>NC_133027.1:15287500-20397500 GCF_048771995.1 Taeniopygia guttata
CCTATAGGCAAAATCCCACAACTTGAAAATTTGGCTTTCCCGAAAATTTCTAGCTTTTGCCAGAAATATGAGGCTTCTAGTCTTCCAAGAGTGTCAGAGGTGATTGGTCTGTCCATCTCTGCCTTACCTTAATATCTTCAAACTCATTTTTGCTGGTTTTGTTCTTAAATAGCCCTCGTGGTTGGCTCTATGTACATGATTATCTTTGTCAGAGTAAAATTTCTTTGACCTTTCTGTGCCCATTTTTGTAGCTACCTGAACCACCTCCCTCTGTATGACCTTGAGCCTGTCCAAGCCTGGCACCATCACTTGTGGCCCTGAGGTGCTCCAGTCTCATCACCTCTCTGTAATATAGTGTCTCATGTGCAGTCTCCAAAAATCCTAATATTCACATCCACAGGGCTCTCTTTATATCCATTACACCCTCTTGCCTGTTCAGCTTCCCCTCCACTGCTGCAGGAGAAAGAAACAAGCCTGGAACCAAAGGAAAACTGTTCAGAAGAGAAGGGAATTGTGTTTCTGCAGAGAAAAGCGAGGCTCAGTGGCCTAAAATCTTCTAACAGCTGAAGTGAGAGAGCTGGTGCTTTATGATATGACAAAATGACATGAACCCAAATCAGCCAGATGCAATATGTGGCTGCAGCTCGACAAGGTACTTTATGTGCCAAATGCAGTTGTTCACACAGTGTGGTGGTGTGTTTTTTATTTAATTTGATATTTATTTAGTGCCTGTTCATACCCCCCCCCAACCTCCTCCTCTCCCCAGTCGTCAATCTTCCCTAGCTCCTCCCTAACCCCCTCCTCACCAAGATGGCAATCTTACCTTCCCCTGCCCCTTTCCCCAGAACATTCCTTGTCACTCCTCCCAGCCTCCTCCCCTACTTCCAGAGCCTTCCCTGTCTATTTAGTGAGGCTCAACACCCTATTGGTTACTTTGTGTTACTCCACTCCTCTGTTTTCCCTGATAGGTTTGTGATATGTTAGTCCTGCCCTAAACTCCTCCCCTGTTATTCCCCTATTGGTTGCTGTCCCTATACCCCTCCTCACAAGTTCTTCTATAAAACATCCGTCCGCCCCCCCCCCCCCGCCCCCCCCAATCGGTCTTGGGGCTCACTAAATAAATCCATCGTGTTCACCCCCAAGACCCGTGTCGCCTCCGTCTGTCCCCGCGCCAACAACTGGGACTGCAGAGCTTCACAGGGGGATCGGCCACCCGTTCTCTTTCCTCACCGCCCAACACGTCCACGCTCGGGGCGTCGTGGTGAGAGGTTGCTGACCGTGACTCAACAACACAGGAGGGTAAAACAAAATGTTAGGATGATCTTTCAGAAACCTTCATCTGCTACTAAAATGTACCTCCCTCTGTAACACCTTACAGGCAATCAGCAGCCAGTCCTGTGCAGGAGGTAAAACTGATACAAGGGAGAGCTCAAACAGACCAAGTGTGCGCCGATGTGCACAAACCCACCACACCCACGCACACAGTAGCTGGCCTTGGAGAAGCTGTAGTCAGCTTCATTTTTCAGAAGGACATAGAGTGACAGCTGCAAAATATTATTTTAGATTTTCTTAGAGCTCCCTTTGTAAATCGTGATTGATTGAAATAAACTCTCAACTGCAATTTGTTAATTTTATGTGATTTATTCCCAATGTCTGAATCTGAAAACCTATTAAAAAAGGGTTTATAAAACATCAGTGATTTTTATTACCATTAGTATTCTAGAAAGGCAATTTTTCTGTACTTAATCCTCCTAAATGCTTGTGATAAGCAGTAAGGAAACTGACTGCCACATGCCATACGGTAATGAGGCCAGTAAATCAAATACCAAGAAACTGTTAGCCTGTTTGAGACTCAGAAAATTTTCTAAAGTGGGAAAAAGAGCCTTGATAATCATTGCCATACTGGAGTTTAAAAAGAAGTCACATTTGGAAACTGTATTTACTTATTACACAGAGAGCACTGCATTCAAAATAACAGCAACAATTTGTACAATGTTTACTATCACACGAGATTCCTGTCATAGGATGAATATTCCTCTTTAATATAAATGCACTATAGAACACAATATGTTGGAAAATAGCATCACCAATTTAAGAGGAAAAGGACTATATTTGCCTCAAAAGACCAAATTCAAATTTGAATTATGTGGCCTGAGATTTGAGCAGAAATCCATTATTTGATGTTTTCATCAAATCAGGATATGTTCATTAAAAGGTTTAATAGGCTTTAGAGAGAATGTAAGTGTATACTGAGAGCATCAAGAGACTGAGAGTGGGAATGGAATGATGTCACCACCATAGGCAGCACCCTCAGCACTGGGGTGGGTAATGCACTAATGTGGATTTCTGATGGGATGAGGCACAGCAAACATCCTGCAATACAATATGTAGGAACACAGAATACAGCTTCAGAAAATATCCACAGTGCTTAGAGAGTGCATAGGTCTTTTCTTTAATCAGATAAAGAATGCTGGGGTAACATACTGCCAACATATATGCCAATAGCTTATATCCTGAAATATTGCCTTAAATAGTTGTCAATTTTTAGGCTTTTTTTTTTTTTTTTTTTTTCCTGGAAAGAGACTGGATCTTACAAGTGATGCATTTGCAAGGAATGTCAGTTTGAATCTTTCCTATGACCCCAACACAGAGATATTTAAATTTACTAATGGACTCCTGGGAATAACAGTGAAAATAACTGTTACCCTCTTGAGGAGAATAAGGAGAAAGAGCATGCTCTGCACTTATTTTGAAACTGCAGATCTGCATCTGTCTGTACTGATAGCTTCAACTTCAAACTGGAAAAGGTGGCATTGCTGGTAACAGACTTGAAGAATATCTGTTCCACTTATATCTGGCTGAGAGCTAGCCCTGAGATGAGCTGCACAGTAGGTCAACAATAGCAGAAGGTCAAGCAAAATGGGACCGGGGAATTTTACTGGAATCTAGGATTCCATACTGATGAGTTTGGAGAATTTGCAGGCTGATATACTCACTGCAAAGGAAGCCATATAGACACAGAGTATTGCCATCAATTTAGATTTATTTCTGTATTTCCTGCTGGTTGGTTATTAAAATTCTTAATTTGTTTTTTCCCATGTTTTCAGTGAAGAGTGAACTTACCAGGATAAATGATAGAACCTGATCTTGACAAGTCTTTTTGTGATCTGAATTCACAAAATATTGCATTCTGCAATGCCAAATGTTTATTAGATATTTAGTATGAGGTAGGGTTTCTTTGATTATTTTGTTTACATAATTAGATGCCAGGTCATTAACAGAAGGCTCTCTTCTGAATGGTAGAAGATATATCAACATTTCAACAATAATTGCACTCTAAAGATTTTAGTTTGCCTTTATTCCTGATTAACCATTTTCACAGCAGTCTGTGTGATTTTTACAATTTCCCTGTACATGAGGATTTATGTATGATTTCAGAAAACAAAAAAAAATCTGTGAGTACCCTTCCAAAAATAATGGTGGACAGAATATTGTAATTGACCCTATGCCCTAAAATTTCTGTTGACCTTTTCTTTGAAAAATTCCATATTATTTGAAGTATAGGTTTGAAAATAGATGGAAAAATAGGTAATATATAAAAGTAATATATAAGATATATCTACTTCATTGCTCCTGCAAAAATCCATCAGAAACAGGCCATCAGAACATGTTCTCTTTGAGAAAAGTCAAGCTTCTTTCCAAGAAACAGGGCAGCTCCCTTTCCTGTACCTTTGGCAGTCTCTGGTGCTGGAGCCAAACGCTGTGAATGAAGAAACTGCTGCATGGGAGGATATGCTAATATTAGAGACAGAAAGACAGACTGGGGACAAGGATATTAAGAAAGAAGACTAGGGGGAAGACAAACTGGACTTTTACACAGAGCCAAAACAGAAAACTGATTGATTGTAATTAGCCACCTGCAGAGGTTGAATGTGCAAGCCAAAATCTTATTTTTGAATTTAAAGAAACAAACCTGCCAAGCACCCATGAAGAAACTTCTGCAATCCCACAGTGGAGCAGGGCCCAGAGGGAACATACAACTGTACTTGCTGCACATCTTCCCTCCTCATGTTACACGACCAGGGCGCATAAGCCACCCTGGGCCGTGACCAGTGCTCCCTGACATTACCAAATAATCCCAAACTGAAAACACTGATGCTGATAGAAGAAGCTTTCCTGTAAAAAACTATGTCTAAGTCAGACACAGAGGTGCTACACAGAAGGACAGAACACAGTTCCTTCTCCGCCATAATCCCATCCTTGTCCTATTTTACTAAAACGGAAGAAAAGTTAATGGCAGTGGCAATGGTGGTGTTTTGTTGTTTGAAGTGGTCAGTGCTTCCTAGGAATGGGTCTGAGAGGACAGCCTTCACTTTACACAGGCCAATGAGCTCACCATATTTACAATAAATAGGGGGCTGAAGATGAAATGCCAGAAGCATCTCCCTCTGTGGCATCAATGTACTGAAATTTAAGTGGAGGCTGATTTGTGCTGACATTTCTATTTACTTTCCAAGGCTGTAATGACTAATAATTAAGTAGATACTATACTAAAAGCTTCCACTTTCTCCAACAATAAAATTTAAGGATTCATTCAAATTAGAAACCTCATCTGGTCAATTATTTTGATACATAAGGATGTTGTAAAATAAAGATTACAGAAAAATAATTTCCATTAGTTATGCTTATCTGATTTTTCCTTCTAAGACCTCTATAGCAATTGATGGACTGTACCTTTCAATTTGTAGTAAAAGAACTAGAAAGAAGATAAAATGGATTTTACTGTCAAATTTGGGTTTCATCCTAGCAGGACACAAAATTGTAAATTAAATCCCCATGCTCAGCAACTGAAATCTAACACCTTGGAAATTATTTTTGGGTTTGTGTTCTTGGGTTTTTTCTTTTTCTCAGAAGAAACAGAGGATCATCTGGAAAATATTCTACCCTTTGATCCAATAGACATCAATTTTAGACCTACCTTAACAGCTTTAAGGGTGGAATTCCTTATTTCCAGCCTTCCCTCTGTTATCAGAACAAATAGAAGGTTCTGTTTACCAGCAGTCAAATGATTTGCAGATGACAGTCAAAAAGGAATTTATAAAGTCTCTGTTCCAAAGAAAGTCATGATCCCCTTAGCTTAAAAAATATCTCCAAACTGACATTTCCAATATTTTCAAGAATGCCTAAGCTCCACCCTGAAGATTTTCCTTTTTTCTTCTACCCTTTTGTTCCTGAGTATGTTCAAAATGTTCCTATCCCTTGATTCCATTGTAAATATGAATTCACATTTCACATTCAGAGCTAGAGCTCTTTGTAATTTATGAGTATTTAAGGGTAAACTTGTTGCTAAGAGAACACCTTTTCTTCCCTTAAACTACTCTCAAGAACAGAGCCAGCTGTGAATACCAAGCTCTTGGCCTCTGAAATATTGTTCCTTGCGTGTGTGTGTTTTTATGGTCTGCTCTTGCAAACCTTGCTTGCTTTGGGTAATCTGCCCTTACATCAGTATTTAAACAGAAGTGAATGGAACTTCTTACATAAGACACTACTTGACGTGAGCAGTGAATGATAAAGCCAGGCTCTTTGTAGGTATTGCAGGATGTCATTTTTTCCCTTGCAACAAAAGCATACTTCAAAAGAAAGGGCTGGAGAGGAAGTGTCCTTTGAGCACCAGTTTTTTTGAAGCCACATGCTGAAGTCTCGAGTCCTAAATCAGTGTGCACAGCCTTCATGCAGAGCACAGGTCACATTTTACCATCCTGTAATGCTGCATTCATTAGTCATTCCTTAGGGACAATCATATTTGTGAATAGGGATTTCTTCTGAATTTTATTTGTCAGCATTCATTTGCAAAAGAAACTGGCCCAGGCTATTAGGTAATATGAAGTGGTATAACTCTACATATGTCAAAAAACGATGGGTATCTGATGTTATACATACAAAATCTTAACTGCTGTATTAAAAGAATGTTGCTCTGTGCAGCCTGCAAATTTCAGCATGTGGTACAGTAACAATGTCCAGATTTTCCAGCTTTTAGGTATTTTGTATGTGAAAATTCATATGAAAAATGGACAGGACACAGAATCTTTTCAGTATTAATTTTATTTGAGAAACATTAAACACAAACAAGTGTGAATCTGTAAGGAAGTTTCTTAAGACTGAAGAATATTGTTGCCCCAAAATTCTAAAAAGTCCAGAGACTGATGCTTCTACAATCTTCACATAACTCCCCTGGAAAAACAAAAAATAATAATGAAGGGGGATTATTTATTTTCTTAATGCCCTGTGTGTTGGCCTGAGATTCAAGGAGACATGACTGATCTTGATGACCAAGATGTGTTTTCATAAACCACATGAAAGACAAAATACCTGTTTTGTCCATCAAAGGAAGCATACTTAGAAGAGATGACAATTTTTCACATTGCCTTCTTCTTGCCCATTAACACCAGTATCATTTTGTCACTTATATTTAAAATCAAAATAGATTGTTCTTTTTTCACCATGGATAAACATATACATTTTATACATACCTCTCAGGAATCAGGTTTTGAATGTTTGCCATAACCCTGGAGAAAAGACCTAGGGTTTGCCCTAAAAGTAGGAATACTCCTTCCAGAGGTCTTTGTTTCTAATTTGTGTGGCCAACGAGGTGCAGTGGGACATGTGGCACCCAGCCAAATAGATATGAGACAGCTTCCAGCAGAGGATGGATAGATGTGTGAAATAAACCTGCTTGTCTTCATGAGCCTCCAGGGAAAGAGAACTTCAGGCTTGGACTGTACAACTCAGCACTTCTATACACTGTGAAGTCCCCTTGGAGAATCACACAGCCCCTTCTGTGCTGCATAAATGAGAACCAAGCAACAAAGACTCCATCCTATCATTTTATTCATATGACTCTGTGAACCAGTCTGCAAGGATTAGAAAATGCTTAGAACCAGAAATAACTCCAGGTGAAGGCCTTTGATTGCCACAGTAGGTTGCAAATCGTACCAGGCAAGCACAAGAGAGCCCATAACCTTACGAAACATTCCAGGACAGTTAAATGGAATACTTCCCTTGCACAATTTGAGAAAAGTTCATCTCTAAAGCAGGACATGAAAACTCTTGCTCAATACTGTTGTTTTCATTTTAACTCAACATGAATAAACAGACCCAAAGGAGTCTGGCTTTAGGGCAGATTGCCTGCATAGGTACTCAAGTGATACAGATAGCACTGTAATGAAATGCAGCCTGGCCAGATACTTCAGAGTACAGCATTCATTTTTGTGATACCTAAAGAAAAAAAGATTCCTCATGAATTACCTTATGAAGATGTAGTTCACTCTCTTCTTACAGGGAAGAAGATCTCAGTACAACACTAACTCCCAGGCCTGAGCATTGTCTTCAGAGCTGTAGCAGTAGGAGTAATTACGCTGTGACAACACAACAGATCAGGTAATATCAGAAGACATCTCAGTGTGGTATATTCTTGAAAAAAATACTCTAAGCAAGAAACAGGCTTCTATTCTTCTAGTAAAAGAAGCTTTTTCTTATATTTTAGACTGATACTACATCTCACTCAAGGAAAAATTTCTAGAGAAAATTGTATATATTATATGTAGCAGGCTCTCTAGGTCTTGATTGAAAAATTTTCCCAGAAATCCATAATGTCTGTTATCCTTTGAATTGCCAACACAGATAATGCAGGATACCATGGGAATTAATATTCAGAAAAAGACATATTGTCTAGCAGGCATAACACTGTAAGCAGGGGAGATTTTACTTGTTTATCTCTTCCTACATCACCAAACACTATTTAAAGGGGGAAGTGTTATTTTCAAGGAGATTTTTTTAGCACAATCTACAGACACTTTAATTATATATGCCAGTATTTTATTAATTCTCAGTTAAATATTCTGAATTCGACATGTTATAGCTAAATCATCTCTATATTTGAATGCAAATCTCTCATTGAAACATTTGACACCAAACACTGTTTTCTGTCAGAATTACTCAACATTATACTACTGTAATCCTAATAACTTGTGCTTTAATTGCAATAATTTAAGGTAGCTTAGTTTTATTTCAGACCTTGCCAACAGGGGCATGAAAATCAGAGGTGAAAAGAAACACAGATGAAAAGAAAGGGGGCAAAATGGAAGATTTATTTAATTTGGTAGCTGCATCTGAGTCCTTCATACTCTGAATCTGCTGTCTTTTGGATTAAGTTACACATGTTACCAATCTATGCTATGAGTTATACTCATAATAAGGTGGTTTTGTAAATCAGTCCAAAAAAACTTTCGTGCAGGATATCTGGTGGCAGATACTAAACTAAAAAAACATCTGAATTATCACTTTTTTCCCAGATGTATTTAAAAAATAAAATTACAAACTCCTGAAATTGTTATTAAAGAGGATGGGGTTAGGAGTAGTGGGAGGAGAATTTTTCTTTAACTAAAAACAAAAACATGTTTGGATTAGTTTAAGGTTCAATCCTGCAAATTGCCAAGATTTCTGGTCCCAATTCAGTAAATTATTTAAGCATGAGCTTAAGTTTTAGGCACATCATCAATTCCAAAGAAATTATCTGACTCACACATCCCTAATAAATGTCTGGGCCACAGCCAGAGATCTCAACACTCACTAGTGTAAGTGTAAGACCTTTCTTTCCTAATTGAACTAATAGAGATAGGTAGATTGCATATAGAATAAAACCTCCTGCAAAGCTCCTTGCAGGCTGGCAATCACAGCTGGCTCTGCTGTAACCCACACACCTCACAGCGTGACTCGGCTGTCCCTACCATGGTACAAAGCTGGCCACTATGTTCCTGCCCTCCCAGCGTTCCCCCTGTCCAGGGTGAATCATATTCAGTGTTGCTGAAATTCCTAGTTATCCAAACAAGCAATAATAGAAACATATGAACAGAAAGAATTGTTTGAGTCATGTAGGTGGTTTTCTTGTGTGGGAAACTACCCACTTTGTATCTATGTGATTAGGAAAGTCAGCTTCATTTGCCTCTGGCTGCCTGAGGCAGGCAACAAAAAGCACATTCATGATCCTATTACTTCCTCTTTTCAGCAACACAGAAGAAGGAAAAGATTATTAACATCTATGTTATAGGTTAAGAGAACACATTACCTTTCTGTAAAGCATCACTTCTTACCGATGGAAACTTTTTCCAGAATTTTACACTACTCACCCTGAACTCGCCCATCCAACTAGATGAAGAAAGTGCTACCCAAATACATTCTACCCAGTGCAGAAAGAATCATGCTAGGATACAGAAGTATTGTTCTGTTGGTGTTCAGCAATACACCAACCCTCATTGGACATGGTGTCCACCTAAAGCTGACTGGGTTGGCCAAATAAAGATGAGTAGAGGAGAGGAAGTTAGACTGTACCATTCACTATTTGTGCTCTTCAGGTCTCTGGCAAGCTTGGATAGAAATCTTAAAACAGAAGAGTTTTCATGCATGACCAGAAAAGAACAATTCACTCTGGAGAGTTTTACAAAGCATATATGAAGAGCAGCATGGGCTGTAGTCCAAAAGGGTTTCTTCAAAAAATTAAAAAAAAAAAAAAAACAGACAAGAGACCTGAGTACCACAGGCAGAGGAAAGCAGACAGTAGCTTCTCATGGCAGTGTGAAAATGATGTGACTGGGGAAAAAACAAGCCAGGATGAGGTTTTAGTTGAGGCAGATCTGGAGTAAAACATTAGATCTGGAACCTATCAAGCAACAAGGAGGGAGAATGAGGACAGCAATCCCTCAGACATGTTGAAAGCTCAGGGAGGACACAATTTCAAAAACAGCAGGCTGTGAACATGGCTGTGTTGAAGATGGTTGATGAGCCAAAGCCCTGGTCAGAGGAGTGTTGGCTGAGCAGGAGGGGAGCAGAGGGAGAGGACTTGGCTGGGACAGAGGAGCTCTGCAATCCAACATGAGCCCAGGGATGGCAGGGGGAAGGTTTTTCATGCCTGAAAAGGAGACAGGCTTGCATGGGAAGCATTACTATACAAAAAGAAAAAAATATGCCTGTGAGAATGGATGTGCTGGATATTAGGAACAGAATTTAAAGCTTTCCCAGCCCTGCTCAGCTTTGACACCATGTTGACAATGGCACTTTTCAACAGGTATTTCAGGGGGAACTTCATCTAGCACCCAAGAGATTTTATTAAAGTTAATATGACAAACTGTGATAACTTTCCAGAAGAGAGTGTAACAAAAGGTTTGCATCAGTTTTGTGAGCAGCCCTTGGGCTGCATTTTCAATCTAAGTATACAGAATGGTATCTGTTGAAAGTGCTACACTGAAACTGGTGACATCACCAGTGGCAAAGGATGGGAACTGCCTGCATTCTGCTCTCAGCAGTCTTAATAGAAAAGTGATTAATCATAAGTGTAAAAAAAAGTTGCCATAATGTCTCAGCTCTTTTATCATTAAATTATACTGCCTATTTTACTTATTAGTTCTGGACTGAATTTTCTATTTTTAATATAAACAAAGAGCAGTTAATTATAAGTGACATCTGCATGTATGCTTCCAAAGTGTGGATAAAACCTTTCAACACACTGAAATATATTCATTAGAGCATGCATTTAGATCCTGTGAGATAATAAGATAAAAATTTATAGAGAAAGATAAAAAAGGAAATAATTTATGGTATCACTGGTCACCTCCTTATTGGCATTTCACATAAGAGATCATTAGTCCAAGGAAATCTGTCTGTACTGTTCTGTACGTAGACAGGCTGCCTGTATTGTGCACAAATACATCTATAGGCTACTGTGGTGTTGATGACAGAGACAGGCAGTTGTGAAAATTTCAGGGAAGACAGCAGCAAGCTGAAAGGTAGAATCACAACAAATATCCATTTGTAAGCAAGCATCTATGCAGAGTAGGAGTGATGGCTCACAAATGATTTTTGGTGGTCAATTTTGAACAGAATAGTCTGCAGATAAAATGACCATGAAAACAGAAATGTTCTCATAAATAGTGTAAAAATTTACATCAAGAAAAGTCATTATTGAAAAATTAAGCACTGATAAACAAATATTTGGGTTGCAAAGGTGCTCACTTGGTATCCATAAGAAGTAAATAAAGAAATGCTCTAAAGGTCTGGCTTATTCAACACCAAGCTCAGTGAAGATTGTTCAAGACTGCAGCTGAAATGGTGTATTTTAAAGATTTTATGTTTAAAAAACTAGAATATTTATGTCTTTAAACAAAAAGTTCCTTCTTTCCTTCCTTCTTTCCTCCCTTCTTTCCTTCTTTCCTCCCTTCCTTCCTTCCTTCCTTCCTTCCTTCCTTCCTTCCTTCCTGCCTGCCTGCCTCCCTGCCTCCCTTCCTCTTACCTTCAGCAGTGTGGAAATACAGATTTGGAAACTATTCCTGAAAACTACTTTTTCTCTAAATTACTTTTAATATTTTCCTTGCTTGAGTATAAACAACTTTTGTTTGTGTTTTCTCTAGCAGAGAATAGTATAGTCTATTACCTTCCTTTTTTGCAATTAAAGATTACATTCTTAAGAATTATCAAGACTAAAAGCTATTGATTTCTTCAGTGTTTCTTCCAAATAAAAAAGATCATGTTTACTAGATCTCTGATCATTCATTCAGATTTCTTCTCAAATCTCTACATTGTTCATATGTTTCTTGAACTCCTATTCATGCTTTTATTTCTTAGCATTTTTACTACCTTTTACTGAAGTATCCTCTTTTGCAAAAGCTATTTTATAGCTCACAAAATATTGTGAGGAAAAATACAATGTTAAGTGTATCCTTACCTCAGAGATAGTAGAAGAAAGGATGTTCAGTACATGTAGAAAAAAACCCCATAAAAATAATATATTTCACATCACAATTATATACTTAGTTACAATCACCATGACAGTCCCTCACACATTGTAGTACATCCTGCATCCCCTTGTGAGAGAGGGAATACTATTAATGCCTTCCTACCGTCAGAGACATAAGAATAATTATATATATATCAACACAGTCATCAACAATTTTAGACTCAAATCCACACACAATTTGTGTTGTTCTTTTATATATTTATAGAAATAATATATTGATACATATTTACATTTCTTATTCTCATGCTACCATGCGGAAATTGCTAAATTACCTTTGAAAGAGCTAGTGAGGGTACCAGAAGCAAAATACATTGGTTCAGATGAGCTCCATCCACTCAGACAATTTCAACAAGGAAGAAAGATTAATTAGCTCATGTTAGTATAGGTATTCTGTCTCTGATGCACAAACAGCTTAGGACGCTCCAACCCAGACTTGGTCCTGACAAAATTCTTGAGAGCTGTTATCACCAGATCTGTGGTAAATTGAGAATGTCTCCCAGACTATACTTTTTGCATGCCCAAATCACCCACAGTCCATTCCTCTTCACTTACCTTGGGTTTGAGGGGGTTTTTTTAGGAAGTTAAACAACACGAGAGCTAATGCAGAAATACAGGGAGAAGACATGCCACCTCAAGCTGAGGTTCTTCCCACACTCCAAGCACAGCTCTCTCATCAGAGAGGAAGGACCCAGCCCCTCTTCTGGGTAAGAACGAAGTCAATCAGCTGAGACTTGCGTCACACAATCGTTCACCAAATGCCCATATAGGCCTAATAACTATAAATACTCTACTGCTTTTGAGAAGGGGAAATAAGTCTAATGACAATTGATGTATGAACACAATTTAATGTACCCATCTAGACAATTTCTGAGTTAACCATCTAGACAATTACCCATGTAAACAATTTCTGAGTCGGCAGGCCTTTAGATCAGCCAGTCCAAACGCATGAGCTCTGGTCTTAGGAACTGCAGGTGAAACTAGGAAAGAAAAGGAAGGAGAGGGCTAGAAAAAAGCAGGGGGAGATAACTGAGGAAGGAAGGAAGAAAGAATGTAAAAGACTAGAAAATAAGAAATGGAAGGAAGAATATTTGAAATTTGAAGACTCTGATTTATCTCATCTTTATACATTTCTTTTGTTGGTTTATCATCAAGCGGACTGCCAGTGTAGAGACCAGAACTTTGGCGAGGTTTTTCAGTCAGCATTCACAAAATGAAAACAGAAAACATTTTAAATTCTGTTGCCCTTAGCAGTAAATTTTACTTTTGTACTCTTGAAATGTAGAAGGTTGATCACCTTGTTGGTTTGCACACTGCCTGTTGCCTGACAGTCAGGAGCCATCTGACTTCTCAGAAATGGAAATCTGGGAACAAAAAATCAGGAATTACTCAGATGTGAATTCTGGCCCATTGTATTAAAACATGTAGCTGAAACCATGTGCAGTTGTTAAAAACTCAAGGTTATGTTTGAGGCATCACTGAAACACACTTAGCAAATTTGCCTCTTACCTGTCAGATTTTTTTTACTAATTTATGCTAATTTATAATAGGTATATTTCATTGTTATTATTTATTGTTTCCTTGTTCTCATAGTTGAGAAGTAAATATTAAAATATTTTCTGGTTTTCCTTTTTTTTCCTCCACAAAAGAACTAGATGATTTGCCTTTGTCTTGTACTCAGAGTTTGGAAATCTTCTGAATCAATCAATCTGTCAGCTCCCACAGGTACTTTAGCTGTTTTAACAATTTAGCTCCAATCCTGCAAATTTGTATGCACAAAGATGGCCAAGAATAGGACTTATCTCACCTAATCTAAGAGATAGGAATCTAATCTACACAGTTGTCTAGGCTACACTTCTGTTGTCAATTGAGAGAGGTAGAAGTCTAAGATGGGAGGTATGAATCACCCCTCCGGAGGCGAAAATCTCTCTCCATTGATTCTAGAGGGAACCTAGGAAGGTTGGTTATACTAGACATCTAACATTTCAATGATCAAAACTAAGTGAGCTAAATCACATTTGAAGTGCATGAAGGGCATGCTGAAATTAGTGCAATTCCTCCAAAAAATAGTTGTATGGATATTAAAATATTTGTATAATAAAGGTTCCACACTATTGAATTTTTAATGGAAAAGATTTTTCTATGTGTTTAGGGGAATACAGCTTTGATCCCTGACTGGTATTTTTTTTTTTTTTTGTAAAATTAGAGAGGGATGTAAATCAGGAAGTTCAGATGTAGGAAGAACATTATTTAATGGTACATTACAAAGTATTTAAAGGATAACTATTGCTACCCTACCTGATCCTTCACTCATTGCTAGAGCTGGTCAATCTGCTTCAGAGAGGCAGTCTTCAAAGAGAAAAAAAAAAAAAAACCCATATGGTTAAAATGACAGTATAGAGGTATTTGGGAACACTGAATTTAAAAAGAACTTTTTTTTCGTATCTCAGCAAAAAGGAATGATGATAACTCTGTTCCCTTGAAAGTTCGGGAAGGGGTAGCTGTCATGTTGCCAGACTGCCAAGATACTATTCAAACAGTTGATTATTGACAGGAACCTGTATCAAGTACATCAAGAAGTAAAACATTTGTTTGAGAATATGTTAGTAAACTTTATCAGCAGATGATAAGGACTTGGTGGTCTCATAGGCCTGGTTAACATGGATCTGGAAATGAGCATTCAAAGGGTACATTTTTCCCTACATTACCAAACCACAGCGTGTTGAGTTTTTTTTCTTTGTGGAAAAAATTGCTTTAATTTTGCAGGGACGGAAGGAAGCAAATGCCACCCACCTTGAGGCCTGTGATTTCAATGCACTTCCCTTCCCATTGCATGTGTTTGTGGGGAGCAGAGGTTTTGTGTGTGCACGACTATAAGCTTGCCAAAACCCTCTCAGCGGCTGAGCGGTCGACTGCTGTGCTGAGGTCCTGAGTCAAACTGGAATCTGTCCCCACACACAGCCCAAAAAGTGGGGAACTTCAGTGCCAGATGCAGGGCGATTAGGAAATCCACCGCCATAGCGCAGGGACGGGGCGCACAGCTGGAGCGCAGATGCAGCCAGGGCCTTGCCGTGGGCCCTGTGGGGTCAGAGATGGCCCGAGAGGCCGCGATGTGCCCGCGCTCCCGTGGGTAAGGAGCACACCAGGAACGCGCCCTCAGCCTGGGCATCTCCACACGCCGCTCGGCTGCCAGCTCTGCCCCGGCTGCCAGCTCTGCCCCGGCTGCCAGCTCTGCCCCGGCTGCCTGCATGCAGGTGGATTCCACCCGGCGCTGCAGCGAGACAGACTTTACCACTTTATGAGTCACGCGCGATCGGGGGGAGGAGGAGCAGCAATCATTTATGACTCACTATATTGTATAAGGCTGTGGAAAATCATTTGCCTGCATACTGTGCAAATACATACTGGAAGTGTATTAAATATGTTGAAGTAATTGGAACACAATTAAAATGTTCTGAAGCAAAAGAGAGAAAGGTTACTCATTACCAATCTCTTCCTTTTCACAGAGATAATCTATTAGAAGAAATTTGCAGTATTTTCCCACTGAAGTAGTCAAGGCTTTAAAATTCTGTCTAGAAATAGAACTGTGTGAATAATTTGGGGTGGGGTTTTATTCAAAGAAAAACTAGCCATTTTTTTCCTCTTGACAGTATTTTTTTCTTCTTTTCTTGAGCAAATGTTCCTAGGATAAGAAAAATGTAAGTTCTTCTGAAACAGTAAGAACAAATATATTTTGAAATTTTTCCTCTAATAGCAAAGTTGTGCAAAAGCCTAATACTTGAACAAGCATTTGAATAAAACAGACTGCAAAGGATATTGTTACACTAGAGGAAAAGAAACCATAGCCTGCAGGTTGGGGTTCTGTCTAAATAAAGTTATTTGCTTTGCTAGAATTTAAATGAGGACCTTATTAAAAAATATCTCTGGCCTAAATCTGAAAAAAAATCTGAGGCTCCTTTATCCTGGAGAATTTAGAACCTGGGGTTAGATGATTTGAATGGGACAAGTGATGGCAATATCAAGGAGACAGCTGTGTTTGAGCACTCCCCTTTCCTTCAGACCAAAGCCATAAGATGCAATATTAATCAAAGTATTTCTACCGGAAAGGAAAAAAAAATCCTGTCAAAAATTGATATTTTGAGACAATTAGTTCATGGAATTGCAGAATATGTCAAGTTGGAAGGGACCTACAAGGATCACTGAGTCCAACTCCTGGTCCTTCTCAGGAGCATCCCTAAAAGTCACACCATGTTCCTGGGCAGAGTGAAATGTGGAATCAGACAATCCCTTTGAAAGCATGGTGGGAAGATGAGAGTGGGACCCAGTGCTTCAATCTTGGGTCACAGACAGGTCAGTCTACAGAAGGGAACTTCTTGTTATCACCTGAAACTAAAGCTAAACTAAAAGAAGTGCAGGGAATGGTTAGCTGATTGCTAGGCAATGGCTATCACAGCAAACACAAGCTAAAATCAGCTCAGGGCAAGACAAGCCCAGGCACGTTTTTAATCCCTGCACTGCCAGGTCAACAGAAAGTCCCTGACCTTTTACATGTAGTGAAAAGAAATCACATACACTGAGCTACAAAATAAGGACAAAGAAACAGAGAGGAAGAAAATTATGGTCTTTCCCCACCAGAAAAAACAGATCTGTGCATTGCCTTAAAACTGCGTGATGTGATTAAAATGAGGCACTCTGTATCCTGAGGTTTGGCACAAAAAAATTTCCTTTTAAGGTAATCCTTGTTAAAATAGAGAAATTACTCTGTTCTATCAGAAAACAGTATAGCTGGAGCAACTCTCCCAAACTATAACCTGAAGATCAGAGTCTTTCAACAAGGAGCAAACCTTTCAGTATCTCCAAAGTTTCAGGTGTGTATGAATTGCCTTTTTTCCCTTTTCTTTTGAGGTTTTCTTTCCTGCCTATGCAGACAAAAATGCCAGATTCATAGGGACAGAAAGAAGAAACAAGAAGCAGCAAAGGGACAGCCTGAGAGTCTGAGGACTCACCTGGAGGGGCAAAATCTGAGTTTACATTTAAATGCAGCCAAAACAGTAAAACAAGTACAGGCTCACTTCCAAATATCTGACATTTGGTCAGAACTTTGCAAAGAGGTTGGGATCCTGCTCTCCTCCTCAGTGGCTTCTCCTGAAAAAACATACCAGGTCTGTGCACATTTTTGCCCTCCTTGTCACATGGACCCTTAACATCCCAAAGAAGCTCCTCTCTCCCCTGCACAGGGCACCCTGTGGAAGAGAACATCTCTCCGTGCAGCGTCTTTGGGGCATTTCTGCTGTAACATCATACAAGCTCCCTGGGCCCTTGGTGACATCCCAGTGTCACCCAGCATAGTGTAACTCCCTTCAGCTAAACTAATCCAGTACTGACTTCTACTCCCAGCCAGTGAGACGTGGCCTTCAGTCAACTAACTGGCAGGTAAAAGACACAATGGGTATCACATAATAATTTATGATATAACTATTCTATGTTTTCTATTTGTCTATTTTATTATCTCCTAGGCAAGGGCCCAACTTATATCCCAGTGTAGCTGATGATAGGACTTTAAATTTTGGAACATTGTCAACATCTTATTCTGTTGATGTGCAGAAACAAATCTAGTGTAAACCAGAAGGATTTTTATTTTAAAAACCTCCTAATATCACAGGCAGAGCCATGCACTTATAGCTCAGTAAAGTGCCCAGAGCAACACTGAGACAGATCAAAATGCAATATTTTACAGTAGACAAAAGATCTTTCTGAATATCTCAGACTCAAAATGTGACTTGTGCACTATATGATCAGGTGAAATATAGGAGAATTAACGTTTTAATCTTAAAGAATATCCCAAAATTGTAAGGATAACCATCTAAAGCCACTATATTCAATTAATTACTGGATTAAATTTAAAAGGTCACTCAAAATGTTGAATTTGAATAGATGGAAAGTGATAAAAACATTATCCACTTGCCCAGTGTTTTCTAGTGGTTTTAAAGATTTTAAAAGACAAATAAGGTATATTTTTTGTAAAAATCATTGTGATTACTACAGACAGGTCTATAGGAGACCAAAGAGCTGTACAGTAATAACAAAATTGTACCAAATAAAATAATAAGGAAAGGAAAATGGTGATTGCAAACTGCGGATTTCAAGCAAATGACAATATTGATTTGTAGCCCAGGAATCAGAAAATATCGTGGGGAAAAATGTATTAATTTTCCCTGATTTAGGACAAATGCTCCAGTCCCAAAGGAGGCTTTAAATTTTTACTAAAAGGAAAGAAATATGTGAAGAAAAGAGGACAGTTCAATAATTTTATTTTTTTTTTTTTTACATCTGTGATAGTTGCATATAAATTATTTTTGGGTACAGAAAAATACATAAATGCTTTGCAGCAGAAAAGAGGAGCAAAAGGGTGGGCAATGAACAGACTTCACTTTTAGGAGGGTAGACAGAGTGTAACCACCACGTTGACTAACTGAGATTCACAGAATATTCTGAGTTGGAAGGGATTCACAAGGATCATCAAGTCCCAGTCTTTAGTAAATGGCCCATATGGGGATTGACCCCACAACCTTGCTGTACTAGCATCATGCTCCAAACAACTGAGCTCCCCTCCTCGTTCTGTTATGAGAATAATTTCACATGATGATATGTGGACATTCGAATTGACCCACGTGTAGGTGAAAGGGCTAAAGAGACTTCTCTTATTTCTTAAGGTTCTGGAGAAAAGTGAAAATTATTGGGTTTTTTTCTTCAACCCCAAATTTAATCCCTTATACACTGTAGATGAGGCACAAAATAGTTTATCAAAGAAAGAGATTAAAAAATGTAGCTGGTTGTTTTTCACATAGATGAACAAAGACCTCTCTGTTCTATTATCAGTACTCATATCTGTTCTGGTACAGGATGTGTCATTTCTCCCAGTACCAAAGTGTTACTGCATATTGTAATGCTCATTGAGAAAAATAATTAAAAGGAAAGCTCAGGATGTGGTTAAACTCTACCCATGTCAATCTGGGTTTTATATGTGTAAATCACATCCAGTGTTATGGAAAGAACCCAAGAGACCAAATTAATATTCTGTTACATCCCTGGAAGCTTCTGAAGACTTTGGCAAATTCTTTTTGACTTTATTCAAATGTTGTCTTAATATTCAATTTCATGGAGCACATGAAGATGCCTTGGATTTATTAAAATTTATTAGTACTCAACATTTTTGAAAGTCAGGTCACTACGTGACTATATATAAAGAAGCTCAGTAAGCTGGCCTCATTTTTGGAAGTGCCAAGTAGCCATAGATTTTACTAACGTTGGTGAAAAATGTAAGCTCTCAGTAACTGGAAATCCTGTAGGCTTTTGCTCAATTTCTTAGTTGTACATGAAAGACTCTGGCTACCTAAAGATGAAAAACTGAGGCTTGATCTTGTAACTTCGTAATTGAACAGAAAATTGGGTCATTACATTAAAAGAAGGAAAAAGCAATTGGGTCATTGAGATTGAGGTAGGATTGCAAATTTATCCTCAGTTTGCTGAATTTATCTAGTGTCTAACATTAAGAATATCTCAATTTTCAGGATTTTTCCTGATGTTAAATTTCAAATGTAATTTAAAAAATGCATAGTATCCCATGGGTATTGCAGGCAGTGGTGAGATCTGGTGTCATATATAAATAATTTTCAGAATAGAAAATTTGGAGGGGAGATGAGGATACAGGGTGAAAATTTCACTTGGGGAGCACTCTAATTTCCGTTGAAGTCAATGACAGTATTCCTACTGACTTTTCAAGACAGCAAAAGCAAGTCAGCACAAAAAAAGTACATAAATAGAAGCATCCCAAGCCTGCTGAGACTTCATTACATAATTTTTTTAAGTATGAAGAATAAATCTAGGCATCTAAATGGCATATACATGTGTTATGCACCATTAATAAGTGATGAGAAATAAATAAATTAAACTGAACATGCCCAGTGCACTGCTAGTCTTCCCAGAGATGAGAGCTGGAAAACCTAAAAATAGAAAATATGATTTTATGTGCAAGTGCCATGAAGGAGTAGCAGTTCATCAGGGGAAGATGTAAACAGAGAACCAATGCAGTCCCAGTGGGGATGTACAAATGTGAGGAAGGGCACAGCTTCTGTCTCTGCGCATAACATGAAGAGGTCCAGGTAAGGCACAAACTGCACAGATCTAAAACATAGCAGTAAAAGTCCTCCCACAGTGAATTATAGCTGAATTTTTCTTCAGTTTTTATAGTTTTTATTTTCCTCTTCTCCCTGAGAAGTTGCTGTTGGCTACTGCCTATATAAGTGTCTTTTATATGTCCATTTGATTCCTATTTTCTGTGTCTTGCATGTCTGATGAATAATTTATGCCATGAAAAACAACTTAAGCAAGCAAGATTCTTCTGTGCTTCATTCAGGAGGCAGTGATGTTAGTGGTCACTGACTAGGGAAGGAAAGACAGTCCAATCAACGATTCAAGCCAAACACTTTGAAGATCAAGACCAGATCCTTAACTTAATTACATGATAATAAAGGCCAGTTGTTAACTTCCTCCATTTAAGAATGACATGTTCATTCTGTTTCTAATTGGCAGCTGCTGTAGAGACCCCTGGCACTGCAGTGATGTCAGTACAACAGCTCCAAGCAGGAGCAAACAAAACATCAACAAATGTATATGCACAGAGCACAACTGTTTCCTCTTAGCTGATGATTTGCCTACAAAATAAATCCCACTTGTTTCAAGACCCTGACACAACAATGAGGCACAAGGGATACCAAGCACCTTCACAACTTCTAGAGTAGCCATGGGAGCCTTGCAACAGCCCCCTGTGACTGGCTGGTGGATGCCAAACATAGACATGGAAATGAACATGGGGTAGTGTTGTTCTGGGTTTTTTGGGTTTTTTTTTTTGAGCGTTTTAAAGCTCTTTTAAAAGTTTTTTATGCTTTCTGAAGTCTATATATTTTTACTGAGTTTTCTCACACTGTTTATATAAACAATGATTGTTTTGCATTTTTTTCTTTGTGGGCAGAGAGAATTGATAGACTGTTAGTTTGACTAGTGTGGTTGGAAAGGTGGCAGTTTCACTCTCCAACCCACTGTCACTTTTGTTATTGTATATATAGTGGAGTCAGAAAATAAAGTTTGCTTTTTTGAATTATTTTTCTTTCCTTTTACATCTAACCTGCTTCTGTGAGTTATTTCATGTCATAGTGTGACAGTTTAGCTGTGGCTATTCACTATGTGCTGTATGTATAGATTCTGTTCCTTAGGAAAAATTCTGTAAAAAGTAAATCAGACTATCCTGAAAAGCATTGTCTGTTGCGATTATAACCTTAATTTCTTTTGGACCTCCGTGCCTCAGGGTATGGAGGGTCCCATATCCAAACCCAAAAAAGAACCCCCAACTGCTGGAAGCTGCTTGAAGCAGAATGTGCAATCCAGACCCTTCTGTTTACAGTAGAATACAAAATAGTTAAAAATAAACATAGAAGTTTAAAAATAAACATGGAACTTATACTTTAGTAATGATGCTTAACAAGACAAATTTCCTTGCAGATCTTACATGTAGCTGGATTCTTCCTGTGAAGAAACATTTTCCCAAGTTAGGGCAATTGTCTGCCCTCAGCAGATCTTCCCATTCAGTCAGTTTTCAAGGTGTTGTGGAATAAATGCAGATCTCATGTCAGTATTTTATTTGAGAAGTAAAAATTGGGAAAAATGTTTGAATATTTATTTCAAACACCAGTGTAAGAATCAAAACCAAAGCTTGAGCAGAGTCAAGGGCTATGGGGAGGTAAACCTCAATTCCAAAGAAAGATATAATAAAGGGAAAATCTGCATTTAGAAAGAAAAGGTTAAAAAGCACATGATGGGCAGCTGATTTGAAATGTGTTCTGGAGAAAAGCTGAAAAACCAGAGGGTCCCCTTCTTAAGATGCTGAAACTAACTGTGAAAGCTAACCAGAAAATATGACTAGAACTAGAGTCCAGCAGATAAGGAAGATTGTGCTGTGAAAATATGGCCCCTACTTGTTCCAGGGTACATCATGAAAGATAAGATAGTTCCTAGTGGTGATTGTGCATATCCCTTCCATCTCCAGTTGTGGCAGTCTGGAACTCATTAATGATATGGAAGATCCTAAAGGGGCTCACATATAAGGGCTGCAATGAAGAATTCAAAATCCAAAGACAGGAACCTTGGATTAAAACTCATTGTTTAAAATGAAAAGCAAAAAATTAGGTTTACATTTAGGAAATGTAAAATAGAAATCAAGCCATAAGTCAAAAACACAGTGCACACCTACCCTAGTGCCTACTGAGAGATGCAAGGGCTAAATCCTGCACATGATAACCTTGCACCAGAAAGTGTTGAGAGCTGTCATACCAAAGCATATGACTGAGAACGTACTCAGCATTGAAGCAGGAAAGCAGCATTGCCATATCCTGAAGCTGAATAAAGCTTATTGATTTACCTGGCTTTGTAGAGACCAAGGTTATCCTGATTATGAACTCAAAATATCATTCTGTGAATCGAGTATACTATATCATGTGCATTTACTGCCACAGTCTTATCCCTTTTCGGTGACTTCTGCACCACACTTCATTTTGCAGCATTGATGTGTTCTCAGAATGCACAAAACAGCAGAGATCTGTTTTGAGTTGAGGCAGCTATGCAGATTTGTACCATCTGAAAATCTGGACTATGGTATCCTCACATTCCTTTCCTGCATGCAACATAACACTGCTAGGCTGCAAACAGCTGCTGGAAATGACATGTGGCAGCTAAGGGCAACCAAATTTCTTCTAATGAAACAAGACCTTGTCACATTGAATGGGCAGTTACTTGAGATTTCGCCCTGCCTCCTCTGGAAAAGCAGGTAACATTCATATAAGGAAGCTGTGCTGCATCAGAAAAATTTATTTTTAAACCAATAATGTTCTGCTGATAATTGATGCATTGTCTTATCAAACAAAGAACCAGTATCTGCAAAAGTGAACACACTTGTTGCTTCTATAATTAGAAAAACCCACTCAAAAAGTGTGCATTGATGGAAATGCAAGTAGGATCCATCATGTTCTCCCATGCAATGGAAATATTGCAGTCAATCTTCCTTTCTACACAAAGTTATTAGGCAATAAGAGCTCGTGTATGTAAGGAGACCTTGCATCAAAGTTCACTTTCAATTCAGAATATTCCTAAAGTCTGGAGTAGGCAAAATAGATATATTTCTGCTCATCGCTATTGCAGTCATTCTTTTGTTTGACAAGCTGTCTTTTAAGTGCTAAAACCTTTCAGCTTGTGCAGCTGAGATGCTCAAGCTTCTCAGAAGCAAGACACCTTAGTTTATGTGAAAGATTTCATTGTTCTGGCTAGAAAGCAGGAAAGTCTGCATTAAATAATCTGAGAAATAATTGCAATATTAACACTTCTTCATTAAATTGAACCCCCCCCCTCCCCCATTGAAGGGGGGTTGGGTGAAGTAAATATGTATTTATTCTTAACTTGAAATGATCCAACTGTACTGAATTTCTACATTGACCTGATCCAAAGCCATAGAGTTGACAGAAACTTTAAGGTGGAAAATGCAGTCTAACAACAAATGACAACAAATCATTTGCAGTGGGAAAGCTGCTTGTCTGCCTGAATGGCTCCAGAGATCATAGACAATTTACCGATCTAGCTGAGGCTTCCACCTTCAACACAACACCAGAGTTAAGTCTTGCAAACAGTTTAGGAGTGTATTAGAGGTTTCCATGAAAAGCAATGATGGTTAAATGCCATCACTGAGGGATTCAGCAGACAGACTGAGAAGGAAGGTAAAGCTGTAAATCAAAAGCAACAATTGACATTTATAGGTTTTAGAGCCTTTCAAAGTACACAGGATCCTTCAGAGAAGGAGACTATAATCATACTCATCTGAGTGGTAAGTGATGCTAACAAGTTGCAAAGTGGAAGCTAAAGGTCAACAAGGCCAGACAGTCACCCTTTCTAATAAAGCTGCACTTAATGGCTGAGATCGTCTTGGCAGACCTCAAAAACACTTCTTAACAACCCTCTTCTTTGGGTATCTCAGCATAAAGCAGAGGAGTCGTTTGACAGATCAGGCTTAAGAAGGTATTCTGGTAAGGACAGTCTGGCAGTAAAGGCGGCAGATAAACTGGGGATCTCAGGTTGGCTCTACCAACAGAGCATGATGTACAAGGTCTCTTCACTCATTATTGGGATGATCTGCAAAATATTTCATCTGAACACAAGAAATGTTATAGTAGTCTTGGAGGCACCTAAATTCTCAAGAAGAAGGGCTGATTACAGGCCTCAAGAAGTAGCCTTGCTTTAAAATTTCTACTAAATCACAAGGTAAGCAACCAAAGAGAAGCAGTATCTCTGCAATCACAAAGTACCTTGCAATCAACACAGGAAGTTTCCCTTTAATTCATTACAGAATTCTAGCAGAATTGCAACAGATGTCAGTAAGAGATGATGTTACATACTCTCTTTCGAATTGCGACAGATGTCAGCAAGAGATGATGTTACATACTGTCTTTCCAAATCACAGGAATAATCCTAGCTTGTGGAGTAAGATTTAATTAGGAAAACAAGCTGAAGAATTAGTTTGGGTTATGTAAACTCTGGGAAAGAAGCAACAAGAAATGTTTTCCTTGATTTTAATGTATAATAGGAGATATCAAGAATTGTAGTCAAAAAATCACTCTTGGATAATTGGCCATTTTTGATGGAGATATATGTATTCACACCCATATGTATATTTCCTGTACTCTGTTTGACAACTTGCTTCAGAATGAGTTTTAGTGAGCACATCTAAAATAATCTCAGTTAAAGAACAGAATTTCAGAGGCTTTACCTGTCGCCCTTACAGCGTTCCTTTTTATGAAGATTTCAAGACTTATGTTACATATTTGAGGAATTGCTCTCTGACGTCTTTAAGGTGGATTATATGTTAGCATATGAACCAATGAAAGAGTTTCAATTTTGTAATACTGCTCTGTGGAGTAAAGTTCTGAGTATCTGCGTACTGAAGTATTCATGGAACACAAAAAAATGCAAGAATTTTGTTCTACATCTGGAAAAATGGCTGCTTGGAAAGTTGAATTTGTTGAATTTAACTGAGGTGGGATTAAATTTCCAAGAGCAACAGTAACTAATTTAGGCTACTCAAGTTAAAGCATCTGAACACTAGAAGTACAACAGGTCCAGTGTCAAATACCTTCTCTGACCTTGTTCCAGATTATTTTTTCTCGCAATGCTTCTAATTTCTGGATCTGTTTCACTGTATATAAATAGTTGACCCATTAGTTATCTTTTCCTGACCCAATACAGTGTCCAATTATTTTCTTTTTTTCTCTTGACCCAAAAGAAATCTTTTCCAGGGCTGCACACTGCTTATACTGAGAGGGAAGATGCATGTATCAAATCATGCCAAAGTGTTTAGATTTCACAAAGTTGACATGGGTATTGAAAAATAAAATATATTAATGTAGAATGCAAAAAGGAAAAGCTAAGCCACAGCTCAATAGGAAAGTGTGAGATTGTTTTCAGAGAGTTTTTTGGGGCAAATAATGCCTTAAAGCATATCAACATCTACTGTGTATTTGTTCTAGAAGACCAGATTTCCTGAAGCTGAACTTAAAACTTATGCTATTTTAGTACACAAGGGTCAATTCCACTTGACCATTTCTACTGAGTATGAATGGTTGGGAAGCAAAGGACATTACGTACAGGGGATGGTATGCTACTCAGGCAGGGAGTTTATGAAACAACCCCTAATCAAGTCTTTAAAAGCAAATTAAAGAAGAGTTGAAACAAGAACATAGCTAATTTTGCAATAACCTTTGCAGAATGTTTAGGACAAAATCTATTTTATTATTAGGCTTTATTCTCATTATAACTTCCCATAAATTTCTTCAAGGACTGGAAGGTGAGATAATAGCAAAATATAGTACAGTAAATATCCCACCACGTCTTTACTCCATTCTTTACACCAAGTCTTTGCTTCATTCACTCCAATTCTAATGCTGCTGCTGTTACCACAGTGTCTCAGTGCCTTCTAGTAATGCACTAAATAACATGTCCAACATCTGTCAAATGTTTGTGCTCTTGTTTCTCTCCTCAGGGGAAGATGTGTGTTCAGCAGAGTGTTTTCTTTTCAAATTTATTTTTAATAAAATCTAAGTGGTGGTGCTATTTGTTTGTTAGAGAAGTCAAAGAAATATGACTTGCACTCAGGACAGTGGGTACACAAGATGCTGTAGCCCACAGCTCCTTCTGGCAGAAGTGCAATTTTTGCCCAGGAGTGGGAAGAAGCAGTGGGTGGGTCCTGAGGGTGAAAAGGTGGGGAGTGCTTAAAATGAACGGTGACAAGGGGTTACTCATGCAAACTGTGAATTCGGGAAGGAGAGGGTGAGACTTTATTTTTGCATGTTTTATTGCTTGCATTCAAATTTTATGTTGCAAATGCAAATGCAGAAAAAAAAAAAAAAGCTTCAGCTGAATTCCCTTATAGTGTCATCAGAGCCATTCATTTCTCACTTTGCTGCTGCTGCTCCTGAGCACCCCAGATTTGAAACAAGAGGGATATGACAGTGATGCCTGTGGAAGACTTGGGAGGGTATGTTTGCACATTTACTGCCTACACTCTTTTAATGTCCAGCTCAGGACAACCTTAAGAAATGCAAATATATCTCACGCATGTATTTTAAAAGGAGAGTAAGAGAAAAGGGGGAAAAATTGCCAGGTCCTTGCAGCCAGTGAGAACAGGGGTGCAAAGTTCTATTATTGAGAATTAAACGCTATGCAATTAGAAGGTAAACTTAGGTGGCTTTCAACACAGTGATGTGCTCCATAAAGAGGGATTTTAAAGACTCTTTTGAAAAGGCAGGAGAGGCCAGCTCCATCCTCCTCCCAGGAGTAACAAGTGAATTTACCTTTGACTCGAGTACACGTGTTAATGACAAAGAAATAATTACAGTAATTTATTCAGTATGTTCTTCTATTCTTCTGAAATATGATTTTGTTTGACTGTTTCTCACTTAAGCTTTAAGGATAAACTCCTATACCAGCTTTCACATAAGTAGTGTATCTAGTAAATTGTCCTTCCACTGTTGTAAAAAGACTTTAACTACAGCCCTGTAGCTAAAACAATCCAATTCTCAAGGAATATGCTTAAAATAAACACTGCAGTTAAAACATTAAGTTGTCTTCAGGTGATATTTTACTATACTCTCTATCATAATCATCACTTTTATTCATTCCATTGTTAGCTTTTTAACAGCTAAAACCAGCATGATTTAGAAAGTGAGACATCTCTTGAGCTGGAAAGAAGCAGAGTTACCAAGCTTTAAAAATATCATTGTTCTCTGGCTGCAGAGACACATGTGCATTTCCCTTGTTACAGACAAATGTTGTCTATAAAGGAGGATTTATTTTTCACTGTTCTAAAACATAAATTTAGTTTCAGTGCTCTAGTCCCCAAAACTCCCACACATTTCATTGGAAAATATACCTGAGCAAAGACAGCAAGTTCTGTCCTTGGGGAGGCCAAGAGTAGATTTTTGTCTTAGATTTATACCAGCAGCATGTGGAGACAGAAAATATGCAATAAGTCAAAGAGATTTTACTTATCAGAGATTTAGACAACCATTTGTCAGTACTTAGCTGTATTGCTGGATGACTCATTCCCATTTCTAATACCTAGGCATACAGGGCATGTGTGGGAACACAATGTCTGCATTGATTTTAATCTGGTCTCTTTTTGTACTGTCTACAAATAGCTCAAAATGAACCCAATCAGATAAGCAGAGCAGAAAATGATTGCAAAAACACATAGTAAGCTGCTCACAGAGGCCTCAGAGAGGCTAAGGAACACACAAGACAGAAAACACCAGGGTAGCAAAGAACAGCTCATGAAAGGATACAGTTCCTCTATGCCATGGATAAATAATTTAGGTAGGGAAAGTGATCCGGCAGGGAAGAGAAATATTTTCTTTTCAGGTGCAGGACCAGCAGCTGCCCTACTCAAAGTTTAGTGCTAGCAACACATCCTTTTTAAGCTCTTGTTTTGGATTCCAAGCTTCAAGTCAAAGTAGGAATCCATTATTTATACTAGACAGGTTGGAGAATACATGCTCTCCTGCTATTGCACTAACAGTATTTAAAACATTCTATGTACTCTGGTCCTCGCTAAACTCCCTTTCACAGATGCCTGCTGCAATCCTTGGCTCCAGGAGAGTGGGTGTGGTAGACTTCTGGGAAAGAATCTTCCTGTTATGGCAGAATTTTTAATCTAAGTTATTTCTGATACAAAATGAAACACAAAATTGAAATTTTGCTAGCTGTTTCTCTGAAAATATTTTGAATCAGGGCAATTCAGAATTTTTTTCAATAACAAGCTCTTTGTTTTCAGTCTTGACATTTGCTTTTTTGCTCCACCTTTTAATGAAGATCAACGTTTGAAGATTAAACACTCAAATAAAAGTATCAAGCAAACCAATCATTCTGTTTCAAAATTTTCCTAATAGGTTCTGTCAATAAACTCAAAAGCTTCTGATATTGGAATATTCATCATAGATACATGTCTCCAGAGCATTGTCATAGCCTTGACAAGTCAAGGATGTCCAACAAAAGCTCCTTTCTGGTCTAGCCCCTTAACACATATTTCTTCTGCCATCCTGATGGTAACCTTTTGGAATCAAGGGTGGAAGGGGAGAAACAAACGTGGATTGTGGATAATAAGATCACCCACCCCTAATCCAGAAGGGATGATAGGAGGAAGAAGCAGTCATAGAAGGTTATACAAGGCAGAGATGACAATCTATCTGATGTTAAAATAGTCAAAGAGTCAGAGTAGTATCTTTGACTACTCATATACAACATAAATTCCTTTTTCCACATCAGAAGAAACTATAATTCCCCTAAGGGTACTGCAATTACACTGATTTTACATCAAAATAAATCAGAGAACTGTCAAAATTGCTATAACAACAAGGATCAGAATTTCATCTTGCCTTCTCTGTGTGGCCATGCATCTGCCCTTCATTCTTTCTGATAGGCAACTTTCCTTTGTGAACCATTCCTCTGAGCACAATTATGTGGAAAGATGGAGAGGCTCACAGAAGTTCCTGAAACAGTGAAGCTGAAGGAGGCCTGCATTCCCATAGCTCAGAGGAGACCTTAGCTACTGCAGAGACCCACAGCTACTGCATCTCCCTTTCCTGATCCTGGAGCAAGTTCTACTTATGACAACCCAGGGCTCTCCCTGCCACATCCCAGGGCAGAGCTCCTGTCTCCAGTTTGTCATCCTGGGACAAGTCTCATGTAATCCGGTGTAGTTCACAGCAGGAGGAGCAAAATCTGCAGAGAACAGCCACGGAATTCGTGTGTGCAGCTGCCCCCTGCATACATTTTCTGAGATCATCCTAGCAGAGAGCTATGAGTTTCCTCAATTTGCCAGACCAGATATGCAATATGCTCAAAACTGGGAAGAACAGTGTTGTAGTGTTGTATCACAAAGACCTTCCCGAAAAGAGCACAGGAACAATAAGAAATATTAGGTCTCCAAAAGCAATTGAGAGAGCAATTAAATATTTGGAACTGTGGCGAGCCCAAGTAAAACTTGACTGTATTTTCCATCTAGGATGGAATCAGGTTTTTAAAAAGCTATTCTGAAGAGAGCGTAGGGTTTCACAGCCTGAAGGCTTTATGTCACCCTGTGTCCTGTGATGATGACTACCTCCCTGTTCACTTCGAACCGAATGGAAAGTTGCTTATGTACCTCCTACACTTTTTCTAGCATCTTGATCCTTGTCTGCAGCCTCAGGGAAGGATTATGAGAGACAAAGAATCCATAAAAAGAGAGAAAGAGGGATTCCTAACCCTATTCCTTGGAATAACCTGTTCTACAAGGGCAATTTATTTCCTTGATGGCAAAAAAGTGTTGTGGAATGCCTGTGAGGAAATGGTTTCAAAACTCTACTTCAAATTCATTGCAAATACCTCAAAGCTTTGTGTAACACCAGGGAAGCTCAGGGATTTCCCAGAGCCTACTGAGTTTACTGGCAGTCTTGCATCTTCCTCTGACACATGTGGATCTGTCAAAGCCACAATGATGGAAAAACTTCTTAATCTTGTCTTTACAGGACAGTCATTGAACAGAAACACTAATCCCACCTTGGACCACATTATATTCCTCTCATTAATTTATCCAGGTTAGACAGGTAACAGCAAGCTTTTCCTTCCTGCAAAGCACAGGGCAGGGAAGACATTGAAAGCCATCAGAATCTCATCTTCTGCAGAGAGGGTTTCATTTGAGTCTGTGGAAACCCCATTGTACCCAGATCTCAGGGACAGGAAGGCCTGAGGGCCAGAAGGACTTCAGAAGAAGAAATTCAATAAGAAGTCACTTAAACCCCAATAATTCAAGAGGATAATCACCTTAGAAATCAAATAAATGGAGCATATTGCTTGCCAAATAAAGAAAAAATGGGTTATTTATTGTTTCAGCAAGGATTTTTTTATTAAAGCAAATGCAAAGTTTAAAGTTTATTGTATTCAAGTAATAAAGATAAGCAACAAGGAAACATCTGATATTAAATAATCATCTTCTCCAATAACTAAATTGCTGTTTTACTGAGTCGTTTCTTTCATTCTTAAAATGAAAGTTTAGTTTTAATTAAACAATTGAATATCAAACCTCACTTTTTTTTTGGTCAGTTTGCTGGAATGTGGGGGGGTTTTTGGGGTTTTTGTTGTGGTTTTTTTTTTTTTTTTTTTTTTTGCTGTTAGCTGTCAGCTGGAATAAGTGTCCTAAGAATACCAAAAACAAAGATATAAACACCCCCGACTTCAAACTGTAGAATTTAAAATCAGGATAGATAACTGCAAATGTGAGGCTTTTATTCCCCAATTCTGCAATTCTGCACACACACTCAAGTTTACTAAAAATAAAAATTTCCTCTGATTTACATCTGTTTTGTTTTGTTTTGTTTTTCTGTTGAGCTAGGGGTTGATTCTCCACCCACACATGTAACAGCAGCTAACTCCCAATTTATTTTAAAAGAACTTTCGTAAAAAAAAAACATGCCGGAGAGGGAGTGAAGTTCCTGGAAATTAAGCATCTGGAATTTTCTAAAGTGTAAGGGTTTTTCCATCATGCTGGAAGGTAATTTGGCTTCAGGAAAAAATATACAATACTTGAGTGGTTGATAGATTCTGGTGATTCATTTTGCATGTAGAAACATGCCCACTCTTGCCATTTGAACTATACACTAGTTTGTTTTGTTTCTTAAACAGTGTGAAATGGCAGGATTTATAAATCTATAATAATTGCCAAAACTAGATTAAGACCAACCTAGCACAGATGTAATATCCCATGGATGTAAGATTTCTAAATGACAGGAGACTTTTCTTTTAAGTGCTCAAATACAAGAAACTGAAAAATCTGGAAATGGGGCTGGGAATAGCTGTTATACAACACTACATGAAATCATGGAGTGACTAAACAAGCAGACTGGCCCCCCTTAAAGCCCCACAACAGAAACATTGGTGCAGGGCATGTTGCTGGTGTCCCATATGGCTTTCACAGTGCTTGCTCCAGCAAATGCATCCCTTTCTGCAAGTGCAGAGTGCACCCATCTCCTGGAGACTTTCCTCAGCTGTACAGCAGTGAGAGGGACTTGAAATAATTCTAAAAGGAAGCGGTAGTTAAACAGAGCAACCCTGAGGGAGAGATGCCATAAGCTGCATCAAAATTCAAGAAAGGTTTCAAGGAGATGATCCTGAAGCATTCACCCTGAGCTCAGCTTCAGTGCAGGGGGAGAGCATTACCTCAGGCCTGTGTGTCACACCTAAGCAACTGAGGTAAAGCACATCTTTAGCTTTAAGCATTTAAAAGTTGTGTCTGCATTAAACCAGTAATGGTAAAGAGTGAGGCATAGCCCAGGGATCCCTTATCTCACTGGAACCAGGATCTCAAATGCATGGGTTGCTGTTCCACACTGGCCACAGCCTGGCTCCTTTCCTGGCATCTCACATACATAACATCACATACCTCCATGAGGGAAAGGCATGAAATCCTAATGCTCAGCCTTCATCTGCCTTGTCTTTGTATCAGAAAGAAATTATAGTTTTATTCCATACATTTATTTTTAAATCATGTGACTTTTAACGTACCAGGGCTAAATGGAGAGATCAAAACGATTTGTAGGGATGGTGTTCAGTCAAGACAGCATCCATGGTGCTGCAGCAGAACAAAGGGAAGCATTCAGGGAGACAGTGCAGAGAAAAGCCTCAGAGAAACCTGCAGTGCAGCAGGATGAGTAAACTAGCAAACGAAACACTTGATATCTTTGTACAGCAAGCCACAGCAAATGAGGCATGAAAGAGTAATCTGGACATGCACTTAGTGAAAGGAACAGACTGAAAAAGAAAAAAACAGTCATATAGCTTCAAGCTGTGATATTGAAAAAGAAATAATATACAGTTCAGGGTTAAATAAAAAAATTAAGTGTATTTGGAAACTGTGAAAAAAACTGAAGTATGACTTGCTGTTTCTTTATTTCACAGAACTTAAAAACAGAAGAGATCATTTTATCATCTATTTTGACTTCCTGACTAATACAGGCTTTTATGTTTCTCTCCTCTTTTAGTACTTAGGTTACCTTTTCAGGTACAGTTAAACCAATACAATGCTTAGGTGCATGAAAACAGGTACCCCTGATTAACTGTGTCATTGAACTACACTGTTAGGTTAAAGGACAGAAGGATTATTTCTGTCCTTCAGGGAATAAACAGTACCACTCCACAGGCAGGGGACAGGGAAGACAATTCAGCTCATAACTGAGGCCGTGCCAAGATGATAATAATCCACACCACCGACTGAAAAACAAAACCAAAACCTGTCAAAACAGCTGGTTTTGCCAGTTGCAAAATTTTTTATTTTCCCCAAATCTGACTAGACTTTAAGTGCACAAAGAAAACTCATCAGTATATGTACCTCCAGAGCAGGCTTCATGTTTTTTATCCTAACCTCTGCTGTTTTTTCCATTTTCATTCTCAACAACTGGCCCCCCTCATCAGTTTTGGAGAACTCAGGAGACAAGCTAAGCAAAAGTCTAAAATAAAAATGGTTAACTGTTCTTAAGGAAACAGGAGAGGGAGAAAAAAGAAATAAAATATTCTTCTCCATTCTTACAGTCATAAAAACCCTGAAGCATAAGATTTGATTAAAACCATATCTTTATTTAGAGCTGCAAGTGCTGTGGGCATACCTAAGGCAATGCTTAACCCTCTGTTCCCTAAACGAGGCTCAGTGATTTCCACAGGGCTGCTTGAGTGCTGAAGCAGAGAAGACTCCAGCATGAAATATCACTGTGGAGAAAGAGCTGCCAATCCTGTAGTTACAAAGGGAGAAAACAGTGAAAAGACTAAGCAAAGGTTTCAAAGTAAAAGAAAGAAAGAACGGGAATGTAAGGCACCTATATACACAAAAGGCTATCCAGTTTAATACTTAATATAAAAAATGACAGGATTTTACCCAAAGTTGAATTCAAAGCCAGAAATGTATGTAATTCTCATTTTAACAATGTCAAACAGAGAATCTAACACTGTCTTGGATCCTCTATTTATTCCCCCTCACCTGACATCTGGATTGAACACCAGTTTCCTGTGTTCAATATTCATTTGACATATACAAAGTTCACTTCAGACAAGGTCATTTTCCTCTTACTTAATACTCTCACATACCCCAACACAGCGTCTACCTGTGGATAAAGTCTGATTTTATGATCTTCAGATCTACCAGCTCTACTACCCTGGCTGTCAGCCTACCAACTTCTAGGCTGGTACCTCATACCACTTTGTATCATGAGACTATTCTCATGATTTACTACAACTTGCTATGTCTTCCTCAGACTTGCTATTAATTATTTAAATAACAGGTTCAGCTCCTGTGAGATATATATAACAAGTTTATCTATTCTGAGGTAGATGTATCTCACAATGGATTTTTTTTTAAGTGTGCTATCATTGACTTCAAATACGTCAGGGTTTTCATTTGTCTTTTAAAGGGCTTATTATTAAAGCAACCAGTTTTCTGGATTTTAAGGAATCATCACTTCTCACTTACTTGGAAGGAAGGCTGTAAAATATCCCATCTATTTTTAGTACTGCCTACAAGAAGGTGATGATTTCACTAAACCAACAATCATTTCAATTTTGAGGAAAATGGCAATTCTTAAAGCTCTAGATACATTCATAAAATTTTGTGCTATATTCTGCTCACATAAACAAGCAGAGAACACATGAGAGAAAAAGGCGATTTGTACAAAAGCAAACTTGTTTAGGCCAGAGACATCTTTTTTGTCCATAAAAATAAAGTCTCATTCTTATGATCTTGTGCAAAATGATGGGTCTTGCATTAAGGAAAGACTGTATATTAGTATAAAGTTTGGGCCTGGTCACATTGAAAGTGCAGCAAATACAATCCAGGCCGGAGTTGCCATGTGAAATTATTGTGTCTATATGCTTGTAGCTGCCATATGCAGGCAAAGGACACTTTATGTTGATTTACATAGTTTGTATCATCTTACCTCACCATTATCTGCATAATTCTGCCCTGGCACAGCCTCATTGCCTCTACGTGAAACACTCCAGGTTTATACAGGGGTGAGCAGAGGAGAATCAGCTTTACAAGGTTCTTGAGGAAGGAATGTAATAACAGCATTTGCTACCACATAAAGAAACTGGAAAAAGAACCTACCTGAAATACTGCAATAGATAGAAAGGAAGAGAAAAGAGAAGAGAAAAGGTCCATTGCAGTAACTTGAAAACTAGCACAAAGACAAGGATTAAGCAGTGGTTTCCTAGGAAAAATAAGCAAGGGGAATAAACTGCTTAAACTAATCCCATGACATAAAAAGGAAACAATGGCCAACTGACAGAGAACAAAAATGGGGAAAGACAAAACAAGGGTTTCTTTCTTTTCTTTCATGTCTGTGGTTTATCAGATACTACACACCTTGAAGAGCAGTTTAATTGGATGAAGAGCTCTCTGTTATTATCCAACCACATAATCACATTAAAGTTTGACTTATTCACTTCAACCAGAACAAGCAGGTAGCAAAGGGTCAGGGAATTATGTAAATTGATGCATGCATTTCTCCATGAACCCTGAAAGACTGACTTAAACTATACTAAATGCTTTTCATCTTCTTAAAACCAATTTTCCAAAAGTAAAACTCCAAAACAGATGTAATCAAACATGTGTTGTTAACTGTCCTCTCTTAAACAAATCAGCAAGTGATGTATGTCACCACAAAGCATGGTAGCTATTTTCAGCAGCTTTTCATGTGCATTATGAACTGGTCTGTGGCTTATTTTAACTATATGTAACAGCAGCTGTGGGGTAAAGAATTTGAGATGTCAACACCCAACAGAAAATGGTCTCCTGTGGCTTTTGTGTACGTCATGCAATGGCTACTCTGGACCGTAATTCTTCCCGATAAACGTCTAATTCCCTCCAGTGTGCAGGCACAGAAAGGGGATGAAGCCATGGTGAGAAGGGGAGAAAAACACTTCCCTGCAAAGTGGCAGTGAAGAGGAAGGAGGCAGGAGGACAACTGAGAAGCAAGATGTACAGCAGAATGTCCAGTTCTCTCCACCAAATGTAGCTGGGCACCAAATTATGATCTCTTCACATTCATAATTTAATTTCTGTGCTCTTTTTTTTGCTAAACCCACACTTTAGTCAAGATGGTATTTAATATGAGCATAACATTAACACCTCATTTCATCTTTACTTATGTGGCCACCAATTGCATTATTCACAGCTGCTATATGCAGATTGATGATCCTGGCCAGGCATGCCTTTATCACCATTTTAACTTATTTTATGCAACTTTGAAAATCCCAAACCATCAGAGTAGTGTGAGAACTATTTTGTTGTTTCAGGGTGCAGTAACTGAAACTTGATAGGCAGTAGTGAAAAGTGGAACATAAATACAGTTGAAAATTGTGATCCTTTCCCTGTATTACTAAACCACCAGACTTCCTTACTAAATTTGAAAGTTTTATTAGAGTTGAAGTTGTCTTTCTGCTATTGTTTTGTTGTTCGCTGGCAGAATTATATATGAAGACCTTAACTGGCTCAGTGAGATAAAGCTTTTTAATTTTATTTTAGACTTCCTGCAATTCACCATTAAGATACATTCATTGTTAATAAGAAATTATCAAAGGGTCTGGGAATTCTCTCTATGCAGGGCAAAGGGCTGAATCTTTATGCACACTAGAGATACCAAGTAGCACTTCCACGGGAGTAGGGAAAGGACTGAAGTTAAGATCACTCAGACTACAGAGCTCTCACTGTCTCTCTCTACCCCCTTCCCTTCTCTCCTCCCCTCTCCAGTTTGGCAGACAAGAAGGTAGGCAAGCTGGAAGCTTTCAGTTCTGCCTGATAGTCTAACAAAATACCTAGTACAGATGCAGGGAGCCAGCATAAAAGTGTGGTGTCTGATTAGATGAGATACCAGGAGCCAAGAAAGATTGCGGTGCCTGCTGAGTTGAAATGGAAGTCAGGTTGAAAGGAAGTGTTCCTCACTCAGGCAGGCAGCACAGTCACTGAGGAAGAGCGGGAAGTGAAAGATGAAAAAATGTAGGGAATGCCAACGTTTTAAAAGAAAACCTGAAGCAGATAGCAATTAGAAAGAAGAAAAAAAAATACAAAAAACCATCAATCGCATACTCTAATCTTACTAGGGGTATCAGTATCACTAAAAGACACTTCAGGATGTGTGGAAGTATCAAGCTCCATTGAAGGCCAAAGAGGAATTCCAGATACTCACTGCCAGTGACAAGGCTGTAACATGTGGTTTAAAATATATACATCTGTGCTTGAACCCCTCCCTGAACAAAGCTACTGCATTTCCTGTCGCCTGTAGAATAGAACAGAACAAAACATAAAGAATAGTTCAGTTGGAAGGGACCTACAAAAAACATGTATTACATGTAAAACATGATTACAAGGTACATCAGCTTTTTCATGAGTTATAAAATATTACAAAAGTATTACTAAGTCTAGAATTTTACGCAGCTTGTTGTGTCTTCCTTCCTCCCTGACACACAAAAATAGGTGGGGATACTAAAGCCAGAAAATGAGTGAGCAAGAAAGGTAGGACTGAAAATGCCACTGGGGTTAGCAGAGAGAGTGAATCCTTTAAATAGAAAGAGGTATACACAGTCAAGGAGAAGTTCTTAATCAAAAAGGAACTAAGCAGACTCCCCCCACTGAAGTGATTTGTCTTTGTTCCTCAATGCTATTACTTGCACTGCCTGTTCCTTTTAATTACTATTAGCACTTGTGGGAGCCAGAAGTGGGTGGTGGGCAGGAAGACACAGGAGTGCCTGTAATGCAGCAAGTGACTGATCATTTCAGGATCCTCCATGACCTCCTCTGTCCCTCTTAAGTGGGAGGGTGAAAGCAAGCAATAAAAGGACAAGCCATTTTTTCTCTTTTTCAATATTATGCATTCCACATTTCTAGATTTCCTTTAACTCCCACTAGACACTTGAAAAAAATCACAATCTTAAACACCAAGCTTTAAGAAATTTTAATTTAATTTCCTTTAAAAATAAATATTTGAAAAATAATTCAAAAATGTTTGCAATCATGCAGATGAATCTTGATCAAATCACTGTTCAATTCCTAGTCCCTGTGTAATTACTTGCGTAAAACACCTCTTGTGAATAGCAAGTAAATCATTAGTGATTAGATTTTTTTGATTGTTTTGAAGAGACCCAGCTGCTGTCTTTATGTCAAAGAACATCCATAAGGCACCAGTGATTAAACAGCATGGTATTTTTGCATGTCAGACATCACATGCTTGGATATTAATCACGCTTAGTGCTTTTCAGATGTGAATTGTGAAGCATCTCAGTGAAAAACTGTTATAGTCCCTCTTTACAGACTGGGAAGCCGATGCACAGGCCAAGTGACTTGCTCATCTCATACAGCAGATCTGAGGTCACAGCCCAAATTCCAGCAGGGTAAAATTTCTCTTTGTTCCTTGTCTTTTCACCCACCTTTCATTTTCCAATTCAAGTGCCAAGACAAAGAAAAAATCTGGATAATTTGATAATAAAGACAAAACACCAAAATAACAACACAAATAAAACCCCAACACCCTAAGAACGGGGCAAGCATATTGCCAAGATTAGAAGTGAATTCATATAATTGTATAATCTTTTTTTTTTTTTTTCTAAAAGGAAATATAGCAAAGCTTTTTCCAGAATAAACAGCTCTTCATTCACCCTAAATCAACAACTGAAAAATAGCTCTCCTGTTCAAAAATTGTCATATTGAAGCATAGCTCTATCATCATTACTGAGATATATATAAAGAAAGAGAAAGGGAAGCATGAGGATTTCTTTGCTTAATTGTGATAGTAGCAAGAACTGTTTAGTGTATCTGCAAGATATGTTTTCTGCATAAAATATGGTGGCTTCACAAATGATTCTCAGGAGTAATTTTTCACTGTTTATACATAAAAATATACGTATGAAACATTCATTGAGGCATATATATAATATTTCATAAGCCAAATGGAACAACAGCGGTATATCATTACCAAAGTGAGAAATTAAAACATTCTTTTGTGTCAGCTGTGTAGAGGGCAGAGTTATTTATAAGATACCATAAATATATAGTTTAGTTTCCTACTGAGCTCAAAAAAAGGTACAGAAGCTACTCATAAAGCTGAGTCAGTGACTGTAAAAAGATGAGTTTGTGGAGCAGTGCTGAGCTGGACCAGAGAGATCGTGGTGACATTTAGTGGTTACAATACCACTGGAACAGTAACCAACTCCTCCAGAGGAAGTGGTAATGTGCTTACTCAAATTTTCTGCCCTCCCTCAGGTTCCTGAATTCGCAATCTGAAAGTCTTCAGCTGGCTTAAATCCGGAGACAATAATGCTCCTCCACTTCCTTGCGCAGGAAGCTTTAAATTACAAGGATGGATTATTTTAATTGCTAGTCTTTGGCTTCTCTGCTTGAGCTATTGGTAAACATCTATGGCAAAACATATGCATGTTGAAGTAATAGCTGTATCACACCATGGTGATACCGCTGCATTATAAACTTTGCACCCAGCATAATCAATAAAGAATATAAGTGGAAATTTTATTAAGAACTTGCAGGCAGCAGTAGCTTTAAGTCCTAACATTAGTAAACTGCCCACTAAATTAACCAGCACGTGTCATCAGTAAGCAAATCTTGAAGATATGGGGCAAGCTCTGAATTGCTGCAAATGGAAGTCAGGGACCCCATAGTGTTAAAAATCTGTTTCAATGATTTCTATTTCTGCATCCTTCTGACAGTACCATACTAATGTGAGTGCTCCTATAAATTAATAAATAGGAAAAAAGTTCAAGTTCAAATTCTGGATCCAAATGTGTTTGGTTTATGATTTTTTCAGGCTCCTTAAATGAGAATTTGGGTCAACACTGATGTTATCAAGAAATATTTAGTAGAATTTAAAGGCACCATTCCTTACTATGGGGATCACAAATCATATCTTCCACTGGAGAAAGAAAGCTGCACAATATGGAATAAAATGTCTTGCAATCATCTCTGAGTCTTGCAGGACCCTTTGCTCATGGCAACCCTTTTCCAGGCTTTCCCAGACTGTCCCATGCAGCACAGAAGAGAACAGGTCATTTGCTCTGTCCCCATCTGCACCAGCAGCTGGCCTGGCTGCCTGCTGGCACTCTTCCAGTATCGAGATACTTGCTGCTACCACGTCAGATTCCATATAACATATGTTCCCTTTTTAATCTTAAACTACCACAGCTTTCATGGGCAAGCCTGAGGAGACACAAAGGACAGGAGGGGAAAGAGAAGGAGGTGAGAGCTCCTGTGACCCAGGAGGAAGTCAAAATCAGTAAAAGCTCTCCCATTCGTTTCAGCAGATGATGCAGCTGATTCTTCTTTGCCTCCCTTTTCTGAGAGATTACACCTCACTTGCTCAAGCTCTTAGCATCCAACTCCCTTTCAGACCTGGGCTCCCTAGGCCTTCTTTCATTTGGGGTTAAGGAGTGAGCTCTACCTTGAAGTGCATGTTCCCAAACCATAGCTTGTAATAGTAAACAGCACCAAACTCCTCCATAAAATGTTTTACTCCCTTAGGGATGGAAAGAAGGGCAGGTTTCCCTTTTTCTGTTTTATAAAGGGAAAAATTTAGGTTCTAAAAAAGTCATCCAGTGAACAGGAACAGAGAGATTCTTGGGGTCACACTGACCACAGATGAGGTGTCTTAGGGTCCTATTTCACTTTCAGTTTGCCTTTACAGCAAGGCATGCATGCAGCATATAGCTACACATCTGAGTGAACAGTTATTTGTTCCACCTCATGATTTTATGTTAAACTTCAAACAATGTGGTGCTGCACACAGGGATGCTGATCAAGGGCTGTATAAACTGCAATGCTCTTCCACCCACCCTGACATCCAAACTGCTGTGTGAAGGCAAGAGGATTGCAGTGCACACGTGCACAAGTCCCAGTAGACAAATGAGTGCAAACACAGCAGATGGTGACAAGGCAGTAGCAGCAAAGAGGTAAAACTGTCAAATTTAAAGCTAAGCCTAAAGGCATCTCTACCATGCTTTCATTATCAGTAGTGCTGAATTCCCCAAAGTTCTAATATATAGCTTAAAGAGGGTAAAGAAGGAAATACTGGCTCTTTGCTAAGTGGTGGGGTTCAGAGTTTGCTCTAGCTGAGCAGCAGCTGTCCCCTCTGAGCCAGCCAGGGTGAGTGTGCCAGTGCCATGCTGTGCTGGGACCACAGGCTCACGGGAGGAAGGGTTTAGTTGTTCTTTCTCCCCCTCAGCCACTCCTCAGTCCAGAAGCTGGACAGACCCAGAGCTTTATAAGGGAGGGGGACATACTCAGGATAGGTGTAAAACACAGCTGGTACCCCCATTGACCAGAACAGTGGGCAGACAGCCACTTGGTTAGTGGTTTATGCAGCTATGAAACACCACATGGAAAATCAGGGTCTTCCAGGTAGTCCTGTGCTAAATAAAATACAAACCCAGATAAAAGAAACATGGGAATGTGTATAATGTCAGCTATCTTCATCCATATTCCAGCTAACCACTTAATCACAGAACTAAATAGTTAATATTTATGGATTCATTGTAAGGGGAGACTGTCACAGACAAATTGTCTTCAGCTTCATTAGCAAATATTCTGGAAAAGACAGGAAGTAAGTCCTAATCTAATTGTGCTGTTGCCTGATGCCAATAATTATGTACCCAATATGAGAGCTAAATTACTGGGATTTATCTGTCTTATCAAAAAAATATTAGATTAGCTTATGTTTTCAGCTAAGAAACATTGCTTTTAATTTGTACAGTCTTGTTCAATCTCTTTGGCAATTTTGCAAAGGATTAAAATATTTTGCTTGGCTAAACTAGTTCTGGTTGCATTACTATCCCAAATGAGCAGATTTCCCTCTTGTTCTGGTCTAGTTACTGCTTCCAGGGTAAGAGAGCTTGTTCATGGGAGCTCTTGGGTAAAAAGCCAATATGACCAACCCTCAGATCACTTCCCCAAACACTACATGTGTAAGGTTTGACAGATTTTTCTATTCCTTTCTTCTTTACAAGGCCTGACAGTGAGCTTGGGTTTGACAGCTCATAACCCCAGATCCACCCATATTTCCTGTAAGGGCTGAGTTTGATCTTACACTAAAAGTTTTTCCAGTCTATGCCTGAAGAATCAGTTATCTCAGCCAGGGTGGAAGGCAGCACACAGGCTGTGGAGACACAAAGGAGCTAACATAACAGCACAGGCATTCCCACTGACATGGTAATATGCTTCCTTCAAGCTATTAAAACAGGATTCAGATCATGAGTCAGCCCCTTTCCCCCCTAATCTCTTCCCCTTAAAGCAATAATTCTGGCTTAAATGTGTAAATACATACATATGCGCGGACACGCACACACACATATGTATACATACATGCAAATTTTTGAACAATAGAGTTATCTTCTTAACCTACTACCTTTTAGAATTATTAAGATTTTCCTTATATTTTCTTGACTAAAAGGGGTCTATTCCTCTTTGGAAAAAAACAAATCAGCATTTTTGTATAAATGCCTGAATCCAGAATTTGAGCAAAATTAATATGGTACAATGAAAACAAACAACCTACATATGGGTTTATGTACTATATTGGACTGTGTTCAGCCTGGTATGAATGTAAATATCAGTGTCATACCTTCAAAAATAGGGAAGACACAGGGGCCCATCCTGCAGAGTAAAGATATTAAAGGAATTTTTGCACCACAAGCTGGAGTTAAAACAAATTCCAGTGAAGAAATCCTGGCCATCAGAAGTCAGTGAGGAATCTGCCATCACCTGTCCAGACAGAACATCACTTTTGCAGTTAAATGTAGTCAGCTTGCTGTATTTTATTACCATTAATAATTTAAAAATTTTGCATTGGTAGTTCATTCATCTATGATAAGAATTCAAGGTTTTCAATTAAGGGAAGTATTAGCCCTATTTTAAATCACTATAGAAAAACTATGAAAAGCTATTAAAACTCATATTAAAGCAAATCATTTAAATTAAAATTAAGAGCTCATAGACATTTTGCATGTTAAAGTTGCCTTATTAGGAACCAGAAAAGAATGACACTAGCCTTCCTGCTTATCTACATCTATTCATTTTCATAGCACAAATCCCTTTGTAACACATTTTTCCCTCTAGTGGCCCAACTACTTTAGTCATTATTTTCTAAAAACACTGAAGAAATTTTAATCCTTCAGACATGTAAGACTTCACATAAAGGAGTAGAAATGTCCTACAGAACACAAACAAGTCACTTTTATGTAAAAGCAGTCCTGACTAGGTTAAATATCTGGCACAAGAAGCTGAGTATATAACTATTCAAGTAAACATCCATTTAGGTTATATATTAAGCCTTTTTACCACTTGCTGCATTATAAGAAACAATAAACTATTATAGCATGATTGCTACAGTCCTGTTCTCTGGGAAGTAGCTTAAGGCCTCTTTCCTCCCCACAGCAATTTTAAACCAAATGATACATTCATTTCCTCAATGGCAGGCTTCTTGTATAAAACTCAATAGCAATTTTAAAATCATTCTTATGCATATGATTAAAAGTAAAAATTTACAAGTAGGGCACATGTATAGAATATTTAAAAGTATTTATCTTGATAGCCATCAGGAACTTCTCTTTGACTTTTTACTTAAAGTAAAATGAACAGCCTTCATAATCTCTGCAATTTTTTAACTGGAATTCTGTATTTTATACAGTCCTAAAGTTTAAAGGACAGAATTCTGGAGGAAAAATATTTTTTACTTTCACATATCACAGTCTAGACATTCCCATTGACTGATGGTGTCATCCTAGCTTTGGAAATGTTGCATTTTTGTCTATCATACAGACCTACTGATCTTTCTGGAACCACTCAGGCGCTGAAGAAATGCACAGAAATGTTTGCCTGAAATTCCAGACCTAGGAAAACCCACATTCAATGTGTTGCTCCAGTACTTGTAGCAATGAAGTTAAGGATGACAATGTGCATAAGCATTCACAGCAGCAAACTCTATAAGATCAAAAGTGAAAAAATCTTGGCTTGGCTGGAGATAATAGACACTTGTGCTATCTTGAGGGGAACAAAAGGATGCAAAAAAGAGTGCAAAACAAATGGCATCTTTTGTCAGTGCTTAAGCTTGCCACAATTCACACTGACAACTGGGGCAATTTTTAGAGAGCAGCACTGTTAATCATTGCTAAGATATTTTTGAATTAACTGGTGCCTTCACCCACTACAGTTACTTCAGTTTAAAGTTAAAAATGAGCCCCAAGTTTCTGCCTTTGCACTATCATGGTCTTCCACAAATAATGATTCCCAGTGCTCAAAGAATACACTGGATGGAAGATGGAAGTGTTGTCACAGGAAATGCTAGGATGGCTCAACACTTTTTCTGTGAAATTAACTAGTAAAATGTACAGACACCTGCTTTCCAAAGAGCCCAAAAGGCATGAAGTGAGCTCATGCCATACAACTTGCATTCCCAGAACTTGCCCATCATTTGCTCTGAACCAAAAGCCAAAACTTTTAACTTTTTTTACCAAGTGGAGAAAATTAATTGTTTCTTTCACAGATAATTCTCCTTAAGGGGCATATAATGCACTTCCATTGCAACATTATCAGTTTGTCTGTGTGACATGAACTTTTGGGTCTGAAGAACAAACTCTGAAGGAACAAAAACTTGTTCTTCCTGAATAAGGAACTAAATGGCCCAGAGAGTCTCTAACCTTCTGCTGTAATGGTTGTTTCCAGGCCACAGATCATGTTATCAGCCAATGAAGGTGATGCAGGACTGAATTCCTGGCACAAACCAGGGATTGTAAGCAGCTGCAGGAAGAGACCATGTTCTGATGGTGTCTCTTCAGACACTTGATCAAGGCAAGGAGGTGTCCTGCTTCAGTTTTCCTCTGGAATCAACAGAGAAAAATAGGGGAGCTTCCCAAGGCAAATCAAAACTTCTCAGCTCCTAAGCCTTTTAATCCCTTCTAAAATGATATGATATTCAGGCGTATCAAGGCATTACTGGGTAAAATAACCTCTACAAGTGCTATTAGATGTAGTGCACATTTAAATGTGCTAAGAGGCATCCATCTCAAAATGCTTCTGAAGATTTGCATTTCCTTTTTAACACACTGTAAACCAAAATCTTTTCAGGGAGTGCTCCTTAGATAGCATACTTATGTGGCTGATTTTTAATGCTTAATTGTTGTATTTTGCTTACATCCCTCTTGAGTCATATCTTCTTTGTTACAGACCATCTTTGTTTTTTGCAAAATGTCAAAAGACAGACTGAAAGCCAATGATGAGACAGCATTGCTTCTTTTGCTCTCAATGTGGCTTATTCCATAATGTGAATGTGGAGCAGGTGATGCACCTATTTTAAGCAAAAGAGAGTTCCGTGCTGGCTCCCGCCCTGCTGCATTACAGATTCCCAATAAGGAAACAGCTCAGAGGAACAGAAGAGACACTGGAGAATTAATCATACTGCACCTTCCTGATGAGAACACCAAGCTATTAGCTGACTTCAGGTAGAAAGCCCTGGGATTTGCTGTAGAAGAGGCTGGGGGGTGAAGAGAATAGCTCAGGGATAGAGAGCCTCAAGTTAAAGAAAGAAAATTATACTCTTTGAAAGCCTTGGCAGAGGCAAGGGAAAAGCCCCTGCAGCAAAGACTGAGACAGCTACTGGTATCTCAGGCAACATTTTAATAAGCTCAAATCTCAGGAAACTGAACTCTGCAAGAAATAACTTGAGGTTCATTTCAGTACTGAGAGAACCTGAAGGAAAATTTAGCAGGGAATCTCCATGGGAACGTCCTTTCCAAAACTATGTTTTCCCCAATGCAGTATGACTCTCTACACACTCAAGCCACAGAGACCTCTCTCAGGAAGTCTCTTTCCTGGTAAGCAGAAAGGTGCTGACTCAGATCAGACAGGAGGAAATGCATTGGGCATGGTGAGTAATGTGGTATAAGAATGGCAGATTTGAGCCATTTGGTGAGGGAAGGTAAGGGGTGTCTTTCCATGAGAAGATTTTGAGCCACCGTTTCACACACTGTCACTGTAGACAGGCTGAAGTAGTTGCATCACATTACAGATCAGGGAGACCAGGTGGGCCACCACAGAGGATCAGAGACCAGCAGAGAGGTCTTGGCCACTAAAGGCTTACTGGATGGGAGGAAAACATGAGAAGAGAGAAAACTGTGGGAGCAGAAGACTGAAAAGAGTTGACAGGTCTGGCTTGTGGGAGGCAGGGGACAGTGTCTTTATAGGCTTTTCAGAGCTATTGCAACAATGGTGTTAGAGACAATGTCCCCGTTACTCAAGGAAGATGAACTCAGCCAGATTTCCCACCTCCTAGTGATTCCTGAATGCATACCTGCATGCTGGTCTTCTGCAGGGCTCTTCCAACAGCTGAAACCCTCCAGAGGGTTAGGTCACTCTGAGTGCTGGAGACCACATGAGCCCATGACACCAGATTTCTACCTGTCCCAGATGAGATGTTGTGTTGAAAACTTTTCTAAATCCTAAACTCTCTAACTGCCTCTTGATCCCTATAACTGCATGTATTCAGGTGTACCTAAAAAGACAAGTCAAAACAGCCTTTCTACATATTCTTGAAACTAGGTTTTGGAGTTGTTTTATGTTCCCTTATCACCTGACAGCGCTTCCTCCTCTTAATTCTGTTCATTATTCCTTCAAAGAGAGCTCTTGACCATGTTATCCCCTTACGAAAGCAAATTCATCTCTCATCTGAGGAGGTAAACATATGGTTGTATCCCTAGAAAAAGCACAAACAAATGAGAAGCAGGGTATTTCAGGAAACCCAAAAGGTGATGAACATTTCATGATTTAAATTAGATATAAATGTTACTTAGGCATCCCAGCAGGAAAAGACAGTGCAGTCGCAAAATAATTGACCCCTTCCTTGCTCTCATTCTGACACCATGAGAAAAAAAATAAGAATCATATGGATCCACTGACAACACAAGAACATGACCTCCAGTCCTGCAATTCCAAACAGCCATGACTCAACTTCCTGTGCTTGAAGGAGAGTCAGAACAAAAGTATCTTGGACGTATATTTCTGAAGTTAGAGAGAAATGATTATATGTTCACGGCAAGTCTCCGAGGTGAGTGCAGTGTATGTGGCACCAGGTCTGATGTGATCATGTGTATTCTCAAGAATCTGAGAGCCCCAAGTGCCAGTGAAGAGGCAGCAAATGCTCTGAGCTCATTATGTCAGGAAGTTCTGAACATACACTGATGTGTGCACTTACTTTGTCCTCTTACAGTACAAAGGCACTCTGCTTGGATAACATGTCTTAATGGCACAGAAAGAGAAAAGAATTTTTGACCTGACATCAAAAGAAATGCTTTAAAAGAAATGCTTAGCAAATCTGATGCAAAAATTATCTGGGAAATTTGCCATATAACATATTCAGCCCAACCTCTCTTTACTCTCCCCTCCAACCTTCTAAGCAAATGTCTCTTTTCTTTTGCCCCCTTTTTTAGTTTGCTTTATATTTGTAATTTAAAACAGGAAACAATTGCTTGACAAAGGATTTCTTGCTGCGTTATGAAGAATACTATTACAAATTCTAGTCAGGAAAATGCTCCTTTCAGTTACTGTCTTATTGAAAAGAGGGCAATAGGAAATAAAATATTTACCCCACACATTCTTGCCTCTGACCCAGAAGAGAAAAATATCATGGCTAGAAACTTCCTGCAGTCCAGGAAGAAAATCATGTTTATGTACTGCATGGAAAAACAAAACTGAGCTTTCTAATCTCATATTCTGAGCCAGGTCAATTCTTCAGGCTGAATGGGATGATCTTGAAGTAGTCACAGGGAATAAGCAACATCCTTTGATGAAAAAAAAAAGAAAAAAAAAGAAGAAAAAAAAAGTAAGCAGTCTGGAGATACGGAGAAACATTTGATCCATCATCCAATTAAGTCAATTGATACTATACACCATGAATGAACACGAGATCATTCATGGGCTGACCCAAAATCTCTCAGAAACTGCCCTCCTATTAACTTCAGCTGGCTTTCAGGCCCACAGATGCTGTGCATTGAGGTACACTATGCAGCCAAGTAAGCAGATATTTAACCTTCTCCATGATAATAGCTCCATTGAACTCCCAGGATTACCCCACTGCTTACACACTTGCTTATGTGATTTGCTTTGGTCATTGACATGAATTTCAATAGAGTTGCCCCAAACATTAATTTGGCTCAATTTTTAATGAAATAATGTAGATCTTTGAAAATGTTTGAACAAAATTTAGCACCAGTTTCACTGCAACAGTAGACATAGCAAGCAGTAATTATTTCTTTTAGATTTTTTTTTGTTGAAGAAAGCTAGAAAAATGTCTCTATCCAAAGCATTACAGTCCATCACTGTAATCATGTGTGACATAATGGGAATTTCAAAGCAGGACTTGAAAGTGGGAAGCACAGATCTACATTTGCCAACTGCCTCCTGTAAATCTTACCTGCAATTGTTTCATTTAATGTAGGGGGAAATTTGCACTAGAATTGTCTTTTACTTCTTTTTTCTGCTTCTTTTTAATAATTCCCAAGGAAATACTTCTTTAGGATTACTGTTATTTTTTTCATTAATAGGATTGTAAATATGTAATGGAACATAAATATTTTGTATTTAGAGTAATAAAAAATTTAGTTCTATAAAAGATTTATCCCCACTAAAAATAATTTGGCCTCAAATAGGAATCAGTGGCAGTAACATAGGAGGCAAATGTTCCTTCTGTAAGAAACACAGGGAAGCTAAGCAAATACTCCCAAGCACATTTGGCAGGGATTTGCAAAAATGTAAAAACGAGTTGGTGTTAGATGCACCTACACCTTAGACAACAGGGAAGAGTCCTTAAAACGCTAAGACCCTCCCTTAAGGGCAGGTTCACTCACATAATGATATTGTCCTACAAAAGTGTCCATTAGGGAGAATTAGACCTCCCACACAAAAATAACTATTTTAGGGAAACACAGCTACAGAAAAAATACCTTTACCCTCAGTGTGGTCCTGTCTTCCTTTTATACTAGTTAAAGCCCACGTCTTTCAGAAGATCTGTAAAGACTCCTTCTACCCCAAACCATTCTCTGGTTTTATTATTCCTACACACCACAGATTTGTTAGAAACTAAAATAATTCCATGTATGCAGTTCATCAGCCCATCCCAGAGTTCTTCCCAAGGCAATCTTTTCCTGTTCTCAACTGCTTTCACTTCTGTTGCACTCCTGCCATCTCATGTAACTACCTATGAGCAACCACAATTAACTAACACAGCTCAGATTTTCAGTTCAAGTACTTGAAGTAAATTCTGTGTGATGCCTCCTAAGCATAAAAATAATTTTTCAGGAGAACACCAGGCAAACTAAAGTCATAAATAAATGTCTGGAATTTACAACCAGCCTGCAGACTTTCCATGAACAGAGAAACGGACTCGTTTTGGCAGGTCCATCTTTCATAGTGAATTATTCACCCCTCTCTTAACCTCTCTACTTTAATTATTTTTAATTTCATTGTTGGGCAGAGGTGTGAAACCACAATAGTAAATTGAAAGTCGCCTGAGGAATTTCTCTATATGACTCAAACTGAAGGAAAATGCCTTAAGAAATACTAACATGGATGTTTTCAGTGTCAGTGTATTTTATCTTTGCTAAACTAAAGGGTGCTTCACCCACACATACGTGGCTGCTCTGTGTGCACTGGCAGCAATTCTATTGCAAAAAGCCTGGACAGGCAAGTCAGCAACTAGGAGAGGGATCAGGGCTCCAGCCACTGCTGGGACACAGCACATTCCTGCAGTCCTTGCTGGGCAGTCCTCCACTAACCATGAGCAGTTGATATATATTACAGAGCTGCTTCATATCCTTAAGGAGTGATGAACTCCAGAGGTCTGTAGCTACAGCACCTCACTCTGTGGAAGCAGCTGGGATTTTAGCCCTGTGTTAACTTCAAGACTTCCTCTGAGGACTAACTGGTTAATTTACAGGTTAAGTATATTCTGCTGCAAACAAACTGGCAGACCCTGCACGAATTGTTTGGGTTAAGCTCCTCAAAAGCACACGGGCTGGAAGTGCTTGATAGGCGTCCAGTACCCATCGGTAAAATAGGGTCATAATCCAAGTAGGTGTTGCCCCCCACACAGACCATGAGAATTGGAACAATGCTGCTCCTTTAGAGCTCTGTAACACTCCTGTGCCCACAAGAATTTATTTGACAAGGGCTGAAGTTCCCTGTCTCAGAAGCAACTCATTGAAATGGCAAGTCCTGTTCAAAAGAGAAAGATCCAAACACAGCCTGTCTTCCGGTTTTCCTCACCACTGCTATGATCTCTTGGAAGGAAACACCTCATATTTGGAAAGAGCAGGACAGACTTTTTGCTTTAGAGTAACCAAAAGGTACATTAAAAAAAAAAAAGTTAATTATAGTATATCTTTTGAGATAGATAAAAATTGAGGAAGCATTAGAGTGGAACTTATGGAAACTGCTAGATATTAATCAAATCCTTACATGAATCCCTAAACTCCCACATTGGATTTTCACATGTTCAGGCTGCAAGACAGTGTGACATGAGAGGTTTCTGATAAGGATGAAAAAATAATTCTCACAGATTTCTTCTTCATTATATTTATAAATGGAAATGTTATTTTCCTCTGGAAGATCATGATATTTATAATAGGTGCCTTGTTAGCACTAGAGCTGATATACTTCAGAAATGAAAATGTATTTTTCCACTGAAGATTCCATCCATCCTGCCCAAATGCCCAAAAAGTAATGAAAATGTCTATAGCATTGAAATTAATTAAAAAAAAAAAAAAAAAAGAAAAGAAAACTGAAGGAATTATAGATTCTTAAAGCTACTGACTTTGTGGTAAAAAAATATTGCTGAAATTAGGGCTTAACTGCTGCATTTTAATGAGACATCTAAAAAAAATTAAGATAAAATAATTATTTCATGTTGATACACTACATATTTGAAGCCTAAAGCAGAATACTAATATTCCAGCAACAAGCTACATCAGTTCTGAATAACAGCCTCTTAATATTCACAGATTTTACTTTGACATACCTACTTACATAAATCCAAGAATTTTTTGATATCTACAACTCATCAGTGCCATATGCAAACTTATCAGACTGAGGACAACATCTGTCCAGCGCATGATTTTGGGTCGGTAAAGAATCAACTTGCTGCAATCAACAAGCTGCAAAACTATTCTAGCTATGCTTTTGCATTCTGAGTCAAGGCTGTGCCAGAAAGTTTAGAAATTCTGACTGCTTTTGTGAGTGGCTTGTGGCTCTCTGAGGGTGTGATGTTCTCACCATGATGTCATTTTACTGAGTCACTATTCTCAGAGATAATTCCTGTATCCCAGGTGCTATGGCCTACAACTTTACAATAGAATTATTAGATTTCATTTAATGCATGATATTCTTGAGAGTGGGCAGCCAGGAAAGCAATGAACTTCACTGTCATCCCTTGCATAAGCACTAAGTAAAATACATGAAATATGAATATGTCTCTGAAAGCAGCATGTACAGAGGAAGGCACCTGATTGCTCAGAGAGTATTTAAGCACTGGCTGTAGTATGCTAGAACTGCATTTGCCCAAAATTATGCTTATCCTGCTTATGGAATTTCATACTTTTGTCAGTGACTGTCAACTCCAACATTTTCTCTTTCCTTCAAGTCTACATGTCCCTAAAGAGGTACAGGACTAAGAAGGTGGAAAGGGAGTGGGCAAAAGGTAGATTCAGCATTTCTGAATTTGTTTTCTATTATGTCAAATTCACTAAATTTCCAGTTGGAGCCTGGAAGAATGAGAGGAAGAAGCAGATCCCTCTCCAACTGAGTTTAGCATAAATGAGGGTTCAAGCCAGCGGGTCACTCATCACCAGACACTTAAATTGGCATTAATCAGGCGTTAGTAACACAAAGGCTCAGACCACTGCTGAAGAAAACATGCCAACTTGGTTTCCATAAAACAGGCAAGTTTCTGTCAAGAACAATGTTTTATTGTAAATAAGGAGATGCAAAATGCGCACAAAATTCTCTATGGATACAGGAAGGACCTGGAAAAGGACATTCAGGAAACAGCCTTTTTGAAAATGGGCACTTTTTCTTTTTTTTTATTTTAAGATAATGTAAGTTTTCTTCTTTTCTAGAAGAATACAGCACTTTTCCACACTAATCGGATCTGTGAAAGTCCATGTTAAGGTGTGGCTTTAGTTGTTCCTAAAAGGAAGGAGGAGGTTGTAGCCCAAATCTAGCATTCACTGACTGGTCATGGATGGAATGCAATTATTTCAAAGAGATATGTGACAGAAACAGTTATCTGTCTGTGCTTTGTTAGGAGGAACAGTTTACTTTCGAGACACAGACAAAGCTTTCCAGCTTTCTGTTACCTATTAAGGTTCAAGGTTATATTGCTACTGAAAGCAGACACTGGGTTACTCACACAGTTTTATCAGTGTATTTCTGCAGTGCATTACAATACCCTTTCTGTGCTTCTAGCAGTCTTTTTATGAAATGGGACTGTTCTTCAACTTGGACAAACAACTGCAGCCAGATTTGTTTCATTCACAATTCAATCTAGAAATGACATTATCAAGCCAGTGTAAAAGATTTCTATTTTGATTCTTTTTTTCTTTTAGTTTGAATTGCTTCCTCATACATGGAAAATCCAAAGAAAGAAACAGAAATAGTCAGAAATCACCTATAAATATCTTTCCAATGTTTTCCAACCACACAAAAAAAACAAAACCTCAAAGGAAATTTTTATCTTGGCCAAGAAGAAAATAACTATGCAAATACCCTGAAGCATCCCTAAATTTCAGTGAGCATGTCAAGGGATCATGTGCCTATGCCTACTACCTCAGTTACACAATCTCTTTCTATTCATAAATACTTTTTATAACTCTGCATATGGTCCTCTGGGTCAAAACTACCCTTGGAACTGAGCAGAGCAGATCCCAAGAGAGCTGAGCCTGTTTGGTTATGAGCATCAAGTAACCTGGTCAGATGGTATCACCTGACTGTTCCTGACCTCCCATGGCAAATGCAATCACAAGTCTCTTCTGCCAAGAACAGAAGTTGCAGAAAGTTGTTATTCCTCATTTGCAAAAGAACTTCTAACCTTCAGTATTTTCATCACATGGTTTATTAGTATTCCAATGTAGGTTTTATTTTACTTTTGGGATTGCACACCCCATTTCTGATTACTTTGTTTTTCCTAACATGTTAGCTGCTAAGTTATGTGTTTAAGTCCTGAGGAAAACATTAGCTCCTATCCTCTGTGATACGAAAGGGAAAAATAAGCCCCCAGTAAAAACATTGTCATCTCCAGGGCACTGCCTAACATTGCATCATATGACTGAAAAATGAATGTGCAATATTGGAAAGATCCATGTGGTCTTTGCAGGTGACAGTAGCGTCTTAATTTATGTAAACTAATGATAATAGTTGCCTTTGAAAAACTTTCCAGTTATAACTTATATTTACCTCAATATCTCTAATTACCATACTTAGTGTACTGTTAAAGTCAGCCAACTGAGCAGACTGTTAAAGTCTACAGAGGCTGATAGCGACAGAGATATTTTACAAGGGATGTACAATTTCAAAAATGAGACTTGTCTCCCAGCTGGTGACCATCTGGCATCCATGACTGTATGTTTGAGTATTAGTCTAAGTCATTATTGTGTCAGTCTCACACACACAGACCACCCAGCCCCTTACTGGCCCTTCTGCTCATGCCATAACAGCACCTTTGTTCCTCCCTCAGGAGTGTCATTTGTGCACTGCAGACTACCTAAGAGCTGTTTCCTGCCCATGTGTTCTTTGGCCTTCTGCAAAAACACAATCCCTCCAGGGAGAAGAGTGAGGTTTAATACTGCTGGAAAAAAAAAAAAAACAAAAAAAAACACTTTAGGAAATATATTCAGAGCTATAATTAATTACATCAATATATATTTCCAGTCCCTTTTGGAATCTAATTATATTCTTACCCTTGACTCTCTGAAGCTGTGACTTCCACAAGCTAATTACAGGTTGGCTGAAAAAGCATTTCCTCCTATCTCTATCTCTGTTGTTACCTTGCACATTTTTTTCACATCAATCTCCTGCTATGAGTGGTCTGTTTCCAAGTCTCTTGAGCACTTTCAATTTGTTTTGAATAGCTCCTCAGAATACTTTTTTCAGAAGACAATAATTTTACTTCACGTAAATTACAGATGAAGACATTTCTGATTTATAGAAGAGTTCATTAGTGATCTCCGTTTGGATTGTACAAAAAAATTAGCTGTGTTTCTGATCTTGATTTCAATTTGAGATAAAATGTCATGGCTGATATATCTGTGAAGTGGTCCAGCCTATTGTCTTGAGTCATATTGATTCAGCATCACTCCTAGATGACATGTTTTTGTGTTATAGCAATTTCAGTTGTCATTAATCAGAACAAAAATCTGCATAAGTGTTACAGATCTACATTTTAATTCAGATAGAGGCAGTCCTTGGCCACTGGTAAGACACTTGCTGGCCTCTAGAATGAAGGAATCTTTTCAGACTGATTTGGTAGCTACTAAAACTCCAGACAACCCAAATACCCAACCCCTGTCATGTGCATGTTTCTGTAGCTACAGCTCTATCCCTCCAAGAACAGACTCTCTCCACTCTGGTGTAAATTCCTTTATTACTCAAGCTGAGAGATAAATCATTTATTTTAAAATATCCAGGCAAAAAGATACAATTGCTCTCCATATCCACAGATGCTTTTTCCATACAGACTTAGAAGACTTGTCATCACCCACATCTTTAAATATTTTATTTATTTTGATAACTTATTCATTACTCTCTGGTTCCTCATCACCCAATAATATAGGAGAGTTCAGTTAATAGAAAACAATCAGAAGCTAAAAGCAGAGAAATAGGGTCTTAGTTCTTACCTATAAAATAAGGAAAAAGGTTCAATTAGGAGTGTATTTAAAATACATTAACATTAGAGCGATATATTAGAAACATATACATATATATAAACTATGTTCATCTTATACCTTATTTATATCTTCTCATTTACTGTGCATGAAACTGATGCCATTCAAATTTCTAACATGTAAGGTAGAATTGCTACAGATTTGAACACCATGCTGAAGAAAATTTTACTTTTGGCTGAGACCTCCATCAAGTGGGAGGCCCACCAGGGCTGACCAACACTCCAGGAAATTTCCTTGAAAGTATGTGGAAGTCAGTGAGGAACTGCCAAAGTGCTGACAGAATGTCCTAAATTTGTGTTGGATCTGTTCTGGAGGACTTGTACAAGAATCCCTTACGATCACCATCCAAATCTCAAATGGAAAAGAAGCAAACAATGGCATCTGTCTCACATGAGGTGTGGAAATTATTTATAACAAAATAAACCACTACTCAGTGGGAGGAATAAAAAAGGATTTGAACCTGGCCACAAAAGCCTTGGGCAAGCACTGTGCAAACAGCAAAATTTGCAAACAATAAACACATTTTTGTGGTCCCAGAGCCAGTTAGATATCTAATGGCATGTTGGGATCTTATTTATCCAGCAGCATGTGTGGTCATTGTCTTCCTCTTTTTGGAGAAAGATCAATCAGCCTCTGCCACATGTCCTTTTCCCTGTCCCAAGTAAACAATCACACCAAGCTATCTAGAGCAGAAAACCAGGCTAAAGAGCCTAGGGTCTCAGGAATAGTAACTTTCATGCAGTAAAGGTGAAACCACAAGCAGATGTAACTTTAGAGATTTCCTCTCTCCTGTTTTCTATAAAAAAACTACAACCTCCCTGTCTCTCCTAGTTCCTCCACAATGCCACCAAGACTGCTTCGTTTGTGGGAACCAACAACAGAACTACCAGCTGCAGAAGCCCAGAACTGCCTGAGTTTGTGATGGTCCCCTCCATCCCAAACAAACTGTACATCCACACCCCTCAGCCTACCAAAAAAAACCCAAGCCTCCCCTCCTGCCCTCCACCCATGCTAAAGAACATGCAAGAGCACAGCTCACTCTTTTAGAGATGAGAGAACCTGGGGCCAGTCAGTTCCACATACTTATAAGGGTCAGCTGTTGTTTACTGAAAGAAGTATTAGAAATGGGATTGCAAAAGACAAACAGGCTCATAACACAGGCCTGAAGTACAGGGATCTGAGGGAGGTTTTCATAATAAATAGTAGCATTTCTTCAGGGCACTTTCCTAATTTTCATGGATCAGAAAAAAATGCCTTTGAAAGAGATCTGATAAGAGGTGCTCCTGGTGCAGGATAAATTATCTGAGTGTTCCAAAGGTACAAGGGGATGCCCTTTGTTTAGTGAGAGACAAGATGAATCCTTGGTACCAGATGAGAGGGAAGGAATTCACCTGGGCCTGACCACTTTAGACAGGAGATCCTGTGACAAACTAGTGGGGATCTACTCTGGTTCCCATTTCTGAGTGACATGTATGTTCTTAATTTCTGAACACTTACAGGGTGTCAGTTTGAGACCTCACTCCTCTTTACTGTGTGCATTTTTTTTCCACACAGGGGCTTCATATCTCTCCATCCTCTAGGTTTCTTACTCATCTGAAGTAGATAGTGGGTCATTTTGTAACATCTTCAGCTCCTCTTTTCCTCAAAGTCCACTGCTGTGCGAATTGACATCAAAATAGAGAAAAATGCTGGTGTATCTGTGTAGGAAACCAGGAAAGAGTGCTCCAAACTGTTCACTTCTCTTATTATACACTTCCATAATCCTCCGAAAGGTCAGAGACTGTGTCAATACACTGAAGAATTTCTGATGACTCCCTGGTACTCTTTGCACGAAGTGGGGAAGGCAAGCACAATGACGGGATTTTCTCACAATATTTTTTAAATCCAAGGAAGGATGTAGCCTTTTCCTGTTGGGGTGATTTCCAAGAGCAGGACTCAAAATCTCATTTCTGGTGTGTATAATCTCTTGAGTCAGTAATATCTTACCAAAGCACATAGAAAATTTGTTTTGTTTCTTTTCTGGCTGCATTTAAACTCTCTAGTTTCACTTTGCTAGCATATTCAGTGGCCATTTCCCACAGCTTCCAGGCATTTCAAAACAGGTTAATACACTTTGGGACTGACCTGAAAACAGGGCCTGAGTGGTCCTTTAAGTCTCTCTTAATGGATCAAATTTAGTAGGTCAAGTTACTGACTCTGCACAAATACTTGGGTTTAGTATCTTTATAAAGATACTCATTTTTTACACCATGATTTTGCCAGAGATACACGGATATTAGATGGCAAACAGAACAAATGGGATTCTCTGGGGAAGAGTGTATTGCAGAAGCAAAATAAGGTCGCATAAAATTACACCCTCTCAATTCTTCCCACCGGAAATGGAGAATTAGTAGTATCAGCATATTAAACAAGAAAGGTGGTGGCCTGCAGGACTTAGCAAGTCAAAACCAAAGATGAATTTGGTTTTAGTATTGTAATAAAAAAATTAATCCTCCTTCTATATGACAATTTTCTGTTGATTATCTAATATAAGCAAAGTAGCAGCTCTCATCTCAGGTGCTATAATTATGGAGCTGAGCTAATCCACAGCCACTGAGATCTTTTCCAGACTTCTATTCCAGGACCAAGAGGCATAACAGCTTGAATATAGCTACAAATAGCTATAGGCCTTGTCCTGTTTTCATGCCTTTATGATTTCATCTTAAAGTCAACGCTGTTATAACATTGTTTACTGAATGTTTAATTTGCTGAACACACAGAATTCCAGCTGAAGCTAATGTGAATTGCAGGTGCTCAAACTGCTGAAAAGTAAACTGCTCCTTTTGTATTTAAATGTATGTTAATAGAGATCCATCAGGTTGCTGTGCTTCCACAGTGATTAAAACATCAAAGAAGTCAATAAATACATTCATACATTCATAAGTAAAAAATTATTTGGGGAAAAGCCCACCTCAAATTACATTGTACTTTTTGTCCTTCATCCCAGCTCTTCCCAAAGGACTTGAACACAACTTCCTGAAGTCAGTTAAAATCTTTCTTTTGCATTTAGCAGACTTTGAGCCAGGCTCTGTATGCCTGAGAAGAGACACGAGCCTGTGTGATCTGTACAATGCCATTCTGGGCCACCACGCTGCAGTGCAGGGGGAGCAGCGAGGGGTGGGATGTGGCCCATGAGATGTGGCTTTCTCAGCACAGCGTTACAGCAGCAAACACAGACATCTTGCACACAGTAAAGGCTGTGCTGCACAGCAAACCACAACAGGGCTGCAAAAACACGTTTGTAGGCAGGGTCTTGTTCACCCTGCCAGATCTGCAAGGCAGAGTTCTTGGGCTAAGCACGAGGCTATAACAGGATGTCAGGGGAGATTATGCATTCATTTCCTTTCCTGGACTTCAGCCTAACTCTTCAGTTCTTTTCAGGACATTTCAGAAAGCATTACATAAAGTGAAAACCTCAGGCTTGCATCTAAAATCCAAAATTAAGCTGTTATTCATATTTCCTGGTCACCTTCAGATAAAGAGCAAACAATGCCACTGGCCAATACATTTGCCAACTTTTAGGGGTCATCTGGCCTTGGCTATGTGACTGAGAAACTGCTCAGGCATTAGGACCACAAGCAAGGGAGGACTTAGAAAAAAAATCTCCCCTAGCCATCACTGTTTAGTATAGCAATGCTATGGAGTAAATTTGTAGCTTGCATAGTAACTCTACAGCCTTGTCTGTGGCAATACATCCTTCATCCCTCCCCTCTGGCTCACTCCCTTCACCATACATCACAGAGAGAGCTACAGGACACAAGGGTAAAGAAGTGGATGCTTCGAGGCAGGTTGGTTAAGGTTTAAAAAACTGTGGGAATAGGATCAGCTACTATCCTTTCATATTTTTTTTAAGCAGTTATTTCTATACCTGTCAATGAAACAGAAAACGAATGTAAGTTGTGGCCTTTCTTGAGAACTTTCCAATATGTTCATTTCTTGGCCTTTCTGAGCATGAAATCTCAGCTGCTGTGCTGTGTACATCCTAGGACTGAGTGTTCACTATGCCTCTCTACTGATGCAAAATTGCAGGCTTCTGAGAAGAAATTTTATTTATTGAACAGGCAAGAATGTATTGAGTGAGTCACTGTTTTTCTGCTGTCTGCATTAAACTGGAATGAAATTGAAATCATACTTCAGTCCTTATTTAAATGCCTTTTCTTGGCAGGAAGAAGGAAAGTTTGGCCTCCGCACTCTGACTGGCAGCATGCTGCTTGGTTGGTAGCTAACACTCATCCTTACCGGGTCCTCCCTGTTGTCAACAGGACAGATCTTTTCCAACAAAAGCAACATCCTGTCAGCTACTCCTTCTTCCAGGAACCTGCCTTTCCCTCCCCTGACACTGCTCTCTTGCTCCAGGTTCAGGAAAGAAAACAGTAGTGCATGAAAGTGAGAGCTACAGAAGGAATAGCCATCCAACTTTGAATTCATGTTTCCTATGGGCTGGATAATATTCTTCCCCATTCATAAGGTCATAAAGAGTGAACAAAATGCAGCCTTTGTCTTTAACTGTTAAGAAGAATTAGTTAAAGGGGGAAAGTAGTTTTAATGTGAGGAAGTCATAAAGAAAGAATATTCATAGGAATCTCTCCAAATACCCCATGAATATGGTCTTGGGGGTGCAGCTACAGGAATCCCAGAAAGGAAAACTGAGTTATTTGGGACAAGGAGAAAAACTAGGCAGGTAGTACAAAGACAATGCTTGGCTTCTTGCCAGCATCCTGCCACTGAGACAAAATCCCACACTTAGAGGCTCTTCTTAAGGGCAACAGCTGTGTAAAAGTGGAGCATTCTGGGAAGAATGAGAAAAGGAGGAGGGAACAAGGATGGCTGCAGATGATGTGTCAGTTTCTCATTGCAGGCTGGACAGGCAATAGTCCTTTCTTTGATGATCTCTTCTCTGAGATTCTACATTCCTCTGTCTTTAGCCCAGATTTGGAGAGACATCAGAGAGACATGGTTCACTGAAAAGAGGAGGAAACAGAGCTGCTCATGGGATGAGGGAACTATCAGAGCAATACAAAAGTCCTTCCATTAGCTCCAGGGGAGACCCAGGACCTCAGGCTGTAGGGGACAGGGAGAAGACCAGGTGTTGGCAGCCAGGAAACATGCATATGCCTCTTCATAAATGAGATGTATGGGAGAGAAATTGCTTTCTTTCACAAGGGGAAAGGAAAAGGCTGAAAAGCTGACCTAGAAACAGGGGATAACACACACAATGGGGAACATGCAAGAGAACTGATGACAGCCTTGGGCATGACTTCAATATAGCCTAATAATTTAAAGGAATGGATTAGCTGAGAACATCCCATAAAGAGTGCACAGTGTTTTCAATTAATACTTAGGTATATTCCATAATTATAAAATACCTTTGGGCTATCCATTTTTCAATGATGTGTCTATATTAATCTTGTATATTTTTTTTCACTAAATGATGGCTGCTACTGACTGCTAAGAATGTTCTGCTTCAGTAAACTTTGATTTCACTGCAGTTGTGCATTTATTAGGCAAGATTATCATCATCCAAGTTTCCAGGGTTGGGAATTCATTTGAAAAATATGGTCTATTTGCATTTAATTATCACATATTTACTGGGAAAAATATAAACACGCCTGTTTTAGGCAAGGAATGGAGCCAGTAATGTACTGCAGAGTTGGGATTGTGCTTTTTAATATAATCAAACTACTGTTATGAATAATTCACAGTTTCCACTGTGGAAAAAAACTGAATATGGATTTCCTGATAGGTTGTTGTGGAGTTTTTTTAATTTTAAAAAAATGGACATTTTACAAAATACTAAAATTACTAAGATTGTTTTTAGCACATGAGATATTATTAAAATTCACCTTGAAAGAGGATTTAAAGGAGAAAAGAATCCCCTCTGTGAGAAGTAACTACCAGCTCCAGCTGCAAGGAGAAGAAAAAAGAAGAAATATATTTTTTTAAGACACCAAAGCAACACAACCAGACAAGAAAAGGAAATGTCAAATTAACTTTTGAGAAACAAATCTTAAGTTCAAAGTTTACATAGTTTCAGTGACTGCACAGAGACTTCATGTTGTCACCAGTATAACTGACTCACAAAATGCAGATGTGGGATTCCAACCTTAAAACAGAAAGGGAGAATTGTTGAACAGGTATTAGAGAATAAAAAAAAATCTCCTGGCATTTCAGAATTCCTGCATGAGTTATTTTCTTGTCCATCTGCTGTGGTGTCCTCTGTACAGATTTTGGTGGACTCTAACAGAAGGAACAATCAGCTTCCTTTGAGCAGCAGATTCTCATCCTTCCCCATTGATCTAGAGGACTGTCACTGACACTTGCCAGGTTATCAGTCAGCACCAGCACTCGAGTTGCACTGGGCTGGAACAGAGACCCTGCAGGGTACTGGGGGGGCTGATGGGTGGGGACTTGTGCTGAGTTAAGGAGCAGGTAACCTGGGGGCTGTGGGGCTGTAACCTGCTTAGAAGTAAAGCTGAAGATGTCAACAGGGTTTGTGAGGCATGTCAAGGGCCACCTGGAGGTGACTAGAACCAGATGAGGAGCTCTTTGAACTCCACTGGTAGCCCAGATACCAAGCTCCCATGTAAAACACTGTCAGAAACCCAAGCAAGTGCCTTAATAACACCTGAGATGCACAAGACATGCTGGTGTGAGAGACCTTGCACCGATCTTAGAGAACACCTGCATTTCTCAACCAGCAGCTGCAGGCTGGGCAGGCCAGCCCAAGGTGTCTCAAGCAGTGCCAGACACCTGTGTTAAGTAACTGAATCCCACCTCAGAGGAGGAGCACAGCTTTTGCTTGTGGCCCCAGAAAGGGACCCTGCAGCCAAGAAGAACACACAGTAGGTGAGGAGAAAGGGAACATGCTGCATATTAAACAAGGTGGGGAAGCATCCCATGTAGTGACAGCTGTGGGAGTGGTAGAAGACCTTCATGATAGTAAACTTAGAAGTCTGCACATGACCCTTCCTCAGATGCCAGTCATTTCAAACTGATAGTTCCCCTGATATGATTTTGTTGAATTACAATAAATAATTATTGCCTGAAACTCCCACTTTAAGCAAGTGCAAAGTGGGTTTCTCTCTTTTTAGCATGATTTTGAGACTCTGAATGTTTGCTGAAATATATTGTAAATTTCTACAAGGTTTCATCTTTTATTATTGAATAAACTAACATTAATTTCTGTTCCTGCCACTACAAGAAGTATAATGATCCTTTCATTAGATTGCTCACTAATAACTAGTTTTTACTTTTCAGCTTCCTTCCTCCTCTTTAGATGGTGTCATTGGCAAATTTGTCATGTCTGTCTTCCACAGTCTTGAACTTTATAGTTTGGTATATCAAGTAAGACAACAATCTCTCTGTACTAGAATGTTCTTTCAAAGAAATCAATACTCAATGAGATTCCAATAGCATGAGACAGATCCAATTTTATATTTTTACTAACCATATCAAGAGGGTCTATCTTTGCCCTAAACACATCATCCCTTGCTTTTGAAATTTCTTGTACAACAATTTTCTATTTCTGAGTTTGATTTCTTCTATCTGCCTTTTTAAAAAATAAAAATTGTATACGGGTGCACACACTGCCGAAAGCAAGTAAATTTATGCCATCAGCTAAAGATTTGTGACAACTAGAACTTCAGTCTAGATTTAAAAGATGTTGCACAATCTTGGGTTTTTTTTCCCACCTTCAATTCACCACTACTGTCAATAGGTCTACTTAGGTGTGTAAGACTCATTTGTATGAATAAGTACTTGTAGTTATGTCCCATGAAGAAAACAAAAAAGGCTTCAGGCAACTGGCCAGCTGATTGTTGATGACTTGACATTTATGCAACTCATTCTCCCCACAAACAATAACATTTATTGTATTGAGAGTTCAGGAACTGGGTATAACAGGAACCAGTAGAAGATGACTAAAATTAAAGCTAAGCAGAAAGGAAGGCTATAATGTAGAGCCATGGCTGTTATTTAATTTCCCTTCAGAAATGAGATGAAAAAACAGGACCATTCTTTTATCCATTCTTCTTCTCTAAAAAGAAAGAAAACCAAAAGAACAACAACAAAAACCCAAACAAAAAAAGCATGCAATCCAACAAGAAAAATAACAAAACAAAATTTAAAAATAAAGGAAAAACAAAATAAAAGCCCACCAAAAACAAAACAAAACAAAACAAAACAAAACAAAACAAAACAAAACAAAACAAAACAAAACAAAACAAAACACCAACCAACCAAAAAACCAAAAAACAAACAAACAAAAAACAACTTAAAAAAACCACAAAAAACACCAAAACACCACTATTACAGACCACAAAAACTCCAGACCCAAGGTTCTGATTTGCAGAGATTCAGCTTTTGCCAAATGGGCATAATTAAGAGTGTGGGATTATTCCAAATGAAAACAAAACTGAAGATGAATATTAAATATCTTATCCCAATATCCACTAAACAGAATGGTATCCTGAAGACTGAAACACTCCATCCACCTACATGCATACCCCAAGTTTCAAAGGGAATTAGATACAGCATCCAGGCAGAAAGACAGCAAAGAAACAAAAAAAAAATCAGCCTTTTATTTTCCTGAAAAAGTACCTAAAAGGTTAATTCCTATCATCTTGCTCAATAAGGAGCCAATCATGAGAGAGCAGATGGTCATTACTTTTGAACTTACTGTGTACATTACCACGTACATTACTGATGTACAACACTGTATAAGCATTTTAAAAGTTCTTTATAATCTTTAGATTTTCATTTGGAAATTAGAAGGAAAAATAATTCAGTGGCCCTATAGAACATCTAAAATGAAAATTTGGTCCCAGTGAGATCAATCCCTAGGCTTTGATTCTCTTTAACTGGTCCAAAATTCTACCACAGAGCTTTTAAGAAATCTATGTAGAACCTAGGCTTAGTTTTTCTCAATACTGATGAATGTTTGAATAATTTGCTTGTGATATTCAACCAAAACAGTTCTCAGAAAATTACTAACTAGTTAGAAAGGACAGGAGTAAGAATCAGAACACATACCTCTACCTTATGTTAGCAAATTAATTTTTCTGATTGCAATAGCATGGTATGTGAACCCCAAAATTGTAAGCCATGGACAATAGTCCTAAAAATGGAGGAATCAGCCTTATTTTAATCTGGAATAGCTGGGATATTTTGGTGCTGGTTTAAGAAGGAGCTTTGTGCCAAATACAGTTTCTCCTTTAGCTCCTTACACTGTCTGTTCTGCAATATAGTGAAGAGAAACAAGACTGAGAAAATCAATATACAAAAGGTTAAAGTCAGCAAACCTCTTCCTCCACCTGGAAAGTATCTTGCATATGTATGGTTTCATATTTACTCCCTTTCCTGATGGTGATTAGTAATTAGCAACATCCTATTCAGTTAACCACACAGAGGAGTTAGCACATAATTTTATTGCCCAGAAAAGATTAAAAAAAAAAAAAATCCTTCTTGTGGGCTTTCTGGTTCATTCTTAGCTAGAAAAATGATGTAAGAATTCTCTGTCCTGCAGCATTTCACAGTCCTGTTTGCAGATGTTCTTGGGGAGAAAAAAGCCCAAAACAAACAATTAAATAGCTGTGAAAAGATAAGCTGCGGAACAAAAAAAAAAACCACCCCAAACAAATAAGCTAAAATTACCTGATGTCTTTGGATCTCATTAGATTGAGGTTGAGTAGTTTGGGTCAAATTCTTCTTTTATCAGCACAGTTCACAGGTTGCTACCAAACATGATTTAATACAGTGTATTTACAAACTCTCTCTCTCTAAAACAGAAAAGCAAAGAAAAGCTGTTAGAATGAGCTTATTCTTACTGAATGCACACCAGTCCCACTTCAGCAAAGAAAAGCCCTATTGTTTAACAGATTGAGACATGCTAAAGCAAAATCAAATGACTTGCTGGTTGTTGGGCAAACTATTGACTGGAACATTATAATTTATGCTGATTTCAAAAGGCCAGATCTTACAAAATCTAAATTAAATTCTTCTACAGTGTATTCAAATGTGATTGAATGTAATAAGAGTTGGGGATATTGGTTGTGCTACAGCTTAAAGTCTCAACTGCCTTGTGGCAATTACGAAAATCAAAAATTGCCCACTCTTTTCAGTTTCTGAATGGCTCTCCAAACATGTGGGGAATGGAAGAGGAGATATTTCCCTTTCAGACTGTGGAATTTGAAGGGGAGAAACCGTACAATAGTTTTTTCTCTAACAATAATTTATTTCATCAGATCACTGCACTCCTCAATTCATGATTCAGGAGCCTCAGCACCATTCACAGGACAGCGGGAAGTGCAAAGGGAGCAAATGTGGGGAAGGGAAGGGAAGGGAAGGGAAGGGAAGGGAAGGGAAGGGAAGGGAAGGGAAGGGAAGGGAAGGGAAGGGAAGGGAAGGGAAGGGAAGGGAAGGGAAGGGAAGGGAAGGGAAGGGAAGGGAAGGGAAGGGAAGGGAAGGGAAGGGAAGGGAAGGGAAGGGAAGGGAAGGGAAGGGAAGGGAAGGGAAGGGAAGGGAAGGGAAGGGAAGGGAAGGGAAGGGAAGGGAAGGGAAGGGAAGGGAAGGGAAGGGAAGGGAAGGGAAGGGAAGGGAAGGGAAGGGAAGGGAAGGGAAGGGAAGGGAAGGGAAGGGAAGGGGAGGGGAGGGGAGGGGAGGGGAGGGGAGGGGAGGGGAGGGGAGGGGAGGGGAGGGGAGGGGAGGGGAGGGGAGGGGAGGGGAGGGGAGGGGAGGGGAGGGGAGGGGAGGGGAGGGGAGGGGAGGGCAAAATTAATAGATTAATAATTAATAGATTAATTAATAGATTCAGATCAGGAAGACACTGGATGACTATGGAGATTTGAGTTCCTTCAATCAGTTTGCTGCATTCCTTCCACCTAAATTTTTCCTATTTCCTGTAGGCATTACCTGAGTCATTCTGCCCTAGAAGCTCCTCAGAATGAAAGCAAAATTTGTGCAATGAGGCATCTGCAACCTGCTCCTTTGTCACTAGTGGTTCTGCTTAGCCCTTTTTATATGAAAGGAATGACAGTGCAGCCTGATTAAATAGGCCTCTGTCATGCAGTATGAGAACTTGCTCCTTACCTAACTGAAGACACCACAGAATGGCCTTTGGTTTTGTCTATATATAAATGCATAGATGTAAAGATATAAGTATTTTCAAATTACACTCATACAGAAATATTTTTATTATACTACATAATTTTAATATATAATATGTATCATATGGTATTAATTATAGGCAATATTTAGATAGATGTTATATATTTTTAAATACCTAATTAATAAAAATAAATAATGATACAAAATACTTCTCCTTAAGAATATAATTTCTGAGAAGTCTAGAAATTACACAGAACTTGAGTTTCCTCTTCTCTCCTGTATCTTACCTGGGGTGATCAGTGAAAGTTGACTTTGAATAGAGGAACACAAAAAAAATGGTGCTTGCATGGAACAAATTAACATTTTTTCACTGGAAAAGTACTCGGTCAGGACTGCATACCTTTCAGTGGCCATATAAGCCCTCAGCAGCTGAATGAAATAAGATTACAACACAGTAGTTAGAGCTGTGCTTACAACATTTCTTGGCTTTTGTAGTTCAGTTCAACTTCAGCACCAAAAATAACAAACAAGTCAGGCCTCCAAAACACACACAGGTTGTTTTAAGACTCTGAACTTCAAAAAAAACACATCTGAAAATACTTTATTGCATTTCTGTCATTTTAGTTTCACTGTACAATCATAAGAGACGTAAATACAGAGTTTAAATCAGGAGCAGAAGAAAACATTCCAGAAAATGAGGTCTTAAAAAAAAACTAAAACTTTTTTTTTTAACTTTTGTTAAAATATGAGAGGAGGAGGCATTAAAGAGCAAGCTGGAAAGATGTCTGTGTGGATGTATGAAATACTTGAATGCATTGTGCATTGCAATGGCAGGTGGGACAAGTGACAGAGTAGCAACAAAAAAAGGAACAATGGAATGTATCAAGCCGTGAGAAGGGATGAGGGAGTGCTCTGCATTCTTCTCTCTTTGTCTAATTTCATTCTTTTTTAAAAAAATAAATTAATCTTTCTCTTCCCATTTCACAACCTCCCCTTCAAGAGGGCTGTTCATTCTGAGTAAGGAAGAGGGATTTGTTATAATTAACTTACCATAATTATTAGATCAGTAAATCTGTGTTGCAATAACCTCCAACAAGCACTAAGCACACATAATTTTCAACAATATTCCTTTACAACAGCATTTCCCATTGCAAGAAACACCATACTAGGTTATAAACGAGAGGACATTATATCTCTACCTCATGAAACTACTGAGTTTGCCCTTGCAACACTTTTTGTGTGAAACCATCTGAAGGCTGGGTTGGGTGTGTGTAGCAAAACCAAGCTGCAGCACCTCCTCTTTAGTCCTTCAGGATTCTCCTAAACTCCACAGCCCTTCACACAGCAGTACCCACCTGGGACTACCAGTGCTGGCTTCAGGTAAGTGTATGCTTTGGAACTCCAAACAGAGGCTTTGCAGACTGACGGCAGCCCGAGGACCCCTGAGAAGAGAATTCTTGCCTGGAGTACTTGAAATCGGTCCAGACATTGGAGATGGATCAATGTGGGCAGCTCACTAGAGTGGCACAGGCACCCTCCTAACAGAAGTTCAAGGCTATGACTATCAACACAAAAGCCTTGCTCCTGGCAATATTTTCACTACTTGTCAGGACTGAGCATAAATAAATAAATATATTCATAAAATGAACAGTAGCAATAAACCAAACAGGATTGTACAAAACATCAGTGCAGATGAGAAAGGAACACTGATGACACTGTCTCACTCAGTTTGGTTTTATAAACCATGCTTATCAAACCTGTAAATTTAAACTTTAAAAAAAAAATTCTATCTCCTTTTTTCTCATAAATCTGATAGAATTGCTCACTCTCAAGTGTAGTTATAGAGTGTGCAATGTAATGCACTGTTTGATGTAACTAAAAATCTAATTGCTTTAAAGAAAGCCTCCAGAAAACATACTGTATTTTTCTTCTTGATCTGATCTTCCAAGCTATACAGGGAGCATCTAAAATGACAAACAATACCTCAATTTATGAGATTTTTATGTGACCTTTCATCAGAGAAAGACAATGGAAGGAAAATTGCCCTTAATAGATTGTTTTCTGAGTCCAGTTCCTGAAGTAGATTATTATATTTTGCTTTCCTTTCAAAAGCTAGGTTAAAACCTGCTTAGGTTCTGTGAGAAATGGGTTTTGCAATATTAGGTCAGTTGCAGCTAAAGTTCATAGATAAAATTTTTTTTTTAAATCCACAGAGAATTCAATTAGAAAAGAGCAGAGGCCTTGTCTGAAGAATAGCAGGAGGCTGCTGATATCATAAGATAGGACATATTGTATTTGATCCTAAAATATTCAACCATTCTAATATATTAATTTTACTTCAGTAGTCAGGAGGACCTAGGCATATCCAGCCTTTATTATGCTGCTATATACAAATATAGAGAAAAAAACCTCCTGTCCTCATCCCAAGGAACTTGCAACTCAAGTTTACATTTTAATAGGACTAGCATACGAATAGATATGTTCTACCTTATTATCTTTAAATGCATATTTTTGAATGTATAAAATATCTGTTTGCACACATGCTTCTTTTATTTCTTACATTTAATGTCTTTGTTCAAGGCCAATGGAAACCAATGGAAATGTAAATTATTATATTCATTTTCTTAGCCTTTGTGTCAGGCTCAAAGTAGGACACAGCTCTCCTGATTTCTGGTGACTACAACTTTGCATTCTAAATTTGAGCTACATGTTTTGGTTGCTGTTTTAAAAACCAAATAAGTCTCAGGCAATGGGTGTAGGGCACCACTAATTTGATAAAATATCAGTGTCTGTTTTAGGATGACATAAATCACCCTCTGGGCTCCACAACCTGGGCAGATTTGGTCTCCATGAAATGTCAGGAACTGAAACATCCTTCCTCAGAAACCTAAAGCTCTGTGTGCTGAAACCCACCTGAGGATATATAAAGAATCTAAGAACTGAACTGGTTGCTTTCCCTGTTATTCTTCTACACATGCACAAGGTAACACAAATTTTCAATTACAAAACCTGTATATCCATATGGACAAGGATTTCCTGAAAAGGTGAAGGCCAGGGTGCTGCCACCTCCCATCAGCTCCCTCCCTTTCCAGTGCTGCTTGTTGGAAATCTCCAGCCTACAGAAGCACCAAACCATTCCCAGCTCTTCTTCCTGGAGAGCTAAGCTATGTTGCTTTGAAGCAGCTGAGGAACATGTCATAATTTCCTGTTTCAGCTTCTTACCCAGCCTGGTGCACAGAAGAGAATGGTGCATGCCCACCTCCTCTCTCATTCGGGACTGTTCATTTATGTGGGTGCACACACAGCCTCATGCTCACATGCCAGCACAAAAACCTGTTCATTTCCATCCCACCTAAGATCCTGTTTGCTGAAGAAAGACAGGCATAAAGTTCCAAGCCTTTATTTATTCAGAATACAATGTAGCAAGAGTTGCATGTGTAATTTGTCATGGGTGATGGGGTTGCAACATCAGGTATAAACCAGTCAACCTATAGAGAGCCAGCTTGAAGGAATTCATGTACTGCTACACTGCTGGACACAGAAGAACAGGCTGCAGAGATTTTTGAGGCTATTTTTGTGGAAGGAGAGAGTGAAATATACAATTTTTAGAGCACTGTATGTATCAAGGCCAAATTGTACAGATCTAGTCTTTGACATTCTTCTGGTAATGATTAGCTGTGCCAGAGCAACAAGAGATGTGTGTGCACCAAGCACTTGAGCTGCAGTGATACTGAATGGATTTTTTCACACATCATTTTCAACCTAACATTACACTACTTTTCATTTCTTTTAAAGATACATCTCCACAACCACCCTGGGAAAAAAAAAAAAAAAAGAAAAAAAACAGCATCTCAAACTCTACACACTCTTGAGATAGGTATGTGATTGCTCAAGCTGGAGATCCAGTTCTGGTCTTCAGCTGGAAGCCAGATATCATTTGCTGTGTCCACATGTTTAAATCCCAGGAAGCAAACACATTTCAAGCTACCATCATGACACTGTTTTCATTTTTGCTTTGCATATTAAAGAAATTCGTGTAAGATGCTTAGCAAAATTGTAACACCAAATAAATATTATGTAAGGGCAGTACATAAATGGGTTCTAGAAGGGCAGGATAACATTATAAAGGGAAAGTATTTGTGACTCATTTTTTCTAATTCTTTTAGGAATTTTCCTAATGTGCAGTGCACAATTGAAATAAATGGAAACTTTAAGAAATATTCTACATAAGGCAGAGTCCAAAAATGTAGAAGGTTATGCAAGGCGAACTGTAAAAATAAGCAGACGAGTCCTCTAAAATAATATTGCAACATTTTTTGGCTTCCATTTATTGGTTGCCATAGGATTTTTAGTCAGTGAGCAACTGCTAAACACAAGGCTGCCTCATACCATAGCTTGGCTTTTAAGAGAAGAAAAACATTAACATTGTTTAATGAACACCCTTGTCTGGAGAAGTACTAGCAAATGCTAGGAACTCATTTTCCTACTGCCGAAAACCGGAGCGATTTGCAAGTGTTGTGTTTATGATGCTGTGCCCAATTTGAATCTTCCTCTCTGACAACACTCAAATCTCCCTCCCAGATAAAAAGCAACTTGTTTTTGAGGGAAGTTGTTAGAGGAGAAAGTCCAAGAGCAAACAGGTTAAAGTGCCATGTACACAACAGAAAGGATCACAAGGCACTTTTAATGAGCTATTTGAGTTATGCCAGCTGCTTCTGGGGCCAGAGAGAACATCCACTGGTGGACATTAAAGGGAAGAAATGGAAAATACTTTTCTAAAGCATTTAATTTCTCTACTGAACAGGTGGTTAAGTCTGTTCTATGTAGCACATCCTACATGGAGAGGTAACAAGAGGAAAATAAAATAGTGACATGCTATAAAAAGTAAATAAATGCATTTGTTCTTGATCTTTTATTCAGTCTCCCAGTATATCTTGATGTATCAACATTCATCATTACTATTTTTTATGATGGTGATTTATGCTCTCTCTGTATTTGGGTTTATTTCTGTATTTTGTCCAATGACTGCTAGATGTAGAAAGCTTAAAGCAGCCATGTGCTGAGCATTTTCTCACGTGTTATATAAGGGTCAGGCTCCTTTGTCCTGAAACCGTTCTGGGCCAACAACATTTGCAAGCTTGTTTTCACAGTGACCATTTCCAAAGAGGGAAGGAAAGCATTTTACCATATAAATTATATATGTATTTACATTTTTTTAAAATACTCAAGGGCTAACACTTTGGAAACTCTCAAGCTAGCAAGCAAATCCTGTTCTGAGACCTAGGTTTATAAAAAGGTTAGGTTTTTAAAGTCTCCCGGACCACCCTACATAGATGTCCATATAGATGTGTCTACTGACTGCCATTTGAGATGCCTGAGGGCCACATCTCCAGCTCTCTCTTCACCAGAGGTTCCTCTTCCATAGCCTCTGTCTTTCATCTGCAAATCTTGTGTCGATGTCTTGGATACCTGGTGTATCTCAAAAGGAACAAGACTTTTCCGTGTATGCAAACAAATCTGGCTCTGGCAAGCAGGGAGGATTACTCCCATTTAACTTGAGACATCTATGCCTGAGCTAGTCATGCTGAGCTCCTTTTATAGTCAGCAGAGAAAAATTTAGTTGTCAACATGTAGCTGGACAAATCCTACCCCCAAATTCCACTTGTGTAAGCCCATTACTTCCAGCTTCAATAGCATTAGATAGTCTGAATCTTGTCTTTGTCCTCCCTGTTACATGTAAAGCTGGCAGTGGGTTTCTCTGCCCCTCTGTGAGGAACTTAAGAGCTGAGTCAGAACAAAGCTTGGGATTGACTATACTGACTTCAGAAGTGCAGTCAATCTCCCCTGCTGTGCTCTGACAGGGTAACCTTTTCTTGTGAAAACAATCTTGGAACAAGCTTTAAAACTGCCATAAATATCAGAGTCTTTGGTCTAGTTCTGCAGCAAGAGCATGATGATTCCACCCCAGACAATGAAGCCTATAGCCTACCTACTAAGCCCCTGAAAGCAGGTCTTTCCCAGGTCTCTGGGGATTATATCGGCTATTGATTCAGCTGACTGGAGCTCACAGTAAATTGATGGTGTCAAAAAGTTGCAAAGTACAGAAAAATGCAATTTAGACACTTCTTTCCACTTCTCTGAACAATTGGCATCCAACAGCTACAATGCTGTAAAAATTACCTATGGATGGGAGCAGCAACATTCAGAATCTCTTAACCCCATCTACTATTAGAAATAAGATGAGAAGGCTTCTACCCTTTAGAAAAGTCTGGTGTTTCTGAGATAGATAGCCTTTGGATATAACACACAAAACATACATTTCTCCCTTACTTCTATGGTGTGCTCACCATGGTGGCCTCCAAATGCACTCTGAATGACCTGGCAGCACAAACACCATGGTAGCAAATGTCACTTAAAATTGCAGTTGTCCTAGAAAAAAGCAAAGTGTATTGGCAGGGTGGAAAGAGTCAGAAGATAAAACTGTTTAAACAGAATCACCACAGGATCTTCATTTTTGTTCTGTAATTTTAGAAAACAGATTACCAAAAGTCTATGATTGCTCGCATAAAATACCCTTAATTTGCCATGGCTTTTATCTTTCAGACTTATTTATAGGCAAGACTATCTGAAACCTAAAAACTTAATTTCCAAAAAAATTACTAACTACAGAAAATGGTGATGATGCTTCTGAAAAACTACCATGGAAGAAGGAGCAGAACTTGTTAAATCATGGCATTTTTCAAAATCAGTTGTACAATCCCAGTATGCTTGATGGAAGAAATAAGATATATCCCTTCCCCTTGCTCAAATGGCAAATAAGTAGAGCTCAAAATACCACTTGGCCCTTGACAGGTTGGTGTGAATATTATTCTGGAACAGACCAGTAATGTTTCTACTACAAGAGAGGCAAAGGGCATTATCTTCCCTACCTTTACCTATGCAGAAAGACCACTCATAAGGGGGAAAAAAAGAAGGAAGGGCAAAATCACCCTGCATCTCCTGTTCTCTGAGGCTATAAATGCAACCTTGACCTTGTCCTTGCTTTCTACACAAAGCTAAATTTATCCAGAAAAAATGTCATCCTGCAGTAAAATGTGGGTTATCCTCGTGGCCTGATCAATCAGCAGGCATGAAATCAGGCAACGTTGACTACTGCAGTTTTATCAGCCACAGACAATAGCAAAATGTCACTGGATTTCTCTGAATCATGCATTTCATGTTGCTGATGCTCCTTTTTTAAATTACAGACAACACATTGCGAACTTTCTGACAAATCTCACTGCTATCCTGAGGTTACATGAGATCACTGGTTATTCATGTTAGCAGCTCCTCAGACAAGGCAGACTCAATAATCTGCACAGTACCAAGAAAATGGATTTGTCAACATTTCTCGTCAAGTTGAATAGAAAAAAAAAAAAAAGAACAAAAAAAAGATTTTTTTTGTTCTTTGCCATGAATTCTCTGTTGTAATCAAGCTATTGCTCTTCCAAGTTATGTTCCTTTGACTGAATTAGAGAGTTTTTAAAAAGTAACAACTGGTAAAATATGCATGTACTTACTCATCTTGAGCATCTTGATTTGATTGGCCTTGATTTGAGCTACCAAGGAGAGTAGGCATGTTATGTAATTTTTAAGCAACGTTTATTCTAATAAAAAGTTTGTACGTAGTAAAATCCTTTTACCCTAATGCAGCTGGAGCCCTGTCAGAAACTCAGTACCCAGAAGAGCTTCAATGTTTACCCACAGATACATTCCATCTTACAGCAGCTCTAAAGGCTGTTTGCATGGATCAGACATGTTTCTTGCTAATGTGAAAACTAAAATTAGCAACTAAAACCACTTAGAAATTACCAATAATCTGCTGTCCTGGTGATCACACATAGGAGGAAGTAGAAATCAACACAATATGAAGGAATAAAATGCCCATTGATGACCCATAAGCCAGAACTCTCCTCTTCTTGCAGGCTGATACAGAGCTTTTAAAATTAACCTGCAAGTGCATTCAACCTATGATATTCTAATTCTGACTAATTCTAATTCTAATTCTGTCTGATTTTTTTCCTTATTTCCAGGGACTGAATTAGACCAAATTTTAACCATACCCTGTTATAAGAGAAACAATGAACCCACATGGAATTTAAAAAAGAGTCAGGTCTCAGCAAAAGTAGAAATCAAACACTTAGCCTGCTGAGCCCCATACCTTGGAGAATTTGGCTTGATCCATAGACCACACTATTGCTAGGTGTTCCTCTTGGTCTGTTCAGCCTGGAGGAGACTAAGGAAGATCTCATTGCAGTTACAACTTCCTTGTGAGGGGAAGAGAAGGGGTAGGCACTGATCTCTTCACTCTGGCGACAGTGACTGGAGCAGATGGAATGGCATGAAGGGCAGGTTTAGGTTGGATATTCGAAAAAGGTTCTTCATCATGCCCAGGGTGGTTGGGCACTGGAACAGGCTCCCCAGGGAAGTGGTCACGGCAGCAGCCTGACAGAGCTCAAGAAGTGTTAGGACAATACTCTCAAGCAGTGCTGTGCCCCATGGGGATAGTGTTGTGCAGGGCCAGGCATTGGACTCAGTGATCCTTGTGGGTCCCTTCCAACTCAGTTTATCCTCTTATTCACCCTTACAGGTGGAAATCTCTGTTTATAAGGGTACGTTTGGTCACAGATAAAGGAATGTTCTTGCTTTCTGTGGCTTTACTCCACATCTCCAGCACATTCCTGCAGATGGGGGAACAGAAGCCATGTGGCTTGGTCTGCCATGGCAGCAGCTGGTACTGCTGGCACGTTCTGCAGGCTCAGCAGATGAGGCTGCTGTTGGGGTAGGGGCTGCAGGCAGGGCAATGGGCAGAGCCAGCAGCCTCCCACCAGTCAGCCAGCAGCAATTCTCTGCTGACCAATGGCCCGCACTTAGGTGAGAAGGGAGAAGATGAGTGTTTGTACTCTATGTCATAGAATCCCTTGTTATTTTGTCACTTGGAGAAGGCCAGAAGTTCAGACCTTGACTTCCCTGCAAGGATGGGCTGCCCAACACCCACCTGTAATAAACTATGTGCACAACACTGATTCTTAGTGATTTAGATGGGAAAAAGTCCAGCCCAATGGTAGTACCACATATTTTCTCAGAAGCCTTATCAACATGTTTCAGTCTTTCCAGGACTGACTCTGATGTCAGGGCGAGTGGGAAGCACGGACAAATAGAGTTTCCTTCTTTGTGTGCTGCTTTCTCAGTACACGTTTTGCCAGCCTAATCAGATGGAGATAAACACCTTGCAATAGACTGTGCAACTGACGTCAGCTTTTTGTGTGCTTGGAATGATGTCAGCACCAGCTTTGCAATGCTTTAACCTCCTGAGCAGAAACAAGCAGAGCAGCAGCCAACCTTCTACTTTGCACAAGCTGCCACACCAAGATTATTTCCTTTTTGCCCTGCTGGCTACATATCTGGGTGAAGGAGGCAGGAGATAGGAAAATCAGAACAATGGGATCCACTCCTGTACTCAGCCAGTTTTTAAGAGGAGTCTAAACAAATTTGAGTTATATAAAGAATGAATGACAACTCTCAGCACAGTAGTGAGGCCCTTAAAAAATGGATTTCACTAATTTACATCAGTGCAAATAATATCAAATTAATTTATCAGAATTTACACTACCATCACTGTAAATGTATTTTTCCACATATTTGCATACATACTCAACAATATACATAAAAATTTACAAGTTAAATACAGCCTAGAGTTTCAAACTTATATAGAGGCCTCTGGCAAGGCATTTCTAGAGGATCAAAATTTCCTGCTAATAGAAATTTAATTCAGATGTCAAAAAAGCCAAAATGGAGGCACAGAAACTGGTATCAAAAACATTAAGTGTCAAGAACACTGGGAAAAACAAAAGCCAGGGGCAGAACTGGCCTGATTTAAAGGGATTTTGGTTTCTTGTTTGGGTTTTCTTTAGAAATTTTCCTCAGCCATCCTGTTCCAGGGGAATTACACCTTATTATGGGTTATTTATACCCCACTTTGATTTCAATTTGTCTTATCGTGTTACCAATTTTCAACATTTGCTTCTACTGAAAGAATAGAAAAGTTACAAGCTAGTTAAGCTGTTAGCTGGACTGTCACTTATTAAATTAGCAAGTTTTTCATAGAAATCTTAGCCAAAACTTAAAGAAAAAGAACTGATTATTACTAATTCTTTTGGTATTCATAATGCTATTAGTCACAGAGCTCACTCATACATTTCCAAATTTCAACACAATTATTTCAGGATGAAGAGTATTTTTTTTTCCCTTCTTAAGAATTTTTACTTGGCATCAAGTTTCATGCCCTTCCTCTCCAATTGCCAGGAAAGCAGAGTTTGGGATTAACAGTCTTGGGCTGGGTTTTTTTAGTTTATTTTTTTCTTTCCAGAAACACAAGTTTACCAAGGTTATTTCATCTACAAGAGAATGCATTTTTAATTGACTTGTTTATCTCCATAACACATGCACACCTCAGCAAGACTAAGGGATCAGGTTATATGACATCATGGTGCCAAAGGAATAATTGTCTCTTGTTTGTGCAGTCCTGAAGAAAAGCCTGTAGCTTGAACTCACACACAATGCTGCACTGACATAATCTATTATATCGTAGTAAAAGAGAAGCACAACTTTTTTCTTTTTTTTTTTTTTTTGGGGGGGGGGATAGGTAGAGAAGGAGGGGCTGGAGGGCTTCCAAAGTCTGCCATGGGGTCATATTCTGTGAAATGGTTTTGTTTGCAGACATGGCTTTTCGCCCTGCACATTTGTGAGATGATCATCCTTTTCCCCAGGACTGAGAGGCAGCTAAGACAATGTGACAGTTTGCTCAGCAAAATCCCAAACCCCCCTGCAGTTGCTACCTAAATTGAGGGTGCAGCAGAACTTTTTAAGAAGGCTGTCTCAAACATTTCTGCAGCAGGCAGCACTATACCTGCGTACTCAACTAGCAGTTCCCACGAAGCAGAAATAACAAAAAATAGCCAGAAAACAGAATCACAAATCCCCCTTTTGGGTTTAGCTTTAGGAACAAGGAAGCTCCAAAAACAAGGCACCCCTTCAGCATTTTATAAAACTGACTTCAGCTGCCAAAGGATTCCTCTGCAGCTTTATCTTCAAATAAAAAATTCACTGCAAATGAGCAATCATTAGTCAGCTGCATTTTTTGTATAATTACTGGCAGTGAAAAGCAAGCATGCAGGTTGCTGGAAAATAAGGTCTAACTACTTCCACCCAAACAGAACAGAAGCTGTTCACATAAGTTTTAGTGGGGGAGAAGGAAATCCTCAGTGCTCCCCTTCTCTCTATGACTGATTACAAGCTGTTTTTTTCTATAAAGCACATTTATTGTGGGAGTTTGATTTGAAAGAATTTCAAGTAATTTAAACTTTGGCTGCAGGCATACAGATCATTTAAAAACTGATCTTCAAGTGTTTCTATATGTTAATAACATTTCTGGTTAGTGCTATAATCAAGTTTTAATTCTCAATCTACCAACTGAAACACATGCCAAGAATTACCTAGGAAGAAATCATGTAGTTCAAAGTTAGCCAGGCTGACAGTAAACCCTGTGCTAGCAGTTTTAGTGCAATAATCTTTATTTTGCAATAGGGAGTTTTGAGGCTGGTGGATTTCTTTAGGGGTGACTATCAACCATCCATAGCTTTTTGTAACTACAGAGGTGCTGAAAACAGCCCGCAGTGTGGCTGTTAAATCAAAGCCCGGTTCAAACTGCCTTTTCTTAATGGACCAGGATTAATCTGTCCTGCCTCACGTTCTCAAAGCACCTTATTACCCTACATGCTCTTATATATGCCACTACCTGCATCTGTTAATTATTAATGTGATTGACAGAAACAGAATCTGGCCTTAAATAAAAGACATTAAATTAGGAGATGCTAATTCCAAACCATCCTTTCTGGAATAGAGGTGCCAATGCAAGATGCACACTGCCCCAGGATTTTGAAAAGTGCAAATAGCAGCTCAATCCATTTTGGAATCTCTCTTTATCACACAAAGGGCCTCCCAGAACCAAGGTTCTCACAATATTTCAATATCTTTCTTGAGAAAGGTAAATGGGCTTGGTAAGACGCAGGGACAAGCCAAAAGAAAAGAAAATAAAAGCCACTTTTATTCAGAGCAAATGGTAAAATTTTTGATGAAAAGGCTTACAGTGTTACCTTGTAAATAAATGTAAGTGCTAAGTTTTCTCAGCTCACGGGACTAGGCAAGAGCTTGTCAGCAACACAAAAAATACCAGCTGAATGATCCTAACAGAGCAAACTCTTGCAGCACTCAGACATTCAGTAAGAACACTGTTCACCACTGAATTTAGTTAAATATGCACAATTTTATTTATTGAAGAGATTAGGACAAAAACATTAAACCAAATACATGACAAAGCACCAGAGGCAGTAAAACCCCACCATGCACATCACCAATCTTTCCTCCTATAAGGTACTTATAAAATAAAAAAAAAGTCCTTCTTGACACAGCACCATCTTCAGAGTGTAAAAACATTACTCCTTTATATTCTTAGTTACCAAAATAGAACCAAGGCAGGTCAGCTGCAGCTAGCTTTGTCTCTTGATAAAGAACTGTGAAACATCCTCTTGAGAGTGGGACCATAACTTTCCTGCAAGGCAGGCAAATAGCATCCATACGTCAAATGCCAAGTAGCTGTACGCACATGCCACATACTATAATTAAGCACAAATTCAAGTAACATTTACATACTACAGAGTCCACATGTACCTACCCAAAAAACATGACCACTTCACAAAACGTATACAGGCAGTAATATCAGAACAACTGAGGTACTGGAAACACAAATATTTATGCCAAGAGATTTCAATATCATACAGCAATATAAAAGCAGTAATAAAAACATTTGCCAGTCTAAATCAAATAAAGCTATCTAGAAAAAAAAAAAAAAGAAGCTAAATAAAAAGTTTTTTAGGGACAGAAATACCTGAACAGAAAAGAAGTGTGTTAACTACAGCATGTAACATGTCATCCCAAGTCAACCCGTAATTGAAGTACTGGCTTAATACATCACTACTGTGACATTTTCTTCAATAAATAGAATAAGTCTTGACAATACAAAAGGTGCATATTACTGTGTATGTTTCAAGAGGAATATCTGTAATATAAATGTTCAGCTTATTAATACCCTCTTATTTCTTAGTCTGGACATAAACAAAAATGAAAATTGAACAATTCTTTTCCCAAGTTTAAAGGAATTCAAAGAAAAACCCCACAATACTCTTCCTCAATAATAAAGAGCCCTCTATTTACACATGGGCTAGTCAGTAAAGAAGAGATTGGTTCTCAGATGAAGACACCGTTAAGGGCTTTCTGCCCTCGCAAGTCATATACGTGCAGCATGGCAGATATGGAAGCCAGTATCTCATATCTTTAAAAAAATTATACAGTTTTATTCTTTTCTTTTTTTCTCCCCTATTATAGCAGTAATGCAGTTGAAAGTTCGAGTTATAATAGCTTCCTGCAACAAACCATTTGACACAAAACAGAACAGCCTGTTAAATGACAGTTACTTCCCCTTAAGGGAACAACGCATTAAAATGTCATTTCCTGACAAGAATATTAAGTAGTTTATTTAGAAGAAATTACTCCAAAATACCTATCAAGAGACATGAACTGAAATTTTGCTTTTTTTAGCACCCACTTTTCATGTCCATCTTTGTGCACCTAATTTTTTTCTTGTATTAATTCCATTAATTATTAGACATCCGATTAAAAAAGTTAGCCAATTGTATTTTCCCTGAATAATGGCTGAAGTTAAATATCTAACAGTGCGATGCCAAGATGTGAGCTGAGGCAAAAAGTTTTTATTTGTTGTGAGTTACCACTGTTTTTAATGGAACAGAAACAGGAGTGATACAGCTGCACTAGAATTGGCATGTGCAGTCTCCTTGGCTCCAAAAAGGTGAAGCTACAATTGCTCCATGCTGCCTTTTCTCCTCCAAATCAATCTAACCTGATAGCAAGCTCCCCCCGCCCCCCCCAATCTGTCCCCATGCTACATTTGTTATATTAGCTCCTTGTGGAGGTTCCTTCTCAATCTGAGGGACCTCTGAGTGTCTTTTGCTACCAAGCTAGGCTGATGCAGGATGTGATTGAACGCGGTCAGGAAGGGCTCCTTCATGTGTCCATCTCCAGGTCGTGTACCTTCTGAACACCAGTCTTTGTGCTCAGTTAAAGAATGGGTCCAAGTCTTCTTCCATGTTGACATCAGGCACCAGCTGATCTGATACTTCCTTAGCACCATATCCTGAATTCGATACATTAAAATCTGTAGAAAACCATGGATGGTCCAGAATTTCCTGTGAAGTCAGCCTTTCTGATGGCTCTCGACGCAGTATGCTACGTATGAGGCATTTTGCCTTAGGGGATAGAGTTTCTGGAATGTTAAACTGCCCACGACGGATCTTGCTGAAGAGGGAACTAGGCTCAATGTCATGGAAAGGATAGCGTCCAACTAGCATGGTATAAAGCATGACACCTAGACTCCATACGTCCGCTGCTTTGCCAGAGTAGCTGCCATTTGTGTTCAAGATCTCTGGACTCACATAGGCTGGGCATCCATGCTTATCAGAAAGAGAGTCATCATTTCCTCTTAAAATATAAGCATCTTCTAGGCTTTCCAATTTCACTCTAGTCCTGTGGAGGGGGAAAAAAAGAAAACACAACACTATCAAGGTAAGCAAACAGCAAACACCAATTCTGGCTGTTGCAATTACATGGTTATAATGGTCATACTCTACAAAATCTGACAACTGCAGAAGTGCATCAGTTTAAAATCCCACTCACAGCAGTCGTTACAGATAAATTGGTATAGTCTCTTCCATACTGGTTAGAGATATTAGACACATATAGAGAATACTGACAGACGTACAGCTACAAGATTTCAAATACAGTCATGTCCAGTAAACTCATTAATAAGCTATCTCTTAAAAAGAGAAAAAGAACGGCCATAGTCATGCTTTTGATTAATTTTGCATAGACATGATTCCCAAAAGGGGACATAAATCTCAGGACCTCTTCTGAACTGGATGTACTTTAACCTACCCATGTAGGATTCATGCCCAAATACAAACCCAGTCCTAACTACACAAGGTTATTTTGACACCTTCATGCTAGTAAAGTCACTCTGTACACCTGTAATTCCACAAGGTTTAACAGTAATAAAATGGACACTTTGACTTAAATGATCCCTCTGACCAACATTTTCCTTTACCCCAGCAATTTTAAGAGAAAATAAGAAAGAGCACTTTAAAGATTTCAGTCTTCCCAAATAGTATTTTGGGCAAAGGGAGATCAGGTGAGCTGAAGGCCAAGATTAACAGCAAGCTTATCTACCCAGCTGAGCCAGAAGACCTCCTCACACTGGAATGAACAGAGAAGCTGGCAAAGCACTTGCAGAGATGACAGGAATGCCTTATCTAGATTGCAAACTCCTGCTGCCTGCAAAGCACTGTGAACTTGTCACTGTGCTGCAGTAATTATCTCTGGAAGAGGATTTTCCTACCTTATGGATATCACACAGGAGCAGAAAAAATGATGCAGAGCTGCTTGTCATAGCACTAGATGAACATAACCTATCTTTCCTTTCTCACTGCTGGCTTTGTATCTATATTTAAAGATCTGCCCCTGTTGGAGGCATCCAAAGGATTACCAAGTACCCTTTCGACTTTTTCCCAGCAAAGCATGGTTTTGAGAACAGAGTCACTACAACGCAACAGGGCTTGTCCAGGGCCTTGGGATGGCACAGTGACCTAGCAGTAGTGCAGATTTTCCTTTCAACAATTTGGGGCCATAACTCAACTTTGAGTATTGGTGCCCTCCTCCCTCAACCCCACAGGTCTGGTACCATCACTCTTAGCCCTGTGTCACAGCCTTGCTCTCACACCACAGACATTCACAGGCAGGGACTGGACTTCATCCCAGAAGGCAGAACTTGCGTCTCTTGACTAAACCACGTAATTTAACAGGGATTAAAATAGACAAGGAGAGCCTTGTTTCTTAAATGTTTACTGAAGACAACAGTGATTGAGCTTGAGCTGCGAAAGACATCTGGGCCAGCTTTGGCTTAGACTTAGTTCCAGGGGAGCTCAGCCCTATCTTTTTTGAACCAACAGAAGAGCATTTTACTCCATGGAGTTACTCCAGAGGCAACTGTGCCATAAACTTTCATGACACTTGGACCTTTTCAACAGCTAAATACTTTTACTAGCAGAGGTGAAAGCCCCTCTGGCAACATGCCGCAGATGAGGAAGTCATAAATACAGAATTCCGAATACCTGGCTCCCAAGCACAGTGTGTCAGGGCAGCTCCTTCTCTCCTGAAACAGGCCAGTGTTTGCTCCTGCAGTTCAGTGCTGATGGGCACTGCTCACCACACCTGCTTCCTCATTAATTACCACTGCCATCCTAACAGTACTTCTGGCCATGGACAACCCCCTCATTAGTACTTGAACAATACTTTACTGCACCAATGCGCCACACAGGAAGTGGGCTGCAAGGAAAAACTTAACTACAATTACCAAGACCACAGAAATTTCCCTCTGTACACAAAGCAGAGGGTCCACAACAGGAGAATGACTTGAGGAGAGTCCTTTCACAGTGCTCAGCTTTGACACATTCCTGCACCTGCACAGCGTAGGAAGAGAAGTAAGGAGAAACGCCCAGAGGAAAAAAAACATGCCAAAGAGGGCAGGGAACAGAGAAGAGGAAATGAAAGGGAAGGCAGGGACATGAGTTGTGGTTCCATTTGCATTGCCCACCTCAGTTTTTCCATAGAAAAGCATGTGTAGCAATAAAACAGTGGGGCCAGATACTCAAACATGCATTAAGTTACTGAACTGCCAGACAGGAAAGCATCGACTCACTCCTGCTAACTAACAGAAGCAGAACACACACACAGGGAGTGGGGCAGAGCAGGCTATTTATAAACAACTTCCAGGAGGGAATTCACCCCCACACACACACTCGCCTGCCATCCCAGTGTCAACAACACAGGGAAATGTTGTTTACTTTCCTATCCTATTTTACATTTCTGGGAGTTGCCAAAGACTTTAGAAAAACAGTTCAATAAAAAGCTTTTATATTACATAAAATTATTGGCATTCCCTAATCTCTCATTTCCTTCAACGGACACAGTACAAAACCACAGAATAGACTTCAAGGTGTGTCAAAAACTCTTATTTTTTTCCAAGAGAAGAAATAATTTCTTGATAATAAAAGAGAGACAGCACACAAAAGACTGCTTTCTCCATCTTGCTTTCCTTGCAAGGTGCTGCAGCCTCCACATGAAACAGGGGGTTTTGTTTAAGCAAGCAAATGGAACAACAGCTGGCCCTTATCTGCCTGCTCCTCTGTAAGCTGCGGGCAAATGAAAACACTCAGGCCAGGTTTTTCATCCTGCTGAGCCGACAGGCTTTGAGGAAACAAAAGGTCCCAAATTAAACCAAAACACAACCTTCAGTCCTCTTCCTCCTGGTCAGCCCCCAAACCCTCAGCCAGAAACTCCCCTGTGTGCAAGCTGCAAGTGGTGAAATGGCTCCTCTGCAAGCAGGCAGTGCTCCTGCAGCACCGGGCATGCATCTCCTGGGCAGACTGCAGGGCCTGCATCCCCTGAGCACACACTGCCAGCTGCATGGCCTCAGCATGGCTTCCTCCTCTCCCAGGTACACCCAGAGTGCTGCCGGTTTCATTTGCAAAGGCCGGTGTCCTTGCAGTAGATGACAACAGAGGGTTTCCATCCGTCCGTCCAGCAAGGAGAGCACAGCAGGACGGGAAGGGCTGTCTGACCTCACACAGCTGGCGACAGAAAGAGCCCTCAGGGTGGTTCTGCCAGCACCCCTCACCACCAGCCAGGACTGGGGCCGGGCAGACCCACTGCAGCCCATTTGCAGTGATTTCACCCACCTCAGCCTCACAGATGGAACACAGTCTGTGCAGTGCTACCACTGGTGCTGCACAGGTGTGTGTTACACAGCAACTCTCTTTTAACAGTCATTTCACGTCTTTTCAGGCAACCAAAAAGCAGCAGCCTGGCTTAGAAGCTGCTATTTCCCCATTCACAGCACCCCCCATCTCTGCAAGAAACAGCTTCCAGCTCTGCTGGTCTTCCCTTACTCGGCATTTCAAGCATTGGCTAAAAGAGGTCTGTTTTCTGCAGACCAGTGAGGTTTTAGGGTTTGGTTTTTGGGAGGGGAAAGCAGGCAGGGAGTATGGAGGGGAATAGGAAAAAGGGGAGTCAAAGTCTAAATACAGAGAAATGCAGAGACATGCTGAATGAGAAGCAGTCTCTCTCCCCCACACACCTCTCTCAGAAATCACTGAAATCAAATAGCCATGAACAGGAATAAAAGCCAACAACAACAAACAGACCCTGAAAACTACAAGTCAATTCCGAGAACACAATCTCCACAGAAAAGAGTGGGGAGTGCATCTAACTGCAGATTAACTGGACATTTGTTAAGGCAAATGACAGAAAAAAACAAACATGAAGGTGTGAAATCACAATCAACTCTGAAGTGCTTCCCACCACAGAAAAGAAAAAGGACAAATAAAAATAGTTCTCTAAAAACCTCTCATTCTCTAAATAATTAACTAACTCACATCAGTCCCCACAAGAGAAAAAGGATCTTCACAAAGGATCCCCACAAGAGAAAGTTTTCCAAAAGCACCAGCATTTGAGCTTGACATACAGTTGCAACAAAATTAATCCCCAAGGTTCAAATGTAAGCTATTGCCACAGCCTGATGAGAATCACTTTGTACACATACTGTAGGGCAACAAAGACTTTTGCCAATGCTTACGTAATTACAATACATAATTTCAAGTTTTAATGCAGACCCTGAATAAGCACTTGGAAAAAAAAGCATTATGCATCTATCAGATCATTGATAAAACACTGCATTAGTTTAATGCATTAAAAAAAAAAATACAACCCTGAATCATGGCTATTTAAAAAGGGGAAGCTATTCTGCCTATGAATGCTTTCCCATTACTGGTGAATGAAACCACAGAAGTGCAATCAGAGGGCAGCAGCAGCACTCGGACGGGAAATGCGTCTTTGTCCCCATAGAAACCATCAGGGAAATCCATGAAAAACAATACCACTCTGAGTTTCTTATCAATATGCCATTCATTACTTGACTGCATTCAGACTTTGCTCTTCAGTAATGTTACAAGACATAATCAATTAAACATCTTCCAGAAGATTCTCCAATGCAACCTTCGGAGCACTCACCTCTGCCTTTGTTGCACATCCCACACTTTCTTCCAACAGATTCACATTATTCTTCCCTGCAGAACTTTGGGACTACCAGTAAATTGCTATTCTGCCTTTTGACACTGAAATCAGGATGTAAGAATCCAACATTCACACTTGCTCTCCAAAAGCAAACAATTTCCATACCAAAATCAGTTGAATTATTCAGAGGGCTCTAAACTCATAAGGCAGGAGGAAAAAAAAACTTTAGCATTTAAAGCAGAGATAAGAACTGATAGTCTGAATGTTTCAGAAGAAAATATATTCACTGCAGTGAATAAGCAGTCAGTAGAAAAGGAGCCTGCACCCAAATCAATGAAAGCAGTTGCCTCTAGTCTGTCCACAAAGCCATCTGCATGAGAAATAATACCTGAGCAATAGCTGAGCCAACCTTCCCATTTTGGGAAAACTAACTGCAGACCGGGCCCACATTTTTGCACAGCAGCACTCCCCATATGACAGCCAAATCAGCTGCTTTTGGAAGACACTGAAGGAGCCATCCTGCTATGGACACTCCAGATACACCATCCAATTGTTACTTAGGCTGGGTAAAATTAAAAGGTCCAGATTTACAAATTCTATGCATCAGACTCTGGAGATCAGGAAACAAACATCATTGCCATCTAAATTACCATTTTTTAAATACAATTGCAGGTAAATATAAAATGGCAATTTCTAAAGGTGCTTCACAATATTCCTCCAACAGTAAAAAGCTAAAAGCACCCAAGCAATGTCATCTCATATTTCAATATTATTCTGAGACCAGGAAAGCCTTTCCCTAGGTAGAAGCATTCAAGTCATTGACTGCCCAGTGGACCAGGGATTGCTCCTAGGTGGCCAATAATTTACAGGTCATTTAATTGAGGTCAGTTTGCCACACCTCATCATAAAGATGAGAATAGCACGCATGCAATTAGAGTTACACAGAGGCCAAAAAAAAAAAAAAAAAAGGGAAACTCAACATTGCAAGCAGTTATCTTTTGCTAATCGATTTTTTTTTTTTTTTTAACCAAGGGAATCTCTCCTAAATAATGCAGAAGTGGGCATTCTTCATCAGGGAGCCAGTGAGACAGGGAAGGCAGTAATGAAACCCCAGGCAGATGATTTGCAGCTTTGGTGAAAGGACTCCTCCTGAACTCACAACTACCCAATCTCCTTGGGGGCAGAGAGGCACACAGGAGCAGGGGGAAATGTTATGCCATCAATTTAAATCCTGCTCCTTTCACCAAGAGATCCCTTTCCAATTTGTAATAGCACAGAGCAAGGGTGTTCACCACACAACATCCTACACAATTTCAGAGAAGGAAAAAAACAAACTCTGCACAAAGGCTGTTAGACAGTCTCTTGCATAATGAAACAGGCTCAAGGATATGTTTCAAAAGACAACTGGGACTTTCAGGCAGCAGAGGTTTACAGGATGAACCTTGTTCCTAAGGGAAGGTTCCTTCATTTGTACTTCCGCACAATAAGGAAGCCTCTAAAAATTACATCTCCCCCACCCTTCCTCTGCAGGGATGCTAACAGCACAGTCAGCCCTGACATGCAGTACCCAGCAACTTAGAGCTTTCAACTTGTTTTAAGCTGGTCTGGGCTTTTTCCCTACAGAATTCCACTTACAAATGCTCTGACTCACCTCCAGGAAGGACTGGTGCCCCAAAGACCTCAGTTTTACAACACTCAAATAGGATTGCTGGGAACAGCCTGTCCTGTATGCCATGTACTTCATTTCTTCCGTGTCCTTATTGCCTAAATACAAAACATGTTCCCCAGAGAGCTGGTAGGTAGTGATGCATGTGTTTGGGTGCAGGCTGTGAAATTCACTGTAGACCCTTCCACAGAGGAGCTCAGTTACAATACCCTGAGCAAACCATTTTTCATAAGAATCTGGCTCAGGGCAGCTACTTCACCACCTAATTTTATCTTGTTAGATTACATTGAAGATCAGAGTTTTAAAAGGCTGTGCTGTCAACCATATGCTGTGTTTCCCATCATTTCTAGGTCTTTTGATACAATGCATAATGAAGCTCCATAGGGAAAGAAGACCACAATATTTTTAACAGAACTGCATGTTGTGAAAACAGCCCTGCACTTTCTGAGCCTACAACGGGTGCTCAACATCTCTAAGGCCATGCCATTATTTCACAACCTTACTGAAAACCTTTTGCTTAGATGCCTGCAATACTGTCCCCAAGCAATACACATCTACTAAAAAAGCAGGTGCTCAAGACTAAATATGCCCCACGTTGGCTCCTCTTTACAATCTCCACCTTTCCTCTCTCCCCCAAGCCTGAAGTAATCTCCCAGTGTGATAATAAGGACAATTAAAAGAGAAGGCAGCAGAAGAATCCACGGACAATCCACTGTGCTGTGGCTAGTTAGGCTCCTTTTCTCACTCACCCCTAGCACAGACATCCAGATACCCTCAGTCTCCACTCATAATTCAACATGGACCATTTTGCAGCAAGTCTATGGATTGAGGTTTTCAAGTCTTCTAAAAGACCAGCTATTGAACTGAATTTGAGATGTCCTAAGACACATCTACTCCCAGGGACTACAAAGCTCCTTTTGTCAGAGAGATGAATCCCATGATGGGCATCTTAGGAGAGGCACCACCCATGACTGACTTGACAACCAACACATACCACAGCATCCTGCCTGAACGGGGAGAGTGAAGAAGACAAGGCCCTACTATGAACCACAGACAGTCCAGGGGCAAAACCTCCTGCAAACTCCACTGCTGGGTACAGCAATAAAGGCTCTTGACGCCCCTGGTCTCACTGAAAGGCCTCAAGCTGACTCAAGGTCCGTTTGAGCTCCTGTCATCATCCCAGGGCCAGACAACAGCCAAATCTTCCCTGGCTTTTGCATTAATTTATAACCTTTGATACAGCAATTAACCTGTATGACTATCTATGCCCTCAGGGAGATCTATGCACTTCACAAGGTGGCTGTGATGTTCACCACCTGCAGACAGCCTCCCTCTTCCCTCCCGCTGGGAAGGGCACCAAATACTAAATAAATTCAGTGCTGCTCCCAGGAACAGGGTGAGAGAACAGAGACTTAGCAACCAAACCACATAAAGGCAAAGGGTGCACAAACCCTTTTGTGAAAAACAGTTGTGCAACCACTTCATCTTCTACCCTAAGCCTCACAGCAGATTTGCTGTCCATTAAGAAATTCGCCTTCCTCCCATATTCCAAGAATAATAATTTCTGGTTTGAAATCTGACCTGTGAGTCTCTACTATTGAAGAACTTGTGCTCTTTGGTCCTGTGGCCCCATTCAGGGTAGAGCAAAGTACTTAAATGACAAAACGGATGAAGACTGGTTTTATTTCTAAATCTTTGGGTATTTTAAGAGCACTCCCATTTTGTTTGATTTTCTTCCACTTTAGGACTTCCTTTCTAGGACTTGGGGAAAGCATTAACTTACATGTTCTCCATGGAATTGGAAGGGTAACTGCAAATGAAAATACATTGATGAAAAAGCTGCTGACCACATTATTATCTGATTATAATGCTGGGGAGAAAACCTTACTACTAGCTAGAAGAAAATGAAAGGTCTACATGCAAAACGTTTGGTATATGCATTTGTACTTTTTTGTGGGATAAGGTTTGTATCATGAGGATTGCAAACAACATAACTAGGTCATGTTAAAGCATCACCAACTAAAAGCTGAGAAATTAAAGAGGAAAAAATATTCTAAGAGCACCAAGTAAATATGTTATGCTAACACAGGCTTTCTAAATTAGTGTATTGTACTGGCTGCATTCCCCTGGCATAGAGCAAAAAGTGTCAAATCCTGTTTATTTTTATTGAATCCCACCTGCCTCATATTTACTCAAAGAATAGAGGAAAATTACAATATCTAAATACCAAAATTATTTTAATTTTCCCTTCAACAAGTATGATGAATATACAAGGTCTTTAAGCTTCAAATATTACGACAGCTAATATTTTAATATAATTAAAGGCTTAAAAATGCACTAAAGAAATTAATGATTCCCTGACAGCAGGAATGTTCTTGTATTAAGCAAACCATTGAAACAACCAACACAGAAATGCTTCATTTAATTCTGAGATCTTTCAGATGGCTCTTTCTCAAAGCATCTGCTATGTATCAGACTGATGAACTGCTTTATTAGCTATATACTGTGTATAGCACTATTTTTAGCACAACCCAAAAAAACCTGCCTGTTCTGCATCATTATGGGACACCAGCTAGGAGAAGGGCACAGTTGTTCTGCCCAAGGGCCTACTATGAGGACAGGCTGTACATGGAAAACAGTAAATACCATGATACAAACAGATAAAATACTCAAAAGGAAGAGCCTCACAACATCAATACCAACCTGGCTTCATACTCAGGACAAAAAATATTTAACAACACTTATGGAAGCAGAAAACATTCCAAAAAACACAGGTTTTATCATAGGTCATCCACTGTTTTGGACTCACATTTCATTCTGAAATGTAAGGACACAGTTTTTGAAGTGTTCAAGTATCTTAGAGGTACTTTAGAAAGTCCTTTGAGACTCAGCATGGCAAGTCAGTGTTGTTTTCCATATTTTCAGCGTTCTGGAAGCCACTACAATAATTCAAAAGATGTGCTGCTGCTTGCTAACCCAGTCTTACAAAACATTTCCAGCCATGCTGTAATGTCTTAGATCTTCTGCTTCATCAAAATCAGCTGCAGGTTTATGGAATTTAACTCTGAAACTTCAATACTACAAGACTGGCTATTTCACTTACAGTTTACAAAGGGATCTACAGACACCTCCCCTAAAAAACATAACCGCACAACCTATTATACAAAAAAAAAAAAAAATGTAGCAACAGCACATCTTTTTTATGGAATGCAATTTACCCTATCTTCATACTTCCTACAGTTCAGGATTTAAAGAGACTATAAATTACCTTGAAGCACAAACAAATTGTTTCTGTTTGTTTCCACAGTGGAATTCTGAGTTTCATTTTAAGTGCTAATGTACTCACACACATGCAATAGTGTAAGACATGATCAGAGTATGTCATGGATTTAGCACAGTAAGAGAAAACCTCTAGTACGATCAGGACCCCCACAAAATGCTGAGTGCTACCAGCCCACAACAACACTTTATTCCACCTTCTTACCTCATTAGAAATATCCCAAGGCACTGTGATTTGCAACATCCAAATAACACACATTTTCAGTGGAGACATCAAGTGGAAGCAAAGAGCACTCATGGTGCTGCTAGATCAGGAGCCCATATCTTTGTAAATTTCAGCTGTAATTTAGATAATGGGAATGGGGTAGAAGAATTTCAACACTGTGTGCACCCACCTGCAAAACTTCAGGAGCTCTGTTTTTCTATTGAACTACCAGGATCTCATTAGGATCAATGAAAAATTACGTACCAAGAAATGCTTTTAAAATTATTTTCTTTTTTAAACAAATGGAACTACTTCCATATAACCTTCACATTCCCTCTGTCTCCTCCAGTCTGGCAGCTCTCAGCTAACAGCAGACAAGCATTTTACTAAAAATAAAAAATAAAAGCACCAAGTTTTCCATTCATGTGCTGCCTGCATGCTGGATTTCACATCTTTTCTTCTACCAAAATTAAAGCCCATGAGAGTCTTCAGGAAGAGGAAGTTCCAAAGCTGTAGGTACTTTAAATTAACTACAGAAAAATAGCCTTGAAGAAATAGGAAAAGACTGCTAAGAAAGAGCTCCACTGAAGAGCAGGTGACGCACAGCAGCAGAGTTCACACACATTTCTCAAAACATCATTTTTATCTCTTCTCTCCCTCTTTGGTTCATTATGAGCACCAGAGAGCAAGGGATGGTGCAGCACCCATCTGCCAGGCACGGCTGCTGACAGCAGCTCCTCAAGGACTGCTCAGCACACAGGCATCCTCAGCAGCAGCCTCAGACACATGGGAGCTCAGGGGGGTGCAGGCAACACACCAACACCTCTGTGAACTCAGGAGGACCAGGAAGATTTTTCATTTCTAAATATAGCAGGAGATTGAAAGTGATGACTGATTACAGTATGATGATCAGAGGATGTGAAAAAAGGCAGTCACTGCTGTTTGGTTCTATTTCTATCTCACATTATTTCATCTCTGTTTATTTAGCAGAGAAAGGATGACAATACCTTCCTACTTACAAAGCAACATTACATCCAGAAGAAAACCACATTATGATTATCTTAAAAATAACCAGCAAGTCCTATTTGACCTTTAAAGTGAATTATTGTATAATTAGTAGACAATGCCCAAAACTGAGTAACAGTGTCATTTTGCAGACAACAGCTAAGTTAAAAACATTCATAAAAGCCAACACTGCTATTACAGTACACACCACTTTTCTTGGGTGGCTGAAGGATTTGGCCCTGTGCCTCCTATGTTGCATTCAGTTCCTAGTAAGCAGCAGGGTAGGAGTTCAACAGCATTCAGCACAGGCCTACGTCTGCTCCCACTGCACTGCTCTGAGCTCATGCTGCCTTCCCTTGAAGGAGCTCTTCCAAGTTCTGTTCTTCATGCAAAACCACACATGTTTACATATATCCCCAGGAAAAAAATCCACTTAAACATTAGGACGTTATCAGCTACAAGAGAGAACAATCCCTCGCTCAACTGTTTTGCATGAGTTTTCTTCTTATCTGCATCAGAGGTTCTACAATGCTGCTTAGTTATTAAACTGGGAGTAAAATTTGTGGAAGTGCAGTTTATATCTACCTGCCCTGCATTTCTTTATGAATGGACATTAAGCTTGCTTAATCTTATGCTGTTTTTATTTGAAAAACATGAGGAATCAGACCAGGGGGTTGCAGTAGAAAAATGCTTTGCAGACAATCGTCTGAACTGAATTAAGAAGTGAAAATATATATTATTTTCAGTCTGTAAATAGATTAAAAGGAGAAGCCTATTTTACAGAACTCAGCTTGTAATAAAATAAAAGTATATAATATTTAAATGGGATAGATTGTAATCTTTATGATGTCATTTTTATTTTAAGACCGGGAACTTTTCTTTCCTGAATGAATTGTGTATTCATTTTTTCTTATTTTTAGATCACCAACTTCATGAGCCTGTGGAGAACTTAGAGAATTTGGCTGTTGCTTGCAATTCCCCCAAACATAATTGCTTTGCACTCGTTATTTTTAACAAAGCTCTCCAGAACATCCATTTCAATCTGCAGCAGTTTGAGTAAGTTTTCAGACAACTTTCAGCATTCAAATAAAAAGGTAAAACATCTCCCCATTCCCTACTAAAACCAGAAGAAGCACAAAGACAGGCTCTGCTCCCATTTAGATGTTTGGAGTTTTTTTCATGGTCATCTTCCAATTTAATCACTCTGTGAAACCCTGACATTATTCTGACAGTATTTATTGCTCTGATACCTTATGTGGAAGTTGCAAATAAATTCATCATTCAAGACAAAGAAGACTGGTAAACACAAGGAAAGAGACAGGAAATATCCACAGGTACCACAGCTATTGCTCCACATCAGAAAGAGCACTTCAACAATATACCCTGAGCATCCAGTGCTATTTCTTTCCCGGCCTTCCCATACTCCTTCCCCAAACAAGGGTGTATAGGGAGAAGATATTACTTAATAAAACCAAAACAGTAGTTCCCCAAGTACTACAGCAGCTGATAGTACAAACAAGCACCCCCAGTGCAAGGCAGTTTTGGTCTTAGTACAATCAGTGACCACATACAAGCAGCCTCCAGACCCTCCCAGCATAGAAAACAAGACGTTCTCAGAACAGTCTAACAGAAAACACTTGACTGCTCTTCCTCTTTACCCCTCCTCACTGGAACGAGTCATTTCACTCCCCAGTCGTCTTTAACATCCTCTTTTAACACTAGCAGCCTTTATGATAGTGCAGCACTTACACCAGACACCCTTTCAGAGCTTTCCTGCAGGAGGTATCTCCCCAATAGGAATGAGAAAACTCCTCTAGGTGGAGATGCAGAGGCCAAGCACTGATGCAAACAACTCCCTATACTTGCTTTAATCCAAAACCTTAGCCAGAAGGTAAAATGGCACATCCATCCCACAAGCAGGCAGCAGAGGAAAATAAAGTGTATTACAAACAAAGGCTACAGTATCCTGCAAATCCAACTACCTGACCTCAGGCAGCCCCAGCCATAAGGAGGGAGACTTACCTTTCTTCATCCTTGAAAATAAACTTTCGCAGCTTGAGATCTCGCAGTACCAGTCCACCATCATGGCAGTGTGCAACAGCAGAAGCTATTTGATAGAAGAGTTTGGCTGCCTCCTCTTCTTTAAGTTTCTTGCAGGTACGAACAAATGAATGCATGTCCCCATAGCTCCTTTCAAAGAACACATATGCTTTTGTCTCCCCAAGAATTATTTCAGTAATTTGGTTGATATTTTTATGCGCAGGCAGACAAAAACATGGTGCTAATAACTCCTGGTAGCAGCCAATATCAAACACCTGCAGGAACAATGACAGTAAAGCCAGGATTAGTGTCATGAAGGACAGTGAAGTCATGGTACATCTGATTCTGCTAACAAAACCATCCCTAAGCACAATTGATGTCACCACTGAGATCTGCACCAATGTAAACAGGATGCCACAAACTCACAGCACTGAGGACACGACAAAGCAGACTGTACAACCCCACACAGAAGACATAACTTTGACAGGAAAGGCCAGTCTTCGAAACTGGTAGCAAGCAGAGTTACAATAGCTAACACCTGATCAAATCTAGAATGCAATCTCAATTAAGCTGTGAAGACTAGTGATGTATAAGGGCAGTATTCAGAAGGAAGCGTGTTTCTTTTCTATTTTCCATCCAAATAAACTCATAAAAAATACAGCCAGTAGCTTTGTATTGAGAGAAGCTGTCACATTAAATCCACCCTGATACACATGCCTGGCTCTTTTGATTTTATTAACCCATTAAAGCCTTAAGGTTTTTCAAGCTTAAAGTATCATCTATTGCTATTCCTATTTACTTCCTGCCTTTCTTTCATCTCTGAAAAACAGCAAAGTCACTTTCACTTTCCAAGTCTCAGTTCCACAATGGCTGTTTATAAGATCAGAAGGACAACCCGGGAAATAGCTCTGCCTGTTGGAGCACAGACAAACACCCTTCAAAAGGCAAAGACAAAACCACCCTGAACTCTCTGCATTTCAATCAAGTGCTCCATTAAAAGCAAAGTGTCCCTTTACTACTAAGTATGTTATCACTGATCTTATGAATGAGCTGTAAGAACTTAAAAAGCTGCTGGGAAACCCAAATATAAAAAGTTACTATAATCTAGTGATGACGAATGAATCAGTATTTGAGTCAATTGAGAAAAGACCACATTACAAGAAAATGAAAGACTTCATTGAGAATAACAGAAGTCAGTGTGCTAAAAGAGACTGAGCAAAGTATTGATAGGAGTGATTTTTATTTTTAATTATACTTACTGCAGAGGACTGCAAAGCAAGTATTAGTATCTCCAGCAGCTTAAAAATTTGATTAATATGTAACTTGCTCATAAGTGTTTTATTACTTTAGTAAAAAAAAATTTAAGGTAGTCATGTGTCCTTCAAACGAAATATAAGAATGAAGAACTGGTCTAGTTCTCTAACCACTGTTTTAAGCTGCAATTGTTTTTTTTCTTTCTGTATTCTAGCATTTGTGTTCTGATAGTGGGTATCTGTACGCTCTCTGAGAAGAAAATATGTTCCTATTTTCTCTAAAGCTTTAAAAACCTTTCAAAATTAAGTGAGAAAGATACAGTTCAATCAAAATTTACCTGATGCTTCAAAACCTGCATCGTTTAATGCTTCGAGCACAATCCTAATAAACTCCTTCCACAAAAGAGGACCCAAATCCCAAGAAACTGGGACACCCGCTCCTCACAGACCTCCTTTTCCCATCACCCGCTACCTGCACTGCCTTATCCCGGCATAGGGAAAAACAACCTTAAAGGCAGACTGCCAAACAGACTGAGCACATTTTACGGGGGGAGGATTAGCACTGAGGCATTCTGGTGACATGGTGCAGCAGGGAAGCAGAACCAGGGCGGGGAGGGGGTGTTGCTAAAATCCCTGGTGTGCAATTCATTCCAGAGGAGAATTCATTGACATTTGGATCTCAAAACTCGTAACTACTATGTTGTAAGTGAATGGCTCTTCTACAAAGCAGCTGCTATAAAATAAAATTTAAGCAGGAAAATTCATGTAGCTCAAACCCTCATGTGAAAAAAATATCTTTCCAGAATTCTCTCCTAAACCAGATTATCATAATGTAAATTAGTTACATTTTGTTGTTCTCAGACTATGTTAAATAAGTAGCTCTGGATGTTAAATAAGTAGCTCAGTGCTGTGTTTGAACGAGAGTAGATAGGAAGCACTATCATACTGCTACAGTGTCAAATACCTTCTATAAAGGGCTTCTTTGTATCCCAGCTTTTAAGATCCTTGGCCTCAATTCAGCAAATGTCCAATAAACTGCAGTTTGATTTAGGTCTCGCTGGGAATTAGAAGTGAGACGTTACCATTGTTTGGATGCCACAGAGCCTTGAAGCAAATAACGGCATCTGTACAGTCGCTGGGTGCAGCCAAATGAATCTTGAGAATCATCAGTATGTGTCTGCTATCCAACCCAACGTTTCTGCAAGCAATCTCTAAGAGCATCTTCAGTAAGATACCAGAGCACCTCTCTTTGCCGGAAGGCTACTTGACAAAATAGTTGTCATGATACTGCAGGCATTTTAAAGCACACATTAAATTAAGCTGAGTTCAGGACTGACAACTGCATACTCAGAAACTAGCATGCCAGGCTAAGATCGTATTTTTGGAGCACAGCTAGCAGTGCCTTGCACACATGGAAAAACTGATACTCTTCAAATGTCAGGATCAGCTCAAAAACATACAGCTTAAATGGAAGGGAAAAAAAATAACGGCCTGGTCTTTGTGAGTTGCAGTTATACTGTTCATACTGTTATCAACAGTGCCTTAATCCTGCAAACCAAACAGGAAACAAAGAAGCGCATAGCCCCCGCTTTACTACTTGCTATGCAAGTTCACCTAGAATTTCATGCAGAGCAGCAGCTTTGTGAGATCTGTTTGTTTCATGAAAAGATGCCAATGTCCTAGAGTGCAGCACTGTACTACTGCATCAAGCTGGGCTTTCATTCTCAAAATTCTCATGTTCTGTTTCAGTTTAGTAACAAAGCATCCAGTTCAGCATGCAATATTAGTTCTTCGCAAAGCCATGGGCCTTTTCCCCCTTAAATAATCACATGAAGACCTAGGCTGCCTTAACATCAGGTTTTATAACTCAATCAGTAGGCATATTTAAATTGCCCTTTGAACTCCAATCTTCACAAATAGAAAGGAAGAGTAATTATTTCCATTTCTCTGCTACAGCCTAGCCCATAACTTTTTATGAATCAAGTATGAGAAAGTATGAAACAGTCAGGAACACTATTATTAATTCCTGGAATACTAGGAAGCTATAATGCATCTACTTTTCCATCTAGAAATTTGCCAAATGGCATAATTCCGTGTTTTGGGAATAATACAATCACTGCAGCATGTGCTGCAAGGTTGCAATTTGCTATGTAGTTATAAAAACTACTACTGGGTACTGCTTGCATTTGCTGGACATAAGTCTGTCTCACTACAGACAATAAGAATCACAATTTGGGAACAAAGGATAATATTCCCTCAGCTCAAAAAGAGAAAAACACCCCTCCACAGATGTGCACGCATGCGGATTTCTTTTTCCCACAGCTCACCTTTTAATAGTAGGAGCAAACTGGGAGGAGACAGAGAAAAGCCGGCAGGCTACAAAGAGTGGGATAGCTATTCTGTCTGCACTTCTAAAAACCGTAGGTGTGCAGGTTTTATTCTTACTCAGTTGGGCAGTGGGGGAGGATGCTGTTTGCAAACAATCTCCACCGTGAGGGAGCTGAGGCTGATTAATTAGATGTGCTTCTTCTCTTTTTCAAATCACTTTTAAGAAAAAGCTGATGGTAATCTACCCCCAGCCCCCCAGCTTCTCCGTCCTCTTCCGTACCCCCAACGCACAGAATTGGGGGCAGTAAAAATCGAGGAAGTCAGCAGGTCCCAACACCTTAAAATTAGCTGGGGATTCCCTACTCCATCTTGAAAAGTGAGTGTGTGGAAGATGAGGCTTTCTCCTGGTCTGAACTCACGTTAAAACCTACTTCAAGAACGGCTCTTCCCAGAACAATATCCCCCTGCCAATAGAAGGCAGACCTGGCTCCGGGCCACCGCTATAACGTGGCCATTGTCTGGAGAGAGGGAAAAGTTACAGGATTTGCCTATAATCCTGTCTCCCTGCCTTTTGTTTCTCCGCTATTCAATAAATGAGGTACACGGCCATGCTCGCCCTCCTGCAAGACACGGGAAACCCAGGCGCGACAGGGGAGAACCGGGGGAGGGGGAGAACAAGGAGAGGCATTACCTTGCAAACCAGCTCCTCGCCGCTGTGCAGATGTATGGCTCGGAAAACGTGGTCTCCCTCGAGAGGCTCCAACAATAAGTATTTCCCGATGCAAGAAACGCAATGCGACAAGTTCGGGGTCTCCGGCGGGCTCGGCGAGCCTAGATTCGGGCTAAAACTCTGGCTTGGCTCGATGGACCGTATGGACGAGAGCTCTTCAAAATCCTGGGTTTTATTCCGCGGTCTCCCATATCGTGCTATCGTGATAGGGGTTGACCTTTGTATGTTCATGAGTATGGAGAAGACCAGCCGAGACGCTGCACCGGAGCCCTGGCGTGGAGCGCGGTCCCTCGCCCGTCCAGCTGCGGCTGCCTTTGTGTGGCGGGGGGGGCGGGAGCGCGGCGGCGGCGGGCGACCAGCCTCAGCGCCGCGTCCTGGGCACAGGGAGAGAGCGCTCAGCCCGCGGCCCTTTGTTCCCGCCGCCGGCCGGGCGCGCAGCGGCGCGGAGCAGCGCGGCGGCGGGGCAGCGGCGGCCGGAGCCGGGGAGCCGAGGAGCGGCGGCGGCGCGGCCGGGGCTGGGCTGGGCTGGGCGGCCGCCGCTCCCGCGGGGCGCGCAGCGCGGGCGGCAACAAAAGGTCGGTAACACGGTGTGCGCAGCGGGACCGTCCTTCCGCTCCCCTACGGCCCGGCAGCGCCGCGCTGCCGCGGCTCGGCTGTAGATGGCGCGGGAGCCTCGCCGCTAGCGCCCGGGGCGCTCCGAGAATGCCCCGCGAAACAGCGAGGGAGCATTTAACTTGGGCCGACAAAGGAGCGGGACCGCGGCGGGCGATCGGGGGAGCCGCACCGGCACCAGGGGAGCGCGGCGGAGCCCGCACCGCTCCGCGCTGACGGAAAGGAACGGGCTGTCGTCACCGCGACAGAACAAAAAGTGCAACCAGAGAATAGAGAGCGCTCCCACGCTCCCCCCTGCACAGCGGATTTGTGAGTGGGGACTCGCTGCCTTCGCCGCGTTTAATGGAGTTCACGCACAAAGAAAACAAAAACCGGCGCGGCGAGAAAGGGCCGAGTTCTTACCGCAGGGGCTAGGAGGGCGATAAGCGAAAGGCCATAAGGGGCAATTAACTAAACTCGCTTTTAAAAATAAATGCGGAGAGCAAATTCTGTTTGACGATTTTTTTTTTCTCTTGGGGACAGAACACGGGGAGGAGAGGAAAGCCGCGCCGCTCCCCTCCACCGAGGCACCGTCTCCCCCCCGGTGTATCAGTGACTACTTACGTGGCGGGGACGCTGGCTGCCTCCGTGCTCGCTGCCGGCCGCCGCACGCCCGCACGGTGCCCAGCGCGCAGCCCGACTGCCCCACCGCCGCCGCCCGCCCCGGCCCGGCCCGGCCCGGCCCGGCCCCGCCCCGGCCGCCCCGCCCCGGCCCGCCCCGCAGCCTCCCCCCGCGCCGGCCGCGCTCGGGGTAAACAAGGTGAGCCGTCCTTCCGCAGCGCTGCCGAGGCGCTGGGGGCTCGGGGGCGGCCCGCCGGCTCGGGAACCCGGGGTGTGCCGGTGTGTCCCGGTGTGTCCACCAGCGTGAGCAGCGCTCTGCAGCGGTGGGATGCTGCTGACCGCGGCTCCCCCGCTGACAGAGCTCCGGCAGGTCCAGCCTCTCCAGGGATTGCCCTTGCGGCTACGGGCGAGATGTTGGTATTAATTTTAATATCAAATAAAATAATAACAATAGTAATGGTAGTGGCTTAAGCTGCCCTAAAAGCAGAGTCCGCTCCGCTGCCGGGCGCGGGGGATGATGCGGTATCTCATGTGCCGGCCGGATTTTTTTCTCAATGAAGCAATCGGTTTTTTCCGGGCAGCGCGGGGCCCCGCAGACTTCGGGGAGCCCAGGCGGCTGTACCCTGATGCTGCCGGGTGGGAGGAGTTCTACCGACTCCAGACTTGTCTTAATCCGTCCCAAAATTAAAACGGAGGGGAGGAGGGAGTGCGGGGGAAGGGAAGACCAGGCGAAAACGTAAACCTTTTCACAGAGAAAGCCATGAATGAGGTCGGTCTGTCTCCGCCCAGCACCACTGCGGGCTGTCGGTTTGGTGAGGTTTTTTTGTTTTGTTTTGTTTTGGGTCTTTTTGGTTTTCTTTTTTGTTTGTTTGTTTGGATTTGTTGATGTTGTTTTGGTTTGGGTGGTTTTTTTTTTGGTCCTTTTTTTTTTAATCCGTCCCCTTTTGTTTAAGTAACAGGACTTTAGCTATATATTGAAATCTGATGAGCAGTTCCCTGCACTCCTAATGAGCCTGACGTGTAATCCCTAGTTTTTGTCTGGATGTTGGTGATGATTTTCTTTGAAACAACGACTTAAAAAAGCCCAAAGCAACCCAAATACTCAAACCTCTTCCCCCATTCCCCTCCTGCCCCCCAAAAAAGGGGGGAAAATATACAAGCTAACATTAAGAAGAGAATCGGTCTATGAGGAGAGCACAGCTCTGTCCCAGAGCTGCAGCCTTTGCAGGGCAATGCCAAGGGACTGTCTGTGTCTTGAGTGTCCTTTCCCCACATCAGCAGAGGGGAGGATCAGAAATGAGAGAAGGGTTGTTTTGGGGTGAACACCTGCTAGTTTGGGTGATACCAGTTTTCAAGGGGTAGAAGGAAGTGAGTGTGACAACAATGAAATAACCAACGGAGGAGTCAGTGACAGAGGTGCCTGCTTTGAGGCAAAGAGAAACAACCTCTGAACAGGGCTCCAAAGAGGTTAGGGATGCTGCAGTCAGGGTGCAGTCTTGACAGTGGAGGCTTTGGAAATGGCTCTCCACAGCATTGCACCTGCCTCGTGTCTTATCTCTAGGAGCTATAAATGCCCTGTTTTACAGTTAAATGATAAATACCATGAGGAATAGGGTTGTCATGATTTTAAATTTGGCATGGAAACGACGAGCTTTTGGCAACAGAGATTTAACCTGGTGAATGTTACTTGGGTAGTGAGGAAGAGCACAGATGCAGTGATCTGCAACAACATGTAAGACGACCTGCAGACTTAGTATTTGCTATTTGCTGTAAAATGAAAAGGTGCTTTTCTTGCCTTTCCTCACTTATTCCCATCACCTCTGAATAGTTTGTAACTTTTCAATACCATTTTTAGAAATGAGATGAGCAGTGCCGGATACTGAATCATTGCAAATAAGGACAAGCCATAAAGTTATGCAATACGTTCTCCAGTATCACATCCTGTGATCCAAATCAAACATTCTTTTCTTAGTAGATGGCTTTTTACACAATTTCTCCCTTCCTCTCCCCCTGCATACTCCTTCTGACTATGACAAAGACCTAGGCTCTTGCATCAACCTTTGTTCTGTAAATAAATGTTTTCTGTTTAACTTTCTTAGTTACCCAGCATCAGCTGGAGCCACAGTCCCTAGCAACTCTGGAAAGTCTATCCAGAGCCTCCAAGGCCAAGAGAAAGGAGTGAAAGGAGAAAGGGCTGAAAAATCTAAATAATCCTAAGCCTCTGGTTGGAAACCCCTGATTTTTATCAGAATTGGGATCTAAATCTGAAGAAGGGATTCCATATTCAAATTTGGAATGAAGAGATTATAAATTTTGGGTTCTGAATTAAATCTACACTGTAAGGCATAGAAGGATACATACTGTCTAATGACACAGTTGCCTATCCATCTGATGAATTTTACTCTTTCAGAATATTTTAATAATTTCACTCCCTTTGCTATGGAATCCCTCCCCAGACCTAATACTTTGTAAACTTTGCTTCTGCTCTCAGCTATGTCAATGAAGATACTGCCATTTCAGTCCAATGTTAAAGTAATAAGCTCTGAATGAGCAAACCCCTTTGTCTGCCTCATAGAGACATTAGGTGTACATAATTCTGTACCCATTGTTTTAGTCTGTGTCAGTCAACTGAAGTTTTAGAGGAAGATCAACATATAACATGTGAAATGGGAAAATTAATGAGATCATAAAAATCAGATCAAAGTCTGAAAACCAAGTCAGCATTGAAGCTTTGCCTAACTGCATCCAGTCTCCCACAGCTGTTTTGTTCAACCAAATGGGAGAGATGTGACTTGAAACACATCAGCCAGAATGTCAGGGCTAAAGGGATGCCATTTGCATGTCCAAGCTTAAATGTCATGTTCACAACACTTGCAAACTCCAGTTTAAATTAAACTGTGTTGGTAGTGGCAAATATTGTTTCATTGTATTTCCTCATTCAATTGAATGAGAGAAATTTTCTGAGTATGTATGACAAAACAGTTAGTGAATCAATGGTACCTACCAAAGAAGTAGCCAGCAGATTGATATATGAGAAACTATCATATCTCCCCATGATCTTTCTGAAGACACATCAAAATTAAGTTAGTTAGGAAGGATTCCTTTTATGACTGCTTACTGACCGACTTTTACTCTTTGGACTTCATTGAGCTGATCTACCTTGCCTGGAAACTGTCACCAAAAGAGACAATCCAATTAGAAGTTTCTTTATCTTTTAAACAGATCCTACAATTATCTACTTCTTTGATGATGTTGTCCAGTAGTACAGTGCTGAGTTCCTTCTCTGGAATTGCTCTTTCTGCAGGAAGTGCAGCTGCAGGAGTGGAAGGGGGGAAAGGGGGAGGCGAGGGTGTGTGTGTGGGGGGGGGGGGGGGGGGGGGGTCTGTGATGTTCTCCCTGGAGCATTTTTCCTACTCTTAAGTATCCCAGAAGAGTCTATGGAGAAGACCTTACATTTTCATGCTATAGAAATCATCCACCAAACTCTCTCCTATTTTGTATCCAAGGTTTATCTGCAAGTAAACAGCAGAAACAGGTGAAAAAATTGGAGTTTCCTGTTTCAATTACTGAGTAAAAGTTATTAAATGAAAAGTGTGTCATAAATCTGACCGTGTGCAAAAAAATAGTATCTTTTTTCTGTAACTCTGATTTTCAGTCTGTTTTATCTTTTAACATCTGCTTTTGCAAATATGGACTCTGTGTGGACAGGAGCCAACCCTCCCTCCAAGCCAATAGCAGTCTTTCTTCCATTGATGTCAAGGAGCTTAGATCAGAGTATAAGTCTTGTGAGTGATCAAAGACAGTCCTACATTTAAAAGACTTCCTTTTCCAGGTCAGTCTGCTCCTTGTCCCTTTACAGAAAATATATTATCAGCGTACAAACACAAGCTAGAACAAAAAGGATAATAATTTTTGAAGTGGTAAAAGAAAGACCCTAATTTTATTTTTTTGCTGATTTACAAAGTGCAGAGCTGAGCCTACTGGGAACGTTAAACAACTATTAAGTGCCGAGAACTGTCATAGTGAGAAGACAGTCTTATTTCAGCAAAATTAATCCAAGTAGCTAGCTCAAAATACACTTGAAAGTACCTCCCCATCAGTTGTCAAGGCTAGATCCCCATGCCAATTTGAATACATTTTTTCTATTTTTTGTAATTGTTTTTATTGTTTATGCTATAACTCTAGCATGTTAGTAAGGGAGGCTAAGGAAAGTGATAAATCATGGGACAGCAAAGGGACAAGACTTTTCACCATACATCAAAAAGGCAATTCAAAGACATGGAGACAAGCATCTCTTCTTTAAAAAATCTTATGATTTTGACTTTTGGTATGTGCATCCTTTTTTTTTTTTTTTTTTTAATGAGATGCTGTCAAGAGGTAACTTGACAAGAAATGTACCCATTTGCATGAACTGCATGTGTGGGGCTTACGTGTGTGTGAAATAAGGACACAATAAAGTATGTGAGGATGAATACCTGTGTGCCATATCTGCAGTTAGAATCAAGCCTTAGGCTTCATTCTTCACTCAGACAATAAAAAGAAAAGGTGTTGTTGAATAACTCACTGCAAGAATTACAACTAACTACAGTGGAATAAAAAAATTTTTAAAACTCTCTAAAATATAATTTATGTACAGAAGCCAGTTAAATGAGGTAGAAAGAAGTGAGTCCAACATTTCTGCAAGCTGCCTTCTTGTTATATTGTACATTAATTGCAAAGAAAAAAAAGCAATTAAGGAAAGTTCTTTGAGGTTTGCCCTTATATGTTTGTTAATATAGGACCCAAAAAGTGTCTTTGTTGTCCTCAGAAAAATAAATCTGTGTATGAAAGAATAGTCTGCCCAGGAAGCAAAAAGTCCTCAGCTCAAGAGTCAGTGATCTTTCTCTCTGGTTCTGGATTCACTTAAGTATTAGGTATTTCCAAGCAATAGTATTACATCCCCAGGTTCTAGCTATGGCTACAACCACAGTATATTCCCAGCCTAATCATTCCCGATAGTTTACAAGTCTCCATCTGTATGTTGAATGCATTGCTGATGGGTTTTAGCATTAGAAAAAGCAAATTGACCTTCTAAATCACAACACTGCCCTCCAAATCTGACTGTCAAGGCTGTGGGCTGTTGGCTTCCCCAGCTAGACCTTACATTGCTCTGTTACCACTAACTCTCATTATTCACAGATGACACCATTCCCAGAAATTAAAAAGTGGCTGTGTTATGTATACCCATATCAATCCTATCCCTTGCTAATTTAAATCAATCTTACATAGTTGAATTCTCTTCTGAACATCCCTCTCTTTTAGCTTTATGAGATAACCTGAGGAAAAACACCCCCTCATTGCTCAGATATAAGTACCATTTATTTTATATTTTCCACATTTTAAGTTATGCTGGTATTGTTAAGAGAAGAGAAAGGGAGGTGGGGCATATTTCTTTTTATTTCTTTTGTAATGGGCTACGTGAGTAGAGCAAAGCCATGCGTGTAAGATCAGGAATAAAAGTGCTGTGTTTGCAGATCCCAGGGAAGCCCTTATAGAGGAAAGAAGATATGAAATGCTGTGATTATTATTCCTAACCTTTTAAGATTGAACACAATCCAACCAGTTGCCATTAAGGTCTATTTTCTTTTAGGGATATATGACACTCATTTTTCACTTGAGGTTTCCTTGGGGAGTTGTTTTACAGACAAGTGCATGACCTGAACCAAATCCCTCTTAAGCAGGTTTTGCTTCCTCAGTTGCACCCATCAGCATGATGCTGGTGGAGGCGAATGTGAGATGGAAACATGACAACTGGATGTGCTTCTGGGAGCTGTTCTCCAAAACCTCATTGTAATCCTTTTTCTTGCCAGCTTTTTGGGTAGCACTGAAAAATAAGCAGGCTCCTAAATCAGAGCTAGAAAGAAACATCACCCTCATCATTCACAAAGCCTCTCTTGGTGTGCACAAGTAACTCCCATCAGCTAAATTTGGATCCCATTCTTCAGTGAGAAACGTATTTTCTTTATTTACTTAAAAATTTATGTTGCAGCTGCATTCATAGATGTAAAAGGTGTAAACCACCATAAGACCATTTCTAACTCTTCAGCATGAGTAATTAGCTTACCTGGAATTGATTTCAATTGAACAAGAGAAGGACTTGAGAAGGACTAGATAGAAAATACATCCAGCTTTAGCATAGAAAATAGTAAATGTTTGCACTAGTTGCCTAGTGTAACAGAAATGATGTGTCTTCAACTTGCCATTGGACTTCCTTGTATATTTTTATACCAGAGCAAAAACTCCCCTATTAGGCAGTATCTGTTCCACATGAAAGCACTTACAAACCGTAATCAAGTTACTCTTTAGCCTTTGCTTTGATATACTAAATCTAAATAGACTTACCCTGTGGAGTCATTCCATTTTACTGCCAATTTTTTATTCATATTCTTGTGGTTCTTCTCTGAACTACCTCCAATTTGCCAACATCCTTCCTGAGCTGCTGATATCAGGACGCACATTATTCCAATACTTTTATTGGACAAGGGTCAACCTGCTGCAATGTCAAATGCAGAAGTAACAGAAACCCATTACTGCCCTTTGATGGACAGCATCTCTGCACACCAAAAAAGATTGCACAGGCCTTCTTGGCAACACAATTTCAGAGGGCTCTGGGGCTCAGCTGGGGGTCTATCAGGACCCACAATTTATTCTTCAGCCTCAGCTTCCCAAAGAAGAATCCTTATGTGAAGTAAGGCCTGAGGTACTTGTTCTTAAATAGGTCCTTTATGTTGAGTGATGTGGAAACACCTGGTATTTCTTTTGCACCTGCTCCTCAAACAATGTCAAAAAGGCATTGTCCACTTCTGCCCAAGTCCAAATTTTGTTTCCTTGAAAAATAGTAATAGCAAAGGCACTGCTTCCTTCTGTACTGCTGGAATCATCATTAACATGGGGCTGGTAAGCAGTGCCTTCAGAACCCACTCACTGAGCCCCACTTTAGGTTAGGGTGTTGGATCCCATGCTAGTCAGCTTTAAAACAAGTTAGTTGTTTTGGAGAGTTCATTATGTTAGTTCTGTTTTCCGTCAGAGTCACTCACAGAACTGTATAGCAAATGCATCCAAAGTCAAAGTATAAAATATTACCACAATTCCTTTTATCCACCAAATTTGTAGTCTTTTAAAAATAGCACATTAATTTGATAAGATCTTTCTTCCATTAATCTGTGTTGATTGCCATTAATTAAATTGCACTGTTTTAATACTTTATTAATTGTCCTTCCTATCAGCAACTCTATCACTTTGCCTGGAATAGATGTCAAATTGACAGGCCTATAATTACCTGTCTGCCCTATTTTGTCTACAGAAGTATTGGCAAAATATTAACTTTCTCCAGTCCTTCCTCAGATGACTGGTTTTAGCCAGGTGTGTGCATCTTTCTCAATTGTGGCTTTTTGAAGATCTAATGAAATTCTTCTGAGTAAATTATTATTCACATTTTTGTTGGTTTAAATAATTTTCTCCTCCAGCTTGGCTGATACATCTCATAATTTTCTTGAGTTTTGTAGAACAGGATCTTTCAGGGCAATGATATAAATGTTACTGGTTAGGACTTTATCCAGCTTGCATGTAAAACATAAAATGCATTTTAAAAACACGGAAAGCAAAGTCATTGCAATGAAGTTATTATAACTTCCACCTAAACAAACTCTAAATTGTGTGATTAATACGTCCCTGTCAGGATGAGGTCTAATGTAGAAGTTTCCCATGCCAGATACAGCTCTCTTTGAGTCAGGAAGTTGTTTTGTGTATTTTTTCTTGAAAATCCAAGAATGCCTTAGTACTTGCATCATGAGACATCCCTTTGCTCCCCCTTCAGATTTATCTTGCCAAGACTGAAAGTGCCATATATAGTGAAAGGCTTTTAAAAGGCTAATCGTGAAGGTCACCCTACACCCAGAGGTAGGGCTGGTTGGATGAGCCGGTTCTGTGTTGTTTGGAACAAAGCCTTGCTTCATGCTACACTTTCAGTGTAACCATGCTGCTGGCACTGAAGACTGAAGTCTGTGTGAGCACTAAAATGTGAGAGTTTTCCTGGAGTGCTGGCCTGGCTATCATCAGAACATTAGCCAGAAAGAGCTACTGTCATGATTCTGGCAGTTCTGTGCTGCTGCTACCCAGGTGTGTCACAGTCTTCAAACGATAAGCATCAGATCTGCCCCTGTCTAGAGAGGAAAAAAAAAAGAAAAACCAAGTCATTGTCCTTCTGGCTGAATGTAGCAGAGGTCCCTTTCAGGTCCCATGGAGCATGAAGAGCAGCAGCTCTGCAGGCACCAGCCTGTGCCTCTTTGTTTGCAAAGTGCTTCCTGTTTGGATTTCCATGAGCATTTTTTTACCCTCCATTTACTTAAGTGATGACATTGACCAGACAAAAAGATATGTGATCTTACTTAAAATGAGCTTTTCTTCTTTTGAACCATAGGAGTTTTGCAGGGACACCAACACCATAAAATGACTTTACAAAGTCAGAACAGTGGTCCATCGCGCACAGTGTCTTCTCTCACACACAGGGCAACAGAGAATGTCCGTGGCAGAGGACAAGAACAGTGCAAGCACATGGCACAGGCTCAGAGTGGTCTCTCCAACTCCTCTCCCAGTCATTTGCAGCCCATTTGCTTGCTGAACCAGTAGCAGTTCCTTTCTATTTGATAGCCATCAGTGGATTTCTCTACAGCAGATTTTTCTGATTTGCTTTTGAGCCCTCACGTGTTCTTAGCAACTGCAGCATCCTGTGGCCAGGCATTCCATAACTTAATTATATATATATGAAGAAGTTACTTTTTGTTTGAACTTGTGTCATTCAAACCTCCTAATTTCATTTTATACCCCCTTACTGTGTTAGAAGAAGCAGCAAATAGTAAATCTGCACTTACTTTCTCCCTGTCATTCATGATTTTATAGGCTCTGTATTATATCCCATTGCTTTTCCCAGCTGAAAAAATCTCCATCTATTTAATAATTCCTTTTATAAAAGATCCCATTTCACTGTTTCTTTTCTGCTTCTGCTATACCCTTTGGGATGGGAAACTGGAAACCTTCTCAGTATTCAGGATATAGCAACTGTATAGATTTATAGTGACACACTGTTGGTTCTGTATTTCTTTATAATAGTTGTTGATACTGACTTGCATTTCTGATCACTACTAATTGCTATGCTGAATGTGACAGTCTGTGCCTATGGCTGTATTAATAACTCCAATGTTTCTGCATCCCCTCCATGATCAGAGTGCATTGTTGGGTCATGCAGTTCAGGTTATTTACCCTCTTGTAAATAGTTTTGCATTTATCAATGTTGGATTTCCACTGCCGTTTTACTACAGTTGTTCTGTAGCATAAGGCCCCTGTGTAGCTCCTCAGAGTGAGTTTTCCTTTTTATTACCTCACATGAGCAAACATTGCAGGCACATTATTTACTCCCATTTCCTGATCACTTTGAATATTACCTACAGGACAATGTATGTATTAGGTGTCCAATACTGGGAGCAGCTGGCACCACAGAGTAATGCCAGAGCCCACCTCCAAGGGGATGCAGTCTATGAAAAAAAGGTCAGAGTAGAAAGAGTGAGCTCAGCCTTCCTGCAAATTTTTTAGCGGGGTCAGAGGTAGCCTTGTCTCCTTTTCTTCTTGAAAATGAAGTATGTACCTGAGGAACTTAAGTGGAATCAGAGTCACCTTGGGCTCTGTCAGTAGCAGCAGTGGCTCTCCTTAAGGGTAACTTAAATACTAGCTGAGCTAAAAGGAAATTTTCTGTCTCTGCATCAACAATAAGTGAAAATTCTCTGTTATTAAGCATCTGTTTTGAGTATCTTCAATGAGATGGGATAATTCCAGACTTCAGTTTGTAGGCTTTTTTTTTTGTGAAGTGTAGACTGTGCAGTTTTGCAAACAGAGGGAAAGCAGAGTTATGTAGTATCACCTAGGCTGGAACACTGGCTATTTGAAGCATGTTATAGCTGTTCTATAATTCACATGCTTATTTTGACAGGCTGGCTCTTGTTAGTTTTCAATGGGTGTGGGAGGAAATAGCAGTGCATAAAACTTGTACATTACTAATACCATTGCCATATAAAACAAATATTTGAATAAGAAGTTTCAGAAATGATTCAGTGCTCTAACTACAGAATATCCTACAGGAATTTTTTATAGTAACAGAATTAATGAAAAGCAAATCCTATTCCTTCACCATGGGCATAGGGTGGTCCCAGTGCAGCAGAGCCAATGTGGTGCTCCATCTCAGGGATAGAAAAAGCAGCCTCTGCAGATTGCTGGCCCCCTGGGTGACTGAAGCTTGCTTTGAAAGGACTCCTTGAGCTGAGAGCTTGCTATGTGCTTTTTAAGTGTCTGTACCAGATCGTGTGTGGGTGCAGCAGACAGGGGCTAAAAGCCCTGAGCTGCAATACAGAAGCAATTGAAAGACACTCTGTTGTTGCTGCTCTACCAACTGCAAAGGAAAACTCTCTTCCCACCCCTGCAGACTATTCTAACCACATCCTTTGAAGGTACTGAAGTTATTTCACTCACTTTGCCCACAGTTTTCTCAACATTAAGTCATAACTTGAAAGCTATGGGGTGAGGAGATAATTGTTACGTCAGTAACAACATTTCATTCAGACACTCTCATAAGCGAAGGATTTCTAGGTGCTGAAAACGTCATATGATCACCAAAGAAGCCAAATTATAACTTTAAAATAACTACCTTTGCACCATGGATTTGTAGTTCACTGAGAACAATTTGCACAAAGCTTAGTCTCAGATCTCTTTCTTCTGCAGTATGGCTGTTCATCTGTAGTTAGAAACAGCCTGCAAAGTTTGACACAGATGCTGTGTCTTCTCATGTTTTGTGCTGACTTTATCGCAAAATAACTTGGAGCTTTCTCAGTTTGTGTCTCAGATCTCTATTGGAAAATGAGGGAGAAGCACTTTGTTAACTCCTGGAGAACTGTAATTGTTTTAGATGCAACAGTAAAAAGGGAACACATTAATTTGTGAAGCTGAAACAATATTTGATGTTTTTTTTGTTTTTTTTTTTTTTCAATTTCCACTAACTTTTACAATGTTGATGGGTGTATGATAGATTTTTGACTCTGGAAAATCCACCTCAATCTGGACAATCCCCTTTATCTTTTTGAAAAAGGAAAAGCCTGCTAGTCATGTCTGCTTTGTTCCTAGAATCACTTTTAGATTGAAATGTATACTACTGTTTTTTACTTGTATCTATTTTAATGATCACATATATATGATACTGCAACAGGTGGGGTTATTTATACACATGGAAAAAGATGTTAGAACTCTAAGTTGTTCAAGATCTTAAAATAACTTCTGTACGAAAGGAATCCTTTCTGTTAACCTTAGAAAAGGGTGGAGGTGTGGGGAGGAAATGAATGTAAAGTTGTTTTATTTGTCTCACGAGGCATGAATGAATAACTATTGCCATCTAATCTTTCTATGTGTGTCTTCAGTCTGTTGCTTCCTGGGATTTCATGCTGGGCTTTTTTTCTTTTTTTTCCCTGTGGCTTCTTCAGCTAAGATGGAGAAATGGTTATTGAACAGAGACGTTTTACATTTTCAAAGTGCAGTAGACCTGAGAAGTGAATATTTTTTCCAATCTTACATATGTGGAAATTATTGAAAACAATACTAAGACTAAAGCAAAGAGCTGTCCCTTAAACTCAAAAGCTTGTAACATCCTGCAGCGGTGATGCAACAGTTCACAAGACTGAGTGAATAGCCAAGTGTAATTCTGATCCCTCTGCTTTGCCAGGCTGTGACAGTGGCAGACTTCCAGAATAAGCCAATTTCAGAAGAGTGGAGCCTCCAAATATGATCTTCTGTCAGTCACAGAGATTTCAGCTCTAGGAAAGGAAAGATTCATCTGGCAGATTAGAATCACTACTGTAGGAGATGGTGAAAGAAGTGATCTTTCCCCAGGCAGGATGCCAGCTGCTCCAGGACCAGTCAACACCTTGAACTGTGCCGGGAAGCGGTGGTGACTTAGCTCAAGTATCGCTATGTCTCATCCCACTCTTGTGATGCAAACCACTGTTTTTTCAATAGGTGCTACAACGGCAACTCCCAACCTGTGCTGAAACAATCAAAATGCTTCAGAGTTTCCAGAGCCATCCCCATTCTGGGCTTTTACAGAGAGAAATCAGCAGTGAGGCTGACAGTCACACCTGATTTTTGGGCTCTTACTGCAGGACAGACCAGCCATCTCCAGAACAGTTCCTGGAGGGTGCTCTGCTCTCTCCATCCTGTTGTAGGGTAACAACTGCGTGTTTCCATGGCTCAGCCTGGACAACGTGTTGCAGTATGTGGAGGCTTCAGCTTGCAAAGCCATGGTCAGAGGAAATGTTTATAACCAAGATGTGCAGTAGCATCTCACAGCTCCCCTAGAGTTTCTGTCTCTATGGGATCCAGTGCCAGCTTGCAGAAAGAAGGGAGTTTGGGAAAAGGATTGTTATAAATTACGGGTTCCTCAACATAAGGTGTGGAACCCAGAACCAGAACGTCTGCGTGTAATCAAATAACCCAGATATACTGGCTAGCTGTGATAATAAATAGACCTGAACGTATTAAAAAACCTAAAAGACTGTTGTTACTTAGGTACAGTGATCTTCATAACCTTTTTCTAACCTGACTAATCAATCCCCCAAGTTTTCTTTCCTTTCTAATTCTACAAAATCATATAAAGGAGTATGCTGCATCTATGACAAACCTGAGTCATTTGGGTGATCCTGATAATGGGATACTGCATTAGATATGAGGTTTAGTTTTGGTGCATTCTGTGTCTCCTGCTAACACCTTAAGAAGATTACCATTCCTGGTAAGGGCTCCAAACATTAAAGGAAAACTAAAAGGAGAGCAGGTTCTTTCAAGAGAATAAAGCTGATGCTGTGGGCAATTAGAATGAACTACATCAGCTTTCAAGATTAAAGAGAAAAACTGCAAAGAAGATTTACTAGTTGAAACTCTGTGTCATTAGAGATCCCCTTTTTTGACACCAAAATAAAATGAATTTTAAAAATGAAGCTGTATGTGTGTTTACTTAGGAGTAGGAAAAAGCAATGATTACTCCACCTACTGCTCAGCTGCTGCTTTATATAATGAATGACTACTCTTTTTTAACATTTTTGGTATCTTACATAAATTAAAAAAAATGAAAGGGCAATATTCATTCAAAGAAACAGCTGCCCACCTTGACACTTGTAATTATCTATTATAACTTAATATTATGGGCAAAAATGTAATAGTCTGGCAGTCAGTAGTTCCTTATTACAATTATGAGCAAAGTTAGTTGACTTTCTGATGTTATGGTTGACTAACAGTTGGTCAAGGGAAACACTGTTCTTGTTGTTTATAACCTTATCATACTCCAACAAACTGAATTGAAAATACCCCTGCCAGACATCTGTCTCGGCCTCATTTTATGTGTTTCCTTTTGGAAAAATTCAGCTTAAATGGTGCTTGGGACAAAAAAAAAAAAAAAAAAAAAAAAAAAAAAAAGACAACAGAGTCTGTGTTTGGCCTCATGTGTCATGGCTCTTTAAGCCCTGTGCTTAAACAGCAAAAAAAAGCAAAAGAGAGAATGCTTTTTTTTTTTCTGACCACTGGAGAAATATTTTTGGTGGCCACATGAAATATTTTGGTGGCCTATCCTAGTACTACTAAAATATGAGATATAAGTTCACTAAAGAGGCCTCTGCAGTGACCATGTTCTGCCAAGAGCTACTGAGGCTAAGCAGGATTTTCTGCACATTACAGGGAATGTTTTAGAAATGTCAAATATGAACCATTTCTACTTCTCCCTTCTGGACTCTCCTGTCATTCTATATTATCAGATAGGTATAAAATGACAGTAAATGTGCATATTTCTCTTGCTTTAATAAAGTGTTCAAGTTACTGAAACGTTGATTGTCCTCTGCATTTTCCTCAATGTCTCTTGCATGATTATCTATGAAGAGATAATGACAAATAGGTCAAAATGAGTTTAGTATAAATTCTATACAAAGAGCAGATTTAAGGTAATTTGTTAATAAAACTGAAGCCTAAAAAGGGCTAAAAAAATAAACCCGCACAGCTAGCATCATTAAAAAATGAAATTACTAAGGGAGAAAAAAGCCAAAAACTAGTAGAATTAATATTAAAATTTCTAACACTTATATATTACAGTATTCTTATATATAACAGTATTGTTAAAATATTTATCCCTTGGGAATTTTAATGAGTAGCAAAGTTAACTGTGGGTGTGACTAGCCTGGCTCACTGTGGAGAGTGTTCAGCTTCATGCCCTTAAAGAAGAGGTCACTGTGTCAGTGAAGAAACTATGCCATGTACTAAAAGTTCAAAATATTTATTTCATTTACTAGTGGGTTGGAGGAAAATAGTACATATAGCAGTTAGACACAAAATGTCCCCTTCAAATTTAACAACACACCTCTCTCAAATTAAAGGGTTATATAGCAGAGTACATGCCAGGAAAAGTTTGGATAAAAGATCAAATCTAGAGTAGATTTATCATGAGTAGTAAGGAGCTTGAATGAAAATTGCAGTGCTTTAACAACTGAAAGGCTACTTGGGAATAAGGTAAGCATTCTGAAAGGACATTTTTTTTTTAAGGGAATAAAGGAGATTTCAAAAGTTAAATCTCTCAGCTTTCTTATTACATCGTGTTTACATAATCATATCCAGATGCTTTAGGCAGTTGTTGCTTCCTGTGCTTACAGTATGCTGTTGTCTCATCATTCCTTTATTAATCTTTGTGAGGATTAGCAAAACAAACAAGGTAACTGTGAAGCTGAAAACAATTTCATGCTGCTTCCTATAAGAAATTTTTTCCAAGAAGCAGTGTTATCCTTTACATAATCTGGATTTCCTCACAAAATGTCTTGGTAATTTTTTGCTATATAGGTATACCTTTTTGCTATAGGTATACCTTTCAGTCTCAGAGGTAGCAAGGAACTCCTCTTTCCTCACTCTCAAGCACAGGTAGGATTCTGCATGCCCACAGCTCACAGCAGGAACAAGGAATTGGCCTTTTCAAGTCTCCCATCCAGCCTTTGTATGCAAGACCATGAACTCCCACAGTGGCCTGTAAAGAGCAGCACCTTTCACATTATTGTCTAGCTAAAAATAGGCCATACACTTACTATAACACGGCATTTACCAAGCAGCTATTTCCTCTGCCTGTCAGCAGAATAAAATATACATAAATGAAGTATCTTCTACACACTGAAAATAGCACTCTATAATCATCCCAGTGCACAGGATGGAGTTATTGTGCAATGACAGCACACCTTGTTGAATGATAGTACAGAGCTTTTGCCCTTTGCCTAGCAACATACCAAAGCATGGGATCAGAGTCTACACCCTGTCTTATTGCTCAATTAGGACCTGGCAAACGTCCCTTGATGTTACCCTGGCCTATATCCACATATTTTGCTAACATATGTAACTTCACATTGATGTTGATAAGGACAGACATGGTTACGTGTCTTCAAGGTCTGTGACTGTTTGTATCTCGGGTTCTCCTGCAGGAACCAGAGCCGTCGAAGGGAGACTTTCTTGGCTAATGCAGCACTTGTAGCTTTTAACATAAAGTCTTAACTGTTGAATCAAATCAATCAAGATGAATATTGCCCCAAAAGATTTCAAAGTAAATAGGAAGTGGCAATAACCCCTGCAATCTCCTTGATAAAGTATCCTAAATATTATATATGTAAAATTAAAGTTTAAATTGAAAATATGTATTCAAAGCATAATAGTTTAATCTTTAGAAAGACCTATCTTTTTTATTTTACTGTAAGTGTATGCAACTGAAAGGCAGTGATTTTAAAGCACTGTCATCCCAAGATTATAATTATTCAGGATTAGGTGGTCACTCAGAGTCCCAGGGAAGCAGGATCACTGCCTTCCTTCTTGTCATTGGAGTAACCATCTTGTTTCATTTGAGTCAGAGGAATGACCTTGAATTCAACCTCTGTGTTAAACTTGCAGCTGCTGGGACATTTCTTTGCTTTAGTAGCAGTTCAACAGTAAAGCATATCTTATTTTTGTGAAGCAGTAGTCACGCAGAGTAAAGAATGGTAAAATATCTAAAAACACGCTAATATATAAAAAACACTAAATTGCCACTTCTTCTAGGTTTATCCTTCATTTTTCTCTAATTAATATTTCTAAAATTGGCTTGAAATAATCTTTATAGTTTCCTGGCAAGATTTGACCAGTAATTAAGGTGATACTTCCTCTATCTTAAGAGTCAGCAGTACCTAATTGCACACTTGGGATTTTGAAGTGAATTGGACAAGATCTGAAAAAACAGAACTCCCTTCTAGTCTGCTCTTTTCTCCAAAATTAAAGGTTGTCTCTCCCAATAGGAGTAGAAGCTCAATATTATGAAAATGTCTCCACAGATATTGTCTTGTCTTTGAGAGGACAAAGGCGGTTTTAATCCGTTGTGGCTTTAAAGGGGTTTTTAAGTGCCTTTTTTACGGTTTCCACTGAAGGGTGTTAGGAGGCCTGGTAATCACAGGATCACCAACAGAAGTCCTAGAGTGCCAGTATAACCATACCTTTGGCCTGGATGGAGCTCAAAGCTGGAGTAGTGCCTAGGTTTCCCTAGGACTGGGTGACAACCTACCTGAGTACTGAAAAAAGTTGAGGTTTTCCTCAGGAGACCCTAGATTCTTTAAACAAGGTCTGTCACATTCATGGGACAGAAATCTGTAACAGAAAAAGTTGTACACAATACAAATGGACCTAAAATTAACATTTTTACAAAATTATGGAAATTATGGAAATATTTTATAACAATAACCAGGAAATAGAGGAACACTTTACAAATGAGTTCCACTAAAATTTCAGCCCTTGTTACAGCTCAGTGAAACCAGAGCAGTGAACTAATAAATAGATTCTCTAGCATCAACTTAGGCACAATCTCATAGTGAAATTTTTGCAATGATTGTGACACTTCTGTTTTGTTTTGTGGATGCTCTGTTGTGTAATCAGGAGTGAGTTCATATTTCATCCTTACTCCCACTGGGGACAGCAAACATCATAGCTCTGTCCTACATAGTGCTATATTTTCAAAACACTTCTAGCAATATTATAACTATGACATTTCTATTTCTCTGAATTTTTTCAAGAGATCCAAAATGTCTTTGTGATTTGCATGCTTATGTGTTTATATTCCACAAGACTATCGCTCTCATGGAGGTACCTTTAATTTAGCTTGTGGAAGATGGATCTACACTTGTCTTATCAAGGGGATTGCAAAAAGTTGGTGATGTACAGAGAAGGAAACTGTAACTGCATCCAAAAAGTTGGGACCATAAAAATTACCTTCCTATGTTCCAATTAGTTTGTCACTTGAGACCAGAAAAAAAATAAATTACAGGCTTACACATACACTCATTAGAGTGGTGCAAGACAGTCAAAAAGCCTTTCCTAGTCTCATTAGAGTACAACAGAGTGTTGTGGCCAGACCTTTCAAAGCAATGTTTTCAAATGCAAATTACCCAAGTAATTGAGAAACCTGATCCTCAGAAGCTCTAAGCACCTCTGACTTTCATCAAAACATTGAAACTGCCAGATATTAAGACTGTAGAGCTTTGCAGCACAGGATTTTCCAGCAAATCTAAACAATTTCAGAGTCAGCCTTAGTTGCACCACCATTACCACTGCTGTCATCAGTGCACTGAAAATGAAGCCTCTTACACTGGAGTAGACATAACATCCTTGTTTGAAAATCTTCAGAAAAAGGAGCTAGAACAAAAGGATCAGCATCTTATGTGAGATAACAGGCCCTGCAAATAGCTGTACCTTTTTGCTGTGTGCTGAAGGACGCACAGCTGGGATACTGCCCTAGAATTCACACACACACCTTCTAAGAGCCCATGTTTGTTTAAGTGTCAGAGTTCATCTGGCCTTACACTGAGTGCATGAGTGCCAGTTCAGGGTCCATTGGCTTGATTCATAATATTCTATAAAGAAACTGTGGTGCCACCCCTGGTTTTGCAGACCCAGATATAATTGTACCGAAAAGGAATGTATTCCATATAGGCTACATTCTCAGACATATCACCAGCATAAACAAGCCATCTGAGGGCCATCATTTGCCCTTGCAAGGAGATGTTTGCCCTGTATGTTGAGGCAAATTCTAGAACAGTTTTGTGCATCTTATTAATAGAAGAATCTCGCTCTAGCAAGGAGTATTCCATGTCAACACAAGTGATGGTTATGATAGCCCTAGTTCCAGTTCCATCCTTTGGACAGATGCAGATTTAGCTGTAAGATTGATGCCTTAAATTGTAGCTTTTATATTTTTCAGATCAGTACTGCTTTAGTGTATAACTTTAAGACTCCATAGCCTGTCAGCTACTGTTCTCCCATTTTATTCAGACAAAACCATTTCTCTCTAGGCCTGAAACTCAAAGACCCATTACTGTCTCAGGCCCCAAAAAATATAAAAAACAGTGGATTGTGGGAAAACTTGGAGTAAATTACTTTGTTACCTGAAGCTGTAATTGGACAATTAACCTCTGATATGCAAATACACCAGACTTATATCTGTATGAAAAATTCATGACCATCATGCATCTTGAATGCAGCCTCTGCAAAGCTCCTGCGCTGCCCAAGGTGTACCCTTTGAAGGCCTTTCAATATTTTTGAATATTATTATATTTTGAATATTATTATTCTTTTTCTAAGTCTGTCTAGTCTCTATTCTATGTAGCCTCTCCAAGGCAATAGGATATCTGTGTGTAGGTAGGCTTGCCATTGGCATTACATGTTTCTGCATAATCTTGTGGTGGTTTCACTGTCCTCATCTTCCTTCTTTGAGTTGCATCTGTGTCTTCTAATAAATATTGAATATTTACAATACCACTCAGTTAAGTCAGTTAAGAATGATATATAAATTCTGTGGCCATCTGAACATGGAGATTACCACTATTCTAAGTCATCCCAGAGTTCAGTGCTACCATTCACTTTTGTGAATAATTCCTCTATGTATCCACTATCCTGGCTTTAAAAAGGATCTTTGTCACCTATTAAAGAGAGCAAACTCTTTCAACCTTTATACTTACCTGGATAAAAGAATACAGTGCTGCAAGGGAAAATTTTACGGAATATCCAACATTCAAGACTTCCAGGACTGCTACACACTGCTGAAGTGCAGAAGTGGATAAAGGGGTGTTGGTGTTTTTCCATTTCATTGTAAGTACAAACTCTTTCTGAAGGCGTTTTGCAGTTGTTTATACTCTGAAGAGAGCAATATTTTTAGCTTTACCACTTACAGTACTGGGATGTATTGCAAACTTTTTGATTAAGCATCATAGGCTACAAGAAAAGCTTGGAGCTGTAATGCCTCTAGCACATTTTTAGGCAGTTACCATGCCAACTGTAAAAATTATGAGCAGAATGAATACAAGAAGTATTTCTGAAAATAAAATAGCGCAAAGTTAATGCAGAACCCAAAGTTTTGGTACATGGTATTATATTGCTGGAAGATTTATCATGATCCACATATAAACCTGCTAGCTGTATCAGGAGCTCATCAATTGTCACCAACTTAGTCTGCAGACCTGCAGAGCTTTCACTCAAAGAATAAAGCATCTGTTTTAGCCTTTGCAGAATTTGGAATTACTGCAGCATGAGCAAACCTTCAAGCAAAGAATCACTCCGAACTTGAAAACTGTATGTTTAGATGCATGTTAAGTAGTGCACGAGAATCAACGGGTTCCATTGAAATTCCTGAATAAGATCTCCATTATGCTGGATGAAAGTTAATATTCTCAGAGAAGCACAAATGCAAGCTGTAAGGTCAGGACAGGGGCAGGTCATTCACCAGTTACCTTCATGGAAAAAACGGACTCCACCCAGGGAAATTAGTTTAATTTATTGCCAGTGAAATCAGAGTAGGATAATGAGGAATAAAACAAAACCTTAGAACACCTTCCCCCACCTCTTCCTTTTCCAGAGTTTCAGTGTTACTCCTGATCTTATTTCCCTCCTCCCCTCAAAAGGCACAATGGGACAGAGAATAAGGATTGCAGACAGTTCATCACACATTGTCTCTGCCACTTCTTCCTTCTCTGGGAGGAGGAGGGCTCCTCAAACCCTTTCCCAACTTCAGTTTGGGGCCCTCCAGGAGCTGCAAGTGGATGTCTGGTCCCACATGGGCCTCCATGGGCTGCAGGGGCAGAGTTGCCTCACCATGGGCTGCAGGAGAATCTCTGTTCCAGTGCCTGGAGCACCTCCTGCCCCTCTTTCTGAATTGACCTTGAGGTCTGCAGGGTTGTTGTTTTCACATGTTCTCAGTCCTCTTTCTCACTGTGATGGATGTCTGGTTGGTTTTTCTTCCTTTTCCTAACTATGCTATCCCAGAGGTCCTACCACCGTCACTGGTGAGCTTGACCCTGCTCAGCAGTGGGTCTGTCCTGGAGCTATCTGGCACTGGCTCTACTGGACATGAGGGAAGCTTCTGGCAGCTTCTCAGAAGTTAACCTGTAGCCTCACTGCTACAAAAACCTCCCACCCAAACCCCAAACATTGGGCTACTGTATTTTCCAAGTGAACTGTTCTAGAAATTTGGGATAGAAGGGTGAAAAATAATCCTTTTCAAATAATGCTTGCTAATGGCAGATGTACAACTTCATTCCCCTGGAAAACAGTGAGTTTTGAATAAATAATTTGAAAAAAAAGAAGCTATTTGTGGAATTCTCAGTGAAAGTACAATCAACTACAAGTTCCTGTTATTGAGGAACAAATATGTGTACATATATCTATCTATCTATCTATATATATATATATATATACAAGACATTAATATAATAGGATTTGTATTATTATATTATATTAAATTATGAAGACTGAAATAATCATTACTTTCAGGAAAAAGTAATTCAGCTCCTAGTTTTTTCACATCCCTTGTTGGCAGCTGAGAGTGAGTTTTAGCTGTGTTAATGGTTCAGAGCAGTTAGGTGTCCCTTCTGGTCAGTGCAATCCACATACCTTCATCTGGAGACTAGAAATTAATTTTCTAATAAATTAAATGAATATAAAAGAATGCCACTTGTTCTTGTGACACCAGAGATCGATCTAGGCAAAGAGGAGATAAGCAGAATAAATATATTTTGATATTTTGCCCTGTTTCCTGCCTTTCTATTTCAGAGTAACTTTCAGCTAAATGAGACTGTTTGGTGTTTGTTAAGACCCTGACTAAGGACTGATTGGAAAGGGACAATCAGGGAATGGGATGTGTCTGGTGTATTGCTTTGGCAAACTGGAACAAGCCCTCAGTCTTGGGTTTGATATTCCTCTCACAAAACCCTCTTACAAAAGTACTTAAAAAAGAAAGATATAAAGTCTATAGTTCTTAAAAAGCTGTATTTGAAAATTACTATAAACTTACACTGATTTGCCTATATGTTCTCAGGCATTTCAGTCTGAGTCAAAGACAAAAGAGGTAATGCTGTACTTTCCATATATTTTCATAGTGTGTTGTTCAAAAATCTGTTATTGTCGTGCTTTAAGACCAATCTTTATGAAATCTCTGAAGGAGGTCCTATAATAGATCTAGAAATCTTTGAATGTTGACTAAAATTATTTTTATAGATTTTTTTTCTTCCACAACCTGTTCCAAAGATGCCATTTCCTAATAAGTTTAAGGGATAAGTGTTCCCAAATGGGAAGAAACAAGAACTTCAAGTATTCTTCTGTGCTTACTTCAAAAAAAGGACTTCAGCTCCTATTAAACAGAAAGGCACTTTTGATGTTTCTTTATCTTTTTCTTTTTGGTAGGGGATATTTGATTTTGGATACTGGTCAATGAGATTACTTAGGATCCCTTCTATGTGATCAATTCCAAGCCAGTGATGAGGTCTGGCCTTGGGAGAGTGGTTTTAGAGTAAATTGACATAGTTGTTAAATATGTAAAGTGGCAGAAAATCCATCTGCCTTTCTTTATTCATGGCTTGAGGTGGAAGTGGAGGAAGAGGAGGCAGTGGTGGTAAGTGCAGGACACTGAATTTTGCAATAGGTTTAGGAAGATAGCCAACATAAAGAGAAGAAAAATGTGAGCAGCAGCCAACACACAGGCTACTTTACTCAAGTTAGATGAATGTTGATCTGTGTCTTGCACTAGGTCATGTGAAGCAAGAACAAGGGTAACATTTCCAGCTATACTCTAGTGTAAAATAATTGTGGTTTAACAATCCATACAACATATGTGACAATAATTAATTAACAGTTAGCCCTTTGTAGCACCCACAACCCAGTGCTTCTAAGTATGAGCTTAGAGCCCTCTGTGCATTCATTTACCAAAGCCTCTGCACTTGAAATTCAAAATAATCAGTTTACCCTTTGATAAGTTAATCCTCCTGCTCCCTCCCACATCCTCTCTCCCAGACCCCACAAAGCCTCAGAAATCTGGGTTATGGAAAATTGCCAAATTGAACCCATTTAGGCCTCAATTACCAAAGTGATTGTATCCTAGGATTATACTGGAGTATGAGCTGCTCCCCTCTTGTCACACCACATTGCACCTACTGTGAGTCTGTGGGTCCATTGGTCTAAGCTAAATTTTACTTACTGACATAGCTCACTAGAAATGAGAGGAGATTCTGGCCCTGGTTTTAAATATTTGAACAGGGTAAAAGCCAAGAAGGGTTGGAAATTATTTAGCCTGCTATTAGGAGATATAATTAGACATACTTGGGTATAATTAGACTTGGATTAAATAAAGGGGAAAAAAAGCAGCATACAAAACCAGCCTTGCTAACAGTAAAATCCCTTATACATGGAAATAGGGTGAAAATGTGTGAAAACCACAGTGGAAATGAAGTTGGTGACAGCACAGTTCTTTTATCTCCAGTATTATAGAGGATCAATTTATACCCTTTGTTTGCAGAGTGAGAAAGAAAGAGTGACCCTGGTAGCCACGAGCACAGGGCATAGTTTGTGCTCAGGGCTGCCATCATACCTGAGGTACCCCCATCTGGCCAGGGGTTGTTGGACAGGATGTGTCATCTCTCTCCAGACCCATGTGGGTTTCCTTGTGTAAGGCACAGAGTTATATTAGGTAAGCTCTACAATGAGCCTTTTTCACTCCTTCAGCAAAGGTGGGGTTGTTTCTCAGAAGGCTCCGTTAGGAGAATGGCATAGGAAAGAATGATGCTGCTGCATCAAGCAATGACCCAGCAGAGAAAATCCTGAGACTCTTATGGGGATATGCTGAGAATTAAGACTTTTTAGCTCCACACAGAAACCATTCACAGCTTAAGCCACAATTTTGCAGTTCTAGTAACTGAGGTTTACAAAGGTCTACCGCAGATATTTTCTCAGAAGATTAGCAAAAATAAAAACAAAACTGCATAGAGAAGATTACTAAGGTACAAGCACACAAAATTTAGTGAATTAAAGTAACTTAAATTCAACTGTGTGCAATCCTAATTCTACGCTTTTGTGTGTTTTGATACAGTCTTTAATTGCATAATCACATACTATTTGGTGAATAATTCCAGACCCAGGGTTGATTTGGGATTGTGTGAAGTAAATAAGGCATGAGACCACACACAGTGAATGAAGTGGATAAAAAGGAATATTGAACAGCTGCCTTGTTTACTGAGTACCACCCACTAAATGAGGCAGCGATTCTGCAGAATTAAAAAAAAAAAATTGTACATGATCAATATAATTAAATACTTAATGCTTAAGTACAAGGAAGAGCAGAGAGTCTATATGGGCAAATCAAGCCCCCTCCTCTAAATCTGCCATTTAGTCAGACCACACTCGTTTTGCTGTTTTTCACAGGGTCCAAGAATGCCTGCTCTCATTCTCTTCTCCAAACGACCACAGTGCACTTCTGATTCAGTGAAACGGAATCCAACCTACCCTCATTATAAAAGTTGGAATTGCTTTCTCAGCCTATTTCCTTTCATATGGTGTTATAGCAAGGGTGAAGTTCCATGACTGCATGACTAAGGGTGTATATATGCCATATATAGAACAAAGTGCATTTGATCTGGCATTCAGATAGTGAATGTCACTCAGCGCAAGTAGCTTTTGTATTAGAATGTTGGCATGCCATTTATTATCAAACCATTTCTTTTTCCATGCTCTAAAATAACATAATCTCTATAGATAGTATGATATATCACTCAAAAATATCATAGGAAAGTTTCATAATTCCGTTTGCACAGGGATGTTTTGGGAGGATCTGGAAAAGTTAGCAAACTTCCTACCAAAGGTGTGGGTTGTCTGTTAGTTTTCCACTTCAAAAGCACAGAAATATAAATACACAGAGCAAATCAGTCCCAAATAATCAAAATATGTTTGAATCTACATGTTTACAATTTTCAAAATCCTTGTCCCATGCCTGATGACTTTTTATACAATAAATCCTAGATCAGAGTGTCCAGCATTAAGATTAATGCATTTCTGCCTAGATTCAAAAGGGAGTGCATAATTCTCTCTAAAATATATATTAAAGTATAACCCAGTGTTAGAAGCAGGGGCCAGAAGCCAGCAAGGTGCTTCTGTTTGTACCAGGTTTTGTTTTTTTGTTTTTTTTTTGGTTTTTTTTCAACCTTTGGAAATCACATCATCTGTTTTTGCATAATATCCTCCCTTGTAACACAGAACTAATGTGCTTCATAACTTTTATAATGCATTTTGAACTCTGATGGAAGTTATTGCAAAGTATTCTTAAAATTTTTCCGGAGCTGAAAACCCATCCAAGTTTTCTGGTATTTTCTTCAGGTATCACTGGGGCTGAAGAATCCATTGATCTTGATTTCCTAAAATATTTGGCTCTTCAAGGTATAGAAGTGAAACTTTTAATCATCTGTCATTTTAAGAACATGTAACTTCAATAAATTTACACATCGAATTTAAGCACAATATTGAGTATTTTTCTTGACCTGTTGTGCAGCACCTTTCCAGATCAATTTATTATGCTGTTTCAGAATAATCTGGAGGTACATTGCTTCTCAGAAGTTACTACCCTCTGCTTCAGAAATTCATACACCTTCTAGTATATGAAAAAAATCTCTGGGTATTTCTTGCCTTCCTCACAGAGGTGTTGTGAGCCTTAATGTGGTATGCTTTGAGCTGCTTGGATGAAAGATGTTCAGTGAAGGTATTTTTATGTCTCATTAAGCATGAAAAGAAGGATAAAGTGAAACTAGAAAACAAAGAAAAGAGAAGAAAATGTGGTTTTAAAGGGTATATGAGTCAGCAGTGTCAGTCATGCAAGTTTGTTGGGCAACTGAGTCTCTTCATGTTCTAGAGCTTTGCTACACAGCAGGGAGATGCTTAAACAGATATAAGAGTACACATGATGCTTGAAATCCCCTGTCTTTGCTCAGTACCATCACATACAATACATACAATACATCTTCGAACTGTTGCTGAATGGATAATCTATATTTCATAATTCAGACTGTCAGTCTTTCCTTTGCATAATTATAACAGCAGGAAATATATAAGGCCTTTGTGGAACTTGAAAACTCTATTGCCTTGGGCCATATTTAATGTGTAATAAATTATTCAGCAACAAAGCACTCTTCATTCTATTTACAGTAAGTTAGAGCTAAGTGTGTGAGGTATACATAACTAACATGAAACAGAATTCACTATCACTGCCAAGGCTGAAGTTTTTTCTGAAGCCATTAGTCTCATATTCATGTGAAAACTAACATAACTTCATTGAATTTACCTTGGGAGTGTGAAGAGTGACCTCTCTGATCTCCATCTGAGAATCATAAAGGTCAAAGGGTAGGTGGTGTGGAATCTCACATTTACATAGATTAGAGGATATTCCTTGTCTTTCCTTCTCTGTTCATCTACATATAGTGATCTTAAATTGCAGTCTGTCAACAACATTGTTGGAAAAAAATATTAGTTTCTCTGACTGGATCCACCAGGTTTTTTTAGTATATGCCTAAGCTCTGTTTATGGATAGTAACCAGAACAGGTGATGTGCCATATCCAGCCTTTGCTTATAATAAAAAGATTTTTATATTCCGTGGAAGTTGTTTAACAAGATCGACATTTAACATTTTTACATCTACATGTAAGAGACCCATTTGATTCACTTAGGTTTTCACATTCTCAGACTGGACTTGAAACAACTTTTATACATACATATATAAAATAATTTTCTACTAATAAACAAGCCATCATCTCCAGGTATCTTAATGTTTCTCTAGATACAGCTAGCAAGGTATATGTGCTACAAACTAGTGATGTCACAGATGAAGATTTGCTTTATTGAGTAAGAGTTCTAGGTACTATTACAGAAGCCACAATTAAATTAAGATGTGTGTGTATATCAGCAGTTTTAAGAAGGGAAAGGTTTTTGTAACAGATCAAAGGGAAAATAAGGTGTCTTTTTTTTTTTTTTGGTCTTAAATATACCAAATATTTGCTAATTGCTTTGTTCCCTGAGTCTCAAAAAATAAGATAATAAAAGTTTTCCTTGTGTATGTTTCTAGATTCACAGTTTCCATCAGTTCTCTTCTGACACCTAGCATTGTCCCTGTATTTTCAGTGTTTGAATTTTTGAAGAAAAAAAGCAGTCTATTTTACCTTCAACTGCTGCCAGTAGGGCAAAACTTTCGTAACAGAAATCACATTTCCTTTCCAGTTTCAGCATATTATTGCACCTGACTCTCTTCATTAGTGGACATAGGAAGCACACAGCCTTGCCAGGAGAGCTCCTGCAGGCGTTCTACCCAAACCCTTGTGCTTTATGAGGCAATTTGATGTTACTGATCATTAAAAAGATTTGAATTATAAGAAAACCTGTTGGCTCATGGAAGGTAAAAGAGGCAAGTTTAATGTCTGAAATGTTCAATTCCTAGAGGTTTCAGTGGACCATGAATAAGAAAAGATGGAAGTCAGCTTAGGTGAGAAAAAACAATTCACTCCCATACACCTGTGTTCCGTGGAGTCAGCTTTTCCATGTGTATGGTCGACAGTCTGGCTTCCTTAGAAGATGGAGCCAGCCTGGGTTGTACTCCTTGCTCAGAGCACGACCTCATGTTTTTGTAATTAGAACTAAGTTCATATCTTCACACTAGAAAGTAACTAATCCAATGTCTTTAATGGATACAGGCCCACTGGAGTATCAGTGACGAGGAGAGAGGAGTCTGCCACTCACCCCTATCATGGCAGTCTGCAGGTGGGTGCTGAGTGTTCTTCCCTAGAAAGCAAAGGTGTGGATTTCAGATCCTTCTGTAAGCAAAGGAACTCTGCTTGTTTAGTAGAAGAATAAGCTACTGAGGAAAAATTAAATCTCTGTCTCTTGTAGAAGGAAACAGAAATCCCTGTTAGAGATAGAAAAGGTTTGTTTAAGTCATAATGTCACTGTAGGCTGAGTCCTGAGCTATTGAGTTGCTATAGGTATTGAGTTGCTCAGCACTTAGAGAAAGAGATGTGGCTAAACATGGATAGAAACAGAACTGGCCACAGCTGAACTTATCACTGGCTCATACCTTAGTGAGTATGGTCTTGTGTTTTCCACTTAAGTCAAATTTCTGGATTATTCTCTCTGATGCAGCCTAAACCAGCATTCCATGAGCCCTTTTTTGCAGACCATCTGCTTTCTCAGAGCTTATGTGGCATGAAAATGCGAGTCTTAGGCTAAGTTCACTCCTTAAAACTTAATTTGGAAAACTCCAAATTAAAGATTTTGTTTTCCATGGAATTCTGATGGTGGGGAACTTGACTGTCAGCAGAAAGGAGCCATTCAGTGTAACTCAGCTTCGATTCTGCAGCTAAAATTCTTGTAAAACTTTTATTACTGAAGAAGGATTTGCTCATCCAATATGCGTAGGAGCAGATACACTAAAATAATAACAATAGAAAGCATGTATTTTATTTGTTCTTACAAATATATATAAACTTCATTAAATCAGCTCAGCAAGTTTTAAATGTACTTACAGCAAGAAAAGTCTCTGCCTACCAAGTTCATGGTGGAAAATGAGAATCCTTTGCAGCTGTTGCTGTGTTATTTATAATACAAGTTTGGATCAAAAGATGAGTTTTAAAGAATTCCTAATGCTTTACTCTGCTGCCAAATATGTTCAGCTTTTAACAATGTTGAAACAGGCATTTCTACAGTGGCAGTTCCTCTAGGGTGATAAATCCCAGTTTATGTTCTACAGACGGAAGGTCTCCATGATCACTCTGCCTGTGTTCAAAAGCCAAGATTCAAAAAAATCACACAAAACCAAAATCTAAAATCATATTAATATTTCCCTTGATCACCTTCTACTCTCTAATTTAAAAATAGACATTTTTTCATTAAATATCTTCTATTAAGCATTTAATTTTCATTACTAAATGCTCCTTTCCACTCATGCTTGGCATCAATGATAGCTGTAGCCCATCATTATGATCCATATTTCTTGTGATTTTTGCATACTGAATCCTTTATTGCACTTCTAAATCGCTCAGTGTTTGTTTCCGTCTGACTTTGACATTTCTTTGCAAGAAGTTCATGTCCTGGACAGTATGATTGCTAAGCTGAGATTTTGTATGCAGCTCTCTGAGCTGTTAAAGTGCCACTTTCTAATTCAAATAGAAACACATGAAAGCACTGTGAGTAGAATTGTTTTTCTTCTCTACAGCTAATCCTGTGTCTCGGTGGTGCCTTTCTATTACACTGATTACAAAACAGAGTTTTAAGTCAAACAAGATTAAAAAACATAGTACTGTGACTCCCAATCTTATTCCTGACAAATCTGTGATGCACCAGAGGCTCCTTCCCTCGGGATGAAATGATACACGGCTCTCTTTGGTTTATCACTGCACAGACATGTTTACTCCACCCAAGTTGCTCACATGGCGTAGAAGAGAAGGTTGTTAAGGGAGGTGTACTTTCAAAAGCCTTTGGGAATGAAAAGGGGAGAAGTCAGATTCCTTACTTCTTCACGTTTTGGTGCCCTTATTCTCATCTACTCTATTTCAGTACTTTGGAGGAAGGAAGGAAGTGGTATGTTGAGGTTTGAGCTGTTAAATTGTGGGAGCTAATGCTCATTCCGTGAGCCAGTCAGGAGAGTCTTCCCTGCGCATAAAAGTCCAAGAGCTGTCAAATATCATGATCTAATAATATGATGAAAACTTCATCTTTTGTGCTGTGAACTTCTTAAAGAAGCCAGGAAGAAAGCAAGTATAATTTCAGAAAAAAAGTAAAATCCTTCCCAAGCTACCTTTTCAATTCCAATTGCAGGAAATTGTAATTATCTATGGACTTCATTCAATTAAAGTCTGTGAAGTCCCTTAACCTTTGGTAAGCTAAAGCAGAGCAGGAGTGCCAAGGTGATTTCTTTTCCACATAAACAGCACCTGAAGGGACAGGGGTTGGCAGGGACACCATGTGGCATTCTGCAACTCATGGTCTAGCTAATATTTCAGGAAACATGATACCTGTGAGCTACAGGCCTGGTCCTGCACCTATCAGTGTTAGTGGCAACATTACTAATGATTTCATTAGGAGCAGGACCAAGCCTGCTTTTAGCATTAGACACTCTCAGTGCTTTAAAGGCGTGCAGAGGAATTGTGAAGAAGGCTGGGACTCAAGAGGCAATCTGTGTCAAGAGGCAGAGTGATCCCGTCTGGGTGTCTGTCCCTGTTTGTACTGGGGGATTGTCATTTGCCTCTCTGTGGGCACAGGGACCCAGAGAGCCATTACAGACAAGCAGTGATTTGCCCTTTCTGCCTGCAGCCAGTGTCAGCCACCTCTGCTCACACCCCAGCGCTGACTGTGGAGCCTGAGGACAGTGTTGGTGCAGCAGCTCCATGGGACGTTCCCGTGACTGATAAAAGAATAAACCCCACTGTAGTTATGGCCCGAGGCTGTTTGTTTGACCTGCCAGGATGATCTTTACTAGTTACTGCTGCCTGTAAACTATGTAGGCACCAGAACCCTAGCAGAGGTTTGTTCACCCATTCTATCTGTCACAGCTCCACAGCCTGGGGCTCTTTCAATAAAAGCCTGAGCCTGAACATCACTAAATGGAGCCATCATACAAATGAGTTCTTTTACCCCTGTCATTAGCTAGGAAAAAAATAAGCTGCAGCAGAACTTTCTTCTATGCCAGCTCCTCTACAAACTCAGGCTTCATTCAGTCAACACTGAATATAGAAAAAATATTTTAGATTGAGAATAATGTTGTTTAAGACTTTAAGCACCATTATGATTTAATCAGAAAATAATCTTTAACACTAAGTATTAAAAAAAAAAAAAATAGGAAAGGAGTCTCTATTAGGCTGTTGTTGAAGCCTAAGTGCTATAAATGCAAGTTCAAAACTGGTTAAAATGCCAATATTGAATTCTTCTTCTGCCAGGGTAACTCCTCATTCTTTTCCTTTTTTGACTAGATATGGTTATTCTACATGTTTTAAGTAACAGCTAAAATAATCCTTTTGTTTAAAAATAATGTTTATTTTATTCTCATGAGGTAAAATACTCCCTAAAATTATATACCTTTCTTTGTGCTGATTGCTATTTTTTGATTTAATTTCAGGTCCTAATCTCAATCTAGCAACTGTCTCCTAGGTCTTTGTTGAAAATTCAAGATCCCCTGAATCAGCAGCAGTAGAAGGGTACTTCAGTTAATTTCGCCAATATAATTACTTCAGCAAAGGTCATGAAAAGTGTGCCTCTGGAACATTAGATTGAGCCAAGACCTGAATGTATTCATCTGTATAAATACTGGTGTAAGAAAAAGAATTCCTCTTCATGCAGTAATGACATCTCCAGGACTAAACAGCAACTTGATCATTTGGAATAATCAAAACAATGGCAAGGGAGCTAAAAAAATATTCAAGCTCTTTAGAAAGAAAAGTTAGAATTTAATATAAACTAGTGTTGTGCTGCACAGAAGAATATGGTGACAGCAAGCTAGAAAGGGAGAAAATGTGAAAGAAAGCAGTGCTTTTGCACTGCTGTTCTGTATTGCTGGTATATCCTTTCTTAACATAAGTGTTAACACTAAATAGAATGCAACATGGTGCCAAATGCTTCAGAGTTGATATGGACTGTGAGTAGGCTCTGTATGTAAATGTATCATTGCAAGGATATGTGAGAAGAAACCGCTCCGCCTACAGAGAGAGGTGTAAATAGATGCATATACTCCACACAGGACCTGATGATAGCATGATTTTCATCTATAATCATTAAATGTTCTTAGTCCTGATTTCAAATGGACTTGTCCATTCTTTCTGAATTTTCAGTAAAGATATTGAAAGTGCCTGTACAGACTGCCTGAGATGATTTTGCAAAATGTGAACACAACACTTTAAATCTTCATTGTATGAAATGTTCGGGGGAGTATAGCACAGAGTTTGAACAAATCTTCAGATTCACTGATGACACATAATGGTAGGAAGGGATGGATTGCATTATAGGTTAAACAAGTGTATTTCAGTTGGAAAAAACCCAGCAATTAGAAAACACTTTCCTTCACATTATTGAAAATGTGTGTCTGCCTGCCTTTTAATTACAGTGTGTGGAGACACTCTGCTGAATCACCCATCTTGGTATGTTCTAGAGAGTTTATTGTCATCATCTTCCTTCATGGACTCCATCTCTCTCCTGATAAGAGAGAACAAAAACAAGAGCTATGATCTGAGGCTGACTCATTAAAAATTTCAAAGACAGACAATGCATTATAGATTTTCAAACCATTAGCTTAAGCAAATATTAGGTTGTGCGCCAAACCAAATAACAAAATAGACCTACCATTAGATGGTTGGTCTCAGCTTTAAGTCAAACCCTTGGAAATCATACTCAACCAAAACTCTGTCCCCTTTGTGGAAGAACCATTAACCTGTCCACTCATGTAAGAGGTTAAAACAGGATGCCATTTGCTAGGAGTTTATCCTTAATATATGTAATATATGAGTGGGTTGGGAATATGACCTTTTGTGAACAAAGTCACAGGCAAACGCTTCAGTTCATGAAAAATAAAGTATGATGTTAAACTAGATGTACAGCATTGATTTGGAGAGCATAATGTGACTGTGTTGTATCTATGCTGCAAGATGAATAGTGCTTTACATGGGGAAAAATAGTTACAGTATTTTTACTAAAAAAAGTGATTAGCAATGATGATGTTTGAATTCTGCCTGCTCAAGAACTCCTTTCTATCTGTCTTTGAAGTTTCATCTTCCTGTGTTCATATTTGCCCATGGCCATCTCTAAAATTTCAGTGACAAGTGAATGAATTGTTACTAATATGTCCAGAACTGTAATTTCATAAATGTAGCCTCTCTAATCTGCTTCATTTTTTAATATGAAGAACTTTGAAAGCATAGACAAATTCCAGTGCACACTAAGACTGAAAAACATGCCAAAATTAAAGAGAACTGAGTCAAATTTTGCAGATTACTAGAAGTGAATAACATAAGTAGCAAGATGATATTTAAAAACATGGGTACATCCTTTTCATAAGTCAACATATATTTTCATTTGTGAAAATGCAAGTGATATGGGATTGATCCTTTTGAAAAACTGGAAATTACCCATACACTGATAATTTTCCTTTTGGGTCAAGATTAAAAATTGTATACAAAACATTCTGATTTGCAAATTTTTGGAATTGTATCATTTGCCTAGAGTTTTTGAGACTTTCTTGTGCCCTTGGGACCTTCTTGGGAGTTTTCACTGTTCTACTTATTTAAAAATATACAGTTGGCATTTTTATATTTGGAAACAAAATCTTTTTTGTCCTTGAACATCCTGGACCATACACAATGGAAGTAATCTCTGCAATGTATAGAAGGTGCATACCTGTACTACCTCACTATGATTACTTTAGTTTGGAAGTGATCCAGTACTTGATTCAAATACATTTTTGAGGGCTGAAAGAACATGATCATACCTGTTGACTCCACTGAATTTCCTAGCAACCATTGTTCCTTGTTTTTCCCCTTGTATTTTTTTACATATCATGTTTCCCCAGTTTCCAGTAAACTGAAAAACTTTCCTTTCTTGGGAACTAAGGACATCTCAAAGCATTAAATCAGAGTGGTGGCATAGATGCCACTTTTCTGTCTTGTATCAGTGGGATGCAAGTCACAGAACAGATAGGCTGTGGGGATACATTATGGTTAGTATATATGGTTAGTTATGTTGCCCATTCACATGATATAATCCTGATTTGATTAGGTTATACTGGCCTTTAAGTTTACTGAGTAAAGAGAACAATTATGTAACCGGGATCAGCTAAACCAAACAGAGCAAAAATGTGAAGACATAGAATCCAGACCTAGAAAAGTACTAGTACAGAAATACAAAGTGCTGCTCAAAAATTTCACTGAAGGACCAGTTTATTACAGTGTTAAAAATGTTTTCCATTTAAAGAGATCCTCCAAATATAATATAATATAGTTCCTTTTAGTCTTCTGTGTTGACAAGATAACTTCTTACTTATTTTGTTAGAGATACTAAATGGTCCATGAGTCCATGTGGATGTGAGAACAGATGGGCACAGGCATGTATTAGTGCTTTGTTTCCTTTTTTAAATTTACTTTAAATACCAGCAGGTGTAATATGCTTTTAAGTAGAGCAGGCCCTGATTAGCTGAAAATAGCTAATGCTATTTAAAAACATGGCCCTTTAAAGAGCAGGTAGCTCTGGAAGGGCTCCTGGGAAAGAGGTCTAGGCACAGCTGAATAGCTGGCTCTGAAACCAGATAAGATTAGTCTGGGTTGAGTCCGGGATTTTATAGTGGTTGAGTATGTTCCTAAAAAGTTCTTTATGCAATGACTGCAAGAGGAAGAGGACTGAGGATAGGAAACAGGCGTGGAGGTGGTTGTAAGATCTAGCTGAACACAGAAGAGTCCTCCTTTTAACAAGAGAAGTTGAGGCAGAACAGCGTGGAACCACAGCAAAGGTAGCCCCATGTTACCTAAGAGCAGTCATGGGGGAATCTGCATTGTCCTTCTCTCCTTATCAAGTTTGTTTTCATCTTCCAAAGGGTCATTATCTCAAATAACTGAGACTCTCTAAAATGTAGATTTTCTACCCTGGTTTTCAATCCTGTTTTCAACAACCAGCTACTTTATTTTTTTCCCCACTGTTGTGAAGTGTTTTTAGGCTGAAATCTTTAGGGTAAAAGTGATGTGAGCCTTAATGGGCTGAAAGACCCCTATCAGTGAAGCTATAGTGGGAGATCAAGTGCTGCTGAAGGAATTCATGGCTGTCTGCACAGCCTCTCTCCTGGAACTAGCTGTACACATACTACACAGTCTGTTTCAGGACATCACCCTGGAAAGCTGCCACCCAGCTAGCTGTAGAGCTTAGCTGATTTTGCCTTGCAAGGAATCACCCTTTTGGTTCCCACTTTATTTGCTTTTTTTCCACCTGGGATGATTCTGTGCTGCAACTCAAGCTCAGAACAGAGGCTGCTCACTGAAGAAAAAAGAGGTCAGAGGTCTGTCTCCAGGAGGTCCAGAATTTCACACAGATAGATTTTTATTACCATATACAATTAAGTGGAATTTATTTTTTTTACTGAAGAAGAATGTAAAGGGGATTGAAGTGTCCTTTCTGCAAGACAAACTTAAGCTGTGACAGACAAGCTGCCATGAGTACTCAAGATTATGAAGAACTCTTAGGCTTTTGTTTTGCCATTAGAGTTATAAAGGTCAGGCCTTGGGAAAGAGGAATGAACATGCCATGCATGTTCTACTCCAAGAAGAGTGGGTACTTGGGCACTTGTTTACATCTTCTCTCCCCAGCTTCCTTTGGAATAGTAAGCAGTGTGCTTCAGAGACCATCTCTTGGACTTCATTAGGGATTTTGCTCTCTGGAAAGAGGGCAGTAGTTTAAAAGCCATTTGTTTGTTTTGGGTTTTTTATTTAGAGAATTCAAACCTAACACTGGACAAATGCCCAAGAACTGGGAAAGGAAAAAGCCTTGAATTAGTCTTGAACACTAGACAGGAGTGGTAATAAATGTAATAGTTTTGTGTTGTATTATAGAAGCCAGTTGTTGCCATTCACCAGCAATGCAAGTAGTGTGTGTTGCAGATATTCTTCTACCCTCTACTCTTTCCCAGCCCCAGCAATGATCTACTCCATAAGTCCTCATTTCTAGTGCAGTTTGTGTAACTTAAACATGCTAGCATTCTTAAAATAGACTGAAAAAATCCAGTCTAATGTAGTTCCTACACCATTTTGGCTACATATCACTTCTACATAGTATTTTGCGCCATTTTCCTTGTTTTGTATTTGATGTGCTATCAACTGCCTTGACTTGTAGATATGCTTCACTACCCATTGATTGTATCTAATGTTTTCCCTGTTCTTTTCCAATGTTTCTATTTTTCCACTTCATAGTCCTTTCCTCCATTTACTTGATTCTTGTCTTCAGACTTTACGTCCTTCCTGACATCATCAGATTGTTTTCCTGCTGAAGGATAGGAGCTGTCAGAGCCTTACAGATTATCTCACTCCTTAAAAAAAAAAAAAAAAGAAAAAAAAGGAAGTTGGATTTGCTTGTAGCTCTTGCTCAGTTATTTTGTCTACACATCAGTCACAGATCAACAAAGTTAACATAACGACCTAGTAATGTTAATTTTTTTTTTTTACTTTAAAATCAAACCTTCTTGTCAAGATCCTTCAGAGTTTCCATCTCTAACACTGTGTTTTGCTCAACTGCTTGTTATGACTCCTCTGTAGACATTTATAAGAGTTAAAACATCAGGTATTATTCCTGAAACAAAAACTTGCTTACATGCCAAGGAAAATAACCATTAAGACTACGTGTAACAATGCCATCTGGTGACTCCTGCCATAACAAGCTTCTTCCTCTGTCTCCCACAGTTTCCCCCCTTCCATTACCATTCATGTCATCACTCACCTCCTTAACTCTTCTTTTCCTTGTCTTTCCTCCTCCTCAATCACAGTATTTTTGAGAGCTGTAATACTACGATCATACAATCACAGAATGGCCTGGTTGGAAGGGACTTTACAGATCATATAGTTTCGACTCCCCTGCCATAGTGCCTCCATTTTACTCATGGTATCTTTCTATGATGAAGTCCTTGCACCACCACCACCACCACAATATAGGCTCAATGCTCAATCCTCCCTCTCATTTTAGCCTGGATTTGCTCTCTGTTTGAAACTTTCCCAAGTTTTTTTGTACTTAATGTTCATCTCTATTGAGGCTGTGCTGTGTATCACCTTGTAGCTCTGTCTACTGACAGGACAAATCTATGTATTGACTTCTATTGCTGTTTATAACAGAACCACTTTCTACAGCTTCTCCTTTCCCATTACTCATGTCCTCTGGAGTCCAGTGCAGAAGTTACCTTATTAACAAGAAATAAAAACAGCAAGGAAATGGTATTGGTACAATACTTCAGCCGGTGATTCATCAGCTTCTCAAAACTTATGCTTAACCATAGATCTTTTGAAAAAAATCAAAAAGAGCTATAATTTTTTTTTTTTACATATATGAAAGATGTCTACAATGAAAGAGTTAGATCTCTTACCTCCCTTATTTTAAAATATATATTAAAAAGTTCCTTCATTGTGTCTTATGAGGATCTAATTGGAAGAGTTTTCTTGCAATAGATGACCGAGAAAAAAAAGGCAAGTTCAGGCTACAAAAATATATCAAAGTTTTATTCATGAAGAAAAGCTGCCAATGGAATAACTGAAGCTAGGGGTTTGAAGGCCTTTATTATCACTTCTGAAAAAATAAGATACAGTTCAAAATTCAGGCCAATAGTGCTGAGATTGTATTCCTGACAGAAGTCAAACAAATGATGATCCACATGGTCCACTCTAGCCCTGAACCTGTCCTAGAACTAAGGAATCTTGATGTAGTCATGGCATGTGTAGACAGAAGCTGCATCTCAATGAAAATTCAATTGAAGAAATTGAAGAAGGGGGAAAGGATTTTTTAAGAAAGGGTCTTGTAAGCCAAAGTGTGAAAGAAATCAAAATGTGAAATTATGAATGAAGTCTTTATCTTAGAAAGTTTGGATGTGAGAAAACTCATATCTTGGGATTTCTCTGTACTCTGTGGAGCACTTTCTAACTCAATAGCTGCTTTTGCCCCAATGATATCCTGAGTGAATCCGATTGTTGATGTCTTCTAAGGGCCCTACCAAATAGTAATTCTGTCACCACATCTTTGTTCCTCTCTCCTATTCCAATTTTTTCTATTTGTGTGATTCCGTACCACTGAAACAGGCATCTTCATGTCTTTGATGTCTTCTGTTTTTCTTTTCATTTTAACTCCTTACTCAACTTACTATCCCTCACTCTCTCACTATAACAAGGTGAAATGGATGGGACCAAATACGACTTTCTTCCACATTTCCTTCCAAACTCCTTTGGATGAGTTCATCAGCTAGTGAAAGTCATCATAGTTCCAAAACTACAAAATTGAAAATTGAAAAATGGTAATAAATGTTAGCACTGCAGGTCTAATGATTCACTCACTATCTTTCTTTTCCCACCTGTTTGCCTCCATGCCTGAAAGTATTTCCATTCTTTTGTCTGCTCAGTGCCAAACTTGGCACTTCCCTTGCTGGAAGTGAAATGCAATGGAGACAGACTGTGCAATGTTAAGGAGTTGAAAGTCCTGTTTATTTTTTTTTGGTAGATTCCAAATCAACACTCTCAGGCACACTATATAATTCTTGGGCCATCCTGTGCAGGGCCAGGAGTTCCCCTTCATGAGCCTTGAGGGTCCCTTCAGACTCAGGATATGGAATCTATGGTTCCATGTAATAGAGGTCCCTTTAAAGGATGACCAACTACCCACTTTGCAGATTGATAACAATTTGCTGTGCTTGGCTTTGTTTTGCAATTTAACTTAACTGCTCTGCATCATAAGTGCTTAAAAAGCATAAAAGACAAGAGGGTATTACAAGTATCCAATGCTATACATTGCATTTGTATGCATACCAGGGTATAAATATGCAGGGCACATGCCTGGACTATTAATCAAATTCTTTATTAAGGTCTTAAAACAGTATGCATCTATGAATAATGCATTATTTCATCGCATATTGTTCACCTTATTTAAAAACATGGAGCCATCCTGCATATGTAGAATTTTATCCCTTGCATGTAGAATTTTGGAGGTGGTTTTCACAGGAGATTTATTAGAGTGTCTGAAACAATTCTAATAAGCAGTGAGCCATTGAATCTGCCACTTCATGAATAGAACTGGTAGTAAAGCATCCGCACAGCTGCAGGATCTATCTACTGCAATAATTTTAGATCAAGTGTTTTGTATTTGCTTACAAAGCACCCTCTGCTGTTTGAGCTGCTACATGCTTTGTAGATAAAGCTGCTTTTTGGAAAGATCAAAAACCTTTTTGTGGGACACTATAAGAGCTGCAAAAATACCCAGAGAGAATCTTATTAATCTTGCACCTATAATGCACATTGTTTGACTTGCATTTAGAAGTGTCACAGGGGTAGGAAACGTTGTCATATCAGTAACCTGTTTTCTTATCCAAGTAAAAACAAAGTTGAAACACATCTAACAGTAAGGTTAACAAATTCATTAGATGGGAAAAATCCTTCCATATTTTCTAGATTGGCAGAAGGACAATGGAATCTCCCCCACTGTAAATGCAATTCTTCATTTGACACTTGTATCTCACATGAGAAGACAATATAGCATGGATATCAGCTGCTTAATAATTATTATTTCATGGTTATGGCTTGAACGTTTAAGATTTGCATGGATTTTTCTTTGGAACAGGAGTCTGGAGATGGGCTATAGCAGAGGTTTTTCTGTACCTTGTCAAGGGATGTAAGTCCTGGGGTGTACAGCTATTTTCAAAGAAGAGGCCAGGGTTGGATTAGCCCATTTACACTGGCTGAAAATGAAGTGCAAAGTCCAGCTGAAAACTGAGAGTAAATCTGCAAAAACTGGGAAGAGGAGATCTGCTATGGCTGGAAGGAATCATATCAGCCCCTGAAGTTGGCAACTATCTGGTATATGTTGAATGTTACTGCAAAGAAAGGAGCAAAACATTTACTTGCCTTAAGAATATCTTACTCTCCATGTGCATTTCAAGAGCATTTGCAATACATGTTGATATTCCTTGGCATTACTGAGCATGTCTAGTTAATAAAGTTGCTTGGGATTTTTCTAAGAAAAATCACTTAAAAAGAAAAAGCAGTTTCTGCTTTTCTGAAATTGTAATATTCCATGAAAGAAAAGAAAGAATTGAAACAAAATACATTGTTGAAGGCCATTGAAAATCAAACCATTTCAGTTCCTTGAACTGAACACATAAATTACTTCAGTTTATCTCAGATACTGAGCAATACCATAGCAAATAGTTTGCTAAGGTTTAACTGCTCAAATTTGATTTGTGACTTTTGGCTACAAGACTTATACTGAACCTGGTAATCTCCAGGTTGAACACCTGTCCCAGAAGATGGATCATATTATGGAGCCTTATGCTGGATGCTGAAACCACAAATGATTCCTGACAGTTTGGATCAGCACATATTAGAGACTGGGTTGTCAGAAATACTCAGTACTGATCTAGCTCTACTCCCATTGACGTCACTGGGAGCGAGTCAATTTGACTTCAATTGGAACAAAGTCAGGCTGATGCTGAGTTGTTTTGAGATCTCCACCCTATATCTTCCTCATTGCATTAATTAATTATTGCTCAAGTTGCAGCTTAATTTAATAATGTCTCCCAAAACATGATGAGCTTTGCTATATTTCCTTCTTTACCATCTCTTTAGCAGTTAGCAGCAATGTGAAAACATTGTGGCGTCAGAGTAACAATTTTCCATATTTTTTCCTCTAGAATTCACTTCTTTGAAACGCAGTGTCAGCTGTGCATGAGAAACATTGAAATAACCTTATGTATATCTCATTTAGTTTACAGACGTCTTTCTGTAGGTCACTTTCTGTGTAATTGGAGCAGCATGAATAACCACATAACTTGCATGTTAACAATACTGTGTTCCTGATTCAAGCAGTGCTCTACAGGTAGAATAAAAGGGAAAGCAAGATAAAGAAAAAATCTGAAAGGACAATATTTACAGAGGTACCAATGTGCATCTGTTTGCTTGGAAAATAAACAACCACACATACACAACAAAATACCAGAGATGCCCATGTCAGTTTTGTGTGCTGGGTGAGTTTTTTCCCCTGAGCATCATTTACAGTAGATGTCTCTCTCTTTCAAGCAGTAAAATGAAGGCCTCATCCTTCATTGCACACCAAGCTAGAGTTTATGACACAGGTGATGGGAAATGGTTATTTCTGCTATTGTTATCTTGACTCTTGAACAGTTTCAGCAGAGGCCAACTTGTACTTAGCCAAACAACTGCCAGACATGACTCAGGAACCAGCAAAGGCTAAAAGTTGACAAAGGGAAGCATAGGTGGCATCAGCCAGTTCTAGAGGCTAAGAGATCTAGCGTGTGGCTGCCAAGGACAGCAGCTGGGCTCAGGGACAGACATGGCCTGCAACTGCTTAGTTACCTGGTGCAGGTGTGGACTAAGGTACATAAACAGATGAAAGGATGGAAAGCATAACACAAATCAGCAGGGGAGACAGTGTTAAACAGTCTTGTGAAAGGCCCTGAGCTGTGATTAATTTTTGTGATGCAAAAAGAACACATAATAAAACACAACAATTTATGTGACAATCACAGCATCATATAGGCTGGGAGGGAAGGACCCTGGGCCACTCTCATACCTTGTTCCTACCAATTGCAGCACAGCAGGGTCCTTAGGGCCCCATATACCTAAGGTGGGTTTACTTCCATAAATGGGGTTGCAACAGCCTCTCTGAGCAACCTGCTCCAATATTTATTTGACTCTACCCTCATTTTAAGTTTCCCTTCTATCAGGTAGGAATTTCCTGTATTATAGCTAGTAACTGCTGCCTCTCCTCCTCCCATCTGCACCTCTGGCTCTGTCCTTTCTACATGCTCTAGTAGATTGTTGCAGACAGCAAAAGGATCCCCCTCAGCCATCTCTTCCTAAGCCTAAACGAACCCCACTCCCTCAGCGGTTCTGTTGTACTCTGTGCTCCAGCTTGATGGTGTGTCACTGGAATATACTGATACAACATGACAACCATCTTCTTAAGGAGCTGCAAAAAGGACAAAATACCCAAATGTGGTCTCACATGTGCCAAACAGCAGGGCAGGATCACTGCTCTGGAGCTGTTGGCTCTACCCTGGTGCAGACCAGGATCTAGATGGCTTCCCTTGCTACAAAGTCACCCCGCTGATTCATGCACAGTTTGATGATGACCAGGGCTCACAGGGCTTTTACTGCAAAGCTGCTTTCTTTAGAAATCTTCTTTCTTAAGAATCACAATTTGTAAGGGTGACACTAAAATCTGCATTCCCCAGAGTCTGTACAGTGCTGCTCATTTCCCCAAAGATTTGGGTGTCAGTGACCACATCCTGTTTCACTGGGATACCCAGTACACAGAAATACCACACCCAGTGAGTCCACAAATTACAATAAACAAAATCACTCTGATATATAACCAACCATCTTACCATTCTTTTCCTTCACTCAAGCAGTCCTTGAATGAATGAGGTGAATCATCCCTGTGCTACAACATATGGAGCAATTCTCAGAGTAAGCATTCATTGATGTGGTCCATCATTCATAAAGCTTCCCAGTAGAGAAGATGCTTGCTCAGTGAAATCAAAATTGATGATCTGTGTTCTGCAGCAGAGATTAGATTGATCTCAGCCCCAGCATAATCAAATTACCATTGCACTGGGTTTAAAATGAGTAGAATAGAGCCTAGTATAATAAGGTTTTTCTTGTACACTTCAGGCTATTGATCATGCTACTGCAAAGAGAGAAGAAGATTGGTGTAAAATGGTAGTAAATCAGAATAGTGGTGTTTTCCATGAATTTTGGTAACACAAGATTCTCTACAACTAAGGGTGGACTCCTTATATTTTATTTATTTAGTTGGAAACTACTGGCAGATGAACTGATTTTCCAGTTTCCTACTAAACTAAAGAATTAAAGCCTTAAAAAAAAATAATAAAGTCAGTAAAAGATGTGATATTATGTGTGATGGAAGGCTAGTCTTGAAATTGCATGGATATAGGTATACCACAGCTAAACACTACCCTTTGTTGCCTTCCCCACAAAGAAAAGGAAACCCAGACTTTCACCACAGAGTATTTTACCCAGGCATCTCAAAGATGCTTTTTTTGCTTCCTATCTCCCTGGGAACAGCTGGTTTCTCTGGGACACCCAACTAAAAATAATGTTGAGAATATTTTTTATTTCAAGGATAATAGCATGTAGGCTTCTTGAATTTTACATTGCTGTCTTGTGAAAGGATGAATTAAATTTCTTAGGACTCCAGATGTTTGGAATATTGGAAATGTTGGTGAGCCTAGCTAGAAAATAATACTATTGAATCATAACCCAGAATCCTGACTGAAATCAGCAGAAAAGAGGTTCTTTGCCAAAAGGCCAAATTTTGGGGACCTTATTTAGATCAGCGTTGGATTAAGCCCCATTTTCTTACCTAAAATTTGACAATTTAAGGGCGTCAGGATTTGTATCCTTCATTCAAAGGAGATACTGTCAAGTATGCTCTATGACCCTCAACAGGCAAAATGAATCATACATTCACACTTACATATCTTAAACATTAATCAAAGGTTTTATCTGACTCTCTAAGCAATTCCACTTGATTCCCAAGATAAAAGGATGGGTGGTGCATAGGCTGAATGCAAAGAAAATTTTTTTGCTCTTGGAAGGAAGTAAGGAACAACTTCAGGCTGCAGCAGCAGGTAATGGGATGGTAGCAGTTTCCAAACAAAGGCAGATATGCCTAAAATTGCTGACTGTTGCCACTCTGAGAAAAGTGGCTTTAGATCTTCAATATGACTTGTAAGAATCTTTTATAGAGGGAAGGTGCTGAAGGGACCAAAATGTCTTTTTGCAGTTCTAAGACAGCTTCAGAGAAGAAGAGATGAAGGGCTCTTCCCAGGCAGGTTCAGCACCAGCTGGCACAGCTGCCCAGAGATGGAGGGACTGTGTGGTGCTCTTGTCCAAAAAGCAGCATCCTGCCCAGCTGTCACTCTCTTGCTGTTAACCAGTGATATAAAGGTCAGGCCATTCTAGTATTTCTACTTTCTTTTCCATTATTGGATATCCATCAGCTGAGAGAGATATTCTGGTCTTAAGCATGCTATGGTATAAAAAAAGCTGCCAAAAGACGTCATGGTTACACTGAGTTTGATTGAACAATCCAAAATATTTGCAGTTCAGTATTGCCAATTAAAAATACTTGCCAATTATCAGCTGCTTGTAGCAGGGAAAATGTTCATTAGCTTACAAATCAAATTGTGTGTTATATACAAATAAGTTTGTATTAACAGATTAGAAGCAAGTAATTCTCCTCCCTACCTTTGGCATACTTTGCTTAAAAATCTATTAATAACAATAAAAATCATAAAGATCTGCAAATATTGGGCACATGGTAAGTAGAAATCATGATGTGCACACAGTAAGTAGAAATCATTATGTAGTCTCCCACTTTCTTACACTTGCCAAAACCTCCAGGGTGTTTACTAGCAAACAATAAAACATAACACATATAGACAAGGTAGAATGATTTAATTTCATTACTCTAGACCCAAGGGGGGGATTGTTATAGTGATAAAATCTTCAATGAGATGATGTTATATTTCTGTTACTTCATATTTGCACAAACACCAAGAGTGCAATTTTGTTCACTGTTCTGTTTTTCAAAATTAATTTTTAAATCTATAGATTTCTGTTGCAGTTGAAACAGGAAAGAATACAGCAAAACTATCAAACAGAACAACAAGCCATTATTACCACAAATAGATAATTTTAGTTGCCATGGGTAACCAGTACCAGTAAGGTATTCAGGCACTGTAGCCACCAGCACTGACACCCTGCTCTGAAAGTGCTGACTGTGCGGAACATTGCAAACTTCAATAATTATTATGTGTAGGAGGGTGGTGGCACCAACAGGATATATACTTGTAATGAGTCATTCTTTAAACAGCTTAATTTATCATCGTCAAATAAAGGGGGAGGGATTTATCCTGTACAAGGCAGTTTGAAAGGCTTGAATTATTAATAAACTGAAAAGGCAGCAAGGCAGGAAAACTGGACAAATACACACGTACATGTACACATAATATCAAAGCTTAATGATAATAAGACGGAAGTAAAGTGCTTCTGCAAAAGTACAAAACATTAATCAAGTAACATACAGAGTATTGTCACAAGTTTGCAGCCATAAGCCATGTACTCATAACTGTGTAAATGTAAATAGCCAGCAGATAAAATGTCAGTAACTGCAACTCAAGGACATCCAGACTTTCACAGATCACTGGCTGTGGATGTGCTCAGCACAGTAGTTTCAAATAGACAGCTTGTTTTTTATTTTGTAGGAAAACCCGCAAGATCACAAAGACTAAGGAAAGTCACAATGTGAAGAGAAAGCATCATGAGGAAACTTGCATATTCTGGTGGGAAATGTTGATAACTCAATATGTAATACTCCTGATTCTGGGACAAAATTGAATAATGCATGTTGTTGTCCCTTCACACACAAACACACAAGGTTGCAAAAAGGTGGATGTGCACTGTGGGGAATGGTCACTCATTCATGAGGGGTTGCACAGTTCTTAGTTTAATTTCAAAGCAGACTTAGAGCAGGAATCATAGATTTTCAGGATGAAAGGCTCCTTCCAAGCTGGGTTCCCGAAGACATCAAACAAGGAGAGAGAGCAGGTGACTCACAGTCCCCCTGCCATCTCCTGTTGAGGTGCAGGGGAGGAGACTCAGAGGCATGAAAAGAAGGGAACAATTGAGGTTCCAGGTTCCCAGCTGAAGCTGTAAAAAACTGAAGGTCTTGGGGTGCAGTGTGCTTTACATGCATGCATGTCTATGATTAGGTATCTGTATCTAAAAAAAAACAAAACAAAACAAAAAACCACCTAATTCACTACATTGAAGCAGATCAACACAGGAAGACAAGAAAATACAAACCATTTTCAACAGACATCCATATCCAGTGATGAAGCATCTATAGACCAGTTGGTTACCATGGCCTCTTAAAAGGACCAAGAACAAATTACCAAGAATGGATGGGATGTCTTTTTCCCCCATATACTTCCTTCGCTTTCTCTGCTGAACATACCTTCTTAGTCTCTCCATAGGGCTACGTAAAACAACGGATTTCTATCCCCTTATTGCTCATCAGGCTCCTCTAGAGACTCAATTCCCTCTCCCACAAGCTTTTCTTTTTGTGTTTTCTGGCTTTTGGTTGTTGTTGCTCTTTCAGACATCTTTATGCTGCATTTGCATGCATTTGTGAAAGTCCAGTGCTGGATGTGGTGTTCAAGCATCTGCATCACTGGCATCACTGAGTGCATCAAATAGAACAACTCTCTCTCATATGCAACATTCTTAACATGTGGAGAATATTCACCGTTTTACCATGACATTGTGTTGATTTATGCTTTGTTTATGAGCAATAGCTCATAAGTCTCTGTACTGCTATACAGCTAAAAGTGCAAAGTTGTAAGTACATGCTCTTTGTACTTGTCTTAATTTCAAATTGTTATTTTCTGAGGCAATCTCCTTTTTCTTTTTGTCTCCTGAAAGCTTCTATTCTTTTACCCAATTTTTTTTTTTTTTTTTGAGTGTCACACTCAAAATCCATAAATTTTATATGTGGATTCTTTTTTCCCAAAATCTAGTTGACAGCATTGATTATGACTTGTGTAAAATAGATTATCCAGTGGCCTCCCCTGTGCACACACACACCAACACAAGCTGGTTTATGGTAAATTATAAATGCACCTGATAGACATTAAGTGTAAAACATTATGCTTTGCCTTGTATGGGGATGATTCCTAAGACTAAATGAAAAGTCTTTCTAAATTGAGATGTGTCCAAACTGTGGGTTCCATCATTCCAGTTAGGCCAGTTAACATACTAAATTTAAAAAAAAATTTCTACTTGTGTGGTATGTTTCTGCTACATATGATTGGCTGCTTTAGTTACTTTGCTGCCTTCTAGGTCAACCTAGTTGACCTAGAAGTTTCCAACACTTGGCCCATAGTTTCCAACGTTTTCTTTAAAAAATTCTCAGAGGTTTTAAATTACACCATTCTATAATTTCTGAGACTCGCCATGACCACATTTTTAAGGCCAGGGATATTGCTTGCCTTTCTCCAGCATATGGAACTTCCCCTACCTTATCTTCTCCTTGAAAAGGTCACTGTCTCAGAAACTGCTCCAAGGCCATCCTGAAGTGTTCTCCAATGACACATTAGGACCTGATGAGTTAAACACAATTATCTTATCAAAAAATATCTTAACTTTGATCATCTCTAGCCCATAGTATCAATATTGAGGAAGGAGTGTGCTGTGGCAATGTATTAATTTGTTCTCATTTGTCTCAGTTTTATCTATGTCCAAAATTACCATAGATGGAATGCTTTGTAGTCAAGAATTTTGCCACAAGATATGGAATGTAAAACAATTATTTCATCTTTTCTTTTTGAACTCTTGACTGGACTCCTCTTCTGAAATGGCAGTAGGTATATAATTTATCTAATTAAGATTTAACCTGATTTTTAATTTCTGTTATTATAATTTTTAAATTATGCTCATAAGGGTGGAGCACTGTAGCTTTCTCTGAATCACCCAGTTTTATAATTTTCCATGTCAAACTGGATAGTTACTCATTCTTTGTTATTTTTTTATTTCTGGTACTGTTCTACTCTTGAAGCAGAATGAGAAAACAACTCTTATTGTCTCTTTTTTTTTTTTTTTGGTTTGGTTGTTGCTGCTGTTGTTTTGTTTTGGTTTTTTTTTTTTTTGTGGGTTTTTTTTGTGGGTTTTTTTTGTTTGTTTGTATGTTTGAGTTTGGTTGGGGTGTTTTTGTTTTTGTTTTTGTTTTTGTTTTTTGTAATTTTACATATTTCCCCATTTTACACTCACCCTTCATTGTGTTTGTTTCTATGTTTTAGATGATGCTTTAAAAAAACATTCAGATAAGCAGTAAGTAGCTAATGCATCTTTATAAGTCTGCTTTTATGATTACTCTCTCTTATTTGTTTATTTTGGGACAGTTCACCATTATACATCAATAGCCTGATCTCATATGGTTTACTGATTTTCATATGGTAATATTAAGAAGCCCTACCTGCAAGTCCTGTGACTGGGTTTTTCTATTCTTATATCATTAATTTTCTATCTTCCAACACTCAATTTTCCTAAGCATAATTATTTTATTTCTCCATTATAAGTTTTAGCAAAACTGTTTCTCCTCATTTCCCATTTGACCAATCATCTCATCACAAGCCTGTATCTAGGCTTTTGTAGTTATGCAAAGGAGAATTCCTCAGACTCCCTGCAGACACTACTGAGAGATGAACCTTAGAGGAGACAGAATAGTTCTAGAGTTAGGACCCAGTCATTTCAAACATTCACATTCACCAAGCATGCTTTTCCCTGAATAAAATCATTGACCTGAACTTATAAAGACCCACATATGCATATACATATAAATTACCTTTCTCAGTGGACACCACAGAGTATAAAAATGCCTCAAAAGTTTTCTGGTTTAAACACAGCAATTACTTTAATGAGGCTATTGAATGACTGTAATCTGTTGCATTATTTACCTCTGATATCTACAGATGCTTTTGAAATGCAAACTATTCAGAGACAGGCATTGAAGTTCAATACATTTTCTTTTCAATATAATTTGAGAACTGAGCACTGTAAGCACACACAGGCAAGAAAAATGTAACTTATTTCTATCTGGAGACATATCAAGTGGGAATGCAACCCAACATATACTGGAGTAGTTGCAAGTCCTGCTTGCCCTACTGGCCAGTACCTCCATTAATTTTTTTCTGAATAAGGAGGAGATTCCTCCCCATTCTTCCCCATTTCCCTCCACTGTGTCCGTGTTTAGATACTGCAAATTTGAAAGAGATTTTATCTCTTTTTTCCTAAGAGTTTGAAGGATGTTTTTTCTCCTACAATTTCTTTCCCATTAGCCATTTCTTCCAGTTATGATCGTAAAGAAACTTTAAAAAAAAAGGGATTTTTGGTTAGGTGATCCATGATGGACATTTAGCTTGATAACTCTCCTTTTTTAAGCATTTGTCTTTACTGAAAGATTTTCAGCAAATCCTCTTCTTGTATCCTCTTGAGCTCCTTAATGATTATATGTAATCTTAATTAGATGACATGTCATTTCATCCCATTTCTTCTATCTGTATTTGTTAAGCAAGCCAGTAACAGTTCTAGTGTTCTGTATCATCATGTCCTGGTGTCATGTATATCATAGCTTTACAGATGCTCTAAATCTTGTAATTCTTTCTGTTAGCTTTCATGCGCCTGACATTTCTGCATAAACATGTTAGTTTTTCCAATTATTCTTCCTCTCAGTTATCACTGCTGTAGTCTCCTACTTCCTCCCTTTCCCACTCCAAGTCTGCGCAGAGGAATCTACCTTTTAATTTCCCATGCATATTTATTCCCAGTCCTCTCCAAATCAAATGCAAAGCTTTCTTCCATTTGATTAGAATTGCTGTCTAAGCATGGTTTGAGTTTCATTTCATCTTTCATATTATTGATACCTATTTTACAGCTCTTAAACAGTGAGCTGGTTTGGGTCAAGTACTCAGGAATTCTTCTATGTTGAATGTATACTTATTTTCTTACTACACTTTATTCCCCTTAAGCCTATATTCAGTTCCAATCACTCTCAGTGTTTTCTTGATTGTCTTTATAATTAAGGAAGACTGTTTGGAAACTTGTTATTGAGTCTGTGTGACGAAGTATGTTTAAAGGCTAAAGAAGAAACGGATTCTAATAAGAAATGGCAGTTGCCATTTAACACAGAACAGAATGAATATACAATATCAAGGAAAAAAAGAAATATATATTAGAATCACAGCTGACGAAGCAAAAAAGAATTGTTTCAACATATTTAAGAAGTGAAAGAATTGCAAGGCTCTGGGCTGGTAAATTACGGCAGCTAGCTACTGAGGCAAAATGGTAAATAGCTTCATAGACTCTTGGGAAATAATTTGTTTTAATTGTGTGCAGTCATATTAAAATCAATATCTGAGAAGTCCATTGGGAAGCAGAGAACTGTAGTAAATCAGAATTTCAGAGCAACTCAGATAATAGATTACTCTTTAAGGCTGACAGAAGATAACATTTTCACATTTACATACATTTTTGTTTATTCTATTATAAAATTTGCTCTTATTAGATCAGTTTGGTTTACTATAATGATGAAAAGGCACTTAACATTTAAAATAGATACAAAAATTGCTATTAATATTGGTGCTTGTGCTTTGTCTAAGTAATCTTTAATATTCCCATAGGTAATGGTCATCAGAATTTCATTATAACCTGCTCTCTATATCTCAGTCATTGCAATTCATTGCAAAAAAAGTATTGGCCAGGCAATTATGGACCTAAAATAGCATAGCATTTACCAACACAATAAACCTAGAGAAGAGCAATGAGGATACTGGAAAACTTTTCTTATGGTTTGACAGAGGTACCTGCTAGATAGAAATTTGCTTAACATACTCTAAATCATTTTTTGAAGAATACATGTATGTGCACCTCATGAGCAGCACCGGGAGGAAGAATTTAAGGAGCATATTGACACTTAACGTCAAGCAAGCACCAACCAGAAAGCTCCAACTAAGCATCCTTGGGTTTGTGATGTCCACGTGTGTGGTATATGTTTGGTGTGTCTGAAAAATAAGATATCTGAGGGAGAGATGGCTAAACTTTTCTATCATGGCTAATGAAGTTGTAGAGCATATTCATTTAATATGCTACTCAAGTTTCTGATTAAGGCATCTATGAACATAATTGTATATTACTTTTCATGGGCCATTTGATTTATTCAATAAAATATTTTACAGAACTTAAAGTATTATTTGGGAAATACTTTCCCAAGACTTACTTTTCAGTATTTTATGCACTTCGTGTAGGCATGGCTGTGAATTAAATTTAGCATGAAAATATGTTTGGCAATCAGAATTGGGTGCCCTTATTTCATCGGTAAGTTTCTTGTCCTATCTGCAATTCTGATACCTATCTCCCAGATAAGGATAAGGAAATATGTCCTGTCGTGTAGGACTATTTCCAGGCTTAATTAAATGCTTATAAAGTAATGTCTAATTAGCAGGTATGATTAAAGCCAGTCAGAAGACAAGTAAACAAAACACAGTTCATTGAGCTTTTAGCAAGGAGGAACAAGGTCCCGACTTGATAAAAACCATCACTAAATATTAGGAGAAAGACAATCTGTTTGTAAATGGGCAGATAGTGTCAGACATTCTATCTAATTTCAGTCACCATTATAATTTAATTCACAAATATTTAGGTGCTCTTATGTATACAACACTGACCTGATTAGGAAGTAAAAATAGTGGGAAAGATCAGGGACAAGTAAAGTGCTTTTATCCTGTTCTACAAAGTTTCACCAATCACAAGGCTGCTTTTGCCCTCACAGAGCAATTTACAGGGAACTTGGTGTAGTATTAAGACTTTGTTGAATAAAATTCAAGATGGGAACTTTTTAAATTATAACACTTTGCCTACCAAGACAAAGATTATTAATATTTGATGTGAGTTAGGTTGATTGCCTAAGCTGCCTTCAGACTGGCTTGCCAGACCTTTATGGTATAACATCTGTGAAGGACTTCACATTATGTGGAGAACAGTTTGCCCAGACCCCCTTGATTACTTTAGTATCAGGAGATCAGGCTGAATAAAAAACTCATGATAATGACTGGCAAATAGATGGAAAAGACTGAATGCTAAAAGATATTCTAGTGCACTGTCATGGTTTGACACTGGCACAATGCCAGCGCCCCATGAAAATGCAACCTACCAATCAAATGCTGTGAAATGCAATCGAGAACAGAGCAAAGCAGGACAGAGTTAATAACAAAGGAAAGACTTTATTACATTACTACTAATAATATAAAGGGAAAAAAAAAAGAAAAAAACCACACAAACTTCAAAATGAAAACCTTCCAAAACATTCCTCCTCCCACCACCCAACTCCAACAAACCACAGCGAGACCCATTTAGATCCTTAATCCAGTTTTCACCCTTCAATATAATCAAAACTGAATCCATCAGGGAAGAGAGGAGTCCCCCTTGCACCACAGACCCCCAGGAAACACAGCTGCCACCTCTTGTGTTTCCATGTCACACGTGGCACTGCCCAGACACACCGGCCAGTCTGACACTCTCCTCTCCACGTCACAGTGCTCTCACCACCATGCATGGACAGAGACTGCTTATAGGGCCCCTTTAAGGATGCTTTGCCAAGGACCAACAGGAACAATAGTCAGTCCAGTGTCACATTTCGGGACTACAGTCCCCCCCATTTTCCCCGGGGCCGAGGATCCAAGAACAGATATTGCCTTCTCTTCTCTGAAGATGGAGGGCATCCTCACACCCTCCTCAGCTCTCTCTGTCTATTCCTGAACTGGTAGTTGCTGAAGAAGGTCTCTTGGCTCACCAGTGCATCCCCCTAAAATGCAGTCCCTCTTGAAAGAAGGAGTGGTTCAGTCCATGGTAAACAAGCAGAGTCCAACCTTCTTCTCTGAACATCTGAGGTCCCAGGCTGTCTCTCTTTTCTTCAAATTAAGGAGGAGTAATATTTCATAAAGCCTTCATTTCACAGGAAAGGGTTAAAATTCCCGGACTCCCCGGATGGCTGAAATCTGGCCCAGGACTCCGTCTCCCATCTCCCACACTGGGCATCTTTTCCCCCCTTTCTCCTTCTCCTCTGCCGGCAAACTTCCAGGTGTCTGCTGGCTCTCTATCTCTCTTCCCTCTAGGCTGGGGGGGGAAGAACAAAGACATCCCAGATGTTCTCCACCCTTCCGTCCGCAGGAGCTGGCCCAGCTCGGTTCCAATCCTTCACCCCCTGGCCTACCTCTGCAGGCCACATGGCTCCCCTCCCCCACCCAGCCCGGGCTGGGCAGGGGAGGTCCGTACCTTGCGATGACCGGAACCAAAGAAGAACGAGTTCTCCTGGGAATTCTGCTTTTAACCCCTCTGTGTTCTCAGAGGCGTGTCCACCTTCAATTGGTCACCCCAAGTGTCAGTATCCAAACCTGACCCCTGACTGGATTGACCTCTTCCTTCCAAAAAAAATTTCTCTTCCCTTGTCAAACCACGACATACACTTAAATTATGGGGGGAGAAATTATGTGGGAAGGCTGTTGTGTCAATTTACCTTTTCTAGGTTTATTTTTATCATGTCTGCCATTAGAGAAACTGAGCATGTAACTTAGCAAAGTCATGTTCCAGCTTTCTGGTTGTAGTTTGTCAAAGATGAGCTTTTTTCTCAAGTTTCTATCAACCAAATCAGTGTACTAACAATTAAAAAACCTGCATAAATTATACCTGTAAATCCCAGGCATAACATTTGCCATTCATTTGGAACTGATACAATGGCATGATAGTAAAAGGATGTTTCATTATAGACAGAGTAGCATTTGAAGTCTCTCTAGATTGTCAAGTGATGAGTGCAGTTGCTGATTTCCCCACTTGTCTTTACCTGGCGATTATCAGGACCTAAATTCACAAAGTCCCTAAAACCCCTTCAAAATATTTTCAACTGCATGTTGCCCTAAACATGTCTGCCTGCCCACACCTTTTAAATATCTTCCTGATAATACTGCTTTATTTTTATTGAGTAAATAATTTTAAATCTATTTTTGTGGTACTCCTTGTTAGGAATCTTAGGGGTTTTTTTTTTGGTTTTTTTGTTTGTTTGTTTTTAATTTTAAATTTAAAAATGAAAAATCCCAAGTAGAAATAAGTATCCAAGAGATAGATGAACATTCCATTAGTCTAAAGAGACTAATTATAGAATCTTTATCCTAGTTGTCAATTAATGAAAGTATGCTAATATACATATTAAAAACTTGTGTTTTAAGAAATATTTTCCTAAAGTTTTAATTTTTTTCAGTAATTATAATGTGGCTCTATTTTCTTTTTTCATATTTAGTTACTTTTAGTATTTTTATAAAATAAACATAGGTGCCACATTTCCCTTTTTTCTATGTGAGTTCCTCATCTGTCCAGGTATTAGTTTATACAGAAGTCACTAAGTTTTATCATTATTCACTGGCAGATTGTTTGGAAAAGGGTCTTTTAACCTCTCTCCTTTGTACAGTTGAAAATCAACTGCAAGTACAGACTGCTCTCCAGAAAAAAAAAAAAAAACAAATGTATGCACATTTCTCCATTATCATTTAAAATGGCATAGATCTCTTATTTTACATCTAGATGGATCTTTTTGACATGTACACTTGACAATTTACATTTATTTTTTATACTGTTCACCACTGTGGCAATGTGAAACTGTCTCTCAACACGGCAATTAGTCCTTGGTCTTTCACAGCTTCTTGCACTGCTAGTTTTCTGAAACATTAATTTTGTCTCTGAGTTCCCCATTGTGAGTATTTATCTGTAAAGGTATTTTCACCATGGCCCTCATTATTATGGTACCTCCGCACCTGCATTCCACACTGGGTTCCAAACCATAGGCCAACATTGTAACTCATCCTTTAAAAGAGAGTGAGGGACTAATGCATTCATATGGAAGGAGGAGCAAAATATACATTCCTTTCAGATTATTTTTATTTTTGATTATGGAAACTAAGCAGCAAGGAGAGAAGACAAAACACCTGGAATTTGATCTGTGATTTAATGAGTACCACCTGTCTCTTGTGCTGTAATTTCAGCACCTTTCAAGAACTCTAGATTCTATCTATGGCTCATGTTCTCTCCTTTAATTTTGTCAATGTGTAGCACTTTTTCTCAAAGATAGATAGGCTTTTTGGATGATTGATACATTATTATGATTTAAGAAAACTTAGAAATCAGAAGAGTTTCAAAAAGGTTGCAGGATTATACTTCATTACACTTTTTTTTTTTTTTGTTTAATCTTTTTAATTGACCATGCTATAAAAAAAATTACTGTAAGAAAATTCCTTGTGAAAGCCAAGTCCTTTAGGGCTGTTTTGGCTGTATCCAGGGATCACACTGCTGTTCCCTGGATGCTGGAGGGGAGCTAAGTGCTGCCGTGCATTTGCCTGCTGGCAGCACAGGCTCTCTGTGCACTGTCGTGGCTTTTCTCGTGCACCCCTGCGCCACTTCTCAGGCACAGCGCTTCCCCTTGGCAGCACTGGCTGCTCTCTCAGTAGCATGAATGAACATAGCTGTGAAAAAATAGTTTGGGGACTATCATCTGCTAAAGACTGGACTGATCAGCTCTCTTGCATTCAATAAAGATCATGTACCTTTTACAGGTGATGTCAACCAAAACACCACAATACAGCAAGTTTGGGTAAATGTTTAACCAGGCAGTTTCTGTGGCAGGCGAAAAAACAAGCCTGAGGAGTGTTAGGTAGAGAAGCACACTGAAGCATACTGAGGGCTCTCAGAGCAATTAGCAAAGAAAGTTTACTCTCTTGGTCGCCTGCGGACAGAGGTGTGGAGCTTTGCACATCAAAAATGTCAGGTTTCATGATCTGTTTTTCTTTCTAAGGAAGAAAGAGTACTGACCCCAGCTTCTCATTAACCAAGAGTTTCAAGAAAGTGTAGCAGTGTTTTAGAGGCTATTTAGAAAGGAGCAAGCTGGCATGCTGTTGCCTCACTTGAATCTCTACATTATATCCATTGTGAAACTAAAACTAACACATAAATCCCTTTAGAATATGTTTGTTTGCTTTTTCCATGAAGAAACAGTGGAGGCTCAGGAACAACGAGTTCCTTTATGGGTCTTTGACAAACAAAATTATTGAAGTTAAATGGGGAAAAAAAAAAACAGTTTCTGAAAAAGAACACTATATTATTTCTTATTCATGTAGGATCACTCATGCTTTTCCCAATTTGTCTAATAAATGCATAAAAATAAATAAGTCCTTTAGTGTTCTGGTTTGCTACAGATTTGTTCAAATGTGGCTTTCAACTCATAAGCAATTTCAAGGCTGTAATGGAAAAGCTGAATCAGCTGTGAAATGTAACTTTTGACTTAATTATATTAATTGACATACCTAGGTATAATTTTTTTGAGTATTTGGTATAATTGCTTCAAATGACATTTAATTTGTCACTTGAAGTACAATAATTAGAAACAGTTCATGAAAGAAAGTAATTTCAACTTCAAATGAAGTATTTCAAAGGTATAATTATTTTGAATGTTATAATACTGAATAGCTACGCTCACAGGGCTAGGGAGCCAACACTGTCAATGTTAAAGTCTATGGACCAGTGGGTCTCCTTTGCTACACAGGCCACATACTCACTTATTTGCAAGATTTGGGGGAATAACCCGTTGTGAAAAGGAGAAACCACATGTTAGTTTCTCCTCCCCGCAGGCTAGAGACAGGGCCTCTCTGCAGAAAAGCTTGTCATCCAGATCTCATTAGAAATCAATGGAAAACATTCCATCAAACTCAGTGGGAGCTGAATTGATCCACAGGTTTATTTTTGGCTCCACTGGAGATGTTCAAGAGGTGAGTATCTGGCTGAGTGAACAGCTGCTTGATGTGAATAGTCCCCACTGAAGCACTCCAGTGCAGAGCTGGGGTGGCTCCCAGTGCTCTGCAGGCACCAGCCTCTGCTCCTCAGGGTAAGCCTCCACCCCCACCTCACCTCACAAAGACACAGGAATGCAAGACAGAGGGAAGAAATTAGCAGCAGGCTTAATAATGTCAACTGGCAAGAGCAGTGACATAGCTAGGGAGGTATTGCTCAACATTGCACAATACATCTCACATAAAAATAAATAAATCAAAACCATGGAAAATTAAAGCAAGAAAAAGGAAGGTGAATTTCCTCTTCTGCTCCAACCAAAAAATTATGCAGCCATTCCACAGCTGGAGGCTCCACTCATTTGCAAGAAAAGTGACTGTAGCCCATGCCATGCCAGTTGGGAAACAGTTCCCCAGGCACTGGCAGGGAACTGTCTTATTAAAACACTTGGTCAGACCTCTAATGGAGTCTGTCCTTTGGAGTCTGCTTGAGGAGTGGCTTTCTTGTCTTGTCAGCCTCAAGGATGAAGAAGATCAGGTGCTGAAATGTGATGGGGAAGTGCAAGACGTCCTCTGGCCGAGCTCTGCAAGCTCCTGAAGGACCTAACTCATACCGACCCAGTGAGAGTCAGAGACACAACTGAAGTGAGGAGTTTCAGCACTGAGAGCAGACAATTTAAAGTTTATTGAATTGCTGAGCACAGCATTTTTGTGAAATTTATGCTTTAGCTGGAGATATGAGAGAACTCTTAAAAAATATAAATCATGTACAGCTGTGTTTCAGTTATCAATGAATGTTCGCCTAAAATCTTTAAAGAAACTCCTAGCATTGAAACCATACCTAGAGACTTGAAAACCCTAAATATAGCCAGCATGAATTTTTTAACTGTATGCACCCACCTTCTGAGAGAGATTTTCCTTTGGATGACAGATGAAGTCAGAAGCTGTGCTGCAGGCAGAAGAGTTAGTTTTCGGGAGCCAGAAAACACAGGCCAGGTCTCTGTTTTCTCCTATCAGTCTTTAAGTACTTAAAGTTATCCCTTTTCTCTGTCCCTAGTAGTCACCTTCAGTTATTTATGATATGAGTTATTGTCACAGAGAAGGAGGAGTGAAGGGGTTCTCCCTTACTCCTCTGACTGATGCTGCACTCTTAAGGACTGTGTTTGTTCCCTCACCTCTTGCAGCTCTGGCTAAGGCCACTGATATCCCATTAGAAACCTAATAGGTCCAGACTGACAAGTAAATACAGTTCTGTTCCCTTACACAACTATATGTTTTATTTCCTTCAATGAATTTGCAATAATAAATAATCAAGATTCATGCTATATGTCATGTGTAGTCTGCTCCATATTTTTTTTGCATAGCATATATTTGACAATTTTATTTTTGTTTTGGCATCTGCACCAAACTTTCCCTATTAATCTTGGTTTCAGAGGAGCAGGCTCCTGCTGGGTGACAAAAGGAGAACAGGAACAACAAATTTGGGGAGCTTTTTCTTCTGAATACCCTAGTAATCTCTGAAAAGCCTAGTAACAGAGGCTTCATCAGAACTGCTCACATAAAAGCCAACACTGGTCTGCAGAAGTAAAGTGCAGTTCAGTTATAGCTAAAGGCCAAAGTAGCCAGGCAAGCTCAGATTTACATCACTGCGTTCCAACAGCACAGATGCATCAAATTGCTCTCTTCAGAACAGGAAGGACTGGAAGCTTGATTACAAGTGCTAGAGAGACAGGGAAACACTAGCTCATCTGTACATTGTGTATTAGATCTCTTTTCCCTCCCCAGAGAAATTATTAGTGGACAGAATTGCTGCACAAGGAGAGGTCCTAGTCCCCTGCAAACAGGTCCGGTGTTTGTAAATATGATAGTGCAAAATAAACTGTGATTTCAGAAAATGGTGAGCTAGAGGCAAAAAAACAGATTTTTTTTTTTTCCCATTAAGGATCAAGTGTGTCATTCAGCTTTTAGACAACAAATGGGAATAGCCTATACATAATGCTTCAGGATCTTGTCCCTCCAGCCTCTGACCTGCCTGAGCTGATTCCTGTATTTGCATATTGGTGAAATAACGTCAATTGGTCCTAGCCAGTAGGACCACAGGTTCAGGGCCTTTGTGTTTTCCTTTTCTAATAAATTAAGCCTCTAAATCCACCTCACATACATTTTTTTAAATTAGTTTTTTCATTAATTCATTCTTTCTCATTGATTTTCCATTTTAAGGGTGTATCACAGAGGACTTTCAAAAGTACCAAGCTAAATATTATTTAGCTGTGTTAGTTTAAATGCAAAATATTACATTGGTATAATCAATTTGGGCAGTTGAATCTGACTTCATTTTCATTAGCCATTGCTTCTTTGGATTGTTATTATATTTTTGTTAGACTTTTGAGTAGTTGCCTAAGATTTCATTTTTTGTGCAGCATCCGATCATGAATGAACAGAAGGTTAGAAGTGAACTTTAGGAAATTAAACAACCCAACAAAATATAGGGACACGTTAAAATGGACAGTCTCAGAAATGCTTTCTCCTTTGTATACCTATCAGATATCTGATAATTTCAAATTGTTTTTCTTTTTCTTTTCTTTTCTTTTCTTTTCTTTTCTTTTCTTTTCTTTTCTTTTCTTTTCTTTTCTTTTCTTTTCTTTTCTTTTCTTTTCTTTTCTTTTCTTTTCTTTTCTTTTCTTTTCTTTTCTTTTCTTTTCTTTTCTTTTCTTTTCTTTTCTTTTCTTTTCTTTTCTTTTCTTTTCTTTTCTTTTCTTTTCTTTTCTTTTCTTTTCTTTTCCTTTTCCTTTTCCTTTTCCTTTTCCTTTTCCTTTTCCTTTTCCTTTCCCTTTCCCTTTCCCTTTCCCTTTCCCTTTCCCTTTCCCTTTCCCTTTCCCTTTCCCTTTCCCTTTCCCTTTCCCTTTCCCTTTCCCTTTCCCTTTCCCTTTCCCTTTCCCTTTCCTTTTCCTTTTCCTTTTTCTTTTTCTTTTTCTTTTTCTTTTTCTTTTTCTTTTTCTTTTTCTTTTTCTTTTTCTTTTTCTTTTTCTTTTTCTTTTTCTTTTTCTTTTTCTTTTTCTTTTCTTTTTCTTTTCTTTTCCCCTTCCTCTTCCCCTTCCCCAAGAAGGATATGACATCAATTAACAGGGAAGCCCATGGAGCTCTAGTTAGGTCATGACTAACCATAAAAGCTCAGACTAAGACATCTCATTTTTGTGATTGGAGTGGGGACATAAGCAAAGTGCCATGCCAGAGCACCAGGACTATCACCTCATTTCACTCAGTACTGATCTTACAGGCTGTGATATTTGCTCTCATACAGCTAATGAATATTTGAATTAGCTGACTTTTTAACAATTCATACTGAAAGTATTTTGCATTCAACTCTCTTTCTCACTCTCCATTTTTTTTTAATCCCATGCCTTTACTACATCCTGATAGTATTTCTCTTATAAAGGTGCAGAATTTGCCAAGGCAAGAGTTTACTGCTGTGAGTTGGCTATGTTCAGCAGAGGTCTGCACAGTACACCACTGTACTTCATGTACTATAAGCCTTTTAGAGTGGAAATTTACTGCGGTATCTCACCTTGAGAAGAAAACCAAAACAAACTTACTAGAACAGTAATTTAAAGACTGAACTTTAAAAAGAAGGGAGAGTAATAAACCTCCTGCCACTCTTTCTCTTAAATGGCCAGGATCATGTGAAAATCAGTAGGCTGACCCTTTTCTTCCTTTTTTTCTTAACACTGTAAGAAGTCCAGCTGCAACTTTGAGCAATTGCCTTTAGTCAGGAGCTGCTGTAGGGAGAGCGAGCCCGTGTGTGCTGGGATGGGGTCGGTGGGCAGATCCCACCCTGCAGGGCAGCGAGCTGCATCCAGCAGCTCTGAAGGGCACAGCCACTGCCAAGCCAGGATTCCTGATCCTCCGGCCTGCCCTGCCGAATGCCCACCTGCTGGCACACTCCTCCTTACCTGAGCACGGGCAGGCAGAGCTGAGCTCCCTCGCTGGCCCTGTGGAGCGATTCTGAGCAAGCGAAACACGATCTGCGAGGTGGAATTTCCTGCCTGCTGCACAGACTTGCTTTATACATAGATTTCAATTCAACGTTGAATAGAGTTTCCTAAAGCCTCTATTTTCTGATCTCTTCTTTAAAAATTATATACATAAGAAGAAATCTAAGATAACCAAGAAATCCTGCTGCGAGATTTGGAGCTTCTCTCTATTAAAATAAGTACCAGTAGCCTATCCAAAAAATATAACGTGGAGCTGCTATCTTCACAAAGTCTGGAGGGTTTGTCAAAGAACAGATCACAGCTGACCCTGCTATGGAGTTAAAGCCAAAGTGCTCTCCTAACAAGAGGTATTGAAATGGGGGTAAGAAACAGATGTTTATGGATTAGGTAAGGAAACTACAGAGTCCGGGAGCATCCTGACCAACTAAGAAGACCTAAAATAAGCTTGTCAGCTGGGAAGGGGACTGTGCTGCGCTGGTCCCTGAGGTTTCCCTGAAAAAGAGGTTTCCCTGAGCTTGGATGATCTTGAACAGGGTTATTCATTCATAGCTGAGTGTGTATGACCAGACCTGTACATTTGCCAGCAACTGGTTTTAAACCAATTTTCGTAATAAATAATTCACTGACATTGAAACTCTCCTCAAGAGCATAGCAATAGTAATGCAAGTCAACAGGAGTCATGTGCCAGTTTTGAGATAGTATCTCTGGATGAAATTTTAGGAAGTGAGACTCCTGAATATGGTTTTCCAGTGTAAAGAGCATTTTCTGATATATATAAAAACAAGATCACCAAATCCAAAGGGAAGTTTGAAGTTAAGCTTCTGTGTCACAGAAAATTGAAATATTTGCCAATATGGGAATTACTACCTTGAGGAAAAAATGTGCAGAAGTGGTTTTTGGTCCAGTCTAAACCAGGACATTAAAAAAATTCCAAGTTTGGGACAAATAGGGAGTTGTTTTACTACTCAGTTCAGCTGTATGTAGGTATCACTGATGCGCTGAGTGCACACTGTGCAGGCTGCATGTGAAATGCATCCTACCAGTCTTACTAAATAAACAGAAGCAAATTATGAGATTTCATATCTTAGAAAAACTTCAAGGTTTTTCTAAGATATTCTTTCTTTATTCTTCCTTTCCCCCTAGAAGATATTAAAGCCTAAAGCATTAGATCTGGGCAGAGCACTGTGGCTCAGTCCAGCGAACACCTTTTTGATATGCTCCAAGTGCTATGCAAGGCTGGCAGAAATGCCTCTTGAATCACTCTGTAGCTTGTATAGTACCCAGGCACATTTTTTTTCATTGAAAGATTGATAGAAACTATTTTGATTAAGCAAACACTTGTGCAAGAGAGAACTGGAAAGCTGCTATTTAAGAGGGAAATAAATGGTCTATAAAGGTTTCTATTGAAATGTATATTACTGTGGCTCTGGGTATTACTTTTTTAAAAGGAAAGTTAAAATAAAATTTTATGCATATTTTTAGTTGCTCCCATGAATTAATGTCCAAGTGTAAGACCAAGGTGTTAACAGTCACAAAACAGAGGAGCTGTTCACACCTTTGGGAAGCTGACATGGCCTATGGTACCTTCCTGAGAACAAAGATGTGGGTTTGGGTTTGTTAAATACCTTTATTCAGAAACCTAAATGAGTGAACTTTTAAAAAGAAATCCACTGAGCAAAATAGCAAACTAACTTTCCTCACAGGGTAACAGGAAAATGGCTGCTTTAATAAGAAGCAAACATAAAGCACTTATGTTATTTCATGTCTTTATATTGTTTCTGAATGCCAAAAATTACTTAAAAACTGTTTCCTGAAGTAAAAGAAAATGAGGCATCAAAAACATCATTCTCATTTCTGCTAAAAGCAGCAGCTGCTGGCATGCTGTTGGCACTTCTTAAATTTATGTTCAGTTCTGTTGGTAGCACTGAGGAAAAGGATTATTTTCAAATAGTAAGGGAGAAAATGTTAGTGCTACTGTTGTTTATGAGTCTCACAGTGATTAGTGTAAGTAGTCTGTGCACTGCCTTGGCTTGCTCTTGCCACTGGGAGGCTGTGGTATAACTGTGTGTTGGGAGAAGGATTGCTCCAAACCATAATGGATCCCTGGTGGACAGTTGGACATTATGTAAGGAATGAGAATTGGGCTCCAAATATGTCACAGAGAGAGCTTAGATTATAAACAGTATATAAGCAGTGCAAACTTTAGAAATGAAAGACTATTAAAAAAAAAAAGAAAAAGATAATTTCATTTGTATAAAGCTGAGCTCAGTAACAGTAATAAGAAGGCGTTCTTTATTAGAGCATTTTATACAATGGTTGTACAGAAAATTTACTTGTTTGTTCTCTGGTTAGTTCTTCTGGATTTTTAGCTTAGTTTGATTCTTTAGCACAGAGTTGTTGGGATTTATTGGCCCAGAATCTGAATTCCCTGGAAATGAAAAAAGGGACACTGAATGTCCTGTTAGAGTTCAGAGGTTTGTTAATATCATCCACTTCCTATTGGTACTGCATCTGCCTGCCAAACAAGGGATCCTCTAAGTCATGCCTTTGGTTAAGACAGTAAAAAGGGGAGAAATAATAGTTTTGCTTTGAGCTCTGCATCCTAGACCATCACTGTGCTGTCGTGCTCCCCAGGGACTGATGTGGAGCAAATCAATGTCATGCAACCATCAGCCTCCACCGCTGCAGGAGAACTGCTCACCTCCAAACTACCAGGAACTGCTTTTTCTTCAGCTTATTTCCTTAGAAAATTAAACTGTAATTGTAGTTTACAGATCTATGGCAGCACTTATATTTGCCTGCTCGCATTCATAACTATATGTTGGTTCAGCTATAGGTCTGTGGTGGGCAGCAAGAAAGAAACTGCATTCATTCTGTATCCTGGATGTTTGTTCTGGGGAAGGTGGAACCTCTGCAATAGAGACTGGGTTAGCCAAAGGCATATGAACCTGATCAGCAGGAAGAAGCCTGCAGTAATGGGGAACGTCCCTGTCCTTTGACCTGCCTGCAGTGCAACTGGAAATTCCTGAGGAGAACAGGGGGCAATGTCTTCACTGCAGAGGTGACAGAGAGAACCTATTCCTATGGGCCAGGAAGGGACTGGGTAATTTCTTGCAACTTTGGAACCCACCAGAAACTGATGGATCAAGCAAAGACTGGAGAGAAGAGCTCCTCTCCAGACAGGTTTTTTTTTTTTTTTTTTTGCGTCTTGAATTTTGCTAAATATCCCATGTCTCAAGGGTTGTTTGTGGTCTTAAAACATACCTGTAGCAATCGGATGCTCTCTTGGGTGCCCTCTGGCAAGTCTAACAAGAGGACACACCACAGCGTCACTAACACAGGAATTACTTCCAGCACATCATCCAGCAGAGCAGACCTGTTAGTCAGATGCAGGACCTATAATGGAGGAGTGTGCACCTTTTTTTTTTAGCATCAACAAGCCTTCTCTGAAGTCTCTTTAAATGTAGAAGTAGAACATTGCTAAGTAGATTAACACAAAAACACAAGGTTTTTGTGTTAATCTACTCTGCTGTTGATCTGAAAAAAGCTCATGGAGAAAAGATCTGAGGGAAGGGAGAAGTTAAATATGTGAGCTGATATTTATCTTACTTAATAAAACTAAGCCTAGAAAAAACCGGGAAGTAACTATTAGAAACAGGAAGACTTGGTGAGGAAGGAAATCACCTTCCCCTTGGGAAAGATATCTGTTGGTTTATGCATTGTGTTTTATTTTGTACTTTGTTGATTCCACTGTTAGTGTTTGGATGAAGACCTTGAAAGGATTAAAGCAGTGATGTTGAACTTTTCCAGGGAGATTCAGAGAAGCTAGCAAACTAGCAAGACCATTCCTGCAGTAGCAGGAACTCTGCTATCCTTCAAAAACTGAATTTATGCCCAGAAAGAACTGGGGCTGGGAGAGATCAATAGAAAATAAGGTCACAGTGAATAAAGTTCTCAAAAGTTTCCAGCACTTGCTCAAACCTCTCACTTGCCTCAGGCCTACTCCATCAGCATTTTCTCAGGATGGAGAAGCTACGAGCAGCATACTGTAAGACAGTTCTGCTGTGATTAGATGTAAGGAAATACAGGGCTGTCGCTTGTCAAGGTACTGCTGGTATTTTAATTTGAAGTGTCACTCAGACTCCTTGAGTGGCTTTGCATTGATATTGAATAAATTGGAGAGGAATGAGTTTTGAGAACAGAGAGAAATTGGCCAGTGGGCTGGAAGAGGAAAGATTTCAGAAGCAGACATTGTGTTTAGAGGAACCCAGCCTGGCCTTGCTACCCTGAGCAGATTTACCTATCTGCAGTGTCCCTTCACCCCCACCTAAAACTATCCTTGTTGCACCAATGCAATTGCCTGTGCAAGGACTGGCCCAGTTTGATTCCCAGTGAATCACATAAAAACCGATTTAATGAAGTGTCCCTTGATCTTACGTGTATTACTGAGGCAGGGTTTTTCCACTTGCCTGGGGCTTTCTGAAAAGGCTCAATTGCTTTTCCACCTGAATTATTTTCTAGCTTATTCTCCTAGCATTGGTTTCTAATGAACCTTTGACATTTATCCCCATATCTTTCCACTCTCAAATTCCTAACTTCCTCTCTTTCCCGAGGTGAAATTTTATCATTTTCTTTATGAGGTAGAAGAGAAAAAACCCCCAAAACCTAGAGAAATGCTCCAAGAGCTAGCAGCATCTTCTAATTCTTTCTATTATGACAATATGACAGATTCTTGCACTTCCCTGGCTCCCAGTGGAAATATCAGGCTCTGAGGAGACAGGAAGAGGGGTATAAAGACAGAAGGCATTTACTCTTAGCAGTGATTTTTCTAATGAGAGTTTTTAGTGGTGACATTAACAAACTGTTCTCCTGAAAAATTTCCTGGGGGCTTCTGTGTCACTACACACAGCATCAGCTAGGTGACAAGCTCTCACTGCCACCCCAGTCACTGCAGAAACAGCATCCTCAGCAGGAGCGGTTCTGCACTCTCATTTTTGGCAGAGAGGTGGTGAATGCTGACTGAAGTGAGCAGCACAACAGCTTTCTTATAGGTGTTTGTTTACATCTTTTACTTGTTATTTTCAGTGCAAGGGATATTATGAAAGAAAGGGGAAAAAAGAAAACAGCCTCATATTAAGGAATTTAAACATTTTTGCAGAGCTTAATTAAACTTCTAAATCTGTACTCTAGACAGTTAAGCCTTGCAATAGGTAAGATGAAGTGTAGAGAAGTCAAGGGATTAATCCAAGGTCAGTGACAGAGTCAGAAGTAGCCCCCAGGGGTTCACTCCACTCCTCTGCTGGTGGTAAATCATTGACAGTAATTCCAGTCTGGCCAGCAGATTTCCCAGTCTGAGACCAGGGAAAATAGGAAACTGGCTTTGAATCTCAGCTTTGTCTGGCCAGCAGAAAGCCTTTAGCTCCTGATGATAATTGCTTTATGTATTTAATTATCATAACCCTTTTTTATCACAACAACTAGGATAATGCTGATTTGGTTGAGGAAGCACAAAGAGAAGCAACAAAATGCAGTGCATATAAAGAATACTGGCTGTGGAAATGGGCCAGCAGAGTGTCAATCTACCTGCCTGAAACGACTTTGTAGTAGCTGCATCAGGAAAACAAATATCTAAATAAAAAGATACTAGTTTCAGATACTTGGAAAACCTGTTTGTAAAAACCAAGGGCCCCATGAATTTGTCATAAATCCTGTCACAAATGAACTGGTCTGTCCATTTGTGATCAGCTAAACAGCCTGCATTGTTACACAGGTGCATAGATCTTGCACAGCCCCACTGCAGGAGTAGCCCCACAAGTGTGTCCCAGCCTGCCCTGGGGCTGGGGCACAGGCACACACTGGAGTCCCGCAGGAGATGATATTGTGGCTACTGCTTGGCACTTGAATTTTGGGATCTATGTACAATTGGAATTGTGGTATATTGTTGGGTTTGTTGTTTCGGGTTTTTTTTGTTTTTTGGGGTTTTTTTGTGTTGGCTTTTTTGTTTGGTTTTTTGTTTGGTTTTTTTTTGTTTGTTTTTTGTTTGTTTTTTGTTTGTTTGTTTGTTTGTTTGGGTTTTTGTTTTATTTTATTTGTTCTATTTTGCTTTCTACCCCAGTCTTGGAGGTATCAGATCTTCAGAGACTGAGAAACCCATTTTCCATCTTGCTTGCTCATGATGCTTATTATAAACCATACATTAACAAGTGATTAAAATTGCACTACAGCAAGTATGAAGTGTAAATCTGAATGATGCATGATTACTGTGAGCCAGCAGACATGTAGAAATAATTGGCCTTTAAAGTTCATTAGTCAGTTTTATTACAAATAGTGCATTTGCATGATGTTTGTAAATTTATGCACCAGCGGCCAAAAGTGATGACAGCATTCCACTGAAAAGGCAAAGCAATTACAAAAAGCACATCCATTATTTGAAATGTCTGTGCAAAACACTTGTTTTAGTAATTGGTCATAGTGTTTCAATCCTTGGAGTGAGAGCTGCTAAACTCTTTAGTTACAGCAAGCAGCATAGCCAGATAAAGTGCCCCAGCATGCTCAACAATTGCTTCCAAATTGTTTTAATTGTTGATTCATCCCACCCTCACTATATCTGAATTAGAATTACAGCACTTCTGAATGGGTTGCTGTTAGATTTACCTTTTCCTCTGGCGGCTGAACAGCCTCTCTGACTGCCACAGAGGATTTAGCTATATAGTGCTGTTCTCCATATGTGAATCCAATGAAAACTGAAAGATAACTGGGGAGATTGTAGAGTTTATAATGTCATTATTACTGAACTGGTTCTCTCTGGGTTTGATGAGAAGAATAGTAGTGGAGGTAAAGAGTTTGAGAAATAACATGCATTATTTAGTGAGAGAAGCTAAACCCCATCTCCCACATATTTTCTTAGCTATTACTGGTATTTTTAATGTAGCACATGTAATTTTGAAATTCTAGAAAGTGACCAGAAATTTCTGGATCACTTAAAGAAGAGATTAAGGCCTACACGTGATTACACTGAAGTGCTACATGTCTGAGCTGCCTCCAGATAAGGACAGCTTCAGCATCTTTCCCATTTCCAGGTTATCTGTGATTCCCATCTAAGGAGCCACATATTTTGGGATACCAGAACTGATACATTTCTGTCAGCTTGAATGTGTTTCCTAATCACTTGCTCATCTCAGCTCCGGTGTGAGACAATTAACACGCCATATGCTGCGCTCTCCATTAGCCGGTGCGTTTGATGGAGCTGCCAGGCACAGCTCTCGGTGTGCTCGTGCACAGCTGCATTCAGAGCTCTGAGGAGGCAGCTGTGTGTGTGTGCATGTGTAGCTGTACGCAGGCGTGCGTGGCAGCTCAGTTATAGACATGGTAAACACTCACAGCAGGAACAAACTGATGACAGGTGAACCATAAATGGTTCCGTTCAGAGAACCTTCTAGACTAGAAGGGTTCCTTGAAAGTGGATTATATGCTCCTAAGATTTCCATTATTTCACAGTGATGGAAAAAAAATCTTGCATTAGGTTAAAGATCTAGCAACATTCTGCTCTGTGAAGAGAATATCTCACATTATCAAATCAAATACAGCCCTTCCAGTTAAATTGCTTCATTGCTTATATTCATTAAAATTTGAACTTTGACACAAAAAATTTCCAACAGCTTGAAACCTGAGCTTCAAGAGCCAGTTCCTAAATTTGTGATAGTAGCAAAAATACAGGAGCTACTGCTCTGTGCTGTATTTTGTTCCCTTCTTGCATTGCACTCCACGGTTTAATTGTCAGGTAGACTGTAACAGGTGACAGTCGTGCCAGGCATAAATGCCACCTGGCTGCACTGCAAAGCACTCATCCAGCCAAGTAAGGAAAGTGCTGCAGGCCACACAGCATCCAAAAAGCTACTTCTACTACTTGAAGTGGTCACCTTTAAAGTAGTTTCTTGTCCATTGGTGCCTTGCCTAATCAAGATATTAGAAAGTAATTCTTTGCTCAGATAGTGGAACAGTTTCTCCAAAGAAATTCTATATGCCTCTTACCTGGAAGTGTTCAAGGCCAGGTTCAATAGGATTCAGAAGAAGATGTCCCTGGCAACGGACAGGGGGGTTCTAACTAGAGGATCTTTAAGATGCTTTCTATCCTTAAGCATTCTATGATTCTGTAATTCCAAGGCTCTCTGCAGTGCATGCTGTAGTGGCTCTCCCAGCATCATGGACACTTCTGTATCCATGTCACCTTCTAAGCTGTATTTTATGTCTCTATATGCCCTATAAAAAACTAGTGGGAGTTTTGGCTTTCTGAGAAAATGTGTTAGGAGTTTCCGATATCAGAGTTGCTTTTAGCTTGTCAAATTAGCCAAACTAAGCTCACTTGAGATTCAAGTATATTAAAAAAAAAAAAAAACAAAACCAAAAAACCCAACACCCAACAAAAACAACAAATCAGAAACTCCCTTCAGGATATCCCATGGGAAGTCACTTTTCAGTACAAGGGTGAACTTTTCAGTCTAATAGTCATCCTGATCTTCTCAAATAAAATCTGATCTTCTCAAGTCTTCTTCCTAGTCCAACTACTGCTTAGTCACAAATGCTCCAAGTGACAAATGGGGTCTCAGTGCCCCATGCATAGAAGTGATGGAAATATCCTGGGCTGAGTGACCCAGTACTGACAGATCACAGTGTGGGCAGCTGCACTGTGCTGCCTGCAGTGCCTTTTGCAGAAGCAGGCTTGATAAACTGATGCTTAAATTTGATGACCATTCACTTAATAACTAGGTGGGGTACAGAAAATGAATGCTGTCTCTTTTGCAAAAGAGAACACTTTACTTGGGCATGAGCCACGACTGTTGTGGCTAAAGGATGACATTACATATTACTGTACATTTTGTGTTTTCACCACAAGGGAACAGATGAGTATCTGAGCAAACACAAACACAGCTGAAAAATGCAGGCTCTCATTTCAGATGCTTTGAGTGTATTCACTGGGTAATCATCACAACCAAGGAAAATCTTCTGCCTTTTCTACCTTACAAGGTTTTCCAGAAGCATGGCACTGTTTTAATTGTGTAGAGGCTCTTATCATAGGAAAAGATTGATATAGATACAGTGAATCATTTTAGGCTGATGTTGAAGTCATCATGTCTTAAGATACTATCAAAATTGTCCTTGCAAAATTGCTATGGCTGTTTATCTTTATTGTCTCACTTTTATAGTAGGCAGCTCTTCTTGCTTAATTCTCTCGTGCAATAGGCGTTTCTAATCTTGGCTTTTCAGCAGGGGGAAAAGACTGTTCTCCAGGTGAAGATTTTGTCTTGTGAAAGCACAATGAGCATCATAAACTTGTTTGTTGCATAGAATTTTTATCAGGCTGGGGTTGAATTGATTTTCTGCCATGTAGAGGATTGTTTGGGCATTCTTTGCTTTTATTTTCTTCTTGTATTTTATTTTTTATGGCAAAAAATTCTCTGAAAATTATCTACTAGTAATGCAGCAGATATAAGAAGAAAAGAGAGATTGAAGGGACATGCTTTATTATCCAAAGGTTAAACTGAATTTAGGATGATTTTTGAAAGCTGCATTTCATGGAAACCTTTTTTGTACACTGACATATTTAAGAAGGTTTTTCATGGAACAGGTGTCACAGTTCAGGAATGGCATTCCCCAACTTGTTGATCCCCCCTTTCCAACTCTCCAAAACCACATGACACCCACTTGCTCCCCCTGCTTTCTCCTTCCCCTTCACACTCTGGGTCTGGAGCTGAGAATTGGAGACACAGAAAGGTGTAAATTACAGGTTGAGATAAGAGCAATTTACTGGAAACAGCAACAAGGTAAGAAAACAAACACCAACAAGGTAAGAAAACAAACACTAACAACAGCAATAGTGATAAGAAAAGTGTACCAAAAAAAGAGGATGATTTACATGCAAAATGGTCACCAAGCCTGACCATACCTGACACAGCGTGGCCACAGCTGGTGGCACCTACTCTGACAGTTTTATCCATCACTCTTGCTCCTGAGTGGAAACCATTCCCCTTCTCAGAAATTACAAGGAGTCCTTTTTCCTTTCTTCTGGTTGTGACATCAGATGACATCAAATAACAGAACACTCCCTCCTGCTGATCTGGGCCTGAACTGGGACAGCAGCTCATACACTGTACCAGTAAAAACTTACCAGGTTTTGGTAGGATGTCCAGAAGGCAAAGCCAATACTTGTTAGTAGAAATATGAAGAGTGAAGTAGCCCATTAAATTCTATTTTCTGTGAAATTTCTGTTTAGTCCACTAGTTGTAGCATTCCTTATAGATTTGGATTGTGCATTTGCTGTTCAGGAGAAAATCTTTTTCTCTTCATGAAGTCTTCAGCACACTTTATTTCCTGCCATGTAATAATGACACCCTAAAATACCTCATTAATCTGGATTGATACTAATCATTCTCAGACCATCTCTTTTTCAACCACAGGTAGCAAAGAAAAGACCTTCATTTACTGCTATCATCCCAGTTTAAAGGAGCTTTTAATATCTTCACAGTTGCTGTGTGAAGACTCTCAGGAATTTTCAAAGTTGTAATCTGCTTTATCTTTTCTTGTCAAATTGGAAATAAACACACAAATCTATTTTAGTGAATTTGTCATGTCTTCTTCAAATAAAACCTTTGTATGTGCTACATTCCCAGCCACATTAATCACAACTGTTGGGCAGGAGGTCACTGTGTGCTCTTGCCTGCAACACTTTTGGAGCATCACACTGTGTGTCCTGGCCAAGGCCGTTAGGTCAATTGATGGGATTGCCAGACCTAAAATAAAACAGCCACCCTGCCACTTGGCTTTTGCAGAGAAAACCAAAGCAAAGGCAATTTGTTTTTCTTTTTCCTAAAGACTTTAATTTGAGGTAGGAATCTGGGGAGAGGAGGTGGGGTGGAAAGAAGAAGTAGGGGGACATATGTCCATATGCTTGGATCTTACTGGCATCTTGCAGCAGAGAGAGCTTCTCTCTTCTTGGCAGATCCACCCTTGATCTCACTAGTACCAAAGTCCAATGATATTTCAAGCTCACACCACAGTACCTCATCCTAATGTTATGCAGAATCTTTTTTTTTTCTTTTGTTGTAAATGGGCTTTGTTTATAGTGATTGCACACACAACAAAACCTCATTATTATTTCAGATTTTCTTTTTAAATTCCTGCACCATTGTCCAGGAAACCCAATAGGAACATATGCAAACCTCTGGGCCTGCTCCAGACTGGCAGCCTGGGAATAAAGGGGTTGAGGAAGAGGTTTTTAAAAACTTCAGTAAACAGTTACTTTAGTTAATAGTCTGAGTTTTGATTATTCACCCCAGTGTGACTTACACTGTTTTTTTGGGAGGATTTTACTGTTTCCAGACTGAAGGCAGGAGGTTATATTTCTGCTGAGCTCAACAAAAGGTGGATTGTGCACTTGTAGTATGGTTGCTTTGAATAGAATCTGGACCCATATGTTGAAACTGTTCTGGTCTCTAATTAAAGACTAGTATCTCTGCACTGCACACTGAGTTATTTTGAGGCAGTGAGAATGCCACAGCAGGGAGTGTACTTGGAGAGTTGGTACTGAAGGCCTTGTTACACCCTGCATTAAAGATATGTGAGTAACTGTGAAAGCTTCAGCTTCACCTGAAACTGCTCCTTTCTGCTCCTTTATTATTTTTTTTAAGGACAAAAATAACCCCCACAAAACCAACCAAAAAAAACACCAACAAAACACCACAAAAATAAAAACAAAAAAAAACCAACAAACCAAAAAAAACCACGAAACAAAACCAAAAAGCAAAACCGAAACCCCAAAGATTTTCTGTAATTAAATCTTGTATTGGGTTTGAAACCTCTTTAACTTCTCATTGAAATTACGCAAATAAAATGTAAGAACAAGGCTTTCAAGGATATTTAGGTGCTGCTTACAGAAGAGGAACTAATTGTGCTGATGCCTCTGTCTAAAGCAGGTGTCATTGGTTTGTATGTTCTGTCTTCCAGACAATCTTTACCTTTCCTGATTTCCCTATCACAGCAGTCACCTGCCCAGTCTTTTATGTGAATCATTTGTAAATAGGACCAGTTAAAACAAGTAAAGATCTTCTGGTCTGACTTCCTTATTCTAACAGGCTACTTCAAGCCTTTAGGTCTATAACGGGCTAAATAGAAGCAACACTTTCATAATTGCATCATCCAGAATATTTCCAATTTGCATCATGTGGAAATTTAACTTTCTTCCTCCTAAGCAGTGAAAGGGAGTCCAGTCAAATCCAGAGACTGCAGTGTACTTCATCCCACGTAACTCTAAACATGACAAAGTTTTCGGGTCTCTTTATCAGATGGCTAATGCTAATTGAGAGAAATACAAAGGGATCAAATAATTTGTTTCAACAGTGATGATTATAAAAAAATATTACATTTAATTTTAAATTTGTACTCATCATGATCAAACTATCAGTCTCTGGCTATAATCAAGCCTTTTGCTGAATAGATCAAAGAATATTTTATTATTTAGCTTTCTAGGAGAAAAATATCCTTTTTACAATATGTCTGGCCTCATTTTGAAAAGCTCAGACAAAATCTTTACATAAGGCAGGTTGCTTTATACTTGAAATACTTTGGCTGTTCAGGTTAGGAGCAACATGCCGTTTTTGGAGGCAGACCCTCAATTAACGGTGCTTGCTTTGTAAGATCACAGAGCAGTGGTGATGTGTGCCAGATCATCCATTAACAAATTTAAGAGGAAGATCTGCAGATTAAATATATTCCACCTCCTTATGGGGACATCAGGTTCAGACTAATCCTTCAGACACCTTCAAAACACATGACAGTTAAGTATAATTTAGGAAATCTTGAATTTAGTCCCAAGTAGATTATGACAGAGATAGTGACACTTGTAAGAACTACTTTGATCTACTGACCCACTACTGTACTGCTGAATTTCTCACCGCTGTAGCCATTGCCTTTGTGGCTCTCCTGTATATCTTCTTCAGCTTTCAGAGCACTTTTTAGCCTACAGTCTTTTAGAAAGCAAGGCCAGCTGAAACACAGAGAAGTGATTTATAGGCTTACTTCCTACTTGAAACCAGGATTGGTCATACCTGTTCCAAAGTGTCAATGTTTGTTTAATCATTGTTTTAGTCGTTTGTTTGGGTTTTTTTTACCTTGAACAGTGAGAAAGTTTCCACAATCTCATGCAGATAAGAACCAAGACACTAGAACTGTGTTTTGCATTCCTGTACTTGTTCTTCTAATCCTAGTTCTTTCTCCTTCTTTCATTATTCAGGACATTACGCAGTCCTATTAATTATACTTGTCACTGTATTGCACTAAGAGCTTGTGATGAATTTTTATCCACTGCCTCACCAGGCTTCACTTTGTTTATCCCATTCTGTAAGTAGAGCCGGCATAATAGGTATTTTATTAAAAAGGGTCACAGTTACCCCACTGTGCAGGTACCTACATTTTCACACTGTTCCCATTCCTGTTCTACACCTGATGTATTGTCAACACACTTTTCCTGAAGAAACCATTTTTACCAACCACTAGATGCTTGATAAAAATCTCAAATAGTATGTGACAGAGGACTAGTCCATACAGTTTGTATTAAAGACACACAGTCAAGGAGTGTCTACTCACTACAGTCTTTGGGTTTCTTGGTTTAGAAAATTGCATTTCTTATTTAAGAACTAGCAGAAGATTGCTTATTTAAAGGTGTTTTGCTGTGTACCAAAGTTTATGAATTATCCTTAGGCGGCTATGAGAGGTCTGCTCCTGCTTGGAAATGCTACACAATGATGAGAAATCTGTCATTTTTAGACAGCCTGAATTACCTCAATCCTACATATGGATTAAAACCTATGTGAAGGAGAAACCGCATTTAAAATTAAAATACTTTTTTTTTCTTCTAGTTAAAAGGACTAAAGTTTAATAATCCATTTTTATAAGGATGTTTAACACACTGATACTAATTTTGTCCTTGTGAAAGAGAAATCTTGACTCTACAGTCATAAAAGTGCTCCATCTCTCATCTTCATCATTGCATCTCTAGGTACTCTAATCTGCCAGGAATAATATTGTTGTTTTGGGAGGCTTCTTTGTTTGATTTTTTTTTCTAATTTTAAATTCTGTAGATTATTTACTAGTGTTTTGCGCTTCAGATTTTTTCAGGCCTACCCTGTGTGTCTCCATCTGCCAACAGCAAGAAATGAAGAAAATTCTATGTTCAGTGATGCAAGTTTATTTTGTTTAATTTATGTAAGTTTATTTTATTCTCTGCATTTTCACCAGAATTGTCCTGGTTTTAATGCTGTGTTTCTGGGACAGTTGCAAGATGGATTTAGATAGGCTAAATCAAGGCTGAAGTCTATGATTTTGTATTGTTTTTCTTTATTTGTCTCTCTTTTGCCATTTAACTGAAATATTTGAACCTGGAAATAGTCAGTCTCCTGGAATATTTAGATTAGGTTGTATTTGGGTTTATTTTTTTCATAGAACTCTTCTGGTTTTCCATGACATTACAATAAGTACTGAAAGTAATACTGAATCATTCCTGCCTAAGTCTACAGTAAGGGAATAAAATTTAATTACAGGCAGCCATTCATATATCTGTGGCTTCTTAACTGCATAAATTTCCCACAACAGCAAATTGTATCTTTCATGACCCATATATTCTTGTAAATTGTTCTGGCTTTCCTTGGCTTGAAAATATTACTTGTTACAGAAGGTACTGTGGTCCCATTTCAGCAAGCTGCTTGTTCTAGCTAGGTGTGTGGCAGTTATCAGAGAAATGGATAGCATTTCTCGGAATAAGGCTGTGTGCTGATGCATACTTAAATGTGTTGCTGAATTAGGGCCTCAGGAGACAAGGTCATGCTTAAAGGATTTTCCATTGCAACCTAAATAGTTGATAAACACAATGGTGAGGGAGGAATGTGACTCACTGAACAGCCATCTGGGCAGATAACTTCAATGCTTAGGAAGAGGAGGGATGGAACTAATAATTTAATTTGCCAAAAGCTCTTCTTAGGTATCTTCTGTTTGTGAATCACATGTGGAGATCTGAGCTTTGAAAAGATGATTCAGAGAAGATGGTAGATTTGATGAACCCTGGATGAACTCCCTGGAAATATTTCAAGTCCCGGTTCATGGATTCTCTTAGTGGTAGTTCTATGCATGAAGAGCAGGGCTAAGCAGTAGCCTGACACAAATTGTAATGAGATTTGTGGAAAGAATACAGCTTTCTTACAGAGTGAAAGTAGGATAAAGAGGAACAAGATCCCGAAATAAGAAATATAGAACCATAGGAACCAAATGTTGAATGACTTAAAACAAAAGTCAGCACTGGGCAGCACATCCTTTAGAGCACCCCACCTTGAAGGCATCCCAAGAGCCTTTGGATACCGCCCCAACAAGTCTCAAAAGATCTGGGATTCTTTCTAGAAAGCTTCCTCCTTGCACTGTCCCAACTGTTTGGCTGAAGCCAAGGGCAGGTCAACCAGGACTCTCCAACTTCTGGGGTCAGGTGCTGAGTTAGAGGACAACTTAACTGGATCCAGTGTAAGGGTTCCTCTTTCTGCACTCTGCAGAGCCCTGTGAGATCATCGTGACCTGCCAAGGGCACAGGGTGCAGTGCACAGGCAGCTGCTCTCAAAGACCCTCCAGGAAATAAGCAACTGTGCTACTGAGGAGAGCACAACATGCAATTTGTAGGACACATAGGACTATTTTCACTAGTTCAATATATCTTGAGTAGAAGATATATTTGCTTTGGGCTGCAGAAGCACGAGTTTTCACCTCATTCATGCACTAAAAAGGCAGTTCAGACACAGATTGAGTACCTCTATACAAGGAGACAAAGTGGAAGCATTGGACATGAGCTCTTCATAATACTTTTATGTTTATGCTGGGCACAGACACTGCTGTACTAGCCTCAAAAAGAGAGGAGCCCAAGTCTAAATTTACTGAAAGCATCAAAAACATAGTGAAGTAGTAAGCTGACAATACAGCTAGCAGGAACAGTAGATGTCTCTTTATAATATTGAAAAAACCCTTAAAATATAATAATTTTAAAATATTTTATCCTTTTTCTTTTCCTCTACCTCGTCACATCTGCCCCAAAGTTTGGCTATTCAAAAGAAAATCTAAAAATGGCAGAATTTTTGCAAGCATTAGCAATCCAGAAGAACTTTGCTTTTAGGGATGATCAGTTCCATCAATGCTTCCCTAAAGACACAGTATTAACACCTGGGCTGTTTGTTTTGTTTTGTTTTGTTCTGTTCTGTTCTGTTTTGTTCTGTTTTGTTTTGTTTAACTATGCTGGTAAAGTAATGATTCAGATATACCTGGATAATTATATAATTTTGTATGTATGTAAAATGCACAGACCTTTACTGGAAAATATTGCAAATGAGATTCTATATATTAAATAGGAGAGGCCAAGCTGAAATGTGAAATCCAGCTTGCATTTACTAGCTTTTGTTGGAAGTGTCTGGGACCTCCCAGACTGAAAGAGTTAGTTAAACATTAGCCATTCAGATACTAAGGATAGTTAAAAATATCCTGACTGTAATAACTGATGAAGAAACAGCACATTTCAACTGTTGACATATTGCATAACATACATTAAATAGAGTATTTCATTTTCACAGGTAACTGGAATCACCACTTTTTAATTAAGAGCTTATCTGTTAAACTACTTACTGTGAATATTTCTTCTGTTTCAGGGTACTTTGCTGCTCACATGGTAAATGCATTATACATAATTCTCCTCATTTCTATACCAGTTCTATTCGGAACTACCGTAATAATTTCTTGTGAAAAGCTAAACTGTTCTCCTTACAGAGCTATAGATTCTTCTCCATCTTGTTTTGTCAAAGTGCTCTTAAAATCTTGGAAGTTTATAATGCTTAATTTGTAAAGGTTAGTTCAACCTGTGCAGACAATTAAATCAATTTATGGTCATAATCTGTTTTGCCTCCTCTTCAAGTAGAGGAAATTCCAGTAGATAGGTTTAAAAAAGAAGGGAAAATAAATTAGAGTGCTAAATTTTACAGGCATTTCTTGTCCTCCATTGTAGAACATTCTTCAACCTTATTATTTCTTTGAGCAAGAAATCACCTTTCAACCCAACACAAAGAATAGAGATCTCTGAAAACTTGTCATGATTTTATAGGTAAGGAACTTTAAATTTAGTCTTATGCAAAATCTTGTGATAAAAAGGTCACCAGGCGGCAAATGACTGGTCTGGGGACATACTAGTTTGAGGAGAAGTTATGTCCCTGAAAACTTACACTGTCTTGTAATGACTACAGCTATTTTTAGCTTCCTTAGATAGTTTTAGCTCAAGGAAAACATCTACAATGAGAGCTTATATATTATGTAACATATCATGAGGATTTGAATGAGCCAATTGTAATAAACACTTCTATGGGACTTCACATGCTGTTTAACTTGGGTTGCAGCATTTCTCATCAGAAGCAGCTTGATTTTAGATGTGAAAAAGGTGACTCTCTAATGTAAGACCCTTGGGAAAGAACCCACCCTTTCTGTTTCAAATGTGTGTCATTTTGCACTCTGCATGAATAAAACTAGAGGTTTTTTACTATGTGAATTGCTGAAAAAAAGAAAGGGGGTGGGAGTTCAGAAGACAGTAAAAAAAAGAAGTAAATTATTTTCTATGTGCTAAACTCAATTTTATACTTGTAGTCTACTTCTTTCTTTGTAATATTACAAAGGCTCTATTGAAATCATTGTAGAAGCCTGAATTTCAGAGTTGTTTTCAAATGGGTTTGGTTTGGGTTTTTTCAGTGGAAATGCTTTCAAGCATGCTGCTTCTATCTCAGTGCTGATGCTAGTTCGACACAAATAACTTACTGTATTTCTGCTCTGCTTTTGATCTGAAGAAAAGGCTGTTTCACACCGAAAGATACTGACTTCCGTTCTTGGTAATCAGAGTGGAACAGGTGTTCTTTCTTCCCACAGATTGCAGGTGTTCTCCTGGGTAGCTTTCTAAAATCATTTTGATGTCTCCCTGAGTGATGTTCAGACAGCTAAAGTGAGTAATTCTGCAGTAGACTCTGTGTTAACTGGACTGGACTATACCTTGGTTAAACCTGTGTGAATGGAATCATTGATATCATTACGAGGTCTAATTTTTGGTTTTAATACTGCCAAAATCCCTGAATTAAGACACTGTCCCCAAATTATATCAGCTGAAACTTTTCCAAGAGCTTTGCTGTAGCAGTGACTATTTTCTTCTCTGCCTCTACAAAGAGAATTAAAAGGAGTTTAAAGGCATTACTCCAGAATTAGCAGTTTCTGTTGAAGGTCTAGCAAGCTGAGCAGAAAACAGGCCTTCATCTTGGCTTATTAAGAAATGTTACTAGGACAGTAATTCTATTTCTGATTTATCAACTTTTTTACTATTCTGTGTGTCTGTAAGAGGTTATACATTTACAACACACTGAATATTGTTTGACAGGCTACTATATAAAACATGCATCCAAACACACACAAAAAAGTTCTACAATAAAGCAAGTTAAATCATTTATTTTTTGTCCTTCCTCGATATAAAATTTTTATGAGAAGTACATACATTCTGTTAATAAATAAGAGGTATTTACTTGGCAACATGCATTAAGGAAAGAATATGTAACTGTGCAAGATTCAATGCGGAGTGGAGCTTTGTTTTGAAGGATTGCTGCAAATAGTTGCACAATCAGAAGCAAATCAAAGATTATAAATATATACTGATAGATCTTAAAAATTTTCTAAATTTATTTTGAGATGGCATGTATTGTTGAAGGATGCTGTAAGAATTCGCAAAATAATTTAAACACTTTTGGGACTATTTAATAAAACTGACTAATTTTCTTGTAAATGTAGTATTTATAATTTAAAATATCTCATTCAAGGATTGAAGATTTTATAAGGAACAGTAAAATGCAGCAAATGTGACCAAATAAGAAAAACCTTATCAGGACAGATATGTATAGGAAAATCTAATATTGCTGGGTTTTTACCTCAGATTATTGCACTTTAAGCGTCTGGTTGCATAACAGGTTGTGTTGCGTGCTCTGGTCAACTGACGTCTCCATTCCTCTTCCCCTCTTCTCTCCCTAGCAATGTAAACTGCAGAAGATATAGTCTCAACTATTCTCAATTTTAACCTGTTTCTCACTTCCCCCAAAATTCTAACAACTTTGAAACTCATTGCAGCTGAGGCCTCCTCGAGATCCATGAACTAGGATGCTTGTGTCTTATTTTGCTTCCCGACCTAGTTGGGGAGGTGTTCACTGATCATTCACACCATGCTGGTCTCCACAAATGCACAAGGTGGAGAAAGTGGTGGAAGCTCCTCTTTAGCTATAAGGTGAGAAAACCAGGGCAGTCATCTCAGAGGCGGCACATACAGAGCAGGACACAGAGACTTTCTACAGGTGATCTTACTATCTCAGATTGTGTTATATACAGCAAAGTCTAAATTGGTCCTCAGTTTACCAGGATAGGTGTCTGATTCAGGAGGATAGAAATTTCTCTCTAAACATTATTGACTACATCAGAAGTTTAGAAACAGGTTCAAGTGTAGACATTTGAGCCATCACAATGTGGAACTGAGATACCCTCCCAGAATTTACATGTTTTATAGGGTACAGAGCTGAGAGTCAGCCTTTGTCTTCCTATGGCTGTCCTTACAAGGTAATTTTTGAGTCCTTTTTGTCACTATCCAATGTCTTTTGCTGCAGTGAATATTTTGCTATTCAACCTGAGGTGAAAGAACTTAAAAAGAAATTACTGAAAAAAGTGTTCCCCTCACCCAGCTTTCCTACACCTCTTGAACAAAAAGGCAGTTTTCCATATGGGGGTTTCATAGCTACCTCTAAGGCAGAAAGAACCTTAATCTAGACCCCTCACACAACAGAGAATTAAAAAGGGGATCATCTTTCCTTTGGGAAATGTTCTACATGGAGTCTGATCCAGTTGGCATTATCTAAACTTGGAGCTGCCCCTAGCAGGAACAATATGTAGACAGTAGGTGATAAACTCCTAAGGACTGGGGCAATCTCAGACACAGATCTTAAGGTAACTTGCATTCAAGAACAGAAATGTTTTTCCTACCCTTTGTTTTTTCAACTGCAATGGTCATCATTTGGGCAGACTGGCAAGAAATCAAGAGGATGAAGAATAGTATTGTTGACCTAGTGGGTTTTTATAGTTTAAATTTGGTAACTAGACTAGTGGAGGTCTCTTAAATTTTTTTCTTTGTTCTCAATTAGTCAAAGGATGTCAAATGTTATCAATGGTTTCCAAAACAGGTGGAGATAAAATTATTATAATAAAAGAATCTGTTATCAATGTAGATAGTGCTTTTCACAGTGCACTGCGTAGAAGCAGAGTTCATACACACGAAAAATATGCAGAATTTCCTTTTTTGTGATGTTAAATCCATCTTTCCAGTGCTGAGATTCTTCACAGCATGCTAGTTTAAGGTCAATAAAAATACTATTCATTCTACTTTGGGCCACAGTTTGGAATACTCTGGTCAGACCATCAAGTTCTGTGAATAACAATTTGCCATCACTGTTTTTCTAAAATTAAGATAGCATGCCTATAAAACTGATATCTGGATGATTATATGGAACTTAGTGATGACTCTTCAGTAGAAAAAGACATTTTCTGTAATAGGCCTTTTCTACACAAACGCTATTTCTAAGAACTACTTAAACTGTCAAGGCATGTGCATGGATTCTGCCATTGACATCTTTACCTCCTTTGCCCTCCCCAATGGTGTGCATAGTGTGGGAAGCATAAGATTCCTCCACAGTTTTTAAGAAAAATGCATTAGTAATAGAGAAACATGGAGAACCCAGGCTGTGACTCCTGAACAGCTAGTCCTGTTAGAGCTGAGATACCAGAGTGGTTTTTGTCTTTCTGTACTCCATAGGGTTGTTTCAGGTTTCCACTGGTGTAGAGAGAATCTGGGTCACAGCTCAGCCATCTGTCTGTAGATGACTTTTCCTCAGAAAAGTTTTCTGCCTCATTTTAGTCTGTACCTATGATAGAAAAAGCAGCTAGAGCTGGGTAGGATATTTCCACAAAATTTGTTTTTATTCAAAAAATGCTGATGAATTGAAACTGAATTTTTTGTGGCCATTTATTTTTACAAATATTTGTTGACATTTCTTTGCTCTAAGGAGAGCTTTCTTGAGGTTTCTTTTCCAACCTGGCTAGTCTACAGTAACCTAGTGATTTGAGTGCTTCCCTGAGGCCAGGGTCAGATCCCTGCTTGATGTGATTTGAAGCACAGACCTGAGGTCAGGTTAATTGAGGAGGCTTCATAAACTAGGTCTTTCTACTCTCCCCCTTGAACAGGGTAGTCTCTGGGTGTTGTTTCATGGTTATTGCAAGTTGAGCCTAAAGGTTAAATGTGCTGATTTCTTCTGCTAATATAAAGGTCAAACAACAGGTTACAGAATATGGAAATAGATTTACAGAGTAGAATTGATGACTCATAACTCCTTTCCAAGCTTCTGCTTCATGAACTCAAGGAGCGCTGATCCCATTTGATGTTGAACTTGTCTGCGTTGTTATGGCAATTATCCTCCCCAGCTGGACAGAGCTTCCCAGAGATGAGCTTTGCTTTGGTTTGAGGCTCCAAGTTGTGGTTCTGCCTTGGCAGCACAGTCCTAAATGGCAAAAGGTTCCTGTGAGGGCTTTATGTCTGTTGTGGAAGTTCTTTGGACATGCTTTGAAATTTCCTTTTTTCCTGCTAACTGAGATCTTCTGTTCCAATGGAAGATACTTTGACCATTTGACATCTATGACTGCTACTGGAATCTTCTTAAGTTTTTTCAAGAAAGGTTTTTTTGAGTTCAGAAGTGTTCTGTGAAGCATTGTTTCCATGTTTCTGTTACTCTTTTTCCTAGACGGAGGTTTAAATGGTCTTAAAACTCCCAAATATAATTTGCATACAAAATGCCCTAAGGAGTTCTTTTGTTTTCTTGCAACAGTTTACATTTGGGCTCATCCCTCCAAAACTGCATGATTTGTAATTTGAATCTCTTCATACATTCATGATAAAATTCAATTTACCACATAAAAAAAACATAATCTGCAAAGTATCTCTAATCTGGTTCACAAGAGATGTTAAACATCTCTTTAAGGACCTCCACATAGCCTGTCAAGGTAAGATACATGGCTGATTTGACACTTAGAATGCCTGTAGTTTTCCTTTATTATAGAAAAAATACCAGCACTAACATGCAGTTAGCCTCAGTAATGGACAGAACATTCCTACAAAATTTCCTTAGAATTGTCTTCCTGAGCCGAGTTAATACTCCTTTCCAGTCAGTCTGAAGATCATGATTGCCTGGCAGTTTTGAAAGAGTGATATTGACTTTGCATTGCCCGTCTTAAAATTACATCTCTTTTTACTTAGTATAATTTTATTTTCTATTTCAGTCTTTTGAGACATTTGTCAAGCTTTTCTTTTAATCCTTGGAAAAACAGGCCTTTGTAATATTTCTTTTCTGATGTTTTGGGAGAACATGTCAGAATTCCTGTGAAGGGCCAATTATCTTGAAACTTGCCCAGAGGAAAGTTTCTTTGTAACATTGGGCATAATTATTTGGAATTTGTCCCAAATTATAAAGATTATATATTATATTTTACTAGCTTGGTATTATCAAAAATTACCATAGATATAAGTGGTGGGTCATATGAACATGTAATTTTCTATGTAAGACTTTAGTTTTGAGTAAGGACATAGGAAGATGACTGTGATGGCCTGAAAACAAAGACCAAAATCATGCTGATCCCCAAAGGATTCTGGAGCAGTGAGAATTACAGGTTTTACACTCATTATAAAGTAAAATGCACACTGAAATAGAACCTAAAATAAGATTGGTATATACAGTGAGAACAGTTCTTCAGAGGTCAGTTGGCAAAAGGATGGACATGGGTTGGGGCCAAGCAGTTCCCCTGACCTTGACCAGGCAGGTACATAAGAACAGCAGAAGAATATAGTGATACTTCTCTAAATTGTTCTTTCCTGGTCAAGAAGCCTGGGGATGCAAACAGTATAAACCATCACACAATACCCATTGTCAAGAGATTTCCACAATATAACCATGTATTTTACAGGAGGAAAATACCTCCATTTGCATGGGAACCTTCATCTGAAAATATTAGCTGAAATTAAAAAGTTTAAAATAACTTTCAGATTTGTGTGTGTGTGTGTGTGTGTGTGTGTGTGTGTGTGTGTGTGTGTGTGTGCTTTATATGTGTTTTGAGGTGACAGTTGTTTTATCTGAAAGATGCCGTTGAAATCAGAATGACAAAATAAATAGTTTAGTTTAATTTTTATTTGGCAAATCTATGAAGTAGTTCACTGTTAATGAACACCCCTGGTATACCACATATTTAGAGAAGTGGTCAGAGCTTAAATTTGGCTACCTGTGACATTTTGCTCTAGATTTTAATTTAGTCTATATATATTAATGGCATCTTGGAGGAACTGCAGCACATATTGGAAGAAATAATGAAAGAAAAGGCAGTCATATTTAGATCGTTTTTCTCCTTCCCATTTCCATTTCAAAATTTTCTGCTTTCAAGCGATGAAAGAAACTACAATAACTTTCTCTGCAAGTATAAAACCCCTTTAGAAATATCATATACAGATCTGTCTTGTCTGGTAGAAGATTTTTCTAATGCAGTTCTTGCTGTTCTTGCTCTTTTTATTTTGAGATTTATGTAGTTTTACAAGTTTTAGAGTATGTGAATACTGCAGTAATAGCTGACAATATCCCTACCACCTACTTGAAAGGGTTGAAACTGCCCAACCAAGACAGTTTTGCCTGGAAAACAGAACTTAAAGTAGGATAAACACCCGTTAGCCACCAGGCATGGTTTCCCCCGGACTGGATCAGCGCTGTTGCCGTGAGTTCCCGGGAGGTGGGAATGCCCTGCGCTGGCTGCCCACGCACGGGCGAGGCACGCCTTGTGCCCGGGGTGCTCCCACCGAGAGCACAGCACCTGCACCCCTCCTGGAGTCTTGCCTGGGGTCCGTATTCTGCGACATGAACATTAAAAACGAGCAAACAAAGCCTGCCCAGAGACTAGAGCAGCCTCCAGATTGGGCTGATCTGGAGAGATTCCAGGCAGGACCACAAACTGGTACCGCGGACCTGTGAGACTAAGCAGAGGGCGGGGACAGCTCTTTATGTGGCACAGCTTTTTGCTGTTTTTGCTGGATTGTTTTCCCACCGCTGTGATTCCAGGGATGGGGCGTTGCATTGTGCTCCGGCCGCCAGCCCCGGCAGCCCGGCGGTCCCAGCTTGGGGCTGTCCGGATGAGCGCGGCCAAAGCCCCATCCGAGAGGAAGGGGTGTGGGCTGATGTACGCGTCCCATTGCCCGCAAATGGCTCTGCCACCCCATTGTTTCGGGTGTCTCAGTGGAAGTGGATCAGGAAGCTTATCTAGAGCCATCCCCACCCTTTCGCCGTTTGGAAGAGACGCCGCACATTTCCCTCCCTCTCCCTCCTCCCCTCCACCCTGGCTTAGAGCAGCCCCAGTTGTTCCTACAGGGCTCTGCTCTCGGCCCTCCTCCTTTGCTGTAAAGAAATCTCATTTTAATTCCTCGAGCACTGTCTGTTTCCTTCGCCTGGGGCTCGTGACAGGTGCCCTTTGTTCTTTGGTTTGATATTATCTCAAATAGCCTTGGAGTTTCAGCCAGGCTAAAAACTTGCACTAGCAGCAAACTGCCCAAATTAGCATTTTTGCTAATTCCGGAGAAACGCGAAGTTGCTGAAGCCCTGCCAGGAACCTGTCAAATTAATTTGCAGTGGGAGAAGTGGATATGGGGTGAGGAAAAGGTTCAGTTGAATATTACACAGAAAATGGCCTTTATAGACTTTCTTATTCCTGCTTTTACATTTTTGAATTTTGAATTCAAAAATTTTGAATTGAAAAATGTTGAATTTAAAAATCAAGAATTTTTAGAATTTTGAATTTAAAAATCAAGTGAAATAGTTTAAGATAGACCTTTATTTATAACATGGTTGAAAGCCTTGCATTTTTTCTGAGATCCCTATTAAGTGTCATTTTCATTTTGTAAGCAAACCTTATGTTTTGTCTGTAAAGCACAGAAAATTCCCAATATTTTTGCACTTTCTAATCTCAGTAATATAATATTTTTTCAAGCAGTTTTATATTTTCTCACTTTTTGAGAACATGGTTCTCCTATATTCATTTGTCTGTACTCTGAAGCTCAGAGTAATTTGTTTTTATTTCTGTCTGCCTTGTTAAATATGATTTATTCTCCACACCCCTTACTTAATTTGAGTATCATTTTTAGCTTTGTCTGAAAAATGTATGCCCAGCTGTTATCTAGGTAACTACCTGGCTATTGTTCTAGACAGATGGAAGTAAATTAAGTCCTTGGTTTTGCTTTCCTGTCCTCTGCCTTTGTAGCATATCTGGAAAACACAGGCAGAGTGAAGGGTTATATAAACAGTAGATGAGCCATTGCAGGGTGGGTCATATTTTACCACTGAAGTAGCTCAGGAGTGAAATAGTATGTGCCAGAAGCAAGGAGGAATTGAGGAAAGATCTGTACATCTGAGTCACAGAGTCACTCCCAGTATAGTGTTGTTCATGCCACACCTTTACTGGAAGCATAAAATTTCAACCCAGTCCTTTATGATTTTCACTAGCACTACCACTGAATGTTCATTACTCATTCTGAGTAATTAACTATACTATTTAAGTTTTGATTACCAGTACTTTTTTTCTGGTATCCAAGAAAGAAAAAGCAAATTGTCACATAAACAGGATTAAGCATTTTCAGTGAAGGAAAAATCAAGGAAAGGGATAGAGTTTCTGTTAATTAAACTTCTTCCTCTTTTACATTGCCAGACCTCTACATTCCCCCGTTACACCGCAGGTCTTACTGTAGTGTGTGTGAAGTATAAGCTAACAAATCACTGTATTATAGGTAGGAAAAAGTTTTAAAATACTGGCTGGGGAGGAAGTTGGAAAAATTACACTGTGATGTTTTCCAAATTGAGGGGTTTTGTTCTGTCTATCACTTGTTTGCTTCCAGTTGCAGCAGACTACCAGTGAACAGTGGTAAACCCTGTCTGAGCTCAGGTGTCCAGCTCCCAGTGTTCTCCTTTCTTTATTTATGACCTACTCTGCAAACAGAAAGGCTGCAGAAACAGAGGATGAAGCTATAGATGATAAGCTGTGTGTCACAGTGAGAAATGCTCTTCCTTTGCAAGCCAGTTTTGAATAGTAAAGAATATACAGGAACCTAAGATTCAGTTAGGGGTTTTAGCTGAATATATGTTACTGTTACCTGCTATTTCTATTATTTTGTAGCATAAAGGCTAGGCAGTCTCTCCATCTCTGTTGTCAGTGTATTAAGCAACCTGGATTATCTTTGGAGGTAGTTCTGCTCTTAGCAGGAGGTTGGACTGGATGACCTCCAGGAGTCCCTCCCAATCTGTTGGAGGTTTTTTTATGACTTTATCAGCCTTTACAGAAACTTTGTAGTCTGATGCACTGACACACGAATGTCACACACACCCCTCTGTCCTCCCACCCTTTGTCTCTCAGCAGAAAACCATCTCCCTTTTTCTTGACCATGCCTTTTTTCTGTCTGTGCAGGCTGGAGTCCAGGGGATACAGGTACATGGCAGTCAGAGCCACGGTATGATCTCCCAGTACCCTGCTCATGGCACCTGTGCTGACTTCACAAGGCAGGGTGCCTTTCCTGGGCAAAGAGCTCGGTAACAGGGCTTTGCAGCATTAGCTGCATACTCAATAATCTGTGCCTCAGTGCTTTATCACACCGAGCCATAACATGGAGGGCAAATAGTTAAGAACCTCTTTGCCAGTGCATCAGCAAAGATACTCATCATTATGGGTATGCTGGTATCTTTGGTGAGCATTGAGAGTTTCTCTTTTAAATTAAAGAACTTGTCCATAATTTAGAGACAACGCTAAGTGACACTAAACCTGAATCTGAGATTCATATTTTAGCAGATTGGTATTTTTAGTGTTTTCCCATAGCCCTGATGCATTCTTCTTGTTTTCTTAAGTATCATACATCGTGAGCTGACACCCCAAATCTGGCATCCTATTAATTTGCCTATAAGACACATTATAGGACACAAACGCTGTGGTGGCTATATTCCCTGCTTTATTTATTAGAAACAACCCTAGGGTGAGACATTGCTCTAGATAAGTTGGCCCAGAAAAATTTCTAGAAAAGATGAAGGAAAAAAAAAGAGGCACTTTCCTTTCACAAGACTTAACACTAGTTAAGAGAGTGGCTGAAACCTAAAGGGCAAATCTGTGCTTCGGTTTACTTCTGTCTTTCATTCACTCACTTACCTGTCCTTATCCTAAAACTAATTTCCTGTTTCTCACCCATAATCAATGCAGTTAAGGGGAGCCTTAGCTACAGCATCTTGTGCCTTATCTTTTAGATATAAATACAAATGCATTTTGTAGGATGCCTTATTTATAAATGTGTATTTCCTTCTTTGTGTTTTTTTGTTTGTTTGTTTTTGGTTTTTTTTTCTTTTCTTCCTTTAGACAATAACTGAATGTTTATTGTATAGTATAATACACAAAACATTTTGGAATGTCCATAAGATTGAGGGTTGCAATAACAGCCATTATTAAGGTTTGGTTCATATACACTCCTGCACTTTTAATGCGTTCTTAGCATTTCTCAACAACTGCATGTGGTGTCTTTACACTCCTTACTAGTCTAGGTGACAAGCTCATCAAGGAAAAACCTATTCTGCTTGAATGGCCTCTGAAGATGCAATGTTTTCACTTCTCTAAGCAGCTGTTGCCTTTTGGGTGTTCTTTTGTCATGGGGATGTTATGAATTTTAAGTCATTCTCTTCTCACCTCCCTCATGCTCCCAGCCAGAAAAAAAATCAGTTAGAAAAGAGGCAATTAACCAGCACTCAATTTGCTGCAATGCCATAATAGTAATAAAAATGTGTGTTTGGTCTGGATGCCCTTAGGAACACAAGAAATTCCTTATCTTGTGCAGTTACTGGAGTTTTAATTTTCTTGTTTTCACTTCATTTTCTTTTGCATGAAAAGGAAAATCAGAAAAACGAAGCATGCTTTAGGCATTCTAACAGTCGAATAATAAATGCTGTTCGCTTGTGGTGAAGTTCTGTTTGGAATTCTGTAAAATAAAAAATATTTGGAACATTTGTATCTCCAAAGCAACAGCAAAACTTTTCATAAGAATTATTTTCAGAATTTTATTAGCTAAATTTAAACAGCCTAAATTACTGGTAAGGTGATTGCATGTTCATCCTATAGGATGCCAAAGGACCCAAACACATGATCTGCTTAGAGAGATGATAAATATGAATAGGCTCATTCAGTGAAACAAATATTAGCTTTAGATTCTCAAAATTAATAAAATTTTTCATTTACTTCTTGATAACAAAAAAAAAAAGAGTTGATTTGCCTGACTATCAGCACCATTTTCAAACTCAAAAGAATCAAATATACTTATTGGAATAATAGTTGAAAAACTACCTTGAGGTGGTCTGGCTTTTCCTTTCAAAAGTGCATCAATGGTGGCAAACTTACTGAACTGGCAAAATTAAACCAAGTGAAAATTTCCACTTCATCAACAAGTTGAATCATGTCAGGCCTTATAAAGCATGAAGTTTAAAAATAAAGAGTGACTTATGTTCATAACAACTCCTGGCTGTGATGCCACTTCTGCTTTTATTTTCAGTGTAGTCAGCTTCTGCAGCTTGGAGTTCTTTTGCCTTGTACAGTACAGTTAATTTCTTTCTTAAAACATGCATAGCAGAAACCAGAGATTTAAATCTCCTCTTTCCTGCTGTGGCTAAACCACCCATATAAATGGAAATGGAAGTACCATGTGTAAATAAGGAGAATTATATCCTATGATGAATTATTAACGTAACTGGGTCATCACCTGTTGAGGTGATCCAGCGGTATGGGTTTCTTTTCACGGACATTAATCTGGATCTTGTAGAACACCCCATTCCATTTCCTGTTCTGTCCAGTTGCTATTAAGAACATGACTATGCCTGGAAAGATTGAGAAAAATGCTGCTTTTTTTGAGAATCACAATAGCATACAGAGGGAGTCAATTATCCTCGGACAGGCACCATTCAAATTCCCAAAAGCAGTATAAGTGCCAAGAAAACCCCAGAAAGTTCAGTGGCTTTGTTTGGCTTGGAAAAACACTCACTCAGAAATTTGGCTTTTTATTTATCCATGATTCCTACAGCATGCTTCAGCTGGAGCCTGGCTGAAGTCACAATGTGTTTCCTTGACCAAGTATACCACTGGAGCCACATTCAAGCACGGGACCTCTAAATGCATTTCAGACCTGGGCTTCAGGCACAGGGAGCTTTTCTACTAACTTCAGGGTTTTCAGCTGAGCTCTGTTTGGGCTGTGATTTCCTGCCAAGTTAAAGTACAGTTCTCATAAGGTTTACAGATCATCCTGTCACTAGGTGGGCGCAACAACACCAATAGAATAGTTGCTTGGAATCTGATGAGTCTTCTGGACTGGAAGCAGGAGCAATCAAACAGAAAGAAAGGCTTGGAGAGGAGACAGAATATACATTTCAAGGCTGTGAGCAGAGCCAGTTTCAGCTGACTACTGGCAAAATTCCACGTGTCCTTATTTTCTATAGACAGGTTTATCTGCTCCCATATGTTAGACCCTGCTTCAGTTCCAGATTCATCCGCTTTCTTTCTTTTGAATGCATCTGTCCTGTTAGTGCTGTGCTTTGGGAATTAAAAGGCATTAAACTGCAACCTGTTATTTCCATGATTTCTCACTCTTAGAATGTGACAAACTTGCTACAAAGCTTTTTCTGTGCTTTGCATGTGCATACCAAATGTATGGAAGCCAAAGCAAAGAGGCAGCGCATGTCCTAGAAGGATTTCTTGGCTTCCAGAGTGGTTATGACTTTTCAGAATGAAGGATTATTGAATGTTTCCCAAAGCAGCAGCTGTACAAATGGCTCCCACACCAGGAGGAGGAAATATATGCGCTAATCCTTGAATTGGTGATTCATGCCAAGACATCCTGGGGGCTAACTGAAACCCCAGAGGGAAATACCTGCTAGATTTCAGGACCATTGAAACGCTAAAATGTGCTCAGGGTTTTCAAAGTTTCTCTATTTTCCTATCAGTTTTGTTTACAAAGCCCATTTGTTGCCCAGGGGCAAGAGTGCTCCTAACAGTTTACTGGCCTCCAGTAAACATAAATTGACCTTTGAATTCAGTAGTACCCTGCCAGACTGATGCACCCCAGACTGGAGTTTAATATACAGTTTTATATGTTAAGTTTATATGTCAAGATAAGCCTTTATCTTCCTCACACTTTGCAATGTTAAGCTTTTCCTGAGAATTCACACCCTTCAATAAGTGTATGATAAAAATTGTGGGGAAATGGGAAAGAAGAGAAATTATGCAGTTTCTTCATTGTGAGCATTATGTCAGCTGACCTTTCAGCATTGTCAGCTCAGGTTTGGAGTTCTTCTCAAATGTCTGCCAGTGCTTTTCCATCCCTGACTCAAGGGAATGCCAGGAGCAGTGTGCCTTTCTCAGCCTTCCCCAAAAGCATGATCTTTTATCCAGCTCCATGGGGGAAGCTGGGCAGCAATCTAATCCGCTTTTCCATTTGTCTTGGAGGCATACAGCACCTGATCACATGGCCTTTAGGTCTATATCCTGCCAGGCAAAATAGGCTCTATATATAGGTCCTAATTTTATAGCAGGTTCTGTGGAAGTTCAGAACTGCTATTATATGTGCATAGTTGATTTAACATCAGGTGGTCTGACATATTTGTACTCTTGAATTATGAATGAAAATTTCTAAAACTTAAATATATCATTAGAAAATTACTAAGAGCAATTTCCTCCCCTTCACATTTGCATAATGAAATTCACCACTGAGCTGTACTCTCCCTAAAGATATAGATCCTATAGAAAGGTCAGAAAGTGTCTGAAAGTTGCATAAAAGGAGCAGGATGCAGATGCAGATTTACAGGAGGGGTACAGAGCAGCAGCACTTTGCCTTCCAGATTGCCACTTCTGAATTATGAGCATTCTTTGAAGATTTCAAATATCTTTATAAAAAACCCAGGTAACTCTCAAGCAAACATTGTCCTGAAGCATCTGAAATATTTTTATTTGAAGTAATAGAAATTGTCCATGAACATCAGAAAAAACTGAACTGAACTGGAAATACAATATTTTGAATTTATATTTACCTTTGAAACACTCATCTAAGTCAAGAATCAAAAATAATACCTTAACTTTAATTTCTACAATCTGCAGAAATTGCTCTGTCCGGCATCCTTTCATTTCCACCCCAGTTCTGGCACTGTTGTTACTGCAAGGATGCATCACTGACATCTAAGCAGAGCTGATACAAGATCCTAAACCATTAACACTAAGGCCTTGTTTTTGTAACTTAATTCTTCTTTCTAAAGGTAGGTGCCTCACATCTCCTGCTCCCTCTTCCCTGTACACAATTTTTGTGTGCCTCAATGACAGGTACATTCTGCTGATCTTTTGACTTTAATCCTTGGGCTCTTTGTGTCTTTTCCTCCTCTTCCTCTGCCCACTGAGTAAGTGAAAGAAAGCAGCTGGGTGGCTGGGATATCTCTCTCAGTAATTATAAAAAAGCATGTCTGAGGGGTCGTATAGGATTGGATGGTCTTGTCAGTGGCCCAGCCAGATTGCTGAGGTCGCATCTAAACCTGCATCTGTGGGTTTCAATGATGCTTAGAGCATTCAGTAAATATTTAAAGTATCAAGCTGATTTATGTAACCTCTTTTTATGAAGAGATAACATATTTTAAAGGTGATCAAATATGGCATCTATAAAATATGAAGTGTCATTTTTTACTGCTACATTTGTTAACATAGCAAAAAAGCTGTAATGTACAAACCAGAGGCATAGCAGTTGTTCTTCCTATTTAAGTAATAGGACTCTGTAAGAACTGTCAGTATTGGTTGAAATGTTTTATAGTTGCTGTCCTGTATAATTTGATCTATAAGTTATTACACAACTATAATAGTCACAAAAGAATCCTGTGATTTACAGGGTATTCTGTTAGGTTGTTATTAAAATGTGGACTGAATGCTTTAAATAAAAATACTGTACTTATGTAATTAAAAAAAGTTTTGTGATTTTTATCAAATAACTATTATTGCAATGTTTGATATTATTTTATATTATCTTTATAAACAAACTTTGAAAACAAATGGAGAGTGAAAAATACTTCTGCTGTAAATATAGCCAATTATTTAATTTTGTTTTGTCATATGAATTGTTCTTTATCCCTCTAAAAACACACTGTGGTGGGTTAACCTTGGCTGCCTGCTTTCCCACTCCCCCTCCTAAACAAGACAGTAGGAGAAAATAAGATGAGTAGAGGTCATAGGTTGAGATAAGGGCAGGGCAATCATTCACCAATTACTGTTGTGGGAAAACAGACTTGACTCAGGGCAGATTAATTTAACTAATTTCCAATTAGAAATAGACTAAACTGATGATTAACAAAACCAAAGCTAAAGCCACTTTCCTGCACACCCCCTTTCTTTCCAGGCTCAAGTTCATTTGTTTTTTTCCTGACTCTTCTATCTCTTCCTCCCCTTCTTCAGGTGCCACAGGACAATATGGATAGCAGATTGTGGAGTTTATAACAATTTTTCTTTGCCAGTCCTTCCTTCTCATGCTATTCCCCTACTCCAGCATGGGGACCCTCACACAGGAGACAGTCCTTCATGTACTGCTCTGATTTGGGTCCTTCCCATGGGTTGCAATTTTTCAAGAATTGTTCTAGTGTGAGCCCCTTCCCATGGGTTCATCCCTTCAGGAACAAACTGCTCCAGCACGGGTCACCCACAGGGTCACAGGTGCTGCAGAGACCTGGTCCTGTCAACAGACTGCAGCTCCTGCTTGGAGGGTGCTCTACCACGGAGTCTCCTGGAGCTACAGTTTCCTTCAGGAAATATCCAGTACTGCGGCATGTAGCCCTTGATGGACTGCAGGGTCCATATCTGCTCCACTGTGGACCTCCATGGGACAGCTTGCCTTGCAGACAACTTTGCCACAGGCTGCGTGGGAATCTCCTCTCCGGCTCTGAAGCACCTCCTCACCCTCCTTCTGCACTGACCTTGAGCTTTGCAGGGGTGCTTCCTCTGTCCCTCACAGCATTTTTACTGTGTCTTCAATTGTTATCAGAGAGGTGCTGCCAGCATTGCTGAAGGGCTCAGCTTTGCTCGGTGGTGGATCTATTTTGGAGCCACCCAGAGCTAGCTCTGTCTGACATGGGGCTGACTCTTGGACACTTTTCAAGAAAGCCCCTCCTGTACTGCTACCCCTGGCTTACAGAACTTGCCATGTAAATGTAATTCATAAGCATATACAGAAGCTACTTTTACTTTCTCCCAATGTTCTCTGTAGATTCATCAGGAAAGTATGAAAGTTTAAACTCAATTATCTGTTTCCAGGCAACTTACAGTTCTATAAGTGTTTTTCATTACTGATGTTGGCATTCCTTTTATTTCTATGGTGAAAACAGTCTGCAGACCATTTTTCTTGTATGTTATAGGATACTTTGTACATGACTTACTGAGAATATGTTTTTGTGTTCTAAAAAGACCTGATAAGTTTAAAGTACATTACTTACTGAGAATAAGTTTTTGTGTTCTAAAAAGACCTGATAAGTTTAAATCCTACCCTTGTCTTCATTGTCCTTGAGGGCACCAATGGTTCCAACAGTTTACAACATGGTTGTGTTGCAAATCTGGTTTTGCAGTGATCAGAAAGGATTCATCAAAAAATAAAAAAAAATCACAGAACATTTTAGACAGTAATAATTCACATTTTCTCTGACTGCTGAAAAAAAAGACTGAACTGTCTAACTTTTTTTGGTTGTGTGCAATAGCCTGTGGATCAATGAACTTCAAGGACTGGTGGTAATGAATCTGATTCATGTTTTATCACTGAGCCTGGATTTCTTTGATGACACTTTTGTTCGAAGAGAGAAGGCTAGATTGTGCTCACATCCTCTCTATTTTTCCCCTTAAAATATGTATGTTAACACTGATGACAATGATGATAGAAGATGGAGTTCTTTTGGAGGAAATCTAGCATCCTCTGAATTTCCTCCTGCCTTGAAGCCTGAGTACAGAATAAAAACATGGTGTTCTGCCCATTTTCTTTAGTACAACTAGCAGAAAAAAATCCTCCTGTTGTGGCAGAAGATTAGACTAATATTTGCTTGTGGGAAACAAGTTCTGATAACTGTTTCTGACCATGCCAAAAAACAATTTTGAATTTACACTAGTCTTCAAACTTAATTATTTCTGCTTCAAGGGGTCTGCTTCACTACATAACTAGTATTCGCAGATAGAATTATTGTGGTGTTTCTGTGGTTTTTTAAAACTTTCTGTCTCTACCAAACTTGAAAAATGACATTCATTAGAGCTGCAAGATTTTAAGTTTTTGGAATTTAATTAAGAGACACAACTGCAAGGTTATTGTAACTAAATAATATATATTCACACATAATTATTAATATGGAAGTTACTTTAATGGAAATTAAATACTTGATAGTTGATGTAAAATATTGTGATCCCACAGGTATCACCAGATATTATGTGAACAAGACATTGATAAGAACTTTTTTCTCTTTCATTTAATTAGCCCCACACAACATCTTGAAGATAATGTTTGCTCTTCCTATAGGATTATAGCATCAGATTTTTCCTTTGGTTTTAGAATATCCTAAGTTGGAAGGGACCCAAAGGGTCATAAAAGCCCAGTACCGGGCTCTGCACAAGACAGCCTTAGAATTGACACCATGTGCCTGAGAGTATTGTTAAAATGCTTCTTGAGCTTTGTCAGGCTTTGTGCTGTGACCACTTCCCTGGGGAGTCTGTTCCAGCGCTCAGCATCTGGGTGAAGACCCTTTTCTTAATAGCCAATCTAAAACTCCTCTGACAGAGCTTCATGACATCCTTTGAGTCCCATCACTGGTCTCTGGAGAGAAGAGGTCAGTGCCTTCTGCTCCACCTCCCCTCACAAGGAAGCTGTAGGCTGATGTGAGGTCTTCCCTCAGTCTTACTCAGGCTGTACAGTCCAAGTGACCTCAGCTGCTCATCATATGTCTTCCCCTCCAGACCCTTCACCATCTTGTTTCCCTCCTTTCAACATTTTCTAATAGGTTAACATCTTTCTCATATTGTGTTACCCAAAATTGCCCAGCACTGCAGGTGAGGCTGCCCCAGAGCAGAGCAGAGCAGAGCAGGACAATCCCTCCCTTGCCCGGCTGGTGATGCTGGGCCTGATGTCCCCAGGACACACATGGCTGTCCTGGCTGCCAGGGCACTGCTGGCTCATGGTCAACTTGTCACTGACCTTACCTTTCACACTGTCACCCCCATACCTTTCACAAGTCCATTTCACAAGACTGCTTGCTCTGTCTCTTACAAGCTTGCTTGTACTACATAACTCTATAAGGCTCTTATGACTTCCTATTTATAACAATCTAAATTTAGAAATATTTGATCACATATTAGCAGTGGTTTAATGTGAGAAGCTATTTGTATTTCTGTATCAGCAGATTAGACATCAGCTATTTTCTCTCCTACATGGCACAGTAAGCTGCAGCGCTGCAGTATTTTGTCAGGAAGTACTGATCTCTTAGAGGAGATATATTGGGTGTACAACCATAACTGCATCTAATGGAGAGATAAGAGCACAGATTTAGACTGTTGTACAGTGACTTTGTGCTGATAAACAGGTGTCCCTTCATTTTCCAGCAGGACACATAAATTATTTTACAAGTTTCCTGCCTTATTAGAAGTACTATGCAGGTTTAAGAAGGATCACATAAAACATATAGTGATTTATTGTATTTAGTATAACAGTTAGATGTGGTAGTATTTAAAGCTCACTGCTCTAAACAAAGGCTCTCAATCTATAGTCCAAATTCTATACTCGTACAGTGTTATGGGAAGGGTATAGATTGCAAGATGTGATGGGAAGAAAGCTTTTCCTTTTGCATGTACAGCTATTGCTCTCATTAGGTTTCAATGTGGAATCACTAGGCTTTGCTTGGCTGAACACATCTGATCTTTTCCCTCTCATTTGAATGGAGATATGGTCAGACTTCAGTGACTGCATACACTGCAGTAGAGGCAAAATAATTCAGTCTTCGATCTGCAGATTTCCGGAGACAGCAAGGCAAGTAGAAACATTTTTTTCTCTCCCACTCTTGATCAGTCTTTTTATTAGCCATGTGGAACCACTTTTGTTTGCTCAGCCACAGTTAGACTGAGGTACATTTTAATAAGATCCATGTGTTAGAAGGATTTTTAAGCCAAATACTGGATACTCTTCTCATTCCATGTTGGAAAATACTATAAATCCTGCACATATATATCTGCATATGCATACATGTGAATGTGTTTGCATGTATACTTGTCTGTAGATATGCTTTCTTTTCCAGTTGTTTGGAGATTTTTTTTTCCTCACAAACTTCAACACTTTAAAATTTCAGAAGTATTGTAGCTAAATACCATTGCCATTTCTAATTGTCTTCCTAAAAGGACTGAAGTTAGATACTTACTCTAAACTATTTGATATGGGTAGAATCAACAATTTTTCTGTCTGATGAGGAAATAATCAAGGACATCTTATTATACAATTTGGGGGTGGATTTGGCTCAGCCACATTGTGGAAGTGTAATAGAATGGGTGTTTCAAAAGTGAATGTGGCCTCAAAATATGACACACCAATCCACTTTGCTGAATGTGTCCTAGGGAAAAAAAGTCAAGATGTGCAACTACTCTTCCATGTTTCTGCAGTTCAGACAAGATGAAATGTGATAAAAAACACAATACTAAAAAGAATTACATATGCTTTTATAGAGAGAATAATCCTCTCAGTATTTTATTATTTCCAGGATTTTCCACAACTGTTCCTATGTGTAGAGGACCAGTTTTGTGGTGGTGTAACAGCCTCTCAGTGGCATCAGCCCAGCAAAGGACAGTATAATGAAGAGAAGAATGAGGCCCATTGTTCTCAAAAGGAAGAGAGTTTTTTTTACTTATATGACTAGAATAACTGAGTGATTGCCTTGTTTCTTCTCTGAAAGAGAAGACATCGCTGGAGATAGAGGAGCACATCCACAGCATGTGGCTACCTTGGTGCTGAGGCTTTACTAACAGGACTGGCATAGACAATATTCCCAAATAAGGTCAATTGCTGTGAAAATATTGCAAGTCATTCCATGGTGAGAAAGTTCATCACTGCTCACTGCATTATCACCAAATGTGAAAAGCAGTAGCTTTGAAAACTAAGCCAATCCATAATTTTCTGAACAAAGAGCTATCTCACAGCTGAAAGGGGAATAAGTACAGAAAAGTGAATGGAACTGGAAGCAATTTAATGCTGTAGATACAGAGCTAGTGGAATTGCTATTTGTCAAGAACTGACCTTTTCCTCTTCAGTGGATCTACTTCCATATTGACCTATCTTAAAATCTAAGTAATTGTTGTCCACTCTTGTTGTCCAACTGTTTTACTTTGGGATTAGAACTTATTCTGCCTGACTTCTATGTATTCTATATATTTCAGCTACTGTTCACAATCTGGCAAGTAAACAAATTCAGTTTTAGACTATTTGACTCACTGAAAGGAGGCGAAGGTAAGAGATTTTCTTTGACTCTACTCTCCTTTTTTACTTACTGAAGAGTTTGCCTTGGTCACTTCTCTGGAAATGAGATCAGCAGACAAAATAGAATTTAATAGCCTTTTTAAATTAAAGTTTGAAAAACAGAGGAGGGAAATGCTTCTTGGAAGGTGGAGGGAGTGGTGTTTTTCTTCTATAGGACTGAAGGAACTTGATTTCTAAATAAACATAATTTTTTTAAGATTTCATTTTTTATACAGCTGTGGGCAGGACTGTACATTTATGTTGTGTGTTCCCTGGACTGATTCCTACAATACAGGAGTTTCAAATGATACTTCATGCAGAGTAATGGAAAACCAACTGAATAGGGTCCTTAATATGCTTGGAAGCAGCCAATTTATGTCAACAATGGAGTGAGCCTGTTTTGGCTGATATTTAAGAGTTGGAAATAAGGTCTTCACAAATATTTTGTTTGCAACAACATATCTCCCTGCTCTGAACTTCCATGGCGACTGAAGTTCGTTGCATTCCTGTTTTTGTCTATTATAATACTTAGCAATCTCAAAGTACAGGTTCTGAAGTTCAAGGCCATCTTGTGATATGAGTCAGGAAACTTTGGACAACCCTCACTCTACTAAATTTAAATCTTAAAGGACATGAGGCTTTCAATTTTTACTTTCTCAGTCCTCCTACCATGCCCTGCTGGTATCAAGAGATTCAGGGCTTCCTTTTCAATGCAGTGAATGATTCAGACAATCTTTGGTTTTCTGAAATTAAATGATCTCATGGTCCCCAGTTTCCAGGGACCACCTAGGTTGTTGTTCAGAATCAGTCTCCAACAGTTCATTCTTCCCAAAGCAATTTTTACCCCCTGGAACCTCCCTTTACACAGAGTTCAGAAAATGATCAGCCTTCAATTTTAGCTGGAGCTTGCCATTCCCCACCTCCTCGCCCCAAATGTCAGTATTTCCTGTGGAAATCAATTTTTTTTTTTTTGTTTCAACCAGGTTTTAACAAAGAATCTAGCTGCCACAAAACTTTGTCATAGTAAACTATGAGCCAAAATGTGGAAACTCCTCGTGCCAGTGCTCAAACTAACCCAAACCACAGTCATCCTGCCTTGAAATTAATCAAAACAGCAAAGACAACACTGAATATAATTTTCAGCTAGAGTTTTACCCGCCTCCTGGAAATGAAGCACACATTGGAAGCAAATGTTGTTTAAATAAAATGAGTGATTATAGCAGGCGGTAAGACACAAGGCGTGTTCACTCATTAGTGATCTGCTGGAATGTATTTGTGGCTTGGACATCCTTTTGACTCCTGAGAATCTTCATCCTGTTGCATTTCCCACTATAATTTCTTTTTCCTTTCTTTGCAGAAGAGCCACAGACAGTTTAGGTAGCTGTCTTTATATGGGCTAAACAGATTTTGTCTGGCCGAAATGCATAAAATGCTAAACCAAATTATTTATTATGAAGTTTGTCTGCTCCTCCTAAGTGAGAAGAAGTGCATTAAATCACATTAAAAGGGTCTATTTTAGAATACTCTTTCTACTGTTTACTTGACAGGGGAAAAACCTATCAGAAACAAAGTCCACCCAATTACACTGAAAGATGCTTCCTTTTGCATTTATTTTGTCACATAATTACAGAATTGTTAGTGGTTGGAAGAGACCTCTAGAGATCCTCCAGCCCAGCTTCCCTGCTAAGTCTGTGACCTAGAGCAGGTCACACAGGAATGGGTTCAGGTGGGTTTTGAATGTCTCTGGAGGGGTGAGACTCCATACCCTCCCTTACATAAAGTGTCCTTCTTGGAAAATCCTGCTGCTGTCTCCCATGTTGCAGCTAATTTAAATTTACATTTCACAAAGAAAGATATTCTGTGTGATCAGCTTAGACAAAATCTCATTGATATGGTCTAGAATTTTCCTTAAAGGATGGCAGGCAGCCCCATGTCTTGCAGCAAGAATCTTACTGCAAACTAGGCAAGATTGGAGATACTGCTTTCATATAACAGTAGTTAAGCAAACTGGCAGTGGATATACCACTAAATAGGAAGAACTTTAAGGTCCTGCAGGTGGGAATGATAGCTCCTATTTCTGATTACCTCCTTGTAAACTTCTGGAAAACTAGTTGAATTATCTCTCTATAATTTGAGAAGGTCACTGGCCATTCACAATGCATTAAAGAAGTTTCCTAAATTATCTATAGCTTTTTATTGTTTTCTGTATATTTTCATACAGTCAGATCAGTTGAGAATTTGTTTTGCTGTTAAAAAACCCCAAATCTCCACCCTGTCTCATAACATAAATTGGGTAGCCATGAAAGGTGAATAAAAAAAAAAACAAACAAAAAAAACACCACAAAAACACAACCCTCAAAAATGTCAATGTTTAGATTTTTCTATATAAAATCATGAGGTTTTTTCCTTCAGAATTTCAAGAAGCAAATCGAGTCATCCAGCAGTTTTGAGGTAACATTAATTCTTTTCATTGCAGATTGGAATAAAGGTTGATGTGTAAAAACATTTATTATAAACATTTGCTTATGGAATAACCACTTTTTTGACATTATTGTACTCAGAAGTATTCAAGAGCAATTGAGAAATGAGTCCAGTGAATACTTGGTGTTTGGCAGCTTAACACTCTTTTAGTAAAAGAAACTTCACTGGTGTTATCTCACTTTCTATATTTCTGTATAAATGAAACACAGAAGAGCTCTGCTGTTTGCCATGCATTTTCTCTAAATGACTCAAACATGGATTTCCATTACCATAAATCCATATATATATGTATTTAGGAATACAATTCACACATAACTTCATTTTACCACTGTCCCAAATCCAATTCCAGAATTTAATATAAATAAGAGTTCATTGTGAAATATTTCAGAGATATCTTTTTTCATTTGTTTCTCATTAAAGCTAGCAGTGTAAATTCAATGTTCGTAAATTATGTAACTCTTTCATGAAGGTTTTGCAGCAAATTTATAAAATAAAAGAGAATGTTTGATCTTGAAACACAAACTTTATATTTCATCAAAATCTTAAAGATTATAGAGCAGAGAACAGTCTGTCCATTTTCCCATTTGTACACCCACATGGAAAAATTTTGAAACATCAGAAAAGAAAATATTGGGAAAGGGGTAAACAATTCCTAATATCATCATGTCCATAGAGTTAATAGTTAAAAAAAAAAGCTTAAATAAAAAAATAAGTTTAGTTATTTTAGATCTCAGTTGCAATTTTTGTAATTAAGAAACAAACACAATTAGCATAATATTTTGTTAAAAAATATAACAGTTTCAGTTTTAAGTTGGGTTTCAGTTTTAATTTGACAAAGGCATTCTAGTAAGGTCTTTCAGTGTCCTTATCTCTTGAGAAAAGGTACAGTACATTTCATTACCTCTGATGTTCTCAACTACTGCATGCCCAGGAAAGGAAAATCAGTATGGAATACGCAACAACAGGAAACAAATGTATGTGTTAGTGCAGTGTTAGATAGTGCAGTCTTGACTCTAAAAATCTTGTTCATAATGGACATCACAGTCTTAAAACATTCTGGAAGATCTCTGTTGTCTTTTTGGCACTCCAGATCCAGACAAATCAAGGAAACTTTAATAATCACCCACCAAACCAAAAGCGTCCTCCTCAAGTCCAAAGGGTTGTAGGAAAAATAGAGCCAAAATGTGTACTTGAAAAATTATACTGTGTCCCTTTGTCAGTAATTCTTGTCAATGCTGTACTCTGGGGAAGGGTCCTTTATCAGCAGCTGCATCAAAACTTTCTGAATATGTTTCTTTGAGAGTTGGATTTGTGTGAGGGAAGTTGCTCAGTGTGTTGGGGTTTTTTCATCAGCTTGCACAGTAGTTCCCATTTCATGTATTTGAATGCACTTTAGAAGACCACTGCTCTCATTAACTACTCAAACAGGATTCATATTTCATACGGCAGGAGTTACACTGGTAACAACAAATCCTGCCTAGCTCAAATGGTGCCCAGCTGGGTTTGCTGTGAACACCACTCTCTCTTTGCCTCTTGGGGTGGCTGACCTTGGCTCTGGCTGTTGTTGGCATGGCCATTCAGCAGGAACTTGTTGCAGGTGGAATAAGAAGCCTTGCTCACAAGAGTGTTAAAATTTTACTTAACAAAATACAGTTTTAGTGGAGAAAAAAAAAATAGCTAATAGTTGCAGCAAATATCTCCTATTCATACTCACCTGTGAACATTTTTATCTTTTAATATTCAGTATTTGAAAGGGAAATTAATGTTAAGTAATAACAGCTGATACTAATCATTATAGCAATGCCACCAAACTTCATTTAAGTACTTTTTTCTTGACCTGTTGTCAGACTTACTTTTCATATTTTTGGGTATAATTCAATGAATGCAAAAAGCAGTACTTAAAAGAAAAGGACTAAAATTGCAAATGGAAGGCCGACAGCAAGGTACAAATGTATATAAAAATGTTCTTACACTTCTGAAAGGGCACAGCATTATACTTTTATGTTTTAAAATTTTGATGTGAATTGTTGCTGACCCAAGAGAATATTTAAAATTTGGGACAGGGCCAGTTGCAGCCAGGGTGAGAAACTGGTAATAGATGCTCTCCAGTTAATTTGCAAAAGACATACAAAATTCCATTTCCTCTATAACAAGACTCGAACAGCAGAAAGTTTATTTGCTCACATCTTCAAGTCCCTTTAACAGAACCAGAGAAAAGCATATCCATATCTGTCTTTTGGTTTTCCTTATGGCTGTGCTTCCAGCCTTTAATTAGGTGGTCTATTTGGCATTCTGCTCCTCTTCTGCAGCTTTCTTCATCTTTCATCTCTTCACATAACCATATAAAACCCCATTAAAACTATAAAAAGGCTATAAAGCTGTTCTGTTCAGATGGAAATTGTACAAGCCTTCTTTTTTTTCACACTGCATAGCAATGTATTTCAATGTTTGAGATATGTGTCTAGGACAATTTGAAGAGCTCCTAATTCTTTTTTCTTGTTACTCATTACATCCATCAAACTTTCTGTGATTTGATATCGACCATAGCAGATGTGCCATGTGGTTTTCCTTAGCTGGCTATATGCAAACATAAGTGCACTCTGCTTCTGAGTTCACATGGGGTGGGCTGGGTAGAGAATTACTTGTCACTAACAATAAGCAGCATTCAAACTGAAGTAGAAATACTTTATCTAAATCTGTGATCAGGACAAAATATCAAAACTTGTGATCAGGACAGTATCTCTCTCTCTTTTATCCGATGCACAAATACACTTATTTCCCTCTTTTCAGTGCTGTATCTTTACTTCTAATGTGATGAATTTGGTGTTAACTCAGCTGAACTGTTTTATCAGTTGGAAAAAAATCCTTACTCAGCAGATGCCTTTTCTGGTTTTGATTTGCAAATCTACTATTGGCTTGAAAAGAGACAAAGAAAATGAGGAAATAAGCTTCTTGGGGAAAAGCATCTTGGACAACATCTTGCTGTTCTGAAAAGATAATTTAAGAGGTTATGACTTTGCACCAGGATAAGAGATAGCCGTTTTTGTTTTGGGACCTAGAAAAGCCTGTGTGGGTTTGCTGAGGACTTAAAATAGCTTTATTCTGACTGAGATGAAGATTTAGTTTGATGCTCTCTTAAAAACTCAAAAAAAATAATCAGAAACCCTTCATAAGATTTTATAACCATCATTGGATGTGATTATATACACATAGAAGAAATATATTCAATCTGTTTCTTACAGTGTCCAGTTCTGATCTAAAGGAGGCAGAGTTCAAGCCAGTGATGCTGTCCCCTCTTTGTCAAAAGTAAGCTCTTTACTTTTACATCTGCTCATATCTAAGTTTTACCTCAATCCAGAGTGCATAACTTTCCAACTTAAATGTCTTCTTTTGTGACAGCGTAATTTTTAGCCTTTGATTTATAATGTTTACATCTTTCTATATAGGCACACACACGTTGAGCACAACTGTATGTGTATTTGTATGTGTATTTAAACACGTATTTCACAAAAGCACACAACACAGAGAAAATTTTAATTATCAGCAGCCACTTCTAGAACCTAAATTAAGCCGAAAAGGAAAGAAAGTGAAAATGAAAGAAAGTAGGCATTACTCTGTTTCACTGGCAGTTCATGTTCACATTTCACCAGAGTCTGTGTAAGGTCATTATCATTGATCCCATTATAATTTATAACTTATTTGAATCCCTTTGAACCCATCAAGTACAAACTCCCATTCAGAGAAAGTCCATGAGAACACTGACAAAGTAGTAAAATTAAAAAAAATTCCAAGGCTTGAAATTGATGTTAGTGTTTAAAACTCTGAGCTGTGTGTTCTCCCAGTAGAAACTGCTACCACAGGAACTCTTCTTTTAACAGGAATTAAAACTTAATCTCTTTTGCACTGTAAATCACAAAGTAAAAAGGCCAGCGACCAATGTAAATACTTAAGTTATATTATTCTAATCAAGAAATTCTTATTGCCGTTTTATTATAAGCTACATTTAAAAATTCATATTAATAGCAACTCTAGGGCACATTTCAAAACTTTAATTTATTCAACTACATCAAAGGAAAATAAAATTTTTGGCTTTAAATATCTATTGTTTGGCACATAATAATGGAATGATGTGTGAGATATTAACAGCAGATTAAAGAAATCAAGGGATAAAATATTCAGAATAAATTACATTGCTACAGCTTGCTATTTATCTCTTTCTAGAAAAATCCAGCTTGTTTTTGTAGTGGTAGAGAAAGCAGCTTTGGAAATAAAAGCCACCAGCTCAGCCAGAAGTTTCTGCACACACAAACCATGTCTAGTTGCAGTGTTACCTATGTCTTCATGCTGCTGCTATCCTGATTACTTATGCTGTTTTCAAAGGGCACATCTGTTTCCAGGTACCAAATAAAGTAAACATTTCAGATCATTCTAAGATGTAAAAAAATATATATATATATGTATTAAGAAAAGCTAATGCTCCTATTTTTTGCTTTCTTGTTGTGCTCTTGGCACTCATCTGGTCAGGTGTTTGGCACTCTCCTCTCTTCTGCTTTTGCAGACAGGAATCTGTGTAGGATGCAGGAAAAACCCACTGAATGATTTTATTCATAGTGAGAACACTACTATACATCTGATGAACATATGGACCTCAATTGTTTGAGGAAAGGGTTGGACTTTTGGATGATATCTTATTTGCTTACTTCAGTTGTTCCTTTCAAGATTGTTCAAAGAGAAGTGATCTTTAAAAAACACTTCTCTTGATAACAAAGGTTTTTATTTTTCTTTAAACTGGATATTCATACTAGGAATCACCGATAACTTTTCTCAATCAGTGCTTGAAGAAAAGACCTAATACAAAAATCAATTTTTAAATTTTTTTTCCCCAGTTCATGGCTGTTGGATTCCCAAAACCAGAAAAGTCAAAGTCCTGGTTAATATACTTCAGGAGCTGCCCTATGTAGACTGTGATACATTTAATCAGCTAAAAATCTGCCCTTTTCCAGGACAGATAAAATCCTGAAAGATACTCTTATGAAAGAAATATGAGCTGCCTAGCTGAACATAATTTTTTGCCCTTCATAACTACTTGAAACAAAAATCATTTGCCCAGATTGTCCTTTCTAAATCTGCAAATAAATAAAATATTCAGTGTAAGGTCTCCTTCTGAAAGGTGCAGTGTGAAGGATGGATATTTGAAGCTATCTATATTATTTGTTAGTGCAGCATCTTGCATTTTCACTCACAGGATTGTCAGAAACCTGCAGGGAGTGTCCAGAGTTCAGTGCAGGTTAGGGAGGAAAGACAGAGAAGAATTGAGAGAGAAATGAGCTAGATGTGCTCAAAGGAAGGGAAGATCATGTCTTCCTCATATCTCTCCATCATCATTACACATGGCAGGAGAAAGGTCTTGGACACTAATTTGGTTTCCATTTCTGTAGAATATAATAAAGGTTGCAAAGGAGCTGTATTTATCCCTGCTAAAGCCTTGGGAGACTGACCAGTCTATAATCACATAGGAAGCCTGTGGCAAAACATCATTTGAACTTGTGCCTTCTGGCTGTTAGTTCAGCCATTAACTTTTGGATTTTTTCTCTTTCTGTGGGGCTCTACGGGTGCAAGGCAGAGGGATCAGTTGACGGACTATAAAGGGACAGACAGAGTCAGTTTGGAGACAAACATGCCTGAATCAGCTTTGCATTAGAGAAAGTCTCACATTTACTATAATTTCAGAATGCTGGAGTAAGCCTTCTTCACAGTAGACCAACAGTGACAATTAAGGTACCTCCTTCACAAAGATATTCTAAGCTAATATATTTAGAGTGTGCTTCGTGAAACTCCCAGTGTTTTGTTCCCTCCAGGACCAGTGCATGGTCTTCAGTTGTTTTTGTTTAAGTTAACAACTGGAAGAAACGCCCTTCCTCTGAGATCATTGATGGCATGCAAACTTTGCCATAATGTTCTAACTTTCCCCTTCAGAGCAGTATTTACTGTGCCAGCAGTCAAACTGAGTATGGTAATTTCATTATAACTCTATCAAATGTCACAATCCAAACATGAAAAGAGTCTTGTTATACTTTTTAAAAAAATACCTGTTCTAAATAATCATAATCAGATTCATAGAGAATATAAAATTTACAAAGCAATCTTTTGGTTTTGTTTTCACACCAGAAAAAAAGTCCTTCCTTTGAACTCTCAAGCATAAGCAATCAATAAAGGCTTTGTGCAAAATTGCTTATTTATAGTGGCTAGAAGTTTTTTATTACATCAATGATGTCATACATTATCATGACTTTTATCAATCATTTAACCTAGGTAAAGTTATTATATCTGACATAATTCCACTGAGGTATAACTGGTGTGTGCTTTATGTGCTATTTCTAGCATGCATGGGGTTTAGAACTATGTTAATTAGAGGTAGGAAAACTCTTTTTTTACTAATTAGCCCACTATTATTTTGAAACCATGAACTGTATTCTCATTGCACAATTTCCGAGGAGGCTCTATTGTTTAGAAGAAAAAGTTACAGAAAACGACTTATGACTCAAATATCTTCTATTTCAGCATGACACATGGCACATACTTATATTGCTTTCTCAGTTTCAGAAAAAAAAAATCCAGATTTTTCACTTGTCTGCTGCTTAATGTCCCATGAAATTTCAGAATGAAATGGTAAACACAGAGTACACTCCTGGATTTTATAAAATAATACAGAGTTGTTCATATCTGATGCAGCAAATATTCCTTCAGGTGAGTTACTATCTGTGAAGTTCAGTTTGTACATAAAGTGATGTCAGACTCAGGAGACATTGCTATTCTTTTCCTTTTCCTGATGCTCAGCTCACATTACCAATCTCATCCAGTCACATAGACTCATGGAATAATTTAGGCCAGAAGAGACCTCAGGAGCTCATCTGGTCTAGCACTCTGCTTAAAACAGGCCCAACTTTCAAACTGGGTTCAGATATTTCTCATGGTGATATTCAGTCAATTTGGAATCACTACAGTTGAAGAACATAAACTTTTTCTGAGTAACCTGTTCCAGAATATGATTGCTTTCACGGTGCAAAAAAAATCCCAGGAAGGAGTGGTTAAAGATTCAGAACATGAATAAAAACTGTCATGATACAGTATCAGTTGTTTTGGAGAGGAAAGTAGTCTGAAGCAGACTCTGCAAGGGGAATTATGGCTTTGGCTTTTTGCAGTTATTCCATTCTGCCCCTGGGTTCTAAGTAAAAGTAGAAAGTTCAGTTTTCATGGATTAAGTATTCAAAACGTGACCTATATGTGCTTGAAACATCATCCCTGAATTTCCCACTCCAGCATACACAAAAATCCCCAAAAACACATGTTATAAGTGCTTGGAATAAGAAAACTGCTCCATCCTCTGATATCAGAGTGTGGAAAGGTGTTCTTTGATCAGCAAAGCAGCTCCAGGTTTAGAAGAGCTAAAAGTTGGAGCTTGACAGTAGCTGAGACTCCCTGGGAGGGAGAGTTCAGTGAGACCCCTTTATTCCCACATACGTATATTTTTATTGCTGCTTTAGGCATTGAGGCTCTGTTTTATTTACCCAAGGCTGTTCCCATTCCGCCCTGTGAAGACTACAGACATCAAAATAATGCTTCTTTTTGTTTGCTCCTGTGCTATTGCTGTCAATCCTATCTCCCTGTTGCCATGCAGGAACTGATTGTAGTACCATGTCCCTGTCCATGCGGAGTTAGTCAGCTGTTTGGGGCACTTTTTTCTCCTTTCTTGTGGAAGACAATACAATCCATCAGGATTTTATATATTTTGTGTTGGCTAATCACATATAGTAATAATACACTCACAGCCAATCTGGCTTTTTCTGAGAGATTATTTGCAGAGGGGAAAAAATTTCTAGCTGTAGGCATGCAGATCAAATTTGTAGTGACTATTTAAGATTTTTTTTCCATCTGTTTTATAAAGTAATGCCTGATAGTCAGAGGAAGGAGTAGACACTCAGAAACCATTTATCATTCTCCCATCCCAGCAGAGCTCACCAGGACAGATCCCACAGTCCATCTTGAATTTGTAGAATTTTCTTTGCATCCACAGCTGCTTTCTTGACATTTTGATTGCATTTAATGTGAGTGGATAACCACCCCAAAATAGTATGAACTCATTTTTTATTGTTTTACAGTGCTCCCTAAATTTGTCTAATCCCTTATGCTATAAATTGAGTAGAGCCTTTTTTACCTATTTATACTAATAATGATGATTTATACTAACACTATACAATACAATGGCCATACTAATTACTGTCTGTATCCACAGCTGAATTATAAAGAACAGCATCAGAGTATCTTTCAGGATGAAGACCATCTTCTGTCTTAAATGAAAGCAGAAGCTATAGGAAAACACAGAAAGGGAAAGAGGCTTCTCTTCTCTAATTTGAGCCAGGAAAGGACAGGGTTAATATTTTGCCTTTCAGGTACTAAATGTGCTCCTTGAGTACTTCCTCTGATGACCTAAACATGGCCTACAATAGTCCTCATAGTTTCCTATCTTAAATAACTAGCAGCTTGATTGTGATTTTATCTTCTTTTTACTGAGACAGTTATATGAGAGTGCTGACCTTCAGCTAACTGCCTGTTTCCTCTGCACAGGGTACACAGGACGTGAGAACTTGGTTCAATCAGGCATGGTGAGCCTCATGTAAGCAGAGGCCTTGATTGCCACAAGCGATAGAATTATTTTAGTTCACATATTACGGTATCTTTGTGGTCTGCTTGTTACAACAGGGGAGCCCCTGACTCATTTCTACCTTCACAATGTACATACAATGACTGATAAAGAAAAAATATCACCATGCTTGCCAGTGAGGCCAGAAGAAACCACAATTGTTGTAGCAGCTGTTCAGCATCTCAGGCTGCATTGTTATTCAGATATTTTAAAAAATTAGTACAAGCTGAAGAGTTAAATATGCCATGGCTTGATGGCATGGGAGTCTTGATGTCCAAGGGAGGAGCAGCAACAAGTGATATTCCTCAGGGGCTGGTACATGGAGCAGCTGTGTTTACCACCTTTTTCAGTGGACTGAATGATGAGAAGCTGAATATGACCTGGCAATGTACACTTCCAGCCCAAAAATCTATTGTATCCTGGGCTGCATCAAAAGCAGCATGGGAAAGTCAAGAGAGATGATTCTGCCCCTCTACTCTGCCCTGGTGAGGTCCCACCTGGAGTGCTGCATTCAGCTCTGGGGCCCCAATATAAAAAGGTCATGGACCTCTTGAAGAGACACCAGGAGAGGCCATGACAATTATCAGAGGCCTGGAGCATCTTTGCTATGAAGACAGGCTGAGAGAGCTGGAGTTGTTCAGCCTGGAGGAAAGAAGGCACTGGGGAGACCTTATAACACTTTCCAGTACCTAAAGGGGCTACAAGAGAAACGGGGAGGGACTCTTTACGAGGACATGCAGTGATAGGAGAAAGGAAAATGTGCTTAAACTGGAAGACAGTATGTTTAGATTTGATACTGGGCAGAATTTTTTTACTGAAAGGGTGACGAGGGGCTGAAACAAGTTGCCCAGAGAAGTTGTGGATGCCCCATGCCTGGAATTGTTCAAGTCTGGTTTGGATGTGGCCCTGAGTAGCCTGGTCTTGTGGAAGATGTCTCAGTCCGTGGCAGGGGTATTGGAACTGAATGATCTTTAATGGGTCTTGCAACCTAAGCCATTCTATGATTTTATTATTTCCTTTGGGAGAAATAAGGATTAAGACCTACAAAGGGCAATTGTTCTCCAAATGAGGGTTGACCAGGAGTTTCTGTACAGGATGAAACGAGCATAGGGATAGGGATTCTTAAATCTTAATATACACATAAATGAGCCATAAGGCAAGTAATGGTATAGACAGGAGTTTGGATGAACTGTGAGCTCAAGCCTCAACTCCATCAAGCAGACAGCTAGACTTAGAGGTTTACAATCACAACAGGTTTTTAGGTTCTTATGGCTTGCATTTTGGAATATCTATTTTTACTCAAAGATTGTGCAGAAGCACAGGTCCCTAAGCCAGAATAAGACATGCCACCAGACAGATGCCTAAATGTTGGCTGATACAGTACTTGAAATTTCAGTGCTTACTTTAGTTGTGTATCTAGTCTGCAAGACTCTCTATGCCTGTCAGGCTGGAAGAGCTGTAACTAAATAAGCTAATTTCTGCAGGGTAGACTCTAAGTTGGCCTCTGTGCTTTTGGAGAGAGCCCTTGTTACATATACCAGGAGGGAAAGCAGACACATTTAATTCTGCTTCCTTAATTTCTTAAGGTTGTTTTTCAAATGTTTCAGATTGTTGACACAATGCTTTATAGTAGGTATATGGGGAATGAGCCAAGACAACAAAAAATATATAAGCAGTAATTTATTAATTCTGTCATTATGGCATAAATCAGTCAGTCTGTTAGACTAAGGTGAAATTGTCATTCCTTCCTGAATGATATATTTTGTTTTCACTGGCTCCCTGAGAATCTTTAACTACAGTGAAACATTCCTCAAAGGTGTTAAACATGATATTCCAAAGCTTTTTGGTGTTTCATAAAATGAGGCTTGACATATTTTGTGGATTGTGTTCTATAATATTTAGGGTAAGAAAGTATTAATTTGCTCTAATCATATTGCCCCATCTTACAGCAGTGCAGAAAGTCAGGTACTATAATAACTTCAGCCACCTCTGTCCACTCTGTCCTACAGGATTTAATAGATCAATATGAAAAAGGAAACTCATAAATGCCCTGAAGAAGGAATTCTGAATGGATTGAAAAGGACAAAAATTACAGAAGTCACTATATACATCACCTCATACAGCTTTAGTAGATGTTTTAACAGTAAAAACTGCTTCATTTATCAGGGTTAACTGAAAAATTAAGTGACATCTCTACTCTGAACTTCTTGAAAGCAAAATGTGCCAGACCCACCATGCATTAATATTATTTAGTTGCTGGAGAAAGGCAATCACAGTGTTTCATTGTTATCTTGCTCCTTGTCTCATGCTATTCCTAGTTCCTCGGGCTAATAGCATTCCTCAGTAGCAGCAGATACTAATGTCTTTCAATATCAGATGTTAGCAGTAAAATGTGATATCACCTAGAGTATTTTCCCTGGATTGGGTTTTCCATTTTCTACCACTTCACTGACACAGAAGAAGTTATGAGCCTTAACTTACAGAGTTCACAACTTAAATCATGTTGGTTAATTTAAATTATCTGCTCAGCCTCATGATCAATGAAGAGGAAGTGAGCAGAAAAGTCTACTTCCAGAGAGCAATGATCCCGTTTGCAGTTTGAATCAAGGTCTGGAAATGACACACCTTGTCATTTCTGACAATGCAGAAATCCAGAGTGATTAGGTCTCTTCTTTATGTTACTAACTAAAGGTTTGTACTGGGAAGCAATGCATACTGAAGCCTTTTCAATAAGTGCTATTCAGTTCTCAGTAAAGGAGATTATTTGGAAGGTCTTTGAAGAAGTAGCAGTAAAAAAACATTGTAAATGTTCAAAAGCATTTTTGTGCACTGTTCATAATCACTGATCATATGGCATCAGCCCATTGCAGGAAGCTTTTTTTTATTATTATCTCATTGTAAATTTTGGTTTTGCCCTGTCAGATCAGTAAATGGCTAATACATATTTCTGTTTCTCTCAATCAAGTCTTCCAGACTTTTATTGTGCATTACATAAATGTTGTTGCTCTGAGAACTGGGATATACTAATAAATTCACAAGCTAATGTCAAATGCTTCAGTGAGTATTCAAGGGAGAACTACATTAGCTAGTACAACAGAACCGGCTGTCAGTCAAAAGCCTATTTTAGCCTCTTTCAGAACAACATGAACAACTGTAGCAAAACTATGCCTTTTAAGCTTTCCTTAACTGCAGTGTTTCATCTTAATTACTGTACAGTGTGCATCACACACTTTTGCAACAGCATTTTACCTTATATTTCCTTACAGTGTCAAAAAGTGGCAATATAATAGATCATAATGTGTTAGCGAGAAATTATAGGATTCAAGCAGTATTTTCTTATCTTTCTGGGACTGATTTATCATTATCTAACTAGCTCATCTTTAATTTTTAAAAACTGTGGTTGAATTCTTTGATCATGATTTTTCCTACATTGCACACGTTGTTGTTCCTTTTACCCCCACTTAGCTTTATGCAATAGAAAACATGAAAGGAAGACAATAACTTAACAGGGGAAAGAAGGAGTAAATGTAAGAAACAAAACCAAGAGATTGATCTGATGAAATCAACTTGCTTGAGTATATCTGTAAACAAATGCTGTTTCCTCATCCCCAGACTGTAAACTAATAAACTCACCAGCATGAAGGCAGACCTGCAATACCACTGGCATGGAACTCAGATTAGTTATTGTATTATGTTTGTTCCTTTCAATTCTATATGCTATAGATTATATCCACTTATTTGTTCAAACTCCTGGGAAGGTGGCAGGGGCATTTCTTACCACGAGTAAAACCTATGTGTAAGATGTCTCCTGGAAAGCACATGGGATTTATGTTAGATCAGCTGGTGGCCAGTACCAAGTCATCTCTGAATATCCACTGAGACAAATCCCACTGTGGTGATATCCTGTCAAGAATTTGAGGTGTGGATTGGTTTTGTTTTTCAGGGTGGAGTTTTTCTTCTCTTTAGGACTACCCTTTGCTTTAGAGTCAGTTTGGCATATTGTCTGCTCACAAGTTTCCCAGAAATTTCTTTTAACACTGGAGAATGTATTGTCACATACCTAATGTGATTAATGTGTATATGAAAATGAGCTTTCCCATAACTGAAGAAATATAAAACTAAGATTACCATGACCATTTGTGATTACAAAGACTACATCCATCTTATTCTGGAAATCAATGTAATTTCTCAGTCAAATAAAAGTTGGTATGTGTGTGCATCACATTTAACAAAGGTAATATGAAAATCACTTTGTCATATCTATAGTGAACCAGTGTTACTATATATGATGTCAAAATCAAATATTTCAATACAGCTTTAAGTACCAACATTCTTCATATTCCATTGAAGAAATAGTATTTTTTTAAAATTCATGTGCCTGTCAGTAGAAAGATTGATCAATATAGATCTATAGATCTATAGATATAAATCTATAGATATAGATATCTATCTATATATATAGATCAATATAGATATGGATGATATAGATAGATATAGATATAGATATAGATATAGATATAGATATAGATAAGATATAGATATAGATATAGATATAGATATAGATATAGATATAGATATAGATGATATAGATATAGATATAGATATAGATATAGATATAGATATAGATATAGATTAGATATAGATATAGATATAGATATAGATATAGATATAGATATAGATTAGATATAGATTAGATATAGATTAGATATAGACATAGATAGATATAGATAGATAGGTAGATAGAGATATTAAAGACATTGTTGGATTGTTTCCAGCTAAGACTATTGCATTACTGTGTTAGGTGCTGCACACATTTAAACAGTGAAATATAACAATTGCTACAAAATACCAATAGAATACAGACAAAAGGAATACTTTCTTCCCTTGATCTTTCTGTTAAATAGTTATATCACTATATATGGTTGGTAACTAGAGAAGACAGGCTAGATCTTTACATCTGTAGAATTCACTCTAACTTTAGGATTATTTTCACCCACTGAAGCCAAATCCAAAACACCCTCCTCAGAAGCAGGCTAAGCTAGCCAAAAAACGGGCTAGCCAATAAGGGCCAAATAAAGAATTCTTCTGCTCAGTGTTATGAATTAGTGTCCTCTTACCTTGGACATAAAAACTTCATTGCTGAAAGAGGAGGAAAGACTGATTCCAGGATATTCACCAGTCTAGGGTCTAGATCCTGGCCTACATAATGCAGAAAATCAGGATTATGGCCTAGATCAGGTCAGGGGCCCAAATTCACATCCTAACAGTTTGTTGAAAGCAGCTTCTGAGATGCAGCTACAGACAAATCTCATCACTCTGGGGAGTCCCCGCTTCCTCTGGCAGGTGGCTCCAGGGCTGTCCTCATCCCTGTACTGTGATACTACTAGGATGAATCTGTCTAACTTCAATTTCCAGCTCTAAAGTTCCTGTTATTAATTTCTCTGCAGAATTATCCCTTTCTTTTGGATAATTCTGCCACATCGGAGCACCTTACATTCATATAATCAAGTTGTCCCTTCTCTCAGCCTTTTCTTTAAGTAGCTGAGAGGACTGAGCTCTTTCCCTGGGAAAAAAAAACCAAACAAACAAAACCCCCCAAAAGAACACCAAAGAAAAACTCTAATTGTGAGTCTCTTTGAAAACTTCTTGAAGGTTCTATGATTCCAAGACTTTTTCACGTTAGTAATGGATACAATATTCTGGTAAAAATGTTACCAGCTCTGTGTGCAGAAAAAAGGTCACTTCCCAATTTTGATATATCACCATTCATGTATCCAAAAATTGCATAAGGCTTTTAGCTTCCACACAGTATCTGAGAGCACATTCAGAGATGATTATCTGTGATAATGGTATACACTTTAGCTGGAGATCTTACTGTGATATGTTACACTAGTGCGTTTTCCTGCTATTATTTCTGTTGGTTCCTTGCTTTTAAAAAGCATTGTGCCTAGGCTGAGTCTGCTTCTATTCCTTACAAGTTCTGAATTCCCAGTCAGATGAAACAAATATATCATATAGCATTTAATATTTTATATTATCATAAATGTACAGTCCAGTATTTCTGGTACAAGCCTGTTCTATAAGACTTTTTTCAAATTTTTCTTTCAGAATGTTAGTGGGGTCAGTATTTTCAGAGATAATTTTAAGTTATTTATGCACCAATGTGTCAATCAAGACAAATCAGATCTAATTCAAATCACCTCCACTAATTTAGAGGGCTTTAGATATAGGATGAAATAGATTTTTCAGAATGCTAAGCACATCTGCAACAGCATATACACAAAATAGTGCATTACCCACTGAAATACCTCAATTCACTTGGCAGACTTAACCTAAAGTTCTGCACAGTATGCTTGGTTATTATCATTCTGTAGTGAGGTAATTTTACTAATATTAATTTTATCTGTAAGGCTTACTCAGGTTACTACTCAAATGCATGAGAAAGGAGCTGTGTATAGGTTTAAACCGACTCATTTTTGGTAGACATTTAACAAGAACAGGATGTCTCCTTCAGCTTATTAAGAAGTCCTTAGAGAACAATAATTGTGAAACCTAAACCCTGTGTTTTCTCCCTCTTTCTTCACCCTATTTATAAGGGAGATACAGAATATATCTAGTACACTGTGGTATGGGTACTAGCCCTGCTTTAAATACACATTAGAGAAACCACCAGCTATTGCTGTTTGAAATAAACATAAAATTGTTTTCATTTTTGTAGAAAAAAACATTTCATTCTAGGCTTGGGGTGCATAGTAAAGACATCTTTAAAATTTTCTTCATTCTTCATAATGTCTTTTTGCAAAGCTCTATGTAGAAACCTTGCATCTTCTATATACAGCAATGTGTTTAGGTTAGTGGATGTTTTGAGGTCATTCAAGGGCACAAAGGGTTTTGTGTACAAGTATGGCAAATAACTGAATTAGTTCAATGTAATAAGCATTATCTAATTACAGAAACAACTGGTGAAAATTCTATATACCATATCTGAGGCAGAATAATCACATTCTATACAGAGATCTTAATAATTTAAAACTAGTTGTAAATGGGAAGTTGAATCATTTGCTGCTGAACAAGGCTCTGAATTTTTTTTATTTTTCAGCTTTATATTTCAAGACAAGATTTGGAACTCAAAAAGTAATCCAGACATTTTGGATCAGATCCAAAATGTTTTACATATTCAGAAAATCCTATGGATAAAAGTATAGTTCAAACATATCATGTGATACCAGTAATAAAGAGCCATGTTAAGAAAGAGTGGGAAATTTTAAATAGACAACATAAGCTAGAGAGTAATTATTGCCTCCTATTAAATTTCAGAAACCAACCCGTGGAGCCCTGTTTTGGAAGGAGTTGGCCAACTACAGTTGAATGAGTTTCAGTTCTTAATAGTATCATGTTAACAGACTAAATCCTTGGCAAGTTTGGACTTGCTTTGGCAGGAAAAAAATAGCATCACTCTAAATGCACAGACTTGACTGACAATGCTGAGTCCCAGCAAATTCTTTACCAGAATTAATACTGTTAAGGGACATGGTGCTGACTGATTAATGCTCTGTCTCCAGCTGCACCACAGAGGTGATGTTTCTGAAGAAGGGCACATCAATACTCAAGAAAATGTGGTTATGTAAAGTTATTTTATAGAAATTGCATTTATAGAAACATGGAATAGTTTGGGTTGGAAGAACCTCTGGAAATTCATCTAGCCCAAAACCCTGACAGATCTTGAAAAAAATCAGGCTGCTCAGAGCCCCATCCAACCTGACCTTGAATGTGTTTGCAGTAGAGTGCTCAGCTGTTTTGGTGTGCAGTAGTCTTTTAAGTGTCAAAACAAATAAAAGGCTCATTTTGCACATTCAGCCTCTAAAAACATATTATATATGTTTAAAAGTGTTCCATTTTCATATATAGGCACACTGCAGGACTGAGCTTTGCAACAGGTTGCAGAAGATGCTAAAACAGAGACTGGAACCGGCATTGCCTGACATAACCTGTTCACCAGCCACTCTGCCATGAAAACTCTTTTTCTGATTCCCAGAAGTAGAACTGAAGTTCATATTCCTATTTCAATTGTATCAGTAGACTAGGAGTCAGATTTTTTTTTTCATTTTCATATTTTTAAAATTCTAAATTATAGCTATTGTCATTCATGAATTCAATTACTCTATTTTTACAGCACTATCACTATTGTATAACGCCTTATTATACTAAGGCTCAGTCTCCTGTACACAGGACTTCCTTATTTTCAGTGCCACACAAGCTATATACATCCTAATGTTTCCTACCAAAAGTTTTTTTTTTCTCTACTTTTAATCATTAGAAGCAATTTTAGAACTTGTCTGCTTTTTCTTTATCTGTATTTGTTTTCCTAATCCACACAAATATAATTTAGCTTGTATATCCTTCAGGACTCCATGTTAAGTTTAACCTTATTTCTATTTAATAATAAGAATGGACTGATACCAGAAATAGTGAATTTAGACACACTGGCAGTAGAAGAATCCTTCCTTTCTTTTTTGTTTATACTATGTTTTACTTTGTTAAAAAAGTAGATTTCTATTTTTGTGATTCTAGTATGCAAACTTGTTTGAGCTTTTGAAATCTTCCTTCAAGCATAAAAAGGCAAGTCTTCCATCAACAGGACAGGCAATGTGATACACTGTTCTGCTGTTCTTAAAAATATCAGGCAACATCCAGGTGCATTTCAGGGAGAGGCACCAAAACAAAGTTTTAAGGAAACTTTGCTGTCTGACCATGCAAGAGCCACTCTTGTCAGTCATTCTAACACCACCTGAGCTGGGAACGAGGCCCCTTTGCAGCAGCACCCTCACACTCACACAGACAAGATCTCTTCACCAGATTCACCCCAGGTTTCCCATAGCAGAGTCTCAGACATTTGGATCCCTAAAATAACTTAATCTTGGTACAACAGCTGGAGCAGGGACCCCAAACAAAGGAAACTCTCGACTTTCATACCCCAAAGCCCCAGTATGTCAAAGTCCAGAGTTCTCAGCTCCTGCCATGTCTCCAAGTGTCCAGGGCCATTGCCAAGCCAAGGGTCATCGTGCCCTTTGTTGTGTGAAGGGTCAGCAGCTCACAGCCCCAGACACCCCAGAGCTCAACCTGCAGCTTGCACTGCAGCCGCTCATGGAGCTACCTGCACTGAATGTAGTCCTCGACACTAAGTATAAAGAAACCTGTTAAACCCACAATCAAATTTTATTCCCATATTTAAAAATCTGAATTTAACCTTGATGAGTTGTAAGATTGCTCTGTGCCACAATGGGACAGGATCCGTCTATTAGAGTTGCACATCCTACCATTCCTGTCCTTCCACTTTAAAGTCCTGACAATTCTCTTAACACTTCTATGTAAAATAATATGTGTAAAAACTTCCTCTGGAAGGGCAAGAAGTTCCCTAAGTACTATGGCTGGAACACGAATCTGAGAGATAGCTGAAGAATATACAATCTATTTTTTTTTTTAATATTCCACATCACATGAATGGACAATGGGTAGTGGTGATAAAAAGTCTTACAAAAAACTTATGACCCTAAAGAGGAAAGAGTTACATAACTATGAAGTACAAGAATCATTGCTATATCCCCTTCTCTTCTTTATGCTTTAGTAATTCTTGAAGTTTTAGATCAAACACTCTGCTTAGGTTTGTAACTGGCAGAACTATGCAATTCACCGGAAGAACATTTTGCATGAATACCTAAACTCAGTCAGGTCCACCAGCATGATCTTACCAGTTTAGTCCTTTCACCAAAAAAACAAGTGAGAATGAAGTGAAACCAACAGTAGACTGAAGCCTAAATCCTGGTTTGAGCTTTTAGTCAGGCTGATGGTAAGTAGTGGGAATAAGGAAGGGCAGGGAAGACACTGGAAATGAGGTTATGGATATCATGCTCAAATGGCAGCAGAATGTGGATGTCTGGTGTAGCCAAGAGAACTGTTTTCCCTGCCACAATGCAGAAAAAAAATCAGTCTTCCACAAAATCACAGCCATGAGAGCAAGGTTATAATTTGTCTCTTCAAAGAGAATTCTTGCTCATTCTTTACACAACCATGGAAAGAAGAATGTCAGTCTTATTTATATAAACCAGGATAAATATTTATGAAAGGTTTTTACTCTCAAGTTTCGTGACACAAAGCATGCTAAGCTAATCCCATGTTCAGAAAAGCTAACACCTTCCTCTGGAATATCTAGCACGGATTCTTGTTATTGCACAAGAGGGAATAACAATGACCATTGATCTGATTCATTACAAACATTCAGTGAATCATGTGAATGCAAAACAAGAATGAGGCTCAGAGGTTTAAAAAATGCATTATTATAGCAGAAACAGAGATAAATACTCTATCCTGAATACTGGAAATCAAGCCTGTTCAATGATCCAATTTTCCACTTTGCTTTTAAAACACATGTAGCATTAAATTCAAGTATACATCACCATGTCTGCTGATGAGGAAATGTTGTGTGATTTATGACAATATCCAAGTAGAATAACAATAATTTCAGAGTTGGACTTGAAGCCTCCTTTAGAAATAAAGTGCAGCAGAGGATATTCTGTGAGATTTCTTCCCCTCTTCTCTTTGTGTGAAAGTATTCCTAAAAACAGCACGAATATTTACAAGAGATGATCAGTCACACTGGGCTTCAGCCAGGGAGGTCTTTTATTAACAACGTGACACTTGTCACTTGTCACAAAGTGATTTCTTCCTCCTATGCTAGAAAAGATGTTACAAGTTCTGGATCTAGTCCTCAGAAAAAAACAATTGTAGCATCCGCTACTTGTTGAGTTATTGTAAGCCATTTCTTTATCTGTTTTTTTGAATGAATTTGCAATGAACTTCTGAACAAGAATTCTCTTAATACTGTAGTACAGCATGATTCTTTTCAAGTTGAGACACTGCTAAAAATAATATAAGGATACAATTCTTCCTTATGTGACATGGCTGGATTTTTTTTTTGTGTGTGTTTTTTTTGTTTGGTTTTTTTTTTTTTGGAGGGGGGTTGGGGGTTTTTTTGGGGTTTTTTTGTTGGGTTTTTTTGTTTGTTTGCTTTTTGGTTTTTTGTTTTGTTTTTTGTTTGGTTGGTTTTTGTGTGGTTTTTTTTTTTTTTGTGTGTGTGGTGGGGTTTTTTTGTTTGTTTGTTTGTGTTTTGTTTTGTTTTGTTTTTGTTTGCTTCTTTACAATGTTCTTCACTCTGGATCCTTATACTGTATCCTGAACTTTCTGCAATATGAAACTAACATGATATTTGCAGTAATCCAAGATAAATATTCATTGTTTCAAATACTTTGGTGCATAAATAGTAAATAGAATACTGAATAAGAACATCTGGAGAAGTTTTTGGACCAAATTTCTAAATTATTGCAGAATTTGACCTGTGTATAATAAAATTGCCTGTGTCCTTTATATTTCAAACAGGACTTATGCCAGATCTCTGTGAAGGTGAGACAATCCATCTTAACAGGACTAACCCACTGGGAAATAAAGGATTACTTTAATCACTTTAGGTTATCAGGAGACTTTATAATAAAAGATGCACTTTCCTGATTATACATCCTTGTCAGAAATACCAGGAGAGTGACTGAGTTTTGTGTGGTTTGCATATCTGCTTTAAGGCTGCTGTGACAGCAAAACTTGGCAGAATTAAATATGAATTTTTGCATGTGGTTTCTATAAATCCAACATTTTCCACTTTATAATCCAGAAAAGATGATTGAGCAGATGGTAATGCAAGCCACTGGATTTATGCAATTTTTTTCTAAAACTGGGAGTTTTCACTCCCAAGAACAGCTTATATATGAGGGCCTGAAAAGACTGAATACTAATTTTTTTGGCAGAGCACTATGCTCACATAACCTAGGTACACAAATAGTAGCTATAAATAAGATGACCGTAGGAGGTACAGAAAACAAATTCTTTCTGTGTCAATGAATTATCTCTCCGTCAACTTCAGATATGCACTTATATACATATTTGTGTGCAATATTTTAATCCAATTATAAAACAAAGAAGTAATGCTTGTCTGCATTTATGTGATCTAAATAAAATATGTTAAAACCAAAAAAATCTAAGGAGCAGGATGCATGAAGCATGAGCAGGGACATAATAATGAATGCATTTTTATTTTAAGAATTCTTCTCAGGAGCTGTTGTAATCAGGGACTCAATGCATAACTTATTAATAATGCTCCATAAGACGCTCTTTCAGCAGGTTTTCAAATTTCCTACTGGGGCCCCATGTGAACTAAAAACAAAGCCCTGCATTTTATTATTGCTCTGTTATTCTTGCAAGATTTCCCTGAAGACTGAAGTCTCTCTGCTCTGCCTGGGAACCATGCACAGACCAAGGAGGTCCCACAATGTTTTCAGTGATTGTGCTTTCACTGTTACCAGATTATCCTTTTCGTCACAGGATTTTTTTCCTGGGTATATGCCATGCTTATTCAAGATTTCCAGTCAAAAATACTGTATTAACCTCACCATAAGACTATGGAAGGATAATCCATCTCCTACAATCAGGCACAGCAGCATTGATGCTGGGCATATTCTTGTGCTCAGGAACTTCTGTAGTCAGCAGGAAGTGAGAGGATCTTCCAGGAAGCAATTCTACCAATTCAAGGCCAGCGTGACCTTCCAGCAGTGCCTTTCACTCGTATTCTAACACAGAGAATCCTTGGATCATTGGGTGTCCCATCAACACCAATGTTTGAACACATCTGTCACATGTCCTGCGGTGACAGTCTTGCTGTGGATGGACTTCTAAGCCCTATGAGGGTTAACCAGCATTTGCATAGACACACTGGGCTGTGAAGAGGGTACTTAGGACCAACATCCTAGACTGAAAAATCAGCCAGCAGGGATTGTCTTTATTTGTAGCTCATACAGAGCTGAGCACATTTTTTTGGCTCTTTACACTGAGCAATAACTCTTAATAACAGCACTGTCTGCAGTCCAGAAATGCTCTGATTCATCTCAGCTTGTAATTCTGGAGTCTGTATTAATGTTTCTTCATCAGATTTTTTTCTGAATGGATCCTAAATACTTTCATACCAATCGGGGTTTGATTTTTATTCTTTTTTTAATTGTGGTTTCCAACCTCCCCTAGCCTTTATAAATGCTTTCTAAATTTCCCATTTCCTGCTTGATGCTGCAAAACCCCTATGCACTAAAATGCCCACTAGCTTTGGAATGCATCCCGGTAGTGCTGCTCAGCATAAATCCTTGCAGAGCACTCGCTGGGCTCCAGCAGTCTCCTGAAGATTGTTGACAATTTCAAGAACTTTGTGATTCATTTCTGCCATTCTCATTAATTTCCCCGAAGAATCATTAAGGATCTTGTATGGATATATAACTTCACAATCACAGGCAGGTAATTTAAATGGAGGGCACAACTCTTTCCTTTGCCATCGAAAACACGTCTGTTGCCTATAAACTCTAAAAGTCTCCCCCCTCTCCTTCAGCCTTTGCTCAGAGAGTCCACATTTCTGATCCATAGCAGATGGAAGAAAATGATTAAGCTTACACATAAGGACTAGATCCTGCAGTCCTAGCTCCTTTCTTATTCTGGCAGATTTCCCATTGACTTCAGTGCCAGAGTAATAAACATAGAAGGACAGCTGGATCTGTAGCAAAGATATTATTGTCAGCTTCCTCTATATTTCTCAGAATATTTTTCACAGACTGATTACTGAGATGTAGGGAAGTGTATTTTCCCTACCCAATGTCTTGTTTGTATTCACTATGCCTAATGAGATTCCACTGTGTCAAAGTAATGCATTTTAAATTTAACATTCAAATTAAAATTCATAATTGCTACATTGCAACAGGTACCACACCATCCAAAAGACTTGACATTGATCTGGAACAGGTCAAATCTCTTTCCTGAGGACTATCTGTGGGAGATTCTTTAACTATTTTGTCCTTCTGTTTCAAGATTTTTTTTAATATCTGGGTAAAATGAACTTTGAGTGCAGCAAGCACCAATGTGAATACCATGAAGCATATATAGATCACTTTGGGCGCCCACTGGAATGTAGTTTACATAAAAGAATAGTTACAGTGAATCATTCCACATGGACTTGCCTGCTTTGTTTCCAGAATTTAGCACACAATTCAAGTGAGTCACTATTTTAACATTGTATACCTTTCCTGTTTATAAGCAGTAGCGAGAACAATCTGGAAATTATTTCAGAAGGTATTCTCATTTCTGCAAATATTATTCCCAGACTTTATCTTGTACAACATTCACTCTCCTTACACTGTAGATGGTTTGGGGAATTGGCTTTTCTTTTACATTTCATTCTAAACACTTGGGGACAGAACTCTTGTTAAATTTCTTCATGTAAATAAGGAATTACAGCATACCCATAAACAAATGTGCATTTGCTATGTATAAATCACGAAAACGCCAATAAAATCAGAAGAGGAGTGATCCCATGGTTAGGTTATTTGGGCAGAGCCTTCTCTGTTCATGTGTTTCCTGTATGAGCTTGAAAATCTAAACTGCATCCTTGCTCTCTTTTTCTTACTTAATTGAAGTATTTAATTTTTTAGGCTCTTGTATTTATCAATGGAGAAAAATAGGCACCTCCAATGTGCCTGCCTATTATCTGTATTCGCCCTTGAGATAGATAGGGTTAAACAGGACTTAGATGTTTGATTTGAATAGGTGTCTAACAGATTTTGTAAGTCTGGTCATTATTTTCTCTGTGTCCCTTCTTCAGTTTTAAAATGGATATAATTTTAAAACTCCCAAGATTACCTTGGTGCTGACACATAAAGAAATTATTAAAAATATATCAGTGAACTGAAAGCAATAAAGTGTCGGAAGTCCAGACACCAGCTTCTTAACACAGCTCAGAGGACTGGTAAAAGACAGGATTTCAACACAAACATAACAATGGTAAGATTTTAGCACCCACATTTTGAGAGCATGGAAAGATCTAGCAAAATAAAATGTACTGTGACCCGTCTGGACATAACTGTTGTAGATTGGATGTAAATGAAATAGCTTAAGTTTTACTGTGGTCCAAGCATTTCTCCAAGAGGAAAAATAAGAGGATTAGGTCACTGTAACAGTCTCAGTGCTCTTGTATGTATCACCCCAGACCACTTCACAAGTATGTAATTTTACTCTGCTCTAAAGCCAAAGTTTCCCTCATAGTTTTTTGGGTTTGTTTTTTTTTTGTTGTTGTTGTTGGGTTTTTTTTGTTTTTGTTTTTTTTTTAATCACTGAAGAGATTTCACAATCAGAAGTACATGGAGCCTTTCCACGTGCTCATGGTGTTATTCAATGCTATGATTCATCATTTGTATATAGTTTCATGTGTACTTATGGTTTCCACCACAGTGTGTGCAGATGCACTCACTGGTCTGCAGTTTTCCAAACTACAGACCTCTGAAATCCAGAGGTATTTATTTCCTTATAGCAAATAAATGCTTGTGCGATACAGAAATAAGATGAAAACAGAAAAAGGAAGTTGGATTAATATCAGCCTAAATAGGAACAATCAGCTAGCACGTAAATAGTGAGTAGGTAAAGGAAATTTAGTAAAGATAGCTAAGTTGTAAGAAAACAGTGAGATGAAGCTAACTAAAAGATAATCTAAGTTGCAGACCTGGGAAATTTCCTAATAGTGGGCTTTCTTACACTGGAAATAATCTCCTGGAGGAGCCAGTGGAAACATTGATAAATCAATTTGGAAAAAAATGAAAAAGTTTTGAGTACAGGGAAAAATATTCCACTATAAACAAACAAATAAGTTTAACTTCTTTCTTCACTGCGCAACTGACACATATCTGAGCAGTAGAAAAAATATAAATTGTGAGGGAAAGATACAGGTTTGATTCCCAGGCTTTCTACAGATTTTCTGTGAGAACTTGACTAAATCATTAAGTTCTCATTTATAGCTGACTGGGAAACAAATTTCACTACTATGTAGAATGTCAAGGTTCAGGGAGGAAAAAAAAAAAAACCAGAAAAAGTTGTCCTTAACCAAGATGAACTTTGGCATATTGCACCGCAATGAAATTCTGTGGGAATAAGAAAGGCAGTGACCTCCCATTCCCTTGCTACTGCTCCGCTCCCGACTGTTCACGTGGCAACCAGCTGGAGCCAGAGCTCCGGGGCATCCTTCCAGCAGGTGCAGTTGTGCTTACAATGTTTCCTCTATTGCAATCTGGTTAAAGCGCAAATAAAAACACATACCCCCAGGCTTAGCTGCTCTGCCTAGGCTCTGCTTGCTCTGCAACAGCTCCTCTGACTTTCCGGTATATTTGGCTGGCGCAGAACAAGCTCTTCCCACTTACTGTCTCTGGGAGGGCCACTGCAGTGAAGACTGAAGTCTGGTTTGGGCTTTGTTGGCTGCTGAGATAGGAGAGAGAGCCTTTACATTTGCAGCTTTGCTCCCCTCTGACTTTGTGCCACTGGGAAATCTGTATCCACAGCAGCTGCCAGGATAAGGGTAACAGCAGTGTTGAAGCTCTCTCCTTGAGCTCCTTTGTGGAAAAACGTGGAGTTGTCATATAGAAAACCCAGGCCGTGATCTGGTAACGAAGATCCAACACTTTCCCCCATTACTTGAACTGTCACAGTTGCTGGGCCTCGCTGCCTCATGGGCAATCTGTGAAATGAATGCTTCTTGCAGCGTGCAGTCACTTGCACAACAAACAGACACTAAACATTTCACTGCCTCAGGCAACCAGCGTTTGACTGATATGTGCGAACTGGCTCTGGCTGCTTCTGCCTCCATTTGCTGTTCCAGGCTCTTCGGGTTCCTTGTTCTCTGCTCTGTTGGCTGTCTGAGATGTCTCACAGCAGAGAGTCCAGGATGAGGCAGGTGTGAAAAAGAGGAACAAAGAAACTGATAGGTCTTAGAATTAGATTAACTCTCCAGCCTCCTGCTAGACAATGGCATTTTTGGACTTACAATTTGCTTTTGCTGGTCTGTGCTCATTTGCAGGCAATCCACAATGGGAGCACCACTGACAGAGAATGTGCCTCTGTAGCAGGGATTATTTTACAACCTGGAAATGGAACAGATCTGTTCAGCTGTCAATACTAAGTCAAATGACTTCTTTGGCTTAACAAAGCTATATTGTTATACTGAAAAATTTCTTTAAGATGATCACCTACAACTGGAAATGAGTAAGATGTGAAGAGATCCATAGTTAGCTATATAATGTAACCTCCTCCTGCTTGCTACCCATAAGATTTTAATAACAGTTGTGCCCAGAATTCTCACATGCAAAGAGGTGATTGCATTATGGGATGTGTTCCAGTGATGTAAGAGACAGTCTTGCTATCCATCTAAGTAGGCAGGAAGAAGAATGGAAGTGTTTGCTGATGCAAAGGTGAGTCACAACAGTGAGTGACAGCATACTTGACATGGGAAAAAGTTAAATTGTATCTTATTACCTTTACACCAAGTCCTTCTTCTGCTGCAGTCTCATTCTAGTGTTTCATTCAGCTGTGTTCAAGCAAGATTTATACATGCATAATATATTAAAGTTCCAGCAATAAAGGTGCTGCAAGAATATTTTTAATACCCTGCTGTAGTGAGCTATGTGTGTAAATTAACCCAAAATTAAACCTGTAAATGACTACCTAAGGCTTGCACCTTCCAGTCTTTCTGCCACTTGGCAAAGAAGATTTTAGTAATGTCTGCTAATTTTTTTGACTGCAGATAATGCTGGTAAAAAGAAGCAAAAATTAGGAGATGACTGAACATACATATTAAAAATTTTCATCTACATCCCTGAAGTCTCATATATGAGCCTGTTTTTTATTGAGGAATCATAGCAGCACTAGTCAGTCATTGAAAAAGGCTCCAAGCCAGTCTTGTTTTAGCAGTGGCAGCACATGTTTGATTCCCTGGGTATAAAATGTGTCTTCAACCACTGCTGGAGTCAAGATCTCTCTATACCAAAGCACTCCTGTCTTCAGCATCTGCAGAAACAGACTGCAGCAGCAAACATCAAGGAACACCAACATGTGCCTTGAATGTGTCCCGTGCAGCTCCAGGGCTATTACTGTGATGAACTGAAAGCAGAACTTGGTGCTCTGCCATAACGTAATAAAGGTCACTTCCATGTAGTAAGAAGGATCGTTTTTGCTCTGAGTCAGTGTATCTCACCAGCATGCATGGCAAAAGGGGTGTGCAGAGTGAAACAGAATCCTCCTCTCAGACCACTGAATAGCAACAGTGTCAATGTACTATGCCAAACACACCACCTCCAGAGTTTCTGTAGGGGATGTACTACCCTGAAATTTGGCTGGCAAAGCTGCGTATTTTGAGTCTAGTAACCCATCTCCCTGTTCAACATTTCCCACTGTGCTGAGTGTTTCAATTAACTTTACTGCAAGCAAACTGAAGTGAAATACAACCTAAATTCCTCATATTCTTCTTAACTGCGAGCACAGATAATCTGTAATTTGCTGTTAAACATACATGTAAGCCTCTGCAAAATGGAGTAAAGAGTTCACTCTAGAAACTGCATTCAAAACTCCTAAAGCGTGAAGTAAAACATGGTCAGTTTATTTTCACTTTTCTTTGGATTTATGCAAATTAGCTTGAATAATTTCTAAATCTCATTTCTTACCAATAGGTGGCACCAACATTTTCTGCTTTCTTCATGACACATTGCCAGTAATGAGATTTAAAGTCTACTCCAGTGGTAAATTATCTATTAAATCATGATGAGTTCTGTACTGTTCCTTTCCCTGCAGATTGTGGCTGATCACTATGCATTGGTACATGTTTTGTTCTCCAAGCATTTCACAAAATCTGAGTGGGATGTTTTGCTAGATACATTACCAATAATTCAGGCTGCTGTTCTCTTTCATGTTGTGGGAGTCATTTAAAAAATGTTTTATTGGAGTCTGGGTTTATGGTGGTTTGTTTTGGTTTGGGGATTGGGTTTTTTTTATGTTTGATGGCTTTCTTCAGCTTTTCACACAAAGATGTTAGTATATCAACTTTTTCTAAAAAAGATCTTGCCTTTCCCCCTTTGCAGGTAATAAAAAATTGAAAAGTAGACTTTTAAAAAAGCCAAGTTTTTTGGTTTTTTTTTTTTTTCATGTTTCATGGTTGCATGATTGCAACCTTTACAGACAAGATTCTAGTAAAAGTATTTGAATAGTTATTCCCTAAAAAAATTCAGTTGTGAACTTTATAGTTGTTTTGGAGAATAGGTACTAAAATGATGCAGGAAAAGTCACTGAAACCAAAAGCAAGAACAGATTTGGCAAACTCAGTTAATTGATTTAAAGACTATTCACTGCCCTGTTTTGGTGGGAGAATCCTTGTTCCCAATGGACAGATCCACTAGAAGTTACATGTAACTCTTCATGAGAGTCCAATGGTTTTCATTGCAAGCCACAGTTTTACTATTCCAGATTAATCACCAATGGACAGAAGACTTTAGTTTTCCAGTTGAGGTTCCCAGACAAGATTGTTTCCTTATTCTCTCCTTTCATAATCATCATAGCAAGAATGTGGCTTCAGAATTGATATAGCAATTTTTTGACTCATAATTTTGTAACTCCCAAATTTTGTAACTGTTTTAATTTTAGGGATGTGAGGTTTGATTCACAGATTCTTTCTTATCCATCTGAATTAATGATACTTCTGGTCAAGAAAAAAGAATGCTATTTCACCTAAATTTAAAGTCTAAAACCTGCCTGCCTACAGCCTATATGCACAAATCATTTCAAAGTGTTTATCAAGTTTGCTGCTCTGAGAAACATTGTGAAAACAGAGCCCATCCTATGGCTGACTGCCAAGATTAATGAAAGTTCAGGATCCAAAGGCCATTTACATAGAAGTTGGTCTCCTTCTAACATAATTTATACCACTGACTTGCCACCTTTATGTCTTGCCTATTCATAAATCAAACCAAACCTCTTAATTGATTCTGCACCACCTTGTTGCAATCTGAATATCTGCTTCCCCAAGCCTCATATTCTCAGACTTCTCAAGTGCTTAATTTCGCCAACTGAATACCACATCTGCATATGCAACATGAGCCATGAGCTGAAGAAATACCTAAGACAAAAATTCTTTATATAAGTATTCTTTACGTTTCTGGTAACCTTGTCATCAACTTCTGTTCATGCCATATAGGTCATCTAAAATCCATTGGCAGCATCTGAAAATGCCCTTTTACTTGAATTGAAATTCTTTAATTACTTAGTGACTTCAGTGTTGTGAATTTGACCTAAAATGGGAGACATTACCTTATCCAAACTTTTCAGCAAAGTCGATGTATTTTAAATAGTCATTATCCCACTCCTTAAATGATTTAACATTTTGCTGGCCTTTATACAGCCTTAATTAACATCTCCTTTTTTATGCTGAACAGTCTGGAGTTTTCCATTTCTCTACAACTGAATGATTCCAAAACACACACCTATGGCTGAAACTTGTTTAATTTGGGATTCTAGGTATCCACCCTGTATTGCAAAAGTAGACTGTGTGATGCAATATTGTTTTCAGCTGCAGACTTTGTAAAACAAGTATTGAGTAATCAGAATGTATCTTTATCCTTGTGTGTGCTTAGCAACCCTACAGGTCTGAATGACACAAAGAATTTGCCCTTGGACAGCAATTTAACAAGACATCAAACACTCAGGACAAAAAATAAAAACTTTGCTTATATTTCACAATGACTAGGGAATGAATAAAGAACCTCACAGTCACATTGGTTTATATTAGGGCAGGAGTTTAAACTTTTCACTTTTGGACGTGGGCAAATGCTCTAGGGAGGTCTGGAAGCTGGAATGCAGAAATTTCTCTTTTTGCATCCTCTGGAGTAGCTGTCAGAAGAACAGCTGTATAGGCACAAGATATTTCTTGCCCTTGCCATTAGCACTAAATAGATGTTCAATAATGATTGGAGGAAAAGGAAAAAGGAAAAAGAGAAAAAGGAAAAAAGGGAAAAGAAAAAAGAAAGGAAAAGGAGAGGGGAAGGAAAAAAGAAAGAAAAGAAAATGCTACTTAGTATGCTTCAATATACTTCTGAAATGTATCATAAAAAACAACGGGATGAATATGACACAGAAGCCAAAGTGGGGGGTCATATTAAGGCTTGTCCAAGTAGTGATGCTTTCCTAAGAAGTCCACGAGGAAAGAGCTTGTTAAAATCTCTGAAGTCCTACATTGTGTCCCAGAGTCCAGCAAGAAGGCATAATGCAGTTGATATATGCTCCACACAGAAAGCAGATCAGAGGAGAAGATATCTGTGGTCATGGCATAGCTGGTACTGAGATGACAGTGTTTAGGGAGCTTAGATACTCAGAGCAGAAGAGTGAGAAGGCACTCCCTTGAAGAGGGCTTGTGTGTCCCTTTGTAGCACAACCTGTCTTCTTCTGCTGTTGGGAACTGTTATGCTGTGACTATATTTAACTGATCTCACTGGTCTGAGGAGGTATCTGAAGTCAGAATTGCTGCTGACTGCCTTGCACTGAGCCTGTGTTCAGACTGCAGGCAGGTCTCACTCCCTCAGAGCAAGCCACTCCGGGAAGGACTCTGATTTGTCTGCCTGTTAATTTTGTAGGAACAAAAGGGGCACATGAGGTCTTCTGGGTCAGGTACAGAGTCCACCTTACAGCTCAAGATGTTCTGGAACAGACACACTGCAGAGCAGGGAAACAGAGGTTTCCAAATGCACTTTCCTTGCCTAGACTCCTGAATACTGCTAAAGGCAAGAAGTGACAAGGCCTGGCAGCTCCCAGCTCAAGCTCACAGTCAGAGTCATGTGTTCCTTCCAGGATAAATGTAATGGTTGGACTCGGCTTCCCAGCTCGCCCTGACTCACACTCCTCTGTGCTCAGAATAGAGGGTGGTTTTAGAAGAATTATGCACACAAAGATACAGTTTAGCACTTGGTAGAAAGGATTGCTGAAACTAAGTTCATACCCAATTTTGGAAGACAAATGCTTCTAAAAATCTGCTGCCTACAGCTAAATAGAGCATGGTTCATGCAATCCATCTTCTCTGACTTTCACCATCTATGTTCTAGGTGACTACACTAGACCTAGTGACTTTAGGCTCAAAAGAGTGAAATAGAGCTTTTAAAGAGTGAGTCATCTGACCTATTTTACATATCTCTGTTAAGATGAGACAAATGAAGGTCTAAAGTGCCTATTTTTTTCTACTGATTCTTAAAGAAAGTCAGAAAACTACATAAGAAACTATTCATGTAGATGAATATGACCTCGTGCATCCTGGAGCACCCACTGCTAAGCTGCAATTCACATTATTCAATTTAGGCAGTGATTGACAATGAAAGGCTGACATTTATAGCTTAACTAATAATCTATGTCGAGGTGGTACAGCTGGTTGGGAAGGAACAAACAAGCAATTAAAGGAGTATATTTGCTTCCCCTGAATTCAGTCTGTGTATGGTTTTGATTTGATGACTTTGTCAGAGATGCAGAAGTCTCTGCTAACCTAAGTTTCACTGCAGACACAAATGTCTGGGTGACAGCAGGCAGGAAAAAAATTGCATTTAAGAAAGTTAGTTTCTGGGGGGGAAGGGAAGGAATGACAGCTTTCTTTTTGACCAATACTATATTTATAAAATTAGGAATACGTTACTTAAATAAGGTTGCTGCCTTACTAGTCCTTCTCAAGTAAATGCCTACATTTCCAGTAGTTCAGTGGAGTGAGGCAGGCTTGCTGAACACATACATAGCTTAGGAAACTGTTCTCTCCACTGACTGCATCAACCCTCAAGGTGATCTTCCTAAGTCAAATGGCAATCCCCTAGGGAGCAAGGAAGGTGCTGGAGCTCCTGAGGCTATCTGCAGAGCAAGCCTCACCATCACATCAACTCTTCAGCAGCTGACAGGGTTAATTCACTCCCTGCCCCATCTGGGTGGCAGTGGCACTCCTGCAGGAGAGATTAGTGAATATCTCCCCCTGCTTCTGGGCAAGTACAGGGGATACATTTAATACCTCGGAATTTTTCAGACTAAGGCGAGAGTTACCTCAGGAATAAAAAATCCTGAAGCAGTAGAAATCAGAAGACTGGATCCTTGTTTGGATCTTCCAGCTGTTTTACATGGCTCACATCTCACCAGATAGCACAAATTTCATCAAAATGCTTCAGTAAAAGTTGCAACCTGAGCTGCTGTTTCCAAGGGTATGTTATATCAAATTGCACAATGATCTCCCAGCTGTACATATATTATTCTTTAATTTTATAGGTTTTTCTAAGCCTTTCATTTTATTTTTTTAATTACATTATTGCATTAGCTCACATGGTCCTGCAATTTCTGTGGTCTCATAACAAACTTGAAAAGAACAAATGCAACTGCTTTTGTTTACACTAATGTTGCATTAAATATATGAGAGGATATTCTTGCAATGCCAGATTTGTCTTGTCCCATATTTGTGAAAATATTTTGGGCTATTTGACATTGCTTTCTCTTGTCCATCTTTGTTTTCAGCAATATAGTGTGAAATTAATTGTACTCATATCTTGAGTTCTTAAAAATGAAAGTCATCTTTACATAGAATCTAAAGTAGTGATATCTTGGGTGGCTGCCCAAGTATTTAATCCATGGAAAAGTTTTAATATTGATGCAGCATTGTTGCTAAATATAGCAAGTCAGTTACAGTCACAGTTATCACATATATTTTAAAGATGGTCTGGCATAAAATTTGGCATATCCTATATTTCTCTAACAAATTCTCATTGGGTATCAGCCTGCTGTTGGACTACTTTAAGACATGTAAGGAAGTAGGGAGAGGGAAACTTGTGAAATCTATCCTTCAATTTCTTCCACTGGAAAAAATATTAAAGAACACCCTACCCAGTCACATTTACCAAAATCTTTCCTCTTTTCTTTATATGTTGGTCTCAATTATTGGTTTCATCTATATGCTGGTTTTAGTTATTTGCTAAGAATAGCCTTTGATAATCTGTTTTCTCTCTAGGCTGTTTGTGACTGAGTATTCACTGCTCAGAATTTTATCATAAAAAATGGTTCAATTCATTGGAGTCCCTGTGTTAAACCGCTATCAAACTGTTTCCAGTTCCCTCTGCAATGAGCATGGCACATTGCTTAGTGTATTTTCAACAAGGCAGTCAGTCAGGATATGAGAAGGTCTTCAAGTGAAGTCTCCATTGGTTCCCTCAATAGTTTCCTTAAATAATAATTATATCCATCCCAGGTAAAAATGCATGTTCAATTTCAAACTTTTACTGAATGGTTTTTTTATGCCTCTTGTTGGCCCTTATGATGTCATGTGACACTTGTCTATGGGGTGGATTGTGTGACTGACATTTGTTTGGCTTCTGCATACTGTCAGTCCTTGACAAAGCATTGTCCTCAGCTGGATGTGGTATGGGTACCTGGAACTGAGATTGTTTTCACCTCCTTTCAGCACTGTCTGTGGAAGCTCATTTGCACTTGGTAACCCATGCAATGGATCCACTGGGCTGGATTCACTCCCTGTTTCTTACAGGTTCTCTCCCTTAAGAGAGTGCTACCAGTAAACTCTAAACATGGAGGTGGAAGTCTGAACTCATGGATGTAAAGACGTATTATTGTGGTTCTTCTGCTATACAATCATATTTATCTATCCTTCCCAACATCTGGACACTTTTACAGAGGCACTTTCTGTCTATCTGGTGCCTGTAGTGACCCATGAAGAGCCAGCTGTGTTCAGGCACACCTGGGTAGTTTGCAGAGCTTTGTGTACAAAATGCCACCTGCTCTGTTTCCATAACTCCAACTTGTGTGATCTATGAGTCATACCAGCCAGCCTGCGCCAGATTAAGGGGTTTAAAAGACAGCACTATTGATTTACCACTGTGTTACTGATAAGTGTGAAAGACTTTAAAAAAAAAAAAAAAAAAAAAAGACATGTAGCAAATGTAAAAATAAAAGCTCATGGTCCTGCTGCCTTTAAACCTCCTAATAAGACACCTCCTATGGAAAGCAGTGGAGGTGAAGCTTCCATTCCACCCATCCTTGTGCTAGTCACCTGTTTAGATGAGGGATTTCAGTTTTCCTGGAGCTATTGTAATTGCTTATAGTAGCAATGTAATTGATTTTAGAGGAAAAATGAAAGAAAAAACTAAGAAAGTTCTTTTGAAAACTTTGATGAATTTGAATTACATGGGCTAATCCAAGGTTAATTAAGTAGAGGAAAAAAAGCAGAAAGGCTTACTGAGAATTAAATTATGTCCAAGTAAGTGTTAGCATTAGGAATAAATTAATAGGATGGCGAAGATATAGCATTGGATTTATATTTGATCTATATCAAGGAATTTAATTCTTGAGAAATACACAGTTTTTACAGAAAACAACATATGTTATTATCACCACTATACTTTGGGGAAGCTACAAACTCATAAACTAAGTCTAAATGAATTATATGCCAACGAACAAAGAGAACTGCTCTCCTCAAACAGAGCTAGGTCTCTTAATTCCCACTCTGTTTTGCCTTTGGACTTTATTTAATGAAGTATAAATCACATGCATACATTTTAAGGAATCTTTTTCTTGTTCTCTTTATCAGATGCAATTTCTATCATTTGCATAAATGGAAAGAGGAAGTCTTTCTTTGTTGGGTATACATACCTTTTTTTTCCCCCCAGATCTTTGGGAAATTAATTGAGACCAGTTAGAACTGGTAAGGGACCTGGTGGAATATTAATATCTGTGAGTTCATAGTTCTAGAATATTTTAAAATTTGAGTTCTAAGTTTCAAAAGAGCAATAGAGTAATAAAAAGGAAAATTTGAGTGGGCTGTATGTTAAAAAGCAATGCAGAACATTTCTGAAGTGCACATAGATAGTCTTGGTGCCCTGCGCAACAGGGTTATACTACATGAAAATGACACCTGTCCATTGGATTGCCTTGCTCATTATGCATTTGATCCTCAGACTGTCAGCTTTTGGTTGTGGGGTTTTTTTTTTTTTTTTTGTGACTCTCTGTTCTGTCTGTTTATAGCCTGAGCCTCAGCTGTCCCAGAGATGCCTCTCACAAACCTCACATATGTGTCTAAGAGCTGCCATTCTCTCTCATCAGCTGTTTGCCCCTCCTAATAGGTCATCTTTGTATCCTACTTGCTCCTTTTGTCTATTTATATATACACTAATTCATGTAATTCTAGGATATACTTGTAATGCTTTAGCACAGAAGTCAGGCATTCTAATTCTGAATCCCCTATAGATATAACTTGCCTCTTCCTTGGCACTAACAAAATCAGGTTTAATTTTCTTTCAGGCTGCAAAGGAAGGGCAATTTTTTTAAGTCTTTATGGAGGTGTTTGTTTTCTCCATGGATGCTTTTGTGATGCATCTATCTGAGCATGGTAGAAATTTTAGTAAGGTCCTTTCCCCCCACTCCCTTCCCAACCATTGTTGCTCAAGTATTGGGAGTCAGGGATAGGCATATTTTATAAATTAAAAAGAAATCAGTCAGTACATTGAAGCAATTAGTGTAAATGAGTCAACAGACAAACAGGCAGACAGAGTTCTCTGTGCTTTTTGTCTTTTCCTGTCCCCAAAGCTTTAAGTGTAGTACAAGAGCTAAATGAACAGAGTGAAAAATGACCACATATAGTGGGCCAGGCTCCAACCTCACTGACAGAGTTGTAAATTCAGAATAAGAACATAAAACCTGCCATCCTGGGTGAGCATGAAAGTCCTTTTAGTCCAGTCCTGGAGAACAGTGGGCAAAAACAAAGGCTCAGGACATGGATTAAGCAGATAAATTTTATTTCTCCTGTTGTAGCCTTTGAACTGGAGCCTAATTTAAAGGAGACAGAGATTATAGTCAATGGTTGAGTTTAATAGCCACAAACAGACTTCTCCTCTGTGATCTAATCCCTTCTTAAATCTGTGGATGTTGGGTGCCCCACAACAACTCAGTGCAGTGAACTCCATAACTTCAGTATGTTTTAAGTGAAAAATTTTTTCCTTTCGACCAGCTTCCTGGTCATTTCACTGAATGCTCCTTCTTGCATTGTGAAAAACTGGGATTGCACTTTCCCATTGGATATTTTTGTAATTTGCCATTTGTAATTTTATGGTCATTTCACTGATGCCACTGGGGGCCCTTTCAACTGACACTGCTGTAAAGGCAAAGTCAAATACATGTTTTTAAGGAATCTGATTAACTTAAAAGTCCAGCTGCTACCTTGGTCAGGATAGTCTCCCTAGCCATCTCTGTTTGCAAGAGGAAAACCCTTTGGAGTTCAGAAATGCAAGGAGAAGGGAGGGAGGTGAGGGAGATAAAACCTGGGAGATGTCCTGGAAACACGGCATTTCAAACACAGCACTCGTCAAGACATCTGGACGGCCCAAAGCAGGAGCTTGTTCTGCAGGTAGAGCCAGAACCAGAGGTGCATACAAGTGTGCAGGATTTGCAGCAACCCTTAAACACATGGAAGGTCTTTACTTTCTAGAAGCTAGGAACAAAGTTGTGCCTGTTTTCTGGAGTTCATGACAGCACTACTTTATTGTCTCTGCACTCACCTTTGCAGTCCTCAGAAAGCAAGACTATCCACACTATTCCTGCTGTATGCTCCAGATCCCTTCCCTATGTAGTAACACTAACCCTGCATTCAGGATGGCTCCAGACTGAGGAAACCTGTTTTTTTCAATGTGTAATCAGAAAGCCATGTTAGCGTGATCAGCATCACCATCCTCATGCTAGACCCCTGTGGCTCTCTGCTCGTGTCTGCAGCTCTTTACATGTTATCAAAACCAACACTACCCAGAGCTCTGAGCCCCAGTAAACAAGCTTGTTTCAAGGAAGATATGTTTCTGGTTCTATCATCAGAGTGCACATGCCATATTAGCCATTATGTGACACCTGTGTGATGACTACTAGCTACCTGGTTGTTCTAGGTATTATTAAAGCATCGATTGAGATTTAAAAAAAATAATAATATAAAAAAAGAAACATACTCAATCTTCAAGGCTGAGGTTGTCAACTTCCAGTTGTTGTCAAGAGAAACAGGAGCACCTTTCATTCTCCAACATTCAAAGCCTGGGACAGCATGTCACTGTAAGTCATTTATTGAAGACTGTCCAAATTCCAGAAAGGACCTCCAACAGTAAAATCTAGATGCTTTTATCCTGTTGAGTATTGTCACTGAAGGACACCTGCCAGGTAATAATTAGCATTGACTCCATGCTTCTCAGAAGGCTGATCAATCACTTTATTATACTATACTTATTAAGGAACCCAACGCCCTTACAGACAATCACGATATAGGTGGACCCAATTGGTCCTTGAATCTAAACACCATCACCATTGGCCAATTAAGAAATCACCCTTTGGTAAACAAATCTCCATAACACATTCCACATGTTCACAACAGCAGGTGCAGCAAGTGAAGATTAGAATTTTTTATCATTCTTTTGTCTGATCTTGTCACAGCCTTCCCCAGGACAATGCCTGGGAAAGATGTGAATTGCTCTCTGTGGCCAGAGAGCTGCTGCCACAGAGTATGACCTCCCATCAGCTGTTAAGGGAATTTTCCCTACAGGAATACCACTGGATTCACTTCTTGATGTTCACCAAATGGTGCAGTATTGCCAGTTGCGAAAACATTCCGTCACTTTCATTCAAGTGGATACATCCAATAGCTTGGCTTTGTTCTTTCTGCTCCAACACTACTTATCAAGAATGTTAGTCAGACTTCACAGGGCTAATTTGAAATAGCCAGATCATGTTATCTCCTGTGATGTTCCTCAGGCTGTTCAGTCTTTGCTTCAGAAATCTCCCACTTTCTTAGCTCCTGTCCTGGTGTGAATAGCTAACCATTCTGTATAGCCATGACAAGCTTTGGGAGAAATCAGTCTTCTGGAATATGTGCTGTACAAATTTACTCCAGAAGTATCAGTTCCCCTCTAACAAGAGGTGATGGTAAGCAAGATATGGGCAAATGGGTATTCCCAAAACCAAGAGGTACTTACACTGGAACATCTTTTGACAGGATGTGGAGAAGGTCAAGGCAGTAAATGTATACACAAGAATACATATATATCCTCAACCTCATACTATTCTCTTGCTGCTTAGCAGATCTTTCGTTATGAATATGACACACCTGTGTGACAACCTCCAGTTCTTAGTACTTGCAACACATTTGCAGGGATTAGAATATGCACTGTCTATATTAGGCAAACACATTTAGCCCAGCAGCCTATTGGACCCCTACTCAGACAGAAAATGGACCACCACAGTTAGGAGTAACAAGCTCATGCTCTCGTGCTTTCTCCATAGAACAGATGAAAAATTATTTCATTGGTTTTTGCATGTGACCAGCTGAATTCAGTGCTTAACCACAGAAACTGCCTCAATGATGGGCTGAGGTGGACTCATCAGTGTTAGCAGCATGGATATGGGGCAAAAGGAATCCACTGTGATATCCTGAGAAGATGGTGGTCTTTTGCTGCATTACTTCTCCAGAATGAACTCCTCAAACAGGGCTGTGAATGCATCCTTCTGCATGCTGAAGAGCCCGGTATAGGCTACAAAAGCAAAATAGCAGAGTCATCCTTGCAAAGACTGTTCAGAAGCATCATGGTGCCCTGAGCGCTTTTCAGCCATTCAGATTTACTTGTCAGTATTGAAGTTTGCTTCCAGTGCCAACCAGGATGTGGTAAATTTTGAGAGGAGCCACATGCTTTAGACTGCATCAATGCTGCTGTTGCTTTCCACCTCTCTTCAGTAGAGAAAGTCAGTGGCAGGGATCAGCAGTGTGACATACTGACTTGTACTAGTACTAGTACCAATACCAAACCAGTATTGGTAACTGCAGGATGAGTTTTTTTGGTTTTGGTTTTTTTTGGGTTTTTTTTAGCCACGGAATCACCGGGGTTGGAAAGGACATCTGGGTATCATCTAGTCCAACCCCCCTGCCAAGGCAAGGTCACCTAAAGCAGGTTACACAGGAACACATCCAAGTGGGTTTTGAATGTCTTCAGAGAGGGAGATTCTGTGATTACCCTGGGAAGCCTGTTCCAGTGTTCTGCCATCCCCAGCCTAAAGAAGTTCTTCCTCATGTTAAGCTGGAACTTCTTGTGTTTCAGTTTATGGACACTGTTCTTTGCCCTATTGCCCGGGTCATGAAAAAAGTGATGATGATGAGCTCCAGAATGATCTGCTCCAGGGATGGAGGTGAGGCTGACTGGCTGGCAGTTTCATAGGTCTTCCTTCTTGCATATCTATTATCTTTTCTCATAACATCTAATTTTTCTAACTGTATTTCAGATAATCTCTTCCTTTTTTCTCAAATCCCTCTTGTGAATGCATGTTTATGCTGTTCCCATTTTAGAGATAATACAATACTAGCTCTTAGTAACTATCACAAACACAATTTGGGAAGAGTAGACGACAATTTCTTCCTCCACCCTGTCTAATTACACATAAGTATTCCATTAAGTAACCCTTCATCACTCATTTCTCACCTGGAAGAAAGCAGAGGTAATATTACAGAGATACTCATAGTCCATCTAGTTCTTGAGCCTTGCTTCTGTCTGGGAATCTACTTTGTATGTACTTAAAAGTGGTTCTCTCTTAAACCATTCAGGGAATACAATTCTGGTGCACAGGAAAGAATGATAAAAAGTAAAACCTGATAAAAAATACTTAAATTTATTAAAGTTAATTTAGAGATATTTAATCAATGTATTCTGATCCAAAGGAAATGGGTCTATTGTAATGGAAAGGGTTAGAATATAGGGCATATCTTCTACACCCCTAGTAGAGAAATCCTTGAGACTTGTGTGAGGAAAAAGGGAGGAGAACTGCACTTGTGTGTGTGTATATTCAATAGACTGTTTTGTCTTTGATTCCTCCTTAACTCCATTAATCCAGTCTCTTTCCCTTTATCTGTCATGATATTGTGTCTTTGAAGAGTTCAGTGCCTGAGAACAGGCAGGTCAACAACCCTTTGGTTGGGTGCTTAATACATACAAATTGAATAAACACCCCAGGAAATTGTAATTCCCAGTGAAAAAGTTTCAAAAAACCCCTGGCTGTTTCTTGTGCCCAAGATAACACAGAGTGACACTTTTTCATCAGAGACAGTGACTCATAGCTAGAGGTTGAATTGTTGTGGGGAATTATTTTATCTGTTGGCTGTATCAAGTTAAGAAAGATGGAGGTGCAACCCTGAATGTCTTATTAACTGCCAAAATAATTACATCATGGACAAAAGGGGGAGATGAAAAGTACTTACATCAATTTATGCTCTTAGTTTATGTGTTCTGGAAAAGTCTGTATCTTGTATCAAGGGCCTCAGGCAAGTTTCATGCTTTACAGTTTGACAGCTTCTGCCCTTCCAATGTAAAATATTTATTTGGATAAAACATACTGATGTTTTATTCTGTTTTTTTTTCTGCTGTTATTTTATCATTGTCTCATTCAGCTTTTTTTTTTGTTGTTGTTAAATCCTTTCACAGGATCTTTAATCCCATGTATACTTTGTTCACTTTCATAATTTTACAATGAATTATGGCATTCCTAAATGTTGTATCCTCCATGCATTCACCTTTATTCAAGACATCAGTTGTTTCTGGAAGCAGGCTGCTGGTATGGCTATGGGTAAACAGAGACATTTATGGAATCAGAATCTAACTAACTGGAAATAATAAAAAACAAAGATGGAAATCAGAAGTAGAGAGTATAATGACGGCTGTCCTCAGTGAAGAATGTGGAAAAAATGTGTGAGATTGCACTAAACCCTAAGATCATCAATTTCTCTACCATGATTGCCTAGACTGCATTTTTTTGTTTCTAGCTAAAGAAAAATGGCATTGTCAGACCCACAGTATAAGTCAGAAAAAGCTGCCACTGTGGGAGGCAGTGAGAGTCCCAGCTCCTGGCAATCTCAAAATCAGGAGGAGGCAGGAGGCCAGCATCACCTCCTCACAGCATCCTGCCTCTGTGAGAGGTACAGTGCCCAGGCTCAGATGTGGTGGGGTGTAGATGCTGTTTGCCCTCCAAGAGGGACTGCAGGCTCCTCACTGACCCTGTGCACTGACTCTGCTGTGCACCCTATAAATCCTCCCCCAGGCTGTCTTGGTACCAGTCAATACATTAACACCCAGCGGGTAGGAAACCCATAAGCAGACGTCATTTCCTTACAGCATTAGGTCCATTCAAAAGTTTTTTTTTTTTCTCTTCCTCACCAGTAGTCAAAGCAGAAACAATTATCTATGAGTGACTAAATCCTTCCATAAAAGCACTCCCAAAAATCATTAATCCTACAGCAGGGTTTGTATGTGCTTTGCCATCACCACTTTTCCCCTTGTAGGAACAGTGGTTGGGGTATTACCCAGAAAAGCTGGAGGGAAAAAATATTTTAAGAAAGAGGTAGGAAGGAGTCTCCTCCTGGGAGACAGTGGTGTGGGAATTTCTGTTGGCAGGAGCATGAGGCCTCTGTGCAGGAGAGGGGATGAAATAAAAAGCCTGCACGTCAGCAGATGGGGAAAGCTCAAACTGAAAAGAAGCTGTTTGACTATTTTCAAAAGCAGGCCCAGGGGGAATTGCAGAAGAGAACAAGCAGGTTTGATATTTTGAGAGAAGGACTGGGGACTCATTGTCTGCCACCCTGATTTCCTTATGAACATCAGGAATTACTGTGTCTGCCTCATGATGTCTGAAATTATTTTCTAAGAGAGGGATGCCTGATTGCCCTTCCCAACACTTATTTTGAGAGTCAGCTGCTGTTGTAGCAGAGTATCAGCCATCCCCTTGGCTCCTATATAAAGAGAAGGAAAAAAAATGTGTTGAAGATTTAACCCTTTGTTCTCCAGGAATCCTCTCTTCTTTGATCCCCACATTCATTTTACTGCTTTCCTGCCTTCCTTTGTCTTTTTGTTGTTTCTTCTCTTTCACCCAGAAAAATTCATCACACATCTTAAATGTAGGAAATCCTCTGTACATGCTGCTTTAAAGTCTTCTGCTGAATGGAATTACATGTTTTGTACCAGTGACTGACAGGTGACACTGCTTTGCCAGGGGTGGATCTGCAGAGTGGGAAGACAAGTTGTCAACTGCTAGTGACAGACACAAAAAAGGAAGACAACCAAAATCGCCAGAATATTATAAAGGACAGATATCCCTTTCTTTGTGATGAAGCAGTAAGTTTTAGCTCTGAGGGAATTAGTGATTCCTACCCTGAATGTTTTATATTTAAATCTTCTCTATGTGGTCTAAATCTTCAGTGGTGCTATTTTGCATCCATCTCTGTGTACAGATATATATAGACACACATGTATATATATATATATATTTGTGTGTTTGTACCTTTTGTGAATAACTACTGGTTATTCCTTTTTTTTAAAAAAGGAATGTCGCTGTAACTACTATACTAAAAATTTTGCCACACTGACACCGACCAAGTGTTTGACACTGAAGTGTTAATATCAGAATATTTCTCTGCTGTTGTAATTTGATGTCTGCTTTGTTCCTGTCACAGCCAGCCAGCACTGGTATCTGACAGCTGGGGCAAAAACAAGTAACATTCTCATGTGTGTTTGGTCCCCTAGAACTATAAGTATGGTTTTACCAGAGGAGAGATACAGCAGGAGGGCCAAGTCTGATAATAATTTCCCAGTAGAGAGGTTAGAGGGCTGGAGACACTGAAAGAGGGGAAAGGGGGTTTTTATGGTTCGGTCTGAGAAGAAGAATCAGAATGTCAGATACAACTCTATTTAATTTTAGGACAAACATTCTGAAAAAACTTTCTGAATAGTAAGGTCCATGAAAATATGAGCTGTGTTTTATGTGTTATTGTGTGACTGAGTTCTTTTGAAATGTAACTGGACAAAGAGCTCAAGTAAGTCCTCTGGAAAACAATAATTTGGCCCTAGGAAGTAGTAAATTACTTAATAAGATCTTTCTTTGTCTAATTTCTGTGGCTTCATGATTGAAAGAGTCTTCTGCCTGCTAGTCTTACATTCACTCTTGTAAAATCCTGTACCATAAAATTAATCTGAGACCTGAGTTCAGTTAGGAGTGTGTGCAAGTAATGGCCGTGATGCAGCTGCAAGTGATCCTGAAATGTGAAAAGAAAGCTTTAGGATAGAAAAGTGAAGCAAGGTAAGAACCTATCAGCAAGTTCCTTCTCCCTGCAGTGCAGTCGATGCAATCAGTACTCTGCACCTTAGGTTCTTTAAATCCTGCATCCTAAATTCATGTTCCTATCAACGTCCAGACACAGATGAAACTTGGCTCCCTTGAGGAGATTCATTGACCTGATTGGAGCTACTCCTGTGTAATGGCATACCCTTTCTGTCGTAAAGTTGGGAGACCTTGCACAGACATTAATGATGCTGCTACAAATCACAGAGATGTGCCCAGTGAGTCATTGGCACAGCAAACCATAGAGCTCAGGTCTAGTAAATCAACTTTTTCCCTTCAGGAAGAAAATGCCTTAGGTGTTTTTGCAGTGTTTGAAAAGTTCCTTTTATTTTCACTGAAATTAAAAAAAAAAAAAAAATTAAAAAAAAAACCCCAAACATCCACCCCAAAACCTTGCTTTGCAAACATTTTTTTAAAATCAGCTTTACTGGTGTAAGCAATATTGTGTATATATTAAAGAAAATTTTGTATATTAAGGCATGAGATCTAATAGAAATAATTTTATGCCAATAACATACAAGGATAAAAAACGTGTACTAGAAAAGGCAAAAGGGCACAAAAATTGAAACTTTGCAGTCAGTCTTTGAGAAAAACCTTGATCTGTCTTCTGTTTGTATAGGATTAATATTATTTGAGATTGTAATTTCCACTGATTTTTGTATATGGCCTCAATGCACTGTTACCCCAAGAGCTCAAGTGACTTGAGCTATCACACCACCAGAAGCAAGTCTAAAACTGAAGTCTAATATTCCCTTAGAGTGTCTTGTTTTCAGCCCAGCAGGACAGCAAAGCCTCCTCTGCATGGCCTCCTCCTCACTTGCCCTCTTGCAGCAGAGGCCTGTGCACACCACTAAAGTTTTAGCAGGTTTTCCTCTAAAAAGGATGGTCTAGGCACATCACAGACAATTTCATCTGAAGGCAGAGCTATGCCTGATAATGCAAAAAGGTTGATTTAGCCATGCCTTCATGCTTCCATACAGTCTGTGTGCCTGCCAGACACATGCATGTCCTTGCTAGGGGACAGGGTGGTTTTGCAATCAGGGCTGTGAAGTACTGTTGATGAACACCTCCCATTGACAGCATGACAGTTGTTCAATAAAACAAAGACAAAATGAGATTTTTCTCACACTTTGCAAGTATGAGGCTTACCTTTTGGAAGCTGGAAACAATAAAAGATGTTGTCACAGTCACCCACTGCCCTGGGCAGCAGCAAGTCAGAAATGAGAGCACTCATCCTGCCAGACCTCCTTTGAAAACAAATTGCACAACAGAGTCCATAGCAGTTCTAATGGCAGTAAGAACACAGATATTTCTTTGTGCAACTGTAACAATTAAGAAAAGCTAAAGCATTTTCTGCAATACCAGTACCCTTTGAGTCAGCAAGAAAAATGAAAATGGCTCTTCTATGGAAACCTCTGGAGAGAAACAAAAAAACAAACCTGCAAATGCCACAGCTATCACTGCTTCCTTTTTTTTTTTTTTTTTTTCCTCTCTTAATGATGGTGTTTAACCCTAAGAAAGAAGGAGGAGAAACTTTTACTTTCCATTTTCCCTCAGCCTAAGTGATGTTTTTTTTTAACTTGGATGAGTCAATATGCACTTTTGCAATACAAGGACACCCCCTGGAAAATCCCACTTTTAGCCATTTTCCCATGGTAAGTCTGAAATATTTTTTACTGTGCTCACCCTTCAACTGTCTTGATCATCAAATAAAAAGCCAAGATAATTAAATTAATTATTCTACCCAATTTATAAATTTTCACAGGAAACAATTATCATTAGAAATAGTGAATGCTTCATATTTACAAATTCATTGTTGGTCTCTTCCTCCCCACTGTTTTTCTTACTAGGGAAGATAGGTTTGCTTTGGTTATCCATAGAACTCTCTACCATAAAATATGCCATATAATTTGCTGTTGGTCTACAGCAGGTAAGTTTTCCAGCACAGCAGTATCAACTAAGGGTATTTTTAATTTAACCATTTGTTTATATTGTCAGCAGCTTAGTGTAGATCTGGTTACACTGGGTTGGAAAGTGCTTTTGCCAGTATAACTTCACATGCGAATGAGTGTTTTCTGTGCCAGTAAAATTAGTTTCTTTTCTCCCTGGCCAGTAGAAGCTGCACCCACACAAGGATAGCTTGCCAGGACAGTTATATTGGTAAACTTTTCCTCATGCTGACCTGGTCTCCAAAACAGCATTGCATAAATAATAGGGCAGGTGGGAGCAATCATAAGTGAATGCCAAAATACTGCAGCTGAGTTAATTCATATGTAAGAAGCCTTGTGGTGGTGTGGTTCTGTCAAGGGTCAGCTATTTTGGGGCAGGTGGAGAGAATTGCAGAAGGAGATGACACACTTCGATATTGCTTTAATTCTGCCTTTAGAAATAACTTTACAGTTAAAGCTACTTTGAAAAGGAGTAGGGCCAGATTATGGCATGACTCCAGTTCCTAGGTGGTCAGGACTAGAAGGTAGAAAAGATGAAACAAAAGGAAAAGCTCTCATGGGAGTAGCTGAAGAAGAGGAGACTTTTTTAGTTGAGCCAGGGAAGAAAGGATCTAAGTGTGGGGTGCTGGCAGAGGGAGAAAGGCACTTAGGTGGGCTGGGCCAGTTAGAACACCCAGCTCTTTGAACATGTGCCTCTGTACTGGCTCACTCTGCACACTGGATGAAAATCAAGGTATTGGCTATAATTTAAAAGCAGCTGTTGGCTCTGTTCCTGGTGGTCTCCATGGTCTCCAGCACTGCCTCATGATGTCTTTCACTGCAGCTTCACTACTGGTCCCAAGGGCTGGACTCCGGTAAAGCAGTAGTATGTGTCCTTCTTGGAAAAGGACTTTTTGTCTCGAATTTTCTAGTTTCTGCAGTATGGTAACAGTAAAGTGTATAAGTAATTTAAGTTTTAATATTTTTCATGCCCAGTTATCTCTTAATTTTTGCATGCATTTAATCCATATATTTTGGTCATGAGGGTTAATTTCCAAGAGCTGTGTCTGGCATACCAACAAATTATCTCTGCTCTGAACCAACTCTTTTGAACTACACCAGTTGTTAACAAATGTTTCTCTGAGCAGCTGTAAGGCACCTGGATTCTGTGATGAATGTCACAGTCTAACCAAACTAAATAATGCCTTTATAATACATATCAAATAACCTGAGTATCTACTGCTGGTTATGACATTTGTAAACTTATCCATGGCTTTACATAAATAATGGCTATTGTAAATGTTTAGACATGATCCTTCTCTGTGTAAAATAAAAGAAAGCAATCTGTATACTGGAAATTCTGGGAATGCATTATAAAAATCAAAACTTGGGACCATTTGGAAATATTTTTTATTTCCTTATTTAAATTAAAACACTGGACTTAATCAGGTGCTCTCCACAGGTCTTCCATTGTTTTCTGGATTTATGGATATTTAGATTTTATTTATTGTCAACAAAAATCTATTCACAGAGTGTCAGTGTACCACTTCTTGCCTTTATATGAAGAGAGATATTATCTTTATTGCAGCAATCAAAATTCATTCAGAATGAGCTTGAAGACTCTGCTATTAATGCCTAAGGTCTGAAAAACATTTCATGCAACATGTTTCTACTGCATCCTGTTGAACTCATTTTACAGTTTGACAGTGGCATTATGGATTGCTTAATCTTTCCTTTCCTAGTAAAGAAAAGTCAAGACTTGCCTTCCTACTAGATCAGTATTTCTTTTGTCAACAGAGGGTTAATGAATAAAACAGTTTTCAAGGTCAGATTGGCAAGTCAGGCTTATAAAAATCACCTCATACTTCAGCAGTGATAAAACAAGAATTGCGACTCAAGTTTTGCTTCTTTCTCTTAAAACCATCTGATTAAAAACAATGACAGATCACTCTGACATGTATCATAGGTTTGAAAGCTAATTCATACTCTTCCATATTACTGCATTAGTGACTAACATCTGCAAAATAACATAAGGAAGCAAAAATCCCTCAGCAACAAAAGATAGCTGCTATTCATTACCCTGATCTGTTTAGTTATTTTAAGAAAAGATTCATAATAGAAAAATATTTGTATTTCTGTATGTAATTTCCTTTCTATTTTGTTGTTGTTTGGTGTCACTAATTGAGATTACTGTATCCTTTTAAGTCTTTATAATTTCTTTTGAGTTTAGAGTTGGTTCTTGGTCCAAAATAAAATTTTATCAGTTGGACCATACCTGTTAAAGTATCAATTACTGATGACTTCCGTAGATACTTTTGCTGTTTGATCAGCAAGACACTTTAAAAGCATTTTAAAATGGCATAGGATTATTACATTGCATGCTGTGAAAATCTAAGGTTTGGCGTTGTTTTTTCCCCCTTTGGTATACTTGAAATAATGTATATCTCAGTAGTACTTGAGATTATGCTTAATGGTAAATTTAGTCAGGAATGTGTTCTCACACTGCAGGGCCATTCTTCATTACTGCATCCATGTGCCTAACTGCCTCAGCACAGCAGCAAGTAAACAGCAGTAATGATCCCAGTAACAGCCCTGATAATAATCAGATAAACATGAGCAGAGAACTCACTTCTAATTTTTTTTAATCTTTTTTTTCCCCTACTTACTCCAAGCAAATCTGATTTTTTTTTGTTTTTTTCCAGTTCTCCCCATGAAACATTGCTACTTACACCTCCCAGAGTGCACACAGGTGATGGCTATATTTTGATATCCAAATATTTAAGGAATGAAGATTTAATTTTCATCAGGGAAATTGAGAGGTTGCTTTGTTGCCTTTTTTTTTTTTTTTTTGAAGCAACATTCACCATTGTGTAGGCTGATCCTATACATATTAGTATGGTAATTTAGCAATCAGTCTAAAAACCAGAAATAATCTGACAGCTCAGCAACAGGGAAACTTAAAGAAGTGAGGGTAAATTATCCTGATTTCAAATTTTATTAATTGAAAAATAGGACATTTTTTCAAGAAAGTAGTGAAGCAAAATTTATTTTGATTTAAATTAAAGAGCTAAATTTGAAATACATATAACACCCTTGGGTGCCTTCCTCTTATTATCCTTCATCAAAACCTTCTGACTCCAAAAGTGCTCAAGACTGAAGAACCTCCATTGCTTTTGCTTATTTCTTTGTATATAAGAGTCTTTTTTGTAAGCAAGGACTCAAATTATGAAGAACTTTAAATAACATTCCTTAAGCCATAATTCTCCCTAGGAGTTAATGGAGACTTGTCACTTTCTTCTCTCTATTGAAAACTAATGGTACAGATAAATCATGAGCATATTTAAGCATACCATATAGTTTTGTCTCATTCTGCTCTTAACATGGTATAATAAGAAGCATCTGAGGAAAATGGCATGCCTTGAGCAGTTAGGGATGCATTTGGTCATCTGCCATCTTCCAGATAAATTTAGAGTACAATAAGGATTTGAGAGTACAAAATACTGTGAATAGTAAGGGATAAATACTTGAGAACGGTAACTAAATCCTGCATTTTGGAATTATCACTGTGACCAACTGCCCATGAAATGTTTCTCATTTTAATGTATAGTGTGTCTGCATATAATTCTAGATCTGTATTTATATCTGCAGCCATATGCTGTTAGATTACCATCTCCTGTTCCGACAAATTACTGGAGTTGCAGTTGCCAAAGCAAACAAAGTTCTTTTTTTTTTCTCAAAAGCACTGAACACATAACACATGACGCACTTCATTCTTTCTTATGTGATAACTATTAAAATAACAAGCTACTAATATGCACAATGTGTAAATGAGCAGCAAAGTTAAAAACAGAGGAGAAAATAAGAGTCCTACATTTGTTACTGGCTTCTAATCAGAGCAGCTGTTTGGGGAGTCCTTCTCAGAGAAAGCAAGAGACACAGGTGCATGCTCAGCCATAAGTCAGTCTATTTTCCTGCACCCTGATTATTCTGGAGAATGCCATTGCTCACTTTAGATTGTTTAATGTCAGAGACTGTAAGAAAGTTTTCTGTAAATCACTGGAGATTAACATCTTGCAATCTGAGGACCACTGGGGTATGGTCTGTTGGTTTTATTAATTTTGCTGTGGTTCACTCATTGGAGTGGGATTCCAGAGCCAGAACCTTACTATTAAAGGAGAAATTATTGGTTTAATCAGAAAATTAACAAGTTCAGAGATTAATTGCAAGGCAGCAAATAGCAATAGGCTCATTGATAATACCGTCAGTATATCACTAAACAAAGGCCCAGAAAGGTGAGTGCCTTATCTCGTTGAAATCTTGTGTTCATCTGCTGATTTGACAGCAAGCCTTTTTCAGTAGAGCAAATCTATACATATTTTCCAGCCAAGAGTTATGAGTGGGAGTTTTGTCTGATTTCAACAACTAGTAATCTCTCTTTTGGCTGACAATGAAGCAATATGAATATTTTTTAACAAATATTTGTCTTGCAGGGTCTCATTTATATTCCACTGTATGAAAATGTTTAAGGATAAATTAGGCAGCACTGTCAGATCAACATGCTACTTGTAGACTTGCCTAAGTTTTCAAGAAAAAGTATGATCACCTGCATTTACCTGTATGCCCTTTGACACTGGATAGACGCCTGTATATGTCAGCTAGAATTCAGCATAGAAAGCAACAAATTTTAACAAAAAAATTGTATAATCTACTCATCAGTGTAATAGTCAATCTGTTTCTGGGGTAAAATTGATCTGTGTTAGTTTTAAGGATATAAAAATTGGAGATTTCCTTTAGCATAGATCTCTAGACTCTTTAGGATGTAGTAACATAACAGGCTTTAGTACGGACTGTAGGAACTCAAACACAGCAGTGGCTCCTGCACTAATTGTTACCAATATTTTTGACCAAACTCAATAAATAGTTTCTTCTCTTTTTCAAAATATTTGCAGTAGGTAATTTCCTACTGAAGAACAAAGTAAAGAACAATATAGTAAATCTCAAAAGTGCTATTCTATGAATGCTATTGGACTCTGAAAATAGATGATTAATACCTTCCAGGGCAGATATGAAATTGAGGCTTCTAATTTTCTAATGTTCTCACCCCCTGGCACTTTTCAGGTGGAATAAGGAAGCATGAAACGCTCTGTTTGGGCCTGTTCAACAGAATGAAGTCCAAGAAAGCATTCATTAGTAAGAAAGTATCCCTTGGTTCTAGAATCATACAATGGTTTGAGTTTAAAGGTCATCTAATCCAATCCCCCTGAAATGAGTAGGGACATCCTCAAGTAGATCAGGTTGCTTACAGCCTCATCTAATGTGAGCGTGAATGTTTCCCAGGATGGAGCATCTGCCACCTCTCTGGGCAACCCATTCCAGTGTTCATCACACTCAATGTAAAAAACTTCTTCCTTGTATGAATTTTGAATTGACCCTACCTTAGTTTAGAAACATTATCTCTTGTCCTATTGCAACAGGCCCTGTAAAAAAGTTCTATTTTTCTTGTAACCCCTTCTAAGTACTGGAAGGTTGCAATTAGGTGTCCCCAGAGCCTTCTCTTTGCCAGGCTGAATAAATGAACTTACCTTTCTCATTTCTGGGCCTGGCAGCAGAGGAGAAGGGCACTGCTCTGAAGAACACCTGTCTCAGCTGTGAATGCACTGGCTGTATTCTCAGTACAAGGTTTTTTCATGTGCTTTGAATGGTGTAAAACATAGACATCTTACCTAATGTGGTCCTGTAGCTCCTTCTATAGTTGCTAAAGAGAGATGGACTGCTCCAGCTTCTCTCCACACTGCCACAGCCATGTCTTGCAGTCATTCACACTGAAGTAATCTGACTTGCCCTCTGGAGGTGGCTGATCTTTCTTCCTCAGGCTGTAGACATGAACATGATTCCTGTTTTGTCCAGGGAACTTTAAGGAATTAAAGTTGGCTCAAGCGCACTCTAGAGTTTGTCAGTGGAATTTGAGTTGCCCAACAGAAAAGTTTTCCAGCTAAAGTGCTGTGTAATTATCATATCCTGCAGTATAGGGCAATGTCTCTACTTTCTGTTAATTGCACTGAATATACAGCAAAAAACCTTTGCCTTGGCAAGCCTGTACTTTCCCCATCCTGTTGAAGTAATGTTGTTAGCTGTGTATAAGGAAGTTTGCTAGTCATTCAGACAATTCCAATGTTCACATGTAGGAATTCACAACTAGGTTTACTCACATTTATTTGATATAAAGCACAAATGTAACTAAATCGGGTTATAGGCACAGTCAGAGAAACTGCATTGTTCAGGCAGTATGTGTACACACTTGAAAAAGAAGGGGCACTTAGCAGAGATAATAGAAAGAAAAAGAAAATCTATGACATTTTTTGCTAGCTACTCAGATGTAATTAAAACTGATGTTTTGATAGTATTAAATAATGAGCTGTGTTGATATAAGAAGGTGCCATTATTCAAACTTAATTGTGTGTTTCTAGATTTCATGTGCCAGCTGAGTCCCCAAACTACTTTAAAATTAGGGGAATGATTGTAGAATGTGACTCAACTGTTAACTTAAATGCAATTCACACAGGGAAGATAACAGGGAAAAAGTATATTTATCAACTTATTTGTTCCTTGTCTTCACACTGAATCACATGCTTAGTAGCACTGGCATACTTCTGACTGTGAGGTGGTCAAAATTCCTTAAGCAGGACGTATGCAAATATATTAATTTTAAATTTCCCAGATATGGTGGGTTAAATCATTAACATCTCTTTAAGTTTGGTCTTAGTAAATCAAACTGTGGACAGATTTCACCAAATGAGAACAGAGAAGGCACAAAAGGAAGATATTGTTTGGTCCGTTACTGCTGGTGGTTTAAAGCACAGTGATAAATGTAGGCTTCAATTAGGTTTGTGTTCATGTAGTGCCATGAAGTCATTGGTTCTCTCACACAGCTGGAGTCTCTTTTGCCTGATGCAGTATGAAATGAACAGTTCAATGAGGTAAAGCAGGGAGTTCTAAGGATGTCATCTGCTAAAATCAGTGTGGTCCGAGCAGAAAAACCACTTCACTGCCCTGAAAACATCAGCCAGATTCTTTATTATTTGCCATGTTGTATTATGAAACCTCTTGAACTTCAAGAAGAGTTTGAAGAGCTGGCAGTTAGGAGGAGAAAGACATTCTTTTTTTGCTTTACATCTGACTATATTTGAAAAGTAGCAGAGTCACTGTATAACCATAATAAAAGGTTCTTGTACAATCACTTTTCATTCAGTCATCTATCAAAACTTTACAAAGTACAGCAGCACCTTCAGTCTGGATGAAAGGCTGAACTTTAATATTTTCATTCCTTTCATTTTCATTCCACTTAATATTTATTTAATATAATTTCTGTGATTTTTATGAAATACAAGACTTTTGTGAAGTGCTATTAGTAACATGTTATTAAAACAAAAGGAATTCTTCTTATGCCCTTTTTTTGCCTATGACTTCAGTGACAGAAAAAAAGCATGGCATTTACTTTTTAATATACATGCCTTTTCCCAAAATTCTGTCTTATCAAAGAATGATCTTTCAAGAACTGTGATTCTGTGAAATATAGCCACCAGTTGGAATCAATGGTTCATTGGAAAAGTGAAGCAGAGAATCAACTGTACAATCAGAGTCACAGAAATAATTAAGGCTGAAAAAAGAGATCTCTGAAGGTCACATAGGGCAGGATTTACTCTGAGCAGAACTAACTTGAAAGCTGATCAAGATGCCCAGGACCTTGTCTATTGAATTGGTGTTTCTCCAGCATAGACTTGACAGATTTTTGGGCTACCTCTTCTAGGACTTAACTCATTGTGAAAATTTTTCCTTATTCAATCCTTATTATGTCTATTGTCTCTTGACCTTTCACTGTGCACATAACTGTACATCACCAAAGCCTTGTGCATTTATCTTCCCAACATCTGTTAAAAGGATTCTTAAAATACCTCACACCACCTTTTTTAGTCTTACCATTTTAGAAAGCTGGATGTGAAGGATGAGGAGTGCTTAAATCTAGCCTTGATGGGGACCTCAGCAGTGTAAATCTAGCCTGTGAATCTCTCCAAACCTCATTGCATACAGCTGCTGTCAGTGCTGTGGTGACGCTACCAGAAGAGCACATTTTTGAATGATGGAGCATCTGGGAGACACTGACAAGTCCTGCATGGGGATATACTGACAGTTTGAAAGGAGCCTGATCTTAAACATAAGGCCTGAAAATATTTTTGCAAGCCTTAGCAAGAAAGAGTGTGAGGGACAGTTCTAGGAAGTGATCATGGGCTGAGGGGATGGTCAGCGAGGAGCTGGGCTGGCCAGAGGAAGATGACAGTACTTCCTAAGCAGTGAGAGGACCTTGAAAGGGAAAGCATATTATATTCTAAGGCAAGAATATCCTTCAGGAAGGTTTACAATCTAGTAATGATTTTGAAGGAAAGAAACATACTTTTTGCTCTCATTTGGGTTTAAACTGAACTTTCCCTGGTGTCCCTAGCAAATCCATTTGACTTGGTAGATTAGAAACATACAATTCTCTGTATTGAAAGTTCCTCTAAGTAGTCACCAAAAGTTTGATCTTCTAGTTGCAGGTTTTCAGTGGTATCAAATCAACTAAAATCATAACAGTGCAACACATATATATAGAGAAAGCAGGCTTTCTCTACAAAAAGCAGCATCCTGCCTGATGCCCTACTGGCCTGCTCCAAAACTCAAGCTGTTTTGAAGCAGTGGCCAGAGCTCCATTGAAGTACTGTTCTCCCTGTCTCACACACAGAGTAAAAGGTCTCTGCTAATAATTTTTTTTTCATAGCAGACTATTTAAAAGGATGATTCTGTGTCTCCAGGTCTTGTCCGTGCAGGTCCAGAAAGGATTGCTCTTAGTGGTTTGTGCAAAAATAACCTCAGGTGTTATTTGAGATTACCACTAAGATAAAGGAACCACAACAGGTCTTTAATTGTCTGTCTCACTGCTTCTAGTAATTTTCATTGAAATAAGAAGCAGCTGGTAGAGTCCATGGCAAGAAAATCCATCAATCTTTCTTAACATAAAACACTCCAGCAGTTTTTGGTCTTCTGATGGCAAGAGAAACATATTCTCTCTTCAGGTGGTATTGTGGCTATTAATAGGAAAGTATCTACTTTTCTACCATCTCTAAATCTGTCTTTTCAGCTACCATTAGTTAATCATAGTAAAGGTTTATTGCTACAAGTCTCTTTGCAGCTCCCACAAGACATTTCAAGCTGGAGACCTCATACTGCCCTGCCTTACTTTTTTTCAGACATACATTTTGGTTTTTTTCACTTGTAAATGCATAACCCTGAATGAATTGTTGTCAGCTTGTTTACAGGATCCTTTTACATGCTTTCCCTATTGCTGGGAGCACATCTTTCTTTTGCTTTGTTCAGTTTTTTCCCTTGACAACTGAAAACAACAATAACAAAAAGTGCCCAAGAGCTATTTTAATTCCTTATAGTTATTATAATTGCAGTTTTCATGGGATTTCTCTGCAGTTCTTTGGAAGCAGACAGTTGTTTCCATACTGAAACAAGTCTATGCTACACATTAAAAGACTGCGAAATAGAATTGTGATAACCTATAACTTAGGTGTTTATTAAAAGATATTTTATTGTGTTAAAATCCATACCCTACAGTAATGGTTGTGGCCTCCTATTGAGAACTTAATTTCCACTTAAATTCACAGTACCAAGCACAAGGTAATACTCATCCAAAGTACAAAGGGGTTGATATCTACTAATTTTTTAAATTATTATTTAAATATCTATCATGGTTTTCTGACATATCTGACATTTCTGATTTTTAAATCTAAGTACTTTTGAAAGGTCGTTCTAGAGATCACCCTGCTTATTTGAGCTGCTGAATACTTTTCAAAAGATTGCTAGTAGCAAATGCGAAAATTAGTTTCACACATGGAATATTGTGTAATGTTTTGGTAGAAGTATTAGGAATGGAAGAGCATTCATTATAGTTGGAGTGGACTGAATTTGAGAAAGAAATTCAGAATAATAACTCAATAGATTTACTGAGATGCCAGTTTTGGGTTTCTTAGTAATTGAACTACTTTAGCTTAGAGAATCCTAGCAAAAATACTTTAGTTCATATCACTGTAACACAATAGAAACAAATTATTTCTAGCAACATCTTAATATAATAATTATTAATAACTTGCTTTTTAAAAAGGTGGCACATGCCTGAAAAGCAAAGCTATAATAATCAATAATTCAGCCTGATTGCATTCTGATTGATTTAATAATAATTTACTTCAATTTTAATAATTCTCCATTAAAAATCTACTGGTTTATGCATAATAGTTTTTAGCACAAGAGACCAAACAATGATTCTCTTATTTATGACTACAAGTACCATAGTAAAAAACCAAAAGAGGAAAATATGTCTGCTTTACCATGGAACTGCTTGCTAACCCCACTGCCCAAATCAAAAGAGAATGTCCATGCTTGTCTTCAGTTATACCAGTCTGTTGCTGTTACTTTGCTGTTCCATGGTTGTTACTCAGGAAAATTTGCTGTTCATTAAAAAGGCCAGCACAACTTGGCCTCAGTGACTGAAACACTGTTATGAAATGCATTTTTAGAGGAGCCTCTAGCAACCTCTGAACTGGCCGTGAGTTATTTAGAGGTGTGGGACTACATTTATCAATGCCAGGGCTAGCCACATTTGATGCATAGGATCAGTTCCATAAGCTTAATTTGCTTGTGTGTACTGAGAAGTACACAAGCACAGAGATTTCATCCTCCTCTTATGTAGGACATGGGAAAGTCACCTTTATTTCTATGCTGCAACAAGAGCACACTGAGATTCATGCAATTGATCACTCACAACTCTGGAGATGGTCATCTCGCTGAACAGTTAATTTGAGCCCCAGTCCCACATCCTCTAAAATTACCTGGGAGTATTCCCACAGGCACTGAGGGCAAAGAATCAATCACTGTTACTATAATTAATGGTAGAAGATGCATTTAGTTCTGTGGGAACATGGAATTGTTTAAATGCTGCTAAGTGCCTCAGGCTAAATAGCAATACAGGCACAATTCATTTTAAATACTACATCTCAAAAAAAAATATTGCTCTCTGAGCATTTTTATAATTGATATTTTATTTATTTAAGTGAGCTTTTATGGGCATTCTGAAAAAAAAGAAAAACCCAAACCAAAACCTTGGGCATACATAGTTTATGGGTTTTGTATAGAAGTTTTCATACACTTCTGGAAGACAGACACTTTCAAAGTGGGTGGTGGAAGACATCTAATTGAGCATGGCAGGAAAATACTAAAAGCAGAGAATACCATATAAGCTGTAAATTATGTGGATAAGAAATGTACATTTATTCCAGATTCACTCAACGACTGTGCAATTTTAGTTGATAAATTGAGTTTGAGCTGAGTATCTTCCAAGTAAAAAGAGTAAACCTCTCTGGCTTGAGCTCAAAACTGTAGGCTCCTTGCCTGGGACAGTAATATCATATCCTTTGTGGTTCAGGCACGGGGGAGAAGATGCGGGAAACTGATCCCTACATATGTTTTTGTTCTGTACAGGAGACTATTCCCCACAGTGTTGGCTGGAAACCACCTATAGAATGGGGCTGCTGGGGAGTTCATATAGGTTTCTGATTCAAGATTCCTTCTCCAGATGGCCAAAGTGGTTGAGTGACTGAGCTTTAGCTTGTATCCATGAATAGCCTCCAAAGGACTGGCCATCCCAGAGTCCTTGGCACATGGACAATTTTCTCTCCTAGTGCACCCTCTGGACATTAGGAGGAGAGTTTTACCACTGATCTGCTGAAGACTCTATCGTATGAGGAACTGAAGTTATCCTTGGAAGCTGGAACTCTCACTGCTAAATACCAGATCGCCTCTAGAGTTACAATAGAGAGCTTCTCTCAACAGACGCATTTTTAGCTGTTCTTTCCAAGTGTGGTGAAATTATGCTATGCAGAAGCATTACTTAATCAGGTTTGATTGCAGCCACAGCACAATTTACTCTCTTTTATATACTGCCGACTAGTCTAGACTACTAGCTCACACAATATTAATGCATTACAGATTAAAAGAATATTGTTGGAAAATACTGAAAGAGAGCTTTGTTTATGTCACACTCCTACTAAAACTGAAATTAAAATGTCTATTCTTCATCTACTGAATAGTCACTTCAATAGCATTCATTTAAAATTGCCTAAAAATTCTTAGATTGACATTCTGCAATTGTAGGTTATAGCAAAAGGATTTGAGTTATGCTATTTTTTCTGAACTAAGAAATAACTGCATAGAATTTCTCTTGGGATAGAAAGAAAAGAAATTAATATATTCCCTTGGTGGTTTTCCTGAATTTTGTTCTCTTTCTATGAACATACTCAGAACCAAGGTAAGAGAATCAGTGAATCTGATTTAAATCCAGAGTCTATTCATCAGAAGCTGCTTCTCAATTCAGAACAGCAAATACCCATGCAGGAAACATGATTCTGCAAGAACAGAGCCCTCTTTCCCAGTGCATTTTACTCTTTGAGACAGAATCTATATTTGTGCTTATCTGAAGGCTGAAGATCTCTTTGCCAGAACAAAGTTTTCATTGAAATAGTTGCTTTCAGTCTTCCGGGTCTTTGGCCTAAGAGAATTATTACAGTTTCTGTAGAAATCAATGCATTTGAATCATGCTCAGTCTGACTTTCCCGAAACTAATATTGCACAAAAGTGCAGAGGAGCTTCTTTGGAGAAGAAAAAAAAAAAAAAAAAAAAAGACAATTTTTTAAGAAGAAAGAAAAAAAAAAAAGAGTAAAAGACAGCCTTTATGTTTGTGGGCTTTTCTTGTTTATATTATTATTTTTTTTTTTTATTATTATTATTATTATTATTATTATTATTATTATACAGATAATTACTACATATAACTTTCTACAGAGTAAAAATCCCCAGCATTAGGTAATTTTAAGAATAGATGTCATGAATTTTATTAACAGGATCAAATATACCTCAGAACACAGTCTGCTGATTCAGGATAAAAAGATAACATTAGTATCTAATACATTTCTCATTACTCTGACTTGATTGTTAATAGAGTAAAATAATATCCCAAAGTGGAATCTGCTTTACCTAAAATGGTCACTGGTGACTGATCTCTCCCTGCCCTTTTCTTCACCCATAAGCTTTTCATTATGTTTTTTCTCCCCTGCCCAGTTGAGGAGGGCAGTGATAGAGCAGCTTTGGTGGGCACATGGTGTCCAAGCAGAGTCAACAAAATACATTTGTAATTTTTTCCACTTTTTTTTAAATTCTGCACTGTTATTTCTGCAGTTACCCAAGCTTTTCTGATTTTCAGTTACATACCTAAGAAACAACACATAAGATTGAAAGAGTACAGATCTCTTTATTTGTAAGTAGAAGGACACATCTGAGAAGAGTGATTCAGAAGAGTGCCCATCAGTCTAATAGAGATTTTTCACCAATATTCCAATAGTTCATTTACTCTCTGTTTTATTCTAGCTTTCCCTGTTCTGTAGTATTCAGTGTATGCATGAAGTCAGTATTTCTTTCTCTTTAATCCTCTTAGCTTAGCAAATATTATCTAGCTTGCACAATATTATTATTAATAGATAGGATGTTAAAGTAAACCTTCCAGTTCCCCATTGTCGTTAGAGAGTCCAGATTTTTTTTTTCTCAGATTTTTATTAACTCTATCTCTCCAGTTAATATTAATTCAATGTTCAGCTGGTGTCAGCCAATATAAACTGATGAAGCTTTACAGATTTATGCAGCTGAATTTTTAGTTTATGATTTCAATAGGTTACATTTAATGGTAACCTATAAAATCAGTTGCCTATTCATCTGAATATTAATCCACACACAGTGTGGATTGAATTATCCTTACCCATGCTGGTAGAAAGGGGAAAGAAGAGAAAACACACAAATAGCTAATCTTAGTGAGGACTTATAGAGAAATACGGAATAATAGAGAATCATGGGAAATATAGACTAAATAATTCACTTTCATAGCAGAAATTGTGCACATACATATTCTTAAGGCATAATAGTTTCCCTTTCTCTTGCTTTCTTGAACCAGCTGTTTGCCCATACTTTCTTGTTAGAGGTATACAAAACTAGCTGAACCAGACAACATTCTTTACCCTGACCCAGTATCTCTTTTATACTTTTGTAGCAACTAAATGATTTTGGATTTCCCATGGCTTTTACCCATATTTGATTGCTGTTTCCTCTTCCCTATTCTTGTTGAGATCTGGAGAAAGGTAATAAATCTTCCTACTGCCTTTTCCAACCTCTGTATTCACCTCTCAGAACCTATAGAAAAGAGAGCAACAATCTGAAGACAAAAGCCTACGTGGTTTTAAAATTTCATTTGGGGCAGGGTGTTTGTGACTTCACTTGCTATTTCCATTTTATAATAAAGAAACAAATAAAGAGATGATTTGTAACTGAGAATTCACCAGCATGTCAGAGACTAAGGCTCAGCCAGCACCCAGTCAGTCACTAATTTCTGTTCACCTCCAAGCTTTTCAGCCCCATTATATTTTTGAAATTCTGCTTTCTAAAAGATCATGAGAAGTGAAGTTGACTAGTAAAGTGCAACGGTTCCTATTGGTCAGAAATATTAGTATAGAGTAGAATAGACTAGAACTGAAAAGTTCAGTTGGAAGTGACGTACAAAGATCATCTTGTCCAACTGCCCAGTGGCTTCAGGGCTGACCAACAGTTACAGCATGTTACTAAGGGCATTGTTCAAATGCCTCTTAAACACTGACAGCCTTGGGGCACCCACTCTCTCTCAAGCAAACCAGTTCCAATGGTAAAGAAATGTGGTACCAGTTCTTGGTGGAGAAATGCTTCCTAATGTCCAGCCTAAACCTGTCCTGACAAAACTTTGAACACTTTGTGTCCTGTCATTGGATACCAGGGAAAAATGTTCATCACCTCCCTCTCCACTTTCCCTCCTCAGGAAACTGCAGAGAGTGATGAGACCTCTACTCATCCTCCTTTTCTCTAGACTAGACCAATCCAGAGTCTTTAACCACTCCTCACAGCAGCTGCTATTAGTCATTAGGGATTTTAATTAATACAGCCTATGCTTGTCTTTTCACACTGAAGCACAAAAATAAAAATAAATATTACCAGTGAAAGGAAAGTTAATGTTGACTAAAATTGTGATTTAATACACAGATGAGTGAAGAACGTTCACATAACTTGAGATGAAAAACTGTTGTGTGATACTACAGAGTAATACATATAATTACATTTAGTGCCTGTTTTAAAAAGAGAAAGAGGCATTACAGTTTTGTGGGCACAACTTATTACAGACAAATATGCTAATGTTTTGATGGTAGTCAAAAAGACAAGCAGTCAGAGGTTTAGAAGTTAAACATTTGAACCTGCAATTTAGTGAAAAAATTTAAATGTGGATTCATATTTATTTTCATTTGCAAGTCTATATGCCTCAAACACCAATTGTTACCTAGTTCATTAAAGCTTTTGGTAATTTAGACAGTTCCTCCACAAATTGATGTATGCCTGCATTGTTCTGTGGCCACAAGCAACAAAAAATGTTGCATCAGATTATTATAAATGGTTCTCTTATAATTGCTTTTCTAAAACAATGTCTGACCAAACTATTTTCAAAATAAGAAGTGTCCGGCCACACCAGTTCAGCAGTTGCAGAAATGTACTCACCAAGGTTTGCATAGCTGAACCAATATCAGGCGTGTTCATATGCACATCAGTCCTTCAATGCACATCCATTCCTCAGCCTACATCTGTACTTGTATGCACAGCTGTATAATTATTGTCAGCTGTACCAGGAAAGGGCACAGTTACATCCCAAGTGGAAATTACAAGTATGTTAGTGCAAGGCTTTCTCTTTTTTTGGTTAAATACTTCAACACATCACTGATGTCAGAGGCAGCAGCATGACAGCAAACCTGACCAGCAAATGTCACCTACATCCTTGTATCCTCATGTAGCACCACATGGGACAAGGTCAGTGCTGAGAACAAGGATTATACAATTAGCTTTATAGGAGATGGCTGACAGCCTCCTTGCAGATGGAGGGATCAATAAGGCAGATGAATGAATTTACAGTGATTAAGCAAACTCCCATCTGCACTTCCAGAGAAATGAGGAAATGACATTTAGTTACACACCACCTTGGCATCTGCATGGAGATGAAATGAAGGTAAGGAAATTATATGCTCTGTTATGTTGTTTTCCTGAACCACTTCAGAGAGACCTACCAAATGAAGGAAGGGCTGGTCCTGGTGGAGGTGATAGTATTGGAGGATAAACACTAAATGCAGTGGGATAGTATAAAATTATTTTATAAGTATGTATATATTAAAATGTATATATATGCATGTGCAAATGTTCTACAAACACCTAATATAATGAGATGATCACGTTCACCTTTACTCAGCTCTATCTGATTAAAACTTGACTTATAAGAAGTCAAATTCTAGTCTGTGATCTATGAAGCATGCTGATATCCAGGATTTCCTCTGTAACATACAATGTTGGGTGGCTGTCCCTTTCATACCCTAAGATTTTGCATGCAAGGAGAGGCCTGTGTGACATAGTGGGAATCTGAACACTTGCAAATCCTTCAAATTATTGGTTTCAAACCAGTATTCCCACAAGCAGTGACTTTTTTTTGTAACTCAGGCTCATTTGTGCTCACAAAGGATAGACATCCTCTCCTGACTCCGGAACATCAAAGGAGAGCTGGTAATGAGATAGTGGTGAGCAGAGCTGTGACTGATTGCTTCCAATTGAGTGTAGCAATAATGCTGAGGTGTAATGACTGACTGGTAGCTGTCCTGAAATGCAGGCAGTCCTTAGGAGACTGGCAGGATGTACCCCAAACATCTGGGCCCACAGGCACCCACTGGAGCTCTCTATTTAGGGTGGTCTTGGGCAGACTAGACAGAGTCATGAGTTTATTTCAGATTAGTGCCATATTCGCTGCTGCCCTGCAGTCATTGGGGGGCAGAGCTCAACGAGCAGCTTCTGCCACACTGGGGGAGGGAGTCTGAGCATTGCTGTGGTGTTTGGATGGGGATGAGGGGACACTGAGGACTGAAGTGGCAGAAGTCCAGGCAGCAAAGCAGGCAGCCCCCAAATCAAAAGTTGAATGAAAGAAGGCAAAAGTAGCTGCAGAAAGTAATGAAAATTCAGCTGATATTCACTCCAAAAGCACAGAAGCCAGTGCCTTAGCAGTTGGCTGATTCCTTCCAGGATATGAGCCCTACACAAGATGCTGCATTCTGCAAAGTTTTAGCTAGTTCCAACCAATAGTATGTCTGCTTCAGGGCTGGTGGGAAAAGAAAGAGCAGGTGGACAAGTGGATAATAAGAGTCTCTGCCAAAATTTTTTTTTTTTTTTAGGACATTTGCTCTTTATTTAGTGATTGTTTGCCAGATCACACATTGGAAAACAGCTTACATTTAATTTTCCAGGTGTGCAGTATCTTGCATCTTATAAGCTAGTGTAGGATCTATGGATTCCCAAAGTATTGTCCATCTGTTCTTGGTGTATTAACTGAAATGCTTTTAACTGTAGTACTGTGGGGGAAAAAATTAAAAACAGTGTTTCTCTTAGGAAAAAAGTATAGACCAATAAACACCATCATTCAAAGTTTTGAATTTCACTTTCTCTGAATAAACATAGAAAAGGTTCTTTGAAGACAGCTAATCAGATGCTGATTCACCCATACATTTACAGGTTCCTTGCTCTTCTCCTGAGCATCACTGATTAAAAGAGAAGAGATTATCAGTATAATACAGATATGATGGATTGGAGGTGTCAGAATGAGGTTCTTTGAAAACTCATTATTTCTTTTGATCTGTTTAAGAGCATTCTGCAAGCACCGCTTTTTTTTTTTTTTTTTTTCCATTTAATGAAAGCAGCATTTGCTCAAGTAGTAATCCAAATAATTGTGATGAGAACTGTGGACCCAGATTTTCCTTTTCAGGATCAATTCAGGAGTCTTGGTTAAAGCATCTGTGATGCACTGGCTTCCAGAAAGTTCTCAGTATGATTTTTCTGTTAGCAATGGCAGCAATATTCACTGTTGTTTCATTGGATCTGTCAACGGCAGCAATAAGTAACAGTTCAGAACACAGAACATGTTCTGAACACACATTTTAATGTGCAAATTATCAGTTATAATAAAAAGCCCTGCCACTCAGTTGACCAGCCCAGTCTCTTTCACCCCTTTTTAATATAGCCATGGCAGTCTAAATTTCCTATTTGGTTTAGTTGTTTCTTGGTGAGCTGAGCATCACTGCAAACACCAAAATCTGTTATTGTGTTTTCCATAGACTAAACTTTCCAAATAGGCACTAAGTTTGCAGCAAGTTTTATAATAGTTGGCCCAAATCCTTCAGATTTCTTGAAAGGGAAGCTGTGATAGCTGGGCATGTTTGTCCTGTTCCACTCTCATGAAGTTTCTAAAAAGTTACTGAATTTCTTCGGGGACTTATGTGGTGCTTTTGAGCATGGGGCTGTACAATTCAGAGGGGGAAGAGTTCTCAACAGAAGCCTAGAAATCACAGGTGTTTTGGAAAAAAATCTTTGGCTCTGATAGACAAAAAGGGAGATCTTTCTCTCAAATCACATATTTAAAATGACACAGTATCACTACGAGGCTATTCAATAGAAATAATCAAGTAAGATTATATATAACCTTGAGAGAAAGGAGAAACAGCAACATGTTATGTAGCAGCCTGCCACTGATGTTAGGAAGAGTATTGCTATCTAATAACCACAGGGCTGAACTCAGGCATGATGTGTAAGGCCATGGTGGGTTAACCTGCATGAAACACCTGACAGCTCGTCTTTCTTACTCTCTGGAAACACTTGTATAACTTGTCGTGCCAGTGAAGTCATACTGAATTGAGCAAACTAGTTGAAACGAAATATGCAGAGAAAGATATTTGTCATTACACTTAAGCTGGCAGGTGTAGCAATTTTCCTTGAACAGACACACACAGCTTGAGGAAAAAGAGGGAACTTTCTGTGGATTTCTAATTGCAGAGTTCTGTTGCAAAGGCCATTGAAAATGGGCCTCTGATTTTAAGAGGTATTAGGAATCAATTAAAACCAGGTAGTTTGTTTGGATTTAGTATTCATGAATCATTAGCAATTTCTAACAGAATTAGGGATTAAGCTTTTAAGAATTTTCAAGAGGAAGCAAAACTGTTGTAAGATTCATAGTAGGATAGAACTAAAATGATAAAAACCATGGGTCATTACAAATAGTATAGGAAAAAGTCATTACAATCAGTAGCAAGAGTAGAAGGACACCTTCATTTTCACTATAATTTAACTGATCATTGTGACACTGACAGCAGTATTAGAGGTCACTTACTGGATTAATCAGTTTTTCTGATTTTCTCGTGCAATTTCACACTGAAAGTTCACACCATTAAACACATTACAAATGGGCAACTATCTATATAGGCACCTTCAATTTTACATGAGGCAAATCAAATTTACTTAGCATATGACAAAGAAGTACTGAACTAAGTCATACAACTTTGCATTTGCTCTTTTCAAAGTCACCCTGGGCTATCACCACAGCTCAGATGATTTGTGTTGACTGGCTATTCAGCAGTAACTTGCACATGTCTAAACAGTGACATTAAAATGTTTTGCTGAAAATGTTTTTATATAAGAATTATTGAAAACATAATGAAGATCCACACTTTGTAATCAAAAACTATTTTTAAAGTATAACTTTAATTATAGTTAAAACATATGTGTATAAAATCTCTTTGATAATCAATAAATAACTTCCTTTTATTATTGATATTTGAATATGTATAGTCTCAGTTTCCTTTAAACTACAGCTACTATGAAGACTTTTTACTCCTCAGAACTTACAAGAGATTCCACCAATATAGTTTTAGACATTTGTCTTTTTTCTCTTCACCTCTAAATTCACCCAGAGATTTAGCATAATTTATTTTCTCTTACTGGTTGTTAAAGCTGTACCATTTGATTTCCAGTGCAGTGACACTGCCGTTCCACCCTTTGAATAAGTTTTTTATTCAGTTGTCTTGCAGAAACAGCCTTGTTTTGACAATGTCATTTCAGGTAATGCACTTGTAGCTTTTGCAGTTGTCTGCTGTTTCCTCTCCCTATTACTAACTCTCCAAATCTCCTTTAGGGGGTATGCATCATTCTCTCTTTGTTGCACAGTGCACTCCCAGCATAACCTCCCTGGGGAAAACCAAGCTATGCTACATTTTCACCTTCCATTTCTCTGCTGATGAATGAAAAGCCTACCTTTCCAATCAGGTATCCTGACTTGTCACCACAACGTTCCCTCTACTTGTCTACTCTAACATAAAATTTAGCAAGACAAAACTGAACTCCTAGCTCAGACACCAAGGATGGATATGGGGGGTTTTTTCCCCATTTTGAAATATCTTGGAAGAAACTGGACTCACTCCATACAACAGATGACAGCTTTGGGGCTGAAGCTGTAGCACTACTCTGAAATCTGAAATCGTCTGAAATCTCAGAGGATTCCTTGTGTGTTGTTAGGATCCTGGGCTGAACTACACACCTGCTCTTCCTCCACTAAGGTGTCAGAGATGCTAGAGATGATGTTCAGATCACAGGAGCTGTATCCCAACTAGAGAAAATTGTGGAGTAAGAGCAATTTGGGAGAAAAATCACAATTTTCTGTATAAAAATCAGATTTTTATTTTCTGCAGTGTTGATTGGAGTAATAGTTTCATCCTCACTTCTCCTTCACATACAGATTACTCCCTCAGGTCCTGGAGTCACTTAGTTCTCTTACTTAGCATCTTCACCCCACAGTCACTAGTTTCATATATACAGGCTGACTGTGAAAATTTAAGGGTCTTCTATTTGTGAATTTAAGCCTCTGAGTGTCTTTGTGGTTTGGCCAGCCATGCTGTCCTGTGGGCATGACATGTCCTCCCTCACAGATCTGTCAGATCTGTGAACCCATCCTCTCAACTCTTCCCTTCAGGACAACCTGCACTACACATTCTCTCCAACTCATATTGTTTAACAGAAACACAGACTAAGTGTTGCTATCTTTATTTTTCCCTTTTTCCTTTTGCCAGTTGTTCAGGTATTTTTTTCTTTTACCCATCAAATACTGGTTGGATATGAGGAAAGGAGAATGCAACTCAAAAAAGCAGGGGTATAGTCAGAGACCAAAGGAGAATGGATATGTTGAGTAAGAAAGTCTTTTTATTATATAACCAGTCTTCATATTCAATCTCATTTTAATACATTTAATACTAAATTTTCAAGTCATTACCAGAATATATGATGATTGGTTCAGGTCTGTCATGAAAAATGTTTGTACTACAAACTGGCAGTGACTGACAGTAGAATAAGTCCATTAGAAGAAATAAATATCCTTTTTTTTCGGTAATGGTTATAGTGTTATATGTTTTTTCTTGTAAATTCTGTGAATTAAATTTAAAAAAAATCACTGAAAACTTTTTCCCCACAAATACAAAGCTAATATAGTTTGTAATGAATTGGGTAATGCTGGATTAAAAGAAAGAAGAAAGGCAACACTAAAAACAAGCTGCAAATTAATAGATCATTATTACAGCATATTCATTTAACATTATTTTTACACAACCTGTCAGCTTTCAGTTTGATGTTTCTTCCAGATGTTTCAAGTTCACAGAACATAAAACTTCTGTAAAACCTAAATTAAGACAGTAATATGTGACATAATAACTTTGGTAAATTATTTCTTGTTCATAAGATGGTTTCTGGAATCGTGAGGATTAGTCCTTCACACTGAACATCAAAGAGTCTGACACAGACAGAGAAGATAAACTCTGACCTTTGTGAGCTTGTTCACATCACTTCTACCCATTTAAATTCCAGTTAGGTTGGTCAGAAGCAACAGAGAAAAGCTTTAAATTACATCATTAACAATAGGTTAAATCTTAGACTGCTGATTAAATCAATTTCTCTCAGATAAAATCATAAAAGACCTTGGCTGTATTTGTCTGACAGGAAACATGTCATTGGTGATGCTTTGTGTTGCCTTTAATGAGTGTGATTGTCATCTTCCAGCAGGGAGAGTACAAAAGGCACCTGCAGGTCTGGGTGAATAGAATCGCTTATTGATCAAGTTGTCAGGCCTGTCAGGCATTTAGGAACAGCTGACTGAGTACATAAAATCAATGTGATCTTGTATTTATATGGAGGCTCCCCAGGTCAGTCAGCTGATTGAAAATTTTACTAAATTAGCTACACATAAAATATAATTTCCAAAATTGTCTAACTCACAACATTCATGCTTAAAAACAATCAAGTTGTTGAATAGTATTGTGATTTTTTAAAGACACTTAGACAATTAGAAATAATGTTGGCCAGCTTTGTTTTGGGTTAGAACAGCAGCCTACACAACGATTTTTTAATCTCTACCTGAAAATTCGTTTTAACTGTTATTTATTATTTATATTCAGTTTCTTCTCCCCATTTGCTGAGAGTCAGCTCCGTTTTAGCAATGATCTTTGCTGCTGTTCAGTCATGCTATCAAATTGAGGCTGTTCTAGGAAGACAATGATCAGACAAGTAGGGAAATGCTTCATGTTCCTTAAGAAAGCTGCACGTTTGCATGTGGGCTCTTCATGATCTGAGTCACCTTCCTGGGGCTGGAGAAAGGAGAAGGGAAGGAGAACAACTCTGGTGAGGACCTGTAGCAGAAAGAACCCTCCACTACATCCAGCTCAGCCTGCTTTGGCAGCCAAGGTGGATTTTGGACTGATGAATGCACGGATGAGACCTGAGTCTGCAAAAGGATTGAGAGTTATTGGGAATGGAGTTAATAGCATTAAAGTATCAGTCCTGTCTCACAGCCTTCTTTACAACAGACAATTAACACAGTCATTTTAATCTCTGATGCAATGCATTTCCATTTCCAGTCTTTTGTTAGCTGCTATCTTTTCTGTTTTCTCTCTGCCACTCCACACCCACATTTTATGATTTTTTCACTGGATTTCCATTCACATCCTACCCTTCCCTCACTCCATTATTCTCCCCAGGGAGCCACTTTCTCCATACTATCTTCCACATCTGTCTTCTTTCTTCATTTGTGTCTCTTTTTTGCTGTCCCTAAACTCACAGAGAAATAAAACTAATTCAAGACTGAAAAATGGCTTATTCAATTTAAATGTTTTGTCTCTGCTGTTTTTGATACATGACATTTTCTTCTTTGCAGATGGATAGAATTCATGCTTGGACATGAAATGTATTATGAAGTTTGAAGGGTGCAATTTTTTTTTCTTTTATTAAAGCATCTAATTTTTATCACTGCATCAGTCATCCCTGCAATTTTCCCATATAAACTTGCTTTACTGTTGAGCCTTTGGAATCATATTAGTTCTCAGTTTATTTCAGTAGGAGTTAACCAACTAAAACCATGTCTATTTTATAGCTGTAATATCACAAGCACCACTATGACCAAGTTAATTATAAGTGAAAGTAATAACACAAAATTTTAGCATCCATTCACATGTCAGAAAGAAATAACAACAATACTGCAAGAGGAAATCTCTTTCCAGTCCACAAGTCCCTCCCCAGAAGTCTCCTCAACTGTAAACAACTGAAGAGATCTTTAAGTTTTCACACACCAAAACCAGAACCCCTCAAATTCTGCCCTCTTTCACACAAGGACATGGATTCTTCTATGATTCAGGGAGAAATCTCCATGGATATAGACTGAAGTTGTACTAAGTCTTCGATGTCTGAATTTTAGAAGACAACACAGTATTTAAAAGCATGATGTATGAATACAGATATCATTGTAAATGTTGTTATAAAGTTAGATTGGGTTGATAGGAATGCATTGGAGGTGGATGTAAACTTTTCAAAGTAAATTTTGAGTGTTCACAAAATGTTATTGGTGAGGAAAAGGCTGTTACTGTTGAGTCCTTATCTGATGATTAATGAGAACGGTAGATTAAATCTCTTAACTACATGTCTTTATTATGACAGGTGCATGAATGCACAGCAGAAGGAGTTGATGAGAGGGGGAAGAGAAAGGATGCTTGCATGAATTTATGGGTGACAGTTTAGAATCACTATGTTTCAAGTCACTTTATTCCACATTTACTAGAAAAAGTAATAGAAATTCAGCTGAATCTTGCACAAATGCCATATTTCACCATATTAGTGAGAATTTTGCTTCTTTGGCAAAAGCAGGAATGAGATCTTGGATTTTAGGCTTTCTTGGCCCATATAAAAATTGGTACCTAAGTGCAGATACAGAAAGAGGTTCCTGATGAAATAGGAACGTGCTGTTTAATGTTAGCACAAAGGAAAACACTTGTCATCTGTATCATTGATTTGCTGAAGTACAGCATGAGTGCTTTTCTTTCTTCCTTGATCTTCCCTACCCAGTGCTGCCATACCTTTAATATCCTCTTTCTCTGTATTTTCTGATTTACACATAAGATTTTTTCAGACAGTTTCTGTGATTTCTTACCTGCAATGAGACTTCTCTAATCTTATTGTTTTGATGCTGAATGTATACATAAATCCTGAGCAAAAGCATCTAAAACTAAGGGAGAGAGACAGGGAAAGTGGGGATAGTTTAGATCAAGATATATATGACTTGTCAGTTTTTTTTCATATTTGTTAGCACCACAGAAAACCAAGCAACAGGAGTTGTACACAAGCAGAAAGTTCTTGCCTCCAAATCTGCTCTGCATTTACACTCAGTTTTCCCTTCCTTCTCCCTCAGCCTACCTTTAAGCACAGCATTTCTGCTCACCAGGGTTTTTGCAGTAGTTCCATTAAGTGATGGGAGCACAAAAGGAGCAGAGCAGCCCTCTCTGCCCCAGCTGAAAATGCAGCACAAGGGTTACATGGCAGAGCACAGAGGAGCATCCTGCTGGAAGATCCTGCTTGCTCTCACCTCTCACTCCTGAGGAGAGAGCTGTAACTTGAGGAATGGCTGTGTTCTTTATTGCCTCTCAGTAGGCATCTGCAAATCAAACTCAGTAGGCGTCTTTCCCATTTTCATATGACCCCAACAGCTGGATCTGTTAATAGCCCTAACCAGTCCTAATCCTCTTTAAGTGACTGAATAAAATTGGGGAAATATTTTAATTTTTGTGTGCTATAAATAGACTGTAATTACCAGATACACAGATTAGGAAATTGTCCCCTGAAAGACTGCTATCAAATTCTTTATTTAACAAGTTGGGTCTTCCATGCTAACACTGGGATCCTGTTTGAATAACTTTGACATTATCATGTTAAAAAGCTTTATCTTCCAACTGATTTGGAACTTTTTTGAATATATTATTATTATTTCTCTAAGGTTCCAGTAGTTATGTACAGGAATGAGAATTCATAGATTAATAGGATGTGATATACAATTGGATATTTAAATTCTTCTGATTATAAAGACAGTTACAACTCAATAGAAAAATGGACTTCAGTAGGCACTGTCACATAGATTACAAATTCCTACATATTTTAAAATGTATGAGTTGTGAAATGATCCAAGGAAGTTTGAAACCACGTCAGTTATTTTGCATCTGGCATTGCACACCACCTGCATAATGAGAGAACAGAGGGCTTGATGATTTTTGAAACTTGTTTCAGTGAATAGTCACATGAGCACATTGTATTGTTCACCAGACAAATGGAAAGCTATCACTGTCCCAGAATTCCAAAATTACGTTTTTTGAATCTTGGCTTATATTTGGCTTTGTTTGTTTGTTTTGTCACTTTGGTATATTTTGATATATCAAAACCTGAGTATTTTTTCTAAAGAGTAATTTAAATTATATACAGCTAAATCCTTCTTTATACATGCAGTTGGGCTGCCCCAGGGGATTTGAAAGCATAATGCGATATATGCTGTCTGAAAGGGCACATTTTAATATGTGCTATTTCTTTGTTTATCAGGTTTCAAAAAGACTCTGTAGCTATAATTAATTAATGCAAACCTTTGGCTCTTTTGTCATTCTTCAAATAGTTTTATTTTCATAAGAGCAGTGTTTCAGTGTTTCTAAAAATCTGAGCAAGTATAGATGCATTTAAGGAAAAAAAAAAATCAAGGGCCAGATCTGGCAGAGTGGAGCTAATATTCCTATTGACAAATTCAATTGATTCACACACTGCAAATAACACAAAAAGTCCTCAGAGCAGAGTGTCAAAATTCTGCATCACTATTTATACTTGAACATAGCTTAGAGAAAACTTTGTAGCTTCATAATTAAAAAGTCAGCAAAAAAAATTACAAAGGCTACTTTCGAGTAAATTCATTACAGTCTTGATAACCTCTGCTCAGTACTTCTTGAGGCCATTTATGCCACTGTGAGGCAGTTGTTACAATATTGCATCTTATGGACTTTTAACACCTAAGGGTGTAAAGGTGTAATAACTCTTGTGTCAATGTCAATATTATGTGCAGGCCAGCAGACACTTGATCCTCAGCTTGTGAAGCACAACCTCCGCCTCCCTCAAATGAGATGGGTGTCCACAGATGGCCCAACAGGAGACAATGGCTGAAAAAAAGGACAGTGCTGCAATTGCCTTCTAAGAGGGAAGAGTAAGGCCTTCTGTAGGTCTGATAGAGCTACAATTGCCTGCCCTGAGGTCTTTTGTCTTGGATGTTTCCCCAGAATAGTTGTACTCCTAAAATCGTAAAAATATTAATTTATGTTGTTGCAACATTACAGGAGACAAGAAACTTAACTTCCTCTGGCATCAGCTTCTGAAAAAGTTTTGGCTCTCCAATGATTATTTCAGTGAAGGTGTACACGCAAAATTTTTACTGGGAGGTAAAACTCAGCTCACCAAATCAGATGAATTTGAAGGGCTCTCCAGAAGTCATCCACTGCAACCTTTGCCCTGAACAAGTCCAGTAAGACCAGGTTACTCAATCTAGTATTGAGGCTCTCCAAGGATGGAGTTTGTGCAACCCCTTTAGGCAAGCTACTCTGGTATTTGTCCACCTTCCTGCTAGAAAATATACTTCTTATATTGCATCAGAATTTCCCACATTCCATCTTTCTCATTGCCTTTCATCTCTCCATTATGCATCTCCATCTCCTTTATGTTCTCTTAAAGGGTGGCTGTGGATAGCAGCAAGATCCCCATTTTATTGTCTCTTCATAGGACTGACAAACCCCATTCCCTCAGCCTGTCCCCATATATCCATCCCGTGTTCCAGCCCCCTTCCCTGCTGGTCTTTGCTGTACTATTCTCAGTGTAGAAATATCTACCTTAATTAGGGAGCTCCAGGCTGGACGCAGCATTCAGATGTTATATCCCAGGTGCCAAAGAGAGGGGAAGGATCCCTTCCCTGGAGCTGCACACTACACTGTGGAGTTGTGTTATTTTATGTTTTATTACATTTGTATTACGTATTTGGTTCATCCCATGTACCCCCACATTGTACTTGGTTTATTCCTCAGTTTCCCGCCTTCCCTTGTATGTCCATCTTCCCTAAAACTGGTGTGTCATTCCCCTGTCCCCTCCCAGGTGCCTTGTCCATCAGCCAGCGTCCCTTCCCCTCCATCTGGAAGCTTCTACTCAGGGCGTCGGGTGATTGGATGAGGCCTGGGGCCCCTCCTATGTTTCTCCCTCATTGGTTGTCTCCCCATGTCACCCCATCTAGGAGCCACTCCCTACTGTAACCCTATAGGCCTGTCGGCTCCCCTCCCACTCCCTTTATAAATTGCTGTAATCCTCATCCCCCTGTCTTCTCTGGCAGGCACCAGCCATGGTGGTTGATTCCCTCTTCACTGCGTTGTCCCTGTGTGGACCTATTAAAGAGGATTTGGCCCCCAGAGAAGGATTCTCTTCGTTATTACCGCCACGGGGATCTGGCCGTCGTTCCTACCCAAACAGTGCTCCTCAACGCCCTCCGAGGTCCAGCGAGGGGCGCTGGAGACCTGCCCTTCCTCTCCTCAGGAGGAAGCTAGCCGGGGCTGAGGCTGTGGTCGGGGGAGAGGACGCGGCACTACACCTTACCTAGTGCAGCACGTGGTGGGTCACCCTTGGTGCAGAGGATCACTGACAGTCGTACTCAGCTTGTTAAATACAAGGATGCCCAAGTCTTTTTCTTCAGAACCACTTTTCAGCCAGTCTGCCCCCAGCCTGTTCTGGTGCATGGGGGTATCCTTCCTATTCCTTCCCCTGTGCAGAACTCGACATTCACCTATGCTGATTTTCATGAGGTTCCTGTCTGCTCATCTCTCTGAACTGGCAGGATCCCTTTGAATGGCAACCTGGTATTCTGTCACATCCACCACTCCCCATGGTTGGTTAGCACCCAAAGCTTGCTGAAAATCTACTTTGAGATATCTGAAAACTTAAAGAAAACATCTGCAAGAGAGAGTGAGGTACAGAGTTTTGAGATGCACATCTCCTTAACCTGGGCTGAACTCCAGCTACCCTTGAAGTGAATGTCAAAGCTGACTCGCACGACACCTATTAGGGCTTATGAGTTGCACACATGTCCAAGGTGACTCTTACTTGATACACAAGAAATGTTCTGCTGTAGCAAGTTTGACAGATAAAGGCAGTGGGATGTATTTCCAAAACCCATTCTCCATTTTTTTATGTTCTTACATAAAAGTAATATATGGATTTCTTGGTAGGATTAACTCTTCTGCCTCAATAATATCTGTTAATTTCCCAAATAGAAAGAGATTCTTTTTCCCTGGCCAGCTCTCTCTTTTTGTCCTCCTGCCAGGGTAAAGTAGACATAGTACAATAACTATAATTGAATCAAGTGAATGAGAACTCCTACAAGATCTGTATTTTTTAAAAAGAGATGTACTTTGGATTTTCTTTACTTATCAGAAAGAATCCTTTCTCTGAAAAAAAAAAAAAAAAAAAAAAGCTGCCTACTTTTTCATTCAAAGTTAATTTTCCAGCCAGCTTATAAACATTGGAAACAAGGTGGTAAGAGAAGTACTGGCCTTTAATGGGAAGCAGGAAAAACGGCTTATCTCTAATAATCAAAAAGATTTAAAAGCTCCTCAGATGCATATGCAAGTGATTTATTTTTGATATGTACTAATGAGACATGAATTGAAAACATTTAAATTCATTGGAGCAACTGTTAGTAATAGAATTTTTTGTTTTAATTATCACCTTACTATAGGTGATAATAATGATTAACTAAATGTTAATGATTTAGTTAACATTTGATGTTAGCCAGTGTTTTGTGTAAGTAAATAAGTCACATCTTCTGAAACAAGTACATTTTCTAATAATTTTTCTTGTGACTACACTTGCTTTTGTCACTTGAATGTGATGCCTTTTGATAAGCATATTCTCTTCTAAGTGTTATATTTTTCATTGGTTTAAGAAAAAAATCAACATTTTTATTGACAAGAAATGAAAAATGAGTGAAGTGAACCCTTTGAGTTCAAGATACATGATTCAGATAAATAGAAGAACTTCCCCAGGAACAGGGATTTAGTTTTGGAGGTTTTTGAATAGGATTAATCTATACTTTGCGTAGATTAACATATCTGTGCTGTTCTTGACATAGTTTTGGTGATTTATGCCAAATGAAGCAACTCTTGCACTGTGGAAACTGATAGACCAAAATCACAGCACTTAATTGTTATCTGGCTGGCTCTGGGAAGAGATTTCAGATGAGATATATTAGAAAGGGTTGAAAAGGGTTTCAACTCTAAGCTGTCTTTATCTGTTGACCCCTTCTTCTCTCCCTGGTCCTACACTTTCCTTTTCATAATCAATGAAGACAACCATTACAGAAAACAGGAATATTTCAAAGGGGGATTCATCAGGCTTAGATGCATAATTTAGGATAGAATTATTTTCACCCTAAACATAACTGTTGGAATTAGATATTCTTTAAAGTCTCTTCTAACCTAATTCATTCTGCTTTTTTATGGTTCTATAATATGATACAATTTACGCCAATAACTGTAAAAGGAATTTAGATTATTAGTTTACACATAGATTGATGTGTATTTGTGCTTAATCTGGAAATTTTCAAATTTTGCTTTAGGTGCCTCTAACTTATTTGCAGCATAAACTTAGGTCAATTATATTCAACTGAATGGTGACAATCAAAATTTCAGTGGCATTTCAACCCATCAAAAGAGTGCTAGGTGTCCAGGCACATAATTAAAGCTGAATTAACACCTAACTTTCTGAGATGCTCTTGAAAAAACTATGACACACCTGATATACATTAACAAAAATACATTTGAAAATGGACCCATAAGTTTCTCATTTATTTTTGAAAATAAAACATGTCTGATTCAATTTTTTATTCTAATTTCTCATATTTCCCTTTCTTTTCATTTAAACATTTAAAATAATAACTATCACTAAAATACAGTAAAAGAGACATAAAGACAGTAGCTGTCAATAGTTAGGTATAGAAACTTTTTTGGCAGCTAGCTACAGAATGAAATGGGATAACAAAAGTATTCTTCCTTAGTTTCAACCACTCTTACAGCCCAGTATGAAGGGTACGAGACGTGTGCAGTATCAACGATTCTGTAACATGATAGAGTAGTCCAACATTCAGTGTTAGATCTGGCATTCATTTAGTGTTCAAAATTAAATATAACTCATTTCCTGTCATTGACTTATCATTAACATCAATAATTTCAATAATAACTTCTGGTAAGCTCTGATTCAGTATTTATTAAAACAAATGTACTAAGCTCATATTATGAGATATCTTGCTGAGACAGATCTGATTTCTGCAAAATCCTTTAAACTAGTAAAACCATTATATATAATTATTAAGTATAATCATTTTAATAGAGACGACCCTCTTGGCTGTCTAAGACTCTTTAAAATGACCTACCACAAAATAACTTTAAATTTTATGCCCTCATCTTTCAAAATGGACAGAAACAATTTTCTGTTTCCCAAGTTAAATATTCTTTCCTTTACTATGCAATGAGCATTCAGAGAAAATTTTCTTATGTTGGGCTATTCATTTATTTTTAGTGTGTGTAGGAAAATGACCTGTGGCTTTCAAGTGTGAATTACTTTGCACCCTGAAATACATTTTAAAAGTTAAATACATTAAACTGTTTTAAAAAAATCCTTTGTTTAAATTGTTTTCATATAGAAAAATTCTATATAACCGGGCAGGCATCTGCAATATTCTGCAATTCACAGCAGCAATGGTTTTTTACAAGAAATATAAGTGGCTATTTCTTGGTTGAGAAGATAAGCAGAAGAAGTATTAAAAAGGCAGAACTACTGGTATGATTTCTGGCAGCAGGTACAATTTGCTGTGATTGCAGACATTACAGTCTTTTCAAAGCTAGCCCAAATTTTACTCTGCTTTATACTGAATGAACACAAGGAACTCCTTACCTTCATCCTTCCTAGATGTTTCTGTTCTTTTGGCTTATAAATTTTTTCCAGACAGCTGGCTTTTGAATTGTGAATAAAAAATTAGGAAAGGCAAAAGAAAAAAAAATAAAAACAAAATAGCAAGTGTAGTATTGGCAATTTTTTCCTACCAATTGCTGTCTCCTCCCTTTCTTCTTTTCCTAGCTCTGCCTGCCTTTACTGGAAGTGTCACTCATAAGCTCTGAACTTGTTTGAACTCTGATGAAAACTTGCCATCTTCTGAAGCATTTTCTCTGGACAAGTCTCCCACTAAGAGCAGAGCCACTTGAGCCTTGTGAGCGGGGCTCTTCACATGGCCTAATGAAAAGCCATCGAGGCTTAGAATAGACTCTGCCTCCTGCGTCATCACGGTAATTGGGCTGTGGCAGTCATCATGATGCAGATCTCTTAGCACACTGCAAATGTGATTGCTGAAAGCTTTTGAATCAGAAATACTTTGAGTTGCTTGGAAATACTTGGTCTTATAATTCCTGTGCTCCAGGGGATTTGAAACAGGGTTGATCTCACTCCACTAAAGAAAGAAAGACATTCTGTGACATTCTCCCCTGTATTTGAAACCTGTGGAAGAAAAACCTCTCATGGTGGTGTGTTATTTCAGTGTCCTATATTGTGGAAGAGTAAAGAGTTTTTAATTTCTTTTTCCTTTAAAAGACGTTGTTAGTTGCAACTTCAGACTATGAAATATTAGAATTTATGATGAAGCTACAAAGGCAGCTCTACCAAGGCAATTTTAAGTACACTATATACATTATCTACCCTACATGTGTGGGTATACTTGCCTTTGTAATCAGTGGGACTTTTAATTCAAGACAAAATAAACATAGCTATGTTTTTAAAAAACTGATTAGGATTAGAAATATTTCTCTATCAGAGATTTAAGAATAAGATTTATTGTAATGAAGAAAATCAGAAGCATTAAAAATTACTTAAAATATACTGTTAATGGGTTATCCAGAGAATTGAAAACAGGTCTCCTAGAGAAATATCTTGAGCATTTTTCTGGCTTATTTTTGATATAGTCTCTCTCCCTCTGTCCTCTCCCTTTTTGCTTCCTCCCCTCCCTCTCTTCTTGGCTTGGCCATAATGGATTCAGGAATAAAATTCTTTTGAATCTAACTTGCATTGAAAGTTCAAATTTTTATTCTTAGCCATCCTCTAATTATAAATGCTTTATCAAAACTATAATAAGTGTATTTTAAATATGATAAAACCTTAATCTGGCTTATTTAAAATGAAAACGATGTTTTCATTTTAAAAGGAAGACTTAAGCAATTGGAAACAGAAACTGCCCATTATAAGCAACACCATCATAGGGTTGAATTTCTCATCCTAGGTTCTAAACAATTTGAACTGCTTTCCTTTATTAACCACAGGTCATCTTTTTGCTTAACCACAAAATTGTTTCTCTGGTCTCATATGGGTATTTAAGGTCTTGTTCAATTATGACTTAGACAAGTCCTCACTGAAACAAGCAGATGCAGCAGTTTGATATTTCGCTTCCCATGAACCAGAGAATAACACCTCATTAACTTTGGCAGAGAAAAGAAGTATGAACCTTTCTTACATGTTTTAGCATGAAACCTAGAACTGAGCTTCAGTCATGGCCCTTTGGCCTTTTAGTTTACTGGTCATTACACTGAAACAGCTTAAGTGTGTTCAGACTCTGCAACCCACAGCCAGAGGCTGGGGCCTCTGGGGAAAATCCTTTAAATTGCTACAGCCATTTGTGAAGCAAATGTATGCCTAATGCCCACACCAGGGCACGCATCCCTGCACTTATGCAGAAAGTCTAAATTGTCTTCTTTTCCTTTCCTCTCCCCTGTTTGAGCACAGAGGAGCAGCTTGTATTCACTCCTTTCTGCTTGGCCTAATGAAAGACAGAATGGCCATGAAATTTTGTAATTCTCTGCCATGGTCTGTAGATGAAGTGGAAACTGTTCCTACCTTCTTCTAACATCCTTCCAAAGCCACAGAGCAAACAAGGGCACACAGTGAAGATTCTGTTCGTCAGTTACAGAATCCAGCTTTAATAACTGAAAAGCTTTCCATGCATAAATGCTGCCAAACAGAGTAAAATATTAATGTCTATTCCTGTGAGTAATCCAGAAATGTCATCCTGTAACCTAAGAAAGTGGCTTCTGTAGTTTCTTGGCCTTCTGTAGTATCACAACATTTGCTGTGCTACACAGAACGAAGTGCAGCTTTGTGGCCTCTAGCCCCAGGTTTTCTGGCTCACAGCAGCAGGCTTGCAGGGTGCATGGCTATGCAAAATATTGTTGTGATTAAATACCCCTTATTACATAGCCATTGCTGATGTAATATGATCTCTAAAAAATAATTAGAGTATATTGTCTGTGACGGAAGTTGAAAGGTTTTCTGGGATGTGTTTAGTGCCCATGGCGCTACCACATTCTGCCCAAGAAATACTGTAAAATCAGAATTTTTCAAAGTCTTCCTGAGATATTTTAGAAGCACTTGATTTCAAAAAGTGGTGTTACCCAGCTTCAGAGCACAAGTTTCCTTTCAGGTGACTCAGGTTGAAATATACAGCTACAGGCCACTCTTGGTGGTGTTGTCTCAGTCAAAACACAGCTGTCCTGCTTGATGCCTGTATCAAAGAGGTCAAAACTACCCTTCATTTTAGGTGGTGGAGGCAGTGTGGGAGTAAAGCTTCTCCCTGTCCCAATGTAATAATGAAACAAAGACTTGGTTATTAGAGCCTTCATGTATGTGGAATGCAGCATCACCTGTTATACCACATGCTGCCACATAAGAAAGATATGTCACTATGACTATTACAGTCTTTTAAAGAAAAATCCATATTCAAAGTTCTCTGTTTCTTTAGTATAGGTGTATTGCCTCCAACTTGTCAAATGCTATCAAAGTTCCTGTGCCTCTGAGTTAACAGCCAGCAACCTTAGAAAAAAAGATGTTCTCCTGCAGTGCAAGGATGTGAGAGTGTGATCATATTGCCTCCCTGAGAACATTTAATGGTAGATGAAAAAGAAAGGGAGAGAAAGCAGAGAGAAGACTTTACACTGGTTGTGGCTTTACATTTCGCTTCCCTCCCTATCCCTTCCCTTCAGCTTTCCCAGAACTTCCCTTCCTTTCCCTTCTTTTCTTCTCCTTTCCTTTGTTTGTCCCACAAGTTTGCAATCCCTATAACAAGCAAGAGAGATTCTGAAGCTGCTTTGTTTGCCATCATACTTCTTCTTCCTTATGCAAGAAAATACATTTTCTATTTCTTTGTTGGTGTTGTTCCTATGACTGCATGAGGATTCTCTGCAAAAGTGAGGAAGGAAGGTCAGTAGCTAACGCTGATCAGGAATTTTCCAAAAGAACTTGGAAGTCTTTCTCTGATCGTCAACAAAAGGCCAACGGAAATTAGAAGGCTCCAAAATCTGTCTCATTTCCTGCCAGTTCACCTTCCTTGCTGTTCATCATCCATGTGTCTGGCTGTCAGGGAAGCAAGTGCTTGGTAGCTCTGTCTGTCCAGCATGAGGGCTCTCAGATCTGAATAAGTCTAGTTCAAGAAATAACTCCAATTCTTCTTTTTTTTTTTTAAACTAGGTTGTCTATTTTTTTTCAGGATTTAAAGTTCCCTTACTGTTAAACAATAGTCTCATCTACAAATTTACAATTAGTTAAAGATTTAAAATAAACCCCTACTTTCACTACCTTTTCATTTCCCAAATACTGCCTTTTACTACACACATTAAAAAAAAAAAAATTTAAAAAATGAAATATGGCATTTATCTTTTCTTTTTTTCCATGCCCTTCAGTACCAGTGAGAGTAATTGGAAGTTTCCTTCCACCCCCAGACCCTCAGCAGGTAGTTGCACTAAACATTATGTACACTCATGTTCTGTGCCCATGATGTGCATTCTAAGTATGTTTAGAATTTTGTGAATAGGAACTTACATAAAGTGATTGCATTCTTGTGTTTATTTAGTAATGGAAAAATGGGGTCAATTCCACTTCCAGAGCACTAAAATTTTGAAGACTTTGTTTGTAAAAAAATCTTTATTTTAGACCAATAATGTAACAAGATATTTTGGGTTGTATTGACTATTTATATCTGTTTATTTCATGAATATTGTTAGGTCTGCTTTGTGAACAGTATGGGTTCATCACTTGGATATGAAGCCAGAGCTCAGTTTATTTTTAAAGTATATTTAATACTCTAGAGATAGATCAAAGAAAATTCTTTCAAACTATCTGGTTTTGGTATTTTGTTGTGCTTCAAAAACTTCTCAAAAAAGGGTCATTTTATGTTAAAAATTGAACAAAAACTTTTACAAGATCTGGAAATATTTAATCATTAATCCACATTTCTAATGTATATTAAAAAGTCTTCAGATATTCAGACTGCCTTGCTTCTAAGATACCCACTCTTGACAAAATAAAATATGACCAGATGCCCTGCAAAACATATACATTTTAGTAGTAAATAAACAAGCTCCCAATAGTTATCTTGCAGTCAGCAAGGGAACTAATTTCCAGCTGCTTGCTTTCTTATAACAGCTGAATAAATACATTCCTGGTATTATAATACCTTCAGCAAGAAAATGATTACACAGTAACTCAAGACCCTGATATACTCCTCCTGCTGTTGTTTATCTGAAAACAGGTGGGATATGGCTCAGGTATGTCTCAAGAATTTAATAAGATTTTGTAGATGAGGGATCTAAGCCAAGAAAAAGCTCTCTCATGGGAAGAGTAATTGGGATATTTCCCTTTCATTATTGTATTATGGGTGTATTATAGGTGACTAATTTAATGTGACTGAACTGAAAACAGAAAATTAATTCAATAAATGTAGCTTATAGAAAATAACAAAATCTTTTAAAAATTGACTTTTGTGATATTATTGTGATCTCTAAGGGAATCATGCTTCCTAAAAATAAACTTATTGTTATTCTGTTACCCGGGCTTTGGACTTTCAGCTTGCTGGTTTTTCAAAATGCATCATTATCATTAGTCCTTAATAACTCTATAATCAGTCCTACTGTTAATGTTACAGTATTAGATTTCATTTTCTGAGCAAAATAATGAGGAACATAATCTCTCATCCTTGCAGGAATTCTGTGCATTGAGACAGCTCTCCACAACTGAATGTAATAGTACAGGTATGCAAAGTTCACACTGCAAATTTTAGTACTGCTTTTATAGTGCAGCTTCCTAGATTTGCAGTTCATTCTTCAGAGGCATTACATGTACAGTCAAGTCCCTCTTATAGCCATTGAAAACACAGCCTTTGTAATTCTTCTGCTGTACCTGAACTATTAAGGCCTTACTAGCAATAGGAAGTCCTTTGCCCTTTACTTGACCAAGATCTAGAGATTTTTTGAAAAGCCATTTTCTGTGAAGGTCATGTTGGATATAGAAGGTAAAAGGAAATTTTTTAACCACTTATATAGATATCTGGGTTACTGAATTTCTTTTCTTGTTTTATTATGCCTGATAATAAAACAATAATAAAACTGCCTCAGTGTGTGACAGCCAGAAGTGAAAATCCGCTGATAAATGTTACCAAGCTCTGATGAGTCACATTTTCTTCTCACACTTCGAGTGGGAGTGTACACCTGATGGCAAATGCTGTGTTCGTGCTGGGAACTGTAAAACATGGCCAGACTCTGGGGACACACTCTTGCACAAGTCACTAAACAAAGAGCAGATGCCTGGAGACTTTCTAACCTATAGTGCTACATTAACAGTCCTTGCACAGGACTTCTTTCAGGTATTTCTGTTTTTCTTATTGTGGCTTGCTTTTCACATCTTTCTTAACATTTCCTATCAAGAATTACTGTGACCCTCCAGCCATGTTTAGCACTGAGGCTGACTTGAGTAAATGTGCTTGACCAGGGCTCAGTGAAATCAGTTTTGGTGAGATTTAAAATATTACAGGTGGATCTATCCCTCAGAGGTCTAATGGTAAGATACTTAAATTTTAACTTGAGAAGTAAGAAGCAACACCAGATGGTAATGTAACTAATTCTAATGTGCATGTCTGTAAATTATTGGAGGAAATGACCTTCAATAAATATCTGTTCCTGTCCATTGACCAGAGAGAAAGACAAGGTTTAGGCTTAGGCAGTTGATTGAGAGATGTCTAATGTTAAGTGAAATGAATCACCATAGTGGTGGTTACAGCTAGATCACCTCATTTTATAGGTCATTGCCTAAAAAGCCAGCACCTGCCCTCAGCATAGTGAGTCAGTCAGCCTAAGATAGGAATAGGGAAGCTAGTCATCCTATATACAGATGCATATACAGGCAGAGTGTGAAAACTCACTACCTCTGAAGAATGATTCATGGGACTAAGTGCATTTCTATGCCTCCATTAATCATGGGCCTTAAATGCTTCTATAGGGGTGCCCCAAGCCAACCAGTGTGAAAATCTAGATTATGGTACCCAGAGCAATATTGTTAAACCTTCTTTTGAAGAAAAGGCATAATTTTGGATAGTGGTCTCACAAAAGGAAATGAGAACATTAAGTTCTAGTCTTTTTCACTTTGAGCAAGTTTAGGCACTCAAGTCTTGTGTCATACTCCCTCAACCATCACTCACAAATGCTGTGTTCTTGTCAGAAAGTGATAGAACCCTTTTCCCACTTGCTTTATCTCCTGCCTGAAAAAAAATACACATCAAGAGGAATGTTAGATGCTGCGTCTCCCCCTCAAATCCACGGGTCAGGTCCCCTGTGGAGCCCGGCCAGCTGGGCAGTTGGGGTGAGGCAGGCCTGAATCCCGGAGGGCCTGGAAAAGCCCCACGTGAGTCCAAAGACGAGCTAGTCCCACAGGCGAAGAAAGAGGCACTCTCCCTTCAGGATCAGTTCCAAAGTTTAATGTCACCTCGAAGGAGTTCCGAGCGAGAGAGGCTGAGTCCCCGCCCAGACTGGCCAGATACAGGGGGCGGGGAAAACCTGACCAGCCAGTGTGGGAAGGACATGGGAGTCAATGGGGGAAGGACATGGGAGTGGCTCTCTGGGGGCAAGGCCTCAGAGTGACCACTGAGGAGGGGGTGGGGGAGGAGCCCCAGCCAGGGCCCAGATACGTGGTGACCCTGGGAGAAGGGTCTGGACCAAGGGGAGTGGTCAGCAGGTGATAAACACATCACCTGGGGGGAGACAGGGGGATGGGTTGGGGTTTGATGGACATACAGGTACTGTTGGGAAAGCTGGGATGAACCAAATAGATACAAAGAGGGGCTACACTGTGCAAACACAACTCTACAGTTAGACAGTGTTGCAGTCCCAGTTTGCTCCACAAATTTTTCATTTAGAACAAAGGACCTTAGAAAAGTTGGGACTAAAAAAGGTGTATATTGCTTAAAGTTGTGTATTTGTTAAAGTTTGGCAAGTGATCAAAACCACTCACTGAGGCATGGACTGTACTTGGCTCATAAGTCTTAGGTTTCAAGAACAACTTCCATGAAACATTAAGTAGAGACTTGAAACTGTGCTTTCTTCTCAAAATGGTTGATTTGCAAGTATCTTTGTCTGATGTTCTTATACCACCTCACAGAGTATAAAATTGGACTGATAAAAAAGAAGAAATCTGATATCAACCTGATAAGATAGATATCAGATTAGATATCTAATCTGTTCTGATATGTTCTTAGGGACAGAAGATAATGCCAGGCAAACAGTACTTAGAGGATGTGGTCCATAATATAATGAAACTCTTGGTTCCTAATTCTGCTTCATATTTTCTGTTGGACACCAGGGGATAAGGTAAATAGAAATATAAAGGCCATTCAGAAACTTTATATGCCAGAAACACAGACTGTAATGCAGCTCTACATAGACATTTAAAACTAGACTTCTTGTATCTTAGTTATAGCATACCACATGGTGAATCCATTCTCAGACGGATAAGCCTTATAAAAAAATCACCTTATTTAATTAGATATTAGAAGTGAATGAGGGAAAAATAATAGGCCTGTAACAAGCATAGATGACAATTGACATGTTCAGCATTATTAGAATAGGCAGATTATGCGAGACTTACAAAAAAGGGTGAACTCAAAATTGTCTGAGTGGCAATATCACCTTCCTATAATTTATTCACATCATGCAAATGTGTCTTTCACACAGCAAGCTAATGGGTGGCATCAGTTTCCCCTTAAATAACTTGATCTTGAACACAAGAGTTCACCTGCCACAGTGTGAATATAAAGTAAACAAGATCAGGATGGAAATTATGAATCATTGGTTCCATCATTTGCAAGCTGACTCGAGTTGAAAACCAAATGCATTTAACATTGACTCAGACTGGAGCTTCCTGACTCTGTATGTACATGCAGCGAGAGGAAATCCTATTTAAAAGTAAACCTTCTAAAAACCAGACTAGTTTCAGCAAGATTTCCTGTGACAGAAAAGTGGAAGTAGATCTCTCAATATTTTTTTCTTTACATTTTTTTGTGGAAGGACTGACTGAAAGACAACAGGTAATTTCATATGTAACAGCTGAGTTGCTCATTGGGCTTCATGTTTTATTCGTGTTCAGGTGGGTGAATGGAAATTGTGTCTCAGAACAAAAGGGGGTGTAATTTTTAAGTGACTCTCCACATTCAAGGATCAAAATATTAGGTACATTTTTTCATTACCTACTAAAACAAATGTAGCAGGGCACTTTTTCAACAGGAAATCTTTCTCTAACTGAAAGCTGTCTATAGGTAACAATATCAAGTTCTAACACCTTTTAGGTAAACCCTTTGATTTGATCTTACTCTGTTTGGAAGTGATGATATAAATGCAAGACAATAAAATAGTTAAAATAATAAAATGGAAAAAATAGAAGAACCTCTGCTAAAATATCTGGGTCTAACCCAGCATGTCATATACTCAGTAAAAAGGGTATTATTGCAGTATTGCATAATAGATCTGTAAGTTTGCAAGGTATTATTGCCCAAATCCTGAGAGCACTTGTATCCACCAGCAAGTTCCCTTGTTTGAGCAGTCCTTTTCAGATAAAAAATCATTTATATTTGTAGGATCTAGGTCAGAATTCATAGCTGTCTGGTGTATCTGTGGCTCTCCAGAGCTGTCAGTATAAATCAGCATGCATAAAAATGTTTGACATATGCAGGTGTATTTTTGGTTTTTTTAAGAGGGACCTGTTTAAATTGCTAAATATGTCCTGCATGTATTTAATCTGTTGTAGTTAATAGGTATGTCTAATGTTTCCCAATTAGTTAGAAATACAAATGTATTTTGTATTTTACTGAAATGTGGCTTTCAGTACAATATAGATGCCAACAAATCTAAATTTCTTTTGAAACAGCTTTTCACTGTCCTGAATTACTGAGGGTAAGATTCATCACTGCATGTCTTCTTACTTTAGCAACATACCATTTAAGCAAAACATCTGAGTCAGTTGTCTAGGTTCCCTTTATCATCTACAGGGAGAGACAGGCAATCTCCAAAGAGCAATGCCTCCCTCTTGTTTTAGATATCTATTTTAGGATGAGCTAAATCACACACTAGAGGTGCTTGTCTCTCTCCATTGATGATAAAAAGAGTCTAGAGAGTTACCTTAGATGTCTAACTGTTAGACAGCAAGAGACAGACAAGGAAGACAGTGCCTTAAACACACAGGACCGCTACATTTATATTTTAAACTCTTTTACTTACTACCAAATAATGCCATTGTAAAGAAACATCCAAAAAAACATCAGCCAGATGCTGACTTTGGTAGATAGTTGTTTATCTATTAAAAGAGTAAACAAAAAAGAAAAAAACAACAACCAAACAGAAAAAGCCCTCACCTCTAAAGTTTTGAGTTTTGAGTTTTGAAAGGCAATGGTTTTGAGCCAGTCTGATGCTACCACACAAAAATAATTAGTTCTTAAGATGTATTGAGAAATAAAGCATCAAAAGAATGTAGGAAGCATTAATGCTGTTGTGCAAGAGATCAAGATGATTCTGTTCATCTGTGTGCCTGAAGGATGAACACAGACTGGAACAGACTTAGCGAGAGACTGCCAGGGTAATAACAGAGTTTAGAGTAAGAAAACAAAAGCTGAGTGGAGCTGTGTTTGTTTTATGGAGGCAAGAAGGGTTTCAGAAGAGCTATTTTAAGCTAAAGAACAATGCTGGCATTACAATACCCTAGTATAAGTTGTGCAGGAATAAATTGCTCTGGAAATTGAAACAGTCAGAACAATGATGTTTTAAAACAGTCTTCCAATCAAAATAGAGGCAGAAATCTTAGCTCCTTGTTTAGGTGAAATCTGGGGCTTGAATGCATGGGATAATCAGACATGGTGCCTACAAAGCTGAGGAGCTGGCTCCACGTCCTCACACACTCAAATATCCAGAAGTTAATGGTACTAAATCCCACAGACAGCTCCAAGGAAATAATACAATGAGAAAACCCTTCTTAACCATCTGTTTCCAGTGAAGGCTTTCAGACAAAAACATGATAAAGAAAAAAATGTTATTAACCATCATGCTTAATTTCCCTACTGAATTTAAAAGGCTCATGTTGAGCCTCAAAAACATTAGAAAAGTAGTATGACATCAAAGGACTGAGATGCTGAAGGAACATTATTTAACTTCCACTTTGAAGACGAAGGGTGCTATCTTTATGAATTTACTGTTCTGAATGGATGCTTGTGGTAGCAGGGCTTGAGTAACATCACACACATTGTCCCTTCAGGCCTGAGCTCCTCAGTTATTGCATCAACAGAATTGAGAGTGACCAGACTCCATATCAAAATGATAGCTGGGACATTTTTTGCTGCACATGTGAGAAGTCACGACCTAGGAGAGGCCTTCTAATCACATCTTTGGTTTCTAACCTCTCTTAGGCTCAGTGTAAATGGGATCAAACAGTCTGTTCACTCACATACCTCCAGCAATTGTGTGTGTATGTTGTGGTGTTGAACCTAAACAAAAGTTTGTATTACCATATATTGAAATATGGCCATGTGCCCATGACTGAAAGCATTCAGTCATTAGACTCCTGGATCTCCAATTATTATGTAACTAGTAACTAGTTCAGGGGCTTTCTTCTTTTACTGTCTGTGAACTCTCATTTGATAACATAAACACAAAAAGCTCTAGAAAATGGAAAAGCCATCTTGTCACCACACTCCAGAAACTTCCTGAAAGAAAGGACTGGAGCAATGCAGTTAATTTTGTTTATTTTACTCACGGAGTTTTATCATAACCCTGAGAAAGCACTGCTGTGTCATAGCCAAGTGTACTTCATATGTCAAATATATCCAGAAGGCTGAACATGGTTAAAAAGTGAAATTGCCAGTAACATTAAATGATCAGTAGCAACTTCAATCCAATTTCTTCTTTACTGTGTCTACCATAGGAGGGTGCACGTAAGATAACTATTTTTGAAGCCTTTTCCTTGACTGGACAGCACTTAGTTACACACAGAATCCTGAAGGCTTTTAATTCTCTTGAATATTGCCAGATTTGTACTAATGCAGATACAATGCAAGAGCTGAGGTCGCAGCTACTCCCCTGGGAGGAAGCCACCTCTACATGCCTCAGCAAACTGTTCGGATACATGTCAGCCTTTGACTAATATTTCAGAGGTACTCTGGGATTCTACATCAGTTTTCTCCCTTCAGGGAAGCAGAAGTCAGGCTGACTGGCTGTAAAAGCAGGTGCACTCCAATCTAACATGTTGACATCTAAGCACAGAAGCTGAACCCATTCAAATTCTTCTGTTAAAAGTTGCAGCCTATTTATTAGCAATGAAAGCAATTAGCAATTATATAAATATCCCAGGTTTATTCTTTTTGATAGGAAGATAAATATTTTTATATCATTGTCATTTTGCCATAACCGCATCTTACTAAGCACACTATTAAGGTTCTAGCAGCACAGTATTGATAAACAGAACAAAAGAGAAAGAAAAAGTAATTTAGTCCTTTCCTTGGAGTATGCATATACCTACAATAGACGCGTGGTCAACAGGAATCAAAGGCTCTAGGTGGCTGAAATAAGGTTTGCATTGTAGATTCAAAGCAGTGCAGTGGATTGAACATAGGTCCTCCAATAGAACATGGAAATGATGAAGCTAAAGTTAAAGCTTGGCCTTCAGTGCTGTACTGGATATGTTTTAGTGCAGATCTATGGCTGCTTTCAGCTTGATTTTCTCAGGAAACAAAAATATTCAGTTGTCCTTGCAACTATGAGTTCACCATTCTCCTGGAGCCAAAATATTTTCTTACGGTGGATCCAGGATAGCCACAGCCCTGACAGTCTTTTCCCCATTCAGATTTAAGGGAAGAAGTTATTTCAATAGTGAAAGGTTTAGCAGGAACCAAACGAGCCAAAGGTAACCTTTTGAGAACAGGGGACACTAAATTAGGAACCCTGGGTTCACTCTTTATTCTTCCTTGTTCATCTGAAGAAAATGAATTAATGAATTTTTCCAAAACTTTGATGACTTTTTTGTTTGCTTAGCCTTGTATAACCTACACTTACTCTCTTCCTTGAATTTGCTGGCAGAGATGGATTAGGTATTTTTAAATATAAACATTAGGGAGAGATAGGTTGGATGAGTTTACAAGCCTAGTGGAAAAACTTCCATTGAAGTAAACAAGTGGGGTTTGCTCTAAGGTGGTTTTGGAGATAAACTATACAAGGAGGAGAGCTTGGAATGCAGTACATGCAGCTGTTCCAATTTTTTATTAAAATATAACAAGATGTTTTTCCCAGGAGACATCTTGTTATTTAAAGTCAGGCCACATGAAGCAGAAAACAATTACATTATCTTGCTTATTTCTTATGTTAAGTAGGTTAGGGCATCAAGTACAGAATCATGTCTGCAAAAACCATGAAACTGTATCTTGAGACCTTGTAGGAATTGCCATGTTAGCTGTGTCCTGTCAGCAAGGTTTTAATAACAATGAAGATAATAAGTGCTGCTTATCTAATGTTTTTCATCTGTATGGCTTAAAGCATGTTTCAAAGAACAAATTATTATCCCACACTTGTAAATTGAATATCTGAATCATTATAGAGATCAATTACTTTAAGGTCATCTGCAGAAGGGGTTTTGCAAATAGTCACAAAAGCTATTGCTAAGATTTTGGTAAGTTTAAGAAAATGTGTTTGCTTTGAATAATCTGTATTTTTCAATAAGTCATTTGCAGAAACTATTTGATATATGTCACCATTCCTTTGCTGAAGGAAAGCAGATTGTCAGGCTATGGTCTGTCAGATTTTTGCTATGGAAAAATTAATGACATAAAACTAAGGGAATTTAGAAAATTCAAAATGAATTCTGGAACATTATTCATACTATACAGTCTATTACTTTGATGACACAACTACATCCAATGAAATCACTGGCACCTGAAAAGTAATGAGTATCACTCTGTGTCATTAAATTTAAAGAATGCATTTTTATTTCAAACATTAACTATTAAGACTAAACAAGCAACAATTCCCAGTCTAGAGACAAGAGGTAATATATTAATTCATATGTTCTGTTGATGAGGTGCAGCTTTCCTCTCTCACTTATGATCTCTGCCTCTTGATTTCAGCTCATTAAGTGTTGCAGTCTGCCTCCTCCTCCTTCCTGCAAAACCCTTGTGCAAAACCAGCTCTGAGGCTGCACAGGAGTTTTTTATTTTCTGTGCGAATGGTGGTTTTTCCCCAGAAAATACAAGTGTGAAAATGATGCCTATCAAAATTAAAGAATCAAAATTTGTGGCAATGCCTGAAAACATTTAAGGTGAGAATTAACTAAGATACATCTAAAATTTAGAAATTTAATTAAGTTGGTTGAATAGGGTCTTTGTGGTGTACAATGAGGGAGAGACACTACAAGAAAGTAACCTAAAATAAACATATATGATACCTGGGATGTTCTCTTTATACTTCTATCTAAGTGACATATGTAACTATGAAACTAGGAAACATTGTCCAAGGTTTATATGTCCAAAATCAGGTAACATAAATTTCATCCTTTTTGGTAAATGCTTCACTGCAGTCAAGAAAATATCTTTAACCTGATATTCTTGAAAGATTATAACTAGACAAAGTCTAGCAAATATCTGGCCTTAAGAGCCCAAGAAAGGGCTTTTGTTTCTTTTGTATATCTACAGAGAAACCTCATGTATTCTTCCTTTCAACACATCAAATTTAATCAGGCCAACATATCATGGGAAAGTGCATATTGTGCAGAAGCAATTATTTAATTCCATTTCACACCCGAGTAGGCAGAGGTTTTGGGGACAGCACCAGACTGGAACTGCAAAGAAACTGAATAAGTTTTCTGGTGACCAAAAGAGAATGAAAACTGGATGCCTTCAACTTTAGGTGCAGCAGCACTGCCATCTACTCAGTGAGCCAGGTACCAAATGAGTTTCTGAAGGAATACAAAGCTACAAATTCTGTACGTGGTAATAATGCTGATGGGATGGAGCAAGCAGCATCCAAGAGAGGCATCTCAGCATCCTTGTGAGAGAGATACATTGCCATTCATCAATGCATGCTGGGAAGAATGAAGAATAACAGGTTTTGTAAACTCAAGAATACAGCTGAAAACTGGATGGCAACTGTCTGAGGAGTCATTTTCTGAACTCATTTCTCAGTAGAACTGGATTAGTTGTTTTTTTTGGTTTTTTTCTCTAGTGAAATTTGATCAGTTTTAGTGTTAATAGTGAGCACATCTTAGGAGCTGTTGAAAGCCCTGTTACTACAGACGCCTAGGATAGAAATCAACAGAAGCCACATGGACAGTACATGCTGCAACATTTCACTGGAGTAAAAATAAATCTGCAACAATAAGTTTGGTAAGTGCTTACAGCAATTGTGACATTCTTCCATAAAGAGATACCACATGGAATTATGTAAATTATAGTCTTCAGGATGTTAAACAGGATTCAGTTGACTTCCCTGGAGATACTTTCACTTCACTAGTGAGAAAGCAGTTGACTGTTGAGTATAAATTGGCATTTGGAGAATTTTTCATTACAATTCATATAAGAAGAGGTTTATAAAAAAGGAGGACAAACCAGTCTCCTTAGGCAATGGCAAAATTAAGTAATCTGGATGATTTTATTAATAGTGATGATAAAAATAACATTTTTATCAATAGAGGCGATAAAACTAATGTATTTCAAATTTTTCTCTTTTGTTAAACTAGACGATAAATAAGGTGAAGAAAGTACTTTTTTTGTTCTCATGTTTAGGCTAAACCCAATAGAAATTTCTTGGAAAGCAGAAGAGTGTTTTATTTGGCAAAGTATATTATAGTAAGCATGTTTCAAGTGATACAGTTTTTAAATACTTGAATACAAGTAGTAAAGACACAGTGGGATTAAGCATGGAGATGTGGCAAAACATTTGGGGATTTTGGGAACAGGGTGACTTAGCTCCAGAGATGGTGATACCAAAAGGTCTGTAGCATGTCAAAGAACTACATCAGAAATCACCACATACCTTCTTGTCATTTACAGAAAATTAATTATACCCTTTTTGGGAAGTGAAGGCTGTGAAGCACAGACATCAGAAATTCTAGAAGTTATAGAATATGATTTTCTGCATAAACTGTCTGGTACTTGATAATGGTTTATTTTATCTGCTGTTAAGAAGGACAACATTTAATTGTTTATGAAGATGATTTCCTACAGAGTGGAGCTCATGATCTGGTTCTATTGAATTGATAATTAAACAGAGGACAGTCCTAATCAGGTGCATACATAACTCTTCTAAACAACTAATTTCCCAAAAACCAAGGACAAGAATGAGTAATACAGAGTAGGTGGAAAATGTAAACAAAAAGTGGTAGAACCTGAAGTGATTATTAGAAGCCAAAAAGCCATGGCTTCACAGTCAATAAAGGAAATTTTGGCCAATAGCCCACCAGATTTTAGTGATGGTATCACAGGCTTACTGATTAAATGAAGCAAGCAAATTTGTTAACAACAGTATAGAAATGGAGTTTTCAGAACATAGTAGTTTTGATCAGAAGATTTTTGAATATCCATCAGTGATCAGCAAGATTATAAAGCAAGTGTTTCTTAGGAGTAGACCTTTAAAAAACAAGAAACCAACATTGCTTTTACCCCAGAGTTAGAGAGATTTTAGACAACTAGTCTGCTGGTGCTCCAATATAATTTAATTTCCTAAGAAAACAGTGCTTATGTGATCATGCTGTCTGCCTGTTGAGGTGCCTGTCTACTGTCTGCTAATACTCCTCATTCTTTCCAAAATTTCAACTACATTTGAGAAAGTGGTAAAAGATTGAAACATTAAAAAAAAATCCTGAAACTTTCCAGAATAGAAGTGTTCTTTGGGAATTTAATTTCTAAAGTTGTGCACAAAAAAAAAAAAAAAAAAATAATCTGTCCACATGGTGATTCAGAAGATACTGTGTATCAGGAAAGTTATGCTGGTAAATTTAGAAATGTTATAATACCCAAAGATCAGTATTTAGCAGTTTGCCAAAGAATCACTATCTTGATTTGAACAACACAGGATCACTGATTTTTAGGCAGTATAACTAACACTATCATTCAGTTCCTGCTAAAGTGGTTGTTATTTCCTTGCAGAGAAGCAAGGCAGCATCCTACCTGTAAAGAAAAAATAGATCTTGGATCTCTGGATGTCCAGCTTGGTAGGAAAAAATATCTGCCTCATACAGCAATAACAAGCAGTTTTAGCTAATCAGTCCTCACATTGGAGACAGTGACTTCCAGCTCCTAATGAGATTCAGGTTAGCTGCATTTGTGATTGTAGAGTCACTGCTGGAGACAGAAATGGGAGCCTGCTTCAGCTCTTAGTTTCAGTGCAAGAGAACAATCCCTTGAGCTGCATAACTTAAGTGTTATAAAATGAATTAATTCATCCATTCCTCCTCCCTTATTAAACATTTCCAGAATTTTGAGTCAACAAAAATCAGTAATTCTGCTACCCCAAACCCAGCAGAAAACAAGACCCTTGTGGGCTCCTGATGATGCACATTTCTATTCAATGGTGCACATCTCTGTAGTCTGCTCAGGTACTTCATCTACACCTGTGATGGTCAATGGTCAATCCCATCTACAATGTGATGGTCAAACTTTAAATTACTCCCTGTTCCTAGTTGACAAGGTGGTCTTAGGTCACAGGCTGGATAATCACAGGTTCAATGATCTCAGAGGTCTTTTCCAACTTAACTGATTCTGTGATTCTGCAGTGGTCAGGTTGATGAGTGGGCAGCGCAGGAAAAGAAGCACAGAGCCTTTCATGGTGTGGGAACTTGTACAGTATTACTGAAAGCACAAAGGGATGAAGAAAATAAACTGTAAGTCTCAACACCTTCAGAGAAATAAGCCAAGACAAATTTCTCTCGCAAAGGAAGTCTCCAAAAGGTTGGGTTTTTTTTTTAAATTATTCTTATGTAGAAATTTTTCCATAACTTTTCATTAGCAAGAGTTAGAAGAACAAAATGTATGGTTATTTCAAAATGTTAAAAAAAGGTCAGCAGCTGTAGATCTGCCCTGAATCTACAGCATCAGAAATTATTGACACATATTAATTTTTCATTCAGAACCTCTCCTCTGGAAAGGGTGCTACAGTACTTTACTGAGGGGTTGCTGAAATGTTTCCTTTCATTGTCCTCTCCCATTAAGTCATCTGCAGATTTCATCATAAGAACAGATTTGCACTCTGTGATCTCCAGAGGGGTGGGCCTGCTGTCACACAGTGTTCAGTTCTTTGTCTGAGGAAAGGCATCGCTCCATGGATGCGCCGTGCGTAGGTTCCTGCAATCCGGGATGCCAGCAGGCAATCCCAGCTGTATGATGACAAACAAATATGAGTCACAGCAGCCAGAACTTAATGCCACTCCATTTCACACTCCAAAGGCAATGGCTCTAGCAGCAGACTGTTCTTAATATGCAGGAGCATCGTTTCAGAAAAAACACAGCAACCTGCTGAATACCTGGGGAGGGAGAAGGGTTCTCTTAGGGTTTGGAGGACTTTTTTTTGGTTTAGTGTGCCTTGGTATTTCTTACTGCAGTCTGTTATTACCCTAGATACCTCTGATTAGAGTTAAACCTGTTTAACTTGGAAGCACAGATAGAGTTTAAAGTTAGCAGGTTAGGCACTCAGCTTTCGATGAATTTAAAACCTGTTTCCCCACATACTTCATGAAAAGGTTCTCTCCCTGCAGCCTTTCATAATACATGACATTGCCACCAAACAGGACTATTAGTTTAGCTTGAGGGAGCAGTGCTGAAAAGAAATTTGTTTGCTCAGGTCCACAACATTTGCAAAGGCAGCAGACATTTCTGGCTGTACAATTTGGAGATTCTGAGACAAGAATCAAGTCCTGGTGGTATTTTTTAGGATGCATACAGGCTATTAGGAATTGGTAGTTCTGTGCTGCTTCAGGTCCTCAAAGAATACCTTTTCAAATGAGTATCTGTCACATCTACATCAAAGACCCTGGAAACTCAGTTCAGCTTCTTTCTCTTAACACTCCTACCCAGTCTGCTTCACAGGTGTGGGCAAGTCTCTTTCTTGCTGATCTTTCAGCTAAAAAATTGCATCTGACTGAGTCAGAAATCTTAAAACGTTCCCATGTTTCTTTGGTGGGAGGTTCCCCTCACCACCATGCCCTGGAAGTAATCCTGTAACTCCTGTCCAAATTTTTATGTGCCTCCAGAACAATCTTGCCTTCTGTTATTCTAGTAGTTTTGTTTTATTCTATTTTTTGGGGTTTTTTTTTAATATTTCTTAATGCAGTCACTACTTGAAATGTGGAAGATCAGGATGCACATGACTGAAACACAGGTGATGTTGTCTTATGATTGCTGATGACAGTCTCTATTCTTTGACTTTGCGAGGAAAGAACCAGAAGTTGCTTGCAGTACTACTTTGGGCTACATTGTGCACTCTTCCATAAGAATATAAATTTTGCTCATATTCATTTTGGAAGCAAACAAATGAACCATGAATTGCCTTTAGAGAAACAGGAATGCAAGAGGGATTTCCAAGAATGGTAGACTTGGCAAACATCGTATGTAAATCCAGACAATTTCTGTGTCCAACACATTCTTGTTAGATCCTAGAGCTGGCCACATTTTATTTTTATTGCTATATTACCAAGAGAAATCTTATTTTATGGTACAGTCACTCAATCTGCATGGTTCTCACTTCTCACATTTTCCTCTCTTTCAAAATCCCTTTCATTTCCAGAAATAGCCACATCAATGATTAATTCTACCTTCAAGTTTTCTTCAATCAGCCAATGTCATGCTGGGCTTTCTCTACCTGTACAGCTGTTGAGGCATACAGAATTTATACAGTATTATTCTAAAGTGTTTCTTAATGTTATGTCTCCATACTTCTTTATCCTATTTCAGTTTATGGTTCTTCTTCAGTATCCCCCACTGCAGATTTCCATATGTTTGACAGCATAACTTATCAGGGAGCCTGTGAACATTGACCATTGAGTTACAATAGGTTGCTTTATTTTTTATCTCCTATTATGTAAAAAGACTGATGGCAGAGTTTGCTCAGGAAGAATGTCTCAGGCAAGAACGAACAATGCATTGCCAAGTAAGATTCTGCTCTGCTAACATCATAGTCTTTCCAAATCATAGCATGCTACGTTAAGATTGCTATTTTGTGAAATGGATTTTTTCCTAATTTCCCTATTTATGCATGACATTATGTCAGGATAGAGACATCCAGTTGCCTACTGCAGTCATAACTAAAATAGGCAGTCACAACAAAAAAAGTTAACCTGGAAATTCAATAAGAATGCATCTCTAAATATATAATTTAATTATCAAAACTAGATTTTGCTGACCAAAATATTATGCATGATTGTGGCTGAGAAGATAAAGTACAAGCTGCTTTCAAATAAACAAGGGCACCACAAAAAGAAGTGATCTAATATGTCTGCTATTCCAAACATGCAGCCAAACATTTGATACTCAAAATCATTATCTTTAAAATGACATATTAGCTTTGGGCTGAATTCTCCCTTATCAGTGTTCAGCACAAATAAGTAAGGAGGGAAAGTGAAAAACATGATTAGGATAGGATGGAAGGCTAGTCAAGCAGGGTATATGTTATATATCTCTTCTTAGAACTAATTTGCTTGTTCATACTAGTCTTTGTACTGTTTTCAATATACAAAAGAGATGGTAATGCCAGTTTAACTTCCTCTTGGGAAGGAAGTCTTGAAAAGTGCAGTAGTTGCTGCTTTCTCACTATGCAGAATGAAAGCAGGAAGTTCAGCATCTGATATTTACTTGCTTACTTTGTATTTCTAATAAATACACAGAGAAGCTTGCTGCCATCGTGAAGGCCAGGCTCCAAAACTGAGTTTGGGCCACTCTTCAATAGTCTTAAAAGACAAAAAAGGGGTTATGTGAGTGTAAAAAAAGGAGAAAGGTGAAAAAATCAAGTAAACAGTAGGATATATTCTTCACAGCTTTTTCCAGTCCCTTGACTTTCTCACATTCTTAATGAATAATTTAAAATTATTTAGGCAATATTTTTTCTCCTTTTAGCAGTCAATTTTAATTTATTGAGTTGTTAATGATGCTTCAAAAACTATTAAAGTGGTTGGGTCTTGTTTTTGTTTGTTTGGTTTTTTACTGATTGCTTCAATGTCCAATCTAGAAAATACAATCTGTTGAGCTAACGTGTGGTCACTGGAGAGAAATTAAATATCTTAAATCTCTGCATCTCATCTTCTTTCTTGAGAAATATTCAAAAAGAAATTCTACTTGTTCAAAGTGAGCCTGTGCATATAGAATGTTATCTTTCTTAAAAAAAACAATAAAGTTGTATAAATATATAGATAAATATTAATTAGCTCTTCCTATCCCCTAGCCAAAGGTCCTATCCCCACACAAAGCAGTAGAAATGTAGTAGAAATGCTGGTACAAATAGCAACATTAGTTACCTTACAGGAGGATTTGGTTTCATAAGCAGGTAGCTTTTAAAATAGCTAGCAAAGTTTCAGATTTATGAAAAATCACAAAGGAAAATTTGTGTTTTAATTTAGTTTTTCAAAATAGTTTTCAATTCTTTTAAAAGATACATTTTATCTTTTTTTTTTTTACAAATAGAAGCTAAAAATTCAGGTTTTTGTCTCTCAGACATTTTCACTGGGTCTTTAGTCCTCCTAAAAGCATTTATTGTAATTAAAAAGACAACATTCAAATTTGCAAACCAGAATGTTTTCAAGATATTTGTATTTTTTATTCATTATTTTAGTTTTCTTGATCATCTTAAAAAAAAAAAAAACAAAAAAACAACCAAACAAAAAAAACCCTGAAAAATAAAAGAAAAACAAAAAGAAAAACCATGAAGTAACTTAGTCCCTTAAAATTCCTGGATTTTACTACCAGTCAGATACCATATCTGTTGGTAAATTTGTTCTCTTTGTTTGTTATCATTCCAGATAAAAAAAAAAATTATTCAGATCACTTCCATGAATCTCTTCAACAGACAGTGATTTAAAGTGTTTATATAAGAGCTATCCATTATTACTCCAGCCAACATACCTGAAATGTCAAGTGCTCTGACTGAAGAGCTCTTTCAATACACATGCCTGTTCGAAATTTTCTGCAAAACACGAATATTGTGAAAAATATGGTTTTGTGATAATTAAGTTTCTCCCAAGAAATATCTCTAATTTGTGAAACTCATCCTTGCTATCCAGTTTGGCTTGATTTCACTTGGCTTTGTTTTAGAAAGGAGGTACATTTAGTTTCTTTTTGGTGCAGACTAAACTTCAATGTTGTATTTGTTCAGAAAAGTTTCCCAAAAATACTTTTTCCCCAAAAATAAGATAGACTTAAATTCAAACTGTTCTCAATAGTAGCCACCCATCTTTGCTTTCTCCTTTCCTCACTAGGACACTTTTATCAGAAGAAATTACAATTTCCCAAATCATTCCACTAGTTGTTGATGACCTATTGTAAGAAAATATTCTATTTCAGTATTATGTATATGCTTAATATTAATTTATATTTCATTTTATATAATTTAATCAGTTGTTGAACCATGTGGTTTCAGTAACCAGGCCTATCCACATGAGCTTTAGAGCACTCTTATACATATGTTAATTTTGGTGCAAAACAAAAAAAAACTCATAACTATGATAGTTCTTGTTACTCTGTAGATGTAATTAAAGAGAAATCACTAAAGTCCAGCCACATACCCAGCAGGTAGTAACAGCTTTCAGTCACTATTCTAATAGGTTTTTTTGTTATTTTGACTGTTGACTTCAGAAAGTTGCTGCTTCCTTCATTCTCATTTTCTTTATTCAACATGCAAGTCCCATTAGTTTCTAGTCACAGCAATTGCTTTTGATAGAATGTCATCAAAATTACTAATTCAGACAAGCCATAATCATCCTGCAGTTGGAAATGTGGTGACTGGGTCAAGCAGTGACTACATCACCACTAGAGGGAGAGTGCATGTATTAAAAAGTTGTTAAACATTCAATTCTGTATATTGCAATGGCCAAGAGGTCAGATACATCATAATTTGGTTTTTGCCTAATTAATTTATTCTTTCATAAGCTTTAAACTATGCAAATATTTTTATTTTAATGTATTTGGAAATGGAGAAGGAGAAAACCAAATCCCAAAGGAAAATGAACCCCTAACAGACAAAATTTAGAGTATTAAGTGAAATATTGTGCACCCAAAAGGTCAGGGTAGTCTAGAAATACCATTTATTTAATAACTAGTCTCTTCAGCAAGTCTAGCACTTGAGCTAGAGCATCTTTGCATCACCCCCTCAGCTGAGTCACAGTGAAATTCTGTACCCTTTTCTGCAAATTAGACTGTTTTGGCTGGAACTAACTGGACACATATGTTGCCACCTGCTGCACATTCTTTAGTCTGAAGTTTTTCAACAGCTTGGTTTATATTTTTGAATAATTTGTTCATTAGAGAAGGTAGGAGTGGGGAAAGGGCAGTTCCTCCTTAGGCTTGATTTGATCTCATCTTGGCAAACTGCTACCAGGTTGCTCCTAGGTGGTACCTGTTGCTTAAAGAGTACAGAGGTTTATGTGTCAGACACCTATTTTCATTTGTGAAAGAATTTGTTGAGTCAGTGCTGGAAAAGGTTTCCTCCGCATGATAATATTTTATTTGGGTCTGTAGACCAGATTTTAAATGTACATATACAGTTTTTTTCATATAAATTTAAATAATTTTCTAGGTTTACAAATGGATTTATAATGCATGCAATTGTGCATAAATACAATGAAAACTTAGAAATAATTGTTGAACATTTAGCTTCTTTCATTTGCTGCAGAGATCACATCCAGGACTTTGGATGGAATAGCAACAGTCTCCTTTTTGTCTATAGTGTATTTTGTCACTTGCCATCCTCCTTATCTTTCTCTCTCACACACACACACCCTCCCCAGACGTCATCCATTCAAGCCAAGCAACAACAGTCATAGTCGGATTGAGACCATTCCATATCCACAATGGCACCCTTATGAAATTTTGTTCAGCTGAATAGAATAAATTCTCAACATGGCTTCAGCCAGCAGCAGACACAGTCAGGGAAGCCTGACCCACAGTGTCTCTGGAAACAGAGACTATTGGTTTGGTTTGCTATGATTGTGTGCTTGCATTATTCACTGCCCACAAAGATTCCTCTCAAGTATCTAATGTAATTTGCATGCCAAAAAGCAGTAGCATTTTTAGCACCCATGATTTTTTTTTTTTAACCTCCATGATTATTTATAAGGAAAGTTTATATCATAGTCTCATGCTCCATTATTAGCTCTACTGTCAAAATGATTCAGTCATCCACTTGCAGTGTTATCCATTACAAATAAGAAATTTGGAAAGATAGGCAGAACGTTCACAAGCGAAATGTGCTCTTAAAATCCATAGTTTTCAGGAGATATTTATGAATAATAAATGCATGCATAGGAGGTAATCAGTCCAGACTTGTATGGGATAGGAATAGGTGATGGCCTACTTATAAAAATGCCTACCCTTAATGTTACATTAAGGAAAGCAGACTGCAGGTCTTAGGTTTTCAACTCTGATTATTGAATTATGCATGAGCTTATCTAGAGAGTTCCAAACCAATTTTTTATTCGCAAATATTCATTAAGCTTGTTCACGTACGTCAGCTTGATAACCCCAGTTGTTCTGAAACAGTTTGACCAGTTTGTTTTGCAGTCCCTCCCACCATCACAGGAGAGTGGCTGCACTCACCATTGCCTGTGCCTAGCAAAGCTAAACCTGAGTAACACCAGACATCCTCAAAACCTTCATCACTTCAGGAGCATCCAGACTCCAAACCACACCACAGACCAGGCACGGGTAGGTGGGGCTGAAAACAGATTTTGGTCTTGTGCTTCTTGGGGCGGTCCTCTGGAACAGAAGGTGCAGGGGGAGGAATCTCACAGCCTGGAGCATGCTTGGGTGGAGGAAGGGGGTCAGGGAGATGCCAGGGAAGGGAGGGCTGGTGACAGTGCCCAAAGCCAAACAGAGGCAGTCAAGCAGGTGACAGGGAGCTCCAGCAACATTCCTGATCCTGAGGAGCCGGTTATTTCCAGAAATTTAACTAAACAAAGTCTGTGTGAGACAGGATGAGTGGGGAAAAGAGACTGTAAAGGAAGTAAAAAATGCCTGAAGACATTTAGCATACTTCTTAGCTTGGCAGTATTGAGTAATTAAGCAAGTACCTTCTCCTTACTAACCAGGAGGGAAAATGCAAATAAATGAAAATAAATCAGATTCCAGCCAGAAATACTGATTTCCTGACTGTGAGTTTTTAAATGCAGTTGAACACTTCTCAATATTAGAATAAATTTTTAAAAGTAATAATTATATATCATAATTTATGTTAACAGCTATTCTTGAGAGATCAGTCTATTATCTATTCTTCAAAAATAAAAATATTTATCGCAATTGAACCTAATAATTTTAAGATATTATGTTTTGACTCCTGAGCTTGAACTTCCATAGACTTAAATGGACTTAGATCCATTTATGCTGGTGTTTACTATGTCCACAGGGGCTTAACCATAAACAATTTATCTTATTTCTATTATTATTAATATAGTTTAATCAATGTAAAACAAAACATAAAAGGAAAAGAAGAGACAAAACCAATTTTTAAAATATATCTGCTTTTTTACATCATCAGGAAAATAAATCTCTTTTCAAATATCATTGAGGGCTTGAATAATTTCTCCCCATCAGCCTAATCGCCAGGTCACATAAATTCTCAGACAAAAATTCTTCTGAAAAAGAAAAACCTTGCATTCACTAGTGAAGCAATGCTTATTATTAAACATTAATACCTCCCTGTGAAGTATTCCATGGTCTCCCCTTCTTAAGTGAGAAAGAAAGGTGAATTTAGAATGACTGGCGTAAGGCATAAGCAGAAACAAAGTAAATTAAAAGTAATTATTTCTTCTTATTATCTTTTTACCTAATCTGAGGCTATCTCAATAATGCTGCATTTCTGAGGGGCCCAGGGTTTAACAACTGTAAATGCTGGGTTTGCTTTAGGACTAGACAAACATGACAACACCACCCCCCCCAAAAAAAAAATTAACAAAGAATATCAATTATAGAAAAATTGAGTGTTTTCTGGGAAACTTAAATTACAAATCCCTAGAGCTCTGAAAAGAAGAATAAGGAAATTGCTTTCCCCCTTTGGGCATGACCTTTTCTTTTGAATGGATTCCACAGAATAAAAAGAGGAATCATCTTTTATTTAAACAGGAAGCAACTTGAGGCAGTTTGGGGCTCTTGGGAATATTTAAACACATGCTGAGAAAGAAATTGAAAGCCATGACTATTTCAAGGACAGAACTTCAGCGATCTATGCTGTTAATGTGATACCCGGTCCTCCTGACACCAAGAGCAAAAATAGCATTTATCCTTTTATCAATACACAGCATTAGCAATGCAACTGCCTGTGATAATGCCTGAAATTATGGAGTGAGCTGTTTTCAGGGCCTTCTGGAAGGAGTGGACACTGCTGGTAGGTCCATTAAAAGTTACATTAAGGTAATTTAATTCCTCCAGCCCAGCTCCATTCACAGCTCCTCCTTTTTTCCAAGTTACAGTCAGTTGAATCAATAGCCATTAGAGCAAATCAACCTCAGTGGGAAAACGCCCTTGTCAAACCCCAGCCTGACTCATTGTCATCATTTCAGATCCCCCTTAAGCAAGAACAAAGTCACTTTTGAATTCTCAGACGAGATGTACTCTATTTTAGAGCAATGCCAGAGCCAGCAATCAATGCCATAGAGCTGTGATACCCATAGAGGAAACTCCAGCAAACAAGGTGTAAAACAGCTGAGACTCATTTCAGTGTCTCTTTTTTCACTTGCTTCACTTGGAGCAGTTGCAACCTCCAAAATATGACCCAGACTCCTGATTTAATCTCTTGTCTTGTATTTGCTGCTAAATGATATTTTACATTTGTTTGAACACCAGGCTATGAGTCTGTGGCTTTTTTAGCATTCCAGAAGAGTTGAGTCCCTTTACACCATTTTGCTCACTTTTACCAGTGCTATCACACAGCAGGATAGTAGGGTGTAAATCCACTTCCATTTCCTCAGGGTGTTCACCTGGTCAGAAAAGGATGTCCAGAGACCTGACATAACCACGCACATGAGTAAGAGGCGTAGGGGCCTTTCAGGTTCAAGGCTGCATTACCTTCCCCTTGGGAGGCAAGACAAAGCAAACCTTCTGAAGCAAACAGGGACCATAGTCCCCCAGCACAGGACATTAGAGGGCTTTGTGTAAAATCCGAATGCCCTCTAATCCACAAAATATTAAAAGATACTACCTAGGGTTTGGAAAACTAGCATATTTCCAAGGAGATTTTGGCCACCAAAAAAAAAAAGATTCTATCAAAGTCAAGCTATTAGTATACACTATGAATATATTTGGGCTTGCACTTACTAGGTGGAACTCCATGAATAGATTATTCACAAATGAAAATGAGTTTTCTTTTTGTGTCCTTCATTACATCTTCCTTTTTTTTCTTTTTTAAACCAGCTCTAATGCACTCTTCTTTTTTTTTTCTTTTTTCTTTTTTTTTTTTTTTTTTTTTTTACTAATTAACTGAGATAAGTGCCAAAGTGCTGTGGCTTAATGTACACTAATAAGTATGACATGATTTTCAAGCTGTAATATGGAACACTGAAAATGCGTTATTCATGTAGGGAAAAACATTCCATACCTATTTATAAACCTCCTGAAATAATGAATCTTTCAATGCTGCTACCTATTTATAAACAGCTCAGGGGCATAAAGTACACTGACAATTTGATGACCTAATATCATATTATATTCTGATTTTGTCTGATACACATGCATTCTGTAATTTGTAAGCACTCACATAATAATACTTTGTGTCATATTCTGAATGTAACAAATTTGCAAAGTTTTGCAGATAAACCACAATAGTCACAATCAATTATCTCTTTTTTACTTTTCATTACAAATTATTTGTTTACCTCTCATGCTTATGTTTTAGATTCTAAGTAACAGAATAAAGGCTAAGGTCCTGACCATACTTCTATCACACATTGCAGCCTTTTTTCTTGCTAAGAGTGCTTCAAATACAAGTAAAAACTGAGCATGAAACAGATGAAAATGGATGGAAAGTATGAAAGCTTTGGTTTAATATGGCTTAAGGCTGAGAGGAATAATAGATAAAAGGGAAATAAAAATTGATGCAGACTCTGCTGTTTTAAACAAGGATATGAATGGCAATAAGAAACAGAGGAGATGAGCTGGAACAAGTTCAGATTAAGGACTGCTAGGCTAGTATGCTTTTTTAAGCATTATTGTAAGGTTTAAAGGCTAGAGAGCTGTTCTTCCTTGCTATAGTGTATAGTGATATATTATTAAACTTGGGCTGATTATTGGAAATTTACTTCTGAAGGAAATACACCAGGATGAATGCATGAGATTCATATAGAAAGACTGAGAGGTTGCAAAGAGCCATCTCATGAAATCCATTTTTGCTTTTCTAAACACAGAAACCCTGATCCTTCAGAGACAGAGATGTTGTTTCTAGACTGTAAATACAGGAGTGAGTTTACTAGATTTGGGATGCTTGAAATTGGTCAAAGGAAATCTACCCGATTTCCAGCTAAATGTGCATTAATTCTGATACACTCAAATCAGTGGATTACAGACAAGCCTTTTTAGGTTTTGAAGCATGTTTTTCTTTAAAGGTTTTGAAAGCAAGGCTCACTACTCTTGCTCTCCAAAAATGAACTCTGATACAAGAAAGCCTTGACAATTAGTTAATTAATTACAGGAGTGGGTGGCCACTCATTTATTTAAATTAACTTCCAACCAGGGATATGCTGTGCTTCCAGGTAAAATGTTACTAGCATTTCTTAAGTTAAGCACTGATTTCAGCAGAAGGGACAAAAATTTCCTTCATGCCAGCTTGCATGTTTTCTGAAAATGCTTGTAAGATACATGTAATATAACTTACAGCTTTGCAAATTCAGGTAACTGTTTTTACAGTCTCCAGGTTTCAGAGACAGAAAGATGTTACTTTCTCACTGTAATAGTTTTATTAAAAAGTTTTTTCTTTATATCAACTGAGCTTCTATTTTCTAAACTACGCTACACTAATCTAAAAAAGATAAAATCTTTATCATACATAAAACTTTTATTTTAGAGGAACTGATTCATTCCAAATGGAATATAAATATGAACAGCATTAAATGAATAAGCTTTGTTATTAAAAATTTGTCTTATACAATTTCTTCCATCTCTCAACTTGGCACTAGAATGTGGTTAATTCCAGATGATCCAGATATCCCCCAAAGTGCTGGCAGAGCAGTGTGAGATGAGGGTGAGGTACACAGGCTGAGATTCTCAGCTGAGGTAAACCAGAGATTCAACGCATCCCTGCTGATTTACTCCAGACAAAAAGCCAGCTTGTTATTTTTAGGTTTTATATTTTACTGGAATTTATCTGCATTTGAACTCCTCTCCAGCAGAGCGTCAGTGCTCCAATCCACAGGCAGAGCATGTATAGGACACCAGATCCTCTCCCACACAGCCTCAAATTGCTTCTGCCACCCTTCCATCCACCCATCCTTGCAGCTCGCTGACAGCCCTCTCTAAATTACAATGAGGCAGCTGCCCACACATGTGTGCTGGCTGGTTTGTTTCACACAGACCCAACATACCACCTCCACAGTCACAGCAGCCTGTTTCAGTGATTACAAGTGTGAAAGAACAGCAACAAACTGAGCTCACACACCAAAGATCTCAGTTTCAGTGGTGGAGGAAGGGTGGGCTTTATACTGAGATTCTTGTTCTTTTCCCTGTGATACATCACTTCTTCTGGACTGCCTTAGCAGAAGGTTAATAAACCAAAGTCACAATGGAAGTTGCAGCTCCTTCTACACAGTGCATGGTGTCCCACCACCAGGGAGGCAGCTTCAGGAGTTTGCTACAGAATCAAGTAATACTTAAGTTTTGTTGAGTGATTTTGTTGTAAGTTTCAGCATGCAGACACCACCACATGAAGATTTTGATTTTGTATTCATTTTTTAAATGTCTGTATTGGGTTTGTGTGGCCAGGTTTTGGTAGCAAGGGCCTACAGGGACAGGTTCTGTGAGAAGCTGCCAGAAGCTTACCCCATGTCCAGAAGCTTACCTGCCAGTGCCAGATGGCCCCAGGATGGATCTGCTGCTGACCAGGGCCAAGCTCATCAGCCATTGGCAGCACCTCTGGAATGACAGAGTAAAGAAGGAGAGAAAGCTGTTGCAGAAGATGATTGCAGCCAAGGAAGAGAAGAGTAAGGATAGGTGTGAGAGAAACAGCCCTGCAGACGCCAAGATCAGTGCAGAAGGAGGGGCAGGAGGTGCTCCGGATGCTGGAGCAGATTCCCCTGCAGCCCCTGGTGCAGCCCATGGTGAGGCAGCTGTGCCCCTGCAGCCCTTGGAGGCCATGGAGGGGAAAATATTCACCTGCAGCCCGTGGAGAGCTGATGCTGGAGCAGAGTGAACCTGTAGGAGGCTGTGACTCGGTGGGAAACCTGTGCTGAAGCAGGACCTGTGGCACCATGGAGAGAGGAGCCCACCCTGGAACAGGTTTGCTGGCAGGACCTGTGGCACCATGGGGACCCAGGCTGCAGCAGCCTGTTCCTGAGGGACTCCTCAGTGGGAGGGCCCTTTGCTCCTGGGAAAGAGCTGCATTTACTCCTGCAGCAGTAGGATGGGATGGTGAGTAGCCTTTCAGAAGAATTCATTGAACATCTCTTTACAAGGGAACAAATTTATTTAATTAATTGCCATAAATCTTTTGAAACCCACTGTTTGACCAAAAGTGCAAACTCCATAAGAGATAAAATCTATACACAGAGTGAAAATATCCAAACACCCAAACTTTATGGATATATTAACCTAGAGATCTAGAGCAGGCTAAGTGGGAGTTGCAAAGCTGCTATCAGCCTAAGCTGTGTATCCAGATGTTTCTTAAAACACTAATTTACCCTTATTTTGCTTTATCTACAACATCAAATGCTTTCAAACATCTTCAAAATTCTATAATTAAGTAGCTAAAGCTGTTATCTAATATGTTGGTATTTGTGTGTAGTTTCAGTTTCAGACTTACGTCTGCATCTGGATTTAACTGGTTTTCACACTTAGGGAAACATTGAATGTATGTTTTTAATATTGAGAACTTCACAAACAATGCTGTAGATCCCTGCCTTGGAGCAATGAGTCATGAGAAGTGGCTCGAGGACTGAAATGATTACTTTGAAAAGTGTATTTTTAACTACAGGAGGAAATAGCTTTCATTATCATCATATTGGCAAAGTACTTGAAGGTAATAGCTCCATCAGGCAATTTTTTTCCTAGTCCTTATGTCAGAAAATAAAAAAAAATACATCTTTTTTTCCAAAACACTCTTCACAGCAGCGGAAAGTTAGATGGAAAGGCAAGATACAGACACTGTCAAAATAAAATGTGTTGAAGAAAATAACAGGTGCATAAAAGAGTAGGAAAGAAAAATTCCCTCAGGATAAATTAATTTCGTATGGTGCTTGTTTAAAGAGCAATTAGGACCAGAAACCTAATAAACCTAATTAAATTGTTTTATTCATAATATTTTTTAAAAATAGTTTGAAAAAAAAAGTTTTATATGATACCTATAGACCTATAATTCTGGATAATAAACTATGTTTATTCATGACTGTAATCAGGCATCTTTCCCATCAAGAAAGGAATCATTTTGACTGTTCTATTTGCTATAAGACTTGAAATACACAAACAAGGACTAGCCTTGGTTTGTGTTTTCCTCTGCAGTCTGCCATTTCAACCATCAGTGACTGTGCCCATCTCTGGCCATGAACTCAGTTAAAACCTGGATGAATTTTTGTATTCAGGCACTCCATCAAGCAGCAGAAGAGCCCAACATGACTGTGTCTCTGGCTGTGCAATAAAAACAGGACCTGTCTATCTAACAGAAAAAATCTTTGTATATAGAGTATGTGCAAGGTACATTTTAAGGTTCCAGTAGGAACCCAGAAAATTCACATATCTGATACACAGAAATCAGGCTCCAGTGCTGAATTTTTCATATACATCTTTCCAATATTTGGAGCTAGATTGAGTGACAGGGGATATTTTGAATCAGGTAGCTTACATGTGAATCTGTAATCCAACTTGACTGAGTTGAAATATGGCTTTTGTTATCCTGTCAGCATAAATACAAGCCAGCACAAAACCTCCTTACTCAGTGTAGCTCAGCAGCCCTGCAATAGACAACAGTACCTCTCCTAATTTTCATGCCTAATTTTTATGGAAGTTAGTCCAAAGCCCCTACTTGTGAGCAGCCTTCTCAAAGAAGCTGAAACAAGAGCTGCTTGTAGAGAATAGGCCAAATCCTCTATGTCAATTATAGCTTCATCACTCCATTTAGCAGCCACCATCTGCCAAAATCTGGCTAGAGTTAGGGTGGTCCCCAGGCAGGGTTTGCCAAAGTAGTGACAAAATGCTGAAACAGGTTTCTTTCAGCTTCTGGATGGAAAAATCACTGTTTAATGAAAACTTCAAAACACTTGAATTCCTCTGCCCCTTTCAATATAGACAAGGATGTAAATATAGGGAAGTTTCACAAAGTGCTGGTTGTTGGTCTCACTGGCTGATAAATACAAAACAGCTCAATGCTGTGCATAATCTCTTTTAGAATGTTTCATCTAAGAAAAAAAAACCAAAAACTGTACATTTCCAAAACTATTTCATCCATATTTTCTTTACAAGTGGCCTAAAATTAAAATGTGCTTAGGCTGCCTACAATACACTGCCCATTGCAAGAAACAGTCCCATACTCTTCATGTACTCTCCTGGATGTCTCACGTCCCTGATGGATCAGCACAGCTCAGTACAAAGAGCACCAGACCGTGTCCCTCCAGCAGACAGGCACCATGCCAGGACACTGTGGCCACCTTGAGGATTCCCTCCTTTCTCATTGTGGACTCATCCCTGTGCATTGCGTGTAATAGTGTACCTGTTAAAGTGTGAATATATGGCATAATGTAAATACAGTCTGAAGAACACAGAGGATAATAAGCCTAAGTTGTCCCTGGTTTGTTTGTGTTCCTCTCAGGCACACCTACTTCCTTTTTCCTGACATATTTCTGTTTACTTTAACAGGTATAGCTTAGGTTTGAAAGGGCTGTTCATCTCAGGCAGTCACATTTTAACCTCCAAAAAACTTTCCCTGATTTTAATTGCGTTAAAAATAAAACTTTAATATGGATTAATATTTAGTATTTGTTTGTATGCATGCTATTCTCTATAGAAACCTGTTCCTAATATGCTGTTCACACAATGTAAGGAAATATTTCTAAATTTTCCAGAATGTTCCATTTTCATGACATTTTTATTAATTACAGTGATATAATGAACAAGACCAGTGATATAATGAACCAGTATAATTTACAGCCTCTGCAGACTTCCCACACAAGCAGAAGGTTTTTAAAGTCTTTGATTTGCAGTGTGGTTACAAATGAAATTAATCAATACTTACTAATAAAATTTACAGCAGGAGAAATAAAATGATTGAAGTGTGTTTCAGCTTCAGAAGACCTAGTTGTTTTCCCTGTCTCTAAGTACTCCAGCTCAGGTAGTATCTGGAGGGGGATGAGGTTTAGATTTTCTGTGAATATCAAAGCCAGCAGTCATAGCTCTATATGTGTTATTTATTGAGCACAGCGGTTGCAGTTGCCTGTGTCCTGCAAATTCTATGGGGCAGAACAGCAGGGTGACAGTCTCCCTCTTAGGCTATTGAACAGCACTTGCTGAGTAAGGCAAAGCAGACCCTTACAAAAGGAAGACAGACATATTCAGGTTCTTGCATTTAAGCAGATGTTTTGTGTACTGGATTCTCTTCTCCACCACTTTTAAGCTCATCATGTGAGAAAGAGAAAATATATTTTGTAAATATATGGTTAACTATACAAAGGGCAAATAGCAAGGCTACAAAAATATTAGTATGAGAGAGTTGCTTTATGATTTTTTTATAGCCAGCACAGATTCCTCTGTGTTGACTGGTTTCTGATCACAGCATTCTGGCCTATTTTCTTGCCTTGTTTTTGAAACAGATAAACTGCTTTAACTTTGCCAAACACGCATCCTGTTGACCACTACTAGGCTGTCACTCAGCTGCTCTTTTTAATTTTCCTCACAAAATTAAACACTGGTTTTGTTTTTTGCCTTGGGGAACTTGTATCAACCATTTCACATCTTGCCAAAGGCAGTGACCTGAGGGTGATGTAATCTCCTGCCTTGACCTTCTGGGCACCCTTGGCTTGCTCTAGAAGTTTCCATGATGTTTCAGTCCATGCATTTTATTTGCCAGGCTGCCTATTTCTAGTGCCGTGCTGGGCAGCTGCAGGTGATCTTTCTCTCTTGGGCAATGTGCTTTCCAGTTTGGTTCTTTTCAGGACAACTGCTGTTCTTCCCTCCAGCTCTTACTGTGTTGGCCATGTTTGAGTGCATGAGATAAGAAAAATCAATATCTAGCAGAATCAAGAGTCTTGCTGGCTGTTTTTCATCTAGAGGATTCAATTATTTTCATTGTTTAAAATGTCCTATACGATAAAGTTGGCTGACAATAATGTATAGTCCAATAAATTTTACCTTTAAAAGCTACTGTTTATTTTTTGTAAATCAATAAATTTGATCTCTATATAGGTTAGACTTTTTTGTTGTTTTGAAAGAAAAAAGTCCTTTTCCCTCTTTTTTTTTTTTTTTTTTCTATTCACAGTTCATTCAGTTGTTCACTCAAACTGTCTCTTGTTTTCCCCGATGCCTTGAGAGGCTACCTAGAACAGAGGCAAGACAGAGATAAAGGAATAAAGCAGGTATTTATTAAAAAGGCCTTCAAAGAATACACCTTGGGCAGTTCAAGGGCCTGGCCGTGGCTCCACCCAAGATGGACTCCAAGTCACACATTTTTACACTTTTATAAGTTTTGGTCCATTTACATATTGGGGGTAATTGTCCAATTACAGCTTCAGGTTCTGAAGTCCCATCCTCCCAATTTGCTCTTCTTAATTCGATGCTATTCAGACTTTTTGAGCCCAAAGTTGCAACAATGTCCTTGGTTCTTGTGCTGGAAAAGGATTGTTTTGTCTGACTAAACTGTGAGGACAGCTTGCTAGCACTTTATATGAAGTTCAGAGTTACACACTAATGCAGTACAGAATCTAGAAAATATGATAGCTAAAACTTAAGACATCATCCCCTCCTATTTCCAATGAGCAAATGCATGGCAGAAGAAATAGATCTTATGCTGGACCCCAGTTAAGCTCTAGTGAGACAAATCTCCCCAAGCAACAAAGCACTGCTATGTTTCACTTTTGGGCTTCTACATTTTTCCTACTAGAAATAAACTGTAGAGATAGGTGTTAACGCCACTTAACACTAGCATGGAATACTTTCTCTTTCCTCAAGCGTCTTCCCAAGAGGTGGGAGTACAGAGATGACCACACTGTGGGAAATGTACGTTCACACGAGAAAGTTTATGCATGGTTGGTTTTTCTGCAGAACACACTCTCTAAGACGTGAGATTTTTAAAATCTGAAAAATTAATTGCACTTTTTTCTACCTCTGTCTTCCACAAAAATTGAATAACAGCGCCAATAAAATGTTTGTGACAGAAGCTGGCATTTCTAATTTCTTTGGGACTGCTATCTTTAACTTTTTCCACCACATACTGTCTGATCCCACAAGGCTTCTCCCATGAGTTTAAAATCCATGAGGCTTTGGAAGTTAAAGTCATGCTTTTCCTTTCATTACTTTGCCAGAAAATGGCAAATTGAAGTCTTGACTGTGTCAGGACATGTGTTTTCTAGTTTAATTTCATCTGCAAGTGATCTGCCAATATTTCATAGCTTTTCCTATACCCTACATTCATTATGATATTACACAACATTTACAGTTCATCATGTCTGTTTTTGCAAGTAAAGTATTATACTTCTAGTACTTACAAACTAGGGGGTTTTTTTGCTTACTTATGGCTTTGGATAATCCACCTAGAAGATTAATTTCCTCTGTGCCAATTTCTAGGAAAATATCATTTTTAGAGATTGAGAAAATAAAACATCCAAATTTCTTTATTTATAACACAATTCCAAGACCACTTTAAAATGCAATAGAACAGATTTGAAAAGTAAAGCTGATCAAAATAGTGTAGACATATGTGTTTTTTCCCAAGCACATAACATGGCAGTTTTTTAATCTTATAATCTTTTGAGAATTTGTAATTTCTCCCTTCAGGTGTGTCCATTCAACTCAAGGGAATTTACCCAGTGACTTCAACACTCTTTGTCTTGTAAGCAGATTTATTCAGGTGAAATAATTTATTCCTGGGTGAGGGAGTTCAAGGTGAGTGACTTTAAAACCATATTACAAAATAGTAATTCAATGGGAATATTTAAAATGAAACCATAATGTGAAAAATTAAATAGGTTATTTACTTATTCACTGCACATTTAACAAATTGCTTTTGTATAATTTTAAGAAGTCAGGAAATAAAATCACTTAAATTAGGTCCAGGGTCCGGGTCCAATGAACTTCCAAACCTGAATGGGCATGGTATTTTCCTCATGCTTGAAGCTGTACTGTAATCTTATCTGCCTAATAATATGATCTATTCAATGAAGTTTTCTGAAGTCACAGTGGAGCCACAGAGGTCAAAGGGTCACATATCAACGTCAAGTTTTCTATTAAACACTAACCTGAAATAAGCTGTGCTTTTACACCAAAGAGAGATACTTGTCAATTATTTTCTTCAATTATTTTTGTTGGAAAAGAGAACTGTGATATACTTCTTTTGACAAAATGCATACAGTGAAGATATCTTCATCTAAGCTTAGCGCACAGACCCCCTTTGTGGTCAATGGGCAGAGCTGGCAATTGCAGAGCGCATCTGGCCTCACAGCAAAGGTATATTATGAGATCAGATACATACCAGAAAAATTCCATTTCTGTCCACTGTGCAAAAAAGATCTAACCCCCAGATCAGGTATTTGTATTGGACATACGTGAAGTTGAGTCAGTTTGAATCCTAATATTTCGCCTCAATTAAAAAATTAATGTCAGAACCCTTTACCTCAATACCATGAAACTTTAAAATTTTTTACAGACTTCCTTATTTGGCATGTTTCACTTATGCTTTAGCCTTTGCCTCAAAAATTTCTTTTTAAGTCTCCTTCTGTTACTGCTGAAGTTTAGCTGCAAAAGTAACACAAATTCCTAGAAAAAACTTTGGAAAGCAGTTATCTGAGACTCTATTATAAATATTTCTTTATTTTTATGAATTGGCCTTTTAAAATATTTACACAAAAATTGCCAATTTACAAAATAATAAAGAAAGATAACGTCTTAACAGAAAACTATTAAAAATTCTGGAACAATATGGAAGAAAGCATATAAAAATACTTTAAAATCTCAGAATGTATTAATTTCATCATAATTTGGAGAATGATCTTTCACACTATACATTTACTCCCTCTTTGACAAATGCAGAAGCACAATAGTATGTTTTTCAGGCTCTTCTAAAGGTTGATTGGCTTTTCAAGCTATGTACACTCATTGATCCCAGCTCTGAAACATGTCAGTGAAAACAGAATCCTGGTCAAAACATTTGTCTTGATGAGTCACTTATTGACTTCAAGGGAAATTATTTTTAAACTCTGTTCCCAAGAAAGGTACCTTGATCACAAGCAGACTTCAGAAGAGTGAAAGTTTACAGCCTGAAAGGTTCTTTGAATTATGAACAGTTATACCAATTGTGTAAGTTTGTTCCAACGCTCCACCTACTCAGCCACGTTATGAAAATCACTTTCCGTATTGCTTCAAGGATGAGCTAAGACAGCCTGTCCTTTGCTGTTATTGCTGGCAGATTTGTTCCTTGCTATTTTGCTCGGAGAGGAATGAGTTCTGAAAGTGCATGTCCATTCCTTAATAGGTGAGCACTCCTGAACTGGAATCTTATATAGTAGAAGTCCAGTGTCCAACAAGCTTCAGACCATCTAATACAAATAAAAGTGGGTGCTGCTTCTCAATGCCTGTATGTATATGAATTCTACAGTCTTATAAAAGGTACTTTCAGAAAAGGTCAAAGCCTTTAACATGCTGAATTCCTGACATAGCTTGAGAGCAGCTTGCATTCCAGACCCTTTTTTCCCAAAATGAGACAAAGGTATTTTTCTTCAACATGTTTGTTTGACACTGACTTCAAAGAACTAATAATGAAACAGTGAAGTCTGATTGATAGAGTAATGGAGATAATATTGCTGGGTTCTTTTGGTGCTTATTTCTAGAGGACAGATTTTTAAAACTTTGGAGAATTCCTTGTAATGGTATTGCTACTGTAGCACAACATAAATTACCTATTTTCAAGAAACAGTATGTTCACTCAGCTGGACTTCTCTGCTATATGAGTCATGTAACTTTAATAAAAGATATTGTCATTTCTCTGCTATGGTTTATTGTGGTTATAGATTTGAATTTGCAAACCACCATTTAACATGCATTTTCAAGCCATGAGGAAGAAAGGTTCAGAACACCGTATGTTTTTCCAAAATGCTCATTATAAACATCAGGCACTCAAGAGAAGCCCAAGCGTCAGTTCCTGAGGTATTACTGATATGAGTGGGAAACTTCCTGTTCCCGCCAGAGTCACAGCAGCATTTGCTCATGTGAGTTAAAGGATATTCTGTGTCCTAACCAGAAATGTCAACTGTATTAAAATCGATTACTGAAAACAGAAGAAAATACTATTTTTTGTTACATATTTTATTTTCTTTTGATTCTACCCTCACAGAAGCTTTACCTTGCCTTGCTTCTTATAATTTTTTCAAAATTACCAAGAAGCCATTTATACTTTTTAAACATATATTTTTATGCATATTTTATTTATAATTCTACATCTGTACTTTGTTACATGATTTATTTTGTGTTGTGAGATAAAAAAATGTTTAAGTTAACATCTCCACCTTAAGCCCCAGACACTTGCCATGCACTGACTTGGTTTTCTCTGCTACTCCAAAGCTTGAAAGATTTACTTCCTAATAATTTTAGAATCAAACACAAAGATCCTACACCTATTAAAGAATAAAAAGTGTCCAATTCTAAGCATTTATTTGTGTCACATACAGACAATTATGAACTTCAAAAAGCAGAGAAATCAGTGCATAGCAGTTGAGCAATAAAATTGCAGGGCAACGCATGTGAAATTCTATCTGCAGGTCTCAGTTTCACAAACCTTTTGAATGCAATGATGTTGCACAAGTATAATGCAAGGCAGAATGTGTCTTCTGCAATCGGTAGTCAACAGCCAAGAAATTACTTCAAGTGTGTGCATAATGACAGCTTTTTGCTGGCTTCCAGGATATCAAAGACACTGTGCAAAGAGCCTCATAATTGTTTCATTATATCACTTTTAAGGGTGGGATTCAGTGCAATTGTTTTAGGAAACTTATTCTGACCACAGTATCTAAAGAGATGTTTACTGCAATACTTCTGATTATTAAATTATTCTAGGAATTCAGGAAGTAAATTCACAACATCCTGCTCCACACTAAAGGAGACAACAGATAAAATCAGTTCAACTCCCTAGAAATCAGTGTTACAGAACCCAAAAGTTAGGCCCAGTATATTATAATGCCTGGAAAGGACACACAAAATTTCCACTTTTCCACATTAAGTATGAATCATTTGTCTTTAGCAGCAATGCTAAATAGAATAGAGAAGGTGTATGCCAGAGGTAAGGGAGAGGAGAATTTTAATAATTTTGAATTGTTGCAAAGCTCAGTTTAATACGAAAAAAAAATTACTTCAACAATCTGCAAATGAATGAGCCATAGATGAGGGAAAGCCATACTTTTTGTATTAAATCAGTCCATTCATTTAACAGTTGGATGTGTTGATAGCTGAATTACCATCTGCCATATAAGCAGATGTTTTTCATTCGTGTTTTAATGAATCTTATTTTTCTAATCAACTTTGTACAGAGTAAAAATCTGCTTTTAAGAAGCACTGCATCTTCCATACACTGGACTACTTTGGCCTGTCAAAATTACAGACTATCTTATCAAATTAAAGTGTTTATGTGACTGTGCTTCCTTTTATGGTCTGAAATGCATCCTTGCTCAAGCAATGATTCTATCCCATCCCTTTCAAAATGAAGTAGTGACACTTCAAGCTTTCCTAGAGCAAGGCTGGGGCAATCCATCTGCAATTTGAATAAGACAGTGCAGAGATTGAAATAATTACCTCCCACTATTATCCATCGGCTCTCAAGTAATTACCTGCCTCCATTAGCATTTTATTTGATTCGCTAATTACCTTCAGAAATGCTGGTAGGATATCCACTACCTGAAAGGATTACATTCATATTAACCAACAAAGGCTTTGTTAAGCTTTTGGCATGAAAATAGAAGTCAAAGTGATGTACAAGAATTGCCAAACAGTAAAGTGCAAGTCCTTTAATTTCCATTGGTCAAAGTCACAGAAAGTTTCATGCAATGTGCCCTTGCAGCCCAGTCACATCCTGGACTGCACCCAAAGATACGTCGGCAGCAGGGCAAGGGAGGTGAATCTCTCCCTCTACTCTGTACTCAAGATCCCATCTGCAGTGCTGCATCAGCTCTGGGGTCCCCAGCACAGGAAGGACATGGACCTGTTGGAGCAAGTCCAAAGGAGGTCACCAAGCTGATCAGAGGGCTGGAGCACCTCTCCTCTGCAGACAGGCTGAGAGAGTTGGGGTTGTTCAATCTGAAGAAGGCTCCAGGGAGACCTTATAGAACCTTCCAGTACCTAAAGGGGTTACAAGAGAGCTGGAAAGGGACTTTTTACAAGGGATTAGAATAGTAGCACAATGGGTGACAGCTTTAAACTGAACAAGGGCAGGTTTAGATCAGATATTAGGAAAAAAACTCTTTAGTGGAAGGGTGATGAGTCACTGGAACAAGTTGTCCACAGAAGTGGTGGATGTTGCATCTCTGGAAGTATTTAAGGCTAGTCTGGGAGGGGCCCTGAACAAGTTGATCTAGTGGAAGGTGTCCCTGCACATGGCAGGGGAATTGATCTTTAAGGTCACTTTCAACCCAAACCATTCTATTATTTACAAGCAGGAAAAAAACAAGAGAATGACACCTCTATCACATCCATTCTGATCCTACAACCAGTTTCCTGTGTAACAATATTGACATCATTTAGGTCTAGCTTATCACACAAAGGGTCATATGAACCCACTGGCACAGAGTTTATTAAAGGATAGACCTCTGAAGTGTACATGGCTACTATCTTATTATACACTATATGTACTATAAAAATATATAGAGAGAGTACTATATACCATATAGATATATTGTGCTATACAATATTTCTACTGCTCTTTTAATTCTTTGACTGCTACAAAGAATCTAACCCATTATCTTGTGAATCTAACATTATCTTGTGAATGGAACTTTCTAGTGCTTGTCCTTAGGCATATATTTATACATAGATAATAATACTTGGGTAAAATACCAGGTCTCCTGATAGATGCCCGTACATTGTTATTTTGCAAAACATTCTCTGTGACTCTTCCAGAGCTTCCTTTAGTGAAGTGTTGACCACTGAGACCTCCTAAAAGAGCTGTGTAAATTTTCACTGCAAAAAGAAAAGATTATTTGAAGTAGGTAAATTTACCACCAAAAGTAGTTTGGGTTTGGTGAAAGGTGTTGTCCATGTTGTCACAAACCTACACAGAACCAACCCAACTATCTAAAGGGTCAGAAAATTCACTACAATATTCTTGAAAGAACTTTTTTCCCCTCCAGACTGCCCAAAATTGACTTAAAGCTAAGAAAAATAAATTGAGACAGTAACAATTCTAATAACTTCTCCCACTGGCCCTTTTTTAGCACCAGTGGCCCTCTCACATCTGATGTTAACCATCCGAAACACAGGCATGCAGGCTGTATTTTAGTCAGTGAAGAGGAACATTTCATTGTGAGGTTCAACCTAATCAATCCTGTTCCCTCATACTGCTACACTCATTCTTGCTGTTGACCACCTCGCCCTCTGGAAAGTGGAAGTATCCTACTTATGCAGCAACCCCATATTGCAATCTTTATGCAGCAAAACAATCTATAGGTAATATCATCTTAGCCCAGCAAAACAAAAGTTCTCGTGTCCTGGTCCTTGCCTGTTCTCCAGGCATGAGCTCAGGTAATCCTGTTAAAAAGTAATGTCTTCTGGTTTATATGGTAGCAATGTCTTCTGGTTTATATGGTAGCATGGATGTCAACATAGTAAACCTACAAAGGTCTGTTGGGTGATTGCACTGAACAAGTCTTTCACTTTAAAGGACTCTTAAACATGGTGGAGGCAGTGGTTTACATGTTTTAATATTTCACATGTTAGTCTAGCAGTTTTATCTTATTAGCAGTTTCTTCTAATGTATGAATTTAGTTTCGTAGCTACCCCATCTCTCTCATCATTTAGAAAACACAAGTAGCTTTTGTTATGCAAACACAGCAAGATGTTCCAAATTGTCCCTTCCCACAAAAATCTGTGAAAGACCATCTTGCATCTGCTCAAGGACACCTTGTCCTCCCTCCGCCACTCCCAAATTTCATTTCTCATGTTCCAAGAGATCTCAAGCAGGCTATAAAAAGCAGACATTTCTTATGCCATCTGTGGGAAATAGACATTCATATTATTTCAGTTCCCCAGTGCCTCACCTGCAGTGTGGCCTGTGGAGCACCTATGAACCTGCTCTAAGCTACCAAACCAACAAGGAAATGTGACAGCCCGCTTCTATCTAATTTTCAATATATCCTCCTTTCTAAGATTTTGCATTCTGTTATATTTTAAATTACAAAACAGAAGCAAAATATTACCCCTTAGTATGTACATACATGCAGATGAAAAAAAACAGCTTGCCATTCTGAGCTGCTCAGCATAAGGGGGAATTTTGAATTTGGAAACTTTGACATCAAATCAGCAGATGAGGCTGATTTACCCCTCTGTGGATGCAAAGGAGCTAACACAAGAATGGAAAGTAGATGTTGGAGCAATCCAAATAGCTTGACCAAGATTTGGTTCCCATTTTGAAGCACCTGCTGCTGTTTAAATATAACCCTGCACCAAATCTAAATGAGAAAAAACAGGGACAGAAATTATTCCCTTCATGAAATTATCTTGGGGTTTTCTCACTATTCACTATATGCATAGATCTCACTAATATGTATCAGTCAAGAAAAATTCTAGAATCTCATTTTCTATTTTCTAATGGAATTCTTGTGTCTTTTAATATAAATAGATTCTGTTAGTTCATTTCCTTTGTATCAGGTTTGCCTAGACTTTGCTATATTTAATAGTCCATAGTGAAATTAATGATTACTTAAAAATAATATTATATCATTGATAGTACAGATTAATAATACTGGAAACAGCTTTCTGCAAAAGCAGGTGGATATTAGCTGTAGATGGCACTGGCCAGGTTGTTTGCTGTGAACTACTGATTTTGGTGTAAAGCAATAAATAGCCAGGGCACTAAGATCCAAGCTGATGGAAGGTTTAAAAGAAATTAAAGCAAAGCTTCAATGGAAATTTAGGGGTATATGTCTCCATATATGGCTCTTATGACACACATCTGTCCAGTTAGTCATGTGAAAAACAGTTAGTTCTCACTTCTTGCCAGACAGATTTCTTGGGTCTGGTTCTTTACAGAGCAGTGAGGATCCCTGGAAACCTGGCCATGCCTGTTCCAGTTTCATATGTAAGTTCAGTGATGCATCAAGTGCATCACAAAACTCCCTGGAAATGAAGACTATCACTCAAAAATATGTCCAGTTTTTGTCCTTTGTATTGAAAGAAAGAAAAAACAGAAATGCATCATGAGGACCAGAATCCACCACAGTTCACTCTATCCATGAAGTAGATAACTCTTGAGTATCAGCAGTCGATAACTCTTGGGCAGGAGGCCTGCAGAAAAAAAATAATTACTGTAATTTCTATGACCTGGGATATCATTTCAATGCATAGAATCTGGAGAACCAGGATTCCAGATAAAATGTTGTGAAAGGCCTGATCTTTATTTCCAGTTAGATTAATTGTGCTTTATTTGTATATATACTTAGAATAGAAGAAAATATAAATTTCAGCCTTGTTCTACACGTGTGCTGAGGATCAAACCCATTGGTGTCAGTTGTAAAAGTCAATGAATACATATTCAAATGGTGTGAAAGCAACACAATTCTTGTGTGCAGGGCTGGCTGTTGCCCTGATAACTGCTGGAATCCAGGCAGGATGATCCTGTCTATCACAGAGCTCACTGAAAGCTTCACAAGTAAATAAGCTAGCACTAATGGCTCCATGAAACCTCTGAGTCTCCTAGTTTTAAGAGTGGGAGGTTGTACTGGTAGCTGTTTTCTAATTATGGAAGATGTCCGGATGATTAAGAGCAGTTGATGAAAAGTAACATTTATTCAGTGTTAACTACTTTGAGAACTCACTCTAGATTCAATCAAAGGATAGCAGCATCCACCATGCTGACAGCCTCTGACACAATGTAGATAATTTCCATCTCCTTTTTATGGTTTTTCTAAGTGCATGGTCAATTTAAATTAAAATGTTCTGCAGAAGAAACTTGACTTGATATTTATCTATAAATATTGCAGATGTCACACAAGAGATACAGTGGCACTGATGAGGTGACAGTGACAGACTGCTTTGGGACAGTCATTTAAAATACCTGTCCCACTGGAAGAATGATAGTCAAAATTTTCCCAAGATTATTAAATTGTTTCAGGCAATCTCCACAGGGCACATTGTTTTGTAATTTAGCTAATGCTTATTTCTTTTATTTCTTAAAAAAATGCAATAAATATATGCTTAGTGATTTACACTACTGACCGAGCATTGCCTGAAAAAAGCCTGAAAATTCATGTTCATTTATTATGGTTGCTTCACAATATGAAGAAAGCTCTGTTCCACTAAGCATTGCAAAGAAAAACACACATTCTTCTCAAGGACCCTAAACTACAGGTGAGAGATTTCCTGATCAATTTAATGAGGTATCTAAAATTAAGAAAGGCAATTGTGATATATAATAATCTCACTTTTAAAAAGTAAAACAAAGAAATTAATTGTGCCAGAAGTTTAAAAACTACGTTTTTCAAAGAAGTAGGATGCAATCTGTTTGATCTTCAGAAAGTGGCAAAAGTGCCTTTTGTTGGTCATGTCGGGCACAGTGTCATGGCTAAACCCAGCTGAAAACAGCCACACACTCACTCTCCCCCACTGGGATGGGGCAGAGAATCAGAAGGGTAAAAGAGAAATCCCTTGGACTGTGATTCAGGCAGTTTGATAGGGGAAAGAAGGGCTATGCACACAAGCAAAGAAAACAAGGAATTATCTCACAACTTTCCATGAGCAGTCAGAAGTTCAACCATCCACAGGAGAGCAGGGCTCCATCATGTCCAGTGGTGACTTGGAATGACAAATGACAAAGTTGTCCCAGCTGTGTCCCCTCCCAATCCTTGTGCACTCCCAGCCCTCTCGCTGGCAGAGAAGGCCTTGCTGCTGTGTGAGCACTGCTCAGAGCAGACACTAAAACATCTCTGGAGTATCAGCACTATTTCCAGCAGATCCAAAACACAGCCCCATAACTGCTATGAAGAAAATTAACTCTACCCCAGCCAAAACTATCACACACACCAACTTATTCTTAGCTAAGTCATAAAAAATATCAATCACTCGTGCAGTAGAAACATATGAAAGAAAAAAAAGCACTATTGATATTATTGTTTGCCAAGGTAAAACACTTTTATTTTTTCATGTGTTTAACAATATAGTACCACTTAATGGACCATATGAATTGACTCATGCTTAGTTTAGAGTAAATAGTTCTTTGCATTCTATTTGTATGAAAAGCTAATCCCTCAAAGACACTTTTTAACCTACTTTTTAAACTAACAATTAATTCTGTTTAAATATAATTTTGACTTAAAGGGGCTTTACTCAACTTTCTTCTCAATTTCTACATCAAAGTAGTAGAAAGAGGAAAATGCATTCTATTTTCATAAAAATCGGGGGAACAGACCTTTGTATCAACTAATATATAGAAAATTTAGTACACCTTCAATACAATCAGAAATTTTTTTTTTCCATATTGAATAAAATTATCATATTGGGAATGCCATTTTTTGTTATTATGGCAAGAGTTATTCCTGCTTGAATTGAGACATTCAGTCAATGTGACTAAGGTGGGAGCAAGCTGACTAAAACTTCAGGGACTATGACCAATGGAACAGGCATCTGCCTTGGGTACATCCTGTGTCCCAAGGTGCATTTCTGTATTGCTGTCAAACAGAACAAGAATGACTGAATGACACCTGGAAAATTAAGGGTATTGAATCAAATTTTAAAACTAACTTAATGGTCAAATATGGATACAGATAGATATAGATATAGATATAGATGATATAGATGATATAGATATAGATATAGATATACATGATATAGATATAGATAGATATAGATAGATATAGATATATATAAAGGTAGAAACTATTCTACAGATCAGTGAGAATATCCTGTATTTTAGCCCAGTCACATTTCACCTCTGACATGGTTTAAGCCCAGATGGAAATCAGCCACAACACAGCCACTCACTCAATTCCCACTCTCCTACACCAGTGGAATGGCAGAAGGATCAAAGAACCCTAATAGAAAAAATAGTTTCTACAGCAAAGAGATACTTGGATAAGACTGTTTCGTGGTTCAAGGTAGACTAAGGAGCAGGGGATGTAGAATTTGAAGAACATACTTTGTTTGTGGCAGGAGACAGTGATTCAAGCAGGCATAAGAAAGAGGGTACGATGGGTAGGATTCGCTTTTCTGTATTTGTTTTGTCATTTGTATCCAAGGAAAAGACATGTCCCAATCTACCAGAAATTAATAAGTCCAGTCACTCTTCTTTCTTTAGCTGAAGGTAATGCATCCTTTCTTTAAAATAAATTGCAACTCCAGTAAGGAAATTTTTTTTTATTGTAAAATATGAACAAAAAATGACAGATAAAGATAAGGAAAGGCAGCAGCAGCTGCATGAGTCCTGAATTCAAGCCTGAATGAGGCTTGAATAAGTTAAAGCTTCTTCACAGATCATTGAGTCTGATGACAAAATCTCTGTATAAAGCTTTATGACCTGCAAAATAAGTAGTCCAGACAAGAAGCTGTCCTTTGTGTCAGGGATAGGAGGTGTGCAGAATGGAGCATAAAGAGCAAGAGTTTTGTGTTGTACCCAGTCATAGTGCCCGGTGTGACTCAAGTCATGTGACTCTGGCAATGTCGTGCAGAGGTAATGATTTCATCAGGACTCCCCCTCCCCACCTACAGTCATACAGGATGGAACCACAGAGAAAGGAACTGTTATTTATATTTTTATTCCCATCTTTGTCTGCCTAATTAGTTTGAAAATTAGGATTATTAACAGTGTGTCTACAGAAGACAAAATTCAATACAGTTGCTGCAATATATTTACAATAGAAACTTCTTCCCAGTGAAATGGGAATAGATTGTTCTATTTCAGAAAGCAACTCTGTGCATTAAGCAAAACGTTTCAATTACTCAGACTAAGGAAACAACTCCTGCAATGACCTCAGTGAAAGCATTCCTGCCTAATTACTGGAGAAACTCTTCTAATTCTTTCTATATCTTTCAATAACACCCAGTGCAATCGGGACTTCCACCAGTCTCTCAAATGACAGCACACAGAGGCTGCAGCAATATGGAAAATGTGTAAAGATTCTAGTAAAAAAATCCACCACATTCTTGCCTTTTATAACAAAGCCACATAGGTATTAAATAACTGAGAAATATGTAGTTCTACAAAAAAAAACAAAGATGGGCACAGATTTTAGTTTTCTAACACTTGTTTTCAAATGTCCTCTAAACTAGCTGATACCTTGAAAGAGAATTTTGTGTATAAATCTGATCCTTCCTAGAAGAATAAAAGGGAGATCTTATACCTGGGATTATAACTACTAATTTGGAAATTCATAATATTTTTTACATTGAGGTTAACCATGGACAAAAGTCTTTGCAGAAAAGTTCTTTGTCCAGTTTAGGCAGTTATGACCCACAGTACATTGCTGCAGATGTAAAAGCTATCAAATTATCTGGGAATGTTTGTCTTTAAATGTGGCTTTGCAGATGTTGAATCACTTGGAATTTAAAAGTAGAATTAATATGGTGCCCATAGTATGTATTCCCATTGGCCTTCTGTGACCCAGGTTAGCTTTTTCCCTTAAAGAAAACATAAAGCGCTGATGCACAATTGCTTTCCTTTCCTATAAAATTTAATAAAATAATGATAAAACCATTTGCTACTGTATTAAAGAAGTAACATTTTAGGTCTCAAGCAATATAAGGTCACAGCTTTAAAATAGTTATGGAGAGTGTCCCTATTTTCTTTTTCCTACAAGCTACGATTTGGAAAGCCTTTTAGAAGGCATACCTTCATGTTTGAAGAAAAATGTGAAACAAAAGGATTTTTATATAATTAACACTCAGAAACATTGTTAAACATTGTTAAATATATGTAAATTTGTTTAGTTGTCTATTGTACATGACAAAAAAGGTCAATTTAATTTCATTATAATTATTAGACTGGGAGAAAAATCCAAGGTCAATACCAGCATGATTCAAGGTTGACTCCTGAGTGTCATCTTCAAAGAGCTGGTCCTTGATACCATTCACTGGTATCAGCGATACAGCTGCAGGTCGGTGTGTTCATATTTGCAGCATGAAAGAAGCACAATCCATATGAAGGTTTTCAGTGGTAACTGGCAATAAATGAGAAGAATTCATCTATTCTGTCATGCAAGGTTAGTTATTCTATAGGTGTTCTTGATGTTTCTGCAACTTTGTACATAGGGTAAGGATCTCTTACTCTGTTTTGCTTCATTCACTGTGAGAGGATAAGAGAACGGTAATACTTTTAAGAAATGCTATCATTGCAAGGCAATTTATATAAGTGCCTAATTTAGAAGTTCAGCTGTTGATTTTGGATAAAACTGTTTAATATCCTGTCAGAATCCAAGGGAACCAGTAAGAGTCCTATTTTTTAGAACGATAAATGTATTTAATAATTTTTTTTCTTTGCTGCAAGGTAGACATGACTGTTTAAAGATCAGAAGTATATCAAGCTTAATAACTTAGAGCAACCTGAAAACCCAGGAGAAGAGGGAGATGCTGCTGTGTGGATGAAATAACTCCTGTTCCTTCCTTTGGAAATATAGGTGATAAGTTCTGATAATTCCATCCCAGCTTTCCTCCATATACACTTCTGTTTATTATAGAATTGGATCGGTGGTAAGTAGGCCATAAGGTACATTGTAGGAAAATGTTTTATGACACAAAGGGATATCAAGTGTTTGGTTTTATTTAATATTGTTTTCCTATGAGAGCTGCATGAAAAAAAAAATAAACCCAGAGTGGGCAGCATGACAGGACAAGCAATAATGATAGTACTATAAGTGAGTAAATTTAGATTTTATATTAGGAAGAATTTTTTTCCTGTGAAGGTGGTGAGCCACTGGCACAGACCTCCTGAGAAGCTGTGGATGTCCCATCCCTGGAAATGCTCAAGGCCAGGCTGGGTGGGGCTCTGAGCAACCTGGTCTAGTGTAAGGCATCCCTGCCCCTGGCAGGGGGCTTGAAACAAGACAATCTTTAAATTCCCTTCCAACCCAAGCAATTCTGTGATACTGTTATCACAAGAAAAACAAACTAAAACCACAAATTCTTCTTTTGGCAGTGAAGTTTCAAGAATCCTAAATCTAAATCAGCTGAAAATTAATTTGACTTGTGTAGAAACTTAAGGTTAATTAAAGAAGACTCTTAGGTCTTCTTTAATTAACAAATCTGCATCATTTTGATAAGAATGATCTCTCTTAACAGTAGCTAGAGGTCTACTTCATGACTGAAAAATCAATAAAATGTCACTAAAAAAGTCTGCAACACTATTTACTTAAAAAAAAAAAAATAAAACAGCATACCTCACTTGATGCTTTGGATTTGATTTTTGGGGTTTTTTCCTTTTAGGAAAAAACAGTTTTCTATCCATCTTACTGCTAATTTCTCCCTATATTTTCTATTTCATAAGAAAAATTACAGATAATTTCTTATTAACATCTCTGCTTCACAGTTAAAATCAATAGATCAAAATCAAGAGAAAATAATATTCTGCAGTGTGAATACAAATATGCATTAATAGACATATTATTAAAAGCAGATGGAAATAAGTGTGTGAGAAGATTTACCTGTTCTATATATTGAATCTATTTGGGATTTCCATAGCAAGTTCTGCCTGATCATCAACCAGTAAAGGAAATTGTTATCATTTATTTGTTTTGAGGCCATTAAATGATCTTATTACTCACCTATATAATCATAATTTCTTCTCTTTGTGATATGGAAGCTCTCTCTACAATTCTTTTCTCCCTTGTTCACAACCTCTGTTTAATTCTGCCTTGTCTGAAACTAGAAAACATTTTCTTTAGGTCATTTGTTATACCATTTTTGCACAATCAGACTTACATGCAGTTATAAATTAATACCAAAAAGTAATAATTGAGTGTTAAGGTTAATATGAGAAACAGTTTTCCTTAAATATTTTTCCTGCAATTCTTTCTAAAAAGTGATAACAGGATTATATTTTTATCACTTTTTAAAAATTCCATCACCCTCCAACCTATACAAAAGTTGACTTACACTCTCTGCTTCTCACCATGTTTCATATCTAGGCAGCTTTCCAAAGCAGAACTCAGCAAGAGTTTCTCAGTGTAATAGCTTTTTTTGTGGTCAGTGACATTGAAACACATCCACAGAAGCATATCAGTTTGAATTAAACTTGTACTGGTCCAAGTTACTAAAAAATTTTATTTTTCATAAAATAGTCCAGGAAATAGTGTGAAAGACAAAGGTTCAAGTAATTTTCACCTTGGTTTAAAGCAGAAATTTAAAATTTGATGTCTCACACTCTGGGCAATTGCCCTGAATGATAGTCTCTGACTATTCCAGAGTAAAATTCAGGCTGGGTGGAGGTGGTTAGAAGGGAGGAAATTATTTTCTTTTTCCACAGAATTTATAGGTCTTGGATATTGCAATGTCATAAGCAGAAATCATCATCACTTCTCTAAATATTAACCATATCAGTGTTAATTATGTGTGAACTCAGTCATAAAGACAAAAAATAATTTGCAGGAGGTATCTGGTCAGTGCCTTAATTTGACCAATGGATTGAATAGAGCAGAAGTGCTATGGAGGAAATATCTCATATGAGGATCAGACATCTGTTCTTTGTAGTGCCCCAGTTTCCATAGGCTAAATAACCCTCCATTTCCTGTATGTATTACAGGCACTTGCTAGACAATAAAAGAATGTTAAGTGCCATCCTGGGCTATGGAACACATTTATTCCAGCTGTGATAGGCTTGTTTGTAGCTCTGCTTCCCTTTGCTTTCCATCCATTCCCTTGAGAAGATCCCTTCCCCGTACCTTTGACTCCCATCTCTGTCTTCCTTAATCTCTCTTCCCATTTTTTCTGTGCCCAGTTTTGCTGGGGCACAAAACAAAATATCCTCAAGGAAATAATCTAGCTATTTATAGTCTTTTTCTCTGAAAGGATGTAAACAGAAACTTTTAAAAGCTTGACTGTTTGGTCATATTTTAGTAATTTTCAAAACATGGCAGAAGGCAAATTTCTGAAATTATGTTGGTCATGGCCTTTCTCCCTCCCAAACTGATTCCAAGTACCTATCTAATCACATATTAAGGTAGTTGAGCTTCACAAACAAGCAGCTGTAATGTTATCTTTAGATGGGCAAGACTAGGTATTTTCAGAAAGAGAAGAGCTGATTTATGTCAGAATAACAAAACTATTTAATCTGAATACAAGGTTTCCACCACATAATGAGTAATTTTCAGAGTTTAATAATCATAAAGCCAGTTTTCATACTGAAAAGTTTTGTATAATACTACCTACTAATACAGTTAATAGAAACTGATAAATCCTAAATCAAAGCCATATATGAACATAATGTGTTCTCTTTAGTGACATAAGTTCAGCTTGCTCAGTTTAGCAGAACCATTTACACTACAATATGTAAAATTAAATCAAGACTTATACAGCATCTCCATAAAAATACTTACAGTAAAGCAGTCTAAGAACAGTGTGACTGAGCTAACTGTGCCATTAGGTGTGATAGAATATCTACAGAAACATGACTCAAAGAGAATAAATTCAAAAGAAGGCAGAACATCACATCACAATAAGGAATGTTGTGCATGACAGTGTTCAAAGGTGATCTGAACTATTAATCTTGTGAAGAAAATAATGCAGGATAAAGGAGGATGGTATAAAATTGTTTGTAGCCACCAGAAATTAGTACAAAACATTTTTTCATTAAAATCTCCATTATAATATGACTGCAAGCTGGGAAATCACTTTTGCTGAATTATTCATTTTGATTAAAGAATTTCAGCTATCTGCACAGTGCACCTGTTACTTGTCAGGCCAGGGGTTATTGCATACAGACTGGGAATGAGGTGCTGCAGAGCAGTGCTGTGGAAAGGGACCTTGGGGTCCTGGTCAGTAGAAAGCTGAATATGAGCCAGCAGTGCCCTGGCAGCCAGGAGGGCCATCCCTGTCCTGGGGACATCAGGGACAGCATCGCCAGCCAGGCAAGGGAGGGATTGTCCTGCCCTGCTCTGCACTGGGGCAGCCTCACCTGCAGTGCTGGGGCACTTCTGGGTGCCACAATGTAAAAAGGACATTAAACTATTGCAGTGTCTGAAGGAGGGCAATGAGGATGCTGAAGGGCCCTGAGGGGAAGCTGTGTGAGGAGTGGCTGAGGTCACTTGGTCTGTTCAGCCTGGAGGCGACCGAGTGGAGACCTCACTGCAGGTACAACTTCCTCATGAGGAGAAGAGAAGGGACAGACACAGATCTCTTCTCTGTGGTTACCAGTGATAGGAGCTGAGAGAATGACCTAAAGCTCAGTCAAAGGAAGTTTGGATTAGGTGGCAAAACAAGGTTCTTCACCCAAAGGTGAGCCCAACCCTTTAACAAAAAGGTGATTGGGCACTGGAACAGGCTTTCCAGAGAAGTGGTAACAGCACCAGCCTGACAGAGTTCAAGAAGCTTTTGATCAATACTCTTGGGCATGTGATAGGATTCTTGTGGATGGTCCTATGCATAGGTCCTAATCTGACTCCTATGGCCAGGAGTCAGATTAGATGATCCTTGTGGGTCCCTTCCAACTCAGTGGAATCTGTGATTCTGTGATTGCCAAATGGTTGCTCTTTGCCACTCAGATGTGCCACACTAGGAAAAAATAATAAGTATGTAACCATTCATGATTCACCTTGTCCTAGTATGAAGCAAAGGCATTTACTCTTCTTCACAGTAGAAACAAAGATAGTAATGAAGTTGCCAGAATCACGCTAGAGAAAAATGTATGGCAAAACTATGCTGACCTTGGGACCATACTTTCAGACACTATAAATTAACATCTTCTATTTAGCTAAAGAGGCTTGTACTCATTTGTACTTCATGAAGGTTTCACAGGTGATATAGTAACACTGGAGATAAAATAGAAAATTAAAATCAAATTAAAAAAAAAAAAAAAGCCTGAAAAAATATTTCTGTTAAGTGTCCTTTTATTTACATTCTCTGAAACACCTGAAGAAAAAAATATCAGCTGGAATCTGAATATAATTATACACAATACATTGACATAAGGAGAATGAATGTTAAATTGACAAGCAGGTTAATAGTGAAGGCAAAAGTTTATGGAAAATGAATACTTTCCCAGCAGTTCAGGAGTCATAAGGCAATCATAACCACAGGTAACACGAATGAGAATGGTGTCTATTTACATCTAATCTGCAATGCCTGGGGAGAAGAAGGGAGAAGGAATTGGAATTTTAAGAAGTACCAGCAAAATGCAAGACTAAAAAAATGTGTTGAACCCACACTGAACCTATTTGTCAATTTGAAAAACTCCATGAGCCAGAAATGTTAGATGGGAAGTTACTGACCCTATTTATTTTAAGAGCATTGGGTATAAAATAGCTGAATCTTGTAACCATGCAAGAAGTGTATTATGAGACTGAAACATACAGCTGTGTTCAGCATTCCTGTAAAAATAGCTGGACAATATCACACATGCCAAAGAAAATTTCTTCATCTCATATGTGAATTCCAGCTGAAATGAGATAGCAGGGTTGGATTGCTCATAAAAATCAAAGAGACCATGGCCTAGCATTTTGTTTCCAAATTCATCCTACAGGTAATAACACTGGAGAGGAAGAAAAAAACTTAGTCTTACCTTAAAGTTACTAAAAAATATGTGCCTTTTGCAATGATTTTCATCTGAAGATCTCAAAGGTTTTTATTAACACTAAGCCTGAGTCCTCGTTATTTTATTTTTGATGGTAATTGATATTAGTATTGAAATGTGTAAACATGCTATTATGGTTCTTTGGACAAGAGTTTATATTGATTTTGTGTAGCTGTTGATAACTTCATGGCTCCCAAAGAAGTCAGTGGAAATCAATACAGCACACTTTGAATACTGTCATCACCTCTCCCACTCCTGAGCGACAAGTGTCCTAATTGTGACCTTCCAGTCCCTGTAGGTGCCCTACAAGATGGAGAGAGACTCTACAAGGCCATGTAGCAGCAGGCACAAGGAGGAATGGCTTCAAAGTGGAAGAGAGTAGGTTTAGATTAGATATTAGAAAAAATGTCTTCACTGTGAGGGGGATGAGGCACAGGAACAGGTTGCCCATAGATGTTGTGCCTGGCCCATCTGTGGAAGTGCTGCCAAAGCCAGGTTGGATGGGGGTCTGAGCAATCTGGTCTAGTGGAAGATAGAGTTAGAGTGTGCAGAGGAGTTGGAGCTGGATGATCTTAAAGGTCTCTTCCAAGCAAAATTCTGCTCTATGATTCTATTCAGCATGTGCAGGTCTCCTAAACACATTGACTTTTACTGTGCACAGTTACTGCTCCACCAATAGCACCAATTTCCTTGGATCTAGAAGCCTGTTCCCTTACACACACGTCTTCGTGACACTTTTTGACCAAACTATTAACATTACTGCTTCTCCTGAACTTTCCCTAAATTATCCCAAGATTATTTTAAGATTCAAGCATGGACACTGTCATTTTTTGTTAAAAGTTACCTCTTGACATCTGAGTAACTCCTTCAGGATTTCTGCATTTTCCTACCAAAGGGGGTATAGCATAGCAGTCCCAGTTGTCCATGGCTGGTTGAATGAATCCATATTTGACGAGCACGTATAAACAGATACTATGGTTCAGGTGATCTGAAAATTCCTAATGTGGTAATTTTCTCAGAAGGGCAAATTGGCCCTTGGCATGTTCAAGAGTTAAATATTATTTCAAATAAAGCTTTATTTGCTGCTCTGAAAAATTAAGGAAAGCCATGCCCAAAGGAGAATCAGAGTCTCCTTAATGACATGTGTAAAGGCATCTCACAGCAGTTAACATTTGCTAACCATGTGACCTTGAAAAGAGTGATTGTTGTCCTTTCTTCTCTCACCATGTTTCATGTGTCTTGCTTCCTTTTGCTCATTGCACAGTGCCTGCAATTAGTCTTTAAGCTCTTTACACCAAGGAGTCTCTTATGCAGTTTTATTTGCTGTTTAATACCAATTAAGATGGATTTGCTCTTCCTTTGCCAAAGTTATCCAAGTCACTCTATAAATATTAGAAAATAAACATGCCATTCTCAAGGCTTCATTGTTTGTTTGGGACTGTTGTAACTGTCATTCAGGATGCTGTCTTAACCAAGGTTAAAAAAAATAAAATAAGGCTTGTGGGCTTCGTGGAATACTTACATGATGCTTAAATCATCTTGCCACTTAATCTGCTTGGGATGAAGGAAGGTTTCTTGATTGACTATTCTCAGCTCATTGACTTTCTCTCAATTTGTTTTTTTTTTTTTTAAAGCTTTCCTACACCAGCAATAAGCCTCTGATAACAAAACCACAGAGGAGATATTTTATTTATGCATATTCATAGGTGATTAAAGGAAATTGCACTTTTTTTATTTTGCCCATCTGAATTGTAATATTATCCATGTTGATTCCTGCCTTAGAAAAAGCTATTTAAAAGTCATGTGATAAAAGGGCATGAATTCCCTGTAGGTCTCTGCATGGTTAATTCTATTTTGAAATAACTTTTATGCACAAAAAGCCAGGTTGATTTTTTGGGTTTGTTTTTGTTTTGGTTTCGTTTTGGTTTGGTTTGGTTTTTTGGGTTTTTTGATGCCATAAGAATAAAGATTCATACTTATTATTATTTTACTGAAATGATTTTGTAATGCAAATTAAGCAGATTTAGTATTCAATTACTTTTGTGCTAATATAAATTGTAAGATTAACATAAACATACTATAGCTTCAGCAACTGGTATAAAAATTCAGCCAATTTCAACAGCTGCAGTTAAATGCTATCCTGTGGTCCAAATACTGAAATCGAGGTAGTGGTAATAGAAATGCTTCTTTTGGACACCATTGTGATAATTAGAATACCTCACAATGTCTGAGTCACTGTCATGAATAAACAATTTTAAAAAATAGAATAAGCCTACAGCAGATAAGGTTCTTTGTAATGTTCTGTGCTCACTGCCATGATGGATCAAGTCAGAGACCACAGGCAAAGGGATTCCTCTGCATCACCATCATGCCCACAGAGCTATGGGTACTTGAGCTATTCTGGCATCATCTTGTAATGAGGAAATGGATGGTGGAAAAGAACTCAGCAAGAGCTCAATCCCATCTGGAAGAGGGCCCTTGGGTGCTGTCCTTACATACTGCTGAAGCACATAATGGGTGACCTGGATCATGCAGAGTCCATATTATTTTGCTTTATTTTATGTTGTTTTATTTTATTCATGTTATTTTTAACACCTGGGAGGACAGAAAAAAGAGAGAAAGAGGCATGGATTTGACCACAGAATCGCTAAATAAACATAAACTAAAAAGCATCTAGCTAGAAAGGTTGAGAAGCATCCGAAATTAATGTGACAGCTACTGAGACTGCTCCTTATCTCATTCTGAAGCTGTCTGGGGAAAGTATATGGTGGGGAAAAAATGGCCCTTATTCTCCCATTTGAAAGAACTAGTAGGAGACAGAAGGAGTTAATTAAAAAAGATGCCAAAAAGATGTTGATTCTAGAAACATACACAGTGTAGTCATTAGCTAGCCAGGTAACACTGTGAGGGGCTGGATTACAATTATTTCCCCACTACTTATATAGGTGGATGCTCCTTAAGGAAATAGCAGGCAATCAAGCCATATTTTATGAAGACATGTTGAAGCTGAGAGGAAAGCAATAAGTGTCCTTATAGCCTTGACAGTCCTACAGCATTTGGATTTAGCTATTAGCTCCCGTGTTTACCTGAGATAATGCCTCAGCTGAAGAGCTAGCAGAGCCAGGTCAGAATGAGAGTGGCTAAAGATCACACTATGGCTCCTCCCAAGCCACCACTCCAGCATGTGGAGTGAGACACTTGGAGTCTCATTCCCTGGATCTGCTCCAAGGATCCTTACTCCACACAGAAAAATGCAGAATTTAAAATTTTCTCTATGTTTCTACCTCATGCTTTACACCTATCTCCTCACTCGCAAATAAAAGTGCACATGACGCAAATGAAGTTTCTGTACTTCAAAGCACGAAAAAACTCCATCATGTAATTTGAGAGTTACATGTATAGTTACATAAAACTGATACTAATTTTCAAAACTTGTCATAGTTTTTAACTATGTTATCATAGTTTTTAACTATGTTATTGTTATTGATGTTTTAATAAGTTTTACTTATTTTAAGTAAATAAAATAAGCCCAATTATTTTATCAATAATCAATAATTTAATCAATAATCAAATTTCACAAAGAACAAACTAATTTTGTTTTAATTTTATACGTAACTTTGACTGGGTTAAAGCACAAAGGGTAATCGCTTCTATGTTTTCTACATGATTTCTGTACAAATGGAAACTGTGGAAAGTTGGGAGATGGCAACTATTAAGGGTCTGAAAATTCATTCAAAATTAATTTCATTCCATATCATTACATTTAAATGATCTTTCAGCATAAACTAACTAGTTAGGTATCCTTGTGTTTTTCTTCATTTGCTAAGGAAAATCCTTGATAAAACTAAGTGCCTACACTTGTCACTTTCTGTGGTACTGTCCCATCTCATTTTGTCTATGAGGACTGAGAAGCTTTTGTAAAGATATGATATATGCTGCCAACTCATGTAAATGCCAGCAGAGTTCTGGTGAGGTTACTGCAATGGCATGAGTAACTGAGGCACTGATGGATGAGGCTGTAACAGCAACAGAAATGGGAAAACAGGTTATCTCAATATCATTGGTGTCAAAGTTGGAAAGTATGGACCAGATTTTACATATGGACATAAGAAACATCAAATTTGAAGATTTCACTTTTCTCATTGTCCTCAACAATCCAATCTTGAGAACCAAAGTAAAGTCAGTGAACATGACACTACCACTTGCAAATATCCACTGCAATCTTGACAGCCCTTTTGGTAGAAAAATATTACAGGGATAGTAATAACAGAATTATAAACCATGTTTATCAAGAAAACCACTGTGTAGTTAATGACTGAGTGCTTCTAAACCTTAGGTGGCATGGAGGTACCACATTGACAGCTTTTACCTAACAACCTGAGAGCTCATTTTAATAATTCATTTAAAATCTGGTCTAGCTGATATCCAGTCTTCACAGAGGCTCCCTCGCTTTGGGATTTGTGTCTTCAGTAGAAGGCAATTAGATCAAACCTCAGATTCTGCTCCACTGTGCTGTTCTTTGCTTGTAAGTTTATCACCAGTCATGATCTGCTCTAAGGTTTATGCATTGACCATGACAAAAGGGCTATAAACATTAAAATATCTGCTGACACTTCCTCTTAATGATTTCCTAACTGGCAGTGGTTCCAGTTCTCTTATTCATTGCCCACATTCCTTAGACACAGTCCCAATCTACTACTTTTAGTAAATGCCCCTCTCAGGAAAGAGGAACGCTTATTTCAGGATAGGGCCCTGATGCACAAAGGAAGAGTCCCTTTAACTGCATCATGCCAAAATAGGAAAACTTGGCAAAGGAGCCTTCATCTGCCAACAGAGAAAAATCTGTTGCAACCCTGCTATAAAGACTCATCTTCACTCTGCATTGACATTTCTTTCAGAAAAGGGAACATTGAACTAAGGTCCACTGCCTTTCAAGGGATCCCCTTTAACCTTCTATATGTCATTGCCTGACACATTGCACTTTGCTGGAAGATCCACTATAATTCATATAATTTAGAACTATAAAAATTCTATTGAAGCAGCAAGCACTCTCTGAGGTGAGTTACAGTCTCGACTGCAGATCCACTTGGAGTCCACTACACAGCTCAGAAATTACCACTGAGGATTTTACCTCTGGCACTGCCCTCACAAGAGTATAGACTGTATTCTTATCTCAAGCAGTAAATCTGAGCTTCTTCCATTATGTGCCAAACAATACAATTACCCTAGATTCTAGTGAAGAAATTACAAGTCCTGTTCAACTTATGAATTAAATAGCAAACAGAGACTGCAGGTTGTATACATCCAGTTGACCTTGGTTTACTTTAGACTAAAGTTTAGAACTCCTGGATTTTGATCAAATGCATCATATAGTATTTGGATTTTATTCTCTTACAAAATACCACCTATATTCTGTTTTTGAATTATCAACTTAGCAAAAGGGGATTAACAAGAGAACTAACTATAAAGATGCCAGACTATTGAAAGAGTTGGTTGATATGCAAAATGTTAGTTTATAATGTGATGAAACATTTGAGTCTGAATTTCTTGGGATTTATTTCTCATGCAGGGAAGCCACAAGAATTTAAACAGTAAAATTCCTACAGAGACATTTTAAATCTCAGTCTACCTCTGAATTTTGTACAAGTGGGCTGTCATGTGGGAGTGTTTTGGCTGTGTGTTTTAATCTGGTTTCGTTGTGAGGAGTGCACACAGTTGCTTAGATATGAGCCATGCTGACCTCACTGGGGTCAGCCCAGAAATCAGTGTAAGCCAGCCCTGTCTTGTGCTTCGCAGTGAATGAAGACCTCAGCACCAGCCAGCAGCATTGGACAGAGGTCGCTTCACAACTCAGTTCTCACAGCCAAGCACAGGCTCTCAAAATCCTGTCCACTGCATTTACATCTGCCTCTTGTATTCACAATTACATCATATATATCCAGGTTTCATAGATTTCTAGCACAAGCATGTAAACAGAAAAAAATGGGGGAATTACCATTCAAACAAATGATTCTTGTGGGGAAAAGTGTTATGAATGCAGCTTAACATATTGCACCTGCAAGCAAAGAGCATTCTACCTGCTGTCAAGTGCCAATAGTAATTCCAGGTTTAGTAAGAGCCTGGGGAATTCAATGGACAGCACTTGTGTGATAGAATAAAATTATGAGTACATGAAGCTATAGAACTATGTGTGTTTATGCTCTAGTCTTGGAGTCTGTGTTATCCATTTGCTCATTTCAAGGCAAAATAGGAAAAATAATTATCCTTACAGCAGAAAAACACTAGAGCTGTAAAAATTTCCATTGATTAATCCAGAAATTACCCAAGAACTTGAAGTATTTGTTCATCATAACCTGTAATTTTGCTGATGGGCTGCAGCAAGTCTCTAGGAGCCAAAAGGGTTCAGCTGAGGTGACACAGTAAGTGCAGAAACATGCTGCTCCAAAGCTGCATAGAATTTCAACTTACATCGTTAGCTTCAAGGATAATAGCTTTGAACTCCAGGGCAAACTTTCCTTATAGAGAATTAACGAGGTTTTGTAATACCTCAGAACATCCTGTACCTGCTGTTGAGCTCTGAGTTAAAAAAGCAGAAAGTGCCTCTCGTCTTCTTCCAGTCCTGTGCTTATATATGACTGTATGGTAAGTTATTTCACCTCCAGATAACAATTTTCAGTTCTGATTCAAATTGTCCCCCTCCACAAATCTAAAAAAGAACAACTGAATTGAGGCATTGTGAAGATTTGATGTTTTCTATGCCTCATTTCAAATGTATGTTTGTAGTAAGAGTGGGGGAAAATATTCAGGAGATGAATTTTTTATCAAATTACAGTTTTATCAGAATTATAAAATATATAATAAATGCAAGTCTCTGTAAATAGGATTGAAACATTTTAATATTTCATTTCAATTTATTATTTGTTTCTTTTTCATTCTGAATTGCATATCATAGCTAATTTTCAAAGTCAGCTGCATTATAATTAAATTAATTCTTAGTGTGTCCTACTCAACATGACAAAACGCGATTAATTGAAATTACAAAACACAGCATTTTGACATGAGAGAAAACTGTACTAGTGATTTAACAAAAATGAATTCCTATTCGGTGGAAAACATCAAAATTTTGTCATTTTCTGAAAAGGAGATCTGGTGCCTAAACTCTGTAATTATGTACCTCAGGGGCTGATGCATGTGACGTCAGGTTTCTGGTAATCAGAATTTCACAACTTCATCTATAGTTTTCCAACTTTTCTTGGGCAAAAATGCACACACAAATTGCAATTGTCACAGCTTTGGGTTGATTCTTCTCAACATAAATAAAATGCATTGCTCAAGGTTCCTCATGACTGCAGTCCCCATGCAAGCAAGGTCAACTTGCTTGTGTCAAGTGTCTTTGGTGGGACTTTTACCTTCACAGGATGCTAACCCATGCCATTTAGTCTGGGAATAAAGAGATACTAGCATTTTCCAGGGGGTCTGCAGAGGGTTTCTTACTCCAGACTCACAACCATGTGATACCTCCATGAATCCCACAGTTGTAGCTTTTGCTGTGCCCCTCACAGCTGCAGCAGGTCTCACCACAGCCATCCTTTCTGGCTGCCTGCACACCTCACCTTCCCCTGCTGCAGGCAGCATCAACAGCTCCAGCTGGAACCTGCCAGAGCCTGGCAAAGGTAAACAGAGGCTGCACAAACTGCCAAGCCAGACCTCAGACAAAGTGTGTGAAGTACCTAATTCACAACAGTGCATAGGACACATCCAAGATTTGTCCTTGAAAATCACATCCAGACTGTTATTACAATATGACTAAGCACCTCAGAAATCCTAGGTTACAATTACTTTGATAAAGCTTCTGATGCCCAGAGTGATGTCTGGCAGCAAAGCCTCATGGCTCAGGATGTCTTGTGTCCACATGGCCTCTCTGGATCAGACTGGCCATTCAAACAGGGGCTTCCATACGTCTCACATCATACCTCTTGATACAAGTGTATATCTAGCAAACTACCCTGTCACAAAGTTCTTTTCCTGGCCCTGAGAACTGGCTTAATTCTTAATTTTCTAATCTTTTTGTACAGTGTGATAGCATCCAGGATACTGGGAACAGAGCCCAGATGTGTTTCTGAACTTTGATTAATAGTAATTTCTGTTAGCATTGGATTGTCTAAACAAAAATTGTGCAGGTGACTCTTCAACTACTTTAACACTTGAAATGATGAGGGTGCAAAACCTGGTCTAATCCCTTCACATTTGGTGCAATACCTGGAAGCTCTGAGACAAAATTATCAATTATATTTTGTGCATTTAATTTTAAAATGCCTGCAGTAATGCAAGTGATCTGTCATTATTAGCTAGAGTGTTTTCTATATACTCTGAAAACTTTTCAGACATCTTAGGATGGGGCTAGAGAACTTGAGAGGGTGGCCACAGGTATACTGCAGAAATACTGATGTGCTGGAGGTGAGGTGACAATGTGTGAACAGGTCAGCCTGGTTGGTAGTATGATCTACTCAACAGAAGCAATCTCAGGATAAAACCATTGCTGAATCCATGTGCCATCCATTTATTCATCTCAGGATAAATATTTTCTTCCTCTCCCAAGGACAACTGAAGTGCACTAACATAGATTCAGCAAGGATGCCATCAGAGCCCTGACCTCCTCCCAGGAGCAAATAGGAGAGGCCAATTGTTTGCCAGTACACCTCAGGCAAATTCCAAGCTAAATTAAAAAGCAAGTTTGGAAGAATCTGTATCTTTTCCACAGCAGACTACAGAGATTTCTGTTTCCCTTCAGAGCATCAGAATAGTGATAGTGACATTAAAATGGTGCATTCATCCACCATTGAATGTTTTGGTGTGACTTTGTATTTACACTTTTGCCATGCTTTATAAAACTATTCCTAGATTACACAAGTCTAGAGGAATGCTGATTAAGCTGTAGAGTAAATCTGAGCCTGAAATATGAATAATTAACCACTGCAGAGGCTGCCAATAACTGCAGGGCAAAAGCTTCTTTTAATTTTCCTTCAAAAGCTGAAGGAAGCAAGGTTTGATTGTGAGACTTCAGCCAGCTACAAAAGAAAACAGAGTATAGTGTTTCTTTGCTTTTGAAATAGCATGACAAAAATTACTAGTGTCTGCTTTGTGAGACAGAGAATTACAAGTGAGGATTCAAAAGATAAAGAACAAATAAGTGTGATATATATTTATATATATATATATATATATATATATATGTCTTAGAATAAGAAACAATAGTTTGAAGACAAGAAAAATAACTTGGGAGTCAAGAGAGGACAGAATTGCAGGAGGACAGGGAGAATTCCAGCTTTGGTTCAGACAAAGGACCACTGTGGGATCTTGGAAAAGCCACATGCCAGAGAATTGCCTCAGTTCTTCATTGTATTCTAAAAGCTAATGACAATAAACTTACATAAAAGAATTAGAAAATGTGCAAAATATACATTATTCTCTAAGTGCATTGGCTATTAAATATGGAAACATGAGAGTCAGCAATATTTTTGCAGGATATGTTGTATTTGAGCTTGTAAGACTCATTTACTCAATGGATAATAATTCTCCCTTCTGGTTTCTTTTTTACTGTGAGACCAAATCAAGAGGTAATTAAAAATGTCAATGGTCTGTACTTTAGCAATATCTTTCAATCAGTGGACATGATGAAATAGCAAAGAGAGATAGACTTTTCAAAGGCAAATACAGACACTAGCTTGTTTAGATTTTCTATAGATAGATATGACTTTGTTTACCTTCTAGAGTTCATAAAATGGCAATAGATACATTTTGAGATTTTGGCAATACAGTCTCTAGATTTCTGGAAAGCCTTCCAGGATTATCCTAGCATTATTGTACAGAAAATAGGCAGGTAGAGATTGAAAGTGCAGATAATATTTTATCCTTCCTCTGGTGAATTAATTTATGTGATAAATTCCTATATTGAGTAGCATGTAAATTAAGATTTGGCCTGTTATCTGTTCTAATACTAAACAATACTTTTCAGTAGCCTCTTCAATTTATTGCTTTAAAATCCCTGCCATAATGCTTTCTAGTACTACATATATATTAAGAGAAAGGCTCAGCTGAATTCCATCAGATTCACAGCTGAGGCATGCCGTGCCATAGAACACTAAATTGTTTCTTCTCATGCAAAATCTTCTGTTGTAATTACATTAAATTGTGTTAAAACTACATCTACAGGAAAGCTGAGGAGATCATTACCTGCTCACAGTGAGACTGAGTTGTCAGTTCATATTTTGTCCAGATGGTTAAGAGACTGAAAGATGTTTAATTGTTCAAATCCCACATGAAATGAGATGTGTGGTCTCAGACTGCTAGAGAAGCGTTTCACATTACAAGAACACCACCTCACTTGGCTCTTGCTGGAAACTTTGTTGTCAGCCTCAGCTTATATGCAAATGCAGGGATGCAGAGACTGACCAAGCAGCTATTAGGAGGATGATGGTGCGTACACAAAGATGCCTTGAAAAAGCATAAGCAAAGGAGAATTAAATTGCTACTGTTTATTTTAAATCTAGTTCATGAATTAATAAAAGGCTTCTTAGGGCTGGAAATACACTATCTTTGACTAAAGGATAATTTGCTTCAGAAAGGAAATCACATTTAGGAGAAAACAAAAGGAGACATCAAAGCATTTGGGGAGATTCATCTCTGGGATATGTCACAGAATTGAGTGAGAAAAATCGCTCTGTACTGATGAGGGAATTCATTTGGGAAATTGGACATTTTGGGTCACATTTACCCTTTAGCTATATAAAAAGTTGCTAATTAGTTGCAAACAAATTATTGTGAACTCAATGGAAAGAGAAAGAAAGAAAGAAAGAAAGAAAGAAAGAAAGAAAGAAAGAAAGAAAGAAAGAAAGAAAGAAAGAAAGAAAGAAAGAAAGAAAGAAAGAAAGAAAGAAAGAAAGAAAGAAAGAAAGAAAGAAAGAAAGAAAGAAAGAAAGAAAGAAAGAAAGAAAGAAAGAAAGAAAGAAAGAAAGAAAGAAAATAAGAACTGAGCTAGTCTTTTCATCCTTCACACTTTTATTGTTTTATTAACTACAGAAGAAACCTAAATGAAAATTCATTGTAGATAGTCCAAGGGTTTGGATGAGTTACGTTTCCATGGCTAATGTTAGGAGAAATGGCTATAAATGCTTATTTTTATGAAATAACATTTTTTATCAAAAGGCCTTTGCTCTCATTTTTCTTCACAGAATGCTGGAATTGTTCACTGGAGGACAGTGAACCTTGGTCTGACCCTGCCTTCAGGGGGCCCAAGCATCTTGGCCATCAGGCTATGGAGGGGAGCAAGCCTGCTCCCACTGTAGTGCTAAGGCAAAATGATGAAGCAGAACTGGGAAAAACAAAGTAATAAAAAAAAAAAAAGTAGTTAATTTCAAAATTCTGTCCTATGTATGTACTGTATTTTCTATAGATTGTGTAAAAAATTCACAGTTCATCTGAAAAAACAACAAATACAAGACAGTGTTTTTCATTTTTCCCCACCCATTATGGGGTGAATTGGAAAGTCTCTGGCTACTAGTGAATATAGAGAAAAATGGAAAAAATAAGACATGTATAAAGTGTCTGACTCTTGATCTGTTCTCTCAGCTACAGCAGCAACCAGTTTGAATATTTCCTGAGCCAGACATTGCATCTGGGTTACTTATGGATGTATTCCCATGAATTTCTCTAAAGTCTGTTTATGTCCATTTATATTTTTGGCATCCGCAACATTTTGTGGAAAATTACCTCACAGTGCAGTTATGCAACAATACGGAAAAGTGTTTCATTCTGTTTATTTTAAACTCACTACCTGATAACTTTATTGTGTATGTGTTCTCCTGAGTTCCCATGCTGCAAGAGATCCAACTATTCCCTGTTCTCCACAATAAATTTATGCAACTGTCATATTCCACAAAGTTGTTTTTTCCAAGAGGAAGAGGTCCATTCAATTTAGTCTCCCTGCATATGGAAAACATTCTCTATATCTATCTACCTCATTGCCTTTCAGTCCTATTTTAACTATTACAATATGGTATTTTTGGTAGGGGGTTCTTTTCCACAAAAACAGCTAATACTCACAAATTGTGTACTATTTTTATATTAGCACAGCCCAATATTTTCATATGAATATGTTTCTCTTCAGCCAAAGCATTTAATCACCTCTAAGACTAAATCTTCAGTAACTAAGTATGACATAAAATAAGAGAAATCCACTTTTTAATATCTCATGTGATTGCAGTTGTATTTTATTGAAGATTTTACTTATAACCATCTTTTAAAGTATTTTACACATTATGAAAATTATCTAATAGCTTTAAAACCCAAGGTAGGCTCATGTACTACTCATTCTAGTAACATTTCAATACCTTCTGATAGTGTATTAATTCATCCATATTTAAATATAAATATGGGATCTCTAAGAGATGTTTATGCTAATATTTAGGATTAGTGTATCCTCTCTACATCTCTGCCTTGCCTAATGCATAAGAACGGCCAATTTTGTCAGCCCATAAAATGTCTTATCAGGTTCTATCACTTCCTGTGGTAGCAGTGCTATTTATAAGTGAATTAGTGAATGAAGAAAATAAATAATTAAAAGGAAACTGACAAAAAAAAGGGAAGAAAGAAAAGGAAAAAAACACTTTAATGTGATTTTTCTGGAAGATACATTGCAGGCATGAAATATGTGCTGGCAAATGAACTAGGTATAGGATTTGTATCATTTACTGGAAACCTTCTAGTAGCATAAACAAGAACTTCATCAAACTCACACTTCAGAGTCTTAAGGCTGACCTCACATGCTCTTTGTATCAACAGATGGGTCTCTCTGACTCACACTTGCTCCGTGCACTCGGGAAGAATTCTGCCTTTACAAGCCTGAGACCCTGAGGAACTATATAAACCAGTCTGTGAGCTGGAATAGCTTTCTTTTTGATGTTTGTTGCAGATGAAAGTAAAAAGTTCAGGGGGTTTGGGGGAATGCTGCTGACAGTATTTCAAACAAAGAAAAAGTGATAGAGTTCAGGAAACTTCTCTCTCGACATCTGATTTCTTAGATTTTGAGTTTACAGGATGTGTCTGGTGTCCCTTTTGGTGTCAGTAAAGGTTTTTTCCAGTGATTTTTTTTTTTCTTTTTTGAAATTCATTTATTTTAATTCAGTGAGTAAATAACCAAGCCAAAGAAGGGAGATTAAATACTTCAATATTGGCTTTTTGGTGATTTTTGTACTATGTGCAAAATATTTTTTCACGATTCTTGAGTCTGAACTTTGTGTTCTGGTATACTTTCTCATGACATTACCAGCAGCAAATGAAGTAGAAAAAAAATAAATTAAAAACGAATAGAATTTGAGTATCCATGTATTCCTGACTTTTTTTTCCATAGGTCAAGTGCGTTTAAATAACAGAGGCATTTTATATTATCAGAGTTGTGAAAAAAGATCTTGACACGTGTTCAATTTAGATCATACAACTGCTTCCTAATTGCCAGTCATATGCTAGAGATCAGTTTTCTTAGCTGTTATCCTTGACTTAAGAATAAAAATTGTGGTTTAGTACTTAGAGATTCACGATGAAAAACATATTCACTCTGAGAGGCCATATGGATGATTTGTTAAGATTAAAACTTATTATATGAGGACCTAGGTTCTGTTCCAGCAGCAATTCATGACCTTCCTTTTAGCTTATTTATAAAATATTATAGCAGTTCATACTCAAATGTCCCCAGCTTAGAAGGCAAGCATGGATTTATTTAGTATGAGTGGTAAGTGCATGAAAATAAAAGCCAGGGTCACTAGATCTGACTAATATAAATCCATGCCCTCAAGAAGTTTTCCCATCAAGTAAGGAGGAGTAAGTTGTACTGCCTTTCTTCTTCTCTGCTGTAGTGAGAAAGGATTCCCTAAAAAAATACCATATTGCTCAGGTGACATCCCAAAATTTTAACAAGCCCACACAGGGCAGTGCAAAACAAATCACCCAAGTGACACAGCTCTGTGCAAGCGGCCCAGTGCCTGCTGCCCTCAGCATTTCCCACTCACTGGAAATGAGCCCTCCGGAGCCTCACAACAAATTCAGGTAAGGAGGGACTCCTCATAAACTATGTAAGGAATCCTTCTGTCCTAACCTGACTTATAAATTTATTTTGCTTCCTATGGAAAGAAGAAATTAACTACTACACAAGCAAGTCTTATTATATAGGAGTTGTTTATAAGACCTGATGAGTCGCAAAGGGCAGGCAAAGTGCAGTCAGTCAAAAATGCGATTCCAGAATTTCGCTTTCTGGAGAAGTAGGCAAAAAATGAGACATAGATCAAGGTAAACTCTCTAAAGGAATGGCAAAAACTAGACAGACCTGCTTTGGATCTGCTTTACCCTTCTTAAACACCTTAATGAGGTCTTAAATTTTACATGTCTAATGAAAAGGTATCCTTCAAGTAGGAGCCTACATTTTCTTTATGCTTAACAAAGAAAAACAGGTACCTCAGGAGACAGATTCATTTTGCCTATCTTTAAACTTTCTGCCTTGCATATATAAGCAACTATGTGATTCCCCTTACAACCATCACTTTATTAGGCACTTAAAATAGTGCACAAGTTAGCTGACAAATTCAATGGGTTGTACCAGGAGAAATAGCAAATAATATTGAAATGTTAAGTTCCAGGGTTTCGGAGTTGAGTTTTTTCTTTTATATTTAAACAAACACACACAAAAAAAATTAGATGTGAAACACTTGTTAAACTGAAATCTTCTGCAACAACTTTACATGAGGTATTTAAAGTGCCTTCATGGTGATAAATGTGACTTTTTGTCTGTGATAAATTTACTCACAGTGGACAGATTATTTCGCTTACTATAGCCAGAATCATTCTCATCAGGACACAAGGTGACAGAGATTATGTGCTTTAGAACAAGTTCATTTTGACTGCTTAATTTTTATCTCTTAAAAAACACAAGCATATTTTCATGGATGTATTATTTTCTTTTGACCTCTTTTTTCTTCTTTAGTTTAGGAGTTACAAGAATTTTAAAAGTGTAATTTTTGCTTCAGAGTTTCTTTGACATTCCATAAAGCAAGTGCTGATTGGACTTTAAATTAAGTAGAATGAAGGTTATAGTATTAACAGGAATCACTAGATTTGCTTATAATAATGAATATCTAACAGGCTACAAAATTTGCTTTTTTACAAGAAATCTATGCTAATTGTCTCATCAAGTGAGTTCTACTGTTTGTTCAGTGTCAACTTTATAGTCTTTTAAACTCTGCTAGGATTTGAACCTAGAGATGCCAAACATGGAGTGATAAAGATTACTTAATGATTCTAAACTTCTAGATACTAAGCCAGGGGTTGGATACAAGAAAATTGGCAGAAAGTAGATATTTTTGCAGCAGAGTCCTGAGATTTCTGCTGCTGAAGAGATGGACTAAATGTGTGTGTGGACATGCACAAATGAGTGTTTTAGAGAACCTGGATCTGAGGTCTTTTTTGCTTCTGTCATCTCTCAGAAGATTGCTCTGCACCTTCTCTTCCTCAAACATATTTGTTGCTACTCATATGTTTTCTCACTACAACTAAGGAAGCACTCATTCATAGCACTAATTTTATATTCTCTATCTTTCTTCTCACCTACCTCCATCTACTCTAACATAACTAATGTGTTAGAGACATATTTGTTGCTTTTCCCATCATCCTAAGTCTGATGAATTTTATTCTTTTACAGACCTTTATACTGTCACATTTTAAAACTTCAGGTAATTAATTAAAAGGCTTTTTCAGAGTAGAAATAGGATTTACCATAATCCTCTCTACAAGAAAGCTGGCACCAATATTTATCAGTCTGAAATCCTGATTTGGAGGCTGGAAAAATTCTTTGCAAGCAACTATAAAGTTCTCATCCATAAGTGGGTTTTGGAACAGTTATAAAAGATTAATTTTTTGTATTAAAGTCAACAGTTTCCTCTGCCACAGGGAATTTCTGTATCTATGTTTATCAGACATGGTTTGAACAAGGAGCTTTCCAACCTTCAAAAAATTTCTACATAAGATGGTTAAGGCAAAATTTTTCATCTGTTGTGTAAACCCAGCTTCTTCTTCAGCTTCCAATTTTCAAAAACTGACTTAAATCTCTTTTGAACAGCACCCTTCAGTTGTGCTTACATGCTACTGAGTGTAGCTCCTACCAAAGCACACCAAGAAATTAAATCTGTCATACAAACAACCTACTGCTCCCTGTTTTCAAGGGTGTGCTGCTTTTTAAAAGTATAATTTCTATCAGGGGTTCAATCTTTGTTTCTTTCCAACACAGTCAATGCAAGGTCCCAGTTGTGAAATGTTAGGTGATGTTGCTTATATTTTCTGACATAAGAGCTTTAGTCTGGGAAAAAACATTCTGAACGCATAATTAGAAAAATAAGCTTATAGTACAAGGGTCCAATATTTAAATTAATTTCTTATCTTCATTTTCACAACAGCAAAGCAGATGCTCCTTAAAGCAACATAGAAGTTAAAGATGACTATATTTTTAAATCGGTGTTTTATTTTCTAAGGAGTGCTGCTGTATTTTATAACTAAAAGCAGGACTGTGAAGGTGAAATTGCAGACATAAATATCCAGACGTAGGTAGACTTTCATAGTACTTTCTTTACAGTCCTTCAATTGTTTCCTTTCTTTCCCCTTTAAAATATAGGACTACTATGCTGGCATTGTAATAAGATTGTAAATATTTTTAAAATCCTTTAATTTTCATGAAGTATGCAAAGGTGTTCAGCAAGTGAAGGAGGCCCTCTGAGCAAAGAGGGTTCTCAAGTTCCCAACTATATGAAATTTGCTTTGAGCTTGTAAATAAATTCAGGTGGGGACCAAAATGGAGACACAAATCAATGTCCCCAGACTTTGTCACCTGAATGAAGAGCATGTTTCACCTGGTGTTATTAAAGACATGTCCTGAGTAACAAATCAGTAAACAGTTTGAAAAATAAAAAATTCTGACAAATTTTTATGTGGGTGAAAAAATTTTGAATTTCTACCCTGCCCATAATCCTGACATTTCACTGTTTTCTTCACATTACACTAGTGCGAAGTAATTTATATTTCCAAATTTCTGTGCAATGGGAATACATACATACATAAAGATAAACACACTTAAGATTGTCCCATTTGAGCTTTCAAGAATATTATATTTTAACATTTCTGGTAAAAAAAAAAAAATTACAAGTTTTTATTTGTTAAAAACTCAAAAATATTTCTCAAGCAATTTTACCATTAAACTGCCTTTCCTTATAGCCTAGTGAGCCAATGACTACATTTTCTTTAGCTGAACTATTCTTCCCTTGTGAAAGCAACACGTTTTTCCTATTGACCATGTATCTCAGAGTGAAAATTGTTGCAAAGACTTCTGGAATATTAAATTTCCTGTGAAGAATAGTAATCAGGAAAAACAGGACTTATAACATTTACTTCTGCTGGGAATGTAATACAATAGGAAAATTTAGCTTGGTGTTTTGCTGAACTAATGTGGACAATTAAAGAATTCTGGTTTACCTTGAAAAAATAAAAGTGAACAGAATAATTAATGGACATTTTCCTTAATGAAAAAGTAAAACAAAAAAATGAGATACATCCAAGATTTTCCAGGTTATTTTGACATTTTAGAAACAGCATTTTTTCTTACTGAATATAACTTTGAGGGAGACTTTATGTATAGGTGATATCTGGACGCAATGGCAAGTATCATGCTGCAAGCAGGCTACAGAAAGTACTCTTCACTAAAGGAACAATTTATTTCAGCTCTGTTCCCACAGCCCTTTGAAACTACAACCACCTGCAGCCCAGCAGAGAGAGCATCAAGTGTGACTCGGTACCAGAAACCATCAGAGCAGCCGCCAGCCCTGCTGCGCTCCGCTGCTGCCCAGCTGCAGGAGGTTCGGACTTCAGTCCCGTTGTCATCCCCCTGCCTCTCAATAGTCTGTCCTTTCACAGTGAAAATTATTCTTTCTAAAACAAGAGTGTCTGTTATCCCCCTGGGATGAGTCTCTGGATGTTAAATAAGGATGGCACAGGAGAATGGTAAAATTTGTCTGCAGAGAAGTTTTGCATTTCATTTCTGTTGTACTGAATTTAATTTTTTTAAAATTTACTAAATAAAAATTGAAAAGGCTGCCACTTGCAGGTAAGTTAATAAATTAACTGAAATTTTTTGTGAATTATTTTTCTTGCTAAAAGAATCTAAATGTCATTCATTCATTGTTCTAAGATTCTCCTTTCAAATAGCCATTCTTTCACCTGTTTTATGACTCTAGATTAGATAGAAGTCTGTCCTAGAATTAGTTGTTCCACAAAGTGCAGTTCTTTTATCCCTTAGACAACTCACTATAACCTCTCAAAGGAATAAACCCACATACAATATCACTGCAAAACATCCTTTGCCTGGAGAAAACTGCTCTAGCTACAGCACAGGAAAGCCCAATAAATCTGATTTTTTCTTAGCAAGCTGATCAAAATAAAGTTTGCAGGTGACAAAATACATTTTAATAATGAATATCTACAGGCTTCAGAAGATGTGAAATTAGGATGCGGAGAAGCAAAAAAAAAACCAGATACTTTTGCCAAATTATTTAGTCTCCGACTGTTGCTTTCATTTCTTACATAGCAAGTGGAGTTGTGATTCTGATGCTTATGTGAAACTGATACTGTCTATGACTCAAAAGCTCTAATGAATGACTCACCAGTGCTGAGAATAGCTACCAAAGGGTCACTCTGGGACTGTAAGGTTCCTTTCAGGAAGCAGAGAGAATAGAAATGTGTATCAGTTCCTGCTTGACAACAAAATACTCTGAAATTATAAAAGAGAATTTCAAATATAATTTGAAAAAAAGAATTTCAAATATAATTTTTTGCATAAAATTAAAACTATGTTGTTATAAAATAAAAATCGTATACACATAAACACAAAAAGACTTTTAACCAACTGTTGTGGTTTAACCCCAGCCAGCAGCTTCAGCCCTAGAGACCCACTTGCTCAGCTCCCTCTGGTGTTACACCTTCATAGTGGGATGAGTGATAGAATTGGAAAGGTTGAAGTAAAAAACAATACAAGGGTTGAGAAAAAGAGAGTTTAATAGGTAAAGCAAATGCTCCACATGCACACAAGCAAAGTAAAGCAAAGCAAAGCAAGGCAGAACAAGGAATTCATTCACCACTTCCCATGGGCAGGCTCAGCCATCCCCAAGACAGCAGGGCTCCATCCATGTGACATTGACTTGGGAAGACAACCACCACCACTCCAAATGTCTCCCTACACAGCTCCCTTGTTCTTCCCCCAGCTCTGTATGCTGACCATGATGCCATATGGTCTGGGATATCCTTGGGGTCAACTGGGGTCCAGAGTTCTGGAAACCCCTCATGCATCCCCAGACTCCACCTTGAATGGGCAGCACAAAAAACAGAGAAAACCTTGATGCTGTGTGAGCACTGATCAGCAGCAGTAACAAAAATACCTCTATATTATCAACCCTATTGTCAGGATAAACACAAAACAATACACTACAGCCCCTTACCACCTACCATGAAGAAAATTAACTCTATACCAGTCAAAACCAGCACACTGGGACACAAGTGCTAGGAAAAGGAGAACTGAAATCTTAGATTTTGCCTCTATAGATATTTTCATTTCACAAAGGACAATCTTTAATGTAGAAGTAGATATATTATGAAATTTATTGTTTACATCTCACTACTCAACAAAATACTGCAAAATACAGCCAAACACCTTTCATATTCTGAATTTTATAATATATTCTGATATCAACATGATTTTCAGTATAGCTGATGACATCAAAATGTAGAGACAAGCAGATGCCATAGGATGTGGACTTGGACATTGTGAGGAAAGTTAAATTGCTTTGTTCAAGAGCCGGTGGTGCTGGAGAAAGACAGACTAAATACGCTTTCACTGGAGATGGAGAGCCAGATAAGAGAAGAAGTGAAATTTGGGCTGTGGCAGATCCTGGGATAAACAAGAAAGAATGCTGCAAGAAATTCAGTAAAGAGGAGGAAGAGGGGAGAAGAGGAGATATGAGAAGTTAACGCTGGAAATCGTGGGGTGGGGGAGAAAAAGAGGACCAAAAGGAAAACAACACAATGAAGTCCCAGTTGTCACCTACTTGGAAACCATAGGAAAGACAAATGGGCAGGCTCTATCAGATGAAATTTCATGTGATATATTAGGTCATGCTTTGATTATCAAAGAAAAGTCAGCACTTTGTGGGCTTTTCTCAGTAAAGGCTTTAAGGACATAAGGAATCTATCAGTTCTGGATAGGAGTGAAGGTCAGATGAAACCACGAAAATGACTGAGTAGGAGTCAAAGAGATTAACAATCACCTGAATGAAAGTTGACACCACAAAAGATTAGGCAGAAAGATACATTATCTCCTCACAGCATGGATACAGGTTCTCTGAAACAGTAGATCTTTTCCATCTCGAACTCTCTAGGGCCTGGTAGTTCCCTAATACTCAGAAGTGATACCACACCTCTGATAGCTTATTACTGTTACAGCTGTGCACCTAAAGCTGTAGGATATAAAAAGTAGAGCCCTGCCTTTAGCCTTCACAAACCCTAATGTGTTCTTTCATTCATTGTGAGTCTGTGTCTGTAGCAGGCTGTGATCTCTGATCTCTGACAGTAAGCAAGCTCCTCTGACTAGAAGGCCTGAAAAGGCAATGACAGCCTAATGGAATTTTATGATTGCAGTTTGAACATTTCCACTGTGAGCAGAAGGCTCCTGATTCAGATATATTCATCTTCTGCTTAAAGAACAATAAAAAATAACAGGAAGGAAGAAACAAGTCATAGTAAAAATAATTCAATACCTCTGCTACATTTCCTTGTGCATTGTTTTCATGTGAAATTAACTTATGAAACACAGTGAGAGTAATTTTGGAGCTTTGAAAAAGAAACCAATACTTTCAAACCTGAGTAGATGGCCAGCCTGCAATTCTAAAAAGGAGATTTTGCTCCAAGCATACCAGTCCTGACAATGAGCAAATGAACCAAGCAGGGTAAATTGAACTTTGAAGGAATCTTGAGGACAGAAAAAATTCTCTATAAGGTGGATCTGAGACAAAATAACTTCCCAATCAAAGCATCAGGAAATCTGAGGAAAGCCTGTGACGATGTGCCCACACTGAGGCAGAGCCACAGCACATGTAGAAATGGCTGGGCTTTGGATCCCTCAGTTTAGGAGACTTGTGTTTCACCCATCTAACCCAGCAGTGCCTTTTTATCAGGAAAGTTAAAATAAGCTAAAATTTACTAAATCACAGACATTGTTCTTAAAATGCATTCATGATTGTTTGGACAGCAGTTGGAGATTCTTGCTTGGCTGTATAAGCACATAGTGTTATTAAATCATTCAGCATCAAATGTCCTTTACCTCATTATATTTTATAGCAGTAACTTTTTATTATCATCTGATGGCAATAAAACATGACACAGCTCATCTAGCATGCTGGGGCAAGGTCTTGATTGAAGTTGATTAAAGTTTTGTCTGAGTGAGAAGTGAATAAAAATTGAGTTAAGGACTTCAAAATTTGATTTCCTAGTAAGACATTAGGAACATATATATGAAAACTAAAAACTTCTGATGTATATAGGTTGCGAATGTTTTAGGCTCAATTGACTCCTTCTAATAGGGATATAAGCTCTACTAAATTTCAATTAATTTTTAATTATATTTTTTCTTTTTACTGTTTCTGTCCTTCACATATCTCCCTCATTCTGCCTTTTTTATGTCACAACTATAATGATTTTCCCTTTATAGTGAAAGCTTTTGTTCAAGAAAAATTAAGATAATTATTATCATTATTGGCCCATTGGATGGAAAAAAACATAAACATGTGATGAAGACAATTTTGCAAAGAGAACTTATTTCATGAGGAAACAGTTTAGGTCCACAAGAATTGTTTTCTAATTTCATCCTGTGAAGCAGTAGCCTTGAAGGAGCTAAAAAGCAGTTGAATACTGGAAGAGGAATGGGAAGAGAGGTCCATGATACAGTTGTCACATGCTGGATAAGACATCAGTGACCTGGGCATCTCTTCCAGACATTTGGCACATGGCTAGGAACATCACTAGCTGAAGAAGGTGGGATAAATCAGAGTCCATCCCACTCCATTTCCTCTTCCACTTGGTCTTGCTGGTTTGGTTTTTTTAAAATAAGTAAATTTTGTATCTTCTGTTGCAATGTGATATTTAAAGCACTGCTCAGCTTTTTGCCTCCACAACCTTACTCTGAATAAACGCCAAAGTTTCCCTGACTTGTACCTTTCAACTGAATGTGCTTTTTAACAATGGGAGTTTCCCCTCAGTCCTGATTAATGCTTTTTCTACTATCCATCCCTTCTTTCTGTGTTACTGGAAGTATATGTAATCTAAAAACTCAAATTAAAATATTTTTTATGCAATAAACTGCCTTCCAGTCTCATTTCTCTCCAGTTATTATTAATTTTATAAACCCCTCATTGAGATATTTTATTTTGAGGAAAAATGAAGGAAAACAAGTTAAAAATAACTAGCAGGCAGCATTACCACAGCAAATGGTTTCTACAGAAAACTCAAGCTATATAGAAATTCCCTATGTAGGACCAGAAAGAGCAGCTGAGGTCACTGGAAGTAGAGAGAACCTACTCAACACAGTGCTGGGGGGAACTGATGCATCAAAAGTTGGTGAAAAAATACATTGCAGAGCAGAGACTCGGAGTCTGCAGTGTGGTACCTGGAGAGAGGAGGTTCTTGCTCTTGGTCTTTTACAAAGATCCCAGCTACATCAGTGTAAGCAGTCTGTGTGCTGCAGGCACAACCAGGCATGCTGTTCTTTTGGCCAAGTGTCGCTGTGTCAGCCCAGCAGTGGGATGCTGTGATAGATGAGGATGAAGCATCCATGTTGGCTGAATAGCAGCATTAATCGTGAGGTCCCCAAACTGCACTATGAGACAAGCTTGCCTTCTGTTTCAAAATTATATTCATGACAACAAATCTGTTAAACTCCTCCGCTGACATGTTTTACTTTCCCAGGACGGGAACACTGTGAAGGCTGCTTTTTGGCTCAACTTCAATTTTCATGACAGATTTCAGGCAGTGACCTAACCTAACTCACTTTATGGGAAGCAAGATGGAGATTCAAAGTAGCTATAGGAGCTTATTGATAAATTGACCACTGATATTTAAGAAAATAATGTATTTTCTGTTTATGAAAGACTAATTACCTCCAAGGTTGAAGAGTTCTTCATTTTTAAGGGAAGGAAGTTCCCTTTATGAACTAGAAATCTGCTTCCAAGGAAGATGTGGAAGCTACTGACTTTTACTGCTTATATTTCCCCCAGGGCAACCATATAGCCAGAGCCAGTTGAAGAAGTTGGCCTAGGTCATTGGTAATAGGCAAAAAACCTTTCCATCCTACAGTTATTTTGAATACTCGTCAGAATAGGATGGGAAAAAACATGGGACTTTTACCAGACAGTGCCTTGCTGGTGAACAATAGTAGACCTTACTTAATGAGTTAATATTCCCAAATCACTTCTTTCCAAAACACACATGGTGTTCACAGGCAGTCTTCTCAACTCACCAAGGAGACAGGAAAAGTTTACTGTGTGTGTAGAGAAAATAATCTTCCAGAATTTAACATCAAAGTCAAAGCAGGGAATTCTACAATATTCCTGTTGTGATGATTCACTAAGTAAGGGGTGAATCACATTTGTCAAGTCAGTCAATAACACAACTGTGATCAGCAGTAGACTTAACAACTTCTGCCCCCTTCACCCTAAGAGATCGCCTGTCTGCTCTTGAGAACCTCTCCAGACCACAGGAATCATTTCTTCTCTAGGCTTACCAGGGCTGAAGGATATCCAGCCTGTGAGAGCAGGAGAGGGACACCACCTCCTGCAGATAAAAACAAGCACAGCCACAAGGTGAAGGAAAGGAGCAGAATTTGTACAGAAAAATCCCCCTTAACCATAAATGCCAAGCATGTTTCCAAATCTCTGAAACCCTTGCCTTTCAAAACTTGGTGTCTCCTCTTCTGCCAACCTACAGGACAACAGTGAATTTGAGTAAGGGGGATGGAAAAAGCAGTCCTAAGTCCAAGCCACTGCTTCTTTTCTCTCTGCTCACCAAACCTGATGGCTATGCATGAGCTGCACACTCAGCCCAGTAGGATTAGAGTGCGTTGCACTCAGGCATTTCACAGCTTTGTTCCCATGAAAACACAAATCCATTGCATTTACATCACCTTTTTGCATACATTTTTTATATTAATATATACGGACACCCAGGCAATCTTCCCTAAGATTGTGTTCCCAGCACAAAACCATACTTTCATGCATCAATCCATAAGGGCTCAGGGCTTCCCAGTTTTAGCCTGGTAGCAGATGTGTGGCACTGCCAGCTGGTGCTTCAGTGCTCTGAACTCCCTGCTCAAGGGTCCCCTCACTGAGCACACACCTCAGCTCTGACTGCAGCTGCACGGGCAGGGGATGGTGAGCAGGAGGAGAGATGTTTCTGAGCAGTTTAGCAGTCTAATGTCGATTAAACTTATCAGTCCTTCTTGTACATCTGTTTTGCTCTTCCCATGGGAGTAAAGCAGGACAGACACCAGATTGTCTATTTAATGGAAACAGAATGATTTCCCCCTACTTTTTTTTTTTCTTTTTTCCCCATCAAAAGAAACAAAAGCAAAAAACAAGTTGAGGGGGAAAAAATGGAAAATTAAGAAATTAGATATTTAAATCACTTCAACTGCTTTGATTGAAAAATTGTGACATTTCACTTGAATTTCAGTCTTTTTAAATGTTAAGAACATTTTAGTACAAATAATTTATTTGATTTTCAAAAAGAATTTTGTAAGTAACGCAATAAAATGTAATTCCAAGTGTGTCAAAATAAAATAACTTTTATGTGGCCCCTAAAGCACCTCTTTTAATGTGGGGCCTAAAAAATCCATCTCAAATGAAAATTCAAATAAAAAATTATTTCTTCTTTTAGACTAAGATTTATAGCAACACTCAACAGAGTAATAAAAAGGAACAAACCCCACAAAGTTCTTGGTTGACCATCAAAATTACTTTATTTATTCCTGAGTTTTATGCAGGTAGTATTTAGAAGTTTTCATGTGGACTAGGTCACTTTGTGATAAAACCTATATGGAAAATCCATAGAAAAAAGTCTGTAATGCATATATATTTTTAAAAGGAGCAAAATGGCAATGCTGATTTTCTGCCTATGGCATCAACATATTTTTATACCCCTTCAAATACTAAAATAGGATAATAAAAATTAAAAATGACCCTTCAAATACTAAAATAGGATAATAAAAATTGCTCTTCCCTTTTTCATTGGAGTCTCTGATGTAGAAGATGAAAATGGTCTCAAGTTCATGAACACTGAAATCAAACAAGTTCCACTGAGTCAAGTTCCATTACTGGAAAGAGCAGCAGAATCTTGAACTGGTAACTCTACAGCCCACAGACTCTACTCTGCAGTTATGCTTTTGAAATAAATCCACATTTTTCTTAGCTAACATTGACATCGCAACATTTTTTTTTGTGGGGGATAAGGCAATTACATATAGAACCAAATGTGCACAGAGAAATCATGTGGGCAATTCTGCCCCACAATGAAACTGTATATGCTCCTAAAGGAAGTTAAGTCAGCCAAAACCTGTCTGACTTACTCAACGAATTATCCTTCCTCTTCTAGAGGCAAATTATGAGTTCCATTCATAATTAAGCTCAGGTTAATGTGATTTGGCTGATATTGCCTACAGTACATCTTTCTATAAAACCCAAGCAGACTGGAAAATGGGTAGAAACTAATTTTTCTACAAACACTTCCATACAGTGGGACTTTAGCAGAATATGTACTTTTACACGGAGCAGCCAAATTTGTGATGCCTTTCTGCACAGGAGGTCACCTTTCTAATAGAGTATGCCTGGGTGTAATCACCCATTGCTATGATAGCATGTGGCTTCTCTGATCCAAGAATGTGGATGTCATGGCTCTAAGTGCAGTGCTAGCACTCCAGAAACCGCACAGGTCAGCATTCCCATTGTGTCAGATTGTAGACAAAAAAGGTCAGATGGTGACAGCTCTACCTTACAAGGAGGTACACCGAGTCTGCCAGCTCAAATCATTCATAACATTCACACAGTGTTGGATAATAATGAGGAAAAATTATGAAAAACAGGAAATAGCCTGAAATCAAGAGGCCAAACCTCAGCAGACACACTCCTGATCATGTGTAACTATTGCAGCATAAGTAGAGCCCACTTCAATGTGAGAATAGGGGATGGTGAGCCTGTGACAGCTGTTGTGTGATGGGAGAGGAGACACAAAAGTTCATTTCTAGGATGCCATTTTGGCTTTTAGTTTCTTTTCCTGCCTTGTCACAGGTTTTCTAGGGAATTTGAGTCATGCCACCATTTGTTCCTCTAATCGTTCTCTCACACACATGTATGTACACCACTCTTAAATGAATGACATGACTCTCAGGGATTCTGAAAGGATAAAAGTGTTAGACATTATAAATATAGGAACTGATATTGGTGGAGGGTAAATGTAGAAAATGGGGGGAAAGCTTAGAAAATAAATCTTTTTTCTTTTCTCTTTGATACAAGTACCCATATAAAACAATAGCTAAAACCAAAACTAAAACAAAACTTCAATGTAGATTTTTTTTAATTCTGCATTTGCTTCCTAAGAAACACTGCTCTGTGATAAAAATTTGGACTTTAGGACTAGAATTCAGGATATGTGAGGTCAGAATTCTGGAAGGGATAATTTATTTAGCACAGATGATTTCAACATTCCAAAATGGGTATTTTTTCACAAGTTAAAGATTTGGTGGCTGTTTTTCAATTCCCCTTTATTCCTTGCCTTTGTTCCATAGCCCCAGGGAGATGACGCTTCTCTCATCCATAAATTCAGCATAGTAATATTTGTCCTCCCTAAAATTACCTGCTAGATACAAGGTATTCTTTTTTACATCCTTTGCCATTTAAATTGTTATTCATTTTTACGTGTCACATTTAGCCCCCCCAGAAAAACCTGTTTGTTTGGTTTTTTTTTTGAGGAGCACAAATCACATCCCCTAACTGATGTCCTGTCTAATCTGAGTACCAAAGGAAGGACTGTACTAACAGACGTCTGATGCCATCTATAGCTGGCAGAGTGGCAGCTTTTCTCTGTTCACTGTGAGCACAGTCCCCACCGGGATCAATTTACTTTTTCATTCACAGCACACAAAAGAATGTGTCGATAGCGCTGGAGATGACGTCAGTGCAGTCAGCTGCAGAGAGCCGTGCGGAGTGCAAGGGCTGCGAGCAAGAACCGCCATCGACAGCAGCTCCCGGCAGGAAAGCCTTCCTCTTGGAAACCAATGGGCACGTTTAGGAAAGCTTTGTTTTGAGGCACAGCCAACAACAAACCCAAACAGCCCAACACATCAGAGCAGGAAGTTCATCGTGGTGATTTTATCCTGAAATAATTTAAAGAGCACTGAGCGTGAGAAAATTTCCAATTTCTAGGGGAATATTCTGTTGTGTATCTTAGTAATAGAATGCACACCAATTTTGGTGCATAATTCAGTATCCAGGGAACAAAGTGCTGTGGCTAGGGGTCACGCCAGCCTAGCCCTCTGCCTAATCCAAAGAGCAATGCAGCTTCTGGCAGTAAAGTCAGCAAAATGTAGTTTGTTGCTTTAAAAAATCCTTTTTCTCCCCTCCCTTGAATCTTCAGCGTCATTTATTAAGTGATGTTCATAAGATCTAGCATTGTGCAATATTTTTTAAGTCTATTTATGATAGAAAGGAGACACCATTGTGGTTGCAATAATGATATTCTCACAACCCACAATATTTAATCAAGTATTCAGGTGTCAGTTTGGTGCAGATACTAATGCTTTGCCTCATAGACAGCAACTATGTCTGAATTTTATTCCAGTAATCAATATTTTATTTAAATGTAGAGATTTTTAAGGCTGTTTTGATAAAGCAAATAAATCTTTAGCACTAAAAGAGTGCTTAAGTAATCCCTTTCTACCTCACTCGTGATGCTTGGGTGCTTTAGGGGAGGTAAGCACTTCAGCAGCCTGATGAGCTGTGAGCCAAAGCGCAGGAAGGTGCTTGCAAACGGGAATCTCTTCGTTGACTCCAATTCCCGGCACATCAAAGACTAAAAAGTAGAAACTCAGGGCTGAAAGTGGTCTTAGGCTGGAGTGGGAGGGTTAGCAGAGCTCACAGAGCTGTATCGGACTGGTCACCATGTGCCAGCCCAGAGTAATGGCAGGGACACTACAGTGCCCGCACAGACACGGCGGCAGCGGCACAGCCCCGCTGCTCCGAACTCGGCGCTGCATCGCGGAACACGGCGCAGAAACAGCCTTGGGGACTGATGCCTTTATGTAGGTATGAAAGAGAACAAGGTTTCTCTGCTGTCTTCCCTCTTGTGCACCCCGAGAGGGCCAGACCTCAGAGAATTGCTGAGTCTCTGTGTTTATTTGAGTCTTTGTCTCGCTGCTGACATTTACTATGAGCGAGCTAATTTGAACCAACTGGGAGGGGTAGCAACGAAGAAAAAGAAGCCAAAACCACATTAGCTGGAATAAGATTAAGGACATAAGTATTTCTATTTTTTTTTTAATATGAAACTACTGGAATGACTACAAGCCCATTAAACTGCATAAAAGGCACTTTATTGACATCTTTAAGGTTTGGTTCAGGAATAAAATGAGTAAAGTCTGATCCAGCATTTTCTAAAATGAATGGAAAAATCCTCATCACTTTGAGCTGAGGCTAAGTCAGATGAAACCACTTGGGGTAATTCAGAGTTTGAGGAAAAATAATGAACACTAGCCAACAAAGACTGGTAGACCATTGACTTGTTTGAAATTCATTTACTTCTTGGTCTAGAGACTTCGCTGCAGTATCTTTGAGGACCTTAAGAGATTCCAGATTTTTCAGTGAAGTCAGAGGGTAACTATCATCACGCTCATTCAGAAAAAGCCTAAAGCAGAAGGAGGGAGGGAGGAAGGAATTCTGATGCTCAGCATGAAGCTGCAACTTATAAAGGATTTCTGACTTATGTACAGTGGATAAAAGTTTCAAAATGTGGCCTTTCTTCTGCATACTTACAGGCAATACTGCTTGGAATATAGCTGTAGATAGTTTCATTTTGCTTTGGTCAGTCAAACAGGGAAAGTCAATTGATGTTTTGTCCAGTGTTGCAAAGCAATGTTTCTCTTCCCTCTCTGGGCACAGAAGAGTGTGGTAGATCATAACTCTAGATTTGTTGTTTCACCTGGGCAGACAGGTTGCATGGAAAGGATATTCCCATTTCAAAGGCAGGTTGCTGTTCTCTGTTTGAGAAAGAAGCTTTATATTTATTGTGTTACAGATTGAAGGTATTCTGAATTACATACATTTTAACAATTCAGTTATATTTTATACTATAAAATTATACTGTCTTATTAATAAATTAATTTATATGTAAAATACACAGAGTGACACATTTATTTATTTATTTATTTTTATATATAAATGCACACACACATATATATACACATATATATACATATACACATATATATATGGAATCACATCCAGCTGGGGCTTTAGCCTCAGTAGCTTTTACAGAAAGCATCAAACCTCAGGCCATGGGAAACAGGATACTGAGGGGAGACACCTAGCCAGGCCACGGTGAGAAGAGTGGGGTCATGGGAATTAGTAGTATGCTAACAGAAGCATCCTGTATTTGGTCAGGTTTCTGATTCTTGTTCTCAGTTGGTTCTGTACCTGGTACATAGAAGGTCATGTCCGAGTTTGTGTTCGTGACTGGTCCTTTGCCCTCAAAGACCCCGATGACTGGCTGCCTTTGCCACACCCGCGGGTCTTTGGCTTTTGCCCACCGTACCCTGGGGTTTCCACATTTTGTTGTTTTGTTATTAAAGTTTTCATTTTTTGGGCAGAGCCATCATTCCCTTCCCTTATTTCAACAGCTCCCTCCGGCCAAGCCAAACAAAGGGGTCACAGTGAGCTCTGGACTGTGATATAAATATGTATACATATGTATAAATAAAAGTGCATAGACACACCAGGGAGGGCAATCCATATACATTTAATATAGGGAGGATTCCTGTTAAAGAGCAGTCAGGGATGCAATTATTCTGGCACTGCATGTTGCCAGAACATGTATGTGGATTTTGTGTTGGGAATAAATATATGAGTAGATATATGTATGTTTTATCTGTATACTGTGAACATATGCAATGTTCATGTAGAAGGTCTATAGAAGCTTATACTAGGGATAGACCATATGAAAGAAAAACCTGTCGTTTTTCTTTTTGACATGCTGCAACACATTTTGGTGCATATTCTGAGTAGTGGTGTTTATCACAGTAATAACTGTTAGCCTGCCAGAGGCCTTTGGCTGCTGGACAATATAGATGTGTAGTGTCCTGGCAGGCTGTAAAGGTTTTTAGCAGTAGCAGCGTCAGAACCATGCTGCTGCAGCAGGTAAGTGCTGCTGGGGTGTGAGGCTGTGTGAGAGGAGCACAGGTTGGGGCTGGCCAGCACTTCAGGAGTCAGTAGCTGTATGACTGGTTTCCTGGAACACAGATGCAGAAGGATGAGTGAGAACAGAGGTGGTAGTAAAACCAATGGGCTGTGTTAGTAGAGTAAGTGATAACGGAAGCAGATCATCCAAATTCAACCTCAGTGAATCAAAAATTCAGCCTTTATGTAAGACAAATGTAGTGTGTAGGAGAGGATCTCCTTTGAGCTTCTGTCAGTCCCCCCAGGCAATGCTCAATCCATTCTTATTAGTGAGTGATTTTGCAGCTCTGCCAGCAGTTGATTTTATTTGAATAACACCTGGATCCCTACATCTAAAGAAAGAGCAACCACCTTGCTCTTTCTTTACTGCCCACCGTTTCTAACACTCTTGGGAGAGTCCTGCTTTTCACAGTTGATGCCCTTTGAAACAAACATTCTAGGTGTTTGAGGTTCTTTTCCTTTTCTTGAGAAAACCCATAGCTGCAGCCTTAGTACAGATTTCCCCTCTGTCTTGCATGCCTTGCTGTTACAGAAAATCCAGTTATAAGCTTGCAAAACTACTTGTCTCCTCTGAGCTTAAAAAGTATACAAACACTGAGTAATGCTATGCCATAAAAATGTCTACAGAGTTACAAAAAGAGTACTGTACCACCCCAATCCTATTGTGAAAAAATGCAGTGAATAGGCACCTCTTTCTGCTTTTGGTGACACGGGAATGACCTAAATTACTTTTGGGCCAGGGACTGAACCTGCAGAGAGAAGGGAAAAAATACTGTCATTTAGACATGTTTCCAGGAACAATCAAATGCTTAAACCCTTAAATACATACAGTTTCATCTGCAGCTAATTACAGGCTTAAAGAAAGAACCCAGTAAGGAAGGGATGAAGACAGGGTCCTAATTTGTCCTAGAGTCCATAAAGGGTTTCTTGAATGCAAACAAAAGAGGACTTCAAAGGCACAGTGAATGAAGCGGATTATTTATATCTATATAGGACTCTGCTTATCAATATCCCAAACCATTTTGTATTTATTATTTGATGTTAAGTCTCAGGATCTCACAGTGTTATCAAAATTAGGCTCAGACTTTAAAAAGGACAGGCTGTGACAATTTAGTTTTCTATACAATGACAGTGAGAAGACAGAACAGAGTGATACAGATGAAATTGTAGAGTTACAAAAGTGACCTAGGTCTTTACCTAGAGATTCTCAGTGCAGGCGACAAAAAAATACTTAATCCTTGTCCACAACTCACTAGTTGCTGTTTGAAAATATGGATGCTTCCTATGAGAAAGGAAACAAAGTCACAAACCAGCTGCTAAGTTATAAGTAGCTACATTTCATCCTGTTTACAATGCAAAGATATAATCAACACAAATTTTTATTGCAAGTGACAGTAAACTTGGACAAAGCTGCATGCCATTTGTCAAACAGTAGCTCTAAAAGATGTACAAGCCAGAGCTTGTACTGGTGCAGCATGAATGCTGGAACCATGCCCTTCCCATGGGCTTGTCCTTGGTGGTCAGCAGAGTATCTCACTCATTTTGCTAGAATGTGGCTTTTTGCACCAAAGTTTTTTGCAGGAAAACAGATTCTTTGAACAAAAATACACCAAAACACTGACAGAATTTGTGAACAAGGAAAGGAAGATTTTGGTAGGTTGGTTTGGTTTTGTTTCCTCACAAAAATGGGGGAAGGGCATGAGGAATTTGGTGCATACAAAAGCAGATAAGACTATGGTTTCTAGAGAAAATGTGTTCACAAAAATGTGTTTGATGTTGTTGGCATCAAACCAACACCCCTTGAAATTAATGGGAATTATTTCATTGACTCAATGTCTGCTACACCAGGCTCTATGTACTACACAAGAACACACATGGTTTTCAAAGCATAGGAAGAAGGGCAGTTTGAACTTTTCATCTCCAGTATAACAATCATTTGTGGCAACTAGCTGTCGTTTTCCCCAGGACAAGACCTGCTTCTGCCTATCAAAAAAGATTACTTTAATATTTTGCTTTAAAAGAGCCACAAAATTACAATTATTCATATTACCATTTTAGATGTCATTGATCTTATTAGTTAATGTCATATTAATTCACTCTGCCAGCCCCCATACTACTTCCTCTGACTGACAAAGGATGCTGGCAGCTATCATGAGATTAGTTGCACTCACTTCATATTTCAAACTTTGTATTCAACCAAAAAATTATGAAGTTTAGTATTTTTCAGATGACATTCTGAAGTTTAGTTATACAGAAGCAAAAATTATTGCTGAACAAAGGAGAAACAACAATTCACTTTGCAAATACTGTTACTTGTAGGGTGCGTGTCTGCCAGGCTGCTTCTGGGGAAGGAAGTCAGGAGCAGTAAGGAGATTTTCCACTTTCTCGTCCTTCTATTAGTAATGACAGGTTCAGCACATTTTTTTAGAGATTTCTGAATGTCAGAAAGATTGAGGGAAATAAACTTTTCCTATTTGTAAAAAGCTCTGTGAGGTTTGTTCCACACTAGACCTAATTGACATGCCAGAGCTTGGAATGATGCAGCTGAAACCATCCCTCTCTGCACAGCACTACAGCATTCTTTTGTCACACATAGAGTTTAGACTGGATTCACTGCACATACACTTGTTTGAAATTTCCATTTGATTTAGGGATCCATAAGTAAAGGGTGCAAAAACTAATTACATAGAGCTGGGTTCAGAGCAAAGCCATACATTTACAGGTGCTGACTGAGCATAGAAGCGCAGCTGAGTGTTGACTACACCCTCTACTACAGACATTTGAAATTGGTTTTGGCATCATAAGACACCTTTGGCAGCAAATGGGCTTCACACTATCAGCAGAGACATAGTAGTTTGGATATTGCCTATGGCTTCATGCCCCAGGAAAGAGCGAAAAATCTTCACAATTTCTCATAATATGAAAGAAGTTAAATTAAAAAAGAATTATAGATGGCATTACGTACCTAGTCCTTGACATTTTTCATTGTTGAACCTTAACAGAGGATGAGATTAGGCAGGACCTAGGCTGGACCTAAACTGAAATGATTACACTGGAGAAAAGAAGGAAAAGAGATGTTGGAAAAGAGATGTTGTCATGGCACAATTACTAACACTAGGCTGGGTAGAATGTCTTCAAGCAGTTTATTATTAACGACAATAATAATGATAATTCAAGTACACATACTTTTATATTGAAACTACAATTTACTAAAACTGACTCTTATTTTATACACGTAAATACCACTTATTAAATACAGACTATATATTAACTTCCCGTGTAATTACTTAACCTCAGTCTTATCTCTAGAATGTATATTTTTAGAATCTAGATGCACTACTTATATCATAATGACCCTAAAATTATATACTTAGTAACAACATGTACCTATAACAAATTCCATAATTAAAATGTTTTAAGTATAGAATTGAATTTCTCACATAAAAGTTCCAGATCTCAAAACCTGATGTGGGTATCTTTAAAAAGTCAAAAGCAGTAAATATGGAATTTTTACTTTTCTAAACTGGGTTTTTAATTTGGATTATTGCATAACATTGCATTATTATGCATGATTATGCATAACATAAATTTTATCTATTCATTTAAATGCTGGCCTAATCTTAACAGATATCAAAAAAAACCCAGCAGCTCTTTCTCACTTCATCAAGCAAGGCAACCTACAAAATTTAAAGGGATGTTATTGTACAAAAATAATAAACTACAATATAGATTAACTCTCAGTGCATTGTAAATGTTAAGTAAAGCATAAAGGTCCTAAGGTCAACATTGCTGGTATCTATATTATATATATATCTACATATATCTATATATATAAATATAGATATTGATATAGATATATAGATAGGTTAGATAGATATAGATGATAGATATAGATAGATATAGATATAGATATAGATGTAGATATCTATATATAGATATAGAGATAGATATAGATAATATAGATATAGATAGGTATATGTATAAAATAAATTTATCAAACTGAATTTGAAAGTCTGTATTCTTATTTCCCCAGGCTTGCTTGAAGCACCCATTTTAGTTTTTATCATTTTATTCTATAAATGCTATGAATGTGTTTTGTCTTATTTCACAAGAAAAAAATTATTCTGTAGCAAAAATATCAACATCCCATAGACATTATAGCACATTGATTATCCTTTTTACTCAGACCTTCTCTTTGGCTTTCAGAAAATCTGTAATAGCTGTCAGAAATTGATATGTGCAAGGATAAAATTGATAGGCACTGCCTTGTGATGAGCTGGGAATTGAAGGAAAAATAATGTTTTAAGCCTTTCAGAATCTGGAAGCAGAAGGGTAGTTGATGTTTTGCAGACAAGACCCTCATTAAAGCAAACTCTCTTTCATCTCTCCCATCTCTCTTACATTAAACACTGGGACCAAAATTGACTTGTCTTTAAATGTGCCCATTAATAACTACCTGGCCTGAATTTTGGATTCAGGCCATCTGTGTGTAACAATTACAAGGTTTTTTTACCTTAATGGTCTAAGTTCAGAAACATCAGTGTGCAGATTTTACACAATACACTCTATCCAAATATTTCAAAAGACAGTTAAAAACTGGCAACTCCTTATACAAAACACTTTTTATTTACATATTATGCCTTTTGATGATAATTTGCAAAGCACATATACAACCTTAAGGCTGTACTTATTCAAAAATACAATATGAGCTTTTCAATGAGACAGACAATATCATCTGACCTGTTTTAGGATGAGCTGAACACTGCACTGATCGCCCTAATTTTTCTCCCTTGACTATCAGTGACTCATTCAAAAATAGCTATCTAAATTTTAGATGTCCCACAAAGGACAGATAAAATCCACAGTTCATCTATTTAATGCAAGCAGATGTATTCAAATGGCTGACCAAATAAGCCCATTATCAAACAACATGAAGCCTACACATTTTATCTAGAATTTAGCTAGAATTATTTTAACTAGAGAAAAACCTCTGAGCTTTGACAAGTTAATATTTTGAGTGAAGAAACAGGTGTCTTATTTTACATGCCAAGTACTGAACCATATAAGAAAGTGGAGCTTTAATAGATATCATTATATAAAGCAATTATTTGCAATGTCCAGTGCTGCAGTATATGTGAAGGTGCAGTAACTTACTCCAAAATATCCAACATGTGTCTGCTCCATCAAGTATAATAGTCTGGTTTTCTGTGAGTTTGGGGGGCATTTTGGCTTTTTTTTCCCCCTATTTTTATTTAAAAAGCAAGTAAAACAGTTTTAGTTGCTCAAAAACTGTCACCTAATTACAGGATGCTTTGGGTACAATCCAGAGAGGCTTTTGATTGCATCCATCATTTTCTTTGTATATCAAAATAGGCACATTTAACAATTCTACTCAAGTAGATTAAGCTTCATGTGTAGGTAATTGTAGTATTAGGACCTTTCAGGTTTGCTTCTTGGTCTAGAAACTGCCTATTCAATTCACATAGAACTAAATCAGCAGTCAATGAAATGAGTGTTTAAATTTTGCTGTCACTGAAAACTTGGCAGCCCAAGGGATGCTGATAACACAGTTCTAGTCCAAGCACTCCAGCCAAATCTAGTGAAATTTTCTAGACTGTGCTATCTATCTTTTCCAGCTCCCTACTTAGTGCCATTGCATCTGACTGGCTAAAAGTCATTGCATTTTCCCCCATAGCATGCCTCAGTGGCTGAGCAAATGCTTGTATCCTCTGTCACAGGGGAGGACAAAGGCAGATACACTAAACAATTCAGGCATCTAACTTTGTTTCTTCAAAATATCACAGAGAAAAATATGCAAAATAGGTTCTGGAGAGATTTCAGAAATTACCTAACCTATCACGCTGTCCCAGCCCAGCATCAGTCATACCTCAGTAATTTTTATCTGATAATTCTTTAACCTGTATCTTAATATCTTTCTTTAATTGAAATTCCACAAGCTGCCAAGACAATTCTAATGCATCACTATCTCCCATGTGAAAAGATTTTCTGAATGAAATCTTTCTAAAATGTTAAGCCTTGACTTTTCTCCCCTATGGAAATGAAGAAAATTTTATTTGTCTTATTTTTTGTACCAGTCTCATGTCTTTGAAACAGATGTATCTTTTTGAGCAGACATTTCTCCACTTCTTCGAACAACACATTTTCTACTTTTCTGCTGATCCTATATTCTATGAACATCCCTCAAGTGTGGAAGAACCTAGACTTGGATGTTCCAAGTTGATTATCTAGATTTTTCTTTTAGCTTAAATATGCAAGTATCCAGTATATTTTAATGACTTCCTTACATACCTACGCTAGGTTGCTGTCTACACACCCCAGTGTCTCAGATCAAAGAAATCAGGTTCTTGCAGAATTAAGTCTTGGGTGAGAAATGGAAATCAGAACTTGTCACATAATAGTGTGAAAATTGAGACAAACTTTATAATTGAGTACGAAGATATGTTAACTACTAATAGGATATAAATAATAGCTCAATATATCAACATCTTAAATATCAATCAGCGACTTTTCTCCTGAAGAAGAAGGTGTTCTGAAGAAGACAATAGGAGTCTAGACCTATATTCTCATGCATTTACTATAAAACTTACATGTAGTCCTTCAGAAAAGAGATTCCCTGGAAAATATGAACCCAACATCCAGAGAGAGGCTTGAATGCTGCATAAGAAATGCATTGACTCTTAAAAAGACTGCACTCAACTATATAATGGATATATTGACTAGAAATTGCTAGAGAAGTCTGTCTCTACTGCAAAGAAGGAATTATATTACAACAGTGCACATAACATCTATTCTGGAAGGTATTATATGAAATGCAATGGTTACAAGGAAAGACATTATGTGACTTAAGTAAGAGGGCAAAGGTTCTACCAGCAGTGCTCCCCAAAACCGATTTCAAATGCATTATTCAGGATCCATCCTTGATAATGTCTATTCCCAGCATAAGGAAATTGTTGCAGGTATGTATTATAACATTTAGCACAGAGTAGTCCCAGCTTCGGAACTGCAGCTGTTCCCAAGGCTGTCTCAGTGATCACCGGTACTTCTCTGGAAGGACCTTGTGGATTGTTTATACATATGATGAACTGCCTTGCTTTGAGTAGCCTCAGTAGCCATTCATGCAAACTGAGATCAGATAAAAGCTACAAAGGAATAATGGAAAGGTCAGTTTTAACAAATTTGTCAGGGGAAAACAAGTCAGTACAATTCTGAATTGCTTCCAGGGGAGAGAATATAAAAAAACAGTATCATAGAATCATAGAATATCCCGAGTTTGAAGGGACCGACAAAGATCATCCAAGTTCAGCTCCTGACCCAGCACAGGACAGACCCAAGAATCACACTATGTGCCTGAGAGCATTTTCCAAATGCTTCCTAAATTGTCCCAGGCTTGCTGCTGTGACCACTTCCCTGGGAAAACCTGCTCCATTATGCAACCACTCCCTGGGTAAAGAACCTTTTCCTGATATCCAAACTAAACTCTCCTGACACAAACTCAGGCCATTCCCTCAGGTCCTGTCCCTGCTCACTACAGAGAAGAGATCAGTGCCTGCCACTCCTCTTCCCCTCTCAAGGAAATTGTAACTGCAGTGAGGTCTGCCCTCATCTCCTCCTCCCCAGGATGAACAGACCAAGCGACCTCAGTCACTCCTTGCATGGCTTCCCCTCAGGACCCTTCAGCATCCACATTGCCCTCCTTTGGGTCCTCTCTAATAGCTAAATGTATTTTGTGTATTGTGGCACCCAAAACGGCCCCCAGCACCGGAGGTGAGGCTGCCCCAGAGCAGAGCAGAGCAGAGCAGGACAATCCCTCCCTTGCCCGGCTGGCGATGCTGGGCCCGATGTCCCCAGGACAGGGATGGCCCTCCTGGCTGCCAGGGCACTGCTGGCTCATGGGCAACTTTCTGCTGCCCAGTCCTCTTTCCCAGCACTGTTCTCCAGCATTTCATTCCCAGTCTGTCCATAAATCCAGAGTCACGCCATCGCAGGTGCAGAGCCTGGCACTTCTCTGTGTTAAACTCCATATGGTTATTGCACATTTTCTGGTCTGAAAAAGTCCCTTTGTGGGGCCTCTCTGCCTTAAATGGGCTCAAGAGCTCTTCCCAATACAGTATTGTCTGCATCTTAGTATCCTATTGCACAAAAATGGGAAATATAGAAGAAATCTATTCTAACTAGAAAGGTAGAGCCCTACCAAGTTGTTGGGTTTTTTGGGGTTCTTTTACACCAAGTTTTCTAAAATGATAATAATAGAGGCTTTTTAATTAGGTGGCAAAAGTTAAATTCAACCACTGTTCTTGGTCTTTGCCATTTCTTTTTCTTGAAATTTCTACCTGTCTTGCTGTATCTTGTCACCAAGACGACTGGACAGTAGGCAGATATAGATTTTATGTCACTTTCCTGCATTACTTTGATAACAACTTAAAATATTTACACCCAAAATGATTTGCAGATAATAATAAAAATATAAGAGTCATAGAAACAGAAATACCAAGGCTGGTAAGGTTTGTACACTTTCATCAGTATGCACTTTATTTTAAAATGGCCATCCAAAATCAAGATATGTGGTGATGTTTACAAAGCATGGAATGTTATGTTCAAATTGTCAGCTGGTATAAATTTTAACAATTTCACTGGAATCTGTGCAGCTCCACCATTGAATATATAGCAGCTGAAACTCTGAGACATTGGTCATGTCTAACCACACATTTATTAATACGGATAGTAGACACTGCAAGGAAATAGTATATCTCTCACCTAAGTAGATGAAAAAAAAACCCTTTAGAAAAAACTGCTCAGAACTGTTATCTACTGCTTATTTCCAGGACTCAAACTCAAGCTTTCTGTTAGGTTTGGAAGGCAACAGAAGCAATTGAAATCCTGCAGTGGTTGAAAAGCAGATATGATCTTTGGCTTTCAAAATGAGACTCTGAAAAGAGTAAACTGAGACTTGATAAATTAAAGAGAAATTACTAGCTCCATCTCCCAAACCCACTCTTTTCTGTCTGCACCAGGTCTTCTGTCTCCTTTATTAGCCTTGATATATCACAGACTTGCTAAGAAATGATGAGGAATAATGGCTGGTTTTTCTGGGTGTTCATTGGCTTTTTTTTTTTAATTACAATAATCTATTGATTTTCCTTTTCTTGGCTTTCAGGGTTTTTTTTTAGTTTAGAAATACACCAGTTATGACACAGGATGTATGACACCAACTCAAAATTCATAATCTCCTATGTCATTAACTGACCAAGCTGCACTACAACTTCTGTTTTAGTAGGCAGGTCTACATAAGCATGCCTTTAAGTGATGGATCTTGGAATTTGTCCTGGCATGGGGTTAAGTACAAAACATTATGATCCACTGTACATTTCACTGTACATTAAGCTTGCCTAGAAAGCAGTCAGATTTTAATGTTCAATTATATCCTCCTAGGCCACCACCATGGACTGCCAGCCTTACTGTCTTCCAGGAGAGGAAATTAAATATGCACAGAATGTTTTAAAATAATAAGTACTTTAGGAAGAGAAAATTGCTGCTTAGAAAATCTTTAGCAAAAATATTTGTGGAAACTCTATTTTATCAACACAAAATTCTTACTTGCAGACACTCTAACCTCCTGCCCAGTACTGGACTGAAGGTGAGGCAATAGGGGGCAGAAGAAAATGCTCTTCTCCTTCACCTCAATTCTTAAAGTTATAGAAAAATGGAATAATAGTAGCGAATTGCTGGTCTACTTTGTGTCTTTCAGGTTTGTACTATAGTAATACAAACAGCCTTTTCACTGACCTGGTGTCCCTCCCAGTGACTTTGACTTCTGCAGATTAGGAGAACGTGTGGTGTCCACAACAGCAAGCTAATGGTTTGATGGTACCAGGGTATCAGTGGCACACCAATGGCTTATACACATCTGGAGTGTTCCCACATGTGTCCTCTAAAATCACTTTGGTTGCTTTGGTTCTCAATCCCCACTTATCACACTAGAATTTATACTGGGAGTTTAAATAATGTGTAAGCCCAAAGAGATGTAAGAAAGGATATTTCTTTAAAGATATTTAACATTTGGATCTGATTTTTGTGCATGGGCTTGACATATTTTTGCAGATCTGAGGCATTATTAGAAGAGCCATGACTTTGTTCTTGAGCTGTGGCCCAGTGTTGTCATGCCAGTTCTAGGCAAGCGATGGGTACTCATTGGTTATTTTAAAACATTTCTTGAGGTCTGAGAGAAATTTAAGCAATCCACATATAAAGAGCTTGATCAAATTTCTTTAGAAAATCCTTACATGCTGATGGAAAACATGTCATCTAGACAGTCTCAACCCTAAAGGCATTCTAGCAAAGTGAAAAGCCCAGAGTTTGTGTGTAAAAGTTTGAAGCCAGAGGAAAGGTTCTTAAGGGAAAATTTGGAGTGCAATGCCTATGTCATCGTGGTGTGCAAGTCAAGACAAGTAAAACCACAGTTGATACACTAATGTGAAGGTAAATGAGGAGTTTTGGAAATCATGTATGAAGTATACAGCAATGTTGATAGAGGTATTTAAGAAATACTGTAAATATTTCTCAAACACCTGGGCACAGAGTAAAGAGACATATATGTCGGTTTTCAAAATGCAGTTTTTATTGAAAAGAAATTTTAATGGAAAATTTTTACTCTAACTCAAGATAATTGCAATGATCACAATAGAATTTTAGCTTTTTAATCCCAGGCAGTGGGACCGCCAAGGCTGCAATGAAAGATAAATGTGCCTTGACAGCAGAGCCATCAGGCTGCTTGATTTTCTCTTTTGATAGGTTTATGTTTCATGCCAATCAATCCAGGTCTACTGTGCAGCATAGTCACATTACCTTTATAACATAGCCTGCTGCCAGCCTAAAAGCACTGAAGGAATACAGTGCCCTCTAACTAAAGCAGGCAAAAATAAGTTAAGTGTGAATATGGTCAAAGATTTTTTAAATATTCTTTTTCGTCTGTAAATGATTTTATCTAATGGTTCAGATATTCAGCTCTCAGCCAGTCTGATGATTACACATTTCCCAGGGGGAAACATATGCTCAGTGCACTCACCTTGGGGTTTCCCACTTACTCATTGCAAGGATAAAGAAAAAACTCTCTGGGAAGATGTCTCTAAGGAGTGAGATCTCATGGTGAGTGATTCACAATAAAGTACATTCTTTTATTGAAAAAAAAAAAACCAAACAAAAAAAAGACAACAGAAAATATTAGATCAAATGTTGAAGTAAATTCATAATTACTAAGTCAGATTCTCATCTCAGTTAATAGAAATGTATGTTGAGACTGTTTATTTGTGTGCTGAAGCTGCTTTGGATTTACTCCATTTTAATTAAGATCAGAATCTTACTCTGTTGGTTTAGATTTTTTTAATAGCTAAACTGTGCCTACATACAGCAAACAGATGAATTCATTTCCGGCCCTGTTAGTTTAATAAAAGCTTCAGCAGCCCTTAGTACCTTAATCTCGCTCCTGGAATCAGGACAATGCTTTGGGGGTATACCTAGCATATGCTGCAAATCAAGTTATCTCACTCAAATGTAATATTGTAACAGCCCTGACTTCTAATAATCAGTGAACTGTTAAATCTCAGTGCAGGTTATCTCAAATGAAAATTCCAGAGACAGAAACAGTTTGGAGGTTAATGGGATTATCTGAAGTCTCAGTATGAGGGACTACAATATAACTTTATGCTGGATCTGCAATACTGGGTGGACAAGGCAATTTGAATTCTTTTTTACACCTCTCCCTCTCCCACTCTTGCTATTTCCCTAGCTTCTATGAAATAATGTGAGGCTTTTGACAGATACTCTAAAAAATTAATTCTGACAAGCCATATGCAATATAATATAGCTTCTTCCTCCATTTTAGAAACAATTCTCCTTCTGCAAATGCTCACAAACATGTCTAGTCCCATTTTATTGTTCCAGCTGTGCTCAGCTATCCGAGTTGAATGGAACACATTTTGTATCATAAATATGGTCTGATGGTCTTGAGTTTATTTTAAGAAGCAGAGGATAACAGATGAGAAAAACAAGCAAGATTCAAAAGTAAAGGGAGAGCAACTCAGAAGCATTGCTTAATACTGGTCCCAGGTCATCCTCTGAAATACCTTATGGCTTTGGGAACAAGAGTCAAGTCAAAATTTCTTCAAGCATGGCAGTAGAGTGTCCAGCTTGGGGTATCTGAGCCTATTATAACTTGAAGGATCAATGAGGTTGGGCATAGTTTAGGAGTAAACAGGCAGACTGAAACCTGTGGCTAGAAATGGGCTAGAAAGAAAATAAACTATCTTAGTTTAAAAACACAAAAGTTGAAGCAAGGTTGCCAGTTTCTCCTAGTAAACACATCTAATAATAGTTTTTAGTGCAAAGAAAAAACATTTAAAAAAGGCTGTAATTAGAATAGCATCTGGTTTGGCAAGAAATATCCTGTGAAGGTGAGAATACGTGTCTGAAGAAGTAGAAATTCTTCTAACAGGGATCAATTACCAACAAAGGTAGTTTACACATTATTAGTATCTAATGTCCTCCTTCTTCTGCTCCTCCTTCCCCTACATTACAGTGCAGATGGTTTTAGTTCCTTTACTTGTGACAAATGCCCAAGCATTGTGTCTGAATTCTAGATAAAAGAGGGCAGGAAAATACTGTCAAATTCTACAGAAACCTTTTAAAATGCAGTGAAAATGACCACAAGAAATTACCATCTTAAATGATAAAAACCAGATAAGGTACAATTAAGTATTTTGCAGAAGCCACAATGGATTTGAAGTAATTCACTAAAGGTTTGACACCAGACACAGCAGGAGTTTAAACATTTTTCCCTCCATTCAGATTACATCTGCTGACTGATTACATCTCTGTCAAATGACAGCCACTGAAAAGGTCCAAGGCATACACTGAAAGGGTTTTAGTACTACAAAGTAAAAAAAACCCCTTACACTCTGGGTTTTAGTACTACAAAGAAGTGTCCTGCAGTCCAGCCAGGAATGGACTTGAGCATAGCTGTAGCAAACCTGCACACTAAACATTTAAATCCACTGGCACATTGGCTTCATCTGGGTCACACAGGCTGGTTCTTATCTGCTGGCTTGATGGGCCAGTGCTGTCAGGGGGTCAAATTTCAGCCAGAGTTCTCAGTATCCTCAACCAGAATTATACTATCTGTACTTAAGTGTACCTTAAGTACAGATGGAAATGTCTGCAGAATGGAAAATGAGCTGTCTTCTTCAGACATGAACTTCCATCTCCTTGTGTTCTAAAATCTAGGTAGGAAGGTGAGCACGGACGAGCATCAATGTGAAAAACTGGCAGATAAAGCAAATGGCCACATTATGGTATATAAAAACCGTATTTTTTGATATTAATTTCAGTGATGTAGGCAAGCTGAGCTGTGTGCAACAGCCATTTCTGACTCTCCCTTTCTCCTCTGAAACAGAAGCAGTGTGCGTGCAAATGTAAAGCTGGGATATGTATAACTTCCTTTTCTGTGCTGTGCACATTTGCATTTTTTAGTAGCAGCCTGTTTGTCCTTATGTCTATGCAAGGCAACAATATCTCAGATGTCTCCAAATGTCCTCGCTGTGGAACAGGAAGCAGCGTAGCTGCATCAACATGGCAGAACTAATCAGTCTGGGCACTGTGCCCTGCTGATGCAGCTCTCCAGTCACCAGGACCACAGCTAACATCTCTGCAAGGCACAAAGCACATGCTGCTGAAATTCAAATACTGTAGTCATGGGGACAGACAGAGAGCAGCAAGAGATAACTGGACCTTACGGGCTAGTGGGTCAAGCACATAAAGGGGAAGGGGGAAATTTATCAAATATTATGCAATTATTATTTTTTTAATCTGAAGGAAACTGTGCATGTACTTCACCTGGAACCTTCCCAAGAGGTTGTCCGAGCTATTAGGTTTGGATTAGTGTGCCAAGTGCTTTTTATACTCTTGGTCATATCCACTACATTTATACTGCTAAATTTAACAGTGTCAGGACCCTTTCTTTGGCTCTGAGATCAGCAGCTTGGCCCAGATATGTCCATGCTATGTTTCCAAAGTGTAGCTGCCTTCAGGCAGCCTACTGGAAATATACGCCAGTCTGTGCTTACTCCAGGGAATTGTTTTGAGGACACTTGTTGACTCAGGTCAAAGTAATGCTGGGAAATATTCTGTGAGTACACAGATGGTGTCTGAGCTCTGGAACTGGTTAAGTTGTTAGCATAGGTGCTGCACTGAAAAATGATTGAAAATGCCCAATGTATTTGAAGAGCGACTGTCCAGCTTCTGCATGGTAAGCACTAAGACCAATATGTTCACACTAATTGCCACAAAACCCAGTGAAATCCAGAAACAAAACAGCAAATACAAAACCACGAGTTCCTATTCTAAGCTAGACTCAATGCTTTCTGAAATGTGCTGAGTGCATCTGATGTTCTTTTGAACTCAGGAGACAGTACTTTTCAGGCTTGAAATATTGACACTATATGAGCCAAGAATGATTCACACTATCAAGGACCTAGAAGAAAGGAAAATACATGAGAATATAACAAAAAACTGAATTTGGAACAATATCACTTTTGGTCCCAATGGGGAAAAAAAAAAAGAGGTTGCTTACACCATAAAAATTCTGTAGCACAAGAAAGAAAATCCAACACAAAATTTACTTTGTCTCCCAAGTGAATTTGTTTCTCTTGTTCAATACAGCAGTTTTCTTTATAGCAAATATAAACACAACCACAAATAGACCAGCAATTCATTTTTCTTCAGACTCTATACAAAATTCATAAACAAGATTATGAACTAGACTTAAATTCTGTGCCAACCTACTTGGTATAGCAGAGCTATCTTTTTGTATTATTTTTCTTTTCAGTAGCCTACAAAATCCTAACTTAAACATTACCATAACTCAGGCTTCTATTTAACTTCACGATCTAGAGTGCCATGGCCTTTAAAGCATAAGCATATTTAATATCAATATTTTAAGGAGACTCAATATGCAGTATTCTAGTGCACCTGATTAATAAAACCTTTTTTGAGCAGCCGTGTGTGTTCTATATTGTATGTGAGCAGCAAAAGAGACCAGAGGAATATCACAGGAGTAGGATAGGAATACTGATGTGGCATTGCTGTACTCACTTGCCATAGGGAAAAGAGGAGGAGCACTGCTGGGAAATCCTCACTCCCATGCCTCAAAAAGCAAAAGGATTCTGGGCTTCTGGACAACAAATAGATCCTCCCATCAATGCAAATGTCCTTCACCACAGCTTTGGTTGTGCTGGAGCCAATTTTTCTTCTCCTTCAGTTTGGACTCTGGGGAACCAGTATAAGATGATGTGAAATTATCTAAACGCATGACATCCTTGATGTGCATATTCTATGCTTTTCTGCATTCTTTGACTTATTTTATATGTTTTTTTTGACAAAGATTTCTCAAAATCTGAGCACAGATTCAACTGGATGGCAGAAATTACTCTCTGCTCACTTGCAGTGAAACCATAATGAGGAAGCCAGGCTATGAGGGACTCCAAGGCAGAACAAAAAGGAGCAAGGTTTCCTCAGCGCATATAAGATGGTGAAAAACATCTCTCACTTTTCCCTGCCTCTCTCTCTCACACACACATCACATCACAGGAACAATAATTTGTGGCACAAACTGGAATATCAATATATCCTTCATCAACCTGAGGATGAAATACACTCAGATAAAATCCATTTTAGCCTATCTTGGACACCAGCCAGAATGAAACCAGCAAGAATAAGACTGCAATAAATGTTGGTAGTGTAAAGCTGTAGATAGGAAAAGAGGACCTTAATTCATATGATATGAAGGTGCCCCTTAGTGAATCCTTTCTGAGAATATTTTAATGATGGAGTCATTCTCATTCTTGTCATTGGTATTGCCTTGTTTGGACATTGCCTTGGTTGATGGTTTTCAGCCCACCTTATATTGCTTTGAAGATTCTAGGCAGCAGATACCTTTATGGAGCCAAGGACACCCCCTGCCAAAAGGACAATGGAATATAAGCTGCTTTTTGAGAGCCTGATTATAATAAAACCATTTCCCAAGACTGTATCCAGTTCCAGAGTACCAGTGCCACTGATGCCCCACCACACATGCACGTACAGACACACACACACCAACGTGTTTGAAATAAGAAAGTCCCTTAGAAAAGAAAGGAAAAGAGATCCACCTAGCCTGGCTTCCCTCTTCCTACTTGTATGGTCCAGCTTGGTGTTTCTATACATTTCCTTGGTTGTATTTGCATTTCCTGGCAGCAGAACTACACAGCTTTGCTATCAAGGTACCTTTGCAGCTCTAGTGGTCCCCTCCTGGGGAGGAACAAGGCAGAGGGATTTCTCATGGAAGAGGGAGGTGCTCTGAGGCAGCTCACAGCATCCAGAAACTGCTGTTTTGAAACTGGGCATTTGATTTACTATTTTTTCCAAACATGAAGGTCCAGCTTCAAAATCCCTCTCTCTGACAATAATCAGTACCAGATGTCCAGAGGAACAAGACTATCATGGGGTAAAGTATACACTAATCCTTGCCCTTCTCCTCTTCTTCATGATAGTTAAAATTTGGATTAAAGCTTGAAGCATAAATTTATTTTCCAAAACTTTGTAGTACTAATTTTCACAGCTCTAAAAATTCTTGTGATGCCTGATTCTTCTTCACTGCTTATGAAGTTCTTGGTCTTAAAAACATCCTGAGACAATGAGTTCCAGGAGCATGGTTATTTTATGTCCTAGTTGCATCCTTTCTAATTCTAATTTTTCTTCAATTTTCATTTAATCCATGTTTTGTCTCTTCATAATTTGATGGGGAGACAGAAAGTCCTGATCTGAATTCTTTCAAGATTTATCATTTTATTTAATTTGATGTCCTTTAGGGTTTTTTTTGTTTGTTGTTCTCCTTTCCAAGTAATTACAGCATTTTTAATCTCTGCTCATGTAAATCATTGTCATGCAATTTCTCAACTGCTTCCCACAATTCATATTCAGCAGTAGCATTCCTAATTGTCTAGTGATACTTCACAGATACTCACAGACCCATGTCAGAGTACACCACTGATGTGAATGGTCTATGTTTGCCCTTAAATTTTACAATGTTTCAAATTCATATGCAAAAATAGGATTTACTTAAAGCTACTTTTTATTTTTCTTTTCTAAATAATAAACTCATTTGAAAAAAAATCTGATTTTACTAATACACTGGAGGGCACAATATACTTCCCTCTCTATATAAAGAAAAACTTCATAAAACAAAACTTTTCAGGGACTGATATAGGCCATTAGTAGTGGAATGTAAAAATAAGGCAGGAAATGTCATTATTGCAAGTCAGGTAATGGTCACTAAAACCAGTTCGTTCCCAAATACACCTGTTTTAAGCAGCAAGACAAGGCAAGGGGACAAAGATAATGGTCAGTTCAGTATGATTGAGCTGAATGATTTTCAGCTGGAATGCATTGATCTCAGAAAGCATTAGAGAACTCAGAGTCCATCCTCTTTACTCATCTGTATGAGTCATCCTCATTAAATTCAAAGGATCTCAGAACATCTGTGTAACTCTAAATTGAATTTTAACACTCAAATGAGCAATGACTCAATACAGCCTTCTATGCCTGATACCAAACCTGGCAAGTGAAGAATTGCCTGAAAGCAACAAAGCAGTACAGAAATTTGACTTAGAAATGTCAGACTCAGTATATGAAATGTTTACAAATTTATTTCCTGTAGATTAATAAAATACAGCTTTAAATATATTTCAAATATTACAACTATCAAAATACTAATATAATAAATTTTGTACAGAGAGGATTAAACTTTTTGTTTCCTCAAAGAGAGAAGTAAATAGACACCATACAAAATGTTAAACAGAAATATACAGAAGATAAGGATCTAAAGAAAAATTTAGTACTATTGCAAGGTGACCAATATTTTCAACAGAGTCCATGACATTAAATGAACCAGAGGTTTCATGCATCACATTTCAGGGTTGATTTTTTGATGAAAAAATTATGTCAAGTAAGACCTAAATGTAAAAGACTTGAGTGTTATATGCAATAATAAAAACATTTGTAAATGCCAAAGGATCAGATTTGTAAAAGTATTTAGAGCTAAACATCAAAATGATGATTCAGAATACCTTTCTCAACTCTGAAATAAAAGAAAGTTAAGTACCAAGAATGCCTCTGAAATCTCATGGTTTTGACTGGGGTTTTTGTTTGATTTTTTTTTTTTTAATCTGAAGATCTTTAAGATCTTTGTTAGAAACAGAGCCACACTGGTCTTCAGTGTATAAACTTTTCTCTTTTTATAAAGTGGACCTCCTAAACTACTTTATCCATACAGTTCATTGTATATGCACTCACTACTTTGGCTTTTGGTTTATCCATGGATGAGGGACATGTTCTTGCAACCAGCAAAGCTTAATTCCTGGCTGTATGTGTGCAAGGAAGTTAAACAGTGGAAGTAAGCACTCTGCATGCTGTGCAAAGAAAAAACAGTCACCTGTTTTTTCTTCAATCACCTGCAACTCTCAGATGTTAGACCATTCCCAGGCATGCCATGGCTTTGCTTTCCACAGAGACTAAACCTGAGTTCAGACCACAGACTATTTCCTTTAGATATTTTAGACACAGTCACATCACTGCATGAGGTGAGTACCATGGGCATGAACTTTATGTACAGGGTGCCAGGAATGTCCTGGGCACTGCAAGGTGCTGGGCACAGCTCATGAGTTACAGGATTGTAACAGTGAGATTAGAAAACGGTGGTTTATTGGTTTTCTCCTATTCCTCCTATCTGAAATTTATTTATAACAAGTGCAAACCATACTAATAGTCCAGGAAAAAGGGACTTGCATCCAGCTCTCTCTGCTTTCAGAAATGTGCTATAACCAGTAGAGAATTGTGTGCTCTCTGCACTGTCTCTGTTGCTACCTGTTTTCCTCATCATCACTGCAAACATGATCAAGCCCTGACTCGTCAAGCTAGGTATGGGATTTTTGGATGGAGGAGGGGAGCTGATTTACATTTCAATCACCTCCAATAGTAGAAATCTTCAAGGCTCAAAATTTTCACCTCTCACTTCTTCCTGTGACCACTGCCTGACACTCCCTATGCTCTTTGCACTGATCTCTGTCCCGTGTCTGCTCAGAGCATTTCTGGCAGCAGGGGAGCTCCCATGACCAAGGGTTTAGATATCCTACTGACGGCTCACTGAACTGCAGCAGAGCAAAAGCAGCGTTTTGGTGCTTAGCTCCTTAAACTGGAACTTTTCCATACATACCACTACGAATTTAAGTTTAGGCATGGACAAGCCTTTGTGGTGCTGAATGAATTTACTCATCTCTGAGCAGGGGACTTGCTGGAATATAAACAGCTGCAGCCCCTCCTTTTGCTTAGACCTGTAGTTTTCAAGGAACTCCATTTTCAGCACTAGAGTTTAGGGTCTGGCTGTAATGCAGCCATTTGTAGTGTAACTCTTATATTTGATGTGACAGTCGGAAATCTGAATTCCTGGCTTACACTCCTATGATTGGTTGTCCTCCAGCATTATCTTTTGGCTTCCCTAGTTCTGTTATGTCAGGACCAAGTATTTCAGAAGGGACATAGTAACCTTGCTGTAAGGTTTGGTCTGAGGATTTTTGTACTTTCAATTATTGAAAGCTCGCACTCCAACCCAGGCCGAGAAAGCCATTGTCATAATGGCCACTTGTATTTTGTAGTGTTTCTTGGTGGATTGTCATATGTAAAGCTGTGTGCAAATAGTACAAAACATAAAAATTATTTTAGTATGGCTCTGAAAAATAAAACTCTTAAATTCTCCTCTTGCTAAAAATGTGAAAATACAGAAAATGACAAGGTGATTGAGAAGCCTCAGCAAAACTTTACCCCAAAACAACATCTATTCAGATATATTCATCATTTAATTCTGACAGGAAATGCTTTTCGGGACTCATTCATGCCAGAAATTATTCAGTTTTGTAGAAGAAAAACCCTGTTTATTGCAAACAAGATAGTTCCTCTTTTTTTTTTTTAACTGAGAAAACATGTTGTTTGTTTTTAAAAGGGCACAGTTTTCTCTGTCATTACACATGCCTTAAACCATGGAATGAACATTTTTCTCACTGGTTTTTTTTTGCACAACAAAGTCAGTACTGATGACAAAGCCATTTCCTGAATAATAAAATCTATTAGAAATGTTACAATATTTGATGCAATTAAATAGTTAGAATTTTAGCAGTATATCATAATTTACAGCTGCTAATGGTAACATTGGAAGACACAATTCTGTCCACAAACTAATTGGAATATTTTTTCTCTAGGTAACACATTGGGTCAAATATTGCTCACAGGGGAAAGTACTTTATGCATGCATTGTCATTAACTCTTTCACTTTGCATTATAGGTTTTCAGATACTTTGTGACTTTTAGGAAAATTTTGGAATTATGAGGGATTTGTTTTGTCATTGTTACATTCATGGGAATTGAAGTCTCTCTCTGCATGGAAATAGTTTGCCTTACTTCCTATATTGCTTGCTGTGTATTTTAGCTAACACAATTACTCTGGCCTGATTCAGCTACTTTCTCTGCAAAATGTTGACATTTCAGAATCCTAAACATCACTAAAATGGTGAAACTTTGCAAGAGGCTTGATATAGTCTATCTGCATTAAAAATATAATGCACCAAAAGCTGCAATGGGTGCAGCTTTCTCCAGCCCTTAATGTCTAAAAAAGTTTATATCCATTTCTAATTGAAACACTGGAAATGGAAGAATAAATTCCATAATTTAAAAAACTTTGGAAAGACTGCGGGAATTAACTAATATAGATCCTGATAAAAATTCCTTTCAAATTTATTGCAATGGAATGAGTAAAGAGCTTTATGGCTGGGGTTATTTTACATACTCTAATTGTAATGCAATAAAAATTATGATTGATAGGAAATATTTAAACAATAGTGAAACTTGCTATAACCAAATTATACAATGGAATCAGCGTATATATAGAGAAAACAATACAATAACTGCATTTTCAAATTATTACTATTAAGATAAAATGTTGACTGTGTCTTCTCATGTGTGTTTGTATTCATGTTTTCCACCCAGGAAAGATAACAAACCTATGAAAGCTGAGTAATAACACATGAGAAGTATCTACAGCTTAGGATCTTCTGTCCCACACATAGAAAAGAGATTTGAAAAGTCCACTGGAGACAGAAGTTTATGTCACCTGAAAACTTAAGGCAAGGTTAGTCCAACAATTTCTGCCATTATTATTTGATATAACTGGTCCCACCTTTATTACAACTCTGCTGAAATTTCCTGATGAAACAAACCCTGTGATGTTGCAGTTGCAGTTTTTAGATCTGTGGAGCAGAATTGGGTTACAATAATGGAATGGTTGCAGTCTGGAAGCAATAGGAGGTATAAATTACTTTGACTCTATAGTGCTGATTGACATAGTTATGTGAGATAAAAGATAGAAAAGATCTATTAGGTCATCTTGTCCATTCCCCATGATACATTGTAATGTCTCCAAAGAAAATGTCATTATGTGTTGTGACAAGGACCTGGCTATTACTAATGCTATTAATAATTGCTGTGTCATTTTTAATTCTCTTGCTTGGGTATTTTTATTGTGATCTGATAATAGAAGCCTTGCTCTTTTAGAGTGTTACCAATACATGCAATATGGTTGTATAAAATGTAATAGAATGTCTGATTGTCAAACAAAATTAAAATGTATCAAGCTATAAACTATTTTGTGTGACCAGAGTGTTAAAATGTTACTCTATTAAAAACACGAACAGCAAAACTTTTCAAAATTTATGTTCTTGTGTCTGATCTCACTTCTCATTATACAAATACAAAATAGAAAGGAACTTCTAATCCTTCCTGTTGTCCCTTTCCCATTCTATGGAATCAATTTTTTTCATGGCTTTAGGACTGAGCAGGATTTGGGGATCTGCACCCTGAATGCAGAACAAAAAGCTTAACTATTATTCTATATAAATTTATATAAATCTATATAAATTAACTATTTTCTATATAAATTTTTTAAATAGTCTATATTTTTTTCTTTTAGTGTTTTCTACTCTATTCTTTTTGGTGGCAGCAAATCCAGACAATGCTAAAAAAAAATCACCCAAGAAAATGTTGATCAACCTGATGTTGAGTTTGACAGAAAAGCTTTTTACCTGTGGATCACCCAGCATTTAACCTTTGGCCATACACCCTTGTGTGATCAAGACTTGTTCTACTGTACATAGGCATGTAATGCCAGCAATTCCACATGGCTCAGGAGATGAGACACAGATCTGAGTCTTGGGTTCAGGATTCACATCTCTATTAACATCCACTTGTCATCAGACAAGTCACCTAGGTCCTTCATGCAGCTGTTTCATCTCTTAATTTGTATATTCTTTCTATTTACTTTGCAAAGTTTGTGTTTTGTAGTCTGCGTTATTTGTTATTTGATCCTTTTCATCCCACAATGTAAAGTAAAGAGATTTACCCATTTCATGTGAAAAATTTGATAGGTTTGTATGCAAATTTCAGTGAAAGAAAATTTTCTAAGGTAGTTTCTGGTTTATATTCTCACCAAACAAGAAAGCATAATGAACATAAATTTAAGTGATAATAGCCTGATAAGGCATTATTAAGTACAAAATAGAATTTTATATAAAAATTGTGTGGGCATTTATGTGTGGAGGATCTTTATTAATACTTATGAAGTAATTACTAAATGCAGCTAAATTAATTAATAAGCTATTTTAGAAGATATTTTACAAAAAAAAACCATTACGAATGAATCATTAACAAGCAATGTCCCAGCTAGCTGTTATAACAAATTTTGTAATGTAGATTTCATTAAAAGCACGCACATGCCTGATTAATATATGAATTCAAATGGCAACATAGTATCCTTTAAAGTACTATAAACTCATTAAATAATCAGTTGTAGAAACTGATATAAAAAGACAATCTGAAACTGGAATATAAAGCCATCTGTAATGGAGTAATCAAACCCTCTTGGGCTAAGTAGTTTGGGAAACACAAAGAACAGCTGAAAATTAGAGAGCACAACAAGAACAGTTTGTCTAAAATAAGTACTAAAAGTTCAAGCATAGATGTCATGTTAAGGGCTGAATTAAGTAAGTTATGCAATAGCTTGTTCCTTCATCTTTTTCTAGGCAACAGAGGAGGAGATTCTTCAGGAGGTGACTGAAGTCAGAAAACAAGGCAGGAGCTCCACATCTCCAAGACACCACCTGGGAGAACATCTCTCCTGCTACTGTCTGCCCAGAAGGTCTGGGAGATTATTATGTTGCTGAAATACACAATTTAATTACTTTGCAAAAGTCAGATGCTGTGGTTTCTCTACTAATCATCAACTGCCTGCAGAAATTGCTCCTAAAGCCACTATTTACCTAGCTGCACATGCTACTTTGGAGCTATTTTACTTTGAGACAACCATGCAGACTTTTGAAGACATGTTTTCTAAAGCAAGTTCTATTTCTAAGCTGGCTCTAAAGCTCACTTTTAAAAGCTGCAGTCGATTTTATTGGTTGAGTGACTTTGAAGACCAATTTTTATGAAGGATTCTTTCAAACTCAGGCTGTTAATTTATTACATGCTGATCAGTAATATGAAAGAACTCTGTGTTTCGGAAGTTCAGTAGTTCTTAATTATGAACAAGCTTTGAAGCACGCAGCCATGCATGACAGACTTCCTGATGCCTCCTTGTCTCCCTTCCTGCAGCCTGGGCTCTTCCCTCCAACACTTATATTGCCTGGAAGTGTTTGCCTTTATCTTGAAGATTTTTTTGAATCAACTGACTACTGAAAAATTCAGAGTACAAAATGTGACAGATTCACAGTATGATTTAATATGACAAATCATATCCTGTGCAATATTGCAAAATCAGGGAAGGTTAATATTTATGCCAGAGCTACAGGATATCATTTTGTGGGTGTTTATCCTACCTTCATCATAGAAATTATCCATTCAGCATTAACAATTATCTATTAGAAATATAGAGCCACTTTCTGATCCTGCAGTATTTGACTAAAAAGCCCGAGTGCATGTTAGTGATGCCTGATGCATTACTAACAAACCTGGCCACAGACTGTGGGGGAATTCTCTCAGAAATACACACCTGAACAATCCCAGGTTATAAATCACTGAGCAGCAAACTTCTTCCATTGAAACTATCAATTTATGGGGATCCTGCAAAGACAGAACAAACTGGTCTAGGGACCTTGGTTCAACTGAAAATAAATTGGATTTTAAATGACACTAAACCACATTTTCATAAAGTGCAACACCTTTTTTTTTCTATCTTGCAGTCTTGTGTTGACAAAGACCTGGATTCATTCATTCTACTCTATGCATCTAGTCTAAGGTGGTTATCTAAGTTTCAGGTGTAATTAGCAGAGAAAGAAACAAAGCCCAATAACCATGGAATCAATATGCCTCTGAAAAATCTCTTTTTTTGCAGTGGCTATAGAGGTTGCTTTGATTAAGTGCACTACCTCTAGACACCACAGATGAGCAACCTTCTCCCTTCTTGCCCTTTTTTCATTGTCTAGGTACATCAGCAAAAACAAAATTCATACAAATTGCCTATAATAGAATGGTGATTTTCAAAAAAAAAAAAAAAAATTTGGGCAATGAAAGTAAATTTCCGAAATGAGATGTGATATCAGGACCACATCTAAACCAGAAACTCTTAAAGGAGAGCAATGGGGTCAGAAGCGTGCCTTTTGTCTGCCATATTGCTTTCTTCTTGATATTTTTCAGCATGTGATAATGGTTAGTCCTGCACCAAAGGACTTGGATCCTACATCTGAGTATTTCCATCTCCTAATTGTTTTCTGACTTATAAAGATTGTAATAAATGTGAGGGATTCAAACATGACAGAGATGAATGCTGTGTCACAATTTGGCTAGATACACATTATAGTAACTTTGAAAAGATTCCCTCTGGACAAACTCATGCACTTCTATGAGTTTTTAATTTCTTTGCTTCTCTTCCCTGTACCTCTACCTCTAAGCAGTAAAAAAGAAAAAGACTGAGGAATAAATCTTTTCCTCACATATTAAATTTCTTTTTAAAAATATTTTCCAAAACAATTGCATGAATTATTCATTATCTCTCTTTCTTTGTTCCTATTATTATCAGCTTCCAGAGCTCTGTTTGTTTGGGATTTTTTTTATCCAGTCCTTTTGGTGCTTTGCTCATTTCCATTGATGGGGTGTTATTTATTTTGCAAATTGAAATGCCTGCAACTAAACTATTAATCCTAGCAAGGCTTTGATGAAATTATTTCATTTTTCAGAATAGTGGAAATGCAAAAAAATCTTTCACCTCTCTGAAGAAGGTTGCAATGCTTAATGATTATCAACCTGCATTAGAGAGCTACAGTAGACTAGCCAGAAAGAATCAGTCAATATTTGTTCCAAGTATGGGGCTAGGTCTAGAAATACTGAATGAAGCAAGAAATCCATGTGAATCCTTTAAACCAAGGCCATGAGACCCAGTATTCCCCATGGATGAGTGCCATAATCTCTAAGCTATAGGGTCACCATCCTTCTCTCTTTTTGTCTCTTGGGTGAGGGTATAAGAGGGGCAGCTAAAGAATCATGAATGACATTTCACATAGAGGTGTACAGTCTTCCCTCACTCCCCATTTCAACTTCCACATCACAGATGAATGATTAGGGCAGGCTCCTATTCTGAATTGTCTCAGAGAGAAAAGAGAGCAAGTCCTGTGTTTCTCAATGATCTGTCTTTCAATCCAAGTTCTCACACAGATGGAGACCTGAGGATGCTGTTGTGTTTTTGTCACCTTTCAAAGAGAAGAGCAGTCCCACTATGACTCTTAAAAGGAAGATTGTAATTACCTATTTTGAACCAAGGGCTCCAAGGTGCAATGCACTCAATACCAGATTACAGTGTAATGCTTTTTTTCTCATTATGGCTAAACAGAGCATGAAATAAGTGAATTCAGACACAGCTCTATGTAATTTCATTTGTTCAGAATACACAGACATAAGGCATGGGCGTAGGAGAGCAGAGAGACACTCTTTACCTCTACTCTGCACTCCTGTGGCATGCCAAGTAGAAGAGCTGTAACAGGGAGAACCATATCCATCAGAACCAGGAGTCAGATGTAGCCCAAAAGGCACTGACACTGTCATTATCATCTGACAAATAGTTTTAGCAGGAACTGCTGCTTACAGTAAACTTCCAGATGTTGGGGTCAAAAGTTATCCTACAGAAGAGCATGCATTTCTCCAAGCTGCTGGGCTCCAAACCCAGCTGTGCACGTCCAAAGCCTTGCCTCATTAGCACACTAAATAAGTAAAACCTTCGGTCAGTTACCACATTTCCTCTGAAGAGTGGTTTAAAGGGAGCACAAGCTCCCACTGCAGTGTCAGGAGAGATGAGAGCATTGCTGGCTTCCTGTGGGTGTCATCTGCTCATAAACAGAGATCTGCCTCCCTGCTCTGGCAGCCAGACAAGATCACGCTAGGGAAGATGATCTGGGATTTCAAAGCTTGCAGCATTTGTAAAATAAACAGAACTACTGTACTAGCTCACTGGACAGTTGTACCCTTAACGTTCCTGCATTTTTCCCAAGTTTCAGAGTGTTGAGTTACAGCTGTTATCCTGCCCATCTCACAAAGTGCTTTTGCTTATCAGGATATGAGTAGGGAGACCCTGATCCTGACCCCACACTGCCCCAGGCATGGGGCCCACAGGCCAGGACAGTTTTTCCTATCAGGACTCCTGGCTGACACAGGGCTTTGCCAGCCCCTCAGAGCTGCTGTCAGGCCAGTCCCGGCTGAACCAGGGCAGCCAGCTGGTGGCACAGGGACAGCCCAGCCCAGCCCGGCTGCGGGGGACAGGCCAAAGGCCATGGCCAGGCCGGGTGGCTCTGGGGAGCAGCAGCATCGCTGGGCCAGGGGCTGGCCCCAGGCTGAGGGTCATGCTATTGATAGACATTGAACCTGTTGTGTGCAACTTTGTAAATGCTCACCAGATGCAAGAATTAATTTACTTGTGCTACTCCAAGTGAAATAGCCAAATTCTAGTAAAACGGTCCCTTTGAAAATCTGGTTCAATTTTGACAAAGCAATAAAAATATCATCCTACTATCTCCTCCCTGTGTTTTGTTTCTTGATCTCAGTCCAGAAGAAAGAAGCAATATGCATAGTGAACACACCACCAAAATTCTCTTTTACTTCTTGTTGTCAGCAGCGTGTGGGGAAAAACAACTGGGATTTGGAGGGTTGCAAATTTTTAGGCCTAGAAGAGGTAAGAGTTTTTCTCAAGATAAAAACCACTTAGAGGCTATCATGTCTGCAGACAGGAATATAGCTATCATCCATCAGCTATGACTCAGAACAAAGTAGCTGGAAACTTAGGAAAGGAAATTATAGTCCACACAGTAATAAGAAAAAATATATTACCATTGTGTTCAGCAATTCCTGTTTCTTGCAAGTGCTTTAGGAATGTTTCAGGTTTAAGCATGTTCAGAAGAAATATTACAGGTATATAACAAGTACAGTCCATTCCTCTGAATATAAAGATTCCAAAGCTTTTGGGATTAACAATCAAACAATTGATATTTAGCTAGTAGGGAATTACTTTCAGAATACAATATTGTTTGAATTTCCCTTAATTGTCAAAGCATTCTACAACAGAACACTTGGAGAAGTCACTAATTTGATGCATCTTCCATTGTTAATTTTTCAAGGATGCTCAGTATCCTGCCATCAGAGCAGTGGCTGTGCAGTGTTAACCACAGGCCTTGGGCTGTTGTAAACAGTTTGAATCACAGAATGGTTTGGGCTGGAAGGGATATAAAAGATCATCTGGTTCCAACCCTCTAGAACCTTCTGTGCTCCAGAATGTCACAGGCTTTCTGTTGATATTCTGTTTTACCTACAAATCTCATGTGGTTGTCTGAGATGCTCTCAAGATGTCTGTTTAGGAAAATGAATTGTGCCTTCACCATCATGAGCTTTCTCCCTGAAACTCTTCTGGCTGTGAGGTGAAGAACAAGTCATTTGCATGCAGATGAGAACTCTGACAATTGCTAACCGCCTTTAGAGAAAAAAAAATAGGAAAGGAGCTAGCAGGATGTTAGAACTGTTCTAGATAATTCTTATAAAGACGTTAATAGTGGAAAAAAGATGGGCTCCTGAAAAAAGCACATCTCACTCTCTTGTAACTGAACAAAATTGTAAGAGGCAATTCATGTCTATTCTTAGTTGTTCCCTGTCTGCTTGTTTTGCTACTCCCAGAGAGATGATTCTCAGAAGACACGTGGCGTAACCTTGCTCTAGAAAATCTAGAGTTTTAGCTAATTTCCTACCTGGATGACCTATTCATAATGGTTACTCAGAAAGATGATAAATGACTGGCACCAAAATCTGTCTGAGGGTTGTGCAGATATTCTCTTCACAGACAGGAATACTGAAAGTCAGGATCTCACTGTTTCTCTTTCAGCAGTTGCAGGGCTTCCTCAAAATTTGGTCTTTGCACTGTAAAGAGGGTTTGAAAACAGAACCTTCAAATTAGTGATGCAGTAAATATATTTCTTGTACCTCTAAACCACTGAATTCTTACAGGACTCCTAGCAGAAACTGAAATGAATAAACGTGCAGAATGTGCTAATCTGCAGAATGAACCATGAGTGGTAATTTATGCATCTCATAAGCAGCTACCGAGCTGTTACTTTACAAGCTCTATTTTGAGGTTTCATTATCTCACAGATATAGGCAAATCTTCAACCTTTCACTCATTCAGCAATCTGCAGTGCTTACTTGTACAAAGTTTAGGAGTCTGAATAAGTAGGTGCCACTTAAAACAGGCAATTGTTAGGGAAAGCCATGTGGTACACAATTAGCCAGAACAGTACTGCAAGCAGGAATATGCAGCAGTAACTTGCAAGAATAGCACAGGATGCCTCAGAGCAGAAATAGAGTTTAGGCAAGCATAAACCACAGTGAGCTTAGGTTTGTGGTCAATATCAGCATACCCATTCTTCAGCTAAACATCTCAAATAATCTTGTGAGATGTGAGGAATTGTACCATCACTTGTATCCTTGAGAGCCATAGATGACACTAGGAGTCATTTTGGTAGTCTTGAAACAGCCTGGAAAGTGGATGAGAGTGGATATCACAAAAAGTTATTAATTGCATTTGGTCTAGCCATGTTCCTGACAGCGCCTGCATGATTAAAATGGTCAGTTTTTTTTAAAGGACACAGGAGGTTTCTCTTAGACATTGCCCATCAAATCATAATTATACTTCTTTGTGAGGCTACAGAGCTAAACAAAAGGTTAAGGATGGAGTCACATCATCTGATATATGATATTCCATGAGCTACATTAAATTATGCTATTCCAAACTCACACATCTTATTAATTTTAGTTAGACAGTACTTTGCTGCATCTTCAAACTCTCACTTCTATCTTCTGCTGAAGCATTGAAAAGGAGACTGTCCAGTCAAATTTTTTTTAAAAAAAGTACTTCACAAAACATTCATGTGATTTTCAGTCAAAAGGGACTCTATATATATTTATGCCTGTATGTATCACCATGCTGTGTATAGCAATGCTCAGATATACACACACATGTTCATCTGTATACCTCATTGAAGAGCATTTTTTTTAAATTATGTAAAATACAGTTTATCTAACAGTGTATAAACTAAATGAGAAAAAAACATCAACAGCTTGTGTGTGCTGTTCCTGGATTTACAGCTGTTCATTGGCTCACTGATGGGTGGGAGCACATCTGCTATTTCTATTCAGAGTTGTTCATGAGCTGTGTGGTCTAACCCCCATAGGTGGTGGTCAGGAATAGCAGAAAAGGGTGCTTGACTCACTGAATACAGATTCTATTTTCCTTTTAAGTCTGGGTAACTGAGTTCTCATCAAAGTGAGAAACCGACAGCTCATTGTAAAATTACTGATAACACAAACTGGTCTTCAGAGTTTTGTTTCAGCTTTCAGTGTCACTTCATAGCTTCACCCCTCCCATTCTTCTGATTTTCTACCCCTTCCACACAGAATATGTCTTCATGTTGGATTGTGCAGTGGCTTAATAAAATGGAATGATATCTACCTAGGTCTAAACCCTTTATAAAACTTTCACAAATGTTATATGTTCACCTTGCTCTTCAAACCCAGCCACTTCTACACATAGCTCTAGTGTCATCTATCCATCTAAGGGAGAGGGTGACATCAAGAGAGGGGTATCACAGACATCACAGACCTTCTTTGGACCTCCATCCCTGACACATGAGAGGCTGCCATGTAGGGTCTTTCATGGCAAGATGAACTCTGGGACTCAGGGCAAGGATCCAGGAAGATGCCACAAAAGTAATTCCCAGCTGGGAGCATGCATTTTACCAGTGATACACTGAGCTGGTATTCCAGGAGTGTGCATGGCTTCTTCCTTGCTGCTGTGATGCCACAAGTCAAAACAGGTATTATACAGCATGTGGGACCAAGAAAATTCTCTCTGCATTGCCTCAAGTGAAGGCACATGAAAATCACTGATAATGATAGTGAAGCAACTGAGCAAGTCTCAGCACAGACCAAGAGAGCTGGCAGAATTCAGTACAAGGAGAGAGCAAAGTCACTAAAAATTTCATTAGATTAGGTTCACACTTGAAAGAAGATGGAAGAATGTAGAAAGAATTACTGCTCTCTCATGCAAGAGTTTTGTAGAAATTTGCCTTGAATGTTCAAAATGCACTAGAATAGCTACACAAAGGGGGTCCTGGAGAAAATCTGTCATAGCTGGAATGTTGCAAAAACTAGTAATAATAAAGAATAAAATTAATAAATACATGTTTTATTAAAATTCTGGTTCTAACTCCTAAATTACTTCTAGCCTTCAACTTTTGCATGACATCACAAAAGTCCAGGTAAAGTACAAATAAACTGATAGTGCGAATAAAGGCCTGCTTTGTTGCTGAAAATATCAGTTTGAGCTTACACTTTCAGAAATCCTTACCATCACTTAGGGCTTGGACTGTTTGGAAGAGTGACAATCCTCCAGGCAGATTTTCTCAATAGATATTGAAGACTGTACTGTTCAACAGTTAAGCCAGGCTCAACCTCTACTTTAATCTTTCAATGTATATTTACAAAATGCTTAATAGGATGCTTTAAAAAAAAATAAAATGAAAATTATCCAACCCAGACAACCGGTTCTGATCTGCTGTGATGGAAAGCAATTTTTTTTTTCTCTTTTCTTTCAGGTTACCAAATTCAGACCCTGAAACATCTTTCCTTTATAAATCAGTGCATAATTTCATTACCCAGTACTGTACCTCTAGGGCACAGCAGTTTGGTAAAAGCATATATAATTTCTGAAGGGCAAAATAGTTTGCCACCAAGCAAAACCAATTCCATTATTTTGGGGTGTTATTGTTCTGAATTTTGGTTTAAGTTAGATGTGTTGGAAGCATTCAGTTTCTGCTCTTCATCCATTTGAAGTGTATCTCCTAGACAACTTGTCAATCTCTTGTATGGGCTTCACTGGTGAGAGCCTTGTATTTAGTAAAACAACTGCAACAAAGCAACTGCTTTGTGGTCAGGGCAGTTACATTTCTGTCAGGTTCTCTTTCTGTATTTGAATGATGACTGTCTTTCACTTCTGCATTGAGACATTTACTAAGATATAAGGATTGTCATGCTGTGAGACATACACATGCTCTTCTTATCTTTTGAGGCTGTGTATTCATTTTGACTCTGAGACTATTTTTGCAATGCCACATAATAAAAAATTTGCAATATCACTGTGCAGTCACCTAAAATACTTAGAATGTCAATCCTACCCTTCTACCCCTAAAATAAATAGGTGTGGAAGGGTAGGTTTGACATTATAAGAATTTATACTAGATGGTCATAAGTCTGTTTCAAGCAAAATTATATCCTGATTCAAATGCTGGATTTTTGTTATAGTCTTGCTGTGAATGCTGTGAGAATGCTGTGAAATGGGGTAATATAAGACCTAGATAAAATTTTCCATTCAAAACATCTTTTCTGACCATTATTAAGTGATGGATTGAAGAAGGGTGCATAAGACACCTCTCATACTAGTTTTCCTTCAATCTTGCAGAATCTGGGGAGACTGCCTCAAATCTCATGCTTGGAGCACTGCCTCCAAATCTTGGACGCTTCAGACCTAAGGCTCCACCTGATCGAAATTCGCCTGTCCTCACCTGGCCTTGCAGTTCCATAAAGCAAAGAAGTCATGTAAGAATATGGAGATCTTTTTCTCTACAAAACCCAGGACTGTGACTGTTCAGAGTAGTTTGGACTTTCATTTGAAAAATTTTATATTAAGTTGACATTGAATCTTTTCTTTTTCCTCTCTTTTCTGGTTGAAAATAATTTTTGTCATTCCAAGAACCAAAACTACTAAGAAAAGTTATTTAAGAATTTAAGGATTTATTCTATTTTTTAAATTTTCCTCTAAAAAAATTATTAACATTCTCAAATGAAAAAAAAAATATTTCAACTAGGAATATATCTTGATTGAAATATTTTGGTTACTCGTGGAGCTATTCAGAAAGGCTTCAGCAGACACCTTTGTGAAAGTCTATGACTTAAAATACATTTGTGCTTTATGTAACCTTTGTTGTGTAAAACCCAGCCTTTTCCATCACAACCACTGTCAATAAACTCTCCTAGAGTCCAGGTGTTTTGGGTTGAAATCTTCAGGGGCTGGATACAGTGGAGTAGTTTAAATCAGCAGGACCTTTACATGCAGTGAGATACCTAAATGGTTTGCACAGAATATTCAGATTCTCATTTTATTGAGCCCTTCAAGATGAGACCTTAAAACAACTGTTTTAAAATCTTCAAATCTGATTTTATGCAAGAGAACACAGCTGAAAAAGAGACTGCTCAGAAGCCCTTAACTGAAAATCTAATTGTTACTTCATCTTCTGTGACAGTTAAACTAAATGGAAACACACAGGAACATCATAAAGTAATCAATTAAATCATGCTTTCACTGTAGAACAGCAACAAAAATCTGTAAGAAATTCAATATTTGCTGATAGCTAATATTCTCTTCTTCCTTGAGAAAGCATCAAATTCTATCAGCAAAGTAAAAAAACAGTAAGTGTTTTGTTTTTTTTTTTCCTAGGGCTGGTAGCCTCTTAGGGAAGCATATTACAAATGAAATATTGGAGGAAACTCATCTAAGAAACTGAAAAGATAGATCTAGCTGTGTGTAGAAATCATACATTAAAATCTAAGAAAGCTCAGGAGCAGCTCTGTAGTTTTCAGAAGAGCTTCCAGTCTCAATTCTACCATTTACTGTAGTTTAATGGAGTGGAGCCACCTCCCTGATCAATGGCAATTTGGGCACCTGGAAACTGTATCAAATGAGTCACCCTAAAACCATGACTGCTGAAATTCTCTTGAATAAAAATTCTTACCAGTAGTACTTAGTACCTTTGTAGACAACAAGCATCTAGGAAAAAAAATACTTAGAAACTCACTAAGTAGTCCAAATGTAGATGTCTAAGTGTCCAAAATGTAGATGATGTGACTGTAATGATTCAGCCAAGCATCCATGTCTGGGAATGCTCATTGAAATGGCATTGTAGACTCTGCTCTAATTTATCATGATGATATCACCATCTTAGGGCCATTTTCTCCTTTTCCTTTCATACCTTTTGAAGCTAAAGCCTATTCCTGAGGGTAAGGAGTTTTACGAGTGGTTGGGAAAAGTATGAGAATGTCCTGTTTTGAAGTAGACATTAACTCTTTTCAGATGTATTGCAGGGGCCTGTTGTGACTGTGTGCCCTGGATGTCCATCAGCATCAAATTCCCAGCACTAGACAGAATTCCACAGGGCTTTCTTTAACCATTCTTTTGAAGTTAGGAGCTGCTAACACTGCTTTTGACTATGTGCTTATAAGACATGTCCTTATTTTTCTGTGTCTTCAATCTGTTACAGTCCTACTTACATTTACATAACTGGTCACATTCCATCCTTATATCTCAATGTTTACAGCTTCAGTCAGGATATTTTTTCTATTTTAATTTTAAACTTAGATTTCTGTCATCATGGTATCATCAATGCAACTGTACAGCAATCTGAGGAAACCATGTGCAGTTTCCCTTGTAATACTTAAGGGTAATAAACTACAGCTCACATCCATTGAATCCATTAAAAGCTTGAACATGAAAGCTCAGCGAGCTGAAGTTCACTCTGCAATAGGAAGCAAAACTTCCTTGGTCTCAAAAGTCTGCAACATAGGGCTCTCATCTCTCCCACCTGCACTGAAAAACTGTACTAATGTATAGTTACTAAATAATAAATAGTTACTAATAGTTACTAAAACTACTAATGTATAGTTACTAATATTAAAGTATTCTCAGATACTGAGTTCCTTTGGGCTGAGTGTTCTCAGCTGTGTCACAACACTGAAAAAATGATTGACCATAGTTAGTGCTTATAAATCCCTATGGATGAGGTATTAAAGGGCAATGATAAAAGCACAAGCATAGGTCCTACTCTTGTCATGCCAGTTTTCTAAAAAGTGCAGAACCAAAATGGACCATCACTGCTGCTGAGAGTTTTAGTTCAGTTATGCCTGTGGTTAACCTGCAGAACTTGCATCTGGTTTCCTCCTATAACTCCTCTGCTTGATGGGAATCATAGCTTCCAGCTAACTTTCAGAGCCTGCATGTCACATTTCAGCAAATCATCTCATGCCAGGGATAAGGACAGAACATATTGCGTGTCAACACTAAACTGTAAGCAAGTTATTGATATGCAAGGTGTAAATCATTGCCTAAAGGAGACTTTAGTTTTATGTTACAAATCCTCCAGGTCAAAAATAGTTCATGGATAGGGGAAAAAAGTGAAAGTGATCCATCTTCATTTAGTTAGCCTTATTTTCATCCTCTTTTTTTTTCATTTTATTTTGTTTTGAGGGCTCTGAACTTCAAATATCTTCCAGTGATTTATTATTGATTTAATGTACCTTTAAATTTTCTGCTTCAAGTAATCCCTTTGAATGTCATAGGATGTTGTCCCTTTAAACCAAGACTGTGAAGCAATATGCACGGATAACTGTACTTGACCTAGTTAGGGATGAGCTTTCTGTTACACAAGACAGAAAATAAAGTTGGATCATTGCATATTCTCACACTCACACAAGACTGGCAGTCTCTTCCCTCACTATAGATCAGTCAATGATCAGTCTTTGTATGAAAGATCCAATTTACTTGCATAAGGCAAAATTGAGAAGAAACTGTCAGAGACACTCCTTTGCTTTTTGAGGCAACACCCACTTTTTTGTTATGCTATACAGCACCCAGTACTAGAGATCCTTCTCTATAGCTGCGACTGTTTAGCCACATTGCATTATAACATTCTCAGGAGTGGTGAGCTTGGGATGGCTTCTTGGTTTTTTAATATGCATTCTGGTGTTGTCCAAAGAACTTAGCTCAGAGTGAGCTTCATTCTCTTTAGTATTAGAGGTTTATATATATTGATGTATATAAATATAAAGTACCTATCCCCATAAGGCAATAATTTAAATGGCATGGTTGATACAGAAGAGGTAAAAGAATCTATGTCAGTAATTTCAAGAAACCTCATACTTCATGCCCATGCCTGACTTTGTACGCATGAATCCACCATGTCTTCAAAAATTACACTTGTGCAGACATGTTTAAAACAAAAAAAAACATGGTCTGACATCCTCTGTGTGCAGATCAAGAGCATCTGGCTGAGGGGACGCACATGTCAAAATGTGTGTTTAGCGTCTGTAGAAATTTTGGGCACAGCAGAGTACCTATATAATGTCCTGGCTCACCCTCTGTTATTACCCATTAATAAACTCATAGTTTCTATTTAACATTGTTTACTACATGTTCATACAGCCCCACGCGAGGCACCTTCCTTCGCCATGTTATTAAAGCATAAGAGCAGAAATAGACATTCCTCTGTGTCCTGTATCTTACCTCGAGTTTGCAGAGGCTATAACAAATATACTAGATAACCTGGAACCTTACTTTGGGTCTTGATGAAAACATCCATTGACATTGCTATTTCTATGTGAGTTTTTAAGCCAAGAATTGACATTCTCCATCAGGTTTCTGGAACTGATTACAGTGATCCCAAAATGAGCTTGACACTATGTTGTCAGAGCTGTTCCAAGTCTCTTGGTGTAAATGTGAATTTGCCCTCCAGTTTTTTTAACTGCCTTGCAGTGATTTTAGTAATGGTCAATGTGGTGGCTAATTCACCATTGCATTCTTATTTTTCCTTCAGGACATCTTTAACTGTAAGTCTTGACACTGAAAAACCTCCTTAGCTTTTTGAATGTTAAGAAGCCAGATCAAATATCTCTGTCAGCATGCAGGAATTGTATATTCTCTCTTTGCTCTGCACAGCTCCAGGGGCCCTATTCTCACAGTATCCTGTGCATTGAGTCCTCACAAATGCTATAAAATTATATCACTATTTTAAGCAGATGATGATGAATCATCTCCTGCCTTCAATACCACTGTTTCCTTCAATATCAGCCCTATCCAGCCCTCAAGTGATACTCAGTGCTACAGATTTTACACTTCTGTTTTCTAGTGAAAAAGAAAATGTCTAGTAGTAATTCAATATACAGCTTGAACGCAACTAGTTTTACTTGTACTATTTCTGGCACTGAAAATGGCAAAAATCAAGATTTCAAACAACCCCACTGTAAAGTCCTCAACCAAATATGCAAACAAGGCAATAATCCCCAGGTGACATGTGAAATACTTCTTCATAGCTTGGGAATAAAGGGAAGACATTGTGCAAAAAAAAAGCCCCAATCCCAAAATGTACATTGTTTAGGATAAATTATTTGTTTAACTTAAGCAGAAAATAATCAGAATATTATTTATCTTTTCTGGTGCTGTAGCTTGGACTCTGAAATGCAGTTGAGTTTCTATAAGAATGTCTCAATAAAATGAGGTTTTCTTAGAAGGAAAAAACATATTGTGAAATCAAGATGAATCTCCTACATGTTTTTTGGCTAAGCAAACAAAGGTTTTGAGAGAAGAAATTCACATGAGTTTGGAACAGTAGCTAAAAATAAAGGAACAACTGTATTAGTATGTTTCTGACCTTCATACATCTAGCAGAAAAGGATGGACACATAGACCCCAGGCTGCCTCCCAGATCTGCGGCATTGTGTGACAATTCTTTACTTCACCTTCCTATCACACACAAATTAAGTGTTCTTGAAATTACAGAATTTGACTTCTTCAGTTGTATAGCTATATAAATCCAAGTATCAAATAAAATAAACATCTTCTAATGTAAGATTTATGAACATAGTGATCAACAGAATAACATTGGGACTTCATCTAGAGTGGGATTTGTCTCACTTACTCATCATGGCTGTTTCTTTGGCTGCTTCAATACTCAGTGGAAAGAGAGAGGTGGATATAAGTGGCAGCTAATTCCATCCTTCTTAGACCCTGACTTGGGAAAGAAAAAAAAAAACCACTCAAAAACCAGTTATCTATCTTTCCTTCTGGGGAAAAAATAAATATTCAGAAGAAATCTTGTAAATTTTCCAAAGATAGTTAATTATTATTTGTTTACCTACAGGGGCAATTTGCATTCTTTAACTATAGCTCTTTAATAACTCTTTACCTATTTATAGCCAATATTCTATATGCCTGCTCATATTCAAGGAGAAAAGCTAGTTTTCTTTTGCAAATGAGTTTTATCCAGTCTAAATAAAAGTCCACTTATAGCACAGTATTTGCATTCTGGAATAAGCATATCCATCAGCTATCCTCCCCATCACTAATAATTGGAGCTCAGTTTCCTTCCCCATAACACACACACTATGAAATTCAATCTTATAGCAAAATATCAATCTTCCTTTCAAGGAAAAACACCAGCTCTTGAAAGACCATCTAGAATTTCTGGTGTGTTGAGCTGGGACTTGACCCATTTTTCCCTGACGCACATGGGGCACAAAGCTTAATCTCTTCAACATTTCGCTTCTGTGTTATTATTGGTTCTGTGTGTTCCACATGCCCCTTTGTGAACATTCATTTGCAAAACACTTAGGAAAATTCATTAACAAAGATATCAAGTCTGTTAACTGTGCAATGAACAGGATAAATAAAATGTTTGATAGCTTGTTTTCTGCTAAAAATAAATTGTTTTCCTGCAAAAATCAGAATTCTACAGGGAAACTGATTCCAGTAAATGTATTGGTTAAAGAAAATGCTTGAAAATCAAAACTGTGGAGGTTATTGGGAATTCTCATGTCTCTTCATGATGCTTAACATGGCTTGTCCTCAGTTTACACATTGCTGAACTGAACACTGCAACAAAATATTATTTCATAAGATAAGAAAATTTTTCAGTTTGCTGATTTTTTTTATTAATCACTCTTAATTTCTTAAATTAGAGAACTTCATTAAGTACATAATATTTTTCCTGGAAGACCAGACTTCAAGACATATCTGCTAAAATAAGCCAAGTCAGAACAGAAACACAAAAGAACACAGAACGCAAAAGGTCTGTAAATGGAGTTTCTGAGTATTTATTGTTGCCAGCATTGTAGTAGACTAAGGAAGAGCTAGCCTGGTTTCAGATGCTGAGGATTCAGTCTTTGAGCCAATGGAAATATTATTCAATTAAAGACACAAAACTCCCAGTTTGAAGATGTATGTTGCCAACATACGAAGGGTCACTTTCGGTGCAGTGGGAAGTACTTTACTCCTGCAGGTCACCACCTGCACATGGAGCATTCTGAGATATAAACATTCCCACAGATCATGGGAACAACTTGTTTATGAGAAGAAACAGTGCACCCATTTTTTTCAGTCCAGAAAAACGGAAGTTCAGAAGTTGATATAAGTGTTCCACAGCAGTAATAAACTGTGAACTCCCTTTAACAATTTTTTTAAAGTGGTTTAAAGGAAGGATAGCTCAAAGAGCCAGTCATGAACTGGGAAGAATTTCTGCTGTAGGATAATGGTTTAAATTACGACCCAGTTCTGTGGTCTGAAAGTCTTCACCACTGGAGGTAGTACAGTGGTCTAAATAAAAACGTTTTGTGAAATTAGGTAATTTCACATCACAAAAAGAACTAACACCACTGTTACTGGAATGAACTGAACCCATTTGTTTGCAGTGCTAGAGACAATACAAATGCTAGAGCAAATAATGTCAACTCCCTTCCTATGGATCTGGTCTGTAAGTATTGGAACCAGCTAACCAACATCCTCAATGGCCTTCTCAGCACAGGCATGGGCCACTGAATATTCCCACTCTATAAACACTCCTGCAAATGTGTTCTGTGGTGCATTTCATAGCACAGAAGTAGGACATGTTTGCTATTGTCATGCACTCAGGATAGAGATTACAGAAATCAGACAGAAATCAGAAATGAGGTGAATTGATGAAGTAAAATTATTTAAAACCCCTCTCCATTCCTCCTGTAGTATTTCTTCCAAGATGTAATTGACTACATATTCCTTTGAGCAGAACTTGCATGCCTATCTTTAACAGCATCATCTTGTGATTTCCAGCACTGTAGCAGATTTTGCTTAAATGAACTGGGCATGTAAAAATTATGGCTATAGAAACTGAAGATTGTGTGAAGGTCTCCTCTTTTGAGTAGGAAGCAACTACATAGCTTTCCAGTAATAACAGTAACGTGTCCTAACCAGGAGCAAGTGCCATATATTTTGCAAACACTATAGCCTGTTCTGTAAAAATCTGCCTCTGGATGATAGTGAGGAAACAGAAATTGGGTGCATATAGCTGCTGCTGTTTTGAAATGCTTCTGTTACATTTTGAGACACAGTGGTAAGTGTTTGTTTCTACATTCGAAACCTTGTGTAATATGCATAGTTTCTTTATGAGATGTGATATCCTGTTTGAGTAATTTTTTTTATCTCGTGCCAGAAAGAATCCATTTCAAGCTTATGGTACCAAACTAAAATAAAAGAAATTATAGTGCCTTAGAGACTTAGATGAAATGTCAATTTTCAAAGACACTCATTTAGATACAACTAAGAAATGTCAATATTAAGTTGGAATAATGAGAAAGAATGATGTTTGGAGGAAACAGTCTACATAGGAAGCTCTGATTAATATTTCAGTGATTAGAATCAATATTTACTTTAGTTGGGTTAGCACTGTATGATATATCTACTAAGCAAATAAAAATATGTCTAAGGAAGCCAGGAAAAGCTTTTGGAAAGTTATTGCAATCAGAACGGCCAACCTGTTATTTTAATGACAACGTCTTGTGCTACATCTCTGAACTTCATGGCTTAGAGCCCACAGATCTCCCAGGGATCTGATCCCACAGGCAGGGGGAAGGTTGTGCTGGAGAGAGTTCCACACAACAGGTGCTGCCATTGTTTTTGCTGCTCTCTGGAATGCCCTGGCCTCTGATCTGAGACAGTCTGCTTTTTCTTACTTGCTCTTAAGCCCAGCCTTAAAGAAATATTCTCTCTATATAAATATCTGGGTCTGCAACATTTTTAGATGATGCCTTATTAGTATTTAAGACAGCTTATATCAGACCTTAGCATGTTTTGGTGGAAAGGTCTTCTACAAATCAAATGTACTTTTGGGCAGCACATAGAGCTGATAGAACTGGCCTGAATTTGATATTATCTGTGGATATCAGATGTACTCAGAAACTCCAGCCCATGGCACTTCCAAACATTCATATCCTACATAACATGTGGAATATATAAAAGACTCTGATTCAAAGCATTTCACTTGGAATTTTTTTAAGCCAGAGGTTGAGATCAAGTCTTCATACACATTGCTGCTAAGAACACTGATTGAAAAATAACGTTGGGTTTGCAAAAGTCAAGCTTTACATTTTATGTTCACTTCTAGTTCCAATCTAAAATGTGATTTGAGATCTGTCCTGAAAAATAATCTGTAAATGTAGGAAAGACTGCATGCACAGTCTATAATTACAGCAATAAAGTAGAAGGAACTGCTTATTTTGTTGGTTTCTTTTTACAGAACCATTTCCACATCCTGTTTTCTCTGGTGGTTTTTCCAAAAAGAAAAAAAAGATTGTAGACATGGTGAGGAGCAGAAAATCCCCCGTGGGGGTACGTTGATCTTTCCACGATGAGGATGGGAAGTGAAAATGGATTTAAGTTCTTTGAAATATTATTGGCTGAATGTAAACTGAACCAACAACATAAGTCTCGATGACTGACACCCAAGTTAAATAGGTAAGGGAAAAAAATAGTCTGAACCAAACCAAGAGTAACTGAAGAGCAAAATGCTATTAGAATCAATAGCTGCCCCCAACAGACTGAATGCATCTGTGCAAAACGTGTGTCTATGTAACATGCCATCAATGCAAAGATGAGGAGTGAAGTGTGGCAAAGGACAGCTTCTGTGGGAGGATGAGGGCTACCTGTGGTGACATCGTACCACTGGCTCTTTCCTTCTGCTCTCCAGGGAACGGCCTGGTAGAGCCAGGATGCCGTGGGCTGGCTTTCACATCTGGACACAACCAGTGGTGTTTACACCAGCAGCTACCCCATGGCAAGGTCTGGATGCTGGGATAAGTTGACAAAAAGGCACCAGGCCTTGTGTTAGTTGCCTTCCTGAGGAAGGGATTTACTGATAGCTGGCTCACCTCAGCTGAAGCTGAAGTGTTAAACTGTGAATGTTACAAATCGCCCCCATGCTGCACAAAATAAAGTCAAAAGGTGATCACCAGGGGATATGGCCGGTGGCAGGGTATGGCTACATAAAAAGATGTGTTTGCACAAGCTGGTGATTAGAGCATGGCTAACATATTTACCAGTTTCAACAGGAACCATGCACACAAAGAGGCCTCGTACCAACAACAACCTGCCCAAGAATCAAAGTCAATAATTTTCCTGTTTTTCTTTATGAGAACTCAGCCATCTCTGTCACACTGGCTTTACTGCTTAAATGATGTAAACAAATAAAAGTACAATGAAAATAGGGGTTAACTGTTAAAGGAAAAAAATATGTTTTGATTTCTCTTGTGGTAATGTTTTATCATGTTACTTCATCTACTTTTTCTAATTCAAATTCACTGTGGTAGCTAAAATTTCAGTTTAAAAATAAGTATATTTCACATGGGTGAAAAAATAGAGAAACTACATAAAGAACAGTCAAGCCACAATAGAAAACATACAGTCTATAAAAAAATGCTGGTCTGTTCCAAAAAAAAACCCCAAAGCTGTTTATGATCAAGTCAAACACAATGCAATTTGAACTAAAGGTTTTGCAAACAATACAGTGCAGGTGGGATGCTGTTAACTTCTGCAGGATTTTGCAAGCAGGTACTAAAATTAATCAGTGTAGACAGGGCAAAGAAATCAGGAATGCTCAAATTATTATATAGTTCACATAATAAATAAAATACAAATAAAAAGTTTTTTAAAATGGATGGAAGTTTTTTAAAATACCAAGAAGATATTGACTGCTGAACTAGGTTTACTTTGTGATGTTAAACTAAAAATTATTATGCATATAAGCACATAATAGCTAAAATGTTTCAGCTGAATCTGGACACCTTCACCATTAATAAAGATCAGGTAAACTCAAAATTATTTTATATTTGGATTGAATAAGCATTAACAGTTGCAACTGCAAAACAGTTTCCTCACAAGGCTGTAGTGACTTAACAACCAACATTCAAGTCTGTGTCCCCATTACCTTATAGCCAAAGGCTAATGGAGGTTGCTGGGAATGTGGCTTTATCTGCTCTTGTATTAACAAATCACCTGCATCTCCCTCACCACAGGTGAGAAAAGAGAGCATGTTCCTGATATTACTGGTCGGGGTTGCTTTACATTATATCATTGCTAAACTTTCCTCAGTATGGGAACAAGTTCCTGGATTACCCACCTGCTTGACAAGTGTCCTCATCATTTGGTAAGAAATATTTTTGCCTTTCCTCAGAACCAGGATATGCCACAGTCAAGCAGAAGATGCTGTTGCCTGATCATTATGCCACTCACTTAAATGCAGTTCCTTACCCAAAATCAGACAGATAATTTACAAGCAAGCATACTTCTTGATTTATACAGCCAGCAGCTTGGATGTACCTTGAGGAACAATTCGTTGTATCCTGCTTTAGAAGGTTTTTATTCCTATTGAGCAAATGAACATCTACCAGAAAAAATCAGCTCAGCCCTTCCTTTCATACCTACAACTTGGTGTTTTCTGCCAACTTGCCACTGAACCTCTTCTACCCCAGCTGCCCAAGAACTAAATATACATGAACAGGGGAAAGCATCAGCAGGTTCTAGCAGCTTTACAAATGTTTCCATTATTTCTTCTGCATTTCTTGCAAGCCAGAAGAACCCTTATTTTACACTTCAATGTAGTACTTTCTGGCAAGGCAAATGCAATTTGTTGAAGAATCTTAGGTGAAAATTCAAAGTATATTTATTTTTGGAACCTCTAGCCCAAATTTCCTATCTTCACTTCCACTTTGACCAGAGAAACAAAGAACCATAGCAAAAAATCAGTCATGCCTAAAGCCATAATGGTCCTATTTTAATTTGGCAGAGCAATAGCTTAAATGATTGTTTGGTTGAGTTCTGCATATACAGTTGCACAGCATTCTTATTCTAACTTTGCTTGAGCAATTACTGTAACTTTCAATATTAATCTTAATTATAGGACTAAAATGCTTTCATAAATAATTTTAAACACTGTTCAAATGACTAATAAATATAATGAAGAGCAAGTATAAAGCAGGATGTATCCAGTTAAATTACTCCTCAGTGTCCAATATCCATGGCATGTTTAATGATTATACTTCTGTCCATCTATAAATAATTATAATTATTTGCATTTATTACTATCAAACCCAGTAATTTTGCTAATTACTACAAACTGTAGTTAACATATTTCCAGTTTCAGCAATAAGTCATTTCTTAATTTCCAATTATCACCCTGTCCTTTATTTCTGTTATTCCTTATGTCATTTAGCTTTGATAAAGTATCAGAAATAAGTCTTACAATGTTTCATAGCAATACCTTCTCCTTCATTTAAACAATAGATTTTCATCAGCACATGAGTATGTCACTATATATTACTTGGAAAGATGTTACAGCCTGTAACTTTCAGTGAGGATTGGACCATTCAATGGCACTCTCATAACCTGACAACCCTCTTTGTCTTCTACATAATGACAGCTGTCCCACTGAAAGTCACTCTGAGGGTTGCAGCAGTTTTGAAATCACAGAGTGTGAGCCTTACTGTAACAGGTTTCCATCAGTGCAACTCTGCTGACTTCATTGGAATTACCCTTCATTTACAGAAGCATTATTATAAGGTTTTTACTTTTAGAGCTCCTTGAAAAATGTAAGATGTATGAATTGCACCAGCTGAAAAGCATTTGAACTTGTCAGAAATCCTCCTGCAGAATACTTTTATGCCAAGGAATATCTTTTCACAGAAATAATGTTCTGTGGAGACCTTTCAAAACAGCATGGAGCAAAGGTTCCCTCAGATCAAGCCTGCCAGATGGGCTTGCAACCTATGCAGCTTCTGGCCACCTCACCTACTCCCTCAATAATGCACATGAGGGACTGGTAGACAAGTGAGATTGTGGGAATCCTGGATTTCACCTCATCAGGTCCCAAATGCTGCACAGATGGCCTTTTTGTAAGAAATTTTTGTAGGAAATTTTGTACAGCCTAGAAGTTCCCAGTTAACAAGGGGACAAGAGTGTAACTTTTAAACTCATTGCTCTTCAGCACTTGAGCTCCCAGACTACCAGCATTTATGGCTCCAGCTCATTGCACAAGTCACCATGGCTGGTGACTCTGAGCCAGCCTATTAGAAGGATCACCCTTGTAAAAACCTATGTTTATGTTAGTAGAAACATTCATCATTTCTGTCATTAATTCCTTCACAAAACAGAATTGCTTTTTCTCACATAGTTCTTATTGGGACTGCCATTGTGCATCAGGCTGTTACGAGCAATGAATTGCAAGATTTCTATTTTCCTTTTGTGCTGATCATTTTCACAAATCCCAATTCACAGTCTGAACAGCCCAGAAGTCTTTCACATTTTATGTGAATACATGGTTCAGGTCACCATGTATCCACAGGGAAGTTCAGACTATAAGGATGCACTCTTCAGAGCCTTGAGCCTTCTGATATTGTTTGTCACCTCTCAGAGAGGCTGCAAAGAAATCTCCCATTCCAACTTGATTGTGATTTATATCTAGAATAAGCTACAGCAGCAGAAAAGGGAACAATTTAAGGTGTTTTCATGGACTTCAAATACCAGTCCCATAAAAATATGGGACATTGCTCTAATTCCAATTCTATTCATCATACAGATAAAATCCAAGGATTAACACCATTTATTTATTCTTTTCCCATGAAAATATTCTGATCTGGAAAAAGTCTTGGTTTTGCTGCTCACCATTTATCTTTTCAAAGATTTGAAAGAGCTCTTGAAAGGGGATGTAAATTTCCTTTTATTGGTCAGAATAAAGATGCTTATTTTAAAAAAGAGAGGAGTTGTTGTGGCTGATGTTAGAAAGAAGCATGCACATCCATGCTAGAGTAGAGGGACTATTCATGAATCACCCATTCTTATCCAAGTATTATCCTGGCTACCAAAATCAGTGTCAGTTCATGCTACCAATTGCACAGGTGTTGGCCTTCAAACACAGACCTGCCCAAGGGTTATTTTAATTGGTACAACCAGCTTTTCTAAAAATGTGTGTCTGCAGACTTGCAAGCTTGGTATGTTCCAACAGTGGGTCTCCCTGCGGCCTTTCTCCACAGCTTGTCTTCTTGAAAGGCGTTCACTGCTCAGCCAGTTTACCCTGTTATCCTCAGAGAAACCTGGGCTGGGTGCCACAGACTCCTTCTGTGTTCTTGGCATGACATTTAGGGTCAGAATCTCATTCACACTTAACTTGAAAGTATTCCCTTGGTATTAGTGGGATGACCCAAGGGGTGAATTACAGCACAGGGACAGTGGAGTAATGAAATTTTAGACATTTGGATATTTTTGTAACAGCCAGCTCAAGAATCCTATCCTTGAATCTGGGTACATGAATGAATAATTCTTTTTATCTGAAACAAATTTGAGAAAGATGACTTCTGAAGAAAAGCTGTTGCAAGAGACATCCACAAAGTGAATCTTCTTGCATTAGGCAATCCAAAGATCTCCTTGCACACTTTGGAATTGGTACACATTAATATGCCTCTTATTTTGCCAAAGGATTTGGGTTTTCAAATGCTTCAAGTAACTCAAGTAAGTTCTTCCTTACAAGGTAATTTTATCTTTACAAGGATATTTTTTTTCTTCTCTTCCCTTTATAGTCATAAAGAGGATGCCTGTCCTTGGTACCCAAAATGGGGCAGTGGGCAGCCTCCCAAGGCATGGTTATACACAGCTTTAGTGTTCTTTCCTGTTGAACAACCTTTATCTTACTCTTAAAAGCTGATGCTTAAAAGCTGGACAATGAACTCTGCTGTTTAAAATAGAAAAAGGCACTCCAAGTGCTTTGTTTCTTGGTGTGGTTCAAAAAGGAGCTAGAGATGTGGGAAAAAGAGTAGTTCCTTCTTCACATTTCCCCATTTTCTTTTCACCTTCCTACTGGTCTGATTAACATAACAAGTTTATGAATAGCTTCCTTTTCTGAAGTCCGGGACCTCTAGACAAATGAACACCTGAGTAAATGTACTTTTTTCTCTTTGTGGTAGCTTAGAAACATGATATTTGATAAAAAGGTCAGAGATGTTTGCACAAAGGTTGCAGATAATGAAGATGATAATAGAAACCTGGGGGAAATGTACTTTTCATCATCTTTCAGAGAACAGTGCTCTTTCTATATAATCAGCTTTTGTGTTTAGTCATTTGCAAATTTTTATATTAATCCCAATTTGGAAAATTAATAATTACTCTAAATGAGTAATTTGAGCCTAGACCTATACCAGAAATCTCAAAGGTTCTGCAAGCACCTCTTTTTGCATTTTTTTACTTCTCAGTCTCCAGTCCTGAACTCCTTTGATCATTCCTGCATTGGAAAATAGCTCAACGTAAGATATTTTATAAGATTTGCTCTCACAAGTTAAAAACTAGAAAGAGTTTCTCACTTTGGTCAGAAAATGTTCCCAAGAGGTGGTCCTGAGTCTCTCTGCCCGATCCAAGGTTGGGGATATCTAATACAAAGCAAGATTCAGCAACAAGATCTTCACAGAAGAAATTTGTTATACTGTCTTTGTGCTCTGTGTAAATAAAGAAGACAGGTATTTTATGAAATTTGCTCATTATTGGTTGGGTTTGGGTTTTTTTTTAATTCAGAAAGGAAATGGAAAACCAATGTAAAAGTTAGTAATGCCATTCACTTTCACTGATAGTGGTTTTACACTTTTCCAGACTTTCAACCTGTACTACTGAAAAGTGGATTTTGGCAACTAAGTGGCTGGTTCAGACATTCTTTGGAGACAGATCTTTGGTTACTAACATCTCTTATTCCCAAACAATAAACATCTGTGTAAAGTGCCTGTAAGGCATAAAGACTGCATAAAGTACAGAAGAACAAGCTTTGGTTTCTCAACTTGTGCCATCTGCAGAAGAAAAATATTACCATTAAGTTTTGTTTCCTTATATTTTCCTCTCTTTAAACCAGCAGCCTAAACTATTTACAGCAGTCAACAATCAGTTGCCTCTGGAACAATGTGCTTCTATATTTCAGTTTGGAGACCAATTAATTCGGTTTTTATTAAGGCATCCAACTGTACTTCAGCTAGAGATCTAAGAAGTCTAACAGGTTGCCAGTAGGTGAGTGACTCTGTAGAACACAATCACACAGTTCTCCTCCCACCACTCCACCTGCATTTCAAGCACCAGTAGCCCAGGAATCACTGACACCCTCCAGAGCTGTGTGTGTCCCACGCCTGGAGCGCAGGGATTTGAGAGGTGCACATCTGGAGCACAGCATCTTGAATACAAGGAAATATATTTCCTTTGTGAGCTTAGAAGCTGATTAGTCACAAGCAGCCCTAGACCGAGGCAGCTCCACTCTCCCCTACAAAACTAAAAGAGAGAATTACTGTAACTGGTAGGGATTCACTCATGTAGAGGATAGTGTGGGGTTTCAGTCTTACATTAAGATTTTTAAAATATTCCAAAATAAGTTAAAAATATATATATAATTTATTAGAAAGGAGCAATTTTTCAAGACCATTATGAAAAATGCAGAACTGCTTCTTGGAAGGGTTTTAGAAAACTATTTCCAAATGTTTAGCACAAATAGGGCATACCAAGCTCCTATGAGCACTTAGCTAGTTTCATTGTCTTTGGTATTTTTTTTTCTCTGTTTTACTTTCTGAATTCTCAGCCTCACACAGCAGAAAAGATGCTGGTTTCTCTTAGAAAAACTGTGTTACCTATTCAGACTCCCGTGAATAAGTTCAAAACAAACAGTTAGATTGCAGATTATTTTAAAGTTGTGAATTAAAACTAATTATAATTTTATTATATTTTCCTAGTATTTCTCTGTCAAAAGAAAGCTGAGGTTTTTTTACTTCTCTATAAACTCCTCAAAGACTACAGTTCAGGGTAAATAAAAGGTGCTAAACAGAGGAAAATTACAGATTTCAATGAAGAGTATTGGAAAATCTACACTCCCACAGGCAAGTCAAACACTCCAAATCAAACTAAAGCTAATTTTAAGTAGATAAAAGAATTTATTTTTCTTTTTTAATGCATTAATTTTGATATAAATACATATAGGATCACTCCCAAATTAAATTCAAACCTAAATGTTCTGTGATTCACCGAAAATTGTGTTTCCATGCCTGTGAGCACAAATATTCAAAAGGCAGAGGAAAACAGGGGAAATAAAGCAAATTCACGATGCAGTGATATATCACTAAAAATTTGCTGGTGTCATTAAAAATACAGAAAAGAAAATGTACAATGGATACTGAAACTCTAAGGAAAAGCTTTGAGTTGCTTCACGAAGGTTAACAAAACTATTTCAGACTTCTGATTTTTCTCCTTATCATTAGGAGGTTTTCTGAGAACCTCTAAATACAAAAGAAGTATTTTCTTTTGAGCTTTTGAAGAGAAGAATGCAAGTTCCATGGAAATATTTTCCAAACCACCTTGTTTACTAGGTCTGCTTAGAAAAATGGACAAAATTTAGACTATTTCAGCCAACAAGATTTTCAAAGGCACCTAGGGATTTTAGACATATTATCTCCTTTGCCACAAAGAGGAAAAGAATAGTGCATTAAAGAAACCAGTAACTCAGCTTCTGAAAAGAGCTTTGAAAACCTCCTTATGTGTACAGCAATATATCCCCTGAAATTATTTCAATGCTGAACCAAGTGCATCCTTAAATTATTAAAGAATATGCAATTTAGGCAGTAATAGGAAAATAAAACTTTCCTTTGTTAAAAAAAAAAAAGTACTAACGAGATTATTTTTATGAATTCTGGCCTGTTTCGTGCCATCATTCATTGTCAGGGATTGTATCTGCCATGTACTTGCATATATTTCCTAGAACACAGAACAGAACTCATACCATAAGTGCTGCCTGTAAATGGTAACTGTAGGAAACAAATAGAGATATAAGCAGATGGGGATTATGCAGAAGCAGCCCTGTGATGGTGGAATAAGTCACCATTCTCAGCCTGTCACCAGCTGCTTATCATGCCCTTATCTTAAAGGTTATCCAATCTCACAACAGAGCTGGTGAAGGGGAAACTACTGTACCTGCTGCAGTTGAGATAAAACAAATTATCAAATTCCTAGTAAGGGTAACATAATTTTGACTGAGAGATTAGGGAGCTTGCATGGGGCAGGTATCTCTGTAGGCATGCAAAAGCAGTAGCCTTCAAAGAAAGTCAAGACCAAGGACCCAAAATCTATGTCTGCTAGTGCTAGCAGGAGGATCTGGGATATGGCATTCATCTGCAGTTTAAAACACATTCTTCAGATTTTGCCTTCCTAATGCATACAGTTGATATTCAGGGGAATAGGAACAGAGAGGAATTGTTTCAGAAATAATCCTAATAGGCAATATTTATATCCCACACAGTCTTTTTAAAGCCATGCTTGTGCTTTTTTCACTAAACAGAAGTAGATGAAAATTTCTGCAATGTCTGGAGGCCTTTCAGTATAATGACTGGAAAGAGATATTTTTCTCCATTCCCTCAATTATTAATTCCTGGCCATTTATTTGGCAATCACCCATTTTACAATCCAGCTCTAAATCCTTGTCACAAATGGCTTTGATAAAATTCTAGGTGCTCCTCTGGTTTTTTAACCAACTAATGGCTCCCCAAATTAAAATTATTTTGCAGTCTGGTTTTAGTCACATAAGGATCAATAGCTTTGTCTCCTTGCTTTTCTTTTCACAAAAAATACTGCCTTTCTTATATAATTCCTTCTTCTTAAGGCACTCACCCAGAAATATTTTTTGTTTCTTTATCTGCCTTTCTATAAAGCACAAAGCAATCAAAAAGCCTGCTTTTTTGACATGGAACATGTAAACTACTTTTGTGCCCATAATTCTGGGAAAAGAAAGCAGACAAAATTTTTTGAAGCCTCAGAAGAGAAAATCAGAATGGCTATTAGAGATTAAACACAACACAGTTTAATCTAAGGGTCTGTCTACCCAGAGAAGGCATATTTTTTTTAATGACAATGCTGTAAGTAAAGAAGCTCAGCTCCTTCATTCCCAAAAGTGTGGATTTCCTTAACCTTCATGTCAACTGTGCTACTACACTGCTATTACTGTTTAGGGAAAGGGATCATTGTACCTTTGAAATTATGTTTCCACCTTTAGACTTAGGTAGACTTTGAATAGTTGAACAGATCAAAGCACATCTGTATTAGACCAGCAGTTGTTGATTCTTTTAGGATCACAAATTACCTGAGTTAAGGATGGGAAAAATAGTAGAGTATAGAAAGAAAAAACCCCTTCTCTTCCCAGGCTCAGGGAAGTGTTGCTAAGCTTAGAGGAGAGGACTGTTACAGAAGACCCATATTAAGTATTCTCTGTCAGCCTAAGGAAGAAGGAAAGAGCCTGGCTGAGGCAGGATTGATCCTGCCATAGGATGGAATAACTGAGTAGGGAGAAGAGTGGTACAAAAAGCAAATGAAGTGACCTTGACAGCAAGGTAGTCTGCTCCCAGCTGCTATGAAGGAGACAGTTTGGATAAAGGAAAGGGAACAGAAAGACTGCTGCTTCTTGTAAAGCCAGTTAGGAAATTGCTTCCTTTCCTGGAATTCTCTCTACTGCTGTTATTTTCCCCTTACACTGCTATGAAGTTGGACAAGACCTGTTGGGAATCTAAATGAGGTCAGGGCAAAGCTTCTCAGCCTGGGATAGCGTGTCAACTTTGATGTTCTTCAGGAGATATTTTAGCTTGAAGCTTTGTCTCTTCAGCCTCACATTCAGAGTGATTTGATATGCAGCCATTTCAAAGTATTTCACATAATTCAAGGGCACTTTTATTCAGCATTTAGTTATGGACCAAATTGTAGTAAGAAAAGAATTTTAGCTGGCCCTCAGAGTACAGACATCATAATTTTTATGTCCCAGAAACCCTTCAGGACTGTATTTTTAGCCTGCCCGAGTTCCTGTACCATCCCTGAAAGGCATCCTTGTATGAAGTAGATAGCAAGAAAAAAAGCACATGCTGCTGACATGCAAGGGCCCAGAGCTGTTATTAAAAGAAGTAAATCCTCCTCAATCTTCCTCAGCCATTCTTTCTCTCCTTTACATGAGGATATGAAGTCAGAGTATTTCAAAAATGTACTGTAGGATTGTCAACGCTAAGGCATAGAAAACTAGGGTTATATCCATACCAAAAAAATTAAATAGAGTGAATAATTAATAAAGTGAAAAATTAATAGAGTGAATTATCTGACCCAGAAAACAACCAGCACAGTTTGGCCATGCCTGTGTCTTCAAAATCCAAAACAAGATGTCATATCCAAATTCCCTATTGAGAATTTAGTTTTGGCTAAGATACATCCCGGTCTATGACTGGGAACTTTTTGGGAGACTATTAGCTGTCCCCTAATGACATGAAGTATCCTGCTAATAAACTGATTATTAAATTTCAGTATTTGCACTTGAAGCCTGACAGAGTTTAGTATATGAAAATAGCTGTAATCTGAATGACATTACGGTGATAATTCCAAATTTATCTGGAATAGAAATTGCAGTCAGCCTGAGCACAAATGGCACACAGGCAACTGCATTAGTATTGTCTCTAAATCAGGTTTCCCAGCTGGACTTCGTTCTCCCACACTGTACTGCAGCAAAGGACTGAGACAGGAGACCATGGTGACAGGAACCATTTATCCATCATGGTGAGCACAAAGTCTTGACACACACAGATGCATGAGGCACCCAAAATACACCACATGGCTAAAAGGAAGATTATTTGTTACTACTATACATTACTTTAATCAATAAACCAAATGTTATTCTTAGAGATATCCAGTCTGAAAAAAATGTAATTTGCCATTAAAAATATTTTGACAGAAGATTTCTTGTTTGTTTCAATGTCATAGTAACTGAATGCCACAGGGTAGAATAACATTGCCTAAAGCCTTTCTCCCTGTGGCATCCATTCTGCATTCAAGGCAGATGAACATTTGCTTTTCATTCTCTCACATTTTCTGCCACATATCCTTCAATGCTTTATTTTCCTGAAGGTTTGAACTGATTATATTGTAATCGTTATCTGCCACTGTGCAAGAGATTTTCCTAGTTCACCTTGCAGAAGGAAGACTGATTACACAAGACATAGGTTGGGCTAGTTTCAAATGACATACCTCTCAAAATATTCTTGCCTCACAATATACACACCAGCTTTGCATTGCTCTTTCACTAAAGCAGCTAGACCCACATCTCCAGCCGACATTAAGTACTTGTTTAGAATGGAGCCAGGCCCAGTTTTGCTGAATGGAGATAAGCTTCAGTGACACCAAAAGGACTGTGCTTAGTGAGTCACAGAGGAATCTCTTTTTAATAAAGTTATTTTTAAAAAGGTAATAGAACAATCTGACTTCAGCATGTGCTCTATTGTTTTGGTTAAGAAAGGCTCTAGGGTACTGTTCAGCTGTTCCTGATCCCAGTGAAATGTCCCAGTCAACATCAATGAAACAGTGGAGGGACAAACATGAGAAATACCTTTCTTTTCTTGAAGAAAATATATTGAGACTAAAAAGAAAAATTAAAAAAAAAAAAAAAAGGTATGTCCTCTGCCCCACTGAAGTCAGAAAGAACATTAGTCCTGATTTTTATGAGTCTAGAGCAAAAGTCACAGAAAATTAGGCAGAAAACCATGAGTTGAATGGTCATGAATGGTAAAATGCTAAAAAATAAATAAAAATAAGAGTTAAAAAAGAGATAGAGAAAAAATCCTACCAGGATTAAAAAATGAATCTAATCTGGCAACAATTTAGACAGACTTCATAAAAGGAGAAATAAAATATGGATGATGGAATATTGTTAAGTTAAAATGGACTCTGGTAGTTCATAAGGCTTTAACAAGACCACAGCAAACAATACTGAAAGATAAATATCAATTTATTTCTGAAGTCTTTATATTTTTCCCAGAGCAAGAATGATCAGTGCTTGCCGTATACCCAATACTTCCTAAAATATACTTGGAGAGAAAACAGATAAGCAGCAGAAAACAGATACACTTCTTTATAACTTAATATCAAAAACCAATTTGACTTTCGTAAGCTGAATTCTAAAATTGCTTGGAACAAAAGATATAAAAGTGAAGTGAGTCTAGGTTTTGACAATTTATCTGCTTCCTTCTAAAGCTGACAGTTAGAAATTGCCAGAGCACTTTTGTCTGGCTCCACTCGGCCATCCTTTAGAAAAACCAAGCTGCTACTTTTGGAAGAGTAGGAGAGAAGCTCCAGCCCCATACTGAGGTGGGATGGAAACAGAAGAGCTCATGGGCGGTGGGTGAGTACACGCTGCCCCAGGGCAGTGGAGGAGACCATGTGCTCTGCAAGGGTCACAGAGGGGTCAGGAATATGACCATAGTCAGGTGTGAAAACACCTGAATAGTCCTGTCTCACCTGATAAAGTATGGGGTTTTTAATCTCAAGTTTCTGGTCCTTTCCAGATTTTGGGTCACTGCAGGTTGGTTTACAATGGGAAAGTCTCTGAGGAAGAGGTAATCCAAATCACAGATGTTTTATATATTTCTTCAGATCCCACTAACTTTCCTAAACAGTCTTCATCTTTTTACTTCATACATAACTTTTACATTGCTATTAAACTAAATTTTGCCACAATAAAAGAAGATGCTAAATTATATGTACATGGCAAGACTTGGAGGGGGGCAGCAGGATGGAAGGTGACCCACGCAGAACAGATGGTGTCTGTGGGAAGAGGGTGGGGCTGCCCAAAACCAAGACCATCAGGAAAGCTTGCAGTGCCTCTGTGAAAACCTGCATATGAAAGATCAGAAAACAGTGGGCAGAAAACACCGGGCAGCAGGGAAGAGGGAGGAAGGGGGGGGGGGGAGGGGGGTAACAAAATAAACAAACACAAAAGAGCAAGAAACAGCAGAGGCAACCCCAAGGCCATAGGAGGATGAGCTACTCCACAGCAGAGCACATACTCCCAAAGGAGTGTAGCTCATGGAAGACCTATGCCAGAGCAGAAGGAAAGAGTGAGAAAGAAAGAGCAGCACAGAGAAACTGTGATATTGTGACCATAACACCTCCATGAGACATTGTTAGAATTAAAGAACTACATGTCCACTGTGGTGATAACAAGCAAGGAGAGAGGAATCAGGAATGAAGGAGTGAAGCTGAGCCTGGGAATAGAGCAGGAAGGATGTTTCCCTAAGTGTGTAAACATTTGTTTCTCCTTGCAGTTGTTTCTCCCAATACCTTAAGCAATAAGCAATAATCAGGTATTTTTATCAATTTACAATAGATCAAGTTATATTACCCAAAGCGGAATCTGTTTTACATGTATATTTTACCTGTATAATATACTTGATAAATGATTTTTCTTTATCTGTCCAACAGTTCTTGATCTCTCATCTTCCCCCCCATATCACTGGGTGAGGGACTGAGCAAGTGGCTGTGTGGATATCTGACTGTGAGCCAAGGCAATGCATTATCCATCAAGATGACAAAATTCAATTTTGCCTATGTTCTGTAGAAACCTGAGATTGGTTCAATATAATGTTCAATTACTGTATCTCCCATGTGATACTAAGGCATTTGGTGATTCAAGACTTTCTAATAGAGGGAATGCTTTTAAATTAATATATTTTGGAAGAAGAAATTGAAAACTGTTCTTATTTCGATGTTTTTGTGGTGAGGAAGAGATGAAGATCATACCTCAGTGTGATGATTACTCTGGGTGTGATGGGGCTATTTAAGAATAGCCCACATTATTACTCAGTTTGGAATATGAGACAAACTACTCTGTGCTAACAAAGGCACATCACAAAAAATAGTACTTTCACATAAACACAGAAGAAAGCCATTTTGTCCCTCGAGGAAGCTGCAGAAAGCAAACCTAAGGAGTGAATATCTCCCTGCTATATCTAAAACAGTCTCCGGCATAACTCCAGGGTACGGGAATATATTCAGAATCATGAAAGTCCCATTTTAAATTCAACTGCAGTGTGTGATAAATGCCAAGATTTTAATGGTGCATCACAGTGAAAATCTAATATCGGCTTATTTATAATTAAAGTTTATCAGTGAGGAAGATGTGAAAATTGGAATATCGTAAGCAAGGAGCTGTATACAGTTATTTTCCTTGCCAAGTAAAACACCAATATTAAATTATCTCCCATCATTAGTGCTATATAGATGCTTTACATTTAAATATTGCACAGAATCTGAGCCCAAGAACATGGAGATTTCAAATTGTCTGTCTTGAAAACTTGTTCCCTAGATCAGTCAAATACTTAGGTTGAGATTGAAAATATCACTGAAATTACTTCTTCTTCATCACCATATAGTAAATGAGTGATGGAAATAGTATTAAAAATTTGATCTCAGAATTCCATATCACCCAGTCTCAAGAAGTTGTGCTTCCATCTTATATAGGGTTAATCTGATGAGTTTTTATCTAAGAAACACTCAATTGCCTCCAGTCCTGTTCAGTTCTTTCTTCTTTCTAAAAGTAGAAGCCAATCTGCTGACTTGTACTATTGGATTTTTTGATGTGGGCACCTTTTCCCAATAAAATTCACTGTGTCTACCAGCGCATTTTACACAAGCTACTAAACATCCATCAGATGGAAATGATTCACAGTCTTTACTGATTAGGTCATATTTGAGCCAGTGACCTAGAGCTGAAAAGTAATGACAGCTTAAATTGCTTTCTACCCTACTGCAAACAGCCACATGCTGAAATACAGTTGAAAGATGCAATTTAGCATACTTTAGTTTTATAACAAAGAGTTATCTGTTGCAGCTTTGATTCCAGTCAGAGGAAAATCTTTGACAGTTCACTAACCAATCAAATATAGTTATGGGGAACTGGGAATGCAAGCATTTACATACAAAAATCAACAGTGGTTTTGTGGGGTTTTTCAGCAGCTGCAGAGTTTTGTCAGCATACCAAATGCTACATTTCATTTTTACTAAGTTTGTTGATGTTAAGATCCAGAGACAGAAAATCTGTGAAAGAATTACAAGAAATGTTGTTGCAATTGCAGCACCCCTAGTATAATCAAGTGTTCTTTGTGTGTTTTGAAGTATTCTTAGATCAAGATTTTATGGATTTTTGTTTTGTTTGGCTGATTCTTTCACATACTGAAATATTTTATAAGTGGTAACAAATACTATTAACCAACAGTGGCTTTCTAGAAAGTATCCACTGTAAATTAAAGTGGAAGGTAATGAGATTACATTAATAAACAATAGGAAATCATTATAGTACTTTCCATAGTCCATAAAGAGAATTCCTGGGCTTCATGTATGATATTCTCTAGATAACAAGGCAATAGATCTTCAAAGAAAGAACTAGTTTTCTGCCCTTCATTTATAGCATGCATTCAAATCTGATTTGCATTCAAGATAGCATATGCATATTCCCTTATATTTATTTCCAGGTGGATTGAGGGAAAGAAACTTTGGTTCATTTTTATGCAGACCTGAAGATAAAGCACAGCTGTGCTTGACACCTCATTGTTCTCCTACTTAAAATATTCTTATGGTGTTTGTTCAAGGGATTTTTTATGCCAGCTGCAGTTTTCACATTACTTTTAGTAAGAATTAAAAAAAAAACAACAAATCACAGAACAGCAGAAACCAAGTTTTAGCTCTGAAGCACTGTATTAGGTGAATACAAAATGAAAATCTTGTTGCTGTTTCTATTCACATTTTAGCATTGGTAGCTCCATTTGCTCTGACAAACCAGGCCACAAAAAGTACTTCTGTCTAAGTCCTATAATAAAGACTAGACAGGCTCCAAATTTATAAGCTCTGTATATATTATGAACAGCATCCACATATAGACAGAAGAAAGAATTGAAGGATGTTGTGGCACTGTGTTGCTGCTTGTTCTTGCTTTCCCCCTGTTAAAATGGCACACATTTTGTTTTACAGCCTGTCAAGGTCACCCTGAACAGTTGCTCCACCCTAAAGGATATTGACTGTCACAACTAAAGAAGGATAATCTTGAGAAGTTTAGGCAGGTCAATGCCCCTGCCATGGGTAGGGATGCCACCCACTAGATTGAGTGCCTAGGACCACACCCAACCTGACCTTGATTGGTTGAATGCAACCAGTCAGAGTTGATATCACACGAAACAGATCTCTGTCTTCAAAGTCAAAGTTCTGCTTTCTCAAGACAGGTCCTCTTTTCCACACAGCAATATCACTGCATTGGTACAATGTAGTGCCTGATGAAGGCAAAACTGAGAAGTATAAGCAATGACAGTTACACATGCTAGTGACACCCCATGCAGCCATATTATCACACCAAAAGGTTTAAAAGAGACTTAATAGTCTCTATTGGTAAGAACAGAGAACCAATGTCATTAGTTTTGGACAAATATTGCACAATCATTATCAATAAAAGCAGATCTTCAACAAACACATGTATTTAATAAAAGCCTTCTCCTGTTCTCCCTGTCCTACTTCCACTGCCATCAGTGGAAAATCTTAGTCTTTCCTCTGTATTTCACTGAATGGTAGCTAATCAGAGAATATCCCTGAAACTGAGCATTCCATTTGACAGTCTTACTTATGAATATGTTTCTCAGATGTGGAAACCCCACAGAGACTTGTATTTCAGTATGAGTCATATTTCATCACAGTATGTTAATTTAGTTACTCGTTTCCATTGAGGGATTGTCTTCTAGAACACGTCAATGGAAGCCTTATTGTTTCCAAAAGAATATTATGTCATCTTAATGCAGTTTAGATCCAGTGCCTGCAGCTGCCTTCTGTTTAAGACTTGTTTCATTTAAGTTTATAACATTCTGAGAGACTTAATTCCCATTCATAGCTGCTTGGATCTAAGTCTTTAGTTTTATTATTGATGTGATGCAGCATGAGTTATCCCTCTAAAAGCTGTTCTCAGCTGAATGGTTAAGCAAAACATCAATCCGGCCCCAGGGCTCAAAGCTAATCTTTCAGCTCATTACATTTTAAAGATTGCAAACAGTCAGAAGGCCTGGAATTTATGTAACTTGGGTTATATACAGTAAAAGCATGTAAAAGTTATATAACTTAATGTTCATATCATATGTTGAAAAATAATAGGTATATCAGACACAGGAACATAGAAAAAATATCTCAGAGGAGTACTTAAGGTTATCCTTTGACTAAACACATACGAAGAGCAATGTATTTTCACATATAATTAATTCTCTCACCATTTCAAAATGAAATGCATATTTTTCCACTATTTAACTTTTATAATAGCATTCTCATGAGTACTTTAATAATGCTCTTAAATCTTTGCAAGTTTAAATTGAGTTTATGAACAAGATAATTAATTTTACTGTCCTCATTATGGGAACATCAAAGTTCCTATTTACCTGCACTGTTAATAGCTTGTCTGTAGAAGAGCATTACAATTCCAACCAAGATTTTATCATAGAAATACCTAAGGAAGTACAGTCAGATTTGTAAGTAGAAAGGGAAAATTATGCCAAGTCAAAAACAAGATCAAGAATCACATTCCCATACCTCTGTTTTTATGTCTTAGAATACATTGTAAGGTATATACTCAGTGAATAGAATTGCCCTTTCAAAATAATCCACATTTTCAGTATTTTATTAGGAATAGATATCCTTTAAGATAAAAGATAGATTAAACTATGCCTGTGTAGTCCTCAAGGCTATTATTATGGAGGCCATTATGCTGCTCTGATTACAGAGGCCAAGTGAGAAGTTTCTAAGCATCCTTTCTGACCTTAAAATCTTTTAAATTCCAGTCTGACAACCTCAATGCTTAAAAAAGTATAGAATTTCAAAAAGCACCTTTTTTCTTCTTCTTCTTCTTCTTCTTCTTCTTCTTCTTCTTCTTCTTCTTCTTCTTTCTTCTTCTTCTTCTTCTTCTTCTTCTTCTTCTTCTTCTTCTTCTTCTTTCTTCTTCTTCTTCTTCTTCTTCTTCTTCCTCTTCTTCTTCCTCTTCCCTCTTCTTCATCTTCCTCTTCAGCTGAGTCCTTTTATAAATCCTGTCAGGCTGTGGTGTGACACTGTGACCTGTTTCCACCAAATAGTCTACCTGATGCACCAGATGCTGCCAGCTGGGCACTGCACAAGGCACTACTTCCAAGAGGCGCAAGAGCTGGCACACAGCTCAGAGGCAGCATGGTCTCTCCTGTGCTATCCACTCATGCATTTGGTGTGGGATAGCTCATATCCCAGCAAACGCTGTCACACTCGTGCCTGGACTGCTTCATGCCACCTGAGTCTCAAGCACTCAGGGAAAATCACTGGGAGACTGGGAAACAAAGTATGAGGTGAACGAAGGAATTTTATATTTACTCAAGTACATATAGTTCCTTAGTTTTTGGTTTTGGTTTTTTTTTTCATTTTTCAGATGGCACTAATACAGTCATTCTACTGAACTCTTGAGTTCTTAACAAGAGCTAAATTAACACTATCAACCCTCCAGGATCCCTACTTCCTTAATGGAAAATAAAAGGCTTCTACAGAGAGCAATTCAATGCAGCTAAAATCTGAATCAGTTCCCAAGATTCTGCCACTATATTAAGATCTATTACCACAGAGCCCCTTCTTCTGGAATAGGAAGTTTTCTGCTTCAGTGAGACCACTCCCAGTAACAATCATTGAAGGATTTAGTAGCGGATGTTATGGCTATCAAGACTTCCAGACTTTTTCTGGCTGTTTGTCATATTCACCTATTCACAAGCAGAAAGCACAGAATTTAAAATAATTTCATTTAATATATGATTCTTTATTCCCTGGATAGCCATGACAAAAACCATCTTGGTTTTTATACGTTTATCAACAGATCTGCCCACTGAAGTCAGTCTCGTGGAAAACAGATCTCCACCTCTTACATTAGAATCAGTTTCAGAGGGATTAGAAACAATTCTTTATTCATTTAGTTCTTTTTAGATACCTGGGGAGGAGAAGAGTTTTGGACTTATGACCTGACTCTATTCCCAATGAGGTTAATGGGAGATTTGCCATTAATTTCCAGAGAAAGAGGAGAAGGCCCCAGTCTTTTGAGAAAATGATTCAGTAGTGCTTAATGGATCATGCAGACCTCCTCAGTTGAAAACACCTTTGTGGTTCCAAGTTTCCATCTACCTTTCCTGGATAAACATGGGCATTTAGTTCTCCCTTTCAAATTGTTTCCAACTAACATTTGCAACACAGTCACATTCCCTTTTTTGTCTTCTGTTAAAAAAAGAAATACTTAGCATGTTCCATGATATTAGGAAATGCCAAGGAATCATTCCAGCAAGTAAAATTTCATACATCTATCTGGCTAGGAAGAATAAATAATGACCTTTTCCACATGCCAGCAAATATAAAACGTTCGTATTTCCACAGGCACAAGCTTAATGGCCATCTGAGATGTCTGATTCATTTATGATTCAAGCACTGTTTATAGGAGTTGACCAAAGAATTTACTTGATATCACTGAGGAATGCAAAACACATGAGTAAATTATACAGTGCAGATATCCACTTGCAACTCACCAAGAGTGAAATAAAGCACATCTACACTGAAAAAGTAAACCTTTGCATGCACACCCACTTCTATGCAGTCATGTAGTCCATCACTTCACACCAATTCTGCGGTTTTTCAGTTAGCATATAACTTATATACAATATCACGTTTGAAGTCTAATTCTAACTTATGTCTCCTTTGGATATTACTCCCTTTGCACTGCTCTCTGTTTGTGTATTGTGCCTATCTTCACCTTACAACTGCTGCTAAGCACAGACCTCATCTCATGCCAGAGATGCTGTTTTTGTGAGGAGAACTAGTCTCTTTCCCAAAATACACTTCTAGAATGATTGGAGATAAGTTGCTTGTCTGGCAGATGCTGCTGCAGATGGGTACAGAGCTGCTGTGTGCTATATTTATTAAACTTCAGCAGACAGCACTAAATACTTTATCTATGCATGGGAAACAATGGACAGAAATTTATGTTTCTATGCTGAACTGGATATTTAAGCTCCTCCATAGGACCTCACTCCAGTCAGCACAGATACCTCCAATGACAGCTTAATTCCATCTGCTGTACACAGTTATCAATAGATGTGATTGATTGACCTCTGGAAGTGCCCATCTCACTCCAATACCTCCAGTTACTTTTAAATTAATAAGATCATTAAAGACAGTGTATGTTTTCATCCTCTGGCATGCAATTGTCCATACTGCCTAACTTTTAGCGCGATCCCTGCTGCAGTTTTGACCCAGGTCAGCCATCACTCTCCAAAACAAAGTCTGGGTGTATTTCAGGAGCTAGTCAGGGAGGCTTCCCAATGCTGACAAATAAAAAACCATCTGTCTCAATTTATGTACTGGAATAGATGCAGCTTACATAACCAGCTTGTATGATGTACTTATAATTGCAGCATGGCTCTAAGGCTAGGTGAGATGAATCCCATCCAATGTGACTGAAGTGTTCATAGCTGGCCAGTGACTGCAAACATTCTACTAAGGACAAGAACTTTGCTCCTGAATTTCCAAATAGAGTAAAGGGTAACTACTTCAAAATCTTGTCTGACACTAAAATGACTATTAATAATGTTTTCCAGTCTTAGAATTGGCTCAATTGCACCAACTGCTATACAAACAAGACCTAATAGAAAATGTCTCAAATACTCTGAATGAAACAAAGAACATGAAAAGGTAAGAGGAATAAAGGATGTAAACTGATATAGTTTGATCAGCAGCAGTATGGTCATTTAAGTTAAGCAGTGTACATTTTATAGAATGGTTTGAAGGTGGGTTTGAAGGTGACAAACCCACATTTTATAGGTGGGTTTGAAGGGACTTTAATATTATCTAGTCAATTTCCTGGACTAGTAGTGGGCAGGGACATCTTACACTAGATCAAGTCGCCCAAACCCCCACTCAACTTTAAACACTTCCAGGGATGGGGCATCCACAGTTTCTCTGGGCAACCTGTTCCAGTGTCTCACCACCTTCACAGTAAAAAATTTCTTCCTTATCTCCAGTCTAAGTTTTCTCTCTTTCAATTTAAAACCATTCCCTTTTGTCCTGGTCTCAATATAAAGTCTCTCTTCATCTTTCTTTTAAGCTCTATTTAATATTAAAAGGTCACAATAATGTCTCCGCAGAGCACTCTCTTCTCCAGACTGAACAATCCCAGCTCTCTCAGCCTTTCTTCATAGGAGAGGTACTCCAGCCCTCTGACCATTTTCCTTCCCCTCCTCTGTACCCACTCTAAGAGGTTCATGACTTTCTTATACTGGGGGTTACATTTTGAAATTTGTCTATTCATTTTTTCTTGATATCCACTACTGATACGCAATTTCACCCTAAAACAGATATGCCATGATACATACCAGTCATAATACCATGATGCATAAACAGGCATGCTGTGATTAAGACATTTTGTTGAGGACTTCAGAGAGTCACTGGAATTTAGGCATGGAGATTGAAGGCTGCTGTGACTAAAGCAAAACTTTCATATTCATTCTTGCATTCTTGTTGTGCAGTATGACAGACAGCATATAAAGCAATGTAAGCAATGTGTTTTCTTTACAGTTCTCACACTAGCCTAAAAGATACGATTTCCTCCATGGTGACTTCTCAAAGGCATTAGGCAATCTGGATGTAATTCATTTGACTTGTATTTTGCAGGGTCATATTCCCCCTGTTACTGCTTTGCCATAAAGGGACTGCATAAAGAGCATCCCAGAACACAGGCAAACTTCAGAAGGAAATTTTTTTCAAAGCAGTAAGCTGGCTGCTTAATATGGCCTATTTTGTGGATCACAGTCAAAAGGTACAAACATTCTGAGCGTCTAGTCTCAGTTAAGTGGGGAGTCAAACTTGTTTCATGGTCAAATACTTAGACTCCCTGGAACAATTTGTTTGATTCCTGGAAGAGCTGACTTGGATGCTGAGATTTCCAAGGTTCCACTGGATACTGTGGAAGTCACTGTGGGAGCGGCTGCAGCCTGCTAGCCAAAGAAATTAAAACCTAAAGTCCTCTTACTTGTGGTAAACTTTACACACTGCAGCAGGTTTCACATGATTCCAATGAGTCATGACCTATGGCCAAAGTAGTATTTGTCAGTGGTACAAAATATGTCATTGTGGTTATTTGGCTGCTTCTGTCACTCCATCTGTAGCTCTAGGTAAAAGCTCTTGGTGATTAGTTTTAAAATATGCCTTAAGATGGCCTGGGATAAAAAAGAAGTGATGCAACATTCAAAAGCATCAGTACAAAGTGTCCCATAAACTTCACATGGGTTTCAACTCAGACCCTGCAGGAACATACTTTACTAAGTGGACAGGAAAAGTCAGCAGTCAGGAGGTGATTATCATCTTTACATAAGCCTCACGTCTGACTGCTAGGAGTAGGAATTCCAGCTGGGAATGTTCAAGCCTCTGTCTGTGTTGAAGTTATGTCATCAATAATGTAACTCTTGGCTGGAGTAATTTCAAATAATAAAAGTTTCTGTAGTTTGTAAAACTGGGTTTTGGATATATAGAAGGCAGTCCAATGTCTCAGCATTGCTCTCTAAACATCATCTTTCACTCTAAAACAGTGTTAAGGGCCAAATTTTCTGTGTGGCTTCAACCCAAACTCTAACATTGCAGTTGTAAGTTCAGTACAGGGTGAGTAGCTGTCTAAATACACTGGTCTTGAGTAGTGTACAGTTTAATTCACACACAACCCTGCAAGGAATGGCAATGGACCAGCACAGAGTGAATGATCATAAATAAGCCAGAACATTTCATTTGTTTCTTTTTTTATAAATGTCAGGAGGGTTATTGGGTGATTTTATTAGAAAGGCAGCTGGAAGAAGAAATGCATCAGGTGAAATTAAAAAGAGCAGAATGAGGCTTCATAATGCCTCATAATTCATAGTAACATTTAAACGAAGCAGAGAAGCAACATGTGATAATTCTCAGAGTTACTTGTGGGAAAAATCAAGAGCCAAAGAAAGCATAAAAGTGTGGTCTTCCTGCCCTGTAGGAGCAGCAGCATCCTAAGACTGCCACTTCCTTCATGTTATTGAGCTCAGCTACCAGTGCAGCTGCAGTATATACAATTTTCTGAAGCGTTAACTTTCTAAAGTTACAAGCAAATGTAGTGCACTGACTCATAATCTATTGCACGGTGACTCTGGAGAGGTGAGACTTATTGTATTAATCAGGTGGAATGTAGCCTTCCTAATTCAAGTTATGGCTGTAAAGGAAACAGTGCTAGGGCATGGGAACGAACGAGGGAATCCAGAAATCTCTCCTTGTTGTTTGTTGGCATGACTCTGGCACATTTTCAGACAGTTAGTGGTCTTTCAGCCTCGTTTATAGCACTGGCATGCACCTGAAACCTTTCCAGTAGCTGAGCTGGTATTTCAGCTGGGAGAGGAAAAGATGAGTCTTTAATGGCGTGGACACGGCTATCTTGTGGTCTGGCCCTGGAGCTGGAAGACAAGGTCTTGCTCAGCTCATTTTATGATCTTGGGTCTTGTCTTAGATGCTTAGAGAGCACAGAGGTTCTGGCTCTTTCTAGAAGCACTCAAAGTATCCACAGCTTGTAAATGTGGGGAACGTGCAGTATTATGCTTGGAATTCAGCATTTGACTGCACACCCATTTGGATAAATCCACACCTTGGTTTTCTTGAGCTGAGGAGCACCACAGGGTGCCTGCAATTCCTTCCACCTCGCTGCAAACACGCAGCGTTCCCAGCAGAAACCCACGCATGATGATCAGATAACATCAATGTGCTCTTAATACAAGTGATAATATTTAATGACTTATTAAGTATTCCTAGCATAGAAGAAAATGTTCAACAAAATAATAAGTCTCTTCTTTGAATTAATTATTACAATAAAGCTGAAGATTTTCTTAACTCAGCGCAAATTACTTGAACAAACTGTATCATGCAGACTAACCTTTTAATTGATTAAGTAATTCAAGGCAGACTACCATGGTGCCGTTGTTTCTGAAGCCTTCAAATATATTCTTACATATTTTTTACTCTGCTTTTGACTGTTCAAAAAATTTATCATAAGATTGAAGAATTTCTGGTTTTAATTTCTGGTTTTAAGGAGGCACATATGCAGACAACAGTCTACTTAAAAAAAAATAATCTCTATGTACTACAACCCACCATAAACTTGTCTTGGCAAAAAACACACCTCTGTGTTTGCTTAGCTTTAATCTCATTTGTAGCCATTACCATCACTTTCAATGGGTTTGCAGCCCTCATTTATTGGTAGCAGCAACTGAAATCGTCTGGCTTAGATGCCTTTCCTAGCAACAGCAGCCCTCTTGATCAAGCCATTAGATGGTGTTCCTCCCCATATGGAAACCATATAGCACCCAACTATACAGGAGGCTTTCAATGACTTTACTGGAATCTGAGGAATGGTATTGATCCTTATTTGTAAGGCAGTAAATAAGATATTTCAAATCTTACAGGAAAATATTTCCACAGAGCCATTCTGTGATCCAGTTCTTCCAGTGATATGCTTGAATTCACTCATGGGAATCACTCCTACACTAAAGCCAAGGAAAGGTCTTATGGCACTTCTTTGGTATAAAGCAGGCATGGGAGCTTGAAAGAGGCAGAGACCATGTTGAAGATCTCTGTTAGCACCTTGATGCTTTGTCCCACTCCTTAACTGCTGTCCCTACACCTGCTGGAAAAGAGAAGTGTTGATCATTCCAAGACATGACAGTGGCAGCAGTGGCAGGTAGGCATGCAGTATCCAGCATGCCAACAGCTCTCTGAATAAAGAAAGCGGGATAGGAAATCATCTGAGGCTGTTTAGTTAATACAGTTTAGGCACTGATGAGTGCAAAACAAATCAGAGAGAGGAAATGGAAGTCTGTGCAACAGATATTTGTCACGCTACTTAATATAGTACTAGATGCTTCAGTGATAAAGATAAATTGATTTTAACTCACATAACTAAAGAGGTGCTGTGCATTCATGTCATTGGGGGGTGCTGAACTGCCAACCTTGCCCAGACTCCCAGGCTGACCTCGAGACTGCTTTGGGATAGCAAGGGATAGGCACAAAGTAATTCAAGATGCTCTTTCTTGAGCCCACAGAAAAAGCCCTTGTTTCACTTCTGTATCATCATTAGATCCTATGACCACAATCGGGAGAGGACATTTCCTGTATTCAGACAAAAAATGGAAGGTATCTCTCAACAGGACAGTAACCAGAAATCTCTAACCTATTCTACGTTTGGGTGAGATTAAAAGAGAATGTGCTGAGATGTCTTTTCATTGCCTCCTTAGGAAAAATACCCCCTCACATACTAAAAGCTATTCATTGTCTGCAGATTGGCTAAAAGTTATGTCAATTACAGTAATAATACCTTTGAGTTCAAGCAGTTATAACCAGGTTCCTAAATTAACAGGCTATTGTAAAAAAAGAGAGTTCTCACCTTTCTGGGTCTTCTCATTTGAATCTCACTACAGAAAGGTTAAAGCTATGGAATAACAGTCTGAGCTGTTGAGCTGGCATGAAAAATGTCCTTACAGGTCATTTTAGGAGAAAACGCCAAAACTCCAGCTCTGCCTTGCAATCCTCTGCTATGAGACACAAACCCTACAATGGTTCAACTACACAAGCTGTATCACAGGGGAGAGCAAGAAGAAACCTTGTCAGCTATTATTGATTATTAATTTATTATCATATTTTATTGTAGGCTTCCTGTTCTGTGACAGATAAGCTGTGTCAAGGAATTTATAGGTCTTTTGAACTTCCAGGCTAAAGTGACAGTGGCTATTAAATAGTGAGCTGTTATAAAAGAAGCTGAGGCCCCATAAAAGAAGTAAAATGGGATGAAAGGTGTCTCCAGAGATCTTCATCTCATCTCCCACAGACTTATACTAGAGCACTGATTTCTGATTAATAGCTCATTAGTGGGTGGAGTAAATTTCTGAGAGGAAGAAAAAAATGTGTATTAAAGTGTCATGACTTGCCAAGAACAGCAGACATAATCTTCTTCTAAGGATGGTAAACAAACATTTCATGATGAATAAGTATGGTCATTAAACTTTGACCTTAACTATCCACAATTATAAGAGGTAAAATCTAAGCAATCTTGAGCTTTCTGTTAAAAATTATCAGTCTTCCAAGAAACATTCTGTTCCAGGTTAAATAAATCACCTTTTTTCCTTTGCACATGCAAGTCTTGGGGAAACATATTAAAGCTGGCTTTCATGTTGCAGGTGCTTTTTATGTAATTCTAGATATTTAAGTTAACACTATTTAAGGATATTCAGCATATTACATTCCATCAGCTATGTGGGTCCAAAGGAGATATAGGCAGAATGAGTTTTTAGGGGAAAAAATATGATGCTCTATTTCATTTTTTAAAGAGAGGAACATAAGGGGTCTGGTAGAGTTGGGTTTATTGTTTGGGTTTTTTTCCATGTTAAAATGAAAAGTTGGATATTTGTAGCATTTCTCTATTTTGTGCATATTCAAAAAAAAAAAACCCAAAAAAACACACCAATAACATGTAACTGCTTTATCTCAGTTAAAATTCATTTATAGTTTCAGTTCAAATGAACCTGCATCTTTGAAAAATCAATCACTTGTCCCTAAATCTTTCGTCTTGTAATCAAATCTATCAGATCAAAAATACAGTGTCCAGCTCTCCTGTGAATTCACTTCTTAAAGATAGGGGGTGTATAATTAAGTTTATACAATTATAGCCTAAGAAAGGAAGGGAAAATCAAAGTCCTACTCTAAATCAGGCATCATAATATTCTACATATTATATGAATTCTACAGCAGATATGTTACCTAATTCTACTTTATATGATCCATTGGACTGTAAAAATCTAGCAGAATTCCCAAAGAAGTGTTAGTCAAAGCCATAGTACTCAAGAAGTATGTGGGAGATGTAGAGAATGATTGTATGCACTGGCCAACTCCTGAGGCCATGTTTTAGACCTCTTTGCAACCAACCATTTCCACAAACAATGGAAGTGTCCACAATGACCATTGTGCTCACCTGAACAGAGGTCTTTAGACTCCCAGGCTCTCCAGGGACACATCAGTCCTCTTTGCCCCATTTCATCCCCTCTCTCACTCATCATATACACCTGACAACATCCTTCTGTTGCTCATGCAAATTAGAAACCAGTCACATTTTCTGCTTTCAATAAACATTTTCATGAAGAGAATTTATAAGTATTTTGAAGCAATTTCTCTTCTGTTAATTTGCTCAGTCCTGCCTTACACCTATGCATATTTTAAATAACCAGAGCTTTCCCAAATACATTAATGAACCACCTTGTTTTGCCTCTTCTGAACCTTTCTTTGTGTGGCTTCATTTGATGGCCCTGTTCTTGCACAGACAAGAGAGCAGAGGTAGATGAAATGCCACGCTACCCAACTTCCCCAAGCTTTTCAACACATCAGCAGCAGTTCTGGAGGATAGGGACTCTCCTTCTGCAAAACACTTTCCAGCTTCTGCAGAAAAGTCTCTTACATTGTCCTGACTCATTTTTTCCAAAGTTAGAGGAATCTTCCTTCCTGTTCCCCATTCAGAAACATTCATTACCCAAATATGGTCTCCCATCAATTAGTGGCCATCAAGCTCTCTTGCTTGAACGTGTTACTGCAGGAGAACAAATTGCCCACATCATCTTTGCCAGAATCACAGGCCTGAATTCAGCAACTTGTTAAAGCAATAATTGAAGCAATTCCCAGGGTGGGTCTTGCTTTGCATCATCCTTTATGTTTTTTCAGTCACTCAGGAGTAGGATCTGCCCTGGTTAGCATCCACACAAGACCCTCAGAGCTCTTGCCCTTCATCTTGTATTTAATACAATGATGGCCAGCAAAGGCATTGCCTTCCCATAGAAGTTTCTATCCAAACCTCTGATATTTTCGCCCGGGTGTTCACATCTCTGTGTGTTCATGTTTAAATGAAACCACTCTACATCTTCCTTGATGGTGTCCTAGCTCAGTGTTGCTCACATCATTGTGCCATATGTGCAGTATGGATGTGTTGTTCCTAGTGTAGCAGTTAAACCCCATATGTTTCAGCCTGTGGGAAAGAAAATATTATATACAGTCAACAGGCTATCTTTCATGGAAGCTTTTCTTCAGTGCATTAAAATGGATTTCCCAGTAATATTCAATATTCACCATTCTAGACTTACTCAAGTAAATTCTGCAACCATGTTTGAAATGTATTTATTTATCTCCTAAAGGTCAGGGGCAGAATGTGCCATCATTATATGATATTCAAATAAATAGCAAGCAGTGCACAAGAGGAAATGAGGAGAATATAGTGTCTACAGACAGCATATGTCATTTGTTTTTTTAAGTGTTACCTGTGCATGCCCTCCTTCTGAAGGATACTCTGATATTGTATATTGTGGCATTTAGTGCACTCAAGCAGTAGATTATATAAATTAATTCTGCAGTTCTTTACAGCTGGAATAAAGTTATTCTGGAATAATAGTCTATTATTCCAGAATCAAGCACTACATAATGCAGACATAGACTAGCACTCTTCTTATGAAAATAATATAAATAATAAGAGTACACTACATTAGGAAACTGGTTGACATACACAGTAAATTGACTGTTCTCTGTTCAGGTCACTTCATGATGAATTACCTTTTTGAGAGGTGATCTGCTTAAATAACAGTTTAGGAATTGCAGAAATACAGTTTTATTCTAGGGTGAGACCTTGACTGGGGAGAGATTTTAAAATAAAGTTGTCATTCCTCTGTGTCTAGAATAACTAGTATTTCCTATATATCCTGGGAGGACCCACGCTAATATAAATTATTTAAATTATACAGAAAAGAGTATTTGAGAATTTAAACTGTGACATCATTGTTCTCAGTAGAACCATGTCATGTCTGTTTTGCAAAAGTGTTCTTGATTTACAGATTTGGAGGGCACCATCGAATATTATTATTTAAATTTCTATAGTCAGGTGCTTTTTTAAGGTGCCTGCTAGCTGCTCAAATACCAATGTCTATTGTAACCTTTGGAACATCCAAGTTTCTCTCTTCCTCTTTTGATATGGTCCTCTTTGCTATTTTCCTAGTATGCATCAAATATTTAAACTCAGTCCAAGTCATCAAAAACATTCAAACAAAGTCAAAAAGAGAAACAATTATCTCAAACTTGTATCTTGCAAACACTGGGATAACACAATCTTAATGGAAACCACCGTTTCTTTTAGCACATCACTTTTGATCATTAATAACTCATGAATGATGGAATAATAAAATCCATACCAAGTCAAATTTAACAACCAAGCTATTTAACAGCCAGAGATGATGAACATATATTCAGACTTCAAACTGGTCAAATTCACAAGACAAGCCTAATGGCTTTTTAGCTAGAAAACAGGTCCTGGCACAGTTTAGTTTGCATCTCTGAAATGCTCTTTAATTTACCTCTGAGTCACCTGGAAATTCTGATACACAGCAATAAGAAGTGAATACAGACACAATGCACAGGTGTCTGTGTAAATTCACCCATCCTTCCCAGGAAGAGGAGCAAAGGGAAGGGAACAAGATAACAGCACATTCCTGAGGAGAGTGACACTGAAGAGACAGCAATAAGGAGCACTTGCGCAGAATGACATTAGAGCAACCTCCATTACTTATTCAGCTTCTTACAGCTCTAAAGGCCTGTATGGCTCTCAACATCTCTTTAGGCACATGAGGCAATATTTGTTCCAAGCACTTTGTTCATTTCTTCCTTTGAGAGGAAGAATGGCTGTTGAAAAGAGCTAAATAGAAAGTAAGGTAACCCCTCCTGACTCCTAGGTCTTCTACCAGAAATTATAGCAGGAGAAAGGCTGAACTTCAAAATGTAGTTTTGTTTGGCTCAATCTGATGAACTGATGCATAGTTGGGGACGTGGTTAGTTTTTACTTTTCCAATCACTGAAAACACAGTGCAGATATATTTGCCATGTTTTGCTTTTACTATTGGTGATCAAAAAAATCAGCTAATGATGCAGCACATTCCTGAGTTCTTTGGTACTTAGCAAGTGCAGAACTAGTGAATTGTCACAGCAAAAACACTATATTGTCAAAGAGGGTTTGGTTGGGCTGGTCAGTTCTGAGATCACTGTTCTGCAGTTGATGAAGGGCCTGGATCTCTTTGGAGGCCAAATGGAGACCATATGATCCTGTCTTGGCAGGGTCTCTGGCCCAGATTCTGAAATCTGCTTGTATATTAGATAATTCTCCAATGCCAAAGAAGGGATTTAAACCTTCATCTTGAAATATGCGTATTTATCTGTTACTTCTACCAAATTTCTTGATTCCCAAATTCTTTTCCATCTGGTCCCTCAGGTAGAAGACCTAATGCTAACAGGAACAGTGAGTGGGGAAGCAAGTGAGAACATATTTGCATGCACGCACACAGCCTTTGAAAGGCACATTAACAGAAGACAGCATTTCAAGCCATATGATAATACAGTGTATTAAAATGCTCTCCTAATACATTATTTGATGTGTGACTGAGTAGAAACAGCATATGCAAATTGATTCTAAGCATGCAACATAATTCCCATGTATATGAGCTGTGCAAATGAGAATTCAAGTTTGTTACGAGCACTGACTGAGACATGATCTTTGGTTGTTTCATTTTCTCTAACTCTGAGTCATCAGTCTCACTGTCTGATAATGAATTTGAATGTAAGTCTGTATAATACCTTCTCGTTCTCCATCACATACCCTCCTGTCATCATGTCATTTCCAGGGAAATACAGTTGGAATCACATCCTGCAGTGATGAGGTGAAATATTGCTTTTTCTGGAGGAGTAATAAATATTTGTCACCTTAATAACTTAAAAATTTTGAGAACAGTCCACATTACGATCTCATTGAGTTTGGGAGCATTGTGTTATTTTCCTAGTTTTTATCTTCATGGCAACTGAGAACATGTCCATAAGGTTCCGAGAAGGAAGCACTACATGAGTGAGTGGGGACATTTGGTGGTGTGCAGCCATAAAAAGCAGATGCAAGATGAGCCATCCATTTGCAGGACAATGGTGTTCATTGATGCAATTTTCAGCATGGTCTTAAAACGTTATGGTGGCTTAGAGGCATGTCTTTCCCCAACCCTCACATTTCTCTTTTTTTTTCTCTTCACACATTATTTCAAGTGGCTTTATGAAGTTATGAGTACAGAGACAATATCTAGCCTGGAGTCACCTGTGGGGGATTTGTGGCATGTCTGTTTCTAGAGAAACAGGCTGACAGATCTACAGACAGACTGCCTTTTCCTGGAATAATTCTGAATCTTATGTAAAGAGGAAAAGGTTCTCAAGTAACAAATCCAGGATGGTTTTTCCAAGTCATTAGAGTTCTAGGTTAGAGAAGCCATGGGGAGATAATAAAAACTGTATGGACTGAAGCAGATGACTGAGTGACAACTCTCTTTCTGCCTATATGCAGCACAGGAAATTTTCCTTGAGAGAAATTGAGAAAGCAGCCTAACCCACAACTAATCCCACATGCCCTAATCAGCACAGTTTACAATATTTCTCATGAGATGTGGTGCTTGCAAAACAAGGAAAGCTGGCAACCTCAAAAGGAAAGAGCTGCTAGCACCAGAGCCAGGGACACAGCTTCCCATGGACAGTCACAGGCACAAACCACTCCTGCCTGCCAACCACCAGTTGCTGCACCTCTAGCAGCTGCCTGTACACAGCAGAGAAAACATTTTCCTCCATCCCATCTGCCCTTGACACATGACAGGGAACACTCTGTGAACACAGAGCAGCCCTGAGTTGATAGATGGGGAAAATCCATGCAGGATATTCTGACATCTCTTGAGTTCAGGATCCTCAGTTCACTGCGGATTCAGGAGCTGCCAGGCTTATCCATGGTCTCCTATGACCCCATCCTATTTCATACCACAACCTTAGCAGCTAGGCAGTGAACAGCCCAGCCTTCAGCCTCCCTCAGACAGAAGTCAAGCTGCTTTTGCCTGCTCCTCAGATCATCACTGGACCAGTTAAGGACGCTCTATTCCTCCTGAAGGAGCTTTGCTACATGACACTAGAGTTTAGTATTGCAACACTTACCCAGGTTAGAGGAAAGCCTGACTATGGTACCTACTTATGAATTATTTGTGTACTGCACTATGGATGGATACCTTAGGCACAAAGACCTCTTACCTCTTCTTTCCTCTGTCTTAATCACTAGCACATATGGTGATGTACCTCCTACTCTTATTTGCTCATCCTCATGGCTGTTGTGTTTTTTCAGTGCAGGCTGGGGCAGGATGTACAATGGGAGCGATTCCTAGAGGAAAAGACAGGATGGACAAGACAGAAAGATGGATGAAGACTGAGTAAGATCGGGGAAAGACCAAAGCAAAAAAGCAAGGACTGGAAAAGAGAAGGAAGATTCCTGAGAAGAATACTGTTGTTTGGGAGTTGGACATATGTTTCAGATCACTTGAAGGCTGAAGGGCAAAAAGTGATAATCACAGGAAGGAGGAATGTGGAGAACTACCACAGGACCTAGGGTACAAAAATTTAATAAGCAGAATCCAGAGAGAAGATATAAGAACAGAAGGCAAGGGATAACAGAGCAGTAGCAAACCCTTCTTTCAAGAACTTTCTAATTAATCTGCTGCTCCTCTAGCATTGCTAGCGAATGGGGACGATGACAAAAATGTGTGTGTGTGCATCGCCCTCTAGTGCCGGGCGCCCTTGGAGACGTGCGGCAGCTGGGAACCTCTGGAGAGCAGCTCTGAAGGGGTCAGGCTTCTTGAAAACCCGCATAAAGACATGAAGAGCAGGAAACTGGGAGAGTTTTCTCATCTGTTATTAAAAATAAACACAGTAAATTGCATCTAAAAGTCTAAAGTAAAAGATAATTGAGCTCAAAGAGCCATGCACATGACCACTTAACTAAGAAATGTCAACAAGCAATTGTACTTCAGTGTTGCTGACCTTGACTTTGCACTTGCTAATATTCATATTAATTTATCATTGGTTACTTAGACACTGAAAAAATGTATATGAGAGCTGAACTCAAATAACAAGAAAAAAACTTTCCCACTTTGTTTATTCATTGATTTATATTGGATGTGCAAGTTGATTCTTCTGGACTTAAAGGCCAAATGAAGAAATAGGAGCATGGATACCGGTCAGTGAATGAAAGAAATTTAGAGACTGTTTGAAATCCTTTTTACCTTCATTTTTCCATGATTTACTGATTTAATTTTTTTATTATTTAATTTTCTTCATATGAACTTGGTGCTGACTGGCAGAACACTGTGCATTCATGTAAACTAATGTTTACGCATTTCAGGTAGCGATGTGTAAGCTTCAAGGAAGGTTCTCTCTATATGGGATTTATTTCAGCAGGTGGAAATTCCTGCTATTGCTGAGGTGTGGGTTTGTTCTAATTTTGCCAAACCTCTGCTAAATCACATTAATTCTTTAATGCCTTTACATTCCTTTAAAACTTGTAGCATAACCTATTCCATAAAGCTGGCTCCTCTCACCCAGCTGTCTCACTCTGATTTCTTAATCCATTGCAGAGTTTCTCCACTTTTGCCCTGAACCAGCTTAAAGTCAGACCTGAAAGTCCTTGGCCTCTGAAGGAAGTGGTAGAATAATTTCTGCCCTTTGCAATCAAGAAATGATTCAAAAATGTGTATCAGCTTGCAGTTTTGACCTTCTACATTGGAGGGACTCATCTGATTGTATGTGACCACTTTGCAGGACCAGAGCTGAGACCCACTGGAGGCAGAGACCCAATTCTAGAGCACAGACAGTGGTAGAAATGGGCCTTTCTTCAGGCCCTTGACTCCTGCACTCAAAACAGGAATGAAAAGACGTTAGTTGCTCATGGCCCAAAGACCTTCAAACCTCCCTGGCTGGCCACACATTTCAGTGTTTCTTAATCATCATTAGTGCAGAGCAAACCATGGGATTGACAGCTGAATGCTTGACATCTGTGGGTCATTTCTAGAGCCCAGGACTCTCATTTCCTGCTGATAAATTGCAGATTAACTAGATACTATTAATTTCTGTTCCTGCCAAGCTCCCTCAAGATACTGACATTCTTTGTAGTTCTGAAGCCATAATCCAAGCTGAAATAAAACCATACCTAAAGCCACAATTCCTTACTTCTTTTAACATCACAAAACAGATTAATTGAGGTGGAAAGTCATCTATAATAATAATGTTAGTGCTTCTTTTGCATAAGAATAGTCATGTTTTTTTTACAAATATTAGGGTGTCATCGAAGCCTGTTACATTATGAAAAAAAAAAAGCCAAGAAAAATATTTACAGAGATCTGCCTCTTAAATCAAAAGATAGACAGGACTTAACAGTCAGAATGGCTGATGCACTCTCTGAAAAATGTGCATGGTCCCAGTATGTGTTTTATAAAACTGTTTTACACTTTATAGAGCTTGAACTGGCTGTGCACACTTTATTAAGTATATGGAAACAGCTGTTCACAATTAAGTTCTTTATTCTTCAAATACCTACTACTGGGCACTGAATTGACTGCCATATGTTAATCCAAGTCACTGATCTATATCTCCATATAGACATACTCCACAGTACCCTTAAACTGTTTCTCTTTACAATAATGTTAGTTTTCCCGCATAGTAAAATGGAAACTCAGAGCTTAATTCTCTTCTCATTCATGCCAACATGAATCAAGGTCATGGAGCTATGCTGATGAAAGCAGATGCAAAATAGAATGATGGTCAAATCCCTACAGCCCATTTTAAGTTTTGCAAGTTACATGTCTAAAAATTAAAACAAACACCTGCCAAGCTAAAAGAGGTCAATCTTTCAAAAAGTAGCAGAACTTCTTTTTGTGACAGATATCCTTTCCCTGGGAAGGAGGAATTGTGTGTCATCACCGTTACACATAAACCATGGGAACAGGAAGAAACAAGCTAGTCAAAAAGCTGCTTTCCTTAACTCCACATACACCTTCTCCCTTGGCATTATTAAAATATGCAGGAATGGAATATTCTGTTACTTCTACACAACAAGATACGCAAAGGAAATGGTCTGGCAAACTTGTTTCCAAGTGTAAAGGGCTTTCTTAGTTCCCAGTAGCCTTGCCAACAAAATTAAAGCTCTTCAAATAACACTCAAGTTAGTCTTTCCTTAGGATGCATTTAAATGTTCCTAAGTCTACTAAGGTACTTCCTTTCCTTAGAATTCTTTGTGTCCAAATGTCAAGTAATTACCAAGGATGAATTGTGTTCCAGAAGATTCTTAAACAAAACTCAGGAAAGCAACTCATGTGTTGGGAGCCTCAGACATTTGAGGCTGTCTGACAGAGCAAGATATTTGAATCGTTGTTCAGTTTGAACAAACAGCCAGTTCTACTGAAGTCAAAACCAGAGAGAAAACCTGAACCCACTATTTAGAGAGGACAGGTGAGCTAACACCCACATTAGTAAGTGAAAGTTCAGTCCCATATCTGTGTGTTAACTGTATCCAGCCCAAGACAGCAGTCACATAGAACAGCAGAAAAGCAGGTTTTGTGACATACCTTTCTTCCTGGGACATGAAATCAACCCTTCACACAGCTACTTTGGGACTTAATCTCACCAGGATAGGATAAACACAGCAAACATTGTTCAAAGGAGAGCCAGTCCTCAGACAGTATTCACTGTGAGATGTGTGAGTTGTAATGGCATGTGACACATCACAAAAAATCATCAGCCATCCCAGATCATTTGGGATTTCCTATTGCAGCCTGAGTGTTACACTGTAAGAATGAAGGTACTTGAAATAATACTGAGCCTGGTTAGTAGAAATCTAGCTTAGGCAAGATGTGCAATGGCCATATGGTTACTATAATATTTCACAGTAACATAGACTTGAGTATGTGATAATAGTTTCATAGGCAATGGTTTAATACTAGCCATGTGTTAGCTGTATAGATACAGCTGCTAGGAGAAAAGTCTGGGCACAGTCAAAGGGATTGAGTCAGTCAGTGTTTGCCAAACTCAGAGGATTTAGCCACAGTAATAACTAGATGTTACCTTGTGTTTTTCATATTAATTTCCCTGATGAAACTATGGTTTATAATGGTTAGAGTAATATTTCTTTGTTTGCTCCAACAGGCTGAAGTCATGTGAAAACTGGTGTTTCTTTGAAAGCTGGGAGGAAATCGAAGCTTAGCTTCAAGGTTTTTGGGAAAGCAACACAAATCTTCATTAGGGCAGTAATAAGCATTAATGCACTGTAACTAAAATGGTCTGTTACCTCTTCTTGTTAGAAACTGGATGATAGATGGACACCATTTCCTCTTTCTGATTACTATTGCAGTGCTAATGACTTTGGTGAATACATACATGATTGAACCGATCGCAGAAAAAAACAAGAGCATAAGGCAGTGATTTGGTCATGTTGCTATCTTTCCTCTAGAGACAAAGCTATTTAATGTTGATCATTAAGGACATGGATGGTGCAAAATAATAAATAAGTTATTTTTTTCCTTTGAATTTTGGAAGGAAGGTTTCTGTTGTTTTCTCTCTAACATTACAGTACCTGTTCTAAACGATGGACTTTAAAGAAATAGCTTTCCATGGTTTTCCTCTTACTATTTCTCATTTTCTACCATCCTCATGATTCTTCCACAGAGCAGATTTCTAGTTGCCTCTAAAGAGGATATCAGTTTATATCCCAGACTTGATACCATGCTACACCAGTGTGCACTGCTTTTTAGTGCTTGAGAAAATGACGATGTTTTGACACAGGACAGTGGTCTTCAAATAATTGTTCCTTTACTATAATTTTTAATAATCAGAAGAGTTATAAACTTGTATATAATAACTTACACATATTATCAAGCTAAAAAACTACCTTAGGACTGCATAAAATTGCTTAAATTGAAAAGTGTTCCCCCTATGTTGCAATTATCCCATTGCTGAGTCATCAAAAATAAGGAAGGCAGAAATTCTTCTGGAGAACAATCCAGACTTGAAGATATAAATTGTATTGTAAAGACACAAAAAAATACCCTCGCTACCTAGACCCTATGATAATAATATAAATTAATAACCAAATATCATTATTATAGAGGATTTTTAATGTTTATGATGCTTCTTTAAACCATTTCAAAGATTCCATTTTTTTAAAAGAATTATGTTCTTCGGTACAATAGTGATACTTAATACTGTAGATATTTTAATAGTTTAGATCTTTAATATTTAAAGTATTTGTAATATATTAATACTTTAAATTTTTTCTGCCATTAGATTTTAGAGGCAGAAAACAAAACCAGAAACATATCTTGACTCATTTGTGGGCTTTTTCCTAAATGTTTTCTGAATTATCTTCCAAAATATGTGATGAAAATAATGTACATAAGATTTCATCAAAACATTATACTGAGATTCTTATGTGAACAGCAGGAAAGCCCGTGCATGTTAGCACATAAGCAAAATAACATAACCCAAATATGTAACAGTTCTTTTTTGTTAATCCCTTCAGTCACTTTCAACCAACACATCACAAATGACCATGAATTCTGGTTCAGAGTCAAAGTGGATTAGAGGGAAAGTACAAATTAAGTTTTCATGTACAAATTAGGAAACTCCCAGCTCCTGTCTTCTTTCATGCCCTATCATCCTTACCAAACTTGAGCCAGAGTGTGCCCAGGTGATCAAGGCCTGTGGTATCCAATCTTATATCAAAAATAGTGGGGCCAGCAGGGCCAGGGCAGTGCTTGTGCCCTTGTACTTGGCCCTGGTGAAGACACACCTCAAACTGTGTCCAGTTCTGGGCCTCTCACAAGAAGACATTGAGGGGCTGGAGAGTGTCCAGGGAAGGCTGGTGAAGGGTCTGGAGCAGAAGCCCGGTGAGGAGCGGCTGAGGGAGCTGGGAGTGTTTAACCTGGAGAAATCAAGGTTCAGGGGAGAGCTTATCACTCTCTACAACTGCCTAGAAGGAGGCTGTAGGCAGGTGGGGATCAGGTTTTTCTCCCAAGTAATAGAGAAGACAAGAGGAGAGAGAGGACAGGACAAGAGGAGATTATCTCAAATTGCACCAGGTTTATATTAGATATTAGCAAAAAATCCTTCACTGAAAGGGCTGTCAAGCATTGGAACAGTTTGCCCAGGGAGTGATGGAACCACCATCCTTGAAAATGTGAAGTTGTGGCACTTGGGGACCTGGTTTAGTGGTGGGTTTGGCAGTGTTAGGTTGACTGTTGGAGTTGATCTTAGAGACCTTTTCACAGCCTAAATTATTATATTGTGCTCTTTTTTTCTGTTTTGCTTATATATAATAATGTTCCCACGCACTTGCAGACTTAGCTAACGACCCAGTATGTTCCCTTACTTTCTAATGCTCAGTCCCATAGCAGAGTTGCCAGGGGTAGAAATAACAAGAGTGGAAAAAATCCCTTACCCAAGAAGACATTAGGATTTGCCACATCCCCAGTAATCTCTGTATGCCTAACTGCATTTAGTTATTATGTCCTTTTAGGCCAGGTAGCAGAACTCTGGTCTTGCCCTTGAGGAACCCTGCTGAAGCCACAATGAAGAAAGCTGGCAACTTCCCATATCTGTATGCAAATACAGTTTAGGGTACTTTTTAACCAAAAAAAAATAGCCGCTGCCTTTACACCTTGGTTATTTGTCTCAGAAAGGATATTAAATATTGATAGATTTTTACTAATAAATGTATCTTGGTGTATTTTATGTCACAACATCTCAGACAGAATGTTTAATGGAAAAATCCCTTTGTAGGTAAGTACCAGTTCAGTCATGGAAAATTACATCTCTACAAACATCCACTGTTGTGGAGTTAGTTCTTGAAGTGATCAAGGAAAGTGCGACCCAAGTGGGACTAATTTGGCCCTTCACATATGGTATATAAAGCTATGCATAGGAGACCACTAATCTGGGGAAGAGGCCAGCCTAGCATTAATTGTGTCTCTAGGCTACACATTCTTCAGCTGATGCAAGTGAAAAAGTACAGATGTCATTTTGGCCCATGGACAGATACCACATTTTTTTTACTGATGCCACAGAAAAACTGATCATGAACAAAGTGGCTAATAAAAGAGCATACATTATAAAAGGTCTCAAGTTTAAATAATTCACTGTTTCACACCAAAATATCCATGCAAATAAAAAAATGAAATCATCAAATTTAACTTCCTTACAGCAAAGAAGTTGCCATATTTTGGCTATAAATTTCTTCATAAAAATGGCACCTATTAATATGAATTTTATATCATATTAAAGTACAAAAAGCTCATAAAGAATTATTCCATGCAATACAATTTTTTCTTTGTTCTGTCTTTCCTTTAAACTATGTCTCCAAATCATTTGCAGAATGAAATCATAGTATTTAATTTTATGATTTATATTATTAGTTCATGTAACTCTTAGGCCATGTACCTGAGGTTCTCTGTAGACCTTGTTGGAAGGGGCCATGCAGTCACTTTGTCTGCTTTCAGCGGGATAAGCAGACAGAAGCCAGGCCAGCGAGAGTGCTCAAGAAAACCCTTTTTGCCCTTTATGCCTTCCCTCTCTCTTCCTTCCAGCTGCAGCCAAGAATTAGTCATGACTGCATTTTTGCAGGTTTTATAAGTTTGTCTTAAGCCCTGCTTCCAAAAAGGAGGAGAAGCCAAGCTTGGGCACTGAAACCCATTTAAATTCCACCAGCACTTACTATTAAGTGCAGAGTTTAATAATTTATTAAGGGCAGAGTTGTGGAAAGAGGCAGAACCTTGAAATCCTTCTGCTGCTAGATAGGGCACTAACAGGGACACATGCTCAGTCTTTGGGACATTTTGCAAAGTGCTCTGTTGCTCTGCTGTGGCTGATTAAAGTCCTGCTGTGACTCCTGTGCGCTGGCAGAGCCTCCTGGTGGCACCTGTACATAGAGCTCTGGGACAGTCCATGGCTCCTGCCCTGCAAACATCACAGGAGACAGGAAAAGAGATGCCACTGCAATTTCATTTTCTCTTGTTTGTCTGAGAAAGCCATTGTTTATCTGCAGTCCACAGTAAATGCGTCTCTGTATGGGCACTGCAGGACATGTAATGCATAAAACATCCTTCACCATGAGGCAGAATCAAGCAAACTGCAAACTGAGACACTAATTTGGAGAATCCCATTTCTGTTCAGTCTCTCAGCTTGCTGGAACAGAAGACAAAAGCAAAACTCCCGCTGTATTCAATGCCGTAAGGCATCATGAACAGCCCTGAAGGGTGTTCCTCTGCCCAGCTGACCTGATGATATTTGGGAAAAAAAGATCTTTTATTTCCTAGCTCTGAGCTGCAGAGACAGCCGATGAATTATTTACTTCCTCTCCTAAGCCACCCTCCAGCTCTGCTGTGCACAGATGCAGCTTTGGCCCCAAAGGCCAGGGCAGATGAGAGCTGGCCCTTGGCCAGGGGCCGGGCAGCAGCAGAGGTTCCCGGCGGGGTCAGGGGCAGGGCAGGCAGCAGCAGCACACACGGGCACACACACACAGCTCTCCTGATCTGCCACCACAGGAGATCAAGGGCTTTGCCATGGAAGAATGACAAAGTGGAGCTGGGGGAGATGTTCTATGGCAAGGGCTGAAATTTTGGGTAATCTTCAAAATTTTGACCAGAATAAAATCCATTGGGTTGTGCTGATTCCTTCCTTTTTACAGCATCTCTGCTTCAGTGGAATGGTGTTTCAAAACTGTCTCTGCCAAGCAGAGAGTATAGATATAAGATAGTAATGCCACTACTGAAAGTAGCTGCCTTACATAAAAGAGAATTATTTTTTAAATCCTCTGCAATCCTGAGCTGTTACAATCACGTTATATAAATGTGAACATTGTGATTTAGCCAACTGTGCCTCTTTCTCTCTTGCTCCTCATTTGCCTGTCACATGGAAGATTTCAGTACAAAATTTTGCAGACATGTTTGTGATTCGCAAGCTATAACTTAAACATTTTTTCCTTTTTTTTTTAAACTCACACATCTGGGTCATACAATGATCTGAGTAAGGCTTAGCCTCCCTGGTGATGTGCAGATCCGCCTGAAGCCTTTGCCACTGTTAACAAATATTCCAGTGGTGGTACAGAGATCATCTCTCAGAAACTGCAGCTTGATTTAAATTCACTCACTGCAGCTCCTCATCTCAGCTGATGCCCTGCTGTGTTTAATTGGCCTCTAAAAGTACATCTTCCTTGTATCTTGATTATTTTGAGTAGGAGGCAAGAGCAGAGGAGGGAAGTCAGGGGGAGACCTGCAAGGAGTGGAAGAGGACAGAGGAGGGGCAATAGGCAAATGCTGCAGCAGTGGAGAGAGTTATCATAACATGGTCCTCAGAAATGCCCTTAGGGCATATCTTCACACAGGGTGAAGAAATGCAGCTAGGAATCTGGATAATTACAGTTCTTCCTATGAGAAATGGATTTTAAAATTTGTGAATAATTTATTTAGTAAGGTTCATCAGGACTAATAAACGAAAAGGTGTGTCCTGAGAATATGAACTTCATTGTAAATGCTGACAAATTTTTAAAATGCCTCGGCATAATTTTATCCTGAGCTGGGCAGAATTCATCCAAACAATTCCCAGTTGTGCACTGGCACAGTTCTGGAGTTAGCAAAGGCCAAGGCCCACGGCTTACTGGCAGTCTGGATGCAGCCATCTGTTTTAGCCTGTGTCTGAGTTCAGTGGGATGAACTCAGCTGAACCTCAGCACCTCACACTCAGAAAAGAGACATTTATAAATGAAAATGTGCAAACAGTAAATCCTATCTTGAATGGTTGAAAAAGGGAGGGGGGAATCTGTACTGTGCTATTTAGGACTAAAGATGTCTTTATAGCTCATCAAGTTCACAGGCAATTCTCAAAACCACCAAATTTACAGTTATAATCTGTTTAAATCTTCTCCAGATTGACAAATAGCACAAATGTCACAGAACCATTTCCTGGGTAAGTGCTGCTGCCAGGAGATTATTATGAAGATGATGGGCAGAAATTCCTGCCCCAGCACAGCTGAGGAGAGGTGACCCCCCTGCAAGTCAGTGCCTGCATTCACAGCCCTCGGGGTGCTGTGCTGCTTGGCCAGCTCTCTGCACAGGGTCACCTCTCTGCTCTGCTTGGACTCTTCACCAAAAGTCTCCCTGACATGAAGGACTTGATCCACATAAGGCACAAATAATATGTCTTCCATGGGTTTCAGTGGGTTGAATTACATGCTTCTTCATAGGTGTTTAGGTGATCTGTAGAGATTTGGTGGACTCTTCATCAAAATACAGCAAAAGAATCCCCCATATTTCTGTCTACAAAGCTGTGTACTGGCACTGTATCCTCATGCTGCAGGGAAAATCACTACTGTAATTAATTTAAGAATGTGTCCTTTTTAAGCCACACTTCAATCGGGTTGCATTTTTGAATAATTATGCTTTAAAAAGGAAGTCTAATGAGACTAATGGCTATCAAATTACTAGATTTTGAAAATCATTGATTTTCTCATTTACACTCATACATGGCTGCTAAAATTAATTGATTTCATTTGCATATAGAGATTGCATTTGCTTTGACTTCCAGAATGTTTCTCTCCCAAGTTTCTCATCAAACTTTCAATATTCATTTTCATAAAAAGGCAAGTGATCCTTTAACTATGCTCATTTGCATTGGAACTGAGACATTATCCCTCCTCTAAATAAGCACTATTTTAATTATCCTTTTTGTTTGAATATATTCTATCCCAGAGTGCTTAGATATTTCAGCTGTACTCATCACCATGGCATCTGAATACCTTAATGAAATTACAATAGAAAACTCTAACATTAAATTATTTCAAACCTTTTGTTTTCTCTCTTTTCTTAGAGAAACGCTTTTCTTTCTCTCTTCTACCACATCCGTTAAGCTAAATCATTTTTTCCACCCCTTACCAACTTTCCACTTTCTGCCTCATAACTTTCCCTTCTCTTGCCCCTTCTCACTCCCTGGTTGAATGGGAAGGCTGAGCTGTTCATGTATTTGGAAAAGGTTAAGTTGCCAAATGACTCGTATTTCCCCTACTGTAATAAGCAGCACTAAGAAAAACAGAAATTCTTTCCAAGAGGACCCATCACTAACAGCAAAGGCATATAAAAAGAAGCCTAGATAATGATATGCCAATTAAGTACTAGTGAAATATGTTGATGCTAACCATTTATCCAGACATATGTCTACTTGGTATCACTAGCCAGCTTCTATCAACAAGAAAGATGCTTCATGATCAGTACATTTCTCTCTATCATTTCTCCCTCATACCATGCTCTTGTTCTGCTAAACTGCCTACATGTTTTATTCTCTATTTTTAAAGTATGAAACTATGCCCATCACTTCACAAGCATTTTGGCACTTTAGAAAATATCTTTCTTATGGCTTGGGTGCTGCTGGGCTCTTGTTATTTAAAAAATTGTTTTGTCAAATTATGGACAGGAAGCTAGATTAAATAAGTAGAACTAAAATTATGCACTGATTTTGTGCATTTGGGGTCACTGTGGTTTCTACTCAATGAAGAAGCCTCCAAAGGAAAGCCCTGCGGAGAAGAGTTGTCTGAACCAAACTGGCTGTGCCCCAAGGCTGCAGGCTGGAAGTTCCATGGGAGGCTGTGAGACCCTGGCTGTAAGGGCTCTCTCCCCCAGAGGGGATTTTGAAGAGGATTCCTGCAGTCAGACATCAGATCAAGCTATTCTGCACAAAAGAAACATTTCTTTAATGTTGGTTCTGTGGCATCTTGAATTGGCTGTTTTTCTTCACCACACAGTTTCATTCAAAAATGTAATTTGTCAGAGGAAGAGACAGGGATGTCCTGACAACCTTATTCTCTCCTGACTTCTGGTACTCTACTGAAAGGAGGCCTTATTGACTGGCAAACCAGTATCAACAAGGAGCAATTCAAGCCAACATCCATTCAGTCCTTTACCTATCTGCTAGGAAGGGTGGCACTTTTACTGGAATAATAATTGTAATGTGAATATGTTTTCACATATGGCTCATATGTTTTCACATGTCCCTCAGTGAGCCATGACATTTTATGAGGCTTGATAACAAGTAATTTGGACTCCAGTCAGGTCATAAGCCCATTTTGGTTTTCATGGGTAGTGATGATCTCGATGGCACTACTGAGGCCAGTGCAAGTCATATGGACAGCTTCAAAGGAGCTACAGCACTGCAAGGAGCACAGGCCCCAGCTTCTGGAATCCTAACACACCCCTGATCTTTAGAGTTTATGTTGTTACTGCTAGAAGTTACTCCTCCCAAGAAACAGGTTAACAGCATGTATAAACTAGCCAGGAGTACACCTAAAATGGAAATTAGAAGAATCTTTCAAACAATTACAAGATTTCAGTTCTTAAAAATTCTATCCACCTGGAGAAACAGAGGTGGGAAATTGAAGCTGAAGTTGGTGATTTTCTGCAGTTTAAATCTTCCAGAGATTCAAAAGTCAAAATGATTGAACCACTAAGAGCTATTTAATCCTGTAGATTATGTGCTGCAGGCTCTGGTCAGAAAAGTAAAATGAAACATAAATCAGTAGTATGAAAGCTTGAGCATTATTTAAAATGTGCTGAATCATGGAATCCTGGCAATTTTGACTGTCCAAGAGTTCATGTGACTTCTCTTTTTCCAAACCTCTGTTAATATCCTCTTGGCCTTCATATTATTTTACCTTTAGCTACATCAAACTGAATGCACCCAGTCTGATCACACCAAAACAACTGAATAATTCCATGCTTCATTGAGAGACTAGCTGGGAATCCCTTGCTGCAGGAGTTAGCCAGGGAGTCATGGCCAAATATTAGACCACAGAAATCAAATTACTAGGAATATTTGTTTTGCTGCATCATCTCTACTGAGATGGCAGATGTGAACAGAATAAAAAAATAAAACATGTTTCTGCAATTCCAAAAAAGAACATTTTGAAAATTCCTCTCTGTCACTATCTGCATTTTTTTTTTTTTTATCATCGGTACTTACAGCAATGGAATCGGACTATGTGAGATCACCTTAGCTAAACTGAACAAAAATTGATATTAGGTAGTCATCTCATTTTGATTCACAGAGCTTAGTTCTTACAAAATCATCCATGTAAGTGATATGCCATAAAGGCAGATTGCATGGACCATAATAACACAATTAATTAGGTGTCTGAGCACTGATAGTTTCACTGGTATTTGGTTTGTGTATCATTTAGGAGTTGGGTAACTTCTTAATATTCATGAGTTTTCTGTAGTCTGAAAGAAAAATGTTTTGACATTTATATGGAGACTGGAGAGAATATGAGTTTGTGTGGCTACATATTACTGTACAAAAAGATGGGGAAAAGTAACTGAAATCCAGTCCTATAAATATAAATCCACAGTCTCGATTCAACCAGACACACAAACATATGTGTAACCTTAGGCTCAGAATTCTTACTACTGACATTTAGATTCAGAATTTTTCTTAAATCGGCCTTTTGATTATTGGAATTTTCTTCACCACGATTCTTATGTATACTTACAGTGGTCTGATATGCCCTAACCCAGATCTCCACCAAATTAATTTGAATAAACTCACTGAAGATCTATTTGCCTTTTTTATCCAAGGTTTTGGCTGTACTCTTACTCAAACTTCATATGACGACCTAGCCATAGGAATTTCTAGATGTACATTTGAAGCATTTGAAGAAGAAAAGGGAGAGGTGTTCAGCCATTTTTTTTTTTGCCATTTCATTTCAAATATTCTTCCCTGAAAGTACACTGAATTAGGCTTCTCCATGAAAAGTACATGATGATAGTTACAATAAAGAAGTATTTCCTGTTGTTGATTACAAACCTAAACATTTCCTTTATGTGACTGCTATTAGAAGGAGAGGATTGGTTTTTTGCATACACATGTGCAAACTCACTCTCAAGATAGGTGGAGCTTCATTTGGTGCCCCAAATTAAACATTCTGAGTGAATGAGAACTCCCAACACTCACTGCTCATTTGTTGAGCATTACTATTATAGGTAGTGAAAAACATTCTAGGTTTTGTGTATGCACAGTGTGCTCGAGAACAATGTATATACACTTATCATTTCTAAACAATAATGCCTCAGGTGGGTTTAATGGAATTAATCACTGGTCAGTACAGTCTCTACAGCAAAGAAAGGGATGTAGAACAATGAAAACCCCCTGCTTTTTCAGACCAGCATCCTAATCAAAATTTCATAATTAACAACTTTCAGTTGTGATAATGTGCTGATATCTTAGAACAGATTTGGGAAACAAAGACATTTTTATCCTTACAGTCAAAATTTAAATATTTTAAATTGATCACTTAAGTCAAGATTAGCAATATTGTCATGAAAGCTACCTGGGACTTGCTGCTTAAAGAGGCCAGCCTGGACATTGTTTTTTTGTGAATATTAATATTTTCTTATCTTGATATCACTCCTTCCTGGAAAGGAAACTGTTAAATCCTGAGTATGTTCCTTAGAATTTCTTGGAGAACAAAATGCAGAGCTAAATGAAGCATGAATACCATCTCAAAATTGCTCTCAGGATGTACTGTGAGCCATAGATTTTAAACAGTCTTTGCTGGTTTGGGTGCAGCCCTGGTTTAGGGGGTTGTTTGAGGTTTTTTAGAGTGGAATTACATGAAGGTATGTAGTGGAGTAATGAAGCATGGCATTTTAATTAATAGCTCACTGTACAGCTATTGGTCATCATTTTTTTACAGACAATGATTTTGGGATGCAGAAATCACCCAAAATGCATGATCTGTCACTGTAGGATGAAGAGGGTATTTTCTGAGTTTATTCATATGGTCATGCTCTACAGCAATAATAATAATATTTAATGTGTCTGGGTCATTCCATTACCAAAGTGCAGGCATTATAGGCTGTAAATTTTGGCTCCAGGGCAGTGGGTGAACTAAGAGAAGAAGTAATGATCTGGTGCTCCTGCAGGAGCTCATAAGGGCGATGTGCCATCACCCAGGACAGAAGCACAAACCCACAACTGAAGGATTTTGCCAACTGCAGCATGTGCTCCCCTGGCTCTGTGCTCTGACATTACCCAGTGCACAAAGGAAGGAGATTTCTAGCAAGGGCAGCATCATTAACAACCCTGGCCCGGGCTCAATGCTGCTCAGAGGCTCAAAATCTTTCACTGCAACTGAAAGGAAGTGCTGACATCTTGAAAACACAAAGAGAGAGCCTGGAAAAAAGCTGGATTTTTCTTTTCCTTAGGACCTGCAGGAAGAGTGTAAATTATTTCAAGATTTTTATACATCTGCCAGATGTTTTTTCTTTTATTTGATTTTAATTTTTAATGTGAAAACTGAAATCTGTTTTGGATCATTTATAATGTTTGAATTTTCCTATTAAAAAAAAAATGTTTTGCTGCAATTGCAACCAAAATCTAATTCCATTCTTTCAAATACTTTTAGGTGAGGAAAAATTTGTATTCGCTGTAAGACAAAACTCTTATTCTGAAGGTGTTGAACCAGGCCTAAAAAATATAAGACAAGGACACAGGTACATCTCTGCCATCTTAGTTGAGAAAAATATTTAAAAACCTTCCTGTACCCTGTATTCACTGTTACTTTGGTCTTGACTAATGAACTAATTGCTAATTAATACTTTGTAGCAATTAAATAATACACAGGATTCCGGGAACAGGTCTTTCTAATAACAAAATATTAACCAAAGTCAGATGTTGAATCTACTGTAAATTAAATCAGCACCATTTCTGGTATGGACTCAAAAATTGGGTTTGATCTCTTGATTCTAGAAGTGTGCTCTGTTGCATGTACAAATTCACTGTGGCTCATGTACCATGGTTTCCCCTATTTATAAAAAATAACTGTGGCTGTGTTGATGCAGTAATTCTGTGTCTGCACTTGGGACACCAGAAAGATCAAGCTACATCCTAAGCAGTAAATAAATAAGCAAATGAACAAAAAAGCCTCACTTTTCTTGACTCTCAGAGTAAAAGGAGCCCCAGGTTTGGATTCCTCTGTGTGCTCCACAGAGCAGATGATGACAAGTCATGCTTAATAAAAGGCTCCATACAAAGCTGGCCCTCGATGGGAGCCTCTGCAAATAGTTCTATAGGACATGCTGAGAGAGATGTGTATTAAACCCTTCTTTCTAGGTCTGAAGAACTATATTTTGAGTGGGGACCTTGGAAACTTGGCTACAGTTCTCCCTTCTCCATATGGGAATTACACTGGGACTAACCTACCTAAATCAGCTCCACACTAGGACTTGATTCCCTGGACACTGGCATCTAGTAACACTTAATAATTTTACCCATATCTCCAGAAGGATGTATGTCTCCCACAAATGTTTCATCTCATCTGTGATTCCTGGAATGGCAAAAGATTTCTCAAAAAGTGGTGGGTAGTTACACCTGGGTGATGAAATCCCATCCTTCTTGCTCAGTTCTTGTGCCCAAACAGGAACATTTAGTGCTACCTACCTGGCCTGCTGTCACTACTGCTGTTACTCCAAAAAGATGGAGTTCTCTCCCGTGGCCTGCATCATGTCTTCTAAGTCCATATGTTGTGCATACATATTCTAGAGGATTTCCAGTGGTAATGGGTTTCTTGTCCAAAATACAGACTGGAGCCTGCCAGGTATATTTCTGCTCAGGCATAGGACACCTAAATGAAAGTAGATGTCTACTAGAGGTGCCTAAGTTCCCTTTGTAGTCACTGGAGTTAGTACACCCAGCAGAGTTCCTCAGTGCACCCTATAGCAGGCAGGTAGTAGCTGGGCATCTGAATTGCTCTTTAGGCTTCTCTTACAGCAATGTCTTTCCACAGACTATCACTGATGTTAGACTCTTCCAGCACAAGTTAACACCTCATATAGACACTTAAGATATCTTAAGATGAAGGCAAAATCTTCTGCTGACAGCTTAAAACTCTAACCTTAGGCCATAGGCTGCTCTGGTTATTGAGTTAAACCAGGACTGGGACAAGAAGCAAACTCATTTTACAGGGGTTAAATTATATCATTGTACAATTGAGAGATAAATAAGAGATTTGTACTCAAGCTCAAACAGTGGTTCAGGAGGCTTATGAGATAAAAAAAAAAAGGATCATATATTCCTGCCTAAAAGAAAAAAACATTGTTGGGGTCTTTACCTTCAGGAACTGTAGATCATTCTGGCACAGTTAAACAGAATTGTCAAGCAAGAATAATAGAATGGAGAGAACAGAAATATTAAAATTAGTCAATCAATGCAAAATATCTAAGGACACACGCCTTCAAATTATCAGGAAAAGTTAATTGCCCCTGCTGAGTTTTTAAATTATATTTTTCTACAAAGAATGAAGTAAGCCAGTTTTAATAGGACCACTTTAGTAGTGTTGGGTTTGTTTATTTGTTTTAAGTTAGGCTACAGATTCTTGTCAGCTGCTCCAAGGAGCAAAAGAGAAATGTTGCCTGCTTAACATCTGCTGTCAGATTATGTTGCCTCTGCTATCAGAAATGAATGCAGAAGACCAATTCAAGTTCCTGTCAGCTGTGATGTCTTTTGGACATGTTTCAATCAAGCAGCAGGCTTTTCTTTACACTTAAAGAATCATTAGAACAGCTAAAGTCTTAGGGAAAACACATTTTGATTGCAATTATAAACTAATGTCTAATTCATTTAAATTATCATGTATTAAGTAAATATTTGAGCTACTTTGAGATCTATCACACATAATTGTAGCTCTGTCTTGAGTATTTCTCCCTCCTCCAAATTCTAATCAATAGCAAGCAAAACATCTTTTTAAGTTAGTGCTGCAGCAATCTGATATGCCAGTGTACATGCCCACAAATTCTCACTAATGGTTATCTGATATTTCTCATATTAACTATTGATGGTTCTGACATCTCACAGTGAACTTGGTGGAAGTTAATGATAAGACGGAACATCCCTCAGAGGATTCATTTCCATCTGATGTTTCAGCTCAGCTTAGATTCTGCTGATTCTATTCCTAAACAAACCTTAAGATGCCCCTGGGCCTGCTGTATATGGCACAGAGTGTTGCAAAGTGAATTGGATTCATGTCAGACAATTGTTTCAACAACCTGAAATCCATCACAGCGATGAGTGGGGATGATTCAGCCTTGATGTTTGAGAAAAGACTGTTCAGTCTCCTGGGTGAATCACCTTTTTCCTATCCAAGAACTCATCAACAACTGCAAATTTCTCATTTTCCACAGAAAGAAACAAAATGTTATGACACCTATGCTAGTAATGTAATTACAACATTTGGTGTTCTCCCAAGGACTGTATTTCCAGAGCCAAGTGATTAGACAAGTATCTCAGTTTTCAGTCTCTTTCACAGAGGCTTCCAGGAGATATCTTGGAAATGTTATGTTATTCCTGCAGGCTCACAAACCAAAGGCAAAGAAGAGTAGGTAATAATGCTTTCTTATTTCTAAACCTCACTATTTTAAGACAGTCACATGCCTTGAATTGGTCTATCTTTTGCTATTTTTCATCTATACTGGTTTCAACTCTAATGAGTTAGTGTCCATTTCCCATTTCTGCAAAGGGAACTCTCCTACTGTATGATAACCCTTCCCAGGCTAAAAATCTGTAGTGCTGCCTCATTCGACATCAATTAATCTGTTACATCTGAAGCAGTCAACTGAAGTTGTTTTCTGGTTGAGCAGTGTCCAGCTGACCCCGTCACAATGGTGGTGCCATGTTATTTTCTTTTTAATTGATGTCCAAGGTTTTTAATCTACTTCAATATCTACTAATTTCAGCAGAAGATATGTGTCAGACCTTGCCTACCAGGCTTACCAGGAAAGAATGAAAAAAAGCAATTGCATAGACTGGAAAGGAGGGTAAATATTCTCAGAACAACTGTGCTCAAACACAGAAAAGCAGTTGCAAAGAGGAAGGAGTATTCTTTTCTCTGTGTCCAGGGCCAGGAAAGAAAACAGCACCATGAGCTTAAATAGTGCAAAGGAGAAGCAAGACAAAAATTATGAGCCTGGTGTAATGGACTGCCTGGGAATGCTGTGAGCCATCTTTAGAAAAAGGTCACCTTAATAACTCACAAGAGTCAAACGTGTTGGTGATCTAGGGCTGGGAGGCTGGAATATACAATTTCCTAAAATACTTTCTGCCCTGGTTCTCCATGGCTTTATGCAAAGGCTGCCTGTGAACTGCACCTGGCAAGTGGGGCACATCCCAGGTATGTCAGTCTGCCAGTGGAAGTGTTAGGGGTGCACATGAGGGTTGTGCTGATTGAGCAGCCCTCAGATATGAAAACCCTACTCTTTGCAAGCCTAGACTGAGATCTCTGCTGCTTGTAACAGTAATATACTAAACTAAACCAAAATATTTAAACATTAATTTGAATTTGGATGCTCTCCATTGTTGGTCAGGGAAACCAATGCAGTAAAAAGCTATTTATGTGTCATCTACCACAACAGCCAATTTTTATGTACATGACAAATAGGATGTATGCATATTAAGCTCCCACAATTTCTACCAAGTTTTTGTATAAATACTGGTATAACAGAAAATAATTGCTCTCTCAAACTGCCTGTTACAGACATAGCTAGGTATAAGGAAACACAACAATGCAAAAAAGAGAAATTTATATTTTTTTTAATTCCAGGCCTGCCTCAGCACTGAGGCGCTTCAGTCTTGGACATGAGAAATTTTTCATTCTGTTTTTGATTCCGTGTGGGAAGGATGGGGTAGAGGAAGGCCATGTGCTGTTGTCACACTTGACAATCTCTTTCAGTGGAGAAAACAGAAGGATGCTGCCATGGGTATGTGTCAGGAGCAAGAAGGTGCTGTCAGGGTGTTAGGGGTTCCTGACTGGCAGACGTGGACCTTGCAGGATCTGGCTGCTGCTCCACGCTGGTCCTCCTCCAGCTCCCAGCTGCTCCCAGCAGGAACCATGCTGGGCACAGAGCTGCACAACACATACAGAGCCACATGGCTTCAACAGAGGAGTATGCAACTTCAGTGGCCTCAGGTTGAAAGTTTTTGTTTAGTTAGTCCCATTTTTTTATTAGGCTTATCATCTTCTTCACATAGATCTTAAAAATTGTGGATCTATATCTACATCACGGCCCTGCAGGCTTTAAGAGCTCAAATCTACAGTCTGTTCATCTCATCCATTACAAAGAGATAACACTGACACTTTTTTGTTTTGGTTTCGTTTTTTGTTTTTGTTATTATAGCCAATGTCTGTCTTTAAACTGTGATGAGTAAAACAGGAAATCTCTTTTCAGGATGATGGAGAAACATCCAGTATTTCCCTCAGAGAAATAAAGCAAGTCTCTTCTAATTCCTTGAAGATGGACAAAGCAGCAAAACAAAGAGGACTTTTCTTTCTGGTGTGGGAGCACTTTCATTTTCTGAGAGATGGAATCCAGCAAGCTTTCCATTTGATTCATATTTTGAAAAGATGGATTATCTTGTTCTCAACTGGGATTTGTGGTAGTCTGTTATTTTACAGTTCATTCTTCTGTAGTATGTTTTAATATTCCTTGTTAAAACTTTGTAATGGTTCTATGTACCCCATTTGGCTTCCCTAATGGTTCAGTCCTGAGTTGTTTACCACAGTTTTCCCCACCAAAATGTATGACAATCCACATGTCAATCCACCTGCATACCTCCCTTGTTGCCTTGTCTTACCCCTGTCTGTCAAAGATAGCACACTCCTTTGGTTCTGGAGCGTTCTATGTCTCTCATCCCTTCCCTGGAGCAGAATTGGATTGTAGGGTTTGCTCCTTCTCCATGTTGGCTTCTCTTGGGGAGCCCTTGCCCTGCACCCCTCCCCTAATGCCCTCCTGTTGGTCACAGGTTGTGTCCTTCCCATGTTCCCCCCATCCCTTAAAAGCAGCCCCTTCAGGTCCAGATGTGTCACTTGTTCTGCCCCACTTCAGGATTAACTCTTTGGAGACTCAGACAAGTGTCCCTCCCTTATTCCTGTGCCTCGGTTTCCCCGTGCTCTGTGCCCTGCTGCGCTCCCCACCCGCAGCGATCACCGCCACCCGCACCAGGCCGGGCACAGACTCGGGGCGGCCGCTCCGTGTCTGCCCTGCGGCCACCGCGGGACAGCGCCGGGAACCTCCGTCCCGTGGCTGCTGAGAGCCAGGCACAGGGATTGTTGTCTCCAAGGTCCTATAGCAGTGGAGTGGCAGAGTAAGTCGAAGCCAAAACAAACTTTTAAGACAAACTCATTTGTAACCTTAGCTAAGAACAATCACTCCTTCATAATGTTAAAAACAAAATCAGCGCCAGTGAGTGGAAAAGGAGAGGATAAATACTGTATATGCTGGAGATCTATGTCTTTCTGCTCTACTGACTCATAGCTTAAACATCGTACTAGTCAGGTGACGTTACCGCAGTGATAAATCTGATCTGTATCTACAGGAGAAAGCTCCTGAGCCAACCCTTTGTTGAATCCTGAGGAAATCACTGCCATATGTGAGTATTTTTAGTGGTGCCTTCTGACAAAATACATATTTTCCATTCTTTATTGAGCTGTTTATCTAGACTAGAATTATGATAAACTTCTTGAACGGTTCATTTTCCCAAGATTCGTATGGAACAAATTAAAAATAGGTTTCCATAACAAAAATTACTTAGTGGTAGAGCTATGAGATCTCCCTCTCCTCTTCCTCTCAGATGAGCTTCACAGCCAGACAGATGTGAACAGCCCCATTTGTGGCTTCCCAGAATTCAGCTGCACATGCCAAAGAGGTGCTGCCACTCCTCCACGAGGCTGCACATGGCCAGGCGCTGCCATTGAGAGGCTCTAAACCACCACTGTAGTTTGGTGAATGCAGCAGGATAACATATATAAATAAGGATATATTTACTTTTTCCATTCCTTTTAAGGTGTTTTACTCCTCAGTGAACAAGGGAATAAGGATCTGACTCCTAAAAGAGATGAAGAGTGCAGATGACATATAGTTTGTGTCTGCACACCTATTTAGTCTTAGTCAGATTACTTAAGCACAAGCATTAGAGAGAGACTAATTGACTTCTAAGACAATTTTTGGTTCAATCATGAACATGATCCTACATAACAGGTCCATTTGTGCTTCAGCAGTGTATCTATCCTTTCATCTCAGCTCAGATTGCCTAACGTTTTCATTTGAAGTTTGAAAAAACCTTTTGAGATTTCACACTTGTCATCTCTCCTGCTACCTTTTTTTTTTTTTTAATTGCTAAGACTTAAAAAAAAAAAGAAAAAATACTGCTAAACAACGTTTTAAAAAATCTTGCTGAAAACCTTCGGAATTCTGTGTTCTGCAGGAACCCTGTATGGTGGAAGAGTGTGGCTTTGGTTAAGGATAAATCTCATTTACGCGTTTTTATTCTCTGTGAAATACATACACACCCTAAAAATGTACAGGTCTTTTGACAAGTAGTAGTTTGCACATACTTCATAAAGATTTGCCAGAATTTAACAGCCAGAATCCCCAGACAGTCTGTCTTCACTGAGCATGTCTCAGCTCCTTACAATTTCTGTATATGCTGAATCATTTGTGCTTCACAGTCACTGGAAAAAGAAAAAAATTTTAAGAAATAGTATTGTGCATAATTAGTTATAGGAATGTAATCAATTTTCCTCTCTAATGGCTGTCCCCATGTGTCTGGAGTTGGAGAAGTCCTGGGCACTGGATGTGGCCCCAGGGAACTGATACCTCTTGTACTCTCAGTCCACCCACTGCCGAAACAGAGCATCACAGAGAAGGGAGACATCTACCTCCTGTTGAGCAAGAGGAGAACAAAAGCTGTCAGGAAAGGAAGTATGTGGAAAAATGTGACTTGTTCTGGAGGAGAACTCTAGCTCTAGGTGTTGTCAAGGAATAGAGACTGGGAATAATCCATGGAAATACAGACTCATAGAATGGTTTGGGTTGGACAGAACCTTTATAGGCCATCCAGTCCAAGCCCCCTGCAATAAGCAGGGACATCTTCAACTAGGTTGGGTTGCTCAGAGCCCTATCCAGCCTGACCTTGAATGTTTCTAAGGATGAGCCATCCACAACTTCTCTGGGTATCTCTCTCATTAAAAAATCACTCCCATGTATCTAGTCTGAATCTGCCTTCATTTAGTTTCAAATCATTACCCCTTGTCTTGTTGCTGCATGCCCCACTAAAAATTCTGTCCTCAAGTCTGTTTTGGGAAGAATCCAGCACACTGGGAAGCCTGGAATAGAAATAGGAGCTAGAGCCTAGGAACTATAAGGTGAGCCATAGGTCCAAGCAGTAGCCACAGTCATGCTGAGGAAGGAGATGGAAGTGTTTGTGTACAAAGAAACTGTGCCCAGGGGTCCAGCAGGGTGGGAGGAGAACCCATTGCAGAAACTGGATGCCAGTGCAGAGGGATGAAGGTCACAGAAAGAAGTTTGAGGGCTGACCAGCACTGACTGAATATTTGGTGAGGGAAATCTTTTGGGAAAGGGAAAGTGAGACTGTGGTATGAATCTCCAAATGGGGCATACCTGAATTTTCTGAGATTTCCAGGTTGTTAAGTGAAGAGCTAGGCATGGAATTGTAACAGGACTGGAATAGGACTAAAACAAGGCACAACAGGAGTTCTGCTTAAAGAGCAGAAAAGACAAACATAACCATCCTCAGATCTGCAAACTAAGTTCAAAATCTTTCCATTCAGCCCCTTCCCTGACTATGTCCCATCACCTGCTAGTGTTCACGTGTGAAATTTGCAGCATCCCTGTTACATCCAACAAAATTCATTCTCATGCAGGTAAGCATTGAACTACCCCCATGGGATAGCACAAATGCATTGCTGGGAAGAGGACACCAGCTCCAGCCTCTTGAATATGAACAAAATCTGATCTTCTTTGCTTCCCAAAACTTGAGGAAAAGATCATGAGACTGGTGAACTAGATGGTCCTCCATTGGTTGTGGTATAAAGTCTGTATCCTCACCTCTCCTGGAAACATCTGCCCTGTCCCGAGCTTTGGAAGTGCCAAAGACCCTGTAAGGTAAAGGCCGAGGTGCTGGCATGGAATTGAGGGGACTCAACTCACTAATGTGCTCTCTAGAGCACATTCTAGCAGGAGGGCTAGAAAAAAACTTGGTTGCAACAGGGAAGCCCACAAAAGAACTGAAATCCATATCTGTGCAATGGGAAGATCAATCTTCTTCTTTGTGACTGAAAATAACTATTAATTAAAAGTTTTGTAGTTTAAAAGATTTGCAGTTCCTCATATGATCTTTGTGTCAGAAGCAGGGATGGAATCCAGTTCTCCTGAGTGACATCCACCTACCTCAGGCACCAGACAATCCTCTTTCTCCCTGCTCTCCCCCGCCTCATTCATCTTCTAACTTGTGCAACAAATGAGTCAGGGGATTTAACAGACAACAGATGCCTTCACAGCACAAGCCTGATTCACCCTCCTGGCAAAGTGGGAAAAATCATATGTAACTATTTAATTCAATATTGTAACCTAAGAAAGTGAATGGAAAACCACAGATGACATTAATTCTGGTATGTTGTTATTTTTTAAATCTCTGCATCTGCAACCCTAGAATTGTTCTTTTAAGGGTTGTTAGATATTGGGTGGGATATTTGGTTTCATTTTGTTTTCTGGTACAATCTATCTTAGGCTGCAGCACATGAAATCAGTTTTATATTCCCAGGGCGACAAGAGCACTGAGATTCACTTGGATTTATCTTTTCTGATTCACTATAGTAAAAATATGAAACTAATAATTTATTGTAGTTCTATCCAAAAAGATAGTCATAGCCAAATGAAAAGATATCCAAAATACCTAGATTCATTTGTACTTCTACATGAGCTTGGTGTGCTTGTACTCTTTCTGTATATAAAATTGCATCTTTTTCTGATACACAATCTTACAGGAGTCCTAATCCTCGAGGCCTTTGGAGAGCTGCAGTCTGGTCTGATGGCAAATGCAATGCACAGCACAGTTGTTGGAACAGTTCTGAAAGTACACACACACACACACACACACACACACACACACAGACACACACACAGACACACAGATACACACACACAAAGAGGATGAAATGCTCCAAATGAGTCACAGGTTTAAACTGTTCATTCCACAGGCTGCAAACATTTGCCATGGAATAGAATAATGCATTCAATTCCCAACAGAAATTTGTCAGCAAAGGAAGAAAAACAAGGTCCTCTGCAGAGTACATCACACTGATGCTGTCAGCCATGCAAGGGCTCATAATACTGGCACGTTCAGATCAGGTGAGTGTTCATTTTCATACAGCCCTAATCCTCTTTTGTTCTAGTGTTCTATTATTTGACAGGGAATCTTCTTTCTCATTATCTTCTCTTTCACACTCCTGACACAATCCAGAGAGATTAAGAGGGTCTGCATAGCCCTAGAAAAAAATCTCAGCAGACATTTCCTTCCTGATTACAGATATACTTGCTGGATTTGATAATGAGCTATGAAGATTTTTAAAGTATGAGTGACAAGGCTATGATTTCTAAGCAAACCCTTAAAACATCTCTAATTTACAAATATCTCTCCATACTCCACATACTTCAATTGTTTGGCAATAGAGAATTTTCCAAAATAAATATGAAGGAAATTAAAATATTTTTCCCTACATTATATGCTTAGGCTTCTTAAAGCTTCTTCAGCTGTTAGTTGCTGAAGAAAGGAGACAGGGAAAGGTCTATACTGAGAAGATCAGCCTCGGCTTTAGCTAGTGGCTCCCACATTGTGCCTGATCCACTGAAAGAATGGCTGATTTGGATCCAAAGTGCTATCAACCAGTTTCCAAAGACATCCAAGATCACAGCACAATAAGCACATCTTCTCACACTGTACAATCTTGTCCACTCTTTGTTTATGAAGGGCAGAGAGGAGTGGACTATGGCATTTTTAAACCTGATTTTTCAGTTTTGTATGTCCCTGTTAGACCACTCAAAGCCAAAAGCTGACTCACACAGTCTGAATAAGATCTCTATCCTCCCTCATGCTTGAGTCCTAAGTGCCTGATCCAATAGTACGGCCTGAGTTTCCCTGCCTGGAGGACCTGCCAGCTCTCCCCAGACAAACCAGCTCAGAGGCACCTACAGGCCGGACTGAGGAGTCCTCTCACACCCCGAGCTCATCCGACAATACTAAACATTGAGCGTGAGCACCTGAGATAGGCTTCACCTCTGAGTAACCTTCTGGAGAGCTTTTCTTGCCTGAGAACAAAGAGAGATTTCCCAAGTAACTCACACTTGACTTTGTGAACACCACATCCTTTCCATCATTGTTATTTACAAGTCAGGAAAGCTTTTAGCACAGAAACCGAGGCAGATCCAGATACCGTCAAGGACTCTAAACAAAGGTTGGAACTTCAACATCTCCTTAAGTATCACTTTATGGGTCTTCAGACTTAAACAGATCTTTTGGTCTATTGTGGAGTGTTTTATTAGCTCCAACAAACTACTATATACTGTTTTTATGTTCTGATGGAAATATGAATAAATTGCTGTAAATACAACGCTGCTAAAAAAGGCCCATTTTTCATACCTATTCTCCTCATTATAGAAAATGGAATATCAAGGAAACATTGAGGCAAGAGCAGAAAAGGATTGAGATACAATTTCTAGCAAATCTTAAGCATGTATTTCACTGACTCTTATAATTTCACTTTTAGGCACACAGGGAGTTGTACACCAAGTGCAAATGTCATCAGTCTACTGTTTACAGTCTTTCTAACCTGCATGGCTAATAAGTTTAACACATTCATTTTTCAGTACAAATTAGGTCTGTCACAATGACTCACACTTCTATATAAAGGAAGTTCTAAACATATTTAAAGGAAAATTTAGCTGTCAAAGTCAGTTAGTTTGTTGGGGTAAGAGGAATCCCATGTTCATTTGTAACCTTTCAGAGAACATGGTATTTGGCAGATTGCAGACCTGTTCAAGATAAGTGGTTTTAAAACTTGTTTGTGTATGTTTGTGTGTGTGAAAGAGAGCAATTAGAGACTCTGGAGAGCAATTCTGGAGAAGTTGAAGGCATAGCTCTTTGCCCTTTATTACCAGCTAGGACCTTTCTGTAAGTTAGTGAGGTCTGAGGAAGGGTTTATAACCCCACATTTTCCCCCCAGTTATATAAGATGATATACTGAAAAACTTTATTTTTCCTACAAATCTTCTCTTGCTGGTGCTCCCAGTTATAACACTACTGCTTCTTGCATTTCAAGATAATTTTTCACTGCTAGTTTCTGAAATGTCTTATATAAATATTGGTGCTCAGGATGATCTTTTCCTGAAAAAAGATCTAGCAAAGCAAAAATCTTGTAAGCTAAACATGGCTGAAAGCCAAACAATTCTGCTTTAGAATTTTTCCAACCAAAAGGGGAAAATTTACAGCAATGCAGAAGTTCTTCATCAAAGTCTTTCAGCTGAGAACTGAAGTTTCTATTCAGGCATTGTTTCAGTGGACATATTCCTAGCAGCAAGCAGTTAATGGCCCCCCTTTTGTTGTTTGTGAAAGAGACTTTGGAAAGGTGAAATGATATGCCAAGAACACAGAGCAAGTTAGTTGCTTCTCCCAGTATTGGCATACACCATATCCCACAAAAAGACCTGGGGACAGTTCCTGTGTTTCTTTGAGCTCACTATGCTGCATTCAGACCCTCATTTCCTTGTTCAGATCTGGAGGCCCACACACTGGATGAATTTATTCCTAAAAGGCATGCCAGTAAGTCTGTCTCCAAAGCACAGGGTAAAATTCACAGTTTGAAATCCTGTCAGAATGTAAGAACATCATTTGCACCAGACCTGCAAAAGCCCTGAGCCAAAAAGAAAAAGCAAGATGAAGTCTAAGTCTGGAATGCGATAGTGACAGCACTAAGTCAGGAAGAGCAGGATGCTAGTGTGGGAAGGATGCCCTATGAGAGGTGACTGGAGAGGTGAGGAAAAAGAGGCCAAATATCCTTTTATGGTGGGCAATGCTGCTTCATTCTGAAGTAGTTGGCAGGAAAGTTCCCAAGATCCTTTTCCCAAACTCTGCTCCTGGGCTGCAGCTGGTATCCCTGAACAACAGTTACTAAATATTTAATAATATTTAATAACTGAGATTATTTTTAAAAATCTCAGAAATATAGGAAGTCTGAGGTACCTGTCTGGTCTACATTCTACAGACAGACTGTTCTCACCTCCAGGTTATATACATTTTTACCCTACTGCCCTTAGGGACCCCGGGCACACCCCTTAGGCAAGGTGGACAACACTAAACAGTTGGAGCCTTTCCCTAGGTACCTAGCAAACTTAACCGGAGAAGTTATAGTCTGTGCTGATTATGGACCCTTGTGATTTTCATTCTTGGCCTCTAAAAACTGCTAAGACATTCTTCTGCAGCACATGTGGCCTGTTGTGGATTTCAGCCCTTGTTTTGCCACTAATGCACAATGTCCAGGCTGCTACTGGAGCTGCAGGATTCCACTCCTCACTTTTCTGCCTTCTCAGTGTCCCTTTCAAAGAAAAGAAAATTTTAAGAAAAAAATTTCTTCACTTGAGGGTCATGCAAAGATCACCTTTTAATCCAGTAGAGGATTAAAGTAAGATGCATGCTAATGATGGGGAAAATTAACTAAATTACTAAGGATCAAAGGTAATATTTAACATGCCACTGTCCACTTTATCTGTGGACAGGTAATGCTGAATTCACCCCGTACTGGAATTCTTGGGTTTTAATGGCACATTTGAACTTTCCATTTCCATTCAGAAGTTAAATTAGATGGTGACCTGAGACAGGTGGGCACAGCATCCTTTTACAAGGATAATTTTCAGTTAAAATGGTAGCCTACTTTCAGTATCACTCTTTAAATTCTCTATTTGTTCTAACTGAGAGTGTTAATAAGCCAATATGGCATGAACAACAGGTCGAGAGAGATTGCCGTTAGCTAATCAAAAGAAAAATTGCCTTACCAGAAGATTATATTTAGCTCCTTTTTTTGGGGAAGGGAAAGGAAGCTCAGCATCAACTGAACTGTTTCAGGTCAGGCCAGTCACCATAGCAACAAATTTTTCTGATATTAGAAAGTATCACTCGGGAAGTGTGGTTGGGATAATAGCATCATGGATCATTTTCATATATCCACTTTAGAGTGGATATAAAGTGGATACCTTAAGTGTAGTATCTCAGAGATACGACATCCTTTTCTTTTGAAAAGAACTGCAACATAATGTGCAAGATACAGATATGCAAATAAGTGTGTCAAAGAAAACAGGTGATCTCAGTCAAATATAGGTCCCAAAAGTTTTGGCTGGCAGAAACCCAGATTTAGCTACCCAGTAACCTGATTGACATTAGCTGTCCTAGCCCCTCTTTTCCCAGCTGACTACAGTATAACAGCATTTCTCTGTTATTTAGTTATAATTAGATGCACTGATGCAGTTTGTCTAAGCATCGGAATACTACCTAGAACAGTGATTAGACTTGAATTGTTTTATTTCTTTTCACGTTAGATTTAGCTGTATTTAAAATATGCTAGTTTTGCTTTTAGGAGGAAGGATAAATATGTAATCTAACAACAATTAAGGATTTTCAGTCTGTAATGTCATTGTTTTCACTCTTTCCCTCTCTGGATGTAGGCACATAGCTTCTGAAAGTGCTTGAAAATAGCTGCTTAGTGATATGGTAGATTCTTAAATTAAGTCTTTTGGAGGTTTTTCTCTGATTACACGAGAAGTGATGGATTCAGTATTCAATATTAGGTATGAAATGTACAAGGCAGAAGGTCAGACGTATCTATAAACTGCAGTAAAAATATTGAAGATTCTTCCTTGTCATCTAAACAGCGCCAAAATCTATGACTGGACCAAGGAGCCACTTACCTCAACATCATTGATTCCATCAAAGCATTGCACTTCAGAATGAAGAATGTACACAATACCTAAATAAGTATCTTACACTTTTTATTCAGAAGAGTGAAGAAATATTTTCACTGGGTACCATATTGTGAGGAAGAGTGAACCAAATTCTGATTTCTCTTTTATTCATGTAAACCCTGAGCTGCCAAGTGAAACTTCTCGGGATTTACAAGAAGGTAAAATGAACTCAGGATGCAGCCCAATATAATGCATGAGGTAATGCTCACCCATATAGCTGGTTGGAGAGTTTCCTTATGGCCCAGGGAAGAGCCATTCAGACTGTGCAGGAACCACCTGTGAAGCCTCTGTTCCACATGAGGTCAGACTAGATAATTAGAATGCCTTGGAATCTCAGAAGCTATTCAATGAAAAAAAAAAAAGTTACAATTAGTCAAGCTGCTTTTCCTCTTCTCACCAGATTATGACCAACTAGCATCTCCAGGCACTGCCATGAATTAAAGGCACAGGAAGTGTAATCTTCCAGCTTTATTTTTTCATAAATTACCTGCTGCAGCTGAAATCCTGAAATTCTTATTCAATTCTGCCTTAGCTAAAGTTAAAATAAAGTCAGATGTCTGGAAAATTAATTTGAAGGACTGGATGCAGTAGGTGGTGTTAGAGCAGTAACATGCAGCTGTAGTGGAGACATGCAAATGTCAGCTGCAGCCTGCAACATTTAGGTCACCCATGTGCCCAGAGTGTAACCTCCTAAAATGAAAACTTAATGCATCAATTTTTTTGTAGAGGATTGAACTATTATCACTATATAAGTGTAAAAAGGATACATGTCATATTTTTACCTGGATTCTTCTTTCCTTATATACTTGCAGTTTGTGGTCATAAGCCATTCCCAATGTGTGCTGCAAAACCTGAGATCTATCTGTGGGATCACAAAGCACACAAAAGTAAAATGCTCTACACAGTAAAAATACATCTTAATGATCCTACACAACAGTTAAGTTATACTGAAAATAAGTATTCTCAGTCATATTGTTTGGTGTAATTATTCAACTTCCTTCTGTGAATGACAAGTTAGAAATTTTAAATATATCTTAAATGTATTGTTGCATTATGCTGAAACCAAATAAAATGTATATTACACAAGATATACACATTTTGGTTAAAAAATTTGATCTTTGTTATCACAAAAAGTGTTAGGAAATGGGATTTATAGAACTGAAGTTTTGCTGTATGTAATCTAAGTTGTTTATTGTGCTTGATACAATGATTGAAGTAAAGATCTTTGCACTGAGGATAATCTTCTCAAAGAAATTTCAGTGCTTATTTTCCAGACAAGATATAAAGTAAGAATGCTTTCTTCCACTTTTTACGCCCTCATATATCTACCAGCCTGTACTATTTCAAATCAATAGGAGAAATGAAAGAGTAAGAAACTTTCAGTTATTCAGAGAAGGAAATAGAAAACAGCAGTCATAAAACTATGAAAAGTCTAAAAAATATGAAAAAATATGCACTATTTAATGTTTAAATGTATTACAGTTAACCTTTACTGTCATTTTTGAAGCCTAGGTATGGGAGTAAGATTTGCTGAGCAAGACTGAAATGGCAACATCTCTTGCGATTATCAAAATCGGGGATGGCTGATACAGGCTTTTTGGCCAGGTCAAATAAAACCTTCCAATATGACTATCATATAAATGAATGTATCACTGAGTTTTAGCATTTGTACTGAAATTACTTTGAGCATTGCATCCTGCACTGTGTGACAAAAGGCGGCATTTTGGTGCCCATATATAGCCATTTTGCAATTTTTTGGTGCCATAGAATGTCTGAGATGTCCTCATTGGGCTGGCAGAGCCGAACAAGCCTCTATCTGAAGAAGGAGCTAGGGGCATCCAGGATAGTCTAGAGCATCTACCATGGCACTAGGCATCTAATTTCAGTCAGCTGAACTGAGCCTGAGGCACCAGATTCACAGCATATTAGCAGAGATCTACTCCACACAGTCACCAGAGTCTGGAGGGTGACTCAGCTTGTCTGACTGCAGAGAGATAGAGATGAGCCAACTGATGAGCTGGGTGCCAGAGACTGCATTAGCTAGATCTCCAGGGACTGTGACAGGCTAGATACCTAGTTAATGTATAATTGGAATCCTAATCTCAAATGGATTCACAGCTGTAGAGCTCAATAAAGCTACCCACAACACTTAGTGTTGTTTCAGATCACTCATGGCATCTAACTGCTTGTCAGGGAAGGCAAAGGTCTATTCTACATCCTATATTACACTGCCATCATATAGATGCTCCAGATACATTTGGGTGCACCAGCTGGCACTAAAAGTATAAATTCAGGCAGATGTCCTAAGTCCATAACTCTGTGCCTTCCTTCCATAATGCCTTCAGCAACTGCCATGTGTTACAGCCCCTAATAAAGAAACTCACTTAAGGAAACTGGGTAGAATTGGGCAATTAATTAGCCAATTGCTTATCCATTCTGGGTGTTGGGAAAAACTCAACTCATCAGAACCTTTAGCCAATGGTAATCAACACCCTTCCTGTCTCATCATCAATCATCACATTAATTATGTGGTATTTTAAATCTTTCTTGTCCATGACTGCATTGACAAAATAGATTATCAGGGGCAACGAACCTCAGAGTGCCCAGAAGAGGGTCAAATTATAACTGGGAGGAGATGCTTCAAAATTGTCAAGGGCAATCAGAATTAATGCTTGAGAGGAAATAAAACCAAGCACATGAAATCCAGGATACTGAGACTTCCCTGAGGGATGACGAAAACACTTTAGAATAATGGCCCAATTATTTAATTCTGAATTTCAGTGAAAATCCTATAAAAGTACTTAAAACACCCCTATTAGCACTAAATGAGCTCATCTTGATTAATGTTATTAAAACAATTGCCAAAGGGTTTAGTAATGATTAAGTCTTTTATCTCAGGTGATAAATTCTTAACATTCTAGCTACATTAGACTAAAGCATAAAAATAAAATTTTATTTTCATTTTAATTTTTCTAATTTATTATATTCCTTCTTTGTCCCTCAGTCAGACCCAGCAACACCTGCATATTTCTACCCTCATCTTAGTAAGTTTGTCACAGGAAATTTATTCAATAATTTTTCCACTGCTTCAGCTGGGTACTGAGATGCTTCAACCTGTTCTTCCCACTAGGTTTGGGCACTGTTCAAGGCACCAAATTAGAAGATTAGGTTCCTTTATTGACTTTTCACAGTTAATAGCATGGGATGGGTTCAATCAAACAGTCTGTCCCACTGCCTGACTACATCTGTCTCTTTGTACTCTTCTACCTCAGTTATCTTCATCAAATACCTACATTTAGGTGGAGGAATCCTAGTCGTCAGACCCTGCGTAGGCACACAATTAGAGTAAGAATCCAAGCCCAGCTGAAGCCATTAAAAAGACCCCTGTTGATTCCAATGGTGGATTTGCCTGGACTTACACTACTGGTAATTGAAAATCATGTTTGATAGCTTTCACATCCACCCCACAGTGTCCTGGCCTTTGCCTCCCAGGGCCCTCAGAAGAACAAAACTGAATCCAAGTGTGGGTTTTACCTATGGTAAACACGTGAAGAAGTCAGGACATAGGAGTCTCACACCACCCAAGAGCAAGACATAGCACATGTGGAGAATGTTTATCCTTGCCCACCTGCATCCTCACAGAGAGAGAAGCTGAGGAAACAACTGCCAAGCTGCCTTGCTCTGCCAGTGCTGGGTATGGGCCATAGCAGAGGAAGTCTTTTAGTCTTTCCAAGGTATCCGTGCTGCCACTGCGGATCAAGACAGCCAGGGAATCTCCAGGTGCACTGTCTGTGGTTGAGGAGATCTCTGTCCCAAATAAGTGCCCAGAACACTGGTATGTAAGTGGCATTTGCAAAAGTGGGTCAAACACCAGCTTGCAGAACAAACCACTGACTTTGAAGAACTCCAGAAGTTCTCACCCTTTTTCCTAATACACTTTGGACATGTAATAAATCGTTCCTTCCCTCATCCCAGTGATGAGTGCATTTGGGTGTCACGCTACAGATGCTGATAACAATTTTGCTGTTATTGAAATGGTGTGGTGTGCATGTCAAAATATCTTGATAAGACCCTTAGAGTCCTTACTTTTCTCAAGTTCCTGACATTTCAGGAGCCATTTTCCTTCAATCAGGGGTGAGAGCAAACAGTGACTCATGAGTACTCAAGCTGTGTTGCACTGAGAATACAGCAGACTACTTTTCCTTATCTTCTCAGCTACAGGCTCTTAGGGCTGCATCAGGGCACACTGAGGTTTGCTCTTGGACAGATGGAAAAGGCAGATTTGGCAGGCTTTCTTCTCATGTGCACTCAGCTGAGCTGTAGTCCTTATCACTGAGCAATTCTACAAATATCTCTGTGAGAGCTCTGGAAGACAGTTGCAGACAGCACCGTTGCCCTTCTTTTTGTATACTTGGCATCATGCACATATACATTTGCACAGGAAGTTTCACCTGAATATAAGAAGGAACAAATTAACTGTGCAAGTATCTGAGATTGCCCAGAGAGTCTGTGGAGTCTCCCTCACTGGAGATATTTATGACCATTTTGGATACAATTCTGTGCCATGTGCTCTGGGATAACCTTGCTAGACCAAACAGGTTGAACCACATGACCCACTGTGTCCCTTCCAACCCTACCCATTCTGTCACTCTGTGATCTCCCCCTGAGAGGAACCGGGTGTACAGTTCCTATGTGGCAAGGAGACCTGAGGATCTCCCATCCTCAGGAAGGCACAATGGAGAGAGCTATAGCCAACTCATGAAAAGCAGACACAGTGGACTTACAGCCACCAACTGCAAACCCAGCATCCTGAATGAGCATGTACAGCCTCTGGTGAAGCTGGGCTGCTCCAGCTGGTTATATCATGTCTGCATGGACCTCTGGAACAAGGTGCAGATGTGGTTTCACATCATAATGTGCTTCCAGCCCTTTATGGAAAGCCCTGCAGACCTCAGTACTTCCTTTTGTTTTTCACAAGTGGCACACAGGGCAGCCCACCATGGCTCGATGCAGCAATACAGGGATAAGGGTCTGGCTAGCAATGCCCATTAGCGACATCAAGAAATGCTGAAGAGGAAAGAAAAAGGTGGTTTCAATCCTGTTGTGTTTCTTGGCCAACCTGCTTCCATTAGTTATTGTCAGGTTGCTAGAGATGCTGACAGAGCTCCCTGGATCTGAAGTGACCTTTGCCCAGAGGTTTTAGTTGATATTTTTGTGCCTGTATGGAACAACTCTTGATCTGCACAAAGGGAAGTGATAAAGAATCCTGATCCTGTGAATGCAGACCTGGGAAATAATAACCAAGGGATTTCATTAAAATCAACTTAAACAAGTTCTGATTTCTTTTTCTGACTGAAGAATTTTTTTTAGTTACTCATAGGTTTTTTAAATTTTTTTTTAATTACTCATAGGTTTTGCAAAACCTCTGCTTCTCTATTTCCTGATATTTCTTCAACAACTTGAAAGTTCTGATGTATTCTCTGGAAATATATAAAGTATGAAACATCCTCAGGATTCTTTTCCTTTCATCCCACATTTTGTGCCATGTAGGCATTACTGGATAGCATTTTGCTGTTTGATTTTCTTAACCAAAGCTTTTGCAAAATGTCAAAATGTCCTTATTTGTTGCTGCTGAAAAAGCCGCTTGATATTTTGATTAGGTTCTGCCTACGTGCCAGTGAACTTGCAGCAACATGTGCTTTTTTTTGCAGTTTTCTGCAATATAATATAATATCCTGCTCTAGTTCACCAACTTTGACTCCCAAGAACTTATTTGGTCCCTGATTTTTTTTTTTTTTTTTTTTTTTTTTTTAATCTCTGGCTTTATTTAGTTTTTTATTGAAGTCCGGACAATTTTCCTCACCCAGAACTGATCTTCTATCTTGGCCTTATTTAGTTTCTCCTGCTCAAGGATGTTTTTCTTATTTCCAAAATGAAGATTCCCAATTCCCTGTACAGCCCAGAGGAATCTGTCCAACCTGCCAGTTCAGCTGGGCAAGGACACAAAGACAGATCACCATCATCTGCACCAGAGAATGGTCCCAGCAGTGCCAGGACCATTTCTGAATGTGGCCTGCCAGCATCCTTCAACCAGTTCCTGGTCACAGCCAAGGCATTAGACCAGGGACTGTTTACTAGTCAGGTTGGATGCAGGCACCCTTTTTTGGAGTTTTGGAGGCCAGGGAGAGATTTTAAGGGTACAGACATTGTCAGATGGCTTCAGAGCCAATGAGTCCTCAGCAGATGTACTCTTGGAGAACCAGTGCTGCCTTCTCAGAATCTGCTGCATTTATTCAAACAAGAGCAGGGGTACTGGAGGCTGTTAAATGTCCAGACCATTGAATGCATCTTCATCCACCAGAAGAATGTGTGCCCACGTGAGCCGATGCACAGGCCCATGAACACAGTTTGCAGGTGTTCCTCACTCAGAACCCTCCTCCCCATCCAGACACTCCCCATGCCAACAAAATACCCCTCACCAGGGTTGGCTGAACTGTGCCAAGTGACTACTGCTACTCAGGTGCTGGTAAATTCCCATTGAGAAGTAATGCTGAATTTAGCTGTAGGTGTTTTTCCCTAATTAAAACTAGCAGGTCTGTGTGCTTTCTGTATGGGGGGAGGGGGTGTGAAAAAATAGAGAAGCCCCATTAAATTGCACAAGCTTCATGTGCAATTAGTAACTCAGAGTGGAAAGAAATCATGAACCAAATCATAGGAAATGGCAACAGAAATACAAAGATGACATCATAGTTTATTGGAATGATTTAAACATCTTAGACATATGTGCAAAGCTCAATGGAGAACTCCAATGCTACATGCCAGTTAAAATTAGCTTTTCATTCAGGATCAAGTCAAATATCCTTCTGACTTCACACTGGAGTGCTATACACATCTTTTTATACATGGCATCTAAATAAAGCCTCTGTCACAATTAGCTGTGCTGAAACAACCTTGGATATCACATGATGATGCATATGCTTTAGCTGATGTGCATCCGGAGAGAAAGCTAACCAGAACCACAGGATATTTCAGCCCTCGGGGGGAGGGAAGTGAGCAACTCTGCTGTGGAAAGTAGCTGGAAGTCATCCAGCTTCTCCAGGGCAGTCAGTCATGAATATCCTGCTTTGGCCACAGAGGGGTTGTGGAGGAAGCAGGCTCACAACAATTGGGAAAGGTTTGTAACCACAGGAGTCAAATGAATGAAGCCAAGAGACTGCCAAGTGATGCAATTCATGGGGAAAAGGGGAAAAAAATGGGAAGAAAAAAACATACCCAAACCCTCCTCAGTTCCTACACAGGAGCATTCATCATTCACTGTGACCTTCCAGGAATGTGCTGACAGACACAAAGCGTTCTGTGTGACATTGTGCCAGTGAACTGGAATGACTGTGCTCGCAGCATTGTTCCTAACAGCAGGGCACCATCTTCTGGAGGCTGCACAGGCTGTCCCGCCACTCCCGCAGCAGTGCGGGCTGAGGGGGGAGTGATGCACCATCCCACTGAAAGCAATTCAGGATCTAAAAAAAACCCAAATCAGTGTTCCGAGCTCATATTAAAACCAGCCGCTGCCTCAATTAGGCACAGGCGCCTGAGTGCCTGAGAGGGATGTTGGAAGCGGGGGTGGTGCTGCGCTAGGATGGGATAGAGCTGGGGGAGACATCCCAAAAACGTTGTGTTGTCAGAGCTGGCAGGCAGACAGACACCTTTGTGCTTTAATCGGCACAGCACAGGCACCAATGGACAGACAGAAAAAAGAAAAAAAGTATCATGGAACCATAGAAAGATTTGTGTTGGAAGGGACCTACAAAACCATCCAGTTAGCTACCAACATCAGTCTGGCAGCAGAAGTGGAACAAGGTGGTATGTGGTTGGGGTGTCAGAGGTTTTCCCTGCAGCTGTGACTCTGCTGGAGACCTCACTGCCCTGGGTACCGCCAGTGGGGCTGTAGCAACACGGTGCTCACAGACACCGTGCTGCCAGTGCAGCTTCTGCTTCCATCGCAGCAGCAGATGTGGCCTTGGAGGTTTAGAGGTCATACCAAGCCATGCTTAGTGCAGACAACACTGTCACATTCCTCTGAAATAGCTCCAGGGTCCTGTTCCCTTCCTTGTAAGGGAGGTACACCTTATTCCCTGGTAATGAGCCAGGCAATGCATTCCTGGTTTGGTCGTACCTCCAGTGTTATCTCTCAGACCCTCCTTGCAGAGTCCATTGCCCTACATTTTCTGCCCAGTCTGGATGCTAACTCAATACAATGTAGCTTAGCTTGAGTACAGGTAAAGTCAAATTTACTCTCCCCTATGCAATGCTGTTGTCCAAACTCTTAGACTAATTTAATTTAAAAAATAAAAATATCAGCTTCATTTTATACCTGCAAATTTCTCAAGTCCCAAAACTCATGATGTCTGACATACATACCTTGCTAATCTACTCTTATTAAAACAGACATCACATATTTTAGGATAGGAAGGACAGGTACCATGAACAGATTCTGGTCATCTGGGTATCTCTAGGAGCACAAGCTTCTCACCCTCAGCTGAACTGGGCAGCCAGAAGGTTTCACAAACCCTCCTTCTCTGTTATGTTTCCTGCAACCATTCCAGCACATCACATCATGAGAAGGGAGGGAGAGAAGGGGGAATAATGCAGGGATATGTGGCATTAAGCTGCCCTTGGCATTGTGGTGTCTGCCTCATAGAGGACTTCAGGTGCTGGGCTGGTAATTCAGAGGATGCAGAACAGGAAGAAGAAACAAAATCACTTGGGATTCTTGGGACAGAAGAAAAAAGCTGAAAACCTACATGGTATGACTCTTGGGACTGTCCTGTGCAGGGTCAGGACCTGAACTTTGATGTAGGTCTCTTCCAGCTCAGGATTTATATGATTCTATGACTGTGTGCTGCCACTGTAGATGGTGAAGCCTCAGATGCACAAGAGGCCTGGCTTGTCAGACCTTGCACCTGAGAGGATCTGGCACAGTCAGAAGAGTGGAGCCTACCCAACAAGAGGAACTGATGTGGGCACAAGGTCCTGGAGATGCTGGCCACAGCTGGGGTTGCACACTGGAAGATTCCCATGTGTCTTGCTAGATTTCAGTACAACAAACTGGATCATCTGAATGAGAAGAAATAAACTTACAAAAAAAGGTACAAGAAGCTGCTCTCTCCAATGTGTCCTCCACATAGGCAGTGAGTCACCTGGCTGAAGCTGGGAAGAGAACTCACTCAAGTGATATGAAAATAGAAACTGAAAAGGTAATGAGCCAGTGCAGGAATAAGTGTAGGATTACAGGCCAGGGTCAGAGAGGTAGGATGTGGAAAAGCATTTGGAGGAAATCGTAGTTGCTACAACCCTTTAATAAAAATAGAGTAAAAGATGCCAAGAAGAACTCTTCTGTCCTTGCCTGGAGCTAAATTTTCAGGATCAGGTGATAAAAGATCAGTCAGGCAGAGACAAAGGATTTGCAGCACCTCTGTGCAGCACTATCACTGTAAATCTGGCTGCTCCAGGATGCCCAGTATGCTTTAGACATGCATTTGGGTTTCTCACTTCACAACCAAACATGCAGCTCCATTTCTCACAGTCCAGTTGTAACCCTCAGTCTCCCACTGCTGCAGTGGGCTGCAGTCACAAGATTGTTCCCATGCCCCTCACTAGTTTGCTTCTTGGCATCCACTTCTGGGAACAGCCTTCCATGTGCCCTGTGTGTCTGGGAGCATGTGATCCTGGAAAAGTCCTGTAGACCGTGCATGCCACGGATCAGACATGCTGGGAAAAGTTCCCAGGGACTTCCTGAGTAATTGCCCAGTGGTCTCTGAGAGTGTTTATTGAGAAATGGGGAGACAATCAGAGCAAACCTGTAGGGAAGCGTAAAAAGATAAAATCTAATCTAAGCTGTGGGTAACAGCCTGGCTAAACAGAGTAAAAGCTTTTGGTTACAATTCCTTTAAGAGATTCACTTCCTTCTATTCTATGCCTGATGCAATAGCTAGTTTTTATGAGATGATCAGCCAGAGTTCTCCAGTTACCTGAGGGAAGGCTTCACCTCCCAGTGAGCAATGAAATGCTAAGACCACCTGATGTCAGATGCTATAATTTAACTGGTGGTAATTTGCACCAGTGGATATCAAAGACAGATCTGACTTGGTATCTGCAAAGGCAATGCTAATAAAGGTAATATGTGCCCAATATACACCTGTGGGTTATATGGGTTTCTGGCAGCACAGCACAAGAAAGTCTATGGAATAAAGAATGTTATCTTCTTGTGTGTGATGTTCACTCCCGGGTATCCCAAGCCTGTTGTGCTTATTGTGTTCCATGAATCATTCCTCCCAGTAAAAAGACAACAGAGTTGTGTCCAGCTTTGCAAAAAAAAAAAAAAAAAAAAAAAAAAGGCTGAATTCCCTCAACCACCTCACTGATTTATGCTGAAGATCTAGAAAACTGACACAACCCTCTTTAGGAACAAGGTTATGGTTATCACAATTTATCAGAAAAGCAGGGCTACCACACTGTGGTAAGGAAATGAACACAATGTTTTCTCTATCATAAACTCAAAGCATATTGCATTCAATAATTGCCAATTTCTTTCTTCTAATTCCACACATATTGGGACATGGAAAATTTGGCGTGGGAAGGTTTTAAGAAGGAAATTGCATCTTAAATTTTTTAATATATTTCCATAACTTCTAAGCTTTTCAAGAGCTCCTGATGAATTAGAGGATCTCAGTCCTGAGAGCTGAATTTAAACGACCATAAAAGGACTTAAATTTCAGATGATGGGTGCTCAGCCATTCTGAAATTCAGGCATTATTACAATGTTTCCAGTTAAGCACCCAAAGTCATTAGTCACTTCTGAAAACCTTGGCATAGAGTAAAAGAAAAAATCTCCAACTGAGCTAACATCCTTCATGTACAGACTCATAAAACAAAAACTAGAAAAAATGTCCTAAAGCCCATGAGTGAGTCAATCTCATTCATTTTGCCTGTGGTAAGCTGTAAATTATTTTTATTTAATAACAGCTAATACCTGGCTTTTATACAGCTCCTTGCTTCTATTTTTTTTTTTTTTTTTTTATCAGTGGGCTATAAATGTATTATAATCTTGAAATGCAGCATCATGGAGCCATTAGCACAAGAACTTAGTCAGTGTAGACAGATCATCATAGCAAAAGAATCCAGCTAAACAAAATATACACCAAAGTATTTGCTCCTTAGAAGACAATAGGAAATTTTAAACTGGCAAAAATTCCGATGCCTTTCTCACATATTATTCTTGAGTACATATTTTTCAGTCAGATCAAAAGACTGTGTTAATATTTCTTTCTCTGGTTTCTTTTGGCTACTCCTACCAAGGAGGCTTTATCATAAATCCCAGCTTCAAGTTTTCTGTCCTGCCCTGCAGACCAGAAAGGCAGGAGGTGCACCAGGATTGCACAGAGCCTCCCAGGACTGCTTGCAGAGCGGTTGTTTAGGCATTAGCCCAAAGCTGTACCTGAAACAGTCCCCTGGCCCCTAAGCCCCAGCAACTGACTCAACAGTCAAGGAGCCAAAATAATCCTCAGCACTGCCCTCAGCCTGTGGCACTTAAATATCCCAAAGTATTTACTGAGGCACCAGCGTTTGACTGCAGGAGCTCATTCAGGATGCGACAGCATCACATCCGTGCCAGACTTTTTCTACCATGGAGCAACCCAGTTATCACCTGCCTGCATGGACTTGACCAAGCAGAGGAGCTGCTTGGCAGGTGGGCCTTGCTCTTTCAAACCTACAAGTTTCAGCCTTGCACCATCAGCACCACGTGCTGGGCAGAGATGAGAGAAGCCACAGAGGGGGTGGTTGCCCAAGCACCCACATCTCATCCAGCACAACAGGTCTGTGCCAGACCCATCACTCTGCAGCTTAGATAAGACTGAAGCCAAGCCTAAGCTGGACTGAGCTCCACTTCTCTTCAACTTGCTGTCTGTGGCCAAATTTTCTGAATGCTCTTGCACAGGGTTGAAAGTACTTGTGAAGCCAGGCTGGAGCTGCAAATGGAGCCAGGCTCCATTTGAGGGCCTTATAAAGGTCACTTTATATATATTGTTGTAAAGTGATGCTATGCCATGTCTCTGCACAAACCCAGTGCATCATTGCTCAGCTAAGACTGGTTGCTGGACAGGCTGAGGGTTGATTTAGGTGGGGCAGCCCCATCAGTTTTCAAGGGGTTAGTAAACAAAGTCCTTGTGAAAGCTTTGCAGTCGGCCCTGGGGCCACGAGCAGCTGTTTGGTTCCTGTCACAGCCCCACAGCACAGCCCCTGACAGCAGAGAACCAGACGGGCATATAGGAGGGATCAGGCCCAACACATCCTCATCTCATGTCCTTCTGAAATAGAAACAGGTCCTCATACTTGCATGAAAAACAGGCAGCTCATAAGGAAGGTAAAGATAAAACATATAGGAAGAGAGTGGAATTTAAAATGCTAAAGAAATGGGTGGATCTCTTTCAAAAGAACAGAGAAATAGGCATCTAGCCACCCAAAACACTTAAAGGAAGTGTCCTGGATAGATGCAGCCAATACTTTTTTCTGGATATTTTGCTTTCTAGCCCAATCTTAGAAAGCTGTAGTTGTGTGTTAATTTTATACATTCATTTAGCAGTCAAACCCACCCTCTGTTTCATTTTCACCTAGTTTTAGAAATTAACACTTTATTTGGTTTGCAAATAAGATTTCCTTTTAAACTAAAATTATTGTCAAATCAATGACTGACAACTTGTCACATAAAAACTTTATAAAGCATTTTAAAGAGTTAAGGACTAAAATATGTATTTGTAGTGCACAACATTAAAATAAATATTACTTTTTTATCCCCAAGTGCAAAATATGAAATAGTCACATACAACAAAATATTTCACCAAAGAAAGGAACACAAAAATTACTACTCTGTTCCTGAAAATAGAAATGTTTTATGTGACTTATGTGCTTACACCTCTTGAATTTAATAAGTCTTTGCTTACCCATATGGAAGGTCATGCATGAGGTTATTACTCATACGTACCAATCAGTTTCACAGGTAAATCAGCAGGAAGCTAGTTTGACCACACATCTGAAATTTTCCATAATTTTTCAAGTATGAATTGCAATCAGAGCATTATTTTCAGGAATGGTTATTGCTTTTATCTGCAGTATTCCCCACTAAATACTCTCTTTGAAGGCAATGTTTAGAAATTTTCGCTAGTCAAAATTCTCCCTCCCTGTTTGTCACAGGGATGTTGTGGATATTTTATCCCTAGGTCAACGCTCATCTTGTTGCATTTTAATGAACAGTATGAGCCCTTCTCATTTGCATAACAGCCGATGGTTTCAAATCCTGCTGGAGCTAACACCTTATTATCCCCTTTCATGAGAGTACCTGGGTAGCAGTGACCTGGACACCTCACTGTTGCCATTATTCAGTGGATGTCATAAGTGCTCAGAGCTTCTGAAAAACAGCCTGCATTTAATAGGTAGCTAAAAATACACAGGCCCAGGATGCTTACAAGCCACAGCCCTTTAGCCTCCCACCCTGCCTACATGCTGCTGTCTCCAGCCATTTTATTTTCTCCTCGGCAATAGGGGTTTGGAAGTGCTCTGATACAGAGCTGCATTGCTGTCACTTAGCAACCTTTGCCATGGTCCCTAAATGAAATGTTTTATCAAGGAATTCATGTAAGTTTAGCATTTATAACCAAATCAGAGGGTTTGTCCTTCTGTCACCAGATAATTAAAGTATAATAATTAAAGTTTAAAATGAACCTGTGAGGACTTTGTGACAGAAATAGAAATTAGGAAAAACTGATCTAAAGTTCGGCTGTGAGTTACTGAGATTGAATTTACCTGGATTTTAACCTTTTGCCTACTTGTTGTGAGAAGACATTGCTGAGTTGGGATGCCCCCTGGGAATAATTGCCTTGGATATTGTCCCTTGCCAGAGCCTCCATCAAGGCTTCACTACGCTTAAAGTTTAGTACAGTCAGAACAACTGTAGTGGGAGATGGCTTCCTTATATTTAGGTAATTTTATTTTGGATGAATGTTAGCATTATGGTTTATTCCCCCTTTTAATATAAACAATAATATTCTCAAGTATACATGAGAAAATTTGGAGCAGTACAACGACATGAGAAACTCCTTCAAGTTTAACAACATACACTTGGACTATGCAACAATAGTTTTTGCATATACCAAGCCACTGACTATTTAAAACTACAGCCCAGTAGCCCTGAACAGCTCATCTGCTGAACAGATTGTGGTGACAGTCATCTCTCTGCACCTCTTGGCACTCCACCGGCAATCAGCCCACCCTTGGCTGCCTCTCCCTTGGCTGACGGAGACAGTTCGGGGTGGGGAGGGACACCGAGGTGGGGATGCACGTGGGTGGAGATACCTTGTACTGTTGGTTTGGCAGCAAGGAGGGCCTCGAGGGGACCATGGATCCTGGATATACAAACCAGGACTTCGGTGCTCAGGTTCAACAGCAAGGATCACGTTGCAGCGGTGACTGAAAGCCCGGAGCTGGCAGAGGCAGCAGTGAGGGTACCGCTCCTGCTTCGCCCTCCTCAGAGCAGGGGTCCCCACCCCTGGCTGAGAACTGCCCCGGAGTGGCCCTGGGAGGCACCGAGCAGGAGACACAGGTGGGTCAGGATCTTGGCGTGATTTTTTCCCACAAGACAGCACTAAAGAAGGAAATGAGAAGCGGCCTCTTTTGTGGCTGAGATTCACTCTGGAGGGCTGCTTCTTGCCTGCCGCTCCTATGTTGCAACACAGGAAATTTGCTTCTGCTAACACCTGGTGTTGTTTCAAACAGCCAGATGGTCCTAACCTCAGACTCCGGTAATTGATGGCCTACTTGTCTAACCCTGTAACTATCTCTCGCTTTAGACACAGATGCTGCATCTCTCTAAATACTGTTCCACATTAAAACATCCTACCTTCCTGTTTCACTTATCAATCAATGCAGTAATTCTTACAGAAACTAGCAATGGCCTGTATAAACCAGGAGACAGTGAGTGTAAGCAAGGAGAGATAAAATTATGCAGGCTTAAATTACAAACTGGATGTGCGGTTTGAAGGATTTACACTCGCATTGCAAAATTAGCTGGGACATAACCAGCAAGCAAACAGACATCAGGGAGTGACCCCAAGAGCAAGTGTTAGGTCACATAAGCCAGGATGGCCTGGTATGTACTGCTCTCTGTTACAGGGACTAAGGCTAATTTGGTGCCTCTCTGCACCAGCCTAACCCACTGCTCCTTTCCAGCACATCCAAATAGCCTTATACTTGCAATACCCATTTTTTCTGGGTTTTTCTGGTAGATGGTTCTCTTCTTCTAGTTGGGCTCTACTTATAGGTGGTTTGTTACAACAGGGATGATGATGAGACATCCTACAGGCTACCACAATATCAGAAGGCATTAGCCTTCACAAGTTTGAAGGCCAGAAGCTTTTACTTGACAAATCAGGATCTGCCCTGAGATCCCTGCTTCCTCTAAATCCTTGTTCTGAGCAAACTGAAGGCTGACACCTGGGACCCTGACAACAGACTCAGGAAACGAAAGCTGATGTTACTGCAGCTACCAAGATGTTCTGTTTCCTGACATTAAATGGAGACAGTATTCTTCCATCTCTCTTGCTCAGCAAGGAGATAACTGTCAGGTGTTCAGAAGCTGAGCCACTGCTGGTGGTTCAAATAGCTTTCTTGCATGATCCCTCAGTTTCACAGAGCAGCATCTTGGGCATTAAAGCCTTGCTTTCAGGGCATGCCTGGGATAGAGGAGCTGCCATCATCCCCTCCTTCTGGAGACAAGGCACAAAGCACAGTGAAGGATTTACTCAGTCAACACAAGATTTCTGTGCCAGGCATAGACTGGATCCAGTTCCTTACTTGCAACCAGGTTTTTGCATTTGTATCTATCCCTCCCTTTTAGGCAGGTGGTTTTGATCCTGCAATTTCTTTACATGTGGTATTTTACCATTCAGGATCTCATCTGAATGTGGTTATCCCATGCTCTCAAGTTCACTGATGGACACCAGGCATGTCACTTTGTAAGGTCTGCCCACAATTATATGATGATTACTATAACAATAAAGAGGGCAAGTATAGAATTGGGATGGACAGAGTAAAATGTATTTTACAGTTTCATAAGACTTAGAAGCATGAGGTTCTTCTTCCCTCTGAGACCATGTAACTCCCTAATGCAGAACAAAATCCCAGGAGTACAGAGAGGGTTTGGGGGTAGAGAATCAGGAGGAACAAACAGGGAAAGTGTCATTTTCATTTAGGCAGTAAAAAAACCCAGTAGATCAGTTCAGCCACCCTTAAAACCACAGCCCTCATTTACAAGAATTCACTAGGTCAAAAGAAATGGAAGTTATCCCATGCCAATGATAAGCAGAAAAGCAGTGCTGAGTAAGAGAAGAAATGAGCTTTGCAGAGAAGTGCAATACCTATGCAGGCTTTCAGGTTGTGCATGAGAAAGCAATGTGTGTGTGAACAGCTGGACTGCTCCCCAAGTCACTGTAACTCCATACAATCTGTTACTGACACAAAACAATGTTTCCAAAAACCACCCCACCCCGTCATACTTTGAGAAATAGAAATGTGTCTTGTCATTTCCATTCACACAATACATGGATCAGAAAAAAAGTCCACAATACAGGGCACTGCATTTTTACACAATATCTGGATCCCTACAGGAAAGGAGTAGCATAATATGGAGTCTTTCTCTTTCTTTCCTCTTAGTAAATTCCCAATAAAGTTGCCTCACTTTCTAAGTCTCACATTTTTTTCCTCCCAGCTGTTGTCTCTGCCAGCTTGAACTTGACAATTGAGAGGGGTAACTGGAAGGTCACATTTTAACCATGATCAGTTCAATTTCTGCTTTCCCAGTGTACCTATTTGCTCTCAGGTGGGTTTTGGTTTCTTGTGCTTGTTTTTTTTTTTGTTGGTTGTGTTTGTTTTTTGGGTTTTGGTTTTGTTGGGTTTTTTTTTTTGTACACAGTTCATTTTCCACACTTCATGTCTAAGAAGCCTGTGATAGCAAAGGTTTTAGATTTTCCTGGCCTCATTGCAGACCCACAGCTTCTCTAACACATTAATATTGCACAGGCTCCCAGCAGATAGAGGCTTAAAGCAATTCAGGACCAGAGAGTGCCTTCTCTTGAGACTGAACTGAGCTACAGATGAACTGAAGCACCTCCTGAAGTCATAGGAAGAGCTCAGCTCATCTCAAAGCCTCTGGAAAGAGAAGTCCCAATATCTGATTACCAGTCAGCTGGGACATGCATGGGGAAAGGAACCACTGCCAGACCCAAGCCCCAGGTGTGGCACTTCCCAGGTACAGCACAGACATGTCAGCGAAGTGTCAGGGCATGAGCCCCAGCCTGGCACACAGTTGCCTGTCCAGTCTCCTGCGACCTCAGCCAGAGCACCCAGCATTCACCCAGGCAAGGTCTGGGCACAGCGTGAGGGTCAGCAGAGGCCACAGTGCCCCGTGTGCAGGAGGCAGCTGGACAGCAGCCAAGTGAGCCCGTTGGTGTGGGCGCCTAAAACAATCCCTACCCTTAACTGGGCAGCAATTTATCTGCACAGACATAGCCACGAGCTTGAAATATAAATAGTTATATCTAGCAATGGGGAATGGAAACTGTCCTGGTCATTGGTTTTGATGTATTTATGGCTGGTTTTAACGTAAACCTAAGTTTTCAGTGCTAACGGTCCAAGCCTGCTGAGGATTCTCTCCTTCCGTCACCATATTTTGGCAAAAGTCAAAAATAAATGCATTCACATCTCCTACCTCTTTGCCTCCAGTATTCTGAAGGGATGAAAGGGATCCTGAATTGGACAGAAATCTGTAGCACTCACTATTCAGACTTCAGATTGCAATCATAGCTGTGCATATCTGAGCAGCCATCCAGATGCTAATGGAGCTGATCCTGTGTCAGTAAGATTAGAGAAAGGCCTCCACTGTTTAATTTTTGGGTATTTATTGCCTATAAACCAAAGGGCCAACACATATTGACATAACAGGGAAAATACATTTTTTTGCCTGTGTTAACAGCAATGTTCTAAGATAAAGCTGTTATTTTAAAACTTGACTTATTTTTACTTTTCACTAGTGTTTTTAACTGTCCTGAAAAGAAGGATGTTTATACAATTTTGCAAAGAAACATGAACTGTTCTACTCCATTTACATTTCTTTGTTCCAAAATGTATTCCTCTTGTTGAGATTCCAGCAGACAAGGAAAGCAGACACAGCGGTTACTTTCCAATGTGAAACTTAAAACCACAATCTCCTGCTCAGAAAACACAGAATGAGTCACAGGAAGGGGCCACTTGCTTGCAAAACTCATTAAAAGCAAGGCAAGGCAAAATGGATTTCCTGTATCAATAAATAGATTGCTGGCAGTAGGCAGAACACCTGACAGTGCTGGAGGCTAAAAACCGGTCCAAGGGTAACCATTAGTGAAGTCAGATCAATTCTTCAGCTCAGGTACTGTATCTCCCCAGTACACAGTTTTCTTGGAATTAGTTGACTTAATCCAGCAAAGTGTTTAAGAATATGCATAAAGTTTCAGCTCAGGGAGGGATGAGTTAAACACTTGTAAAATAGGCTGAAAAATGATGATGTCTGTATTTATTCACTGAAGCAAGCTGTATTAAGAGGATGCATGCATGGCACCACCGAGGTGCCGATATTGCAGGTGAAAGCTTTGCTTCCCAAGTTCATGAAATAATAATAAAGAAGCCCTAGTTCTTACATAAGCTCAAAATTTAGCTGTAATTGCAACTTTGTTTTGCTGTTAGCAGTACTCCTTGGACACTTGAGCATAGAATTCCTTTTGTTCAATGTTATTCTCTTCTGTCTGGCAAATGAAGCCGAAATGGCCTTCTGATGCCTTCTGTGCAGCACAGACACACGGGATCTCAGGCTGCACTGCTTAGGGGGCACAAGGCAGAGCTCAGTGCCTGACCCAGCACCAACCAGGGTCAGCACAGGGGTAGGAACAAGAAGGTGCCTTTTGGCCATTTGTTCTGGTTTTGTTCCCTTTCTCTAGTTCTCCTTAGAAAAAAATTCTCATTTTACCTTTATTTTTCTCCCTCACTTCCCAGTGGCTGTAAAGATCTTGATGAAGGTTTCTTCCCACAGCATCCAACAGCTGCAATTCCTCAGCACCGTCTCTTGGCTCCCACTTACAAGTAGCCTTTTGACTGCATATTTCCAAAATGCTACTGAACACAATGAGGGGCTGTATTTTACTGCAAGCACAAGAGTGAGACTACCTGAGGTCATGACACCATGAGTATATTCCCTCCACCACCATACTTTGCTGGACTTTTATGAAAAGAAATTAAAAAAATAAACAAAACACAAAGAAAAACCCACTAAGAACAACCTTCAGACTTCACCTTTTCATGCATTCTTAAAAGAGCTGAAAGTTAAACTAGTTATATTTTTAGGCACTAGCTCTTAACATCAACCATCTTCTGTCTCTTGCAATGAACTATCCTGAGGTACTTGATGGCATATGCAATGCATATTGAATTAGGGCCATCTATTTATAATGAAAATGTAGTATTCAGGAAATAGTCCTGTGGCATAAAAAGGAACCCCCCCAACAACATTATGGTCTTTGCTCCTAAGCGCTTCCTCCCTCAGACTGCTGTATCTCTAGTGTCAATGGGATATTCCAGGAGCAATGAGCGTGTCCTCATAAAGTTTGGTTTGCTGATGCAAAAGCACCATTTCTCTGACTTTTAATTAAAAGGGCACCTTCATTTCCAAGTCTGTCTCCAGAGCTCCAGGGTAAATGTTTATACAAGGCAGAGACATACAGAAGACAGAGAAGACTGAAGAAGCAGTGACTGCAGGCTGCCCAAATACGGCTGCTCTTGTATTTTTAACAGAGAGCTTGAGATGCCGCAGAGCCTTATCAACCCCAAACATCTTTGTTTTCATACCAGCATGCACAGGCCTGGCACTATCACTGCACTGCAGTGACTGCTCAGCAAACCTGGCAGTAGGAGCAAAAGGCACCACTGTGTTCTCAGAGACAGGAGGGAAATAAAGGTTATTGGCTTTTCCCCAGCAGGATGGCCTATGTCAAGGAAGAGAAGCCCCACAGAACAGGCTATCTGGTCTCACTGCCATGGATGACAACATCTCCATTCAAAACAGATGGACAGTTTTTGCTTAGGTCACACTAGAAATCAGACAAAAGGAAGATTCAAAAAACATCGGGGTGGGGTAGGATTCCTGGCTGCTCCAATTTGCTCCTGCTCCAATTTGCTCCAGTTCCCGTCCGTCTGCTGTTGGCTCCAAGGGGCTGTTCCCATGTCCCAAAACAGCCAGAGCCCAGATCCTGGCCCCATCTCCCTCAGTAAACTTAAATCTTTCAGATTTAAAAGGCTCTGGGTAAAACACTGCAGCTGAACAGCAAAAATAATATACTGGATAGTCCCAGTAAGAAACAGGTAGTGGAGACTGGAGATACAAAAGCCATGGTTCAGCAGTTCTGCAAAAGCACTCTGCCATGATCAAAGAATACAGGAAAATAGAAAAGTCAGGAAAAAATTTATTGCCACCTTTATTACAATATATATTTCTACCCTTGTTGCATTCAGCAGATCAAAATTAAGTGTTAAAACTATTTTCATCACTGCAGTAGCACATACATATACAGAGTAAACACTGTATATAAATAGGCTTTCAAATAATAACAAACCATATCTACAAATAAAAAATACCCAATACTTCTTTCTCCTCCTTCCCCAAATTACAGCAGTAACATTTTATCTTCAGCATAACTAATGTCACAAGTACAACATTCTTTCCCTCCCATGACCCAGCATCAAGAAAATAAACATTAGCCACTCCTCACTGCTGCATATTCTAGTTTCTGTGTATTGTATTAATAGAATATACTGTGATTTAATGTGTCTACATATTTATGCATATTCTTTCTGTAACAAAAACCAGCATTACACTGCAAGCAAGGTTGATTTTTTTTTCTTTCACAGAAAGAGTAGCAATTTTTTAAACCACACTTTTTTATTTTACATGAATTAACAAAGAAGTTTAAATATTATGCTAAAATTATTCAGTTACCAAATCAAAATGTCTTCTACTTTCTGGAAAAGTATGGTGATGCTTCTAGCAGGTCAAATCCTTGATTTTCATGTAAGTGTCTTTTTAGTCGGTAACTTTGATAAAAGTTACAGCAACACACATTCCTCACACTGTTCAGCTAGATTTCAATTTCGGATACAAAGAGGGATGCAGCAACTCAGAACTGAAGTGCTGAACCACAGAAAAGTTGGCCAGAAGGGACCCCTGGAGGTCATGCAGTCCAACTTCAGCCTTAAAGCAGATGGTTACCAACGACAGATAAGTCAGCCATAACCCTGTTTAACCAAATCTTGAAAAACCGTGACAGATTCTTCAGCACCTCAGGGTGACCTGTACCAGCACTGCACTGTGGCCACTGTGATCTGACAATTAAAATAGTTCCTCATTCACACTATCATTTGGTTTTAAACACTAAAGGCAACAAACAACCCTGGACTGCCTATTTATTAAGTTATAATATATATTTATTAAGTTATATCACAGGTTTTAATTGTGGAGAACATTCAGGGACCATCTTTTCTGGTGGGAGCTGTTGTGTGTAGCATCTTGGGAAATAGATTTTAACTACTGTTAAGGATAAAAACCACAAAACTGTCAGCCTCTCACTGTTTTATTTTATATATCTTACATAATAAATGGCTTGAAGTAGGCCTTTACCAAAACTGAATTTAAATAGGATGCAACTAGTACATCCGTCCATATACTCAATCATTAATGACAGGTATTAATAGATAATTAAAGGAAAGTGTGGCTACATTTAGAGATGCAACCATCTCAGTTTGGCAATCTGCAATCCCCACTGATTGTCTTTCAGAAAATCTACCCCATATTTCTTACACATTGAAGTAAAAAATACTTGCATTTTCTTTAAACTTTCAAGAGAACACAATCAGTTCTGGCTTATCAAACACTCATTTCTTCCTCTTTGTGTCCTGATATGTCCAAAGCAGATATTTACCTTTCCTGAAGTAGCAACGTTCATGTGAAAAGAAGACTTAGGGAGGGCTCTCCACTGCACACTGCAGCTATGTAAAGCATTGCACTTAATCTCATTACTATTGAAGGCACAGAGAAATCATAAATTGGCCCACTAAGATCCCAGATAAAGTCTTCAGGAGTAAAACTTAGAAAACCCCTACCAGAGAGTTACCATCCTATATACACTGCTATCACTGCTATCAGACATGCAAAACCAGAATCTGGTGTTACAGAACAAATGTGATACAGAACAGTCATTTCCAAATTTCTGGGTGATAGCCAATCACAATCACATCTTAAAATTTCTGCTGGACCACTCTGCCTTCCTGTTATTAAACTCTTCAGTGAAAACACTACAAAGCAGCTACAAAACACCTAATGTAGCCTCAGATCACAAGCTGGCAGAGACCACAGCTTGTGAACCACCAGTGTAGTTATACTGAGATACAATGTACACAGAAACCCATCATGCCATTTTCAGCATTTCAGAGAACAATTAGACTTTTCAGTGTATTTCAAAAGAAAGAAGAAAGTTTCTTTCCTAGCTACAACACATTTGAAATAATTTGGCATGTGGGCACTTGGAGTCCATATTTTAAGTACCACATTGTGTAAAGGCAGACCATCTGAAAAATGTTATCAACTGATCCACAGTATTGCTTTTAGTGCACACAGTTCAGTCTTAAGGCTTTCAAAAGCAGTATCTACAGCTTGTGTCAGGATAAATAAGGAAAAAAAAAGAAAAAAGAGGAGCTTTCATTGCCTTAAAGGAGAGTAAATTGCACTAAAAGTATCCATTCTTTATGATACAAAACAAAGCAAAAAAATCCATACAGTAAAAACCTGAGATGCATCATTCACCAGCATCAAAATTCACATTTTAACCAAAATAGTATTTCAAACAAAACTATTCCATTCTGATAAATTGCTTACTATTTTTGGCTCAGTAAAAAATCTTCAACCTCAGCACACTGTGTGTGTGTGAAAGATGTGTTTACTGAAAATCACCCACTTCAGTAAGATGGGCACTATCCACAGTGGCCTGTATTTTCCACTTGAACCCTTACCTTGATCCAGAAAGCTACTCTAGAACATGATAGTTCTCAAAGTGAGAAAGACTGGAAGAATCTGGCCATCCTACTTAATTTACTTTCTATTTAGAATACACATAATTTATTTCCTCAGAAATGTCCCATGTCAAAACAGGCTGGAATAAATCAAACACAGCTCAATTGGTTTTCACAGCTACACTGATTTACATCTGCTGAGATTCTAGACCAGTAATTAACTCTTAAACAAACAGTTGTTGGTCAAGCAAGGGGAGAGGGGAAGAATCAATTGCTCCTTCAGAGAGCAGGATTTTGATATATAGATTGCAATCCCTGTCTGTAACACCAGATAATGTCAGGAATGGTGAGCACCTTCAGCTCCCTTACTGGCAAGGGGTTCTGACAGGATGGAAGATGGCTTCAGTGATGCAGAACAGACGTGGAATCACTTTACAACCTTATGGCATGTTTACCTGCAACCCCAGCATCACTGCACTTTTAATTGACCTTATATAATGAAAGTGCACGGCAAAATTTGAGGAGTTGGGAGAGGACAAGCAACTCCTATTTCTAGCAAGACTCCTCTTGTCTGGAAACCTGACTAAGTATAAAAAAACATTCCAAGTTTGCTCACAGTAGAAGAATACAATGCTCACAACTTCACAGATTCCAACGGAACTGTCAACAGCAAAAGCCAAGTAGTGTCCTTCCAACACAAGCCAACCCATTCTTTGAGGTGAGACCAACAATTTGGAGATGGGGTTAAGATGAGGCTGGATGTACATCCTGAGTTTCAAACGGCGGCAGAGGCTCCCTCCAGTAGGTGAACTGGCTGTAGGTGTCAGAACATGGGAAGTCTGAAGAATGACTTCTTTTCAGCAAAGGGAAAATGTGATCTACCACTTCACAGAGTCTGACATAGCTGGAAAACAAGAAAAAAAAAAGAACACTGAACCATTTAATTTTCATTTTTTAATGCTCCCAACCACTCAGGCACGACTACATTTACAAATGGACAAAGTGGGCAAGTCACCCTTCTCAAAGGAATGAAACTAAATTTAATTTTGGTGCCCAGCTTCCAGAAAGGATTCACAGTTAGGATAAGAAATTAATTCTAATCCATTCATTCTAACAAATGATACTTACCTAGTGAGAAACAAGATGCCATTTTACACCTAGATCATCTGCTAAAATATTCAAGCACCACATTCTCCTTCTCCATTTCTGTCCAGCTTGGCTCAAGCAGCTCCCTGCTCAACTGATTATTCATATTTAATACAGATATAGCTCCCCTTCAATTATGGACACCAGCACTTAACATTATTAAAAGCCATTCCAGTGTTAGGGGTTACCAGTGCCTAAGCATCTTTCTGGAAGCATTTGAACCACTCTTCAGATTTTGTTTTCTGGTTCTTTTAGATAGGAGATCCAGGAAAAGAAAAAATTTGAAAAGGCCAGGAAAAGGCAGATGGTGTCAGCAAACTAGTGAGTCTCATTTTTATACAGACTAAATCATCCAATTCTAAATCTTTTACATTACTAAAGTAGATGGAATATATTATACTAAATACAAAAAATTTATTTTTGTCAGTTTAACTGAAGGGAATTGGAAAGTCTGTATTTTATTCTAAATCTTTTTTGTTTTCTTTGAAGCATTCAAAACAATCTTGAATTTCTACAACTGAATGGATCTTTGGGCAACTTGAGTCATAAGTTACAGCAAATTAATTTAGTCCATAAAGTGTTAGGGATAAAAGATTACTTACGATGAGATGTTTGTCTTTGCATGCTCTTGTATAAGTTCTCCTTTGGGGTTAACTGTAAATATCCTGTTTAAAGAAACCCCAACTTGTTTGTATGAATAAACATCCTAAAAAGAATATAAAAAAAGAAAAATCATGATTCTGCCTTTGCAAATCCATGTGTAATCTTGCTGTAACATATTACAGCAAGAACATATTTACACAGAACTGGTACTACATACTGGTATTACATACATTATTGTGTGCCTGAAATTCTCCATTATGTTACAAATGAGGTCAATCTAATGAAATGTTCATGAATCAATTTGCTACTAGATAAGAAGTTTGCCACAATTTTTTAGTAACTTCCCTCGACACAATAATAACACTTAGTAAAGAACTAATGACATCTGGTGTAAAAGCACCTCCATTTTTCTTTCAGAGAATATGTGATGTCCTGTGTGCACTGTACCAAGTATGTTACAACAGTTACAGAGGTTGAAGTGTAACTGACATATAAAACAGGAATATTTTTTAAGGACAAGGTCACAAAATTCATAAAAAATATGCCTATACTAAAGCCATCATGTAGCTCCTGAGTTCAGATTTGTGGCATATTCATATGGCATACTCCATGTCAGAGCAAGGGGAAGAGAAGGGAAAGTAAGAAATACATGCCATAACAGCAGCAGTGAGCCCCAGCAGGTAATGCAGATACAACTATGGGAAGTACAATTAGAAGTTAGAATTAAGAAAGTCTTCTATGAAATTCAGATTGCTAAAGAAAACAATAAATAAGTTTTGATCTGCTCTGAGAAAAGCTTGACAAAACCAAAGTTGAAAATATCTCCCAGAAGATCAGAGCAAAACTAATTTCCATTTTTTAATATAAATCATGGTTTTAAAAGCCGAGATGGTGAAAAACTGGAATGTTAATGAAGCTACAAAGTTTGTTTTTATTTCTATATTGTAAAGGCTGTTCAAAAAAATTAAGTAACTGAACAAATGTGAAGAGCAGTCCCTTTAAGAATTCAGCATCATGGCAGTCCACACACTGTCTACACCTGTAACACCCATGTGTACAGAAATTTCCCTGAGTTTGTTCTTGGAAAAAACAATCCAAACCAAAGGCAAAAACATAACAAAACAACAACAAAAACAACTTAAAAACAAACAAACAAACAAAACCAAACCAGAAAAACAACAGAAAACCCAGAGCAGAAAATTGAGAAAGCTGTGATCCTGAGCTATGCAAAACCATAGCATGTTGCACACCTGAAGCCAGCACTTTGGCAGCAAGCATGGCAGTGAGTTACTATTAATTACTTCAGAAACAGAAACTTACTGTTTTACTCAAAATAATATTGAAATATAATCATTATTTTAATGCATGTTTCCCTGTGGTTCAAAAAAATGGAACTAGAGGTAGTTATTATCTGTAATACAACACCACAGAAGTTTTTAAAAAGTTATTTCATAATCATATGTTTAAAAGTGCTTTGATAATGGAAACTAAGGTGACGATAATATAATAATTCAATACAGCAATGGGATAGTGAGGAGCACTGTAAGCTCTGACATAATGCTTTTAAAGGAGGGATAATTACATGCCAGGGTCCCTCCTCAGGCCAAGCCCATGACACTGTTTCCTTCTCTAGATGCACAACAACATTATTTGGTCAAGGGCAGGAGGAGGAGCCTTCGTTAGCCCAAATATCCAGTCTTCCAATGAGTGACAGAGATCTGTCTTTCCTTTTCTATGCCAAATATATCACTTTCCATATCAAGTAGAACCTTTTTGACTTCGATGGGACACTCAAGGTCTTTTGAGTGTACTCAGGAGTTTGACGTGTCAGTCCCACCAACTTTAATCTGAAATATTTTCTGCCTGCCCACAGTTATCTCACTGACACTGTATCTGTGTGGATTCAAATGAGATCACTGTTTCTTCACAAGCTTAACTGCTAATTTATGCAGATATAACATAGTTGCTTTGCTGCTCTTCCATCTCTGAATCCTACATCATGGTATTTTTGAGGAAGAACCTCAATACTTTCATTTTACAGGGCCTAATAAAATGTTCCTAATTCTCATTTAAAGCTTTTAGATTCTAATAAAACAGAAGCAGGAAATAACAGCAACGTTTCTGTTCTCTTCAATACAAATAAATGCAGCTATTACTTACAGCAGGTCTGTTTCCAAAAGCAGCATAAAAGGGTTCTGTGTTAGGATAAAACAAATTCTTGATGTCTGTCAAACACTGAACTTTAAATTTTTCTGGTTTCTTTTCTATGACCTCCCTGAAAAAATAAAAAAGGGAAGTTGAATAAGTACACATGAAATACACCAAAAACCATTTTATCTTCTTTATTCAACATTTTCACCTAGCTAGATACTACTGCATAGCATCCACCCTTCTCCAGTAAATCTTTTAGAAGTCAGATTGCCTATGACGACAAAACAGTATTCCCAAGTTTACATAATGAGCACAGTAAATAAATCCTCTGATACAAGGTAACTTCTATTGAAATCTATATTACAATGATGTCTACAGAGCAAGGATAGTGGATTATAGGGAGTAGCTGCTAAATCAGTCTTTATGAGGAATAAACTCTTACCAAGTAAACTGCCTCCTGAGAACTGCAGAATGATTCATAGATTATATTAGCCCTCACTGTTTATGGCGATTTTTTTTAAATTTTATTTTTAAAAGGATTGCAATCACCATATGTGCTAAAAGCACCTCAGCCTGTTAAGACAGAATTACAGTCAGGTTCTCCACCACTGCTAATTAGCAAAAGTTAAGGAATCTTCTATTTCTCTTCAGCTGCTTCTTGAATAGAGAATTCATTAATGAACACAGGAGCTAGCTCATCTCTGGGCAAAAGCCCTTTCACGACAGCTTCTCTTGGCAAGAGGACTGAACAGGTGGCAGAGTCTGGAGTTCCCATAACATAGGAAGATGCCAGCATGACACAAAAACACTTAAGAAGCTCAGAATCCTAGATCCTAGCACCAACACAATTGTCAAGGAAGATGCGAATAGTACAGAAGCTTCATGGGAGTAAAGCAGCCCTTTGGAAGAGCAGATCCATGCATAAATCAGTGCCTGAGGATGTGCAAAAGATGAATAAAACCACCTTTCCTCAGTCTCACATACACCTGATCTCAAACCTACAAGGATTAAATCTATGGATAAAACAGTGAAGTCATTTATTGCCCATACACCTCAGCAGTTACAATAGTGTACACTGAAAATGGGCATTCCTTAGTCTAAACTTAAGATACCGAAAGTAGTATAATTTTAAACGTATTTCTAGATACAAGGAGCATAAAGTAACAGTAACTACCTTTCACTGCATTTATTAATCAGTCTGAGAAGTGCACTGTAAACCTCCAAGGTTTCTTATATTTAGAACATGACTGGTAAGACAGCCTGTAGCATGTCACTCAATCAGGAGAACATCTGAACAATCTTCCATTAAAAATTCTAATGAAATATATCTTGTCACAGCAGCTTTTAACAGCTTAAAATATTTTCAGTAATCACTTGACATGCTTCGCTGAATTAGGCAGAAGGTACAATATTCATAATCTGCGCTGTTATTATTCACTCACCACAGTTCAACATCTAAAAAAGATAACATTGTCCTCACAGAATCCCAGAGTGCAGCCAGGCATATAAAAAGTTAATTTCATTTCCACATTAATTTCTTCAAAACCCATCAAGAAATAACCTTCAACAAAAATATACTTATGCCAACTGGAACACCTTACAGGCAAAGAGAAAAGTGATTGCTATGAAAATGTCCACATTTGTCCCATAGCTAAATATGAACACACAATGTTAAACACATGAAGTCACCAAGCAGTACCTACTGGTAAACAGTGAACACAGCTGTGCCTTAATATACAGCTAAGATACAAACTAGGCAAAAACCAGATATTGTGTAAATACTGAATTTTGGTATTTCTCTAACAAAGTTTCTTCTTAATTAAATTTGCATCAATATGTAAAAAAAATGTAATTAATTATTTCAAGCATTCCCACTTAAAAAGCTGGTAATTCAGCCTCCACCAACCTCGAGAGTTTCCTTCTCTGCAAAAGCTAAATTGCATTACCTGTGAAGAGCTGAGAATAGGCTGCTTGGACTCAGCAAAACTGGCCCCTGAGGCAGCACAGTTCCTCTTTCATTGACCCAGTGCAAGTATCCTCTGGTCATGCCTGCCATTCCAATAGCTCGTGCTGAGCAGTACAAAAATTTATATCCATTTCTGTGAGCAGATATAAAAGAAGAAACTACTGTAAAAATAAAGCAAGTGTTTAGACAGAAATAATTTTGAGGGTTTACTTTTACATGAATCAGATCATGGCTGTTAAATAGTATGTTTAACCCAGACTTAATTTAAAAGGAGTAAAAACATGTATGCAAGAAAACTGGATAATTAAAACCCATCTAGCCCTGCTACATTTAGTGATTACACCTAAACAGGGCTCATTTATCTCTGCTCCTCTCAAGACTTACGACTCCTTATGGTTACCCTTCCACCCCTGTGTGGTGGAACCACTGCCCTTAGAATTAACTGAAAAGACATCTGCAAAGAGGAAAACACTTGACATAAAGCAGACAATGTTGTATTGGCCTTTGTTATATTAACAGTGTTGCATTCCTGCCTCTCAGGCCTCTGCAAAAAAAGATGTCCAGCAGTAACATATTTTCTCAAGCTGGAAAACTTGAGCTTCAAAACACATTATGAGAAAAAGTCTTTAACTTGACACTGAAATTGAAGTTTTTGGTGTAAGTCACAGTGTCTTTGATTCTGTTCATGATAGAACAGAATCCTATCTGATATTAGTTCAACTTAATAGCAGCTTACTTTCCAATTCCTATTAAAAATTACTTTTCATAAAATAAAATACTGTATTCAGTGCACACATGGTCATTAGCTCTATCTATTAAGCATTTATATGGTGTTCAGCTGTAATATCTAGCCACTACATAATTAACTCAGTAATTTGAAAACCAACATGACTCAAATCTATTTTCCCCCTATGCTTATGATCATCAAAGCCCTAACAACTGATAATGCGGGCAGGCACAGAAATAACAACTGCAATTAAAAAAATTAATTAACATCTTCACCAAATGTATTGCAGAGGTTATACACAAAACTCAGCATGTGAATTCCCAGACTATCCTGTCTCTTCTGTGAACATGTTTGTCTAACGTGCAGACAAGTGTCTCTGGCATAATTTAGATTCCAACACCAATAATTTATTATTCATCATCTATGTAAAACAAAAAGCATTAAACGAACCTTAGCATAATTCTAGTACACAGAACAAATCAGATTAACTAAGAGGAGAGTTGTGATAGGTACCAGAGGCTCTTCAAACATTTATGGTAATTTAAATATATAAAAAAAGCTGACATTCTTGCAATAAAAGAAAACAGCAATCACTAATCCTTCTTGTAAAAATGAAAATCAGATACTCCATCTGACCCCATTCAGACATCAATTCATTTTTCCTGATTTCCTTTTTTTCTCTCAAGGGGTAATTACAAAGATCCCCATACTCTGTCTTTGATCTTCCAGAGTATAAAATGGTTTGCTACATTGCAAAATGCATCCAGGGAACCAACAGCACACCTGTACTTTTGCACTAGCCTTGCTCACCTAGAGGCATTCCTACACATCACCACACATGAGCTGGTACAGTCTAATTTTTTCTCTCCTGTTCATCTTCATCAGAAGAAACATCCCCATTGTCTTGGAAAGCATTGCTCTAGGTCATACCTGGCTATAATGTTAATGACATTAACTGACCTAAAGCATAGCTGATATACTGTTTCCTGATACTTCTCCAAGAGCTAATGGGAAAAAATATTTTTTTCTAAACATGGTTAGATCCCAAGTATATTGAGCAATTTTTTGAAGATGCCCATCTTTCTCCAAGAATTACATAGGATGTAAAAGCCACAAGTAAACATGATGAATCCAATTTCCTGCTCCAATGGCATGGAAGGTATTTATTACTGTGGACCAGCAGACATCAGTGCAGGTCAGTTACTGGGCTATAATACAGCAGGTTAAAGCCTTTTCCTTAGGCCCTTCACAGAATGGTCCTTATTGACTTTCAATAATTTTAAATTGCATTTTAAGCAACTTTTTTTTAAGCAACTTTTACTTATCACTTGCTCTCAAAATTAACCAATTACATAAATATTTTAAGATTGATCCTTCCTAAACTTGCAATTTAACAATAGATTAGCAACACTTACATAAATAAAAAAATTATACAATCAACAGATCATCAATGTCTTAAAGCTTGTTATTTATACAACAAGTAAAACAACAATAGTATTAGTAGTGAGTATCCAAAATAGATAGATTTCTAGTCAAGATAAGACATTGTGCTGTGCTTTAAGGATGAGATTTATCTTGCTTGACTAGAAGCTGCATGTTTAGACAGTTCAAATCAAATCTGTTTCACTGAATTCCCTTTCTACTCAGTGGAAAGGGAACTCCCCCAAACAGATTCATTCTGTAAGTTCTAGGTTCCAACCCTGCACAACTCCAGGTAAGTCAAGTTAGCAAGAAGAATTCCAACTACAGTGACCACCCTGGGCCACAGCCTTTATGCATTTCTTCAATAAAGAGTGAAAGGAAGGTATATTGGCATCTTATTAATTAATACTGCTGCAATTCCCAGTTTGCAAGAAAGCTCCACTTTCTGCAACTGCATAACTCATTCAAATTACTTCAGTCTTGGGAACTTTCTGTATCTGTTTGGGCTGGTTGGAAGGGCAATCACCACTCACAGATATGGGGCTTTTGCTTTTGTTATCACAAAGCAGGTTTTGCCCTGGATACCATGCAGGAGACACTTACACAGTGTAAGCATCAGTAAAGCAATAAGGAATTGTCGAAACTGTCACCCTTATAGGTTAAGAGAAGCCTGGAGAAATTTTAATTTTTACACACAAATGAATAAACACAAGGCAACAGATGCATGAACACATTTACTGAATACTCACTGGCTCACTTTATGATACAACTTCGCAATCCCTTGGTGTGTCCAGTCTTTGCCAAGAGTTGGCAAAATATGACCCAAAGTATCTGACCTGAATAAAGGAAAAACAATATAACTGAGCTGAAAAGAAACCATACTTATAACAGTCAAGTCTAATACAAATCCCACTAACTTACTTGGGTAGCTGTAAATGAAAAGAAGGTATTCCATAAGGGACTGATTGTCATCAGAAGAGAATTAGTTTATTTCCCTTTTTTTTTTAGATAGACTGACATGCTCATCCTTGGCCACAGGGTTTAAATTACTCCTGTGCCCCGAGATGGATAAGCTTGAGCCCCAAAAGGTAATACAGAAGTCACAGCACACAGGCCATCACTCAGACCTCTAGGAGGCCACCAATGCTAAACCTACTTTTTGAGGTTCACACTGTTTTCTAAATAAACCAAACCTACCCATAACTGAAGTTTATGGGAAATTGAAAGTATGAGATAAGTCACATTCCAGTTTACTTCAAACTAACTTCTCCACATTAAGCCAAGAGTTGGTCAGATGTATACTATTTTGAAATATTTTTTCTAGCTTCAGTGCATTTCCTGCTTTATATGATAGAAAATTATTTACACTCTATTAACAAATAGTGCAATGAGCATCTTGCTTCAAAAAGCACTGTACAGATACACAGCAAAAAGTCCACACTCTGAATAACTTGTATCTTAGAGGAAGAAATATTGGGCAGTGGCTTAGGATGGATTTCCATTGGCATTGTAAGGTGAAGTGATTCAGTAACCCTGGGCAGATCAATAGCAGAGAGAATAGATCCCTCTCACTTTACTGAAACTTAAGAAAGCAAAGTGGGGAGAGGTGTTAATTTATTTTGGCACCAAATGAGAAGTTTGACATACAATGGATAAACCACAAGAAAGAAGAGAGTTTCAGTTTAAATCAAGTATTTTAATTTCCCTCAGATTGTTCTTGAAAATTAGTTTTTCCTTCTTCTTTTTCCTAAGTAGATATAGCTAAATTTGATTTTGAAAGACATTGAATTCAAAACAAATGAAACATCTCACTTCAAAAGATAATGCTTGTATTTTTACTGCATGCTTTCCCTATTCCACACAAAATTGTTTTCCCCAGTGTTAAATACACTAAATAAATAGAAACCAGCCAGTCAGTGAATAATTTTGGTCACTCCAAAACTGTGAGTTTTACCCTAAGTACTAATCTGAAACTTTCCATCAGATTCTAGTTCTGACATTGATTTTGCAGGCTAGTCTTCTAATAATGTCTAACACTGGAATGCCCCAGGAATGCCATTTACAACAAAATTCACGTGTTTCTTCCTTTTAATTATTCCTTCATATTTAATTACTCCTTTTAATTACTACCTACTTCATGAGCGTGATGCAACAAAAAGGTCATAATGTTGCAGAAGGTCTTCCAATACTGCTGTAAATACTATCATAAAACACCAACAGGTGACAAATAATGGGCACATATGGCACGTGTCTATTAAATTAAGAATTCAGCTAAAGACTGTTGTATTGTTTGAAAGCCAAATTTAAAAATTTTTTTAAAAATTTAAAAATCAACCAAAAAATCAAAAATAAGAAACAAAATGTCCCAAAACACTTGTATATGAAGATTCTGTGATTAACATTTCTTATTAATTATGTTTTCCTTTAAACTAAAGAAAATCTTTGTATATAAAGTCTCTCCCTGTTCATGCACTCACCGTGTGATTGTTCCATCAATATCAGAAATTACAACTTTATCATCCCAATTCCATAGGTAAATGGTGCCTTCACAGCGGCAAGTGCCTTGATACTGGGTTGTAACACTAAAGGTCACATCATTGGGGCCATTCTTGAGCTTTAAGCTTTTCTGCAAGACATTATTAGCAAGGTGATCAACAAACTAAGCATGTGAAATGGACACAGTGTAAAAGCTGCCTTGGAGTATTTGGCTGGGGAAACTGGTGTGTATTTCTCCTCCCATAAAGTCAAACCCATTTGTGGGATTGGTTTGTGCCCAAAGACTAGAGTGTACTTGGTGGGTAATGCAGAAGGACAGAGGTTCTAGAACCAGTATGTGCCTCAGGGAGATTTAACCTTGGGGGAAAAATAATCTGTGGTATCAGTTTTATGCTGCAGGAAGCTAAGTAGCAGCAATAACATGAACTGATGAAGAATGAATTTTGCACAGAGGGGAAGGTAATGAGGACCTGAGCCAGACAGGTGCCAACAATTAGGTATGCTGGTCTCCAGTCCTGACCACCCATCCTGATGCAATGGAGACCAAGTCATGGATCTGGAGGGGTGGAGGAAGCCATGGAATGGGACAGTAATATGTATCTATGAAAGGATAGGATAGTAGTTAATGAAATGTGTATTTGGTATAGAGATGATTTAAGAATGTAGTTAAGTTGAATCTGTGGGTAAGGAGGGATTTCGATAATGAGAAATAAATACAACGGAACAGTAAGAAGATATATCAATTATGTGGGAACTGAGTGTGATACAAATGGTATGGAATGGGGTAGAAATTGTATTAGGTTTGGCTGAGCTGGAGCTCATTTCCCTACAGCTGCCCTCACAGTGCTGTGCTTTGCACTGGCAGCTGGAAAGGTGTTGGTGCTTTGGGCACTGCTGAGCAGTGCTGGCACAGCACCAGCACTGTCCTTCCAACATTCCCCCGCCATCAAGGGGCTGGGGGTGGGCAGGATCCTGGGAAGGGACACAACCAGGCCAGATAATCCAAATTAACCAAAGGGGTACTCCATACCATACATCAGCTTAGACATAAAAGTTAAGGAAAGGAGGGGGAACGAGAGGCATTTGTTATTTTACAATGTTTGCCTCGCAGAGCTGAAGCCCTGCTTTCTGTGAAGTAGCTGAGCATCCCTCACTGGTGGGAAGTAGAGAATATACTTGTTTTTCTCTTTGCTTATCGACCTTACATTCTCTCTCCCATCCCACTGAGAAGGGGAGTGACAGAGCGGCTTGGCTGGGCACTTGGCATCCAACCAGTCAACTCAATTTGGTCACACTGAATTTTATTGCTTTCAGTAGAGATATTCTAAGTAACAACAGCAGAGGCTTACCCTGTGTGGCGTATACTAGGCATTGATTTGTAGAACAGAACAAAAAAAAAATTCTGTTTCACAATCAGGTAAATTTTTTAAAAATCCCCAAATGTTCACATAAACTGTAACAAATGATGGGATGGGAACCATCTATGGGCATTTCCCACTCTGAAAGGCAGATACATATGCAGAAAGAAATCTGAGTAACAAAAATTCCATAAACTGGAATTAAGACCTTTTCTAGGGTGATTTGTGTTCTACAATATTTTATCTCTTTTGTACAGTAATTGACCTCTCACATCACATGAACTATTACCCTTCAGCTTACACTAACTATCCTTAATTCTACCACTTTACTGCCCTTCACTGTCTCCTGTGCCACTTAGTGACATGAGTGACAAGAAGCTACTGATTTGATTCTATTTGAGAACCTAGCTGTTCATTTTCCCAAGACCTGTAGGAATTTCATACTCAGTATATCTTTTCCTTCATTATCTTTCATTGCAACTTTTAAATTAGTTAAAAATTGAAAAGGAGGTGAGAATACAGAACTCATGGGTAACTAATGAATCTCACCCACTGTTTCATCAAGAAACCAATTTAAGAGCAGTTTTAACGTCAGCTAATTTCTGCAAGGTTTCTGAAACTGTAACATCCCACTTTATTTGTGTAACCCCTGATCCCTCTTTGCAACAGAAAATAATCAACACATCTCATCTGTCACTTGGGAAAAACTGCACTTCTTACAAATTATCCAGACAGTGAGTGATGGGCTGTTAAATGCTGTATGCCTCATGTGAGTTTCCTTCAGAAAATTAATAATCTGTACCTAAGACGACAAAAAGTATTTCCCTACAGTAGCCCATTTTTCCAGGTCAAATTGAAATGTACAGAACACAAAACTGCAACAGTTTTGTCATCATTAGCTAAAACACCTCTGTCACAGAGGAAGAGAATTGACTTCAAAGAAATGAATAAGCTCCAAAGAAATCAATAGTCTGGGCTCATTATAAATTCACAAGCAGCTCTTTCAGAAGTTACTAACAGAAAACTGTATTTATGCAAAATATTACTATCTGCCTATAAATGAGAGAAAAGGAAAAGAGAGGAAGGAGAAAGAAGAGACGCCTGTTAACTTATACACATTTCACGTACTACAAGGAAGGATGTGGTTCCAATACAGTTACTCAGGTGACAAATACACACTTTGGAATTTGGTATTTTTCTAAATGAGATCCCACTCCAAACCCCAGCACTTGCTGCAAGGAACGACATTCATGTTTAATACAGAAAAGAGAAGGGAAAAGGCTTTTTTGAAAAATATAACAAGAGAGAATTAAATGCAAAACGTAAGAGCTAATTAAGCTTTGAAGCCTGAATAACAGTAAACATTTATGTTGTATTAGAAATGCCATTTCAGGACAAGGATGTAAAATTAACTCACAAGTTGGTCAGAAGTGAGGCGAAGTGATTTTTTGTAACTGATTCCAGACAATAATGAGAGATGACTGGAGTTAGTTTGTAATGACCCGAGGTTTTGTTTGGCAGCTCTAGGGTCTTCATCACTTGAAGAAGATTCATCTTTTATTCTGGAACATTGCACACACAGAAAATGATGTTATCATGTCAGTAAATGCATCTCAGTATCCATTAAAAATGCATTAACAGTGAGTCACCAAATAAGTCATTGATTCTCTGCTACCAAATTCTGTCTCACAAGAGGTCATTCATACCATGAGTTTTAATATATCAGTGAAGTGCCAAACTTTCATTCACACATTTCCCATTATTCAAACTTGGATTGTTACAGGCAAGTGAATGGCTATAACAACAGTTTCATTACTTAAATTTAATGAATATAAATTCATGTATTATATTAACTCAAAAATCTCATATGATACAAAAATAATACCCATTAGATACTATAATGACAAAAAAAATCCTCTGTTCTCAAAAGAAGAAAGAGGCACTTGCATGTTGGCTTTCTTGCAATTTCCCTCTTCTCTCTTCCCACAAAGAATTTAAAAATTCATTTTTAAAAAATGGAAGTTATAGAAGTTCTATTATACAAAATAACTCCTCCTGTTCTTTCAATGAGCAGCTTCAGATGACTGGATTATTCTTTTCTGGGATATGCAGGATTACACTGTTCAGAATACAATGATGAAAAGTCATAAAACCTGAGCTCCCTCACAGTCCTCTGTTTAAATGCACATTGGAATAATTACTTTTGTTCTCCTACATTTTTTAGAAACTGCTTAAGGGTATTCTTCCTCAGAAATAACATTTTCCTACAGTAAAAAAACTAGCACTGTAGCTGTAAGTAAAAACTCTTTCAGATCCTACAAATCTGATCTTTAAAACAATCAATATTTGGCCTTTTATTTCAATCATACCTGGAGGTTGTTTGATGTTAGGCAGTCTTGACCCAATATCAAGGTACTGCATGTCATGACTAGCAACATTTAAAAGCCTATCTTATCCTTTGTGACATGTAATCTCAAAAGCTTTACTCAACATCCCACTTGTCATATTTTGCTTGCAAACAACAATTTTTTAATGAGAGATTTCTAAGGCCAGTTAAAATTTAAACAAACAGAATTCAGAATCTAGTCTGCTTGAACTCTTAATACCACTTTAACCTTATTTTTAAACAACCATGCAAGAAACAGACCCCTATGTTACTTGCCATCCTTAAAAAGAAAATCAGCCTTTCCAATTTACTCTGGCTCTCGATCTCAGAGAGGCAATGGAGACAACAGCTAATCTCCTACAGAATGAGGAATCCTCCTTCCAGCACATTTGCCTGGACTGCAACTTCTGACCACCAGAAAGAATGAGAGCTTTTTCTTCTAGAAGGGCAACCCCTGAACCTTACTTATTGAGCATGAAGCATATTTGAATCTGGTCCTTTTCAGCTGTAACTGCAGCCAGCACAAACAAGATGTCATTACATTAAGATGTATATGCAGAGAGAAGGGAAAAGGTAGGAGAGCTGTCCCTGGCTAACTCATCCCTCTAAAGCTAAAACTCATCTTATGGGACCCTCCAAGGTGAGATTCTGGCTATACACTGTGATTGGTTAGGAGCACAAGAAGGAATAGACTTCTGCAATCCTGGAAATCACGACTATTTCCTGTGGAAAACACTCTGGAAAGTCCCTTAAATTTCCAAAATATGCAGATAGCAACTAATCTGTCAGGCCATAAGTCTAAATAAATCTTAAAAATTAAGCAACTGGGATCTGACAACAGCTTGGGTTCATCTCTGATGTTCCCTTAAAAACTCTAGAGGAATACATGTAGCTTTGGAGAACTGCTCCAATCACAGTTTGTTTCCAGGGGGCTGGAATGTGTGTCCCAGAGCTGCCAGCCAAACCACAGAAATGCCAGAGTGCACTCACAAGGTCTGTAGCCCTAGCATGGGTTGGGGCCTCCTATTTGGACTTCTGTAGTGCAATGAGTAACAAATTGAAAGTATTTCACTAAGACAGTATTTCTTTGTTTGAATAGTTGAGGTAACTTGCTTTTGTTTTAAATGTCACTCTTGCTTGTTTCAGGTACAGATAATTTTTGGGGATACCTGTTTGCCCTGCTCATCTGTGAAGAGTCTTCTGTAAGTCCACTCTCACTCATACCTTGCTCTGGCTTTGTTTCCTGTAAAAATACAAGTATGAGTAGCTGTGCATATTCTGCTGAGCAGAAAGTACATGTTTTTAGAAAAATATTTGAAAATCAAATTCTGCCTTGTACGGATTTGGTAAAAATCACCAGTATGTGTGTCTCCTTGGTAGGTAAAATAAAACCCTTAAAGAAAAAGGCAGTACAAAGAACTAAAAACTGCAACTATAAAACTCAGAACAATAATTTAGTTTTGCAGGGAAGAAGTAGAGAAATACCAGGTTTAACATCTGGTACGGGGATCAACTCCAAAGCTACTCAGTTCATATACCTCAAATAGCTAGATTTCACCTGAGAAAGCAAAATATGACCTGGGAGAAGGAAACAATTACCTTTCAATTACTCACAAATTACTTTTCAGAGAATCATTTAATTCTTAAATCCAGTAAAACTTTCTAAATTGCTTTTATCTTGAGTAGATGCTGAACACTAACAAAGTCATTCCACAAGATTTTTAAATAGTGAATAGTTCTGCTTTACATAGCTCCATTTAAAGTTGCCACAGCTCAAGAAAGAACCAAATACTTCCAGAGAAAATCTTAAAAACTTCAAATAACTATAAAACTAAAATCTCATGCTCTGAAACCCATACCCACAGATCAGTACAATGGTTATCTCATGCAAGGTTATAGAAGTTCTTGACAGAGGCACAGCCATAAAATTGTATTAAAAGTCATTTTCTCCCCTCAAGTACTAATGCTTCAGTAGTATAAATTAATATGAAGAGGTTTTACTAGCCAACAATATTTTATATAAAGCTTTGGTTTTTTCAGTTTTCCAATGTTCATCCGTCAGTTTAAGATTGTTATCACAAACTTCTAACGCTCTGAAAAGAAACTCAAAAGACTTTCAAACCAATATATATAGTCAGTTTGCCATCTTAGGTTTTGCTGAGATTTACAGCTCACTCTACTCATAAATATGTCTGCCCTTTGACCATCAAAAGAAAGATGCTGAAAGCTAGGTAATCTGAGTGAAACCTTTAAATTAGTGGCACAACTCTGATTCTAGGTTTCCAAACAGAGATTTACTACATTAGATACTACTGCCTCAGATTTGTGTAATGAAAATAAATCAAAACTCTTCAGGAAAAAGTTTCAGGTAGGATCTGATCCAAAGTTTTCTGCAGTAAAAACAAACCAGACTTCAGACCATGTTTAATGTGTATATCCTCAGGCAAACTAAGTACCAAGTTACCCTCTGAAGGAAAGTTCTGAGGGATGAATATGCTGATACCCAGCCTTCCCACTGCAAGCAGAAGGAAACTCCGCTTGCTTCTTAAACTTACCTCTTTAATAGTGCTGTTCCTCCCTCGCCATGAAAACCACCATCTTCCACCTTTCTTTGGCATCTTGTCCCTCATTATAGATTCCACAGTTGCCTGTGATAAATGGATGGTAACAAAAAGGCCCAAAATAAAGGACAACCTGACATACGTAAATGAAAAAGTGCCAAACACACAATTTTAACTGATAATAAATAGAATAAAAGTAAACATACTGTCTGTGGACCATAAATTCTACTAAAGCAAAATCTAATGGTATCCAGAGCTGCTCTGAAGTAACTTAAGCATGAATACTTATGATATTTTGAAAAGGAAAATGAAAAATAAATCAAATCAAAGAAGAAAAAAGCATAAAGAGATATTAGTATAATGTCTAGAATGGAGAACCTGCTGTTTCTAAGTTTTTTAGTACAAATTATACATTTAAAAAAAAATTAAAATATCACTTCCTGAAGGAGGCATCATGCAAAACAGTAACAAACTGACATGCAAGAAAGTTATTTACAAAGTTTGTATTTAATCACCAGCTTAGCAAAAAGCAGTTACTAGCTTTTATGAGTTTATAAGTTATGAGTTTATGAAATATCATGCTATGAACTTGTCTGAAAATGTCAGAATAGTTTATTTTATAAACCTTTTCTACTTTACATTGGTTCTACATACTAGACACCAGTAGAAAAGTTTCTTTCAATATCCATAATGGCTGGAGCCTTATGCATTTTAACAAGGGGAGCTGAATTATTTCACTCAGAGAGAAGCAACAGAAGGAACAGGAGAATATTAAGGTAAAAGTGGCACAGGGTTTGGTACACCCTTGAACAGTTTGGCCACTATATTTCTGAGATGATAGCTTCCACTGCAAGTAAGGTCACCAAAATAAAGCTGTGATGTTTATTAATGATTTTTTTAAAAAATTTTAAAAACCAAGAACTCTTAGCAGTTAAGAGGGAGCTGTGTTCAGATAATGTGTGGTACAATGGATTACTTTTCTCAGTTTTTCCATAGGTTTTCTTCACTATATTATCTAAAGTATATGAGAAAAAAAGAAATGACAGAGGAATAAAGTTGAGTTTTTCAAACAAAATAAGAAAAACAGGGAGCAGATGGAGCTATGGAGAATGGAGTACCACAATTGAGAAAAACAGCTATAATTTAAGGAGATTCTCAAACATGTCAACAACTTCAAGCAGATGACCTATAAACTTTTAGTGGGGGAATGCTTACAATTAGATGTGCATTGAAGTGTATTTTACAGAACATCAATAATTTTTTTTTGCAAAAATTTACGTTTTCAAACACTTCATAAACTCTGTTTATTATTAAATTATCTTAGTATTTCAATTCCTTAACTTTATTACTACAGCAAATCAAAACTCTAAGTAACAAATGATGAAGAAAACCAGTACAATGACTGGTAACATAAATGAATCATTTTAGTTTCAGAGGTACAGTAAACCAAGTAAACCTTTCCAAACATGCAGACTGTTCAAACTATAAATATTGACTTCTCCACTAAATTAAAACTGCAGTCTCAAGAAAGTTATCAGCATTCAGAATATAAATTAACCATTTAAAAAACCCAAGCACATTTGGAATTACACACTCATAGAAGATTTTTCTCAACTGATAACCTATATGAATAATGACATAAGTATAAAGCTGTTGAAAGAATTGCCATCTGCTGCAACATTATGGAAAATATTTTATAACACTTCTTTCGATTTACCCATCCTAGGCAAAACCCAAGACATCTGGCTCAGACTTTGAAGTGTTTAATTTAAAATGCAGCTACATTACATTATTTTTATTGCCACTGAAGACCCAAGAGGCACCTATCAAGGTCTGAATTACTCTGTGTGAGCACCCAATATACAGTAGGATAAGTTCTGTGGGCATTTGAGTTCCATGGGATGAATCGCACCTTTGATGATTACCAGAACATTTGCAGTAATGCACGAAACATCTGCCTCCGTGACATCTTTCACATTTAAGCCACATGTACCAGATACTTGGGATTTTTAGGCTCAATTTATTTTACAGTGGGATGGTACCATGCAGCTGCACAAGACTGCATATAGAGGAAATGTGGCACTAAGAAAGAAACACTGGCAGAGAGTATTCTGGGCTTTATAGAAATTTTTAGTCCACAGTGATGGCAACAGAGATAGCATTTGAATTCACCCAGAACAATCCCAAAGACATGTGAAGTGCTGCAAAATGGCAGGAGGAAAGTTTAGGTTCAAAAATTTATTAAATTAAATCTGTGTCTAACCAGGACACAAAATGTTGATAGTGGTGATACTACTGCTTTAGATACATTTACAGTATTTCTGTCATGAGCACCTAGGTGGCACCAGGTCATGCAACATTGAACTAACCTCTTCAGCACATTTATATAAGACAACACACACTGTTGTCACATAGTCATAGAGCTATCTGGCACTAACTACCTGGGTTATGAACAACTAACTGAGAAACAAAAAGCTAGCAAGCTGCAGGCCTTCTTCATCTAGCATTTAAACCTTATTCACTGAGGTTATTTATATTGCCTTAATAGTATATGCTGTATATATATAAAACAGAAAGCAAACACCAAGTATTCGGCTACAGCAAACACTAACATGGGTCAATATAATTTATGTTTAAAATCCATACTAATGAAGTAAAAAAGAAGTTTTCCTACTTCAAAAAAATTGTAATAACTTTAGCCTAGCAAACACTAGTCACAGACCAAACTTAGTCCTTATTTAGGCCATCACAAGATAGATGAATGATTATGTGTGGGTAGATTTTACTGATGTGCAGATTTTCTTATACAACCCATTTCCCTCCCTTAATCAGTGGCATCATTTCCAAACTCCTCCTCTTACCAGCCTTCATGTTCAATCTCACCTTGGGCAAGGGTTTCTGGAATGCCTGCATTGCCAGCAGAAGGGGACCAGCTGTCGTCCAGTTGTAGTACCTGGGCACGCAAGGGAGACAATTACAGCATTTTGTAATCCCAAAGTCCCAATTCACAATCTACCTGGTATTCACCACCTGGCACGTTAAAGCCATGAAGCAGAGGTCAAACTCTGACCTGCACTAGTAATAACAGACCCATCTTATCCACAGAATGCTCACAGGTATTTACCACATATATTTTTCAGGGCATGCAAGAGACTACAGGCCTTGAGTATAAAGGGTGTTTGTCACACATTACTCAAGTCATCATAGAATCACAGAATGGCTGGGTTGAAGGGAACTTAAAGATCATCTAATTCCAGCTCACCTGCCTTGAGCAGGGACAGCTTCCACTAGTTCAGGTTGTTCAGGGCCCCATCCAGCCTGGCCTTAACCACTTCCAGGGATGGCACATCCACCACTTCTCTGGACAACCTGTTTTAGTAACTCACCATCCTTAACATAATAAAGAATTCACCCTAACATCTAATCTAGATCTCTCCTTTTTTCATCTAAAACTGTTCCCCTGTATCTTATCACTATTACCATATAAAAGGTTGCTCTCCCTCTTTTTTCTAATTTCCCTTTAAGTACTAAAAAGCTGCAATGAAGTCTCCCCAGAGCCTTTCTTTTCCAGGTTGAACCCCAACTCTCTCAGCCTGTTCTCACAGGCGAGGCACTCCAGCCCTCTGATCACCTTTATGTCCTCCTCTGAACCTGCTCGAAGAGGTCCATGTCTGTCCTGTGCTGGAGACCCCAGGGCTGGGATGCAGCACTGCAGGTGGGGTCTGAGCAGAGCAGAGGGGCAGAATCCCCTCCCTTGACCTGTTCCTGCTGCTTTGGATGCTGCCCAGGACATGTTTGCCTTTCTGGGCTGCAAACACACACTTCCGGCTCATGTCCAGATTTTCATTCACCAGAACTGCCAATTCTTCTCTACAAGACTGCTGTCAATGAGTTCATCTCCTAGCCTGTACTCATATCTGGGATTGCCCCAAACTAGCTGTAGCATCTTGCATTTTAACTTCTTGAATTTCATGAGTTTCTAGTGGGCCCTCTCCTCAAGTTTGTTCAGGTCCCTCTGGATAGTATCACTTCCTTCTGTTGATTCCACTGCACTACTCAGCTTTGTGTCATCTGCAAACGTGCTAGGGGGTGCACTTGGTCCCCACTGTCTATGTCATTGACAAAGATATTGAAGAGCAGCAGTCCCCAAGACAGAGCCCTCAGGGACACCAGCTTCCATCTGGACAAAGCAGTTGAATGCAACTCTCTGTTTGCATCCATCCAGCCACAGGCCTTATTATATTCCTCTTTACCACAGCATAAGCCACATTTTTACAAGCTTTTTTCACTGCTTTTCTACCAAGGAACCACATAAAACTTAGGGGCTGCAGTCTGTAGGATGTCAAGCTCCTGCATTTATATGTTGAACATGGCTCAACCCTTGTTGCAGACAGCAGGACAATTACAATATCCATTGTCTAGGCAAGGTGAAGTTCACATGACATTAAGAGAATATGACATTTAAGATCCTCACTCAGGCCTCCTCTCTCCCCAGTACATTCAGCAGGCAGATAAATACTACCATCAGATTCAGAGAACAGTGTCAGGGAAGCAATGAGTGACTCACCTCAGACCACAGAGAGCTGAGGTCAGGTATGAGGCTGCAGCATGCACAGTATAAACTATCACCTGGCACATCAACCTTGCATGAGCCATGTCTGTGACTAAGGGTAGCCAAACCTCTCTAAGTGCAGCACAAAGCCACGATCTCTCCTCTGTTTGTAAGGTGCAAGGAACTACCAAGTTAAAGAACACCCCAAAAAGCTGCATCTGGCTTAGAACACAGAAATGCCCTTCTGCCAGCAATTATAAACATACAAAATAATGTCTTAGCCTTGCAGAAATGGAAGCCTCAGACTTAGTTGGTGAAGTTCACAAGCCTTGAAAAGCAATGCCTCCACAGAGGCATATTAGCAAAATATTCAGTATATACAAAAAAAATTGCTTGGTACTGAGTGACTGGAAGCCGACTGATGTATCCCTCTAAATATTAGTTAGTTAGTTATTCAAACTCAGGGCAAGCCCTAGCAAGTTCACATTTTACTTCATTTTTACTCTGTCAATTGAATATGAATACTATTAGCATTTAGTAACAGCTTCTTGAAATTCAAGCTGTGTCAGTAATAGGTCATCTGAAACTGCTCTTCATTTTCAGTTCAAAGGGGGAAAGGTAACTAGAAGGACCTGAATTCATTAGGAACTTGACTCTTTCTGTCTGATTCCAAGCTACAAACATTCAAAACCTGGTTTTCAGCTGCAGTTATACAGAGGTAATGCACTGAAGTGACAAAGAAGTGTCTCTGTTACAACAGTATTTTTTTTCTGAAATATACTTACTTATTTCCAATCTTAACCACAAGGTTAGGGTCATCAATGATAGCAGGATTGTCCACAAACTGCTGATATGTTACTGCATGTTCTAAGAACTCTTCTGTGGGGGAAAAGAAGTTACATTTGTAAAGCATGCATTTATAGATGCCTGGGATGGGCCAACCTAAACCTCTCAGCACCTCTCAGACACATTAGACACAGACTTCATTACAAGGGTGCTGAGATTTAACTACAATATGGAAGCAAGTGGCTCAGAGACTCTCGGTCTCAGAAGATGAGTGTTTCTTTGTTTCTGGGTGTCTTTCCTTTCAAAATACAACCTAAAGTGAAACTCAGGGATTGAACTGTGAGGGAGGAAAATTTCCTCGTAGAAAAAATATGTAATTTACAAGTGATCCAGATGACAGTATGACTCAAATAAATCACGGGATATTTGAAACATTTTAATAAGTAGCTTGTGAGCAGCAGTCAGTGTAGCATCAGGCTCATATGATTTTATGACACCACATTACTGCAGAAAGTACAAGTGTTAACACATTTATTTTCACATGGCCATATTATGCCACTGGAAGTTTAAGGCACAAAGTATTGTGATTTATCTAAAAATTACACAACAAACTGGAGGTAAGGCAGGATTCAGGTTGAACTTTTCAACTCCTTCTCCTCATGTTCCCATTTATGGATCACCTTTGTCACTCCTGACTCCAACAGCTGTGAATTTCCTAGCTATATACTACACTAAGTGGCAAAAGTATCATTAACACTACTACTGTGATACAAGACACAGCACTATCGGGAAGTAAAAATTCCAATAAAATAATCCCAAAAATTTTCATATATGGTGGATTGTTCAAATGTGTTAAAAATCAGGAGAAGTTCTAGGAAGTTTATCATTACATGGCCAGTATCTGTCTTCTCAACCCAGTGCTGAGTACAGCCACAGGAGGGCTCTGCAGCCTCAGGCTGGGAAGCTCAAACCCAGCTGCCAGCACATGTCTGCAATTCACACTCATCCTGTACCTTTGGTTATCTCTTTGTTCTCAGTAAGGCCTCCGCAGAGAGAAATGGCAATGGAGGGCAAGTCCCGAATTCCATCCGAGGTGCTTTCAGCCCCACTGTCAACACCGGAGCTCCCGACAGACTGCGGAGAGTGGCTGGCCGGCCGCGGCCCCACATCGGCCGTGCTCTTGCTTTGGGCATTATCCCCACTGGAAAAGAAAAATCAGGAATTCAGTCTTCAGGTGTTCATTCCCAAATTTACTCCCTTTAACATGTATAAGCATAGGAAAAAAAAAAAAAAAAAAAAAAAGGAAAAAAAAGAAAAAAAAATAGCGCCAAAAAAAATGAAATCCCCTTGTTTAATTTTTACAGCAAAACAAAACAAAGTAATATAGACCTTGTGTGGCCTCCAATATTAAATTGCTTCTGCTTACTTGTTTAAACAAGGCATGTATAATTATAGCTTCACTTATTTATAAGAGCTAGGAAAATAAGACAATAAACTATACAGTCTTAGTAGACAAAATAATGGTACAATAATCAGAGTTTATACTAGTAAAACTATTCCCATACAGGAACAAGAATAAGCATGTAAGTTTACTATTTAGTTTATATTAACTATATAAACCTATAGCTAAATGCAAACAAATTATGTTCATGTTTGTGTATTTATGTGTTATGTATATATAAATAAAACACTCTACATGTAAACTACTAGGATTAAAATTTCAGAAACAATAAATCATTATACCCACTTAAAATCTGATGAGATCAATATTACAAAGTTCAAGCTCATCAAACTCTGCTTTCCACTTCAGATTTATATGAATGCATTTGAGAAGAAATTTTCAATCCAACATTTTTCCCATATAACTAACCCTTCTCAGTTTTATTGAAATGTTAATATTACAGCAGCTGAGTTTAAGCAAGCAAAAAAAGAAAAATAAAATAGACAAGCTACTTTAGTTGTTGCTCAATGACTTTCATAAACTGACTAGAGTATATGTTGAAAGAGAACTATAAATGTTGCAAGACACTCCAATAAAGATCAGAACAAGCTGGAAATTGTATGTTCTGAGTGCAGTATTTTCATACGTAAGTCTGTCATTCATCTTCCAAAAATTATTTTCTCACATTCACATTTATAGGTGAATCAACCACAGTAAAGCAACATTAGACCAATAATTTTCTGCTAATACTGGTACCAGTAAAATGTAATCTTTATGGTAGTAAGTCAGGACATGGGGATAAATATATCCCAAGGCCACCTGCTCTCCCAGGACATGTGAGTAACACTCACAAACATCAGTGTATATTACATAACCATCCACACTCAATATATGATGCTTAATTAACCAAAATAGAAAACCAGCTACAAGCACCTTTCCCAGACTCAAATGCAGCACCTTCCAAAAGTTCTAATATCCCTCTCTAGGAAATTTTACTTTCCTTCTGCCTTCATCTCTGCTTGAACCCCGAAAAACACATCTTATCTGGTTGGCAATGAAGAGTTTGATCTAAATATGGAAGGTGAAAAGAGCTCTTTAGAAAGTAAAAATATAAGCAAAAGACATACTTTTTGGGGAAATAAAGTGCAGCAACTTCTGGATCCATGTCAGTGAGGTCATCTAAATAGACACCATCAGCACCAAGATGTCGACTCCGTTTGTCTGTAAGGGACAGACCAAATAAATCTATTAATTAATATTTTCTGAGTAACAATACAGAGCTGTTATTACTATTTAGCTATTCATTTTACGACTGAGAAACCAGAAAGTTATAAAAGTTTGTGAAATGCATTTGTACAAAATCATACTGCCAAAAATCTCAAAACAAGTAGTCTATATACATTGTTCAAACTATGACTTAAAAAAAATGGGACAGCAGAGAACTAGCTTTGAGACATGCCAAAGACTCTCTATCCCAGACAAAAATCACTGCGAATCAGAAGTTAGTGGAAAATAGCAAAAGGAAAACCTTCTAAGTATTTGCATAGGCCTATTATCACAGTATGGCAGTCAGAACATTTAATCTTTGAGAACTAATCTTACATTCCTCCATGAAAAAGGGAAATAACAGATTAAAATATGGTTACTAACACACTATAACTAGCTCGTTAGGGAGACAACTCACTTTTAAGCACATTCAGCTGATGTGTTGTGTGTGCACATGCACCACTGTAGGGGACAACACATCCCTTCTAGGCCTGACCAACACAGAGCCACCTCTGCCCTCTTGTTGCCAGTACACCTAGGTAAGTAACCACTGTAAGATCAAAACCTAATTTGGAATTCATTCTCAAACCCACAACTTCTCACTGTCTCAATTTCCAACACCAAGCATCACAAAAACAATCAGAAAGCCTATACAAGGACTGAATAGTAAGCAGAGAAACACGTCATTTTTGTGTTTGCAAAGACAGTGGAATGCATGGGGAAGAGGCCAAGAAACTTGTATGTTTACTGATTAAAAAGCAGCTGCACAAACTAGGCTTATATACAGCTTACATAATTATGGAATAATCAGCACTCTAAAACAGAACAATTGTAAGCAAATAAATTTCATATGAAGATTTTAACACTTGTTCACTTGTTATAAAATACCATGAAAATAGAGCCCAGAAATTAGGATAGAAAAGCAGATGAAGTTCTATTTCACACATTCAGGACAGGATATGTACCACACAGAACTGATAAGTACATAAAACAAAAGCACCTTACTTTATGGCAAATTTGCTCATTGTGCAAAAGACATACTACAACTTTGCACTAGAGCAGAGAGTTTCCACAATTTCCAGCAACACATCACTCAGGTGAATCAGCAGATCTACAGTCTGCTTATACATAAAAGTAAAATCCCCAAATCTGTCAAATGGAGCAAGTTTTGTAGTCTTGCTCATATGCACAGAACTGCCAACAACTTCACACCAAGAAGAATCTTCTAATACATTTCTTATGTGAACAGCTTGATGCACAACTCAGGTTTTGAAGGCTCATTCCAAAGCTTACTCCTTTTCTGATCTGAAAGTGCCTTCAGGGCATGGATTAATTTATATGGCAATAAAATGCTTTATCACTATAAAACTTGAAGATAAAGCCATGCATATAAAAGTGCAGGATCAACACCTTTACCTTTCTTTCTGGAAGGGGAATCCGTCTTGCCAGTGGGTTGGGCTGAGCAAGCTGCAGCTTGCTTTATTTCTTCATTTGCAGGCAATGGGGGTTCAGCTGCTCCTGGCAGCTCTGTCTCTGGATTATTTGTCTCAGCTGGTAAGGGCTCATTTTCATCAGCAATTGCTGCATCTGCTTGTCCAAGGGCAGGCAGAGGAGACACTGTGTTAAACTCCTCTACAGGAGAGCTTTGGATGACCCGAAAGTGAGTGCTTTCAGAAGGATTTACATCTGCCATGCTGGGTTCCTTTGCTTTGAGCAGAGAACTGGCCTGTGAGGAAAATTTAACGGATTACTACAAAGAAAAGCCCTTAAAAAATACAACAGACAGAGTTCAACCTCCAATGAGATCAGACTGTCAGGATCACCAACTACAGCAGAAAGCCACCACTGAGATAGAGACTACAATATGCAAAAGACCTCTCTGCTGTGTGTTGATGCAAAATTCATTTGCATCCTGGGGCCAGGAAAAATTTGTTTTGTAATGTGCTCTAGAGTCTTCATTTTCCATTCACCTGCACATCCCACCTCTCACCCTGCCTTCCTCTATTCCTGTGAAAATCTGGCTTTCTCTCAGAAGGTTAACCTGACAAACAAGAGAAGGTGGTGTGTTGCTATAGGACACAAGAAAGCACAACAAGAGCCACCTGCTATTTTGTAAGGTAAAAGAGGAAGTTTATTTTCTGACACTAACTTTTATATTTTTTTAAAGGTGACAGTGGATTGGAGAGTGAATGGGCCACCTCTACATTGGACAAACTACTAGTATATCAAGTTTTTCCACTCCTATGAAGGAATGCAAAATAATATGTTATTTACAGAAATTGTGTGGGAAAGTTTTCCAACAGAATGTAAACTCAGAAGGCTTCAGAAAAACTTAAGAATCAGGGTGACAGTGGTGGAGACTGGAGTCCTTGCACAGTCAAAATGGTCTCAGGCACCACGATACTGCCTAATTCCCGGATTTAGAATTTAAATCACTTTATGGAAAAATTCCAGATCTTCTCTGAGTGTGAGACAGGAAGTTTTCTTTCTTACAGAGGGACAGAGAGGAGCTGAACTACAGCAGCAGCTGCTATAACCTTCATGTCATAGCAAATAAACAACTCTTACATGAAGTTCAACAGCAGCCAAAGAATGACTCCCAGTTCAGGTAAGGCAAGATCAGAATAGCCTGGGACACAGGCAGGGATTGCAGAGGGAAAAGCCTCTGGGAGTGAGATTTGCAATACACACCAGGGTGTGTGACTGGGATAAAAAAGATACATCTAAATTTTCCTAGCAGGAAACCCTCCATTCTAGACTGCAACTGCCAGTTTGGCACTCCTGCATGGACCTGTGCACTTAAATCAGTTCTCTTTGAGCAGAAAATAGCTCCCAAATTTCTTGTAATGTACACAGGGAGGAGAATACTGCAGAGGTGATGAAACAGCTCACGACTGACATGTTACGACGACCAGAGCTCCTCTAATGAAATTAAGAATTCTAGATTCCCACGCCTCCTTTTTTCACTAATTATCAACAGAGAATTAATTACAACAAATTAATAGTGCCATTATAATTCTGGTGCCATTGCCAGAACATAGAAGTCTTTTTGAACAGGATGCCCACTTCCCTGGCCTGCAAAACAGCAAATTTTCCTCTTTATACTGTGTGTGAGCCCATCTCACCTGCAGTTCGTTCTGCAGAGAAGCCAGCCTTCAGCAGGAGGTGCCAAACTCTGCACTATCCCAGCCCCCATCGTTGCAGTATTCCACCGAAACCTGACCTCTATCTCTCATACCCTGGTGCACGTGTAAACCCTAAGGCTCCCCTTTGCCATGTGAATGCTGTGACTCCTCAGGAGCTGTCACAAGGAGCCAGCCAGCACCTGACCAGCCTGCAGTGTGGGCAGCTGCCCACAGTTTCTGTGCAGCACTGGAAACAACGCTGCCGGCTCCAGATCCCACACCTAACTGGGACAAATGGCTCCAGGAGAAGACAGGCACCAAGCCAGTCCTATCAGCCAAGAGAACAGCAGGTCTGCACATCCACAGAACTGCAGGTGTCTCTGGATGCTTTTGTACTGAAGCAGCCTATTTTCATTTCTTTGAATCTGACTGCCAATACCAAGCACCTAATTTCCATTTAAGATCATTTATGAATTTCAGTGATTTACCAAAGGACATTTGGTTTCATTTTTTCTGGTTTTTTTAAGCTTCTAACTTTTACAAAACTGTGTCTCAGTTACTTCTCCATTTTCTACTGTCTGTCACCAGTATTGAGAATATCCATGCCATAAAGCACTTTCCTATACCTCTTATGGAGAAGATTCAAATGTCTTACATAAAACACTGTAAGTTTAGGTAAAACCAGGATCCATTTCCTCTTCATCAGGCTGCAGTAGACTAAGCATACATGCCCTATTAAGCACAAGACATGCTAACAGAATTAAAGAACTTATGTTGGATACCTTTGCAGCCTGGGGTAGCTCTCCCCATGCCCAGTGCATGTGGGGGTTATTCTTCAGTCCACTTCTGTCTGTGGGTTTACTGACTAATTCTGAGTCACTTTGAGGAGTAGGAGGACGTGAGTCTGATGGGCTAAAGAAAAACAAACAAAAAATGTTACAAAAGCAAAAGTAACCACAACGCACCTAGTGCTTTCCAAACTGATGTCCACCAATACAAGGAATCGAAAACTGAAATAATCAAGAGCCAACTGAAGGTATGTAACCATAGAAAAATAGTTTAAAGAGTTTAGGATCCTCTTACACTAGCATTCAGAGGTCTCATCCCTTTTTCAGAAATGCTGTCAGAAAAGTAGTATTTGAGAGGCTGAAAGAGATAGAGCAAGAACACTGGACCTCATTTCAGGAGGGTTTTTGGTTTTCTGCATGGTAAAAAGAATGGGGATGGTACCAGCAGCAGGTGAACAATGTATGCAAAGTGCAGAAATTACTCACATCAACAAGATACCTTGTCCAAAGTAACACTTTAATCTAAGAAATCCAGTTGACTCCTTTCTAACTTGCTCAGCTCAACCACTGGATGGATGTTTATACAGAAAACAGCAGGAGGGCAACACAAAAAATTTGAGCCCTTTCAGCTGAAACATATTCAACAGTTTTTATAATTACTTGATAATAAATATTTATAAATTAATAAGTGAATTATCAGCTTATAGTATTTTTAATGTGGTGAAGTCAAGAATGTGATGTCAATTCAGTCATTAATAAATAATGAATCATTAATTTCAAGGACAGAAGGAAAAATGCAGATTATCTGCTCTGCCTATCTGCATAACACAGGTCATAGAATCTCCCCCAAAACTTCCCGAACAAAGCTTGCATTTTTTATTGGAGCCATAACATGTCTTGGTATCCTTATCCAATCCTGACAACAAAAAAAAAAGCAACAAAAGAATCCACAATATTCCCAAATCAAAAGTCCAGATTGAGTTACTTTCATTCTTAAAAACAAAAGGCCTAATCTCATGAAGTGCCTAACTCCATGAAGTTCAACAAGGCCAAGTGTATGGTGCTATCTATGCCTGAGATGAGGCAATCCCAATACAGGCTGGGCAGAGAATGGACTGACAGCAGCTCTAGGAAGAATTAGTTGAGGGTATTTGTGGATAAAAAGCTGGGAGGGTGGTGAGGAACTGGCACAGGTTGCCCAGAGAAGCTGTAAACTTCCCATCCCTGAAGACCAGATTGAATGGGGCTCTGAACAGCCTGGCCTAGTGGAATATGCCCCTGCCCATAGCAAGAGGGTTGGAACGAGATAATCTTTAAGGTCCCTTCGAACCCAAATCATTCTGTGATTCTAAAGTTCTATGAAAGAGCCAAACCTGTACAGATATTCAGTTTATTCAGAAAAGACTAAATCAAACATGAGGAATTTATGTAAAGGTAAAATCATAGAATGGTTTGGGTTGGAAGGGATCATCTAGTCCAATCACCCTGCCATGAAACCAGGTTGCTCAAAGCCCCATCCAGCCTAGCCTTGAGCACTGCCAGAGATGGGGCATCCACAAATTTTCACAGCAACCTGTTCCAGTGCCTCAACACCTTCATGGTGAAGAACTTTTTGCCAAAGTCCAAGTTTTCAGTTCAAAACCATTGCTCCTTGTCATGTCCCTACACACCCCTGTGAAAAGTTCCTCTCCTTTTTAGCTACAGGAAGGTGTTATAGTCTCCCTTTTTCAATGTTCTGTAGAGCCAGCTGGTAGGGAATTCACTAATCACAGCAAAACAATTACTTCACATTCACAGCTGAAATAACAGCAACCTAATTATCTACACTATTCACTGTTTTCAACTATGCAGTAAAATACACGCTGAATGTGGACAGACACAGGACATTTTAGCTATAGATATTTGTGTTACCTAATTAAATTATAAAACTAATAAGCCAGCTTTTTAGGGCCTAAGAATTTCAATTTTTTATCCATCCTTAGGGCATAATTTATAATTTGACAGATGAAGGAATCAATAAAGTGCAATTTTAAAAGTATTTTCAAGCTCTAAGGATTAAAAACATGCCTAGTGGGTTTTTAAGCAACTGCTAAATCTTCCACTGAAAAGTTTGTAGGATTTGCAGCATGTTCCATATTTAGAGGCCATTGAAACCTGGGAAATCAGTAGCCTGAGCACTTCAGAAAATCTCAGTAGGCAGTAATGCTCCTACTGCTGATTTAAGCCTAAAATGTCTAGATTTAAGGAAGCCTTGTCACTTCTTTTCTTACTTACTGTACGCTACAGACATTTTAACCCCCAAGATACCTATTGTTCACCTAGAAAAATTTCCAATCTGTCTTTGTTCAGCCCAAGCTCACTTACTCAGACACCCTGAGAGAATAGAAGTATTGCTTCAGCTTGGGTAGACCATCTGCATTTTGCAGTAAGAAAACAGATTTGGGTGGGAGAGGAACCTGGTCTTCACCATAATTTTCCCTGAAAATACAGTTCCCGTGTACAGGTGATTGGGAAGAGCCCAAGCTGTTACTCAGCCCCATGATTTCTACTCTCAGAGACACAAGGAAGGCACCAGAAATGCAGCACTCACATGCGTGGCTATGTTAAAGCAGCAGAGCTCTGCTCTGTGAAGATTCTTGCTGCAACTGCTGCCCAGTGGTCTGGGTTTGCCTTGGGCTGAACTATGTCTTGCAATTCTTGTGTCCTTAAGTTATGCACTGACTCAGCCCAGCTGAAATTTCCTTGCCTTGCACAGATTGCTGAGATACTGCAGATCAAACCAGAGCCACCCATCCTGTCAACAGTACACAAAGAAGGAAGGGAATCTTCAGGTATTTAGATCAGCATCTCTGATTCACATCCCATAGATGCTGAATATTTGTATCACAGTCCTATATATTTCTTTAACAGCTATGATTGCACTTAATCTAATCTAATGACGAAGAACAAGGAACTTGGCCTGTAGTTGGAAGTTCTGCAATAACAGACTACAATCATCTTTGCAGTGTTTTCCACTGAAAGCAAAAAGATCCCTACAAAAGCAGCAGTATGACCTGAGAAAAAGCCCTGTCTTGGGCTATTTAGTAGTATCACAAGCTAGTACCTGTGATAACAGATTATAAGAAGGAAAAAGGCCTACATCACATACATGCCACAGCAATGACTGAGAGCCTCTGAAGTACCTCTTAGGTGGCCATAATAGCATTCCTTACTTCATATGGAGGGAAAAAAATTGCTGAAAGACCCACCAAGCATTTCTTATTTCAACAGCTGCAAACACAGAGCCTCACTCAGACAAGTTGCCACAGCACTTTAAATGTCTGTCTGGTCTGTAAGACAGGTGAACTCCGGAACAAGGTTCATGAAGCCCCCTAGAGCACATCACTGCTCCATCCCAACCTGTGTTCCTCCCCTGCCTTGCCATGAGAACACGCTTAGGAGAACAGTTTTGAACATCCCAGGATCTCTGACTTGGTGCTGCAACAGGGTCAGGTTAAAGAAGGCAGACGTAGAAGCTGGGAAAACCTTAAGATTATCAGTTTGATATGGCTTTAGGCACCGAGTATGGCAACTATGTTGATATAGGCAATGAGTAATTTAGCCTGATGTATTACTCAAAGCTTTCCCAGCATTAATGGAGAATTGTACAGGTCATATTCTACTACTTTAAAATTTTTAACATTGCTGTGACCTGTCTCCACTGACTTAATGGAGTTAAAGAGCTTGACTGCAGAATCTTGAGACTTCTTGAATTTAAGATAACCCAGAAAGTGCCTGTATCTACTTTTAGCTCTGTGGAAAAGAGGACTCCTACACTACTGCAAAGGCCTAGAGAGACCAGTTTTCTTTTGGCACAGGGCTCCTCCCATTACAAGGTTTACATTTTTTATTGCTCACTTATTCTCTGAGGTTTTTGTTTTGCTTTTAGCAATCTATGCACAAGCAAACAACTGAAGAAAACCATGGGATTAAAATGTCATTAAAATATACACTGATTGTAAAAAGTCATGTGGAAATATCAGTCTTCAGAGGAACGAATTCACCAAGTTATTCCTTTTTGGAGTTTTTATCATCTTAATGAACTTGATTTTTAACCCAGGCTTTCACTGACATAATTTTGTATTAGCCACCCTCTTTCAATGGATGGTTCATCAAGGTAACTTACTGCTACTCAATGCACACAAAGAAGCAAACTGAGAAAGTGGTTTCCAATGTCACTTTCAAAGTGTCTGGGTTAGCAATAAGTACAGTTATAAACACAACAGCAGTTCACATAGTCTTAATGTGGTAAAAGTGTATTAAAGTGTTAAAAGGATTAAAAAGCAGTCCAGAAAAGAAGGAGGACAACTATTCTACCTGTCTAGAAGAGAAGAGTGAGAAGATTGTTGAGGACAAGAATTAGATAGGCCTCTGTCTGCTGGAACAGTGAGGAGAGTGGCTTGCCCTGTACAATCTATAGCCTGACTGGGCAGCAAAGCATGTGTGGAGAAAGAAAGACAGGGTGTCATTATATTCACAAGTCCCGATTAACATAAACTCTTTGTGCATTAGTTACGCAAACACTCACTTTACATTGAGAGTTTTCAAAACCCAGGATATTGCAATCAAGAAACAAACAGAACACACGATTCCAAAAGCCATCAAAAGGTCAGGGTATTGACAAATGCTATCAGCAGCCTGGTGAAGCCAATCACGTTAAGCTTTACAGGCACCGGACAATGTTTCTTCCAGAATGCAATTCAACAGTTCAGTTTTGCCACTGCCCTGAAATAATCTCCTCACACTCCCTTCCTCTGCCCCCCAACTATAGAGGCAGGATATTGAGATTAGACTTGTTAGGACAAGGTCTTGTGAATATTGATGCACTCCAGCAGTCTGCATGGGGGACGTGGAGCACACGTGCACGGGGCACACACACACAGACCTAACTGGAATTACTCAGTGCAATGCACTGAGCAAAAAATTGTCCCTTTTTGACAGACACAAAAAGGGAGGCCCAAACTGCTCTGTTTTTACATGAAAGGTATACACATGCACACACAGGAAAAAGTATGCAAACTACTGTATGTGCTCTTTTCATACAGTAAATATATCTATATTAAAAGTGACATGAAAAGCTCATATTAATTTTAAAAATCTTATTTTTATATATTAACTCCTATATGGGAAATTTTTAAAACTATTACACTCAAAATACTGAAGACTTATAAACCTACATTCACTGAAGCCTTTACAAGGTGCATCAGGCATATATTCAGATTACAAAAAACATTCCTCCGCTCTACAGTATTTATATGCAGTGACATTAACAGATAAAAACAATCTTCAGAATTTATGGACCTGCATTTTTATGTATGCATTTGCTGCATCAAGGACAAAGCCAACCTGATGCTTTGGTACACTATTCATTAAAATATAAAAGCATTAATCTAATAATGGTCACTGACCATGTTTCATATCAGAATTGTTAGTGAGACTTCATATAGTACACGCACAGAAGACACTAATGGAAAATTAAAATAAGGGTACTATCTAGAACTGTACTATCAGGAAAGGTACCTTTGAAGAGGTGACCATTCTCCATCTGAATGAGGGTATGGTGCAGACTGAGAAAGCACAGAAACTGAAGGAGCCTTTATGTCAGATACATCATCAACAAACACATCTGGAACAGGGATCCTAAATGGGGGAAAGAAATGACATTTAAAAAAGTATTTGGTTACTGAATTTTCATATACCTCAGCTAACAAACTCTATCGCAGAGAAGAACTAGTATAACCAGAATTAAAAGGAGATAAAGAAATGTTATCTCATTCAAACCATCTAGTTCACAACACTAAAGAGGATTCTTATGTTTTTAATGTTATTTTCATTACTTTAATTACTAACATTCCCAATAGCTTTCTACCCTGAAGCTTTACTTTTAAAGTAACATCTTCATAAGCCGCATGTTCTGACTTAGAAATTACTGCTAGAAGGCATGGATTGGAACATTAACCCAGGTTTTCATTACATATCTCAATTTCACTATGATACCTTGAATTGTCCGATGGCTCTTTTTCTTCCTCTGAGCTAATCTCTATGGGAAACAAGTCTTCATCTTCTGATGTGTCTCCATGTGTGTCTTCTCTTTTTAAGCTGTCTATTTTATGAGTTGATTTCCTCCTCTTCTTCCTCCTTTTTTTCACAGAGACTGGAGATGTTTCAGTAGAAGGCTGGGATCCATGGGTTTGGGGTGGGACTTGTGAGGATGCATTGGTGTCCAGGTTTCGTATCCTATCTATGGAATTCCTCTTCAGCTGGGATTCCATTAAGGCTGTCCCCTCAGACAGAATTGGAGATGTGGAGAGATGATAAGGAATTACCTCCTGAAAAAGAAAAAAATTCAAATCATAAAACATGTTAGCTCTTTCACCAGTCATACAACCAGCAACCTACATACAAATTACCAAAAATCTAAGTTATTTACTCCTCAGAAAAATAACAAGGATTAGACATCCGGATATTCATTATGCTCCTATGGCATATGGAAATTTTTTCCATAGCTGCATCTCCTTAGACAAACCAGGGACAATACTCTTAATACAGCATCCTTGAGCATCCTCTGAGCATCTAGTATTGGCCATGTTACAGTGTAGGTTTCTGTCCACCTCATGTAAGATACAGAGCAGAAACAAAATCTTAGTTCAGAACCTGAACATTCTGTAAAATTCAATTCCCCTTCACAACACAGATGACAGATAGCATCAGATAGGTCAATGGTTTATAATTAGGTCACACAAGCACCCTACTATGCATTCATATATATATCCATCTCTAGACATTCATGGAAGTATTTCCAGTAGATTTCAGTCACCAAATAACTCAAATAACTGTTACCACAAAAAAAATTTCAAAAATAAAGGTATTCACAAAACTCTCATCTGAAACTGGCAATATCATACTCAACATAGGAATCTGAACACTCACCTACTCTGGACAGTGAAAAAAAAAATTTGGGATATATAAAGAGAAATGCCTGCAAAAGTTTCCTTATATTACATTACATGTGGACTACTCAAAGTTACTGTAACCATAATTTATTTGGACCAGTATTTAACCACAGCACAACAGCAGACATTCTCATTGAAATACAGTCCCACATGACTAATAGTTGTGAGATCATGTTTATGAGAAGCACCAGAATTAATGTGTGCACAGATGTTTACAGAGCATGTGCACTTTTACTAGCTGTCTGGTGCCTATGTTCAAATTAAAGATTTCTGCAAAAAACAGGTCCCTGGACATGAACCTCTTGCATGCAACTTTGAAGCATGTGAACTCTGTAGCTGCCATCTCTGTTCACACACTGGCATGCAAATTATTTCTTTTTCACTCATGTGATTATCTTCAGCTTTTTCAAATCTCAGCAATTAAAAAAAAAAAAACCTGAAGTAACAGAATAGCATTAAATTTCCATAGCAGAAAATTGTCCAGAAACTGTCAAAAATATAAAATGGATAAAAGTGTATTTTTAGACAAGATTCCTAAACTCAAAATTGACTTTGAAGAGCTGGCATCGGATTTTTAATGAATTAAAAGTCGTTTTTATTCTTACCTGATCATTATCTGTCTCCTGCACAAAAAAGGCCTCCCCATTGTCTCCCAGTTTCATGTGCAAATCTACAGCCTCTCCATTAATTTCTATGTCAACCTGGAAGGAAATAAATATATTCCTATATGAAAGAAAGTTAATCCTATTGCTGACACTGGGCAAATGCTTCTCAGGGAAGTGTAAGAAACATTACAATAAATAGGAAATAGTGACCTACTCCTTTTCTTTCAGTACCTCTTCACAAAGCAATCAATTACAAAGATGTTTTTCTAACTTGTTCAGCTCATTGATACCTTGCTCTTCTACTCAGAAAGGTTTATAGTCATTACATAAAGTTCGGAATCTTTTTAAATGAAATTCTGAATGCTTCACTTGCCACACAAATCTATTTGTTCTTTTAATTCATAGCCTATTTTTTTATTGTGCTAGAAGTACTTCCAAATGCAAATTCTTAATATGTTGTCTTTCAAATTCATTAAAGAGACTTATTTTCACACTATGAGAAGCACAAATGAGAAAAATAATTTTACATTCAATTCCTGTGACTATTCCTTCCACACATTTATCCTATCACTGTACAGCCCTATCTATCTCCATTTCTTCTCAGGAAGATCTCTCTCTCTTTGACTATAACCATGCTTGCCACAAACTCCGTTTTCACTGTAAATTTTTTGGAGACTTGCACAAGTCTACAAGTCTATTTCAGGACACAGTGCACCACTGGCACAGTAATACCTTTCAACAGTTACTGAACCTAAATATTGGAATTTCTTTCTGATCCAAGTAAGAATTGAACAATGCCCATGCTGACTTTAGGATCTTTCTACTGAAAATTCTAGCTACAGTAGAACCTAGGCTCTATGGAGTGAAAAATTACTTCCTAAAATAATCTGTCACACTAGTAACTTCACATCTGATACACACTACCAGGTCACTCAGCCTAGTTACATTTATTTCAAGATCCTCACTGTTTTTTTTCTAGTTTCAATTAACCTCAAGGTTCTATTATCTGAAAATATTACTTCACTAATATCTCCCTTTTTGGAACTAACACTGAACATATTATTGAACACTGAACAAAGAAAGGGGTTTTAATGAGTCACTAATGAAGTCTAGTATAGTTTCAAATTAGCACATTTGAAATTTTGCTTTATCGAATATAAATATTACAAATTTCATGGCTAGCTTTGTTTTTTATTATAGTCAATTTTGGTTTTTATTATAGTTAATGAAATATGCTCTGAACTGCAAGAATCAGTAACAACCATTTAAATGAAGCTTGAATTAATTCAGGCCCTTTATAAAAGGTGTCTAAAGAAAACCCCAGCTAGCAGACCAAAGAACATTCAGTAATTTCCATGCTATTACAGTTAACTCACAGACAGGACATATAAAAAATGACACATTTTCTTACCACTTTCTCCCTGGAACGCAGAACTCCCATTTTCCCGAAGCGAACGTGGAAAGGGGAACACTGAAGATTTCCATCTGGCTGACGTACAACGATTATATCTATACATCCTGACAGTGTGGCTGGGTTTAGACCCTTATAGAGCTCCTTCACAGTTACAAACACTTGCCCTGCTAACTGTCCAACGTAATTCATGGTTTGGACCTGAAAGGCAAAAGGTAGAACAAATTGGATTTTGATCCCTGCTTTGTGTTTTGGTGACATTTGAGAGATGGAGAATCTTGCAGTGGGGTATTCTCTTGTTTCACAAATTAACGATTTTGCACAAAATCAGGATTTCCCACCTAATTTATTTACAACATGTTTGTAGAGAACTATTAAAACTCAAAAGGGACCTTGTAAGTCAGAAAATTGTAACAACTTTCAAAGGCACATTAAAATCAGTTGAATTCAAAACCACTGTCAGACTTCGAGACTCTGAAGCTCAAAAGTCTCCAATTATCTGTGAGGAGAAAAGCATTACTTCCAGAATAACATCTCCTCCTAACATTTATTGTGCCCTCAACACCAGAAATACTTTTTTGTGTGGATTTCCACAGGCTTTTAAAGGCAGGGCAACTGAATAGCTTTGAGCATATCTAATTTTACACCACACTAAAGGCAAAGACTATTTTCCCATCTTTAAGTGATTTCTCCCATTAAAAGGTTATTATAATGCATTCAGACAATAGATATGCATTAAGGTTGAACATTGTTTCCTAATGCAACTTTACTGTTCTTGTTTCAAACAGCCTTTTTAAACAGTATCTGCACTTTTATGAAAAATTACAATTATGTTGACAGTTGAAGTGATATGCTTTATTTCCCCTGCTCCTGCATTTATTTAGTATTAAGCATTTAGCTTTAGTTTGATGCTTCCACATTATTAATACATATCCTGTTCAATATATTTAGTCCCCCAGAAATTACTAACATGCATATTTAGACATGCTTAAAAGATAAGAAAGTCTTTCAATGGCTCCCAAAATATGAGTGAATTTAAGCAGATACTTTCCTGAAGAGTACAGATTTTAAAGACTTCCAGTGGCTATAATTTTCACTATTTTTCCAGCACCTCTTGCAGATTCCAAGATCCTGGTTTCATCAAAGTCCTTGTGCACGCAGGATAGAGCGTAAGACTCACACACAAGTTCTTTGCTAGGCTGTACTACAGCACCTGGACATCAGTAAAAGTGACAGTTGCAGGGTAGGCAACTCTGAAACTCCCATTGATGGTGATGAGAACAGAACTGAGCTCAGAGCCTGAGACAATCACTGCACAGCAGAAGCATCTGCTACAATAGAGACTCATTCAGCTGTGTTCTTTCATAGACAACAAAAAAGATGTATGAGATGCTGCAAAATGGCTCCCAATTTTAACTGTGATTTACAGTTATAAACAAAAGACTATTTAAGGAATACCATGAAAGCACTAGAGTGAAAAAAAAAAATCAGAAAATTAGGAAATTCTATACTTAAGGCAGTTTTCTTCCATGCATTGCTGTTCTAATTAACTAATGTTCACCTGTGGTTTTTTTCAAAAGTCCCTCTAAATTGTGTGGACTGAGGCTTTGCTTTCTTCTCTGCTTCTGTTGCAATACATGGGTCAGCACACAAACTGTGCTCTGAGGGAAGAACTATTTACAGTAGTCATCACTACATTGTCCCTGAAAAACAATCATGGTTTCCCCATCTGATAACTGGGGAGTGGAACCACAAAAAGATTAAGACTAAAACTACGTACTAACTTTAAAAAATTCTGGTTTATTTTCTAAGTATTCAGTATACAAGATGCTGCCATGGTTTAACCCCAGCCAGCAATAAAGCGCTGCACAGCCATTCACTCACAAGCAATTCCCCATCCTAAGCAGGATGGGTGAAGGAACCAGAAAAGCAAAAGTGATAAACTTCATGGGCTGAAATAAAGACAGTTTAATGGGACAGAAAGGGGAGAAAATAATGAAAATTTGTAATAAAAAATTATAATAAAAAGAACAAAAGAATTTCAACATATAAAACAAGTGATGTCCAATGCAATTGCTCACCACGCACTGACCAGCTCCCAGCCATTCCACAAGCATCAGCCCATGGCCAGTTTCCTCCCCCAGTTTATATTCTGGGCACGATGGTCTACAGTATGGAATATCACTTGGGCCAGCTGGGATCAGCTGCCCTGGCTGTGTCCCCTCACAATTTCTTATGCTTCTCCAACCCTGTCACTGGCATTAAGCCATCAAACATCCTTGACATAATGTAAGCACTGCTCAGCAACACCTAAACCAGCAGTGTACTACCAACATTATTCTCATCCTAAATCCCAAATACAGCGCTATACCAGCTACTAGAAAGAAACCTCTGTCTCAGCCAAAACCAGGAAAAATGTTAATTAATGGAAGAATAATCCCTACATAGTGTTTGGAGAAGTGAGGGCTGTTTCTGCACAGCCCTCAAATCAGGCATCCAGAAAGTGCCACCTACTGAAAAACCAATACACAAAAACTTCATGGCAATTATATTCCTTTCTCCAGCACTGAACTGGTATCAGCACTTCTGGCTCCTGTTACACACTAGAAACATCACCTTCCTGAATGCAAATCTAGTGGCAAGCTGTTTCACAGGGGGCAGCACTTGAAACTCATGTCACACCCTACACTGTGTGAAATGTCTACAGAACAACAGGTTGGAACAGACCTCTAAAGGTCACCTGGTCCAAACATCTGCCCAAGGCTGCCCACAACCTTAATCCAGAGTTCTCAGTGTCTTCAGGATGGAGATTTCTCAGCCTTTTTTATCTCCTGATCCTATGTAGCCCTGTCCTCACAGAGGAAATTTTCTTCATGATACCTAACCCGATTTTCCCATGCTGCAGCTTGTGCCACTGCCTCTTGTCTTACCACTGTGCATTCTAATATCCCAGCTGCTTCCTCTACACCCTCCCAAAAAGTAAATAAGTATTCTGAAGAATAAATAAAACTACTTTTCTTGGCCTCTGCTTCTAAGTCATAAGGTCTTAGTCCCCTAATTATCTTGGGGGCCACCATCTAAACTCTTAAAAAAAAAAAAAAAACTCTTAAAAAAGTTGGCATGACACAGGCACAAATGTAAATTCAGAAGCCAGCCTCCAGGCTGGCAGATATAAGCAAACTTTTAAAATTACCCCTTTGCTGTGGAAAAATAGTTTTTACTGGCAATTTTTCCAACCTAAAGCACAAAAACAAGCACATTTCTTATTGAGCTAAATTAAATGCAAATACAGCTACAGTTAGGGTCAAAATTACACAGTATAGCTCACCCCAGTTAATGCTTGGTCTGCTGAAGTAACAAAATTTCTAGCTGCAAAACAGGCATTACTTCCTTGGTGGAGAAGTAGCTGCTGGGACTATATATAAACCCCACTGTTTGGGAGAGCTCTGGGCAGACAATCCAAACATGAGGACTCACACATCCTCATTACAAGTCACACCAGCTGGGCTCCTAAAATCCTAAACACAGAGTTTTGCAAATATTCTTGCTCACAACAAATCTTACCTACTCTGCCTGTCTTGTCTTTGGATACAAAGATTATTTTTATACCCACAAATTAGAAAAGGTGGACACCATCCACAAGCTCTGAGGCCAAACAGCTCAGCACAGCTTGCTTGCATACAGTGGAAATCTCTTATCCCTTAAAAAGTGACACATTCAAACTGTGAGCTGGTAGTGGACACTCCTGTCAAGCGGGGCTGAACCTGGCATGTGCAAAAAAGTCACTGTGGAATTCAAAGACAGAATGGGAGACTGATCACACAAACCCCACTTCCCCAAGAAACTTACAAAAATGGGTTTATTTTTTAAATGTAGGGAACAAAAGATGCTGTAGTTAAAATGGGGAAGAGTTCAGAAATTAGACTCTCATGGTTGTAGGCCCTCTATCCTACCTTTTTTAGATGCCAACCAATGCTGAGATTGTTTGGAGTCTGAGGTTTGTTAAGTTTGCACTCTGAATCTAAAGTTGATCCATGCCATGTTAGCAGTCCAGGAAACCAACGCTCCTCAAATCCCAGAGGGACTGGATGTGGTTTTGGAGCAACACTTCACTCTGGCCACTCCAAGAAGCCTTTCACTTACTGACCAGGCAGCAGCAACTTCAGCAGTAAACACGAGTTTACATCATGGGTTACACCCCCAGTGCCTGCCTATTCATGATACTCAGTTTAGTAAAACTCTTGTTCTCATCCCATGCTAGTGGACATAGCACAGAATATTTTTTCATGCTGGGAAAATTCAGAATCCTTTGATCTAAGTTTGCAAGTGAGAACAGTCTGTACTGCTTCTGTCAGGATTCTCAAATGGTCTGAGTTTTTTTTCTTTGCCAGCTCTACATTTTGCATTGATTATAAAATTAAAGATATTTTCTAGTGTAATTTTAAATGCAAATCTAACTAGCAGCACCTTCAAGATAGCCTAGAAAATTTCCAACTCTTTTGATTGTAAAAGACAGCAGCCATTTTTCAGAATTTATCATCATGTGGAAAAATAAGTCAAAAATAAACAGCTGGTAATCTCCCTTATTATTAACTGATTTATTCACTTAGCAAAGACTGACCTAACAAAATAAGTAATTCTTTATAGTCCCACTCCTCTGGATGCCACAGTAAGATCAAACACACTGTCATCTAAATAATCCACTTCTTTCATACAGGTACACGACACTATGTCGTAATTCCACCAGAAAAGCCAGTAATTGTACCCCTTGTGGCATGGTTTGTTTTTCTGGGGATTTTTTAACAGCTCAGCTCTTCTCCTTACCTCATCTTTCTTTACTGCAATTTTCAAAATAAAATACTGAAAATAATAGAGACTAAGGGCCTTTTTTTCTTTTGCAGTACCTGGCGTCTTGTCAGGTGCCACAACATTAATGAATAATAGATTAGATATCCACACATATCCAAATTACTAAGGGATGCAAATGCTATTTGACATGCTCTAAAAACGGACAGATGATTTAGGTAGCATGCTGTAAGGGTAATTAAAAAGTCAAACACACTTCCTCTGGAAGATATGAAATTTCCAATGCACAATATTTTGAAAACAGGACAAACATTTGCTGGAACTGGTTTAAGAACAGACAATTTTAACCCTTGGGAAAGACACTGTTGCTCTGCCTGTGGCCAAGGCAGTAAATCAACCCATATCGCATCAGACCTGACCATTACAATCTGGACATCTCTACTGAATCTATTTAAATTTCAAAATCTGCTTCTGGTAAATGTCAAAATCTGCTTTATTTAATAATAAGCACTCTCGCAGCAATTCCAAGGCACAGCTAAGGAGCTAAGGTGGACTGGGCACTACTCCCACGGCCAGTTTAGAAGCAGTCACCTTTTAAAGCTTTACAGAGCTTTGTAGAATAGATGGTGCTAGATGGTCTGGTCACCAAGAATGAGCTTTGGCAACATTTAGGTCTCTTTCAGCCAATTTTCTAAGGCTCTGTGGTTATGATTGTGGACTGGCTTTGTAGGCCAGAAGAGGAAGACTTGCAGCAATGGTAAACATAACACAAAAAAACCACACAAAAAATACAAATACTTCAGTTATACTTCCAATACCTGATATAATGATGGGACCCTGGTCCATGGCTGAAGTGATGGGCACAAGCACAAAGCAAATCAACTTTTCTCCTAAGAACTTCCATACATGTTGTGAAATGGTGAAGGGAAGATAAAAATTAATGGGCCAGTGTTCAGTCAGAATACATCACTGCAGCTCTGCTGTTGACACTGAAACTGTGACAATTTTACAAACCTGGTCCATCTGGTCCCTTGACCTGCCCTTGGTTTCTGTTTTGAAGATGTAAAGCTTGAGAGATCGGACTATATTTGGGAATCAGTCTGTGGTCCCTTCAAGAAAATTATTCCTCATTTACAAAAAAAATAAGCAAATTATAATACTTCAAAGCCAGTGCTTATTAACACTCTTTTACTCAATATCAAGTATTTCTATTATTGACTCAGAAACAATTCCGTTTTGTCTGCAGTACTGAACACTTAATCCCTCTACTGCAACTACTGGAATTTTACTATTGACATATTCTTTACCATGAAAAACAGTTTCAGAGGTTATGATCTAAAAAAGATTCATGATAAAAAGGTAGGGGAGATAAGAAAATATTTCAGATGAGGATTCTCTAGATGAATATTTTCAAAATTAAGCTTAACTCTTCATGTCTGTGCAACAATCATAGTAATGTTGACTTAACTATAAAATCTCTTAATAACTATAATTCTATTATTTTTAAAATATGTACTTTTGTTTATTAGTAAGCTGTCAACACACTGGAAATTCACTAATGCTGTTTGATCATCACATTCAAATCCCTTAGTATTTTATGCCATTTCAGGTAGGAAACTGAAAATCATTAAGACCTCTCAAAAGCCTTTTTCTTAACTATTTGTGAGTTCCTACGTCACTCCAACCTGAAGTCACTGCCATGAATTCCCACCCTACCTTTCTGAGTAAGTGCCCAGGCAGAACCCCAAAGTTGTGCATTTTCCAGTGTAAAATCAGAGCTTGGATTTACTTTCTATAGAGGAGCCATGAAGACATTGCACAGGACTTTGGGAGACTTCCCTTTAGAGCTCCACTTTCCAACAAGATCCCCATATAACTCTGGGCAAGTTACTGAGGCTTTTATCTCAGAGGGTGTAGGTCCCATTGGCTGCAAGCAGGCTCTACCACTGTGGCTATATCCCAGCTGCAGCAGGCCAAGCTCACCCAGCTGAGATACAGACAAACACTCTCTTTGCATATTTTCTCCTGGGAAAGGAAACCTGCACACATGACCTGAAAGGGAGCCATAAGTAGCCATGACTCCAATTTGGAGAAGTTGCTGAGGGAGAACTCCAGAGCACTCTGCTGAGCAGTGTGACTTTGGTTGTTCTGTAAATAGGAGGGCAAACTCTGTCCAAGTCCAATTATACTCACATTTGTTCCAGACTTCCCCATAGTCACAGCTGCATGGGACAGACCACATTCCTGCAGGTGATCTGACAGTACATCTGGTCAGTTGGGAGACAGGCGCAGCTCACTTTTATGTGCCACATCAGAAAGCAAAATTCAGCCTGTGCCTGGCTCTACACCAGAGTAAGAGCATTGTTCTTCCTGCCAGTCAAACCTCCAGAAATATTTCAGGGCTGGGATTATTCTAGGCTTAATTCTATTAGGAACTATTTGACTTCTATTCCAAGTTACTCAAGACCAGTGCCAAAAATTGTGACTTCTTACAACAGCCAGAGAATCAAATGGATCAAATGTCAAACTTATCTTCCAAGCTGCCTGTCCCTCCAAGAACCCACCCACTCACACTCACTCACCATCATGGACTTTGAATATGACATGACTATTCCTCTGGTTCTGTTATTGCACTGTATTTCAAATAGTAAAAACTTTACTTACTGCAATACTTCATTAGGTCCCTGTAAAGAACAGAATATTTTCTTGACGGCATCTAAAATCAAAAATTCAAACTGAAGACTCAAAACTTGCCTGCAGTAAATCCCCATGTTCAACAAAAGGAGAACTGGCCCAAAGCCCCACAGTCAGGGTATCAAACTGGTACCCAAGAGTCCAGGAAAATTATTTCAAGGCCAGCTGAAGGGTATAACTCCAGTCCCCATACCAAACTCCCAGCTGCACATTCCCCACTCTCTAAATCTCAGCCTTCTGTTAGCACTGAAAAGTAACACCACTAAAGCCAGAAAAAAATAATTTCTAGCTAGATCAATGGGATGATCTGACTCACCACATACTCATACAATTGCTACTACCAAACAAAGAGAGAAACTAAGAGTCAGCAGTGCACAGTACAAGGGACACCTCTTGGAATTCCAGGCAGTCCTGAAATCATATCTTAAGACTTGTCTACTCCTTTCCCAGAGATTTCTTGGGAGACCTTCCACATTTCCCTTGGTCCCACTGTACCTTAACTTCCCAACTGTACAGTGCTTCCATCCTCTTGGAGACATTTTGAGGGAACGTACAGAAGGACTGGACCCCTTTGGACTGACCCTGCATAAAGGAGTTCAAACTTTACAACAAACTGAAAAGTAAACTGATGGCAAAGCCAAGAACTTTTGAAGTAGCTGAGAATATATGGTAAGCCATGTATTGTGTTGACCTGTGCTACTGTTCTGATGTCAGTGAGGGAACATAAATCAGAGTGGAAAAACAGCAGTACTACTCTATACAAACACTTCACGTGACTTGGCATGTTTCTCTCAGCAGGATTGGAAAACAAGTTTGTTCATTAGGCTCTATATTTTCTGCATTTTAAAAGTTTAAAGTAAGCTTTTACTGTATTCCAACTGGTTTTGATGACTACTATGTTATATATGCTTACATATAAACAGATCTGTACATCTGCAGATGCTCAGGTATGGAAAAGGGTCAAAGACTAAAACTTGCCCAACTCCCTCACAAACAGGCCCCACTGCATCAGGTAAGCAGATATGATCAGGTAGTCTGCATCTGTGTAAGTGACCTGGAGCTACAAGAAAAGCAGAAATTATCTAAAACCATTAGAAGATATTTCCATGGCTTTATGCCTAAAATCATAACATATTTATGTTGAGCATTTTCCATCTGATTTCCTTCACTGTCTCCCCAGTTTATCTCTTAATGGAAGCAGGCTCATTTTATTGTAATAGGAGTACACCTATCTAACTGATGACAACAAAACCTTATGTGTGTACACTAAGCATTTACCAGTGTTCGCTTCCTGAGACAGCAGAGGCAGGGACACAGATAAAGCTATCCAGAAAACAAACCATTTTTAAACACCGTCCACACTAGAAGCCAAATTAGAGGTCAAAAGATGTATTAAGGCTTATGACTTTGCATGTGAAATGAAAAATTATCTGCTAGATGGTCTGCAACATCAAGGCTGGGATACTACCTCTACACAATTCCTCGATTTCACAGGAATAACAATATTGCAGTGTTTTGTCCCCTCCCTACAAGGCACATTTGCTTTTAGTTTTGCTTCTTGAAGGTAAAGGAGATATTCAAATCAATAGAAAAGTAATAAGTGTTGGGGAGGTAACATAAAAGAAATACAAAATATCTTACAGATTAATTTCCCGTGTAGCCATTGCATTGCTGCTAGCCAGGCTCTGCTATGTCATTAAATCCCTCTGTCCGGTTACTGCTGTCGTTATTCAGGCTCAGGGAAAGTGTTAGTGAAGCAGGGGCATAATGCAGCGATTTGCATCAGCAGCTGCCAGGCAAAGAGAAGCAAAATTCCTAAAGGCAAAAGCGAAGTAGCAGCAGCACACTGAGGGACACTGGCCACCACCAGCTCACACGGCTCGGCGGGGGACGGACCCAAAACCGAGATCCCCACGCAGTGTGCCTCCCTCTGAGGGGCACCTGGAAAGCATCACATCGTCCCTCTAATCCCATGCACAAAGCAGTGGCCAGCCACCATGCGCCCAGCAAGCCGGGCGTAGCTGTCACTGCCCAGAGCCAGGCGGCTCCGCAAGGGAAGGCGGGCAGGGGATGCGGGCAGGGGATGCGGGCAGGGGATGCGGGCAGCCGCCCTGAGCCCCGCCAGGACGCCCAGGCCGGACGGACCCGCTGCCTTCAGCGGCTCCTGGCCTTGCCTTCCCTGCCTGCGGGCAGCCGGAGGAGGAAGGGCCTCCCTCCTCCCGCAGAGGCCGCCAGAGCCCCGGCACCCACCTCTGCCTCGGGCCGGCTCCCGCAGCTCCGCTCGCCGCCGCCTCTGTGCGCGCCGCGGCCGCGGGACGCTGCGGGGCCGCTGGGGCCGCCGGCGGTGCCGCCCCGGAGGAGGGGCCGGGAGGAGGCAGCGCGGGCCCCGGGAAGGCGCGGCGGAGCGGGGCACGGCGCGGGCCGGGGCCGGAGCTGCCGCAGCCGCCGCGGGCCGGGCCGGGGCGGGGCGGGGCCGAAGCGCGCTGGTGTGGGGTGATCCCGCGGCCGATGCGCGGTGCGGTGGGGTGATCCCGTGGCCCAGACACGCTGTGTTGGGTGATCCCGCGGCCGCCGGCGAGTCAGGTCTCTAGCTGGGTAAAACAGAGTAGGGAAGGGAATCGCTCAGCCCAGGCTGAGCAAAGGCAGGTCCGCGATAGGCGGACTTGGGCTGCCAGAGCCTAGCATTCATCGCCGTTGGGAACGCGTCTGTCAGCGTCAGACGCCTTATCGCTTTAAATAAATGCGATGAAATAGTTTTTCCACCTCACAGAGGTTTCCCTGTATGTAAACCTATTGTAACCTCTCTTTGCACTGACCGCCTTACACAAATAAAAAGGGAAGTGGATTTCCATGTTGAAAACGAACTGAAGAAGGAATCTTCCAGGCCTCTTGAAGTCTTGTTTACAGAACTCAGGAGAGGGTGGTGCTATGTCCATTACAAATAAACAGGAAGCAGAGTAACACGGAGGAAAAAAAAGAGGAAAAATATTACACCAAAAGTAAAAAACACCGAAGTGTCAGAGGTCATTATTGAAGCACTCTGCTAGTTTTAGGCCAGAAAATAAGTTTTTGAGAGCTGGATTTCCAGCATCTCTGTGTTGAAGTCCTCAAAATGTACATGCAGCTGAAGCTTGGGAGGAGTAACTAGTAATTAGAGCAATTAAGCCTTCCATTTCTGTTAAATTTCTGGTTACACTCCAAAACTATCTTAGGGGAATCTTCTCTAGGTTATCACTAGATTGTAGTCCTTCAAATTGTTTTTCTGTGGCACATCTTTCCTGTATCTCACTTAGTTGTCTCTCCATGTTGGCCAGTCTTTGTACAGTTTACATATAAGACAGAGCCACTGAGTGGTAGGACCTGATGCAAACTCACAGACTCCAAGACCAACCTCTTGTTCTCTCCTCCATTCCTGTTTCACAGCTACACTAATGAGTACACTTCAATTTAGAACAGAAAGGTCAGCGAAGACAGTTTCTGCCCAGTCATGACAAAGAAATGTGTATACTTAGTTCCGAGGAGAAAGTAATACACAACTGCAGTTTCATTTCCTAGGCATTTCATATTTCGTATCTAATCTCCTGCCAGTGAGCAGTCAGTAGGCAATGAGAAATGTTGGTAAATAATCCTATGCCTGTTAATACAAGAAGTTTTATCTGTGCTGACTGTGGATCCTACCAGTGCTCTCCCCACCACATCTCTGCGGAATACAATCCCATATTGTGCTCCCTCTGAGAGAGTGGAAATCTCCAGCCACCACCATCCACGTTAGGTGGGAGGACTCCTCTAACATATTGGTCCACTATGGTCTTCTATTACTATGCTAAAGTCAAAACATAATTATAACGTACTGAATCAAAAACACTGTCTTTCCACAGTCTCAACAACACCCACCCTTCCATGCTTCTTTCAGAAATCCGGAAGCTAGGGTCTCATTTTTGGAAGTACTATATTGTGTTTAAGTACTTATCATGTCCAACCATCTGCTGCTTGATGTAAAATAGTCCACAGAATAATGCTCTACATTTTAAATTATTTGATGTACAAGGTCATGTTTTCTCTTCCTACAGAGCAGAGTCACAATACACAAATAGAGCCACAATACACACAAGATGCCGTGGAAAGTGCCAAATGCTTGTACAGCAACAGTGAGCAGGGTACCATCCTTCTATGCTTTTTCACTTCATTCTTACTCATGGTATGACCAGTGTGCAGAGTGGTGTGCCTCAGATTACTTCCCTGGAACAACCTTTGCCAACTCCTTCTGAAATCCTTACTTGTGCTGCACTTCAGCTCATAACTGCTCTCAATTAGTTCTGGCTAAGGACTAAGCAGTAGTACATAACCAGTACTTTGGTATTGTCCAAGCCCTAGCATGGTCATGGCTGTGGATTTGACTCAGCCCATTGCAAAGTTTGGAGGATAATACTGTCAGGGATGGTTCCTAAAAAATAATCTGGAGTTACCCACAGACTAGCTGGCAGAGGGAATATGGCCCTAGGGAGAGGAAAGTCCCTGACAGTGTTTTTTCCAAAATACGCTCAGGAATGATGAAGTTCTGAAATATTACTGTTTTCTTCCTGAAAGGTTTCGCCTTTGACAGATTTCTTTCTAAAGGTATTGTGTTGGTCAACAGATGTTTGTTTACAAAGGTTTGATCTAAAACTGTCCACAAAATTTTGAAGGACCTGCTCATGGATGTTTTTCTTTTCATTCCTTTGTTGGTCAATGTACATTAATTCATTATTACCTAAGTCTGATTCTTGCTTCAAAGACCTTATAGGTTATGTATTCACTCTGTGTTTGTACAGTTCTGGCACAGTGGAGTTCTACCTTATGATCTGGGCTCATAGTTACTATGAAAATACACTTATGAAGAAAGTTGAGTTGTGTAGTCTTTTGTAAATTAATAAAACTGGGTTTTAAAAGAGTTGACAAGCACAGAAGAGTTTAATAAAATCCAAGAACAGACTCCTATTAAAAATTATGTAATTTCATGCAAGGGGGAAAAAAAGCCTTCAATTCTATCTTAGGATGCTAGATTTTCCTAGCAAAGATGTTGCCAGTGAGCAAAATAACCATTCAAACCATCATGCATTAGCAGCAATGTCTAGTTTTTCCCCCACTAAAACTAGAGCTGATGTTCAGGCACACAGAACCTGGATTATGAATGACTACAACTGTTAATGAATGCCCAATGTGCAGGTAAAAATTATTCAATAAATAGAAAATACGAACTTTTAGCTTTTAATTTATAATTAACTCATAAGTAAAGATGGCTCTGGAGTTGTGCTGACATTTTTTATGTAAGTAATAAACTCAGAGTAGCTCATGTAGCGTAAATTAAGCATTGATTTAGTTTTATTCCAGTGTAAACATCAAAAAGTCATTTGACTGACTCTGTAATTACCTGATTAAACGTTCCACCCTCCTAACAAAGGAATTTTTATCCTAACATAAGTAGATACTTTTGTAGAGTAAAAAAATACCTACAACTGCCTCTGATAATCTACTGAATTCTCTGTCTGGTTCACTTTTATTTTTTTTTTTTCCCCTTTCTTTTTATCTTCTTTTTCCTTCAAGTACAATTATCTACTACTTCATTTCATCCTTCATTTGAAGGCACAGTAGTACAGTGTGTTGTAACATTTAAATACTGGCATTTAATCTACTTCTAAGTGTTTGACTAGAGAACTGTAGACAAATTTTTAAAAGTATATGTAGATGTTACTTAGTTGCAGAGATTTCTAAAACATTCCCTCCTCCCCCGCCTTTGACTTTAACATGTTGCCAGTTTTGACTATGCTGCAGCTTTTGCGTTGTATCTGTCCCCCTGAGGTCCTTGCAGTTTGACAGCTTTAGCTTTGGGATTTTGCTTTCTGTATCATCACAGTTTCTCAGTATTGTAATCATTTGCTGACAGTTGCACAATACACTTCTGACATCACTTATTATCTTTCTTCTTTGAGCTCTGTTTTAAGAGGTGAGATGATGACATCATTGTCAGGACTGTGATGTCATCAGAAGTAGTATCAAGTTTCAGTCAATAATGAGGCATGGCAGTGACAAGTGAAAAGCAAAACTGAGAGGATTATTTTGTCAAATTATCAAATGTGGGATTGCAATTTTCCAGGAACCGTTGCAGCTAGAATTAGAGGCAGGGTGGGAAGCACTGATAATGTACCAAAATGCTCATCTGTAATGATAACATCTCTCATGCCATCAGTATGTGCATTGCATAACCAAAATTGATTCTGAACCAAGTACTTTTGGACTTATTTTTGTGACAGATACACCCTTTCCTCCCCATCACTGAAAAAAAAAAAAAAGAAAAAGAAAAAAAAAAAAGGGTGGGAGGGAAGGGGATCTGGGGATCTCTAGCAAAATAACCACAAAAAAAGACTTGTCTAAGTCTTTTTTTTGCTTCTCAGAGTACAACAAGTCCTGATGGTGAAGGTTCTCAGAAGAGCCTTTCTTCTTCCTCTAGATCCACATCCAACCATGCAAACCCATGAGAACCTCAATGCTTCCTTTATATCCTAGCATCTCTTTCCCCAGTCAAAAGTCATTTCTCTGCTACAAAATGCTTGACTACTGAGAATAGAGACTTCTACTGATCCAAATATCATCAAAGCAGAAGAGTGTAGGGGTATTTAAACTAGGAACAAGAGAGCCTAAATGTATCAGCCCTGCTGGAGCTACTCTTGTACCAGTCCAATCTCATCAGAAAGCAATTTAGCTCCAAATCTGTAAATAGCCACAGCTGAGCTCTCTAAAGATAATCTCAAAAAGCTTAGAAAAGCTTGAGCCCTGATAAAGCAAAGCAATTTCAATGTGAGGCTAAGGATATAACAGTGAAATCATCAGTGTGTTCTTTCTTCAGCCAAGACCACAATTCCTGTGTACGCTTGTTCAAACACAGGCCTGTATCCTGCTCAGGTAAAATACATACTGGTGTCTTAGTGCACCACATACAAGAAATGAGAGATCATAGCACAGCTCATCCATTCTGTCATGGACAAAATCTAGCTTTTAGTCAGTCCAATATATCTGTGCATGACTAGCAAAGCTTCTGCCCAGAATACTGTTTTCAAAGCACAGCAAATCAAAATAATTGGTATTATTTGTTCAGAACAAAGTAGTACAAAACATGCTTTGAGAACATCAAACAAAGCTGGTCTGTTTCCCAGAATATAATCTTTTCTTCACAGTACCTGCAATGCTTGGAAATGAAAATGCCAATCTTAATCCCAAAGAGGAGAAAGATATTTGGAAACCAGCTCCTTTTGTTGAGAAGTTTGTTGCTTCTCTCTCAGCCTCATGTCTAAAATTTCCAGATCAGAGTGCCTACCAGTATCAAATTATTCTTGCAAATAGGTTCTGAAAGTTATTTCTTGGGGATTGCAAAACCAGACATCTTGATTAGTACACTGCATTGTTTCCACCTTCCCAGTAAAACTGTAGGTAGCAAAGATGTAACAGCTGCACTTATGATGAATAAGAGAATATTATGTGTAAAGCTTTTCCTTCTGGTGAGCTAAGAATTAAGTGCTAATATAGGTTAGCTTGAAGTTGATTCTGTAGCTCCACTGAGAAAGTGAAGTATCTAAAATGTGTTTTATAATACAAGTAGCAATATCTGGTGCTTCTCTCTGTGACAGAAAAATTCTTCACTTCTGTGCAGACCCGGGTAGAGGGGGGCTGTGCTGTGTGTGGCTCCTGATGAATGCAGGGGTACTCTGTCCCTGGCTTGGCATTACAAGAAGCAGGATCTCTTGGCTTTGAAGTGAGATAATTCTGTACTCTCCCAGGAACTGTAATTAGTTCTGTCTGTCATATCAACTGGATGAAAAGGGTTTTACTCTCCCCTCGAGAAAGAGGCAGGGAGGATTGTGAGCAGCCTGTCGGGAGGAGAGGCAGACTGTGGCTATTGTCTCCCTCACCAGTGAACTGATGGGAAAGCTTCTGCAGTACTGCCCAAAAGTTCACATCTTCATCCCTTCATCCAAAGTAAAGAAAGGTTTATTACTTTTGCTGTAAAAAAGGTGAGATAGTGCAACCCTGTATTACTTAGTGTTTTCCTCTCTCACTAATGCTCAGTTTTCTTGTATATTTGAAGTGACAGAATATAACCAGGTTAGAACAGTGTTTTGTTGTTTGTTTTTTGGTTTGTTTGTTTGTTTTTTTTAACAACTGTGTGTAACATTTAAAAAGGTACTTTTCCCAATTCAGCTCCTGCAGCAGGCATGGGTCCTGTGCCTCCACCTGAAGGATTCCTGCTTTCTCTTCTCAGGGCTTTCTGTAACAGTGAGGCACAAGGGAGCTCTGGCTTTAAGATCTTTCCACACTGTCCTCTTGTTCCTTCTTCTGTGCCAAACTTGAAGACAACTTAATCTGGCAGCATGGATTTCAGATCTCTCTGATCTTTAACCTCAAGGCTCTGTATCAGGTGAATTGGGGGGAGAGGTGAGATACTGGATTGGGATAATCTGTTTTAGAAGTGTTTTCCTTTTAATTCCATTATTGGGGATTTTAGTGATTACAGTTTGAGCCACTGCGCTTGTTTTGAATTAAAAGTACAATCATCCATTGAATTCCTGTGAAAGATTTTTATCAGGCAAAATTTGAGCTAAATGGAACAATGACAATATTTTAAAACATTTTGCTTAAGCAAATAATCTTTTCAGTCTTGGTTGCTGTAAAAGCTGACAATCTTATTGTTGTCAGCTCTTTTGTTCTTAAAAATATATTGTTATAGATAAAGTTATTAACAAAACATGTGTGAAAATCCTAGGAACAAGCTGAGGAACAGAATTAAATCCTGCATATCACAAGACAATAAATTCTCTTTAATTATTTGCATCAACCCTGGGTAATTAATCCGTAAATACTGCATTCTTTCTCTTATCTAAGCATTTCATTCTCCTGATTTAGGCTGAGAACATGTATAAAACTCTTAACTGGAACCTCTAAGTCAGTTGTCTTAAAGCAGGAACATTGCCACTTATTTGTTTTTTAGCTGCTGTCATTCTTTACATTTCCTGCAAGGAGATGCATAGCTATGTGATATTATCTGAGAAATTAGCTTAAGTTTTATGATTTCTACAACTGGAGTGCTAATACCTTTAGTAGGTATTAGTTTGCAAAATTATGAAAATGGTACTTTATGTCTTGTTTCAGGTTCAAATTTCTATGAGTGGTAGAAGTGTCCCAGGTAATTCAGTAAATGCTTCCCTTAAAGTACTCACAGTGTCAAAATGAGTGTAGTTTCTCCAGAAGTGTTATAACACTAAAATCCCTGAACATAGTAGTGAATGTTATTTTAGAACTATAATTAAACAACATTTAATCTCCATCAGTCTAAAAATAATTACTTGGAAAACTAAATTTAGATTTGCTGTGACAAAGGGTATATTAACCAGTGGAGGAACTGTAGTCTGTGGTTTGAAAGAAAGTTTTTTTTCTGATTTCTGCCATTGTGTTGAAAGCTGAGCAAAAATTAAAATTTTACGCTAATGAAAACTTTAGTATAAAAGAGTCTTGAAGTCCAAATTGTTTAAAAACATTATGTTTCAGAATTGTTTTGAGAAAATAGGCACATTCAGGATTAGCACACTGAAAATATTTATCCTTATTCCATAAATACAGTAGACGTGTGTGCTAAAACAAGCACTTAGTGTAAATCTATGGAAATAATATACTTTGGTGAAATTAGGGAAATCCATTTCATTAGGTCCAGCACGTCCTGAACAGAAAACTTTTGTCCTGGTGGCCTGTATGCTTTCCGTATTCCATTATGCAGATGTGAGCATTCATCAGGTACTTTGCCTCATTCCTGCTACCCTCATTCCGTATCTACTTCAGACAAATCTACATACCATGCACAGTCTCTCAAAGCCAGCAGCTTCTGCCCACAAAAACATCAGCTTGTTTTATTACTCACACATCAGCCACATTGTGTTGGTGGTATCATGCACACAGAGAATTCCTGTCCCAGTGAGTTTAGAGTCTGAAAGTATCAGGCCTGGTGATCAGTTCACACAGAGCAATATAATCCCTTTCAAGCCAGTGAACTCTGTATTACACAAGCAAAGGGTTTGCTCATTGCTTCAAACAGGTGAAGTGTTGGGGTTTTTTAAAAAGCAAGAGTAGGAGCGGGAAAGCAGTGTTTTGTATCATAGTACAAGAAGAGACAAAGGACTGGTCAGAAAACAAAGAAAATAATCCTATTTAGTAGAATAAAATCCAAAGTCATACCCACAGGTAGGTCAGAGTCACGTCAAGGTACATGTCTGCTTCTGATGTGAACTCTTCAGACACCGTTTTCCCTGTTCCAACCTCCACACTGCAATTTGGGCACTAACAAAAAAGCCTCCCTGTGCAGTCATCCCAGTGATATCAGATGTCACTCCCCTGCAGCCCTAGATGACAGCCCAGTTCATTCACCCTGCATGTTTTTCATGTTGCTTGCGTGGGATCATGGTTATTGCTTATCTACCTTGTCCAGGTCAGATGTTATTTGTTTTGGGTAACTCTGCTTCCTGCGGCAGATTCAGCCTGATATGTTTTTCTCACTTTTTGTTTCATACTGCTAACTTCTCTCTGCAGATATTGAAACAACTTAGTGCAAGCACCTCTTTTATTTGTTCAGCCTCTAAGATTTTTTATTCATTAGTGGTTAGCTTGTTTCCCTCAATCTTCTTTCTGTAGAGTAGGCTTTAAATGTAGCACACGCACATTACAAAATCCTTCTTTCTCCTCTTTTTCATGTATTTCTGTACGGAACATAGCTTCTGAGAAATTTAGGACAAAAACCATAGTACTGATACATTTTTAAAAATTCAAACTTTTGCCCAAACAACATACAACCTGATCCTTCTCAAAGTATAATCTTACTGCAAGTATGTATTATCCTTCATTCTTTCAAAGTTACATCACAAGTTCACATGGCATGTTTTGGTTAACCATCATATGTTCTTGTAAATTTCAGAATCTCACCTGAATGCAGATCTGAATGTTCCCAAAGTTTGGAATGAAAAGATCATATCTGTAGTATCACTTCACATATTTTTAATTTTCACATTTTACGCTGTCCTTTGCTGATTGTAGTTTCTTCTGTTTATTTTACTGGCATTTTGAATTCCCAGATACTTGTCTGTCTGCAAAGCACAGCTACTGAATTGCATGTCCAAACCCAACTCCTGACAACACCAACCAACTCCATCCCAATTTCAGACTGCCTGTTTGGCTTATCTAGCTGTAATTATTTATGTGACATTGCTAATATCAAGCTCAGCATGAAGGTTAGATCCTCAATTTGTTGAAGCTGACATACCTTCCTACATCTGCCAGACCCAGCTGAGAGACTGCCAGGCTCTGACAACCAGCTCCCACACCAACAAGCTACAGGCAAGTCTCCACAGGCTGCTGGATCAGGAAGATTCCTCTGGAAAATATAGAGAATACCCTACACTGCACTGTGTAGGTTGTCTGGAGCCCCCAGGTGGGATTTAATGAGATAGCAGTGTAGCTATCTAACATCACACTCCACCCAGGCTAATACCTCTGTGAAGCCTATGCAGAGCTGGGCAGTGGCTCCAATAGCTCAGCTAGGAGGATGTGAATGCTCAGCTCTGCTTGGTGTTGGGTAGAAATGCTATGGACTTATCTGTGATTTCATCAAGTCAGCTTCTAAATACTCTGCCCCACCATCACTGTAAGAGTAGGTGTGGTAGGTAAGGGACAGGCGAGCGGAAGATCACGGGGTGTGACGAAAAGATAGACCCCTCCCCCTCTCTCTCTCCCCCACGCTATCTATTGACCCCAGGAGCCTCAGAAGAATGTAGCCACACCTGCCCTGGTAAATTTCCACTACCCGACTAACTCCTGAGACCCCCAACCCCCCTCTGACGTAGCAAAAACCCCCAAAACTATTTAAACCCACGAGATAGGATAATAAACGCTTTTCAACCGTCTGCCATATTGGTGTATGCGTCTGTTGATTAGCCCGAGCAGCCCGGCCGAGACCAGGCTGCCGTGCTGCCATCTGAACCAGGTCCCTGGTTGTCCTTTATAAAGGCAACAAGTAGGTCACTCTGGGGAATAGAGTCCCAAGTCACTTAGACAAGCATCAGGTTGTTCCCTGATCTGCAGATCTGTGATCTGCCTCTGTTGCCTCCTCTGCCAATCATTCAGCAGTGGCAGTTCTATAACTGGTATGGGAAGAGCTTTCTCCCCCTCTCACTCCTTCTCCTGAGTGAGTAGTTCTTCTGTCAATCCATGGCTGTGTCCCAAGACCACCACCTCACAGATGTACTCTCTGCCTTCTAGGAGAGCAGCAGCAGGGATGTCTGGGCATGTTTTCTCTGACTTGGGAAATGTCTTGCACCTCACATTTGTCACAGGTTTGCTCACTCTGCTTACTGTCCAGGTCAAGTGCCAAATTTCCAGATTGTTATGTTTTTTCCATCCTTATCCTGCTATTACTGGCAACATATGAGGGCCACCAGTTTCACAGAGCTACCGAGCCTTTCACAGGAATAATAATATCACATTATAGTGGTGACATACAGTAACACAGTGTCCAAAGAGTGACACTTGGACACTGCACTGGGTACTGGGAAGTGGGCAAGAATTAACCACTCCTCATCCTGCTTTACCAAAGACCACTGGGCTTCAAGCTGGGCCTGCTCTAAGGCACTGGAGTTAAAAAGCAAGTGAACAATTAAATTCCTACATTTAGATTGCGTGTCCAGACATTTCGAATCCAACCGGGATCTTTCATCAACGGAATCTGAAAAAAACAAAACATAATAAAAAATAACATAGTTAATTAACCAGACACAGAAGTTAATATATACAGGCCTCATTCATGGTCCTTGAAACCCAGATTCAATTAATACCTCTTACAAGATTCCTTTGTAAGCCACATCCTCACTTTTTATCAGGACTGAGAAATTTTCTCAATTCTCTTTCTACCACCTCCATTTTCAGGGTATTTGAAGAAGGATTTAGTCCTCTGCTAGTAGGATCTGTATCATCAGCTGGATAGAACTTAGAAGCCAGCAAATACTGTGAGCTCTGAAGAACCACAACAGTGTCTGTTTATTCTTTTGCAGGATGGAGATGCCAAAGATCTTTTCATATGGCATCATCCCTAAATGTGTTCAGGGTACAGGAAGACCTCTAGTACCCAGTAGGACAGGAAAAGCCATTCTGTAGAACAAGAAGAACACACTTCAGCCCCTTTGAAGCAAGCTGGTGCTCAGGGTCTGCATAGCAGAGGCATGAGTATATTCCACGAGTAATTCCTCTGCAGACAGGCAGCACAGGAGCCTCAGTGGTGTGACTGTTCTTCCAGGGACAGAGCCCACAGCTGAGGTGACAATTACTGTGACAACCTCTTTATGAACGCACAAAAGTAGGAGTAAATGGTGATTTCATTTTTAAAGAAGCCACTTTTAAAGTTGCAAGACATATTGACATATTAATTAATACCCACTAAGTAGGGTAAACTTTCAGTTTTGCTGGAGATGAAGGGACACATATAAATAAAAGGAAAAGTTATTTAAGAGAAATTCTGAACTGCATTTTACAATACTTCTTATTCTGTAGTGAAATTTCATACTGTAAGGACTAACACTACAGGATCAATAAATTGGATGATGATGATAATGATGATATGAACAAATAATTTGAAAGATTTCTCTTTTTTGCCTAGAAAAGTTATGGCCAGATTTACTGGTGGTGTTTTCTCAAAACACCCATGTTCCCATATATTCAAATCTCAACATTTTTCAAACAAAAATGCTCACCAGGAAAAAAGAAACAACATTCTGCTCTCTATCATTCTCAAGTTATGACACCCAGAATACTCTGTGGAATTTTACTGAGCAAATAGAAAAGGTATAAAATTATCCTTTTCCTGAACTTTCTTCCATTTGAATAAAGACTATGAAACCATTACAAATAGGGAGCAATCAGAAATAGCAAAACAAGCACTACAGAAATAAATTCACCTAGTTCTGGTAGGTCCAGTTCTTAAGGGTTGCATTACTGTTAATTACACTGGTAATTACACTCACATGCTCTGGTACATGTGTAATTAGAGTATCATTTCATGTGTGGGACGTGACAAGTAAGTTTGAGGTGGCACAATCAGAGGAAAACAAAGAGGTCTGGCACATAGGCCGTCTTCTGTTCATGACAATATCTTGCACTTGGAACATTCCACTAAGGATTGCACCACAGTATTCAAACAAGTTTACCAAGTCTCTCAACAACCTTATGGACCAGAAGATATTATAAATTCCATTTATCAAATTAAGAAATTGAAATACACCCTGATTAAATTACTTACTTGGCATTAGAAAGGACTTCTAGCATCTTAATTAGGAACAGACCTCTTTCCACATGGCCCATTGTTTTAACAAGTGGTCTATCTTTTCTGTTCTCAGTAGCAGAATAAAAATACTGGCAATGTTACGCCAATAATTAAATGAACAGAAATATACTCTTCCAGGCTAAAGTAATAATTGAAATACAGATGCATGTTGTATGCAAATGCTGAATTCAATATAATTGCATTTTCCTGTTGCACGTGCGTGTTTTTGTTTAAGAGGTATCATAGAGTGGTTTGTGTTGGAAAGAACCTGAAAGACCATCTGGTTCCCACCCCCCTGCCATGTGCAGGGACACCTTTAATGAGACTAAAGTGCTCAAAGCTCCATCCAGCCTGGCCTTGAGCACTTCCAGGGATGAAGCACTCACAACTTCTCTGCCCAACCTGTTCCAGTGCCTCACCATCCCCACAGTAAAGAATTTCTTCCTAATATCTAATCTAAGCCTATCTTCTCCCAGTTAAAAGATATTCACCCTTGTCCTACAAGCCTCATAAAAAGTCCCTCTCCAACTCTCTTGTTGCCCCTTCTGGTACTGGAAAGTGATATAAGGTCTCCCCAGAACCTTCTCCTCTCCAACCTGAACAACCCCAATTCTCTCAGCCTGTCTGTGGAGGACAGGTGCTTCAGCCCTCTGTTCACCTTTGTGGCTTCTCTGCACTTGCTCCAGCAGTTCCACATCTTTCCTGTGCTGAAGCCCCCAAAGCTGGGTGCAGCACTCCCATGTGAGGTCTCACCAGAGCAGAGCAGAGGGGCAGAATCACCTCCCTCACCCTGCTGCCCACACTCCTTTGGATGCAGCCAAGGGCACAGTTGACTTTCAGGGCTGCAAGCACACGTTTTTACTTTTTCTTTCTTTCTTAAAAACAATCAAAATTCCATGATCAAAAAAATAAATCTCAGAACCATAATAATAGGAACTGCCACAGGAAAACAGTACATTTCATTAGCAGAAAAGTCAACAGTGTGTTGCAACAGAGTTGGTAATTTTACAGAAGTGCTGCTGCCGGTGCATTCAGTTCCTCTGAAAAACAGTGATCAGAGACAGTCCTGTAAAACATTCTTTGTGTACTAGTGGAACAACCACGCGACTCTCCAGGATCCCTGCCAACATTTTGAAAGTACAGTTAATGTTGCAGTTAAGTATTTGATGTTTTGAGCTGTCTAATCTCTTGTTCCTGCTCACCTTTTTAAAACAACCCTAAGGCGATTTCACTCAGACCTGCAATTAATGGAAAATTTTAGAATTTAATTAATTATGTTTTGTCCATATTTTTTGAGTGACTGTTGTAAAACAACTGTCTGCCTTTCCTATTTAGTAGGCTTGGAAATGCAAATTGACACAAGCAAAAATTATTTCAAAGCAGACACAATGTATTAACTCTTTCCTTTAGCTGTGCCAGCCTCAGAAGGCACCCTGCTGACCTTAGAGAACAAGCTAATGTGGGGAAAAGATGACCTTGCACTTAAGCTTGTGAAATAGGACACAGGTGCTATTCCTGTACAAGACAATCATAGTCAAGGCACAGGCGGAGGCACTGGGACACTCTGGCCTGTGCCCTGATGCTGGAAAAACAGCACTTGGCACAGGTACTGCCACAGCCGGCAGCTCCCAGCTTGGGAACGAGCACAGAGCATTTCCAACAGACCTCTCAAGGAGGCCAACTGGTTTTTAATGCTGATGGAGCTTAGTAATAATAATAGCAGGAGGTGAGTAGATCACACCAGGTAGCATCAAAGCCAGAGACGGGGCACTGTCACTGTTTAGTTCACTATCATCACTGTAGCCAAGAAATCCAGCTCTCCTCTGAAGCTACCTGAGCTTCTTTGCTTCCAAGAGTGTGGGCAAATCACAGGCAATATTGCACAGCTCTCCTGATGTCTAAAATAAATAATATGCTCCTAAACTGTCACGGGAAATTCAACAATAGTTATAAAAAAACTTTAATTTGTGGTGCAAAGCAAAATTTTCCCTTTGTCCCCTAAAGAGAGTCTTTATGACCCTCTATTGCCCAGCCTGTTAGCATGAAGCCAAACTGTACTTTTCCCAACTTCATATGGAGTGTTTAAGAATGAAGCTATTTCTTTTAGCTGATAGAAGGTGAAGTAAGACAGAAGACTCAGAACTAACAGTTACGGCCTGATATCTGCAGAATAGTCTATATTTCATACTCTCAACTTAGAAGGAAAAATACATTTTATATAAAAATATTGCAAGCAAAAAATAGTAGCAGTAACTGTAATCCATGCCCCCTTGGGAGACATATGGAAATGCAGTGAGCATGAAAAGAAACAGGAAATATTTAGGCATTAGAAAAACTTTATAATAGTAGGAGCACCCGAGCTGTGGTACGGCTTGCCGGAAGAGGCTGAGATCTTTCAGAGCAGGCTGAACATGTATTTAACAGAAATGTTTTAATTAGAGTTGAATTTGCCTCTAGGCATAGAGATGGACCAGATGATCTCTGAGACTCTTGCAGCCTTATATTCTATTAGTCTATGACATGGCAGAATGAGAATCCATTTTCAGGAGTTTTTTCCTAACAAGGAAAACTCACAGTGGGAAAAAATATAGAAACTGGTGATGAAAATCCTGTTACATTAAATGTTATGAATTAAAAAAAAGTAGCACAGAAACAAGTTATAGGGAAGCACAGCACAGTAGCCAAGGGATGGGCAGGATGACCTAAGCAGCTCTTCTGTCTCAAACTTCTGACACAACCTCACAACATCACCTGACTGGTGTTTAACTCATCACACTGATGCAACAGGTGTTGTAAACAAAGTTATTCACTTTGAATTACTCAAGCAATTTAAATCAGGTTCCTACAGTAATCATGCCTCTAAATGTAGTTAAGTACACACTGTAAGTACTTTATTATTTAAGTACTTTATTTCTGCTAGTACCAGACAGAAACATCCTGTTACTTCCCTTCAGGAGCATCTGATGCCCAGAGTGAGTTCTATTTTTCCTGCAGTGTGGCTGCCTAGAGCAAAGCAGCTGGTCTGCTTTTTCACAGAGAGCCAGAGTAGGTATCTTTTGTGAGGAGATACTGTCTCCACTACAGAGTAATTTTAAGCAGCAAAGAGAAAGGAGGGTCACCTTCTTTCAAGGTAAAATGACAACCCAATTGCCACATGATCATACTGCCTTTCGAAGTGACCTAAAGTAATAAAACCATTTCCTAGCTTCTCACATAAGTCAGATTTGACTGACAACTTTAATTTTCCTGGAGAGGTTGTAACTAGTCAAGACAATGCTTGGGACGTCAGTAAATAATGTGGAAAAAAAATGTAACCACCAAGAGTTCTGTCAGAAACTTCAGTAGTGAGTTCCTAGTTAAATGGCTTGATGTTCTAACACTCCAAACAAAAACACCCTTATCTGTATTTATCTTCTATAAGAAGGCTACCAAAATAAAGCCACTGGTGTGTAGGAAGAAACATGGGAGCTGCTGCCCATGGAGATGACCACAGAACAGTTTAAGGACTTTGCAATATGGAAGCCACCGTCAAGTTTTATCATATGAAGCAGAAGAAGCACAAGAAGAAACCAGTTCTGTTTAATCACCTCACTCAAACCTGGCCCAAAGTCAAAGGAGCCATTGTGTCAAGCACTCTGGTAGCTCCAGGGTCCCAAAGCATACATGGAGACAGAGGAACAGGTGTAGGGTGGGAAGATCACAGCAGTTTGGAGTCTTCTTGCTTGCCCAGCCCTCACAGCCTCTATTTCTCTGGAGAAAGCATGGGTGCTAGGGTAGCTCTTACAGCATTAGCAGTGTTCTCCCTGTCCTTTCCTTGCTGAAAACATGGATACCTGCATTGTAATAGTAGAATGGCTTAGGTTGGAAGGGACCTTAAAGACCATCTAGTTCTAATCCCCGAACACCATGAGGACGGATGACACACACTACACCAGATTGCTCAAATTCCCATCCAGCCTGGCCTTGTATGCTTCCAAGGACAGAGCATCAACAACTTCTCTGGGAACCTGTACCCCTGCCTCACTCTTCACAGTACAGCTTTTTTTTCCTAAAATGTAATATAAATCTCTCCACTTTTAGTTTAAAACTGTTCCCCTTTATCTGATCACTGCCTGCTTATGTAAAAGTTGTTCTTCCTCTTTTTTTATAGTCTCTTTCAAGTACTGGAAGGCCAATCTAAGTTTTCTTCAGAACCTGTTCTCCAGACTGAACCTTTTCTTTCAGCCTGTCTTCATAGGAGAGGTGTTCCAGCATTTTTATGTCCCTCTTCTAGACCTGCTCCAACAACAGGTCCATGTGTTTTCTGCACTGAGGATCCCAGATCTGGATGCAGCACTGCAGGCAGGGTCTCACCAGAGCTCCTTTTGATGGAGCCCAGGATACATTTGGCTTTCTGGGCTGAAGGTGCACATTGCCAGTTCCTGTCCAGCTCTTCATCCACCAGAATCCCCAAGTCTTTCTCTTCAGGGCTACTCTCAATGAGTTAATCTCCCAGTGGACTACGTCAAGTTCCTACATTATTTTGAAATAGTGTAGGAACACTTTGTAATAATACAGCCTATACATTAAAAAAAAAAAAAAAAAAAAAAAAAGACTATCCATGGCACTTCTGTCCTGCACGTGCTGCAAAATGCAGCAGAGCCGGAAACCTCACTGAGTACATCCCAGGGCTGGGTTAACACAGGGGACCCTGGTCTTGGAAATACACCCTGAAAGAGCCTCATGCCAAGTCTGGATTTTTCCTGCTGAGCTCCTCTCATTTCTTAACTTCACCCTAGTCACTCAGAGAGAGAATTATCAGCTGTTTATCTAACATCTTGCAAGGCATGCTGATAAAGGCTGTTCTGTCATCTCCCGCAGACCGTTCAGCAGGGCGGAGCCTGTTTGACTGCCACCACCATTGGCAGGGGTGGTGGCCCCACCATCACACCAGCACTTGTTTTTGTTGGGTATTTTAATGGCTGAAGTTAACACTGCACCTGGGAATGTTTCTCTTAGGAACCACCCTAGGCTACCAAAAGGTGTTTCATGAGGTGATGTATCCACATCACCTGATGTTCACCCCACCCTCCCTCGTGGCATCAGCCTTTCCAGACCCAGACACCTCCCTGAGCAACTTCTCCATCAGCCTGGACATGGCAGCTGCTACCCACAGCTTTCCCCAGAGCTGTGTGCAATAGATGCCCTTCACCAGAGAAGGGTGAAAATTCCTGTTCCTCCTCACAGCCAGGGGCAGGAAGCTGGTGGGTGGTTGAGCTTCATGACTGCAGTATTGACACTGCCCATGGCTTAGGCTTGGTGAGGCTTTGGGTCATCCAGATCCTCATTGTTAAGAGCAAGGCAAAGGAGTTCAGAGTTAGATCTGGCTGAATGTAGGATCTGCAACCACGAAGAATCTGTAAATGTTGGGTTTTCATGATACAGAGCAAACAAAACTGGTCTGGCCCACTGATGTTCAGTCTGAGACATGAGATATGTGCTCAGACATGTAAACAGAGGACTCTGAAGAGAAAAAAGGAAGGAACTATCAAGAAGTTCCTGATGTAGTTCAGAGGGATTCTGGTCAAACAGGTATGGCAGCAGAGCTGAAGTGGCAGCAGGCTTGTTTAAAGACTTGAGAAACTGGGTTTGTGCCACACGCTGGATTCCCCAGGCTCCCCACTCCCAGCAATACACAGAGCAAAGCTGCTACTGCTGCTGTGCTGTGTCTGCTCTGCAAATAACACAGGGCACAGACTATGTTTTTGCTTGCTAGCAAACTTCGTCATGGGTCACATACAAATACCTTGTACAAATACCTTATAGAAGCTTGTGGGGAGCATTCAGAAAGGGGCATTTTGCTGATCCCATTTGTTTTGTGTGGAATTTTAGGCATGAATTTCAGGAGTGGTGATGGGGTTAGGAAGATGACAGCAAAAAACTGTGTGCTGTACACTGAAAATCTGCACAAGCCTTTCATGTTATGATTGAACCCTTTGTCCATTTGCCTAGGGCAGCTGCCTCTGTAGAGGCATAAAGGTCATGGCGAGTGGGAGGCAATGGCCACATCTGGGGTTGACCTGTAAAACCTAGCTGGGCTTTTCATTCTCTCTGTTTATTTACTTTGTTTGCTTGTAGACTTACTCAGAGGTCTTCCTTATGGGTATCACAGCTATTTTAGGCTGTCAGTGATGCTTCCCATCCCCCTGTCCATTGATTTGTGGAAAGCCTCCCATAAGAATGCAATTTATTCAAAGAATATTAAATTTTGCCACAGAGGGAAGTTCCATTAAGTCAGTACTGATCTGTAAGTACTTGCACATTAGTCACTGTCCAGAGTCATCAAGAGCACCAACAGTGATAGGCAAAAAAGGTTTTAATGTATGGCTTCATGACAGGCTTGATAGAGTCACAACAAGCCTCCATTAAATTGTGAGTGAATTAAAATATACATGGGTTTTTTTCCACTTTGTCCATCTAGGGAAAAAAAAAAAAACAAACCAAACAGGTAGGCTTGCTGTTCTTTGAAACCCTTCAAGCATTCAAATATTGAAGCCTCACATGCACATTCCTAACAGCAGAAAAAATTGTATTGTGTGTAGTTTTTATAGGGGTTTTTAAAGGGATTTGCTAGTCACAGCTTTTTAGGGAGTAAGTTTATGTCATTTTGTGGAACATAGGTATGTTTGTAATATGAAGAGACCTTGTGTCCCAAGATCAGATTTCTGGAGTGGAGCAACAGAGGAGGAAAAACAATCCTACGTCTGAGGGGTAGGTCAGGAAGTTTGGAAACTTCCATTGCAGCTGGCACTATTGCAGGCTGCCTGTGCTCTCTGCACAACCCAGCTAACTTCACTCTGCTTCTGCTTTTTTAATATAAAATAGAGAAACATTATCAACTCAGACTACTGCTACGAAAGCAAATTTCTCAATTTTCACAGTTTCTGATTCATTGGTTCAGTACACAGGGCTCACATGTAGTAAAGACTGCGTGTATGCAAAAGTAAACACATGTTCATAAATAGACTTTGGAAGCAGATCCCTACTGGCTCTTGTCCAGAAGGGCAGAAAATAAGGAAGAGGGGAGTGTGCCTCTTCATTGCAAGTGATTTGTTTTTCTCACTAATGCTACACACTGTTCAGGACTATTTCTAGGAAAAAGGCAGTCATAAAATCAAATCAATATATGCTGCAACATTGCTGACTAGAAGAAAAACAGCATGTGCAGAACAAGAGGAAGTCTTTGAATAAAATTCTTGGAAAGAAGCATCTCAGAACACAGTGGGCCAGGAACATTTTTTCTGGAGTGCACATTTAGTACTTGTTCACACAGAAAGCTTTAAAAGTATTTAGAAATGTTTTTTTTAATATTAATAATCCCTTGGGCTTGACTGGGCTTTAATTACTACCAAAATATCTGCATTGGCTTTGAAATTCTTTTGCCATGTCACAATGCACACTTTTAGAAGTTCTCTGCCTCTCCTCCTACTTTCTTCAGTATTTTGCCTAAACAAGGCTCAGTGGCCTGGTGCCCATCAGTCTCTTTGTTAAATGTCATACAGTTTTTCTCCAGGCAGGGCAGTGGTATGGGTGAACCTTTACAGATCCCTGGCTGCAGAGAATGAAGTTTGTAATCAGTGGATGCCCCACAAAGGGCTGGCTGACTCAAGAGTAGAGTAACCCCAAGTGTTTATTTTGCATTCCTGAAGATGCCACTTCAGCTAGGCTGGTGGTGAAGCAGTGCTGGATGATAGAGTACAACCAGCTGCCCTCAGGGATGCTTTGGGACTGTCTTTTTTGCCTTTATTGTTTAAGGACAATATGGAGAGACAGGTTACAAGTCCTCCACCTCCAAACCTTCCCCAACATCTAGCAACACAGTCAAGGCCATCAGAGATCCACCAGTGTCAGTGGAGGATCACAAGCGCTGTTTCTATTACCTACACTGGAATGATTTTCCCAGAAGCTAGATCAAGGGAACATTCAAAGCTCCATTTTGTGAATAATCTTTTATTGACTATTTTGGACTTCAATGGTACTCCTGACTTCAATGGGTGAAAGATTGTTAACTGTTCTGTGAGAAATTAACATGTCCTGATACTCCAGACTGGTGGGATTAATTTTTAAATTTACTTCATAGATTAAGTAGTCAGCAAAATAAAGATGGTGGCAAGAAATAATCTGTTCACTGTAGCAGGCTCCTGCATATTTCCTTGTTTTCACTTCATTATGCAATGCCCGTAATGTAATTATTCCTGTGTGAAGGGATTCCTGCAGAGGGCAAGCACATAGGTCCAGCTGTTCTTATTTCACTTGAGATGCCACCACAAGGCTTTACTTTTTCAGAGCCTTTTTCACCCAGGCCACAGCCTTCCTTATGTGGCATCAGTTGAATAGAAAGATATCCTTTCTCTGGGCTGGACTGATAGTGCTAGTGTTAGTGAGATAACACTCATGGATTGGAGTCTCCATTGGAGACTGGATTTGGAGTTTCCATGGTATCAAATCCAAAGATATTTAATGTACGAATCCTATTATATTCAGCCCAGATGTACCTGTCTGACTTTAAGGTGAGAGAATAATTCCCCTTCACTTCTTGGCCACTTTTTAAAGTGGGATCAGATCCAGGGGCTGCCGTTTTTGTCTTAAATAGTCATAAGAGAGATGGTTACACCTGGATTCCCTTTCTAATTAATCCACAAAGAGTGTTGCACTGTTAGAGCATGATCCATTTAAGCTTCCTTAGCATGGTATGACATAGAACATTTAAATACAAAGTTTTTTCTCTAAATGTACCTCTGGCCTGTCTTGGAAAGATCATTTTCATAACTGCCTGCTATTCTTTGCCCATTAAAATTTCCATTCTTTTTCCCACAGGATAGATCTGCTATTGTATCTCACCTAGAGCATACCACTTCCATCAAAGTCAATTTCTCTTTAGCAAAGCTCTCATAGTCAATGAAAAAGCGAAAACACTTTTTCATTGACTATGAGAGCAAATACACCCTGAAAGGCAGTTTAGCGGTCAAAAGAGCTTCCTTTGCTGCAGCATTAAATTATCACAGAGTTCATAAAGAAAGTATCAAATTTTCATAGGGTTTATAAAGAAAAAGAAGATGCACTAAGACTCACATACTATACTGATGTTTGTTGGTCTTCAACAGTGCTTTGAAGCTTTAATTGGGGCTCACTTTGTCACACACTGTACAGGGACGAAATTAAAACGTTGTGACAGATGCCTCTTTTGTGAAATCCTCATTAATTTAAGTGAAGTTTTCCCAAATCTTAGCATGCAAAGTCTGGAGCAGTCATTCACTCTCTTCACCAACTTTATTAACATAATAAGAAACAAGTCATCATTAATGTAGGCAGCCTAGGATAAGCTGAAAGGTTTGTTTGACATGTATGGCAGGGTCAGGAATATGCTGGGCAGCTACCACAAGGCCAGCAAGTAATCAGGAGATATGTCTGCTCCAGCCTGGTTTCAGGAATGCTTGTCTGAGGATTTACAAAGCAGAAAATAAACTACTGGTGTTAAGCAATTAAGACCACTGTTCAATAGCTCTGAACTGAGACTAGCCAGTTAAAGTGAGGAATTGCCTCTCCCATGTGTAAATGTTGTGCAGATTCCTAGTGAGTAGCATCTTCCAAACCTTAGAGGAAACCTAAGTGCGCTCACACTTCCCTCTGTAGGGAGTGAAGAGATAGAGACAATTCCAAGGACTGAATTACTCCAACAGGATTGTTGCCTTTAGACTGTAGAAATAAATCCTTCAGTGTATTCATACAAAACCTATATTTCCACTGAAATGAGGTAACAATCCTGCCGCATACTATTTTGTTCCTTTTTTTTTTACAGTGTAGGTGGAGATCAAATGAAACCATTTCTCCACAGGAAAATGGGAGGTGGAAGCCCCAGCGAACCTGTGGGAATCCCTGGAGTGGCTGAGATTGAGGTTTCTTCCCCAGATGCCATGTGAGGAAGGGCTAGATGCTGATGTCTCTGGTGTTTGGCAGCCCTTCTCAGTGTAGGGCAAAGGCTCCTTCCAGCTCTGGCCAAAAGCTAAGGAAAAGCATTGCTGGGCTGGAAGCAGCCCAGCTCTTGCCTACAGCTTACATGGGTGCTGTGTGGAAGGGAAACCTTTTCCCTATCAGCCAGTGTCCCCATGCCCCTGGATGTGTCCACCCTCCCCCTCCAACTCTGCTTCACCCTCACCATTAACCCCCATCTGTTCCCAGCCTTTCTGCCAAACCTGGATCCCCAAAGGCTGTCCTGCTTATTTGTCCTTTCCTGCTTACAGGCTACAAGTGCCCAGCCCAAGCAAAAGCCAAGTATCTGGATCCTGCAGTAAGCACTGGGTTAATTCTCAGTCCAGAACATTATCATAGTTCTTCATCCATTAGAGAAACTTCCTTCTCGTACCCAGCTGCACAGAGCTGCCAAGAAAACTGAGGAAACTTGATCATTGCCTCTCCTGCAAAAACCTGCCCCCCCACCCCCCCCATCCCCCACCCCCCACCCCAGGCACAGGCTGCCTGCAGGAAATTAGACACCTGCTTTGGTCTTCTTGCAGTCACGAAGTGTTGGTATAGTATGTCTGCCAAACCACTATTAATAAGCCACCTTTTTGACTGTCACAGAGTTATGCCAAGATAAAATGCCATTCCTTCTACCATCCATCTTCCTTTTGTTTCACAGGTCCTGGCAGAGCTCTCTTTTCTGTACTATTTCCTGATCTGTTGAGATTTGTGCAGCACTGACCAAGGAAGGAAGAAGATAAAATGAGTGAATTACTCAAATAAGTAGGAGTTAAAGGAAACTACTTGTTTTCAGTTTTACCATTAGGGTCTGACTATCTACAACCTGCTATCCTAGAGGTGAAAAAAGAGAGAAAGTATATTAGTTTTGAAGAAAACATGAACCTTCTAGCATGGCTTATATACACAGGTGTTGCTGTGTTCTGTGCCCATCTTCATGGGCTTGTCCTTTACAAGTCTAATACAGCTGCTGGAGGGAAGCAGGAGAGGAAATTGATGAAAAAATAGGGCTAACATCTTCTTTCATTTAAATTCCTTTCACTTAGTGTTATTTTTCACATAGAAGAGGAAAAAAAAGTATTATTGTGTTTGTACTCTGTTTATTAACTGCATTACCCTGCTCACACACAGCACAGCCTGGTGAATGTCGCAATATATTGCAAAAGGTGTTATTAACATAATCCCCTTTCAACAGATGGTGCAGCTGAGAAAGTTGCAGAGGGGTATAGAACCTCATCCAGCAGCATGAGGGAAAATAGTTTTGTCATCCTGTCTTGGGCCAGCAGTGCACTGAGCAGGGCAAGAGCCACAGCTCATTTCTCAGTCTTAGCTCAGAGTCAAGTCTGCATTGACTTATAGTCAAGTTTTGGCCTCTGTTGCACAGACAGCATTAGATTTCCAGAAGAAGGGATTTTGGAGCACCCAAACTTTTTTATCAAAGGTCATATCTGTAACTGCTTTAAGTTAGCTCACTTGTAGTGACTGTTGCATTTCCACTGACCTTACAAAAGCACCAGGACTCATACAGTGAATCCAATAAGGAATTAAAAATGAAGGACATTTAAATACCCATTGGGAAAAACTCTCACTCAGGTTTAATCTGGTTTTTGTTTTTTTTTTTTTCTTTTCTTTTTTTTTTTTTAATAAGGCTAAAACAGATTAAGGAAACTGTTGTTTTGCAAAAGAGTTTTCAAATAAAGTATTTATTGCAAATTATTTAATTATTAAAGAGTATTTTTCCATTGAATTTCCAAGGCGTCTCTCTGAAGGAATGCTGCCCCTCAGAAGCTTTTGACTCATAAAACCCTCTAAGTAAAACTGGCAGAGTAAGGGGGCTCAGAAATTTATAATGAAAGAAAATCCTTGAACTCCAGGGATTTCTCAGAGATATTTACTGAGATGGAAATCCCACAAAGCCCTGGTTTATTCCTCTCCCTGATCCTTCTCTACCTTAAAATATCCAAGAAATAATGAGTCCATGGGATCCTAAAATACTTAGAAAAAGATAGAATAATCCATCATGATTTCCAGATTTTAAAGGAAAATTAATGATTTTATTAGCAAAGCTATGCTGAATTCCTAATTGCTTGTGTAAGTAAAAATTATCCTTGAGTTGCCTGATATATTATTTGCTCTGCAAAGGTCACCTCCGTCCTGTAGCAGATTGCAATATGGATGGTGTTAGTCAAAGCTGTACCACGTGCAGAGGGTGAGCAGTGAACATACCCCAGCACAATGCAGGAAAAAACACTCCTGAGATGAAAAAATTTGAAAGTGAATAAGTTAAAAGCTTTCAAACTGGTTAGAAGGTGTACAAAATATCTCAATATGAGGATACATTCAAATGAACTACCTTTTTTTTTCAAAGAGTACATCCAATTTAATTGGTTTTACTTGCTACAAGCTGTTAAATATCATATGGCCTCATTCCTAAGAAGGGGAAGATAAATATCAGGTGTCAGCCAAAAATAATATGTGGGACCACTGGAGGGCACTTTTGATTTAAAAATCCCTCACTTTAAAAGCCTTTTGGCAGCAATACAACTTCTGCAAAAGCAGGAGGGAGCAGAACTGGGGCTTGTCACTTGTTCATGAAAATTTATAGGAAAATATTTATTGCATTTTAAGATATTTTGTAGCCCAGAAGAGCTTGACAAAATTCTGACAAATAACATTTATGAAACATGTATTCTAGCTAAGTATTTTTCCTTATTACAGATTTTTGCAATGTGACTGTTTTGGCCCAGAACACATAACATTAATGAATCAATTAATTGAAACAACAGCTATAGATTGGGTTAGAACAAAAAAGGCTGTATTTTTTTTCTGTGTTGCTATGCAGACACATTGCTAACTCTGCATTTAAAAGAATATGCTAAAACTATTCACCTGATCCCTGGAACAGATATCTGCCACTTGGTTCAAAGGTTCCAAGTTTACTGAAGGAGCAAAGAAAAGTAGCAATTTTCTGTGTACTGGATTAAACCTAGACTAGTCTTACAAACTTTCTCCTCTCAACAGTCTTCCTTAGATGATTGATACAGTTCACTGTAGGGGGAGAGCGGGTTTGAATAAAAAAAAAGATTTCTCAGACCAGCTGCCAGTGTTCAGTCTGTCCTTTTGCAGTTTTGTTCCTTGTTGACTTAGACCTTTATGAAAGGGGACTGCTTCCTGCCTGGCCTCCCTTGCTTGAAGCAGCCAGGCAATTCCTTGTTCCCCATTTTGGTTGGCAAAGTACAATTTGCTCATCCATTATAGCAGAGCATTTCTCTGCAAAGCCACAAAACCAGCATTACTACAAGATCAGACCAAGGTTTATGTGAAATTCAGAAGACAGAAGGGAAAAAAAGGAAAAGAGGGAAAGAAAACATGGAAAACACATAAATGCCTCCATCAGATATTTTCTTCTTGGCTTTTCTGAATGGAGGATGAAGAATTTATTGTGAGCAGGCATGACTCCATTGCCTGGTAACTGCCTGTAATATAGAGTAAATGATTGCCTTTTTGTGCTGTGGTCTGTGGTTCTGATGATGAACTTCCTGAGGGACTGTAAGGATAAAAATCACAGCTTGGTACTTGTTGAAGATTTAAAGAGATAAAACTTCTAAATGGTACTACTGAGGGAGAAACAGGCTTTTGCCTCCAGCCCCTGAGCACCACGGCAGGGCAAAAGAAGCTGAACCTGAACAAAACTCACACTGAAGCCCACAAAATTTACCCCTACAGGACAGAACACAAAGAGGCTTTGCAAAGCTGAGTGAAGGCTCTCCTTTGCTGTCAGCTTTGCAGAAAACCATCCCAGTACAGCTCCAGCAGGCAGCAGCACAGATGTAAAGGACTCAGGGATGGTGATGAAGTTACAGCAGAAACTACAAGCTTCATTTGGAACAATATAGATAATAGATTAAAGGGGAAACAGTTTCGGGAACTTCTTTTTCTCTCTGTATTAGTATATATTATATTATACTGGTAAATTCTCATAAAACCAGTGGCTGATTTTCCTATGAGTTTGGCTACTGGTACCAAAAGAGAGAAAATTGATTCTGAGGATGGTCTTGGGATCACTTCCATTCCTCATCTCAGGAACTGCAATACCAGGTGGCATTTACCTCAGTTCTAATATACAGTGCATCTGAACTGGGAGCATGGGGCAGTGTGAGGCAGTGTGCCCTGACAGAATGGCCATGGAGGAGGCTTTGAGTAAAACATGTCCTTCCCTTCTCATTGCTCCTTTGCTCCACAGGCAAGCACAGCTTTGCATTCTGCTCCCATGCTCACTCACACCTGTCTCTAGCCTCCACCATATGCAGCTCAATTTGCAACTTCTAAATTAATTCTAACTCTGTAAAAGTGATGAGATCCCCAAGCTCACTTGATCCCATTTCCTTAACCTCAAATATGTAATTTCAAGTGAAGTAGAAGACAGTTCTGTATTTTCTGAACCATTTTGCCAGGCAGGCTTTTCAATGATCACCCCAGCTTGTGTGCATTAGAAACAGAGGGGACACATTCTGAGGTGCCAACATGATGGTTGCTTGTTGTGCACACCCTGTTTTGGCACCCTTGGCCTCATGGCTCCTCGGGTGATATCTGTGGGAAATACTCAGCTGATGACAGCCCAGCCCTCTTCTGCTCATTGGTTTGGAACAGAAGCTCTTTGGGAAGATGCAGTGGAAGTGTCAGACTTATGCTGCTTTTCAGGAAGCTTTTTCTTAACCTCCCAGAGATAGGAGACTTCAAATTGAAAAAAGTTTTAGCCTTTGCCATGACTGGTAACAGCTTGATAAGTTTTTAAATGCAGACATCTAAAAGCCTGTAGCAAGAAACAAATATGTATCACTGCTTTCAAAATCTCAGGGTTTAAGACAGCTCTAGTTCTTGGAAATGTGTTTGCACTTTCTGTCTGTTTGGATTGGGTTTTTCTTATCTGCTCCTCTTTTCAGAGTGTTTTACACTTGCAGCCTAGACCTCAGTAGGTTTTGTTTAGCTGCTCAGTTGGAGCTGCTGAATCTCAACCTTGGGCTGACCAGTCTATGGACTGTGGCCTTGACAAGGTGCAAACTCCTACTCCAGACGAGACTGAGTTGTCACAGACCCCTACAAAGAGTAGGAGAGTCAAAACCAGAGAGGTTGACACTCTGTTTGCATTTATGGCAGCATAAGATAAATAAGTGTTATTAAAGCATTACTCATCATGCACATTGTTATGGTGCAAAGTCAGTGGAGGTGACAGGAGCTGGGGGGTGAAGCAGCTGACAGCCACTCATGGCCCTCACAGCCTTTCATCTCCGTGGACCAAGCTGAACTTTCAGATCTATATTAAGACAGGGCAGGCTCTCTGAGACATGATCTCTTGATACAGAATGCTCGCTGACCTCTCGCAACCTGCCCTAAATAAAATGCAAAAGGACTCGGCCTGCAGTCAGCTCCCCAAAGAGTGAACCACGGGGAAGGGCCCGGGTTCAAATTACTGTTTGTTTTTCAGTAGGTGGGAAGGCAGCACACGTGCTTGACGCTGGAGGACAGCAGATCTGCAGTGAATACCGCTGAGACTTATTTACCCTTGCAAAAATACACCCTCCACTCTCTGAAGGGTCAGCCCTCCAAAATGAGAGCAAGGGGCTGCAATGAGGCGGCACCTGCTCCCCCGGCTGCTGCTGCCAGCCTGCCGGGCATGGCAAGGTAAGGCTGCTGTGGGGGAAAAAGATGCTCTGCCCCGAAAAGTCTGGAGTCTGCTCAGGAGATGGCTGCAAAAAGGCCGCCAAAATAAACAAGGAGAGCCGACAGCACGGCCCCTGTGCTTAGGGCAATAGTGGATCCCGGTGCCCGAGGTGGTACAGATCAGCCGCAGGGGAGGAATCAGGCCCCATGGGAAGAGATCCTTCCCCGGCCAAGGTCCGTGCACGGAGCAGTCCCAGAGCCCAGCGCATTGCCATCTGCAGGGCCAGCTGGGACCAGCCGTGCTGCCGGGGCAGCTGTGGCTGTCCTGGCTGTGAAGTGCAGCACTGCAGCCCCCGGGCGGGCTCAGCCTCTGGCTGCTCGGGGCCGGCACAGCTTTGGTGGGTGAGAGCAGCCTCTGGCCTGCCCCGCTCCCTCTGCGCCCCCAGGCCGGCTGTTCAAGCTGCTTAGTGCAGGAAAAGCCTCACAGTGAGAAACATACAGTTCTTCCAAAGTAATTGATGCTACTTAAATCACTACCCCACTGGAATCTGGTAAATCCAGGACTATCTGCAGCCCCAGAGAAATGGCAGTGCTTTGTCATGGCCTGGGTGTGGGAGGAGGAGGATGGAGACTTGCCCTGAGGAGCCAACCAGTCCCTCTCCCACAGCAGCACCAACTGCAGCAGCAGCCCTGGCGCAGACAGCGACTGCAGACAGGTGTTGCATTGCTGGAAGGCTTCTCCCAAAGCATCTCAAAACACAACGAAAGAGAAATGAACCTAAAAATTATATGCGTAGGAAGGAAAATGAAAGGGGGGCATAAGTGCAGATTGTGTTTCATTAAGGCAGCTTCAATCTTACTGAGAAAAAAAAAATTGTATTTCAGTGGCTCTTTTTTTAATGCAGACCTCCAGAACAAATGTTAGCGCTGTTCTTTACATCCTTTTCCTCCCATTATACCTAAAAGCTACATTTCATCACTGTAGCTTTGCACAGCCAGTGAGACAGCAAAGCAGACAGTGCAGAATCAGTCAGGTTTCCTTGTAGAACCTGACATACACAGGAGAAGCAAAAGAAGGTTTTCCCCATTAAATTCTTTTTTCAAAAGTCCACAGGCTGAACTAGAAGAGATAACCAAACCATTGATGAAACACAGACTTCAATAGGAGACTAAAAATGCTGCTGATACTCAGTACTACTGAGGGTCACACAGCACAGCTTCCTACTTTTTTTCTAAAGTTTTAAGTGTTATTTATGCCACCTTAGGGCAGAGTCTCTTACCCAAGACCAAGGGGAGCCAGTGGGGGTCTCTGGATGATCTTCCTCCTCAGACGACATCCTGAGTTGGTAGTTTTTGCCTGTTCTTCACATACACTGCTAAAGCCACTGTTGGTTTCTGCCATATACAAAAAAGCTGCCTGCAGATTTTAGCCGTAGACAACAAAACTCCAGAGAATATAATTTCGCTGTGATCATGTTCTTGCTAATTTTACCTGCTGAAGTTCTTGGAAGCACAGTCAGAGCAAGAAACCTGAGCTCAGTAAACCAGAGCACACTTTCCTTGCAACTGACTTCTCAAGGGCTCTAGTTCAGTCAAAAGGTTCAGTGAAAAATTAGAGCCTGAAAAACACAAATTCCCTTCCAGTTGGTATCCTAACTTTCATATAAGATTTTATGGTCAGACTGAATTAAAAGTTCCAGAAGCAGAACACAAGGAATTTTTACTGCCAACATTTTATTACTGTCATTGATCATATTTTGTATGGATTTTAATAGTTTAATTTTTTTTTCAGGACAGGTTCTTAATGCCAAAATCTAGTTCTGCCTTTCTGCACAGCTGCACAACTCCACAACTGTAACTTTATGAGTGAGAAGGCAATATAGCTTTCCAGTTCCTCTGTGCAATAATATTTGAAAGAGGATAATTTTCCATTTGTTCCTTTTGGTTTTCTGTTTGTGCCTAGTTTGATACCATTGTGTAGAAACCACACAGATCCATACAGATCACACACTATTCACTTATCAGATAAATTTGTCCTGAATCTTTTGAGACTTCTCTCTCTGTCTGAGAGGACAGCTGGGTCCAGCATCTTGAAATCACTTCTGGCAGCTGGCAGAAATAACAGCCTTGCCACCAAGATACACCCTAAGGTTTTGTGTCCAAATGACCACTAACTCACAGCTATGATACACTTTCACATTCACAACCTGTGGCTTGAATTTTGTTATTTATCATCCCTCTGCTTATAAGGCATCTGGCTGCAGTAGCTGGTGAAATAAAGCTGTTATCAAAACCCCTGAACCCTTCTGTTACAGGTCTGTCTTTGGGCAAAGGCTTCTAAATCTCTTATGTAATGAAATGGCTATTTATAGCATCACACTGCAGAGTCCTAGCATTAACTATGAGCTGATAACAGTTATCAAATGAACAAATATGCCCAGCTATGCTTCCTACTTAACCCTAGGCTATATGCAAATTCAGTGAGTAGGAAAATAACCAATCAATGGAAAAACACTGGAAATAAGGCATAGACTAGAGAAATAGCCTGTTGCCAGCATGTGGTCTCTCACCACTGTGTCACTAAGTAGACAGCATGTAAAGATAGAAAGGACTAAAAAGTGACAGCCCCCTGTGCAGCCCACTGGGCTTTGTCAGCTGGAGGATTAGGGTATCACAGGCCAGGGCTGGACAGTGTGCTGTTTTCAACAGCAACATCAGCTGTGCTTGTCCCTGTCACCCTCCTTATCCCAAAATACAACACGCAAGATTGTTTAAAGTCTGAAATACTTTCCTAAAACACTTTATTCTGAGGTCTCAAGAAAAGCTGTGGTATTCCAGCTGAGAGTTCAGTTCATTGCTGCATGGAGTTGCCTTTAAGCTTTGAGAGTATTGGGAATGAGTGTTATTCCTGTGTATCAACCAAAACTAACACAGCTGCCAAACTGCTCTAATGCCTGCCATGGCAAAGGAAGTGCCTGTTGTATCACAGGACAAGCATTACATTCAGGCAACCCAGTCTCAGCTCACTCCAGTTGCTCACTGGGCCTATAGGGCTCTGCTGGGCTCCCTCAGCATCCCTCCAGCACTGTCACACAACCTCCTGCTGCTGCTTCTGAAACCCTGGCACTGCCCCACTGCAGCCAGTCCCTGATGGACAAACTTTCCACCTGATGGGTGTTTTAGGATCACAGGACATTGATGTGAAAGGCATCTGAAAGGGATCTAATAACCAGAAAAAAATTATCCTTATTTAGACTCTTTCACACTTCACATTAGAAACTCTGTATCTGAAGTGTCTCAATAGCCGAGTCACCCTCAAGTTGTGGAGGAACTCTTCCAAGAGAAAGTAACACAGCACTTTTAAGTAACACAAATGCTCAAGTTACTTGTTTCTGTTAAGACTGTAAGAACAGAAACCCATTTATTAGCTATCTGACAAATCACATTTGCTTTCTGGAACAATTTTGGGGAAGGAAATTCAATACAATTCTTCTCATTTCAGATAAACAGGGAAATGCCACGCCTAATGAATTTCAGTGGCATTCCTGCCCTTGCTGAAAGGTCTATTCACCAAATTTAAAAGATAGGAACCACTGTTTGTTGGAATAATTTTCCACTGTTCCACCCATTTCTTCTGATAAATTTTCTTTCAAGCTATGATGGGTAAGTATAACAAATTAACAGAAGTAGCTTTAAATAATTGTAATATGCTGCATAATGTTTATTTATCCAATTCTTCAAGAAGTGGGCATGCATCTTTCCCAGCACACTGCATTCCTGAAGCCTTTGTCATTTTCTGTACCATGTGATTTCAGGAACTTTCTGCTCTCACCAGGAAGTGCTAACAAGAGTGGGCATTTCTCCTTGGCAGCACAGATGTATGCAGTGGCTGTTGTTCCTTCTTGCTGTCACGCCCACACAGCCAAGCCACAGTTCCTTTGCCTTCTTCCCAGCGTTCCCCAACTACCCCAGCAGCTGCTTTTCCCTCACTCCCTTCCCGTTTTTGCACTCTCAGGACTTCACAGCTTTGTTGCTACTTCCCCATTTGGTGTTTTCAACCAAAGACAAATGGGGAATAGTAGATGACACAAAATTCACAGAAAATGTTCTCAGACTCACAGTTCATGTAGGCTTCACATCAGTTTTTAGATTCCTCTTCAGCCCATAGCCTCTGTGACATCCTCTAACAACAAGTTCCACTAGATAATTATGCACTATAAAAAGAGTTTTGATGTCAGTTTTAAACAGTGTCCTGTGATTTCACTACATGACACAGGTTAAAGAGGAGTGAGTTGCTTTTTATAAACAGCATTTGCAAGTGCTGTATCATGAGAAGAAAAAAAATTTGTAATCATTCCAGAATATTTAATGTAGAAATATTAACTCATGGTAGCCTCTATGTGAACTTTCTTTTGCTGAACTGATAACTGCCATCTTATTTTTAATGTAATAATTTTTCAACTTAAAGATTAATTTAAGATATTTTTAAATACAATCAAAACTCTACTGTACTGGAACAGCATCACTCTCTTAAAAGAGTTGCTTTTCACATTACAGTAGTTTCCATAGAGAAGTCTTATGGAACTGTTCTATTTTCTTTCTGTAAAGGCTTTTGTCTCATAAACACCTATGGAAATATTTAACACAATGTATATTAAGAAAGCTATATTAAGAAAGCAAAATCTATCTAACAGAAATGCTGAGTCATAACTCTCCTGTTTTGCATCTCCTACAGAGGTGAAGTTCAAGATGCTACAAATTCAAACCAAACATGATTTTAGTGGGGGACTTAAGAAGGGTACACAGGGCTGCCAGCCTGCTCCACAACAGGTGCCATCTTGTCTGGGAGAGAACTTTGAGATTTATGGCTGATAAATAAACAGTATTTACAAGAACAATTTAAAATCTAGTAGAGAGAAATCACATCAGCATAAAAGGTTTTGTGTGTTTGCAAAAGCCCATTTATGAAAGTGTATCTTATGATGCAGAATCAGGCCTGTGATTACTGCAATAACCTCTGAGCCAATATCTGTTCTCCTAGATGTAAATTGTTCTGATAGGTAGCAACAAGTAAAACCCCACTTTCCTGTCAGTCCTGTTGTCTCTTAGGATAAAGAATACTGGTTAATTATTGTTAATGATGCCAGTCATCATTTTCTACAGCACAACAGCTCACACTGACAGAATAATACTCTGTAGTATGTTCAGTGTTAAAATGCATAATCAATACATTGGTCATGTAGCAAGTGCGGAGAAATTTCCTTCTGTTTATATTCCTATGTAAATCTAAATAAAAAATTTCCATTTCCTTGAGGATTTTAATCAAAAACATATTTATGTATGAAGCTGCTTTATGAGGTCTTTCTTAAAATCATGGCAATTGACTCCCAATGCCTTTTGCTCACAGCACAGGAGTCTCACTGTTATATCTGACACCTCACCACTTCCTAGCCAAATAGTATGTCAGCAGTGGACAATGTCAGCATTTGGACTATTGCCTCAAAACTGCCAGAGTTGTGTCCTCCACAGTCATCAATTGTTCTTTTGGGAGCTGTCAAAACAGGACTGGAAATGTTATAAAAGCATTTGCAAACTACCAGAACCACTGAGTATTTATTCAGGTGTAGTCTGGAGCAAGGACAAGGGACAGAAGAGAGTCACCAGGCAGAGGATGTATGGGACAAGTTTTACTTTTCACTGAAGAGCTGTGCCCTTAAGGAAGTAGGAAAAAGGGAAGATTATGTAATTATTTTTTTTTTCACACCAGTATATCCACAATATTTCAGTGGTAGCTGATGAATTATGAAGACTGGCTGCTGAAGGGATGATGTGGGAGGGGAGGACTGTGGCAGCTGGCAGCTGGGGTGTGGTGTGTGTGGTGTGGTGAGAGGCTGTGCCACGGGGCTGTGGGTGCCCAGCAGTGTGCAGGGCTGTGCTCTCTAGGCAAGCCACGCTTGGCAGAGGGATGCAAGCAGAGGCTGGGCTTTACAGTAATTGCAGTGCTTTACCACCCTGAGAAAGAGCTCTGGCACAGTCATTTCTGGCACAGGCACTATGGTTGTGGCTGGGGGATGGATCCCAGGAAGGAGGGATGGCTCACAATCCTCACCCACCCTCAAGCCAGACCAGAGCAGCAGCCTGTGGCAGATAGCTGGGTCCTGTTGAGCTGGGTGCTCATGACACCCACATGAATTTGTGGGTGTCATGAGCACCCACAACTTCCATAAAAATCTAGATTCTTTCACACTACACATAATCCCTGGCTAGGGTCCTTGTGCCCCTGCAAACACTTCCTAGTGCAGCCAGGAGCTCTACTTGCCCCCCAGCTTCTTCCATGCTGCTGGATCCATGCATAGCCCCCATTGCACTTGCTCTTCAATTTCTACCCTGTAGAGCTGTCCCTTGACCCACCTTTGGGTTTATTGTACCTCTTTATTTTTGTGTGAGTGATACCTTCCACCACAGTGTCACAGATGCAACCTTTGAAAAGTAACCCCCTCACAAGCAATGTTTAGCAGCTGCTTTTACGTGCAGAGTGGGAGTTAAGATCTGTACATTCCCTATCACCACAACAGGAGGCACTTGCTAGGGAGGGATGAAATGTCCTCTAGCGATTAGATACCAGATATTAGTGCTTAAGTGCTTGTCAAGAGCTCTTTAACAGAGAAGAGAGGATGGTAAGAAGGAAAATAATGTCACCTTTCCAATAATCTTCTCTATATTTGGACTCTGACAGAAGCTGAATCGTAAACTGCTTTCCTCTCTGACAGACAATTCAGAACATGCTAATAATATTATCTGCAGGTGATAATAGTGGATGACCGAATCAGAAAGCATAGAAGGTACTAAAGAAGAAGGCAGAGGCTATAAAAAAATTGTTTGCTATCACACTGTCAAGTGATTCCACAGAATGCAGAGTTCTGCTTTATTGCCACATCTGAAAACAGAAAGGAAATGCTTAAAAGATTTGTGTGCATAATGGGCATGGGCCAAGTTTTCTCACAAAGATCACTAGAACAGAAAGCCAGTGACTCCTCACAAAAGAAAGACAAGAGAAGAGTGGAGCTGGGACCTGGGTTCCCAGCCCTACACATGCACATATGGTAAAGAACTATAGCACCAAGAGTTGCAGCACAGGATGCCAGTCCCACCCAAACAGATTTGCTTTAATTTATCATTATTATTTATCTGTATTACTTTATAATCTCAAAGTCCCAGCTGGACACAAAACCTAAACTGCCTTCTCCATGAAAGCTCACATTTTAGGGGTGCTTAGCTTGTAAACTAGGTCAGAGATGAAGAAACTTTTGGATGGAGCTCTGAAAGCTGTCTCTCCCTGAATCATCCACCATAATTTTTTGGCCTCCTGTGAGCAAAATGCTGTGTTTTCCTACCATGTGGGTGCACAGATGCTCCCACAGCATGACAGGAAGTACCTGCATTTTGGTCAGAGTAAGGGCATATCCAGTCTTACAGGATGTACTTTCCAAGACAATGGGCTGTGCATGCCAACTTTCATCACACACAATTGCTCATAAATATAGTCCATGATGGAGAATGACTGCGCTTGGTCACACAACAGGCACAGGTCTGCTGAGGCCAGGCCCTGGGACCCCTATCGTCCATACAGGACACTGTATGGAGAAAAAGGTTAACACGAAACAACACTCAGGAGTATGATGGCTTCAAGTGACTATCAGCTGTATTTTGTCAAAGTTTTGGAAACTTTGCGGCAAAGGAGAGTATAAGAAAGGACATGACTTATTTTTTAATTAATTTTTTTATTACTTTGTACTTTAGGGCTTTTTTAGTTTCTTGGAGAAAATGGATGTCTAAGCACTGACAAAGCAAATATCAGATCCAAAACACAGAAAAAATTAAATGGAAACTTGGTATAAGTTGTTTAACTATTTGGTTACAGGAAAGGAAATTTCAACTCACTGTCTTTCAGTCTGAGTTCTTGCAAAAACCCCTATATCTTTGTTGTCTTATGTTGTAGGCCATTAGGAAGTACTATATTTTCTCTTGATCAGTTCAGGTCATTCCTTAATTGTGTTAACTCCTTTCAGCCAGTGCTTTTCCTCTGGATTTTTTTTTTTTTATCCCTACAAAAGTGTGTGTACTTATTGGTCCAGTACATCACCAAGACAGATGTCCATGCAGCATGAACTTTATTTATAAAGACATAAATGTCACACTTCCTTAAAAAAAAGTTTAAATTAACTAATCAACTGGTGAAAACTGAACAGTAATACTATTTACATAGGCCAATGCTCACCTTCCTTCACAAAACTTAAAGTGAATTCTCACTCTGAAACACAAACAATGAAATATAGAAGCACACTGATTGCCAGCAGTTTCCTTGTAGATAGCAATCCACATCTCTTACAGAATTCACAACTTACAGAACTTACATTTTCTCTGTAAATTAACCTAAATTAGCTCTTTGGCACAGTCATACCAATGCCAGCGTTTCAAGGCCAGTGCTGTAGCAGACTCAGCCACCCAATGGCATTTCATCTTTATAAAGCACGATCCCTCATTGGTTGTATCCAGCAAGAAAGGCCTGCCCAAATATTAGATATCCTCTCACAATGTCTATACTTATCCTTCCTACACCTTGTCTGAGTGACGTTAACACTGATTCCATAAAGACAAACAGGAAGCTTGCAGCTTAGACAGCATTCCCAAACACCGAGACAAAGACAGTGACCACTGATTTAACATTTAGAGCGCACAAAATATCACAATGCCTGGTGCTGCTCAAAAACATGGTTTTAGATTTTCACCTGAATTTCTCAGCATTGTAATCTCCATTTTCTCACTCCTTTGAAGCACCTTGGCAAGAAAATATCCCCAGAAAGTGTATTGGGAGAGTTTTAGAACCATTTCATAGGCTTTCCTGAGTGCACTTGCCTCAGCTTGAAGTCTACAGCCAGTCTACAATTTAGTCACAAAACATCACTGTTCTAGAAATAAATCACTTGCAGGTCAGTCCCACCATTTGATCTCTTCAGTTATTCAAGTTAATATCAGTTTCATGTTTAAATGCTTAGATTTCATTTTATCCAGGTTTAAATGCTCAGATTTCATTTTATCATCTACCTTGTTAACTCTCTTCCTTATGCTAATAAAACCAGACATATAATTAATCTTCTACTCCAACAGTCCTGCAAGGTAAAACTATCCAGTGTGGCACTTATTCTAAAAATTAAAGCTTCAACTGAATTCCTACTGGTAAAGAACTATACTTTACAAATCTTCATATAAAAAGTCTACCTGGATCAATCAGAAGCAGTATACTACAGAACTGTACTAACTCCTGTTGCCCTCTGCCCACTGATAAATAAGACTTGTAAACCAGAACCTGCTCCTAAATTTTCATTTCCTATTTCTGTAATGTGCAAAAAGTTTCCTAACCCTTTTATTTATGAACTTGCATGTGGTCTTTGTCACTGGAGAAGTGCACTCATTGACCTCTCTTCTGCTATGAAATGCTTTCCACCATGTAAGTCTCTGTGTTTCTATCAGGAATTAGGGATGACTTCCATCAGAACATTAAATTAGAAAAGTCACAGCAGTGTTTGTAAATATGATCTTAAACTGTCTGATTAGATATCATTCTAATAAACAACAGAAAACAGTCCTGTTTCTGTTCAGAAAGCAGAGCCTCTCAAAAGTAATTTCATGAGATGGTGGCAATTAGTGTCTTGTGTCATTCAAGAAATGTGTCTCTTTTCAATTAAATATGTCGTCCAGTCAGGAAGAAGAGTGGTCTGTCCTCTTTGGCATTGGCAGTCTGGAATTCGTCCCGCAGGCGGAACTGCCATTCGTCTTCCAGCTCCAACCGGACAACAGTCTGGCGGAGAGAATTGCGATCCTGGCAAATCACACACAGCGTGGCACCTGGGCAAACAGGTCAAAAGAAACTCACGTGAGTATCCCCTTTGTTCTCAGATCACTCACTTCCTACCACCCTGCACGGAGAATTCTACTCCAGAAGTTACAAATGGGCTTGGGAGAAAATTGAGCCGCTTAGGACTTGAGGAGAGCTATGTTCAGGATCTTCTTGTGTAACTTGAGGTACCGCATAATCATCTAGCAAACAGGACTAGAAGCGCTTTCCGTGATCCTTAGGGTAGGAAAAGTAAAACTGGCAGGTTTAAGGAGATCATGATGGGTCCTGACAGCAAACCAGATAAAAGCCTTACATCCTTTCCTGTTGTAGCCCTCCTGATCATTACCTTTGTTTCACTGAGCCCTCAGGCAGCAAAACCCACGCGTCAATCATTGTGATGGCTGACTAAGCTCTTTGTGCATTGCTGCCCAGAAATGGTCCAAACATGTCTTTAAAACGAATAAATTTTAGTGGTTTTGGATTGGTAAACACATATGCTGGCAATAAAGAATCTGGTCTATGTGGCTACAGACACAATCAAATCCAGAATGCCAAACTAAAAAAATCATACGTCAGTAACCAATGCCAAGTGTCCTGTCTGGCATGCTGATAACCACTTTAACTTGCATGCATGGCTTCATGGCTTCTGAGAAAAGTCCTTCTTTAAGAGAAAATAATTACCTCACCAGCATACAGTAATCTAAATGAGAAATGGTAAGTGGCAATGCCCAAGACAAAAAAAAAATGTCTGTGAATATAATAAAAAGAAACAAGACAGACAGTCACATGGTGACTGGGTTAGAAAATCAAGCAGACTGCCAGGGGAGATGGAGAAATCCCAAAGCAAACACACTGTGTGCTACATGATATAAAAATTGACTGGCTTATACAAAATGAGACTGACTGGTAGCCTCTGTTTTAGCTGCAATGAAGAACACAGTCGTTTATAACAACCCTGCCAGTTTCAAGAGGCACGTTTCATGGCCAGTTTCATGGTGCTCTTATCCCAGTGACAGTTATAGCTGAGAGAAACAAATTCCCAGAGCACCAAATGCCTAAGATAGCAGCAGGAGGATCCAAAAGGAGTTTGCAATGTGACTGTCTACAACACTAGTGGAAGTTAGTTGTCTCCACTTCTATACACTGTCATAAGGTTTACATGGAAAAACTGGGTATCAGGAATAACTCTTAAATGGGCCAGTTTCTATTTCTAAAAATAGAAAATAGATTTTGATAGAGGCTTGTCAATCACCCATTTTCTATTGAAATTTACAAAAGCTTCAAGAACACAGTAGGCAAATACTTCATGCATAAATCTTCAATACTCAGTTTTAAAAAAGAGTAAGGAGTTGTGCACATACTTTAGGCATGATGATATGGATCTAACATTCCATCCCACTTAGAAATCTGCAGAACTTGTAGCACTGGTATATATCAGTTTAGTACAGTGCAGTGCCAGCATGATCAAGCATCAGAGTTGGGTGGGACATATAAAGACAAATATGAATACATGCATATACATATATATGCATATATATGAAATAAATAGAATACATTTAAAACACAGATAAAATAGATTTTCCCCACATTCTCTGAGACCATGTCACCTAATTCTTTGTAATAAAATTATTGCAGCTCACCTTTAAGAAAATGAAACTTCTTCAAAAAGCTAGCTACAACAAAGGAGTCACAGAGGTACAGCAGGAGACCACTGAATGTCAAACCAGAGGAACTGATATTCAGAGAATGAGGCCGAGAACTCACGTAGCAAACTGCAATCTGATTGAGAGAGGGTGGAAAAAAATTAACATCTTTAGAGCTTCTATATGAAGCTTCCAGTATCTGCACTTGATTCAAATTCAGACTTTCTTTCCAACTCCAAATATTATGAGCTTTATAGTTCCTTCCAAAACATAGCACTACTTGTTAACAATATACATAAGCACAATTCATAATATTCATAATTATGTACTGTTACTACTCATTATTATTATTATTATCATGAGGCTTAGATGTGATAGAGTTTGAAAGCTGCAGTAACAATAGCTCCCCACAACCATAATGCTGTGACCTGCCCAGCACATTTTATTTATATGTGAGTAAATACAATAATTCTACAGTCAGACAGGAAAAGGACGCTTAGAAATTCCAAATTTCATTTACATTACAATAGGATTACTTAAGTTAGTAGAGTTATGCATATACATGAATTTATGAGGTTTCCTCTTGCCTAGTTTGTTTTTATGGCTACTTCTGAAATCCAATAGGAATGGGAATATTTACAGCACTCTTTCAGGATTTATAAATTCAGATTAAGGGAATCTTCCACACATATCTTTGTTTCAAAAGTGCCACTGTACTCATACTCATCTGGCATGATCAGCATGATTGAGTGGAGGAGGAAGGCTGAACCTCAGCAACTAAGACTCTGTACCAGTATGCCTATTCCATATTCCTTCAATCCTATTGCATCATATTACAGTTCAGGCCACAATTCCAGAATGAAATTGAAATAATTTCACATGCTGAATGGGTTGGAGTTGAAAGGATGCAATGGATGAAGACAGTAACAATACAATGCCCTCCCACAAAGCTTGTTTTTCCAAACATGGTGGAAACAAAAGCCTAAGAACCCAAAATGTTGTGGGAGCAGCATACATGGGAAGGTTATTACACAGCTCTTTGGAAGAGAAGTTCAGTAAACCCAGAAAACTGAATTTAATTTGGTATTCAGTGAAGAGATAAAAACTGCCCCTCTCTCCTGAATCACACCACCCTAGAACCAAATTTCTACTGACATATTTGAGTTGAAGTATGACCTTAGCTTTAGATCCAGACTCATCAGAGAAAGCCAACAGCTCCTGAGACCTAATGTCAATTCTCCCATTCCCACTGGTTGTCTAGTATTTGATTCTCTGCTTCAGCTTATCAATCTGAAGTGAACTAAAACATCTGTATATTTGAAGTGCTTTCTAAGGGTTATCTAGTATTTGTAAAACACTCTTGTGGAAGAAATTTTCTGTAGGAAGAGCCAAATTATAGCAGATTGAGAAAACACTTCACAGACTATATTAGTATTTAGGACAATTCTGGGATTTCTCTCCATGTACTTTAGTTGAAGCCTCTGACAATATCTCTATGAGACTAAGAATTTGATTTTAATATTATAGGAATGTACCTGATTCTTCAAAGGTGTGTAATTATTATTATGGAATACATCAATAACCCATCCAAAACAGAGTCTACACATTTCTAGAGCCACTTGGAGATTGTTTTGCTCAGTACCTGTGGTCCTAAGTTAAGGTAACAGTCCACAGATAGCACTGGATGGCTGTAATTCTTCAGTGAGAGAGGAAAGAAGCGATGGCTGTGATACTGGAGATACTTTTCAAGGAGCAACTGAGCAGGTGCTGCCAAGAAGGTGTGCTTGCTGTCAGGAGCACAAATGTACTGAGCAGGGGAGATTGAAACTGGAGTGTCAGATACCTGTGAGGAAAAAATATTTATCATACAGATCAATCTTAATCAATCAAGTTGTACTTATGTGAATTCTGGTTTGTATGAAATACATCTCTACCTTACAAATCTAAGTTTTATATAAGAAGAAAAGTTATTAGCAAAACATATCTGCAACCAAAACAGTTTCAGTTTCATAAAATTATATTTGTGTTTATAGTCTTTGAGGTTTCTTCTTTGAACTCAAAGTACTCCTACCTATGAAGTCACATGAAGATGAGCAATTCTACAGCTGTAGATAAAATCCACATAGTGAATGGTTACTTGGATTGCAAAGAGACACTTTAGATGTTTTTTGAATTTCTGAAGGAAAACTATAAAGGAAAGTTGCATTTATGACAAGTATATTGTGGAGTTCAGAAATAAATAACTAAAGAAGCCCCATGTGGCAGGCATGCCCCATTACTGGCAACAGATGATGCGCCAAAATACCTCAGTTCTCCTAGTTAAAAGGAAAACAGAATTTTAACAACAGTGCAACAGAGGTCTCAGTTCCCACCTTAGACTTTATGTGGAAGGATCGTTGTCCTCCTACTGCAATTTGCTTTTTCATGACATTGAAGTGGTTGAACCGACAGATGAGAAGGCCAGCACTGTGGACACGCAAGTTGAAGTCAACATCGTCACATGTAAATCTGGAAAGAAAAAATCATAGCAGTTCAGAGGAATGTTCCTCATCACACACTGACAAATACAAGCACTCAGAACCTTTGATCAGCACCACAAAAAGGACAGGTATCAAACACACTGACCCTCCACCAGTGCCTATCGGTCAGAGAAAGGGGCTTCAGCTTTCTAGTTATAAACTAGGCTGGAATCAGTTTGAGAGGACCAGAATGTGAGAGGAAAACACTTAGGGAGTGAAAGGATCAAAAGCATGAAGTGGAAAGGCAGTAAATTGCTAAGGAAAATACTCAGGAGTATTTTTTTTTTTTTGCCTTTTATTACAATAATGGAGCCTTAAGAAATTGCTACATACATTACTACCCCAAATATGGTCAAGGAAATTTATTCTTTTGATTTCTGAGGAAATGGATGAGGAGGCCTTACATTTGATTTATCAAATGCATAGACGTATCTGACTACTCATTTTCCCCTCAGAATATGAATAGCTAGCAATTTTTTCAATATTCCTCCACAGAACTAATGTAATTTTATTTTAGAAATGAAAACTATTTGAAGGCAGGGAGTCTTTATACAAGAGAACTGCTGAGACACTTCTGTACATTTGATAAATCAAATGTAAAGCCTCATCCATTTCCTTGGAAAGCAAAGGAGAAAATTAAGCAGAATGAAGCCAAATATCCCTGATATTTGAGCTAAATTTGACCCATTTTAAAAATATGAGGGAACAGAATAGAAGGTAAACTCCTAAAGCTGACTAAATTCAAATACTGTCATGTCTGGAAAATTCAGACTCAATTCTCCATTTTGAATATATTTATTACAAAGGAAACAGGATGATGTGCAGAACCAGGGCAGGAATTTAAGCAAACTGAGCAATCAGTGCAACAGTCAACATCAGTGAGAAACATGACATTCAATTATAGGTTTTTAAAGTTTTGTCTTTGATCTTAGCAATATCCACATGGTTATTAGATATCCCTGACTGTCACTGTCTCTGGGTTTTAAAATGTACCTTTTTCCTTGCCCAGGCTTGGAATGCCATACAATACTCCACACTCAGCAGTACCCACACAGGAACGATGAACCTCATGGGGTTCAAAGACAGAGGCAGGAAATGGGTGGTGTGATGTGGCATTCCTGACATTTTAACATTGTTGCTTGTACTCATATAATTTTGCTTTATTGTCACTGTCTCCATTAGCCCATCATACATAAGGTAACACGCTCAGGCAGCCTGGGAGCACAGTTCTCCCCTAGGAGACGCACAGGGGCAAATTTGTTCAATAGAAAATTGACAATAGAAATATAGATCATCTGTTTATTCACAGAATAATGAACGGAGAATGCTTCCCTGCAGTTATAAGTAAGCTTGGGCCTCAAAAGATATCTTCCTGAGTTAGCAAAGTTCTTCTGAAAAGCACAGTGATTGATGTTCAGTTACCCAAGTTTTCTACTCTGTGTAGAGCCGTTTTTATTACTTGGGTCATCCCATCCAGCTTACAGAAAACCACCCATTTCATGTCACACCTGCCAGCCCCATATGGATGATTCCATATTCTAAGGCACTGAAAGGCCAGTGTTGTCTAGACAAGTGAATCCCACCTCTACTGATATAGATACACTTCATTCTGTTGTAATAAATGCATGTCCTTCAGAAATGGGGGGAAACTCACAGTTTATTTCACACAGATCAGTGATATTCTGTGAGACTATGAACCAGTTCTGTTAACTGTGGTAATGCTGTGCATGACAAAATTATAATCTGATATATCCTAAGTGGGACAATAACTGAAAAAGTGGGATTTCTGAGACAGCTGAATGTGAGAAACAACCACCAATGTGAACAAGACTCATTTATTCTTTTCTTCTGATTTCCCTGATGATAGGGAAATTTGGTATGCTGCAATATTGATAGTACACATGTGGTATGCTGCAGTATTGTGCTACTCAGCGTAAAAAGCCCAGATATATAAATCAGAACGAGATTTGGTTATGCACCATCCATACATCCCTGTTTCCTGTGGAAGGGAGAGCAGTTAGGCAGACCAGAAGGGAAGTACATTCTTTACCAAAGGCCACTTGTACTAGACCAGTACTTCAGAGTACACTGCTGTCTATGTCTATCCTGTCATTTAGTTATCACTGTTTTATTTGGAACTATAGAAATTAATGTCTTTTTTCCAACTTCTGGCAGCCTGGGGAGGATTTGAATCACCAGTAAGAAAACAAAGTCTACCTGTATGCCATTCACAACCTCCCTAAAAAAAACAAGAGCTTTGGTAAAACTTCCTTTATTTGGATCATCACCTTTGCTGAAAAGTGCTACCGATTCACTTACCTGTTCTGATTGTACTGTACATTCTGTGTCAGATCCACATTCAGCATAAGGAAGTCATGCACATGGCAGCAGGAGAATGGGTCCTTGATCTCAGCACTGTTTGTTTTACTGGACCATTTCCTCATTCCAATTAGGGCATAATGAGTGACATTGGGAGTTGCTTCAATGTGTTGCAGAATTTGCTTCAGGGAAACATTTCTTTCAGTCCATGTATAGTCACTACAATAATTATGAAAATGTATTAATTTAAAAATATATAGAGAACATTCAGAATCTCTCTCAGCTGAAGAGCAATTCTTAACAGCTAGAAGTTGTTATGACTTTCAGGTAGATAACTTCAGTGTTGTCTTAATTTACTGTATTTTTTTGTCTCTCACTATAGTTAAAATTAACTAGTGCTTATGTGGTGGGGACTGGTATGACAGATCTGAAACTTAGTCTAGATCTCTCAAAATATTCACTCAGATATGTAAACTTTTTAAGTTACCTAGATAATATTCCAATGAATCTTGGAGAGTTGCTGACTTGTGCCATAACTTAAGCACAAAGTATTAAGATTCTTCTAGCCCACCCCTAGAGTATATAAATCTCATTTTTCACTGAGTGTCATTCTCTCTGAAAGTTTGCTGTAAATTCTGCATAGTCTGTACATGGAATAGATAAAAATATCTAGCACAAACAATATGCTAAAGCAATGAAAACAAAAATGCTAGTTCAGGGATTTGGGGAACTCATAAAGGAGACATACAGACTGGGACTGCCAAAAGAGCCAAAGAAAATCAGTTAGACAACTTGCACGAACTGTCATTTAGCTTCCCTAGAAAAATCTGGTGAAAAATGGACATGTTGTCCAGAGTATCAGGGAGTGTTTACAGAGTCTGAAATCTGCAGTCCAAGTAACTCTAGCTTCAACAGCAACGGCTGCAGGGCACACAAATCCTCAGGGGACAGGAATGAAAAACAGGCACTTCTCTATGGGCTATGCAAAGACAGATACCCAGGAAAGTACTGTCCTTGGGCAAATATAATTCTCTGCTTGTACAGGGTAAAAGTTGTAGAGTAGCAAACATAATTTCAAAATTACATGCAGAGAAAGGTTAAAAGAGATTAAATGAAAAAGCATATATTACACTATTTACCTTTTCCTGTCTCCTGAACAATCAACTTCTACTGCATTCCACATAACACAGGAGTCATCTGAAATGACAATGAAAGGCCAAATATCCTGGGGTTTTATCCCCAGCTCTTCCTGACGATTCCGTTCAAGCTCCAGGTTATGATAAGACAACTCTTTTATCAGGAAGTGTGCAGCACCTGAAACCATGGGCATAAACCACCAGATTAAAAATAGGGGCAGAAACTGTTTGCTATGAACTCAGAAGCCTTTTGAAGTGAATATTTCTGCACAGACAAGAGTATAAATCATTCTGAAGATTTTAACCCCACCACCACCCAAAGCCAACTTGTTTTGTCATTTGCCAATCAAGTGACTTAAAGAACCACATTGGCAAGGGTGAAAACTGCAGCCTGACTTCTGTGGTAAAGATTTGCTAGTTTCTTAAGGATTTAGTGACTACTTCTTTTCATGTGACAATATTAGCATCTCTTAGTGCAAAGAGTTAAGACATGTTGACTGACCAGCTTTCCAGTGAATAACACTGGAAATTGTCCCTGATGATCTACTTTGAATGTTTGTCACTACTGCTGCATATAAGTTGCTCCAGCAGCACAAGCAAAGGGTTGAGTATTTCACAGATGTTACATTAGCAGAACTTACCTGAGGGATATACCCAACCAGAGCAACACTGCACATGCAAATAGCACTCAACTTATTGCCACAAGGAAACAGAGTCAGTAACTCCATCTGAGTTTTAACACCCTCAGTTTCCTTCAAAGACAATAGAAGAGTAAAATATTTCTAGGGTGCAACTCAATGAGCTTGTTCTAGGCATCCTGGTTTAAGAGAAGTGTATCTTCAGCTGTGACACCTTGTCTTCAGAGGGGATCCAGATCACCAGATCAGACTTCCTAGCTGCAAGCTGTGGGTCTACATTTCACTGTCCAATAACAACACCAAAGGACCCAAGCTGTGTGTCCACATTTTTTAGAACCTTTTGTTACACTTACCTACTCCTGCACTATTGAAAATGCTTGGAAGAACAAGCATGATGTGGTTGGGCCAATACTTCTTATATATGGCCATTTCATACTCCTTGACAACCAAAACATGCAAATGACTGGCTCCATCCATTGCATGATATAAATTGAACAGTCCATGTTCATGACGGCCAGTGGTGGGAGTAAAAGTGGGGCTTTTTATGTAATCTTCACTCTGTAGGTAAAAAGAAGTGCAAGCTTCTGTATTAATCCAGGGAGAAAAAGGAGAAATAGATTCTTCAGAAGAATAAATCAGATCCACTAACACTAGACAAAGTGACACATTTTAAACTTCCTTGATAGGAAAATAAACAACTTTTATAAGAATTGGAAAAAAGAAAACTCTATCATTTAGGTTATTTGACCGATGAGAGTTTGGTGGAATAGACAGGACTGTTAACCTTGGCCTGCCAAGTGCAGAGATACCTTAAAGATAGATTGGAAGAGGATTTAGGTCCGTATAATACAGGACTGTAAGAAACACCTTACTCCAAAACTACAGTACAACTTTTTTGACTGGAGCAAGGGAATAGAAAAAGAAGCAAAGGGAGAATAGTCATTAAATGTCAAAGCCTCAAAACAGGTCAGTGGCAGAAGCAAGAAAAGAATCCACAAAGATGCAGTGCACCGTTCTGACCATGTAGCCAAGCACAAGTTTACTGGGTGAGGGAGAGCAGGAGATGTGATTCTTACATTGCTGTTGTGTTGCTGTCTTGGTTCTTCTATTTAAAACTTGAACTGGAAGGTGATATTGATTTATTACTGTTTATTGGAAGCAGCTTATTTTCTCCAAGATAGAAGTGCTACTGCTTACTGCTGTTCCACAGATTGCTTCAGTACTCCAAGCACTGTGGCCTGAGCAAGGCACAGCTTCACCTTAGACATGGCTATCAGGAATCTCTGTAAAGGTCAACATCTCTGCACCAGTGTGGCCTCATGTCGAATATTGTGTGCAGTTTTGGGCATCACAATATAAGAAAAATATTAGAATATTAGAGACTGTCAAAAGGAAGGCAGCAAAGATGGTGAAGGGCCGTGAGGAAGCCGTATGAGGAGTAGCTGAGGTCACTTTTTCTGTTCAGCCTGGAGGAGACTGAGGGGAGACCTCACTGCAGTTACAGCTTCCTGTGAGGGGAAGAGGGGGGACAGACACTGATCTCTTCTCTCTGGTGAGTAGGACCCAAGTAAATGGCCTGAAATTGTCTCATGGGTGGTTTAGGTTGGATATCAGGAAAAGAGTCTTCCCCCAGAGGGTGGCTGGGCACTGGAACAGGCTCCCCAGGGAAGTGATCACAGCACCAGCCTGACAGAGCTCAAGAAGTGTTAGGACAGTGATCTCAAGTCACAGGATGTGACTCCTGGGGATGGTGGTGCAGGGCCAGCAGCTGGACTCAGTGATCCTTGTGGGTCCCTTCTAACTCAGCATATTCTGTGATTCTGTGGTCAGAGTTTGCAGAGCCTGTTAAATAGATGACCTTACAAAGTGTTTTCTACACGCATGACATGTGATTCTTTATACAGTCTTGAAGCCATGACTAAGAAGATTCTTTGAAAGCGTTATTTTTATATGAAAGTAACTAAGCATTTATGCAGAATAAACAAGGATATTCCACTGCTTTTTCTCTACAGAAAAAATGCTTCCTCTTACTAATGATACGATAAATGAAATCATATCTTTCAGTTTCTTTGCAGAAAGAAACTGCAAAGAATTCTCACTTTAACATCTTAAGCCCATAACCAAAACCCTTTTGTCACAGAAAAGACTGTTTATACCAAAGTATCAACCTTGAGGATGAGCAAAAGATAGACCTTTTGGTGTCTCAACAATTTTTTTTCACTTATCCCTTTCTGGAAGAAAATACAAGCTTAGCATAAGGACATCTTCATTGTCTCTTGGCAGTAGGAACAGTAGTATAGAGAATACTAATACAAGACATTTTGAAATTGGTGGTGTCTCTCTCCTATATATGGCCATAAGTATAAATAAAAATAATCCAGCTACCTTATCTGTGACTAGCGGTAGCCTCATACTTTCCAACTGTCTTCCTGGTTGGCTAAAGACAAAATGATGCTCCTTTGATTTTGGAATGATAAAATGCAGCTGTATCTCTTCTCCCAGCATAGAATAGGAAAAGGCAAATGCATGCAGAGTGGACTCGTAAATCTAAGGATGGGAAAAAAAATAAGATCATTTCAGTTAAAGTCAAATCACAAGGTCTCAGTGTAGTCTATATACATTTACAACATTGCTAAACAGATTACAGTCACTTACTGTATGACATTAGATTTAACTTCATTATTCATAAGTGTAAAGCAATATTCCCTAGGCTAGGCTTACACTAAAAAAATACCAATTAAAGTGTTCCTCTTTTGAAACTATTGTTTCAGTTTCATCTTGCAGATTGTACCAATACTTACAGGCCCCTCCTGGCTTTCAGAAATACTGGCACATAAAAAATAGTATTTGCATTGCTGACACTTTCTTTCTCACATTATAATAGGCAAGAAATTAGAGGGTTATTCTGAGTAAAAGCAAGATGTATACCACAGATAGACTACTCGGTGCTGGACTACTCCTGTATCAGAAGTAGTACCTGGTGCAGTTACTCATATGCAAACTTTTCCACTTAAGCAAAACCCAGTGGAAGGCTTACTGGAAAAGCAGTTTTAACTGGTAGTACACAGGCAGATCACAACACTGAATAAAGTAGTGTAAATGACAAAAGGGTTGGCCCCCTGATCTCCCCAAACTGCAGCCTAGTCAAGGCAGGTAAGCCTCAAGAAATAACAAAATCTGTAAATCAGCTCTATGTACACACACACAACTTCTAAGCCAATTAAAAGACAGTAAATGTACACAAGCTGCGTTTGGGTTGTGTGTGCTTCAGCTTCTGATCTGCAGAGTAACACCTGGAAATCTTTACCTGGTACCTGGGATTGAAACCCATGTACTGATGGCACTGTTCACAGTGATGGTAGGTGTTATATGCTGCATACTTGGACAATCTCATCCTAGTTGTTTGACGGCATGTGTACATATCTTCCTGTCTCCTGCTCATTGATCTGTCTGTTAAGAGAAGAAACAAATTAAAAGTAACATATATGCAAGACTAGAATTTATTCTCTTGTGACAGACTGTTTCTGTCATTGAAATCAGCTTCTAGGAAAAATGGCAATATAAAACATGCACAAAACAAACCAGGAATTCATTCTGAGCACAGTATATTTTATAAATTGCTATGCACAGCAAGAACTACAAGGAATTATGTACAAATTTATTATTATCATAATTCAATACAGATTTTACATAAGGCTTAGATGCCTGATCATTACAATTTTCATTGTTGCTATTATTGGTAGTATGCTTACAAAAGCAATAAATAGTAAAAAATTTGCCATTCTGTGACAGACATCACAGTAGATTACGTGAAATGAATTTGGCAATTTAGTGATGTTGCTCCTTAGTTAATATCTGTATTTTTCAAAAGATCCTGTTTGTGAGAGACTAAGGGAAGATGAGTTGTATTTTCTGCTGAAAAGGACTTTGTTATTTAATCTTCCACTCAGATTTTCAGCTTCAGTTTCAAAAATCACAAGAGTGGAGTTTTCATGATCTCTCTGAGCAACCTGCTCCGTGGTTTGACCACTGTTATTCTGCAAATATTTTTCATACAATCTAATTGTAATTTTCCATATTGCAATTTGTGTCTGTTATCTCTTGTCATTATACTGTGTATCTATAAATGCTTTTTTCTATGAATTCCCATTAGGAAGTTGAAGACAGCATTCAGATGCACCTGCTAGACTTCCCCAAACAAACCAAACTGAAACAAATCCAATTCACTCAAATTTTCTCCATATCTTGGTGGCTGCTCACTGGCCTCACTTCTCTATGTCAATGTCTTTCTCATATTGGGAAGCCAAAAACTTGACAGAATACCCAGATGTGGCCGTAGAGTTGCCATCACAAAAAAATAATCACTTCCGTTGACCTGCTGTTAGATTATTAGTAAGCCATTAACCCAGTGGAGAACTGGTGGCTCATGTTAAAATTGTTGTTAACCAGGACCATCACGTCACCTTTAGCAAAGCTGCTGTCTGTAGAGCTGGCCCCAAACTTGTACAGCTGAATAAAATTATTCTATTTCCAAGTGCAAGGGGCACATTTGGTGAACTGTTCAACAGGGTCCTGTTCCTGAGGTTCCACTTCTCCAGCCTGCCAAGGTCTTTCTGAATGGCAATGCTTCCTCCCTGCCACCCAGTCCTGCCTGTGGATGTCCAGCTGGCTAGTTCAGAGGACTAATTCACACATCAGTACTCCAGGAATCTAGATCTGGGCATGTTCATCACATGCTTTCCAAACCTAACATAAAACCTAAAAAATAAACTCATAGATACTTTTAACTACAAAGCTAATTTTACGCACATAAATCATTGCATTGCTACAGAGCAGGACAATGCTACTTTATAAAATCATCCAAATACACAAATTTAATGTGGAATTAGAGCTTTTTTTAATTAAGGATTATCCATATAATATTCCATAAGTAATTTATAAGGGTCATACTCTGGTACTTCATCTGGAAAACTTGAAATCTTTTTTCACTATTACTTATTGACTCTGCTTAAAAGTTTAATAGGATTATCGCATTAAAAACAGTAAATACATATATATGTACCAAACAGGATTTAAAAAATTCTAACCTTCACTGTTCATAGTCTGAAGCTTTGAACAAATCAGACTTGCATCTTCATATTTTGGATCATGGATGGTGTAGTCAAAAGGCATCTTCTTAAATGACTCCAAATCTGGCCACATATCTCCAGGCTGATGGTAGTATTGATCAGATTCTTCTTTTATGTCTATGATATTTTTGAAAAATAAGAATTCAGATTTTTTTTAAGCTCTTTATATAGCTATAGATGGTTTTGCTGTACCTATTATTCCTGCTTCATTTTTTCTTTCATTAGTCTGATGACACAATGTCATTATGCACCAAGAGGTAAACTTTTGCACAAATGTACCTTGCACCTCAATGCAACTCTACCTTTTAAAAATTATCTTCATGTCCAGTCTGACAGAAATACATCTGGAAACACAGAGGAGTAATACACTGTAAATAAAGCAAGTTTGGACTAAAATTAGATATTAGAGAGCAGAAACTCCCTTCCCTCAGGTAATAACAAAAAATAATATTGTGTAACAACAAAATATGACATTGCTCCTCATGGTATAAATCTGACAAAATTTCAATTATTCCTTTTATATGCTTTACCACAAACATTCATTTCAATTCTACACTGAAGACCAATGGTTGGATATAATTTAATATACATAAATACACAAAAAACAGAAGTATGTTCTTTGCTTAAATTCTTAATGATGAATAAAATAATAAAATATTCTTAAGTATCAGTTGAAGATCACAGAGAATTTTTCTTACAGTATTTATATAATGTAAAGCAATTGAAAAGGTGAATAGTAAGGCATAGAATATAGGTGAAAAAGGTGAATAGAACAGGCATAGAATATACAGACAACTGTATTTCAAATTAACATAACAATTTTCTATTGTCTCCAGAATATTTTTATATCAGGAACTTACTAATGTTGATTTCTTCCTCATCATAAACATCCACTTCTGTCAGTCTAATCAGCATTCGGGACAAAATACTGAGGAACTGCAGATAGGCACCCGTTTTCCCTATCTGTAAACATAGGGGGAAAAAAAAAAAGTAAAATTTTGCTTTTCACCATCTTAGTTTTCCACATATCTGGAAACTGTAGCTGTGGTGAAACTGAATATTAATATTCAGCACTTGGATATACTTGTTATTTGTGTATTCCTTGGCATAAATGAAAAGCTTAATGTTCAACAGTTTTATTCTCTCTGTGCAGAAGCCTAGCTGGAAAAGTTTTATATCACAGGTCTAATTACAGACAAGAATTTTCTCTCCTGATGATAACATCATAACATAGGTTCTACACAGGCAATGAATATTTAAAAATCACATAAGCTCATAAAATGCACAAACCCCCCCCCTCAAATTAAAAGATAACTAAAGAATTATCCCAAGCCTTTCATTTCCATATGATTCACCAGTACACTGCCTGCTACTGAAGTACAGTCACTCTCCTGAGGAGTAGAAGTGGCAACGCATCCCTGAGAGAGCTCATGCTGGCCACTTCCACTCCTGAAGGACATGGAATGTGCAACAATGTCCTGTTCCACCTCTCATGCTGAAAACACATTATTTCCCTTCCAATCTTTTCAAATTACCTTTAAAAATCCATTTTAAAATTATCTTAAAATATAATTTTCTCCTTTCTTTTTCTCCCCATCAACACAGCAAACATTTTCCCTTCACTACATCAAGACTATTGCTGGAAGGTATAAACCACAGTCAGTGATTTACTCAATGGCTTGTTCTGTCTGTCACATGTGGTTTGCTGATGATAACATCAAGCACATAAGGCCATGTCTAAGCAGGCAGCTTTAAAAACCATGATTGTGTGTGTGTGGGAGAGGTTAACACATAGATCAGTTACAACACATTGGACAGCAACTGTCTGATTTCACAAAGTGGCAGCAGATTTTGGATTAGGTCTATATTACTACTGAATTGAAAACACAGCTTCACTTCCATTACTGCTAGGACATGTCAGAAGCACAGGGTGTTGGAATTGCTAAACAGAGTAATAAAGTTACTATTTTCCATCTATGACAAGAAAAATTTTCTTTTTCTCTCAACACTTGAGGAAGGGAGGCTTTAAATTTGAAGTAATAGACATTTGTTTTGGTCAAAGCTCATTATCTGCTGTTTTTCATATCAGACTGCAGTTTGAACAGTTGCTCGCAAAGGGTGGATAAGGGTCTCATTATCCATGTTCTCTGTTGAGAATCAAATGTCAGCACACAACTCTGTCATCCTGGAGTAACACAGAAAAAAAAGTGACTTTGAACAGAGGAAATGACAGCATGGACTACAGTCAGTCCATGGACCAGATGTTTCTAACTCCCAGTTTTGTTTTTTATGTAAAATCCATTGAAACTAATGAGAATTTTTCCTCTGACCCTGGAACAAGGTTCTGAACTTGGCTCCAATGGCTACTGATTGAGGAGCTAAAACAAAACCATCTTATTTTCCCACATCTGAGGCAAACAAAGAAAATACTTTCATTTGTTTTCCTCACGTCTGAAATTACTTTTTTATTCTCCTATGAACATACTCTTTTAAAGTGCCTCTGATCATATTTTCATTAAACACAGGGTAGCCTGACAGATTAAGTTTCCTAATTTCAAACGAGATCATTTATCAAAAGCACACCTGTCTCCTTGATATTAGATATCTATATAAAAATTAATTCTTAATCTGTCTGAAGTATATACTTAGAATTGTCAACAGAACAACCTGCTGAAAACCTTACATTTTCTTTTTTATATGCATTAAGATTTTATTGTATCAAACTCATGTATTTTTCTTTCCTTGGGGATCCAGTCTTTGCCAATGGCTTTTCACAATGTGTGTGGGAGTGATGAGGCTCCTGCTGTGTGGTGCTGAGATGAAAAGCATCAGTCACCAGGCTCAAGTGCACACAAAACTGTAGGGTCATGTCAAAAACGCTGGAAACCACAGGATGACAAGTGCTACATGCTACACTGTAATGCATGCACTTAGGCTATTGCATGCATCAGATCTTAGCCAATTCTCATTATCTGTCACATTAAAAGTTTCCGATTCTGTACTGTGAGTTTTATGAACTGCTAGATATGAGCAATGCTGTACATAAAAAGCGGTTGGGAACTTTCAGGAATATCTCCATATTATTAGAAAGTTTCCTTGCCAGAGACTGGGCTGAGAAATTGCAGTATTCATATTTGGACTCCATTCACTAGCACATTTGCCTACATTTGCTGCTCAAGAAATGAACTGGTGAAAGAGAGAATACCTTTTTCAGGTCATTTTGAGAAGAAGATTTTCAAAAAGAAAATGAGAAATGAATGACATCTCATTTACAATCAGCATTTACTCCAGAAGGGAAGAATCTTGAACAAGTGAACTGGTAGCATACCCAAATATCTAAATGCACCTTTAAAATTAATTGTACTATTTTATATGTGTACCATCTCTAGGAAAAAATGGAATAGCACTGAGACTTTTTCTTTGTTTGAAAATACTGAATAACTACCAAAAACCACAACTTCCACATCTCTCCAAAGAGCCCCTGCCCTATCTGTCACTACCCCTTTTTCAAGAGTTTGTGCACTGTAAGTAGCTACAAAGAGATCCTGCAAGCAGGATATGCACACCTGTGAAGCATAATCCTCTGCATAATGGGATCCTGCCCATCCTCTATCTCCTAACTGCAACAAATAGGAGATCTGAAAAGAAACTTTAAAGTGGATATCTGATTGCTCTGCAGCTTTACACGGCTTTAGGGAAGCCAAGCACAATGCTGTGCTGATCCTAACTAGTGACTCTGGTCTAAGCATGATACATTAATAATGACACCAACTGGTGAGGAAGTACTCTGAGCAAGGTGTTTTTCCCCATCTCTTGTCTTTGCTCTGGGTACCAAAGTTGCAAACAGATTAAAAGACTGAAGGAACCTAGAACTGGGCTACATTTTTACAATTGCTGAAACAAAATGTACATGAGAAGGGCCACAAACAGCTCTACTTTCCAGAAAAAAGGTTCCTCAAATATGTGGCAGTGCTCAGCACTTTGTAAGATAAGGCACTTGGGGGGAAATATTCCCAAATAGTGGAAGTATTACTTTAATTTGTTCCTGTCTACCTGACTTTGGAAGACAGAAGTTTGAAGAATCAGACTTGGAAGAAGAAAATCCCAGAAGAATAAGAAATTAAAATCTCAAATCTTGTGAAAACTGATGATAAGTAAGGAATCTGGGGCCTGATGAGATTTAGGGGTTTTATTTCTGTTTTCATCCTTAGTGTCAGGGATGGTTTAACCCTTAAAATACTAAGAATATGCTTACTCTGCAGCTCTTCATTCATGAAGACTGTAGCTATAGCAAGAGGAAGGAATATGAATTTAAATTCTTTCGTGAAGAAAATTTGACGTATATATGAAGGTCTAGTTTTTGTACCAAAGACATGTATTACCAAAGAGGAGGGGAAAGCTCTCCAAAGATTTTTACCACTAAACTCTGCTTGCCATAGATATCAAGGATAAAGTGCAAACCAACAAAGAATCTGAGAGAGAGCATTCCAGTGAGATAAACTGCATGTGTGCCTCCATGCATTCATGAAATGACATCCAAAAGTGCTATTGTAGAAGGTATAACAGTAATGAGCTTCCTTTTTTATCTTGTTCCAGATACTGGATACCAGAACCAGTAGAAGTATTTTATTATTCTTACATGTTGGTATAAAGCATCATCAGATTTCAGGCCTCACATTTGGAGAAATATGGTGAAAGGGGAAATAATCCCATAGGGCTTTTCTATTCTAATTTCCAGGTAAGACAGTTCTTCACATACCATGACAGTGGTTTTCAAACTGTGGCCTGTGAATCAATGATGATTTGCAGAAAACATGCTGATGATCCACAGACAGTTGGTCAAATGTTGATGGCTCTTCTCCGTGTTTCCACATGCTACATTCTTCTAAAACACAGCTAATAATAGATATATTAAATATTCCCCTAATATTTTTTTACATAATGTGAATGGTATATACACCCATTGTAATGAGATTTTAATAAAGGTAGAGTAATAATATGGGCAGCAGTTTTCTTCTTCAGGAAGTGTTTTAAGACATGCTTGCTCTATTCCCTGGATGTGGTGCCACAGGACTGAGCTGTGCTCACCAGCAGCTTCCATACTTCAGGAAAATGCCTGTTCTAAATTGTAAAATCCACTTAAAAAACCAAACATACAAAACCTTGATTTGCACTTTGGGGTGCAACTTTAAGATGAATTTTCTGAAGAAAAAATACTTGAGGGAATTTAGAATTCCATATAGGCACTTGCGTGGGTTTACCAGGGAACAGATGTAGATATGATACATATTGCTCATGATGATGTATATTAAATTATACTCACTAACCCATGGCTTCACTTTGATCATGCCAGCTAATTACAGATAAATTATTCCATATCTATCCAGTTTTTGCTGCACTTCCTAAAGTCTATTGTAAAAATAAGACATTTATTGCCTTCTAACATACATAACTGTCCTTGTAAAAATGCATCAAGTCTTCCAGCAAAATATTTTGACGAGTACACAGGCTAATATGTACTGGTCAAAATGTCTCACACCTTTGAGAGAAGGATGAGCATATTTTGTTGCTAATTTCCCTGACAATGAGAATTGTAATTTTGATTCTCTAATGTTCCTAGATTTCTTGCTCTATTGATTTAGTATTTTTCATATTAACCAGAAAATTGCTTCCTGATTTAAATTTTAGTAAAGGAATTGCTGCCTGATAAAGAAAACAAGTAATTACTAATTTTTGGGAAGATACTACTCTGGCAGTCTTATACTTTAGCTGAGATGTTACCAACATTTAGATATGAGCTGTCTAATAATTGTTTTCATTTCTGCCTATACCTCTTGATGCAGTAAGTATTAAGTCCATGTGAAATGTTAATATTATCAAAAACAATGAATAAACTTCAGGAAGGAAAATTATTCTAAAAAGAGAAGGATAATTCTAATTTCTACTTATTTTATTATTACTATTCCCTTCAAGAAACATTGAATTGTTATATCTTAAATTAACCCACATACTTTTAAAGCTGTTTGTTTGGTTCACGGGTGTTTTAAGTACTTTGGGAGGCTAAAATAGTAAGGGTAGAAAAGTTGATGGGTTTTTCCATGAAGATAGAAATAAATTAAGATATTTCCATTGAATAATAAATGTAAAATTCTATTCAATTAGTATATAACCTTACATTTTTATATTTAGGAAGAAAATATGATATTCCTGATTTGATGAGCATGAATTTCTTCTGTGTGAAACAGGTATATTCTTCAGATAGAACTGAGGAATATAAAAGGAATAAACATATAAAAATCATCCTTTAGGAACTAATCCAACTGTAGAACCTGATACAACACTAGGAAATAACCTGCATTGTGAAGACAGCTGAAAAAGAGATGGAGTTTCAATTAAAAGAATTGTTACCAAGGCTGAAATTCACAGCTGTACAGAGGGTGAACAGTGGTCCTACTTGGTCCTACTTTTTCCATACTTGGAAAAAAAACAAAGAGATTTGATAGTGAAAAGTGGGCTGACAAATAAACAAACTTCCTCTTTGATCATTGTTAGTTAAAATTGCAAATATCAAGAATGTGAAGCATCAAAACCTCACCATGTGTAGTATGCTGTCAAAAACTCTGAATGACTCTTCTGAGATCCACAATTTACATTTGGGACTCAAAAGCAAATGAATACCAAAGAAAAAATTTCTTATTGGCTAATCTAAATGTTTAGGATGGCTCTCAAAATTGTATTTTTATGGGGATTGATGTGAATGCAATATAAAATTCTTAAAGAAGTTAGAGCCTGTCGTTTTGTTACAGCCTGTTATTTTGTTACAGACTGTCATTTTGGGGTTTTTTGGGGGGATGAAAATGAACATCCCTCTCTAGATTGTATTCATTTTTATGCTGCAGCTGAGTATGAAATTCAGTTTCTTGATCACATATTACCTCAGTATTTGGCAAACACAAACTATTTAGATCATAGGAATGGACAGGGAAAAACTGATCATTCCAGAATATTTTCTGGAATCCTTTATGAATCAGAGTAACATCCATGGGAATTCCCAATATGAAGAGCTCATTTATGCTCCTTCTGCTCTTCTGCACCATATATTTAGGTATACAATGGAAAACAATAACTTAACAAATAGCAATATGCAGTTGCTATTTGCCATGGACGGGCATAGAAGAGTGGATCATGTGGCAAGCTAATTCAGTAACTATCTTTGGATCAAGTCTTTGGGTTGATGTTACAGTAACTGGAGACATCTTTGTCTTGATTTGCATTTATCCTATTTGACTTCTGAGGTTCACAGGAAATATATCTGCTCTCAGCAGGCACAGGGCCTCTTCCTATCTCATTGCTTCATCCTTCAGTAAAACACGAGGCACAATACTACCTTTAGCCTGTAACGTGCACTTAACTAGGAGCTACCTTGCTCAGAGATAAATGCTAAACATTCCTAGAGAATTTACACGAGAATTAACTTCTTAGAACTAGATCCATTTCAATATATATACAAAGCAATGTAAAAAACTCCTGGGTCAGCTACTCATCTTTAAATACAGCTCTGCTACTTTGAACTGGCCTTCTTGCATGTATTATTTACAATGGCTTCTATTTCTGTCTGCTGTGCAAAGGAAACTAATTACAAACTCCCAGCTGCTTTCACATTGATCATAAGAAAGTAGCTTTGGTAAGATATTTGCTCTTTATTTAAAATGTAAATGCATATTCAACTTTAAGAAACTGAAATTACACATGAAATCTATCTCCTGAGCAAACCATCGTTAAAAATTTTTAATGGAGAGAGACTGAAAAGTGAATATTGCTGCAGCTTCTCTTTATTGAAACTCAGGCTAACAGCAAAGAAAGGAAGATATTTTTTACTAGAAGGGATTAGGAAATAAAATATATGTAATTTACTCTCCACAAAAAAAACCCACCCTTTCAAGTATGAAAAACAATAACTAATTTTTTTTTCCGAGATTATTAAACAATATAAATCAATGACACAACCTTGTTCTTTTTACACACCTGTGGTGGCCCACTCAGCAGCAGCCTCCTTGGGTGAAAGGTGTCCATTCTGCCCTCATTTCTGTTGTTGTAGTCCATATGGATTGGCTTGGGAACCGTCCATTGGCGGTAGTACAGAGACTGCTCTGTGCACGTCATCATCTTGCTCATAAGAGGACGAAAAGAACTTGCCCACATAACAGAATGGTAAGGCAAGAGGGAAGAGGATTTGGGAAGTCCACTGCTGTCTGTAGAAGTAATAATGTCATAAACCAGTTTGGGCAGGAAAACTATGGGAGGCTGTTTTGATGCTTTGGTCATGGAGCATTGAGATGTCTGCAGGATGAAGGAATTATGAGTAGGTGCAGAGGAGGAAGAAGAGGAGGAGAAAGGTGGGGAGGATGATGAGGTGATAGAGACTTGGGTACTCTTTATGTTTTGTTTCATATCCAGCTGTTCAGTTACTGGTGGCAAGTGTTTGCTGATTGTTGTTTGTGCCCCCTTGTCTACTTTCTGCTTCTGCCTTTCATAGTTATTTGTAGCTTCTTCAGTGCTGTTACTTAGGGCTTGGGGAGGAGATGACTCAGTGCAGAATGCTGTAATTAAAAGAAAATTTCTATTTTAACACAGTGCAACTATCTCTGCTAGTCAATGCCACAGTTAAACAAAACACAACAAATAATCCTCTTGATACATTGTCCAGCAAACATGGCAGTCTTGCTCCTCTTCTTGCTTTGACCTTCCTCGTGCAGGAAGCCATAATGGGACTAGTTTGTAATATTTGTTTCAATGCAGAAGTGGCTTTTGAAGTCCTGAAGTGCATAGGAAAGATGTCAGTGACTGCTCTGTCCTCTATTTCCCTCCTACATTCTGTGCTTCAAGTGCTCACCAGATACTTTAATCACTCAAGACAAATACACAATTACTGAAACTATTGAAACGAAATATAAAAATAAAATAGTTCATTTAAATTATTATTTAAATTAATTGAAGGAAATAAGTATTTCCAGGCTATTACCCCACCACACTACAGAAATGTCTACTCAGACTGACATCTAAAAACAGTCCTCTGAGTCAGCTCTGCTCTGACACCCATGTCTGTGTCACTGCAGCACTTAGGCTGATCTAATAAAACCTGGCAGCCCTCAAGCCCCTGGTACTACATAATGCATTATCATACAGCTTTGGGTCAGCTCAGAGAACATACTGAACTCATGAATGTTGGCTGGGAATATGTGATGTAAATACACCCCACAGATAATTGCAAATTTTCTGAAAGTTACATATTTTTACCCTATATATTTTAACTATTAAGATTTCTTGAAAGTTTAACACATGTTAAATGGTTCTGAGCATCCCTAATGCTTAGTGAAAGAGGGCATGCAAATATTTCACAGTCTTCAAAGTAGACAGAGAACTGCTTGTGGAATCAGTCCATACAAGGTATTAGGAATATCTGCCTAAGGCTGAACATAGATTAAACCAGATTTCCTCTCATGTTGAAAACAACCATTCTGGTTCTCAAAAAACCCCCACATTTCAAACAAACAAAAGTCAGTAGTTTCTCCTGATTTCAAGAAACAGTAAGCTATGCCCTGTCTATTAATCTGAAGCAGTAATAGCCATTAGCAAAAAATAGAAAAGTGTCATCAGCACTGTGAATGGTTGCAAGTAACACCACTGTGGCATCCCTCAAAATACCAGTATCCAGGGGCACATAAAAAAGAGAAATAAAAATATTTCTTTAACCACAGAAGAACTGAGGGCACAGAGCCATGAGCAGCCCACATGAAAGCACCTAGTTTGGACAACTCATGACATGGTAATTTTCCAAGCAAGGAAAGATCCTATTTCCTATACTTCAGAACTCTAATCTCTGTATTTTTTAGTCATATTAAGTGATCCCATTAATAGACCTTATCAAAACCTTAGTGATTTATGCTTTTTATTATTTATCAAATAAGCTAAGGTCTCTTTTATGTCCTAAACTTAAACTAACAGAGATGATCTTATGGTCTTACTGGAAGCTTTTGAAGAGAGAGATGAAGATGCAGAGTCATGGGAACGTGATCTTTCTCTTTTCATAGGACTTCTCTTTTCTGAAGCAGAACCTGTTTCGTGAATGATATTAAGGGAAAACAAAATCAAAATATAATTTAGGTAAGCCTGCAAGTCACAGATATATTGTCAAAGTAAGGCAAAGTACAAAAGGGTTTGCATGGAGCTTGTCCTCATCCTGACACCGTTTCCAGCATGGAGAGTATCTGTTCCCACCACAGAATATTGGATCAGCCTACTGTCTAATTTACCTATGCTAAGCTGCAATAGCTTCACAAAAATCAGTGCTGCAACCAGGAGCTGGTAATACCTAGGCCTGTCTCAAATATGGTTTCTCTTCCAACCCATGTCTTACATTCCCCACAGATCCAGTGTCAGGGAAAGCAGCAGGCAACAAGCTCTATTTTGTCAGTATGTTATGGAATTACCTCCTACCCCACACAGCTTTATGGCCAGATTGTATCTCAGCTTTTGGTGATGAAAATCCTCAGGTGGATGGCCATCAAGGCCATTCACTTGTGATTCCTAGCTCAGGCTCCTAAGTTAAAATGCTTGTTTCTGTACCGTTTTAGCATGATAAACTGAGACATAAACACTGCCATTAGCAAACTTAGACTGTAAGCCTATCTCACATGTTCTGCATTGGACTCTGGATGACCATACCATACCACACTTCATGGACCAGGAGTGCAGCCTTAGATAACATATGAGCCCATTTGACTCAGATCACATCTAATCTCAACACACTTCAACGAAATGGACAGAGCTACTCATCACAAGTACTCATTGTATCTGAAGCAAGCATCTATTGAACACAGTTTGGGTATGACCTCAGGTATTTCATTCCTCTATGAAGAGTCCATATTGGATAAAATAAAATATTTTTGTTCAGCTTATTCTGCTATCATTTTCAGTGAGTAAGAACTTCCTCGGTGAACAGTAATTGGCTTTCTTCATCCTCATAGCATAGAAAAGGAAATTAAGGCAAGTTGTTTGAGATTTAAATACTTTACAGGGATAAAAATCCTTTGTTTTCCACAGTCACAACAGATAGTAAAAAAAAAAAAAAAAGTGTAAAGAACTAAGAAATAACTGATAATGTCCATCAATTATAACTAAAAAAAAAAAAAAACAGAAAGCAATTGTTCTTGGGTAAGTTATTGTTGGTTCTTAAGCATTTGTATGTTTTTAATTGGTTTCTTAAGAAATGAATTCACCAACTCTACACTGTTGATTTGAATTCATGGGCATTTTCAAGGAGAACTCAGAAGTTTCTATGTCGAAATATATTTTCTATCCATACTATTTAACACCTTACATACTAGGGACTACTCAGGACTACTCAGCTGTTTCCTTTAAAGGAATCTATCACTGACATCATTGTTAGCATAGGTTTGGTAGCACCTCGAACAGTTTAGCTGGAGCTGCCACTGCCCTGAGGGTAGGGATGCAGATTCTAAGACAGCAAATTGCATCCTTCCCTGGGGGGGAGGGAGAGTGCAGAGGGTCCTCTGAACAGTGAGTGTCACCTGGTGTTCCTACTCAAGCTCCACTTTGTGGCTGTCAGAAAATACAGGGCAAAGAAGGAACACAGGAGGGAGCCAGAAAACAGAGATAACAGATACAGCAGAACTGCAAGAAGTTAAAATGCATCAGCAGCAGAAGGGGAGGGAACAGAGGTTCAGTGAGGTGAAACAAAACTAAGGGACAGAGCTCACTTAGTAAGACTAAAGTGACCCATACATTTCTGCTTTTGCTAATTATTTTCAATCATTTTACAGCTTCTTTTATTACCAGCAATAAAAAATACCTTCTGTTGCTATTTCTTCGTCTTCATTGTCAGTACTGCTCAGTTTCTCTGGGTCACTTTCTAACACATCATTCACAACTGCTTTCTCTGTGTGAATTTCTGAGCTCACAAAGTATGCTGCCAAACCGAGTTCTTGCTCCAGGCTTGTCCGTACCAAAGAAGATGAATTTATTAAACGTAGGTCACAGTATCTCAGTGATCTGGAGAGAAACAGGAGGGGCTAGTATGAAAACTCACTGTAATCTACTGCCTTATCTCTTTGAGAAACACAGCCAAGGGGGAATTTTTTCACTATTTGCTTCAATGAGGGATGAGACAGAACACAGTATTTTGTGCTTAATAGGCTTACCACTGTGGTGCATACACTTTTCTTTCACTTAACCCAGTTACACAACTTAATTACTACACTGAACATTAGCATCTTCGTAAGAAAAAGAATAATAATTTGGATTCTAAACCTAAAACACACAGAATAGGATTCAATTGAACATACAGAAGCATATAGTGCCCCAGGGCATCCTGTCTGGCTTCCAGCTGCCATTCCAGAAGGCACTCTACACATTCTGGGGCACACATACCAGCATCATGCAGATTTCTCAGCTACCCTAAGAAGCCTAAGCAGCTATGCTTCTTTTTTTTAACATACCTATTCTCTGTCCTAAACTGGGATAACTCTCATAGTATTTTTGCAGCTATTTACATCTTGCTATAAACAGAAGTTTATTATCAATAATATGGAGTTTGTATTTATGATATAAAAACTGCCCCAAAAATGGCAAAGCAGCACCTCGACACTGAAATCTGTTCTCCTTTCACACAAGTAATCACACAGTTAATCTTTAGCTATTTGATAAGCAATGGATAACACTGCCACTGAGGAAAGAGTGAATCTTACCGTGGCAAAGACTCCCCTTGTGGATCCATTCCACTAAATATCAATATGCAAGGCAAACCTTCCAATTCCAAATAGGTCTGTGGCCTCCAATCTACATCCTCAATTTTCTGCCAGATCTGTACAAGGTAGAGAAACCCTGTTGGACACATCTATATGGACTTATCTTATATGTTGGACTTATCTATAACTATGTAATAGTTTATATATACATATTTGAGATATACCTATATTAAATAAAAAGACAGAAAGAAATACTTTATCATCCATTATAATAAACGACTTGTACAATGGAATAGAAGCCACACAGCAGAGACAAATTCAAAACAGACAGCTCTCACAGTTTCAAGAGCATTACAGGCAGCAATCTGCCTGCTGTTAGTCTGAGGACATTGGGACTGTATGTTCCAGACTGAAAAGCCTCCCAGCTTCCAAGCTGCATAGACAGCACTGAGACCAGGGAATATGGCAAATATGGCACAATGGAGAGTAAAGCTGAGCAGGAGTTTTGGGGGAGAGAAGTGAATACTGATGCTTCCTGAGGCAGATAATATATGGATGTCTGAGTTCAAGGAAGAAAATAAGCTTGAAATGAGACTTTTTCACCTTAGAGGAAAAGAAGAAAGTTGGAAGTGTTCAACACACACTTCTGTCCCTATTTACAACCCTCTGGACTCTCCCACTCTCCCCTAAAGCTACTGGTTTTCCTGGTAACTTCATGAGAAATCTGACAAGTCCATATATTGTTTGACTGTTCAGCCTCAGACTATATTGTTTTACTCACCAGTCAGTGCTTTCTGCTGTAAGTCTGATCTACAGATAAGGAGTATCTATGGTATGATCAACAGTACAACAACTTGGCCTCTCACATCTGTTCATGTTCCCCTCTATACATGTCAGAGAACACAATTAGGATGTGACTCAGAGCTAATACTGATTTTTCAGAGTAAGTGATGCCTAATTAACAGCAGAATGAGATCAACATTAGGCTCTGAATCTCAAGTTACTTCATCTAACATGTACTGGATCAGAGTAAACAGTATAACATATATATATATAGTAACATTCTAGAATAGAAATACATTTTTGCTTTGGAGATCAGAAGATGGTAATTTTATGAAGAGCAAAGGAGGCTTTTTTTCCAACAGATGACCCATGATTCTGGACTTAAAGGATATAAATTAACCCATGAACCAAAACATTATTCAGAAAGCATAAAATCCCAAATTGTGAACACCAGGGAGCTGAAGGATCCAGAACTACCATCACTGATCAAGCATGTCAGTCTTCCTGTGTCCTGCTGGTGACAAGAATAATTTAACTATCAACTAGTCACTGTTTAAAATCTTTTTGCATTGTGATGTTTTTGTGAGAAAATTCAGCAAAACCTGAACGTTTTATTTGGCTTTTTAATGTATTTCTCATAGTCCTTTTGATAAAAGCTCAACTCTTTCTGAGGGTTGCTACTGGAAGTCAAATGCTAATTGTATTAGTTAATACTTCACTGAGCATTAACCACAGGTAGGACAAGAAAGGTGTCAGAGGCAGTATGTGTAAAAGGTAAAAGTCATGCTCCTCATGGCAGTTTTTGTTTTTACTTTAAGACTCCACACTTCAGCTCATGACTATAACTGTCACCAGTAAAGTCTCCCCACCTACCCATCTAAGGAAGCTTCCCAGCACATGCCATTCTGCAATTTACCTTTAGTTGTTCCACAAAGTGCTTCCCGATTGTGATTCCAGAATTAGGATTTCCCAAGATTATTTCAAAGTTATCTTCAAGTGCGAGTCTTTCCCTTACATTATACAGACGTTCATATGCCACTGCAGCCAGAGGGATACATGGAATTCTCAACACTACCATGAGGCCATGGCCACTGGGACATTGTCTTGAAGAGTTTATTAGATTTTGGGTGATTTCCAGAGTTTCAACGGAGGTGTAATTCTTCATCTGAGAAAGACCACACACTGCCATCATAGCTGCAGAGTAGTGTTGGATGAGGACAAAAGTCCTTATCACTGCACTGTGTAATCTGGGGAACCTGAAATAAATTGTCAATTAAAAAGTATTAAAGGGTGACGTGAGAAAGCTATTTTTTTACAAAATATAGTAAACTCGTGATTTTCTCCTGTAATGAATCCTTCATGTCTATTATACAACAAAATCTCATCAATTGAAGTTGTACAGTATTTGCAAGGCATCATTTCACAATCAGAACTGATGCCTCTTCATTTCATAAAGATTTACTAAGCAAGTAGTCTAGTAAGGTTACATCACTTTAGTTTATCCATACCTTTCTGCTGTTAGAAAATTTATCACAGAATATTAGCTGAGGCACTCAGTAATAGCATCAATCAAAATTACATTATCTTATCAATAAGAATAGTATTCTTCATTGTGTGCCATTCTTAAGGGGCAGAGAGAGATTGGGTGTTTCTCTTGTTTTCTTACTGAAGCCTGAACCAGCTTACTCTTGTGTTCAAGAGGACTGAATATGTAGGCAGCAACCAATGAGCACTCCAACTTCCCAAGGCCAGCTACACCCTGTCTCAATCCCCAGTTTCTGGAAAGGTGATCCACGGATATCCAATAGCTCCCTGTGTTCTGATTTTCACAGAAATGAAACCCAGGTGCACAGTAAAAAGAGTGCTTACTATGGCTTGCTCAGAAAAGTGACTATGGTTTGCTCTGAAGTTTTAATTTCTGATTTATGTGTACCTACCACAGTGCTATATCTAACTTCTCTTCATGTTCCAAGGGCAGTATGCTCAAAATCAAAATCAGCTAGAGTCAGCAAGTGATAATATTGCACAAAAGTAATAACACCTTTAAAATTACATGATGATACAATGTTAGATTATTATATATAGAGTTAGTTACAGGTTACAACAAGAACTCACTGTAAACTGGGCTAAGCAGTGTGCATGTCCATAGCAAGAGACAGCCTTAACTGATGGCACTGCAGGCCCAGTATATACTAAATATGTAAGAGAAAATAAGAACAGGTGAAATGCCTTGCATATGTAAATGATGTGTAAGACAGTGAGAAGTAAAATAAATAAATAAATACATAAAATGGTATTTTAACTAATAACTCAAGGCTCTAAAAAGAACTTCCTAAGTTTCCCATGTTAAACGAAGGAGGGCCCCATACCTCTTTCCCAAAGCCATGACCATTGCTTCAAAAGAGCTGTCGTACCGAAGCAGTGGAATACTATGTCCAGAGAGGGTAGACTCAATGAATTCTGACAGTCCAAAGTATTTCTTGTTTTCACGGTATAAATCTACACCCTAAAGCAAATGAAGCAATAAAAATATAAGGATAAAGTCTATCAATAATTAATTTATGAGTGATTAACCATTGGTATCTTGATACACTTACAATCACATTCTCTAATAAACATACATCTATTCAGACATATTAGAACAAGAGAAAAAAAAAGAATTAGTTATTTGAGAGAATAAAACTTTGACCCAATTTTTCCTAATTTCTTTCTCTCTCCCCACATATCCATACACACAGACAGACCAGCTATATGGAATAAATATGCACATAAATGAAGTAAAATCCATTTATGTACACATATTTATACAGTAATGCACTGGAGATAGAACTGAAAATTATTTCCATTTATGTAGCTCAAAAAATTTTAGCAGAACTATTAAGGTTTATGGAAGATATAAAATGAATAAAGAAAACGAAAGCTAGAAAGGACAAGAAAAGGAAAAAGGAACTTGCCAAAGACTGAACAAGACATCATTCAAATTTCACTCTTGGTTACAAAAAATCATGGGGCTTCACTGTTTTATCAAGTACATAAATGGAAAATCACTTATGAAAAGGTCAGAAAAGCACCTCAAAGCACCCATCTTACATTGCTGTATGAAGAAGGCCAGTGGATCTCATTGTAAGGGCTGATATGAGTATGCTGTGTCTGCAGCGCATAGGGGAAGGAAGTCACATGGAGGGTCACAATATTTGGTGCCTCTTTCACCTCCCTGCAGTTCAACAGTCTATCGACAAGTCCTGTCGACAGCTCTGCTTGAGGATAAAGACTATGCATAGCACTGCAAAAAAAGAAACGCAAAACTCTCCAAAGTGATCAGCAAAAGGGAATATTTGTGTCAGTAGAATAGCTTAAACCTGGATGTGAAATCGAAGTTAAAGGAATTTAGGACTCTTCTTTTACCCTGAAATTGTTGCACAGAAGAAAATGCCACTTATTTCACTGCAAGTAAAAATTTCTTTGAGTTTGATACTCTAACTAGAAAATTACCAATCCCTTGCAGAATATGAGAGATAAAGTAGGAAAGGAAGCTAATGTGGGAGTTACCAAGAGATACATACTCCTGCAGTAACTTTGGTCAGATTGTTACTGCTGCCCGTAACAAAGGATAATTCTAGCCTACAAAAATCAAGATAGAAAAGTACAGATGGTAAGTCAGTATGATAGAAAAAGAGAGAAAAAGCAAAGAATATTTTTGCTTTACGTTTGCTCTAAGTTATTCTTACACATTATAGTATCACAGAATGTTGACAGTCAATTCCGTGCTCCTGTGCAAAATTTCAGTCAAAATTTCAGTCCAATGGGTTTTAATTTTTGGCATTTACCTGCCTATGTATCTTTACTAGATATAAAACATAGTTAAGCAGCAACATAGGTACTTCCCTACCACTCAAGGATGTTATATGAATAAATGTCTCAAAGGCTGGGACAGTAAAAGTCCATGTAAGTTCCTAAGACAGGGAAGCTGAACAGGAACCCCTCAGATGCAGTTTCATTGAAAGTCATCATTGTTAACCGGTGTAAAAGACAAGACCTCTCTTCATTCACAAGCAAGATTCCAGTCTTTGGTTTCAGAAACACTACCATGATCTCAAAGTTGGAATATGTTGGTGTTTCTGGAATTCAGAATGTTTTTCAACCTCCCCAAAAGACTCAGAACCAGACAGCAAAAGCAGCCCCACTTCTCAGCAGGCAGGTTGTTGAGAATCTATGGAAACAGAGCTCTGTGAGGGAAGCAATGAGTTACATAAGTGAGCTGATAGGGAACAGTACACAGAAACTTCTCTTCTTCCCTCAGAACTCTACCTGGCATCACTACGAATCCACAGAAGCTTTCAATTCTTACAAATCAGTAATTTTGGATAGAAAAGAACTGGAAAATTTCCAATCAGTTAAAAAAATAGCCAGCAGTGTTGGCTCACTAGTTGTCTACTCACTGGGTTGGGGTTTTGCAAATTTTACATCCCAGAGGACAATAAAAGAGGATGAGGAGCTCTGTAGAAAAAAAGCTCCACTGAGCTTTTGAAATGTTCCACTGAGGCATAATATAATAAGCACAGTAAGAATAAATCATCAAGGACCTTAAAATATGTTTATTCAATGCATGGGGAGACAGAGTTAGCAGAAAGATGTAAACAAAAGTGAAGGAAGGGATAAATCCGAAAACTAATCTTGAGAAATAATGCAGATAATAATTATTTCTCTAAAAACAAGTTAACAGTTTTCTTACCTCATTAGATCCCAGTGTGCATGATCATGGATTAGGACAAACAGTGTGTGTGGATTCTGCATAGAGTTTTGTAAAAAGATTTTGAATTTAATTTGGGCTTCTGCATCTAGTTTCATAACATACTGTTCCACTCTCTGCTTTGTAAGATGTTCCTTTTCTAATCCAAGTTCTAATAATATACCTAAAAGAACAGAGCAAGTGTCAGTATTTCTGGATATGAATACATATAAGAACGTTGCGTAAATCTAAAATAAAGCTAACTAATGAGCACCTGAGTGCCAGAGATGAAACAAAGTCTGTTGATAAGTCACTTCGGAGGGTGGAACACAAATCAAGAAATCAATTTTCTCGAAGGAACCCAAATCAAGGTTTTGAGTGCTGGAGTCAGCAATTGAGCAAATATGAGACAGCAATTTCTGAGCCACTGCTAGCTGGAATGGACGAATTTGATGTCGTTCAGTCTCATAACCTGGAAAAAGGCAAAATTCTGTTTAGATACCTGCCCAAAGTCTAATCTAATGCAAAATGTTAAGTCTGGCAAAGAATGACTTATCTACTCTTTAAGGTATTTTGCTTATTTACAGGAGTTCATTTATGAAAATCTATATAGAATATGCAAAGTAATCTTTCTGCATCTGGACTTACTGGTCCTGTAAGTGGAAGACCTGAAAGTGAGACCTGAAAGAGAATCTGAACAATAGCTTTCTGCTACCACAGAAGTACAACTTACAGCTTCAAACACTAATACCCAGTGGAACAAAGCAGAACATCCATCAGTGTAAATCTGAATATCCCAAGACATGAATTGCTGTTTGCCTCAGGACCTTTGCCTTCTGGGCTCTGCCCAGAGGGATCTAGCTGTGCACCCAGAACTTGGTGTCCAGTGCCCTACTCTGTTACCTCTTTAGAACATGCTCCTTACTTGTACACACAGCTGCTCCAGCTCCATTCACTGCTGTTGGTTTAGTCACTGAAGAAGAAAGTGATGAAGAGATGTGTCCTTGGTTTTCTTGATAAAATTTTTCCAGCAAAAGATCAATGTCACCCTCTGTCAAATGGAAGGGACAGTGGAATAAGCAACCATCTTAATAAGAGCTGCATTTCATATTGATTTTGTATTGCAGATCTTAAAAATTTTGTATATATTTGCTAGCTATCCTGCCCTTGGTTTATTGGCTGTTTTATACAGGAACCCTCTCAATATTGTCTCCTGCATCTCTTTTTACAGAGAATCACTAATAAAATGAAAACCAGACCAGAGAATGGCAAACCATCTCTGCAGACCAGCTAGGACATTCAACGGAATGTGGTAGAAAACTAACCTGAAGGTCTTGATGCAAGCCAGCAACAACAATGACATGAAACTGGCTTAGATTATGTTCAGACCATGGATCCATACTGTTCATTAACAAGGATTACAAGAAAGTTGAGAAAAATCTGATAAACATTTTTAAAACTCTATCATTTTTGAAAAAAAGAAAGAAAAATAATTTCTAATACAGCCAAAATAAAAACGTGAGTCAATGCTGAAGCAAGCAAGGTATATTTTATTGAAGTATTGCATATCTTCAAACATACCCACATCTATAGAGCAGGGGCCCTACTTACAGATGAAAGCTATGCAGAGAGTACAGTATGCCTGACCCAGGCATCAGTATTTTCTCAGCACTTGAAAAGATGTTTGAGCATGTCTGCAGTGAGCTCAGAAAGGCAGGGCCTGTCCTGTGAAAAGCAGTCCAGTGAATATAGGTGGCAACTATTTTTAGGACGCTCATTTACTTGTTCTGCTCAAACAATAGCAACAGCAGGGAAGTCTGTGATTCTCTGTGACTCTATGGTTCTCTGATTTTGAGAAGCATACTTTGAAGATACTAAGATAAACAATACATAACTACAAGATGATTTAGGGAAAATGAGATTCCCTTAAGTGACCACTCAATATATCATGACACATTCAGAAGGGTTCTTGTGATCTATTTACCAACATGATGTGAATGGCAAAGAAGACTATGACATCCCATTAATCCTGTCACATATGCTGCATTTGCCCTAGTTGCAAAATATGGTTTAACTCTCCACACAGCTTGATCTATTCCCAGATAATCCTGCCTGTTGCAATTTTCAACACAGATCCAGTCTCTCTGCAATTTTCCTCTCTGTCCCAGGCATCATAATCAATCCAAAGTATGATAAATTGAAGGGGCAAATCCCACCTTTCATAAAATCATAAAGTAGCTCTATTTATTCTGCTCTAAATGCTTAGGGCAAAAGAATTTATACATTCATATGCATATGGCCTTACATAATACAAGAATGGATTTGCATAGCTAAGAATAATATGCTCAGCTTTTTGCTGGCCTATTTTTATGAAACCAGTGGATTTTAGAAACTGATGCTTTTATGAGCAATTTCAATTCAACTGTACTTTGATAACTTTGTCCTCCTTTTTTCATGTATTTCTAATAGTGTCTTGCTTCTGGTAAGGAAATAAGCAAAGGTGTTTTCCCAGACTTAAAAGTTTCAGGGATTTGGAAACATGCCTCTTTATGATTTGTTAGGTACCTGGGCAAAGTGTGCTAAAGAAGGACCCCAGAGTTTCCACCTTCCCTGTGACCAGCTGATAGTTAACTTCTTTTTGGTAGTCTGAAGGACTGAGCATGCTCTCAGACAGAATTCTTGCCTGATACTTTCCTAAAATACAAAAAAAAAAAAAAAAAAAAAGAATTTTGAAAACACTTCCAATGAAAGTTAAGAATGTTCTAAGTCATAATAAGAATACCCTACAACTAAATTAATAAACCACACATACTAAAATGACAGAGATAAGTATTTTATGTCTCCAACATATACATGCACCAGACACACGTAAAATAGATTTGTTTTATGATTCTTTATATTTCATTCCCAGTTTGAAAAGTATTTGTTGATACAGGATATAACAACCATATAATATTGAAAGGAATTGCCAATTATCTTACAATCACAATGAATCTTTTAATGGCCTTTCAGATAATTCATTTAATCGTGAGTAGGTTGTTAAAGCAATGACATTGAAAGACTATCTTTTGGAAGCTAACGAAGGTTCTCTGCAGTAATTTCCCAGTTGCACAAAGCAGGAGAGCTTTATGCACTGTGTGCTGTAATTCACTATTTCTTGTTTGTAGCCTTGTTGGCTGAGATGCTTTCGTGAGAAAATGGAAAACACAGGCACAAGGTGGTTTGCTGGGGAGAAACCCAACTGTGCAGTGTCAGCTTGGCTTCATCCATTACTGCTTGGCCAAAGCTCTGCTTTCGGAGGCAACTTACAAAGTTTGGTTGAACTCCAACCAAACCCCTCACAGCAGTGAATTACTCTGGTTTGCAAGGAGATGCATCCTTGGGATATTACCTGTTATCACAATGCAGGAGTCAATGGCTCGGTTTCTACTGGCACATATGATCACCACATAGTTTGTCTTCATTAATTTTCCCTCAATGAGCAGCTTAAACATCTCTGAAAGCCCTTCTGCCAGGGAGTAGCTGCACTCGATGATATGGACACTGTCATTGCAGGAGCTGGCTGCCAGCCCTGCCAGCCAGGGCAGCTGGGCTGAAGTCACCGGGGTGACCTGGCTGGGCACCTGGGGGAAGGCCTGGGGAACAGCCTGCTGGTACTGACGGATTTCAGACAGGTGGGACTCCCGCCAGGAGCGCATGAATATTTGCTCCAAATCCTCAATCAAAGGGACCTGGTCTGCAGCTAAAAAAAAAAAATAAGAGGGGAAAGATTATGCAACAATTAAACAAAACTGTTGAGTTAAAAACTTTTTTTTTAAACCATGCTTCAGATTTCTGCATGCATGACTCTGTTACCTTTAGTAGATGAAAAGCAAATTTTTGATTTTGAAATGCCTTTGTATTACTCAGATATAGCTGCCCTAATTTGAACCTGAGTACCAGTAATTAGAAATATTTAAGTGGTTGAGTGCTGCCTGTCTCAGCATACTTCTAAACCACAGATAGTCTGCAAGAACAGTGAATTATGGCTCTTTTCCTTTAACTTTCATTGCTGAGGTCACAAATGATAGCAGGAAATAAACTTTGTATGTTTATAATTCAATCTGTCTAGCCTTCAAGACATAGTTACTTCATTTTGTTCCATAACCATGAATGAAATAGTTTAATATCACATTATCACATTATTAATATCACATATTTCAAATATATACTAAATATATTCAGTACTGTCCTGTCCTAATATTCCCCTTCTCATTTGCCTGCATGTAATACATTCAGTGTAGTCTATCTGGATGTAGAACAGCCTTACCTAGTTGAACAAGGTAGTAGACAGTCAGTAACAGCTGCATTTCCTCAGAAATAGGCTGCATTGTGGATGCACCGTATTGTTCGTATGCTCTAGATAAAGACTGTGAATTTCTGTAACAGGTGTACAACAAAGGACTCACTATCACATCATTAATGTTCCCACAGAGATATGGGAAGTTTCCATGACCTACAAAATAAATGTATGTACACATCACATTTATTTTGTCACTTTTAATATGTGCATTAAACAGGTTTAATAGTCAGCGTCTTAAAATGGATAGTGTTAGCAGTGTACATCTCATGCAAAAAAAAAAAAGAGGCCTTGTTGTGGAGCTGGGGGGGGTTACCTTTAAAAATAACTGGTTTTGCTTTACAGATTTTCATCAAGTTGTCAGGAACTGAGACTGGTTCTCCTGAGCCCACCACTGGAGAGGAGGTTGGTCCCACCAAAGCAGAATGTGGTAAAGATGACAGGCTTCCTCCATCTGAGATTTTAGAGATATTGTTACTGGGGTTAGGTCTGGTAATGGTTTCCTCAGAGAGAAGCTATTCAGCATCATTTCATACCCACATTTGCTATCAGTATTAACTGCTTTTTGTGGCTCCATCGAACAGCTCATGACCTGTTACAACCCACACTATTATTCTAAGTGTCTTGGAGGACTAATTATGTCACTGCAACATTGGAATCACATATGCATGTAAAGATTTTGAAATGTTTATAAATAAACAGTTCCAGGTATGAGTGCATAAATAGAGAGACTTGTGTGATACTGTGTAGCTGTGATTACATGTGCAGTTGTGATTTGTGAGTTTTGTGTGATATATTTAGTTTTACTAGTTCTAAACAGGTTTTATTGCTGTAAGAAGAAAGAAAAAAATAAGATTCAAGGTTTGCTCAGGCATAACTTCTTTATGGTAATTTTAATATAAAAAATATAACATTAAAAAAAAATTGGGGAAAGTGGCTTTATTTCACTGCATGTCACTCTTGTCTGTATCTAGACTATAAAATCCAAGTACCAAGAATATTATGGCAAAATAATTGAAATGGTGAACAGTACTGCTATTATCGAGCTGATTACTACACTAATTCTAATATTCTAAAGGTGTTTTGGTATGTAAAATGGACCCAGGCATCTGCTGGGATTTGTTAATGACTCAGTGTCTGGAACCTAAGGAGAATTGGGCTCAGAGCCTCAAAAACAAATCAGTGGAAATAAAGCATCTAGGTGAGCACAAAGAAATCTCTCATATGAATGTGCATATGTCTTTAAAATAATGCCTTCCCCCCGCCCCCCCCCCCAATTATTTTCTGAATAATGAAACAAAATCCTTACTTTGGGTATAGCTTACCATTTTTAATTCTGTTTGAAGCCTGTGGATTGAGCTGCAAGTTCCAAGTTTCAGTGGATGATGGAGATTCTGGTGACCAACCTTTATGGCGCTTTTTTGGAGGCCCTGAATTTGTTAATGTGCCTAAATGTTTCAGAGAAATATAAGAATGAAATGTATACAGGTTTGTGCATGGTAATTCAATCTGTTTTGATAGAGTGATTGTATTCAATGAGTATGGTAGTACAAAGGCCAAGTCTATGACTACTAGAATTTTGTGGTTTATTTTACTTTGTTGTGTACTGCTTAAATTTCTTGGAAATTTCTGGTGCAGAGAACTCCTAATTATCCAGACTTTCCTTATCTTCCACCAATGCTTTCCCTCTACCAAGAAAAATACAATATAAGTACAGTAAGAGACATACTAAGAATCCTTAAAAGTATTAATATTTTGAAGTCAAGACTGTGGGAATTTGGCTCCTTTTATTTCTGAACACATGATATAGTGTTACATATAATTTATTGAAAAATTATATTCCCAAAGGTTTCAGAGTAATAGTAATAAACATCTGAGTTATTTTTAACAATTTCCCCATTTACAGGATTTTTGCCACTTCTTGCTGATTCCATCTTTGGTTTTATGTTATTCCATATTAACTCCTATCAAACTATTTCTACACCATCCTCCTACCGATGTATAGTTTCTTTTTTTTTTTTTCTGTAAAACTACTTTCTCCCAGTTTCTCTAGGAGATCCTGATGACTAATTTCTTTAATTTTCTTTCATCATTTTCTTGAGTCTCCTTGTGCAGTCCTGCAAACTTCTAGAATGATGAGCTTCCACTAACATTTCCAGTTATTGCAAGTCAATGGTCCTCAATGAATTGCTCAGAAACTTGCAGGATTGAGCTATTTCTGTTTCTGGACATGACTACACCGAGGTCATACCACTGCTTTACCCCGCCAAGGCTACATCCTGGCAGAAATGTTAGTCCCACATAAAATGCAAGGCAACATAAGAATTTCATATAAAAAGTGCGGGTTTAATTTTGAAAATTCTATTAAAATTCAAGATAAACCCTAGAAGAAGATTGTTCTCTTGCAGACCCTGACACAGATTTCCAGTGACTTTGTCCCTTACACTTTTACCACGCGAGGGCAGCCTTTGGCCATTTATGCTGCTCATCCTCCGCTTGGTTTTCTGGCACTGCGCTGGGACTAAGTCACAAGATACTTAGAGCAATAAAAGGATTTTTTTTGACAATGCTGTGCTCTTTCGTGCAGATATGTTGATATGAGAAATTAATCCTTCTGAAATAAATTAGCAATAATGGGCTGCTTCATGGAAAAAAGATTAAGAACCTGAATGGGCAGAGGAGAATTTGTCTGTGATGCCAGCAGGGAAACTTGGGAAGATTTATCCTAAAATAGAGCTACAGTTTATTTCTAGCCATAGTGAAAACTAATTTTCTTTCTTAAACAAGACAGTGACACAGTTTGTGACAGAAAACAATTAACAAAAATCATTATAATAATGCTACAGTGAGGCCATTTTATTGAATTTGGAGCAGGTTGCCAAAGTCTAGCTCTCCATCCCAAGGTGAACTGCAACAGTTCAATAGGAGCTGCAATAGGAATCATCCTATGAGTGATTACTTATAAGTATTTCTTAGTTCCCTTCACAAAATCTCTCAGTGAAATCGATGCAAACCGACACATTCTTTAAGAACATGGATTCAGAATCTGGTCTATGTCTCTACTAGATTAATGAACTGTAAATATGAGGGAAAAAATCCAGTTAATATTATGAACGGTAACAAAACTGTGGCTGAAAACATAAAAAGAATTTTTTTTTCCTGGAAATTAATACAGAAAACAGTACTGTGGTCAGAAAGGACGTGGAAGGGAATGGTCATTTCTATTCATTCAGAAAATTACAATCATGATACAATTTGTTCAATGCTTCTGTTATACACATAGAGTTTAGGGTTATTAAATAACAAATCCATACAAATACCTAACACTGAAGGTCTTGTCAGAGCAGACAGGTTATTTTTCATCAGCTGTTTTTTAGGTGATTCTTTGCCATTATAAACTGCAGAGCTGAATGCAGCTGTTGAAGGGGTGTGATCTACGGCTGCAGCTGACAAGGAAAAAACCCCAAGATATTCACATTAAATATTTCTAGGTCAAAATCCTCAGTTTATAAAACAAACCAATCATTTCATCATTTACTTTAAAATAGAGCCATCGGGATCTGCTCAAGAGTGAATACAATGCTGAATGAAACAATCCATTTCTGACCTCCTACTCCCAATTAAGTGCCTGGGCAAAATCTGATTCTTCAATTAAATGCATATGCCAGAAGCTGTAGCTTCTTTGCATGACCCTGGCCCTTACATAAATTTTACTCAAGAACTAGGCAAAAGAGAGATGTTTAAAATTTACTAAGCCTACATCCCAATCTTTCTCTAAGATTTTTTGAACTATGCTGCCTTAAAAAAAAAAAAAAAAGGAGGTGTTCTCAATCCTAATATTTTTGTAATTAATGTAGCTTTTTTGTAACATGATTTAAAAAAAAAAAAAGTAAATCTGTTATCATAAAGAGATTCATGATTTGTTCTGGAAGGGCACCAGTATTCCAGATCATGACTATTTAACAGGTTTCTATCTCACACAGAGAATATACAGAATATAACCACCACAGATGTTCTTCAGCTCCCCTGTGTAAAAACCCAGGAAAAACCTGTAATAATCACAAGACACTAAAGAGCTGTTTTCATTATGAAGAAGCTCAGAGAGATCACTCTTGCCTCTGTCATCTATCACCTTTCATTTATGTCAAGCTAATGGAAAAGCAAAGGTCATAAAAAGAATTTTTAATACAAAGAAAGTTACAGATACTGATCATTAGTTTCTTTTTTAATAATTAAGTCACTTTTCTCAGTGGAAGAAAAAATTCACAAGCTTTTAAGCCGATGCCCATTACAATGTCTGTTTTGAAAAGGATTCTGGTCATAGCAAAAAATAGACTGGATCAGAGAAAAAAAGCTAAAATTACACTGGATCCTGTAACAGTTGTCATCTGTGACCAGACAAGTGACAGCTGGAAAAACACTTCAGAAATACTTTTTAAAACATTTTGGTTTGGTTCTACTGTGAGCAAGCTGCAGAACACTATTTAATATTTGCTAACCTTTTATACATAAACCTGATGTGAGAAAACAGACAGCAAGAAGCCTTCAAAGTATAATTGCTTTCTTTGTTTGCAATAGAGCCCTTATTCTATTCAACTTGTATTAGGCAATGTGCTTACTTGTTTGTCTTTGCTTTCACACAAGTACACCCAAATACACAAGCACAGACAAGTGAAGTGAAGTGGAACCCCAGCACGTTTTCCTTCCAAGAGGTACCTGTTTGCTGAGTCCCAGCTGGAGCACTGGGATTTGCAGGTGGCAGAGGTTCACTGGAGGTGCTTCCTGAGAGGCCTGAGCTTTCTGGCAACTGGAACAATGTGCTTGAGCAGGTACTGGCTGAAGACTGCCGGCCTCTGAACTCTTAACAAAAAAAAAAAAAAAAAAAAAAAAAAAAAAAAAAAAAAAAAAAAAAAACTTTCTTTATCTTTCTGATAATTTCACAATGAATTGCTTAGAGGCTACAGCACTTGCAATGAAGGAACCAATGTCTTCAGCCATGCCAGGCTCACATTAGGTCAGACAATGGCTTTACAGCTGCTCTAGCAGTCACCTGGCTTTAGAGAGGCTTTCAAATGAGCTCTCTTTGGCTTTACACAGACGCCAGACCCCGTGATAGCTAAGCTTGGATGATGAGAACCAGAGCTCGAGGAAGACAGCTTCATTATCTTACCTGCCCCTTTCCAGCAGATTACAGATCCTTTGGTCAGAGCTCCCTGTGCATTCCTGACCAGATAATACTTTAAGTGTTTCTGTTTCTTGGGCTGAGTGGTCAGTTTAAGATTAATGTGATTTGAGAATTCTGTAAAGTAGCAGAAACCCTTCTTGCCACAGCCAACACAATTGCCAGAGAAGCCTGATAAAATAAACAATACACATAATCCAATGAGATAGGTGGGTCACTATTAATAACATCAAACATGACTCTTTCCAGAGGAAAGGCTGTATTTAGGTTTGGGCGTTTTGGTTGGTTTTTTTCAGAGAGTGAAATATTTATTACCGTTTTAGTCAAAAAAAGTATTTGCATTTTTTACATGAAGTGTATTGTACTTCTGTTAACAGACTGCAAAAACACAGCCTCACATTTTAAAAACAAATAAAATGGGCCATATTTTTCATTTCCTCCCATAGAAAAATATCACAATTCCTATTTCTTACCTACCTGTGAAAAGTTTCTGACTGAAGAGCACTGAGTCAATTGCTTAACCCTAGCCCAATCCAGCTCTACAGCACGTACATGCTTCGCTTCTCCTTCAGTTTTCATTGACATATCATTCAATTTCACTGAATTTCATTTCACTCAATTCAATGAAACATGCAATTAAGTCTCAAGAAATTAAGTATATTTAACCTACTATATTTAGATAGATCTAAGCATATTTAAGTACCAAGTTCTTACTACAGATGCTATTTTAGAGAGGAGAAAATACTAAAGCATTCCTGGGCTATTAATTTAAAATAGCTTTGACAAATTATGGTTGGACTGTGTCAGCACTTCACAGCAGTTGAAACTATTTATGATTACAGGAACAAAGTGTCTGCAACTTTATAGACACAACAGAGACACAGTCCTTCCCCGTAAAGCTTTTTGTACTCAGGCTTGATGGGGCATTTCCAGGGATACTGCCATTTCCTCTCATTCTGAGATCCACAGCTTGAGCCTCAACAAGGGGCTCATGGTGCTGATGTCATTAGCATCGTAAATAAAGGGCACTGCTCACACAGCAGCCTTAAGATCCTTATTTCTTTTATCCATTTTACAAAGTATTTCCTAAGACATTTTCATCTTCATCAGACTAATGCAACTATCTGAAAATACTTACTAATATTATTATTGTTGTTATTATCATTATCCTCCTGTACTGAGCAATTAAAATATAATCTTCCCCATTTAAATTTTTTCTCTGTTCCCTACACATGACCTGAAGTATGATCTTTTCTTTTAATCATATGTAATGTACATTTTTATGTGTAATAACAATAACTGAAATGAAAAGGGTCTATTCAGTGAACTGAAACATAGTAAAAATAAAGGAAATGTATTACACATAAGGTGGACAATACCATTGAAAAGAAAAGACTGGAATAAAGGATCAATAATATTGTCAATTAAATTAAGAGACATTTATGAAATTATTTCAATCACATATCTCAAACAAATTAAATTTACCAACTAATGGTTAATACTTTTTTCCTTCTGTAAAGTACAAGCACTGAAACATAATTCTCCGTAAACACCTGTTGCTTGGTTTTCAACCTGAGCACTTTCATTAGTTTTCAAAAGGTTCAGAAGAATTTATTAAAAACTAAAGTTGATGTGGAGATTGGCCTGGTATCCATGGGAACAAGTGGCTAACAACCATTGAAAGCTGCCTATTATCTCTCTGATCCTAGTCAGTAGGATGATAAAAGTCATTGTGACTCATAAAATCAGGACAAGTCATGACTCTGCAGAATCCTCTGTGTTATATCAGTCAGCACAAAAGCATCTGTCTAACATCACAGAGCCTTGAGTAGCTGCAATAAAAGCAACAACAAAAGGAAACAAAATTAGAACGGATGTGGCAAAAGCTGTAGAGTTTGCATGCATTTTATGTCGATTGAGAAATCATCAAAAATGCTTTTGCTAGTAAACAAGAACTTCCCATCTATTTGGCAGCACACAGAGCACCACAGCAGCAGCACTGTAATTTTTGGCTGCCACTTATAAAACTGCACATGTTTTCAAATTTCCTTTTTTTTTTTTTTTCCCAGAAGTACACTTTTTAGGTTTTATCATTTTGCTAGGAGTGTCATGACAAAGCAACTTGACAAAGCTATATGTTGGAAGTATTTGTTCCATCCAAGTTGGACAGCTGACACAAAATCTAGTCATTTGTACTTCAGATTTTCAGATCACTTCCGTAAATTACACCTGCCCAAACCATATTTAGTAATAACTTTTACCTGAAAAAAAAGGTTTTCCCTTAATCAACTATTCTTAACTCTGCAGCATCTACTGGAAAATTAGTTAACACTCTATATAGCATAAGATGAGCCCTAGTAAGAATTAAACAGATCTAAATTACCCACTTGTTTTGAAAAGCCCTTGGAGGACATTTTTTATAGGTTTATTTTTAAATTTTCCTTTAAGTTAAATTGTCATCTTTCACGTCAAGTTTCTACAGCCCCTCTGAGTGAGACTCAGTCCTTTCTTGCAAGCTCCTGCCAACACCCTTCTCATCCATTGCCTCTGACTGACACTCTGTGGTGACAGCCATCGCTTCATTAATGCAGCTCGGCCCTGAAACCACAGATAGAACACAGCATGCTCTTATAGTTCCAGTGCAATAAAATGCTGTTCAGTCATTTCTCATTGCAGGGCTCTGCCACCCCTGCTCAGAGCATTTTATGTGGCAGATTGAGTAACACTGAGAACCCAAACATTTCATCATCCTCCTCTGAATGCCCTGTTCATGCCATGGCCCAACGCAGCAGCTGACAGAGGGGACAGCTTGTTTCATAAACAAGCTGCATTAAATATTCTTCCATACATTATAGAAAGGACAAAGGTCAGGGGAGTTGGGTCAGCCATAAGGTGACTCAATATATCTATGTCACGGGATTGATTTCACAAGAGAATTAGAAATCAATGCCTGGAGTTTAGGGGCTAAAAGCCTTTCACCTTTCGGTCATTGGTTCATACTGAGCTCAGCTCAGTTGTGATAAAGGCTGTTCCCCTCTGAAGTTTGTTTAATCAGAAGGTGTTTGATTGTATCTGTGATTTGTCATATGCATTTGCTTGAATTTGCTCACATCACAATGATCAATTATCCATAATTTAAAAAGCTCTTCCACAGCAGGGACCTTGTGCTCGAAGAAGGACCTTGGATCAAAAGGTTATGAAACCTGACCTACCTTCTCACTGATAAAATGGTTCCTTTGGATCAACAGTGAGCTTGTGGTAGAGAGGAGTTCAGAATGGAAGGACATCCACTTGATATTTTATAGTCAAATCTTTCATAAAGTGGCAGAAAATTTTCTTCTTGTTTCTCTTTTAAATGAGTAACAGGCTTGTAATTAACATTAATATTTTGGTGGAAAGTTTGTAGCTTCCTTAAACAAAGAATGATTGTATTTTCAACTTTTCACCACAAGTATTTCTTCTTTTCAGCTCTACTCACAGAAAAAGGCACTCAAACACTGACAATGCTCTATGGTTTTCCCACCTATTCAGTACCACTACATTTGAAGACTGAAGTCCTAAGTTTAAAATTGAATAAAATCAATATGGTCAAGCAAGAGAGCTCCATTGTATGGAAACTCAGTACTGTTACAAAAGCCCAACAGATCATTGCATATTTATAAGAAGCAGTCACAGAATTTTATACTACAATGTTTTCATCTTACATCCAGCTTGCAATGCAAGCAAACTAATCTTTTCCTCTGTCATTCTGACCTCAGGGACCCACAGGGAAAAAAAAAAAAAAGGACTTCTTGTTCCCTGATAGGAAAGTAAGCAGCTGTTTGGTCTTTTGGAAAATGATGGGTGAGTAGCTGCTTTGTTTATCATGAGAGACACCCCTGAAGAGTGAGAACTAGGAACAAAAAAAGAAAAAAAAAAAAAGAAAAAAGAAAAAAGAAAAAACCAAAACAAACACAAAAAAAAACACAAGAGAAAAAAATGCCTTTGGGAGTGATACATGTCTGCTGCTTTAGTTAGGAAGCAATAAATATCTCACTATCACAGATCACTTCCTCAATCTAAGCATTCCTTTAGACTGCATAAAACCCAAGAAACAGCTTCCTAAATGCAAAAACCTACATCTGTTTTGCAAAGCAGTTAAACCTGTGATCTAACATGATTAACAGAATCAGCAGAGGAACAAGCCTGGAGACAGAAGACATTTTCCTACTCAAAAAATATAGTCTTTTCCAGAAACTGCTGAGGTTTTCTTCCTATGGAATAATACATCAATTGTAAAAACTAAAAAACAAAACAATCTCCAACAGAAATGACTTTGAAATCACAAGCACATCTGCCTGGATGGTGGCACAACTCGGTAGTATTATCAATAAAATGGCACATGCCTAAGAGGAGTATCAACAGCCCCAAATGAGAACAAGATCGAAAGTCAAAATCTGGCCCTGAAACTACTGAGGTATTTCCTGCTTTCTTCTGGTCTTTTTGTACAGTGTACAGGCAGCTTCACAAACATAAGCAGCAGACCATAAGAAACTACTGGTTGACTCATTGGTGTCTTCTCTCTTTAAATAAACTCTTTTGAAAAAAGTCGACAGTACTGAGGAACAGCTGCCTTACTAAAGTACAGTATATTAAAAAGAAAAAGCATTAAATTAGGCAAAATCCAGTGAGGCTGAAGAGTTACAAATCCTGTGTCTCTATCACCAACAAGCCTTACTAAAAGTGTGGGATATAGATGATGACTCATGACAGCTAATTTCAATTCAAAATAATCCAATTCAATTTCCCTCTAAATTACAAAGGGTTGAAAGGGACCACTTTCCATGCTGTTTCAAAAGGCCAGAATGTTTGATGGAATACTGCCTAAACTCAGAATACCAAAAATAAGGCTTCTATGCTGTCTTGAAAAGCAAGACACTAAATCGTTTCTCTTTTCATATGGCGTGTTTTCAATGTAAATCTGCTGCCAGACAGAGATTCCTGTACTACATTAACAGATTATTTACAGCAATGATGGTTCTGGTTTTTATCCCACTATGTGTCCAAAACCATGAGACTACTCATGTCTACTTCTAATTTCACTTCCCCTGATTTGACTTATTTGACTTGCACTGGGATATGAAAATCTGAATCAAACAATCATTTCTATCCACAGTATGATCGATTATACAAATGGTATACTATCCTCATGTTAGTATAATATTATTTTTGGATTAAATTATGTATTATGATATGTATTTTTAAAATTTCATTAGGGACAGGAACATTATTTTATCTCCACCTTCCAGATGAAGAATTCATTTCTTAAAGTATGCAAGCTCTTTTGTATTTGAGCTTATTGTAGAACAACATAAAAGTCATACTACAGAGTTACTAGAATTCTTTGCAAAAGAATGTGGTTCACTGGGGTTTAAGTATATAACAACACTCAATAAGCATTTAAATGGTTTCAGGAAACTAAAATGTATTAAATAAGCAAACTGAGGATGGAAGTAGCATAAAATCCTCCCAATTATGTTCCTGTTGCTTTTTTCTGTTCTTGTTTAGCACGCAATTAACAAATACACTACTTCCTCCCTGCTAACAGCCTAAGGAGCTTAAGCTGTTAATAGTGCTAGCACTGAATGACTTGAGTGGTACAACATTCCTGTCTTTATCTTTAAAATGACAACACTTGGGTGATTTACAACCCTCCTAATTCTTTTACAATCACTGGTCAAATGCACTGTGACCAATCCAACTCTACAAGATCACATAGGAAAAGAAATTACTGTACATAGGATCGCATTATACACCTTCACACTCCACTGTCAACCCAAATGCCTTGAAGAGCTGCTCAAACTGAGATAACAACTGAATTCAGGTCATATCTCTCAGTGTTTGTTAAAGAAACCTCTTAAAATTCTTGGGAAATGTTTCGTTTTTGCTATCCAAAGTTCAGACTGGTGCACAAATATATGATGCATAATTTTTTTTTGTGAACTCTGAAAACAATATACATGTACCTGTAAGTGTCTGATTGCAAAATTAGTTCCCCTTCCAATTATGCACACCTTTCCCAATATAAAAAATATTACATTTTAATAACATTAATATTCATTTAAGTAATTCACATGATTGCAGATCTTCCCTATTTGGCTTGATTTGAATAAAGTTAATGGCAATCAGAAAGACTATAATAAAAATAGATAGAAGGATCTATTTTTATGTCAGAAGAAGGATCTATTTTTATGTTAGAAGTTAAACTTTTAAGTAGATTAAACACAATAAATTGAAGCATCCTCCTAAGAGTATTTTTCAAACACACAGTGTTAACTGATTCCACATATAGGAAACATTTCAACTTATAATCACGCATATTTATTTATATGATGACAGCAAGAAGTCATAGATTAGGATATAGAACCCAGGCTTTTGTTCAAACGCAGTGGAGAATATTATCCTTATCTCAAAGAGGTAAATTAAAATGGTCATTATTTTTTGTGGTCTAAACTATCATTAAACTGTTTATATGATATAAGAGCCTGAAATTTCTATTTGACAGGCCTACAGTCTGTACACACCCATATTTGAAAAGCTACAATAGACACAGGCAGCAGTTCAACCAGTCCAGTTACCAGATGTGCAGTTCCAGCAACTAGGACACACACCAGTCAAATAATAACTTTAGCCTTGGACTGATGGACAGAGGGTGATGAAGCGTCTCTAATGAAGTGGCTCACTCTGTATCTTTCCAAAGTAAACACAGCCAGCTCTGACTTGTTATCCTCTTGTGCATGACCTGTGAGCATTACTGTAGACGTGGTACAGAAATAAGATCTGCTGAACTCAAAAGAACCAATTAGCTATTAATTGAAGCCACAGAAGAATCCAGTTACTGCAGTCAGACACTTACCCAACAGGGCATTGCGCCCGTTGTCATCTGGCAGGAATCTTTTATCCACAGCACACACTAACAGGTGATCAGGTAAATTTGGTGACTTTGCACCAACAAGTAAAAATCCGGATGGCACCTCAATATGCTCATTAGAAATTGAAACCAGCCTCAAATCTTTACCAGCCTGGCAGAAACCTAGAAAAAAATCAATTCAACTTATTTTAAGTTGACAAGATCTTTTGTTTCCTGCTCACAGTTGTCTTTTTTAAAGGACTTTCTATATTTTTAATGAAAGCCAAAGTCTTACCTCCTAAGATCAAGGGCATACTAAAAGATAATTTTCTTTTCTCATTTTGGTCAGCCATAAACAAACACAAATTTGAAAATGCAAAATAAAGTATCTCTTGGTGGTAGTTTGCAACCTACATATTTATGGGACTCATCACTATCATCATAACTTGGGTTATGATTCAAAAAGGGAGAAAATAGTTCTCAAAATCTGGTGAATTTCACCACCTTTTCCTGGGTTTTCAAATATGTTTTACAGCTTCATAGAATAAGACACACTTTAAACAGGAAAGAGTGGTGATAAAGTAATAAGAATTATCACACTTCTTTTAGCAAATGCCATGCCTGCAAACTTGACAATTTAAAGGCTATGTTGCCTAAGAGAACAGAAGTTCTGTCCTTGTGCCAGGCATTCAAACACAAATGCTATCTGACACTGAACAAAGACCCTGTCAAACAGAAGAGCAACTGAGAGCCATCCAGCTTTATCTGGCAGGTAATGAACACTGACATTTTTATATCATATAGATTATCTTATTCTGACAAATTGTAGGGGAAATAGCCCAAATTCTACCCTTTTCAGTAGGGCACATGCTTCTGATAGCACGGTTTGTAGTCTTACCATCAGTAGTGCAACATCCCTCTGGGGGAGGCTTCACCTGGTAAGAAACAGGAGGACTACTTGATTCTGAGCCTTCTTCTTCCTCCTCTTCTTCTTCTTCTTCCTCATTATCTGCTCTGCTGCCTGCTGCAAATTATCATAGCATAAATGACCTGGACAACAGAAAATGCTGGCAACAAACCAGTGAGTGAACAGGGTGACCCAGTCACAGAAAGTGTTACAGCAAACTGGATTCTCTTCTCTTGACAATTACTTTACTGCTGCCAACTCCTGATAGTTGTTTCTCCTTAAGCTCCAACTGCCAGACATGCTTATGATAGAGTGCCTTTCACCAAGAAAATAAAGATGTTAGTTCCTGTGCAAAAGAAGTTCAAAAGCATGACTCAACTGCACCTGAGAAATTAAAACACTCTAAAGTACAAATAAAAATAAGCCTCAAGTTATTAATTGTAAAAACCACATTATTTTAAGATAAGTGCACAATTTTTAGGGGACTAGCTTCTAATGTTTAAACTCTTGCTGATCAAAAAAGTGTAGCTGTATCCTTTGTTTATAATATTAACAGCCAATAAAACCCAAAGTCATTAATTCTTGGCACTTTAGAAGATCCTGGCTACAGTCCAAGTACAGAATTTATTAATTAGGTATTGACCATGTCCTTGGTTTTGTACAGGACAGTGAAAAAACAGTTCCTGCTTCAAACTAGTTTCACCACAGATGATGCCACGACAAGAACACCTAATTCTCAACCTGTCTCCTACCAGAATCCAGAGCTCCAAGTAATGCACCAGCACTCCCTGTACAGTGTCAAGGAAAGGCAGATGTTCAGGAAGATGATTCACACCAGCCTGCACTTGGACTGTGCTAGACCAAGAGGCACTATGGAGGCAGTACTGAATGCTGGAGAGGAATACACAATATAAGCTCAAATTTTTAGAATGTGTTAGGTGTTTTTAGAGGGCTTTATTGCTGTGTGTTTCACCTCTTCAACTAGAGACTGCCTCTTTCCTTTTCTCCACCCAAAGGACAATGGTTTTTTCATGCATGATTCAACAGCTCCAGCAAAACTGACCATACTGAACAATGGCTCCATGCCCTCTTATGGCTCAGACACATTTGTGGCAAATGGGACAAAAGTGGCAAGCAGAGGAGTGCAATTAACTGGAGAATGGGGAAAATGCTTCTACAGACTGGACTGAGGAACATTTTACATACAAGAGAGACAGTGCACAAGTACTAAGTGAACCCAATGGGGTTTGTGTCTTAGGCTTGTAGGCTTCTAGGGGTCTGTAGGGACATGCCTGCAGAAAACACAACAAGAACTTCCACTGGCAAAATTGGGTAGTGAAGGGCTGCAGGTACTTGAGGACCAGCAGGAAGCTGAATAGTTTCTTGTACTTGGGCAAGTAAAAGAGCAGTTAGGCACTGAAATTACACTGTTGATCCAGGTTTTAGTCTTGAAACAGAAAAATAGTGAAGCAGTGCAGTCATCCTCCAAAGTCCAGTGTCAAGTGGACATATTCTCTTTGCTTCCACTGACTTCAGATCAGGTACTCAGAATCCCATAACATATCATCAAGGATTTCTCTTTTCTTTCCTATCCTGACCCTTCTCAGGACCCTTTTATTTTATTGAGAAATTATTGTACAATCATCTAGACAACTACTATAGGATAAATGAGAGCTAGGGAAGGGAAAGTAAATCTGGAGTCTGAAGATTTATATGTCAAGGTCATTAAAATTTACAGTCCAATCTAGAACAGTATGTTTACTTTAGAACTCTGAACATTAAGCTCCAGTCCTGGTGCACACAACTAAGAACAGAACTATACAAAACTATTTTAAGGGCATGGTCCAAAGACAAAAATGCTGCAACTGAATGAAGGGAGAAGTGAAACTCTTCATCTATACTATTTAAGTAAAGGGTAAGTTATGTGTTATGACATAACCCTGACTAATATCCAAATGCAACACAAAAGGGCTGAATCTGTCTCTCCATTCCTTCCCTTTGCTCCTGGACAAGAAATTCCTTCCTTCCTCTTTGTGCCAGTTCTGACACTTAACAGAGCATTTGCTGAGCCACCCCAGATTGCCAACCAGCAAAAAATCCAACTAAGTAAAAAAAGGCGACCAATTTCCTCTTTTCTTTTTGCTGGGTTTATGTATTAAATTACCACAATGGAAGATCCAAAAGATGGCAAAATTCATGAAAAGGGAGAAAATGGAAATGTATGGATAGACAAAGAGAAAAGAACAGGATATGTTTTATTTCCCTTTTGGACAGAGGTAGACTGTGAGATTTGTTCAATCATAATATGTGATTTAAGAAAGAAATAGAAAATGGAAGTGGAGACTAAGAAACAAGAGAGCTACAGCATTTTCAGTTCAAAAGTGCAAAGAGTAAAAGAGAAAGCACTCAAGCATGAGCTGCTGCCACCTGTAAAGGGTTTCATTAGCATTGCACAAGCCCCCAAGGATGTCTCTCCGATTCAGGGGCCTCCTGGCCCTCAGAGCATAGGGATTCAGGTAGCTAGAAGTGGAAGATTCAATTTCTGACAAGGCTGCAGTACGTAAGAGCAGCTTGAAGACCCCTTCCACCTGAGGAAAAAGCTAGGAGGCACTCTATTATAGGTCACTTCAGAGTTCCCCGTGTCTGAAACTTTCATGAAAAGAATGCTCTCTGCCAGACTGTTATGAGACTTTTAATTACACTTCAATTCTTTTTCCATTAACTACAACGAACACAGAATCAACCCCTGAAAGTTTGCAAAGTTCTTTGAAAGTCTTGAAAGAAAGAAGGAAACTACAGAAATGTGAAATTGCACTTTTTTCCTGAACATTGCATCTGCTCCTGTAGTATCTTTCCCAACTGATGTCATGATGTCATAATCAATTTTGTGACATCACAGCTACTGTGGAAGTTTATTAAATCCTTATGGAAGGGTTTGATAGAAGGATCACTTTGTGCAGGGAGTAAGCAGCATATCTATTTAAACAATTAATGTATATTCATTATTTTGTCCTATGTTAGCAAAAAAAAAAAAAAAGAAAAAAAGGGGAAATTACTAATGATGCGTGAGCAGAATTGTTTTTTCAAAAAATATTCACAGCTGTCACTGTGAGGCAATAGCAAATACTTTATTCTGTGCAAAATACTTTTATCTGTTACTACTCCTTGGCCTGATTTTGTGTGTGTGTTACTGTGGACCTTTATGCATTTCTCACTGTAACAGCAGCAAAGTATGACAGGGAAAGTAGATGTGGACAAGACATGAAACTCCACTCTCTTGACAGACATGACTCAAGAATCAAATTATTAAACATAACTTTACACCACCATGCCAATGTTATGCACACATCAGTAAACTCACTGGAAAACATGAGACCACTATAAATAACAGACACTGAACACCAAACTGCATCATGAGTTTATCAGATCCATACAGTTCATTTAAACTACATTACTGAGAAAGCAGGCTTCCGTAAACACACACAAATTCATTGAGAAATCCTATGTGTCAAATACCGACTTGTACAGGGTTTGTGAGAGCACACATCCTAAATTTTACCTTTGCAAACACAGAATAGCTACAAATATTATGCCTGAAGTAATTACAAACCATCTCAAAAGCTAAAAAATATTTCTGCTGTATTTATGCACATTGAAAATCAGTCTTAGCATATATGTTTTGTAAATCTATTATGGGTTTTCTACCATTTACTGTAGACTTTGAGCAGTATATAATAAATCGCAGGGTAACAGATGTATGTTACAAATCTCCAGAGACTTCTCCACAAATGTAATGGAACAATTCCTAGAACTTCAATTTGTGTGTACAGATGAATCTGAGCAAGTGAATCAATTTTGTCAAAATAAAAGACAGTGTATTTTGTGTTTTAACTCCAATTCTAATACTATATATATTATAATAATATATATTTGCAGATCATAAAAAAATCCAAATAAAAATGTATGTTCATCCATATTATGATTTAAAATGTGTATGCTGAGCCATGACTGAGGAAATAGCAGAACTGCTTTTGACACAAATAGAAATTCCAGTTTTTCCTACCTTCCAGTGATGATAGCTGCTGTTCAGCTTCCAAATACAACTGAGAAAAGATTGGTCTGGGAACTAAGTTGTTTGAGCGGAGGGAGGCCTCAATAGAATTGTGCAACACTTCTTCAAACCGTGTTGTCTTGAGCTGACCAGCGTAAGAATTTCCCATCTTCTCGAAAAAAAAGGCAAAAGAGACAAGAAGCAAAAAAAAAAAAATAGATATTACAATTTAAACACTCAGAACTCAATCACTGCATGCTGATGCCAGGCTCAACATTTCTCACTAAAGAGAAATGCTTCATTGTCCACAAAGAAAGGCAAAGAACATTGACTGCAGCAGTCACTAAGCAGATCCTGCTGGTAAATTACAGGAAGTTATCTAAAAGTAACAGCTTCCCCTAATTCAGCAGAAAGGCAGCAAGCTTTGGCACCTTCTTGAAAAAATGATTAGAAATCTGATTCAAGTAATTTCTTGTTTTTTATAGCAATTGAGGAGATGCGCTTTCAATAGTCATCAATCTATTGTTAAACAGCCTATTTTAAGTGATTTGAACAGAATAAATGATCTGGGCAATAGCACAGTTTTGTGTACTTATCTTTGCATGTTCCATCATGGCTGAACCTGGCTAAAGCAGTTCAACATATCATTCAGAGATGCTGTCTCATAAATAATGCAGCATTGCTGTAACCCAGAGACGGTGAAATATAACTTTTACTTTTCACCCCAAACAGTATTTCTCCTTGCAAAAAACAGCTTTTTTTTTTTTTTTTTAATAAAACAGTATCCATTCACATGCATTGATATTGCATTCACTTATTTAACAGGACTTTACATTTAGTGAAACCATGTAATTTATTCATTCTGTCATTGAGCAAGCAGTCCATTCCAGCTGAATATTCCATGGACTTAACTGACGCCTACTTTCCATGGGGAACACAATGAACTGGTGAAACCAAAAGCCATGTCAGCTTTCTTTCCCTATTACAAAGTAGCTCTTGCCCTGGGCCCCATGTCCTTTCCCTCCTCAAGTAACTGTGAATAGAAAGCATGAAACGCTTCCTGTTTGTGGCAGTAATTCCTAAACACTGAACAGCCCCTCCTCAGCACTGGCTGCTGCTTGGGAAATTCGCCTGTTGGGAAGCATCCTGTAGGAATCAGTCAAGCAAAAGGAAAACCACTGTGAAACTACATACTGCTTGTCATGGGAAAAGGGGTTTGAAGGAAACAACACACACACTTGTTGATTTGGATATCTTTTTTTGACTTTGTAAAACATATTTTACATATATAATCATATTTTAGTGTACTATTTTGTATCATGTTAATACTGAGAGAGAGTATAGCTAGTGGTATATAACACTGCTATAATAGATATACACAGTATTAATAGGTTCATAATGAGTACTATAAAACAATGGAGGCAGTATTGAAGAAAATTATTTAGACTACTAGAAGGCACTACAAACAAAATATTCATGTATATACACAAAGTCAAACAGAGAACTTGCACTGAATAGTACTGATGTATCCATTTGGTAAGGGGCAAACAGGAAACTGCAAAGCCCATTAGAGATGTCAATTGCTAATACAGAAATCAGGCTGCAACATCTCTTCCAACAAAGAAATCTGATCACAGTTTCCATCCCACACTGATAGGAACCCTCTGGTTTCTTTTCCCTACACCAAAGGCTGCTGAAGACAGAGAAAAAAATTACATCAGTGATGTCCTTAACAAGCTTTATCAAAGGTATTTGCAGGAAACCCCAGGTCAGCTCTGAAATTAATTATATCCAATGCTGAATGCTTGCTCAGGATTTATAGAGCTCACAAGTGGTCAGAAGAAAAACCCTGTATTTAATCCTGAGGATAGCACAAACCAGCATCTTACCAATGTGAGGTTACAGAGAAGGAATCAGTTAAGATTGTATTATTTGTGAAAGAAGTGGGTTTTGGAATCCTTTGTAACACAAGCATGTTTGTTTGTCTAATAGGCAGCTAACTTAATTTTGTGAATGGGCTGGTAAAAAGAAACAAAAATATGATTTCTGGATTTGTAAGATCTCATGTATTCGTGTGATCTTAAAATCAGTATAAACACAATCATGAACCCAAGAACCTATTTTGGAAGATGTGATAAATATTTTTTAGCCATTTTTCATTATCAAACACACACTACTGGAACCAGAAAATGGGCATTACAGGAGCTTTTTTTGCCAGCACCAGTCTCTGTTGTTCAGAGCCCCACTGACTCTCAACTGCAAGAGAAATTACTTCTCCAAAGAAAGCAAGGGAGAAACCATTTCCCACTAACTATATGACTGTTGTCATCCCCTCTTTTCTTTACAGATGATCAGACTGTGGTATCTAAATTGCCAGTTACTGACTCCACGGCATCAGGAAGCAAAAACTGAGTCCTATGTCCCACCTTCAATGACCTCGGCACTCCCAGCCTGATTTATGTTTCTCTTGGATACAACTGGGTGCCACAGGCTAAACTTTCAAACACTTGTGAAAGTCCAAGCCATGCACATAAATGGTGACCAGATCTACTAAAAAAAAACCCCATACACTGACACAGAAGGATGGCCTTCAACCCCTTCTACTGATAAATCAAAGGGCATCTCCCTGTCACATGGTCAGTTTCCATGGAGAGCATGCAGAGGAAAATACTTGCCAATATAAGGAGGGGGGAAAAGGCAAAGAGCTGGACCTGGAAGAGCCTCATAACAGCACAATAAAAAGACAAAAATCACTCTGAGCCACCAGGGAGCCTAAGAAAAAATTGCAGATACAAACAAAGCACCTCAGGACAATGCCTTAGAAACCCGTGGATAATGCTGGCAAAGAGAGATGCTAAGTCCAGGCATCTGAAAATGTGAGCAATAGCAATAATTTCTTAAGTCACTGAAAGGAGTATCTCAAATTCCAAATAAAGAACTGTCAGCATTTGAGTGGTAAGCAAGGACTATGTAATTAAGAAAAATGAGGACCTTCTTAAGGCTCATGTCTGTCACGTTTAGAGTCAACTTCAAGTTCAACAGCAGCTGAACTAGTCAGGGTTTAAGAAAACCTGCTATGAGCCTGCCCTCCATGCTGTGATTTCAGTATGGAGTTCCCTCAGCGATGAGGACAGTCCCTTCCACGAGGGCCATGACAATGACTGCTCACAGCAAGAGAGGGCGATGGCCAGCAGCAGGAGCACATTCAGTCACAGCACCCACATCACACAGGGACATCCTGGGCAGAGTGGAACAGAGACAACAGCACTTTACTGACTTTTTGCAGTGAGGAGCACTAGGGTTTTGTGAAGACTGAAGATCTAGCACAGCAGCTCTAGACAAAATTAATCCTACACCTAGGACAGACTGGGTATCCCAAGGAATGCTATGGACTTTAGAGCATGGCAAGTAATCCAGGGCTTTTAACAACTCCCATTGAAACAGACTGATAAATAAAGCCTGCCCTCAGCAGAAACTAAGGAAACAAAAGAGTGTATGTGGGCTGTGTCATGTTGACTTAAAAAAATAATCAAAGTAATTAAGTGGGAAAATAGGAAGACCTGGCTGATTAAGAAATTCAGCCTTAGATACAAGATACAATTGTTACAGGTGGGAATTATTGCATTACACAATATAATCAACGCTGCTACTTTACTACAGTAATCCTTTCATTATTGCTGTATAGCAGTGAATCTGTTTTCTGAGTTTGAGCAGACAGCTTTCTATCTTTTGAAATAGTTTAACAGAGTAATTTCTATTATATCATTTCTAAGAGGAGAATAGCAAGACGTTCTCAGGCTCTCCAATAGAATTTACTATTACTATGATAAAAGGCAGTTTTTCACTTGCATAGGAATGAAGGATTTTTTTGCATGAACACTGGATTTAGGTATCTAAAAGGCTGTCTATTAATTTTTTCTGTGAGGAGGGAGAAAGCATTATTTACTGCAGGTTAACAATTTAACAGATTAGTAGCAGTAAAGCTCTGTGATCCTTTTGCCCTTTGTGCATAAGTTATATCTATCCAGTAACACCCAGACATTTATCAATGTTTGTAAAGTCCAGTAAAGTCTCTACTGGTGTATTAAAAACATCAGTCTAAGAAGAAAGAAATCTTAGAGTAGGGTATGTAAATATAATAGGTATGTAAATATAACTGTAAGACAAAAACTAAATTTGAGACAGCACAAAACTGATTTTTTTCAATGGTAGTGATATATCTTGCAAAATCCTCCTAATGGATTAAGTCCAGCCATTAAACATCATAATTTACTCTTCTATTTCCATTAAGCCATCTGTAATTACAGTGTTTTCTCTAGCTTTGGATTAGGAAGAATAAATTGTTTTTAATCTCCTGTATTAATGTGTGTCATGTGTAGAAGTGATACTGTGTGGTATTTTCCACAGGTTACATAAAATCTATTCCCACAGGTTATACAAAATTCTTGATTCAGGAGAACTAAAAGACACTCTGATATTCAGCCCCCATGAGACCCTATGCAGTATTATATGTTATGGCTTTATTACTAGTCTGAAAATAAGGTTACTCCATCCAAAATGCCCTTTGGGAACAGACACTGGTCCATCATGACTCTTGAAGTGCGTCTGGGAGCTACTGAAAAGAGGGAGTACAAGCACCAGAGCTATGCCAAGACATTACAACATAAAATTGATTTCTGGCACTCAGAAATCTCTCCTTCAATTGTTTCATTTAATAATACAGCTGTAGCCCATACGGGCAAAGAGAAATTAAAAATTATTCTTCCAGACATCAACCGAGTTGTTCATGTACCACAGAATTATCACTTGTAGAAGTAATTTACAAAGCTTTTTCTCTGTCAGTACAAAACCACCTAAAAGCATTGTAAAGAGGTGGATTATTGCCAGTTTCTGAGAAAAATGCTAGTTTCTGGAAGTCAAATCTGTTTCCTCACTATTCTGCCAGACTGACTTGGCAGTAAGATAGAGGGGAAAAGAGGGCTCAGAGGACTGATGTTTATGATATAATACTGGAGCATGGGAACCATCACCTCATTTGAGATTACTTCCAGACCAACATTTTACCAAAACGATTTTCGCCAAAATCTTCAAGAAGGGTTTGATTTTTGTGTCTTAGTGTTACCCTGAAAGAGAAATTTTCAAGTTTCAAAAGATGCTGAGAAATGAAATTACAATTCTTTCCTGAGCCCAATTCAACCAATATCAACAGGAATAAAATCAGTAGTCACTTATGGATCTGTTGATTGAAATCCACTTCTTCAGGGAAGTAATTTTTATCTCAGCACTAAAGCTGCCAGATGAATGAGAAGTCTCTAGTCATTCTGTGTTTCATATATGACAAAAATTTGGAAGTTCAGTAGACCCCCTTTGGCCCATTACATTTTAAATGCAACGTAAAACCTTTAAATAAAACCACAGTTACCTTTGCCAGGAATTCTAGCTCACTCTCTGTTACCAGATATTAGAATTTCCATATGTCTTGTGGACTTATACGAGAAATGTTATCTAAAGACCAGCCCAGATTAAACTTAATGGTTTCCAAAAAATTTGGATAGTAGCTCATGATGAAACACAGACACTGATTAAGGCTGATGACAGGTCACAGAGAACTTAATCCTACCAACTTTATACAGCCAAGAACAATTCTGCTGCTGCTTTAATAAAACAAATATACTGTAACAAGACTAGTCAGATCTCTCTACCACTTATTTTTATCTTCTGTTTGCTTTTAATTTTTATGTGAGGTCTTCTTTTGATTTTGAAAATCAGGCTGACAACAGACAAGGATTTTCTGCATCAGCAGTGAGATGATTTCCTCCCCTGACTCAGGTTTCCAAGCAACAGGATGCTGGAACAAGAGTGCAGATTGAAAGGTGTCAAGCCTTTTTTTTTTTTTTTTTTTTTTTTTTTTTTTTTGGCAACTCTAGATTCCAAGCCACAATTCTTATATTACTCACTGAAATCAGTTCTCTCACTCACTGCACAAGTAAATAACTGGAAAATGTCTTTATTCTCAGGAGACTGTTGCAGAGATTAATACAGTCACTTTTGCAATGAAATTCAATACAGGAAAATTGCCCCACCTACTGTAAAATAAGTCCATTTCCTAACTGATCAATATGAAAAAAGGATGAAAACAAACTCAGACAAATCAGTGTTAAACCACCTCAATAAAACACTATTAAAAAGCTATTGCTTTCTTTTTTATTCAGGCAGGAAATAAATCAATTTTTTTAATGGATCATTCTTATTATGGATTTATTTCACATCCATTTTGGCCATAGCAAAGACAGCTTTAAAAAAAAAAGTATTCTTATGTTTTTTTGCTGAAATTTTTCAACTGCAAAACCAACAAGCACTACTTCTGACTGTTTATTTTTTCAATTTAAATACTACAATTCATGCAGGGAACAGTAGCAAATATAGAAAATTAATATTTTGTACAGAAAAAGAATTTCCTGATATGTCGGGAAAAAAAACAACAAAAACAAAACAAAACTTCTCATACAAATTCAACTTTACATTGAACGAAAAAAAAAAAAGAAAAAAAAGAAAGCCTGACAAAATTCAGAGCAATCTAAGTTCTCATAAACTCATTAAAATATACAGCTATGCAAGGGGATCTGGACTAAGGCATGTGGCAATTTAGTGACAAGGAATCTAAGTTGTGACAGCCTACACTCTACTTTTCTGGGGAAACAGAAAACTCCAATTGCAATCAGATTCCTGTAATTAATTAAGGATGAAAGACTGTTTTGGTTTTAAGACAAAGTTTGGTCTTCCTTTATGGCAACAGAAAAGGTAAGCTTCCTTCACCCTAGTAACTCTTATATCTACTCTCAAACCAGAGATTATTTTTTTCCAAGACATTTAAAGTACTGGTGTGTGCTAAAATTACACTATATTTTAACTTATTTTAAATAGAATAAAAAATGCCAAAGTTCAAATTGCTCATAACAGAAATCCTTTGTTAAAAGCCATTATTCTTAAAGGATTACTCTTAAAGGATTGCTCTTTAAGTTTTAAAAAATCATAATCATAAGCACTATTGGGGCTGATGCCTAATAAAAATCCCTATCTGCAAAAAGAATTCAGAAGGAATCTTTACTTAGACTTTTTAAAAGTGACTTAGCATCTATTATTAATCTATTTTAATTTTCACTGGAAGTCTACTTTAGCTATAATAATGGCACTGGTTTTCATTTATTTCCTTCTTGTTTTAGCATGAACCTTCTTTTCAAAGACTTGTCATTCCTTTATATCCTGACAACTGGGCCAAGGAGCCACTTGATAAAAATAAATGTGAGCTGGGTATAGTGCTGTATTAATAGTGCAGACTGAGCCTAATACATGATATGGCAATAAATACATTTAGGCAGTGGCACTTCATCTTGTAAATGGTTTCATACTCCTCTCTTCAAGAAACAATGTATTCTGATACTGATTTCCTTGTTTTTCCTATAGGATCTCACAAGCTTTGCAGGCATTACTAGAGAGAAAATCCTTTATCAGCATAATGCAGCTGATTTGCTTTACTATTTCTCCAGCACAGAACCCTGATCCTGTGGCTGGTCAGGCAGCACTGCCTTGGCTCCCATTTGCCTTTTGTGCATTGCTTTGATCAGCTCCTGGCTTTGGATGAAAGCAATTCTTACAGAGGCCACCTTCAAACTCTCTTAAAAAAAAAAAAAAAAGAATTACATACATAAAACCAATTGAACTTGTTAAGCAGCAGGAAGAAGTCAAGTAGAGGGAGGAGATAGGGAGGGGAAAAGGTGCCACAAATCAGGGCTAGGAAGCAGTGATCAAAGTGGTAACTGGAAAATTCATAAAAAAGATCCCAAAGTTGTACAGGTCTGGGGCATTCCTGTAAGTGCAAATGCTCTCTCACTGTTACCTAAGGAGACACAGCTCTCTCTCCAAGAACTGTCTCAGACATCAACTCCAGTGCTTTGAGAACAGCCACTTGAGATCTGAGTAAAGCAGTAGGGAGCAGATTGGCAAGTCAGGAGAGATATAATCTTGAAATGCATATTTTCTAAAGAAAATTCTAAGAAACCAGAACCTGGGACATACTACGCTTTCTCCTGGTGCTGGTTACTGGTGCAATAGTGTATTTCCAAGAATCTTTTCCAAATCCAAAAGAAGTATACAAAGAGTAATGCTGTATTGATTGTACAGGTTAGCTTTTTGAGCCATTCTCAAAACCAGACTTTTGTTTTTCCTTACACCAAGCCTCCAGTCTCATTCCTACCCCTGCCCCTCCAGGCTCAGCCCTGGAAGCAGAGTGCAGCAGAGGCCTGAGGGGCAGCCACATGCACACAGAGATTCCAGAGTGTACACTTTAACACACTGGAGCTGTCTGCCAGGGCAGCAGAGGCAGAGCCAGTGCCTGTGGCAGCTCTCCCAAGGATACACACAGAGTGCACAGGTTCAGAGGCTTCACCTCATTCACAGCAAATGGCCTCACTGCTTGAAACAGAGCTTCACTGATTTCTACTAGCAGAGCACACTCTACTGCATCTAGGTCATATTTTCCATCTAATGAACAAAGAGTGAACACAAATACAATGGGAGTAGTTTAAAATGTGCCTCACCATCTGTGGATAGCAAATAGATCTGTAGATGAGTGTATCACATTACAAAATAGATTTGAACCTCAGGGTTTACTCAATCAGGATATTGATTGCACCCATATTATATGTTGAAAATACATTAAATAAGAAACATTTGCAACACAAACACACAATCCAAAAAAATTAATCAAATATCTTTAGTTAGAAGTATCAGTAGAATCCTCTGAGTTGTCTACTTTGAGAGTTTAAAAATTCAAGTTGTCTGAACTTTTAGTATTTTGAAGTTTTCCTAAGAGATCACTCAAACCAAGGACAGCAAACAAGAGACAGAGAATGCAGACAAATTAATATATTTAAAACATTAATATTAGTTGTAAAATGTCTCACAAATATCATATTTGAACAGTAACCAATTGTATACATTATATTAATATTATTATAAAACTGCATTTTTCAGCATGGAAATATGCCATAGAAAATATACTGTACCGTACTGAAAGCATGTGCTCCTCAGCAACCTCCAGTAAAAGACTCCTGAAGTTTCATAACCTGACTGCAGTGCTGAATACTTTACACCTGTGGTAACTGCCAGAGATTATGTCTTTGTGGAGTTTTCTTTTTGGTTTCATTTAGAAGAGTCTGCTGCTTGGCAAATTGGTGAGCACACTTAAGGCTCCTGAGTCAGCACTGTGCGCAACTGAACAACCCAGTCAGGTCACCATGACACGAACACTTTCCTGTCACAGCTGAGCACAAGAAGGTTTCAAAGCTATCTGTTCTGTAACTATGGCAAAAACTAAGTAATGAGACAACGATATACCCTGGCAAGGTGTTCTCTAATTTGTGTACTGGCGATACTGAATGATAAATGGTCTGACTTTATGTCTTACTAATACAGAAGTGCTGTGCTGGGTCATGGTGCTCCCAGCCAGGCACACATTAATTTATCAGTCTGAAACATTATTAACATCAACAGTTTTGTTGGAGGCTTTTGGAAGGACTGAAACAGTTTGAGGTTTTTAAGAAATAAGGCTGTCCTTTTGTACTATATAGGTATCAAAATCACGAAAGAAAGCATGAAGTGTGTACGGTAGATATTTTGTTTTGCTAACAGAAGAAAAGATTAACAGGAAAATGAAATCAGGTATTTAGCAATATTATCTTTGTGTTGGTACTATGCCCATATCTCCTGTACAAAAGGATAGGAAGTCAAAACAATATTTGAGAGAACACGTTCAATACAACACCGGATAGACAAAGAAACAGCTGTTGCATCACATTTAAACAAACACTGCATCTTTTCAAGATACAACTAGAGTACATGTACAGAGAATGTTTCTGGTAAAAACATATCTATGAAACATTTCTTTAGGTAACAAATACCTTCAGGATATAAAAGAAATAATTCTGATAATTGAATTTTCTTTTTATTGTATCTCCAAGTCATGCAATGTTCAGATACATGCCTGATTTTAAACTCAGTTAAGTATTACTGAAATTAGTAAAATCAAGCACTTGGCTCCCAGTTGAAATAAGTTTCTGTGTATCTTTTCATATAAAGAGTATTTTTGGTACAGCTTGTGAAACTTGATTTTCACCCTTCACTCTCAGGACATGGTTTCATGACTGGCCCATGACTCAAAACTCAGGTTACTGTTGGAAAGCAACATCTCTCACTGCTGATTGTATATTCTCCCTCTGTTGTTCAGTGGCATTGATGTCAGCTGATATAACTGAAGACCTGTAGTTTTTGTAGGGTCATGTTTTGCTAGGTCAGATCTCTTATCTAGCTATGCATAAAGTATATGGCCATTAATATATGCAAAAGAAAAGTACCAGTACATGGCTAGGGAGGGTCATGAGAACAGTATCTTTTTCTATAAAAATGCTTTAAATAACACTTTAAAATTTTAAAGATACAATTTATGATTCTTCTGCAATACAAGAGGGAAAAACCTGAATTTTAAAGCTTCTTGAAGCTTTAAAATGTTGGGAATTTCAGTGATTTAGTGCTTTCACTGAAATTGAAAATTTTCATTGTTTATTTGGTAATTTTTTTAAATGTATGCTCTCTCTATATACTCAACATGCTTTAATTTTTGATTGGCCCTGAACTGGTCAGGTAATTGTACTGGATGATCACTGTGGGTCACTTTCAACTGACAGGCTCTACTCTAGTCCAGTCAATTCTATTCTTGGATTTTAGACTAAAGCACTCCATTGAAGAACGTGAAAGAAAAACTGTACAGAAAGTAGTAAATAATGATTTAGGATTGGTATATTTTTCTGTTACTATAGAAGTAACTAGAAGCTTTATAAATGTTCTGTATTTGACACCACATAAAGGAGACTTCAGCCATGCATTTTCAAGTAGGGTACAAATTTTTTCAACTAAGAAATGCAGGAATGACTGACTGGTTTTCTACCAGCACTGTACCACTGTGTATCTTCAACATATTAGCTTGACAAAATTGGCAAATATTGTACTGACAGCCAAAGTTTAGAGAAATCCAAAAGGAAAACAAACATTGCAAGAAATAGATTTGTGTGTGAGAGGTGATTTTTGAAAGACTAGCTTTTAATAATTTACCAAGCCAACAAAAACAAAAGCCAGGAAATTCACCTTTTACAGAAGTATAACTTGACTAATGCCAGTCAAACATATTTGCCCCATAACAGTAGTGCATTCACAAGCAAAATTTCTCTAGGATGCACTGCCCAGGATGTTTTTTAGAATGAAGTCTACAATGCTGCAGTGTGTGCCTCTGACTTTGCTTTGTGCTGGGAACACCACATCAGTGTTAAAGAATATTAGCACAGGGGAGATGTTAAAGAAGAACATGTTAACCTGATATTCAGGAATGGAATGCAGAAAGGAAAAGAAGCCTGCCTGCTTTGGATATAAGCATGGAAAAGAAGTTCCAGAGGAGAAGAAAGGGCAAGAGGGCACAAAGGGCTCTATTGTGTTTGATTAGTAGCCAGATCAGGAATTCCAGGAATGGGCAGTGAGCATGGAGTTTATGTATAAGAGATGTTGTATACAGAAGCAGTAAGAGTTAGTCACTATGCAGCTGCTGATACAACATCAACCAGAAAATAGGGGCTCTGCCTGCTGAAATGAGCTGCAGAATCTGTGTGAAATGAGTCAGTAATGTAAGTGATTAATTGACAGAACAGTTGTCAGGGGAAAGCTGATCATGTAATTATCCCAACAAAAGGTATGGAAAATTGTAACCTTGTACCCTAGGCATTAAAGAAGAGAATCATATTTTACAGGACTCTGTAAGACATGTTTTTCACATATTGGGAACACTGGAATAGAAGTGAAACACGGCATGTAACTTGAAGTTATAACCTCAGGGTTACAAGATTTTCAAAAGTCTAAAGCACATTGTCACAAAAATGATAAATGGCATCATAAAAACAATTTACCAGGACATACATTTATAAGGCAGAATGAGGAAAGAGTTGGTCCCCTGTGCAATCATAACGGAAAATTAAGATATGATAGTAAAGTTTAATGTTTTGGGGTTTTTTCCCTAAGAAGATGAGAGGTTATTTATGATCAAATGATTGATTTAGCCAGAGACTTTAGCAGGAAAAAGCAGAGACTGTTACTTGAAAAGTCCCCAAGAACTTAATATTTGAAGCATTCTGCATGCAGACTGTGTATGAAAGAACTAAAACTGGGTCATGCCAATCAGAATGACTGGTTTAATTGTGAGACAACTATTTTTCTTCTCAAAATGTTTTTAAAATGGCTGTAGGCATACCTGCCTTTTGTGTTTATATAGAAATAATATTGGAGTTTGTATAAAATCTTATATAAAATATCATCTATATAAGCTAAAAATACATACCACACTGGTACGGAGGGTACTTATGTGGAGCCCAGATTGTCTCCTCCATGAGAAACACTCTTGTCTTGTGTATGTACGCTCTTGTCTTGAACATGTACAAAAGGAGAACTTTAAGATCATCTAGAAATAGAGACTGCAATTCAACTGCCTAACCAAGGTATTGTCTAGCTTTGAGACATTCTGGGTAGTTCTGTCTGGATTCTGACTGCTGCTCCAAAGAAGCAGAGTTCTGAAGTAAGTCCTCTGTCATATATGCCAGTCCTTTATGGACGCCTCAAGTAAACCAATGAACTGTGTAAACCATGAAACCAGGCACCAATATTTAGGTGAATTAGACTCTAGATATCTAGCGTTGTGCTACGCATAAATTTCCATTATAATCAATAAAATCAAGGGATCTGAGAGAGATCTCGGAGGTGATTCAGCTGACCAGCTGCCGGTGTTTATTTAGCTCAACATGAGCTGACTCCCTCCCCAGCTCCATTGACCACACTTGGCTTCAGTGACCACAAGGCGCTGCAGCTGTGGCTGCACAAAGACCTCTATATTGATGAGTCTTGGGGCTCAATTCAGGTGCTTACACAAAGATGTTTGGTGCTCTTTGATATGCTCCAGGGTATCTATCTGAGGCAGCAACACAGGTACCACAAACACCTGTAGAAGACCATGCCAGGCAGGATACCTGAGGGCATCTCAAATTGCAGAAGAAGCACATAAGACACAGAATCACATCCTGCATCTCAAACTAAATCCCACTCTCAAAGTCAAAAACTGGCATGTCTGTGGGTGCATCTACATTGTTAAGTGACGCCTCTTGCAGTATGCTTCCAGCTCCCCATCACCTGATCACACTGTGTACACACTGGGCACTGTGCACTCAGTGCACAAGTAGTGTGCACTGTGCTCTAGTTCCACAAGTAGTTAAATAAGGCCCTCCTTTCTCCAGAGACTGAAAAATTAAAATAAACAGGGTCATGCTGACCTCAAGGCAAGCTACAGACTTAATTACTGCAACAGACAACAATGAATCATACCTCAGCAAACCTCCCATTCCTTTTCAATAGAATGCATTATCAATCAGACATATTGTTTTACAGCTGGTAGAACCTACACCAGAAAAATCCTTCCCTTCTTCAGGGCACAACAGGAATATTTCAGAATGTCACATGTGTTTCTTCATCGCTCTTAACAGTCATAAACTGTTGATGATTTCATGTCTTACACACATTTAATTTTTATTCACTTACTGCACAAAAGCATCTACCACATATTCAGACATGCTGTATCTGTGTAAAAATCTTAAATGAATTTTCACAGATCATTTTTTAAAAACTTGAAAGCTACAGCCTGGCCGATACTTCTGTAGCTATTAAAGACTCCAACTGTTCAAAACACTTCCTTGAGAGTGTTCCTTCAGCTGTAGAAATTCTTGTAATGGGCAAAAAAGCCTCTGAACCTCCAGGCTGAGTGACATCCCTTTGAGTGCTTAGAAAAACAGCTCTTAAGAACTCTCAGCTTTCTGCGCTCTCTTTGTGAAGACCTCGTATGCCAAGCCATGTGATGGAGGCTGTTGTACAGCACACTGGGTCAGGAGACAAGATGTGACACCATCTCATACCTGGGGAACAGGCACATTACATTCTGCTAACGTAAACTGCAACTAATTGAAAAAATCCTGTGCTCAGTGTGTGTGATTTGATATGCCTGTGCTAACCCACTGCCTATCTCCTACTGCTGAGCCAGCGAGGATGCTATTCCACTGCAAACTACTGAAGATACTCATACCATCCCCACTCACTGCCATGTTTTGTACCTATTTCCCAATTTTCCATTTAGGTGTATTTCCAGGCCCCACATATTCTTTGGAAGGAATCATGTCTGTGTGCAGCCACAGATGGCTTTTTTCATATTCAGTGCATCAAGAGAGGAACACGTATGTCTGCTTGCAAGCCAAACAAACGTAACACAGTACAATTACACACACAGCTGCTGTAGTACAGCACATCTTTCTATTACAACATCTTACTTGAATTACTATGAATCATTAGAGTTTTAATCTCTTTAGTTCACCTTGTGTTTGTATATTTTTTTTCTTAAGAATTCTATCACCTGGTCACTTATAACACTAAAGACCTTAGTGTTGTCTATTGGGTGCATTAATTGAGAATGCTCACAACAGTATAGTTTTCAATCTCACTTAAAAACTATCCCATGTTACTTTTGAGAGCCATCACAACCTCCAGATCATGGATTATGTATCACAATTCCTGAATACTTCAGTGATTACTTAATATCACCCTCAGAGAACAACAGGCAAGTAAGGGTATCTTATTCCTCCATTTTACTGAATTACATTCAGATTTACAGTAGAAAAGAAGCTAAATTAGCATAGCTTCTATGAGTATCTGAATCTCTAATTACAAATTAAATCCATGCCAAGTAATGTTATCTAAATACTTTTGAGAGTCTGAGTTCAAAACTTTCAAACAATGTCAAGCTGTGGAAAAGCTCAGATCTGAATGCAGCTCATTATATATTTACTATTTAGTTTAAATGTTGGAAGACATATGGAGCTTGGAGAAATAAATAGTTCTATTTCTGTAACTCTACTTGGAAAGCCTAATTATATGGCCACATAAAAACAATCTTCAAAGTAAGTCTCCTGATGAAAAAATAGACTTTTTTTTTTTTCCCCTTATTTGGGTAGTGCTAGAAATTCCCTGTCACCTTTGAATAACTCTAAGCCATAGATGAGGAAAAATAAAGCATAAAGTTTTCACTTCTCTACTGCTTCTTAACTGAGCTGCAATTAGAGATGAAAATCAACATGAGCCAGCCATGCACTCTTGCACATGAAAGGCAGCCCAAAAAGGCAAATGTGCCCTGAGCTGTATCCAAAGCAGCACAGGCAGCAGGTGAGGGAGGGGATTCTGCCATTGTGCTCAACTCTGGTGAGAGCCCATCTGCAGTGCTGCATCCAGCCCTGGGTCCCTGCACAGGAAGGACACTTGGAGCAAGTCCAGAGGAGGCCACAAAGATGCTCAGAGGGATGGAGCACCTCTGCCATGGAGACAGGCTGGAAAAGTTCAGCTTGTCAGCCCAGGAGAGGAGAAGGCTCTGGGGAAACCTTAGAACACCTTCCACTGCCTAAAAGGGCATTATAAGAGAACTGGAAGAGGGACTCAAACATAGGGATTTTTTTAATATTAAAAAAAAAAAATCAGAACAGGTCTAGTATTTGCAAATAGAATAGTACTAAAGATTAGGAATTCAGCTGCCTCTGTTTTTCCATTACATAAAAACAACAGGCAGTTATTTGGAGGAGCTATAGACACTATTTTGCAAACTTTGGATCCTTCTTCTCATTCTGTTTTTAAGAATCAATTCATCTTTACTTTAAGTTTTATTATACCTAATTCAAAACAGCACAACCATTTAAACAAGTTTAGTCTATCAATTCAACCCAAGCAAAAAATACAAAGGGAAGAATTTTTCATAATTTTCCCATATATTAACATAATTGCAATTTTCAACTGAATACAATAAAGTTACCTACTGTGAACATATTACAATGTGAAAATACTTTCATTATGCTACCACCATATAAAATTTAATGCAGTTTCCAAGGCCTCATAACTTTGGTTTAAACAGAATACTGAGTATCAAAGTGCAAATGTCCTACAAAATCTACCTTAGTTTAGCATTCTGAACAACCAAAATGTGGTGCTTCAATAGCATAGTGACTCTATATGCTGCTGCTGACCATTGGAAAAAGTAGTAAAAAGTTTTAAAAAGCAAGTATTCATTACATAATTACATAATTAAGTATAATGCTTGCTCTTTTATTCTAAGTATTTATCAAAAAGCCATTCTGGACCCAAGTCTGCCAGAATGATAATAAATTCATCAATAAAATTAGGATTAATATTGACAGATGTGTGATTTTTGACATTATGCTGAAAGCAATGTTAAAATCTTTAGCATTTTTGGCACCTCGTACTACAGAAAAGAAGCTGGGGGGAAATACTGTCATTATGACATTTTTGGCTTGTTTGACATTTTGTCTTGTTCTTTTTTGAAATCATGATTGCACATTCTGCAAGACATACAGAAGAAATATTAGTAGGAAAGGCAATCCAGAGCAATTGATCTATTTTAAAAAGCAGTACAAATTGTACACAGTGTTATTTCAGTTGGTTGATAGCGTCACATTTTTCAGAAATGCTGGGCATTGCTCTCACATTTGAGTATTACCCATTGTACATTGTCCCTGCAGCAGGAAACAGTCTCTCACGATCGAGACAGACTTAAAGAATACAGTTCATGTGACTGGATGAAAGAATGGAACAGCACTCTAAACAGAGAGCAGGAACAGTACAAAATGGTATGTCTGAAACACCACAGCTGGACAGAATGCATGACATGTTCCTAACTGACATGTCAGGAGTAAGTTTTATGTAACAAAAAATTTCCTGTCTTTAATGGGCAGCTCTTACACAACTGCCAGCATCAATTTTCCCCTGTAATTATGCATCCAGTATATTTTGCACACACATATAATTTTTCCAATAGCAGTAATCATTTCATATAAAAGACAGTCTTTTTTCTAGACATCTGATAAAGGCTCTTTCAGAAAAATATTGTAATTTCTGGTATAATTTGAAAGCATGAAGATGATGCATTCAGAAATGTTAGCACAAGATCAGTAGCAGACAAATTTAAACTTGTAATAAAAACTTTGAAAGTTTCAGCTGTCTTTGATTCTGAGTAGTTCACCTGCCTGAAGAATAAAGAAAAATGTCCTTTCAAAGGTACCCAATTACTACCTCTGTGACAGAATATGGGATGAACTGTAAAGGAATTGTTCTCAAGAATTTATCCTATGTAGGGAAACATGTGAAAAATTACTTAGGAATAATCATAACTACTGCTTGTTTACAAGCTGACTTAGACTCAGGAACATCATCTCTGACTAAAGAAAAGTATGAATCAAGTCCATGAATCAAGGCCCAGGTCACTTTCATATTGAAATATTATCCTTCTTCATTGTCTCCTGTGCTAAAAATTCTGAAGAAAAAAAGGTAGGAATAACTGTTTCACAGAAAATAACCCTACCTCTTCTAGAATTCTGTTATCTAAGTCACTCTTCCTTACACTCTGATGACTTCTTTCAGTGCTTGACATTATGGACTTGGAAACTGTACATTATTATCTTGGCCTCATCATCTCCTGCATCAATTACCAGTCTATATACTACATGAATAGCCTCTTCCCGTTAAGGTGCCCTTACCAAAGCAGAGTTTTACAGAACTTTCTCTGATTTAATGGGTTTTTATTTTATAAGCAGTTTTGAAGCTTTGCTTCCTTCAAATAAATTCTACGTATCACTTTGGTTTGGTTTTTTCCCACAACAGGTGTCCCAGTATGCTATTAAGAAGTTCTTTTTAAGCAATAGCTACATCTCAGTCATGGATAAAAATAAATCAGGTGGGTAGGAACTACCTGTGCATACACACCTATTAACAACTACACACACACACACACACAAACACATAGATTGTTACAGGTTCTCAGGCTGAGGTTCAGCTATCAATGCATAATACAACACTGAGTTGTGTATATACTGTAGTTTCCTTCATTAGTTGACATTCATCACTCTACTTGCATGACCTCAGCATGAATGTGGCTCCTTTGCCATGTCCATATTGCTACATAAAATCAGGCCACTGGTGGTGGCACAGTCACGCCCACTCCCCTGAATCCAGGCAGTGCCCTGTGGCTTTGTGGGCATATCGAGTGTGGTTTTAGTCAGCACTGTGATCCCAGGGCTGTGTTGCAAGTCATGACAGCAGTGCTTCCACAGCATGGAACAGAATGGCTGTGGAAATGCTTTAGTGGGGAAAAGCTGCTGGGACAGCATGTGAGGTCCCTGTGCTCTGGGAGCAGTCCCTGGTCCATGTCATCCCCAGCCCAGGCACTGCCTGGAAGACTATTGACTGCCACAGGCCAAAACTGTACAGGAACCACTCTGACTGGAAGTTCAGCTCAGGCTCACCACAGACTGCCTTACTTAGCTTTTCAGACTCTGCCTTCAAGTCCATCTGCACTCCAGTCGCAGTTTTCTCTTCTTTGTCCTACTTTCTCTGACTTCTTTTTTACTTACTGTTTTTTAAAACTTTTTACTCTCAATGCCCTCCCCAAAAATTATATACATGCTCCACTTCCACCTACCTCTCCTTTCCAAGAATTGGAATATTCAACAAATAAACAACTAATACTGACACCTGGACACCACTAGACTTTATCACTGTTAAAAAGATTAAGAGATTGCATTTTGAGACTGTTGCAAACCTGCACACACTATAATGGCATTGCAGCTGCACATATACCCATGTAATAAAAGGCATTGTTTTTTTTACTTTTAAACATCATAGATTAAGGAAATACAGGAGCAAGTTGACTATCTGATTCATTATAATAGTAAAAGCTTCTGCATCAACTCCCGATTTGCCGTGGGTAGATTGTCCAAACTATGATTTAAGCTTTGTGTTTGCTCCCTGCCTTTGATTACACACAACACTATTGAGGGTATGCTGCTCATGCCACTCAGCCGCAAACTTCTTTAGGCAAATTTCTTTCCCATTCTCTTCACAAACAGGTTAACATTTTTATGTGTATCCTTGTTAGTTTATATGTTTTGAATTGTTTTTACTTGCTCTCTCTTACTCTGTCTCATCACTGTGCAGTATCAATGAGCACTACTGTACTCTTCATTTTCTGAGGCAAGTCACCCTATACATGAGATTCAGTACACATTAAAGAGAAGAGTTAAGTAATAACGAGCTTTAATTTAAAATAGAGACATGAAAGACAGGAACCTCATCTTGTAGGAGAGCTGATACAGTTTGTTGCAGTGTCATCCAATGCAGACTACAACTTCTCCAAACACAAAACATGTCATCCAGCAGCATTTGCTTTTCACTTTCTTTCATATTACTCAAATTCTCACACACTTTCCCATGATATGTAACAGTATAGTATAATAGTATAAATTTGTGACAGAATTCAAAGATATTAGTAATCAATACATCTCTAGATGTCCTCAATAAAAACTCTTCTGAAAAACTAAGATCAAAAACTTGCTAAACACCATAGGAGACCACTTCTTCAGAAAAGATTGTAAAATCCAGGTTTAACTATTTAATCTAATTGTACCATATCAAAAAGAAAAACAAAATGCCAGAAGATAAGCAGTAACAAAAGCAAGCCATTTCTTCATTTCAGTTCTATTGCATGATAATTCCAGTGGCTATCCTGCTTCTTTCACAAGGAGAAACATTGAATCATGGAATCACAGAATGTTTTGCATTTTAAAGGTCATCTAGTCCAGCCTCTCTGCCATGACAAGGGATATCTCCAGCTTAACCATGTCACTTACAGTGCCATCCAACCTGACTTTGAATGTTTCCAGGGTCAGGCACCTACCATCTCTCTGGGCAATTTATGCTGGTGTTTCAGCACTTGTATAAAAAAACCCCTTCCTTATATCTAATCTTAATCTAACCTCTTTTTTAAAAAACTATTACTCCTTGTCCTATCACAACAGACCCTACTAACATTTCACGCATTGAACACTCCATCCACCAAATCTGTACCTCTTCAATTAAATGAGAAGGATGTTCTTCACTCATTGAAAATATTCTCTTGTACAAAGTTAGGGACAGAGAAGTTTGCAAAATCAGGATGCAACTATGACAAGAAAAAAACGCAGGTGTAGTAAGAAAAAGGTTAAAATGCTATAGGAGATGCAATACTTTGTTTTCCATGTTTTTTTCGAGAAGTAGCACTATATGATCTATAAGATGTACTAACTATAGAATACATAGTATCTGTGTTCAAGATCCATACTCTGAAAGTGAAAAGCATTTGAACTGTGAGAGTAGCAAGGAAAATAAATATGACCACGCAGCCTCTCTGTGGTCAGTCGAGCACACAAGCAAATCTGCAGCTCTTCATCTTCTTTACTAAATGAGGGTATAGGAAGGTAGTAATGATAAGTCATCTTAGCAACCCCAAATTCCAGTTTTAAAGTGCGATATCCATCCAAATAAATAACAATTCTCTCAGCACATCTGTTGCTTGTTATAAACTTCAATGCAGCAACAATGATAGTATCATCCATGTTCTCACAGTTAAACTTAACTCATAGGTTTATATCAAAGTTTTCTCTTCAGGCCCAAACCACAGCAAAATAAAGCACGGCAGAGAAACATATGCTTCTTAAATAGTTTCATTGCAGACTTTCAAAAGCACTGTGCACTTACACTTTTAGTTATATTTAAAGATGTCATATAACTATGTGCTGAAAAATCTCAGCTTCCATTTCGTCTATTTAAGCCTGCTGTCAATTCAACCACAGGTTTGTTTTCAATACTTACATTAATTACCCTTTGGTTTAAGTATCTTCATATTGAATTCATGTTGTTTTCTTATGACAATAATGCAATTATGTGTATTTATGTGGTCTAATTTTATTAAAGATTTCAAGTACATTCTAATTAATAATATACTCTTAGCAAAATGTGTGCAGCAGTGAATCCTAAAAACTGAGTTTATCAAATATTTCTAGAGACTGATCTATAGTCATAAATTGTTCTGAGCCCTCAGTCCTGTGAAGAATGTTTCTACATTGTGTCTACTTAGTTCAAGAATGGCAGCAGCACTCCATAATGACACAAGCACTATCATTGGCTCTGAATCAGCTAAAAACCCCAGAGTTTGGTTCACAGGAATAACCAGCACAAGCCCATTTCTAGGCTGCCTTCCTCTCTGTTAGTCCCTATTTCAGGCTTAACAAGCTGTTACATGGTTCAGAACCATATTATTACCCCAGCTGTTCACCACCAGAATTTGCAATATCTCTTTGTAAAACTGAGGTTTTAAAGAACTCTGATCTCTAAAAAGAAATCCAAAATTACAAGAAGCAAACAGTTGTTTTGCTTTGGTTTTCTTTTCTCATTTTAAATTTTATTGCATTTAGCACAAACAGCTCACAATAGCTATTTCTTCATCATTATACTAAAAGGTTGAATGAATTTGAAATACATTATCTTAAAAATGATGGCATAACTCTTCCAGGCATAAGTCAATATTTCAAGCATGAACTATATGAAATACTGGCTCCTTTTTTTTTTAACAATACCTCAGTACATATAACACATTAATAAAGCCAACCAAACAAAACACCCCACAAACCAAACTTCTTTGCAAGTGTTAAAGGAAGATAGGGGGTTTGTTTTGTTTCATTTTCTCAGACCAGTTCTCCATAATATTTCCAAAAAGGCAAAAAATTCTTTGAAACTAAGGTCTCATTACTTACACATTATGAAAAACCCCATTAAAATTGATTTTTGGATGTGCAGTGTCTAATTTACAGGCTTGCCTTATCTGCATTTTTAGAAACTAACAGATTGTTTTACTGGTTAGTGCAAATGTTATTGATCAGCCTTCTTCCTGAATTAATAGCACTATGATAGGACAACTCGCTTTCTCAGCTTTCCCAATGTTTTCCTGAAAAGAGGCCCATTACATGGCAGGGGGCAAAGGACAGGCCTTGATAACACTGTTTGTACATTTCTTTGATGTCCCCAGGCATCATCCTAGACAACTGAGCACCAGAGACAAAGGAGTAGTACTCTCAGGCTGCTGAAAATCCCAGCCATTCTTCTCACCACCTTTTGATATCCCACGGCTTCCATACCCTGACCTCTGCACTCTGACATCCTTATTTGAAGGATGGGCAGAAACATCAAAAAATTGTTTCCAAATGTAGCAAATAAACTAAGGATTTATTTTACTTTCCGTAAGTGTTTTGTGTCCTAATGTACACTAAAGATTTTACAAAGAGAGTAGAAGGAAAAGTGTCAACAAGAAAAAAATAGTTTGATTTTCTGGTTTTGAAACCATTCTCAAACACCTGCCTTCTAAAAGCCAACCATTCTGTCTAAAGTGCCTTGACATTGTCATCATAATGCCTTGAGTGTGCACATGTATCCGCAGTATTTCTACCTAGCCAGTGTCATACAGATTTCTATTTCTAACATGTAGATGTTGCTTGCTGACATAACTTCACTCAATAAACATACACATTTTAAGTGGTGTGCATGCTCTATGTTAAGGACTGATATCAATTTCTATGCATTCATATTTTAAAAAGAAATGTGATTTTAACATTTTTTTCAAACTGTTTCGCTCCCTACACACCTGTGTGATAGATAATTGGATCAGTTTTCCTGTTTTCCAGAATATTTTGAGAATAATTTTCCACAAAACTACCAGAGATTATGATGGGTGCTTTTAGAAAATTTCATTTTTCACCCTTCTGAGGAACTGAAATTGAACAAAATGGTTAAAGAGAAATAATACACATCCAGCTAAACCACTGGAAGTCAGGCAAACACCTTAAGAAACACCCTTCTCTCTTTATTACTATGGGAGATCCTGTTGAAAACCCACTCCAAATATGTAAGTGAATATACAAGCAAAACCTCTTAAGAAGATCAACCTACTGACAATCCATATGTATGCACAAATTTGGAGTTTAGCCAAACTAGTATTCAGTTTCTTGTGCTTTGACAACAATTTTTTGTAACACAGTGCTGAAATATTATCCTGCCATGAAGTTCTTTAGCTTGAAATGAGGACAAAGTCCGGTCCAAGATACGATGGATTTCACAGTATACAAGCTTCTACACAATCTTTAGTTTAATAAACTGTGCCCAAATGATAAATTGTTTTGCACTGATTTTTTTTCCAAACTGGCATCAATATAATTTTTTCCTACACTGACAATATTCCTCCTAATTTAAAACTCAATTATGTACCAGTGTTAATGCAACAGATATAGAATAACAGATAAATGTCAACATTTTAAAAACCAAATTATCCATCATTTACAATGCAAACACTGGGATTTATAATGCTTGTTTTAAAGCCAGTTCTAAATCACCTATTATTATCTACTCAACTCAGCCAATGTTTATTTATTTTAATGTCTGCCAGAAAAGAGTGAAACTGAATTCACAAAAGGAATGGTATGGGATTCAAACAGCCAAGAATCTTGAGATATTTAAAAACTCTCTTCTCCTCCATATTAGTTTACTGCCATAAAAAAATATGGCATAAGCCAACAAGAAAAAAAAATAGCAAAGGGGAAAAAAGGTGTTTTTTAAAAAGTTTTGGAATTCATAAACTTCTCAGACAAAATGCTAATAGTAGCCATATAAGTGCTGTTCTAATTGATCTTTCTGATTTTGGTGGGTTTTGAATTAAACCAGACCCCAAGAATTTCTGTTCAGTGATAGACCCTGACGATTTATGTTCAATGTTTAATCTTGTTATTTTTAAAATGAATTGCATGTGTTTAAACAGAACAGGAGGCCTGATTCTGAATCAGGATAGACCCCTCAGAGCAGCTCTGGCAAGAATGTAAAACAGATAAAGTTAAAATGGGGGGAAAAACCTAATGAATCCCAAGTCTATAAATATTTTCATTTAGCTGAATCTTGATCATGGATAAAACAAACTACCTGTGAACAGGCAACATATATACAAACCTAAGGTCATACCTATATAGCAAGAGGAAACACTGAAAAATCAGTGACATATATTAAATGCACACAAGACCATCAACAAATCTTTCCGTTTTGGCAGTGCCCACTGAAGATTACAATCTATTTTATAGAGGCTCATTACTGCTTTGATGTTGGAAATTATTGCCCTGCCAGTTTTACACACATTGTTTTCCTTGTGAGCAATCTCTGACTGACCCTCTTTAGTAAAAGAAAGTTAACACTGTTATAGTAACAGATCTTCAGCAGCCGTATTCGTTTCAAGCAGAATGGATTAGGAGCCATGCACAGGAGCAGCTCTGCTGGCACAGTCACATCTCTGGCAGAAGTGCAGTAAGGGGTTATTAGGGGCAGGAACCCAATCTCAGCCAGCACAGTTGCAGTCAGAAGAGGATGTGTGAATAAAGCCTTAGTAAAACACACTAGCTTTTCATGTGCATGCATTCATACACAGCCCTAAGTGTTGGCAAATTCTGTGGCTGCAGCTACACTTAATTCTGATGTAGGTAGAAGATACAAGGAACAGATTATTCCTTTGCAGTCCTGCTGTTTATCAGACTATTCTTTCTCCATTGTGCCATCGTCTTCAGGAGTTTCCAGACTCTCACCACATAACCTAAAAAAATACAACTGTGAAGGAAATTTCTAACTGGATATATCAAAAATTGCAGCATGAAAAGAAACATTTATTTCATCTTGGACCCACAGAAGCACACAATGGGAAAAAAAACCAAACAAACAAACCTCAGAAACTGTAGATTAAGATCTCATTTGCAAGATTTAAAGGGATCATTTCAACTGAGTAATATTTATCTTGAATTCAAGACAGCCTTTTGTTTTTAGAAAGTGAACACACTGCCAAAGAAACCAAATTACATGCAAAAGCAATGCCATCTAGCAGTGAAAATACAGTGAAGCAGTATAGCTAATTCAAACTGGGAATAGCACCACCCATAAAGCTTTGTTTTCTTGCTGCCATCCTATACACCATGACTTCCCACCCAGACTGACCTGTCAGCATGACCTTACACCTCTACAGCTACAAGTATCTGGCCCAGGAAGGGATGCCAGGCCTTTATGTCCAGGGCTGGATTCACACTGCAGGACTGTGTTCACATCACCTGATGCTGGGCCAAAGTATCTCTGGGCCTCAGCTGGGCCTCCATGGCCCTGACATAACTATTTGTGTGTGGTCTTTCCCCCAGTCAGTTAAATTTCATTATTATGCAGGCTGTATTGAAGCTTTTATCAGAGCAGGATTTTTTTTGGCATGGAACTAAAAGGCATGTGATACATAAACTGGGATGTTGCATCACATTACACACAGGGTAAGACACCTACTTCAATAGTACTAGAAAATCACGTGGGATTAGGAGATTCATAAGTAATTGTGTCATCCACTTTGCCAAGTGGGAGCAGTCTTTGAAATAAATTAGCTCCAGTACAATGCTTAAGTTTTGCCTCAGAGGGAAATAATTTGATTTCTGTTAAAGAGAACACAATTCACACAGTGAACACTATCAGTGTGCTGAAACCTGGGAATGAACTCAAGCCAAGTCACCTGCCCCCATTGCTGCACTCTTTTTCACACCAACTGATACTCCCAATTGGATCCCTCAGCTGCCTTTGCCTTTCCCTTGTGCATATGAAATGCTGGCTGCATAAAAGAAATTCAAAAAATAAAATAAAATAAGCATAAGAACATACTGGGAAACTTCACTGAATAAAAGAAAAGAAGACATAGACACAAGGAAAGACATACTAAAATCTACAGAAGAACCATCCATAATCACTGCCTGAAATGTACAGATGCTGGTATTTTAACTGAAAAATGTAATCTGACCTTTTGAGATTGTAGGGATCCTTTAAGGCACAGTAATAACTAAATGCTAGAAATGCATATGTATAATGAAGCATTTTCCTTTTTTGAGCATCTTAAATTCATTATCTAGAGCCTTATTAGGGACATCTATTTTATCACATATGCAGTGAGAAATTCAGTAGAAAACTTGCACTACAGCTGGACAATATTACAATTTTCTAAGCTCTCTACTAATCAGCCAAACTGCAAATAAAGACATGTATCTACTTTGACATGTACAGTACCTGGAATCATTGGCTTACCCATATGGGAAGGCAGCCCATTAGAGAGATTGAGCCTCCATACAAAAATATCCATATGCATAGTGATGTTATGGCTTCATGACTCTCATGAATGGGAGCACAAAATTAACCAGATGAAGCAATCTTCTAGACCATACAAAACATATGTGAATTAAGCTTTAGAAATATATGGCAGGAGCATATCAGAAAAAAGCAATAATCAGTGGAGGAGCAAAGACAGGTCCATTAAGGACAAGTGGGTCCATTAACCAAATAAATTCATTAACACAACTATCTGAACTCATATGAGTAAGATCAGTTTTTGCATCAGCAAACCCAATGTCTGATTAATAATCCCAAGGAAAATACAGCATTTCCCTTTTATTCTGTCACCAGTGCTAAGCACATCTCCCCAGAAAACAGCAACATTACCTGATTTTCTAATTGTTCCTCCTACTATTTCTCTGAACAAGACCTTTTTTCCCTTCTGTATTAAACCTCCCTACATCACAGTTGAACTGGAAGATGTAGGATTGTCAGTGTACAGACTGCTTGTAGACCAATACATTAAATTAACAGCTTGCCAAAAATTCACACTTCCACCTTCCCAGCCCACTGAAAGAAAATAAGATTCTGATTAGGTTTGATAGAAAAGGAAGTAAATGGCAGAATTAAAGATACGTTGAACATGAAGCTGGAAACACAGCTTCTAAGATAGAAGTGGTTTAGTTCAAAGTAACTGAAGGTCTCCTTCTTTGTTAAGACCTCAAAGACAAAAGCTTTTAGCCAGGAGTAGCTATGATGGAGCAGCTGAAGAAGCATGCACATGCTCAGGCCAGGGTAATTTACATAAGTTAAAACACATGTTGTCTGTCTAGGCTGCAAACTGTTGTTTATGCACAAAGTACAGAAGAAACAGTGTATGGATCAATTGAGGCCACCTGAACATATTGGTACTAATGTTCATCAGTGGGCTAGGGTAGGCAAATAGGAGATACTCTAAAAATTAAAGTTGTTATAACTCTGATTTCATGCCTTTCTTAATATTCTTGCTGCCTTACGCATGGAGGAAAAGGCAGGTTGTCTTTTCTAAGTTACAATACTGTGAAATTCCCAGATGATACTTCAAAGATGCTCAAGACAGTTACATAACTTCTATTTCATACAGAACAAAAGTCACTGTCATTTTGAAGACAAACTTCTCTTGAAGATTCTTCTAAGATCACATCTTTTTCTAAGCTGACATAATAAGGGCTCAACAAGTTATAGTACATAGGGTGTCATCAGGCTGGCAGCCAGTCAACTACAGGATTGAACAGGGCTCAATTTCAGGGACAGTATTATTTAACATTTATATAAGTTATCTGGACACAGGAGTTAAGTTTGCTGAAAAACACAAGAGGAGCTGTGGAGTCAGTTGAGGGTCAAGAGGCCTAATACAGAGAAACATCTGCAGAGATTAGGGAGCAGCACAATACCAACCAAAGGAAATTTAACAAGAGCAAGAGCTGGATTCTCCATCTAGGATGGGGCAATCCTGGTTAAACATAGAAATTGGGCTGGAGAGCAGCCCCACAGAAAGAGATCTGAGGGTTTGGATCAATGGAAACATAAATCTGAGTATGCTCTGGCAGCCAAAAGGGCCAACCATGTCCCACAAGGCACAGCACCACCAGCCACAGCAAGCCTGTCTAGGGCAGTGGTTGTCCCTCTGTGCACTGCATTAGTGCAGCCCCACCTCCAATGCTGTTTTGGGTGCTTCAACTTAGGAAGGACATCAAACTACTAGAGTCTGTCTAGAGGAGGGTGACAAGATGGTGTCAAAGGGAAGACTTTAGAGGAGTGGCTGAAGGAATGGAATGAAGCTGAACCAGGGAAAGACAGCATCATGTTGGACATTAGGAAACAGTTTTCTCACTAAGAGGATGGTTGGACACTGGCACAGGGTCACAGCACCAAGCCTGACAGAGTTCAAGGAGTCTAGATGACACTCTTAGTTAGGTTTTAGGTTGTCCTGCAAGGAGCAGGGAATTGGACCTGAGATCTGTGTGAGTGTCTTCCAAATTGAGGTATCCTATGATTCTATGTTTTTACTATACATCTTCTTTCCTGTGATGTTAATAAACTTTCTACAAATAATTATTCATTTTTATCTACTGCATAATTATACAAATATGCCATCAACATAATTATATAGATTGCTTTCAGAACATGAAGTACTGCTGTGCTGTTTAACTAGAAAAAAGGAATTTTCTTCATATAATACTTGATCAGTATTTATATTTTACAGCATTTTTCCTATAGTGTACAATGTAGGCAAATGGCAATTTTTTTTTACTCAGAGATACACCATTGCCAATGTTACTTCTTAGACTTCCTTACTTCTTCACATAAATATTTAAGCATGAAAGGCAGCACATGGATAATGGCAAATGAAGGCAAACCAAAACCAAACCAATGATATTTGGAATCCTTAAGTATAATTACAAAGGTACAGCTACAAATATCTATAAAATGAGCATTAGTGATACATTTGAACTTCCTTAGCAAATTATAGTATTTCCTGCCACAGTCTGCATAAAAATTCTGAACATTTAGTCAGATTTCCTGACTGACTGAATAATTAACCATAGTCCTCATGGGAAAAAAAGCAAAGAAATATTCAGCTGTAGTTCAGGAAGCAATACATTCCCTGTGCATATGTGGAATACACAAATGCAGGCATGTTTTTGTGAAAGTAGGCATGTTTGCATTTTGGTTGGTTGTAGTTCCACTAGCCTTTATGTCCCTCATGTGGCTTATATTCACATGAAATAAATCCCAGGCTCTGCCTGATCTCAGCTGATAGTAAGTAAATGCTTTATTTTGTATGAAGGTGAAAAAAAGGAGTGAGAGATCACTTATCATTCACCTTGCAGGTCTTGTATTCATTAGAAAAACCACAATCAATAAGAACCAAAGGCAATTTCTCCCTAAAGATAACTATGCCCTGCATCACTAGAGGGTCTGGGAGTCTCACAGGCTTTGATTTATTAGCAAGAATCACCCTTTAAAGTTTACAGCTTCCTAATCCAAATATTAATTTACTTAACTCTGCTGCAAAATGACCTCCTTTTATTTTGTTATAAAAAATTATACTGTTTTTTCTTATTGTTACTTTTACAGTGTGACAACTCCATAAGTTTCAAATGCAGAAAAATTGTAAATGTCTTACTTTGCCACTTTTCACTTTCTATACAGCAATATATTCTGGGTTTTGGGGACAGGTGTTGTTTTATTACAAGAGAAACTATGAAAGCCAGTAATTTCTTATACAGAGTACATTCTTTTGGTTTAACAAGGAAAAACAGAATTCAAACCATTGTTTTTAACTTGCTATTTCACATTAGCAACTCCTTCCTTAAATTTGTGCATATTATGCATAGTTTTATTGCATAACATGAAATCTCATCTGAGAGATTCAAAGCTATTGTATCCAAAGACAGAGTACCTTAACAAGGAATTTAAATACAGACACAAATAGACAATAGACTTGAGGCATGAATGAGAAGAAAAACCCCATATTCCCAATACCAAGGCATACAGACACTTTCAACAGAAAATAAAAACGTGCCTAAAAGATATTCACAACACAAAGATGATCACAGCCTGAGTGAAATCCCATCCCTAAATCATTCCTTTCTGGGTTTCTGCTTATTACATCTTCTGTCAGGAGCTAATCTCACGTGACAGGCCTGATCCAAAGCCATTTGAAGTCTATGGAATGTCTCTTCCTGACTTCAGGGAGCTTTGAATCCAGCCCTTATAAACTTCAAGAACAATACAATTAATGGAAAGTTGTTTTAAGAGAACAATAGCTAACTATTGTCTAAGTAGAAAAGAATGTTAGCTTCAAATGAAATTTACCCGCAATGGTAGATTTGTGTTAGGATTCTTTTATTACTGTTTCTTTATGCATCTAACACAGCTAAAAGTTTCCTAACTGAGAACATGCAATTTATTTAACAGAAGCCAGAGAAAATCAAAACTGTAGTCAAAACCAAAAAGAAAAATATCATTTTGTACACAGTACATTTAGGTTTTCTAAGGAAACAAAAGATCACTTTTAAGGCCTCAATTTATTCAATATTTTCTTAAACAGCTGTACATTAAGGACAAAACACAACAAGAGGTTTCAAAAAGTGTATCAGTTGTTCCTGAAGTCAGAAAATCAAAAGACAGAATAAAAAATTTTAAAAAACCCACCACCAAACAAAGCCAAACTAGTTGTATAAGCAAGGGGGTGGGCTGACAGGAAAGCAAGTTATTTTGGTTTTGTTTTATAATAAAAACCCTGATTGTCTACTAACTTAAGTAAATATCAAAGCTACAGGTAACAACTACCACACCAGACATGGTGAGCAATGTCAGACTGTTATTTATATTCTGAAAATAATATAACTGAAATAATGAAACTGAAATAGCAATTAAGATAACTGTAAACACTGGTGGAAGAGAAGTCCTATTTCTGTGATGTGTCTTTCATTTATAAGAAAAATGAGGCAATGTAGACCAGTACAGACCCTGATGTTGCTCTGATGTGCACTTCTGGCAGTAAGTTTACACTGACAAAAAAGCAAATCAAACTTAGCTCTACCACCTCCAACTTCCCATGCACCAGAGAGGCGGTTCCAATTTCCTCCCCAACACAACAAATTAACTCACTACAGTTATTTTAGTTACCCAAGGTTGAGATGAAAACATAGAAACTTCCAATTAAGCACAAATATTCCAGAATGTCCACCTTCAGAGAATTATTCTACGTTTTATAGCAAAAAAAATCCCAAAACCAAAAAAACCAACCAGCCCCCCCCCAAAAAAAACCCAACAAAACAATCAAAACAAACCCCAACATTAGGTCCTAAAGACTCTCATTCATAAGACATACAAACCACTGTTAATTTTCACTGTACATGGTTCTACATGTTTAACAACAAACACTGACACTATAACTTTTATTAATTAAAAATTTCAGAATGGTCTATGAAGTATTAGGTCAAAACCAATGTAGCTATACCTCAAAAAGTAAAGTAAATGAAACAAAGCACATATGAAAAGCAACCAGGCAAACATCAATTTTTGCAATGTGGAGATGCTCCTTCGTTTGTCTCCTTCATTTAAGCTCCCAGTATCCACAAGTAAAAATAAACATTTCACTTTATAAATGCACCTAAAGAAATTGCTGATTTTTTAGTCTGAGTGGATGAAAACACAAAACTAGAAATTTTATTTCAGACAAGTATAAAATGGTAGTTTGATTTTTTTCCTAAATGAAATTAAACAGTATTTCTCTGGTCAAACAGTATACCTTGTTTTGGTATCTCAAATCTTAAAACAATTGTCAAACAGCCCATTTTGTTTGACTTTAAAAGCATATTATTTTGGGAATGTTGTATTTTTTTTCCTTGTTGTTGCTATTTACTGCATTTTTAATCTGAAACATTGTCCTGAAGTGAAAAATCAAACTTTAAAGTAAAAAAAAAAGTCAAAACAATAGGCAGACTCTAACTTTTTTTTTCTTCCTTCTGACATGCAGAAAAGAATTAATGGTTTTGTTCACTCCAAAACTATATTTTGGGTAAACAAACTATTTCTATCCTTTGCTAAGTCCCATTTACCCATGTATCAGTTATACCCTCTTCCCACGCAGGCAGCTGGGACACGAGCTGCCCGCAGCTCAGGACTGCTGGCTGCTGTCCCGATCCCTCCGGACCTGCCCTGCTCTCCTCCAACTGCGCTCCTCCTGCTGCTGGGACTCACACTTCCCTAACCTTCAGCAACCCTGGGCTCCCACTTACCCCCCTGCCGTCTCGGAGCATTCCCAGGTGCTGATAATCTTTTCTCTCTATTGTTGCTGCTGCTTCCCCTCATTCTGGCAGAAGCTACAGCTTTGCAAGTTGCACGGCTCTTACCTCTGAGACCCTCTTTGTTGCTCTGTCTGCGACCACGCTGGAAGCAGGGAGTGATGGATATTAGGGAAGCATGAGCCTCCTCTCGCTGTTTAGCAGCGTGGTCTGCAGAGAAAGATAGAGATGCTGCTCCCTCCTCCTCCTCCCCCCTCGCTGTCCCAGCTTCCTCCTCCCTCCTCCTTGCTCCCTCCTTCCCATCCACAGAGAGCTGCAGCGCTCTCCGCGCTCCCACACAATGCGCTACCTCTCAGCACCAGCTACCTAAGGTCAAGAATACAACCCCTCACCCTTCCCCCGCCTTTTCCTCTCCGCCCAGGCATCTTCACCCCTGCTTCCCACGGAATATGGTATCTTCCCAACCAGACATGCTTTAGTCGATTCTGGGATCTAAAGTGTGCAGACAATTTCAGCAACCCCGGGGGAAAAAAGAGTTAGAAAACAGAAAATGCACAGGGAAGACCGGGGATATAAAGGGAAAATTGAAGCCTTTTGGAGAAATTGGAAACTTTGTGAGTTTATCTTTGTGTTAAAAAAAAAAAAAAAAAATCAAGTCACAGTAGCCAAAGCCTGCCACTTGGAGATTAGTTTAAGAGATCAATACAGATAAAGAAAAGTGCCCTGGGATAGCTAGTTATCTCCCAAATCCAGTTTACCTATTGTTTATGCTCTTTGTCTCTGAAGCTTTATTCTAAATAGCTTTTCTGTAAAGAAGCTTCCAAACTTTTCCCCTGCAAAGCCAGCCTTAAATACCAGCATACTCTGATGATGCAATAGAGAATGAAACGGAAAAAGTAATCAGTAACATTTTTTAAGATTATGAGCTATGCAATAACCCCTTTAAGATCACAGAAGACACCAGCACAAGTCCTCTGACTTTTCAACTTGAATGACAAAAGTGTTCAAGGGGTCTTTTCTCACTTTGAGCAGTTATGGTGTTTAGAAGCACTTTCAGGCGACCAGTACATGGCTCCCAAAAGTCACATATAATTACAGCTAACCAGCATGTTTTTCCTAAGGACCTAATTTTAGACACATGATAAAACAGTCTTTATAAAGTGTTTATGTTTGTTATGGAGACTGTGGAGAGATGTAAGTGATGCTGAACAATTCTAAAAGACCTTGACTGCTTAAGGTTATACAACCTTATTTAGGTGGAGAGGGTCTCCCTCTGGAGATCTCATGACACTTCTAGCTCTTACCAGTGATGTATGGCCAACAAACCATAAGCTGTACTAAGTCAGAGGTTTTGTTTTAAGAACAGAAAAACTTTAAAAATAAAAAATATTAAAATAAGGAGAGCAAAACATATTTCTATCTATTTTGGTGCTAAAAATATCTCTATAAAATCATTGGCATGCTTTTCTAGAACAGTCCAGAGATGTCACATTTGTCAGCACAATTTCTGAAGGTCAGAACTTCTTTCTGATGGTCAGCAAAGGAAGCTTTAGAATGGACCAATCATTTGGAAGTAATGTATCAGCAGGACCAGAGGTTGTTTACACAAAATTCAAAACTGCTGAATTACCAGCTATAAGATTAAGACCTATATATACACCTTAAATCAACTTCAGTAGTAAAAGAGTGCTATGTAAGAGTGGATCACCAATGGCTGACTGATGAGGTGAACATAGCATTAATGAAGCTCGATACCCTGTACAGCACAGAACACTGAAGTGACAGAAAACTATTCAGGATACACAAATACAGACAGTGAAATGTTGCAGGCATCTCTCATAGCAATGGATTATTGAAAAGGCAGGTTCAATTAAGTACTAATAAATGAAAAACAATTAATGTGCAAGAAAATATCTGCCTTGTGGCTCTAACAAGCCACAGTGGCACTCAGAGCCAAGATGCTGCCAGTATGGGTACTCTACAGAGATTGGGAGATCAGTGCAAGAACAAAAGCAGCTAGCAGAAGTCACCTATCCAGAGAGCAGAAGAATGGTCAGGGAACTAAAACCGGGTCCAACTCTGCTGAGTCTCTCCAGTGCAGGAGCGTAGCAGGGGCAATAGACATGCCAGTGGCATGAAGTGCAGTTCTTTTCCCTTGCAGCAGACAACTCACTCTTTTTGAACCAGTGTTTTTACCACAGCTTCAGCCAACAGTAGCAGCAATAGAACCATGCAATCCCAAACATACTTTCTCCTTACTATCTGCTTTTGTCCAAATTCAGGGAAGTAACTTGGCACAGAGAGAATGGAGGGATCTTTCTCCCAAAGCCACACTTCACACCACCACCCTTTTTGATGTTTTTTTCCCTGCTCTGGCTGCAACTGCCAACTACGTGCATAATGATGGACTCCTAGACACTTGGCAAAGGGGGGCTTGAGCACCACAGTTTTCTCTAAATGGCTGAATGCTCACAGCTGTTGAAAAGGTACACACAATGTTTTAGAAAAATAATAAAGAAGAAAACATCAGTTTGAAATTGCATTAAGTCTACACTTAAGACTTCTTGTACCCTGACTGGGTATCTGATCATGGGATCATAGGTAGCTTCTTGGAAGGGACCACTGGCTGTGTCTAACCCAACCTCACAGTCAAAGACTAGTTAGCCATGCAGTGAGGTTACTTACGGCTTTATCCAGTTGTATCCTTGGAAATTTCCAAGGATGAAGACTGTACAACATTTCTGGACAATCTGATCCACACCTTCATTATTCTCATGTTGGAGAACAATGGGGAAAATTTCCTTTTCTCCGATTTTTTTCCCCAATTTCAGATTAGTGTTATTCCTTTCAAATGTCACATTTGAAAAGGCTACAGCAGAACAGAAAAGCAACATACAAGAGTGACTAGAGATTTAAAATAACTTCCACACACAACAGATTACGTAGGTTAGGAATCTTGAAATTGAAAAACTGGTAACTGAGCTGATAAATATCTATTGAGATATTTAGTTGAGAATAATGTAGAAAAAGTGCCCTGAAAAGAAATTATTCCAGTTTCCCATAATACAGGAATTACAGAGTACCAAATAACATGATTGGGGAACATATTTGAAACATAATTTCTTCATTTTTTCTAACAAGTTAAAATCATGGAATTCACTGCTGTAAAAGTTGATTATTTTTTCTTTCCTGAAATTATATAAATTGTAATTTACAATTAATAATTTATTATTATTTATTAGAATTTGCCTTCTGATAAGAACCAACTCAAGGTGAAGAAAAGGAAGCTCAAGGAGACCTTATTACTCTCTACAACCACCTGTAAGGAGGTTGTAATGAGGGGAGTGTTGGTCTTTTTTTTCCAAGTAATAAGAGATAGGATGAGAGGAAACAGGCTCAAGCAGCACCAAAGGAGGTTTAGATTGGTTATTAGGGGAAACTTCTTCACCAAAAGGGTTGTCAAGCTTTGGAAGAGGCTGCCCAGGGAAGTGGTTAAGTCACCATTCCTGGAGGCATTTAGAAGATGTGCCAATGGGGCACATAGGGACATGGTTTAGTGGTGGACTTGGTAGTGCTGAGTTAATAGTTGGACTTGATGATGTTAGAGGACTTTTCCAACCTAAATGAATCTCTAAGGTTCCTCAGTATTGTAGGCAAAACTGCCATTCCTCGAAGGTAAAACAATGGTATTACCATTCAGCTACCTTCCATTTTGCTTGTGGTGGAAATGTGAGAGGAAGAGAAGGATGAGAAGCAGAAAAGTCTGCTTAGCTTTAATCCTCTGGTGCTGGGATCTCATCTTGCTGGAGGCCTGGGACCTGTTCACAAGGGGTGTTACTCCCTGATGGAAAGACATGGAAACTGATGGAAGACTGGGGCTGGACTAGCAGAGCCTGGAAGAATGCAGGTGCCTCAAAAATGGAAACAAGTACCTGAGTTTCTCCAGTGGTTTCCAGTGTTTTTTACAGCATCTGTATACAGCTCATCACCCAGTGGCAGGTAACCCACTTTCCCAGAATCTCTTTCTCCTACACCTTCCCTCAGCACAAACAGGTGCCCCAACATTTCTCATCCATTTCAAGTTCTCACTGCTTTAGAGTGAGAAACTGGAGGAAAGGATGGAAGTGGCTAACGTACTTTGTGTTAGGCTTGAATTACTTTTCTGCATCTTGACAATCCCACCATCAGTGAATGTGCTAAATCGTAAATCTCACTGCACACATAACAGCAAGCTACTCTAATTTCAAGTAGGTACTGTATAACACTTTTTCACATTGTAAGAAAAAATTAAATAATAAAATAAATTTTTAAAAGCTCACCAAAAAAAAAAAAAAACAACCCAAAAATACCAAACCAAAATCAAACAAACAAAAAACCACCAAAAAAACCCCCACAAAAAACCAAAATTAAAAAACCTAAACAAAACAAACAAGAAAAACCCACAACAAAAAACACACTAACTTCAAGGACACTTTTAAACTCAGAATATAATGACAATCATCTTATGAGGACATACTTCAACTTTTCCATACATTTAAAGTTTACAAAATAAATCCATCAGGGAATTTTGCACCTCCTCTGACACAGAAAAGATACAAACAAAAAATATAATAATGACCTTTTGCAACAGGAATCTTCTTCTGTTGATAAATTCCTTACCATGGATGAAAACTTCCAGCAGGCTCTGTAAAGACCTTTGCCTAGAAATCCCCAGGCTGTGTCAGACAATGGCAGATGGCTTACTGCCAAATTTCCAAACCTTCCTAAGAACACAATATTCACTGAACTTTTTCAGTAAGACACCAGTGTTCATATACAGTAAGCACTTGCTATTTACACAACCCTAATATCACCTTAAGGGTTCTTTTTCCACCTATATAATTTCTTTACTAAATTAGAGGTAGAAGAACCAGGAGCTTCAGTTTATATCATGAACTAAACCCAATGTCTCCAATGAGATACCACATCCATGACTTTGAAGTGTCATTCAGGACACGATAAAATTGAATGCTGTTTAGCACTGTGCTGCTCTGATCTGATTAACTGACTCAATCTTCCTCATACTCACACAACAAAGTGAAGAAATAGGAAATCTGCCTTCTTAGACTAAAGGATGACTATTTGCCATGTATACAGGAAGAATTTTTTTCAGGCAGATTAAGCTGCGCGCATCAAGAAAAATTCTATTATTGCCAGAAACAGATTTAAGTCATTGCATTTTACAGCATAAAAGCTTATACCTTTATGCCTAATAGTTATGCAGTGGTGAGGACCTTAGGGAGGCCTGGAAGCTTCTACAGACTAACATACTAATATACAAAAAAATTGGTAACTCTATAGCCCCATGTAGTTCAAACAGGTATTTACAGCTATTGCTGTCTTTCATGATTTTGTACTTTTTCAGGAATATATTTCCTCTGGCTCATCTTTTCAGCAATACATGTGCACCTAATGTAAGATCCAGTTACAAGATTATTGTCTTGAAAGGAAAGATTGCATTTGATACAGAGCTGTAGAGTTTTACAGAAGGCAGCCTTGGCTTTAAGAGCAGAATGCTGTAACCACTGTACACATAAAGAAAGAAAAAAATCATATAAGGGTATAAGGTACTCTTTAATGGATGTATTTCCAATTTTAGGATCACATATATAGGCTAATAAATATTAATAGTATATTAATGCAGCAAAAAGTAAAAGAGTGGGAAAATAATATGATTAAAACAAAGCTTGAATATTACAATGGCCATATAAAAACCACCAAAAAACTCATACTGCATTAAATACAAACCATGCACCATTTCAGTGCTGCATGAAGTTTACCAGTAAAAACTTTTACAAAGCAGTCAAATTTCAGCTGCTCAGAATAAAACCTACATGCCTTGCCCAAGTAGTGCATGGCAAAGTATTTACCATGTATTTACAAGTATTTACCAAAGTATTTACAAGTAATTTAAGAAGAATTTTTAAGAAACTTATGTTTTGCACTTCACATACAGTCATCTAAAAATATTAGTGAATCCACTATTCTGGCAGGTTTTGATGGTAAAAGATCAGATTTAGGCAATGAATTATTGCCCCCTGGTGGCACATTAAGAATCAATGTAATGAAAAAGAAACCAATTTCAGATAAATAAGCAAATCTTTTATTTTAAGAATCCCGTTTTGTACAATTAATATCTGGAGGTGTTAAAAGAATGCACAGTCATTTTAATATGTATTAAGATAACAGTAAATGGGGTATAATTTACATTTTCATCTTCATGATGATTCTAATAAAGAATGTTATGTTTAATTATCAGTTTTGTAAAATGTAAATAATAACATACCAGAATAAAACTCTTTATCAGCAGACTGCCACAGCAAAAACTCCTGACAGTCAAGCAAATTACTTCAACATCTAATTTTTGCTTAAAAGAATAGTAAGTCCTTTTAATTTTCATATAAATAGAGAAAACACTTCCCGCATCTGAATCCAAGTGGGGCTCTTCTTCGTTCCATGAGATAACATCAGCAGCCAAGGACAGAGAAGCACAGGAACAACAGGATTTGATCTTATGACTGGCTAGAACAACAGCATAGTTAAACGTTGATGCAATGTTTTCCACATGGGTTAATACAGGAATTCATGTATCCTAATCCTCAAATTATGAGTTGTTAGCATCTCCTAACGTCTGTCCAGCCAACAGCCACTGACTCCTATTAAATTACTTTAATACTGCTTGGCACTTTCCTTACATCACCTCAAACTAACGTGGCCCTAAACATCTAGTCCAAATCATTTTGCTGTTCCAGGTGAAAAAAACTTGCTTTATCACAGTGGGTTTATACAATCTGTAATTGCAATGATAAAATACATCTTCCAGAATACAAAAAGGAGTGAGAAATATTAATTCCTCATGGAACTACACATATTACCACAGAGAAGTTACCAATTAGGTTATGTTGCACACACAAAAATGAGCATTTTTACATTTTAGTGTAATCATGTGTCCCTTCCATAATAGGAAAACCTGCACCTGCAGCAGTCTAACCTTGCATTGCAATACTGACAACCAGCATTTGCATGACATCTTTAAATGCACAACTCCCAATCTCCTGAAACACAAATATCTTGTCTTTGAGGAGCTGCAATATAGTTTTCCCTCTTTTATTCTTGTTGATTCATTAGAGCACGAAAACAACTCACCTCAGTTCTACACTTCTCTACAAGGTCAATTATTATCATGGAAATACTTGGCTGAAAATTTGTTGCTATGAAGAAAACTCCATTCTCTATCGAGGCATCTGATATATCACTGGTGATACTATAAGCTACTCTAAAGGAATGTATAACTGGAAGTGCTATGAAATACATAGTAAATGAAAATTAATTCAGTATTTATTCAAGATAATAGAGTATTAGTTGACTTGTTTGGTCTGACATATTAGAGTATGAATAAAGTTCTTCATGGCTTTGAATTCCTCATACCAGACTAGCAGTTTTACATGTCTGATGAAATCAGGACTAGAAATTTCACCTGATGTGGGTGGGAGAAGCAAAATAGTTCATAATACTTAAAGCAAAAGAACTCCATGACAGACTTACCTGCTGTAGAAGAGAGTTAATTGCCATAAAGAGCAATTAAGCAACAAATGGGATACCTAACAAGGATCTTTGTTTTAAAGAAATGTTTTTGTCTTGACAAACAAGTTATCTATGCAACTGGCAATTTTGAGACTACTGCTGAGGCTGGCAAATGACAAGGTGTCAGTGCTTGTAAAACATTATCAGAAGTGTGGAGGAAAGGGCAGGAGCAATGGAACTGGGACTTGGGGAAGGATGTTGCTGCAAGGTAAATGTAAAGGATTAGTGTGGACATGCCACATTTGATGGCTCATGTCTGGCCCTAGAGGAACATACCTTGCCCTTCACTCACAAACCTCTTGTAATTAACTTATACCTGACACGGGCATTCTATCCATGTCTCCCCTATGAGTGACACACATAGCTCTAGCTGCCTCGCACTAGCAAGTATTGACAAAACCAGGTAATTTGGCAGGGAGTCAATACTAATTACTCTCACTCATACTTGCACGGCAGTGCTCAGCCAGAATGCTCTCTCCCAGCTCTTGCTGTTACCTGAAGGAAAGAGAAGCCTCCCTCCTCGCAGTAACCACTGAGAACCCTCTCCTCGAGGGGAAGCCGCCTGAGGGGTGCCTGGGGCCACCGGGCTTATTCAGCCCGGAGGAGACGGAGGGGAGGCCTCACTGCACTTACAGCTTCCCAGGAGGGGAAGATGAGGCCGACACTTCTCTTTGGTGACCAGGGACAGGACCTGGAATGGGAGGTTTAGGTTGGGTATTAGAAAATGGTTCTTTACTCAGAGAACCAGCGTTTGGGCACTGGAACAAGCTCCTCAGGGAAGTGGTCACAGCACCAGCCTGCCAAAGCTCAAGAAGCACCTGGACAACATTCTCAGGCACACGGTGTGACTCTGGAAGTGCCCTGTGCAGAGCCAGGAGCAGGACTCGACGATCCATGTGGGTCCCTTCGAACTCGGCATATTCTGTGATTCCTCCCTTAGCCCACGCTGGCTATGCAGCGCTCAGTGCCGCTGTCGCAGAGGGAGGACAGGGGTGAGGGGCGGTTTCCTGCGCGGGCCCGGCAGGCTGCCGAGAGGGGAGGAGGGGACAGCCGAGCGAGGCGCTCGGTGAGGCGGGGCCGTCCCGGGCCGGGCGGGAAGGCGCCGCGGGGGCCGATGGGTAACGGAGGGAGAAGGCGGCGGCGCGGAGGGGAGGGCGCGTGCGCGGGTCCCGCCCGTTCCCGTTCCCGCTCCGGCGCCGCGGGCGGGAGCCGCGGCCATGACGGGCAGCGATGAGGGTAAGAGCAGCCCCGCGGCGCCCCGCGCCCGGCTGCGCTTCGGAGCTTCGCTGTGAGGCCGTCAGCGCGCTCTCCCTTCTCCCGCGCCTCGCCGCGGGGCAGGGGGGAGGGGCCGGGCGGACATGGCCAGCCCCGACAAATGGGAGCGCCTGAAGGCGCTGCAGGCGGACATGCTGCGTGTGAGTGAGGTACATGGCGGGAGGCGCGGCCCGTGGCGGGGGAGAGGGCGGGACGGCGCCGCAGCTGCGCTCCTGCCGCGGGAGCTGGAGGAGGCGGCCGGAGCCCGTCCTACGTCTCTGGGCGGGAAAGATGCGGCGGGCCCGGCAGCGTGGTACCCAAATGGGGCGCTGGGTGCTTCCCTCCCGCGTGACGCTGGGATGGGCTTCCCGGGAAAGGCGCTAGAATGCAAAAGAATGGTTTTTCTTGCCTGTGTTACCTATAGCCTCTTAATCGCGCTAAATATGTTGTAACTAAAAGTATGAGAAAAGGGGACTACAATGTGTTTTCTCCTCTTAATGGCTACAATCATCTTACGTGCAGCTGCCACTACCTTTAGCAATGCTATGAAGTAGTTAGCAAAAAAGCCTATTTTGTAAAACTTTTTAAAAAATGTTACATGTTTTTAGTTAATCTTGATGGTGCATACTTTTAATTTTGTGAAATGTTTTAAATGTATTTTTTTTTAATTAATCTTGTCAGTTGGACTTAAGGTTACTTGATAGTATTAAAGCCATGAAAGAGTTAATGTAAGTTTTTAGGTGGGTAATTGAAGTGATGATTGTAAGAAGCAAATGATGTTTGCCACAGCTTCTTCATGTAGATACTTAGATGAGTGTATGATGGGTGATACTTTCCTGAATCAGCTTCTTACAAACCGAGAGGTAGATATGGTAGTCATTAACAGCCTTGCCTGTGATGGCCATGGAATAGTGGGTGTGAATTGCATCTAGTGCAGGCACTGCCCGACCCTTGGGATAACAAAAGGGAACAGAGATGGTCTCACTGCTAAGGTGGACGAAGAGAGACACATGGGGAGACACAGCAGGAGCAGAGGACTCAGAGTGAAGAGCAAGATTTACCTGAGTAGACTATGAGGGTATAAAACCTTAGAGGTTCCTTTGCTGTGTGTCCCTCTTTGGAGGTACCAGCTTGGGCTGCTTCTGTGTTGCTGCACTGTGAATAAATTGCTTTATGTAGAGACATCTGAGACTCTGCAGTGGGAAACCTGGGGTTGAACCAGTGAGGAAACATGGCCTGGCTGCATGAGTGTGGTGTGTAGGGAGTCAAGAGGGCCTCCCAGTAGCACACTGAGGCAGTCCACCATGAAGGGGCTTCAGTTCCAGCAGTGACAGCGTGAGACTTACGGGGAGTCTTATGAATGGTCAGACTGGGAAGTTTTCTTAACAGTGGGATATTCAAGACCCTCAGCCTACTACTAAGAAAGGCTAGTAGTAAGGTACAGAACCTGGATTCCAGCTTACTCAGTCTTCAAGACTCCAGTTTATTCTGCTAAGAGGTAGGTTGAGATTTTTGGGGAGGCAGCTTTGGAAGCTGGAGGAGCTGAAGAGATGGGAGATTAGTAAGGAGAAACCTTTAATCGTGACACTTATGGCAAAAAGAACAGGACAGTCTTAAAGGACAGACTAAAGAACAAGAATAAGAAGTGCCTGGACATGCAGATGCAATGCTTGGAAAGCCAAAACAGTAGTGTTGAAACTAGCAAGGAATGTCAAATGTCACAATATTGAAGAAATTTCCCTGTCTGACCGTGCAAGAGCCACTCTTGTCAGTCACTCTCACACCACCTGAGCTGGGGCCGAGGCCCCTTTGCAGCAGCACCCCCACACTTGCACAGACATGATCTCTTCACCAAATTGACCCCAGGTTTCCCATAGCAGAGTATTAGACATGTGGATTCTTAAAATAACAACAGCTGGAACAGGGACCCCAAACAAAGGAAAACTTGGGCTTGTATACCTTGAATTGGGTTCTTGTGGTCAGGTTTTGATAATAGGTGGTGCCTGCAGGGCGGCTTCTGTGAGAGGCTGCCAAAAGTTTCCCCCATGTCCTGCATAGCTAATGCCAGGCAGCTCCAGGATGGATCTAACACTGGCCAAGGCAGAGTTAATCAGAGATAGTAGTAGTGCCTCAGTGATAACATATTTAAGAAGAGGGAAAAAAGTTATTATACAGTTGTAATTACAGCCAGAGATGAGTGGAGTGAGAATATGTGAAAGGAACAACTCTGCAGACACCAAGGTGAGTGAAGAAAGAGGAGGAGGAGGTGCTCCAGGTGCCTGCTCTGCAGAGACTCCCTGGAGCCTTGGTGCAGCCCATGGTGAAGCAGCAGCAGCCCATGGAGGACCATGGGGATGCAGAGATCCACCTGCAGCCTGTGGAAGAGACCCAGGCTGAACAGGTGGATGCCTGAAAGGAGGCTGTGAACTTGTGGGAAGCTCATGCTGGAGCAGGGACCCGTGGAGCCCATGCTGGAGCAGGCTTTCTGGTAGGACTAGTGACCCTTGACCCACACTGAAGCAGGCTGTGCCTGAAGGACTGCACCCTGAGGAAAAGTGATGGACACTGAAAGAGTTGGAGAACTGTTGCTGTGGGATGGACTCATATTGGAGAAGTTAATGGAGGGTTTCTTCCATGGGAGGGAACTCCACACTGAAGTAGAGGAAGGACACTCCACCCTGAGCAGCAGCAGGAACAACATTTGATGAACTGACATAACCCCCATTCCCATCTCCCTGCACTGCTGGTGTGGAGGAGGTAGAGCTTGGGAAGGTGGGAGGAGTGGGGGGAAGGTGTTTTCTTAAGATGTGTTTTATTTCTCATTATTCTGCTCTGATTTTACTGGTAATAAATTTAATTAATATTCCCAAGTTAAGTCTGTTTTGCCCATGATGGTATTTGGGGAGTGATCTCTTCTGGTCCTTAGCTCAACTCACAAACTTCTTGTTACATCTCTCCCCTGACCACTTGTGGAGGGGAGTGATAGAGCAGCTTTGGTGGCCTGGCAGGGTGTATCCTAGGGTCTGTCCTGTTGTTAGGTGGAGGATGTGAGGTTTATAGGCTGGAGGAAGGGGTCATCTAACACCTCATGAACCTGGGAAGTTGAAAATCAAGATAAAGCCTTGCCTTTACCCTGCAGTGGTACAGGCTGGGGACCACCCTATTGAAAGGACCTGGGGTTCTTCATGGACAGTGGGCTAAGTGTGCACCTGCATTGTGTTCTGACATTAAGGCATATGAGGCTGTCTTAGAAGGAGAACAGTAAATTGAGGGAAATTATTCTTTTTCTTTATTTGAAAGTATATTAGATTGCCCTTGGAATGTTGTTCCTGATTTAGGCCCACTAGTACAGGAAAGCTGTTAAACTCCTGAGAGAACTTGTTAAGCCACAGCCGCCCTTCAGTAAAATCATAGCATTGCCTGAGTTGGAAAGGACCCATAAAGATCATCAACTCCTACCCCAGCACAGGGCAATCCCAAAAGTCACACCATGTTCCTGAGAGCATTGTCCAAGAGCTTTTTGAACTCTGGCAGGCTTGGTGCTGTGACTGCTTCCTTGGGGAGCCTGTTCCAGTACCCAGCCACCCTCTGGGTGAAGAACCATTTTCCTAATATCTAACCCAAACTTCCTCTGACAAGTTTCATTCCATACTTGCAAGCAAGTGAAGAACTTTAAAAGGTGACCAGATATTTCACAGTTGTACATGATGGGTGATTGAAAGGAAATGGCCATTAATTGAAACAAAAGAAGCAAGAGAGGTTGCAGCTTGCCTGAGCATCGGCAAGTTCAGTGGTGTTTCCTGCTTTTGAGAACACAGTGAGTTGTGCTGAGATTTAAGGGCTGAAAATTCTGGCAGGAATTAAGGCACATGTATTCCATCTATCTAGTGACACATCTTCACAGTAATAGCTGTTGAGTTGTCAGAGCTGTGATGGCTGTAACCTCTAAAGTAGATTTGATGATTTCTTGTGAAGAAGCTCCCCCTGTACATAGCATTTTATGACAGTTGTTTTTTTACCTTTTTATGTCCTCAGGCATCAATGATCAACCTGAATGTGCACAAGGACACACAGCATGTGAAGAGTAAGTTGCTATGTGTCATGTGTGAAAATTAATCTTGCAGTATGTGCCTTTCTACAATATGAGTACAATGCTGTAGACAAATGAGAAATTGTGTTTAATATCAACAGAGCAGGAAAGATGCTGAACACTGACTGAAATGACAGATGTGAAGCAATACATTCTTTATAGTTTTTCCTCTTCAGATCTGTTGCAAGTATACCTTCCCACTGCTATATAGAAAATAATACATAGGAAAAGTGAGTTAGAGAAAACTGGAACAACATACTAGCAACTGGTGCATTTCAACTGGTGTTAATAAATGTGGAAATAAACTTGAGTGAATTTCTGGGTGTTGGGGGTTTTTTTGTTTTATTTTCTCACAAGCTGAGTTGTTTCACACATTTCACAGTAACACAGTCCAAAACTGAGTTGTTGAACCTATCCCTTCATGTTACAGAGTGCACAAACTTGCAGCCATGGAATGGGTGTGATAAGTTATGAGTAAAAGTGCGCATCTTATTCATCTTGGGGAAGATACTGACGGTTGAAGTAAAAGTGTTGTCTAGGGTGTTTTGTTTACACACTCACCTTTTCTTGAGGCGTTAGACTGGAATATTGCCCAGGGACACAGGTTGATCAGATGAAATACCTAGTTTGCTTTACAGGAGAAAAGACAAGTAACAGGAGAATTTGACAATCTTTTATTGGCTGGCATCAAGTGAATGTGTGCATACCATGACTTTCTGTTCTTCAGAAGTAGATTACTTTTTTGTGCTTTTTGCATACGTAAATAACAATCTCAAGTTATTCATCAGTGATTTCTGCTGTTTCTGCAAATATGGTGGTAATGGATACACATAGCACAGCGATCTCTTAAACCAGGGTGTCAGGGTAGCTGTAGATCTTTGTAGTAGTAAATCAAACAATGGAATGACCAGTTCTTTTCCCCTGAGAACCAGATAATGCAAACAGTTTGTCTACATAGTAAGGTCTTCAGTTCCGGAACAGATTGGTCCTCTGCAGGCTGAAACAGTCCTGAAGCCAAGATGATTCCTGAACCATGCCTAATGGTTACTTGCCAGGTCTGCAGGTTAAACTGGACCAAAAATATGTGAAAAAATACTCTAATAGTGTCATGCAGCAGAGATAGAGCTGTATTTCTCTGCCAGCACCTCAGCACTGTCCATAGTTAACCAAAGGTTTCATTGGTATTTGTTCAGTAATCCAATACCATGTCCTGTAGAACATACAGTTATTCAGTTATTAATATCCATACTAGCAGTGTGGATGAATGTTGAAAGCACAAAAATGCATGCTTGCTATTTAGGTAAAATCATTGCAAACAAATGAAGGTTTGTGTACTTCATAGGCTTTTTACGGTGCTGTTGCAATGTAAGCATTAAAAACTGCACTGTTTCCAGACTTCTACCTTCATTGTTACTTTCACTATCACTTTTTTTACTTCATGCTTATGTAGTAGCCTACCCTAAATATTCTGCCAAAACTTTACAGAAACTGTGGAAGTCAAAAGGCCTCGATTTGATGCATCCTTGGTGCTTTTGACACGAAGATTTATGGCTCTTCTCAGAAAAGCTCCAGACGGTGTCCTTGATTTAAATGAAGTAGCAACAACACTTGGAGTACGGAAACGAAGAGTGTATGACATCACCAATGTGTTGGATGGTATCGACTTGATTCAGAAAAGATCTAAGAATCATATCCAGTGGATGTGAGTTAACTTTGAAGCTTCTTGTTTCTGAAACAGTAAATCCCAACAGTGTTGAGTAATATTTATAACTTTAAGAGTATCTTAAAGTATATTAAGTTAATTCTCTTAGATAATATTTTAAGTTCTGTATCCTTCCTTATGCTGTGTGAATTACCTAATATGTTAACAAGTATCAAGTACAGAAGTACATGGATACATATTTCAGCAGAATAAAGGATGCCAGACTTCCTTACTGTTTGCTGTTAGTATACTTGATGTTTAATAAACAGGCTTTTATTTATACAAACAGGCTAGACAATTTTCATATTCTTCTAGAGGTAACGATCTTGACCAACTTATTGGAAAAACACCAGAGCAACAAAACCTTAGAGATGAACTTTCTGATTTATCAGCCATGGAAGAAGCTCTGGATGAATTAATCAAGGATTGTGCTCATGAGATATTTGAACTAACAGATGATGAAGAAAATGCTAAATATCCTTTCAACTCTTGCATTATTTTAACACATGGTTTTGGTTGCACATACTCACATATCTAGTAAGAAGTGTAGGCTGATACCACAGGTATGCAGTACTTGTTGGTAATGAGTTTTATAACAGCAAACTTTTCGATTATTTTGCATTTGAGAATGCCAGTCATGTGCCCCGCTTTGCAGCATCATGGAGAGTCTAGCCTTTCCTCAGAGGAGTGCTGCTTATGTGACTTTTCCACTGCAGAAGAACAAAGTGAGGCAGTAGTCTTAGCACCCTGACCATCACTCTGTTCTCTCCATTTGAGTCATCTCAGGGGCAGGTTTTGACCTACCAGTGAGCTCAAGCTGCTTTAGTGAGATGACAGAGGACTCAAAATGGAGTCCCAGTGGCCTGTCACCAAGGAGATATAATTATACCATTATATATTATATTATGTCCTAATACTCCTCTCTTAAAAGAGATTCCAGTGCAGTTCTGACTTTCAGATGGGTTTTGACAATTAAAAAGAGATTAATTTTAATATATGGCATAAAGATTGAGTTTTGGCTTTGGGTTACAGTAAAATATTACTTAACTTCCTTGTTTGGCAGGTTGTTAAGGTATGTGCGCCAATGAAATGTGCTCATATTCTTTACACCTTACTGATTAAGAAAATAGTTCTACAGTGTCTCAGGAAATTATTTCCATGCTATTAGAAAACAGAATGTAATTCCTGAAGAACAGTATTCCTTCTGCTTTATAGACATAGGACAACATCTGTGAAGACTGTTCAGGTTTTTTTTATAACATTGTATATATTTTTAAAAGCTTTTTTTCCTTCCTGGAAATAGAGAAAAAGTATTTTTCTACCATTAGTTGATACTTGATTTTACAAAGCTAATATTAACCTCTGCTGAATTGTTGATTAATTTCCTGAAATTCGTATTCTGCCTCAGCATATCTTGACATGACACTCTTGCTTCTGCCCATTAGCAAATTACATAATCCTTAACCAATGTATACACTAGCTTATGTGACGTACCAAGATATCCGAAGCATTCAGGCATTTCAGGAACAGATTGTGATTGCAATCAAAGCTCCAGAGGAAACCAATTTGGAAATACCAGTTCCTAAAGACGTAAGTCTTATATATTTCTTCTAAAGGAACAAAAGTTTTTAAATTTGATTTTTTGCAGCAGCAGTCACTAATTGACTTGCAGTTTCTCTGTCATACAGATAGTGGTAGTTAAATGTCCTTGTGTTGCACCGAAGAGTACTGCAGGGATAATAGCTTACTTGCTGTATTTTTCTTTTTGCCTAAATTCCTAAGCCATAAATGTATCAGAACTTTAGTTAACCTTGTTTTGTTAGAGAGAATGGAACAGCTGTAATAAAGGATGCAATGTACAGTATGGTTGGAAAAAGAAAACATTTTGTCACTCTGGTAGATTATATCTAGAGGGATTTTTCATGGAGTGGGGCTGTGTCCTGTCCTCACCCCATGGTGCAATACACAGGCTCTATTCTTGTGTCACAGAGGAGCCAGACCTTTGCCCCCTGCACCCAGCAGTGCTGCAGCTGCATAGTGGGAACCTGTGTACTGGGAACCCACTGTTGGTAGTGCTCTGAGAGGGCAAATCCTGCAAGACAGCCTAAGATAACGAACAGAATTTTAATTCCATTTTCTTTTTTGCATAAGTATTTTTTATAATCTTCCCAATTGCATAGTCATTGAAGTTGCCTTGCTGTGTGGATAGAAAGGTGGGGATATCTTGGGAAAAGGAAATAAATGAGTAGAACCAAAGGAGTTAGATCTACTGTATATAGATCTCCAGTTGTTTCCCTGGTCAAAGGAGCTGTCTCTCATCCAGTGTAGATGGGAAATACCTAATTCCAAAAGCCACCTGAAGCAATAAAAAGGCAGAATTTAAAAAGTTGTACATTAGAACTGAATATTTCCTCCATTGTTCATTAAGATTTATTTGCTCTGTGTCTTTCAATGTGATGTCTGCTGAAGGAAAGCAATAGAAGCGATAAGCTTTACTATTTTGTTAAAGCTGTGTGCTCCAGTTTGTTGTCTGTTTCATGGCACTGTTATGTCAGGTTTTTAAATTCTGTTACTCTTTCTAAACATATAAGTAAGTCTTGGTTGTATATCTGAAGGTCAACAGAAAGACTAAACAAATACTTTAATGCACATTCATTAAAAATGAAAGCTTGTTAGCTTAATTCTGCATAATAATTGTCCTGCATATGCATGTAATAGTCATAATTTATGTGGAAGCAGTAACACAATTTTAAATAGTTATATCATTTCTGTAGTTGTTCTGTTCTTAATCTATTGTCTTTAAAATGCGTGCAAAAATAGATAAAGAATGTATAAGATTTATTCTTTTAATTATATACAAGTTGCTCTTTTATAGGATCACATAGAAGTACATGTGAAGAGCACAAAAGGACCCATTGATGTGTATCTATGTGAGGTGGAAAAAGAAGATCCAGGTGCCAAAACTTGTGAAGATATGGATACTGTCACTAGTGAAACTGAGACGTCATTTTTATCCTGATGAAGGTAACATCATCCTTTTACATTTTTTTCCACATGTATTTTTTTGTTTAAGACTATCATATTCTGATAAAGTTGTAAGCTGTACTGTTGAACAAGTGTAAATTTCTGAGCATAAATTGTGGGCCAAGATGTGTGGGAGTATAGGAAACGCCTGGAGGAGAAGTCTGTGCTGTTGAGTTACCTCACAGCATCAGGAGGTCAGAGAGTCAGGCACGTGCACACAGAGCAAGGCGTTCTTGCTCCCTGGCCTTTTCCTTCCTTTGCTCTTTGCTGGTTTCCTGTTGCAGCTGTGCTCTGTGGATGGAGCAGCGTGTGTCAGCTCTCAGCTGCTGCACTACAGAGTCTGCTCAGCTGAGATTGCTGCCATGAGAGTTATGATGCCCTTTTAAACAAGGTTGTGCTACTGCTCATTCCTGCCCTAGGGGAGGGCAGACAGAAGAGGGGACATAGTATTTTAATCTCCTAAAACAAGATTGGATGGAATAGAGATTGCGAAGAACCCTAGTGCTGCAGGATGTTGTGGCTTAAAAATAAATGTGGCAGGAATTGCAGTAGCTCAGAACACAAAGAAAGAAATTATCTTTAGAAGTGCTGCTTTGTAGGTGAAGGGAAGAGTTGGCTTTTTCATCCTAGGCTTTTTTTAATTCCTTTTGCTTGTAGAATAACTCAGAATTGTATTTTATACAATTAGAGTAATCATATTCCTTTTTTACTTTCCTTTTAAAGTGAGATCTCCAATTGAAGAGAAAAAAACATTTGAGATGCCAGATTGATTACAACACAAAAATCTAATATAGAATGTAAATATCTGTGTTATAGGGCTTTTCCAAACTGCTTGGATCTGCAAACTTTGGAACATTTCAGGTTACGAAGTGTTTTAAAAACCCAGCAGTGGATTGGTTGAGTGCTTTCACAGGCTTGCTTATGTTTCCAAGTCAAAAGGCTTGTTTCTGGAGTTGTATTTAAGAGCTTTGTTTTTGTAATTGCATGTGACCTACAGAGCTTTGGGAAAACATTATAATTTTAATTGACAGAAAAACAAAAAAATCAATTACTTCCAAAAATTAAGGTTGGAGAACAATTTCTGGAAGGGTCCACAATCGGCGTGAGAATGTGTAAAATGAAGAAATGCACTTTTCAGTTCTGAGGCTGCACTACTAAGCAGGATTGTCAAATACAAGTGTAACAAAGAACTGGTGTGTTGGAAGCCTTTGCTATAAAGAACAACATGGAAATATCCTGGGAGTTATGCCTTACACTGTGTGGGTGCTGTTTGCATCCAGCTCTGCATGAACTATGGTGTCAACACTGAAGTGAAATAATTGGGCTCTGTGTACATACTTGTATCAATTCTAGGTAGTTATTGATGTACATTTGTTGAGATGGTTTGCATTTCTGCCTCTGTACAGCAAAGAAATAAAATAAGCTTACAAAAATATGAAATAGTCTAATGAAACATGTTGGGTTGCCTTTGCTGCAATTCACTTGGGAACTACATACATTTTAAATTATGTGTAAATTGAAAATCTGTTTTACATGGTGCTGTCAGATAACACTTGCTGTCAGATTCTGTGATTCACTTAGATCTGGATCTTATGATGCCACAGTACTGTAGCAATTTTCAGAAGAATGATTGATAACTACTTAAATTGGTCCCTTCCAGTTTCTGGAGTTTACATACAGCAGAGCTTTAGTTGAGTATCGTGACGTCTTTGTGGCTCAGCTTGAAAAAATACATAAAATACTTAAGGACTATGTCCGTATTTGCCATCTTTCATATCCATAAAGCTGTCAAAATTTGTATACTGGAATTGCTAAAGGACTGAACTGTCACTGTACAAATGCTGTGATCACTTCATCTCAATATGGTTTCTGTAGGGGTGAGGTGGGTTGGCAGGTTTGGTTTTAAATAGGAAGTCCAAGTCCTTGGGTCACACAGTATTGACAACTATACATCCACTCACAAGTGAGAGCACCTCTACATGTTCTAGCCAGCAACTCTACAGCTACTGCAGACAGATGAAGTGAAATTAAATGCTCTGTGCTCTACAGTACAAATAATGTGGCACAGCTGACACAATGAGTATAAAATGCTAAGGAAGTCTGTCTTAAACAGCGGAACAATTCATTTAAATGAAACATTAGGCTTTTTCATTTTGAACAAATTTCTAGTGATTGTTTTTCCTCACTCATTTGTACAGGTTTTCCAGGAGTATAATTAATGTTTTTAGCCACACATTTATCACAGTGACATGGAAGACGCTGTAATATGACAATTATACTGTTACTATTTTATTAAATACATCTACGGTTGTAATGGTGCACCTTCAGTGGAACGAATGGACTTTTGAAGATTAAACTACTGCTTTTACTACTTGGTTATGTGCAGTATTACCCATTGGTGATGCTGGAAAACAATGTACTGTATAAGCTCAGTGCACTAACTAGCTGAAAAGATTCAACTTGGACTTGAAAAATACCGGAGTGATGCTGAACTTACAAGTTACAAGGTCACTTGTAAATGTGACAGGACTTTACTCTGAATTTGTATAATAATGCTTGATTTTTTTTTGAGAGAGAGATTATTATTTTTGCTGAGTCTATATCTGTGCATTTTCAGTACAATTGTATATGTAAGAAGCTCTCTTGCCTATCTGAGGACTCTAATAAATTAAAAGTTTCTAGTATTCTTTCTGCTTTCCCTTCAGTAAGAATGGCTAAGCATCTAAATGCATTAATCAGCAATAGCAACAGCCAGGATCTGTAATTATTAAATTCCAAGTTTTGCTGATTCTTATAGGAAAAATCACTGCAGGTTGCCATTTTAGCCCTTATTTGGTGTGGGAAGTCACTTGTCAGTTTTCAGATATGAGCTACAGTTTTATATAATGTGATTTTTAAAGAGTGAAGATTCTTGCAAATTGTTGTCTGTTGTAAAGCATTTGAGTCAGCAATTTTCTTCAGTTTGAAGAATCTTTTTGGTGTGTGTGAAGAGCCTCATTTATAAGCATAATTAAACACTGATTTCAAAAGTCACTTTAGCTTGTCCTTGTCAGTAGCAAGGTTCACCTGCTGGCTGCAAGCTCTAAACCCTTGTGTTCCATGATCCTGGCATGGGCTGGCCCTAGCACCCTGCTGGGACCTCAGTAATTGCTGAAGGGTTTATCAGGAACATGAATCTGCTATTTTTGGTTCCACTTCTGGATCTGCTTGGGGTAACTTGTGAGAACTGCATTGAAGTTAAAATCTATAAACTACAGTTGGTTGTGTAGGTTATATAAATCTAGACAAGGCTCCTCACTGTCTGTAGATGCTTACTGAAGCACTGGGGTACTCGTTTGAAGAAAAGCACGATCTATGTTTCGAAGGAAATTTAATGATGTTTGCAGAGAAAGGGCAGCCTGGTTCTGTCCATGTATGGCTGCCCTGGTTCCTTCCTTCGTGGCAGACAGCGGGTGATCTGAGGGCCTGGAGCTGCGCTCTCCAGACCCACCATGTGGACATGGGCTGATGGAAGCTCCTCACCATGTGATCCATAAATGAGGTGGTGTTTCCAATTGACTCTAGATTAAGGGATGGCGTTATAGAAGACAATCTGAGAAGCTTTAACAGTAAATTCAAAGATCCAAGCTCAGCAAATTGCAACTCTTTTATTGACTTCTATTTGGCCACTTTGGGGGATGCATTCTCCCCACCCCAGCCACACTGTCGTGTCAGAATGTTCATTAGGCTTCAGCCTTTACAAACAACAGCTGGCTGAGCTTCTCTTGAATTTATCAGAAACACTCTTCTCCCAGGAACTTTTGCTGTCTAACAAACTTCTGTGTTTTAATGAACAGCCTTGGAAATTTATTTTTGTTGCCTGAACAACAACCTACGTGGAATAAAATGTTTGTTATCAAACTTTCAAAGAAAGTTACCAACCTGAATTGTGGCCAGGATGGAAAAGTACTGTGACTGAAACTAACTCTTGTGGCCCTATACACACAGACCAGAGTGTGACCCTTGGAGCTCTTCTGGTCTGCAGTGTGCTGTGGCCAATCTCTGCTGCTAGCTGGGCATTCAAGGATCAAATCAAGCTTCCCAGAAGTTAGTTGTGATCTTTTTACAATCCCTAAAACACCTACAAAACCAGAACAATATCCACACAGGACCTCCATCCTATACACTAAAGCAGGTTGCACAGAATTCAGGCAGGAGCTGAGAACTGTAATTTACTTGATAATGCTACTCTCTACAGATCGTCAGAGAACTTTTTTACCAAGCAATGTTCTCACAATCAATGCCAGTAATAATTTGTGTAAGAAATAACTTCTCATGAAAAAAATCTCTCTGGTTTTAGAAACAATTTCAGCCTTAACTGCCCAGCAATGTGTGTGACATTGTCTTCAGGCTGACAAGAAGCTACTAGAGGTGATTTCTGTATTTATTCAGCTGAAGAGAAAACAAACACATTTGAAATTATGCAATATTATCCTACCCTGGGAAAGTATTAATGACGGAAATACAGAGATATAGGATTAATTATTCCTGTGATTAGAGGTTAAAATAAAGCAAAGTAAAAGCAAAGTACCGTGAAAGCATTAGCATTGCCTTTCTTTTGAGATAAAAAGATTTAATTGCAGATTTGTCATTAAGAACTGAATAAACAAATGCTTTCTATCTTTGGGATAAAAACAAATGCAGTCTTTCAAATAGCCAAAATTGATACATTGTCAGTGTCCATGCAGAGATTAGTAGTTTTGACTCAAAAAACATTGACGACCCTGGGCCACTGAGCAGCAGAAGAGGCAAATGTGGATTAATGTGTATTTATTGATTAGTTATGTGTTTCTCCTGATCTGAAATACTCTAGACTGTATTAAAAATTTATTGCAGGTTGACACTCAGGAATCTTACTTCTTTCAAAAAGGCTTTAAATTTGTGACACTAGATGATGATTATACTCTTTGAAACAAGTATCTTCCAATCAATATATATTTTATTCCCAATCTGTAAAATACTGTTTCTTTAAGAAAGTATAAACCGCTTGGAAAGAAGGGATTGGAAGGTTGTCCAGATATTGTTGTCTGTATTCTATGTATGTGTCTCTGAGGATCAGTTGCCTGGAAATGAAAACAAGACAACAGCAATCATTTACATAGATGTTGCCTAAAAACTTCTCAGGCATTTATGCTCTCTCTGCTGACTTTATGCCAATTGTCCCTCTCTTATATTGACACATGGAGCTATTTTTGGGGCATAAGGAGGGAAGTCTGCAAAGCCGCGTTTAATATTTGGAATGAAAATGATACGGAGCTAAAGGGGGAAAAAAATCTCCTTAATTCAACTTAAAAAGTTTTTTACCACCTTTGAAACCAAAACCTCATCAGGATGGTGGTGTGTGTAGTCAATTGCTTCCAATCCATTTAACAAAACTGAGGTTCAACTACAAATATTCATTCAGCCATGGTTTTATTGATGGCAAATGATGACTCTGAAATGGGCCTGAGTTCAGCTCTAAATATAATTTACTTAATTGTTGCACTATGATACTTTTGTATGGGTAATTCTTACTTGAAAGTAATAATGGATTCACAATGGTAATATTGGTAGTACAGATTAATTACAGAGATACAGAACTACCATTATCAGAAGAATGAGATCTGTAGTTTCTGTTTCCATACAGAGAAAATCTCAGGGTGGGCTGTCCTTTAAGGACAGTTTTACTTACATATAAAGCCGTATCTCCTTTCAACACCACATCCTGCTGGTGTCAGGCAGCTTGCTGCATCTGGAACAAACCATTCCTCTGTGCTGTGCCCATTTGCAAAAAGGAGGGACTGTCTTGATCTCTTTTGCAAACTCTGATCAGTTCTGCTCTGCAGTGACTCCTAAGAGTGTGCCAGCTTCCCCAGGACTCTCCACAGGATGCTTGTCCAGCACCAGCAATAGCAATCCCCAGATTTGCTGTGCTCTATGAAGTAACCACAGTGGGTGCCCTGGGACAGCATCCTTTCCAAAAACAGTACTGGAGACACTATCTAATTTAAAGATGCTATCCCAGAGCTCTCATTTCTGCTGCATCACTTTAACAAATTAAAACGCAAAATAAATTAAATGTTCCAAACACATAAACATAATTAGCATCTTACTGACGATTTCAGTTGAGAAGCTGAAGTGTACAGATGTACAAATGAGAGTTCCTTATGTTTATTTTACATATACATTGGGGTTTTTTTTGGTTTTTTTTCCCCTTTTGGTATTCTATCAGTCTTGTATTAAAGATACAAGAAAATCCGAAACATTTAATTAATCTTCAAGTATAACTTGCCTTTTTTTTTCAATGATGACAAAGTTGTTTTCACTCTAGGTTAAATAAACTGACATGTAAAAAAAACTTAGAGACAGGATTAACCCTTTCCTCATACCACCTCCCAGTACATCTGTTTTTTACAGTGGCCAGTGAAATGGGTTCTGCCTTCAAGTATCAAGGCTTGTGTGAACCAAACACTCTAAACACCCTGAACTGGTGCAGTGTTTCCAGGGAAACTTTGGTGAAATGGAAAAAGGGCGACATTATCTGCCATTTCTTATCTGTGTGTGTCAGACAGCTCCCCAGCCCTGCAGAGGACCCAGCTGCACAGAGGAGCACATCTGCCCCATCTGAGTCCGGGGATGCCAGAGCTGCGGGGCCACTAGAGGGATGTCTACAACCATCCTTCCACAGCTTCTGAAGCAAACCACCACTTCACATTCCTGACCAGCTGCAAATCACACACGGCAACCAACAGTCTTTAGAAATGCTGCAGTGGATGCATGAGAGGGCTGACGAGGGAGAGTATTTGGACATTACGATGAGATGCAATCCTTGGAGGGCTATAAGGTCCAAGAGAGCAGACCAGAAATCGTATAGTCATGGATTCATAGAATGCTTTAGGTTACAAGGGACCTTGACAATAATCTAATTCCAACCCCCCTTGTTCTGGTTGAATAGTTTTAACACTATTAAAAACTACATCTAGTTATATCCTTTTATTTGATTTGATCCCAATAGTTTAGCTTGTATGTAGTGGAACTGCATAATCTATTTAAACTATCAACAAGTTAGCACAAGGCTCACTGCAAAAAGTGTTTTTTTACTAATTTAAATTAGTTGATTAGAAAAGCATGAAAATGTAATAGGGAAGAGTTCTCTCTCCTACAATGATCTGATTGGAACTATCAGATCAGTTCCTATCAGTTGGAACTGATAGGTTGAAAGGGGCTGCAAAAAAAGGAAAACATGAGTAAAGTGAAGAAATAAGTATTAGTTGTAAGTGCTATAAAACAGCTTGTGCACTCCAGAACAGCATAAGTAAGGAGCTCCAATTTCGCTGGTTGGGTAGATGGGTCAAACTGTTACTTTTAATTACATTTACGAATAAAAAAGTTTCAATTTATATGGAAAAGAAGCATCATGGATTTTAAAACAGGTAATAGTTAGAGTTGGGTGATTGATTATTTATTTCTTTTAATAGTTAATTCCCCGGAAAATGTGGTTTCAGTCATGTCTAAACTATTTGCTTCAAATTTGCTGAATAGTTTTGGCTGGAAAAAAACAAAGGGGATAAACTGTGTTGGAGGAAAGTCCCTAATTACCCAACAGCTCGATGATCAGAGCATTTACTTAGGTAGCTGAGACCCCTTAACAGAGGCTCTGTTGAGGTGGACTATGCTCAGTCTTTCCTGTGACCACTTTGATTTTGTTGCAGTTGCGAGGGATGGGGACACACCTCCCAAAGGAGCAGGCTGGTTCCCAGAGTAGGAAGCTGTGATTCTCATGCTCCCCTTCGCTGACCCAACAAACTTGGTGCCTTTGTGCAGGTCAGCCGCTTCATTGTGAGGAAGATTTTCCCCCTTTGTCCTGCTTCATGGATACCAAGTCCTTGGACAGCTTTTTAAGAAGTAGAATTCTGCTTCAAGTTCCCTTGGACAAAAGTAGGATTTCCTAATCTTAAGTATATCCATGCTATGACATTCTTTCAAGAATCCAAAACAAATATTCTACATGGGATTAGAACATAACATTTAATGGTTCACGCAAAGAAATAACCCTCAGGTTTTTCTTTCAGCAAGGAAAAGCAGCCAGTTTAGTTAGGTCCACACTGTGCTGATTTTTATGACATTCACTGCAGTTCTTGAACAAAAATGCAACTTCCACCAAGTCTTTAACTGATCATGAAATAGTTTGATAACCTTCATCCAGACTACCCTATACTTCTTACAAACCCTTATGTCTGCAGCCACATAAGAACTGAAAATGACATTGAGAGCTCCCGACTCCAGTCCTTGTGGTGCCAGACACCATATCTTATGGCCCTTTCAGAGTGCACTGATACACTGCAGGAAGGTATTTTCTGGCTGCCTTTACTTGGATGAAGGTTGTACTAACCCCACATTGTGAATAGCTAGAAACAGTCTTATTTCCCATCGGTGCTTATTTGTGGCCAGTTTACTTGCATATGCTCTTCTGCCAGCATTGTTCTGTAATGTACAACTCTTAAACTCCTTGGTTGATGTTTTTGATGTATCTTTAGACACCACCATATTTTCATTCACCTCTCTGCTGGATCTAGAAAATGGAGTTATTCAAGCTCCCTCACATAAAACAGGCTGCTTTGTTCCTTTTTATCTCTGCCAAATTCCCATTTTCAGTTCCTCTTCTCCAATCAGAGGAATTGAACTATTTATGTCCCAGTGTTCTCACTTGATCGTGCCCTAGCCTATCTCACTTGAGTATCTTTGTTAAATTTGACAATGCCATTTATACTTATTTGATTCCACATTTTCATTAGCTAATGCAAGCCTGAAGTAATTCTCAGCTATTTCCAAGTGGTAAGTTCCCACATTACATCAGAATTTCTTACTAGTCCCCAAGGACACTCCCTCTATAGACTGTACCATTTAATAATGTCCTGTTTCTATCATTCCCATCACTGAGCTGATCCAGATCTTCTGAGCAATATCCCAACCCTCAACTCTCTGCTGAGTTGTCTGATGCAAACAGCATCAGCAGCATAGTCCTGGATTACATCCCGGTAAACAAAAAAGTTCCAATTTCAAAAAGTTAAGCAAGATGGACCGGGACTGGTCCTTGTAGTTCCCAGCAATCCAAATCTTCAAGGATTCAACTAATACCTACCTCCCTATTTCACCCCACAAGGTATTGCTATCCTACATGAAGTGAGCTCTTTTTAATTTGAGAAGAGCATGATAACCTTCAGAATGTTTTATTCTCCTATAAAAATTGTACATGAAAATGTCTCCTAATAATTTCCACTAACTTCAGCTTTCTCACATCAAAATCTTCCAAGTTTTCTTCCAATTTGGTTGCAATTACCTCCTATAATACCTTATTTTTTCTTATCCATAAACATGGAAAATTAAAGTATTACAAGATATGTTTTTCTTATCCATGTGTAGTGTTTCATTTTAATATTGTCCCCCATCACCAAAGATTGGGACAAAACTGAGATCATCTCTATGTCAGCCTTTTCAGACAGTAATCACATTTATTATTTGACAGCCAAGTCTAGAAAAAATAGTAGTTAAACATAGTGTTCATGTTGGACAAAAGGATAGGTAGAAAAGTCATATTTTTTCCAAGCAGTAAACTTCCTCACTTCCTTCCTTCCTTCCTTCCTTCCTTCCTTCCTTCCTTCCTTCCTTCCTTCCTTCCTTCCTTCCTTCCTTCCTTCCTTCCTTCCTTCCTTCCTTCCTTCCTTCCTTCCTTCCTTCCTTCCTTCCTTCCTTCCTTCCTTCCTTCCTTCCTTCCTTCCTTCCTTCCTTCCTTCCTTCCTTCCTTCCTTCCTTCCTTCCTTCCTTCCTTCCTTCCTTCCTTCCTTCCTTCCTTCCTTCCTTCCTTCCTTCCTTCCTTCCTTCCTTCCTTCCTTCCTTCCTTCCTTCCTTCCTTCCTTCCTTCCTTCCTTCCTTCCTCCCTCCCTCCCTCCCTCCCTCCCTCCCTCCCTCCCTCCCTCCCTCCTGCCTTCCCTCCCTCCGATGCTGTTAAAATGCAAAGGATGTCATTTCTCTTAAGACTGTAAACCCTTATATGCGAAGCTGTGTTTTCACTCATGCACTCACAACTGTTCTTATTCGTATCTAGCAGCCCCTGCAAGTTCCCTGAGAGCAGGCACAGCAGCTGTAGTTGTTTACACCCCGGTATCAGCTGGACTGGCTTGGTTTCCCCACAATTAAGAGTAGCTAAGTCTTGATGAAAAGCAGATCACAGGAATGACAGTGGTAATGCAGAGACACATAATGTGGGTATTCAGAGATGCACACAGAACCTCTACACTAACCATCTTTTTTTAGCTTGCTCTATCCAAGTCATCTTCTACTGGTATTTCCCCCTAATTGCAGGGAGCATTCAGTGCCTGGGGTTTTACTGTCATTTTCCAAGCCAGTTCCTGCATACTTATGGCAAAAGGCCAGATCAAAAGAAGGACTGATTAGGTGCCTCCAGTGGTTCTTACACCAAACTCCAAGATGACAATTCAAAAAATACTCAACAGCTGTATAACCGTGAATGTTTGATCTTAAATACATATAGAATTTATGTAGAATAAACTATCAGAAATGTTTTTGTTCTTACAGGTATGTGTTCACTTGAAGAGATTGTTACAGGCATGCAAGTGACATGTCTGAATTAATCTCTAGTCCCCTTGTCAAATTAAAAGAGGCAGAGACAGCTTTGAGAAGCTCTGGCCAGCACTTCCAAAGGATCAGAAGCGTTTTCCTCCTGCATATTTCCAATATTTCAACATTTACGATGTGTCATGTAAAGGAAGTGCTGGAGATAATGCTCACAGCAGAGAGAAGAGCAGCAAAAACCCTCCTCTGCTCCAAGGTACTGTGAGGTATAAACAGCCTACTGACAGCATAACAGCAAGGATTTCATAAATCACAGCAGTCTCTCAAACTGCTGTGATTTTACACCTATGGGCCACAGAGCCCTAAGCTTCACCTAAATGCACAAAGCATCAAAGGAAAACTCGAGGACACTTTATCCTTAGTCTCCATGTTACACTTACTGCAAGTTTCCTCCTGGGACTTACAGCAGAGAATCTGGCACATCACCATCATGTAAGCATTTCAATTAACCTAGATTTACAGCTTCACTTCTGTCTTCCCAATGCATCCAAGAAACTATGAAACTACCTTATTAACAAAAGCAATGTTATTTAGCTGGGGAGAATTATGTAAGCAATTAAGAGCCAGGCAGAGACCAAGTCCTGTGTTATCAGACACACCCAGGCATTACACAGCCACTTTTGATTCACACCTCCTTTTCTTGATTCTCTGGTATTTGTGCTTAAGATACTGACTTTAACACAGCAAGAGACAATACCAACTAATAATTCTGTATTTATCAGCTATATATGCTGTTTGAAAAAATGGGAAGAAGCTACCTGGTGCACTTTCAGAGACAAAGGTGCGTGCCTTTCCAAGCAGAACAGTAGATATAGGCCTTTACCTACAAAGCTTACCAGATGAAGACATTTTCTTTAGCATTTGCTTGATTACTTTGGTTTGCATCTAATTATACAGATGGCTGAGTGGTTTTGTAATTTTATAGCTGGCCTGTGCTAGTAATTGATGTGGTAGTGTCAGTCTTACTGGGGCTGGTTTGGAAATGCATGGGGTTTGAAAAGCTGCTTGTATTTAAAGCCTCTAGTTACAATGCAACAGATGAATTAAATGAAAGAATGTTAAACAACGTTTTTTGGTTTTTTTTTTTTCCTGCGGACTTTACATAACTGTACTATTTGTCCCAAGACAACACTGGAACCATTATATCAATGATAAAGATTGTGGCTGACTTTGCAAGTCCTTCAAAAACATAACTCCTATATACACACGTTGTGTACCTGTCTTCCTGTCTGTTTTCATTAATCTAAAATGAAGAAGTTTATTTTTAATCCAGAAAAAATAATTTATTAACCCTCAGGCTGATTGAACACTAGCATGTGAGAAAGGAAAATTAAAATAAACAAACAAAATCCACAATAAACTTATATTCCTTTTCACCCCCAGTTCATATTTATGAATATAAAAGGAAATAAACCCCTGTACTAATGACATAAATCTACATTATTTTCTGGAGGTAGAATGATGATCTTTAGCTATGCCCTCTAGAGTCTTAAGACCTCATTATCTAAAAAATGACTTGTCCTATTTCCACCACAACAACACTGATAGACGTCAGTGCAGCGTCCTGAGCGAGTGACGATAGTTATGCACCTTTGTCTGTAGCAGTCTGACATGGTTTACTTTCAGCAGCTTTCAAAGGCTGTATTTCTTGGACTATTGACAGGTGTTTTGTCCTTATTACTCTGTTGTCACAATTTGATTCTCATTTGGGTTCGAGTTGATTCATGTCACTGGACTGAGATAGTCCATGATATCTCTGGCAACTCACTTAGCTCTTCTGTCTGTTCTAACGTATGCAAAACACAAAGATGGACTAGATCCATGAGATGCTACACCTAAATTTTAGAGAACCTAGCTGTCAGGAGAATCAACTCCCCTGTCAGGAGTGCTCTTATGTTCTTCAAATATTTGCAGATAGGGAGCCTGAAAAGAGGATTTGCAAAAGCCTTATTTAGCCAGCAGCAAGTGCTAAAAGCACAGCCACTTTTCTTAAACTAGATGCACATATGGGTAGTTTGTCTCCTTTTGCTCCTTTTGCAATAGTAGTGAAAGCATGCCTGAGGTCCAAAGCCAAATCCCTCTTCTCCCTGAATAGGCTTGAGGCCTTGGAATACCCTAAAGGAACAACCTGAAGCTGATGGCTTTTAACCAATAAGCCTCACGTACCAACTTCTCACAAATCTGTACCTATAAATGTAGCCAGTTGTGAAAATGGTCAACAGAAAATTCCCTACTGCCTTGGGACACCTAAAACATATTTGGACTATAGATATATGAAGAATTCAGCAGCATTTCAGGGAGCAAACAGAGAGATGAAGGCAGACTCCAACTGCAGACGCCTATGCTTAAAGATACAGCAGGCACACTCAAAGGCTTGGACTTTGCCTTACAAAACATACTAAATAGCATTTGACAATTCACTGCATGGGACTTCAAAACTAGCATATACAGAGTGAGTAGGAAGAGTTCTTCCTGAGATGGTCATTGTAGGAATAGGTGATACCCTGAGAGATTTACACCACTGAAAGCAGAAAAGATGGAACTGTAAAAAGACCACAGAAGGTGGTGTTATCTTTCCTCTAGAGCATGTTAAAACAGTGGTTTTTGCAAAGAGGGAGAGAAGGAGAAAGATCTGACTATCTGAGTACTATTTTTGTTACTCAGTCACTTGTAACCAGCAATAAATCTTCTGCTGATGATTTTTTTGAGGATTTGTGCTGTACAAAGGAGTTCAGCTGACTACTGCTGTCAATTTGTCCCTGTAACAGAGTAAAACTTGTTTAGTCAGTAAACAGATATGTCCTGAAGGGTGGAAGAATAGATCTATTGGGCAAGAATTTCAAGAAGGTATTATTTCTACACACTTGCTTTTGAAGTCACAATCACACTATTTTTCCTATGTAAAAAGGGCTGTTACACTTCTTTAAGATTTTCTTTGTTACCTTTGTTTAGATAGCACCCTGAATAATACCATTAAATCACCTTCACTAAACATCAGTTTTTACAAAGCTTATAGATAAGAAAAACTGAAGAAAAGAGAAGTACCTTGCCTAGAGCCAAGAGGAAACTAAGAGCTTACATCATCACATAACCTGGTGCCCAACTCTGAGTTCATTGAAATTACCCCAAAACTGTTGTTCGCAGTAACAGAACTTAGCACAAGCTCTTTATTGATCACCAGAGACACACTCCTCACGTGTGGTCTGTTGTCCAAACCTATTTTAAATCCTTTAAAAAACCAAAACATTTCTGTTGTGCCACTTACAAAAATTAGCCAATGAATAGGCTGCAAGTGAAGAAATCATATTTAATTTAGGTAATTTAGAGTTTTGAACTGTTGTTTTGCAAGGCTGTGTAACTTCATGATCCAGATACTATCCACGTAAAATCCTAGTAGCAACCCAATTCATTCTTACACTTCTTTTATCTGCTAGCAAAGTAAAATGTTCAAGACAACTACGTGATTTTTTTGGTGGTGCTGCAGTTAAGCAGATCCTAATCTGTTCTGAAGATGAAGTAGTCCTAAGATATAAATAGCCAGTGCCTCTCCCAAACAGATTTCACCAATTCCTTCAGAAAACTCACAAACTCAATGTGGTTCACTGTAAAGCGTGAGTGATAACACCCATATCGACTTTTCAAAATGTTCTTGTGTATGTGTGTTTCTGTCAGGCTTGAGGATTTTGACTCAGTGGACTGTGAAAGCAGAATCCAGTTATGGGGTTTGGGTGGATATTCGGAGCAGACCTTCCCTCAAGTTGGGAGTTGTTTAGCACCAGGGCCCTGACTCAGAATATCACTGACTGTGATCTTGCTCAAAGCCATGCAAGTGACTCACGTATTTACTTCTCTGACTCTCTCTCCTCTTCCTTTAAAGTTAAAATATTGAGCCACTTTTCTGACATCAGCTCACTGCCAGCCAGCTATCAGCTGAAAGTCAACACAATAAAATGTTAACCTTTCCTCCCTGAGGTCCCTCCACCTCAGCAAATGACACCTCCACAGTCTCTGTTGTTCTGCCCTAGAACATCTGCCCAGCAGCCTCGTCTCACAGCTGCTGGAACCATAGTTTGGCCACAACCTCACATGCCATTCCATGGAGCATCCCTACCATCCAACTCCCCATTTTCATCCCTGCGGCCACAGCTCAGGCATCAGTGACACCTTCCCTACTGTAGCCTCTCTTGCCTTTCCCCTCAAAGTGCCACCAAGCACGGCAGGGCGCCTGTACCCATCTCCAGCACAGTGTGGAGGTTCATCTTCCTCAGGGGGCATGAGAGTGGCCTGCACCTTCCCCAGCATAGCTCCTCACTGCCTAGTTCTTCTTCCTCCCTCTCTTATATGTAGGATATACACACAGGAGAGGGATGGAGTACCTCTTCTATGAGAGAATTTGGATTGCTCAGCCTGGAGAAGAAAAAGCTTTGGGGTGACCTTATTGCGGTGTTTCAATACCTGAAGAGAATTTATAGAAAAGATAGGGCAAGACTATTGACAAGCCCATGTAGCAACAAAACAACAGGGAATGGTTTCAAACTCAAGGAGTATAGGATTAGATTAGATATGGGGGGGGAAAAATCTTTACCATAAGGGCAGTGAGGCACTGGAATATGCTGCCCAGGGAAATTGTGGATGCCCCATCCCTGACGTGGTAGGGCCAGGCTGGATGGAACCCTGAGCAATCCGGCCGAGTGAAAGGTGTCATTGCCCATGGCAGGGGGCTTGGAATTAGATGATATTTAAGGTCCTTTCCAACCGAAACCATTCCATGAATCTCTGATTCACGCTGTGAGCACTGCTACTCTGTCGGAAGTGCTACTCTCCCACCTTCTCAAATATTTTTCGCTTTCTGTGTGCCGGACGACACGCGGGCAGGCTGAGGTCCCGTGTGCCAAAACGCACACAGCCCTGTCCCTGCGGGCCGCGGTGCCCAGGCCCCGCCGAGCGCAGGGCTGCGGGCGGGCGCGGAGCAGCGCCGAACAATGCGCCGCTCGCAGCGGGGCCTTGTGGGTAGGGGAGGCCGCGCCGAGCCGGGGGCGGGCGGAACGCGGAGAGCGGCGAGGGCAGCGAGGCTGGCGGGGACCGCGGCTCCCGCCCCAGCAGCCGGCGAGCGCTGCAGAGGGATCCGCTCCCCTTCGCTCCCCGCCTCCCCCCGCCCTCGGAGCGATGTCCCGGCAGAGCGGGCAGTGAGGCGGCGGCCGCCGAGGGACGCCCAGATCAGGAGAGGCGGGGGCACGGCGGGAAGCGCTGCGTCCCTCCCTTCCAGCTCTCTCCCCTCCCTCTCCCGCGCCCGGCGGAGCAGCGGCCGTTTTCCCTCGCCCTTCATGCCCGGGCGGCGGCCACCGGCGGCGCTGCCCTCCGCTCCCGCCTCGCCGCCCCCGCCCTTCCTGGGCTCGCCGCCGCGCTAGGCCCGCCCGGCGGCCCCGCGCAGTGCCCTCCGCGGGCCCGGCTCTAGGCGGGCCGGAGGATGAGCCAGCAGCCGGCGGGGAAGATGTCGGCGGCTCCCCTGGCGGCCGAGGCGCTGGAGCCGGCGGCGGGGATGCTCGAGGGCCGCCAGAGGAAGCTGGAGTCCATGATCCGCGACCCGCGCTCCCCGGTCAACGTGGAGAGCCTGCTGGTAAGGGGCGGCCGCGCCTGGGGGAAGCGCTCGGCGGGGGAACAAAGGGAGCGCTGCCCTCGCCTCAGGCGGGCGGGAGGGAACGGGAAGGAAGGAAAGGGCTCCCGCGTCCTGAAAGTGCTTTCCTCGGGCAGGACGGAAGATCGTCTCCACGCCCCCGGCCGGGCCACCGGCAGCGGGGAGGTGCGGGAGCGGCCCGCGCCCCAGGACTGGGCTGAGGAGGGGACGGGCACGGCGCTGTGAGAGGAGAGCGGGCGCTCCCCGGTTAGCTGCATCTTATTTGGGGGAAAGCGAGAAACGTCCTTGGCGAGATCTGATCCAGGGAGAGGAAAGGGCTTTGTTTTCTCTCCCAGCATCGTTCACACCGTTCGCTTTCGCGCCTGGGAATCACAGCGTGTCCGTCCCCAAAGTACCTGCCTTTGTGTGCGCTGCCGGGCACCCATCGCTCGCCCCCTGTGAAACGTCCCCTGGTGAAGCTGAGGTTGCTGTGTGATGTGGAAATAATTCAGGAAAAGGCGACACGCCTAAGGGAGAAATGTAACTGGAGGGTCCAGTGGCCCTTCACTTTTATTTTTCATTGGGGCAAATTGATTCGTCTGTGTCCCGTTTAAAATAGTATTTTTCCGCGTGAGTGTATGAAATACGGTTTACCTTAGAGAGAAATCTATGTCCTTGTGAAAAAGTGTGAAAGGGGTTAGATTTTCTCATTTAACCATCCGAACTCTAGAAAGGCAGCCAAGAGACAGATTATTATAATTATTGTTATCGTTGTTGTTGTCATTATTATATTAGTAGTATTATAATTATTAACATTTTAAATGAATTTTAGGGTCTTCAAATCGTACATCTCCAGTCTGCCCCAAGATTTCCAGTGTGTCCCAGTCCTTGTAACAGTTGCTCAAGGCACTTACACTGTGTCTTTTTTTATGCTTTCAAATGACTCAGTCCTGTTTGGCCAAAAACACAGGAACTGACTGAACAGAATGTATGTCTGTGCTGTGTGGAGAATATAGGAATTTCCTATAACATCTGAAAAATGTTCTTCCCGAGGCTGTGGTGCTGTGTTACTCCTCTCGTACATGTTCAGAGGCATAATGACAGCCATAGTCAATGGAGGGGGGTGGGAAACAGTGCTACATATCTGACTGGATTCAGATAAGTTTTTGCCTAGGCCAAAGCAGAGAGAGCTGCCTCTGGGCTTCGCTCCCAGCATTTTCACTTTGGTATTTTGCTTGGAAAACTTTGACCTGTGGCCAAAAAAGAGCAGTTAAAAATAGTACAGTCGTTCTGAAAAATGCATCAGGTTAATACTTAACCCCAGTAGACTTTTTCACACTCTGCTTTTATACTCAACAGTATGATTCTTTTCTTTTCTCACCTCCCATGCCTTGGACATAGATGGAATACACTGAAATATGTTTATGTTTCTGAAGAGAAACCCTAGCTACAAAATTGAGATTGGGCTGCTTAGAACTTGATTTTTTTTTTGTTTGTTTTATATGTTAGCAATTTAGACTGCTTCATGTAACACATTGAGAAAGCAAACCATGGGAGACTGTTAGCTGGGTTGTAAATGCATTTTTTTACAGTAATGGTTATCACTGTTCTCTACACTCTGTAAGTATTGTTTAAAAAACTAGCAGCAAGTGAAATATAATGCTAATCAATCAAATTTCCTAGCTTGTGCAGTCTACATATCTGTGTATGAAATAGTGGACTATTTATTACTCTTATTTAGGAAATTTGCAACAGATTTACAGATTTCCTGTAAAAGCACTTTCTTTTGGTCTCTGGTATTGTTGCTTCATGCACTTTGACATTAACTTTGCATTGGTGTGCTGCTAAATAGTCTGAGTATGAAAGCATATTGATATTGAAAAATTTACTTGTTTACTAAACAGTTCGCTTGCAGTGTAAATTATCAAAAATGAAAATGTGTTTTCAGTTAAAAGTAGAAATACAGCAACATGAACTGAGAGTCAGGGAAAGCATCTTAAAAAGACTAGCTGGAATGCCACTATTCCATCCTCCAAAAATAACATAACCAAAACTAAAAATGTGGAATGGAATTCAAAATGGAATTCATTTCCTTACAGTGTAAAAAGTCATAAACAGCTGCTATTCTGTATTTTGTGTGCATGCTTTATTTTTGGGAAGCCGTAAAAAGCGAAAAAGTAGCTGTTGATCTATAACACATGGTGTACATTTGAAAGGCGTGAGAAGCTGAGGTAATAAGCTGTCTTTCTCTAGATAGTAATTCCACTGTCATCAAGAAATGTTTTATTCAGTGGCTCTAAATGAAGAGACTTTATTTGCGTACCTTCCTGACCACAGGATGGCTGACCACATCCATCTGTTTCTTCAGCAGGAGAATCTATGAAGCCAAATACATTGATTGATTATGTTCCTCCCATCCCCCTTCGGGGCTAAGAGAGACTGTTAGATTTTCTAATGGGATTTTTGCTATATTGTGTGCCTTAACAGTCATTAATGCCTGAGTTGAGCATAATTATTTGTGTTCGATTAAAGCATATCTTCAAAAAAGACCTATGCATTCTCAATTCAGAGGCATTATGAGATGGAGAACTCTCCATTTAGTTCATTCTCACAGGCAGTTCTGAGGGCAAAATAAAATGTCCCAGGAAAAAGCCAACCAACCAGAATGTGTGTCATGGTTATTACTACTCTTTTTCTGCTAAATAAAAAATTAATCATGGAGGACTTTCTACTCATTAGCATAGATGAGATGCACAGCCAGCACTTGGTGGGGTTCTTCTGGTTTTGGTCTGATAAAGAGATGAAAAGAGGAATGCTAGAACTGTGTACTTGGTGCTGTGATAGGTGTCAGCAAAGACATCCACAAAGGGAAGTGGTTATTGCAGCCTCATTGAGGCATTGGCTGAGTGCTCATTCTCTCATTGTATCTTGTTGAAAGCTTGTTGTTAGGTTGCCTATGCTAAGATAAATAATTTTGGTATTGTCACTTTGGTGACAATAGCTTTCTGTGGTACAGTCTTACTCTTTTTGGGCATGTAACAGTGCAGTAGTGGTTATGAAAACCTGTTTTCTGTATTACATTTAGATCACACGTACTACTTTGTAAAGCTACCATATTGTTATTATTTGCTTTTCTGCCAGTTGTGTCACCCACTAATTTAATGAAGTGACATTTTTATGTGTACTGCATGTACACATGGATGATAGCACTTAATGGCATTTGACCTTGGCTGATCCATAAGAAACCCTTCTATAAATACATTCCTACCAAATAGTTCCAAGTTGACAGCTAAATTTAAGGAGCACTTAACAGTGCTCAAATACAATTGTGGGCATTTATGATTTTGCATATAATCTCTAACTACAGTATGAACTGAGTTATTTTGATAGTATTTCATACACATTATGTAGGGGTGCGTTGGCAAGTGCTATCTTCTCTAAAACAACAGCAGATAGGTCACTGTAGGCTGTGTAAAACTAATCCAGATCTCTGCTTCCTTGCCATGAGTAATTGTATCACTTCAGCACATGCTGAACTCAACTTTTGAGTTGTGTGGTGGTGACGAACAGCTCTGGTAAATCTTAACATCCTCTTCCTGCACTGCTGTGCCTGGGCTGGAGCTGCTCGAGTGCAGTTGTCCAGAGAAGGGTGCCCTTGGACTCACTCTTCAGTGCAGGCCTCAGGATTTTAGCGTTAAGCTTGAAGTTTGACATTACACTGGAGGTGTAAAATGTTGAGTATATTCTGGCTGGTCTGCTATGGTTGTGTCAGCTTTTGAAAGAAGGAGCTCTTAAAACTGTTAATTAGGCAGTGCAGCAGTGAAATTATGAGCACAGTGCTGGGCTATGTTGGAATGCAAGCATGGTGGACTGAAAAATGGAGAGATGATTAGCAGGAAAGGGCTCAAGTGTCTCAGAATACACATGCCTTGGAACCCAAAGCTAAAACTGAACTAATTTGCCATTTATTTATTTTTTAAATAAAGCTGACAGGTAAACTGTGTGTTTACACCAGTTTGAACATGAATAGATGTTCATCTACATGGGTCGTTGCCATCAAGACCCTGAATTTTGTTCTTAATGAAAAGTGGATTGAAGATACAACTGTGACTCCCGTTCTTTCAATAGGTGCATCTGTCCATAAAGATCTCGTCAACTGAATAGATGCCAGCCTTGTACCAAGAGTGTTAATTGAGCAGATCACTAGGCTTAGCTCTGTTAATTCAGGGTCTCCAGGTCTTCATGGCCGATACAAGGTATTCCTTAGCAGGATTTTAGCCTTTGGAACTTTCTAAGTATTTCATAATTAATATGAAAGTTGTTTTGCTTTCCTGAATTTATTGCCACACATAATTTTGAATCAGCAAGAACAATCTGTTGTGTTAATTTGAGCCAGCAAGTACAGGGAAGAGATGCAAATGTAGCAGTTAGCAGGATCTGATCTAAAATTCATTGCCCACTAAGTAATTTGAAGGCCAGATGATTCTCTGTTCTTGAAGAAATAACCTTTTCTTGTTTGTTATATTTCCTGTGCTGTTACTTCTCTCTTAGTTCCTAACTCTTTCTATAAATGTTCTATTATTGATCTGTAATTTTAGAACATCTACTACAGAGTAAAAAATTATAATCCTTAAGGAAACAGAATTGTCTTTTGTTCATTGTTCCCCTCTGATGGGTTTATATATAACAGTATGGTTAGGTAGAAAAAAAGTTCTACTTTTCTGATAGCTTTATGTGTTTTTATATTCTGACTTATACTACATTCGGATTAAATTGTTTCACTTCTGATTTGAGAAAGCAGAAATAACATTTTGCTCACCTTCAGGTCTTTTTACTGTCACACGAGATGCATGCAGATTTTGTGTGTGTGTATTCATAATAGTCATGTTCACTCCCAGTATTTCATCTCTGTTGATCAAATTGCAGAGTGTGTCATTAGTATCCGTTAATTGTTCAATCTTTGTAACAACTTAAGAGAAACATAAACACACCTTCACTATCAAATTAGCAGAGTTTTCTTCTGCTTTATGTGTGCAGGAATAAAAATTCAGTAACTCTTCACTTTTCCAAATATGAGTAGTCTCAGTTTCAGTTGAAATGTGTGCATATGCTTGTTAAAACCTGGTTTTTAAAGTACATTTTGAGTTCTAACTAATGGGAGAGCAATGCCAAGCATTTGGCTCTTTGTCTAGTAATGCAGTCCATAACAAAAGCTGCCTAATTTAAAAAGAAAGAAAAGTGCTATCTCCAAAGTTCTTGAGCCAATCTCCGCAGCAATCAGTTGATAACTTTTTGCCAGTGTTTGATCTACAAAATATGACTGGAATTGTATCAGTGTCACACAGGAGCTGACTTTGGATTTTAAAGATGAAAGTGATTGAAATTGGGTAGTAGAGTATTATATATTGAAGGATATTAAAAAATCTGTGTATTTTTCTAACTCATAAGCATGGGGGTTTTGGGGGGAAAGAATGCTATATTGTGTCCAAGGTTTCTTCTAAACTGTTACACTGTAAAGCAGCGAGTGTTTCTGGTAACAAATTTATTTAAAATACTTTTTTCTTGGTACATCCCATTGGTTAAGAACAAGAATACAGTGTTTATATTGGCAGCCTTGCCTAGTAATAAACTTATTTTAATGAGCTGTTCGCAATGTAAACACAAGGTTGAATGTAGTGCTCAGTTCCCCAGCCGTGCCTACCCTGTGTGAAGCTCCTGCAGCAGTGCAGTGTCCAAAGAGCCGCGGTGCTCAGAGGGTGCAGCTGCCTGAGCGCAGGTGAGGCGTCACCTGCATCCTTCACTGGCAACATTATACTCATTACCTGTTAACAGGGTTTTAAGACTGTATGCTTAAATCAGTGATTGGGTCCCTAATGTGCAGACTGGTTGGAATATTGGGAAGATTGTGATTTTATGAATTTTGTCCAGATTTCACTAGGCTGGATAGTCTCAGTCTGTAACAGGTGTTTTATGTGGTATGGACTTAGCTTTCTCTCTGTTGTCATCTGCTACTGTTACAGCTATTGAGAGAGGGACCCTTTTTTGTCTGTGAAATATCATGGAGTTTTGTTGTTGGATGGACAGGTTCATGTGAAATGTGCCTCCTGTTCAGTCTCTGCTCCATTTGTTGCAGGGTGCGGAAGGTGATAGACATGAGAAGAAAAACAATCTGAGTGTGACATACAGTGGGGTTTTGATTATGCTTGTCTTCCATTAATTTTATTTCATGTAGAATGACTTACCTGAGTCAAATCTTTCGCAAAAAATAACCAATCAGATGCTTTGTGTTTTGTGTGCCCAGATGGAGACTAATGAGTTATGATGTTAGTGTTCAGCATTGTTACTTTAATTCCACAGTCATTTCATCATTCCTTTTTTTAAGGACAGTGTCGTTCAGATGGTACAGAGAATTAAAAAAATGGTGCGCAGGAGGGTCTGAATCCTAATCTACTGCTATAACTTTATGGTTTCAGTCAAATTTTTCTTCATTTCTGATTTATGAAATGGAAATGATGAAGCTTTATTTTTAAGATGTACTGGAAAATAATTTAATATTTAGAATAGATTTATGTGATTAAAAAAGATGATCACAAGTAAGCTCTGCCAAAGTGTTTAATTCCAAACCTTAAGGACTCAGGTAATCAAGTAATTGCTCTATTGCCTCTGGACTGTTCTAAATCATAGGTACTGATTTTATTAGTCTGTATTTAAAGTACAGAATTACAGGATCCTACATAAAGCAAGATAAAGTTTGGGTGACTCATCCAAACACAAGGATTTTCTTGTACTTTTCTTCAGGAGGAAATGAAGGGGAGGTCACATACTGGCGTGAAAGTAGGCTTAAACAACTATGAAAGAAGAAAAGTTAAGCTTTAGCAAATACTCTTATTTTTTTTAATCTCAAAACACATAATGTTGACTGTCACCAAATAAATAACTGGAAGAAAAAATGCCTGAGTTCCACACTTTCTTCCAAATGCTATTTAAAGTTTAACTAAAATCTTGATTACTATTTAAAGGCTGTAACGCATCATTGTTCTTTGTCCATGTCACTGCTGTTACAGGTAGTCGTCCAAAGTCTATGGCTTAATTGTTGATTAAATATCAAACATCCTTCTGTCAACAGCATAGACTTACCCTAGTATGGAATATATAGAGAGAAGGATCTTCAGCTTCTATGGGAATACATTTTTATTGAATGAGCTCTGAATTTGGAAATCTACTTGTTTTTCTTGCTACTATACAACTTGATTGACCCTCTTTATTTTTCTTTTGTTTGAAATGAAGAGTGCTGCATTGATAAATTCACAGTACTTTGTATGTGCATACTTTCAAAGAGATTGTGCTCTAGAAACAGTAATAGCACAGGTTTTGGTTGAGGGATATACAGACGTTTGGCTTACCTATACTATAAGAATGTTCTATTTCATACAGAAAACAGTCTTAAACTGGTTTTCCTTGTGGTTTCTGAAAATAGTTTGTTCTAGTCTCTGTTTCCAGTTCAGTGCTGATTTTTTTAAGTACAAGATTAGGGAGACAAGCCTTGTCATTTGTTACATGTTTAGGACACAGATTTTTTTATTTGTAAATGACTTAGCACCATGTGCTTTGCCGAGAAGGCTGCATTATGATAGGCTTCTACAATGTGCAGCTAAAGTCATTGGAAACAAGCTGCAGTAAATAGATAAAAGATCTTATGAGGTTACTTAATATTGGTTGCAGCCCTTCTTGCACAATTTTATAACTATGCTTGAGTTCTGAATTATGGTTTTTGTGTGGAATTTTAAACTTTTGTGATAAAATAACCATGAAGTCTCTCAGTTTAGGAATAGTTCTAATAATTCCTTCTAATAGTTTAGGAAAGTGGAGAAGAGCAGGGAATAATATAATGTTGGAAGCTGTTGGTTTAGTGAGTAAGTAATTAAAACCTTTCCAATGCCAGGGGTATGCATGCATGATCTGTTTCCTTTAGGGAACATCTCGGGACCTCCTCCTCCAACAGTAAAAGCTAGCCCACTTAGGCATTAAGCCATAGTTTTTATTTCTTGGCGTATTCAATTTAATGACCTCTTTAGGGTGTATAAACCTGGATTATAAAATACCCTCTCTTTTATTTTATGTTCTTTTATATGAAAAGTGACTGAGAACAACTGCTTGAATTACTCATCTGGCAAGGAGGTACTGACAGTTTATTATTGTATTGCAGCTGCTGCTAGTAATTTAAACATTATTCTATGTTAATTTTTTTCTCTGTGAGTACAAAATAATAATTCTGTTAAAATTTAGACTTGCATCCATGCTGCTATTACAAGCACCTGAATTATAGATTTGATAGAGAAAGCTGAAAATTGCTGCACTTACAAAATTGCTATTACTAAATTGTTAAGTTATGTAAAGCTATTTTAAAAATTGCTTTCAAGTTCATTTTCAGTATTAGTTTAATTATGGAATGTGCTTATTTTTTATTGTATTTTTAAGTTATTTTCCTTTTAAAGTTATTTTCCCCACTTGTCATCTTCCCAGAACTGAAGGATTTGTCTTGACTCTGCAAATGTGGCATTATTGACAGTGAGGGTGAAAAGCAGCATAACTCTGTTGTCAGAATTCTGCTGGTAAAACCAGAATGTAACACCAAATGAGGCAGCCTGAACATTGTTTTGTATGCATGTAGTGTTCTGTGTCAGGAATATTTTAAGCTTGTATTAAAAGATACATAATAAATACACTCATATAAGCTACATCTCTTGAAAAAAAATATTATGTTGGCAATTTCTTTTAATCATAGATATCTAGCTAGTTCTCTGGTTTAGAAATTATTTCTGCTCAGATTATGAAGAAAACCTCTAAATGTGGACACTGTTATGAAGAATGGTTCATGTGCGTAGAAGCCTGAAACAGTAGCACCATGAAGTGTGAATCATTTCATCTATTTTAATGGTTGACTGCCTCTGAAGAAAGGCAATTTAAGTGTCAAAAGAAACTATTTCAGTGCTCTCATTTTTTAGAAGAAACCAGTATTTGTTCCTACATGTGTCTTGCAGTGTTTCTCAAGTGCCAGAAACCCCAAATGTCCCCTCTCTACCTGTGAAAACATCTTTGACAAATATTGACAGATATAAAGTAACTTTATATGTAACTTTAAAAATTTTGTAAGATATTAGGTTGTTCATTATTTTAAAAGCTCCTGGCTTTATTTTATATAACTCTACAGCAGGGCTTCGCAAAATTAGAAAATCAGAGACAGCATTGAGCCCAACTACAGAGCTTATTTTATGTTTTCTACATAGAATGGAGTGTTCCGCTTCTACATATTGCTGAAAGAATGTTTTCTATGGGTTGGGTAAAAATACATACGGTGATATGGTATTCATGTTTTGAAATCACACTGTCTAAATTTATGAGGGAAGATGTGCTCTGTCTTACAAACAGATGGGAATTAATAAAATTGCAGTATATTGAAGTACAAATTCTTTTTTGTTAAATCAAAACCAAATGAATGTATACTGAAGATATTTCTATTTATCAGTGTTTTACATCAGATGGATGCTGAATGTTACATGCGAGAGGAATGGCTGTTTTGCCTTTTTGGAGTATGCAGGAAGCATGACTGAAGAAAAGTCATAGACACATTTTCTTTTCTAGAGTTTATGAGAAGAGACTGCCATTAATTGGACTCCTTTCTTGGCACACGGGAATTATTCTTGGGTTTTTACACAGACTAAATTTCTGAATTGTGGAATTTGTTTTAGTTTTACTGTCATCATGCCTTGATTTGTTTTCTCATGTGTAAACTCTTAGCACTGTTGGGTCAGTTGTCCTCTAAAATGGAAGTGGGGGACAAACATATGTGCTTGATGCTGTAGTATCATAGGGTCACTGATGATGAAAGCACATGTGGATTGTGAGAGAAGCATATATTTTTATCATCTTCATGTTTGGTTGTGTGTAAAAAAACAATGAAAAAATTGTTATTGTGGTAAAATGTCACTGTTATCTGTAAGTTTGTATCTAATAACAGTAACTCAGACTGTATCCGGGTTCTCCCCTGTAGCTGCTGTGGTATTGCCCTGTCCCTAAAGGGAAGTTCCAGGCCCAAGGTTGTCCAAAAGCATCACTGTGGTTATGAGAGGACTGGAGGCCTAACACGGAGTTTCAAGTGCTGCTGTTGTTTCACAAAAGGATTCACCAGAATACCCTTTCAGCTCAGAATATTCTGTGTATCCTTCTGTGAATCTGTGATTTAAGTCAAAACCAGCAGAATAATCAGCAATTTAGGCTTAAAATGAACCTTGCCAGTGCTCAGAGTGAATGATGGTTCATTTCACAACAGATGTGAAAGCCACATCTGTAGCGGCAAGTGAAACAAGAGCAGTGCCAATTGTCTCATGTTATTCCTGAGTTATTTCTGAAAATGCTGGTCTTTGTGTAAATGAACATATTCAATAATCAATTTTTTTGTATGTCTAAGCTCCCTTTGACAGTGAGGTGTATGTAGCTAGTCATATGCACATTTTCCATGTAGGGTAATAAGAAATGACAAGAAACTCAAATCATTTAGGAACCCAATTATGTCTAGAATGGCCTGAAACACCAGGGTCATGCTCTTACCTACTCAATGTGCAGTGAAGCTATTAAACTGTTTTTTGTTGATACAAGGACTTTGTATGCTCAGATTTAAATTCTGCTTTAGTAGAGAGTTAGTAGTGATCTCTGCTTGCTGTTGGGTAGTGCCAACAGCCCAACTACAGTTGTGGCTGTCCTGTTTCTGGTTAGGTCATGATTGTGTGCTCTCCACTTGTGTATATTCATATAGAATGTGTGCAGAAATACTCTTACAAGAGACCTATGTAAATTTTTTTTCTTCCCCACAGTCTTTAGCCAAGTGCATACACTTCTTCTGACCTTAAGGTCTTTATGCACAATTTTTTTCTTCAAATGTAAAAATTGTGATTCCTTGAGGAAGCAGCTGATGCAGATGGCTCTTGTGGGGATTAGAGGATTTAGGCAAATATTTTCTTGCTTCTCCATATCAGAATCACTTGTTGCCAAAGCTGAAGGAAAATTTAGGAGACATTGAGTTATTGTCTGTGGAAAAACTGTTTTCCACTTATAAAACCATGAGGAATTTGCAATCTATATTTTGTTTTACTTTCCCAAGTAATTTAGGACATTCACTTAGCCCTGAACTTCTTGCCACATTTTTATTTAGCAGTTGTGGGTTTTTTTAATTCTTTATATTCAGAAGATGTATTTGCTTAAAAAAAGTAAAGTGATTATGGTGGAATAAACACAAACTAAATAAACTGAAAAATATTTGGATTTTTGCTACCATAATCTCAACTGATATTTTTAATACCAGTTTGTAAACAAATTTTGATAGAGGTTTAATTTAACAGTCTCAAGGAAAGCAGTCCTGTGTATCTTCTGACAAGGTGAAAAGGCAGGATTTCATTGCCTGAATATAAGAATACCTTGCAGAGCTATTATCAATTGGAAATAATATTTTATATCTGGTTCAAGTTTTACAGTGCCCAGGAACCTTTACTTGTAATAACTTTACCTTGAAAATGCTGTGAAATAGTCCTGCCATTCCAAAGATACAAAGTACTTCATTGTCAGATTGAGACCAAACTTCCTGAGGATGTGGGATCTCTATCAGCCATAGACAAAGATATTAGAATGTCCATGGGGGATGAGGGAAGCCTAAAAATGCTGTAGGATGCTGTCTCTGTTTCTGAGTTCTAGAAGCAGAAAGAGACAAGATTTTGCAGACGCAAACTTAGTAAATAGGTGAGTACTGTGCTTGGGTCAGATAACTCTGGTCTGTAATCCAGATGTAAATGCAGCAGTAATTAACACAAGTTTAAATAATCTCAGGTAGTCTACAAAGCTCTGAAGGAAGATAAAACATCGAAGGTGGCCGTCTTAATTTGGAAAAGATGGGCACAGCAGAGGACAGATGTTTTCTCAAATACATGTGCAATTACTATTAATGGTGGCAACTTTTCTGCCTTAGGGCTAGCACATTTAGAAGAGGAAGAGACATGGTCTAGTCTTCTGGTGGTCTTGATAACTGGAATAAGGTTTTCTGGATTATTTAATAGTCCAGATGTTGATTTTTGAATTTTTTTTTTATTTGTTGAAGTGCTTCCATCATTAAGGGTAGCACAAATCAAATTTTTACATGATTAACAAAAATATATCTGTCTTGGAAGAATTTGTAGATGAACCAGTAAAATTGTACAGTGTTAGATGAAGATACCAAGCAACTTTTAAAATAAAAACAAGAAATGTTCAGAAATATAAAGAACAGAGAAGTCTTTCAGTATGAGAAACTAAGCCTCAGGGATCTCAGAAACTTTTTAACCCCTGTCTTTCTCCTTTAGTAGTTATAGGAATCCATTTAAAAACAAATAGCTAACATAAATAGTTTCCCTATCAGTTAAAGCAGTAGCTCCACCTGCTTCCCTGAGGCACCACCTTGGTAGTGACACAGTATTTGTGCTGGTGTGTTATGAATTGATTTGAGTACTTAACCTGGATTAAAACTACCCTGAATCATTTTCTTAGCTAATCCTGGCAGATTTGCAGAATGATCACCAACCATATTAAGTTTAACAAGGACAGATGCTGAATTCTCTATCTGGGATGGGGCAGTCCCAGTTGTGTGCATAGACAGGGGAATGAGATGCTGGAAAGCAGTGCTGTGGAAAGGGACCTTGGGGTCCTGGTCAGTAGAAAGTTGAATATGAGCCAGCAGTGCCCTGGCAGCCAGGAGGGCCATCCCTGTCCTGGGGACATCAGGCCCAGCTTTGCCAGCCGGGCAAGGCAGGGATTGTCCTGCTCTGCTCTGCACTGGGGCAGCCTCACCTCCAGTGCTGGGGCAGTTCTGGGTGCCACAATATGAGAAGGACATTAACTATTGCAGAGTGTCCGAAGGAGGGCAACAAAGATGGTGAAGGGCCTGAGGGGAAGCCGTGTGAGGAGTGACTGAGGTCACTTGGTCTGTTCAGCCTGGAGGAGACTGGGGAGAGACCTCACTGTAGTTACAGTTTCCTTGTGAGGGCAAGAGGAAGGACAGACACTGATCTTTTCACTGTCAAGGCCAGTGAAAGGACTTTGGGAAACAGCATGGAGCTGAGTCAGGGGAGGTTTAGGTTGAATATTAGAAAAAGGTTCTTCATTCAGAGGGTGTTTGGGCCCTACAACAGGCTTCCCAGGGAAATGGTCACAGTGCCAGCCTGACAGAGCTCAAGAAGCATCTGAACAATCCTCATGGTGGGTTTCTTGGGGCTGTACTGTGCAGGGCCAGCAGCTGGACTCAGTGATCCCTGTGGGTCCCTTACAACTCAGCATATTCTGTGAGTCTGTGAACTATCACAATAACATAAAACACCAAACCACCCACAATCCTGAACCTCTCCAAAGCAAACTAAAAAATCCACAGCGTACCTCCTTTCTCCAAAGAGCTAGGTTCCAAGTTAATGGTGTGTTTATTGATTAAAATATGCAGCCTACTTTTTCTGAATGCTGGCCACCATCTGCATGTCTTACCACAGTGTTGGTAATGAAACTTGGAGGAGAGCATGGATCCAAGAAAAAAATTCTGTGCATTGCTCTGCAAATACTGTAGCTTCTTTCAGATTACAGAGAACTTCAGCTAGAATATGCTAATATAAACTTAGAAAAAATGAGAATGAGAATAAAAGAATGAAATAAATTCTGCTATCACATTCAGGAGTAATATATACACACTGTCTTACTCGTCTGTGTACAGAGAAAGTTGTAGAAACTGGAAAGGGTTTCTTTTAAAAATTTAGTAAAAAGTAAATTCCAATTAGTACTTGCCTGTGTTTGAATTTAGGTAATTTAAACTGGGTTTTTGTGCTTTAGTCTACTGCTTTAATCTGTTCTTTTAAGAAAGAGCAGGAATCTGTGAGTAAACATGCTTGTTTTAAAGATAAATACTGGCTCATATTTTCTTCTGGAAATAGTAGAATCCATCAACATAAGAAATGCCAAAATGACTAATTTCAGTTGTTAGCTGCCAGTGATTAACTAAAAGTTGTTCTTAGTGCCATGTTATTATTTCTCCATCTCCAGTATGTAGGTTCTGTTGCATGGACACAAAGCAGACTGATACCACTGCAGCCTGCTTTGATACCTGACTGAATTAAATTATATCAGTACTAATTTGACCTCACACAGTTTTCTGATTTTATACTCTTACATCAGGGCAAAGAAAAGAAAGAAGTATTATATATATATATATATATATATATATATATATATATACACACAATACATTTATATATATATATATATAATATATATGGTAGAAGAAAGAAGTCTTTTTAATGCTGGGTGCCATTTACAAATTAAGGAAATAGCTGATTATTGATGTATCATTTTCACTACTGATTACAAAATTCTTTCAGAATTACAGGACAATTTGACTTGAAAGGGACTTTTCAAATCATGTAGTTCCAATCCCCCTGCCATGGGCAGGGACTTTGTCCAATAAACCAGACTGATCAAAGTCCCATCCAAACTGACCTGGAACTTTTCCCGAGACAGGGCATCCACAACCTCTCTGGACAACAAGTGTCTCAACATCCTCACTGTAAAGATTTTCTCCTTATGTCCATTATAAATCTCCCATCTTTGAATTTAAAAATGTTACCCCTTGTTCTGTCATTGCAGGTGCTGCTAAAAGGTGTCTTAACTTTTCAATTAGTCCCCTTTAAGTATTAAAAGGTCACAGTAAGGTCTCCCTGAAGCCTCTTCTCCAGGCTGAACAAAACCGATTCTCATTCTTTTCTCATGGGACAAGTGCTCCACCCCTCTTATCATTTTGGTGCCCTTCCTGTGGACTCACTCCAACAGGTCCATGTCCTTGTGCTGGGGACTCCAGGGCTGGATGCAGCACTGCCGGTGGGCTGTCTCCAGAGCAGAGCAGAGGAGCAGAATCCCCTCCCTCCCCTGCTGCCCGGAAAGTTTGGATGCAGTCCAAGACACATTTGGCTTTCTGGGCTGCAGTGGCACATGGCTGGGTCAATTCCAGCCTCTCATCCACCAGCACCCCAAAGTTCTTCTGAACTCAATTCCTTCATCCCCCAGCTTGTTTGGATTGCCCCAGCCCATGTCCTTGACTTGGCACTTGGCCTTGTTGAACTTCATACGGTTCACATGAAGAAGCAGCCAATAGTTTACTGCAGTAACTGGAATTGGTATTCTTGGGGTTTTTTTGCCTGAAAATGTTGGAAAGCTATGTCAAATACAATTTAGGAAGAGAACAGCCACTTGCAGTGTCACTGCAGTCAGTTTTACATTCAATTAGTTTCCGATTTGTAGCCTGATACTAAGCAATTCAGAGCTCTGTTTTGGTAACAAAACAGATTGAGGGTTGTAAAAAAGGGGTTTTTTTACCATTAGAGTGCAGGAATCATGACAGGATGAATTTCTGTACATACTGGATCTCCTGGTCAGATAAGCGAAGGGCAATTTTCTTTCAGCGAAGTGGGGGTCCCAAGGAATAGTTACTTTTATACAATTTCCTTTTTTTAACAACACTAATGTCAAAAATCAAATACAGCTAATGAAAAATCTGTATTGTTATACTTGTTAAGATGTTGTCAAAATGTGAATGTATCATCCCTTCACAAAACAAAGATACAAATTTCTCTGTCATAGTGGGAAGCTTCTTTGGCTGTTTGAATTCTTTCCCCCTAGGTAAACAGAATAGATAGCCAGCTATGGATTTTTAAAATTATTTCTTAAATCATGAAAGTGAAATGGATCCTAGAGAGATTGATTTCTGGAAGTCTTTTGAAAGACATTTTGGGGTAGGGGGAGTGTTTTTCAGAAATATTATTAGAGTGCAGTTTTGCAAGCCCTTACACGTGTGTTTAGCTTAAAACATTTTAGTAAATACAATTAAGTGGGTAGGACTACTTATAGGCCCAGAGTTAGACATAAGGTTGTTTCAGTCCACAGGGCTGTGGATTGGGTGTTTGTTGCCAGGACTGTGTAATTTTTCCTTGTCATCTCTTTGATACGTAAGATACTTGTTGTATCCACTTCATTCTAATCTCTCTTCTCATCTTAGAGCAACATGGAGCCATTTCAGTTGAGGCTAACAGACGAAGTCTATTTCCTGATAAAAATATGCTCTGTTTAAGTGGATTCCTGACATCTAAGAGCTAATGTTTGAATGTGTGTTCTGTTAGCGTGTAATTCTATGAGCTTAGTCATTACTGCTTTGAAGCCAAAGAGTTTACTGTATGTGAAATTTAGTCATGCATTCAGTAATATATTCAACTCATATCTGTGGAATTCTGCCTCTTCTTTCTCAGGTATTTAATTGTCGTCTTGGAGTGAGTTTTGTATGCTTTATGGAGGAATAATTGGAGGAAGAGGAAAGGGCAGATGTCCTGGCTCCAGTGATTTAATTTTTTTTCAGACGCCAGATGTTTTTTTTTTTCTGTTACTAGAATATCCAGGTAGAACTTAGAGCATAACTGGAATATTTGCAATTGTGCCACTGTGATGAAAATCACAGAATAAAAATTACTAATTTGTCACATCTTTAAATATGAACAGGTTGATAGAACCTTTTTGTTATTTTTCTAAGAGACAATGTCTGAAAAACATTGAATTTTTTCCATGGTGCTGTCAGCTTTATGCGAGATCATTGGTCAGAGTCTACAATGTTTCTTGTTGCATATGTGTATATATATGTATGTATATATGTTTATGTGTGTGTCTGTAATTGGAAGACAGTATTTTTTTACTGAAAGTGAGTTTTGGCCAGGGATTTGTTTCATGTGCCGTATTTGAGTAGTTACAAAAATGTGTTGCTCTTCATTTCTGTTATGATTATCTAAGTGTTTATTTTCTGAATTTTCAACCTTTTTGGCAAACATGAATATGTAACACTGGAAATAATAAGTATTTTTCAATATATTTAGTGAGGAAATATATATACTACCTGTCTCTTCTTTCCCCTGAGTGTTTCAGTAATTTTAATCAGGTGATATTGGTTGACAGATGTTTTCTCATGTTTATCTCATTTTGCCAAGTGTTTAGTGACTTTTACTTTGCTTTTATGCACACTTTGCTCATTTTGGTACAAGCGGCACTACCTTTACTAGGCTAGTCTTTGAAAAGCAGTTTCAACCCAAACTGTCAAAAAAAACCCCAACAAAACAGCTATCAAAATTTTCTCCCCTTTTTATTCAAATTCACACGGGTCATCCTAAAAAGAATAAATATATATCAAATTTTTTTGATAAACTGTAGTATTTCCTAAGCACTAATTTTGTAAGTGATTGTGGTATCTGCTAACCTCTTTACTATTTATAGGAGAAACTTGCTGCAACAAACTTCAAATGCTGTTAAAGGAATACACTTCAGTGTCATGAAATGCACTTAAAAAATGAGTTTGATACAAGTGAAGAAAACTGCAGTCTGTCTCAGATCTGGGGCACTGGCTGTCCCCAGAGCTGCAAGCTCTCTTTGTGTTTAGAGCTTGGGGAATTTCACTTTTCCCTAAGTTGTTATGCCAGCTTCCTCAGCTGTGGTATTTGGAGAAAAAAACCCTGCAGGAAAAATGTAGCATCTGACTAGGAAAGAGGCATCTTGTGCTGGAAAAGATGGTGAGCATTTCTGTGGTCCTTAATTCTTTGGAATTTCATTGACTAATTTTGGACCAGTCTCTCAAAATCCTAGGCTTCCAACCAGAGATGATAAAACTCATCTCTGTTCTGCAGATCTCCTTTGCTCAAGAGGAATGTAATTATACTCCAGGTGAGAGATTTTACTAGTGTGGTGACACTGTAAGGGCCAGTTGATGAGCTCTGTGTTCCTCAAGGAATGCTGAGATCGATTTGCAAAGTCCAAATCTACTACAGGAGCCAAAGGCAAATGCTTTGAGACAGCTGGTCTGGCTCTGGAGTAACACAGCAGAGTTTGGTACAACAGGACTAGGCTCCAGAAATCTTCATGTCCATAAAATTGTATGGCAGCACTCCAGCAAGATTTAAGATAAGTTGAATAAGTAAGGCTTATCTGCAGTATGGGATAGGAAGCTGAGGAGGAAAAATGTTCAGATTTTTGCAGGGTGGGTTTTTTTAAGGGTAGGGAGGAAAGAGATTTTCAAGTTGACAGTGCGGATACATGAAACTCAGGATAAACATTCTTTCAAAGTACTTGATTTAAATCCAAACAACACTTTTATGAGCAAGGTCATGACCATTGTCTGAAATAGAATGAAAAAGGAAAATTACTTGAAGAGGTGATGTTACTCTTTCTCTGCAGAGGATAATAGTTTGCAATTAATCTTTTCCCAAAATATGTCCTTACTAATATAGCTCTGTGTCTTTATAGCTGAAGAGGACCTTTGTGCAGTATGTCAATATGATTTTCTTAAAAATGTTTTTCCATCTTTTCACTCTCTCCAAATTTACAGATCTATTTCCTAAGCAAAGGAGGTACTATTTGCATTTGAGAAGAGTTTTTTTATATAGTTATATAAATATTCACTGTTTTGATATTTTGGCTTTCTTTTTATGTTTGGCAGGAAGTGAAAAATGAACTTACTGGATTACTCTAAAATATGTAGGGAGTGTTTTGTTCTTGAGAGGTCTATCTGTCCATTTGGATGTGAACCATAACAGAGTGAAACAAAACATTTTCTGTGGATAAACAAATTGATATTGATAGTATGATTTTATTTTACAGAATTATGGATGTATTTTCTATTCTGATTAGACTGATTAGTATGCCAAGAAATAGTCAGTTCTGAAGATATACAGCTTCTTTTCAAGTGAAGTTGTATTGGTAGAATAAAAAAAAGACGTTCTTTACAGATGTACAGTTCTTACAGCTTTTTTTTGTTTTGTTATTGCTTTTCCCCCTCTCTGTGTTTCAAGTTTGAATGAAATGACATTTTCTTGAGAGTAATTTCCCGTGCATGAGACTGATCTGCCTTGGTTGCTATATTCTTTCTGCTGCTTTTTCACTGATTGTTTTACTTCTTTGTCCCTGCAGTGAGCAGGGAATAAATGGCCAAAAATGGAAACAAACAGAAGACCTGTCCAGTTTAGCTCCCTAAACTGGCTTGCTCAGGGTGAGAAAGACGTAACTGCTGAGGCAAAGGAGGGGTGGAGATTTTTGTTTAGGGGATAAGGAGACTGGTTTAGACTGTCCTGGAACTTCATCCTCAGGCCTTGAATAGATCACTTCTGTATGCAAACATATGCTGCTTGACTGGTTACTCTGCAGCTCCGAAAATTACTGTGGGTTGCTGTAATTTATTTATTCATTGTTAGGTGCCTGCAACACACAGCTTTGGAAGCAAATGTTAGTGTTAACCTGCTTCCGAAGTTTGTTTTGGGAAGAGTTGGGTGGAGTAAGTTCTTGAGACATCCATCCTGACTGCTGTGGATATCATCAATAGCACAGGCTCGAGCTTTTCTCTGTGGTTTTCTCTCAACTGCTTCTTAATCAGGTCAACAGCGTAATGGCTGTCTTTTGCAGTTGGGGCCAAATGAAAAGAAACAAGCTTCATTCAAAAGGTTATTTCACACTTGTCCTTGATACAGCATGTATATTTGAATGCCGTATATTGGTAATTATTTTATATAAAAATTATAAGTATTGGTCACTCTTAATGAAAAGTACAAGCTGTTCAGTATTTCCATCTCAAAACCCCTCCCACAGAGCTATTTTTGATCACTTTTCTTCAGTGAATTGAAACAGAGCAATTACCAACATGTTTTACAGTTTTAGCATTTCAACACTTGTTATTTTGTGGAAGTCCTTCAGGCTTTGTTAGAAAATGTAGCAAAAGATGTAGCAAATAACTAGTTCATCATGTATTCCAAGGGTCATTCATTGCAACTAGGCTTTTTCTCATTTTCCCTTTAAGACAATCCTGTTTAAATTATTTTAATTTACTCTAATATGTTTAGGCATGAGTTTCAGACTTATTAACTTTATTTTTTTCCAAAGTGTCATTATAAAATACTATTGTGTATAGTTAGTGTTTGCAATACCTGTGAAAATTTGTTTTGTGTAAGCCAGATATTTTGAGATGATGAGACATGGAGGTAGGTGATGTAGGAGGCATAGAGTGCACAGAGTTTATTTATAAATCTAGTAGGTGCAATATTGTGAATGTCATGGAAGGAATATATTAATCCTCTCATTTACATAACCTTTTTAATGAAGGGCTTAAATGTCTGAAAGTTGTTATCTTGTTAAAGAAATGAAATGACATCACAGAGCTAAAACTAAAACATTGGACAGATTTCTGTGTTAAGCTATAAACTGCATTCCAAAAAATTACTATGAATATAAAGTTTCAACTTTGTATGGCCACCCAGGTGCTCTGTTGGTGAAAGCCCAGCAGTTTATGCAGTGTTGTGTGCCTTCTTCAGAGATGGTGCCAGGCTAGATCCTCTAATGCTCCCCAGTCAAATTTTTGAAGTGCTGTTAAATAATATTTCTATCAAACTTTTGATAATTTTTCAGTTATCTTGGCTGCTTCTGTCAAATTCCACTGTGCAGTCATCCTCACTAAAAACTCTCTTTTCAGGATATGGAAGTTAAATGATTATAATAGAGTTACAATTGAAAGTGTGCAGTAAATGTAATACTTCCACAGAAAATGCTGAGATAGTATCATTTCATAGAACAGATCTACAGAACTTTTTTCTAAATGGTTATTGATAGTAGTTGTTTGGAATTCTCTGCTTTTGTAAAGTTGGTGGAGTGCCATTGTATAGCTGTGAAGTAGAACTGGAGTATTGTTTTTTGTCATTGGGTAGATTGAAAGCAAACAAACTTTCAGAGAGCAATGTAAAGAAGGCACTAACGTCAGAGAAAAACTCCTGGTGTTCTCCCAAGGCCTGTAGGTGCATCTAGAGGAAAAATGAACACCTGAACTGTTGTAGTCTAAAGAGGATTCTGAAAAGTATTATTTAAAAGCTTGAGTTTGCTGGAAAAAAGTCCATACTATTGAAAAGTTTGTGCTGTGTTCAGTCTGAAGGTTTGAAAAGGTTTTTTACTGTGTTATCTGATTACAGCAAGTATTGTTGCAGATCTCTTCACATATAATGAAGAAAAATATACTAATTGTATGAAAAAATGATATGGCAACCTGGCCTGTGTAGATAAGTTGAGTTTAAAGAGTGGCAGATGTGCTGGCTGGGTAAGACATTGCAACTCTGAAGATCTACAACTATGGTCAAACATCTGATACTGAGAGCAGTTAATGACAAATCATGAAAATAATGCAAGATCAGTTTTGAGAAAATGAAATTTTGTCTGGGAATCCAGCTGCTATGAAGCTATAGCAAGGAAAGAAACCAAAAGAAGAAAAGATCAGGAGGTAAGAGGAACACAGGAGCATGGCTTTGTTAAAAATCTACTTCTGACTTTGTATTACTGGCTCAGCTAAAGCACCACTTTTTAAAATGCCTTAAAATTAAAATGAGACAGTTCTGCTGACGTCAGTAGAAACAAAATTGCTCTTGACTGAAGTGCCATATTGCAGCACAAAGAAGTAAGAAGCTTTTAGCTTTCCTCCTTATTTCTGTAGCATAAAGCGTTGGTGCAGCTTGGTTTGCAAGTGGAAGTTGTGAGAGAACTCACTTCGTTTTCCTGCCTGCTGTGCAGAATGGCTTACCTCTGCATTTAGGGGGACAGTACTTCGTGTTCCTCTGAGCTGCCCAAAAAATCACAGCATAAATTTCCATTGATCTTAGGTCTTCTGCCATGCTTTAAAATGTGCATTCAGTCCATTTCTCTCCAGGAAAGGGCCTAGATCATGGCATGTCATCAGGAGGGTTGTGTGGCTGGAAGGCAGCTGTGTCATAGGGCTTTTGGAGGGGTTGATGAAGGTCTCAGAATGCGTCTTCCTTTTTGACTTGGTGAGAAAATTTAAAAGGAGAAAGTTGGTTTACTAAGATTATGACTGATCGGAAGAATGTGCATAATTGCAGCGTGCCATAGTTATGCAGTCAGTCAGAAAGTGAGTTTTCATAGAGCATCAAGATTTACTTTGTCACAGTTACAGAGTGTTGTTTTAGTATTTTCAGTTGTAAATATCAGTCTAGCAAAGTATGGTATCACACTTGGAGTTTAAAGTTTGACATATGCATTGTTTGGATAAATTGCAAGTCTTAATGTTGTTAAAAATTCATACTTTTCACAGAAATATTCACATGATAGCTCATGCAGATGGTTCTGTGTTATGTACCACCTTAAATTTGAGGTTGATCAGGAAATTAAATAACTTCCCATTTAATCATGGGCTTACTAGAGGATAGTGTTTGAGCAGCTGTTCCTAGGAGTGGGCAGGTGCCCTATTCTGCTTTCGTTCAGCTACTTCCTATGGTGAGAGGAAGATTTTTTAAATGAAATATGATGATAATTTCTTAAGCATTTCAGAAGATGAAAATATCATACTGTAAACTTCACACATACAATCTTAATTGAGGCTAACTGAGGGGGTTAAAATAAATATATAGGAAAGCATGGTTGCAAATTTATAGGTGGCTTCAGAACTTGGAAGACTTTTGGAAATGTCAGCTCAGAATGATTTCTACATACTTACTGCTAATTTTCCCGTAGTAGATTTTTCCTAACACTTTTCAAAAATACAGAATATCTAAAGTTGTGCTAGTAAGACGTTTCATATTTAAAATATTTGTGCTTGACAAGGGAGTGAGTTAATGTTTCCATGAGCATTCTTGTTAATCGAATATCACAACTGTAAATGTAAAATTGATCTGCAAAACAGTACATTCGGGCAAATAACCCTGAATTCTGGTAAACTACATTTTGGTAAAGAAGGGTAATATTTGTACAGTTAGAATGGAATTCCATGTCTGAAATAAGGAAAAGGCTGTTGGTCTGAGGGCAGCATTGGCTTTCATATGGAGCTGAAGAATAGTCTCCTAGTTTTGAAAATGTCTGTGGTGCTGTCTTGGGGATGTGGGTTTTTTATTCCCCTTTATAATTCTAAGGCAAGGAGAAGTTGCCGTGATGTAGCAGGGAAGAGCCAGCAAATCCTGGTTTGGAAGCAGCTCTGGAGGCTTCTTGGCATAGGAGGGAAACTCTGTTTTTTTTCCTGAGTGTGTAAAGAGACAGTCTCTTCTCCTGACCATAGCTGTAAGTGTGGAGGACAGGACCAGAGTGGCTGTGTCCTGCACTGGCCACCACTGCTGCTCTGTTCTCAGCAATACACTGTGAGCTGCAGGGGACAGGGTGCCTAGCAAAGGGATGGAAAAGGCAGCATTTTTATTAAACTGATCCTATTTCCCAACAAAGCATGCTAGTTGCTTGGCTGAGTGTTGTGTTTGCAGAATGGACGAGATAGGAGCTGTGACACTGGTATAGAGTGAAAATTCATAAGTGGGAAGAGGAAGGAATTGCATCACTACACTGGTGTTGTGGTGCACCAGAAGTCTCCACCTAGACATGTCTGTGTTTCAAGTTGCAATGGGATGTGCAAGCAGCAGCTGTTGAGATCATCCACCTTTTGCTTTGCAGTGCAGGGTTAAGGTTAAGCTGGACTCCAGGCACCGTCTTTACTGCTGGTATTGCTCAGAAACAGCCATAGCCATAAAATACAGCTCTATAGTCTGCATGAGGCTCAGCCACTGCTTTGGGTATCTGCACAGGGAAGACTTCATTGTCTTGTTATAGAATATTTTTCTCTGGAAACTCAGGGCACTTGTGATTCTGAAATCAGGGCTGTTCTCTTGGCAGAAGACTATACTCTTAGAGTTGAGGTTTTTTTTCTTTCACCTGTACCCATTTTTTTTGTCGTTGTTGTTTGACCTGTACCCTACTCTGCCTGGGCTGTCTACCTGAAGGGCTTCCCATTTGTCTGTGCTGTCACATCGGAGGTGCTGGCATCCCATACTCTTGCTTTGTAAGCCTACCGGATTGCTTTGCATAGAATCATTAAGACTAGAAAAGACCCTTAAGATCATCAAGTCCAACCACTAACCTAACATTAAAAAAACAATAAACTTCCATTTTCAGATTATTTCCCCCCCCATTATTCACATGGATGTAATGTGGGGAACTCTGGAAACAAATTACAAATCATGAATCATACTCTGTGTTGATGTACATGTACTGGTGAATGACCTGAAAGTCATTGATTTTGCTGGCTCAATGAACGACTTCAAGGCACATGGTTCTTTCACTTGTTAATACTGGGAAGAACTCAGATAAGAGGTTGTCAAATCTGGTTCAATTTATAATGCTTTGTGGACTATTTTTTTACATATGCATGTAAGAGTACCTGCAAAAAAACCCCAATAGGACCTATGGTCCTATTGCTAAGGAAATTTATGAACAAAGGCTGTAAAAGTCCAGAACTAGCTCCAGAATTTTGACATTAATTCTAGAATTCTAGCAGTAGTTTGTGTTAGTAGGATTTTAGAATTTTACAGGAAAGATAATTTTTGAAATAATTGGCTTTGGTTTGTCCAATATTATCAATCTATGGTGTAGTTAGGGAATAATTTCCATTTAATTAGTTTGATTTCTTGTAAAAAGAATTTAGTAACTAATTTATCATATATTTTAGTAGTAATGGGAATTAAAGTCAGTGCAGAAAAATTGCTTTATAAATGGAATTAAGCCATTCAGACTGAAAAAGCCATAATAATTTTAGCTGTTCCTTTCTTCCTTTTGCCCAAGTCTAAATGATAATATGTAGAATTCCTTTCAAGATGTGTTTTAAATGATCTTTGACATTTCCCTCTGTAATCTTTCTCTGTCCTTTCATCTTTTTAACTATTGACCACCTTTCTTGTCTGCATTTTGTCTGCTAAAACTCTGACCTTTTTTTTCTGGTTATTTTATACCAGAAACATGTTTGTGGATCTTCATTCTTCACATTTGTATGAGCAAATGTGAGCTTGTTTTCAGGCAAACTTTCATCAATATTTCATCAATAATAGGTCTTAAATATCTTCTAATTCAATGACCATGTATTTCTTAGCCTAACACTTCTTTGCCTATCCTTTATAGAAGAAATTTTAGTTTGCTGCTATTAGGCAAATACAATCATATGTACTTTTCAAACAGGTTTCCATGACAGATTTGTTATTCAGATGTATTAAAGTCACTGTGGGATCAAACACAATAGTAGGGATTAGCTGCACATTAATGAATTTTCATAAATCGTTGTTGTGGTAGCTGTAATTCAGTGTTTCTGAAAAGTTCATGTAAACATGGGTGATTTGAGCACGTAATGAAATTAGGTATATGCTTTCGAAGAACTGAAATTATATTTTGAGATCAATGAGTCAGAATAAAGGATTACTGCTTCTAGGAGTTCTATTTTGGTATGTAACTAAAGTATTTCCACTGAGAGCGATGGCATTCTGAATGAAGAGATGGGTTAAATATAGAATTGCATACTGTGTAGTGTAGGGTGATAGCAAAATTTAGAAATAAGTATTAGAAGGTAAGCTGCATAGTGGGTCGTTGCATCTCTAAGTGATGAAAATTAAAATGGGATCTTCTTATCTTTCACCTGTGTAATTCCATCTCTTGGTTTGTGTACAGGAAGTTGGGAACCAGGAGCTCTCTTGAAGACTAAAGGTGCTTATCAACTTCAAAATGTGGTGGGTTTGGATGAGATCTTTTCTCAAGAGCTTAGAGACTTGTATGTCCATCTGAAAATCACATTACTCATGGATGTGCGTATGTAAAGCAAAGCATTTGCTTTTACTTCATCCATAATGAACAGAAGAGTGAGTTTACAATAGCTCAGGAATAAAATCATTACTGTGAAAAAAAGTATATTTGCTCTAATTTCAGAATTTTACAATAGTGCTTGTGTTAGTACAGACAAGTCTTAATTCTGTTTGAAAATAATTAATTTAATTTGAAAATAATAATTTCCTAGGTTGGTGAAATTGTGCAAATAACACTAAATTCAAAACTCAGATACTGAGAATTGAGATGTCTGGGAAAAAAAGACACTAGAGTTCTCTTAAAGATAAATCTTACATTTAAAGTACGGATATAACTTAAAATAATTTTCACTCTTAGCAGTAGAAGTCTAAGGAACTTCATTATGATTTTAAGTCTCTTCTAAAAGGACTACAATTTCCTTTGCCAATTTGATGTGATTCCTTTTCACAAATGCAAACAAAAAGATCTTGTATACATAGGCACACCGAATTGTTTGATTTGCACCTACAGCTGGAACACTGGGAAGAGGAATGTTCTGGAAATTCATTATGCAATCCAGACCAAGTGTCCCACTTTATTTCAGAGTTACCATCTAGAGTATTACCAAAACAAATGGCCTTTTTTAACTAGAATGAGGTTTAACCAGCTGTAAAATTGATAATCAGTCATGGTATTTCAGAAACTGCAGTGTGAGTGTTTTTTGCATTGTCTGTGCAGTAATGGAAGTCAAGTTCCTAGAACACTGAGTGTACCTGAAAGTAGTTTTTTAAGCTATCCAAGAGAAATTTTAAACACTGAATTCCGTTGGATTTGTTTTCACTGAGCAAGAGGCGAACTTGTGTCCAGGAAAGAGTGCACAAAGTATTGCATAGCCACCCATTCCATGCTGGATTATCATGTCAAAAAGGAAGTGAGATAAGGTTGGGCAGTCAACCTTTGTTCTGTTTTATCCTCTAAGTTTTGATTTTTTTTTTTTCCTTCTAACATATCTGTATGTGTATGCAGTTGTACTGCCACTCCCAAGATGTAAAAGTTGGCTTAAAATAGATGCAGTAGGACTTTAAAAAATTACTAAATGGCTAATAGGTTTTTTGTTGTATATTTCAAAGATGAAAAAAATTGTTTTATTGCACAGGGCTGATACTATGTCCTTTCAAATATTTTCTGCAAGCTCATAGCCTGCTTTGTAGCAGTAGCCCTTGATTTGGCTGTTGCCAGAACTGGCATCTGAATGCAGCCTCTGTTTTCTCACATGTCACAGAATTATTTAGATTGGAAAAGACCTCCAAGATTGTCTGAGCCCAATCCTTGACCAATCACCACCTCATCAACAAATTACTCCTCTAGCCCCAAATTTCAAGGCTCTTCTTGCAGGTTGGGAGGATGACAAGCAAGATACAATGTACTGCTGATTTCAGAATGGTTTGCCTTTGTCTCTGTTGTTGAAGCTCTTCTCTTTTTCTCAAAAGTATACTCAAAAGTGTATACTTTTGAGTTTGTCATGATCTCTTTTTTCCAGAGCATGTAATATGAAGGCTGAAAGAAACTTGTTTTACTTCCATGTAATTATTTGTAGGGATTAAAGCAGCTTGTGTGAGCATGAAAAGACAGTTTCCATTGCTAGTTTGAATTAGGAATTTTTCTAGCCTAACAATGCTGTTCCTAGCAGTAGTCAAAAGCTCAGAAGTGCCTGGGACAGAGTGCAGAAGAAGGACTCTGCCTGTTCAATTACACTCTCCCAGCTTGGGGAGACTGTGCAACTCAGGGAGTCTCTGAGGCAGATGTGGTGGTTTTCTGTCTCTCAGCCCTTGACTGCTTTATCTCCCTTGAATCAAATAGCCTTCGGCCCAATGTAAACTCCTTGGCAGCACAAAGATCCCGTGGCAGTAAGTTCTATGATGTGAATAAACCTTTCCCTTCTGTTTTAAGTGTCTTGCATGCTGGCTTCATTTGCCTTCCATCTTCCTGTTAGTGGGGATCCAGCTAGCCAGGAAGTCTGAGTCACCACATGTGTAGGAGACCAGGTTCTAGTTGAATGCCTGTGATACTGTCTGATGTTGTCTCTGCTTATTTCAATTTGTGTGTATCCATCAGGCATCTCTTATCTTAGATTTGACTGCAATACAAAACAAAGCAGTCATGATCTTCCACAGACAGGCCCTAGTCCACGATCAACAACACTGTGATAATACAATTCATGATGAAATATTGTTTCACAAAATATCCTGTCAGCTCTTTAACAGCAATGTCTAGCCAAATAATTTGTGGTATTTCTGGAGATGCACATGGCACCCTGTCAGTAATTGAGTTCTGGTTGTAGCTGTTTTCCAGAATTGAATACCAATTCCTATCATAGGATAATTTAGGGTGCAAGGGACCTGTGGAGGTCTTCTGGTCCAAACTGCTGAGGTATTCATTATCAGCTTCAATTAGATGATGTTTAAGAATTTCACTTGGAAAATATCTTAACGTGGAGATGCCATGTCCTCTCTGGGCAACCTGTTCCAACATTTGACAGTGGTGAAGAAAATATTTCAATGTAGCCAAGTTCACTTTTCCATATGGCAACTTGTGTCTGTCACCTCTTGTCATACTCCTCTGCCACAGGGCCCACTGCTGAGCTGTGACCAGTTTTTTGTTCGCCAGGACCCTCAGTTCCTTTTCCTCAAAACCACTGTCTAGCCAGCAAGTGCCAGCCTCTCCTGGTGTGTGGTGGTATTCCATCCCACGTGTGGGAGTCTGTGTGTTTTCCCCAGCCTTTCTGGGTACCTCTGAATAGCAGCTCTGTCCTCCAGTGTATCAGCCACTGCCCTGGTTGTGTTATCCATGAGGTTGCTGAAGGTACACTGTGTCCTAGCTTTTGGGTCATTAGTAAAAACAAACAGTATTGGTCCCAGTATCGTTCCCATTATTAATCTCTGGGTTTAATAAGTGGGTTTAAGTGGTCACCAGGTGCCAAGTTGGACTTGATTCTGCTGATCACAGTGATACTCTGAGCCAGATGATCCAGCCAGGTTTCCACCCAACTGATTGTTTGAGTACCCAAGTGGCCCATACAATTCCTGCAGGAATCTGTATTGAATACCTTGCTGAAGTCTAGACAAACAAAATAAACAACACTGCTTACTCCTTCGGCACTGAAAAAGCCATCTCCTTAGAGAAGACAAGTTGATTATGTACAATTTACTTCAGATCAATTTATTTAGTTATCTTATTCTGAATTTAATTGATAATGGTGTCCAGGGGCCTAAACTTAATTGGGATTTTGGTCTGTATTTTGCAGGTCCTCTTTGTTGAACATGGGCAGAAAACTTGTCCTTTTCTATTTAACAGGAGACCCCCCCAGTTGTTGTGACCTCTCAGAGGAGGTAGAGAGCAGCCTGGTAATGATTTTGGCTGACTCCTTCATGCCCCTCAGATGGATCCTGTGAGGCTGCCTGAGGTGGAGCTCTGTATGTCCTAGGGGACAACAGCAAAAAAGGCATGAAGTGCTCAACTTCTGTCCCCAGATGTCTTGCTTTACCAAGACAGTATGCCCCCATTTACTTTCTTTAGTTGCTGATTTATTCATAGAAGCTTTTGTTCTTGTCTTTCATATCCTTTCATACCGTTTACCGTGGACCTGAGCCTGTCATTGTGAGTGTGCATGTATCTGTGTATATTCTGGTTTTCTAGCGACAGACATACTAACTGCTTCTCAGTTTAAGAGAAACAGGTTTAATCACAGTCATTTTGTGTTATGCTCCAAGTCATGCTCTTTTATGCATGGCACAGGATTTTTTACACTATCCAAAGTGAGGTAATATGTTTATTTTATTATGGTCGTACATGACATTTGAATATCTCACAGGCACTGATAAGATGGTGTTTTTCCTGACTGAGGCAAAACTGAGGTGTTGTGTATAAGCACAAGTGTTTATTGTTTGTATTTGTCTCTTCAAGCTGCAACAGTTTATGTTTTTTTCTTGGGTATCTTAGTATTATGTAATGTTTATTTTTAAATACAGTTCCTTCTGACATGACTTGCAATTAGCATTAAAAGCTTCTGCAAACTGATTCATAAGGCAGAGGATATAACAACACCCACTGAGTGGAATTTATGGCTAGATAAAGAGATCAGAAATCAAGAGCTGTTATTTTCCTGAGTTAGTGATCAACTGTGATAGAAATTTTAAATTTTATAACGAATTCACATGCTACCAGCTTCTAAACAAGTTTCTGCAGTTAACTTGATGTCTTTTAAACTTTACATTAACTAGATTTTAGTGACTAAAGAAATAAAAGTTCTTCCATTACTGATCTAATTTATTGTTAAAGTAGTTGAAAAAATCCTTCAGAATAAATTTTTTGCTCTCTTCTGTGGTCCTTTGTGTCACCTCCTCTTCAATGAAAGAAACCCAAAGATCTTGATAAAGGCTACCCACAGCTTTGGGGAGCAGTTGTTTGCAATGTGAAGGTCTTAACTAATCTTGTGGAATAAACAGCTAGTTAATATAGATTTGTGCACAGAACCAACTTCTTGCTCAGAAACTTGGAAAATGAGTATTTATAGCAGCAGATTGCAATAGGCATTCACTTCATCAGGCTTGCTGAAGTAGTCTTTCAAAATCTGCAGACAGCAAGTTCCTGTCAACAGTTCTTTTCTACTGCTTTACTTCATACTTTCTTACAGTAAAGAAATTGCTTATTCAAGGACTGTCTTTATCTGTGCAAGAACAGAAGTTTTAGGACTCATTGATACAAAAACTGATTTTAATTTTGCTAATCTGCCATATGCTCAGGTCAAAAGTAATTGTAGAATCATGGAATAACTCAGCTTTGAAGACCTCTAGAGGTCATCTATGTTCAATTGGCTGCTTAATGTCTGTCCTGAGTGTGAATCTCTTTTATACAGGACAGCCAGTTACGTGGCACGTCAGGGTTTGTTTTTCTCCCATGTTTTGGTGGAGAGTTTTCAAACACTTTTAGTTGGGCTTGTCAGGAGAGACAATCTCTGTTACACTCCTGGAGGCTGAGGCTGTTGACCTCTTAAATATTCTTCTGTTATTAAAGTTAATGATAAAACTTCAGTTTTTGATAATACCTCATCATCATGGATTTTACCAATTATGAAACTATTATTTAGTCAGTCCCTGGAAGAATGTATGCAGGGTTCCAGCAGAAAACATCCAGAAAAATTCCTGTTCTGCTTTAAAATCTACAATGTTCAATTAAATGTCCTTACACCGGAGTTGGAATTGAAGTGTTATATCTGTTATTTTATATATTTAAACATTTTAAATAGTTATGTATGTTAACATATTTATGTGTAGGTTTTTCCATAGTGCATCCAAATTCTGTACTCCAAAGTTAGATGTGATTTTAATTACCTCAGTTTTATTCATCACTTTAACTGGAAATCTGGGCTCATGGAATTATGGTGGAGTACAACACTTACATTTCAAGAAATATGTGGTGCTGACAGAATATGCTGCTGACATCAAATTTGAAGTTAGGCAGGAGGTAACATGATGGGCAGGCCATTATTTATTTTGTTAGAAGTGTTTTAAAGAGTAATTTTAAACAGTTGCTGGTATTTTTAGTACAGGGAAATTTTATAATTGTTTGTTCTGAATCAGTGACTACAAAAAAACCCAAGTCCTTTTATAATTTGTAATTTATCATGCTTTTAAGAGAGGAGGGTGCTAGGCTTTTTCTTGATTTTTTTCTTTCAAGCCATGTTTGCAGCTCCAGTTACTGTAATAGAGGTAGTTACAATTTTTGTTTACCCTAATAATGGTACTTTTTAGTTAGTAGATTGTGTACTTGCATCTTATTGATCCATGTTTGCTAAATAGATTAGTAAAAATAAATAATATAATACAACCATCAGCATTACGTGAAGAAATATATAGGAAATACGTTTATCCGAAACCAAGTTCACAGTGGAATTGAAGTATGAGTGATTCTGATGGTATGACATACAATGGATAGTTGCTGACAGTAGCTTTGCTGACCGAAATGTCTGAGGTTACAAAAAGATAAACAGAATCATTTTCATGATGGACAAGTGGGATTCTTAGTTAATATGGAACAAGGATGACTTTGTGGTCAAAACATTATTTTAAGAATAGGCTGTGTATCTGTCTCTATCCTCAACCACAGATGAGCCTCCTGACCTTTTATCTGTGTTCCTGATGTTACCTCCGAGTCCAACAGCTGTAGCCTTTGGAAGCCCTTTTTGAGAAAAGAGAAGTGAATAAAAGGGTGTGTGTTGCATTTTCTTGAAACAGTCGGTAATTCCATTTTTTCAGGATGTCAGAGAAACAATTCCAGGCATGGGTTTATTTTTGTGCATTTGTAGATAGTCTTTTTGCAGTTCTAGTATTTGTACTGTTTTGCTTGATTGCCTGGGCAAACTCCATCTGACTTGGTGCATAAATGGCTGTGGGAAAGTGACAGTCAAAATTACCAACCTGCTCTTGCTCTCTTGTTTAGGAGCAAAGATTGCTAATAAAGGCCTTGGAGGTTTCCAATGAATAGGAAATTATCTCTAGTGTAATTTTAACAGGTTTGTAGTTCTGGGCTTTGGTGCACATAATTGTTTTGAGAGCAGTGTGAATTCTAAAATCAAAAGTAGCTAAAGAACCTGGAAATGTACAGTGACTTCAGAGGAAAGCAAATTACGCTGAACTACTGAATTTTCCGTGGCTACAGTGATAATCAGCAACACATGCAAGACCGGTTGTATTTTATTAAAGCTTAAAGAGAAAACAGCAACAACCAATTTGGAGGAAAAAATGTGCATTTTTGTAATGGTTAAGTTTTTGGGGGTTTTTAAAGTGAATAATGTTAAGCTATATCTTCAGGGCTTCTGGTTTACTCCCCTTTTCAGTCCTTTTTCTTTGGATTGATTTACTGCCTTTGTGTATTTCTTACAGTAATTTGTGAAGAGATTTTAGGTAGGCCTGGAAGGAATTTTAGAGATCACTGCTAAAGGATCCACAGTAGCTGGACCTACTGTAATAAATATTTCTCTAGCTTGTGAATCTCTCGTGAAGGTGATTTCTCAACTTCCTTGAGGAGCTGCATTGTCGGTTTATCACTACTACTATTTAGAACTTTTTTCCCTAATCGGCGACCTAACCTTTGTGCCTAATTCAGCTAATTTTTTATGCTGTTTTGGGGAATGTGAGGAATTGTCTATCATCAGCATTGCTCATAACAGCTTTTTATGTTCTGAGAGAACTTGTCCTGTCTCCTTAGGCTAACCTTTTTAAAGACTGAAGTCTCTGGTCCTGACAGCGTATTTTAGCACAAATTGCTTATCATTTCCCTGCTCTTGTTAACTTCCCTTCAGTTCTTTTCCAGCTTGTCTTTTGCAGTCGTCTATATAGGGGTTCACAGAACTGGACACAATATTCTGGCTTAGGCTGTGCCAATATCAGCAAATGATTTCTGATCTTTATTTACAAAAGAATCTTAGTTCTCTTTGAGGTTTTATCCAATGCACCTACTGTTTATGCATTGTTTATGCATCTAGTGTGCTATAACCCCATGTTATTTTCCATTCTCTTCCTGCTTGGTCACTATTTCAATTTTTATATTCTGCATTTAACTTCTTTCAAAAGTATATGTTAGTTGAGATTTTTTTTTCCCTTTTTGTACTTTTAGTTGCATCTGGCTGTATTTTTTTCAGGGTTTTTTTTCCTTCTTTTTGAGATAATTTTGAATGCAGTAAAAAGCCTGTGCTCAAAACTCTAAGCTTGATACTGTTCGCTGAATGTATTTATTTTATTTTTAATTCTTAATAGGTCTGTTTCTAATTCTGTTGCTTTCTTGTGGCAATAAAAATATTCTGTAGAACTGAGAAAGGACAAACCCCAGGGAATTTCTTCTTGACACACTTTTCCAAGTCCTGATAATTACCAGCCTCCCAATAATTATCTTTTGGACCTTTTCGCCATGATTTCCTATACCTTGTTTTTTTACTTTGCCAATGTTAATGTTGAGTCCTGCATTTTATCTTTGAGAAGAACACAAAAAATCCTTAAACCCTGGATCTCGCATGTTAATATTCTAGGTGTTTACAAGATCTAACTCCCCATTGCCAAATATTCTGATCTGTAGTTTGGAAAACCCTATGCCTTTTAATGGGGGTGCTTTGATTTAACCTTTGCAGTCCTGCTGACCTCTCCTGTTCTCCTGAGTTTTCAATGTAAATTGATTGGGGGAGTCTCCTTAAATATTGTGAGTGAATTTCAGTGTATCTTGCTGTCCTCAGCACATTTCTTCATGTATATAATCATTTTCTTTAGGATTTGTTTTCATTCTTATTGCAGAAAGCATGGAAAACTTAAACCTTCTGTGCATTCTTTGTTTTTTTGTAACTCTTAATGATTTTTTTTTTGCTCATTCTTAATATAAAGTATCTTCTTATTGTCTCTTGTAAACTACAACTCATTGTAGCCCTTTGCCTTCCTGATCATAATTTACATGCTTTTACTGTTCCATTGTGGTGTTGGTTAATGTCTGTCCTGCTGCATCTTGAACAATTTTGTGATTATACTTTTTTAACTATTCAGAAGGAAGCTGTTTTTGGGCTGTTACCAACCTATCGTTATCATTGCACTTTCACACTGTGCCTTTCAAATAGCAGGGGAAAATGTATAAAGCCATTAAAATATGCATGTAAGATGCAACACATAAGAGGGCATGTCTTGAGGAGTTGCTTGTATGATGAAGAAGTATTTGCCTGTATTCACTAGTAGGCAGCATCAAAATCATTTCAGTATTTGTTTACTTTCATGTACAGAAATCAGATTGTAAGGAAAGCCTGTTGTTAAGTATTTACATACTCATTTGTGGACAGTAGCTGCTTTTAGGTTTCTAAACTGTACATGCTCAATACTGTTAAAGAAAACCTGTTAATTAATGTAAAACTGTTAAAGAACTAGAACAGCAAGACCTCCCAGCAGTAAATGTTGGCTGCATTATCATGGCCCAGATTATTCCTTCACATACTGATTACTAATGCTTAAATAAGAGAAAAGTGAATTGCTACATATCCTAGAGATCACTGAGCAGGGAAAAGGCTGTATTTGCCTTGCATATGACCTTTCAGTTGTTTTTCTTATTGTGTGCTGTTACTGAGCTGTTCACCTTGCATCCAAATGTAGCTTCTGTATTATGGAAAGAACTAATTGCTTAGGAAAGTCCAGAATTATTTAAGGGTCCCATTGGCATATGGAAGAACATAGTGGAGGTTTAGTCCTGGGGAAGAGTCTTACATCCGGTGTTTGTAGATTTGGGTACTTCTGTCTTTAAAAGCATTTAGGCCCAGTTAGAAAAATGCAATGTGATGTTACAAGACTTTTATAGCCTTACTTTTTGCTGCGGCATATTTTATTAAATTTTATTTGGTGATTTGGAAAAGGAATATTGTTTTAGTTTTTTAATAAATAACGTTATAGTGAAATTTCCATAGGATCTCATGGGTGTAGATTGGAAGGGGACCTTGAAAGATCATGTATTCCAACTCCTTTGTCTGTGGGCAGGGACATCTTTCTCTAGATCAGGCTTTTTATATTTTCTAGTTATTGCAGGTTTATGAATTGTTTCCTGAAGTAACTGATACCTTTTCTGTTCAGTCATCCGCTATTTGGCCTTGTGTTTTATTTTTTTCACATAATGAAAGTAAGGAATAAATCAAAAATAGCATAAGCTGCTTTTGACAGCCAGTGAAGTTTACATGCACATATCAATGTTAAACAAGTTCAGACAGTTACTTCAACATCAGAAACTCTTATCAACACAGACTGGTTTAACTTGGTGAAGGGTCCTGTGGGATTGCCTGGAATTAATATTAAGCTCACTATTGAGAAGCTATTAGTATTTTTCCCTATCACTGACCCTTCTGTCAGAGAAGAACATAAACATTTAGTTCCTGTGTTTCATGAACTTTTCTTGCCTGTTTTCCCCTTGGTTCATTCAGGTTGGTAAACAGTGAAAACTGCTTGGTGGGGAAGCCGAGCTCCATGCTGTCCACGCAGGTGACTGCTGGCAGAGTGACCAAGAGCTCTGCTCCTCATGTAGTTGGAAGGTGTTGCAAAATATATCAAGTTTGTTCTTTTCTCTTGGAAAACATTTCAGCATGTTTGCCATCAGCAAAAGGCTGTTGATGGGGGCAGATCTATCTTTGCCAGTGATGCATTTGCTTTGGAAGCTGCTATTTTTGGCCTGTTAGCTCAGAGTCTTTTGTGATAGCAGAAAGCGGAAATGAGCAGTGAAATCCCTTTAATAGCATATTTCCTGGTTCAAGTGACTTATCTGTGAGGCCTAGACAGAGGAGACGTCATTTCCTGGATTACTTCTCTTCAGTCCCAACTGACTGTTTTACTGCATAATCTTTTGACCCAGCTTCTTAATTGTAGTTAATTTTTCTGTTAAGTGATATAAATTAGATCTTTCAATGAAAATGTAAAGCTTTAAGGAAGCAACTTCTGACAAAATGCTAGTGTGCAAGACAAGTTTTTAATAAATTACATGTTGATATGAACTTGAAGTCTCTTACATTAAAATTTTGTTTAAAAGCTTAAAATCTTGTGTCTGAAAGAATATGATAATAAGATTTGTTCACAGGGCTAAAAAAAATTTGACACACTTTCTGTTCCTTGTGATGATCACCTCTCTTTGACACTAGCTGTATCTGGCTGCATTCTAGAATTAGGACATTTCCAAAGAGGTAAAATAGTCCGTTGTGCTGTTCTCAAATTTCTTTTCATTAGTAACTACTTTTGAAAATTGTTACCTGAAGTCCATGAAAAAGAGGCAAAAAGAGCTAATTAAAAATTAGGTGCGAATATGATTCTCATTTTGTATAGCCCACAAAAAAGCCATGGAATCAGAATAACACGTGGTAAAAAAGTGACAGCTGAAATTATAATATACAGTTCAGCTTAAATTGGAACATGTATGATAGGTTTGGACCTTGTAATCCAACTTCACTAAAATTTTTGTTGGGATGATAACTGTTTTTTCCCCTGATGTTTTGCATAAAATGGAAATCAGACACACTATATATGTGTTTTTTGTCAACCACTAAAATACCTACACATGAAAATCATTAAGACATCAGGTGACCTCACCTCTCTTCCCCTTCAAAATAGGAAGAACAGAAATATGCCTTTTTGATTTTTGTTAGCACAGAGTGCTTTTACATCTCCCTTTAAGTGCTTACCCAGTTGTTAGTTATCATTAGAGAATTTTATCAGTCGAAGTGAAAGAATAATGTTGGAGTTCGGTGTAGACTGCCATTTAGTCGAAATTGATGCTTATTGAGCTAGGTGTCCTAAAAGGTGGCCCAGCTCTTCCCAGTGGGCATTCTCTCCATGTTGCAGGGTGAGGATCTGTATTTCTGCAGACACACTGTTCTGCAGAAGGAGATACCCTGTCTTGAAGGTGGTGTTTGCCAAATCAAAAGTAGTATGAATTCTATTAAGCTATTTTGCAGGAAGTGATTTCAAATTAGTACTTTCTGTTAGATTTGTCCAGATTATTGGGCATTACCTGTCCAATTCATGTAGTGACTAATCCGTAAGTATATAAAAACTTTGTTACTTTGGTTTAGTTTTATTGTATTTTCTGTAAAAGTGTCATATAAATTAGAAACAGATACAAGTTGTCTTCTGTCGCTCTGAAAGATGCGTCCTGGTGCATCACTCCTTTCTCCTTAATGTGTCTTGCAGGACCTGTTATGGTCAAGGCTGAAATAATTCCTATATTTACTATTATTAAAGCAATTATGTGCCTTTTTGACTGAGTTTCTATTTGCTTATTTACATTGTCTTATGCTTTCTGGTAGGAAGTTCTAAAATTTGATATGTAAGACTGTCATAGCAGTTAAGGTTACATAGAATCAAGACTAAAATTCCACCTTTTTTTTGTGCAGCAGTGGAAATATTATAGGTGTTACAGAATGTTTGGGGTTGGCAAAGACCTCTTGATGTTGTCTAGTCCAACACCCTGCTCACTGCAAGGGTCTACCAAAGTAGGTTGCCCAGGACCATGCCGTGTCAGATTTTGCCTCTGTGGGCAATTTCATCCAGTACTTGACCACTCTCACAGGGAAAAAGTGTGGTATTCAAATAGAGTTTTGTGTGTTTTACCTTATGTCCATTGTCTCTTGTCCTGTCAATGAGCAGTGCCTTTTCTTCTGTCCTTCCCAACAGATACTGATGAGCTCCCCTGCCCTAAGTCTTTCCCTCTCAGGCTGCAGAGTGACAGTTCTTTGTGCCTTAATCTTATTGGCCCTTTGCTGGATTCACTCTAGTAGATCCCTGCCTTTGGTGGTTTGGGAGACCAGGAGTGAACACTGCATTCCAGGTGGGACCTCCTCAGTGCAGAGTAGAGAGGAACCTATTGTTCACCAGGACCCTCAGGTGCTTCTTTGCAAAGCTGCTCTCCTGCTTGTCAGGCCACAGCCTATACCTGGTACCAGGGGTTTTTCCTCTCCAGCAGCAGGACTTGGCTTTTCCTCTCATTGGCCTTTGTGAAAACCTTCTCTGTCCAAGTGAAGTGCCAGTGCAGGGGTGCACTGCTGGTGAGTGGCTCTGACTGGACTTTGTGCCATTGATCAGTTCTCCAGGCAGAGTCTTTCAACCAGCTTTTAATCATTTTCCTAACCCATACTCTGTGTGTCTGTGACACTTTCCAAGACATTTTCATTTGTTAGAAGGCAAAAAAAAAAAAATAAATAAAATCTCTATTTTGGAAATTGTCTTAACCATTAATGTGTTTTGAGGTATAAACTGATACTGCCACGGATGAGGTGGTCTTATTTTTGTATCAGTTTATTTACGACAAAGTGGCATTCAATATGTATTTAATAATCTTAGGCTTTGCTTTTGAATCTACCCAGATATGTTATTAAAATTAATATAATATTTTTAGTAATATTTGCAATAAATTATACCTTCCCAGATATATTAATAAAAAATATAAAATCAGCAGGTTGTTAGCTATTGCTTCAGTTATTAAGAAGACTGAAAAGCTATCTAGTTCTGTTGGCTTCCTATTAATAAACATGATGTGGTCTCTGACTTAAATCTCTGTGATGCCCTGTCAGAGCTCAAAAACCTGAAAAAGCAGTCTCAGGATTTTGTCCTTAGGCAATGAATAAAGCTGCCAGTTCAAGCTGAACGCTGGAGCTGCTGACAATGAATGGTGTATACTCCTCTTAGTATCTGAAACTAATTTTTAGGTTTTTTTGTCCCTGTCTAACTGGAAAGGTCTCTGTGTTTGAAGAATAATCTTCTAAAGTTTTTGCAGTTTGCAGAAAGGTGGAATTGAGTAAAGTCTGGTAACAGACATTTCAAGTGCTATTTTTAGTTTAGTTTTTTGATGATCTCATCCCTTGCCATTTTAGGAGTCTCAATTGTATTCTGCCGAGGCATTGATAATGCAGAACAGCATGTAGAGTTCTGGCTCATCTTCTGTTGAGTCACTTAGAAAAGGTATTTTAGTGCTGTGAGCCTGAATTACATGGTGAATTGTCTTCTTAAGTTTAAGTCGTGTCTTGCTTCCAAAAAGAAAAAGTGGTTGGTTTTTGTATGCCCAGAATGAGAAGGTAGAGGGATTTTGATCAAAGCAATTATATGGATATACAAACATAAAGTCTTTGCAGGAGAAGTGTAACAGAAGTAAGAAAAATGGATTGACTGAACTCAGTATCTTAAATCAGTGTTTAATGAGTAAGATTACTTACTGATTAAGACTACTACTCCAGTTTAAGTCCCAGTGCCACTAATCAGTGGTAATACTGCAGTACTGTTTATAGAACTTGGAGCCAGTCAGTTTGTTGGCTCCTCTGCTGCTTTATAAACATACTTGAGAGCTTGTTTGATTTGCCTACTAGGAATGTAATGCCTGCTTGAATAATGTATAATCACTCTAATCACTCTCAGTGCAGTAACTTTAAGTAAGTTGTTAATTGAAATTTTAGAATTCAATTAACTTTTCTTTTTTTTTTTTTTTTTTTTTTCCCAGGATGGCTTGAATTCTTTGGTCCTTGATCTGGATTATCCAGCGCTGAGGAAGAACAAGAACATTGATAATTTTTTAAATAGATGTAAGTTGCAAGTGGTCCTTAAACAATGACATAGTTGTGATGTCAATCATAAGAAGCTGAGTGGTAAGAAATGCATTGCTCATGGTTATTCTACTAATTTTTGTAACTGAGCTTCAGAAGGCTTTGGGAGACCATTTATTACAGAGAGAAATTTAATTTAAGGGAGTTGTTATATTGTGAAATTATGTTGGAAAATACTAGATTTTTATTTTCCTAAATACAGTTGAAAAAACCCTTTTATGTTATTTTCTTATCTTACGTATGTGTAGCTACATAACTTGATAAGTATATCCTAGTTATTATTCTTCAGGAATTCATTACAATGAAATCAACATCATATAGTCATATTTCATCTAACAGAGAAGTCTTCTGTGGGATTTTAAAACTAAATTGTTGTACCTTAAAATATGTTGGTTGATTTTTGAACCTTTGCATAAATGTTTGTGATTCTCCCCAAATTAATTGTAGACACAATCTTGGAATTTTTAAGCGTATGATTCTACACCAGACTAGCTGTATTTTATGGTTTTGAAGTGTTTTCGATTATTGTATATAAGCAGAACCTTTTTTCTTGTAAAAATAGCAGATTATTTTGTAATTTGCAGTGATAATCCTTCTTGGAATAATTATGCTTTGTAGTGAGCTTATTTTGATATATATATATATTTTTTAAAAAAAACTTTTCTATTGCATATGTTGAGGTTAGGTTTCTGCAGATGCAGTCTTATTAGCAACTCCTTTTAAGTTCTTTACTGGTAAGAGCTGTATGTGTCTGCCCTCTGTTGCCCTGGGACTCCTTGGAATATCCACTCACACTCCTCACTTGAATAGTGGCTGGTGAAGTAATTTGTGCTGAGTTCTTTGTTTGGAATTCAGTGCTTTTCCGTGAGGTTTAGCAGAGCCCTGTAGATGGACATACAGCTTTTACAGATGCCAGTAAAGTCTCATTTGGAGAAACCATGTAAAATACAGTAAATAAGGAAGAGCAGATTAGGACATAGAAGCATTGGGACTATTTTCAGTTTGAGTTCAAAGGAATTCAAGTGGGTATTTATGAAAGAAAGGGTCTGTAACAGCATTTTACGTATCTTCCTTATTTGCAACTGAGCATTGTATGTGTAAAGTGAGGGGGAAACACCTATGAAAATGACATAAATAACATTTATCAGCAACTTCTATAAGCTGGTCATATATGCTTTTATGTTACTATTTTTGCAGTAGAACAAAATTAGAAGCCTCTCTCTGATCAGAAGACCAGTGTCTTTTGACTATTACAAATAATACTATTTACAAATAAAAACTGTGGGAAAACAATTTAACCTCAAGAACAGGTTGGGGTTTTGGTTGTTGTTTGATTGGTTGTTTTTTGCTTGTTTGCTTGATTTTTGGCAGCCCCTGAACATTCTTGCTGGCTGTCTCCCTTTTTTCAAAGGCTGTTGCTCCTTCTTCTCCTCTAGGCTATCTGTCATGGTTGTTGTAAATATTTTTATGTGTCTTATGTGACCTGGAGGTGACCAGCAATGTCAGAAACATGAAAATATACTTTTGTTCACAATTTTGTTACTGCATTTTTATTGTTAATCAGATGACAGTATACAGTTGAAATAGCCAGTTACTAGTTAAAAGAATTTTAAGATGTGTTACAAAAAAATTCACCGTAGTTAATAAATTGAGTTTTCAAAGCTGCATTTCATCCTTGCGTGTTGAACTTTGAAAAAGCATGCAACACCTGACTGTTTTGGCCAACATATCTTGTGACAGTGGATCTTTCATAAGAATCACACATGTAACTTCTCTCCTGTTTCTGTACTGGCTGGGAGAGAATAAAAATAGTGCTGCATGTCTTCTGTGATTTACATTTTGGGAAAAAATAAATTATGAAATGAGAATTTTGTAAACATTTGAGGCTGATAATATTTTGATATTGCAAAAGAAATAATCAATCCTGCCACAGTGGTTCATTTCAAAGTCTTCCGGCACAGGTGGTTATATAGTTTGTTATATACCACACAGGGGAACTGAGCAGAATTAATGCAAACAGTCGGGTTTCATTTTTTCTTTTTACTAAAACTAGTCAGGCAAAAGAAAAGCAAAGACCAGACTCTGATTTTCATTTCACTTCACTGATACATGTGCTAGCACAAAATAGGCCACTCAGGTACAGGAAAAAGCAGGTCAGCTGAGTTCTTATTGACATTGCCATTTTATCCAGTTTAAAATTGCTAAGAAGACCCATAGCTTGTGTTTTCTTGGAAACTGTTCTCAGGGTAGCAGGTATCACTGGAAAGAGTGTGGCACGTGCTTGCTGAAGCCTCTTGCCACCTTGGGCTTGGAAGAAAAGTAGGGAACTGAGTTGTATTGAGAATTTGTGGAACTCTTAAGTTGCTGCCTTCTTAGGGTATGGAACAGTGAGTTCTTGTCTCTTGTAATTTTTCTCAGCATCTGAAGAACTGCCACAAATGCCCGGCTGAGAACTGTTGTCAAAAGGTTCTGACAAACTGATGAGCAGTCTGTGCCAGGGGCCTGGAGCCTGGATCCCTCCCCAGGGCTTCCTGAGGCCAGCACGGAGTGGTGGCAGGGCTCTTGGGGGTTACACTGTGCTGCACAGGGAGACAGCTAAAGCAGAGTCACTGCAATTCTTCTCATCCACATCACACAAGTCTGCAGAAATTGCGGAGAACACGAAATAATCATCACGCTTTCAGCCACTTTAATCACTTACTTCTTCCACAATAACACTTTTGAGAAATTAATTTTCTTTTTCCCATCACAATCCCAGGGGTTTGCATACACCCTACTTTCAACCTACGTCAAGTCATTGCTATTCGGGTTAATGTTTTATTAATAGTTTTTTTAAATTTAAAAGTAAAATAGCTTGCCCTTCAGCTGAGACATCAATTTATGTTCGGCTCAATTCATAATTGCAAGTGGAAACTCAAATGTTTCAAGTATTTCAAAAAGGCAGTTTATTAATTGTCCATACCATAGGAGTTTGGTGTATTCTGTTTCTGTGACCACTTCACCGAAGCAGCCTCTTCACTTGTTTAATAGGAAAAAATTCTTTGATTGCCTGCTTTGCTTTACTATTCTGATTTCTTGTCACTTTCTCTAAGGTTTTGAACCAAAGTGTAGCCTGTGTTTGTAATAAGAGGCATATTAAATATTTGACATAATGCAGCTATTCCTTTTCAGTCTTTTCATTCCTTTTCTGTTGCTTTAATCAGCTGTTGAGATTCTGATTTAAATTGCTCTGTTTTTTAGAGTATTCATGGAACAGAAAAGCGTAATACATTATTTAATTCCCAAAACAATGAAAGGAATCTCATAGTCCTCTGAGACCAAAAACTAATTTGCTTATTTTAGAAAAGGAAGCTGAGTTTTTCAGCATGGGCTTGCTGTAACAAATCTTTTTTGGTCAGTCATCCAGGCAAAGATAATAGGTTGAGTATATTCTTCCAAGTCAGTATTTCTGCTGTTTAAGATTTGCCAAGTGTTAAATCATATCTAAGTGGCTTGTGCCTTTTTTGGTGGTCTCCCATTCAGATGCAACTTAGTCTGAAATAGTTAAATAGCATACTTAAGCAATAGTTGGAAACATTTAATCGTTTATAATCTTCATGAATAGAAGGACACAAAAAATGGATTTTGAATAAGTCCAAAGAGCTGCACAGAGAGGGGTACCATCAACAAGCCTTGTATAACCCAGAAGTCTTGACTCCCGAAATGGATCAGTGATTTTTCTATGCACTATTGAGTGTCACTCAAGAGTTGGAAACTTGTGTTGTTAAAATGATTTGCTGATGTTATGTAGGTTGGCAGACTTGTAGAATGTAGTGACAGTGGATGTATTTACAGTAGAAGGGACATCTAGTAGAGATGTGGCACCTGTGCACCAGTTTTTCTAGACTCCCTGAATAAACTCTCTGGAAAATTCCTTTGGCCATTTCCCTCTCCAAGCAGACACTGCTTACTTGGAAGATGCATCTGTTAAGATTAATTCCTTGCAAAATCAACAGTTCTGGCTCCTTCCCTTGCATTGTATTATGTCATTTGAAGTTGCTGAATCCTGCCCAGCTGTGTGGTTACCAACAGGAGACAGTGTTACCTGCAGTGGTGTGAATGCCTCCCAGGGCTGCAGCTCTGTGTGCTCTGGGCTTCCTGTCAGCAGCACTCATGAAATGTCAGATGCCAGCCAGATTCTTGGAAATTTAGTGCACTATAGAACTTCCACTAAGTTAAGGAGCTAATTGCTCCTCTGGTTTTCTCTTGGCTTCTCTAAGGCAGCTCCCTGCCAGGTCTTCAAAGTCACCTTAGCAGGTTGGGCTCCAGTTCCTTTCTTAATGATATTGTTCTGGTAGGAGTAGGGATGGGAGAGGTATCAAATAACCAACTTTGCCAAGCAGAGCGTGGAAGCCACAGTGTGTAAGACAGAATGTCTTAGATGCATAAACAAGTTATATGTCAGTGTCATTAACCACATTCCCTTTTGGGTAATTGGTAGATACAAAGCAATTCAGCCCTGCCATCCAGCTTTTTTCATTACATTAGAGATGTGTTCTCTGTAAGCCAGAGAGGGTTTCCCTGTGTTCTGCTCTTTTCCATCTATGTAAGAGAATATACTTTTCATGTTCCCCTTTTTTTTCTCTGAGGGAGGAAGCATTACCCTATCTGGAGCTGTGCCATCTAGTTCCTCTTCATTCTGCAAGGTCTCCAGCAGCTTCTTCTTCTTCACACACCTTTGACCACACACCAGATGCAACCCTAATTACTTCAGTCTTTCTGTGTACTTTCTGTTGGGTTTTGTTCAGCTGTGGGATTGCAGCACTTCCTGGCTGTACTTCAGTTTAACTTCTGGCTGGACTTCTGCCTAGGGCAGCAACTTTTGACTTAATGTACTCCATAGCAGCACTCATTGACTGACTGTGTCTGATCTGTGGGATAAAACTGCGCTCCCTTGCAATTTTATTCATCATATATACACACACTCCCCTTGATACACATTTTTTATTTTTTAAGATAAAATAACCTGCATATGAACCTTTTTTTTTTTACCTTAAAAGGTAGAAAAGTTTGGGTTTTTCCTTCCTCCGTCCGGTACCCTTTACTGTCCTAGACAGGTATTTTTCCATTTTCACAGGCATTTGCAACCTTCAGACACATTCTTTCTGCCAGCTGTCAGTAACTGATCGAAACACTCTGCCCTTTCAGAAAGTGAACCTTAATTTGTTTAAAAATTCTAATGTCATTTCCAAATAGTAAATCAAAAGGTGTCTTTAAAGACTCCTTGTATCTGGTCCTTCCTGTGTTGATGAAGATAACTGAGTCATGGGTGATGGTATCTCATGTTTTAGGACTTTTACTTAAATGTCATAATATTTCTATAAGATTCTATTGCATCCTGGGGCTAGGGAGTCCATCTAATGCCTTCCTTTAAACATAACATTTTTCTTCTACTGGGCTTTGTGTTGTTGCAAATTCATGAGACGTGTGCATACAGATACCAAAACTTTCAAACTCATCTGTGTGAAATCTGAAAGTTCAGACCATTATAAGAAGGCTGCTTTTGGAATGGACCTACTGCACCCTGAATTAGATCATGTTATATGATATGTGAACTAAACCTTATGATCCAGTATGTTGCAATTACAATGTGGCTTCAGGGTTAATCTAAGCTTGCCTTCTTGCACTCCGGATTTTTGTTTCAGGTTAGTTCCATGCACTGATTATCTGTCCCATATCCATTAGATTTTGTGCCAAAATAGACAACCCGTCTGTGTTACTGATACCTTTGCAACAGTTGCATCCCTATGTGGTAATATTATTAACTGATATTATTACATTTTAAAGGAGTTAGGAGGAGTGACCTCCTCATTGCTCTCTAAAGAGGGGAAAAGTGGAAAGGGAATTGCTGAGCTCTGCTTCCTGAGATGCAGTGACAGGACATATGGGAATGGTCCAAAGCTGCATCAGGGGAAGTTCAGACAAGACATGAAGCATTTCTTTACTGTGAGGGTGGTCAGACACTGGAACAGGCTTCTTTGAGAGATTATCAATGTCCCAAGCTTGTTAGTGTTTAAGAGGCATTTGACAACCTTTGCCTGTTGATCAGCCCTGAAATAGACAATTTCAGTGGCGGTCACTGTGGGTCCCTTTGAACTGAAAGGGCTGTTTGAAATAGTCTGTTCTATTCTATTCATCTTTTAGCAAAGCAAGTAGGATTTCTCCGTTCTCAGCATATCACAGGGATGATAAAACTAGTAACTCCTCGGTTGTTTCCCATATTTTTTGCTTTTTCATTGCTTGTTTGCATTATTCAATACTTGAAGAGTTTCACTGGATCTGTAGTAACTTTGTTTATAGTTTCTACCTCTACAGAAGTATTCCTGTGAGTTTCTTATTAGATATTGAGCTGTGTAAAACTATAGACTGCTTTTTCAATGTGTTTAGATCCCTTCTCATTTCACATATTTGAAAACACTGAAATATGTCAGAAACATTTAAAATAAACTCATGTCATCCCTGTGTCTAGTGAGATCTAATATTATATTCAAACATGCAACTGCACATTCTCTGTCACTTCAAGTTTGCTGATATTCTTTCTCTACTTCTGCTTTCTGTGAATTTGTATTTATCTTCCTTGTCTAGTGCCAGGGCTTGTGATCTTCAGTTCCAAACGCAGCACTCCCTTTGCAATCTGCAAAATTAGTTAATACTATTAACAAAAATAATAAACTTGGTGTGGGTGAAGCACTGTTGCTTTCCTCTGCTTTTGGTCTAGGCTTTCATGATTCTGTATGGAAACAAAATCACAATTCTCTCAACTCCTCTTCCTGTTGACACACTGAATTACTTTGGTCTTATTAGTACACTGAATGTAGCAGATTGGTTTACTTTTGGAGATTTTAATTGCCTCTGTCCTTACAACTTTACTAGCAGACCATTCCCTCCTTGTAACATTAATCTCTCCCCTTCCCTGTCACATCCACTCTTTTCCTCAGAAGAAACTTAGAGTTGTGGTTTTATGTTCCACTGGTTAGGAATGATCTCTGGAGGCCAGTAGGTCCGAGTCAAAGCCAAGCCAGTTTTGATGTTATATCAGATTGTTCAGGTTCTTGTGCAGTTGAATTTTGAGAATTCCCAGAGATATCGAGTTTTTCAGCTCCACTTGACAGTCTGCACCTTTCTCTAGTTCTTACTATTCTTTTCCTACAAAATAGGATTTCCAGTATTTCATCTTGTCTGGTGACTCATGTCCTTTCACTTGTACCCCTTAGAAATAAAATCTCATTTCAACTTCCATTGAGACCAATCATCTCTAATCTGAACAATTCCAGTTATCTCAACTTCTCTTGTGCATCATGTGAGCATCTTGGTGTCTTGCATGAAGCTAGGGAATTTTTAGTATTTTTTGTGCACTGAGGACCCCAAAGTTAGTCATAATAGTCCACATATGGTTTCGCAAATGACATATAGGGGAGGAAATCTACTTCGCTCAACCTACGGGCTGTGCATTTACCAATGCATACTTGCACAGTCAGTGCAAAGGCTGGCTCCTCATTCCTCTCTGCTTGGCTTGTTATCCACCAGGGCTGTCAGGTCCTCTTTCTCATGGTGCCTTCTAGGTGGTGAGTGCATCCTATTCTGTTCTGTGGTGCTGTTCCATCCCAGCTACAGGACTCTGCACGTGCTGTTGTTGAACTGTGAGCTTCCTGTCAACTCGTTACTCATGCTGTCTGGGTCACTCATAGAAGCCACCCTACCCTCCAGTGTGTCAGCTTTGAACTTAAAACCACTGGCTATGACTTCAGCAGCTTTTCCACTTGCCTTGTAATTCCATGTGAGCATGGTTTGGCTATAAAGATACTTTGAGATGTTGTGTTGGAAGTCATGCTATAGTCAAGGAAATATACTGCTTTCTCTTCGTCCATCAAGACAGACATGTCATTATTGAATGAAATCAGGTTATTCAAACACACTTTGTCCTTTCTAGATCCATTCAGGCTTTTCTTACCCTTCCACATGCATCATGTGCTTGGAAGTGGATTTCTGAAGGATTTTTCTCCATGATCATCTTGGGCAGTGTGGTCAGGCTGCTGTTCCATCTTGTAGCCTCCTTGTTGTCCCTTTAGAATATGGATGTGGCATTTGTGCTTTACCAGTCATCACCTTCCCAAGTTGCCATGATCTTTCAAAGGTGATAAGAGAACAGCCTGGTAATGGTCTTGACTGGTATTTTCAGCACACCTGGATGCATCCTGTATTGTCTCAAGACCTGGTATATGCCAAGTTTGCTTCACTGGAGCTGGGAGGCCTCTGAGCAGGGCTTGAGAGTGAAGTGAAGCAAAAAAGGCATAGACTGCCTTGATCTTTTCCATATCCCTGGTACTAGATCACCTCCCTCACTGAGAGCAGTGGAACCATATTTGCCTCAGTCTTTCTTTTATGGCCAATGTATTTATGGAGTGTCTTGTATTCCTTCATAATCCAGGCTAGTTTCAGTTCCAGCTGAGCTTGGCTTTCCTAATTCTATCTTTTTTGGTTTAGGAGGTTCCTGCTGGGTAACCCAACTCAGCTTCCATGTTCCAAACCTTTACCTTTTGTGGTGAGTTGAGGCAGAGGTTGCCCATTTAGGCAGACTGGCTCCTTGCCATTCCTGTTTGATTTCTAACTAGGAACAGCTTGATAGCTAACTAGAACAGACGGTTCTTGTGCTATGAACATGTCATCTTCGAAGATCAGCCCACTCCTCTGCCCTTCACAGCAGCTTTTCGCAGGATCCTGCCAGTGAGTTTTCCAAACGAGCCATAGTCTGTTCTTCTCAAGTCCAAGGTCTGCTATTTTCCTTCTTCAGGTCTGTTCGAGTCTTAAATTCCACCATTTTACCATTGCTTCTGCCAAGTCTGCCACAGACTTTGTCTTCCTGAATCAGTTCATTCTTGTCTGTGAGTAATAAATCAGAATGCCTTGTCCACTTCTGTTGCACTCCTAGTTAGACATAAGGGTCCCTGCTACTGAAATCCCCGTGTTGTGTTGTACGACATGCACAGATACTGATACGATCCGTAACTGAAAAACAGGTACCACTTCTTATGGCTACATTTTGTACTTCAACACCTTTTGATTTCAGAGGACTCTATGCAGAAGGAGAGCTCTGTCCAGTGTCAGTTAGGTGGTTGTTTTGAGAGCTGTTAGGACTCAGTAAAATGCCTTATTGTCTTATTGCTTGTTTGGAAGAAGTGTTCCTGATGGTCAGGCATCTCTTGGATTCCTTGTAACCTGCCAAGTTGCTCTTCATGAATATGTGGGAATGGTTAAGCTATTTACTAGATGCTCTTATCATTAACTCTTTTAGACCATGTCATCTTTAATGCCATACTGGATTAACTGTATTTCTGATACTTTTCTCCCCTGTATTCAGATCTGAGATCCTCTTTAATGCCTTTCTAGGGATAAAATTCCATGGTATTTGACCCCATACAGGGATCTTGCAGTATAAACCTCTACCCCTCTCTGAATATAAGCATCCACAGCTTTTCATACAATTTCATGCTCTTCCCTGGTAGAGTTCTTGCCCCAGCCACCCATTTTGTTTTGTTTTGTTCTTCCTCTAAGTGTAGGAGCTTGTCATGCCTCAGATTACCTCCAGTATTATGGATTCCATAATCTTTTGTCCTTGTAAAAAGAATAGATTTTAAAAATGCATTTAGCTGGGAATGCATTCATAGCATGGCTCATTAACAAAAGTCTAGGACCTTGTGTGTTTTTAGAACTTGTCAGAGATCAGAATTTCACTGTTTTCCCTTGTACAGATTCTCACAACTGCCAATAAGATACATACTGACAGACAGTGCTTATCTGCAGAATGCTGAACAGGGCATTGTAGACATTATTTTAAGAAGTGTAGAAGTACACATGTGAACACCCAAAAGGCACTCTGAGATGGCCAGCAGTTACATACACATGTAAACTTGAATCAATGTTTTGCATGGGATGTGTGAGTGGATGAGCCAGATCTTTGTGTGATCTGCAGTTGTACATGAAGGTTACAAGTCACATTCCTCGCCTTGCGAGAGCGATTGAACCCTCCAGGTGTGTGGGAGCAGGTTGTACCTGCAGTGCTTTTTGTGTATCATGTAATCCACCTTGACATTATCAGTGAAGTGTCAGTGGATCCTGGGAGTGCAGCAGGTAGCAAGGAATGGTTGAAAATTCCAGATAGGCATTTCTGGCTCTCTTCATTACCAGAGTTTTCCCATAAGCTTGTGAGTGATTATTAGAGGTGTGCAATGGGTGTCAGCAAAATATGAACGATATTTCAGTTGTTACAGCTAAAGGTAGACAGTTAATGGTTTCCAAAGAATAATGAAAGGGAATATTAATAGTGACTACAGATTTCAAGAATTACCAAGAAGGCTCTAAACATTTGAATAAAAATAGCTTTGTTTTACGCTAAATAAATAGCTAAAATTGTAGTCTGTTAATGCATACACTACCGCAACTTCTGTTTGATTTGTTTTAGATGAGAAGATTGTGGAAAAAATCCGAGCTTTACAAATGAAAGCTGAAGACTATGATGTTGTTAAGGTGATTGGAAGAGGGGCTTTTGGAGAAGTGCAGCTGGTAAGAATGTAATGATTTAATGTTTACACAGATTAACAGCTTTAGCTAAAACCTTCTTCAATCTTCATGTTTTATATTTAAAAATTCTTCTTAAAAAGAGTAAGTGTAATTTTCATTGTATTGAGAGATTGTTTCTGTGCATAGTAAACAGTAAATCTGAGTTTAAAATATGATGGGTAGGAAGGGAAGACCTCAGGAATGTTTTCTATCCTTTGTTCAAATCAAAAAGGCAGTTCATGGCAATTCTAAATCTTTTTGGCCACAAGTATCACTGTATAATAATGTCTGAAACCTTCTACAAAAGAGCAGGTGAACACTGCGACAAAAGATTTTTGGTTTGTTCTTATAATTGTGATGCTTGCATTGTATTTTAAGTGACATGACTCACAGGATTTTTAAAAGATTCCTTCCATAACATTGTCCCCTTGACACTGCATGCAATATAATATCTAAAGTATGAATGGGGTAACTTTTAAAATTTGTATTGCAGAGAAATTCTGTTACTAAAAAAAGGTAATCAAACTACAAAAAGTAACTTGAGGTATCACATATAGTCTGATTTTCATTTAATTCTGATTTTTCCAGGACTTTGAAGTCCTACTGTCTGATAAGTGGCACAAAAATGTAAACATATGTATGAGATGGATTGATATGTCAGTTTTGAAATAAGCATTGGATGTGAGTGCCAGATAGAATCTAGAATGCAAACATTAGGGACAAGTTACCGTGAGCTAACAGGTAACTGTGCACCAGTTGATCCAGGGTGATTTTCTGGGTGAGTATTTTTAGAGGAAGAGAGATATGAACCAAGTCAATGGAAAGGGGAATAAGTTATTTGCTACAATTGAAGCTTGTTATCTTAATACCACAAGGTAACAAAAATTATCCTTTTGCTTGTATTTGTTAACCTGGAAATGGCATTTTACTACTCTGTGGTAATTTTGCACTAGAAAGCTGGGAAAATCATATTGTCTTGTAATGTATAACCATTTTGGCAAATATAAAGATGTGTTGGAGTTTTGTTGAGGAATGTGGTAAGATGTGGTAAGCTGTGAAGGGCTTATAGGAGACACAGTGTATAATAGCAATAAATTTATGATGCATTTATAAAATTCTTCGTAATTTCCATATTAGTGTTGCTGAAATTTGTTGAAACTGGAAGAAAAACCTCTGACTAGCCTAATGTTATTTTCATGACTTATGGGTAATTTGCAAATTTAGATGTAATTAGTATGGCAGATAGCAATAGCTAATCAGGAATTTTTATTCATCAATGTCACTTTTTAGGACAACTTCATCCAAGTCTAGTAACATGAGAATGTAGCACCCTCTTCCCTTTCTTTCTATCAGGGTCATGTACGATTTGTTTTCCTCCAGAAGAGTGAGTGAGCGATAGAGTGGAGTATTTCCAAAAATCCTCATTTTCTAGCAAGACTTTAAAGAATTATTATATATATTTATATCTTTGTATGATTTTATATCTTTGTAGGCAAGAAATTAAAAACAAAACCTTCAGCACAACCTTACTTTCTTGTGAAGAGGCTGTTGCAGGGTTTTTGCAAGAAAGCAGTCTATTCCATGTCTTTTCAATGACAGTCACATCAAATGGTTTATTTTAAAGTCTTCTATTAGACATTTATATCTTTATATTAATCATTTATATCTTTATATTAATCCACATGGAGCAGTCAGTGAAAAATCAAGTTGTAAGGAGCAGAGTTCATTGGCCATTTGTTGAGGGGGTCAGAGATGAAAAAGTGCAAGTCCCAATAACAGAAGTCATGTGCCATTTTTAGATGTCACACTCATATTTCCTGGAAGCATCCAAGAGAACTGTATTTTTGATGTACTTTCAAAAATGAAAATACATTGTCTTCATATGTGTATTTCTTAAGAACAGAAGGGTTTCTCTAAACTATTTTTATTATCTTTTTAACATTTAATTTCAAATGAAGGTCCTGATTTGTTCTTGAAACTCTTTATCTTAATTCACCATGTCATACACAGTTTAAATTTTTAAGCAGAGATGATTTTTCATAGTGTGCATACTGCACTTGGGCACTTAGGGGGATCTGAAGACAAACTTTATTTTTCATTTGCCTGACCATTAAAATGTCATGATAAAATTTCTGGTAACCTGGTCATACAATGATGGGGTTTGGGTTGTGTTGTTGTCATGGGTTGTTTGTTTTTTTTTTAATCTTTGATAAGCCCTTCAAAAAAAGGAAGAATCCTTGGAAAGAAACTTCTGTGTCTTCATATAAAGCTCTTCTGTACTTCATGTCAATTTAAAAGAACACTTTTTCTGCAGAGTAAAAATACAAGCAGAAATCATAATGTTATTCAGTCTTACAGCTGAAAAGCAGTGGGCTAATAAATACAACTGCAGATCTGAACTAATATTAGCTGGTGATGTGGACATACATACCTCAATTTTTTGCCTCACAAGGTATGGTACAAGTTTAAACTATTGAGCTAAGCTCTATATATTCCTACTCCATTCAAAATGTTGACACCATTTTGCAGATGATGGATTTGTAGTAATGAAAATATTTTGCAACACTTTCCGTGATCAAAATAGAAATTTGCTTCAGTGAGAATTAAATACAGAAAGAACCATAAATAAAACATGATTAAGTACATGAGTTAATTAATGAATGTTGTGTTATCAGTGTGTGTTAGTGTGCGTAGGAAATGTAGCACAAATATTTATTATATGTTTCTAATGATTATATTAGTATGCTCATTTTTTGGCATGTAATGTTTGCAGCATAAAATAGTCAGCTATAACCTCTTTAATTTAATTTTGTTTTCCCTTAGTCTTCTGCTCCAGTATAACATTTTCTTGCTAAGGAACTGATGTGAAGCAATCAGCTTTCCAGATTCTGTTGAGAAAGTGAAATACATTCTCTATTGTTGTGTCTTACAGCTAGATTTTTTCTTTTTTTTAAAGGCTTGATTTTTCCTCTTCCTCTCCCATCCAAAAACTTTTAAAAATAGTCCAATAAAGAGAGATCAGATGACTCTGGCCTGAGGATCTGGCTGTGGTGGAGAAACAATTTCCTTATAAATCCAGAAGTATTAAACTCTACACTTGTGCTCTGGTCTCTGGTTTTGCTTGGTCTGTAGTGATGGGGAAAGCTAAGAAAATGACTGCCAGCTGCCAGATCACTTATTCTCTTACGCAGTGCCGTGAATAAAGGTGGCTGGTGTCTAGGGCAGACAGAAAAATTGAATTATGCTGCTTAATATGTTACTTCTGGTTCATGCAGAAACAGTTATTTATGAAAGCACATCCTGAGTTCCTCTTGTTTGTTTTCACTTGTGGAAAATCATCTTGATTTGAAATTTAAACTTATCCTTAGTTCCTGCTCCCAGGTTTAACCATGAAGGACTGTAATGTTGCGGTGACACAGTAGACTGACCTGCTCATGTACTGGAAGAGAAAACTAAAGCAAAGTTAATAGTTCCTTGTTGTTTGGGTGCTGCAGGATGGTCTGGGTGACAGTCTTTACTGTCTGATTTCTTAGTGTTGCAAAGCAGTGATTGTCATGGCCTATGTAAACAGATGCTGGTTTATTTTTCTTCATTAAGTGCTTTATTTATTAGGTTTAATTCCCCATCCACTGCTGATGTACAGTTCTGTAGTAAAGCAGATAAAACAGTCATGTTTTATTACCTGAAAATTTGTCAGAACATGGACTTTGATACCTTGTCAGTAGTCATTTCTTACGGCTTTATTAAGTATTCTAGGATACCTGTAATTACTTCAAGCCATAGAATTCATTTCAAAACTCCACTCTAGGATCATAATTTTTTTCAAAGTCATAAAAGAGACAGTATCATTACCAATACTGTGTACTAAATCAGATCACTTCAAATGGATGTGTTATTTTCTTTGCCTATAGATTGTCTTCCCATGTGAATACTGGGGAAATTATGGAGGCATTTTGTTTATTGAAAGTATTAGATTGTTGAAGCAGAGTAGAGTGAATTTCTTTTTTCTTGATGCATTTTCATGAGTTAAACAAAGCCATGTTACTCAGTGCTAATGGCATGAAGGGATTTTCCTACCTATTTTGAGAGTTACTCTGGTGAGCTGCAGTTTAAATTTGGCAGTTCATTTTAACAGTTGGAAGAAATTGAAACATGACAGTTAAATACATGAATAATCTGCTGTATGAGCTAATATCTGTATGTACAAATATAGCTCTGAGTAAAGAGCACAGTGACTAGCAAATCAAAAGGCTGTCTCCAGGGGCCGTGGTGCTGATAGCAGGAGGAATGTCAGTGGTAGGTCTGCTCACCTGCAAGGAGTGCCAAGACATACTTAGTCTCTGGCTGTGCCAGTGTACTTGTTATTGCTTTTCTTTGGTACAGAGAAAGAGCCCATCTTGAAGTTTTCTCAAGAAACCATTTAGCCAATAACCTATTGGCACTATTTAGACAGGTGTACAGACTGATTTTGGACCCCCCACCCCTCTTTGTTTCTACTGTGTATGAGCTTCCTTCAGACTGTACTTTCAAGAATTTAACCCAAGTCATGGGAGACAGTTGTTTTTCTGAATGCAGGCAGCTACTCTAACTGCACATAGGCAAGAGTACACAGTGACTTTAGGAACTGTAAACTACTAAATACATTGCAGAGCTTCCATGTGAAGTTTCACAGAAAATGCACTTGCAATGGACCAGTATCTTTTTGAGGTTTCTGGTCTTTGGGTTTCTTGTGGTTTTGGGCAGGATTACAAAAGCTCTGCTTAGGGGAGTATTGTTTGTGGTGTACCACTGAATCTTTGTAAATTATCCCATGTGAGATTAGTAAGTGGGAAGAAGTTAATTTTCAAAATACTGTTTTAGGACACCTTCACTAGTTGACTAATTAATGGCTAAAATATGCTCATAGAGTTGTTAATGCACATGGATACCATGTTTCTGTTCTGGTGTTAGATGGAGGTTTTTTGATCTAATTGTAGACAAGGTTGTTTGTTAGTGTTAAACTATGCAAGATACTAATAATAAAACCTTTGGACATATATTTTGAAGGCAAAAAGTCCCAATTTCAAGAACAGCAACTCCTTAAATAATCCTTTTTGTTCATGTTCTTGCTTTTTCCAAGATTACCCCTTCCACCTGATGCTTCTTCAGTTCCTTCAGCAATATTAAATTTTGCAGCTACTCAGGAGCAGGAGACTGATGTTCCCAGATCTGTAGACCATATAGATGCCTCTCTGAAGCTTTGCTCTGCAGGTGTCATGAGCCTGCATCTGCAGCTCTTCAGAAAAACCTATTAAACATTATTTCATGTAGCATAATTAAACTCAGATATTATGCAAAACTAAGAGGTTAGGAGATCTGCTTGATTTACTAGATGTGAGAGGTTTTAAATGCACCAGAAAATCATAACGTCAGTTTCTGGTGCATTTCACAATTTTCATGAATCGATGTCACAAACTAGTCCACTGGATTTTTTTATTTTAACAGGAAAAAAATAGGCAGAAATTTAAGGTCCTGATGACTCAAACTTCTTATAGCTGAATACTTCTCACCTTGATTTCTTCAAGAAACACTCAAGAATGTTAAAAACATGTTCCTTTAATAGTTTTTTTCATAAAATAGTATGTCTCATGATCGCTTAGCTGAGTAATGACTGCAATGTGCAATTTAAGGATTTGGTTTCATGTCTGAATTCAGATGAAGTTTTCAAAAATGTTTTCAGATTTTGTAATAAAAGCTTTAATTCCCGTTTTTCAACAAGATTTATTATTTAATTCCAGTTTTCCAACAAGATTTATTGTATTGATTTTGCACAATTTAAAATGAATTTAAGAGCTGTTTAGGAAAATAAATAGAAGCAATCATGTTTTGATGTAAAATAAAAATTGGCAGAGGCTCAAGCAGACTGCTTGCCCAGTTTCTAACATGGATGTATTCAATGGCTAGACAGTGTTCAGAATAAGAAAACAAAAGCAGACTTAGACTTTATTTCCTGCTATGGTGGGTCTTTTTGAGCAGCTGTTAAACTTTTCTTTTTAGATTTGGAAGTTCTCAAATCCTTACTGTGTAGAAAATTGTGTGTTTGAAGACCTGAAGGCATCACATCCCAGAAAACAGTTTGCACATAGCAGAAACGTACTATGCTGGTACTCAGGTTTTTAACAAGGCATTTTAAAAAGGCTGATTCTCTTCTTTCTCAACCAACAGGTTCGCCATAAAATGACACAGAAGGTTTATGCAATGAAACTCCTTAGTAAATTTGAAATGATCAAGAGATCAGATTCAGCCTTTTTCTGGGAAGAAAGAGATATCATGGCCTTTGCCAACAGCCCATGGGTGGTTCAGGTAAGGAAGATGTGTAAAAGTCAAATAATAACAACAATAGCAATAGTAATGATGCTGAGGCCATAAATACTTCCCAGTCTTGAACTGGTTTTAAATTTACATTGAAACTCAAATCAAGATTTAGGTTCAGATTTTTACTTCTAAAAAACACATTTTTACAGCAATTTCACTAAATTTTATGTATCTGGCTGTGCTAAAATAGTAGATTCATTTGCATTTTGGTTCTACAAATGCATCATAAAACAGAATTAAAGAGATTTTTGAAATGCCTACATAATTATTTGGAATAATGGAGAAGTTATCTTTCCAACTGTGAAAAATTATGTATAGGAATGTAGAAACAAATGTGACTGATATTTCCAGTCTTTCCTCATGATACAGTCAGTTGATCACTGGCAATTGGTATTAAGAGTGTCTTTTCAGCTGCGGTTGGGTATATGGATGAGTGTGCAGTCCTGGTCCCCTGCAAGACAGGGGCTCTAGCAGTGGTTTCCTTGAAACCATCTTCTCGTAGTGGTCAGTTCTGAGCATCAGCACTCACACTCAGCATGCCCAGGGAACAGAGAGTTGATTTCTTCATCTGGTCTTGGACACTGTCGCTCGCAGCTGTCTCATGACATGTGTCATCAAGATGCTGTAATCTGAATTATGCCTTTGGGAACAATCAGTACTGATTATTGCCATTTGTTGTAACTGGTAAATTGCACCAGTTAACAAAAGGAGTGGTGAACGTGTGCTTGGAGAAATTGTTAGTCCTTAGTTTTTAAAAATGATTAATTTAAATGCTTTCATATATATTGCTATGCTTCTGTATATTTGATAAGACTGACTTTAGGCTTTCCATATGTTTTTAATAACACTTTACCTCAGTTGCACAAAGATATTTTTGTCTTTGAGCATGCTTTGTGCTCTTGCCTATATTCAGCAGAAATATTTAAACAAATAGATGATTTTTTTATTTAGTTCTTTGTTCTAGTAACAGTATTTGTCAGGAGCTATTTTTCACATGCAGTTGAAAGTAATGAGAAATGCATGGCATGGATTTTCAAAGGAAATTGTCACAAGCAGGATATAAATGTGTGTCTGCATTTGTAAATAGCAAATGAACTAAAGTGTAATTGCAATTCTGCCTTTTATGATTACGTGTCTTAGTGTGATATATTTAGGTGATGTGATCCAGTGGGGAAGGACACTGAGCTGGTTTAAAGAAAATGTAGGTCCTGTTCTGATCTAGAAACTGGGACAGATCACACTGCCTCTCTCTGTGTAGTGTTTATTGTGAAAAATAAATGAAACAAGAGCCCTAGATCTAAAAACTAATTTTTTAATGAAATCCCTTGAGGGCAATAACAAAAGTTCTGTATAAAGACATAGTGCTGTTATCTATTATTATTTTAATATCTCTATATGTGACAAAATTGAGATTATTTTGAATTTTCATTTGGATTTTAGTGACCCGATGGATTATTGTACTATATATTGCATATATTATCCATTTTTTGCAAACAAATACAATGCAACAAATACAGTGCAGCATATATGTTTTAAAACATGTATTTCTGATTTAGGTCTTGTGTCACTAGTTATATAAGTAATTTTAATCTGAAGGTCAAATCTCCATAATAACATACCTGCCTTTCACGGTTCCTTATCCTTCACAGTCTCCCTGATTCTGACTTCATCCTTTCCACACATCCTATTTTTCAATTGCCTTTTAATTTTGCATGTTATTGAAAGATGTGAATGCTTTTAGTTTTTAAAGTAAGGCAGTATTCCCTGAGAAATAAGGTGAGACTTTCCGAGAGTTTCACAACAGTCACTGAACATTTGATAGTAATGCTTTTTGCTGGTCTGGGCTATTTTCAGACCTGGTGATCGCTGAATGGAATCTCTAAAACTTCAGCACTCTAGGTCTGAAATACCTTTTAAAGAGACTGGATTTACTTTCACTATCATGCCAGTAGGAAACATACTGACTGCCACTTATTCCAGATCAGTATTTTATGTTAAGGACAGTTTCTTTGAATTGTGTTAGTTTTCTTCAGGAACATTTTGTTCTTATTTTTTATTTCAGTATGTGTTGATTTAGGACAAAGTCAGCAGTGACTTTGCAAATATGTACAGAGATAAGGAATTTATAATCTAGAAAGTTTGGAAACAGTATAAGATGGTGCTCACTGTTGAGCTATTTTCAAATCAGAACATAATATCCCTTATGCAGATTTGATTCTTTGTATTTTGACTCAGTAATACTTCTTAAGGCCAAGAAACATGGAGACAGATAGATGGATAGATGGATGGATGCCTGTAGTATTAAAATAATCAGAAAGTATTTTTTTACTTTCTCAAAAAATATAATGAGGGAGTTCTGAAGTTAGTAAATTTCAAGGTACTCTCATAATTAATAGAAAAATGTATTTTTATGCATATTAAAAGAAATCTTGAAAACGTATTCTCAGGTTCAATGAAACTTCAAGAAAAAGAGCATTATTCTTTTCCCTAGCTGTCTGAAAAGTAATTGCATTTTTTTTCCTTTCCCGTTTTTTAACTTTGCAGCTATTTTGTGCCTTTCAAGATGACAAATATTTGTACATGGTAATGGAATACATGCCAGGTGGAGATCTTGTAAACCTTATGAGCAATTACGATGTGCCTGAGAAATGGGCCAAGTTCTACACAGCTGAAGTTGTTCTTGCTCTTGATGCAATTCACTCCATGGGCTTGATACACAGAGATGTGAAGCCTGACAATATGCTTTTAGACAAGTATGGGCATCTGAAGCTGGCAGATTTTGGCACTTGCATGAAAATGGATGAAGTAAGTATGCAGCTGAAAAATTAACCATATATTAAACTGTAGTTCTAACTTACATCTATATCTAAGGTTATTTTCTTACCCAGAGGAATGTTTATCTAATGATCTACTTGGTTGGAAAGCTGATTCTTCTTTCCTATTTTTAAATATTAGAGCATTTTAAATAGTAACCTTTTCTGTTACAAACTGTTCTCTCACACAGAAGAAGGATGTAAACTTACTCTTTGCTATTTTTGAAAGCATATGCATTTATGAATTTCTAAGGTACATTTTTTTTGCCATATGTTTGAAAAGCTCACAAGATAACTCTTAGTTTCAACATTAATAATCTTGGAACAGTTCATAAGCTGACATTTTTTTGTAAATTAAATTATTTTATAGGCGAGATACATTTTGTGCGTGTTTTTCTTTTATCTAATTGTTCTCATAGCATCCTCTAGTGGTCATTCAAATGAGGTCACAGTATGGCAGCAGTGGTATGTGATCTATTGATCAAAATCTGTTACTTATTTGTCAGGATGCCAAGATGTCAATTAAAATTATTTAACTGTCCAGATTTAGCCATGTACAGCCAAATAGTTTCCTAATGAGTTTGTATAAGAATATTTTTAACAGGGTACTTTATATTACTAAAAAAACTTGAAAATAAAACTACCTTTGTACTTTGCACTTTTAGAATCTTGCCTGACAGTGTTATTACAGTTGTAATTTACAGGATATACTCTTCCTATGAAAAACTGTAAGATTATAACATATACAAAAAAACTGTATATGCATGTGCGTTATGATTTACCTGATCTTTGAAAGTTTTCTGTAGTGGTGTTGGCTAGAGTGATCCTTTTAAGCTTACTTGCTTTTATGTTTTGGGGTTTTTTCTGTATTGTTTAGGCAGTACATTATATAATTTCTGCTATATACTTAATTTGTATTTACATTAACTTAATGTCTCTTCAGCAGTATCCAGAAGTACTGTGTCTGTTTAGGGTGGGTTTTTTTTCACATGACAATGTATTAATTTTATCATTGTCCAGATGTGGCTGTTTATTGAAGTTCAGTCTTTTCACGTTTGTTGATGTTGTAGTTGTTAGTCTAAAGGCAGAGTTAATATTTACCTCCATTTTGTTGATTTACTTTCCTCTATTTTAAAGTACAGCATTTACTTTAATTGAAAAAATCAAAAGTAGTACTTGGTCTCTTGATTTAGTCCTTAAAAGTATTAATATTTGTTTTGAATCAATAGATTGAGCAACAGATTCCCTTACAACATTACATTGGAAGGGACAACAAAAAAGCATAAAAAACCCTCACAATATAAATCTACAAAAGAAAAAAAGGTGATCCTCTGTGCTGTTTTAGGGATCCCAGAAATGGTGGACCTATACCTTTTACTTTTTTTTTTCATTTTTGCTGCTATTGTTAAAATAATGGAATCCTAAAATGCAGGTGACGACACTGTACATGTGACAAATGCATCTGTGTTTCTCATAAAGTTACAGTGAGCTCCACTTATATGGGGCATCATCAGTGGACCAGTGATCTCCTAGAGAAGTTAATTTTTTAAAGGATTACATTTTAAGTTCTTTCTGTTTCTCACACTCAGTGGAATGGCAAAAAAATTTTCTACAGGAAGCTTTAGAAGTTGAGAGATTCTGGATTGTCTCCAAATCTCATGCTACCTCGTACAAAACATGAACACATCCCAGCTGTGTAAATATAATATTGGTGTTGGCAGACTGATTTGTAAAAAAATATATGCTTACCCAATACTTATTTATTTTTTGGATTTGGATCTCTTTTAGCAGTTGTGAGCATTAGCATCTTCCTTATGCTTTTGAGAGTCCAGGAAAATTTTAGTGCAATTTGTTGAGGAATTTTTCTGACCTTTGCTGTGGAATTGTGTTCAATGTTTGCTTAAGTCAGCCAGGCCAGGCCAGAACAGACACTTGCAGCAGAGTTTCTCATTACAATTTTTTGAAAAGAGTTGCTAAGTGTTTTAGTGATCTTTCCCAGCATAAAAGGAACTATTCTGTTTTCGTAACTCAGTTGTGCTAATTGGGGGTTTGTGGTGTTGTTTTTCGTTTTTGTCTTGGCTTTTTTAAATTAGTTGTTTAACTGAGTGAGTATTTCTGTTGTTGAATAAAGAATGGCATTGGATTCGAAAATTTAGTAGGAATCATGGTTCCCTTTTTTGGTATTTAGGTATATTAGGTAGATCAGGACCGGGTTCACCAGTCTGTCTAATCCTCAGGTGTTGTGTTACGAACTACACAGCACAGTAGGTATTGCAGGGACAGGAGCTCCCAGTGTTGCCATCAAAGCACTGTCCTGTGCTGACTGAGCTTTCAGCAGAGCACAAATTCAGAGAGTATCTGTTGAAAAAGATGTGACTAAAAGAAGGGATTCTTGGGATTGCCGCTTGGGATTGTTGCCTCAGCCCAGGTAGTTTAGCTGAAAGAAGCAGCGTTTTCCTCTTTTTGGAACTCAGCTTCTTTCTCATTGAAGCTTGTCCAGTGGAGAGGACTCTGCTGGACCTTTCCTGCCTCAGTGCATTGTCTGCTGTTAATACCTGATGTGTGTGGTCCTCATGTTTCCCCACAAACACCCTCCAGCTCTTGTTTACTGGAAGGAACTTCCTGAGGGAATGAAAGCCTGATTGTCAGCCTTGGTTCAAGACATCAAGTCCTTCAGGTTTGATGGAGATCTTCTTGAAGATGAAACCTGAATGTCTTTGTCTTCAGCAATATAATAATGCTGAATGATGCTGGGAAACACGACAGCCTCACCTCCAAGTTGCCAGGAGCTGAGAGAACATTGCTGTGTCTCCTGGGGAGCCTATTTTTTGAGACTGTGCACTGCACATCTCTCACATAGCTGAAGGTGCTGAGTTCCAAAGTCCACCATGATCTTTTGAGGTAATGAGAAAAGTTTCAGGTAAAACGCTGTCCTGAGACTCCTCATAGGAAGCTTTGCATGACAACTGTTATAGTAAGTATGCTACTCAGGCATGAAGGCTTAGTGTTTGAAACAAGGAGTAACACATTGCCCAGAGAAAATAGCACCATTTAAGTCTCTTCTGAATGCAGGGACTGCCAAGGTGCTCTGTGTTGGACAGAGAGGATGTCCCTGTTCACTCTACTTTGATGCCTGAGATCACAGTCTGACTGTGGTATTAAAGATACCCAGTACTTAAAAATACATACAGACTTACACCCAAGTTCTTTGAAAGAAGTGTGTAAATGAGCAGAACAGAAATTTGGCAGTTTCATATTCAGGTGATAATAGGCCAACCTCCTGAGGGACCTGGTAGAATGCCCATTTTGTGATGCAGTCCCACAGGCTGCTAGATAATGTTTTATCAACTCCTTTTTCTATGAGTTGAGTCATATGGTTGAGTCAGATGATCTTTCAGGTCCCTTCCAAGCCAGGCTGTTCTGTGATCTGTAAATGCATTTCTAGGTTAGTTCCTGAGACAGAAGGTAGAGAGTTTTATGGGGAATAAGTAGAACCAGCTTAATGTGGTTCAGATAGCTGTGGCCCGTTGAGCCTGGTGTTAGCATTCAAAGGCTTCTTTTACTGTAGAAGTATTTTTTTGTTTGTTTTACTGTTCAATTCTTTGTCATCTTGTATGAAAACTTAAAGTGCTACTACATGGAGTTCTTTAACATCTGGAACTTTTCTGAAAATACTTTCCTTGTTGCTGCATAGCGGCCATCAGATTTGTGTAGGTCTGGCTGAGTTGTGGCACAGTCTTTACTTTGTTTGTTTAAGACCTCAGAAAATATCAACATGTGTAACATATTACAAAGTATTCTTGCTTTGGTGGATTAGTTATAGAGGGATGGGAAATAGGATGTGTTATTAAGTGCTTAGGTGTCAAGGGGGAGAAGCTGTGACTGATGCTGCAGACTTCAGAGAACTCTATCAGAACTATTTTAGTGACTTTGTTTTTAAAGAATCTCCTTACCCAGGAAGGGATTCAGGTGGTTTCAGCCAGTCTTGACTGAGCAAAAATTCAGACTTTCCCCTGTTGTAATTGTGTGTTTGGATAAGGAAGAGATAGACACACACCAGTGTTGGAGCCTCATTAAGTTGCCACAATCCTACTGGATGAGCAGAACCACATAACCCTAGAGCCACTCCTCCTGTGCTCAAGGCAAAGAGAGGCTTAAGCTTCAGAGAAGTCATGCAGGTTAGTGTACAGAGTACTGTGGCAAGCAGGATATTCAATTAGTGGTTCCTTGCCATGTGCTAGATCCATTTTTAAATGCTGTCAACTTCAAATTCCTGGAGTCTTTGAGCTTTAATTTATTTTGTGGTGTTAAAATGTGTTTGCCTGTATTTTTCTTTGTCTAATGAATGCAATCGGTCTTCTGGAAAGAGCTAACTTCATTTTCTTACCCCAGTATGAATAAGCTATGTGCTGTCTCATCCAGTATAGAATGCAAAAGTTTCCCTGCTGTTCATTCTGGAATTGAGAAGTTAAAATTTCTTTATGTTTCAGTTTTAGCTTGGAGTCATAGAAGATAGACATTTGCCAGGAAGACATTTGAAATATTCCGTAGGTCTTTACAATATGTAGTCATCCCTTTAATTTTTTGTCAGCTGGTTAATGACTTTCTGGATTCTGTTCTAGTACAGAAAAAAAAGCTTTTCACAGTTCATATTGTATAGGAGAAAGAATATTATAATATGGTGTCTAAATTTTATGTATCAGTACAATTCCAAAATCTAATTATTCTCTTTCTTTAAATATGTATTTTGAACTTAGTTGTTGCTACTAATATTGTGTATTAATATTCAAAATTAATACATATTGCCATTCATGATTATGGCAAAATGCACGAAAAACCTTTGTAAAATGGTTTAGATAAAATTTCAGATTAGGAAACAGAATAAAAGCTAAGTGTATTTTTGATACTTCTCTAACTTCATCCAGGATTTCATTTCATTCATCCATCTGGTCTTAGGAGTGAATTCAGTGAATTTCATTAAAGGAAACAAGACTTATAATTTTGAATCAGAATGATGGCAGAGACGACTGATGCTTCTGCGTCACTCAGTCCCTACATTTTTAGTTTCTCAGTCTGAAGCAGACTATGAGGAATCATTTCATCGATACAGTTGTGGTAATATATTAATAAGAAAAAAAAAGTTTGCTATTCGTTAAAAATAGCTTCTCCTTTTAGTCTTATTTATATATATAGACAAAAACAAAGTGTGCATAAAAATTTACTTATAATTTGATTTATTGGCTGAATTAGACAAAATTGTTACGTATGTGCTTTGTAGGGCCTAGAACTCATCAAAGCTATTCTAAAATTTGTCCCTGAATTCAATGAGAAAAGGAGCAGTCTGATATGCTGTGTACCTTCAGATTAAAACCAATGGCAAAAATAATAAAATTGGTGAGTTTTGAGAAGATGAAGTCAAGAGAAATCACTATGGAGTAGGCAGGGGTAAGCACATTACCAAGAAATGTTGTTTCAATCCATATTGCTTCTTGAATTCTAATTAGTCTTTAAAACACACTCCTCAAACCAAGTATTACAGGCTATATTTTTATGACTTTCTGTCCTACTAACAGAGAAATTGGTTAAAGAGGTGCTCAGAAGCCCCTTGAGCTGAGCTGTTGTGTTGTTGCTGTTGCCCAGACAGGAATGGTGCGTTGCGACACGGCCGTGGGGACTCCCGACTACATCTCGCCCGAAGTCCTGAAATCGCAGGGGGGTGATGGCTACTATGGACGGGAATGTGACTGGTGGTCTGTAGGGGTTTTCCTTTTTGAGATGTTAGTTGGTAAGTAATGATTTCTTCTGCTATTGAGACTATCATTGAGTCTTCCCTGTGCCTTTAGCTGCACTTTGCTGCATGGAGGCTGCTTGTACCTCATGCACAGCTTCTAACTTCTGGCTGATGCTGTGGCTCATTGCTGTTCTCTTTGCTCTCTGTCACTCTCACGCTGCGACAGCTGTTTGCGTGCTTGCTCAGTGATTAGTTCCCTGACTCGGTTCAGCTTAAAACTAATTCTTAGAATAGTTTTAACTGGGGTCAGCTACCTCACTACATTTGTGCCACCTCAGGCAGGACTGAGTTTGCAGGGACACAAGAGGTGAGAGAAAAGGCAAGGGCAGGCCTACTCTTTTCTTTTCTCCTTCTTTTCCACAGCACATCGGTGTCTTCAGTTAGGTCAAAGTGCGGGTATGGGTCAATTCTTTTTTTTTTTTGTGCTTAAGTCAGATTTTCTAGTAAAATACACTGGACTGCTATGGCAACGAACATAGAATATAATCTGTTCAGGAGATGAGTCATCTGCATCTTAAAATATAGTGAGGATCAGTATGATAGTCTGGTAGCAAAATACTGATTATGGAAGGATGGAATTGAGCATACAATTATTAAAAATCAGCATTTTCTGGGAATATTGCAGATTTGATGTTTCTCGTATGCTGAGACAGGAGAAACACTTAAACATGATGCTATTACTACTTCCAATTCTTTCAGAATTACATCATTTTGACTTCATTAATGTTTTATAGTTAATAGCCTCTCATGAACAAATTTAGTAATAAATAAAATTATTCAGTTCTTAAAATATTGGGCATAGCTGTCCAGAATATTTTCTCTGCATTTCAAAGCCTGTTTTTTTCCCCCCTACTTGTATCTAGGAGGAAAATATTACTTCATTTCTCCATATCCCACATATTGGTAGAAAATATCTATTTTTATCTGTACTTTCGTATCAGATTCTGGCTGTGGTCTTCCAACACTTTGTGCTTCAAAGAAAGCACAGAAACTGTTTTGTTATTCTGGTGATAAAACCACAGAACTAATGAAAATGGTAATTTTATTATGAAAATTAAAATTTTATTGTGTGCTTAACTAAACCGTAAAATATTGGTCGCAGGATGAATCCTAACGTTAGTTCAGTGACTTAAGATAGTTTTAAGGTGTGGCCAAAATCAAAGCTATTTCCAAGACCGAAGAGGATTATGAAGAGGAAGGTTGGGAAAGATGGAGGCAACAGCAAATACCAGTGATTCCCACCTGCAATGCACTGTTAGGGCAACCTGATACATTTGCTAAAAGTCTAAAAGTTAAGTTCCAGCTGCTGTATACTAATTTCTTATTTTGCTATAAAATGGCAGAAAGAGACAAAAGTTACGATTGTTCTTTCAAAAGCAGAATGGTTGTTGTCCATTGTTTTTTTTCACATTCATGGTTTTGAAATGCTCGGTTCCTCGTTGGAAGGCTGCAGCCTTCGGTGCCAGGTGATTCCTGCCTGCGCGCAACACACCAGAACCAAGGAAAGAGCCTGGCTCACGTGACTGTTCACCTTCTCTATTAAACCTATGGATTAGTTGGGAGAGAGGATCCCTGTGAAAGTTGCAGCATCTTGATTACAGACCCAAACCATTTGTATGTTAAGAATGTTGACAGTTAATTTGTCAGTTGCCTTTATCACAGCCTATTCTTTTTACTTGCCTCAGTTTTACCTTTCTTAAGTCTAATTCCTTTGCAAATATTTTTAACTACAGCCTATGCTGGAAACCTCTGGATGAGAAAAGTCTTGTTATTTTAAAAGCCACCTGCCATGTTAATGGGCACTCAAGCTGATGTAATTTGTCAGTCAACAAGATTTATTAATATGGGTTTAACAGTGTGATAACACACTGGAGGGCTCCTGCTCAGAGCTGACATGCCTTAGGGAACATAGACCTGTGTGCCTCTGAAATGGTCTTCAGAGAGCTTTAGTGGATTCCTTTTAACAAATGTGCATGAGCAAGTCTTTAATGAGTTTTGGTTTTACCCTTGGAATGTTTAACGATTGATTCATATGGGTGTCGGCCATTATGTAAATTAGAAAATATATTTAGAGTTTTAAGGAAGAACAAAAGATGTAATTCGCCAGGCAAAATTTTCTTAGGGATAGACAGGATGGAAAATGGTGTAGTTTGTAACACAGACATTTTAGGGAAGGAATATTTTTAGTAGTATACATTACTTGTCTGCATGTCCATTTTTTTTATTTTTCTTAATAAAAGACTCTTCTAGGTAATTTGGTTGTAGCCTTTTCATTATCTCTTCTATCTTATTGAACTTGCACAACTTAAACATGATGTAAAATCACAGCCAGTTTACTATTTTATTTTCAGGCGATACTCCTTTTTATGCAGACTCACTAGTAGGAACATACAGTAAAATTATGGATCATAAGAACTCATTGCATTTCCCTGATGATGTGGAAATCTCTAAGCATGCAAAGAACCTTATCTGTGCCTTTTTAACTGATAGGTAAGTGCACGTACTTTTCTGGCACTGTTTTTTATTTTGGATGGTACATTGTAAAAATTAATTCCTTCTCCTACTTCTCCTGATCTCTGTTCAAATCTCTTCTGCCAAACCTCCTGTTCTCTAGTTTTGCTTTTGAGATGTTTTTTCCAGGTACTGTATTTTATTTCTATGAGCAGTTCTTACAGCTCTCTTTAACAATGCAGTTTATGCTGGACAAATCCTTCAAATTGCAGTAACACACTTGCAATGCTGAAAGTAATTAGTAACCTCAGAGACAAGGACAAAATTGTTCTGCTCAGTGTCTATGTGGGTGTTACGTAAAAAAAGTGGAAGGAAATACTTTTCTGAAAGTAAGCATGTATTTACTGAATTTTTTGTTTCATTTGCTTTGTTGCATTAGTTGGTAAATATAGCTAACAAACCTTTAAGGTTATTGTTTTGGCTAAAAAAAAAAAAAAAAATCGTAGAAGTTCCCCTTAATGGATCTAAGCCACTTATTGAAATTAAGCTGTGTAAGCTTGTTCTTGACCTGAACAATTACATTTTGTTTACTTTCAGAAAGCAGAGATAATCTTCAATTTCACTGATTTAAAAGAACAGTATAGGTCCCCAGTTAACTCTGGATCGATGATGCCTTCTTACGTTTTCCTGTGGTCACCTGAACTTGGCTGGAGCAGGGCATCCGGCTGCTGTAGAAGGAGGAATTAGGAAAACAAAATGCCTTATAATGGGTTTTACATTCGAAGAGAGATTGTTTGCTCTACTGAGCAAGCCTGCGGTTGGTCAGGAAGGATGTGCTTTATTTAACAGCATTTTTCACCCTTAGTAGCTGAAGGGTAGAGAAAATATGATTAGAATTTAATAGTGTAAATGTAGTAAGGTGGACTTGTACTACGTGTGTCCCTCTTCCTGTTTATATTTAACACAGGGCTCGAGCAATTTATTTGAAACAGATGCTGCGTGATCACTGCTGAAGCACTTAAAGAAGGACTAAACATCGACTCTGTGATTTATGGCTTCTTTTCCATGCATTGTTTTTATGTCCTGTTCTTGTACGTAGTTTCAAGAGAGACTCCTGTTCAAACTAAAAGTTTCTTGTTGCACTTAAGATTTACTTCGTGGCAAATATCAGCAAGAGACGTGTCAGGGTTAGTTGTGGGGCAGAGGATGGAATTCTTAGAATATTTATTTTAGTCCAGCTTTGAATAACTGTTCTGTGCAGCAAGTCAGACCTTCCTTCACTTGCGTCTTATGGTCTGTCATGTGGTTTGGCAGACACGAAAGTTCTGCAGTTTTATTTCCCCCAAGGGTGTTGACTTTTTGTTTGTGTTTTTAGTTTCTTCTTAGTTTTTGCCTCAGTGCTTGCTTTCTTGCTTTACTCCCCACGTGGCAGACTCCAGATTCTGGACGTTTTAGCAGTCACAGGGAGAGTGCATGCTAAGAATCAGTAAATTTTATATAAGGAACTACAGATTAGTGGTTGGTGGTTTTTAAATTTTGTTTTTGTTTGACCGTTAGTGTGGTTAGCGCAGACAATCTTTACTGAAAGTTTCATTGCTGCTTATGAACAAGTCAGAATTTAAAAAAAAGCAAAAGCAGCTATTTTTCCTAATGTGACTCCGGATTAATGGCTGTTTAGGGATGTGCGACTTGGGAGAAATGGAGTTGAAGAAATAAAGCATCACCCTTTCTTCAGAAGTGATCAGTGGAACTGGGACAACATTCGAGAGAGTAAGTAAATCAGGTTAAAAGTTCTGTTTTATTCAGTATTTACAATAGTAGAAATTAAAATAAACTTCCAGTTGTATAAACAAAGTAATTTCTATCTATCAAGAATCTTGCTCAAACATTCATATTTATCACTTGTATTATAAAACCTTATATGAGGAAGGGTTAATAAATATACATTTTTCCTACTGGAATTATTTCACCTTTATCATGTTTTTAATGTAGGTGTTTCAATTCTAAACAATGGAATTGAATGATTCAGAATTTTATCTGAAAGGAATGCATGTTAGCTTCTGTTTCTCTTGTTTTTTTGTTCTTTTGAGGGGGATTTTTTCATTTTCTTTCATTTTTCCTTTAATCTTCTGATAGTTGAGACACAAGGTTGATAGTGGTCTTGTCAGTTTTGCTGCTTTTCATGTGAGGTATTGAGAACCTAATAGCTTTAGGTAAAAAAAGCAAAGTAGTTCAGTTCTCATAAGCTTGTCATATCTTCTAAAGTTATATATTTACTAAGAAGTTTTAAAATTATTATTGTATTTAAAGTTATATTCTCAAGTGTAATTACCTGAGCAAATATGTCTTGCATACTAGATGGTCTATGCATTAGGCAATGAATACAAAAATAAATTGTTCTAGAAAAAATGGTTCATAGTAATATTTCCAGATCTGCTGCCTGGTTAATACATATTTAACTCCAAGTTATTTAAGGACATCTTATAATATAGTCTTCTAACACTAGAGAAATACCTGTATATAGCAAGTGACTGAATCTTGGAGTGAAATGCATCTTTTTTCCCCTTTTTATAGCTGCTGCTCCCGTTGTTCCTGAGCTTAGCAGTGATATAGATAGCAGTAATTTTGATGACATTGAGGACGACAAGGGAGACGTGGAAACCTTTCCAATCCCCAAAGCCTTCGTGGGAAACCAGCTGCCTTTCATAGGATTTACCTATTACAGAGACAATTTGTATGTGATACTTTAATATGCATTTTTAAAAACATACCCACACAATTTTTCTTATATTCTTTCTTTTTTTCACTCTAAATGCATAATTTATTCCTTGCATTATATTAATTTATGTCCAATTGTAAAGATACAAAATGAAAAGTTTGAGTAAAAGAATTTGTTACACTTTCAATTATTTCAATAACTCTGATTAAACAGTGTATTTTTATATTCACAAAATTATACAATACCTTAAAAAATCAATTAGGGTGAAAATTCTGATAGATTTGTAAAAGGCTTTTTATTAGTTATTTTAGAAGAAAGCTTACACAACATAATAACTTTCTAGAATTCATCTTGAATAATCAAGTAATAATTGGATTAATTAAAAATTATAAGCTGCTGTAGTTTTGGAAACATTCTGTTAAGGAACAATTCAAATTAGAAAGATGCATTAACATCAAAATGAAACAAGCTTCATTCTGAGAGCAGCATAGGACAAATTGAGATTTGAGAGAATTGATTAAAATGGCCAGGTTGCCAGAGTTGCTGAAAACTTTAGTAAGAGCTGGAGGGATTTGTTTCTGTTTTTGACAGGTTGCTAAATGACTCCTCTCAGTCTTGCAGAGAAAATGAATCTGTGCAATCTAGTAAAAATGAGGTTAGTGCCTTTTTTTTATTTGTATTAATGGGATGATTAACTAATTTAGTTAAGTCTTTTAAGAAAAGATAAAGTCTAAATTAAATGTTGAAACAGTTCTGTGGGGGGCTTTTTGTCTTTTAATGATCCTCAATAAAATGATATTTTCTATTTACAGGAAAGCAAAGAGGTAAGTATAGTATCTGAATTATGAAAGGAATAAAAAAAAAACCTTCATAATTTTATGTGGATGTGAAGTATCTTAAATGTTTATTCACCAAATTGTTAGCAGTAAACCAGTTGTATTTTGAAACAGTTGTAATCAAGTGTTAAAGTGATAGTAAAGTACTGTAGTATAAAGATAAATCAATACAGATATTTCTCAAATTCCTTTTGTATCCAGAATTTGTTTGGAAAGCCAATGTGTGAGTCTCTGTTTCCTATAGACAGCATTACTCTTGTGAAGGTCCCACACTTACATTAATGATTCATGACTGATATATTCAAAGTTTGAAAAAGTAAATTGTCACCTGCAGGGATAAAGGAATGTTTAAATCATATTCCAGTTGGAGCACATGGAGCGTGTTTATCCAGCTTTTGAAGATTGACTAATGAATTTAAATTTGCATGACAGGAAAAGCAATGGCATTTTCATACACTTACTTCATTATGTTTCTTAAACATTTGTATTATTCAAGTGAAGATAGTATATTGTTAACATTTCTGAAAACTTACAATTCCTTTTCAAATTTTAAAAAATACATAAAGGAAATGCATTATGTATTGATTAGATAAATTTAAATGCACAAGCTTATTAGACTCTACTTCCTTCCTGTCATTGATGAATAGATGAATAGCTTTAGACTTCACCTTTTGAATAGAAATGGTACTGCTGTTTAAAATACATATGGTCACATTCATGATGTTTGCTTTATATTGTGTTCGTAAATGCAGATGGCAAAATTTTGCATCCCACTTCTGACAGCTTACTTTATCTGCATTTTCTCAAGCAACAAATCTTCGGTTTTGATGTCCTTTTCAATGTTCCTGTTGTGGAAATCTTCTAATTGTAACAATTATAAAGTATTTCGGAAAACCACATGTTTACATTTTGTGTTTGGGGGGTAGAATAAGAGGAGGAGAGGAAAAGAAATGTGTTTGAAAGCCTGAAGTCATGAGATGAATCCAAAATTTATTATTTATAATTTATATTTAGGTACTGGACACACAATTATTTCTTAAAAATATTTTATTAAGCAAACCAAAGCATTTCCAAAGTGTCCATTATCTTACGATGGAAGACTAAGAAATTCTTCTTTATGTGAGGTCATTGAACATGTTTAGCCATATTAGCTAAGATTGTCCAATTTGGTCATGTACACCCCTTTTTTATTTTTTTCATTTCATTTAGAAAATGCTATCCAAAAACATCTGCTCCAGTGGAAAGTCTCTGGCTACAGAGCACAGCAAAGGGCCGGTAACAATGTTTTTTGCCCATATAAATTTAATGACTCACAATCTGTGGGACATAATTCTGTGATGGTTCAATTCAATATGCAGCAAATTTTGTTGCTATAAATCCATATATTTAAAATTATCAGAATGAATACCCTGTAAAGGTGTAACCTTCTAGTGATGGTTTTAAAATAATATACTGGAAGATTTAATTAATTTTCCTCTCTCTCCCTTAATTTTTATTTACTTGAATTGCATTTGTTTTCTGTGAAAGTATTTTTATATGTGGACTATGCTTTTTTGACATTTTACACAGTTTCAGAAAAAACTAAGCAAGCTAGAAGAACAGCTCAGTAATGAATTACAAGCCAAAGATGAACTAGAACAGAAGTACAGGTGAGAATGTTTCAACATGTTTTGGTATGTTTATAAAGATGTTTTATTAGACCTTTTGTTTCTGAATGCTTAAAAGCATTTTAATCCACTCTGGGGATTCCCAACCCTGCAAGCAGACCTCACTGTAAGTTGCTGGCTTAATTCTTGCTACTCCTTTGACTAATGGGATCGTTTTCTGGGGGTTGGTTCAGACTTTTTTTGCTTTAACTTCCTATAAGAATCTCACTATTTAGTGATTTCACTGGTCCTTGAGGTTTTTGCTTAAAATAGAATATCTTGCATAAAATTATTGAGACAAAAACACCTTACATAAAATTAGAGAAACACATCTAAACATTCTAATTTCTGTATTATCAGCAGGGTTTAAAATTATTTTTCATATTTGTTCAGGTCTACAAGTGTTCGTTTAGAGAAGATAGCAAAAGAGCTCGATGAAGAGGTAAGGCCATAGATTTCTTACTGGAATTAGAACTTTAACATTTGTGCATGGATTTTGCCCTTCAATAACAGCAAATTCCTTTTGAGTAGCTGTATATTTTATAGCAAATATCACCAGCTGATTTCTTGGTGTTCACAAGCATGAAATTGTTGTCACTGCTAAAATATTTTCATTATGATTTCTGTACTGTAACTGCGCATTTCTTTCTAGAACTAGGTTTTTACCATATTTTTAAGTTGGCAGACAGTATGACACAAATATCCCATACAGATTTTTAAAATTGAAGGTGTGAGAGTAGTGTTTCCAGAGGAGGAAGACCATGCTTTGGATTGTTTGGTGTTAGTAAAAGGACCCTATTTCTTGCCCAGCTTTGTACCTTATTGCTTTTACAAATTTAGATGTGGTTGTTTACAACTTAATTTATGGTTCTTGCAGGTGCATGTCAAGACCTTACCTTTATATGTATGTTTCTTTGCTCCCAGAATGACTGCTTAGGCAGGTCTACCAGGTTTCTCAAATCCAGATGATCAAACAATATTTAAATTGCAAAGCTCCTGGCCATAGACATCCTGGGCTGGATTTGACCACGTGTTCTGATACGTAGTATTTGCAGCAGGCAGATGGATTGGCTTCCTCCATTACAGACTAAACTGAGTGCATGAGCTGTGTTTTTATCGTATAAGAATTACCACTCCTGTATGTGTAATTAGTGATGTAATTTTTTTAATGTATCCAGATAACTTCAAGGAAGAATGTAGAGTCTGCAGTCCGACAGTTAGAGAGAGAGAAGGCTCTTCTTCAGCATAAGAATACGGAATACCAGAGGAAAGCAGAACATGAAGCAGATAAGAAACGTAATTTGGAAAATGAGGGTATGTTCAACTATGCTTGAAGGTTCCATTTTGATGTGGGTTTTTAATACTTAGAATAAATGAATTATAGTTCCAATTGAAGTGTTTTCATGACAGTGATTAACAATGTTGAGTTGTGTTTGTTGCAGTTAACAGTTTAAAAGACCAACTTGAAGATTTAAAAAAGAGGAATCAGAACTCTCAAATATCCAATGAAAAAATCAATCAATTACAAAGACAGGTATGCCAATATTTTATAATAATCACTGCTTGAAATACAGATTTTGGTAACAGTGGAGGAACTTGGAATGTGTAATCGGGTTTTAAAAGCTGTTCTTTCTTGTTAGTTTTGGTGCTCAAATGTAATCTTAAAATATAGTCCTTACTTCTTTAACCCATAAAACCTAGTATCTGTAGTAGAAATAGTGGGCTTTATAATTTAATTGTTTCTGAAGTATGTTTTTATCAATCTTAGTTGGATGAAGCCAATTCTTTGCTGCGGTCAGAGTCTGATACTGCAGCCAGGTTAAGGAAGAACCAGACAGAAAGCACCAAGCAAATTCAGCAGCTGGAAATTAATAATAGAGAACTACAAGATAAGAACTGCCTGCTAGAGAACGCAAAACTCAAACTGGAGAAGGAGTATCTCAATCTTCAGTCAGCTCTAGAATCAGAAAGGAGAGACCGAAGTCATGGATCAGAGATTATCAGTGATTTACAAGGTATTTCTGCAAATCTTCTGAAGTTGAGATTGCTTCTTGTCTCTGGTGTGGGTGGTGTTATTTGAGTTTCAGACTGTGACTAGGTAAGCATGCAGTTTTATAAAATGTTACATAATTGTGAATAGCATTTAAGAAAAAATGTGTGGTAACATCTGTAAAACATTATTGATAACATTTAGAATCACCCTAAAAGGAGACATTCTTAATAGTCAGAATTAGAAGGTGTTACATTTAAAAAATGTTACCTCTAAATAGATAAAAATAAAGTCTTGTTTTCACACACTGACCACAGCCTCATTGATATTTTGTTAATTTTAAGGTCGAATATCTAGCCTTGAAGAAGAAGTGAAAAATGGAAAGAGTGCATTAGCCAAACTGGAAATGGAGAAAAGACAATTGCAGGAAAAGCTCACAGATTTAGAAAAGGTAATAGCACTGACAGATGAACATTTGTACTTTTATTACTTGAGACATTGCAACCAAACCTATACAAAATATAAGCCTTGTTTTCAGCTTTTTTAAATTTTTTTTTCCAATTTGAGAAGTGGGGGAAAAAAGACATAATTTCCCATACAATTATAATACATTTTACTTCTAAAGTATTTAATTATGTAGTCTGGTGTGTACCTTTAACAATACAGTAGCTACATTTCATTTCATTTCAGTGTGAAGTTTTTTAAAATTCTCATTATTGCCAAAAATAAAAGAGCCTCTGCTAATAGGATTTTTTTAAACAAAATTGTTATTGAAACAAAAGGCTTGAAAAATGTCTTCAATAAACTTAATCTTCAGGCTGCTCTTACTATAGAATGTTGGTTATTAAGGCAGTAATTCTATAATTGTTTGCAACTGGGGATGTTGTACATTTTTAGAACGCTTTGATATTCACAAAAAAACATTTATGGAAATCAGTTCTCATTTCCTTAGCATGAGCTCTCTCTTCTAGTCCAAGCGTCCTTCAAAGCAGCATGTTATTGTTCAAAATTCTGCCACTAACCTGGTGTATTTAATGTTTTATTTCAATATTATTTTTTCTTTAACAGGAAAAGAGCAACATGGAAATAGATATGACATATAAATTTAAAGTTATGCAGCAGAACCTTGAACAAGAAGAAGCTGAACATAAAGCCACAAAAGCACGATTAGCAGACAAAAATAAGATCTATGAGTCTATAGAGGAAGCAAAATCTGAAGCCATGAAAGGTGTGTATTTGACATCACAATTGGACTTAGGTGTGAATTGTACAAAGTAGATAATATGATCTTTCACTGTGCATATTCTGGTGCATCTCATGACAACTCAGATATCTTGAAGGGAGGGATAATTGCCAAAAAAATCCAGAAGATAGCTCTTATTTTGAATTAAATGACTTATGTTTATTGCAGCTAATTAAAAAGCTACCAACAGATCCTGTGCTTCCAATTGCAGAACATTCCCAAAAATCTTGAGCATGCAGATCTTCAAAAAAAAAAAGAATGATTCAGTAATAACAGCTGAGTTACTTGGCATATCAGGTTCTCAAACAGCATCAGCTCTTTGATTTTATATTGTCACAGCCAGAGCACACTAGATTTAGATGTTTTATTTTTAAAATTCTACCTGTTTGTTTTTTTTTTTTTGTCAGAAATGCTTGAAAAAGCGTCCTCTGGGTGTGTATCTACTGTGAAAATTTTAATTAATCACTTCTAAGTAGTCTTTCTATTCAGTTTTAAAAGGAAAACCATGTGGCTTATTGTTAGTACAGGGTAGACATTCTTTTCCCTTTGACCTCCAAAATCTGCTGTTTACACTTCACTGATGTCTTGATATCTTTTACTTCACAGAAATGGAAAAGAAACTTTTGGAAGAGAGAGCTTTAAAGCAGAAAGTAGAAAATCGGCTGTTGGAAGCTGAGAAGCAGCGCTCCATGTTAGACTGTGATCTCAAACAATCGCAACAGAAAATAAATGAGCTCCTTCGGCAGAAGGATCTACTGAGTGAGGATGTAAGGAGCACTGACCAAAGGAGTCTTGAGTCAAACCTTATTTTCAATGTCCTAGCATTTTTCCTGTTATAGCTGTATTTGGGAATATTTGTGAATGAAAATGGCAACAAAGTTTTCCCTCTCTGCCTTTGAAACTTTAAAAGGTCTGCTTATGAAATGTGGTGTCATTTTTCTGAAATATTTCAGCATTATTCATGTTAAAAGGTTTGTCCTCTACAGTGGTAAATGCTGTGAGATTTACATGGAAAAACTAGGTAATTTAATGTGTGCTAATGCCTTTATTCAGGAAGCAGCTTTGATTTACCAAGAGATGTAAAGGAAGTCAATTAGAGGCTGTTTACATGTTATTTTCTTGTGTAGATCTGTAAAATTCACAGGTGTCTGCTCCTTTTCAGGTAAAAAACTTGACATTAAAAATAGAGCAAGAAACACAAAAGCGCTGTCTCACTCAAAATGACCTCAAGATGCAAACACAGCAGGTCAACACCTTGAGAATGTCAGAGAAACAGTTAAAACAGGAGAACAACCACCTTCAGGAAATCAAATTAAGTCTGGAAAAACAAAACAATGAACTCCGCAAGTATGCAAGTTGCTCTATATGTTTTTGTCATGTTACTGATTATTTTTGGAACAAAAGCTGGGAGCAAAATTAATTTTAAAAGTTGCTGCAAAGAATATGCTATTCTACAGTGCAAAACTTAATTGTTCTTTAAAATAACTTACAGTGACTCTAATTGTGACTTGCCCTAGTGATTCAGCAGTGTATAAGTTCGTATTAAAAGGTGTTTGTTATTCTGAAAAATCTTGGAAAACACAGCTTAAATATGAGTCTGAAAACTTGAGAGAAACACTTACTTAACTGAAGGCCTTGGTACCTTTTTAATGATGTAGGACTTCAGTGAAGAGGAAAGTTACTGGAATTATTAGTCTAGGAGAGCTTATCAGAGTTGGAAATTAATACTGCTACAGAGCTACAAAGCATAACCATTGGAAATACCTAGTACTACAGATAACACATCTGTTGGACCTTCATATAGGAGTGTCAGTAGTTCTTCAAGGTCTTACAAGTAGTATTTGCACCTGATAGCAAATAAGGAAAGAAACAATTTTATTTTTTACATAAAGAACTTTCTCGTGAATGAAAAGACCGGATTACCACACATATCAGATGATTCTCAATCCTAGCTCCTTTATGACTTGGATGTTTTGTCTCCCTGTGCTTTGCCTTTCTGTCAGCAAGGTGCAGTTAGTCATGTAGAAGGTGGCCATAATGTGGAGCACTGGCAGAAGTCTTTTCTGCTGCATTTCTGTGTTATGGAGCGGTTGTTTAAATAACAGATGAATTCAAGAAAATATGCGTGTCAAGGAATACAGACATTCACAGACTGTGCTCTAGCAAACAGGAGACCCAAAACAACCAGTCAGATCAGTGGCATTTTACATGGAAATTAGATTCTGTTGGTGGCTGTTTACTTTATCAATGTCTCTTACCAATTAAACTTTGTGACACTGTTGTAGTTAGTGTATTAGCAGTATTAAACTGACTTGTTATTAGTGCAGTATTCTCAGGTGTACCAGTGATTAAGAGAGCTGGTAACCATAGGAAGCTTCAGGTTTCATAGCTGATGATACTTAGGTCAAGAAATTGCTGAAGATCTCAAGAGTGTGAATGCTCTCTTTTCTGTTTACTGCTTTGGAATATCTTCATATCTCTAAAGCATGTTCTTCCTTTCTAGGGAACGTCAAGATGCAGATGGGCAAATGAAAGAGCTTCAAGACCAGCTCGAAGCTGAACAATATTTCTCAGTATGTTTGATGCTGTTTTATTTTTATATTAATCTGCTTACTGAGTATGTTAACTTTTCTTCTTCCCGCTCAGCCATCAGATATTTCACATCTGTAACCCAAAGCTACTGGTTTTTCTTGTGCATGTCTCCAGTGTTGTCTGCTGCCTAGATCTTGATCATGTTGAAAAATGTCGCAGCTTTGTGGGGGAGTTCAGAGGGAGGAGTCAAGCAACTCATTTTCCACAGTATGAATAATCTCATGCATTTTTCAAGCCTTTTCCATGCTGTATGGTAGAGAAGAATTGTATTCTCATGTGATGTGACAATACATGTGCATCTACAGCTCAGAAGGAAATTTTGCTTTACGACCAAACTTGGTAGTTATCTATTGGAGTTTTTCTTATATTGTGGAAAGGTGCACCAGAATAAATAGGTAGCATACTTAAAAATCATCGCTGGCATGTGGAGGTTAGATTTTATTAACAGTGCACAGCACATTGCATGAGATGCCAAAAGGCTTGTTTCAATATTAACAGAAAATTAAGATTTCCTTGTGGATTTAGATTAGTGAGGAGGAGGCCTACCTAAAGTTTTATAGATTAAAATGTTACACATATTAAAGGAAAGAAAGGGAGCATTGAGGTCAGTTGACTGCTGTAGACGGGCCAGAAAGACAGTCTGTTCTGAAATCCCTGCAGTGAGTACACTTAGAGTCATCTGTCACTTGACCTGTAATCAGTCATTTCAATAGACAGAGCAAAATAATATGTCTTTCATTTTCGTCAGAGTTCTAAATTTATATTGATTCCATGAAATTTTTAATTTCAAATTATGTTCTAATTGTTTTTTTCCCTTTTCCTGTATTTCTTTTTGTTCTTTAACTGTCATATTGGTTTCATGGATATATATGATTAGAATCTAAACTCCACATGCCTAATTACATCAGACAAAGATTTAAAATAGTAGAGAAAAAGAAATTAATTATTTTCTCTGCTTCAGATACTTCTGTTTTTGTATAAAATAGTTATTTTCACATTTAGAATATCTTTTGCAGTATGTATACAAACAAAGAAAATGCAAGTCATATAACTACCCATTCACAAATATACAAATTAAAAAAGGAAAAACAACAAAGTAAAATAACCAAAGCACATTTGTGAATGATGATGACATTTAGATAAGTTTCAAGAAGGCATTGCACAATTATACTCTAATTAGTGTGATTAAAGAACTGCATGCCATGTCAACTTGTATAAATTTTGTGGCCTTCAAGAGTATAGAAATCACATAATTTTCTTTCCAACTTTAAATTCTAGACTCTCTATAAGACACAAGTTCGAGAACTTAAAGAAGAATGTGAGGAAAAGACCAAAATCTGTAAAGAAATGCAGCAAAAGATACAAGAGTTACAGGATGAGAGGTGGGTTTTGCTAGTTGGACTACTAATGCATAAAAGATCAGGATGTCTTTTTGTTGTGTTCTTTCCTCCCCTCCCTAACCTACCCATTTTAAAGTTAAAAGTGTGTATCAATAATTTGCAGAGATTCCTTGGCTGCTCAGCTAGAGATTACTTTGACGAAAGCAGATTCAGAACAACTTGCCCGTTCGATTGCTGAAGAACAGTACTCTGATTTGGAAAAAGAGAAGATTATGAAAGAGCTGGAGATTAAAGAGATGATGGCAAGGCATAAGCAGGAACTTACTGAGAAAGATGCCACCATAGCCTCAGTGAGTTACATGATCTACAATTTTGGTAGAGGTTGTATGTAAGCTTTATTTGCAGTTTGAGTTAGCCATTGCTCTTTAGCAGTTTTGGAGATATACAAATATATCTAATGTTTTTAAAATATTCATTTCTTATGATTGAAATTCTAGACTCTCTTATTGTGTTTCCTCCATGCATTTCTCAGGCCTTTCTTTCTTCTCTTCCCCTACCCCTCTTACAGCAAGTCCTCTTACCCTCATCCTGGTCTCACTCTGCAGTATTTCCTTCTGTCTTGTAATCCGGCTTTGTTTGCCAAATATTGAGTTTTGTTACATGGTCACATGTCCTTTTTATTTTATTTTTTTTTAGTTGGAGGAAGCAAATAGGACACTAACTAGTGATGTGGCTAACCTTGCTAATGAGAAAGAAGAGCTAAACAATAAACTGAAGGAAGCACAAGAACGTATGTAATCTCTGAACCAAATATGATTTAAATTGACACTAGGTTTGTTCTTTAATAGTACTATATGTGTTTGTCATGAATTTTCATAGATTTTCTTTTAATTACCTTGCTACAGAAATTACAAAGCTTAAAGAAGAAGAAGCAAATGTAGGAAATATTAAAGCACAATTTGAGAAACAGTTGTTGAATGAAAGAACATTAAAAACCCAGGTAAGCAAATATATTCAAATGCAGTTAGACACAGTGTTCATGAATCAAATAATTTTTAATAGAATACTTTCTGTTATAAAAGATTGTTTTTTAGAGCAAGTGGCATTTTAATACAAAGACATATTTTGGGTCTAGCTAGTGAAAATGGAAAGGATTATTTAAAAGAGTGAAAGTGCTCACACAGCTAATGCTTGCTTCAAGTAAAAAGGGCATCAATACCTTCTTTTATATTTTGTGTAATACATTGAATTAAAGCAAGCTTGTAGTGCTGGATTGCAGAGGTCTTAGTTTGTGCCTGGTTATAGACGGAGAGAAGACTTTATTTCTTCACAACATAATAGTGTGGTTTTTGTCATTTTTTTCTTTCCATGGGAAGGCTGTGAATAAATTGGCTGAAATCATGAATCGGAAGGGTCCAGTCAAACGCGGAGCTGACACTGATGTACGGCGGAAGGAAAAGGAAAATAGGAAGCTGCATATGGAGCTGAAGTCTGAACGAGAAAAGTTAACCCAGATGATGATCAAATATCAGAAGGAAATAAATGAAATGCAGGCAGTAAGATCCTTTTGTAAAAATAAACATTGCAGCATTTTCTGTAAAATCTTACTATTCATACAGACTTTAAGGTAACACATCCAATCTCTATTTCTGAATTTTCCCAACACAGAATATATATTAAGATTGGCTACAACTTCTGCATAATTTTCTCTAAGTAATCAAATACTGTGATAATAAGAAATCTTGCGATTTATCCCTGCAGCAAATAGCAGAAGAGAGTCAGATAAGGATTGAACTGCAGATGACTCTGGACAGCAAAGACAGTGATATTGAACAGCTTCGTTCCCAGCTGCAGTCACTGCACATTGGGCTGGACAACAGTAGCATAGGCAGTGGACCTGGAGAGGCTGAGGCAGATGATGGATTCCCTGGTATGTTAATTTTATTAATAGTTCTGCATTAACTGGGTCTATACCAGTGTTTTTCCATAGAAACTGGAGTATTAAATTGATGGTCTGATGATTCTTATCTATTTCTACCATCTTATCAATCCTTTGATAGTGATCACTTGCTCACCTGCTAACTAAATCTGTCTGTTGTAATACTTCACCTTACATTTATTTAAAGAAGTTGTTTTTAAATTCTGTTGTGCTCCATTAGAACTAAATATTTTTTCACTTTATTTTTGTGGTTACTTTGCAATTATTGTGTGTATGTGATAAAATGTAAAACTAATACTCTCCTAGAGATTCTATTTTGACTTCTTTTCTACTTTTCCTCCTTTATGCTTTATGTTTAGTCCATATCACTCAATCCCACACTATGGAATCCATGTCCTTTACCTATCAGCACTCTTCTACCTCTGTCAGTATTGCCACTAAGCCTTCCAGTTCTCGCATGCTTCTTGATTCCGATTCTGACTCAGAGGAAGAACCTTTGTCTTGTTCCCACAGCCCTACAGAAGTTGATAGCACAGGTGACATCTGAGAACCGTTTGGTTTTGGTCTTACTGTGTCATTTTCTCTGTTTCAGAACTAACACTATTAATACATAATGAAAGAAACATAAACCAAATCTGGCAGCTAACATGCTGCAGCAGCAGGAAACATTGCCATCAAAACATGAGAAAGTTTGCATGAACAAATAACTGGCCTGTTTTCTCTAAATGTTTGCAAATGTTTGCTGACTATTATAAACTCACCATGTTCATTGAGGCATTGAATAAATGAGCCTTATGGCTTGTTTTCAAGATATCCTCTACACGGTATCTGCAGCTATCTGTATGACCCTAAGGTACTGGACACCAAAAACTCAAATCTTTGCATTTAAGTGTGGAAACATCTAACTCCTCACATCTAAACATATGTGATTTTCTTGTAGAAATTCATTGTCCTGAATATTACATTGTTTTACCTTAAAAGTGTATTATGAGTGATAAGACCCTGTTTTATTAATTCTGTATCAATTTTATATGATTACACATACACCCTTTTAACAAAGCTTCTGTTTGGTGTTAATGTTAGAAGTGGGTTTTTATTGCATTCAAATTTCAGTATTTCACATGAGGTTCCTTTAAAGTATGAATACCTTTCCATTGAACATAGAACCTCTTTTGGTATTTTGACATTACTTCATCAAACTAGAGTAAAGAATAATGCATTTCCTCTTTTCTTCTCATTCTCTGGTTTTTGCTTTGAAGCTTCTAATGAAAGAAAACCTACATGCATACATATTTTTTTCCTTGTTAGCTGCTGTTGTGGTATGTGCATGGATTTGCTTTGTTGTAAAGTAAAAATTATAGCTAGGATGGGAATTTTGCTGACATAATTACAAAAGATTTGAGGTAGGATAGTGTCTTGCATTGTTTTTCCCCTCCTAGTGTTTATAAGCATGTATTTTGAGAAGTTTGGAATTTTCTGCCCTTCTTCTGATCTGTTAGTATTGAATGGACACCAGAAGTGAAGAAATAAAATGAGAAGCTCTCATTTTATCTAATTTAATATGTATTGCAGGTTACAGAGAAAAATAGGAAAATCATATTTTAGGAAATAGTAGAAACATGCATTTTTTTTCTCTACTTGTGCTTCCTGAATACGGGTAGACTATTTTTTTGCAGCAACATTATGCTTGTTACACTTTCTATGAGGTGCAGTTAAAAGGAACAATATAAGGTGGCAGGTATGAGGCAAAACAAATGTTACAGAACTGTCTCATGTACTTGATATGTGTATTAAAATGGGCCACCAACAGCACTGCTGGTAGGGCTCTAAGTATTGAAGACAGTGCAGATCTGTGCATCTTGCTTTAAGTCTCTCTAACACAGAAAGAATTCTATGAATATCTCGTAATTATTTGTTACACTGTGTTAAACATGGGCAGGAGCCTGCAAATGCCCTCTGATGAGAAGGAAAATAGTTTTTGTAATTTTGGAGTATGTTTCTGCTTGTTTCATGGTTTTGTCTTTGTTAATGCTTAACACTTCATTATTTTTGACTTGGAGGTTCCTCAGCAGCCAGTAGAGGTTATCTGCTAGGGTAGGAAACTCAGTAGAAAAATATTATTGCAATTAAGTGTTTCCCCTTAATAAAGCATAGGGGGAAGAAAGACTTGTATTACATGCAGCTACAAAAATAGGGTGGAAGTGTATGTGATCCTACCAAGAACTGAGAAAGTGTGATCCTGTTGAGCTTTTGGTGACTACTGAAATGTGTGTGTCAAACAACAGCTGAACTCTCCATACTCATGATAAATCAAATCTGACAAATGTGCCAGTGTAATATAAAATACTGCAAGCATGTGAAAGGGCAGTTGAGTTCAGGCAAGGCCTAAAGGTTAGCCAGAAATTACTTATTTTGGATTAGAATGCCTAGGAGATACAGGCAGAATTAGAGAAAAGAAAAATTTACAGACCAAAAAAGTATGAATTAGAATGCTAAACTGACATTTTCCCCAGCATATAGGGTATATAGGTTATTTGTGGTGGTAATTTGCCTTTTTTTTTTTTTTTTTTTGGTCTTGGATTGGATATTGTGTGGTCTGTACTAATATCTTTAGGTGCTGTTGTGAAGGTAACAGTCAATAGACATGAGGCTTTTAAGACTTGAAAAAATTACTAAAGAGAATATGTGTGCTATAATTGCAAGTTTGTTCTTCCCCTTCCTCCTTGTGTCTACTACTTCTTTGTGATTGCATTGCTGGTTATTGGCTGTATTCAGTGGTACATTATTTAATGTATTCCTGAACATTTGCCATGGTAAACTTTGCAAGATCTCATACTGTTAAATAGTTCATCTTCTCATGTTTGCTCTCTTACTTTATTATTGATGTTCAGTAGCTTTTAAAATGCACAATAGTCTCAAAAATTTTTGTGTCTGTTCTTTAATACCTATCTCTTTTTCAGAATCAAGATTGGAAGGCTGGCTATCAATGCCTGTTAGAAATAACACTAAAAAATTTGGATGGGTTAAAAAGGTAAGAAAACCAGATTTATGATTTTGTTTCATGCATAGGTCCGACTTTAAACTTAGGTTAGGTTTTCAACACTTTAGTTTTTATTTTATATGTGTTCTCTCTTTACTTAAATGTATAAAATATGTTAACTGGTAATCCTACATCTGAGAGGAGCAGCTTAAGACAATTTAATAGTTTAAGACACCTCTTTGTATAGCCAGAGGTGAGAACAGTCATTCATGACTCATGTTTATACATGCCATAAGCATTCCCAGCAGTATTACACAGCTGGAATTAGGCAGAGTCTGGAAACAGGTACTCTTGACAATTCCTTTATTTAGGAGATAAGACTAAAACCTACTCCTCCTGCCTTGTGCAGCCTTCATTTGTTTGCTGCTTCTCAGTAACCTCTTTGATGAGATTTTGTCCAAAGTGTAACATACACGTTTTCATACAAATTTCCTTACTGCTGCCATACAGTTAATTCTTGGCAAAATTTTGGAAGTAGGACATCTTTTAGGTAATTAGGTTTTTAGTGAAGATTGCTAACTATTCTGGTAAGTATAATAGTGATCTTTTAAAGTATGATTCCTGGTAGTTGTCACCTACACACGTGAAATAGGCAGAGGATGACAGTTACTCTCTCTACCAGTCCAAGTGAAAATTAAATCAATGAAATAGAAAGGAAAAGCTTATATCTTATTCTTCTGGCTTTCAATTTTGTTTCTTCATAGATATTTAAATATGTTTAAAATCAGGTAATCTGATAATACAACTTCATTTATCAGGTAATCAGAATCGCGTTTGTTATGCAATGAATTCCTTGGCATGGACTTAGTATACAGTACTACCATTTTCCACTTAGGTACCATTTAATCAAATTGTACAAAAATATTGCTACAGCATATGTGATAGAGAATTGCTGTGACATATTTGGCATCTGTGATGAGCTGGATTAAAACATGTTTTATCCTTTTGTCTCCAGTATGTAATTGTAAGCAGCAAGAAGATCCTGTTCTATGACAGCGAACAAGATAAAGAACAGTCTAATCCCCATATGGTATTGGATATAGAGTAAGTATTGCCATGTGTGTTTCCTTCTTCTGATGTGTAGGTGAACTGCTGGAAAGACCTGTGACCAAGGGGACTTTTGAGGTCCAGTCTGGGGGCACAACATCACATGGGACATAATTTTTTTTAATCTGAACTATAGAGGCTGGATCCACTGTGGTGCAGAGTGGGGTTTGCTTTAGGCACTGGTGCAGGAGGAACACTGTGGTGCTCAGACTGATCCAGAGAGCTGCCCTGAGCCCTGGAGTCACTGAAGTGCCCCCACTAGCTCAGCTAGACCTTCCTCACACACACTTTTGACCAAAGCATGTAATGAAAACTGTAGCAGAGCAGATACCATTTTCAGTGTTCATGTATTTTCTCTTACAACATGGCCTTACAGATGGGTTATATAGTTAATTTATTTTCTGAATAAATGCAGGATGTAGCTATTCAGAGCATGGGGACAGGATTGTGTTAGAAAGATGCCAGCACATGATGATTGTTTCTTAGTGCTTCTGCAAATATAGCTGGATGCTTGTGACTTCTTTTTATTTATGGCTTTTGGGAGTTCATGTGCAGGGTTGAAAAGACAAGGCTTTACCAAGTGATTAGAAATCTGTACAAATTTGACTAATCTTCAGTGGTTCTAAGCCTTAAATGTGGTGTGTTGTATCCTAACTTAATCCATCACATTTGTCATTGTGGTAACATTAATTTTGTCCTTATTGAAACAATTTCCTATAGCAAACTCTTCCATGTCCGACCAGTCACTCAGACTGATGTGTACAGAGCAGATTCCAAGGAAATTCCTAGGATATTCCAGGTATTTATTAATAAATTACTGTTTCTAGTGTAACAGACATGGCATTTCAGACATTGTCAAAAATACTGTCTAATGAAATAGTTACTAAAAAATCACTGAAAAATTGTTCCTAATGTACTTCTTCAATCTTTGTATTTAGATAATGACTGTGAATTTATATTTGCCAACTAGGAGCATTGAGATTATTTTGCTTTCATTCTAGATCCTATATGCTAATGAAGGAGAGAGCAAAAAGGAACAGGAATTTCCTGTGGAGCCCATGGGAGAGAAGTCAAATTACATTTGTCACAAAGGACATGAGTTCATACCTACTCTTTACCACTTCCCAACCAATTGTGAAGCTTGTATGAAGCCCCTGTGGCACATGTTCAAACCTCCTCCTGCTCTGGAATGTCGCCGCTGCCATATCAAATGTCACAAAGATCACATGGATAAAAAGGAAGAGATTATAGCGCCCTGCAAAGGTAAATAGCATGTATTTGAATATGCAGATAGTGCTGGAGTCACAAGGCATTCTAATAGATCAGAGGATTTTAGTAATGGTCTGACACCAACTAAACATAAAAGTTGGTTTCTCTTTCATTAGTATGTGGCCATCAGCCCCTTTCCAAGAGTGTCTCCATGAGGGTCACTCTTGTTTGAGTTCATGGCATGTGGCTGTGGTGTGCATGTGCCTGCTGTGTTGTCATCCTCGTGCAGCAGAGCGTGGTGCTTGTCAGGTGCTCACACTGAGTGTTGTGCTCCGCTGTGGGAGACAGCAGCGCTGTGGAAGGGGTTACATTTGGTGAAGGCTGCTCCTTGTGACTCAAGATTATATAATTTCTTAGTCTCAGTCACACCTCTTTGCATTACCTGTGTTTTCTTCCACTTGAATGTGTGTCTTCCACAGTACTAAGTTGTTACTCTTGAAATATAAGGAGGAGGCACTGACAGCAGCCAGGAAACCTACTGGTTCATTTTACTTTTGACCTCTCTGCTGATTTCTCTACTTCAAGTATGAGAGTATGCTAATCTGACAGCTATTTTTGATGTGGGGCCATGTTTAGAATAATAAAGATACTAATTTTTATTTTTAAAATCTTACTACAGTGTACTATGATATTTCTACGGCAAAGAATCTACTACTGTTAGCTAATTCAACAGAAGAACAGCAAAAATGGGTGAGCCGACTGGTGAAAAAAATACCCAAGAAGCCTCCAGCACCAGATCCCTTTGCTCGATCTTCACCCAGAACTTCCATGAAGGTACAGCCAAACCAGTCCATCAGACGACCAAGTCGACAGCTCCCTCCAAACAAACCAAGGTGACACAAGAGCTGCTATTTAATTTATTGTTCTGAGTGTTTTACTACAATTAGTTTCAATTTCTTATTTAGGGTAGAAGGGCTCATGCTAGAGTCTCATGATTCCTAATCAGATTCTTTGATTGGGTAAAAATTGTCCATACAAAAATTGTTAGTTTACTTCTGGATCACTTCTGAGGAGCAGAATCCTATCTGCTGTGCTGTGGAAGTTGATAGCATTCTGCAGGTGGCATTTATATGATTGTGCAGGGCAGAGTTTCTGGTTTCTTTCCAGTTTGCTTTTTTCATCACCTGCAGTACAAGTTTATATTTGTTTATGTCAGTTCCCAGTGCTGGCAGCCTGTGAAAAGGTTGGTCTCACTTACTTTGTTCATTGCATTATTCTAGCCTTTGGCAAAGGCTTAACATTTTTCCCCAGAGAGGTAATTGGGCAGTGCCTAGATGGGATTGCTCTCCTTTTTTTCTGTGACCAGACTGGCACAAGTATCCCAGGTGGTTGGGTGAGACCCGGGCTGGGTGAGTGGACAGAGTTACAATGGAGAATGCAGGGAAGCACACTCTTGCTGTGATGCTGCTATTACCACAAAACATCCTTATGCTTTCAAGCATAAGGATCTTAAAGAGATACTGGTATTTTAATGGGTGGAAATGCACAGCGGAAGGACTTAGAGTAATTTAATTTCACTTCCCTCCCAACCTTCATACAGTCTAATTTTTGGTGATTTAATTTACATATTTAAACAGAATCAGACCTCATAATTTGGATTTTAAATCAATAGATTTATTATAATCATGAAGGAAAAAGGCTTTTAAAATAGTTGGTCACTTTTTAGGGACCAACTATTGAAGAGTTTCTTTGTGCAAAAATAAAGTATCAGTGATAGGACTGAAAGCATGAATCAGGAAAACATTAATGACAATTTGTGGGACAAGTAGATCACTTTTGTTCTGCATACTGTTTGCAGTCTAACTTAATGGTGTTACTCTGTTTCTTGCTGTTAACATATAAAGGTATATAAATTCTGATTTTTTTTTTTCCAATACCTATTGTTAGGTGTTCTGCAAATAATTCTTCTCCTTCCAATACAGGTTTTTCAGTCCTGAACTTCGGTACAAAATGCTTTCATTCCTATTCTATACTGATGGGAAAAGGAGGGGGATGAGTGTTTTTGTGTGTAAAGCACTTCCTTTTAAGTTTTCAAGTTAGCCTCACAATTGTACCTAACAGATGAAAAGTGTAGTTCTGTGAGGTCATGTCACCTATTACCAGAATAATGCAGGTCTGTCAAGCCAGTGGAAATTTGTATGGATTTAAACACCTTTAACTAGAAACCACATACTCATAAATAGCTATAATTGCTATAGCTATTTATATCTCAGTGTTGCTTCTATGAGGCTTTTGTGCAAGGGCTTACCATATGAAATAATTATTTTTCCTTCATGAACTATATTAAGAGTGAAGTTGCCAGTTCAATCTCAGGACTGAGCAGTGGGCCCTGGCAGCCAGGTTTGGGCTGGGGCTGCACCAAGAGGAGCACAGCTGGGTGACTGAGGGAAGAGATTATACCCCTCTGTTCACTCCATAGTCTGCAGCACAACACTGGCTCCAGCTCTGAGCCCCCAAATTCCAGCCAGACATCAAAACACTGGGGGAGGACCAAGCAGAGGCCACCAGGATGGTCAGAGCAGATGCCTGAGGGAGCTGGGCTTGTTCAGCCTGGATGATGGCCATGAATATCCTGGGCTGGCTTTGTATCTGACCCTGCTTTGAGCAGGAGGTTGGGCTAGAAACCTCCTGGGGTCCCTTCCAAGCTGCCTGGTCCTACAAATGCTGTCCCTGCTAGGAATTTCACAGTGATGGTTTCTTCAAGGTTTTCATGGCTGTTTTTCTTCTTAAATCTGTGAGGATTTAAGAAAGAGCAAACCAGTTTTTCATACAGACCATATCATTTCTGCTTAGCCATTTGAGAAATGGTTAACAGATAATTCCAAACAGATAATTCTAAATTGAAATGTATTTTACTTCCTAATAAATTGTTTAAGTGTAATAGCCATAGTTCATGTAACAAATGAATAGTGAGCCTTTTCAAGGCTATATCACGTTTAAAGATTTAAATAGTTTAAAAGCCTGAAGATCCAAATTCTCCTGAGACCCATTTTGTTTAAAATGCGTGATTAACTGTATTAAACAAAGTAGCATGTTTATATTGATGCTCTCTTAGGGTAAGGTTTCCGTGCCTGCATCCTATGCTTGGCATACAACCCTAATTAGGATCCTTCCAGCTCCCTGGAGAAGTGACTAGGCTAGGTTTCATTTGCTGTAGCTATAGCAGTTGAAAAGTTAGTACTTAAGATATTACAACAGAAAGAGATGAGTGCTTCTAGACAATGATTCACCCCATCCCAAAATAAATGCCTCAGATAAGTAAAATTACTCATTTGCTGACAGGGTTTGCCTTGCTTGCCTTCTTTGTTCTGTAGTGACCATACAAGGAGCAAAGACAGGGAGGCCTAGACAACAAGTTGATATATCCTCTTTTTTTGGCATTGCTTAACTTTAAATAATGAGCTACAGAATAGCTTCATTGTGTAATCACCCTGTATTTGGGATACAGTAAAATCTTTCTATATTTGTTTATACATTCAGATGAAGTGATATCTTATTCAGTGTTCTTTTAGCACTCAAAATCACTTGATTTTATTGGAAAAATTGTTAGGTTTATATTATTGTCTGGAAGGGCATAGCAAGACAGCATGAAACCACCACAGTCAGCAAGAACAGCAACAAAACAGAAAGCAGATAATTTTTAAAAAGGCACATGCTGGTTTTTCCTATTGAAATTCAGGGAAAAAATCAATATGGTAAGAATTCTATATTGAATGGAATGATTTTTGAGATGAATTTGCAATGAAGGCAACATTCTTAACTTAAATGAGCAGTAACTGAATCTTCATACTCGTAATAGGCAAAGGAACAAACCCATCTACCTTAAACAGTCTTTCAGTTAAAAAGGTTTAGTGATAGCAAAAGGAATTTTCAAGTCTTTTATAGAAGTATGACACTCTTTAAACATCAAACCCTCCTGTTGCAGATTACTTGATCTGGCATTTAAGGACTGGGATTGGTCCTTTGATGATGTTGATGATATTGATGGTGATGATGATGATGATGACGATGTTTTTGATTTCTGAAGAAGTATAAGGGGTAAATCTAAATAGAGAGGAATGGATTTGTTTGCCTTTGAATACAGCATGCTATGTTGGATTTTGTTTCTCAAAGCAGAGAAAATACAAGATCTCATTTTAAATTTTAAATAGAAAAATGAGATTCTATTCATCATATTGAACTTTTAGAGGAGTCATTTTCATTAAAACACAGTTGTTGCCTTTGCCAGTGTTTTTATTTTTCTAATCTTAGATTTTTTTTTCAAAATTCATGTCTGCCTGCCTGAAAAAAAACCCCAAAACTTCTGTTTTCAAGGTCATTGTTCATCTCTAATGCTAATACTGCTAACCTCAGCATCGAATATTTAAAGGATAAATGGGAAATGTAGCAGTTGGATGTTCAGCTGAAATAGATTTGGTATTTACAAACACTTTTCATTTTTAAGCTTTGAATATAGACTAGTCTATGGCTAGCAGACATGAAATCGCTGGAGTTTTGCATTTTGCTTTTCTACCTCTGTTCTGAAGTGAATTTGACTTGGCTTTCCTTTGCAGTGCTGTGCTTTCTGGGTACCTAATCACGCATTTGAAAACTGTGTAAACAGACAGGTTTGCAGCTTCCGTGGTGTGGTTCCCTTGACTGTTTTAGAAAGATCCAGCCATTGCAGTGATCTGATATGTCCTATGGCTTAATTCTGGATGTATTGTGAATAGCTTTACCTGTTTTATAGACCTCAGGATCTGATCATTTCACACATTGATGCAATCTTATATTTACACAGAAAAAACCTAAATGTTAAATGGCTAAGAATTGTTTTAGACAGTAGGCGAGATGTGTCTCAGCTGTATAACAGTGGCACTGGGGCAGCTCTTCTGCTGTGTGCTCAGTGAACTGAGGAACCAGCTCCTGCAGAACTTAACTGGCTTGATGTTCACAGTAATGAGCATTATTTTAATTAAATATACTGCATCTTTGTGTATTAAAAGCTTACTGATCACTAATCCTTTAGAAGTAACTATTACACTGTGCATATTGTACTTCACCCTCATGTATTGCAAGGGGGTTTAATTGATTTGGAATTACAGTGTGCAAGGATGTGCAGCACTGAAGTAATGTTGCTGTTGGATACAGAGGAAAGGTGCTTTTCTCAAGTACAATGATGAGCCCATCTTAAGGGAAGACTTTGAAGAAGTATTTTTTGTCAGATTTACATTTGTTGCATTTACTGACCAAACTTCCTGCTTCTTTTTCAGCTAACTGCTTTCCGTGAATGCAGACACAGTCAAGGTGATAATTTTCTTCCCATTACAGCAAGACTGAAACATATCCCAAAATATATTAAAAATATATATTTTCCTGAGAGATTGTGCTATATATATCAGAGGTTTACATTTTTGCTGCAATATAAATTACTAATCTCTAAGGGTTTTCCTGTATTCTCCCAAGTGACTGATCAGTTGAGGAATGGTTGGTAAATAGTCAAAGGATATGTTAGGTAGCCTTTTAAACTCTGTTCCACAAAAGCTTTCTTGGCAAGACACATACACTACATTTCATAAAAGGATCGAGAGGAATGAGTATTGAAATGGAAGAAACTGACTTTTCAGCTTTCGTAAAGATGCCACCAGCAAGTCTGCAAGTAGAACCTGAGGAAGATCCACCATAGTGATATAGACTGCATTTGTGAGAAGTGACCATTAAACTGTGTATATATATTGTACTGTAATACTGCAAGAGGGGTTTAAAAATCTTTCCACTTTATTTTTTTATGCTTATTAATCAGATACCGTTACTTATTGCAGTTGCAACTATGCACTTGTATAAAGCCATAATGTTGAAGTTTATATCATTCACACACATCTGTCAGAAGCTGCATGTCAGTGTTCAGCAGCTAGTATAGGTTTGAAGTATGTACTAGTTTCAGCTACATCATCATGGGCAATCTCCTTTTACCTGTCTAATTGCCTTAATTTAAATTTTTTTTCAAGGTTTTTTTGCCCATTCTTTCTGTTTAAGGAAAAAGAAAGTTTACCAGCTCTTAGAATGCAGTTTTGCTTTGTGGCAGAAAAAATAGTGCACTATTTTTACACCTATTAAGTATATCAGTGTCAACCTATTTTGAATGTATATCGACTGGTTTTAAGGGTGGAGAAGTGTTGGTTACAGAAACAATGTCTGAGAGCATGGGATTTACCAGACCATTTGCTTGTACATGTAACTGCTCATCCAGCCCTTTTTACAAACCTCAATACTAGTTATTGACTTATATTAACCCTCATTAAGTGCTATGAAACTTCATTTTGCCTTGTTTTTTACATACTCTCCTAGATGTGGGTTTCTTTTTTTTTTTTTTTTTATTTCTGGAAAATAAAAGAATCTGTGACTGTTTTTACATTTCACAACACAATATCTGAGGACTGTCACAAACTTTAAGAAAAGTGAAACATACTGTAGATGTATTTTAAAGTTTTAATCTGGTTCTCTAGCACATAGCTGTAGGCATAGGTAAATAATTCAGTAGTGTGTTTTGAGAACTGATAGCTGGGAAGAAAGGGCCTCAGAGGCACTTATTCTGACTTCTTTTTTTTAACTTGGAGTTGTACAAAAAATATAATATATATGGGCTCATTCATGATGTGTTCATAATTATCCCAGAAAATGCATGTTTTATACAACTACAGTATGTGATGTTAAACATATTGACAGTAAAAAATGTAGTCTCCTATTTGGTCTCTTTATATATATATAAATATATATATATATTTAGAATATATATATATATAAAATATTGTGTGGGAGTGCAGTAATTTAAAATATGATCTAACACTTCAATGAAGGAGGACATTTCACTTTAAAATTTTGTTTGTTTGTTTTTGTTTTTTAAAGAGTGATGAAATGTTTGGAAGGATAGGACCATGTTTTATTTAATACTATCATGAAAGGTGGACTTGGAAACACTGAAATACTGAAAATTATAAATATATTTACATTTTGTAACCTCTACTACAGTTCAGCTTAACAAAGCAAGAATGTATTCAGTCTTCTATTTATGTGCTCACAAAGTAAAATGTTCTTTGTGAGTTCTTAAATTCAAAATTAAAACTTTCATGTCATTTCTGTTAGGTATTGTAACCCAGAGCACAGCTACAGTGGTTTTTCCCTGCTTGTTTTGATTTACAGAAGTACGGTATATTTTTAGATAATGCAGATTTGCATAGAGTACAACATTAAAAATGTATACAGTAAAACTGTTTCCATTCACTGAATGCATAAATATTTTATATATATATATAAAAAAATGTTACATTGTGGGAAGTTCTATCCTTTTCTGAATTGGAGAATATTATATATATATATATATATTTTTAAATAAACTATTTGAGTAAGGTAAAATAGTTCCTGAACTTGAGAAGCTGGTAATTAATTGAAATATTAAAATATAATGATAAGTACTGCAGCAGATCTGGGAAGGGTGAGGGCTGCTCCAAAGACAGTCCAGCAAAGCCTGTTTGTACAGAGGAAGAGCAGACTCCGAGGGAGCTGCTTGGCAAGTCCTCCACTGCTGGGGCTGGATCTTTTGCACTTTCTCTCCCTGGCTTGCCCTCATTTACTGTGAATCCACAGGGCCCTGCTAAGCCTGACATTTTAGGAAATGTACTATATTATAGTATTTGCTAGCCACAGTGTATAAATTCCATGCTTGTACAAACGGTCATTAGCTGTTGGTACAGCAGGCTGTACTGAGATGCAGTCGTGGAGCAGGACGGGCCTCGGGGCAGCACTGGGCTCCTGTGCTCTGACCTCTGCTCGGAGCAGAGCTGACCTGGCACAGCTTCCTTAGGGCTGGTGGTCTGAGGTGCACGAACCTTGCTTTGTACCCAAGACACAAAAGGAAGAGCTGCTCTTCTGTCCTTCTCCCTTATCCTGCTGTGAAATGCAAACACCTCTTTAATGCTAGTTCCTGCAGTTTGTGTTGTTTCCTTATTGTCTAGTGGTGACCTTTTAATATTATTGAGAGAAGGCCATGTTCATGAACTAAGGAGTATTTTGTCTTGAAAGTCATTGATGTTTTAACATTTTATTTTTGTTACAGGCTTGCCCTGAGTAAACAGGACATTTTTATGGCCTGAATGACTTACCTATAGAAAATTCTCTCATTGCAAGTCCTTAGTAAACAAATGGTATAGCCAAGCTGCAGATTAATCTTCTGGAAAAACCAGAGGTCAAACTTGGAACCAGAAGTTTAAGGCACTTGTTTGAAAGTTGCTCCTTAGTTCCCAATCCAAGAGCTCACCAGTACAGAAGGACAGGCAGACCCCATTGGAATTACCTTGTCAGGTGTCAGAAAGACCTTTCTGCAAGATTTCCATTTCTGTCCTAGTTGTGTGCTGCAATTCCCTACCACTTTTGGTCCCTGCCAAAGTGCAGCTCCCCCCCAGCACTGCCAGCAATCCAGCACCGAATCTGCTTTTAACTAGAGGAAAGCTGTGGTGGCTCTTGTGCTTCTGAGCACGGCTGATGCTGTAACCAAAAACATGTCACAGCATCACAGTAGGATGTAGGACTTGGAAACATGCGAGGCTCAAGGATTTTAGTAGTGATAGGGACCAAATTTAAAACATCACTGGAATTTTGCTGCAGGTGTCTAAATCTCTTACTGTCTCTTGAAAACACTGAACCACCTACTTTTTGACAGGCATTCAGTGGCTCTCTGAAGGCACCAAGGCCAGGAAAGTTGCCACTGAAATTATGTGCTTTTTCTCTTTAGTTTCTTTTTTGTTTCTAATGTCAAGTGATCATTAGAAATGTGAGCCTTTCTGTTTGTAATCTTACAATGTATTAGTTTCCCATCTAGCTTTGAGAGAATCATCCTTAGAAGAGAATTATATATTTTGTTCCCAAGTGCCTTTACCCATCCTGTACTTGTGAGGTTGTATTTGGGATGCTGCTGTGAAAAGGGGGAACTTACATGAAAGCAAACTTCTTACCTGCATTGCTTGTACAAACCCTTAATCACCACCTTATTCTGTTTTTGAGGCAGAAGAACAAACAGTACAAGGTCCAGTTCAGTGAACTGGAGTATTTCAGTCTCCTCCACATTCCTGGATAGGTTGCCTTGACATTCATGTTAAAATAATGATTTATTTTTTCATATAATTATAGAATATATCAAGTTGGAAGGGACCTATAAGGATCATCAAGTCCAACTCTCTGCTCCTCACAGAACTACCTAAAATTAAACCATATGAATAAAAGCATGATCTAGACACTCCTTGACCTCTGACAGACTTGGTGCCTTTTTCAGTGCGTTACAGTTTTTTACAAATTATCATCTGCACATAGTACACTTTAAATTGAAAACATTATTACTTATTTTTTAAGATGATCTTCTGAATCATTTAGGGTTCTATCAGAATCCCAAGGATCATAGGGTTTGCCTGCTGCTCTGAAGTATCCCTCATGAGGATGGGAAAGAGTCTTCTTTCTCCATAAACGATGTTATGGAGTGGTTCTGAAAATAAAATTTGTGTTCCATGTTGAATTTGCCTAAAAATTGGACAGGAGTATATACTCAGACATTAGAAATTAGGCAAGTCTACTACAGTGCACGTGGCAGAGAAGAACACTCAAAACACATCCTGCCTAGTTCTCCCTAGAAACTACTGCAATGAATGGAAGAGCTGTAAGTGTAGAAACAGCTCTAAGAAGTGGGGATGTAGAGAAAATAATGCATTGGCACACGGATGCTGATTACCAGGTCTTATTAATGTAAATTGGAGTTTGGAATCTTTGCTACTTTGTAGGCAGGAAGCAGTGTTTTATAAAGGTAAGAAAGCCACATTATTACTTGGTATTGCAAGGGTGAAGCCTTGGATTTGACTGCAGCTGCTTTTGCTCCAATAGTCTTGTAGAAGCTGCAAGATTAAAGTGATCTTTCAAAATAACAGTCATGGTGAAAGGTCACAAAATTTCAATTATAAGTGTATGTAGTCCTGATACCTTAAAGAACTCTGGAAAGACACATCATCACCCTGAAAAAAAGGCAGAGAGTCCAATAATGTTGTGTCCTTGCAGCCCTTACTTGGAAGAGCTGCACAGAAATGCTTCCACAACTGCATAAGATGCTTCAGCCCTACCACCTCATTTAAAGTCTCGGCCTTCAGTGTTTGTTCAGAGATGTGTGCCTGCTTCTATGCATAGTCTTATATTGTCCCTGTGGGCCTCATGTAATGTAGTTCTTGTCATTTGTCATTACTCTTTGGGGTGTTGTTTGCACAGGATGCTCTTGCCACCACTTGGTAAGCCTGACTACGCAGCGATAAGTACACCAGGCTTGTGAGATCACCCAGTCCTCTTGTCCTTTGGATCACCAACTGCTTAGACTTTGGGCATTGAATTGCCTTCAATATGTGCTACTTTTATTAACAGTGAACTGGTAGAAACTTTGGAGTTACCTGAGATGTTAAATCCCTTAATTTTTTAAGACTGAAGGAGCTGGGTACCCCACCTGAGCTCTGAGCCCCGTTTCTTATTGGCTCACCTTGCACTGTCTCTGACCTCAACTGCTCCATTTTCTGGTAGGCTCTTGGAGCAGGTCTTGCAGCTGGGTGCAGGTCTGGCTGCAGCTTCAGGACTTGAATCTGCTTGCTGGATCCCATGGTCTCATGTGTCTGTGTGATGTTTTCCAGCTTATTACAATCCCCGTGTCCTGGGGGCCACTGAGATTCAGTAGGATCTGTGTAGCCTTGAGTCCAGTCGGGAGCCATGGGGGGAGGATCCCCTGCCAGCTCCGTTCTGAGCTACAGCAAAAGGAGTTGTATTACTGGAAGGTGGGCATCTGTGCAAACTGCAAAAAACCAACAGGGCTGGGAGAGGAAAATACCCACAAGCTCAGAGTCCGTGAGGACTGTAAGTTGTGCTGTCAGTGCATGTCAAGGACAAAAAAAGTCTCACAAGATAAGTCAGACTCCTGAAAGCAACTCTACAGAATGTGTATATAGTCAGCTGTTCAAAGGTGAAAGAATTTCTCTCCAGTAATTATTTAAAATAGGCTTTATAGAAGCTCAGTTTGTGCTTTGTTAAGATTTACAAGACAGAGGGAACACTGAAGCACAGGATGTGGGTTATTCCATTTATGATTTTCCTATGGTGTGAGTCTTGGTACTGCTGGCCAAAGCCTTCACAAGCAGAAATCTTGTACATTCCAGAGCAGGCATATGCACAGATGACTTGCAATTATAGTAAGGTGGTAATAGAATTGATTTTCAGCATGGAGCCATGTTACTACTCAGTTTGAATCAGAAACATCATTAGCCAACTTGTCACATTTTAGGCTGGTGCACATTCTGTACATCATTTTCCAGAATACTTGACAGCTAAAACAAGGTGTCTGCCCTCTTAAAGCTCCCTCCCTGCAAGTCAGCTATACCACATAATGCACGGAGGCACCTGTTTAGGCTTCTGACAATTTAAGAAAGTTGTAAGCGAAATAATGAAACAAAACAGTATGAACAAAATTGTGACAATTATTTAAACTGTTCTTCAGGTATCCCAAATTAAATTTAATCAAAACTATGATGTAAAAATCTCTTATTTTACCCCTGGCCCAAAGATTTAAATTTTTTCCAAGACAGAGATAGTTGCCCCAAACTACTGCCAATGTAGAATGGAATAGCTGACACCTTTAACTTGAAAATTTCTGTATGTCAGTCTTGCCATTAGGCAGGAAACACCTGAGGTTCATCAGGACTCAGGTCTGTGAGGCTGTCAAAGTCTTGTAACTGGATTTATCACAAGTGATGATCTGTCAGATTCTTACAGTGATGTTCACTGTGGCTCCCAGGCACCTGTTTGACCTCAACAGCTGTCATCACCTAGAACTCTGAAGTGTCCTGGAGAACCCTGGCTCAAAATCCAGCAAATTAAATTTAGTACAAACCAAGAACTTTAGAGCATCCTATTTAAAGATTTTTTTTTTCAGCTTCCTCACCTTCAAAAGTGAGACATCCTTAGAATATTATTAGTGAAGGTGACATTTCATGTTCTGCTTCATACATAAATATGAATTTCAAGTATGGAAGAATTTGGAAGAGAGCGGAAAAAACAGCCTGAAAATAATTTGGAGGGAAGTCATTATTATTTATCATCAGGGAAAATACATGGCTGGGAAGCTACCTCATTTCAGTTATCTCCACATCTGTGGAGTTTTCATTTATAATAGTTCCTTGTGTGGACTCAGCTGTTACTTCCTTTTTTTATTTTCCTTCTATTACATATGTCACTAAATGGATGGTTGTGTGGTGGAGGACGAGTAACTTTACCTCATTAAAAGAAGTGAGTGAAGGTGTTCTATAAGACTGGGGCCATTCAGCTAATTTTGAATTACTTTCTCCAGAGTCAAACTGCACTAAAATCCAGCTCTCGACCTGCAGCAGTTGGGGGCTGTCACTGCCTCACTCCTTTCTCGCGTTTCAGTGGATCAGATGAGGCAGAGCCGGGAGCAGGAGCAGCCGCGTGCACAGTGTAAGGCAGACGGAGGCTTGGGGGTCAGGCAGGGACAGGGACTCCTGGGCAGTCCGAGCAATCGCATCCCTTGCTGGATTGGAGCAGCACAAGGAAAGACATCTGTGTCCACTTTGCACAGAATGGCCAGTGTTAAGGGAGGCCCGTAGGCTGGTTTTGAATTTGTGTTCAATGTTCTGTTCGCTGAGGACAGTCCAAAAGAAAAAAAAAACTGTACACATCTTCACTGTCCACATCCATGTCCAGACCTGTAGCCTGCTGTCTCTGGACTCACATTCTTATTCTTTCATAGGGTAAATGTTTTCTGTCATACAGCTGAAGTGATCTTCTAGCTTACCTGCTGCCAAATCCAGTCACAGTTCATCATAGCCACTGCTGGAGGTACTTTGGGTTATTTATTGGACTGTTACTGGAATTCAGAGCACAGACATGGAGACTCAGAGATTTGAAAGCCCTGGCAAGACACATACTTTGTCAGCCAAGGCAGGACAGGTTGTGCTACCTTGTGAGCATGTGGGAACTGGTACAATTAGACACCAAGTGTGTAATTCCACACTTGCACAGCATCTCTGAATCGAGTTGGATTACTTCCAGCCCTGTGGACAAGAGCTATTCACTTGCTTACACCTCCTGCCATAAATCCAAGATGCTTTCCCTGCTTGGTTTTGCCCTGCTGCTGCATTACACAGCCAATGACCTCCTTGTTTGCGCCCCGATACTGGTGAATGACGAGTTTAACAAGATTTATCCTGCCTACGTATTTGTCTAAAGCTGTTGCCTTTAATCCAGCCACTGAAAAGATTATTCTTTACCTACTGGAAAACACAGTGTCTACGCTTTCATGGGGCTTGCCTGGAATTTGAATGTGCCTCTGTTTATGAAAGTGAAAGAAGTTACTCTCTGAGAGAGGAAAAAGTGTGTAAAACTATTTACTGCTAGTTTCTGATTTGTTCCATATCTCTTGCAGCTTGAATGAAAACTCATTCAAGAGTTCTCATTCAAGAAAGGTCCAGCTTTCCAAGTCCACGAAATTACTTTACCTTAAGTTCATTAATTACCCAGCCTTGTTTGTTTTCCTCAGTCTTTTTTTTCCCACAGATTTCTACGGTGATTTATTCAAAATGTGTTAAGTAACCTATTAAGAACTGTTCTTAAATGCATTTCCAGTATTTTATGATAAAAAACCATCTTGAGGTGCTGATTCTCAAACCAAAAATGGAACAGCTTCACCTTGCTACAGCATCACTCCGGAGTGTGAAAGATATCAATAACAGAGAGGGTTTGAATTCCATACAAATCTTTCTCTATCAAGAAAAGGCTTTAATTAAAAAACAAGTGTGCTGTTTTTCATTTTAAGATGCTGGAGCTCTTTAGCATTTGGCAGGTTCAGACTGATGCTTCAAGTGTTAAGGTGAAAGCTGCCCATTTATGACCTGTAATGAATATTTCATTTTCTCTCCATATATGGAAACAATAAAAATTCAAATGCAATGAAAATTAACTGTAATAATGACACTATCAGTCTTGAAGAAAAGCATTTATTAGTATCACCTGGAAAATGTATCACATGCCACCTGCCACCATTTAGACCACTTCAGATACTTTACAGAGCTTTAGTAAAATCAGAATGTTTACAATTAATTTTCAACCAACATAGAAAGATTTATAGTTTTTATTGAAGCAGTAAAAAAAAGGTCATCTTTGACTGTGACTTGCTCTCAATGACATGGGATACATGAAATCAATGCCCACAGACACATCTCTTCCAAGCCCTTCCCGCTAAGATTTAGAGTATGAGGCAGCTATTTTCTGGTGATGAATGCTCCAATTGCTGTGTGCTCACTGGCAAAACATCTGCTTTTGCAGATCCCTTTGCTCCACGGCAGTCACACAATTTAGAATGTTGCGAAGAAAACCTGCCTCAAATGAAGTCAATGCAATCTTCCCATAGTTTTCAAGTGTGTTTGGATCAAGGGTGCCTAGGTTTTTACACGCCAATCAACAGAATACCATAAGAACTCTTGGAATGTTGTATCTTTTAATTCTGGGGAATGTAATAACAAATGAAGGCAAGCTATATGATTACTAATGTAATTTTTAGTTGTGAAGGCAGTACTTCCAAAACCAAAATCCTCTGTTAATAGTTGTCAAGAATATCCTTTCCCCCTTTTTACTCTAAGTACTACAAAGGGATTAGAATTTCTGAAGTAAAAGTTTAAGTGAAGTATAAGTTCTTCAACTCACTTAGCACTGACAGGCCAAAAACTCACCGAGCACAAATGACCAAAACCTGGGAACCACAGGAGATCAGTCTGCTGAGATACATCAAGGTGCACATGTCAGTATGAATGGTGTTTGGGAATTCTAGATATCATTGCAGGAACTTTGGCTTGAGCAGCGTTTTTAACTGTTGGTCAGAGTTTCATTAATTCCCATACATTCTAGTCCCTGCTGTTCCCAAAAGAGTATGTTCAGTGAATGAGAGCTCAGGTTGAAAAGTAATTCATAGTTGAGTTTTTGCTCTTTTATCCAATAAAAACTGGCTATACTGAGAAAAGTGACTATGGGTATCCTGTATCAGCTGTATAAATTGTATTGTTTAAGTGTTGCATGTAAGTGCTACAATCCCAACTGGATTTGTGATTTAGTAATTAGAACCTTATTCTGGATTGGGCCTTGGCTCAGATTTTCATCCTCAAATACAGACAGTTAATGTTGAACTAATTGAGTTGCTTGCAAGAAGACAAACTTCTGCTGTGGTTTTTCAGTCTTGCAGCAGGACGAGTCAGTATGTTGGTGCAAAATTAATCATGTATAATTGAAGAAAATTGCTTATATGTAACCAGAAAGAACTGAAGTGATACCAGAATATTTATACATCTAACTATGAAATACCTTGTAGTAAAAAAATCCAGAGAAAATGTGATATCAGTGAAACTTGTCTGAAATGACTAATAAAAATATGCTGCTTAAATTAAGTATCTTATCAGAATTATTTCTAAGAGAAAGTTAGCATGAATGTACTATACTGTAAGTCTTTAAGTACTGTAAGTATGCTAAAGGGTAAATATTAGAGAAAGAGAGCTTCCTCAATCTTTGAAGAATTCTTAAATTCTTTAGGCTTAATTATATTTTTTATGGTAATGATACGTGTGCTGATGAGTGTCTTCTAATCAGTCTTTTTAGTCTTCCTGTAGTGCAGGATTGTGGCTGTGACCCAAATATTGAGAATGAGCATGACTATGAAACGGATGAGAACTAAAAGAGAAAAAAATATTGTAAGCATAAATCAAAAAAATCAACTGCTGCTACAACACTGGTTTGTAAACGTTTGCTGGTGTACAGACAGGCTGGTTCACATTCAGAACTGTTTTCAGCCAATTAGTTTGAATTATCATGTTCAGGAACCCACACATTCTGAGCATGAATCCAAGAGAAAACAGCATTTAGCACTTGATTACTTTCAGAGATAGCTCAAAATTATACGCTCCAGTACCTTTAATTCTTTTGTAACCTGATGAATAGTACAAGCATGAGAAGCCTCATATAAATTTATATGTACACCAAAAGTTAAATTCAGAGTCACAGCTCACATGTCCTTTATAGTTGCACATGTTATTTATAATAAAGTAACTACTTTCAGCTGCCATCTCTTAAGTTTAGACTTCAAGAGGACAGGAGATACTTGTATCTGTCAGACTTTAATGGCAGAAAATCTGACAACTGACAATAAAGCAGTTTTTCAGTACTGGATTTACTCAGCTTTAAAAACCGTAACAGCGTAGTACCTCTACTTGTGAGAAGGTATTTAGGTTTAGGTATGTCTGATGTCCATTTGGTAGGTGGAATATTCACAGAAATGTACACAAAACCTTGTTTCAGAACTCTGTGATACCTGACTGTTTCCTATGTGTCGATGTGTTCAGTGTTACAACTTAATTGGAAATATTTTCTATTAGAGCAGCACAGCATCAATGTTTGCTGCTGGCCTTTCCATGTTCCAAAGTGGATGGTGCTGTATTTCAAACAGCAGCTTTACCCAGCGCCAGCTTTGCTTTCCTGGTGCTTCCTCCCTCCTCCTCCGTGAAAATATGTAGCTGTGGGTGGTGTGGACTCAGTACCTGACCCTGACTAAAGCCCTGCATGAGCATTTTGCCAAATCTTTGGTGACCAGTTAACTGCACAGCCCCATAAACTCCTTATCTTGGCAAAGAAAAAGCAGCAAGCAGGGGGTGGAAATGTGGGCCACAAATGGGATTTCCTTTCCCAGTAAAAGACCCACTTGAAATGCTTGCAAAGCTACAGCTTTATTGGGCTGCAGAGGCTGCTTAAAAATGACAAAATCCATTCAAGTGATGTTTCTGATGAAATAATTTTGAACAAGAACAAGGAACCACCAGATGAAGTACAAAGAGATTATTACTGTTCTTGCATCCACCAAGCCTGGATTTTGAACAATTCACCTGAAAAATCTGTGATACTCCCTAGCTCTTGCAGTTTTCTCAGGATGGTAAGAAGATGTTAAATAAATTGGCTTTATAATTTGCTGGAAATTATATATTTTAAGTCAGTTTTTTGAGTTTCTTACCAGCCTACCATTTCATTTTCAGCCTGCCATAAACTTTCTGAATGTTGGACCTAAAACTGTTCACATACTAAGCTGAACTTTAGTTTTCTGGAAGAATTTTTTAATTCAAAGAGCTGTCAATAAGTGAAATACTTATTACTTGAAATTCTCATTCAATCACTACAGGATTTCTTTGAGTTATATTTTACTACATTCATTTATTTATTAAAACAGTAAATATTTTTAATACTTTATTCTGTTCTTTTCAGAATTAATTTTGTGGTGCTTTTGCTTTTTGGAAAAAAAAAAGTCTTTTAGACCAGTTGCACCACGTGACAAGCGTAAGCAGTTTTCTGGCTTTTTTTCCCTTGATGTCCTTGCCTGATTTGTAACCCTGTGTAACTCCTGCCCTCACCATGCCAACCTATCACATTCATGGTTTGTTCTTGTGACACCTTCTAGGTGTTCTACAAAACAACAAAAAACTACTGTGGCAGCTGTTCCCTTGGAAAGGCAGAGAATTCCATACTTCACTCACCTGCGAGATCATTTGTAGTCATTACAGTTGTAATAATTCTTGCTGTAAATTGAATGAATTCTGATTAGTGAAACACATAGGACACATTTATACTTTTAAAAAATTATGAAATATCTGTTTTTCAAGAGAAGATAATCTTGCATGAAAACATGTACTGTACACATTCCCACTTTTATTGTGTCCTCTCTTCACTATTTTGGTTTCAGATATCAAGCTCTCAAAGCTGACTGACAATGTATTAACAGTCTTTTTTAATGAGAAAATCACAGATATAATTAGAACTTTTAAATCTGTCATGCTAGACTGGACATGGTCAGCTTACTGCTTTTCTTCCTGTTCAGCCCCTCCTTCAGGAGCTGACAGTGAGCTACACCCACAGTTGAGTTAGCATGACTTAACCATTGGGAATGTTCACGTGTGTGCCTTCAAGTTTTGCAAATACAAGGAATTCAGCTTCTCTTCCCACAAGGAACGTAGATGTTAATGATTTCACAGCTGCAGCAGAGTAACAGCATTTACAAAGTTTACTGTTGCTGTTCACCTCAACTTCTAATTAATGACTTTTTTTCATGTAGAAATAGATCCAGCATCACTGGATGATGAGTTTTATAGTGAGAATATTTTAAACGAGTTTTGTGAAGATGCAAAAGGCACTTCTGAACAACAGCTGTAGAACAGTTCATGCAGACCACTGGGGAATTGCCACAGGAACTCCACAAATGACTGTTCATAAATTCTGTCAAGAAATGTAATTATGAGTAGCCATAGAGTTAAAGGTATTTAGCATTAAGTGTGTATTTATTTGTAGACAGATTTTCAAAACTAGCATTTTCTGACTGTATACCTGAAATTTTAGCACCTTTTCATGCTGAGCCACTAGTAACTTAAATCGTAGAACATGGAAAAATTTCCTCATAAAGACAGCCTTTCAGTTATTTAAATTCCAGTTCCCTTGGTCATATTCAGACTGTAAGTCATTGGTTTTTATCATTGGTGTCAAAGATAAAACTTTTTTCAAGACTGTGTGTTATCTGAGTTCCAGGTGTCAGCACTGAGGGAAACTAAGGCAAGATCTTTACCTACTATGATTGAGTAAAGACCTATGAAAAAAGGAATCAGGAGAACTCAGTACTTGGCACCAAGTTGTCTGTAGCTTACCTGCAGAGGAGTATACAGACGTGCCCCAGGTCAGGGCACTTGCTTGTCCGGCATCTTTGGTCTCCCAGAGATGCTGCAGCTGAACCAGCTTACTGGCTGCACTGACCAACGTGCACAGATTCTGAAAAGCAAGTGGAAAAGACAGAGAACCTCTCTCATGGCCTCTGCCATGGTATTATATGAATAGGAGTAGCTTTTTCATTTAGAATAAAAAAAAAAAATTTACGCTTTTCCAGTGCTTGGCAACCCAAGTGCTTTGGCTTCTTAGTAAGGGACAGTGAAGCAAAAACTGGAAGTAGCCAGAAACAAGGAGACTCATTTCTGAGGTACTGCCCAGCAAGAAGCTCAAAGAACTTCAACAGTTGCTACTGTTGTTGGCAAACGCTTGACAGAGACGAATGCAGTAAGAAGCAAAGAAACAAAAAAAAGCCTCTCAACCTGCTCCATAAAACTGTTTATAAAAGTCAGCTAAAATGAGACTGACCTAGTCTAAACAGCAAGGTTGATTCAGACCATCTGTTACCATTAGGTGTGGCAAACCAAACCATAAAGGAATGAGAAAACTGACAAGAATGTGTGGAAAATTAGTCCAATTGGAGGGAAAAAATAGTAACAGGAATGCACTGTTCACTCAGTCCCCCTTTTAAAGGGGATTTTGCAAAGGCAGCAGGTAGAGAGGATTCCACACAGGCCTTTGTGCCCTGCCTGGATTTCTGCTGCAAGTAAGGATCAGCATAGGGCTTGAAAGCTTTTCTCCCCATCTGTATCATCTCTTGCAGATCCAGATCCAGTTCATCTCAATTACTTTTTTACTTTCTCTCTCCTGCTAAGAAAAGACTGTCTTTAACTTTTGTATGCATTATCAGATGATATTTTTCTTGCAAAATTGTATGACTAAAGGGGAAAAAAGAAATACATCACAATCGCTGTTTCAAACGCTTTGATGCTCCATTCTCTTCCTCTTGTGTTAAACGTTTATTGGTTTGGGGTTATGACATTAGGACTAAAGTGGCAGTAGAATTTCAACATTTTAAGTATTTGCTAGTTTTAATTAAGGCACCACTAAGTAACAACTTATCTCAGAAGATACCTTTTTCCCCCCCATAGAGTGTCTATCAGTGCTGTTTTCCAGCTACTCGCAAAAGAAAGAACCTGTATCTGAAAACTGGTTGGTTATTCTGAAAGCTGACCTAAATGACAAATTCTTCCAAGGACATATGTATAGGAGAAAGTCCACTAACAAATACTTCTAGAAAAAAGTAATTTCATGTGAAGATCTAATTTCAGATAATCATGTAGCACTTACCATGGCCAGGTCTATTATCCACTTTTGCAGTGTTAGCATGTACCAGCCCCCCCAAAATCTTATATTATGTTAAGTTTCATAGCACTGAAAATTATAGGATACAAAGTTCTCAAAACTGCCTGAGGAATAAGTTTTTCTTAAGCATCTGGAAATAATTTTATTGAAACTTTTTAACAGACTATACAATCCAAATAAAACATATTAAGAACTGGTTGAAACACTAAGTGTTCCTATTTTTCACACTGTCTTTGGTCAAATAGTGTCTGGAGTTTCTCAAAACCTGCTTCTAAGCACAAGATTTGAGATTTAAACCCAAGTCCTATTTAGGAAAAAAACCCAAACAGTACTGTCTTTATTGTAGAAAGTACAACCTGCATGGGCAGACAGGAATTTAAAAAAAATAATGAAAAAAAATCTGTAATTTCTATTCTGCGTCCATGTAGAAAAGATGTAAATTAAGAATTTAGTTTACTCTTTACCAGTTGGGAGCCTTCTAAAGCAGAGCAAACATATAAAGCTTACTTCCCACAGAGGTTTTACTGTGATCCCAGAAATCAGCATGTGAATGTGGAATACATGTTGAGGGGTGCCTGAGAATGATTTACAATAGTAGCACACAAGAAACGATGACATAGCTACTATACAAAGAACTACAAAACAAGCCACACAAACCAAAGGATACATGAGTGCATAGAACAAAGCTCGTCTCGTTTTTCCACTGAAATGCATAATGCAGCAAAGGAGAATGACAACTGCAATAAACAAAAGATGGCTCGTCACAGAAAGGACCGAAGGGGCCCAAACACAATCCTAGACTGTTCCACTGGGCACAAGCTCTGAGGAAACTCCTTTCTTACAGTTTTTGTCTCTCAAATGTGATTGATGACCAAAATTCTGCAAGCTCCAAAACAAAGCTTTGCCTAGAGTCTGGAGTGTTTAGTATATTCCTCTCCCATGTGGAGAACCAGACAAAAGGATGAGTTTACACTGTGACTGTGTAATAATTGGGTTTTTCTCCTCTACCTGACCATCTCCTTCAATGGCATTTAAAATAACTCAGTTTTATATGAGATGTTAATTCCCTCTTCCCCCCAACTCCAGCATCAATGCAGTGGAACGCTGTACCTACATGCAGAGGCTTGGAGGGCTGAATGAGCCCCATTTCATTTCCAAAACACGTCTTACAAAAATTACCTTGTGCAATGACGATGGGATACTCCAGGTATGTCTCCAGGGGGTAACCATAATAGATCTGGTACCTCAGAAACACAAGGAGGCTGAACAGAGAGATACAAAACATGACTGCACAGCGGGACATAAATGCTTTCACAGCTTTTATACTGTTTAGTGGTGCCAAAAGGCTCCAGATAGGTGTAGCCCTTGCTGTCAAACTGATCAAACAAAACACAGGCACACAGCGCAAGCCTGATCATTCTGTAATCTATTTCTGTTACCCTCACTGCCCACACTTATCATCGAGGTCTTTATGTCACAGTCTGTAAGGCATAATTTTATTAATTATAACTGGTGAGAAAGAAATAAAGGCTTCCAGACCTAGGAGATACCATCTCTCTCCAAAAGCCTTGGCACCGCTAGGATAACTCTGATTTCTTTATTTGTGTCTGTAATTCAATTTATACATTAAGAAAGTTTTTTAGGGGTAGAAAATGTCTTCCAAGCTGTCTAGACTATACTGTTATATTACTCAGTATAGCTCTACTGGTCAGACTAAGAGACTGTTTCTAAGTGCACCAAACTGGCAATTTTCCTTCCTGCCATTCCAAAATACAGTACCTAAAAGGAACTGAACTTTTGTTTTCTGTACTTCCAGCTCTCCTGCAAGTCCATGGGGTTAGATAGAAAATTCAAAGATGTATAGAAAACAGAAAGGACTCAGAGCAGTTTTACGTAAGAAAAAATATTATGGTTTCTGGTACAGAAAAATGGCAGAAGAAACAGCCTGCCTTGTAAGAAACTGGCTTTTACAGTATTCAGAATTTAACTATTTGGACTTCCTAGAAGTGCTATCTGATGTAGAGTCAAATCAGACTCCTAGCCACCAGCACCGTTCTGTGTCACTCCTCACACCTGGTCACTCTGTTGATTTCACAGAGCCGCCCAGTTTGTACCGGTAGTCACACAGCTCCCTGCATCTGGATTCAAAGTCTTTAAAGATAGAAAGATAAATAGTCTACTAAGTACAATAAATGTTTCAAAGAAGACCAGAATCTGTAGTTGTGTGGGTAGTGTGGTTCTCACACAGGTGGTGAAGAGACATTTCCAGCTACTCCATGCCCATCTCAAACATTACTTACAAAGCCTTTTTAATGCACACCAACGCACACGAATTATTGAAGTGCTGTCACCGCTTTTTGGCTGAGGCTGTGGGGTCAGTAATCTCTGCTGCAACTCCAATTTGCTTCATTTACTCTGAAGTGAGTTAAGGATAAACAGCAGCAACACAGTTCAGTGCTGTAGAGAGAGGCGGGCGCGGAGCAGCCACAGCGGAACCCGAGGGATCCTCCTCTCCACGGAGAGGTGTCTGTAAGCCTGAGCTGTGGCCGTGCCTGGAGACACGGCACGGGCACCTTCACACACAGCACGCCGTTTTCGTGAGGGGATCTTTCTGGATTAAACCCCCTTTCCTAGCTCGGCACACACAGGGATGTGGCAGCCACCCCGCTGGATGCTCTGCCCACCTCCACGCCCGGTCCGGACAACGCAGGGCTCTTCAAGGAGTTCTCTCACCCGCACAGCTGAACGTGCACACACCGAGTTTATTTATTTGTCGTTTCATACAATCCTCTTTAAGCAAGATTTAATAAGCCTAGCCCGTGTAAGCTCATTACAGGCTCACAAGTCTTTGGAGTTTGACACGGCTTGTAATTTTCTTAAGGAATTATTTAAGTCTTACAGATTCGGGTGAGGGAAGCCTGTCTGACAAGTACAGCCACCTGCGCCAGAGGGTACACGGGCCACTGAATAACCTAAGCACAGGCTTACACCCTCTGCAGCTGCTGGTTCGGGGCTTGTTAAAAAAGCCGAGTTTCCCTTTAAATGTCAAAGCGGAATCCCTAAAACAGGAAGTTCCTCCCCGAAAGGCTCTGAGGGCTCAGCTGGCGGGGCTGGTCCCGAGCTCGGAACGGGGCGATGTGGCACCGCGGCAGCCCAGCCCGCCCCTCAGCGCAGCCTCCCGCCGGACCGAGCCGCGGAGGAAGGAAGGAAGGGAGGAATCCCCGGCTGCCGCAGCAGCGCCAGGGCGCCGCAGCCCCGGCCGAGGGGAACGCGGCTCCAGCCGCTGCTCCCGCCGCAGGCCCCGTGCGCTCCCGCCGCCTTACCCGGCCAGCTCCAGGAGGAGGCTGCTCACGCTGAGTCCCCACGCCGAGCCGGCCCTCAGCACCGCCACCAGCTGCGGCAGCTTGGTCACGGCACACACGGCCCAGGTTGTCAGGTGCACCAGGTCCAGCAGCCCCAGCGTCATCCCGCTGCGGCGGCCCGGGCCGGGGAATCCGCGGGGCGGCGGGCGGGGAGTGCCGGGACGGCGGTGCCGCGCGGCCCTCACGGAGCGCCCGGGGCGGCCGCACTGCCCGGGGCACGCGGAGCGGAGAGCCCGGCCCGGCGGAGCAGCCGCGGCCCCGGCGGGAGCGGCGGCACCACGGGCACCCCCGGCCCGTGGTGCCGAACCCAGGGGACACCCGCGCCGCTGGTTGAGGCCTCCGTGCCTCTGACTCCCTCGGTGACCGGGCCGAGAACCGCTCCGCTCCAGACTCGGAGTGTTGGAATGACTCTGGTACCATAAACAACACCCCCAGAACAGGGATGATGTGATGCCGTGCCGGCCATGGGCCGCGCTCACCCCGAGCAGTGCAGGGCAGCTCCGGCTTTGGAGCTGTAGGCTGGAGCTCAGTTTTCTCCCCCAGAGTAAGTCCCGACTGCTCCAGCTCCCGTGCCTTTCAGGTCATTCTCTCTGGACTGCTGTGGAACTAATTCCTGCAGCAGGGATCACACGGGTCTGACCGCAGCACTTTATAAAGAAAAATGTGCAGCAAAATTAAAAGTTGCTAAATGCTGGACTTGTCAGATGATACCAAAATTGGCTGGAATAAACTTTCAAATGCAATTTGAAGTATTAGAAAGGAGGTGTTCTTTACTTGTGCAGGACACAGTGGATTTATTCTGTGTCTGGAGTGAGACTTTATAGCAGGGTTTTATTCATTATAACTATATATATTCATTAAAACATGTTTCTTATTTAATAAGCCATTTTTCTAGAACTAATTTGCATGCATTCACCTCTTACTGGAAGTTTATGGTTCCGGGGGTTTATTAAGAGAGATCTTTGGTGATTGTATTCACTGAATGCTTCAATATTAAAGGTGACTTTCCCTTGAAGTTTTTCTTTGTGTATGTGCGGTTATTTCTTGTTATATGAAATTTGCTGAAAACCCTCTGTAGGCCTCATTATCTGTTTCTCCACAGGTTCCAGACAGGTTCCAGCTGTGTTTATCATCCTGTGTGCATACATTTACATTCTTTTATCTTTTTTTTTTTTTTTTTTTTTTTTTTTTGCCAGTTAGTCTTTCAGCAACTTCAGGGGAGCTGAAAATTGTTATTCTTTAAGTTATTTATCACAGGTTATTGGAGATGGAATAGCTTCTCCAGAACATACACCTACCCACCATACACAGTTAGATACAAAACCAGTAAAGTTTTTGTACTTCTCAGTTTGTCAGAACTAATAAAGGTTATCCTAGGAACACACATTTGTACTGATTACACACGGACAGAATCTTGGCTCTTTTGTGCCTCCATATGGCCAGGACTGCTCAGATTGTCAAATCTACATCATTAATTCAGAGTTTTACCTAAATGTAATTGCTTTAACATGAGGCATTATTCACAGGTATAACATTTCTTCTTTTTTGTTTTAATTTTAATAAAAGTTGTATTTTACTGTGGTCAGTAGTTCTTAAAATGGATTGAAACAGGTACATTGCATTAATTCTGCATACCCTTGGTGGTATTTTAAAACTATTTCTAATTCTGAATTTGTAAATCATGTTGCCCTTTGATAATTCAGTCATAAAAGGAAGAAGAAGTACATAAAGTACTTCTTTATGTAGAACTCAAAACTCAGAAATAAATGGCCCCCAATACAAGTCTTATGTAGAATCTGTGTTTCTGGTAATACAATTCAAAGTAATCAAACTTTTCAAAGACAATAAGGTAAAAGAAGAAAAGAAAATTTGGGTTTACCTTAAATAGTGACTGTTCCAAGATTTTCTTGATAAACTGAGTTGTTGACTTTGTGGGAGCATTATGTACTTGAAAAAAAGTTGAGAAATTCTCATACAAGAGGAAGTTATTTAAAGTTAGGTCTGAGGTGTAGGTGTGTCTGTCATTTCAGATAATAGAGGTTGCATATTTGCACTACTGTGTGGATGCTGATCCAAGAAACCTATAAAGCTGTCAGTAATGTGTGCTGCCTTGTACCTTCCTACAGTAATCAAGAAGCTGAATTAACTTCAAACTATTAAGCAGGTCCATGAGTCCATTTTATTCAATTATATTTTTATATTTAAGATGATATTAAGTATTTAGCTTTAGTCAGCATTTTACCCTTTTAAAACCACATCCTGCTTTGCATTGCAAGCAGTCAGGTGACCAAGATGATTTACCATCTCCCCTGCCCTGTCTGTGTAATGGTCCCACTCTGCATCTGTTCGCTGCCCACGTGAGAAGCAGCTTAGGGAAGGAACAGACATCACAGTGCTGGGCAGCCTCATCCAAGGTCATGAAGAAAAATTTAATCTCTGAGCAGTATGAGAAATTCTTTCTAGTCTGTCTAAATTACTTAGTTCTACATTGAGTTTCAGTTTTGGTGAGTAGCAGCAGAATGCAAGACCCCTTCAAATTGCAGTTCAGGAAATGAATTTATAGCATCTGAGTCTCCAGTGCAGATTGCCAGTTCTGCAGCAGATAGGCAGTGGTTTAACACTGCTGCACCTCAAATGGGAATGCACATGTTGTTTCCTATTGAAAATAACACAGAGAAGGAAAATAATCTTCCTATAGTAACTAAGGACAAAAAGCCAAAACATTTTTTCCCCATAATGATGTTGGCTTATCACAATTGGATTTTTGAACAGAATGCCTTAAATTTTGTGGGTTTGCAAGGAATGCAGAGAGCGCACTCCTGCTGGTTATTTCCATAGCCTGCCATGCTAACAGGAAATAGTTCATTTTATAGATAATTGATGTTTTAAGCTCTAGGTTACATCCACCATTGAGGAGCCTGTGCGGATGGGGACGGTCACTGAGAGACACATAAAGGAAGGCTGGGGGTGGGCAGAGTTGCCAGGGACAGCAGGTTACAGGAGGCTTTTTTGTTTGCTCAGGGAATGGAGCGTGAACAGTGTGTCAACCCATAGAGCTCAGGAAAGAAACCAGAGGAATTAGACATACCAGCACTGTTACAGGGCTGTGACCTCTAAGGGATCACAGGGACAGTATGGCACAGCACATTTGAAGTGGGAGGATTCAAGCTTTTTTGGAAAAGCAGACAGGGAAAGGAGTGGAAGTTGTGTTCTACACAAAACAGTTTCTATTTGCCTGGAGCTTTCCCCTGCTTGTTGTAATATGCGTTGAGTCAGCTGAGAGATGATGGGTCAAAATTGGTGGGGACACTGGCATGGGGAACACTGTGCAGGCACCTTCAATAAATTGATAGGAAGAGGAAGCAGATGAAGCTTTAAATAACTACAAGGAGCTCACAATTGTAAGAACTGCCTGCTTTGGAATACAAAATTGCTCTGCTATCTGGAGGAGCACCCAGTGGGGTAAAAGCAGTCCAACCAATTTTTGTGGGTCATCAAGAACATTCTTTTTTGTCCCAGATTTGTTACTCATAAACAAGGAAGGAAGAAAAAATAGGCAATGTTCAGGTAAAGGACAGCCTTGACCTTCTAAGGACCAGGACCTTAGAATTAAAACCCCAAGAGAAGGAAGGAAGACAAATAGTAGAATAAAGATTCTGGGCTTCAGAAGAACAGAATTTGTCTTGTTTGGGAAATTGGTTTGTCAGAACCTCTCGGGAACATGCGATGGGGGCAATGGAGATCAGGAAGGTGCATTGAAACTCAAAGAGAAGAACATGCTCACTGAACAAAAGCTGGCTTGGCTGGTGAGCTGGAACTCAAGCAGGCAGAGGAACAGCTTGGCTGATCCAACAGAGCGTCTCTGAACTCAAACACCAGAAAGGGAGGGCTGGAAAGATGGAAACAGGTATGAGCTACTCAGGTATGAGGGAATGGAGTTGAGTACTGGAACAGTGGCCCAGAGAGGCTCTGACATCTCTGTCTGTGGAGATTTTCACAGCTGAACAGGACAAGGTCCTGAACAACCTGGTGTAACATCAGCATTGGCCTTGCTTTGAGCAGGGGCTTGGCCTAGAGGCCTCCAGAGGTCCCTTCTGGCTACATGACTGTGATTTCCTGTACTTTAGTCCTTACGCAAACTGCGTATTTGAGGCTCCATTCTGCCACCAGACACATCAAGTTTAAGACATGGTAAAAATTACCAAGACTTTAAAACAAAATTGAAAAAGGATGGCTATGATTTTGGGTACTCTTCATGTTTGGTTGTCTTTGCTGAACACTTGTAGTTCCCAAGGACTGTGAGCTTTACTGTTGAGTAGTAGACTGATGCAGAGTTGTCACAAAAGCTCACCTTGAGGAAGAGGTTATCTCTGTGCTGAGGCTCCTTGGTGGCACAATGACACTGCTTCAACTCTGACTTCAAGATCCTTCTCATGCTAAAGAAGTCCAATGGATCCCTGTGTGCTTCATGTTTGAGGTTACATTGTACAAATGTGCATGACAGGAGTATAAAAGAAGCAGTGGAGGTTGCGTGTAGTTTGTTGGTTCTGCCTGCAGTGTGTTGTATATATTTGTGGGAACTGAAAACATGACCTTATTTATATAAGGTTTACTTGATGTTAGGCTGAACAGAAGCATAACAAATAGAATGAAAGTACTATAAGGAAAAAAACCCCAAACCCTGTTGACTCAGTGTTTGGTCTGTAGAATGTTTTTCTGAGTTAACAGAAGGCCTTGAGGCCATTCTGGGTAATGACATTTATCGAAAATAATATTGCTATCTAAAAAGCAGTACTGAAAGAGCCTAGAATGCCAAACACAGGTTTTAAAACCTAACCCAAAAGCCTAACAAAGCTAGGATCTGGGAGGAGCAAAAGAGAAGGAAAATACACTAACTAGTATCCCTGTTACCAAATCTGCATTGAGCTTGTAACCCAGAGGGAATGTTGAGCTGCAGCTTTTGGATGTGGAACAAGTGATGTTCTAGATCCATACTTATATCTGACCAAAGAGGAGGCTCCAGCAGGAGTTGAGAGTACGTAAGGGCAGCAGCTCTTGCCAAGGTCCTACTGAATGATGCCTCCTGCACTCTTGCTAAATGTCTTAAGATTCTCCCAGAGTGTGCAAATGGATCTTCCAGCACTGAGGAGCAGCTACAGTTACAATCATGCTTATTCCACCAAGATTGTCATCATCTCACCAGGTCTGAAACACTGCCAGGTGCGGGTTTCACTCTGGCCCTCGCAGGGTTTTTTATGTATCTCTATGGTAACACAGTGTGTCAGCATTCCATTAAGTTTTGTGGTAGACAGTTGGTGTAAACATTGTTTTTTCAGTCTATCTGGCTTTAAAGAGACATAACAGTGTAACTGCTAAATAAGCTTTGTGCTAGATCATATAAAATATGTCCAGTGATGATATTTGGTTATTAGTAACTGGGCAAAGTGAACCCACAGTTTTAAGTCATATAGTGATCAGGTCATAGAGTGAACCCAAATGTCATAATTTTTATATTTATTGTGCCAGTTTACTTGGACATTACCTCTTAATACAATTTATCGATCATTATATGCCTGTTGAGACTTTCCTCTGGGTTAAGAGACAGTTAATAGAAATTTGCAGTGGTTTTGCTCTATGAGCCTGGCATAAAGGCTTTGTGCTGACATGAGGCTGTAACCCCAGACCTTGGAAATTCCATTTTTAAGTGCTGACAGTTTTGCAGATATATAGGTTCATGCAGCTTCTCAGAGAGGCTTTGGAAAAGTTACAAGCTGAAGTCAATCAGTCTGTGCCCTGTGACAGAAGAGGGCTCTGGGCAGGCCTGTGCCAGCACCTCTTCATCTTTCAGCAGAATTCCTGACTTATGTGGAGACCTAGCTGTGTTTCAAGGAATTCATTGGCACAAACATGAAGTTTTCTGAAGAAGGAAAACATATCTGATGTGGATTCAGAGTAGCAAGTAGAGTTTTTAAGAGAGACATTCAGATTTAGGAAAGTTTTAGTGCTTTGTATCTGTGCAGGATTTAGGAAATGCAACTTGAGACCCTGACAGGCCTCAAAAAAAAAAAAAAAAAAAAAAAAAAACAACCCTAAAAAATGCCTCACTTTAGAAAACTGTTGTCTGATTTAAGAAGAACTTTACTTTGGAAATTTATTTCTTTTTAGAAACTGAGCAACATCAATATATATGCACATAATGCATAGAAACAGATGATGCACTGACTGGCAGTATTGCCCATCTAATGTTCATACATAATCATCCTTGCTCTTACCAGTTCTAGGAACCTTAATGTTTATGCAGTAATTGTCACAGTACAACGAGACCTTCTGTGTAGGAAAGCCTGTTTATGTTTTTGTTTTGTTTTGTTTTGTTGTTTTTGTTTTTGTTTTTACTTTAGAGTAATCTAAAGGTCAAGAAACAGTTTTAAATACAGTTTCTAAGAAACAACTGGATAGACAGTAATAAACCTTATTAAATGAAACTTTATATTTAAGGTGCCATCTGGGAACTATATACAAAGACTGTTCTAAAAGCACAAGAAATGTTCACATTTATATGAACTTAGGTATGTTTTTGGTTTTTTTAATATATATTTCACACTTTTTAAAATTTAAATAGATCTCAAAATGCAAACACACAAAATCCAGATGTACTGGAAACATGTGTTCACATTATAAATATTATAACTGTACTCAAAAATATAGAAAATAAAGTAGTATATAACTAAGGGAAGAACTAAATCAATGCAGCTACCCACTTGTGCCATTAACTGAAAGAAATAAAGAAAATGAATTCTCTAAACATGGATAATCCCTCGTTTGAGATCTGGAAACAAAAGTGAAAAAAAAAGTCTATAAAACTGAAGCCCAAAAGATACACCATAAGAATACTTTACAAGCAATTTACCACACAGTTTAATATCTACACAATCTCTTTGATAAATGGACTCTCTACTGATTATTTACAGATTTCACTACTATTATAATCTCATCCAATCTTTCTAAGACACTCTGCTTATATAAATAAGGATTAGTTAGCAAAGTTAATTACTGTAAAAGAAAAATGCTAAACTTGGGATGAAATTTCAGTCTAGAGTTTGTCTGTTTGCTGTCTTCTACTTGCAGGTGCTAAGGCAGTTTTGATTAGGACCCTGGATATTCCCAAAAGGTCTTTTCTGGAGGTAACTGTACATGGTGGAGAGACCCAAACTAACTTTGGAATTGTAATGCTGGAGAGCTAATTGCAGCAACATAAAATAATTTACATGTAATTATTAGGGAGAGTGTAATAATTTAACAAAATCAGATGTCGAGTTCTACACAATGTTCCCATATCACACAGATGATCTGATCTATTGCACATAGGAAACTTTGGTTCTCAAGACATTCCCCTTTAATCATTAAAATGTCAAAATGCTTGAGTTGCTATTGATTTCAGCAGGAAATAAGAATGAATTGGAGTTCTGTGGTGAACAGAGTTGGTTCTATCCAGTTGTTGTCCGCTAGTATTTTAGAGAAATTTCAATTAGCTTGAACTCAGAAAGTCAAGATATTAGCTTAATTGCACATAAACAGAGTCAGTTGTGGGTTGGTGTGATCTCACAAGGCACAGAGCTACATTTTCCAAGGTTGGACTCTTCAACAATTAAGTCAAAAATTATTGCATACTTTGGCTCCTTTTCAGGTATTCCTACAGAGTTTCCAGTTGTGGTCTGTTGGCCTGGAGTGACCGTGCAAGGGAGGATGCAGCAGAGGGGAGTGCAGGGCTTTTCCTGTGCTGTGCACACATTGTCACTGCACATCCCCACTGCAAGATATGCCTGGCACCTCCATGGCTGCTTTATCTGATTAAGGACACAGGACTACACATTTTTACTGAAGACTTTGTCAATTTTTTAAAAGAAAATTAGCTTTGCCATTCACAGAAATTACATAATATGTTCTTTGAGAAGTGTCCTTATGTGGCTGTCAGGAGGGCATCAAACAAGCCTCTCAGATGTGTGTGATTAAAAGAGACACATCTAGACTTTGTGAAAAGTATCCTATATGAGTAGTTAGAAGAATTAGAAATATATTTCAATTAAAAAAAGTTATTAATCTGTATTTTTGAAATCTATTTAAACCTGGTATAATTAAAATAGGAATTTTAAAAAAATTCTTTGTGAATGTTTTTGAAAAAACATTTTTGCAAAATATGTTCTGATCCCAACAGCTCTGTTTAGTCATACAATTGGTGAAAATCTCTTCAGACAGTTATTTAATTTATACAATACAAGACAAACCCTATTAAATACATCCCTCTTGATGGATGTATGTGTTTAACCTTCAAAGGTGGAGATTCCTCAGGGAATCCATTTCAGGCTGTATTATCCTTACTACTAGATTCCCAAAAAGTTAATTTGATTCTTCCCTGCTAAAACTTAAGCTTGTTATTTTTGCTGTTGCCTGACACTCCCTCAAAGTGCAAATTACTTGTTTTATCATTCCAGAGATGCGCACGTATCTAAAGACTGCTATCCTCTTCCAGGACTGCTTTATTTCCTTCAGGTTAAACTTTTAAGTCTTTTTAACCGTTCCTTATATGACATGTCTTCCTATACTGTAGTTGCCATCACTGCTTCTCTAAACTCTGATTAGTAGCTCACATCTTTATGGTAAGATGTGGAAGGTCCTGTCCAAAACCAGAAGTGCTTCAGTTGAAACAATCCTGGTTCTAAGTGAAGTGGGAGGATTGAATCATGTGGTGCTTAGACCATCCTCTTACCCTCCAGTTTGCAGGAACTCTCTGAGAGAAGGATTCTCTGGATTCACACACAGTAAACAGAGTCAAGAATATGGAATTATTTAATGCAATTTAAAAGGCACTAAGTGTCCTTTCTGGTGGATTACTTGATGTAGACTGAGTGCCATCTGGAGGTCAGGAAACATAGAGCTCTGGATGCTTTCATGCTAAAAAACAAAATTCCCTAGGTTTACAAACAAAATGTTCTTACATGAGTAGGAGCTTGAGCCCGACAGATACTGGGCATCCACCACTCAGTGTAAAGTTTGTGACCCAGAGTAAGGCATGCAAGGGCAATGTCTCTTGTTGTTATGCAATCACCATAAAATGTGCAACGTCTGAGTGGCCTGTGAAGTTTTCAGAAAAAGCTCTGGACAGCACAAGGACAAGAAAAGTCTTGATCTGCTTTTTCTTCTCCTGCTTTCAGGAGACAAATGAGTTCCTGGCGCAGTTTTCTACTCACAAGAGAGAGCAGAAAGCACTTCAGCTGAACAAGAAGTTTTAAAAAGATGGTTCCTATTAGGTGTGTCTGAACTCAGTTCTCCATCATCATTCATGTCTGCACAGGGTGGAATCAGCCTTCCTCACCTGGGCGAGTTGCATGAGGCGGTCATCCTTCTTTAGGTAACTTAGCTGTCATTTTGAAAGCCCTGATCCTTCAGAGTTCTCACTGTCTTGAGAAAGTCAAGAGGAGAAGCGCTTGGCAGTTGTGACTTCAGAGGGTGGGACCTGGCTCTTCTTGCTACAGTGCCTTTTTTTTTGTCTGAGACCACATGGATCAGTGATCACACTGGTCACAGTGGTCACCTAGTTTTCTGGGCTTCCTTCTGCCACTGAAGTCTAATCATGAAAACAAATATCTTTAATTGCCAAGTGTGAGTGCACCCATCTTAATCTCAGTCTGGTGAGAGAATGCAGTCTGTTGTTTCAAGGCAATGCTAATGGTTTCTGTGTTGAGCTCCACATAGGCCTAAGTGTGATCCTGCAGAAGTTACATACAGCTTTAAGGACAGATATTGTGTGTACCCTCTCCCTGCTCTTCTTGTAGATTTTTCCCTACAGAACAACAGGCCATAAAGTTTCAACCTATGTAATGAAGATGCTCTTGCTGAACAGGCTTTTGTTATTGTTGTGTTGATGTAACTTGAGGATGGTTTCCCTGAGAAACCACAGATTTTAGGGATTATGAACCTGTTAAATTCAAGACTGACAATCCTGAATGTGTAAGACAAGTTGCTGAGCCAACACGCCTTCAGAGCAAAATGTGAAAGCCTTCTTCCTTGTCAATGAGTTTCCATCAGCTAAACCAGAAAAAAAAAAGCATAAGGGAAAGGAATTGAAGAGCAGCAAATCCACAGAAACAAAAATTAAAACTAGTGTGAAAAATATTTGTTCTTCCTCCCTCAGCAGGGAGTGGTGAAAAGCACAGAGCATGTCTCACATGCCTAAGCATTATTCTTTAGAACAAGTTTAAACATGCAGATGACAGAAGCTTATGAATCCTTGTCTAACTACATGAAATGCAACAAGCTGCTGAATTTTTATCATGCTGGCTTTCAGAACTGGAAGTGCATTTTTTATGTTGTGACTCATCTGAGCAGATCTCTTATAATTGTTTGCTTTCAGGAGATAAAATTCAGGAAGAAATGGCCTTTTGTCTTTAGTTTTGTTCTTTCAGATATTAGTGGCATCCTTACTGTATTTTTCATGGGAAGATGGATTAGATCTGTAGTGCTGTCTGTATATAGTGCAGTCACTCAAAATATGGAGAGGATCATCTATTATGGCATTGTTCGATCAGATCTGTTTTTACCCTTGAAAGAACTTACTTTGTTGCTGTTATGTTGTTACTGAAGCACTAAGAAAGCTGGAACTCACTCTCAAATTTCCCGATTCATGCAGCACTACTGAAGAATTTGTATTTACCAGAGCCCTACCAAGCTCAGTATTCATATGGCTGCCAGTAGTTTGGTTGGTTGAGTTGGGAACTTTGCTTGAGAACACAGACATATAGCTTGGCAGTGGCTTCTGCTCCTTTCTCTTACTCTGGATAAAACAAAGACCAATAATAAGTCTTCAAAATTGAAAGAATTGCTTCTTACAAAAGTACAACTTACTGAAATTATTTGTAATATCAGCACTTATAATATCAGCCCTTCTGCTTTCAAAATTAGAAATTAAATGTACTTAAATATATCATACAAAATGTACATGAAAGTGTGGAAAGAAAGCAAAACAATTGAGGGTTTTTTTCCCCTGTTGTCTTATGATAGGATAACAGAGGGAATGAATAATTTTAAAATGTGTTGCATAAAATGTTATCTGGGATGGAAGTTACCCTGCTCTAGAATGGCTGTAATGTGGGAAGCTTTTTCTTTTATTTTTAGTAAGTGGCTTGGATTTCAGCAAGATGTTTATCTTACAAATTTGCTCCTAGGAAGTTGATTCTTCCAGCACCTGTCTTTTTGCCAAGTTGTTAACATTAAAACAGATTGAACACACATAGGTAGCAGAAGAAAACATTTTAGCTCTATTATTTTTCCTAAAGATTATAGTAGTAAAGAGTTTGCCAATAATGCCTAGGTATGCTTCAATTTGAAATATTAGCCTAGCTCAAATTGATGAAAACTAAAAAGAGCATGGGTACAGTTAAATGTCTGTTCAAAACTCAACATTTGGTCATAGTCCTTTAGGAAACTCCAGTTCTGGTACCTTGAAATAGAAGTAAAAAATATAGTGTCAAATTTTTTTGTCTTTAATTAAGTTGGTTAATGTTGATCATAATTGAATGCCTGTTCAACTGCCCAGTTTGACACATGCAGCCCAGCTGATAAACCTGCAGATTCCTTGTACTAAAACCTGTCTTTTTGGTGATGGAGCCCAGGGTTTTCTTTATTTCCATACTATATGAGGAGTGGGTGTTGTTTTTGCTAAGGGAAGGTGAGAATACCATGTCCCACAATGCCTTGTGCAAATGCAAATAAATTACTTATGACCTGAGTTGCTCTAGAAAATATTTGTCCAACGCCTTGAGGAAGACACAGCATCTTATTTTTGAAATGACCAATACTTTGCTGGCAGAAGCCTGTGGTAGGAGTTCTCAGAGCCATATTGCTGCAGGCAAATATCCATGAGAGTATTCTGTGCAGATAGGCAGCTGTGCTAGGAGCACATGGAGTCAGAAAACCTGAGTTTGGCACTTCAGCTCTGTTTTATACCTGGTGTGGGACTGCAGGGCAAGTCCTTTGACTTTCTGTCCTTTGCTTTCCTCGACCTGAAATGGTAAAAACATCAGTTCACCCACTATTGTAAGAGTACTGTGAGTCAAGAGAGGAAACAGTTCTGTACAGCTCTATCTGCAGCAGGGCTCAAGGGACACTTGGGCTGACTCTGAGCTGCTTACCTGTGCTGCATCCAAGCTCATCGAACTAGTGCTGAAGCTGCACATCCTTCTGAGCTGAGCTTGACTGTACAGCACAGCCATGTACCATGTGGAGCTAGGAGCATTGGATTTCTGTGCTGCACTCCCCTGTCCAGTACAGATATGCCCCAGGTGCAAATAAAATTGAATTTATGACTGTTGTGTTTATCACTATATGTCTTGGTATGCCAGCACAGGACTGAAGTCCTAGAAATTTTTATCTTGATATGCAGTCATTATTTGAGCATTATCAGGTTTGGGTGCTACTGAATGGTGCTAATTAGTCAGAAATGCCATGGTCTCAGGCATTGCCCTACATCTACTTCTAGTCAGACCATTTGATGCATACAAGTCTTTCTCCATTATTGTTTTTGGGACAGGAATGTGGAAGTGAAGGACAGTCCCCTGCAGGCTGTAGGGTATATAGTTTGATGAATCCATCCTTAGGCATCTTTTTCTTCACAAGCCTGTCCTACCCTTTTGCAAGAGTTTCTGTCTTCATAGCTAAAACTGGAAAGCAGAACATGCTTCAGCTGTATGATGTGTTACATTACACATGAAAGTGAATTTGCACCAATATTCATGACTGTCAACCCCAGGGACAGGCACAGAATCCTTCCTTCTGCCTTAGCTAGGGAATGAGTATGGAACAGGCTGAGCCTGTTGAGCAAGAGTCGGAGTGTCCCAGCACAGCTGGGAGAGAGTAACGTAGCCCTGGCTTTGCATGCGTCAGAGTCCTGGCATCAGCCTGTCCCTCGAGTAGACAGAGCCAGGCAAGACTGCAAACACGTCTCTGGGGAAATCAGAGCTGGGATCTGCATCTCCTCTGGAAGGCTGAAGCGGGTGGAGGTTTTGGATGGTTTTGTTTCCCGTTTTAGATAATTCTGAGTGATACTCTTTTTCTTCCCTTTCCTTAGCTTGGGCAGTGTGCAGCTGGAAATGGAGCTGACTTTAATTTTACCAAGAATATTCTTCTAATAGACATACTGATGATGTATACTGAAGCATAAACACTTACTCAAGATATGTGGCAGAGACAGGATCTTAATTTTGGGTTCCTTTGGGTCACTGGTGCATGCACAGCCAAAGCTTAGGTTGTACGTGTGCAGCAGTCTGCTGAAATACCACAGCAATGGGGCAAGTTCAGTAGATTTACAGACTGGGAATACAAAATTGTATTTTGGCAGAACACTCTGTTTAGCTTCCATTTCAGCCATTTCCAAGAGTATGAGAAGAGGTGATAATATCACTCTGTCTGCAATAAATTATAAAGCTTGGCACTTTTATGTCTTCATTGTGGAAATCTCTAAAAGCTAAAAGATACTTAGCATGCAGTTCTTTGCATTGATTTTCAGCTTAAGCCCAGCATGCTGGAGATATTAGGACAGATTTTGTCCAGTGAAGGAGAGCAGAGGTAATGCAACCCTAGAAAGGAAGGTATTAGGATCTGATCCAAAGTCCCTGCAGCAGCAAATTTTGTTTGATAGTGTTGGTTTTGGATCAAGCCCTAATGCTGTCAGGGACTATCAGGACCATTGTCAAGACAAGCCAAAGAGGCATGAACTGGAACAAGTGACTTACCAGATTCTTCTTCCTCTCTGTCCAGCCTCCACAGACTCTCCAGATCTTATCCTGTTGGACCTGGTCTGCCTGCTTGTCTGCCCAGGCCCAAGCAGCCATTTGTGCAGTGGTTGTCAGTTCTGCTCAGCTGGGTGCTGCTAGGACACAGGAGGAGCTGGGGCTGGTTGCCCCAGAGTATGGTTCCTGTTTGCTGAGACTTAACCAAGGTATTTCTCCTGATTCCAGAACTCCTTTCCAGCTTGTCCATTTTGAGACTCACCATATACCCAGCCTTTTTAGCCATATTGTGACTTCTCAGAAAGTGAAACCTATTCTTGTTTGCACTTTTGAAGTTCCTTTTCTCCTAACATTTTTTTTTTCAGCTATTGCTTTGGAGTGCTTTCAGAAAAGAATATACACAGCAGCACTGACAGGCAGTGCTCAGCACTGGTTTACTTCCCTCTTATTTAATGTCCTTTTCCTACTTCTTTCTGTTGCATCATTGCTTGCGTGCTGTCGGGGTTTTCATGGTAACAGCAATTTCATAAGAAGGGACTGTAATTGGAAGCAATGGGATCTCCAGATGTAGCCAGCAAACTCTTAGCTTACAAGGTGATTCTAGTGACTGCAGCTGAGATCAGCCTCTATTCAAAATCCTCAGAACAACAGTCTGGTTTAATAGCAAAGGGTGCTGTGGAGATTGCTGCTGAGTAGTCAGGAGGACTTTTGTTGTGGTTATGTAGCAGAAGCAAAAGCTCCTGAAAGCTGCTGGTTTCCCTGTGTGTTTACTGTCTCTATTGGAAACGTCTGACTTGTGAATATATGCCAGAAGAGGAGCAGAGACCCAGTGTGACAGCTGCTGGGGCCTTGAACTCTGTTTGGGACAGAGATGTTTGGTTAAAATTAAGTGTTTCAAGGAATCTGTTCTGAAAGCTTCTTATTTTCAAATTTTAAAAAATCTTTTCTAAGCACTTGGGGAGTTTTGCAGAAGGTAGTAATCAACTATGATAAGTTTTTAAATAACTTTAAAGGGTCATTAGTATAAAAAGTGAGAATTTTCAAAACAGTGTCCAAAATGTCAGTGTTTGTCTTTGCAGTCAGCCTGTTGGGCTTCTGTGGGATGAACTCACTTCCTCAAGTATTTGTGACCTTGCAGGAAAACAGAATATTTAAAGTATAAATTTCCTCTGAAATTCTTGACTGACTTGTTTTTGAATAGTGTGGATTAGTTCCAGATGAATTCTATCCTCTTGTTTCATCTTTCTGGCAAATGCTAATGAACTTTGAATCTACTTCAGGGGGATTTTGGCAAACTTATTTGCTTGCAGTATTGGGAAACACATCCTGAATTTGGCAGATAATTTCTTTAACAATAGTTAAATTCAATAAATAAATACAACAATCTAAACACTTAATGTAGACAAGTTGAGCAAGAAAGACTTCTACAATTCTACAATAATTATGGAAAAGTTGTTCTGAATTTGAAGATTGTGATAACTTAAGGTAAATTCCACCTTAAACCCTTATGTTTGCTTTGGTTTTGAATTAAATTTTAGTAGGCTTTTTGTTTATTTGCTATTTTTTCTGAGATAATTGAAACATGAATAGTGTTTTTCATCTCTTTCAGCCAAAAAGAAAAAGAAGTCATGTAGTCACATGGCATTGTCATGAACTGAAGAAATTTAGTGTTTTTCAGCCTGGACTAATAGTTGTCCCTATTCCTCTTGTGGAATCTTCTTATCCTGTTGCATTTGGTCCAGGGTCCTCTCCAAGTTGGGGGTGTGTGCAGCTGGTTGGAGAACAGTGTTTTAGCAGCATCTGATTGCTTTAAAAGGAATCTGAGGCACGTTTGGAAGAACCAGTGGATTAATCAGAGTGCATGGGATTTTAACTCCAGATCTATTCAGAAAAGGATGCTGATGGAAAGTCTGTTCCTCTTAATTCTTGTGTACAAAGTTCCTGTATCAGATTAGAATTTTAATTCTGATCATTCTTTCAAGTCAGTTTCTGCAAATTAAACAGTAATAAGCTAAAATTTCTTGTACTGAGGACAGCCTCCAAATGACTACTTGCAGTCACTGAATAAACTGGACAGAAAGATTACAATCATATGTTTTAAGTCTATGCCATTGAGTGATCTCAGCAGACCTGGCACAGATACTGCACTGTTTCCCCTCATTTTTCCCATTTGCCAGTTTAGCATTTTATTTGCTCATTTGAATTGGTACAACTGATTTACTGTGTACACATTTTCATCCTGTAGGTTGATGTTTATTGTGGCTTCATGCCACATGAATCGATGTAAACTGATTAGAACATCTTGATTTTTTTCTGGCTGGGGACATGAAACTTAAAAAATAATTATGAGTGTCACTGTCAAAGATGGCCTTTGCTTAGAAGTTTGTTTTGTGATTAATTAATTTGACAAGCAAATGCTAGGGCCTGTAATTTTGAAGAAGAACTTGACTGAGGTTAGTCTTTTGGTTTTACAAGATAAGTGATAATATGCACAACAAATTCATCTGACAGAAATAATGGCACTTATTTCCTTTGAGTCAAAGGAAAAGATGCCTAGAGAGGCTTTTTATAGAGGAAAAATTTCAGACAAAACCTTTTTATTTGACCACAAGAGGGTATTGCAGTATCAGTTATGCAAGAGTTTTACTAATGTTTGCCTTTATATGCTCTAACTTATTTTTAAAAGACATATTTCTCAAAACTTATCATTTAAATTAGGTAATAGTTAAGAAAATTAGGTTTTATATGCTGGTATTTGATGTCCTTGTCCAAGGGCAATTTCTGAGTTGGTTTTCCCTAACATTTATAGTAGAAGTTTCTTAACACCTTAGAGATTCCCTTCACTGGACAACAGAGACTGAGACAGTTACTCTAAAACAATCAAAAACTTCATAGAAATGGCTTGCAAGGAGACATCAGTGACATTAGAGAAATAGTAACAGGAGATGAATGTGTTGCTGCTTTGTCTGAAAGTGCCCATTGGTCCAGGATGGAGCTGGCACAGTCAGTGAGACTCTGATCTGATTTTTCCATGTGGTTTTATTTGAAGGAATAAGTTCTGAAATCTTTTTTAGCTCATTTGTATTTCCCAATTTTCTCATTTACACCCAATTTTTCTACAGTATACATCCAATATTGATTGGCACTTTTTTAATAACTCAACACTGTGTTGCAATACTTCCCTACAAAAGTTGTGTATCCTGAACTTTAAGGGCTGTGTTGCCAAATGTTTGTGCCATGGGAGAGGGACCCAGAAGGATTTTTGGATTCAGCCACTCCTACATCTACTGCTGAATTTAGGAGAAGGTGCATAGGATGCCTGCATGTCTCTTATCAAGCTCACCTTTTAAAAGAAGTAGAAGAGCAGCCATGTCACATTATCTGTGAGGATCAAGTTTCTGAGGGTTCTGATAGTGACTGATGGACAACAAAGGAATTTTCATACAAGCAAGTTTGTCAGCTATTGTGGAGCTTTAAGGAGCACACACATTTAAAAGCCCTGGTGCAGTGCATATTCAAATAAGAGGCAGGAGCAAAAGCTGGAGGAGAGGGCAGCCCTCTGGAGACCAGCTTCTCAGAGCAGGTCACAATTTGGAAGATCTCTGTCACTTCATGACAAGTGAAGGTACCCCCATGGAAATCTTTCAGCACGAGCAGTGTTTCCTTCCTGCCTCAAATAGTGGCATTTGGCGTGTCATCGTCATCTTCCTGGAATGAATGCAGATCAGGCAGTCAGGGTTGCAGGCTGGAAGAGGGGCCGTGGCGATGGCTGGCAGAGCAGGCTGTGGGGTGGTTGGTCAGAGGACACTGAGCACCCAGCAGAGAAGTGACATTTGGCAGGGCATTAACACACTGCTTTTTCATCAGCCCTGGCCATCAAGCACCGAGGGCTCTGGAAAGCCTGGAGATGGCAGGTCCTGCTGGTGAGCCGTATCTTGGTCTGGCAGGAGCAGAATGCCTTGGGTCTCTGTATGCAGGCAGAATGAAAACAAATCCAGCCAGTTACCACTTTGGAGTCAAACTCCTTTAAAGCAATTTATGTAGCTGATTGATTAAAGGCATCCTGCATTAAGTTTTGCTGTGGGTTTCTTAAAAAATCTCCTTATTTCATATATATATGGAGTTCTGCTGACAGACTGTGGCAAGTGGAGTATCTGTTGCATCAGCAGTGTACAAATACCATAGGAGGAATGTCTGCTTCCAGTGACAGAGTCTGACACTTCAAAATACAACCAAAGCTGTAGTACAGACTGCAAGAAATCTGTTGTGATTTTTTGTATCCCCTCATAATGGTTGTAAAATATGTTAACTACTGATGTGCAGTTTTCCCTATTTGAAGCAAAAATTATTTATTTAGGCTGGTGTGTGATGAGGGATTTGAAGATATCTGGTTTTAGGAGAAAGAATGTTAAATATATGTAGTGTTCCTCACAGGCTGAGGAATCTTTTCAGTTGCTATTGCACATCATTTAAGTCTCAGAGGCCAGATCCTGTAAAGAAGTGCAATATTGTAGGCACAACCAAAGTTATCTTTGTGAGTCAGAGTTGAGTTAAAGTCACATCCTCACCACAGCAGGGAGCTCTGGTAACTGCACAGTGGAGCTTGGCTTTATTCATCTTCACTGTTGGCTCGCACAATTTGTTAGCAGGTCTAGGAGAATTGCAGGGTATGAACTGCTTGAGTGCTCTGCAGAGGCCGTGCTTTGTGCTGCCTAAGCACCCATGGCAGTGGATTGGCCTCTGAGTGTGGCGTGGCTCTGATTCCTGCACTCCTGGGGTCTGCAGCTGCTCACAGGCTCAGCTCACAGGGCAGGGAAGCTGCCTCAGAAATACTACAGAGGCTCAGTTTCTCCTCTCTGCTACCTGTAGCACTGTGGTACTTACAGATATATTTTTTTGCTCTGTGAATTACAACATTCCAGCTGTTATTAATACATATTTCAGTGCTCAAGATGCTTTTCTGGTTTTGGGGTTTTTTGCATTATTCTCTGGTTTTTACCTGTCTCCTCTGGCAGCTAAGGGTATAACTTGTTGATGTACATTTTGGTACACTGAATGTTTCATTTGCCATCTGCTCACCATATTCATAAAAGACATTAACTTTCTGTTTTTATGTGAGAAACCAAAAATTCTCTACTGCAAGTTATGCAAAGTTTTCAAAGCACAATACCTAAAATTTATTTTAAATTGTGTCTCACTATTGAATGAAAGGTGGCACCTGGCTTTCAAAATGTTCTTCACCCTTGTTAGTTTTGTTGGCTGAGAATTGATCTACTTCCTCTTAATTTTTTTAAAGGTAACTGTCAGAATCTTCTCTGAACATGTCAATCACAAGCTTTGTCTATTTTTCAGCAAAGCTTTTAGCATCTTCATTGCAGCTATTAGTGTCAGTTTCCTTTTTAATTGTAGAAGCTAGTGTCAAATCACACTTTAGGCTGATGTTTGTCCATCTCTGACTGTTGGGAATTGGAAAGAAGTTCTCCCTAAAGGCAGGATGTTCCCATAATGGGGATTGTGTATAACCTTTTCTTTGATACACTAAAATCTGGTGGCAGATTTCCAGAGATTATGGGAATTGAGGTCTGAAGGGACCTCAGGAGGTCTCTAGCCCAACCTGCTCCTCAGAACATGAGCTATGAAATCAGACCAGCTGGTCAGGGCTTTATGCTGTTGATCTTGGAAGCCTCCAAGGACAGAGACTGCAGAACCATTTTGGGTAATGCATCTCACCTCAGGGTTGCCACTGTGATGAAGATGTTTTGGCTTATATACAGTCAGAACCTCTCCTGTTTCAACTTGTGCCCGTTTTATTTCATTCCTCCACTGAGCCATGCTCTAAGCAGCCTGACTGTGTCTTTCCAACAATCTGAATGCAATTACTGGGACTCTGCTCTTTGGTCTCCCCACAGCCTTCTCTGCTCCAGGCTGGATAGAGCTTGATTACCAGTTGTGTTGTCTGTGTTACACAGATGTGTCAGACCTTTACCTGACCCACTCTGTTCTCTGTCCCTGCCTGATGTGACCATTTGCACTGCTCATGCCCAGCAGGGCAGATGCTCCATGAGATCTGGAAAGGAAAATATCAGAGTGTACTTGGAGTGAACAGTCCATTTTGGCATTCTTTTCTTAGATCCCCTGCACTGTTCTGTAGCCCAGTTCAGCCTTATTCCTTCTATGGTTGTACAGAGCTTGACTGTGTGTTGTTGTTGAGGCAGGACATGAATGAGGGGACTCTGCTCAGAAGGCTGTGAGAGTAAAACTCCACTTTATTTCAAAATGCATCGCTCTTTATACAGAGCTTCGTCCAGGCCAATTCCGTTGGTCCTGAAGTAAAACAAGCCACACCATTGGTGCACAGTGCATGACACACAGTGGTAGAACTTAATTATAAACAATGTGAACAACAAGAGAGATAAAGGACCTTATTTACATTATTTTCCAACAGATTCCCAGGCTTCTGTCTGGTTAGAAACTTTCCATTTCTCTCTTTGACTGACTCTGAGACCTACAACTGTGTTTCTGTAGAGTTGGAAAATTTTACTCTCTGAAGAAATGGACATCCAGAACAATGTGAAATATTCCTGGATGTGTTTGGAGCTTTTTCTTTTTATCTGAGTTGTGCAACCATTCACATGTGAATACTCAAACAGGCAAAACTGAAAGGATAACAGCTGCATTCCCAGACCTTTAGGCCAGGGTAGCCAAACAGACTTGGAAAAAAAATTCAGACTGGATTTTCACTGTACCAGATGCTTCAATAATGATCTTGTTATGGTGTGATAAGGAAAATGGGAGTCTGCCTCTTAGAATGGGCTGTATTCCAGTTTTCAAGACAGGCCCCAGTTTCTAGGAAACCTTTTGCTTAGGTCACTACTTAAATTTAGAATCCTCTCAAAACAGTATACAGAAATACAACTAAGAATGCAGTTGCAGAATTGGGATTAAATCCTGTCTTCTTGCATTTGGTCACTTAATGATAAAAAGGGCAAGATGTTATCCTACTTTTTGTGTGAACTCCCCACATAATCTGCACATGTACAGTATGAGTATCATATATCTCTCTTTAAAAATCCAGCTCTGATCACAGTGCTGATAGAAGTGAACCGAGCAGCATTTTCTATGTAGGCATCATGAAAAACTTCAGCCAAACTGAGATTATGGAAAATTGTTGCCCTGTTTCACATGAAGCATTTAATCTTGAAATATAGTGAGGTCAGTGAATCTTTTAATGAGGAACAGGGTTTTCAAAATTCTTCCAGGTTCTGAAGGCCCAGGACAGAAAACAGGGCAAAACCTGACAGCATGAAGAGCCCCATGTCAGCTGAGGTCTCCTACAGCTTCCAGCACTCCTAGCACTTAATAGCAGGCATCTCAAAGTTCTGAGATATTGGGCTACCTGGGACCTTGGTTTCTGGGCAGACTACTCAAGGCTTCCATATATTTTTAAAGAATGGAAAAAATAGCAACCAAAATAGGGATATTCAGATGGGCTTTTAAATTCTTTGTCTACTTCAGCGTTCCAAGTCCTTGGTAGATTAAACCATGACAAAAATATTTCGCATCTTTGTTCTTGTCTGCTGACCATGCTAAATCTCCTTTAAATGTATTCCAAATTGTTTAAGACTGACTAACCCGTGCAAAATTAGTTGGGTCAGTGATATGATCACACATAGAAGCATCTACTGCCATTTAGAAAGTCCTAGGATAGCTGAGAAGTCCATGATGAGCCACCAGATCCGTAGCTAAGCTGCAAGAGACCTGCATCTTTCTACAGAAGCAGGAGGGACAGGCAACATCTGCCTGTCATATTGCACTGCATGACCATGAGTGTGTCAGCACTTCACATCCTGACATCCAGCTAAGAGTGTTATTCAACCAAATCTCCCACTCATCTCCACTTACTGCATTGTGGATTGTGCCTTGGACTGGTCCTGTTACATGCAGCCTGTGGGGACTCAGAGTGCTGCTGGGGAAGGTGAGCTGCTCACAGCTGCTCACAGCTGTCAGCACAGAGCACAAGGGAAGGGCAGGCAGCCCCTGACCTGCAGGATGGGTTCAACATCTCTGTGGTTCCTTAACCAAAGCCAGTTTCACTCCAAAGATCCACTTCCTGCTGCTGCACACGAATTCCCTACACCTCCATTACCTGTAGGGTGGCAGAGATATCCTTAAAGGAGTCCTGTAGCAGCTGTTGAACTTGAGATTTACTGTGAGGGAAAGGTATAACTACACTTATGCTAGGAAAAGTGTGCCAGGGCCCACTCTCTGGATAGGAATCGTAAGTATTTCCCACATTAGTGAAGAAGTTTGTACTAAGTGATTATGTCTTGCATTGTCTGTTCTGTTAATTCCTGTTTAAAAAGGGACTTAACCAGCAGCAAAGGAAGAGGTTGGGTGAGGGGCTTGTAGAAAAAATAGCTTAACTTTCCAGTCTTTTTCTCAGTTTGATAAGTTTAATATTCCTAATTCCAGGCATTTTTTCCCTCAAAATTTTGTTACGTACTTGAACCTGACAATTGAAGGATTGAGGATGTGTTTGAACTACATTTTCTTCCAAGTCTGATGATAAAAACAACTTATGCCATTAGCATAAAATAAAAAGCCCAAACAGTTTTACAGTTTACAGAAGCTAAAAGTTTTGCTGATGAATGGGAATATCCATATTGGAAATAGCCTGCACTGGCTCTGTAGTTGAAATGGTACCATACTCTTGCAAAAGGCCAGATAGAGATTTTGAATAAAGCATCTCTGTGCTCTTTGCCTGTTTCCATTCCTCCATGGTGTCACTAATTTGCCATAATGTGAATATTAGGCTGCATACCTTAGCTTGCACAAACCGCCAATTTTGCAGGAGGACTAGAAAACAGCAACAATCAAAGCAGATTTTTCAAATTACTTTTCTATATGTCTTTGTGGTGAGTGTTCAGATTCATCAGCACCTTGGTCTGTGGTGGCAACTTACTTTGTACATTCTGTTTTATGGGCTCTGCTGTTGGGATTGTTGTTCTGGGAGAAGTAAATAGACTTTGAGAAAGAGATCACGCCATAACAACCTTCATCTTCTGTTTACAGTTCAGATAAATATCTGTGCTGTGGAAATTTATGTCCTGAAGAATTTTCTAAACTAGAACATTAATTGGCTTAATAACAAAAGGATTAATGCAGATAAGTTGAAGATTATTTAAATGGTGAATAATTTTATTTTTTAAAAGCTACCATTGACCTTGAGATTATCTCAGCTGGTCACAGCATGGTGCTAATACCACCAAGTTTGTGAGGTCATTCCCCATGTGGGCTATTTACTTAAGAGTTCAACTCTTAAGTTCAACTTGTGGGATCCTTGTGGGTCCCTTCCAATTCAGAAGATTCTGTGAATCTCTAAATTATACATCACAGGTACTGAGTAGGAAGAGAGTATTTTTCACTTATTTACAATACCAGAAAGTACATGATTGTTTTGAGGGAGAGGTTCCTATAAGCATCCAGCAGAACATGATTTTTCCCATTAAAATCAATATTAAGATTCCCCTTGTTTAATGGCAGCAACTCCATGTGTGTTTGAAAATCCAAACCTGTCAGTTTGTAAGTTCTTTAACTTTTGGTTAAAGAAGTAGATTTTACTCAAGCAAAATGTCTATTGGCTGAACTGGTTGTTTTGCTCCCCTCTGAACATCCTGGCTGCTGGGAGATCTTTGACCTTTAAAGGGTATACCTGGAAAGGACATTTTTTCCTTCCTGCATCTGATGCTATTAATATGCAAATTGGCAAGATTTTATTCCAAAGTGTAAGCATTCCTTAGAGATTTCAGCTGTATGTGTTTGTCCTTCAGCTGGTTTGGCTTTATAATTGGCCAGTGGTGCAGAAAGCATGGTCAGGGGAAGTGTCAGTGTGGGATGGAGTCACCATTTGGGAGGATCTTCTATCTAGTGAGGCCCTTGTGGGTTTTGGAACAGAGAGTGGCTGGAGAAGCCAATTAGTAAGTAGAGTAGGGTTAGGTATGGTTTTAATATCAGGGTATTTCCCCCCTGATAGAAATTATCATAAAAACCAATAACTACAGGACATCAGTGGAATATTAGTCTTGAAATCCAGGGGTAGGTGATCCCCACAGTGCTTGCTCAGAGCCCACCTGCAACATGCACACCTTCAGATTTGTGCCTCTTCTCTCCCAGCTGCCTTCCATCATGTGAAGATTAGCTGGGTGAGGGGAAAGCCAAGGTTTTTATGTAGTGCTGGCTGCTATAGAAACCAGGAGCTCTGTGACAGCGAGCTTGGCTGCGTGGGCATGGACGGCAACAGCTCCTGGCCAGGGGATGCTGTAGCTGCACTCTCAGCTTTCAGTGTCCTTCACCAAAATCCAGCTGCCTTTGAACTGTTGTGTGTCTGTGGCTCTGCAATGTGCAGTTGTTTAACATGAGAAATAAGATGCCAAATCCACAGCTCCCAGCTATAAAGGTTTATCTGCCATTTCAAGTCTGTTGCAACGTGTGGATGACATCAAGCCTCTAGTGATTGGAATTATGGCTGTAACTTTCCCCAGAACATCACTTTCAGCCATCTCTGTGTCTGCCCAAATGTAAAGAGCCAGCATTAAAAGAGGTGATATATGAAAAGTGTTGTGTCTGCTATGCTTTTCATGACAGTGTTAAGATAAAAAAGTCTATAATATGGCTGATAGATATTTCTGGAGTCAGAGGAGGATGGGGCTGTCGGCTGTGAGTGAAGAAAAGTAATCTGGCATTGATCCTTGGTCAACAGGACCATGCTGCTTATTCTGGTGAGTCTGGCTTTAGGAAAAAAAAACAGAACAAGAAGAGAGAAAACAAATGTAGAACATCCCAAAGACATCTGAAGTGCACTCTGCTAAAAGTAAAAAGGAAATTATATTAATGAAATGTTTTAAAGCAGTAGTTATGATTGCTTCTGTCTGGGCTACAAGACCTCTAGAGGAAGGAAAAGGGATCTGTTTTTTTTTAAACCCAAGTTCTGGATGGTATGGCTGAGGCAGTATCTCAAAATCATTTACCTGGGAGACAAATCTGAAAAAAAAAATACCCAGATGAGTACAAAAAAAACAACATGGAAGACACAGTAAAAAATAAAAAAATTAGAAGCTGAACTTGCTTTGGGTTCCGAAACATTATTCCCAGAGGAACTTGTGTTCCACGGGCAGAGTATTGAGTGGGGTGGAGATGAGGCAGAGACTGTGGATGGAGACTGGGGAACTGCTGTGGAAGGATGAGAGCTTTGAATGCTGACCTCTACTTCTGCAAGTTATAAGCTAATTTTGCAAGCTTTTGTCTGCTTTATCCAGCTCCTCTCCTTCCAAACACTAGCACAGACTATGCTATATGCACAGCAGCCTCCCCTGTGAGGAATAAATGTCACAGCAAAATGTTGGTGCTTCTCCAGGTCCCATGGAGTACCTTCTGCAAATCATTGAATTTTGAGACAAGTGGAACTCAGAACAGAGACAGCAGACTCACAGGGTTGACAAGCTGCATACCCCAGCTATTGGAAAGTGCACTGAAAGAAAGGGGATGGCTCACCCCCTCTGCTTTGAAACCAGTAGCCAGTCAGAAGTAAAGATGCTCTGGAAATACTGGAGTTGATCCCACAGTGGAGTAAGGATTCTGACAAACTGCAAAACCAAGTCTTTCCAGAAATACAGCATGATTTACACACCCACTTCTTAGTTTTGAATAATCAAGGATTATTGCTGCCAGACAAACTAAATTGGTGCTGTCATAAGCTCTCAAAGGCAGGCAATAGCAAAACCAATTCAAGGGGTTTTGTTTTCTTCCTTGATTTTTTTTAGGGTTTTGCTAGCTGTGAAAATGATGAAACACCTAAAACAGTGTGAGAGAAAAGACTTTTTGGGATTATACTAAGTAATCTTTCTGGTGGGAAGCACGCAATTATGTACTGTCAGCACATGGAGCGTGATGGGACTATAATTTTGGCTATGTTATTTCCCTGGGTTGCCAAAGAAACCATAATAAGAAAAGTCAAAGTGCTCCTGTTCTTATTGATCTTCTTAACAAATTCTCACAAGCAGCATTGACTGTTATAATTATTTTCTCTTCTCTAAGCTGATATCTGATGTCACACATACCACAGCTGGTTCGCCAGTGCTGAAATCTAGCATAAAACTCTGTAAAAAAGGCTAAACTGAAGGAAATGGAATGAGCACATGAATCCTTTCCTTTGCTGTTTCTTTAAAAGCAGTATTGATATTGTCAGAAATGGGGAAAAAAAAGGCTGTCAAGTCCAAGCAAATTAATCCTTGACAATATTAAGGTGGGTGAGATGATGATGAAGGTCTCCTTGATGGCTAGCAGCATCCATGCTGTGTTCAAGGAAGAGCAGGAGCTCTTTGGAAACATTTCTTTCCAACCATAGGCCAAAGCAGGTTTGCTTGGCAGCCTTGGGAGATAATAGTGGTGTACCTTGGATGGACTTTGGGAGACACAAGACAAGGAGGGCAGTGGCAGGGACCCGCTGGAGGACAAACAGCTCTGGGGCAGTGGTAGCAATAGGGAAGAAGGAAGCCAGAAGGACTTTTAATCTCCAGTCCCTGTGGAGCCAGTTGTTAAGCTGGTGGTTGAAGGCTTCCTCCTCACCCTTGTTCTCATTCTCCTCCTCATCTTCTCCTCATCCTCCTCCTCTTCCTCCCTGGCAGAGTGCCACAGGGAATGGGGTCTTTGGGGCTCTGTGGAGAAGTGAGGTATTGAGGCCACACCAGAAGATGGAGGAAAGCTGACCAACTGGCACATCGTGGAGTTAAAATTTTACTATTATTTTTTCCCTTTTCCTTCTCTGTCCTTTGAAAAGGGGTGCTCTGGTCCTGAAGTATCTCCATGATCCATGCAATCATAATTTTTTATACAAAAAACTGAGTTTAGAGATAAAGAGAGAGTAATGGCTAAAATGAACATATAAACTGGAGTGTCTGCAAACACATCCCATGATATTTCTGCAGCCTCTTGTAGCAGCTGCCTGTAGCCCCACAGCTGAAAAATTCTGCTGAGTAGTAGATGCAGAGAAAAGAGACTTGTTATTACTATATAAATAAAAGCCCAAGCAGGACAGAAAGATGTTTATTCTTAAAGGAAGCTGTGCAAAAATATTTGAGCTTTAGCTGTGGGACTAGAGAGGTTTTTGGTCATTTGGAGCATGAAAAGCAAGGATGTTCCTTTAGACAGATTTTTGTGTTCACTTGGAAAGTCTCTGTCCCCTGTTGACCTCAGATGATGAGCAGTGACATATGGATGCTGTGGGAGGCTGGGACTGGGAAGGCAGTTCTCTCAGGTCAGGAGAGTGCATGACAGTGACAAGTGTAATGCACCTCTGGCTGATCTGCAACTCTGGTTGGGAAGATTAAAAAATGGTTCAGATTTATTCCGGGTGCAAAGGAAGCCTTGGAAGAGGCTCTTGGAAGATCTTGGTGAAAGCTGAGAGGTGGACATGCAAGCAGAAATGTTACGGTTGAGTTTGTATCCATGTGGTTCTCTATCTTTCCCTAAAATTAATGGAAAGCACATGTTTTCCCTCATTTTTGAAATAATTTTCTCAAGTATGTTTAATATTATGTGAAAAAGATATGACAACCCCTTCCTGCCTAATTGGCAGCCTGCAGCTAACTTATGAGCCTTTCTTAATAGCACGTCTATTATTCTCCTTCATACTGAGTGTGAGTGTAAGATACAACTTCAGTAAAATTATTACAGCCCTATTTTTAATCTGCCTGTGCAGAGTAGCAGCTGGGGCATCGAGTAGCTCTGGTGTTTGGAAGTTATATCTGACAGCCCCAGGAAAGTGTGAAAGAGAGCTGCTCTCTCAAAGCCAATAAATAGTCATCCCATAACCACTGTGTCTGAGAGATGTTTAGGGTCCTTTGAATGGAGATTTGATGAAACTGAAAAAAACCCCAAAACATTGTATGTAGGTGCTTCAAAGAACAGAAAACATTTTTCTTACTGTATCACGTAGAAGAAACGAGGTGACCCCACTGGCCAACCTTCCCTCTGTAAATCCTTTCCATCAGAGCTTCAAAAATATCTTGAGAACTCTTTCAACAGTGAAGGAAAGTCCCTAAAGACAATGAAGTGGTTTTTGCATTACCACAGTGGCTTCTAATCCTGAGAGCCACTTAAGAAGTGGAAGTGGTTTTCAAATTATTCCCATGCTGGCTTAAGTCTCTTCCCAGGCATCCATACCCACCACTGAGTGGGCAAGGCAGGATGGAATTACACACTTACTGCAAACAGACCTCTGTGTCATGTAACACATCAAACAAATCATCAGCCACAAGACTGTGGTCAGTGGCTGCTGAAATAGGATCTGAAATTATGGCAGGATCTATCATTAGAGGCAGATATTATGGAATATAGATAATCTTCTGCATATACTGTTTTTCCATTTTAGTCTATCTGCTATGTAAAATGTCTCTCTGTTGAACCATGGCACCTTCCCAACTAACAGCCCCATCCACTACAGCTGTGCTGTGCAGTTTGCCTGTAAATAGTAAAAGGATCATAACTGTGTGACTTGTGACAGCTTGTGACAGCAAGCAGTGTGGCCAGCCCTTCATCATTGCATTTCTGTGGGCTTTTATGTTGGTGTTTGATTGGTAGCTTAGCTATGAATTTGCATAAATCTGATAATTTTCATGAAAATTTGATTTGAACAACCAACACAGCATTTTGTACTATTTTTCCTTTTTTTCCTTGTTTCCTAGTAGATAGTGGTTCTATTTGGTGTTTAGGTAAGTGGTGAAATTAAAGCTCTCTGCAATTTCAATACAGTAAATATCTCTTCATTAATGATTTAAAGAAAATTTCATTTACTCAGTATATATAATGGAGCATATACATGTTCTATGCTATGAGTACATCACAACATGTGCATTGTGAATGAATGCTTCCATATTATACACACAGTTTTGAAACAAGCCAAGTTTTGACCAAAATCCAATGAGATCCCAGGACCAAAGAAGGCTTTATTCTTATTTCCCTTTGGATGTATGAGAAGCCCTAAGTTTTGTGCCTTTGCCTGTCTCTGTTGGAGATCTGGGCTCCCATTGAGAAGCTTCTTATTGAAGACAGGGGGTACCTTGCCTGCAGACCACAGCAGCTAGTTTAGGTGCAGGAAGAAGAAAACCACACAGAAGAAAATCAGCCCAGGTGTGTTCCTGGGCTGCAAAGTTCTATCAAAGGGGTGGCATCTGGTCCCCCAGATAGAAAGTTGCTCAAGAGACGTTGTTCCCGGGACACAGGATACCTCTTTGGCTGTTCCTGTTCTCCAAGGTGACGTGTTATGATAAACAAACTTGTAGCTCAGGACTGCATCTCTGTGACTCCAGAAGACACCTTTATCCCCCTTGTTTAAAAATTTTAAAAGTCTATTATTCAGGGCATACATAATTTAATGCAAATAATAACAATTATATGAGTAATGGTAAGCAGCTTTCTTGCTTGGCATTGAGCCAGGTAAGCGAGACATTATTTTTGTGCTATTGGGAGTGATTCAAACCAGATCTCCTGTACTTAGAAAAAAATGCCCTTGTATATATAGTGGACTTTAAGCACTTGCCTTACTAAAAGGGCATGAGGCCCTGCTCTCATGAAGTCAGTTCCAAAATCCCTGTGGTCAGAAAAAAACCCCAAAGCCGTAACTAGGTACTGTAAAAGAAAAGCATGCTTCAGTTATAGGTGTTGCTTAATGGTACAGTCAAGCTTTGAAGATGCTGCCCTGTTTTCAGGATGCAATTGGAGACCAGCCCTGGCTCCTCATCCAGGTGGTTCCCTGCCAAAAGCCCTGGGAGCTGGGCTGGGTGGGAGGGCTGCTGCCACGTGTTCTCCCAGTAGCAGGTCTCTTGTGTTGCTGCTGTCAGTAGGAAAGGTGTTATTAGCTCCTTTAGGACAGCGTTTTGACAAGATGCTGGATGTACAATCTCACAGGAGCGTTAAGAGGTTTGCTGCCAGACTCCCAGATCTCTTGCTGCTCAGAGGCAGAGAGGCATTTTTTGATTCTTAGCTTTTTGGCTTGTATACATGCATTCTAGGTGCTGGTATAAAGCAGTTCCTGGAACATGCACTGCCAAATTTGAAGTTATATTGGAATTGTAACAAAAGATATTGCTAGAAGTATTGCAGTAAAAAAAAAAACCACAAACATAATTATCGAATTATATGGAGGAAAAAAAGTACGTTCCCTATATTAATTTACAGGAGTTGCTGAGCTGTTTTGGTAGAAACTTGAAAAGTATTAGTCTGAGGCTGAGGTCAGACAGGGAAATGTTCAGGCATGATGGTTAAGGTTTATAATCACAGAACTTATAGTCACAGAAATTTATAATCACAGAAAACCTGCTGATTACAATGGGAAAGTCAAGATATCCTCACCCCAGGCAGCATATCCAGTCTCCCTACCACAAGTCACCAGTCTCAGCATAAAGAATTTGTGGAAATTGCTGTCACCATTGCTGTCAGCTTCCCCTTGCACAAAGTCATTCAAGGGCTGATGGCCTGGCAGGGAAAGCATCCTTTTGGGATGTTGGGGCAGCTGGGGCTGGCATGCCCGGGCAGCGGGCGGCAGGGGGGAGCCGATGGGGCTGTGGGCGGCGAGAGTGAAAGCCCGGCTGAACGAACGAGTGAATGAGCGCCTTCCCTTGCCTTTCCAGCTGCTCTGAGTTTTATTTCCCTTCTGTGTTGTTGAGGTGTCGGAGGTGGGCTTTCTGGTGAGTTAGGATATTTAGAAGTGATGTGTTGATGACATAAATATACATCAATTCCAAAACAGTGAACAGTACATTTTTTTTTTTCCCCTGAACATTTTGTACTAGATGACATGAAACTGTCTCTGAGCCTCTAAATGAGTCTGTAATACATCAGCAGGTTAATGAACCAATATTATAGACAAGATCTTGAGACAGAACTGCATACCTGATAATCACGTCCCTGGTAATTTTGTTTTACTGGAATATTCCAATTGTCTCTTTTCTTCACAAACTGCAAAGGGACAGAAGTAAATTGACTGGAAAACATAATTTAACAGTGTTTCTGTCCCTTGCTTATGCAATGACTCTTGCCTTCTCTTCAGCTGTTTGAGAGAGGCTCTTGGGTTTTTTTGTTGGGAGATTCAGTGTGCACGGAGCCACAAATCACTCACTAGATTTGAAGGGTGACCCTGCTCTTCTCACAAATGCTGCTTCTTTTCCCAGCAGGAACAGAAGACAGGAAGCTCCAGCAGTGTGGGTGGGATAGATGGATTGAAGAGCACTGATTAAGGGTGAAGAGGGTGCAGGGTCAGTGGTTACTATGCAATATCAAAGGAAAAAGGGAGGATGCACCTTTTGCAATACATTAAAAGCACTTATTAAGGTGAGAGAGATAATGTGGGAGAAGGGGTGACACTTAGAAGTATTGGTGAGAACAGATTTTGTAGTGGGGCTCTGGCAAGTGGAGAATATCAATTAACAAGGTTAAAAGCAGAAGGCTGGAAAGAGGCAGATCAAAAATCAAGAGGGATGAGGATGGACAATATCTGTGAAACAGGAAAAAGGTGAGCACCAATCCATGTGGGTTCCTGGTGATGTCCCAATGCCTGTTGGCAGTGAGTGTTCTCAGCTCTCACAATTCCTCATTTGGCTTCTATAAGATGATGGTGGCTTGGCTTTGTAGGATCACAGGATTATTCAGGTTATTCATGGAAAGGGCCTCATAAGATCACCTAATATTTGATCATCTTCCCTTCTTCCTCTCTGCCTCATCTGATTAAAGCTCTTCTGTCTCTCATGTGTAGTGCTACCAGAATGTTTTGAGTAGATCTGCTGTGTTACAAATAATAAAACCCCCTGTTACCCAGAGACATCAGGCATGTGGATGCACAAGATCTCAGCAATTGCTGCTGCAAGGGAAGAAGCAAAAACAAAGAGGGTGTACATCTCCTCTGTCTTTACTGTGGTTGCATCCATGCTTGGGATGCCTAAACTCCCTGTGTAGCTGCAAACTTCTGAGTTGCCTACTTGAGGCACCTTTCCTGGTCATTCTGTACAAACTTCATCACAGATGTAATTTCAGTGAGAGGTGAAGTGCTGTACATGTATCTCTTGGCATGGAAGAGCTTTGCAGCACAGCTTCTGCTCGGATGCAGATACGTGTGATTCCTGAATGTAGCACTTGCTTTCTGAGAGCAAGCAGCCAGCTTCCCAAACCTACCCACCAGCTTCAGGAAAGGTGTATTCCCATTTTGTTTTGTATTACTATTCTCTTATTTTTACGCTAACCTTTGCTTTCTGAGATTTGATAGGATATTCCTGTAAAATACCTCAATTATTGCTTTAAAAACCTGCCATAGTCAGCCATGATACCCTGCCATACCCTGCTATAGTCAGCAGGGCAGATGGGTTTGGGAGAAACCAGTTGTGCCTAGAAGGTGGAAAAACTACTTCCCAGGAGGAAGGAGGGAAGTGTTTCAGAAGGAATAGGATGTGCTTCATCCTAAAATATCAGAGTCATCAATGTGGAGAGCAAGGTGGAGCAGTGATTCTCCTCTCAGCTGCGTTGGAGCCCTGCCCTTGTCCCTCACCAGTCCCATGGGAGGTTGGCAGCCCTTCTGTGTCCAGGAGACAGCATTTCAGAGAGCTTTGCTGAAGGACCAGGGCAGTCCCCCTCAGGGCTGCTGGGGTTGTCTCGGCAGCCCGTGGCACAGTGCCCAGCTCAGATCACGGCCCGGAACCAAAGCACTGACTGCTCCTGATGGCCTGGACTGCTGCATGTTTTGACCTTGTCTTTGGGGGTTCATTGTGCCTGTTGGAGAGGCTTTATTGCTGCAAAAAAGCTTTTCTAAGGCTTCTTCTATTCTGGGGAATTATGCTCTGGAAAGGTAAAATGTATATATTGTATGGAGAAGAAGGACACTGATCTTTTGCTTTCTGACACATATTAATTTATTAAATTCCATTTTTCTCCTCAAAGTGAGCTTTGTTTAAGGGTGCCCAGGGATGAGACAGGTAAACAGACGCACATACATATATGGAAATAGTACCAGTGATCATACTCATCATTCTTTCTGAAAATTTAAATTCTTTTCTCCATCCACTGTGGATGACTTTTAAAGAGAAATCATAATTTGCTCTAGGCAGGATAAAAGACCCTTCTCTGTGGGCTGACTAAGTCTTTCAAGTGCCTTTGGTGGGCCACAGTTAATGAAGCACAAAAGAATAATCATAGGCTGTTATGAGCCCAAGTGCTGTGATTTTCTCAATCTCACTCCACTTGATCTGGAAAAAAAAAAAAAATCTTGCTAGAAGAAAAAGCTTATACTTGAATGTTAGCTACCATGACTGCTTAAACCTGGATGCAACATGCACACAATTTTTCATATTAGAAATATATATTTCCTTCCACCTTCTTTTCATCTGTTTTCTGCAAAATGAAAATGGGATAAAGTTAGCATAAATTCAGATTTTGAGGATTATTACAATTTGGAAGGATGTGTTCATCTAACATGAGCATTTTTGGCTCAAATGCAGGAACCATTGGAAATATTGGGGCAGAAAAAAAATACCCCCAGCAAAAAAATCCCCAAACCAACCCAATGAACCAAAACTAACAAAACCCAACCAACCAAACAAAACCAACAAAAGCCAACCAAACAAACAAAACCCCAAACAAAATCTTAAGGACTTTCTGCCTGATATTTCACCTCTAACTGTGAACAAGAACCCAGATGTGTTTATAGAAATATAATACTCTGTAGGCTGCTCTTCACTGCTCAGAGAGATTTTTCCAGGATACTTCATTATCTCAGGCAGGCAAGTGGTTGAGCAATGGTTGAGTGGCTTACTGTAAAACAAAAACCTTTCAAAAGTAGAAGGATTATGTTTGCATGAGCCTTTACTGAGAGGCTTGTGCTTTCACAGTCCTTGCATGAGAGCCAGGCTCCAGCTGAGGGGCAGAGGATGTCATTGCACAGCTATAATCTCAATTGTAATTTATCATTCAGGTCACAATAACATGAGTGACTGAGAATTTTTGTTCAGTGCAGTTTCACAACCACACAAACAAAATATTTTTTAAAAATCATCTGTCGACATTCCCTAAAGTTCTATCTCCATCTTTTAAATTTCATAGATATATTTCTTACAGGCAGCAGAAATGGAGTGTGGCCTTTGTTGAGAAGAAATACTGGTGCCTCTTGCCTTGCCCTTGACCCTCCTGTGTGATATATTCATCAGTTTACAGAGGTATACTGAGATGCCTCTCTGCTTCTCCTTCCTAGCTAATCCAGTTCTGCATCAGCAGCACTGTAAAACTGTCTCTCCAGAGCCAGACCTTCCTCATCCAGAGACTTTCTTTTTCATGGTCACACGTCTTCATGTGTGGCATTTTTTTGTATTGTAGCTTTAATAAACTCTCACAGGAATATACCTGTCACTTTGAACACATCTCTGCTGCCAGACATCTGACAATAATCTCCAATGGTATTCTGGCATCTGGAATGACTGCTTCAGGAATATTTGAATTTATCTCAATCCTATCACTCTGGACCAGCTATATGGGAATGAGTTACATTTCCCAAAATATCAATATCAAGTTTAAAGACATCGGTATACTGACTCTGTGTTTTGACTTGGGACTGGGAGTTCAAATATTTACAGACTTCCACTTTGTAAGACTCTTTCCATTATGGAAATAAGATGTGCCAATTTTAAGTAAGTGCAAATTAATGAGATTAAGAGCTCAGAATGTTTTTCCAAATAAAAGAAGCACTAAAATTTTATTAGGCATGTAGGTGCAGTTCAGGTAAACAAGCCAACATAATTTTGATCCAGCTTGATGTATCCTTATTATCCAACCAGAGAGCACCGAGCAGTTTGGTATACAATGTCACTAGTCCCATTTTACCTGAGTTACTATTCCTCTTGCATGTCTTTCAAGCAATCATCTCTCCAACAGATACTGAGGATTATGCAAATGTAGTTTTGTTTGATTGGAAATTCAGAGGTCCCAGCACATTGTTGCATTTTGGAGCTAACAGATGATCCAGAGATAATAATACAATAGAGAGAGAGATAATAATACAAACAAATACAAATAGAGATAATAAAACAAACTCTTTCACTGCATAATTAATTTGGTAATGTTCAGGTTCTTTTTTTTTTTTTTTTGCCATGTCAGGTCAAATTTTTCACTTTGGACATAGTGTGTCTTGTGAGTCCACCAACCTTTAAGAGCTCCGCTGCTCTTCAGCTCTTGCTTTATGCCCCACATAAGTTTCTAACTGTGATAGTCTCTCTAAATGGATTTGCAAGTAATTGACTGAATAATAGGTGAATTAAGCTATTTTTTAGCTAAGTCCCTATATATAAAACCAGAATATATCTTTACTAATATGTTCTACACCTTTGTAAGAGCGTTGATGGACTCATTTTCTAATAATTGGACATTCCCAACCTCATGCCACTGGCCACCATCTTACACAGGAATTTCCTGAAACAGTTTTCACTTCCCATTTTGAATACTGCTATGTGGGAAACTCTTAGAATCTGCAGAAATAGAGGGGAAGTTTTACTGGAAATACTTGTCTGCTAACCAAACAATTCTCAAAATGAGGCACTGAAACAGGTTGCCCAGAGAATCTGTAGATGTTCAATCCCCAGGAGTCTTCAAAGTCAGGTTGGATGGGGCTCTGTAGCAACCTGGTCTAGTGGAAGGTGTCCCTGCCTGTGGCAGGTGGGCTGAGAACTGGGTGATCTTTAAGGTCCTTTCCTACCCAAACCATTCTATGATTCTATGAAAAGCTCCCCAGAACAACAGCAGCAGTTGGATGGAAGTCCCAGATATTATTTCCCTGATTTGTCCTGATTCAACCTCGTACAATTTGAGATCTTGCTAAATCACCTTAGTTTGAGTTTCCAAGGAGAGCTGTATCAAAATTCAGCCTTCAAATCCCCATTTTGATACCAACTGTGGAATTAGCAGGGAAAACAAAAATAACGGGAACAATTCCTACCCCCCCACAGCTGGATGAAAAACATCTTCCATCCAGAAGTTTAGCCTGCTAGAATAACAAGAGTTTTATTGCCTGCAGCCTCTTCTCCAGGGAAGTCCTTACTTGCAGTAATCCAGACAGCAAGCTGAGAGGAGGATCAAGCTGATTCTGTTTGTCCTGCTCTGCTTTTTTTCTTCTGTTATCCTTTATATTGCATTGCCCAGGAAAGGGAATTGTGATATTATCAGTTCACAGCCTACCAGAAACATGCTGAAATAGATTTGGCCATTCAGAAACATGAACAAAATATTCCTGACTCCTGCTATTTTTTGTATTTTGTGACCCACAGAAGGCCAAATCTAAATGGGAAATATTAAATTATTGTGGAAACATTTTTTAAAAAGGTTCAGTGTGCCCTTGTCATGCAAATAATGACAATTAATAATCCAATAAGCCTCTGGGTCATTCAGGTTTGTTTCTAACACCTTTCTTTAGCACTACAGAGGCATACATTTATATCAACATCCTTAGTGTCAGACCAATGTAATCTGGCAAATAATCTAATATTTTTTGTTTCCTAAATATTAAAACACTCTTCTGACCTTCCAGATTCATTCCAATATGACAAGTTAACACATCACAGTACTTTTTCTTTTGCTGAGTTAACAGCTGCTGAGATCTGGTTTTATGACAAAGGTAAATCATTCCTCCTTCCACTGTGATAATTAGTGGTGTCCTCCACCAGTACGGGCTCACAGCAGTCCTGTCACTTTCTATGGCTGCACAATTATGATCAGCTTTAGAGAGAACATTCCTGCTTTCTACTGGGACTGCTGAGGATGAATGGATGCTATTAAAAAAAGTAATTGATGTGTATAGTACTATTCATCAGCATCTGTTAAAAGCCTATTATTATATGTTGGATAGTTGGTGATATTTTAAATTCTACCTTGAATCTTTGGATGGAATGTCACTGTCTTTTTGAAAGTTTAAAGAGACACATTAGCCAGAAAGTGCAGAAAGTCATACTTGAGACAAACTCTTTGATAGGTATTTGGGGATTTCCACTTGGTTCTGTGGAATCAGGCTTGCTTTGCAATGTCCCTCATAATTATGACTTATCATGTTTCAAAATATCTGTAGGCTGTTAAAATCTGCAGCTTTTATTTCAAACCTACAATCTCAGATCCTGGAGACCCTCCTACATGCACAGTATTGCCTGTAACTGCCCTCCTGGCGTTGTCTGTCTGGAAGGAACAGCTCCAGCTTTAGCAGCTTTGAATTTATGAGTTTGGAGGTGTTATACCCTCCTTCAGAGGGTCTCTAAGGCCTTCTCTTCTATACTGAATGCTCTGTAGTTTGCAGCCACAGCAGAAGACAATTGTGTCTCTGGATGAAGTTACAGATATTAGGACAGGGAATCCTTGTGCTACTAAACCATGTAAATTTACACTTTTCTGTGGAAGAATCTATAAATGTACTAAGGCTTCTAAGCTCCAAGCTGCCAATAAGCTCTCAGTAGAATCTGGTAGCTGGAGACTGTAGCAAACTTTTCATTTCTTAGCTGCTCACAAGGGCTGGGGGAGCATCTCCCATTTCTCTTTGGATGTTTCCTGAGGCAGCGTCTGACTGCAGGGCTGGAGCCTGTGCCCAGCTTCTTCCCTGGGTCCCAGGCAACGTGTGGGTCTGGGGTGGGAGAAGGGTCCTTCTCCAAGTGCAGCTCATGCCAGTGAGGAAGGAGGTGTACCTGAGGTAGCAGAGAGCACAGAAGGAAAATGCTTGGCCAAGGGTTAGGCAAGAGCAGTGCAGTCACTGCTGATGGGTGTGCAGCACTGGAAAAGGATTTATCATTTCTGTAGAGAAGACTATTAGCAAAGGCTTATTTTCTGAGGCTGTGATTAGAGGGAGACTCCTCAGCATTGGCTGATGGTCCCTTGGGTCTGGAATGATTCTCAGGGTTTGAAAAAACAAAGAGGAGATTACAAAGAGAGATCCCCAGTGGAGGCCTTGACAAATTGTTCAGCATGTGGTCTCTGCCCTCTTGGAAAGACTGAGGACATGGAACAAGCACTGGCTGAGGAAATGATTGCAAAAGGACCCACATCAACCCACCCCCAGCTTGTTGCAGTAAGAACCATCATAGAAACAGAGCCACGTTCCTGAGAGCTACACATCACTCAGTCCTGCACCCTCAGACACAGAAAAGCACTTCCTATACCTTATCCCACGCCTCTGAGCTGTCTGAATAGCTGCAGCACTACAGCATTAAATCTGCCTGTACCTGGGTGGAGGTTTACTATTTGAAACCTTTTTTTTTTTTTTTTTTTTTTGTTAGAGGAAATGATTTAATAGGGAAGAGGTTGCACAGAGATCACATTTTTTGAGAAACTGTTTTGACAGCCATCCGTCCCAAATATATTTTTGGTTAGGTTTATTTCAAGTAGCAGATATGATCTAAGGTCTCATTCAAGTCAGAAGAAATGGCCTAGGAGGGGAACTGATAAAACACATCTGAAGGCATACACAGAAATTGCAGGGATGTGATGATACTGAAAAGGCTCTTGAGATGTACCTGTTTCTGTAGGTGGTGGTAATGAGGTATATTACTGTCCCATCCATATCACTGGATATCCATGGATTCCATGTGGGTTACTTATGGTCTTTCTACTGGAAAAATAACTTGATGTGGCACAACTGAGTGCTTTCAGTCCATAAAGAGAATATGGCATGATCTCCAAGGACAGCATGCATGAGATCCAGACCCTCTATTAACCTCTGCTTCCAGCTCACCACACATCTGTGGCTGAATCCCTCATCCCGTTGTGCTTCTTTCTCTCTTTGTGTATTTGTTTGGGGCTTTTTATTTTTCTGTGTTAGTCATAAGCTCCTTAGGATTCACAGACTTGCAAGCCTTGTGTCTCTACAGCACTCACTGTACCCTGGACCCATTCTCAGGGTAATGGTGATGGCACAGTAATGCCAAGGGGATCTGGGGAAAGAGAGGGGCCACTGCTGCTTTCTGAAACTGAAATTGGTATGTTGGAGTCTCCTGCATCTCCATTGTTTTAATGGAATGTTTTGATGACTCTGCTGTGCTCAAAAATACATCAAATAAATGGGAAAGGGAACTATTCTAAAGCATCCTTAACGTGTCACACTTCTTCATCTCGAACTGGATCACCTTGAGGGTACCAAACTGATTTATGTACTGATTTATGTAGGTTAAGGTCATACTGAAAGTGAGATTTGCTAGTCTGGGAGTAGAAGAGATGTTGGGTGACTTAGGTGCTTACTCACTGAATTCACACATCCACTTCTAACCCTGAGCAACCACTCAGACAGTCACAAGGGGAAACACAATAATTTTTAAATGCTAAAACAATGCAAAGAGCTAACTTTAAAAAATATAGCTAGATGATTCACAAGTGGAAATAAATAAATACACAACATAAATTATACATTGTACTAATTTGTTCAGCTACAGTAAAAACCATTTTGTGGGTAGGGATAGTTACTCTTACAACTTGTAAAAAAGAAAAAAAGTTGTACCCTAACAAAAACATCCCCAGGAAATGAATGTTTATTTAGATTTGATATTACAAACCATTTTACAGAAACCTAGAAAACTTTAAAAAATGTATTCAATAACATATGTCTTTTAGGAACTAATAATGCAATTTTATTTCCCTCAGAAGGTATGTGGGATCTTTTTAAAAGCAGCCACAACATTACACTCCCCTTTCCCAGCCCTGAACAGGGAAACCTGGAGGCAGGCCATTAATAATGTAAAAATGCCTTGTGTGAAAGTCATAAATCTTTCTGAACCTGTGAGATCAATCAGTTGCTAGAGCTTTAGATAAAAGTGTGAATTTCCAGATTTGTATTGCCATGTTGTTGCTGCTTCTGAATTTTTTACTAATTTTACTTACAATTGTGACTCTAGGTCTCTAACACCACCAACAGTTTTACTTCCTATCATGCCCAGTTATCTCTGCCAGTGTTGTGCTGGGTGGAAGGGCTGTTAACATGAGCAAGCCTAAGTCAGGCTCCAAAGATGAAAAGAAATGGAACTGTTTTAAACAAGAAGTCTCTGAAAATGTACCATCCTTGTGAATGTGGCTTGGCAGAGCCCAGCTGTGTACAAGCAGTGGGTTCTTCACGAGCTGCCTGGGACCATTAATCCCCCCAACCCCACAGTGTCTTACAGGAGAATTGCCCTTGCTCTTACATGGTGGTCCACCTGGGCTGCACAGGAAAGGATTCAGCTTCAAAAAGCAAGATTAAACCTTGTGCAATCCTCTCACAGGGCTGTGCACACACAGCTCTCCTGCATCCCATAATGGCTCACTGAACCACAGCACTTTGCTCCTATAGCAGACTTTTTTTTTTTTTTTTTTTTTTTTTCCCTGTAGCAATATGGTTTCTATTGTTCAGGGAAAATCAGGATAAAACCAACATTTGTTAAAGAGAACACATAGGAGAAAATTTCAGAAACTGCTTCTGATCAGTATTTTTTCTGGGTCTTGTTTTGAAAGAAAAATTGAAAAATGTCAAAGGAAATATTTGAAAATAATGAGAAAATATTTATTTCCTCCACTATTCTTTCTATAGGAAAACCCCAGTAATTTCCCTCAGGTGCTGTGCTGGAGCTGGGTGACAGGAGAGCTGTCCATGTTCACTGGAGAGCTCCTGGTGGTGTGGTGCCAGTTGTTCCCATCAGCACAGCTGTGGCCTGGCAGGACACCGAGTGGGACCTGCTGTGGCACAGGGCAGCTGCTGCCCAAATGGGGAAGCTGCTTCTTCCCCAACTGCTCGTCATCCTCAGCACCACCTGTCTCACAATTCAGGGGTCACAAATTCAGCCTGCTCCTCCCTTGTACCCACAGCATTATCAGTGTTCATAAGAAAACATTTCCCTTCCATTGTAATGGAATAGAGAGCTTTCATCGCCGAGTCCAAACAGTGAATAAGCACATTAAGGGAATAGATTGGCAATAACTGAGGCCCTAAAGTTTTGCAGCAAGAATTAAATACCCCAACTACCATTACACTGAGATCCCATTTGCTTTATCTGCTTATTAGCTTGTATCTGAGACACTAAACGGTGCCAGGACGAGCTCGCTGTGCCCCCCTGGCACAGACTAGCCCTGTGCCTGGAGAGGAGGAGAGGCAGTCTTGGAGCAGGGGAGTGCAATAGCACAGCTTGGCTGGCCATGCCAGTCATGTCATGCTCTCTTCTGCTTCAAAATAGGCACTGCACTGAAACAGGAGCTGCACTGAAATCACCTCCTGAAAGTAACACCGGAAGATCCTTCTGTGCCAACCCATGAACACTTCATAGGAATTGCTTGGGATGATGGACAGAGCTGCAGCTGTGACCCTCCTACCAAGGTGACCTTCCTAACATTGTTCAATTTACTGAGGTGAATGTGGCTAGTTTTGGTAGAAGTAGAGAAGAATCACTGGCAAAGGACACAACCTGTGGCTAAAAATGCTTGAGAGAGTGGCAGTGAAGGAGAGGTGGAGACTGCAGAAACTCTAGGTGAAAGGACCACAGTAACAGGGTTTGCAAAGGGCTTTAGAAGAGTACAGGCTGCTGTTGATAAAGGTAACAGATATTGACGAAAACAGGGGATTTTTCATTTAAATGTTCTTGGGATGCAGAGGCAAATTTTTTTTTGAGTGGGGATCACCCAACAGTCTTTCCCTTTCATTTCCATCACTGCCTCTTCCAGTCACATCAGTGATTCAGATCAACTGCAAATAGTGCCTGATGGATTAACTCTGAGCATTGGTGTGACAGCGAAAGCTTTCTGCTAACCTTCAGGTGGGCAGCTGCTGGGAGAAACTAGGCTGCCTCTCAGCCATAAAAGTTATTTCCCTCCCAGTAAACTAAATAAGATGAGGACACGAGCAGGGCTGGCACGTTTGTCCATTCTGTGGGATTTCTGGCCCATCCCTGACACAGCTGTAGGGCAGGACTGCTGTCAGAGGGTGGCTGAGCAGGATCTGTCCCTCTGCACAGTGCGGACACTGGCAATAGCAGAGTCAACTGTACAGGTGCAAGCCAAGCCATGCCAGTCACCCTCCAAACTAGACAATGTTCTGGGTGTGGAATGAGTTATTCACTAATGTGCATAGAGGATATTTAGGAAAAAAGCTTTAATTCACACTTGCATGCCTCAGGACAGCAGCAGAAGACTAACTCTTCTTTACAGAACAGTTCTCTGCTGCCTACAAGAAAGCTAGTTGAACCAAAGTATCAAAAAGAGGCTTGATTCCTTCTGTCATTTTGTATGGCCTTCACCTGGGTAAAAACAGTTATTGAAACCTTTTTTCCTTGCTTTAGTTTCTTGTAATGAATAAAAATCCCCATAGAAATGCCGTCCACTGAAGATGGCATATCAGTCAAATATTGTCCTTGAGAAAAAAAACTCCAACAACTACAAAAACTCACAAACAGAAAAAAATAACAGCATTACATAACACAGATTATTATGTCCTACTTTGCACAGATATTTTTCTGCAAGAGGTGATCCTGTATTGTATATAGTTACCTTTTTAAAGGAGGCTACTCACCCATCTTCCCATGACGTGAAAAATATAGTAGTGGTTTTTTTTCCCAGCAGCTCAGTGTTCACAATTTTCACAATGCTTATGATATTATGTTACAAAGGCTTTTTCATTACTCCCAGTACTTTGATTAGAAAAGCTGCTTCTTCATACATAAAATTGCAAGAAGTTTATGTGTTTCTGGTGCTATCATCAGTGAAACACATAAGATTTTGTATTATATAATTTTCCAATAAAAATGCAGTGCAATTCAGTGTACTTATAAGAACATTAATATCAAATGAAAACTGATTGCAATAATCAAATTTAATATCCTTTTCATGAGGAGGAATTTCATGACCAGCAATTAATTATAAGCAGGAGTTGAGAACATGCAAATAAACATAGATGTGACTAGGATACAATAATTGTGGCCTCTGTTCACCTGGACATGACATTTGAAATTTGTATCTAAGTCCTGATATCTTGCACTTAAACTTGTAAAACAAACACTAGATAGGGCAAGAGAACTTGAAATACGGGATATTTTCCAACTGGGAATTGAAGGTATGCTTTTGAACCCATGTGGTAGTTACTGTTTTCCAGACAATATTAATGGGCTCATCAACATAATTTCAACAGACTTACTGGGAATGAAATGGAGATATTGTCCAAAATAGAATTACTGACAACATGAGGATACTATCCAAAATGGGGATACTGTCCAGCATGGGATACTGACATGCTGCTCACTGGCACTCAATGACTTGTATAAAGTTTCACAGAGGAAGCACAAACATACCCATGTTGATAGGTAATTCCCAGATTATCAGCAATACACCAAACCTCTTTTTAGGGGCAATGGTGCCCCTAAAATGCAAACTGCCCCAGCTGACTTGAGTTAGCACCTAAGCCAAGCACTGAAACCTGTTGCTTCAAGGGAGAACTATTGAACCACTTCAGCTGGTGACCTGTCATTTGATTTATGCTGATTCCTCACTGAGAACTCAGGCTCTCTGCCTTCACTTGGGCCAAGGAACACTGCACTGTACATTTCTCCATGATTCCCTATGCTTGCCTTTGGAAAAGGCAGGGAGCAGAGCAGGATGCTCTGAAAGCGTAAGGGATGTATGCAGAGATTGCTGAGCGTGGACCTGTGTTTCCCTGCCACTGGTCCCTCTCAGCACAGGGCAGAGCCCACCCCAGCAGCAGAGTAGCCCTCCTCACCTGCCTGCTGCAACGCTGGGCAGGCTGAGCTGGCTGCTGGGATGGAGAGCGCTGCATTCATCTGCAGCCAGTCTTCCAATCTCCTTTTCTGTTGCCATGGATACAAGAATGAAGCAAGAGCTTCATTCAGGATTAGCTATTTTTATTGTAATTGCACAACAGGAAATTATTTGACTATTTTTCCCTTCATCTCACCCATAGTTTATTTATGTTATGGTGCTTCAAGTGCCTGTGCTGAGCCCCCAAGCATTGACTTGCTGATGGTGGGGGCTGCTCCCTGCTGTGGTAGGGGTGCTGATGGTGCTGGGCAGGAGCTCACAGTCAAGAATTAATGTTGATACATTTTTGCTGTGGAATGAAGTGCAGCTGTGTAGCTGATGGGTGCAGCAGCTTGTGTCCATCTGTTTTTGTAGCACAGGATCACTGGCAGGACTACGTGAAGACAGGCTCAGGAAAGCAGAGCGGAGGGAAGAACCTGTTAGGCAGCTAGCATTAGGAAGTGTGACTGTGCCAGCATTGATGGACACTGAATGATAACCAAATGCTGATGAGATGCTCCAGGAGGGCAGCAGGGGAGCGTGCAGGCATCCTGAGGCCAGAGCTGTACTATCCAGCCCAGATGGGGAAAAGCATGTCAAGGAAATGAAGCCAAGACTCTCCAAGCCTCTTGCTCTGTCCTGAAGAATCCAGTCATAGGTTGATCCATGTCATCCTGCATCAAATGTAAGAGGAAAGAGTGTTACCACATAAACCACAGCAGGTACCCTCTCACAGCTTGTGTTTCCTGCAATCCAGGCAGCTCTGTCCTGCACTCCATATCTACATTGAAATTCATAAAGAGAAAAGCACTTTAAGAAGGACTTTATAAAGAAAAAATGGGAAACCACCCTCACTGGACATGAAGAAGTTTTGTCATTGCACCTACTGCTGCTACAGTTCAGAAGTGGTGAGTTTTTCACTTTCTGCAATGCTGATTTTTTTGACCATCTTTTAGCCATTAGCTGGATAGGTCTAACAGAGAGGGGATGCTGAGCCAGGATTTGAGAGCCATGGATTAAACTCCTGAGTTTGCCCTGGCCTCTAAGGGGCCGTGCCTCACTCAGTTTCTGCTCTTTGCACTAATCTACCTCCCTGCACCAGCCACACTTGGCTGCACAGTGGGGACCTGTCTGGAGCCCCCAGAATTTTTGTTCCTTTCACTTCTGTGGTGCATTTGGTCATGGTTCAGGGAGAAGATTGCATGCTCAGGAAGTCAGGTGGATGCTTTTCCTGATCAATAACAAAAATGATTTTTAAAATTGTCCCCAGGAGAGTGTAATGAAAGGACATTTGAAGTGATGAAAACTTTGGGGAATTGGATGCTTTATTTAATGCTTTTTACTAATGAAATTTCTGGCCTCAATGTAATTTTTGTAATTTTTCCACAGGTCATTCTTTTGAATGAGAGTCCTGCTCTAGCACTGTTGCTAATGCACAGGAAAAATTTTGAAGAATTTGTAATTACTTACTAGTTTTATTGAGAAATGGCACTAGAAATATGAAAGGTGTTGCATTTAAAATATGTTTTAGATTGGTATGTGGAAGAACCAATGAAAGAAATAGGAAGGTAATTTAAGAAATAATAGAGGCAAATTGCTAAATTATTCTCTTTGCTTACTGAGATGTGTGAACCACATCAGGTTATGGGAAATTCAGAATACAGTCTGTTGTCTCTGATGGTTTTTGTTGCCATTAGCTAGATCTGTCCTAAATCTTAAATTTCATTATTTAATATTAGAAACTGACTCTGTGTTTGGCCATGTAAATAAGTGTGACCTGTTTTCCTTGTTTAATGAAGACCACTTAACTAAGAAGAACAGAGAGGGAGGTCCAGCTACATTTTAGTGATAAAATGTAGGCATCTTCTGTTTGGCATTTAGCTTTCATTTGATCAGAACTGTTTCACAGGATGTGCTGTCTTTCTCTACCAAGGCACATGCCAGCACTTCACTTTACTTCCATTAACATATCACTCTCACTCAAAGCTGGTGCTCAGTTCTCTCTGCATCCTGTCAACCCAACAGTCATTAATCTTTTCACAGAGTACACTTCTGTCCCACGTATTTTTGTATGGATCCATTGAGACCCTAGTGGGACACATCCTTGCTTTCCATCTGCTTGCTGAAAGCTGCAGGACCACAGTCCTCCATTTGCAGCCCTCCACAAGATCAAACACTGGCAAGGGTCTTACTGTTAGGAAAAACCAGAATTTTCATGGAGTTAGCAGTAGGCTTAAGAAGCCAAAACAAGTGGTTATGAGAAGCCAAGCTGGACAGTGCCCTTAATCCAATTAAAGTTACGTCTGAAAAATTGTTCTCATTTTGGCCTAAGTGATTGAGCAATGTTTGGAGTCTTGTGCTAGGACAATTAAGAAGTATATTGTGATTAGAATGGGACAGAAAGATCTTAGGTTTATAATCAGCCAAGGCCTCAATTGATTAAGATTTAATTATCTCCAAGACCAGAATTCTTCATTTTCAAAAGACCAGTCCTGTGATTTAAGTTTATCACTTTGTAGCAGTGTATGTTAGTTGAGTGATATGAAGATCTTAATTAGAGTCAGAAGCTTTTACATGAAGATATTAAAGAAGCACGAATGGGCGTTTGAATATGTTTTATCATTTTTAAGGTTTCTCTTAAAGCACTTTATCTCTCTTTCCTCAGATTACTGTTGTAGATTTTTCAAAATTGCATCTTCATTTCTCATTTTGGAAGCTAATTAATTTTTTTCAAGGACAGTCTTTTGATTTATATTTGCCAATGTACAAAGCCACAGGCCTACTGCTGACAATAGTTTCCAAACTTGAAAGTACATTTTAATAACTGAACTCTAAATACCCAATGGCAAGGAAATTTGTGCAAATGCAATTTTCTTTGACAAGTACAATAAGATTATAACTATGTGGAAATTAATGGTCACAGATTTGGTGTGTTTAGACAGAAAGCAAATCTGCAGGATATCTTTGAGGAGTTCATTGGTGATGAAAAATATATGGTGAACAACAACAGCATCTGTTTGGGGTTCCACATCTGAATTTATCTCTTTAGCATTTTGGATGTCAATCAAAGGACATTCCCATGGTCAAGTCTCTGTGATATGTGAGGGTGTGGAAGAACCATTGCAGGGAAAACCACTGGCTGTGTTGGGGTGCAATTACCCTGGTCTAGACAAGTTGTGAGATCTATATGATCCAAACAAATCGGATAGGCCTCGTATTATTCCTTCTGGCAATGTGGATTTTGGTCATATTTGCCCATATAAATGGGCAAATGGTCACCATGTGCAATGGCAGCCACCACTGTTTGCCAGCAATTGTTGCTAAAAAAATGTAAAATCTTGTGCAGAAGACTGCAGATGGGAATGTAAGGTGTGGGAGGAAGATACAGAAAATCAGAAAAGGACAATGACAGATCTGGGAAATAAGAGATAAGGAAGAGCTTGGAAGGGCAAGACGATGTCAGGACAGTGAGCAGCTGGGAAATACTGCATGATGTAAGGCCAGGGAAGACAATAATGGGAAACTGAAGGGGTCCTTAGCAGGATCCCTGTGCTGTATCAGGCCATGGCCCACAGTGCCCCAGATCTCTGTATGGGCCCAGGCCCTCCCTGCAGTCCCATCCTGTGGGGCTGTTGGGTGCATCCCCATGTTGGGTGCCCACAGCCTGATCACTGATTTGTTCTGCAGCAGGTGGGATTCACTGCAATCTGGTTTTGTCTCAGTTTGGATGTTTCGGCTCAGTTTGGATGTACAGGTCACTGCCAGGCTCACACCTCTGCCATGGCTGACCAGGTCACATAGAGCATAGACAAGGATCCTTCCTTTCGCTTTGCAGACCAGGTAGAGATATAACATCATTAATTTCTTCTGAATTTCAGCCACTTTTTGCATTCTTCTGTTACAGAGCTTTCTTGGGGGAGTTTTCATACAAACCTCACCATGAAATTAAAAGTAAGGTTAACTCACATCCATCTACTGGGGTAATTAAAAAATATATTTGGGCTAGGATTCATCTGAAATCACTGTATTTAGAGGCACCTTCTAATAGGGCTTATGTCTTTTGTTATGGATAGCTAGGGCATATGGGATGCTCCCAGACTGGACTTTGGGAATAACTTACATGTGCTGTGGTTACCTGCAGAGAGATGCAAAAGACAAACCTCAAACTGGCTGCCTAATGCAGATTAGATGTCCAACTATATGGTTACAATTTGGTGAGATAAAGGTGATTTTCTAATAGGCATATACATTCATTTATTAATTAGTTTCAGTTTGTAAGTGTATTAGGAAAAGGTGTGGGTTTGTTCCCTATCCTGGCATCAGAAAGAGATAGTCTAACATTTCAATGGAAATTGCTGTTACATTCAAATTTGTGGAAGATTAGATTGGATCTTTTCCAGAATTATGGTAATTTCTTTATATAATACTTGGTATGAGTCCACTCTTGCTTTAAAGATTAGCTTTATATATGTGCTATCCATCTATATATGCTATATATGCTATATGTGTACATATACACGCACACATCATATATATGTATGTTGTCTCTTTGTTTGAATGTATGCTTGAATTTTGAAGCCTTATAACTCCTGAAGCATTTTGCTTCCTTTTTCTATGCAACAGTCTATGTATGAGGCTGAAATTCTTTCTTGTCTTGGTGAGATTAAGAGCTCTCATTTCATACATCTTTATGCAGAACCAGAAATTATCCCTGCTTCAGAACAGGGAGAGAGGAGAGCAAGGAAGCTGCACAGCTTCAAATATGTGACCACACTGACTGGTAGGAGAGCTTTATTTGAGGCAGATGAGAGGGAAAAGCCCCTCAGGATCAGGAAACTAACAGTTGAATTGAACAATCTGAATACAGATTTAGAAAGGAATTCCATTGGAAAGCTACTTTTATGCTTTTGAGCTGCTATGTCCTACCAAGGGCAAAAGCGCAAGCTTTGAAGTGAGCTTCTAAATCAATGATCAGTTTTGTCGTCTCAGCTTCTTAGGCAAGACTGAGAGCACTATAGGCTAATGCTACCTTTTTCTGGATTGCTTTCAGACTCATGACTGCTATTGGATGTGGGATATTCACTTTTCACAAGTCAACAAATATGTGGGACATCTACTGTTCACGTTTCTCTTGGTATTTATATTGTATCTATGGAAAAAGGGGGTGTCCAAGAACACAGCATCTCTTGTCCTCCTCTGGCTAGTTCATTCATAAGGAGAAGGGAAGCCAGACTAGGTATTTTTTTCTTTATAGTGTTCTGTTACACAGATAATTAAACTAAATGCCTTGGTGTGCTAATGAGTCCTTTTCCCCCTCTATCTTTTTAAGATACCCCAATTCTTCCTCTTTTTCTCATATGTCCAGATGATAATTAGTTGTTTCTGTCTTCTCTGCTGAGATTCATTAGCCATTGCTGGTCCAAAAACTGAGATTCAATACCATGGTTCTCTAAAGACAGAGCAGGCTGAGTCATTAAGAAATGACTGTGTACAGAATATGGTGGGACTTAACTTTCTGATCTGGTCACAGCCACAGTCCTTTACAGCACTTATTAGTGGCTCATGCAGGATCTTTGATATGTTGTGGCCATTTTGGTTACTGTTCTAAATATTTTCAGTTGGGAGTGCTTTCTTCATGTTTAGCATCTTGACTGAAACATCATATTTTTCTGGAAAAGAGCCTGGAAGACTGGAATATCTTCTCAGTTTCTAAAAGAAGCTAATCCAAAAAGCCTCTGGCAGTCTCCTTTCATTGCATCAGGAGCAGACACCCTGCAATGAATTCAATCTTTCCAGCCAAGCACAAAACCAGAAAGGCCTGATGCATACCCTTAGAAGTGTCACTGGCTGCTGCTGTCTGTTTCTGGAGTGCAATTAGTGCTTGTTCCTCAGCAATGAATTTGCAGATCCACCAAGTTTCATGCATCACATGTGAGACTAAGTTATCTAGCCCTCCTTACTGACCCCCTCTGCCATTTCTCTGTCTCACTGTACTCTGAGTGATGCCCAACAACCTCTCACTCTTTAGTCCCATTTGCCTCATGCACCCCATCAGCATCTATGTGATCTCCTCATCACCTGGATTCAGGAGGTTCTGAGAATTCATCTAGGAAATGCAATGATGTAGCAATGCCTGGAAGGAGCTTGTCTGGAAAAGCATCCTGAAGTTACACTGGTAGCCTTATTTCTATAAATCAGGTTCTTCAGTGAAGGAAATTGCTATTACAGAAGTTTTCTTTGGCTTTCTTAAGTAATATGTTGGTGTCTAAAACAGCTTTCTTTTTTTTTTTTTTTTTTTTTTTTTTTACATTAGAGTCTACATCTACATTCCTTATGCCTGTATTTCCCCACCATCTAAAGCACCAACTCTTGTTTATCTTCTTTTTGCCTATAAGCAGGCAGGTGAGCAAAAAGATGTACTGAAACCACAAAGAAATTGAAACTGTCAAGATGATAGAAAACTGTGGGTTAGATAAAGGAGCTGAAGAGACCAGGGAAGAGAAAAACTGTAGATAGTCTTCTTCTATATCCACTTGTCAAATCCTTGAATCCTATGTTCCCTTTGGGGAAAAGATGTAAGGTAGGTGGTCTCATACAACCCACTGATAGCAAGAAGTAACAGGGACAAGAAGCCATCACCCTGTGTCTATTTAAGCCTGTAGGGTGAAACAAAGCAGAAAAAACAGGATGAAAAAACCTGAAAATATCTTAAAAAATCCCTCCATCCCAGTAACTCTCAAGCTTCTCAGGTAACAGGAATAAAAGAAGAGACCTGAAAGGGAATAGAATTTGCTTCTGAAAAAACCATAATGAGGGTGAAAATGATCAGTGGCTCCTCAGACACCACTCAGAATATCAGCTACTTCTTCCAGCAGCACCACACTGCAGCTCAAGCCCAGTCATATTTTCTGCCTTTTGTAGACCTCCTTTTTCTTCGGGTGTTTCAAGGCTTTGTGCAATTACATGCCAAGAAGGCAGAAACCCTCTGCACAGAAGCTTGAGAGAAATAGAAACTTTGGGTCAAGAAGATGGTCTGAATGGAAAATTTGGAGGAGTGATAGGAAGCAAAGTTTTGGGGTGAAAAAAAATCCTTCTTAGAAGTACTCAGTGAGCTATGAGACAGACAAGAGAGCATCCTCCAAACCCATGGGGCTCATGTCTTGCTCATCCAGCTGCTTGTGCTCATCCTTGCACTGAGCATGAGACACAAGCTCAATTTCCCCTGCACTCAGAGCTCCTTCAAGCTTCAGGGGATTGGGAGAAAAGAAATGGATTCAGTCTGTCCTGTAAAATGAGTCAGTGCTGGATTCAGCTGGGACAGAGTTAATTTTCTTCCTGCTGTGGCAAATGTTGATAGCACACTGATGTTTTAGTTGCTGAGTGCTAACACTAAATCAAGGACTTCTCTCTGTCATGCTCTGCCAGTGAGGAGGTGCACAGGAAGCCACAGAAGTATGGCCAGGACCCTGCTGACCAAACTGGCCAAAGGGATGTTCACAGCACAGAGCATTGTGCTCAGTGGACAAACAGGGGAAGGTGGCTGGGGTTGGATGGAATTGCTGTTGAGGTCTGGGCTGGGCATCACTCAGCGGGTAGTGAGCATTTGCAGCACGTACCACTTGCCTCCTGGGGCCTTTTATTCCTTTCTATTTTCTATTAATTACAACTATTATTATTAATAATACTAGTAATAGTATATTTTATTTTGTTTCAAATACTGAACTATTCTTATGTCAGCTCATGAGGTTTACTTTTTTTTTTAATTCTCCTCCTCACAAGGGTGAGTGGATTGAGTGGCTGTGTGGTACTTGGTTCCAAGCTGGGGTTAACCACAGCAGAGCTCCACAGCAAAGCAGCTGCTTTCAAGGTGCTTTTCTGATGTCACTCAACTCATCTCATGAAGTTATTGCTTAATGCTTGTTGCTATAACAACCTGTTAGTCTTTTTCACTATTACTCATGCAGCACAAATGCCTACAGGTAAGTCACTGTTGTGAAATTCAACTTTAAAGTTTAATTTTAAAATGTTTCTCCTATCTCACTGGCAGAAAACACACAGCTTTACAGATTTTTTTTTTTTAAGAAAAGCCAGCTACAACTCATCCTGTGCTATCTGAAGGAAAAAAGGAATCAACCTGAGGAAAGAGCATCCTTTCAGTGAACCAGCATTTTAGCTATATACTTCACTCTTTTGTGTTCAGTATTTCCAAAATTCTTTTCAAAAGCTCATTTAAACCTCTTAGATTCTGTTTTTAAAACTTGCATTCTGCGTAGAGGAAGCTCCTACAAGTATTGTAGTCAAGCCTGTAGCTTTCTGTAGATGTATTTTTATTATGAGTAGGAATGAACAGAGAAAGTGCTCTAAGAAAGTGTTTCTCTTTTTCTGAGCTCATGTGAAATACTATCTCTTTGGTTATAGTAAAGACTACAAGGAAAGATGTCAATACAAGAGGTCATACTGTGGATGGGGAATCCCTTTTGGTGGTTGAATTGCTGGTGCTGGTTCTGGACTAACAATTAGCTCCATGAAAGAAATAAAAGACAGCAAACCAGACAGACTTAAATGTCTTGGAAATATCTTCAAACATTCTGGGGTGTGAACAAGCTCAGTGAAATATTTACAGTGCTGCATTGTCTCTCTCAGCAGTGGAGTGACAGCTGAGGGACCCCATGGCCATGACCAGCAGCATCCAGCACTCTCCTCCTGTTCCTCTCCCAAACACACTCTCCAGCAGCAGAAACTCTGCAGACTGGTAGCAAAAATCTAAAATAAATGCTGCCAGCAAGCAGGAGTCAGTCCCTCAAAGGTGCCTCTCCCTCTCCATTGACAGTAGGAGAAACCTACAGTCACCTCTAGTGAAAAGTCTGATTTTGGGGCCAGACAAAATGTGCAAAGCTAGATAGGAATGTCTTGGCCTTGGTGGCTTCTACATGTGGCATAGAAGCAGCTGTGACTGTGCTGCTTTTTGGGGCACTATTGTTCCATTGATGCAGTGAAATCTTGCACCCTTTGGGTTGCAGGTCACTGCTCTGGTGACACTCAGACCTGGCAGGGGATGACTGACCCACAGGCAGCCTTTTGTCCCAGCACACAGCAGAGGGGTCAGCCTGGAGCTTTTTATGGGGTGATACTCAGATGAACCCTGCCTCCAGCATCCTTCACTCTTACATCTCCAGCAATAGATTTGACTTATGTTTTGCCAAATAGAAGTGGGTTAAACTCTCCAGAGGGGATTCTAGGAAGCATCATAAACATGGAAGTTAAATGGAAGTTAAAGCCTAATTCTTTTGTATCAAAAAAAAAGAAAAATTTTTTTTCCCATTTCTCCAAATTTCATGGAAACACTATGAAGCAGTACCCAAGTTTCCACTGTCTGAGGTCCATGCTCACAAAAGAATTCAAAGTAAGGATAAAACACTCTTAAAGGCAAGTCCTGTTTCAGAAGGGTAAAACTAACATTGTGCACTTCTTCCGGCTTTCAGTAAGATATATTTACTTTAAAGTTTAAAGATGGTGCTCCAGTCAGGGATGTATAAACTATGAATCCTTTCTTCTACTGTTTTAAACAGATATTTTTTAAAAAATTGCCATGGAATCAGTCCAAGAAACATACTAAATATATGAAAATATCAAACAAGTGTACAAAAATTTCTTATGCTTTGGTAAAAATACAGAGCTCAGCTTGCACCCCCATGCAGTCATATTCATATAACACCAGTTTAGCTGCAGGATTCATGAGTCAGTGTTTCTACTCTCAGGTTTCTGAAATGTGGGTTGCCAGAACTGAGCTTGGCCTGTACAGCATCACAACATCCAGAGTAAATGGCTGATGACATTTTTTTTCACTCCTAGTTTAAGAACAGGGAGAGGAGCTGCAGTAGAGCTGTTATTTCCTGATTGCCTCACCTGAGATTAGGGCTTTTAAAATTCTTGTCTCCTGTGTCACTATTGCTTGAAGACACTGTTCTTGCTCCCTCTATTTTTCTTAAGTAACAGGATCTGACCTCAGAATGTTATGGTTAATAATGTTAATGCTGTACCTTGCCTGGACATTGGTGAGAACGAGATTTGAATGACAAGGAAAGAGAAGCAAAGTACTCAAGGGTCCACACATTGATGACCTGAGCACACAATGAATGGTTGTCTGAGCTGGGCACCTTTTAGCCAAATTCTTCACAAGGTTTTACACCCCACTCCAAAATTATCTATGGCTTTGATTAACTGACAGAATTGCCAGGAATTTGCAGCACTTCTTTGCTACTACCTTGGGAGGCAGCAGGAGGATGCAAAATGCTGCAGTGGCCCCATTGCATCTTTGAAGTGTTTTTCATCAATTCTGGACCTGCGACCTCACTGAGATATTAGGAGACTTCATGAACAGACTTTTTACTGAGTTAGTGGAAAGGAGGAAGGAGAATGATGCCGAGCCAAAGACACAGCCTTGGCCATGTTTACTCTGTGGGTTGGGCAGGAGGAGGGGCACAGACAAATTGGAAGCCTTGCTTCACTGCCAGAGGGCTGTTTAACAGGGAAGAAAAGAACTGGTAAATGGGGGTGCTGAGCAACTTCAAGCAAGATGACAGTCTCTTTTGTGGAGCTGAGACAAGGTTATTCCATTTTCAGTACACTTCAGCTGCAAAAATGAGGCAGATCCCTACGGCACAATATTGGTGTGTTAAAAAGGGTGATGGTCAATCTCTTTGATGGTCCAAAGATTACTCCCTACTTAGAGACATGAGAAACCTGTAAGCAGAGCCCTTATTTTGCAAGTGAATATTATAAGCTGTATTTAGAGAAAGAGTATTTGGGGAAGTGTTCTTGGGTGATAACTCTGCATGCTCCCTACACTGTACAATGGAAAATAGTTTTCTATGGATTTTTTTAAAATAAGTGTTCTAATATTTATTCTCCTGCTTAAGAATGTAATATAACTGACAGTCTGCAAACTGGGATTCTATACATTTTTTCAAGAGATAACATTTCTTTCCCAGGGCTGCTGCAATTGTTCATCCTTCTGCAGTCTGTATGGTTTCTTTCACTTCTCTAAAGAAAAGTAATTCCTGTCTTCAACGTGCCCAGCAAGGTTCATCTTCCACAATATGGGATTACCCTGTCAGTTGAATGGTTGCTGCATGTTAGATATATTAACCACCAATCTTAATCTCTCTGTCTAAAATATCTGTCTACATAGAAGAAAGGATTCATAGTTTGTACTCTGTGCTGGTGGGCTAGCAATGTTACCAGCCTCTAAGATAATCCTTGCTCATTGATGAAAAATACACTCTTCCTCTGAATATTAAAGAGAATTACTGATAATCAAAGAATGTGTCTGCCAAGCACATAACATGCTGCTTGCATGGTCTGTCAAATTAGCAAATTCCCCTAAGACGAATTAACTGTCCTTATTAGACAAATGAAATCTTATTGTGTTGGCAGAAATGTTTACATTCCCAATTATGAAACTAAACCACTAATAAAAAGAACTAAATATAGTTTGGGGTGGGATTTTGTTGTTGCTGTTGTTTTTTGTGTTGGTTTTTTTGTGGGTTTTTGTTTGTTTGTTTGTTTTGTTTTGTTTTTTGTTTTGTGTTTGTTTTTTATTGTTATCCATGGCTGGGAACAACCAAAAGCCTTCTCTCTTTTGGGCTTGATGTCCCTGGTGAATTTTTGAAGTTACCTGGCTGTGCTTTTGTTTAGCTGGAATTGTCTGCTTTGCCAAGCTCTCTTCTGGACTTCCTCCAGTGAAAATCAGTGTTATGAAGCGAGACAGGAGAATTGCTTTCAACTTGTCATGTTGTACATTTGTCTGTGCCTGAAAGCTTCATGTTTCTTCCTTTCTCTTTTGTTCTTTGCACTGGAGTTTTCTCATCTTCTTTTTTAAAGCTTTTTAATGATTTCAGGCAGGAGCCCATTGGGTGCTATGAATGAAGCATGCTGCGTTTTTCTGGAGGTGGAGATATCACAACAGATGCAAGACTTCTTTCAAACTATCTAAATTATGCACTGAAAGCAGCGTTCACTGTATAAAATATTCATTATACATGGATCTTGCCAAACTCATATTTTCTAGACTATTACATCCTCTTCTCAGAGATAGCATATGACATAGCAACAATTTAAAATTTGACACTTAGACCGCTCTCTAAGCTACTGTCTCCCTCTCCATTTCTTCCCTTTATATCCAAAGGAAGAGACAAGAAACCTTGAAATAGGTAGCCTAAGATAACCACTTCATAGGGAATATTCCAATAGAGACTGACTTAAAGGGTTCAGACAAGGCTGAATCATGGAAAGGTAAAAGCAGTTCATGATCCACAGTTCAAAAAGCCCATCAGCCCTTTCTTTCTAAGAATATATGAGGTTCATCTCTCAAGCAGTATAAGTGCATTTGCCTAACTCACATCATCTTTGTCTCTTTCTTAAAAAGAAAGGTACTAAAGGTACTAAAGAATAAAGGTACTAAAGAATTCTCCAGATGTCAAAAATACGGGGTCATTTGGGGAGTAAGGAGCCTTTAGGTGTTATGGAGAGTGATAAAAATATTATTTAGCTTCTTTTAATATTCCTTTCTTTCTCATTTCTTTCTGCTTTTCCTTTGTATTCTGTATAGCTGTCATCTGGATTGCTTCAAGAATGTGAAAATTAGTAAATGAGTGACCAAGTTTAGCAGTAACAAAATGTCTAGCACAAGGTTTGGATTTTCAGGAGATGCAATGGTTGCCTCCAAAAGTAAAGATCCACTAAGGATCTGCCTTGCACAGTGCTTTCTTTTGGATTTAGGAGAGATTCACTTTAACCATAGGATCATTCAGGTCAGAAAGGATCCCAGGAGGTCTCTAGTCTAGTCCCCTGCTTGAAGCAAGACCAGATACAAAATCAGATCACATTTCTTTATTCATTTAATACTTCCTTTATTTTTTTCATGGTAGAGCAGAGTTTATTTTTTCATGGTAGAGGAGGGTGGTGTTCTAAAATATTGTACTCTAGCTGTTTTTAATAGAATAATTTGCAGTTTCTTATAGACTCCCTTTACAACATTACTGGACATATTGGCTGTCAGGTGTGGCAGCTTGAAAGTTCAAATAGAACATCTCAGTTAATGCTAAGTGATAATAAGATTGTCATTGTAATGGCCAAAGGATGGAGGGTAGCAATGTCTGTAGGTACAGGTAACATCTACTTTTAATGTCAAGTGAAACAGCAGAATGAGGGGATCAGACTCTCTGGTTGAGTCCCTTTGTCATCTTCACTTGAAAAGCTCAAAAGAAAAGAACTTTTAAACCAGCCTTAATATTTGGCAAATGGAAGAATGTAGATGGAAGGAGGAAGGGAAGTATCATTCCCAAAGGAAAATTTCTTTGAAATCCTACACAGAAGATACTGGAAACTGTAGATTTCCTGCAGGATTTCTCAGACATCTTTGACATTTTGAATTCCTTTAAGTAGCCCCATTGATTCTTACATAGAAAGATGAATACTAGAGCACAGTAAATTCAACAAGACATCGGGAAACAGAACCTTATGGAACTGGGAACAGCAAAGTGACCAGAGGAGAAATAAAGTTGGTTTCCTATTTTGTATTTACAGATCTTAATAAATGGAAGCTGTGTCAAGTATGCACAGTCAGATCAATCACATGTAAATATAAGAAGCTTTGAGTTGCAGTAACCCTACCTACCTTTTTTACAGATTATGCAGAGATCTACTGCCTTAAAGTTGAAAGCAAAGGTAAAACTGTGAGAATAACAAGCAGTTTTAGCACTGAAGGTGGCTATTGTAAGCTACTAGAAAAGAACAAGAAATTCATCATACTCTTCAATCTTTAAGATAGAAGAACATCTCTCTTCCTTTTATGTTATATAACAACCACAACTTTGAATGTAAGAGAGAATTACCAGATAAAGTTATTTTTCCATTTAGGACCATTCTAGCATAGGAACTATCACAGAGGGGCATGAAAATAATAATTGTATTGAGGACTCATTCAACTGCAACATCCACCCAAACAACCCTCAAGCAGGCCTGTTGTGAAAATGCCTGCATTACCCATGACCCCTGACTGTGCTGACAGGGTGGTCCCACCTGGGGACAACAAGAACCAGGTGCTCCAGGGAGACAGCCAAGCCAGGAGCTGAGCATGAGTCAGTGCAAACCTTGCCCTCACCCACAGTCCCAGTCCCACAGGAGCAGATAATGGGGGTCTGATAGCCCTTGACTTGGCAAAAATGGACCAGGACCTGGATCCAGCCAAGTCCTCCAGCCAGAAACAGAAGGAGACTAGGCCAGAAACAGGGCTGGGAAGAAGCTGTGACATGGCTCTGAAGCCCATCCATGTGGGTACACCCACAGTGTGACTTAGGTGGGGCTGGCAGCTGAAATGGGGCTAATCACGTGTAAGTGCATAGCTGAGCAAAGGACAAGTAGTTCTTTATACCACAACAGTTAAATGTTCGTTTTGTTATTGTAGTACCAAACAGCTTTCATGAATAACCCTGCTAACAGCTTTCATCATAAGGTCACTTGCTTAATCCCACCTAGGCAGTGACAAACAGCAAGCTGTGTCTGACTCAACCATTTCTCTCACACCCTCTCATTATATGCATTTGAATAAAACTGCTCTGTACCCTGCTGAGGAACCTTCCCAAACCATGCTGCTGTTGAGTAGGGCTCAAGAAAAGACAGAGCAATTCAGTCTTGGCACAAACAGGAGCCAACTTTTAACTAGATTGAATTTTCACAGTAAGGCAATAACTTTGGTGCTGAAATGCAAATACTTACTGTTGTAATTGCTTTCTGGCACTCACAGGTGTGTTGACTGCCTCTCAAGCTGAATAAAATGACAAGGACTCCTGGTTTTAAAAGCTCAAAATATTCCTGCCTTCTGCAAAGTTCACTGAAAACCAGTGGGAATAATTTTCATAGGTGCATGACTCTCCTTATGAAAGGTCACAAACTTTATGTTCACTCAGATGTCTGGGAAAATTTATTCAAGGTTAAGATTAAGTAACCAGGCAAAGAACTTGGTCTCTGTGAATGAGCTGGAATTTAATGCAGCCCTCCCATGTCCCATAAAAGCGTGAAAAAGGTTTTACTGGTTCAGAGCAAATATCCACCTAGCCCAAAAGTGTCCATAAGTAGATACCTGAGAAATTGTAATAGCAGGAGAAATCTGTGTGAAACTTCTTCCCCCTGCCTCAGTCTACATCCACCAATTTCAGACCAATGGATTTCCTCTGCCTGCCTCAATTTGTCTGTTCAGTAACAGGGATTTCTGTTATGGAATTCCCCATTTTCCCCTTGGAATAATTTTTTTGCCGGATATATAATTTAATTTTCCTTGCTTTTTTGGCTTCCCCAGACACTGAGCTTATAAGGAAACAGGTGCTGTTTCCCATGGCCTCAGTCCTGAGGGATTCTGGTTTGCTCAGAAGCAGAACTTTATGTGTGAATTGTTTGCCATCTTGTGCATCTTTTTACATCCATCTCTATCACAATTCATCTGGTATGTTACAGCCTTGGCAATCATTTTCCTAAGATCCTTCCTAGTGCTACTTATGTCTCTTTGTACCACTCCGAGCAGTTCTGGATCACCAGCAAACCTTTCCCATGCTCTGACCCCCCTGACCTTATGAATATGGGATGGAATTGGTCTGGAGGGCTTTGGGGATGGGAACTTCCTAGGTGCTTCTTCTGCACTCGTTCACATTCTCTCTGCATGCAGGGCTATCTTTTCTTTCAAGCACACTCCCTGCATAAAGCACATGCAGAATCTAAAACCAGAAATTTCTTTTAAATATTTATTGGCTTTTCTTTTCCCCAGATGGTTGGGCATCTTGCTTTCTCCATCTTTATTTATAAAAATGGCATCCACCTTGCCTAGAAGGCAAATGGATTTTGTATCTTCAGCATGTGTACATTTCTGCACATTTTCAAATAAGTGTGTAAGGAAATACTGAAATTAATATTTAATGTGAATACATTTGACTCCAGCTGCAGAAGGCAGCAGTCTTTCAGCAATTGTTATTCTCTCAGATGTGGCTAATGTCAGAAACAGAAGAGAAGAACTGAACTACCAATTAAGCATTTTGCTTGTCCTATGATATTTTGTTTATTTTCACTTCACAGACAAAAGTGTGACTACAGGGACTAAACACTCAGGCTTTCCCTTTATGAAGCTGCAACATAATGGACAAATAAAGTACAAAATTGTCTCTCTTGTATTAACTACATTTACAATTTTTAGAAAAGTAAGCAGACCAAGGGTCAAATTAACTTATAATTTCCCAGTGCATTATTAGAATCAAATAAAATGTCTATTGTGCTGTATATTCCACTTCATGACTACCGCTGAGCTGCATGAAGAACACAATTTTTGTCCAGGAAGACAAAACCAAGACAAATTAACTTTCTTAAAAGTTCAATAGATCCTAGAGCTTGGCAAACATTACTGATCTCCTTATGCTCAGCAGTGCTACTTAAGAAGAGAGATACCACTGTAAAGTATTTTTTCAAAGAAAGACTGATGTTAGTTCAACAAAGATAAACCAGCTTGGATTTAATTAGCTGCAGTCACACAAATAAATATTAAATAATGAGCCATTATAAATTATGTCTTATACAGTTAATATGAATAAAGTTTTCATGAAAAGATGATACAATTCCTTATAATATTAAATTAATTTTTACTCATTACCTAACAAAGTTGAAAATATTCCTTTTTTAGACCTTCTGCATTAAGATTTGAACTACACTAGCTGCCATGTCCAGATTGCAAATGCTCTCCAAATGTCTCCAACTTCTGAAGTCAAAAACTTCTACCATGCTTTGGCTAATCCTAATTTAGTAGTTTTAAAGCATATATAAAATAAATCATTGGAAGCTCACTGGAACCATATATAAGATAAAACATTGAAGCTCACACTTCATCAGACAGCAAGGAAAAGCTGTTCTCAGTGAAGAGGGCAGTGGTGCCTAAAGGCACCTGGACACACCTAAGCTGAGGACCAAGATTTCAATGTGATCAGTTCCTTGAATGGGGAAAGAGTTACAAAGCTTTCACAAGAATGGTCTCCCACAGTGTATGGTAATGCTTTTATTTAGGAATGACATTGAACATCATCTCAAATGAAATATGAGACCCTGTCTCAGAAATATCACAGTGAATCTTTGAAGAAAGAAACTCCATGTATTATAATTAAATTGTATAATGGGTAAATTTTATTCTCTCCAGACATACATTTTAACAGTAAATTTTATTCTTTCAAGGTTTCACTGCTAGTGCCTTTATTTTAGTTAACTACAAAACTACATATTTTATCCCAAAGATATACTTTGCATTTAGTTAAGTGATGATGGAAAATAATTCATGTGTATATAATTCCATAAATTATATTGGGCCTTAAATTTTTATCCCCTCAAGCATCCTCAGATGCCCATGTCTACTCATAAAATAATCTGTCTTCAACCATTACACCTTTATTCCCCCTGTTAAACAGGCTGAAGGCATCTGCCTGTGGGGAAATCACCTCCCAAGTAACCAGGGGAGTGGGTTTGGGGAAACCCAGCAGCAGTGTCCCTCCACATCTGCTTGGTCACCTGATGCTAGAACATTTGGGATACCATATCAGCATTGCCAATAACAAGGAATTGGCGAGAGCTTCTTTCACATGAATTGTGTTAAATATGGAGATGACATGATCAGTAAATATTTCTGATATGAGTCAGATGAATTGGTCCTGTAGAGTGTCTGAAACAGCAGTTGTGGCTTAAAATGTCATTCTGAGACCAAGCAGGCGCAGGAAAAATAAAGACAAATAATCCCTCAGTCATGGCACTAAGGTTTCCCTGCAGAAATGCAACACCCAGGTGCTGTTTGGGCTCTTTGGGGCGGCAGATCTTTCACACAAATTGTACTTTGTTTCCAAAAGGTCATTGCCTGGTGAGTCAAGGTGAGGGGGTTTGACAGGCTGATGAGTGGCTCAGCAGTGCTGCTCAGGTGGAACCTGCGTCCCCACTCTCATTTCCCCCAGCTCTGAGGCAGCAGATGGAGGATGGGCATCCTGCTGGGCTGAGGGACTGGCCCCTCACTGCTTGAGCAGTCTCTGGGGCTTGACACGGAAATTGGAAGTATTCAGTGGCATTTACATATTGAAGAGGGTTCAGAGTACCTAGAGACTGTTCAGCCTATTGTGCAAAACTGCAGTTTGTTCTGATTCCCTTGCATTTATGGCTGCAGTTAATACTGGTGTCCCCCATAAGATGCCACTGTCTAATGTAATCCAGAAAATAATTAAGTGCATCAGAAGTCACTCAGTTCCCCCTTGTGTTAGCTTATCCCTCCATAATGTGGCTGTTAAAAACTCCCTTTTTGTGTATTTCCTTAGTAAATATTAGAACAAAACCCTGCATGGTCCCATAACAGTTTTTTCCTGCAAGCGCCATAGTTCTTCAAGGAGGAACATTGGAGATGGACCAACAAGTGAACTGAAATTGATTAAATGATCTAAGGGTAATTACTAATGTATACAGCAAATGGATCATTTATTTGGAAGTTATTTTACCCACAAATGATGTCAATATCTTCTGTCTAATACAAGTGAAAAGTAAGCTTTCTTTTGGTTCTGTCATTTTAAAAATTTGTACATGGTCACAACAATGCTGTGATCAGTTTCTCACATTCTATTCTTACTTTGAAATATTTCTAGGTATGCATGCATGGGGATAAAAAAAAAATAAATCAAGATACCTCTGCACAAGAATATAGGATAGGAGATGTTTTAAAAGATTCAAAAGCCCAGGAGGGTTTGTGGACCGTGGGGACAAACATTCTCGAGTAAAGCTATTCTATTTGAATTTTTTTGTTGTTATTTTAAAACGTACTGGCTAAATTGATACTTCAGGGCCTGGATGTTAAAATCTATTACACTACAAGTAGGTTATTGCTGCTTATCATCACTTGCTTTATTAATGTTTACAAAGTCCTCTAGAACCCCCAGAGGACTGCTGGGGAATAAACAAGCAGTCATGGTTCTGTATTGCAAAAAGCTGCAGAAACTAAGGCATGTTTGCTACAGAGCTGCATGTGACCCTGAGGCAAAAGAGCACCTGAGGCATCCAACACCTCTCAGAGTGGATCTGCAGCCTGGCAGACCATAATTTCAATTTATTGTGACCTATTTTCTCTTTTTTCTGAATTTCTATTTAAGTTGTCTCTGTCTTATGCCCGAGGTTGCGAGGTTCAGGGAGAGAAGTCACCTGTATTTGCCTCAACTATATTTGAAAGAAAACCTCTCCAGCTCTAAAGGAAAAAGATTATAGGGAGTCTGCCTTTGAGACCAATGGATTAATAGATTTCAGATGAATGTCCAGAGAAAACTGTGAAGAAAAGGTGATGCAACATCCAGCAAATAGGTGTGATAAAGAGATATCTGGAGGTGAAGGTTTTCTCTTCCCTGTTTCTGGCTGTCTTAGGGCAGTAAGGCCAGGCTGCTCTCCAGGGCAGGGGAGCTGGGGGTCCAGGGTGATGCAGAGCTGGCCAGGGTTTTGCCAAGGGTCAGCAGAAGTGTCAGAGGAAGCCTTATCTCCCTTATCCTAAAGCTTGTGTTAAACCCAGGAGCCATGGTTAGGTAACAGGGAGGCAGATGACATTCTCCTCACAAGTTCCTATGGCTTCTTATTGCTTCAATCACACAATTCAAATGTGTAAAATGCACAACTCAATTGTGTAAAATATGTACATCTTAAGTCTATTGACCAAATTTTTCATTTGTGTGAAATATTATTTCTCTCTATGTTCATTGGAACCACCACAGGTTATGGAAATCTGGTTTATTTACTGGTTTCAGGCTCTATTGCAGTTGCAAAGAGCTGTACAGTAATAAAGGCTGATCTTTAAAAAAGGGAAGAGATATAATCCCTGTAAAAAACCTCAGCAGTTCTAGAAAACAAGTCTAAGCAAAGCTTTATTCATCTGTTTCTATCAAAAAAGTATATTGCTAAACAAAATTAGATGTCAGCAAAGTCAACAAAAGGTTTTACCCCAAGTGATTTGATGGAATTTTATATTGGCTGAATGGTGTCCTCTGGGGCTCTCATTCTAAAATATGATACAGACACTCTCTGAAGTAAGAGAGTTTTAGAAATCTGGATGGAGAGAAAATGTGGAACTCTGTAGATTACAGAACATCATCTCCCCCAGTCAGCCCAGCGCCATTGATTCTGATATTTACTACACTGCTTTTACCTGAAAGAAACAGCATCTTGCAGCAGTGGAAGTGTGATGCAGGAGATAACACTTCGGAGATGCACAGTTAATGCTTTAATATGCACTTTTTAAGCCATTATTTTGGACAGACATCTTTCAGACTGAGAGTCCAGGTGTCTCTTTTGATTATGCCAATCCTCTATCCTATCTAAGACTCTTCCTAGGCAGCTCTACAGACTATTTACAGAGTGGATACATTACTTGAGACCTCATCAACAGTAAGTATGGTGAGCTGAAAAATGTCTGGGTTTTTTCCTTTTAGATGCAATGAGACTGAGACGATGCTGGACTGCAAAGGGCATCAGTGAAACCTGACCACTGCTAAAGGAATTAAATCCCAATTTGAGGGAGAGGTGTGGTTACTCTGCCTCAGGACCTCATCACAATGCAGCAGAAAGGTATAGGGCTGGCAGGCACAGAGCACCAGGCTGGAGTGTGCAGATCCAGAGTACAAAATCATGGCTTTTTCCCCAGTACTTCCAGTTTCACCATAGCTCCCAGATGTGGGAAGTGAAAATACTCACCAAGAGACAAGCCTGAAAATGAGATTCTGGGTTGTACATACACCTTTTCCCCTCACACATACACTTGCAGAAGGCAGTGAAATAAATTTTGTTAAGTTACAAATGAAAACTGGAAGTAGCCTTACTGGAGTCAGAGAAGGGAGCAGCCCTCCCAAGAAGCTGTGGAGAAGGCTGGCTGTGGGAGAGGAGTGTCCAGGAAGGATGGATGCTCCGGCAGGCACTTCAGAGTGTCTGAAGTGGAGCTGTGCCCGGGACTCGGTGCGGGGCGGCACTGCTGCCATCCTTGTCAGCAGCACAGTGGGATGGAGAGCACCCCGAGCCAGACATGGGCTGTGAGGTGCAGTCACACGCTGGACATGGGGAATGCCATCCACAGGTACCTGGAAAGGCCTCAGAGGTGGCCCTGTGTAAATCTTATGAAGCCCAAAAAAGCCCAGGTGCAAGGTGCTGCACCTGGTTTGGGGCAATCCCAAGCGCAAGTAGAAGCTGCGGGTATGTGTCACCTATACTTGGAAGGTTCATATTTTTTAGGTCCACCTATTTTTCATGCCAAATCATCCACTCTAATTTTATGTCTTTAATGGGGTAAGCAACTTGACCTATGCCTTACCTGTGACAACACATCCCACCTTTTTGAGGAGCTTCTCTGAATGGTACAGGTCTATTTTTCTGCTACACAGGGATAAACGACTGTCACAGTTGATGTTAGCAATATGTAGAATTTCAACAACTATTTTTTCCTTCTACTTTTTTCTGTCCACTTTTCCTTTTTCATTTCCTTTGTGAGTGAATGTGGTTCCTATTGCATACTTTCTAACTGTACAAATGAAATAATTAGTTGGTGAAGAGGTGATGAAACCATTAGACATTATTATTATATTTTGTGTAATTATGAAGATAAAACTGTATCTGGTATTGTATTCACAGACTATACAAGTGTAACTCTAGTGAACTATGCTTATTTCATGCAAAGGTTTCAGTGGAAATATTAATAGATTGAACAGTGTATTCAAAAAAAGAAGGATGGAAATGTCACAGCATTAAAGATTTTTTTTTTTTTTCCTGAGAGGAACTCATCTCTCTGAGCATGGTTCTGGAAACATTTTAATTAAGTCTATCAGGTTTGAATCCCTGCCCTTTATTTCACCTCTTTCAGACAACGCAAGGAGAATTCTAATTGCTGACAACTTCTAAGTCTAAAGGATCAAAATTGCCACATTTCTTATGGTAAAGAAAGCAAAAGAAAATCATTTGGAGGAAAACCTATCTATTCCTCTGATGTGAATTCCAAGAATTCTGTTGTTTCTTTTAGTTAAATATCCTTCTGGGGATGAATGGAGTGATTCTTGGGAAATATATTGTATGTAAAAAAAATTTTGACTGTACATTATGCCTGTATTAAATTTATTTTAACCAATCCTCAGTGAGGAACCTTAAAACATTCCAGTGAATTAGATGAAAAAAACATTTTTCAATTTTTCCCCCCCTATCTCTTGCCCCTTCTCTTATTTTAAAGACAAATATTTATTATCATATTTTAAAATGAAATTTTCAATCTTAGAAAAATTATTCTTGAAAAAAATTATGCATCTTGTTTCCCCCTTCCCCAAATGTCACCGTTTATCTACAAAAGTGGGTCACATTACTTGATCAGATAAGTGTCCAGAGAATCATGCCATGACCCTTTCAGTCACATGTAGCCATCAAAGATCTCTTGCAGAGGTAATTTAGGTCTCTTCATTCTTCATGGCGGAATACATATGATCTTTTTCTAGGCATGTGAACTCATCCTAGCCCTGGCTATTCCCCAGGTGAACCTCCAGACAAGTGGCTGTAAATTATAATGCCTATATTCAGATGTGTGGTGGGTTACTACTGAAAACCTATGGTGTTTTGTGTAGGAACTCTTAAATAATTGACTTTCTAGAAGAACTTTCTTTCCAATTACAGTGACTATGCTTCTGTCTGGTATTTACTGGTCTTAGAAATGTTAACATAATTATGCCACATCTATAGATTTTATATTACATCTGCCAAGGGATGTGCAGGCTCACCTACAGTTTCATTTCAATGTTATTAATTTTTCACTTGCAGTGTTTTCTTCCTGTGATGCAATTACCTATGAAAAGACATGATGGCATTTTTGAATGTATACTTTCCAAACTGGTATTACATCTGTGCCATCAGTGCCACCAATGCAATAGAAGCCGTGTTTGGAATTCAGCAGTGACTCAGAGCAGGCCAGTGATTTTCAATTTCCCAACGAATTACTTGCTCAGTTACAAAATATTATCTGAAATTTGTCTTCTATGTTGGAGACACTTCTGTGCTTCCTGGATGAAACGAAAGTACTTAATGGTGCTTTTCAACTGTAAGACAATAAATATCTGTTATGCAAACAGCAGAGAAGATGCAGTAAAGTGGCACTGTGTTATCCACAGCCCGTGGCTGGGTTTGGCTTTACAGACAGTGCCTGGGGCAGCCTCTGTCCCTTGTGCTCACACATTGTCTGTCAGGAGCAATGGGAGAGGGACTCCCAGGATACTCTGTACTGAACTCAAAATTGCACTCACCAGTGAAGAAGTAAGAGGCAAGGTCAAAGAAAGAACTAGCACCAAGACTGAGAGGAGCATAGACAAAAAATTTACATTGTCCTAAGAATAATTGGGGATGATAACCTAATTTTGTGTGGTAGCAAATACCTACTCTCATTTTCTCTCTGACACTTGATTATAGTCATGAATGAGAAGATTTATTTTAAGGGCTTTTGATTGATTGGGCTGGGGGTGGGAGGAGGTGCAACCAGTTTTAGAGAGTGAGATGTAAAACTGATACAGTTATTAATAAGCATTGTGTTGCATAAGCATGAAGCTGTGGCTGCTGGCCTGAAGGCCAACCTGTGTAAGGGGCCATACAAATGTACAGGTCTGACAGCCCCTGCTTTGAAGAGCTGACCTCAAAAATGAGGTGTCCACTTCTTTTTTTTCTCTGCCTTGAGCGGAAGTTGCCCAGTTAGACAGCCTTCCCTGTGATGGTATGTAGCCAGATTACGGGAGTCACATGCTGGAGCTGGAAGGTCTCTTGGTATTTCACAGAATGGTAGAGCATGCCCAGAACATCCCAAGTCTGGGAGCCCTGCCAGAGCAGGAATTGTGTTTTTGTGGTTGCTGGCCCTAAATTAGTTTTAGAGCAGCCCATTGTGTTCCTTGGCTTTGGGTGGAACGGTTGATTTTTGCAAGACCTGCTGCACAGGTTCTGCCAGCATGGGACCAGCACCCCCTGGCAGACCCTGCACAGCACCTTTGGCAGAAGACAGGGAGCTGTGGTCCCTCAGGAGGGATGTGCAGAGCAGAGGACTTCTGCTCCCTCCCTGGTCATCGCAGCTCCTGCAGCCTGACTGTGTCCAAGATGCATCAACAGCTGAGAATGATTTTTTAAGGCTGGGCTCCTGTAGAACTGCTGGGAAAATGAGACTCTAAGATGAGCTGGTTAACCTTTGCACACACTCTTTTGTAGCCTTATACCTGTATCAATAAATCCTAGGGATGCAAGTACACTGTGACATACAAACTCACCCTCATAACTCTGTAAGTCTATTCTTCCACTGCTATGCAGCCCTGTGAAGTCAGGATCTATTTCTCATTCTCAAAGGAATGCTCTTCTTTATTGAAGCACCTTTTTCCTGAAGCATCTGCTCACACTTCTCTCCTTGTGTTTCTTTTTAATTGACTGTCTATTGACAGTCAGTAACAAATTAATGCCATTTAAGTTCAAACAAACAATCATACCCACCCCTTACACCAATCTGTAGCTGGTTGAGGTGAATTGCTTGCCACCTATAAAGAGCAGTTTCTATTTTTCCAGTGTGATGAAACACTCTAAATTTGTGCTCCAGGTGTTTTAATTTTTTTAGCATAATATGTCTTGAGGAGATTAAACAGAAGAGCATCTGAAAGTAAAAATCCAATGTCAGTCACAGAGAGAAGGACATGATTTGTCTCAGGTTAATCCTCTTAATCTTTGACAGGTATATTCCTATAGGTAACTTTTTTCCATTTGCATTTATGCTGCTGAAACATAAGGTGATACTTTCTTAGCACACAATCCACATGGAGGTATCTTCCTTTATCTCAGCCACAGTACACTTTTAAGTTAAACATGTGAAAATGTGGAAGATAGTGCATGAGAAGCAGCGAGCTGCTATCTCTGGAAGTAATTTGAAGGGTTCACACTGGAGTGTTTGGGCAGGACTGAGGTGCTCTGTGGCTCACCCCTGAGCCTGGCTGACAGTGTGGCTGTGCCAAATTGGCAGGGAGGCAAGAGCAGTGTGTGCCTGGCTGTGGGTGCCAGGGGCAAAGGGCTGCAGCCACCACCCTTTCCCAAAAGACTGGTGAACATCTGGTACCTGTTCACCCTTCAGAGAGGAGGACGGCTTGAAGAAGAAGTTTTCTTTATGCCCTTCTGCAGATAATGGCAGTGCTTCATTTTCTCATCTCAATCTCACTTTTTGAAATCACTTTTATTTTTTTTCTGATTTGTCTTTCACTACCATTTCCTTATTTGGTAGTATTAACTTAATTTTGATTTTGCACCCTCTCATCCATCTCCAGATTTCTTCTACTTCCCTCTGTCTTTCCATATTCCTCTTCTAGTTTAGTTTTTGTTCTCTTTCCCAAGCTTTTTGTCCTCTGCACCTTGGTCTGTGCCTCCTCACTGAAGGCTGGGTATGGTGCTCCTTGCATGCAGGATATTGCTACGACAGCTTTGGGAAGCCTCCTCCTCCCTTTGCTGTCTTCCGAGTTCTCCAGTTACTGGCAGGTCAGACAGAGGAGGGACTGTAAAATCTATACCACAAGTTACCTCTTTAAACTAAGCTCAGACTATAAAAGGCAAGGAAAAAAGAAATAAGCTAAGCTGCAAAATGGAAGTTTTGTAACTTCCTTGAATTAAATGCTTGTCTCTGCAACAATATCCAAAAACAGATTTGTAAGGAAAAAAATGGGAATGAAGAACCGCATGTTATATTTCCTCTGAGAATTTCTGGCCTCCATACTTCATTGTTAGAAACCTTTTGAGCCTGAATTTCTTTTATATGGTTCTCCTCAATGCACAGAATATGCTGGTGCCTGTAAGGCTGAAGAGGAAATGTTATGACCTCTGCACAGCTCAGTTCAGGCTTTGTGTCTCCCTGTATCTCTACAGCTCACAGAGAATGTCAAGGGCAGTGAACAAAATTCTCAACCATTTCCCAGATGAGGAGAGAAACATGTTTGCATCACTTCCATAATGCTTCTATTTCCATAAAGTTAATGCAAAATTTTCAGAGATAAACATGACAGGTAAGTTGTTGCTCCTTCTAATCACTGATACTGCTTGGGCTCACTGCAAAAATGGGATAACCTTTTCTTTTAACTGCCTAGTTGTGGATGATTAGCCATTTCCCACCTTTCAATATCACAGCATGGCAGTGTGCCAGAATGCAGAAATTAGGCACTTAGTCCCTAATGAATCCCATTTCCTCTCTGGCATCAACATAGATGCAGCCTTTGCTGGCACTTTACCAATGGAAGAAGAAAAATGTTAGAATCTAGGTTTTAAGTGGTTCCTTCTAAACTCCTGTGTCCTGTGGGTTTTTTTTTTCCACAAACATTTTTTTGCTAAGAAGAAATACCTCATAACTATGTGTGAATCTAAATATTTGTTTTGTTTGGAAAAACAGTTTGATTATTTCTGTTGGAGCTTTGTGCTTCTGACCTTCCTTATAGCCATGTATTTTTCCCTGTACTCACTAGACACAGAATGATTAGTCACCCAAAATACACCAGGAATGGGTTAATTATTTTTCTTTGTTTCAGTTGTCCTTTCTTCATCTCTTTGAACACACAACTGGAATATTATATGATATTCAGGATATTATACAGTTTTATAGCAGGAATGTTTGTGTTGTTTGACTTATAGTATTTATTTCACTTTGAAAGGCTTTTTTCTGGCTTATTCTTTTAAATTTTTTAAATTAGACAGGTCTTTCCAGAAACTGCTTTTGAGTCCTTTGTTTTAGCAACTAAATTCATAAAGTATTGTCCTGCTAGGTGCTTTCAGATGTTGCTTGCTCAAACAATGCATTTACAAGTACTTTTACAATCTTGAAATACTTCTGCTTTCTTCTGATCTAACCTTCCCCGGGTGCTAAAATGCCAATTAGGCCAGAATCCATGACTTATCAATCTAAATGGGGGAGACACCTCAAAACCAATGAAGACCTAGGCCCTCATGACACCAGTTTTATGAATTCCTCGCAGGGTGTGTAAGTGCAGTCAGCCCTACAAACCCTTCTGATCTTGCTCTGGCAGATGCCATTTAAAGTCTCAATCCTCAGACTATTCAACTGCAGCTTTTAAAGACAGAAATGATGAGGAAGACCTATCTTGCTGCACACTGGATTCAAGAGCTCTTTGGCTCTCATGCATCAGCAGCTGTTGCAGCTGTCGAAGCCACAGTTCCAAGAGCTATCTCCACTGCTGTAGGGGATAATTAGGGATCATTCAGCTGATCAGAATACTCCAAGAGGAAGAGAGATTTTCAGACACATGTTTTTAAAACTCCATCATTCATTAAAATTTTGGTCACATTATGTATGACATCGCAGGTGCTTGCAGATTCATACACCGGAATGCTTTCCCTTTCATACTCTTCTCTCTCTCTGTGATTGCCAGTAATGTGAATACAATAATTTTCATGGACACTGAAAAACAGGCAATTATGGCAATCATAGAATAAAAATACTTTTGCTTCTGCTGGCAGTGGGTGAAGTGACAGGAGCATTAATTATGTTGGAATGCACAATAATACAATATTCAGGAAGTGAGAAAATCATCTGGGCATGAAAAAAAAGGGGCTTTTTTCTTCTTTATGATTTAAGCACTGTGAAATTGTTGTGGACATGGACCAAATCCACTTCTCAGTCATGATGCTGATGCTAATGAACAGAAACTATGTTTACTTGCAGAGAAGCATTAGTTTGCATCAGTGTAACAGGAAGCTGGGTTTGCCACAGACCCCAGTAGGGAGGTGATTTTGTCCAGCTGTCTAATTGCACATAAAGCAATTGGGCAAACTGTCTTCCCTAGCTTTGAAATTTGAATTCAGAGCCAGAGCTGAGCTGTTGTCTTATCTTACTGCTGAGAGAGGCTGCACCAGACTAGAGAGAGATGCAGGCTCTGAATATCTTTGGATTGCATGGCCTGAAGTCTGTAACCAAATGCCACAGTTTGAGTCTCCCTCAGTGGGAGGGGGAAGAAACTCTGCAATCCAGCTAGGAAAACAGCATGAAACTCAAATATAGCCAAGCAGCCAATAACTATATCAAAGTGAGTTAGAGATGCTGACCAGAGAGTTCCCTATAAAAAGCATACTTCAAACAGCTATTCATTTTTGTCTGATCTACATAGCTGTAGTAATTTTCTAAACCACCACAGTTCATTAAAAAAAAATTGGACACTTGACAGTTTTTGAAATGTGAATAGAATTGTACAGGGCAACCTTTATACTGAGTGGTCTGCAAAGATTGCAACTGTATGTGCCACCATGTTTCTACTGGGTGGCTTTCAAAAGGGCAGATAATTGACCTCTCAACTGAAAAAGATAAAAGCAAAAGTTAAATGTGGTGGGATGTTCAGAGGTGGGCTCTTTGGGTGACATAAGCAAATCACTTCAGTCTGGAGCCGGTACTGGAGTTCTTGTGGGTTTTATGTGCATGAGATCAATTAAAAAGAAATTATATGTTATTATAAAGTATAAGTATAAATGTTTTTGTGAAGTGCAATGGCTTGTGGAAGACTAACTTAAATAAAATGTTCCTTATAGTACCATTTAATTTGATCTTTACAGTGCATTCCTGACTATGTCAGCTGAATGTATCATTTAATCACTTTGGAATTACTAAAATGCCCATTGTTTCAGCAGTTGGCTGATGCTGGGAAAATGTAAGTTTTCAATATTGTCAATGCTGGGTTTTAATAGGCATAATTTTAGTCAGAACTGCACCTAATATCCAAGCTCAAAAACTGTGATCCTGAAGCCAGCTGTAGAAATTGGCTTATAAGGAGAAGTTTCAATGAAAAGAAAAACTGTGAAAAATCTTGTCTCATTCATTTAAAGCATGTCTTTTCTACTCCATTTTGTCCTGGTCATATCCTTGTTGCTTTTATTTGGATTATTATTAGACTGAAAATGAAACAAATTGGAACTGTTTTTGCAGGTTGCTGGGAGTGCTTAGCTGACTGATCCACCCACTTATTTATAAATGAAAAAAAAAATTTTCACTTTAAAAAGTTAACAGTCTTCAAAAATTAAATGCTTTCTCTATACAATGACATAGATTCTGTTTTCAAATAGTTTTCTGTAAAAGCCTTTTCAAATGCTCGGTATTCTCTTATACCAAGATAATGCAAGACTTTAGTAACAAAGCTGCTGATTCTGGCTAAACAAAATGCTTTAAAAAGGTTTCTAAAACCTGTTTTGAAGAAGAGACAAAGATAAGATAGATTATATAAATGACAAAGAGGGAAAAACTAACATGACAAAGAAAGCAAAAAGAAATATCACTTGTCTGACTTGTTTTGGTGTCTTTGCTGAAAAACTTAAATTACCTGTCAATAATAAAATTCTATTTAAATCTTCTTCCCCCTGAGATTTATATTTGAGTGAAATAATGCAGAAATACTGAATGGTATAACACTGAGATTGTGCTTGGTATCAAGGTGAGATTAAATGACCCTACTCTTTATGTTTTCAAATTGCCTTTCATTTTTTACATTTTTTTATTACATGGAATAACCTCCTAAAACCTTGAATGAGGCAGTGTTTCAATCACACACCAGCTTGCCTATTGAAAGGTCAGTCTATCTAAATGCCAGCCAGCTCTTCCTTTTATACCTATATTAAATTCAATGATTTATCTGGTGTGTTTCCCAGCAATTGTTTTTTAGACAACCAGGTTTACAAAAAAGGCAGTAAGCTAAAGAGATGTTTAATAAATGGTAGATGGGGGTAGAGGATGATTTGGAAAAACTGTAATTTTCTTAACTCTAACAAGTTGAAATTGCATATTTTAGATACTTCATTTTTCCTGTTTTCTATGCCTCGGGTCGCTAAGCTCCAAGAGCATTATGTCAAACAGGGTGGTGCTGCTTCTTCAACTGGTTAATGAAGCACAGAGAAAGAGACCCTCAAACCCACTGAAATCAGAGCAAGTCTTAAGGAGTTGTTTCCTTGGGACAAGTGTGCCTTCAGGAGACATCTCCATCTGAGATTGTCACCCACAGTTCCTTTTGTTCTCATTTTTGAGGCATGGGTCCTTTTGTCTCTGTAAGTACCTGCCATAAGGTGAGAGCAGCTGCATCTCAAGGTGTACTGTTCCTCTAGAAACAACCAAGTCCCATCACACCCTGCCTGAGCCCTGCTCTTTCCAACAAACAGACAAAAAGCTCTCAAAGAAGGGTAGGAATTTGTGCTTTTTGGATCAATGTAGTACCATGGTTTTGAAACACAGCTGCAATTCCAAGTGTCCAGCACACAGAGATCTGGAGTTCGCCAACTGCTCAGCAATGCTGAAGATAAAATGAAAACTAGATTTCAAAAATCCATCACCCACCTCTGTCACATGACTAAGGATCACTCTTCTTAGAAAATTTAACTACATAAATTAAGATACTGTCCATTTAGGTACATGAATTGTGCTCAGTTCTTGGCATCTAATGTACCATCCTTCCAAAAGTAAATGCCAAAAATCACATAATATCTAATAGGGAAAAGTAGCGCTTTTGAGAACCTCCAGAGGGAAATCCAGTCCTCTGAAATGAAGACATCTAAACTGGATATCTGGTTCCCAATCTGCATAAATAGTTGCTATATCCCTTTGTTTTGCCAATCTAACCAACAGATAGTAAACAGTGATGACTCTGCCTCAATAAAGTTGTCTCTACTGATGCCTCAGGTTCTAGCTTTTATATTTTTCTGATTCTGTACTGCTTTATTGTGTACTTCTGAGCTTCATATTAGGGGATAGTAAGCTCTCCTAACAGAGTGGGTAGATGAAACAATTCCTTCTCTAGCTGGGGACCAAGGACAAATGATCCAAATCTCAGGCCCAAAAGCATTAACAAGGGTGGACTGAACAGAGAAAAACAAGAAAGATGGGACTTCATGGGCTAAAGCTATAACTGAACAATTAACTCAAATATGCTAATGGACCAGAACTTATAAAAGTGAGAGACTCCATGACTGGTCATCCATTTTGTGACCATTTTGGGTTCATCTTGAGTGTAGCCCTGGCTGGGCTTTTGTGCTGCCTGAGGTGGACCCATTGAAGCCTTCTAATAAATACCTACTTTATTCTTTAGTTCTCTCTAGTCTCTGTTCTAGGTCAGCCTTCACAACATTACAGACAGAACTGCACTACAGACTCTGTAGGGTGTCCTCTTTAGTGTTCAGGTGCTGCTGGAAAAGAACAAGGATTTCCAATAGATCCAATATCTTATTAGCACTATCCCATGGACATCTCCTGTCCCCTCTTTGATATCACACATACCTGTGTGTGGGCAGTGGAAGCACTCCCCCAGAGTGGTTCATTTTGACTAAACTGAGATTTCTTCACAGTGGAGGTCTATATCAGCACTAGTTATGGTCAACTGTCTTTATAGCCCCTGAGAGAAAGGAGTGAAATTCATCACCCATTTCAGAGATCTATGTAAGTGTGCAATAAATGGGACTCTACAAATGTCCTTTTTGTCCACTGAGTACAAAGGGAGTCTAAAGCTGACAGCTGAAATGTATATAATTAAGTAAATGAATCCTATGCTAAGCTACTTATTCAAAAGCAAATCAATAATATAAAACCAATGGGATAGTATTAATTTTTATCATTGATACTCTGGGTCAATCTGTCTTGACATTTTTCTCTGTAAGGAAATTGTATATTGAAAGATAATAGAGTACGAGTTGCTTAAATATGCAGTTTAAATAATTCCATGTATTTCTGGAGTCATTTTGTCCCACTTAGCAATAAGGAAACAGTCACAAATATGTTCCCATAGTTCCACTTATTCCTTTTATGTACAATTGAAGTTTATTATTCTATTTTTTCTCTTTTATCTTTCAGCATGTATTTTCTTTATAAGTATTAGAAATCCTAGGGTAGTAGGAAAGAAGGAATTTAAATAGTTGGTCTGGAAGTTTTACCCAATTTCTCTTTGTCTTTGCCATTCTAAAGACCCTTTTTTCTTTGGTTTTAATAATTGGAACTAAAAGACTTCAAATATCTTTTGATTTTAATTTGTGAGAGATATCCTATTGGATATTTATCCTTCCCACCAAACAGACTACTGAAGGCCTGTTTTGATCTCACTCCAAAACAAGCGAACCCGAGAGCTTTTAAGATAAAATATAAAGGATTATGAAATTACATTTAAACTGCAAAAGAAAAGTCAGGTTACAGGTAAATTTAACATCAAAGCCACAGATTTGGTCAAAGGAGAGTTCCCATTTGACTCCTTTGACACAGCACACAGGAATTCTTGTGCAGTACTTCACTGTAGAATTTACAGCCTATATCAGTGAGCCAAGCTTGCTCTGGGTCTGTATGTCTCTTGTGAATTTTTCCTCTACCACTATCCCCAGGGAACAATTGTTCCACAGTTTTACTGCTTTTAGGGGTAGGAAGTCTCTTCTATGTCCACCTTTAGTTTATTAAAAGAGGACTGAACTCAGATGTGCAATGTTCTGGTTCCACAGAGTGAAATTAGTATCCTGTCAATTATGGTTTTGCCCATATTACCTGTACTAATCTCAGCCAGCAGCTGTTGCTGCCCCAAGACTTTCTCATGTCTGACACCTAATAGTAGTACTTATTCAAAATAAACCAAAACCATCATGATTTGCAAAAACTTCCATTTGTAAATGCATTTATTATATTTGAAATTATATTATATTTGAAATTAAATGAAATTTCTTTGAAAGTGGAAGTTACAAGCTATGTTGAGCACTGTTCCACAGCTCAGTACCAATTATAATACATTCTAAGACTGAGCCAGCGAATTTGCTTTGACCAAGCCTGTGTTGTATGTAAACACAGGTCTTTATGTTAGCAGAGTTAGCAAACTAGCAGTTTTCATGCATGCTAAAGAAAGATTTGCTTAAAGAGATAATGTTACAGAATAATGAGTTGTTCCCACAAACCATCTGCTCTTCTCCTACACTAAAAATAAAAATCTGAATCCAATTCCTTTGTTTTGATTAAAGGTTTCTTTGCAAATTATTGTTTCTGAACTTCAAAAACAGAGAATGTTTTAATGAAATCCTGGATTGGAAGAAAAATGTAATTCTTTCCTGTATACTGTTAATAAATGAATGTAAGTTAGCTGTGGGTTGTTAACAGTTTTAGAACCCAAACCTCCATATTTTTGCTGTAAAACAGTGGAGCTATTATATTCATCCTGACAGAGAGTTCAGGAGAAAGGGAGTAAGAAAATCTCAGGGCACAAGATCTGCCATTTGTGAGAAGCACTACTTATAAAAAGATGTTCTTCTGATTTAGGCAAGGAACATGTTTTTAGAAGACACTTTATTTTTGTGCCATACTTCACAAGCTATTTCAAAAATCCTACCTAATTTTATCATCTGGGAAATGCTCCATGCAAGGCCTAAAGTTTATAAATGCAGGAGCTAATCCTCCCTTGCTCTTCCAGCTGGTCACTCTCTCTGCTCCTTCCTCAGTAAAGTGTGTCATCAAAATGTGCCTGGTGGTCAGGGGGTGTAAGAAAAAGGGCACTCCCAGAGTGATCCCTTTCCTGACCCCAGCTGTGCCAAAACAAGTCTGTCTATCACAACATAGGGACAGCACAGGCCTCTCTGATGCTGGGGGTCTCATTTTTAAGGCACAGCCTGAGCCAGAGAACAAAAGTGAGAACCCCATTTGCTTAATACCCATCTTCCATAACTCCACCATTTAATAACTCTATACCCAAGAGTACTAGCATATATAAGAAAGAAATACACATTGATTTTCTGGTGAGGTGGTCCCTAGAAGCAGTGTGCCTCAAGGGACTAAGGAGGGCTAACATGAAGAACCACTAAACCAACAGAGTCTTTCCTAAGTCAGGCAAATCTCTGTACATTTTACAGACTTATCTTTCCTCCCTGCTCGCCCTTCACATCTTCCACGAGTTGAGAAATGGGTGGAAAGGACAGTGTGCTTCCTCTGCAGCATCTTTGATCTTTCTGATGGTATTATTTTCTGATGGTATTATTCCTATGTCATGTGTATGGTAGAAACTAGACATACCTCAAGAAAAGGTGCAAGAAAAATATCACAAACTCCTGAGTATCTTGCATCTTGACCAGTATGAAAAGACCTACACAGTGAAAGATTGCACAACCTGCACATCAGTTACCAGGGCCTGTGAAGGAGAGGCATACTTTAAATTTATAAATGGCTACAACTGTTCCTGTTATAAAAACCAGCTGAAACAGCTGATGCCCTTTGAGCCCATTATGTGAAAATTTTGTTCATCTGCTAGTTTGTAGATGAATACATTAAAGTACTATAAATGCTTGAGTTGATCTGAATTAGGGCAGAGAGTTTCAGAATAATCACAATAAGATCTTTCATGAACGAAAAAGAGATGATAGTTATTATTTCCCGACAGTTATGAGCTGGATGCATTTAGTGCAGTAGACTGTATTTCCCATCTTTGTAATGATGAGAATATTTGTCTGGGTGGCCTTGCCAGGGATTTCCTGGGATTCCCAGTGACCCAAGCCACAGCCCTGTTGAGAGCAAGAAGGTTTACAGTTATCAAATGCATGAGGTTTTTCTTACATCTGTAGATTCTGTGACTGCTTATCACACTCTGGGGGCCTCCCTTAGGTCACAAAGGCAGCAAGACTTTCTGTAGGAAATGCCTGTCTGCCCAGGACTATCAGCATTCTCAGAGGATTACAGGATCTTTCAAATACAGACAGTGGCAAATGCATGACAGAATCTCCTTCCATGTCCTGTTTCCTTTCAAGTTTTCTCCTCAGGCTCTTGTGTTTTTCGGGAAATGTGAATGTCTTTGAAGTGCTAACAAGTATGTTGCTACTCCTTTCCTAATGTCTGCTGTGGAAGAACTTCATAATACTGTCTTTCAGTTTCTCTTTGAGAAAGCCTTCTTCTCTGGCTCATGGATCTATGTTGAAATGTACATCTGGAGTTATTATAATCCCATGAAATTTAATGCTAGTAGAGCTTCTTACTCTTTTTGTTATTGCACAGTACTAAGGAAATCCCCTAAAGGTCACCTCAGCAAGCCCCATCTTGGAAGCCATGACCTCATGGCTCTTCCCTGGGTTGGTCTTCAAAATCAAGAGAAAAAAACCAAATGTTATCCAAGAAAAAGCATCAAGTTCTTGGAGTTTTTTTTTTAATTCTAGGCCACAGATAGCTTCTCTCTCACAAGACAGATAAAATCCTATCATGAATCTGTTCTGGAACCTTCAAGCTCAAGAAGTTCCATTCTTGGGAAAGATATTTACTCTAGAGGAAATCTGACAGATTTCATCAACAACTTCGTCTATACCATGGACAGCAGATTAAACAGCTGCACCATACTTGCCTCAGCAAGACCTTCTTCGCCACGAAACCAGCAGGAACAGTTAGTCCAATGTGCAATGTAGAGCTCCTGTCCATGCTCCCAGTTACCATGGACACCTCTACTCTAGATAACATCTGAGCACATTTGGGCCCTTGATAATATGGGGCTCAGAATCACCTATTTGGTAAACTCTGTCTGAGGTCCTAATCAGCCCAGGGGTTTCACAGCAACACTGCAGGTTGATTCTTCATAACTGTTAATAGAAGAAGGATTTGTGTTGGGTGAGAAATTGCACAGTACCAGTTCCCTGAGAGGCACAAATTTTAAAAACTGACCACATAAATTCATCCAGTTTTCTTGTAAAGTTAACAACCTTCTTTCAATCTTCCAAAAATATACTACTGGTTATGTACTTTGCTGTCAATTGCCTGATTCTGGACATTTTTGTTTCCATACTAGATCATAAAGCTGCACATTCTTAGCTCTTTCTACATCATCCACATCCTTTTCTCTTGCTAATGTACTTAAAGGAAACAACATACCAGGTTTTCCCCTTAACAAAGCTGTCTTCTGAGTCCTGGTGAATGTAAACTAGGATAATCCCCACTGAAGCCAGCAGTGATATATCAGTGAAACCAGAGCTGTGAGGATAAGGTCAGGGGAGAGACAAACAATAGGGCCTGAACCAAAACAGACTCTGAACATTGCTGAGAGCTGAACAACAACATTTCATAAGTGTCTCCTTTTTGTTAAATGCTTGATTGCAGTGCTGGGGAAAGTAGGGTTGGAACAAAACTTAGTGTCTGTACTATTAAAATATTCGAGACTGCGCTAATAAGGCAGACAAGGAGACTGTTCCCTAGTCATGACAGGCAGTGGCACAAAACAGCTTCAGCTAACTCCCTTCTGTCCCTCATCTGTGTGACCTCATCTGTATTGCGCATATATATATATATATATATATATGCAGAAATGTTAACTAGGAGTGTGCTCTGGACACCAGAATAAACTGTTCTAGCAAGGGAGACATCAAATAATGTGACAGTCTTTCAAATGTTAAGGTTCTAAGTCCATTGCTCCAGCACTATTTAGTTTACAAGCTCAGCTGCAATTTCAGAAAGCCTCTCAGTCAGTCCCTGCTCCAGGAAAGGATCAGCTATACAACCCAAGACATTCTGCCAAAAAATTGCTGTTTAACCTCTTATTTGTAAGAAAGGTTGTGTTGCAAACACTACAAGTGCTCTCGGCAACCAAATCCAATGCTCTGTACACACATCAATAGAGTTTTTTTCCCATGGTCCCACTAGAAGTCTCCCACTCCCTCATCTTATGCTCATTATTACTCATCCTGTCCACTGAAAGTGCAGATCCAAATATAGACAATTTAGAGCACATATATGCCATGATTCTGGCCCATCACTTACTTACATTTAAGTGTGGAAATATGATGAAGTAATTCAAATCCATCGTGAATGCACATTGCCAAAGAGAAGGAGCAAGTAGTCTGTCATTTAATAAAATCTAGTTCAAAATAGCATCATTTAAACAAATCATCCTAAGATAAATAAACTGTTAATTAAAGCTCTCCACTGTTCCACATAGAAAAAAAGATCCAGCACTAGAGTGCAGGAATGGTCTTTACTTCAGTGAAGCTGAAATAAAACTGGGAATGTTTGTTTTTGTGACTTTGCTCATTTATAAAGTGCCTGTTGCTATAGCAGCTAAATGCTTGTAGCAAACTTGCATAAACAGAAATTCTTATAAAAATGTGTTATGCTAGTTAATGACTGATTTTATTCCTGTGTCTCTACTAAATTCACATGGCATGATCTGACACATGAGAAAACTGACCACTGGGGTTGCAAAGGCCATATATAAAGGCATTTCTATTTTGTTCTTGCAATTAGCCTGAATTTATATATATATATATATATATATATATATATATATAATCCTGTGGAAGTTTCCACTGTCATTTGCACTTTAATAGAATAAATATCTTTAAGAATGTTTTGGAAATTTGTTATCTAGATGTATAAAGCACTCAGCTCTTGGGATGAAGAACTACGTATACTATCAGTACAGAATGACTATAGTCTTGGCCTAATTTGGAAGTGGTGTGTTAAGGGATATAAAACATATACCAGTGATCTAGAAGGTCTTTAGGCCAGCATGAGCTAAGGCAAGCAAAATGTCACAGAAATACGTCCCCTTTCAAAAGCCCTCTGACGTCAGTCCTCTGAAACTGTACCCAAACAGCAGAGTGGGCAGAAGCTGTTGGAGGCAGGGTGTCTTTCACTCCTCACTCCTGTGTGCATTGAGAGCCCTCTTGAACTCCTTTCCAGGAGCATCTCTTTCTGCCAGACCCAGACTTGCCCTACTGCAGTGGTAGAAGCACAACCCTTCATAGAAATAACCTCACAGATAAGTTGCTGATCAGCACAGACAATTCTGGAAATAAAAGGAAACAAGAAATGGCAATTAATATGTCATTAAGGCATTCAGAGAGCTGTTCATTGGACTGATTTCTTTGTTTGAGCATTTTTTTTTTCCATCAAAATGTCATATGGGATATATTTGTTGAATATAAAAGCCTTGCAGATTTCCTGTGGCAGTTTTTTAAGGAAGCTTCTGACAAAACCAAAATGGAGAAAATGTCCCATCTGTTCAGATACTGGATGCAGAGCTGGAGCTGAGCAGAGGGTTGAAAGGCAATGCAGGCAAGGAGAGGAGTACAGCAAGGCAGTAGGGCCAAAGAGGGGCCAGGAGTATCTGACAGCACTGCAAAACAGGTGGTAAAAAGATTTCTGGTTTTTTTTTTCCTGTCTGTGATGAAAATATATCATTCAGAGCAGCCTGATTTGGCCATGTTGCTTACACAGCTGTAGGGTACCAATTTGTGACAGTCAGTCACTTCACACCTTCCACCAACACTCCAAGCCTGTACTCTCAGCTGTGCTTCACAGCCCAGAAGAGCATCTTGTGAAGGATCCTGCTGCTGGGGTTAAAAGCCCATCTGTGAGTGACAACAGGCTCACAGCTGGGCATGGAGTAGGTCTGAAATGAGAACATCACTGTTTGCTCAACAGAAGAATTGCAAGGCAGATAGTGGTCTCCTGCTGAGCCTGGTGGAACAGCTGTGCCCAAGAGGGATTCAGCTGCTTAGCAGTGTAGCTGCAACCTTCTTAGGTTGCTCTGCTAAGGAAATATTCCTGGAAAGGTGAGGTTTTCCTGATGGCCCCTACCACCACTACTTCTATGGCTGATACTTTCTATGTCACTAATTTGTTCTAGGCATGTCAAACAGGAGAGTGAGTGGGTGTTGATTTTTACACTATTTGCATTATTTTTGCATTATGTTATCCCAAGCAGACTGTACAGCAGGGACATGAATCCTCAGCTTACTCTGGAGGTGATTTAAAGATCCAGTAGAACACATAACCAGGCATTTTTGATCCTAGCTCAACATATATGTCCTTATAGACTATAATGTGTTGATCCTGGCTGATAGCTGAGCTCCCACTCAGCTGCTCACTCACTCCCCACTGGCAGGAAGATAGAGAGAATTTGAAGAACAAAAGCCAAAAACTCGTGTTGAAATGCTAGGCAAGTGTTAATAACTAAATAGCTGAACCCAAGCTGCTTGCAGAAGCAAAGTGTAAAGCACTTTTAAGTGTAAGTACTGCTCAGCAATAACTAAAACATCCTCATGTTATCAACACTCCCAAACATGGCACCATATGAGGTGCTGTGAAGAATGTTCACTGCATCCTAGCCAGGCCCAGCACATATCCTCATATATGTTTCTAGCATAGGTCACTTTGCTTAGTCTCTCTTACTGCTTCTTAGGGATATTTTTTAACAGTAATGATGCTAGTAATGTTAGTTATGTCTTGTTAATTCAGCAGTTAGTATAGAATAGCTAATGCTTCTCCATCAAAAATGCAGAGCTTTTTTCTTGCATAGAGCTAACCAGCAAGGGGCAGGTAATAACCTGCAATTCTTTGCAATAACCCAGCTGAAGACTTGTCCACTTCTGGCATTTTCCTTCAGTAGCCAAAATTACAACCTATAGAAACATGTGGATAGGAGGGGTTTTGGTTAGGAAGGGCAAAATCTGCAATAGCATCATGTATCAGCTGGGAGATCTGGAGTAAGGTGCACATCATAACTTTTAGAGACTACACGTAATTTGATGAGATGCAGATTGTTTATTTCATATGTAAGTGCAAATGAATTAGGTTTAAATCATTCTGGCAGTAGCTTGGCAGAGGAAAGTTTGCTGATTTGTTGAACAACAATGATTTATTCACTCTGAAGTGTTCATAAATATACATAAGTAATATAGTCCAAGAAGAAGCAGTTTAAAATCACTTAAAGCAGAATCCAGTCTTAGAAGCAGACAGTGATGGGTAAGGCTGATAGGTTTTTAATCCTTGTATGTAGAAAAATGAGAACTTCTTAACTTCTTTTCTTTTTTTTTCTTTTTGCATTCCTATAGTTACTCCAAATTCCTTCAGTAAGGCATTAGTATATTCACAGCTGTTTTTAACTCCCACAGGAAGATTATAGAGATCCTCCTGGGAGCTATTCCCAAGCAATGCAATGAAAGGCAAGAAGGTTTTGGGGAGGAGAAAGTATTGAAGTCCCAAAACCATGCCCACCCTGATCTACTTCTGGCATAGGATCATGTTTCAGCAGGTGAGGAACAGCAGCTTATGTTGTTTAACAAGGCCTTTGACACACACCCACAGTATCCTGTCACCATCACTGAGGGCATAGGGGCTGGGTTAATGGGTGAGCATGTTGGTGGAAAATTGTCTGGAATTCCTGGTGTTGTGATCAGTAGGATAAAATCTACCTGAAGAATTCCTCAGGGACTGATGGTGGGAGACCATCCAATGTCCTTATTAATGATCTGGAGTATGGGATGGAGTTCTCATTGCCAAAACTGGGATCAGTAGTCCTCTTCCATGCAATGATTTTGTAAATATATAATGTCTTTGAGGGAAACCTTGGAAAATATCCATGTTCTTAAATAAAGTGAAACCTGATGATTTGACCAAATTTTCATTGGGCAACTGTGACAATCATAATATTTTTATGTCACTGCTTTAGAATTGCTGGCTATGATATATGTCTTATATCGTCTAATGTAATTTTGGCTGTGTGGTTAAAAAAGATCCTTTGAATAATTTACCATTTTTCCTAAAAAAATTTAGAGAGAGGCATCTGGACTCCAAGTAGGGTAAACTTCTAAATTAGGTCAGATTATCTGCTGCTACAGTTGTATGAAACTACCCTGATTTCCTTTTTGGACCATTTTCTGCACTTTATTGTTTTCATTGCTGATGTAGCACTGGCACACTGACCCTCAGCTCTTGAAAGGAAATATATACAAGAAATAAACTAGTAAAGCTTTTTCAATGTCCTGTCCTTCCAGGTGTTTGATGAGCTACAGCACTTTAAAGCTGTAGTTCCTAGCTAGACTCGGCATAAGTGCATGTTTGCACTTACTAAATCCAGTTATATTGCCAAATATTTCATGTGACTCTTGCTGTGACAGTGCAGAAGTCTTTGTTGTACATTTACAAGTCACTGGGAGGGATGATGCTCACAGTTTATGAGAAATCCTAGAGATAGTAGTGAAGAGAAATGGAAAACTCATGTTGCTCTCAGAGTATCACATAGAGCTGAGCAATTGCTGTGTTGTGCTGGTAACCTCCAAAGTGTAGTGGGGCCAGCTCAGTCCCTAGGTTCACCCTGTTTGCACAAATACTACTTCCACTTCTGGACCTTTGGGATCTTCCTGACTCTGATGTAGACATGGCCAGACCAGCCTAATGACATGATATCAAGCACTTTTAATTTCTCTCTAAAAAAATAAAGTTCATTATACAGACCCCTAGGGTAGCTAGGCTCACTATTGCATGTTTTGAGAAGATGTTAAGGTACTCTGAAATGCATTTGCTTGAGCACATCACACTGATGTCAGGAATATCTGTTGGCTGCTCCCTGGCTGGCTGTGGAGCTGGCAGGTGCTGGTTAGTGAACTAAAGGTTCTGTAGATGTTGGATCCACGCACCCAGGGCAGATTTCTCTACTCTGACTCAAACCATGTCATTGCTGTCAGCCTGAGACATCACTGCAGAGCCATCACTGATGCCATGGAGGGTGTCCAGCTGATGTGGGACAAATGACATCTCCCAGACCATGTCAGGGCATGACAACAATAAAATATAACAGAAAGAGGCATTACTGTACCTTGCCTTATCTGGATGTATTTGAATTACACCAAAAACCCCTCCTAAGCCTCCCCACAGGGTACTTAGCACCCTACAGACTGTCAAGACAGGAAAGGCAGCATTGTATTTATCTTCTCATGAGGTATCAAATGCAGGAACTTCCATCCTTCTACATTTCAGCACTGGCATTGACAAGGCTGCTGAAACGAGAACAATTACAAAAAATTAGTCTTCATAGGACTTTCCCAGTTAATTTCTGGTCCACCTTATTTAAGTGGGTCACCTCAGATATATTTCTTCACATTCAAGCTGAGCACACCGTAACTGGCCACTGCATAATGCCAGGTCTCCTGGAGATACTTGCAGCTGATGATTATTGCATTTCCCACTGTTCTGAGTATCTGTGCTTATGATTAACCCTTTCTTTCACTTCTGGGTGGATGACAGATTCCAGCCTACCCTTGGGAGTAAGATAAGCCATTGCTTCATGAAGTGGATAATAAATCTTAGCTGGATGGCAGCAAAACCAGAATGAGGCATGAAGTGTGCAGCACTTTGGCACTTCTAAGTAGCGCAGAATACATTTCCTCAGCTGTGCAGCCGCCAGGACACCGCCAAACCTTCTCTCTCTCATCTGAATTAGCTTCTTACAGAAGGCTGAGGCAAGCTCGTGTTTCCAGCCCTTAGTGCTAAAGCGCTTTGTGGCTTGAGGGTAAGGATATGCAGAAAGCTTCTCACAGGCTCCTGCAGGCATGCAGATGGCTTTGCCTGTCTTTCTCTTCTGGTACAGGCATTTTTATGATAAGGAGGAAGTTTGAGCAGAATCCACAAAAGAAATCACTCTGAAATCCTTGAATATATTCCCTAAGGGCCGGAGGTACATCATAGACACTGTTGACTTCAACTGTAACAGAAAAGTTCCATTTTTCAGCTGCGTTTTCTGCCTCAGAGACAACAATTTGCAATGTTGATTAGTGCACTCTGAGAAAATCTTTAGGTAACATAGTGGTGAATATGAGAGAAACTTTGTTATATAACTAAATATAACCCTCTTGTAATCAAATATTTCATGATGTGCATTAAAAATATTGAATATAATAAGGTTTTTTGAATATTCAGGTAATTTTATAAACAGAACTTCATAAAATATACATTTTTACTCTTACAGAAACTTCCTTACTTGTTTATTCATTTATATATAACTGCACATGGGTATGATATATGTATGTTTATTTTGATATCCAAAATGGCTCACAAAACAGATAATTTGCAAGTACATAAATATTTTCCTGAATGTTTCTATGCCTTTCGAAGAGTCTTATGTTTCCCTCTGAATTCTTCTAGAGCAGAAAGGAAAGCTACACCTTCCTCTCACTGCCTTGCTCTCTTTCATAAAACCACATGAAAATAGGCCAACTGTATTTTGGATGTCTGGAAAAGAATCTGAGCAATATAGACATGCAGACATGCAACTATTACAGATCTGACTAATTAACCAGCTCACAGTAAAATTTATTTTTCACTTATCATGCTACCAGACATGCACAGGAGTGGAGGGCACTGTAAGTTACTGTGAGAAGAGTTATCTTCACTCTGTTTTTATATTCACATCTGTGTTTGCTTTATGTTATTATGTATTTGTGAGTCCTACACAAGTGTTTTTGCAGAGCTTCAGAAGAGGGTGGGACAATGTTTTATAAATTTTTGTATTCTGAGCACAAGCCCTGAGCTATAACAAATTATAAAATGCTGACAGCTGGTCTACCATCTAAACGCATTAGTTGAAAACCATAATTTCTCTTGTAACTTCTAACTTTTTTTGTAAGTGGGTTAAAAATTTCTCACGGAAGATCCCTCAGAGAGGACAGTCAAAAAACTGGTTGTTTTACCCCAACAGAGTGTCTTGGGTTACTCCAAATTTCCTTCTGAGTGGTGCAAAGCACATGTAGATGCAACTGAAATGACAGGATCTTAATTTTAATGCTCATCTTTTTATTTATGAGCAACATGGTTCCTCGTACCTGCCTGGTATTGCTGAAGATGGGGAGCTGTGCTGGGGTGTGTGCAGGGAACACCCTTCCCCTGGAGGCAGGGGTGGAAGGAGGGGCTCCTCTTTGCCTCCTGCTTAGAGCTGAGCCAGGAACAGCTCAGCCAGGTGATGGGCATTGCTGTGCTCCCATTAAGGCTGGAGAGAATTTGGAACTGGCTGAGTGAATGCCTCTGACAAATGCTCTAAGTAACAGTGTATTAAAAAAAAAAAAAGAAAAAAGAAAATATTTTAGAGTTAATTCCTGTCTGGATGTTGTAACCTTGAATCTTCCTCTCTTCTTTTACTCTGTCATGAAGTGTAAAAGCCAACAATGGTCCCAGTCTGGGTGGATGTAGCTGAGATAGGATTCACTCCAGCCCCTCTGAAACTGCAAAGGAGGTGAAGCAAGAGTCATGATCATGTAAAAGCAACAAGAGGCTGATGTAATCTCTCTCTTGGGACTTGGAGAATACCAAATCCTTGTCCTTGCCTCCTCAAATTGCTTCTCTGTATGCTTACTGCATAATGCCTTCTAGCAGGTTAGGCGGTGAGTGAGTAAAACCAGGCTTTGTCTCAGCAACTGGCTTTGTGATACCGGCACCTGCGATGGGAGAGGCTCAAAGCTGCTGTCCCTGCTCCAGCCTATCCACTGTGCAAAGAGATCAGTGTATGTGACACTCCCTGTGTAAGAAATCTGAATCTCAAGTGCTCCTCATCCCTGCTCCTTGCTGAAAGCCAGGTGCTATTCCCAGCTGCTCCGGTGCTGGAGTTTGAGTAAAGCACATGTGATGTGTGGTGGGTCATCTGCAGCACGTGGAACACCCAGAGCCCAAGTGTGCCCGTGACACTGGCCAGCAGGGAGTGTGGGGTTGGAACCCTTAATTTGTGAGGGCCAAAGGGAAGTGTGTGCTGAGCTGGTGGGATCTGCTCCGGCAGCCTGCAAAGCCCCACCACTCCACACTGTGTAGGAAGCTCCTTTGGGTGCTAAGGGCTCAGGAATGTGTCAGGGGATGTCAACAGCAATATGACACCTCTTTGGCTGTTGCAAGAAGAAAAGTCTTGTAGTATTTGAAGTACTTTGCTGTTTGTGAGTCTGTGTCTTTCAGTACTAACACAAGGAATCATAGAATCATAAACTCTGGTTAGGTTGGAACTGATCTTTCAGATCTTCAAATCCAACCACTAATCCAATATTGACAAGCCCACCCTTAAACCATATCCCTGAGTGCTGCATTTGCAGACAGTGACTCTACCATTTCCCTGGGCAGCCTGTTCCAATGCTTGACAACCCTTTCAGGGAAGAAATTTTTCCATATATCCAATCTGAACCTCCTCTAGCTCAGTTTGAGGCCATTTCCTCTTGTCCTGTTGCTTTTGCCAAGGGTGCAGCTGTGTCTTTGTATGGCTGTGAATGTGCTGCCTTTCCCCCATGATACAGACATTGCTGGTTCTCCACCTGTATCCTACCTTGCACCACCTACCAGACCCTTGCTCTGACCCACTGTGTTTCTTGGAGATAAATATCATCCTCAAGGGTTTTCAGAAGCTGGAGATTCAAATAGTTGATGGATTTAAAAAGGTGAAGACATCCACTTTTTTTTCCCCTTATCTTCTAGTTGAGTTATCAGTGCAAAATCCACTGCTGCTATGAATTGTTGGCTTATACGATGTGGAGTACATCCCTCTAGAAAATGTCAAAGTGTTTCTTGAGGAAATCTCAAGAAAATAGCTATATTCAATGGTTATGTACAGTTCTTCAAAATAAGAAAAAGTGGTTTGTTTTATTTGACTTGATTTTATTAACCTTAAATAAATTGCTGTGAAACCAAACAAATTGTGCAAAGATTGCTCTTGGCTGATTTACCAGTGAGGGTGTTTCTAAGTGTACAATTAATGTAACAACATAAATTCAAATTAATGTAACTGTACAATGTAAATACAAAAATAACTAGACAGTCTAGTCCCAGACTGGGATCTGGTTTATAGGCCCTTTTGAGATTTAGTAGCTGTTGCTATTGCAACATTTAAACCATTTATGAGATAAATGGCTGAGATAAAATCTATGTATCACTGCTTTTTAGAGCCGCAGGGATACTTTTATGCCTAAAGAGCAGCTTCTTACAGATAGTTTGTGAAGAGCATTTGCTTTTGAAAAATCAGGGTATCAGTCCCTCTGTCTCTAATCCCATTCACCCCCAAAGATGCAATAAAATTCCGGTGCTGCGAAAAAAACTTTACTCTTAATTAATACGCTCTCTGTTGTGCAAGCTGACTTCTGAAAGAGCTGGTTGTGAGAGTCCCATGAAGTACACAATTCATCAAACTTTTCATCCCACCAACACCTCATAATAAAGGGAAAATGCCACAATGGAAACTTTTTGTGGTATTTCTTCTGGAAGAAATGGCATAATGAGATAACAGGAGAGTTTGCCTCTTGCAGTCACTGCCTAAGGTCAGAGCAATCTTTGAAGCCTGGCTAGGAGACATAACACAGCATTGGAACAGGCAATTGCTGTGCTGCTGTCTGCTTTCAAATATGTGAGATTCAAACAGGGGAAAATGCTTTATCAGTTTTATCAATGAAATTTCTACAGGAGAAAATCCGAGTCCAAGGTCTATGAATCTCATAGGATTTTGCATGATGGAATTTGCCTAGGAGTGATATCTGAGACATGAAGGACTATAACTGAGACTAAGGGCTAAGTGCTGATCTGTGCTTTTTATTTAAACTCTGCTCTGCTCGCTGTCCTGGGTCTTAGTTGTTTATTCTACTCACTTTCAATGCCATTGATTGTGGTCACTGCCATTGATTCAGCCACACCAGCTAATTTCCCCCCAAAACTTTCTCATTCATGGTCTCCAGAATAAAAAAAAAAATCCATATGCCAAATGGAAAGGATTAGAAGACTTAGACTATGAACCCATGAAAGTTGCCATTCAGATTTGCTCCTGGAGCTAGGGGGGAGGCATGACTAAGTGTTCACCTTCCCTGTGGGAAGTTTTATACAAAAAACACACTAATATCTGTTGTGGTGATTTCCACTTCTGGCTGTCCAGCTCAGCATCATAGAAAAGACAAAATGCTTCCTAAGGAACCATTTAAGAGAGACAGCTCTGTCTAAGGAAAACAAAATGACAGTAACAGTTGTGTCTGAGAACCACCCTGATGCAGGGCTAGTTAGTGAGGCGGATGTAGGCTGAAAGAAGAGGTGGTAGAGCAGCCACAACGAAGATGCTCTAAAAGCCCAGAGGTACCTTTCTCCTAAGCACAGAGCAGCAGAACATGGTTATATTGAGGAGTGATAGCACTTTTTGCATGGTGGACACACTGTTCCTAGCAATTATGTGCTCATAATGGGGAAATATCTTCCATCAACCTTAAAGATGGATAGGTGGTTTTGAAGAAGAAAGAAAGAAGATGATTAATGCTGATACAACAAAACCATAAAAGGTTATTGAGTGGAGCAAAGTTATGCTCTTTGATCTGTTTCACTGAAAACCACTCTGTCGGCTGCTCCCTCAAGCAATTCACAGCAACCTCAATGCAGATGACCATAACTGAGAGCAGAAAAAGGCTGCTTTCAACAGTAGCTGTCTTACTTCAATGAGACAGACACCTTTAAGTGGCTTGGACTCTTCAGAAAATAGTGTCTGCTGAAATGCAGGCATGCTAGCACGCGGTATTGGGGATGAGCTGCTCCCTGCAGTGTTTAAAATGGGAGTCAGCCCAGCAGCTGTGCTGCTCTGTCACTCGAGAGGGCATCCTCTTCCCTACAGTATTTTTGCAGTGTGCCAAAAAGGTCAGCAGCTTGGGATGGGTTTATAGTCGTGATGGTAGAGGTGTTTGGGGCATTTAAATTATTATTTTTTCTGTATTCTTCCATAATATTCTTCTAGAAGTCCCATCTAGCTTGGACAAAACATGCAGAGTTTCTGCAGTAGCTGCCACTGTACCAGGATTCTCTCCTATGCTGCACTGTACTGTAGAGCTGTTAGTTAAAAATGGAAATCATTCATGTGCTTTGGCTCTGAAATTGCATTTGATAAATATCAAGACACTTTGGTGATTAACTAATAGGCCATTTATTCAAAAGTAGTATTCCCAAAACAAAGTATATCAGCATTTTCATGTATAACTGGTACATTTCAAATGCCACTCATGAAGGGAGGGAGTGCTGGACTCACGTTCTTGCCAAGAGAATCATGGGGGACAAGGCTCTTCACGGAGGTTTTGTGCAGTGAGATGGATGGGGTTCAAAAGTCTTACAGGCTCTTATTTACTTTGCTCACCTTTGAGAAATATTTCCTTTAGTGAATAGGCAAACAATAAGAGCTAACAGAGCTTCTGGATATGAGAAATTATCTGCTTCTGGTAGTAATGAGCACTGCAAATTACTCATGGAAAATTCACACTGGGAATAAAATTAGTGAGTATGCTGTGACTGTTTCTGAAACTATTCCAAATAACCAACATTCCTGTGTAGTTTCTTTTAGCCCAGGTTTTAAAGCTTTTTGAGACATTAATTACTTACACCTACCATGTGGCAGGAAAAGAGATTATGATTCAAGGAAAAGTAAGAATAGGATGAAACAAGTCTGCATGACTGTTAGAAGGCACCCTGTCTAGGCTGAGTCTGTCCCTAATGCTTTGTGGCCTTCTGTAAAATGATGCCAACTTCCAATTATTTTAAACTGGATTCCTGAAATGATACCCACTTCAGTGGCACAATGTACCTGAGTGAAACAAGTACAGGAAATAGAGGAGTCAAAAGACATGTAATTAAGAACAATTTTATCTTGAAAAATGTATCAAGTCTGGGCCCACTTATAGACAGCAAATGTTTATGTAATTCATCTATATGGGAATTACAGGTCTGAGTGGCCCTAATTGCTCTTCATTGCCCTTGACTCAATTATATAATTACCTTTAAAGAGTCAATTATCTACTAAAATGTCTGCTCACTTTTAAAAACTGCCATATATTAGTGAGTGAAGGGAAAGAAGGGAATATCCTCTTTACGAAGTAACTACAGCCAAAGTCTCTGTATTGGGCCTCTGGGAGCCAAAAATTACGTCAAATAAGACTATCAAACATTGAGGGAACTGCTTTATCTTCCTGTCCAAAGGTAGGATAATGACATGTGTCTGAGGCATCATCCTTGTCCAGTTTCTTCCTGACCTCTAGTAACACAAACCGTACAAACCTCTGGTGCCACTTGCTCCCATCCTTCATTAATTTCTCTAATTGAAAACCCACTTGCTGTAGCAAGAGCCCATTAAATTAAGTTTTCCACACAGAGCACAGTGAAGAAGTGTTCCTGTGAGTGCTGATATCTGTCCCTGGGGCCACAGAGTGGTAGTGGGTTTCCTTTGATGGCAAAGCTGGCTGAGAGCAGTTCTGCTCTTCTTCCTGTGGGCTATTCCCCTCTTCCCTTGCTCCTGCCAGGCCCTGCCTGCCTGAGGCTCTACGGGGAGTTCAGCATAGTACCTGAGAGCTTCTTCTTCTCCTCTTCTCTTACAGGGCCTCATCTAAAGATAACCTTAGACCTGGAGCCCAGTCAAGCCCTTGAGGTATTGATACCAAACTGCTGTGGAGAGGCATGGGGCTTCGCACTAGAGGAAAACACTACAGGATTGAGACTCTGCCTTACTCCAGCTCTGTCAGTCTAGCTATGAACTCTTTGCAGCTGCTTGCATACTCCTTTAATCACAGAGCCCAAAGCTCAAGTATTTGACTTGCCAGGTCCATAACTCCTCAGTGAAGTTTTGATTTTCCCATGTGGTGAAAGATAGCACACATCTTCATATTTCTTAGCATGACCCTACATGTATCCTTTCTTCCACAGAAGTGGTATAGAGTGCTTTGCATTCACTTTGTCCTACTCTACCTAAATATGTGTGTCTTGACTACATCCCTGTGTTCACCCTAAGTGCTCTAGAGCTTACAAAATGTGGTTTTTCTTCTCATAACCTCTGTGTGATGGGTTCATTTCTTCCTGAAATGAAACCTGCACTCAATATTGCACTATAGGGAAAAAATTGCCCTGAGGATAGCCTGTTTGCTTTTTGACTAAGTCTCTTAAATATTGAGACCTATGTAAAAACTGGAAACTCTGAATTAATGTGGATTTTTTTCTGGAGTAGGTTTTTGGTTGTTTTATTTAATTTTGAGGGTTGGGGATCTTTTAGGTTTGTTTGTTTGTTCATTTGTTTTTAACATGGGGACAGAATTTGACCTGGCTTGTTAAACTACTTAATTCTAAGTCATTATCATTCTCTGAAGTATGCTCCTGTTGAGCTCACTTCTGAACAATTCTCTCAGGCACATGGTGTGACTCTTGGAAATGGTGCTGTGCAGGGCCAGGAGCTGGACTCAATGATCCTTGTGGGTCCCTTTGAACTCAGCACAGTCTGTGATTGTGTGATGAAGTGTCTAATCTCCCACTGCCAGTAATGAAGATCTAGTAAGAGCAATCAATGAACAATTCAGCTGAACAGAAACTACGTCCCTACTTTATGGTGAGCTGAATTGCTCTTCAGGCTCCAGTGACTCTAATGGGAGTATAGGAATTAAGTAACCCAAAAGTACCTAAATTTAAGTCATTGTTTCACACTGGTTCTTGTACTTGATGCTCCCTAGTCAACAAAGAGCATCAGACAATTTTAAAGAGCATTTTGTTTGACCCATTTTAGAAATCTGCCTTAGGAGATGCATTAATTTTCATTTATCTAACATGAAATTAGGTCTATTGCTTTAAGATAACTATAAAGTTTAGCAATCCTAAAACTCTCCAGCTGATTTAATACCCATATGGTCATGACCAGAACCTAAACCAAGATAACAGTTTGAATATATGTTATCTACTGCTTCAAAAAAGACCTGGAAAAAACCACCATATGTATGTATAACTTCAGGCTCAATTAAGGGCAGAAAAGGTTTTTGCTTGTCTCCTATATCCATATTTAAAATGAATTCTGGTTTTCATAAAATATACAATCAGTGCTGTCCTCATTCCTGTAAGATGCTGTCCAAGCTAACAGTTTAGCAGGACAAAAATGGTTGGGTTTCTATGTGTCCTGTACATATAGAGTTAAAATTTATGTCTCACCTGGGTGTTAGTAGATGAAGGACTAACAGGTTCTGTGGCTCTAGCCCAAAAAGGCACTGTAAAATGCCAGGATACTGTCCTCTTCTGTAACTCTAAAAATAATCTCCATTATTCTGAAATCATGAGTGATTGAGCAAAAGGTGTGTGATCAGTAGGAGTTTTGTAAGGCAGTCCATATAATCGAAAGTGTTTTTCATTTAATGTAAAACATGTCTATATCAAATGATGAAATGGAAATCAAGCAACCTAGAGAAGTAAAAACCCTTCACAGTCTATCACCACCGTTCACACACAAAACTTCAGTCACTATTGAAATTATGATAAAGACCCCTTTATGCTCCAATTAATGACATTCACCTGACATTACTATCCAGTAGATGCACGATTAATTTTACTGCTAGACCTTATGGTTTAATGGTTTCTTCTAGAATGTACATCAGAAAAAAAATCAATCAGTGCTGGAAATTAATGAGTACAGGATCTTAGATTTAATGGAGCAGAAGATGGATTCACTGGTGCAAAACCTTGTGTGAACTGGGAGAAGTAGATAATGAGCAAGAGATACTCATTTATTTACAGAAATTTCCCTAGCCTGGCAGAGCTCTCAAAACTGATCAGCTGCTAATTTCTACTGAAAACTGCTTAAGGAAAGAACCAAGCTCCTCAAAAAGGAAAACAAGTATTGGTTACCTTCCAAAAACATTGTGTTTCACGTTATGGTCCTCTCTAGATCATGTCTCTGGTCACTTTGTGACTAGTGATACAAAGTGGACACCTAAATCTTGAGAGTCTTAGGCACTCATCAAGACCTGCAGTGGTATCACTTGCTCTGTTCCTAATCTTCATTTTCTATAATACCCTCCTGGATAAAAAAATCTGACATTTAAAATTCTTCTCACACCTGACTATTCTATCTTTTAGGACCTCTTAAAAATAATTATTTTGGCTTTATGTCGGGAATGGCAGTCTTTGTTCTTAGAGAAATACTTCAACAACTTCACTGTTCATTTTTTTTTTCTCCAAATAAAAGGAAAGTGTTGACAAGAGAGTGCACATTGGTGCTTGGTTTTTTGTTTGTTTTTTTTTTTTTTTTTAATATTAATTCAATTTAAACAGACTTGCACATTTGTATGTTATGCATGCATGCACACACAGAGACAAATTTATATTGGTATGAAAGCAAGTCCCTGCTTAACATTTTTAAATGCTTCTTTTTAGCTTAGATTCTATTTATATAGCAATGGCAATTTAAAGAAAAGCCTCAAAGACAAAATGAGACTTCCAGCAGAATAGTTTCCTTAGAACAGCAGGAAAACCACTCAGTAAGAAGGTGTAGAAGGGTTGTAAACTGCAGGCCTGAAAAGTAAAACAAAATCCTCTTCTGCTGGCTAAACTGGTGAGTCCCCACTCTTCAGTCTGCTGGTAATTTGGGTGACTCACCAGGACTTTGCAGTACCACTGATTTGTCTACAATTACTTCTACAATTACTTCATAACTTTTCAATTATGTAGGACTTCATGGATTCCAAAATCTGTTTTAGGAGGGCTGTGATAGCAGGATCTTTTTATAGACCTGGGTTTGCAGTGAGCAATCTGTGGTATCAGATGGGGATGTTCTCAGTGGCTGTGCTCCTCAGGTGGGCAGTGTCACCAGCACTGAGCTGAGCTGTGGCTCAGCTGTACTTTCAGAAGGGGAGAATTCCACTAAGACAAGGTTCCTACGCTATGAGGTTGGCAGAGCATGGGGAGCTCTGTGAGCATGTGCATGGGTGTGCACAGAAATTTGGTTGAACACAGAATTTATGAATGTGAAAATAGTCAGCCTTTGCATAAGCTTGGGTGAGATAACACTGTCTGATGCCTACATTAATTCCACTGGCTCATTGTGATTTTAAATTTGAGGCAGAGACTAGAAAACAATAAAGAACTCAGCTCTGTGCTTTGGCATCACTGCCTGGATGCTCCTGTCAGTGATTACCCAGATAATTGTTCAAGTGCAGCAAAATATTTTAAAATAACTCTGCTCTAATTGTTGATAATGATATTTTGTCTCAGCAAACATGCCAAAGATCAGTGCCAAGATTTTACAGTCAATGAACAAGTACTGATTAAAGAAATCCGCTTATTAAAAGAATGCATGGATTTGTATGATGTGGAAAGGCTAATATTTTATTTCTCTGATTATAATAACAATCTACCTTAAATTCTGGTTTTATAGGCTGTGTTTAACAAATCACTTTTTCTCATGAATAAAATTAGCTTCTCACAAAAGGCCAGCTGCTTCAGAATGGGATGTGATGCCTTGTCTCCTTCATACTTCATCTTAACAGTCACACACAAAGCAGGAGAGCTTATATTTCTTTATACCTGACAGGAGATCTGAGTCTGCCTGGAGTCACAGTGCTTCACACACAGCGTGGCTGGAAGTAATTCTTATTAATAAAACTGCTGAGAGCTCTGCAGCTAAATCTTGAACATTATTTCAGCAACTTCATTTTGGAAATAAAAGGACACTGCTTTTGCAGAATGACCTTTTCTTTCTCCAAGAAGCTCTATATCTAGTAATTATTAGGTCTTTTAATTTCTGAGGTGTGTTACTATGTGCACACAAAGTATTTGTGCTTTGAAGCCTAAGCTCAAGCCAGTAATGCTGGAACAATCCAGTGTGGAGAAAACAACCTGCAGCTCCTATTCACACCAATAATGAAATTGAATTCAAAAACACCAGCCTGCTTGAGCTTAGGGAGAACAGAAACCTAAATAGTAACCAGCTGTCACCTCACCCAGCTGCAGCTCTTGCCAGATTACCACCCAGGGACCCAGGAAGGAGTAGGACAGCCATCCCCATCTGTCACCTTCGAAGATCCATGTGGCTGTGCAGTGAACGGGGTGGGAGGTGGCCCTGTCCCCCTGTCCCATGTCACACTTCATCACCTTGTTTTGGTGTGCTACCCAGCCAGGCAAACCTCTGCCAGCTCTGGGCACTGGGCAGAGCTGGGCACAGGGGCTCTGGGGAGAGGGGAGGTCACCAGCTGCTTTAGGGATGGGGGCAGCTCCTGCAGCACAGCTGGAGCAGCACCTGGGAATAGGAACAGATGGGAAAAGAGCCCCATGTGCTGGTGCTGCTGCAGGAAAGAATGAAATGAGGAGATACACCTGAAGCTTTGGAAATGCATTCCCATGGGCTGTGTTTCCAGCTGAGCAAGAACTTCCTGTGGGCACCAAGACATGACTTTTGGCAACTTCCCATAGCTCTGGTGGAGTGATAGGTTCAGGGAGGTAACACCTTGGTGAACCCTGCCCAAGGAGCAGCACTTTCCCCATGAGGCTTGGATTTCTGCAATATTCCTGTCTATTCTTCCTATCCAGTCTAGCCTGTGCGACGTGCTCTAGCATCACCCTGCTGACCAGGGAGGCTCAGCCAGATGACCTGTGTGGTTACTGTGGTCCCTTCCAAACAGTCCATGGGATTCTGTGATTCCCTGCAGGAAAGCTTGCACCCAAAGCATGGAACAACTTCTTGACTGGGACTTTGGGACCCCCTGGCACAGCACAGTGGAGAAAGGTTGTATCCCTGACAACTCCTGGGGCTGGCCTTTGCCTTTGATGGGGTTTTTTCTATCCCTCTGAGACCACCCTAAGCCACAAACGTGATACTACCGCTGCCTGGTGCTGCTGGTGTTGCCTTGACCCCAAGTGTGGAGTTGCTGCAGGCAGTGCACGCTCTGCTTAGTGATGTTCTTTTGTCACAAGGCAAGGGCAAGAGCCTGTGAATTATAGTGAGCAGCACATCACTGCAGACTTTTTGGAATCAATCCAAAGTCCATTAAAGGCAATGGAAACACTCCACATTTCCACTCTGCTTTAAAAACTATTATCCTTTATTTCTGTCAGGAGTCTTGTTTCACAGTAGATGGCATGCACTGTCATAAATCACTCAGAAGAAGCAGCAAGCACTTACTTAATACAGGGTAGCTAAAGGTGCATATTCAAATGTTTCTTATCTGGCCAAAACACATTAAACTATTTCTGGAAAAATTTTTCTGCAGAATGCTGCCTCTGTGCTTCTCCCATCAGTTTACAGCCTCTCCTTCTGAAGTGAAAATCTCAGACTTAGGGTTTATTTGCACTCTGAAAAATTTATGTTATGCTATTGATACATATCTTCTAATAAAATAATGACCAGTGTGCTGGAAAATAATGTAAAGGTATTTCATGTAGGTCCCAAGTTAAATAAAGCAGTTTTGTCTCTCAGGTTTATGGGTTGCTTCTGGTCCATACCTCTCAGCTGACAAAGATCACAGCTGTGTGGATTTTTAGTTGACTAAAGCAGCCTCTTGCAATACGTCTAAATCCCAAATACAAGGATAAGCCCAACTCTGTGCATACTAACCAGCTGCTTTCCAGTTACCCATTAAAATCCTCTGTTCTATAAAGGTGCAAATACTACCTTACCCATAAAGGTGTTTGTCTTTATGGGTCTCTTCAGGTCACATTTCATAGGTTATAGAAAAGTCCAACTACCTTCAGTGCCAACTATTTTTGAACAGAAATCTAAGACTAATCAACCCATCAGATGATACTTTTAGCTAGAAGAGAATATATCAAGCAGAGGCACAAAGAAATGAAGCTGTCCCTCCTGCACTGAGCTGTGGGATCTCCAGCAGGCCTGTATCTTGTACAAACCCCCAAAATTTTCTACTTTCATCTGAGAGTTAGTATTCCCTTTTGCCAACTGCTCAGTTGAAAATCAACAAGACAGATCATGCTGCCAGTGCTCATTCAGGATTATCTCTCCCTCAGAAAAAAAACTTCTCTTGGTTAAGTAATAATCCTGCTGGTTTTGTTATTGGAGCAGGAAGGACAGCTCTTCTCTGTACCATGGACACTTCCCTTCTGGTCAGGACAAAAATTAGTCCTGAGGAACAGGACAGCCAGTGACACCAAGTTCCAAGCTGGAATGCCTTTAAGCTCCAAATCAACTTGCTGTTTGGTCTCCAGGGTACCCACTGCTGGATACCCACATGCCCTCCACAGCTGCAGTTTTCCCTCACCACTAACAAGACAAAAAAATATTGGCACAAAATTGGGCACAGAAATGGAGAATAAAGAAAGGACACAAAAGATGCTAGGAAAAGAAGGACCACCAGGGGCTTACCAAAATCTTGCAAGAACAGTGCCCTTCCTTTTGCTCTTTGTGGGCATGAGAGATGGGTTGCTCCTTTTATCTGTGCTGGTCCCCTGTATGGGGGAAGATGTTGTTGTTCAAGTGTGTGTCAGACTGCAGGATCAGACCTGAAATGAGCAAGAAGTGATGGCCAGTCAGGCTGTTGGGCGTGAATGGGATTTACTGAGCATCTTTCTCTAAGCCTGTAAGCTGTACCTGATGTGCTTCTGCCTGTTGAGCTCAGAGGAGACATAAAGACACAACAAATTCATATAATTCAGAAAGATGGTTTTGAATAGCTTTTATATCTTAGGTTAATAATTTCATTTTTTGGGTTCCCACAACACAAATGCAAAGAAGAGAGAAGACCCTTGTAGCACTTTTTGCCATAAATGCAGTTTTTATCTTTCTCATGTAAACAATAGGCTTTGGACGTCAGTTTTCTTCACAGCCCCTCTGTCTTTCCTACATGCACTGAGAACCCCTCCTCCTGGCCACTCAGACATGAAAACAGAAGGTCTGCATAAGGTCAAATAGATTAGCTGAATAAATCAAATTAGGAAATGAAGAATCATCACTTTTCAAAGCTGGCTTGTGACAGAAAAAAAAATGCATTTTTCTCCATTATTTGATTTTAATAATCAAATACACAAAATTACATTCTTGAAAAAAGAATCAATGAACAAAGTCAAGCTAAGCTTCTGCTGCTATTTTGCTGAAAGTATTTGCATAGGCAGGGTACCTGTGGCTTTGATCATTTACCTAACTGCATCAGCTGTGGTGGCAGCTGCAGAGACTTGCAGAGACGATAGGTGGGTCTCCAGGGCATGGAGAGCTGACACAGGTACTTGTGATACCTTCTGAAAGAGCAGTGTGCTGGCATAGAGCTCTCCATTTGACCTGGAGGCTGTTTCCACATGTCTCCCATTCCTTTGAGAGACAGAGCTGAAGCCTTTTGCAACCCCTGGATGCAAAACAAAGTGGTCATCTCTGGGATTTGTGCTGCCTGCCATGCAGAGGTGGGAGGAGAGGCAGTAGCTCCCAGCCACCCCAATGCAGCAGCCACAGGGTCTGGATTTTGCCTTTCTCTGTAAACTGCAGCTGGAGAACTGTCTTGACTCAAATAATTACAGTTTTAAATTGACACAGTAAATTTGTCAGGAAGCAGAATACAATATGTTAGAAAATACATTTTTGTTCATACCCTGGGCAAAGGTTTAGTTTCACCCTTCTTAGATATGTGACTGGTTATACTTCTTTATTTATATAAGTCAGAGCTAGTTCCTGTAGCAAGAAGCTTCCAATTTAAATTGACAGAACAGAAAACAATTAGAATTAAAGGAACAGAGAGATTCCCTTGTAAAGATGTGCAGCTTTTTACTTACCTGAAACCTGATGTCAAAAAGCTCTGTTTACTGCCATGGATTCAGTTCCTGGGTGAAGAAAGCAGATTTGAGGAGCCTGTGGGAAAGGGAACTGAGCATTTTCTTGTGCAAGTATTAAATGTAGAGATGATTTGCAGGTGTAAGGAAAATGTGTCTGCTGTCAGGGTTTCAGTACTTGTAAAATTTTCTCTGCTAAAATGCTTGGGGTTGGAAACTAATACTATTTGGAGTTGTGAGCTGTATCATCATAGTGCCATGAAGTAAAACTGCTTTTATCCTGTGAAATGCAGAAAACATGGAGGAAAAAAATATGCTTACTTGAAAAAAAACTATTTGAATTTCATAAAATAAATCACAAGGTGCTTATTCTTAAGGATAGTATAGAGTTTTTTCAAATCTAAAAAGAAGAAACTGGAACAAGTGGCTTCAAAAAGAGCTGGTCATTTTCCTTTTTCTCACCAGAAAACCTGAACAGAATGGGACGCATTCCCCCAAAAATCAAGGCAAAAATGTGAAGATTAGCAGGGTACATTTGCAAAGCTTTGGACAGGAGAGAAAGGAAATTTACAGTGCCCAAGAGGTGAATTTGAAAGAACAAGCTATATGTACAATCTTTACTTCCTGACATATAAACTTTCAGTCCAGAAAAATTCCAGAGTGCAAGTGATGTCAGCTCAGTTGTCCTGTGCAGCTGATCTGTATTTAAGTCAGGGCTGTTCCTGGTGTTCACAGCCAGGTGCTAAAGTTGGCTAATGAGGAAACCTATTGATCTGTAGCATTTTCTTTCAAAAGTTTAAAAGCAAAGAGAACTGTGAAAATGAAGTGATCACTCTCCTCTAACATGACAGCTTTCTCACCTGCTCTCCCCTGTTTGCCTTTGTTCTGGTGCTCCTGGTACACTGCACGGTGGAGACTGCAAACAATAAATGGGAGAAGTTTGATTTTTATTCATGCCAGGTGCAAATATTGGCTTTCACCTTTCTTAGCATGTGACCAGTTATACAATATTAATTAACTGATAGGTTTTTAATTTCTGATTTTCTTCTGAAACTAAAATTTGATTTCTGTATTTCAATAGAAAGTTGAAAAATCTTGCCTATGGGAACTACTTACGGAAGAATCCTTCTGTACCCAGCAGCAATCCCCCACTACATGGTTATAGTAATCATTTAGTTAGATCTCTTGCTAATCTTGGGAAGACTACTGGGAGGGGACCTGACTGCCTGCCTTTGCAACAGCATGGGAAGGGTGTAGTCCATACTGCTCCTTTGCTGGTCTAGATCTGCCTTTCCTGAAGGAATGAATGGTACCAATGACAAGAGCTGCTGTTATCCAGCAATTGAAATATATGATCTTTATATTGGGGATTTCAACTGAAAAATTATTCATTACAATAGGAGAAGCATGAGAACTATTTACTTCATTAACTATTGGGTTAATATTGCTGATTTTTTTGTTAGAGTTACAGAACAGGTATTGAGATGTAAAACTCATTACTTCCATTTGACCATTTTGTATTTTTACATTTACAAAACATTCATGTGGCTGGAAGCCATGAAAACATGAGTGATTAAGTGATGATTTTGACTCATGATTTTTGTTTATGGCATGAAGATAAAGCATATTGATCTGCACAGGAAAGCAAGAATTGACTACTTGGTCTAGTTCTCCTCTTTCATTATGAACTGAAGTGGGAGAAGCAGCTCAGAATTTCTCACTTATTTCTTTTACTGCAGTGCTTGCATAAAAGTGACAGGACACAACAGACTAATTGAAACCCACCAGATCATATCTCCTGTTTGGTAAGTGTTTTTTGGTTTTTGTTTTTTATTGTTTTGGTAGCTATACTCAGATGTCTCAAAACTGCCATCCACAATCTAGAATAAGGATGACTTTCCCTTCCCCAAAGCATCAGCACTTTGGAAACACTCTCCAGGTGTTGTTTCCAGAGCATCAATCCTATTTTCAGTGTGCTTTTTTTTGGAAATAAGTCCTGGTGACCTCAGGACAGGGCTTGGCAAAAAGAATTTAATCCAAATTCCCTCTTCCCTGGCACTGACAACACCTCTGTTAGGACCTTGGGACCCTGTCTCTCAGAAAGAGTCTTTGGACCCTCAAGATTTTGTATGCTGTGGACTAGAAGTGCTTGCCCTTGGGTGCCCTTGGCAAGCAGTGGCTCCTAAAGAGCAGAAATGCAGTGTGTTGGTGTAGTACAGCCCATCCTGTTTGATGCATTATTAGGTATTATTAAACATTCATCATTGTGGCATTTGTGCTAACAGTAATTTTACCACCTGTCCTCGTAGTTTCCCTTTGATTTGTTGCTAAATGATGGAAGTTGGGGCATTTCATATGGACTTGGCTCTTTTTCATTATCAAATTAATGGTCTGTTCAAGTTTAACTATGAAACTTCTTATTATGTGAATCTATTAGCAAAAGGACTCTCAGACAGAAACCCAGAGTGCCCCACTTTGTATCCATCACTACTCTGGCATGTTCTCTTCCTCTAGGGAACAGTAATGTCCATTCTTACTGGGTGGCTGGAAAATGAAGTTACCCAGCAATACAGGAGCTCACCTAAAGGGATAATAAATTTTTTACAATGTTAAGTACTAATTTAAAACATTCCCTAGACTGCATTAAAGACTATGAAACTGAGTTACACAAAAGGCATCTGGGAATTGAGCTAGTAAACTAAAAGTGATCCTACCAAAACAAATTGAAAAATACAGAAGTGTTTGTCAAAGCCAAAAGTCAGGACTTAATTATATATGCGGCCAAAATTGTTGTACATATTTATGCAGTTGATTCATTGAGAAATACTAGGGAAGAGTTGAAAAGGCAATCACAAATAACATATTTTGAAATTTTTTATAGAATCATTTAGGTTGGATAATATCTCTAACATTATTGAGTCCAATGATTAACCCAGAACTGCCAAATTTAGCACTAAACCATGTTCCCAAGTGCCACATCTATGAATCTTTTAAATACCTCCAGAGATAGCAACTCTACCATTTCCCTTGGGCAGCCTGTCCCAGTGTCTGACAACCCTTTCTGTGACAAGATTTCTCCCAATATCCAAAATCTCTCCCAGCTCACCTTGAGGCCACTTCCTCTTGTCCTATCACGGGAAGGGGAGGGGAAGGGGAGGGAAGGGGAGGGAAGGGGAGGGGAAGGGAAGGGAAGGGGAAGGGAAGGGAAGGGGAAGGGAAGGGAAGGGAAGGGAAGGGAAGGGAAGGGAAGGGAAGGGAAGGGAAGGGAAGGGAAGGGAAGGGAAGGGAAGGGAAGGGAAGGGAAGGGAAGGGAAGGGAAGGGAAGGGAAGGGAAGGGAAGGGAAGGGAAGGGAAGGGAAGGGAAGGGAAGGGAAGGGAAGGGAAGGGAAGGGAAGGGAAGGGAAGGGAAGGGAAGGGAAGGGCTCCCACCTGGTTACAATTTCCTTTCAGGTAGTTATAGCAAATGATAAGGTCTCCCTGAGCATCATTTACCCTAAGCTAAACAACCCCAGGTCTCTCAGTTGTTCCTCATCAGACTTGTGACCCAGACCCTTCACCAGCTCTGTTTCTCTTCTCTGCACTCACTCCAGCTCTTCAATGTCTTTGAGGGGCCCAGAATTGGACACAGCACTTGAGGTGTGGCCTCACCAGCGCTGAATACTGGGGATGGTCACTGCCCTGTCCTGCTGGCCCCACTGTATCTGTTAGAGGCCAGGATACCATTGTTCTTCTTGGCCATCTGGCACATGCTCATATTCAACCAGCTGTCAACCAGCACCTCCAGGTCATTTTCTGCTGGGCAGGTTTCCAGGCACTCTTGGGAGGAGCTGTTGTGTCCCTCAAAGGCTGAGAGGCCCTGCAGAGAGACCTGGATGAAGTAGAAGACTGGGCAATCACCAATGAAGAGTAAGAGAAACAAGAGCCAGACTCTGCATCCGGGACGGGGCAGCCCTGGATGTATGGACAGACTGGGGAATGAGAGCCAGGAGAGCAGTGCCACGGAAAGGGACTTGGGGGTCCTGGTCAGTGACAAGTTGAACATGAGCCAGCAGTGCCCTGGCAGCCAGGAGGGCCATCCCTGTCCTGGGGACATCAGGGACAGCATTGCCAGCTGGGCAAGGGAGGGATTGTCCTGCTCTGCTCTGCACTGGGGCAGCCTCACCTGCAGTGCTGGGGCAGTTCTGGGTGCCACAATATGAGAAGGACATTGAACTATTGCAGAGTTTCCAAAGGAGGGCAACAAAAATGGTGAAGGGCCCTGAGGGAAAGCCGTGTGAGGAGTGGCTGAGGTCATTTGGGAGACAGGGCAGACCTCACTGCAGTTACAATTTCTTCATGAGGGGAAGAGGAGGGGCGGGCACTGATCCCTTCTCTGAGGACAGGACCTGAGGGAATGGCCTGAAGTTGTGCCAGAGGGGTTTTAGGCTGAATATTAGGAAAGGTTCTTCACCTTGAGGGTGGCACTGCAATGAGCTCCCCAGGAAGTTGTCACAGCAGTTTACTGCATATCAATGACATTATCATTAGTTTGGTGAACACGTAGTTTACTTGCAATATTAATTGCAAAATTACAGCTTAAATATAAAAATAACTTCAATTAATTGATTCTCAAACAGCTAATGTATCATCTGGGAAATCATGAGAAATAGACAGCGTCCTCATGGGAAGCAATAAGAACTCTACCGTGCACTGGGTATAGGAAATAATAAAAGAGTAAAAAGGGTATTTGCAGGCTAGTAGGATTAACAGCAAACCGTAGATGTTATTGCAGTGGATTGCTAGTTTACATAGCTGGGATGAGCCTTAAGATGTATTTTGAAGTCTTTTGGTGCGCTGAAAGACCAGAAGGCAATGGGTTTGTGCCAGTCCTACTGAAAATGTTGCCACAATGAGGGGTCAGGTTGAAAAGAAAAGATCTGTGCCACCATGGGCTTTGTAGGAAACTCAGCACCAGCCCATTGCTGATGATGCCATGGCCACCAGAAAATCCTTCTGCACTATGTGAGTAGCTTAGGGCTTGCCCCTGGGCAGGTGTTTGTCCTTGTATTGGTCCTTATATTAGTCCCGTTTTACAGTTTGGTGTCCTGGACCTAAGGGACCAGTTTTCAACGCATACTGTACAAAGAATTACTGCAATCCTCTTGAGAACAGAGCAATAAGTCATGAGGATGGAGGGCAGAGCTACAGTTGGAAAATCACTTAGCAATGTTGTGCTTGGAAAATGCAAATAAACGTGTGGAGTAAATATCTGTATTAAATACAAGAACAAAACCTAGAAACAGTAAATATTTAAACATAAGTGTTCAAGCAAAAGCTGGGAATGTGCTGATAGTATCTATGACAAAATTAGTCTTGAATTTGCAATGTGGCAATGCTGCAAATGGAAAGATCTCTCGGGATGCGTTGACCTGGCAGGTCAGGAGCAAAAACACCACAGCGACTAGAGGCTGGGGGTGCACCTGCTGTGTCCTGTGCTGTATGACAGCATGAGGACACAGCTCATGCTGTGAGAGACCCTCTTCTCACTGCATTCTGGATCCAGGCTCAGGACAGGGCACTGATGTGGCTGAGATCAGCTGTAATCCATGGGGCTGTACTCTCTCAGGAGTTTAGCTGGTATATCTGCTCTAAGACGTGCACACAGAGCAAATCTTGTGGCACTGTTTTCCTCTAGTGTGATGCTATGTTACAGTTCTAGTCTACAGAAACTCAGCCAAGAGTACTTGTGTCTGTGTAGTGCTAGGATGTGGGTGGTAATTAAAATTATAGAAGAGTAACAGAAAGGAAACAAAATTATTACTGACTAAAAAACTGGTTATGTAGTGTGGAGAAGATTAATCAGATTTATAGGACAGTGGAGACAACATGATGGCAAACATTTGGGAAATGTCAGCAGTGGAAAGTCCTTGTTTGTGTAGGATGACATTAGGATAGGGAAAGTTTTGAGGAACATTCCCCAGCAGAGTTGGTGAGAATCTCATTATCTGAGTTGGAAAACATAGAGAGAACAAAATGTTTAAAAATATTTCTGAGCGGCAAATTTTGTCCATATGGAAAGGTGTACCTGGAGACATGACATTTTTCTTCCATTTCTAGATATAATAAGTATAACCTTCATAGCTGTAGAAAAATGTGTAGCATATCAGGTTCTTGTCTTTTGGAATAAAGGGACGTAGGATGTAATGAAAGGATATCAAGGATACCTTTGACAAGGATATGTTTATGGCTTGATTAAATAGCTGATACACAAAACCCAGTGAAGACTGATTAGAAAGGAAGCTGTAATCATGCAACAGATAAAAAATGCTTTTCAATCCACATGTGATAATTTACTGCAAACTTAACTATAAGTGTGATTAGAAGCAGTGGCCTATATGGTATTTTTTTCAGATTGCTAAAGCAATTGATTACAACTGAAATAGAAAGAAAACTTCAAATGAAGGAAGACACTGCTTGGGTAATACATATAAGGGAATTTATTGAGTCTTATAGAGGCTCAATTGCGCAGACATCCAGTCTGAATAAATTTAAAATTAGAGAAAACAATAGAAAATTAGTATTGGCAGCAATATGCTACATGTTAAACAATTGCTAACTTTAAAGATCCATGAAAGAAGATGAGGTGCCTAGAAAAGGTTGCATATGCAACTTTTTATGGGTGCCTGCAGGATCAGGGCAACCTGCTGGATCAGGAAGTCCTGACTGTCTACTCTTTCCCTTTTTGTAGCTATCCTTGACCACAATCTAGATAGGAGAGTGGCTGGGATTTGGAAAGCTTTGCATCAATTCCAGGGTCTGCCTGTGATTTTGTGTCAATCATTTCTATGATTTCTAAGAGTTACTTACCAGCTCAGGATTGTGGTTTCCATCTGTACCCTGAGCAGTACAAGGCATTCCAGGCAGGCTCAGTTCCAGTCTGAGCCCTCATTTCAGTGTCCTTGTGTGAGTACCTGCAGGCACATGCCTCTCAGTCTCAGTGACCAAAGGAGATCCTGGGGCCTTTTGAGACACCCTAACACCCATGTGACCTTCATGGGTATGACCCAGAAAATGTAGGGGGCCTGTGGGGTGTCCTAGGGTGTCTCAGATGGCTCAACACTTACATTTCAGGACCTGAATCATAGCCTGGATCTGTTCTGTCTGAATGAAAATAAAACACACTCAGACACCTACATGCTGACACCTCACTTTAGGTGCTTTGAACCAGACCACCCATCCACTGTGCTGCTTCTCCTGTGCCTGTCACCATGGAAATGACCTCCTTGCTGGGACACTCTCCTTTGAGTTATCCCCAAAGTGTTGGGACGGTCTGGAGCACTTAGCCACCTCTGTCAGAAGTGCTAAGTAACCCCCCATGGGTGAGCCTGCAGACATAACCTGACAGAGAAAATTCTCTTCTTCAGAGAGACAGAAGCAGTTGCACAGAGAGGAAGCAAATACTTGAAATGTTGAGGTTTGGGCTGTATCCAGACCTGGATGGAGTTTGGACCATTTCCTAGCATGGCCAGCCTGGTTTACACAGTGCTTGTTATTTGCCTCAGGGAAGCAAATATTATATTCCTGCTAAAAGAGGGCACCTTAAATTTATTTCAGCTACTACTAGTAGTAGCATAAGTGGTGTTTATCTAAGATAAGATAGAAGAGGGAAGAGGTGAGTACAGAGGACAATATATGTCTTAGCCATCATATTACTATAGAATTCTAAATGGCAAAAATTACTAGTTCTTCCACTGTGCTTTCTCTGAAAAGCGAGGTGCAAAATCACTTAATATGAAGAAATATACAGGATTAACAAGAAAATATGTTCAGGGCAAGTCTCAGGAAACACCTAATTACTCCTGGAATTAGAAACTGATATTGCAGGTTGCATGGCAAATTTCTGAGACAGAATGTGATGAGATCTCCCAAAAATGTCTTTCTTAATTATGCTGGAAAAAATGTTTTTAAATCATCAACAGGTTAACCTGTCTGGTGGATATCAGGAGCCTTTATTTCATTTTCCATGACAAACACATGTGGCCAGTAAATCTGTATTCCTAAGGACTCTCATATTAAAAACTCAGCCCTGCTCCCTTCCAAGGCTTGAGGGAAGTCTCTGATACTCTGTTCCATTTACATGGCACTCTGGAAAGAGTTCAGAGACAAACATTACATTCAAGAGCTCTGAAAAGATAGGCTTTTTAGTCTTTATTGTAATTATCCCTCATTAATTTAAATAAGGGTTTTGAAAATACTGGACAAAGGAAACAGGCTGTGTGGGATGAATTCACAAGATAAAATTTACTAAGATATATGCTTTAACTCCTTGTTTTCCTATGCTCTTAAACACATATGAAACTTGGAAAAGAATGCAATATGCAATATGGAAAAAAAAATCATCATAATTCTGTAGAAACATATGAGTGACAGTAAAAAGGAGTTGTTCCTTGCACAAGTGATTTACATAATTTATTTTCTTATCCACTTAGACTTTTGAGTTTCACTTAACAAAAATGTTTAAAAAAACTTAACATCTTCCTGTGTTTTGTATTTACATGGACCAAATACTCCAGAGGAAAAAAAAAAAAAAAGACAAATTGTCAAAATTTTATCAAGTAAAAGTGAAAGTGAAATTTTATCAAGTAAAAGTGAAAGAATCAGGGTTTTGGATCACGGTTATAGCAATGCTTTCCAGCCATTGTACTCACTTTGTGACTTATTGATTGTAAATAGGAAACTTTCTAAAGTAGTTTGAGCTGCAGGTGATGCAATAACTCTCCCTCTGATGAAAGCCAAGCTAACTGCTCAAAGCCAGCTCATGGTAAAGGATAATTGGCTTTTCCATCTAAGTTTATTCTGGAGAGCTTTTTGAGATATGTGATGTCTGCTTATATAGTGAAGGTTCCTGAAGCAGCCTGTCCTGTTTCCAGCCCATAACATTCCTCTTTTAGGACAGGATTCATTCTTGTGTTTGTACATGAAGCTGTCAATGGGTGACTCCTCCTCTCCTTCCTATAAGTCTCTTGGTTAATATTTCTGTCCTACATGGTGATTAACACATCTGAATTTGGACATCTTGTTCTTTTTTTCACCACCGGAAAGCACAGTGGTATTATTTCTAGACCTAATATATTGAGAACAATTGTAATAAAAGATTATATAATATTCCATTTGTCACAAAGATTGAAATAATTTCACATAACATATTAAAACCATAAGATAATGAGACTGTTAAAGTTGTGGAAACACCATTAATTTTGTTTAACTTGGGAGAACTCAGTGGCAGTAAATCACAGATTGTTCTACCTGCAAGGAAGGAAGATGTTCTGAAAATTGTGGGTCAGCAATAAAACTCCTTGGGTAGTGCAGTTAAAATGTCCATCATGAAACAGTATATAGAGCTGCAGTTTGGAAAAGGTTAATGTTATTTTTTTATTACTTTTTTACTGTGCTAGCAGAGAAAGCCTGGTTTGCCCTCATCTCTGTGGAGCAGGTCCCACATTCAAGCCATATATGCAGAAGATATCCTGTACTCACAGGGATAGATGGAACACAGTAATGACTGTGAGCACATTTTTTCTCCACATTTTCATTTCTTACAGTAACTTCCAGTGTATTTTCCCTCTGCCGGGGACCCATTCCCTTAATGATGCAGTGCAATGACAACGAGCCTCAGCTGAGCAGATCATGGGACCTGTCATTAGCCTTGTCTTGTTGGTAACATTTTCTCACATCAGCCTTCTGACTGTAACTTACTCTTTAACCTGAAACCATTTCTGAGAGAGCAAGCACAGCACACAGCTCTGCCAAACCCAGCACTCACTGAGGCACATTGCTGCTGTCCATGGCCAACACTGTCAAATCTTGGGTTGGGCAGCAGCAGGGGCACTGTCCAATGGAAGGACAAATAGCACCATTTGGTGTTCTACTTTAACAATGGCAGACATTTGAAAGGCTTGTGTTATTTTATCTGAGTGTTTGTTCTTCTTTCTTTCCTGAGATTCTCCACTGAAACTTCTGCATTTGAAATTGCAGCATACAGGGACCCTTGTTACATAAGCAGGAGTTGGGGATTGCAGGAGCTGATTTACAGTTACAGGGTATGAAAATTATTCCAAGGTAAGTAGAAAGAGACATGGACAAAAGCAGTAGTGTGGCTTCCTAATCTGATAGGGCAGGCTAGAGGTATAGCAATATACACATGCACATGCACATACAAGGGAACTTGGTTCCTATATGAGACCAGATATGCAAAAAAATTGTGTGGTCTGTAAGAAGCCATAGAAATATGACTAAAGAGTTTGTCTGGAGAAAGAGAAGAAAGAGACCAAAAATCTTTGTTTTGTCATGGGCAAAATTACCATGGATTTGTTGTGGCAATTTAGCAACTGCAAAGTGCCAATAACTGTTTAGAAAATTATTTTGACAAAAACTTCCTTTGCATTCTCAAGATGCAAAACCAGGAAATATTATCCCTGTCTTGAATTCTGAAGGATCTTTTTCCACCTTTGCCAAGTCCTGCTCTTACTTAACATCAGGGGACATTTTGGAGAGTGACAGCAAGAAGAATAATAGGGAAAGGAAAAGTCAGATAAAGCGAGTTTCTATTTTTCACTCCACTGTTAACATTGAAACTTTTGACAGTTCCTTTAATCTGTCTTTTCTGCTTCATGCATAGGTGGAACTGGAAAAGTAGAGCTTTTCTCAGGAGTACTTTCCATGTGAAATTATAAAGTTTTCCATAAGAAATATGAAAAAGGGATTTTTCTTTTGCCACACTCACAAACTTTCACTCTCTTTCAGCTTTTGTAGAGCTAAGAAATAGTAAAAGAGTGTGAAGAAGAGGAGCAAAATACATTTTATTTATAAAAATAACACCTTCCCTTTTACACACTTGACAATGATTTCTGAACACAACAGTTTCTCTTAAAATGTAGCACTTCTAATCCTTTCCTACAGTTGCAGAGCTGGTGAGGCTATGGGTTAAATCTGTGTGCACATAATTCTCAATTCTGCAACAGAAAACCTTGGCAAAAATCTTCTTGACACTTTAATTTTTTTTTTCTTTCCATTTTTATAAGCTATGTTTCTGCCTGCTTCTCCTTTAAAGCAGGTTTTTGGTTCAGTTATACTTGCAGATGGAGAGTATGTTGGAAAAATGTTAGCTATCTCTTATTGTGAGTGTGATAATGTTCCCTGAGGGCTCATTGCTTATAAAAAATATCTTCATCCTGCAGCAAAAGAATTAACCTCAGAAGCCCAATAGCCACAGGATTAGGAAGTCAACTCATTGAACAAAAAGCACTGAAGAGCAAAAGCTGGCATTAGGAGTAAGATATATTTTATAGGACATACCTGGACCCCCCACTGCACCATAGACACAATTCAGGTGCCAGAGTTCAGGAGAGCAGCCCAGCTCCGAGTCCTAAGACTGATTAGACCTCAAGAGGCTATTTCAAAACAAACAAAACACCTCCTTTAGGCACCTAAAGTTCTTCAGCACATGGCCCCCAGCCAGACTTTTCCTATGGCTGCTTTGCCAAGAGATCCAGTGTGCTGGGCTGTGCATGGTGTATCTTCTGCTCTGAAGTTGGCAGGAGGTACCACCCAGCTGATTTTGACTGTACCACCTTGCTGGGTGGCTGAGAAGCAGCGCAAATCTCTGCTTTGTGGTGCCAATGCCTGGCCACCCTGCCTCCAGCTGGATGGAGCAAAGAGCACATGACATCCTGTGAAGCTGGGACTGGGCATGGTGCTGTGGCTGTGCCTGCACCTGTGCCTGCACTGGGCACACCAGGGCTGCCCATGGCCTTCCTGACTCCTGCAGCTCTCTCCAAATCAGAGCTATAATCTGTGTGTCTAATTTAAGTTTCCTTATTGAATCTAACACATCAAATGTGTGAAGATATCACCCACAAATGCTGTTTTAAACATCCTACACCATATGTTGACAGAGCCTTTTGGCTGTGACCAAGTGGCTTGGCTAAACAAATGTTAGAAAATATGTTAGAATGACTCCTTTTGCCTATCCAAATAAAACCGCGCTGGCAAGTGAATATCTTTCCTCTGCACTGGGTTTTTACGTAATTGTTTCAATATTCCATTTTAATATGCCTGTGTATCTGGATGAATCTTGATTGTTCTCAAGTGAAATATTGTGAATCAAATCATGATGACAGAATCTTGACTATTTAATTAACGTGTTAGCATGTAACTAATTTATTAAATTAATGTGTTAGCATGCAACTGTAGCTTGATTCCTACAAAGGAGTAAATTAACAACTTCATTTAACTATGCTGTTCTCAGTGGAAAAGAGCACACTTAAGTGCTCCATGGTGCAATTTACACCTGCTTAATTACTTTCATTTACAAATTGTCTAAATTACCTTGCCATAGAGGAGGATTGGGAACGAAATCCATGAATCGACTTAAAACTTCAGACTTCAGTGTGAGTTTAGTACACTTCCTTTGTCAGAGGTGGTTCAGAAGCTATTCATAAGAGGAATAATCCATGGCTGTTTGTACATCCCTCTGTCTTGAACCCCCAGATATCTCAGTTTAGATAAAAATTTTCGGTTTATGTCATGTCAGTAGAGAAAGAGGAAATGTTTTTGTTGTTGTTGAGGTTTTTTGTTTGTTTTTTTTGTGAGCAAGTGGCACTGGAAATGTGGATCCTCTGCCATGTTTGGACCTTTCATATGGCCCATGGTAAAACAATTCCTGCCATCCATATCCAAACCCAGTGCTGAAACATGCAACTTCTTCTACTTGTCAGTGCTCATAATTAAATAAGAAATTAAGCTGAATATATTTTGGACCTGGATTTCAAGTTCCTGAGTGACTCCTGTCCATACAGTGGGCCAAACCAAACTGTAGTCCTACACTGTTGAATACCATGCTGGGATTCAAAATTCATGGCTAAGTCTGTGAGCCAGGAGCTCTGCTGGTCCTGATCCCTTTTCTGTGCTGAGTGCCAGGATTAGTCGTATTTATTGACTGTGGAAACCAGGGCTCACAGGCTCAGGGCCTTTGAAAGCCAGTAAGTTTTTCTCTGTTTTAGAGAGAGCAGCAGTTTTAAAATGAGGTGTTTTGAAGAATTTACTCTGATGTTCTTGGCATGTTTTGTCAGAAGCTGAATTCCCCAGTGACATTGGGAGGAAGAACTGGGAATTATTTCAATGGAAAAAATGAAAAGCATGCATCAGTAATACATGGACATTTTCATGTGATATATTAAATTTGAAACTAGGCTAGAGGGATATAAGGGATAGACCAAATACAATACAAAATTAAAACATTGGTGTGTATACATAGAAAGTAAGTTTATTAGCAAGTCTCTAAACAATTTATTATTAATTGTAGTAAGTACTCCAAATCATCGGATTCCTCTTGTTTCCTTTGCTAATTCTCAACTGTTTCCTAATACCCTATTTGTAAAAGAGTGATGAATCTTGAACCAACATGTTTCAATAATCTTGATAACAACCAGAGAAGTTCTCTAAAGTCAGAAGTAAAAAAATAACCATCCTTTTATGACTTCTCCCTAGAAACTAATATATTAAAAAGTACAGCTCCTCTTCATGGTACATTAAGAGCAATTATATTCTGTAAATGTATTCCAAGACAAAACTGAAGTTCATATCTATTTTAGAGATTTTACTGAGTCCTTAGTGAGAATACTATTTTATTGATTTAAATCCTCACAGACATGGAAATAAATTTATTAGTCTCATTAAAAGAGGAAATTACTTTTAAACTGTTTTTTATTTATCAAAACAGAATGTATATTAATATAATAAATTTGCATAAGAAATTAAATATAGAAATCCCCCCAGAAAATCTTGTATCTTCATAGATATTTCTTTATATTAGATGTTTGATGCTGGCTGCATAGCTTTCCTTTTTTCCCACTCTGGTGAAAAATCAGAACTATAAAATCTTCTGTGCAAATGGAAAATATTAGTAGAACAACCAACTGTGAGATTAATAAGTGACATTTCTTCAGATGAAAGGAATATGAAAAGCATAGCCTTATTCTCTAAAAATAGATAACCAACAGAAGTTTATGAAGTGGTGTAGATTACTAAACCTGGTGTGTTAGCCTGCAATCCCACTGCTGGAGGCAGCTCCTTGTGCTCTTGCTCTCCTCCATCCAGGGCTGTTAATAGTGCAAGTTGCTGAGTGCGTACTGAGCACATGATAACAGCATTACTGATATTTAGAGCTCATGTAAGATGATTAAGTGTTCAGAGCCTTTTCTGTCCCTTGATTTATCCTTGCACCAACCTTTAAGGGAAGTCAGAAAAGTGCTACTGTCTTTGTTTTCCAGACAAGAAAATAAAGATAGGAGAGAGTAGGGTGCTGAAGTGTAAGTGCAGGCAAGCCCTGGGGAGAGAGGAGACAGTTCTGTCTGCAAGAGTGGTGTCCAGCAGTGCCCAGCAGCAGCTCAGGCATCTTGTTTGTCTTTGTTTTGCCCTGTAATCATGGAATCATAGAATGGTCTGGGCTGGAAGGACTCTGAAAATCAGCCGGTTCCAACCTCCCTGCCATGGGCACAGACACCTTTCACTACATCAGGTATTTCAGAGTCTCATACAACCTGGCCTTGAACACTTCCAGGAATGAGACATACATCCACAGTTTCTCTGGGCAGCCTGTTCCAATGCCTCATCACCCTCACAGTACAGAATTTCTTCCTAACATCTAATCTAAACCTAGTCTCAGTTTGAAGCCACTACTCCCTGTTCTATTGCTACATGCCCTTTTAAAAAGTCCCCCTACAGCTTTCTTGTAGACTTCCTTCTGGTACTGGAAGACAAAAATGCATAAGACTTTCTTGTTTTGCAATTCTTTAACATGCCTGACTATCTCTGTTCTATGCTCCAGGTCTTAGATAACTAAGCAGATTTTAAAGCCCTGAGCAAGATTTAAGGTGAAAATATTTAGAAGATTAATTAGGTAAAGGGAAGTGGGAGAGGAAGGGAAGGGAAAATGTAAAGGGAAGGAAAGGGAGAGGAAGGGAATGGGGAAATAACTATCTCAAGTGCTTGTAGAAAAGGTCTTAGTGAATAAAAAACACTGCACATATACATGCATGTGGTTCTTCTACTTAGTTTGGGGGAACTGTGAGGGTCCACATCCTGTCCCTGTGCCCATTAAGCCTGGCCTAGCAGCTGGTTTTATACTGATCACTCCAAAGTGCTCCTTTACTGGAGCATGACACTGCATGTTGTAAATGATACTGTGCCCACTCCTGCACAGAACTTGAGGTCTCACACGGTGAAGTGTTATACAGTGTCCCTAATTTTGCTTTTTGAAGGCAGTCAGGAAGTTAGAGGACAACTTCCACTTTTGTTAAAATAAATTACCACACATTTTGCTTCCTTGTGTGTACCTAAACACCCATATTCTATTCCTTTTCTTTTATTAACAAAATTTTTTTTTCCCCATGAAGAGCATATGAAGCAATAATTAGCTTTCAAGGTTCATTAAGTGCTGAGCTTCTGTCAAAAAATAGTCACATCATTTCTTAAAAACAGATTAATAATGAAAGTACTTTAGACCAGCTATTAACTACATTTTAAACAGCTTTTTAAAAGTTATAAATAACTTCAAGCCAGCCAAGTGACTGCAGAAAATGGGAGCAGAAATCAGAATAAGGCCATTGTCTTTCACATACCACTGTGGAAGAGTCAAGCTACAGTTAAACAGCTGTTAAAATTCATATACTAAATTCAGGCATGACAGGCTTCTTTAGTTTCACCGGTTTCTAGTAACTTTAAAAAGGGTTAGCTTTTCTCGCTAAGTTAGATGTAAAACAACCACCTAATTTCACTTTTTTGTCAATCATATTTCATTACAATAAAAAAGAAAAAAAAAATGGAAAGACCAAGCTGCTAAATACTAATTGACAGTACCAATTTTAAAACTTTTGTTACCAATTCCTGTTCAACAGCAAGATGATTTTAGTTCCATTCAGGTGACATTTACCTGTCCTCACAAATAATTAAAAATTGGTATTGCTATTACTACCTTTACAAAAGCATTGCTTTTGTACCAATGACTCCTACACAGCAAATACTCAGGTTGTGTCCACTGTGACACAGCAATGGGAGTGAACACTGCCTCCAGATCAGCTCTGCAATTCTTTGGCAAACCTACAGTAATTGTTTTTCAATATCAGTCTTTAACTCACATTTTTGTTTCTGGACCCTTAACATTAATGAGACATTTTAGTAACCTTTAGGTACTATTTAATTAGTCAGTAGTATAATTAGCTGCAACCGGAGTCAACTGAAGATGGGGTAAGCCTTGCACCTGAGACAGCCTGACACATACAATAATAGAATCTTAGAATATTTTGGGTTACAAGGGACATTTAAAGGTCACCTAGTCCCACCCCCTTTGCACTGAGCAGGGACATTTTCAAATAGATCTGGTGGCTCAGAGCCTCGTCTAACTGGACCTTGAATGGTTCTAGGGATGGGTCACCCACAATTTCTCTTGGCAAGTTCTGCAAGTGTTCTACCATCATTATTGTAAAAACATTCTTATATCTTGTCTAAATCTGCTCTCTTTTAATTTAAAACCATTGCACTTTATGCTATTGCAACAGACTCTGCTAAAAGGTTTGAGCCCATCTTTCTTTTAAGCCTCTTTCAGGTAGGTACTGGAAGGCCAAAATTGGGTCTCCCCAGAGTCTTTTCCAGGCTGAACAAACCCATTTCTCTCAACCTTTCCCCACGGGGTTTGTGCTCCATGTCTCTGATCATTGTGACCTCCTCTGGACTCACTCCAACAGGTCCATGTCCCTCCTGTGCAGGGACCCAGGGCTGGGTGCAGCACTACAGGTGGGCTCTCACCAGAGCTGGGCAGAGGGGCAGAATCCCCTCCCTCCCCTGCTGCCCACAGAGCTTTGGATGCAGCCCAGGGCACATTTGTCATTCTGGGCTGCAAGGGCACATTGCTGGGTCATGTCCAGCCTCTCACCCACAGCACCCCCAAGTCCTTCTCTTCAGGTTTGTTCTCAGTGAGTTCTCCCAGTATTTAAGGAATAATATCTTATGATTTACTTCATCCTTTTTCTAAGTAATTCTATCTATAGATTTTTATATGCCCCTTGATTTGCTGTGCTGTTAAATTTCTTATTTACAAAACTAATGGATTCCCTTGGTTACTGCTCAATAAAACAAACAAGAGGATGATTTTCCTCCTATACATGCCATTATAAAAATTGTTTTTCTCTCAGGAAGCTTCCAGTGCTTCCTTCTGCATTGTAATGATTGTAACTATAGAGTGGTGACATTTGCATGAAGGACCAATTCAATCAGGAATATCTAACTACTCACCCCGAAGACTGAAAAGGGAAATGAAACAAAATTTAGTTGTTCTTTTGATTTGAAGTCATAACACTATTAAAATGACCAGCAATTGTTATGGTGGAATTGAGAACAGGAGTGTAGAAATGCAGGGCTCCTGTGCCTCAAGCACTGGAAGTATTCTCCCACGCCCTAGGTCTAAGGTAATTCACTGGGATGCAGCACAGATGGATTGGCATGCATGCTGCTGGAGGGACCTGCACCTTACACATCCTGTAATCCTGAAGGGAAGCAACACAGACTTTCTAAATGCAGCACACAGTAGATCTGTGTGACCCCAGATGCTCCCAAGCCATCCATGTTCTGGTGCTGGAGTTTCAACACGGTCTCAGATGTGGTGAGGAGCAATTTCCCAGTCAGCTCACAGCTTACCCTGATCAGGCACCAGTACAAAGGGATGGAAACTTTGCACTAACAACTCTGTTAAGAGCACTATTATAGAAATGCACTTCAATTAAAAGTGTCATTGACCTAACAACAGCTGCAGAGTTTTTCATAAACATTGGAGGAAGCCATCAACAATTCACTTTTATTTATTCTATTCTTTCTTCTTGAATTATTTTTTCCAGGATTTATTGGCTGTTTACAATTTGCTGAACATAAGTATTTTTCACTAGACTTTAAAACCCACCATACTGTGAATTTTTCTAGTTTCCCATAAAGGTCTTCAGACTACCAAGTTAATAGAGAAGATCCTGCCTTGAGACCTCACCTGACACATCACCTGATGGTTTTACAAAAATGAGTTTTCCCTAGAGAAAAAGGATGGGAATCATTCAGTTGTGCATCCAACCTACATCCTGGCATATTATTAAATAATTTATTTCCATGAGTAAAGGCAAGTAGCAGGAAGAGAAATTTTAACTCAGCTGTAGGAAGAGAGACTATTTCAGCAGAGGATGGGGCATATTTTTTATTCATGCTCTGGACATGGATTATTGAAAAAATGTTCAAAATCAGACTCATTTGGGAAGCATCAGTTTGCAAATTCTACAATTCCAGCTCAGGTCTGACCATTGGTGGTGCTCAGCTCTGCCCCAGTTGTACTCTGCTCCCTTTTAAACTGTCTGATACCTCCTCAATCTTTGCAAAGGCTGTGGGCAAGAGGCTGAGTATGAGCAGTGGTTGGTGGTTGGACTGGGAAGACTTTGGCACCCTGAATTGGCCTCACAGAACAAGGCTTTTTTTCCTTCAAATTTCCAGGCTCTTCAGCCTTTCACTTGGGATTACAGCTGCAGGCATCGTTCTTCAGGCAGGAACAGGCAGAAGAAAATTCCCTTTAAGTTTACAGGAAAGTAATCTTTTTACCTTCTGCATTTAGCATCACAGAGACTGCAGATGTGAACAGTTTTACAAAAGACACTTTCCAGCACTGTGATTTTGACTTCAGGTCTCACTTGGCACTTGATGTCTGCATGTGATTTGCAGCTTCAGATGCATTTAAAAAAAAAAAGAGATTTATAATAATTGGCACAGAGGCATTTTTGTCTCTACTGAGATGTTCTTGCTTGGCAGCTGAGCTGGTCACCTGGAGCACACCTACATGAGGAGACATAACAAACTACCTTTATGAAGACTATGGGCAGCAATGTGGCCATTCCCAGCCAAGTTCTTCCTTTTTCCATATTTACATGATACTTCCTAAATTCAGAAAATATTTAGTTCATAGTCCATTATAAATATCCTAGATGGTAAAATCATGAAGTATTTGAGTGTATCTTGAAGGTGCTGATGTACAACACTGATTTTAACTGGTCCAACCCTACTGAAGTCTTGGGAAAGAAACTAATTTTTGTCATTTGGGCTCATTTTGTCACATGGCATTCTTTTTCTACCTTGCTTCTACCTGACAGCTAAGGAAAGAAAAATATTGTGCACATAGTCCCTGCCAAATAGCTCCTCAGCTCACTGCCAGATCCTGTCCCCCTGATCTCCACACCATGTGACTGGCTGTTTGATCCAGGGCTCTCCTTTTGACAGAGTTTCTACATTCCCTAATACGACATGAAACAGAGTCAGGGGTAATTTAGGTTCACAGTGACTGAGCCCACACATTATTTTCCCATACTGTCCTGGCAGGTGTCAGAAATTCTCACCCCCTAAATCTCTGTCAGGCTGTGCCTCATTGATTGCACCAAATACTCTCAGCGTCACAGCATGAACCACTTCACTTTCCCATGTTATGACAACACCTTCACCCTTTTTTCAAGTTATTGAAATTAAAACATTCCAGAAAATCACAGTAATGTTTTAAGCCTCTTTACCCAGAGAAGACCCAGGATGGATGCTCTGCTCTGTGGATGGGACCAATTGCTGGACAAGGGGCTGGTATGTAATGTAAACAGTTGTTGACTGATGATGTTTCTTCCTTAGCTTTTTTAAGCATTGTATAATTACCCAGGACATACTGATAAATGGAGACTCAGTTTACTCTGCAACTACTTAAAGTGGGATTTTTTAAAAGAGCAAACATATTGTGTATCTTGGTGACAACAAGAAGTCAGAGGCTCAGTGGCATATAATTCCAAATGACCTGGAAGAGCTCTAACATTAAATGGGCAATTCTGTAAAGCACAGCTTTAGAGCTCATTCTCAGTTTATTTGATTCATAAGCGTAATAAGGGGAAAAGAAACCCAAGAGGGGAAAATAGCAGAAGCTTGGGCTAGGAGAACAGTATAATGCAAACCAAAAATACTTAATTGTAACTTATAATGAAGGGATATGCTTTAAAACTATGCACAGTATTGCTCTTTATAAAAAATCAAAGCTGGAAAGAAGTGTTTGCTGAATCATGCTGGCTTTGTTGGCTGCTCAGAAATCCTGTTGGTTGCTGAATGCTACCAGGAGCATTCCAGGCACCTTGGAAGTGTGAAGGAGGATTATTGCTGTAATTGCACAGCAGAGGCAGAACACAGCTCCAGGGAGACTTTGAGCCTCTTGAGACTTTATCATCATCATCTGCAATTCCAGAGCCTGGATTCAGGGGCTATATGAGATGATTAATCCTGGGCCTGGGAAAAGTTGGGCTGTATCACATGTGCTTGCTCAGTTCTTATTCTTTTCTATTTATTTTTTATATGCACAGTTCTCTGTGCAGAGCTTTGCACTAAACATTAATTAAGACATGTTTTCATGTCAGATTGCAGTTTATATAGAAAACATATATATAGATTCCTAAACTCCATTGTTTCACAGAATAAAGAGTGAAGCAGTGGGTCTGTACTTCTAAATCCCAAGATGAACCAGAGAAGAATTTAATTTTCTTTTAAGTCCTAGATATAAGTCCGTCTCATGAAGCTTTGAAGACAGATGTATATATTTAGGTAATTCAGGTAATATAGGCTTGAGGCAATAACTTCTTGATATCTTAGGCCTGTTTCAGGCAATTTAGATTTTTACCTTACTTTTCAATATGTTTGCCCTGGAAATTGCATTGAGTGTGTGGTCTGTGTGTCAGCATTCCATTTATGAAGTGAGACTTGGCAGACCACAAGACCTACTCTGCAAAGAGTCACCCCATACTGTGGTGATGCTTTCAGCTTTAATTTGGTAAATAAATAAGGCACATGAATAATAAACTACAATCTCTATCTGTACATGAAATGCTTGTGCTCTTGGGCCCATTGCACACAGTTGGCTACCATTCTGAAAAGTGAAGCAAATCAGTAGCTCTTAACACTGGAGATGTTATCAAGAAGTTAATTCCCCAGTGATATCTCCTTGTATTCATGTATCTCAAACATTTGGGATTCTGATTTGGGATCTACCTAACAAGCAGGACAATGACCCCAAGCAGCTCACGCTGGTGTATACAGTTGTGACCCTGGATCTTCTCAGTGGTACTACTTTCTGGAAGTAATCATTAATTTCCTGTGGATTTTTGTGCTCAAAAATGCCATAAATCAAACTTGGCTTTTCTACTCTATACAAGGCACGTTGTGCTGTACGGTGGTTGTCTGTTCTGAAGAAACATTTAACAGGCACAAGTCATGCTGTTGATGCAAATATCTGATCCCATGGCCATTTAATCACATTTGTGAAATATAAACCTGGATCAGTTAAATTTAACATATCCTGATTTTTTGTCCTCTTTCTACCTGAAACTTCCCAAGTTTGGCCTTATGTCGTAGTTTGACACGGAAAAAAATTTTTTCCGGAAGAAAGAGGTCAATTTAGACATTGACCAATTGAAGGTAGACACACCTCTGAGAACACAGAGGGGTTAAAAGCAGAATTCCCAGGGGAACTCGCTCTCTTAAGTTCCGGTCAGCGGTCCGTGCAGGACTCTCCCCTGCCCTGGGACGAGCTGGGTGGGGGAGGGGAGAAGCCATGTGGCCTTCAGAGGTAGGCCCAAGGGTGGAGGGGCTGGAACCGGGCTGGCCCCCTGCAGATGGAAGGGTGGAGAAAATCTGGGATGTCTCCATTCCCCCCAGAGTCTCTCTCTCTCCCAAGAGAGAAAAAGAGACGGTGGTGGTTTTGCCAGCAGTTCACCACGGGGAAGGAGAAGAGCGGGGGGGCCGCAAGGTGCCCAGCCGGGCTGTGGGAGCTGGAGCCTGGGCAGCGAGCCATCCTTGGGAGTTGGGACTTTTAACCCTTCCTGAGAAATGCAAGCTTTGTGAAATTTTTCTCCTCCTTAATTTGAAAAGAGAAGAAGAAAGACAGCCTGGGACCTGGGATGTTGGAAGGAGAAATTCTAGGTGGGAGGAGATGATAGAGTAGCTTTTGGCTTGACTTTTTCTTAGTAGCCACAGATTGAACTGATCTTCTCCTCCAAGAGAGACTATATTTTAAGAGGATGCCGGTAAGCCAAAGAGACCATTCTTCAGCTAAGAAAAGACAGAAGTGGAGCGAACAGAGAAAAGTTAAGGAGGTTTGTAGTGGTGCCCCCTGTCTTCACAGAGGAAGAAGAGAAGAAGATCTCTGTTCTTGGACCCTCGGCCCCACTGTTAGTCCCAAAAATGAAAAACTGAACTGTTGTTTTTTCCCCTCTTGGCAGGGCATCCTTGAAAGGAAAAATCCTAAAAGCAGTCTGTCCATCCATGCATTGGTGGTGAGAACACTGTGCGTAGAAAGGAGAGGGTCACCACTAGCAAACTTTTTTCTCCGGGCGGTGCCATGTGGTGACATGAAAGCACAAGATGTAGCAGCTGTGTTTTTTAAGGGGTCTGTGGCACAGGAGAGAGACTCCTCTCTCCCTGCAGATGGACTGGGTGTTGATTACCTAAAGGGTAGAAACCTGATTAGGGTCCAGATTGTGTCTCACTGTAGTTTGTTAGAGTTAAGTAGTAAGAAGAAGAATGCTTTAGAAAGTTTTCATTTTGAATTGTGTGTGTATTTTCTTTCTTCTTTTTTTTTCCCCCTCTTTTATAATAGCATAGTAGTAGTAGTTTAATAAAATTTTTTTCTTGTTATTAAGCTTAGGCCTGCTTTGCTCTGTTCTCGATCGCATTTCACAGCATTCAGTTAAGAAATTGCATTTTCATAAGGGACACTAGCATTGTGCCAGTGTCAAACCATGACACCTTACCATCTGACAGCTTTGTCAGTGTTCAGGTCTGCACACAAGAGCTATCGAGTCACCCGCAGAGATCCCTTCTTCCCAGGAGTTTAACTGATACATCCGTCTACTGTTGAAAGTATGGCAATTTTTTCCCCTCATAGAGCTAGAATCCAAGTATATCTCTGTAATTCATTGTGTCAAATCTGCTACCAATGTCCTGATACTCAACCCAAAGGTGATAGAGGGAGAGATCACTAGCTTAGTACCAAACTCTCTTCTTCCAATCTTCTCAAAAAATCTCCACAACCTTTTGTCTCTGCTTAACAAACAATAAGATTTATGGCTGTTTCCTAAAGTAATTTAAGAACATTTTATTGATTTTAATGTGTACTCACCAGTGATCACTTCACCTGCTAGCAGAACATACCCATTTCTAGGAAAATACAGAAGCTCACATTATGTACAGTAAAGCAATTTGAAATAGGAAATAGACTTTGCCCAACCGAAATTATAAAGATATTTAGTCAGGAAGAATGTAATTACCTAAGATGAAATTTGGCCAGGAGATGAAAGCTAATCTTATTCTATCCAGTGTCTACTTGACCTCATATCTTCATAGAGATATATATGGAGATATGAAATTTTTATGAAAAGTAGCTTATTATTCCCATCCCTCCCAGCATACGCACACATACACACACACACACACACAAAAATTTACTCTTTGATATTAGGATTTGCTCTTATTTACTAGGCAGAGTTGCTTTGTAATGTAGGATCAGGAAAGTTGCAAATATAAAATATATGGCAGATATACCATCAAAGACTGCAGAGGCTGAAGAAGGAGCAAAATGCAGGAGATAATGCAGAACTGAGCTGCAGTCTGGTGGAGCTGTCAGTCACTGAATCCTCTGCTAGAAAAAAGATATCAGCTCTCTACCCTCTCCTCATTTCCACAAGCATCTTTCTGTACGCCTGAACCCTTGAATTTTCACAGACACTCTCCCAAAACAGTGGAGTTGACCAGCTTAGAGCCACCCTCCTATGTTCAAGTTACCACTTGGCAGGAGAAGGCGCTCCTCTCACCACGGGCATGGACATCCTTCTGTCAAGGCAGCTAAGGCTCACACCAAACCTTCTTCTATTTCCTTTGCAATTAAAGCATTGCTTCCCATTGCACTTTCCCAAATGGTTTCGGACTTTTTGTATTTAGCTCCTCTCTACAGCAATGAGGCCCTCCATTTCCCTACAGCATGGGATAACAATATGTACCTTGTCGTTAAAATGTGGTTCTAGCAATTACCCTTTCATTTTTAAAATTTACTGCAGTACTAGTCCAACTGAATTTTTAGAAAAGAACATCCTTTTGTAATTGTGAAATAAATTTGTACAGGAAAACTTTCATATATGAGCAATTGTATTTATTCTATTTCTGACTTCACAGCAGCCAGAGTTAGGGTGAAGAAAAAGGACCAGACATCATATAAAATGATTTCCAGCTACAGCTGATATCACCTATCTTCTATCATTGCATGGAAAAGTGGAAGAAGAAACACATAAAGAGAGTCCAAAATTTGAATAAAAAATAGATTTTTTCCTCAGATCCTAATGGTTGCAACAAGGAATAGTGAGAGACTATGCAAGTGTTATACAGCGTTACTTACGGCAGCTGAGTGACTAAGATGCTTATTGTTATGTTAAATAATCAAAAGTAGCTGCAATCTTAAAAGAGTGGCAGATCAACCCTATTTAGACATACTTTTTAAAACGAGTGTTCATCAGCTGTTTTCTTGTAGGAGGAATCAATTAGTAGGACTAAATTGTAGCACTGAGTAGTACATCAGCAAAAATAGATGAAGCGATCACAGCATCAGCAACTGTCATCTTCTCCCTGGAGAAACAAAGGCAGGTTTTAGCATCTCCATGGGCTGCAAGGGACAGCATGGAAAGGAGTGATAAGTGTATTTTTCTGTCTTTTAGACTTTTGGTAGTAACACAAGAGAACTGAAATCTGGTAGCAAATTGTATAAGCACCACTGGTTTTCTCACTGATTACTGAGTTAAAATTTTCTGCAGTGCAATCAGAGAATTGTCAAAGAAGCTTTGATTACACAGAAAACTATATACTTAGCATGTCAGTAATAAAGCCATGGTTAATCAAGCTCATGCTTCTTCCCCTCTTGACCTCACACCGATACCTCTCTAAAGCCTTCACAGGTTTGAGTCGAGCACTGCCATAAGGCCTTCCTTTTCCTGTTGTACAGCACATGCAGCTGCATGGTGCAGAAACTTTCACCAAGGGGAAAGAGAAGGGCACCCCAGGAACCATCTCACACACCCAAACACCAACACACCCCAGGGAGAGGAGCACACAGCTATGCCAAAAATTGCTCTTCACCTCTGAGAGGTCTTGAGATTTGTGGGAGGACCACCCCTGACATGACAGTCACTGGACACAGAGAAAGGACTACAGATGTTCAAGGTGATAACATGCCCTCATATCTGTTATTTACTTGAACCCAGTCATCTGTTCTGAGTTACATTCAGCCAGAGATGAGGAGTAGAGCAGTGACAGGACAGACCATGTTCTCCAGGCATCTAACTGAACATGGTAAAGGTAAGCAGGGGAAAGGCTTTTCTTACATGTCACTCAATGCTATTGAAGACCTTCTTAGCACAGGTGAACCAGTGAATGTGAAATTAACATTTTACTTTAGTAATCAATAAAGTATCAGCTCATAATTTTCCATGCCACATGTTAAGTTAATAGTCTTTGATACACAGAGGTGCTGTTGAAGTGCAAACCCATTGCTGGGTAGACTTAGAAAGGCTTAAGTCTTGTTAGTAATAAGAATTATAGCATGAACCTGGCTTTTTTGCTGAGAAGATTTTGGCACTATGAGTTCACATGGCCTATACGTTCCTTAGACAGCTTTTGCAGCATGCAGTTTGGAAATCATCTGTTATACAACTACATGTGTTTTCACAGGGGAGTGGCAGGATTTTTACTAGCTCTTGTTGGATATGTAGGCGTGGTAGTAATGAGACAGACTGGAGTGCAGCAGTGCCTCTGATAGAGTCATACTCTCCTCACAGGTCTCTGGATTCAGGGAAGACCTCCACAGAGAATTACGAGATGAGCTGCTGGGATGGGCACAGCAGAAAATTACCAGAGGCTAAGCTTGATGCAAGTGTACTCCAACTTACTCATTCAGCAATGCATATCCATATGAGCTCTTACCCTGGTAAACTGTGTTATCGTTGTTTTACAAAGGGATAAATAATCTCACATTTATTGTGGGACAAGGCCATCTACTGCTAAAAATTACTTGCCTGATTGTGTAGGTCAATCTTATTTCCACTGGCCAATCAGTTTTATTAAAAGTTCAAGATAAAAGACTCATGCAAAGATCCACTTTTTAAAATGTTTATCTTGTTATCTGAAGATGCTGCAACACCAGTACAGGCAGCAAAAGATAATGGAATATTTGTAATGTGTTTGTTTAGCCAGCACAAGCAAAATTTATAAAGCAAACTAGTGCCAGGAAGATGGCTTTGTTTTGATAAATTATCCACAGAAGCCTTGTTCTCTAAAGGTTGGCTGATCAGTCAAGGTTGTCTGTGTTTTTGCAGTATCTGCTGTGCACAGATATCTGCACAGTCACATAAGAGCTACCTCAATAACTGTAGCATGCTTGCTCTTTAATGTTATTACTTCTCACAGACCCTTTCCCCAAATCCTCCATAATAATTTATAGCAACAATTGCTCTAACAGCAGTCTTCTCTATTACCAGCTTTGCATCTTGTAATTTGTAATGAATTTGTCATTAATTTGCTATTGGTCTACCTCAGACAACGGCCAGCTCTGCTCCCCAAGCTCTATTCAAAGAAGGAGGCTGCACTTCAGAGCCTCCTGGCTTCCCTGGCAGGGCAGTTCCAGGCACAGGGAGCTCCAGGGGCTCTGCAGAGACCTGGGATGTGTAATCACTTGAGAGATGAAGTCAGAGCTGGCAGGGGAATGTAGAGGGGTGTATTCGTAGCACCTTATATGTACCTAAGTTAAGTGCTATGTCTTCCATGGCATCTAAGTCCAAGAGAATGTAAGAAATTGAGATTTGTCCTGAGGGTTCAGCTCCTGGCTCCCTGCAGATGCCATGGGAAGAAAGTGTTGTGATCCCTAAATCTGACTGTAGCCAGCCCTGTGGCAGACTGAGGCATCCATGAGCTCAGGCACTGAAGTGGTCACAGCCTCAGAGAGCTGTGGAAAGGTGTCTGTGCTCAGGGCAAGAGCTCTTTTTTTCTGTTTGCTTAAATCCTGTTTGTGACTTAGGAGCCTGAACATTCTGGTGTGGATGTGATGTATTAATAACTCATGAGAAAAAATTGAGGTGTCCTTGAATGAAAGCTTGAATGAAGGAAACCCCCCAAACTCTTGGAAAGTGCTAGATAAATAGCAAGGCAAATTATCTTTGATTTGTTAAACAGAAGACAGCTGCTAGGAGAAAAAACTGATATCTTGGGGACTGCAAATCACAAGCAGATGCAGTGCTTCACTAATTGTCAACTTGTTCAACCTCTTCTGCTCATCTCTTAAGTGCCAGTAATGCCTTTGTAACTCAGACACCATAGGAAACACATTTCTGCATAGCAAACAACTGGGAAAATGTATCCAAATTAACTACAAGTCTCTGGCTGAGCTTTTGTTTTGTGACTACTGCTTTAACACACCCAGCACAATGGATTTATAAACAGAATGTGGTGAAACAGTATATTCATCTAGGGCCTGCACCATTGAGGTCTGAGTAGTTTATCCTACTGAATAGGTTCTGTGCTGGGATTTGTATTGGCAAGACTCAACCAGAAATATGAGTCATAGTATGTAAAGCATAGTCTGCTTTAGAGTTACTGTAAGGTTGAATTTTTCTGAGGCTTTCCAAAGGGAAGAAATTAGAACTATAGTCTTATTAACATTCATAATTGTACTTACAAAATTTGGAAATATAAATGTATGTACAGTACATGCAAGGCTGAAAAACAACTATAGGTAGTGTAAATCCTGTTGTGGATTCCCAACTCCTTTGAATTATCTCTCCAGCCATTTATAGCCATCTGTTGTGGTTTGACACTGGCCAAATGCCAGGCACCCACTAAAATCACCCACTCACCTTCCCCTGCCACAGCTGGGCAGCGAAGAGGAAAAATTAAAAAGGGGTTTGTGAGTTAAGGACCAGAAGAAAACACTCCAAGGGCAAAACAGGCTTAGAATTATGAGGTGGGTTTATTACTAACAGAAAGAGAATCAGAGCTGAATAATGAGAAGTAAAATAAGCCCTTAAAAAAACTGCTTCCCCCACCTTTCCAGCCCCTCCCTCCTTCCCACCGACAGCACAGGGAGTCAGGGCATGGGGTTTGGTCAGTTCATCACCCAGATTTTCTTCTGCTGCTCTGGGAGTGGGGTCCTTCCCCTGGGAGGCCATGGGGACCATCCCATGGGAGACAGCTCTCCATGAACTTCTCCAGCGTGGCTCCAATATCAGCAGCAGCAGTCCTACCACACCTGCTGCCATGTGAACTCCCTCCACGGGCAGACAGTCCTCCCAAAACTGCTCCGGCATGGGTCACTCCTCCACGGGGGGCAGTGCTCCAAGGACAGGCTGCTCCAGCCTGGGAGCAGGGGCTTCTCTCTCCCCCTGGGTCCCAGCCTTCTCCAGGCATCCTGCTCTGGCATGGGCACCTCCCCTATGGGCTGAGGGTGGATCTCTGCATCACCCTGGAACTCCATGGGCTGAGGGTGGATCTCTGCATCCCCCTGGATCTCCATGGGCTGTGGGTGGATCTCTGCATCCCCCTGGGTCTCCATGGGCTGAGGGTGGATCTCTGCATCCCCCTGGAACTCCATGGGCTGAGGGTGGATCTCTGCATCCCCCTGGATCCCCACGGGCTGCAGGGCATGGCTGCCCCACCATGGTCTCACCACGGCCTGCAGACCAATCTCAGCTCTGGCTCCTGGAGCAGCTCCTGCCCCTGCTTCTCTCCTGACCTTGATGTCTCCATGTTGTTTCCTTCTCATGTTCTCATCTCCTCCTCTTCTCTCACTAAAAGAAAAAACTGTGTTCACTTTGTTTTGATTATCTTCTTAAATATTTTATCCCAGAGGAGTTACCATCCTCTCTAACTGGCCCAGCCCTGGCCAGCAGCCTGTCCATCCTCAGGGCCATCAGGGATTGGCTCTGCTGGATGTGGTGGAAGCTCCCAGCAGCTTCTCACAGAAGCCACCTCTGTGGTCCCCCCACTACCAAAAACCAGGCTGTGCAAAACCACTGTCTTTGCACTTTCTGTTTCTATAAGCAGCCTCTTTGTAGCAAGAAAATGGTACAAATCTCAGAGAATAAGGCAATAACCTTGTGACTTTGGTTATTTTAAAAATATTACAACAAATTAATTCTGTGTGTATGTTATCAATCTTGTGTTTTGGACATTATGCTTATCCTGTAGTAAATGTTCTGCAGGATTGAGAAAGATTTTTCAAGAGTATAAACTAATTTTTTGGCTAGGTGAGAGACTTTCAGAGGGATATAAGTTCACTAAACCAGGTAGATTATCTGCTGTTTCTCCTGAGCTGAGGTGGAAAGCACATAGCATGGATAGCATGATAATTTTTTGTCACTGGGCAGTGCTTTGTGCATTTACTGTACAGAATCCCTCTACAGGATGCTGCAGTCAGCCAGTACCCCATTCTCATCCAGGTCCTGACAATCACAGATATTTGTGTGTGTCAACTGAACTTGTTAAGCTTAGAAATAACATAACATTTTTGATTTACTAAGTACTAAAATGATTAAAAGTACAAAAAAATATCCCTTTCATGAAGATAATTTCTAACTAGTTAATATTTTTTTGATTTGCTTTATTATATCTTCTGCTGCAGGAAGAGACCTAGAGGGCAAAAAAGTCTATAAATTCTTACATGGAAACACCTTCAATATTGTCTTTAAGGAAGAGTAATGGCAAACAGACTGTCACTTCTCATTTCTAAAATCTAGATATTTCTTGAATACAAGTAGGGAATTAATACTTGAGGTTTGGACTTGAGAAATTAGATTTTCCAGTCAGTGCATCCCTCAGTTTCCCCTAAGGAGATGCTGAAATGTGCTCATGTGGGAATGATTTGTGCTTTGTTAGCTTGTGAATTTTGTACAAGCAGGTACTGGAATTTATATTGCCCCTGAAGCTAAAGAAGTTACACACATCCTGCAGTCTGCATGCTTGGGTCCCTTAACTGTTTTCGTTTCCATACTTGTCATGTAGAGAGAAACAGTGCTGCGAAGAATATGAGATTTTTCTGAGTATTTTGGGCCAAGTTTAGGGAACAAAAAGATATTAAAATAAGTAACTGTATGCTATAACCAAATTTTCATTTCTTTTTTATTTTGTTCAAAACCACATATTTATTTGTTACAAATCTTCAACAAGGAAAATTTAAGTTTATTAGTATTCAGGGAAAAAAAAAATATTAAGAATGTCCACTACTATTTTTTTGACTATGGAGTACTGGAACCTATTTAGCTAACTTTTCCTTCCTGGAGGTCTCTACTCCCTGACAGCTATGGCAGAGACCAAAAGTGATTCTGTTCCATCCATTGCACGCCTCAACTTGTTCCTTGTTATCTTCACCAGATTTCCTAAAGGTTTTTGGCATTGGTTCACTACTCTCATGATGCTCTCATCTATAGAAATAGAGTATTTACTTTTGTCTCTTTGTACCCAAGGCTGTATTTACAAAACATCATAAAATTTCCAGGTAAAATGGGCTCTTGGGTGCAATTTCAAATAAAAAGCATGAAGGACAGATGAAATTCTAACATAAAAGCAAATTATTGAGAAAGAACTACTGGCACTGAGGATTGTTTTAAACCATGCATTTTTGTCAGATTAATTAGTCAGGATTAGTTTCTACTGCAAATTTATTCAGTGGCTTGATCATTGAACGTCACTGATAATTACTTACTTGCATCCTCATAAAAAAGAAGAGATAAATGGTAGTTGATGAAATGCTCTAATTTAATGTCCCTGCAGAAATAAAAACAAACTTTGCTTTTATACAGAATGGTCACACAAAGAATTTATATTTTCTTGCTTTGAAAGTGGGATTACTATTAGCTGAAAGGAATTATTTAACATAAAATAAGAGGTAAAATGTTCTCTTACACTGGGATCAAACTCCTCGTTATTGCTTTGATATATTTTTTTAATAAAATGAAAAGGACTTATTATCTTTTGGATGACTTTAAAGTAGACTTTACAAAATATATAGAAGAAAAATCCTGATAATTCCCTCCCTCCCTCCCTCCCTCCCTCCCTCCCTCCCTCCCTCCCTCCCTCCCTTCCTTCCTTCCTTCCTTCCTTCCTTCCTTCCTTCCTTCCTTCCTTCCTTCCTTCCTTCCTTCCTTCCTTCCTTCCTTCCTTCCTTCCTTCCTTCCTTCCTTCCTTCCTTCCTTCCTTCCTTCCTTCCTTCCTTCCTTCCTTCCTTCCTTCCTTCCTTCCTTCCTTCCTTCCTTCCTTCCTTCCTTCCTTCCTTCCTTCCTTCCTTCCTTCCTTCCTTCCTTCCTTCCTTCCTATTTTATTGACTTCTCTATATTTTCTCTATATTTAGGACTTCTAAAATAGTTGAAAGGAAGATCTCAGTTTTACTGCACATTTCTCAGATGCCCCCCATTTGCAGACCCTGCTGGGTTTCCATTATGAATCTCTAGGAAATCATGAACTCAGTGCACAATTTATGATGAAAGATGAAAGAGAGAAGGAGTCCATTTTGAAATCTTTTCAATGGCTGAATTGAGCACAACACATTTTCAGCAAACAGTCTTTCTCCTCAAATCTCCTAGTTTAAATTTTCAATCACAAAGTACTGCTGTTGTATGCCAAACCACTAATTATGTTGCTCCAAATAATCACCTCCAAATGGAGAGGGTGACAAAAAAAAAATGCCCTTTTGCCAAGGATTTTACAAATCTTGAATCCTCCTGAGAGGGAGACAGACAGAATATGGAGCCAAGGAGGAAAATATCTTCAAGTACTTTTTGGTAGTAGGTTTTTTCATTTTCAATTTTTTTTTTAATGATAATCCTTTGACTATAGTGGAGTAGTGGAACATCATGTTTGTCAAGTAATGTAGGGTGCTTTACAAAAGATGTTATGACATTTCCTCACCTTGTCTACATCCATACAACAGTCTCAATAATAGTTCACTGGGTTTTTTTTTTCCCCTCTTGTTTTTACCATGTGGACAAGTATGGAATCACCACTCTTTCTGTGGTGTGTATTTACCTTCTCCTCATGCAGTATCTGTCTAGCCCCTCATGACTTATTTCCAAACGCTACTTTGGATTTCTGTTTGCTGCAGAGAGTCATAAATATGGATTTATGTAACCTAGTGTTTATTTAATGAATCCAGTACTCATTGCACTGGAAGTGAATTGTTAACTGCCTTTTCTGAAAATGTGTTTAAAATAAGGGCCTTAGTTAACAAGTGGCTTAAAGCATCTCATTTTTGGGGTAGCTGTGAATGAATTGCTAAGAGAGGGGTACTACCCAATGTGCTCTGCACATCCTACTAGCAAATATGAATATTCAATATCACTATGAATTTTTAGGTAACAAAGAGCAGAAAATTCACCCTTTATATATCTTCCCTGCTGCACAGGCACTTTCACAGAGGAGTCAGCCAGAAGAATTTAGATTTCTCTTCCTGTGAAGGTCTGTGTGAGACAAATGCCTCAAACAGCAGGGGATACCTGTGTGTCTACCATTCCTTGTGGAGATTGACAATGCTGGCATTGCAGAGGAGACTGAGCACTTTGCTTAGGAATTTTGGAAAAGAAATCACTGTGATGATTTAATTTAGATAAATATGGTAGGAATTGCCACTATTTAAAAATAACAAAAATAGCAAAATGTGTATATGCCTAGGCAAAATGCTTAGCTGTTGCTAGATTTAGTTTTGAATTGTTTATATATCCTACCAAATGAACCTCATCTCCCATTTAATGCAATAAAATGTAAGCAATAAGTCTGCAAAATAGTTAACTGGCAGAGGTAGGTGGATTTAAGTCCATGTTTACTGTTCTGTAGTAGAATGGAAAACACTTAACTTTATTAGCACAAGAATAATGTGATTTGAGATAATCTAAGACAAGATGCCAAGAAAATTGTGTAAGACAAATTTCAGTGGTGAGATGACAGTGCTAGGATCAGTACACACAAAATCTCTTTCCTTAATATTTTCTTGAATTGCAAGATTTGCACTTGACAGTTAAATGCTGTAATTTTTTGGGACTCACTAGATTGCTTGATTTTCCTCTTTTTGTAGACATCTCTGCTCTCTGATCCCACTCCTGAGGAATTCTAAATCTATTACAGTGCTGCAATGTTCATTGCTAACTCTGCTTTCAAATGCTCTGTCCCTGAGATGGACAAACTTGGCAGTGAAAGGAGCCATTCCCAGATTCTTCTGCTGATAAAATCTGGTCTGACAAAGACCTTCTTCTCTATCTGACCTGTTTGGGACCGGATCTGTGAATCGAAAAAGTGCATGAAAATATATGAGCTCAAAGTACCCTGAGTTTCTCCTCACCACTGCATAAGGGGAATTTTGTGAGCTCCAGATGTACCAGGGGGACTAAAAAGGCTGCTACAGGGTGCAGCCCTTGTCAGTTTGTGCAAAGTAGTAATGAGGACCCAGGACATTCTGCCTAGTCCTACCTGCAGGGTGGCAGTGTCTGAGCAACTGCAAACCCCTACAGCTGCTCTTTAATTATCTCATTTTTTCCTCTCACACTTGTTTCCAGCTAAGGTAAGCAGGAAAACAGCACCAGAAAAAAATACCCATAGAATATTTTTTGTTTGGTTGGGTTTTTTTTTTGTTTTGTTTTCTTTTTGTGTGTGTGGTGTTTTTTTTTGGTTTTGTTTGTTTTTGTTTTTGTTTGTTTGTTTGGGTTGGTGTTTTGTTGTTGTTTTGGGGGGGTTGTGGTGTTTTTTGTTTTTTTTTTCTGTATCCTCTCTGTCTATGCATGGAAGTTAAACCAATAGGCTCAAGCACTGCTCAAAAGAGAAGAAAGAACAGGTCTCTGTGATTTCACTGGGTAATTTCTGTCTATTTTTACTTGAGTTGGGAAAAATCACTCCCAAAGAGATTGATTGGTGCCCACAAATTATGTAAGAGAAATGCAGATAAAGACATACACATGTGGGGTAAGGAGGTGGTGGATGTTTAAAAGCAAAATCCACTTCCCTGTGAAATAACCTGGCATTGCTTGATAGCTGCTCTGTGGATGAGCTTTGAAACTGATGCTTCCAGTGTCCAGTGGTTCAAATGGAACTCTGGCTCACAGAGACACCCAATGTTTGCCTGATTGAGAATGGAGCCATATCAAAGCACTGGCATTTACAGAATTAACTATATGAAGTAAGGAGAGGTCTGCATTCACAATTCACTAACCCTGAACTTGTAAAAAACTGATGGCCCTAAAGACAGGCTGGTGATTTCAAGCTTTCTTTGACAGGCAGAAGCTCCCGTGGGGTTTATTTACTATCCACTGAAGTGTCCATGGATGGTTCATTGCCATTTCACCCCCTGACAGGAGGTAACACCCTGCTCTTTCTTGGGACAGCACTGGAAACCACAGCCCTAGGTTCTCTTAGCTGACTCAACAATAGCTCCAGAAGCACTGCCATAATCAGTTGCATTGCTCAAAGACTGAATTTGTTCCAGCTTGTTTGGTTTTTTCCACACTAAAAGCATATTTAAATTAATGCTATTTGGCACAAACAGTAGTTGAACTAATTTCTTGCTCTCTCACATCTCTGTTTGTGGTGCAGCATAGCACTCTGTGCTGTCTGCTGTGGCTGCTTCCCCAACAGACTGCTCAGTGGAAAAGAAAATGCTACAATCAAAGTCATCATAGTGAAAATAGCAATTTTCTTGAGTCTTCATCTACAAGGAGAAGCCAAACTTTTCAAGCATTTCTGTGTTGCTTTTTCACATGCAGCCTTAAACTGTAAAGGTTATGAATGAGAAAATGAATTTTTCCTTCTACACCATGAAGTTTAAGAAGGATACAGCTATGCAATACCAAAATTACGTCAAGAAAAATTATGTTATTTTTGTATAAAACATTAAATAATAATTAGAGGCTAATGAGCTTTCTTATCAGAGTGGACTATTCAGCCTGACATCTCTGGAGGAGGACTAGTAGAGTCAGTTCAAAATAATTCATGCAAATATCCAAAATCTCTTGAAGTCAATACCACCACTCTTTTTCTTCAATACTCAGCAGGTCCCATGAACCACCTCTTCAGTGAAAGGTTTTAGACTTGAATTTGAATGTACCTTATATGGTCAGATATCCATTTTGGAGGGACAGGACAATGACATGTGTGTGTGTATATGTGTACACCCAAAATGATGGCAGGTTCATTCTATATGCTAGGCACAAATAAAACTGTGAAGTGCTTCTCTGCATCCCAGTAAAAATAAAGTCACAGAAAAGATCTGTGCTTATTCTGTGGATGCTATAATTGTGAATTGTTTTACTGAATGTGAGGTTACATTTGATGGTGTCTCTGCTTTGAGTTGAATCTTTAGGGTACCTGTAAAAGCAGGCATTTGCAACTAAAATCTTCACTATATCCAGCCACAGATGGGTTTCTTGGCTGATGCATGTGATAGGAGTCATCTTTTATCCCTGTGTGTCTGTAGACTACACAGCATGATTTTCTGTTTTCTGTCTTAAAACATCTCTACCAAAGATTCAGCAAGTCTGGCTTGTTTCCTAAAAATATCCTTTGTGAGAATTAAAAGAGAATGTTTGGAACACTATATAATGAAAGCAAACAAAATATAGTAGAAATAATTTTTGATCTCAGCAAGAGCTGAAAATGAAAATAAATAAAGACCAAGTGCTGCTTTCTGAAATTTCCCTGCAGTGTGCACAGAGCGGAAAATAAAATAATTTTGTTGGTTCTATTATCATTCTTGAAAGCACAACACAAAGCAACGCTGATATGGTACAGGTCCGTCTGCTAGCTTGGGAAGAAAAGAAAAAGCAATTAAGAACATTATAAATTTGGTTTGTTACTCTGGGCTGGAAAGATCCAGTTAAGCATGCTGTGATTCTGAACAGAGAAATACAGGAGACAAGCTAAAAGAGAATTCCTCTTGATACTATCACTTGACCTGTTTCCATTGCACAGCTCTCCCAGCCAAGGATATATCTATAGGCAAATCACCTCTGGCTCTCAAAGCTAAAATCTGACAGTCTGTGTATAAATCCACACTCCTGAGGATGTGTGGGCTAAATACCAGCCTGGACAACTTACTCTTCCAGTCTGACCCTGTGAAAGAGCACCATTCTGGAAACTTCACTGAAGACACACAGCCCTGATTTCTAGAGCATGGAACTAGGTGACCATTTGGACTTGTCCTATTCCTCCTACCATCATCTCCTTGACACAAATTTGCCTAATGTGTGAAACCAAGGAGTAGAAGTAACTCCTGCTCTCTATAGGAAGTGAGAAATCCATGCCTCTTCCAGGAAGAAGGCTCAGAATTGTCTTGCAAATGGTCTTGTATGTTTTGTCTGTTTGTAAAATGCCAGTTAACCAGCACTGACTTTTGGGGGTGATTCCTTCACAGGACTCCACCTGTGATTCCTTCCTTGGTGGTTCTGCACAGGACTCCAGTGGTATGCACATAAAACAGCGATGGGAAATGAGCCTATGAGAAATGAATCTAGACCACATTACTCTTAAGTAAGAGCATCAGGCAGCTGGTACAGGTCCAGCCAGACACAGCTCCCTTGGAACCAAACCTTATCTTTATGTGTCACTGTAATCTGGAGGAAATGAACACAAGAGAGCTCTAAAGTTACGTCTGCTTTATAGCATCTGTCCTTGCAAACAGATAATGTAGAATAATCAATTTCTCTGGGACTCTTTCTGGTTCCACTATTTCCAGAGCTACTGTGACATGGTGCCCTATGTACATCTGTGAAGCACAGCCCATAAACCTGCTACCACTGCCTTAAAATCATTGCTTTCCATGTGTAGGTCACCCCAAGCCTGCACTAAGTGTACTGAACTGTAGTTATTTTTGTAGGCAGCATGACTCGTTTATCCATTCCCTTCACATCTCACACCTGCTTGGTGCACAGTCAGAGGCTCGCACGCGGACAGCGGCCCCGTGCCAGGGAGCGGCTCTGCCACATCTGCCAAGCTACCAGCAGGCACAGCTGTACCATTGGTGCGTCACAGCTCTGGGCAGGAGCAAAGCAGTCACCTGTTTGTGTTTATAAATACAAAAGGAATCATGTCAGGCCACTGTAGGCTTGGTGGTGCTTTGTAGCTGGACTCTGGGATCTGCCCTGGGCTGGCTCAGTCGTTCTTGTTTTTATGCTCATGTGCAACATAGAGGTGCCAACAACAAGGTCACTGGTGGCCACCATGCAGTAGCCTGGCAATGACTTTCACTGGCCATCAGCCACCCAAATCAGCAATAGCTGGAGAATGCCACGTGCTGAGAACCAAGAATCAACCTGCTAGCACTCAGCTGGGCAGCTGCAGGCTGGGCACAGACTTCCAGAAGGATATTGCTGCAATCTGATGTGAGATTTGTGCCAGATTATCTCCATTCATTAAGTGAGAGAATAGAAAAAATGGCCATTTTAATGAGGGTGGAATTAAAGTTGAATACAGAAAAAATGAAACTAGTTGTCCAAATAGAATAAATCTTTTATAGTGTTCCCAGTGGTTTATAAATCACTGCCGGCTAGTTCATGTTTGTGTGGAAGCTTTTTGTGAAAAGCTGAATTTTCTCACTGCAAGCATTTCACTGCTGTTCTGTGGGGGAAAAAATGTTTGGGTCCATTTATAGAACAAGGTTAGAAATATAATTTTGTGGAGAAATGGTGGGATTCTTGAGACAGAGCAGTAATAAAGAAACCTCAGAAAGAGAAGGTGGAAAAGGGTTATTAGCTCTCCAATAAAGGATCATTTGACCCTGGAAATGTTGATTTGCTCTTTTTTTTTTTTATGGCACTGAGGAAACCAGAACTGGTTTTTAAATCTAATGATACAAAGTGGAAATAAATTTCAAAGGTAAAATTAGAGGTAGATATGTAAAAAGCAATGTTGTACCCTTGAACTGGTAAGTTTAATTAAAAGACAGGTGTATCCCTAAGGGATGTAAAAGAGCAAAATCTGGATAAGCACTCATAGTTCCTCTCAAATTTGGTTTATTCCTGTTATTAGAAATAGATGAGCCTTTCTCATAAGGGGCTTGTTACTTTCTCCTTTACTGGGCTGCCTGTTTTCTGAGAGCTTGGGAAAATCTTTGTCAGCTGTATGTCTGTTTGCATCACTTTGAACGATGCAAACAGAACTCTGGAAGGGTTTTATTTAATTGTCTCTTTTGTAATTTTGCCTATTCATTTAACTTGCTATTTAAAACCTGTTTAATGCATCATTAAACATTTTATTTTACTTCCAGGAGAGATGCCACTATTTCTCATTTAGCAAATTAATGAACTGAGGCACAAAGTGTGTAGCTGAGACAGGGGATGCACCTACCAAGCACAGAGCAACCTGTAGTAGTTGTTCCTGAGCGAGAAAGGACCTGATCCATGGCTGATAGAGACTGAGAATCACATGAAAAAAGGGTCACTAGAGGAGGTGGGAATGATCTCAGGATGTCTTAGGAATTGAGTTTGGCCCTGAAAGCAGCTGAAAAGAATGCAAATATTCTACTGGCCTGAGTGGGTTGCTTGAGGTTCTCACAATTTCATCTGTTTCAGCAGAATGTAATTTAATAGTTTCTAGTGGAGTTATCTGAATGGAAATAAAAGGCATCTCTTACAGCACAAACCCCTAAAATAATAAGTTTTATAAAGTAATGCTTCAGCCAGTTCAACCTTCAGTCTTGAATAGTATTTCACTCATAAACAAACAAGATAGTATTTCTGGAATATTATTGGTATGGAAAAACAATAGATTATTTAGAACAATATAATAAAATGGTGCCAGTTGATGCAAAGATGCAGTTTATCCTGAGATTGTGAGAATAGTTCTCCTTATGTTGTTTTATTAATTGCCAGCAGATTAGGTTTATAATGGAGTGCTAATTTGTCTCATGGAATTTATCAGAATGAAGAAGCATGAAAATAATTAGTTTAGTTGTCTTCTATTTTAATGGTTATTTGAGAGTTTATTTTTGAACAGGTTGTTACAGTGCATTGCTTCAGCTACCTTAATGCTTTTATTTTGTAGTAAATTATATTCCAAGAATGCTTCTATTTTTCCGAGATTTGCTAATCTTAGAATTCATTAATTTCAAAATGGTCTCTCATTTGAGCAAGAGATCAGTAATTTTGTAGCCAATGAAAAATCACTTATTGAAAATGAGACATGAAAATTCCAAGGATATGTTTATTGTATTTGTATGTAACCAAGTAAACTGCTTTAAAATAAATATGAATATTATGGGTAGCTTTTTGTTCCTGTTTTTCATCTCAAATGATTATTTCAAACACCAGATACTTATCTCATTAATTCTTTTCCAAAATCCAATAAGTGAAATAAAATTATGTTCCAAAATGGTAGCAGAAATCAATAGGCAGAGCTATGAGTGGATGCTTGTTGACACAGGTAATACCATTTTCATATTGCCATGATGTTGGTCCAGTTGTAGGCATTGAGGAGGTGGGTTGGGAATCTCGAGCAACAGTTCAGGAGCAACAGTTTTTAGCAGGTTCTGGAGTGACTGTAGATCCATGAGGTTATTTATAACTTCAGCTCTGCTGTTCAGTGTATATTCCTACCATGCACGAAATCCCATCCCCAATTGTTACTCAAAAATGATCCCTTGTACTCACGGACTGTGTGGGCTTCATTAGGGATTTCCAAGGACTTAAAGGAACACAAAATTGTTTTCTATACATTCAATCTTTCTGAAGGAAGAAGAAATGTAATTTGAAACTCTGCTGTTCTATTTATACGTGACCTAATATCACAGGTTGGGTGTATACAAAATTTTATTAAGTTCTGACCCATGGCTGGTAAATCACTCTTGGTCAGATCCAGGTGTATTAAAGTGCTTGGTTGCTTTAGGATGTGAATGTAAATTGCAAAACTCATTTTATGAGCTTTATTATTTCTGGAATGAAGATTTTCATACAGCTTATTAATGTACCTGATTTTTATTATCTTTTCCTCAATAAAAGCCTCTTTCTTAATAGGAATTTTGACACTGAGGTTTAATGTCATTTAAAAAGAGGACAGAGCCAGGCACAGAAATTGCGAGTTATATGTATTAAACTGTTCAGTCATGAAAAGATCATTACATCCTAAAAATGGGATCACTGTGGTTCTTTTTCCATTTAGGTTTTTGTTTTTGCTCTGGTAGTTTGAACATATTACTCTGTATAAAATAATTTTCTTTTGCTTTTAGGAATGAATTTCTTTTTCTGCTTATCCACAGACTAGAAGAGTGGGAGAGACAGCAGCTAGAGAATCCCAAGAACATTTATATTTTTTTTGAGCACTTAATGAAATCTGTATCAATCAATTTGATAAAACAAAGTCTTTCAGCATAAAAGCCCCTAATAGTACATTACTCTGTGGATAGCTGTTCCTTTATTTGTACAAGCCATTCTGCCTTTGAAAATACAGTGGATCACCATACTAGTATAATACTTGACTAGGTGACCTTCCAATTCTGAAGGAAAACTAGGTCAAACTTCTTATTGTCAAGATTCTACTGGCTTCTATTCTTCTCTGCCTCATTGACTTGAGTCAGTAATTCAGATAAGACTTCTTCTGTGGATTTATAACAAAATATTTTCTCTTTAAATTTCTTTTCAATATATTTTTCATTTGCAAAAAGTTCTCTACATTTTAAATGGATGCATGTATTTAAGCTGACATTAATTTTCATAACGAACATAGAAATGTAATATACATAGCCAGCTCAAGCTCATTACTGTGCTATTTTAAAAACTTGTGCTTAAATAAATATTCTCTTTTTCTTAACAACCTGCATTACTTACAGACAGTGATATGTTCTTGCTGTAGGCAGAAGAAGCACAAATTTTCTGATGGCCTGAAGCTTTTCACCCTGTAGATGTGGTTGCAAAAGGACTGGGGATGTAGTGCTGTGGGGAACATAGATTTTTCCACCATGTATGGAGCAGTATAAACTTCATGCATGTGTTCTCTTCTTGGAACTGTCTGTCTGGTTAACACATGTTTTCTAGCTCTGAAATGCCACACTTCTGCAATATGTTCTCAGCATAACTCTGGATGAGTGCCGGTGTGAATGGAGGCGCTTGCAGGGAAGGAGTAATGTGATCTTCTGAATAGATTAATATGAATGGGAGCACTTTGGAAGCAGAGATCGGACAGACTTGTGAGGGATTTTAATTCCATTTGCAGGAATTATTTGTAGTCACTACTCATTTTCCAGGGTGTTGCACCACTTAATGTAAAAGCCCATCTTTCTGCCAGGGGACGGGCTTGTGAGAGGATTTAGTCTTGTACAGTAAGAAGCATGACTTGCTTTTCTCCCTGGCGGTTTTATGGTGGTCTCTAGGGTCTTATCACCTGGATATATGAATATGGACTGCCCAATCAGCTTGTTTCATTGTAAGAACAGATGCAGTTAAAGCAGTGAATATCATCTCATTTGTGTTTAGACAGTGAATATTCCTTAGAAATCCTGGCAAACTGCTGTGAAAAGGGAAGCAGAATCACAGAAACAACTACTTTGGGATAGACTTCAGATACCCTCTGCCCAACTTCTTGCTGCAAGCAGGGTCATCTGTGAGTTCAGGCCAGGCTGCTCAGAGCTTTACCCATGTGGGCCTTGAACTCTCCAAGACTGAAGAAGCTCTCCAGGCAGTGTGGTCTCGTGACTGTCCTCAGGAAGTTTCTTTTCCTATATCCAACTGAAGTCTATTATTTCAATTTATGACCCCTGCCTCTCATTCTCCTACTGTGCCTTATCATGGGGAGCCCATCTCAGCTCCTTGAATACCCTCCAGGTGGGTAGGGCCAGGCTGCCGTGGGACCCTCCTGAAGCTGTCCTTTACCCAGGCTGAACAAGCCCAGCTCCCTTCAGCTCTGCTCACAGGACAAGTCTTCAAGCGCCAACCAACTTGGTGACCTCCATTAGACTTTTCCAAGTTTGACAATGAATTTAAATACCAGGCCAGAAACACTGCAGAAATAATTGTAGAAATGAGATCTTGAAGTTGTATTTGTCACTTCAATGTTTTTATACCAATTCTTTCTCTTGCTGTTTATTGAGCAAGAACCTGTCACCATTTTTAAGAAAGCAAAATCTATTATCACTCCATAAGATGCATTGCTTATAATAGCTATTGTCTTGGAATTTCCTTAAAAACATTATAATCATTTTTCCTACAGTGTCTTCTTTTCATCTTCTTTGCCAAACTCCGTGGATGGCAGACGCTTTTCAGGATTAATGAATAGTGATAACATCATTACTCACTATCTCAAGATCCAATAATCCTTTAAAGGAGTGATGTGAAAGTCAATAGGTAAATGAGAAAAGGCTTTTAAATTGCTTCCTGTCTCTAACAAGTCAATAAAGGCCCTCAGTGGGAGGGTGAGCATCTCTGTGTCTCAGTGTAAGAGCAGCTGAGGCTTCTCAGGAAAGGCTACAAGGACACACGAGAGACAGAAATGTTTCAAGCTTCTTCCAGGCTGACCTACAGAAGAGGTCTCTTGCCAGCTCAGGGTGGCAAGCTGCATGGAAAGAATAGTGCCTTCTCTGTCTTTATTTCTAATAGACATCTTAAAAATTATGTTCTAAGCTCTACTTTGCCATCACCATTGAAGGAGAAATTGCAGATGATACCAATCTGGGAGGAACAGTTGCTACACTAGAGTAAAGGTCAGCTGGTCATAAAACCTTGAACCACTTTGTCTCCTTCAAAAATGGGGTAAATGGGATTGAAGAAATGGGCAATGATGTGGAAGTTGAAGAGCTAAGCTGGCATAAGCAAAATACTCATGTCTTATTCCACCTTTGGCTGTGGAGCTGTAAATTCTACACCAAGTAGGGATAAAACAGAGAAAAGTAAACTACCATGCCATCATAAAGAAATATTTCTTCTTGTCTAGAAGCAAGCCAGGTCCTTCATTTGTGTCCCCTTCTCCAGTGCTTTTTCTTAACAGTTTGAAGCAAAGCTCCCCTATTCCATGTGGCTGAAAGTAGCCCTGTATCACACCCAGGGCTCTCTCCTTGCAGGAAAATCTGCCTTTTAATTTCTGACTGTGTCTAAAATAAAGAAAGATCATTCTTGACTGTCTTTTTTATTTTTTCACAGAAGACTAAATTATCAGGTTAGCTTCTTAGGACATTTTCCCTCTCTTCTCCCTTAGGCAATTTGGTTTAACGTTTAGCTTTGTTGGAATTGCCAAGAGTAACAACACATTGGGAAAGCTGGGACATCCCTGAGGTCCACCCTGAAAGGTGATTTGTGTCAATGCTTCAGGAACAAGAGCTGAATGGGGGACTAATCCCCTGTATAGAGCAGAGCTCTCCTGCTGCTAGCCAGCAGGCTGGATTTGGGTAGGGTGAGTCTGCTGGGCATTTGATTTTGCTTAGAGAGCAGAGATAAAAGGTTTTTATAGACGTTTGTGCAGCCCCCTGCCACGTCCTTAGCTTGTGCATGTGCAGGCACCAGCACTAGACACCAGCACATCCATGTCCATCTCAGGGCAGGGAGTGGAGAGCTTGAATCCTCCTTCCACCACCAGGACAGTCAGAAACCAAGCACTTTCAACACTCATTTGTGAAAATCCACACACGCTGTCTCTTAGTAGCCACTTTTCTTCAGGGGAAAGCAATAATGCTTATATATACCACTTAGCATTACAGACATGAACTTTAGAGTACTTGGCATTGACAGATATTTTTATAACCAATTAAATAAATGTATAGATGTTCCTCTACATTTATTTCACAAATCTTTTAAAACAATTTACTCTTTTTTCATTTGCTTAACTTTAAGATCAGAAACTGGAAGTCAGTTGTTATCTCACAGAGGTTTTAAAGAATAAGCATTCACTGCAGTGACTTATAATGCTATCCCTGACCTTTGATTACTTGGTAGCAATTGAACCATATGTTTAAGTCCCTGAACTATTAGGAAATATATTAGAATGGAAGAATGTTTTTTCATCATGTCCTGTACAAAAATATTCTTTTGATTCATAAGCCACAACCTTACTGCAATCTCCTTGATTTTCTTACAGGTACCTATCAGAAGTAATCACAGAAAAGCAGTATATCAATGAAAATAATACAGTGGATTTATTTCATTGCAATTATTGGTGTTTTTAGTTTCATTGAGACTTTTTCTGTAGGACTCACTAACAAGAATTACCAACTAGAAATTAAAGGGACAGGATATATAGCCATAAATTTTCATGAACAAGAAATATCCTTCTGTGCTGCATTTTTTTCCAATTAAGTGAATCAAGTCTGTGCAGGTTTACTCTGACTGTGGAAGAAATAACAGAATGGCAATTTCATTCTGAGGTAAATGGGTAAATGGGGATATGGGAATAGATTGAAGCTCATTAAGGAGTTGGCTTCATATCTTCATAGTTGTCAGCTTCTGGATTGTAAATAAACATTTTCAGCAATTCTGCCAATAAACATTTTCAGCACCATACAGAAGGTAACTAGTAATAGAAGAAATGTTTTGTACATAAATTCAAAGGAGAAACATCTAAATATATGTTAGTTATCGATATACCCTATGGTAAATGTAACTATTAAAAGATTTGTCTGTTTTAACTTTAGCAAACTCTTCTGAAAGCACTTAAAATTTTTTCATAAATCCTGCAAGACTGACTGTATTTATACACATATATGTGTATATACAAACTACACACATACATGTATGCACCATCACTACTCAGGCTCACTTTGTTTTTAGCAAGTGTCTGGCAGTGCTAAAAGTGCTAAAATGACTTTCATCATACTGAATGAAAGTCACACAAAGGAAATTGGGAAGTGGAGCTTTGTGAGAAGACAGAATGGAATAGAAAATGTAAAAGGTCTCTCAGCCCCTTCCCTTCTACCTCTCCGTTCTGTAGCGTCTTTCTCTGTACTGCTTTTTATTCTCCTGCTCTCTATTGCCCTTCTAAATCCTGTTCTACTCCCACCTATTCTCCTCCTCTGCTTTCATACTAACTAGCAGTACATCCTTTCATGTTCCCATCAAGCCTGGACAAGTGGCAAATGCTCTCTCTCTCATGCACACTGACTTTTCTCATTGTTCTTAGCTGAAAAGGTGCAACTGTGCCGGCTTTTCAAGACGTTTCAGAAGGGATTTTTCAGGGTGATGAATCAGACTCATTTTGTTCTCCAGTCACTGCACCGCAGCTTTGATGTTCCTGTTCTTCCCAGTAACATGTCAATGTATCTTTTCTGCAATATAACACCATACCAGGCAGTCTGATGGAGGGATAAGTTCACGACATGACTGCTACCAAGTGTTAATGCTATTTTGAAAGTAGTAAAATCTGTGTCTGTCACTCCATCTGTAATAAACAGGAGATGATGTCACACCATTTATATGCAGGGCCACAGTGTGGACTAAAGAACATGATGCTAAACTTATGTGTGGCACTAAACATCATGGAGCTATAGCACTACTTGAGCAGCTGATTTATCTTATGACAAAAAAAAAGAGCATGCAGCAATTGAGTAAATGTTTGCAAATATTTTGCCACTAAATTTAAATCACAGATTTATTGCAATAATAAACATGAGAGTGCATCTTGATGGTTTGTTAATTGAGTTATGTGGGTGGTTAGCCTTTTATTTTTATTCAGATGATTTTATATATGCGATCACATTATTTAGTTATTTAGTCCGTAGTAAGAAAACTGACCATGATCATCAGCTATTCCAAGTGATCTTCACTCCTTTTGAAATCCTAGGACAATAACATCAGAGTTTTGTTTGTTCAAATTGAATATGCATGAGAAGCTGTCTAGAGAAAGCTAGGCAAGACAACACCTGTTAAAATGCTACAAAATTCATGGAGTTAGAAGCAATCTTTAAGTATTGTAACAGAGCAAAATTTTGTACTGACATGGTTTAGGAAAATGCCATTCTAACATTTCACTATCAATATTAAAACCTGGAAGGTAAATCTCCTTGCAAACTAAGAAAAAAAGTTAATTGGCTTGATCTAGCCTCATCAGCTGGAACACATTAACCACACTGTTACAAGTCCTTGTTGAAAGACTCTTGAATTTACATTTCCAGAATAGGAGATGACAGCACATTTTATAATGCTGTCTCCATTTACATGAGGGATCAGGGTCGTGGAGAGGAAGGCTTTTCAGGGTGGGAGAACAGAAAGGGGAGCTGCACAGAGCAGTGGCTGCACTGTCAGGGTTATTGTCTGCAGGAGTCAAGGCTGCAGGAGCTGCTGGAGTGTCTCTTGCATTTTGGAAAACAGTCACCATTCTGCTCCCATGGCTGTTTCTGATCCAGCGCCAGAACACATGGCCCACTGCTGGTTTCTTATCTCATTTTCTACTGACACAACTGGCACAAGTCATCTTTTGATCTGTGAGATCAGAAACAGATGTTGGGTAATTTAGATTGATGATTTGAGGACAGGATTTGGTAATGCTAGGTGTATAGTTGAACTCAAAGGTCTTTTCCAATCTGAATGATTCTATGATTTACAGCCAGATCCAGGCACCCCCTGATCTATCAGGGAAGCCTGAAAGTCATACCATCGTGCTTGTGCCACAGACTGTGGGACCATCCTTTAATACCATGTGATTAAGGTACCTTTACTTATATCTGATAGGTATTTTTTTCCTAATCAAGCAGCAAAGGAGAAACTCATTCTATGATTCTTTTGTAGCAGAAAACTATTCAGCTGCAGGAGGTTTTTTGTACAATAAGACCATTCTCTTTGCTTGTCCTCAGCAAAGTGCCCTATACCTCACCACGTGATTACAAATTCAGGAAGCATTCAGGAGAAGTGAAGATGCAGGTCAGCATTAAGACACTGTGCACTCTCAGATCCCTCTGGAGTCAGCTGAGATCATCTCAAAGCTGATGGTGGAGCCCAGCAGGCAGCTGAAGTTCCAGGAACCACGTTCAAGCAGACACAAGGCTGGGATTTATTTGTTCAAACACAGACATCTATTATCAGTTCAGGTGCTGTGAAGCACCTTTCTTGGCATCTTGAAGGCACTTCAGAAAGGCTCGTGTGTTCCCTACAGTGTTTGCCATCCCTTGCAGACGTCTCAGACAGCTCACCCTGTGCTCCTGGACAATCTGCTTCAGCTGGCTGTTCTTGAGCAGAGGGACGGAACTGGGGGATTTCAAAAGGTTTCTTCCAACCTAAATGATTCTGTGGTCTCAGCTGGAAACAAATTCCAGTGCATTGGGCACCTGAAAGTTCTGCTCTGCCAAAATCCACTAACAGCGATTCAGCTTGATTCATTTGAGGATGTTTAGGAGTTTCATACCCCATGAGATGCTCTTCACCTCTGGGGCAGAACAGCACTTATGGGAAATATGCATGATTTCATGCCAGGCCAGGAGGGACACCCTCACCATCTCGGCTACACTGGGTACTAACATTCGAGTGACTGACTTCTCAGTAGTCACCTCCTTTGAAATATTATGTAGCCAAGAGTCCAGATGGCAAAATCTGCCCATCCAAACTTAATTCCTTTCATGGTAAGATAACTCCTTGCTATGATATTGTGCATCTCCTCTGGAGTATGCTACACTTAGCACTTTGTGCTTTTGTCTTTACATTAACAAGCCCTCAGCTACCTGGAACTTCCATTCTATGCTAGTACTTGATCAAACCATCTCTAAACCTATTCTTGGCCAAACTAGGAAAACAAAACAAAACAAAACAAGACAAAAATTTTCTTTTTAAAATTATTTAAGGCAGATCTTTCAGATTGCAGCCTTTCATTCCTGCAGCTTTTACCATTAAAGTTTTTTGAGTCATTAAATACTAAAGTGTTGGAAGAACCCCGGAATGCCAGAGGACACGGCTTACTGTGATGGTGTGTGTCTTTTGTCACTTGATCAGAATGAGGCAGAGGAGCCAGCAATTGAATTCTGGTGACCTTTCACTGGAGTAAGCATTGTTCTCCATTAAATTGTAGCAATGGTACAGCCTGAACAGGAGAGATAGTAGTGGAATCAAATTAGCAATGAAAAAAAAGCTGTTTTCCCTTTAGTCTCTGTTTATAAATGAAGCAATACCTAGAGACATCCTAAATGGCCGTCACCCTCCCTCACTGACTGTTCATTAGGAAGAAATCTCCTTTTTTTGTACAAAACACTTTCTCACACAGTGATAGTGCAGCACAGGGAAATGCCCCATACATTCCCTGAGCAGAAGAGGAGCAGCAGCACTGGGTTGCAGATGAGGGTCCTTGGGTAAAATCCTACTGTAAAGTGCATTTCCAATCCTGCAGCCCACTGCCAAGATCCTTGCCTTCCCACTGAAGCTGGAAGTGACTTCTCCTCATCACAGGACTGATGTACAGAAGATCCTTTGTGTTCTGTTGCATCCTATGTCTTGGATTGATGTAGCAATGAATTAGGTTGAAATCTGGGATTTTAGATTAATTTGTTGTACTCCCCTTCTAATTGTAAGCTGCCCAAGAATCAGTAGTGTTGGACTGCATCATAATATTTTTGCCTTCCTGATCAAAATTAAATTTTTCAGTCTACAAAATGTACAATTTTGGATGAGAAAGCTCAGCCCAGAAAGGAGTGTACCAGCAAATTATCTCCCTCTCCCCCACATCTATGTCAGCACTATTATCTCATTTACCCTGGAACAGTAAGAAATGTAGAGGAATCCAGTTATCTCACTTTATTTCCCTTGGTGGATGTCACAGAACATCTCGTGATCTCTCAAGCATCTCAAAGCAATGTGGGGATTTCAGCAAACAGACAGTTTACTTAAAAGTGGTTGCAACTTCTTTAATCACATTGAACAAGGCTTTTTATTTTCTCCCTCCAAAATTCCTGACAATAGAGAGCCATGAGCTTTTCAGGGTAGCAGAGGTTATCATATGACAGCTTAGGCAGCAAAGCCAAGTGTCACTGTTACATGCACTGACACCTGCAAGCCTCAGTCATGGACCCAAACATTATCACACTGGGGCTGTCTACAACCCTGTGATTAGAAAAGTGTTCCCCTACAAAAACAAACGTTGGCATCCCTAAGGTTTAGCTGAGGGGAAAATGTTGAGTCTCCAAGGCTGCTCTACTTACCTCCTGTGATATCTCTTGTACTTTGAACCTCGTGGAATTTTGGGCAAGTGTTTTCTGTATGGGGAGCAGGAAGGGACAGACCTCTTTTGAGGGAATATCAGACACAACCATGCTTTGCCACCCACCTGCTCACTGCCACCCAATGCTTAAGGGGCAGTCAGATGAGTGGAGGGAAGAAGAGAGCCTTGGATGCCTCTCCTGACGTCTCTTGGGTGGCTGAGCCAAGCACTGCTCTGAGCCAAGCCTGCATGCACCCTCTCCACTCAGCCCCCAGATGCTCATTGAAGATCTTTATAGCTTCTTTACACCTCTTTTCCAACTCAGAAACATTTGTGCAGATGAGTTGCATTGATATGGGAGAGCTCACTTTAATGCATCTTTGAGATGCTCAGGTCTCATGTGAGCAGCTGTGGCAGTAAGAACCCCAATGTGAGGAGTACAATAATAGCTCCAGTGTGCAAGGATGAAGTCCAGCTGGCAGCTGAGGTTCACTCCTCCAGCCAAGGCAGTACAAATATGCCCTATGTGAGTCACAGCAGGGATGATGTTGTATGGCAGCAATTAATTTGTTTCTAAGGCAAACGAGTCCAAATGGTAAAGGCTTTTGCGAATGGAATTTACTGTTCCAATGTAAATAAGGAACTGGCAAACAATAACCACTCCAGCCTGAAAGCCCAGCCAGCAATTGGTTGACATTTGGGCTGCAGAGAGTTTGCAGATTCCCCACGAGTTGGAGAGGAGCTGTGTTTTGCAGCAACAATTGATTTATTACTGTGACAACGAGTAGAAATAGAAGGACCTGCTGGCAGACAAGGGTGTGATTTATTCCTTTGCAAACAAGCAAGCAGTGTCCAGCTGGCCAGTGGCCATTGCCAAGCAAAAGCCCAGGGGAGGATGCAGGTTTTATCTCCTCTCTGCTTGAGTTTTGCCCACTTAACAGTGATGGAATTAGGTGGGCTTTTTGGTTTTTTTATTGTAGAAAAACAGACTTGTAATTAATAATGTTTCTACAAAGTAAGTAAGTTAAGGGGGAGGTAAAGGTCAGGCTGTCTTCTTGATATTTCACTTCTCAAGCAGTAGGATGACACTTTATCTGCTATTCATGAGAAGAATATAATTCTCATTTGTATTGCAGCAGCCCCTGTAAGGACCAATCAAGGTCCCATTGTGCTGATGCCCGATTGGTGGTCATGAGCAGAAAATTGCTGGTGCCTGCTTGGATGCAGTTCAGAAACATCCATTTTTTTGCCATGTAAGGTTTAACATGAGCACATTCTGATCAGCAAAGCACGTAAGGGTGTGTTTAAAGCAATCTCTTTCCAGCCAAATGCTTCAGTGTTTCAGGCCTCTCAAAGAGAGGGGAATTTAAACGTGTGCAAAAATGTTCACCTAGGGCTGAGCATTCAGACAGGGCTGCTGCATATGGGCCTCACATCTTCTGAGTGTTCCATGAAAGAGAGTTTTCTTCTGATGCAGGGTTTGGGGGATGAGGGGACAACATGCCCAAATGAAGTTTCAAACCGAGTTATTTTCTCTCCTGGGCATGTTCTAAGCCTGCCCCACTGCACTGACACCATTCAGAGAGCTGCACTTAGTGGGATCACACGAGTCATTTGACAAACGTGTCAGGAGTGTGAGCATCAAGACAGATGAATCATTTCCATTTTCATTTTCTGAAACAAAACATTGAAGTATAATAGACTGAAATGAAGGTATGAGAAATTAGGGTGAATGAAAATAAAAACATGCCAGGGAGAAGAGGTATCTGATTTTGGAGTAATCTGGATGGAACAAGGGAAGAAACCAAAATGGCATGTAGCATTTAATGGTGGTTTATCTGGAATAGACTAAGTCAGAAGAGATGATTCTTTTCTGGTTGACAATGGACAAGCTGACACTTCAGGGATATGAGTAGTTAAAATCAATAAGACAATTAATATATAATCTATGTGAATATAGAGAAGAATATTTGTGGTGTATCATTTTTGCTGCAAAAGTAATAGTAAGGAAAAAGCAACATAGACCAATAGCTAGCTACAACTACTTCATATGCTGGATGTTGTGTAAAATAGCCATTATTTACTATGCTAGTAAGCCTGGAAAACATTGACTTTGTAAAGCTGATAACAGTAATGCAGTGGAAACATTGTGTGGGATCAGTGGAGTGCATCGTACTGATAAAGAATTTCCCTGTAATGCTCTTACAGTAATTGAAGCTGCAGTTTGTTTCTTGCACAGTAAAACAGTCTGAGGCTGGCAGAAGGTTTACTAAAACTCCCCTTAGCAGTGCCGGGCAATTTGCTGCCTTCTTCCAGAGACTGCTCGCCTGAGTTCCCACGGCTTTGAGAGCCCTAACACAGAACCTGTGAGCTCTAGCACAGACTCTAATGAATATAGATAGTTTCCATTTTTAAGACATTTCACTGTGGTGGAGTGTACAGGTTACTTCCTGATACAACAGAGAATCGTAGCATGTTGTACTTAAAACCCAAAGCTGGGGTCAGCATCGGTGTGCATCACTATCAACTAAGTTAGTAAAGAGATTCACTGAAAATAAGAGGATTTTTGTAGGAATATACAACATTGCATTCAGTCTTTTTTTCCATTTTGTTTTTTTTTTTTTAAAGAAACTTGTCTACTTAGACTCCTGTAAAGATTTTCCTTCCTTTCTGCTTTTATTATATATCTTTAACTGACCAGCATGATTTACCAGTACTTGACTGTCAGCACGTTAAAAAGATATTCAAGGTTACCTTTATATGGGAAGACAAAAAGCAACTTTAAAGTACTGGCAGCTTTCTCACCTACACATGAAAGTAACAAGAAAATAAACAATTAAATGGCACAGCTTCTCCTGGAGCTCCCAGGCCTTTCCATCATTTTTATTTTCCTCTTAGCAATTTACACAAGCTTGCCTTGTACATCAGCCTGGCTCACTTGGCTCCATCATCCCCTATAAAATTCCTAAGGCAGGCAAAGCTCCCACTGAATTCAAACCTAATACGGTTCATTGCGGGAAGAGAAACCAATTTTGGTTTTAGTGAGATATCTACAGCTGAAGCAAGTGTATTTAGGATGCATTGTCCTGAGCTGACTTTCACACTAGTGTTATGCTCCTGCAACTGCCAGTGAAGTTTGGTTTACACCAGGCAGTGCAGAATTTATTACACACATCATAAAAACCCCTCTGTCTCAAAGGGAAAATGCCTTGTGAAAGCCTGTGTGGAAGCCTGTGTGGAAGGAAACACTGATATTCCCAAATGGACAGTTTAGGTAAAATAGTTGAATGGAAAGCGAGCCAGTTCCTCAGAAACCTGGGTGGGTAACAAGTGCATGTGCCCAGTAACTGTGTAAGCAAGGAACTGTAGGGTTTCTGGGGGGATACAGGACTGAGGGCTGCATTGAAAGGGAGCAGGGAGGAAGTAATTCTGCCTAGTATAATCCACAGGGGACTCTGTTCTATCTGTTTGAGCATATCTGGCAATGCAGGTGTGGCTGGAAGAGGGTTGTAGGGCTTTTTCACAGAATCACAGAATATTCTGAGTTGGAAGGGGCCCACAAGGATCATCAAGCTCAGCTACTAAGTGAAAGGCCCATATGGGGATGAAACCCACAACTTCGGTATTATTAGCACCCTGCTCTAACCAACTGAGCTAATCTCAGTGGATTTGTGTCTTCTAGTATAATTAATTGTTAATTTCTATTCCTTAACCTCTACTTTTTATGGATATTTGAATGTTCTGTTTCAAGAAATACCTGCTTGTGACCCTTTTATCCAGTCTCAGGTGAGCATTTTGGGTAGTTATTTGAAAAATACATATATAGAGAGTAGTTGAGACTGAAAACAGTCTTGGTTTCTCCTCTTTAGCATTTTTATCAGCTACATTCAAATAGTACATTAGGCAAAAAGAAATCTGCCCAAAGGGTTACTGAAACAGCATCACTGTCAGCTTCACCTGCAAAAAGTGATGAGTGCCCTCAGCACAGCAAGGCAGAGATGGGCCATGATGCCTGGTCCTCAGCCCTCCTTCTCTTTGGTAGGAGCTGGCTCTGCCTCCACATGTCACCTCGACCCGTGCACACAGCAGAGAGGTCATTGCAATTAACCTTGTGTGGCACTGCCACACCTGCAGGACTGAGAGGCTCTCCCACGTGCACAACAGCAGAAAACAGTGATGTTCTACTATTTCCCATCATTTTGCTGTTTTTTTTTTTGTTTAAGTCTCTTCAAATCATATATATGTGTCAATCCAGGAATGAAACCCCAGCTGCTGATGGCTGTTTCTGCCTGAACCTGAGCCTGTCTCCAAAGTGAAGGTGGCTGTGACAGCCAGCCAGAGTGTGGTGTGGGCTGACGTGTTAAACACCTATCACTTCCCTAAGACTAATGCTGTGTGGCACTAAATCTCCCACACTTCTAGCAGCAATTTCCACTCTATTAAGTATTACTGTTTATGCTGTCGAGGAAGATAGAAACAGGCTTCATTTTACATACAGTTTAGCATTTGTCACCAATCTACCATCAAATGGGTTTTTTTATATAAAGGCTATTGTATCAGATTCTATCAGCTATTTTATGTTAAACCTGGATTAATCATGAAATTACAGCTGTGATTGATGTTATTCAGGAACTAAAAGTTTTCTGCTTCAAGTTTTAACTCTATTACAGGCTGTTTTAAAGATTTGAAGTTCTCTAGAAGCAGCCAGGGCTGGCTGCTAGGGCAGATGTCCCAGAGGATAACTTCTCCAGAGGGCAGTTTGTTCTGCTCACCGTGCTCTGAAATTGCTTGAATGTTGAGCTGAGGAACCTCTGTATGAGAAGGGATATCAGCTAAAATTACAGTAGCTCCGTTTTGTTCTCTATAATTCTGGTCAATGGGCTTTCCATAGAAAAGTACTTTATTTTTTCCCAGACTCCTAATTATTTATGGAAATACTGACCCCTTTCCTTCAAACACCTGTGAGTCCAAAGTAGAGTCCTTGTGCAGCAGGAGTAAGGAGACACCCAGGTGGTTTATTTGGATTTTTTCTGCACTTGCATGTATTCTGGCTATCCCAGTCCTGGTTCCCAGGTGAAGGGTATTAAACACTAGAGAGACAGCTGTGCTACAGTTTCCCATACGTGTCTGGAGATGGTCTCACTTGGAATGCCTTGGATTCATTAATTTAATTGCGTAGACTCAGCCAAGGTGCCACAAAGTGCTTGGGAAGAGCTGCAGGTGGGGAAGGCACTACTGGGTTGAGTGGTGCAGCCTGTGCCTGCTTCACCCAGAGCACAGAAAGGAAACCTGAAAAAAGCATGGTGCAGTTTCCCCTTTGGAAAGACTTCAGAGCTTGTCCTAAATTTGGATTTGAGAAAGTCCTGTGTCAAAGAGTGGGGATACCAGAGCCTTTGGATTGTGTTGCTTACTCTCTGAGAAAGGGCTTCTCTAACTCTCCCCTTCCACCCTGAAGACTTCCAGATTTTTAAATCCTTTTCTTTTTTTAGACTGCCTTGTAATAAAGGAAAATCAGTTCTGCTGGGTTGATTAGAATATTAAAACAATAGAAACAACCCCTAGATCACTCCATTCTTTAAGGAGCAGAGCCTTCTGTCCAGACCTGATTTCAAAGCCAGTGGTTTCTGGTAGTTTCCTGATTTGCAAGAGATGTCTCCCCAGGGACCCAGAAAGCCTCACACCATCAGGATGATGTGTTCAAGACCCCCTGCCCCTCTCCTGGCTCACCATGCGCTGCCAGCGTGCCCTGTCCTTCCACCACTGCCCAAGTCTCCTGCTGCTCCTGCAAGGTTTCCACACCATGAGCAAGGCAAATAGACAGGAATCCATCCTGCCCATACACAGCCTTTTAAGAGCACATAACTTATAGCAGCAAATCCAACAAATGAGGTCCCTAGTGCAGCAAGACACACTAAGACCTGTCTGGGCTAGAGCAGCACCAAGGTTGTCTCAAAACTCTTTCCATAGAGCCCAGTGCTCAAAGGCATAACTCATAGGAGAAATCGGCCCAAAAACTTATTTCTGATAAAAGAGGGAGTTTTTTTATTTAATGTCAGGTTAAATAAATCACAAAGCACAGCAGTCAGGATGTAGCACTTGCAGTGCTAAACCATACAGTTTAGTATTAACACAGTGCTTTCCTCATTCAAGAAAATGCTTTTGATAGCTTAATTCACTCTCAGCTACCATTTGCATGTCATGAGCAAAGTCAGGAGCATGTAATTTTCCTGCTGATAGATAAGGCTGGACTCACACAGCTTGGTTAGCTTCCCTATTCTCCCACATTCTGCACCCCAGCCAAGTCAATTTTTGCTGGTTTGCAGCCCATACCTGTGACCTGGGTGTCCTAAGCAGTGCAAGGGACACTTTAGATAAGAGCTGCCTGTGGTCCTGGCCAGGCAGCCAGGGAGAGGAGCTGAGGCTGTTGGCAAGCAAAGAACAGGTCTCAGCAGGTGAAACAGAGCAAGAGAGCAGTTCTAGAGGCTAAGAGCAGGGATGTGGAGGGGAGAATGGATGTGAAGGGGTGCTTGGGCTGAGGAGGTACTTACACTGGCTGTTTGTCTTAGGCAGGAGAGAATTTGGCACAAATGCTGGTGGAAGGATTCAGGTACAGAAATATTTAGACATTGTTTAAATTCTCTTACTTGATGGAGGTATGTAAGGAAGGACATGGTAACAGACTGGGGGAAAGGACATTGGGTCAGGCACAGGACTGGGGCATGGGGTACCAAGTAGGTGTCCCTGGAGATCAGCAGTTTGAGGTGTGAGGGGTAATGCTGGGAAAGGTCTTTAACCTAGGGAAGCAGGGGCTGATTTCCATGCTAGGAGAGATACAGGTGGGTGGTGTTCCTGAGGAGTAGCTGCCCTTCACTGCACACCTGCCCAGACCCTACATGCCACCACTGCTCTCTGCTCCCAGCAGGACAGGGCGCTCCTCACCAGCAGACACAAACCACTCTGCCAGGGAACAGGGACAAACAAGGGGCCAGAAAAGAGGGCAGAGCCCATCCCTCAGCTCTGTGCCCCTCCACTCACTGCTCCTGTGGGGTAGATACCACAGGCCCACTGCTTTCCCACATCCCAGGAAAAAAGTCCCAAAGACCTGTAGGGGGATCTTGGGCATGAGGTGCCCAGGGATAGGTCACAGCTCGTGTTGCTGCATTTCACCTGGGCAAGGGGCTGCTCAGCACAAAAGGGAACAAATAAAGATAGCTACCCTAGCCCTCTAAACATTTGGTATCCTGCTTCTAAATTATGTAAATATATCTGTGTGCCAGTGCTGCCCTTCGCTCCAAGCTGGCATAACTCCTAGTTTCAATGGATTTCTCTGGCACACACCAGACCTATTACACATACAGGTTTTACACCAACCAAATTTAGACTTGTGTAGATGGCACTTGCATTTGGATAGTACCTACATACTGGTGTTGATTAATTAGTATATTAATTAATTAAGAAGATACTGATTAGTGCCTACTACTTCCGTAAATTAACATCTACAAAGTTTGTAGTTATTGTAGGAGAAGGGTGTGTTATTTAAAAAAATAATGACATGTTTATTCACCTAGATATTTTTACCATAAATCAGTTGGAGACTATGCTATTTTTACTGAAACTTTCTGTGCCCTTACTTTCAAATAATTAAAGTTTTTTATTTAGAATTACTCTTTTTAACTTTATTATAAACTTCCCTTGATTTAGTAGAGAATTAAAGATACCATTATTTAACTTACAGTTTTAAAAAGCTACTTAATTATAAAACCTTCCTGAAAGATCCCTGCATATATAAACCATGCAGTAATTAATAGCTAGAACAAATATTTTTAAATTTGCTCGTTAAAATAAATTTATTCAGTTCTGCATCTCTGCTCAAAATATAGTTTCATGTCTCATTGAAAATGACTCTTTTTCTGGAAAGAGGAACAGAAACCAAAAAGTTGATCCCAAAGTACATTTTACAAAACAAAGCCATTTATTCACTCTAATATTCTGCACACAGAATATGCTGATACCTTCAGTATCTCTAGGCTCAAACTGCTTGTTACATATTGCTGTAAGCCTGAATCTAATACAAATGAGAGGCTGCTTTAATTCTTTTAAGGAGCAGTTCCCCCAGCTGCAAAGGCATTGAAGAGAGCCTGGAAGACACAATCTCTGTGATGCTGCTCTTTATTGTCACAGGTACAAAGTTCTGATGTGGCAATGTTGCACATTTGGGTCATTGAACATTTATGGATCAGGAAGGACTTTTCAGTCTCTGAAATGGTTACAAATGTTTTTTATCAGAACACACTCAATATAAGCAGTCTGATCTCAGTGAAGTCCTACTGTTTTATTTTGGGTTAATAACAGTAAAGTCTTACCAACTGTTGATGGAGAAGCCATGGGGTTAATTTATATTCATGTTGGAAAAGCAAAGCAGTGCTCCCTCCCAGCTCTGACAGATCTGCGAGTCCCTTCCATAGCTGATTGTCAGGTTGTCCCAATCTGTAGCTCAGCGCTGACAACAGCTCACAGTTTATTTGCAGCTTTGAAGCCTGGTCCTATGGTGTTTTTCTTCTGACAGGAGATGAATAAAGGTGTCACTGTGGGAGACTTTTATCCGGCTGCTATAAAAAGGAGCCTCTTTGCCTCCCCTTGAAAGATCCTCCAGTTCACTTCTGGAGCCTGTGGCTTTCCCCTCAGCAGAATTTAGTTCCATCAGCTCCAATTCATGTTTGGCAGCTGTTTCTAAAACTCTCTGTTTGTTGTAATACCTGACAAAGTTGTTAATGATGGGATGGATGGGGAGGGCGATCGCTATCACCCCACAAAGAAAACTGATGGCAGCATTCAGTTTTCCTAGTGTTGTTTTAGGGTAAATGTCTCCGTATCCAACCGTGGTCATGGTAATGATTGCCCACCAAAATGATTGAGGGATGCTTTTAAATAAAGTTTCAGGGTGACTTTGTTCCATGGTATAACCTAGGGCAGAAAAGACAAAGATGCCAACAGCTAAGTACATGAGGAGCAGCCCAAGCTCCTTAAAGCTGCGTTTCAGGGCATAGGTTAGGGTCTGGAGCCCTGAGGAATGTCGTGCAAGCTTGAAAATCCTTGCAATCCTCATGATGCGCAGTGCCTGGACAGCCTGCTGGACATTGCTCAGCTCCATCAGCTTGGCTCCCAGGTGGGTCAAGGTCAGGCTGACGTAGAAAGGAAGTATTGCTAGCACATCAACAATGTTCATGAAGGAAAAGGCAAAGTGGAGTTTGTTGGGAGAGGAGATCAGCCTTAGCACATACTCCACGGTAAACCAGCCTATGCAGGCGGTCTCGATGCTGTCCAGGGTCGGGTGCTCCATACGGTTCCCCTCTGCATCTACCACCTGCAAGTCTGGGATGGTCCCCACACACATCACAACAGAGGAGATCAAAATAAACAGAAAGGACAGTACAGCAATCACTCTAGCTGGATAGGATGATTCTGGCTTCTCCAGAAATTTCCAGATGCATTTTTGGCACTTTTTCCAGCGACTTTCTGAGGCATCTATTCCCAAGTCATCCAGAATGAGTTGCACCCTTCGGGCTATTTCTTCCAGTTCCTCCTTTTTTTCACTTAGGTGAGCTTTACAGCAGTCATCCAAAAATTTCAGATCTACTTTCCAAAATTCCATTTCATTCTTGAAACATATGGGGCATATTCCTTTCTTCATGTGAATTTCCCCAAAGTAGTACACGTCAATAATGCATTTGAAAGCATCTGGATCTCTGTCAAAGTAAAACTCTCTCTTTCCAGGATCATAGTCATCACAGAGGGAAAATATGCTATCATATCCCCCTGATAAACAATTGACCAGCTCTGCCAGACGTGTTTCTGGGTACTGGTTCAGGTTATCTTCATAGAACACCTGCCTTACTCCACCGACATTGACTACAATCTCCATTTCTTCACTTCTTTCTGGTCCATCAGTGTCCACATCTGGAAACCTAGAGTCACCTGCCATTTTATAATTTGATTTTGGTTGATTTTTAGCCCTTTTTTTTTTGGTTTCACAGCTTTATGGTTTTAATATCTCATGAAAGCAAATCAGCACTGAGCCAGCTCTGTTACAAATGTCACCAAACTGCCCTGGAGTCTTGGTGGGAAAGGTTACTGACAGAAACCTGCGGTCGGGAAAGCCTGGTGAGGAATGCAACAAGCTGCAGGGAAAAGACAAGTCATCGGGCTGCTGTGCCTGCAAGCAGGGTGTTAGAAAGCTCCAGCAGACTGGAAAGAGAAGAAACCATTTAATAAAACTCACCACTCTGTTCAGTGCTCGAGAGTCTTTTCAGGTCCCATTCTGTCTCTAAAAGTGATATCTATTCAGAGCTGGGAAGTCACGGCAGAGAAATAAATCCTGAGCTCAGGTTAACGTGCAGTGAGTGACAGTTCTGAGACAGCGGCGGGCTGAGCCCCCGGACTGCCGCGGCTTCTCCCTTCGCTTCCACCGACTTCCCTAGAGAGCTGCTTTGGAATTTGGTTTCTCTTTCCGTTTTCTGTTTACTTTAAGGTCTTCCAGAGTTCATCTGCTGACTCTCGCACATAGTCAGTCGGTGCAAACAGGCAGAGGAGAAACTTGTGCTTGTTTTCCCTTCGCTGTTTCCCAGCACAATAGGGAGCCCAGGCTGCCAGGAGTCCTTTCCAAACTCTTCCCTCTCCTGGTGAAACGCAGCAAAGCACCAGATGCACGGAAAGCGCTTCTCAGATATTTATATGCCTGCCCAGTGGTAAAATGATGTGTTTCTATACTGACAGGAACTCTAAGGGATTTTTTAAACTTTTTTTTTTTTTAATCCCATGCAAAGCTTAATCGTGTATAAAGCCATTCAGAACTGCAGAGAGACACAGAAACATTTTCTCCAGGCAGAAACCAGAAGAAGCAATACTGTGTTTTGGGAATAAAAGTGTGACATAAATCTTGCTCTCGGAGGGACTGGAGCAACTCTAGAGCATCTCTGTCCTGTGTCAGGGCATTGAGTTCATTTGGATTGTTAATGGTGTCTTTGAGAAAGGAGAAGAGACCATAAAGTTTCTGCTGCAGATGTGGAGCAAAACCTCCCCTACACTCCGTGCATGTTTCCCAAAGCTCTGGCTCTTCAGTTTTAGCTACATTTTTGTGGCCTGCAGTCAGCTGAGCCTGAGGAGGGTTTGAGTAATTTACACCTATTATGATTTCTCACTGACTGCTACTTACCAGAAGCAGTGCATTGTACCACATCCAGCTCTTTAAAAGTAGAAGCAGAATAACAAGCATTTCCTTTTAACTTTGTTTTCTCTGAATTCCAGGATTTCATTAGCATTTTTCCCCCAGATCTCTACATGCAGGAAACCTACTACACTTAAATTATTAAATCTGACTCTACAGTTCATTTTAGTGGGTCCAGGAAAACCTACAGTTTAAAAGTTAACTGTTTCTGGCCACAGCAGAATGATCTGCACCAGCAAGTTATGATCTTTTCCAATTTACCGGCTTTTGAAAAGCTTCTCAGTAGAGGGGAATAGAGAGGAGCAAATCCAGCTGGCTGTTTTCTTCTCCAGGCTTGTGTCCATTCTGGGAGAAAGGTGAGATCTGCCATGTGCCTGCTGTCCTCCCACTGGTGTCACACAGCCAGGGGGAGCCTGGTGAGTACACAGTGTTCCTGCTCCACTGGCTCAGAAGCCTATGGGTGATTAATAGAAGGTTGTGCACCAGACCTCATCTTGACATGGAGTGTGCTCATAGCACCACATACCCAGGAGAAGGAAATATAATGTCCCAGGAAGAGAATAATATTTATTATTCTACACCTGTGTCATACTGTGAACCTCTGGAGGCCAGTGTCACCTTCATGTGCTCCCGAGTGTGCTGCATAGTTTGGGTACAATACAAGAAGTCCCTTGAATTTTTTCCAAGCACATATAAATTTACTGAGACTTGCAAGCTTCTTGGGACAAAATAAATACTTTGGAAACCTGGAAAAACCCTCAATTTTTTTGGTTAATCAATAAATAATTACCCACCTGTGGCCCTCCTTACTAACTAACTTGACTCTAGCAAAATAAATTTTAAGATGACAATAGCAGTGACATGCTTGCACAGGCGAAAATGCAGATGGGATTACTTATCCAATCTCACAAAACAAAATCAAGATCTGGAAGTTTGGCTTCAAATTTTGTCATGCTGCATGAGCATAGGGAAAAGTTCTGTAGATTTAAATCCTCAGATTTAACCATCTCAGATCCTATTCTCTTTGATCAACAGTTCATTCCAGTGACCTTTTGGTTTTTCTCTAGGTAATGATAAGAAAATCAATGCAGAGTCCAGCATGATCAACACAGAAACCTTTGTTTCCAAAAAGGCTTTTCTCCCCGCCTTATCCCTCCCCATCCATTTTACAGAACAAATACCTACAAAAAGGCACACAGGACATTGTTCCGTTTGAAAGGTGAAATCAGCTCCTTTCAGATGATAAATCTCAGCACATTCTCAAAAGGTTGAGAAGAAACTATTTTTGAAATGCCAGATCTGTCCTTATAAAGACTTTACTTAGTGTGGCTGCTAAAATCCTTGTGCTTTATTCTCCCTCGTCTTGCACCTTTTCAGAGTTCTTTACACCTTTCAATGTGCCTGTGAAATGTTAGAGGAGATCTGGTAGCATTTTAAATCCACTTGGGCAAATGTAAATGATCCAAAGAACGGTCAGGGAAATCATAATGAATTAAACTCTTGTTTTTGTAGCTGAAAAGAGAGGCACGGGCTTGCTTGATGAATGTTTGTATCAGATGTATCACAGATCAGCAAGCAATGCGAGCAGAAATAATAATTTATTCCATTAATTCATTTTTCATCCATGAAAAGAAAGCTTCTCTAATCTAAAAATTTCAGTAGATAATTGTTGCCCTGCAAGTCATTTACGACCAGATTGCTGCAATTATTAGGGCTCCTAACTTCAACTTCTGTTGCCTGTGAGAACAGGTCAAGCTGTGCTGTGTCTGCTGGAAGCAATATGTGCTGGCAGTTGAATTCCTACAGACCCAACAAGAAACACAGAGGGTTTTTTTCTCTGCATCGGTGCTTTAGCTCAGAGAACAACACATGGATTTGAGCTGACAGTTGTGTTAAGTTTTGGCTGTGGTTCAGACAGGCTCCTTCAGGGAGGAGGAGGAGGAGGAGGAGGAGGAGGAGGAGGCCCAGCCGGACACCAAACCCTGCAGCCCGTGAGAAGGGCTCCTGGGTTGGGGCATCCCTGCTGGGGCAGGGGCTGCGTTTTGTGGGGTTGTCATGTTCATGGGGTGGGGCTTGAACCCCAGCAGGGCTTGGTCCACAAAGTGTAGGTGGAGCTCAGAGTGGGTCCCCAGTGACACTGGCTCCTTCTGAGGGAAGTGGGTGGCACAGAGCACCCACAGTGCAGCACGGGGACCTGCAGTAACCACGGTCCCCCGGGGGATACTGACGTTCAAGGTTTGGCTCCCTTGTTGACCACTTTTTGGGAAAGGACATTTACCCCTGAGTGGCTTTGTGCCAGTCTGGGAAGAGAGATTGCTCCTCTTGAGCACTAGTCTGGCTCACATTACATTCCTGAATCCCAGCCAGCACCTCTGTCCTCCTGTCAGATGCACTGAGCTGTTCCCCACAGAGCTGTGGGCACTAGTGCTACATGAAGAACTGTGAATGGGTCAGGAACCAACCCTAGGGAGATAAGATTGGATTCCACTTGGAGAAGGGTGCTTAAAACAGAGGCAGGACTTGGACAGGCCCTCTGCAAGCAAGCTGTGGTGCAGCCAGCCCCTGCCTGCACTGAGCACAGCCCTGCATCTGACCTCTCCCTTCTCCCAAAATCACAAGCAACCTCAAGAAAGTTTAGGGACCTGACTCTGGCTGTCCAAGTAAGAAACAGCTAAAGCATGTCTGGCACAGACCCAGCCCACGCTGACCAGCTAACATGGACATTTCCCAGCCATCATGTGGCCATCAGGGACAATTCCCAGCAGAGAATTTGCAGGCAGCACCAGTATTGCAGATTAAAAGGACTTCTTAAGAGAGATGGAGACCAGTTGTTAGTTTGCCTCAATGCCTAGAGGCATCCTTGGGCACATGTAAATCTGCTTATACTCAGTATAGCCCTCTCACACACTTCTGTTGTGTCATATTTGGGTTTTAAATGACACTTGCAGTAACTGGACCTGTGACAGATCCAGCAAGAGATCTCAACATCTAACACACCGCTTATTTCACCACTTATTTTCAACTAGATACAGACTATGGAGAGCCACTTGAGATAGGAATATGTCATCAAAATGTACTATAGAAAAGTCCATCACAGACCTAAAGGAGGATGGGGAATGGAAATATCTTATTCTTCCTCCCTTCCTTGGGGTATTGTGGGGTCAAAATTTTCAGTCAGCTGTATGGACATTGCTTCTTCAGCTGACAGTACAAGGTTCTGTAAAAAAAAAAAAGCACAATGAAATTACTTCATGCCAATCACAAGAAATGTGAAGCAGATAACCTGGAAGGAGGGGAAGCAATTAATGATGTCATTCTGGGCTTCAGAAGAGCAAGTCATCCACAGCAGCTATTCTGACTACTTTACCACAGCCAGCTTTAGTAAGAGGCTCAGGAAAGATTTTGCTGTAAGAACCCTTCAGGGTTTCCAAATCTAAGGAGGATTCTACTGGTTAGTGCAGCAACATTACAATCACACTGGAAGATCCAGCGCAACCTCTTTGGCAAATTAATCCAGCTACTGGAACATGTTGGTTTATCCTTTATAGCTCAATATTTCAAATCTATTTTCAAATCACACCTTCTTTTATCCTTATAACGTGCTGTACAATACAGTCAGCTGTTTTGACACATCAAGAGCTCATGAATTGCCTTCCCATGGGCACTGTGGCATGGATGTGGTGGCACTGCCATAGCACCAGCACCAACCTCATGCACCACCCCAGCACATCCAAAGGGCAGCAGGGCATGACTTGATGTCATGGACTGTTAAATCCAGGGCCTGTGGGAGAGGAGTTGTGGGCACTAACTGCCTGCAGGAACCTCTGTGATGCAGTGACAGCAGCTCGTGGTCCCAGCACTGATGTGTGTCCCGTGTGTAGCCATGAGCTGCTGAAGTGAATCTGAGCTTCAGCATGAAAGACGTTCTTTGCCCACTGCTGCTATTTCTAGCAACAGATGAGTCTTTTAAATCCCTTGATATGGTAAAAGAAAGGTCCTTGTGAAGCTAGAGAAACAAATTGTCTACTTTTTAAAATACATCTCCATGCTTTGTATGATGTTTTTCAATACATGAGACTTCCTTCAGATTGATATATTAAGAACAAGATCTTATGAAATGTCTAGACTGAGATGGGTATCTGGCCTGTAACAGATATGTTGACCTTGCAAATCTGGTTTTATGTGTCTCTGTTTCCAGCATATTTACATATTTCTCCAAGACTATTATTTCAAAGTAGTTTTTGTCTTAGTTTATTTCCCCTCTCTTAGCTCCTTTGTTATTTTTTTCAAGTTCAAAAATTATATATAGTGAGTTTATTGTATCAGACCTTTTAATTAATACCTTATTAAAGGTATTAGCTGGTAATAGCTTGCTGCAAATTTCAATTGGCCTTGCTTTCCATTTGACATTAATGAGTCTGTTTTCCTGTACGATTAGACCTGCCTTAAGTGACCACTCAGGAGTACAGCCAAATCTCTGATTTAATGTAAATTACTTTAAATAAATAGAATGCAACCTTCATTTTAAGCAGATGACAGATGGGTTCAAATTAAGCATATCAGTGAGCCATGAATAGGATGGGAGTTGGAGATGCTGTAAAAGATTTAAGAACCTTGGCTTGTTTACAGCATCACTATCTCTTGAAGAAGGACTGGAATTCTGTTTCTTGCTCTTAAACACTGGCATCAAAAGCTTTCAATGTGGTTGCATGTACAAAGGAAAGCAAAAAAACAAGGTGAAAATATTTACTACAGTTGCAGTGACAATGACTTAAAAATTATGAATTGCATATACATTGAGTATGGCCATGGTCCAAAAATTTGCATGTGCACATGTAATTAGGGGCTGTATCATGGTAAATAGGTACATGAAGGTGATTCAATGCAGCTTGCATGGGTGATCTCAGCTCTGGCATTTCTCAGCTCTGTCTGCCTTTGCACTCCCACCGCTGACTTGCTGTAAGTAATTTCCTGCAGGACCCATGACATCCTGGTACTGCTGCCCAGCAACTTCCCTGGAGCCAGCTTGAATGTGGGAGAGCCAGCTGAGAAATGTAAATGGTACTGGGGTAAGTAAGCAGATAAATGTAATGGTACTATCAGAGGGTCTTGCTGGTGGCTCTGGTGAAGTGATGGGCCTGGCCTTCCCAAAGGTGAACGTTCTCATCACTACCAAATGATTTTGTTGCCAATAATTGACTTGAAGAAAAGACCAAGATTATGGCAGCAGAGAGGGAGGTGCAATGGGAAGACTGTCTCCTAAGTGTTGGTAGCCAAGACACAAAGACAGGTATAAGACTGATGGAGCAGAGATTTTTAATGTGGTTTCTGTTTTTTTATGTGTTTCTTTGTAAAAATTCAACCCTGCACCCCTCTACTGTGCTTGGAGTTTGAATGGTGATTAATAATAATCTGTACAAGCTATCATTCCTAATTCTTTGAAAGAGGAGAATGTGTAGCAATTCAATGTGCACCATTTAAAAATATAAGTTATTTTATATAAACTAATATTTTTGTGTCCAATGAAAATGAGGAATATAATCAAATAATTCATAGTAAATATGGTTAAAAGTACTCCTATATGTGTGCTCAATGAAGAAGAAAGTATATGTAATATTTTCTTATTGTGAAAAAGCTATAAAAAAAACCTGTTGGAAGAAACCCCAGAAAACAATTCATCAGTGTGTTGAAACTGAGATAAAAAATAAAATACTTTCATTGATTCTAGAAAACATGGCAGCAGAGAGAAAAATACAGGCTTCAACAAAGCCTGCAATTCTCAGAGGCTTTTGCAAATGCAGCTGTAGTTTTCCTTCTTGCAGTGAGTGGTAGAAAATGAAGGAGAGGAAGGCATGTAGGCAGAAGCAGAGGCAGAGTTCATATTTTCACAATTATGCAATTACCCATGGAGGCATCCATCCTGTGGACATTTGACTTCATTAGAATGCCCTAGAGTCCCTTGCTGACAGAGACTCCCTCAGTTTGCAGGCTCTCTGGACTTGCTCCCTCCATCTCCTGGGATAGAGACAGTCCTGCCAGTGGCCAGGAAGGCAGTCAGGCACTGGAGGATGTCGTATTTCCCAACTGGCATCCTGTTTGCACAGCCAGCATAGAGTAGAAGCATTAAAGCATGCACATTTGTGGTGATGAAAGTAATTTTTTATCAGTAAACACTTCCACTATAGATCAGAGAAAGGAGAACATCAAATGTGCTTTCCTCTTCCATTGGTGTTCAAATCACTGCTTTCAGAAGTGATGGGACCATATTCTTACTCTTATTGCCTTTGAAAAAAATAAGCTATCTTCACAAACTGCTTTCAGCATCTCCTTTTTTGCCTGTGTTCTTTAGCTTTGCTTAGCAAAAGTGTTTGCTGAATTTGAGTGGAAATTACAAAGGGTTTTAAGTAAATCAAAACTGCGTTTTCTGGAGGACAAACAATCCTTCAGAAATTATTTCCTGGCCCTACTCTGGATCTGTCATCTGCCACTGGGCAAGTCTTTTGCCTTCTTGCTACTTATCTGAAGCTGTTTGGCAACACTTTGTATTTCTTAGCTTACAAAGGAGTCAAATAAAAAAACATTTTTAATTTGACAAAGAGATTCCAAATAAGCTTTTACATTGTCTGAATGGCTCTAAAGCTAACCAACATATTTCTAGGTGATTTGTCTAGACAATGGATGAGTCAAGCCTTTTATCCATTCTGTTTTATACCATAATCAGTTCTGCTCAGTTAAGATTTCACTTAACATTACTACATTGAATGCCTTTCATTACTATGTGCTGTTTAATTTAACATTGTATTGACAACTTGCATACTAATTCACTTTTTGCTCAGGGTAGAGTCATACATTTGCACAATGTGATAAGAGCACCACCATCCACTGTATGCACTAGTAGTCTCCTCAAAGATGAAACTACACAATCCAAGATATCCCATTGGGCAAAATAAAAAAGGGCTAAGAAGATGAAAGGAAGCTCAGTGATGAATGGGAAATGCTGCTGTTAAAACCTTTCTTTATTACCAGTCTCTGTCATTTTCAATTGTTCTGTCCCTATGAGTAACGAGGACTCCATCACTTTTGCCAAGCTCCACTGCAAGCTGCTGCTGTAACTAACACAGGTTAATCACAGGACAGGCAGGGGCTCCTCACTTCTGGCAGCAGGAGGATTTCAACCACCTTGTGACTTCTCTTGGGTGACCTTGAGAAAAGAGTTCCTGCCTATGACAGCAATGATGTTAAATTTAACCTTAATCTGATTTCCCCCATGCTCTATACCCACTTTTAACTGCTTAGTCCTCCCTACTATTTTCTTTAGGCTTCTGTGCATATTATTGAGACTACACAGTAACAGAACTACCAGGAAAAGGAACCACTTCCCTGGTCAGAACATCTGCAGTCACGCTTGGCCACAAATTGCTGGGACACATCCTACAAATCAGCATAAAAATTCACGTCCTGACAGAAAATAGCACTGCACTAAAGATCAGAATGGAAACAATGGCTCTGGCACTTCAAATATAAAGCTTTATTCCAATCATGTAGAGCTTTATTCCAATCATACTTCAGTATAAAAAGATAGTTCGTCTTACAAAAATAGCTCAAATCTCAAAGCAGATTGCCTTTATTTTGCAGTAGGTATGGATACTACCATACATGTGAGGTCAGGTGGTAGTTGTAAACATCCCTATAAATGTGGCCAGAATATGTGATTATCACACCTTATACATATAAATAATAAGGGAATTAATTGCCTTATCCTGTATTTGGAAATGGTTTTGCACCTTATTGTTGGGGTTTTAAAAGCAGCTGTCAATGTCTCATGATAGGGGCCTTGCCTTTGGCTTATTTGTCAGCAGATCCAGTAGCACCATGAATATCCTAAATAAGCAATCATTACTCAATACATGGCTGAGTTCTTTCATATTGGTCTTAGACTGGTTGTGTACAGAAATCAAAATCGGCTACTGTGTATGTTTTGCCATAAATCTGTGATATATATTCATGAAGAACTAAATGGTGACACTGCACAGGTGGGGAACCATAACCCACAGCTCCCCAGCTTCAAAATCTGCTTGAGATTTTGGTTTCAGCATTGGTGAAAATTCATTTAATAATCAGCCATTTACTGTTTGGCCTTCACTCATCTCTTGAAGTCTTTTTTCTTGATAAGACGGACTAAAATCAATTAATTTTAACCAGACCTTTACAAAATACATAACATTTTTCTAGGAATTTCTGATGCCATGACATTCTGTTGAGATGCAGAAAAAAGGAAAAACTAATCTGCATTTTAAAAACTTCCCTGCAATGTGTCAAGCAAATCTAAATATAGGACATTGGAATCTTTAGTTTAGCAACACTAAAATTTTACATTGTGAAAATGTTTATACACTGTATACTAAATATTACATTCTGATATTGTGTTATAAATACAATGCTGCTAGTGCAGTACAAGGCCAAAAAGAAAAACAGAAATTACATACCTTTACTAAACATTTTAGCTACAGACATAAATATATTTTTATATTATGAAAACAGTTTCTTTCAACACAAGAATGTATCTTGATTAAGTGTTTTTATTGCATTTTTGGACACTTTCAATTTAACTGAATTGCATTTATCTGACATGAATCTCTTCTGTCAAAAAATTCTCTTCTATTTCCATTGTACAACACCAGTAATTCTAACACTCATGAGATTCTTCATATTTCCTTGCCAAACCTTCTCTTAGAAATTGGAAATGACAGATGGGATTTGTGAGAGAAAAGGATACTTTCTGAACATATAGCCCAAGGGCAGGAGAAGAAGTCAACATTCTCCAAATAGATTTTCACTAGTTTTTGCCTTTGTTTTCTCTGTAGCCCTTCTCATCTTATTAAGCCTGAATCTTCTTCAATTGTTGTCCCTGAGTACATTTTTCAAAAGGAAAGAATGTCCTTAATAAAACCTTTGGGGAACCCATGGGTGTAGTGGAAATGCTCTTTACATCAATCAAACAGTAACGTAGCTGGTCCACCCACTGTGCATGGATTCTGATCTCAAAAGTGGCCAAAAATCTGTAAAACACCACTGAAAAGAATTTCTTTTCTGTCAGAATGAATGCAATGAAAAGTGGAATTAGGTTCCTATAAAAAAACCCATTTCATTGCTCCAACCACAACTGGTTTCTAACTGTAGCACTGCAATATTAATACCTGAGATTTACAGTATGTAAATATTACAGTTGTAAGGCCAGAACAAAAACTGAGAAAACTCACACATGACACAACTCTATACACCTTGTACATTGATATGTTTTTATGGAAACACCTGAATTTTGTCTTCTGGAAGCTAATTGCTTCTACAGCACCAGAGCAGAATGGTCCAACACCCCTGCATTTCAGATCAACAGGGTAATAGGATGGAGTATATTTTAAATTCACTCTGTATTCATTCCTTAATTGGAATAATGCTGTTAATTCCTCTTTCCTTTTTTTTTTTTTTTTTCCCCAAATTGGATTTTGAAGAAGTTGTCACTGGCTGACAATTTTTAGCCCAAAAATTTTTTAGCCCAAAAATTTTTGGACTAAAATTTAACATTCCATCAAAATGGGTGATTTTTCACAAACTTATCGAATATGTAATTGTTACACACACATTGAGGAAAATTCTTCTCTTAAACTCACGTAAGTTAAAAACTTTAATAGTGTGGTGCTGTATTCTGCAAGAACTTTGTCTCAGGTTAGTTGTTGATGGCAGTAAGTTGTTTTTTAAATGATACAAAAGCTTCCAAATCAGCTTTTCAAAAAGCAGGTAAATAATCTGTAGACTGTAAGTATAGAACATAAACACAAGTGGGTCCAGACAGTGTTTCACAACATCCTGCATATTTCAAATAACTGAGGAAGTGATATTCCCTTTTCTGTTTACCATAAACTTATTTCAAAAAGTTCTCTCAATTTAAATACAGAATATTTCTGCAGTCATTTTGGTCTTTTTTCCTGCTCACAAATTTCTTGCAAGATGATCCTGTTTTTCTTCAAATATATGCACTATCTCTACTTATTATCTACCAGTATTACAATTACACACACAGGTACCATTGAACCATTGGGGCTTTTTTCCATGTAGTTGGGGAATTTTTCCAGCAATGAGCAAGAAGCAGCCAGGAATGCATAGCAGTCAGGAGAAAGGACAGGACAGGAGAGACACCCTGCAGAAAGACCTGGATAGGCTGGAAGAGTGGGCTGAGAAGAACCTTTTAAAGTTCAACAAGGACAAGTGTAAGGTCCTGGGAGAGCAAAGTCCAGGAGTGTGGCACAGGCTGGGACCAGCCTGTATGGGGAGCAGCTCTGGGAAAGGGACCTGGGGGCCCTGAGGGACAGCAGCTCAAGGGTGAACGTTGTGCTGCTGCAGCCAAGGAAGCCAACAGGATGCTGGTCAGGGCCGCCATCAGCAGAGAGAAATAAGTCATGTCCCACTCTATTCAGTGATTGTCAGGCCTCATCTGGAACACTGTGTACAGTTTTGGTCCCTGCTCTGCAAAAAGGGATGTGGACAGGCTGGAGAGGATCCAGAGAGGGGCACAGAAAAGGTAAAAGGACCGGGCAGCCTGCCATATGAGGAAAGGCTGAGAGAACTGGGTTTGTTCCATCTTGAGAAAAGAAGGTTCAGGGGAGAATTTATTACCATGTTCCAGCTTTTAAAGGGTGACTACAGAGAAAATGGAGACTTCCAAGGAGTCACATGGAAAAGACAATGGGTGATAGGTACAAGCTACTCCTGGGGAAATTCCAATTAAACACAATTGGAAATTTTTTCACAGTAAGAACAATCAAGCATTGGGAATAATCTCCCTGGGGTAGTGATGGATTCCCCAGTATTGGAGACTTCTAAGATTCAGCTGGACAAGATGCTGGGTGGTCCTGTCCAGACCATGCTTTTGCCAAGAAAGGCTGGACCAGATGGTCCTTGGTGTCCCTCCCCACTATGACCTTTTATCCACATGGTAACCTGTAATATTTTTTGCATAAATAAAAAATTTCTTCAGTTTGTAAACAAAGCTCATGTGAGTATGTCTGCAAGGGGAGATGTATGAATTCTTTCCAATGGCTCTTTGGCATTCAAATTTGAATTAATAAATACCCCTAAGCCCAGCACTGACACTACATGCTTTAGAGTTGTTGAGTCACTAGAAATTCCAGGTTCTGAGGATGAAAATGAAAATACCCATCTGAAGTTACCTCTGGGACAGCACAGTATCCCTGAGGCTGCAGCCTCCTCACTCATTGCCAGGCTCATGATCTGGTTCTGTAGGGTCCAGCTCTGCAAAGACCCATGTTTTACCACTGTTCCACATTTAAAAGGGAAGTCTCATGTCACAGCAAGGAGGAAAAATTAGCACTGGGCATGTGTTCTGTGGAACAGAGATGCTGTGTCACAGATTGATACCTGTGCTCTGCACACTCATGGAACAAGATAGCTTCTGCCCCAAAAGGAAACAGAAATCACTGATTTCCTCTCGCAAGTAGAAGGATAGAGGCAGGAAGACTCAGTCTTATGTTGTGCGTACCCTTTGACCCCATCTAGAGTCCAAAATAGGTCAGCTGCTGAGCTCACCGCCTCCTTCTCCATCTTTCACTCCAGGGAGGATCTCCCTTCTCCGCAGCCTTCCTGAAGGCTCTCAGCAGAAGCTGTCGCAGGTGCCCGAGGAAAGAGAAATCACCAAAATAAACACTGCTCCCACACATCTCTCATCTGCCTTCCCACACATAGTGGGCATTAGGGAAAGAAATTTTCTTTTCTCATATTTGGAAAGCTTTTTTTCATTTTAAAAGTGTAAAGCTTGATATTTACTGTCGGTTGTGGGATGTTTCCGTTAACAACATAATTTCTTTGCTGTGGATCTATAAATAACCTTTTTGAGTAACTGAAAATCATGAAGTATACATTTTATCCTTCCCAAAATCTGTACACTTCTTACCACTAGGTGAACAACTCTATTCTATTTGGAACTAGAAGTAAATTTCCTAGTGTGTGTCTGGTCTCTGGTGTAGGAAAACAACAAATAAATGGTAGAAGAAAAGAGATTTATTTTACCAGATTAAGCCTGAGAAGTTTTTCTAGCCTAAGAATACAAGTCCATTATTTTTAATTTTTCTTAGATTATATGTCTTCAGCAGTATTTTGGAAGGAAAACTGATGGTGCACAGACATTAGCATAATAATACAGTTTTATTGTCTAAATCTTCTCTGAACATTCAGGTGTTACAGTCTCAGCATTTCTGCAGCACAGTAAATTCCCTAAGCACATGACAGGGTTTCATACACCAATGCCTTACTATAAAAGGACACAGAGTGACCACCAGAAAGGTACTGTCATGTGAGGAACAATGATAAAGCTCTTTTAGGGGGGAAAAATAACAAAAAAAAACCCACAAAAAAAAACCCCAAAAAAAAACCAAAAAAAAAAAAAACAGCACAAAAGCAAACAAAAAAAAACAACAATAAAAAGCCCTAGTAATCTTTGCTAAACAAATTTAGCTGTCATTACCAGTGCCTTTCTCATTCACTTAATTTCTTTATTAGATCACAAAATTTGATTCTTTTTCTTTTATCTTGCCTTGGACCACGGCACTTACTGTATGAGGGAAAGCACTGATGGCCCTTTTCTGTTGTTCACAGAGCAGCAGCTTTGTGTCTTGCCACTGCTAACATTTCTATGAATCCTTCTGCAAGGACTCAAAATCTTCCCAAAGTGAAAATATTTCCTTTTTCCTACTTCATGGTCCCTAGCTTTGGTCTCCTCAACCTGCTTCCCCAGGTCAAATGAACATGCACCTATGTAAAGCTGAGAGGATGTGCTGAAGTCCAGTTAAGAAGCTGGACTACACCGCATATTTTTACCACTATCCATTGCAGTTAGGACTCTTTAGCCCCATTGATATACTGCTATCACTCTGAGTTTTAACTGAGTTACAGATACTCCAATGTAAAGCTGCTTATTACCAGGATAACTTGACCTTCTTATACAATAAATGTTCTTTCACACTAATACAACTGAAGAAGAGGAACACCAGTAAATGTTAAAACTGGAAAATGCTGCCTGATGACCACTTGGTAAATCTGTCTGTAACAAAGAAAAACTAAAGCAATGACACTCCATGTGTTGGGATTTGCTCTTCATCTGCCAGCTCCCTCTCCCCACCACCACAGCACTTGCCCAGTCAAGCACAGGAACAGCTGCTTAAGGAGCAGATGGGTTAAACCTGCTGAGTGTTTCTGGTTCACTCATGGGAGATTCTCCTTTCAATACTTTCCTGGCTCTCATTCTGGGTGGACCCAAGCAGTGGTGGATGCACCAGTTCTTCTCTCAGGCTTGCTCTCACTTCCCTCCTGAATGCCAGGGACAGGAGTTACCTGGGCAGGCCTTCAGTTCTGGCTTCAGCATCCTGCTCCATATCGCATGAAGGTGCCAAATTTGCAGGCAGTGGTTTGTGGACCAAGCATTACAAGTGACAGTAAAGTCTCCAAAAACAATAGTTGGGGCAGAGGATGTGGAATAAGAGGAGTGAGTAGCTGAAAACAGTCTGCAGTGCTAATAGCATTGGAAAAAAAGCCCCCATTCATTTTGTCTTATCTGGCAGCCCCAGCTTTACAGTGTCTGGAAGCCAGAGGAAAGGATCAATAGACATTTGCTGACAACTAAGATTTTGTTTTACTCTATCCACAAATTGTTATGTTTTGGTAGCAGATGTTTCTATCCAGGTCTGAAATAATAAAGAGAAGGCCAGCTAGCTCTTTACAGGACTCATGGTTTAAACAGTAGGAATACTGCTTGCTGCAGAGCAGACTTCCAGTTTCCACTGGCAAAGTCCACCCTGGTGACAGAGACACAATTGTCATGCTCAGAGTAAAATAAATGTGTTCTGCAGATAAGCTTTTAAATAGAGAGAATGTCATTTATTAGAACAAATTACATTTCTGAAGGAAGTAAATAAGCTTTCAAGGATATAAACCATCTTCTAAATGCAGTAGTCAAGACACGATGAATTGTGTGTTTATAAATACCACTTGGAGCCTGGATGTTGAAGTTGCTGCATAGAAATATCAGCTTGTTTTAATAATTTTATGGTCAAGCAGTATCCAAAAGCCAATGAATTCACATGAATTCATGTCAATACTGTGATAATTTAGTTTTCTTTGGGGACATGTACACAGCAAATTTCTATAAATCTTACATCAGGATGGAATTGCTAATACCTAAAAGAAAACCTAGCCTGAGAGAATTGTTGACTACATGTGTTCAAAGCCTGTGTTCATGATAAAGATGTGAGGTGTCAAGCAGGAACGAGCAAGGAAAACCCAGCCTATTTGAAATCTTTAAACCAGTCTAAAAACTTTGATTCTAGCCAAAATGGCAAGCAAACATAGTCAACTCAGATTCACAGTCAAGTTATGGACAACAATCTTTGGTGAAACCTTTTGAGATGCTCAACCAAACTGTTGGGTGTCGTCCTTCAGCCATCTGACAGCTGTGTTTGGTGCCTGGTGTTTATAGGGCATCAGTCACTGCGACATTGTGGGCTGGCTGAAAACCAAAGACAAGGAATGTTTGGAAAATGGTATTTCCATTAAAACAAAAAATTGTTTTGTTTGTGCTCCCAGCTGACTGCCTCAGTTGTATTACCTGTGTTTTACCTCCTGGACTTCAGCTACATTATAGATTCATTTCTTTGTTGGTTTTTTGTGGTTTCGGTTGGGCTTTTTTGTTGGACTTTTCTGTTTTATTGCCATTTTCTGTTACTTTCGCAAAATTGTTTCCATAAAAACCTTATTCTCCAATCTTAACATTCCTTTGGGCTGTATGAGAACTTTCATTCCAATTTCTAATTTCAGTAAAGGCACTGCACAAAAGCCACTGAATTATTCAGAACTGTATGTAACTGGTACAAATTCTCCAGGCTCTGTCTAGTTTAATTCAAGGTAAATCCTAACAGACATTGTAACAGGAAGAGTTAAACAACCTGTAAATGGAAGATAAATAAAACCCCCACCTTCTGTAGACAGCTTCCCCCCCTCATTTATATCAAAGCATTCACCATCAGCTTATGTAAATTCTGTTAATTTAGAAAAACCTACGCCATTCCACGCAGGACTGGTTTGTATGATGACACAGCAGAAGTAGATGGCTATTCACAGAAACTTGTCACAGTAACAAATTAATTAACTTATTTTTTATCTGGGGCCTGATCTCTCTGAGGCATAAAAAAGCTGAAAATACTTGCCTTAGGAAGTTTTTTCAGTGTGGCTGTGTTGCCACTTTAGAATGTAAACCTGCCATGGTTACAGCAATGGCCCTGTCAGATCCAAAGGATGTGGACACGTGAATTTGGGATGTTTTTTTCTCAGACTGAATCCCATGACTTCGTCAGTGTCAAGAGGGGCTGCAGGTCTGTTCTGAGCTGTTAGCCAGGCATTGAGGGGAATATTTACATCCCAAAGCACTGAAGTTGAAGAACGATGTGAGCACAGCTGACTGCGAAGAACAGCTGCCCCTGTTATCATCAGAAAACTCAACAGAATAAATAAAACTGCCATACGCAGGTGTTAAAAGCAGGATATCTTGGGAAATGTAAAGCAAACAGTATCTACAGTATGCTGAAATTAAGTATCTGTCATAAGTACTCTTGAGCTAAGTTCACCATAAGAAGGAGCTGGGCAACCTCCGGAAGTTACTCAGGAATGCTCCCTTTTACCTTTGAAAATGTCGCTTCCAATCCTATTCCTTGGGATGTTTGCATGTGGGATGGTGCAACCATTCAGCTCCTGTGCAAATTTAGACCAACAGAAAGGCCTTCCTTCTCCCTGTGTCATCATGCAGGTGTCAGTAGGATGGTAGAGGTGAAAGAGAACTCAGCCATGGGTAGAGCCAAGCCTCCATTCCCAAGACAATCTATTTGAAGATTCCATTTGGCCTTCTCCCACTGCCTTGAGGAGACAGCATAGAGGCCTCATGCTCTCCAAGTTGACTGGGAGAGCCATATTCATCTTTGTTTCTCTGCTGGTGGGATGAGGGGATGGATTCCTTGTTGATACACACCCACAGCAAAGCATAGTAGCAATTTCTTCAAATCAGATGTCCCACTCTGAGGGAAAGTGGGGTGAAGTTTTGCCAACTTGACCATCTCTCATTTATTGAATTTCAGGACAAGGTTCACTTGCCCACACACAGGCACCTGGAGCCATTTTAGGTGCTTCAGTGGTTTCTTGGTTGACTTCCAATGCCAGAAACATACAGAACCACAACTAGCTCTGTGTCATCTTCGTCAGCCTCATGCCAATAGCGCAGAAGTCATTTGGCTCCTTTTTTATCACAGAAGGGGCTACCAGTTTAGAAAGGATATGTAATCCCAAAAAGGACAGAAACTCTGTCCTGCTGACAGAAACTAATCCTTTATATAGCTGCAATTCCACATCCTTGCTATCAGAAGCATTAGATAGCATTCAAAACTGGGCTAACCCAGTTTTGAAAGCTAAAATATAAACAGATTTTCCCAAAATATTTATTAGATTGCCTAAAATTCATAAAACTTCTAGGAAATAAACCTATTTATGACCAGTTTAGAAGCAGAGTGGGGCATTCATTTCCTAAAGCCTTGCAAAGAAAGGTATTCCAAAAGAAGACCAGAGAAGAGGAACAGAAATACTATCATGTCCCAGTGGTGTGTGGATAAATAATGTGTGGAACAAATATGTGGTGTATTTCCTTCTTTTAAGGACATTATTACCCTACGAAGTGCAAGATTTCATATGGCCTGGCAGGGAAGACTACTGCTAAAATCTACAGACTTGTAATGAAAGAGACAATTCCCCATGCACTGAAATTTTGAATGTTTGTGGCAGTGAAGTGGTAATGGATGCAAGCAAGATTCGGAATACCATGAATAACTGAAATGAATGCAGAACAGGCTGTTGCTGCCCATTGACAACTCAGTTATAATTTAAGCAACTGGACAGGGATGAAAGGCAGGAGTGGAACTCAAGACCTGTTATCCATTCAAGGGAAAAGTACCCATACTTTTGGAGCAATATTGGGCAAAACAAAATACATTTACCACAGGCTTCTTTTTCACTATCTGAAGAATAAAGTGAATGGCATTTTCTTGATCTCAGCTGTTGCTTTGGGATGTTTCAGAGACAGGGTCTAAGAGAAAGGCTAAAATTAATGAGGCTATTTAAGAGAGACTGGTTTTACTGATTTCCAGCTGGTTTGAGCTGAGAAAGCTAGTGTCATAGCTTGAAGTGTGATTTTTTTAGGAGTTAGTATCTTCTCTTGAAAGTCTGTAATTCTGTGGTAACAATTTCTTTTGGTTGAATTAATACTACGGGTCAGTCCTAGTGGCCAGAGCTATGAACATATCACTAGCACTGGCCTTCTGGCTATCACCCATACCAGCACTGGAGCAGGCATGGGAACTGACCAGCACTAGGGTGGGCATGGGAACTCAGCCCCACTTGCACAGTAATGACCCTTAACTGTGCTATTGCACCTTTGTGTTGGACACAAACGTGGAATCCAGTGTTTCCAAAATGATTAATTGAAAGGTAGATATCCAACATCCTTATATATACAGATCAATTGTTGCATTCTGAGTGGTTTGCCATTGACAGTTTTTATTCTAGCTAGGAAATCAGACTCCTTTTAACAGACTGACAAAATACAAGGCCAGATGTTCAGTGTCATATACTTGGGTATCAAGACTTTGGCTTCTGCAAGTCTGATTGCTTTCTATGCAAGTAAATAGCTTTACCTCTTCTTGTAATTTCATGTAAACAAGGAAAATGAAGGTGCAAGGTTCATGTTTAAAAGGTTAAATAACTAACATGTCTATCCTGATAGCTGTTTAAAATCACATATAAACACTTCCATATCCAGATTTCTTATGTGCATTAGTATATTTATGTTCAAATGTAAGTATCTGAATCTGACACATGTTCTCTCATCTTGTACAAGTGCTGGAAATGTTCCCATACCTTGCAGAGGAATACAGGATGTGGGTGGCAATTTTCTCCAAACATTTTATCAGGCAATTTTCAGACAGCTTGGATTATGGATTTTCTTTCCTTGCTAAAGAAGAACAACAGTAGTGCTATTAAAGCTATTAAAAGATAATAGTTGATACCTACAGAGCTGCAGAGGGCTGGGAAAGTGGGGGGAAAGCAGTTCCGGTTTAGGCAACTGAGACTAATCCTGTCATATGCTGAGCTACCCCAGCTCTTCTTTCAGTGGTGGACAGAGCCCAGACTGGCTGCAGCCAGTGAGCATGAATTTCAGCTCTTGGTACCTGATCACTGAGACATGGCTGGCTGCAGCACAACTCGGGCATGGTCCTGCATTAGTGCTCTCAGAAACACACATTTCATCTGTTCACAGAAAGTAGGGGAGACCTGTTGGGTGCAGACAGTTTGGAGATGGCTGACCCCACTGATCCACATCCCTGCAAGGATGGATAGATATGGGGCAGCTCAGCTGTCCTCAGCTACCTCAAGGTAGCACAGCATGGCACAAGGGCATGGCACAAGGGCACAACACCGCTTTGTTTAGTTTGTGGTTCATCACAACATTCTCTCACATCGATCCACTACTGGTAATTGAAATACAGATCAAACTGTATAGATTCACCCATTTCCAAAAGGAGTCATGATTGTAGAAGAAAGTAACGACAAGGATTGGATCCTGATCCCCCAGACCTCTGGCCTAAGCAAGAAGCAGCCCTGTTTGTAAAATGCTCTTGTTACTGTTCATTAATATAGATGTAGAAGATACCTGGTTATCAGATGTATTAGTCAACAGTGAAGAAACCACAAATTCCCCAGAAAGGGTGGATAAAAGAAACTGCCTTTTTTTTGGTGTTTTATGATAAAGAAGTTATTGAACAGGTAAAAGTAGTTTCCTGCATTTGGTCATTAAAATTAGAGCGTCAAAGGTCTGATGAAGTGAGTGCATGGAGCAAGAATACTGACCATAAATAGAACTTGATCAAGAGGGACAGGAAAAAGCCATCCTGTATTTTTGAGCTAATAAAGCCCTTAGGCTCTTTAGAAATAGCTTGTGCATATCTTCGCAAATTCTGCAGTGAAAACTTGGAACAAGTGTCTTGCAAAAAGGCATCTACCACTTTTTGCAATGACCAAAAGTGCTCCTCTCGGTTCAGTCCAGAAGGACCAGGTCTTGGGTCTCTGTCACACCCAGAGCCATGCATCCTCAGGCACACCCAAGGCCACTTGCTGGATGCCAAAGTATGGCAACTGAGTGCAGCCCTAAGATTGGACCTGGCAGATCCTTCTTCCAGCTCTGCTACAAATTTCCTCTGGGACTTGGGTTAAACTCCTGAGTTAATTCCTATAAAGAGACTCAATTTCCATTAACTTCAGTGGGAACATTGATTCTTAAAGAACTGGATTCATCTAGCCTAATTTAGATACCTTATCTGTGCCTGAAGTTTAGATGCCTAGTGAAAAAGTTCTCCAGAAATCCAGGCAGACAGGATCTTCCTTTGAAGACATCTCACCACTGACTGTATGGCAAATATCAGATCTTTTTTTAGGATAACTGTTTTGCTTTGGTATTTAAAATGCAGCACATTCGATGTCTGCAGTTAGATGGACTGGATTTGATAGTTTAGATATGTGGATGTGAACTGTATAATTTAAGTTTAAAAATCCCCAAGATGCACAGACTTAGCAGTTAACTTGTACATGCATTTCTGAGCAGGCTGAGCATAACTGTGGAAGCTGTATGCCCCAAAGGTTCATTTCAGCAAACACTCCAGTTTGGTGATACAGACACCCAGATTATAGGAAAAAGGGCAGTGAGTGGAATTTAAGGCAGACTATTGAAGACGTTTGCATTAAATTACACAATGTATTTAACTGATATGATAATATTCATATGACCTAATTGCTAAACCAATGTTTAGGACATGCACAGTTCTGAAAATGGAAAGTGAGCTATTAACTGAAAAATATTATTGTAATTTAAAAGCACCATCTGTGTTCATCAAACTAATTCTTCTTCTATCATCCTAATTTTAAAAAAATGGAAACAACATGAAATTTTCAGTGTGCAAAATTATCTGCTCATAAGCAGAGCAAGCAAGCAGCAGACTAAGAGAATCCAGCAGAAATGACTCAGTGTATTATACCAAATAACATCTGAGAGAACTATGATTTTCTTTCTGGGACATAGAGAAACAAGATGGAATTTAACAAATATATTTTCCAGTGTGAACTAGTCTCCTAGCTCCTGAAAATTTGAAAAATAATAATAAGCAAGTTTACCTCACCAAAAATTCCCCAACACTGCAGTAAACAGATGAAAGATTTGGGCATATTATCCTTCATTCTCATATCAAAAGCAGTTGTTTGGTCTATGCTCTTCAAAATTTGTGACTGGGATTCATCTCACCTAGCTTTAGACTTTTGCAGTCTCGACAGCTTCATCTGAGCCCAATGCCTTTGGCTTGCTTTGTACTCAAAGGAGAGCAATAGGTAATCTGAAGTGCAATTTGGCTGTCCTATTTAGGAGGCCTAATTTTAGGTTAAGATGAGTCACATTCCAGAAGTGTCTACGTCTCTCCATCAACTAGGAAGGAAGCTCAGATGTGAAATTTCTGCATCGTATTTTTTTACTCAGTGAACACTGCTTCAGAAACTGAATCTTAATGCTCACTGACTTCATTTTATGCTGTGTAGAAAGGGAGAAAAACAAAATTTAAAAAAGAAAGAAAGAAAGAAAGAAAGAAAGAAATCTTGTGGAGGCTGAAACAGTTTTAGAAGACTGAAGGCAACACTGAACCCATCTGGAGCAAAGGTAAGCTGGTGTGTAATGACACATTAACAGAAAACAGAATTCCACCTGAAGAGTCCTTGGAAGGAATTAGTTTGTACCTAAGACTTCTGTGTCATCAGAGAAGCTTCTCCCACAGCCATACCATTGATCTTTGAGCTATCAGGATTAGAAGGAGGAATTTTGGTTTCTTTCTGCATCAGCATTAGCAACAGGCATGTTTCACATAAGGCATCAGCTGAATGGCACAACAAAGAGCATAAACAATCAAAGCCCTTCAGGAGTTACTTTACAAGTTTTCCATAAATCCTTTTTAAATCTTCAGTCTAATTATATTGGCCCAATTTTTGCCCCCAAGTTCTTTCTACCTTAAATAAGAGGAGTGCTGGTCCTGTTCTGCTCAAGAATTTTCATGGACAAGTGTATATAGGAGAATATATTGTATATATTGTATATAGGAGAAACCCCTGCATTTTCCCCTTCCTTAATACACACTACAGAAGAAACTTCTCAAGGAGAGAAAAGTGCTGATCATGTTCCTATGGCAGCTGCAGACCATGTTCACAGAAGGTGCTGTGACAGAAAATGCTCCACAGCTGGGACTGAGGGAGCATCAAGCACAGCAGAAGTACTGAGTGCAGGGCCTCCTGTGGCCAAAACCTGTTGAAACAGAAGTGTAACAGATCCTAATAAAATCCTTTCTGGATCAGAATGAAGCTAAAGAACAGGCTACTGTCCATGAGAAGAAACTAAAACCCCAGAAACTGCATAATTAAAACTATTCTTAGACTACAAGTAAGGAGCACTAGTGTACTGTTGCTGGGTGATGTTTCTACGTGACACCTTTGCTCCTGTCTTTACCAGATTATATCCTTTAGATGAGAAACAGGCCAATATGATTGAGCTTTACAAATTAGGACGTGCTTGCATTGTCTGTCAGCACTGTAATTTTGTAGCTGTTGTAAAAAATGGGTACTGCACCAGAGTCAGGAGAAAGGAGTCTCTTGTAGAAATTAGTCCAGCCCAAGGAACAGTGAAGAAAACACTTGACCAGCTCAGCAGTAAAAGAGTTGTCCTTGTGCTTTTCACTCTTCTTCAGCCAAAACATGCAAAACATAATTCTCCTGATACATAAGACTATCAGTGGCAAATGCCATTCCCCTTATATTTTTTCATCTTACCTCCTAAATGGTCTATTCAATGTAATGACACCCAGTTACAAGTTCCTGTTATTCTTTGAATTGCTGTAAAACTGAGCAGTCTCCATGTGTTCAGAGCAGCTTGCAATTAGCATACCCTGATCTTAGAAACTGCACTCTATTAAAAATCTGGACATACTAAAGCACAGCATCTGGAAACCTACATATGTTCATCTTGCACAGGTTTCAAATGATTCCTAGATATTTTGTAAATGAGCTTATAAATGTCACCATTCAGGTGGAGAACTTTGAAGAATTTTCATAATTTCTTGGAAAATATTATATTACTTCACACTTACCTTTTATGTTGTTTTCAGATGAAGAAGATGAAGAAAATATAATGATTAAAAAAAAAAAACCCTAAGATTTGCTTTATGTAATGACTCTGTTGTATTTTGTAATTAGGTTTATAGCCAAAGCCCCACTAAAACTATGGAGATATGAATACAAAAATTTTAATCCAAACTCACATGTATTTTACTATGCAAATTGTCTCATTGTGTGATGTTTCCTTCAAACCAAGGGCCTGCTGGAGAGCCATTTCTGCCTACCTGCATTTTTTTTTCTTTCCCTTAAAAAGTGTAAGAAGCAATGTTTTCACAGGAATGTAGAAATTGACTGCATTTAAATTGCTTTCAAAAAAGAAAATCCTGAAGTGGACAACATTGTCTTCCTCTTCATATAGCTGCCAAGGCAAAGACAGGTCTCTATTTTATCCAGATTCTCATTTAAATAAATATGTGCAGTAGCTAGGGGCTGGTTTCCATTTTAACAGCAAATATTCTGTCAACAACCTTGTACATGAACAGAAGCTTTTATATTTACATTAATCAAAGTAATTGAATAAAAAAATGTATTGCTAATGAGCAGACACAGGACAATAGATTCTGCTAGATATGAAATGTTTCTGGAAGTAGCAGTACCAAAGTAAAAGAAATTAATTATTCATTCTGCTGCATACAAGACTTGAAAATAATATTAGGTAACAACAAATTCAGTTCACTGCCTTGATTTGGCTACCTAAGGGATGAATTTGGGCCAAAGGCTGAGATTTGGCTCCACATTTAGATGCCTCTACTGTAAAGGCAGGTGTTCATAAGTAAGGAAGGTAGTTGAAAACATTGGAGTCAGTGGAGATTTAGGACAGCTGCATCATGCCCACGACCCAGGCAAGTACAAAAATGAGCAGGGAAAGATCTGCCCCTTTCTGCATACAGCTGCTGCAGCCAGGAGAGCATCTCAGGGCACAGCAAACACCTCAGAACCTCAGAACCTGTATTTCAGAGTTCCTTAGTCAAAAGAGTCAGTGAGGCTCGACTGATCTGATGCACGTGTCCACTTTAGGATGGGATGAGCCACCCTCCAAATTCCTTGGAAGGCTTTGAGTAGTTCCTTGTTGACTATAGGGCTATAGTAGGATCTTAAGCACCTCACATATAGGAAGGTACCTACATTAAAGATGCCTACATCCATCTGAAATCAATGTAGTGACTCCAGAGATGCATATATTTTCCCCCTAAATACTGAGAAAGCTTCCCTCCTTGGTTTAGACTGGATACATGACAGCCAATGTGCTGAGTTGAACCCCACACTTCCAGCTTGCCATCTACTTCCCAGCTTAATGTAAGTACCCTTTGTATCAGGCATTCTTCTTGTAGAAATGAGAAATAACATTATTATGTTATTCTAGCAAAAATATAGTGGAAATATTGTCTCCTACCAGGTAGAAGTACAATCTAAATTCAAAAATCCAGAAGCTGATTCCATCTTCATGTCTGTGCTAATACCAGGAATCTGAATTTTTGGTTTAAAACTAAAACTGGAAAAAAAAAAAAAATCTGTCCAAATGCCATTTATATGCTTGTTAGCTTCAAGTTGACTTTCTAAATGTTTTTCTGTAATAATCCCAGTTCCATTGTTCTAGACAAAGTATAGATATTTAATCAAATTTTCTTTTGATCATACTATAACTATTACCAGATTTTATTTATTACCTTCAGAAGAGTAGTCTGCTTCATGCGATTTTAACCACTGAATACAATCAGGAAAACTGGAAGATCTGTTATTTGACATCTTCATTTTAATTACTCCCCACATACTCATTTGCTCTCTCTCATAGACCTGACCAACGAAGACTATTTTTACCTAGATGATAAAAACTTGATGGAGTGCTAAGGAAGGTTTGTTTCCTCAGAGGAAAAAGCTGCAATTACTTAGACCTCAATGACTCTACAATCTGTTGTTTGCAAACAAGCAGTCTGAGCAGCAACATGCATTCTCCATACCCCACATATCTTGGTAAAATCATTCTGTTTTTCTTCACAATTTAAGCAATACTAATCTGATGCCTCAGCTGTACTCTTCCCATGTCAAAAATATTTTGACAATGTCCTTTAGAGTATCTCAATCTCGAATCTCATTCAACTTCTGTCATTTACTGGCATGTTTGATTCATTTGCTTATAATGGGTAGATTCTGTGCTTCCAATAACAGGAGTCATTAGAAAATACCAGTATAACCAGAAAGCGAAGACAAGGGAGGAACACGAAAGACCAGAGTAAAGTAAATAATACAAAGAGAACTATGGAGATCATATTTTCTTAGAAAAATGAATTCAGGAGGAAAGTGGTGAAATTGAGAGGCAAAAGAAATAAAATTAGAGATGTTTTGTCCTGCAGGTTGCAATTGCCAAAATATGCTCTTAAACATGGGTTTCCATGTTATTTGTGTGACTGGTCATCAATGCAGAGCTGATTTCCAATCCTTTTTAAAAGACAATTTCATCCTGCAGGCACCCTTTGCGAAAGATAATGAAAAAAAATGGGTTAGTTTGGTTTAGGCATCCATTTGTTTAGCAAAATATTACATGTGTCCATGAAAGGAATCAGAATAATCATTAAGAAGATGCTTCATCAGCAAACAGAAGAAAAAGCAATAAGATTGTTACAAGAATCTAGGGCTGACTGATGTGAGAGAGGTTTTTGCTATTACATAAGCAATGCTCTGGTTTTGCTTCTTATTTCTGTTCTTTGGCAGAACTGCCAGTGGCAGGCCAAAGAAAGAAAAGAAAACCCACATAGAAGTGATTCTCTGGAAACTTCAGCCATACACTTTGCTAATAAAACGGAATAACTCATCCGAGAGTACAAAACATTCCTGCTCCTTGTGGCATAACTGCAGATATTGATTGAGTTATAAATTTTCCAGTATGGGGCCCTTGGTTTTGGTTTTTCTAGGTACTGACAATGTGCTTTGAATTTAGAATTAAAAAAAAAAAAAAAAAAGAAAACACTTTATTACTGCTTGCTGAAAATGTAACAGAAGACTTGATTTTTGTGCTCACGTCTATAGGGAAGTAAGTAAAAACAAAGAGCTCCTCCCCTGCATTTTCTGCAGCAGTGCTCAAGTTTCTGGCCAGTGAAACACAAAAATTTGCAAGGTTTCCTACTGCTTATCTACTCTTAGAACGGGAAAGAGGACACCATGGAGAACAGACAGAGCACTGGATCCATGCTTTGACTCCTCACCCTAAAACATAAATCAGCAAACCTCAGATTTATTTGCTGTGCAGTATATTTATTTCCTTTGCCTTCTCTAACATGGAATTATGATTCCATGCATCAAAGGGAATAACAGTATTTCAGGGGCCATAGATTTGATATTTTGCCCCTGTTCTGTGCTATGAATCTGTAATGGTTTGCCATTGCCAAACATGCTGAAAATGCAGTGTCTACATCTTCTTCCCAGTTTCCAGAGAAATATTTAAGCAATAACAATATAAAAAAGAAACAATAAATAAAGGACTGTTTATCATACATATGAATAAGTGAAGCTGGGTGTCACCTGCTGTCAGTAACTTTTTACCTCCACTGGAGAGTGACTGATTGCACTAATCCAGTTTTGAAATTGTACTAATACCCTCCAAAGGGGGAAGAAAATCACAATCAAAAAACAACCCCAAATATATTTAGGAAATTGCAACTGTGAGACTTTTGAAGCTGGAATAAATGAAACTAATTTATTGATTGAGGGGCAAGTCTATGAGTTGACCTGCACTACCTAAATTTTAGACATGTATTTGCATTTACATGTCCAAATTACATTCACATATAGATTTGTAGGGCAAATTACCTGGGAGTATAAAATGCTTTCCTGTCTCCAGTATAATGATGGAACAGATAATGATAGATTTCTAATCTTGAGGTAGGAAGACAAAAAGGGGTGATAAAATTGAGCAGACAGAGTAGATGTGTTATACTTGTAATTAATAAGCAGCATTAAAATCTAGAATTGTACTTACTATCACATTCCAAATTAAAACAATGCTGATTGATAGCAAAGAAAAAGTCAGCCATCAGTTTACTAAAAGACATGACTATGTCCTAAGACATAAAGCAAGAAATTAAAAAAAAAACCCAAAAGGTTAAAAAAATGTTCCTTGACTTGTTTTCATTTCCTTCTTCTGTATTATAATAGAGATCTCAAATAAGCATTAACCCACAGCTAACACAGATCTGAGCAGTGACTGCCATGTTTTGGATGCATCATTCATATATGTTACACAGACTGGGACACACTGTAACATGACCAAGAGCAAAAACTGTCTCATTAGCTGTGGTGATAGGAAAGGCTTCTGCAAGAAAATTATGACTATCAGAATTATCTACCTCATCACAATCAATATTTCTATGCTTAGATGTGATTCAATCTAATCTGTGCATTTGCTTTAACAAATAAATATAGAGAATTATCTATTTTGAATCATAAAAAAGTTCACACAAAAGACTGTAAACTGATCTTTAGGATACAAAAATATCTCAGTTCATGCGAAAATCTGAATAAAGTTTGTGGAACTGTGGTTCTGTGAGCCTGAACTCATTTTTAATGAGTCAAATAGCAACAGTACAGCTTCCCATAGCTACCTTATTATTATTGTTGCTGTTATTATTATTATTATTGTTGTTGTTGTTATCTGTTCTTCTATCTCTGAATATGTGTTTCAACTGCACAAGCTACAACAGACCCAGTTCTGCTCCAGAACACATGCAACAACTAAGATGTGCAAATGGGCAAGACGTTCTCCAGGAATTAACAAAGGAGGAAAACACCTTGTCTTTCATTAAATCACTCATTGGGATAAAACAATGGAACAATAATCAAACCCCTCCTCATTTCAGCCTGTGGAACCACCAAAGTGTGTCTATCCATAGCAGTCTTCTCTTCTGTCCTGTTGGGAAAAGGTGGGAGCTGATGAGGGAGCTTTCATGAAAGAACTTCATAGAGACAGGGATAAAATTATTCACCACCCCTCCCAGCACAGAGAACCCTCTTGTCTGTGTTTCTTCTCCATGTTTTAGAGTTCCCACCACCACTGCTACCAACAGTGGTAACGCTGAGCAGCTGTGACCTTCTGAGGATCCCTCCCAACAACACCACACTGTCCAACCCTCTGCTCCTCAAGGCATTCCTGGCTCATCCATCCACCCTGCTGGAGGAGAAATCCCACAACAGTTTTGCTCAAAGAAATCCTGATGGGAATGATCCCTCTAAAGGCATGAAAGAAACATTTACTGGTGGCATTGTAAAATGTAACCAGGGAATAGAGAGGAATGTAACAGAAACTACTGGGACAGACTTAAGGACTTCACTAGAAAATACAAAAACATTCTCCGAGTTCACACAAGCAGCAAGAGCAGGTAAAGGCTACAACTTTGTGCAATATTAGCCTGTGATTTTTTGACTTTTACTTAAACACAAAAATATTGCTTAAACCTCTGCACTTGCCTGCCACACACAGAGAATCATTTAGTCTGTGGAATGCCATTACCACCACTATTGCTTTTTCCTGGGAGCATGTGCCAGTCTCGGAGGAGCACAGCACACAACAGTGGTTATTCAGCTTTTTCTATACATGTGTAAAATAAGACATTTATTTCACAAGCCTATGCTGTGCCCTAATAAATACTGCAATTTGAAATTTCAGCACTTACACATGCAAAGGTTGGTTGAAGGAGCTATTCACATGTGGGGCTTGATTATAGTGTTTTATCACTCAGCTGAACATCTAATGTTTAGCACAGTAGCTGGAGTGCTTCTTTTCATGTCATAACAAAGGTTGCCCTCAGAGAGTAATTACAGTCTTTCTAATAAAAGGAAAGGCATTTTGAAACAGCCTGAAAGATTCAGAAGCTAGAGATGAAGTTTGGAGAAGGAGTTTGCCATCACTTTGCATTTGGCAGGTAGTTTGGTCCCTAAGTTGCACAATAAAATGGTGGAGCTGCCTTGAAAACCTTCTCTCAAAGCTGGAGACATTAAAAAATCACTAGCTGAGGAAAAAGAAAGTCTCCAGGTTGACAACAAATCACAGCAAATTAAATGTTTCTGTAAAAAAAATTACAAAACCAGTGTGATTAATTATTATATGATCTTTTAAAAATGTAGAAAGGACATGGAGATGTAGAGCAGAGCACGAGCAGCAGAATATATTCAGGGCAAAGCTGCCCATGCTGAGTGCAGTGGTTAAGCATTCGTAGCTTTGCCCCAGGGCAATATGGGTTATATTTTCTAGTGACTTTTCTGAGTGCATCTGAAAGGGCCTCTCATGAACTGGTAATGATACATATTTCTGCTTTATGTGCTTACAGCATAATAATAATCAGTTCAATTAAAACAGTTTGGAGGGTTTATGCAGTTTAGGGCACTAAATTACAGATGCGCTTCTCACCTGTCTTTGAAAATTGCAGGTCAATTTTACATATGAGCTTTTGGATTTCTCTTTTTCTCTTCTGGCCTTCAAAACTACTTATCAGTGGCCAGCAACCTCATTAGCAAATATCTTATTAATTGCAACAAATGGAACTGCTAGTTTTACCTTTGTAACTTACCAGGGATTGTCTTTTATTTTAAACCAGCAATGATATTAACAGTTCTAATGCTTCAAACTTTATCATCTACTTCAGAGTTATAATTTTATTTTCAGTGCATTGGTAAGTACGATTTTTTTCCTAATTCTCTTAATTGGGTAATAACTCTATTTTTCTGCTGTCTGTCTCCTTTCCCTACAGAGACTGATTAAACAGGCTTTTCCGAACAGTATCCACTGTGTTATCTCCTTTCTATTGCCATGGTTTTGCATCTACCTTTTTCTGGATTGCAGTTTTGTCTTCAAATTAAGGTGTCAAATTTTGACACATTTCTATGTGGATAAGTTTGATTTTCATTTTCTGTAATGCCTAGGCACTGAAGCTACACCATGCAAGTACTATTCCATCACAAAATTAGAGCTTCCAACCCTTTTGAAAACATGCCTTCCCTCATGCACAGCCTCCACGTCTGCTGCTAAAGCCGGGCAGTTCTGCACTAAATGGATTAGCCCTTACAGCTTGATGCTGCATTTCATGCTTAAATAAGCATTACTTTATTAATATGTGTGGTCACAGAGATAGTTCGACACCCTTCAGGATATGTGATGGTTGTTTCTCCTTTGCTGTGAAGGCTGAAATAGTCACCCTTCTGTGGTTAGGTAGCAAATGGAAGGTATTTTTAAATGCTTTGAACCAGTCAAGAATGTACCACAGGAAACATCCAAAGAGGAAGAATGAAGAGAGGAGGAATATAGGCTGTCTCATCAGAAACAGGCTAAGATGAAGCCCACTGGAAAGCAAGGCACAATATTTTTCTTGTATATCCTGGAGGCAACAAGAGTTCTTGTGTGTGCTCTCATCCATGAGAGTTGATGGCACATCTTCCCATCTGCATGACTTGGAGGGCAGGAGAGGAGAACAGCCACTACACCAAATTTGTGACCCCTGGGAAAATAGGGATAAACAGGGGCTGGGGAGCAGTGCAGCTGCAACAACTCATCCAGCTGGAGGGTTATGAAGTAAAAATATGGAAAGATTTAACAATCACAAAGCAGACTTTGTCACTTTGATGACCTGAAAGCACCAGGGAAGAGGATCTTGATTTTTGTGTGTGTTTCAAGATCTGAGTGCCGATTACAGACTGCAGAAGGGAAATATCTCAAAGGAAAAACCACAGGGAGTAGGTCTTCAGGAATGGGAGGGGCGACACTCACCATCAAAATTGCTTTCTACGCGCAGGTTCTTGCTTTTAAGACAAGCAGTTAATAAAAATCTGTGGCTGTGATGATGATGTCTAATGCTTCTTTGTTTCCTGTTTGCTTTTACAGAACATGCTAGCTTCTCTTTCCAAGGTACAGCAGGGACTGTCTTCTCTTCCTCAGAAGTGTCCTTCAGCCAGTGCTCTCTCTGGAAAGCACGCCAGGATTTTTCTCATAGGGGTTTCTCCGCCAGGGGTTTCTGTGTTCAGGACTGGGACAGCTGTGCTCTCTTCTCTGGTCTGTTCTGCCTCTGCACATCACACCACCTCCCTGGCCACCCATGGCTTTGTGCCAGCAGTGTTGGGCCCCCAGGACTGTGACAGGACCCACCAGTTTAACTGTTCCTTGCAACCCTCTAAAAGAGCACAGTACGCATACAATTCAGGAACACCAAACACCGAGTCACAAGAGGACCAGAAGGATGTTGCACATATAATATGAGCTGCAAAGCTTCTTTAGGTGGAAGAAAGAGACTCTTTGGAGACTTCATTTATCCTCTCCTCCAGACCACGCAGAATATGCACAATTGCCCCCACTGACAAGACTCATGGTTTGAATTCAGGTGTGTGTTAGCAGCAATACATCTTGCAATTAAAATAACGGGCTCAGACCCATCATGAGAGTTTGTCATAAAACAGGAAGTGGGCTACATAAACCTTGCTTCGCTCTGGCAATAAATTCTGTGTTTCTACCAACTTGTCTTATGCCAAGATTTTCTCTTATTCCTGTGGAATTAGTATTGACAACACAAACCACAGTATCCTCTTGTGCTTTCCTCTTCTTACACAGCTGTCTTTTTGAGTATCTAAGCCAATGATCTGAGGCAATATTGATGTTCCTTGAAAAACATTGAATCTACAGATAAGAAGGAATATTTTTTCTCTCAGAGATTAGACAAGTCAGCTGCAATTATAACCAGATGGTTTTAGCAAATAACTGAGAAAATGTTTCCAGGAAATGTGGGGATCATTCACTTTCACCAAGCTGACATTTCTGCATGACAGAGGGGAGGGTCAGGAAATGCACCATTTTTGGGCACCATAAACAGCCCAACGTTAGCATCAGGGTGTAATAGCAGCTGTGGAATAATGGCCCTGGAAGGTGCCTCAAAGCCAGACAAACTTTTACCACACCATTTTTATGTCTCCCCTTTGCACATTACACAGATATAGATGTCACTACCCATTCAGGGATGCATGATAAAAAATACTAAACAAGAAAGTTCACCTTTTAGAAAGTGAATCAGAATCTTGGGATAAAATACTTTAGAACTATCACTGTTTACTTGGATTTCATCTACATTCCAGCAGACTGCTGGTTTCCAAAAACAGTTTTCCTATGTTTATTGATTAATGACTGTCATTTTTTAGAACAGCTATGCAACAGGCTGTATTAATCTGAAAGCCCAGTTTAAAGCCACATAAACATTTGCCTGACTTTGTCCATCAGGATGCCGGTTGATGTTATAAAAGGATACTGCTTTAAATTCTAAATATTTTCCACTACATTTTTGTGGGGATGCCTTAAGTTTAGAACACTTAAAGCAAATTTACTGGAACTGGCAAAAAACACAGCAGTGGTTTGGAAACTGTTCTGTTTGGAGGACTTTCCCATAATGCAAATTTCACTTGGTTTAGCCTTTGCATAGATTCTGTCCCCCTTCCTGGCATCCTTGGTCAAGTCATTAGGATATTCCAATCATCCACAGCTTTCTCTCTCTTGGAGCCATGTACTGAGAACACAAAATCTTGGAGCATCTAAAATAGCTGGTGACTGTACAAGATAGATCTGGAAAAGCTCTTGAGAATGTCAAATCAAAGTCCCTGCCTGCAGGAGGAGCATCTACCCTCAAATCCCTTCTGACAGAAAGTAGTCCAAGAAGCTGCTTAAGCTCCAGTGAGAGAACACCAGTATCCCTAGCCAAACTCTTATCTTGTTTTGCTCTTCTTATCCATGGGAAGTTTTTCTTAGTGCTTAGCCTACATCTCCCTTGCTGCAGTTTAAGCCCATTAAGAAGAATTATAAGCAAATGAAAAGCATCTCATATTTTATCCTCTAGAGGAGAGAGCAATAAATTATTGGAAGCACCTTTAGGGCTTCTCCATTACATACACATGATCCCAGCCTAGTTTAATATTTAAGAACCACTCCTGTTTCCCACAGCCAATATTCCTGGCTCTTGAAGTGCTGCAACACTGCTGCTTGCTGCACTCCCAAGGCACCTCCGGGAATCTAAAGCATTCCCCTTGGAGCTTAGTGGGAGTAAGCAGGGCCCCTGGGCTCAGCTGGGGAGGTATTTAAGTGCCAGCACACACAGAGGCCATTTAAAAAAACAAGGGAAAAAAAAAAAAAAAAAAGAGTGGAACAGACAGCTGCACCTGCTCTCCCTGTGGCTTCTCAGTGCCATGACCCCACGGCACAGCCCAGATCTGACAACACAGGCTGCCTACTGCTCTTCTCCCTCCCCTGACACTGCCCTTTTCAGTCTTTTCTGTGGCCTCCGTCTCCATCAGCAGTGCAGGAGAAGCTGGTGGTGCTGGGGAAGCCCTTGGTAGGAGAATTTCTGCTGCTCTCTGCAAGAGACATCTCCCTACTGCCCCCATGCTTACATGCTGTGAATGTCCCTTCTTGTCCCCAAACCACCCCACAAGATGTCACCACTGCAGTTTTTCGATGGGATCAAGCTGTAGCTTTCACTACAATTACCACAGGGAGGAAATGAGCAGATACCTAACCTGATTAAAAAGAAATCACTGGGCAAAAATGAGAAACAAACTGCCTCTTGTTACTAAAGCCTTGAGTCAGGCTGACTGCTTTGGGATGAGTAATTTTGATGTCTTAGCACAGATACACGACTCCAGGGTGACCCAGGAAACAGGACCCTGGGGTTCCCCAATGAAGGAGCTCAGAAGGAGTCAAATAAACTGCTGCCAAGCTGACAGCAAAGAGGGAGCCAGGGGTGAGCAAACCAGGCCCAAGACATGAATTCCTGGTTGGTCCTAAAGATTCAGAGACTTTTATGTCTCCCCATGCCCATGTGTGAAGGCATTCAGCAATGACTGCCTCAGTGTAGCAGCCCCACAGACAGCACTCCCATGGGAAGTTAATAAATTCAGTTGAAGCCCCTGTTGCCTCCAGAAGAGTCAGACCCGAGGACTGAGACAATTCACACTCGCAGAGGTGATGGGACAAAAGGTACCAAATAGGCAATGCCCTGCTGAGCATTTTGCTGCTGCTGCTGCTGTGAGCTACACCTGAAGTGCCCTGAGCTTTGGCAATTCTCCTCTTCACTGCTGCAGAAAAAATTAAAGCAAAGACCCAGACACAGGCAGCCTTTGCTTGTCTTTTCTGTGTTCTTCAGGATTTTTAGCAAACCAGCATCAGCCCAGTGTGATTCTCCACTGTCTGTCTTGGTCTTGGAGTAACAGGGCTTTGAGTTGAGAACTCAGACACCCAGTAAGTTCAAACCCCTATGAAGAAGAAATTAATGCATGATATAGCAAATGCTCCTCAGATTGTCTCACCTATCTATTCAGATTATAAAAAATAGTATTAATTTTAGCTCTACCATTATGTTGCATTTATTGAGGATCTGGGACTTGTAGAATACTTTTTTTTCCGTTTGTTCCTATTTTCTCATTAAAAATTGAAACCGAGCAGCACACTAGAATTAAGTGTGTTGCTCTGAAAGGCCAAATACTGCTCTCTCTTCTGGCAGTGATAAAATTCCAATTACTTTTATTGGCACACCACTGAGCCCTAAAGCTAAAAGTAGTTCTTTGAGTGACAGAACCATTGCATTCAAAATGAAATGCTGTTCCTGATGCAGAGTTGAATTTCTTACTTTGCTGTCATTTGTGAAAATAATAGTGATTTTTGCAGATGCCATCTGTGTAGGGTCTGCCTTCTTTCCAAAACCTTTTGTGACTTGGATTGCTTGGTCACCACCACAGAAATGCCAGTAAGCCAAAAGTGCCACATCCAAGCCATAGGAGGGTGGGCACAAGGTCAGCTCCAAGTTTGGGTGCCAAGGGGATGAAATATAAAAGACTCCTCTTACCAGTTGTCCTGGGATAGGAACTTCTTTCAAATTACAAGATGGGAAGATGTAAAATGCATTTTCTGGTTATTTCATGCTCTTTTTCCTAGGAAATCAGCTTCACCTGTGCAGCTAAATCTTGAGGAAAAAACCATGAGTTTTTCTTTCCAGGTAAAATGTTAGGTCAGTTCAGAAATAAAAAAGTCATCATTCTGTGACAACTCTTATGATTCTGTCATGTACCTGTAATTTAGTGTCTCTTTGGAAGGACCCAGATGATGAAATACAGAGATGACAGAAGAGTGTCTGTCTGCACTTCCACAGAAAAGTCTGGGAAAAAACCTTTAAAATGCAAATAAAATCTAAGTTTAAAAAGTAGCAACAAACTACCTGAAAATAATTATAATGCCTTTTTAAAATAAAATCTCTGGAATTTGGAGGTGCAGGTGTGATTTTTGAAGTTTGTAAATCATTGTTATGTAAACATAATAGTCCTAGCATTCTTTTCAGTAACACCAGCTCGTTGTTAACCACTCATATCTTCATGTGCCCCCCCTAGAAAATGTGCTAAAAGTAGCAATCCAAGGGTTTCTGCCAAGTGCTGGACTTGGTTGTGACAGAACAGCTGACTGGATAGAAAGTCCTGACAACAAAGCCTACTCCCTTTGAATCTGACACCCTGGTACAGCCATTTTTATCTCCTTCCTCCTAAGCTTTTCCATGCCACAGCTCTTCATCCAGATGAGGGAGTGAGTTGTCCGACCCTCTCCATCACACACCGCGACACTGTGAAATTCCTCCGGAGTCCTCCTGCAGAGCTACACCCAGAGAAACAACTCTGCCTTTCTTTCCTCACTAGGGGCATTGGTTGGGCCCCAGACTAACCTACAGACTGACACCAGGCAGTCAAAACTTAGAGGCAGCGCTCAGCCCTGCTTGCAGGCTTGTTTGTGCCACAAGCCTGTGCAAAGCACTGCTTGAAATCTACTGGTAAGGTGGAGCGCTAGAGAATATTTTCAAGTGTCTAATTATCTCATTTAAACCTCCCTCTGAAATACTTTATTTCTAAATTATGAAGAGGTTTAATAACAGCTTTCAGCTTCATTAACTCTTATATATACCTGGAGTTAGAAAACTCACAAAAATCTTGATTAATTGCCCAGCAGTGCTGTCTGACATAGGGTAAATTTTACACCAAAGTTAAAACCTTTCTGAGAAAGTGAATTTTTACATGACATCAGTTTGTGAAAATATAGAAAATTGCTCCCATGTCATATTCTTCTTTTTCTGAATAATTTCATGGAGCAGCAATTTGGCTGAAGAGTGCAGCAATGCATTCAGCTAGAACAGAAACTTGGAAAACTGTGTGAAAATGGCACCTTGGCAGTATTTCTCAAGTATCTATCCAAGGTCAGAATTTAGAATAATAGGCATATTTTGTTAACTGACATCTCTTTTCTCACGTGGAAACAGCATGAATTTTAAAACACAGCAGCATAAGTGATGGCTGCTATGCACATGTCTTCTGAGTATTTTTCTTGATGCCCAAAACCCCTGCATTTTGATATGTTCAGCACAATTTGGGTTCCTTCTCAAATGGTCTGTTTTACATGTACAACTCTGATCTTTTCATATTCAAAAGCCTTGCTCCAGTCAACATGCATTTGGGGTGTGAGAGGAATGGAAAGTGAGCAAATAATATACTGCCAGTTGTCCTTTAGCTAATCTGACCAATCCATTTAAGAACAGGGGTGACTTCCAAGGACACCCAGCACAGTGTTAATGCTGAAATTTTGAGACATTCTCTTTGAAAGGAAAATGAAGATAAAAGTAACAAGATGTCAAAATGTGTGAATTGTGAATTATCCTTTAATATTCCAGTGAAGAGACATATGAATAAAGACAAGGGTGCCTTGCTGCTAAAAATAACTTCTTGTTTCTAATGCTGATCTGCAGCTGTAATGAGAGTGTTCAGCATTTTTCAAATCTATAAATTTTTAAATCTAGCAGATTGTGTCAGTGTGAAAAAAGAAAAACTCACTCTGACTTTTAGACAACATGTAATTATTTTTCTACTTCTGATTTTGGAAGCAAAGTATATCCTCCAAACAAAAGCAAACCAAAGGCAAGCTATCACCTTGGTGTTAAGCAAAGCATGAAATCACAGAGCAGTGAGGAGAACCCCTGGGAGACAAGAAATACTCAGTGTCAGGACCACTTCAAAGAGTGTAGGATCATCATCCTGCTCTATTGTACAAATGGCTTTTCACACGCAAATCTGCCACAATTAAATTAATATTTGTGAGCTTAACTGTGATCCTTTCTTCTTTGCTTAATGAAGGATTAATTCCACCGAAGCTGAAGGAATTACTCGCATGTGACTGACCCCAGAATGAGGCTTCATACAAGGTTTGGATGACTTTGATTTTTGGGGGGGAAGGGTCTGTCAAGCCTGCTCTCCCAAAGATTTCTCTTCTTCTATGGAAGCCCCTGCAACATTCAAAGGGGGCTTAAAGTAAATTTATAAATGGGTATCAACAGGAAAAATAATTTACACTTGGATTCCATGGGAAAAACAACATCTTCACTCTGGAGCAAAGAATATAGCAATGTCATATTTCTAACAGGCCCATGCCATTTTAGGAATGTTTTCAGAAACTTGGCAGTTTCCAAATAAATTGTCACTGATAAGTAACCTGTTCCAAAAGTTTTGGAAAAAAAATATGTTAGACAATGGAAAACAAGAGAAGAATACAATAAGGGGAAAGGGAATCATGATATCTTGTTTGAATGACAAGCAAACTTTCTGTGTCTTCGCTGTAAGAGAAAAAAGGGGTTTGTGACTGAGAGGCATTTCAAAGGAGCTGTCACAGCTCAAAATCCTAGCAAGGGCAAGGCACAGGTCTCTGGTACAACAGTCAAGGCAACCTTTGTGTCTTTATCTCACTAGTTACAGCGAGATAAAAAAAACCACAGTGCCTTGAATCTGCAAAGGTTGCATGTTAACGTAACTATCTTAATGTCAAGGAACATCTTGGTTTTCCATAAGAATAACTGTGAGACTAAACACTTTTCAGCATTCTATCAGATTATCCAGCTACATTATTTTTATAGGCTGAGAATATACCAAGCAGATACTTCAGAACACAAATTTTGGCTGCAGGTTAGGGATGAAGTGGGGGTTTTGTGGCAAATTCATATTTGTACAGTTCTTGTCCTATCTTTTCCAGCATGCAGCAACATTTAACAGTTGCAAAATTTTACTGTCTTCCCAGATAAAGATGCAAAATTTTACTGTCTTCCCAGATAACTCTCTTTTGTTTTTCCCATTCCTTTTCCTTCACACCCCACCACTTTTCCAGCACCCATTCTATAGTTCTGTAAATAAACACCATGACAAAATGGCTTTTGTACCCAGGCCTGAAGAATTTCTATTAATAAATACAACTATATATAAATATACATAATATTGACTAGATTTAATTCCAGAGCATAGTGATCTTAGAAATATAAGTCCCCTTGTTATCCATATGACCAGTTCAAGATGAGCACACTACCACAGAATCACTGCATGGCTGAAGTTGGAAGGGATGTCTGAAGGTCACCAGGTCCAATCCCTCTGCTCAAGCAGGACCACACAGAGACAGTTGTCCAGGACCATGCCCAGATGGCTTTTGATTATCACCAAGGATGGAGACCCCAGGACTTTCTTGTTCAATTTGTGGCAGGGCTGGGTCACCCTTTCAGCCGTGTTGGGTAGCTCATTCTGGAGAAGAAAATATTTGCCCTGTGGTCAAAGGACAACTTCTGCTTCCAAAAGGATATTCAGACCCTCTGGAACCAAAAGAGTTGTCATGGATTTTTTATGATGAATGGGACATATTCCTAGTGTCCACTGGGAATTATGGATCTGCAGGGGACAAACTGATCATCAGATACCTTTATATATGGAAATGAGTGAATCTTTTATCCTGTATTGTAAGTCCATGGCTGTCACAGTGCAGAACTCATTGTTGTTCTATGGAGTTTCAAATTACCATAGGTTCAGACAATTGAACTCACTCTAGGACTATTTTGATTACAAAGGCTGCTTAGGCACTTCAGACTCCTGTAGCTACTAATACACAGGCACATAAACGTGTTCATCTCAGTCTTGAACTGAATCCAATCCCATCTCTGTTTACTTCTAAGTAAACTATTATTATCATCATCATCATCATCATTATTATCATTATTATACTATTGACTACTCTGCATCTGAGTGACTCACATTTCAAGCAGTGACATAAAACTAAAAAGCTACTGTTGATAGTTTTTAAAGGAAACACAAATCTAGGGTTTCAGCTCTTTTACCTTTGCTTATGATTGAATGAGGAACTTCAGAAAAGTTCAGAAACATACCGTTTGTGATGGTATGTTTTCTATATGCAAGACTGGAGTAGACTGGTCTGTAAGTAAGGTAGTTGTTAGCTTAGGTGATCATGGCACATGTTACTAATTACAGTAGGTGAAATTGGCTGAAGTCCCCATTCACAGACCCATTCTGACTTTTATAGAGCATTCCTTGGGCCAGGCAAGTCAACATCAAATGCTCCTGCATCTAGTTTGTTATTGGATCTAGACAGTAATGGGAAAACCATTGGGGATGACTGTTATTCCCTGTCATGCCATATTACAGGGAATTACATGGACATGTTGGAACAACTCCAGAGGATGGTCACCAAGTTGATTAGGGAGATGGAGCACTTTCCCTACAAGGAAAGGCTGAGTGAATTGAGTTTGCTCAGGCTGGAAAAGAAAAGGCTTCAAGGTGACCTAATTGCAGTCTCCCAGTTCCTGAAGGAAGCCTACAAGAAAGATGGAGAGAGACCATATACAAGGGTTTGTAGCGAGAGGGCAAGGAAGGGAACAGCTTCAGACTGAAAGAGTGTAGGTTTAAATTGGATATTAGGAAAAAAATCATTATTGGGAGGCATTGGAACAGATAGCCCAGGGAAGCTGTGGATGCCGTATTCCTGGAAGTGTTCAAAGCTAGTTGGTATGGGGCTTTGAGCAACCTGGTCTAATGGAAGGTGTTCCTGTCTATGGCTGGGGAGTTGGAACTGAACAATCGTTTAAGGTTCATTCTAACACAGGCCATTCTATGATTTGATGATTACAGAATACTGACCCTACTGTCTGCTGGGAAGTACATGGCATGGGCCACAGCTCATTGAAGAACTAAAGTACAGCGTCCATGACCTGCCCTGCCTGAGGAACTCTGTAGCCACTGATATGGTGACAATTGCTGAACAGAAATAGAGGTACTAATTGTGTGCACTTTTTTGAGAAATGGAAGTATGAGATCTTGGCTTTCATTGCAGAAGAGCTAAGAAGGAGAGCCTGGTAATAATGTTTTATAGGTAGTTTGGGTCTATGAAAACTTTGACTCCCTGGGAATTCCTGGTGCTGCTTAGCACACAATGCTGGGGCCAGCAGCCAGCTTGTCCACCCAACACGTGGCTTTGTCACATTAACACTGTTAGACAAGGTCCAGCATGTCCCCATAGCACAAATGAGCTACTGCTCAAATCTGGACTACCCCACTTCTCCTCAATCCAATGGATGTGTGCATGCACAGGAAAAGCCAGGCCACGGCACAGGCTCTGCCTGGTACACAGGGGCAGAGGAGGTGCACTCTGGACTGATACTTCACCCCTCATCTCTCCCCCTCAAAAATTTTTGAACAAAGTTTTCTCTTACTATAATGTGATGTCTTCAGTGTTTACTTCTTGTCACTGCCAAATGTTTTTAATACCATCTTTTTGTTACTTAAGTAAGTTAAAGAGCTTAGCTAGCCCTAATTAAATAACTGCAGATTTTCCAGGCACAGAAAACTAAAATTCAATTATTTCAGGCCATCTATGAAAACACCCACAAAATCTGAGTTTCCCATTATTTAAATTATTAATTTTATCTGAATGTCACTTCCATTTACGTTAATTTTGATGTAGTTGGGAAAGTGAGCAGTTAGTGAGGTTATTAATCAAACATTCCCTGAATCAAAACAATTGGCCAATTGCTTCTAGATGCATATGGGGTTTATTATGCATTAATTAGTTACTAATTCACCCATCCTGCATTTTAATATTCAGCTAGTAAGCTCAGATTGGTTTTACAGAAACTTTTGTGTTTTCCCAAATTGAGACCTTTATTACTTACTGAAGATCTCTAAATAGTAAATATTTGATGAGATCTTGGAAAAAACATCCCCTTTTAACTTGTTTAAAGAAAATAGTTTATTGAACAGCAGAATAAAATAAAGAGCTGAGCCATATACTTCTCAAACTCAGCCTGGAGCACAGGGCAAAAAAAGGTGTTGCTAATAGTTTTAATATACATATTATAGTAAAATAATAATTTGCTGGTGTCAGAAGTGGAAGGGCTGCTAGAGACTCAAGACAGCTAACTCCAATTGCATCCCACTGTGAAGAGCATCTGACCATTGGTGACTCAGAAGGTGCATGCAAAAGAAATGAGCCATGTCATGCTGTAACCCCAGCCAGCAGCCAAGCCCCACACAGCCCCTCACTAACTCACTCCCCCAGCAGCAGGGTCAGGGAGAGATCAGAAGGGCAAAAGCTGGAGAACTCATGGGTTGAGATAATAGCAGTTTAATAAGGAAGGCAAAAGCCACACATACAAAAAAGGAAAAACTCAGAATTAAAACACTGTTTCCCAAGGTCTGGCAGGTGTTCAGCGGTCTCCTGGAGAGCAGAGTCCCATCACACATAACAGCGACTTGGGAAGACAAACTCTATCACTCCAAACATCCCACCTTCATCCTCCTTCTCCCTATTTTATACACTGAGCATGATGTTACATGGTGTGGACTCTCCCTTCAGCCAATTTGGGTCACCTGTCCTGGCTGTATCTCCTGCCAACCACCCATGCAAACCCACCTTCCTCACCAGTGTGGCAGTAAGAAAAGCAGAAAAGGCCTTGGCTCTGTGCAAGATCTGCTCAGCAAAACAAAAAACATCTCTATAGTATCAATCCTGTGTTCAGCACAGATCCAAAACAGAGCTCCATACCAGCCACTGCAAAGAAAATTAATTCTATCCCAGCAGAAACCAGCATAGCCGTGCCTGTAACCAGGAGGAGGAGTAGGAGGACAGAGGCAGCAGATCCTGTCTCTCTACATCTAGGAGAGGAAACCAGAAGTAGGGGCTACAAAAATCAAGGGAGAAGCTAGGTCTGGTGCAGCAGAGAAGTGGATGGCTAGGAGAGATAAATCCCATTTGCTTTTACTATGAAGATATTCTTTTTATTGTTAGAGAAGGCATAAATTTTCTTGCCACCATCATATAGAAGCATGACAGCAGTGGTAAGGTTGGAAACAATCAATAAACCCTGGATTTTTGTAGGGAGTCAAACTCCCCAGAACCTTCTGCTGTAGCTTCTTCACTAGAAGCAGTTAAATCCAGAGGCAGTTCAGCATCCATAGGATAAAATGCAGCTCATGTCTCCAGGTACTTCCAGAAACTCTCCCAAGCAACTAAAGGCAGGAGATGACACCCAGTGCCAGAGAAGAGCTGTGTCACACAATTACCCTGAGCTGCCTCCACTGCACATGGCACAAGCCCTCAGTGTGGGGCTGGCAGCAGTGCTGGTGCAGAGCATCCCATTCTCCTCCAGCATGGGGACATGGGGCATGGCTTTGTTCCAAAGCAGCCTTGCACATGTGGCCTGCTCCACCTGTGGGACTGACCACCAACACTTGGAGCACCCCTCCCATACTCCCCAGGGCTGCTGTCCCTCCAGGGCTGTGCTTGCTGCAGTCACGGGGCACTGGGGAACTGCCTTGGACATTTATTGCAAGGGAAGACGGACGAGATCTAATGAACCAAAATACAGAATTTAGGATACACCAGCTAACAACTTACAAACATGACAATGAGATTTTGTTCCTCTTAAGGAGTCTTGAGGAACATCTATTTCTTTTTTTTAATATGTGTGTTTTGGATTTTGTGTTCTTCTTTTTTGTCTTCCTAATTTTTCCTCAAACCTGATGGGAGGTTGCAGGAGTCCCTGAAAGACCACATGCAGCAGGAAGAAGTGAAGTGCTTTGTTGGCAGATCAGACAGAGAACACTCAACTGCATCTCCATCCATGGCGGTCTCCCACAGGGCAAAATACACCAGAATCATTTATGTGCCAGACCACTGCCAGTGCTACTGGCTGACATCAGCCGTACTCAATGCAAAGTGTTACACATCTGAATTATATGCCTAAAGTTGCACAGATGCTTCTAGATTTTCTGTATCAGAACCTCTCCCTCGAAGACACAGTGGGATACAATGAGCCAGTTCAGGAAAGTCCTGTTCAAACCCCTGCTGTGGAGCTATTCCCATCCCTTTCATCAGAGGTTGCCTCTTTGCTTACAGTGACCCAATATCCATGTGATCATGCTGTAACTCAGATTTCTGAAACTTTCTAGTCCTTCACAAGTGCTTTTGAGGGTAACATGACTTCACAGATGTGGGCTGTGCAAAAACCGGACATCCCTTAAGGCAGTCACCCAAATCCCAGGGATTTTGTCTGTGCTGAAACTTCAGCTTATCATCTTTAGTCAGGGGCAAGAAACAGCAGTTGTGAGGAAAGATCCAGCCCAGTGCCTTTGGGTGATCTATCTCTGGAGATGCTTGCTTCTCTGCACCAACATATCCAGAATGACTGTTGCACACTGATATTGGAACAAGGCTGGGTGAGATAAAGTCCACTCAGATGTTTTTGGACAGGGCACAGAGGATGGAATTGTATCCAGTAACAGACATGAGCCATTCAGACTGATGTGGGTGTAAGTCCCTCCTCAGGTGCTGTCACATCTCGCTCAGCTTTGATGGCACAAGTCTCAGCTGGAGCTGTACAGCCACAGAAGATGCTGACAGCAGCCTGTGCCTGGGAAAGGGGTTTCTGGCACTAATGCAATGCAGCAGGTGTGTGTCTGTCTGCTGCCTCTGGGTGCCTCTCCTTCAGGTGAAGGGACAGAACAACAGAAGTGTCTTTTCAGCAGAGAATGCCCCGACACTCACAAATTGTTCCACATCATGACAAGGGACAACATCTTAAAATTTCCCAAGGAATAAAAAAAAAAGCAAAACAAAAAAATATCTGGGATCAGTGGAAAAAAATCTATTCTAAATATATCACTTTGAATTTTACATTGCAGAAAAAACTTTACATACTTAACAGGAAACATATTTCTGTTATTACAATAAATATTTCACTCTAGTATTTGAGATTGCAGTCTAGTATCCTAATACAATCAATTTGTGCCCATAAAACACTGTTTCAATTAAACAGCATTTTTCATTGCAAGATTGTCCTTCAAGAACTTTGAGGAAGCTTTAGTTATGACAAGAAAGATGCACAGACTACAGACGCTGCTGGTTTGAATTTATCTCCTGTATAATCATATTTCCTGTACCATGCTGGATGTGCAGATAAATCTTTTTTCCCAATATAAAATAAGGGAGAAAAAATTCAGATTAAGAGAGATTATTTTAATCTTAGAACTGTTAGAAAATAGATTGATGTGTTGTCAGAGTGAAAAAGACACCCAGAAAGTGAAAGCTAAGGCTGAAAATGTCAGACTTAAAATAAATCTAGCCAGGCAAGTTGAATTTCAAATTGTTCCATAATTTTACACTGACACTCTGAGCAATAATTAGGTTCTCTATTGTTTGCATTCTGTGAAGAATTTTTAATATCCTGCAATTTATCATTCTAAAACTGCATAGCAATATCATCCTCTCCATTCTAAATAAAACTGTAATTGTGAAAGAAATGGTAAAATGCATCAGAAATTCACAACAAACTACTGGCATAATTTTTCCTGGGACACGGTTTGGTGATTTGTGATGAAATATTGAGATTAGTTCATTAAGAGACAAAATCTGAAGGACTGATAAGAGGTGAGCAGAGCAGAGATGCTCAGGCCCCTCACTAATGAGGATGTTTAGAGTCTCTTTTCTGCATGTCCTTTGGACATGGGCTCAAGGTCTGTTCTTGGCTAGCTGGCAGATGACTGTGTTTGTTTCAGTGGGTTATCCCCACTGCAGCACTTCCTGGTGTAGATAGCAGCAGAACTGGACCCTTGCAGCAGCACACGGACCAGCTTCATGTTGCAGCCACTCATGGTTTGTGCAATATGAAGTTTGGTGCCCAAGCTGACTGCACAGGTGAGATCATTCTTCAAAGAAAGTGATGCTTAAGTTAAACAGCTGCTGACAGTTCCCAATTCAGCTGTTTTAGACCGAGAGAGAATGTCATAATCTCTAAGGCTAGCCATTTTCCCACTGCTAAAATTCATTCTCTCCTAATGTATGCCATTTTAAGGCATGTCATTTTAAGCCTCCTCAAAGAAACAAGTCTCTTTCATCCCTTCTCCTACTGACCTTCACCAGTTTTGGCTGCAGAGACCTCCTGGTAGCTTTTGGCATTGATCACCATGTGGTGCCTCTTCCATCAGGAGGCTCCATTCAAGATGCTCCCCTAGGATTTGGGAAGCCTAGCCATGAAAACCTTTAAGCTGAGAACTATGTGCAGCATCTGCAGCAAGGGCTAGTGAACGAGCACATGGTGACAGGTATACCAGAAAAAGGCAGGGGAAAAGTGTGAGGATGTCAAAATGAGGAGAGGCTACTAATTCCCAGATGTAAAAGATGCAGATAATGCACTAATGCACAAGGCAGGGGCATCTCTCTCATTCCCACAGCATTATTTATTCCTCAAAAAGTGGCTGCATGCAGGCAGTTGCCCACCACCCCATTTCACATCTGGAGAGTTGAGCCAGAGGCTCTTAAACATGGCCAAAAGCTGAAGGACCCCTGTCCTCAGGAGGGCCCCCCTTGTGAAGGCTGATGTCTGAACAGAGAATGCAAAGTAAAAAGGGGAGCCACAATGCTGCCCTCATGAGCCACCTACTCATTGGTCCTCTCCCGGGCATTAAATGGTGTGTAGGCAAACTTCCAATGAGTATCTCAAGAGACATGGCCTTCAGAAAGGATCTGTGTGTGGAGACTGGTTAGAAGAGAGATAATGAGTGATATGAATAAGTGATAGGAAATCAAAACAGGCAGCTGCCAAAACCTGAAATATCTATAAACACTGACTATGGAGACACCATTAAGATAAAACATAATGTTTTAACATAGGTTCTGTGAGTTAGAGACAAGAAATTTGATTGCTTGTTTGAGAAGGAGAACATAAAAAACGGAACTTCTCATAATGAAGCAGCAAATAATTACTTTGCCTTATTACCCAGTCATCTTCCTCTTCCCGTCAGCCCTTCATGAGTCATCACTCATCCCAGTGCCCGTGTCGCAGATCTGCTAATGGAAACCACATTCTGCTGCTGGTGCTAAGGACCAAGTTCTCCTCTGCACAGGAAGAGCAGGGAATGAGCAATCAGTTCCAAGCACCCCTGTCTTCCCTCCTTGACCCTCCTCTGGCATGGGGAAAGAAATAAGTTGTGTGCAGGCAGAGAAACGGAGGACAGCAGCTACCCAGGGAGTCTGCAATGCCAGCATGCAGGAAAAACAGGGAAATGCAGTTAACATTAGAGAAGCTATATGAGGACTTGGGAGTTTTCCTCCAAATTCTCCACGTCCAGAGTCTTTGGGCACTATATTTCCAAACTCACATACCCATCTATAAACAATTTTCCAAATTTCTAGATTTTTTTTTTCAGGGGGAACTCTAAGATTGTAGAAAAAAAAAATTGCTCCTAATATTTTGGGTTCTTTCTCTTTAATTCCACAGAAGTTACCAGAGACAGTAATTAATAAGACATGGGACTCTGATAATTATTACTATTGTGTCTTAAACTATGAAGTTTGCTCATATTTATTATAAATCATCAGCTGCCCCTACCCAACCATTCAATTTAAGGACATAGGCACCCCAGGTGGGTAAGATTACATTTCCCCCTGCACATTTTTACTATAACAGGTTTCTGAATCTCAGCAGCATCAGAAAGCAAACTCTTTTACCTTTTACAAAAGCTGATTTATTACTGTCTCAGAAAGTGAAGCAGCATCATTAAAAATGCACAATAATTTGCTGCTCTTAAAAATCAATCAAGCACAGCCAGCACTGGCTGCTGTATGGGCAGGATAAAAACATGAGCCTGCCTGCTGCACCAGCTCCAGCACTGCTGGCTGCAACCTCATCAGGCTGGAGACAAGAGTGAACATTGCCAGCCATGTCCCCGCAGAGTTCGCAAAGATCCAAGCTAAGAGTAACTCGGAGGTGAGCAGAGAAGTATTTAAAGTTTCCGTAATATCCTTCAGAGGTGCTCAGATGAACTGCAGGTTGAAACCCTGCAAAAAAAAGGTCAGCTGGGAGCTGTTAAGATGAGATTGACTTCAGAGGGACCAAAGAAACTTTTTTGCTTTGAGTGACTTACAGGAGGAGTTGGGGAAAGGAAGGTTTCCTGTTGTTCTTGTTTATCTCGGGGGAAATGGGCTGAACCAATGCTGGGCTGCACTGTCCAGCCCCACCACTGTGAATTCCTGGTCTTTAGGGTCACAGACACCACATTTCCCAGTGCCTCTTGATTCCAACAGGACACCTGAACAAAGGAACCCCATTCCTCATGGCTTGCTGCAGATGAGAATACGGAGTTCTGTTAGTGGGAACAGTCACTTGGTATCTACGACAGGTCACAATGCTCTTAGCTCTCGAGCCCACACTGTAGAGTCACATCCCCTAAGTGAGATGCTCTTGGGTGACAGGCCAAAAACATTAAGCTCCTTTTAACCAGGACAGCCTGTCAACTGTGACACACTACTGAGTGCTGTTTCATGGCTGTCTTCTATACTGGTGAACTAAACAATGCCAGAGCACCTCTTTTACCCGTAAAGATACAGCTGGCTGGTGTCTTTATAGTCAAAAACAAATGTGTGTCACCACATCTCAGTTTTCTACTGGGAGAAGTCTTTGGCTCATGGCATTTTTTAGATCAGGAATCATTTGCAAGAGTTCTAGTGGATCTGGGATTAAATCACACCATGTTTTTCTTTGCAAACCCATAAGTGTTCAATCTTAAGGGCCTGTGCCTACTTAACTGAATAGTCTAGAGGCAGCCTTCTGTAATGCAGATAGTCAAGATCTATTATGCATCTGTGAAATGTTCATGTTCAGCAGAGGTTTTGGTGCAAAATTACTAAGAACTACTCTGGTAACAGATCATTTACTGGTTTAGAAGGTTGCAAAAATTCCAAAATATAGAATGTAAGACCATCATGTTCACTTCATATTTTCAGTGTGAGCCTCATCAAATCTGTAGCAGATACTCTATCCTTTACTCTGAAATGAGTTTACAGTGAAATAATGGTCTTGAAGCCATCTTTCTATACTGTGAGAAGGCAATCAACACATGGATTCTGCACGAATGATCAAAACTAGCTATTGAATTTTTTCTATTAATTCTAGGGACAAAAATCTCATATCACAGCATTCCCCAAGGGTAGGGAAAAATGAAAAGGAAGAGTAGATTTGAAATATTTTTGTGCCTTCTCAAAGAAATTTTAAAATACAGAAAATTTAAGGAAGGCATACTATTGATTTTTTTTTCTTGGTTTAGGCTTTCATTGAAATTCTAGAAGTCACTGGTTAATGCATAATATTCTCTGCATAGGTACTAAATCACTGTGGTGATGTCTGTGGTATACAAGCTGAGATAAGGAAAAGGAATTTAAGGCTGTGGCAGACTGAAAGGTCTGTTGTTCTGCTGTGATATCTTTGCTAACATAAGTATTGTAACCATGACATTCTTGCTACAGGGATAACATTATTCATCCTTCCATAAACCCATAGGATAGTTTAAAACCTTCAGGGCAGATCTACTTCCCAGTACAGCTCCAGTTTTTAGAATATTTGTGTATTATAAATGGTTAGGGGCAAACTATGAACAAAATACCTAATCAGTGTCACAACTACATCTGTGCTATCTCAGAACAATCTCCTCAAAAGCATACATCCTCTTTTTAACTATAGAAGACATTTCTCTAAGCTGCAGCAACTTGAATGTATCTCGTTCATCTTTGTACTCCTGATGAATTGAGTCTAGACTACCAGTCGGGGGTGGGGGAGAATCTGCCTCATGCAATTATCTGTATTTAAAGAGTGTAGACATTGGGACTAAACAGCAGAAAAATGCTTTTACTTAGACTATGCAAGAGCAATCACATTTGTGATTTGAGTTTCTTGTCTCTTACTTCATGAGTCAGCTTTACCATTACTGTTAGCAGACAGACCAGCAGAAATATTTTGAGTGCACCTCACTTCTTCTTCACTTTATGCTGCATTGGATCCCCCACAAAATAAGTATACTTAATGTGTTCAGATACTAATTGAGGTTTCAGGTTTTGTCCATGCAAGTGGCATTAGAGCCAGCTGATTTTAACAAGAGTTTATAAGGGGCTTGACTCAACTCCACTACATTAGCTCCAGCTAATGTTGGATGCGGTTTCATTGGGAGCATTTAGATTTACCACAATCATTGCTTCAGATCCAGACAGGCTCAATTTACAGAGCCTATTTGTCCTTAGGAAAACTACATTTACTTTTCTGAGCAAAAAGTCTGAATACTCAAAAGACATTTCCCTGGGGTGTGAATGAGGGGCTATTTGGCAGGAATGGAAGTGGCAGCCTGGGAGCCAAGGTCTGCAGAAATCTTGAATCAAACTGTTCTCTCAACCCTCTGATTTCCAGGACTACTTTCACATACAGTCACAAAAGGAAAATATTTTGAAAAGGAGTATAGGGATGGAGAAAAAAATCCTACCACAATATGCATGCTATTTTTATTAAATTACCCTGTAGGGATTGGATCCTACTCTTATCCATATTTTGTATCATGAAATATTATGACTTCAGTGATCACAGAACCACAGAATAGTTTGGGTTGGACAGTATCCCTAAAGATCACCTAGTTCTAAGCCCTCTGTCCCAGGGCAGGGACACCTTCTACTAGACCAGCCTGCTTAAAGCTCTTTCCAACCTGACCTTGAACATTTTCAGGGATGAGGCATCCACACCCTGGGCAACCTAGGCTAGTGCTTCACCACCCTCACAACAAATAATTTCTTCTTAATATATTATCTAAATCTGTCCATTTAAATATACAGCCCCTTATCCTATCACTACAAGCCCTTGTAAAGTCCCTCTCCAGCCTTTTTTCAGGCCTTCCAAGTACTGGAAGGTGTTCTAAAGTATCCACAGAACCTACTCTTCTCTAGACTGAACAACCTCAACTCTCTTAGCCTGTCTCTGTAGAAGAGGTACTCCAATCTTTTGATCACCTTCACAGCCTCCTTTGGACCCACTTCAACAGGTCCATACCCTCCTTACATTCTTGGCCCCAGAGCTGGATCATTTTAGACAGCTGGCAGTTGTCTAAAGCTGTCTAATTCACAGTGAGAATTCGCAGTAGTCCAGGTGGGGTCTCACCAGAGCAGAGGGACAGAATCCTCCCCCTTGCCCTGCTTCCCACAAGGCTTTTGGTGCAGCCCAGGACACAGCTGGCTTTCTCAGCTGCAAGGACAATATTGCTCTTCTTGATTTCTATGATGATGCCCACAACCCATGTCCTAACCCAAGTCTCTCTGCTTTAATAGGAATATTTCCACTATTTTGAATGGAGCCATTACAGACAGCTATGTAATAAGCAAAGCTGAAATTTCAAAGTCTGTATTTAATTTAGTGTCCCAATAACATTGCTTTGCTGTGGAAACTGAGGGCAAAGATCTCAGTCTCTTAAATCAAATCTTCCCTTAGCATTTGTGTGCCAATCAAAATAGTCTGTTTAAATCAATGAAATAAATGGAGCAGTTAAATACAAATAACTTATAGACATTCATTTTCTATGACTCAGAGAACTGGGAAAGCATATGGTGTTAAGTGCTTAGTGAATTCTTTGGCAGATATTCTGGAAGAATAGTAAAGCAGGAAAGGAGATAGCAAAACATAATAGAAAACAAAGAACATATCACATATAAATGTTTAGTGCTGTACTTTATTCAGAGTGGACCAAGTTTTAAAACATTTGACACCATTTTCATTTGAAAGCTTTGACCACTTATGGGATTTCTTAATGCAGTTAAGTAACTAAATTGGAAATAGTTACTGTGAGGATTATTAGACACTGGAGCAGGTTGCCCAGGTAGATTGGCAATATTCCAGTTCTGGAAGCGTTCAAAGCCAGGCTGGACAAGGCTTTCAGCAATCTATTTTAGAGGGAGTTGTTTCTGCCAATGTAAGGGGAGGCTGGGACTAGATGATCTTTAAGGTCCATTCCAACCCCTTATCATTTTATGATTTTATTACACAAATCCCTAAGAGAGCTGAACAATAACAATATCTGAGACATTAAAACCATTTTATTGTCTATGTGCTCTAATGTCTCTGTGCTGGCCTGAAACCCCAGGTATCTCAGCAGCTCAAGCACAGCAACTTTAAACAAGTTCTGTAAGCTGCTACAAAGCACACTGGCAGCCCAACAAGATGTTACCACAAAAATAATTTGCTCCTGAGGCACTACAAGAGGTCATTGCACATGAGCTTCATCAAGAGTGCTAAAACCTACTACTAGGTTGGAAAAAACACTTGCAGGCTCAGAGTAAATGGCACTGGCTGTGCTGATATGCAGGCAGATTGCACAATGTGCATGATCCATACAGCAGATTGCTGTTGGAAATTGCACACAAGTGCTGCCAGCTGTCTAAAGCCCTGCACAGTGGGAATTCAGTATGGAGAGCAAAGTTGGGGTGGTTCATCCCTTCTCCTACTTTCTTTGAAGGAGCAGAAGCTACCCCTGAGAGTCACCACAGCCAGAACACAATATCTTACAATATAGGAAAACTCCTTTTCTACCTTCCTTAGGAATGACATATTTCATTTAATTGGCATGAGGTTATATATGTTCCTAGATCACTTGGGATGCAGCTAATGTTCTTACATGCATTTTGGAGACCTCTCATGCATGGGAAAATCTGATAAAACTCTGTAATATGCTGTTAAAATCTTGACAGAAACCACCTTCAACCCTCAAAGCAGTGTTTGCCATCAGTCCCAGCGCAGCCACAGCAGCTCCCACAAGGAGTTTGGTGTAACTGCAGGGGTGGCCAGGGAAAGGCCTGGCAGCCCATGAGAGCTGCCAGAGGGATTCTACCAAGTCTTCACGCAAGAATGGGGGAGAAGTACCTCTGTAATTTCCCTACTTGCACAGTTATGCAGGGATTGCTACATCTGCCCTCATGTTTTGGAGCAAAATTCTTGCTCCTTACATTTGCCTTGAACAGAAACCATTTACTTAAAGCCAAAGGAAAAAAACTTGGTCTTCTGATTCTATGCATCTGTGAAAACAGAGGAGACCTATAAACTGTGTGGTTTACTTTCTTCATGTGTCATCCTATCACATAGGCAGCTCTAAGGCCTGCCCAGAAATAGAAGTGGAAAAAACCAGACAGGTATAAGACATCTCTAAATAAGACTTTCTGAGGCAGGGAACAGCAACCCATTCTAACCATTGGTTAGAAAGGCACTATTTTCAGCTGCCAGCTATAATTAAACAGCTCATTTTCCTAAGGCAGAAGGAGATCACAAGCTTCCTCCACAGAAAAAAGGTTTTTGGTTTTTAATTAAGTTGCCAAGGAGCTGCTCTCACAGCCAAGCCTGTGAGATCTTGAGATTGTGGGGTCGGTCTGAGGCTGTCAGATACATCCACATTTCATGAGAAAAACTACATACTTTAATGAATACTTAAATGAGCATTTTTTTAGGCATTTAACCTCTTTTCCTGCTTGGTATCTTTGGACAAATAAGTAGCAGTTATTTGAGTAAAAATGCTTGGAATTATCATGGTCTACTGTGAGTCACTCTCTCTCAGAGGACATTTTCCCAACAATGAGAAGCAAACCAGGACTGCAGGCAAGAAGCAGGATCCCAGGGTGGCCAGAGGGGTCTGGGAGGAAAGAGAGAGGGGATTACAGTCAGGGAGGAGCAAGAGTGGAGGCCCATCCATGGGAAGGGCCTCTCCACACCACCTGTCCTGCTGGGACCAGCTCTCCTCTCTAACATTTGCTACCTCCCAGAGCAGCCACTCTGCATGTCCCTGCCACCTCCTCTCTCCAGGGACTGGAAGCCCATGGACAACCCCAGACAAGCTACAACAAAGAATGGCCATACCCCACAATGTTGCAGGGAGAGCAAAGGTAGAGACAAACACCACTGCACGAGCACAGTGTCCTGAGTGTCTGGTGATATAATGCTATTTTTTTCCCCTCTCTTCCCAGTCCTACCCTTCATTATTAACTCTGATTTTATTGTTCAGATCTCATTTGCACTATTTTCTAAAGCATTTGTCAAATAGCCAGTGAGCTAAACAAAGATGTGTTACATAGGATAGTACTGTTGCCTTGAGCAGAACTTTAAAGAGATGGGCTCTCTTATGCCTCAACAATTCTTCCTTTTCCAGTAATGTTTAATGTGTAATTATGTGCCAGATAACAACTTACCTTATTTGACATTTGAGAAATGCCAAGGTTCTGTTTCCTTGAGTGCTCCCACAAGAAAGGCAGCATTTCTATGAGATCAACATGCTGAAATGCAACTCGGCACTGCTCTGGTCAGGGGGGGCTGCTGGGATCACCCCCAAATGCTGCTCAAAACCCTCACGCATGGCATGGAGGGCTGAGGGAAGATTAGAACTGTTTTAGAGTTGTGTAGGCTGTGCTTAGCAAGGGTCAGAGAGGAGAGGCTTACCTACCTAGAGACTAGGTTTGCATAAGGTATGGAGAATTAAATAAAACTGTGACATTTCTGCCTGTAATTACTAATTTTCCCCCCCTAAGAACAGACAATATACTGCAGTTCCAGTAGGGGCATAAATACCTCCCCTTATTATTTTCAAGAATCCCTTTATTTTTCTAAGAAAACATTATTTCATTAAATACATGCAGCTTTCCAACACTCAAATCAATATTTACCCTTTACTGACGATGCAATCAGACCCTCTGCTTCACTTGATACCCATTTTCTTCTCCCATGTGCCTTCCAGCCCCCACCACTGCAAAGCTGCTATAGCCCCAACAGCAATGGCAACTAAGGTTGCCAAAAGTGGTGACAGCAGTCAATGCATCCAACAAACTCTCAAATTAGTATGGGAAAAGAAGGGCTCCTTACCTTAGTAATCCTGATACATCCACTGGGTCTGCCCAAGGGAACCTTGTGACTGGGAAAATTCAAAACTTGAACTTTGCAGGTAAGAAATAATTATGGGGCTTTGTGTGTTTTTGGTTTTTTCTTTAATTAGGAAGCTGAAATTTGAGAGAAAACACTTGTATCTCTCCATTTGTCTTGATTTATATCTTATCCCCATAAATAAAAGTTTTTTTTCTCTATGGCAGCAAGATTAAAAATACTGAAGAAAGAAAAGGCATTTATTTTCCTATAAACCTTTTACACTCAACTGTCTCCCCCTTGTCACTCTACTGTGAAGTGGGACAGCTTTCTTCATTTTATAACCCCTGCATAGTCTGTGCATTCCTTTGAAGTTTTGTATTTCTAATACTTTCTAAATAAAACACCAAACAAGTTCATCATATAAAGTGCATCCAGTCATCACCTGAATTTTAATGCTCCCTTTCTGAAGTCTGTTTTTTGCCCCACAGATTTTAAAATATATGTTCTTATTGTGTGTCTGGGAAAAGACATGACTCCGTGACAACTAAACCCATTTAAGTCGCCATTTGCCTCCAAATACAGAAATCTTGTACAAAGCATTGCTCTGTGCCCACAAATCATATAAAGCCAAGGAATTAAGTGGAATTCCCTGACCTAAAGCTTATTAAGAAAGAAGGAAAGCTAATCACATTTAAATAATCAAAAATGAGAGAACTGCCTGGGTCAGATGTCCTTGTCATCCAGGAACACGTCTCAAGAAAGGAGAGGCGGGACAGGATTTAAGTGTGTATACATTCACTATTCTGACAGAATCTGTCAGGCAGGTGGTTATGTGCTTCCTGAGCCAGAGGCTACATCCAGACAACTATATTTAATAGTTTCTGATGGACCTGGCCTTCTAATAGTTACAATGACTTTCTGAACCCATTGTCACCTGCTGTGACCATGATGTCCTGCAGCAATGAGTTCCACAACTCTGACTCTTTAGGAGGACATCTCTGTGCAATGCATCTGACAAAGTCACAGGAGTGACTTGCTATTTTTTGTAGCATACCTCTCACCTGCCTTCCATCACAGTTTTCTATTCTCCCTTCTGAGATTAAGGGAATATTTGATTTCACTGGCTAGCACTGGGTACAGTTAGTATTGGAGTTGTGAAGACTGATTCCTACAGCACCTAAATGACTAAGTATTTTGTACTCAGGGTTTTTTTTTTTTCTTTATAATTCCTAATGTCCCCTTTCCCTATGAGTATCAGCTCTTCCCTGAGTGCTGGTAGCTAAGTCACGTATTTGTGTTTAGTGAGGGTTATTCCCTGCCTTGTGAATTACTTGCAGTCTCTGATAGAATTTCACTTGTCATTTTTTTGCCAGGTCAGCCTGAAATTCTCACTGCAAGATGAACTCTAGACACTAATTCAAAAATTTAAACTGAAAACAAATCAACTTTGTCTGCTGAAGGGTGAAAATGAGAAAAAATAGTAGGACAAAAGCACACTGTTTTATAGCACCTCATCTCTAAAGGAGCTGCTGTTCAGCTGTCTGCTTGGTAGCACAATTTATAAATCCCTTTATCTTACCAGAGATTAAGTTTCCAACCCTGCAAAGGATCCATGTTCAAATACTTCCCAGGTTCTTAACAGTGACCTTAAGAAGGACTTAAGTAGTGATTAAATTTTATATTAATCTCAAGACAGAGAGCATTCAGTAAGTTCATATTTGCTCAAGAAGCTATAGACTTCTGAAGGAAACGTCTATATCCAAGACAGAGAGCACCAGCTCCACAGGTGCTCTGGCTGATACCACAAACAGTTGTTTGTGTTTGCTGTGACTTTCATACCTGCGACCTGGAAATGGCTCGTGGAGGGACATCCTGCCACGGGTAGACTGCAGGCACCCTAGGAGCTAAGCAAAACCATGTGCTTTCAAAGAAGTGAAATAAATAAAAAAAAGAGGTTGCATTTTCGAGCCACACTAGGAAGAAAAACAGCCAGATGAATCTTGGTTTGTGTGTTAATTAATTATTTTAAAATTGACACCAGAAAATATAATGGTATACATAGCAGAAGAAGAAAATAAAAATTGAAAACATTTCTGTGAGCAACCATAAATCCCAGGCACTGCAAGCTCTGGCAGCTGTAATCACACTAAATTTTTAAGATGGCTTTAGAAAGTAGAGGCTCTGCATGCGGAGGTCAGGTTCTATTTAATTATTAAAGACTCTGTGGAATAATAAGAAAACAGATTGATCAACCAGATATTTAACAGTGCACAGGCACTAGGACAAAAACATACTCAATAAAATATATTTAACCCTCTGTAGGCATGTGCACACTTTATATGTATGCTCACATGCTGTAGCAAGCCCATAAGAGTGCACCTTCACAGCCTATTTAAAAAAGCATTTAATTTTCCATCTTTTGCTGGCAATAGACTTTCTTGCCATTAGTGTTCAGTGCTTGGGCACTTCTGGGCAAGGAAATTAAGAGTCAACAGGTCATAGCTCATACCCAGGCATGTAAATAAACTTTATACTTTTCATGTGTGTTTCTTACAGAAAAATGTACTTAATTTGACCCACGGGAATTCAAATTTAACTATATTTGTATCTTGATGATGACAATTTCTTTTTCTATCTTGTATGAAAAAGAATTAGGAATATTAATAAGAACAGAATGTTTGTTAATTGATCTATGTTACAGCTTTAGAAGGCAATTTTGTGCACACAGTTAAATATAAAGAGACTAAAACTAGGACTTGCTTAATATACAGAGTTCCATTTGCAGAAATGTTCAGCTGAACTGTATGAGTCTGTGTTTTATTTTCTGAGGTTGACAATGAAGAAGCAGGTTACATTTTGGTCAGAGGGGAAGTACTGCAATATACATCTTTCTCATTTTCCAAAATAATACTTGATTCCTCTGAACTTGAGCATTCTAAATTTTTTTATCTCATTATGATTAATTATATAACTGTAATTCCAAATAACATTATAAAAATATTTATATGGAGAAGCAAAATGGCTGCTTTTGTTCAGAATTCAATTTGGCTCCTTTCCAGCAAACAAATAGGGAATTTTCAGTTTTTATTAAATTATCCCCTATTTTTAGCTACTTCAGCCTTTTTAATCAAAAACCTTCAGTTTCAGAATATTTTAGCTAATTTATTAAATCTTTTAGTGTACACCTCATTTGACTAGATCTAAATAAATTGCTGAACTAACAAAAAGACCAGATACCTAAGGAAATTGTTTCCCTAAATTTAATTAGACATACAGACTTCCTCTGGACATCCTCCTCTCCACAAAGTACTTTCTGGAGTAACTTAACTTCCATGTTTTAAATGACCAGATTTTACAGGATATTCAAAGCACACAATAATAGAGTCACAGTCTTAATGATGGAAAGTAATTGGGCAATCGTTATTCCAGATGCTTGTATAGAAATACATATTAAAAGAAATTCAGATAAGTAATATTTAGCAATATTTCCTCTTATTTATATCCACAACTTGTTGCATCAGCTCAATAGCAATAACCCATTGCTTATTAACTATGACTCTTCCATGCTGCTGTAACAGAGGATTATTGCAGTCTCTGAATAAGTGAGTTTCAGCTATACTTTAGACTATGGACTGTGCACCCAGGACATGATTTAATTATCCTGCAGTATGAAAGTTAGTTTTAATACTTTTAAGAGTGTGGATTGTGTAAAGGCATTTAGGTGTTCATTGGGACTTCCAAAAGCATCTAAGCATATGAAATTGTCAGGAGTTCAGTCCTCCTACACAACCTGCACAGCACCCATCTGCCTCGTTAGGCACTGAAATGCTTGTTAAAGTCTTTCCCCTTGCTAAGAAAAACTATAGCCCGGAACTGATTTTTCAGCCATTCAATTTAAGGTAATTATTGTGCCAGTACTGTAGCTGATCCACCTTCCAAAGTACTGCTAGAGGCAAGAATGCCTTCCTGTGATGAGCTTCCAGCCTGAACACTGAAAGCGATCATGAAGCATTAACATAACTTCAAATACCAGGCAGAAATAGCCCAAGCCCACTGGTGTTAGGCTGACCCTAGACTTTCTAACTACTGATAGAACAGACTCTTCCTCTCTAAAAGACACTGGGAGACATTTAATTAGGATGTTTTGGATTTTCTTCTACTGCATAGGAGTTTTGCCCCAGTGAGAGCACTGACAGCTCTCTCAGCAGTAAAGCCTGAGCAAAGCTTGAGACTGACTCGTATTTGCAGCTGGATTTAGCCAGGATGGCTGAAACAGCCCCTGACCTGATGCTTCCAGGGGCTGCTGCCTGCAGAGCCGAGAAGAGAGGTAGCACTTGTGCTCTCCCTCGTGCAGAGCAGCACAGAGCATCACTCTGTGTATCAGCACAGCATGAAGTGCACACAGCTGGCACTGGTCCATCAGGCTGTGACTCCTGCCCTTTGGAGGGGAACAAGTTGAGTTTCTCCTTCTCCAAGGACACGAGGCACTGCAAGAGGAGTGGTGCAAACAGTGGGAATGCCTGCAGCTACACCCACAGTTCTGCCTGTGAACACAGGCAGCAAATGCAGAGGGAGCACAGGCAGGGATGCAATAGTGACCAGTCTTCAGAGATATGGCTAATAAAAGGTTTCTTAAAGCAGCATTTCTCAGAATAAGCAAAAAGCCCAGAATGGGAATGAGTCTTAAAAGAGATATGGACAAGCCCTTTCTCCCACTGTCCACTGAGATGAAGGGCTGGTAAGGAACAGCTGTCCTCTGCAACCCTGAACTGAGGATAAGGGACTTTGTGGCTGTATTAATAAATTAAATTATGCTGGAGACCAATCCATGGCAACTTAAACAACTGGAATGGCACTGCAATGTTCCCAGTGTCTATATTTTTTTATCTACTAGAAGGAACAGAGTCCTCACAAAATCCTCTACTAATATTCCTCAGTGGGCACTAGTTCACAGGAGCTTTGCGGCTCCAAAATCCATTCTGTTTGTGGTTTGGGAACTGTCTCTGGTGTTTGCTGTAGTTATATGTTCCTAGTTTCTAACAAATTTCTGCAGACATTCAAACCTAAGGTGTGGGCACACTTGCTCAGTCTCTTGAAAAAGAACCTAACAACAAATTACAATCCCCTCCACACAGCAGGGCCTGTTATTACCTTGCTAATCAAAGCAAGTACTATCAAAGGACCCACAGAAAGGAAACTTGCATATATACATCAAGCTTGTTCCAATTAAAAAAAATCACTCATTGCCTAATTCATTAAACAGTAGGAAATAGAAATGAAACGCTACATTTAGCAGAGATGCTACTGCTAATTATTAACCACAGTCTCTCATTAAGCACTTGCCTATCATTCTAAAATACAGTATGAACAAAAGAGGACAAAATATAATCTATAATCAAATTGGAACCTAATGATATCCAATTGAACAAGCATGTGGTCATTTTCTCAGAAGATCAACTGGTGGCTTTATCTTGCTATTGATAATTAATGGGAGCCTCATTGCCTGGAAATAGTGTGCATTATGTCCATATCACATTCATTACTGTCACAAATGGGGACAGAAGTTTACTTCACACCTGAAAAAGAAGCACTGCCACAGGATCTAGCTTCAATTGCTGTCTTTGTAATTCTTTATTTGATAAGGGGCAATTATCTTTACAGAACAAAATCTCCCCATGTGACTCAGATTTGACTCTTCTCATGGTCAAAGGAGTTGCTTTGTGTAGACATTGCATGATTTACTGCTCTCTTTGCTGGGTTCCAAAGCAAAACTGTGCAACTCTTAACTGCCATACTCACCAGCTCTGAAAGGCAGATCAATATCCAATTGCTCAGTCCCGGTAACAAGGTAGTAATTTAGAAACCATCTATTCATGCTTGTGTTGAGGCCAGTGTTTCTCACTGCGAATGAAGAAATTGCTAAGGTAAATGCTGCCTGTATGGAACTCAGGGTAATAGCTCAAAGCAATATTTGCCATTGTCATTCCTACCAAGAAAATGCAGATTATAATGAGCTATTTTTTTTTTTTTTCTGTGAGGCTTGAATCAAGCTGAATCCAATGGATATGATCTTTTCTGTGGCTTTCTCAGTTTTTCCATCTAGCTTTGCAAATCTGAAGTGGGCACTGGGGAAAAGATAAACTTTGTGATCTATGTGAGATTCTGCCTTGGCCTAACTCAAAGGATTCCTAGGAAAGCATATTCAAATTTGAGTGTGTTTCTAATAATACACAAATGGCAACCGCCTTCCTCACAAATCCATTCCCATCTCCTACCATTTAGGAAATCAATTACAGATGATCCCAACTGTGACAAACCATGTGAAAGTAAAAGCAGTAGGATTTAAAGGATGCAATTATAGATGTTGGAAAGTTGGTTGCCTAGGTGTCAACTGCTCAGCCATGGTCGTTCCATAATCGAAAGGCAACTGAGAAGAGCAATTCATTTGACCAATCTCAGCATGAGACAAACTGCCTTATGGAAAAGCCTGGTTTTATCCACTGACTACAAGAGTGTCTCTGGTAATTACCTTTGACTTAGCCACCGTTTAACAGATAGTTAAGTAGAGATGTATGTCACCTTATGTGCCACCTTGCATCTACCATTCATGACAAAGATATTACATGTTGATGCAGTTTTCAATATGTAAGAATTCTGGGTTTCCAGGCTGCACAACTATTTTCTAGGCTGCCTCCTTTATTAATTTCCAATCTGCCTCCAGTATTTCTGCCCTTTGACAGGAAAAAGTAACCCTAGATTTTCCTTTACTTTTCAGCTACACTGAAATGCACCAATACTTGAATATGGGTTTCACAATATTTGGGGAGTTTAACAGGTAGCTTTAAGAAGCCCCTATCCTACATTGCTTTGTTTTACAGTTGTGAGCACGCAGCAATTCAACACTTTTCTTTGCTCCATAAGTTCATTTTAAGACAAATCCAAAATGGCTGAAAGAACACTTGAAGATTTACCATGTTTGCTAAAATATTCTCTTTATTTATTGCTAAAATAGCTCTTTTTGCTAATTCCTCATCTCTTAACCTGCCACTTAAGTTTGTGCCCTTGGCCTTCAGAACCAAACCTTCCTATTTCTTGATCTTGCAAATATGTCAAGGGGCTGGCTCCTTAGCGCTTTCTATCACTCTTAGACTTCACTGCAAGGAAGATTTTGGAAACTTCTGTGAACTGTCAGCATTTTCCCTCGTTATTGCCCTTCTCCCTTATTATCAGAAAATTTCAAAAATTATTACCATTGAAACACCTTAATTTCTGCTAGATTTTGTGACTGTCTAATCAGCATTAGCAATTTAGTATAAGCTTGTCCAAAAGGTAACATTCATCTTGTCAGGACAGTTAAAGGACTAAAAAGGAAAGAATTTGTCTTTAATTGCCTATTACACAAATATTTGCTGTGAATGCATTCCCAAATTAAGCTATTCCTACTCCTTTCCTCTAACAAGAAAGGCTGCCTTAGTCTCCCAGTCTGTTTTAATATTTTCCTGCAACACACTGCAACCCAGTGCCCACCAGAATCTTACCTGCAGCTTTTGTCCCCCATCTCCCTCTGCCAAGCATTAATATTTGCACCCCCTGTTGCCTGCTGGCTTCATCTGGCATAGGTTAACCTGTAACCACTCTTGTCACTGCTGATCTCATCACAGATTGATCATGTTACTTTGCAATTGACTTTACGATGCCACCCAATGCCTTGGAAAGTAACTTACTGTCTCCAAAGTCCAAGACAGTGGGATATTTGATTAAGTTTTTCACAAAAGACTATCAGTTTTTCAGCTATAACTACTTTGTAATAATATTGTTTGGTTCCAGTCTGACCACATCTGTGAATAGCAGTGTTCATGCATTAGGCCTGGAAAAAAAAGCATTAATTAAATATGTTAAGAAAATTGAATAGTAGGATTATATTACAGCATAAGCCACAGCATATGTCACAGTCAACACAGTCATGATACACAGAGTATCATCATATAGCTTCAGCAAGCCTCAACTCACACAGAGCAACACCACACCACATCAGAAGGCTTCAGGTATCTGCCCAAACAAAGTAACATCATTTCAGAAGGCTGCAAGTGTCCACCCTTCTTGTTCTTCAGCCCAGCCTTTTATACCCTCATGTTCATGCATTGCACCTGTGTGCCCTCTGTTCCCTCTAGTGACCGGTCAGAAACACCTGGCAATCCATGGCTCACTGCTTTCAGTAGTGGTCACCTGCTTTTCACAGCTGTAGCCCATTAGGGATGAGGCTGGGCCCCTGCCCCATTCCCAATTACCACAAACTGTGTACCTACAGGATTATACAAGCAAACTTAGGTATTAAATTGTAGGACATTTACCTTTTGAAGTGAGCAGGAATGTTTCCATGGCTGTCAGTGCCTCTCTGCAGTAGGGACAAGATTCCAACTCCACTCACACCATGGCCCTGTCTCTCTTGGCCTCAAAGGCCCTGCTTGCAGTCGAACACTACGGCCATTGGGTATGTGCACACACAGGGAAGAGTTTGTCTGGTCTTACACGCAGGTGATCCTCCATCTGAATCAGTCAGCTGTGCTACCATCATCAGTGGCATGTAGAAGTTTTAGGGTATGATTCATCTGATTTATTTAGATATCTGCTTTAAGATGACATGAATCACATCTTAAAACTGCCTGTCTCTCACCGCAGAGCTGAGAGTGACAGTGGTTTAAATATATAGATACAAACACCTACAAGTACTAATATTGTAAACAGTATCAGGGCCAGGTAGCAGGAGCAGGCCAAATGCTCTCTCCACCTTCAAGAAAGGATGGTGATGTGTGACCTGCCCATGGGAAAAAGCCCTAGACTTTGATCCCTTCTCAGTTCTCATGAGCTCTTGAATGAGACCAAAACTATGTCAATGACTTAAGTTTACAGTCCTTGGTCCATAGCTTGGCACTCTTGATTTAATGTATATTCCCAGAGTGCCATAGCTACTTTTTGACAGAATCCTGATAACCAAGTTTCTCTCTCAGCTTTAGGTGCTAAAACAGACTCAGGACCACGAAATGTTGGTACCTGTATTATTTCTCTCTTTTCTCAGGACACTTAGGAATTTTTGTGATCAACACCTTCTCACAGACAGTATTGTTTTGTTGAACTGCTTTACTGTTAGACAAATCACAGTTTAGTATCACATGCCATCACCTGGTAACTTCAACAACTGCACACATCTCCATCTGTTATTAAACATTTACCTAAGCCTGGAGGGAATGAGTGCTGAAAGACACGCACACACAGAGACAAAAGGCATTACTTTGTGATGCTGTTTCCATACAAGACCAAAAAATTTCCTGAGCCCCCCATCCACAGCAGTTCTATGACCTGTTCTACAGAATGGGAACCAGCCCACACTAACCTGCTGTCTGCTTATCTTGTCCACCTACACATGAACCTTCCAGCCCCTTGTACAAGGAGGAATAGCTTCAATAGGTGGGGTTCAGCGCCCCCTCTTTTTCATCCAGGACAACATAGCTCAATGCTTAGTTCCTGTACATGCAACATAAGTCTGAAGCTGCTCAGTCAAAGAAGACAACAGAATAAATAAGCTCCCATATACTGTTTTATTGCTTTGGTTAGACTGAGCTCTATTTGGCATCTATTAAATCTGCAGAATTACTGGGTCTTGTCATTATATGGTATGAGATAAATAACTCTGCACAGCCCTGTAGAAAACAAGGTTATTCTGGCATGCACAGAAGGAGTCCCAGCTTTTGCTGGAACTGTTACAGAAAACTGAGCTGCCTGTGAACTCCAGCATCTCTGGCAACAACCCCATGGAAGTTTTGAAGATTTAAGTCTTTGATACCCAAGATACAGATTAAGTAGGGTTTACGCTAAAAGGTCTCAGTCATTTGCCCAATAGAGAAAGTGTCATTTCCTCATGGTGGTGTAAAAGGCTGACAGGGATACCCTGAATCTTGATGATACAGTCCTAACTGTGGTTTCTCTGTCTTCCAGTGAGTTACTTGGCTAGGCTTTGAGAGTGGAGGTTATCTTGGGCCACTGGTTACAGAATCCTAAAACAGTCTTTATAATGATTTTTCAATTTGTATAATTTGATGTTTTCAAGAAAGGCAATTTGAACATACCAAATATCTTGATGCAACCTGGTAGCAACATCATAGCGGTGTTTCACTGAAATTTGTAATTAATACAGAGCTAAAACACCTTTAGTTCACACTTTATGATTAAATTTTCTCTCCATAACCCCTGCAGTAACTCTTCAGGGAACTGTAATATCATCTGTATCGTGTTTTTAGAAAAACATTCCCCCAACTATTGCTATAGAACAATATAAATTTCTCTATCCTGGATTTTAGTCTCAACTTTAAGGATTTCTTATCATCATCTGCAGCACAAGCTGCATGCATTTTTATACCACTTCTTCAAATATAAATAATCTTAAAATTAATCCATAAGAATGTGACCTCTGTATGTTTACCTGGCACAAACTCTAGAAAAAAATTTCCCTGTTGGGAAAAGCTCAGACTGGGGAATCATTCCCTTTCTGACAGCAGACATCATGAAGTCCATAGCCTTTGTTATTTTAAGACCTCTCTATCCACAAGAAGTTCTCTTGTGCTGCCCTCCTGCTTGGTCTTAGGGAATTTAGCAGTGAAGAGTCAGGATTTAGCCTCTGCCCCACTAGAAACTACTCATTCTCCCATCTTTGTGGCTTGTTTCCAGCATAGACTCCACCTATAGCAGCTTACAAGACTCAAACTGAACTGTCTTAGGAGGAATAGAAAGTAAGACGGGACATGGGGATGGAAACAGTGATGCAGCCAGGCTGCCATGCAGACTCTCATACCCATAGGGTGACCATGATTCAAGCAGCTTTGACTCCTGGGAAATAATATGGTAATAGTTCTCTTCATATAAGGTTGTGGTTCTAGAAGGTTCCGCAGTTCTTCCCCAATTGGTTGTCCTTTGGTATAGAGTTTTCCATATTTCTAATCATTGTTTCAGATTGGACCCTTACCCTCAGATTCACCCCTCAACTGACCCTGTATGTGTATCCTGCCTGTCCTATTCTGGGTCTTTGAAATTAGTCCTATACTGTTACTGGGCTTCTCCTGTTTGTTGTTTTCATCATTAAACCCTTTTATTTTTTGAACAATTCCATTGCACCCGTCCTTTTGTTCATCACCACCTTAGTCCTGACCAACATGGTCCCAGGGTCGCGGAGCCGAAGCCATGCCAAGTTGCCTTTGCCCACCCAGCCCAGATGGAGAGATCTCTTCCTTGGCTCCTCACAGCATGAACAGGAAGATGTTCTGAATGACATCTCTTTATTTCCTTGTCCTCAGAGTCTGTTTTAATGAGTTATGCAAATTAGCAAACCAAAGTTAATTATTTTCTGACACAAATTAGGGGAGATGAATCATTGATTACTAAAGCAACTTTGAGATGTCTCTTTGCATGGCTTATGTAAATCAAAGGGAAAAGTGACAGACAGAAAAAGCTCTGGTGATGTCAGTAACACCCTTGAGGAAGTAAGTAGGGGTAGATATTTCCACAAGTATATTTCACAGCCAACAAAATCATAGAATCATCTGGGTTGGAAGAGACCTTAAAGATCCTCTACTTTCAATGCCCCTGCCATGGGCAGGGAGCCTTTCACTAGAGCAGGTTGCTCAAAGCCCCATCCAACCTGGCCTTGAGCACTTTCAGGGATGGGGCATCCACAAAGACTCTGGACAACCTGTTAGGGTGTCTTACGGGAAAAAATAAAAAAAGATGAATGAAACCAAAAGATATGGATCTTGGTGCCATGGTTTAGTTAAGGTGTTTAGGGCATGGGTTAGACTTGATGATCTTGAAGGTCTCTTCCAACCTGGTCATTCTGTGACTCTGCGATATTGTCCCCTTAACCATTCTGCTGGAATTGCAATGAACCTAATCAATTTGGTGGTAAAAGGAGGAAATTGGGTGTGTCTTGTCCTTTTTCTCCTTCTTCATGCCCTCCATGTTTCACTGTAGTGTTGGCATTTTTCTATTGGTTTAGGCTGGGGACACACTGCTCAATGTAGATGATAGATATTGGCACGTTATCGTAAATATAGCACACGTAGTTTCTGGTATATAATGTTTGTAACATCTCAGTGGGGGCAGAGCCCCACACGCTGCCCTGCAGGACAGACTTGCGGCAGGGCAGCAGAACATGTTAGAGATAAGCAAGAATAAACAACCTTGAAAACAGCACAGACGAATTATGGCTTCTTCTTTGGCAACGGGACAGAAAGACAGAGACTTTCTACAATCTCGGAATCATCGATACCTGCAGATTCCGACATAATATAAAACTAACCATAATATAATCCCCTTGGTGAAATCTAGCCTCTGGGTTTTGTGTTCACTGTTGGTGTCACTGTTTTCACATGCAGCAGTGTAAGGAAAGTCCTTGGGGGTTTTGAGAGTTTTAACTGAAATAATCTGGGCAGGTTACTGTGATTGCAAAGTGTTGGGGTACACCACCAGAGCTGCACAGGCTCAGAGGTTCAATCACAGGTTCTAACAATAGTAATACTTGTCCAAATTATAACTTGCTCCCTGATAATGTATATTTGCACACTGACTTTTCACCAGTCACACTGCCTTGTGTGGCCAGCTGGTATAATCATACTATTTACTTCTCATGAGGCACCTCCACAGGCTAAAGATATAAATTTGAAATGTAGATGGTATAAGACAAGACTTCAAATCCATCAGATCTACTGTATTGCTGCCCTCTCAGTGTGATTTCAGAAGCTTTAGCAACACAAGAGTTATAAAAGAACAGGCTTTTACTGAGTGTACTGGAGCCTTGACATCTGAGGCACCCCAACCCAGGCACAGGAGATTTTGTGACACTTAACATCAAAGTCAGCCTTTTCTCCTCTGCCCTGCTGAAAGCCAGTACATTGGTGGCTGCTCACCTGAGAGCCCAGTGTAGTAACTGCAAAGTTCTGTGAAGCCCAAAGGTTAAATATGTGCCAATAAACACAAAATCAGCATTGTGTGAGCAACTGTGGCATGCAGGTCTCAAGTAGTGAAATGTTCTGTAAGTCTCCTTCAACATCATGCTTCCACGAGTATTGCAAAAAGTCAGCAAAGCCTTTACATCTCACCCAAGTAATTCTCGTAAGCAACAAAGAATGTTGTGGTCCTAAAACTTCACATTTTACAATCGGAACATAAACCAATTTTGATTGTTCCATGTACATGAACTTTCAACTACTCAGTGTCGAGTCTCCTTCTGAACCTCTTAGCATCCATTAAGGTCCCTGCTCATTAAACAAATGTCCTTCCACATTTAAGAAGCTGCTTGTTCTAATTTTAACAATGTAGCAAGGACATGTTCTTGCATTTCCCTTCATTACCATATTGTCAGCCTCCCAAATTAACACTCAAGATCCTATTTCCATGTCACAGACCGAGGTGACAGGAGAATTTATGGGGTTTAATTTGAAATATTGCCCTATTCCCTGCAATTAAGTTTATTTCTCTACGTTGGACGAGAAGAAAATGTCTTACTCTGCTACATCCATTTCTGTTATACCTGCAAATTTTGCACTAGCATTTGCCTCATTAAATCAAGTGTCCCTGTATGACACTGATGATGTTAAGATTTGGAACAGAAACTTTAGGATCTGTCCCAGTAGAGAAAGAATATAAATGTCTGGATGCAGATGCACCATAATGCATGGAAGAAGCAGGGTATAAGAACGGCATGTGTTGCGACCTGGATTAGCTCATCATCAAGTTCATAGCATATCTACCAACAGTTTCTGTATGTCTCACACACAGGCTGGGTTAAAAAAGGTGAGCCTAAAATGAGCCTAAAATAAAGAACATCCTACATCAAGAATAAAACAAAGATTCAAGACATTCCAAGATGATGGTAAGAAGATGAGGAACAGGGAAATCTATTTAAACATAAAAAAAAAAAAAAACCTTTTTACTTGCAGGGGTGTTTAAAAATGGTAGTTGTGTAGTCTTCACTCTTGGAAATATTCAAAACCACACTTGGCTTGGTCCAAAGCAAACTGCTTTGGTTAATCCTGCTTTAAGCAGGCATATTGGAATAGATAATATCCAGAGGTCCTTCCAACCTCCACCATTCTGTGATTCTAACAGGACTGGATCCTTAAAACCTCTTCTTAAGGAGACAAATAATCATGAGCAAATTCTCTCGAGAATGAGAATGAGAATGAGAATGAGAATGAGAATGAGAATGAGAATGAGAATGAGATGCAATGGGATGGTGAGATGCAATGGGATAGTGAGATGAGATCAAGACCATCATCAGCTTCTGTGGGTGCAAAAATGCTTATCCAAAAATATCAACTTGTCATCAAAATATGGAGAACCCAGGAAATTTGATGAGTACTCAGTAATAAGAGTTCTTTTTACTTTTTTCCTCCACAATGCATATGGACCAGACTACCTTGTCTACCTCATCAAATTGATCATCTCAGATGCCTGAATGGTGGGTATGTGACTTGGACACACGTCTTAGTGCTTGAGATCATTCAGGTATGTGGGTGGGAGAAAATGAGATAACCTTTGCTTCCACATAACATCTGCCTTTGAGCTTTATAATAGCATTTCTACAATGGTGCAGCATTATTTCCTACAATGATCTGATGCTATATGTGGCAGGGTGAGTGATCTTTTTCTTCCACAGAAGCACTGTAAAGTTCAGTGCACAAAATTTAATGTAACATTTCCTCATATGGGATAAATTAATACTGACCCAACTCTTGACCTTTGTTCATTTTTAAACTGCAGTTGTCTGCTTGTCTAAAAGATATGGGCTAGTTCAGCTAGGGGAAGCCCAAGGACCTTTGTTACTATCCAGGTCAGCCCACACTATCAGAATGAACCCTTCATGCCCCAGAGATGACAGTACATTTACTTATGAGTACTCAGTTAAAAAATACAACACATTATATTTGATTTTGCATATATGATTTTCCATTTTAATGCTAGCAAACAGTGCAAATTGTTTTGTCAATGCAGCAGCTCAAACTAATCTTATTTCTGTTAGCTTCCATAAAAATCTTAAGGACTGTAAAACTCACTCCTCTTCAACTCTTTTTACTCTTCTTCCTTGATCTACAATCTCAAGCACACAACATTTTTATGAACAGACTGTTTTGACAGTACCCACAGTACAATGATGAAATATGCTGCATGTCAAAGGCAAGCAGCACCATCTGCCATCTCTTTCAGAGCACTGCAAGGAGCAGCAGGTTTGCACCGAACTTGGGCAATCCTGCAGCAGAAGTGGGTGAGAAAAGGAAAGGTGGTATTTCTCACACAGTCCCCAATTCTCTATAAAATTGTAGAGTAAAGATAACTTATGTACTATTTAATCAGTTCATGACTCAAACTAATCAAGTATTTTTGAAATACACCAAACTACAACATATTTTTCTGAACACTCTGATTTGTTGCAATAAAAAAGCATTCAAAGTAATATGCTACTTTAATTTAAAGGCTTTGGGGAAAAAGTTTTCTAAGGTCCAAGATGGATATCTGGCAAAAGAGACCTGACCACAAGCATTCACATATAACCAATATTCTCTTGTCTCAGATGATCCTCTAATTTTTCTAAAATAGAGTGTAGGGGCTGTCTCTAGTCCACCCATTTATATTCTTTCACTCCATTTGCTCTCCATCCCCTTTCCAGATGTGTGATTATCTGAATGAATATGTCTCCCTGCACAGGGACAATTGGCTAGAGACTTTCCAAATATTCTTTTTTAAGAAACTTTTGGGAAACAATGCTTTTTCTGGTAGCAAACACGCAGGTTAGTTATGAAACCAGCCTCCTCCTCTGAGGAAGAATTGATCCAAGCCATTCTCCCTGATAAAAGATAAAAAATGATTTAAAAAGTAAAACCAAGATAGTTCTCTAGCTTCCAAAGAATAAACACATGCCACAGCTCTGATCTCCTAGAAATACCCTTTCCTCAGACTGCTCTTCTGTACAGAAGTGGGAATTAGCTTTCTTATGGATGACATGTTTTAATTAGTGACAATAGCACACTGAGTGAGGGGAAAGGAAGATAAGTTAGGCTGTAGATTTACAAGTTCTGGCACAGAAACATGTAGCACAGCAAGATCTAAAATCGAAAAGGATCCAAATACTAACACAAGGCAAACACATGCCTTTTCAGATGCTTAATACAGACTTCACATACTTGTAAAAGCCATCAGTTGAGTCCAGACAGAGTACCAGCTGGTGTCTGGAGATAAGGTGTTTTGACTTCTAGCTTGTCACTCATTTGTCACTCAAATGAAAACTTGCAGAACTCACAAGATGACTAAGACAATATTTGAAAAATAAAGGGCATCACTCCAGAGAAAGATCGTATTCTACATGTTAAACCAACAAGTGTAGGCAGAGAATCAGCTCTGAGTTGGTAGCTTGGTCTACTCATATAGTATAAATCAAGTTTGTGAAATACTAAATAAAACAGAATAGCATAAAATATGCATCTGGGATGACCAGCTTCTGGCTCATCACACAAACTGCCTGGCCCTAAATCTCCTCTAAGGAATATTCAGCCCAGAGGAAGCTCTTAGCTTAGGGGTAGTGTGGTTTTTCACCAGAACTTTCTAAACCTCACTAACACCTTTTGATTTAATAGTGAATAAAGAGGTTACATACAACAGCACTGGTAACATCACTAGGAGATAACGTCACAAAGGAAGCAACACGAAGCACTGTTGATTAGGTGACAATTCGTTGCAACGAGTAGAGGGTGTCATCGATAGGGGTTTTGGTTTTAATAATGTTTAGCTGCATTACAAAGCTCTTGTGTGTTTGTGTCCCTAGTCAGTAGCCCTGAATGCAGGTCTTACTGGCTCACAGTCACAGGCAAGCAGCACCCCAGGCTCAGTACTGATCAAGAGGAGCTTATATAAAAATATTGCAAACTTCTTACAGAGTAATGGCCACTGCTGCTTCCTGTTGTATAAGAACTAGACCCTCTAGCATAATCTCAATGACAAATAACCTTCCCTGCTGTCTTCTCTGTCAATGCTGTCCTAAGTCTCTGTTGGATTACATGCACACAAAGCCACTAACACACATCTCCAAGTGTTCTGCTGAGATCCCCATGAGCTAAAGGCATCAGAGCTGCCACTGAAAGGAACATACTGTGCTCGTGTCTGCAAAGGGCACATAGTCTCACAACGAGAAATGGCACAGTGGCACCTAGTGGTTATCACTGCCTTAGCTGATACCAAGCACCAATAATCCTTGCAATAATCCTTCATTCATTAGGGCCGTGCCCTGCACCAGTGCTCAGACAGGGAAATATAAAAACTGTAGGGCTATAAAAGCTAAACTACAAAATACAAAAGCTAAAAGGGCAGGGGAAATCTGGAGGTCTGTCTTTCTGCCTCCCTTTCCCTTGCAGAAAAACTCGTAGGCATGAGGGGCCAACCCCAGGCTCAGTCATTCTCAATAGCTCTTCCAACAAACAGCTTCCATGAACTCATCCTTAACTTCTTCTCAACTTCATCTGCTTCCACATATTCTACAACAAAACTTCTTGATCATATGGATATTTGTACTATACAGGTATTTGTCATCTATTTTCATTGTTTACTCATTACTAGGAAAAAGGTCAGTCTAGTTCTTTCCAAACCTCTGTCACCCTGATGCCCTTCTCTAAAATAATATCAATTCATTGTTGGGATTTTGTTTAGCAAAGCCATTCAATTTTTTTTTTTTTTTTTTTTTTGGGCACAGTGCAAATAAAGGCAAGCTTATATATTATTCAGCTAATGAGGGAATTTATGTTGTCCATTAGCAACTCAGGCTAAGAAACTCCTGAAAAGCAAACAAGGTTGGTGGTAACTGCCCTACACAAGCTTTTTTCCAAAATCATCCCCAAAAGAATCAATTTCCTAATGAAAGCTGGCTAAGCATTTGAAAAAAAATAAAACAGCAATATGAAATCAGGCCAAAGAATCAACCAGACCGTACCTTGGAAGAAAAAATACTGCCTGCCATTGTGTACAAATACTCTGGTGCATTGCACTGCCATCCCAGACTGACCAAGCTGAAAGGAGAGGAGCACGACAGGGCTGCAGAACCCTGTCCCATCAGCCAGTAACCCCCAGGGATGTAGGTACCACTAGAGCTGCCTGGATATGCAGGCTCCCCCTTCCAGTCAGACTTGCTTCCACCAACCTGAAACAAACAAACAAACTACTAGAGATCTACATATATAACACCTAATAAATATACCCCTTCACTGCCACTCATGTTATTTTTCCCTTCTTTTTGCAGTTTCGCTTGCTGTACATACACTGCTGTACTTTTCAACTCCCTCAATATCTGCTCTTAGTCTTGTTCCATCACTTCTCAAATATCCTTTAAAATCAACACTTCTGAAAGCTTCACTAAAACACAGGCAAAGCCAGGCTGGCCTTATGCAATGTGTTTATTGGAGCTTAAGATAAACTCTCCTGTTCAGGGGTAGAAGGGAACCAGTACAGCCCAAAGCAGCAAATTGAGGAAGGTTTCTATATTCAATTACTTAGCAAAGCAAGATACCAAGAGGGGAGGCTGAGGTGGACTCAAGAGCTATACATGAGATGTCTGAAAACACTGATTTCTGCTGAAACATATATCTGTAACAAGATCATAAAGCTTCAGCCTTTCAGGAACAACTAGAAAATATTTGACTGGTTTTAAACTTATTTACAGACCCTCTAACACAATCTGTCAGCAAGGTCTGTGGTGCTGGCTCTTAGATTTTTAATAGGCTGATGCTTTGACTTTCTTGAGCAGAGATGTTAAGTGGCCATACAGATGATGCAAACACATGCAGTGTTTGTCTAGCAGAGTTACATTGATTTGATGTGTAGGAATATAGAGAGCTATTAACCTTGTGTGGCAAAAGCTTACCTCAGCAGAAAGCCTTGTACAGAAACAGTTTGTAATGAAAAAGAAAGCATTAACTATGCTAGCAATGATGTGTTCACTGTAAAGGTAGGTGGCAGATAGATAGGCCTTCATAGAGTCAAGAACACTGCAGGTGATCTTCAGAGCCAGAGTTAAGTCTGGGTGCTCAGGGTAATATTCAGAGTTTTAATATCTCTAGGGATGAAGGTTGCAAAATCTTTTTGTGCCAATGCTCAGTCACTCTCAAAGTAAAAACTGTTTTCCCATCATATAACCATTTCCTTTGTTGGAATTTTCCTTGGCTGGAACATTTTCCTTTGTCCTTTCTCAAGACAATGGGAACTCAGGTGGAGGAGGCTCTGAGGAGACTCTCCTCACCAAGGAGAACAATGCTCATGGGCATTCAGAGTGATTTCCAAGGTTTTTCTATACAACTTGTCAGCCTTTATGTCGTACATTCAAGTCAAACCTATTTTTCTTAATGAAAAATAAGACGGCTTAATGACAACTATTCTTACTTTAATACAACAGATCTTTCTCCTTGGCACAAATGGTCAAATAAAACAAGACAGTCATTACTGAAAAATGTCAAGACACTTTTTGGACTTCCCTAACATTAGGTATCCACTATACTTGTCTTTTCTTGACAATCCCAGGGTGACAGATAGTGTGACCTGTCATACAACTACACATGACCTAGTTAGCCCTGAGATTCATTAAGAGACTGCAATTCTATGTTTAGTACAGAAGTGAGACTCAACTGGAGATGCTCCTAAAGGATCTTTTGGACTGCAACATAGTCCTCTACACGAAGCATCATGTTACTTCCTGAAAATCTTACTGGTTTAATTGAAATGCTTTTGTGTAATTTTTTCTTTTAATGCAGAATATTCTGGCAGATCTGCCAGAAGAGGCAAAGGATTTTATGTAGCTGCTGAAAACGTTGTTTCTGTGCTGTCAAGCCTTGTTAGATACTTCACGTTAGAAAATTTGAGACTCACTGTGCTTGCAAGTTGCTTGATAAAGTTGAAGAAAACAGGGAAATGGACCCAGAAGCAACTCCTTCTCTTTTTTCAGCAAAACAAGAATTTATTTTTCTATTCTGTTCCTATTCCCATTTTGGAAATGTAGGCACAGGAAGAATTGTCATTATGTACTCTTAGGGACAAATTTTGGGAAGTCCTCACTCATATAACTAACTGAATTTGAAAGGTTTTCATGCTTCAAAACTGGATGCTCATGCTTGCACCCTCTTTGATATTCTGGTATCTGAGACATCGCCTACATCATGCATTCTCTTGCTTCTCACAAGTTCAGCAGCATCCTCAGCACAGAGGCATCCTCAATAAACCAAATTTTTATTTTCTATTTTCCTTTTGCCACTGAAATTTGAAGGGTCAGTCTATGCTAACTTAAGCTACTGGAAGTCAGAACTATTGGGGTTCTGCCAGACTCTTGATTCTAAATCTGCCCCTTTGCTCGTGCAGATGTTTCAGGGAATTTAGATAGATTAAATTTAATTGCTGAATACAAAGTCATGAGCTGTCATCTGGGTCTCCCCACATTCCTACTGTCACTGCTTCCAGCAGCACCAGAACAAAATGGGATCACACTAGTAACACCTTGATCAACAATGGCCACTGCTCCCAAACTTCCTGTGCAACAGTAGAATTGGTCTGGCAATTAATGTTAGAAATACTAAAAAAATAGTATTTGCTGCTATTTTGAAGGAGTGGGTGCATCCTGAGATCCCAGGAGACCAGAGGCTTCACAGCCCAAGGGAAGGACCTCTGACAGGTATCCTGCATCAAACAATGTTCCAGAAAATGCCACTAGAAATCCTTCTGATTCATCTTGCAATCTTGCTGTCTCACGTGGCCCAGATGAATGACAGGTGACTTTCCACATCACGGTGTGTCATTGTGTCACTGTCTTGCTTGCTATCAGGATATAACCTAAGAGAGAGGCATCTGGAAAACGTGATACCTTCTGTAGCCATGCATAAAGAATAAATCTCATACTGCAGCAGTCTGAGCTGCGGCTGCATGATCAGGTCAGACTGGGTACCTCTAAAACTCCTGGGTTTTCAATGCCATTTTGAGAGTCCAGAAATGATGACAGAATGTCCTGGTTTGAAAAGCAAAATTAGTGAGAGGCTTTAAGTCAGAAATACAATTTATTAGGAAAAGGGAACAAAGAACCAAATATATACAATAGCAAAAAAGAAGAACCACTGACAGAGTTAGAGATACAACCTGACACTTGCTGGCTAGGGCGGTGGTAGCAGATGTGGTTCTGTCTAAGCAGTGATCCTGTAGACTAATGTAGTTTCCCTCTGGAGGTCCAGTGTAGAGAAGATCTCAGGTGTTCGTTCCTCTTGGAAGAGGGGATCTACTTGCTGTCTGCACAACCCCATTTATATCCTTGATGGCATCATTTGGCTCCTCCCTCTGGGCGGAGCATCTCACATTAGAATGCTGGTATCTTATTAGTCATGTGGCTAAAAGAACAGGTCCTGCTGGAGGGACTTATCTCTGAGTCACGAGATAAGGAAAAAAAAAAAGGAATTGCAGCTCGAGGTGGTAATGGAATACACCCCAATATTATAACCTAGGACACAGAACAGCTGTGAAAGAGGCTAATCCCAGATAAATTATTGTTGTGTTGTGTTATTCTGTTGTTTGTTAAGTGGTTTGCTCATGCTTCCCCCCCTTTTTTTTTTTTAAATGGTTCTGCCCTCCATTACCTCCTCCTTCCCCTTATGTCAATCCTCCCTTCCCTCCTCCCCTTGAGGTGTCCAGCAAAGCTGGGCAAGCGTTTCTTGGGACAGACACCGCGGCAAATTACGATACAAAGTGGAATGACAGGTGCTCCTGGGAACCTGAATGACCATGATAATAAAGAATTCAGAGAGAAAGGCCTGGATTTGAATAGGTGAATGCTCCATTTAAGTAACAGAAAAGGACAGATGGCTGATTCTAGTCTTTTGCTAACTCCAAGTGACTAAATGTATGTTAATAACACAAAAGAAAATTGTGTGAATTTGCATGTTCCTTCAGGCTGTGAACTGCACTACAGAAATACTTAGCCCCATCTCAATTTGGAAGTCAGAAAGCAAACAGAGCTTGTAAAGTCAGAATGCCTCTATGCTACACCCCTTATACTCATCTGCCAAGGCAGGAACCAGGCAAGACCCCTGGAATACAAGATTATTTCTTTCATTTATAATATTGATTATCTTAGTGTTCTATGTTCTTCAAACACAGCATTTCCTTTGTCTGGTAATCAATTTCAGGTATGGTATCAACTGGCTCCCCTGCACACATCCATGAGGTGTCCCAGGCTCATACACGGAATGATGTATCCTCATCAGCCTGCTGACCTCAGAAATCTGCCAAGTCCCTTCTGATCCTGTCCCTGTAAATATCAAGGTATCTTTAAACGTAGACTCAATAACTTGTCTCATTAACCTCTGCAGACAAAGTATCTTTCCTCTATTCCCCTTTGTATGCACCATGAGTCACATGAGACTTTTTGGGCACTAATACATTGAAGTTTGTGCTGCAGTGGAGAAATAGCATCTAAATCTATGTCGAGACTCCATTCAAGCACTGTCTTCACTGAGATAGAAAGCCCCATGCAAGCTCATTACCAGCCTTACTCAGTTCTGCCTGAAGGCAATGCGTTTATCACATACCCTCTATCGTTTCCCTGTTTCCATTGTTATTTATCACTCGACTAATATTTGTCATGGTGCAGGTTTTATCGGCACTATCTTATGCGTATTTCCAGAACACGCATAAAAAAATATTGAACTGTTCCTGTAGAACCGTTTCCTGCAGAAGCTCTCCAGGAATTTGACAAGGCAGTAAAAATCTCTCTTAAAAGTTCTTCGGCAACAGCTACTTTAACATGTGCTTCTAGGTGCTATAGAAATGTCAAATACAACCATTCAACTTACTATAGCAGACACCCGTGGAAAAGAAATCACTCTTATCTTTATGCAGACCCTTCTATTAGCCATTCTCTCCCCTTGCCCCCAGTTCTCAATTTTCTCTGCTAATTTCCACACCATGAAATGATCATTTTATGATTTCTGGGTTTGAGAATTTTACCTAGTGCTGATGTCATGCTAATTGCTCAATAGTGCCATAACATCTCATGTTTAGTTTATTCACCATACCATGGAACGTACCAGACACTCAAGAAATACTCACTGATGGTCTGCAAAGCAGCTCCTGTTTGCTTTAGGAATCAGTAAAATAATAGATATGTTTTAAGATCTACAAAAGTGCCACAAACTTGAACCTGACTGCTCAGCACCCTGCCCCTTTTATGGATGGAAATGCCAAGACACCACTGTTCATAGCCATTCTGATTAAAATGTTTATTCCATATATTTCTGTGTCCCTGTTTCTGGAAAAACTTGAGGGTGAAAACGGCTCCTGTTCTTACCGTGCTAACAATTTCATTCTCCCAAAAAACAGGTCTGAAACTTACTTAAAAGTGCTATTTGTGAGCATGAAGCAGTGGGGATGTGGATTGAGATAAAACTTAGACCACTTCAGAACCAACTGCTGAAGAAATCTATTTCAATGGTACGTTAAATTCAGGTACTATTACTACAATTCACAGTTCACTTAATCGTGTAACCCTAGTTCTGCAAAAGTCTTTGTCTGGAGTCTGGACCTGTGCCCAATATACAGCCCCAAACCCTAGGGACCACCTGCAAAGTGCAGTCTTTGTGGGAGGAGGGGACAGAATAGCAGCTTTTCGAATCAGTTGTTTCCAATGTTTTTGAACTGGGATGCTGATATTTCATACTGAAGAGCCACCTACATGCTATGATGCTGGACTTAAAACTTTCCAAGCATTCTGTCGGATGCAGCTTACCCGGGGTTTAACAGCCCTTTTTTCAGCATGCACCAGTCCCCTCCCCCTGCTTGTATTTCCCCAGACTGCAGGAGACTCAGCCAGGCTAATTTCCACAGCCGAGCTTGCGACTTCAAAATCTTTTTTTTCAGATCTAGATCCCTGCCTTGGTTTTCACAGAGGCTGTAGCAAAGCAGCTCGGCCAACTAACAGGATAAATCCCTGGCCTGCCTTCCTTCTCCCTGAAGGCCCGCGCGGGTTCTGCCCAGGCCCGGGCACCCGCCAGCGCTGAGGCGGGAGCGACTGGGGGCGCCCTGAATACGGCAAGACCCGGGGAAACTGCCGGAAGCGGACTGAGGGAGCTTTTCCCAGAGCACCGGGGCTGACCACGGTCACACCCCGAGCAGCTCCGAGACTCCAATCCCCCCCCAGCAACAGAATCTGCTCCGGCCGCTGCCGCCGCCACCCTCCTCCATCCCCGCCCCTCAGCGCCTCCCCCGCCCCCCGCGCGCCGCAGCCGCTGGCGCGGCCGTTCCCCATTGGCTGCGGCGCTGCCCGGGCGCCGGCGCGGCCAATGCGCGGCGGCCACGGCGGGGCGCGTGGCGGAGCGGCGCGGGGCGGGGCACGGCACGTAGGCCGTGGCGGCGGCGGCGGCCGAGGGAGCGGGGCAGCCATGGGGGTGCGCGGCGCGGGCCGGCTGTGGTGGGGTAGGAGCCGTGCGGGCCTGGGGGGCGGTCTGAGGGGGTGGCGGGACGCGGCTTCCCTTTCCCCAGCTTCGCGGGCCCCATCGCGATGGGAGGGAGCGGGGCCCGAGGCTGTGCGGCCGCTCCGCGGGGCGGCGGGCGGAGCTGAAAGCCTCCTGAAAGGGGGGCTGTAGCCAGGTGGGGATCGGCCTCTTCTCCCAGGCAGCATGCAGTAGGATTAGAAGATACAGTCTTAAGCTGCGCCAGGGAAGGTTTAGTTTGGACATTAGGACGAATTTCCTCACACATAGGGTGATTAGCTATTAGAACAGGCTGCCCGGGGCGGTGGTGGAGTCGCCGTCCCAATAAGTGTTTGAGGAAAGACTGGACGCGACGCTGGGTGCCATGGTGTGTTTGGGGTGATCGGTCGTGGGCTGGGTGCGATCTCGGAGCGCTTTCCCAGCCCCGCAGGCTCTGTGCGGGCAGCGCTCGCAGCCGCGGTCCGGCTGTGGCCGGTCTGTGCCGCGGGGGCGGGAAGTGCTCGGTGGGGCGGCGAAGCGCACGTAGAGAGAGTCTGAAGACCCCAGCAGAAAGAAAAAGCCAAAAAGAAAAGAAAGCTATGGTTATCTCTCACCCTAATCTAAGACTTTCTTTGATTTGAGTGAGCAGCGGTGTTGTGCGTGCCTGGCTGCCCTGCCTTGCGATCTGGTGCTTTGAGAGCAGCAAGAGAGCAATGACCGCGGTCAGGCGGAGTCGTCCGAGGGGGGCTGGTGTTCCCCTGCCCCTGCTGCCGCCTCCTGTGTGCCGCAGGAATCGGTGAACGATTCCTACTCGGGCCCTTGGATGGGACGGCCGAAGGTGCCGAGAGCTCTGCCCCAGGCTGTGGCTCGCCCAGGGCACGTGTGCGGGATGTATGGGCACACCGAGCACCGCTGCTGGAGGGGGTAATTGTGAGAGGAAGTTCACAGGATCATTATCATCCTCCCGTGACAGAAGCTTTTTTTGTTTTTGTAATAGATCTCATCTTTGTGGTTCAATTAGGACTAGTAATGCCAGCATGGAGCTGCTTTAGCTGGTTTATTGATGCTTCTGTCTCTGTGATTTGCTTACATTGGAAAACAGCTTTTGAAGTCAGATTATCTATTTTTTTTTTCCTTAATAACAAGGACAGATTTACAATTATCGGGCTTGATGCTTGTTTTCTTTGCTGAAGTTGAATTAAACCTTGAATGTTTCACTATAGAAAAGAATGTTATGCCACCAGTTCATGACTCATAGTTTAAAAAATGATGCAGTGATGGGGGACTAAGAGAATTTCACCATGTACTTTCTTTTGTGAGTTCTCTTTAGCAGGTGTATTTAATAAGCTAGGACTTCTCCCTTTCAAGGGATAGAAGTGGCTGAGTGAATTCTGTCTTCTGAAAGTATTCTGCTAGGGATCACCTAAAAGGTGAAGTGAGAATATGCTGATTTCAGTTTAATTGTCACATTCTGTCTAGAGGAGGTTTTTTCTCTTGAGAGCGACTGTAACATTCAAGAAGCTTTTTCCATCGTTTTTTTCTTGCTCTACCCCAGCAGTAGCTCCTACTGTAGGTCATCATAACATGCTGTGAAAGCTCTACAGATCACCTTGGAAGTCAGTTTTTCAGTGCTCCTGAAGTGCTGCATGTGTATGGGTGTATTGAAGAGACAGAGCCAGTCTAACACATACATCTGGTGGTGGAAACTCCTTTTGATCACCCCAGAAGAAAAGGGTTGGGTCCTTGTGCTAGAAGAAACCATTAGGATGGGGTAGTGGTGCAGTGGAGAGGGGACTGGTTTACAGTGTGGCAATTCAGTCCTGATCTCTGCTTGAGTAACCTGGAAGATGTTACTTCTGCCAGCTTCACTCTCACGCAGAACAGGGGTAATGGAACTGGCTTTTGTGGCTTGGGGGTGATAAAGTATAGGTGATGCTGTGCAGTCTCTATACCATTGTGCTGTAGAGTTTCTGCATCATTGACCTGTTTTTCTCTTATGTTGAGTCTTGAGAGAGAATCTGCGGCTTCCCATTCAAGTTAACCACTTGCAGCAAAGCTTTTTTATGTCTGGTTCTAACTTGAGTGTCTGAATTCCTATTCTCTCCAGTCTTTAGTGGATTAAGAAAAGTCTTTTGCTGCGTAGATTTTGTTACAGAAATGCTTGTCATCTCTCAATCTCCCTGACTAGGTAGAAGGAAGGATTATGTGGTTTTATGTACAAAGTATCAAGAAATAACTTCCAGAAATAATCAGAAGTACAAAGCCATAAGAGAATGCAATTTCCTTCTATCTTTCAATGTTATTTTTTTTTAGCATTCTCAGGGTGCTTGAGTTGTTAACCAGAGAGATTTAGCTGTTGTTGTCCAGGTCTGTTCCTAAAGACACAAATCAGTGGTAGACTAAGATCCTCATAAGCAAGAACAATACACTACCAGTGCATCAAGTGCTGGTCCTAAAATCACTGTAACTGTGCCAAGCCTAGTTGGGACAATCCTGCTTGATGTGATCCTATAAAAGATGTATTTGAGTGCCTGCTGTGCAAGAGGTTTAAATAATTGGCTTAGGAGTCTGTGTAAGAACTGAAAGAAAACATAGCTGATGGTGGGGATCCCTGCAGAAGTTCTGGTGGTCTGGTGCCAGCAGGAGTTAGGGTAGGAGCTTTGACACAAGTCTCTGTGGAGAGCCATAGCAGGAGTGGTGTAACTCCAGCTAGCTTTAGGCACAGACCCTGTTTGACATGATCCTATGGAATCACGTTTTAAGCGAGGAGGGAGAGCATCTATCTTGCCTTAACATCCTTTTTTATCTGGTCTAACTGTAATCCCTTACCACCACAGCTGATTTGCAAAGAGTGGGGAGATGATTTAGCCATGGCAACAGAAGAGTCTTAAATGTTCAACAGGACTGCTGATGTCTTTGCTTGTCGTTGTAGGCACGGTGAGCTGCACTTTGTTCCTGGCAGTTAATGGTTTGTATTCGGCCAGTGATGATGTGATAGAGCTCACACCAACTAACTTCAACAAGGAGGTCATTCAGAGCGACAGCCTGTGGCTCGTGGAGTTCTATGCCCCATGGTAAGAACTGCAGCTGTGTACTTATTTGCTCGTATGACAGAGAAGCAGGACAGGAATCTGCTGCTGATAGCCCAAGTTTTCATTCAATTGTTGGCAGCACAGTTGTCAGTTTGATAGCCTCATGACTAACAAAATAACTGTACTTGGGATTCCTGCTTTAAGTTATTTTCATGAGGGAAAAAGACAGGAATTGGCATAAGTTTTGCTACCAGGCTCTATTTGCAAACTTGAAATGCCATTTTTCTACTTGATTTATTCTGGTTAAATTAGTATTAAAAATGACTGATTAAAGTGCAGTAGGTAAGTGAGAAAGTCTCTCGGTTCTGTGTTTCTGAGCCTAATTCTGATGTGAAAGCACAGATCTAAATTCACACTTGAAACTTCCAATTTCCATTTAACAATACTGGTTTTGTGCATCTTAATTTAGAATCCCTCTTTGTCTTCTTTCTGCTCAGGTCCAGACTATGGAGTCTCTATTCCATTTAAATTCTGGTGATATATGTATTCCATCTTTGTACAAATCCTCTATGATATTGCCATCCAAAGCTCCACATTCTGGAGAAAATGGCATTTTGTTGAGACAGCTTGACTCTGGACCGAGAGGTTTAGGGGAAGCCTTGCTGTGTCTTTTAGTGTTGCTGCAGTCTATATAATGTGGAGGTTTTTCTTCAGAAGCCTGAGTGATGGTATGATCTTGTGGCACAGGCTCTTTTCTTCTTCATGAGTAAATCCTCAGTCTCCTACGGTTTGCTATAAGTGACTGTGAATTAGTTGTCGCATGTGAATGGCATTTACAGTTTTTGTTTGTTTGTTTGTTTTTTCTAAAAGGTGTGGTCATTGTCAAAGGCTAACTCCTGAGTGGAAGAAAGCAGCAACAGCTTTAAAAGTAAGTTTAGCCTTTCAGATGTGCTTGTGGAAGTGTATTGAAGAGAGTTTGGCTGTTGGATATCTGGATTGGGAATGTGAAGAGGTTTGGTCCTTAAAACCATTATCACATTAGTCATACTTGTCTAGCCAGAAAAGTTTTATTCAGACACCTGAAAACTCAGAATTTTTGTTTGATTTGGTTTGTTGTATCCTTTTTAAAAGAAGCCATTGAATTGTAGAGGAAAAAAGGCAGTGCTGTCCCTGTGAATTCCCATTACTATTCTCTAGGACTGAAAACAGCTTTGTAAGCCATTGATGTTGACTAATTTTTTAATTACAGAAAAATTAGTCATGTTGTGATTTGCTAAACTCTTGCCTATGTGAAATATATATTTTTTCCTCCTTAGAAAACCAAACAAAAAACCCCAACTAAATAATAGCTCAAACAATTTAAAATTTATTTTGTCATGCTGAAGAAAGACGTGGACATTTATAGTATTCTGTAGTTTAATGCTTGTGAGGTAAAATACCTCTCTTCTGTTGCAGTCCTATTAACTGTCCCTCTCTCTTACCCCCTTCCCTTGTGCCCCCAGCAGGGAAAAGGTGTTAAATTGCTGTAGAAGTCTTGGGTGTCATTTTTTGTTTTGTTTCTGCAGGGTGTAGTGAAAGTGGGTGCAGTAGATGCAGATAAGCATCAGTCCTTGGGTGGACAGTATGGAGTCAGAGGGTTTCCAACTATCAAGATATTTGGAGCCAACAAAAACAAAGCAGAGGATTATCAGGGTAAACGTGATGAATTTTTAGATGTTGCATGCCTAAAACCTTCCCTGAATGCAGTAATCATGGTAGCTGTTAATGCTGTGTTGAGTGGATTTTCCATCCTGTCTAGTGCTTGTAGTAATGGAGAGACAGATGGGTGGGAGTTGTTTGACCAAATTGTGTATATCTTAGCATTGTCTAATAGTCTCACCTGCAGTTCATAGTTGTTGGGAGGCTGATAGGGAGTTTCAAGGAATTATTCCTTTGTTCCTGTTTATTTGGAGCTTGCCATAGAGTCACTCCTCATAAGAAAAGCCAGGTAATGAAAAGGTGTAGTGAAGTCTGTCTTGCTGCTTGTGTTTAAGTCAGATGTCCCACCACTAGTACCTTATCACTCATAACCCAGTCCTGCTTTTCCTGAAAGAGTGTTAGGGTGAGGGAGGATTTAGTTTGTAATTAAGTTAGGAGCATACCTTAAACTGGCCTTTTGATGGTTTGATCACTTACTTTCCTGCACTGCAGGTGGCAGGACAAGCGACGCTATAGTTGATGCTGCTCTAAGTGCTCTTCGGACCCTGGTGAAAGAACGTCTTAGTGGCAGAAGTGGAGGATACAGCTCTGGAAAACAGGTATTTGAAGGAATGTGCGTTTGCTTTTCAACTGGAGATTGTCTTGTATAGGAGATCAAAGCTCCCAACTCAGTCACAGAATTGGAAGAGATCTCTGTAGTTTTATCTAGAGCAGCTCCATCTGGAGCAGATTGCTTAGGGCTGTGTCCCCTAAAGTTGTATCTCCAAGAACTGAGACTGTGTTCTCTGGGCTACCTGTTCCAGTGTTTGACCATGTTCACATAGAAGTCTTTCCTCTTATGTTTTAGGTTATAGAATAATAGAATGGTATTTCCTATACTTCAATTAAGTCCCTTTTGTCTCTTGTTACAGCAAAGAGCCTGCCTTTATTTTCTCTACTCTCCTGCACACTCTCATCACATGTCAGATGCTCAAAGCCCTTAACCAGCTCTGACCATTGGCTGTACTTGCTCCAGTGTGTGCATGCCTGTTCTGTGGGGGAGCCTAGAACTAGACTCTGCACTCCAGGTGTTTCACATTGTACTGAGCAGAAGATTGCCTCCTCAGACCTTCTGGCAACTCTGCCTGGTGCAGCTCGGGAGGCTGTTGACCACCTTTGCCACAGGATTGCAGTGCTGGCTCATGTTCAGTTTGTCCACCAGGACATTCGTTTCCTCTTTGAAAAGTTGCTTTCCAGCTAGTCAGTTCTCAGTGCCTACTGATATATGGGGCTGTCACTCTCCAAGTGCATCTCTCTTTGAACAGGGGTTCCTGTTAGCCCCATACTCCAGGTGGTTCAGGTACTGTGTTGCCTAATCCTAATCTAAATTAGACAGATTAAGTCTTTTTAGCTTGGTAGGGTTTTTCTGAAGTTGGCTTGCTGGATTTCTTTCTGAAGGTAAATTGAAAAGCTTCCAGCTCCTACTACTATTTCTAAGTCGCTGTGCAAGTACATTCTGACATCCTCAGGGTGGCCACATAGAAGACCTGGGTGGACTGTACCCTGTAGTGTATGTCACACTCCCATACGTTTGTTTTGCCTGGAAACCAGGACTTGGTTCCAGATGGAGGTGGGGATTGGAGAGCACTTTATTCATGGACAGATCAGTGCATGAAGAATTGAAAAAGTGTTCCCACATCTTCTTGGTAGTCAGTTTGACCCTATTTCTCTTTTCATGAGAAGGTTCATTTGCTGTGTCTTGAAAATACTGTGGGGAGTAGGCTGTGTGTACTGTCAGTTCTAAAAAGGGAAAGTTAAAGTTGTATGACCTAACACTACCTGTTTTGTATCTTGCTCAAATAAAGATGGTTTGGTTCAATGTGACATACACGGGAGTTGGCCTGTGTGGGAGACCAGTTTTGGTTACTTCTTATGTGAAGGTCTGTTTGTTTCTTACAGGGCCGGGAAAGCGGAGGTGGAGATAAGAAGGATGTGATTGAGCTGACAGATGACAGCTTTGATAAGAATGTCTTAAATAGCGACGATGTGTGGATGGTGGAGTTTTATGCCCCATGGTGTGGGCACTGCAAAAAGTAAATGAGGTTTTACTTTAACAATTCAGTTCCTGTTTTGTGTAATACCCTTAATCTCCTACAAGAGACCTTGCATCTCTGGTACACCAGGAGTGATTTTTTTGTAAGGTGATCTAACAAAAGTTTGTGGGCTTCTGCTAAGGGCCCCTTGGTGCTGCTCTGGCTGCACTCCTCCTTAGCTGTAAAATTCCCAGTTACCAGTAGAAATAAGATCTGGAACTTAAAGTAAACTTTTCATTCCTTCAGATGAAGGACATCAGACTTGTTTGGATAACCCTCTTATCTGTCATTTTAGAAGAGACTTTTTTCCTTGAGTAAAACATGCTACACAATGTTGAAGTGTGGTATACCTTTGCAAGATTTGAGAGTGCTTAGGGTACTTGTACTCTGTTTTTCAGCCTGGAGCCAGAATGGGCAGCTGCTGCCACTGAGGTAAAGGAGCAAACAAAAGGAAAAGTAAAGCTGGCTGCAGTAGATGCAACAGTCAATCAGAGGCTGGCAAGCCAATACGGGGTGAGTGTGCTCTGCAGTGGTCACAATTTCCTTTCCATCTCTACCAAATCAGATTTCTCTTCAATCCTTACTGAGCTGTTCCTTAATCTGGTACTACTTAAATAGTTTGTGCCAAAAGTAAGTGATGCATTCAGTTTGTTTCCCACAAATAATTAATGAATGTCAGTAAAAACAGAAATAAATGGAGAAAGAGGAAAATAATTATTCTGGATGTTGCTGAAGAGAAAGGCTATTTATTTCCATAACATGTTGTATACTTTTATCATCTGGAGTTAGAGGTCTCTTTCTTGAGACTGTAGGCTGGTTGGGTATCTCTGGAACCTTTGGAGCCAGTTATCAGGGATCACTCTGACAGTATCAGTTGCCCAGATCAGGTGTGTTGCTCGCCAAAAGAGAATGGATACTCTTTAATTTTTAGTATAATCCATAGATCTTACAGTATGCTGCATAGTTTCCCTCTAAGTGCACATGGTTGACAACGTAGAGGGAACACTGAGCAAGATTTACTGGAAGTGTAGCAGAAGGAGCTTAAGGTCCAATTACTGCCATGTAGACCCAGTGTTGTCCATCCCCAGACAAATCAGGAAATTATTGTTTAATAAATATCAAGGGAAAGGATAGTCCTCCTGGTGATTAAACCTGCAGTGCTTGGCGCATCTAAATTGAGAGAAAACCATTGCTGATTCATCAGGCCAAAACCCCAAATCAACATTTTAGTGTATGCTCACCTTGTTTTGAATTGTTGCAAAGGTAGGAAGCTATAAAATTCAAATCTAGTCAGAACATGTGAGACTTGATACACGAAGATGTTGAATCTCCTCCCTTGCTCTTAGTCTAGAGGACATCAGACAAGCAGATAATTTCCACCATAAATATTCAAGTTTATTTGAGCTGATGGTTTAAACTTGTCTTGCAGATTCGTGGATTTCCCACCATTAAAATCTTCCAGAAAGGAGAAGACCCTGTTGATTATGATGGTGGGAGAACTAGATCTGATATCATTGCTCGTGCTCTGGACCTGTTTTCTGATAATGCACCACCACCTGAGCTCCTGGAGGTACCTATACATCATTTTCTCAAATTTCTTTTCCATCATATGGCAGCAGTTTTTAGTGATCTATATGAACTCTAAATAAAACTGCCTAAGTGTGGTGCTTCTGCACTGTTTTGCCCCAGAAAGTAAAGGATAACAAACTTTGAGTAACAAAAAGCTGAATGTTCATTTCTACAGTCAATTTGTTGTTGTCTGGAAGATGATCAGGACTAATACAGTGAAGGCACTAACAGGATGGTGCCAGGATGTCTGAGTCTGCTTTTGAGGAATGAGTGAAAAAGTTCTGTTCCCCATCTCTTTTCTTACAATAAGAGGGCAGGGCCTTGTTATTTGCAAGCTGTCCATTAGATGTATGATGAATAGTTTTGCTTGTTGTCCGAAAAACTCCACCCTCTGTCAGGCAGCTTCGTTTTTCAGTTTGCCATTGGTAGATTTGAAATGGTGATCACTTGTCTCCAAAGTGAGGTGCACACAAGATAGTTCATTGAGATGCAGGAAGGAAAAAACAAAAAAATATCAGTACTATTAATAAAGATATTTTTATATGGTACTTATTTAATCTTTCTTATCCTTTTAAATTTTTTATTTTGTACGCTTTCTAATCTTGATACATCAATTCGTGTTGATGTACGTGCATACGCGTGTAATTGATTTATATATATTAGAGGCTCATGCTTAGGATGCACAATCAAAGGTTGGAGACCATCATTATAGGTCACTGGATCAATTCCTTTTTGAGACAGATCCCACAAAACCAGTGTTGCTGCTACTATTGCTTGAACATCCTCATCCACAGCGAAGTTTGCCTCTCCTGATTCTCCTTGTGCTCGCAGGCATTCTCATGGGCCTGGGGGTGTTCTTTCCAGCCTTGGGCAAGAACAGTGATTTTGAGCAGGAAGTGGTATTTGACTGTGCCTTCTGTAAGCCTAATTTGGTACTGTGGTTTCTTGTTTCTGCAAGTCTCAACAGAAGACTTCATGAACTCCTGGTAAATTACTCTTGTACTGGAGGACCAGTGAAGTAGGAGAGACTTGTAAGCTTTTGTGTCAAGTTGTTTTAATGCTTACTGCCTTGCAGGATGGAGTTATTAGGCTGTTGGAGGGAAGTACAGTCACAACTGAAGAACCAGATTTTACTGTCATTGACTTTGTGCTGCTTTCTTTTAGATAATTAGTGAGGATGTTCTGAAAAGTACCTGTGACGCTCATCAGCTCTGCATCATTTCTGTCCTGCCTCATATTCTTGACACAGGTATACATACAAATAAGTAGACTTCTATATGAATTTGTCACTTAAAGCATGCAGTTGTGTTTTTCAACTTGTCGAATTCTGTTTAACAAACAGGAGCTTCAGGCAGAAATTCTTACCTGGATGTCATGTTAAAAATGGCTGAAAAATACAAAAAGAAGATGTGGGGGTAAGTGTTACTGTCCACTGGTCATCTTGGACAAGATGTGAGCATTTCTGGGGGTAAATGGGATAAAAATAGTATGATACTTGTTTAGGCTACAGAAAGAGTTGTTCCTTGTTCAGGGTAGCATATCTTGTATTTCACTAATTAGTGGAGAAGGGAATGCTGTGACTTTAATATAGCCCTTTTTTTTTTTTTTTTTTTTTTTATTTCATCCACCTCTTGAATTCTGCATTTACAAGTTATATCTAAGCATTAATGTGATTAAGCATCTTTTACTCTTGTCCTGAATACTCAGGTATTTTAGGGAGGTTTCTTTTACCATCTTTTGCTGGTTAGTGAGTGTGCCAGTGTGACTTTTGAATTCTAAAAGAAACAAGTAAATTGCAGTTTATTAACATGTTTCATGCTCTCAAACAAACAGGCCAGCAGGCTACGCCTTTACTCCTCCTTTTCTTAGGTGCAGGTTAGGATCTCTGGGATTTCTCAGGAAAGTGAGGGCTATTCTGTCACATTGACTGCTCTGAAGAGGAGCAAAATGGCATGAAAGCCTGGGGAAAATGCTGAGATTGGCTCATTCCAGAGTTTCCTCAGGGGTCTTGCTAAGATGAGAGGAACTGAGACTGAGTGTCCTTAGCTAGAAATCCTCCATAGTGATATTTGGACAGGACTTGGTAATCTGTGACTTGGATATCTTTAAACCTTCCCCTTAATACCAGCTCAAGTGTAGCTGTGTCTTCACCTTGCTAATATAGTTCTTCCCCTGCACTGTGTTTAATGGCTGTTCTTATCCAGCTTTTGGTGGTTGTGGGTGGGGCTGGCCTAGAGGTGTTGCTGAGAGGGGGGTTTCTTCTGTTGGAAGGTTCATGATCAGGACTTTCCTTTACCCTGCTGACTTTGAAAGTGTCAAAGGCAATATAAAGCCCTACTTGAACTCTGCAGCATTGCAGGATAGGTGATTTGAACATTATTGTGATGTCTATCCTCATTAATTTTCTATTTCATCTTTTCCTCAAGGTGGCTGTGGACAGAAGCAGGTGCTCAATCAGATCTTGAGAGCTCTCTGGGGATTGGAGGCTTTGGGTATCCAGCAATGGCAGCTGTTAATGCTCGGAAGATGAAATTTGCCCTTCTGAAAGGATCATTCAGTGAGCAAGGGATTAATGAATTTCTCAGGTATGAAGTCTTTAAGTGACTTAAATCTTTCTGTATCTAGGGCTATGACTCTTTAGACTACAAGAAACCTCTCCTGCATCACACAAGACTTGCATTGTTAAGAGCATTAAGATGAGAATTATGTGGAGTCAGGGAATGGTTTCAATGGTGATTGCAATAAAGCAGTCATACCTTTTTTGGTGTGCAGGATTAAGTTGGCCATTTAGACTTAGGTAGTTTTAGTACAATATTTGAAAATAGAAGTAGACTTCGATGTTGAAAAATTCTATTTCTCTGGTAACTTAAGAAATAACTTAATAATGAATTCCATTTAATTCAGATGGTACATTCTGACCAGTCATTAGCAATGTGAAAGTCCCCATTTTGGGAATCATAATGGGTGCTGTTGAAGTTCGTGAAGTTGTGTATGTTGCTGTTCATCTTTCTGATTCAGTTTGGTCCTGTCTTTCCCCTCCCACCTTTTCATCCTCCTGGTAAATAGATACTTGATAAATGGATTGGGAGAGTTGAAACAATCTATCCAAAAGGTCAATACTTACTGCTCAGCACAAGTCCTGTGCAACTGCCTCTTGTATCGCTAAGCAAGAGCCAATGCTGAGAAAAATGGAATTGGGAAAGGAAATGGTGGGGATGACAGAAGGCAGCAGCAGCACTGAAACAGAGCAGCTAAACTTAAACTGTTATTTTAGTGTGGTCAAAGTGAAGTGGGAACTCTACTTCTACATTGTCCTGGTTTAGGGCACATTTGGGAGAAAAATACCAAAGGGGTTCTTTTAGAAAGTAAATTTAAGCAGCCCTTCCCCCAATTCATTTGGGAAAAGATTTTCTTGGAGAAAAATAGACAAAAACTGTTTCTTTAACAGGCAAAGCATTTACCAGCACAAAAAAAATGAACAATATTAAACAATAAAACCTCTTGCTCTGAAGAGATGACTGACTTAGAAAGTCACTTTCTTGAGTTGCAGCTGGGCTTACTCAGTCTCATATTAGTCCCTCTGGCACTGGAAATGCCAGACTAGACTAACAGACTATTAGAAACTACCTTGAAAGCATTGGGTGTGGGGTATCTTTCAAAAATTGAGAGCAACATCTAACAAAGTGCATCTAGTTAGTTAACACCTGTTAACTAACTAGTTAACGAGTGACATCAGAAGTCACTATTAAGTCCTTTCCCCTGAAGGACTTCCATGGTCTAGGAAAATATTACACCCAATGACCTGATGAACCTATAATTAGTTGGTTAGTCCATCTTTGGGATGCTGCAGGCGAGGCTACAATTCTAGACAGTAATAAAATGAGGCATTTAGGATCCCTATCACATGATCCAGGTATCAACCAAAGAATTATAAGGGGGTGAACCCTCACTGTACCTGGGCACGGGTCCTAGGAAGTGTGACACAAATCTTTGTGTGTTCAGACGATCTCTATATGCAACAAACCCAGTGGAAGACCATAAAACAAGGGATTCAACAATTTAAAAAAAATAACAGTAGCAGAAATTGTCTTCTCAAGTGACCTAAACACTAAATCAAGACTTAGTACCTTATACATTTGCGATACGACGAAAACGTAAATTACTTGGGCCATAAAAATACACTTCTGCTTTAGCAATAATGAAGCAAGATGAGAGAGAGGAGACCATGCTTAGTATGGCAAAGAAGCTCTGAGCACATGCAGATGCTGTGCATGGCCCAACACATGCAAGAATCAGAGCTGTAGAGACATGTCTGCAGAAATTAAAAAATAGCAGGAGCATCACAAGAAAATCAAGGAAGAAATCAGAGAAGAAATGAAAGAGGGCTTTCTCCACATCTCAGCAGTAGGGATCAAAAGCTCTGGTACCAAATACAAACATCCCTCAGATAGGGAAAGAAAGTACACCCCACAAGCTGAGCTGTGGTTCTTCCTGCGTGATTATAGAGAAAACTTGAAGAGATAAGATAGAAAACCTACTGCTGCTCTGGCTCTGGTGCTTAAATTAAAAGACAGCAGGACTCAGAGAGGAAGTTCCACCAAAAAAAGCAGCTCCAGTAGCTGAACTGATGGGTATGATGATGATGACGACATGTTCAATCCCCTTAAAAGCACCTCCAGAACATATGCCCAGGGAAAGAAGAATTACCAGGCTTAGAGGCCTTTAGCCAGGTAGAGACTAAGGAAAACCATATTTTTAGACTGTGTAGATTCATTTGCCTGGCACATCAGAATCACAAAAATATAAAGTCTTAATCAAGTCTTAGTGCACATTAATCCCATCAAGACCTTGGGAGCAGAATCTGTTTCTATTGCTAGCATGACAGAGGGATCACAAGATTTTACTCTAATGAAAGCTGATGTAAACCTGACTAAAATTAAGTGAAAGAAATACCCTACTGTGACTTGCCCAGAAGCTCCATACATTTTAAGCATAGACTTCCTCTGAAAAGAGTATTTCAAAGACCCAAAGAGACTCAGGTGGGCGTTTATGATAGTAACTATAGAGACAGAAGGCATTAAGTAAGTAATCACCTTGCTTAGACTACAAAGAACCCATCTGCAATAGGACTTCTGAAGGGGGAAGAGCAATGAGTACCAATTGCCACTTCGACAGTGTACTACCAACAACACAGAACAACTCAAGATACTGTGATTCCCATCCAGAAGATAATCCATGAGCTAGAGAGCCAAGGGGTGGTCGGCAAAACTCACTCATCGTTCAACAATCCCATTTAGCCTGTATGCAAACCTGAAAGAAAATAAAGATTGACAGTAGACTGTCGTGCCTTGAATAAAGTGACTCCATCACTAAGCACTGCTCTGCCAGACATGCTCAGAAAATTTCTTCAGTGTTTGGCCCATATCGTCTCAATCTCTACACCACTCAGGATGTTCTATGCCTGGGTCAACTTCTGGGCCAGGGGTATCATCAGCTCCTGTGGACATCTCAGCCCTCATTCTAGACAAGCTACAGACCAGATAAAGGAAGCTTACTAGATTAAATACTGGGACACTGGTATCTTTAACATTCTCAAAAAGTGACTTAACAGATTCAAAGGAGAAGAAAGAAAGGAAAGGCTGAAAAGCCTCATCCCCTGCTCCTCCTCTAACAAGCTGGATGCAATTACCAATAAACCCCCAAAACATGCTACTGGAGCTAGGATGCAGGGTAGGATGAAGAAACTGTAAACCATACATATCTTGAACAGATTCCAGTACCTTTGTAAACTCCCTATAAATCATAATCGCTGAGCCCAGCACAATGGCTATCCTAATCTATGCCCCTCTACTATAAACGCTACATGTTAGGGACAGTACTGGAGCTATTTCCAGATAAGAAAATTAGCAGAAAGGTATTAAAACCTCAAAAAAGCCTAAGAACCAGAAACACATTAAGACCTTCACCCCAAGAGACATTATGAGTTCATTATGAACATGGCTACTGACTCCTTTATCCCAATACAGAGTAAGTTCAACCAAAATGCAGTTCATACAGTTTTTTTCCTTTTTCTCAAGCCCCATGCTCAGCACCAAAAAAATGTATTTGTCTTGGTTTAAGGCAAATTTGGGAGAAAACTTCAAAGGGGTTCCTTTAGAAAGCAAATTCAAGTAGCCCCTCCCCCAACTGTTTTGGGAAAATATTTCCTTGGAGAAAAAGAGAAAAAAGCTATTTATTTTGGCAAACTTTATTTCATTAAACTGGCAAAGCATTTACCAGCACAAAAAAAAAAGAATATATTTAACAATAAAACCTCTTGCTGCTCTGAAGAGATGACTAATTCAGAAAGTCCCCTTTGTGGGCTGAAGTTCAGCTCACTCAGTCTGTTATCAGTCCCTCCAGCACAGAAATTCTGTGGCCCAGGCCTGGCCCAGTGGGCCACGGATGTGAGCTGCCAGTGCTGTTCCAGGTTTTCAGTCCAGAGCAGGTTTAAACATTCCAAGACAAAGAAAAACCACAGTCCAGAAAACTTCTCTGCCTTAGATAGCTAAAAGCAAAGGAAAGCTCTCTCCCGCCGTCTGTCTGTTCTGCAGACAGCACTGTTCAGGAGAAGGATGTGGGGGAGTAAGTGCAGTTCCTGATAATAAACTCTGTGCTTCTCTCTCTCCCATTCCTCTTGGAACCAGTTTTAAAGGTGCAAAACTTATTTATGGGCTAAACAGACAAATGGGGATACAGGCATTATAAAGTCAGCTCAGGACACACGTAAAGTACCAGCTGCTGTAAATTATGCAAGAGCCCTTGATACCTTACATTAGAAGTGTTATTTCTATATCTGTCCTTGGAGAACGGCAGAGAACAGCCAGAATTGTAAAAACAAATGCAACAGCCTCTCCCCACCTTGCCATAAGAAGCACATTAATTGAATGCAGTTCCTACTGAATTAATGAAATCAGTGCCACATTCTTACCTGTGAAAGTGATCAGACATTCTTCTTAATGCAAAAAAAAATAAGACATTCTTAGGGCATCAAGTTAAATTCAGGATCTAGATGCAAGAAGAGAAATACCAGATGGTTTGCACTACTGCATGTGAAAGTGTCTGCTTTTGTCAGACATGGCAAATTTTCCTGGTCTATAATGTCCATCTTAGTGAAGCCTCTCCTGGGTGAGGCTGGTGCTTACAGGACACAACAGCCAATTTAACAGCTTATATTGCATTAGGTAATTGGTTTGGTATTGTCTTATCATGCAGCGCTATTTGCTAGAATAATTTCTTCCTGTGCTCAGCTATGCTGCCTAGACAAAGCAGTATAATCACAGCTGGTGTGACTGGCCATTCACTCAGCTGCTGTAGGCAGCTTCTGCAATCTCATAGGCAGTGTCACTAGTGTTAACTACAAGTAAGGAAATTGGCACTGTGAAGGGCAGAAAAATTGTGAACTCCATTTGGGGAGGAATGCTAATTCAGTCTTATTTGCCTCTGAAAGATGCAAAGGGATTAACTCCTCAGGATTTTAACGCTGGGCTTTTCGAGCAAGCCTAACTAACAAGCTCAAGATAGAGTGTCTTAAACGAAGCTGGTTACCTTGTACCCTTTGGAACTCATGGAGGCCATCTCACTAAAGAAATCACTGTTAAAGAGGCTGCACTTATCTGTGATTTTTACACTGTGTAAATATGAAATAGTGTATTTAACAGATGTCTTCGAATTCAGTTGTAAATTTTCAATGCTGCTTTAAGGGCTCTGTCATTTTCTGCTTCTTGAAGTTCTTGCATCTAGACAGTTTAGATCTACTTAAAGAGAGGAAATCTTGAACTTGTATTCCTCTTATCTGAAGCAGGCTGTGTTCCAGGTGGATAGAAGTTGGAGGAATTTCTTAAATTTAACTTCTACTTGTTTTTTCTCAGGGAACTCTCTGTTGGTCGTGGTTCTACAGCACCAGTGGGTGGTGGAGCTTTCCCCAAAATTCATTCAGTTGAACCTTGGGATGGCAAAGATGGTGAGGTAAGAGATACTCCATTTCTGAAAGTGCTCAGCAATTGTGTTCATAAGTGACAGGATAGAGTAACTGACACCTGTCAGTGTGAAAGTTCCTGTTCTCAGAAGATTGTGGCAAGCTGTGTTGATGGTTTCCCATTATCTTAATCCTGCCAGCAGACCAAATGGTACATTGATCATCTGACATTGCAGACCAGATGATGTTCCTGCCTGTTTGGATGTGTGATCTGAAAGCTGGATCACTTGAGGCAGAAATATTACCAGTGCTGTCTAAGGAAGGCGGTAATGCATGCATTCACAAGCCCAGTGTTGTGGAGTTCTGACTATGCTGACTTTGCCATCAAGTTTTTAATGCCAGAAAACTTCTTAGGTAAAGCTTGTGTAATAAATAACATGGTAACAAGTCTGCCTTCTTAAGATTCAACATTGCTGTAAAAACCAAAGTTACTGAAGTCCTTTGATCTACTTTAGATAGATAAAAACACTGAATATGGTAGTAGTTTTTTTACAAAGTTTATTTGTATAGCCTTCATCTGGAGTATTTTGATTAGTAAAAAACAATCTCCTAGTCTAAACTCTGATCACTTGTCCTGTGCTTAGTGCACTTTGAGTTTTCTGAATGAAAGAGATGACAGGAGAGAGCTTTGCTCTCAGGATGAAGTAAGAATCTTTTCGACTCGGGGTTCTCCTGGCATTAAGCACTTCTAAACATGTACTCAAAACCTTCCCCTTTTAACAGCTTCCAGTTGAAGATGACATTGATCTCAGTGATGTGGATCTGGATGACTTGGGTAAAGATGAGCTGTGAGATCTTCAGGAAACTTCTTTTCTTGGGAGAGCCTGCGCAGCAGTTTGCAGCCTGGATCACAGTCAGACAGATATTTCAGTGGCCTTTTTTTGGAGAAGTAGCACGACACATTGTGCTATTGGGTGCACTGCAGCAGTGGACTGTACGCATCTCAAGAAAACATTGCAGAAATTCTATGAATTGTCATTACCAGTAAACTTGATTGTATTCTGTGTAACAAATATTTTGAGGACAACATGGATATTTCTTTGGAACATCTTGGGTTTTATTTTGTTGATAATGTGCTGTTTGAGTGTTACTGGAGGCTGTTAGTGTAACCAATTTTAACTGTAATTTTTTTCATGGAGGTGGAACCTGCTCAGCTTCTGTTTCAATTAAAGAATAAAATTTTTTTGACACACAGTGTTAGTCTTGTATAGAGTAAGAAAGGTGCACATAGTATAAGCAGTCCCATTTTGGACTCTTGAAAGTTAACTGTATAATAGAGAGGCTTGTGCAGAGGGGAGTCCTAAACCACTTCCTTGCCGTGAGATCTTGACAGTTTGGCTAAAGCTTGATAAAATGGACAATCTTAGTTTAAATGATCTTCAGTCTTCCTTTTCCTATTCCTTCTCAGGGGCTTTCTCTTTCTTTTTGCCAGGCTTCATAAGATCATTAAAACAATGGAAGTGGGTTGCTGCTGCAGTGAGTGATGCTGGGAACTGTTGGTCTTTCCCCTGGATTAGTGATGAAGCTAATCTCTGTTTTAGGGCATAAGGATTTCCAGGTGCTAACAGAATATCACCCTGGTGCTGTCTCCAGCAAATAGAGTAATATTTCTTCACTTCCCATCTGGCATTGTTTTGATCTGAAATTGCTATTTCCTTTGGAAGGGGAATCAGGACTGTGATAGGGATGTTTACTGCTGCTTTTTTAATAAAAATACTATTATTTTATTGCTCTCCATATCTTGTATATTGGTGTCTAGTGAAGTGACCCTGATGTGATTAGCTTGTTTATAAATAAGGAATGAAAGAGCTGAAATATTCCCCTTCTTTCAAGGAAATAATATTTGTCATCTGGTGTCTGTAAGAGATTGCTCGTAGCTCATCCCTATGAAAGGCAGTGTCAGAACCATGGGCAGCCAGCAGTAACTACTGATTCTGTGAAGGAGATGTGCTCCAACTCTTAAATCATCCCAGCAGATGAGCTGTAATGGAACTGTTCTAACTGAAATATCTTTGCAAAAACTAAACTCATGAGTACTTGGGACTGTAAGTCATATTATGATAAGTCCCACAGCACTTTTGAGGATCTTTCCTCTTAAGCTTTTGGGGTTTTTTTTTGTTAAATTAATGGAACATTGGGCTTTGCTCTGATGCTTTCTACTTTTTCTGTTTGGGTTTTTTTAAGTTTGCTTTGTTAGAAAAAGAGGACTGTATACACCTAGTAGATCCATTAGCCACCATACTTTTTTAATTGTTTTATTTCAAGTCCAGTAGATATTCCATCTTTGTAATTTACCAAAAAAAAATAAATACTACCATAGTACCTCTGCCTCTGAAATATGTTTTTGTAAAACTATGAATAAGAGATAACTTTTATTGTAGTCACTGTAAAAATTACTAGAAGTGGTAGGAAGATCATCCTGCTACAGTATCTGCATTTTAATTTGAGTTTCAGCAGCTAAAGATTGTTTTATGGTAACATGACAGTCTTGAAAATTAATAGATGAAGCTTGAGCAATTCTTCTTTAACTGCAGTCAAGAAGACTGAGGTCAATCTTGAAATAGACATAAGGGTAGTATTCTTGATTACTCAGTTGCAACCCAGGGATGTCCATGCCAGGCTGCAAAAGGAATAATGGCTTTAGTACCAGTAAACCTGTGCAGTTCCAAGCTCTAGGGGATTGCTTTTGTGCTCCTTTTCCGCAGGAGCAATGGAGCTTTGTATGTGCCATGCTTAAGGTGGGAATTCACCACTGAGAATCTGCTCTGCTTCTTGTTTCAGGTTGCCTAATGTAATTAGCATTGAGAATGCCTGTGCTGTTTGAACTTGCAGCATTTTTGTGTGCTTCAGCTCTGCAGCAACTCATCTCTGTCTTCCCTTTATGCAGTAGGACCTGTGCTTGCTGGTTTTAGGCTGTTTCGAAGGCCTGCTAGCTCATTTATTGCTTCAGCCTAAATTGTTTTGAATTGCAATTCAGGATATGAGGAAGAAGAAAGCAAGTACTGCTGCTTGTTGAAGGCATAGATTATTTATAAATGACAGCCTTTTACAGAGGACAGAGGTGTGACAGTCCTAGGATTTAGTTCCAAATTATTTTTTCTTGCGTGTGTTGATCTGTATGTTTATAGTTGATTTTAAGCTTTTTATGTAAAGGAGAAGCCATAATCGAGTAGATCTGTTTTGTTCTGGTAGCTGTAAACATCAGATGCTTCAGCAGAAAATATAAACAATCTCTCTGCATCTGCATCATAATCTGAGTTTACCCTAATCCAGTCTGTAACCAGCTGGGATTAGAGCTGCATCCAGGATTCCTCTAATTGCAAGATGTGTGCAGATGCATGCTCTAACCCCAGTGGAAGTGTTCATTCAGCTAAGCTGAGAAGCTACAGCACTTACACCTGCAGTTGAAATACATACATCCATTATACTTGCTGCTGCAACTTCATCCAGGTGTTTGAAGACCGTGTTCAGGACATCTCTCAGGCGCTTCACGGACTTCCTGTTTGGCTGCAGCAGCATTGCTTGGAAATTCACAGGGAGGCCATACCTTGGAACACAACATACATGAGCATCTGCTGGGAAGGGCCACAGCTGTCTGCTCGTGCCCTTCTCCCTCCTCAGCATCCAGGCATGCCCACTGGTGATGTGTTGCAGAAACAATGCTGCCTCCTCATTGGAAAGCATTTTCTTTTTGAAGCCAAAAGTCAGCTAAACAGTGTCTTTCTGTTTGTTTTCCCCTTCCCTGTAAGTGCCCCCCAAAAACAGTTTCTCATCAAGTTCGTATGTCACCTTTTTTGTGGACATCTGTATTGTCTCCCGTGAGCTCCTGGAATGAAGTGTGTAAGGCACACGCAAGACAAAACAAGGTGTGTAAGGGTTCCTCCCACAAACGAACTGCACCAGGAAGAGAGCTGTACATTTTGACTTCCCCAGGAATCTCTGCCTGCACTCTGTGTTTACTCACCTCAGGACAGATTCAACAAAAACTCTCAAGGCTTTCACATGAATCCAAGCCACAAATGCTTCACTGAAGTTCACCTTCAGCCAGCGCAGTAAGGGGCCCTGTGAGACCAGAACAGTGCTGTGATCCCCTCTCTGAAGCAGCTCCACAGCTAACAACACTGCCATTGAGGCCATCATGGGCTGCTGGGATAGTTTCAGGCAGCCTGATAGTGGCTCCCAGTCTATCAGAAACTCAAGTGACCTTGGCCAAATCACTGTTATTTTTCCATGCCTCAGTTTCATGGGCTAAATGGAGCTCACCAGAGAGAGTTGGAACCATAAGGCCATTTCTGAGAGAGAAATTCGTGCTTGGACATGCTGGTAGCAAAGGCTGCCACTATGTGGCCACCAACTCACAAGGTGCTACTTACATATTGCTGTTTCTTGTCGGAAGCTAATTTCATCAGCTCTTCCTTTTCACATTTCAGTTCCTTCTCATCATAATAAAATTCTCGAACCATGAACCTACAATTGAATAACATTTTCTTTCACATGCCTTAGTCCAGGCAATATGCACACTCATTTCTTTTTCCCCAGGAGAAGCAGGTATGGGAAGTTGTTAGCCATTTAACAAGTTGAAGTATGTGGAGGGTAGGAGTTGAAGTCACTCCCAGAAAGCCAGAATGAGCAGAATGAGAGCAGAATGAGAGCAGAAAGGGCAATTCCAGGATCTGTAACTTGGAGTTTAAGAACAGGATCACTGATTCTGTCACCACAGCTCCTTCCCACCCTGCCTTCTCAGTGGCTTTACGGCCAACAGAAACCCAAGCAGTCAAGAAGTCCTAAAACCAGTGATGGATTCAACATGCTGCACACACAAGCCTCCCCTGATCCTCATCTCTTGCTAGCCTGCCCTGCCCAGCAGGCTGGGCTTCTTACCTGTTCTCCCTGGCTTTAGCCTTAAAGTCATCCATCACTTTTCTAAATAGGGTCACAGTGAAGAGTCCTCCCTCTGCATCCTCAGCAATCATTCTGTGGGAGAGAAATTCACTGCTATGATTTGACATGGCAAACCCCTCATGCCTTTTTTAACCTACCTCATCTTGCCTTTTTGCAATTCTTTTTATTTTTGTTTATGATACTGAACAACACCATGCTTTTTGAAAATTGCTGTGACAGAAACAGGGAACAATTACTTTACTTGCACTGGTTACTCTATCTCAATGTAAAACTCAATTGGTTTAGTTCCTGAGCCCACTGTAATACACACACATTCTGCCTGACTGATTTTTCTGTGTTTCCTGGTAATATTCCCCCACCTCTACATGCACGTGGTTTTTTGTGACAGGCAGTAGACAAGACAGCTTATTTCCTTCTCTATGCTTTCCACCTTCTGCATTTCAAGTAATTGTCAGCTCTTGTGCCCTGGACTGGATCTCATAGTCTGCATGACCTGAGCAATGGAATATTTAAGTCCTAGGAAAGAGTTTTTACCCGAGGTGAAAGGATGAGCTAACATGGCTTTTGCTAGTGCAAATGACAGTATGGTGAATTATTCTATGTTACAACAAGAAACAATTAAAAATGCAGATTTAGTGTTTCATCTTCTTATAAAGTACTTTCCATAAACCTCTATGTGATTACATATGTCTGAACAATACCTCAATTAATGTAATAAATTGCCTGTTTTACACAAAAAGAAGTAACGGCCTGGTTCAAAATAAAAAGAGATTACTGGAAAAGGGAAGCTAATTGTAAAAACTGACCTTTTTTATTTCATCTATACTTTCCTTAAACAAACTCATTTCTATTTGAATTGCAAATACATTAATGTGTAGCCTATGAGTTTAGACTAGTGCTTTCCTCTAGGATCCAGCCATTTAACGGGCTGAAACATGACAGGGATCTGTCAAACAAACACAGCTTAATTTGGAATTTCACTTACTTGGTGGAGCGAGGTACTACCATATCTGATAGTGATTCATAGGTCTTCTGCCACTGTAGGTAGTTTGACCTTTGAGCAACACAAAACAAAGCACAGTAAACAAATATTATATGCTGGAAAACAAATGTTTATATATGTAGTTAATTAAGCTAATAACTTAGGGTAGAAGGGTTGAGCTCTTTGTGCTCTGTTATGTCCTTAAGATACATTAAGCTTCTCCTATCCTTTCCTCTCCTAGTCACCAGCTGAGGAGATGCTTCCCTCCATCTTCACTTTGGATCTTGGCTTGAGGAAGGGTCAATATCAGGAAACTGATGGTGAGAACAATGTGGCATAAACTTCTAGGCTGCCACACAGTGTCCTATGCTCCAGGACCCCTGCACAAGCTGCTCTGGTTCATGGGTGCTATATCTCCTATGTGCAATCCCAGAGCTGATCTGTTGCTAGACTGCACTCAAGGTGAATGTCAGCCCTGCGAGAAAGGGAATAAAGGTATGGTAAGAGTTTGCAAAGAGAGAAGTCTCTTTTTAGTATGAATAAACTCATATAGTGAAGTCAACAAACTTACCTCAGATAGCTTTTGCAATCTGTTTTTCAGAGACAGAAGAGTAATGGTGCTGTATGTGTGTGTTGGGACAGGGCTATATGAAAAGTTTTGTGTAGGGCTCTGAGGAGAACATGGTGTAACTTCCCCTTTGGTAGCAGTCATCCTGTATATAGCCACTTACATAGGCACAGCCAGCAGAGATTGTGAGTTCAACAGGTCTAATTCCTTTTAGAAACTGGCTATGCTGCAGTAAAAATCTGGGGTTTTTTTATCTCATACTATTCCTATTAGGAGACTGAGAACCCACTCATAACCATGAAGAACCTACATGCCAGTTGTCGTGCTCCAGCTTTGGTGCAGTCTTTGTCTACCTCTTTTGTGCTAGCACCACTCTTGGCAGAAATTGTTCTTTCCTCTTTGTTAAGGGCTTCACTTGTGTCTCAGTAGGGCACTCATGAGCTGCCCCAGCCTGACCCGGTATCACCTGGTTCTGGTGCTTAGGCCTGGGACTCAATGGCACACGGGGTGTGTGCACACACTGTTGCCTTACTTTGGCACCACGACGAGCAGCGTGATAAGATACTCAGAATTCAGAACAAAGTCTTCCTTGTGCACAATGTCTGACAGGGTCCGGGTCAGCAGATTTCCCCTATGTAAAGAAGACAAAGTAAAAATAACAGAAGCAGGAGCTCAGCAGTGGAACATTAGAGGCATTGTGCTGTGGGTGGAGAAGCTAATAGAATATACTGGGGTAGAAGAAGGCCTAGCAGGAGGTACCTAAAGGACACAGCAACACTTCTTAAATGGCTGTTTCGTTATTTTTACTGCAACTAAAAGAATCAAAAAGTAACTAATGCTAAAGGACACAATATTGGTGACTAGCAGGAGGCCAGTTTATGCCCTTTATGTAAAATGACGTCATTCTGCTGCTATTGTTTTTACAGTAAGGGTGTAAATACTTGGGAAGTGCACATCTGCTCCCAGTCATCACTGCATCTCTCAAGAAGCCTGTTGAGCTGCTTGTGTGACTGTGCTGCAGGCAGAGTGAGCGTTGTACTTACAGACCTAAGCCATCACAGCAGCCTGGCATTCTTGGACTGCCGTGGACCAGCACACTGAGACACCTCCTGCTGAACGGCAGTGAGAGCAGCAGTCTCATGCACAGGTGAGACCTTCAGGAGGTCTCCAGGATGTCTCCACATACTAAGCCCACCTGATCACATTAATTCTTAGGACATGTAGATAGCCAAGGCTGGCTGTATATGGCTGGAAAGCACTAGGTGTGAAGAGAAGTTGCCCTTCCTGTCACTCAGCAGGAATGAAGAAGGACCTAAACTAGTAGTTTTGGGTTTGAGGTTCACTGGGCCAGTCTAAATATTAACTAACTGGCTGGTAACTTATTAGATGTTTGTTCAACCCAAGCTCTCTGGCCCTGGTGGACACCAGAGTTGACAGCATTTAAAGATGGATGGAATGGTGGTCTCCATTCTTCTCCCTCCTCCCGTTGCTGGAGCCCTGGCCAGCAGGCTGCCAGCCTGGCTGGCTGCAGTGTCAGGCAGCCACCTGTGCCCTGTGCCCAATCCTGAGTAGAAACACTAGTACATATGAGCATGTGTTGGGTGAGGGCTTGTACAGCATCATCTAAGTTGTTTTAAATTTACTACTTACTGGATTTTACCATGCTCCCCAGTGATACTCTAGAAAAAAACCCAGGTATCAGCACTGACATAGGCAAAGACCATAAGCAGATGAAGACGGGAGAGAGAACATTTGAGATGCCTGAGCAGTGCATTACCTGAACCAACAGAAGGAAAAAAGAAAACAAAAACATAAGTGGGGTGCTAGTGAGGTGCAGGATCAAGCAAGACAGAGCTGTTTCCTATGGGAGCTTTGCAAATGCTGTTCAGAACATAGGACACAGCTCCGTGTGGCAAAGGAATCCACCAGCTGGCACAGCTCATCTAATTTCTGACTCCCTGATGTCCCATCAGAGCAGAACAGTTGATTTTTTCCAAGGCTGCCTGCTTGCACTGTCAATAAAATCCTATTAGGAACTTTAGTCTCCCTGAGCTGATTTTGAGATACGCCGACCACACCAGCTACCACCTGTTCTCACTGGGTCTCTAAATGCTCAGCATGTCCCAAAGCTGGAAAAATTGTTCCCACCAGAACACAGCAATGGGTGTGAGGACACACTGCCCACATTTCAGCCACGCAACAGCATCCCCAGTGCAAAATACTTACACAGTTTTCTTCTCCAGGCTTTGCAAATTTCCTTTAATGTTGTTGTATGCAGCTGATCGGGTCTTCAGGTCTGTTTCTATTTGAGTCACTTGCTAAAACAAAGTGAGAAAAGGGAGTTAATGTGCTTGGGGCTTTGTTCTCACCTCTGTCCCACAACTACCACCTTAACACAGAGAAACAGCTGCCAGCTCCCCTAAAACCACCAGCCTGTGGCCAAGAGAGAGCCAGGGTCAGAGCTCCCCTGAGGCAAAGGCCTCTGCAGAAAGTAGCTAGAGCTGTACCTAAGGAACAAGTTCATGGTTTTATTTGTTACCTATGTTGCACAACAACACATCATCCCTTTCTGAATGAACTGACAGTGTGAATAATTCATTCAGCCTGAAGGCTTTTGATTTAATGTCAGACTAACAATTTCATGAAAAACACCTCTGAAGTGCAGAATAATATGGCAGTATATGGAAAAAAAAAAAGAAAATTACAATGAAGGAGATTAAAGTGCATAAAACACATCAATGTACTCTAGTGAATCTGATAAAGTGCCATATACTTACAGACTGAATAGGTTTCAATAGATGTATCATTATTATTGCAGTAGAAATTAAAATAATATCAACTGCTTCAGTACAAAGTGCGTGCTTCCGAGTTTGTTCCTGCTCAAACCAAGGGCAAAGGATCCCCTCCCTCCATGAGAGGAGGGATCACAACCAGCCAAAAGTCATGCTTCCCCATGATGACATCTTAAAATCTGGAGTACAATTTACCTTTGCTAATGCTTCTGATATATTCTTCAACGGCTGCTTTATGGGGTATTTGGCCATGTCCCACTCAAACCGTGTCAAGTAGCTAATCAGGTCAACTGAAAATACAAAGAGATGCATGAAAGCAGGTAATGTACCAGATGGCAGGTCAAGCTTTGGGGAGTAGTCACCAGCTACAGCTTAGGCATAGCTTTGATTAACTTTAGAGCACTAACCAGAACCCCCCTCCTCAATTCTGACAGATATTTGATCTAGATCAAATATGCACAGATCTAATGCCAAATCTAATCAACTTCCTAAACGTCCCCAAAAGTTAAAAGTTAAATCAAAAATCTTTTCTGCATTACACCTAACAGTACAGAAGAAGTGTAAAATTATCTGTATCAGTGGGATACAGCAGTGTACAGCTACTCTTCTTCACAGTAAAAAGTTTTGTGTAATCTCAATCTTGATTTCTGCAATATGCCTGAATTTAATCTCAGCAACAGCTATCAGAAAAATACTTTGTGCCCAGGATCAACAGTAATATTCAGGATTGCTGAGAGCTTGATCAAAGGTACTAAGACCATAAGAGATGTCACTTCTCTGTGATTCAGTCAAGTGCTCACTAGAAATCAAACAAATGCAGGTGCGATGAGGAGTTTCTCATTGACTTTGCACACAGAGGTCCTCATTTCACACAGAGACTATTTATATAATAAATAAATCCAGTCACAGCATCCAAGAACAGAAATTCACAGCAAGGACCTGTGCATGCAAACCCCAAGACAAAGCACTCACAGGGACCTATAGCTTCTTTCCAGATTGAAGGGGAAATGAACACATACAGCACCCAGCTCCTAGAGCAAGATTTTCCTGTTTCACTGAAGATCAAGGGCTCTTAATGTTAGGAAACATTGTCTTATTACATTATGGTACCAAATAAAGAATTCTCCTCCAGCAGCTCATGAAATCAAACAGCTCTTTGTCTGAGTCCTGAGAGCCTTTGGATGCTGAACTCACCACTACATAGTGTTCTTGCAGACCTTTATAGGATGGGGTAAAGTCATACATCCTGCCACAATGAGAAGGGCTGGGACTGCCCCTCAGAAAGTTAGAGAGACAAGGGGAAGGCAGCAGACAGAGCCTCAAGGTCTAGACAAAGAGGCCAGAAGCAGTCACATAAAAGGTGGGCTTCCTTCCAGACCAGGAGGATAAATATGGAGAACGTCTGGGAAGTTGCTCTAAGGTGATAGGGAGCAAAACAAGCTCAAGGTACCAAGTAAAAGGACATGCATGCTGGGGGTCCTTCAGTGTTCTTTGCCGCCTTATTCAAGGAGTGAGTTCAGTCCCACAGCAAGGTTTGAACACAATTTCTTGGGCTGGATTTTGAAGTTTAGTGGAAAACTTTTTGAAACAAGATGCATGAGAAGGAATGTGAAAAAAAACTGTGCAATTGCCATACTACCAGGCTGAGGGTACTGTGCACTCTCATGTGATACTGAATACCCTTGGCAGGAGAGCACTATCCTTTCCATGGGCTTCTCTCACCCCACAACAGAGTCAGTTTACCCTATTAGATTTCCAAAGCATGGAAAATCTTATGTTAGGAGAAATAGGCTTCTTAGCAAGAGGTAAACTTCCTGGAAGGCAGAGAGCACTTGCCATGGCAGTGTTCTCCCCCTCTTCCAACACCATAGCTGTGTCACATTCAATGGACAAAAGTCATAAGGCAAAGATCCAACCCCTCCTGCTAATATCTCATCAGGAATGAGCAAATTGTCCTGCACAGGGAGGGTGTAGAAAAGGGGCAAAACTGCAGAAGACTGGGAGAGCTATGACATAGCTGCAGTGTGCGCACAGTTCTCCGTTGATGCTTGCTTGTGATCTCTGTGGGGAAGGCAGAGTGGTCAAAAATACTTCAGCAACAAAGTTCACACAGCATTTGCAGCACGGGGTACACAACACAAGGATTTCACCCTGCTGCCTCTCTCCTAAGCTCATGTGTTCAGGCTTTCCAGACACAGGCCCTTTGAAGACAGACACTGACTGATTTATAGCTGATGAGACAGAGAAGCTCCCTGAAGAACTTCACATGTCCTTTCTATCCTGACATTCCCTGAATCTGAGCAGCATCCAAATGTTGGGCAGTTGTGCTCAGCATGAGTTCTCAGCCCAGTTTTTCAAGCTCACTCCTGAGTGAGCTTGCCAGTGCTAGCTGGCACTGGTGCAGGTTAGTTAAGCAGCCTGATCCTGGGGATGGCACGAACTACTGTGAACACACTAGCAGAGCTGTGTTTAAAATGCCAAGCAGCCCCAGCACCCTGATGCTCCTGGAATGGCATCCCTCATTTATGAAATCTGGGGAGTCACTTCTAAAAGGCTTCACAGAGCTGCCCACCCAGGAGAGATGATTCCTACCAGCTCACAGCTGCCCAGGGAACCCACAGCATGCATGTCCTGTAATGTAACTTACACACCAGCTCTAAAACATAGTGTTAAATACCTCCCCTCCAAAACACTCAATTCTGAAAAATTGTTATGTTTCCCATTTTGCTTTGTTTTGGGCTCACTATAAAGAATGGAGTTATTCCACCACTTACCAAATTTTAAAATTCATTTAGGTTTAACATTTCCATGGAAGAGAATTTGGTACGAATCTTTGAAGGAAAGCTGTACTTAAATTTCAAGAAATGTTGTTTATGCTGTTATGATTTATTAAAAGTTTCTATATTACACAAGCACACATTTCCCTCTACTGCTTTCAGCTGTTGTACACTGAAAAGTTGAGTGTCTGTGTGTATGTGTGCAAGTTCATGTAACTAAAAGTGCTTTATTTTTTACAATTTTGCTTTTTTTCCCCTAAAAATCTATCAAAAAATCTTTTTAGACACACAGCTGTTACCAAACTGCTATTGGGGTTATATACAAGTGAGCTAAAGTTAGTGTTACTTAAAACCAACTTGGGATGGTCAAAGAGTATGAAACAGGACCACACAACAAGAAATCATGTCTTATAATTTTGTTTCTGATTTCACATCCTCAAGAAAGTCTTCAACTTTATAGTTCTTTTACTAATCAGAATGGGAAGGAGGAAGAATTGGTCCAGTAAAGTTGCTGATGCTTATGAAGATTGACACTGGAATATATTAGGGGAATCCTCATATACTAAAGCTGACTTCATTTTTTAAGATGCAGTCAGTAATCTTAAAAAGGTTAATGTCCTAATCCAATATGATTTGCTTGGATGACCAGACCCAGACAGAGGAAATTAGTAACACATGCAAGTAATTTCCACATCTTTCTAATACAACACATGCAGAGATGATGGGGGCAAAAAATGGTGTAAAAAGGGGAAACAAAGGAAATTAAAGAAACCTGTTGTTTCTCAAGTCATAGGGATATCGTGATCAAGCTACGAGGTTGTTACTTGAGAAATCCATCGTAACCTGATCACTGTATCTCTACAACCAGACCAAGACTTGTGTCTAGCACTAATATACACAAATGCATGCATGTAACAGCACCACAACCATCAGTCCTCAACATACTTTGGAGACATTTCATTTTATCCTTTAGCCCTGAAACACAGTAAATGGGATTATTGTATTTCTTGAACAGTTGCACCCATCGAACATCAGTTTTATATCATTTAAGGACGTTCCTAAAAGAACTTCCTCCCCATCCCTTATTGATACAGGTCTGAAGTACCACATTTCTGACAAAGGGAGATGGACTGTACACTCTTAGTTTATCCAAAAGCATCATGCTGTAAGTCTGTAATCAGCATGCAGATCACATCCAATTTTGTTGTATTTTTCCAGAATAGATGGGCAGTGCAAATTACTGTCAGATCACTAACAGTTGTCACACAACCATACAGAATGAGATTTAAGTGCTCTTAAGAAATCAAGCCCAGGCAGGGCACAGGTGTGCTAAGTCATGTTAGGAGTGAACAAGGATGTCTCTTACTTTCATCTTCACTCCAAAGTTAGCTTCTGCTGAGAAAAATGGGAGCAGGCTAGACACATTCTTATAAAATATTGCTGATGGTTGTCCTTTCTGAAGTGTGAGGGTTTCAATTCCACATACTCAAATTCTGAAGCAAGCAAAATCAGCATAAATGCATTTAAACCCCACATTCATAGCACGTACCTCCACTGGCCAGAAGATTTTCCTGGACTTTATCTTTTGAGTCCTCCATAACTTCTCCTATGTACTGGGCTATTTTCTTTATTACGCTTAAGTGTAACAAAAGAAACTTTGTTAGTGAAGAAACAAAATTATTACAAAGCAGTTTCATAGTGATCTGATAAACAGAGAAATGCCCAAACAAAACACTCCTGAAGCAAGGCAGGTTAATTTGCAATTCAAATTATAATAAAAACTCTAGGATACAATGCAGAACTAAATGTCTTACCTCTAAATACACTGATCTCTGCAAAAACGTAGGTAATGTCTGTGCTCTGGACTACAGAATATCAAGATCCAGTCTTCTGTACACTCATTATATACACAGCAGAAACCAGAAGGCAAGATAGGCAAGAAATTAATTTTTAAATCTCTCAAGGCGATGAAAGCAAAGGAGGCTACATACAGACACTGACTGAAGACGTGTTCCACAGGATGCTAAAGAAATCCTTAGGGCTCACTGAGAAAAGGTTCTCAGAAAATACTCAGGGGAAAATAGCAGTGCTATCTTGCTTGGTAGGGAATTTCTTTCTTATTCCTTTTCTTTACAGAACCCATTCTCTCTTCTCTTTTAGCATGGCGGACAAGACACTCCTTTAAGGTGTAGGAGAGCTAGATTCAAATCCTTCTGCCCAGTTCAGAGTAGTGATTTGCGGAGACCCTCCTAGAGAACACAATCTCCACTGTGCCACTTATTCTTTGCTCATTTTAAGAAATTGATTAATCAAGTCCCTCTAGCATCTGGACAGATGCAACTCAGAGTGCCTGTAGGAGGAATCTATATCACTATGCTCCAGTTCTCATCTCTTTCTCAGAGCTGCTGCAGTTTTTCACCACTGGCTGCAGCCCCCTAGGGACCTAGCAGCAGCTGAGGGTTGTTAGAGCACAGCACACGTTGCCCACACTCAGGCTGTGTGGGGGCTGAGGGATCCAGACACAGGTTCCCTGACAATTGCAACTTTGCCAAGCACTTCTGCAAATTTCATCTTGTACATAGAGCTGTTTTTTGTCTCCTTCATGGTGCTCAGAGAGCCCAAAGAACTTGTAACAAGATAGAAGCTGGTAAAACCAGCATAGCAGGAGGCTAATGACATTATGGAGAAAGCAGTTCACAGGGACGTGTATAAACCAGGAGCTCCTCCAAAGGATCTGAGCTGCTTTCATTACTCTTGAGTGCATCTGGTGGCTGACCTGACAGGTGGGAGAGAGCTCTGGCCTCTCTCCATGGATACAGAGGGTGGGACAGGTGTGTGCTGTCATACACCTGACAATCCTACCTGCCCAGGCAAAGCTTGGCTCCCTTCCCACCCACACATCCCATGGTCCCTGCAGCAGGATACAGCAACACTGTGTGAATACACTGTACCAGAGGAATGTTCTCCAGTCCTGCATTAGCCTTGCATTGCATCATGTGAAATGCAAGTGGGATTCACTCTCTAATATATTTCCCATGAAAAGACAGAATCTATCCCCTCCACGCCACGGATATCTGGGGCAAATGACAGAAATCAGACCCCTGGAGGGGCCCCACTGACTACACTGACATCCAACAATGGGCAGTTTTCACAGCCAAGTATCAGATCCCTGCCTTTAGATAAAATAAATCCCATCTTGAGCAAGTATCATTATCAAATTATGCATTATAAAAAGAGAGAGTTTCAGCAAAACTGCTTCAAGAAGTAGTAATTAAAATCTGTAAAGGGAGCAACTCAATTTAATCTACTATTAATCTACTATGTCCTGAGACTCTGATATTTTGCTTCTGCAATAGCAACAATGTTATTAGCTTAAAAAAAAAAAAAAAAAAAAAAGTCTAACACTTTAAATGATACTAAAAAAGAAAGGGTGCTACCCACCAGGCCTCCAAAACACTGCAGGCAGCAGAAGTCCTGCAGTCTGAGGCCACTCCCAGGTATGCCACTGACCGAGGACCAAAGAGAACCCACAGGTAAGAGTGACCCAGGAGACTGTCAGCTTTTGAGAGAGCTCCATGCTACCACAGGATGACATGGAAAAACACTCCTCCTCCCTGTGTAAATAAATAATAAAAGTATGTGGAAACAATAGCTCCTGCAAACTCTTGCCCCTTCTCTGCTGTCCTGGCAGGAGGCAGTGCTGACAGGTTTGCACTGCCTGGCTTTACTGGCAGCTGTGTTTATCCAGCAACAGTTCAGCAGGCAGCTCTTTCACAGGACCAGGAACATAAATGCTCAGGTCATCTGAACAGGCTTGTAATCCTCTGGATGCCATTTGCTTCAACCAAGTGCGAGTGCTTGGCATTTTAACCCTTGAATCACAATTTAGACATAAAACCTGAGGCATTCATTTAATGCAAAATGCTTTTGTATGTCCTTGTGGGATTCAGTCTGCTAATACCTCTGATTATTGTTATTCTCTGTTACTACTCTAATGCCTTTTTCTTATTTTTCAAAACACCTTTCTTATTTTTAAATCTTGTTGTTCCTTCCTGGTTACCTATCTTGACAGGTAAATGAGACAAAGAGGAAGAGTCCTTGCCTCAGCAGATTACAGTGGAAGGGCCTCACTGACCCCTTTGCTATGTGCCTAGAGCCCATCAGAGGGTAAGAGCCATTAAAAGGACGATTAGTGGAGTAAAGTGGTGTTCAGCTTGAACAAGCAGCTGTATCATGCTGGCAAGTAAAGACAAAGATAACAGGAGTCAGTGAGCCTAAGGAGCTCCTACTGACATTTCAGTTCTAACTGCCCTCCATGATCTTACATGGATTCTGCACTCTTCAGAACCCTTAATTCTTCACAAAGCTGGCAATTAGTTATGCCTTTTTGAAAAACCAGTTCTGATGATTTCTGGCAGCCCTCAAACAGATCACACAGCTGCTTCCTATCTCCTACCCTGACTAGAGACACAGAATCTCAGAATATTCAGAGTTTGAAGAGATCCGCAAGCATCATTGAACACTTTCTGTTAGAACACACAGCAGGTATGGGCACTGTCTCTCCCCAAATTTGCCCCCATTTCCACCTCCTCAAGAACCTCTGCAACTGAAGAAGCTGGAACGTGTTACAAAGAATATGGGGCAGTATTTTTGGCAGGGTCACGATGAAGATGGTTTTGTTGATAAATTAAGTTGCTCTGTCTTGCTTAAAGTCCTGAAAAAGCTGTATAGTTTAGTTTTAGGTAGTCCTGTGAGGAGCAGGGTGTTGGACTCAATGATGAGTTTTAGCTCGAGATATGAATCATATCTATGATTCTAAAAGATCAGTCTTGTGTGCTACCCAGAGTTATCATGTGCAATCATTCTGATACAACCCTTGTGTAGCATTAGTAAAATCAGAAAACAAAAATGTGATGGATAAATGTATTCTAGCAGACCAACTTTTACTTAAACTGCCTAGCATAGATGCAAACAGTTTATACCAGGATTGAACATATTTAGACAAGAAAATGCTTATCAGTCCAGACTTTGAGAAAAAAGGCAAAAAGACCCAGAGCTAATTCATATCTCTGTGACCAAAATTAGGTAAGCTGCCAAATCAAAAAGTAGAACAAAGCATAAAAACCCAGCAGCTTATACCTTCACTGCCTCAAAGTCTATCTTGTTCCATGAAGGTAGACTTCATGGAAAAACCTGGCATTTTCTTAGATTGCTGTACTACATTATTCTTTTGTATGCCCAGGTCAGTTTGTCCCAAAAGGCAAACTTGGTAATTATCAGCAAGCAGATCATGTGAGTCTTTGCTGAAGCAGGTTTGATGCAATAGGAGTCAATACTCTGGTTTTTAAGGAGTTTAAAATCCTGAGAGGGAGCGATCTGGACTTCATTTAAAATAGTATAATCCTTAGAAGTCCTCTATCTGGTTGAAAAGGGATAGAAAGTTCAATAGAAATATTCTGTCAAAACAAGGTCAGGGAGGGCTTCACATTCTCGATAAGGTGGGAGGATGTTCTTTAAAACAAAAACAAAAGCACAAAACAAAACAAAACAACCCCACAACCCACCATTTAAAGCAGTTTCCTTATGAGAAACAGCTTCACTAGCACTGCCACTTGCTGTGCTGCCAAAGCTACTGTGGATATAATTCAGATAAATTTTAAGGAATGATCCTTTCTTTGTGATAACTCCATGACAATCAACACAAGGGTTAAACAAAGCCTATCCACTTTAGTCCAGTTATAGTCCAGGCTGAACTGAGTCAGACTGAGGTGAACACAAGGACATACCACCCCATAAAAACAATGTCTGTTTCTCATTTGTAGGTGGTAAATAAGATCTATTTTACCTTTCAGCAAAGCTATCAAGTTTTCCCAACTCATCTGACAGACCAACAAGAGCATCCAGTGTCCCCACCTGTGCAAAAGATGAGAAATAAGTGAAAGATGCACAACTCTGTCTGAGGCTTTTGTTGGCAGAGCCTTCAGGAGACTGACTTGTCCTTAGCACATGTGAATTTAACAGTTTGGCAGAACCTTATTTACTTTGTGGAAAATAGTAGCAACTCCTTTACCCAAAAACTAGGGCATAAAAAGCCTTTTCCAATAAAGGAAAAAAGTATGTGTAGTCTCAAGATTACAGAGCAGCGTCTTTCTTCCTGTTTTCAGTTCATCCTGTATCATCAAGCTGCATAGAACAATCTTTAACCAGAAAAAATAATGACTGGAAATGCACACAAATAATGCACACATACAAACAAGTCAGATGTACTGAGAGAATAAAGGGAAACAGCACTTATTCAAAAGGGGGTGTCAGTCTGTGCTCTCTGTTATTACTGCAAGTCTCTCACAAAGCCATTTCTGACCAATATCTGCTTTTTGAATCATTGTCAGTCATAACCCCATATTTATGGTATTGCAGCATATTGCCAAACCATTTCTTGTAATGTTGCCAGCTCAACATTATGTGGGGTCAATCTAAAGGAAAAGAAACAAATTTTATGTAGAACAAATAGAATGCAAGTGGGCATCTTCAGATACTCCAAATGCTTTACTTCCTTCAACACAGCAGAATCTCACCACCACCAGTGGGGTAAGGTCCACAGATGATAAAAATTAATCCATGGATGATAAAAATCTTATCAATCTCAGGTATGTATACAAAAAAGCAACACTCTTCTCTGTCAGTAGTCTTGCTGCCAAGGCTGTGGATAGTCAGCTACTCCCTTTGCATTAACAATGTATGATAGACCATGCTGTATGATTTTGATGACTATGAGCAAATTGTATATGGAATGCAATGCAGTTATTTAAAATCTCACTCATGTTCACTTCTTATACATCTACCCTTCAATGTGAAGCTTAGCTTCAAGCACAATGATTTATTTCTCTCTGATCAGTTTTCAGTTGACTGAACACAACTCATCCCCCAACCACAGTCTCTTTCTACTCTCTGCATATTATCCCAAATGATAAATCCCATATTTATCCCAGAAGTCTTTAGCCCTAGCTAATGCTGCTGGTTTGCCCATATACAATCCCATCCCTCACTTACCTTTAAGTCTGGAATATGGAATTTACTGTTGCTGGACAGGTTGGATTTAGATGTCACAGTGTTCATTCTCTCCCATGCCTGCAAATTCATTTTGTCTCCTGGGGCAGAAATTAGCCAGAACTCCGACATGATCTAATATTTCCCCTTCACTGCTGGTCACTGTAGAAACTCAAAGCAGATAAGTGGCTAAAAGAGCACCACACAAAATGTGTTCTTCCCTGAGAATAGAAAGAGTTAGAACAGATCACTGATTTCTTTTCTTCAGAAACACTAGGAGAGTGAGTCAGTTGTGCGTCTCAGGCTGAAATGGAACATGACCTTCTCCAGAATGTCACGGAAAGAGTGTGGCTGTTCCTTCCTTCTCAGGATTGTTCCATCCAGTTTTTGCATGAAGAAATAAAGCTTCCTCCTCCCCTTTTCCCTCCCAGCCTGTTCCATTTGCCTTGTGCTTTAAGTTCAGTGCCTATGGGGGAGCTTGGGAGCTTTACCAAACCACCCAAAAGTATTAAAGAATTTCTGCTTGATAGATATTCTCTCTCAAATTGTTGGACATTTGCAAGGAAAAATGAAAGCAAGACCTCTGTAGAACATAGAGGCTGCAAATGATGCCACTGGCAAGACAGAATATTGCTCTCCTCTGTGTTTTTTCTTCCCAGGCTCGATAGGAAGGACCCGGAGAAAGGCAAGTCCTGGTGTACAGGGACGGTATCGGCAGAGCCACACAGATTGAACAGCGGCGAGAACAGAGGGACAACTACTGTGGTGCGAAGCAGAGATAAGGACAGGAGAGCGAGCAGCTGGCACCACACCGCAATCCTCCGTTCCTTCCCGAGAGCTCCCGCGGAGCATCCCCGCCACACGCTTCAGGTGCGCGGGGCAGGGCAGGTGCGGCACCCGCCCCTCGGCACCGCGCCGGGCCCCGCCGTGCCCGAGCGCTGCCAGCCCGGCTGTGAGGGGCTGTGAGGGGCTGGGGAGGCCCGCGGGGCACTGACCGCTGCTCTACCTGCCCGCCGCTTTACCTGCCCGCCGCTCTCCTGCCCGCTGCTCTACCTGCTCGCTGCCCCTCCTGCCCGCTGCCCCTCCTGCCCTCCGCTTTACCTGCCCGCCGCCCCTCCTGCCCGCCGCTCTACCTGCCCGCTGTCTCTCCTGCCTGCTGCCCCTCCTGCCCGCTGTCTCTCCTGCTGCTGCCGTGCCCGCTCCCGCTCCCGGTGCCGCCGGCGCGGTCGGGCCCGGAGCGGCCGGGCAGGGTCGGGGCGGAGCGCTGCGAGGCGCGGGGCGGCCGCCGCAGCCCCGGGTGGGTGCAAGGGGGCCGGGGCTCCCTCCCAAAGCACAGGGGGGCTGCTGCGCCTGGTGCCCTAAAAGCTCTGTCCCAGCTCTGACTAGGGCAGCTTTCCATCTCCTGGCTGCCTTTTAAACTGGAGCAAATAATGCAGAAACCATTTGTTTTTATTAAACACTGACTACCTTCAGCAAGTCTGAAGCTTTTGGAATAATTAAAGAGACTTCTAGGAAACTCTTGTTTCCGTGACTTCCCTAAGTGCTTCATTCAACAAATATGCGGTGCAGGAGTCTGCAAAATAGGGATGCTTACGTTCCTGGTGATGCTTCTTCCTTCACGTGTAGCTGCGGCTTTTAGATCTCAGCAAATCTTGAGCTTGTCTTACATTGCCTTAAGCTTGGTTAAGACACTGAGAGTATTTCCCAGGTTGTGTGGAATGATGATCTCCAGGCATTTCTAATCCAGGCATGCTCTGAAGGTAACGAGTGTCTATACACTCGGTACCTGCCTGAGAGGCATCTCTGCAACAGGGAGTCAAGCCCCCTCACTGGGGGTTATCCAGTTCTCATCTTCCAGTTGAGTTGTCTAATACTTAAAAATACTTGTCATACTTAGGCAATCTCTGCTATTACTGGGGGCTTATTTTCTTCCAAAAATTGTGTCTTTTTAACTCATGTTTCTCTGTAACAAAGGTAAATGAAGCCCCTACAAGAAATTAAACAGAAGGATGTTCTTGGTTTTCCACATGACCTGTTGTAAACTGAGAGGGCTTGAGATGCTGGGTGCAGGTAGGTCTGGACATGCACAGAAGCAGAGCTCTTGACACTTCCAAGAACCTTGAATGAAAACCCCTAAAAGATTTAAGTGTCTTCAGCATTAGGAAGAAGCAGTTGACGCAAGGCATGCTAAATGATGTCATGTAAATCATGCTTTAGGTAGCTAATGTGTAGGTCAAGGTCTTAAACCCTAAATGTATACATTCTTTAGGTTAGCCAAGGATTCATCTTCCTTTGCTTCTCTTTAACATTTTTAGTAATATATAAAAAAGCAATACATGTGTGGAGGAGGCAAGTCTCTACTGAAAGCACTCCAGAAAAAGACATTGAGAAGATTTGTAGCTGAAATAACCATTTCATAGAGATTTTTTGCTTGCTTTTTTTTTTCCTTTCTAGGCTAATTAAACATTCAGTTCTCATAACTGCTATGATTCTAATTATTTTCAATCATAGTGTCCCCTAGGGCATGACAAAGGGTTTTCCAGAAGTTATGGGAAAAAATTAATATATTGATCTACGAGATGGCATTCACAGAAGTGATTATTGTCTAATCCTTCTTTTTTGTTTGTTTCTTTAGACTATACATTTTAATAATGAAAACATACTTAACTGATGTTTAAGTATCTACATCACATAGATCTTTACCCACAGCTTACAGGTCTGAGAGGCACAGTGGACCTGATCACCTAGATAAGGCAGTTCTTTCCCATCTCAAACCAAGAACAGCATTAACTGGATCCTTGGTGCAGTCTCAAGCTGTGGAAATGTTTTGCATAATTTATTTTAGAAATGTTACATTCTCATAATCTCCTTAAATTTAGATCATGTAAGTTGAAACTGCTATCAGATGAGAAAAATTTCTTGCTGCTGAGGTGCTAGATTTTAGGAATGTTTTTCTGTACACATGCTTGTTATAACAAATAAGGTAAAATCCAAGCCATAGGATTGTTGGATTTCTGGATTCTATAATATATACACTCCTTAATTCCTGAACATCTTTATAGCAGGAATGCCATTTTTTCACCCTTCATATAGCTTTTTTACTATTATTAAAGTGAAATATTTTATGCTACTATTGTTTTAAAAGAAAACTAAGAAGAAAAGAAACAAGAACGATGTTAATGTGTAAACAATGTCCTGTTGAATGTTTTCCATTATCATATTTTCTTGGTTTACTGTGACTTTTCAAACTTTCTTCTTTTTACCCCATTACATATTTTTAGGCTGGATGACACAGCAGTGAAGGTGAAGGGGAAGGAGCCAGCAGCATATGCCAGGGACAAGGATCATGCTGCAGTTTGGTGGTAACACAGCTCTGCCAGCTCATTTCCCTGGCTGGCCCTGCATGTGGTGCCATGTGATCTCAAAGCTGTCTAATTCCCTCATGATCATCACGTGTCTTTCTGCTCCCTTTGATTCACCAAAGCAATGAACTTTTCTGTGACTTTGTCTCTCTCAGTATTTGTCAGTGCTTCTTCAGGTGCCACACTGAGGGAGAAAAACTTTGCCTCCAAACAATCATTAAGGGTATTGAAATACCCAACTTTCTCAAACAGATAACCAGAATTAATTACCTAGACAATTATGACACTGACACTAGAAGGAAAGCTGCTATCTCCAGTGTTCTGCACCTCTAGGAATTCTTTGTAGGTTCAGACATCAGACACTGCTGAATGCCTTTTGAGTGCCCTGGAATATCCTGTTGGGCCTTCAATCTGCTGTTCTAGGATAACACAGGTCTTCTGCACATCCCAAGCCATATCAACCAACCCCCCATGAATATCTGGGATTCCTTACAATATCCAGAATTGTGGATTCAGCAATTCAGTGAATTCAGCAATTCAGCTTTAAATGTCTATTAACAGCTCATGTTGCTCTAATCAGACTGTGGAACCTGATCAAACTCACCCCATAGAAGACATTCAGTGGCTGCTGCATTACACTCCTTCACACTTAATTAACTGCATTTACCAGGGATGAGATTCAGCTGCCTGAGCTTCTAGTGCCACCAGAGATGTCCCTGCACATCCTGCCCGCCTCCAGATTACACTGCAGAAGGGTTTGGATTTTCCATAGGTCTCGTGTCAGCCCCGTCCAGGTGCCCTGGATACCACACAGCATCTCAAATGTCACTAGGCAACATACATATAAGCAAGTAAAGCCTTAGCTCTCTGAAATAGGAGCTTAAACACCTAGTTTAAACTTAAAGGTACCTGTATTTAGGTGTGCTCATCTCTCAATAATTTCAGCTCTAACACCCCGTAATACAACCCCAAATGGAACTCTTTTTAGTCATGATATTGGTATCATCATTGCTGTGATACACCATTCAGGGAACACCATGCATAAGACTTACTTGAAACTGCTTCAGTTTGCTTCAGTGCCAGAGTTATGCATTGTTAAAAATTTAATTGTGATTTTCATTGTTTCTTCAACGTGTGTATGGACTGGATATACATTATTTCAGTCCTTGTTTTTGGTACTGTAAATTGGAACAAGAATCGTTGGAATTCTGGATACTGGTTTTCTTTTTTTTCAACAGCGATGCTACAAAGCAATAAGAATGTATCTTTCTGTGGTCGCTAGCAAGGTTCTGATCAGCAAATCCGGGACTCACTGTTTTCCACGGGCTAACGCACACGGCTTGCCACAGGGCGAGAAGATTAACCTGCTCCATCCAGGCTGCAGGAACAGCTCCTGCCTTCCTGAGTTCACATGGAGAGTGACGCCACAGCCTGCCTGATGGACACTCCGAGGGACAGACAGGGCTCTCTGTGTCCGGACACGGGCCGGGCCCTGCGGAGAGGGCACACGGCTGCCCCGACCCCTGCCCTCTGCCCTCTCCCAGCTCCTGTCCTCTGCCCCATCCCGGCTCCTGCCCTCTGCCCCATCCCGGCTCCTGCCCTCCGCCCCATCCCGGCTCCTGCCCTCCGCCCCATCCCGGCTCCTGCCCTCCGCCCCTCTGCCCCCATCCCGCCCCCTGCCAGCGCCGCGCTCCGGGGCGCGGGGACCGCGGGCAGCGCTCAAGGACGAGGCAGCCGCGGAGCTGCTTTGCTGTGAGCCGCGGAGCCAGCGGGCCTCGCTGTCCCGCTTTGCTTCCCCCGTTCTCCCCGGTGTGAGGCGGGGCAGAGGCAGAGCCGCGGAGCTCGCTGTCCCGCGTGTTTGCTGCGCGTCCCCCGTTCTCCCCGGTGTGAGGCGGGGCAGGGGCAGAGCCGCGGCCGCCCTCCCCGCCGGGCCCGCAGGCCGAGCTGGCGGAAGCGCCTCGCCTTCCGCTTCCTCTCTGCCCGGGAAGAGGCGGGCGCGGCTGCGGCCATGCAGGTCTCCAGCCTCAACGAGGTGAAGATCTACAGCCTGAGCGCCGGCAGGAGCCTCCCGGAGGTGAGGGCGGCGCGGGGAACGGCCCGGCCCGGCCCGGGTCCCGCGGCGGGATCCGGAGCCGCGCGGTGCCGGCGCGGGGCCCAGCCCGGCTGAGCTGCCCCGGCACATGTGCGCTGGTGTTGGGATCGGTACCGAGAAACAGCTCTGAGTGTTTCAGAGTTTAAATGAGTGAAACTTTGGCTGTAGAGCTGCTGGTCCACAGACCCCTAAGCAACACGACCTTTGTACGTGTTCTTGGTGTGGAATGGTTAAACTTACCAGTGGAAGGGAAATTGGAAGATAATCAAGGAATAAAAGAATTAGCGGCCTAAATGTCTTATGTTTCAAATCGTTGGATAAACTTTGATGCTCGGGTTCCTGTATGAATAATGAGCTCAAGACTGATGTATACCTTTGCTTGCAGTGGCTCTCTGACAGGAAGAAAAGAGCTTTACAGAAGAAAGATGTGGGTGAGTTTTCCCCTCGCAGGGTGCTCAGCAATACTTGGCTACTCCACCTACACAACATGCAGACCCAGAGGAGACTCCTCACTGACTGATACACAGAAGTTATCCCTAAGTCATAATATAAAAACGACAGACTTAAACTACAGATAGTTATGTCAAATTCTTGTATAGCTTCACATGAACATTGTATAACCAACGGTGTTTCAAATTTTAGACGTTAAATATTTGGGTTGTGTATTTGTGTAACAGAAACATGATGGATGAATTCCATGTTGTCCCTTACATTAAAATCAGACCATAAACTCCTCTGTGACGCTGTGCTAATCTTAGAGAGCAGGACCACATCATTATAGCCTAAGCTTCTTACACAAAATAAATTGGAATCACTGGAAGTGTTATACAAGAAACTTAAGCAAGAAAAAAATGTATAGAGGTAATGGGTGTAGAATACCTTATACAAAGCCTTAATTGTGAAAGTGTGCAATGACTATTTGCTACTTTGTTGTATAATAAGTTGTTACACAGTTACATTGGGGTACTAATTTATTTTGCACAGGGGTAGTCTGCTTCTTAGGGTTAGCAGACTGTGTTAAACTGCTTATAATGTGAGAGTTGTAATATATGTAAAGGATATTCCCTAAACTCAATTAATTCAACATGCTTCCTTAGGAAACTTACAGGGTTTTTTTGACTGATGGAATTGTGCTAATTCTACAATTTTTTTTCTTTATAGATATCCGTAGAAGAATTGAACTTATTCAAGACTTTGAAATGCCCACGGTTAGCACAAAGATTAAGGTATCAAGAGATGGACAGTATATTATGGCAGTTGGTGAGTTAACAGTCTCTCTAACAGAGGCCAAAAGTCCTAGGTAATCTTGGGTGCAGAGTGACTTAGTGTTTCGGGTAGTTCATTTTAAGAGTTCATTTTAAAGTGTGAAACTGAACATTCTGCTGGAAGCTTACTTTTAACATGTGACAGAATGGCTGTCTTGGGAGTGGTGCTGTGGAACACTTCTGTTTAGAATACATGGACTCTTAGAATCATAGAATGGTTTGAGTTGGAAGGAACTTCTGAAGATTATCTAATCCAACCCCCCTGCTGCCAGGGTTTATAATACAAACAAAAAAAACAATAAAACAAACCCATCTATAGTACAGTTAAATGCTAAGTTCTGAATTACTTTTAGTGTATATACGTTAAATAACTTGTGAACATCATTGTTTGAGTATTGTTTTATAGGAGGAGGATAATCTGCATTTTGTGACTGTCAAAATAGGACCCAAACATGAATCCTTTAGTAGGTGTTAATAACATGAGGAGCCTTGGTTTTACAGATTTACTGGAAGGTGTTACTAGATTCTGTATGACGTATCTGGTTGTTAGGAGAACCTGCATACTAGTGGGGTGCTTACAGAAACCAGGCTGTAAGGTTGTGATACTAAGAGGTATGTTTTTCCAGTCACAGAGGCTTTGGGAAGGTCAGAAGACTTATAGTAGAAACACAGTAAAGCCTGTATATGTAAGATGTTATACTTTAAAAAATGCTTTTGTGTTATCTTTTTGTTTCACTTTTTTCTTTAATTAAACATCAAATTACTCTTTCAGGAACTTACAAGCCCAGGGTCCGCTGTTTTGATACATATCAGTTATCCCAGAAATTTGAAAGATGCTTAGATTCCGAAGGTTAGTATAAGCCATGGCTGTTAGTACATAATAGTACCTGTCTGTCATTCATAATTCAGGTTGGACTCAAGCAGAAATTCTGCTCCCTGTGCTCAGGGGCAGAATGGACTTCAGGGGAACACAAGAATCTAGAGTAAAACCATCTACTCTTCAGCTCTGAATTTTCCCCTTTTATTCTGATTTCAAAGTTCTTTCCTTGCCTGGAAAAGAGAGTGTGAGTGATGTAAGATTTACCTTGAGACAGAAAGTGTGGGGCTCAGAGGGTGAATGTGGCTGAAGTCAGTGTTCTATTTGGTGGATGTGATGAGAACAAAGGCTGGGTGGTGGCAAAATCTCCCTTCTTACCTGTTCTTTGAAGCAGTAAGGTAGGAGTATGCACTGTGGGTTGCTCTGTTTTCTCTCTGGAGCCCAAGCTGAGTAGGTGAGTTACAGGGTAAAGAGAATTTCCTGGGGGAGTGTTGGTTTGTTTGTTTGCTGGTTTGGTTTTCTGTTTGTTTTCTGGAAACAAGGTACTTAGGGGTAGATAGTAGCATGGCCAAGGCCCTAATTGAACCTTATTTGCTACTAATTTGGTGGGAGAGCAACTGTGGTGAGGAAAATAAGGAGCCATCTAGACAATGGGAAAGGGAGAATTAGCTGGCAGTTAGAGCAGGGCAGGAGCTGCCACAGCTCTGAGCTTTTAGGGTGCTTAAATTTCAGGAATTATGGGATCGTTTTGTTTGTTTTGTTTGGGGTTTTTTTTTCCAGGGATGGTGGGGGAGGGGTGGGAGGGTTATTATTTCAGGTTTTTTTTGTTTGAAGACTGATGAATGAAAGCTGGGATGTAGGGGTGACCAAAACAATGAGAAATTGGGCACATTCATTATAGAAGAATTGAACTGGTCTGACTTTGATGTGTGTGAAAGTGATGCAAGTAATAAAAATTGTAATAAGAGCATGGGGGTGTTTCTGTGCTCTCTGCCTTAGGACTACAAGGAGTCATGTAGGGTGAAGGAGCACTGTGAGGCAGGGTTTCAGAGAGGCTAGGGAGTGGAAGGTATGGCAAGAGTGAAACTCTCTTTAAAATAATGGAAGTCATTGTAATCATAAATGCTTGCTGCTAATTAAATTCTTTTGAATTGGCATCTTAGTAGACTGCAGAAGTATGTTTAATTTGAAGTCTAGCATAGAGTCACTTCAGGTAACTTTAAATTAGTTGACCTTAAATGAGTTATCTCATTTAAATAGAAACAATTTAGCTGAAGCAGCTACTCCCTAATGTTGCCAACTCAGCTCAATTAAAACTAGGCGAAGTTCAATATGGTAGTGTTCAGCATGAATAGTAATTTTCACATTTGTGATTTTTTTTTTTTTGAGCCTTAACTTCTTTTGTGGAAGTGCTGACCCCTTGGAAGGACTGCACGTGCAAGTTTATGCATATATGTCCAAACTCATGTAATTCTTTATCATCTTTGATGGATTACCAAAGCTCCATGGGCCATACATTCACTGAAAACCATTTGCTTAGACATTCCCACACCATAAAATACATGGTTGAGCATTGTGTTGAGGAACGTGTCAAGTATACAAGAACAATAAAAAGACTACAGGATGGATCATATGTTTCTAAAGTTTTAGAAAACTACTTACAGTTTTGCAAATCAAGTTACATAATTAGAGATCTTACTAAAGATTAATGCCCGCATTATGCATTGACACCTGTGGGGAATACTTACATGACTAAAGATTAGCATGAGTGTAAATGTTTCCAGGATTATGCCAATGTTTGCAAATAAGTTTGCTTGCTTTGTTGACTCAAAATTCTCTTGCTCTCTCCTCTAGTGGTTACGTTTGAGATTTTATCAGATGATTACTCAAAGGTATGTTTAGTAGTTTTCAGTGTATAAATGAAAAAATTGTTTAGTATGTATATTAAAATACATTTTCATATATAGTAAAGGCAGTCAATCAACATGGCTTTTGGAACAAAATTGTTTTTTTAAAAACCGCAAACAGGATAAACATTTTTTGCACCTTTAAAATTTTGTTTGTTTTCTTTGTGTCTTTGTACTATAATTTACTTTACAACTTTCAAAGTCTTTTATCTGTTGGAGAGAAAAACTTCAAATAGTGATTTATCCTATGAGCAAAATAATGTGAAAATGGAATTAACTTTTCTTTCTTGACTAACATTTAGTCACAACCCTTTGTGACAAGTGATGCACAATACACTGTTTTTGAAAGGTGGAATAGCTATGGGTATGTTAACCTGATTTGTCAGTGTCGTTATAGACATGATGATGAAGAGCATATGAATGAGGCAGAAATTGTGGAGAGAAGTAATATCTTTTTTCTTTAGTTTTAAATGAAGTACTGTACCTGAAGGAATCACCTAAGTGTTTATTTTATGCTTTTATTTCCTGTGAAAAGACCTTACCATTTCAGGTATAAGTTTGTTTTAATAAATACTGCTATTTGATCAGAGACATGATCATCTAGCCTTGTAGCTTTTTTTGCATTTTTCCTGTGAGATTTCCAAGGAAGTGCATGAATTCAAGTAGCAGAAGGTAATGGCTGAGTCTTTACAGTAGCTTCCCACTTGTCTGTCTGGTGTCAAATGTTTCTGGCTCTACGTACCAAATAGTCATTTGGGAGACTGAGGAACATGCTGTCTTCCCAAATGCTTTTGACTGGTTATGAACAGAAAGGTGTGTGAGTTTTCAGCTGAAATGGGTGCTGTATTTCAGCTTCATACAATCTTTATGTTTTTAATTTTATTTTACTAAAACTTAAGAAATCATCAGAAAGAAAAATAAACTTCAAGTGGCTGTCATGATTTGTAGACATGTTAGAAAGAAGGAACGATATTTGAGAAATTACATTTGAAATTTTTAGAGTCATGGAAGTATTGATTGGAATAGGACCTTAAAATATAATTTTAATGCTTGAACAGTTCTGTCAAAATCTGTAGGCATGGTGGTTCCACAGATTTACTGAATAAATTGTTGCAATTCTGCTCTACCTCGTCATAAGGAATTTTTAGTTCCAGTCAAACCTGCCTGGGAAATTGTTAAGTTTTTACTGTTGCTACTGGAAAGAGTTTTTTTTTTTTTTTTGTGCTGTATTCTGTCCCTTGTCAGTCTTGGTAGCCCTCTTGGTGCTCTCAGCATCCTTTCATAGCCAGGAAAAATAGTGTCTCTCTAGATCTGTTCCTGCCATCCCTGTAAGGTTGCTTTGAGGCTTATTTGCATCTTCACAGTGAGAGCACCTTTTTTCTTTCATACAGATTAGTATCCATAAGGCCAGTTACATTTCTGTGCTTTTCTAAGTTTTAAGTCTAAAAGTCTTAGGCTTGGACTGTTGTAGACTTGGGAGAGGGTGTAGTATATTTTTTCCCACAGCCTTTTGCCAGGAGACCTGTATTTCCACATAGTATTTTTGCCACACACCAGTGCCAATGCTTTTGCTATCCTTAGGTTATAGTTTTCTGATGGTGACCAAAGTTAATTTAGTAATAAGAAAAGACAAACATGATTTACAGTGAGGTGTATCCACTACTAGTGGAAGAGAACATGAAAATATATTCAAGTCCAGTATTGTAGAAATTTGTGTTTAAATAGAAAATTATTAGCGGTAAGACAATTATACAAATTTATAAATAAAGATGACAGATTTAAAGTAACTTATGTCCTTCACCTTCCCTGAGTTTGTCATCCTTATTTGCATTGTTAGCAATGTAATTTAGCAGTAGAAAATTTTAGATATTCGCTATATATTGTTTTTAGAAGATGCATGTACTACACAAGCCAAAGGAAAGTGTCACTTTCCTAGGCCAAGCTAAATAGGGATGGCTCAGAGACAAGGGTTTGGCTGTGATTATCACGCATGGCATGAGTTTGGGCCAGGCCAGCTGTTCCTCCATTGCTCAGTGCCTGGCCATGGTTTGAGGTGCAGCATGAGTGCAGCAGGTGATGGGGTGATCCCATTGCTGATGTGGGAAGAATCCCTTCCTATGGGTATGTGCCATCTTAACCTGACATAAGGAGTGCAACAGCAGGACCTGGCCTATTTTATTCATTGGTGTAGATTGAGCTCTCTAGTAATGCCTCCCTTTAGGATTTTCCAGGACTGAGATGTTTGTCTAAGTTTCATAAAGAAACAATGTTCTTATTCAGCTGGCAAAGAAGAAAAATGCAGAAGGATCATTGGTGTCATTTACTGGAATGCTGTTGTACATCAGGATGTGTAGCTCATGTGCCTAGTCCATGTGAATGTACTGGTTCAGCACAGCTTTGTACCTGGAAGAAATCACTAACTGTAGTGTCTTGAAGGAAGTAGAAATATTAATTTTGGTGCAGCAGAGCATGAGATAACTGTGTTGTTTCTGACTGCAGAGTTGCTTTCAGGGTGTCTCATTTACTCTTGTGAATATGCATAAGATGTATATTAGTAAAACTCTGCTGTAGCTAGTGAGAATGATGAAGAACTAGTTGATTCTATCACTTTAGTAGAAATTGATTGAATAAGTTGTGATAAGGCTGTATGAGTTTGAAAAAAAAATCACTGAAGTTTGTGCTGTAAGACAAGTTGGGAAGATACTTGTCTGTTTCTGTATATTTCAGTGCTTTTAATTTTATTTTCAGATTGTCTTCTTGCAGTGTGGCAGATTTGTGGAGTTTCATTCACAGCATGGCCATTACTACAAGACAAGAATACCAAAATTCGGTAGAGATTTCTCTTACCACTACCCATCATGTGACCTGTATTTTGTAGGAGCAAGGTATTAAGTGGAATATTTTGTTTCAGTTTTGTTAGCATTGTTTTCCAATAATAAAATGAAAATTAAAATATTAGAAAAGCTAAGAAGTGGAGGAAGTTGCAATTCCAAATTAATAAGGAAGACGGTGAAGAGTGGAAGATATGGGAAGATTAAAATTAATTAGGTTTCCCATGCTATTTTAAGCTGTTTTTTTTTTTTTAATTCTTAAACCACGTATATCATGTATTTGCAAATTTGTATTTAAAACTGCCTGTCAGTGTGTTGTTTTAAAAAGTGTTTAGCATTTAAGTAAATAACTTTTCCTATCTTGGTTGGTGTTTTATTGCTGTGAAGTCTGAGTTAAATCACATAATTTGGTTTCTGAAAAGACACAGTAAAAATAAAATTAGATCCTTAGGGTTTCAAACAAAGTTAGTAGAAATTCAAGATGTAACTTAAATCACAGGAAATTGAGAAATGAGTTAATGTATCTTTTGCCTGGAAAAATAATAATTGGTAGGATATTTAAGTATAATAAATAAATGGTGAACGTGCATATTTTTTCTCTTTATTTTGAACACTGAAGTATATATTTGTCTTGTCGTAAATTGTAAATTCTGAAAATTGTATATTTGGCAAAATTAGGCTGTGAATAAGAATCCTTACAATACCTCCAAATTTACAGCAATGTTTTTCAGTATTTGTAAGGCACAAGAGTAATTTTGGGTTTTACTTTTGTAGTTCTGAAGTGTACAGGCTAAATCTGGAACAAGGAAGATTTCTGAACTCCTTGCAAACTGAAGCTTCGTAAGTTCTGTGTAATGCATGACCTCTGTCTTCTTTCCACCAGGTGGAAGCAGACTTGCAGCATGCTCACCCCCAGTACTCTCTGAACACTGCTCAAATACTTTGCAGGGTTGAAAGCGAACATATGCTGAGTCTGAGTCTCATTTCATTTTATGTTCTGAATTTTTTTTTGTTGTAGTTTTTATGTTTAATTGAATTTTCTTTCGTGGATGTTTTAAAATTGCTTAATATAGACTAAATAGGTATTATATAACTTGATCTTAAGAGCATTTCATTAAAACTTTGCCATTATTACTCAATTTAGCCATCATATAGAGATCTACCCACAGGGTATGTACTTTCCCAGACATGTCTTTGTCCTTCTGCTCTTGAAGTAGCCCAAAGAGAATTTTATATCTCCCGCATGTGTCTGATTCTTTTGAAAACCCTAACAGAGTAGGAACTGAGCTTTTTTTCATGTGGAGAGAGGCAGATGAGAAGAACAGACTTCACTAGATAGAGTGGCTTGTTGGTGGGCAGCAGCTGGTGCTGGGTGGCCAGAATAGCTTAATGGAGCTCAAAAACTGAGCAACAGGAGGAAAAAAAGGGGAAATCCTGGAATGGGAGAGGTAAAGGTGTAAAGTAAAATCTGGGTTAGAGAGATGTGACTGAAGTTGTGAGGTTTTGAGGTGAGGGAGTTGGATAAGTTACAGGATTAGAGTTAGAGAACTTTGAATGGAAGAAGTTGGAAAGTGCTGGGATAAGTGGTGTAGAAAGAAATATTTGTACTTTGGAAGAATTGCTGTTGAAATACAGGGCTCTTGAGTGCCCTGTTGAGAAACAGAATACTTGGGTGAGATGAAGGAGACCATTGGTCAGATGGAACATATTGGAGATGTAAGCCATAGAACATAAGTAATCATAAAGATCTTTTGATGTAATTAGAATCAGAGATTCATTTAGGTTGGAAAAGACCTCTAATATCATCAAGCACAACCATGAACCCAACACGGCCAAGTTCACCCAAGACCAAGTCCCCAAATGCTTCATCTAATGTCTTTTAATTATCTCCAGGGATGGTGATTGAACCACTTCCCTGGGCAGCCTGTTCCAGTGCTTGGCAACTGCTTCAGTGAAGAATTTTTTCCTAGTATCCAATCTGAGCCTGGAACACCTTGAGGCGATTTCTTCGAGTCCTGTTGAGTTGTTTAAGAATACAGTGGAGCAGAGTGATGTGGCAGGGCTTGGTGGTAGGAGGTGGATATGGGTAGAGGAACGCAGGACCTCAGAGCCCAGGCTCCTGTTCAGGGCACAGTCATATGAATTCAGATTAATTTTTTCAGGGGGGTCTTGAAAATTCCAAAGATGGAAATTTCCCAGCCTCTGTGATTAAACATTGCAGTGCTTAATTATCCTCACAGCATAAAAATATTATTCTTACATCCAGTTGGAACCTTACCTGTTTGAAGTAATCAGCACTGTCTCTGCATCCAGATTTTTAGTAAGCTCTCCTGAAGTATGGGAAGCTGTTGGCATCTGTCCCTCCCTCCCTCCCTCCAGCTTTTACTTTTCCAGGCTGAACAGTAGTGTACATGATTACAGAAATCTTACTAGTTCTTAATGTATTAAATTGTTCTGAGGCCATTAAACTTGCTTCTTTTTCTCTTGTAGAGAAAGTAGTGTCTGTGACATAAATCCTGTACACTTCTTGTTTGCTATGGGGACGGCTGAGGTAAATGTTTGCATTCGTTTTGTGAAAAGGGCAATGGTGTTTGTTTCCTTTTTATATTAATTTGCAGGAGGATAAGAAGAAATCATGAACCTAATTAATTTAATTGGTCTCATTTGCTATGGTAGATATAGATAATGTTAAAAGATGACTTTTCAGAGCATAGTGCAGATAAAATATTGGAGTTACTTGGTTGCTGAGCACTTGAGATTTTGCAGATGGGAGCGAAAATAATGTTCTCTCATTTTGCAGTGTAGCCATCTGTAGAAACTAGCTGGCATGTGTATCCTATTAATCTTAAGAAAATTAGTGTTAGTGATTTTGATTTAGATTGCATTGAAAAAACTACAAATTAAATGTGTGCGCCCTCTATGTCATTATTAGAACAACCGTTGTCAACATAGGAAATTTTGTTAATTATTCCTTAGATTAGATAATTCATAATTTTATTTAAATTTTTTCAGACTTGATGGCACAAGCTTGAACCATATTTTCTAAACTGTTTAGGGTAAAGTGGAATGCTGGGATCCTAGAACTAGGAATCGAGTTGGGCTGTTGGACTGTGCATTAAGCAGTGTGACAGCAGACACAGAGTGAGTAAAGGCTACCTTTTCAAAGTGTGTTGTTCTGGATTTTTCAGAAGTTTTGGTTGTTTTAGAAATAAATCCCACTTTGCTTTAAAATTACCTACCTGTTCTCTTGTCACTGCTAGTGTGAATAAAGGATTTTCTTAGTCACAAAGGAGTTCTCTTAGATGCTGATCGAAGTAGTAGTGGCTATTTTTGTATACAAATACACATTGTGAATGTAAACAGTGCAGCTTTTTGAAGTAGTATTTCTGAGTGATACCTGTGAATTATATTTCTATTAGCTAAGAATTAACTTAGCTATCTTTTAGCATTAAAAAAATTATTTGCAGGCTTTATTGAAAGAATGCCTAACTATAACCATTGTGCTTTGCAGGATAGAAGGTTTGCCATCCATTTCAGCACTGAAATTTGATGGGGCTTTGAATATGGCTGTTGGAACATCTACTGGGCAGGTAGATTTGACTTCATGTACCACAGTTCTTAGGAGATCCTGCTCTTGGATGCAGTATATATCTATTACTGCAAGTGTTTCTTAGACCATAAGTTACATGTATAGAGAATTTAATTTTATCAAATGCTTGTACTCTTCAGAATTTTGTAGGTACCACTTTAAATCATCATAGCCTACATACTGTACAACTGCAAATTTGCAGTTTTCTTATTACTTGAGTCAATTGTATAGGGAAGTTGTTGCTTTTTGGGACTACGAGTACCATCTCAATGCAACATATGTGCTCTCCCTCATCTTGATGTTGGCTAGAAAACCAGAAATTATTGCCTTTCAACTGTTACTTTTATGAAGAATCATTTCAATTCATTTATTGTTACCATCATATTTGTAAGGGGAAGTGTGGAGAGTGTTTCCTGCCTTCATCAGTATTTTCATGGATTTAGAAAATGGTAGCTTCTTCAAGAACAGATATGTGTGTGAGAATTGTATTTGGTATGTTAGTGTACAAGTCAGACAAATTTTGTTGTAGATGGTGTTTCTAAATAAATAAACTGATAATTGATAATATTGTTTTTTCCCAAAGATTATTGTTTTTCAGACTTTACATTTAACTTTCTCGAGTTCCATAGGAAATTTTGGAGATAGAATATAAGTTTCTGGAAGACAGGCCCCGTACTCTCTACTTTCCTTGACATAAAAAATTATATTCTCTGGTGTTTCACTGAGGGAAAGTTATATTCACTGAATCTGGAAGGGAGTCTGAAAATTTAAATTATGTAACTACAACACAAGAATCTGAAAGTGAAATATTACTAATTATTAAATACTAAGAGTATTAAAACTAAAAAATGGTTCATTTTTTTCAATAGGAAATAAGAAGTCTTTAGAAAGATTATTAGGTCTTAAATTCATTAATTTTTATAAATGGAAACATGCTGATGTTAATATACCTGATTGGAATAAACTGAGCTCCTTTAGTAAGTTGTTTTCAGAATTCAAAATTATTTAATGTAAATCCTGCCTATGTAAGTAAAATCTCAAATTTAGTTAAATGTTTAGTGAAGATCTGATAGGCATGACTTCCTCATGATCTTATAATGTTATAAATTTAATTTGTCTCTTATTCTTGAAGGTCCTATTATATGATCTCCGGTCTAGTAATCCATTAATAGTCAAAGATCACCACTATGGCCTGCCTATTAAATCAATTCAGTTCCATCATCAGCTGGATTTAATTATCTCTGCGGATTCTCGAATCATAAAAATGTGGAACAAAGATACAGTAAGTAGTTTTATGTTACTGCATTCAGATTTTTTTAATTTTTACTTTATTTGGGTTGGGAGTTTTTGGGGGTTTTATTTTGGTTTGTTGCTTTTGAGTGGGTTTTGTGCTGCTTGATTAATTAAGCTGAAATTCAGTGTAAGAAGTTGAGGTTTTAATGTCTCTTAATTTACATAGCATTTTGTCCTGTCTGACTAAATCAGCATCTGGGAAGTTATTCAATAGCCTGTCAGGTATAAAGATGTAGTCTTAGGGGGTTTTTAGCTGTTTGTACATGTCTGGCCAAGAGGCTTCTTTCAGGAGAAGGATTTAAACATAAAAAGTAGTATCTTAGCCATTGCTTTGGTTTGTATATTTCTCACAGTGTTCTTGAATACAGGCAGTTATGTTTTTTTCACCAGAGAAAACGTGTTCATTCCAATTCCCTGCTCAAAGTAGCGTTGATTTCAAAGGTAGATCAGTTAAAGACCTATTAAAACCAGGTGCTGCTTATTTTCACAGGATCCTATTTGGATACTGAAGCAGATACTGTGTATACAGCCAAATAACAGTGTGCCTTAGTAACACTGTATTAGGGGATTATGTTGCAATGGGCAATGTATTTATCCTTGCCTTTGCACCTCTAAGTGAAATTGAAATCTCTAATTTTCATATAATTCTTTTCATTATGTCATGCCATCCTCTTTCTTATCTTTCTGTCAGTGAATGTTACTGTGAATCTGTGGGGCAACATATTTTGTTACCCCATAGATTCATTGTAACACTATTGTAACTTGTTTTGGTTTGAGGGTATGTCTATAGTCATTGTGTTCCTTCTAAAAAACATGCACCATCTATGCTTTCCTAACTTTATAGTGAAACATAAAAAGTGTTGTAGTAGAGACTTTTTTTCCCTAATTATTTCAGGCAGCCACTTCAGTATTGTTGTGCTGCTTCATGAACTTTCAACAGCCTCTTATTTTTTCTGTGATCACATGTAGTTTTTTGTAAGCTCCTCTGCAGTTAATTGTTACTGTTTGAAAGAGCAAATAAATTATTCGTTATTATTTGAGACATCTGCAGTGTCCTCTCTCCATTTTTCCTAGGTATGTATGTATATTTCCCTCCTTGAGAATGAAGCACTGTAAGGCTTGTCAGGTGGCCTCTGGTGGGAAAAGGGAGGGTTCCTCACTGCTGGAAGGCAAAGATAGCTTTGGACTCTTTCCTAGAGTATGTTCCAGCTGGCTCCATCTGTCCCAGATGCTGGTTCCTGACTATCTCTGGCCAGGAACCAAGTGCAGAGGCAGACTGCGGGTGGAGAGCACATGGCTTTGATACCCGAATAGCCCCATGCTGAGACGTGCCTTGGGGTGGGGAGCACCAGGCTTTTGTCTGCTGAGGCCAGGGTGGAGGAGGACTCCTCTTAATCATCAGGGAGAGACCAGAGGTGGGTGGGGTAACAGCATGTAACTAAGAGGGAAAGGAAGGGCTCAGAAAGGTAGGTGGGATTGCTGCAGGGAAAGAAAAAAAAAGAGGAACAGGATCAAAATTTACCTTGTGCCTGTCCCTCATTTAAAATTGTGTAGGCATGTAGTCTCATGCTTCAGATTATGTGGTCCAGTTGTTAGAGACTCTTCCTTTACTGGCTGTTTTGTGTGTTGGCTTATAAGAGCACCTGTATTTTGTCTGGGTTTTTCAGACTGTGTTCCAGTTATTATTTTGAGAACATTGTTTCCTGCTTTTACCTCTTTCTTAAGTAACTTTTATAAGTTCAATTCTGATCTAAGTTAGATACCACTGTATGCTCTTACTACTTTTATTTTGTATCAAGACCTCTTTATAATGAGTTTATAAATCATAAATAAAGTACTGAGCTATATTTAATTTCATGTAGATATTAGTACAAGTGGAAGAGCTAAACTCCAGATTCAAATTCCACTTCTAATCCATTTTTTAAGCTAATCATACCTAGCAAAGTAAAATTATTTAAAGATGTCACATTCTGAGTTGAACAAAGTAAGGGTTACACTGACAGTGTACTTGGAACTTCTGGACCTCAGCCCCACTTTTGCCTAAAATAAAGTAAATCTGACATATATTTTCAATACAAAAGTATAAACTGAGAAATTAGAGGAGCCACTGTACACTGCTGTGTCTTCAATTACCAGTTGGCTGCACTTCTTTGTAAGAAATTGAATCAGAGATAAAAGACAATATGTTCAGATATTAATAAAATTTTATTGTTCTGCAAAGTCTGTTCCATCTTTATTCCATTATGTTTCTTAGCTTCTATAGTAGCTATTATAAATGTTTTGATTTACTGAATTTAATTATATTGTTTGAAGTTTTTTATTTATTTTCTTCTTACAATTTCAGGGAAAGATATTTACTTCAATGGAACCAGAACATGATATAAATGATGTTTGTCTTTATCCAAATTCAGGTATGTTAAGTATATTAAAGGCCTGCTAAATTCAAAAGGAAAAGCTTGTTAACCCAAGGTGTGGTCTCTGTTTAGGTGACACAATTTAGGTCTACTTTCCTCCTTATGGCACAGCTGGGAATAAAGGGTTATGTATCAGCTAGTGTCCTTGTTTCCTCTGCATCTGTATTATATAGGAGCCTCTTTGCAGTTAGAAGCTGCTGTGCTGTTAATTGAGTTATTGACGCCTTCAAATATCTGAAGTGACTCATTTCATAAGAATAGGAATTTTGACCTATTGTCTTGACTAAGTCCCAGATGAGTTAGAGCTTGCTTTCTAGAGGTAGGAAAAATCTCTTTACAGCAAATTTACACTTTTTTTTCAAGTGTTTCAAGAATTTGATCTTTCCTTGATTTAAATACAGCACTTAAATTGTGCCATCCCTTAGGTTTAATACTTTGGTTTTACGTGTAGATTCCTAAGTGCACAAATTTGCATGGTTTTTGTGATTGTTTTCAGACTTGTTGCATCTCATAATGTTATGTTTAGAGATCAAAACTAAGGATCACTTTTAAACAAGGTTTCCAGGACTTAATTTATGAGTAAAAATATTTTACAAAGTGATGGTTGAATGTGCATATATGCTTTGGTTGTACTTCAGATTGCAACTGGACTTAATTTTCTTGCTTAAAATGAGTTGCTTTAGTTCTTAAGTATGATGTGACACCTACTTCCTTTTTAGAAAGTAGTACTGAAAAAGATGAAGTAAGCTGGGGCCACTAGGATGGCACAGAGCAGAACAGAGCAAAAGTATGTGCTCTGTGGAAACAGACAATGCCTGAGTTGCAAACTGCTATTATCCTGATTTTAGAGGTAGCAGTAAAGACAGAGTACTTGGACTTTGATTCATACTAGCAGCTCAAATTTAAGATTGTAGATAAGTGAGAGTGAGATTTCTAGCAAGTTAAAACTTATCGGTCTTTTCTGCCAACTTCAGTTAAGAATGGGTTGGAGGTTTATTTTTTTTCTTTTTTTTTCCTTTTTTTTGTTAAGATGAGTAATTAAATACTCTGGGGGCATTTTTGACCTTATGAGCAGAGTATATGCCATGTGCCCTGGCTGAATGTAGGAGTTCATGTGGGTGTATTTGAGAATTACTGTGTGGTGACAGGATGGACTGTGCACCCTGGAGATGGATAAACCCTCATCCATGGTGGCTGCAGAGATAAATTGTTGGAGTAAATTATTTTCAGCATTTCACTCAGGTTTCACTTGTGAGCTTATTGATTTCATCTAAAAGAGAACCTGGCAGCAAATTAACATCCACACAGCATCAATGAAGAGCTCACCACAGGGAGTTGAACAGAAAAAAGCTACTTGTCAATGTAGAATCATAGTGTAATTTAGGTTGGTGGGTACCCCTGGGAGTTGTATATTTCCTACTCAAAGCAGGGCCAACTTGAAGTTAGGTTCAGCTTTGAAGTCTGATCAGGTTTCTCAGGTCAAGTCAAGTTTGAATATGTCAAGGATAGGCGTTACTCAGCTCTGGATGCCCTGTAGCCTTTGTGATATGTGGACATGACTTGTGTGCTTTTGCAGAAATGATTTTCATGGGATTCTGCAGGACAAATCTTGTAGCACAAAGAATTGAACGCACAGGTTGCTCTAATGTTGCTATTAGGCATTGCTCTTCACATGTCTGTGATTGAGATCTAGATTGTGCAGTCCAGTTCTGTGTCCCACATCGCCTGCTTAAATCAGTGCTGCTTTTCTTATTGTCTGTATGGGGACAGTTTGATCATTTTGGTTAAGAACTGTTGTGGGAAGAAAATTGGGTTGTATTTTATAGTCACATGGAGACCGTGGGGCAAAAACTAGAGCATGTTGCAGTGGAAATTGAGAGATTGAGGGTAAGAGGTGGTGCATCATGTGGTCATCATTAATATTGTTGGACCAGCATTTAAGATGCCTTCGAACCACCTCATTCATCTTCAGAATTTAAGGATTGATCATGACTGAAGATCTGAAAATAAGGAAATGCTTTCAGTAAGACGGGCTTGCAGTTATGGAAAGTTGGAAATATAACATGATTTTGGTATCAGTATGAGTTTGGCTCAGTGCTCTTACTGGTGCCCCAGCATTCTCAGAGCCCCTTTAGATGCATGACACAGGGAGCCCAAGATATCTTTGCCTAGCTTGTGTTTTAATGCTTCACGTGTCACTGCTGCTCAGAAAGGCAAACCCCCCTTTTCACCCTTGTTGGAGAGATAAGGATTTGATGGATGGACTATTCAGGGGATGAGGAATTGTTTGGAGAGTCTCATCCAGAAGGTGTAGTGGTCAATAGTTCAATGTCCAAATAGAAATGAGTGCCAGGTAGTGTCCGCTAGGGCTCTATATTGGGACAAGATTTATTTAGTATCTTCATTAATGGCATAGACAGGAGGATTGAACTGTCTCAGCACACTGGCAGATGACACCAAGCTGAAGCATGTGATGCCATCCCGGCATACTTGGACAAGCTTGAGAATTGAGCCCATGGGAATCTCATCCATACCAAACTGTTCTATTTTTCTATAAGTCCATCAGTTATTGTAAACTCAAGATCAGTATACCGTGAACTAGTTTTTTTGGTGGTAGTTTGTCACAGTTAGGCATTTTTAATTAACTATTTTACCAACCAGTTTCAGTATTAGTACCTTTCCTGGGAAGCAAACCCTTGTGTATCTTTGATCAAACTACATGATGACAAACTTCAGTGGATCTCTTAGTCGAATGTCTTCCTCAGATATCTTCTTCTGATCACACATGAACAAAATGGGGCTAGGGGAAAAAGGTTTACCACTTACTGAGTCAATTTAGCCTTTAGTCAATTTAAGTTGTGGAATATAAATGAAACTTGACAGTATCTTCAGTGTATAGAAATCTGTGTCCAATTACAGTAAGAAAAGTTAAAAGGTAAAAATCTGCATTTTTTAAAGCTGCTGCTCCTACATATTATCACTTCATACTCCTATTTTCATTCTTGTACATTCATGATATTGTATTGCAGACCATTTTCTAGAGAGGGTCTTAGTAAAATTTCTGAAATGAGACTCTCCTTTATTTCCCTTCTACAGTAATCAAACTAGGCTTTTATGTAGTTTGTTAGGGTGTGGTCTCTCTTCCCATAAAAATTTATTAAAACTAACAAGTTGAAGCAATAAAAATGCATGGAGTAGACTTCTCATTTAAGAGTTGTTAACTTTCATTCTTCTATTTCCCTTGTAGCATACACTCATATACTGTTCAGAAGTCTGTTTTTGTCCTCCTTTAATTATTGGTAGAAGACTCAAAGAGGAGGTTTTACTTCACCGTCATCTTTGAAGCATCTGCAGAATTAATTTCTGTCCATATTTCTAATGATTCCTATTCAGTCAATGGAAAGATGCTTTGTCTTATGAAATAGTAGTGAATGTGCTGCTAGGGGAGCATGTAACTTGTACTATGTGTGTGTGTGTATTCAAGCATATGCTATAAATTCTTGCTTTTTCCTTAAATTGCCTGCAAACCTTTTCAGGCACAGTTTTTTAGTCTGTTTGCTGACTAAGCTTTCACAAATATCTTGCTTTGCTGGGAAAGCAAGCCCCCTTTTTTTGACATTATAAGTCCAGCTGCATTGTGTAGTTATAATAAAAGGATTAGGTAGGAAGAATTACTCCACCCATGGTAATTGCATTCCTCTAGTTGGGTGTAAATTAAATTTCTGCCCTTTGGGTGTGTAGTAATTGACCCAATTATTCATAGTCTCAGTGGCATATGTTACAGTTCTTTCAGATGAGAATGTTATCTAATTTGATGGCACTTTTCTTCTTCTTAATCTTTTGTATTACCTGTTGATCAGCTACATTGGAAAGACAAAATATAGATAAACATAAAAGTATGTGGCAAATGTTCTTATTACTCTTTTATGTAGAAGGAAATTGGGAGTGTTCTTCATTTTGAACTTACAAGAAGTTGTGTGGCAGTAGGAGATTTTCCATAGATATATGGAAATACATATACTTCTTAATATTCCTACAGTATTGTTTTTATATTCAGTGGTGTGTCTTGGTTATATTCATAGATACTTCAAATTCTACATTTGCCCTGCTTGGTTACAGCACTAGTATTGCTCCTTCTGAAGCCACAGTATCCTATATCTCATTTTGGGTTGGGAAGCTGCTGTTGTATTTCCCAAGATGAAATATGAATGAAGGTGTAAGCCATGCTATGATGTATGGCTCTGTTGAGGTGAAACAAAACCAAATAACCACATGTACTAATACCAATGTATTAATACTGTAATTTTATGTCCAATGTAGTTTTTAACTGCAATGCTAACTGGATTTGTTCTAAGCAGTATTAAGGGATGAACTGCTCACATTTGTTATGAAAATTGTCAGCCTGCACTTGTCAGAGCTTAATGTTGCTTAAAGAGGTGCTGAACAATTAAGATAGAGGACAAAAGTGAATGAATATATAGAAAACTAAGTGTTGTTAATTATGCTGATATCACACCTTTCTCTCTGTGGTATTTGATGTGACAGTTTATTACAGGTCTTGATTAATGTCCATTCCAAGCCAAGAATATGTCCTTTATGAGCTTTTTTTAAAAATGGTATTATCCTCTTCTGATCAATATTTTTAAATGTGGATATCTCTTTTTAGGAATGCTAATGACTGCCAATGAAGCCCCTAAAATGAATATCTATTATATACCAGTAAGTAATACAAGTTGTTGCTGATATTGCTCCTAAAGACAAAATTGTTTTGTAGCATTTAGGTATTTCAGTTGAAATTAATTTCTACATTGTCTGAGTTGTCACAATAAAGTAAATTTAGGTTAACTATAATTTATTAAAGTAACATGTTGAATTACTTAAAAAACAACCTGTAATTTGCCCTTTGCTACTGGTTTCAAAACTGGTTAGTGGCTGCAGAAAATTCAGGTGGAGCTTTTTTTGATAGCTGATGAAAAATAATTCCTAAATAGGGACTATGTTTTTCCAGATAATAACTTTGATTGTTGTGAAATTTCATTGGTGTCTTTAATATATGGTGTACTGTGACATAGCAGTAAATGTTCTTCTGTTCTGACAAAGAAATCATACTACATGACTTCAGGTACGGCTTTTGACTGCAACTTCTGCTCAATGCCCTTCAAATGCAGCTTTTCGTGGGATAAGCTTTCCACTCAAAAGGTTTAACTGTAGGTTTAACTCTATGTTTTATCTCTGCAGATTGGTTTTAGGGAGACTTAGCAGCAAGCCTTCTGGTCAGGGAATTGTAGAGAAAATGACACCTGCATTTTGCTCTTGGTTTAGTTTATACAGTGTGTTCTCTAGATGTTTTCTTGTCCTGATAGAAGATAAATAGTAGGACACCTATGTAAATTTTACATGCAGAATAGCTGACCAGACTCCGAAAATACATATACTTCTTAATAAATTTTATTCATGATTTGAACAAATTATAAAATTTATTAATATTGAAATATATACGTAACTATTTTTTAAATAAGCCAGAAAGTCTTCATTTAGCTAATCAATTTTAAATTAATTTAAATTTAATTTTTTTCAGTTCATTTCTGGTCATCCCCCACTGCCATATCTGCTGTATATGATCTTGATTACGTTTAGGATGGAGATTTATGAGTTTACATTTATCTTTGTGGAATAGAATATATACACATGTTGTATTTGCATGTCTAAACAAAACAGTGTACCCCTCTAAACAATTCTGTAGTCTGATGTATTTATTTACATTATTAACTTTTTGCATTTAAGAGATGTGGATTTTATACATGAGTTTTGTCAGGTTGTTCTTTGGATGTGACTTGCCTGTTTCAGTAATTCAGCTGTACCCAGCTCACATTTTGTTAACTGCGCTGTTCCATGCTTTGAATAACAAAGGGAGACAACAAATATTTTTTTATTTATGACAAAATATTAGCTGTAGTTAGAAGATGAACACTTTCTTTCTATTTACCTTGTCCTTTGTAAGGCTGAGAGAGTAGCTCTCCAAGCATTTTTTTCTCTCTTGTCTTTTTTAATTAATGGATTAGGGAACACAAACTCACATATTTTTGAAATGCGATGAGTTTTTAAAACTGGAATTGACTAGTTAATCACTTTAAATAATCCAGATGCAAAAAGCATTCCTTCTGTCACTAAAGGTAAAGTTCAGATTCTCTCTGAAAATTGTGCACTGAGATTATGTTTTGTGCAGGTGTGCATGATACATGAACCTGACTGCTATAGCACATGAGAAGTTCACATCCAGCTTAGCCAAGAAGTTATTTCATTGTCTTGATTGTCACCAGTGATGAATGTTTGTTAGAACTTGTTCAAGCTAGCACTATTTTGAGTATTCTTGCACATATTCTAAATCAAAATGAAACATACTTTTTACTCTCTCAAAAATCTCTCATAGAATCCTCTGTGAGTACTGAATTCATGTTTCTGAAGTCAGACAAGTAATTTTTAGTTAAGAAATATAAGCACTCTGTATTAGATCTCAGATAATACCTAGAGACAATATTGCAAACTTAAATACTGACTAATACTAATATTTTTGCAGTATGTGGGCTATTCCAGTGAAGATTAACATAAATCTTGCCATAAACCATCTTCCTGTCTGACCATCCCCTGATTTTTATAGCTGGGGTCTGCCTAAACTCATTTGGATGGTACCTTTTTATGGGTTTTACACTCACAGTGACATGAGTATGCAGGTGGACCCAAATGATGAATAAAAAGCATAAATCCACATGAGTTCTATATTTGAAATATTGTTGTATACAAGAAAATTTAAAATTTATTTCAAAGGCTACTGCCCAGTTTACATTTGCTTTTCAAATAAGCTGAACCTCTCCAGTTTGTGTCAATGGTTTTGAGTTTGAAGACTGTTGAACATACCTAAAATACTGTTGTTACTTTTTTAGTTGACAATCTGTTGTTCATTTCAAAGCATGCAATGCTTACTTTAGGCAATAGAAAAGTTAGATAGTATTCAGAAGAAGTTACTTTGAAATAGAGACATAAATCTCACACTCTGGTCTGATTTTTTTTACCCTGTGCCTTTTTGCAAGCAAGACAGAAGGGGCTGGCACAGACAGTGTTGCATAATTGAAGGGTGTTCTACTACATTTCCTAAAAATCAAGTATGTAGCTCACTAAATCTATTGTTGTTGACTGTTTTGTCTATTTTTTAATATACTTTTTGCATGAAGAAAATATGAAACGGAGGACTTGTGTCAGCCTTCAACTGCTTCAGGGCTTTTTTTATTAAGGAAAACTTAATGTTATTAACACGTTCATGTTACAGTTTTATTCCTTGATCTTCAGACTAGTTATTTGAGCTCAGTGTAGCACACCTGTCCTTTGGTTTCTCTGTCAGTAGATGATTAATACATGTGTTTTTTCCATCCTTGGAAGACTTACTAATTTCCTTGCACAGGCAAAGTTAAGTTTAGTTATGTGGGTCTTTGGAGCAAAATTTGAAGAACTATATACTTGATCTCTTTTCATGGTGTCATTTTCTATCTTTTTCTAAGAACTAGGATTCACATTTTTTTTAATGAGTAACTTAATTTTCTCTTCATTTCTTTAAGGTAGACTTGAATACTACTAAAAATGTGTCCTTTGTTTTTGAGATGTTGACAGGAACTGAGTTATAAGTCTTGTTGAATTTCACAACAGAATAAATGCCTGGGAGAAATGCTACTAACTGCAAAGGACAGTTATGTAAATAAAATCCATTCAATTGCCCATGCCCATCATTGGCCTGTAGTGCTAATAATTATTCTCTTGTTTTCAATGCTCATTGGAACAGCTATAAAGCATTGCCATGGTTATGATCAAGGAGGATACTTCAAATCCCAAATGTGTGGTGCTGTGCTCTATGTAAGGAGAAAAAAATTCGCAGCAGTGGGAGTCTTGCAGAGCAGTATGTGCATGGATGGGTGCAGACAGACCCAGCATCCACTGTCCATGATTGGAGTTGGCCAGACAGTGCAGGACTGTGCCCAGCCCAGCATACCCAGCCTCTCAGCAGGTTTTATTAGTGTGGGCACAGCACTGTGCTAGCACAGCTCATGACTGGTGAACTGGAGCTGGCTCGTGTCCGGCCAGCTTGGAATGTGCTCTGGCTGAGCTCATGTCTGACTGAATTATCTGTGTACATGTGCCCATTCTCTGCATTGTTAATGCCAAAGCTAAATTTCCATTTCAAACCCAAAAAATTGCTGTCTCTTAACTTCAGGATTATAGAAGATTTGACAGTGAGTATCATAATATTGCTTGTAAAAGAAATGGCAAGCATCAGCTTTTCTTGCAGCAGTTTCATCAGGATAGGTATGACAGTTGAGACAAGGAATGTCTGAGAACACTGCATTTCTTATAAAAAAGTAAGAAATCACTGCAGCTTTTTCTTTTGAGTGCAAAGCTGTTAGTAGAGGAAGTACATGGTGATGTTTTGGTTTTCTAGAAAGGACAGGCAGGTTTGCTTTTCAGTGGCAAGATACCTTGTAGAGGTACACAGTGCAGAGTGACCAAAAAGCACATTGAATCTGTTGAAATGAAATGTTTGTGTTACATAGGTAACATCTTGAGCGGCTTAGCTTAGAGACTTTGTTTTTGTTTTATTTTGCTGGGATTTAATGAGGGCAAGTGCCTCTGAATTCCTGACTGGAATTGGGCTGTTTGCCATTAGTTTAATAGCTAACTCGCAGTTTATGCAAACATTTGGAACCTGCTTGTTGCCAGCTGGCTTCCTGGTACATCACTTTGATGTGTGCCTCAGGAAGGTTGAAATGAAAGTTGTGTGTGCCTTGGGATAGTTTTTAGACTACTGACTCAGAAACATAAGTTGATTCAATAGTGCAAGCAGGTCCTGGCCAAAGAAGTGAAGAGAACAGAAGTCTCTGCACATGACACATGGTGGTCCACTGACCTGGGATCTAAGATGAGTCAGATTCTCTTTAAGTTTAATTGAGGCTGTCATGTTCCATAACGTACAAGGTTCTCTTTGCAGGCTGCACAGAAAACCCCCTACATGTCAGCTCCTGGGTGCTCTGGGTGGAAAGCAAGGGGCATAGGTGTTACTCTTGAGTGTTTACTTCTGGTTACACAAACTTGTCTGACCTTAACACAGATGTTGCAAATCAGTCCTGTCTCATTTATTGGACCTGAAACATGAACATACTGAAACTGAAACTTGCTCTATTCATTAGGCTGTTAAAAGAAGAGAGCAATTAAGCATGTAATTAATTGAGTGTAATATTCTGTGTTCTGAATTTTTTTATTTTCCTGCAGTCTTGGCAGAGCACTCCCTGTTGAGGCTAGAAGCAATGTACTTTTGGTATAGTGAAGATATTAAGCTCTTTAAGGAAAAATAAATCCTGGAGCGTCTCTGGCTTCTTTTCAGGTGGTTTTGGAAAATAATTTGATATCCTAGCACTCCCCTAGTTCAGGGCTGTTGGAGTTATAAACTGGAAATGCTTCAAGAGCAAGTATTTCTTGCCTACTCAATGATTCAATTTCTCCAAGAGTATAAGGGTTCTGGTTTCTAATACAATACCTACTTTGTACATATGGCTGTCCCTATTAGAAATATCATTAATTTTGTCCTCTTAAAATTGTGTGGCTTTTCAGCTAAACCAGCCGTTTCTGGTCCTTCTTGCCTTTCACACATTCTTTAACTGATTTTGTTTTCCCTTTTTTTTTTTTTTTGATACTCTTCTAGTCTTGTTTAATTACTGTTTATCAGCATCTTTCTGTTTTGAATATGCATCAAAAATTGCTTATCCTTAAAAATTCGTTTTCCTTGGATTTATGAAAGAAAAATAGTTTTACAAGACCTAAGAAAAACTAGTTTTTCCTGAGTGGTTAACCCTGAAATAACATAATCACTGATTAATGCAACAAATCCTATTAGTTTACATGCTTTCATTTAATGCTTGAGTTATTTGGTGAAACAAATCTGTAGAGGGAGCTTGTACTGAAGGAAAAACAAGTGAAAGCAGTTTTAAATACCTTAGTTTATCCCCTTTATTTCTTTCTGGATATTTGTTTGGAGTCATTTTAGAATGTAAATTAGGGATGAACTTGCTTTGATCATAGATGCCCAGATGAGCTGCTTCTAAGTGGCTGAACTGATCAAAGTTGTGTTCAGTTCACTCACAGACAGAAAAGGCATTTATTTGAAATAGGTACTTATTTTCTGTCAGTCTGTGACAGGGTGCTCTCACTAGTTCTGTACAAGATGTTATGACCATCAGATACCTGTGTTCACAGTCTGTCTTTTTTCAGTGTAAAAGATGTGGGAGGTTTCCCCTGTGTTATACTCTCCACACTTAGCTCTATGATCACAGCCTTTCAGAACAGTTTTATCACTCTGAGACTTACATTCTTATCCACTTGGAACCTGCTGATTGTCTTTTTTTTCTGTTTTGGGTCTTTATATTATAGGAATACAAACCTACTTGTCCACATCTTGCACTTCATGCCTTTAGGGCCAGTGTTCTTTATAGTCACCTGTCATTCAAATAGTTTCTGGGTGCTGTTAGAGTTACAGTGAGACCTTCTGTACAGATTTTTGGCTAGTGTGGTAAAAGCTGTGAATCAAATGATGCAATTCTTATTATATTTGTGTTTGGCATTTTGGCACTAACAGAAAAGATTTGCAGTGGAGTCTAAGATTTTGATGTCTTTTAGAACGTTTTCATGTCTTCTGATTGGCAGTATTAGGTCATTCTGCATAGGTGCTGCCTCAAGTGTTGTCTTGAAGATCATATGATGAGGCTGTGTTTTTTAGAAGACAGCTGTTCATCCTGTTCAATACAGCCCTTCCCTAACATGTTTTTGGTAAAGTGGAAAGCAACCATGAAACTGGCTTGTGCTAAGAGATTTTTTTTTTTATCCTGAAATAATAGATAACGTAGAAAAACATTTCATAGTCTGGGAAAAAATATGTTAAAATAAAATGGTAGTTGTGACGTAAAATGGAAAATGTTGGTCTTAATCTTTGTTCATTTTGAAAACTGTGAAATGACTGGAAAGAAGGGTTTTTATGAAGTAATGTATTACGACTGAGCTCTAGGGCTGCCAAGTGTCAAAAGAAGAAAGTTTCCATTATTAAAAAGATACTTGAGTGCATCTTTGGCCTTTAAACTAATTCTGAGTTTTGATATATCAATCTTGCAAAATTATGTTTTCCATCCAGAACAGTCTAATCCTTTACACACACACACAAAAAAAAAAAAAAAAAAAAAAAAAAAAAAAAAGTCTGGTGAATGATACATTACCTATCTCACAGTATTTACAAGCATAGGAAAAAAGTTGTTTATCTTCACAAGCAGAAATGTGAGCTTCCTACTTTTAACCTAAACACTTCCAAACTGAAAAATAACACACTGGGCTTATTCCCAACAAAGGATATCCTCCATTTCTCATGTGCTGGCTGAGAGACACAGTATAGAAGGAAAACACCAATGTGTGATGATCAGGAAACAATTTCTGATCTTCCTGTAAGTTTTAGATGTTTTCAGGTGCTGATAATGTACTAGTCTAGATTATGAACGTGTACGAACCCTGCTTAGTGCTGTTGTGGCTGTTAGTGTACCAGGAAGCACTTCTTCAATATTTTTTAACCAGGCAGCAGCACTCTGACAGTAAATTCATACGTATAGTTTACATCAAACCCTTCATAGAGCACAGGAGAAAACGCTTAAAAGCAGAAGTTGTATGGAATTATACCAGGTGATTGCTCTGAGCATTGATAAAAGAATCATGTGCTTTTTAGTGTTGTGACTCTTTCTCAAGCAAGTAGTGGTAATGGACCTTCTGTTTTTGAGTTCTTTTTTTAAGAAACATGTTTTAAGGGGGGAGTGTGCTCCCCTTGCTTTAAGCCTTGAATATGTGAAAGGTATTTTTTATTTTTGAACTTGTTCTTTCCTTTGGGCTATCTATTCTTCACTTGATTTCTGAAAATATAGGGATGCAGTTGCCTAGCTTTAGTCTGTGAAGAGAGAGGCAGTCACAGATAATGAAAATGTATAATTGCTGAAAGGAAATTTTGTACTGTGCTACATGTCTATCAGCATGTAATAAGAACTAGAGTGTTTTGGCTTTTGAATCAGAAAAGACAAAGCATGTGAGAATTTTCTCCATGTAGTAATTTCAGCTCAGTCTTTATTTCATTACATTTGAAAGTAAGAGTATCTGTATTGTCATCTTCTGTGTTGCACTCAGAATTGAAACGTCTTGTGAGTTATGACTGTTTATGCAGGAAATAGTAAAAGTTATAAAGACCTAAGATTTCCATCACAGAAGACCTTAGAAGTAAATAAAACTATCACGTATATGGAAGCTTTTGAATATTTATTTGAAAGCTGCTTTCTAATTAAAATTATTTTCTGAGTTATGCAAAATTTCTTTAGCATTATGCTCTGCAACGAAGTTGGTTTATGCTGAGCTTATCTTCATTATCTGTCTGGAGGAGTTGCACATTCCCAACAGGTAGTTGCTTTTCCTTGCCTTTGTGTTATCTGGCAGTACTCGCATAAACCCAGAGAGAAGTCTTCCTCCCAATTTGGAAAAAGCAATTAAGCTGCAATGTTAGGGAGTGAATTAGAAACTCACACATTCCTAGATTTCCAGCAGTTTATCAGTCATGTAAGGTAGACAAAGAGCTGGATTTGCCATTACCTTTAAATCTGTAGCATTCCTCAAATTTCCCTAAAATACAGGTCATCCTCCAGTATGTTTTGTTTTAATGACTGTAAAGATATTTATGCTGTAGCATTCCTTGGCATCTGGTGTGTACTGTAATCCCAGCCACTTAAAAGCACGAGAGGAAAGATCCTATGCAGTGTGACAGTTGAGGAATTTTCCTGTCCCATCAAGGGAAATTGATAAGGGGACATGCTGGGACTTGGCATTTCTAGCTTATTTGTCGTGGTTCTTACTTGTTGATTTAGATTGCCATCAGGGGCTGTTGCATAGTTAATAAAATCAGTGCATGTGTTACTTTCATCTTTATTAGTTGTGGAAGTTATGTCTGTTGATGGCCTATGCCTTTAGTATTGCAAGAAGAATGGCATATATGCCATTATGTTGTGAGAAACAGATTTCTGAACACATTAGAACAGTTGGAAGCTGTGTAGAAGTTCTTTCCTTGTTTAAAAGGAAAGCCAAGACATTATGAAGTTTCCCACTTACCATTGCCTTGCCTGCCTCTCCTGTAGTCCCAATTGTAAATTCAACGAAAGAATTTCCCAAGGAATTTATCCTTTCTAATGTATCATGATGGAGTGGAAGTTTTTGTTAGACTGTGTAAACCATGAAGGTGGTATTGTTTGTGAGGGAGATTGTGCTGGTTCAGTGACACAGTCACTGAACGGTAAATTAACTTCATGAATGTTCTGATGAGTACCAAAACCTATGCAAAGGAATTGGTAAGAGCACTTAGTGCAATGTGGTAGGGAATGGAAGGTGTGGATGGCCAAAGTGTGGTTCCTAACTTACTGTCAGCAAGGGATTAGATCAGCTGTTCATACCTGATCTGCACCTTTGTTTTTTTATTGATAAAGAAAGACAATCAGGACATGTCCATAGGTAAATAAAACTGGTGAAGTGAGTCCCAGCTGAACTTATTGCACAGTATTAAGGCAATTTACCTAGTTGCCTCTCTTTTTACAGCTGGTATACCATAGAACCTGCTGTGTTAGAATAAAGTCAGACTTTTGGTAACTGTTGGATTATTTCCAACTGTTTTTTTGGGAAGGTGCTTGAAGCAGGTCACAGTTGTAACACACGCTTTGAGAAGCCACTCTCCCCTTACCTTTTGAGCTTCATTTGATTAGTTGACTTTATGTGAAAGGAGTGGGTTCTTTTACTTTAAGTTCCAATGTATCTTTCTGACTTCACATTGTCTGTAGGGAGTCTGATAAATAACAGATCCATATCAATACTGATGAAGTGTTTTATGCATGTCAGAACATGATAGGGACATTGGTGGAGGCATCAGACTCTACTCTTAATAAGCAATGCTGAAAGTCATGGCTGGGAAGTCACAGATGGCTTGAGAAATATCCCTTTTTAACTCTGTCTTGTGAGGAAAAAAGCTGTTCTGGTAATCTTATTTACAGTTTTAAGGAGTAACTTTGTTTGCTTGAGGATATTTTTTCCCAACATTATGAGCACCTGATTTATTGTCTCCTTCAAAAGATGGTGGCTTCACCAAGAGCACTCACAGTGTGAGCAGACCTGTGACTGGTTAACTGACTGTAGTACTTGTCAGCCCAGAGGGTAAGAGATTAAAAAAAAAAAAAAAACATGCCACCATTATAAAGCCAAACTGCTTAGAATTAGAAATAGAAGTACTTACTATCTGATAACTACCAGGGTGGAAATATTTAGTATCTCATTCCTAGAAGATGCATGCAAGTTCCTGCAGCAGTTTTTAACACTGGGAAAATCTTAAAAGCAATGTTTCCTTTAACATGCTCTCTAAGGAGTAAAACCTCCAAGTAGTTGATTTGGCAGCTTCCATAGCATAGTGTAAGGTAGGGAAACCAACTATTCAACCTCGCTGATTAATGAATGTGCCAAAAATGTCTGGATGTGCTGGAGCTGGGATGAGAGAAAGAGCCAATTCATTGTATAGTTCAGTGAAATTTATGAGTGTGTGGGCTTAAAACCAACTGCAGTGCTGTTGTCAGTAGTATGCCAAAAGGGGAGAGTGTGCTATTTAGTCTCACTTGGTCATGTCTGTATTCCACTGAGCTACTTGATGTCTTTAAAAGCACCAAATTTACACCGTGTGATACAGGGTGAAATTATGAAGAATATATGGGAAATTAATTTGGAGTTTATTCCCCAAACCAATTTAATTTAAAGAATCAAAGAATTTTCTTCAGTCCATTAAATAGAACTACAGGATTAACAGGGCATAATTGGAGTTGACTGAGAGCATTCATAGGAAGACTGAAGACTACAAAAGAATGGTAGAATTCAAAATTACAAATTGTTTGGAGCAAATTAGTTGCTACGGGAAATGCTGTGTATGGAAATGTAGTAGACAGAAACACAACAAGATAATGTGATCCCAAGGCTCCCTCCTAACACGAGTTGATCTCTTGGGCTGGCTGTGGTTGAAGGCCAAAAGCAGAGTAACAAGAGCAGACAGCTGCAGCTTTTCACATCTACAAGCTAGAAAAGATCCATCTGGGTTTTTGAGTTACCAGTTGCAATTGATTTAACTGTTAACAAGGTGCAACAAGGTGTTCTTTCTTCTCTTGACTTCTCAATGCATCTGGATGGAAACATTTCAAAGTTACTACGTATTGAGATCTGTCTAATTCTTAAAATTAGAGAACAAAACATTGAAAACAATACTCTTAAAATGAATAGTAATTAATATTTCATGTAATTGCATTAATTAAACTTGGCTGTGCAATTAGGGAGCTAATTATGTTTAAAATGCAATTGCACATTTCTATCACTGCCCACACCCTGGGGATCATGATTTTTTTTACCTCCCTCATTAGACCTTTTGTAATCTTTCTCCTGTTAAATGATGTGATTGAAACTGAGAATATGCATGCATAGATGTGCATTTACTTTCTCCAGCAATTATATCCTGTTAAAAGTTTTAAATGCTTTATATTGTGCCATTTCATTAAAAAACAAACAAAATTAAAATTTTATTGTTACTATTTGTCTTCTCCAAAGAATTTTTTTGTCCTATAGGTAATGTGTATGTGAAGTCTTTGAGTTAGATATATAAAATATATTTAGTTTCAAGAAATTATAGTTTAGAAAATAGTCTCTTCTTGAAGTGCTTTAAGTTTTATTTTTGCTTTTATTTTTTAATGGGAATGGAGGAATGAATGAGCTACCTTGGATTGTCAAGTCCCATCTTATCACAAGCACTCAGATTGTATTGTTTTTCTTGAATATTTCAGACTTCATCTTTTAGTTGTTCCCCATTATCTCCAGTTTAAAAAGCTGTTAAAAGTCACACTCCTCTGATGCTGAGTTCAGCTCTAGTTTATAGTGTCTCTGTTATGTATTTATTCTTGTGCAAGCATTACTGTTTCAGAAATCCTCCTTGTGCCGTTCACAATCCTTGTTTCATTTTGCTTCACATGTACTGGAGTTGAACAAAATGTCTTCACCAACTCATTAATAATTTTACACAATCCACCATATTTAGAGATCTGCTGAAGACCTTAAATATGTGCTATTTTTGTTGCAATCACCATTATTCAAATAATATGGCAGTGAATTACTTAATACATTTTTCTGGTAATGGTCTTAGTCAAAATGTGTAGAAGGTACCACAACACATAGACTTTCTGACAGAAGGTTTTACTTCTAAAATACTAAAGAACAGTGATAGGATGTATTTTCATGCTTTTTTGTTATTAACTCTATCACTATGGTGTGGCATTATATGGCCTTACAGAGTTAATTTTTGTGAAATTGAATTTTTTTGAATCTGCATGCTGCTGTCTCATGCAGCCACAGCAAATAATGCCTCTGCTTTCCAAAGCCTCTGGAACTGTGTGGTTAAATGGTGTACACATACCTTAAGTTAGTTTTCTAGAGGAAATTTGAACAGTTTAAACTTTCCAAATTGTACTGAACAATTTTGAAATCCAATTAATGCTGTCTGTGAGCATTTTGTGTATTTTTGATTGATAAAATAAACCAGTGAAGATTGGGAGAGTTGAGTCTTACTGCATTTTGACATCTTGTTTATTGCTGAAGAGTTTATCACTGCCTTGTTTGAAATCTTCCAGGAACTTACTGTTTAACATCCTGAAAAACAGATTTTGGAACCTGTTTTTATTCTCTGAGAAGAAAAGAGCAATTGTTCAGTCACTCCTGTAGAATTGGTCTCAGAAACCTTCCAACACATACTTAACAATACTTTTCTGGATGTGCATTCATAGTAGTTTAATTTAAATCTTGACATCTGACTGTGGAAGCGTCTACACATCCTGAGCTTCTTTTAAGTTGTTGAACATGTTTTATACTACTTAGGATTAGGGCAGGTTTTTGTGGCTGTAAGAGCTCTGCAGAGCTGGCTGTCAAACTGTTGAGTGGTGTTTAAAAGTGTACAAGTGCTGTCTGGTGTTTCAAATTAAAGCTAAGGAACATCTGTTGTGGGCTGGAAATAATACCTGTGCTGTCCTAGAGTTCATTAATTTTTGGAGAATTACAGACCAATGACAGGATGATATTTTCTACAGAAGAGCTCAGGAATTAGGCATGGCCAGAGAACATTCTGTACCATGTGATGCCACAAGATTATGAAGTCAAACATCTTGTAGAATAGAATACAAAGAACTGTGATTTTGGAAGTTATTTTAAAATATTTTAAAAATATTTTTTCTGTGAACATTCTCTTCTATTTCTTGGACAGTTTGGTCTCAGAGTTGTTGTTTCTGCTCAGTTGTATGCTAGAACACTCATCATAGTTTGTGTTTTCTATGTGTAAAATAGAGAAATATTCTAATGTGTATAAGAAAAATTTTATGTTAGGTGGCACAATACTAATAATTAAGTACACATTTTTACGTCCTATGGCTTGGCATAAGATGAAAGGCAGTGGTGAGGTGTCTGCATTACCATGGTAGTGGTAAGTTTTGCTCTGGGGAGGAGGGCGCTGGTGTGACCCATCTGTCACTCAGCCTTGCAGTGTGGTGGTGGGACACTGAGGGACAGCTGTGCTTTGTCACCTCCTGGGTGCTGTCTCCAGTTGGTGCAGGAGGAAGGTGCTGAAAGGGGAGCAGAGCACGGAGCACCCCCTCACTCACTGCCAGCTGGGCCCTGCTGGTGGCTGAGGCTCCTCTCTTGATGGGCAAAAACATTTTCAAATCAATCTTACTGACTTCCAGGAGCAATTGGCAGAAACTGTCTCTAGAAGTGGTTATCCTAAAGAAAGCAGAATAATAATGAAAACAGCAAAAAATATTAATTCCATCACCGTTAGTGCTCACGTCTGGTTTTCCTGTGCTAAAAAGTATTTGGATAAAAGCTGAGCATAGATGTACACTCATTTAATAATGATTTTCCCATTGACTGAATGCAACTTTTCTAAAACTTGTAGAGAAACCTATTTGGTATATCATGAATATTGTAAAAATTATATCTGTCACTTAAGTTGTATGCAATTACCTACTTCATAACATTTTCTTATTCATGTGAATTTCAGTACATTTTTCTCTGTGAGGCGTGGTAGATTTGTACCTTTCCACTCCAAACTGGAGTATATTGCTTGACCTACACAAACTCCACAGCTTTGTTTTGTTCTGGTGGCTTTAACAGGGACTGCAGGCCAGGCGGAGGTGGTGCCAGTGCTGGATAACAGCAGCTCCAGGGGGTCCCAAGGGGTCTCACTTGTGTTGCAATGTGGCCACTGTATGGAAAGACATGAACTGGGTGAAACAGGCCAGTTTCACTTCTCCCACCTTGTCCCCGGAGGCCCAGTGCAGACCAACCCTGACAATTGTTGCTTTTGTATCGGGGCACAGGAATGGTGGAGCCCTGGAACCTGGCATTCTGAGTACTTTTAGCATCATCCTGGGATGGCTGTTGTTTGACAGTGCAGCATTAAATTCTGCAGTTAATGCAGTAACAGTTAAATTGTGTGAGAGATTACTATTGCAAAAGAAGGGCATTTCTAATTTATGTTCATGTCATTGTAGCTGATATTGTTTGCTGTTTCTATTTTTGAATATCTTCCTAAGCTTTAAAAAATGTTTCATTTTAATGCCCAAAGCAGAGCTCCTAAGGTGTCCTAGAATAGGTAGGCAAGTGATTTCAGTGGGGTGGGAGAAAGGGAAATAAGGTAATAAACATACACAGACGTCTCTGTAGGGTTTCCCCTTCTGACAGCTAACACGTGAAATTGTAATAATTATTGGACTTTCTATTTTTTCCTGGTATTCTGCCACTGCTTTTTTCCATTAATTATCTCATTTCCCCACTTTGTTGTCTATGATCTGATCATCCAATTCACTCCACAGATTATTGTGAATTATCAGGTTTTTTGCTTCATGTGTTTCATGGCACAGATTATGGCCCATCAAAGGTTTTGCTCTCTGTATCAGGTTTTGCATATAGTAGTGAATGTTGTCCTTAAATTTTATTACAAGAGAAGTTTTGTTTAGTTAGTAGGAGCTTGGGAATTTTTTAATAAGAAGGACAAACTTTTTCATCTAAAATAAAATTATAGGTAAATTTAAGGTTCTTCCACACCAGTCACACTTTGATGGTCTGGTAATGAGGCACAGGTCACTGATTTCTTAAGTGGCATGAAGACATTTAGTAGATCTAGACTGCTTTCTTTTTAATATGAAAGCTTGGCATTTAAATAAGGGGGTTTAGGGGAAATAAAACAAAAAGTTGAAATCTGAATGGAGACAAAAGCTTCTGGAATGTTGGTAAGAAGTCAATCTTAATGTTATGTATGTCATTTATTCCTGGAGCAGACATGGGGATTTTGGTTAATTAAGTAGGTAAAATGTTTCTTGTTAGTGACATCTTGAGTATTTCCTTAGAAGCTCTTGGTAATTGGAATGAAATTTGCAGCATGTTAAAAAAAGTGCACTTTTTCATTTGGTATGTAATGGTTCTCAGCTAGGCCTGAGATCTTAGGCAGATAAATCGTATTTAATACAGAGACAATAGTGGGCTAGACTAAAATATTATTCTCTGGAGTGTTACAGGCAAGAATATGCGAGATAGAATGTTATGGTCTAGAAAACAATTTTACAGGGTTTTTTGTGTGTAGTTGTCTTCAAAAGAAAACTTTTTAATTAGAAGAAGCACACTTTTAAAATGAACAGCATTATCTCATACTGTTAATCACCAATCATTTTAAAACAAACTATGCATACGTTAAATAAATAAAATAACTTCTAGTTGTTTGCATAATTGAACAGGATCTTAAAATGTTGTTGTATCACAAGAATTCCTATGGTTGACTGGAGTTTTTAATATGAATTTTTAGCAAACAAATCAGAAGCCTCTTTAGAAGTCCCACTATTGGATTTAACTGTTCACTTAGCATTCTAAAATGTCAGCTGATTTACACTAGAGAAAGCAATGCAGTGTTAGATTTTTCCATGTATCTAACTCACCTACTAAAATAAGACTGCTGGAACAGCTGAGTGTGGCTGCATGAGTCAAGATGGAAAGGAATCTCAATCAGAACAGCGGGAAGGAAAAGTAAAGGGAGCTGATTTTTAACTTGGGGAATTGGAGGAAACCTATACAGAAAAATACATTGATAGTGCTACCTAATATTGTGCAAACAAATCCTTTGCTTCATCATGGAAATATGCAAATATTTTTAATATTTTCTATTATTTGTTCATACAATCTAGGTTTATCCCTGAATAAAATACATGAAATATATCTGTGGTGTTAAAATTAAGATAAATGGGGCAGAGTAGGATTTAATATGATTGCATAGTGAACCTAACAAGTCAAGATCCAGCAGCACTATACAAATTATTTGCTATATAGTGCCGTTAGTTCATAATTTCTTCTATGTTTGGCTCTAAGATTTTATTAAATTAATCAGACTGGGACCACGTGAAACAGTTAAACTTGAAACCCCCAGCCTGGCTGGTCTCAAATGACCTAAATTAAAATAACACTTACATAATCTATAGTACTCTTTCTTGGTAATGCAAGCAATAGGTTTAATTGTGTTCTCTAAGTGCTGTGGGATTAATTTGTTATTCCATTACAGCCAAGAGCCTAACTGTAGGCTTTTTCTGTAAGAAAATGCAGTGTTATAAATTTTTATGATATCCACAGGTTTTAGGACCTGCCCCAAAATGGTGTTCCTTCTTGGACAACTTGACTGAAGAACTGGAAGAGAATCCAGAAAGCACTGTTTATGACGATTACAAATTTGTTACCAGAAAAGACCTTGAAAATTTAGGTAAAACAGTTGTATACACCCTTTGGCTGACTTCTTTGTTCAATTTTTGAACATTTACACATCTGATTGTTGTAATATAAGTGTGATGTATGAGGACTGCTAGAAATTCACTGGCAGTAGTTTTCTCTTGTTTTCTTCATTATTAATATTCCAGACTGATGGCTCTAAGTTCTTTGATTCCCAACCAGTATAACACAAGACATTTATATTTCTCAGATTTTTATCTCAAGAAGGTGATTGATATTTGCTGGTATAATTTATCTGGGCATCTGTTGTGCTTTCATATGTCACATGGAAGGCATAGGAAGATAAGTTGGTTTAGTTGTCAAAATATTTTTGAGGTGCTGAAACAAAATTTGGAACTTGCAGCCGAAGGCTACCCTATTTGAATGTAGTAATTTCCAGAAAATACAAATCATTCTAAGGCTAATAGTGTCAAGAAATTGAAATACTGACCGTTGTATAGCAGAGAAGATAAACAACCTTGTCTTGAGGCAGTTAGTCCTTTTTCTGTCCATTACATGGTTTGATTGCAATGTTTTGCTCTATTTTACTTAATTTACCTTTGACTGTGAGTGTTGGGTTTGACACAGGGCGAACTCTTTAATTAAAAAGTCTCTCTATCACACTAAAAAATTGATTATCAAACACCTATGGACTTTCAAAAAATCCTCTGGAATTCTTTGTGAAGTTCTACAGAGCATAGTGCATGTGGGCATTTTTAAAAAGTGCTCAGTAATGTGTTTTATGACAAGAAAAGTGGATCTGGTTACTCTGAAGAAGATTAAATTTTTTTGCTGGCAAAACCAATTCTTATTCCCTGTTTTACTTAGTCTTGATGTCATGATTGTGACTGTTAGATTGATATTTTGCATTGGCAGTGTTTGTCTTAAGGAAGTGAAGTGGCTGGCTTGGAATAGAAGTTTTCTATATATGAAAACTCTTTAAAATTCTGCAAAATGCTTTTCCTAGGCCTTGCTCATCTCATTGGATCATCATTGCTCAGAGCATATATGCATGGCTTCTTCATGGACATAAGACTTTATCATAAGGTAACTAAGGCTGAATCTAGTCAATTTTTATTCTTAACAATAAAATATATTTGCTGTGGATTTTCTTGGTCTTTTTGTGGCTTTTTTGTTTTGGCTGGGTTTTTTTTTCCATCCAGATAATGGGCTGTGTCCTGTATTAATGGTATTTTCTTTTTACTTTCTCCTGCTTGTTTAAAGGCAAAAATGATGGCTAACCCCTTTGCCTATGAAGAATATAGGAGAGAGAAAATAAGGCAGAAGATAGAAGAAACTCGTGCACAGAGAGTTCAACTGAAGGTAAATCCTAGAAATAAATAGTGTACTTTGGGGAAAACTATTCATAAAGAGTAATATATTCCTACGTGTATCTTAGAGATGTAGTGACTTAGCATTTGAATCTGTTTATCATTGGACACATGAAGTAATTTATAGACCTTCTTAAATGGAAACAAAATTCCCATGTGTGTGATTTTGAAAGGCTGATACTGAACTAAAAGAGCAGGTCTCATCTCATTTGCCACTTGAGCAGATAATCCACTGGTAAAACTTTGCATTTTCTACTTCTGTCATTAAATTACTTAAGCCATTGAAACATGATACTCTGGAAAGAAATATATGAAAATTGTATTTTATTTATAACTAGTAACTTCTTAGATTGGGTCTGTTCAACATAAAATGAGAAAGAGTTGCTTTTAAAGCTCTAAAGCTGATGCATTGGCAGTTTAAAATAATATATAAGTTCTTAAGTCTTCTCTAAGTGCATTTGCTTTATTAGTACCTAGAGATATTTGAAACCAGTCAAGGAGCTTTTCTGCAATATTTCTAAGAATGTAAAGCATGTAGGTTACATGTGTAAAAGGCTAATTTATTAATTGCTTTCCTCTTTTTAGAAACTCCCAAAAGTTAATAAAGAACTTGCCCTCAAACTGATTGAAGAAGAAGGAGAAGAGCAACAGTTTAGTAAAAAAAGAAAACAAAAGGTGAGCTCTTGTTTTGGTGAATTCACTAGCTGGGAGCACAGAACTAGCAATGCTTACAGGATTCATTTTTTTGTTGTTGCTTTTTGGCCAAAGAGATTCAAAGTACCATTGGTTCTGTTTCTTATAAATAACTTATTCTGGTTGGTGGCTTTATGATGGATTTGACTGTAGCTGCAGGACAAAAAAGACCATATAGTAACTTGAAGATAAAAATTATTAAATACTCACTGTGAAGATAATATGGGTTTTAGAGGACTCCAAAAGCTGATTAATCCAGTCTCAATACCACAGCTGTTCAAACAAGACCTGTTACTTGCGTTTGTTTTCAGTATTTTGGTGGTGACCATGACAGGATAGATGTTACCTATAAAATTTAAGATAAAACTGCCTTTTTTGTGTGTGCAGTTAAATATATTTTATGGAAAAGTCAAAATGGTTTAATTTTATGCACCAGGAGTTCTTCTGGATGTTAAAAGTAATCCATTTCTCTGCTAAGAGAAGTTTTAATTGAAGAAATGGGTAAATGTTTAATATCTAATGGGAGAAGAGGCTTTTTATAGGTAGCACTTCATAGGTGCTATTCTCACAGGAATGCAGCATTCATGATAGGCAGACACTAGCTGCATGTGACAAGTAATGAAATCTTATGTGTTGAGGTTAGTAGGAAGGATGAACTACTAAAAAGACATGTGGTGGTGAAACTTAGGTGAGAGTTCAGTAGATGGGGACTGATTTGTCTTGGAATATATAAAGATTGTATTTCTAAGTGGACTAAATAGCGTATATAAAAATGTACATTCAGGTTATTTTTCTGAAACAGTATTAGAGTCCTATGACAAGCAATTTATTTTAGGCTTTGGGCTTTAATTTTTGGCTGTGGTTGAAATTTACACATTTGCACTGGTTTTGTGATTGAAATTTACTCTTCTTGAGTTCTGTATCCTTAGTTCAATCCTCTTGTTCAGTAACAATGAAAACCTAGTGCAGTGGTGGGATTATTATGCGGGTATAAGTTGAGCAATGTTAAAAAAAAAGCATTTTCTATTAAAAAGCTATGTATGCAATTATTTTAAAATGAGAGTAACTGGTCTTCTCATAAGATGAATTAGTAGCTTGAACTATTCTGAATTCACCAGTAGCATAATTTACACTGAGTTAATTTACTTTGACATGAATTAAACTGCCTTTTCCATTCTGTATGTGAAAGTAGTGAAGAAAAAGTGTTATAATATGTATAACAACACTTTCTCTTAAGTATTTACAGTAAAATCATAGTAGCATTGCATAAAGACATGTACCCTTATAATTTGTTTTACATGTTGTAGACTCATCCCCATCAGGCAGTATATTTGCCTTGCAGGTACTGCTGATTAGTCAGTAGATATCAACGTCTCCAGACTATCTGGCTGAATGTATGAGAAACATTTATTTGAAAATATGAGTAATTGTGTATTTAAAGTGTCTGTACTGTACATTAAAAAAACCTCTTGCTTACAGGTAGCTTAAAACAATCTTTGTAAAAGTACAATAAGCATAAATCTTGATTTTTATTTGACCTGGAAGGATAAAGTAACTGGCATTTCGTATGCTGGTTATTAATTTTGTTTAATTAAGAATAAGTGTTACTTATTTTGTTAATGTCTGTTTTGGAATTGTCTAACTCGCTCATGCTTTGCTTCTGTTCCAGAATCTGCCCAGTCTTCTCAAAGATGATCGTTTTAAGGTCATGTTTGAGAATCCAGATTTTCAGGTGGATGAGCAGAGTGAAGAATTTAGGCTACTTAACCCACTTGTTTCTAAAATAAGTGAGAAAAGAAAGAGGAAGCTAAAGATCTTAGAAGAACTGGAAGCACAAGGACAGGTAAGATATTTTCCATTTGGATTAAGAAAGCTCCATAGGCTTTCTTTTTTTTCCTCTGTTTCAAGCTTTCAGACTTATCACCTCAGAAAGATGGAGTCAATGCAAGAATGCCTTACCAGCTACAGTAATTTATAATTTTAATATAGGTTTTAGATGCAATACTGTTTTTGCACAAATACAGGTTTGGAAAACATAAAATATATAGATGGTAACAACTTTATAATATATTTTCATCTTATTTGCTGTTACTGCTTTTGTTCAAAAATTGTAGTTCTCTTCAGCTGTATCTGTGTAAAAGTTGACACATACTCTAATTGCAGGAATGATTTAGAAAGAAAATTAGTTGATGATTTCTTATTTTATACTATTTTTGTCTGCAGGAAGAGGAGGAAGAACCAGAAGGAAAAGCAAGTGATGCAGAAAGTTCTGAGAGTTCAGATGATGAAAAAGGCTGGGTTGAAGAGGTCAGGAAACAGCGCAAGCTTTTACGCCAAGAGGAAAAACTAAAGCGGCAGGAAAGGTTCAAGGAGGATCAGCAAACAGTACTAAAACCTCATTTTTTTGAGATTAAAGAAGGAGAGGAATTCAGAAGCTTCAAAGACTCTGCCAAAAAACAAAAATTAATGAAGTAAGACTAATGTTCCTATTTTAATAGGTGGGGGTGGATGATTCTCAAGTATTTCCCTACAGTGCAGGCCCGCAATGTTTTGTTTGGAAGCACTTGCTGGTAAAGCTACATTTGGTGATCCAAGGGTATAACTTAAGGTGACATAATCATTGAATGCTTTACACTGTTTAAAGTAGGACAGGGACACAACACAAATGAAATGAGTAAGATACTACTGAGTCAGATTGGGGTATCCATCACTCAGTGTTAGTGAAGTGCTGTTCTCACAGGTGACAATGATGGCTTGTGAGACTGGTTATATTTCTCCACCAGTGTCAGTATGAGGTTAACAGACTGGATGTTTTTAATTTGACCATCCAAAAGAGTTTAGAATGCTACATGAGTAGTCACTGTTTTGGGAGTAGGATCAAGATGGGTCAACACGGTAAAAGAAGAATTGTTTTGTTTGGGTATTTTTATGGCATCTAGAAATTTTCAAAATCTTCACACTCCTTATAATGTCAGGATTTACTATTTCTGTTTTTCATTTTGCAATATAAATTATCAGGCTAGGAGGGTGTTTAAGTGTAGTTTTTTTGGTTTGGTGTGGTTTTTTCATGTCCTTAAATTGATGATCATCTGAAATAATAAGTACATGGATAAGCATGCCAAAAGAAAGAAAGAGCACATTAAATTAAAGGACTTGGTTTGAGGTGCTCAGTGGCTGCAAATCTCATTGATTTATTTTTTTCAGAGGTGAGCTGAGCACTTCAGAAGATGAGATTTAATAGCATTTTAGTGTTTGGAGCACAGACACTCATTAAACCTTTCAAGACAGTAGCTTCAAAGTTCTTGCAGCACAGCTGGTGCAGAGCAGAATTTTGACTAATGTTGGAAATGGGTTTTTGGGCTAAATAGATCTCATAATAAACATTTTGGTTTTATTTAGAATAAAGTTATACAGTCAAAGAAAATAAAGTGAATAATACAATGGGGCTGTTTCTTTATGTCACTAATGACTACAATCTGGTTGTTTTATGATGGGAATTTTAAGGAGACACAAAGAAACACTTGATGAAAATTCAACCTTTTGACTAGAATGATCATATAAAATTGATTTTTGAGTATTAGCAAGATAGCATTCCTATGGTAGTCAGATGGTCAATGACTTCCATGTTGTACCTGTAAGATCTCTTATAAGTAGAAATAGAAATTTTGGAAATAGGGATTTAAACAGCAGAACTGATATCCATGTTTTCCTTAGCTATTTTTTATCAGCAAGTAATTTCACACAGGGAATTTTCTTTGTACTTTTTATTGAATATACCCACTTATTCTGAACTTTTAATTTCCTTAGATGTTTCCATTAACTTTCTTATTATTTTTTTTTCTTTGTTACAGAAGGTGAAGCAACTTTTTAATTTTGTCAGTTTTTCTTCTTTGTCAGGACAAAATCTGCTCTGGATACTCTCACAAAGTATTATAAGTTAAAAATAATTTTTTTACATTGTGATTAGGTTTATAATCATATTAGCTGTAACCTGGGAGGAGCCTGAAACACTGGTCAAATGACACTGTATTCTCAGTGCAAGTGAAATATTTCATTGAAAGGCTATATGGCTGCAGACTACTCATATATTGTTCTTTTGCACAAATTCAGCTGCTGAGCTCTAAAGAAAATTCTCAAGGACATTCAATTTGAAGCATAAAGATTTCATTTTGTTCAAAATATGGAAGGCTTAAATATGAAAAAAGTGTGTAAATTCAAGTAAATAAGCCAAGATAGTTATAAGGAAGAGAAACATTTAGAAAAAAATAATGCAGTGTGACACAGGACAAAGTAAATTCTTTCATCTGGGTTTAAGGGAGAAAAATAACTTCTTCACCCTAAGAAGAGCAAAAGCAAATACCACAGACCTGTCCTGTAGATGAAGGAATATCTGTGATGAGATAAACCATCAAAAGACTTTTAACAGACTGCTTGTAAAGAAATAAGAATGTCTTTAAGATTTGCTGCTAATAGATACCCTCTCTGATAGATGCACAGATGGGTTATAATGTCAAATGTATAAAAAAGGAGAGGAATTTGAGGACAGAATAGGATTACCAAAAAAGTGAATGTGGTAGCATCACTTCCTTTGTTTTTTTATATCTTTGTCTAAGCAATTAGCTCTATATTCACTGATCCCTTTGTGTTCATCCAAGTATTGTTCTCAGTATGGGGTTTGGTGTTTCTCAAATTTTTAGAAGAAATTTAAAAATCAACAGCTGATATCCGTTTCATATAATGCATATCTGATATGATTTTGTAGTCATAATCATTTAATCTGTGTTGTGAGCTAACTTGTTTGTTTGTAAGCATTTTTACACATTAGGATTTTATAGAGAAGAGAAATATGTTTTGTGCTGGCCTTATTCAGTGATAAGTAGTTAGCATAAGAGTAATTAATTGAAGTAGCATACTGGAAACTGGAAAGACTGTAGTGGCATGTACAATCTGGTGAGGCTGGCATGTTTGTCTTTGATTTGATATATCCAAGTTACAGGATGATGGTCTGTGACCAATATAATTAAGTACCTTAATACCTTCACTATGCATTTAATGGCTAGATGTTCTTTTTTCCTCTAATCATATAATGTTCTACCTGAGGAAACAGTTTATGACTTATATAAAACTGGGTGTTTCTTTTGACATGTTCCTGACTCAGCACGGCTCCAAGCCCAACTTTTAAAGCAGTGATGCGTACTATAAATTTCTTTCTAGACCAACAGTCCACACATTTTTCTATGTAGGAAAGCTGCAAAATTTACTCATGGTTCTATAAAACACCTTGTTTCAAATCCATCTACATTTAATTTTCCCCTTTTGTGCTCTTGAACTTGCACAACAAAACCTGCAAATCCTGGCTTTCTTTCCATACACCATAAGTTTCCTACCTAGTAACTTGAAAGGAAACCATAAAAGGAGAGGATTTTTATCTGTGTGCTAAGAGTTATTTTGATTTACTTGATGTCCCTTTAAAGAGTATGTTACTGAAGTCAAAACATGTCAAAATCAAAAACTATACTAGTCATATTTTATCAAAAGTATGACATGTAATGTATGTGTCTCCAGGGGCGGCCAAGAAAGCCAACAAAAGCATAGTTGATATTTCCTAGTATTGCTAAACAGATATTCCTGTTTTACAGCAGGAAAAGTTGTGAAAAACTTTCTTCTTATGATGAGGAAAAAAAATTGCATGGGTAATTTTTTGTTTGGTTTACATTAGGGCAGGGGAATTTGCTTCCCATAATGCTGTGAATGGATCCCTTGAATTAATTTGTTGAGGAAGATATAAAAAAACCCCAACCAAAACAAAAAACTCAGCTGTTGCTTATGCATCAGTATGTACAACTCACTATCACTTGAGGTCTGCACATTTTACTATAAATAGGGCCATACCTATGCTTTTTTCAGTAAGATTACAACCCCACAGCATGTTGCTAGTATCTACTCATTTTAATTTTTCTCCTGACTGAAGCAGTGCCTAGGCAGTCATGCTAAATAATTGCTGGGTAGTGGCCATATTTCTCCAGTTCGCTTTCAAAGGGGAGAAAAATGGGACTTCACTTGAATGTAGAAATCCCACCACAATGTTGGTGACTGATCTTCTGCCACAGTTAGCTCTAAGGCTTAGCTTGTCTTTCCGATTCGCACAGATGGAACAAGTTTTTACATGTACTCAATGAAAAATATACTACAGAAAAAAATACAAAGTACCTAGTCATGAGAAATAAAGTAGTTCTTGACAGTAATTTTTCATTGTTAATCTGAAAAGTCTTTGTTAGATAAAATGGCTCATTAACCAAAATTCAGTGGACTTCAGAGATTTCATGCATAGCATGAGTTCTTCATACACAGTAAATGCCGTTGACTTTGGTGGCTGCTATTTTTTATATATAATCTCTATTTTTATGATTATTTATTTTCCATTTAAAAATTTATACAGAAAATGTTTCTTGGCCCTCTTCAGAGAGAGCTAATGAGGCACTAATAGTATCTCAAACTGCAGAAACTAATTTTATTTACACTTAGGAGAATGTTTTATAAGCACATGCAGAGAGTTTGATCATACAAGGCATGTCATATTCTCAGAGGGTGCTGCTTAACTCATAGGACCTACATTATAGGAGAAGGATGAGCCATGTGAGAGCTCACAGGTACCTTTAGGGAGGCTGGCTGAAGGCAGCACTGTCCCTGTCTGCCTCCCCCTGAGCTAGAGGCTGTGTTGGGAACAAGGTGTTTTTCTACTCCTCAGCTGTTCCAGTTTACAGCCCCCCTTAACAGAAGTTGTCAGCCACGATACTAAATACCAGCTCACAACCTGGAGGAAGTGGGGCACGTCCATGTGTCTTGCTTTTGCAGGGCATTAACTTTAGTGGAGGAGAACTGAAAACAGTGTCAGTTTTGTGCACAGCACCTACACCTTGTTCACAGAAATGCTGGAGTTTGGTGCCTGAGGGAGAGCCTCTACACCACTTTGCTTACAGAAACTCAGTGATAAGCACTGGGACCAGAGAATGTCTTGTTCATATTGTTCTTCTATTCAGTAAACTACTTAGACTGTTGTGGGCACAGTGTCCAAACAGGCATTTGGGCTTGGATTGAGTAGTGAAGTGATTTGTTCGGAGATTAATTCATTCTGGTGTATAATCAAACTTACTTCCTTCCCTCAAAAGTGTTTCTAATTCAGAAATTATAAGATGTCAAGAAAAATGAATATATCTCGCATTACTTCTTTTATTTGTGCAGTTTAATATCACCAACTTTTTTTGATATTTCAGAGAAAACTGTAGCAATAGAAGGGTGTAGTTTCTTTCTCAACTAGACTAATGTTAATTTTTAGCAGCAAAAGCAATGAACTTTACATAAATTTTAAAATTATTTCTACTGAAAGCAGTGTCTGGAGAGAATGATTTGAATTTATCTTTCTGTTTCCTGAATGCTTATTTTTTTTAGTTATGACATTTCAGGGTTTTAGATAAATTAAGATTAGTTTTGACTGCATTATCAACTTTTATTATAGTAAAAAGATGGCAAAAATAGGGACTAATGTTAGTTTTTCTCTGCAGGAAAACTCTTGAAGATCGTTTAAAGCTTGAAGAAAAACTTGGCACACTCAATGTGTCTGATACCACAGTAGGGAGCAAACAGGCAACATTCAAATTAAAGAAGGTGAGCTATATGTATTTATAATTTTTAAGGTAATTCACAAGTAACTTTAGTTTTTGCATGAAAGAACAGGAACTTAAAGCCGTCAAGCAAATGTCCCTCTTCATTTCTTTATAAGCTGCCAACTCTTCAGGTTCTTGCCAAGAAAATGAAAGCCTCCGGTAGTACTCTGTGTTTATCCTGTATAACTCGGGCAGCACTCATAAAATCTTATGTTCTGCTGGAAAATAATGGCTTGCATCTTTTAATAGTTTATTTGCAGAGGTACCACCAGAAGTTTGTGTCCTTGCCTGACTTCAGTGCCAGCGCTGATCAGGTCTCAGTCTGCAGATACAAATGTAATTTAGGGTGCTGCAATTTAGGCTTTCTCTTGGTGAGGTGTCAGCATGATAGAAGCAGAGCTCCAAACCACCTTTATTATTGACCTTATGTAACACAGGTCACAGGAATGAGCTCTGGTTCTTTACTGGTTGTCAAATTCTGTATGGAGTGTGTAGTTGACTACTACCTATTCACCTTTGACAAGGGTTTTGATTTTCCATTCTAAAGAATTTTGTAGATTGCATACAGGTGATTGCTTTATAGTGTGGGGACAGTTAAATAAATGCCTATGTGCATTTGCTACTGCTGAAGGACACTTAGGGATTTTTTAATTATAAAATTGCTTAAGAACTGAAGAGAGGATCCAATTTAGAACCTGAATACCCAGATGAATTGATACTTGACATAACAAAATTTACTTTGGTTAAAATTAGTTTTCCTCAGGTAAACATCTTTGCTATAACACATTTCTCCTTACCACTGGTCAAGTGCTGTTCTCACTGGTAAAACACTGTCATGAAAATGGCTAAGTAGTTATTTAATTGTCACGTTATATATGCCTGAAGGAAAAAAAAACCCTCAGAATTGTTGACCGTTTCTACCTTACTTAGTTTACTGATTATTATCAGTTTGCAGATGTCCTTTTTCATCAGTTTTTGATTCCTATATTGCTGGAATTTAAAATGTGTTGACTGTGGAATAAGTTGCAAATTCCTCTGCAGTGGGCAGGGTAACCTTTCTGGTGATTTTACCAATTCTGTAACTGTATGGTGTCTTGTAGCTTATTAAATGGGCTTTGCAGGGTTTCAAAGCACAGTCTATTTTACAGTAGTTTTAACTTAAGAAGTGCAAAGCCATAAGGTTTCTTGAAGTTGATGGTGCACACTGAGCTGTCACCTTTTACTAACAAAGATTTGGGAGCAAGGTAGACAGACTTTGCAGGAAGAAGACAGAGCAGTGGTTCAGAATGCCAAATTTACTTGATTCCATCAGATAAGATACAGCTTTGAGGGTTTTCTTCAATTATGGTACTTCTAACATTTATGGGTTTTCTTTTCCTGACTTTTTACTGGTATTGATTTATTGAAATATGTAAATCTGCTTTAGAACAATTTTTTAAAATCTAATTTAAAGAAAAATAATGCATCTGCAATGAAGATCTTTTCTCCTATCAAGAGAATAACAAAGTAAGACTTAACAAGTCTCCTCTTAAATAAACAGACTTTGTGTATATCTTCTGAAGTCCCAAGGAATGAACCAGGGAGAGCTAGGAGGAAGTCACACTATGCAGTCTTGGCACTCCTTTTCAGAGGATAAAGAGTTAGAGTTAACAAGCCAAAAAAGGGATTTTAGTGTCACTTGAAACATCAGCTTCCACTTTGTGATGCTCTTTCCTCAAAGGGCAGGTGTATTTAGGAGTAGGTGGAAAGATTTAGTAGGGGAGAGAATTGTCCTTCCATAGGGTTGGTGTTGCTTCAACTCCTAAGGCAGTGGAACTGAGGCCGAACTTGGCTCCTGCAGGTGTGGTATGTTGACAGCCTCCTGATGCCAGCTACCACTGACAGATCCAGTGATGAAACTGTTTGTCATTGATATTTCACAGTTTAGTTTTCAGGGAATTTGAATATGGTTCCTACAGTGTGGCAGCTGATTTTTCAATTTCAATATGCTTTATCACAGCAAATACATTACAAAATAGCAGGATTTCTAAAATACCAAAGTACTTACATTGCTGGGACAGTATAGAAGATGTTTAAAAACCCGAAACCTTAAAGTTTCTGATGAGATCAAGGTCATTCAGTTTCAGTACACTATGAGTAGATGTCAACATGAACTTAAGTAAGATTCATACAGACTCTTTTAGAAGAGGTCTGGAGACAGAGAAAAACTACCTGTATTTTCAAATAATAGGTTTCTTGTTGCTCTACTTGCAGTGAAAATGGGAATTGATAAATTTCATCAAAGTCTAAAAACCAGTAGCTTTTTCTGCCTTGATACCAGTAGGGGCTGATTGCAATATTTGGTAAACTGGTTTGTATCTCACCTCAGCCAAAATGCTGTCCATGCAAGCAAACCTCTAGCTCAGTTTAAATGGTGTGTGAATGGGAGACTGGGGGAGATGAGCTGACGTGAATACTGCTGGCTACAGAATGAGATGCAGTGGGGATGCAGTGCATCCACAGTGGTAATTCTGTCACACTGCCAGTGCAGTTATCCTGGGCTGCTTGAATTGCTGGAGTACATTTTGACATGGACAGTTGCCTGAGCTTGGCTATTTCAAGTCTGCTAGTTACAGTTTATGTATAGTTTAAAGACAAGCTTTAGTCTTCGAAAGAAAATAACAGTTTGTGGCTATAAGAACCATTTCATCTACATGGTACATCAAAACATCTTCCAGCATGTTTTTGATTAAGGGAAGAAACAATAATAGATCATATGCCACAGGAGCAGAGATTTAGAATTACTTTCATGTAGAAAGTCCTTTTAGAATTGCATGCAGTATATCAAACACTTTCAAGAACTCTTAAGAACATGTTTCAGGAAACATGTATGCTTCACCAAATTTAACTAATTGTTCTGTCTTTTTAAAATTGAATTGTGCAGTATTAAGCCTGACAGATTTCAAGAAGGATTTGGACAATACTTTTGGGCACATAGCGTGGCTCTGGTCAGGGAGACTCCTGTAGGGCCAGGGATTGGATTTAGTGATGCTTGTGGGTCCCTTCCAACTAAGCTTATTCTGTTTTGTGATTCTGTGATTAAACTTGAAAACACTAGTTAACCAAAGTAGATACTAAGTAACCACAATTTGGAATTGATGTTCTTAATGGTATTTAAACATAAATTATGGAGTGTATTGTTAAGCATTATTTATCTGAAATACATTATTCACTGTTTTTTGATATCTTTATGTTAAACATTTGCTTTGAAAAGCTTGGAATGATAATGCCTAAGGATATCTAGAATTAACAATTACAGTCTGACTTAAGATAGCATGAGGCAACTAATGGTAACATTTCCAGATCTGCTTAATGGAATTCTGACTTGATATATTGACACTGGGACAATGAGATGATGTGTAAGTTTACAGGAACCTGAGTCTATTTTTGTTTTAATATTCCAGTCAGAGCAGCAAAGGAAACAGCAGGAAGCTGAGAAACGACATCGTCAGGAGAGGAAAACCCTTCGGCGCTCTGCCAGTCATCTCAAGAGCAGACGTGGAAGAGGACAACTATTTCATTGATTTATGTTGGGGTTTTTTAAGAAACTTTTTACCCCATTTTTCATTTGAAAAAGGGGCTTTTTCAAACTGGGACACAGTACCAATGGATTTGCATTTTGAGTCATTGTTCAAAACTAGAACTTCCTAAACCTTGTGTTAATTATTGAAAAGTTCATGAAAGTTGAAGTACTGACCAAAGGACACTATAAATATGGTGCATTGTGAACTGTATTTGTTGAGAAATCACCAGCAACTGGTTATTGTGTAACCCTGAATGTTTTCTACATAAGAATTTATGTATACAACAAGGCTGCCTGTCTTTTATTTAACTTAAAGCTGTGAGTTTCAGTTTCTGAAATTTTTGTGACTGCTTAGATAAAAGATCAAAGGTAAGTTGTTTACTCTAAAAGCGTATCTTTACAAGGACACAACAAATTTTTCTTGTTCTTGAAGGATGACACACAGTTGTATTTTTCAAAAAACTGACTTTGGCTTTATATTCTTGGGTTGCCTTTAGTAGCAAATGGTGCAAATAGTTGTCGGGACAATTGAGAATACCTGATTTGGGTTCCTCTGGGTCATTCTGTAAGGAAACCACTCTTGCCACACCGGTGTACAAAGGGTAAGCTCAGAAGGGTAGTCCTATTAACTTAGATTTTGTAAATACAAAACCTGATCCTGATGTTTCTGTTTTGGAAAGCCAGCCATGGTTCAACATAGATCTAGTGGTGTATGTTCACATAACAAGCACTTTAAGGCCATGCCAGTAGTCTCCTATGCTTCAAAAAAAGTGTTTAGTTAAATAACTTAAAAAAAAACCAAAAACTTTAACCTAAGTAGGTCATTATTTAGCAAATAAATTAGTTTTTACCTTTGATCCTAAAGAAACCTTTTTATTGCTTTTTAAAAGCCTTTATAAATTGCCTTTTTGCTAGATAAAGAAACCTGAACTTTGGATCCAACTAGAATCAGTGAATCTCCCTGTCACTGGAAATCTTTTTGAGAGACTCGTAGGTTTTTAAGTGTTTTGCTTTATAAACCAGAGAGGTATTAATCTGAGCAGGTTTCTTGGGAAATATTTATAGAATGTTTGCAATTATTTTGGTAAAAAGTCTTGGTTTCTCATAGCCTGATATTTTTTTGTTTTGCTGTTAGATGATAGAAAAGTTAGACACATGGTAATTTTTTTCTTCCTGACTTAATTTTACCTGCTTTAATTCATGGTTTTAATTATGTTGCTGCCTTTAATTTTAAAAGCCCTTTTTACCTGATACTTTCATCTTCAAAAATGTACATTGTAGTCATCAACTCTGCCCTTGCATTCAACTAAATTATGAGTCTCTCAATACCTAGTTTTCTACTTCTAGCTGTCAAATTTCCGCATTGTCCCTAAGCTTCTCTTGCTTTTTATTTGTGTATCTTCCCCCTGGAGCATTATGTTATCTTTAGAAATTATCTGTGTGCAATTCAGGTGTGCTTACATCATACACGGGGCTACAGGAATGTGGAAGGGTTAACAGTGAAAACTGGCCTCCATCATTGATACAGGGAGAGCTGGAGACTGAGTGGACAGAACTGGCATTTTAAGAGCAGGAATTTGGCAGAGTTTGCTCCTAATCATGGTGGGCCTAAATCCCACTATATTTGATCTAGAGCTGCATTTGTGGTTGAAGGCATCTGTATTTTGTGGGCTGTCAAGAGCACTAAAAAACTAAGTGTTGTTGATCTGCAGCGTGGTAATGCAGTGAGTTTGAAATGGTTAACTTTCAGCTTAAAGTGAGTGCATTTCTTGTGTTTTATGATTCTTCTGACCGACTGGTTTAAGTCAGTGTTTTGCTTTTCATGCACTTACATTCATAATGCAAGTATTGTGATAGTATTGATCATGTATTTAGGTTGAAGCTTATATGATTAAAGGAGTATGCTTTGTACTCTTAGATAGAAGGCACATGAATACTTCCCTTAGCATGCAGTTTATTTCACCTCAAAGGAAGTTGGGATACACTTTAAACGCCTCTTTCAACCTGCTGGCAGGACATCATTTGCCTTCTTGGCCACAAGGGCACTGCCAGCTCGTGGCTTGTTGTCCACCAGGACCCCCAGGTCCTCCTCCACAGAGCTGCTTCCCAGCAGGTTGGACCCCAGCCTGTGCTGGTACTGGGGGTTATTCCTGCCAGGTGCAGGGCCCTGCATTTGCCTTTGTTAAATCTGAAACTCTTCCTCTCTGCCCCTCCTCAAACCTGCTGAGGTTCTTCTGAAGGGCTGCACGTTCTCTGGGGCATTGGCCGCTCCTCCCAGCTTTGTGTCATCAGGGAACTTGTTAAGGAGGCTTCTGCCCCTTCATCTAATTCATTGATTAATGAGTTAAACAATATTGAACCTTGGTGGACACCACTAGTGACCGGCTTCCAACTAGACCCTATGCCACTGATTGTGACCATCTGGGATCTGCCATTCAGCCAGTTCTCAATCCACATCACTGTTCACATAGGCACCTGGCATGAGACATGTTTAGATTGTTGAGATTGATTACACAGATTAACAGCAGGTTAAAGTTGTTCTTGAACAGCTGTCTGGGGAAGATTGGAAGTTTCAGTAGAAACTGATGCATTAATGCAACATCATTGCAAATAAATTAACTTCATCATGCAACCAACGCAGGCATTTTTTAAGTGTCAGCCTGGGTCTCATTAATGTTTTTCAGTCTGCAGTTACTTGGTTTTCTATGCTGCAGGAATCAGTCTTTATCCAGAATTGCAATTCCTAGAAGCTGAGCAGCTGCTGGGATCCTTTGTGACATTTAAGGTTCATACTCTTAAGGTAAAGTGTGATCAGATGCTGTAGCCTCACAGAAACCCACATATGATTGTTTCATAAGTGTGAGAATTAGTGGTGAGAATTTGTTTTAAAAGCTCATTATAAATAAATGTACAGATAGTGGTTAAATATGAGTGAAATTTTGGTGAGATAAAGGAATGACTTAGATCTGATGTGTCACCTGTACTTTGGTACTTTTTTACTCCACAGGTAATATGATTTATATCAGTTAGGCTATTAGTCATTCAGCAAATACTGAACCAAAACTAATTATCTAATGTTCTTTCCAAAATTCTGTTACCAAGCCAAGAATCATTCTGTGTTCCTGTGGCTGGTATATTGTCTGTAATTAAGAGCATCTACTAATTTAAACAAAACAGTGAATAATTTTACTGTAACCCACACTGTTTTTAATATCTCAACAAAAGAAACGTGATTTTAAAATATTACCCTGAATATGTAGCAAGTGTGTCTAAATGTATATGCACATTTTTATATTCATGGGGTTTATGTATGGAATTTAAAGCAAGTTAGAGATTGTCAAGCTTCAGGGGGAGTTGTGAAAGAGGATGGAACAGTTTTCAGATTACTCCATTTTGCCTTGCAGCAGCCTTTTATATTTGTATTCTTCATATTTCCAGGTTTGAAAATGGGGAATATAATTTAATTCCAGGAAAAAATGGACCATATTGCAGATACAGGAATACAGTGAAGCAGTGCAGATCCTTACCTGGGGAGGTTGTGCAGTGTCTACAAAAAGACTTGTGATGTTGGATTAAACATTTGCAGGTAGAGATGTCTGTGTACCTTCAGGTGTAGTGGAGTCTTCCCTGAAGAAGAGGAATGGTTTAATGAACTTTAGAGGACCTCTCCAGCCTGATTACTCTATGAATGTTGTAGGGCATAAGGAGGAAATGTGTATCATTAATTGACTGGAGTAATTTTCCCCCTTTGTCTCATCCTTCCACTGAATCACTCACTAGTTTTATCTTTTTATCTCTTTCTTTAAGATTAAGTACTTCTTTTGGCATTTGTCCATAGCTAATATATTTTGTCTGATCTTGAGAAGTATGGGAATTTTAAACTGAATGAAAGCACATAAATCTATTAATAAATTTTACCTCTTGATCATTATCTCTGTATTCCAAAACCCATTTTACTCAACAACTGACTCTTTGTGTTGAACATTAAATAGTCCTATCAACAAAATGAACAATTTATAGTAAAACCTGCAGAAAATAATAGCATATAGCTCCACTTATAGTTTATGCAACTGGAAGAAAATTAATTCCTAAATTTTAAAGGATCTCTAGGTCATAAAATCATTGATTAATTGAGGTGGAAAGGACCTTAAAGGTAATCTAGTTCCAAGCCCCCTGCCATGGGCAGGGACTCTTTCCACTAAACCAGGTTGCTCAGAGCCCCATCCAGCCTGGCCCTGAACACTGCCAGGGACGGGGAGTCCACATATGCTCTGGATGACCTGTGCCAGTGCCTCACCACCCTCACAGTAAAGAATTTCTTCCTAATATCTAACTTAAATCCACTCCCTTTCAGTTTAAGATAGGACAAAGGCCATTCTCCCTTGATTTTTAATTTGACCCAGATCCTTAATCCATATGGGGTCTAGTTGCAAATTTCTATTGATAACATGGTATGTTACTTTGTGTTTGTCCTGTAAGTGGCATTTGCATACAAAGTACTTGTGAGTATCCCCTGGTACAGACTGGTTTGCATTCATATATCAGCAGAGCTAAAATAAGTAGGTTTTTGAATAAGTGAATGAAAACCACAACAACCAAACCATCCATATTAGTGTAAATTCAGAAACGTGTCTGCCTGTTGTTGACTGTTTTTCAGGATCTCCATCTTCTGTTCTTTGCTTAATGTTTTAGACTATGGAGCATATCTAAGAAGAGAAGATCCACCTTGAGCATGTTCAGAAAGGAGAAGTTTTTATCTTACTCTTTGAAATGGATTGATTGATTGCTGCACTTCCTTTGACAACTGTATTTAGAGTTGAAGAACAGTAATTTTGCAGTAAGATCAGGTACAAGTTGAAATGCTCTCATTCAGTGGGGTTATGCTTACCTATAGAGATTTGGATCAGTTTACCTATGAAGGCAAGTCCTTGTGCCAGTTAATTCTTCATTGAGTAGGGACAAAAGTAAAAATTTCATTTCCTCATTAAAGAGAAAACTAGGCAGTTGAAGTGGGAAATACCAGCCCAGCCCTAATCAGAATTTATACTCCCAATTCCTGGAACCACCCTTCCCTTCCCTACAGCAGTTTCTGCCAAAGCTTTCTCTCCTACTTATTATCTTGTTTGAACATCTGGCTCTTTCTTCTGGAGCACCTCTCTCTACACTCCACTTTTTTCTGTTAATATCAGGATCTCTGGTACAAATTTGTACAGATACAGCACAGATTTGAGAATGAGCACTAAAATGGTAATAATAGACTGGCTGTGTATGGGTACATCTTCAGCAGAAAGGATTTGTGTGAGCTTGGAAATACAGAGAGCTGATGCACACACCTGTACATATTACTGACAATAGGCAGCACAGGGCTGCTTTAAACCCCTCAAAATCCACTTCTGCTCTTTGTGTATGTATACTGCTGTGCTAGCTCTCCATCACTGAGGTCTGGGTGTTTTGACTGGGACCATGTATTTTATATTTTTAAAAAAAATTTTACCTGCAGCATTAGTATAATTGCAATGTACATTGTATACATGCAGTTACATTATGTACAATTACACAAAACATTTAGCATTCAAAAGCATCCAAATTATATATTTTCTCATTTCAATAATGAATATTATGTCCTTTCCATTTACCAGCATTTCTTCTGTAAATGCATTTTGTTTTTTAACCTTTATAATATGCTACAAGTGGAGTGCATACAGCATGGGTCATAAAAGACCCTACTTGTGAGGATTTAATCGTCTTATGCAAGTGACAGTATTTTGAAAAGTAATTATCTTGTCTGTTGGGGTTCTGCTGATATTCTTGTAAACTGAATCAAAAGGGAAGTTTCATCATAGGTACTTTGTTTTTCTCCTTTCCCAGATGTAAATTGTAGATTGCCCAATGGGACTATGACACTGTTGCACTGAAAATGAGGCAATATTTTAAACAGATCTCCACAGCAAATAAATATCCTCTATCTGGGATATTTTAGACAGGTTTCAACAAATCACTTTTGCACAAGGTCATGGTAACTGCATTGTTGCAATTGAAGTAACACTAGAAGAAGAAGAAGAGAGTGGATGATCATTCTCCAGTTCTTAGGACAAGGCCTAACGCTGTTCAGTTTACAAGTACAGACACAGCCAAGAGCATTGTGTAACATTTCACATGTGCCTGTAGTTGGGGACTGGTGTCGCTCATGCAGCTTAGCCACTAAGGGAAGACAGAATGATTGGTAATTTTAGAGGCAGTTCTTCCAGAATTTGAAGGTGACAGTACTTTATTCCTGTAATTTTGTCTCCCAAACCATGAAATGTTCCAGTTAAAAACTGGAAGAAGATGAAGTTTCTCCACAGCAGAGGTGAGGCACAATTCTACGTGAAGTATTCAAGAAATGTTTGTCATCCCTGGAGTGGTGAGCACAAAAGCTTGCTTTGGTGATGGCATTTGGGATAAATGTGAGGGCAGGGCTGCCAGGATATGCTGGATGTGTAATGTGACCAAAGCAAGGAGGATTTACTCCCAAATAGAGATAACACTGCACCTCAGGGTGCTACAGGATGAAATGACCAAACAAGACAGGTGGCTCCTTCCCTCCAGAGGATCTCTCTTTCCCTTCTTAAATAATGTGTACATGATGTCTACTGAAATGATTTCTAGAAAGTAATGCTCAAAAGTGGATGTCCTCTAGTGATGTTTACATGTTTCCTCTTAATCACAGAAAAGTAATTGATCTCTGGTGTCAGTTATGACAAACTTCTCCCTTGCCTCTGAAGATCTGGAGAATCAAAGTTCTTTCCTTCAAAGAGACCACTTCCCATGAAACTGAAGGAATTTCTCATAGAGATAACTTAGAAAAGTCACTGTTTAGTAAGGCAGTCAATAAAGCATCTGGAAAGAAAGGGAAAGAGGAGGTGTGGAAAATAATTTGAGATTTGGCCAATGTTTCTCTCAAAACATGTTCCAATTTTAAAAAGAGCTTATCAATGTAAATGTCAAATTTTCAAGAACTGAAACTAATCTGCTCTGAATTGGGCTTTTCAGTGAAAACTTTCAGTGTTTAATTTTATTGCCATATTCCTTTAGAAAGTGTAGTTCTGTCCTGACCTAGTCTGGTTTCTTGCACTTAAGGGTCTTTTAAAAACTGGATTCCTCCAGCCAGCATGGTAAGGCTGGTACAGCTGGTCAGGTAGAAATAGTAATGTAAAGTCTTTCAAACTTTTTTTCTGATTCTGCTGCCCCCTCTCCCGTGCAATATTTGAAATTATTTGGCTTAGATATTTGGACACTATCTATTCACAAGGGGTAAAGTGCTGGGCTGTCTGAACCCATTTTATCTTCCTTTCCTCCTATGTAGGCATGTATTTGACACCTCTTGTTATGTTTTCTCGTCTCCGTCCAGCTGAGGAGGGCAGTGATAGAAGAGCTTTGGGACACCTGGTGTCCAGCCAGGGTCAACCTGCCACTGAAAGACAACCTCTTCATTTTTTCAGTCTCTCTTTAGCTGTTAAATTTTAACAGCAAAACAATTTCTGCACTAAACAGAAATAGTAGGAATGAAAATTATTATCAATGCTTTTTTCCCCTAGCATAGTTAGAATTTGGTGACAACTAACAAATAGGAGCTAAGTGGAAATGATTTCTTAATCATAGGAAGCCTTGGAGCTTCTGAATTTGGGACACCCCTACGTCTGGCTTATTTCATGTATCATTTTATCTACCTCACTGTATTGAGTAATAATGATTTTAGGGCATCTGCAACTAACTTCAAGATACAAAACAGGCAGAAGAACTAGATGGGCTTAAGGAGCTGTTGTTGTGTAAGGTGCTTGTACAGCCAACCAAGTTTACTTTATGAACTTCTGTTACTCCTACAGGTGAAATTTTCTGATTCTTGGCTAAGACAAGATTTGGGACTAGCCTGTGGGCTTGCTCAGAGTTAGGTGTGCTTGAATCTCTGAACACAGCTCAGAAATCTCAAGGACAAGGCTGTCCTAAGATTTTGGCAGCATCTATGCCTCCAGCCTTTCCTCTACTGAGCATTATCTGAGCAATCTTCCTGCTCTTTCTTGAAAGCCTTGTGTATGTCAGTGCATTTTAAAGCTGGTGTACCCATGAATATCTTCAGTATTTCAGCAAGGTACCACAGGCTCCCAGTGGATCCTAGGCAGCGTTCCTCACCACCCAGCTAAAAAACAATAGTATCAGCACTTTCCATAGGAGATTTAATGCTCTTCCATAAATATTAAGGGTCTATAAAAGTAAAGTTGGCCACTGGGTTCAGAGAAAGGAATATTAAGCCCTAAGGCAGAAGGACATAAATACACAAGGGACAGTAGCTATTCTGGGACACTTCAGTCAGATTCTAAATCAGATGTTGTAAATGCCTCAAAGCAAGAAATTTGAAAGCTATTCAGTTTTCTTTGAACACTGTTTTGCATGTGGATTTCAAGCATGAAAAAGGGAAATCTGTTATATCAATAGGATCTCATGTGGGCAAGCTGTGGTGCCATGCTCCAAATCCCTCAACAACAGATCTGTATCTCGGGTGAGCTAAACTAGCATGCGATCATTGAGAAAGACTTTTCTCCCAGTTGAAAGTTCCTACTTGGGTACATAACTACGCAAAGGCAGAGAGAGCTAATCTGAATGACTGGTACATAATTTTTATTGGCTCTCATGGATACTGTTTGCATTCATTACAGAGAATCCATTGCATAGGATGAACTATTACTGAATAATTTTAGAATTATCAATCATAAGACCACTTTCATCCCACATGCAGGCTTTGAACTCTTACAGAATAATTTTTTCAGTTAATTTTCTTTGGGCTTTTTGTTCCACCTGCGAATCTTGTCTTTTTCCATCTACACAGCTTCCAAAACAATGGGGTTGATCCTGCTGCTTTGGTGCAAGATGCTCTCGCTGGCATTAGAGGAGCTTTACACGTGCTGAGATGTTGTTGGCTGTATATTTACTGTGACAATGACAAGGCACTGCCACTTTGGGTGCTGTTGAGGGGGAGGAGTCTGTCATGCTGGGGTAAGAGGTAGTGGCTGTGCAGGTGTTAGAATTCCTTGGCTGTCAGAGCTGCTGCCCTGGCCCTTAATGGTGGCTGGGCAGAGCAGACCATGGTTTCTGTCTGCCTCAGAGGCCAAAGTCTAGCAGGCTGCTCTGCTTGGGAAATCAGATCTGCTGTTTGCTTATCACAAACCCACTTCCTGGTTACCAAACAATTTCCGAAAGTGGAATGAGGATGCAGGAACACACTGAAAGCTGTGTAAGATTTCTGCTGTCCCATCGCTTCATGCGCATTCCCAATGTATGTGCTGTGGTGGGTCCCAAAATCAGAATAGATGAGATGAGGACAATGTCTCAGAAGAACAAGATGGGACAGAGGCAGAAAGATGGGGACAAACATTGCAGCAGGGCCTGTGGAATTAGGACAAGGGTTAATGGTTTTAAACAGAAAGAGGACTGATTTAGATTATATATAAGGAAGAAGTTATATACAATAAGTGTGATAAAACACTGGCTCAGATTGCCCAGAGAGGTGGTGGATGTCCCATCTCTGGAATCGTTCAAGATCAGGTTGGATGGGGTTCTGAACAGTCTGATCTAGTTGAAGATGTCAGGGTCCTCCAAAAGTCACTTTGTCCCTTTCCCTGCAATTTCATGGAAACAGTGAAAGTTTCCTTTCACAGCCTACCTCTCCAGTTCCCACCTCTGGGCTGTCACCGGGACATGGAAGGAAGGGGTCCTGGGTGCTAAAGGGCAAGAAAGGCTGAAACCAGGACAGAGTCAGCAGAAGATGTACAGTCCCCTCACCACTGGAACCACAGTGGAGGTGGAGTGTAAGTCACACCTCTGAAGTGCACTGGCACACCCACACTGGGATGTGGCTCCAAGGTCAGGCTGAGCTAGAAGCAGGGTCTGTGGGTGCTGGAGCCAACATTGTGTCAGGCTGGTGTGTTTACTGGCCGCCTGCCCACAGCAGAAGGCAAGGGGCAGAATGAGCTTCTTCCAAGCTCTGGGAGAAACTGATTGCAACCCCTGAGCCTGTGGGAATGAACTGCTGTTATAACATCGCAGCAGAAGTGGTGATGATCCAGATGAAACATCTGAGAGGCAGTTTCACAACACATCTGGCCCATGAGGTTTCCATGGGAAAAGGGCAGAACATGAACAGGTTTACAGGACAGATATCAGTCTCATCTCTGCTCTTTGTTTCTCCTTTTGGTAAGGTTGTGGTTTTGGACTGTAAGTCAACCCCCAGGGCTCTGTAGTGAGATGCAGGGTGCAGGTGCTGATGCTCATGCATTTCAGAATGCACATTCTTCAAGAGCAATGGATTAGGGAAGTTACCACTAACTCGAGCCTCCTTCCTGCTCTCTCTACCCCAACAATACCAATCCTTGTAGATATCACTGCAAATGGACAGCAAGGGACTTGAGCTGAGAACAAAAAGAAAAAACATCAAGAATTATATATTTGCAGTTACAGAGATGAATTGAGATCACAAGGAATTAAAAGAGCAGAGCAAGAACTAACATTTGCAAATCACATCATTCAAGGAAAGGTACAAGCAAACAGTGGATTAGTGCATATTACCTTCTGTCCTCTTTGAAAATGCCTGAAGATTTATGTGAACTATAAGCTTTTTTTTTCTCCCAGGGTCTTATTCTGAGATCTTATGCTATTAACAGACAAGTAGTATTGCCAGGAAAGTTGCTGAACCTCTGACTTTCAATAGTGGTCATCAGCTTTAAGTCTGGAAGACTGGAGCTGCATCTAACCACAAACACCCAAGACTGGAAATCCCTCCTGAGAGGCAAAACAGCTTCCAGGCTCTGACTAGGTACTGTGAAGAAACCTGAAGATGCTTTCCATGGCCATATCATGCCTGTTATGAGGCTGAGCAGTCTGAAGTGTTTGATGGCTCCTGCCCAAGTCAGCCTCATAGTGTCTACCACATATGAGTAACATCCAGTCTGTGAACCACAAGTAAAACCACTTCAGTTTAGTTCCATGAAGGTACGTTCTACAAATAAAAATGGAGAACAGCTCCCTGCAGCCCACAAATGCCTTCTGCTTCTACAAGTCCTCTCCTTTTTCTATGCAAGATCTTTCCCTAATGCTTTTGAAACCAGAGCAACAAAAGAAAACATTTCTAGCTTATTTTAAACTGTTGCTGATAACATCTAAAGTGATTAGAGTATGTTTATTTCATTTGGTTATTTTTGTTAGTTTTCATTAATTAAATGGATGGGGCTTTAAACAGCCTGGTATGATGGAAGGTGTCTCTTGGAACTAGATGATCCAGAGGTTCCTTCCAACCCAAACTATTCTATAATTCTATGAAGCATAGGCATAGAGCAAAAAATTAGACCATAAGGGATGTCTTTGGAATAAAATCTGGTTGGAAGAATGCCAGTCTTACCGTTAGTAGTCTTGAACGTGGTATTGCTGTCATCTTGCTGGAAAGTACAGCCTGACAGGACATATCTCTGCTGTTCCAAAAGTACTTGTGATTTTTTGTTTGTTCATTTAAAAGTGTAGTTTTGACATGTTTAAACTCTGTCCTGAATTCCCCAGACTTTTTAGGCAAGACTCTTGAAGGATTCAAGCACCACTCACAACAGACCAGGAGGCTGTTGACTTTTGCACAAGTTGACTAGAGAAGTCTTCGTGTGTTCACCCCTGAGCAACAAGACACTTTGGGGATAGGGCTCGCCTTGCTCAGCAAGCAGGACAGGTGTCCTTTACACAGAATTTCAGCTTGCATTGCAGACAGAAACAAGGGCTCTACAGCCTGTGGTTGAAACATCTTATTGTGAAGATTTACTCATTTGTACCCATAACATACTGCAGAGGAGACTTCCAGAACCAATTCTCTGTCATGTCTCTTCTTTTTCTCTCTCCAAGCTATAACAAATCTTTCAGATAGGAACTGCACCTGTGAACCAGCCTTGGGCTTTCATGGCAGACAGAATATGGAAAAACTGAATTTTCCATTGTCTTGAAATCAATTACAATCAAGCATTTGCAGTTACTAGCCCACCTACAATAATTTTTGTTCATTTTTCTGTTCAGTGCTGCATGCCCCTTCTCTCTCCCATCCCCCAGTAAAATTTGCATGTTCCTAATCCTAGGATTTACTTAAGCAATGACAGAGTATCCTGAAATGGCTTCTCCTCCAACTGCTTTGTCTCCAGCTGGAGACAATTACCAATTTGTCCAATTCTCACCACATATATTATTAAGATCAAAGGCAGACCTCAAAACATTAGTAACTAATTTCAGTGTTATAGTTCTAATAAAATAAAAGCTGACCACTATTAGGCAACGTCTCTTTTGTATGTGGTAACTTCTTCATTGAATTCTGAGGTTTTCTTCCTTCTAAGATAGAATTAATCATAGTTGCAAGGATCTATGGCTTACTGCTGGTTTTAAATTTGAAGCAGGGTGGCAGATGGGAGTAATTTGGTTATGTCCCCAGCAGGAGCATGGAGAGAAGAAGAAGGGTGTCAATAATTTGTTTTTTCTCATACTAATAAAATTCTGCATCCAGTGATAGAAACTCTTATTGCAAGGGTCTCACTTTATCACAAAGCTTGCTGGCAGTTGTTGATTTATTCTATACCAGTGCAAGCAGGAGGAAAAGAAAGTGCCACAGTTCAGTCTTCTGGAGAACAGATTTGGGCAAGCATAGAAAGAGGTAGAAGCTGGATTTACTGTGATGCTCTGCTGTGGAGACCTAGAAGTCCAAAGTAGGGGTTGTTGAAAGGGTCTGGAGAGGGAAGGGTGAGGAGTGATTCCCTCTGTGGTGCAGGTCATCTAAGCCTGAGACTTGTCACCAGTTAGCACAAGCAGACAGGAAAATCAATGATGATGAGAGGATCATGTCTGAAACCACCTTGCCTGACTTGTGTCCCAGTGCTCAGATCAAGGCTGGAGTAGCACCACTCTTGCCAGCAAGATTCACAGGAGCTTGGCCCTGGGGCAGTTGGATGGGGCTACCCAGGAAAGAGAGACATTAAAGATAAAAGACACAGGCATAGGAGCAAGGTCTAAAAAATTGTGAGAACCTAAGATCTATCTTTCTATCTCTCCTGAGGTGTGAACTGGAATGCTTCACTGAAGATGATCACTGACATTTCCTCTGGCCATCTGGCTGCTTCTCTTTCATAATGAACTTGGCTGCTGCTTCTTGGGCTGTCAGTGACCTCTGTTGTGGGTAGCTCCTCCCCGGCGTGACCCTCCAGGAGCTGGAAGCACTATGAACACCATGTTGCTGTACCTCCATCAGCAAGCAGTGTGCACTGCAGCTCTTGGCTTGGCCAGGGTGATTTTTGTCACTGAATCATTTTGCAGCACCATTCTCCCCATTGCCATCCCCCCAGATCAGGCAATGGATGAGGTGACCTGGTGGCAGAGTGTGTGGGTGCCTTTAGCTGGTCTCAGTGCCTGGGTGTGACAGGCTAATCCCCTGTGCATGAGTTGGGTAGCCGGGGTGCTCTTGGGTAGCCCCATCTGTCTGGATGTGCTTGAAGATAAAGGGGATGTCTTAAACCACTGTGGTAAAATTTGTTAGAGCTGCTCTGCCAGAGCCTGAAGTTAAAAGAGACCTCTTCCATGTAGCAATGCCAGAAAAGATGATCACAAACAACTGGCTGTCACGAGTCTGCTCTGAAGTGCAAATTTTTGCAACACCCCAATTTAAGCAGTTCCATCCCCCAGCAACTCCAAGACTACCAATCAACTGGAAAGTATCCTGCTCACAGGGAAAGACTTGCTGGAGGAACTTCTGTCATGAAGCTGCATCTGCTCCATCAGGGCAGCATGGAACAAGCCATCCACTGCCAGAATTTCTGCCCTGGCTGCCTGCATTTGCATCACTTGGGGTGGCCCTTCTGCCCTGTCAGGGTTGGCCATGGAGCAAATTGTTCTCTTGAGATTTTTACTTGAACAAGAGTTTGACATCACCTCTGTTTGGCCTTTAATCTTCAAACAATTTTTATTTATGTTTTTAGCTTAGATAATACATGGACTAATAATTCTGTAAAATGTGTCAGTCTGGATTTCGCCCATTTTTCACATCTGCAACATTGTAGATAGGCTATGACCTACCACAGCCATGTTGTGTGTGTGGCATCTTGTGTCATTATAGCCTCACAGGGTTTCTCAAAGCCTGGTCTGAAAGCTGTTTTATGGCAGTCCACATTAACTCACATGAGCTTAGCTCACTTTGACTCTTTGCTAGGTGTCCTGAGTTTCTGCCTGGTGTGTTTCGGAAGCAGAAGGGAAAGGCGGGATTTCTGCTGAATATAGGCCAGCTCTTCAGCCAGTCACTGGAGTTTTGCCAGTTCTTGCCAGATGGAGATTGAGCACTGGCTTTGTCAGATTAAATATTACCCACCCAAGATTCAGCCAAGATTCAGTGGCATCTGGCTAGATATTCTTTGCTTCCTAAGAGATTTTCAATTACTTATCCCAAGTACTTTGTTTGTAGATCTGGTACTATCTGACTATGGCTTTTCCTCTAGCTGCTTGCAGTGAAGCATTTATGTACACACAATCACAGCAGATAAATCTCTTAGAATGAGATAATCATAATCTCTTTAATCAGCACATTGTAGTAATCCCTTGTAAATAGACTGGCTTCAGCAAACTTTTTACTAGGTCAGTGTCCTCACAGATCTTTTCCCTCTTCAGTTTTATTCTGTGTCAGTCATATAGCAGAAGGTGTTTCAGAGAGATCAGGAAATTAAATGATTTTGTGTACAACCAGGAGCTGATAATATGCTGGTAATATGTTGATAATATTGCATGCATATGCTATTTGGTGATAACAAATCTAAGAATAGCAACCAAATACATGTAGGAAGAATGCAAACACATATTCACTGTGGTTTAATACATGGGAAATTCTAGTGGCTCCAGTCTTAGGGCATTCCCTGCTCAACCAGCATTTACAACATGGTTTTGTTTGTTTCTCATTCAAATTTGGTGCTGCTGACACTGCAGAAGTTAAGTTGTGTTTCTACTCACACACAATCTCATATGTTACTGTACATCTACCTGTGGGAATGAGTTATTGAAGGAACAGGGAAGGTGAATTACACACCTGCCTCCAGCAACCTCTCCTTCTCTGAGTTTATTCAGTTGCTGTAGAATCAGTAAAAACATTTCTAAAGGAAAAGTGATTCATCCAAAGTGCTCTGACAAGAGGTCAGCTCTCTTTCCAAAAAAGGGAGAGGAATATCTCAACAGAGGAAAGCCAGTGGTGCTGCCTGTCTGCAGCCCCTGCTCTGGCCCTTCATACCATGTTGGTGTTAACACTTTTGTGTGCATTTTTCAAATGAGAGTTTTTCTAAGTACGTGTTAGGGCTTTAGCATGCTGACTACTGCATTGGAGGGACTCCAGGTAAAGCAAGGAGAGCAACCGGTATTTGGGAAATTGGTGGGGCTCTTCTAAATTGTCAGATTATATTCTCATTTCAGTCAAGGGCCAGAAACCCCTTTCTGTGGCTCCCTGGAGAAACCAAGGAAATTTGGTGGGAACGAAGAGTGCCTCAGGCATCCCAGGATTTGCCTTAGAAGAGAGGACATTGTACCCATTAATGTTTGCGTTCTTTCCCAATTTATAGGTCAGCTTTAGCAGGCCTGCACACACTTGAAAAATGAATGACAAGCTGCGTCCAGTCCCGTGGGTCTTACTCATGGGACTAGTCCTTACTCATCGTATCGGCCCCCGCAAGGCCGATGAGGCTGCTCCTGTGATTGAGTCTTTTGGCAGAAAGGCCTCTTCATTCCAATGGGGATCTGCTTGTTTTGCACGCTGTAAAAATGCAGACACCGCTGCATATTGAAGGCAGCAAGAATTTTACCTGTGCGAGTTCAAATGTACAAAGGGTCACAAGCCCAGTCCTGGAGGCAGGGGCAGTCCTGGCACCCCAATGAAGGTCTGCAGAGAGATGCTCTGAATGTACATTCAGGCACAGAAATCTTTAGTTGTTTTGCTTCTCATCCTGGAGTCTCCAGAGCATTCCTCTTCCTAAGGATATGACAGTAGATAGGGCCTTCATGTATTTTTATTTGCTGTAGGAGGTATGTCAATTGAGGAGGGTGGAAATGGAGGCAGAGAGTGCCCATTCATGTGATGTGCTGCAAAGGACATTTATCTGTGTCCCTGTTTTACCTTGCACAAGCAAAAATATTGCCACACAGTTAAGTGTGGCAGTGCAGCTGGGATCCAGGAGTGGAAGTAAGCCATGATGTGGGTAGCTGAAGACTATAAACTCTGCATTGGACTGGTTCCAGGTGCAGAGATCTACAACCCCGCTGATCACAAACACCCTGGACACCCCTTTCAATGTGGCATCCCATCAGCTGTGGGTGCTGTTGCTAGCTGTGTTTGCACTGTGTTTCCATCTCTGTGTGCAGAGATGGATGCATGGGCATTGGCCAGTGGAGAATAGCAGTGGTGCTTCCTGCCCTGCAGAGCAAACAATGGTGTGACACAGCAGCACTGGAAACCTCTTCATTATCTCAGCTTCCCCCTTAAAGCAGAGTGTCTGGAAGGAAGGATGGTCTTACAGTAAGACCATTGGACTAGTAGAACTGAACAGCTTCTATCTGTACTTTCCTGTGTGATTTTGGAAGTCACTGAAAATCTGCTTCATTTTGTTTGATTTTAGGAACAGGAGCAATTCCCTGTTTCAGAAGAGAAAAAGTTTTATATTGTGTCTTAATTGCAAGGAAAACATTTGTGAAAATTTAAAAAGTAACAAATGTGAGAAGCTGGTAGGCTGTGGCACTGGGGGGGTCCTGTTTGGCGGTGGTAAGGGCGTCACAGTGGCATATGTCTTCCAAGTTCAATGTGGGTTTTTATTTTTCTTGAGGTGTCTTTTACAGATGCACAAAGTTCAGCTTTTTGTACTTAGAGTGATTTTTGAAGCACCCAGTCTAAAAACAAGGAGAGATTTTATCCTGCTGCTTTCAGTGATCTGTGTGTAGGCAAATTTGCCCATGAAGAAAAGTCCTTTCTCATGGTGGGCACAAGGCTGCTGTGACAGTGCAGTCCTGCACCATGGCCATCACTGACAGACAAGCACAGCACTTGGTAATCTGTTTAAAAACACATATTTAGGGTCAAATTGCTCTCAGAAACAGACATCCAGAAGTACTGAGGAACCAACCTGGAGACCAGTTGCCTGGTATGTCTCCACTGACTTTGCTCCATCACTGAGGACATGGAGAGAAGGTGAAAAGTATCTCAGAGAATTACCTGGTAGCCTCAGATGACATTGGAATTTCACAGTTAGTGGTTTTGATTGGGATTTTCTCATTCATGTTTTTCAATCAGTGGAAGGTGTTTTTAAGCAGGGACCTCTGTCCCATTCAGTAAAACAGTGCTGACCAAATTAGGGTGGGGAAAAGCTTTGCTGCAGAGACATAGCTGGACCTCAGAACAAAGAGCCAGAAGAGAAGGTCCATAATCAACTTTGGCTGAGGGATCACAGGATCCTTTGGACCAGCACTGGACTTCTACAGGGCCATATTCTCAGACAGCCAAAGCTGTTGGTGCTCTTTTCAAGACAGCTGTTCTGCAGAGTGTAAGCCATCAGCTTATAAACTCAAGTTTCTTCTGAACCTTCATTAGAACCGATTAAATAAGCTAAGAAGGCTCCATAAATGCAAGCAAACTGAGGAGCTGGACTTGGCCTGCTCATTTGAACGAAGTGGTAGTTGTATTTCACTGAATCTTGACTGAGACATTTTGGGTGCTTTAGCTGCCCAGTCATCAGCTCCATCCAGCATTATGGGTTACTCCCCTTTGCTGCTCCAGCAGGCAGTTTGATGTCCCAGCTAGACAGCCCATCTACAGCAGCCTCTGCTGCTCTTTGAGGAACACAAGTGGGACAAATTTGCCAACACAGTTAGTCTCAGAGAGAGATGGCCAGCTGGGAGAAGCTGTCTCTTCTGAAAATGCTCCTCCTCTTAAGGGAACTGGTTTTGCAGTTAGTAGTTAGGGAATGGCTCTATCTTAGCTGTCAAGAGTTCTGCTTTGGCTTTGCTTTCAAGGGCTCTTCTATACGTGTATGTCAGAAGTTTGTTGGTAAACCAGGGACCTTTTTCTTGTAGGAGTTCTGAAGCATCTTCCACAGGCAGTTTTGTGCTGATTAGCTGCCACAGTTTAAAGCTTGTTGATATTGTTGAATTGATTGGGTTGTTGAAATCAGTTTGAACATGGTTTTGCTTAAGTAATTTTCCAAACCAGTCTTCAAAGCATGCTACTACATTGGTGAAAATATTTGAGAATAGACATGATTTCTTGCCTTTCTTTGTACTGTGCAACCAATTTTTACTTGAACAACAGTTGTGGTTCATATCACAGGGTAAAATACTTATTTGACACTTTGAAAAAATTTGGTAAAATCTCAGACCTTGTCCTTTCTATTTAAGAATGTGCCAAATAAGACTAGGGAAGATTGGTTTTAAGAAAGACAAAAAAATTATTCACCTTGGTTCATATGCTATAAAACAGCAGAAAGATGTAATAAATTACAGATACTTTCACAACATCATTAAATCTACTTATCTTTTCAAGGTCAGCTGTTTACTTTTTGTCAGTGCACTTTGGTTATGTTCCTTTATGCTCTCTTTTCCACTGCCAGTCCACAAGACTAAACATGCTTTATATTTTTCACGGTACATTTCCTTACTTCCTGTTCTTGCCTCCTCACACTCACCCCCAGAGATCTGGGGTGGTCTGAAGGCAAGACAGAGCTCTGGCTGCGTTTAAAGATAGCTTCAGGTCTGGATGGGTAGTTCATGGTCTGGGTTGCTAATTTTGCAATGAATAGGATTCATAGGCCTCTATGAAATAGAAATAGGCTGCTCTTCAGTAGGTTTGATACAATTTATTCATGTTCATATCAATCCAATCCCATTTGTCACCACAACTGAGCTTAACCTGATCTTAACCTGATCTTAACCTGATCTTAACCTGATCTCTACCAAGATGCTCTGAGCCTTTGGATACATCTCTCCTGCCTGGATTTTCTCCTTGTAATGTTGTTTCCTGTGTTGTTGCTGCAACAGTTCTTTTTACAGAAAACTTGACTTGGTGCTTTTCATTTACCAGAAAAGACAAATCAGTGCCCCAGCAGTGAGGGCACAAGCAAACCCTCCCTTTGCTGTCAGCTACACCATTTGAAGATGTCACTGACTCTTCAGGGTGCAGGTGACTGTCAGTTTTCTGCAGCTGACCATTTCGAAAGCTCTGATGCTGGACAAGACCATACAAACAACCTCTGATCACCTTCAGCCCCAAGGATTTGAGGAGTCAGCACTGCTATGTTATAATCTGTGTTACTTTGGGAATAGCAGGCTGGGTAGTCCTGGTGTAGAGGGTTCCTGCTGCTGAGGGATCACAGGTGTGGCTGCTGTGAGTAAGAGGGTGCTGTTCTGAGATACTCTGGCAATGAAAATGCCTTTTTCTGGCAGAGACAACCCTGTTCTCAGCCTGTGTGTGCACTCAGAGGTGGACTAGACACCCTCTCCACTGATGAAGGTTTGCTGCTGCAACTTGTGTGGTGTTATGGAGTGTCTTGACCTGCTGCTATGCCTAGCATGGTTTGGGCCTAAATAGGTTTGGACCTAAGACTGCTTGGATTTTCAGGCAATGTTCATTCCACAGCTTGGGAATTAGCTTGGACTCATTCTCACTAAGTGGTTTGGATGTTGCCACCCTGCTGCAAAAAGCCGAACTGAACAGATCTGTTCTGGCAGGTCATTGTCCTCAGAATCAGAGAATGGGCCTGGGCCCATTTTCTTTGCTGGTATTACTGTCCCCTTTGTGCCTCTCTCTGTTCAGTGTCTGCACCCGGTTTTTCTAAATCCTAAAGATGGCATTGTAACAAAAAGGCGTGACCTGAAATAGGACCGACCATTCGATATGCAGGAGACATTTCTTAGGGTTTTCTGCACACCCAAGGTCACCCTGTGCATTCCAGTGCTCTCAAGGGACACAGGAGATGGACTTATTAGACAGGTGGGACTGGAGTAATGTGGTCTCCAGTCATATTTCCTAGTAACTTCACAGGAGTCCCTGCACCAGGAAGTACGAAGACCAAGGGAGGAAAACACAGCTAACAATGAATAGGAGCTGAAAGTTTGAAGTTCTTTTCTGGCATGGCAGTTTTGCTTGTGGCTTTCACCAAGTTTCTCTAAGCTTTAGTGTCTTGGTATTGAAAATGGAGAAAATAAATTACTCCCGTGGTGTAAAACCAAAGAGGAAAACTCATTGAGGACCCATCAGCAGAGTTCATTAGATCAGCAGATGGGAGCATTTGTGTGGCATTCATTATTTGCATCACAGACCTCCCATTTTCTATCAATTTAGGAGGTTTTCTTGCCAGGGTGTCTTGTTAGAACTGCCACTGGCATCTGCGCATGGACTGTGCATGTTACCTGCTCTCTGAACTTTGATCAAAGCCTCTGGGAGGAGAAGCCAGCAACGAGACACGAAATACATATGAAATACACATCAGCTCAGCTGTTTTCACATGCAGAGCTTTGCTTAGCCTGCGAAAGCTCATTGTCTCCAAGCCAAGTAATTGAAGGAGTCAAGGCCCTGTTTAACCTTTCGGGAAGAGCTGATGCTTTGACATCCACAAAGAGCTGCTTTGCTTGAGGAGCTAAAGGTTCTTTGCAAGATTAGGCTCAGGTATTACAGCCCAGCACATGGCTGCTGGCTGCAATCAGCAGGTAGATGGCTGGGGCTGGGATGTGGGAGTCCTGGGGCTTGACTGACTCCTCTGCCTGAGGGAATCTGAAACTGCACATCTCCCCAAGGACATTGCCCCAGGCATGCATGAAGCAGAATACTCTTGAGGGACTGGAGAAAGATGTTACAAGCACTCTGTCCCTCATGTTAGATCTTTTGCTTTTTATAAAGTAATGATTAATGCACAGGATAAAACCCAATCTTCTGGCTCTGAACAAGTAATTTCAGGCACTGGTTCCTGTTTCTGTAAACTGAAAAGACTGACAGTTACCCACGCCAGGGTACCTTAGAGTTCATTTTGTGATGGCAGATCTCCACTTTAGTGTTGTGCTGAGACAGCAGGTTTGAACCAGGAATGTTCAAAACTCGGGTTAAAAAGATGTAGTGGTTTTCCTTAGTGTTTGAGCCTGGGCTGTCTGGTGAATGCGGTGAAAAAATCAGAGTAGAGCAACCCAATTTTTTCCAGGAAATTTTCTACCTAAGATCCTAGTCCCCATCTTCCAGTCAGTGTGCCTGTTTAAGGCAGTCAGGAGTCAAGGGAATATGAATTTTACCCTACAACTGTCCAGCATTCAGTACAGCTGTTGCTTTATACGTCATGTTCCATTCTGTTGCAAAATGTCTGTAACAAACAAACCTGTAACACCTTTCTTTATTATGTAAGCTATATTTATTCAGAAGTTATTTCAGCCCTTTTTTTCCTCTTTAGCTATCACTGGCACTGTTTTCAGTGCTTCTGTATGTGTTGGAAATGAATTTAGACTAACAGACTAAAGAACTGTCATTCCTAATCTAATACGAATCATATTCAGCAATTTTGTGTTAAAGTCATCTAGTTAACAAGAGGAAAAATTAATTTCACCACTTTTATTTAACTTTACCACTTTTATTTAATTTCACCACTTTTATTTAACTTCCTTTATCCCCTTTGAGGTTCTTACCATGGCAACTCAAGTCACCCTCTAATTCATCTCCATCATTCCTCAACCTGGAAAACAGGTTGCTGTTTCTGCTTGCTGAAGCAGGCAACACGTGACACATTTCTCCAGTGTCATGCCTGGTATTAGCAAGGTACTCCACAAGCTACTTTGGCATCTTCACCTCTATAAATCTGTCCAGTCTAATGAGGATCATGGGTTATTTTAGGTTGTGGGCTGTTAGCTACAGTGCTAAAGACCTGAGTTTCATCTATATCTTTGTGTAAGCAATTTTTCCTGTTTGTTGTCCCTATGGACATTGTATAAACAGAGGAATCTTGGAGGAGCATTTAATGTACATAAGAAACCCATTGTACTTGCCAAATTCTAAAATAAATGCATCATTTATTTAATTGAAAATGAACAACAGGATCATCCAGGTCCCACATAATGTATTGAATACATTGATTGCAGGCAATTGATAACACTCCTTTTTATTCCAGAACATGGCCAGAAAGCCAAGTGCATCAATAGCACCTACTGAGGTGCTAACTGGGTTAGTATTTATGTCCAAAGAAAGCCAAGAATTTTTGGTGTGTTTGAGCTGTGGAGTGGCATTAATATATATCCTCACACTCTTATAAAACACTATTTTATGTTGCACACGAGGGGTGATTCTTGCTGTCCAAGCCCTGGTGTAAGTAATAGAAATCTACAAAGAGCTGGGCCAGCACATTGCCATTACACTTAACTCATCCCCTGTTGGTGCCTTGGCAGTGAGCCTGGTGTAATGTGAGGCACTGTCTCATGACCCTGAGCCCAGAGACTGAGAATACTTAAAGGGCTCTGGATCACAACTGTTTTTCAAGAATAGTCTTCCTTAAACATCAGTTATCAGAAGATAAATGATTTGATGGGCTGAAGTGATTGCAGGATAGATGCTGCTGCATTCCTGCATTTCTTGAGGAAGTTCCCTGCTTTGTTCTGCCTCCTGTTCTGTCTGTGGCTGCTGCAATGTTACCAGCATGTAGAAAGCTCAGGACACACTGTGATGGACAAGGTAGGTGGTCTCCAGGTCATCTGTACCTGGCTGACACGTTTTCCATCAGGTTTTTGAAGCTGGCCATGGAGCTGTTTGTAGTTCTTTTGACTGGCTTTAAGTCTTCTTCATATCTGCTCTCTTCTGAAAGGTCTTATGCACTTATGATGAAGTTAAAAAATCCAGGTGCTTCTGCCCAGTGAGTGGTACACAGCCAGCCTGGAGTGTATTTATACACAACAGAGATCCTAGTGTCCCATTCTGGGAGTGGACAGACAAATGTTGCTTCTTGGTGAATGCCTATATTTTCAGTACATGGGGGATGTGCACCCAATGGTGTGAAGAGGACAGAGCTAGATACCAGCAAAAAAAACAAAACAAAACAAAACAAAAAAAAAAAACCAAAAAACAAAACCATAACCACCCACAAAATCAAGACTATGAGAAAAAAAATAAAATCTCCTATCTCCTCCAAAAAGGTACTGGACTGTGAGGCAAAAGAATAATTTGACTTTTCCATTCTAAGCAGGGCTTTGTGGTTGACCACTGCCAATTGATGGTGCACAAAGCCAGGACTTTTGAGGCCTGAAAGCAGTGTGGTGCTGGGAATCTCTGCCCCACCAACCACCTACTGTTTGGCCTTGGGGTAGTCATGTCATCTGCCTCTGCATTTCTGCTCCCTTCTTAGAATATGCCTTGTCTGTGTACACTGGGTTCTCTGGGGTAAGGACCAGCCCATGACATTTATTAATACAGTGCTTGGCATGCTGGAGCATGACTCCACTGAGGTTTTCAGTTGCTACTGAACTGCAAAATAATTAAAACTGTATGTTGAGGCTCCTTTTATATAATGCTGTCATCTAGACAGTTGATGCTTATAGCCTTCTAGATTGAATTTGATTTAAACCTCAAAATTATGTGTCCTGCTTACAAGATTATTTGCTTACTGTGTGCTATACTGTCACAGTTACAACCACTGGAGACCCCCTCTGCATGTGGAAGTGGAGCTGAGCATTTTTCCTGCAGGGCCCTTAGACTTGGACTTGTCCCTGCTTACCCAAAAGAGTGCTCAGCAGAAAATACCCTTGCAAGCATTTTAGAAAGGGGTGTCTGAATTTGCATACTCGCTAAGTGAGTCTGCCTTTGTCTCAGAGGCCTGAACAGCCACAAACCAAAGTGCTCGGCAGACCAGAAAACCCTCCACTAGGCCCATGCTCCTGCCTCTCTGAGCATCTGAGCCAAGGGAATATAAGTCTTTTGCAGATTGATGTGACATGGAAAAGCTCTCCTGTCACCAGGAACCAATGCCTAATGAGAAGTCTGTGGTCACAGTGCTCCTGAGCCCTCTGCCACTGCAGAGCCCTGGCTGCACCTGGTTTACTTTGGCTTCTCTCAGAGCAGGAGCAGAGGTCACTCCTGTCTGGTGTGAAAGGTTGCATGGAAATACTCCACATATATCCTAATGTAACACCAAGTCAGCAGCACCCATACAGGAGACCCCAGAAATACTGGGCCATATTATATAACCTTCACCAAGGTTTCCATTTGAGACCATTGACAAGTGTTGGGACACCTACTAAGAGCAGGCTTTTAGTTCTTGTGCCACATTATTCCCAGAGCTCTCACCTCTTCAGCAGGTTGCAATCTTTCACATGTGCTCTTGGCTGTGGGCCCTGGTGTGACCCAGAAGAGAGCAGATGTGGCTCCAGGCAGGACTAAACATGTAAACTATCAATAAGCTCAACTCTGAACTTCCAAGTTTCCTCTTTGGTGCAGATGGTGTAGCCCTGAAGGTGTGCTCTGCCACATCACGTATGCAGGCAAGCAGTGCAAACTGTAGCAATGAGATGATAATCCCCTGAGAAGGAGCACAAATTAAGAGGAGATGCTCATTTTCAGTAAATGGCTTTCAAATAAAACAACCATGATGGGACAGCTTAAAAAGACTTTTAATTAACCCATTTTACTTCTGCTGCTTAGTGCTTTTTGACTACTAATCTTTTTCTTGCTTTACATTTCTTTGCCAGCTTGTGTTGTAACCCAGTTCAGTAGCCTACACCAGGCTCCAGTAGCAGAAAGTTGTACCAGAAGCAGCTTGAAAGCCACCTTAGGTTTTGAAAAACAAAAGTGCAGTACCTTCTGACAAAGGGATGGTCAGGTAGTGTTATTTCTTTCCTTGTACTCCTGCTTGACATAGCAAGCAGCAAGCCTCATTTGAGGAGGGTAACACTGGAAGAATGCTACTACCAAAGCCCAGTCCCACACAGCTGTTAGCAGTACCTCAGGCACCTGTCAGAAATGCAATGAATAAGAAGGATTTGTGCCCTAAGTTTAGTGTTGGGGTAACAGGCAAGGCACATGACTGCAGGGTGGGAAGCGGTACCATGATCTCATATCCATCTGGAAACAAAGGAGTTCCTTGAGAAGGGGTAAATCAATGAAAAACAGGTGGATGGTACTTACCTGATAAATTATTCCACTGAACTGATCCTGTGTAACTAATGGGAATGGCTAATTTGTTCTGCTCTTTGCAAGTCCAGGAGAGATCATTTCCTGTGCTGCACTGTGTGACTCCTAGGGCTGCTGTACAGTAGTTGATGTTACTGTGGCCAAGAGCCTGCTTTGGTTCTGAACATTTCACTGAGGTACACTGCTTGCTGATGAGCATGTTTTGGTTGGTTTATTTCCTCCTGGCACCAGAAAAATGTAGCAAATGCAAAAGAGGGGTGGGATGGATCAGGTAGGTGTCTGGCTCTTGTCTCTTTGCTGCTACAATCTTCCCAAAGCCCTGCAAAGGCAGCCGGGTGCATATATCCAGCCCCACAGTCAGTAGGGGTGAGTACTGCTGGACAGAGCTGCAGAAAGCTCCTGGGCTGTGCTGAGGCTTCCAAAGCCAGTGAAAATGAAATGCTGGGCATGGGACTTCCTGAGTCATTACCTCTCTCCTGAGGATGGGTGCATACCCAAGGTCTGCTGCCTGCGACTGGGTACTAGCACTTCATCTCCCAGTGTTGCTGGAATAGCGGCCTGGAAAATATCTTTTAAGTTGATGGGTTTGAGGCCCTTGTATTTGGATTCTCTGTGCTGGACCTTTATGTCTTCCTTGTTCTAAGGAAGCTGCAAGAACATATTTTTCTTCGCTCACTTTAGCACTGGGAATGAGCACTGGATTTCCTACTTACTACAGCTCTTTCCTAGGAAAGGGCCCAGCTGCCTTCAGGCTCATGGAAGCTCCAGCCCTGGCTTTGAATTTCACATGTTCAGGGATGTGTGAAAGAGACATAACAAGCATTGTAAAGACTGTAGGCAGATATTCAGTGCATACTGAAGTATAATGAAAAAACCACATGGGATATGGATGTAGACTAGACACAGACACATGCATATAAGTGTGTGTATACATACATATATATATATATATATATATATATATATATATATATATATATATATATATATGTACATATGTAAGGCCATGTGTAGCTCTACGTTCACGTTCAGTTTCCCCCTGGGTATTCACTGAGCTAAGGGCAATGAAGTTATGAGTTCTTCCATCTTGAAGAGATTGTAGTGATGTGGCTGGACCCCTGCTATTATATTGTCCCTTCCCCTTTTACTGGGGGTGGTGTCTCTTTCTCAGTTCTCCCAGAGCGGCTTGGGGACCTCAGTTTTCAAGAAGCTGAACTAATCATGCTGCTTTATTCTTCGTTGGAATTACTTGCCAATTTTCACTCCTCTGTAGCAACATCAGGAAAATAAAACACTTGATGTACTATGCAGGTATGTTTCAGTCCAAATTGGAGGGTTGGCTTTAACTTGCAAAGATCATCTTTGGTCTACGAGGCATGGGTGACAGAGCCTTGGCAGTGTCATGGATGCATCTGACCAGCCTGAGTTCATGAGCTCTGCAAGGAGAAATCCCTGGGGTAATCACAGGGATTATCAGGTCACAACTTGGAATGCTGGATCCATTTATAGGTAGCCCACACAGATCCAAATGCTGCTGCTTTGTCCAAAACCCATTTTTAGTTCAGTAGCCTCTCATAAAAATGTTAGAGTAGACAAAATATTCTGGACAGAAATCTGCTGAGCAGAAGAAATTCTTAGTTGGAAAGTACCCTTCCTTCAGTCTCACCCAACCCAAAACACGGGCTAACAAGTTTGAAATTGTATCACTTTTTAATTAAGTTCTGACTGATGTTACCTTAAGAATCATGGGCTGGAGACACAGGGTGCTAACGATTAAAAAACTTGATCCCTCTGCCATATCCTAATATTTTGCCAGTTGGCTATCAAAGTATGTCCGGAGCAGAGCAAGCACTTGGCAACTTCACAACCTTCAGTAATTTAAGAAAAACCCTGAATGACTCCCTAGATTACGTTCCTATTTTAATCTGTAGGCAGTACCTACAGCTGCTGAAGAAAGGCTGTTCAGCGTTTCCTAGGTTTCAGGAGCTTTGAGGAACAGTCACAAGGAACTCTTCTTCCCAACGGAAAAGAGCTTTGTAATTAAATAACAGGCTTTGGACAGGAAGACAAAATGTTTCTCCAGGGAGTAGCAGTAGGGCTCCCTGCAATAAAAAGACCTTAGTCATGGTCTTATGCATGTACAGCTGTAAAGGCACACCTGGCTGCATCCCTTCCTTCGAGTGAATTTGTCTGGTGAGCACAATTGCAAATTCCTTTGCCATGGTCCATCGTCTTCAATGATAGACTTACAATTTTGTCCTGAACTCTGTGAAGTTTCTTCAGCTTGGCTGCTTTTGTGGCTTCTGAACCCCTTCAGAATCCATAGAGTATTTGGGTTAAAAACTGAGTTGTTTTTCAGACACTTCCCCAGTACTGCCACAGTACCAGGTAGGGCCAGAGGGCTATTCAGCAGCCAGCAAATGACTTAAAGAGTAATTCCTTCTCTGACAGACAAGTTTTAATGGTATTACATTCAGCAAAATGGAACCAGACAGGGTAGGTTGTCCTTCTGAGCAGGAGCTCACCCATCTGTGGCCAGACATGCTGGGGGCTGGAGCAAACTGGAGATGGGTATCTGTCTGCAGGAGTGGCTTTGGCTGTTCTGATGAACATTTTTGCAACTTTTCCATAGATGCATAACCCTTCCATTTGCTTAGTGGTTGCTGTTCCTACCCCTTTCTTTCCTTTGGTTTTATTTACAGAGGCTTAAGACCAGTGATGCAACTATTGCCATTATTTGGTTTTGGTTTAGCCACAGATTATGTACTCTAAACATTGCTCTTCTTGATACAAACCTTTTGACAGGAAAGACTTTGTTTTCCTGAATATCCTACAGCAGTCCAGCCAAAGCTTCAAAAACAGATTTGTAATTGCCTGAGTTTAGCTCACTGAGTTTAGCAGACGTGAATCCAGGTGTTTCAGAAAAAACAACTGCTTTTCTCTGTTAGAGGATGTGCCCTATTCCCCCGCTTCAGGTACTGTATTTGATACATTCCTACCCACTTCATGTATTTCCCTACTGCTATTTCTCCAGAAGATTTCTGATCTGAGGGCAAAGCCAAAGTGTGAGATCTTTCTACTGTGGCATTTTCTATTTGATGACTTTTTAAAGGCAATTCCTTGCAATGATGCCACATCCTCTCCTCTTTCTTGCTCTGGTTTTCAGAGCTCTTTGGGCTCTCCTCACATCTCTTGGGAAGGTTAAGTTAAATAACAGTGAGGAGCCTAACTCACTCAGTGATTTTCACCATGTTGAAAAATATAAACTCTTTCATGCTGAAAAAAAGATGTGAAAAACTTTTCTGTGAGATTTAATTGCAATAATTTTCAAAAAAAAAAAAAAAGGTGCAAAAATATCCATCTCACCATTTCACCTTAGAGCTACATGTGTTTTGTTGCTGTTAACACACTGAGTCTGGCACTGGGAATCACATCTCAGCTGTTAATAAAGTTTTTAAGGGTACTTAACATGCATTCTTTTCTAAACCAACACTTCTGCTGTAGTTGCTCTGGTGTTTCCTAGACACCATTATCTGATTTTCTAATTATCACAATTTTATTCTTGTGTGAGTAGTTAACAGGATGTATTAGGGTTCTCTGTGTGAAATGCAATGTTAAATTTTTTAACTCCAGGACTTATTTATGACCATTTCATCAAGGGTGGAGCAGTGACCCGAGTCCCAATTTCCATGGTACAAGAAAGTGCAGGCATGATCTGTGGGATACTCAGCTGGGCACTGGCCAGAGGTCACCATCCAACAGACACTGATGCTAGTTTAAATTCAGGGTACCTGGCTGCAAAATCTGTCATCTGGAGAGTCAGTGTACTTTGGCTAAGGTGGCAAGGCATGGTGACATCTTCTAGGTTATAGTAAATGGAAGAAATTTCTTATATCAGCCCATCATTAATTTATCTATAGGAACACCAGTCATAATTTATTCTATGTTTTCCTTAACCCAGCTCAGTGCCAGAATACAGTGAGCCAGAATTAAACCAGATTCACTTCGGAGAGGGCAGCATGAAGCAAAGGAGGTACCCATACGCAGAACAGGCAGAGGGGGAGGAAGACAGCTTGAAAAGCAATCTTGGAATTTCTTTCAAATTCAGCAGCCCTTTCGTGTGGATTTTTAGGGCCAAACCTTCAAGGGGTGTAAAGTTACCACATCCCTGCACAGCTTTGCTCTGGGAGAGAGTGTGACCCTGCAGAAGGAGAAAACGCAACAGAGATGTAATGTCAGGGAAGGGGTCAAATGTCTACAGTGCGAGACGGACTTTAAAGAGGACAGCAAAGTGCTTTGATAGCATCACGCCAACATGAGGCAAGTGCAGGGAGCACCAAGGGAAATGATATTAATGGTGAAAGCTGTAAACCAAAGCAAAAAACCCAAATACCTGCACAGCCTGTACTCTCCCTGATGTATGGTATAGGTTTTAATTGTGGTGCTGGGTACAAAGTGCCCCTTGTACAACAGTTGTGGGGGACATCAATAGCAAGGATCTTCACTCTTCATCACTATCCTGTGAAGGCAAAGGGGTTTTCTGTCCTCCTTCATTCACTTGCTGCCACCTTGAAGGAATAATCAGTATGGGATGCTGAGGGCCTAGGAAACCTGGTTTTCTATATGGAAAACAGGTCCATTGCATAGGGGAAGGCAGGCTGGGAAGCATAGCAATGTTCTGCTGCCTGGCCCCTCTCTGCCTGCAGTTTTGGAGGTTCAACACCCATGAGTCTCTGCTAACTTTCATCACTGCTCTGTTTTCCCATCCCTTGCACCTGATTTGCCTTACTGGGATTTATTCACCTAAGGGTGATGATGTCAAAAATAAATAAGTAATCATTCAGGAGAGAGAGGATAATATCTTCTGCAAGAAGATGGACATTAAGTTGTCAGCCTCATGGGCAAAGCAGGTGAGACCTTTCTGTTCCTAGAAGTCAGCCTTTGAAAACCTTTACTTGATGGTTCTGTCCCCATTTTCTCCATCTTCCATACCATAGATACTGTCCCTGTGCATTTCCTGTAAATCCCTGCATGCATTCATTCCACCCTCAGTTATATTAATTCCTATGGGGAAAATTACATCCTTGCCCATTGCATCAGTAACTACAATGTTTTTCAGCACCCTGAAGGGCGAGCAGGTCATGACACTTATTTTTCCTCCGTGCTTTGGACGTGCACTCCCCTCTTTGCCACTTGCAAGCCTTGGCTTTGTTGCTGGTCCCAGAGCCTCTGCACACAACTTCTCCCCTCCGGTGCCCACACCCTCCCCTCCGTGTGCCTGGTGCTCTCCCAGCAGGAAGGTGTGAGCCCTTTTCCCAGCACGGAGCTCCGCAGGGCCTGCAGCCTTGCTTGCAGGAGGAAGCAACCAAACACGACCACGTCAGAGGTCACCCAGAGGAGTTTTCCAAGCCTAATTCCACAACTGCATGGGATGGAAAGTTAGATAGGGAGAAGGAGAACTTGCCTGCCCTGCTCGCACAGCATGAACTCAGCATGGAGCTGTGGTCTCTCCAGCTCATGTCAGGCTGCAGGTTCCTCCCCTAAATGCTTCCCTGTGTGAGCTCTGGCCAGTGGTGACATGGGAAAGCAGATGTTTCTCTCCTGAAAAAGCAGTAGCGGAATCCTGTATTGTGTTTACATTCCCAACAGATATGCAGTGTGGAAATGTCTTGAAATAGGAAATAGTGTCCCGGCTGAACAAGTAAAAGGCATGAGATGAAAAAAAGTCACTATCATCATTTCCTGAGACACTTGCCAAATTCCTCATTTCTGTGCTTGATTTGCACATCCTGCAGATGTGTCTGCTCAAATTTCCCTTCTGGTATTTTCCTCTTACACGGTATGTCAAGCACATTCGCATGAATGAGGAGCTGGTATCATTAGTGATAAGTGAAATACCAACTGTCAGGGAGGCAGTGTGAGGAAGGGGATGTGACCCTGCACACACACACTCACAGACTCAGCCGTGGATGAGCACTGCCACGTGTTGTTACTTTTCTAGGCAGCAAATGGATCCCTGCTGGGGACTGCAGAGGTTCTGCAGGTGAGAAACAGGATCTACACAGTTCTGAGTGCTGCAATATGTTCCCCCAGGATGTTAAGAGACACTTTTACTAACAGAGATGTACATTTGTGCCCTGTATTGGAGGCCTTGTGAGGCTTGGGGGCTACCTGGCAGAAAATTTCCAAACTGATTTCCAAATCTTGTATAAATGGAAAACATTTCTTCTTGCCTCTCAGAAGATATCATCTGCACATTTAGTTGTGGGTACTGTTGGGACACATTCCAAATGAACTGAGGCATAAATACAGACTGATTTTAACATTATGGTTCTGATTATTACTTTTTTTGTAATAACCTAGGCTTAGAAGACCTGGTCATGAGGCTCCATGACAGAGATTCTATAAAACACAACTGCTACCTCCCACCAGACCAGTCTCTGACCCCAGCCAGATGCTGACTCCCACTTGCTGTCTCCTTTGGTTTATCCATGTTGAGGTCAGAGCAGGGCACAGCTAAGTGGTCACCTGGAGATACCTCCAACAGGACCTGACCTCATTCTGATACAGTCAGAGTCATCTGCTCGAGCAAACATGACCAGTCAACAGGCTTGGGAGCATTGAACTTCAAGCTAAGGCAACTAAGTACCAGCTTCTTCTTGCAGCAATTTCCCTCAGTCAAGCAAGGGACACCAGAAGGCCAATGCTCCCAAAACACTGTTTCTGGGCTCCTGTTTCTTGCAGGGTCTATTATTTTCTCTGCACTGTGTTTTATTTGGAGGGGCTACAGTGCTGTGAGGAGCTGCAGACGTGAAGGTTGGGTTGGAGTGGGAGCTAGCTGGTTTGCAGGGAACAGCAAGGATCTGGGTAGAGTGAGCAATTGTAAGGAAAAAGGGGAAACTAAGCCAGTCCTTGCTTGGAATGGCACAATATTTTGTGCACAATCAGTTGTGGGTTTATCACAAGGGACAGAGCTGCCCAGTGTGGTAGATCTGTGTGGGAGCCATGCAGATGCCCTCAGCAGCAAGCAGGCAGTGCTGGACAGGCAGTGAAGCACCAAGGACTCTCTAACAGACTGGTGATGGGATGGGATTCCCCACATTTCTCTAAAAATGGGTTTGCAAGGCCTGTCAAAGACAGGAGATGCAATCTGACAGACCTGTGGTGTGATGTGGTGCACCAAACCTCATTGTGCCTGCTACAGCTGGATAAAGGAGAACTTTGTCAAAAGTGGTTGTCATGACAAAGAAATCACCAAGGAACATGGGAAAGATAGTATCAAGGGAAGGAGATAAATTAAGGAGATGCATTTTGAATGTATAATGGGCTGGAAAAGTTGTCGGAACAAATATTGCCTGAGGGAGCTGGAGAGCAAGGCCAACGCCAGCCACAAGTGGAAATGAATTCCCAGGGTAGATCCCAGCTCATCCCCAGGAAGCTGAGCACCTCAGTGCTCTGGGCTGTCGAGAGGCCCAGGCCAGGAGGAACAATAGCAAGAGCAGATTAAATGGAGAGATTAAGGTCTTGTCTATACAAGAAAAGTTGTATCAGTTTATTTAGATGGATTTGGAGTGATGTAGTTAAACTGGAGAAAACCCCAAATGTAGGGGCACTTCAGTTCCAGCTGCAGTGCAGCAGAGCCTTAGCACCTTTGAAGATCTGGGACCAGATGCCTATCTGAGTGTCTGAATGCTGCTGGAAATCCTTCCCCTCAGCCAGCAGAGGTGGGGTAAGGACAGATTCGTGGAAGACTGCGAGACACTGAGGGGCTGTGGTTGCAGATGCTGGGGACCAGGGCCCCTGGGATGCTCCAGGACACCTCCCTGTCCTCCTATGAGGCATGAGGACTATGGGGCAGGTGATGAAACTTGGCTTAGACCCCTGTGATGGTGCATGGGGAGTTTCCATGGTGAGTGCTTCTATGCTGCCTGGTCCAGGTGCTAGAGGAGAATGCCATCAGAGCAGTAGAGGACCAGGACTTTGCTGGGATGCAGTCTGAACCGATGTTGACCTGTTCAGTGAAGTTTCTTCACATTTAGGCAGGCTTTGTTTCTCACCCTGTGTGCTAATCCACTGAAGGTAATAAGGATTAGTTTGCTTTTCAAGCTGCCTAATTAATGAGTTGTCCTCTCAAAGTCTGCCAAAAAGGGCAGTAATTTTCTTTTAAAATCATGCACCAGCCGTTTATCATCAGCAGCTGAGACCTGATGTGCCATTACAGTTGTGTTTTCTGAATGCAGTGTGAAACTGGCAGCAGAAAAGTGGGACAGAACAAGCCACTGAGGCTGCACTGACAGCTCTGCATCGCTCTGAGGAAACAACTTGCACTTTTTCTCAGCCTGTAGTAAAAAAAAAGAAAAAAAAAAAAGAGGAAAAAAAAAGGAAAAAAAACAAACAAAAAAAGAAAAAAAAGGACGATTTTTGATGGGTTGATCCTGTCAGATGCTGCACACACCTTTTCATGCATGGTGCATATCTACTGACAGAAATATTAAACTAATATTGATAAGAACATTGATTTCTTGGTAAATCAGTGAGCAACACCCGGCTGTGTGCTGTGGCCAGCACCCTCCACTTGCATGCACATACAGAGCTTGCATAACTCCACAGTGAAAGCAAATGCTATTATTAGTTTGTAAAGCAAGTTTTGTTGAATCTGGCAGACAATGTGCATGTGTAAATTCCCCCAAATTAATTAAAACGTTTAGAGAGATGGTGAAGATAGCAGCACTGCTCATCTAATAGATAGTTTTAACAGGTTCACAAATGCTTTTATGTAATTAATTAATGCTTGGCTACCTCAGGTGAAATGATCTGGGCATGCATGCTTCCTTAAATCAGAGCAAAGGTAGAGGGGAAAATTCATGCTTTGTATAAGCAGCTTTTCATCAAATTTGGTCTGAAGCCCATTGTGGGCTTTAATTTATCTCTGGAAGACAAAAGTGATCTGAACTGACTGTATGAGCTGAAGATAGAAAATGTATGAAATAATAAATAATGCCATGGTGCTTGCCAGCACTGGCTGCCAGATTTTTCTTCCTGCCTGGTTTGCCTGGTTTAGCTCTTCCTTTGTAGATGCAGAATGAAACCAGGCTCAGGCCCAGCCAACAGGTCTGGTGCCAGCCCTGTCACTGGTATGATGGCATTGTGGTGGCATTGTGGTGGCATTGTGAGACTCGAGCTGCTTAGCATTGGTCACTTCCTGCAGGAGAAAGAATGAGATGTTTTGGTGCATGAGCCACCATCATCTATTTGGTAAATAACCCACCCAAATGTAATGGGATAGATCAAAAGTGCTCCTGCTAAACAAGGACAGGTAATGACATCTGGACTCAGCCCTCCATCTGTTTTGTATATGGGGACACAGGCACATGCAAAGTGTAAAACACAGCAAGGAGACAAAGACCTCCTAGAAAAGAAAACCCACAGCTTAACCTGAAGATTTTCTGAAATTACTGTATAATTCCAGTGTGCCTGGGAACATGGCTGTGGAAAATAACCTTTCTTTTCATCAGATGCCAGATATGCTGAGAGTACTAACTGCTGATCACTGCACCATATCAGTATATACTTACTCACACAAAAAAGTGACTTACTCACATTTTGTTAATGCTCACCATGGTGTATTGCCCTTGCTCTAATAGGTAGGAAGCTGAATTTTAGTCCTTTACTGCATTATCAGAATAATTCTTTAATAAATGGCTGTTTGTTTTCCCTGGGCAAAATCAGGCAGAATTAATGAGCACAGTATAAAACAACCAATCTGACCACAGATGAAGGTGAGTGGAGAACCTTCCCCTCATTCTTCTCTGCAAGGAGGGCATATCTGATCCGAGTCACCAAGAGAATCAACTTGGAGACCTACTATCCTGTTTTCCTCTCTTTGCTTTTCAGAACAGCATTACACTTTAAAAATCTTACTTACATAAAGCACATCCATCAGGGAGGTATTCAGCTGACTCAGACTTATCTCTGTCCCTTCAAGGAGACCAGCTGGGCACAGCTCAGGAACAGATCCAGCTTACTATCTAGTGTTTTCCAATTCAGTTTAATCAGTCTCTGTGTATAGCACAGCCTGTTTCAGTCCTCTGATGATGAGGCTGCTTCTCTCTTGTTCATCCTCTGACCTTACGAGATTTGCAGCCCAGGCTGCATGTGGCCAGCTTTAATATATACATATAAATAGGTATGTATACATTTTTCCTGCCCCCTGAATGCCAGGGACATGATATACCCTCATGGCCAGGATATTCTTCTCTGTGTGCAAGGAAAGAGCTCATACTCAGGCAGCCTGGTGATACTGGAAGCAGGCATGGTTCTAGATATAGGGATATTTCCCAGAAGTAGATACAGCAAGTTAAGATGTGCTCTGTACTGATTTCAATGCTCTTGTTATGGGTAGGCTTCCCTTGAGCACACCTACCTAATCAGATCAATTAATAGCTTTGGACTACTAGTGCATAAACCAGTATATGTCCAAAATTTTTTGCATCTCTGTCCAGATCAGGACCTTCTGGAAAATCATCTTAGGAGCATCAGAGTTACCAGGCACATTCTTAATGAATAATCTCCAAAATTAAGTGCTGCTGCTGAGCAACTTCAGGTGGTCTGCATTTTATTTTGCAAAGCTCATCACAAAGTTAACAGGACCACTGCTGGGAGACTGATGGCACTTTCCCTGGGTCAAAGTATCTGGAACACAACTCATTTTCATCCAGGTAGTCACCTAGGGATATCTTGTCCAACTCTGGTATAGAAAGGATGCTAAATGAGAAAGCCAGCAATGTTGCTTCCTGCATCACATTCAGTATTTTCTTTTCCATGACTGTGATGCCTAACGGACAAGCTCCCACCCTGGAAAAATGGCTTGTGAACTAGATATCCTGCACAGCTGTATGTGAGAGTACTTCCTATTTATTGTTTAAAGAAAATCTCTGGAGTAAATTGTGGAAGAAAAACATGGGTATAAATGTGGATTAGGTTACTCCCTTGTAGAAGACACAACGCTTCAAAGGGTGTGAAGCAAAGTGCTCACATTCTTCCTTTGTTTTTGCTTTGCTTCCTTGACCAAATCCTTTTCTAGGATTACATAAATCCTCAGAAGATTTTTATCTCTGCTTGCACTGGTACAGTTCTGAAGTAACTTCGTGGACTCCAGGAACGCTGTTCCAGATCTAGGGCTGTGCAAAAGAGACCAGTCCAGTACCCATTCTCAGACATCACATTTGGGCATTGCTGTAAGACCTTGCAGATCTGTATCTGAACCAGGTTCTTGTAGTGTTCAACACTGTTCCCTCTGTTCCCTTCTCAGAAGGAAAGAGGATCGTGGGCAGATGGAATGTATGATGTAAGTCACATTTACAACTTCAATTACTCCATGGATTTCTTGCCTGTCTCTTGCCATTCTTTGTTTTGCATCTTTCTTGATTCTCTTCATGTTCTTTTCCATCTTTTATTCTCTATGTTTATTTATCCAGGTTAGTATATTTGTACATTCATAAGTATGTGCACAGGTATAGGTACACTTTTTCTGGCTTGTCATGTATTATGAGTTTATCTCATTCTAGCCAAATATGTATGCATATATTTGAATATATAATCATATAAACATATAAAGAAATACTTTCCTGACATCATTCTTACAGTTCTTGGGAACTGTATTTCTGAAATGTTCTGGCCTTGCTTGACTTGCATGTTAAAGCTTCAGTCAAGAAAAAAGCAAACACAATCTCATAAATAAACAGAATCCAGCTTTTTATTTGTCTGAATATTCTTCTCTGTGTCCATCTGTGCCCACTGGAAAGGGGTGTCAACAGGCACAAACTCTGCTGCTGACCTTCTCCTCTGTGGGGTCTAGCAGCCCATTCAGCGGGGTTTGGTTTGCTTCCCAAGGATCTCTATAGCAGAGCTGAGAAGTTCACTGTGATGGAGCGATTTGGAGGAACAGAGGTCTGACTATCAGGCTCAGCAACAGCATACAGTCATAATGACCCTCCTAAAGCTACAGTGTAATATTACTGATCTTTGGTGGCTGGGAATCACTTGGACCATAGTTACAGTCTATATGGTAATGGCCAGGCCTGATGTGCCTGCTACTCAAACCCCACAAGTTTGGGTGCATGGGGAGAAATGCAAATCACGACATATTTTTATAGCAGGACATTAGCATTACATAATACATTAGCAATAAGGCAAATTAAAAAAAAAAAAAAGTATTCCTCAACCATGGTTTTAATATTAAAGTTTGACAGTGAAAAAGTCACCCTCAGAACAGCCTGTGCTTCCCAAATGAGTTAAGAGGAGAGTCTGTGTTACTTCTGCATTCTCTTCTCTGTGGCATCAGTTGAATTTGGCCCAAAATTATGGTAGTCTGCAGTTTGTTGAAGAAGCAGATCTTCAGATTTCTTTTTCTAAAGAAATCTATGGGACTGTCATTCAGATAGCAAAACCATCATAGCAAAACCATCCATGGGCAAGGGGGAGTCTGTATAAAAGACTGTGTTTTAACCTTTTGCAGAAAACCAAGGGAGTTCTGAACAAGGGGAGGCAGCCATTTCACTCTCTTCACTGAAATCCTTCAGAGATTCAGAGAGACAAACTGTGTCCGTGTCCTGGAGGAAGACCTTACTTTTGTTCTTTCTTGTTGTGTTTCTTCATATAAACATATCCAAGACTGAAAGTATTTGGCTGTTCTTCCTGTCTGGAAACATAAGGGGAGTCATGATGATTAGGTAAGTTAGCTGTGGGGTGGTGCATCTCACTGCCTTAACCACCTGGAAATTAGGTGTCTTGGCTCCATGTATTCTTCTGGCTCTATGAGCCAAGGAGAAAAAAATTGCACCTTTGCTGAGCAGTTCAGCAACTGCCTTAAGCACCTGTCTTAGGACAGGATGGCTTACCCTGCTGAGGTGTTTGCCTCTCTGCCTTACCTGCAGAGGGAATGTATACAACCAGTTCAGACTGAATGTATGATTTTAAGAGGGGTGGCGTTAGCTGTCCCTGTATATCTGATTTCGTAGTCTGTGCTCCCACAGTCCTGTTGCTGTGAATGTGCTGCTATCAAAACTGAATTCAGCTGCCACTGTTATCAACTCTGTGTCCAGAAAACTGCTGAAATGAAATGTCCTATCTAACAAAGACACACTGTGCAGGCAGATTTTCCATACCTCTTATTTTGCACAGACTAGTACGTCTCATTTTTTAGCGTGAGTACTTTATGCAAGGAGACTAAAAACCTATCAAACAGGGGTAAGGATTCACTGAGTTGTATCCTAGCTGCTCTGTGTCAAAATATCCCCATATGTACTTTTATCAGCTGTTTTAGGGCTGTTGGTTTATATCTAACATTGTTATGCTTTGGGACAAAAATAGAGTGGCGCCTCCTGGACAAGTATTTTTTATGCTATTAAAAACAGAACTCCTTCTTTCCTTCCCTAAAAAACAGTTCTAGTAGAAGTTGCTTTAAAAAGTAGATAGTTTGCTGTCTACTTCTAGTTAATGCTTGATTTACATTGTTGTTACTGGGCCTTGTAAAAAAGGGCTGCTCCTATCACAACATTTCTAGATACAAAAGCAATCAAAAACAGCCATTTGAAAGTCCTCTGCTCTGTAACTCAATATTATTTAGCTACGGCTTTGATCTTGCGCCTGGAAAAAATCTTTTCCTTGAAACACTGAAAGTTTTCACAATTCTAATAATGCATCAAAGGTGATACAGTATGTAGTTCAGCCCATCTCCACGCTAGTTCACTTCATGAACCCAAATAAATATATTTTCCCCCTTTTTACAGCTTTAATTTTGTGTTTTCTTTGCAGTGATTGTGGGGAGTAGTGTGTTGCTGATGCTTGGGGAAGTGGGAGGGTGAGAGTGCTGGGTAACTCCAGGCACAGCACAGCCAGATGCTTCCTCCCACAGGACTGCCAATGCCCTGAGCACCTCCAGACGTCTCGTGAGCACAGACTGCTGCTCCTGCCAAATTGCACGGTGGTTTTGGGGATGGAGGCAAATATCCATTGAGTATTTACTTGATGCTATCAAACTCATTTGTCTCCTAACCAAAGTCAGAGTCCCTAGAGGTGAAATTCAGTGCATCAATCCACTGCTCCATCTTTTGAAAGGAACATCATTAACATGCCTTACACATGAACAAATGTGGCTTTGTTCCATGTTACTTCATTAATGCATTATTTAGGGTGATAGATTTGAAAGCCAGAAGGCACCTTCATGATGACCTAGTCTGATCTCATGAGTACCACAAACTAGTAATCTAGGCAGCAATCTGTAGTTGATCTGTATCATGTATTTTAGAAAAATGGCCAGTTTCCCATGGCAGTTTGGACTGATCTCCCTAGATGTGCTGATTTCCAGCAAGTGGTTTGCCAAAGGGAGAGCAGAAAACACAATAGCAAAGCTGATGTTTGCTGTGCAAATCTGGAACAGGAGTTTCACCCTAGGAAGCCAGACAAGCCCAAATACAAACAAAGATGGAAACAGCACCATTCTGTAGATTTGAATTTAGATCTAACCTTTGGCTGAGGGCCTATTTCCCCTCTTAAATCGAAGTGGAAAGCAGTCTTCTCAAGAAAAAGCATTCAATAGTTGAATACCATGGGTGAATTCTGAAAAAATTCAGCATTTTGGATCCTGTGGAGAGAAAGATTTGTTATTCTTGAGGAAAATTAATATCCTGAGAAAGGTTTGTAATTTTATGTTTTCCTTTTAAATTGAGAAATCTGTTCTTGGATTGAGTGTACAGTCAAAAAAGGCTGAACTATGGAAATGCATTTGTTTCTGTGAGCTGAAGTCCATGAACCTGCTGTACTTTCTTTTCTAGCTTGCAAAGAGCTAGCTGGAAACAGAGGAATTTTTTGAAGTAGACTAGAAGGAGCCAATATCCATCCCTGGAAACATCTTCCAGGAGGTGGCTGCTCCTGCAAGGCTCTGCTCTCCCCACAGGATGTAACAGAAGATCTGATAACTGGCATGTCACTCCTGGAGCTGGACCAAAGAGCACCCAGTCCACCTGGTCCCAGACCTGACTTTGCAAACCTACCTGGGGGAAGAAACAGATTAGCTGACTGCAACACAAGGGGGTTTTGTCAAGTTAAATGGCCGGATTAGGGACTGGGCAGAAGCACCCCAGGAAGGGATACTCTGTTTGGTCTGTATTTGAAAATAATATCATAATCATATAATGCAACAAAATTCCAGGCAAGCTGTTGCTGAAGTGCTGCAGAAAAGCAAGTGCTGGAACAAAAGGCAGGGGCAGTCAGGGGAGCCTGTGGTGAAGTTCTGGGAAGATTATTGATTTATTGAATGGAGGTCAAAACTACTCAGCAAAAAGCCCGGAAATTTAAGCACAAACAGGCTCAATATGGAAAAAAAGGGAACTTAAACATTGAACAGGAAAAAACAGTGCACACAAGTGTAAATGAAGCATTTAGAATAGTTAAATAAGGAAGGTCAAGGCTTTCCATGACACACATTAGTTGGTACAGTGCAGCAATAAGCAAACACCTCTCAATAGGCGTGACTGGCACTGTTGGCCCTGCATGATGGAGGAGAGGCAAAAATGGAGTGAGGCACGATGAATTAGCTTAAGTGCCAAAGGAGTCCAGAGTTCCTGGGCTAAATCTACTCAAAGAACAATTTATTTGGGCAAAGTCTGACCTCTACCCCTGGATCTGCCTGGCAAGACCATACCACCGCCTCCCTGCTAAGCTCTCTTCTCTTTCTAACCACAGTGGCCACATCCACTTGTGAGGAATGATCTCTCCCCCACGCAAACTCCCAGCCTGTTCCTAAGAAACTCTTGGGCAAGCACTAGCTGGCCTGGGTCAAAATCCTGCCAGGGATCATGTTAATGAGTCTGTACAGTTATTAGGGTGGGCATAAGGGACAAAGAAATCCAGTATAAACCCTCTGCCTGCAGCATGCTCATTTGAGGTGTCGACAAAGTCAACTCCCTTCTGTGTGATTCATGGTGTTTTCTGATTGCCAGGTGTCACCTGGAAACCAGGATGAATCCATGCATCCACTCAAAATCCAGCCAGAACACCAGTACATTCATTCCCTCAGTGCTTCAAAATGGCAAAATCCTCTCATAGTGTCTTTTCTGCCACTTCTGCTGTGACTTTCCCAAAGTGAAGGTGTGGGACAAGCTGGCTCAAGATGGTGTGGGAGGGCAGCATCCTCAGGCTGGGGTTATGCTGGAGCAAACAGACTGTTGCAGTGTTTTGGCACGTGGCTCCTCACTCACATCTTCCCTGTTTCCTAAACAGAGACAGTGTTAAAACCTCTGTGGCCGCTCCCCACAGCAGTTCTTGAGACAGGACCTCAAGGCTCCTGCAGTGTTCAGATTCTGCTCCACCTCAAGGCTCCTGCAGTGTTCAGATTCTGCTCCACCCTACCCTACCTTCCTCTCGGCTGTCTGGTTATGAGTGCAGCTTTTCTGGCCACAGACCTGTCTGTGTGTATGCAGTCATTCATTTGTTTATGTGCATTCGTGAAAAGACAACAGAGAAACCAGCACTGGCACATGCAGCTCATGCTGGCTTTGGAGAAAAGTTGGCTGCATTTATTTGCTTGTGCTTTTCATTATGCAGCCAAAGTTGTGCTGGAGATGAGTATGGAGTGGTTTGCCTGAAGATCCTTGGTGCAAGACAAGAAGGAGCAAAGCTCTGGAGAAAAATGTCTCTGCAGTGCTTTTTACTAGAGTTAGTAAAGCATTTGTTAAAGTGCTGCTTTGTTGATCATGAAGTGACTCACAGGAGTGTAACAACCACCTTTGGCCATCAAAGCTGAGAGCTGCCTAATCACAAGTGAATGCTCAGGTGAAGAGTTTACATGGATGCATACATGAAACATGTCATTACAAGGACCCAGTGCTTTCCAAATCTCTCTCTTGTGGAGCTTTAGTCAATTGACCCATGGGGATGGGTGTATCCATCCCCCTTAAAGTTGTCTCGCAGTTACTTAGAAACTGCAAATATTAAAACCTTGCATTGGGTTTTAAACCCTGCATATGGGCTCTACAGAAGCATGTAGTAATGAAATCCACAATGCAATTAGTCAATGGCTTAATAACATGGTTTTGTTTGGTCCAGACCTGTTGCACAATGATTTCTCCAGCTAACCCTTAGTTCTCACCTTATGATAATACTTGCTTAATATTTTCTCTGAATCTATCTCCTTCACATGATCATCCTTTTAGAAATTTCACTCCATTTTCCAGTACCATTACCCTTTCCTCATGGCAAAGCTGTTCTATACTTGTGTTCATGCTTGTTATCTTCCTGGAAAAGTTTCACAGACCTGCACAAACTCTTTACCCCTGGTGACAATAACTGTGTGCATATCACACACCAAGGGCATATTTCAGAGAGCCATGACTCCAAGTTATGTTTTCTCCATGGTAAAGCAAAGCCTCTTGCTGCTTGTATATACTGATCTTCCTATGTGTGCCACTTTCCATGAGTTGGCACTGAATGTTTCTGGCCAGCCTTTTTACACTGCAGAGTTCTTTGGTTTTTCATCCGGAGCTTTAGGTCAACTGGCCCCAGTTCTTCTCTCTGAAAATGTTATCACTGCACTGTCCAAAATATTGCATTTAAATTATCACGTGTTTGATGATTTTTCATGAATCTCAGCCCAGTGTCTGAGGAGAAACTGCCTGGGACCTCTTAGTGTTGGTCCAAGGCTTGGGCAGGAGGGAGCACCAGGGTCCCTGGTGGCAGTGGGAGCCTGTTCACTAGTGAGAAATGCTGCAGCATCCCCAGAGAAGCTGTTCTTATTGGTGCCAGTCCAGACACAATGAGTTCCACATGGTGGAGGTGCTCCTCCTTGTGAAGCTGTTTGGAAAATGAGTGAGGCATCCCCTTCATTTGTGGGTCTGAGCATCAGCCTCTGGTCTTCCTGCAGCAGCCACACACCTGACACGGCTGTGCAGCAGGACACAGACCAAGCCAGTGACATGCATCTCATGGGTGAGGACACAAAGAGAAAGGTGCCGTGGCTGTGCTCTGCCAAAGAGTGAAATATGAGTCTGGGTAAGCAGAGGACGGGGCCAGGAGTCAAGTGTGAGATTATCACCCTCAGCATGGTGATCATTCTGTTTGCTCCTCTAGCTCTGGGTAGTTTTCATAGCTGGGCATGCCTTCTAATTTGTAAGGTTTTTCTAATGTTCCTCTGTGGATAGCAGTACTGCAAAAGTATAGAAAAGACCACAGCACTGATCAAAGGTCAGGAATGACTCCTGTCCAGGGCGTGCAATAGACTGGGAAGACAGAAGGCTGGAGGACAATGAGATACAAATCCATAGAGTCATGGCTGCTAGGAAGAAAGCACCTAGGGGATCACTGTATCTTCCAGTAACAGAATCGGGGGATGCCAAATGAAACTCCCAGATGGCAAGGTCAGTGCAAAGGAAAGGAGGCAGTTGTGCTCCCAGGGAGGAGGTGAAGGTGTGGGACCCAGTGGTGCCAGAGGAGGTAGGTGCTCAATGTTTACACAAGCTCAAATTAATGGAAGAATTATCCATTGATAGTTATTAAATACGAAACCGCAACCTCTGCTCCAGGATATCCATGAAGGGTGGAAGAACATCCTAGAGCAGCAGTTTTATAACCCTGTCCTTTTATACTCTTCCCTGGCATCCCTTTTTTGCCAGGAAGGGAAAAGATCCAGAGATAGATGGATCCTTGATCTGGCACACATGGGCATTCTTAGGAATGCAGGTATTTTCTTGACATGAAGACAAAAGAGGGTTTTTCCAGCATTTGGACAATTTTGATCCCACTAATGGTATGAACTCAATGAAACAAGATTATGGTTAAGACAACTCTGTAGGACACCAGTGCCCAAATCCTTTTGCTGTTCTTGGCCGAAGATGGCTGCTGACTTGCCCATGTATAAGTCAGATCCAGAAAAGAGGAGCAACATTTCTATGAAGGAACAACAGTGCAGATGGGAAAGTTAGTTAAGTTTGTCTAATATAGCCAGATGTGTTGGGTGACCCTGGTGTTGGTGTCCCCTGTGCTATGTTCAGGCTGATCCAGCTTTATTAAGTCATTCATCTTGGCAAATCACAGAGTGATGAGCTGGGTCTGTAGTCAAATTATAACCTTGTACTCCAAAAATGTGTGTATAAGAGGTGCAGCAACAGAGCTGGGTGCTCAGTGATGTCAGGTGGAACAGCACTTTTTTCAAAATGGAGTTTTGTTTGGAAAGAAATGCTGGATGAGATTACATAGTTTTTGGGACTGCTGAGGTACTTCATGTGTTTGAAACCAAGTGGATGCAGCATATGAAAGAATCAAGGTCACCTTTGAGATGTGGGCCACCCAGCCTGAGAGTTTGGCTCAGCCACACAAGAATCATTTCCTCAGCCTGCCAAAGCATGAACCAGGGGTTAGCCTGTGCTCGTGTATGTCATGGTGTTCATCTGATAACACTGCCTGATGATTAATCTCTACAATTAATTGCACATTAATATAGTTCACTGCAGCATATTGAAATGGAAACAGAGATTCTCTCCTCAGCAAAACAATGGAGTTTTATGGCTTGTAATAGAACAGGTAGAAGAAAGAACCTTATTTCAAACTTGTGTGATGCAGAGTTGTGTTGAATCCATGTGTCACTTGTGTTGTGATATCTTGCCATCCCTCTCCCCCTCCCTTTTGACACTCTACATGCAACACTGGCTGTTACTACTCTGGCAACCAAGGACATGGAGAGATTGTGGTTATCTTGGGTGGTCTTCTGCTGAAAGAAGGAGACTGAATATCTGAACCAAGCCTTCTCTGGAACCCCGGGCTGTATTTCTGCTGGGAGAGCAGTATCTTGGAGATGCCATGGGGTGGGATGCTGTCCTGGGTGCAGGCAGATAAGGGAGAGTGCTGAGCTCTCCAAAGGGCTTTGAGGATGCTCTCATGGTGTGTGCCTCACCCCTCCCATGACTGTCAAAGAGCTTCTCCAGGAACCCAAAGCCACGATTCAGTAATTTCTTCCTCTCTAGCTCTCAAAGTGACAGGCAGTTCTTCACTTTGGGTGTGAAGATAAGATGGCCTCTAGTCTAGGGGAAGGAAAAATCTTCCTAGGTTGCGCTTATTTCACCTACAAATGACACAGTGAAACAATGAAACAATGCAAGTGCAGTTCCTTCCTACAGGTGACCAATATGTGCCATGGGTGCATCATGACAGCACTCTTGGACCAGCATATAATTCATAAAAAGCAATGGACTCAGGATGGACTAGGTCTGTGAAGAAACCAGCCATGGCACCGTGATCTTCAAAGTGGAGAATCACAGCAAGGTAACACAAATATGACAAGGGCATGCAAATGTCAACAAGAAGGAATCACCTCAGGGCATGTGCAGAAATGCATAGGGTAAGCTGACCAATGAACAAGTCTTGCACAACTTCTTTGTTGTAAGTTCTGTAAAAGCCCATAAACTGTTCAAAATACCAGCTTTGCAAGATATCACCTGGCACCCTTTTCTGCTCAGTATGGCATCAAAGGTTAGAAGGTGGATCTCAGCTTCATGTGCTCATGGGTCTGGCTCTCTGGGCAAGGACCTAAACACCAACAGAGGGACAACAGTGCAGTGGCTGGATGGCAATCATTCCAGCTGGGGAAAAAAATACAACAAGGCAAAGTTAAAATTTGTAGGGACAGCCCAGTGGAATTGAGCAGATTCTGCTCTGCTTCTTAGCTTTCTTAACCCATTTGACACCAAATACTGTAAATTCTGCACACTCCGGCTGTGAGTTATTTGTGGAAAGAAGGAAGAAAGGAAACCAGATGGAAAAATTTGAAATCTAAAGCACACATCTAGAAGCAGAGAGAAGTTAACCCATACTTGTTTGCGTACAGTAAAACAATGGGTGCCAGGAGGGAAGCAGGGAAAACCCACTTACTCTTCTGGCAGTAAATATGTCTGCAGCACTGCACTGAGTTGTCATTCTATCAGGTGGGGAGTGCTCTTGGGGGTTCTCATCTGACAGAGCACTAATCTGAGAAATGCTGAATGCCACATGAAAATAGAGCTCATGAGTGATAGGGTGCTAAACAGAGCCAGAAGAGGACATCTGAGAATGTGCAGTTGACCTGAGGCAATGACTTTTAATCTGGCTGGCCACCACCACACTGTCCTTGTCCCCATGGAGTTGCCTGGTGTGTGGGGCTCAGGTTGACCCAGTTACTTGCTTCCAGCTGGGGGTGAGATGAGTCCTGGCTACCAGATCTCCATAGGGACAGATCCCCATAGGGAGTCCCCACAGTCCCAGCACAAGGTAGCCACCAGCAGTGTCAGCTGCTCTGACACTGGAATGGGCAGAGGAACTGAATCTCCCTAAAACTAATGTGACAGGAGAGAGATGGACAATGTCTCCTTCTGGGACTCCCCACCTTATCCTCTAATGAAATAACTGAATTTTACTGAGCAGAAGTCACCACAACATCCAGATGAGAATGTGAACCACCTTCTGAAAGGTGGGACCCCAAATGCTGCAAGGCAATGCAATTCATGCTGGTAACTCAGCAGATCCACTGTGAATTTTAGGAGAAGTTCTCAAGGCTAGGTGACATTTTATTGACTGCATTGAGATGTATATTTCTTAAGTTGTTTTGAAAGACTTATAAAAAACATGTGTGAAAGTCATGTGAGAAGAGGAAAGGCCTCTTCTGGTGGTTTATCCTAACCCTAAAAGAAGAGCAAATGGAAGTGCTGAGAGAAGCTTCCATTGTTAAAAGCATAGATCTGTTGAATGACAGGGCTCATGTTAGAAGATGGAGTCTCTGTAAGAAGGTGTTATTAGAAACTTTTGTCCTTCAATTAAAGAAGTCATGCACTTAGCCAGGGGATCCTGCATTTCAAACCTATTTTTGCTGTGGTATCTGCTGTTCAAGCATGTTGCTGTCAAGTATGGGCTTTGGCATAACCATCCAATACAATTATCCTCAGTCCAACAAACTGGTGAAAAACCTACCAAACTCTAAGGAAACAGCTGTGGCAAGGCAAAGAGAAGTGATCAGAAGGCAGACAAATGGAGAATGAATATGGGAATGCACAAGAGTTAAGAAATGGAAGGAAGGAAACACAAGTATGTAATATATTAGCTAGACTACCTGTAATATCCTTCATCACATGGTAAAAGAGCTGAAGAACTTACAGGAATATAGAAATTCAGTTGTGTAGAAATAGGGGATATGTTTTAGAGAGATGTATATCGAGGAGACCTATGTAGGTCTGGGAATTCCAGTCAGCAATACCTTCGTCTCAGAGGAACAAGTGTAGGAAGCTGCTCTCTGAACAATTCTCTCTCCTTTGTGAGCAGTTGCTATGAGTAGTAATTAGTGGCTTACCTTCATGGTAAAAAAACCCAAACCTCCCAGTGAAGGACCTTCTTGTTCTTATCCCCTGATGCTTTGCACAAGTAAAGCTGGGAGCAGCAGTTCGTGGCCTGCCAGAAAGCAAGAGTAAGGTCACTGCACAGAGAGCCAAGACAAAAGTCACCCCAGGAGGGCTGGGGTCCATGGGATCACCACTTCTGTGTGGAGAGGGAGCTGCCCTTTTCAGATGGTACAAAACAATTGCCACAAGCAGCTGTGGGGAGCCTTGGCTGGGTGAGGTTATCCCAGAGGACACATGGGAAATAGGCAGCATCTCCCCCAAAGCCAGACCAGAGAGCCCTGAGCTGGCTCCTCTGCCCAAAAAAGCCTCAGAAGAGCCCCAGCCACAGTGGGCTGAGACTGCTGAGCTGGGCATGGCACAGCCAGAGTGAGGGACCTTCTGGCACTTTCTGGTGCTGTGTGCTGATGTCTGGCTGGAGACACCCCCCATTAGAGCCCAGCGTATGCACAAACCACACATGCACACACATGCACACACTCTCTGGTCTCTTTTGTCTGGAGGGGATCTGCGTGCTACACCAACCTCTAACAGAGGTCACCCCTTATTTAAACTGCTGGGAAACAAACTCAAGAAACATTGCTTCAAAAGATCATATTTTTCATCAAAGACACTGGAGTGGATGGGGATTTCTTTCATAATTCAGTTGACAAAAGAAAGGAAGAAGTGCTCAGCTCTTCTGGTTTAGATACTGAGTTTCTCTAGAGTATGGTATCATTAATTTAACTGTTCTGCCCCTTCTTCCCTACTGTGAAAATGAGACAGTGAAATCTCAATGTGACTTTATTTAGAGTGTAGATTATTTATACAGATCATAAATGCAATGTCAGGACAAACCATGATTGTGCAATGGCCTTTCTCCCAGTGGGAGCACCAGCTCTAAATAATTAATGCTTCTGAGACTTCTCTAAGCCCCCAGATCCATATGGAACCAGGGAAACAGGAATGCTAATTGTAGAATCATCGATAGCTTTGATGGACAAAGCTCTGAACTCTTCTTCAGCTCCTCCATCTCTAAAACTGGGATATATGTTGGTTTTACAGTCACGTAGTGAAGACTGATTTATTGTTTAATTTGTGTAAAGAATTAAATAAGTGCTAAGTATTATTATTATCAAGCCAGAAGGGTGAGTCAATGACCTGTTTCCTATCTGAGCTTGCCTTCAAGGTTTGATGTTTCTGGCAGATTACAGGAATTGAATATCTGCCATAAGTTGTATCCATATAGGGATGCAAATAAAGCACTTTTTGTGGGCATTGTGTTGCTTCATGCCTTGTGATTACAGAATAAAGGTGCATAGATTAAAATTACTTTGGGATGCACTGCATCTCCACAGGCTTTGCCATTCTGGGAATCACAGCAGTAAGTTCCTACAGGCACATGAAGAGATGGGTGCCTGGGGCAGATGCATAGAGGGTAGAGGATGTTTGGTTCTGTTCTGCTGCAGATTTCCTGTATGTCTTTTGCAGGTCAGCTGGGAAAATCCTCACAGACCACTTTGGGGAAAAGCTCAAATGTCACCCATCTGTTATGGCTGTTCAGGTAAATCCATGTGTCATTTGGGCTATGCAGAACCAGTGACATTCCTTGACCATGACAGCAAGCAGGGAGCTCACCTATCTTTGCCATATAGTCACCAAGTACAGTGATAGTGTCAAGACCATTTTTACTAATTATTCACTGAGAAGCATCATCATTCTGATATGTATCATTAATTTTGCTGAAACTTAGGGGATGTATGCCAACCCCCATGCTCTCCTGAATTGATCCCAGAGAGCAAAGTCAAAATTTACATTAATTACTCAAACATTCCTTGGCCTTTCCCTGTTTTCCCTCGTCCCCTGCAGCCATGTTCATTCTAGTGAAAGTGCTTACAATGACCCAATCTTGTCCCCATTAAAAGCAATGGGATCTCTGCCACTGCCTTAGAAATTAATATCTGAAAAGTCATACTGAAGAGGGAGTTTATCTGGATTAAGGTAGATTGTGACCTTCAAAGCAAAGTAGCATCTTTCCAGAAGGAAAATGCCCTGTCTGAGCCCTTTTATCCAGAGGAAACCGGGAAAGAATGTTTAGTTTAGTTCTACTGTTTGGAAGTACCACCTCACAAAAGGTTCTTCTCAGATACTGTTGGGATATTATTTCACAATCCAAAAAACTCTTCATTTGTTAGTGAAATAAATCTTAAGGAATTTTGTCAGTATTTCTTTTTTCAGTTGTGAGTGTCTAAAATGAAGTCCTGAAGCCATTTCCTGGTTATTTAGGTAGCTCAAAAAAATAGATTGCTGAATACCGACCTTTTGTAACATTCTATTGAGGTTGGGCTGCTGGTTTTGAAACTATGATTAATTATCCACTGCACCTTTTGGCACTAAAGTACCTGTGCAAATCTGGTCCACAACCCCAAGGACAAGAGGTAAGTGGAAAGACCACCTGCAGCTTCTGTAAGACCTCTTCACGTGTCCTTGCTGCTGTGAGCTCTTCACTATATCAACATTACCACATTCTATTTGGAAAAGTATGAAATCAGGTGTTTCAGAACTGAGCTTTTACTCCATTTCTTTTCAAGTTTGAATGTAAGAAGTCAGTCAAGTACTAAATTCTGAGTCAACTATCAGTCTTTGTCAAGGGGATCAGCACTGGCACACGATCTTGCCTGATCCTGTTTCCACACACTCACCTGTTCCTCGTGTTTGCTTTAACCGCTCCTTTGTCTTTGTCTCACTGCTGACTTGGCACCACGCTTCATCTCTCATTTTTCCCTAGAACAGACTCCCACTCATGCTTGTCAAGTGCCCACCATCCCCCATCAAAAGTACCTTTATCCCAAAGGAAGCTCCTTTCCAATCCTCCCTCAGTGTCTCAGGGTGAGATGGTATCTGCCTCAATAAACTGGTGTGTGTCTGTGCATTGAAGTCAGCAGAAGGTCAGCAGGGCTGATTCCTGCTAACTTTTGTTGTAAGTGGGTTTGTAATGATTTTGCAGTCCCATAGGCCTGGTGCTGACAGCCTAATTAAAAGCAACAATTTGCCATAGTGTTCTGGAATTTCCACATATGTCACTGCTCCGTTATTCCTCTTCGAAAATCTGCTGAGTTCTGGTGTTGTCTCTTTCCTGCTAGGAATCACCCTAAGCCAGGATCTTTCCACCATTACATAGAAGACACATTTATGTCCCACTAATGCTTTTGGCATAGTATGTGGAGTTTTACATACATTTTTCTTGTATTGAATATGTTATCATAACCTTTGGGATGAGTAATGAAAAAAGTAAGGGGGATAACCACCTCATTTGGTAAAAATTTATGGCAACTACTGAGGTAATCTCAGAAAGGACCCTAGAAAGACAGAAAACAATGAAGCTGGCTAGATATGGGACTTGCTAGCTGCATGTTATGCTTAAACAAGCAAAACTGTCTAGCTATTGTTTGATAAATTCAGTGGAAGAGAAGACCTTTCACATACGTGGAATAGAAGACCTTTCACATACATGGACATTTGCAGACAAGGACAGAAGTGGGACAAGAATCTGAAGATGAGATTTTCATCTTTATTACCTTGCTTCCTTGGTCCATTTCTAAGTCTACCTCAATAGCTGTCTTTCATCCTAAGAAATCTTTTACAGAAGACATATTTTTCCATATGTGGTAGTGTTGCATATATCCTCCTTGTCCAGGTCTATCTCTTTGGCAGGAACATGCAAATAAAAAAGACAGGAAAGATAAAGACACCAAGCAGTAAAAGAAAAATAGTTGAAAAAAAATGTAGCTGACACCAGCGTAACAGAGAAAGAAATTATGGAGACAGAGAGTGACCTGTAGATAAAACAGATATCAAAAACCTAGGACTTATGTGGGCAGGCAAAAGCAAGGTCTATACAAATAGGCACTACTGACCATGAAGAATTTCTGTTGTGGTTGTCCTCATGCAGAGAACAGCAAAGTATCCTGGCTTGCCACATAAATTGTTCTGGGAGTCAATTTGACAAGTTTTAACAGGTGGCCAGAGTAAATCACAGACCTGTCAAGCGTAATGCCAGACTAGATGAGATACATGGTGTTAGGAGTTAGCAGTAAGCCTGCAAAGCATGGAAGAAAACATGGATCAGCAAGGAAAATGGTGTCTGGACAACTGCCAAAACCAAACCAATTTCAGCCTTGTAAAACGGACTGTAACAAATGGCAGACTTCTTTGCTCTATAAATAAAAGGAGAACAAGGAAGAGGAAGTGTTTCTGCTTTGCAGTGAAAAGCAGCAGAGATGAAAGATAACACAGGTTTGGCTCCAAAACTAAATGAATACTTCACTTAAGTTTGTCATTTGGACACCAGGGTAAAACCTGTATGCAAAGACCTCTTGTCTAATGAGAGAGTACGTAAATGACAACTACACAGAGCAGTGTGGTGGAAGCAAAACCCAAGGGTTCATTGTGTACATGTCAAAGGGAACCAATTGTAGTTTTCTGGCAAAATTAAAGAGCTTCTAGGTGAAATTGCAGTTGCAGTGAAGAGTCAGTGTACCAAATCCAGTTTGGTATCCATCCTGGCTATAAGGTTGCAGTCAAAGTGCTTTGAAAGGTGAATGAAAAGCCGTCTGGGAACCTTGAGCCATTAGTCTCACACAAAAGTAAATACATTTTTTTAAAGTGTGACTCAAAAGCCAGTTGAAGTTATGTAGGTAAATGGAAATGAAAAATTGCTTCATCTAAAAATAAAGACTGTAGAATTTACACATTTCTAAACAAATGATACCTTAGGAAACTGCAACAGATCTAGTCTACTTGGACTTCAGTAAAGTGTCTGTTATTGTACCAAATGAGATGACTACAACAGAGTAGACAAAAAATTGGTTAAAAAGAGTATGGCAGACAGATGTGTCCAGAGAAGCTGATGGGCCTGAAGGAGAAGCTGCTCTACAGAGGATAAGAATTCAGATGGGAAATGTGTTATATCCTCATCAGTGACTGCAGCAGGAATGGCATAAATCCTGAGTGTATTAGTAAAGCACAATGATTGCCATCATAGGTGCAGCAAAGGACACTCACATCACCAAGTTTAATTTGCAAAGTCACAAATGCAAAAAAAAAGCACTTTTCCCTTTAGCCATTTGTGCAAGCTGGTTAGATAACTCTCCCATTTCTGAACGGTCTCTCATTGTTTCCAGGGACAAAGAAACAGGTGATTCTGCAGGAGGCAAAACCACTTACTCTGCCTTGGCTATGTTGGCTTTGCCACGTTACTCAGAAAAAAAGTGATGTAAACATTTATTTTGGCCTGAGTATGGCACTTGTAAGGCAGATCTGATGAACAGGATGATGTCAGTTTTCATTTTCTGATGTCAGCTTGGGTGTAAAAATAAGATAGATAAACAGCTCTTGGGCAGGTCCGTCGCTCTTTGCCGTGAGGTGATGAAAACCAAGGAAAGTGGAAAGAAACAGGGAATAAAATTGCAGACCAAACACCCCTGAGATAACTCGACCATGGGAATGGTCACTGTGGGGTGGGTGGAAGAAGAGTTTAAGACAAGCTGCCCTAAGGCTAGCCTGGGAGGTAGCAGCAGAGGGGGAGTAGATTTCAGAGAAGTTGCATACAAATGACTGTGGTCTTCCTTGGGTTGCATCAAGGTACTCTGAAACTGAGCCAGCAGCAAGGGGCAGGTGAACCCCATGGCTCTCTTTGGCTGAGACAATCACTGTGCCTTCCTGTGCCATAGCCAGAGCAGCCAAACCTTGAGACTTCATCCACAGAAACACAGAGTTCAGTTTTGCCTTGACTGATGGGAAGTCTCAGATTAGCTCTAGGCCAGAGAAGTCTGTACTGAATGTATCATTATTATGATTAATGTTCCAGTCAGGGCCATTTGCAATCTCAGACCTGTTTAACACCACTGCCAATGCCAAGTAGACTTCTTTAAGGACAGATCAAAGGAGCACAGCACAGAACACACTGTATCAATGGAAGGCACAACCTGAAGCATGGCAGTACTTGGGCAGAGCTCCGCTAGAAACTGAGGAGGGTGGCAAAACAGTTTGTGCAAAGTGCCCAGAGCTCAGAGGTGGACAACAAGACCTTGCAGAGAGGGAGGCAGAGCCTCTTGGGCCACACACCTTGGAGGATTCAGCACTCACCATCTTCCTCTCTGCTGTGCTCAAGGAAAGGACACTTTATGAACATTTTAGAAATCCATTAGAATTACATCAAGTACTATTCAAGTCCTTGTCCCACTGTGCTCCCTACCTACATCATCACAGGAGCAATTTGCTCTGTTTCTTGAAGTGATCTTGAAGCAATCAGGTGTTGCATTTTTCAACCTCTGCTGGCACTGTGCAGCAGATAGACTGAGCAGCACCAGGGAGGCTGGCAAACTGTGGACTTAGCAGCTCTATAAAGGCATGTCAAAGAATGAGTCATTGTCGAGCCTGCAAGAGACAAAAAGATTGATTACAGAAGAGCTGGGAAATAGATTTGATGATGACTCACAATATTCCACCCTTTTTGCATTCACAGACCTGCCAGCTGATTCAGAACTGCATTCTGCCTTGCTTCTCCTCCCTGTCAAGATGATCCATCAAACAGTGTCCATCAATTAAAATTTTCACTCAAAAGAGGAAGGTATGTGAGGGAGGACCCATCCCTTTCTTCACTAATACCTGGTAAGCCCCATGTTCTGCCCTTTAGCCTGATGCAAAACCCACAATTTTCGGTAAAGGAGGTGGTGTAGAGCCTGCACGTAAGATACCATGCACACTCAGTGATGGAGGTAAGGACAATTCCTTGCTGAATGTCTAGTTTTATGAAGTGAGAATTCCTGTGTTCCCTAACTTCATCATTATTCTGAGGTCTGGAGAATTTTGGAGGAGTTTATCCATGGTGGGTCACTGTCTGTTTGCTCTAAAATCAGGCGAGACATAAGGAATCACAAGCAGAAGACAAAAAAAAAACTCAAGCAGATGTCATTGGTTGCAACTTGACAAGCAGCTCATAACACTTCTGAAAATCCCACTCTCTGTTTTTAATATTTTCCAAGGCACCTAGAACTCAGGATAGAAATATTTTAAGAAAAAAGAAAGAAAGAAAGAAAGAAAGAAAGAAAGAAAGAAAGAAAGAAAGAAAGAAAGAAAGAAAGAAAGAAAGAAAGAAAGAAAGAAAGAAAGAAAGAAAGAAAGAAAGAAAGAAAGAAAGAAGGAAAGAAAGAAGGAAAGAAAGAAGGAAAGAAAGAAGGAAAGAAAGAAGGAAAGAAAGAAGGAAAGAAAGAAGGAAAGAAAGAAAGAAAGAAAGAAAGAAAGAAAGAAAGAAAGAAAGAAAGAAAGAAAGAAAGAAAGAAAGAAAGAAAGAAAGAAAGAAAGAAAGAAAGAAAGAAAGAAAGAAAGAAAGAAAGAAAGAAAGAAAGAAAGAAAGAAAGAAAGAAAGAAAGAAAGAAAGAAAGAAAGAAAGAAAGAAAGAAAGAAAGAAAGAAAGAAAAGTAAGTAGGATTATTCTATTTTGCAAAGCAGAGCCATTTTGGTCTTTTACCCACTTGCCTGAAGAGTGTCCAAAAAAAAAAAAAAAAAAAGGCGAAATAGAGTTATCTTAGGGAAGGGTAAATACATGTCTATAGCAAAAACCATTCAAACACATATAGCTCTTATCTAGAGTACAGCTTGAAAAAGCTGGAGGGTTGCAGGAGTGTTCACTCAAGAGGTCTCAATGACTTCACCAGTTTGCTTGGGTTTACAAGTAGCGTCATCTGCTAACACCTTTCCAGCACACCTGACTTAGCTTCCCATAGCTCAGCTGGGTTCTCACTGCCAAATACATCATCACCAGTAACATGACTGGGGTGCCTGTCTATGTGAGGCTGCTTTTCTTGGACACTACAACTGTACAATCACCTTTCCTGCACCCTGATCCCCTGAAGAGGCACCATGGACTGCACCCTGGCAGAAAATGGTGCTCTGGCCAATTATTTACCAGAGACCTGCTCCTGTTGTTGCAAGCAGAATTTTTAGCAGAGTTGGTGCTGTGTCAAAACTCAGTGACAAGAGAATGGTCATTGCTGTCCAAGGGACACTTGGAGTAGGAAGTCCTCTGACCAGGTCAAAAACTCCTCCCTGGTCCATTTGCCAATCCCAGTGTGGAGCAAAGGGGCACTCACTGACCCTGCACACAGGAAGAAATTTCATCCTGTATTCCAAACTTTATTACTTAATACCTCAATTGTAATTAATGATGTGTTTTATTTTATAAGTAATTTTAGTTTATGACTGTTCTCTTGGGTGGATTAATCTCTTATTAGTGCATCATGTTTGAAAGGCTTGTTTTCCCCCGTTAAACAATTTATTGGGCTCAGCAAGACACTGCTGGGTGTGTGCTGCAGAGTCTGCCTGCGCACGGCGCACCCCCGCTGCCCCAGGGGACAGCTGGGGCTCATTTCCTGCTAGCAAATGGACCCGTGCCACTGCATAACCTGCACTGTGTAGCACCCAGTAGCAAGGCTACAGACCTATAGGAGAGGTTCCAGGAGCTGGAGTCATTTAGTTTGGAGGAAAGAAGTCTCAGGGAGTCCTTATCACTCTCTAGAATTACCCAAAAATAGGTTGTAGCCAGGTGAGGGTCAGTCTTCTTTCACAGGTAACAAATGTAAGATGAGAGGAAGTAGTCTAAAGTTGCCCAAAGGGAGGTTAAATTGGATATTAAGAAATATTTTGTCATGGGAAGGGTGGCCCAGCTTTAGAACTGGCTACCCAGGTAAGAGGTAGAATCACCATCCCTTCAGGTATTATTCAGAAGTTGCACAGATGTGGTTCTTGTGATGTGGTTTATTGGTGGACCTGGCAGTGTGAAGTTCATGGTTGGACTTGAAGATCTTAGAGGCCTTTTCCAACCATAATGATACTATCATTCTATGCACTTGTTCCTACTATTTCTTGTCACTGCCAGGGTGTCCTGCCCCTGTGAATCCTGTCCATTCACAGGCAGGGGTGCCCTAGGGTGGGGTAGCATGTTATGCAAGTAGGGAAAAAGCTAAGTTCTCCCACAGCCCTGAGAGGAGTTGGGTACAAAGGGGGAGCATGCTCAGGTAGCATAAAGTCAAGCTACAGACAAAGTGGAAGACAAATCCAGGCTCCAGAAGTGATCCCACCTTAGACATGCAAATAAATACATAAATTAATATTAAAAATGTATTTATAGTCTGTGGTAAGTAAAACAAGTAAATTATCCTTGCTCAAGTCATACACAGAAGCAGAATTAAGAAATTGTAGGATTACAACTTAATGATTGTGTTTGCCTTTACCTACAGACATCTGTGCTCAAAGACAGATCATATTTGTGTTTGTTTTTTTTTTACATGGAATATGAAAAATAAGCATTAAGAAATGTCTGATTTACACAAATAGGAGTCAATGTAATAGAAACACTGTGATTACTTAACCTACCAGGAGATCAGCTTTGTCCTTGGTCTTTTCAGACAATTATAAGGCTGGAGGAACCCCAGAAGATCACCAAGTCCCTTTTCATTGATCCTGCCCAGCAGAATGATTTGTTGGCATTGACAACGTGTACATAGAAACCTCTTTTCTTATCCACATAATAAGAAGACTATGAATGAAAAGTTTACAGTAAGTATGATTTTATATTCACTTTAAGAACATGTGTGAATAGAAGAGGGTGAAACCAGCCATTTGCCAAGGGATAATACATATATCTGCAAGCATGAGAGTCCACAAAAGTGCTGACAAGCACAGAACACAGTGGAGCAGCATGAGCTCATTTCAAGACAGGCATTTCCCTTTGGTGAGTGCATAGCTCACAACGGTAGGTGCAATTTGAGTTGGGCACAGCCCTCTAAGCAATACCACACAGAACCAGATCCTAATCTCCTCTGTACTTTAAGGGCCCTGATCCTGCAGATGTTTGGGTGGGGAACAGAATTCCCCAATGACAAGGTCCCTGCACCATAGGGAGTGCAATGTATAGTCCAAATCTGGCACCTGACTTTATGCATGTGTATAGGTATGCTCTAGGAAGATCCCCTGGCAGTGTGAAGGGACTTGCACAGATGCAGGACCTTCCCTGCAGTTCTGGCCACCAGACCAAGGGGGATTTAGATCTCCTGTCAGGTTGCAGGCAGGAGGAGATGGGAAAAAGGTGCTACTAATGTCCATCCAGAGATACAGCTTGAACTGCCCCACTGGTGCATGCTTACTCTGGCTCCTCTGAAGAATCTGCTTTGATTAATTTGACTCTGTCAGCAGACTGGGCAGCAAGGAAGGTTTCAAAGATTGATGAAACCATCTAGAAGATTACCTTCTCCAGTGTCTTTTAGGCTCAGATCTCAGGCCCCAGCTCAAACCAGCAGTCACAAGTGTGCTAAGGAACAATAGCTTGCAGGACTTGAACTCAAGGTTAAATTTGAACATGTGAGGAAGTCCTTTTCTGCACCAAGACTATGGCTTTATAGCTGGTGTCCATATATCAGGGCAGGATGCATCTCAGTGAAAGCCTTCAGATCCAAAGGAGGGGCAATGAAGCTGGTGAAGGGTCTAGAAAACAAGTCCTGTGGGGAGCAGCTGAGGGAACTGGGGTTGTTTATTCTGGAGAAGAGCAGACTCATGGGGGAACCTTACTGGTCTCTACAACTACCTGAAAGGAGGTTGGTGAGGTGGGAGTTGGTCTCTTCTACCACATCTCAAGTACAACAATGAGAGGAAATGGCCTTAAATCATGCCTGGAGAGGTTCAGATTGGATATTAGGATTTTTTTTTTTTTTTTTCACTGAAATAGGGGTCAGACATTGGAATAAGTTGCCCAGGGCAGTGGTGGAGTCACCACCTCTGGAAATGTTCAAGTCGTGTCTGGATTTGGCACTTGGGGATATGGTTTAAGGGGGCTTATGGTGGTGCTGGGTTTGTGGTACTAGATGATCTAGAAGGTTTCTTCCAACCGTGGTGATTCTGTGATTCTGAGGTGAAAATCATGGGCAGGTGTCAGGAGGCTACCACTTTTATAGTCACTGACACCAGTAGTGCTCACATGAGCTGCACTGAAATGAGTTACCAGCTACTGATAACATACCAAAAACTCTTGAGAACATAATGGGACTTGAAGATGAAATTATATATTAGATAATTTCTAGAAATGGAGGATCGATTTGTTCACAGAAGATATTGCACTGTGATCTTCAAAGAGGTAGAATAAATAAAGATTGCCCTCATTTTTTCCAAAGAAATGTTGCTTTTTTTTTTCTTTCAGTCTCTGTGGATCACCTTGAGATATTTATGGTGGCTCATCTAAAAAGGCAGAAAGCAACAGTGCTGGTGCACAATGGAGCCATGGCCTTAACTAGGATAGCATTTACCAGAGTAGCTTTGCAGCCAGAAATGCTGTAACATGTAGCAGCACCTGCAGACCCAAACCTCCCTCCAGCAGCCTCATGGTGGCTCACACTCGCGCCCAGGATTCCTGCAGCTCTGGAGATGAGTGGCTGCAAAGGCAATTTTTATCAGCTGAGTGGCCAGCCCAGCAGGAAGAAGACTTTAGGAAGAAGCAAAATTGCCAGTATCCTTTTGTTTCTCCTTTCCCACAAACCCTCTCACAAGCAGCTGAGCACTTGGAGGTGAGCTATGGGAGTCACACCTGACTCACACCTTAGAATCTCACTTGCCTTCTTATAGCCCCACTGTAGCTCATGTGCAGGCCATCCCTTGAAGCAGAAATATTCCCAAAAGGTAGGAAAGATGCCACAATTATCTCAGAAAGGGAACAGGAGCAGGGGACAGGTGTGGGCTTTGGCATATTATTGCCCATGCAGTTGGCACAGTCCCTGGAGTGGTTTTGGTAGAGATTCCAGTAATATCCCAAACAGTGGCCAGGGGCAGCCCAGGGGATAGTATGGGTCAAGGGCCACCAAAAGCAGATCTCTCAATGTCAACCTGACTCTCTCTTTTAGGGACTTGACTTGTTTTGCCTTCGATTGGCCTCAGGACCAAAAACCCACAGCCCAATTTATTTGCTAGTGCAGGTGTTGCTGGTGCTTCTGCAGAGGAAAGGTTCATTCCTTTGTGCTCTCTCTACCCTCATTCATGACTGTCTGGTTCCATGAGTGGGGAAGTTTCAGTATGGTTTTCAGGCTGGTGGTGAAGTGCTTGTTTGCCAAAACTTTGGAATGTTTCTTCCCATACAGCAGTGGGCTGCCTCTTTCCAAGTCTTGCTGTGGCTGGAGGTGGGCCAGATACATAAATCCAAACATAGATTAGGTTAAGGCTAGGACTCAGTGTTTAAGGCAGAGGATAATTCAAAGTTTTTGCCTTAGATTTGAGGACAATGATTATCATGAGAGCTTTTCTTGCAAAATTTAACCTCAGAATTTTTTCTGATATGTTCTGACAGTGAAATACCAAATATCAGTATTACTGAGCCTGTTATGTGAATATTAAATTTCATATTTAGTTCATCCAGTGGTGTCCCTCTGTCTTCTATTTCCTGGAAACCTTTGCCAAATAGTCTTGGGGAAAGAAAACTTTTATTCCATTTTATTACTAAATGGGGATGTGTCACATCCACATTTTGTAGTGCCTTCTTTCCAGCCACAGAATCAGTGGCCATGTACAACATTCAGCCTCATTAATGGAGTCAGTTGCAATGGATCTCAGGATCTGGTTACATCATGGTTTACTTTACCACTTAAATCAGCCTGGCCAAGCTTGCTCTGAAAAATGAGGGAGTGAAGATAGCCAATAAAAACTCTTACAAAAGGAATGAAAAGTGAAACCATGCCATTAGTAGCCATGGACCAATAATGGAATCACAGAATCGTTTGGGTTGGAAGAGACCTTTAAAGGTCATCTAATCCAATCCCTTTGCAATGGGTGGGGAGATTAACTAGATCAAGTTGCTCAGAAACCCATCCAACCTGACCTTGAATGATTCCAGGGATGGGACACCTACCACCTCACTGGGAAACCTGTGCCAGGGTTTCACCATGTTTATCCACAGACTCACTTCTTGTGCCATCATAGAGAGCTATAGGGGTACTGGCCACAGGGTCCAAAAGGGCTTTGATGAACTCATGGTGGGAGATCCATAGATGGATACTAAAATGGCTGGATGGCATTGCAAGGCTGAATGTGGCAGCTGACCAGGAAGGTGACCATGCTCATATGCTCTCCTTAAATAGCATCTCCTGCTGCTGTCTTCAGACCCTGGCTCCTGTCTGTGTGGATCACTGGTCTGACTCTTCAGGTCCTTTCTGATGTCAGTGTTTGTTGGTGTGCTCACGGGAAGGAAACACAAGGCAAAGCAGAGCCCAGGCTAACTGTTCCTGAGACCTCTGCAGTGCCCAACCCACTCAAAGGCAGATGGCAAAATGTCACACCTGGAGTCAAGAGTGAGGATCATGCACTGAGCACAGTACTCATGGCCAGCTCCTGCAGGAGGGTCAGTTTCAGGAAGGTCAGCATTCTCACCGGTGTTATAACAGTACCATCCACAGAGATCAACAAGTCCATTTTCAAATACATGTTTCTAAAATAGCTTATGTATTTTCTTAAAGCCTGAAAAAGTTCTGTATGCATTCAATTCAGCAGAGTTTTGATTTTAGCAGGATTTGTAAGAGGTGTCTGCTAATGTTTTTTCTTCTTTTTCTTCTGCATAGAATACATAGGAAAAGAAATAAAGCCAAATGATCACTGCCAAATACCACAACTAAGCATACTTTGTCCATTATACATGTCATTATCTTTATTATGGCAGCATTTCATGTGGATTATAAAATGTCATAGAAACGTCATTGCTTCCTCTGTTCAAAGATATAGAACAACAATAATAGTCCCTTACAAGTTTTATTTTTTTATCTGTGGATGTCAGAAGCTCTTTAAAAAGGTCATCATCATTATCCTCCCTTTATGGTAGAGAAAAAAAGACAAAGGCCAAGCTGTTCCTTCTGTCTTTAGGCGTCTAGGATCCTTCCGCTGTCAGTCAAGGAAGACAGCAAAATAAGGTATATGCAATGAGAGCTGAGTCCCTTTTTGGAAGGGACAAGTCTTCTCTGTGACTCCCTGCTACCCAGGAGTCCCCTGCTGCCTTGCTGTCAGGAATCTAAAGCCTGGGGGGTGAACTAGAGCCTGATAATTTGTGCCTGGTTTCTACTCATTCAACAACAGAGAATGAAACAGAGCCCAGCTCCTGATTCCCACCCTCGTTCTTTCTTGTGTGCCCTCTGTTTCTTTCTGAAATAATGATGTGTGCCTCCAGCATTACCCTGGCTGCCAGGCTAGCATGATGTGCTGCTTTTGGCTGGAGTTGAGTTAATTTTCTTTGCAATGGCTGGTATGAGGCTATGTCTTGGATTTGTGCTGGGGTTGATAATATAGAGATGTTTTAGTTTTTGCTGAGCAGGGCTTACACAGAAGTAAGGGTTTTTATGCTTTTCATACTGCCACACTGGCAAGAGGAGTGGGAGTGCATGAGAAGTTAGTCAGAAAGACAGCCAGAACAGGTGACCCAAACTGACTGAAGGGATATTCCATACCGTAGGATATCATGCTCAGTATAATAAAACAGGGGGAAGAAGAATGGAAGGGCACATCTTTGAAGTGATGGTGTTTTTCTTCCCAAGTCATATGTGTGATGGGGTCCTGATCTCCTGGAAATGGCTGAACACCAGCCTGACCTTGGAAAGTGGCAATTTAATTCCTTAGTGCTTTGCTTTTGTGCATAGCTTTTGCTTTCCCTACTTAATGTCTTTATCTCAACCCAGGAGTTTTCCAGACTACCTTTCTGATTTCCTCCCCAATCCTGCTGACCAGGGATGGAGTGAGAAGCTGTGTGAGGCTTGGCTGCTGCTGGGGCTTAAACTGTGACACACAGGTCCTTGTGCAGACAAAATTTAATGCTGGATTTGTGGTAGAGCAATTTTTGTTTGCCCATGCCTGATGGTATAATAGATAAATTACTAAAAGAAACATGCACTTAACTGTACTCTGAAGCCATGCTTTTCTAAACATCCTGTGTAAAGTATTTTATCTGATAAACCTGATCTCCCCACTGCTGTGTAACCTCTGGCCTTGTGGGGGAAGTAAGGTGGAAGCAGAGCTAACCAGCATGCTCCTGTTGCAGGTCCACAGCAGCCAGAGTCATGACAAGAAATTCACCCAGCCTGCTCTGCTTCCACCAAGGACACTGCAAATCAGCTGCTGGTCATGAATCATCACAAATTGTTACTGTCTTTGGCCGTGGAAATGTCCTTGAATTAATGTCTTCCGTTGTGAAAGTAATCACAGTTTCCCTAATTGCCTTTTTTCTTTCACATTGGAGGGTATCACCACTATTACCATTGATTTCACCCACAGCACAGGCTGATCTGGCGGTTTTTCCTGTGTGTTTCTGATATGATTTTCCTTCCTGGGCCTTCATTATACTGAAAATAGATAAAATCTATCACAAATATCTTTTAAATAAGGCAACTTCCACACAGGAAGTGTTTAAGAAACATGATATTTGTAATAGAGAAAATAGTAGAATTATTTGTATAATTCTGCACACACATACTAGCATTAGTGTCAACGTGTTAATAGAAATGTTAATGTAGGCAAATGGAAAATGCACAAAGCATTCTCACAACCCATCTGCAGAGAGGTGCTGTGCATTGAAGTTGCTGTGCATTAATGCCCACTGAAAGGCATCCAACCTAACAAGATGTCCCCAGAGTCGGGACTTAGGTTGTTCAACCCACTGGCCTTGTAGCCAGCAATCCTGTCTGCCTGGTTTCTGGGCTGGGTAACCCTACATGCAGGTAAATCCACTGGGCATATCCATGCTTGGTCTGACAGCTGTCTGGATGCCCATACCCAGTTTGGAGAGCTCTCACTTCGACAGTGCTGAGTTCATCTCTGAAGGGGACTTGAAGTCAGGATGAGTTAATTTTGGAGACTTCTCAGAAGTCTCCAAATGGGAGATGGGTAGTGGCAGCACAGTATTCTCCTCCTGCACAGCAGCCAAGTGGAGCAGAAGCTGTGAAGGAGAACTTTGATACTGTCCCATGAGAGATCTTTGCTATTGCTATCTCGCCTGGGAACACCCAGGTGCTGAACGAGGCTGAGTCACTGTGCAACCAAACATGAGAGCAGGGAAAGCAGGAAGGAGAAAGCCTGACCGGTCTTGTGATCAGGGCATTCATCTGATGGTTTGGGGACAGGGAAAACTAAACCTCTAATAAAATACTCTAACACCATAGCTCAGCCGACTTTGAGGAGGAGGTTGGGTTGGGAAGAAAACTCAAAATGCTCTCAGGTTAAAGAAAAACTTGAAGGTAAATCCAAAGCTTTACTATATCACAGTAATCAGTTTAATTTGTTGTCACCCATGGAAAGACTCAAGAAAATAACAGCAACTAGAAAACTGCAGTATGAATTACCTGTGCAGAACAAGATTCTTATACGGATCAATTCTCTCATTCTTCTTGCTTTAGTACATTAGTACTCGTGGATTAAAACTCAAGGCATTTCTCCTCCTGTGCCACTCTGTGTCCGAGGCTGTATTCACAGCACTTGTTAACAACAACATGCAGTGAAGGACACTGCCCCAGGCCAGATGTGTACAGCTTTGCAGGGGACTGCAATACTGACTAGAAGGATTTCAAGATAATAACCCACATTTTTATTCTGGTTTTTATTCTCCATGCCTTTTTGTATGAAATAGCGCATGCATATGAAAAATTAAGCAACCATTGAAGGATATTTCAAAGTCATTAAGAGTGACTATTTAGATTATCTTCTCATCCTGTTGAAACCCAAAATGTTGTTGCAGAGCAAGCTACAATTTGACATGGGTAAGAGCAGAGTACTCAAGGTCTTAATTCCAGAATACAAAATACTTTGGTCTCGTAGTGAAGTGCAGTTCTCTCTCTTGGTAACAGCATTGTAACTAGGCTAATAACAACAGGCCACATACTGTACCTGTTACACAGCTACAAATGCAATGAAAACAAAGGCCAAATGTTACCTGCTTTCGCAAGGACAAGGTCATTTGATCACAGAAGAAGAAAGCATGCCCAGAATTTGGCTAAATATGTGGCCTGATAACAGCCAAGTTCTGGCATTGGACTATGAACTGCTGTGAAACAAACACCATTGGTCTATTTTGTTTAGTCATAAATAATTGTTATCTCTGCACCTCCGGAGCTCTCTTCAATATCAATAAGTTGATCTGTGCAATGTTCCGGTGGTGAAAGGGAAGCAGTGCTGATCTAGGGCACTGTAGGCTGACCCTGGCAAGGGGCCTGGGCTCTGCTGCTGCTGGCTTTGCTGAGGGCTGCTTGCGTGGCCCTGCAGTGTTCCAGGCTGCTTGGGCCACGGGACCTACCTGCCTGCAAAAGGCAAACTGCACTTTCTATTCTAGCTCTCTTCTCCCTTCTTTGATGGATTTTGCAAAGCATATTCTTCCTCTTGTCTATATCTAAAGGACTGTACTAGGAGCAGAGTCTGTCTCACTCCCCATTTTGAATAAAATCCCATTTTTTAATAAAAAATGACCACTAGATCTCCCTCATGGCTCTATACAAAAAGTCTTCAACATTACAGGTACTACCTGCTGTACATTCCAACCACATACTCTTGAAAAATGCTCCAACAACCAGCTCATCACAGATTTTACACAAACTTTCTGAATTATTTTCAGACTCTGCTTTATTTTTCTCAAGTGCAGCTTAAGAAGGGTCACCAAAATGCAGCACCTGCTGAGCCAGGCAGTTGTGCACCGCGGGCCAACACTCGGCGTGGGTACAGATGAGTGAGCGACACAGGCACGGAGCGTCTGAGTCACCCCGCACGCCCGGGGGAGGGCAAAGGTGTATCTGGGAAGCAGCACAAGGCACGGTGCTGCACTGACTGCCTCCGTGGGGATGAGGTGCTCAGTGGAGCTACCCAGAACAAGCCTAGGGCACCCGGCTGAGGAAGCATCCCTGGAGGCGGTACCACCCTACAAACACCTGAGTCATAATCCCCTGTCCTCCTCCTTCCTCCTGGGAGTGGCAGCAATTTGCTACCCATGTAAGCCTGCCAGAGCAAACCCCAGTCGGAGGCCAAGGGACAAGCCTCGACCCTATTGTCCACCTACACCTCACCCTCCTGTTTTGGAAGGAAGGCAATAGGAAAGACTTTGTCTCCCTCCTCCACACCTGGGCCCCAGGTCTAAGCAGCTCTGAGTTGTCAGAGGTGGTTTTTCCCAGGATGGTTTTCTTCCTTCTGTTTAGGTTGTTTGGGATTTTTTTTTTTTTTTTTTTTTTTTTTGCGTGCAGGGGAAGAATTTGTTCTTGCTCTCCATCCACGTGTGGGTGTGCTTTCAGACACTGGCCCTCAAACTGGATTTGGCATCTTCTCCCTAAAGGTAATATTCCATCTACAACACCAGACCACGGCTGGGTCTGCTTATCCAGCCTTTTCCCAAAGGTTTTACAGAATAACTCTCCAAAGGAGGTAATATGTGTCTCCCAGTGATTTCCTCTTCATAGTTGGGGATGAGTGAAGATCCTGGTAAAGGATTCTGCCATTTAAAAAAGCAGGTCACCTCCTGAACTCATCTAGTTGACCAGTTTTGTAAATAATAGAGTGGATAATGAATAATCATTTATCACCTTGGAATCTCAATTCCAGCATGTTATGGAGAAGCATGTGTCTGTCCCAAATTCTGCATTTCCCTCCCCTCTGGACTAATGGACTATGTGCATTAGTTCATTCAGAAATGTCTTTCTGGTTTCCCCATTTAACCTACTTATCTTAAACTATCTTATCCTATTTGCTCTACAATTTCTGAAAATATCCTACCCCAGGACAAGATCATTCTTGTGAAATTTTTGTGTGTATTGGTTTATTTTTGGCAAAGTTAGGAGGTAGTTAAAATGAGACTTATAATGGAAAGCTAGCTGCTAGCGACTCTCCATAACACATGTCTACCTTGCAGGAGAGTTGTGAGGATTAATTAATTTGTGTTTGTTAAGCACTTTGAGATCCTAAGATTAAAGGTTCTATAGAAATGCAAATTGTTATTATAATGATAAATTCTTTATATGAGCTCATATATTTTGCCTTAGAGGCACAGTCTCACCCTGAGTTGCGTAGTTATACACGTAAATCTGCAAACATTATGATGAAAATGTACCTCTGAAGGTCTGATCCTTTCTACTGCTCTACCAGTTCATGCATAGAGCTGCCCTTGATTTCAGGCAGGTCCCATCAATGGCACAATTGTAGGATTCAATTTGTTTAGGAAAAGACCGTTGTATGCCTCCAGGCTTCACACTGAGACACACAACTTTCTGTCTCACTCCATAAAACCACTACTTGCTGTCAGCAGTTATTCCATCTTATTAATGAACTGACTGAACAAATGACAAAATCTGGATCTGAATTCCGACCCTTCCAAAACTCAGGTTTTCAGAGGTTTATTTAACCTGTTAGAGAACAAGAGGTAACAATCCCCTAATGGGTATAGGATTGAATGTCATTCCTGACACAAAAGATGTGACTGTTTGTCCTTTTCCCCGTGTGATTTGGCAAACAAAGGTTTTTCAGGCACAAGTTGCCAAAGGACTACCCCTTGCAGGGATCAAGGCCACAGCTGCACAAACTTGGCAGACCCACGACCCTCTCCCAAAGAAAGCTCTCTGCTTTTCCTTCCCCCTTGCACAGGCTTGGAGCACCATGCTGCCCATCCCCTGCCTGCAAGGGTGTTTGACCATCCTGGTCAACGTCCTTGTCTGAAGCACTGGTCCAACACAGGGGCTGTGCAACAGACAGGAAGCAGGGTCCTGGGAGAAGGACCTTTTCCATCTTCCATCCCAACATGCCTCTGCGCCTTCCTTGCCACATCTCTGGCACGCAGATGCCTCAACTCACACCATTAGAGAACTGAGTAAAAAAAATGTCATGAGGGTTTTTTTTGCATCACCCATGGGCTTATCTGAGTGCAGAATACAGTGCCAGAAATACCAGCTGTATAAGAAGTCTACTGCCCAACCTCACACCCAATGTAGGACTATCAGCAGGCACCAGAGCGGGTCAGCCATGGCTTTTTCTCACTTAAACTTGAAAACCTCCAAGAATGGCCCCTCCACCTCTGTCTCACAGTTGCACTACTCTCCTGGAGAAGAAGTTTCTCCAATATCCAACCAGAACTGCCAGTGGCACAATTTATGGCCATTGCTTTTCACTATAATGTCTGACAATGCTTAGAAATAATAATCTCTTAAACTGCTTTTCATCAGATTAAACTAATCCCAAATTAAACTCCAGTCATAATCTAAAATGTGAAGTTTTCAATATGAGGTGTTTCTTCTTGGATGTTTGCAGTGGGGAGCGTGTAGGTAAGATTACAACTCATTCATTCCCTGAATATGAACTAAAAGTAAGGAACTTACTACCACTTCAAAGACTTTTACTATTTGTTGTGTAGTGTCAAAAGACTTATGTTGAAAGTTTTTCCAGGAGTGGAATGTATGATACAGAAATGTATTATTCCCTTCCCCTGACATGAAAACTTTCAGAAGTTCTCAGTCTGAGAAGCTGTCTGCTACATGATATATAGCTAGAATTATCATGGAAGAGAATGAATACTTGCTATGTTTAACATATGCAGAATTTATAACCTCCAAAATTTTATACTTTTCTTTTTTTCTTCCCCAGATATTCTGAGCCATGTCACAGGTTTGATGCACTATTCAATATATTCACTTCTACCATTCACTTCATCAGTTCCCCCTATCAAAGGTGATAACTAAAGACTAACATTATCACAAAGCCCAAGAAACCATGCTGACTTCTGATGGGCTTCTTAAATTTTCTACTGCCCTAAGAGAAAAAGATGTCCTTTATGTTATTGACAGTCATCTATCTGAAGACAGCAAAAGTTGGAGGAAGGCTGTGGGGAAAACCAAGACACTGAGCTTTCCAGTTGTCCTTACTTTTACTGCAAATCATAAGTGTGTACTCAGAGCTCTCCACTGGGATGCACATTTTGCAGAAGACAAACCTTTGTGAGCAAATGTCAAAATGAACAACATGCATGCATGAAGTCCAGCAGGGCTGGGCTCTGCTCATTGATACATGCCATGGGCCACCACAGCTCCCTGTCTATTCACACCACACAGTGAATTCTCCACCAGCAGCTGTCAGTTTGCTGGAGCAGTCTGTAATCTCACTGTGTTTGCACAACACCTTAAGATCTGATCCACACGAGAGGATTTAAATCCGCAAGATGTAAATTTCTGCAAATTGTGGCATACTCAGGTGCTGCTGCTTCACCAGACAGCATTCTCCTTTCTGAGTGGCCATTGCACTGTGTGCAGGAGAAGACAGATCCAAGGGTCAGGTCCAGCACCGACACCACTGGTGGCCATTATTTGATTGTGATACTCAATGAGCCTACAAGCACTGAGTGCTTCCTCATTCAAAACTGCTCAGACTTTCAGGCTGTTTCTAGACTAAATCAAGGTCTTTACCAGGTGGGCTCAGAAGCTGGCTGTGAATTATGTGTGACAGCAAAGCCCCATGGTCCCAGCAATGACTTCACCATGGCAGAAGACAGTCCTTTACAGGGGAGAGAGATGCAGTGTATGGGCTGAGCACACAGTGCCATGCCAACAGGACTCACCATCACCTCCCCACTTGTTGGCTGCACACACAGGATCTGTCTGCCACTTCCATGGCTCCCTTTCCATTAATTCCACAGAACAGGCTTGCCTCTGCTTTTCAAGCTAACGTTCAACAGCTTGCAAGAGCTCTTTTCTTTCTTTCTGACTCTCAGCGAATTTTGACATTGTCTTTGTTGAGAGCAAGATGAGGAGTCTATTAATGTACAAAGTGTTTAAACTCTGCTATACCATTGTCTATTGCCTAGACGATGTAGTTCAATCTGTGAATGAACTATAACAATGCTAGAGTCATATCTCATTATTTGGCTCACTTCTAGTTGGTGCTGAGCTCTTACTGAGGATGGTACTCAAACATCTTGATATATCAAGTATATTTAACAACATGCATATGAGATCACTGCGTTTTAAAATTTATTTTTCATCTATATCTGTCTCAAATCTGTAATTGTGAAGGATTAGACAAGGCTCAGGCACAAAACTGTTGCTGTAATGTCAGAGTTATGTGCTTCACCTCATGGCATGTGAGGTTTTGAACTAATTTTTAACTGGGTTACTAAGCCCAAAAAAGGCAAATCAGAAAACAGATCCATAAGCATTTCTGGAGCTGAGCTGCAAAGCAAAGCTTTCCAGTCACTTCACAAGAATTTTGGTTACTCTGTTTCCTCTAATTTAACCACTGCAAGGAGTTATTTTAGTTTGTTGCTCTGACTCAAAAGGCTGCAACATCACATTTGTAGCACTGAGTAGCAAGAAACTGTATTCAAATGCCTAGAAAATGTGTAATAAAAGACGACAAAAAATGTATCCTGGAAACATTGTTTTCTGTAACAGTTTTGTTGCCTGACAGGGACAATTTGTAGGTTTTCTTTCCTCTGTACCAATGAAGTGAAAGGAAATGAAGAGCTGCTGTCCCAAGAGAGCTGGAGGTAGCCCCATGAGATTCCCCCATGCACATATCCTGCATCCCACAGCCCACACAGTACCTCCACCTCACATGGGCCCACATCTCAGCACACCCCTATAAGGAATTTACTCTCTACAATCCTTGCTAAGTCACTGAATCTTCCTCTGAGTCACTTTTTCATCCATCAATTGGAGATACTATTTACCAGCCTCCATGAGCTGCCATAGGGCTTAATTTCTTGGGAAGCACGAAGACCCTGGACAGATTCAGAGGGAAGGAAAGCAGCTGAGAAATGTCAGGCATTACCTTGAGGTTTTCTCCAGCTGCTGTGGTGGTGCTGGCCACTTCATCTCTCTCTCACTGGGCAGCTCTCCCCACACGCCCAAAGCTCAAGGAACCTGGGCTTGGCTCCAGCTTGTCCCAAATACAAGGGTCTGTAAGATCTAGGACACCCATTAATCAGCAGAGTGAGGGCCCACCGGGCTGCTGCTGCTGTACTGCAGGATGTAGGAGACATTGACAGCTACAGGGAAGTCAGAGAGCCCTCCCCATCCCCTGTCCCTCCACAGCAGCAAGAGCCCTGTGTGGAGAGAAAGTGAGGAGGAGAAATACCAGGAAGGTATGGCCACAGTCTTCTCCTACCAACAAACGCTTTTCCAGTGCCCTCTTCTGGAAAACGTTTTTGGCCCAAGCAACTGCTTCATATAAGGTAGTGTGAGACTGGTGGTGACTTGCCAAGAGCTGCAGGAGCATCCCCCAGTTCTTCACACCCAGGATCTGCTCTGCCCCTGTGACTGGTGGAGCTGGGCAGCTGCTCATGCCCTTCAGAGCAGCTTGGCCAGACCCTCAGGGCACCAGTCAGGAAACAGGAAGCAAAGGACATGCCTCCTTTTTTGTACCTGAATATGCCTGAAAGCTGCCCTGGACTGTCCTCTGGCACAGGGACCCAGGGGTCCCGAAATGGAGCATCTTGTGCAAACATTATGCTCCTCAAAGCTAGCCCTTGTCCCCACCACTCTTGAGGATCCTCCAGAGACAAGAACTAGGAGGAGGATGTAATATTTGGTAATTCCATCCTGTTGAGGAGCTGATAAAACCTTTTTATTATCTGCAAAAGGCATCAGTTATTCAGGTAATTGCACCCTGTGGTTGTTTTTGTCACCTCTTTCCCTTGGAGCAGTCCAGCCTTTGCTCTCCAGCCTCGGGTACAGCTCCATTGTGTCTCACACCAGGGCAGTGCCTACCTGGCCCCGACCTCCTGCCCCAGCCAAGGTCAGTCAGGCTGGGGACAGCCACAGGCTCATCTCAGCCCCGGCCAGAGGGGAGAAGGAGGAGAGTACCAGAGTTGTGTTGGAGTGCTGGGGCCAAGTGATGGCCATTGTCCTTACCCGGACCACAGCCCCTGCTTTTGAGCCAGCTCAGTGAGCAGCTGGCTCCTGTGGTGGTGGCACAGCCCTTCCCTTCCCTCTCTGTCTGCTTTTCCGATGCTTAATTCCAACTCGGACTACTCTGTGATTCTGCAAACCTTGTTTATTCACAGTCAGCAGAAGAAAAATGAAATTAAATTATATCTGCGGCACACAGAGCCAAATCTAGAGGCATGTGAACCCCATTACTTGCCCTTTTAACTGGCAGGGGAGGTGGTGTGAAATTCCTCAGATATTTTGTTGAGTTATCTCAGCAAAGACAATGCCTGTGCAGCCCCGCTGCTCCAGAATTGCTGTTGAGGGCAGGTAGTGTCCTTAGGACCAGCTGATGTAGGTGCTACACACTGGGATGGTTTTCCCCACCCCTTGCTCTTATTTAGAAAACCTCCTGTAATTCATGCCTGGATGTGTGATGGCATAAACACACATCAAGTATATAAAAATGTTTAAAATACTTTAGGATATTTTGTTCCTTCTTTCAGTAAATTATTTTAACCAAAACCAGCACCTCTGTCCCCTGACATTTCTTTTGGCTGTGTCCCAGTTCACCTTTTGTTCATTATCTACTTGATCTTGGTGTTTTCCTTTATTTCAATCCTTTAAGGAATTGTTTTGCAGCCCCAGCCTGGTGCCCTCCATCCTCAGCCCAAGTCCAGAAGGCAAGGAATATGGGTAGACAAGGACATCCCATTTATCTAATTCTGCCAGAAATACAGTGGGTTTTCCAGCTGAGCTTGGTGGGAGTAGTGGAGGATGGAACCTCTGAGGTCAGTGAGCACAATCTCTTGGATACCTCCGTGAGAGCATCCCACACCCACAGCAGCCAGCATTTCCCACCACTTTTCCCCATGTAAGATGGAGGGTTTTCTCTACCTTGCAGTGCTCACTCCCCAGCTCTGCAGGAGGGTAGGAGCTGCCCAGATGTCTACTTTCAGAAAGCCATTAAAACAGCCTTCAGTGACTTGGAGATGGGGAGCAGGAGTACCCTGAGCTCTGTCCTGCAGCATGTGCTACAGAAAGGTTCCTTGTCTCTCTTATAAATGCTCCAGAGGCGGCTGGGTGTAAAAATAACTTTTTCAGCATGGCAAGGGCAGCTCCATCGTACCACAAATATTGACAGGGCAGGAACTCAGTCCATAGGGCAAGGACTTAGTCCATCTACCATGGGGTGATGCTTGAACATTTTAAGAACATTTTAAGAACATTTTAAGAACATTTTAAGAACATTTTAAGAACATTTTAAGAACATTTTAAGAACATTTTAAGGAGAGGGGGAGAGGGGCAGAAATTGTCTGTCCTGACAAGGGCAGAAAGCACGGTCGTTCAGGGCTAAACCAAAAATGTATTGAAAGGATCAATTGATACCTTACACCTTCCATTTCTAAAACAAACGAGTAATGCAAAATAACCTTACAGTGAAAACAGCTACCAGTGTCAGAACAAGAGCGGATGGAAAACCTGGCCAGTGTTACGGGAAGGGTTTTGTGTAATACCCTCGGTGGTCAGAGATGCAGGCAGGGGCAGCATCGCTGCGGACAGCAGCCAGCGCCGAGCCCAGGGGCTGCGAGAGCCGCACAAACTGGATGGCTCTGCCGCCCCACCGACACGCCGAGTGTGACACACTCCGAGTCCCCCGGCTCAGCAGCGCTTTCCTCCACCATCTGCCAAAGGCATCGCTTAATCCGCAAACCTCCGGTCTCCTGCAGCCGCTTTTTCACGCTAAGGCTGCGGTACCGACCCAGGAGTACCGACCCGGCGGCGGGGACGGCGCGGGCCATGCACCTGCTGGCAACCTGCTGGGGTCGCGCACATCACCCCGCAGGTGGGTCGCGTCCCGGGCTGCCCCACGGGGGAAGGGGCCCCGGGAGGGACACAGCCCGGCAGGGGCCGGGCACGCCGAGCACACGCAGGGGCCGGGCCGGGCCGGGCCGGGCGGGCCGGGCGGGGCGGGCGGGGGGCGCTCGGCGCCGTGCGCATGTTCGGCCGTACGTCACAATAGCGGCGGTGGGAGCGCGCCCGGCCCCAGCCGATCGCGGCTGGTTTGAGCTGGTGCGTTGCCACAGCGACGCCGCGGCGCTATAAATACGAGCGCGGCGGCCGTGGCGAAGCTTTGTCAGCCGCGGCGCCCCGCTCGCCCCGCCAGCCCCGCTCCTTCCTCCTCAGCCGGTCCGGCGCTCCCGCCCGGCTCCGCGCACCGCGCCCGGCTCGCAGGAGGAGGGAGAGGCGGCTCGGAGCGAGGGGACCGGCCGCCGCGGAGGCTTGACAGCAGCTCCGGCACCGCTGCGAGGTGAGGCTGGCGGCGGGATGTGCCGGGAGCGGGCGGGCGGCGGAAGCGGCCGGCGCGGAGCCACGTGTCTGGCGAGCGGCGCGGCCCGGGCCGGGCGCCGGTGCTGCCGCCGGGCACGGGGAATCCCCGGCCGCGGCGGGGAGGCGGGAGGCTGCGGGCGGCTGTGAGCGGGCCAGATCGGCTCGCCTGGGGAGCATTGGCGGCGCTTTCCAGCAGCGGGGGAAGGGACGGCCCCGCCGTGGCCGCCGGGCTGTTTCCGGGGTGGGGAAAGGCAGGTGCGTGGCAGGAACCGGGCTTGAGGTGGCCGAGCTCGCCCTTGGGCCGAGCGGCTCCGGGGCGTTGCCCCCCTGCATACCCGGCGGGCACTGTCTTGGGCCGGCAGCAGATCGGAGAATCACAGGGTAGTTTGGGATGGAAGGGACCTTAAAGACTATTAGTTCTAACTCTGCTTACGGCAGGGACAACTTCCACTAGAGCCGGCTGCTCAAAGCCCCATCCGACCTGGCCTTGAATACCCCGAGGGATGGGGACGGAGCCCTTCTCCCGCGGAGCGCTGCTCCCCGCCGCAGGGTGATGTGAGCTGTAGTGGAGGTGCGCCCCGAACTGACAGGCGCTTCCTCGGGAAGCCGCAGTGCCAGGCCGGGCAGGCAGTGTCCCGCTGCCCAGCCGGGCAGCGCAGCCCCGCTCGGCCGCCTCAGGCTCTGCTGCGGGGCCGGGTGGCTTTGCAGGGAGAAGGCGTCGGTGAGCGCAGGGCAGCGGGGCCGGGTGGCTTTGCAGGGAGAAGGCGTCGGTGAGCGCAGGGCAGCGGCCCCGTCAGTGCGCTCCGCAGCGCTCTGCAGGCTCCGGAGTCGGGGGCGCCTCGGGCACCTTTTCTAGACGCGGCTTGGCTGTTTGAGTACGGAGCCTGCAGGCATGACTCAGCTCTAAGTACAGCTGCTAAACAGGGGAATGTTCTGGAGAATAAATTCTAAATGAGCATAAATTGCCTTTCTTCTGGGGAGCTGCAGACACTTTGCACACAGTCCAAATAGAAATATCCTTTGGGAGGCTACAGTTTGCATCTACATGATCGTGTTCTGTCTGTGTGCTGTGTAATTACACTGTAGTTAAAATTGGGCAATGAGGTGGAGATGGAAAGCTTGCAAGAACTTTTTAACAAAATCTGTTGTGGCCAGTAATAGTAATTTCCCTTTTACATGTTAAAAGTGCTGTTCATGCAGTTCTCTGAAGAGGGGAGGTTAAAATAAATTCTTCCTGATGGTGTTCACATCTCTTAATCACAGCTGAAGTCCCTGAACTGCTTTCTGCCAAGCTGCAAGTCTGTGATGAGATGCAACTTCTTAGTAACAAGCACCTTCCTGAGAAGTGTTTAATTTGCTATTTCTCATGGTCCTTTCAAAGAGGCTTTAAAGAGAAGACTTTAATCCAGTTTGTGGCAGAATTACCACTGCACGTGAATGAGAGCAGAAGGAGAATGAGGTTCAATGGATTGCTGGGTTTATTAGAAGCAAAGCTTAATCTAGTTTGAATCTCAAATTTGATTTATTTCTGATAAGTCAGAAATTATCAAAATGTACAAAGTAGTTCTTGTTGCCATATGGTTTTGAAGGTTGAAATGAAGTACCATTGCTGACGTTTCAAAGTTATTCAATAAAATTCAATGAATGTTATACACATGTATGGAATTAATGATTCTGTTGCTTTTAGAAACTTGTTAATCTGTAGCAGCTATAAAACATCCTTTTTCAATTGGTTTATAGCCAGACTTTTTGAAAATAAAGGAAATGGTAACATAATATTAGTGAATAATTCAGAGTTTGCGTAATTCTCAGTCCTAGTCTGTATGACTAGTTTGAGTGTAAAATTTGCTGAGAGAAGAAAGAGGACTGGACCCGTTACATGAAACCGTGTCTTCCCGATGAGTGACTTGCAATGCTGAGCTCTTTGAAAAGTAGCATGCACTCTGCTTAACAGCTTGATGGAGAATGCTGTTGTTCTGTATTTGGACTACCCAGTGAAAGGGTGGTCCATGGACTTCATGAGTCTTGGATGGCAGAGGAGTATGCTTTTGCTCTTTAGTTCTAGTCCTCAAGGGACTTTCTACTTGGCATGTAGATTTCTGTTAGCAATGGAGATTTGTGATGGACTGCTGTAAGATTTTGTTCTAAAGTACTAATTGGGATCCCTGTTAAGGCTTTGTGTGCAGGTGAGAGTTATGGACCAGTCTCAAAGTGTGTGTCTGCCACTCATGACAGCTGAGGTTCTCTTGTAGCTTGGAGGTCATGGGTAGAATAGGGAAGCTCTAACTTCCAACAAAGCAACTTCAAGGAAAACCCTGTTCTCATGTCTGCTTTATGCATAATCTGAACTGTATTGAGAATGCAGATATTTACCTGGCTTGGATCTAATGAGAGTTGGCACTACTCAGAAGTCATTAAAGTCTTGCATTCTGTTGGCAATAACAAGTAAACCCTTTCTTCTGAAACTGGTGAGCTAAAATAGTGCTTAGGAGTTGTTAAAAAAAAAAAAAGTCATAAGTAGACACTAGCCATAATATTAATAGCTCTGATGTGGAGGTGAAGGAAAAGAGAGCAGAAACTTCCAGGGAGCCAGACTAATAATAACTGACAGTATTTATTTGATTTTTTTTTTCTTTGAGGAGATTCAGAACATCATAGAATTGTTGAACAGAGGAGAATTTGTCTTCCAGCTAGAAAGATTATTTTGGCCTGCCTCCTTGGTTCTGATTACATCTGTTCTGTCATTATGCAAGTGTCTAATCTATGCACCTATTAGTGATCGCTGTAGGAGCTGTATAATTGTAAATTATAAGCACAAGTAGTGGTCATATAATGACTATATAAATCTAAGTGAAGTGTTGAATGTAAACTCTATGAATTCAAATTAAGTAATTAACTTTTTTTTTTTATCCCAGCAGTTCATACCCAAGTCCTTTCACACAAACCTGAAATCTTAGAAGTCATGAGTAACTTCAGCAAAGAAGAATTTGAGTTGACCTTCCTTGATGAAGGCTTTACTGCCAAGGATATCCTTGACCAAAAAATAAATGAAGTGTCATCTTCTGTAAGTATGAGGGGAAAACCACAACATTTCATGATGCTACAGACTTAGAAACTAATAGAACAAGTTGTCCTTGCAAATGATCCACAAGACAGCCCCCTAAAATGCTGACCTCTAGGCTTATCCTGTTATCTGTTGTTTGTAATGTTAAGATGTGTGTTTGCTCTAGGATGATAAAGATGCCTTCTATGTTGCTGACCTCGGGGACATTGTGAAGAAGCATGTGCGGTGGCATAAGGCCCTTCCTCGGGTGACCCCCTTCTATGCTGTAAAATGCAACGACAGCAAAGCCGTTGTGAAGACACTTGCTGTTCTTGGGGCAGGGTTTGATTGTGCCAGTAAGGTGAGATCTTGACTATCTTCTAATCTGTGATGTTGGTATCTGTTCAGCCTTACAAGATGCTTGTATAAAATTAAGCAAAACGAAGTGGTGTTGCTTTTGTTGTTCTGATGACATTGATCATCCATCTAGAAATATCTTCTGCAAGTGTAATCTGTTCTTTCTTCAGACTGAAATACAACTGGTACAGAGCATTGGTGTGCCTCCTGAGCGAATAATATATGCAAATCCCTGCAAACAAGTATCACAAATCAAACATGCTGCCAGCAGTGGTGTGCAGATGATGACATTTGATAGTGAAGTAGAACTAATGAAAGTTGCAAGGGCCCATCCAAAAGCCAAGTAAGTAATGCTAATTGTTCTATAATTCTTCCATGGGTTCCCAAGATACAGAAATACCTGCTTTATCTGAAACTCGTTCTTCATTAGTTTAAGGTAGTCTGCAAAACTGTGAAATAATAAACGTACTTTTAACCAATGAAATGTAACCTTGTAGAGTTTCCTGACACTTTAGGAAGAGATACACAGATCTTTAAGCTCAGTCTCATTCTGAGATCATACCTGCCTGCTGATGATGTCTGTTATACTGAAACTTAACTCCTCATTTTTTCCTGTTTCTAGGTTAGTCTTGCGCATTACCACTGATGACTCCAAAGCAGTCTGTCGTCTGAGTGTTAAATTTGGAGCTACACTTAAGACTAGCAGGCTTCTTCTGGAGCGTGCAAAAGAACTTGACCTTGCCATTGTTGGTGTTAGGTGAGCTGACAGTGTCTATCTGACAATAGAGATGCCTTTGCATGTGATGACAGGAGTTTATACAAAACTTCTTGACTAATGTGCCAAATAGCAACTGATATTTTGTATCTTTCTGTAGTTTCCACGTTGGAAGTGGATGTACAGACCCAGAGACCTTTGTTCAAGCCATTTCTGATGCCCGTTGTGTGTTTGATATGGGAGTAAGTCTAGTTCTATTTTCTCTGGGACCATGGCTCAACAGTTGTGGCAAAACTGAATGAAGTGTACAACTGTTATGGGGTTAAAAGCTAGCAAAGTCACTGACTTGATGCTGTAGGAATCTTATAGATCCTAGTAGCTTACTTTGACCAGCTTGGCAGTACTAAAATTGGCAGCTCAAACTCAAATTACTGTTACTTGAACATGTTTGCTCTGTTTCAAGTGTTAATGAAATGACTTCACATTACTTTTTAAGCTAATATGATAAATTATAAACTGACATAATTTATAAACTTTTCTTGACAGTGTTGCTGTTCATCTCATTTTAGGCTGAACTTGGCTTCAGTATGTATCTGCTTGATATTGGTGGTGGCTTCCCTGGCTCTGAAGATGTCAAGCTTAAATTTGAAGAGGTACAGCTTTGCTGAGAGGTTCTCAGTTGTGGAGTCTGCTTTGAGTGTTGATCTGGATTAAATAAAATCTTGTTTTTTCTGTTTGTATGCAGACACATTTTGCAAAAATGCATGTGCTTGGTCAGAAATGTAATTAAGAGGGAAAGAGGAATTAATCTGAAAACTAGAAATTAGAGGAGTTCAGTAGATACATAGCTAAATGACTGTACAAACATGCAGAAGTCTCAACAAAGAAAAAATGGTTTTACTTACAGGCTTGATTCTTACTGGCACAGACTTCTTCCAGTTGGTGCTGTATTTCAGACTGAATAGATGGGTACTGCTCCCAAATAGGGTGAAAGGGTAGTCCTGAACCCATACTGTCCTTAGGGGTGGCAGCGTATGAGGTCAGCATTGGATCTGATCTAGGTCTAGCTTTTGGATAATTTTTAGGTTGTTCAGTGTTTCCCAGTCTGCTTCACCTCAGTAATAGCTCTGCTGTTGGAAGAGGCAAGGGGGCTGCATATTGATGGGACTTCCACTTAAAGCAGTGTTGTTGGAGCACCCTGCCTTCTAACCCAGGGAGGTGTTAGATGTTACATATTAGCACAAGGATACAGTGGGTTACATAAAAATTTTTCTTATAATAGTGTGAGCTAACATTGTAGCCCTTTTGGTACCTCCTAAGGAAGTCTGGCTTCTCTTAGTGCAGTATGGGCAAATGTGAGGCATCATTATGTCACTGGGCTCCACGGTGTGATAGTCATGTTGTGTTTGGAGGCAGCTTCAGAACCTGGAAATCACTGTTGATAAAGGCAACTGAATTGCAGCGATGATGGTAAAGCCCTCTGTGTGCTTATGATCCCATGAGATGGCATCTTTAGGATTTAGTAAGCTGTGGAATAGTGCATAAATAGCAGCACTATAAGTGGACTAGAAATCAAATTTGGAGTCTGGGGACTTGCAGGGCATTAATGACGGTTTAATGAGCCTAGGAGGGGTGATTTCCTTCAGCATCACACATGACTTGTTTTGTTACTTAAACTTTAAGCTGCATCTGCACTTTAAGTGGCATCTACTTTTGTTGCTTTGTATCTAGTATATAGTAAATTTAATTGCAAACAAGATTTTGAATGAGAAAAAGCAAAAACAGTCAAAAGAAATTACAATAGATGTTAATAGAGGTTACATGTTTCACTAGTATATAATTTTGAATTTGAGGGTCTTCTTCTCAGACTTCTAAGGTAGCACCTGAGTAGCTGCTGAAATATTAATACTGGCATCTGATTTTTTCCCTAGATCACAAGTGTAATCAACCCAGCACTGGATAAATACTTCCCTTCAGATTCTGGAATAAATATTATTGCAGAGCCAGGAAGATACTATGTTGCATCAGCATTCACACTGGCAGTCAACATCATTGCAAAGAAAATCGTGTTAAAGGAGCAAACAGGTTCTGATGGTATGTAAATCAAGACCTAGACTTAGATCTAGCCAACTGTGTGTGTCTTTCCAAGCCTTTTTTTCACTGGTGTCTCAACTTCTTCCAGATGAAGATGATGCCAATGACAAAACTCTTATGTACTATGTGAATGATGGGGTCTATGGATCATTCAACTGCATCTTGTATGATCATGCACATGTTAAGCCAGTCCTGCAAAAGGTATGCCTGTTCAGAAATACCACATACCAGTCACATATCATGGGTGTAGGAGAATCCTTATCACAGCAGTCACTTCAGTTCACTGCTCCCTTCATGTTGCCAGACTCTGGTAACTTATGAAGAATGCAGTGGAATTAAGTTAAAGCCATAGGTGAAGAACCTGCAAGCAGCTCTTCCTTTTTTTCAGAGGTGGAATGTTACACCATGATATTACTTCTGGAAGCTCTGTTTTGATAGTCAAATAATTAAACTCCACTCTCTTCTTTAGCGGCCTAAGCCAGATGACAGCTGCTACTCCTGCAGCATTTGGGGACCAACCTGTGATGGCTTAGATCGGATTGTTGAGCGGTTTAATATGCCAGAACTGCAAGTTGGTGACTGGATCCTGTTTGAAAACATGGGTGCCTATACTGTTGCAGCAGCTTCTACTTTCAATGGATTCCAGAGGCCAACAATACACTACGTGATGTCAAGACCAGCATGGTTAGTAACTAAGTGTCTTGAGCCTCAGTACTTCTGAGATCACTGTAATAAACAGCTTGTATCTGTTGGCTACTCCTTAACAGGCAAGGGTAGTTTTGGTGCCACAGCTCATGTAAAACCCCCTGGTGTGGAAGAAGGCAGTGCCTCTGAAGGTTTTTGTTGTGTGGTTAAAAAAATGCTGATGCTACTAATTACTTTTCTCTGTTGTACACACTTATAGGAGAGATGCTTTTAAAGGGGTAATGTTGGGAGACTTCCCTTATCTGGATTCTAGTTATTTTCACTATTGTACAACATACAGAATCATTATGAATTCTTTACATTTAGCTTCTGTGACTTGTAATCAGAGACAAGTCAATCACAGTTATAATATGTTGTCTTCTAAATTAGTAGCTTATTAAATCCTGATGCAGGATGCAGGGATATTCAACAGTGTTGCTTCACAGTATGATCTCTATGTTTGTTTGAGAGCTATTCCTTGGTTTAGGTTGAGCTCTGGCTCAGTGCTCAATGCAGAGTGCTAGATCTCCAATGGAAGTTATTAAGCAGGTAAGTAAAGAAAGCAGGACTACGTTTTAAGTGCAAGAATACTGTGAAAGTGTTACTTAAACAGCAGTTTAAAGTAACCTGTGTGCTCTGCAGTGCACAACAGGTTAATGGATTTCTCCGTCTGTAAAAGGAAGCCCTTACCTCTCTACTGGTATCTGATCTGCCTGCTGAACTGGCAGAGGATTTTTGGGCAGAAGTGTTAGCCTAAAGCATGATTAGCTCTGCTATTGGGTTGTTTTTGAATATATTGAAAATCTTTAAGTTCAAGGGAATTCCTGACATAAAGTAAGAGGAAGCTTCCTCTATTCTTCTACTAGCTCTGCCAGTATAAGCAGGGTTTGTATTTCTTCTTTCCCTTAGTGAAACCTCCAGTCGATTGAAGCGTTTTTCAAAGCACATGAAGCTTTAGACTTCCTTTAACACTCCTAAACTGTCTAATTGAACGAAAAATGGCTCTGTGGGAGAATAATTTGCTTTTTCAATGTATCACTAGGTTGCTGTTGAAATTTAATACTTGGTCTGAGGCATGCTGAGCTTAATTATGCAAACATAACTGTAATCCAAGGCCACAGCACAGCCCTCTTTCAGGCCTATTTGTGTTTTCTGTTTTGGCAAGAGAATTCTGTGATAAAGGCTGGCCCTTAACTGAGAGGCATGCATCAGTGAGATAATGCAGATCTTTCTAGGACAGGCAAAAGTCTTTTGGAATGTTATCTACAAATTCTGAAGGTGAACAACTAAATTTGTGACTAGAAACTATGTAAGATAAAGGACAAGATGATTACATTTGTGTAAGTAAAATCCAGTAATATATGAGGAGCCATGCAGTGGCACAACTTGTTTGCCTTGCATACCTAAGATAACTAGAACTATAAGATGACACCAAGCTGAGTGTTGCTGTTGCCACCCCTCTGGGATGGGATGCCACCTGAGGGACCAGGACAGGTTTGAGAAGGGGGACCATGGGAATCTCATGAGGTTTAACAAGACAAAGTTCTAAGTGCTGTACCTGGATGGGGGCAACTCCTGGCATGAATCCAAGCTGGGGGATGAGCAGATCCAGAGGAACCCTGCTGAGGAGGACTTTGGGGATGCTGTGGGTGAGAGGCTTGACCCAGCCATGTGCCCTTGCAGCCCAGAAAGCCAAATGTGTCCTGGGCTGCATCCAAACCTTTCTGTGAATCTATGAACTAAGTCCAAAAACTCAGTCAACTGAATTTCTTATGAGGTTGTGTTTTAGTACAACTCCTGTCTGAGTATGGAAGGAATTGCTTGGTTCTGACTGGTCTGGTCAACTCCTTTAAAATTCTAGTCTGTTATTCATACTTTTCCTTGATTCAAGTTACCCAGTAATGTGAGGGTGTGGGATAAGTGACAGTCAAGTTGTCAGGGATTTTCACATCTGAAATTCTAAACTATTGAGCACTAAGTTAGTAAATCTGTATAGCATGATGTATACAGATGTAGCTGTATAGGTGCATCTTTGCAAATCTTAATCCTATACAGAAATGGTAAAATCAGCTTGGTATGGGCACTTCCTCTAAAGCTTAGCCAGCCACAAGTGACCTGCATGGATTCTGCTTTCATTATTTTTAGTTTTTTAAAATAATATCGGGTTTGCAGGTGACGCATAAAGAATTCATTTCATACTCACTGGCATTTAAAAAAAATGTACCTTACATTTTTAGGTAGATTGCTGTGAAACAGTTTTTGACTAACTTTTTTTTTTTTTTTTCTAGGCAACTGATGCAGCAGATCAAGGAGCAAGGGTTCCTAGCTGAGGTGGAGGAGCAGGATGTTGCTAGTCTGCCAGTCTCTTGTGCCTGGGAAAGTGGAATTGAATATCCAGCAACTTGTGCTTCAGCTAGTATTAATGTATAGGTAATATTTAGTAACTAAGTGCAAGGTTAGGCATTGAATTTAGGGCATTTGGGGGACTGTTAACTTAATTGTTGGTAGAATTTTTAAGTGTTTTTTTTAACATTTAGGTTTGGCATAAATGCAAGAAAAATGACTAGGAGATGGGTCACAATTATCTGTGTTCCTATGGAAACTATTTGAATATTGTTTTATATGGATTTTTATTCACTTTTCATGTATGCTACTAAAGACTGACCCTCAACTGTCAAACAAGTATTTGTAGCTTGTGTATGGCAGAATGGGCTAAGCTTAGTGCTTTGTGACCTACCTGTTTTAAAATAAAGTATATTGAAATAACTGGTCCTGTGTTTCATTAATCTGTAGAACATAAATGTGTCATGGATGGCTCTTACAGCATATATGAGACCAAACCACATGCTGCAAGCCCAGAACTTATTAATAAATGGATCTCCCCTACCCTTGCCCTCCCAACTGAAGTGAAGGGAACCCTCTCAAATGGGTAGGGAAACTGAATTGTTGTTTTTCATATGTGGTTAAAAGAAGGTTGACTATCAACAAATTTAATACTGTGTGAATTCAGATTTCTTTTTCACTACTGAACATGTGTGTATTAAGTTGCACATTGCAGGTTCAGTGCAGTGCTGTTTTCTGTGAGCTAGTCTACAAGTGCTGTGGCCAGCACTGGTGGCTGTTTATAAACATACTAGTTATTAATGAGAGAATACAGCATAGGCTCCACAAGTGGCACACTGCTTGTTATGTATGTGGGAACTAAAATCTGTTACAGGAAAACCCAGGAAGCTGAAACTGGCTGACAGGCTCTCTGGCCTGTGTTGCCTAGGCCTTTAGTATAAAAGAGATAAGAAATGGAACTTGATATCTTTTGTATGTGCAATACGATTAGAACTCTTAAGAGGTGTGCTACACTTCTGCCTTTGGATTAAATGTGATAGCTCCTAGTATTTACTGCTTAGTGTCATCTAATACAGGGGCTGTTGGTGATAAAATAGTCTGCTTATTGAAGCAGAGCATTCTGACTTATGTTTAACCTATGCTAGTTTGCTGCCACTTTTTGCACTAAAATTAAAAGGATAAACTACTTGGTCCTAGAGCTGGATTTGATGTATTTGCCAGAAGGCCCTGGACTGCAGGCATACCATAGCAAATGCCTGATGTGGAAAGAGAAAGATCTTAATGTATCAAGTAAATACTTAAAGCTTAAGCTAACTTGGAATAAGTGTTAAAATTTGAAAGGTTGTCCAAAGGTTGGTGTTGCTGATAGAAACAGTGACTTTAGCAAGACGAGAAATAAATCTGGTTTTCAGCTGTGTACAAGCAGCTCTGAAAGTCAATGTTTAACCTCCATTCTGTGCTTCCAGCAGAAACTCTCCATTAGCTGAATTAGTAGGGTAAACAAGATTTATGGTACCTCATTCCTGAGTCTCTTGAAGCATCCCAAGTGACTTTCTTTATTTTTTTTATTCCCAGCTTCAAGCTTGTAATTAAAATAGCACTTGCCTTTATGCTTATGCATATGGTAGACTCCAGTACATACACATAGTGGTGCCATAGCCTTGATCTCATAGAAACACACTGCATCCAAACCAGGGTTTACGTTAGCTTCTCCAAATTCAACTGGAAATGTAGTGATTCTTACATGTAAACAGAGGTAGTAAATGGTAACCAAATGTTAATACTGAAACAATTCCACATCTTGCTCTGTGAGAGCTAAGTGCATTTGAACAGGTAGGCAGAAAATACACTCTGAGGCGCTGCAGTTGTCTAAAGGAGATGTAACTACTTTTTCAAAGTGCATATTTGAAGGTTGGGGCTGTTTTGAGTCAGAAGGGAGTTGAGTTGTAGTGAGACCTTATATGATATGTGCAGTAGCACCTACTGTCTTGCTGGGCAAGTGGCACAATCTGCCTCCCTCTACTTGCAGCCCATGGAGACCATCTCCAGCAGGTAGTTTGAAGGCAATCACTTATGGAAACTAGTTAGTGAGCTTCACTGAGAAGAAGTTGGCAGGCTGCCAGTTAATTTCTTTATCTGCATTTAGCTTGATTGGTTATTTTAGCCATTTCACTGGGTTTTGTCTTAAAAATGCAAAATGTACATCTCTGGTGGAGGCCAGAACTGTAGAAACGTGCTAACCAGCATTTTGATCAATCCGATGTTCCACCAAAAGGGATGTAGCTGACTGTAGTTCTTTACCTTTCTCTCCTATGGCAGATATGTCATAGACCTGGCTGATGCTCTCTAAGCCATGTCTAACAAGTGTGTCAAGTGTTTAAAAAGGCTAATCTGAAGCATGTGTTAAAAAACCCCAATGGATTTTGCCAAGGGAGTTTTAGTACTTTCTGGAAGTAGTAAGTGTTTACAGTAATGCTGGTGTGTCTTTAAGCAAGACTTAACTTTCTCAGGTTATGCTGAACATATGTTCTGGGCTTTGGGATACTTCATCTCACAGCTTCCTGGCTTCTACAGAATCTTAGTTGCCCATTTGTTAATTGACTTTAAAATAACCCAAGTGACAGTAGTTGGTGACCATGGGCATTCCCTACAATCCACAGCAGGTAAATTTGTTCCTTGCTGGAGCGAGGACCATGTAGGACAACAGAGACATAACAAAGTAAGAAGTGAGCTCCCCTTGACCTCCCCTTGATGGCCTTTTGGGACATTAAAGCCTTTGTTCTCTTTTGCTGTGTTTATTAATCAAATCCAGTTGTTCTAAGTGCACATCTTAATTATTCCTCCCTGGGGCAGGCTTGTCTGATACAGGAGGAAGGGAGGAGCTGCATGCCAGAAAAATTGAGATCAGCTGCATCTGTCTGATGTAATTAGTTCAACAAATATTAAAGTTGCAGCCAAGAATAGCTTATGCCTTTCAGCTTGCTCCTCGCTAGCCTTGTTCTGTGTGGTGCTCTGCTTGTCTCACCGTGGGCTTTGCTGGCACATTAGCAGGGGCTGTGGCATCCCTGCTCCAGCTGTCCCTGGTGCTCACTCCACTCACTGGCACCTGTGATGGTGGTGTCAATTCTCTTGGGATCACATGTGTAAAACAAAAAATATTATCTGAGGAAAATTCCAAGACATCTACCTGGGATGGCTTCTCATCACCCCTCTTCTCTTTTTGTATGGTGAAGATACTCGAGATCTAACTTGAGGTGTAGCTGAGACCTCGTATTTAGTTCCTGTGTAGCCATACATGTCCTGTACTGGAGTTCAGCTGATACTCTTTGGTGCAGAGGTAATTTCATATACCAAAAAAAGCTGAGAAACACTCATCCTCTGGAATTACATAAGATAGTAAATCAAAGGTGGAGTTGTTTTAGGAGAGATTGGAGAATACTGACACAGAGTGATAGGAGGTAAGGGACAAGGGGAATTTGCTGATGGCAGCACACCGTGTGACAGATATCCCTTGTCTTACTGCATGACCATTTAATTCATGTTTTACTTTTTAAACTGCTTCTAGGCTACCACATAGGCCTTGCAGACAAAGTGTCAGTGCATCACTGCCATGGCAGAGTCAATTCTGCTGCCTCACTTTCACCAGCAGAGAAGCCCAGAACTGGGAGCAGCCCTGAGCAGGGACCTCATGACTGCACCTGCAGGAGCAGAAACAGACCTGGTGCTGAAGGCAGTTCTGACACAGACCTCATCCCCAGTAACTACTATCCTTTAAATACGTGTTGTATAACTAAACACTGCATCAACTTGCAGCACGATTTCCCAATCAAAACCAACCCTCTTCCACAAAAAAAAAAAGGTAAGAAGATCATTATCCACAAATTTTGCAAGAGGAGCTTAGATGAATATTATTTAATTGATGAAAAGAAAAATATCAATCATTGCAATAATTATTATTTTTCATTTTCTCTTGAAAGAAGCACTGATCAGTAACAACAGAAGTGAGAGATACTTGCTTTGGAGAGTGTCCCTGGTTTTGAGTGCATCACCTGCTTTTCTTTACAGTTTGAAGGCACTTGGTATCTCCATAGCCATGATCTGGTTTCAGTACCCATGTCACAAATGCCTGCAATTCAAATTTGTCTTAAGCTCATTAAAGCACTGTATTTGACCACCCTAAAAATACATTGAGAGTAAGGAGCATATATTGGGGCTGGGACTTAGGTTTTGGCAAGCTTTGCTCTTGCTCCTCAGTTGGTTTTGTAGTTCTCAGTACAGAAGGTGTTTAGAGTAACTCAACCATGGTGGTGCCACTTTTTGAAGGCTGATGATGAGCACCTAGAGGGGCACAGCCACCAAGATGATGTTGCCCTTTGCAGGATCAGTCTGAGGGTGAAGGTGAGCACTTTGGGCATGAACAACACTGGCTCCTTGAGTCCCCTCCAGCATGGAGAAGCCACATGCATTACAGGGAAATCACTGACAAAGGGAGCTCCCTCAAGGGAGCACACTGCAGTCTTGTGTGTCCATGTAGTCTTGCAAGTATTGCTACAGTTCCAGTAAATATTAGACCCTTATTTGAATGTGTTTCTTGATGCTTACACTGCAGCAACAATTTTCTTCTATGTGCTATTCTTTGCACGAAGACAAAAGCATTAGCATACTGAACCCAACCCTTCTTTTTCTCACTCATTTTAGGAAGCTGATCCCTGGAAGTCTTACCCACAGTATTCCCACAAAAAAAAAAAAAAAAAAAAAAAAAAAAAAAAAGTGCCTTCCAGTCATAGTCTCTTCAGTTCATGCTCTCTAAGTGCTTTTCAAAGGACTAATTGGTTCACCCTGCTTTTGTGGTATGGAGCCGACTGCCATGTTCCAGTCCAGAGAGCAGAGAGCAAGGCTGTGCAGCAGTCCTGGAAGGGAGAGGAAGGCAGAGACACTTTCAGAACAGTGATGCAGAGACCAGTGCTCCCAGCTGGGTTGCTGGGATGGGGAGGCTCAGAGTACCTTGAGAACTCAGCAAGCACTGAGTTTCTCAGCAAGGAGCTGAGAAAGGGCAACTGTAGCAGCTCAGTACAAAGAATTCCCAAAGTATTTTACATTATTTAAGCTACCTTGAGACAACAGTTCCCTACTGTGTGAGAACAGGATTTGTACATTCAGTTGGCTTAAGCATCACCTTTTCTATTGGCTACTAAGCTCGCTAGCTGGAAAAAAGAAGATACTGGCAATCTTGCAAAGCACAGGATTGCAATGCTTGGAACAAGATAACATGGATGCAGTTTTCAGTAAGAAGTGCTGCTGCTCTTACTGTGAGGATAAGAAGAAAATAATCTATTGCATTGTTAGATTTTTAAAAAGCCTGCTTAAGAACTCCATTTACTTGCTGTTAACTCTAGTTCATCAGTATCAACAGCATTTTACAGTAACAGCTCAATAAATATTTCTCAGCAATGGCTGTCCCACTTCTCTGCAGTCAAAGTATGCATTAAACAATTAAAGCATCTGATTGAAGTGAAAAGCAAAAGAAAATCCAACTTGCCAGAGACTGCTCACTCTGGGGAGGGAGAATTCTCCTGCATCTGACAAGAATGGCTCCCAGACTCCTTACAGGTCAGGTACCAGGGGCTCACCTTCTTCTGCCATCTGGGTTTCATCCCCCTGTGGGTTATTTGGGCAGTCTGGTCTAGTGGACAGGCGTCCCTTCCAGAGGCAGGGTGTTGGAAAAGTCGGTCTTTAAGGGTCCCTTCCAACCCAAGCCATTCTCTAACTCTGATTGTTTCTATGATCATACCTGGCCGCAAGCAAAGCAGAGGTGTTCCTCTGTGACTGGAGCCAAGGGAGATCCTCCCAGCGATAAGGACGTGCTGACTAATTAGCCGCACAAAAGCCCACAAGATGGAGCTCAGCTCAAAAAAAATTCATCCAAGCAACTTTGTCGGTCAGAGCCAGGGAAGGAGGAGGAAAGGAGTGAAACGGAAAGCTTTCAAATGAATCCCACACTCCCGATGTTAGAGCACAGCATGGGTGAGATGTTACAGGAGAGAACAATTGCAAATAAGAAAGTACATGGCAAAAGTATGTACAAAGTAATAAATAAGATATTGCATAGCTCAAAAAAAAACATACCCCCAACCAAAGGGAAACAGGAGGTGAGAGTTTTAATACACAGAAAACTTCAAAAAGAGATGGGGTTTCTTTAATTATTTATTAAGGCTGTTACCTCAAATGTTCTGTCAGTTTCCAGTTTCCTGCTTGGAGCCCAGTCTGAGGCTTGGTTCTTTCAGCAGCTATTTCTGTGATCACTTTTTGTCTTCTCACTTGCTGAGGTCAATTTAGGTTTGCTGTTGTCAGAGTTTTGATGGTTTTTTGGGATTTTTTTTTTTTCTTTTTTGAGTAAGTGCATGGAACTGATTTATGCCACCTTCTATAGAGCAGCTTGGCAAGATTACAGATGTCAAGTGCCAGTGGATACTAGCTGGAAACCTGGAAGTCAGGCTGGATGCAAGGAGAAACTTGCTTCATGGGGACAGCCAGGACTAATGGGGTTGGCCAGGCTCCATCTCTGGAGGATTTTGAGACCTGACAGATCAAGGTCTTGAGCAGCCCTGAGCTGATCTTGCAATTGATCCTGCTTGGAGCAGGAGCATGGGCTGGAGACCCCCTGAAGTCCCTTCCAACCCTAGTGTGCTTGTCACTGCCCTGCTCCCCAGTGGGTCTGGCAGTGCCATGGGGCTGAGCCCTGCAGCACAGTTCCCTCAGTTCAGCAATGGGGTTTGCCAACATTACCAGCCTTGCCTGCCTGCCCCTATGTGGGGCTCTTCTTGTTGAGGGTTTGTGCTCCAGTGCTAAAATGGATCTAAACTGGGCAGCAGCCTCTGGGGAGCTGCTGAAGGGAGAGGACCCACTCCTGCCTAAAAAGTAGCAAGGAAGAACTGGTAACAGATGCTAAACCAAAGAGACAATATTGCCGTTGGAACAAAGGGAAGAGTTTCATCCTGCTCCATGGTGTGAACAAGATTCCTCACCCAGGAGCCCCGACCTTTATAAGGTGGCCTCTCATCTTCCTAGAGAAATTCTCCTGTGTCCCCAGCTGAATGTGCTGATCATTGTGTGCTTCTCCTCCTGGGGAGAGCTGCAGACATTGGAGAGAGCAAAAGGCTTCAAAAGCTGAGAAGCCAAGAGACCTTAAAGGATACTTCTCCTGGTGGCTCAGCAGAGGAAAGCTGCAGCAAAGCAATAATGTGGGCAGAAGCAGCCGGGGAAGGCGGTGTGGGTGCGGGCCGAGCGGGACCGTGGCTAGATGGCAGCAGCAGCCCGCGCCAGCGTCCCGCTCCTCCCGCGCCCCATCCCCGGACTGCGAGTCCGGCTCCTGCCACCGGCTCCCGATCGGCAGCGCCAGGCCGGCAGCTCCGGGACCTTCCCAAGGTTGTGCTGAATGCCCGCATACTACATTTTTGGGAGAAGAGAGGAAATGTCTTTATTACCAGCAAATAAGCTGACTGGCACTGAGGCAAGCTGAGCAGGAAACAGAGCTTGCAGGGAAAACATAAGTCCTTAAACCTTTGGCTCTTGAGCTCAAGGAAAGATGGTGAGGAGGGAAGAGTTCAGAGCAGAGAGGCCCAGTACACCCTGCCCAGGGTGCATCCCTCCAGGTGGGTTGCCAGAAGCTCCCTGTGTTCTTCTGCCCAATGCCACCAAGTCCAGGGGTTTGTGGGACACAGCGGAGACTCCCTGAAGTGTCTGCAACTGATGAGAGATAAGGGCAGGCTGGAAAAGTGAGGGTTCCCTAAAAACCTCTGCAGCAGATGAGTCCAGCCATGCCCAGCTCCCTGCACTCCTGACCAGACAAGCATCCCATGGCTCAAGGAAGGCTGGAGACAGATATCTTACAGTGCCTATTGCATGTGGGAGGTGGAGGTCACCCCTTACCCAGGGCTGGACACCTTCATCTGGGAGTGCACTTGGATGCACCCCAAGACATGCCCTGGGAGAAGCCCTGAGTTTCTCCCACTGCTGTTGTCCCCTGCAGAAAACCACCCTGCTTGGGCAGAGGATACCAGTGGGACTGCAGCAAGACAGAGCACATCTCTGCTGCTCTGGCCTATTGATACTGTCCCCAGTAATGCATAGGGACCCTCTGCAACCACCCTCTGCCATCCTGGCAGCTCCTCTATTTTTCCTGAAGGTCTGTGCACCAGCAGAAAGGAAGAAAGGAAAGAAAAAGTGAAAAGGGGATAAAAACCCTAGCCTGGTCATTATTTATTACTATGAGTGTAAAGTGATTAATTGCTGGTATCTAATGAGTTTTTTCTGTCCTAAGCAATACCACGCAATAAAGTACAATTTATCTTTGGGAGAGATAGACGCAGCTGAACTGATACCAGACTTAGGACAAAAGAGGATTGACGTCACCCTCAGGAGTCCTGCAGCAGATGTTTGACATTGTCTCCAGCCTCAGGCCAAAGGTACAAGCCTGGTACACAAATTACCGAGGCAGATTCTCTGGCCTGCATTAGCTGTGGGGTCAACAGGGGCTGATCAAAATGTTCTCTGCTTGCACTAGGCAGCTGGGAAACCTACCACTGCTCTGCACAGGTATTGCTGATACTGTATGCCATTTAGCCAGGTACCAGCTGCCACGTAGAGAGTTTAAACTGTCAAGCAAAGAGATAAAGGCACAGAAACATGGACACACAGGCTGCACGGGGGGACATGCTGTGCCCGAGCAGGGGTGGCAGGTCCTAGAGGCCAGGGTAACCCCATAGGATGAGCGTGATGCCCAGGGAACCATTTTACCCAGGTCAGTAACATCCTAAACTCTAAGGCTCTCCAAAAGCTTCTTTGTCTTGCAAGGTGAGCACTGAGTTGATATTTTCAGACCTCTACCCAAAGTGATCCCAATACCATTTAAATTTTGACCTCAAAGTGTATGAATGGTTAGAACTACTGTTTTTTAGAGTCCTTTTTTTCCTTTTAGTTAATATTAGGTAACTTAACAAAGCTTTAGTTAATGGGTAGTAGCTTTGCTGCCTCAAAATCAGTATGTGGAAAAATTTCTGCAATATTTTGCTAATATCTAATGATCCTAAACACAATCTTGTATCACCAGTAAACTTCCTTATATTTATCTATCTATCCATCCATCCTCCTCTTTTCAGACCATTTAAGAATGTGTTACCTCTTCATTCCTGCAGAGATCACAGATTTATCAGGCACAACTTCCATCTGTAAGAGCTTATTTTATCTCTTCCCTTTATACAACCCATTTATCTAGCATCTGCAATGTCTGTAATTTGCTAGAGTTTCTACTAGATTTTTTTCTGGTCCAGCTATTAGGCTTACTGATTTGGAGTTCCTTATTGATTCCCTGGAACGATTAAAAGAGACCCCAGCTAATAATTTGGTATCATATTTGCTGGAGGCTGATTTTAAAAAGAGGTTACACTCTCATCCTTCTGTTCTTTGTGTGCACTCAGGCAGCTACCACCTGATCCAAGCAGTTCTTTCTGTTCATTTTAGCAGGCTGTTGGAAAACCTTTCCTGTGGCATTTCAGGTGGCAGCAGCTCCTCAGCCTGGGTTGCTGCCACCCATAGCAGTGGTTGCAGCTTTGGTTAAGGAAAAGAAATTAAATAGCTTAGCTTCTCACCACCATGCTGGTGGCATAAAGAGTAAAATATCACTATTCTGGGATGAAAAAAGAAGCTTGCTACTTGAAGATACATGGATAAAGTTAAAAACCTGCCTGGGTCAAATACTTTCACTTCAGCTCTTCTCATCTGTATGAAACCCCTGCTTTCCCAGGTACTCACTGTGCAACTCCATCCTCTCTTCCAGGGCGCAAGTGAGCATCTATGGGCTCCAACTCCTTGTAAATCACTAGTTAGTTATCCAAGGTGGCCAGTCTTGCTAAGGCTGTGGTCAGTTCTCTGAAGTACCAATAATCCTCTCAATCCCATGAGCAGAGCAAGTGAACTTGGAGCTGTTTCCGGAGGCCAGCCCACCATGCCAACCCCTGCAGCTGGGTATTAATACCTCCCCAACATCACTCTTTTTCATATTATAAACAACTTCCCCTGTTTTTAAGGAAAAGGCATGGCCTGGAGGCAAGCTGGAGAGGAAACCTCATTGCTATTCAATGATGCAAGTGGCTTCATACCACCAGTGGGACAGACTCCCTCACCTTTCAGGGCTTGATTAAGCACTGAAATCTGTGACTTACAGGGTGTGTTGAGACGCTCAGAAAAATCTACCCACTGTGGCAATGAGCTTCTGGTGCAGGTGAAGAGAGGATGCAGGCAGGGATGACTACAGTGCTCCAGTAGCACCCCCCTACAGCACTTAGAAATCCTTTCCTTCTGCATCATTGTCATACACAACATGACAATGTGCCATTTTTCCTGTTTGTGCCCTTTTCCTTCGTACACCCACAGCAGAGAAACCAACTGATCCAAGCTTGGCAGCTACTTCTCAAAAACCATCTAAATTGAACCCATTTCCTAGAAGCAGGTTTCTCTTATTTAAGCTGCTAATTTGTCTTTATTGCCACAAGGTGAGGAAATGACTAGTGATTGAAGGGTGATTGAAATCACATTACTGAGGAAGGAATCAACTTCAGCAGTCTATCTTCAGAAAAAGCCTTTAAGACAGAGCTGTGCTGCTGATGGAGGTGAAAATTATGAAGTGACTCAGACTTCAGGACAGAGGTGGGAATTGTTCATACTAGGGAAGAACAAGGCAACCCCAGAGGCAGGTCATTTAGCCTTATCCTTAGGAAAGTGCTTGTGATTATAAAGCAGTGCAGTAAGGAACCACACTGTCAGTGCCATCAGCTTCGTGCATTGCTGGTGGCATCAGATGATGGACAGTTTCAAGGAAGTCCCCTTGCCACCAGTGCCTGCTGCCTGCCCACAAGTTCAGCTTGGGCTGGCTTGCTTGGATCTGTGGGACACCCAAAGCAAGCAAGCATGGGCTGCTGGGGAAGTTACCACCAAATGGTGCTGGCTCAAGCATGAAAAGGAAGTTTAGAAACACATGCCACACAAGGGCACTGACACTTGTAGCTGGGTGAAAGAAGCCTAAAAAAAGGCAGCTGCCACAGAAGAAAATAAAATTAGAAAAAATATGGTGTAAATGCAAGGAAGAGCACAAACCTTGCTGGTTGATGGCAGAATCACAGAATATCCTGCATTGGAAGGGGCCCACAAGGATCCTTGAGTCCAGCTCCCAGCCTTGCACAGGACCATTCCTAAGACTCACACCATTGTTCAACAGCATTGTCCAAACACTTCTTGAACTCTGTCAGCCTTGGTGCCGTGAGCTTTGCTTTGAGAATCATCTACCAGAATATGGAAATTCATCATAATTTTCCTTCACAGTCCTCTTTGTCCCTTTCCTTGTATTCTAGGTGATGCCAGATTCCACCAAAAAATGCAGGGGAGTGCAAAGCACAAGTGCCTTGAAAGTAACTTTGCCAGACAATTTATAGAACAGGGAAGAGAAAGAGAAGACTTGGGTCCCTTCCACTGCCTTGGCTGGCAGACCATCCCACTCATGGCTGCACTCATGCTGCTGGGCAGAGTTTTATTCCTTTCAAGCATCCTGCCCAGTGTGGATGCTGTGAACTGTGCACAGAAAGTGAACATAGGGGGTTGCAAAGTCACCCAAAATAGAAAATGGGCTTTCAACAAGTTGCTTTCCTTTGAAAGAAAAACAAAATTAAACTTCTGGCTCCTTTTTTTGTGTTGCCATAGCAACTGAGGTGTCCTTGGCCTCTGCTGTGTAGAGAGCATCTGGATACCATGTGGTGGGCATTGGAGGGGCCACATGGAGGTGCAGCCAGAGTAGCCAGCATCTCCCTCACAGGCACCCCAGGAAAGAATCACACTCAAAGGAAAAAGACCTTTTTTTTTTTTTTTTTTTTTTTTTCTCTGCGGTTTCTAGCAGCGGTGCTGGCAGTTATTAAAGGTCTAAGCAGGCTTGGAGTTGTTGAGTTTCATTCAAGAGAGCAATCCTGAAGGTTTTACCAATGTGGCCCATGATGCCTTGGTCCCAAAAGACATTGGATCCTCACAGGACAGCTGGAGTCCCACTTGAGGAGCCCTGCTATACACTGCAGCTGTCAGCAGGTCCCGCAGGGGACTTGTGGTGACATGCCTGAAGCACCAGCAGCTCAGTGAAAAGTGGATGTGGAATTCCCTTTCAAGTAATTCAGAAGGGTTCAACAGCTGCTTTTAAAGCTGACTTAAGCCACTCGGCTTAAACGTGAAGTTTTTCTTTTACACACGGTTATCTTTAGCCCCCAGGGCTATCCAGGTGGGGCACAGCAAGGCTATGAAAGCCAGTTTCCCCAAAGATCACATTTCTCCAGAGTGGTCAGCGTGTCTGCCAGCAGCAGCTCCCTCAGGCCTCACTGCACACGATGCTGGTGACAGGGAGGAAGGTGCAGAATGGGATAAACCCTGGCACCTGAAACCTATCTCAAGCACCAGCACTGTCCAGGGTGTGCAGGCAGCCCTGCTCCTCGGTGTCACCACACACATGCAAATGGCACTGCCTGTGTCCTTTAGCAGGCATCAAACCTGCTTGTCGTGAGCCTCACATCTATTAATATTTCATAAAGAAAGCAGCAAAGGAATAACCATGGCTGTGCAACACTAACATCTAAATTAGCTGAGTTTATTTTATTTTCTCCAAGGAAAGTGTCTGTAATGTTTGTGGTTTGTTCCTGATCATTAATGGCATATTAAGGCACAGTTGGTGCACCCACCTTGTCCCTGAGGAACCAGCTGCCAGCACTGCGCCTGCTGCCCATGCATCCACTCAGCAGTGGAATTTGTCCTGAAAAGGGTCCAGGAAAATATTAAATTAAAATATTAAAGAATAAAGAGGAAAACCACATGTGTTCAGTCATTGCTACAGCCCCAGGAGCAGGGTGTTTGTTCACACCAGCAGGGTCTGCTGGGACGGGGGTGGGTCTCTTCTCCCACCCCGTTTTGCGACTGAACCTTTGCATTAGAGCAGGGAGGCTGAAGCTCCCACACAGCAACCCAGAGGCAGCTGGAGATGGGAAGCCTGCTGCTCTTACAAGCTGCAGCAAATGAGGGCTCAGTGTCTCCAAGAGGATGATACTCCCAGCTCCATGCTGTGATGCTCAGCACATGGCATTTCCCCAGATTGTTCCCAAAACACTTTAAAAACCATTCACAAAGACATCTTGCTCCCGAACAACCCAAATGAAACACAAATTTTAGCTTAAGGCAGAGGATTATCTATACCAGCTCTGTTTTTCCCTAACTCCATTCTGTTTCTCTATAAGAGGGGATGAGCCAATATCCTAGTGAGTTAGCTGGCACTCTCCTCTGAGCCTGGGCATCTCAGTGTTTCTTCAAACAAGCCTGATTTCTCTTATTGCCCATTATTCCTGTTTGGTTTAAGACCTGGCAAGAAGCACTCTAGCCCTGCTCCACAGATCTCCAGCACAGAGTCTCATGGCTATGTGTAAAAGGTGTGGGATGGGCTCAACCTGCAGCCACTGCCATGGCAAAGATGCAGTAAGAAAATTAAAAGATGCAGTATAACAGTTCTTAGAAGCAGGAACAAGGGTCCTACAGAGGTGAAAAGGACAGGCTGCATGTCCTTTGGAGTTCATGAGTGCTGGTGCAGGCTCAGCACAGTACTGACATGGCCTGGGTTACAACCCAAACCCCACGGGGGAGGAACAAGATGTTTCTTCTTGCAGTACCCACAACGGAAGCACCAGGGGTAATAGTTTGCGTCTTCTTGTGCAAACAAGTCAAGGAAGGATTAGAGGTGTTTTAATACATAGAACAACTACATGGCTGCTCTTGTGAGTGAGGAAAGATTGGAGCAGAACCACCCACAGCCACAGCACAGAATTATGCAATCATTCAGGCTGGAAAAGACCTGCAAGGTCATAGAGTCCACCACTAAACCACAGCCACATCTACACATCTTTTGCATACCTCCAGGGATGATGACTCAATCACTTCCCTAGGCAGCCTGTTCCAATGCTTGATTACCTTCTTAGTGAAGAATTTTTTTCTTATATTCCTAAGCCTCCCCTGGTGAAACTTGAGGCCATTTCCTCTCATCCTGTTACTTGTTAGTCATCCCCACCTGACTACAACCTCCTCTCAGGTAGTTGTAGAAAGCAATAAAGTCTCCTCTCAGGCTACTTTTCTCCACCTGTTGCTGATAAAAATCTAGATTCAATCCTGTTTCAATGTGTATATATACCCACATTAGGCTTTAAGGATAGTACTTGGAAACTAAAAAGCAAAATGTAAATAGTAACTGGAAAGTTGTCTGTGTCCTGACCTGGGAAAATCAATGACAGTTTATGTTGTGGGTGACTTTGACATGATGGGACCCTTAGGCAGGACTTGTCCCTGCTCCTATTCTCTGCTGCAGAGAACCCATCATCAGTGCTGGGAAAGAGAAGACACAGCCAAGTGCCAGGGAAAAATGGGCTCCCTTGCTTACACCTAATTTCCTGCAGAATGGCCTGGGTGAAAAGGCAGCTGATCATGACCCACCCAGGCCCCAGCAACACCAAACACCAAGGTGTGGGGATGTGTGTAGAGAGGAGCAAGGAGGGGATCCTGCTTCTCACCTTCATGTGAGAGATAATTCCCTCTAGTGACAGCCCAATCAATACAGAGTTTGTGATAAATTGTTCTTCCATCTGGAAGGGTCAGCTAGCTCTTAAAATAACCCACCCAACTGATGGTCATGACCTTGCCCACCTGTCCCCAAAGACACCAGGCTGCTGCCATGACAGTTCCTTGCCTCCTTCTGGCAGTGGTTTCTGACTCGTGTGACATGGCTGAAAGCCTGGGATTAACCTGACTCTCTGGTGAGGCACTGGTTGCCCTTTAGTCACAGTGAACATGAGAATGTTCAGAAGTGTGTCTGCATCCAAACCACCACACTGCATACGTGTAGGGAACAGGTAAGGGCTGCTTGCAGGCACACTGCTCCAGAGATGCAGGCATATCTCCAAAGCTCCTACACAGAAATGCTCTGCTCTGCTTTCCCACCCTTTTCTTTCTTTTCAATAAAGCATCTCTCCTCCCAAAAGAGATAACAGCAATTATCAGGTTCATCAGCACTGTATCTGCCATGGTGCAGCACAGGGAGCTCAAAATGCCAGTCTGCCCACTGGACCATTAAAGTCGATGGCTGTTCCTAACCTTTAAATATGAATAGAGCCCTGCATAATGGATCGAGGACTATCCATGGAGACCATCTGCCCCGTGCTTGCAGAAATGTTCACGTTGTTCTTCACAGGAGTTTATTACTCAGAGGCTAATGCTAAAAATACATTGCAAAGGGCCTGATTTAAAAACAAAGGGCTAATTCAAACTTGGCATGGGAGACACCCAAGACTGTACCCAAGCACCTCTGCCAACCACGCTGGAGTTAGCCTGCAACCAGACAGACTTAATCTGAAAGGCAATGACAGAATTCTGAATTAGCTTAACAAGACCTGCAATTCATACAGAGAAGCCTGAATTTATGTAGTAATTAGCCAGAGCTTTCAGAGTGTTAAATATCTCCACGGCGAGAAAATAATCACATAGGTTATTAAAGTAAGGTAAAAATGGACACAGTGATGAGATTGTTTTGTACTAAACTACTTTTGCTAAGTTTGTCTCCATTTTTGACTAAAAATACAATTCTTAAAAACACTTAAACCACTTTACAAGTTGAAGTTTCCTATTAATCACCTGGACTTAATTTCCCAAATGATTAACCACTCTACACAATAGTCCCTTTATGAAAGACATTCCTGGGAGCCCAACAAGCAGTAAAACTCTCTTATCTTTTCATTGATTTCTCAGTTGGTTTCGAATTCTGCCAGTATCAACATGCAAATGACATCTTGGAGAAGGAGCCTGGAAATTGTTCTCCCTTCTGAGTCCTTGTTATCAGCCAGGAAAGCAGAGACATCTTCCCAGAAGCTGCTCAAGCAGAGACAAGATGATCAAAGTTACCCAGTGACTGTGGATGCACAACCTCAGCCTCTGAAGCAGGTCTGATTTTAAGAGAGCGGCTTGGCAGCAGCAGATAAGGCCCTTTCCAGTACTTAGATGGCCTTTTAATTAAAAGGTTCCCCATATCAGAAGCCACCTGTGGAAAGCTCAGCCTGGTTGGGCTTCAGAGCATCTCTCATTTTCCCTGGGATGCCATGCACGACCACCTTTCCTGGGCATCTTCCTTCACTTCTTCCCAAAAAGCAAGCTGGGAGCATCTTACATAATTTGTGACAGTCCCAGTCGGAAATGAAATCATCTTGCCCTGAAAAGAAGAAACTCCTTAAAAGCTATGAAAACAGTGATGGATAACTGGAAAAACCCTCAAATCTAGGATTGGCAAGTTTGAAGAGGCAAAGGGAAAGACAGGAGAAACTGGGTCCAATGAAGCAGGACACAATCTCAGTGTCTGCACAGGGCTGTGCAGAGGCTTGTCAGACTGTGGTGGGCAGCAAACTCCATCATGGATACTTCAGCCTATTTCAGAGAAAATATTGTAACATCAAAGAAATGGGAACTTTCTAACCTCTAAAATTTAGAAGTTTTTCACTTTCTTTCTGCTAAAACAAGGTAGGCTTATTTATCAAAATTAGCTTCTGTAAGGAGATTTTTCTTTCTCCAAATGAGAAGAGTTTGGGCTTTATTAAACAGCTACTTAAACTTGCTATTCACTACAGTCAGCAAAGGAAATCAGAAGAAGTGAGGTGCCAGGAAAAGGCAGTAATATTTTCACTTAGAAAAGCAAATGAAAAAGAGCTGCTGCATTTATGAATGCTACAGCAAAACAGTTTTTGCATCTTCGGTACCCAAGATATCATGCAATGCTTGACTGAAGATATGCCTGACTAATTTTAAAAATGCACAAAAACAAGGGTCAAATGCTGTGGTCCACGTCAGAGGTACCATCCCAGGAAAAGGTAAAAGACATTTTTTCACACTCTAAGAATGATAGAGAAATGATAAAGCCCATGGTGGCCAATTCACATCTAAACAGCTGCTTTTGGACCTAACCCATGCTAGAAGAGTCATTAGTGTAAGAACATTTGCAGCATATCTAACACCCCAGCATCTTCTGGCAGACAGACTGACAGCATGAACACAAGCAGGCTGGAAACAGACTCTCAGCTACTGTGGAATTACATTTTTTTCAATAGTTGGGCTTTTTTGCTGGTCTCGCCCTGGAAAAGCAGGCAGGCTTCTGATTAACATCCCTTTCAGGGTTACCTCATCAGCAGGGTGTTGTGGTTGAAAGGACTGTTGGTTTAATTGCTCAAATTTGAATTTCCAGGAGAAAAAATGAACACACTTTTGCTGGCAGCACTGACACAAGTTTGTATTGTAGACCAAGTCTGATTAAATGTACTTCCACTTGGATATTGCAAACATTTCTCTCTCTTTCTTTTAATATTAAAGTATTATCACATACTAGGACATTCTAGTTCACCACTTCTAGAACATTCTACACAGCAAAAATCCCTTCATTACATGCTCAACATTAACTTAAGGCCAAATAATTTTTTGATACGTTGTTTTGCAGAGAGGGTTGCATATGCAGCTACTTGCAGACCTGATGAATGTGGAGAAAACTGCTTCCCATGCTACCAATGTCAAATGTTTATCCACCAAGTATCTGGTACCTGACAGGAACTTTATTTTAAAAAGCTGTGGTCATGGTAGCCCAGCCAGCAGGGTCAGCAGCTTTTCCTTCATTGCCCTGAATTGCTCTGCATCCAGCAGAAATTGAGTTGTCACATTCCTGCAATCTTTACCCTGGATTCAGCTGGGATGCAGCTGGATCCCACAGGCACCAACACCATTGTGTTAACCCAGCCACAACAGGCAGCTCCTAAAACCCCTACGCATTTTAAAGGCAATGTGTCTCAGACAAGACTGGGAGATGTTGTGCAGGGAGCTATCCTTGCCCTTCCCCAAATACCTGACACTAGGAACTTGGTGCATGGCTTAGATCAAGACAGGCAGTGACAAGAAAAGTAGTCTTTTATTTCAATTCATATTTCTTGGCATTAGGCAGATATTAAATAACACTGGAATGCACAAGACTATTAACATATCGACAGCAAAAGGGAGGAGGTGTAGCCAAGTTGAGAACAGCAGTGCCAGTCACATCACCTCGGGGCACTCAAAAGCCATTTAACGCAGCAACCACCAGAAAGTAGGACTCCACTGAGAAATACAAAATGAGGATGAACTCCTTTCAGGTCTTTTGTTAATATAGTAATGCTGGAATGACTGACAGTAAAAATGAACAAATATTTGCATTCAGGAATTAAACAGAGTGAAATATCCACAAACTGCTAGTCATGCATTTCTTTTGGAACAGCAATTTGCTAATGCATAAATATCACAAAAAAACAATCTCCAAGATTTGAATAAATCACAGACGACTAGAAGAAACAAAGCTTAAATTCTATTTGATGCCTTAAATAGATGACCTAAATATTTAAAATTTTACTTCACCATATATATATAATTTATATATATATTAAAAGAAAGTAAAGACCATTAGATAAGTGCAAGCAATTTTCCTCAAAAAGAAAATTGGAACCATGCCCAGGAAAGCTGCTCTTTTTTTTTTCCTTTTTTTCTTTTTCTTTTTCTTTTTTTTTTTTTTAACTTTCTACTCTGTTCAGTCCACTTTTTTTTTTTTCTTTTTTTTTTCCAACATAGTAATTTCTGAAGCAAAATAAATTATCTACCATCTGCTATTTTGGGTAAAAGTCCTACCTAGCATCTTCTCGGGAACTATGGGAACATCACCTTTCTCACGGACTAAGTGAAGTGGTATCTCACCAGCCATTGAACTCTCTCGTAGCTGCATGTAAACATACCTTTCAAATAATGTTTAAAATGTGCAGAGTGAATGGTAACATTACAGGGAAGCAGAAACGGAGCTGCCGCGGGAGAACTGCACTGGTGTTAGTGGGGGAGCGAGGGCTGGTTCGCTCGGACACACGCGCACACACGATCTGGCAACGGGCTCTTATCCGCGGAGTGTGGAGGGATGGTTGAGAAGGCATCCGTTTGCGAGCAAAGCTTGAAGGACACAAGCCGAGGTTCTCTGAGCACACTGTCCGCTTTCATCAGAATTGACTCGCGCTACTGGGGTCGCACTGTAACAACCGCACGATGGAGGGATCGCTCTTGGCACCTTTGATGAACTCTTCCAGCGACAGTTTACCTGACAGGGAGGACAACCAAAATGGAAATCATTTTTTGGAAGTCAGTTCTTCCTGTCACCATTGCTGTAGCAAAGAACCCCTCCTCATCGAGGCAACATAACATCTATTTAATCTATCACAAAGGCATTGGAGGGAATTTAGCGCAATGCACAGCAGCTAAATCCTACTCAAGCCTTTAAGCCCAAATGCATTTTTCTTCTGCAAAACAATCCAGCATAATAATTGCTATTTTTTATTTAAAAAGACAGTCCCAAATCTAAAAACAACTGTTCCAATACCATTTGGCAGCTTTTTACTCAGAACCAGACTATGCAAATAACATGACACATAAACACAAGGTATGGGACCTGAACACATGTATGCTTTGAAATGATGCTTGTATTACTACAACACTTAAAACCTAAATATTCCAAATATCCCCACTTTGTCCTCTTGTTTTTTGTGACACATGGGGCTGAGCTGTCATGGCTTCTCTGGCACTTACAAGGTTGGACCGGGGTTTTAGCAACCTGATCTAGTTCAAGATGTCCCTGCTCATTGCAGGGGTGTTGCACTATATGACCTCCAAAGGCCCCTTCCAGCCCAAATTATTCCATTATTCCATGATTCCATGATTCACTTGCTGTGCCCTGCTGGGTGTACAGGAAGAGGATGGGTTTTGTTCTTTCTTTTTTTACAAGCAGATCTAGCCCAGGGGGACACCTACTGCTATGTGTTTCTCCTGAGCACTTCTGGTTTACACATCTTTAATTTAGGCCAGAGGACTGATTTGGATGGACCTTGTAACAGTCTGAGGGACTGAAAACTGATCTCTGAAGGAGCAACCACTCTTGTGTCCCCTGGCTCCAAAAGTCCCATGGAATAGCATGGGACAGCAAGGAGAAAATATTCCATCTAGTCCTTCAGACCTCACGGTGGGGTGACCCAGCCCCCTGTCAGGCAGCAAGCACCAATACTCCCCTGCTCCAGCACTCAGAACCATGGCAGAAATAGGATGCGCCAATATTAATAAAAAATGAAAGTTTTCCCTATGAAAAGGAAGGGACAAGCATTTGCTGCATCCCAGACACCATGTCTAGTGACCTCCCATTTAGCTTGTGCATTCACCTACACTACAACACCCCAGGGCTATCCTTACCCACCCCAGACTGCTATGCTCGAGACAGGACCCACACACAAACATCTTGCACTTGGGAGCTGCCTGCTGCCACTTGTGGCCACATGCACCCAAAGAGAGAGAGGCACCGGGTCATTGTGCCAGTTTGCACCAGCCCCAGGATGCTACCAGCCTCTTGTGGGCATGGCAAGGAATGACCCTAGTGGCCAGCAGGGAGGAACTCCTCTGCCAAGTAATAAGCAATAGAGCAAGAGAAAATGGCCTCAAGTTGCACCAAGGAACATTTAGATTGGATATTAGGAAAAATTTCTTCCCCAAAAGGGTTGTCAAGCATTGGAACAGACTGCCCAGGGCATTTAAAAGATGTGTAGATGTGGCACTTAGGGACATAGCTCTGTGATTCCATGAATGAGCAATCCTTTCTATTGTAGAAATTACAGAAGCTCAAAAACCTGTGGCACACTAATTTCTGGCTTTTAAGCTAATGCTCCCAAACCAAGTGCTTTTAACAAAAGCAGAGGTCTCCTAATTATCAGGTTATTTATTAGTTTGCCCTTTGCCTTGTATTACTTAAAAGCAAAGCCCAAATCAAAATGTATTTGCAATGCCCAGCAGTCAGATGGCTTATATTTTACTGGGAATAGGATGATTTTATTTCAGCAACAAAGTGCAACAGATGGAGGATGCATATATATATAGCTGATTTTGGGACCACTACTCTGTTACACATCTGCATGCACTGCTACTTTCTGCAGACCAAAAATACTTTAATAATGTTATTTTAGGGCCCTCCACATGTCAAGCCAGGGGATGAAGTGCTAGTTTTGATGAAGTCAAAGGTAAAATACTTGAGGACTTCAGCAAGGCCAGTAATTTGCCCTGGGGACTGCAGCAGCAGACACCAAAATGCAGCTATAAAATCCTCTTAAATAAAACCCTTTATGTACATAAGACAGTACATTTTCAGGTCTCCATATCTCAGTGCTAGAATCAAATCTTTGCTCTTACTGAGCACATCAGTGGGACACAGCTCCTGGCTAGTGTGGGCAGTTGCCACCTCAGCCGCTGACAGGGTAATTCCCAGGGAAAAGCTCCACCTCAGTTGGGAATAGAGGAAATATGTCAGGCTGATGAGAAGAGGAAATTGATAATGTTTTGCCTGTATTTTTCAAACCCAAGAAAATGAGCCAGCACAGGTGGAGGGGTTGTGATGAGTCTACTGGCAGATAATTTATCAAGGAGCTCCAACCTGGCTTGGGAGCTGCTACATCCTCCTGATGCTCACAGTGCAACAGAGGTGTGTGACCATGTATGTATACATGACATAAATACGCACAGAAAATAAGTGTTATGGACTCAGGGAATTTTTGCTTTCAGGTGCCCAACCACATTCAGGACTTATGTTACTGCTGACAAACCCAGGAGTGCAACCCTATCAAGGGCAGTGGGAGCAAAACCAAGTTTGTGTTATGCCCAGAGAAAATAACCCAAAGATATAGGAATTTCGAAGGAGCCTTTGCAGAAGGGGATTCACCCATGAAATGTCAGGGAAAGACTACTACCCTATCAGCCCCCCAGCAGGAGAATTTATCTTCTGTTCACTGCACACTTATTCACCCTATTTATCATGGACCAGAGATGCTCCATGAGGCCAGGCAGAGACCAGAGGCACCAGTGGGGATATTCCCAACCTTTCTCCCCTCTCCCAAAATCCTGCCATCTACCAAGGCTGGGCTATAAAACCTCTATTGCTAAAGCTTAGGAAGGGGTACCAGTGGCAATCCTACCATCATTGTTTGTGTCCATCTGTCTGAAGATCTTGTCTGTTCGCTTCTCAGGAGTGGATTCATCCTCTGGCATTTTCATTACTGATGAAACCATTTTGTAAATTGCCTGAGTATTAAAAAAAAAAAGTTTAAGAAAAAGAGATATAAGAAAAACACAACCCAAACAATAAAGCACAGAACAGAGAAAAAGAATTTAAGCCTGTAGCAACAAAAAAACACAGCTGACCCTGGCAGGCAGCTGCAGGATTTTATAAACCAAAATGAATAGGAATTTCTGACTGCAGCTTTTTTTTTTTCCTTTCCTGTACTCATTTGTGCTTCAAAAGAGCTGGGTCAGTTTAATTGAAAGTCAGACTCTAGATTAATGTATGAGCAGGACTGAGCTAAAATAGAGGCGACAATGGTATGCAACCCTCTCTTCTGCAGCCGGGCTAAGCCATTGCCTCTTTGTCTGGCTCTCACCCTCCACCCAGTTAGATGGATGCATGTGGGTGCTACATGGATTATGGTGAATATGAATATACAGCAATAGGGGTTGTTTGCCTTTGTGGATGGGTAAGGAAATGCATCTTCTGACTTACAAGAACATGAAAAATGGTAAGACCTCTTTAGAATGTCTGCAGTCCTATACTTCCACCTAAATTACCCCACCTCAGCCATGAGGACCAGTGTCAGGGTACTGGCTGATGCATGACTCCTTTGCACAGCACGGGACACACATCTCAGCTGCACAGTGGGTGACAAGCAACCACTGCTGAGGCCAACCCCCGCCAGCACGTGGGGTAGGGGCACAGGGGACTGCACTGCTTGCCCCCACTACAGCCTGGGGTCTACGTGTCCTCTGCCTTTGGGAGACAAAGGCAGAGACAAATGCTACAGCCTTTCATCCAGAGTTCACATTGACTCAGATTTGAAGATTCAAAGCATGAATTCGGAGGTTAATCAGGTCAATAGAATTTGCATTTAGGGTTTTTTGATCCTGTGAACATCACACTAAGAAATCCCCAGGGAGAGCTGCAGAATTTTGGCTGCAGGCCAGCTGCACAAGTGCCTTGTTCATATCTCAGGGCCTTTCCTCATCTGCATCTTGTAGGTCTGATCTTGAGTCCCTTTGGGGACCATGGGCTCAGGAACCTCCCCGGGGCAGGAGCGACCCAGCTCAGCACATCCCTCATCTCCAGCTCCAGCTGTCTCATGGTGAAGAGGTTACATCAACACAAGTAAGATGTGCAATAGAGATAATGCCTCACCTGCACAATTTCTAGCATTTCCCCACGGCTGATGTACCCGTTGCCATCCAGGTCGTACATACTAAACGCCCACTTCAGCTTCTGTTCCAGCTTGCCCCGGGAGGTGACGCTCAGGGCGATGATGAATTCCCTAAAGTCAATCGTCCCGTCGCCGTTCGTGTCAAAGGTGCGGAAGACGTGCTCCGCAAACTTCGATGCGTCGCCATAGGGAAAGAAATTTGCATATATTTTTTTAAACTCTTCTACAGTCAAATGGCCCGTGGGGCAATCTTTTAGGAAGCCCTTGTACCACTCCTGCAGCTCGTGGTCTGTGAACTCGGTGTTCTCACGCAGGTCCTGGAGCACCTCGGGGCGCAACTTGCTGTTCTGCTTCCCCATCCTCTTCTGGGTCTGGGTTCAGCAGCTGCAAAGCAAGAGAAAATCTGCCTGAGCTCCAGCCACACTAGGCAGAGATGGCTGGGGAGAGGTAGAACCCTGCTAGAAACAGAGGGTCCCCCTGGGGCAAGGGGGAAAGAGGAGGAAAAGGATGCTATAAATCACCAAGAAAAGACCTCATTTAATTTGGCTTCCTTTCCTCTAGGCTCTCCCAGTGACTAATATGCTGTGGAGGGGAACGTAGTTTGGGAGGAAGTATTTGGGAAATATTAATTCTTATTATTAATCCTTATTATATGGTAAATAATAAAGCTCGGCATTTTAGTTCTGTGCTGCAATCCCACTCCTCCATCACATGGCTTGTGATGCCCAGCTCTGGATGCCTACACAGGCTGATCTGCTGTGATGAATGAGAGGAAGCGGGCAGGGACAGCAGCAGTGCCAAAAAGAAAAATTCATCTATTCAAAAGTGAAAGTAAATGCAGCTGAACAAGAAGCAAGAAGGGCAGGGGGCTCCATGCCAGTCATGTTTGCATTGTCCAGATGCTCTTTGAAACCCTTTGGCTTATACAGCTTCTCCTCCCTCCCTGCATTGTTTGCCCCACAGCAGTGGGAGCTTGGTCCTGTATGGTGGGGCTTGGTTGGTGCCCCTTGCAGCACCTGAGGGTCACAGGAGGGTGCAGCAAGGGCGAGCTCAGCACAGCCCATGCTCAACAACAAAACCCCAAAAGACTTTTCCCTCTTTTTTCAGCCATGAAGGCAGCACGAGCAGATGGATCACTGCGACAGCAGCACCAGCACAAGGGATTTCATCCTTTCCAGCCCTCCCAGAGGATCAGAGAATAAGGCTTTTTAAAGCAAAATGTTTGGCAAAGTAACTCTTATCAGGTTTACTTGGGTTTATACATTTAGAGAAGCTTATTCAGTAGGTTCAATATTCCCTCACCAGGGCCAAAGCACATTTAAATCCAGGATTTCATCAGGATATCAGGAGAGGGCTGGGTCTGTCCTCTCTCTTGACAATGCCCATGTTGTGCCACACAAGGTGAGACTGCCCAGCAATAGGAGAGCGCCTTCAGCAAAATGAAAGATGGTCAATTTGCACTTAGGTAGCAACAGGAAAAAAACCAAACCTTGATAATTTCTGGCTTTTATCCCTTGCAGTCTTTCATGGCTATCTAGCAATATGAAACTGTGCTGCCGAGCTAGAGGTTGAGCTGCATGTCCTTCCTCATATTCAAGAAGTTTATTCACAAGTGTGCACAAACCCCTGTGACTGGTTTGCATAAATGATGTTTCTCTGCACTGACTGTTGTGCCTGCTGGGTTTGCTCAAAGCCAATGCAGAAGATAGGTTAGCAATAGGCCAACACTGGAGACTACCTGGAAACTGCAAGAGCTGAGCTACAAAGCATGCAGAAACCAGGAAAAACAGGGGCTAAGCACTTCCCAGAGAGTAAAAATTCCAAGCATGCATAAGAACCCAAAAAAATTTAAAATGCTAAAGGTCAGCAAAAAATAAGTTGCTCTACAGCAGAATGTAAGCTTGTTTTATTTGTATTCCACTTAGTCTGTGCACTGCCTCAGCAATGTAAAAAATCCACATCCTGCTCTGTGGCTTAATGCTCAGAGACAAACAGCTGCTCGTTAGTTCCGTGCATTGGGCTTAACGGACAACTGTGTTATCATTAGCACTTCTGTTTTCCAGAAAAGCTGCCGATACTTCAACTCCAAAGTTTTACTTCTGTCCTTTATATTGCAGTTGTCTCCACATACCTGACATGCCTCTGCTTGCTCCCAACGTGCAGGGATGCTGCAGCTCCTGGTCCCTGCCAGCATCACCCCTAGGAGAGCATCAGGCTGCCCTCCAGTTAAACCACTAACTCTCAGCTACTGCCACTGTCTTTCCATCCTCGAATCTTCTCTGCTCCAGATAGTCATCCTTGCAGTGCCGAGGGCACAAAACACAATAGTCTAGTCTGCTGAAGTCAAATTGCAGAAAAGAGCAGCTTGGAGCAAATAATGGATCAGATGTGGTTCTTTTTTTTTAAACAGCAGAAATTTTAACAGTATGCTTCTCTCCTTGGGTGAGGAGGTGCCTGCAATTTCCAGCCTTCAGTGAGCCCCTTCACTTCATGATTTCCAGGTGTTTGTAAGAATTGGGTTGAAAAGCAGTCCCTGCCTCACCAACCACTGCCTCAGAATTCCCTGGGAGAGGGGCAGGAGGAACAGTAGAGCCCACTCAATGCAGGAGCTGGGCTTTAAGCAGAAATTACCTCAGCTTTATTGACTCGCAGGTTTCAGGACTGCAAAACCTTCAACTGGTAGTTAAAAGAGGTTTGAAAAGGCTTAATTTCATTTCCTCTTCCTAGAATACCTTTATTATTCCCTTTCCCTTAAAAATAGAGACCCCTCGACAACAGAGAGGTAAGGTAATAATTCCAGTTTAATAGAATAAATAAATAAATCAAGAACTAGATTTCACTACTTCTCCTAGCGGTAGATACATCCTGTTATTTGAAGATAAGCTCATTAAATATCAGCTTCAAAAGCTTTATATTCAAGCAATCTTTGCATTCGAAAGATTACAGGCCTTTTCAACCCTTCCTCCTCTTTCACATCACTTTATATCAGAAGATGTGCAATGCTCTGAACACAACCTTTTTTTGCATATGAGCTTTCTGAAAGGCTTCATAACATGTTCAACCCAAATGCAATCCTGCATTTGTAACCAATTTGATGTGAATAATTAAATAACCAACATTAACATTGATTTATTAAAGCCCATCTGAAAAAAACAGCTTTGATGTAAATTGTGTTGCAGGTAGCTCCTTCAAAATGAAATGCCTAAATATCTCATTAATCATGACAGCAACCCCTGCTGCTGGTATCCAACTGACATTTCATTCGATTGCTATAAAATGCTTTCATCAAATCACTTTCCAGAGGCTCAGCAGCTGATTTAGCCACAAGACCACTCAGAGGATGGCTGCTAATGGAAATCACAGGGAGCAGGGCTGGATGCTCTGGTCAGTCCTGTGATTAGGGATGTATTTTGTTGCTTTTTAAAATAAGCCCTTACCAGCTAAATCACTTGTTTCAGTGGGTGTAGAAAGTAAAGCAGAAGAGACATTCTTGCACCCCACATTGCCCTGGGCAGTTAGCAGAGACCTAGCCCCAGCACAGCCTGCCTTTCCCTCATTTCCCATCACACCAGGGTGAAATCCAGGGAAGTGATGCCACAAACATTGCAGTAAGGTCAGTCCCTGCTTTCCATGATGAGCAAAGGCCCTCAGAGCATCTGGCACTATCACAGCAGTAAGAAAAACAATCGAAGGAATGCCCCTGAGGTGATCAGACAAGGAACATCTTGGTAGTCTAAATGCAGAGCTAAGGCCTTAGTGAGTCAATCACTGCTCATGAAAGAGACCCTGGGCCATGTAAAGCTTCAACAGGGGGAAATGCCAATGCACTTTTGTTCCTGTTTCACACCAAAAGTTTTCTGAAAATTATGTGGTGCCTGTTCTAATTCTAATTCATTCCAGCCAGACTCTACCAAGCTGCCAGAGAACTCCCACCTGAATGTAACCTCTGTCCTTCTAGGCTTACAAAAAATCAGCAATAATCTCATAGCAAAAGCCTAGCAATGAGCAAAAAGGTATTTTACTGAAGCCAAGACACACACTGGTGTCCTGGTTTCAGCTGGGGCAGTGTTCATTTTCTTTCTAGTAGCTGGCACAGGGCTGTGTTTTGGATTTGAGAATGAAAATCATGTTGATAGCACACTGAAGTTTTAGTTGTTGCTGAGCTGTGCTCACCACAAATCAAAGACTTTTGCAGTTTCCCATGCTCTACCAGTGAGAAGGTGCGCAAGAAATTTGGAGGGAACACAGCCAGGACAGGTGACCTGAACTGAACAAAGGGATACCCCATACTGTCATGGTCAAAATGTAACTTGGGGGGGATTGGCAGGGCAGGGTGCTGATCACTGCTCAGGGATGCACTGGGCACTGGTCAGCAGGTGATGAGCAATTGTACTGTCCATCTCTTACTTCTTTTGATGTTACCTCTCTCTCTATTATCTCCCTCTTCATTACAATTGTTATAATCATTATTATAATAATATTTTCTTTTATTTCAGTTATTAAACTGTTCTTATCTCAACCCACAGATTTACCTTTCCCCCCCCAGTTCTCTTCCTTGTCCCACTGGGGGCTGGGGTTAAACCACAAGATTGGGTTGTGCGGCACTGGGTGAGTAACTGTAGCAAAGTCTGAAACGGCTAAAGTAGCAATTCTGGTTTTTTACCAACAGATGGACTGGCTGTCAGCTTCCTCAGGCTAAAGTACTTGAAATACTTGTAACAAAGCTCAGTGCATCCCACTTTCACAAGAACTCCCTGTCAACCACCAGTCACAGCTGGTAGAAATGTGCTTTGACAGTGTAACCCAGAAAGCCAGAGACAAAACCAGCTTTTTACTGCAAAGCTTGTGAAAGCACAACTGCCTTGAAATGAGCTCATTATGGGATCCTCTCAGTGAATCAGCTATGGCTGCAAAAGGAGGAATAACTCCTTAGAGATGTATTTCCTTGCGCAAACCCCCTTGGATACTAATTTAGTGCTAATAAAAAGAGGAAAATTGAAGAAATGCCTGTCTACAGGACAGAGGTGCTTTCCAGCTGAGAAAGGCAGCGCACAGAGAAACAGAACAAATACTCTTCATATCATCTGAGCTATCTGCTTTGCAGGGGGGAAGTGTAGCACCATTTCTCTTGCGGTGCTCACTTATAAAGCAGAATAGGTGTGTCAAATCTGTTACAGTCACAAAGATGTAGCACAGTGCCTCCATAACTGCAGGAACCCAAAGAAAATGAACAGCATAAGCCAGGCAGCAAACATTGCTCTGGGTTGGTCTGAAATGCAAGAACCATTTCAGCAGGGGTGGAAGATTTTTTAATTAAAATACCTAAAGCCTCAGATCTGTCACTGAGGCTCCATTTTTAAAAGTTTGATCCTTGTATTAAAAAACAAACAAACAAACAAAATAAGAAAACCACAAAAAAGCCAACAACAACAACAACAACCAAAAACACCCAAACAAATAAGCAAGCAAAGCCTCAAACAAAACTCCCACAAACAAAAACCAAACCAAACCAAACAAACAAAACACCACGAAGAACTCCCCACAGGTAGTCCAAACTCAAGCCTCAGCCACTGAAGATCTGTGCTGCCACAGTTCGGGAGCACAGCCTTGGGAACACACTTTGTGCACCGGCAGCACCAGCCCACACCAGCTCAGGCACACACAGATGTGTTTAGGAAGCCCCCAGCTCCCGCAGGCCAAGCTGTAAAGGCAGATGGGCTCCCAGACACCCCAGCAAGTGACAAATGTTTAGGTCAAAAATGATCACGCATTACAACAACATCCTCTGGACCATGCTTTGCCAAGGGCTGCTCAGTGGTTCTGATCTGAGCTGGGGATAATGCACAGTTACATGGGCTGGGACAGATAATGAACTCCAGAGTGAAGAGCAGATTTTGTTACATGTTTTAATGTCAGTATCCTAAGCAACGAGCGTTGCAACAGACAAGACACAGGATATACAAACACGTTGCTATAGATATCTGGTCCTGCCTGCTAAACTCATGTAAACTTCTTTCCTGCCCTGCGGCAAAAGCCGACACCCACATGCCAGCCACTGCAGCACCTGTTGCATTTTCCCAGGCTGCAGACATGGGCCCAAAAGTAACACCTTTTGGTAAAGTCTGAATTGCAAAAAGGAGTATCTTCACGTCTCAAAAGGCTAATAATAGAAGCAGTGAGATAAAAGAAATACCTTAATCAATAATGCCACAAAAAATTCAAACCCTGCAGGGTTTGAGATGCAAAAGGCTCCTATCAAGAGGGGCTGAAGCTGCTTCTATTGCTGCCTTTGGGGAAACAGAAAGAAAAATGAAACCTAAAAAGTGAAGAAAAGACCAATCTAAATAAATAAACGGTCTTTCTTAATTTTTCACTTTCAGTGACTAATTCTGCTTTTATTTATATAAGAAACATTGCTTATTTGGAACTTACTTTCAAGTTCAATCCTTTTCAGGAGTTTATTAAAAACAGTGGTTGAAGGGGAAGGACCAGTCCATGTACCACCCACATTTCAGTTTCAGAAAACTCAGTAACAATTCATATATGCTCATTGAATGTCCTTTGAAAGGCAGAGTGAATTGGTAGAGACCTTGAGCCACCTCACTATGTAAGTTCATCCATAAACACATACCCAGGAACTGTGTGGTCTTGAAAACCTGATTCCTGGTGTGAAAATCCATTATAATAACCACCTACCCCTCACCTGGCCAAAGAACGATATAATTACAAATACTCCAACACTGCAAATGTGAGACAAAGGCTGGCACCTTCATTTCACAGAGTCAGCTGCAAAGGCTGAAACAGAATAAATTTGCTTACAGCTGTCTGGGTTGCTCCCACCTATTGAAGTCACTTTATTCAGGATTATATTCCCAATTTACAGGGAAAAATCAGTTTGTCACTGACATCGAGCTTCAGTACATTAACCTGAGAACCATTTTACATTTGGATCATGTGTGTGGTGAAGAGGCACTTGCAGGTCCCAGGGGCAGGATCTTTCCAGGTGCTGGAGTCACAGCAAAGAGCACAGACATGCTGACACCTGCTGCACCCATTGCTGCCCACTGAGCCCACCAACACTGAGCCCCAGCAGCAGAGGAGAGTTTGCCATGGATGGTATGGTTACAAGCTACTGAAAAGAAGCCAAAGAATTACAAACTACCCCCAAACATACATGAATTGTTGTTGATGAGTAATAAATGAGACCCATGACAGGACCAGAAACGTGGCAGTTCTTTGAGGAGCTCTCCATGATGTTCTACATCTCAGGGAGGAGACCTTATTAGTAAAGGGCAAATATTCCCAATGCAGTAAGAAAAACACGGAAATATTTCAAGTAATTTAGGAAATTGGGTTAATTTGGGTGGGAGCAGTTTAGATAGTAATGCAGCTTGTGATTGCAGACAGGAAAAGAAAATCGTGAGTGGATTTTCCTCATCTCCTCCCTTTGTCTTTTTTAAACGAAACCAAGGGAGAAGCAGCCAGTCCTATTTTTTCAGATGCTGTGCAAAGTTGGCAAGGCTTAAAAAAGTTACAGTTTGTTTACACAATATTGCAGATCAAGGAAAACATGTCTGCACAATGTCTCAGTGCACAAGGTCTTTTTCTGAGAAGGCTGGGTTGCATGAGGAAAAACCCACGTCATGTTCTCTGAATATAGTATTGTAATACATAATTTTTAATAAAACTCATTGAGTGCTGGCCTACAGGATAAGGGAAGGTTCCTGATGGGACCTTAGAAATCAGAGAGAGCACTTTTTAAAAAAGGGAAGAAAAGTGACAAAAATTAGCACAAGGCACTGTGTTGTTAATATAATTAAAATCACAGAAGTAGCACAGTTGGGCTGTTTTGTCATTAGATTTTAGAAGTTTCCTATGATGCATTTATTTAATTGATGATGGTAAATCACAGAAAAATTCTCTACAGAATAATCACAGCCCTGGGAGAAAGGAATCCAGATTAAATTTCAGAAGAATTAGTCAAATTCTGGCAGTAACAAGAGCCAGCCAACGGCACCTGAGCAAATTTCACAGCATCAGAGCCACTCCTGTGGAGAAGATGGAGAGTTTGGGGACAAGGACACTGGCTAACTAGACAATGACAGATGATATCAAGCCCTCAGGCATGGTCTGCAAAACCATCCTCACTGCTAATGATGCCTAACTAAAAAAAAAAAAACCAAGGAAAATATCTGACATCCTTTCCTTCCCCAGCTGCAGGTACGGTGCTGAAATATGGGTCTTGGAGGAATCAAGGGAATTTCAGAGCAGCTACTTGGAAACAGAGCAGGGAAGAGAGTTGGGTTTGCTTTCAAAGAGTGAAAAGAAACCTTTTTATTTAACTTAAAAGGTTTCTTCAGCAGGTATATCCTTAGTGAAAATGATGCCTTAGAGGCTACCTAGAACAGAAGTTAGACAGTATTAAAGGAATAAAGTAGGTATTTATTTAAAAGGATACACCCTGGACAGTACAAGAGCCCGGCTGTGGCTCCACCCAAGATGTACCCTGAGTCACAAGTTTTCACACTTTTATAAGTTTTAGTCCAGTTGCATATTGGGGTTAATTGTCCAACTACAGCTTCAGGTTATGAAGTCCCATCCTCCCAGTTTGCTCTCCTCAATTCGCGGCTCTTCAGACTTTTTGAGCCCAAAGCTGCAACAATGTCCTTGGTTCTTGTGCTGGAAAAGGATTGTTTTGTCTGACTAAACCGTGAGGAGAGCTTCACTTTATATGAAGTTCAGAGTTACACACTAATGCAGTACAGAATCTGGAAAATATGAAAGCTAAAACTTAAGGCATCAAAAAGATGCTACAAAATGTGGCTTTGGAGATATGCCAACCAGCTACCTCTAACAAAAATTCAACATTAACTAAAAGTATTAAGATATACTGGGGGTAAAAAAAAAAATCAACCAAAAGAGAAAGATTATTTGTTACTAACATGTTCAACCTCTAAATATACAGCTATGGCTAACAATTTCTACTACTAATACATAGGTTGTTTCTGTTACAAAAATATGACATCTAATATATATGCACCCATTTATTTTATTAATCTAGGTTTCTAAAGTACCGTATTTTTCAAATATTGATCATCACTTCAAAATAGCACAAAAGCCACTAGTTAAATTCATTGTAAAAATATACTCCACTAAACCAGAATTTTACTCAAAACAGTGGTTTTTTTCCCCTTCAGTGGTAAATAATAGTAATCAAATTGTTTCACAGCTTTATTCTCCTGTTTGTTGAATGAAAAAAAACCAAACACTTAAGTTTCAAATCCAATAGCAAACCTAGAACTTAACTTTCCTGGATTTTTCTCCTTACAGAGATGTGAATCAAAAACCGAGAGTGGAATAACTACTGAGAACAGCATCCCACTCATAAGGAAGGAACCTGGTTCTGCTGGATGCAGCAATTCAAGGAGCAGAAAACCAAATCTGCTGGTAGGAACCAACCCAACCTCTAGAATAGCTAAGGATATTACTCAAGTTGGTGCATGTGACTGTACTAATCTCACAGGGTCTTTTTAAAATTCATTTTTAGAATCTGGGAGCCAAAATTGCAGTGACTACTATCCTGTGCAGGAAAACCATGGACCCAGGATACAACCTGGACAAAGTGTCACACCAGGAACATGATGCAAGGTTTGTGTTCAGGTTATTATCAGGGCAGCCTTCGTGCCTTGAGAACACAATGGCAAGCATCATGTGTTGGATTATAGCAACATTTATGCTGGGATGTGGACACCCAGATGCCCTGCAATGTCCTGCTGTCCTCCCTGCATGGCAAGGACTGCCCCTGCCAAGGCACACCCAGGCTGGTGGCTCCCCACAGGCAACCTTCAAGGGCACTCGTGGGTATTTGCCCAAGGCAGTGCCTTGGTGGTGTGAACTCCAGACCAAATGATCACAGGGATGAGCACTGGTGCTCCTGTGAGGTGGATCCTGAACACAGTGGGCCCTTTTGATCAGCAGTGATATGACAGACCATCTCTCTGGCCATGCATCATGCTCAGGGATCTAATAATACCTTCTCTCACCTCTCACTTCAGCTTCCATCATTAAAAATGGGAGAGTTATCTCCAGAAAACAGCAAGCCCTATGATTTTGCAACTAGTTCCTCTAAAATCCCTACAGAAATAGGCACCATCCCTTCACTGGGCTGTCGGAGACAGCACTGACTGGACTCTCCCAGCTGTCAAGACCAAGGCAAGAGGAGGCTGGTGCAGCAGCATGGCAGGACACCTCTAGTCCCAGCCCACACATTTAGTAGTTGCAGCTTCCATTAATCCTGAACACTCAAGAGTTTGATTAGCTCTTAAGTGCATTCACTATAAATTATGCAGAAGAACAGTATGACTGTCTGTCTCCAAGAAAGGGACTGCTCCTTATCAGAGGAGAAAGAAGAGACTGTGGTGATTTTAGGGGTACCAAGAACAGCCCTATGAAAATCCTTTCTCTCTTCTGGCATTTCTGTGTAGTGTTTAACAATTTAATGCAAATAATCTTGGAAGCAAACCATGCAATCTGCACTCAAGACATCACTTTTCTCATTAACCTCCACCACAAGGCTCCATCCCTGGCAATACCCACACCAAATGTATTTTTCTGAGCACTGTGGGTTAGGGCTGCCTGGAGCTGAGCCTCTATTAGCAGGCTAGGTAAGAAGCAAATGGAAAATCAAGTCATGCTGAATTTTATATCTAATTGATGCCAGTAGTGGCCAAATGGGTGTATTTTCTTTGCTAGCTGGTATAGGAACAGGAAGGAGATGTGATAGTTTTGAAGCAGGAAGCATCCCAACAGGCATGGGATGAGAAGAGCTGACCCACACCTGAGACCACATACAGGGCACATCCTGTCCCACCGCCTTGGTGCCGCATCGGTGAAGGTCTCAATTGCAAAAACAGGAAATGTGTCTTCTCTCTACAGTGATGTTGAAGATGGACCTTCATGTTCACATGAGGAGAAGGGGATGAGGGAGAAAATCTACTCCTGATATCCCCTTAAAATTGATCTCTCGGGTAGAAGGATCTTCATGAACTTCATTTTAGCAAATGCAGAAAATGCACCTAATCCATAAGGTTTTAACATATCAGGCCATGGACAGATAAGCTTTCCTGGGTATGGCCACAGCAGGTGGTCAGGATACTGACCTCAGCCATTTTGTAGCTTCCTAATTTATCACTCTGATCTCTAAAAAGACCCTAAGCTACACCTGGTATCAACTACTAGTCTGCTCCACTTCTAACAAGACTAAAAAATCCTACTAAATCAAATTCTGCATCTTTTGCAAACCAAGATCCACACTAGGTCCACACCAAGCTGGCATTTTTGTGGTTTTTTTGGTTTTGTTTTGTTCTTTTTTAATTTTCCTTTCACCAAGGATAACATTATCTATTTCCTTGGAAGATTTCAGCAACTTTTCTGCAGGAGGAGAAGGTATCCTGTGCGAGAGACCATGTCAACAAGATCTTTCCGTAAATGCAACATTTGCGTAAGATCAACACAATAATTTATCATTTATTTTTTCCTCTTGAAAGGAACAGGAAAGAAGTGTTTAAAGGCTGTGGCAGTGGTTAAAAGGAGGGCTCTGATGGTGGAGGATGGTGCAGGAATTGAAAGTTTCTGAAGTGATGCCTTCTTCTGGGGTGTGCACACATCATCTTTCAGCACAGAACAGCAAGGCCGCTTCCCTTTGCCTTCAAGCCTGCTAACAGCTCTTTGTTGGCACTACATATGTTGAAAAAGTGAAGGCCAGCAAATGTACCACCCTCAGGGTCAGAGGAGTCAGTTCTACAACGGATATAGATGTTTGGAGTCACACTGGCATTGGGGGAGAGGTTCCTGCCAGAGGAAAATGAAGTTTTACTTGTCAGGTGAAGTGAGTCTGGACCATGGAAGAACCTTGTAAATCCTCCAAATGACATTCTCCCCTGACTGAGCCTGTCATTCCCTCTTTTTACCCCCCTGCAAACACAGGCATGATCCTGCTGCTGAACTTCTCTGAGATGAGTATAGCATAACAGAAATAATCCCACATTTCTCTGCCCCTGCTCTGATGAGAGTAAGCACTAGTACCTTAAAAGCATTTTAGGCTCTCGCATTCTTGTAGTTAACACCAATTTTTTTAGCTTCTTGACCCTCTGTTGCAGAGATCATGACTTGTCAGACCTATTCTGAGACCTCCTTTAAGTTTCACAACTAAAAGTCAGTGGCAAGAATCAAATAGTGTCCCAAAGAAGGTTGACTCTCGTATTTCCTCTGCCACTGACATTTCCAAGTGCAGGAGGAGAGTTGGGCAGAGTAGACAGATGGGCATTTATACATGCAAAGCCCAGGACAGAGCTCTTCAGCATTTGGTGCCCAAACTCTGTGTTTTAGAAAAGGAGAGGAGCTGAAGCTAAGGATGACCCTGCTGAACAATAGCACACAGCTCTGGCTGCGTGCTGGGTTTTGGAGCAACTCCAAGCAGGGTGGGACTGCAAGAATGAGGACAAAAGCTTTGGATAGAGATCTACAGGGAGGAAGCGCTTCCTACTTCCTCCACAGAAAGGACCAGGGCTTTAAATAAACCTCCTCCTGAGCTCTGCTGAAGACCAAAAGGATTGCTGCTGGAAGAAAGTCCTGTCTGACTGGGAGCCAGCTGAAGGCTGATGGGGCTTTCCTAGGGAACTCTGCTGCTCTGCTGCAGTTTTCAACATGCTGGGGGGAAGTGGGGGAGGGCTGCCCACAGTCCCATTGTGACTGGCATCAACTAGAAAAAAAAGCCTGCAAAACCTTTGACAGGGCTCTCAGCTCTGCCACCAAAGGTGCAGAGCCAGACTTGCCAGTCAAGCACATCTTTTGATGAAAAAGGCAAATCAAAGTGTACATTTACACTTTGTAAAACCATTTCAACATTATGCCATTTCTCAGACCCATTTACCTTTTAGCCCTTTCTTGTATGGCCTATGAAGCTGCAGCAGCACATTTATTCTGATGGACAGAGACATTCAATCTGCTCCATTCCCCTCAGCTCCTTTCCATCCTCCCCACCTCTGCAACTACATGTCATCTTCCAGCCTTGCCTCTCTCTTTCCTCTCACATGGTCCCACACACAGACCATAAGCACAGGAACCAGGATTGACCAACAATACTGATGAGAAAATGACTGGCACTGACAAAAAACCTTCATAACAAACACCAATGGAATATTTATTTTGCTTGGATGTAACAGAATCAGACCTTAAATACAGTAATACATACTTGCAAACCATCCAGATATTTCCTCTGTACAGTACCACATCAATTATCTTATCCATCCATTTTAGGGTACATATTCAGATATAACAACTCCCATCTTCCCTGTTCTCCATCCTAAGCATTAGCCCACAGCACGAAGCCTGTTTGTTGTTTTTCAACCTGTCCTTAGTCTGCTAGACCATCCATTGATCATAACGCAAAAGAAGTCTTGTTCTGTGCCAAAATTGCTAAAATTTACATCTCAGACATTTTCAGTGGTCTGGAAGACTTAACAACAGAAAATGAGAGAGAGAAGGAAGGAAACCACGGGTTTGAAAAATATCAGGCTAGACTGATCAAGAAGTAATGTGGAAAAAATATACTCCAAATTATATTCTCACAAGAAAAACAAAGCTACAGCAGGTCAGAAAGAACTGAGTTGTGCATACATTTCTGCTACAGTAAGAAATGGCTTTGCACTGCAATAGGATTGAATAAACAAATTTCACATTCCTGGAGGAAAAAAAAATATTTTATTAATGGCTTTGCACAAAGCAATTAGCCACCAGTTTGGAACAGACATCTGTGATATTGACCTGCCGAGACAGCCATTGAAACTGTACTTGGTCCAAATCTAGGAGAGAAAGTTCTCAACTCCTGCTCTGCTTTACAAAGGAGCAAAGGAGTCAAAACTACTTCTTGTAGCAATTATCTGCTAGGCTCTGGCTTCAATGGACAGCAAGCTGCTCCCAATAAATGTACTGTTCTTATAAAATTCCCGGATTTTCCCAACTAATTCACATCCCATGGCAATCTGGCTAGCACTCTGCTGGGAGTGTGACTCTGTTGGGCTGAAATAAAGCAAAGTGCAGTAAGAAGCAGCCCATGCCAACACCAAATTTGCAGACAAGAGTGAGAGAGGCAAACCTGCTCAAGTGCCAGCCCTGGAAAGAAATATCCACCAGTGGCATGCACTGAAGCAAAGATTCTGATTGCCACTGTTCCTTCAAATTCAACATGGCTATTATAGGTTATTTTTCTATTTCTGATTGTTTCCAAGCTGTCCTAATGTCCTACTAGCTTTTGTTAGTCAGCTTTGTCTTAATGGCTTCTGTACAGAGCTATGTCAGAGTGGATGTATCTTAACATAATTTACTTTAGTGCAGTCAATACTCATTGTTTTCAAAATTTCTGAAGACAAGCTGCTCCTCTCGGTAAAACTATGTTCAGGCCCTGATATGGCAGATAGAGTGTCAGTCACTGATTTCTTCCTGAGCTTTATCCTAAAAGCCAGCCAGGTGCTGCTCCCACCACCCCAGTCAAGGCCTCATTCCTCTACTGGCTCAAAAATCATCTTCTAACTTGACCTCAAATGTATTCAGTGCTGGTAGCCACATTTGCTCTGGTCCCAACACCATCTTCTCTGGAACTTCCCCTCTGCTACACACAGGGATAGAGAGCCATCACTCCCACATCTGCCTTGGCTTTCCTGGTTTAACTGACCAGGTTCTTCTTGCCTCCTCTGGGACTCAGTGTCCTTTCCCCGTGTCACAGAAATCCTCCCCTGCACTTAGTGCAGTGACAGCCTCCTGACCCCTGGCACCGCACGCACCATCTCAACACCAAGTTTCCTTATCTGCACTGGGAACTCTTCCAAGAAGGGGATTTGCCTTTTGACCTTAGTGCCTTGGGTCAATCTGTGTTCAGCTCTGCCTGGGCTCTCCTCCACACTTCCAGTGAGCAGCTCCCTCCTCCCCTGTTCAGGGACAGACTACGCCTGTGTTCCATGCCTTTTCTGTTCCTGCCATCCAAAGGGGTACCCTGCTTTCTCAGAATGACATCCTGATCTTTTTCCAAGCTGATGGCAAATGGCAGTGTCATGGCATCAGATATGTGACTTGTGCACCCCTGAATGTGGAGCTTCAAAACCCATCTGTTGAGAAGGTCTAATGCATGAGATGTAAAGCTCAGAGGAAAAACAATGCCAAGATGTAAGTGATCCAGCATATTACTGGAACATCTCCACATGTAAAGCATAGTAGTGTGAGTCATACAAGGATTTTTCCAGTTTCTTCTCTAGATCTCAGTGTCAGGTGAATGAGGAGGACCACTTTTATCACTCATCCAATGCATGCACATAGCCTATTTGTTTCAAAAACAAAACAGTAGGGCTGTACAAAGCCAACACACAACCCAAATGTAACCACACCCTCAACTAGGAGAGACCACAATCACTCTCTATTTGCTATTCAGTAGGATCTGTGTACTACACATATATATTTCTATTTTATTCAAAATAAAAGGTTGTTGTTTTTTTTTTTTTTCCATCATAAAGGGTGAGATTCAGATCTGGCACATCCGAGGAATAGCTGAAACAAGCAGAAAGTCCATCAGGCAGTTTGCTCTGAAAATACAGTAAAAAAATCCCTTCTCACTAAGCAGTGAAAAGATGACTGAAAATACCCCTGAATGCTACAAACAGGCTGTAGCCCCCTTGGAGTGTGAGGAGTTTCAGGATTCATTGTAGGAGCAGCAGAAGCAGTTCAGCAAATACTCATGCACACTTACAAATCCGTGGTGCTTGTAGACAATGAGAAATTTGCTGCTGAGAAAAGCACTTTCTTTCCCTTTTTAAAGAAATTTTACATTGAAAGAAGTGTGTCTTTGCTGCTCTAACCCATGGGTGTGCCAACAGGGATCTAGCACAATTCTTCCCCCAGCTCCAAGCAGCATCTGCACCAGAGCAACACAACATGACCTTCTGCAAACCAGAAATTCCCTCTGGACTGGATCACTGTGCAAGCCAATGGATGGGGAGAAACTGTGCAAAAATACCCCAAGTTTGCAAAGCTTTGGGCTATGCCATAATGGCAGTTGGATGTACACTGGGGCACGCAGGCATCCTTGGCCAGGCACAGCTGTGCTCAGCTGGGCACTCACTCTGATGGCTCATCACTGCTGACATGTGACTCATTCAAAATGTCTCAGCATGCCACTGAATAAAATTTGTGTGTGCATAAAAACCCCCATATTGACTTTTCCTACGGAAAGTGTCTGCTTCTCCACCGTGTGCTCTTTTCAGCAGGGAGGAGGAAGCTGCAGCAGCACGTTCCTTTCACAGGGGCTGCTGGGAGCACCTCAGGAAAAGCTCACAGAGCTCCTCAAAAACAGCACCACTCTCTGCCCACAAATAACCCCACGAAAACACACCCAATTTCTTGATGATGCTGATAATGCCAGGATTTCCAAGCCTGCAGCTTTTCAGGAGAAATCCATGGCAATGCATGCACACACTCCAGACCTCGCTGCATTTGATATGAGTAGTCTGGTTTCAAGCATTCACACAAGCAGTGGGAGCTCCCATTTTTTCAGTAAGAGTGCATCTTAGGCTAGAACAAGTTAAAGTTAACTAGTAGCAAAGCCTAGTACTCCAGCTCTGCAAGGGGGAACACCTGCCAGTGGCTGCCCCAAAACAAAAGCAAGATGCTGAAGGGCTCCTGCTCCGATGCAGAGAAGTGGCAGCTGAGATCTTGCTTCTGCTGTGCCAGGCACTATGTACTCGGCCAAACAGAGCCTGTTGTTGTGCCAAAAAGTGGGTGATTCAAGCTGAAAGGCAGCTGATAGGGCTTCCCTTCTTTGCCAGGCAGCTGGCTGCAGAAATACATTTTGCAGCAGCAAACATCACCCTGCACTGATGAGGTGGAGAGTCCTTTCAAGTCAGTCCTTAGCAGGTCTAAAGATGGGCTAAAAATAGAGGAGCTGCCTGATAAATGGCAATGCTTGGCAAGAAAAAAAAACAAAAAAACTTCCTCTCTTCAAAAGGTTATGGTCCTTTTTCCCACTGCTGCCTCCCAGTCCATTAAACATCATTAAATTTACCCTGACTAAAAATATTAGAGGTCTTATGTCTTAAACTTGAAGAACATTTTTCCACTGAGACAGAGGAATTTTGCTTACCTTCATCAAGCAGTAGTGCCAACAGTTGTTAAAGTACAGTATAAACATTAGTCCTTGCCAGTAAACAGATGCAAATTTTGGCACCAGATCAGACTGAAATAATCACATAATCACAGAATGGTTTGAGTCAGAAGGGACCTTTAAAGATCATCCAGTTCAACCCCCTGCCATTGTCAGGGACAGCTTACACCAGACAAGGTTGCTCAAAGCTCCATCCAACCTGGTCTTGAGCGCTTCAAGACATAGGGCATCCACAACTCTGGGCAACCTGTTCCAGGTTCTCACTACCTTCACAGTAAATTTATTCTTTATGGCCAAACTAAACTTAGCCTATTTCAGTCTAAAACCATTGCTCCTTGTCCTGTCACTATAGACCCCTGAAAATATCCCACCTTTCTCCATGTTTTTTTATAAGCCCCTTCATATTATAAGACTGTAAGGAGGTCTCCTTGGAGCCTTCTTCAGGCTGAACAACTCCAGCTCTCTCTGCCTTTCCTCACAGGAGAGGAGCTCCATCCCCCTGACCATCTTCATGACCCTCCTCTGGACTCACCACAAGTCCATGCCCCTGCCTGTGCTGAAGGTTCCTGAGCTGGACACAGTGCTCCAGGTGAGGTCTCACCAGAGTAGAGGGTCAGGAATACTTCCCTCATACCTGTCAATACCTCACACAGAACAGCCCAGCTGGGGAATACCAACATAGATTGAACAAACCTGCCTGACAGACTGAAGAATATATGCACAGCTACACTGGGCCACAACAGTTAGAAACTCCATTTCCATGCTTTATTTATTTGTATTTAACAAACTAAAACCCTAAGTGCCAAACTGAAGGTTCACTGACAACCCAAACTAAACAAATTAGCTACTCTGATCATTAAAGCACTCGAGAGATGCTTTACTTCCTTCTGTGTATGCTCTACTAATCTCCACACTTCCCTCAGTCTGATAAAGCAATTAAAAAAATCCATTTCACTTTCAGTTTCTGACCAGAGAAAGCAACATGGGTTCACAAGCTACCAGGATTTTTTTTTTTTTTTTAAATGAGAAATATTATTCTCCATATACTTTCAGTAAACAGTCCCAGTGAATTTAGGTATGAAACAGATCTGCAAAACAAAATAGGCAAGAATGTAAACTTGGTGCCTCTGCCTCAAAACACTTCCAGCCTCACCTAAGGAGTGACTTGGCTGGAAAGCTATTTATTGGAGCAAAGATGCAGGAGCGCTGCAGGCACGGCAAGGAGGGCAGGGAGTGTAATACCTAAGCCAGTTATGTAAGGGGGAAGCACGGGGTGAAAGGACAGCAGGGCTCTGCGGGACGCGTGGCAGCCTCGCAAAGCTCCTAAGGAGCTTTGGCCGCCCGGCCCTGGGGCAGGTGACAGAGCCAGGCTCCGGCACCCCGGCAGCAGGAGCCGAGCCAGCGCCCCGAGCCACAGCCACGGGTGCTTTGCTGCTGGGCTTTGTGCCCACAGCAGCTAAGCCTGTGGGATGCTGGGGAAAACAACAAAAGGGCTTCGGCCCTTCCTCTGCAATGTACTTCAGGTTTCAGTGGTGGTTTTGCTATCCCCACCCCCCGGATTCGCTGCTGAAGTGCTCATGGACAATGAGACTATTGAGAATTTACTACAGCATGACATTAGTTTGGGTTGCAGTTTCTGCTGAGCCAGCTCATTTCCTTCCACATTTTTACAGGAACAGATGCTAAAATATAAAAGGGCAGTAAGCATCATAAAGACAGAAAAAGGAAAACCCTTCATGCAACAGCATGAAGTTAAAAATACTTTTTCACAGCTTTAACCAGAGCCATTCAATAGTTTGTTCTGGTGTCTAATTACATTACGTAAAAGAGACAAGAGATTATTATTTTTTCTTAAGAACAAAAAACCACAAACTCATACACACCTCAAAATAACAAAAACCCAACCAAACATCCAACAGCTAAACTAGCCAAACTGGCTGGATTAAAATAAGTGTTCAAAGAAGCTAAACAGAAAAATTAATTTTGTCCCCTCCCATCATGCATGACTGCAGCGCTGCCTTCAGACACCAAATTCAATTGCTGCAGCAATTAGTCACAAAATTCAAGGCGAGCTGAAACTGTCAGATACTCCAAGAGCATCCCTGTGCTAGAATCAATTCTTCCCCCACAGAGGCAAACCAAACAGATGGACGACCTGCAGCTCATAAAAAGCCACAAGCCATCCCTGGGCTGCAACAGCAGCAAGGACGAGGCAAACAAACTCCTGGCCCTTGTGCCAGCACTCCAGTCAGTGCAGAAGCACCTCTTCCCTTGGAGCATCTCTTCCCTTGGAGCTTTGGTGCTCAGTGCCCATAGCCCAGAGCATCCCCACAGGGCCATGCAGCAGAGATGGAGCCACCAGGGCTGGGACTTGCTTTAGGGAAAAAATAGGTGGAAAGAAACCCAGATTGCCCAATTGCAACACACCAGCCATGTTTCTCTTTCCACAAAGTTACGTTCATCAATTTTATTCTTTTTCAGAAAAGACCCAAGTGTGGCAAGATGCTTCTCTGTGCAGCTCTGACATTCAGATGCTTTGCCAGCTAGATGGGCAACCTGCAACCCCTCCAGACACTGTCTAAAGTACCTTTTACACACACACATAATATCCATTATCCTCTGATGTTTTTAAAATGCTTCTCATTAGCCACCATAGATGTGCAACCCACTGCTCAACAATCCCACGCCTTCCTGGTGCCACTCCACCAGCCCACAGCTGAGCCTGCCAGCACCATCTCCTCCAAGCTGTGGGAAAAACACATTTAGACCAGAAAACTGAGATCACAAAAGACCAAAGCCACTGATTACCCCATCAGGTTGCTTCACTGCTTGATACAAATTTTTCCAGGAGGTTTCTAAACCTCTGAGAACTACCAAGCTGTGAAGTATAAATACACAATGTAAATACAGAGACGTTGGTAGGACTAATGTCATGAAATCACTGATAAAATTTAGGAGTATTTTCAGACAAATCTTTCCAAATCCTTAGCTTCTGGATTTAAGACAAGTGAGGCAGATCCATGGAGGTTCAAACAAGGTGGAGTAATACAAATTTAGCTCACATGGATAACAAATGTCTCTGTTGGCAGCTTGGGCCAGAACCAGACACCGCAACACCTTACTGATGACAACCTTGGGGAATTTCAACCCTGCTTGTTAAGAGCAGAGAACACGATGCAGCTTCCTACTGATTTTGTCAACCATTCATAAACATCTTCATATTAAGAACATTTTAATCACCTGTGCATTGCCTACACCATATCATTAGGTTTTCTTTCAAAACAAACAAACAACCAAAATGTAGTATCCTTCATGGAAAAATAAACTCCCAGGGCAACTCTTGACAAACATAGCTGCACCATCCCCTCAGTCAGGAGATGCCTTTCTCCCTTTCCTGCAGCTCTCCCAGAAGCAGCTCAGCAAACCAGCCCAACACCCACTGCTCCTTCCTGGCTGGAGGGCAAAGCCCAGTGCAGCTGGCACAGCTGGTGTCACTCAGTGCCCAGTGGCTCTCAGTTCTGGCACCAGCTGCACCACCCTATCGCTGTGCTGCTGTGTCGGCACAGGGGCTGCCATTACATTACACATTTTCAATGGCTTCACCGTTTCTCTGCTTGCTCACCCATTCCACCTACACCTCTAAGCCATTCCATAAACTACTCTCTGGAATTTAGGGTTGAAAGCCAACCCCTTCCCTCACTGCCAAAACATACACTTGGGACTGATGGAGGACCTAAACATTCACCCCACAACAAATATTTGAGTATAGAGGAACTTTGCACAGCCATCCCGAGTGGGACAGACTGAATGCAGTGTCACGTCCCAGCACCCAGAGAAAGAACAGCCCCACATCACCAGCAGCACTCCTCACTGGCTGCCCAAGAGGGTGCTGGCTGCCCTGTAATCACCCCCTCACCTCACCCCTCCAGACGCCCTGGGCTCAGGCAGGAGGGTCTCCAGGCTGGATTGGCCACCCCATCCCTTTGGCTGCTCCTTCACAGCCCTGTGTGAACCAGGAAATGGAGGCAAGCCAGCAGTTTATTTTTAGCTTTTTTTTTTTCCTCTTAAATAAAAAGCAAAACCACATGCATAAACCATATGTTCACGCTCACTCCACCCAGTGACAGGTTTTACATTTTGCATCCTTCCAATACTCAGAAATTCCTGGGCAATGATGCAGAGCAGACATCACATCACAAATTTCCATTATGCCCCTCAGTATCCCTGCTCCTAACTGGCAAAATAAGAGTCTCTCAAAGACTGAATTAAGCCTCTCCATGAAGCAGGCAAAACCTGAAGAGAGAGGTCAGTGCTCTCAGCTGGTCTCCTTCTTTCTCTCCTTTCCAAAAACCATCCAGGACATCCAGGAACCCTGTCAAAAGTTGCAGGTCACACTTCCAAAGGTTCACTGCAGACTCTTTGAAGAAGAGCTAGTGTGGGATTATGAGTCTGTTCCCATGAGTTCAACCACAGCTTTGAATTCCTGCTAACTAGAAGACGGCTCTTGCTTCTCTTCTGCAGCTCCTCCTTGTAACTTCTTTGAGTGTTTCAGATAAACAAGTAACAGGATCTCAAGTGACTCCTCAAAATTTACTTTCAGAGGTGCAGCAGGTGGAAAGAGTTAAAGGGTTTCCCAGCAGCTGATCGTTTTACAGTCAACAGGTTGAACTTTTGGAGCTAGGAGGAAACCACCCATTTACCTTAGGAACTTACCTTAGGTACAGAACTTAGCTTCCCTCAAAGTTAGAATAAAAAGTTGAAAGATCCCCTGTTTTTTCCAAAATGTCTATTTTGGAAAATAGAGGAAGGGGGGCACTAAGTCAGTACTCACATATATACACCTTGAGCAGCAAGATTTCTGGATCTAAGTGACAAAAACTTTCAAGGAGCAAATACATTTAACAGAAGACCCAGTTTGTGCCCATAGTTTGATGTGGATACATTCAGGCTGTAATGGCAAAATTACCTGTTTTCAACTTCTGTTCAAAGAGAAACTCCATACCAGCAGAGTGCCACTTAGACATGAACATTATGAATGCAGAAATGCCTGCTTCAGAGCTCTGAAAACACTAATTAATCACAGCACTGGCTTTATAAGTGATCATTTGCAAATGCCACGCCAGCTCTGCACCACCCTGAGACTGCTGGCAATGCCTCATCCCAAGCAGAAAAATGTCCTCACTACTTGCTGAATACCATACTGCTTGGACAGCAAGTGTAAGCCATCAGTTTTGATGAAAACAAATTTGAGAGATAAAACAAGGCACTTGAAATCACAAGAAGGCATTTGCCTCAATTTTAATACTTCCCTACTGACTTTTACCTCCAAGACAAGAAGAATTTGGTGAGTTTGCACAGCAGCTCAAGGATGGACTGGACAACTTCAAGTATTACAAGACTTGAAGACATAAACTTTGCTCCACAACCTCAACAATAATAATATGTTTGTGAATATAAAAAGGTAGAAGTTAAGACAGTTGAGTCACTCCAACCACTGTGCTCCTCTATACTATGATAAAAAGTAGATCCAATGCAGCCCTGCTGATACCTTAATTAATTCAAAAATCTGTTGGAAAAGCTGGCAACCATTTTTGTATATTTTAGGAAGCAGAGCTGAAGTAGAACATCTTCTCCCATCCAACCTAACAAACACGTGGTAAGCTGTTGGCTGTAGGACAGCAGACTATGTTAGCTAGTAATTATCCCTTGCTTCACTCTTGTTCAGGCCTCTTGGCCCATCTTAACTAGCCAAACTGGGTTTTCAAAACAGCTGTTTTTTTTTGTTGGTTATTGTGCATGTCATTAGCCACCTTGTCCATGCTTTATCCAATTACTTACTGTGCCCAACCAGCACCCTCTGAAAACGCACCAAGGTGCCTGGTGGCAAGCTTAATTATTCCCTTGCTTAAGAGCTGCAGGTTATTTTGTGCGGAGTGATGGAGAGGTGTATTTACTGAGTGAAGGAAAAAGCCTTATACTGTGCCCCACTTCCTGAAGGAGCTTTGAATTTAAACCTACTTACCTAACTAACCACACTGTGCAAGAAGCAGTGTGCTTATTGTTAGGAAGCATCACAGAAACACCACAGCCAGCTACAATTTCCTCGCTCTGCAGAAGCAGCATATTCCCTTTCTCACTGCCTGAGGCTCTGCCTCACCTCTCTGCCAACGGGGTAGATTTGAAACTGCAGTAACACCAGCCTCCTGCTCCCCTCCCATAACAAGGCAGCTCCCTCTTGTCTCACCACAGGGGTGGACACACACACCCCACAGAGCAGCACCAGAGGGCTGACACATGCTGCCAGCCCCCTCAAGGAATGCTGGCACAGAACCCTCAGGCCAAACATCATCAAGTTCCCAAAGGAAAAACATTCAAGTGTCTCCTTCCCAGCCTCCAAATAATCCTACAGATTCCCTCAGCAGCCTAGCTGACTGTGCTTATTGCTGCATCCTTCATGTTATAGGTCAACATATACCAGACAGCCAGCAATTCTCAGCTAATCAGATTTCTGTGCAGACTGACAAATGGCTCCCAACAAGAACATAAAAACCCAGGAAAATCTAGAGTCTCTCTAATCAACTCACTTGATGCAATGCAGTAAGACTGCAGAAAGCTCACACACTTTGTTAACATATTGGATTGCACTTTGTAGCAGGATCTCAGGGGGCTGGCAGCAGTGGGGGGACCCCAGCCCAGCCCAGCTGCTGGAAGGAATGTGTTCTTCTTCATTCTTTGTGCTCCACTCAATGCTATTTCATTTTGAAACTAATTCATGGTAATTCCTTGACATACTATTAGTGTGCTTGCCAAATGCCAAAGCTTAAAACTGGAGTGTGAAGACACACTCACAAAGGAGGTTCTTGCTCCACCACTGGATTATCCCAGCCTGGAAACTTCTTATAGGTGAGTCCTTCCTATCTCCCCAGGCAGACCCAAAAAACCACTGACATTGCCGGTGGGATGTGAAAAATCATCATTCCCATGAAGGCCAAGCACCTCGCCTTGTTACCAACCCTGCAGCTCTGCCACATTCTGTCCCTCCAGCCTCCTGATCCTATACACTTTACCCCACAAAGCTCACTCCTGACTGAGAAGAGCTTCAGAATTGTAATGACATCCCTGACATAGATGTGGCACCCCTCCTCTTCCCACAGCAAGGCTCATGGTGACAGCAGGGCACTGCATGCCCCAGGAGCCAAAGGCTGAGCCCGTGAGTGAGGAGAGGAGGAGATGATGTGCAGAGAGGCAGGTGGAAAATCATGGCCTCCTCCTCCATCATGGCCCTCAGCTGCTCTTAGAAGATGATGAGGATTTCCAGCTAAAACACTGGTGGTCTCAGAGGTCTGGCACCCGAGCTGCTGAGCAGGTAAAAGGGATGGTGAATCTGTCAAGGTCCCTGATTAGGTGTGAAAGAAAAGCCCTGTGCACACAATACTCTTACTGAAGCTATAAATAGTCCCCTCTGCACCAAAGTTGTGCATACTGTATTGACACTTCTGACTTAATAGGATTTCCTAGGTAGCCTGAACCAGCTCGGGCTGCTGCAGGGCAGCCTTGCTGAGCCATTTTCACAACACATGCATACCACTGTGACTGGGGGGAGCATAGAGGATTATCCTGTGTTTTCAGTGTCCAGACCACACTAAGGCAGGAAAAGACTCTGAGAAACTCCTAGAGGGTCATAATGAGTTTGCATGCACAGCATAATAGGGAGAAAACTTCCAGGATGACCTTTTCGATGCAGTAAGCTTATCTCCCAGCTACACATCAGAACTTACTACAACTGCAATTTTTTTTTCTTTATATTCATCCTTTTTTTACAGTGGTAGAGAGAGATAAGAAACAGTGGTCTAATAAAATATATAAGTTTTATATCAAATAATATAAAAAATTATTCTCCTGCTCAAATATATCATGCTATTTCAGTTCCTGTAAGTAAATTAAACCAGTTCTCCCACTAATGGCTTATTATTGTCTTCAAATATGTTAAGACAAGAATTTAAACATCTCTTATACTACTTTATTCCTTCTAAAGAAATCCCACCCTGTTTGAGTTACTGTCTGTTAACCTGGAAGGCTGACCTGAGAACTGTTAACAAAATAAACTTTTACTTTAATATTTCCACTACATCACTTTTGCCTTTGTGGTGCTCAACAGCCTGCCAGTGGTGCTGGGAATCATGTCCAGGTTTTGCCCTGACCCTTTGAGCATGTACCAGATGTATCCCCTGCCCTTGGTGCTGAGGATGAGCCACGCTGCTGAGCCTGTGCCCGCCTTCCAGGGTACAGCCACAGTATTGCTTCACCTGCCCTGCCTCATGTCTTCCATCACCTGAGAAAGCACTCCAAAACCTGTCTGCTCATGTGCTGTGGAGAAAGCCAGTGTTGACTCTTTCATGCACAAAAGGTACAAGTACCAAGGGCCTGGCTATAAGCACCTGACTGCATAGCCAGCCATCCCACTTCACACTGTAGTTGCAAGGGCTGGGCACCACCTGGCTGAAAACATCACCCCAGCATCTTGGGGCCTGACTCCCAGACCAGAAGGCAGCAAGACTTTATGTTGTACAGATGAAGAATAAAAGGATGTTTCCTGGTACCTCATGTCATTCCCATCATCTGCCTCACAGACAACTTACCTCAGCAAGGAATGATGTAGGACAGCTGCCTATTGCATATTCCCTGCCAGCCCCAGCTTCCTTCAGCTGCTTCATCACCACAAGCAACACAGAAACCACGCAGAGCAACTGCACATATCCATCCACATGTACTGCTCAGTACTGCACAGTGTGGACCCAACCCGCTCAAGACAAGCTCTCAATCGTGCCTGTTGCCCTGGGCATGCTGTGTCTCCAGCGCGTAGTGATGCAAACTCTCTGTGCAGCACTTCTGTGGTTTTTTGGAATGACATTTGGCTATTTGGAGCACTGGGAATTTGTAACACAAGAAGAAGAAATAATAAAGTTGACCTCAAGCTGGTTCAATACACTCATTCTGAAACTAAAGTAGCTAGAACATGGTGCATCATTTTTTCCTACCACAGTCTTAGCTGTTATGGAAAATGCAGCAATGAAGAAAAGAGCTGGCTTGTGAGCTAACATTACCTGTCTGCACCTCCTCTGCTCCTTCAGTATGCTCTGTATGTCACAGCAATGATACACATAGTGCTTGCATGGCTATCTAAGAACCCCAGGCAGAAGTGATTGCAAGAGAGTCATGAAGCTCAAAATTTCATTAAAGAAATGGCTATAATACAATCACAAGCCACTCAATGTACTGGAGGCTGAATGTTGCTAAGGAAAATTATGAACCTCCTCCTGCAAATATTCTTATCTACCCACAACATAAAAAGAGCCAATCGTGTAGCAACATCTATATTCAGCACAAGGACTAGACCAGAATAAGGTGATCATTAAATAGTTTAAAACAAAAAAGATAGCAAAATGTAATGAGCCTCAACAAACCAAGTGAAATAGGGCTAAGAGGCTGTACCAGCTATGCCTTGCACTTAGGCACCTGTTAGGAAAGCTTTTGCAGGAGATGGAAGGACAATCAGCTCCCCAAGAGCTTACACATGGATGGATGATGGACAGGTGGCTCCTTTTGCAAAACCCATTTTCTTTATTCTGCACAGTGGATAATTCAGCTCAAGGATAAGGGAGGGAAAAAAAAAACAGAGGGGGAGGTAGGGAAAATGCTTGAATGCTAAAATAGGCAAATTACTGAGCTAGAAAATCTAGATTAAATCAAGCATTCCTGCAAATCTGTAATAAAGAAACAAATGGCTCCCATCTGGAAGCTCAGTAAATTAACTTGGATCCTGGTTAAGACAACAGCACCAGAGTCTGCTTCCAGAAATGTAAATATCCAGTGTACATTTGCAATCCAATCACAGGCTAAAAATATAAGACAACTTGGAGTGGAAATCTGATTTTGTGTCTACACTTCTAATGGGAAATAAAACAAAAATTCTTTAGACACAGCAATCTGGACTCATTTTTCCTGCATGGAGAGATGATGCAAGACGTCTTTGCGCCAGGAAAGTCTTCCAGCTGCTTCTGGTTGTAAGGCCACAGCTCACATGTTGGAGGCCTGACTCTTATCCATCATATTCCACTTCCCCATCTCCTTTTCCACGCTGTGACCCCTGTCTGCTCCACTGTACTGTCCTCAGCTCTGTTTATTTATACCATTTCACTTGATTCTTGTTATGAAGAGTATTCTAGTTCCTTTTTCCCCAGAGGTTTATCTCTGCCCTTCCAGTAAGCAAAGGGCTCTTGGTCTCAGTGCGCAGATGGAGAATTCAACCACAGGCATGAACCAGGCTCAGGACTAAATTTAGCCCAGAAGAGGATAGTCTTTCTGCTGGTAGACCAGGAAGGCAATTTGGAGCAGGAGCCTATTTTAGATGCTCTCTGGTGGTGTCTACCTCCCTCTAGGCTATAGAGAGTCTGGGGAGACCAGCCTTAGACTCTGAGCATCATCCCTGAGGACCTTTAGATGCTACAAAAGGAAGGAAAAGCTATTACAAGTTAATGTCATCCATATGGCTCAAGAGCTGACACTGGAAGGGAAGTTTTCAGATGTTCCACCAGCAGAAGGCACTCATGGAAAAAAAGGACGTTTCTCTGTGTATGAGATATGTCCTTCTGTGATCACAGCAGGCACAGACAAGAGTTTTAAACTACAGAAAAAAACACCTCTAGAGACAGGATAATCAGGAAAATCAGTTAATTCCCACATTTGGTTTTAATAAACAGATGGGGGGATTGGTATATGTGGGCAAAAAAGCACATAATAGCCACACTTAGGAGAGCAAAGAGCATATGAACATTAATAGCAGCAGTCAGATAGGATGTTAGATAATTAGCCAGAATGATGAGTAAGAAACAGGAGCATGGATTAACATACTGATACCAAGAGGAAGGGCACTGCAAGAGAAAACTCAGGTAGCACAACAAGAAACTCCAAAGGACTGCAGTGGTATGGAGTCACCAGTACTTTGAAGAAAGAGGGGCCACATCACAGGTTATTCTACACCCTACAGAGCCTGCATGGAAGCACAGTGCAGATTCCAAGGTTCAAAGCAAGACAGAAGTGCCAACAGGGCTTATCTTACAGTGGGACTGCAATTTCCCAAAATACTCAACTGAAGAACCCACTATTAACGTAAAGAGCTGACCACAGATATTCCTGAAAGCAGAAGACAATTGTAATCCTCCAGCTGCTGAACTAGAAATGGCAGTTCTAATTTAGACACTGTAAGTAGCTGAAAGTCCTCAATGAAAGCAACTCTGGAGACAATTGTAATCATGGAGAGGTGATTTAGAGAAACACAAAAATTTAAATTTCCCATAAGCTTTGAGGAATCTAAGGAACTCAGCATGAAAGTCAGCTGGATGGAAGTGCTCAAGAACACTCTTGTAAGAAGCTTAGAATATCTGTATGTCATAGATGAAAAAAAATTGGTACTGAGCAACCCCAAAGTAAGTAGGGGAGATATCCAGGGAATGAGTCCCAGTCTAAATGGAAAAAAAAAATCACCAAAAAGGGATTGTTAGGGCTAAGCAGAGTGTATGTGAGGAATGGAAAAGAAGGGCTACCCATCAAAGACAGCTGCGTGAGAGGTCAGGAAACAAGAGGGAAAGAGAAATTGCCAAAGTCAAGCTGAATTAGGTCATGCAAATAAAAATAAAGAACAAAAATCAAAACGTTCTTCAATTATACAATTTATTTAAAAAAAAGTACAGAAAGTGGAAACTAGCAGCACTCGGCTGATTTATCTTAAAAGCAGGAGGAGCTTTTGTTGTTACTGCATCAGGATGGAAAAAATTAAACCCACAGTGCTGACAAAAACCCCTTTAAACTATTAAACAGATCATGATCAAGTTGAAACTGAAAGTGATTCTAGTCAGAGTGGAGGTGAACAGCCTATCCCCAGGGCAAGCATCCAAGAGGGGAGCAATTTGTTTGGGCTGGAGTCTACTCCCTGCAACTACAGGAGATTGGGCTCTGCAATCAACACAGCCTCATGAAATCTTCTATTTTGAAACATGCTGACCACAACCACCTCACAGAGAAACCTAAACAAGAGGATGATGAGAGTGTGATGATGTGTGAAGATGAGAATGGACAAAAATATCTTAAAAATAAGGTTAAATGGGATAAATTTCCACTTGCAGCCTCATCCCACAGCACCCAGAGGCAAGGGTGCTCTTGATGCTCTCTTTGCATTCCATTTCTGACTTCAGCACAGGTCTCCTGCACTTGGAGATTGAGAGGAAGGGAGACTGTTTATTTATAAACACTGGTCATTTGAGGAATTTCTGAAGAGAAACCAAAACTGCCCCACAAAACAATAATAATCTCTTGCTGGGTTGGAGCAGTCTGCCTCACCTTTACCTACTAAAATTTGGTAGCAAAGGCATTAAGACCAAAACCAAGCTTTGCTCTGAATAACCTTAACATAGCACAGACATCTCTATGAAGCTCATTCCCAAACTTCAGCATACTGAGCAAATGCAAAGTGCAGAATTTATGAGCACTTCAGGACTGTTTCTTCCACTGTATGGAATTAAGAAAGCTGAGAAAGCTTGGACTGTAAAGGTGGGCAGTAGGAGCCAGCGTCAAAGTTTTCTCATTCTCCAATGAAAGTGTCACTGTCAGAGCATAGAGTTGCCTTTAAGGGACAAGAAAATATTTCCAAGCTATAGCAGACAAAATGTGCTATAGCTTCATCAAGTCATGGTCAACCATGAGCACAGCAACTGGCTTTGTGCCTGATGTTTATTGAGAGCTAAATGCAAAACCTCCACAACAACAGAACTGGCATCACACAAGCCAGAGAAGCAAACCTATTATTGTCAGGAATTATTATTACACTGTATTATTAACCAAAACAACTTAAGGAAAATATTAAGAAGCTGTGAGTAACTCCATCACTTATGCCCAGCTCCACCGCTGCTCATTGGCTCCAAGCCGGCTCAACGGGGCATACAACCAAATGTATCATTGCTATTCAGAGTAATGAGGAACAGCTTAGCCTCTAGCCTCAGCTCACATTTGAGGACATCTCTTTAAAAAGGAAGACAATTAAAACCAGAACTTGCACAGATGCAGGTTCACAGCATCAACAGGTGATGAGAGGGCTCCTTTGAATCAGTTGTCTCAATGCAGCATAGTACACAGTGTTAAGACTTGTAGCTGTAAAAATGTTAAAAATGTACAAGTTTGTAGAATACATGAAGAACAAAACAGGAATCTTTTATGTGGTCTTGCCTTTTCTCTCACAAATTATTGGATTTTACAATGCTTAGTCACCTCCCTAAATTCAGCTGCAGATTCAGCTCCTTAACTAAGCATGAAAAGCAGAGACCTTCTGAGAAGAAAAACAGAATATAAGCAGGTATTCTTATTACAAGAACTGCTCCAGACAAAGAGATGACCAATTAATATTTTCACATGCTCTGCACCTACACCACTAACACAAAGCAAAACACTTGTGACCTCCCATCAACAAAATCTTTCAAGTATCATTATTCACCTGGATTAAGCAGGCACTTGCACTTGAGTGCACAAACAAATCCAGCCAACCCCAAGATAATTTAAGCATGTGCCTCAAATTAAATACAAGACTGGATGTTCTGGCTCAGGGAAGTCTTCAGAACCTTTCATTACACACTTTTCAATGCAAGACAGAAGCACAATTCTGAAGCAAAGGAGAAGACTGAAAAAGAAGCATCACAATTTATTTATGGTCAGTGTTTTATCTTTAAATCAGACTGGGAGGGAAAGACCAGCAGGAAAGAGGCTCAAAAATTGTTTCAAAGACACTACTGCACTGGCTGTCTAGTAGTAGATGAATCATTTAGTAGTCAACCTTGCAATAACTCAAATTGTTTTGGAAGACATTCATATTGCAAAATTGTAAGCGCATATATTAACAGTGAGTCAAGTTGAATCTAACCCTTTTTCATTTCACATTTACTTTAGACATATTTTCTCCAGTACAGAAAGAACAAACTTAAAGGAAAAAAACCCCATCATGTAGATTAGAGTTTATTGATTATGCAGACACTAATTCCAGCCCAGCTCTTTAAGATCTCTCCAAGGGAAAAGAAAGAGATGGTATTTACAGAAATTGCTTCTAATGAGAAAACCTTAAGGCAAGGAAGGTGAACCTAACCGGAATGAGTATCAATTTTATAGAATATAAACAACTGTTTGCTTTTGTAATTGCATTTGCCTTTCTAACTACAGTCCCTATTCTCTACCTTCCTCCAGAAACACCCACCGCTAGGCAAGGATGGCCAAAGCTGGATTACATCACTGTAACTAAGAGGAAAACATGTTATGATTTACTTAAGCTCACCTTTTTCAGGGAAAGCCTTAAGTTTATCAGTTTAAAAAAAATTGCTATAAAATCAGTGTCACATAGGGACTATCCCTTTTTCCCTACTGATTTGAACAGCACAGTATTGAATAGAGCGCTATGATGAAGGACTGTTTTATTTCTAAAACAAAACCCAGTGTCCCAAGCAGCTAAATTCACTTCAGAGAAGGCAACAAGAGCAGGGAAATTACTTTCTGAAAATGAAAAGAAGAAGAGCTACTTCTTCCAAGTCTTCTCCTGAAAAGACAATTTTCTTGAAGGTAATGATGAAGTATCCTTTGTTGGCTACAGACCTAAGCCAGCAGGACCTTCACAAGTTTTTCTGCAGGCAGAAGACACTCAATCCAGCAAAGCTAATCCCTGTTAAACTCCTGTGTTATAGCTAGGAGGTGCCACGGGTGCTGAAGCTCCAACACCTGGGGTGAGCAAGGAACCCTGACCACATGGGTGTCACACCTCCTCTAACAGCCCTTGGCTCTGTAGATACCAGCTTTGCCTCCATCAGATGTGAAGTACCTGCACTCCCTCCATCGCCAAAGGAAGGGAGCCAAAAAACCCAAATGAGCATAAAGCAACCACATTTTAAAGAATACTCTAACCTGAGCTACAGCTGAGTTTGGACGCAAAGAGATTTGGGTTTCATGGACAAGCAGCAATGACAAAAGAGGAATTAAGTAAACAGACATTTGCCAAATACAACTTTCAAAAACAATTTGTTAGAAAATGGAAACTTTGGTGGAGGGTAGGAATAGAATGGAATGGACATTCTCACAGCATCACATTTTTATTTAGAGAAGACAACCAACGAAAAAATAAATACATTTTGCAGATGGTCTGCCTCCGAATGGCCCTGATAAAAGCTGCTGTGCCTTGACTCTGGGCCAGTCACATTCCATTTCCAACTGCACAGCCTTCAGAAGCATTAGCAGTAATTAAGAAGAGCCAAGCATAGTGATAAGCCAGATGTCTATAAAAGAAATATATGCTGCACTGATACAGATTTATTTTTTCTTTCACTTTTCAGTGGACTAACATGGTACACTCCTTATAAAAACATTTTTCAAGTCCTTCATTTATTCTTCCAGTGTTGACTCACTGAATCCCAGATGGGACTCTTGGCATCACTCATCCCAGCATGTCTACAGGACAGCACCAAAGACTTTATGTGTGGTCACCAAGCAGATACTGCTCTTTCAAATTGCCACATAAGTGCCTGAAGCACAATTCTTGGGAATTCACTGTGATCTCACAAAAAGCATTGAGAACCTCTGATCTAGTCCAATACCTTTTCATTCAAATAATTTCTCCAAGAATTTTGGCCCCCAGTCACCACCATTTGGCCTATACCACCTGTTTTCAAAAGATATGCAACCTTGACCTAAAAGCCTCCACAGGACGAGAACTGCCCATAGCCAGAAGCAATTTTCTTCAAACAGTGATATTCTTCTACTATTAAGCAAGCAAACGATGCACAGTTTTGCTGTGGTAGAGGTAGGATAGGGGAATTTGATCATTTTGTGTCATCTCCCTCTTTGTACCATATATAACCCAGTGCTCACTTGTGCAGCTCACTGAAAGATTAGTTGGCTCATTCAGACAGGCAAGGGTAGACTCCTAAGGCGTTTAAGTGATTTGGGGCAGGATGATCATCTGTCTCCTCCCTGCCCACAATTAACTGTTCCATGGCCCCTGTCTGTGCTAGGGCTGAGCATGCTGGGGAAGTGAGAAAAACAGAGGAGCTGAGTTCCTTCCACCATGACAGGGAGTGTCTCCTCTCCCTCAGTCTTCAGTGGTCTAAAGGAAGCTGTCACAAAGGGAACCAAACCCATTGAAGTCCAGGGTCTTTCTTATTCAGCCTAAAGCTCAGTGTTTCAAACAGTAGGGAAATTAAACAATAAAGCTTTGAAGGAAGCTAATAAATCATTGTGTATCTATGCTCAGATGGTTGTAAGGAGCATGACAAACTTGAATCAGCCCGCAAATTTCTAAAATTAAACAGTTCTTGGTGTTACAGAGGTCAGCCATCTGTTCAAATGTTCATGTTTTAGTTAATATAACTCTTCTTCTTCCACTCTTGTCTCCTGACTCAAGCATACTCCCTAGGAAGATGAGAGTACGAATCCCTAGGAGAGAATATGGCTGAAGTCACCACAACTAGCCAGCCCTCCTCTTCCCCAGAGAACTGCCCACATAAAGCATGTTTGTGCTTAGGTCAAACTACAGAGGCAAACAAGAAAAGTGGTGGAAAGAACAGTGTATTATCCAGGTCTTCCAGGAGCACCAAAGCTTGCAGAGAGCCAGGATTTCTGGTGATATTTTCAAGAGAATTTGTCAGGTTCTGAAAGCTGCACGCAACATCCCTGGCTTGCCAGGAGACCTCTGGACCTCTGGCCAGAGGAGCACTTCAGCATTCAGCTTTATAAACTGCCATCTCATGACAGGAAGAAAGTGAAATATGACTGCTCTCAACAGATTTCATATACATTTGTAGTGGAACTGCTTGCTTTATAAAAATTTGGAATTACTTGGAGTTATTCAGCAAGCAAGGCCAGTCCCAGGCTGAAGCTGGGTTTATAGAGCAAGAAATGGGTTCCAAGTTGTATATGGTATGAGATGTGATGCAAAACAACCAAATTCTGCTGTTTGACATCCTTTCACAGTCTGGGTTATTCTGTCTTCTCCTCTATTCCTGGTAATTAAAGGAGGAACAAAAACCCATGAGTTCTGATAAAGGTGAAGAATGAGTGGGACAGGAAGACAGAAGCCAAACAAGCACTTTCAGGAAGAAACCAAATTTGGGCAGGGGAAAAGCCAAAGTTAAAAATATGTGGAAGTGGTTGACTGAGAATAGGTTGCTCTTCTGCAACCATCAACCTGCTTAAAATATGTCTTCAAGCAAACTGGCCAATGCATTTCAGATACAGGTAGCCGTGGTCCATCAGGACATCTGGCATGAAGGAAAAGACAAAATATGCATCTTTAAACCTTTGACTTTAGGCTGAGAATGGTGTCCTCAAAGCAACATGCTGCTTTATTTGGTATAATTTTAAACCAGCAGGAGTTGGAAGAGGTTTTGATAAAGACATTTGGATAAAATTCTGTACAACAGATATTGTGCAGAACTACCTACTGGGTTAAACTAAGCTGAATTTAGATGGAGAAAAGTATACTTACTTCTAAGTAAGTATACTTAGAAGTATACCATCTTGGTACAGGTGTGAATCCCTGGTATTGGACGTGGCTTAATTCAGGGGAATAACAGTGAATGAATTACTGGAAATATTGCCATTCATTATTTTCTAACACTTCCAGTTTAAAGTTTAGCAAACGCTTCACAGCTTGACCTTTGGGATGAATGTAAAAGCAGTACTACAGTATGAAAACAAAATATTTTCCTCCTTTTTTTTTAAGTCAATAGGACCTGTACTATTTGAAGAATGGTAGCCTCAGGGAATCTGTTTCACTGCAAAGCCATTTAGGCAGCTGTCATTAGTTTAAAAGCTCATTTTTGTTTAATGACTGCTGTTTCACATACTCCCAATGCCATGTATTGTAACTGTCATCCCTAAACCTTAGATTTATGAAAGCATACAGCAGCAGCATTATACTCACGGGTCTGCTGGTATTCCCATTATTAAACCACTTCTTGCAAGTTTTGACTTGTATTTAGGCATAACAAATCCTGTGTTCTGCGTGGGTGCTGTCTTGGAGGTGGATGCTGCTCAGTTCCCCCAGGATGCCTGGCTATCCAGGCAGAGACATCATCATCCCCAGCCAGGGCATCTTGCAGAGACTGGGAGAAGGATGCTTGAAATGCAACAAGAAATAAAATAAAACTTTTACATTTGTTTAGATATACTTTATTATTATGGGAAGGATTCAGAAGGGGTGGAAAGCAAGATAAGGCCTACTCTCCTACTAAGTCACATTTTATCCAGGGTGCAGAGAAAACATGGTTGGAGGGGAACACTACCACAAAGTTGTTAAACATCTGGAAACAACTGAAGAACCAGATAACCTGCAAAACCAAACCCTTTTTCCTTGAGTCCCAGGCTATGATCTTTAAAATACACTGATTCATGAGGATATTCTGAAGTAATTTCCCAGGTACCACACAAAATGCATAATTAATACCTGTTTGCTGTGAAATTCCTTTTCCACCTGCTATCTTCTATCACTTCTCCACTCAGCTGCCACTTTACAGGTAAATTCACCTCCCACTATTTTTATAGTGGAGAACAGGGACCATTCCATCCTCTTATCTCACTCTCTGACTGAAGAGCTGAGTCTATGAACTCTACTTGGTCAAACTTAAAATAAATAACCAACCAAAATGAAATTAAAAAGCTCTTTCTTCAGATTCAAAACAGTTAGAAAACACATGAAAACTCAGGGAAGGTATTCCTGGCATATTCTGAAACCAGTGTGCACAGATTTTACATTCTCAACTTTATATTTTCAGGCACTTGTATTAACATATCTATTTATTGTGCTCCTTGTTGCAGTGTTAAAATATTTCATTATCATTCAGAGAGAAGGTATGTTCACCTAGAAATAAAAGGATTTAAAACCAAGCTGCCTTAGTGATTCCAATATAAATTACTAGAACTAGATAATTAACTATTCTAACGAATAGGCAGTAATGGTAAATAACTAATGAGACATGATTTATACCCACAAGGATATGTCTTAATACTGATGTGCCACAAAATAATTTTGGGATGGTAAATACCTAAAATGAAATTTCCTCCCCAAATTATAAAAAGTAACATATTTCCTAAATTATTTTGCCTGTGGTATTTCATCAAATAAAATGACAAATTATATTCCCTTTGAAATTCAATGAAGGCCAAATACAATTTTTTTGTGGAATGAAAAATTCTTTCATTTAATCCACTTCATTTTTACTGTAACAGATTTACTACACTCAATTTACTGATGAATTCAATATGGAGACAATGAAATCTTCGGCTTTAGGGTGTAAGATAGTCAGACAGCAAGTGCCAAGCAAAGAAAATCTCTCCCACCACTCCTGCACAAAATCAGGAACACAGCTACAGCTGAGACCTACAGCCCAGTCTTCTTCCAGCTCTCCAAACCTCTCTGCACTTGAATAGAACAAAGTTGTTTAGTCGGAAAAAGACCCAGAGTGACCATCTAGTCTAACTGCAGACCCCAATGCTTCTTTCCAGACAACAACAAAATCTAGACAAGGGACTGATAGCCATGTCTGCTTTTCCTGGGAATTCATGTCAGCTCTCTGGAAAGGAACAACTGGAATTTTGACTTCAAAGAGACCAGATTTTATGGTAGCTCATACCACAAGGGTGATATTTATAAATACCAAATGCAAAGGGAGAAGGAAACACAACTGCCTGGCTTAGCTGAGATTCTCTTTGTTCACACAAAAAGGTTTGCACCCCAGCAGCCCCATTGATGCTCTGCTGGAACTTCACCAGAACACCATGCAGGAGGAGGGCAATGCCTGGACATGACAGCAGATGTACAAGCAACACTTGGTGGTGTTAGGGGAACTCCCCTCTCCCAAAAACTCCCAAAAAAAGCCTGCCAAACAAAATCATTAACAAAGCAATGTGCATCCTATGTCAAAATTATCCATATATTTTGTTATAGTAAAATTGGCACATTATGTTCTTCTACCATAAATGGTGTAACGGAGACCAGAGCTGACCAGCTGATTTCCACACCTGCTGCAACAGCTCATGGTCAGCAGGGAACAGGACTCTGCAAGAACCTGCCTGGAGACCTGCACTGGCAAACCCACAGCATCTTCTCCCCCATTCACTGCACACGCTGTGCTGCCCACACTGAACCGTGGAGAATCCAACCCTTACCACAGTTTTTTTTCTATTTAAGGTAGTAGTCAAGCAGTTATTGAATGTTATCCTGCATTCCTGCTAATTAAGGAGAAGGCTGCAAAACCCCCCTTATTAAATGCCTCCTTCATTTCAAAAGAAGGCTTGATGGGGATGGAAATGCTCCTTCTGTCTCTCTGTATGTTCATACTCACACAACTGCAGACCACACTCAACACAACCATGGCTGCCTCCTGCTGCCTTTGGGTGCCATGAGCCAGTTACAGCAATTAAGCTGCTCACCAGCCAGGCTGTCCCAGGATACAGAGCCCAGGAGGATGCCCACATTGAGCCTCTCTCTCCATCACCCCTCCTTCCAAATGCTGAGGAAGGCCAGAAAGGCTCCTAGAAACACCCCCTCAGGAGACAGTGCTGCATTCCTAGTCCTGGAGTAGCCCCTATCCCAGTGAATCCTGGAGCTGAGAAGCCTAGGAGTGGCAATGCCCATTCCACTGAGTTCCCCAGAAAGGGAGCTGCATCCAAGCTGCTTACAGGAAATATTCCCTGGGCTACTGTCACTCTGCTATGCAATTCCTAGATCACCAAAGCAATGTAGTGAAGCAATTTTTGCACCCACCATCTTTGCAAACCATGCTGACTTTTAGTGGTAGCACCATTCAGACCCATTGCAAAGGAAGTTTTTTTTATCATCTTCATATTTGTCCCAGTAGAGGAAAATCATGCCTCATCTCATTGCATTCCCTTTCAAGAAAGGCCATGATTTTTTTTCTGACCCTCTGGAAACACAGTGGTTGGCAGTCTATCCAGCCTGCAGGCATGCAGCTGGACAGACATGCTGTCTGTAGATATTTCTGACTGCATCCCTTAGCCAAGCTTAACCCTAGGATGCTTGTTTATCTTTGCATTACCAGGGTACCAAGCTGCTGAAGAGTAATGAGAAGGAGCTGAGCAAGGTAAGGATCCACTCCAAATTACCATTTTTTAAAATTAAGACTGGTGAGGCCTGATAAAAGGAGGATGTACAGAACTGCTGGTCAGGGCAGGTCTCATGTGCTTGAATTAGAAGGGTCCTCAAGGCTTCAGGTGAGTGAAACCCACTGCACTCCCTTGGTGACTGCCCAGGTAACTCCACTGGGCATTCCCAAACTTTGCTCCCTCTTACACCAAAGCCCTCCACTTACACCAAAACTTCTTCCAGCAAGTACCAAGTCTAGCTAACACGACAGAGGTCAAAGGAAAATTAAAAGTGTAATAACTCACTGTAGAGGAGAAGGGGGGGAAAAAGTATCGAGTTCATGACTAATCTTTGCAGCTCTTGCCATAGACAGGATTTGTACAGACATGTTGATTTTTTATAAAAATAGTAAATCGTATTACACCCATGCTGCAAGACCAAAGATTCACAACGATACCTTAATACAGCTTAAATAAAAATAGTACTACCTGAGTCAATCTGAGCATGATAATGCTTTGTAATCCCACACTCTTAGGGGATGAACAGTTGTATAGCAGTGAATCAACACGAGATACTTGCATTAGGAGCCATTCCTTTTTCATGCCATATAGCAATATCTCTACAAAATGGAGAAGGCAGGTGGTGTTTGGGGGAGCACAGCACACAGTGGGGAAAACAGGCAATTACAGAGCCCCACTATCTTCCAGCTTGGAAATCTCAGCTAACAGTTTACTTTTTTAAAAGGAAAGTCTGCTTTAGTTTTTCCCCATCACAGTAAAGAATAAAGGAAAAACTTTGAATTTTAAAAGTTTTTGAAAAGTGAGCAATCCCAAAGCCTGTGAGCACTCACGCAGGAGATTCATTCATAAAAACAAACACAGCTGAACAGCAGTGTTGCATAGTCATTCTGGATTTTTTTTCTTAACATCCTTGAATGAGCAAACAGTGAATATGGAAAGTAAATGTGCAGTACAACATAGAAAGGTCTACACAAAGGAGACATCAGTAAAACCTATTTATAATAAGAATGTAAAAGCTGAAGATTCAAAGAGCAATTTTTAAAGGTGGTTAAGGAAAAATTTGGAAGGTTTGATTGAAGACACTTTAAACCATAATTAATTGGTTTAAAATTGTAACAAAGTATTTTCAATTACTTTGTTACATAAGCTACTCACAAAAGGTACTTAATTTGCTATTGTGCTCTTCATTTGTGCTTTTTTAAGAGACATTTTCCAGTTAATTGCACTTCCATCTCCCCTCTCTGTACCCACAGTATAGATTTATGTATGGCAGACATGTGGCACTCACAGTCCCCTCCAGAGAGTAGGGAAAGGTAAAAGGAAAAGTAAACAGAACTGAAAGGTCTTCCTTTCCCCAAGAGGACTTGAGTTTGAGTTCTGAAACAAGGCAGATTTTCAAGTCTGTAGTGCAGATGATGCCCAGGGGAAGGAGACCACAGCCTCAAATTCCTACTTATCTTGCCTGCTCCCTTCTCCTTCTGTGCCCTGTTCCTCGGCCTGGCACTGCTGCTGGGTTTTTTTATTCCTGCAAAGCCTGAATGCTCACAGGAAGGGTGATCCCATGGGACCCTGGATAGGGGGATACAGGTAGGCTTAAAGAAGGCAGAGAAATGCTGACAAGGGTAGTAGAGGCAGAGTCAAGCTGAAAGGCACCAGGACTCAAGGATGAGGAGATTTCGGTGAGCAGGGACGGACATCCTAGTGATGACCAGAGCCAGGTCACGGGGACATGCCCATGGCCTTGCTCTGTGCACAGAACATACAGCATATTTCCAACAAATTTCCCAACAGCAGTGGCAAGAACATTCCTTGATTTCCATGTCTTGCCACAGGTGATCCTGAGATATGTTCAGAAGCTCAGCCCTCCAGTACTTCTTGCAACCTCCCATTCAAGGGGACCCTCCTTCCCACAAACACAAAGGCTGCAGAGGTTTTAACTCAGCTTTCAGTTTAAAAATATAATGTTTCTCAAAGCCAGTTTAGTAGGACAGATCTGTCAGTCTGGCTGCAAAAAGTTTCGCTTCCACGCATCAAACACTCCAGCTTTGGATCAGAGAAGCAGGGAGCCCTATTCCAGACTCAGAGCCCCATGTCCATGCAAGCAGCAGGCAGTTTCTGAAATTATGTTCACACTATCACATGTCCCATCCTCTGCCTTCCCTGGCCATGGGTCACAGCTGCTCATGTGCTCCTCCAGAACAGTACAGAGCACACAGCAATGGCACCGCCATGGCCCCCCTGCAGTGCACCCGTGACAGAGGCAGCCCTCCTGACCACATCCCAGCTCCAACCTCCCAGCACAGCCACCCCAGCAGCACCCTAAAACATGCCAAGGCATGCTGACCCAGCTGCCCATTCAAGTGTCCTGAGCAGGGTGGTCTTGATGGGTGCATGTCCCATCATGTGTCTGGCTCCCTGGTCTTCCCTGCCCAGAGCTGCTTATGTGCTTACAGGCAGAAACACAGGTAAGCAGCTTGCTGCATCAGACCCTGTGGTATCCCAGCAGGAAAGCATCCAAATGTCAACTCCCCCTTGCTTACCACACCCTTCCATGGCCAGCACCCTCAACTCCAGATGTGTGTAGCTGGGGTAAAATTCAAGCTACCTTCAGTCATACACATTTTAGTTTCATACTTTGTTCTGAAGCCATCCATGTGCCGCTGGCCACACGTTACATTTTGGAACATGTCCAATCAGACTCAGCACTGGTCTGCCTTCAAGTCTGTCTCTTACTACACGTTAAACATGAACTGATGTAGCTTGACCACTGTAAGGCTCCGTACAGGAGCTCTTATGATCTGGAGATGTACCTTCTTCTGGTATGGATCATAGGAATTCCCAAACTGAAATCATAGACACACCGGAACTTGAAAACAGGAGGAATACAGACCACTGAAGCATCAAGAAATGTGATTTCCAGGCCACCAAACAATGCTAATCTCTGTTAGCAAAAGTGCATCAGGAGCCCAAGCTCCAAGGAAAGACCACAGGAACTTTTCAAAGCACTATCCAAGAAAAACACGTATTAACCAGTCTAGAGTGGTTTTTTACTCATACCATGTTCAGGTGTTACCTGAAACAAGAAAACAAGAAAAATCCAATTTTAAGTACAATTTAAAGAGACAGTTTAAAATTACCTGGATTTTGCACACATGGTATTACTGTCATCCAACCCATACTCCTTTCTGTCCTCAGAAGAAGAATTTTGTTTCATTTTTCAACCTCTCAAAAAAGAGCCACTGAATATTCAGGTCTCAATGCAGAAATTAGCAATATAAACCATGCAGGTTTACAATACAGATCCCACCCTAGCTGCGGAGCTGGGGAAGAGGAGGGATTCATAAGCTACTGCTCACAAAAGCGTTCTGGTGAAAGGCACATGAGATTCATGATTTGGGCTTGTAAAACTCAAGTTTTAGGAACGTAAGTCTCAATATAGAAAATAAGGATAAAACAGCTTACTAAGTAAGGGATGTTTTTACTGCTGAAAGAGGGAGTTGATAAGATATACATTTGAGGAGTGTTAAGTAAGTCCCTTATAAATACAAAGTAACTGTTTTCTAGCACAATGAACTCATATTTAGGTTGACAGACACACCAAACTCCATCATCCTCCCCTGCCCTGAGAAATTATCAGTGTGGATGGCTACATTTCACCTGTAGGGATACTTCAAATCAGCCTGGGACCATGTGTATCAAAAGGCATCTGATCTATGGGAAATACACAGATTTGGAAGACAGAGAAGTCCATTAGAGGTTTGGGGCACTCTGCCATGGTTCATTAGTCAGTCTCAACACACAAGAGCTCTAATAGCTTGTATCCTGTGCACTAGGGAAATGCAACGAAGGAATGAACTTCCTGAGGAATTAATGGGTAATTATATAATTTGGTTAATCTCATGGGAAAGAACTCTAGAATTGAAAAAGGAAATAGAGTATGTATTTCTCTAGAAACAACGAAAACAAACAGCAAAGGGTGTTACAGAGCAGAGTCTCAGCTGGCACCATTGGCGAGACCAGCGCCAGCAGAGGAAAAGAAATTGCACTGATTGACATGAGCATTTTGCACCTGCAATGGCACCAGTTGGCAGTTCTTAGCGATCTCATCCTCCTGCAGCTCTTGAATGATTTAATGTTTCACTTACTCACAAATAAGAACCTAATGAAGTGCATAAAAATGAAATACATGGGAGCCTTGAGTGCAGGCAGAACAAAATCAGTCACATGTGGCAGAGATTAGCATGGGTTATGCAGCTCATATAACTCTGTGGAGGTTGCATTCCTTTAGATTAACACCTTGGACAGAACAGAGGGAAAAAAATCCTAAGGTTGCTTTCTGACACAAAAAACACAGCCCCGGTGAGATGTGTAGGCTTTTAGTAAAAAATGCAACGTATTTTGTACAGATTTTCCCTAAAGTCAAGTACTTTTTAAAATGTAACACTTCACATATCCAATCTCAGGAAATTATTTTTAGTGCAAAGGTTATTATTAAGTGCAAATCTTACCATTTTGACAACAAACCCCTGCTTAAAGATTAGCCCTGCCAGCTTTAAAATTAAAGCACATAATTAACTCAGCAAATGCAAACTTCTGCACTCAATGCAGAACAAAAAACAACACTTGCATTTTCTATTTCTCGTTTAGTTTTACTATTACTAAATTAAGGAGTGCCTTGAAAGAAGCAGGGTCTGCAAAGTACTCACCACCTATTTTGGAATCTCTTCAGAGAAAGTCCACGGGGCTCAATTACCTGGAAGGGAAGACACAAACCAAACATGCTTTACATTACAGCTTTTCTCTAAGTGACAATCTTGGCCTCTCCAGTAAAAACTACTGTTCCCAAGTTAAAAAAAAAAAAAAAACCAAAAAAAAAACCAACAACAACAACAACAAAAAACCCCAGAAATAGTCTAAACATGCAAAAACCCCTGCTCCAGTTCTTACCCTAATTACCCTATAATGGGAAACAACTTTGTTTTGTATTTGCGTTTTATTATTTGTTCTGAAATATGAAATATTTCTATATTGAAAAATGCACAGATTTGTCTTGAATTCAGACAGCAAATTCTTCTGACATTCAATAATCTGTTGAAATCACCCTTCTTATTTTAAATAGTTTTTTGTAAAAAGTCATCTTTCAAAATAAGTAAGTATCAAGTTCAGATTCAGAAGGTTTGCTTGGCTTATACCACAGAATATTTTTACACCAAGATGTAAAACCTGGAACAAAATAAATGAAAAATATGAAAGCCAGTTCCGAGTTTACTCCAGCCACTAAGTGTTGCTCTGAAAGGTTAGAAATCACTTTTTTTTCACTGAGCATGCTTCTCAAGGAAAAAGAATATGATAATTAGCATCCCATAAGCATCTGTCAGCTCTGAATGCTGAGGGTTCATTAGCCTTTAAGGAGCCGGAGATAAGAGCACCAGGAGCAAGGTTCACCTTCTCCTGTGATTCCTAATCTCTCAAAATCTGTGGATTAGAAAATCGAAAGCAAGTGACTTGCTCTGACTGCCTCTCACAGAGCTGACCATGATTTTCCTCCACCACCAAGGCCAAGGTCAGCTGGGAAGAATTCATCTTCTCCAACCCAATACACCAATTTCTTTCCTGCCAGATCCCTGTCTGACCCAGTAACCCTGTAACTTCTGCAAACAAAAGCCCACTGTGTTTAGGTGCCTCCAGCCCACACCTAGCACCCATGCTTGGTCTGCCTAATGCCAAACCCCAGCCACAGACATCCCAGACAAAGCCTCCCAACAGTCTCCTTTGACACTTCACCATCCCTACAAGCAGGAGTTCCTGCTTTTCATTATACCACTCACATTCATTTCCACTGGTCCTTACCCCTACAGACACAGGGTTTCATATTTCTCCCCTTACAGCAAGCTGCTGCTGTTTGCTGACACTGTAAACTCCTCGTGCCAATCCTACACCTTCTCTCCAGACCAAACACCCTTATTCCTTCCCATCTTTCATCTTGAGTCCTGTTATTTAGATTCTTACTGGCCTTTTTGATTTTTTTTACATCTTCCCTCAGTGCAGTGCCTCATGCAGGCTTTACTACTCCAGCAATGCCAAAGCACCAGGTGAACCCTTCACTGGACACAAAGTCCCCCCCCAGTGGAAGCATGTGTCTGCTGCTGTTGGGGCAGGATGATGCTGCAGAAGCAATGTATGACCCACCATGACCCCACAACACTTTTCAGTGGAGGTCCTTCAACCACCCCTGAGTATTCTGTACAGCCAACCCACTCACCAGAGACAAATGCAAGCCCACACTAAAGCCTTTTGGTGGGAATGATGGACCCTCCAAGGTCATCTTCTGATTCTGTCCAAAGTTACTTGAAAATCAAATAACTTTCTCCTGCCAAGTACTTGTAATATCCCCTAGTTTGGTGCTACTTGTTGAGTCTGAACCAGCATTTTATCAAATGCATCAGTAACAATGATCCATGCCATAGGGTCCACTTCTGTAAATTCTCACCCAACAGTACTTCTGAGCTTGATCACACACAGAAGTTAAGTCTGGATCATGGCCAGCACACCTACCTTGCACTATCCATAAGTTTCAACCAAATTCTTTTCCTTATTTTTTTCCATGAATATCAAAACATCACAAAAACTTAACTAGGATTGGAGTAGATCATATAATCTGCTCTTTTTCTATCTACAGAACCTGTTAGCCTTCTCCAGAGAACAATTAGGATGTCTGACATTATTTGTTCCAAACTAACCCATGCTGTTACTCAGCACCCAGAAGATGACTAGTTTGGAAATAATTTATTAACTTCCAGAAAAACACTGTAATAAAAGTAAGAGTGTCTGCACTGCCATTCCATCTCCTCCTTTAAAAAAAAATTAGTACTATATATTTTGGTTTTTGATTGTTATGGTAACCTCACAAATTCGCCACAGGTTTTCAGAAGTAAACATCAAGATGAAAAGAAGTCAAGCAGCCAGCAGAAATACAGCTCCTTCTACAAATCACAAGAACAAAACAAGAGTCACAGAGGTGAGGTTAGGGTATCCTGCCCTGACATGGGGTCACCAGTCATCCCCTGAGGTGTCCTCTCCCCTGATGACTGGTGGGTGATGCTGGTTGAATGTCTTGTACTGAAGACCAACCTTCCCACATGCATCTTCCCATCATCTGGGGAGCAATTTCAAACAAACTTCCCTAAGGGCCAAAGAGCCTAGAAGGAAAAATAAAGGCAAAGACAAAACCCCTTAAGTGTGTGCCTCCTAAATGATTGCGTTCTTATTTTATCCTGGTAGCTTCCCTCATCAGTGCAGGTTTTAATTGCACCAATCTTCTGCTCCCAGGAAGTAAATTCCAACATATTTTCTGTTACCATAAAATTTTATGTTACTCTTGAGATCCCTGGGCAGGTACTCATAAATGCTGCAACCTGGCAGCAACAAAAACATTTAAGCAAATCATTTTAGATTCAACATCTTTTTATGATAAAAACTTACTATCCTTATCTTACAGAGTGATGGATGTTATTTCTTCAAGTTGCAAAACAAATGAACACCAATGGAAAAACAAGATAAGGACTGAATTTGGTCCATGGCAAAATAGGAAACACAATCCACAAACTCTTTTCTCTTCTGTGTTGCTGCTACAAAATTGTTGTACTTTCTCCATCCAACAAGCCAAATAGTGCAATATTATTTGGCCATATTTATATGCTCAAAGTGAATGGAATTTCACAGTCCAGATGCTGGATTTTGGCATTCTAAAAGACTTTCAGGGATGTCTGAAATCATATAAAACCTTTGTTCCAACTTGCAGGAGTAGAGGGTAATTGGATAGCACACATTAATTTCTATGTTTACAGTCCACGCAGTATTCAAATTCACTGACAATTAAAAGTATGCTATAAATGAATTAGCAGAAGAAACTCATGGCAGAAATTAAATTACAAAGCAGAATTAAAGGAAGAGATGTCAGAAACTTTTGGAAGCTGGGCAGGAAGAGGTGAGTGCATCAGTCTACTATTTTCAGAGCTGCTAGCAAAAAGCTGAAGAAGAAGACTGCTCCAAATAATCACGTGAAAAGAGCCTCCTTACAAAAAGGGCTTAATTGAGAGACCTGAGAAACCAAGGTGACACATTATTTTTTCAGAACACATTTTGATCTGACAGGGCTAAAACTCCCTCTGAGGGGTCAGATATCACCCGCCCCTGCCTGCACCACAAGCATTGCAGCTCCGCCATGTCCTGCAGAATCCTTGGACAGGCCTTGGCTTGTACCAAAGGCACTGCAGACACATTTACTTTTCTTTTGTCTTGTTTTTCGAAGTGATTTTAACCCCATTCCTTTACTTTGAATCATAGGTATTACATTTTAAGCAGATTTCTTTCTACTGAATGGAGAAGCCTCAAATGCTGTGGTCGGTTTTCTTCCTGTAGTGTCTTATTTCACCCTGCCCTGTTCTAGCCTCCATTTGCTCCCCTTTGGGTGATACTATTCTTCATCAGTCTTGATGCCATTTACCAATAAAGCCCTCCCACACCTCCGAGGTTCAGCTTTCATAACTGCATTAAGACAAATCAATACTGTTATTAACATTGCCACGTTTGTGGATAATGTGACCTGCCTGCAAACGCCGCATGCAGCAGTGGAGATACTCCCAGGACTACATGAAGTCTCTGCACTCCCTTATTTGTGATTTCTTTTTCAAGTAGACCCTGCTATTTTATAAATTTGGGGTGGTTTTTTTTATCTTTTTCTTGCAAATGCAAACTGATGAAGGCTTGTAGGACACAATTTTGCAGTTCCCTTCACGTGTGGGTAGCAATACTCCACGGACATTCAAGAACTAATTGTCCCGTTGCTTTGCAGTTGGACTCAATGACCATTGTAGGATCTTTATAACTGAACTGTTCTATTCTACTCTAACTTTCCTCCAGTCTCCCCCAGCTGGCTCACTGGTCTCTCACTACTGCACCTCAGCTTTGCTGATTTTCTGCACATGCTTGTGGATGCATCCAGACAGCACATACAGCCATGCCAACACTTTTCCTGGCTGACCAGCAGCTCTGGAGTGTGTCCACCAACCCCTTCCTCTAATGCACAGTCTCTTCCCACTCACGTCTCACCCCCTTCTCCTCCCCATCTTTCACACCAGGCCTATAAGCCACCATGCCTGGAGCCCACCTCGGCATATGATTCAACCCACAATGCCAGGAAAGAAATTCCCTGGCAGAAGCAGAGGCCTCTAGGCCCCTACATTCCAACAGAGCTGTTGGTCAGTTCACTCAGGCCACCAAAGGACAGTCACTACCCAAGAGCGCTGCCAACCTGACTCAAGAGAGCCCAGATGCCATCGCAGCCCAGCGCAGGCTGCTGGGCAGGTTTTCCAGCCCTTCCTGACCTCCAGGATGCTACAGTTAGGGAATTAGACACTGGCTAATGTAAAAGCTAATTCAAGTGTTCTTCTCTGTTCAGCCCTGCTGTGGCTGCAGTGCAGAAACACCTCGGACTGTGCATCACCTGAGAGGCTGGTACTGCTGAGCAAGATTGATGCTGTGTCCACAGCATAAACTGCTGCCCTCCTTTTTCTGTCTCAGATTTCTGTAGTGGCACCTCTCCCATTACCATTTCACCTAAGCAGTGTGCTTGCAACACCCTCAGTAACTACAATAATAGTAATAACACCAGAGCATGGAGGCAACACCAAGCACTGACAGTATCAGGAAACAGCAACAGGGAGACGTTCAAAACATTCTTCGAGGCCATGGATTGCTTATTTGGAACACCTTCTACACCTATTGACTGAACAGCTTCAACAGGCTCCCAGGCTGCTTTGATTTCACATGCTGTAAAGCAGCCTGCATTTTTAGCAGGTGTCCAACTCCTGCCAGCTCTCTGCCTCCAGGGTTTCCCTTCTGCAATTTACTTAGACAACCTTTTAATATGAATTTTCACAACCTGAAGGCTGTTGCTGTATCACTGGTGCTTACATCTGTTCACAAAGTCACCCTGACACTGCTTGATGAATATAACCTGCAGCAGCGAAGTGAAATGCAAAGCCAGGTCCACCCCTCAGCAGGGAAAAAACCCCAAAGAATTGTAGAGGTAGAATCATAGAATAGTTTGGCTTAGAACGCACCTTTAAAGGTGATACAGCCCAACACCCCTGCAATGCACAGGGACATCTTCAGCTAGATCAGGTTGCTGAGAACACCTTCCAATGTCACCATGAATCTTCCCAGGGATGGGGCATCAATCACCTCTCTGAGAAACCTGTGTCTGTGATTCACCACTCCCACAGTAAAAAACTGTTCCTTACATCTAGTCTAAGGCAACTTTCTTTTGGTTTAAAACCATTACCCCATATTGTACCATCAAAAAACCAAACAAAAATCAAAACAATTCCAAAAACACAAAACAAACAAACAAAACCCCCCAAAACAAACAAACCATAACCCAGCTTAAACAAAGGAGAGTGGGTCTGCTGGGTGTTGCAGGGATGGTGGTATAATCTCTGCCCTGCTTTCCTTCAGTTTCCCTTGGCAATCAGTCTATCAGGTAAGTCAACAAGTCTTTGAGAGCACAAGATATTCACCTGGGAGCTTAAATTAAACTCTCAAGTGAGTAAAAGACCAACATCTTTCTCTGGAAGGCTGTGACTTATGCTCCTGCCCAAGCAGGAACATCACACCTTAGCTGTGAGACATCAGAGTTGGGCTCACAGAAGTCACAGATATCCTACCAAGTGAATACATCTATTGCCTTAGATTTTTCCTGTGGGATTTTAGAAAATGCTCTGTGCTGCCCTGTATAGGTTCATAGCATATCTGCTCTGCTGGAGCTCTCCTTATAGCACAGAAACACTTGGAGCAGACTCCAAAATGGTAGCACCTACACTAGCAGCTTAGGTGTACAGTGACTAATTGTTGTTCCACGCCTCTAAAACCCCCATTCTGAGAATTCCCAAAGGTTTATTTACTGAACACAGTTGCAACTGGTAGTTAAATAATTGACAGCCTGAAGCCTTCTGTACAAGAGTCTTATCTCTGACTGATATTATCATAACAAGCAGTGATCCCTGCCAGATTCAGGGAGACAGCAGGGAACTCAACAGAAGCCAGAAGAAGCTTTTGCAAAGGAGAAACCTGAATGCGAACCAGGCCTTTCAGGAAACACATCATGGGCTGCTCTGTAACAGATTCATCTCGGTGGAGGCAGAAGAAATTCCCCCTGCCCCAATTTCCAGATTGCATTTCTGCATTATATGTCAGTTTTGGCTCCCATCCCGCCTGACTTCCCTTACTGAATCAAAAAGTTGTTTAGATGTTGGGGTTTTTTCCCCAGGAAGACTATTGACAAATGCCACATACTGCCTGGTCTGACTTGCACATTAGCAATCAGCCTTCAGCTAAACACAGTACAGGCAGCTGGGGACAGAACAGTGCCACTTATTTATCCTATTTCCTCTTAAACTTTTTTCCAATACAATTAACTAAATTGTGCAATTACACATTCATTGGCCAGGAAGTTTGTCTCTTCCCCTTTTTAGCCTCCTTTTGAGTTGCATTTCCCTGCTTCACAGGATGCTCTAAACTAAACATTACATTCAAGTTACACAAAAAAAGATTTGGGAGTGATAGAATGAATGAGGAAGGTCACGGGAAGGGAGGTATCTGCTAAAATAAGATTTGCTAAGCAGCTACACCGGACCTAGTGTCAACTGCCTTTTATTACAGCAGACTGCAATGTATATTAGCTAAGATACCAGATGGAAGGACAGAAGAGATCAACAGTTGAAATAGTTCAAAAACTTTCCAAGGACTGAATGAAACCTCAATTAATTCAAAACCCAAATTATAGTGATATAAGCTGTTATGCCAGAGCCAAAGTGCCTCACATAACCTTAATCCTCTCTGCATATTGAGGCTCTTTTATGCTACATAAAACCACACTCCAGCTACAGAATATGCAGCTGCATTTAAATTAAGTTTATCCCAAACCAGTGCTCCTGGGCAGATCATTTATTAATTTAAAAAAATCTACACACTCTCATCTTTATAAGGGGAAAACCACCTTGGAAGCGAAGCAAAAACCAGATACTCCAGTGTCTTGTTAACCTCCAGAGAGCTAGAAAAGCAACATTAAGTGCAAAATTTCCAGCACACATCAATTGCAGTGTCAGAGGCTGTAAAATATCAACCTGGGGTGACAAAGATTTTTCAAAGCTGAGGGGTCTTCCCTGTTCTGCCAGGACAGGCTGCCACTTCCTCACAGGCAGCCCTCCTGCAGCCCATAATTTCGCTTGGCACAGTCTGTCCCAGCACACCAGGGCACGTGCAGATGGGTTCAGCCAGCAGCAGATGGGTTCAGCCAGCAGCAGGGCTCTCTGGAACACAGCTGGGCAAACGCCTCCTCAGGAGCCACAGGGACACCTGGGTAACAATGCTGGAAGCCCCCTCATCTTTTTACTCGGTTGGAGCCATGACCTGTGAGAACCCAGTCTCCTGGAGAAGTCTGACAGTGACCATCTTAATGTCTTTGAGACCTGTCACCATTGCTACTCCAGTCAGGGAATTTCCCCTCTCCTTTCAGCCACTTGTGACTGCCAGTTAAGAAATGGCTTTAAACGGAGGCTGGTATCACGAGCAGGAGCCTGGCAGCTCTGTGGCTAGATGTGGGCAGTGAAATGAGATGGGGTGCAGAGGAGACAAGCGATGACAAACTGGCACCCTGCAAGCCCCACAGCACACAGCCACAGGCTGGGGAGACACCAAACCTGGCACAGGGATGCCATGGTCACAGAGAGACAAGGCAGTGCTGGCTGGCACTGAGTAGCTCAGCCTATGGCACTGCTCTGCCCCAGCACCTGCACATCTTCCTCAGGCCCTGCTGCGTTCCAACACTGGGCACGACACAGGAGTGTGCTGGTGTGGAAAGCCACAGGCACAGTGTTAAACCCCTCATGGTACTCACGTGCCACAGTCTGTCTAAGGCTACTCCACCTCAAGGCACACTTCTCACAAACCCCTGAGGAGCCATTAATATTCAATAGTCAGCCTGGACTTTTGCATGCATACATCTTAATGGTATCAAAACTTCCACCAAGATGTTTTTGCAATGCTTTCCTGGAACTGAGCAATCAGTGCAGAGCATTTTTGTTAGAAACGTGTCTTCCCACTAAGCATTAAAAGCCATCAAACCCATTAGTGATACATAGAAGACACCAGCACCAGCAGTGGGCATTAAACATCTGAAAACAAAGCCCAGCACAGCTAATTCAAAATGTCCCAAAACAAATGGGAATAACCAACACCTGGCTGTGAAGACCCTGGTGTTCAGAAGGTGATGGCTCAGCCAAATCTGAGGAAGATCATCCTTGAATATGTTCTGCAACAAATCAGAGCTCTGAAAATGGCCAGCAAGTGCACCTTCATTTCCAAACTGTGCATTCTGAATTACACCCATAAAAGCAAGCATTCAGTAAATTCAGCTGTTTCTGGTGCTATCAGTTCAGAACAGTGTGCCTTACTTAAGGGACAGGACTTCTGGGAAGCACACCCCATATAAACAGCCTGCCAACAGCCCTCAGCAGGGGCCACAAAAGACACAGTCAAACACCAGAAGACCTGAGAGAAGAGAAATCACAGTTGGTGTGACTGAACAGACCAGATCTGGCAAACCCCATGGATAGCAAGACATTTTGTTAGAAGAGAGACAGGGAGATCCCCACCTGTGACAGGTTTAGCAATTGCATCCATCCCCCATTCTGGACAGTCCAGTGGTACCTTGGCAGGTGTCAGCAATGGAATTTTCCCCTGCAAAGATTCCTGTCTTCTTTGTGACTGCCAAAGAAGCATTGCAGGAGTCACAGATTATTCAGCCTGAAACTGCAAGCTGCTTTGGAGGGCTGTTCCATCTGAACAGGGCAAGACGGATTCTTTGCTCCCTTGCAAATCCCACCAGGTCAGAAGGCTTCCCATGGGGACAAACCTGGCTGGGAAATTCAGCCTGCAGGTTCAGGGAATCCTTAAGAAAATAGGAGATGAGGGCTAGAGAATGAATTAAAGTATGATTTTTCCTATCTCCTGAGACAAACACAGCTCTTTGTCACAGAGCTTTAGGGCCAGATTTAGGAATGAATGCCATTTTAAGAAGCGTGACACCAGCAGAACAGAAAGTTGAGGCTGCAGTCTACAGAGCTGAATCTCATTTACTTTCAGACCATTACCACTGCTTCAATTACCCTCAGCTGGAATGAAATCTAATTTCCATTAAAAAAAAATATCTTTTGATGCATCTTCTGACAACCGTAGAAGAAACCCTGACTGGTCCTGGCAGAGCTGCTGCTCCTGGGACAAGGCTGGCATGGAAGATCACAGCACCTCAGGCTCACATGGTGTTCCCTGGGGGGACAGGCATATGCAGTGACCAAACTCTAGACATCCAGAGAAGGGGCTTCAGACATCACCGAGGGTGCAGCACCCAGTGAACCATCCCCAGCCGACGAGCAGGGGAACCACCTGAAATGAAAAGGTCTCCCACAACTGATTTCAGCCTGTTTGTTTCATATCAAGCCTAAGCCAAGGGAAATAATTTGCCATGGGATTTGGGGAAATCTGGCTTCTTACATCACGGGTGGTCTTGGTCTGCCATCCTCCACCTGGATGCAGCCATCTAGGGTTCATTGTACAAAGCCACCAGAGAGGCTGGACACAAGCACGTGCTCATTCCCATTTAAATGGTTCTGACTTTCAGAAACACATGTTATTCTGCAACTGTCAAATATCTGTGTTTTCAACCCACGTTTTATTTGGCATAAGTGCCTCCTTTAATAAACTCTGACACACAGGAGCACCCTTTTTCTGGAAAGCCTTCCAGAAGCAAAGCTGACATACATGAGCTCAAGAGCAATAAAAATCAGCCCAGCAAAAATCGTGGTGACAAACCATGGAGGGCTTTATACTGATCCCACTTTCTTTCCCCCTGCCCCTGTACAGTGACTCCAGCTCTCTCAGTACAAGAGCTTTAGGAGGATGGATAACACAGAAGTGAGACCAGAGAGGGCCACACAGGGGTACTGACTGTTGAAAAAGAACCTTGAATTGGATAGAAACTAGAAGGAAAAGCAGACACCCCAGCTTGTTCCAGGACAGCACTTTGATCACTCTGCAGATGATGAAAGGCAGCTGCCTGTGACACCCACTGGCCAGGCAGCACCTGCCAGGCCCCTGCTCCCAAGACTAGGCTTCAAGCTTCTGCCTTCCCTTCAGCTCTGGCAAGGGACATACTGAGTTTTCAAGCGTCTTCTAACATACTGAACAGATGTTACTTCTAGGCCCTTTCCTAAGCACTGTGAAGTTTGGTTGCTTTTAATTTTTGAACACACATTTCATAACCAAAGTTGGTGCTAATGGTTATGCACCCACAACATCTTTCCATGGAACTCCCACTCTCCTCTCACACACTAGGCAGCTTTCATGCAGCAACCCCAAACTGCCCTACAAAGAAACTTTCCCCAGATAAGTTTTAAGAAAGAGAAAGTGATTTATTTGGAGAAACAAAATTTGCCTGCTAAATTAAAAAAAAAAAAAAGCTTTATTTAAGAGAAAAAGGAAAGGATACCCTGCATATGCTAACTGGCTTTGACAGTGGCTATCTGCATTGTGACCAGACCAAAGAGCTTTCTCCCCTCACACAGTGGGCAAGCTGCCAAGAACAGAGCATCCTGCTCATAATGCCCTTTTGGAAGAAAAAAAAGGAACCTGAAAAAAATTCCTGCTACCTCCGAGCAAGTAGAAGCTCCTTTCTGCAGAGCGAGGCCAGGCTGTGCGGAGCAGAGGTGAGTGAGAAGCGCGGAAGGCTGGCGAGGACGGCCTGCAGCACGCCCCCGCGCTGGCTCCCAGCCCCCTCAAGGCATTTCTTTTCCTCCCTCCTCCCACCGCCGCCCCCGACTATTCTAAAATGACTTTGCATGAGCCACACGCCAACTTCTAAGCACAAGGCACTATGTATTTCCTTATTCCATGCCCAAGCTATACCATCCATCACATTTTTATTTTCAAAAGACTACAAGAATCTGGAGTTTACACACAAGGGACACACAAGTGTACACGCTCCCACTCCCAGACAATTTGTGTGAAATGCTTCTTGCACCTCCATTGCTGGGAAGTACGTGCCCGAAGCAGGTATGCTGCATGGTTGGGGAATCAAAAACAAACCCCTTTGCCACTCTGACTTGTCCACCGGCTAATTCATTATGATAAACCCATTGTCCAAAACAAAAACATGATTTAATTGCTAAACCAGCTGCCCAAGTTTAGCTGTTGCTCTTGGCAAACATATCAGGATCTTAGTACGCCTGTTTTTCAGCAAGTATCGCTGTAGGTGCAAGCCATGCCTTCCACCCTTGAAGTCTCTGTCACCAATCCGGTATTTTCCAACCCAAGTGGATATTTAAAGGGAAGCCATCAGCTTAAACACCCCTCTGAATGCATTAAGATCACAGCAACTGAAATACTAGCAAGCATGCTTTCCCCCCCCCCCCCCCAGCTGTTAAACATGCAGTTATGCAGCTGCACTCTACCCCATCAGGCAGGCTGATTTCCTTTAAAAACAGAGGGCAGAAAAAGAAAAAACTGTTAGAATATATTTGAAGGAGTCACAAAAAAAACTGGCAGAAGGTCTCAAAAGCTGATGCCTGAAGTGTGTGCAACTACAGCTATGTCTAAGTTTTCTCGCTACTTTTTCAAGTGGACTATGCCCCTTCAGACAGGCAGCTCAATCACTGGGAAATACATCACCTACAAGGGAAGAAAAAGGCTGGCCAGGTTGTAGCTGGCATCTTTTGAACAGAATGCTGCTTGGCATGGGTTTCCAAGTATCTCAACTAACATTGATCACCAGGGAGAATTCCTTAAACTACTTGCTACTCTTTTTGATTTTAAAAAGATACACACCTGCAGGACAAGAAACGCTGAAACAACCTAAGTTGTTTCTTTCACACTAGTTACTCACACGTATCTACAAACCTACTGTGCAAATGATAAGCAGCATTTCTTAATAATAATAAAGGCATCTTTCATGCAGTGCAATCCAGAAGAACTGCAATATTTCTTAGATTACAAGACTGATCTGCCCTCCCCCCCTCCAGCTCCTGCCTTCTATTCCAGCACAATCAGAGCAGGAGAATGTATAATATATCCTGCGGTGGACCCTGTGGGTCTCCCAGTCATTAAGCAATACCAGACTTCCAGAAAGGTCACATTTCCAGGAGAGTCAGATGAAAATTCTCTCCTATCCACTGAAAGACTCTGAGAGGTAAAGTAAGGAACTCCTCATGGAGTATTTGCCCCCACAGTTCAAGGATTCACAATTATTCTGCTGGCAGAGCTTGACAACATGCAGAGGATATCTATCTGGGTAAATTGAGAAATGCAGAAATCAAGGGGTTAATTAGCAGGTTAGCAAAAAACCCCGACTTGTGGAACCTCTTATACAGCAAAAGACTGATGTAGTGAAGATAACTGTTTGCATTTCTTATACTCTCCATCTGGTAGAGGATTATTGGAACAATGGAATTTTTAGGCACTGATTGAAAACAATTTCTGTTCATGAAAGCTAAACTTCAACAATTTTGCAAAAGCAAATCTTTTCATTATCCATGGGTAGGATCACACACAATACAGTAACACAGTCAACACAATGTAAGATAAACCTCTTGCCAAAAGAAATTTAACTTGTATCCAAATTAAGCTCAATGAAGATGCAGATGCTGGACACAAACAATTTCCTAACACAGATAATGAACAAGGAAATTGATCCCACATATAAAAAAGCCTAGGAACATGACAGAAAACAAATTTAAAAAGAAGAGTCTGTATTTCTTCCGGTAACTAGAAAACACATTTCATTTTTTCCTGAATCTGACCTAAAAGTCATGCTTGAAGGAAATTCCAGCAGTTCTTTGGAAAGTGTGAGATCCTCCTCTCATGAGTATCAGTGCATTTTGCATGTGCAAACAGTGCAACATCATTGCTTACAGTTTAACGTCACTAAAAGGAAGTAAGAAACCCAATGATATAGAATTTTAATCCACACTGCCCCCTTGGTCTACTAGCATTCTTGTCTTCCCCATGTCGAAGTAATCAACACTCAGAAGAATGTTACCTTGCTTGTAAAAAAAAAAAAAAAACCAAACCCACGTTGCATGTGGATTTTTAATTGCAACATTTATAAACCCAGATTACTTTTTTTTTTTTTTTTTTTTGTGGAGTCATAATCCAAGTTTAATGTTGCTTAGGCTACAAATTAATCTCTAGCCTCATCTCCCCATGTTACTTCCATGCCCATGAGCTCGGGTGGTAGAATGGGGGCACCACAGTGCCAGCTGCAACATGCAGTGAGCAAAGCATTGCCTGCACCAACAGAGTGGCAGCCTCATCTGAGAGCTAGAAAGGTTTGTCTACACAAGTTCCTGCCGGTGCAAGCAGCCAGCTGCAAGAGCAAACCCCACTCCAGCACTGTAGCAATTCCCTGAACAGACTAAGCCATGCCAACAAAAGCACTTTTTTTGCCAGCAGAGCTGACTCCTCAGCAGAGCTCCTGACAGTGTTGCAACAGCCACTCTGTAGTGGCACCCATTTTTTCCTCTCAGTTTCCTACACTTCCACCTCTACACAGAGAAAGGCAAGAAACAAAGAAATGCAGAGAATAGGGGTGAGGACAAGGTGATACGTGTCCTGCTGGCTGGCCAGTGCCTCCTCACCAAACTTAAGGAAAATGTGAGAAGATCTGCCTTCTTCCCCAAGCACCACACACTACATGAAGGCAAACACACTCAGCTCTAAGATCCATTCACCCGAATCAAAGGGTTCCCAATCCAAGCACCTGAGAAGAGTTGAGGATAGATACTCGAGGTAGATACTCGAAGAGTGAGGTAGATATTCGGCCCTAGAACAAGTGCTGAGGCTCCTCCAGGCTCTGCTCCCTGGCCAGAAGTACCCAGCAATGCTGGTGGACCCCAGCATTGACAGCATGATATCACTAGCTGCTGAAATAGTCCCCCAGTCTTTGCTCAAATTTCATCTCAGGCAAGAGAAGCTTTTGAACCTGAAATTACGACAAATGGCTCCCATTAGGAAAAACGGAAAATATTTTGGGGAGGGAGTGATTGTTTCCTCCTTTCTTCTTCCCACAGAGAAAAATTTGATCTTCCTACCAGATTTTTACTTGCGAATGGGATTACAGAATGATGCTCATCTACAGGGCTTGACTACAAGTATTCCTGTGAAAAAGCTCAGGATTTTGTCACGTAGGTATAAATCACCCAGCTATGAGCAGGAGACACAGACCTACTGAGCAACCAGCTGTTTTTATCAGCAAACCTTTCGTTCCTGATGATGCATTAGATGACCTTTTCCCAAACCAAGCAGGAACTTATTTACATAGAAACTTTCTTGTAAACACACTTGCCTTATTTTATTTCTTATTTCTTGCAATTTTCCCTACTTCAGCAGCTAGTGTGTGCTGGAGCCATGTGCTCCAGCAGGTCCCCCAGCAGCCTGATGCAAACCACAGCTGGCAGATGCCCTTGCTGCCACAACCTCACAGGAGCAGGGTGTCCCCCCTTGCCCGGCTTCCAGGGAACTGGGGCGACCTTGGCCGCAGCCATCCGGCCTCCAGCACAGCCCCAGACATCTCTCAGGAGAGGAGACAGACAAAAAAGCCAACTCACCAAAGGCAAACGCCAGCACTTTTAAAGGCCGATTGGGAAGGCTGGCAATAGGAAGTCCGGGTCTGTAGGAGTTCACTCAAAGGGCCCTGCAACATTCATGCGTCGGGAACTTCTCCGGGTAAACCATTAACCACCATAAAGCAGAGCTGCGAAACGCCCCTCACCATCGGAGAGGCTCACACACAGCCGAACACACACGCGGGCTGCCCGGGGATACGCACACACAGATGCACAGATATCCGTACACCCACAGACGTACAAGGACACAGATACACCCGGCTCGGGGTTTTCTGAGGGCAGGGGAAACGCTGGCAATTCCCTCCGCTCGGGGCGAGGCGAGCGCTGGCACCGCAGCCCCGCGGCGGTAGAGGGGGGATCCGCTCGCATCCCCCGGACGCGAAGAGGGCGCCCGGATCCGCTCCGCATCTCCCGGCGGCGAAGGGAGCAGCCGCCCCGCTCCGCGCCCCGCGGGGATGTAAGAGATGCGCGGAGCGCCCCGCGCCCACGATCCAGACAGGACGTTTTGAGCCCTCTCTCCCGAAAATACCCCCGCCAAAAGCCAGGAATCTCTCCCTTCCCTCCACCTTCGCTCTCCGACAGTCGCCGCGGCAGGAGAGAGCGCGCAGACCTCCCGCAGCCCTACCGAATTTTCCGCGCGGCTCCGCGGGCAGCGGCGAAGCAGCCCCGGTGTCTTACCCGGCCGGCGGAGCGGGGTCCCGGGGCGGCCTGGAAGCAGCGGCGGCGGCTGCGCGGGGGCGCGGCGGCTTCCTGGGAGCTACAACTCCGCGGCGGCGCCCGGGCGAGCCGCGCGCCTGCGGAGCGGCGGCGAGCGGGGAGGAAAAGAGGAAATGAGCGGGAGGCGCATTGGAGGGAGGGAGGGGGAGGAAGGAGCCGTCGCCGAGGGACCAGGGAGAGCGAGGGACAGAGCGCAACTTCCCCGGCGGGGCAGCGGGCGCGCCGGGGGGCGGAGCGCACCGCACCGCCGCTCCGCGGCCGCCCCGCGGCGTGCGCAGCGCCGAGCCCCGCGCAGGGGCCGCCCGCCGCCGCCGCTCCCGCCCGCCGGACACTTGGTATCGCCCTGCCCGGCCCCGCCGGGGCCGCCGCCGCGGGCAGGAAGTGCGGGGCCGGGGTACAGCGCGGAGAGGCGGCTCCGCAGGGCTGCGCGCCCGCGGGGAGCTGCCCCCGCCCCGCTGGCGCTCGCTGCCGGCCCTCCGGCACCGCGGGCAGGGGAACGGGGCGGGAAAAGTTCTGATTTTTTATGTTGGAGGGTTTTAAAACACCCCCCTACACACACCTTCTTTTCTTTCTTTCTTTTTTTTTTTTTTCCCTTATTTGTGGTTTTTATCCTGAAAACGCCGGACAGGGACGTCTCCCGCGGCCCCAGCTCGCCCCCGGCCTCGCACGTATCCCGTAGAGCGGCTGACGGGACGGAGGGAGGACGGCGGCAGCAGCATCCGCTTGGAGCGGCTGCTGGAAGCGAGCGCAGCCGCCTCCCAGCACACGGACCCCACGCTTCCCTCTGAACAGGGCAATGGGACGAGCTCCCTGCCACAACAGTGCCCCCATCCCGTTTCGGCAGGGGCCCCCAGCAGTGTGGAGAGCGGCACAGTGAACTTGGTGCCGTCGGCTGGGTCTGGACGGGTGCCATCCCTCTCGCTAGAGACGGGCGCCCACCCTTCGCTCAGCGTTCTGTGCAAGACATGAAGTTGCAGAGCCTCTCCCCGTACCCCATCACAAAATGGAGGGGATTTAGGGATTTATGCTAATCTGCTTCTGAGGGAGGTGATTGGAAGCATTGCTCAGAAATAAGGCATGTAGCACGAAGTGAATCTTCCTGTTAGGATATTACTCCCCACCTGCCCTCTCCCAGCTCCTGCCCATCATAGTTTCCAGTCAAAAATATATGGAGAATTTAATGTAGTTGTCACTGTGCCTTATCGGTAGCTTTCATTCTGCCTCCCCTTGTAGGATTCTCCACGAGCACCTTCAGTGCTGTGTTGAGATAAGAACTGAATAGAGCTGAATCAAGGCCACACCAGGAAAAAAGATAGTAAAAGATCTAAGCGACAAAACGGAGGGCGGGGGGGGGGGGGGGGAAACAAACAGAAAAATTTCAAAACCATCAAAGCAGTTTTTCAAAGCTTATCTTTGCATTAAGTCCAACAGATTTTCATAGGGACAGGGGAAAATAAAAAAACTAACCAACCAAAACTACACAAAGAAATCAAATCTTTCACATACAATATTCCCAAGCTGGAATACCTTGAAACTGGATACATAGATGCAAAGAGTAGAAAATGTTACAGAGATTAAAATGTTACTTAACAATAACCATTTTCTCCAAGGCCCTTCAAAAATACTTGAACCATCCTGCCAGTTTAAAAAGAAAATAATGAAAATGTCAGCCAAGGAAAAGAACAAACTTGGAAACTAAAGCACCTGAACAATTTAAACTAGAAGCAACTCAATCAGGAACATATAATGGAAGACTATCTAACCACCAGCGCTGCCAACTTCACCTGCTTGAAGCTGGATTCTCCTCACAGGAGATATGTGAGTAATCCCCTTGATTTCCCAGCAAACCCTTCCCTGTGCCAGCATTGCTGACGTGAGCGTGGCTGGACCCAAGGATGGGGCTGTGGCTCCCGCCCTGCCTCTCCAGCTGCTCTGCCAGCGAGGGTGGTGGCACAGGTGACGACACCACTCTGCCCAGGAATAGGCGGCAACAGCACAAGTACCTACTTGAGGCCTCCTCCAAGATTTATACCCCTCAGGGCTCAAGTCTGGGGAGAGAAAGTTTATGGTGCTCAACCCCACTTTCATTATTAACGTGCTTGTCATCACAGCAGGTTTCCCTCTGTGTGGCACTGCCCTGTGACCTGTAGGGGACAGGTTTTGAGATGAGACCTGCAGCCAATTCTGAGGCTGCCGTGGCTCTTCTCCAGGCTGCCCAGGTTCATCGGGGATTGGCAGCTGTGAGTACTGTGTTCTGTATGGGGTGATCCTCAGATGGGTCTCTGTGCTGCCCTGCACCCAGCTCAGTGCAGCTCCGATGTGTCTGTCAGGAGCTGCCTGTGTTGGGAGGCTCAGGGACATTCCACGGTCAGTGTGTACTTATTGGAGAAGTGCCTGTGGCTGCTGCTCTCTTCAAACCCTCTAATGTTCTGTGTATTATCCCACAAGAAATTGCATAAACACTGAAAATAATTCTGTGTTCAACAGCTATTGAGGAACACACAACAAAATCCAAATGAGATATTGCTATCATTTATGCCCAACTCTTCAAGAATTGCAGCTTTCCAGTGTGCAAGATGGTTCAACCCAGATAGACAGCCAACCAGAGAAATACCACCAAGATGTCAGATGATTTAGAGTCCTAATGCTTGCTAAAGATCAATTCTTGAGTTACAGAAATCCCTGGGGAAATGAAGAAAAATGGCCATAGAAAGCTGACAATTGCTCACAAACAATCTGAGATTAAAAGAGGCTGCAGATTCATTCCTGCAATGAGTTTGTGAGGGCTGCTTCTCCCCTCCCAGAAGAGCAATGGAACTGGTGAAGGATCCAGAAAAAATGTGTTATGAGGAGCAGCTGAGGAAGTTGGAGTGTTTAGACTGGAGAAAAGAAGGTTCATGGGGGACTTTATCACTTCCTGCAACTACCTGAAAGGAGGTTGTAGCTAGGTGGATGTCAATCTCTTCTTCAGGATAAGTGGTAGAGTAAGAGGAAACAGCCTCTAGGGAAGGTTTAGATTTGATGTTAGGAAAAAATTATTTATAGAAAGCATTGTCAAGCATTGGAATGGGCTGCCCTGGGTGGAGTGGTATAGTCATCATTCCTGGAGGTATCTAAAAGACATGTAGATGTAGCACTTAGGGACATGGTTTAATGGTGGACCTGGCACTGTTAGGTTATTTGTTGGACCTGATGATCTTAGAGATCTTTTCCAACCTAAATGATTTTCTGATTCTGTGAAAACATTTGCAAAATTGGTCCCACTGGGTATATTTGGCTTATTCAAAGTTCCTCTTTTGTGGGATATGTTTGTTAAGCCTATCTGTAATAATCCCATGATGAGCCAGCAGGGACTTTCACAAACTTAAATCTACAACTGCTTTGGCATCTCACCTTTTGTTTGATTTTTCTTTCTGCTTTTCATTCTGTTTCCAGAGTCAGGAGTGAGAAACAAAGAGGGATTAAATTTGATTCATTTGCATCATTCCAACTATGTGGAATTTGAAGATAATGTGTGAATTTTTTTTTTTTTTTTCTGTCTGGGGTTTAATTATCAAAGGATTAGATGGAAACTAAGGCATTTGAGATGTGTGGCTTTTTAAATTTCTTCGGTTATAATGTGAGCTTCATCAGGCTATTGCTAATCTTGAATTACTATCTGCCTTCCTGTGGTTTGCCATGATTAACTGGAGGAAGAGATTAAAGTGTTATTTACCTTTTTTTGAGCAGTTTATTGACTTGACCTGGCCAGCCCAGCACCAAAAAGCAAAGAAAGAAAATGCTGGCAAGGATTAAAGGATTGAGTCCTCTTTTCCCATTGGTCTTCTGATATCTGTCATGATTGTTGGGATGGGAAGTGCTGGTGGTGTCCTTGAAGGTGACAACTTGCTCCAGACACGGGCAGGCGTCTGGCAAGGGAGATTGCTGTGGGTCAGGCTGGCTCTGATCCTCCTCTCCCAGAAGAGCCAGGGCTTGCCTCCTCTGCAAACAGTGACAGCCAAAAGCGTGTCTTCTGACTTTGAGCTGGGACGTGGTCATCCTGGTCACCCCACACTGTGGTCCTGGAAGCACATGGCACTTCCCCAAGGGAAGCTTCTGGCCAGCAACTTTGCCTGGGAAGGAGCTCCTGCCTGGCTGGGCTATTTGCAGAACAAGCTTGCAGGAGAGGTTGGAGGAGCAGGCCTGAGACCCCCTACATCACTGGGCTTCCTCACAATGTACGTTTGATAAAGAAGAAAGGAACATTTCAAAAGACAAGGCAATTTTTTTTTAAATCTTGTTTTTGGAAATCCCTTAATGAGGGATCACTTTAAAGAAATTCAAATCAGAACAGTAATGGGGACAAAAAACAGTGCTATTTACCTGTGATAAAACCAAGCTGGTTGGCAGGTGCTTGGGGAAATAAGAAGGAAAAAATTTTATCAGAAGCATTTGCTTTGATAAATTTTGAATTCCAGTGATAAATATATAGATGCTCATCTCTAAAACCTCCTATTTTTGTTACCAGATGCTGGGGCTTGAACCTTTGCCCTCTCTTTGTTTAAGAGCTTTAACCCCTCTTTGTGCTCCTTTGCATTTCCAAGTCAGACTAACCAAGCAAACATAACTTGGGAAATGCCAGCTGCATCCATGGTTCTTATCTTCTGTACAGTCAAGCAGCATCACCTGAACAGGCAGACCTAGTATTTAATGTACTACTGAAACAAATATGCCAAGTGGTCTTGCCAGTCATCTCGATCACAGAAACTGGAAGTGAAAAAGAGCAGGTAGACTTTTACAATGCATTTTCCTGCCAAAGCAAGCCTTTTCCCTGCAGTATTTTCTAGTGTACTTCCCTGGCCTATTTTAGATGACCTTGTAGGGTGGGGAGAGGCAGGAGAAGGAAATCTGCTAGTTACCTTTGAAGGCTCTTTGTCTACTTTGAATAATATAACATAAAGCAAGGGAAAATGAGTGTTCAGAGAATGTAGCTACAACACAATATTTAGTGTAATTTTTGCATGCTTTTTCATCTCCAGCCTACTTACTATGCCTACCATTCTGCCAGTAACATCAGATAGATGAAAAAATAAAGTAACAAAAATTGTGTCAATAGTCCACCTTTGCATGATTGCTCTTCTTTCTCTTAGCAGGATTGTCTTGGGTGCTTTCTTCCCCTGAGAGGAAAAATAAGTGGTAAGAGCTGCAATGATTGGCAGCAAGCCTGATTACAGCAGATGTGAGCCTGCACAGCTGGACAAATAAAAAAAATGCACTTTCTACCTACATTTGTATTAAGGTTGCCCCAGGGATACCCCAATGCCTACAGGGGCCCTCAGTATTTGAACAGCCAAAGCCATCAGGCACATTTACATATATGAGAACACTTGGTATCCTTTTCAAAGTCAAAAAGAGCAACAATTAAACCAACATAAAGGAAAATTGGCTGCGTGGTTTTTCTCTCCCATAATAGAAAGACTGAGGGTGGAGATATTAAAAAAAATTAGGCTTGACAGAGGTGAAGAATTTATGAATTAAACTGACACGTTTTCATTTAATTTACTGTTGTCTACCCATTTATTACATGGAAACCTAAAAAGGACCTGATTCTGCCTCCCAGGCTGCAGTTGCTATGTCAGACACTAAAGTTAGGTGTTTTAGACAAGATTTTAATATTAAAGTTTCTTACGCAAAAAGAGAAAGACTTTGCTAAATAAAGAAAATGTAGAGGCTTCGTTTCTCGCTATGGTGCTTTTGAGCTAGAGACATGCTCTATATGATAGAGATTTTCACTGTGGGGTTTGCTACAATATTTGCTGGGATTCATCATCAAACAAAATCTGGGGCCAGGAGCATTTTAGCTGCATCTATTAGCAAAAAAATTGGATTTTCTTACACTCCATAGCCCACTCATGATTATTTCCAGTTGCATCTACCAACAACCCTGTTGTCCCACAGTGTCCCTGCACAAGCATATCCAACATAAGGGCAGAGCTGCAGGGCCTTGGGTGTCTGCCTGTGATACCCTGGCATTCCCACCTGGGCTTGGCATTCCCACCTGGGCTTGGCATTCCCACCCAGGCTATTTCCACATGCTGGCAGCAGCAGCAATTTCTAAACACAAAATGACATGTCTAATTTGTCTGAGCAGAAAATAACGGAGAGCCCTTGAAATGGATGAGTTCTCACAGAGACAAGTAGCCATTGAAAAACTCATTTCTGTGAGATGTAGCAGAGTGAACTCTGGTTTTGTCATTCAACATGGTACATTTATGCTGAGAAAGGGGGAATAGAGTAAGAAGATTCAAGAGTTTCACTGCAGCAGAAAGTATCAATACTGTTACTTTTTTCTATTCTGAAACACAACAGGAGAATGCAAAAGTCAGAAAATAAGTTTGAAAAAATACTAGTGTGTCTAAATGAAATTTAGTTTTCGCCTTGCAAAGCTTTTGTAAAGCCATGTATTTTTCTTCAATCAGGTCAATGAAAAATAATATTCTAAGCCTGGTGTTTCCCCACAGCAACTTTCAGTTTTGCTGAGACCGCTTTTTTTCCTATGGCTGATCAAAAGAGAATAAAGAAATCTGACAGTGCTTCCTGGGATGCTGGAGCCAACAAGATGGTACTGTAGTGCTCTTCCAGCCTGCATGTTCAGGGACACTTTCCAGAGCCCTGCAAAAGCCAGGGCATTCCACTGGCATCAGGACTGCTGCTTCCCCAGCACCCTGTGGTTAAGGGACTTTGCACCATGTTTGCACTTCTCACCCAGGGCTCAAGCCTTACTGCTGTGACATGCTTCATGCTGCTCCCATCTGCATGAAACCACCCTGAAATACTTATTATTGAAATTCATTTCCATACTTAAGGTGGGCTTATAGAAAGACTTTTTAGCGTGGCCTGTTGCTGCAGGACTTGGGATAATGGGTTTAAACTAAAACAGAGCATGTTCAGCCTACACAGAAGGAAAAATGTTTTACAATGAGGGTGGTGAGACACTGGCACATCTACCAGAGACGTGGTGGATGCCCCATCCCTGTAAACTTTTAAGGACAGGTTCAGTGGGGCTCTGAGCAGCCTGATCTAGTTGAAGATGTCCCTGCTTATTTCAGGTTGTTTGACTAGATGACTTTCAAAGGTCTCTTCCAACCCAAATCAATCTGTGGTTCTGTGAAAACAGAGTGCCTCATAAAGCAGCACTTCCCATGGGATTGAGGTCTCCTTCTTAGTACCTGAAGGCACAGCCATGTGGATCAGTCAGTGCAATTTGGAGAAAGTTTAATTTTGACACTGGCAGTGGAGCACTCTTGTATTGCTCCTGTTGGTAATTAAGAGAAAGCAAATCGCAGGGGAGGACACTAAAAGTATTAATTAACAACATTTTCAGCGAGAAAAAATGTTAGTAATTTTGGAAAGGTTGCTTTATGCCTGAAGAAAATACTTAAATAGGTTAATCACACTGTTGGACGTTTGACAAATGCACACTAGTAAGTAAATAGGGGGTATTGATTATGCATTTAGATAATCGCCAGATCCTCCATGCTCTTGCAGGCATGTCCCAATTCTCTTGACTCAAGCTTTGACTTCAAGTAGTGAAAACACAGTTAATTCCAAGAATGCAGACAGCCATATTCAATCACTGGCCTGAAAAATCCATGTGTGTTTCCCATGAATTGAAGACAGCCACGTTTACTCACTGGCCTGAAAAATTCCTGTGTGTTCCCAGGAACTGAAGCACCCAACATGTGATACCGCAAGGCCCCAGTGGCCAGTCTGGGGCAGCACACAGGGGAGAGATCCTTCAGCTGGGGCTGCTCACCCAGAGCAATATGACAGCCAAGGGTAGGGGACTCCTGCTGGAATGGCAGGACTTCTCCCCAGGGCAGCCTGCTTTCCAGCCTTGCCAAGCATCCTGCACTACCTTTGCCACAGCTCTACCAAAACATGCACTTTTTTTATAAAACCAACAGAGAGAGAGGCAGAAACTTTGCAACTAAAAAGGCTCACAGTTTCCATGGATGTCTGATCACCTTTTATCACAACCCAAACCATGAGCAAATCTGCTTCAAGCAGAGGATATGTTCCCCTCTCCAAACAGACAATAATCCAATAAAGGAGCCCACTAGCAGGATCCTGGGCAATGTGTCACACTGTGTTATTATCAGCATCCCACTGGTGCTCTGGCGAGGTATGGCCATGCTCAGCTGATCCTCCTGACAGCATTCAAAGGCACAGCTTATTGGAGCCACAGCAGCTCCTCTGAGCTCTGATTGCCATGCAAATACCACCAGATTTTTTTATATTAGCATTATACCAGGTGTTTCATATCAAATTATATCCAGGCAAGTAAGAGAAATTCAGTTTTTTACTCTGTACTGGTGGTATCTGAGCAAAATTTGTTCTGGCAGAGGTTTTAAAGGCATGCCTTTATGCTGACAGAAACTGAGAAATAATTAAGAGCATCCAATAAGTTGCTAAACTAGATGTATTCCTAAAAGTTTTGGACTGGGTCACCTTTCCTGTAGGAGTTTGATTAAATAATATACAGTTTGGCTTCAACTAGGCAAAGAACATGTTTCTGCCCTTCCACACATGAACTCCCAAAAATGACACAACTGCTGCTTTTCTTTGGTATCCTGTCAGAAATAACCAGCGTTTAATGGCACATAAATTTAATATTTGGTAACAAAAAGATAGGTAAAACAAATTACACTGGCAGGGCCAGAAAGCAAAAGCAGGGACTCTGGAGCTTTTGGGGTTTTCCAGTGTCTTCCTTATCTGGCCTCTGCTAATTATGTTTTTCTTTCACACTGACAATGCATTTTTCCACTGGAAAAAAGCTGCTTGTTTTGAGTCATCACTGCAGGAAATCTCCTGTTGTAGTGGGGTTCTCTGTGCCTGGCATCAGTGGCCACTGGCAGCCACCCCTTCTTCAGGGCAGGTCCTGTTTCCCAGTGGTGGCATTGAAATAAAACCACAGACATCCTATTAATAGCTAAACTGTAGACAGCTCCAGATGTGGAATTTGGTTTCTGAAATTACAGATCCAACCAAGTCAGTCCCAAGCCAGTAAAATCCAGTTGTGCTTCTTCTGACTCATAACTGTTTTTTCATAGAGGTTTTTAGCAAAATTTCTTCAGCAATTCTTCTGTTGTTGCCTGACTCATACTGAAACACCAAAATCATTATTAAAGTGAAATCATAGCAAAGGGGGTGTGAATACTTGCTGTTTATCAGTTCAACATGCTTTAAAAAAATGTATTTTCCCATGAAACATGCTTTGTCCAATAATTAAATTCTGTATTACTTACAAAAACAAACAAAAATCTGTCATATATATAAGGCATAGAGGAAGTTTAACACTTCCAAAAAAAAAAATTAATGCAAGGTTAATTTATTCTTCAATAAGCTTTCATTTATCCTTCTGGCACCTGTGTAATATTTGTGTTCAGCATTCCACCCAGTTTCAGTCTGAAGGCCTGTCCATGACAGCAGGAAAAAGGATGCTCAGTGTGAAGTATGAGCTGTTCAGATGTCCCAGGATGAGCAGTGGTACAAAGTACACAGCTGTGAGCAGTGATTCCTGATCATGGGAGCAGAAATATATGCAGAGGTGTCCTCACAGCCCCCCTGAGATAGCAAAGGGATGGAGAGAGGAGTCAGGCTAGTTAGCAGCCACTGAAGCCTCTGCTCCTGAGGAAAACCTCCAACCCTTCTGTGGTTTGCCTCTGTCAAGGGGTGATCTGCTGCAGGAGGTTGGTGGTATCGTGCAGGTGTCAGTCCACCACCCTCACTGCGGGTTTGCAGCATGGAAGCAACAACCCTTTGCCTGATGCAATGCTGTGCCTGGCCCCCAGCTGCAGTGGGAGCCCCACCAGCCCCACCCTGGGCTTTGCAGTGCCATAAAGCTCAGAAGCCTGTGAAGGTGGACCTCAAAGGTGTGTTTTGGTAGAAAAAAATATTGCAACAATGATTTGTTTGCTTTTTGAATTAAAACTGTTGCAGCAAAAGAAGGGACTAAAGAAAATCCCCCAAGTCTAGGAGCTCATATTTATCTTCTTACCAGCTCTGCAGATACTTAATTTGAATGTTGCTTCATCTCCTGTCTCCCTCATGTATCATCACTAATTAAAGTACACACTCTGCATTTACCCAAAGGAGGATGTGGGAGGCAGAAGAGGCTCAATCTCATTTGCTGGTGCTGCTGTGTTGCCTCTGCAGAGCCAAATGCAGGGAAAGCAGGGTCCTGCTCAGAGCCTGGCAGCTGCAGCACCGACATTTCCCTTCATTGCTCTGTGTGATGGAAATCCCCAGTGTGTGAGTGGCCTTTCCAGGGGAAAGGGTCCAGTGAAAGAAGGGGCTGTAACTCCCTGGGAAGATGGGGTGAGCCTGGTGAGGGCAGGAGCAACACTCCCATGTGGGCACATCTCCCCACACACCTACTCTGGGGACTGCTCAGGCCTAGCTGAGCAAGCCAGAAGAGCTGTGCCAGTAGCAGCCCAATAGGTCTGTGGTTTGATGCCTCCACAACCTTCAAATATTCCTGCTAACTTCCTGCTCAAGTGAAATTCAAACAAAGCTTTATGCTTCATTTGGACACATCTTCCCCAGCCTGCATCCCAGAGACTCCTCTCACATGTCCCCAAGAACCCGGCCATCCCCAAACACACATCCACTCTCTCTCAGCAGCAAAATGAGATTGCTGACTTCTCCCCAGCTTCTGGTTGAGGCTAGAACTCTGTGTCCTCCAGTCTCCACTGCACCCCAGCTGCACCTCACCCCCATCCCAGCCAAAATGTGGAGGTATTTTTGGCAGTGCTCAGCTCTGCAACTGCACTGGTCCTCATGCTCACAGCAGCCCCACCTGCCCCACAGTGCTACAGGTGGCATCAACTTGTAACAGGAAAAGGGAGACTTCAAAGCCTCAGAAAGCCAGGGAGGAAATACAGACACTTTCAGTCTCTGAGATTATCTATGCCTCAAAAGATTCAAGAAGATGGTGTCAGAGGAGAACGTGCTGAACTCAGCATATTTAACATTTGGACAAAGTCTTTCCCTTGTCCCCATCTGAATTTCTAGTGAATGCTCTGCTCTACATGACTGAAATGCATCCATGTCCATAAAAGCTATGGAAAAGCACTGCTGAGAACTTCTACAGCTCTGAATAATTAATTCACAGAACTATAAAAAGCTACAAGGGAATGAAATTTAGAAAAATCTAGTTTTAGGATAATTATAGTTCAAACCAGGAGAGCATTTGGGCCCTAGACAGATGCATTAGTAGGACAACTGAGCATAGTGGATCAAATTCAGACTTGGCAGAATTGCATAGTCTTACAGACAGCTCCTCCTGGGGTGGGCTTTCTCTCCAGGGAGAGAAAGCAGCCCCTACCAGATAACTTGATGAAGTGAGTAGAAATCTAAAGTAACACCGTTTGGTAGGGAAGGCATAAAAGAAAGGAGTACATTTGTTTCAGGTTAACCTTCATGCCCCAGGTATAAATAGGGAGTGATATTTTCTGAAATATTTTGTTATATGCTAGTTTAACCTGTTTCCCTTCTACACTGCTTCCACTGCCATGTCTACTGTGTTACCACTAGTTCATAAAATCCCCATTATTTTGCAGACCATATCACATATAGGCTTTTTTCAAAGCCCCAGATGCTGGAATTAATGTGTTGCTTGCAGACACAGACCTTCAATTTCCTAACCAGTTATATTTCCAATCCATATTTTTCATGGCAGGTTTGAAAACATTAACCCTGAGCCCTGAGTCATCATCAAGTGAACACAGACATTTTCTTTCATTTTCCCAGGTTTAAAGCCAGTCATTACTGTGCCCAGTTAGATGTTGAATCTTTGAGACTGCCCATTTAACTCACCCCTCTCAGGCAGGGAGAGGTGGGAGTTTTATAGTTTATATGCAAACACATGCAGCCAGGCTGTGTACTGGCCATGTTTTCACTAAGTGCTGGAGGAGCCAGTGTTGGGTGACTGGTTTATGCCAGACATGCAATCCCAGAGCCCTCAGCATCTCAGAGAGCTCCACAAGACTCTGCACAGGGTCCCGCAGGCCAACTCTGCCTTTATTTGTTGTTTTTTTTGTAAAAGAGCATATCCACAGAGAGCCAGGAGTTTATTGCTTTTTCTTAGTAACAGCAGCAGCTCACCTGAGAATTTAGTTTTATGCAAGCTATAAGTGGCAGGCTATTCACAGACCACCAAGGAGATTATCACTACTTCAGAGGAGCTGTTTTTCTGTCCAGTGTCCTGTTTGGCACAGGACCAGGCACTTCCAGTCATACCTCCTGACCGAAGACACGTGAATTGGCAGAGGGGTCTGTCCTGTGTCAGCTCCTGTTTCCACAAACTCCCTGCTATGGCATTATTCATTACCAGTACAAAGTTACTGGGCACTGCCAAAGCACATTATCAAACGAGCTCTTTTCATAGTGGTGAACTATGATTTTCCAGAGACTTCATTCATGAAGAGCATTGGTGTCTTCCAAAGTAAAAGGCTCTCCTATATGCCACTGCCATTCAATGTGCACAAGAGGGGTAGGTACTATAAGCATTTATCCTCTCTTTCCTTTGCAAGTCCAGGAGTTATTTGACACAACATGAAGCAAATGGAGAGAGGAAGCAAGAATTACTGTATCAGCCAAAAATGCATCCAGCCCTGCTGTGGGGTTCCTGCTCCAAAGGGAACAAAATCCAGTTTTCCGAAACTCAGCTTTTTAGGGCTACAAAGTGGATGGCAGGTAAAGCATCACATATTTTTCCCTTGTGTCTGAAAACATTAGGGTCAATTAACGGGAAGAGCATCTGCTGAGGGTTCAGATGATGGAGAAATAGAAAGTATGCCTGTAAGCTTATATGGATAAAGCAAATCAAGTGGGAGCTATGGGCAGGAAAAGGGCAGAATGACAATTCAAAACATAGATGTTCTAGTGTGGATATAGCAGGAGAAGAGCCCATACAATAGGAAATCACCCTTCCACACCAGAGTGATGTGCTGTGTCTTGAGTAATGGAGCTTCCAGAGAGCCCAGCTACCAAGCAGGGGCAGAAATAACCCCAGGAGCAGAGGCTGACTGAATAGGGGTTTAGCCTAAATATGTGAAGCCTTAAGGGAAACATAATCCTCCATCTACAAAAAATGTTGCCATAAATGGACGTCTACCATAAGCAGGAGCAATGAACTTGAATTAAAGCAAGAAAAAATTCAGAGCATGCATGGGAAAAAAAAAAAAAATCCTGCAGGTAAGAACAGCAGTTAGGGAGATTGAAATTCCCATCATCCTACATACAGGTCAGACAAGGGGTGGTTAGAAATGATGAAGTGGTACAACCTGCCTTGAGGCTGCAGAAAAAATTAAATGAGCCCTTGTGACTCTTTCTAGCCCTGTTTGTCTGTGATTTATCAGAGGATTCACAGCTGCAGTTTTCTACATTTTCACAGTTCAAAAATGTAGTTCAACACCACAGTGGAGATGCTGGTAGAAAGTGGAAGTCCTCTTGTTTAAGCCCAGTGATACCTCAGCACTTTTAAAAAAAGCCCCTATGAAGTTACCAGCAGGCTTTGCTCTGATCTCCTCTGGACCTGAGAATGTAATGCTCACAGCTTTTCTCTCCATTTGTGTGGAGCTGAAATATAAACAACAAATTACGGATGGTTCAAAATTAGAGCAGTGTTTCTGTTCAGCCTTCAGGTTGTTTAGCCCTTCTTTCTTCCATTATTCTTTGCCAACCTCTTAAGTCACTTCAAAGTCAAGATTAAAGAAAACCCCCTCAAATTCCTGTTCTGGAAGTGCCAATGCCAAGCTGTTCACTTTCATGAATTTGTTCTGCTTTTGCAGCAGAAATGATTCGCAAATTGAGATTCATGTGGCCTTTCAGTCTCCCAGAAACTATTATGTATATATTGGCTCAGGCCTAATTTCTTAATTTGCTTTTTTGGAGGCAAGCAGCCTCCTGCTGCTTAACAGCATGGTGGGTTACAGGGAAGGACAAAGCATCTCAAAAGGTGCTTCACCTCTTCACAGATACACACCTCAAAAGGACAAGTGAGAGTAGTCAGAGATGCAGCAGGGGAATCAAGCAAGGTATTTTCATCTTGAGGGTGAATAGTCCAGCACTGGTCGTGTTATCCAGGGAAGCGATGTTTTCTCCATCCTAGAGTTTAAAAATTCAGTGGAATGAGGGTATGAACAATATCACCTAATTTTCAAATTGGTCACACAGTGATCAGAGCGGGGACTAAGAGCTGGAGGATTGTTCTATGATGCCAACTGAGTTAATCAGAAATTTCCTAAGTGCCAGCAGAATTTCCCATGCTTTTTCATACCTAGAACATACTTTCCCACTGTATTTACATTTACATTCCCATTATATTTACATTTACTTTCCCACTGTATTTGCTGATTAGGGCGTGTCTCCAGGCTGCCCCAGCCATACCCCGTGCCACCAAGCAACTGGCCCAGGGCTTGCTGCTGAATCTGTTCACACCACATCCCACCCCTCATCTCTCCTTGTCTCACTTCTGCTGGATTCTGTCTGGAGGCTTGTTAATAAGGACAAATATCTAATTTCCTTGCTTTTTTTCACGATAACAGAATAGATACGTATATCAATATGTTCTTTAAATTAAAATTCAAAGAAAAGAAAAATGAACTTCCTTTCTTTCATTGCTATGCCACTGTAGCATAGGAGAGAACAATTTATGCCAACTCTTCTCACTTTGTTATAGCATTTGTTGGGGTTTTACGGCCAAATGTCAGCCAGAGAAGACACACCATAGCAGTAATAGCTGAAGTCAGAACAATCTAAAAATGCACTTTGCAAATACTGAAAAGCATTCTCCCTAACTGAAAGAAGAAAAAAAAAAAAGTGAAAATCACCAGTGTGTTACTCAGATCAAAATGAGCACATATTTTTATGAAGGCTTTGCTTAAAACTGCACCAAAATGTTTTTTCTTTCACTGGATCTGCTGGATGTCTACCCATGATTACAGGTCACCAGGAAGGGCAGAAGCCATTTTGACTTTCAGAGCCTGGGTGATTTGGCAAAATAGGGCTATTAGGAGATGATTGTCTTGTAACCAGGCCGATTTTAGTGCAGCTCTGGAAGCTCTACACTGATGCAACTATGACATGGACCTAAGGAAACCACCCTGTCTTCTTGCAACACTTTTCTGCCTATTAGCTAGACAACAAAATTTTAGAAGTATTCTATTTCTTTGCATAGAGGTCAGATATCTAAAGCCAAGATGATGCTTAAAACCAGAACAGAGACTTCTTGTTTAAAGCACTAAAAATGTGAGCAAAATGAACATACCTTTACATCCATCATTATAAAGGAATATGCAGGGCTGCCAGGGCTTCCATCACCTCCATGGGTGTGGCTCTCCTGAAAAGAGGGGTGCTTAGTTGTAGGTGGTGCTAAAAGAGCCTGTCTGTGTGTGCATAGGCAAAGGATGGACGAGACAATCGATCTGCTTGGATTTAAAAAGACAGATTTATGAGGAATAATTGCCTTCTAACTTGGCAGACAAGTGTACTGCCTTAAAGGGACTCACAGCTGTGTCCTGTTCTCATGGTTAACTGAGCTTAGAAAGAAACATTTGATCTATTATTCCAGCCTTAATTCAACATAGCTGAGAACCTCCCAGGATATTTCTATTTGAATTGCAGCAGGCTTTCCATTTTGATGTGTTGGCAGTGAATATCTGTCACACTGATGGCATTTGCTACATGGAAAGTATCACCAACACTTACAGTAGACAGTAGCATATACATCACCCAAATGGCTGACTGTGTGCTGTAGGAAAAGCAAGATGGGCTACCTTAGACTATTAATGCAGGTTGCCTTGAGCAACATGAGTTCTGCAGCCAGAATCCCAGATTTTCTACCATTTCTGAGCTAGATTGACAGCTGGCATTTAGCTTCATTTAAAACTAAGCCACAAATTAAGTACATAACAAATAGATCAGGCAGCAGCACCACTCATGTTTATAACAACCTTCCAAACTTCATCTATCATTTCCTGCAACTCTGTGCAAAGATGTCTGCCTCCCTCACCTTTTAAAAAGACAGATTTTTCATTTTTAAATTTCGTATTTGCTCAGTACTTGAACACAGGTGGAAAATTCCTGCATAACTTTCTTCCCAGAGAAGAGGAAGCAAAATCCCCTGCAGGAGATCTTGAAAAGTGACCACAGAATTAAATGAGTAATATAAAACCAATGAGACTAGAAGAAGAAAGAAAAGTGAATTTCATCTCCAAACTGAAGCTTTTTTCCCTTCTCTCTTTTTTTCCTTCTCTCAACACAATGTTTCTTCATTAGGCCTATGTTGATTGTATCAGCACTGAAACCAGCATTTATAGAAATATGATGCAGCCAGCAAGAGAACCAGTTTGCAAACCCTCTCAAGTGTTGCTTATCTGCCCTGACTCAGACTCCAAAGTTCATAATTTATGTTCTTTTGTTTATATGAAGAACATGAGTAAAATTGTAGAATCATAGTTCCAAGACAGATCATTAGTACTCAAAGAAAATGTCCCATGGAAACTGTCTTCAGGAAAGTGTTACTTAGGGATGAATTCTAGGTTCTCTAGGTATGTTGAGCACATTACTTCTTCCCTGAAAATGTGTCCCGAGGTAGGTTTCTCTAATGCAGACCTTCGCAAGGCAAGAAAAAGCCCACAGTGCTATGCAAGATATCTGTAAGGCTCTGCTGGATGTAGAGGGATCAAGACACTGCCCAGGTCCACATTAGGACTCTGGTCAGTCCAACTTCTCCCTTCACTCTGCAGGAACAAAACCCTGAGCTTGGTTTCAGCTGGGGACTGAGACTGAAGGGGACAGGGACAAGGAACTGCTTTGTTTTAGTCTCAGTCCAAGTGCAGGTGAGGCAGCGCTCAATATGAAATTTACATTAATATATTGTTAACATTAAATTGTTACATTATGTGTTTCTGCTAAATCTAGTATTTGAGAGTTTTAAAACCCGCCCAGTTTTAAAAGCAAGACCCCAACACATTTCTTTATATTGATATGGTGATCAAAAAGGACAGTTTAAGCCATCTCTACCAGAAAAGCATTGCCCTGGAGGGAAACTTTTCAGTCTTGCTTGAACTATCACTTCATTTCCCTAAATGAGAGGCCATCCAAAGGTCTGTTTCATGACCTGCATATTCAATTTCTTCTGGCACTTACAAGACATACATATACTAAATGCATGCAGATCTCAAACAAGGCTTCAGGAAAAGTTTCCAAATGAGTAAATTCAATTAACTGAGCTTGCTCTTCCAAATTAATTTTTTTTAACAGTCTACAAACAATCATTCAGTGACCCATAGGATGGTTTGTATTGCACCCCATCAAGGTGGTCAAAATCAGGATGTAATAGGCAGCACAGGAGAGGTTCCTTCCCTGGAGGAGTGTCATAACTGCACTCAAGAGAGGTCTGAGAGCCAACAGTCCCTCAGCTGCTGCTCTGGGGGTCTGCTGACACTGCTCAATGGTCTCCTGGCCCTCCTTCCCCAACAAAGGTGCACCTGATCTCCCTGCAAGGGGAATAATCTTCCACAAAAGCCTCCTCAGTTGGATTTGAGAGTGCTGATCTTGTATTGAAAATGTATTGCTCTTGCAAATGTTACCTCCAAAAAATAATTAGCAGAGATTCAAGGGTACTTCTTCAAACCAAGCCTGCATCAGTCACAACTGAAATACTGCTGCTCACATCTCCCTGGCACTAAATGGAAGCACAAAGCACTCCACACCCCCCCCCACCCCCCCACCCCCCCCCCAATCCTCCTTCCTTCATGACTCAGCTACATCCCTCACTTCTTCTCCCAGCCAAGGTATCACGCTGTCTGTGCTCCAGCTGCAGGACTGTCACTTTCCTGTGATCAATGCCCTGTGGCTACCCACTAATTTTAATACCTGCCTTGTCCTTTAATTATGTCTCTGCATCAGCCCTGCTCAAACACTGTCAACCCTTCACAGTCCTTTCCTCGAGGAGAAAAGCAGACCCTTAACCCAGATGGCAATAAGTGCTAGGGTTCAGCATATATGGGGAATGGATCACTTCAGGTCTAGCACAGAAACACACAGAGCTCTGTTTTCTGCTGTCAGGGTTAATACAAAAGGTATTAAATTCAGTACCTCCTGTATCCTGTACTTCCCTCCTTTGAAGTGTCACGTACCCTGCAGTATGTGCTCTGTCAGTCTGTCCCAGTTCTCTTGATGAAGCTTGGAAAAGCAATTCATTCCTTAGCTGATATTATACAAGATATTAGAGTGTTCTGAAACATGTCTGCCAGCATTCTGATGGTATTGTTCAAATGCTATCACCAGAGACTAATATGCTTAATATGGCAGCAGTGTTCCTCTGTGGTGACTTGTCCCACAGAGTGACTGAGGAGACCTTGTACTTAAATGTCTCAGTGCTTTTCTGGCTCACTCTGATGCACTAGCCCATAATCTCTTGTGTGTATGAGGCACTGAAATCACCTCTATGCTCCACCCCAAAGCAGTCCTTACCCCACTGGGCTGCTTCCATCTGTGAATCCCTTCAAACTCAGCTCATGGAGCTGACAGCAAACCGTTGCCTTCTATGTAGGAGGACATTCACATTTTATGTGAATTTATCCTTTTTGATATTATTTTCAGTCCATTTGCTGGGGAAGATTCTGAAGAAACTCACCCATCCTGAATTTGATTTTAGAAGGTCATATGTTCCATTAATTACAAACCCACCTGCCTCCCCACTGTCTTCTCTTGCTTCATATCCCAGCTCCTTACTGTGCTTTTTTGCCATGCTCCTATTCCTACCATCCAGATTATCCTGTCTATCCCTACATCTGTTCTCCACTCACTAGTCTGTCTCCACCTGCTTTTCACAGCTTTGCCTTATGCATCCATATGCTTGAACTGCAAGGGTGGCATTCCTTCATCCTTGGCTCCAATGCCCAATTACAGAGGAAGAGTTCCTGAGATGATGTTGGGCTGGAGCCTTAAGTCCGGAGATGAAATCATCTGAGCACTTACCCTCAGCACCATATAGCCAAAGTGCAAGTGAAATAGTGAATTTTTTTTCAGAGGTTTATGTCTTGGCCAGATTTGAGGAGAGGGAAAACTGAAAACTGATCCAGTTGTAAATCAAACCCTCCTACTGAGCTTCATTTCCTGCTCCAAAATGAGGCACTGCGGTTCAGGCTAAAGAGCTCCAAGAATTCTGGCTTAAGGAAATTAAACTGGTTTGTGTCAGGCTTTTTCCAAATTTGATGGATCAAATTTGCTGAAGCTTGCAAAGCCACCAACCCCTGAGATAGGTAGTATAATATGTAATTAATTTGGATTCAATCTCATTTGACAAGGCAGAATCAACTGAAAACAGGAGTTGAGAATGGAAATTGTTTACTGATTCTAAATTCACATAGCTGTGAAAATTTAAATGTTCTTCTCCTCCAAGAGTCTGGAAGCACAGAGAAAAGGTAATGAAATATAAGTTACTAGTAATAATCTTCCTATTTAGTAAAATAAAATATTAGATACTAAGCAAGGTTTACCTCAAGTACCATTAAAAAAAGTCAAATTTTGGCACCAGCAGTCATCTTTAGCCCCTTTAAAATGCCCAGTTACAGTTTCTGAAAGACAAAAAATGAAAGATTGAGTTAGAAGCTGATGGAAGCCTTTCCATGTCATGTGTTACAGCTCCAGGATCCCATGCTCAGTTACTCACAAAAGATGTTTTTCCGTATTACTCTGCACCATACTGCAGAACATAATATTTTCAAGTAATTTGGACCTTTCATGGTTTTAGTTTACCCTCATTTAAAGGGGGTTCTCACCTCAAAGCAAAACTGACATTTGTTCTCATTTATTGATGGTAATTACATGTTCACCCAGCATTCAACAAAGCACACACCCAAAAGTTGCCCTCTGAATGCATAATATGAATCAACAATTTCACTGCTCTGTCACCAGCACGGCTTTCCCCCAGCTCACTCTTTCCATCTCCATGGTTCAGATAAAGGAGGTGCCATTAGTCCCTCTCCAGCAGCAGCAGGAGCTGCACTCTCTGGCTCCATTCCCACCCCAGTCCCAGTGCCACAGGATTCTTTTCCCAACACAGTCTTCATTCACAGGTGCAGACAGAAACAATGGTCTCTGGACAAGAGCAGGAGCTGGAGTCTTCCACTTAGTGAGTACCTGCAGCTCCTTTCCAGGGGAGGCTGGGGCATTGGCTTTTCTGGATTTGGGGATCTACTCTACCCATCCATCCACGGTAAATGGAGAAAATCCAGTAACTCTGGGTTATGGATCTGCTGGACCTTCTTTCAGCTCCTTATGCAAACCTTTCTCCTTGAAGATCACAAGCTGCCCTTTGCACAGCACAGTCCCTGGGCAGGCAGCTTCATCCCACAACCCTCATCCTCAGCCACACTTGCTTTCTCCAGCTGCTGTCACAGCCTTGGAGAGGACTCCAGCACTGCTGAGTCCCCTTTGCCACTCCGCCTTCACAACATCAGCCTTACTGACATCACCGTGGTCAAGGTGTTGCTGTCTCTGACAATAAACCCTCACAAACACCCACCTTCAAACAGGCAAGCAGGGTCAGCCACAGATGGCCTCCTGCAGACCCTCGTGGAGTGATAAAACTCTCACAGTGTGACCACAATACCTATACAGCACATTAGCCACATCTTCCACTGCACAAAATTTTAACACAGAGAGACAGAGAGCATCTTCAATCATTTACCACAAAGAATGACACAAACTTCAAAGAGAAAATACAGCTGCAAGTTTCAGTAACTCACAAGAAAATATGCTCTTTCAAGGCTCCATACATATATCTTCTCACATTATGTAAAATTAATTTCCGTATCAGACAAAGCCAAAGAATTATTAGGATGAAAGGTCACTTAAAATGATCTGTGTTACTGATTTTATCAGCCACTACTTACAGCTTTAAAAAAGTCAATGCCATCTAATAGTGTCCATATTTCATCTCTTGAGAAATCTAATACTCTCAGAAAGGAAGCAATATCAGACTGCATGGTCAGTCTTATGTGGAAATACAATTCTGAGAAACAATAAGAGAAAAAAATCATGGAACCTAGATAATATGCTGCATTTATACACAGCAGGGGAGAAGAGGAAAGAGACAAGAAACAAAATTATTGTGATGAATAGTGAGAACATCTTGTAAATAATGCAGATGCCAACATAAGATATCCTTTATTTCTGGAGTTGCTAATGAAAGAGATGAAGATTACTGCAATGTCACTCCAATACTATGAGAGCACTGTCAATCCTGTCAATAATCCCAGTTACAGAGCAGCATGTGTATGCAGAAGGTATTGGTTTCTGAAATTCAGGAGTGCAACAGTCTTCTTCCCAAATTTTATGTTGTGCACCTCCACCCATAGGCTGCTGTTGACCCTATGATAGCATCCAGATGCCCTGACTTGGGGTCCTGCTGCGTGAGAAGCTGCAGTTTCAGCTGGCAAAGGCTGTGGCTGCTCCCAGCAGCTACCAACACATGGGAGAAAAGCAGCAGAGACACAGAGTGCCTAGGCAGCAGGAGAATCCTGAAAAAGGAGCATGTCTTTTCTTCATTCAAGGATACTCATAAATGTAAGCACAAGGAAACCTAACTAGATTTATCTAATAGCAATGAAAATATCTCTCCAAGGGATAATCTTACTTATCAATTGGCAGCATTTGTGGCAGAGCTTGCTTACTCCCTCAACTAGTCCAAGGCACAATCATGCTCACTTCCATGAACTGTGTCAAGTGGCAACAAAGGCAGAGTAAAAGAGCTGCTTCTGCCTCCTGTCAGAAGGAATGCAACTATGGCACATCAGGGCATCATACATGGAAAGACAGAGCATAATTCTGCACTACGACACGTGAGCTCAGTGCTGGGCACCAAGTTGCCTCAGTTACTGGCTCCCAGCTGCTGTGGCAGATTGTCTCCTTTGATGTGAACACAGACACCTGAGGCCTTTTTTCACCCTTGCAAAGCACTTCACCTTGTCATTCCCAAGGGCCAAGCCACGTGAAGTGTGGCCAGCCTGGTCCCTTGCTAGCAGCTGCTAGGGCTGGGAGAGCTGGGCAGGGGAAGTGCTTCCAGCAGTGCTCCTGCCACAGCTGTGATTCCACCTGTCCCCACTGATTCACACCTCCTCGTGCACTTGCAATTATCCAGTTATCCCTTCTTGCTGCCTGCTGGGCAGGGAAGGGATGGTCCTTTCTGAACTGCTCCAAGCCACCCTGACGGGCAGAACCTGCACAGAAGTCTAGTCCTTACCTCTTATTTTATTTCATGCCATTACTTATTCCTGGTTTGCATTAAGAAGTATTTTTTTTCTCCTCCTCATTTCATATCTTTTAAAAAATCAGCTTTGTCAGTGTTGTGCTGCCTGAGCTATTGCAGGAGCACTGCATTACCTCGGGGGGCAACGCTACCAACACAAGGCTTTGAAGCTGGTAACAGCATTACAGGTATTTTGCTTTGGCAAGTTCAGCACATGAGAGTTCAGCATTAAACACCCTTCCTTTACATTGTAGCTCTAGTCACAATTTTCTTTCCTTAAAAGGTGGGGTATTTTTTGGTTTTACATGCTTAATCTGCTTTTCAAGAGAAGCTCCATCTCCTTGATCTGGTCTATCCACAAAAATACCACAGTCAAAAGAAACCTGTCTGACTGTACTACATCATTGATCTGGGGTGAGAACATCTGCTCTCAAATTCTGCCACAAATTAGCAACTGAGATACTGTCTCCCTAATCAAGCAGTCTCTTATATGTTGCTTTAGAAAGCTATATGTGACAAAAACAAGTCAGCTGGCTCCCTGAAACTTTTAAATTATTATATGCATCTTATGATCAAATCTAATGTGCCTTATCTGAATGTTCACCACAATGCCTTTTTATCCCAACTTAAGTCTAGTTAGGACTGCTATTCACAATTGTTATTTAAATAGGATTCCATTCCTAAAATTACCTGTCTGATCAGGACTTCTGTTCAGTGGATGAATTTCATTGTCTTGCAGAATTAGGCTTTACACTATCACAATTATGTGCAGAAATTACATGACCTTGTTTTGTGTTTCCTTGACATTAAATTTTGTGTTTCCCATTAGCTCCAGATTTTTATCTGATAGCACAGTGATAATTTCTTCCTGAACAGCAAATATAGTGTACTTGGCAATTACAGACTCAAAAAGGAAGCAATTATTTTGCTTACGATGCTTTATGAATTAAGTTCACAAAGGATGAGACAGAAGTGTCATCTATTCTCCATCTAATCTGATATTTGCATGTTGATTGAATCCTCCTTCAGGAAGGCCACCCTGTTTAGCTCATCAGATAAGAAGCAAGAAAGCTAATTCATATTTCAAAGGGGATAGATGAAAAAGGACAGCCATTACCAAAAAGAACAATTAGCAACATGAACAATTACCACGTTTCTTTTGTATTAGAGGCAAAACACACATGTGCTTAAACAAGGCCAGGCCATGGCTGTTGTCAGTGGGCCTCCTTTGCAGTCAATGGGTTTATGTGGATTTGTTCTTGCTGGGAATCAGACGAGTGAGGAAAGAGTCCAGTAGGAGCCTATGGAAACTAAGGAAGCTTTTAGTGCCAGACCTCACCCAGTAGAATCAGCGGCATTTGATGGCATTTGCATGCCACTACCAAAGTCCCAAAAAATCAAAACTTGCCCAAGTTCAGGGTGTCAGAGGCATTACCAAGCAGGGAATACCTGGTTTGTTCCAAATCAGGAGACCTCTGTTATCAATGACTAAGTTTAGCTGGAATAGCTGCTAAATTGCATCAAGATTGCATCAAGCCACAATATACTCAAGTACCCAGCCATTTGCCTTTATTTTAACCTATTGCCATAAACCAATATTGTGTGTGACTCTCTGGCTCTAGCGGTATCTTGCTCAGGGTCTTGGAAGAAAGATTACAAGATTAGGACACCTACAGTGACAGCAGCTCTCTCCCGAAGGGTGGACTCTGACCACCTGCAATTTTCATTAGTTTCAATAGGTTCCTGCAGTTGCAGATTGAAACAAATTAGTTTTATTCATATCTTGCATAAGTTACTTAAATTTAAAAAACAAATAATTCTTATTTTCTAGCATTCACCAAGAAACAACATTTTAAAACTTAATAAAAGATTGAGATACGTGAGGTACTATCTGAGGACTGGTAGATAAACCTTATCTGTATGTCTGGCTTACAAATTTTTATTGTAGCTCATAATTTCCTGTTTTAAAATATAAGTTGACAATTTGTTCTTTGCATGTGGCTTTTTCCCTAGGTAATTTGGATCAAGTTTTTTGTCTAAAAATACAGATACAAAGCACAATAGCAACTTAAAAAACATGCAACAATTATTTTGGTTGTATACTCCTTAAATCCTTAATGAGACATGATTACTACTGAAAATATTTCTTATTTATTAACTGGCCATCAGTAACCACAGGGTCAGTCAAGACATTGTAACCATTACAACTCTCTCCTCACATCCCACTTCTATGAGAATGCAGAAAATACACAGTCATATTTCCTAAAAGCTGAAACAGTTTTTCAGCTTTCAATTAATTTGGCTTTGAGCTTAACTAGATAAACTTGCTGAAAAAAAAAAAACCCACTGCTGAATTCCTGCTGAGATGAAATAGCTGTAAAACTGTCTTATTTTGACAAAAAATACCCCTTGTTTTAGATGCTTGTGAGGTGGCTTTTATGAGCTTTATTATCTTACTTTTCCTAGCTTTGAAAATAAGCAATGTCATTCTTAAATAGTCTATTTAATTTATATCAACTTAAATTCTCAGCTATTATAACAAGTTCTGCCTTAATATACTTTTCATAATTTCATATATCAAAACATATCTTTTTTTTCATTATTTGCTTCTTTAAAATTCTAGTTTAAATAAATATCTTCTCTTTTTTAAAACAACGTACTTTTCTATAATATCAAATTAAATTCAATGTGGATAAATAGACAAGAGAAGAACAGCTCTTGCTTTACTTCTATGATAGTGGTTTCTGAGCAATCCATTACCACTCAGGAAAAGGATGCTAAAGTTATCATAGATGTAAGAGCTGTAAAGAGATTGAATAATGATATCAAAAAATGTTGCTGCTGACACAGAGTTATTTAGGAAAAAACAATTTTGTAGAACTTCAGAAGGACCTCACTGAGCAGTACTTGGGTAGCAAGCTGGTAGGTAATTAATGGAAAAATACAGTGACACACATGGAAAAAAATCTAATCCTGCCTAAAATAAATTTTAAATTATTTTTCCATACCATTAATAGATGGGATAGTTTTGAAAAATTCAGCACAGTTGCAGTTAGAAATAGTGATAATAAAAATAAGGAGAGAAGCAAAGAACAGTAAAGAAATTGCCCTTGTGGTGCTGGGGCCATGCAGAGAACATCTCCAGGTCACGGTGTGTGGACTGATGAGCTGGGAGGGACACAAGGCAGGGCAGTGAAGGTTCAAGGCACTGGTCATCTTCAGGTCAGTGAGACCACAGATCAGAGGCACCACAGAGAGCTCCAGAGTTCGGGTGGGACAGAGAAGACAAGCAGAATGAAAATTTCTCAGCCTGTCTCTTATCAGTTTTATTTAACGCTCTCCAGCTGGACAAAATTTTGAGAGTGCAGAAAATGCCTGATTACACAACATCTCTAGAGCTCCTTTCCACAGGTTACAAAAAGCTTGTGGGTGCAAAAAATGGCATTACACAAATCCGGAGGAGGACAGGAGCCCACTGAAGAGTATCAACCTGGAGAAATACCACCTGTGCCTCTCAACAGATGGAAAGTGCAGATGGAAAGAAGGTGTGAACATGTTACCACATGCTCACTCTCTTGCTTCACTCTTCTATAACTTTGAAAATAACCATTTCAAAGTTTCTGGGAAGGGCTGGATCATCACCTAGGCAGGTTTATGCACTTGAGCAATTCCTTGTGCCTGAAACTGTAACCTATATTGTACTATTATTTTTCATGTTTTACCAGGCAAATCCATTCTCGAAGTATGATACTGGCATCATGCAGATACTGGTGACATCTCAGAAATTAAATAGGAAATAACTCTAATGGAGAAGCAAGCAATATTTACTTTTCATTTCTATTTAATATGTTTAATTCTGGTATTGCAGATAACAAAATCTATGAAGGTGCTTAAGCATTTGAAATTGCTGAATGATTTCAGAAAGTAATCAGAAAACTGAATATATTAACCTGATTGCTGCAATAGGAAGAAAAGATTCAGTCATAAATTATTCAAATATTCTTGACCACTGCCTGCCTCCCTCGCACAAAACACATTTTAGTATCTCCACAGATCAGAAAATAACCCTGACACTCAGCATCCAAATGGGATCTCCACAGCTTGACTGGAACTCTACCCACATATGGTATTTACATTTCCAAACTGACAGCAACTTAGAAGAAACTTGAAACAACAGAAACCCAAGACTTCCTTTCACCTTCCCAGGCATTAATATTAACCAAATGGACAACAGTACCTAAGAAGAGCTTTTAGCCGTAGGAACATTACACAGCAATATTACCATGGGTTTGCATCTTTAAATTAGTGAGCTATTTCTACACCTTACCACAACAAGCTCTGGGACACTTTGCTGCTTAAGGATTTGCAGAGGTGTAAGTGCAGCTGGAGACACAAGAAGGTCTTTCATATCTAGGTCTCATTATTTCTAAAGAGTATGATAACCTAGTCTTGACTGACAAAAGTGTTTTCATCCAGCCTCTTGGGATAGTGTGGCCAGCAGCAGCCCTGGCTGTCTCCAGCCTCAGTGCAGGAGGGCTGGGAAGGCTGCCAAAGCCTGCAGCTGTTCACTGGATGTGACAGAAGGGCATGATGAGCAGAGACCAGCTAAAGATGGCAAAGAGAGAGGGTAATGGACAAAAAGGACTGCCCCGGTCTCTCAATTTTTTCTTGTTCAACAGCTCATTCACAATATTAATGACATCACCAGGCTCATGTTTAGCCCTTTGTTTCATCAGTTCTCAAGCACTTGGTGTAGAGAGGCAGAGCCACGTTTCCTGCAATACATCTTCTGCCAGTGCATTGCACCACCCTGCACCACCCAAGCATTCAGTGACAGGCCAGCTTCACATCTTACTTTCTTCAAGACTTGTGCTAAGAACATCTGCCAGGAACAAAACCAGTGTTTATCCAGCAGGTTTCAAGAGCCAAAAGGTTCCCAATTTAAATCTTCCCAAGTATTTCCCTCCCCACAAAATTAGTGTTTTGCTGTCAGGGAAACAGACACTGAACACTGATCTCTGCACTTTGGTCTGAAAAACAAGAAGCACTTGCTTCAAACCAATTCAGATGAGCTAGACTGTCCACCACTGGACACAGTTCAAATGTTAATTATGTGGGGGTTGATAGATGGGAAGAAAAACATTTCCTCCCCCTTCTTTGCCATGACCTTGCTTTCCTGGCAGTTTGGGAAAGGGGGCCCTGGGACAGCTGGGATGTGAGGGATCCGGTGTATGTAGCCCCCAAGGAGAGCAGGAAAGGGGTGCTCATGACATACCCAGTCCCAGAACAGAAGTCAAACAGCTGAATGACACCTGTGAAAGCTTCAGAGCAGCCAGATTGAGGAGGGATTTCCCAGGTAGCCCAGGAAACAGTAATTCAGAGAAGCCTTTACATGAAACCAGATGGCCCTAAAGAATCCCTGTCTGTGGGACTGTGCCATGAGAGCTGACCCAAACATGCAAACAGATAACCACAGCCCAGGGAAACTGCTTCCTGGCTCCAGACCAACACAATGCCCCCTAAAATTTCTTAGTTAAATGTAGATGGCAGAATCCATCAAACCAAGCCCTTAACCAGACAAAGGTCATTTATCTCCCAAGAGTACTGTGCACATACTGTAGTGAAAACAGATGCTATTTACATTATTATTAAAATCCTGATCATTGTCAACAAACATGATGAGCAAAATAGACCCCAAGCAGGTAGAGAAAATGTTTTTCTGTGTATATTTTTGAGAATGCTGGTGCTGTAGAAACAAGACCTTTGTCCAGGAGCCTACAGTATCTTTCCTGTTGCCAGTGAAATATTCCCACCTTTGAAAGAATTTCAAGCAGCCACAATCAACCCCGCCACCAGCCGTGGCTGAGAATGGATGTTTGGGAACCCATCTTCAAACCTGGCTGAAAACCAGCATGGGATGCAGTGGAGCCAGTGGATTTGACTGTTCTTCATCTTGCAGAATTGGACTCCCACTGACAGTGTATTTTATAGATTGCCAACAAAAGTGGAGTCATCCCAGTGAATGATGATCTCTGTATATCATTTGAATTCCAAAAGGCCTGCTTCTTCCCAATAATTACAGTCAGCAACAGGATAGTAGCTCTGAAATACTGAATGATTACAAATAATATTCTGATTCACAAAGTATCTTTCATCCAAAAGATATAATAATAAAAATAATATATAATATGTAATAATACTATGTAATATATAGTATATAGTATATAGTATATAGTATATAGTATGTAGTATATTGTATATTGTATATTATATAATTTATGTTACATAATATTGTGTTATGCTATGTTATATAAACATATATTAATTATATATCATTATAATTAAAATAACCATGAAATTACAGTCTAGCCTATAGCACCGTAATCTTGGTTTGCTCCCCACATTGAAGCCCCAATGAAGTTCTTGAAGGAAATAGTGATTCACAACCCTCATTTATTATTCTGTGCCAGAATTCCACTAATAATTAATAATATTACCGTAACAGTGTCCTATTATACAAATTATTTCACATGCACAGAAGAACACACTTGCCAGCTTTGGCAAATAGGAAGCAAAGGATCCACATCTCATAAACAGAGAAAATTTAGATCCAAATGCTTAAGTCACACTGAGGTTAACCAGAAATTATCACTACAAGTGGAGTCAGGCTTATAAAATTATCTTTAGTGACATAGACCTACCTGACTTAGAAAAAGAAGTCTGTGTCAAAGATAGGAACTGAAGTCTCTGATTTAAGCCCAAGGTTTTAAAGACTTGGCAGCATAAGTCTACAGCACAAGAGGTACTTGGTGCTTATTTGACCAGAAATGTTCACCCTTTCCTTCCTGGGGTAGAAGCTCCAGCTCTAGTCCCTGATGTTCCCATCTGCTGCTAGAGCAGCCAAGCCCAGGGGCTTTAACCATGTCATAGAAGCAGAAGGGACACACAGGAGATGGCCCAGTTGACCATTCATCCCAAAGGCAGTCCTAGGGATCAAGCCAACACAGCCTGGCTTTCTAAGTAACACAAGGAATCTGTTGCTTATGTGGAGAATAAAAATTTGGAAAAAAATTTGTTTCCACTGAGATTATTTTTGTATCCCAAATCCCAAAGAAAAGCCCTGTCACTTTGCAGGGATGGAAAATAAATAAAAACAGAAAGATAAAGAATTGAACATGTACAAGCTGGGGTAGGGTGTAAAGAGACCTTCAGGGAGGCACAAGAGCTGGAGAACTTTGGGAAGGCCAATAAGATTTTCAGTGTGGAACGTCACAGGACCACCAGTGGAGGACTCTCACTGGACATGGGAAAAACCATGTTACCATGACTGGCAGTGCTTTAGTGGAGCAGTGCACACATGAATAACACTGTATATATGAAAAGATATTGCCAGGATTTAGCTCTATAGGGAAGAAATGAGATAGAACCTGGGTAATTTTCATTAATTTGGGGATCTTCTATCTCTCATTATACCAATGCATGCACTAGTAAACCATTCACTGTGAATAAAACTTTTTTCATCCAAATTAAAAATAAAAAAAATCCTGTAAAACTTCCATAGTTTGCTATATAAGAACCTGCCTATTTTGTGATCCTATTCATTTTGGCAAGTGCTGAATTCAAGAGTTATGGTGATGTAGAAACCTTAACCAGTTTAATCTTCCTGTGAGTCGAAGGATCTTTGATACAGCATGTCTACATTAAGAAGACTGTTATTATATTTTGCATCTCAGCTTAATTAAAGTCTCTTTTTATGAAATGCTGCATTTGTAACTCCTTTCCCCTTCCTGAAATGAGCCATCTTGTCTGGTACAGTAATTATAACAACATCATTGAATCTGTATTCATAGGCTGTTTTTAAAATAGCTCCCATTTCTGAATAAAAACTAAAGATCTTGGTGGCTAGAAATGCTGATAAGATGGGTCTCTGTGGCCACAATCAGTCATGAATTGCACAGCACACCCCTTTACAGGAACAGAAATTGTAAGCCACCAAGGGATGACAGCCCCGAAGTTTGCATTAGAACAGCACTGCCCTCAGCCCTGCCAAGCAACCACCATCCCCAGAAGCTCAATAGGATACAGGCAACCACTTTTTCCCAGCTGGAAGTTATAGTTAAAATCCATCAATTCAAGCTGGGAATCAAATGAGCTGCATTGGTGAGACCCTCCAGGGCCAAGCACCCATGCCAGCTCTGCAACTGACTGATAGCACAACCACAAGTGACTTACTTCATCTCCTTGATCAAGCCTTTCCTCTCCAGTATTTGCTTAACACTTCATTATATGAGGAAACTGAAGACATTTTCTTGTGGAAGAGAGTGAACTAGTTTTCCAAAACCTGCAAGCTACACCAACAAACGACTGTTGACATGAAGAAGGCATTATGACTTTAAAATGTCTGGAATCTGAAGATTTCCATTTCAATGTTTCAGGGAATTTATTAAAGGAAAAATTAGTTTAAAAAGGAGCATCACATTTTAGGTGAAAACTTTTGACCCAGTTCTTCTCTAAGAAAATTTAAATTGGTTGTCTTCATCAGTTTCTCAAGTTTAGGCAGGTTACAAAAAAACCCTCAGGATTTCAAAGACACCAACAGCACACATTACAAAAACTTTAATGTAAAGAAGCAAGAATTTGTCTGACATAAATCTGCAGCTGTCAGATTCAACTGATGTGGATGGAAAAAATGATCAATGCTTAGAGAAATTGTTTTAAAAATAACTTCAAATTCCCCAGCCAAATAGTTGAGGAAGAAAATTTATTCCTTTTCTGCAAAAACTGCTGTTTGCCTGCAGTAACTGAATCAAAACCTTTAACTGGCTCAGCATTATCAGGCCTTTAACAGAATGCTAACTGCTCACCCCTCAGCCACAGCTACATACACATACATGGAAGACTTTTCATCTTCTTTCATGCAGTATTGCAAGTAAGGAGGGTAGAAATGCCTGGCATTTCAACTCTGCCATGTCTGATCAGCACCAGAATGTAACATCACCCCAGTAAGGAAAGAGAAAGGAACATTTATAACAGAATCACACTGTCAAAATTGAAACAGGAGTCACCTCAAGCCATGAACTGTTTGTTATGGTTTCCAATTATAATTTGAATGATTCCTCCACATTTCTTTTCAATATTTCCAAGACTGCAACTGCTCTATTCTGGAGGAACAATGTTTTCAAAAGGAGCCCAGATGACCACAGTAATCACTCATATACAGGAATGTCAGCTCAGATTTGTACAAGAATGCCAACTTACATTAAGTGCAGTACATTTAAGAGCTGAAATCCTGCTGAAGATAGCAAAACGAGGAGTTTACTTAGCAGGATGTGGTACCAGAAGTTTTTAGTAATACATGGAAATGGATATTCAGCAAAAGCCATGGAGAAAGCCCAAAATGTGGTGTTCCTCTGGGAGATTTTGTCTGGACTTTGTTTCCCTTTCTTTCCTCATTATTAAATGGTTCAGGGAAGACCCTACACAGGTCTTTCAGAAAATACCCTTCATACAGACCTAAGTAGAATCTTGTCCACTCAGCTGACAACTTGCATCTTCAATAGGTAATCCTTTTTGCTCTGCACCATATATGCAGTGGTCAGGAGTGCAAAGGCCACCCTCAGTGTGCAGAACAAGTTGAGATGCTTTAGGATATATTGTGCTTGGCATGGGAAAACAATGTGGAAGGACCTAGAGGGAAAAAATCTCTCCACAATGCCGCAGCATGCTGCCTGGTACAACATGAAAACTTGGACATTGGAATATAATTTTCTAAAATACACAGTGATGAAATATGCAAATTTGGCCCAAGTTTTTAGAAATTCTGCTCATTCTGGCCAACTTCCACTTGGTGTACCCCAATAAACCATGAGAAAAGTCCCCAGATTCCCAGTGACAGAGCATAATGACCACAGGGCACCCATGCAGAATGTGTACACTAGGAAGAGACCTTTTCACCAAGGCACAATGAAACCATTCCCTCCCCCAGCTCAAAGCAGCCGTGCTCTGCTGCTGTGCACCTTATGCTATTGCTAAGTGGCATGTGGAGTGAAACCCTGCAGTGTCAAAGTGCCGGTTCACCACAAAACAGTACAAACTAGAAGGTGGATCTCAAAACCAATAGGAGAGTGTCAACTCTGAGACTTTGTTTCATATGCAAAATAAGATTGTATGTAGCAAGTATCAACTTTCAGGTATGATGTCAGCCAGTATTTTCCTTGTGGTCCATGACGTTGCAGGGCAGATGATTAAAGGAATGGAATACCTCTCCTATAAAGAAAGGCTGAAAGAGCTGTGATTGTTCAGCCTGAAGAGAAGGTCCTGGTGTGACCTTATTGCAGCCTTCCAGAACCCAAACGGGACCTACAAGAGAATTGGATGTCTTTTTACAAGGGCATGCAGTGATAGGACAAAAGGCAATGGCTTCAGATTGAAAGAGAGTAGGTTTAGGTTGGATTTTGGGAAGAAATTCTTTACTGTGAAGGTGATGAGGCAGTGAAACAGGTTGCCCAGAAAAGTTGTGGATGCCAATTCCTAGGCGAGTTCAGCACCAGGCTGGATGGGGCTTAGAGCAACCTGGTCTAGTGAAAGGTGTTCTGGCCCATGGTAGGGGGATTGTAAATGGGTGATCTTCTAATCCAGGTTGTTCTGTGTTTCTGTGATTCTATCCCAGCCTCTGGGCTAAATGTTGGTCTCCTCATCAAGGCTCTTAGTTTGCAGTGTGTCCTGTGCAGTCCCTCCGAGCCCTAAGAAGTCTCTTTTCTGTGAATCCAGTTGGAAGCGTGTTTATTTCAGTAGTTGCCTGGTCTCTTTGGCCACTCCTGGCTCTCTGTGAGCTCTCAGCAGCCAGAAGAAGGCAGCCAGGGTGGGTATTCCTGGTGCCTGGTTTTTCCCTGCTGACAGTGCACAGAATTGAGCACATGAAGATACAAATCAGAGAGCACCTGCATATTCCCCTGCCTGTAGCCAAGCTCTCAGGAACAGCAAGCCAGCTCTCCCTGCCTGCCATCTGACAACAAAAATGCTTTTTAGACAGGTTTCTATGGGAACAAGGCTTAATGCTTCCACACATTCTTCTTGTCTTCTTCTAATAACTTCTGAACCCTTTGGCTCATCCCAGACAGAAGTTGTCAGAAGAAGAGAAAAAAATGCAGAGATATTCTAGTTCCTCAAGTATCATAAGCACAAGGGCTGAGCAAGTAGTGGAGAGAGAAAACATGCTGTAAGTGCCTTGACAAATGGAAAAGCTGTAGTCCAAGCCACAGCTCAATGCCAGCTACATGAGCCTTTTTATAAGGCCCCTCTGTTCCCTAAGGATAAGACATCCACTGGGCCAGGGGGTGACTGGCAGACAAGCACACTGTAAACGAGGCTTCATCTGTACCTGTGCACACAAAATCACTTGTTCCTTCTTATCATCCAGTAGGCAGGAATATAAATAGTACTTGACTCTGGAAATCCTGAGGGATGAAAGATCAGTCTGATTGTCACATACTGCTGGACAGAGTTTCTCCTTTTTTTTTTAACCCCTGATTTTCCTCAAGATTTTTATCCAAATTTTTGAATTCTGTTTTCATTATCAGTATCAACATTTGCAAGCAAACTTGCATACACACATGCTTTCTTTTGCTATAGTTATATGACCAAATGGTTAAAACTGGTAAAATCGGGATGAAAATCTGTATGTTGCTCCTGTTCCTATATTGTAAACCTAGCACCAGCTGATTTGGAAATTTTATCGTAGTCTGTAATGGGCTTAGAATTACAGTTCTGCTGTATAAGGTTCAGCAGTATTCACAGTTACTGCTTTGGAAATTGCAGAATTTAATCCCAAATGAATGTCATTACAAACTGCTGTAGAAATAAATTTGACTTCACACAAAGGTTTCTAATTTTACCAACAGATAGTCTTATTTTCAGGTGAGTGAACCATGTCATAAAGAAGATGGAAAATCATACTGAGGGCTTTTTTAAACTGTGTTGTTCACCTGGGGATGCTACAAAGGAATAAGGACAGGGCGTAAGTGATGTTTTCCCCTATGGCAGGTTCACAGCTGACAGAACAACTAGAGCGTAACTGAACAAAGACATAAAAGATGCTCTAGGACCACTAACTATTCTGGCTGTCAGTATTTTATTGTGTTTGAAATGAAGGATCCTTTCTACACGAAGATAAAAAATTACCAGCTTGCCAAGCCAAAAGATTTGAGGATTGACTGTCCTGTGAACTCCTCTTGTGCTGGCTGAATGAAAGCACCCAGAGCACCAGACCCCCAGAGGTGCCCAGAGCCACAGAAATTGCAGCAGGGACTGCCTGCAGCCCCTCCATTAGCAGCCTCAGGCGTAAAGACTTGCCTTTGGCTAGCAAGAGCCTAAACTGATGGCTCGTATTTTGCAGTGCTTCACTTTTTGACTGCTGTTTACACCATATGAGTTTCTGTACCAGGGCGCTGCTGCCAAAGACCACACGCCACAATTCATGTTTTCATCTCAGCTGTGCCATGATTCATTCCTTCTCCTGTGCCCTCCCAAAAAATTGTGTTAAGTCCTGTTGTGTATCTTGCTAAACTGTGACTTCCCAGTCAGGGCAGGCTTTTATTCTTGAACCTTGATTGCAACAATAACAGTTTAACAGAGATACAAGCAGTGCACGGCAAAAACAAAGACCCCAAAAGGTTCTCCACATTCAATCATAAGAAACAAAACCCAGTCTTTCCCTCTAAATTTTGCTATAGTGTTTTTACAATAGGTCACAGATATTAGTCTCCTCCTGGCATTCTTTCTTCTCACAGTTCACATACAAACGATTCACTGAGGTCTTGAGAAATCAGCACATCATGAAACAGTATATATGAAACGTGATTTTTCTTTCCCCTTGGATTTACTCATTTCTACAATATTATTGGAGGAATATCTCAAAACAGTCCCAGATCTGTTTTTCCTTACTAGCTCATTTAAATTGTCTCTTGGGTACCCTAACCTACTTTCTGAGACTATACAACTGCCTTTCTTTGTAGCATGCTTGCTTTGAAAGTTTTCCCTTTAAAATAAGGTTGGGTATTTTACTCTCAACTACTTTGGCTTTTGTTATCTCCTTAAATAGTACTACAGTCAATGAAATACACAATCTGTATCCTGCCTTATGTCACAACCTAAATAAAAAAAGCAGTAGGCTGGTATAAAAACAAAGATGTATTACGGTGCGAACTGTCATTAGAGGGAGAGGAACTCAATGCTTTCTACTTCATAGCCTTCCATAATGTCTCTATTGAAGGAAAAATAAAGCAGTACATTTTGACCTGAGAGTATGAAAGAGGTTTACATTATTCTTACTTTGAAGATAGATTGAAGTGCCTAAACAGCTGTAATTCAGAAAGAACCACCTTGTAGCAGTGTTTTGCTGGGCTAATCATCTTCCTCAGACTTTTATGACCTACTGCATAAGTATTTGTTCTGTCTACCCTCTAAGAATGCCCTTTCATTAGGCTTCAGTTTATTACCCTCTTCCCCTCAACTGTCTTTTGCCCAGATATTTTCATCTTTTGCAACTTCCTACTTTGTTTCCTCTGGAAAACAAAATCAACTGTTATGTAGCTAGTAACGAAGATCAGGTATAAAATTTTTTCCCTTCTGCAAGTCTAATCCCTTATGAGCCAGATAATAATCAGATTTTTAATTCTGTGGCATATGAAGTAATTAGAAGAATCGTTAGTGGAAGTTTAGTTGTAGTTGCTTTACTCAACCAAGTTACCCCTCTAAAGGAATGAGATTTTAGTGTTGAGTAGCCAATGTCATGCAAAACAAGACAGACTTTCTAGCAACCATACTGTAGTAACTTGTGCATTAAGGATACAACAACCAGTAGAGTTTGTATAGGTTTTCGCACTCTACACACGCTGCGAGCATTCCTTAGCAGTGAACAAACCAAGGCCAAGATTTGCTTTGTCCAAATTAAACTACATAACTAAAACAAGGTTATTGACAGTTTAGGATATGCCCATTGTTAGAAAGGTTTTGCCAATATTGGGAAAGCAAACTGAGCATCTCAGTGAGATGGCAAAAATGTGAGGCCTAGTCACCCCTGCAACTTCATAAGAGAAAAATACAATATCTGGGGTGAGGATCAAGCAGAAAAGGGCAAGGAAGAGACAGGGGACATCTCACCCAGGGCCTACTGAGAGGTGAGCAGTGTGATGGGCTGCGAGGCAATTGCCATTCAGACAGTGGGAATGAGCCCTCTTATATCACAGGGACACGTGTGTATCTGGATCCTGTGGGGCAGCAGAAATCTTAAACACTTCAGGAACTGTAGGGTATCTGCTATTTTCCAAATTCATCTAGCTGGTCACAGTGGTATAGCACCTAGCTCTGTGGCGTCATCTCGTAGTCAGGGCTCACAGACACCAGCACAAAATCAATACCATCACTTTGGAGGTGTATAGTGCTTGGTCTTGAAGGATTTGAAGGATTTACAAAGCAAAAATGTCACTTAACTCAGTGGGAAAATTTTCTTGTCCAGAATTTAGTGAAAGTGAACCCGGGACCCCAGGACTTGGAACAGCAGTTTTTAAGTAAACATGGATGCAGAAGGCCATGGAGATGTCTCCCTAGCCCTCAGTCTCACTGCAGAGTGGAGCTGAGAACAGGGATATAGTGGTCAAGACTTGATTTTTTAACTCTGCTAACCCCTTCACACCTTGCCTGAAGTCATTCCCTGGCTCAAGGACCATATATGGCTCTCAGCTGCCTGTTTTACAGTAATGCTATGTATTTTGGCACAGATATGCCACATCTGCACCTGCTGACAATTCTATACTGCAGTGTATGCCCACAGAGCTCTTCCAAGGCCATGTCTGAGATGGCTTCACTACCAGGACTGGTGTAACAGCCAACCTCTGCTGCTGTGGATGCATGATCCAAACCCCACAAGACCTACTCTGAGGAACTGGCAATTAACCTACCTCAGCTGGATGGTTGGAATTAGACCTTCTGCAAGAAAGAACACCTCCCCCTCACTATTTAATCTCCAGGAAGGTGACAATATGATTTCTTGCCTCAGGAACTGGCCAGATTGTGTTTTTCAGCAGCTGTATGGATGCCATTCTCTCTCTGTAGTCTCTCAAATCCCTTTAGATCTTATCTGACCTTTTCATTTAGCAGCTTCCTAAGAAACAGGCCTTTTCCCCTTTACTGTCATCTGTAAGGAGATCTGACTTCAAATCTACCAGCCAGAGAATGCAGGAAACAGGACATAGAAACAAGCACCAAGGGAAGGGAAGCCAATGCCATCACTGAGAGCAGTTGAAAAAGATGGACAATTGTGTATGCACTAGAGGTAAGGCAAGCCAAGGAGGAGACATCAGGATTCCAAAATCTCCAGAGACTGTGGCAAGAGAGAGGGCTGACTGGTCACCAGGACAATGCAAGGTTAGACAGGACATGGGGATAGCCCGGTCCAGGGCAGTGTCCACAGGTCTCAAGCATCCTTACAAGTCTGCTGAGCCATGGATCATTCTGCAGACTCATGGCAGACACAGACAGGTGTGAGCACTGAGCTGGCAGGTGGGTCTGATACAGTGGATGCCCCATCCCTGGAAGTGTTCAGGGCCAGGTTGGATGGGCATCTGAACAACCTGGTCTAGCAGAAAGTGTCCCTGCCCATGGCAGGGGGACAGAACTGAATGATCTTTAAGGTCCCTCACAACCCAAACCATTCTATGTTTCTATGATATCATGTACCCAACAGGGTTTGCAGCCCCAGCCTCTGCTCTGTCTCCATCTGTAACTTGTAGTAGTACATTGCTTTGGGTTTTTTTTGCAAGCTGCCTCAGCCAGCAGGCAGAGCTGGATGGTCCTTCTCTCATTGGCAGAAGGGTCTCTCCTTGCTGGTGGCCAGCTAAATTCTTTCCCTCCAACTTTGAGTAAAGTACCAGTTTAATCTCAAAACTGACTAAAACCCTACTTTGATCTTAAATTTAAAAATCATATCAAGCTCTTTGAAAAAAAAACCCCAAGCCTTCATTATCATTAAGTGGGGAGTTAATCAAAGGATGTTTTACATTTTCCAGTAAAAGAACCTCTGAAGCATTTCCACTTAACTTGCTGGAATTTAAGGAACAAGCTAATTAATTTCTGGCTTGTGGAAGAACTTGAGGGCTTACTGTAAATTCTTAAAGACCCTTTAAAGTGATTTAAATGTTACAAAGAGTACTGACACACCACCCTTGAAGGCTGAAAATACTTTATTTTCTGCAGAGGAGCTCGAGTTGCCCTCTCAGCCTCAGTGAAGCAGCATGACTTGGACCAGCTAACCTAGGGTTAGAAGGCAGATGTTACCCTACACTATTTCATGGTTGAACAGACACTAAAATGGACCCTTTCTCACATACACATATTTGTCTTGAAGCTCGTCAGACTTCACTGGAAGACAAACTTCACACTAAACTGCTATGCTGAATTAGGTCCTTGATGTGGCTTCTCTGTGGAGAAGAGTAAATGTCAGGAGTTACAGCTGTGATTCTCTTCCACGTAAATTGAAATAATACCAGAACCAAGCCATAATGCCATCTGCAAGAGATGATAGAAAGGTAATAAAAGCTTTGGCCTTCATCTTCAGAAGAGATGTAACGACTCAAAGTTTTGAGGAGCAGCTGAGCTCTCTTGGTCTGCTCAGCCTGGAGGAGACTGAGGGGAGACCTCCTTGCAGTTATAACTTCCTCTTGAGGGGAAGAGGAGGAGCAGACACGGATCTCTTCTCTGTAGTGACCAGTGACAGGACCTGAGGAAACAGTCTGAAATTGTGTCAAGGGAGGTTTAGGTTGGATATTAGAAAAAGGTTATTAATCCAGAGGGTTGGGCACTGGAACAGGCTCCCCAGAGAGGTAGTCACAGCACCAAGCCCAAGAGAATTCAAGAAAGTCTTGCACAATGCTGTCAGGCAGAGGGTGTGTTTTTTTGGGCTGTCCTATGCAAGGCCAGGAGCTGGACTTGAGAATGCTTGTGAGACCCTTACAACTCAGAATATTCTGTGACTCCCAGAACTACCACTGAGCAATAGTTAAAGCCACTAAGAAGGCTTTACATTTGAGAGTTTGGGATCCATGAGGGCACAGTTTCTTTCCTGTGTTTGAGTACTTTAGACTATATCTCATTTTTCTCCTCATATGAGCTGCCATCTCCCTCCATAGTCATTGAGCTCCTGATGTTCTGGCCCCTGATTTTGGAGGGATTCATCACATTAGATGGATCTGAAAACAGCTTGCTCTTCTGAGTCAAAGGACACCTCTTTGCTCTTTAGCAAGAGTAAGCAAAGGTAAGTGACTGTAACACAGCAAAAACACAGCACTTCCTACTGCATCTGTACTTTAACTGAAATTCTACTTCATCCCTCACATCCTGCAGAATTTCTAAACCAGTTTCCTTGGAATCCATGTGGGAGAACCCTAGTCTTTTCCCTAGTACAGGCTCTAGTTAGGGACTGGTAAATGGTTCATTCCTTGTCGGCTGCCTGCACACCATTCCTGACGTTGCCTCCCCGGACACCTGCCTATACTACAGGAAACCTATTTCCCTTCCTTCAATTTCCTTCAAACCTGGACTCCAGGAAGGTGATGTCCACACACCACAGGTGTCCCCATCTATAGTGAGAGCAGCAGACTTAATTTTTTATACTCCCAAAGTGAACTCACTGCTCCCAAAATTTGGAAAAGGAATGAAAGCTTTAGGAAGAATTAGCGTATCTCTCTGAGGGTCCTTCCCTCTCTCTGGAGTGGATACATGGGAATTCAACATGCAGTTCCCACAGACCATCTCCAAGAGTCAAAAACCTAAATACTCCTAAAAGTGCTTGGTAGGCACTTTAGTGCACACAATGCTCTGCTTTCAGTCTTGCAGGCAGTGTTTTCATGTCAATCTGTGCACATTATATGCAACATTAAATGCAGGGAGGAAAACAGGTGACTTTATGAGATGAAGGCTGGCAGCAGAACTTCTCACTGCTACTACACTTCAGAGCTCTGAGCTTACTCACTTGCATGAGCAAATCTGAACCACACTGAATAATTTATTTTTCCCCTTTACTTCACTCCTGTATTGATTCAAAGGGACATCTCACATGCCATGAACTTAATATTGTTACAACATAATCACATGTGAAGGAGTCAGAAGAATATTATTTGGCCCGATAATACTATTTCCATAATAAAATTACAGTGGGGCATCAAAGGGAAAGGAATTACTCTGAATGGCACTTCATTAAATCTTTTTATTTACTTAAGGAAAAATGTTGTAGTGGACAGATATAAAAATGGGCTTTAAGGGGAAGGTGAAGGCTAGAAAAGGGAGAATCTATTTTAATTATAAAGAGATGAAAGCTAGAAAATATTTAACACAAAAAGGAGGTATATTTCTGGGAGGATTTCTGTATAATCTAAACCCATTTCCTCTGCTTCACGTTGACATGACATTCTAAAGAGCACTTTGGTTCAAACCAGAACATCACTGCCAGACCAGTTTGCCAGACCAGCCAGTGGGCTGATATCCCAGCAGCTCTGCAAATCAGAAAAGCTAGTGGCTAAACTCCACTGGCAAAAATATATTGCAGCCCTTCTTCTCCTGACTCATTAAGCAGCTGACAAGCCGAGACAGGGAAGCATTTAACATTAGTTCCCACTTATAAAAGACCCACTCAAGAACTTTAAAGAGCACAAAGTCCTCAATATCAAAGAGGAAGTATCGTACAAATGCACATCAGAGAGACTGTGACAGTAAGAGGACATAGCTCCTCCAGCTTGAATAAATATCCTACACAGAGCATTCAGGCTTATGCCTCTCCCTGTGCTTTATTACATAACTACCAAGAAGATAATTCAGACTCCTCCATAGTCCTTGACTATGCCTACAGTATCACTCACCAAGCAGCATCAGTTCTCTTGCACAGAGTACAAGAGGAGCATTGGGATCTGCCATGCACAGCCCAGGTAGGGGCACCCAGAGGCAGCGCTGCTGAGACTGCCAGCTGATGGAGTCCCCATCACACTCGTGCTGCAGCATCCGTGACAACAGGGAAAATGTGGATCCCCGGGCAGTTCTGGCCCCTTTAGCCTGCAATTGCAGACAAGTGCCAGCACATGCCAACAGTGTGCTTTCAGGTGCAGCAAAGCAGCCTTGCATGGAGAGCAAAGCATGACCTCACCCCAAAGGTGCCAGCTATGCTCTCCAGCTCAGCTGTGCCAGAAGGTGCATCCCAGAAATTCCGTGGTGCTGGAGCAGCTAGGTCCAGTGGTCACATGCAGGGGGACTGGGGAAGAGCCAGCTCAGCTACTCAAGGTGATTTTATGCAGCTATTCATTGAAATTTGATTGCATCAAAAATTGAAATTGTGGCAGATATGGGACTGTTCCTTATTGTTTTATAGAAAGAGCCCTGTCTTGCAAAGAAGTCCAACTGGACAAGCCTCTACAGCAGTGAGGACCATCATGAATAGGGGCCAGGGCAGAGGTGGGGAGAGCTACACCCCTGCTGCTGAGAGCTGAGTGGGGACTTGGGCTTCATCACCCTCTTCAGCCCAAAATGTTGCATGGATCATTCATTTGTAGCATCTTTAAATCTCTAGGGTGAAAATGAGGAACACCTCTTAAAATGAAAGCTGAAGCACTGCTCTTAAGAGTGTGCATTTTTATAGCCATGCATGCTATTCTAGCATAAAATATGCAGCTATATTAATATATGCAATTGTACAAAGATACAATTTATTAGTTTAAATGTCACTTAGTATATTTAATCAGTGTCTAAGCTCTTTAAAGGGATAATTCAAATTGATTTGACACCCTTCATCTGCAAAATCAATATTTTGCAGGTGTATATAATCTGTCGAACTCTGTTAACACACAGCAAAAAGGTCTCTCCATTGTCAAATTTCAAGAAGAAACGAGAGGAGCAACTTCCATTAGTTCTAAGAAGTAGAAGCAGCCAGGAGCTGAAGATAAAAATACCTAATCACTCCTAACCCAAAGATTCCTGAAACATATGGACACTTTGAAAAGAAAATGGGAAGTCAGAATTGCAGAGCTAATATATGCCTCATTAAATGAATATTTTTCCAATATTTCTTTATTCAACCTAATTGTCGTGTCAAATTTTAGCATATACATTCAGGTTTTTTTCTAAATTTATTATGATAACAAGAAAGTACTCAGGTTATTGTGAAAAAGCTAACAGTACTCAGGAATAAATAAATACCTGTCCATCATCCCTATGGTTTTGTATGTGCTTAGAGAAGGAAGAAAATCTTTGAAGAACTTAATATTGTGGTGAGTAAGCTTCACCAATAACCCTGTCTGATTAAAGACATTTAACAGTCATTTAGCTGGACATGCCTCAACATTTCCACAAGTTCAAATACTGAAAATTTAATTCCCTTCTGTAATTTTAAGGAGATTGTCCTGCCAAGATGTTTGACTCAAAGTGTTGTGAATATAGGAGGAGCGACTTTAAAAAAGTAGAAAAATCTGAGGCAGCCTTCCACTGTTTCTGCAAATCATTATTATTTTGTACATTCACATTGCTTAACAAAAAGATGCGAGAGTTTATATCTTATATTACAATAGAATTATAATCTATCCCTTTGGCATACTCTTACACTTCACAGTCCATAATGAGCAAATTAGTAGGTAAAATTTGCATAAATTATTCCTGTTTTTACAGGACTGTAGGAGATTTCTCAACTCACAGAAAAGTATTAATCTCCTTTCAGGGGGTGTATCTTCAGATGCTGCAACAATTACCAGTGTCATGGTCATCATTTAGGTGGAGCTGTAATTTCAATGCCTAGGAATATATAAATAACACTAAGATTGAAACCTAGATTGTGACTGTTCTCTCAGTTCAGCACCTTCATCATTCCAGACCAGGAGATCCTGGAGACGGTCCCCTGTACAGCCAACATCCAGGATGAGGTACAGGGGTATAAACAACATCTTCAGCTGTCCAATGGTTGTGTAGTCATGGTCATCTTTACAGGCACTTGACCCACCCTGTAAAAATATTTCATGTGTATCTCTTTGCCTTTTGGTGGCTGTTAAAATAATTTCTACATAAAGCTGACTTTAAATGTACTGCATAAATGCAAATTTGTTTAAGGAAGCAAAACTGCCATCAGCAACAATATTATAGACTGAGTCATTCAGAAATTAGTATTTTCTCTCCCAGGGGTATATCAGTCATCTCAGATCTTTCCTTCGGTCTGATCACACTCCTCATCTTTCTAACAGCAGCCTTGGTGGACATTTACCAGAACTTCTTCCCTAGTGTGTCTTGACTTTCCAGAGACTTTTACCTCCCTTTCTACTCCAGCCCTCATCCCAGATTCGTGGGGAGCTCCATCTGAAGGCTGTGCCACCATCCTGCTCCAATTTCCTTGGCTGTGATGGAGGCACCAGCAGCTCAACCATCTCCATGTCCATGGACTGCTCATCTGAGGGGAAAGTTTATTACAGCTCCATGAGTGTCCTCACCAGAAGGAGAGTTTGCCTGCCACTACTCAAGGACCTGTCCAATACAGAACCACTAAACCTTTGCAGTGGAAATACAAGCATCTACTGACAGCACAATTTTGCTGTTTGCACAGCCACAAATGGACCTCTTTAGTCATGTCCTTCCTCTTGATGCAGGTAAACAAACCACATGCACATGCCAGAAAATGTTTCCCCCCCAGTCACATCTCCTATCTAAAACTTCACCCTGAATTTTTTGTGATGTGCAGTGCAGGAGAATCTGAGTTAAGTTCAAAATGGGAATGTAGTTTCTGGATTTTTTCAAGCTCTGCTGTTTTTTATTAAAGGGTTGCTCAGGATGACATTAGAGAGGAAATCAAATTGCATCAAGCTGGATAGCATAGTCATACTTTGCAGAAGGTATTTTGATTGATCCTGCACTCCTGAAGAATTACTTTAAAATATGGACCAGGTACCACCTTACTGGGAAATAGTCACAAGAAAAATACCCTCCCAAAAGGGAACAATTATTTTAAAACATTTGAAATATTGAAAAAGTGAATCTTTACAACTGGAGGCCTAAGTAAAGCATTTGTGAAAGTAACGCTGAAATGCATCAATACTCGGCAAAACCATTACTTTACATCCTGGAGTCTTCCATCTCCTTAAGGATAAGCAGTTTCTTCCTGGCTGCTGTAGGTACCATGCAGCCACTTGCTGGTGATATCAGAGTGACAGATGTCTTGGTCCAGGCCAGAGGGTCCATGTGGAAATGAGCTTTCCTGTCTGCACAGAGCCTCACAGGAACCTGTGGAGCCCAGCCAGCCAAAGATCACATGGCAAGGACAATGTTCAGCCTCCTCACAGCACAAGAGCTACTAATGGGAGCATGGAAAAACTACTGTACAACATACTGGGCAGCACAGACAACTTGTAGCTGCCACTGAGTCTGAGACTCCTCTGTAAAGTTTCCAGTTACCTTAAATTCTCTGTTTGTGGAGTTAGACACACCACCTCCAATAGCTCTATGCTCTGCTATTTTCCATTAATATTTCCACAGCTCATACATATGATCACAACCTTTGTTTGGGTCCTCTTTCTTCCATCACCCTATTTATTCTGAAGATATATCCTAAAATGTCTTCCACTCTTATTTATAGGTAAAGCCAAAACCCAGTTCATTAGCACACTGCACTTTGTGTGAAGACCATTATTGCAAACATTGCAGGGAGTTTCCCACAGGAACCGGCCCAAGGAAACTCCTCTAGCAAATTCCTGCTGCCAAAGCTTTCATCCTCACAGCATCCTCCCTCCCTGTAAGCCAGTTCCTCACAAACAGTGCAGTGCTAAAGCAGCAACAGTTCTGCTTGCCTGTCATTCCTTCCTGCACTACCACTTCATGTATGCACAGTGCAGGGGCACTTTGCCCTTTTTACCAGGTACAGGTAGCAGGATCCACCCTTACTTTATACCTTATTCTGTCTATTCTCCTTTGTTTCAAAAGTTGTCTTGAAGTATTTTAGGCTGTTGAAGTCGGACAAATGAAGCCTATTCTACTAGCACTCACCAGCCTCAAGAAATTATGTAATGAATGCTTAGGAAACCATCATATATTTCCAGTAAGGATGAGGAATATGTATCAACAGAAAATTAGCTTTAATCTGCAAGTTTGTTTTGCCCACTGCACACAAGAGAGAGAGGCTAAAAGAAGGGTAGTTGTAAAGGGAGGTTAACTAGTATGAGCAGGAGATTACAGTTAGTCATGAAGAGTGAAAAAAGATGGTTCATTTTGCTCACCCTGGGCTGAGAAGAAATATTATTGCACTTTCTAAATAAATACATCACAATACAAGGCATAAACAGAAGGAAAGTATTTTATACTGTAAATGTGGCACAAAAGTAAGTGATTACTAGTCCTGGAGACAGGGTAGCCAAGCTAAGGAGTATCCATCCCCATAGAAAGCAATTAATGTATTTAATAATGAAACACTATAGGAATAATAATAATAATGATAATGAAACACTATAATGAAACTGCTATAGGAAGAAACCCAACTCAGTGCTACTGAAGTTGGAAACAAGCTTTCAGAAAGTGTAGTTCCAAGCTTCTAAAATGGGAGCTTGCCCACCTCCCAAGGAGCATTCTGTCTACCCATCTCTGAACTCTCCAAGTCCCTCTGTTGGAGCATGGGACGCCGAGGAGTGAGGAAACAGCAGCACTAAATTCTGTGTCCAGTGCTGCCCACCTCTGCTGGAAGCAGCAGTAGCCCTGGGGTTTTCACTTATTCAGTAAAGAAAGTTCAGCCCCCTGATGAGTGAAATGTGTACACACACAGAGGAATCATCCTATTCCTGGGCTGTCCAGCTCCCTCCATTCACTTCCCTTGGCTGTCCTTCCCAAGGGCTACCTCCTCTCCTCCCTCCCTCTGATAGCACTGCCCATTTCCCTCACTTTTCTTCTTTCCATGGCCTCTTCAGTCTACTTCTGTCTACACCCTGTGATGTGCTGATGTGGAGGACAGGGCACCCCCTCCTTCCTGCCCCATGCCAGGTTCCTGCTCCCTCACTACACTGTGCCTTCTTGCAGCTCCAGTCTGTCAACAAAAGCTGAGAAGTTTCCCTGACAAGGGAGCCTCTGCTGCAAATATATCCTCCCAGAGCAGAAAGCAAGGCTGCATCAGCTCATTGTTAAAGCCAGCACAGCAGTTTTTTTGCCTGGGAAAGTCATTCAAACATCACAAACAACAAAGAGACTGCCTGGACACTGTGCCATTTTTGTAGTCACCTTTTGAGTCCAGACGCACACTGAGCCCATTATTCCTTGTTCTGTCCTCACTCATTAATGGTGATACTCCACCCTGACCTCTTCACTGTTTCCTGTTGTGTACCTGCAGACATCACATTTCCTCTCAGACAATCTTATTTAAGCTCAGGCTGTTGTGATCAATCCCTGATTTCTCAGCTTTTCTGCCCAGGTTTAATTTTCAGACAATTTTGTGGGCTTGCTGCGTGCTGAATTCCCTCCAATTTTGTTACTGGAGACAACAGAATTGTTTATCAAGGTGGACAGCAGTACTGTGCTTTCACACATGCTAAACCCCAATCACCCCTTAGAACAAAAAATTTGGCAGCATGGGTGGCATATGTTTGTTTTGGAGCTTGTTTTGGATCCATCTTTTACTCCCGGTCTCTCAATCTCCGATGCCTCCTTCTACATCTCTGTCTCAATTTCTTCTAATTAGTAGTCCTTGTGCATAAAATTTTCTCAAAATACTTATTTGCACAAGTTGTCTGATTATGCCATTTGAAGGCTTGTTTTGATAGCCTGTCAGATATATCAAGATGACCTCAAATGAGAGCAGCGTGTGTGAAAATGCAGAAATTACCATTGCAATGGGGTGTGAGGATAAGTGCTCCTGCTGCCTCAGCCAATAAATCCTAACAGTCAAGCCCTACTAGAGATGTGAATACTTCTCCTTGCACTGCACTCCAGGGAAGAATACTTCCCCTGGTAAAGAAAATGCAACAGAAACTATTGATTAGGTAGAACAAAGAAAGATGAGTGCTAAAACTAAAGAAGGCAGAGCTTCCTAAACATTTTCAAATCATCCCCCACATGACAGGGTCTGTCTTCCACATCCCTCCAACCCTGGTGTTGTACAAGCATTATCTGGTCTAGGAACAGTCTGGTGAGGCTGCTGGACACAGCAGTGCCCCAGACCAGAGCAGCAGGCATGAACCCACCAAGGAGGCACCAGTAAGTGCTGTTTCTCTAGCTTTCATTTTTCTTTCAGGCTCATTAAATTTTATCTTATCCCATCATCTGTAAAACCACAATAAAACCTGTAACAAAAAAATAGGAAGGGCACTTCAAAACAAAAAGTATCCACATACAGCAACCTACCTTAAAAGAGAAAACTACTGAAAGAGCATTTAAATGAGCTGAGATCTTTCATACTTTATTTTTGCATTTGTACCACATCTCAGCTGTTGAATCACAAAGAAAATTCAGAGAAATGTAATCCTGATGTTATAAATTAGACATCTCTGGGATGCCAATCCATAACTCTAATATAACCTCTGCAGGTTCTCTCAATAGCTTTAGTCTTCACAGATGAAGGGGTTGACCTGCAGGAACAGGCTTCCCTCTGCTCTCACTGATCCCTGCAGGAGACAATAACTCACAATAAAGCTTTCAGCCCAGCAAGATTTCCCTCTTCTCTCCTTGCTTTTATATTTGTACATTCAGACATGAGCTCTGCAAGTGTTCAGTCTGTGTGCTGTGTATTCCAAAGGAAATGGGTTTCCACACACGTGAAAGGAGACACACAGGTAGATTTCTCTTAAGGGGTGCTGAATTGCACCATCCCTTTCAATGTGTTAAGGCAAGACACATGCAGCTCCTGGAGCCAGTGGGAAATTTCAGACTCACAAAATGGATGAGGCTGGAATGGTCCTCTGCCCCTTGCACCTGGATTTCTCCTGGAGGACACCTCATCTGACGTCACCTTTTCAGAGCAGGATGCTCAGGACTATGTCCGGTCAGGTTTTGAGCATCTCCACCAGCAGGGATTCCACAGCCTCTCTGGGTAACCTGTGCCAGAGTTTGACCACCCTCACAAGAGAAAAAGATGGTTTAGGGTGGAATTCCATGTGGTTTCAATTGGGCCCAGTGCTTCCTACACTGTCAGCATCTGGCTTTCTCTTCCTTACTCCCCTCTCTCTTCCTTTCCAGCAGGTATTTATACACATGAAAATCCAAAAGAACCACCAGCAACTTTACCCCCCAAATTCAGCATCAGGCAACTGTTTTCTCCTCTGAGAGTGCTTTAGGGCCCGAAAGGCTCACAGGGGATTTCACAGTGAGTGACAATGTCATGAATCCTTTGGCCTGGAAGCCTGGAGAAGATTTGCTTCTGAGTTTTTGAAGGCAATATAACTTGGAAGAGTGGTGGTGTATAATACAAGTTCCAAATAATTCTTTGGGAACACCTGAAAAGGACATATCTGAAAATGAATTTAACTCTGGCTTCTAACCTGTGCTTATTTTTAGCAAAGTGTAGGTGTGACAATAATAAAGATAGTGATGTCTTAAAAGAAATTACGAAGCATGACATTTATTTTCAACCTTCTTCAAAATCCTTTTTTATTGATCTGACTTGTACAATTTATAACCATGGCTGTATAAAGATAAGAAAAGGGACTGGGCATGCCTAGAAGTGAACTGTGAAAATCCTTTAAATGCTGCAGAACCAAAAGGTAGCTTTAACCACTGAAGTGATCTAAGATGATGATTTATCATCTGCTGAATAATTTCCAACTAATCCCATACTAATAATCTGTGTTGATCATCTGTGAGCCAGAGATAGTGTTCAGGGCAGAAGCCTTCAAGAAAGAAAATTAGAAATTTCTATATTATGTTATTCAGTGCAGTAGCTTCACAGTAATGCAGACAAAATCAATACAATAAATAGAAGTGCTTTATTGAGGTCAAATGTGGGATAAATAGTTTAAATATTTGACCAAAGGAAAAACATTGTCTCTTCAGATTAGTGAGGGAGTAGGTTCTAAGAAATACAGATCATCTCTCCAATTTGAAGTTTACCTTATTTTACATTTGTTTTGTATGATGGACTTTGTGTCTGCATAGAAAGGAAGCACAAATCCTGCAGCTGGGAATCAACTCTAAATTTGCAATGTTCAACAAAGCTTCAGTGGTAAGAAATGCCTTTACCTAGAACAGTTATAGTTCTAGCATGAACCCATATTATGTCCATGCTTGGTGCCAAGCCAAAGGACTTGTTACCGTCTACAAGACTTTCCTTCTCTATCCAAGAAAAATTCAGATTAGACTGGGCTTGCTCTAACTATGCTACTAATATCTTGCTATCTCTTCCCAGCACAGTACTCCAGAATATTTTTGGTTGGTGCAAGGCAAGTTCTCCATAAACACCTTTCCTTGTGTATTTTCATAAAAATGTTGTCAATTTATTCATGACACCATCATCCCAGACATTCCATGGTGTAACAGTTTATACTCGTATATGTAACAGCACAGGAAAGCTGCAAGATCATAAAGAGTTGAGACAACCCAAATAAAGAGGAAAGTTGCTGAAGGATCACAACAAATCTCTGATGCTGCTCTGTACCTCAGTAGACAAACTGGATAGATTTATTCAGCTGGTTTATAGTAGTAAGGCTAAGGATGGTTTTCAACAATGTCTACAGCACAGCTCATTTTTGTTGTAGCCACAACTTAGACAGAATTTCATTCTGCAATATTCACCAAATGGAAAACAAAACAAACAAACAAAACACAATAACTGCCTTCACACCAAACCCTAATGACTCATGCTCCAGGTACCCCAGGACATCTGAGCACCCTCCTGTAAGGCTCTGGGCTGCAGACCACTGTTCACCTTCTTCCTCCAGCCCAGAGAGCTTCCAGCCAGGGTGTTTTCACTGGTGACAGCCTCATCTCTTGAAGAAAGGGAAATTTCTGGGGCTAGTTTAGGATGAAATTAAGGCTTTGTCAAACCACCAACTCCACAGCCTGCACTGCCTGTGAAAGGCTTTCCAACAGCCTCATGCTATGTATGCAACACATATATGCAAAACTCCTACTCTCTAAGTATCTTGCCTTAGAAAAGAACAGAAGAACCACTGAAGTGTGATACATATAAGTCACATCACCTAACAGAATCTCAAGTGGCACATGGTGGTTATAAGAAGCTGCAGCAAATGAAAGTGTCTAGAGCAGAATGAGAATATGTGCTATGGCTAGTAATATATGCAGCATAAATGTTTTTAGATAGAACCATCTGCGTGGTGTGTGTTACCACATTGGCACTACCACCACCCTTCCTTTTGAAAATCTGGCGGGGGGTCTTGATAACTCGGGGTGGGGGGGGGAACCAAACCAGGAGATTTTCTGGTTTTTTCAGCACCTGCCTATTGTACAGGTCAGATCAACAGACTTTTCAGAAAACTAAATTGTAATAGAAACAGTGTGCATGCAATGTGTCTCAGTGAGTTCAGTAACTCTCACTATGACTGCTTTCAGTACAAAAAAAGACAAACCAAATTAAAACAAAACCAGCTTGCTTCTCCCTACCTTTAGCCATTTACAGCCAAATTTTCACAAGCATGGAAACCTCTGACCCAATGCTTACACCTTTTAAGACATTGCATTTTTCTGGTGTCTTCATCAAATTCCTTTATTGTTTTCTTCTATTTTCCCCCTTCTCTATATGTATTGATTAGATCATGTTTAATTTAAAAAGCAATATTTTCCTCTTTCAAATATCCTGAAAAGAAGAAAAATTAGTTTTAACATTTCACAAGGAAGATTTTCAGAAAAGTTTTTTTTTTTTTGAGAGGGAACTTCTTAATTTCTGACATCACCTGGACTACTCCACTTTCAGCTTTCCCATCCTCTGCCACATGAACAGGGTGCATTTTTCCAGAGTTCATGGTCCTTACCTATTGATTTTTCAGATTTCTGAGAATATAACAAGCAAATTTGCAGTTAATGGGGTCATGCTAACAATTAAAACAAACAGCATGGTTGGTTGATGTTTGAACAGCAGTCAAATTTACTGAAGCAAAAATATTTCTTTACTTACATTTTCCAACACTTGTTGCAACCTCTCAGGGTGAAATGCAAGAGGCATTGAGGAGTACAATAATCTATGGTGCAGAGGGGATGAAAAATTCTAGCCAATATATGAAGCAGGACTGAGCAGACAAGAATCTAGATGAAGTTAAGATAATACCTCTGGGGGGAAAAAAAGAGGACAATACCCACAGCATTTTAATCCAATTAATGTGAAGAGAAATCGATAATCCTACATTTTAAATAAACTTCACAAAAACAAAAAAAGGTGGGCAGCAGGAGAGGTTTTAATTAGACACATATCTTTTGTCTACTTAGACACAGAGTTTTGTTTGGAGAACTCTTCATCAAGTGCCAGGGCTCACAGATAGAAGCAGTGCCAAGGCTGCTGCTTTTTGAGTCATAGGTCAAAGAGCTAAAGGGAATGAATGGTAGGGCAATTTTTCAGCAAGAAGGAAATATTGGCCCAAAATTAAGTCACAATGAGTTACAGCTGGTGGGAGGAATTTGGAGACATGCCAAAGGGATTTTTGTCACTCTTGGTTAACTTACTGATAGCTTTAGTGCTTGGGAAACAGGAAGAATAGTGACAAAAACAAACAATGTGCAGTAGGGCACCCACACTGCCCCTGTCGTACTCACCCACCTGGGAGCCAGCACAGGTGCTCACAGTGTAAGTCAGAGCAAATTTTATTGCTCAATACAGTTTGACCTCACAGTGCAAACTTCAATTTCACCTCTGTTTACTTGGAACCTGCTAGAGAATTATCCCTCTCAATATCTGTCAGGCAAAGAGCACATCCCACCCCTGTGCTGAGAGCATGAAACCCCTCTTTGATTGAAACATCATACATAATGCAGGTTTAGTTTCTTGTCTTGACAATAGCACTACTACAGTTATTACTCTGGTGGTAACCAAATATTTCCCCTCCCTTCCCTTTTTTTTCAAGCCTCTAAGCTTTGGTGACATCATACAATTAATTTACACTAGTCACTCCTTCTGCCCCAGAGAAATACAGTTTGAGGCTTTCTATTTCTACATTAGTAAACCACATCCCTGATTTTTGATAACTTGCTTTGCAGCAGGGTGATCTGTATGCACTGATCCCAGGGCAGCAGAAATTCCTGCTCTGTTTTAATCACCTGGATTCAGCCAGCATATCAGAAGCTGAGTTTGTACATATTTTAGAGAGGTTGGGACTAGCTAAATTCCTAGCACAGGTGGAGGCTTGCTGGCACAACCAAGAGGAGAAAGCTGTGACTGCCATCACAGCAGGCAAACACAGGTTATTTCTATGTACCAGCAAACTCAGGCTTTGCTTAACTGGTTCAGCTACAGCAATTCTGTAAGTTGTAATTTAGGAGATTGAAACCAGATATTAGCTGCCAATTTTTATCTCTCTTCAGGAGCTCTGAATTGCCTCCTTTTCCAGTTTCATGTCACATAACTATTTCCAAACACTCAGTATTTTCAGAAGTTGACTTGCAGCTTAGCTTAGAACATCAGGTCTGAGGCCACACAGCCATACCAACATCCACACTTACCGGTATTTATTTGACTCAGTTCACTGTCAACAGCTCTGATTCCTCCTGGCTGGTAAATACAGCATATGTGATATGAACCTGGGTGTGCTTCAGTGTGCTGATTAGCACTTGGACTCACTTTAGGCTCATCCACACTCAGCTTGCCCTGCTTACAGCAGCTAACACTGAGATTACTCAGTAATTGCACTTGTGGGAATGTAGCAGCTGTGTTAGAGCTCAGTACGTTGTCTGCATCACCACTGGCCACATTCAAAGTTAACCCAAGCAATCTCCAAGGAAATCTCCTCGTCAGCTATCTGCGGTCAGAAAAGCAACTATAAATATGTCTTGAAAAAAATGCACAGCTCCTTCTATGTACATACACAACTCAGAAATGAATGTGAATCAACATAGCCCAAATTTCAACTTTGAGAAAATTCAGCTAAATAATGTGCATGCTAAAATGATATGGAAGAAGGGACCTTCACAAAGAAGTTTGGTGCAGCACAAAACCTGAGACACGTCAACAGAAAGGCTGAGTGCTCATACTCTCTAGAAAGGACAAAAATAAACACTAGAAGAACCAGAAAGGGGAAAAAAGTGGCATAAGTATCACATTTCCATGGTACAGTCCAAAGGAATGGATGAAGACAAGAACATCTTACAGCTCATTAAAATAAAAGCCAAATTAACTGCTTGTTCTCATGATTTCTTACTTGAAAGGCACAATAAAATAAGGTATCATGAAAAATTAAAGGGGTGATTGCAGTGGAGCCAGGCAAAGAATACTTTTTAATGGGAGGGTAAGGAGGGTAGGAGAAAGAGGGAGCAAATTAAGACCATGGCTGTCTCCCTGGACTGCATAGCATGTAACACTACCTGATAAACTGAGCCAGAATTCAAGATGTATCAATATAGCATCAACAAGGATCTGTGAGGCTATTTTCAGAGGACACTGGCCCACAAAATGAGTGTCTAGGAATTCCAGAATAGCAGACTCCCACCAGCCTTCATGCTGGCACTTGCTGGCTTTACAATTTATCTCATAATGACCTACAGATCATCCTTTCCAAATGGTTCATATATGCTGAGCACATCTGCCCAGGACACCAGCTCTATGGGGATAGTCTTTGCAGCAACTTGACTACCATGTGTCTTTGCTGGAAGAAACAGCACTGAAACCATGTATGACGAATTTGTCAATATGTTCCCATTCATATCATACACACAACTAATCTGTGTTTACTGTCTTTTTGGTAAATCACCCGACCAAAGAAAGAATCACTGACCCCCAGATCAGCTAATTTAGAATATGTAGGAACAATATTTTAAACTGGACTAATAAAATTCAATTAGCTAAACAGAAGCCTGCTTGCAGCCTGCTTTTTACTTCCTGGGCTATGTACTGTTTAATAGACAGTAAGGTTGAACACAGACTGAAGTGCATGTTCCTTACCCAGGAGAAGACCAGCAGCCTGCTGACAGGGGAGTAGCAGAGTTCCCCTGCCACAGACAGGGTTTTCAACACACCACCACCAGACCAAGCAAACATCTATCTGGACTGCCATGACCGCCAGCTCATCACCATAGGAAAACCTGGAATATGCCTCAGAGCAGATCTTCTACTGATATCAGGAAAGATGCTGTAGGCTTTCTGGATTGGCTTATCCTCGTATTATAGACTCCCTGCAGCTTTTCTAAAGCTAAACACCATAAATGAAAGGCCCTTGGCAAGATCAGAGTAATTTAGTTATCAATTTTTTGCTTCTATGCTTGTCTTGCTTATTTTTATGGGTGATATTTAATTTTCATCTTTCCTACACTATCTTACCAAGGTTTGCAAATTTTGCTCATTCTCTTAATTTTTCCAGATGAAAGAGGATGCCCATTGCTTCCCTCTTCCCTGCCATTATTTCCTGTTTCTGCATGACCTGCAGATGCTTATAGTGAGTCTGGAGCAGATCCATAAGGAGGTAATTTTGTGGAGCAGATGTCCTATAGTTAGCAAAAGCTGGTAGACAGGGCTACTTTCAAGAAATAGAAAAACTATAGTTTAGTTTTGATTGCTTTTTCTTATCTTCCATCAAACACTGTTATCTGATATAAAAATAGCCTCTCTTCCTTCTGACCAGCTTGATTTATAGTGATGGAAGATGGGGAAGGATTCAATCATTCCCTCAGAGTAATTGTCAATACGTCCTGGCTGGCCCTGCTCCAGCTAATTCAAGGAGTCTTAGGAAAAGCATTGCCTAGGCAATGGTGGCAGAAGCAGGATATTTCACATCAGTGTTTTTAAAAATCTGCAGCAGTAACCTAACACTCCTTCAAGGGAAAAGCAGCAGCAGGAGCAGGCTGGAGCCTGGGGAAGAGGGGAGCCTCTGAAAGCCCAGGGAGCTGAGATAAACACACCCAACCACAAGCCTCTGCTTTCTATCAAAGTACTGATTTCTTGTGTACATCTGCCCCCATCTTCCTCTCAATCATTTTCAGAGATGTACCTGAAAAAGGAGACAGGTGGTATAAGATGAAGTGGGATACATGCCTGGCTTCCAAAGATTTGCTTATCCATGTTTCAATCTCTCCATTGCAGGACTTCTGGCAGAAATGGATTTCTGCAGAAGGATTTCCACAGCAGGATTTCCACGCTTAGAGCCATTTGCATATGTTTATTGTGAAGACTGAAGAAGTCAGGCAGTATGAGTTGTCATCCTTATCTGCCTGACATCACTTGCTTGGTTTGGTTATTGTTCTCTTTTTGTTTTTAACTGTGATGTAGGATGACTTCAGGAAGAAATTTTTATTTGGAAGTGCAAATAAAATTAGCTTATCCAAACTGAGTTTTCTCATCTTACTCTTCTTATTCATTCTTCATTTGCATTTATTTTCTTCTTCATTTGATCTGTGTTCTTCATGTCTACTCTACTCTTTCCTGTACTCATAGCTTTACTCAGGGTTATTTATCAGCTCTTTCCTGTTTTTAAAAGGTAGTGTCTCTCTTTTTTCTCATTCTAGCATTCACACCCACCCTTTCACTTCCACCCCCTAACTGTCACCTGTGTCTCTTCATCATTTCCTTTGCTGTCTTCCTTTTCTTACTTTCATTGATTTCTACAAACTCTACTGAAAAAAATAAGAAAAGAAGGAAAACTGCTGCCCAGCCCAGCAGGGGAGGCAGAAGTGAGCGGGTAGGGAGGCCTAGTGGCAGGTTGACAACTCAGGATGGGAGGATGGGCAGAAGTTATGTTTTTGCTGTGAACAACAATAGTTTCCCTTTTAATTCGTGATCACCGTTGTTTTCTGCCTTTCAATTTCTCCTAAAGGATGTGCTATGGTATTAGTGCCATAGCAGAAATCTTTCATTCCTTAGAGGTGAAATGTTGTAACCAAAGAGAGAATGGTAATCAAGTCTAAATGCACCCAATGCAATCTTTAAGTACCTAAACGAGGGTTGCAACTCTCATAGGTTCACAACTGAGACAGTGGAGGTAAAAACGATCAATCAAGTCTTTGATTCTAAACACATTTGGAGCTCTCTGGTGTCTTTGTTGGGGCTGGGCATGATGTTTGATCCTTATACTACAACTCAGCTGAATGCAGACAAAACCATTGAGATGGAGCTTGTGCACACAATGACCAAAGAGATCCCACCATACAGCCTTTCCCCACCCAAAATCAGTAACAACCTGATGTATGCTGCAAAAAAAAAAAAAAAAAAACAAAAACAAAAACAAAAAACCTTCTGTGATGCACTTGAAATCCTCTTCATCAATATGCTAAATCTGCACAACAGATTAATCAGTGGATTTTTTCATTTACATTTTTAAGATATTACAATGCATCTGCAGCTATAGCAGAGAAGGTGATTAGATACATGGTGATAAATGTACTTGGAAGGAGTATTATTACACATACTAATTGCACATCCTTTGATATTGTGTTTTCCACAACTTAGGAGTGCTCCTTTTCCCAATAAAGTGTTTCTTAAAAGAGCAGTAAAGAGTTCCTATCACAGTCCTGGAGTATTTGAAAATCAGAAGGTCAGATGCAGAGTGGAATTTTTTGCCATAAAACCTGGGTGGAGATCTCACATGGTTTTAACAGGCATAAAGATATATTGAACCTGATCATTTTTAATGTCATCAAACACTCTCCCTGGCTGAAGATCTGCTTGCATCATATTTCTGTGAGCTTAAGGAATTAAAGCCAACCCAGTGACCCCATCAGAGGCAGCTCTGAAGCTCCCTCCCCAGTGCAGCCTTTTCCCAGGCATTCAGTGGGTGCATGCTTCTTGCCCAAAGCACACATGCAGCTCTGAAACAGCCAGGGTATGTCCTGCCTCCATCCCCACCACAGCCTGGGTGGGCTCTGCCTCCTGCCTGGGGCTTGGGCTGAGGAAGGGGAAAAATGTCACTGTAGAGAGAAATTGGTGTTTCTATTGCAATAGTAGGATGGACAGTGAGGATTTAGGAAGGGGAGGGAACATCCCGGAAAAGGATAGACACATAGGCTTCAAATCTGTATGGATCTGAGCTTCATTAACTGCACAGTTGACAGAAGGACGCATTTGTCCTTATTCTGGCAGCTCATGGGCTGGTGATGGTCTCCCATGAAGAGAATATTACAGAGTGAGGTCCTTAATGTCTTTGAGAACTTGAAGGCATTATTACAACACAAACAACATTTGGGCTGTACAGTCAGAAACTGTTCAGAGCAGCAGTGATAATCACCTTTCAATCTAAGCAAACCTGCTCAGGCAGCTCTGCTGTACTCGCACAGCCCACTCCACTGGGCCAGCACCGATACCAGGGCTGCAGCCAGAGACTGTCCTGGCCAATTTGTCTCATGGGGAAAGCCTTGCTGAGAGGCTTTCTACTTACAAAAATTATCCTGATGGTTATGGTTGGGATCTTCCCATGCACCAGCCAGCATGAGCTAATATTGTGTTCCCATCACCTTAATCCCAGGTGCTTTTAGGGAACCTGGGTGAGGTCATCTGTGGGTCCAAGAAAAACTCCATTATAATGAGCAGAGCTGCTTTGGCTGATGGCAGATGATCACCTGATTCAAAAGTACTTTGTTCATCCACTACTGAAAATCAGCCAGCCCAGGCGAGAGCTGCCAGAAGGAAAAAGACTGTGTGGCAAACATTGAGACGGGATGCATGAAAGCACAAAGGCAATTCTTTGGTTGTAATTTGACCAAGAAACCAGAAAGGATATCAACCTATTCATGAGGAAAGTGTCTGCTAAGGAATGAGCAAAGGTAGCAGCCAGATTTACAGCAGTGTAAGGACAGCAACTCCAGTAGGGTGGAGTGCCCGGGGGACAAGCTGAGCAGGGACATGCAGAGCCATCTAGCCTGCTGCTTTGGCTGCTTGTGTGCCACATCACAGATCTCCACAGAGGCAGCAGCTGAAAGCCCCACCAGGTCTCCTGCTCAAACCTTCCTCTGTCAGGTGTTAGGTGAGCTGAGATTCCACACTTAGAAATGTGCACATGTAATCTGAGGAAATATCCCATTAAACAGTGACTAACATGGCACATTTACAGCTAACTGATCTGTTTTCCAGTTGTTACAGACCATTCAAGTTATATTCACAGAAAAGTACTGGGAGACAAACCTTCCATGAAAATTTTGGTTTAGCCCTCAGACTGTCTGTTTTGCATATACCTGAGCAGATGGGGATGGGCTGTCCTTGTTGTCCAAGAGGTTAATGGGGATCCTTCCTCCATGGCTGTGGGACAGATCAGGAAGCCATGGATCTTGTTCTAGAACAGAAGGATGGTGATAAGCAGGATCAAAACCCCTAAAACAAATAGGTGCCTTAAATCACAGAGAGTGTCCACAAAACCCTCTGGCATCTCTTTCAGCCCACCACCCCCAAATTGCATCAAGTAGTCTTAATTTTTATTCTAGTGACTAAGTTAACTGCACAAATTTATTCACACCACTCCATCCATCTCTGAATTCTGCTACCATGACTGAGGCAGTCTAAGTCTGCTCTGTGGGCTGCTTCCCCTCCCACCCTGCCAGGCAACAGGAGAGTTATGATCCAGGCCCAGGCTCCATATGCACCAATGAAAACTCCAGTAAAGTGAGGAGACACAAGACAAGATGATAATCTTTTTCAAATTAATCAGGAAAAAAGAGATAGTTTTGAACTGATATATGTGTCATTAACTCAGTACCCATTTCAGTATTTCTCAGCTACAAAATCCCACATGACATTTCAAAAAAAAATCTCCTCCAGATCTGTTTGCACCAACTTTCAATGATAGTATCTCTATGTAGGAAAAAATAGTCTACCACTCATGTGAAAAAAAAAAAAAAAAGATAAGAGAGTGGGGGAAGGACATTATTTAATTTATATGATAGATATGGTAAAAAACAATTATAGGAAAATCTTCCCCCTTTCCTAAATGAAACCTTCCAAATTTTCTTAGGGTTATTTAGTCATTATTTCCCCAAAAACCCAAGATCTTCAGGAGTCTGTCATCTGGATATGACCAAATGTGGATCTCTATGTCCCAGTTGTCTCTGGGGAGACTACAATCAGCAATAGAAAACACACATTTTGTACAATTTTTGTTAGAAGATTATACTTTTAAAAGAATTTTTTGTAGTTATATCGAAGACATTCAGAAGCAAGGCATGTGGTCACCATTTATAATACAGATTCCAAATGCTGGGTTTGGGACTTTTGGGGATTTGGGTGAGATTGTTTTGGTCTGATTTGGTTTGATTTGGATGTGAGGGAAGGATCTTCAGCATCAAGCTGATCTAGTGACTTAGGTAAGAACAAATGGAGAATTCTCCCTGGTGCTACCCCAGAGAATTCAGACATCAGTTCACTTCAGTGCTTTCCTCTATTTAATTTTATTCTTCCCAGACAAAGCACAATCAACACCATCAACTGGTGATGAGACTTCCAGTAAGGCAAATGATCCCATGGAAAATCTCTTAATATCAGTGGATTGGGGATTCATTTCTTGAGAGGAGACACTGCCTTCTCTGATGTCTGGAATAATGATTTAAAGGCAGATTCTGGGGAGATCACATGGCCCAGTCTTTTGGATCGCTGATGCTAGGGAAGATGCCATCTAACCATCAAGATGAAGCTATTGGGAGTATGCCCATTTCCTCCATCAAGTCTAGAACTTGCCCTAGAGTTTTTCAAGTACTTTTTACTGCCATTCTTCCATAAAAATGCGGGAACACAAATCTTGTCAATACAGTCTCATTGATCAATAATGGTGGCGTTTTTTCTTTGCTTTGAACATTCAATTCATACATGGTAATATTCAGATGACTCATAAACCTTCAAAACTCAGAACTACCACTTTCCCCTGTCCCACAAGGTTGATTTCTGGACACCTGACCTGAATGCCATTAATAAACAAATGGCCTTGCAAGATAATGCTCTAAGAAATTCTATGGAGCTGACCTGATGCTATTGGTTATTATTGAAGCAATCTTCTCCATTGTGTTTGATCATAGAAAGTCTCCATTGCAGTGCCAGGCATGGGATAAGGCCAAGTTACATTCAGGGATCCACAAAACCAGGGTTTGCCATTAACCCAGCAACACACATAAATGCATTTGAATGTCTCATAGAGCTAAGAAAATATTTGCACTGCTCACTGTTTTTTGGGAAAAAATAGAGGTAAATGTATTACTCCATTTTCTCTGAATTATTTCTATCTCAAGAGATATCTCAATGGACTTTTTCTCATACTGCATTTCCTTTAGTAAAATGTCTCTAGGAAATAAATACACATCCCTTGTCCCACACTGCTCTGTGCTAAAGTTCTCTGATGGTTCCACATTTCTCTCATCTTGCTTGTTAATGACATAATCCTTTTTGCTCCTTGTTGCTTTCACTTGCAAAATGTCATTAAGGGGCAACACAAAATATGCACAGTTCTTGGTGCAGCCTTTCCACATCAGCAGTTGCAGGGATTGATCAGAAGAAAGTTGCCTTTGTTTGAAGGTGGGGAGCAGATGGCTGTGTGATGAGGTGATGGTAGCTACAACCACTTAATAAGGACAGTTTTGAGACCTGTGATCTTGGAAAAGAGAGGTAGAAAAGTGTTATGCAGCTCTGTCCAGGAACTGATCATTTGGTTACTTTTGTGGCCAGTGAAGATTCACAGAAGAAGCATTTCTCTCCAAAGGGCTAAAATAATGTCTTCTCAGTAAATGACCAAAGCCAAGGCTACATCAAACATCAAACACATCAGAGATCTGTTTGCACTGCAGGCTGGAACTGCCCATGGAGCAGGTCAGGAGAACAAGTTAGCTTAAACACACAAGTTCTGTAATAGAGTGTGATTGTGTGGTGCTTATAGGCACAGAATTCCCATTAAGAGTCATAAAGTCACATTAAGAAAAAGGCTTTGGAATCTATATTACATCACTCAATGTTTCCTGTGAACCATGTCAAGGATCATCTTGTCTTCACAAAACCCTCGTGTCAACTCTGCTCACAGGGTGTCAGAAATGCAACAGGAGCAAACAGGAAGAAAGGCTAATGCTGCTTCTGGGCTGTCCCATCCCTGGAAGTGTTCAAGACCAGGCAACCTGCTCTGGTACTTTTCCAAGGTGTCCCTGCCCATGCCAGGGAGTTGGAACTAGATGATCTTTAAGGTGTCATCCAACCTAAACCATTCTATGATACTGTAATTCTTATGCTTATTTGCCCACTTTTGTGACCCAAAAAGAAGCAAATATTGCAAGCCATTATTTCATACAGTAGAAAAAAACCTAATTAGTCACAGCAAGAGGACTCAACAGTGAACAGGAGAGAGATGGATGGCATCTGGAATAATTTCTAGTGAGTCAAACAGCTGAAGTAGCTAAGTAGCTCAGGACAGAGAGCTTAGATTTGTGAGAAGAAGAGAGGGTGAAAAACCCTGTAGAGGTATTGTGAGAGAGCAAGCAGAAGGCAGGAGCACTAGAAGCAGGAATTAATAGTGGGAAAAATAAAAGTAAGGTTTAGAGTTCTTGAGAGGTCTCTACATTGTATGGACACCCTGCAGTGAGGATTTGGAGGCAGACAGAAAACCAATGGAGAATTGAAGTGTGAGTAACAGAGTAAATACAGTTCTGTCTTAATAAAATCCAAGTCAGATCTTATTTTTGTTGACAGGAGACAGTGATTTAAAGCAAATTTTTCCCATTTATGCTATTATGAATAAGATCAAAATCCAGACCCAGAAGAAGCCAGGATGCATTATAATCAGCTCTTTGAAGTTCAGGGAACAAAACACAGCCTGATTGCAAACAAGGGAAGGAGCACTCTAATCAATGTACCTTTTCAGATTAAGATGTATTTAAAGATTTCCAAATAAGTGGAGTCATCAGGCAAGTAGAAAAGAATACATTCAGACATGGCAAAAAATAATATCCTAGTTTTCCTACTCCTTGGCTGGAAAAAGCTCTATTTAGCTTCAGAAAGAAAGGTTGAGTGACATCAGATACACAGGTTAGGAAGGAATAATTTTTATTGTTTGAAGAATTTTATTTTCTTTCAGAAAGGAACAGCAGGCTTTGAAGATTTCACTATGCATGTAAGGATACCAATATAACATAAAAAAATAAGTGGAACTGAAAACAGTTCAGAGTAAAGAATTTTCTGGAATCTATCTGCTATTATAAATCATCCTTAAAACCAGCAGTTAAGAAGAAAAGGTTTGCAAAGAGCAATTATAATTTACTATGAAAAGCAGAAATTAATAAGCAATAACTGGAGCAATTTAAAGAGGGGAAAAGTATCAATGCTATCTTTAAATGTGTAGAACTGGAAATTACATTTTCTAATTCATTCTCTATCTAAATATGGAAACAGAGTAACAACAATCATGTAATTTTAGGTCAGATTCTAACCCAAACACAATCTTGAACAATAAAAGAAGGTATGATTGCCTAATGTATTTCCAGCAAATAAACTTTAAATCCAGTCCCATGCTTACTGTGGAAGTTCCCTGCAATAGTCCTTGGCTTGCATTTATGTGAGTTGATTGAAAGTGCCCAAATGCTACATTAGTCAGTCTCCACATGCTGCATAAAGATGAGCACTCAGATAGCAATTAATAACAACTTACTTGGCATCAAGTAGAAGAGATAATATCTAAGGCTGATGCTGGCATGGAAATGAAATGTTATATTTGGCATGAAGTTTCTAAACAGACCATAAGGGCTCAGGTGTTTTAATGCACATTTGTTTAAATGCCTGTTCCTTTTTCCCCCTCTGCTACATTGTAGTCCTTGTAGTCTGTAGTTTGGTTCATTCAGAATTTCATGGCATATGTTTTTCCCTGGAAACACATCTCTGAATATCTTCCATTGTACATCCTTTCTCCACCCAACCCGATGACAATGAGTTGCTATGTTTTTTTCTTGGAAAGACACTTGGAAACCAGGGGAGGGAAGAACCCATTTTTACGTAAGAAAGAAGGAAAAGGAGCAGACAACAATGGCAGTGTATCTCACTGACAATCCTAAGGGACTAAGAAGCAAGTATTTTGCAAGTAATGCAAAATATTAATCATTACATTAGTTCATATGAAAATCCATTGTCCAAATACAGTTTGCTTTTAGAAAAAAGCCTAAGGGATTAATCTCTCCTCCTTTTGTTGGGCTTTTGCTTAGCACAAGAATATGGGGAAATTTAATTTTCCAAATAATCTTCTTTCTAGTCAGCCATTTTTTATTTCTCCTAAACACCTATTTTATAACAAAAAAATGTAATTAAAAATTAAATCCCTGACAACTTCTCTCTGGTATTTTGCTATTTTTTGCTATTATTATTTTTGCTAATTTTTTTGCTATTATTAACTGTTTACCTCTCAGAAATTTCACTGGCCTTTTATTCCCTCTGTTATGTCCTTGGGTTTGTTTTGTTCTCAAGACCATCCTCAGTGAAATTCTGGGGCCACTCACCAGGATGTTTTACCATTATTTTCCCTCTTGATATTTTTGCCTGTATCAGTGCATTGGGCTGTAATGTTTTAGCTTGCATCATGAGTGCAGCTTTGAAAGGAGCTGTCTCTCAGTTGTCTCCACTTACTGTACTCTAAGAGAAATTCAGTGCACAGGACCAGGACCAGGACCTCATAAGCATTGAAATGCACTTAGTGTGGACCCAGGGTCATCACCATCACTTGCAGTACAAACCACTCCTATCAGCTCACATTGATTCTCAGGACAGATGAAACCTGCACCAAGACTGAAAAGCCAATGGGAACACAGCCTTTGTACTGGTTGGCAGTACAAAATCCTGGGGTGTCAAAAATCAGTGAATATTTGGGCTTGAATATGGGGGCTGAAAGCCATCACAGCCTGCAGGGAGAGGGAACAGCAGTGATCAGCTTCGTCTTTCCTCCCAAGAGCTCCTACTGCCTCCCTGACAGCCTGATCAACCTTCAGCTTGGAACAGAAAACACTGTGCTACCTTTGGAGAGTGCTCAGAGAAGCATTCAAGCTCAATGGAAACATCACTGCAAAAATCAACCCACTTTTTCATTTAATTGGATGCAGACTTTCTCTCTTGATTGAAATTTGACACAGAAGATAGGAATACCAGAATAGGTCTGCTAACTACAGCATCTGGGGAAGTCATTTTCACTGGTGCAAAGCAGGAAAGGAAAAATGAAACTCCCAATTAGATCCAGCAGCATTTTGGACTTGTTTTTTCACAGGCTTAAAGGGTTAAATTGCAAAGCACAGGAGGAAGACTTCTTGTCTTTTCTTCCTTGAAAAAGCACTTAGAAACATTTGAATTTATCTTTTCAAGAAACAAAGCATGGGCTTATAGAAGATTTTAAAATGCTCATGCAGGCTCATCTCTCTAAAAATACTGAGAATTTTTTGTCTTTTTTTTTTTTTTTTTTTAATGAGTGGGACTCTGATTATCAGTGTCATGCATAGCAGCTCTATTTCTATGAGTCAACAGAATTTCTACCAAAACTTCTTTGACTGGAGCCACCATATTATCAAACTGGTCTCAGTCATGGTGGTAACAGTGAAACCTAGGTAGGATTTCTGCCTATAGCATCTGGGGACCATCACCCAAGCATTTTCAATGCTGTGACACATCAATGAATTTTGAATCAAATCATGTTACAAATATGTAACCTCCTTAATCCTATGCAAACTGAATAAATAAACAGAACCTTAAAAAAAAAAAAAAGAAGGAAAATGTATCAACCTAATCAATAAATGGGTTGCTGATACTGTAGAGAAAAAAAATCTTTTTCTGCTTTCAAAGATTGCTACTAAACCCAAAAATGCTCTATTTCTCAGTAAGGTGGTTTTAAAAATAATACTCTATTGCTAAATAAAGTGATTGTTACATAATAAGAATATTCTTAAATAACCAAGGTTGTCCCTTTTATTTTGTACTGTGAAGCAATTATTCAGTCATGATGAATATTTTCCAAGAGCGACTGTGATCCAAAATTAATTTTGCTGCAGCATTGTTCTATTGATCCATTCACTGTTTTTAAATAAAAGTAATGTGCTATATTTTCAGAGCAATAGGCCACACAGAGATTCAAAGAATACCCAGGACAGTGTCTTCTATCTGTCTTGCCCACAGTTCTGCTGGGAGGCTATGGGTAATTTAATCCTTCGCTCACTTCTTGGAGGAACCCTCATGTGAAGTAAAGTTACTACACTTCAGGAATATTTCTTACATAAATGCAGTGAAGTTTAGTAACTCCTGTCTAGGATGAGCTGTAGGTTCAGGATGAGATGTACCAGTGAACCAAACATTAATTGACTATCTATCATGCTCTCTGAACATAAGCAAGAGTCTAGCTTCCATTAAATAGAGCACATTTAGGTAGAAAAGAGTGCAAAAGTTATTAAATGTTAAGTTGGCAGCATTCATAATAATATGCTGTAGGTTTTTATACTTAAAATATTTGAGTATAAAAATATAAGGGTTTGATGAAGGAAAAAAAGCAATAATGTAACTTTTATGTAGGTATTACAGTGTCTTAAAGAGAAGACAAGCAATTGAGCTAGCAATACAAACTACTGGGGCAAACCAACCATCCTCGTGGTAGAAACCAGCCTGGACAGGGTCAGTGTAATTGTCCAGGAACAGGGTACAATACTGGGTAACATTTGCACCCTGCAGCTGCAGCAATGAGCCCTGAGGCACTGCAGCAGAGGGGCAGCCTCCTGGGTCTGCAGCAGGCTCCATGGAGGCAAAGACCTCCTCTTCCTCACACCCTCAGTGCTTCATGGGGCTCCCAGTCCGCAGGAGCTGCTGAGACCTTTGCTCATGGAGAGTTTTATCCCAGTGGGTGCATTTTGTCTGAAGGGAACAGCCACTCTAGCTCCAAAGCAGAGGCCAGCTATGCTTTAAAAGAGGCTCCTGGCCCATGAACTCTGAAACAAAAGGTCAGCCAGAGGTCCCTTTATTTCCAGAGTAAGATGAGCCATTGTAGGGGTGAATAAACCTGACTAGTTGATACGAAGCTCATTATGATGCCCATGCCCATTTTTGTTCAGGAAAGTAAACCTGATCTCTTGGAAACAATATCTCGGGCTTTTATACAGTAATTATAGAGAACTAAGATCAGTATTTTTAAATTAAAGTGATGACAATGCTTTATGGAATGAGTAGCAACAGAGCTGATTTAGATCCTTTATACTGCTAATGAAATGTGAATAAGTAGGAGTCTCATTATCTGCACTTTAGTGTATGCCTTAGATTGTTCATTATCCTGAATTGGTGAATTGGTATCTTGCATATTAGTGATCCTAATGGTTTTTACACAAAAAGTTTCCAGCTTTGTTTAGAAAGTGGTGTTTGATTGATTATATTTTGGTTGTAAGCATATCTGCATACTAGCTGTATACAATGCCTAATGGTTTGCAGCTTCAAAGAAAAATAGTTTCAACAAAAACTAGATATTCTCTGAGAAAAAAAAAATCCTGTAATATATGCAAACACTTTTTACTATGTAATAATGAGCATTTTCCAAGCATTCACTTGAAAAATGAGACTTTTAAACATTCTGAATCTCTTGTATTCAAATTGCAGAGAAAGGAGATCAGAGACAGTAACCTCTTGACCACCGATGTTTGCAAAGAAAAGACCAGGAAATAAAGGAAAAAATCATCAGAGAATGAGGTCTAATCCACAGGCTATTGCAGGAGGCATCCTCTTATTCTGTAGGCCATAATTTAACATCTTGCTTTTCCTGCCTCCTGTACTCTTCACATTGGTTCTTCCTGAAGTCCTGTCAGCTGCTACTGATAGGACTTGCCATCCCAAGGAGGAGATGGCACAGATCAATGTGTGTTGGAGAAGCTAATCCCCTCGCCAACACACCTAATAAAATTAATAATAATAACAACATACAATTTTTCCCAAAACTCCAAGCAACCCCGGCAGAACTTCTTCCAAGTGTGACAGGACTGGACTAATGTACATTTCCTTCATAGTTATTATGATGCCTCATAGTTTAATTAGATCTGCTGGATGTCTCTCTGCCATCTGCTCCCTTCCGAGAGCCAGCACCTGTCAGCATACGCTCCAACACCGACTCTCCAATGACTGGCAGAATATATTTCCTCCTGTCCAAGAGGACATATATTGTTTCCTAAGAAACCATCACCTGAGGGTGTCATCCACAGCAGAAAATAGAGTGCCCTAACTTTGATATTTTAATTGGATTCTCCTTGTTATACAGTATCAGACAAGTGGGAAAAATGATAGGAGGATGTAAATACAAATAAGGCTCAAGGAAAATGCTAAAAATTAAAAGAAAAAAATGCTCCTAGGAATAAAACACAACCCTGTTTGTATTTAATAGGACTTTATATCTTCAAATGCTTTGCCTACAACACAGGCAGGCAGCTGGAAGAGCCAGCATGCACTGCCATGCAGCCAGTGATAAAGGCATCACTTTAGCTCCCAAGTAAATCCCCCACTTGGAGGGATTCTCCTCAGCCTCACTTCTCTCATGGTTAGGATTTGGATGGCAGTTCTGGGACAGGTACCTGGAGTCTGGCTCTGTGGGCTCTTTCCACATCACATGTCACAGGTCCCTGCTGAGGGCATCTCTACCATTAATGTCTCAGAAGCCTTGAGGGCATTTCTCCATGCCACATCTGCTGGCAAACAGACCTGTCCAGCTGGGCCTTCTCACACTGAATCCCCAGGCAAGCTGAGACACCTGTTTCCATCAGACTTTACATGTGACAGCAGTAACTGACTTTCTGCTAAGCTGGTGATGTGGTACACTACCAAAATCACACATGGCACATTAGCTAAGTCAGCCAGCCACCAAACACACACATCTGTAAACAGGACACCTCTTCTTTCCTCCCTTTTTTTTTCTTTTTTCTTTTTTCTTTTTTGGCCATCATTTCTATGTCTCACATATATATCCCTCTAAGCTTCCAGATGTCAGGAAAGCTCATTGTTTGAAGGATTGCATGAAGGGAGGATGTTTTCCTAACACCAAAAACTAATTTGGAACCATGAGGTAATAAGACTCATTTTAAGAGGACAGATGACTTCCAGTTTGCATTTGTTGGCTGGAAACAAACCATTAATCTAAAATTCACCAAGGCTGAGATTTCTCAGGTGAAACCCTGGCCCCATCAAAATCAGTGAGCATTTTGCCACTGCCTACACATTCAACATATCTTGTGCAGAGGACCTGGAAACTATCAATGTTTTCACACACAACACACACACCAAGGAAAAGATTTAGAGCAAAGGAGAAAATTAATGCAAGTTATTCAATACCGTGCTTTATCTACGGATAAAACTTAAGAAAGTCTCAGCCAACATTGGGATATCATGGTGATAGTTGGTGCTCTAATTAAATATCACCTTGGAGATCACCCCTCGCAGTGAAAAAGAGCCAACAGATACCAATTTCTCCAACATGTAGTACTTAGATGAAGCTCTGAACAACATTTGAAGGTTAAATAACATAATCTAGAAATTTGATCCATGATTGCTGATACCTCAAGAGAATTTTCTATTCCTTCTTCATATAGCATGAAACCACTTTGCCTTTTGTGCCTTTGAAAAAAAGAGCATTATTGTGTCTGAAGTTTTTTGTATCAGTTGAGCTTTATGATTATTTTTCTTTTTCTTTAACATTTTACTGTTTCTACTAAACATTTGTTTAACCCACATTTTTTGATTTTTATAGCAACAAGTGTCATTTCATCTCTGTTCATCTGGTAGATCACTGCTATGTGAGGGGGCTGCAAGTTGAAAAGTTAAACTTTCTAGATTTTCTAAAAATTAAAGAAATGAAACAAACAGATTATTTCCCACCCTCCCCCACCCCCCTCAAATCTGTGCTTTCTTGGAAAAGTCAGTAAAACTATATTTCTCTGTCTTGGTGAGTGTATTTGTATTCTCAAGTAACAGAGCTGAATTCAGGTGTTGTTATGTGTCAATGCATTTTTGGGCATTAATCCAAGCTTAGAGGTATATTGGAAGAAAGCAAAACTCTGATCTTTCCAGAATGCTTAAAGCACTGGCCTAATTTTATGAAAGGGAATAGGAAATGTGCCTTCAGCTAGCACTGAGTTATATCAACAGTTGCCATGAATGATTATGAATATACACAGGTGTTCAAAGGAACCTAGCCAGTTTTCAAAGGCTCTAGAAGTCTAAAAACAGGACATTTCTTAAAAGCCACAGAAGACACATGAAAGCAGCTGGTTTTCCAAATACTCAGACTGAAAAATCAGAGTTTTGTTCTTGGAAACTCTTCTCCTACAGGATTATGACCTCCAGTTGTTGTTAAAGTTTCTGCAGAGAAGATCTTCAGGATTCTTCCTTCATTATGTCACCATGAGAACCTTGCAGGCAAACCTTGCATTTTTGGAAGATGCTATCTTTTGAAATATTAATGACATATCTTTTCAATCAATTCTCTGTTCAGTATACATAATTTGCTGGTTTATTCTTTTCAAATACAATTTGAGCATATGTCCAGACATATTTTTGCTCCATGTTCCATAATGGCTTATCTTCTATTAGTCCAACAGTATTGGAAACAGCAAATATTCAATAGACAGGGAATAATTACATCTAATTCTGCAAAATTTTTACTTGCAGAATACCTGTGTAAGAACTAACCATACAGAGATATTGTAGTTCACATTCAAGTGCTGTGTATCACACTTACAGGATTTTCACTCTCCTTACATCCAGGGAGGAGCTAGGGCCTGTACAGTCCTCAAGTTACAGGACATTAGGCACAGCTTCCCTTGCAATAACTGGCCTGCAAGATATTTATTCAGGATTGAGATATACATTTCACCTCCAGGGTTAGGATATGCATTTTTACTTATGACTATAGAATGTTCATTAGTCACCTAAGGCTTATTCTTTTGCTATTAGCACTTTTTACCATTTGTCCTAAGCTGATAGGAAAAGAGAAAAAGATGTAGTAGGAGGCTGGTGGTAGGTGGGTATCCATCACTACACAAATATTAGTCCACAAACACAGATATTTTCCATGAGGGGTCAAACTTCCAGCTCCCTCCAGCTACTTCCTGGGGGTTATTGTCAGCATCCAGATCCTGAAAGGAGATGCTGCAGCAATTAATTCAGAATTGAATTTTCTCCCATCTCCATTTCTGAAAGCTTATTTTACATCACAAAGCCTCCCATCCCAGACCTGTGGAGTTGTAAAGATGTACTTGGGATTATGACTGCTTTATTGTTCACAGACATGATTTGACTCCATTTAAGCCTAGCTGCGGAGGTAACAGGTTACATTCCATTTCTGAGAAAGAACATTTTTCCTTCTACTTTGAGAGTTCAGATATATATTATTTGAAGTTTTCATCTATTCACTATTCAGGCAATTTTACCTGTATCAGCTTGTTACATCTTCCTGGGAAAAAAAAAAAAAAAGAAAAAAACAAAACAAAAAAAAAAAAAACCAACCACCAAAAACCCACCAGATTCCATGGGGGTTGCTACTCCCCCCCGCCATAGTCCCAGATGTCCCTCACTGGAACAGGTTGCTCAAAGCCTCATTGGTCCTGACCTTGAAGCCTTCTGGGGATGGGGTACCACAACTTTTCTGAAATGGCTCTACTGGCATTTGTTTTTTGTTCAATGAAAACTTCTGTGGCAAAAATGAACCTCAATACTTGTCTCTGAGTCATGAACCAGTTTTCATTAACTGAGAGTTTCAATGGAAAATTTTCAGCCAGCCTTAATCATACCTATCAGCAGGTCTGTAAGGATCTCCCTGAGAGTTTGTGCCAGACTATAATTTTAATACCAGGAAACTGGCTGAAATTCCAACTAAAAATAGAACAATAAAATGTTCAAGTACAAATGCCATAAGGACTAAGCAGAAAGACGATTGCAAAGAAAGTAATCTAAATCTATCTGAAATTCCACCAGCATATTAATAAAATCAGGGCTGAAACAGAACTAGGTGATATTTGATCAGAGGACCAATTCGAGAAAAACCTTCATTATTCTGCAATTAAAATAACAGCGAAAGAAATTTGAATAGAATCATAGAATCATTAATGTTGGAAAAGACCTCCAAGATAATTGATTCCAGCCTCTGACTGAACACCATCATGCCAAATAAACATAGCACTAAGTGCCATGTCCAGTTGTTTCTTGAATACTTCCAGGGATGGTGACTCCACCATTTCCCTGGACAGCCTGGTTCAATGCTTAAATAGAAAAAATTATTGATTTCCAACCTGAACCTGCCCTGGTGCAGGTCCTGAGGCCATCTTCTCTTGTCCTGTTCCTGGTTGCCTGGGAGAAGAGTCTGACTCCCACCTGGCCACAGCCTCCTTTCAGGAGTAGCACAGGGTGATAAGGCCTCCCTCAGACTCTTTTATCTCCAGGATAAACACCCCCAGCTCCCTCAGCCACTCCTCATATCCTCACTCTCTACATCCTTCACCAGCTCTGTTGCCCTTCTCTGGACTTGCTCCAGCCCCTCAGTGTCTCTGAAGGGGCCCAGAACTGGAGACGGGTTTGAGCTGCAGCCTCACCAGCGCTGAGTGCAGGGGGTGATCACTGCCCTGGTCTTGATGGCCAGGATGCCACCAGCCTTTCTGGCCACCTGGGCACACACTGGCTCATGTTCAGCTGGCTGCTGACCAGCACCCCCAGGTCCTTTTCCAGCAGGCAGCTTTCCAGCCACTCTTTCAGCAGCCTGTAGCAATGCATCAGGTTGTTGTGACCAAAGTACAGGAATATGAGGAAGAAAAGATTGAATATTCTTATGCAACAGGAAAAAAAAACTGTCAAAGGTAGGTAAGAATGTATTGCAGGCAGTGATATGCTCCTGGCCAGATAAGTGGCATCTGAGCAGTCCATCCTCCAGATTTCAATATTTGGGTCAATATAAATCTCTAGGGATACAGATGCAGATATAAGGACACAAATGCAACCTGATGCCACTGCATCTTGCATCATTCCTCTCCTGGTCTCTTGGCAGCATTTTACTTGTATCACTCACTGCAGGTGTTAACAGAGAAAGGAAATTAAAGGAGTGGTGACCAAAAGCAGATTTATTCTTTAAGGAAAGAATTAAGACACAAAATGGAAAATTTACCTTCCTCTGAAACCTGGCACAAAAGAACTGTGTATTAAAGATTAAGAGTTAGTGTTTCTTCAGCCGTGTTCCTACAAGAGATCAAGCCCTGTAATGCTAAGGTTGCCATGGATATCCCTATTGATGAATAAATACTGTTATTAAGTCCCATGTAAATAGTGAATGACTGTCAGTTCTGAAAGAGATGTGGACATTTTAGGTAATAGGCTTTTTTTTTTCCTTAATTAAACAGGGGCTAGCTGAGCATTTGAACATCAGCTTAAATTTCCTCCCCTGCTTCACTTCTTTGTGAAGTGAAGTTTTGTTAAGCAAGTATATCCCAATATACACCTCTTGGTCTATGCAAGAAAAGAGGAAACATCAAATAAAACTGAGAGTGGTCCAGAGTCCAGGTTCATCTGGCCAAAAGTCAAAGAAAGAAAGAAAAGGATAACCGCAAAACAATAAGAGAAATACTGGATTATTTCAGAAAAGTCATCTAAAGATAGTAGCTCCAGGTCTCTAGAATAAATTTGTCTCACTGGCAAGAACAGATTTGTCTCATAACAGCAGCTACAAGTCTCACTGCTCAACATCATCATGTAAAAGCTCTGAAAATGTTCTTCAGATGTGAACTGAGCAGCAAACTCCTGTGATATGATGGAGAATTCAGCTTGTCATCTCATCAAGAGAAGCTGAACATAAAATTTGCCTGATGCCACAGCAACTCTGTAGGAGAAGTAGAGCCAGAGTCAAGGCTCTTCCCCCTTTACAAAAAGCAACCTTTGTAGGTTATGAGAGGAAAGCAGCAGCAGAGTCTGAGGTCTTGAGGGCCTCAGGTGGTTGGACTGAGCTGGGTATGACCTGGCATGATCATGCTGTAGTGCTCCCCTGGTTTCTGCATGCAAAAAAATGTACTGGGGCTAATGAACACAGTGACTGAATGTGAATCCAGGCATCCTGACTGTTTTCCTGCAACATGTGCCTATTTCTTCCATAAATATTATTGCAAGTGAGATGGTGTTGGCATGAAAGTTACCCAATGGTTATCAAACTCAGACTCTAATATGCACGCTTGTACAAGCAAAAAACCTGCATATACTATGACTTACACCAGAGGTGCCAGCCACCGGCATTCAGCCAGGAGCTTAAAGAAAGTTGTGTGATTTAGGAGCATCCACAAGCACCATGAATAAATAAAGAACAGTCAAAGCTCAAAATCATTAATGCAAAGACTAGGTCCTAACCAGCTAAAGGTACAAATTCCTGCTTTTGTGGATAGCAAATTTGTAAAGGTAATTCACATCTTAGTGAAAGACAGAATGTCTAGTCTAGATGAGCTAAACCTGTATGGCTACAGCAGTAGCAGCATAAAAGCAGTTCACATCAACTGAGAATTGGGTGTGAAACTGTAAAAAGGGAATCTGAAAATAGAAAAAAAAATTAATTTAAGTGCATGAATTGCCTACTGCTAATTGTTTGTTTAGCTCTATTTAGGAACAAAATGCTAAAGAAAAAAACCCCAAATTATTGTCAGTCAGTTCTGGATTGCCCAAAATAACAAACGCTCTGCTCAGCTTGTTATTTAAGTATATAAGGTGAAGTTAAACACAGACTAAATTAATCCTAATGAAAAGGTTTTAGTAATACCACAAGAAAAGGCTAGCAATGAAAATCCACAGATAAATATGTTGAGTTAACTATCTTCAATATACCATCCAATCTTTACCTACAATTCTATCAGAAACAAGATCCTGTCGGTTTTATCTTACTGTAGCTAGACAAGATAAGCCTTTGGCTGGTGATTTAAGACTGGCCTTCACTAATTGCTTGATGACAGCTGCCTCAATACCTCACCTTTTCTCATTGTGGAAGAGATACAGCAGAAAACTCGGTTTCAGTGAAAGAGGGTCAAGTTGAAAAACAGATCCTTTTTGAGGACTCTGAGTGTACAGCACATATTGTAAAAATTCCCAGCCCCTTCCAGGACTACTGGTGCTATGGTGACGTAAATACAGAGAGCTGCCTAGAATTTTTCACATTATTGACATATCAGACATACAGTTATTTTAGTTATAAAAAGAAATCAACAAGATTTTGATTTTCAAAAGCTGCAAATAGAAACATTCTTCACTGCACGGGAAAAGAGTAAGGTCTTTGGGAAAAAAAAGCCACCAACATTTTCAAGAGGTACTTTTTCATTTGCCATTAAAGTCTTTCTTCAAATTGAATTGCCATTGAAAAAATGTCAAGGCAATATTTTTTCCTCTATCCTATATGTAGAAGAATAATATACTAAATAACTGACTCTTTGAATAGGCCCTGAGCACAATCCTATCAGACAGGATTTTTTTTCATATAGCTTTGGAAGAATTCTTCAAGTGAGAAACCCCTGAAAAATGTGGATACAGTTCTAAAAGATGGTTCTTACTAACCGTGTGGCTCACTGGTACTGCTCAGCTCTTGCAGACAGGTGATAGGAGTGTGAGAGCCTAGCAAATGTAGCAGTGTAAATGCAAACTGGGCTCTTGGCCAGGGCCAGCTCAGAGATCCTTGCAGAAGCAGGAAAAACTGAGCTCTGCTGCCCTAGGGAAGAGATGGTGGGCAGAATGCACAGTTCCCTCTGTAGGAAGAGGAACAAAGAAGGGATAGCAAAGGAGATATGAATAAAAGTGTCCTGGAGAGTTAGGATCTGGCTTTTGCTGCAAACAGAGAGGTACTGCTGGGGATCAGTCACAGGGACGACTCTGGCCCACATCTATCTGCTTCTCCATGCCCAATCTTCAGCCTTCTTCATCAGGGCTCCACTATAGTAAGTGAAAAATACATAGCTTTTGGTGCCTCCCTCTCTTGTACCAACAGCTGTCAATACCTCTGGGATTTTGAAATATTTGGGAAAACATGGCAAAATATATTAATCTTTCCTTCACTGCCAGCTGCAGTAGCATGAAGTATTGCTACTTGACAAAAAATGTCACACAGTTATTTTTATTGTTCAGTTAGATTATCTTAGAGACGCATGAAAGGCTAGAACAATTTTAGGATGAATCAAAAAAACTTCATTCCCAAAAGCTCAATAAACACAACACCAAAGGCTTCCCTCTTGATTTATTTGCTAGAGAATGCCTTTATGGTGCAATTGCTGCGGTTGAACTCCACCATGCTGGGCATTTCAGCTTTACCTTGCAGAAAAACAAAGTTGGACAGGAGGTTGTGATAAAATGACAAGTTTAAGACTTGAAAGTTAATTTAATCCAGGTCTCCAGCCTTGTTAGTTCATTTGTGCTGTCTTGACCTCCAGCAGCCATGGCACAATGCTCAGAGCCATCATGGCCAACTGAAAGGGTTCAGCTCATTAAGAACATTCATTTCTTGTCTCAGCTCCTTCAAGAGACTGTCATTTTGCTTTAATGAATTCATTGCACATGATATGATGGTGCTTCTATGAATATGGATTTACCTTCTAATTACTGTAGCAGTTAGGGAAAGGGAGACAGGAAAGGCAGAGACTTTTAAGGGTGCTACCATGCAGTTCTACACCTTCTGCAAAGGCAATTTCTTGCTTTTGTTTTTCTTAGATATTTCACAGTGGTTTGTTTACTCACAGCTGATGCTCTTTTCAGTGCAAGCATCCCCTGGCTCAAATAATTTTCAAGAAATGGATTATTGATGGTCACATTATGGAGATATAAGGATAACAGAAGGGTCATTGACTTTTACATGAGACACTCAAAGAAAGATGCAAAAATGTGGGAGTAAATGCTTAAGATGGGAGACATTCAGAACTTAATCTATTGTTGCCTAGTGTAAGCACCATGGTAACTTCTCTTCATTGATTAGGTCACGGTCTGGTAGTTTTGCCACTAAAATTATCTGAATGGCTCATTGAACTCAAAAATTCACTGCTCTACCAGATATGGTGGCTCAGCCAGGCTCTTAAAGGACTTGAATGCGGCTCCTGATTTTTCTGAGTAGCAAAGGGAATACTGCAGAAGTACATGTGGTGTTGGCACTCGGAGACAGGAAGGATAACCTCCGCTTTTGTATTTGTACATAAATGATATTAGAAAGCTCTCAGTGTGGCCAGAAGGTTTCAAGTCCCTTTGGGCTCCCAAGGAAGAGCTGCCTACCTGCTACTTCCCATTGTTCTAAGTGCAAGTAAGGAAAAGGCAGTACATCTTAGCTTCTTAACAAATAAACAAGCAACCAACTGAAGCTTGTGCTATTAAATAAATCAATAGCATTATACTAAACCATAAGGCTCCTTTTTCTCAGAGCACCAGCATTTCAGAGTCTCCTTATATTTGCACTAGACAAATACTTTAAATATCTCAGCAATTATTTCGTGTTGGCACAATAATAGCTTAACTAGAATGGATCTTCTTATACATGAGAATACAGTGAATGATTGTCTTGCTAAGAAAAGCCTAACCCTTAAGAGGGTTCGTGTTCTTCTTCTAATGACTCATTTTAGGAGAGGTAGATAGGCAGGAAGGATGATTCATCGCGGGACACCTACTGTACACTATTCTGGAATATATTTTTCTACATCTCTCTCCCACTCTACCTATCAGAAAGGGATAAACAAAACCATAAGAGCTTGGGGATTGAAAGAAAAGGGGAAATTGGCTAAAAGTCAATGCTGGCAATGGGGTCTCTTTACAAATGAGTAAAATAGTGGTGACGGCAGCACAGTAACATATTGGCTTCACAGGTCAGATTGACCTTAGCAGATATAACCAATAAATCTGTAAACCTCAAGATGCTATGCTGAGTCAAAAGTTCAGCTACTTTCTCAGGCTCTGCCTCCAAGCTTTTGCAAACTGCAGCTTGTTTTCCAAGACCTGTTTCTACTAAGAGCCCAGGAGTGAAATTTGAAGGAAAACAAGAAAAGATAGCAGTTCAGTCACAGGCTTGATATAGCAAAAGGAAAATGACACTGTTACAGTGCTATGATTTTCTGAAACTCACCTTTGAAAAGAGGTCAAGCGAACCATCTCAATAATATACTTTGATGTCACAGAAAATTTGCTAGCAGTTCAGCCATGCATTAAGTGCCATTCAGGTATTAGCAAGTACTGGAACAATCCACTGATTATTATCCTCTCCTGATCATAGAAAAAACAGTTGGTTCCAACACCTCAGGCATGGGAAGGGATGCCATTTACTAGATCAGGTTACTAAGGGCCTCATTCAACCTGGCCTTGAACACTAACAGATATTTCTTCTGGGAACCAGTGACACAGACAGAAGGAATCCAAGGAGTATCAAAAAGGGTTACAGTGTGGTGTGGTTGGCATGCTGGAGAGATGGGATGTCATCCAAAGACATGGACAGGCTGAAGGACTGGTCCCATGCAAACTTCATAAAATTCAACACAGAAAAATGCAAATTCCTGCACCTTGGTGAGGGCAATCTCAAGCACAAACACAGGCTCAGTGAGGACTGGATTAAGAACAAACCTCAGGAGAAAGGTCTTTGGGAATATTGGTTGATGAGAAACTCAACATGACCCAGCAATGTTCCCTTGCATCCCAGAAAGCCAAATGTGTCCTGGGCCGCATCCAAAGCTCTGTGGGCAGCAGGTGAGGGAGGGAATTCTGCCCCTCTGCTCTGCTCTGGTGAGAGCCCACCTGCAGTGCTGCACCCAGCCCTGGGTCCCTGCACAGGAAGGACACTGTTGGAGAGAGTCCAGAGAAGGCCACAAAGATGCTCAGAGGGATGGAGCACCTCTGCCATGGAGACAGGCTGACAGAGATGGAGTTGTTTAGCCTGGAGAAGTGAAGGCTCCATGGAGACCCTAGAGCACCTTCCAGTGCCAAAAGGTGACTACAAGAGAGGTAGAGAGGGATTTTTTACAAGACCATGCAGTGACAGGACAAGAGGGAATGGATTTAAACTTCAAGTAAGTAGGTTTAGTTTGCATATTAGGAAGAATTTCTTGACTGTGAGGGCGGTGAGATACTGGAACAGGTTGACCAGAAAAAGTGTGGACACCTCATCTCTGGAGTTCAGATCAGTCTGGAAGGGCCTTTGAGCAATCCAGTCTAGTAAAAGGTGTCCTGGCTCACAGCACAAGGATTTGGAACTGCAGGATCTGTAAGGTCCTTTACAGCATGAACTGTCCTATGATTGATTCAAGCAAGTTGTGTTCCAGTCCAAATAGTGACACAGGAAAATAAATTTTAAGGTGGTGTTCACATGCCCAGGAGACAGATGCTCAAGTCATTTTTAACAATGGCTAGAAAAGGAAAAAAATCATCTTGTAAAAGCCAAGGGCATTAGTAAAGACGATTGCTGAAGCCTGTTCAGGGATTATGCAACTGCAGTTGGCTTAAACATGCACTTAGAAACACTAAGTGGTGATTTAGCAGGACTGATAACCCTGATAACCCTACATAGCAAGTGACTGAATCCATCAGCAATTGCAAGTGCTGAAGATGTCAGGATAGGATTCATGGGCTGGAACTTAAGCAGAAAGCTGCATTAACAGAGGGAGGGCATTTGTAGAAATGCCATGGGATAATTTATGACCACATTTAGTGACAATTTAATTCTCTAGCTCATCAGAAATGCACAAGCTGCAGCAAAACATTCCACCCTATTAAAGCACAATGTCAGTGGTGAAAGATTTGCCTGTTGAAAAAACACTTCTACAGCCTATGATTCTCCAGATTCACTTCTGTCCTCTGAACTCAGGTTCGACACAGATACGTATCCTATGGCAACTAACCTGCAGTGATAGAGACAGATTAAAATAAATGGAAGTCAAGGGAGAAAATTATATGTAAAATATAAACATTGCTGTCTGCTGGAAGCTTGCATGCCCTCAGTTAAGTCTAGCAATTTCATTCAGCAAGTCTGGATCTGTGACTATTGCAGGTGACTTTAAATCAGCAGGAGTTTGTAACAACAAACTTTCTTAAAAACATGACTGCTGTTCATTGCTTCCCTTGGAGGTCTTGCTATCCAGGGATGTAATAATAATGATGATAACATAATAGCCTTGTGTCAGCTGAGCAAAAGAAACCACGTGGAATTTAAATCCACTAGATGGGCAAATAAGTTTGGGCTTCTTATAGAACCAAGTCCTTGAAGAGTGTAGCTGGCTTACAAATACAAATACAGCTGAAATTTTCCCACAGAAACAAGTTAGTTATTACTGGACAACTTCAGAAATCCAGACTCTGAAGCTTGCCTTACTGAACATATTTTTCCAGCTCTGTGGTGCCACTGGGGGCATGGACCAAATCCCCACCCTAAACACAGACTATTCCTGAGTTAAGGATAATAAGATAGAGCACATTTTCATGATTATGGATCTACAACACTCTGGGGCAGTTTTTCCAAGAAGCATTTGCTTGGTGAACACATAAACTGTTCAGTAGTGACAGTGATGATGACATAAATATCTGCAAGAAACCAATCTGTAGCTTCTGAAAGACAACAGATTCATCAGACAACTCCAACTGATCATCCTAGGACTTTTCACAGACAGGCACATGCCTGGAAGCAGAAAGATGGGTTTCCATTTTGTTGCTTATACATGAGAGCTAGCTTCACCTTCTGTCCATTTTCTGAGTTCAGTATTTTTGACCAGAGCCCTCATAAAGTTTAAGAAAGGCCGCCATAATTCAGGTTTTTAATCTGGATTCAGGATCAAAGTTCATACAGACTGCTTCTATATCAAGAAACTAAAGCAATACGGGCAGACACTGGGAGTCAATGGTCTGTATTCTCAAACTGCTAGAAGAGCCCTAGCAGCCTGTGCAAAGACTACAGCACACACCAAAACCCTTCCCAAGCACAGAGAAGTAGGTAGCACAGACCAGATTTTGCCCCCAGCAGGCACTCTGCATGTGGCCTTCCTATTCTGAAGGCTGAATTTTGACAGTGTACATGTGCCAGTTGACCTCAATACCCTAATACAGTTTAATATGTTGTTCATTTCTTAGTGCAAATCTGTAATAGATTCTGAAAATTTCATCCTGTATCTAACTGTCAGTGGAATCCAGAGCATCATGGTGAGATTTAGGACTTGTAAGAGACCACCAGAACACACTGAGCTCTGTGCTGTGATTTGGCTTGTTGGATCTGGAAGGGTATGGTTTAGCACAACTCTATTGGTTGAGCCAGGGATTTCTAATCTCAGTATTACCAAGAGTCTCAAATTGCCAAAGGCTCAGAGCCTTGGTCTGGTGCTGGACTTACAGTGACTCTTTGCATCCATCTCTGACTGTCCAGGAATGGGAGGTTCCTCCTTTTTCCTTGTCACTCCATGCAAGAGCCAGGCTTCTGCTGGTCTGGCAGCGCACCTGAGAGTCAAGGCAGGCGATGATGAGCACTGAGCACACATCTGCCTGACACCAGCCAAGGAAACCCAAATACATCAACCTCAGTGAGAGCTCTGGTTCTCTGCAGCACAGAATGAGGCACTGCTGACTGATAACCTCCTTGGCAGACTGAGGCTGGATAAGCAAAGCAGGGCGGGCTTTCCAACAGCCTTTGCCAAGCCACAGGGCACCTTGCCAGGAAAGATAAGGCAGAACATAAAGCAAAGCTATGTTGAACAGTGCCTTGGACTCTCATTCAGGTTCTCTTCTCTGGGCACTGACTTGGCTTAGCAGGATGATTAAAAAGGCTAAAAATCCTGTCCTGTCCTGGACCAGATGTTTGTGTCCTCCTTGCCTGCTGTGTGACCTGTCCTGTGCTGTGGAGGAGCTGCTGTGTTTCATCTCCATCTGTCCAGAGGCAGACTCACCACTGCCAGGAAATGATGCCATCAGGAAGCATTCACTACGTGCACTGCCCATGGGTGGATTTGATGGATCTGGGCCAGAGACATACATGGTTGTTGGGCTTCATATCCACAGAAGACCGCAAATAAAAAGAATGAAGCTGTCATGAATGGAGAAGGTTGTAAAAGTGGTTGTGTCATCCTTCTCTCTCCTGAAAGGTGGAAGTGAGATGCTGGCAATTTGGGATCACTTGTGGGAGTAGGTTTGATTACAAAACTTTGTATTTGTGACATTTCTGTAAATGTCATTCTACTAAGATATATACTCTGCATTTGAGTCCTGCACTCTTTCATTCTGATATCTGAAGTGTTAATTATTAATCACCAAAAGATAATTACTGGCACTCTGCTCCCAGAGGAGATAGAGGTTTACCTTATGGGGGTATCTTCCAATTCTTTTCTTTAACAGCAATCACATTTTACCAAAGACACAAGCTATGGCTGCACGTGTGAGTACATGTGCATGTAATTTATGAGATATGATTAACTGTGGGTCCACAGTCTATGTATAAACTTCTCATAGTATCAGAATAAACAGTCCTTTTCAATGGCTGGCTCCACACTATCTTTGTTTGCTCTGTATCTGCCACAGGATAACTGGCTCAACACAGATCAGAGCTACTGGTCTCCCCTGTAAAACATAACTCATGAACTGCAAGGTATTTTCATGGACTCCTAACCCAACTTCCTTGTGCTCTGTCTACAGTCTCCCGTTAATAGTAGGTCCCCCTTTTTAAAGGAAGAACACCCTCATCCTGTTCCACAAAAGCAAACTGTCTTCAGCATTATTTGGTTCTCACTAAACACTGACTTTCTTGCTAAAAACTGTATTCACCCATAACCAAAAGACGCTTGCAGTGACACCAGGCAGACTTCTGAAACAAGGCAGCTTCCAGGTAGAATATAGCATTTTGGGCTTCTGGTGTTGGAATTACAGAGGAAAATACATGTGCAAGCTCATGCCTGCAATGTCCCTCAGGTCGCCAGTCTCCAGCAGAAGTGTAGTCATCTCAGCAACATGTAAGTGCATTCATATTAGTCTGTATGCTTTGGCTGCCCATCATTAAAACTCATATCTGACCAGAGGTTTTCCATCATTTCAATGAGATAACTCAGCTCAGCTGTTGACAGCTCTTCGTATTCCTTCCATGCCGACATGGGAGTAACATATAGTTTTTATTTCCCAGTCCCAGAAATGAGATTAATCTCCCTGTCCTAAAAGATCACAGCACTGAAATCAGTAAAGAAATGTTCATGTTTTTCATAAAAATAAATTTCCTGTAACTCCTACAATAATATTTTAAGCTTGGGCTGATCTTTTCTTCTTGGAAGTCCCCTGCTCAGGATGGCAGTGAAGTCTGTTTCAGGCAGCCAGCTCAGAGGTACCACAGTGATAAAGGTTATATCCTCAGATGAGCTGACAGCCCCACACAAGGCAGTATTTTCTTATATTGCCTGTTCTTTGATGAGTCTCAAACTGCTTCCCATTAAAAAATAACAGAATTGGACTGCAACTCCCTTTGGAGAGGAAAGCAGAGCAACATACAGAAAGCACCTGGCCGAGATCAAAGGAGCTTGACCATGTGTTGACCTACACATGGCTGCAGATTAAACAGGGAAGGCAGGAGCATTTTCATTCACCACTCCCTTCCTGAGTACCCCAGCAGGGTCAACACCGCACACAAAAATAAACTGAGGTGGGTGTGAGGTTAATTCAACTTCCCATTAGTTGCAGTCATTTGTGAGCTGCTGAGCAACCCATCCAGGGGTCCTTGTCATGACTTCCAGGGCACAAGCAGACAAGCACACACCCACTCCTGTTGTTTCAATTTAATCTGCTGCCACATATGTGCCAACACTGCCATTTGATGTGCTGGGCCTGTTGCAACAGCTTGGACATAAAAGACAACACTAATTGCAAACAATGATCCTACACAGAGGCAGACACATCACTACCTGTTGTAAACCCTTATCAGCACAAGATGCTGGAAAGTGGCAGAGGTGGGGCTACCTTTTACACAATGTAATAGTGAAGGGTGATGGTGGCAAGAGCTTCTGGAAATATGATCTGAAATCTTAATGAGTTACTGTGAAAAAAACAAACAAAACAAAAAAACCCAATCCGTTTTGTTTGCAAGTAGAAAACTATTATCCCAACTTAAAAAATCTCACTGGAATTAACCTTGTGATTCAATTCCTGGTCTTATTGAAGCTCAATAACCAGTTCAAACAGTAGTTGTTAGTCATCTTAACCCTTTCTGTGGAGAGTCAGGATATTCTTAGCAAGTATTTTAAGCAAACCCTTGATCTACTGGTATCCTTGAAGGTACTCACATGCTTTGATCTACAGCCTTGATCTGCAAAGACAGCTGAGACTTACCCTGCTCAACAAAGAAAACTCCCAGCCAGCTAGCCTTGCAAATGCTTATGCTTCAGTGCAGAATCTGGCAGGTTTTGTTTGTAACATTGCTCCAAGCTTTGTCATGGGTCCATCTCCACCTATTCTCATTTTCAGAGGAGATTTACACCCTTAGGAGCTGACACCCCTTAGAGTTTTCACAACAGGCCACACAGACAGTCTGAAAACTGCAGTGTTGAGCAGAGGTATCAGCAAGCTCTGAACAAATTTGCTGTGGTACTGAAGGCTGCCCAGACACAGCCACAGGAGCTGATGTGCGACGCTCTGTCCTGCTCCTTCAAAACCCATGATGGTGCGTCCTCCATTCCAGGTCTGATGCCTCTGGTGGTACTTTGCAGATCCTTGCTGCCCTTCACTCACCACAGGCTGTCCCTGCAACCTGCCTTGCCCTTCTCCAGTGTCTGTATTTAACTAACTTGCCAATCCACCCCCAGCTCCTCCTGCCCAGAAATGTGCTGCCACGCCACTGAGGAGATGACACAGGATGTGCCCCACCGAGTGCCAATGATGCAAATCTCATCCAGCACTGAGCTGGTTCCTGGGCATTGCCACAATCTGAACAATAGTTCAGGCAGCCCTTGGAGAGATGGGAGCCACATCCTGTTTAGCACTATCCAAAGCTCAGAGCCATGCAAAGAATTTGAGAGACTTGATTAGGGTCCAGCATGGTACTTGATGAAATTGGTGCTGGATGCAACAGCAGAGAAAGAGCGAGAAGAATGAGGTGAAAGTGAGAGAACATGCATTTCCATAGGTCAGCTCTCCTCAGAGACATTAGAGGTTCATTGTAAGAGATATAAAAATAAATGTCAGATGGCTCCCTCCTGATTAATCAAGCTTGGCTTTGTTGTAGAGATGTCTCCTTCAAATAGCACTTTTACCATTTGAAAGTCAAGAAAAAAGCCAGAGAGCATCTGACTCCTGAACAAGAAATACTGAAAGCAATTCAGGCTTATTTCTGTGGACATGCTTCCCCTATTATTTTAGCACAGCTGTGTAATCCCTGAGTAATTAAAATATCTCCTCAAAGCTGCCACTCTCTTATGCCTTCAGATCTGTGTCAATGCTGATCTGTTCAGCTGTGTAGGAATATTAAGAGTGCTTGATACAGCTAAGTCTCTTCAGCTTTTATCCAAATGATCTCTTCAACATCAGCATCAGCTGAAGAGAAGGACAAATTCTTCTTTTAATGTAATTTCAGATTAACTGTTGCTTTGAATGCAGTTTTAGTCTATTTACACCAGTCTGATAGGTATCGGCATTAAAGAACAGCAAAGCATTTCAAGAGGACATTAAGACGTTTTTAAATATATCAAGAGATTAGAGGTAGCTGATTAAGAAAACCATTAATAATTTGATTGAATATGGAATTGTCAGTCACTCAAAGCAGCTGAGACCTCTAGAACTTAAAACACAATTTCACAAGAAAAAACTGAGTAAAGAAGTGCAGTAAGTGAGGAAATGAAGAACCCTGTGTAAAAGCCACAGAAGGGCATCAAAGTCAACCAAGACGGGTCTGGACCGTTTGCATTTCACTGCTCTGCAGACAGACAGGCTGCTCTGGCTGGCTGCTGTGACAATACTTGGGGACACGTGGGTTAGGACCATGTATGTGAAAGAGAGAAAAGTAAACACAAATACAGAATCTTGGTTAGAAGAAGCATCCAAAAAGCATCAGGGCAGAAAAGAAGGACAAACAGAAGCAATGTGGTTGGATGAGCAGGGTGACAGAGCTTTGTGGAGGCAATTGGCAGCAATAAGAGCTCCCTCTGCAGCTCCCCTGTGCTCCCTCGGCTAAGCTCTCAGGAGATACCAGTGCCATACCCTCCCTACACCATCGTCCCCCAGCCATCCTTAGAGATGCCTCTATACCCAGCACCGTGTTTGGTCCTGGGTGTAGGAGAGAAACCAGAGGAGAATATCAGCAATGGACTGAGGAACTCTCGCAGAGCAGTACACACAAAAGTGAGATACTGACAAGTCACAGTAGGAAAATGAGAAACTGCAGGTATATGTCAGATATATACATGCAGGACAGAAAGAGAATTATTAGAGTAATGTTGAGGTAACAACATTATTCTTTTTTTCTTGTTAAAAATCCCAAAGCCCTCATCGCTTCACGCACATATCTGGGTTTACAGGTGACACCGGGGCACTCTAAAACAAGTCTACACAAGTAGGAGAGCTAGGCATGGAGACTCTCCTAACCCTTTCCTTCCTACCACCACACTCCATGACTTCTCACACTGTGGGATGTGGAGCCAGGTCTTGCTGAGCCCTCTGTGGGTGTGCTGAGGTGAACAGGCAGAGCAGTGCTGTTCGCAGGCAGACTTGCAGCAGCGATGCCTCGTGACTGGACTCTGTTCCCAGAGCCATGAGCTTGTCTTGGTGAGTTTCTTTCAGATGTCTCAGATCCATCTCTGCCTTGCATTATTCATTGCAGCATCCACAACCACATTAAGTCTCATTTTCAGTACTATACTAAGATACTTTCAGTAGCTTATTCTCAATGCCTGTCCCTTGGAAAATGAGTTCCTGGCCTGTTAACCATTTCATTGCTTCTGAAACACACCAGGTATCCTAGAGGCTGTGGAACTTCCTTTCAACACATGTCATTTTCCACCCTGGAAAAATGTGGGATATGCACCTGAAAGTCCTTGATATCCAGGAAATAGCCCAAAGAGTGACTGAGCAGTGATCACTCCTCTGAGACACCAAGGTCTGAGCTTTCCCACTGGATTTCCTCATGTAGGTCTGTCCCTGTGCTTTCCGGCCACCCAACAGACTGGCTGGGGGGTGCAGGATCAGACCACCTGCTTGCTCAGGAGAGCTCTTTTGCACAGCACTGACTCTGAGAGCAGAGACAATCATGCCACTTATGCTCCAAGTAAGAGGCTTGGTGTCAGTCTTGGATTACTCCTGTATTACTCCCAGGTGCCCTCACTAACACTGGTCCTTAGTGGATCTTGTTCTTTAGTACCTTCTGGATCCACCATCCTTTGCTTCTCCAGCAGAGAGGTTTAGCTATGACAAAGATCATACATGTGAATATACACCTCTCTTAGAAGCAAAAAAGAGCACATATAAATATTTACATAAAATTTATAAAGACAAAATGATCAAGACCTTTTCTCATCACACAAAACACTGCTTTCCACACCATGGGTAGGCTACCCTGTTCCCTGGTTCACAGTGGAGCAGGCAGGGGAAAACAGAGCAGGTGTCTCATCTGCGGGGGGAAGCGGGAGGGCACCAAAGGATTTGTGAGGCCAAAGGATGCCCAGGATCCTGTAGGGAGCAACATGGCTACAAACTGCTGTAACAGCAGCCCTTGACACCCTCAACCACAGTTCCTGCTGCAGTGTGTCCTTGGGTTCACACTGGCTCTGGGAAGGGCATGCACTGAGCACCAGTAACCAGTGCTTGGTTTGGACTGTGTATCTATCTGGAGGGTGTGAGACAGCAAAGCTCAATCAGCACAAGCTCTAAGCAGGGATGCTCTCAACTCCAGTGGCCTCTGATTCAATTGGTGGCATCCACCCAGGCAGCAGCTCTAACCTGCCTTTCCCTCCAGTGAGTTAGGAAAGGTTTGTATGAAAAATCAGGAGCAGAAATTTTCCTTGACAGAAAGGGTCTGGAAAACAAAGAATTTTGTGTCTGGTGGGGAGGGGGGTTCCTGTGCCACGTCTTGCTTTCTAGAGCACACATCTGTATTCAGGTTTCTTTCCACAGCTCAGCCAGGTATTACCCTTTTCCAAGCCCTTAGCATCCTCTTTACACCCTCCTTTTTTCTTACCCTTGATTTTTCAGGAAACGTCCAGGGAAGCTGCACACATACTGTCTGCCCCTTTGAGCTAAATGTTTAATAGCTTTCTTATCAGGGAAAGCACTTTTCTATCTTGCCTTCTCCTCTATTTTTCCAGCATTTGCATTATCCCTTCTCCATACATTATGACCCACTGCTAACTTGAGACCACTGGCTGCCTCTCCCTCCCCTTTGCCTAGGAACTCCTTACATATATCATTGGGATTGTTGAAAAAAAACCCTCAAAACCAAACAAAAAATTAACATGTGCAGATTTATTGCTGCTTTTGTTTTCTCAATGCACAGATAAATTAATATTATGGAGATTAGGTCCCTTTGCTCCGCTTTCCTGAGCACAGTGCAATATGACAAGAAAATCCGTGTTCTGGGAAAAAAAAAAAAAAAAGACTAAAAAAAGACTAGACTGGATAAACTCTGCTATTGTACAATCACAAGATCCTGAAGAAAGAGGATTATTAAGGTAGAACACAATGTGAAATGTAATCAATACAAAGACAGACTAAAATGACACTGAATTGCAGAGGGACAACATCTCTTCTGTATATGATGTGTGCTGGGTAAGCCAGGGAAGGGCTGCTGCAAGCCTCATGAGTTTAGAAAAACTGTGTGTCTTTTCCTGGACTCTGAGCTATTCGCAATGCCTGTTTCACAAGAAGGGAGAGAGAAAGTTGAATAAGTCTTTAAGGGTCATCCTCTTTTCAAATGAACTCAAAGTGGAGTCTTTGTCAAGCTGACAGGACCTTACTGCTAGGTGGAATCATTGAGAGTTACAAAAAACATTTGTAACCAGAATCTTCCATAAAAACACATAAAGAGCCTCTGAACTACTCCACAGACAGCAGGGATGCCAAAATACTTAGCTGTTTTTCTGACTTGTTTACAAGAGAGGAAATTTTAAAACTGTTTTTCATAAATCTAGAACAGTTATAAAGTGAGGGGTCTGTCTAGATAGGTGCATGCCTTCAACCTCCTCCATGCAACAATTTCTGGGAAACATAAGGACCTTTGGTAAGTTTTTCAACTTAATAAGTCTATGAGAACTGTGGACAAATAACCTCTTCAATCCAAAACTTTCTTCCTCCCAAATTTATTTTTTTTCTGTGAATAAATGCTACAGACACTTTTGCAAATGGAAAGTCAAGTTATATAGCAAAAGTCCCACACAAGCTTATAAAAGGCCTTTAAACCAAGTTCAATCTTTTGTACTCTATTTAACCCAAGACTGACAAAGCATTTAAAGTAAATCAAGGGAAATCAGTGGGCCATTAATGTACATGAAGGTAGTCTGAGAGTACTGGAAAAGTTCTTAAGTTTGTTGAAGACTTTATCTACCTCTTACACCCCTGAACAGACAGACTCAGAGCCAGGCATTTCAGACAATTTAACTTCTTTGGCCTAAAATGATCATCTATGTTCTTTCTGCAACAGTGGAGAGAAAATCAGCAATATGAACATCTGCCAGAGACATTTCTGTTAGTATGGGGTGAATTACTTTCATAGGTTGATCCTATTTTTTTCAACACACATTCCACTTTTGAGGGAGCCATGGCACAGTGACGAAGGCTGGGACAGACTGCTTGATCCCTGCAGAGCTGAGGGAATGAGGGCTGTGTGCTGAATGATAGGACAGGCACTCAGGCAATGTAGACCAGCCCAAGGCTCAGCGCAGAGGGAAGCAGTGGCACCAGGCTGTCCTTGAGGAGCTCCAAAAATGTCTCTCCTGGCCCTTGCACTGTGGCCACCACAGGACAGCTCTCAGTTCAATCCCCTTCTTCCTTTAGAGCACACAGGTTCATACCCAAGGCCCACTGCAGCCACCACCAGGTGTTTGGGCTCAGCTATTCAGGTCCTGGTTTTCAGGATGTGACACCTACAACTGTGGCTGCTCCCAGCTCTGAAAGTCTGGCCCTGAATGTACATCCATTGCCTGATAGACAGGATCAAAGGAGTGATCCTGTGGACTTGTACTGGCATGTGAGAATGAGTTTCATCACCAGCCTGTGAAATCACCCCTTTGGAGGCAAGACCACCCCCCTGAGGCAAGCCTCAGATTTCTGTCAAATTGCCACAGAAGTTCTGGGAGGCTTCACCTAGGAGGGCTTCTCAAGAGCTGTATTCCTCTTGTATTTTCAGGCTTCTGTCTCCTCACTTTGTTTTGTTTCTTAGAGCATTATAGTATCTTCCCAAGTCATTCATCCACTTGATCCACAAAGATTTTGTCATTGAATTAGCCCAGAATGGCAATTTCCAACTTGAAAATGCTTTAGTGTTCTAATCCTTCTAACTCCTTCAAAGCCATTTAATCACAATTATTCTGGGAGATAGATGAGTAAAAATCCTAATTTATTTGCAAAGAAACTGAGTTTCTTTCCAAAAAGTTCAGGCTTAGTTGCTGTCCCCACCCTGGACACTCCAACATCCCATGTATCAGCCTCCCTGAGGACCTGGACACCCAGCTCATGCATCTGAGCAGGCTCACCATTGTGTTTGGGGACCCAGACAGTAATTTCCTCCCTTGCTTACCTAAAATTCCACTGATGTGGACATAAGACACAGTTTCTGAAGCTTTTTTTCTTCAATCTGCCAGTATAAATCCTGCTCCCATTAGGTGTTATCACCAGGACCAGCTAACAGATGAGATACCACCCTGGAACTGAGGGAACCAAGTCCAGCCCTGTTGCATTTAACTAAATGGCAGGTCCACCCACACACACTAAAGTGGAATTTTGCTGAAGGTAAAAATCAAGCTGTGCCTCCGTCCTCCACTCCCCTCCATCTCCTGCAGTTTAACATGACAGTTCAGCGTGTGGAAGTTATTATGGGGTGCCTGTGCATCATGGTCGCTGGTCTGGTCCACTGCTATTCTTCTCCTACACATACACAACACACCCATGCACACACAGAAAAGCTGCCAAGTGCTTATATAATCTGATGTGTCAACAAATTCCCTGCCAACTCTCCTACGTCTGGGGACTTTAAGTGGTTTCAACTTGTCCCAGACAGAGCATTTCAAACATGTGAAAAGTTCCCCTTCAAGTCTACCCAAAGCCAGCCCATCCAAACCCATACTGATTCTTGCTGTGTAAGTGAGAGAACAAGCTCAGCTGTTGCCAAACAAGTACTTGAGAAAGCGCAGGCTGGCAGCCCTGCCTGCTGCTAGACCCCCATCCTCCCATGGATGTGCAGCACAGCCAGGAGCTGAGTCTGTGTCTGTGTCTGAGCAGTCACACAGCAGCCATCTGTTGGGTGGGTGTCTCAGCACTTTTTGTGAGAGGCTGAGGGTTACATGAGACAGCTACAGCAGACAGGGCACCACTGCTGCACCTCTGAGTAACAGCCCTTTGGTACAACAGTCTCATGCAAGTCAAAGGCAGGGAGAGTCTATAATTCTTTATGCAAAAGGTTGTGGTCAAGTGATGGCAAAAGTTTATAAATCTGTATGTAACTTAGTTGTGGTTTTGTCTTCCCAGTTCTGTGAGCAGTGGGGTCCCTTGTGACTCCTGATATCTTTTGTCAGGCATGTCCTCATGTCTGATGCTGGTGGGGGCTGTATGCCAGCACTGCCTGACACAGCTCTCAGCCTGGTTACCAGGCTGTGGAGAAGTCAAGTGGATTCACCTTTAGATCCTGCCAAAGCAGGAGGATCTGAATATATAGCAGGAGACCCCCTTCCTGGGAGACAAGTGTCTTTCTATGTTAGGTGGTGGAATATCCTGACTTTTTTTAGTGTTGCAAAGCTGCCTTTGTATTAAACCTATTTTTAAAATTTGTTTTAAATGCACCATGGCCTCATGTATTTTAGCCCACAGAATTAGCAAATATTAACTTCAATGGTGTTGTTTGCTTAATTGCTTCGCTGAACTGTAACTTGATGAAATTCCAGACTGAAGAGCTTAAAGCCCGTAGGCATCCAGAAAACAAAATTCAGCTTCAAAAGAAAGTTACCAGCATTCAGATTTCTTCCACACTGGGGCAAGTGTGAGGGTTTTTTTGCTTTTTTTCATTTAATAATGAAAACACCTCTGCAAGACACAGAAGACAGACAACCTCTGACTCCTTGACAGCCAAACCATTCAGGTAATCAACCTAAAACATGGAAGACATAGAGTCAAATAACCAGGGTTAAAGAAAGCAAAGAAACTTGGGACCATGAAGACCTCTAAGCACTGGGTTCCATATACTATCTTAAACAAAAATCCTGTTCTATACTCTAAAAATTTACATCAAGCTTTGCACAGTTCTTTAAAATGGCTGTACTTTGATCCAATGGAAAAATTGCCTTTGAACCTTTAAGAATCTTTCAAAAAATAAAAGAAATCTGCTTTGAACAAAGGGCCCCAGCTATAATGCTTCTTCATGTGCCAGTGTTAGTGCTTGGAAAGGCTCCTATGGTAATGTCAAAGCCCTCTGTACCTGCAGTACACCTGCAGAAGGACCTCCTTACAGAGTGGTGTCTCTGCCCTGCAGCTGTGCAAAAGATGCTCTGGCAGGTCTGCAATTAACCCCTTCCCACCCAAGGAGGCCCCCTGACCCCTTCTGTCCTGGGCCTGTGCCATCTTAGGAGTCTGAGGCAGGTGAACAAGTCAAGTCATGCAGAGACATCAGACAGTTTGTCAGAAAAATGATGACTCCTGACTTCAACATTGAAAAAGGACCATGAGCTAGCAAGATAATGAAGCTATTAATGAATAAAAACATCATGCTGAAGCAGAAACCCATATGTGGATATGATTCATATATTTGAAAGGTCTAGAGTAGAATTTCAGTAATATAAGCACAGCTTCCACACTCAGACTAAAGTGACTGGCATCACTGCCCAAAATGTAAGAAAAAAATTCATGGTTTTGTTGAGTCATTTTTCAGCCCACTGAACACATGCTCCAGAGCTCCTGCACAGAGGCAAAAATACACCCTGTGTACACACTGTCTTTATGACCCCTCTTCTCCTTCCCTCCATCCCTCCCTCCCTCCACATCCTGCACCTCAGGGTTTGATACAGAAGTAATGATTTCAAAAACATTTCACAGAGATAAACCTCAGTGTATGCATGCAGTGTTACACTGGCTTGTGCACCCAATTACCACTCAAGAATGTGCTAAATTATTCCATGGAAAGAATGAATGCTCCTCTTTCCTGTTTACTTTTCAGTATGTGAATATTTATTTTCTTGTGTCAATAATTACTCTAATGTTTCGGAACACTCCATTTAAAACTGGCTTTCATTCATAGAGAGAGTCATTCACAGAGAGAGCCATTTTTGAATGATAATGAGGCAATCAATGTTTTTAAAGGATCTTATTTTTCAAGTGAAAATAAGCACAATTTTACAATTTCTTCTCAAAATACAGACTAATTTTTCAAGAAGCTTAAAGGAAATACCAATGCCACTGTAAGCATGAGATGTAATTTTCTAAGCTTTATTTTCAAGATTAATAAATGATCTGGATATCTCAAAATACTTAATTTGAATCTAACAAGAAGGAGATTGAAATTCAGGCTGTTTCCAGCGTTTTTACCAATGCAGAATATTTATCATTCTCCTTCCACTTTATCTGAGCTGTGCTGAGATTGCAAGACCTAGAAGAGGGGTTAAAACTCTTCAGATTTTATGCTCAAAATTTTCCAAAATAACCTTGCTGACTGAAGAAAAGTAGGATTTATTTCTGTTAGAAATACCCTGTAGCGTGCGTGGGCTAAACTTCACAACCCAAATCTCTTTTTAAATCTGGAGTCATATGCAGATGGAGTCAGGCAGCTGCTTACAGATTAAATGGATACAGATTTGTCCCTCTATATGACTTGGTGAGTGATAGGAGCATTCAGAGACTATTGACATGAGGTGCTGGCCAAAGGTCCTGGACTGTTAAGAGCAGTGACTTCCCCCACACAACTCTTGGGAATCATCGATATGAACACGGGTGGCCAGACCATGTCAGCATGGGGTTTGTGCTTTAATGTGCCACGGGACAGACTGCAACACTCTGCTTCCCTGCTCAACCACACCTGGAGTCATTGCTCCTAATGATAGAAGGAAACTCTCTATGAGTCAAATGGCAATAAGCAGTTGAAGTCTGGCTTGTGAGAACAGATCCTGGAAGGACTGTGATCTCATTCACACACACACACACACACACACACACACACACACACCCCCACACACACACACTCTCATTCCCAGGACTGGGTACTGCAGTACCACAGCAGTCATGAGCAGCAAACACAGAAAAGGCAGAACATAAGGGTAAAGGTCTAAACAATACCTTCAGGAATAATGCTGTCTGCTTTGCTGGCTTCACTTGAAACTCAGTCAAGAGAGTAGAACAAGAAAATAACATGATGCTCCACTACAGGGTTTCTTCCTTGGAGGGAGAGCAAGAAGCAGAAGACCAGTAGGAACTCTTGAGAATAGTTTGTATGGTGGTTTCAGCTCATATCAGACAGGAATCTGGTCCTATGCCAAAAGCTCCACAGAAGATATTTGACATGTATTTAATGAAAACACAAAACAAACTCCATCGCTGGTGTGGAGTTTTGACTTAACCACTTCTCATTAGATGATCCCAAGTGTTTTAATGTGCTGTGGTACTTGAGCTCTGAGCTGACTAAATATTTTGTGCTTTCTTGTCAGCTTATTATAAAGTTTGCAACTAAGGAGGACTTGAAGTAGTTCTTGTCAATATGTTTGTACTTTCTTCCTACCTATTTGTCAAAATTTAAAGGAAGGCTCCCCTCAATTGTAAATGTGCAGTGGGATACATTACTCATCATGTGTAGAATGCACATGCAAGAGTAATGCAGAGGTACTGCTGGAAATACTGGAGTCCCTAAGACTAAAGCACATCCCTACAGTAATGCACACCTCTGCACTTGTCAGGCTTTTGTAAACTAGATTAGCTTTGAATGGCAGTAAAATTTAAAGCACAAATAAATGTGTACTGGATCTGTGTTCTCCTCTGTCAGAGAGTTTGTACATTAATTCAGGGATAATGCAACTATTTGTGCACTGGAATTGATTGCAATAACACTTCTGTGCACTGACAGGTAATCTACCAAGAGGCTGGCAAGATGATAATATCTTAATTTAAAATTCTTATATAAATTCAATAGGACAATTACTTGAGGATAATTAGTTGAGAACCTGCTAAGGGGACTAAATCAGCAACTGGTCTTAATGGTAGAAAAACAGGAGAAAATAATAGAAACACTAGGAAAAAGGAGAAAGAGGAAGAGAAGCCACTAGCAGTGTCATACTCATGCCAGCTGTTGCCATGGTGCCTTCATCCTCAGACACCATTCTGGACAGTGCTGGCCCACCCCTGGTAATCCCAGTGTGATCCCAGTGCGGTCAGAAGAGGATCTCCATCAAAGGCAACCCATCACCATAAGGGATGGGGTTTGCACTCACATCATGCTTGTATTCTGACTCCACTTAAGCAGCAGAAGGACAGAGGACACCCATGCAGCACACATTCTCCTTGTGAAAACTGATGCATGTCAACATTTCTTGAATAACTTTGAGCCAGCACAGCATGTTTGCAGTGGATCAGCATTTGCATCACAGAGAGCAGCGTTTTCAAAGCTCTGTGAGGAGCCTTTCTGACAGACTTGCCTATCATGGCTTCTCTCCCAGGAATGCTATTAATACTGCTGCATGGACAGGCTTAAATCACAGCAAAATTGCAGGTGTGGACACAAATTACAGCAGTTACTGACAGACAAATAAAGAACATAATCTCATGATCTGAAAGTCCACTCAGCAGAGGCACAGTCAGTATTAAATACTCTTTGCTCACAAAGTTCCGAATTGTATTAGCTGATTTGGGTGAAATTCAGTTTTCCTGAAGTCAGCAGGAACATTGCCAAGGTTGTCAGCGAGGCTTTAATTTTGCAGCCTGGCTTTGAAAACCTTGTTCCCTTTGTTAACACTGGAATTTTGGCTGCTGAAAAGAGCAGCCAGTTTCTTTTCCTTGTGGCTGATGCTTTGCAAATGCACATCAGCCACTTTCCCGACCACAACATCTCATTATAAATGGAGAAATAAATGTTGAGCAGTACAAGCAAAGCTGCTTCTCTCTAAAGATTTTAACTCCAGCCCAATGACAGCTAATTCTTCTCCCCCCAGCCCATCCCTGCTCATGAGCCTTATGTTAGGGGCATTGTATGCCCCACATTCACCAAACACAGAGCAGCTTTGCTTCTCTAATTAGGTTTCTTTATTCACCATTCATTCAACGGGACTTAATCAGAGAAGGAGGTGGGTGAAATATTACATTTTTCTTTCTTTGAGGATCTGTCATGTAATAGATATGCACCTCATTTATTATCTGGGTACACCATGCTAAAGTACTCAAATATGTATCAGTGGAGTTTGGTTTGGTTTGGTTTCTTTTGACCAAATATTTACTGCCAGAAATATGGCTAAACCCCAGACTTCTTGACTTCACCTCCAAGCTACCAAAACCAAATCAGCAAATCATCTTTCTGCATCTTATGAACTCACCAGAGCTCTAGTTTCCCTATTGATTAAATAACCTTTACCCAGGAAACACACTCTAATTTCATTTGTGTACTTTGTGGTTTAGGTTGTGCTCAAGCAATTTAACTAGATCAGCTGGTTCTTCACAGCTGCTAAGCATGAAACCCACACTCTGGCAGGATAGCACTGGCACTCTCTGAGTGGAGACTTGTCTGCTGGTGGTCCCTCAGCAAGATCAAATTCAGGGACAGTGTGCTTCCAACAACCAGCCACCAGTGATCTCATTAAGCCTGACTTGCCTTTCATGCTCAAAGCCTGAGCTGGCACTTACAGCACCCATGTTAGGGGAGCACTGAGGCAGCCTCCCTTAGCAAACAGCGTACAGGAGGAGCAGATTAAAGCTCAGGGTGTTTTCTCCAGACCAGCTTTATTCCGGCCCTGGGGACTTGACACCCACCAGAAACAGGAACACACTCTCCTTGCTCTGTCCATGCAAAAGGAGTGTGGCCTGTGCCACCCAACATGATTTCTCAGAGGCAACCACCATGTCCCTGGAGGTGGGATCTAGCAGGAGTTTCACTCAGAAGTGGAATTCTGAGTGGACTACAATGCTGATGCTGATGCATTAATGATCCTTAGTCAATCCAGGATTTACACCTGCTCTGTGATCTTCATTAAACCATGGAACCTTTTAGCCTCTGTTGCCCACCTGCAAAATAGGATTATAGTGCTTCTTTGAGGATAGATTCACTTGTGCTTCCAAAAGACACTTGAAAATTGTGATGATGAACACTCAAGAGTAGAACACATTTCAGCCTCACATGTCTGCAGAGGTTAACACACAAATTTATTTTTCTATTTAGTCCTTTAGCCCAGCCAGTCTATGATGAATAACATTGAAGAGGGTAATCTTTTGTATTTTTCCAATATTCATCAGAATTTCTGAATCCCCTGAAACACACCATGCTGGTTGAAACTGCCAGTCTTCTGAAGCCCTTCTGAAGAGCTTGAAAGCTTTTTGAAGAGCATGGTGCAGCTACTGGGCTTCAGTCCTCATGTCAGGGTCCCCAGTGTTCTAACATCCTACGTACCACTTGTGATCACTGTTACTGGCTGAGTGGTGGAGGTTTTGTACCCACAACTACTTCTCCAGCTTTCTCTGAGGCAGATAATTGAAGTGTGTAATTAAGTACTACTGACAGCAGCTTTGGATTTGAAAGTATTTTGGGTCAATATCTATCAATTCCAGCAGAACAAAGACCGAGGATTCACACATAAGGTGCAAATGACCTAAGCATTTTGAGAAGCTTTTTAATAATGTTATGTTCCATACTTGATCTCCATTTCTATCCTTCCCACTTGTACACTCACTGCCAGAAAATCAGATAGCTGCTCTCAAAGGGAAAGGAAGTAGTCCAAAACTCACAAAAAAGGCCACAGAAAATCCACACTGACTTCCCAACAGACCACACAGCATCTCAGATGTGGTAGGACAGGGACTAAAGCTGTTACTTGCCTCAGTTCACTCTCCCAGCTACACCAGTTAGTTTGTTTGGGACAAGAAAGCAGACACCCACACACTTGTTCATATTGAGTTTGTTGCAAGTTGGACACAGAGCTGGCAGTCTTCCACCTCTGAAGACACACAGGAAGAAAGTCTGCTCACAACACCCAAGCAGTGAGCCTTCCTCCTGCCCACAGCATCTCATGTGCCACTGCCATGCTGGGGTGAGGCTAGGCAGTCCATGTTTTACTTTCTCAGGATGCAGGTTTGGAAGGTGTCCTCTATTCCCTAACAGGAAAAGAGGGAAAACCGATTGCCAGAGCAACTGGAGCTGTTTAGGACATAAAGAAAGCTGTGTGCATTTGATGATACCTAGGGGCAGAGATTTTGCCAGCAGTGTCTCTCAAGGCTATTGTCACACACCACACTGCACACAGCAGTCGGGATCCAGTCTTCTCCATGCAAGGAAAGAGCCTACAGGACACAGCTCCACAGCTCCCACACAGGTGGGAAAGGGGAGCAACAAATTACACATATGCATCCCAGACATGAGATTTATGGAGATTTATAGACACACTAGGCATTTAAGGCCTCAACATAGCCTGCAGAGAGTCAGCCCCAGGGGCCAGTTCATCCTAAAATAGACCCTTCAGATCCCTGCTCAGTAGGATCCCTCCCCAGGCTGCGCTGTGAACATCAGCTGGACTCACACTGACCCAGCAGGACCTAAATGCTTCACATGTAGGCTCCTACTCTACAGTCGGTTCTAGACTGAAACCCTGCCCAGGTGTCAGGGTGCCTGTACTCAGACTGCAAATTACTTTCCTGGGCTGGTCTCACCCTCTCATGTATCTGCTGCTGTTGATGGATGAGACTGGCAAAGTCTTCAGGCTCAGGTTCACTAGCTAATGCCTCATCCTTCAGTAAAATGAATATGAGGACAAAAACTTGGCACAGACAGCCGAAGGGTAATATTCTTTTACGTGAATCTGATTTCTGGACTAAAAGCACCTTTCAGCCTTCCGCATTTATGGTAACAATTTATTTTTCTCTGTGCAACCCACACAAGTGGTAGGCTCTTCAAAACTATTATCAGTAAAATGCCTTTCTCTTAACACGTTAAAATCCTTCCATTTCTAATACTTACCTCTTTTATAATTTAATGGTGCCCAAATCAGTGCTTGCCAACAGAAGCAGAACAGAAACACAAGCTGACAGTCACCACAGAAAAGCATCTAACTGATGTTTCACTTTAAAAAAGGTGACAGGAGAAATCACCACCATGATCTAGATAAAACCCAAAGCAGAACAGTTACACAAAAGCAATCATTAATTTGGAGTCCAGCTTCTGACATCTGCACTTCTGGACCAAGGGCTTGGGACGAGACATTTCCACACATTTCCAGGGAATGGAGTTGCTTACACCCTCAAATGGTAGTCACAGCAAAAGGAGAGTAAAGCTCCTTAAATCACAGCTTGCTGATATGGGTTTACCACAGAAATGGTGTTATCTAATAGACTTGGTGACGTCAAACAGGAGCAGCAATATGCACTCCCAAGCATGAGCACCCCTCCTGGAGGCAAGCCCTTGGCATTAGTGCTTGAGCGTGGCTGTGTGGCCAGAGACTGCACTGGAGGAGACACAGAAATGTGAATAGGATATGGGCAGGACAGGCTACAGAGCTCACTGCAACTTTTCATCCCACAGTGGTTGGATTTATCTTCAGGTGTGAGTTTCTTGTGAAAAAAATCATGCATTTGTGACAACTGCCCTGGCACCTGCCTTCAGCTCTAAAGCCTAACAGCATCAGCCATTTTTATTTCTCTTTTCCTCTGCCTTCTGGCTCTTCACATTTCATGAGACTGGTGATCATGAGGGGGAAACCATGACAAATCAGGCCAAATTCCTGAGATACAGCTCAGACTACAGTGGGCTATGAGCTTTTCAGACTGGAAAGTTGCCACCTGAGCAACTTGAGTGCAAACAGGCTGCTACTGGAAGCCAGGATACAGAATGTTTTCCAGGACCTGAGGACTATTCCAAATTCCTATTTGGAAGCCCCTCCAAATACTCTTTGTCCTTGAGAAGCTTTCAAGAAGAATATCCATGTGGCACAACCAAATAGTCACCTAAAAATGTCTTCCAGTTCACTCCCGTGACTATTTGGCAGCTTCCAGGAGGGCAAACTTCACATCTCATCACTGCCATTGAAATTTTAAAAAGCTGCTGAGCTACTTCATCCTTGAACAAATCCAGGAAAAATTATAATAACCATTGATTATAATTCTTGTGTGAGGGTCAATGCACCCGTGGCATTGTAACCTCATTTGCTGATTCACTGCATGAATAATTCAACTTTTTCATGCAAAATTTGTATGTTTCAATCTTTCTTGGCTTCCTAGATACAGTAAGCTTGCTGAGGCTTTAACCTAAGCTACACTCATCTGCATTTTTTATTTACCACATTCACTATTAAGCCAGAATTATCTTCAAGCATTGAACTGCCTTGAAAAGTTATCACAGCTGGCAATCTCAAAATAAATCTTTAGAACAATAAGAGATGTTGGTTCCTGAGTATCTGTCCTAGGGGAATGTTTTTTTGAAGAGTAGCATAGCCCACAGGGGTTTTCGCAAGAGTAGAATAGTCCAGTGTTATAATAAAAAAAAAAATTAATTGGATTTTGCAAGTAGCTGAAAGCTGACAAGTAAAGCTAAACACAACTGCCTCTCTCACTGGGGATCTAAATAGCAAAATATCAGCAGCAAGTCCTCCTCCCATTCAAGCCAGAAAGCCTTAATTGAGGGTAAGATTTCACCCCATATTTTTGAAGCAGATTTTAAATGGTCAAATGCTCTCTCTCACAAAACTTCTCTGTCTGTGTCTCTCTCTCTGAATCTACACATGCACAAATAAACACATTTGCCTATGGTCTCACACAGTACCCTTTTGACTTCTGTTTTCAGTCTAAGAGGGCTGAGTCAGTAAATGTCATTATTTTACTGTAGTATTTCCTATCAAAAGATGTGTATTGAGCAATTAAATATTCTACTCTATTTTATTCTATTCAAGCAGGTGTTTTCTGCTGCCAAGAGTTTAAAAATATACTTATTAATCTAAATGGTTATTTTGGAGTCACTACGTTTATAATTTCCCCTGCCTCTCACTTTGCATCTATATTTCTTTCACATGTAAGTGGGAAAAAAACCCAGGAATTGCAAGAGGAGTTTTAAACACCTCCTTTCCCCAGCAGCCATCTCTACTGTAAATGTCATCTGCATGTTTACAACCTAATAGCATCACTATTCCCAGTGGGAACTCCAGATGTTGGTGTAAAGTCTTTTCAAATTTCACAGTGCTGGTGCTGCTGCCCTCTTGGGTCTGTTCCTCAGCTGATGGTGGAAAGAAGGGGAAGGAGGAGGCACTGCCATCGGTTTTCCCACAAGATGCAGATTCTTGGTTCTCCAGAGCATGCAAGATCCAATCAGTGTGTTATGCCATTACTATGTAAATGTTAGGAGTGGTCTCAAACTGCTGAGCTCCCTCAGACCTTACACCTCCTCAGGTGTGTTATATAGCACACAAAACAGGGGGACACGGAGCCTGCTCAGTCTGCTCAGCTGCTCTAAGGAGATGGGGCTAATCTATAACAGAAATCAGCCTTATCAAGAAAATTCACATTTAGGTTTGGAGGAAAGTGGTTCTTCAGGCTTTGTGTTCCAGTGTGCTTGCTCACAGAGCAGAAATCAAATCTTATGGCTTGAAGAAAATCACTGGCAGGATTCAGTAAAGCACTGTTGCTCTGTCAGACACACACACACAGCAGTGCCAGGTGCCATAGGGATGGATCAGTGATGAGCATTACTGGCACTAAGAGAAAAAGGCAAAATTACTATTGGTGCACCAACTTGTTATTTGTATTCCTTTCCAGAAATTGTCTGTTACATGCCACAGGGCCATCTCTTCCAGCCACTTTCGAAAGAGATTCTGACACTGTATTTCTACAAAAAACTGCAATCAACATCTTAGCCAGCTCTGTTTGCAAGTTCAGCAGAGTCATTTGCTTAATTTTGACTGAAAGAGCTGAGTGCTTGGTAAAACTGAGTGTCAATGTACAATCTGAACAGGCTGAAAAATAACCTCCCTGTTTCTTAAAAAATATGCTTTGGTATTAGTTTGGTTTCCTTTGGGCTCATAATAACAGGCTGAAAACAGAAAAGACTGTAGGGAGATTTTGTTCAGTCAGTGAGCAATCCCAGAATTGTCAACAAGGCAAGCTTCTGGTGCAGGGTCCAATTTCCCTCACCCTCCTTTTACACATTACTGTATTTAAGGCTCATAATCTGATTTTATACATGGAATCCTGTCCACCCCTCTGACAGGAAATGCAGACAGACAGCCTTTAAATCACACTTGCATTAAGGTGCCCATGAGACCAGGCAAAGTGGGATCAGCCCCAGGTCTTTTGTTTGCAGGGCTGCTCCAGCTGAGCCTTCCCAGGGGTAGAGCAGGGACACCTTGGTGGCACAGAGCTTTCTTCCACTCCACATGAAAGCCATGTGTGGCTTGGTGTCATGCAGAAATGCACTGGTCAGGTTTGATCACCACTTGCCCTTTGCATTTTTCAACCTTTTTTTCTACCGAGATGCCGAAGTTATGTTACTGAATGCTTGGTAATTAACCACAGACTGCATGAAATGCCTCCTTGAAGTCTTCCACTGGCAATTAAAGTTGCTAGAAGGAAACATGAGGGAAAAAAAAAGGCATAAAATATGTAGGTTAAAATATAATTAGTAGTTATATTTATCACTGAGCTAATTCTATGTAGAAGCAAACGAGGTGCCAGACTGCAGGCAGACATGGCCACTTTCTGGGAGGCCCACAGCAGGTCCCAATCTGCTGCTCCAGACTGTTTTGCCACCGAGCACTACACTGAGATGCAAAAAGAGTAAAGCAATTGGTATCCGAAGAATTTGTTAAAAGGGTACACAAATTCTTGACACACAATTATTCCTGAAAAAAAAATCAATAGGATTTTTTACTCCCACTCCTTAGGTCTGCAGAAAAACTCAGCCTACATATGTTAAAACTAAAAAAATATATATTTCTAGTAATATTTTGTATCAGATATTTATTAACAAATATATAAATCTGCTTTTAAACTGCTCATTTCAGTTCTAGAAATCAAAACCTATTTTTTTCGGCACAGCACTTCGAAGCACTGTACAGCTTTAAAGCACTTTTTTGGGGGGAATAGAGGGGAAGGTACTGAACAGTATTTGAATTTTCATCGCTGAAAGCCAAACCTTTTCAGGAATAATCACATTTAGCTGCAAATATATTGATCCCTTCTAGTATCTCTATTGTCTCATAACAGTTTAGCACCTCGGGAGCCAGGTCTGACACATTCACCTGACATTTTCCTTGGCATGAAAATTGAGTATTGTGAAAACCAATGCATTTAGAGGGTTAAAAACCAAGTCCCAGGTCCTAAATTGACTACCACTGGACTTTTCAGTTTTGGGGTTTTATTTTTTATGTTACATATTTAAGGAGGGAGTAACAGACTCACAAGAGTTGTCCTGCAGAAAGCCTCAGCCTAGTAGCAGGTGGAGTTTGGGGTACACAGCATTTCCAGGGCTGGGACGAGAGAAAGGAAACATTTCCTTTTTCTCATCCACAAAAGACATTTAATTTGAAAAGTCACTGAGGTAAAAAATGGAAACTTTATATTCCCCTCTTTTCTGGTTTACTTTTCAGGTGAAACTCTACTTTTCTTGAGTGGCATGAATTCTGTACTGCAAAAAGTTATTAATAAATAATAACTTGAGTATGTATACAAGATCATTATTTAATCTTTCCGTAATCTTTTTTCATGCATAATTTATTAAATGTTTTATTTATTGCTCATATTTATTAAAAATTGATTCTATTTCTTCTACCTAATGTCAATTTCCAGATGCAACCAAATATTAATATTTAATAAATTGAAAGATGCATGGAAAGAAATATTAAAAAATAGAAGTGCTCACTCCATATGTCTCCTCACAGACATATCTCTCACTACATGTTAATCAACCCCATCCTTTCCTTCCAGTCTGTTGTTTCACTTTAATTTACAATCTGGGCAGTAGTGACAATAAAAAGTTTGAAGCTCCAGAGTCAAAACTCATTAATCTCTTTCCCCAGGAAGCCTGTGAGATTGGGTTCAGCCAAGGAGAGACTCTGAAACTCAGCACTCATCTCTGAGCCATCAGACTCTACTTTCAAGACATTTGCTTCCACCCCAAAAGTTAGAGCAAGAAATAAACTCCCAACAAATAATATCGATGGAAGGCTTCTAAAAAATCTGAAAATATGATGCAACATGTCATAAGGTGATTCAAAACATTAATTCCAGACATTTCCTAGCATTTGCACATGGGAAAACATAATCCTTAGATTTGTTCCCAGTATCACTGGGCGCTGGGGACACCCAGCAGAGGTCCTGGGGCACACTGCCCTGCACATCCATTGTAGCTCCAGCCCAAATTCCTCTTTAGCTTTTACCTGTTCCCAGCACATCTATCCTTGCTCTGCACTCCAGAGTGCCTGGGGCTGGGGGGCAGCTTCTTGGATAAGCCTATGCCTGAGCTCATCAAGAAGTCCACTTAAAAGAACAGAAGAGTCTTCACAAGCTCTGGGGTCTCTAGACAAGCCTGCAGTACAAAACAAAGCTAGAATACTGAGAAACTGGAAACAATTAAAAGCAAAAATCAAATAGTAATGACTTGGTTGTCTGGAAGGAATTGAGGAATTATTAAAGCAATTAAATCTGGATAACTTAGGTAAGAGATAACTGCAGGCATGAGAAGCACTTCCATAAACTTGACAGGCTTAATCACCATCTAAGGGGTGATGGCACACACAGAATTAGAGCCTACACACAAACGATGCTGGGAGATGCAGGGGCATGAGCAGGGGGACTTCAAACCCTGGACAAGGCTGGGGAACCAAAACTCTCATAGCTGAGAAAATGGAGGTGTCTGGGCAGGAAGAAATTGATGAGACAATGGGTCTACCCTCACTGGTTGAGCAGATAGAACAAAATAGCAGGTCACGTCTCCAAAAGGAGATCTGCTAAGAGCAAGGCAGGGACAGGGAGAACAGTAACCAGTGAGCTCTGGTCCTCATGCCAGCATGCACCTGGTGTTACTCACTGCACCACTCTGTTGGAGCTTCAGCCTCAAGGGTTTAAATGATGTTTAAGTCGACAGTGGCTCTTTCTGAGTCTGATGCTTCCTCCCAGCCCCCCGCCATGCTTTCCACACACCCAGTACAGATGTAGAAATTAGGTTGCAGGCAGTGAGAGCTGGGAAATTAAATGTGATTGCTGGATAAAACTTTGTAAGTGACAAATCCAATGAGCTGGTTTTAATCTTCTTGAATGGCTAAACACTCGGACTGCCTGGGCCAGTGCACAGCTCTGCCTGGCAGAGCAGGGACAGCCCTTTCTGAGGGACACCTGCTGCCAGCTTTGACATACACTTTGTTCTTCTGGCCTGCAAACTGACCTAGCTGAAAAGCAGTGTTTATGGGTATTACGTGTTTACATACAAACGCTTTTTAAGTGGTATGGATGCACCCAGCTGTGTGCCAAGTGGATCTTACAGCCATTTCTGACTGCTTATGGTCACAGCACCTGGGAACCTGCTGCATGGAGCACTGCACTTCTGCACACCAGCTCCCCTCCCAGCCAGGCAGTGCCCTACCCCAAATCTTTCCCCTTTTCAGACAAGCTGTTTGCAGTTACCTGCCTGTTCCCTGGGTTGTTTGGGCTTTTAAAACATTCCCAGCACAGCCCTGCTGCCTCTTGCTCCTTAGCTGAGGGAGATGTTGCCCCATGTTCCAAAGGTCCCAAAAGTATTAATCACAATTAAGCAGTTTTCCCAAGACTCCAGAATGAAAGTTCTTCATTAAAAAAAAAAAAAAAAAAAAAAAAAAACCAAACCAAACCAACAAACAAACAAAAAAAAAACAAAAAAACCCAAACAAAAAAAAAACCAACCAAAAAAAACCCCACCACAACATCTGTACATGTGTCCCAACCAGCATTGTAAAAGCTAACAGTGTAAACAAAGGTGAGCTTGAATGAGCTCAGCACCTTGCTCCAGAAATTCAGGATATGAGGGAACAAAATTCTTGGCTCAGCGACCAGTTCTGATCCTGTAATGTCTTTAGGAAGAGGGCATCATAAGTAATTAAACTGCTGAAAGATGTAAGCAAATCCCACTTATTCTGGTTATAAGTTCCTGCCAGTAGTTGATGGTAAAGCCTTTTGTCCATCAGTGCTGCTCCTCCCAGCTTCTTTGCAAATCTTACAGCAACAGGTTTGAAAGGTTCAGTTCTAGAGTCATGATATTGTGTTTTTGTTGTTCCTCTCTCTTTCATGCCCCCACAAAAAAAAATTCAAAACCTAACTGAAAAATGTCGCTCAAATTTAATATAAAGGGTGAGAAGACAAAACAGACAATGCACATTTTTCATTTCATTATTTCTTCCAAATGAAATCTTACTGTTTTGGTAAACAATCTCAATTATCTACCCAGGTGACTAAAGTTTAAAGAAGATCAGTGTTATTTTGTAACAATCAGGGGAAACATCTAAATTAAACAAGAGTCTGAAAACCTTTTCCCATTGCTCCCTCATTTTTAAGGCTCCCTGCATGTCCCAGGCAAGTAATTGTCTGTCCAAAATAGTAATTTTGTCCACAGAAAATAGTAAGTCCAAAGTGTACCCTGGCCACATTCTTTGGAGTCTACCAACTCATTTTTTTACTGTTATAGTGCAAAACCACAGGCAAAAAAATTACTTTCTCATGATCCCACCTTATTGCTGCCTGATGTCCCACAGAAAACCTCCAGCTCTCAGTGCTGAAGTCTCTAGTACTTACTAAGGCATGGACTCTCAGAGTGGAAATTTTCCTATGGAAAGCATTTTGAAACCAGCTCCCTTGCAGAGTATTCCTTGATAGAATGTGCAGGCATTTCCAGGGCAATATGTGACATCTCCTCCACTGCAGTTAAAATCCTTCCAGATTAAGGCAATAATGCAGAAAGCAGCCAAGTGGGAGATCAATAACATGTAATAGTTTTGAAAGTCTCTGTCTCACTTATCAGTGCAAGCAAAGTATTTGCTTTTTAAGATGGATATTTAGAATTCCTCTACATATGTTTGGGTCCTGAACATATGGGGTTTTGAAGTCTAGGTTTGGGTGGTTGGTGGCCTCACCTGAAGCCTGGGCCAGGGTCACCCTTCTTCTCTGAAGCTATCCTTGAGCTGAAGTCCTGTCCTCAGTCCCTGCCTGAGCTACACCACAGCTTTGCTGTCACCACACTGGATGCTAACCTATTCCACCAGCTGATGTCCTGCCCAGCCTCAGCCCACCCCCACCTCCACGGAGACACTTGATGCCCTGGGCTGGGTCTGACATAAAAGGTATGAGTTGAAGTCTGTGACTATTAGTTTAAAACGTTTGACAAAAAAAATATGGGGTTTGGGTGGAGGGGGGGACTGTAGAATGGAGACACTTCAGTGTAATAATTTAATTTTATCTGAAAATACCTATGTTCCACAAAGGAATGCTTTTGACATTTTTGTTCCAGTTGTCATTATAAACAATGTCTAGGTGCACTTACAGTAGCATTTTGGTTCAAATCAAAGCCTGCTGGTGAAGCAAAATCTCCTGATGGTGACCCCTATGAAACATTGATTTCCATTGCTGTGGGAGAGTGGACCATGCAAACTTGTCTCTGGATGAAGGTAAATCCAAAGGTGGGCTTCAACTTCTAGAGGATGTCCAATCCATGAGAACAGGCTGAAGCCAGTCTGAAGTGTCTGTGAATTGTCCACAGTAGAAACATTGGATTTTCAGCATTGGTTTTAGACAAAATCATTTGGTTAATAGGACCTCGAAATAACTTTTCAAACAATATCTAAGCTATCCAGACATATTGGGTTTGTATCTCATTAGGATAAGCAAATACTGCTTGGAGAGAACTTGCACTATCTGAATACTAAGCTGACTGATACAAAGAGTAAAAATGCTTTCTCTGAAGCTACAGTAATTTTTGCAAATCACTGATTTTTTTTTTCTGAAGATTTCATCTCAGCCTTGAGATATATTTTGAGATAATATTGAGGTTGCCTGCATCTTGTTAGATTTAGCCCAGTGATGACTCCTTGCATCACGTATTTCACATTTGTGCTGTGTACATTAAGAGATAGCACAGAATGAAAATTTCCTGAAATAACAGAATCACAGATGCCACCATAACTGAAGCTCTGTAAAAACTGAGTCATTTACATTGCATCAGAGGAAATAATTTTTGTATGAAAAGTTGATATAAATGAGACTGTAAATAATTACAACCAATAGGGCAATTTTGAGTTTCTTTAAAAATGCAACACAAGGGAGACAATTTGATGATTAATGCAGACATTAGAACCTTGAAGCTAATAGCTGTATGTGTGGGCTCCCCAACCACCCACAGACTGCTTCCCAGATGGTACATCTGAATCTTGTGTAAAGGTGCCCGGGGCAAGGTATGATGTGAAAGGAAGTAAATGTAGTAAAACTTGCCACAAAATTAAATATTTGAAGAAAATAGTTGCTCACCACCTTATACAAACTATTGAATATAAGTGCCCTTCCAACAGGAACAGGAAGATACTGGAAAGTCAGCTGATCATGAAACCTCATCTCACTGCAGCAGAGAACATTTGGCAGTCAGTCTGTTCTGCCCTACCCTATGCAGGAGACCTCTTGGGAACTGTCCTCATGAGGTCCCGAAGGAGCTCACGGTTTGAGCTTTCACATGACTGTCCAGCACACCCTCAACAAGACCAGTGATTAAAAGGCAAAAGCACTCTGACATTTAATACTTGGTACAGTCACTGAATTTTAAGCATCCACACAACAACCATTAAGATAGAAGACATAGTCAGGAAGCAAGGTATGAAGAGCAGGCAGATACAGAGGATAAAAAGTACAGCATCACTTCCCTCACCTTTCCAGTCAGAGAATCATTTTGTTGCAGAAGTTATTTGATTCTGCATCATATTGGTTTGTGGTTTGATATTCTTTTATTTTGACTAGTCCAATTCCAGCCATGAAAAAAATGTAATTGGCCAGAGCTCTGCTTCTGTGCTTGAAACTTCAATTCAATAACCTCTCTCCTATTGTATTCCACAGAGATCCAGAAGCAGTGTGTGCTCAGGATATGAGAGGAGTGATTCTCTGGGAGAACTGAAGTTCAATTCCTTTATTTCATTTCAATAAATGGAGGTTGACTTTTAAATTGGCAGATTTGTCAAAGGTGATTTTTGTCACAATTAAAAGCTGAGACATGTAGTGGTCTTATCAAAAGAAAAAAAAAATCCTTTTTCCACATTTCTGTGCAAGTATCAGCCAGAAAATGCAGAGTGGAGGGAATACAACCAAAAAATATTTTCACAAATAGTCACAATTATTTTAAAAAAATTAATTTGTTCCAGCTGTGTTTGCTTCTCTCAAATAGGTAAATAATTCTTTTATTGTCACCCACATTCTCACCTAAAGAAGACTTTGGAAACTCATGAGGATTCAGGGAAAGCAAAGTTTACACAGAGAAGGAAATCAGCCAGGCAGGAGTCAGACTGTACTGATCTCAACCAGCACTTCAAACACATACAACTACTCATGGGAGTTATAGTAACACCTTGTGCAAGACTTCAAACATTTTGAACTCTGCCTTGGACAAACACTGGATCAAACACAGCAAGTGTCCAGAAACGTCACTTTTTATGATATTTAAAACTGTGATTGTCTTACTTGAAGGACCCCAGCCTGAGAGGGTTCTAGTTCTTTCCTTTATCTCTGGCTTTCATATTTTATATTTATTAAAATCATATATATGTTTATATTTATCCAAATGAAGAACAACCACCTTCTGATCTGAGAAAGCCATCACCCTAGACACCACAGCCAGGAATGCTCAGCATTTAAAGCAGCTGATGCATGGGGTAAAAAGAGCCAAGAAAGACAAGAGCTACAGATGTTAAGGGGAGACAGCTGTGGTGGTGTGCCCAAAGAGCACAGCTGTCATTTCAGTCCCTGTATGACCTGCAGCCCATTGTGCCCTAACACAAATAAGTTGGATACTTGCTAACGCTGCAGCTGTGACAGAGCAAAATGGAGACAAGAAAGCCTGGTGATAAATACCCTGAGCAAGCTGCTACAGCAAGTCAGATCAGCTGGCAAGCCAAAAGGTTTAGAAGCCTAGTTTTGAGCCAGTCCACCAGCCTGTCCTGTCCAGGAGGTGCACAGACCCTCCTGACACCAGCAGCCAAAAGAGGCGACAGGGTCAAGCCGTCGAGCAGTGGCACCAAGCTGGTTTGCCTTGAGCCAGCTATGAAGCTCTTGTGGCCAGCGTGGCTAATGCAGCACAACTTGCATGGGTTTCATGAGAATAATTCCCAATTGCCTGAATAAAAATAAATGTGGGCAGACTTATGCAGGTGTTGTGAATCTTAGGACAGCACAGCCTTATGCCTGTGACCCTGGTGCCACGGAAAGCTCATCCATGCAGCCACTGTTGGAAGATGCTTTAGGTGCTTTAGAAGCAGTAGTGGGAAAGAGCAACTGTAGTGTTTAGAGGGAATGTAAAAGGGCTCCCTTCCACCCAGGCAGTTTTCTCTCAATATAATTTTTTGCCAACTGATAGCAGTTCATAACCATGCAACTGGGGGAATCCCTGTGCCATCTGGAACATTTCTGAATGGGAGTTTCATAAACCATTATGCAACACTTCTTCCTTCATGTGCACATTCCCAGGAGGGCATTGCAGTGGCCTAGGCATTGAATGTTTTAAGTCCTCACAAAACTTGATCAGCTCTACCCTGCATTTCACCACCTTCTGTCAGATGGCTCCACTTGGCAGATCTTGACATCCCACTCTGAGCAATATTTCAAAGTGTAGTTGAGGAGCCTTCCCATTACTCTACATAAGGAGGTAACACAGATTTCTGTTTCTCTGCATGAGTTAGTCACACTGTGAGCCATAACCAGAGCACAGAGTAGCACTACCAGACTCACCACCCTCCAGACACGGGGAAAGAGGGGCCTGGCACTACATACCACAGTCCCACTAGGCTGACGTACACCTGGTGCTGTTCAATCATCCTGGAGGTGGCCAAAACCCGACCCAAAAGGAAAACCAGGATTTTTTTTTTTTTTTTTTTTCGTCTGCAGACATCACTAAGAAAAAGGGCAGGTTTCAGAGCTGTCCCTGCCACACCACTAAGGTTAGCACAAATATCAGTCTTCATCCCGAATGGTAATCCATCTATCTGGAATTTGGTCTGCCTGTCCCATGTGAAATCCATTCTGTCCCTATCCTATTGCTTCTGGACATTTTTGGCCACCTGAGGAAAGCCAAGAAGGACTGCCCACCCCTCTCCTGTAAAGCCCTTTGTGATACCGCTGAAGGAAAAATGTCAGGTTGGCAATTCATGGAGCACAGATTAGTTTGTAGCTTCCAAGAAAGACATAGTCTGGCACATTGCCTGTGAACAGCTTCTGCAAATACAGAACTTTCTTCTTATTATATATATAAATCTGATTCATTTTTCCAAGGGATGAAGTGTTTTGTGAGTAAAATGCATCCATCTTTTCACTGGCTTTCCATAGAGAAGTGCTTTTCCTCCCAAAGGTCTCCAGCCAGCACAACACCACCACAAGTCCAGCAGCATGGTTATAGCCTGCCACACTCCTGCCTACCAGCAGAAGAAAGGACAGTGGGTGCTGAGCTGATTCCAAATAACAAATGTACTTGACCTCTCACTGCAACCTCTCAGTGTGCAGGGACATTAATTGGTGTCTCTCCTTTTTCCAGAGAGTGGATAGAGATCAAATGTCATGATTTAAATACAAATACATCATCTTTGAGATCTCTCCATCAGAACTGAAACGTCTTTATATTTGCTGGGCAGTAGAGATGGATGGATGGATGGATGGATGGATGGATGGATGGATGGATGGATGGATGGATGGATGGATGGATGGATGGATGAAAAGACCAGTGGACACAAACTGTGTGGTCTCATTGCCTTTGAAGACCACACTGATGTGAGATAGCACACATGACCATCACAAAACATCTGGTGGCTCAGACTGTGGTCAGACTGCTATTCTTGCACCAGAAAGGTCAGAAGATGGACACTTTTCTTAGGTTGTCTCATAAATAAAAAAAAAAAAAGAGGAAAAACATCTTCATCTGCAGGTAACAGCCTTTTTGTGAGCACTTACAGACTTGGTACAGGAGAGGATGTCAACCTGATAATGGCAAATGGACTCTCAGCATCTCAGTCAGCCCTGCTGCTTCATTCTGGTAGGATCATATTCATCCTGAATATGAAGCTCTCTGTTCATCTGAGGTGGGCATCTTCCTGGGACACCCTGCAGGCCTTCTTCTTGACCCAGAGGCACCCTGGGGGCACTCCATCACAGCTGCAGTACAGTTGGTTTTTTAAACTCTCCAGTGATTTACAACTGCTCCAGGCAGTAATGATCCTGTTAGCTGCATGCTCTTGCTTTCATTAAGAGCTCTTCTTTTCATCCTCTGTGAGACCTTCTTGTATTTATCAGCATGTATGCCTCAAAGCAGGATTGCACTCTGCAGAGCAGGAATTGCTCTACTCTATTTTTTTGTACCATGGTATGTGGCAAACCACAGCACATGGCAAACCATCCTGGCTGGGCTGCATCAGACATCAAGGCTTCCTCTCCAGCAAAGCCCACTGCACCACAGCATGGTGAAGGCTGGTCTGAGTGGAGCAGGAAGCTCAGGCTTGAGGAGGTTGGCTGGGGGAAAAGGACCATCTCAGGGCAGGGACCTCTGCAAGACTTGGCAGTGGCTCAGCAAATCTCTCTTCCATTTCTTCTAAAAGTACATTTCTAAATGTGCTGCCTTGAGGCCAGAGAAATTCCCAGAACAAGCATGAATTTTTCAGGAGGATGGAATGTGTCTACTGTTGTTCTCTAAGACATAAAGGAGACAAAAAAGGGTTATTTTCTGATTTCAAAGAAGATATTCTCAGTATAAACTTCCAGCAACACATCCAAACACACACAAAAATACTACTAATATGAACATGTATGTGTGATTACCACCACCACCACCATTTCAACAGAAGCTCACCCTGGTAAACCATCTTGATGTTCCTCTGCTATAAATCATTTATCTTAACCACTTGATCTGGAAGTAAAGCACTTTCTCTCCCAAGAACATACTAACTCACAAAGGGGAAAGAAAAATGCCAAGGAAAATTTGCTTTGCTTGTTACTGAAAGCCCCAGTAATGCACTGTCCTTGCTCTCTGCTCATGCTCAGTACCCAGAATGGCTGCAGAGTTGTTACCAGGCTGTTGGGCAGGGCTGGGGAGTGGACGTTTATGTATGGAGCCCTTTGGGCTAATTACATGTACCATCCTTCAGGTGAATAGAAAACTTGTACACATGGCCTGCACCCAGAGTGACAGCCTTATCCCCCATGTCACATAAACCTGTTTAGAAAACAAATTTTTTTCCTCCATTACAGATCATTAAATCTTAACTAATATGCTGCTGAGCTGAGAAATGCTCTTTGTTTCCAGCAGTGGATCAGTCCCCCACTGATGATGCAGGCTCCTGATTTTGTGTCCTTCAAACCACCTCCCCTCTCTGCACAGGACACCCAGCCAGTGCAGCATCAGTGCCCATATTAGCAGCCAGGATGGTGCAGAAAATTCAGCCCCCATAGTTTGTGGGAGGCACAGGAGTGAGGTTAGGATGGGACAGAGTGTTCTGAGGCAGCTGCAGACCAGCACAGTCAGTCTCTCTCTGTACTCATCTATACGCCCATGTACATGTACTCAGAATATTTCCACTCTGATATAAAGCCTGATGAACAGAACCTATGCATTTCATCAGCTGCTCCTAAAGGCTGAAGCCTCAGCAGGCTGTGCACTTCTAATGGAGGTCAAGGCATTAACTACATTTTGTGCTAATATAGAAAAAATAAGTAATCCTGTTACATGGCTTTCTGGCAAAGAAGTCCTATATCTGCTTCTTCTAGATAATTCCATATTGTAACGCTGCACAAGAGGGGATTCAACCATTTGGAAGTGGATATAACCAAATAAAATAACTGACACTCTAATCTTATTATGGATATATGTTGCTAACATTTCTCTTCCACCAACGCTTCACACACATCCAGGGAATGATGTCTTTTAGCTGATTTACCATTAACCAGTTAAAACAACAAACCCAGAAGAATCAAATCCCCTCACATTCTCACATCTGAACAGAAGGCATTTGAGTAGTCAAACTTGTACTAAGCTTTTCAGAAAACCAGTTTGGAAAGGAATTCAGGGAATCCTCCAAACCATCTCAATGCCCCAAATCTTACCACTGGCTGAGGTCAGAAAAATTTCACATCTGGGGTCCAACTAGACTTCATGCATCAAGAAAATGATCCAAACAGCAGTGACTGACCAACATTTTACCTGGAAATTTCTTTCTTTTTTTTTTTTTTTTTTCTGATTGGAAATTTTCAGCTTCCAGCTAAATGTAAATTCTCCTCACTACAGGCAGGTAAATATTTCCTTGAAACAGTGCCATGAAAAACAGGAAAACAGGCCCACTGTGAGTCATTCTATCTCAGGCAATTTTTCATAATTGGACTGCATGGAACAGACTCCTCTTGTTATTGGTGTGATATCAGATAATAAAATAAATAATTTGCCACTTTTGTAAGCAGAAGGGAAACAAAACAGATTTATAGCATTGGGATTTGGAAATGCTTGTTACTTGCTTGTTTCCCATTTTGTGTCTTCTCAAGAGGTTAAATAAAAACATCAGTGTCTGTCTGCAAAGAGTTACAGGGGAAACAATAGTGTGTATTAAATTGAAACTTCAGAGGGGAATTTCAATCAGTATATTATCAGGATGTTCTGACAAAATTTAAAATCTCTGGAGATAAAAACAGTTACTAGAACTCATACAGCTATTTGAGGCTGATCTGTGATTGCTCTTACAAGCAAAAATTTGAAAAAAAGGGTTGAAAATTTTAGCAGAAATTAAGGTACATGAAAGACAGGAAGGAAAGAAAAGAAAGGTGCAACAAGCAGAGAATCACATAATAGATACTAGTGATACAAAGCTAAAAGAAAATGCCTCAAAGTAAGAAAGAAGGCACTTATATTTCATACTGAGTGATGAAACCTGGGAGTGCATTACTGCAAATTCTCCATTTTGTGGTGTCCTCTCTAAAACCATGTGTCTTAGTAAAACAGAGTTCAGAATGGGAGTAATAGATTCAACTTGAGTATGTGCTCATAAAAGGATAAAATAGAAATAAAATGATAAAAGGAAAAAATAGAAATTAAAGTAAGGATAAGCTCAAGCCTACAGAGTCTCCTTCATCAGCAAAGCCTCAGCAAGTCAGAGTCCCTCAAGGAAAAGGACAAAGTGCCAAGGGAAAGAAAAGCAGAGTTGGCTGTAGATAGTGTGTCAGGTAAAGCAGTGCCAAATACCCATGAAGGGACTGCCCCACCAATGCCAAATCAGACTGAACCCAAACTCAGGCCTGGGGAGATCCATCTCCTCCTGGCTGAGAGCACCTCAAGTGCTGCAAGGCACACAGCAGCATTCAGGAAAGCCTCTCTGAAGAAAATGATGATCATGAAGAGCCTGAAAGCTGGAAAGCTTTCCAATCTACAGCATTAGCAAGGGAAGGAGCCCACAGGGCTGCTCAAGCCCTGCCCTGGAGGTGTGTGGCCTCCCATATTTCCACCTGTTCTCCAGGGTCACAGGCACTCACATCTAATGCCAGACCATCCCTGGGTTCTACAGGGAGCTCCTGTCTCCTGCAAGCTCTGCTCCCTCCCTCCTCTCCTCTGGCCCTTTCTGTGCTAAAAGGAGAGCACCTGTCAGGGTAGAAGCTCAGCCCTTATTTTTTTGTCACCTCCTGGAGGGTATTGTTTCTTTCCATGTGCTGTATAGGAGGCACAAGGCAGAACCATGAGCCTTCCCTGGGCATCAGATGTTCTGGGTAAATGCTGAAATACCCCTCAGCCTGCCACTTGCCAGCTCTGCTTCTCCCAAAAGGCCATTCAAGATGTATCAAAGTCACCAAGTCAGTGCATTTGCTTTGCACAAATTCAATTTTGGAGTTTCTCATTAATTCAGAGACATGAAAGGATAGACTGAAGGTTTCAAAACTGCGAAGTATGACAGACACTTTGCTTATGCCTCACTCTCACTTCAGTTCGTCTTCCATACTACTTGACACTTATTTTTGAGTAGTATATACTGGTATGCACTTAAATACTAAAATCTTCTGTAAATTCCTTGGTCACCATGTAAACCATGGAAAGAATAACGATACTGTATTGAATAGCCCCCAGATTAAACACTGAAGGGAAAAAAAGGAAGACATCTCACCCAGGAAAAGCAATTTGAATTTTAGGAAGTCTTCTAAAATGTAAAAATTATTGCATTTTAATACAATGAAGGACTATTACCAAAGAAATCATTATTCAGACATATCTCAAGTGTTATAGACTACCAGAAGAAATCAGAAAAGAAGAAGAATCAGGAAAAAAGACAATCAGCAACTGAAGTTGAATTCTAAAAACTCATGACAGCTTCAACCTTCTCATTGAGTCTACTATACACAAAACAGAAACATGTTTCAAAAAATGTGACATTCAGATGCATTGAAATTATTCAGTTCCTGCCGTCACTCAGTGCGAAACATGACATTTCATCACATGGGTCATCTCTGCAAGGGAATGGGCACAAAATGTACTGTGATGAGAAGTCACAAGTACAGGACCCAAAGAAAGAGGGAGTTTCTAATGTGTAACGAGAGCATGACGTTTGCTGATACCAACTGTGATCATGCCTTTAGCTTGGTACGTGGGATGGGCCATAGCACGGAGGTGGAAGTGCAGCTGGCACCTCTCTGGAGGAGACCCACTCCAGGTGGGAAGGAGACATGGAACATTTTCCTACCTGCTCTGTGTCTATTTTTAGCACATGTTGGACAAGAGCACCCAATAAAACCAGTTACTGCAGCAACTGGGCTCTCACCATGTAGTGCAGCAATATAACTAGCTTGCAATAAAACAAGGGAATTTTCCAGGGCTACTCTGCTCTTTCTGGTGCCCACTAATTCAGAGAAGGGCACTCATCTATCTAATTTAAGTGCATTTTAGATCCCCCCAAAAGCCATAACTGTCTGATGAGCATGTTTGGGGAGGACATACCAAGCCCTCAGCACCAAAGCAGAGGTAGGTTGACCCTCTGGAAAGTGCTCAGCTGCTGCTGAGCATGCTGGCATCTGGAGACCAGGTAGGCAGCTCACATCACTGTCATGGTTTCTTCAGGGATGTGTCCCCCAGTCTGGCTGTCCAGGTAGGCATAAATCCTCCTTCTGCTCAGGTGGGTGTAAATCTGTGCTATATTTTTCACATGGTCTGGAGTCCCCAAACCTCCGGGCACACCCTCCACTGCACACAAAGACCCTCTAGCCTCACTCGTTGCCAAGATGGGAACATGAAACTTCTCCATCTGAAGCTCTTGATTCTGGACCTCCCCAGAAGCAGCACACCCAAAACTGCCCCAAACAACAGCTGATACTCCTTCACAGTGGCCCCTTTTCCCTCTTATGGCCCAGCTAATGCCCTTGACCCCTTGAATCTCAGAGGTACATACCCCAAATGCAGAGGTCATCTTGGAGAACAGGCCAAAGACTTCCTACAGCATCAGGTACACAGAGTTTATTGCACACAGTCTTCCCTCACTGCTCTAGCTGCTCTGCAGTGTAGATATGTGGCATAATTCAATGCAGTTCATGACCCATTCCTGTCACGCGTGCATCACATGCCCTTTGTTGCAGACAGCTGTTATTTATTCTAAGAGTGTCTAAAAGTCTTCCTCACAAAAATCCTCCACAATTTCAAAAGCTGTGATTTTCTTTATCTCCTTTTTGTTTCACAATCATACTGGGAAATTGCTGGGGATGTTTTCCCCCTTCACTCTTAGAAGTCAGGATTTTTTTTGTAAGATCATTCAGTTGCTTTGTTTGTATTTCACTTGCAAACAAAGCAACTGAATGATCTTACGGTCAGCCTCTTCCCTTAATGGGACATTTTTACCTTCTGCACTTTAAAGACTTTACAATGAAAGTCCTTGATTAGCTAAAAACGTGTTTAATTAGTATTTTATTATGAATTTCCAGTACATCTTTTCAATGGAAGTACTAAAAAACCCAGACTGCATCTTACTATCTTTGTGATCATTTGAAAAAATTGCCCTGCCTCATGATGACATAGGGGATCATATCAAGAGAGAACCCAGACGATCTGAAAGCAGTATGTGTACAAAAAGCATTCAGACAAAACCACTATGGTATCTTCACTTTAAACAGGTCTTGAACAGTTTGTACAGGGGCCTAGAAAATAGTAAAATTGAAGAAAAGGAACAAGTTCCAAATGATTGGCTTATTACAGTGGAAAACAGTAAACCACATCTGGTCCTGCAGCTGGAAGTTTGCCTCCAACACCCCCCCAACAAAACTCCCAAAGAGTAGAAGTGACATATTAACTGTGTTCATGGTGGCTTTTGATTCCCCAGCATGCAAGGACCATATAAATTTACAAAAGTCGAGCAGTAGTCAACAACATGGTTTGTCTTAAACCATATACCCCACACAAGGGTGTTCAAAAGCCCAAACACAAGAGAAAAGAGACCTCTTGATTTGTCAGAGGCAGGGCACAGCCATCCTGGCTACAGAAACTGCTGAAGAAGGACCAGTAGATTGTATCTGGCTTCCTCATGTCCTTGGCAGCTTCCCTTGAAAGCCAGACATGGCTCAGCAGGGGGGTGCACTTACATCCTCCGTCTTGTGATCGCCCAACAGCTGAGCACAGGGGAAAGCTATGGATTTCCTAACCACAAAAGGACACGTGTCTGGAATCAGATTCCTTGTGGGTGCCAACACTAAGATTGAGAGCTAAGCTCTTTTTTGAGTCATTCATCAGCTCAGATGTGAGTTGTCAGCCATTTGAACGCTTTTCACAAAAGCTGCCACACAGTCTGTGCTCTTTATCCATTCTCCAAGTATAGCAGTAGAGATGTGTCAGACCCACTATTTTCATTTATTAAAACTTTCTGTCTAGTTTGACAAACTGGAGGAAAGTTCTAGATAGAGCTGAGCATTAATTAACCTTCTTGCATTCTCCTAAATCTCCAGTTCAAAGCACTACATACTGTAAAACATAAGAGGAATTATTCTCTCTCATTTAAGATAGCCACTGAGATCCTGTGTCTGACTTTCCCTGCACTCAAACACAGGCCCCTTCCCTTGTGCTTCAGAGACTTCCAAAGCTTCTGTCCAGAGCATCAGTTATACATCCTCCAATTTTTAAAGCAAAAGACTTAGCTGGAACATAATCAGAGAATGAAGAAGTTTTTTAGGGTAAGTCCAGTTCCTCATAATTTTTAGATACCCTACTTAGGGTAGCAGCAAATGGTTTTACAACTTTTTGGAGGGGAAAGGTTGGAGCATTGACATCCAGGAAGTCCCATATGTCATAAGGAAAAGCATAGTAGCATGCTGGCATGACTGGGGCGAAGATGTGGGAAAATGTGTCCTGTTCCCAGTGGAAGCCAATGACGCTGTGTCTTGGCTTGAAAAGACAGGTGTTTGCTAAGGAAGGCAGGAGCTTCTCTTGAAATGGAAAATGTAAACTCCCTCCCTCTGAATTATACTTTTGAAATTTAAGGGTTCTCAGGCAAAGATATGGGAGTAGGAATAACAGTTCTTCATTAGGAAAAATTAAAATGAAGTAATATAAAGCAATATTAACAGAGTCAGAATACAACCTGACACCCTGTTGGTCAGGGTGTTGACAGCAGCCTAATTAAATGATGGCTGAAGTCCTCCTGGAGTGGCAGATGTGGTTCTGTTGGAGCGGTGATCCTGTAGAATGGTTTAGTTTTCATCTGAAGGTCCAGTGCTGGAGTAGATGGGCCTGGACTTCCTCTCGAAATCCTGTGGGAAAAAACTGCTCCTCTGGGAATCCAGTGGGAAAAGGCTGCCTGTGGTGTTCCAAGTCTCCAATTATATCCAGTAGAAATGTTTGGCTCCTCCCCCTTGGCGGAGCATCTCACCATGGGGTGATGTAATTTTATCAGTCATGCAGTGAGACTCCATGGCCCATTAACAGAAGATATCTCCCCAGAGGGAGGATGGGTCATGGAAGAGATAAAGAAAAGAGCCCCACCTGGTTCTAACAGATGGCAATGGAATACACACCCCTGGCCACATCTTGCATTTGTAACCTAAGACAAGCTGCCTGAGGCTGTCCCCAGGAGAAACCAGGCCTGCTCAGATCTACTGTCTGAGCTGCTCTTAGGAGGGATCCCTGTGTCATTTTGGTCAAAATGCCCTGGGTGAGTCCAAACAGTTTAACTGTGAGTCCTGAGATTCACTAGCCCGAGCTCCCTACAAAGTCAACAGAGAGGAAAACATTTCTGTAGGGCAGCTCAGGCTTTCAAGGTCCAAGCCTGGGCATACCTGCTCTCTCTTTGTCCCATAGAGTCTGAGGCAAGTGAACTCCTGAGATGGGTGGTTTAGGAGAAAGTCCACAAGATGAAGGCGGACACAAGGTTTAGACACAAGGCACTCACAGCTGAGTGTGGTTGGAGGGATTGGAGACACTGGACAGGGAAGCAGCTGGTCAGGGTAATCCTGTTGCTGGGGCAGCCTCTGGGAAAGGGGATGGCTGCCTCCCCAAAGGGGACAGTGTGTTCTTGCCATCAAAATGGGACAATTACCTGAAACCAGTGGGAATTGTATTCAAGTACCATGGAGCAGGGATACAAAATTACACCACAGAAATCTGTAACATATCTACTGTGAGGAAGGTGAAGGCAGAACTCTAATCCCACTCAATATTCCTTTTGTAAAAGTACATCAGTATTTGCTTTTAACAAACCTGTTCTGCAAAGAGAGATCTTTGAGTCGTGTGAGGAGAGTCCCACTCCTCTAGGACCTGCAGCAACTGAGACACTTTGCATAATTTATAATGTAAGTCACAACTAGAGGGAAAGGAATCCCAGGAGTTAATGGGTTTAACTCCACTTATTTCAATAAGTTATAGCACTGACTCCAGGCCTCAGTTCAACATACCATATTCTTAGTGAAGTAGATGCAAAAAATAAGCAAGGTTTTTCTGTAGTTTTTAGGAAGACAAAGTATACAGGTACAAAGTATACTTTTCAAAGCTACTCCCAGGAAAAAGGCAGGGAGTAAAATGAGACACTTCAGGCTAAGAAAACAACAGCAAACTGAAAAGCTCAGAGTGGAAATAACCTTCTTTGTCCAGTAACTCGTGATTTAGGTATAATATTCTGGCCCTGAAATGAAAGCTGAAGGAGGTTTTATTACAAATGCAGCTGCATTTTTAATTAGACAGTGAAAAGTAGTAGGAAAAAATAGCATAGGAACAGGAACATAAGAATTTTGTATGGAGACTGTGTGACCTAATAGCTGTTTTTCAACTCTAATATCAATTATTTTGTGCTCTAGTTTCCTTCATCAACTGACTGGGGACTGTTTTTCAAGTTATTAGGAAACTAGGAACATACCAATTTTATTTTAGAACCACAGAGAAATGTGGGGGTTTGATTCTTACCTAAACTGATTGTGCATTCTTTAAACTGGGCTGATACAGTGGCCATGCTTTTTTTGCTACTGATAGACAGAAAAGAGGAATCAGATCCCATATGATATTTCCAGACAGCAAGTTACAGACCGAACTTGTAGAAGTGGCAGTTCTTTGTGTTTCCATAGCAACCCAAGCTGCAGTTGTCAGTAATTAAAATTAACTCCACAGTTTTATTGGCATTCCAGGAGCTGCTTCCTCAGATGATGGAGACAAAACACAAGCCACAATATCTGCAAAAATAACAGTTTTCTATATACAGCTCTGTCATTCCACCAGCAGCATTCAGCCACATTGCATCCTAGTGCTTGCAGTGCTTTTCCAGCATCTGTTTGACCATCAGTGGAAAATGGTATCCAGAAGATTTTTTTAACCCAGCTCCCACAGCAAACTCAGAACCTCACAGATGCATACTGCTGCTGCCTGGGCAGTCCTCTCTCCCCAGCCTAAGAAAGGAGAAAACAGCCTTTCTTCACATCAGGCTCACCTAGAGCCCACTGCGGCTGGGGCTGGAGATAAGGTGCATCCTATGACTCCTAAAAGCTGGGCAGAAAAACCCATTGAGGTAGTCTTGCCAGGCTCTGACATGGCTTTAGGGTGGCTCCTTTCATTCCTAGCCAGCCACCCCTGAGCTGCCATCCTCCAAGCAATCATCTGTGCCACAGATCACATAGCATGGGCAGGGCTGCAGCAAGCAGCAAGCAGTGGTGCTGCTGGGGAGGGGAAAATTGCAGCCCTCCAACCCTCCCCAGCCTTCACTCCTACTAAAGGCTGCCGATAGCAAGTGCTTGTCACACAGAATATATTTACGTCCCAAGTAAGGGAGACAGGGGGGAAAGCCCAGCACTAAGCCCCTGACCATAAGCACTGCTTCAGTCAGGTGATTTCTCACTTTGCCCTGAACCTTCCCCACCAGCTGTCTGCAAAGCAGGGTTTGGACATTTGTGCTGAGATGGTTCTTTGCAGGACTTTTCCCCAGTGTGACTATTTGTGTGACTGATTTGAGAAAGAGCCCCATGTTTGGCTCCCTCTACACCACCACGTCTCCAGAACTATGGATGGCTTTGCAACATCACACGTCCTTGTGCTAAGTAGCAGCAAAACACACCACCAGGATGATGGGGAAAACCCACTGCTGTGGTGGGCTGCAACACTTCACTTATTTTCCTTTAGAGAAGTGAAAGTAGAAAAATACAGTAAAAATCATAGTTTTATAGGGGGCTCAGGGAAGAGCCAGAGCTGTTAAGTGTAGATGCAGCCAGTCTGCTCTGGAGGGAACAGAATGAACATGAACCTGTTTGCTCCCCTTGGCCTCCAACACAAAGATCAGTCTTTGACTCTCTTCTCTTTACTAGTAGGGATGTATACATAGAGAGTACTGAAAACCAGCCCTGTGTCCAAACAACTCCAACTTAATAGAAAAATACATTATTTTGCTACTCAGAGAAAGATTCTATTTTACAACGGGCTAAGTATAAATTAAAATTCATCTCTTAGGACCACAGGTTACCAGCAGCTAGCATCTCCAGCAAAACAGATTACCCTTAGTTGCTCTTAGGTGTTAGATAAGCCAAAATGAAGTGTTATATTAATAAAAAATATTTTCCTAGTGTCTACCCTGAAAGGATAGCAGTTAACAGCAAAAGAAGTACCTGCTAATAATTCAAATGAGGCAGGAAATTGTAAGACCATTGATTTATATCTTTAGGATGAATGGGAATACAAAATATATGCATACATACATGTATCATGAGCTCAGTAATAGCATCAAACTATATGCAGAGAGGTATTTGCTTTAAAGGCAATATCCATGGCTAGCATGATGTCACCTACAAAAAAAAATCATTGGCAAAACCATACCTTCTGCAATGAAGCCTTAAGGGGCTTCTATGGGAACTGACTTCACTAAAGAAGGCTTGAACTTGACACTCTTTTTTTAAACACAGTTTGAGGCAAAATTTTGTTGGTTTCTTTTTAAAGTTTGGAAATCAGCTTTCACTTTCTGCTTGCTCATTTCCTTTTATTTAGACAATAAATACCTGGTAAATTTTGCTCTTCCTAATTTTTACCCTAGAAAACCTCAAAGCACCAATTCAAGAATCTCTCACAGAGCAAACCAGAAGTGCCCCAGAGCTATGATTCAATAATCCATCCTGTAGATGGAACAACCCAGTCACACTCTGATTATTGTTCACTACTTTCAGCTCTGATTTCATGTTGAAACAAAATTCTGGTAAAGGCACAAACCACAATTTCCAGGAATGTCTGTACAAGCAGAACAACTCGGTGATGATCATTCAGGGCATGTGAACAAGAAGGGTCCCTTTGGAAGCAAAGCCACGTTTAGAAGTCTCCAACTTGCAACTTGTTGTACAATGCTATCAATAGTCAAAATCCTGCCAGGAGCCACAATATTTTTCAAAATGAGCTTGTGTTGCTGCAGGGTTGTATTGGTTGTATGGCTGTGCTGCTGCGTTTGACTGCTTCCTTTCCCTCCCACTTGAAACTTGATAAGATCATGGTGGGAAATGGAGCATAAGATGGATAAACAATGCTGTTACTCCATGAGAAATGCACTCAGGAATAGAGGAAATCCTACATTTCCTTATGAAGATAACTTTTCAAATAAGACTTTAAGCAAATATGCCGTCCTAGTCACAAGGGGAGCCTGACGTGAGCCAGGAAAATGCTCCAAAATGTGTGTGTTGTAAAGGGACACTTACACCTCTATCTAAAAGTTGTCTGACAAGTGCCAAGACAGGAATCTGTATCCAGACCTCAGGTTCACAGGCTTAATGCCAATGAGCATTAAACTGAAACGTGTTCATGCAGGCTGCCCAGGAACCTCTCTGGCTGCTTCACTGCAGCATCCTGCCTGTGGTGAGGGGCATGTGCTTGAGCTGTCCCCCCTGAGCTCTAAATATGTCCCACATGTGCAGGGGGGATCCCTGCAGCCACTGAAACAGAGCAACACTCTCGCTTGTGCCCCTCAAGCAATGAACAATATTTGCACCATGCCACAGGGTTTGTTGCAAGGATGGGGTGGGATGCAGAGCCAGAAATCTGTGCAAATGTGACATCACCCCAAGACCCACAGCATGGGAAAAAATTTCACATGGGGAAAGAGAGTACATGCAGGAAAGAAGAACAAGTCAGCAAACCCACCCCAGCCCATGTGGCCAAGGGGTCTTCAGGACAGCCCGTGGTTTTAAAATGAAGCACATGCTTAAGTGTTCTGCTAGAAACCTTTTGCTGCTAACCATGTTAGCAGCAGCACAGCTTTCCCAAAGCAAGCTGTCTGGGAAGTTGACTGGTTGTCTCTCTGCTTAGGAGACAAATTGTATTTGAGATACATACTCCAGGGACTTTTCACATGTATCACATATCTGCACAGATGTTTGGTGCAGTAGGACACAATGATCTGTGAATTGAGCACCTCAGTTTAGGAGAGACCAAGCTCATCTATTCAGCCTTGGGTTTAATACTAGATGTCAACAAAACAGAAGCAGAATTCTAACATCTTCATGCAGGTGCTCACATGTGCAACACGCTTCTTTCACCTCAGGGAGGGCTACAAGTTTCAGAGCCAGGTATTATCGTGCAATTTCTTCTGGCCAGACAAAACTCAGGTCAGCAAAGGCTTGCCCAGAAACAGGAAAGCAGACCCTTCTGCATGCCATGACAGAGGCAGGAATGAGGGGGAACCCCAGCTCTAAACATTGCCTCTTGGAGAGCCCAGAGCTGCAAATACTTTTCCACTCATCCTGCCCAGCAGGATACCCTCAGCAGCAGCAGTGAGTGTGAGCAGTGCTGGCAGAGACAGTCAAATGCAGCCAAACCTGGCAACATGACTGTGCTGCCTGGTAGAAGTGGAGACAGAGATAACAGCAAGAAAAATTTTAATTAACTAAAGATATGGCTTCAAAACCTCAGCATCTGCTCTGAAGGAATTAAACCTGTTCTGTGTGTCTCTCTGACCTGTCAATAGTGATAAAATTGCCTCCTTTCCTCTTGCTTTTTTATAAACTGCTACAGAGTTGGATTCCAACATGCAGGCATGGCTTCTCTAGGGCTTTATACATTTTGTCATGGTTGGCTGCATTTTTCAGAACTCTTTCTTTTGCCTTCATTAAACTTGAATAAAAAGAGGTCTATTAAAAAATGCAAAGAACTCATTTTTCAAAATCAGCCCTAGCCTTCAATTTTTCAGTTAGAGCACTGCTGCCTTTATTTGGTTTCATCCCAACTGCAAAAGAAAGGAAGAAACCCATTTAGAGGGCAACCAAGAACATAAATGCCTCAGGACCAAGCAGGACAATCCAGCACTGCCTGCTCCATTCACAAGATGGGCTCTCCATGGTTACTGGTGGGAGGAAGACCAATAACTTCTTCCCAAGAGAGCCCAGAAACAGTGCCCTCGGTGAAGTGGTCAAAGCACTCAGCCTTCCAGACTTCAAAAAGCATTTGGACAATGCTCTGAGGCACATGGTGTGACTCTGGGACTGTCCTTTGCAAGGCCAGGAGTTGGGACTTTGATTATCCTTGTGAGTCCCTTCCAACTCTGGATGTTCTTTGATTCTATGATTCAGAACAAGAGACAAACTGTGGGGCTCCAGCAGACCTTCTGTAGAGCCCTTTCTTTCCTTGTCTGGCATTAGATGCCTGAGTTTAAATCCTTCAATCAGCTGTACAAATATCCAAGGATGTGCACTAAACTTTTTCACAGCTGTGATCAACTCTTAAAAGAGCACTTGGCCATATCTTCAGGAACTGGGTCAGAGCAATCAATATCTTTCAACCACACAAGACAGAAATTTTGGGTTAGTTTTGGATTTATAACTAAGCACCCATTTTCAAGGTGATCTTGTCTCTCAGGCTTCTAAGTCAAGTTATTTTTAAAAGGTTAGCAAACAATAAAAGCTCTATATTTTAAAGAGCTTAGTGCACAGGGTTAGGCACGAACTGTCGCAAATTGTCAGCGCTCTTCTCACATCAACGGGACAGGCAGTGACATTTGGCTTGGGCAGCAGCCAAGAGATGCACAAAAGCTCAGGCTTTTTGAAGCTTAGAAATACTTGTATAGGTGTCTAAAATGACAGCTTGAGTTTCTGGGGGAGGTCCAAGGAGAACAGACAAACAGCTAGAGGACTCTGCCAGGGAAGTACATCTCTAAAGTTAAAAGACCGATGTCAATAAGCCAGGTGGATGCATTTGAACCCACTGCTTTAAGGAGTAACTCTCCACCAGGACCTGTTGCTGCAAACAAAAATATAATGAGAGTGTAAGTTCAAGATGTCAAATCAATCAACACAATGTTTTCAAACTCACAGTACCGGCCACCAGAACATTTTTCTAATATTTTCCTTCAAGCAAAGAAGACCACAGCAGCATTCCTATCTTGACATAACATATAACACAGTAAGAGTCTTCAAGAGTTTTTAGGCATTTTTGCTGAGAAACATTCAAAGCAAAGGCATTGAAGATAAGGAAATATGTGACACCTGCTCATTCCCTATATCTTATGGAATCTGGGGGTTTGTTTATGTTGTCATTGGCTTCTGGTTGTTTCCTGCTCCAGCCCAGAGAAACATGGTTTTTATGACTACTTAGCAGGAATCAGTTTAGATGCTACAGACCTAAAATCAGATCTGTAGCTGAGCCTCCCTAAATTAAAGTCACTATCCCTCATTACTGGAAACCTCAGCCAATATTCTAAAAACCATCTGTCATTTAAACCATGTTGTCTTTGTTCAAGCCTTTTGAATCTACTTTAATTTTCTGATCACATTTTTATAGCCAATACCTTTATTTAAGCTTTTTAAGGCAGGCTAATTAATGCAGGTAGGAAAGCAAAATATCTTCCTTCAAGCCCATAGGGATACTCAGACTTAGCCCACCTGCATCAGTGGGGAATAAGTGTAGGGAAACCAAGAACTCCACAGCACAACTCAGCTCTCCCAAGACACAGACAATCTCAGAAAGTGACAACTCTTTCCATTACCATATAGATAGCCAGAACTGAGAGGTGTGCTTCACCAAGGGCTACTGTTAAGTGCTTAAAACTGGGGTAACTGGAGAACTGTGGCAGGTCTGAACACAGCCTGAAGTCTCATTATTTAGCTGGACTGTTCACTTTGCTTTCTGTGACTGTTAAATTGGAAGACAGTTCCAAAATACTCTATTCTAGGGGGTTTGTTATTCAAAGGTTTTCATTCATCTCGCAGAAACTTTAACTATCCTGCAGGCCTTGATGAGCTCAACTGGATACACTTGCTGCAGATCGTGCCTCATGGTCCCCTCACCAGCCAATTCTTTGTGCAAACAAAATTGCCCTTGCTAGTAATAATGAGCACCAAACCTTCTCCTTGAAGCATCTGGGAATATTTCCCTTTAGCTGCCTTGTGAAAGCTCTATTATGCTGGAGCAATATCTGTAAAGTATTTTGTTAGACTCTGGCTAATGAAAAACCATCAAATAATCTTTTTAAATCAAAAAGACCAATAACAGACTTGTCCTGAGCAGCAAACTCACCCTAGATTATGATAGACTCCCATTGTGGGTTGTACACTGTAATTTTATTTCCAAAACTAGAGGGGTAAAAGGAAAAAAAGAAAAGGGGTTTTCTTATACATGAGCAATGGATGGTATAAAATTTTTCCCGGTTTGAAGGAAAATTAGAGCTTAGATCTTCCAGCTGCCACTAATTCACTTGTAACAAAGCATGATCAATTATTGCTATAAACAAAGCACATTCCAAAACAATTGAGGCTGAGGCAATAAAACCACCCATTAGAACAGACATGTTGGACAGGCTCCAGTCAGTTTCATTTAGGTGAGTAATTTAGGCAAAGCTGCAGTGCAATTTTAGGCATCTGGCCTGGGAGAGGAGGGGGAAGAAGGCAGTTCAGGCAGCCTGATACACCTCTCTGGGGTTTTCTTCTGGAATCAGTGGAGAAGAGTGAGGGCTGCTAAAGATGGGGGAGTACAGGCAGCCCTGCACTGGACAGGGAACTCTGTCCTGCCATGTCATAGTCCTGCAGGTGGAGAGACCACCCAGGAGGTGCCACGGCCAGGAGGGTGGAGGGCACACAGCCTCAACAGGGCTCAGCTCCAAGTTACTCCTCTGGGCTGACGAGGGCAGCTGGGGCCACCTCCCTTCAACAGGGGAGTCTGTAAGGGCAGCTGAGTAACACCACACACTGCATGGGGCCCGAGTGTGTCTCACCATCACATTCTCACTGTGGTTCCCCTGGCACAGCCTTAGGGCTCAGAACTTTCTAAGACACCACCCAGGCGTGGCCTGGGGGTGGCATGGGCCATGCCAAGGTGCAGCTCTCACAGTTTGGAGAGTAAGGGAATATAAATGTATGAATGCAAGCTGTGCTGCACCAATTGTCTTCAATACAAAAGAACAGTCTCTGGTCCATCAAACTATCTGTTCAGATGAAGCCACAATCAAAGCATGTTAACAGTAAAGCTCCCTTCCTCCTCAAAGGGGGCCTAACACCAAGGCTCAAGTAATGTGTTTTCCAGGCTGCTCCTCATCTGAGCTCATGACACCTGTCTCCAAAGGGAACCAGTTTTGTCAGGAATAGTGTCAAGTGTAGATACTCAGGATATTCTATGGCAGATTGTCTCTATTACTCTCCCACAAATCCACCAAAGCAAGTACCATGTGCTTATTCCACTGAATAACTGGAAACCTATTCTGTGTCCCATGCCACCTCCTGGAACACTGTCCTGAGCCTTGGAAAACAAGTCTTATGGCAATATGGCATCCCAGAAAGAATTGAGCCAGACAAGGGGACTCATTTCCAAAAAAACCTCACAGACATCTAGGTTGAAGGATATGTGGGTTTATCACATCCTTATCTGTGAAAATCAAAACCACAGGAGACTTAAAGCCAACACTGAGAGAAATGGGTGGTGGGACCTTCAAACAATGGGATACACATTTAGCGAAGGCCACCTGGACAGTCAGCACTAGAGATCTGCCAGCTGGGCCAGCTGTGCTCAAGGAAAACTCTTACACAGTGTAGAGGGGGGATAAAGTCCCTGTAGTGCACACAAAAGCTTCTGGGGAAAATAATTGGATTTATTCCTGCAACAGACAGTGACAACCGCATCCATGGGATTGCTTTTGCTTGAGGACCTTGGTGCACTTGGTGGGTAATGTGGGAGGATAGGGAAGTCCAAAGTTTTGTTCCAGGGGATCTGGTTCTGTGTGAGGACAGCCAGTGATTTGGATTGTATGATGTTAATTGCCATATAACACTCATGTCACCACTGCTGAGGGGGCTACATGCCACATCAAGGGTATTACAGTAGGAGTCACCCAGATTAACAAGGAACAAACTTTGATGGAACTGGACAAAGTACCCAGATAGAACTGAGCAAGCACAGCAGTCATGGAATGAGAACTGACTTCAGCAGGCAAAAATCCAACACCACACAGCACCTCTCCAGCCCCAACAGAGTGACAGATGAAACTGGACTCGTGAACTATTCATGAGCCTACTCAAACTCATGGACTAAATGAAGTCAGTGGACTTGTTAGGGAGATGGCAGATAGACTAAGGGAATGATACCTGTGTTTATACATCAATGGTGGTTACTTGGGATCTATTGAAAAATGTGGGACCGGCATGACATAAATGGTATAGAATAAGGGGTGAATATTGCTCTGATTTCAGCTAGCATAGAGTTAGTATTATTCCTAGTAGCAAATATAGTGCTGTGTTTTGGATTTGGGATGTGAATAATGTTGATTATTATCAGCACACTGGTGTTTTAGTTGTTGCTAAGCACTGTTTACACTAAATCTGGGACCTTTCAGGTTCTCACCCCATCCCACCAGCAAGTACGATGAGGTACACAAAAAGCTGTGAGGGGACACTGCTGGGACAGCTGACCTAAAGCGGCCAAAGGGATATTCCAGACCATATGGCTTCATGCTCAGCATATAAATTTGGGGGAAACCTAGCCAGGGGCCACTGCTCAGGATCTGGCTTGGCATCAGGGGGTGGGTGGTGAGCAATGCATTGTGCATCACTTGTTTTGTATACTCTAATTCTTATATCATTGTTATTAATGCTGTTATTTTCCCTTCTGTTTCTGTCCTATTAAACTGTCTTTTATCTCAACCCATGAATTTGACTTTTTTTTCCCAGTTCTCTCCTCCACTCCACTGCGGGGAGGGTGGAGGGAGTGGAGGAGCAGCTGTGTAGTGCTTAGCTGCCTGCTGGATTACATCACGACACCCAGCAGTCAGAGCAGCCTAAAGTACTGGTGTAGGTACTATGGCATGTAACTTCCCCACAGGTGAGGTCCCTGGAGGAATCTCTCAAGTGCTAGACTGTAACATTAAGATCAGTATCTGTCACCACCCCAAATCTGACTGCAGTCCAACGACACTGTCTCGTCTATTTAGGCTGCTCTGGGGAAACATCAAGCGGCTCTTTCTCCCACCCTGGATCACAAAATCTTTTGAGGTGACCTGCTTCTGAGAACTGGCACATCTATTCAACCCTGAGCAAATGGCATTAGTCACCCAAGAAGTTCTATGCTGAGGCCAAAGATGAGTACAGAAAATTCTGGGAAGCTGATGGACAGGTTTGTCCAAGGCTTGAATGGGGTTCAGAGTGAGGGGATCCATGCCAAGACAGCAGGAGGAGCTCATCCTTGAATGCCACTCAAAAAACAGTCAAAGTCAGATATTATTATTATTATTATTATTATTATTATTATTATTATTATTATTATTATTACTACTACTACTACTACTACTACTACTATTATTTGCAGAGCTGCCACACAAGTTTCTGATACTGAATATCAACAGGTGGCAAGGAGAAGGTGTAAGAAATGTGTGAAGCATGCACTATTCCCACTGTTCCAGATCATACAGTAACCAACATTTTGGAGAATACTTGCACTGGGGGCTACACTTGACTTTTGTGCTTGACTGACACAACCAAATGTATCTTCCAGCCTCTCTTTTCCTATTGCCACTGCAATATTTATTCACAACTTCCATGATTCAGTCATATACATTTCTTCCTTCTTCTTGTGTGAAATTTTCTGCTAACAATGCCTTATATTCTGATGATACTCTATTATAAATTATAGTGAATAATTATCCTTTATTCACCTGTTCTAAACATCAGACATCACCCCCCAGTCATCTCTTCTTGATCTTGAAAGTTTAGTCTACTCAATATTTTCTGCTATAGAAACAGTTTCATATTTCTGATTAACTTCCTCTGCAACTTTTCATGTTCTACTGCCTTTGCAAAATTTATATCTTATATAAGAATATATTTCTTAATTATAATAAATTTTTCTTATTTCTTCTATGCATTTAGGTGCTGCATAAATTCTGATTACATTGACTAAATCTGCTTGCTCCTTGCTTTTGGGCAATATCTACCAGCTAGCTGCAGATACAAGTTTAGATTTCTTTTTTTGCTCCTACTCTTCAGCTCTCCGGTTCCCAAATGGAATCAGTATTACTTGTCCTGGTACAGCAGGTCAAAGTTTTGGGATGTTGGAGTTTTGCTACCTAGACTACTTTTTAAAAATTATATTTGGGGAAGACGAAGTATCTGATTTGTGAAAATTAAATTAATCTAGGACCCACACCCCAGCTGTCAGTATCCTTTTGGGGGAAAAAAAATAGACTAAATCAACAGAACCTTTTAGTTTAGATGCCATTTATTAAAATGCAACATTCACATTGTCTGCAAATAACAGCCAGATGAAACTTGTTGGAAGATTAAGTTTCAATTACAGCTGACATTTCCAAAACACTGTGTGATAGAAAAGCCTTTCATACCCCCAAACCCAGATAGTCACCTCATATCTCCTGTTTCTGGTCATCAGCTTTTCAAAGGGTCATCACTGGCAAAATCCACTGCAGAGATTCAGTGGCTGACATTTTTGTGCTCCAGCAATCATGGGAGTCATCAACACCAGAGTCAAATAAGGAGAACAATCACACAGCATTCCCAGCAGCCTGTGGGATGCTCTAGTGATCAGCACAGGTTGATGCTGTGATTTCAAGGGAGATATTTCATTGTACAGGCAAGTGAAATATCTATACATGTGAGGGGAGGAAAAGGAAAAGCTCATCAATCAATAGTAGTGGTTTGGGGAAGAATGGTTTGCCTGGAGTTTTGAGTGTTGTTTTTTCATCTCTCACAGAATTCCTATGAGTCTCAGGCAAGCTGTTTATGCCAAGTTTAACAAAGGATTACAGGAAGTCTTAGACAGGGACGGATGCCTTTGGTTCTTGTCTTTCTGGGGTCCTTCTGGGATTCTCAGGCTCATGTGAGCAGGGTCTATACTACATGGCTGTAGGGTCCACTCTACATGAGAGCATCCTTCCAGAGTAACTTTTAAGGTGTCTTTAATCTTCTTTCCAGCTAAATACCTGCAAGTTTCAGCTACTCTACTAAATAAAAAAGGAGTTGGGTTGTGCATTTTAAAATGGAGCGATGAGGCTGGAAAACTAAGAGGCCAGCAAATCTCCAGTCACGTCCTGAACTCGGACAGGCTGTCTGAGATCACCATCCCTGAATTCCCTCATTGTCTCCCTGGAGAGTCCAGGCAGGAATATCTGGGTGGGTTTCACAGCTCATGCCTGTGATCTGGGTGGAAATGTTTGGAAATGCCCAAAGCTGCAGGGTAGACAGCCTTGAACTGCACACTTGTGGCCAGGATTGTCTATTGATTACAGCCAATATAATCAATAGCCTCTTGCAAAAAAGGGTCTGTCACTAGGGTTTTGGACACTACCAAAATGTCAATTTGAAATAACTCTGGTTATAAGAAAAAGGTTTTCCTGAAGGTGTATTCTGAGTATTTCCTGTAGCTCTGCAAGCCCTTTGCGAAATGGGACCCGTCCAAGGAACAGTCTTTCAAATACAGTAATATGAATCACAAAAACACCATCCACCATCAAAAAGTGCCTATATGTGAGCAGATTTGTGCTGTTCAGAGTATAACTAACAATAAAGGAATAATCTAATAAAGAAAGCTACAGGAGGAAGACTAGATGACAGGAATTGTCTTGAAATGTGCTCCCAGCTGGACTAAGCAGCTTCTGATTCCACTGATTGAGATGGTTTTGAGGGACAAGCTGTAGGGTTAGATAAAGGGCTGTTCTTAATCTGACTTACTTGAAAATACACAGCATACATCTGTCTCATAGCTGCAACAAAATATTTATCGTCATCTTTGGGACAGGAAAATTACAAGATCAATTGAAATAACAAAGTACGTGTATAATGCCCATCTCCCCTATGCCTTGAAAAATTATAAGTATTCTAAAACTCCAAAGCAATATTCATAGTTTTGGCTAAATCACCTCTTGATAAGAAGAAATTTTACAAAACTACCTGATACAAGAACACCAGCTGAACTCCCTCGGTTTGGGAAGAAATCTTATTTAGGAAGAGGTTTTTTCACAGATCTAGTCTCTTGCTTAAGGCTATTTTCTACCAATAACACTATTTGGACCATCAGTAAAATGGACTGACCACTGCATCCAACACAGCTACTTAGGCTTCTCATCTTTCAAACACCTGACAAATCTTGCATTATTAAGATGCATTTCCCATCTACATTAAGTACCTCAAGCCATTTTAAGATTTATATGTTGCTTTAATCTTTTCATTGATGAGCATTTCCTAATGGTGGGGGATATTTTTGTCTCACTTATTTCCTCCCTGGAAGCATTTAGCACTAGTCAGATTACTTTGCCCATAAATGTTGAGTGCTGTTATGTACACTGCAGGGCTATTACCACCAGCTCCTTTATCCAAAAGAGAGATTGATCTACACCCACGGCTGACAGGTCTCCCTCTGACACCACCTTTATGATCACAGTATATCTTCTTTCATCCCAGCAAGCCCTTAAAATTAGGCTTCTGACCCAAACACCAACAGAGTCATTGGGCACCTCTGCCCACTGTGAGCAGCAAGGCCCAGGAGTCCCTCTAATCTGCATCTGATGTCAGGATGAAATACAGATGGGCTGTGAATCAGCCTCCCATGAGCAGACTTCAATGGGAGGAAAATCAGATTGCAGAGATGCGTTTCAGCCAACCTGCTGATAGAGAAGATTGAGAGATCGGGACCCGAGGCTTGCCAAGAGCTGGCCTGGTTTGCACTCTGCACACAGGGGCTGCTTGCCACGAGCACTGGATGCAGTTTTAATGTGCATCCCTGGAGCTTCAGTGCACCCACTCCGGCGGGAGAAGCAAACCAGGGCAGTAGATAATGGAGATGAGCAGAAAGTCCAAGTAGATATTTTATGCCTGTGTATGACCGATAAAAATCCACTCTTATTTACACTTTATGCTCATGGAGAGCATCGAAAAGCTAAAGCAGTGCTGCTGAAACTCAGTCTGGGCTTTGATGAGCTTCAGTTAGATAAGATGGGAGGGTTATGGTCACTAAACCAGACTGTTTACTTGAGCTGCTTCTTCTGTAAAATCTCCAGAGTGCTTCCTTTAAAAATGTGCTTAAGAATACAAATCTTAAATTTCTTAAAACAAATATAATCAAAAAATATATTATTATTGGCAAGGAAGACATTTTACTGGAATAACTAAGGTTAGTAATATCTTAGGCCTTTTCCTCTGATAATTTGAGTGTGAATACACATAGCATTCCTTTGTTTTGCTTTAAAATAAATCACTTGCAAGTATTTGGAAATGAAATGGTACAGTCATTTTCTGCCTTAGGCTGACTCTATTTCTGATAGCCCAGTGCTTTCCACCAATACAATAATTCCTTTTATTGTAGAGCCATATGCAGCTTGTTGTGATACCATTAAGGAGCTCACTGAAGGACACAATGGAGTGATTGCCAAGGGATGAGAGATGTGTGGCCTCAAAGTGCTCAGCTTTTCTCCAGTTGGGGGTCCAAGGAGTGCATTTACAATACACAACAGAAGAAATACGTTTCAAATACAACCCATGGCTAACTGAATAAATATTGAAAAAGCTACTGCTAAACACTGTATTCATACAGTACAAGTAGCAGGAATCAATTTCAACAGCTGAATGCTAAGCAGTACATCTATTCTTACAGTCATATTTTTAACTACTTTTTAAAAATATTTACCACTTCTCTGCTAACAAAAAGATAATTTTTATAATGACCCTTATTTTTGTCCTAAACCACTTACCTGCCTTTTTGACCCTTGAAACCAAAATTTTTCCAAACTTTTCAAAATAAACTCATCATTCTTTTATACTTCACTTTAATTTATACATTGATGCATTTTTCTAACCAGTATCTCACATCTTTCTTTTTTCCCATTCTGTCCTAAATCATGAAAAATAGACAATTTATTTCAGAATCCAGTGCATTACCAGGAAAATAAATCTACATTATTTCACCACATCCTTCCATTAAAGACCTGCAACCCTTTCTCTAGACATGTCAGCACACATACAAAAGAAATTATATCAGCTAAAACTGCCTTATCAATGTGCTCAGATTTACTAGCCTAGCCTCTGAACTGCAACAAACACAGTAATAAATCTTGTCAGGGAGTTCATTCTGATTGTTTCCTCCCTCAGATTAGGAAATCACACATGCATGGCATTATAAATTTTTCCTCATCCATAGTTAAAGGCGAGCTGTGTGCACCCCCCACACGGCACCACCCCCCTGCCCTGATGGGAAATGAGCAGAAGCTTGTGCTGGCACTTCTAAAGAAAGTGGCATTTCTTTAACAAGGCTCTGCCAGACACACAGAGTGTTATACAAACACAGGAATCTCAGATACCTCACACTTATGCTTTGGACATCCAGCAGAAGCTGTGAGGATCTATAGTTTATTGTCTGTCCATCCATGGCTCCAAGGATCTCTGTTTATCACCCAGGAGGGTGTTGCCCACAGCCCCCATCCCACCCCACAGTCCTCCACCTAGTGCTTCACGACAATATTTCTGAGTTACAATAATTCCCATTCGTCTGCCTACAGAACATAAGACTCTGAGCATCCTCCTCCTCCTCCACAAGATGCAGCACCCCAGGACTGAACCTCAGCAAGTGTGTGAGACCACCAGCTCTCAAACAAGGCAACACCTTTTAGGAGCAGAAGGTATAGCCTTGTTTTCCACCATGCTCTCTCCCAAATGAGGAAATGCCTGCCTCGTTAGGGGAAAAGGGGTTCAAAAGCCCAAAGAGATCAAGGCTGTAATCTTAATGTGCCTGTCTTTAGGCAGGGTGCAGCACCAGAAGAGGGGCCATGATGGGTAGGACAAGAGATCCTAATAGTAAATGCTGTTTAGGGAGAGCATGCAAGCCTCTCCACTTTCTCTGATCCATTCTGAATGCCCTCTGAATTCTGAATGCTGATGGATCTGGTAAATCCTACTTCTGTCTTCACTTTATCCACTGCCTTCATCACTCCCATGCTAACTCTTCTCCATCCTGCAAAGTGACCACTAGGCTCTATCCTCTCCTTTCCATTTGTTAAACACCTTTCCCATTTGTTACCCTCCCATTGCTAACCTCTCCAATAGTTAACCAGATTTCACCCTGTACCCAGACTTTCCTCCTGTAAGCAGTGAAGCTGCTTCCTTCCTTGAGCAACACCTGGTGCTCATCCAAGTATCCACCCAACCAAACACATGATGCACACTGCATCCCCTCTATCCACCAGCTTCCAGAAACATTTCCAAAACTGCAGCAGGATGCTGGGGCAGGATGCCCTTCCCACAACAACTTCTTCTCAGAAGTTATGGGAACATGACAACTTCTCAGCTCAAGAATACTCAGAAAACTTATCCTTTATTATGAAGTCCACCATTGTACAAGGAATGGAAGTCAGGATCACTGGTTCATCATCCCCATGAACAATCTTCTACAGTCTCTTCTTGGGTTGTTGGAAATTACACTGCCAGTTCACCAGTCATCAGGAATAAAGGCACTTAGTAAAGAGAGGTTACAAACCTTGGCCAGCACTATCTAATTCAGCTATTTGAGCTAATATTTCTCACATATTTTCTTCACACTGATTTCAATCCTTTGACTCACAGGCCCTGAGGAATGTAGCCAGTGTGGAAATGTCTTCAACGCTTTCAGCAATGCATTCCAAGTTCCAATGGGCTGTTCTGCTATGTCTTCCTGTCCGTGAAGTCCCATTTATCATAAGGTCCCTTTTATATTTTTCTACCAATTCATTACCTTTCTTTAGCTATATCTAAGGAACATTTTTACTCTGGGCTTGTGTGCCTTTTTTGAGGTGTTTTCTAAATGCTTTTTTCAGCCCTCTTATTCTCATGTTTAAATTTCAGCTCATATATTTTGTGAACCTTGCCATTACATTTATTTTTTTAAAAAATCTGTTTTTCTTGGACAAATAAAATTCTTTGATTCTTTCTGATCTTTGTCTTCTCTAGAGCCACCCTAACCTTTTGTTGACCATGTTGTTCTGTATCACTCTTTATTTTTTGATTTTTGGCACATGTTACACCTTTGCTTTTAGCATTTCAGACTATTGAGGGAGGCTGAGCTTGTTCTGTGTGACTTTTTTTACTAATTACTGCCTTTTAGTGTCATTTCTTATTTCTGAATGTAACATCTGCATGCTGAATTAATTTCTCCTGCTCTCTCACCACAATATTAAAACTATTTGCAGTGTGGTTGCATCTATAACCACCTCTCCCACTAATGACTCCTAGGTAAGACCCCGTACACCACTGAAGAGCAAATCCAGGTTCATGACTTTCCTAGGGCTGCTTGTGATGTGAACCCAGCACACATCACCATTGCCTCATGTAGGACCTCTATAGGTGTCCCACATTAGCAGAAGCAACAGAATTCATTAACAAAAAAGGAAAAATGGGAAACACACATTATTTCCTTCTTTGGTTTTATTGATGCACCATATCTTTTTTGTTCACTATTAGATTACAGAATAATAATTCACAATGTCAATTCATAAAAAAAAAAAAAAAAGTTACTATTCCCTCCAAAAATCTAAATACTCTCCCCTGAGTATGCACCAGATATGTTTACATCAGGCTCCTATATCATCCAGCTGAATATGCTGTTTACATCCAGAGCTGCCTTTTTCATAATGAATGTCCTTGAAAATTTTGTCATGATATTTTCCAGTGAAATAAAATGACTTGACTCCATATAAATTTCTGCTAAACAAGATTCTTAGCAAGAAATTTCATGATGAGGGAAGAATATTTTCCCCACCAGCTCTAATGTTTACTCCATCACAGGCAGAGCCATCACTTAAAATTTCTCCCTAAGGCATCATAAATAATGTCACAACACACTGCTCCATTTTTTAGCTTCAAAAATTCAAGACACATAAATGGCAGAGGCAGTGGCCTTTGTGAATGCTAAGATTTGTTCCCCTATAAAGCTTAGTTATTAGCAGGTATTCTCAGAAAGACGTTATCACTGTATCATGCAATACAGGACTTTATGGTGGTGGCAGACTACTTTAAAAGAAGAGCATATGGAAAATACAAGAGCAAATCAATTAGTTTGAAGATGCTTTTGATTAATGCACTGAAGCTGGCATGACACTTCTCAAGCCTTCAAAACTATCTATGTTTCATAAATACCACAACACAAACATTTCCTGACAGATTCTGTTTCAGCTTGATAATATTCTCCATAAATCTGTACCCCAGATCCAGTGAGCACCAAGATCTTGAAATCTGACATCAAGGACTGGGAAACCACGAGAGTATGGACAGAAGAGAAGAACTGCCAAATTACAGGAAGATCTCCAAACATGGGATATTTCATGTTCCAAACATTTATTTCTGCAGCCTCTTTGGCCCTCATGTTCCTTTATAGATGGTGTAGCAACATTTTTAGTTCTTCCATGGGCTAAACTAGTTTCTGCGGTCTTGGATCTCTGCTTTAAAAGAAAATACATAAAATATCATGTTTGAGAAAGCCCGTTAATATTATTATTAAGTAATTGAAAATGCATTATTTAGTTTCAAATAATGTCACTTAACATCTTATATTGCTATTTGGTAAAGACAAAGCTACACTGTACAAAGAATAAATGCATTTTGTGCCTCCTGTTGTATCTCTACTATGTGGAGGACAAATTCAAATTATGGCAGTAAATTACATTTAAGCAAAAGGAAGGTTATGCTTAAAGAAACTATAATTGACTAATACAAGAAATTCTAAAATACCTATTAGCAAGAGGAAAGAAATTAAATCCTTTCTCTTTTAATTCATAGGAAAAAAAAATCACATAAACATTTCTGCCAGAATTTCAAATTTTTCCATACCAAGGAAAATCAAAGCAAAACTGCCTGTTTTCTTTTTAATGTTCCTATTTTTCTCTCTAGCACCTGAATTCAACCCAGTGCCAGCTGGGGCAAAGGAGGCAGATGGAAGGAGCCAGAACAACACTTCACAGGTTTTTGGAAAATGTAGCACCTTTTTGCCTTTTTTTTTTTTTTGTACTTTTTCTTCAGCAGTTGCAATAATTGTGAGGACTACTGGTCTTAAAGCAGTCTTAAATCCCTTGCCTGCAGAATTTCTCTCCCAACTCCATGGCCCTGGGAGCTACCTTTGGAATAGAAGCTGAGCTGCCTTCAGCCAGAGCCAGCTTTGCAGCTCTGGGCACATGGAGACATCCTCTTTCCTGGAGCTGGTGAGGAAGGAGACAGAGATCCGTGAGGAAGAAGTCTTGTCCAGCCTACATTCAGCTGTGGGAACCTGGCAGATGTGAGGAGCTGGCCAGCAGCTGGCTTGAGCTCCGGGCTGATCCAGTTCCCATTCTAGCACTCCCTGCACAGGACTTCTAATTAGTTAAATCCAAGTGTTTTGAGGTTAGTGCTGGCTCTGAACCAGGGAAGATAAATAAGAAATTTGATCATGTCCTTTAACCTTCAGTTCATGGTTGTTATATGTCAGAGAAAGAAGAAGGTGCTGTCACTTTCAAGAGGAAACACAAGCAATGAATTAATCAAGCTTCTGTCTCAAAATCTAGCTGTCACCTGGCATTTATTAATAAAGGACAAGTTTGTTGTCTTATGTGACTTTTCCATGGTGTCTGGCTGACTGGTTGGTAGCAGTTCCAGCTGCAGAAGTGCCTTTTACTTGCCAGCCAGATTAGCTCCTTCCCAGCATTCCTGGGCAGCCACACAAGATTATCTGACTGAGACCTCGACTGTGTCAGTGCAGATACGAGTGATAGTCAGTGACGTGGTCAGACAGCCCCACCAAGAGCCCGGGCTCTGGGCAGCTGGTGAGACCTTGCTGGGGCCAGCAAAGGCCCTCACCTGCCAGCTACTGGGCAGGAGGATGCTTTCTAACAATTCTGCTCTGAGAGATGCCACTCAAAGCAGAGAACCAGTATGTCCATGCAGCTTGTTGGAAAGTCAGGCAGCACCAGCACATGAAACCTTGGCATGTGATGTGTACACAGTCCACAGTGTCGAGCTTTGGGACGCTCTGAGTGGTTTCTAAGATGCCAAACTAACAAATTAATTTTCCAAACTAACAAATTGCAGGGCTTTCTGGGTTGAGAAGCAAAAGCTACTTCATCACGAGGATCAATGTCCTGGAAACTGCCCCGTCCCAACCTGGCCATGAAAAATTCACTAGTGAGATTCTGCCCTTGTGACAGACATATTGACAGTAACATGGACTAGAGTTGGACTAGATGATCATTCTAGGTCCATTCCAACTGAAATAGTTATTCTATTCTGTTCTATTCTAATCTATTCTATTTCCATTATATTTCCATCTATCTGCTTTATCAAACTATGAAAGGCCTGAAATGCACAACAATACAACCCAGCTATTTCTGATTCATTTGACATGCCTAAGAAGTAAAAATGAAGATCTCTATGGAAACAGTGGGATTCATCACAAGAAATTCATTGGATGGGTCAGTCTTTTCTGATGACTTGGTGTTAGATACCAGAGTGCTTGTCTACTTTTGTCTGGAGCGGATGGACAAGCTGCCTCAGACAGAGAAACCACATCATTGTACAACCTTGTGCCCCACAATTCCACAAAGAGCAGTAAAACCAGTCATTTTCATCAGCTACTCCAGGTCTGAGCCCTCTCCATCCCACTTTCACCTCCTGTTCTGCACCACAAGGGAAAAGCAGCAGGGTCTACCCCAACAGACCAAGGGTGGCTTCTCTTGTGGTCATCATCAGGCCATTCCTGGAGCAAGTTGACACACAACACGGAGCAGGGGGACAGACTCAAACTGTGTCTATTTGCAAGGAGGCACAAGTGGTTTTACCTGTGAGACATTTACTGATGCAACCTGTTTGCTGGCAGGGAGGCAAACTGAGGGAATGCCCACAGGACCACACAGAGGAACTCAACTGCCCAGACCAACACCTGAAAAGTCAGGGATGCCAGTCTCACACATCTCACCAAACAGAAGAGGATAGAAGCCCTACTCCTCTAAAGATATTCACATGAGCAAGGTCCAACAGAGCCTGGAAAAGTTTTGACACAGAGAGACATGACTGGAGGGTGGGTGGGCAGAGCAAGTCAGCCCTCAACTCTCACTGACTTTCAACCTGACTCAGATACATTAACGTCCTTCACATTGTCTGAAAACTTCCCTTAGGCAGTGTACTTAAAAATAACAGTTATTTAGTTTTGCTGAACTGTTCAGAGCTGATTATGCCTTCTTATCAAAACCAGAGAAACAAGTGGTGCACATTTCTATGTATATGCAGTGCAAAATACCATCAAACAGATGTAGGTGTAGAGATGCTATTTGTGAGATGCACCAGCTGGCTCTGTTGCCCCTCAAATGCAAGGTATCTTGCAGTCTTCATAAAGGTTATGTATGTAACAGGTGGAAAGCAGAAATGTGATGTCTGAAGGCGAAAGCAGGCATGAAATAGTGGGGTGGATTTTGATACAGCATCTGAGTTAGGATTTTTAGAGAAGACATAAGGAAAATTAATGGGCTTAAATTACAATTTAGGGGTTTTTTTTAATAGAAATGTATTGAGAGACTTCTCATAGTATGACGAGCTTAGATAAATTTTCAAAACTGGAGATGCTGGAGTTTCAGAACATATCTATACATACAATTAGGAAAACTCATTTGCACTGAAGCAGTAATCACAAAAGCACAGAATCTGCTGCCCTGTAAGGGCATTTGTGTGTGCACTGGCTTGGCTAACTCGCATGTTTGGCAGGTAAATATAGTGGGCTATTATTTCAACACCAAAGGCAATATTTCAACAATTCATCTCTTCTTTCAGAACCTAAGGTTGATTTTCAAAGGTGATCTAAACCTCTCCAAGGCCTACCAAGCCTGAGTAATAATGAGAGTCAAAAGCTGAACAGTCTGTTTCCCCTTTCAAAACAGGACCTGAGCACTTTCAAATATCCTCCTCTTAATCTCCATTGACATGCATTGTTTCTGCTGCTCTATTCTGGGCAGAGTGAGGGTTTTGTAAATATATGAGTCAGTCCCATAGTACTGAAAATGTGAGACTTGTCTTCTGCAGGTAGTAAACCCCAGAGTTGTCTTATGCCCACACATCACACCCTGGATTTCAATGGAAATAGCAGAAGGACACCAGTGTTCCTCCAATAACTACTCTAGTAATAAAGTAGGGCTTAAGCATTAGTGCCTTGGTCATCACTATAATTTGTGCATCCTGATACCTTTTGTATGGTTATGCAAATAACTCCAGGGGGAAAAACATCCAAACACAGAACAACTATTTCAGTGACTCCCTGCCTGGGTAATGGAACAACCGGTACTGAGAAATAAAAGACATGACTGATGATGATCCAAGGCAAATTATAAATGTAGATTGAAATGGTGGGGGGCAAGAGGGGAGAATTAAAAGACTACCTCTTGAATATATGGAAATTGTAAAGTTGATCTGTAAAATAAAAACTGTGTACAGCTATACTTCTGTCATATGCAAGCTGGAATGAGAGGAAAATGTGGCATCCAACTCTGAGTTCAATGCTGCAGCCACAGTGGAGCCATCCAGGAGGGGCCCACACACTGCAGACGAACAAGAAAACATTTGGAAGGGCAGGTCAGAGCTGTGAAACAAGGGATGCCAGTAATAAGTTCCCAGGAACTTCAAGTAATTTATCTCAGCTCAATGACAGGTTTATTCATTTATAACATGTTAGGAAAAAACTGGTGCTTAAAAAATAATCCAAAAAATCCCTTTGTCTCTTAGGCTTTGCATATACATAACTGCCCTGTGCTGCTTCCAGAAAATAACCAAGACAGACATTTTATCTGGGGAACACACATTTTCTTGTGTTTGTAGGTATGTCAGGCTTCCATTTATCATCGTATAAGCAATACTGAAATGTCACTGCTTTCAGATGAGGATCTCTCATCTCTGCCAGGTGGCAATTTAATAAACATTAAAAACAGGCAGGTCTCATCACCAGTGAATATTGGACCAATACATTGTCAAATATACTGGCTCCTTTAAGGGTTTATTTCTTATTTGTATTTTAGGTTTTACACTTGGAGTAATCATATCAATCAAAGCACTTTTTATTTATCAGACACAAGCAGATGTTCACAACCAATATATCAAAGAATCACTGAACAGATGAAGTTGCCAAACACCTCTTGAAATCATCCTGTCAAACTCTCCAGCTCAGGCAGGGCCAGCTACAGCAGGTTTCCCAGGACTGTCCACTTGGGGTTTGGATAGCTACAAGGATGAAGGCTCCATAACCTCTTTGGGCAGCAATGTGCCAAAATGACCACCTTCAAAGGAAAGAGCTGTTTTCATGCATTCAGATTAAATTTTCCTTTTTACTCCTAATTTGCTCCCAGTGCATCTTCAGTGAAGAAGACTCTGAGAAGTGTCGGGCTCACTCTTGTTCACTTCCTCCCATCAGGTATTTATGCCCTCCTTGAACCTGCTCTTCTCTAGGTTGAACAGTCCCATCTCTTTCAGGCTTTCATCACAGAAGAAATGCTCCTGTGTCTTGACTACCTTCGTGGCCCTGTTCTGAACTCGGTTCAAGATATCCATGTCTCTGTATTGAGGATCCCAGAACTGGACCTGGCACTCCTCATGTGTATTAATCCACGCTGAGCAGAAGGGAGAGGTCCCCTCCCTTTACCTGCTGGCAGCACTCCTCCAGCACAGCCCAGGAGGCTGCTGGCCTTTGCTGGGCCGTGGTCAGCCTGCTGATTCCCAGGAGCCCCAGATCCTTCTCTGCAGAGCTGCAGCCCCCAGTCTGTACCAGGAGCATGGGATTGTTCCTCTCCAGGTACAAGAATTGGCATTTACCCTTGTTGAGCTTCACAAAGTTCCTCTCTACTCAGTTCTTCAGCCTGTTGAGGTCCCCCTGGATAGCACCACAACAATCTGGTGTATATTTGCTCTCTTAAAGTCTTTGGAAACCTCTTTCAATCACCAGGTTGGCACCACTGGGAAATTTAAATCTCGACTGGTCTGCTACCAATCCTGCTACCTGTGGACACACCCCACAAGGAAGAGAGAGGGCTGCCTTTTCAGAAATTAGTGTCTGTCCCAGTCCTCAGATATGGACTGAAATTTATTGTCCTGGCTTGCTAGTTGAGAAAATGTTTGATTTTGATTTGAAATATTTCAGTGTTTGCTATTTCTCCCAAAAGGCACAATTTTCTGTAGCAACAAAATCTTTTTTTCCCAAACCAGCCATACCACAATAGCTAATCTGGTAACAGGGAGATACTACATGGCAAGAATGCTCTGAGATCAGAAGGAAAATACATATTTACCAGTGGGGCCACCAGCAATGACTAAACTGCATTTAGTGTTTTACTATGCACTCCCTCAATGCCAGGAGCCAGGCAGCAGGCTATGCTGACTCCATACAGTGTTTTCTTCTGTGCTGTGCCTCAACCACTGAAATCCCATTCACGCCCTCTGATACTCCCACTCATCCCACACAAGGGTTGAGTGGTGCTTTGTGACCGGTGGCAGCCAAGAAGATTCCTGTTCTCCCCCATCCATCAGGCTCTGGGGGCAGGGAGAAACATGGGCTATTCTCTGCCATGAGGCAAAAAAGCAAATATCTACAAGAGCAGGCATAAATTATGCTTGTCACCGCTTTCCTACTCTCTAGAAAAAGCATGCAGACCTTGGAAAAAGCACTTTTAATATATGCATTATTAATAGAAAGCTAGTGCACAGTAATAGCACTTTCTGCTACTACTGCTGTTGCAGCACGATGAAAGAAGGCCACCAGAGAACCACTAGCTCTGGATGAGAGGCATGAGTGATTATTATAAACTCATTAATAATTCTGGTTTACATTTGAAAATTGCACTTGTACACACTCTTCTCCCAACAGAGGCATTTTCAAAATGCACAGATTCCCTGAGAATCCATGTTCAGATGATTTTGACATTGCTTTTATTTAAAAGATATGTAGACAGGTACTTAGTGGCATGGTCTATTGGTGGAGTTAGTAGTGTTAGGTGTATGACAGGATTGAGTCTTTTCCAATCTAAGTAATTCAAAAACTACAGTGAAAAAGGTAAGTTTTCCATATAGACCTTCTGCCTATACAGGCCTGCAACAAAAAAATCACAAGTTTCTTTCCTGCATCTGAGTGCTTCCAGGCAAACCCAAGAACAGCAGGGCACAGATGTACTGAAAGGATGAGGGAACTTCCTTTGCATTATTTCTACTTATTATTTCAATGATGGTTTAATCCACAGGAGTTTAAAGAACAGCTTTTTTCCTACCTCAGAAAATTCCCAGATCCCAAAGCAAGCACTCTGAAATAGCAATTTTATTTAAATGCTGTACTTCACTGAGGAAAAGCTGACCAAAAGCAGGTGTGAGACAGTAGCACGGGAAGAGCTGCAGGAGCTGATCAACAATCTCAGCAAACCCTGACCATGGTGGGAAATTGAGAGGGCCTGAGACCTGCCCTGTACAAAGCTGGAAATAGTTCCTGCTTTTGGCTCACACGTACCCATGACCATCACTTGTTCCAGACCTGGCTGCTTCTGTACAGACTCACCTGGTACCGCAGCTTTCAGCTCTTTCTTTTGGTCTGCATCACCCATTGTTTCTGTCTGGGCATAGAGAACCACAAAGGCTGTTGTAACATGCAATCATGTTGCTGGTTTTGCGTGTGATTTACCAGAAGCCATGAAGTTCCCTCTCCCTCCTGCACCACCTAATTCATGGTTCCATCATCAAGCTGCAGGGGCAGGGTGCTGCAAAATGAAAGTTGAATTTAAGCTGTGATTGACACTTATGGGAGTATTGCCCAGAGAAACTATGTCTAAATCTGATGGTAGAAGAGCAAAGATTATTGACTCGCCAAGATCAAGGCTGTACATGGGAAGCTCATGGCTTGTGTCATTTGACTTAAATAGTAATTTGACTATTTTTGGTTTTGGGTCATTAACTGAAAAAGATGAAAAATCACCCAGTTCTCAAACCAACAGCTGTGCATCAGCCTTTCAGTCAAAATGAATTGGCGAAAAACTATTCTGATTTGAATTTTTAGGTCAGGCTGTACCAGAACTTCATAAACTGCTCACACATACTGAATTTTTTATAGGGGTATTTTCAAGAGAATGGTCATTAGGTTGAATGGTGTTTATTCTGGCAGATACTACTGTTTCCATGGCATGCAAGAAAGGAAAAATTTATTTTTTAAGTATAAGGAAGATAAGGTCAGGGTAACAATCCCCCATCTGCTCATCACATGTCCCCTTCCTCCCCTCATCACTCACATTCAGAGCATCCCCCACTGTATAAGCAGTTCTTGTTTTCTGGGAAACATTTTCTTTGCAGAGGAATATTTATTTATTTATTGACCTATTCAAAGCTTTAGGCATGTACAAATCTTAGTCTCTTAACATTTTATGAACTGCCAGTGGAGGGAAAAATTCCAGGAGTTACTTGTTAGTTATAATGATGCTAAACTTTGCCTTCATGGGATGCACTTTGCCACTCATGACGGCAATGGGAAGCGCTCCCATTTATCTGATGGCAAAGTGAGCCTCTCCCAGGCTTGCTGTTTTGTCAACAGGGAAAGCAGCTGGCAACCTTGCTTTCCTGAGGAAAAGAGCAAACATCCCTCCTCAAACCTGCCTTGTGGAGAGGCACAACAAAGCACAACAATGTGCTGCGTTTTGTTTGTTTTCTAGTTTTCATTTGCACATTGAGTCCTAATTTGTGTAACAACTGTTCAGGCTCAGATCTGTTTTGCAAATCATTGTGAATTGAGCAGCAGTGGCAGATTTGTTTCAGCCATTTTTGTTGAGCAGAGTTGAATGTGAAGCAGTGCAATTTGGAAAGAAAGGCAAAACGAGAGGACCATTTTGAGCTGAAAGTCCCTTGGCAACACTGCCAATCCCTGTGCAAAGTGTAATTCTCCCAAAGTGCCTGGTTTATGGCTGCACCTACCTAAAAAGGTGGGGAAACCAATTGTCAAGGTGGTATAAAGTATTTCCTGCAGACATGATCCTAACCTCACCAACCCACCGACAGCCCAGTATCAGCGTCCAGAGCAGGAGCCTCTCCCAGCACCCAAAGCCAGGGCCCCTATGGGACCTGAGCATCACTCAGGGCCAAATAACATCCTGCAGCTTGTAAATGAGCAGCCCCCACCCCAGCACCAGGGCACAGGCCAGTTCCTCTCAACATGCCCAAACACCATATCATGAGATGCCAGGGGCGTAGAACAAAAACTGTTTCTCCTTGTCTTTATTTTTCTTCACACCTTTTCTGAGGTTCCTGCTTCAGAAAATCACCACCAAGTCAGATGCCATCTTGAGATATAACAGTGATGTTTTCGTGATACCACAGCAGACACAGCCCCTCTGAAACAGTGATCTCAGGACAAATAACATAGTCTTGCTCTTCAAAGTCTTTTGCTTGTAGCTAGGATTTCCTTGGGTTCAATTCCTGGAACAGTAAGAATCTCTCTCCCAAAATACAGCCAACAGAAACTGAGGGAGGCCATGTTTCCAGTGAAAATAACTTAAAGGTCTCCCAGTCAGTGAGTAAACTGTTCAAATGCCACCACACCAATCTTGACATTGAATTATGGTGCCTTGATGTTCCCTTATTCCTCCAAGGTTAGTAGGCAAGGGCTGATATGGAAAAATCAGGAAATTTGTCCAAGGAGAGCAAGCATACAATGTTATTACAGCTCTCATACTATGCAGAGGTCCTGCATCCTTTTCCTTGCATTTCATTCACTGCTTGCAAGCTGTAGATTCAATCAAAATAAAATTATGAGAATAGCCTCACACCCTCCAGCTTCTGTGGGGAGGGCACCCTCTCTGAAGCCACAGCTTCTGTGGTCAGTGCTTGGTTTGCATTATTGAACAGTCTCACAGTGTCTGCCAGACAAGGCACCGCCCTGCTGCAGTGTCAAACTGCTTCATCTTCACTGAGCATTTCCATATTTACATAAAAAATGAGACATACCAAAGCATAATATATTTATGCTATATCTCAAGCCACCTGCGCATTATCATTCCAGTAACCTCTCCAGCAGGAAATGAATTCCACATCTTCACAGAGTAGAAATGTGAAAATTAATTGTTAAGCTACAAATGGATCATTGGGAAGCAAAATCTGTGGAGGATTTTTCAGCCAAAATTAAACCTGTTATCTCTAGTGAAAAGAGATTTATCATTTTAGTATCTTTAAATCAGGTTCAGGCATTTATTAGTGATTGCTCCTTAATCAAGTATCTGCAAAAATAGTGTATACCAGTGTGTGTGAGTATACAACTGCAAGTCACCCAAGAAAATGTTCTGAGCTATACTGGCATTTATGCATATATATGCATATTTGTATGTATATTTGTTTGTATAAGTACATAAAGTAGTGCCTACAAGTCACCTGCTGTGACAGAAAAGTCAGAAATATGGTCATGGGAATGCTGAACTAACAGAAGAAGAGCTATTCTGTCTTCACTTCCTCTTCGTTTTGAAATGCCAGGAGTGGCCTACCTTGACCTCTGTATATTATACATTCATTTTCTTGAATGTCACACAAGAGGAATAACTGCCAGATCAATATCAATATCAATATTAATATTGTCCTTCTCGAGCCAGCCCAGGCAGCAAAGGAGCACAGTGTGAGTGCAGGGAGCATATTAACCCATCAGTTTGTTAATTCCAGAGCTCAGCTTCAAAGCCAAAGTCAAAGCCTACACTGTGCAGCTCTCCAGCTGACTCCTTGCAGCCATGACCCTGCTCCACCAGAGCTCCAAGCCCATTGCCAGGGTGGGCACATATCCAACAGCTGCCTGTGACCCATCCGAGCCCCTCTGTGTCCAGGTCAGCAGCTGGGCAGCATCGTGACAGCACCACCAGCAGATCTCCCTCTCTGCTCTAGGATCCTGCTGCCTCACTCTGTTGCAGGGTTGTCTAAAAGCCAGAGAAGGCAAAAGGATTTTCTCTGCTCTTGATCACAGTTTATAAATCATCTGTCAGTGGAGTCCATCCCCTGCCAAGCAAACAGTACTTGAAAGAATAAAAAACAGGTCTTCACCTTAGTGCAGAAAAATTACACCTGCTATTACTTCTGAATTTGAGATTAAAATACAGCAATAGCATGACAGACAAGCAAACCAATGATACTGCAGTCTTTCTTTTCTGGTCAGGTCTTCCCTTTTTGTTTTAAGTGATCACATTTTCTCATTTAATCTCAGGTATTGCCAGAATGTTTTTCCCCTTACAGTCACCAGCATCTGGGCTTACAGGGAAATGGATAACAGTGGTTACGTACAGTCAAATTAATGAAACACAATCTTTTCCTCCAACGCCTGTCATTAGCAGAGGTCCAGCTCTGCTGCAGCCCTACGAACCCCGCATGGAGAGGAAAGCTGAACTGGAGCAAACAAGAGGAAGGATTGCTATCCAATCACCACCCACCACTGTGCTTTCCATTTATTACATAACCACTGACCACCAAAGCACTAAATGGAGACTTAGGGCATGCAGAGCTGGCATTGGACTCAAATACTTGATATCTACCACAGTATTAGTGAAAACAGGATGACTTCTGCTCCTTCCCCCAAAACAGCCACGTTAGAAATCCCATTGCCCTACTATCACACTCAGAGGATTCCTACCTTAGATGCAGTTAAATACTAAACTAGAATTTTCAAAGTCTGCAGTCACTTTGTCCTTGTCTTTTCTATAGAGTGAAGCTTCAATTCCTGTCTTCAGCCTCCATCCCCAGCTTGGTTTTGGGTGCCTACTTCTCCCAGCGTGGTCTTTGCCATGGGTATATCTACCCATGCCCAGTCTGCAAGCTCTGTAATGCACAGCACCAGGCATGCTCTTGGTGCTTACTGAATGCTAATTAATGGGACATGTGGAATGGCACAGAGATTAAGATGAAGCATTTTCTCTCACTGAAGAATGATTAATTTATTGTACAGCTGTGAGTGTTGTGCTTTGTTAGCAGGACATTGTGTGGCAGATAGGCACACACACAAACAGCACCCCATCAGAATATTAATTAGTGCTTCTGTATGCAATTTATTAAAAAGACAGTGTTCTACATTCCACAAGACTAATGTTACAATTAAAATACTTTAATAACTCTCACAGTAATTTCCATAGCCAAGTATTCATCCGTGCCTACACACTCAGAGAAAACAGGGCTGGAGATAAATTCTCTTTAGAACATTTAGATCTTCAGCCAAGAAGAGCCAAACTGGGAGAACAAATGGAGGATCCATCTCCAAAGCCATGAATACACTGTGCCCAGTGGGAGTCTGCATCCATCAATCAATCAATCAATCAACTGTTTTCACATTTTTCATATTTGGCAGCTAGTAGGATGTTCTAGCATCACACTGAGGTTAACTCCCAGTAGTGTTTAAGTCAGGCCCTGAAGCACACACAGGAATCCCACTATGTCCTGTTTGCTCTGTGATTAAAGCCTAGCTCTTGGTAAAAGTCTGACTGCCTTCCCTCCTGTGACTGTGTTGACTGGCAAGACCACCACAAGGAGATTCTGGTCACTCTTACACTGGAGCTTTTTCATGAATTAGACATACTGCTCAAGAGACCATCTTGTTTTGCTGGCCACAGGCTGCAGGGCAACTGCACTGCTGCTCTGGCAGCCTGTCCAAGGCAGCAGAAGACATGTGACACCTCCAGGCTGCCCAACCACATTCCAAAGAGGACACCACCTCTTTGATAGATACTGACCTCCACGTGAAAGAGAGAGACATCCCTCCCAAAACAGCCCACACTCAAAGAGGGCAATGGCACAAAACAACAATGCCAGGCCACACAGGCCTTCATTTTCAAAGATGTATTATCTAGGTTCAAGAGATGGGTTAACACAGAGTCCTCAGCTTGATTTAGGCTGTGAACACCTTGGGTATAAAAATTTCCTTTTATTTAAAGGAGAATTGCCTGCTTGGCACAGCTGTACCATGTCCTGATAGGACCATCCCAGCAGAGACCTTCCACAGCTCCAGCACCCAAGGAGCAGCTGGGTCCTTGGCTGCAGAAGGAGGGATGATGGAATGAGAGAAGTGCTGGCAGGGATGAGCGATCAGGGAAGATGGGCATATTTTATCTGTCATTGTTAAACTACATGGCAAATGGCATTGTATAAAGAAGTATTCTAATGTTTCTCTGAAAGAGTCCTATCTTGATATGTTCCATGGAAAAAAGTTTCTGAACTATTTAAAATCAAAATTCGTGGTCTTCCTTCATGTCCAACTGTTCTTTTCTCTTCCCATTGCACTGACAGTAGAACAGAGCACAACAGGGCAGGTTGGAATATATTTTTCACCTTATTAGGTGAAGCTGCTTGACATCCATGGCACTGTTTGACACCCCACTGAGATGCTGCATTTCTAGAAATTTGTCTGATGTTTCCACCAGAAATATTTTTAGGTTTTCTCTTCTGCAAAGCATTTCAAAATTCCAGCTTTTCACTCCAGTTAAGGACAGAGACAAACTTCATGATGCTGGAATGTCTCACAGTACTTACCATTTCATCGGGCTGCAGTTCAGCTGATGGGTATGTGTAACACCAACCTCTAACTCAAATTTTGAAATTTGAGAATTTCAAAGATAGGTTCAAGTACAAACATCAAACCTGACTGCAGGCAAAACTGAGCCTGCTTTTCTCTGGGGCTGTGAATCACAGTGATGCTATTAGAAATGAAGGATATAATGTATATCAAAACCAAAAATCCAACCTTACAAAAAAGGACTATGTATTCAATATTCACCTTGCTCTAGATATCACAACTATTTCCAAGCACACGGGTCATATGCCTCTCTCCAACCCATGTCAAAGCATACTACTTTGTCAATGCTAGTCCTGCATTAATAGATATTAATGGCTTTTTACCTTAGTTTCAAATTGACCCAAGATCTTCAATATCTTGATAGGTTACTTGAAATTACTGTTCAAGTCAGCTCACATTTGTCATATATTTAAGTCACAGGTATTGAGCTTGTCAGCTGAATTGCCAGTATTGGACTTGGCAGCTGAATTTTTCAATTTGATGTCAGAGAAAACCAAATTGTTATTGACACACCACAGGAAACATCCTGCTCTCTGGATACAAAAAGTGAAAGGTTACCACAAGGAGCACCTGGGGAATTGAGAATATAAAAAAGGGAAGAATGGGTTATCATTAAGTCAGAAAGCAGTCCTGAGAAAAAAGAAAACAATCTGTGTTGCTATCGCGCTGGCGCGGTAGTGTGGAGGAAGGGTTTTAGAAAGGCCTTGGGAATGGGAAACTGAGGAAAAGATACATTTATGTATGCCCCATTGTTTTGGGGAAGTTTCACTTCAGCAGTTTTCTGTAACCCCCTTCTCCCCACCCCTGAGCAGTTCCCATTGGACTTGACCCCTGGGGTGGTTCTGATGAGCCCGGGCTGGACACTGTCTCTATTGTTTAGACCTTATCTCTTAATTTTGCTGTATAAAACTGTATCTGGGCAGTAGCCCAGGGTCTTTTGTCCCTGCAACTGTTCAGGCAATACAATCTCTCTGGACTGCATACAATTGACCTCTCTTCGTCTCTTTAATCCCGAATCCTCGCGGCGACCGAGGCGCACCGCCGCTCGGACCGTGCCAACCCAGCCGCTGCCTGGTGAGCCCAGTGCAGCGGGACAGCGGCAAACCCTGGTCCCCTGAGGGGACAGCTAGCCGGAGGGGTCCCGGGGGGCCGGGGAGGGACGGGGGACAGCCGCAAGTGACCCCCGAAAGCCGCAAATCTGTTTCAGCTTTTTGATGTTCTATCAAAAATTTCCTTGGCTGAACCTTCGTTAGTCAAGCATAGTAGGGCTCCTGGCTTTCCTTGGTCCCACCAGATTTTCTATTCCTCTTGGAAGACTTTCACTTCTGGACCTCAAGTCTGTGCTCCTTAGGCACACTTGGTTTTGCATCATTTGTTCAGCCAAATTGTTGGAGATGAAAGATGGTTGACAACAGTCATTTACCTGTAGTCAAAGTCTGTAAAACAAGAGTATAAATATTTATTTAGTCTAATAAGTAAATTACACATTATAGTGGTTATTGTACATTTAAAATACAAAATCAATATGTATCCAGAGATAAAAAATGGTAAGAAGGGAGCTGAGCTTCATTCACAACTTTTCATACAAAACTAATGTGTGTAAGACTTGTATATGCTTTTGTGCTCAGCTGGGCATTCATTTTTCAAGCTGCCTCTTTGATGGATGGATGGCCACACAGAAGATGTGCAAAGCAATGTCAGAGTGCGTGCAATAATTTTTAAATGACATGGTGTCACAGGGAATCATCTCTGATAACAAAGGCTCTGTGCAGGGTGATGACAGTCCTGAAGAGGACACTGTGATACTGAGCCTGTCATGAGCAACACAGCTTCAGGTTTCTTCCTGTCCTTCTTTCCTGATTGTCACTTAACAGAAAACACCACCTGATGAAAACTGGCAGCAGTGTTTTAGGGAGAGCAGGATGATGACACAAATTCAATAACCAGGGATCTTCTCCCAGCGATCAAATGAAAGCCTGGAAGAGTTTCACACACACTGTTGTTTGGGTCAAGAGTAGTTATTAGGCTTTCTTTTTGACTTGGACTTTGAAAAGTATATACTTGCTGTTCTTCTAGCACAGGCAGTCAAAAGAAAAGAACTACCTTTTATCTGTGGAAAACCTTTTAGCTATGCCAGGTGTGGTTCCCCTCTCTGTAACCTTCACCAAGATCCTTTGGGAGCTCTGTTCCACCCTCGGCAGCGGGGAGCGGGAGTAGTAATTCCATACAAGTCAATAAATTAATCCTGGGACACAATGGCTGAGTCAGATGTGTACATTTTGTCCTTGCTATTGACTGCAGAAAACCTAAAGGTATTGAGTAATAGTTTCCAGGATCCCTTGGCAGCAACCCCTTGAGCAGCTGCCAGTCATTGCTCTCCACATGGCCATCTCCATGCCAAGGTGGAACTGAACTGCTTCTGCTCAGCCTGAGCACCTCGGGACCAAAGGGAAGCTTCAATACTGCACATCTGGATCTCTCCTACTGCTCCCCAGGCTTCAGAAGTGACCTGGGCATGGGAGATAAGGGTCCCTATGAAAAGGCAGAGAGCGAGGTGCGAGTTCCTCAGCCACCAGCACAAAAGCAGCCCTCGCTGCTCCACTTCTGAGCTAAAGCCTCACCAGCCTGTTACTGTGAATGCCTTTGCAGAAGGCTTAGTTCCATGGTACAGCAATGCCCAGCAGTATGGCAGGATGCCACAGATGGAGCCCATGGCTGTGTGGCTGCACTGAATTCCCCAGGGAGGGATTACAGCTGATGTGTTTGACGAGGAGATTTATTCATGCACGGGATGCAGCCAGTCTCCTCATCTTCCATCTATTTTCTTGTAATTACAGGGACATATGGTTGTGTTTCGTAATTAATTTCCACAAATTAGAAGCATTCAAAGAAGGCTGCTTATAAGTAAACAGTCAGGGCCTTATGTGAGTTTGTTTTTACATTAATTTATTTTAAAATATTTGTAAGTAAGTTGGTTGTTGCAGCTGCAACAAAAAGATTTGATACCTTCAAAACCCATTTTCACTGGGGACCTCAGGGCCCTTAGTGAATCTAAACAAAATTGAATTCCCAACATTGTTCCATGGCCAGAAAATAATTTTTCTACAACGGAAGAGACAGAGACACAAAAAGTGAGGGTCTCAATTCAGCCTTGTAATAGGAACTGCAGCAGGGAAAATTTAGGTCAAAATGCTTTTGTTAAAAGAGGAGAAGAATCTGCAGGAATGACAATAAGATCAATGCTTCAATTCATATTTTTAGAATTTCCCTTTTTAAATGGCAAATATTCTTTTCCTGCTAACATATTACTGAATCATAATAGCATCAGACTTTTTACTACAAAGAAGTTCTGCATGCATTGTTGTAACTACTTGGATTTAAAGAGGATCAGTGCATAGACTAACAAGTATCAGAAATCCTGGCAAAGCTTACAGATGTCTTAGGCCATGAAGACTTGCTTTGCTTTTACTGCAAGTATATGCCATTAAGAGTTACTAATGATTCAGCACTTGACACATAGAAATAATCTTAAAATAAGAAGAAGGAATTAAGAGGTCCTGACATTTCCCTGAATACCCAGAATTCCTGGAAAACAAAGCAGTGGAATAATTCCCCAGGTAAGCAGCCTCCCAGTACCTTCCACATTTAATTGCAGCCTTGGATGAATGACTGGAAAAACAAACAGCAGTGAAAAAAATTCTGCCCTGTCAGTAAATATTTTCTATTTCTTATTTGCCTCAGTGTTAGATAAGTTTTTCCCTTTTTTGATATAGAGATTGAATAAAAGATCTACATTGCTACTTTTCAGTGGTTCCCCACAAATCTCTTCAAACAGAATATTCTGCTTTCACGGCTCAGAATTCAAATATACTCTGAATTGGTATAAATTAAATTGTCCTGCAGAAAAATAATAATAACAAAAGCTCTTCTCCAGGTAACTAACAAAACCTTGTTTAATAACTGTAGAATACAAAGGAAATTCCAGATATTTGAAGATGTGGGGCTTTCCCCTTCCCACACAGCCATTGTCCAGTACTGTTAGCAGTCAAAGGAATTACTCAGGAGAAACACAAATACTACAGGAAGGTATTTAAATAAATATGTAGAGCAGATTGCCTTATTCTATTCCTTTATTTAGAGGAGAAAAACAGTGAATTTTGTTTTGCATTTCCTAATGATTGTCCTTCTTAAGAATTGCATTTAATATTCTCTGACTGTAGAATCATGGAAAAATTCAAGCTAGAAGGGACTGTTAGAGGTCCTCAGTCCAATCTCCCACTCAAAATAGGACTAGCTTCAAAGCCCTTCAAATTTCAGGTTTTATTACCCTGCATATCAGCTCTTCTGGACCAGTAATAGAAATCTATTTAGAGCAGAACCACAGTGGCCAAAGATGCCACTCTGGGGCAGTCTCCTCCATTACAATCTGGAGGTGCCTTGAATAAACCCAACCTATGTATGAATTTAGCACTTCCCTGGGCTCAAGGCTTTCTCCATGCTCCACATAGGTGCAGTGGGAGCCTGCCCACAGACTCTACAGACCCATCCAGCACTGCTGGGTGCCCATGGAGCACATGAAGGGCACAGGGAGTGCATGGCAGCCCTGAACCCTACTCACCCAGGACTGTGCTGCGCCCAGCATACAGCCAAGATAAAGCAGAAGTGAGCTGGAACACCTGACGTGTGTCCCAGACTTGTTTTTCTCCTCTCCACAGCCTCACAGCAATGGAAGAAGCACCAATGCTCCTCAAGGTAGAATTCTGCCCTCTCTGACTGCATGATTTAGATCCAGACCTATTAAATCCAAATTATTATTCTTAATGCTGTGGTGGAGCAAAACGATGCAGGCAGTACCACACAGAGGCGAGACTAACAATGTTAGATCTCCCAGTCTCCAGTGGGATTTATTATGGCCATTTTTGACAGTCTTTGAGCCCAGCAGCAAAACCAACTGCACTCCCCCAGCACACACAGAAACACATTTTCACAAGCAGTGAATACCTTGTAAGCCAAGCACTCTCAGCACTTGCAGCAGAAAGGGATTATTCAGAAAATGGCTCTTCAAAAAACAGCATAATAGAAATTTAATTCTGCTGTTTGAAGGATTTGCACAAATCATTTGCCCAAGGAGAAAAACTATATCAGAGAGTAAAAACATGAGCAACTGGGTGTGATGGCTGTGCACCCCCCTGCCTTTGCTGGAACAGATGTGACTGGGAAATGTCCCACACCTCTCCTCCTGCAGCAGCTCTCTCGGCTCCCAACAGCGCCGCGCAGGTAAGCAAACACAGAGGAAATAATGACAAGATGAAGTAAATGAGGGAGAGAGGATCCCACATTATGTAACACTGCATTTAAAGGATTAATTGGGACAGCCTGATAAGGATGAATTGAATGTGTGAGAGCTACAGTTTTTTTAATTGAGCAGCTTTTCTCCAGGGAAGAGAGCTAAGTTTAAACCATCTGTCCAATTTTAGTGTCATTTGCCAAGGAAATGATTAAATATTTTAAGATTAAATCAAAAGCTGGGAATCAAGGCAGAAGCCTAGAAATAAACGATTTTGGGGTTTGTTTTACAGGCAGTAATATGAAGTTCAAAGTTGGTTAATTTTAAATACCATTCCTCCCTCCTGCACGCACATACACACATGCACATATGTTCATCCCCAATCAAGTGAAACACTGAGACACAAGGCACTTGGCAGCATCTGAGTGAGACAAAGCCCAGTGTGCAGCAAGGGACCAGAGGAAAAAAAATCTGTGAGAAAGGCTGGGACAGCATCTGCTGCAGAGGGAGAACCCAAAAAGGCACCTGGGGTTAAGGATCCTCTTAGGGAAAGAGTGAACATGGCAGCATTGACCCCACAAAGTCGTTTTCCAGGAGGCTAAGAGCACTTCTAAAGTCTGACAAAGGATCTGAACTACAGCTGCTAATCACAAGGCAACTGAAGAAATACTGAAATCTGAAGATTTCAGATGATGGCTCATACAAAACAACTCTTTCACCACCCCCACATGTTCTGCAAGCCCCATGGTGTCCACCCACCCCTCGTGTCCAGCCGTCAGGTGTTGACCAAGGTAAGAGAGAGGTGAGGGCACAAAACAGAGCTACTGAGCCAGCAAGTCCCCAGGTATCTGCTGGGGTAAGCCAGGTGGCCAGAGTTCATGTTTCCCTTCCTGTTCAGGGCACACTAGAAAGATTTTCCCTTTTTTATCTCACAACTGAAAAGTATCCAGCAGTCAGGACTGGAAATAGGCCTGCTGATAGGATTACCTGCTTGGAGTGGAGAAAGGTTTGTCTGGAAAGTCACTTAGCTCTCCTGACAAACACAGCACATTTCACTTAACCACAGCAGTCATGCTGTGCCCATTGCTGAATGATGCTGGTGGGAGCTGGGTCATGATTCAATTTTAGATTAAGAAGCCTACATTTCAGATGCTTACAGTTACACTGAGTGTAAAAATTCCCATCATAGTCCTCGGTGTTTTAGGGATCATTTTAGTTCTCTAACCAGAGTCAACAAGCACCATTTGAGGGCTCTCAGGGCGTCTGCAGAGGGCTGATGGGCACATCACAATGACTGCACAGACCTGTGTTCCGCTAGAGACATCCCAGGACCTCCCAGGACCATTAAGTGATGAAAGGGACACTGCATCTTCTTTGTGATGGCACAGCCTTCCCTGCTACACCCCTGGGCTCTGGAGCAGGGCTCAAGCCAGCGCTGCCTGCGGTGTCCCAGCACGACACCAGCCCATGGTGGCACCTTTTCCATTGGGAACTTCCTCGTACTCCTGCACCCCTCCCCCTTTAATGTGCAAAGCCCTGTGTCCTCCCAGGCAGACACAACAGCTGACAGAGACAGACTTCACCCTGCCCTTGGCACCCCTAGACCACGCTCACTGTGGGTGAGGTGTTGTGGTTGCACTGGAATTTAATCAGGGGCCAGTGGCAGTACAGATTTCTCTGTAAAGTCTTAAGTTGCAGGTCCAAGTTTTAAAGGGAAAACCTTGGGTTTTATTTCTTCTTATTATAAAGGAAGTTTCTATCCTTTCTGCCTAGGAAGAAACCTGGAGAACATGAGAAAAGCAAATCAAACCAATGAAACAAAGGTGAACATCAGTAGTATTTACCTCTAAAATCTGATGGTTTTTAACCCAAACTCATAATGGCCCAAAAATTTATACTCCTGGCAATGCTGTAGGGGAGGGATTAATCTCAGTTTTATCCTGCATTTGCCTAGTCTGTCACTGAGATCTCTTTTAATGCCAATGAGGTGAAACAGGCACTTTCATCTCAGCAGGTGTCTCAGACATCACGTTAGATGTTGGATGTAAAACTTCACTAACTCCAGGCCAAAAAAAAAAAAACATATCCTAGCTGATCACTGTTGCAAAATGATAATAGATTTTTTTGAGGTATAATTTAAATAGGTTTTAAGACATAAATGTTATTTTTGTAGGGCAGCCAGCTCCTTAACCTCATTTACAGATTTTTTTTAATTTCTGGTTTTATCTTCCCTCAACAACTGGTGCATTTCCTAATGTCCAGCTAATCACATTGATAAGCTTCCCTTTTACCCTTATTAAATATTGATTTGTTTACAGAACTTTTCACACCACATCTTAACCAGAAACTACTTTGTAACCAAAGTAATTTTTATCAATGAGAAAAATACAATTTTTCTTCAGGTATTCAAATAACATTTTCACATTATTTTTTCTTCTTTGAAAAACAGCCACTTATCAAGTACCCTGATTATGCAACCACTTGTGGAATTTACCTCCTGCTTGCAGAAAATCTGTCTAACTCGAGTATGACCCCTTGCACCCAGGGAAAAAAACCTCACTCTCTATCCAGTGGTTTCTGTACCCTTGAAACAACTCTGATACTGGCCTTCTCCAGAGAACAAATAAAAGGCCAACTTTCCACTATGGAAAGGAATTTTAACTTATAAAAATGTACTGTGAAATTTTATAATGCTTTGTAATTTTAGGACTGCCAGGGCTGTTTTATTAGGAGCAGCAGAAGCTCTTGAGCATCTAGACTGGAATGATGAGGCATTACAGAGTAACCAAATTCTTACCATAACCATTAGCATTTCTTTCTTGGTGAAGAAAAGATATTTGCAAATATGGGAATTTTAAAAGTGAGAATATCTAATATTTTTCCTTTCTTATGAAAAAAGCAGGTATTATTTTGTATGCAGAATTTTTTTTTTCTGTTCAGGAAGTTCTTTAACCACTGAATTTTTTCCCTTTTGACAATATTATTTATTTCCAACCTGACTTTCAATTTAATGAAGGAAACTAAAGCTGCATTCATTCTTGGTAAACTTAAATCAGAAATTTTCAGATGAAAACAATCTTCATCAAATTATAAATCATATTTTCTTCTGCCATTGGAAAATGTGTTGAAAAATACAGTCTAAAATAGCCCATGTACAACCAGTCTGTGTGCCTATTTTAAAACAAGTATATTGGATATTTATTCCTCTTTGTTGAATTATACTTTCTACATAAAACCACAGCTTGTGCAGACTAAGATTAAATTTCTTGCTAGAGCTACTTAGAGGAAAATTATAGAAAAAGGAAGATATGACTGAACCAGATTCCACAGTCCTTTTTTTTCCCCTGGTTATTTCTATCTTATCTTTAGAGTACTTTGATGCTGAAAGATGACAAAATGTACGAAACTCAGTGCCTGTGGGCTGATCCCTCTGAACTGTTGACCAAAGTGAAAACACCAGCCCTGGTGCAATCAGTGAGCACCAAATATGTCTGCAAGATTTTTGTCAGAGCGAGGGACTGGACCATATTCTTGGTGGTTGCTCTAGGGGGGACAGGCACCCCTTCCCAGTGCTTCCCAAGTCACCACAACCTTTATTTTTAGTACCAGCTGTGCTTAAATAATTACAGCCTGTTCCAGGCTGGACCACTACAGATGCAGAACTGGAGGAAGAGAGGGCAGGAAGGCTGTGGGAAGGCTGGAGCACAAGTCTTACCAGGAGCAGCTGAGGGAGCTGGGAGTGTTTAGCCCAGAGAAAAGGAGGCTCAGGGCAGACCTTATCTACCACCATCTGAAAGGAGGCTGTAGCAAGGCTGGGGTCAGCCTCTTCTCACAAGTAGCAAGCAATAGTACAGAGAAGATGGTCTCAAGCTGCACCAGAGGAGGCTTAGATATCAGGAAAAATTTCTTAACTGGATAGGCTGTCAAGCACTGGAACAGGGTGCCCAGGGATGTGGTGGAGTCCCCATACCTGGAGGTATTTAAATATGTAGCACTTAGGGATGTGGTTTAGTAGTGGAATTGACAGTGCTGGGCTAATGTCTGGACTTAAAGATCTTAGATTTCTTTTCAGCCTAAATGATTCTGTGATTCTCTGATTCCATGTTTTTATGAAAATAAAAGGGAACTGAGAGTCCAAGACTCACATCAGAAAACCACCTTGCCAACCGCTTAAAAGATGTTTTCTATAGTTGGCTTGATTTGTTGTTTTAATTCCATTTTCCAGCTCCAGCTGCAAACAGCTTCAGGACATGGGTGGTGGAAAACTCCTCAACCCAGCCAGACCACCCTGGGACATTTTGCTGGGCAACCACACAAAGAAAAAGGGGCTGTGGTTGGGGTTTGACAATACACCCTGCATTGGCTGCTACATGAGGTGTCGCCAAGAAAAACCCAAGGCCCCTTCACCTCTCCTTAGTAGAAGAGATACTGCTGATCAGCAGAAATGAGACTGGGAAGCACTGGCTCTGGGCCCCAGCACAACAGCCCTGTTCTATAAGCTGAGAGGATCCTGTAACATAGGGATTTTATTGAAATAACCTTCTTGGATGGTAAAGGCACTAAAATCGGGAGGAGTACCACCTTCTAGCAGCAGAACCAGAGAGCAGCTTGCCTGGGTTCTGCTGCAGCAGCTGCAGACCACATACTTACCTTCTGGGACCTTCTGTGCAGCCACAGGCTATGGGCTCCAGGCAAGGCTCCACCAGCATCTCCAAGAAGAGATCATCCATGAGGCTCTGGGTGCAGCTTTCTGTTAAACTCTGTCTTCTCTGTCAATCAAAAGTCAATGTGTGTCCTACAACATCCTCCCTCTGCTTGCAAGTTATACCACACAAGACCACAGATTAATCAACTCTGGCAAAGAAGAATCCCATACAGACAGCACAGACCCTCTAAATAAAGCTGGTGCACTGTCTGCTGTGACTTGCTAAGGTAGGTTAAGCACCTCTTCTCCTAAGGCAAGAGGGGATTCATGACTACAAAGTCTGTGGTGTTGCTGATATTACTGTCCATTGTCATATACATCTGTGTCAAACAGCCAGAACTCCTCAGATCTTATTCTTCTGTAGCACAAAGGTGTGGGTGTGTAGTTTGTGCACATCACTGCAGAAGTGCAGGCCAAAAAACTGACATGAACTTAAACTGAGAAGCTGTGAAGTGGGGCTGCAGAAGAGTCTGTGCCAGACATAACATCTCACTGCACTCTGCAAGCTCCCCCCTCCCTGACACAAGTGTCCAGGGATCACCCTGCAGCTCACCAAAGCAGGTACCTACCCGCAGGTGCACCTCTGATGCCTCTGCATCACTGAACTAGATCAGTTTTGTCCTGAGTACACCGTGCTGTATCCAGATCTCTCTCTATCCTATTCATTTCAGTAGCTTTCAGGCAGGACATGTTTTCTTCCAGCTTTTAAATCCTGACTGATATTCGTGAAAAGTTTTGCTAACTCGCAAAGCAGCAGGGGAAGGGATATGGAGGAGGAAAATTAATGTTAGTACAGAGATATTCTGCACGACTTCAAGACAAAAAAAATAGCCAGGGAGACTTTTAAAGAGACACAGCTAATCCAATGGTCTTGAAATAAAAGCAGAAACAAAGGCAACATATTAGCATGAATCTAGGAAGTTGTATAATCTGAGAATTAGAAACTGTGGCTGAATCTCTACATTGAGAGAAATTTTTCTGGAGAAACTGAGACTGAAGTAAGTGCTGTAACCCAGTTTCAGTGCTCCAGAAAGCCAGTGGCAGAGTCAGGACTTAACTGGCCCAGGCCCAGTGCAGTGCCTTTTGCATACAGCCTGCTATGTTTGAAAGGTGACCCTACATTCTCATACTCCTACCCAAAATAGAGAGGGATAACATTGTCTTCCTGAGATCAGGAAATATATTATCATTAACATGGACTCAGTTCCAACCCTAACACCTGTCCTGACGGCAACAGAGCCCCGTTTGAGCAGCTCAGCATAACTTTTTTTTGTGCTGGATTTGAACACTCATTGGAGGAGGACCTGACCTGGTGTCTGCTGCCTCCCTCAAGAAATTAACACATCCACTATGGGGAATGTTTGATAGGAAGGATGTCTTCCTTCTCCAGGAGACAAGTGGTATGGCTGAGGTGCTTTGCTAAAGGCACAAAATGGACCCACAGCTGTACCACAATGACAATCTGATGTCTTCCAAAGGCCTCTAAAAATTGGTTTTCAAAGGGATCTGAAAATGATCCCTACTTCCCATCATATCTAGGAGGAACACTGCTGTTGAGAACAGCCTTTAGCAATACTACTTTAAATAAAAGCACAAATGACAATTAAAGGAAAAAATAATTGGCATTTCATGCTCTCTTTTATATACTTTTCTTTTTGGGTAAAGTTTTGTGTGATGGGTTTAAAACTAGATCTAGATTGTGCCTCTCGTGCATCAGACAGGCTAACTACAAGATACTGAGACACTTGAAAGTCAGAAATGTAGGTGATGTGGATAACATCTTCAAATAGTGCAATAATAGCGTTCAGTCACTCAAGGTCTTTCATTTTTGGAACTGCCCCATATGAGCGTGACATTCATTAGTTCAAACCTGTATCGTGCTACAGCAGTTTGAAAAAAAAAAAGTCACTAGGAAGAGTATTAAAAATTTCATGAAGAAGTCTTTCCCTCAGGCATTTCTTTCAAGGTCAGAAAGCCTCACTCTTGTTTTTTCTGCTGACATGAAAACATGCAGAGAGATGGTGGAAAGTGAAGACCCACACCTAATTATGACCTTTAATTCTGAAAAACCTTCATCTTCACACAGCTTTTTCAAATGTGACTTTCTTTGATCTCCATGAAATTAAGAAAAATATGTGCCCTGTTCCCTGGCATGCCTGGTGTAGGATGCCTACGTAGAAAACCTCTCAGGGACCAGCAGAGCCTCGTGAATAAAAACTGCTCCAAACCCTCCTTTACCCAAGTCAGAAGGAAATATTTGTGACAGATGAAAGCTATGATAAGGGCTGCATCTCAGTTTTTTGCTTTCTTGTAGCACAGCAAAGTTCACTTGGCTTGTGGTGAGGGACCGTGTCCCCCCAGAGGCTCCTGTGCATGACCAGATCCCAGGGAACACACACCTGGCTCTAGTCTCCATCCCAAACCCCGAGCCCCTGCCCTACCCATCATCCAGCCCTTCAAATCCTCAAACCAACGTTTACAGCATTTGATCTCAAGGATCATTGGCAGCATCAAGAGGAGAAACACATTCATTTGGGTTCCTCTGCCAGATAAAGCATGGCTATTCCCAATGCCACTTTCAAACATCAAGATTTAAAAAATTGGGTGAAAATACAATTAATGGAGTTGTGCATGGAGGAATTCTATCAGCATTAAAAGCAGAGCTTGTCAGTATTTTATGACTTTTCCTTCTACTCAGCTCCAGCCCTTTTTTATTTTTTTCAGAAGAAGAGGACATTTGTTATAGTTCAGATGTGTTTTCCAAAAAAGTTCAGTTTTCTGATGACTAAATTTATCAAAACCACACAGTAACACGGAAGAAGATTTTGAAAGCAGCAGTGTGATTTAGGTACGTAAATTCTCTTCTGCAATAATAATGAAGACCCTGTTCTGCCATTTCATCAAATTTGGCTTCAAGGCTCCTACAGGAACACAGGAGTTCCAGGAGCAAATTCGCCCCATCAGTTTTGTACAAATTCACCTCTAAAGTTTTAAGTTCTTTTTTTTTTTTTTGAGAACTTTACATCTGTATTTATTAGACTTTATTATTTATCAGGAGTTGAGTACCACCTGCCCAAACCACCCTAAATTCAGACAGGCACAGTCTCTCTTAAAGCCAGCTCAAAAACTTGAAGTTGATGCAGCCTGTAGCCTGTGCCATGTCCTCTGAGCAGTTTGGGAGCACAATTGCATTCCCAGCAGGTCTGACAGGCAGTTGGCAATGCCCAGTGCCCTCTCCCCTTTGCTGTCCCAGCTTCTCATGTTTTCAGCTGATGTCCCCTCTGGTTGTGCAGACACAAATTTTCACAGGCCTATTGTGGAGTCAAGATCATGGAAATGGTCTGGGCTTTCCAAAAGACAACGGCAAAGGATCTCTAAGAAGAAAAATAAATATCCTTTTTTTTAGACTTGATAGCATATCCATAAAAATAAGAGCAGCAACAAGAGACGAAAAAGTGACAGGATTCTTCTCTGTGGAAAAAAAATATATTTTAAAAAAATTGTAGATGGCAATCCAACCTGACCTTCCTGAAAATCAGGAGGACCTGATCTTAGGTTCCCCTCTAAGACTTCTTCTCCCTCCCTTGGGTGCACACCCTTGATGTCACCTGCTGATGCTTGTGCCCAGAGCTCCAACTCCCCAGCAGGACCAGCTGTCCCTGCAGGCCACCTCCAGCACAGGCAGTCCAAGCTCAGCCAGCATTCCACACACACTCTCACTGGCATTTTGACTTATCTCATACAGGGAAGAAAAATACCCTAAAACAAAGCCCCAGACCAGCGCTGCTATGCTATGGCAGGATTCCCTCATGGCTTAACAACATGTAAGATGTGCAAGGAAGTGACTGAGTCATCATCCCTGGACGTATTAAAAATATATGTAGATGTGGCACTTGGGGACATGTTTTAGTGGTGGACTTGGCAGTGTTGGGTTAATGGTTGGATTTAGTATCCTAGAGGTCTTTTCCAATTTAAATAACATTATGATTCTAAATTCAAAGCTTCCTGCAAGGTTGGGAATTTCATAACCACACCCTTGTGGCAGGAGTATCCCACAGGGCTGAGCTCTCTCAGCCTTGCACATATGGGAGCACATCAGAGCAGCTCTTCCTCATCTGCCCCTGCTGGGACATTACAACTTTGAGACCACTGACCACCACCCCTCTGTAAAATCTAACTGAAACTAGATTTTCATGCATGTGCAGGGCTTCTTCTTTCCAAGCAGAAAGACAGCTGCTCTGGCACAGACTGCAACGCTCAGCTTCATTTTCATAGGAGGTCAGCCTAAAATCTTGTCCAGCCAAGCACAGAAAGGTGATAGCCACAGTTACTGCAGTGGAGAGCTGGGCAGGCAGGATCAGCCCAAGCAGCTCCCCCCCATCTTTTTATAAGGTACATCCAGGAGGGCCCTGAGTCTTCTGAGTCCTGGGCCAAACCACAGCATTGCATCCAGGTGCAGAAATCTCCAAAGATCATGATCAAGGCCAAAAGAAGCCTCCTCTAAAGTGACATCAAAGACCACAGCTGAGTCAGCTGATGGATGTGCCCCAAGGGCTGCACACAAGCCGTGGGGACCCGGGGAAGCTCAGAGCCCATGGGGACTCGGACCAGTCCCAGCTGCACACGAGGAGGAATGACTCTCATGGGTGCCAGATGAAGAGCAGCCTGACAGAACACAATGCCATGCCCTAGGATAGCTTGGCACTGCTTAGACACAAGCCTCAGCTTCACTGTTTTACTGGGCACAATCCAGCAAATCCATTTACTCCCCAGCTAATTCTCATTTTATCACCCTCTAATTTTATGAGAACTTCCTAATACAGATAGCTCCTGCACTGTGTATACAGAAGGTTTCAGCACTGACCTTTAAGGATAATGGCTCTGTCTGCATTTGAGGTATTTGTACTTGTACACTTTAAGCCAGATCTTGTGCTGACAAGTACTGTGAGCAATATTGGTGGCAGTCCCAGCAGGCCAAGCAGCGCCCCAGTCACAGGTGTGCAGGGAGTCTGTGTGGGGATGGAGCAAAGGAGCTGTTGTGCCCTGGCATCAGGAAGCTTCTGACAGATCAGTAAAGAAAGATGCTGCTGCTAGCTTTTGGACAGCAGTAGCATCTTTTCAGCTGCAGAGGCAAAATCTGAAAAGCAAAAGGACCAAAGGATCTAGGCTGGCTCAGTGCTCACCACCAGTTTTATTTTCTTCCTCATAACACCCAGGCAAGATGTTGAAGCAAACTGTCCAAGCAGTGCTTTCTGTACAGTTCATGGTTCAGTGACGCAAAGTCTTCTTGGGATAAAGGACCACAGCACTGAGGTTGCTGCCACTGCCACCATCAGCCTCCTCTCTAGTGGCAGTCTACCCCATGCCCCGACCCCTTGTGTTTTCATACCCCTGTAGAGTCCACAAGCCCTGTGTGCATTCACTGACAAACACAAGAAACTGGTGCTCCAGGGAGCTTTCAACATAGAAAGAACACACAGGAGAGGAAAATAACATTAAATGACTGTTCTGTCCATAGCCAGCCTGGCTTCTGAGCACAGTGCCCACCATGAAGTTATGATTAGGAGTTAAGTTTATCTGCTCATGCACCTTGCAGAATAGCATATTCTTGCAAAAGCCAGTGTAATTGATTTCATCATACTTTTATCATCCTACTAGTAAGATATATGAGTGCTCATATCCTCTGCTGGACAGCATAACCTTGGGCATTAGGATACTACACAGCTGAAGCCAAATGAGAACTTTCATTACCTGAGACTAATGTTTATTTTTAAGTCCCAAAATGCAAAATGCAAGCAGAATTTTGGCATCACAATTGTGTTTTTCATCAAACCTTCATGCAGATGGAAATCTTCATATATATATAAATATAAATATATATATATATATATATATATATATATATATATATATAAATATACTATAGAGCTGGGTTAGAGATCCACACAGAAGAGAAAACACTTTCAATCTGCACAGAAAGACTTAGAAGCAACGAAGACCTGATCAAAGGAAAAGAGACCAAACAAAACAATAGGCATCTCCCCTCACATCTGACTACAACACCTGGATCCCAAAAGCAATTTTCAAGTAATATCATAGAAACATTTATTGCCTCCAGTAAAGTATTTGCAGACAGTGAAACCTGGAATGGCTAATAGGCACTTATCCATGATCTGCATCTAAAGAGTTATTATTAGTTAATGAGCAGACAGCAATTCAGAGTTCTAATTTTAGCACCAACACATGCCAGGAACTGGAAACAAAAAGAAGCAAGGAGAAACAGGACAGGGCTGAATAAAAAAAGGATGTTCTACTGCCTTTCCATCAGTTGTAGAAACTGTCCCACCTGCCACATCTCTAACACCAGTTTAGTCTCCAGACAGCAGCAGTCACACCATGGTGTGGAACACAGACCTGGCACTGACCAGAGATCAGCCAGTCTGCATCTCCCCTCCTCAAGGCAAGCTCAGGTCTCCTCTAGCAGGTCCTGATCCACCTCTACAGCTGTGCAAAAGAAATGCTGCTACTAGGGGTTCCCAAGGACTGGGGCTATGCCTTTGAATGTCTCTTCCTCTTCTAAACTAGGATATCCTTCAAGAGCAAAAGACTTCACTGTCAGGCTGGAAAGACCCAGCATCACCATCCTAGTGAGACGTACGTGACCGCTGTGAAGAAGCAGTGGATGGTGCTCGGTGCTGCAAGGACTCCACACCCAGCAGGGAACAAGTATCCGGCAGTGTCAGTCATGGGCAAGCCCCTGTAAATACGTAAGAGAAATCTTAAACACTGAATCATAACAGCACAGCTCTGGCTCTTCAGAGAGCTTGGCAGATGTACCCATCTTTGGCTTCACAGCTCTTCATCAAACAGGGCCAAGCCCTTAACTGGGTGTCCAGAGCAAACAAAAGCTGAACATGGCACTGTGACACTTAGTTTCCACTTAGCAGGCAGGCAATTATTCTCATGTTTAATTGTATCTCATGAGTGACACTCACAGGCCCCATGCTGTTTAAAATGTGACATATTTTATTTATCATAGCAGCTTCTACAGTTCTACAAATGGATGACACACAGCCCATTATCATTTTGGAAGCATTATTATTCACACAAACATGTCCCAGAACCTTAGAAATTTTTTTTAATTCCTTTTTTTCCTACATGCCTTTTAAATTCAGTATGCAAATTCCCTATCTTGCCAATGAAATTTCCTCCTCCTCACCAACCCAAAATAAATTAGAGAACAAGCTGCTATCTCTAAAAGCTTTATAAATAAAACATACAGCACACACACACACATAAAGGCTACAATTTTAGAGTACTTTTGTATCCTGGATGGATTTAGAGATGTCATTGCAAATGTACAGATGCTGCCAGTCCCGGGCGCTTAACAAATGCTCTGAGGTTTGACATCCCATCAGACTGTAGCCCTTTGTGGTAGCTGAGGCTTCCCAGGGCAGAAAGTAACATGACAATTGCTTCTATCAAAGAGAGAAAATAATGGCAACCACAGTGTCAAATACATCAAGGGACAAAACTAAAATCACTCTTTCCTGGCTCAACTAAATAAAAAATTATGACAGTTCAAAAGAATGTTAAAAGTTTTCTGGAAGTAGCTAAACCACATTATTCCAAGCTGTCAGTGGAAACATTTGCTTTTTTCCTTACCTCAAAAAGTAAGTATTTTTCCAAAAAATAAAAAGTTTAAAATTTGATTCGAGTTTTGATTCTTCTACCTTTCTTTCCAACCAAAACATACACAATGTGAAGAGAGAACAAGAAAAGAAAGTAGTTACAGAGCTAAGAAATCCTGTTTCCTCTACGAGATTGGGCTGGTTTTTAACTCGATTAACACAAAGCTGCTGTTGAGGCATCGCCCATCTGTCGGTGATGCCCGCAGGGGATGGTGCGGAGGTGGCCTGGCAGAGACAGAGCTGCACTCAAAGCTCTCCCTGGCTCCCAGCCCTGCAGCTCGGAGACTAAACAGGCAGCAAAGGTGAAAAAAGGGGGAAAAGAGAAAAACCAAAGCAGGAAAACAACATTACATTTCAAACTGAATAGCTTGGAACTTTTTAAGCCAGGTTTGGAAGAATGAGGTGTCATCTACCAAAGCAGTCCTCCGATGCCAGCAGCACCCACTGCGGGCGAGGAGACAGCTCACTCCTGCCTGCCCAGGGCTCCCAGGGACCGGCCACAGGATCTCTGTGTGATTCCCCAGGGACCGGCCACAGGATCTCTGTGTGATCCCCCAGGGCTCCCAGAGACCGGCCACAGGATCTCTGTGTGATCCCCCAGGGCTCCCAGGGACTGGCCACAGGATCTCTGTGTGATCCCAGCACAGAGCAGGCACAGAAGTATCACCAGCCCTGAGCAACCCTGGGAACAGAGGTGGCCCTGCATCAAGCCTGAGGTGAGGAGTCTGGGTCTGCAAAAACCTCTGTCTGTCCACCTAGCTTGCTAAATAAGTCTCCAAATAATCCCCTTCCTTTCTTTAGGGCTTAAAAGGCTCTCAAGGGATCAAACAGGTGGATTCAACAGCCAAAATGGGTTCTGCAGACAAGTGCCTGCCACAAACGCTGTCTTCCTGAGCCAGATCACAAGTGCAGTTAGCTTCAAGTGCCACGGTGGCCACTAAAAAGCTGAGACAAAAAGAATCATGCTGGAAGTTTTAAAAGGTCAAATGCATTTTAAACATTTTTGAGGTCTGGCTCATTGGCTCTGCTCCTACAGAAAGACTTATTAGACTTCCACCTGAGCAGGTAACACAGCTTGAATGCACAAACTCCACTCTCAGCATGAGGCACACATGGGAGCCTTGCCCGTCTCTACCCACCGAGGTGATTCTGACCCTACAGACACTTGCCAAGTTGGGATGGGTTCGGAGACTGTCTGGGAAGCCCCAGGCCTGCCTAATCCCCTGCAAAGGGAAGCATCTGCATTTCCCATGAAATAGGATACACACAAACACATCTTCTTCTGCCCTGAAACAGGGATTTTAATCATCCATGTGGGTGTCTATGTTTTTGGAAAACGCTGAATTCCTGGTCTCAGTAAAGGCCCACAGCAAACAGAAGGAACAGCTTCTTCACTAGTGTTAGACTCATTAACCTCCATTTCACTGCATTTCCTCTGTTCTTAGATGAGGAAGAAGAGTAAAGGACACCAAGCTAACCTTCAGCACTCCCCTGCAGTATTTCTACACCATTCTCCCAGCCTGTTTTTCTCAGCTCCTTTGCAAACCAGACAGCTCCAGCCTGCTTTCACAAACCCCCTGTGGTGTCAGCCACAGGAGTTCATCACACCCTATGTCTACTCTGCTTTTTGGAAATGGGGGCCACTTTTTCCTACCTGTTTACTGCTGTTCAGTCACCAGGACACAGCTGGGTCTCAGGTCACACAGGCAAGGCTGTCACGACATGCAGACAGCTACAGCACTACAGCTTAAAGCCAGAGTCCAAGGGAAGGTGGCAATAGGCAAGGCACAAAGGAGAAAATCAAGCTGCCATCTTAAGAGTGATTTCAGTGATTCATAGGAGTCATTTTAGTCAATTCACTGGTTAATGACTTAGCAGCACTGGCACAAGGTCAAATCACAAATGGGTAAGAGCATTTCTCCAAAGCAATCACTTATTTCTCTATTTCCAGCTCTCCATTTCAACTTGAAGAGCAGCACTAAAAAGGAGAGAGAAATCAGCTTTCCATCTAAAAAAGACTTGTAAGAAACCACAAGTGCCAAGCATGTTTCCTCTCACCCTTGTCTCTTTTCATACCAGCCCAGTTCCTTAATCTGCTACAGCTGCCACTTCTTCAGTGGTGAAAAATATTTGTAATACACATTGCTGAATGTAACAGAACACTGAAGAGCAACTAGAGATCAATTAAACAGCTTTATCCCTAAGCAGCAACACGTTGAATGAAGGAAAGAAAAGTGATAACCAGCAATGGGCCGAGGCACTGCACTAGCTTCAGTAAAATCTACCCATAAAAATAAATCCTGTTGAAGTACTGCTGGTATTTCATCCTATGTGCATGTGATCTTCATGTAACTAGTGGTAACAAGATGACAGATAAAGGCAACAGAAAAACATGGTATTAATTATGCAAACTCTTTGGTTCTAAGTCCTAAGCACATCAACATATCCACACCGTAAGAGATCAGGAGAATTCAATGTAAAAGCTTGTCAGTTCCTGTCCTTCCCTCCCAGAGGGCAAGAGACAGCTGAAGCAGCACTCTGGGATCAGTCCCTCTGGTCCTCTGACCATGCTGCCCCGGAGGGATCATCTTTCACTTCAAACCCATCTTTAGCCATCCCTCTCCCAACATGGTTTATTAAAAATCATACTAGAGGAAGTCTGACATGGAATAAGACAGGAAGAAAGCATGGAGGATCCCAGATATTCTCAGTTCTGACAGGTCTGTGGGGACATCTCTAGGTGGGACTCTGAAACAGACAAAACAGCAGATGGTGATGGCAGCAGATAAGAGCCTTCCCCTCATCACTGCCCTCTCCAGATTTGACTGAGGTATTTCGTGAGCATCCATTCCAGATATCCTGGATGCTATTTCTACATGTCCTCCTAGCTGTGTCCACTAGACCTGAATCCCTCAAGTATTTTGTATATGTTGTGGTTAAACCACAACCAGCAGCTCAGCCCCACAGAGCCACGTGCTCACCCTCACCAGTGACATGGGGAAGAGAATTGAAAGCAAACACTGTCACTCTGAACATCTCTGTTTCCTCCTTCTGCCCCAGCTCTGTGTGCTGAGCATGAGCCCATATGGTCTGGGATGTCCCTGGGGTCAGTCAGGGTCAGCTGTCCCGGCTGTGTCCCCTCCCAGCTCCTTGTGGTCCCCCAGCCCACTCACTGATGGGTTGGGTTGAAGAGCAGAAAAGGCCTTGGTTCTGTGTGAGCCCTGCTCAGAAATAGCAAAAACATCCTGGTGTTATTAACCTTGTTTCCCTACAAACCCAAAACACAGCCAAATATGAGTTATTGTGCAGAAAATTGTGTTTTGCTGAGACTAGGGCACTTGCTTTCAAAAACAAACAGGCCAGAAATATTTCCTTTTTTCAAAACCTTCTCAGCCATTTAAAACTATCCTAATTTACTGATGTTCACTCTATTAGAGGTACCCAAGGAAGGGCTGGGACCTGAAATAGGACTACAGTCTTAATGAGATGAGACAACACATTACACCTGAGAATTTTTGACCATGGGTGGGGTTAGTTTCAATCCAGGACAGAATTTCACAGGCTCACAGTCTTACACAACCTTTTCTAGTTTCCAAGAAAACAGTTCTCTTTCATGCTGCCTTTTATGATTATTAACTGAACAAACTTGAGTGATTGGGACACACAACATGACAAGAAAATAAAGACGGTTCAAGATGAGCATTTTCATTTGTACTGCTCTATTGGATTACACTAAGATTGTTGACCTTATTAAGATTCAGGTTAACAGCCCACTTCAGAAATATCTATGTGTGCACCTGAGTGTTAAACCAAATGCTTGGAAGACATATTAAATCAAATAAAGATTGATAGCTTGCTGTTTCTATCCTACCAGCCATCCAAGCACTGCTTACTTCTGCATACACATGAAATAGAGAAAACTGACAAGGGTGTTTCTCATGGCTGCTCTCTCTTCAAAGCACACCTATCTTTACATAGGTACCTTTGCTGCACCTTTTTACTCCTTGCTTATCCAAATCTAGCATAATGCAGTGTAGCAATGTGTGTTGTGTATCATCTACTGCAAACTAAAAGTAAACCCAGGCTTGAATTCAGTCCTTCCTACTTGCAGAGGTTATAACCCTGAGATCAACCCCACCACTTGCCTTAGGAATCAAGCTTGAAAGAAAAGACAGGAGCTGAGAGGCAGAAACTCTGAAATACACACCTTTTAAGGGACAATGTGGATTTATTTTTGTTAATACGCTCCGTCACAGCCCACTTAGACACATGAGTGCACACATGAGATCCCCCAGAAATCCCTTCCCACCATGTCCCCTGGGATGCAACTTCATGAAAGGGGCCCAAATAACTACCCCTCCACCTCTGTTTGCCCCTGATCAACCAGGAGCAATGATGGGGAGTAGGATTTACCAAGACAAACATGCATTTTACTGCATCAGTAGTCAAATTTTGCCTAACCCTCATCTCAAAGCTTTCTCCTTAACCCAGGCATATCCTGTGTGTAGGGACCACCACCATTCCAGTTCTCATTCTCAACATCCTCAGCAGCAGAAAAAGACTCAGGACAATAAAAGTGTTGCCTTATTTCAGGTTGTCTTCCCAGACCTCCCATGACTAATGATTTCATTTCCTGATTACAGGAGGAAAGATGATATTCCTTCCAGCTGAATCAGACACTGCAAAAATCATTTCAGTGATCCCACCAAGACAGGGAAGCACAGGATCCTAACCTCTCCCTGTCACATGTTCATAGAGCATGTTCTTGAAAACTTTGCTGATGACTGTTTATAACCTTCCCAGATGATTTATCAGTCCATTCCTCCCTTTCTAGTTAAAATGCTCTTTCTTCACCCACTGTAAAAATTAATTCCATGGTGCTCATGGGCAACACCACAACCTGGTGGCTGATGGCTTCAGACATACCACTTTGCCCTCATTCACTCCATAATTTTTTGAATGCTATACTATAGCAGCCTCATTCTCCATCTAGCTCCTACCTGACAGATAATTTTTTCCATCATATCAAAATCATATTTTGCTTCCCTTTTTCAAGCTCTTCTTTGACTGTTCTGCTTCACTTCTGCTGTCTCATGGACATAGAGTTCTCAGTAAAACTTTTTAAATCCTACATTAACTTCTTGCAATTTTCCTGTGCCCCAAAGCAGAGGGATTGTTCTGCCAGGGAGCTGGTGGCTAGTGTTGATCAATACTATCACTCTTGTTTTGCACCCTCCTTTTGCTGCACCACCTTTCCCCATCTCATCTTAAAGCAGACATTAGGGTCATGATATGATTGCTGTGCTTAACAAGCCTCCTCCAGGCCCCAGCAACAGTCTGTGTTCACTCCAAGCCTCTGGGACACATGTGGCAATTAGATTTCACCTCTGCCTCTAAATCAAGCTAAATTATTCCATGTTTGCCATGGCTAAAAGCAAATACATGAGCAAGACCAGAAGGTAAGGAGAAGCAACTTGTTATGCAGCAGTCACTTGAGTCTGAGCGCTTGATCGTGGCCAAAAGAGGTCACAAGGCTCTTTCTCCCCTGCAGCACTTCATAAATGGGGTCCAGCTGCCTTGAGGGAACTGCAATTAAAAGTACTCTCCAGAGGAGCAGAGTTCCTCTGACAAAGTATTTCTGTCTTCCTCTATATTACCTTCTGATCCATGAACAAATGCAGCAGGCTTATCTCTGTTACTGTGTGTTTGCTTTAGTAGCTAGCATGAAGCCTGCATTTATTACCCAAATCCTGTTTCTAAATCTCACTCCTACATAAAGCAGTAATGACATGGCTGCTCTGCTCAGATTGCCCCACAGCTTTTCTTTCTTTCATAAGGAATAAAACATACATCTACCCTGCCCTGATGGACCTGCTGCCATTCTGCCATCTGACACTGCTGCCAGAAACATCCTGGGTTATCCCAAGTTGTCATCCTTCCTGGGAAATCAACACAAAGATCACAGTGACATCCCAAAACAGATCCACACAGTTCAAGTCTCCATGAACTCAAAGACTGGAAAAGACTGGTTATCTCCTCAAAAGTGGCAAAGCTGCATCTGGAGTTTCACTGAGAGACACTGAAGTAGCAGAGAGCAGCGTCCAGTAGGTGTGGGAGGGTCTCACTAAGAGAGCTGCTCACGTTTGTATATGCTCCAAGTGTTTTAAGTAGATTAGAGGCTGATAATCAGAAAAACCTTAAGACTTTCCTTTTCTGGGAAACTACTTGGCCCAGGGAGCCAAGTGATGCTCCTGCACTTCCTTCCATACCCCAGAACAGCAGTGCTGTTTATGAGCAAGAGAGATGTTATGCTCCAGGAAAGATGTAGGAAAGTTGTTGAGATGAGGAAAGGAAGCTTAGAAAGCAAAAAATATATTAAAAGGGAGAGCAGCCAGGAGGTTTTCAACAAGTACAAGCCCAAATGGCTTTTAAAGCAATTCAAAATTGTCCTCCCCTGGCTCTAGTGAGATCAGCAGAGATCAGCTCCCACCAGTTCACCAGTTACTTCATCTTCCTCAGAAAGCAGAGCAGTGTGAGGGAAGGTTAAAATCTGCTTCAAACAACAACCACCTGGTGATGTCAGACCAGGGGACCTGCTCAACCTTGGCAGGAGCACAGAGCTGACAGAGCAGTGAACTGTCCCCAGCACCCATCTGCCCTCAGCCACAGGCTGCTGGAGCAGCTCTGGTGGGTGAACACCTCACAGGGAGCTGTGGCAGGACATCCAGCCCCAGCCCACTATTCTGGCTGGCCCAGGGATAGCATCTTACCAGGTTCCCAGCACTGCACTCAGCTGTCAGTCACCTCCTGTGAATGTCACCCTCCACCCAACCCCATCTCTTAGCCCCTTTGAAGTTGTCTGCTTCCTCCAATCCTCCAGCATAAGAGTTCATTTAATCAGTCCCTAAACCTGGTTTAGTTAAGTGATCTGCATTAGCTTAAAAAAAAAAAAAAAAAAAAAAAAAAAAAAAAAGAAGGTCTGTCTTGGTCTAGGGTTTCTTTAACCCCTCATAACCCAGCTAATTTTGACTATCCAAAGCTTCTGGACAATCATACATGACCTGAGATGGGACAACTGGGAACCAACAAGCCTAACAACAACTGGAAGCATGTCAGGCTCCCACAGAGCCACAGGGGTCTCCGATGCAACACTCCAAAGTAGTTGTGTTGTGTTGGAAGCTGTTAATTTAACACAGTTTATTTTTGGCTTTCAGTGATTTATACAGATTTAAAGCAAGACTGGTTAAAGCAGTCATTTTGCAAGAGCTGTGCCATCCATGTAACTGCCTTTAATTACAAGCAACACCAAAGCAGCTCTTTTCCACTATCAATTTTCTCATCAGTGCTACTTTGGGCAACACTCTTTATTGAAATAAAACTTAATTTTGACAAAGAGCTTTTGTGGAGGTTTTTACACCAAATACCTGATACTGCTTCTAGAAGCCCAGCTTGGTACCAATTAAAAAACAGGGCAGTGTGACCTAGAGAATTCAAGAAAATGTCATCACCTACTGTGAGCTCCTGGGCAGCAGCTCCGTTTGCTAAAATTAGAGGAGCAAGAATCTTTGTTTTTAAACATGCCAGATTGTCATCTTTTAATAAATGCTCCAGTGTTTCAACCTAGTTGAAACATCAACTACTACATCAGGAAAACCTAACATTTTTTGTGTAGGTTTCTCTGACAAAACCTGGCTGGATTTTCTAGGTAAGGTATTTTGTTGAATAAGTGATGGAAACTATTTTTAAGAGGTCAAACTCTAGGACCTGCAAGTTGAAAACTTTACTGGAATCAGGTCACACTCTACATAGACAGAAACTTGCAGTCTGCATTCTCACAGTAGCTGCTACCTGTTTTGTGCAAGAACAAAACAGGCATTGTCTGAGACAAGAAAAAAGACAATTTCTGCCCTAAAAAACGTGAACTGGAGGCCTTTGGGGTGTTCTTCTTTGCACATTAGTATATCCTAGAGTTCACTAAAAAATAAACTGAAGTATTTGAAAGGGAGAGGAAATCAAAGTTTTGATGACTTGATGGTGAACATGGTGGTGATGCTGGGTTGACAGCTGGACTTGATCTTAAAGGTTTTTTTCAGCCTTAAGGATTCTGTGTTTTTGTGATCTCTTGGGTAGTTTGGCACCAGTCCAGATTAAATCTTCAGGAATCATTGTACAGCAAACCCCTGCAGGCTATGAAGGCATCCATCTTCTCCTCCAAGATGCTGTGGTCCTGCAAGAGAGCTACTAGCTGCCTTCATCAGTGTGCCCATGGACATTACCCATCACATCTCACATGCAACATTCTTTAGATTTTAATGGAGAACTAGCTCTTCTCTAGTATGATCTAGAAACCACATGCAAAGAACAGAATTGCCTCAGAATCTAGATTATGTAATTTATTTTCACCATTCTTTTTATCCCTGTTGAATCCAGACAGACTTTTTGGTGAAGGATATAAAACCCTGGAGTTCATTCATTCAAGCAACATCCCCCCACTTTTGAGTCTTTCTCTCATACTCTAAAGTCTCCTGCAAAGGGCATCACTCCCTAGCACAGCTTTCATATCCATGGACAGCTACACAAAAAGACATTGGGACCATTTATAGGTCTCATCCTACCAAGTGACTGATTGTTGTGCTGTGAGCAAAATTCAATTAGGAGAGCCTGCAAGATCAGCCTCTGTGCTTGTTAGCACCCAGCACAGGGCAGCTGGTTTGGCTGCCTATTGACTGAGCAATCGACAGACAATCACTGCATCCAGCCACAGAAACATCTGAGAAGTGCAGTTCAGGAATGGGGGAGGTATCCAAATAAAATCAGCTGAAGGGGCTTGATCTACAAAACAATTATAAGTTTCCAAGTTTGCCAACAAAACTTCAGCATTACCCTTATAAAAAATCTTTCATACATAACATTTTGCTTGCCTGCCTCTAAAAATAAACAACTTAAACATTATTTTTGCCATTCCCACAGCTGTAAACTCTGCAGATCAGGATCTGTCTTCTATAATTATATCTAAGAGCTCCTGAATCAAACCATCTACACTGAAATATCATGGGGAAGCCTTAGATGTAGACTACACAAGTTACAAAAAAACCTCATGGACTTATGTTTATCTCTGGTCCTCTGCTCCCCAGATCACCAGTTCTCTCCCCAAAAGGTTCTCACTTTGCAAGAGAGGGGTCTAATAACCAAAGAGTTTTCCAGAAGAGGATCTACTGGAGGTTTTTAAGAAAGGTGAATGACCTGAAGGTATGTCCTTTGTTGTCTTCCCAGTGTTTGCATGCATTTAAACTGAATCATGTTTTTAGATAGACTGGAGCTGGGTAATTTCCTTCCAGGTACTTAGGACCTGTCACAACTCCTACATGACTTATCATCATATAAGTCTCAGGAGAGCCTGGGAATGGATGTAACCCAGAAGGGAACTCTGTGGTCAGTGAAACAGCAGAGTTCAGGACAAGACTTTTAATTATTTCCCCTCTAAGCTCCAACAAACTTTCCCCTGGCTGGGTTCACACCCAGTTAAGGGACCAGGCATGTCCAGGCCTGAGAAAGGCATTATTCAGCACAGAGGTTTAGCACACACAGTCCTTACACCAACATCCCACCTATTCCACAGATGCTTTTATCAAAGTCACCAAGATCTGACACAGCTAAAATGCACAAGTGTGCTGTAAATCTTGGTGCCACATTGCCAGATAATTCCAAAACAAATAATTATTGAAATGGTCCCAAACCAGTTTGTGACTGTTGTGAAAGGACTAATGGATTACAGTGAGAGGGGTAAAAACTTCCTGGAGTCTGGTCCAGGCTCACGGTTTGCTGCTCCCAGCCCTTAGTTTCACTGCACACAGGAGCCAGGAAATTAAAACTTGAGCTATTATGAAAATTTGCATAATGTCAGAAGCATTTGGTACCCTGAGGATGATGTACTCAGCACAGTCTGACAGTCAGCACTAAATGATGGCAGTGATTTCCAGTGGGACCAGAGTCTGGACACACCATAAGATACAGAGGCACCACCAAGAAGACAGACTTGATGCTGGCCACTTTGGAGTCCTGCATTTTAGGCAGCAAATGGAAAGTTTCCTTGGCACTTGCAAAACATAATCAGAGTAGGAGAAGTAGTCAGACTAAACAGGCACTGTCCAACCACTGCAACTAAATGCATATAGCTTCACTTTGGACTGACACTGCATGGATACTTTATTTAGAAAACAAAAAGGTTTACCTGTTTTCAGAGTCTTGCAGCTTCCAAATAGTTAAGCAATTGCCATTGTTTTCATCATCTACAAGGAGAAACTGAGAAATGATTCCCAGTCAGAGAGGAGCTGGATAAGCAATGACACATACACAAACACAAATCCATGTCCACAGGAGAGTTTATCCTCCTCTAATTTCTGACCTGCCCAACAAAACCAAATAAAAATCATCTGCTCACACTTGCCTGCAGATAATGGAGTAATTTACTAACTAATCTTCTCCATGAACAATATTTCAAGCATTCGTGCCTCTCCATCTACTTTGCTGTTTTATCCAGTGTGATAAATATAGGAGGCTGTTTCCTCAATTTTTTGTTCATTTCCTTCTTATAATTAAAAGCTTTTTACAGCAGCATGAGAAACACTTCATTCCCTCTTAAATTGTCAATAGATGAAACAACAACAATTTGTTATATCCTGCTGGACTTACACCATCTCTAAGAAAGATGATTTGGATAAACATCTTTCTCTGATATCCCCTGTTACAGCTTAGCTTTTGTGGAGGGATCAAAGATATAAGATGAAATTATACAGCATCTTTTTCAACTTACATCTAGCCATTAAAAAAAAAAAAAAAGGAAGAAAAGAAAGAATTCAATCAGCAAACACAAAGTACTTCTCTTCAGGTAGATAGTTGGTAAAACAATCTGCAAAGAGTCTCTGACCTTAACTGAACAATCTCTGAACTGATGCATGATCCCAAATTCTACCATTTGACCAGAACACAGCCACTACCCCAATAACGTCATCACAACTGCAACTAGAATTAGATTTGAACCCAGAGACAAACTAGACTTTATTGATCTTCTTACCTGGAATTCAATGACACTGTAGGGAGGCCAGAAACCTGGATTCATGGGATGAGTTTAAACTTCTCCTGTCTAGTGATTTCCAGGCAGTGTCTCTTACAGAAAGCCAACCAACTACTTTTAATTTGGTGTCTGGCTTTGCAGCTGCTTTTAGAAAGCTTCACATGAGTGATAATCTTGTAAATATAAAATGAAATTTGAATCATTATTGTTCCAATTACTGAAATAACCTACATTTGCTAGAATTTTATTATTTTACTTGTGCTCATGAATAGTATCTAAATGTCAAGCAAAAAGCATGTTTGTGTCTGTGCATTCAACCTACTGTCCAAATTTATCCACCCAGCAAAGGTCAGGAATTTGCTGAATTACAAATGCAATTGTTTAGAGCAACTTGGTACAACTTAGTGAAAACTGCACTCAATTTGTTCAACCCAGCATCCTGAGGTTCCCATGGAAAAATTATTGTGCCAGATGTATTAAGTGCAAATTGCATTATAAATTCATTTATAATTAAAACTGCTATTTCTGTGCCTCCTGCCATACCCCACTTTCTGCTGAACACACACATCACTCCAGCCCTTGCTGTTTCTATATCTGTTTTAATCTGTGTAACAGTTAAGTCTCTCCACACTCCTGGGAAATGCACATGCTCAAGAAACTGAGGCAGGAGTTAAGCAGTGTTTCATGGCATGGTCTGGATTGGAAGGGACCTTAAAGATCTCCTAGTCGCAATCCCCCTGCTGTGGGCAGGGATGCCTTCCCCTAGACTGGGTTGCTCAGAACCCCATCCAGCCTGGCCTAGAACACTTTCAGGAATGGGGCCTCCACTAATTCTTTGGGCAACCTGTTCCAGTGCTTCACCATGTGCACAATAAAGAGTTTCTTCCTTCCTAATATCTAATCTAACTCTGAAATTATGGGAGCGAGAGCAGAGAAGCTCCCACCTCTCCACTGGCTTTTTCCTTCCCCCTTCCCAAGAGTGAGCTAAACACAATGGCCTCAAAAGCAAACGTGGCAGCCTGGACTGTTGCTCCATAGGCTCTGCTTGAGTTGTTCCAGTGATGATATAGGAGACACCAGTGATTTGATCTTCTCCACTAAATGCCTGCAGACACCAAAGAAGGAGCCACCAAGGACACTCAGCTCCTTGCACTGATCAGTGCCCATCTCTTCATGTGCTTCTACCACTGCCCACTCCTGCAGAAGACATCCATACCTGCCTTAGTGCCTGCCCCAGGACAGAGAGGCTCCAGCCAGCACAATTTCATCTCTGAACCCCTCCCAGCACCTTGCCACCTTGCTGGCACTGGAACCACAGCCCCTGGCCTGTGCAGGGGACACCAGGTGTGCAGCCTGTACCCTTCCCTGCCTCCCCAGGGTTATGAGGCAAGCAGCGCCTTGTGGGCTGCAGCAACCCAAATCATGGCACAGCACACGTCAGTGATTCCTTAAAACCTGGAGAGCATCTGCCAAGGGAGAAGAGCAGGGAAGTAGGGTATGTGCTTTAAAGGACTGCATCACTGGGAAGACACCTCTGATGCTGAGCTCAGCTCCATAGTGGCACAGGCATTTCTTAATGCACAAAATCACACACAGACACAGGAGTCCACAAATCCAGTACTTCTCCCTCTGATGTGATACACAGCACAAGGTTAACCCATCCACCCAGAGCATCCCTTCAGTTATCTGTCCCACCAGAGCAGTCCCACAGGACAGCGCTGGTTCCAGCATCACTACCTCACAGTAGCACCTCACATGGGATTTTGCCGGGCCAGGACTCAGGTATAAGCTTTCCTTGTGCATTTCAAGTTTAAAGCAAGGTTATGGTATCCTTGGTTAAAAGGGCAATAGAAGTACAACTTAATTACCCAGCATTACAACACAGCTCTTCTGAGAGGCTGCAGAACAAAATTGGCACTGTTCTGATGGAATATTCCATGTGGCTAACAACAATTTCATGTAGCCTCAGATAAGACTTAGCTAACTGAAGTCAGTCAGCTAAATCCATTGAAAGGTAAGAGTGACATGCAAAGTGTTATTCTTTCCTTACTAGTAGTACAACCATATATTTTCAGGCTATATAGCTTATGTTTTAGATGAGAAAAAAGCAAAACAAGAAAAAAACATCAAGCTGAAAATAAATTGGATGCATTCAAAAGGACAGTGGAAAAATACAGGATGACAAAGAGACAATAAAGCAGCAACTTCACAAAAAAGGATCAGTGCATCACCACTAATCACAAGCAAGCAGTGCCCTGCAAGCACTGTTTGCATCCACACCACGCAGAATGAATAAACATCCTGCAACACCTGGGAGAGCTGGAGGCAAGTATCACCCAGGAATCAACAGCTCTAAGATCTCAACAGGAAACCTAAATGTAGCCTTGGATATGTGTTTCAGAAGAGACACTCAGGGGACCCACAGGCACCAGCAGTGACCAGAAATGTATGGCCTTAAAGGAAAGGTTGGACTAACTGGTGGTGAGGCAGGTAAGGAGGAAAAGGCTGAGGAGAGACTTGATACTTCTTTTTGAAGACATGAAAAGTTAGCTGCCAAGCAGAGAAGTTTAATTGTCTTCTCTGTCAGGATAACCAAAATGTTTAAATCATCAGGAGACTTAGAGTAGGCAAGAGAAAGGATTTTTAACAGTGAGGATAGTGAAGATCCAGAGCAGGTCACCTAGGGTAAGAGGGAAAGCCTTTGTTTGGTGCATATAAGATAATTCAGGCAGAATTCACCCTGTCTTGGGACAAAGGATGGCCTCTGACTTCTGCAGCTAAACAAACTCAGTTCTTTTGAATTTGAAATGTCTCCTTTAGGACATCCAAAGACAGCAGCTCTTATTGTGCTCCAAGATGTACTCAGGATCGCTTGAGGATGGGATCTGCCCTGCTGACAGGAACTGAGAGGCAGACAGCTGGGAGGCACATCAAGGGACCTGGAAGAGACGGTCCTTTTCTCTGTTGGGCTGCAGGTTGGTAAGAAGAGCCACTGGCTGGCCCCTCACCACCAGCAGTGAGCAAACCAACCTGACCTCACAAGTGCACTCACTCACTCATTAATTGGGAAAATAAATCACGTGAAAAAGGAACATGAGCAGAAAGAAGCCTCCTGCACCAGAGGGGAAGCTCAGCTTGGCTAAGTGCCTTCCCAGCAGCACATGAGGCTTTGAGCTGTGGAGGTCGCAGAGGATGAGCAATCTCCATGGGAGGCCACAGATACTTGTGCTATGCTTAGTCCACAAACTCTTTCTCCTCACTGGACACACAACAAAAAAATTTAAATATCTAACAGCTCCTTCAATATTAATTCTCCCTCAAGTGGCTTGCTATTCACAGCAGGATAACTAAAGCAGCACTCATTACTCTAATTAGTGAAGGAGACAAAAAAATACAACCAGAGTTTGTAAAACAGCCGCTTTTACTTTCTTAGAAATGCCTACACGAGCCCACACTTCTGCCTATAAGATTTGTTAGTACTCTTCTGCATATGCTGTGTACTGTCACAGGGACATTTTTCTTCGTGCACCTCTATGAAAAATCCTGAGAGAGAGAGAAATGTGCCTGTGACAGTGTACACAGCACAATTTCTTTTCTGCTGAGGAGAGTTGCACCACAGCAGAAAATGCACTTCTAAAATTTTTCAGGACAGATATATCCAGAAAGATACTTTATAACTGGTACTATGAATCCCAATGCTACACCAAAGCAAATGATACAGATGCAGTGTGTCCAAAGAGACCAAGAACCAGAAAGCCAACACATTTCTTCAGCACCCTGCTGTAGTGGTAGTTTATGCCTTTATGCCTGAACTACAATTCCAATCCATGGCTCAGCGCACAGGAAATAGGCTTTAATAGACTTTTTCTTTTCAATAAGTCATTCAAAATCCCCTTGCCAGCAATGAAAATTGGTCATCTACTTTACCCTTTCCTGTGATCAGTTTAGGTCAAACAGGAAAGCAGGAGGCAGGCGTGGTGGATTACACAGTGAGACCTTAAGAGAGAGCACGTCTATCTGAGCAAGGCTCTGCCACAGCAGTGAAAGACACAATTATGCTCATCATTTTTTAATTAGGAAATGATGTGTGATTTACAAGCCTTAGTGCAATGTGGTATTTGAACAGCGAGGAGTGACATTTCCAAACAGCATCACAGGAACTTTCTCTTCCCCTGCTCCACCCCCCCAGTCATTTAAGCAAGTCATTCAGACAAAGAGCAAAAGTCCTTTGTATGAGTTTTAATCCAAACTAGTGGAGTACTGTATGTGTTCTTTTCATTCTTTTTTTCCATCTTTTTCCAGCCACTTTTTCTTTAATAAGACAGTTTCTTCCCTGCAGTCAGCAGTGACAATTGTGACCGTACCTGCCTGAATTTCAGCAACCATAACCATAATATGAGTTTTGCTTGCAAGAAAGTCCACCAAGTCTGGAAGAGGAGAATTATGCACCCAACAATCCAGCCATGTCAGAGACCTTGTGTGCTGGAGGGCTGTGGCTGGCATGGACCCACCATCACCATTGGCAGCCTGATCCTGCAGCCAGCTCCTCAGCATGTCCAGCACTCACTGCAGGTCAGAGCCACATCCATTATGTGAGGTCAAGATATACAGTGTAGAGTGAAAAAGCTCAGAGTAGTTGTGTGGAAGGAGCTCTCTCTCAGCACACAGAGCTCGGTGGGTCTGAGAAGGAGGCTGCTTTGCTCACGTCTCCTCCTGCTCCAGAATGCACAGCAGCACAGTTACACACCTTACAGGCAAGTACCTGACCACCTGGTATGTCCCTCAACCACAGCTGCAACAAGGACATACACCTGCTCTCCCCACATCTGGCAAAACTTTTTAAGTCTTCAACAACCATGGAAAGCCAGGAAGAAGGTTGTGGCATCTTTAGAAACCCATGGTGCCAATACCCAGCCAGGCTCTGGGGATCACAGCCCTGTGGTGCACTCATCCCAGCTCAGAGGTCTATGCAGTGCATGCTCAGCACTGCTGGTGGGTACTCTGAGAGCAGCCCAGAGCATACAAAACCAAAGCTGTGGAATGATAACTGTAAGGGACATAGCTGTGACCTGCCACTTCATAGAGATACAAAAGGAAATTCCCCACATGCATGCAGGCAAGGCCTAAGCATAATGCAGCATCTCCAGAGGAAACATCTGCTTACTGGTATATATGGGCAGAAGCCTTTTAAGAAACACAGTGAGAAAGAGTAATTGAAGACACCAAAATGATGGGTGAAAATCTCACTAGCAAGAACAGCATGGTCTCAAAAATAGGAGGGCTGAAATATTTATATTGCCCTTGCCTGCAGGAAGGAATACAGCAGGAGAAAGGTGGCAGACTGTACTTTAGACTCAGAGGTATGAGTCAATGCATGACTTTAGATTGATAGAAGAGATGATTTACCATCAGCAGTCACAAGTGGATAGAGGCAGCCTAGACATCAAAAGAGACATTCCAAATGCAACACACCATTACACATAAAACCTCACGGGTCTGAACAGACTAGCAAGATCAGTTTCAGGGTGGAAGGCAATCATTCCCTTTGGCACACTCCCTCCACATGAAGAAGTAAGAGTGATGTGTGAACACAAACCATGCTATCTTTGATTGCAACCTGAGCAATGCCCCAGGACATCACAAAGCCTCAATGAATTTAACAAGCCCTGGAGCATTACAGGGGGAAGTGAGCACCCAAAGGGAAAATATCCAACAATCTACCTACTAAAAGGAAAAGCAGCCTTTAAGAGGTAGCTCTTCATTTTCGTATTGCATTTCTAGAAACTGTACTTCCAACATAGTCAGCTGTTGTGTTTTAAAAAAAAGACGTTTCTTACTGTTAAGGCTTTATCAGACCACTCGCACATGAAATAACTGCTAAACCTTACACATTCAAAACCATTTTTTTTTTCTATCTACATCTTTCCATAATGACCAAAATATCCCACCTTGGGATTTCACTTTATCTGGAAGATTACTTGGATAATCTGAATTAAATTACACCTGCAAGACAATTAAAAAATACTGCCTGTGGACTGCAAGTGCTTAAATATTAAATGATGATACAGCAGTAAATTATGCCATCCTTGGAACTCACAGCTCCCAGCCTCAAACTCAAAATTCAAGACTCTGTAATTTAAATCTCGCCTCTCTCGAAACTGAATAAAACATGATCTGTTTGTTTATATTCTCCATATCTCATTCAGTGTAACTCTCTTCCATTCAAGTCTCAAAGACAATCTCTAAAATATAGAGGACAATCATGAGATATTTGTGTTCCACTGTGACTTATCTTACATCACTTTTAATTCACTTCACTGTTAATTTCATTACTAAAGAACTCCATAACAATTCAGTATTTTCACTAATTCTTCAGTTTTGTTTGGTTTTATGCATTAATGTACCTAATTCCAGGTGCTTCTGTTCATTTCAATAATCTCAACAGATTTGGCCTAGTCCTATAATTCACCTTTTCACAGAATCATGAATAGGTTGGAGATCTTCAAGATCATCCAGTCCAACCATCAATGCAGCACCACCATATTGGTGCCTAAACCATATTCCCAAGTGCCACATGCAGACGCCTCTTGAACACTGCCAGAAATGGTCAATCCACCAACACCCTGAGCAACTTATTCCAATGCCTAAAGACTTTCAGTGAAAAAAAATTCTAACATCTAAACTGAACCTTCTCTGGTGCAATTTGAGGCAATTTCTTCTTGTCAAATCACTTGAGACATGGCAGAAGAGACCAATCCCCAACTCACTTCAACCTCCTTTCAGAGCTGGAGGGAGCAATAAGGTCCTCGCTTGTTGGGGAAGATGAAACAGGAAAGCCTTATAAATATGACTGCCTGGCAAAAGATTTTGAGAATATAGAAAATGTAAGCGAGATTGAAATGAAAGCAAGCTTTGAGATACCAAGCTTTAGTTACTAACAACTGGAAAACAATGGTATGGACAGCTGAAGGTAATCCCCTTTTGATGAAACAATACCTTCTGCTTGCAGACAGGACCAAGCAGACCCTACTACCTTGGCAGAAGGGGTCCAAAGAGTAGTTTTTAGGGTTTAAAATATAACACAGTATGGTAATGTCATGATTCTTATAGGCTGTATGTAAATGCTATAGGATTTGTATCTTGTACTAGATTGGTTAGTGAAAATTAGAATATTCAGCACTGAAGATTTATTGTATTGCAACAGGAACTTCCCTCTCTTGTTCTTGCCTCTCTCTCTTGCCCTTCCAGGCCTGCTCCGAGATGTAGCTGGCAGCTCTAAGCAGGGCCCCTGCACCCACGCCCTTTGTAACAAACCGCGTGTTCCAAGACCTGGCTCCAGAGATCTCTCGTCTCCATCCGTCCTGACCGTCCTACCAACCAACGCCCCGGCATCACTAAAGCTTACTCTTCTCTAGCCTAAACTGCTGAACAGTTCCCTCAGCTGCACCTTGTAAGAGAAGTTTTCTAGACCCCTCATCAACTTCATTTCCCTTCTCTGGACCAGCTCCAGACCTCAAAGTCCTTTTTGAAGTGAGTGGCCCAGAACTGGACACAGCACTCCGTGTGTGGCCTCACCAGTGCTAAGCAATCTCTTCCCTAGTCCTGCTGGCCATGATTTTCTTGATACAGGCTTTTGTTTTCTCTCCCACTGTGGTATCAGATGAGTTTTGCAAGGGAGTCATCTACTGGGGTGATGAAGAAGCAGGATGAGCAGCAAGCCTCAGCAGCAAGAAAGCCAGGAAGAGTTCATGTAATGTAAATGTTTCCTGTCCTATTTGAGCATGGTTTTGCAAAGGTAACACGACTAGTGGTGTAATGAAGCACTAAGTGAACACAGGTAGAAGGCTCCAAATAAGACCAGCACTTAGAGAACACGTACCTTAAATACTACCCAGATTTCCCAGCCAAAGGTGAGGGCAGAAGTCTCTTGCACAGCATTAGTGGATGCTTTATTAGGAACTTAAGTGAGTGAATTCCTTCAGCTGCCTCAGGGACTCGGGCTGACACCTGATTTTGGTTGTTTAAATTAACCCCAGGTTCCAGAGTCCCTCAGGGCTGGGCTCATTCTGTGATTTCCCAGGTAAGAATGGATGAGCCCTATCTGGCTCATAACTCACAAGGAGAACAGGCTTCCCTCACCATAAAAGACTCCTGATTCCAGGTAACCAAGCCACAAAATACATGTTGCATGTCTTAGGAAGCCAAAGAGCAGGGAAGAGTGGGGCACTTGCTCTTGAAGGCCACAGCGCTCAGGTGCTGGAAGCAGCTGAGCAAAGCCAGGCTGCCTTTGAGGATTCTGCAGCTTCAGCACCAGAAGCCCCTACTCTCCTCACCCATTCAGATCACTCACAAGCTGGCCACCCTCCCCCTTAAGTATGAATGCACAGTCAGAGGCTCTCCCTGGCCCAGCAAACACCTGGCTATGGAATGTAAGAGGGAAAAAGCTTGACAGGCAAAGGAGAGTTCCTGCGGAGCACATCACTTTAACCCCACCATGAGAGCTGGCAGGGGGACCAAGAGGGGGACACCTCATGCAGGGACGAGCTGCTCACTGCTGTTGCAACCAGCACTGCAAGCCTAGAGGAAATCTGGCTGGTGAGAGGACTGGATGTTCTGGGATTTTAGTCCCAGGTTGTGGGACAGCTCCAGCTGAGGTTAGCCACCGGCTCCTTTATAGCAGGTGGATAAAACATGGGTGGTGGAGAGTCAGTTCTAGCCCCTTTTGCTGATTGCAAACAGCTTTTTTCAGCAGGATACAAGGGGTTTTCCCCTGTAACAAGGCACTCAGGAGTTGCCAAGCAGCCACAGCAGAGCACATCCAGGTGCAGACTGTTCCTTCAATCTACCAGGGAAGGATGTTTGTTTTGCAAGACAGGAGAGATGTGCTCGACTGGTTTTCACTTCCACCCTAGGGAAGGCTGTTCATCACCATTCTGTTTCTTCACAGATCTAATCATCTGCTTCATCTTTTCACCTTGCAAAAAGCTGCTGCAAGGAGCAGCTTGGTAATTAATTTGCCACATCTTACATTTTAGATCCTCAACACAGTCAGCAAACTTCTCTCCCTACACACATTAAGCTGCCCAGAACAGTGTTTCCCAAACAGGCCAGGCTTGGCCTGCAATTCTCTTTGGAAGATGCTGTCCCATAGCCCCAGGCAAGCCTGAGCATCTCTACAAACATGGAGCTTGCTAAGGAATGATCCCCAGTTGCCCCGGATCTAACTCTGGAGTGAGTTGCCGCAGAAAATAAGTCCAGTTTTGGAAGACGGTGCATCTCTGAGAAGCAGGTGGGATCCAACAGGCAGTCTTTGTCCTCATCACTGGCCTTTCCAGCATAAGGAAAAAATTATTACAAGCTTCAGAGTTTTCCCTACAAGAACCTGTGAAATTCATTAGCAGCCAACAAACAAAGGGAATTCTCCATTTGAGGTGTTTTCAGAGAATGAGACGGAACAACATAGTTAGTGTAGGAAAGCATAGAAGACACATTTTCTGGTGCTGCAGGCCACTGTTAGACTGCAGAAATGTTTATATGAATGTTTCCATTTAAAGTCTTCACATAAAGGGTCAATAACAATCAGAATACATAAATTTTTATACACATTAGTAAACACATAAGCTAACATACAAATTGCTTATGCCCATCCATAATGCCTACTTTAATCTCATTTGTATTACATATTCCTCACATCCATGACACTTATGAGGATCCATGCAACAAGTTAATCTGTGATACAGATTAAGCATGACCTAAATTTTAGTCTGCATCTCTCATGTGTTCTCTCAGGACAAGGATTTTATTCTCAGAGCTTTGGTTCCTATACATGGCCTCTGTGCCCATAGGGGCTGCTGCACAGCTTGGGGACCTGCCTGCATGGATGCAGACCCAGCTTGAGCATCCACTCCATGTGAGCTCAGGGCTACCTGCACCCACCTGGGCAGAGATACTCCAACATCCCTTTCTTCTCCTTTCAGCCATATTCCACAGACACGAGCATCAAGCAAAACAAAAAGGAAAAACCAAACAAACAAATGAAAAAAGACCGAATATGAACATCACTGCTTGCATTCTTCATCTTGGCTGCCTTGATGCTACAGCGAGCACAGCATCAGGGCAAAGTGGGAGGGAGCCTGTGCAAAGAGAGACAGAGGGAAAACAGATGACACAAAGAGGAAATAAAAACACAAACCAAAATATGTAACAGACAACATCAACAGCAAAAGAGGCAAACTCAGGAGACAGGTATTCATGAGGCTGGCAGGTGAAGCGATGCAAGGAGCCAGCCCACAACTGCGGGTTTCAGCAGATCCTGTGATGCTCCTGCTCCCATCCAAACAGCTGCCCCAAGAATGCCTGCTCTGTGCCTCCCTGCCTTTGCTGACACCAGGATGCAGCAGCTCCCAGCCCAACAGGCAGCCTTTAAAAACTCAGTGGTAACCTGTGAGCCCATGGAGGGCAGCTCTGACAGATGGGCAGGGCTGGATTTGGCTGCAGGGGCTGCAGGCTCCTGCCTGCCGCTCGCAGCCGAGAGCATTAGTGTAAGCTGCCCTCCTCGGGTTCACCACTTCAGCAATCACATAATCCCTGGGATTTAAGCAGCAAACAGAGTGCCTGCTCAACAAAGGTCTGAAAAAGGTTGTGTGAGGTACAAAAGAGGGAACTAGAGGAGGACTGGCTTGACCCCAGTGTGATACAGGGTACCAGCAGCTGGGCAGCACTGAGAATCCCATTTACAAAACCCACAAGCTTCAGATGCATCAGGGAGATGATGTGATTCCAGCTGTGTAAAGCTGGAATTTGTGGCACCAGATGTAAATGCCAAAACAAGAGTTAATCCCTAAGATTGCCTATGCCATTCATGAAAAGAAATGAGGTACCTTCCATCCCTCTGGAAGCTGTTGTCTGACACTGGCCAGATAAGCTACCCCTTCCCCTTCATCAGCTCTAAGATACTGGGTTTACCAGCCCAGATACAAATTTCTTTGAAAAAGCATTGAGACTTAAATGAAACTAATCCCAGGAGATCTCACATGTGGCACTTGCTTTTCATGCTACCACAGGCCTGCTCCATCCCAGCAGCTCATTGCCCGACATGAATAAACTTTAAAAATATGCATCTTCTGCATAATTTCAATGAAGTCTGAGGGCAGTGGCTTTATGTAATAATTAGCAGCTGTTTGGGAAAATTATTCGTTAAGTTTTAAGGGCAACATTATTTGTCATACTTGTCCTAATTAAGATCAACACCAAGGAAATGTGGCTGCCTTGTAGGAAATTACTCTTCTTGCAGGCAGTACAGGAAGCCTCTTGAAAAGTAAAGACTTAACAAAAAGTGCCTGATTGTGAGAAAAAGTCTTTCAGATAGTAGAGGGACTTGGGGGGAGATCTCTTATGGACTTCCAAGAAAGACCAATCCACCTGTTCAGGGATCTGTACCCAAAGTATCTTGCAGAGAGGCTGGATGCACACTGAAACCCCTAACAACACAAACCATCGTACTTCAGCACTGACCTGATGCTTCCACACCTCAAATCCTATTCCAAGGCAGCAGCACCACAAGCAGAACTAACAAAACCAAGCTTTAGTAACCTTCAGCTCTGAATGGAGCTATAGCCCTGCAATACAAGACAAGGCTAATGATATTTTTTGGACACATGGATCTGGGTAACACAAATGACACAGTGATTCAGCTTAATTACAAACTTCCTGTTAGAAATATCAAGGTTCCTCTGATAGCACTGTCAATTGTTCTTCTGACTCATCCAGTTGTTCCTGTACCCTTGCAAAACAAAACCTTATTTGACCCTTAAGGTATAAATAATTAAAGAAACCATTATTTTGAAAGAGTACTTGGCAATCCATAGTTGCTGGAGCACCATAGTAACACACAGAGAGAATTACAACATTCTGCTTAGGGACAGTGGCTTTTATTACAACCTCCACTCCCTGAAAAACAGCCGTAAAACACCCATTCATCCCTCATTTGGAAGAGGCACATTAACTCCCCACACCTTCATGCTTCCAGGAAGGTCAGATAGATCATCACTAGTCAAGGGTGAATCAGGAGTCCACCCATTTCAGGCCAATCTTTCCAAGGTCAGTAGTTAAAGTCTTACTCATTTAACACACAGGCTTGAACCTTTCTGCAAAAAAACTTAAAACACAGAGCTAGGGACCCAGCAGGAAAAATTCAAGGGCACTCATCTGTTTCATCTCAAAGCCTTCCACATGAAAACGGGACCCTCATCCCCAGGTTCAGGGGAAAATATATTCCTGGTAAACAGAGACAATTCAGCCCACAGCAAAACAATTCTGAGCCTCTCTACCTCAGCAGAACCTCCAGCACAGCAAGAAGCAGCCTCCTTACCAGAAAGCTCTGCAGGCTCCCAAAGTAAGAATGGGTTTTTTTTAAATAAAGCCATGTTTTTAACTTACCTCTCAGGAGGTCTTGAACATGATTTACAAAGCCTCAGGACCAAGTGGGCTCCCACAGCACACAACAGAGCATCACCCCAGGCTCCTGGGAGGCATTAAGGCAGCAGTCAGTTAATTAGGGTAGGGTTTGCAAGAGCCTCCCAGCCTTCTCTCACAGACAATGCATTCACTTCATCAAGGGCAGGATCGAGTTATTTGTGGCTCACAGTAGCCCACTTCTTCCTCCTCAGGTTTTTGTCTCTCTTTGGCATAAACAACTTGAAAAGCCTGTGTAGCTAATTCCCAAGTCCTACACAACTGTGAGACTTCCTTTCCAATCTCCCTTTGGTGAACTCTAAAATGACACATGGGGCATTAACAACCCCCATAATAAACCCTCACTAGCATGATTTCAAGATATATTTTTTTTTCCATTAATCTGTCTTCTATTTTATCTAAGAACTTGATTTTGGGAGGTACAAAAGGTCTGATTTGAAAAGATGCTGTGATTGAACAGGGAGGGGGGAACAGAGATGTATCAACTCCTTTGAAAATCACATCTCACACCGTGAAACCAAACACTGAAAAATTACCAGCGAGAACTCTATTTTTACCTATCCTGTGTCATAGTATTCACCATTCCCAAGCAAACTTTCTGGCAAATATTTAGAGTAAGTCTCACAACCCCAATGCTTTGTCAACAGAGTTCAGTGAATACCTAGAGCAGCTGCAGGCACAGCACCTGCAGCACTGCAGACAGCATCGCTTCAGCCCGTTACCATGGCACTTCCAGGTGGATTCTGCCTCTTTGCATGTAGAGGAGGCAAGATAAACCTACTATGTTTTTAATATGTGATAAGCATGGTACAACTAATCTCCAAATAAAATGGCTTTCAGGGCTCATCCAAGCCAGGGGAAAGTGAATTCTCACACCAGGCACTTGTGGCAGCTCTGAAGGGCACTTGCTGTTGGAGACCTTTTCCTGGATGGGTGTTGGTACAAGTCACAGTCAGAAGCAGATGTTGATGTGCCCAGGGGTGGTGAGGCTGCAGCAGGAAGAGCTGAGGTTGGGCACCACACTGCAGCCAGCCCCATCCCCTGCCATTAGCCACACCCCAACACCTTTGGGCTGGCAGCAGTATAAACATAGGTTCAGTCCTAGAAGCCAGCCAGGTAAAATCCCATAGGGAACCCCTGCACTTGAGCACTTCAGGAGATGTAACATCTCAGTTTACAGCACAGCCCATTTAAAATGAATTTCAGATGAACTATCAGCACAGCAATACATGGGGTTTTTGCCAGAAGTCAGATGCACCCCCCTTCTACCTGGTTTAAATATCACCTGGTGCTTTTGTTCAGCAGCATAAGTTCAGGCCTAAGAAACCCACCTTTAACCCCTCAGCCTCAATTCACCATGTGATTGCACCCAAATGATTATTCCAGGACTGACACTACCCTGAGCTGAGAAGCAACCTCAGTTCGAGGATCTGTAGGACAGAACGAAAAGCCCCTCTCTGCTCTCTTCTCACCCCATTAAATCCACCTTTCTGCTTGGACTGCTTTTATCTGCTGAAAGCTTCAAGGAGAGCCATGACCTTGATTCCTGAGGGAAGAATTTAAGATTAACAGACATTAGGATCTCTTCCTGCTGAGGGTACTTGGGGTGGCAACATAAGAAGTCCTTCTCTACAGGAGTATGCTGCTTGTTTGCTATGGACCATGGACCTAGCACCCCAAAAAGAGCACAGCACAGTCCAGAAGGGGCTCTCAGAGAGGTGAATGAAAGAGAGCACAAATAGAGGTCTGGCATTCACGAAAATACATGACACATCTACAAGAAAACCACTCCCATCCTCAGCTGTCATGTTGCAGGGTTAATTAGCACATAATGCACTTCCATTTCGTCCCACGTCTGTGAGGTCATAAGAAAAGCACCCATGCTGCAGAACAGGCAGCTCCCCCAAAAACCCAGCAGCCTCTACCCTATTGAAGGAACCAGTCTGCTACGAAATCCTGAGCAGAGCAGGGTCTGCAGGTGTGCCTTCTTGCCCTGCACTGCTAAAGCAGCCAGCGTGTGTCAGATCCAGCCGGGGAGGGAGAGCTCCTGCAGCCGCTCCCCCAGCTGTGGCACTTCAGAACAGCTGGCGCTGGGCAGTGTCACCCGAGCTGCTGGGGCAGCTGCTGCCCTCCTTGCCAAGGAGCCCTCCTGGTGACAGCCACATGCACTGCTTGGAACGTGTCATGCCGCAAATTACTCCAAAATAAGAGAGATGAAAGAGAACATTTGAGGTGGCAGAGCAGGCACGAGGAGGGGTGGCAGGTCGTGGGAACACACTTGCTGGAGATCTCCAGAACCACATGTGCCACCCCAAATGGCTTCTTCAAACAAAACTGCTCCATCGTGGTGAACAACTTTCCCTAAGCCACACATTCCCTCCCCTGGGCAACATGCAAAGCTACACTTGAGTGTATAGGCATATTTAAATGTTTCACAATCTGCTTTTGCATGTGTTATTTGGGGATATAAATGGTGAAATCACATCTGCTTCTTGAATATCTACACAGCAATATTTAACATTTTATTTGAAATATTTTGCTTTAATTAATTTAAATGCAACCCAGCCATCCAACTCTTTCACACATAATCCCAGGGATTTAGTAGAATCCAATGTAACATCAGAGCTAAATAATGGAATGGTGGCAAAATTAAAAACTTACCATAAAATTAGCCTATTTAGCATAGTAAATAGCTTTTCAATTTGACAAGGGATAACCATTTTATGAAAACATATATTAAAAATAATCCTGTTAGGTTGCTTAACATTTGCCAGTCTTATTCCACACACTGCAATAAACCCTGATCAGAATAACTTTTCCAAAGTCTGTATATCTTTACATATTTATAGTACTATCAAGAGTAACTGCAATAGTTATATCAATAGAATGAGATGCAATTTTCACAAGCAGTAATTGAAACAGCAAAGTTATTGCTAACCCTCCAATAAACCTAGTGTGTTCTGCCTAAAGTTATTACCAAATCCAATATACACTTAATATTTCAATTTCTTTTATGAGTGAATTACATTTAGTCCTCCTTATAGCTGACATTGCATTTAAGTGACATTAAAGAAATTTACAGCCAGAACAGACACTAAACACTTGCCCCAGCCAGTGTTTCCCTATCTTGAAATGTCCCTTTCTAAACCACTCCCTACCTCCAACCCTATTTCTTACCTTCCCCCAACACCTGCTCATTGCTCCAGAGCTTCCTGCCAAGCCACTGCTGCTGCTGAATGTTAACTTTTAAAGCGAGGAAGTGCAGGGGTTTTGTTATTCCTTTTTTGAGATAAGTTCAAGAAGAAAAAAATCAATTAAATACCAAGAAGAGACAGAGATATGGAAATTTAACTGTCACCATAATCTTTGCTACTTATAGAATCAGGATTAAACTAAAGCAGGTGGCAACTCATGATTGCTGTTTGTGTCCTGAATCAGAAGAACACATTTCAATGTCTCCCAGAGCAGAAATCCAGGGCTAGGAAGATGGAGATCCATTCTGAAGCCCTTAAACATACTTACTGCAAACTCCTGGATCACATCAAACCAAAATCATTACAGGAAGTGCTACAGCCACCACAAAAAAACACTGCTGAAGCCAAATGCTTCATCTTGATTTTGAATCATATCACGGCTTTCCTGGTTGAGTATTTGAGAGATAAATGCTGACAAAATATTTTCATTTTAATGAGGCAACATCTTCCAGAGAGAAGCAGGGTAGCTCTGGCCAGCACCAGTCAGAAAGCAGACTCACTGCAGTCCCTGGCAGCAGAGCAGCCCAAAAGGCTGCAGAAGGATGCTGGAAAACAGCAACACAAGGCTGATGTTTGCTGTTGCCCCAGATTTACACGAGCTCACAAATGCCTCCCAGTTAGAACACTGGGGAACACCTTTGGGAGCACCTAGGGGTTGGATTCTGACTGAAAGGACAAACAAGGCATGCAGCTCCCTAAGAGAAGGATAGGAAAAACACCAGGCAATGTGGCTAAAGTTATCAGAAACCACTGTCAAATATGAAATAAAATGCTGTGTAAGTGCTGTGTAAATGCTCATCTGCCAAAGATGCAGATGAGCATGAAGCAGGAATGTGGAATGAACAGAAATGCACTGTCCTTCCCTGGTGCTGCACCTTTGGAGCCAGAGATCCAGAGGTATCCTTTCTCCAGGAACATACACAGGATATACTTAGATTGCAAGAACTGATTTGCCTGAATAGTAGTCCATCTGCAAATAAATACCTGCAAGCATCTTTTTCTGGGGCCAAATACCTCAGTCTTCATAAGAGTGGTTTCATTACCCCATAATTTGTTTGGATGGCATTAAGTCTTAGCTGCCTGACAATCCATTTACTGGATCCTTGTTAAAATGAAAATCTAGCAAAAAATTGAACTCAACTGTCTGCTAAGCCCAACCCAGGGGGCTCAAGAATGACCCAAGCCATCCCTGATTATATCAGCAGCACTTTGTAACAGAAATAGCAGCACCTCCTGACCCCAAAAGAAACAGAAATACAGCTCAACATTTTGGAGTTTTTTTGCAAGCTTAACACTCAAGATTCGGACACTTAAGAGCTGCAAACTTTCCCCTACTTTGAGCTAACTCCTACAGTACTTAGAAAACACAAATTATTTAGCAGTGACAGCTAGCAGAAACTAGCCTGGGATATTTTTTCCCCTAGTCTGCATCTCAGAAGCACTTGAGTTTATCCAGCACTGGAGTCTTCACCCTTAGGCCAAGAGAAAAACCTCAACACATGATCAGCATCAGGGAAACGCTCCAAAGTGCTGTATGGACAAAGTGCTATCACTTGTGGCACAAACTACATACTGTAAAATAAAGAGGAGAAAAGCAGGAGTAATTTGGTTATTTGGGAGAATTGCAAAAACATTCCACTAAGGTATTTTTCTCTAGATATTTGAAGTTAGAGATTAACAGCTGGTATTCCTTCTTCACCCAATCCAAGGTCTCACAGCTATCTCTAAGAGCAGATACTAAAATACAAACACTACCATTTATCTGCTGATTAATGGTATCAGTAAGATCTCATCACTGATATGTGATATTCTGAGATATTCTCTAAAGGGATTTTCTCCTCATTTCTCTGCAGGCACAGGAAGCAGCAATATTGTAATTTCAAAAATCCATTGGGCATAACTTGAAATGCAAAACCAGTGTCTGACACATATTAGACATTCTTCCTATTAGTGTAATATTTCACCATTCTTTATGTAAGGATTGTTTTACCACAGAAACCAAGACAGTCTATGTGGATCATAGGATATCAGAAACAGTCCCCAGGGATGAATTCCTAATAAAAAACTAGCTGTCCATCAGCAAACAGGACCTGAAACTCAAGTCTGTAACTCTCAAACCTTTCCTGATGAAAGCATTTACTTCTCATAGTACATTATGCACAAAAAGAGAGGCCAAAGCTCCAAGAGGTAATCAACAACTTGAAATAAAGCAGGCTGTGAAAAGTAGGCTTGGAATAAGGCAACTCCATTCACTCCCTGCTTCTGCCAGGCAAAGTTTCTGATTGAGTGGTGTGGAGGAAGTGGTTACCCCTTCAAGGATCACACCAGACTGTTGGTGTGCCTTCAGATTCACAGGCTGACTGCCCTGTTGCAGGCACAAGCAGCTGCAATTGTTCTCTGACCTCTTCTGGGCAAATCCTGTAATCACCCCAGGAAATTTGAGAAATCGGGGGATTTTCTACTTGTTACACTGATGTTAGTTACTTCCTGAGGACAAGGCTGACATTAGGTTTTGCTTATCATTGTCAATCATTGTCAAGATTTCAACGTTTGACATGTAATGTGAAATGAAAATGTGTCAATTAAGGAGTTATGGAAGCTTTCTTATGTGCACCCCTGTGTTTGGTTTTTACAAACTACAATAAAAAATGTAACAGGAAAAACTATGCCTGAGGTTACCCTTCTCCCATTTTATCTGCTGCTATTAAAAGCCATTAATTTTAACAGCAATAAAGAAACACAGGGGAGAGCTAGGAATCAGTTATGCATAGATTTATCACGGAACATTAGAGCATCGCTGCTGCAGCATCAAACACATCCAGTTTTACTTATCCCTTTTTTCCTCTACGCAGCATCAAACACATCCAGTTTTACTTATCCCTTTTTTTCCTCTACTAGCCTAATCACTTTCTACTTTTCTGTGGCAGTTGCAGACCCTACCAGACAGCCATTCTGATTCACACATGAACAAAAACATCTGCACTTTCATCACTTCAAATCTCTCCTGGTTCTTCCAAATCCACTTCAAAATATATTCCAGAGGGCCATTTCAATTTTCATTGAAATTTTTTGGGGGAGTATTAGTTTATTTTTTTTTAAATAAATAAAAGACTTATCTCCTCAATTCTTAAGAGGATCAAGTGTCCAAACAACTGGTATCGCAGTCAAATTGGAAAGTAATCCGTTTTCAGGAAACAAGTGTTTCATCAAGACTTGGACATAATCTGTTCAAACTAAGCAACAGCAAGACATTTCAATCCTTGTGATTGAAACAGAGAATTGAACAGAGAATTAAAATAGGTGGGATCAGAGGCACAGCTTTTCTCCAGAGTGTACAGGAAAAACTGACTTGCATTACAGCAGGTACATATACCAAACATAAGGCATTTAGATATCAGCAGCACAAGATCACCAGCAGCCACAACAAGCCTTGTTCTCCTGTTGAATGACTTAATTCTTATCTAATCTATCTCTAATGGGTGCACAGCTACAGTGTCTATTACCCTATAAGAGCAATGCTTGGCTAAAAGGGATTCATCCTACCTCCCATTATAACTAATTACTTGGCCATCATAACCATTCCTATCAGACCTCCTATATTACGTTCAAAATAGTTTCAGTTCCTATTTCCCAGTATTGCAGATGGCAGATTACATCTTTCTGCCCTAATAGTTTGCATATTGATTCTTGGCACACACCAAGAATCAAATTAGAAGAGATGGCTGTAATACAGGTAGACCCCTACTCATAGATCAGAGGTTGTACCCTTTTTCTACATCATCTAAGTATATAAATTAACAGATTTGAATATAAATTGAATACTGCTAAATCATACTCAGGTCCAAATTATTCTCAGTATTTTATTACTGTCTCCTTTGTGCTCTAAATAATATAGCCTTAACATTCTGACTTCTGATACTTTTATCACTTAATTTGATCAAAGCTTTGACTGCTGAGAGAAGAAAAAAAAAAGGCACTAAGGCAAATTTGCTGAGAAGGAAATGGGAAATGCTGGTATTTAGGCAGAAACAAGCATTAAATTTCAATGCTTCAAAATAATGTGTCTGGCTGTCCAATTTAGCACATCCCTACTGCAGTTCCTAATACATTATTCTCAGGCCACTGCAATTACTGACCTGTTGGCAGCATCAGTGCTGCAAGGCCGTTATCAGAGTTGTCAGCTAACAGTCCACCATCTTGAATTCCAGACTTTGGAGGTTAGGATTTTTTAATTATTTATTGGGGCTTTCTCCCTAGGACAGCCTTGTGCATCCTGCTATCCTCAGACTCAGGGGAAGAGCAGTCACACACCATTGCCTTCAGTGCAATCAAGAGCAAAGGAACAAAGCCCAGCAAGCCACTCAATTTTACACCAAGGGTGCACTCTCAAAGCACCACAAATACTATGCTTTAAAAGAGGGAGCACTTAAGCAGCAAGAAGCAAACTCCAGGTTTTTTTCTTGTGAAGAAAAAGGTTTTGAGTTTTATAAAGCTTATTCACTTTAACTACGCTTGAGGAAAGGCTTGCAGAACATTCCTTGCTGAATATTGAATAATGGATAAAATCCTTTTGTACAGCAAGGCAGTAGCCATTTTCAGTCTACCCCACTGTCATTTCATCTCACTGCATTTCCAAGAACTCTGAGCCAGAGGGATTCCTTCACAGACCACACAACTTATATCAGTTAGATAAAGCATACTGGTTTTTACTCCTCCGTTTGTGTGGGATAACCACGGTGTATACATTTTATTCACTACTTTTAAGTATTAAAACTCAAGACTTAACTGGCATGATGAAAAGCTCAGAATACTGCACCAGCCTGAATTAGCCCTGAAACATCAATTGTTTAGTGCAGTCTGAAAGTCAGAGCTAAGCACAATTTCACTAGATATCAACCACATGACTAAGCAGCCATTTCCTGAAGACCTTGCATTTCCTTAGAAAAGCTGTAATTCAAAAGGAAATCAGCATACAACTTTTGCCCATTGGAACACTGAAGCCAGTACAACACTGAGTCCAACCAGCCCTTTATTACATGAAATACTGTCCCCAGGTATTAAAGAAAAAGCAATCAAGTCCACAAGTCAGCTACATTATATTTTTCAATACCCAGAATATCCTATTTAGTTCTTCACCTTTCGTACCAATTTTCTTCCTGTTCTTTGATTTAAGATGAATAGTTTAATTCACAGCACCATTTTTAAATTACATATCCAGAAAGAAGCACAAGTCATAAAAGGTTAGACTGCAAAAGATTTTGACATGCATTTTACTGTTGTTGAACGCTACAAGACAGTTGTTTATTTAAAACATTAAAGTGCCAGGTTTATGTACAAACAATTAAAACAGTAAAAATGGTAAACTTAAAACCTGCTAAAAAAGCAGTGAGGTCATCATGTAGTTGCCTCCGGAGGAGTTTTCTAGGGACTAGTCAACAAATTTACAACTGAAATTTTTAAACTGTTCCTCTATTTATGGTGAGAACAGCAGAAGCTAGGGGTCAGTGCCCACACCCCTCCCCTTGCAGAAAGAACTACCTGTATCTTCCATGAAGTGGAATAGCATGTGCTGTAAGATACACCTGAGCATCCTATGCATTAATACCATTGGTAAAATCTAATTAAAAGGGGTTTTACTGCTGGAGCTACACCAGCCCTCTAAAGTATATCAGTATCACCACACTTTACAAGAGTGGGATTTCAGGACAGGGTTCAAGTCACAGTAACTCAGCACACTGAGTGTTTCCCTGTAAGCAGGGCAGGATGTACATTAATGCACGTGGTTCCAGGTCACTTAGAATTCCGCATCCAGCGTGAAAGAGTTTTCTGTGGGCTTCGACATCACTCCCATCCTCTGATATTCACCTACTCGCTTCTCAAAGAAGTTTGTCTTGCCTTCCAGAGAGATGTTTTCCATGAAGTCAAAAGGATTCTCTGCTTTGTATATCTGAAACACACACAGGCAATTCTGTAGTCACCACAGGCGTTCACATTTTGAGTATGCAAGAGCTTTAGAGATCAGCTGAAAGGAGCCTAATGGCAGCATCAGCAGGCTTACTATTTAGTGAACAAAAATCTCTGCCCCAAGCCTTCTCTACTCTATTTGTTCCTGTCTTCTTTTAGCTGCAGTAAAGCAGCCAAAGAAGCACAACTACTAACTAATACAGCTTTTTCCATAACATCCTTTTGCTCTTTGTTCTGTGAGTCTGCAAACGATGTAGCAGCAGAAATGCTAAATCATTTTACAAGTTAAAAGAATACTGCTGCAGCCAATTTAGGATTTGGGTTTCTGAAGGAAATTAACATTATCTTTTCCCCATGAAACACTCAGTGTGTCAGAGCCTCACCTTGTTAAATCCCAGTTCCAACATAAGCCGGTCTGCCACAAACTCGATGTACTGTTTCATTAAAGTGCAGTTCATGCCAATCAGCTTTACAGGCAGTGCCTCTGTCAAGAATTCCTGCAGATAACAAGTATTTTATGTACAGAAACTGGCATTCACTCTATTGTCTAGGTTAGTTTTATGCCCGACAGCTCCCCAGCTTTGTTTGATTGCAATGCAGCTCCCAAACAAGAGGCAGACAGTTACCTGTTCTATGAGAACAGCATTCATGATGATCTCCTTTACTCTCTCCTCTGATGGTTTATGTATCAAGTGCTTGAACATGAGGCAAGCAAAATCACAGTGCAAACCCTGTAAAGAAGTTCCAGAACATTATTCCAGGAACACTGATTTAAGAGAGCACAGAGTAAGTGGCATCACCTTTGCCATGTTACTCTTTCCTACAGACAACTTTCTGCCTCAACAGAAGACACCACAAGCAAGCTCTGCCAGCGTGAGGCACAGCAGCTGCAAGCATTGGTGAGAGCCCTCTAACTACTTTAGAGAAGTAGAATGCTAAGTTCATTCATATATTTCTGCAAGATCCACAATGACACAATGACACACACTTTAGTGAGCTTTATAGTCTGCCTGTTTCTAAATATACTCCCGTTTTAAAATATAGGCTCCAATTGAGTGTCATTATTTTGAACTACTGTGGCACATTACTATCTTAACTGCTAGAATTTGACTCATACCTCATCTCTGCTGATGAGTTCATTAGAAAAAGTGAGTCCAGGCATTAATCCTCTTTTCTTCAGCCAAAAAATTGATGCAAAAGAGCCAGAAAAGAAGATTCCTTCCACAGCTGCAAAGGCTACTACGCGTTCTCCTGTTGAGAGAATACTGATAGTAATACCACACAGAAAACTTAACAGGATTGATACACAAAAATTTCAAACTGCATCCTGCTTTAGCAAATGAGGTTGTTTCTTCCTAAGTGTACTATGGGCTGTGCTTAGAAATTATTAAAGATTTTTGATCATTAAACAAAAACATAAGAGGAAATAGGAACTAATCGGAGTAGCTCCTAAGTAGCTGAAGCCAAGACTCCTTCCCCCGGGTCAACCCTCAATATTATCCTTTTTCAGATGGCTCAGTAAAAAGAGCAGTCATTTTAGCAGCTGATTTAAGTCAGTGTCTGCTCATCTTTGGCCATGAAAAATGTCTCACTACTAGTGAAATAATGATTTGTACCATCTCACCTTTGAAGCAAGACATGAGGAATCACTAAGGCAGAGGGGCTACAGACATGTCTCCAACCAGACATGTCTACTGGCTATAGACAGCCACGACATGTCCTGACATGTGGCAGCAATTTACAGTTTGATCATATACTCAGGTATATGATGATTGCCACATAACCTTATTATTCATGATGTCAGCAATTTTACAAAGATTTCCTGTCAGTAGCTCATTTAAAGATGACAATTATTTTCTTCACATTCAGAATTATACCAGTGTCTTGTACTGGAGAGCATGTACTCTCTCCAACAGCAATAATCCCTGTTAACTGTGAAGTCTGGAGAAATGGTGGTTCCTCTATCTTTGGAAAAGGAATTTCACTTTGTTTCCAATAGATGTACTCACCATATGTTGCTTTCTTGTCCCCAATCCAGCACATGGCCCAATCTGCCTTCTTTTTAACACATGGCAACGTTTCAATAGCATTGAAAAGAAATTCCCTGAGAAAGATAAAACTCATTAGGATAAAACATCTTACCCTAAACCAGCAAAATAAGGATTCACTGCCATGAACAGTATTGATCACTTTAACATGCTCTGCACCCTCATCCTGGCAATTGTCCTTCTCCCTCTAACCTGGCACCAATGTAGCTCTATTCGTTCCAATCAACTACTTTGTCCTTCACATACCCATCAGATCAACACTGTATCAAGGGGAGAGCTGTTTCACCAAGTGTTCCTGAACAAGGCTTTCAAAGCCAGAGATTAACCAGGATCCACTTTATGGTATGAAGGTATCAGACCTCTCATGTGAGCAGCTCTTACTAGAATTTAGCATCTCAGAATAGAAATGACACAGCAAGCTTTTTAAGTAGCAGTAAAACTCATTTAAAATTTAATATACTCTTTATTTGACTGCTTCCCCTTTTACATTGTGTAATTCCTTCATTTCAGTACTGAGTGATTTCAGTTTTGCTCTTAATGTAAGCAAGGTCTTAGACCTCAGATGAAAAAAGATATTGTGAAGTAAAACTGCTCTTAAACAGCAGTGGCTTTTTATGTAAGTCTAATTTACATCCTACAATTAGCCTGAAAGTCAGAGAACTGACATGCATTACCTAAATTCTGAGTATTTACTGAGTTCTGAACTTTTCATCATCAAGCAATACAAACCTCTCCTTTGAATCCTTAATGTAGGTGTCAATAAGAAGACTGTACATTTCTGAATGTATATTTTCCATGGCAATCTGGAAGCCATAGAAACAACGAGCTTCTGTGATTTGTACTTCTTGACTGAACCGCTCCACCTAGAGGAAATAAATAAGCATTTGCAGAAGTGTTCGTGATTTGCAAGTTAAATGCATTAATGGTGTATGGACCAGTTATTGGTCAGCCCACATAATCTTCTGATTAATTCCAGATACGTCGATTACTAACAGCAATATAAAAAGGAGCAACCCCTCAGAATTTCATGTCAGAAGGTATTCCTTGGTCCCATGGGAAATGAGAAAATGTTTCAGTTTTACTTATCCTCCATTAGGAAGAGCACAGAGGGTAGAAGCAGAACATGGGCTGTGAAACAGCCAAGTGTTACTGCAGGGCAGCACTCGGTGTCCAAAGGGGACTGGGCAAACTTGGAGATTGGAGATTACAAAACCGACCCCAATTCCTTAATTAACACAGGACAGCTCTGTGTGTTCTTAGTGCTGTAACTGTCCACGACCCGGCAAACCAGCTGGATCAGCCACAGCAAGCATGCCAAACATGTGAGTTTTCTTGTTATCTACCCAAAGCGATATTTCTGTCGGGACTTCGTACACACTCACCAAGTTCTCGTTGACAATGCCATCACTGGCAGCAAAGAAGGCGAGGACATGGGAAATGAAGTACTTCTCCTCAGGCTTCAGGGACTCCCAGTGCTGGAGGTCTTTGGAAAGGTCCACCTAAAGCATTACAGTATAAATAAGGAACGGGTGACTCCGGCAGAAGCCCGGGCCCCGCCCGAGGCCGCGGGCAGGAGGGGCCGTGGCCGCCCGCCCCTCACCTCCTCCGCCGTCCAGAAGGAGGCCTCGGCCTTCTTGTACATCTGCCAGATGTCGTGGTACTGGATGGGGAAGATGACGAAGCGGCGGGGGTTCTCCCGCAGCAGCGGCTCCTCCTCCTGCGCGCCCCGCGGCACCTGGAATGGCGGGGAAGGCTCGGGCAGCGCTCGGGGCGGGGCCGGCCTTGGCGGGAGCCTGAGGGGGGAGACCGGGGGGAGAAGGGGGAGACCGCGGGGAGAAGGGCTAGGAGGAGGGAAACCCCCTCCGAGGAGAAGGGCTGGACGAGGGGGGAGATCCCCGGGGGAGAAGGGCCCGGGAGGGTGGAGAGAGCCCCTGAGGGAGAGGGGCTGGGGCGGGGATGCCGTGCCCGGCGGGAGCCAGCGGGCTCGGTCGGGGCGGAAAGGAGAGACCACGGATGGGGAGAGAAGAGTGGGGCGGGGGCTGCAGGAGCTCCGGGAACAGGACAAGGGCGGGCGCGGTGCCCGGGCGTTCTACACTCACCGGATTGCCATCGCCCTCCTGGAAGATCCTGCGGGCCGTCTTGCTGGCCAGCACACGGGCGCTGCTGAGCGTGGGGGGCTGAGGGGAGAAAGGGGCAGGGTGAGCGCGATGCGGCGCTGCCAGGCACGGGGGTGGGAGGGCGGGCGGGCGGGCGCTCACCGTGTTCTCCTTGTTGCTCAGCGCCAAGCCTTTCATGGGCGACAGGCTCTTCATAGGAGACTGGCTCTTCTTGGGCGACACCGGGGGCTGGTCGTGGCGGGCGGCGAGCGGGGCGCGGGCGGAGAGCATGGCTGAATGCACGGCGGCGAGACGGGCGGCGGGAAAGGAAACAACCGCGCGGCGGCCCTTTATATCCCCTTCGTAGTTGGCGCCAGAACGGCCGGCTGGCCACTCACAGCCCTCGCCACGCCCACCAGTGCCCGCCCCCGCGCTCCCATTGGCTGCTGTCGCGGGTGGGGCCCCGCCTCCCATTGTTGGCGGCGGCGGGAGGCGGAGCCCCGCCCTTCGCTTGGCGCGCGGAGAAGGCGGGAGAGCGCGAGCGGCCCCGCCCCGCCCCGCCCGCCCGCGGCTCCCTCAGGGTACGAGAGCGTAACCCGGGCGGGCGGTGCCTTCCCCTCCTGTTCTCTGCTCCTTCCTACCTACCCGTTCCTTTTCACTTTCAACACTGATGCCTGAATATGGAAGGAAATTCCACATTCCTGCATTTGGAAGCAGAAATTGGCTTCCTGGAGAAAATGACTCCGAGTGCCACCCGGTTTCACGTGTTTTAAATAAGTAGCACAAGAAAAGGAGACCACAAGTAAGAAGAGGTGAATATTCATAATTTATAAAAGTCAGCATTTATTTTTTGTTCATTAAATTGCAACATCATTTTGCTCATCCAATTCCACAAGGGATCTGCTTCTGTCAGCTAAAATGTTTTCTCTGAAGCAGTTTTAATGAAACCAGGAGCTCCATAAGACTTGGAGGCCCTGCAGTCACACAGGATGCAGGATGGCATGCACTGGTGCCAGTCACCTGGCCGTGTTCCCAGGGGTGAAGAGTTACATGGCCCAGCAGTGTGCTGTGCTTGGCTGGAGAAGAGGCAGGTAGAGCAGGAGTGCAGCAGAACTATATAATGGCACTATGTTAAATTTACTGCTGTGAATTGGGAAGAAAAACAAAAGTTCTCCCCTCCAGCACCACCTTTGATGCTGTAAATTTAAATTGATTATTCATTTTAGCAGGTCAGTGTCAAAGTCACAAATAAATCTCCATCCCAGGAGAGTGAGCTCCGCAAAACCTCTAGTAGGGGGCCAAAATCCTAGTAGGCAGCCTGGATGAGCACAAACACACTCCTGCTCCGTTCCAGGAAGTTGGTCCTAGAAGCAGGAGTACCAGGCATCTCTCACAAGGCCTACAAGTGTCCCTATTATCTCCTTCTACCTCTACAGCTGCTGGGAGACTTGGCAGAGAGCTAGAGCAGCACCCTCCCCATCCCACCCAAACTCATTTACTCTACCACCCCAATAAAGAACCTCAAAGCCACCACAAGCCCTGGGCCAAGAGCTATCACAGTGCAACAACTGTGCTATCTCTGCAGTCCAGCTCCTGTTCGCAGAAGGCCATGGCAGGGCATCAAAGCCTTGTCCTGAGGATGATGGCTCTGCAAGGAGAAAAAAGCTCCAGGGAGAGCACAGAGGGGGTCTGTGAGGAAGTGTGTTGCAACTCTGTGCTGCTGGAGCTGCCACAAAATGGTATTTAGAAATTAGTGCCCATGCTGAATTTTCTATTACAGCAGTTTAACCCAACTGCATTTGTTCCTTCCTTCACGTACATCCTTCTCCATTATGCAACTGCATTTTGGGACTGGCATTTTCATGGCAGCTTCTCTGGTAGAGCTGAGTTAAAGGCAGTAGTCTGCTGCCCTGCTCTGAAGTGCTCAGCATCAGGGATGACAGGGATAGTGACCAAGGATGTCAGCTAGCTCCTGCCCCCTCTTTGCGTGTCTGAAAGAATGCTCTGCCTTTATGGCTTCTGGCCACTAGTTCTGAGCACTGTGTGCTTAAAAAAACAGCCCCAGACTTGTATTAGTTTCTCGCCTTCTTTGCCTGCAGGAATTCAGACACTCAAGTGAAGTAAGAGCAGCCTGGGGTGTCTGGGTGAGGCAGGTGTGGGGTGTTGTGCAACATCCTGATGTTGTTTGCATCAGGAGCCCCAGGCTGGGCCCCAGCACCCAGCTCCACCCAGGCCCTGACATTCTCATCAGCTGCACATGGAGCTCAGCCTCTGTCCCCACTTCTGCTGTGGTACCCACAGTACCACAGTGTACCCACAGTGCCACCTGGCAAACCCACCAGGCACAGCCTATAGCCCCCAGTCCCGTGTCCCCAGCACACATCTGCTTCCTCAGGCTGGCATTGCCGTGGCTCTCAGCTCACCGAGCCGTGGTGACGCTCAGGGCAGGGCTCTCCTTGCTCACAGAGTTGTTTCTCTGCCCTTTTAACACAATTGCCTACAGAACAGATACACAGTGACTCCAGGTTGCCTCCCGCCACTGCAGCAACTGGTCTGATGGAAGTCAGTGAGGAGAACTGACTCATCACCAGCTGACGACTCAGTGATTGCTGATGGTTTTCTCCTGATTTGTTTGCATGGTCTCATCCAGCCACATTTATCCATGCCAAATCCTGAAATCCTCACCCACTGTTCAGTCTGGTACGGTTGATATTTGTACAGAGCACCATGCTCGAGGGCCATTTGGTCTGAGTTCCACATGCAACACAAAGAAATCCAAGTATAAATATAAGCTGAGACAGGGTAGGTGAGCAGGAGAGGCCACCAGACAACATCTCTGAGATGGTCAGCAGTGGTATCAATGGCCTTCACTTTCTCCAGCAGGTTTGGAGGTAGGCCCCAGCATTTCCTCACCCCGCTGTGCTGAGGAGAATGCTCCACACCCCTCCAGAACTGATCGGAACCTAAGGACTTAGACCAAAAGTTCAAAAGTTGGAATGAAAAATTTCCCTCAATAGCTGTCTGCTTGTTGAGAGCTGGTTGCCCTCCATTTACTGCAGGATTTATAACTGGAAAAACTGAACTGCAGGGCCTAGGCTCTTCAAGAGGCTGTTTCACTGAGAAATCTAGAGCAGAATGAAAGTCTTCATTAGGATGATTCTGGCTGGATATCACATTTGCCAGTGCAGCCCATTCATTTGCAGCATCATCATTAGCCACCTGCTTACCTGACAGTCAGCCTCTTTGGAGATAATGAGCTGTTGGAAAGCAAAGCCCTCACAGGGTTAACATCCCCAAAGCCTTGAATTTTTTTTTAAACTGTAGTTCTTGCCTATTCAAGGTGCTTACTCAACATTTACAACTCTCAGGACAAAGTCTGCAGGTAGTATATGACCACATATGGCATTTTAATGACATAATTGGACATGTTTCTTTGGTGTTCATGAAACTCAGCACGGTGCTGCAGATATTGTCCACAAGTGCCAGGTAGATGAGGCAGCACTGAAAGACTTTCAAGAGCTGGAAACATGAAGCTTTCCAAGCAGCAGCACTTGCTGGCCATCAGCAGTCAGCAATATGCAAGAGCAGCACTGACGCTGGTGCCTTCCTGAGGACCTGCGAGCACAGTGTGGAGCTGGAGTAGCAGGGCCCACACTGCATTCACACCTGTGCTCAAGAAGGTTGTCATTTTTCCTGGCTGGGAGCACCACCTCCTTGTTTCCTGCAATAGCAGAAGGCAATGGCTCCAGCCTGTGGCCCACTATCGATTTAAGCAGTCGGTGTTTTGGTCTCAGCTCCTGCACTCTGGTCATGGAAACTGTGGCAGACCTCTTGCCACGCATGGACAACTACAAGTCTTCCTCCAGCAGCCAGTCAGTCACCACAGAACAGTGAACTTTCCTGAGGGTTACATTCCTCAGCACTTACTCATCCAAAACTGCCTGTTGGAGGGTGCAGCCCCAGGTCCTTAATTTCTGGGCAGGCCCATGTTGGCTATGTTGAGCAGGGCTGTTGCACAGCAGCACTTCTGGGACATCTCCTCATTGCTACTGTACACACACAGTGGTTGAGCCACCCTTTCCCTCTTGGTCCAGGAGACAACCTTGCCATCTTAGCAAGGCAGCCAGGAGCCCCCTTGTACTTCCAAATGGTTCCAAAGGAAACCAGCCTCAAACCATGGAAGTCAATTGACCAAGGAGACAAAAGTGGGTCTTAAAGCATTTTTCTTAACTGGGTCAGCAGGGGGAGTTTGGTTACCACCCAAACCTTACTCATCTGCAGGGAACTCATATGTGTTCCACATCCCTGCTCTATCTTCTTCCAATGACCTTTTCTTCTCCAGCAGAGACTTTTTTCCCCCTGGAAAACGCAGAGTATCTTCAACAAAGCAGAAACCTACTACTACTAGACTTCCTGATGTACGCTGGCATTCCTATGCTAAGAAACCACCTAGTCAAGATTGTCATGAAAAGTCTGAGAAAGGGTGCTGCCCATCACCTTTGGGACAGTACAACATTTTAGCCCTTTTCTGCTCCAAATGGCCATGACATTTGCACTCATCCAGCAGCGCAGAGAAAACAGGGAGACTTACCACCGAACATTTTTCTGGTGGCATCTGCCAGACACTTCCCTGCAGAGCATGAAAATGTTCAGTATTTGTCAGGATTCAATTACAATTTTGCCAAAGAAGGGTGTGGGGAAAGCCAGCTCCTTCCTTCCATGCCCTATCCTATTCTGACATGGAAATTTCATTGTGGGGTCTAGCAGGGACCCCATGGTGATGGGAGAAGATGCAAGGGACTGTTTACCTGGTCAGTACCTGTGCACAAACAGGCAGCAGTAGAAAAGATTCCGAATACATCCAAGAAAGTAAAGGACGAGCTAGGAATACTCCTATATATGAAGGCAGTAATTGACCCTGGGAATTGTAACCAGAAGAAAAAAAGATAAAACGGGAACTAGAAAACTAGAGAGAGGCAGTTGCCCACACCACTTAAGGGACCATGAAAACACAGAAAAGTGGGTTTATGTTGCACTTGCCTTGAAAGGGATAATCAGAGATGGATAAATGGATGTCGGTCTGATATTAAATGAGACAGAGTCCTGTATGGGAATGTAATGGAGTGTAATGGGTGACAAAAAAAAAAAAAAAAAAAAAAAGATTGCCATCCATTATGCTTTTGGCAATACCGTCAGGCTGAAAAAAAAAATCCCTTGCTTTATAAGGGCACATTTGATTCACTGCTTTGTGACACTGAGAGGATTAAAACTGGCTAACTGATATATTTTAGAAAGTCACTGTTGGGGCACATCATTACCAGCTCAATGTCCTGATGTGCCTGCAAAGTTATATCTGGTAGATGTGGTGGGTAGTGAATGTGTATAAAAGTAACCTGTCCTTGGTATTAATGAGGCTAAATGCAGGATCATGCACTAGGGAAGAAAACTGAAGGTCACGTTTATGAACTGCTGGACTGGCCCTGCAGAGAGGCGCTCCTGGGTGATGATGTGTAACAGCTCCATCAGCAGCTTCCCAGGTTAACCCACTGTCAAGGGAGCAAACCAGATCCTCTGCTCCATCAGCAGAGGGATTGCAGCTGGAGCCATGACGGCTTCCCTCCTGCACTGTGTGGGACAGGATCCATGGGGCAGTGCCAGCGGGGCTCAGCTCCACATTCAGCCACCCAAAGGCAGATGCCTATCCATGGCTGGAGTGTGCAGGCACCGGGTACCTGAGGCATTCTAAAGCATCCTGCCTGACCTCACTGTGCCACTCCCTCCAGCCACACATTAATCCCTCCAGAGGCTCTCAAATGGCACGAATTATCATATTTAGGCAACCAAATCAAGACATCCAATATGAGTTGTCTGGATGTCTAAATGCATTGCCATTATCTCAAACCAAACCCACACCCTGTGCCCAGTGGCAACAGCAAAGGCTGAAAAGGGTGTTGACAATGTGGGAGCTGTTCAGAAGACAGCTCCAGGGCACACCACAGGATTACAGACGTGCCCTGGAGCACGATGCTGGAGCAGGCTGTCCTGTTCACTGCTGGGAGAGCGAGCTAGGGAGCAGCCAGGTAACCACCCCAACCAAGCGTGGCTGTAATCAGCCACTGGGAAAAAAAGGCATAAGATCTTACAGCTTTGAACAGTCACCAGAACATGGAGTTCAGAGAGAAGGTATTTCTCACCAGGGATAATTATGCATTGAACAGCTTTCCTGAGCACATGGCAGATTCCTCAATTCCTAGTCGTGATTTCAGGATTTCACACAACAGTTTTATTCAGGCACATTATGTTTGCTCAGCAGTTACTATCAAGTATTACTGAGCATAGAAGGATTAGGATATAGTATTTTATTAGTCCTTTTGTCTAGCATCCATCAAGATGCTCTTCCATTGCACAGCAAGCTCAAGGGCATGCCAGGAGCTTCTCCCCAGCTATGCCTGTTGGCACACCCAGCTGAAGAAAGAGGGGAAAAGGAATCTTCAAGATAAAGTTTTAACACTGAATACATAAATAAATAAATAAATCACTGATATTTTGTTGCAGCAAAACACTCTGGTCTCATATAACTCCAGCAGGAAAAAAAACCTCTATAAAACAGGAGACAACAGGTCTCTTACCGACAGAGCCCCACTGTACCTGCTCCACCACACATTGCCACATCTCCCTCTTGGGGCTTTAGTGACTTCTAACATTTTCAGTGGAGCTGAGACACAAATAATTCCCTTAAAGGGTATAGCATTTTCCATATTCCCTTCCTTTCAAAACCATTAAACAGATCCATTCCCTCCTCCTTTCCCACACCAGCCCTTGGGGAAAAAGGAATTATGAAGCTGAAGTACTACTGGTGTTTCCTTCCTAGCAGGACTTGGGAAAGCTTCTATTTTGTAAACATCCTACACCAATCACAGATGGAGACAGCAAGGCATTATATGACCATTCTTTGCCTATACTGAATTGGCAGAACTGCATATCCATATAAACTTTTCTACAAGAGTTGTCTTCCCTGTGATTGTCCCCATCTCTTCTTTATTTTTTCGTGTTAGCTTTAAGTTCCCATCTATCTCCTTTTCTCCAGTGCTGCCACATGAATTGTTCAGGACAAGGAAATTTGCATCCTCTTTCCACTGGGATCTTGCTCCCTCTCCACCCTGACCCTGAAGTTCATTTCTGAGCTGTCAGTACCAGCTTTCCTCAGCCACTTCCATTCTCATTTTCCGCAATTGCCCCAGATCCAGCGCCCAGTTGTCCCAGCTCAGCACAGATCCCAACTCAAAAGCAGCTTTGGAAAGCAATCTGTACCCCACACAGGACACAGCCCTTCCCTGGCTGCAGTCCTGACACCCCAGCTACACGTCCCTTATGGTGAGCCCTAATGTCCCCAGCTCCACACAGTGAAAGCACAGGCATGTGATAACCTGGGCATGAAGTGTTTCCTCAGGTCACTGTCCAGAAAAGGGATGAGACTGCTACACAGCTGCTGTCCTGTCATCTCCTCTCTGCAGAGCTCATGGATGCTTGGCTGCAAAGCTAATGAGCACGGGCACAGAGCCTGGAACAGCAAGGCTGCACAGGGGAGCAGAGAGAGGCTGCAGAGGATCTGCGCTGTTTGGACTTTGTAAGCCAGTCCAACAAAGCCATTATCCTTTTTGGCATTCTCTGGGCACTGCCTGAAGGGGAATGAGACTTCACACAGATTAGCAGACCAGAGACACACAAAGGGGGGAGCAGGAGCAAAGGGGACCAGAGCTTCTTCTTCCTTCTGGTCTTCCTGAAATTCATGCCCTCTGATGCCTTTTTTTTTTTAAAGAAATAACATTAAAATGGTCCAAGCTTCTGCCAGCAGCTGCCCTGCCCTGAGCAGAACACATTCTCCCTATCTTGTGCTGGCAGTTATCAAAACACTGTAAAGGAAATACCAGAGGTGGAGATAAGCACTGGGTTAAATTCAGCCCCTACTACATTCAGGTTTCCATTCTCCCTATCACCTCCTCCTCTTTCCCCAGGTGATGGGCCATTAATCTTAAAACCCAGAGAAAGTCGTGCACTGGAGGAAAGCAGCTTGCTAGCCATGCTGAGCAGGCTTCAGCCACATCACCTGGAAACAGGCACTACCGGGCTGCTTCATCACACTGCTTCTACAGAACAAACACCTCTCAATACCCTGTAAATAATCTATAGCAATAACCTTAGAACTCAGAGAAAGTTGTGCCATGGGATGAAGGCAGAAGGAATTAAGGTCAGCACTGTTTTCCTAGGTGCCTGTCATCACCAGGAATTAATTAACCACCAAAAAATGATTCACACGGACATTGAAATGCTGAGAGGAATGATCATCAGATGAGAGCCAAGATCAGGCCCTTGTCTCCCACAGTAGTGATAATGGTTAGAGAAAATACACTTTAATTTCTGGCCAAGTATTTCCAGCTCTCACCGTTGCCAGGAGGAAAACGTGCCTTTTCCCAATGCCTTTTTCTCATGTGCTCACACTGGTTTCATATAGGAGCACTAATAAAAGGGGAAGGTGTTGGGGATTGTGAGAAACATAGACCCACAACTGTTTCATTTTTCAAATCAGTCCAAATGAGTGCAGCCACAAATCATGCAAAGTTTGGTTAAATAGAGAAGAAATCTGTAATCAGCTTGCCTGGCAAGCACAGGAGGAGCAACCACGGCTCAGAATTTTATTACCTCTCAGTGGGGCTAAGCTGGCTCTGCTCCCAGTGATTGTGGAGACAGGTGACCAGCTATAATCTACACTGATAAGGCTGAACAGAAATAGAGCAAAACCAAACATATTTAGCAGCAGGGCATGTATGCAAGTACCTGATGATGTAAAGAGTAACCACCACCCTTTGGCTGCCTGCCTTGAGCGTGGTCCAGGCCTCAAGGGACACAGTGCAGACATCACCACCTCTCTCCACAGCTCCTACTCAGCCTCCAGAGACAGCTGGGGCTTTTGATCCTAATTTCATTATGTAAATCTAGACCTTAGTGGGTGAAGTGCAGTCCCCCTGCAATCTACAGCTCGGCCAGTGGAGGTGAGAGGTGGGAAAGTTAGCAATGCTGACTTGCTGAAAGTTTCAGAGGTGGAGAGGTGAGATGTGAGAAAACACTGCAAAGCACCACCCCTTTAGTTATTAACTACTCTGAGCCAGCTGAATGCAGGGCAGGGGCTAAAAGCTGCCCTGCCCGTTGCTGCTGAGGCAGGAGAGGTGCATGCCCTGCACCAGGCACACAGTGATGCTCTGCTCTGTGTGCAGCACAACAGCACCGTGCTGGGAGCAGCAGGCAGGCTGCAAACCTGAGCTCCTTCTGCAGTGCCAGGCATGGCCCTGGGCTGGGAACTCTGTGCCCAGCACAGAGGCAGCAGGGCCCCTCAGGGGCTCTGGCACAGCTCTCCAGTGGGCAAGGCTGAGGAGCGACCTCACAAACTGAGTCTCATCCTCGATCTCCTGGCATTGCCCAGGCTGCAACCACAGCATCATCAGGGATTACAAATAGCAGAGGGGGAACAGCCTTCAAAACTGGGTGGCCACGGCCAAATCACCCCATAAAAGCAGTCAGCAGTGGTGTTAACTCCCAGGGGACCAGGACCTGGCATCGAGGACAGAATCATGCAAAAGGAAATGCTGCTGAACTGTTCAACCCTCTCCATCCCCTCTTTGGAGCTCCTGGATGTAATCCAGGCTGTGTGTCAGGGATAGTGCTGGCCAAGGGACATCCTGAGTACCATCAGTGACATGTCCTGGTGGTAAACAGTGGGTTTGCCAGACATGCACCACTGTCCCTGTCAGGTTTTCATCCTCCCTCTGTGCCTGATATCGACTGAAGCAGTAGGACATTTCCATGTACATCTGTGTTTTGAACTGTGTAGTGGGAGAGATAAAAGCACTGCTGGCTGCACTCCTGGGGTCTGCTCAGAACTCCAAAAGGTGACACATCAGATGCTCGTGTTTGAGAGGTGCTCATAAAAATCACTATCTACTGAGGTAACAGAAAACTGACCGATGTCACCAAATTGTAAATTTGTCACTAAGCTGCAAATTCAGTGCCATTTTATGAGCATATTTTCAGACATCTTCTCACTGTTAGCTCAAGCCAATTTGGTTTATTATAACATTATAAAACCAGTTAGGGTTGTTTTACATTTAATCTTGGTTTAGCAAAAAAAAAAAAAAAAAAAAACAAACAAAAAAAAAACCAACAACAACAACAACAACAAAAAAAAACCAACAAAAAAAAAAAAGCCATGGTGAAGTTGGGGAGGTTTGTTGTGTGTCCTGGAATCTAACGCCACATTAGCCTCTAGGCAGTGAGCTAGAAAAAATCCCCATGTTTCTAGTCAAGAAAAGCTCCCTGGTCTCTATTAAGTATGAAATGGCTGATTTATTCACTAGGAGGATGGTAGAGGGTTTTTCACTCACAATCCTTTCAAGATTATTATTATTCTACTTAAAATGCTTTCCAATGTCTGCTTTTGAGTCTAATCTGTGTTAAACAAGAGCTGGGATCAAGGTTTCTCTGGTGAGCTAACAGAAGCTTTTTTCCAAACTCAACTTCTTTATGGGAAGCTCTTCTGGAAACAGTATAAAACAAACATTGGTGTGAAAAAAAAAAAAGGAAAGAGAAGAAGAAATCATATATTTCTTCTTCTCAAATCAGACCTCTGCTGCTACAGTTACCCTCTGTGTTGTGAAGAGTCCTTTGTGATCCCCCTTATCTCAGACCATGAGCAAATCCCAATCCTACATGCATTTATTAAGAGGCTCAGTTATATAAGGGTTATGATAAGATGAAAATTAAGTACATTGAGATTGCAAAAGAGCAACAGCTTGCTTAGAAATGCCTGTACTCAGTAGTCAAAACTTACAGCTATTTTAGAAGACCAGATATTTCATTTTTCCCATTTTTAAATGAAACTAGATGAAAAGCAATCGGAATATTCAGTAAAATGCCTGTCAATGCCAGCTGGTGTTTGTAATATAATGTAGATTACTAAGATGTTGGCTCAGCATGATTAATAGTATTTAAAATAAAGTCTATGAAATAGCCACATTAGAAATTCATGTAAAAATCTAAATTTTACAAAAAAAAGCTTAAGAAAGCTAAATAAAAAAATCAAAGGACTGAGAATTTCTCATGTCTCACCAGGTGATATAAATTTAATTGTCCTTTATAAGAAGTTATTGAATCCAACCTTAAAAAGGTCTTTGTTCCCCTTATGTCTTAAATGACAATTTAAGGATACATCTGTAAAAGCAGCACGCTCTAAAAGTCATTGCGTGACTTTTCTGGCTAATAAAACCATGGTAACCCTGGTACAACATTAAAGCAGTCAGTGTTAATGGATTACAGGGTTTTAGGCAATCCTGCTGCAGAGGCATCCAAAGCACTGCGGGAATGTGGTGGTGCCCCCTTGCACGACCTGCGGGTTTCAGTCCAGGACTTCTCGGTCTCAGTAGGTGGCAGATGATTCAGATTATGGCCTGTTTGTATTGCTCTTGCCATGGAGAGCTCGGAACACTGCAAAAAGCAGGCAGAGACAGTGACTGAGGCTGCTTCTCTCAGCCCCAGTGTCCAGCTGCCATGCCTGGGGAGAGCACTCCATGCCACACAGAGTGTCCCAGGGATGAGCCACTCCCTCTCAGGTGGGTGCAGGAGGCATCACCACTCGGTCACAGAGGAGCAGACACAAGTGCACAGGAGGGCCTGGTACTTGGCATGTTCTGCCTGTGCTTTGTGAGTGTGGTCCAGCATGTGGGTGCATCCCCAAACACCTGTGTTGGGGCGTGGACATTTCTCAGACCACGGAGTGGCCAGGAGCTGCATAACTTAAACCCTGTCTCCAGTGGGCACAGCAGGACCCATTTTGCTGGGTGCTGAGTTTAGGTACAAGGAGCACATACCTGAAAAAAAAAAGAAAGATAAATTCAGTCACTGAGCCAGTTAACAGCAGAATGAAGAATAAAATCTGACCTTCTTGTTCCAAGGTAGAGACCCATTGCCAATGGTTCCCACCATATGTTCTCCACAGACCCAAGAGCCTTCATACTGTTTTAACAGATATTCAAAAATCAACTAAACCTATTGTCACAACAGGCTGAGGCTCACACCTCTAAAATAAGGATCCTTTGGGGACCACTCACATCAAAAGAGAACACAAAGATCTGCATTCAACCCAACAGCTCCTGAATCACTGCCAGCTTGAGCAAAGGCTCTTTATGGTGCTATGGACTGACTCAGCTAAAGGCAGCATGATACTACACTGCCTTATAGGAAATGAGCCACCATCAGCACAAAGGGAGTCCAGCACAAGGTTTTATAGCACGCAATATTTCCATCCTTATTACTCCAAGGTGTCAAACAAGATCCTGAAGATGCAATGGCAGCAGTTAGCATGCTAATGGCTACACTCATTTTCAGCATCCTGCAAACCACTCAGACTGGGAAAAAAAATTGCAGCCTGCCTTGGTGTTAGCACTTTGCAATTAAATCCTCACCTTTCCATCTCTTGCTTGGAGCACTCTCTTGCTAGAAATAGGGCAGCCATGCCTGGCTTCCCACTTTTCTCACATCCTTATTATTCCAGCAGGTTGGGGCCACTCGGTTATTGAGGGCCGGCGGTTCATAAGCCCTGACCTTGCTCTGTGGAAAACCATTTCATGATAGCACAAACCCACACCGGCACTGCTCTGTTCTACACAGGCTTTGGAAGCTTTGCAGTGGAATCCATTAACCTGTGCACTTAGAGGAGACACAGTTACTCTGCCTGTAACTGCACCTGGGTGAGTGATCCTGCAGCAACACCAGGGATATTCACTAAAAATCACCGCTCTGGCCTCCAAAAGGCACAATGGGATGTCTCCTCAGTCAGCTGTGCAGCACATTGCCACAAAGGAAAGGGAAGGCAGCCTCTTCCACAGCCTTTGTAACTGCAGTTGTAAAAGAAAAAAAAAAAAAAACAACAAAACTTTTAATTAAATAAGTTACTTCAAAACCAAGACCTACCCACACTAGCAGGAGATTTAGCATTAAGTTCTTCTAGGGAGGAGGGAAGTGTTTATGCCAACCAACAAAGCAGCTCTGCACTCTGCTTTGCCCTTAGAGAGAGGAGATAACCACATCCACCCCAAGAGGGGCTGGAAAGTTTCATTAACTGATGGTTACACAACACTTTCACAGGGAAGCCATGTGTTTACAGTTTCATTTTGTTATAATTAGGGTCACATACTAAAGCAGTGTCTCCAGGACTTTAATACTCAATTTGTGTAAAGGGCATTTCACAAAACTCAGCAAAAATATTCCTTGCTATTAAGCAACCTATTATTCCCACATAAGTATACTCATGTCTTACAGATGCCCTGACATGTCTCAGAAGAAGCAGGTAGTAGGCAAAAAATTAGCTTTAACTAACTCTCTGATGCAGGGAGCACTATTTACCACACTGCTAAAAAAAAAAAAAAAAAAGAAGAAAAAAAAAAAAGAAGAAAGAAAAAAAAAGTTTTGCCTTAATTGAAAACAAGCCTGGTTCAGGTGTCTATGTGAACACAAGAATGGAGGAAAGGCAGATGGATTGATGTCTTCCAGCCTAAACCAAATATATATTTTCCAGGACTGGTCAACAGAGGTGGCAAAGCTGTGCTGTCCATTGTGTGTCTGAGCTGTGACTTTGCAGCAATGTGTCACTCCCAGGGTGAGGCACTGGTCTCTCCTGGGCCCAAGGCACCTGAGCAGATGTGACAATGAGCTTCCATATGGTCTGTTAATGAAGGGCACTAAAGGCCCTCAGCAGATACATGTTTTGATATCTCTTGGACAAAACCATGTTTCTGTTTGATCACTCTCAGATAGTATTTTGTTGGAACTCAAAATGTCCCTCAGACATTTTTGGAGGTTCCAGGCCCTGGTCAGAAGCATTTGAGACCCTAGCAGGCAACTGGAAACAGCTGTGATTTTGAGTTTGAGCCATGGAATGATTTACCAACTTTGCAGGAAGAACAAGAAGTCACAAAAGTTTAGATATCGTTACAAAGTAGAGGGAATCATTTTTTAGTGTTGTACAGGGGGGTTTTAACACCTGTACAGGGGTGTTTTTACTTAGTACATGGGGGTCAGAGGTTTTAAGATGGAGGGATTTTTGGCCAGTCCTGTCCTTCCTCTTTCTTCTTCCTTACCTCCATGTTTTTGGTGATGTTGGCACTCACAGATTGGTTTAAAGTAGAAAAGCACCATTTAATATAGGTAGTAGGTATTGGGGAAAATCTATAAACATGTATCATGTAATGTATCATGTAAAAGTAGCAGCAGCCCAGGGGTGGGGGGAGAGAAGAAGAAGTCAGGGGACAGAGAGGATGTCAGGGGTGTGTGTGTGCCCCTGCCTGAGCTGCTGCCCAAACCGCAGCAGCCAGAGAAGAAAATCTTTTAGATAACTTGCAATAAACTGCCTTGAGACCAAACAACAAGAGACTGCAGAGTTTTTCTTTGGAAGCACGGGTTGGAGGAGGGAGTTTTCCACCACACAGAACCCCTAAACCAAGCCCTGCACGCCCTGCTGAAGCATTGCTGACATTTCATGACATCCTGGAGCTCACTAAACAGGGACAAAAGCCTAGAGGAAGAAAAGGAAAGATTTTGCAGAGATGATGTCCTGGTGGGATTGTACACAGATATTTAAAATCAAGGGCATAAAGGGTTATTTAAGGTCATGGCTGGGGTCACAGTAATAAACAGTTCAGCCTACAGAAAATCAGAGTAATGTTAGAAGAAACTCACATGTGAGATTAAAGGTAATGAGTACACCATGTGACAGATTCCATAATTTTTTTGAAATTATTTTTCTATGGAGAGCATCTCTGCTCCCTGGAGTCTGCCACCATAAAATATCCCCATCTCCCCCTTGGGTTTTCAATCTCCAGCCACACACAGGTGACAAATCTGCTAAGCCTATAATTTACTCCCATGTATATCTACCTCCAACTTTCCATCAGCTCCAGAGGAGATTCAGAGAGTCCATCTGTGCATGTAAATAAGGCTGGACAGGGCTTGTCTATGAGCACAGCCTGACACAGCCTGGCCACCTCTCTACAGCTCCATTCTCTTCACACCCATCTCCAGTCTGAGAGTTAAGGGTGTAAAGCTGACCTCCCCAGCACCTGTGGAGGCCAAGGAAAGGAAGGACATTTTGAGACTATAATAACTGATGGATCTGGTCACACAAATTAGTATTGGGAGTAATCCTGAACAAAGAACCTGAGCACTTCAGTGGCCTCTGTGGGAAAGGTGAAAAAAGCAGCACCACCATTGAGCTCAGTTGTTTCTACTCCTCAGGAGCTGGGCTGTGTGCTGTTTTCCTGCTGTGCAGACAGGCTGCATGCACATCAGCAAAAATACACCCTCCTCTCCACGTGGAATGTGATTGCCCAAGCAATCCCAGAGCTGGACTTGTGGTCCTCATTGATCCCTTGCAACTTAGGATATCCTATGACTCTGACTGCAGTCATGGGCCGGTGTCAGTGCTCTACTCAATCACAACATTCATGACTCTTCTCAGAGGAGCAGGACAGGAATCACACACTGGAAGAAGGGAAATGAGTTTTTGCTGTGAATGTGATCAGGCACTGGAGCAAGCTTCCCAGAGAGGATGTGGAGTCTCCATCTTTGGAGATACATAAAAGTGGACAAGACCCTGAGCAGCCTAATCTGGCTGGCTCTGCATTAAGCAGAGGGTTGGACTAGAGACCTTCTAGGGGTGACACCTCTAGGACATCTCAAATGGTTCTGTTTTCTCATGTGGACATTCAGTTTTCCAGAGTCTCTGCTCCTCCATGAGCTGGAAAAGCAAAAATCTTCTTTGCCAGCAGTACCAATTTGCCCATCTCCATTCCTAGTGAAGCTACTCCATGCTGCAAATGTCAGAAGAGATGCAGTCACTGAGTTTACAAAACCCAAACCCTTGGATCTGTGACCCGTATTTCTGGAGAGTTCAAGGGAACAATCCTATGTCTCCTCCTTCCCTTTTTAATTCCCAGCAGTGCAAAGATGAAAGCAGTGCAAATCCCTGAGCTCCCATACCTCAGGCCTGCCTTCTGTAAAAGCACAGCTTGAAATTTTGACTACATGCTGTAAAGTACATTGTACATTAGCTACAGTCTGTACAGGTGAACACTTTTATAAAGGAAATGTTTTTAAAAACTTCCTTGCCATTAATCACTTCAGATGTGAGATATCAAAAATTGTACAAATTATTTCAACTAGAAGAATGCTAAGGCTTCCTCTGAGGTAAAAGCACACAGTTTTGCACATTAAAGACAGGGTAGATGAAAGGAAGGTCTCCTCACAAGTGATCTCATCCTGTTGACTCCACATTCGAAGATAAACCCTGAGAGGTCCTGCCCTGCCTCTCCCTCAGGCCACCCAGCTCTGGTCCCACCTCCACTCCATCCAGGAGATGGATATGCTCTACCACAGGCCAGCTTCAGAAATTTGTAACAAACCCACCTCGTCTCCAGGACTGGCTAGGAGACACAGGTTTGCTAGCACCAGGGTTGGTCATGTATACCATGGAGGCACCAGGCAGAATCCCAGCACAGCCATCAGGAAATTATTCCATGGCCTGTACCATAAAACCCAACATTACCCAAATGCATGTCTTTATCCCAGGCCATCTGTGAGGCATGGGTGGAGCTCAAGTCTGAAGTGGGCTAAGGGCAGAGGGACTGCCAGCGCAGCCCAGTTGCCAGGGGACAACCCTGACAGCTCCCATAACTCAGATATGTGTCCAAATACCAGTGAGTTTTTTATTACTTGCTGATAAGGCAGTAACCTCAGCTATTTTCTTCCTCTGTGCAAATTAAACCAGTTTGATTGCATCTGTATTTGGTGGTCCCTCACTATCAGGTTTCCCTGCATAACCAGGGCTTGGCCCTGGCTCCACAGAGCAGTCTTTAATTAATAGCAGGAGTCCCAGTTTGGTGACGATAAAGGCTGCAGAGCTGAGACACAACCTAACAGCGTCTCGAGTCACAGGAGTTTACATTTGCCCTTGACCTCCCCTCACCTCTCTGGCAGGGCTCCAGGCTCTCAGGCTGGAACAGAAAGCAAAGGTGCAGGTGACAGAGGTGTCCCTGGTCACAGACATCTGCAAGGCTCAACTTGGCAAAGCGGGCCAGCAGCAATGACAATGTCACATCTGCCTTCTGCCCTCTGGACAAAGCATGGTGAGGCTGCAGCACATCTGGGCTGGGCAAGCAGCAGGGGAAGTGCTCCTGCCTTCTTCCAGGCTGGGACAGGGCAAAAGCCACAGGAGAACTGCTCTGTCCAGGCAGCACAGCAGTTTCTGCTGTACAAAGCCAGACCTGTCACCTGCCTGCTTCCCTACACCCTGCCTGCTGTCATTCCAGGCTGGTGCAGGTCTGCTGAGGTCCAATCCCAGCAGCAGCTGTGACTCCACTGAAGTCTGGGATTTAGTGCTGTAACCCGTAAAAAACTCGGAATGGAGCCTATCCAAGATCAGCCAGCATTCAGAAATCTCAATCCTGTCCCCACTGAGGATGAGAAAAAATCTTCACAGACTTGGAACAAGAACAAAGTTTCTGCAGGAGGAGGAAGTTCATCTCTTGCTGATTAGTTTCATACACCCACAGGATTTTTGCAGAGCTCTCCTGCTTCTTTACACTCTTGTGTTTACCCTATAGAATGAGAAGCAGCCAACTCTAAGGGCCACCCACAAAGTCCCACTCTGAATACCAGAACAAAGAGAGGAGAAGGATGTGGCCAGGGAGCCTCAGCAGGACACCCAGCAGGGCTCTCTGCAGGAGAGAAGGCCACTGGGAATTGAGCAGGGCTGTGGAATCCACAGGGCATCCCTGTTCAGAGATATGCTGGGGTTGGGAGTCACAGTGGGAAAGGCCAGGGGGAAGTCAGAATTAAAATGAGCAAGCTGGGACAAACTCAGAGGGGCTGAGTGGAGTCAGGGGCAGCATTTATGCTACTGATGATGTGAGAACACCACGCAGACATCCTCACTTTCCTAACTGCATCCATCCTGTGGCCACTGACTGGAATTTGCAGCTTGAGTTTTAAGTCACTGGTGGGAACACAGCACTACCAGGTGGACACCAGCTCATCTGCACTGTGCTGTGTCTCACCTGCTGTGGAGCTTACCCCCCTCCACTGCAGGTGACAGTGATTTTGGCCTTTTTCCTCACCTAGCCATAGTTTGGGACTCACAGAGGGACTCAAAAGGAAGGGCTGTCTTACTGCGAGCTGCGCGCACAGGACACGCCATCCCGCTCCAGCTGTGGCACAGCTGCCTCTCTGGTGTGTGAGACTCTCGGGCAGGAGCAGCTGCAGCTGCCACTGCTGGAAGCACTCCCATGGCCTGAGCCCTCCGCGCTCCCAAAGGAAAGACAGCAGGAAGACAGCAGGAAGACAGCGTGGTGGGAGACACGAAAGACAACTCTTTGCTGGGCTGGGTCTTTATTCTTGTGTTTTTGAACAAAGCAGAGCCCATCCCTTGAAATGTGGGAAGCAGGGAGAAAATAAGTATTTACTGGCAATGCTTAGGTTGCAGGAAAATCCAAGATGTGCTGAAAGGACACTCCTAAAAAATATGCTTTTATATTTAAACATCTGTTCTCAGCAGGTTTTTTGTGAATTAGATGAGTCAAACTCCAGCCCTGGGCAGCAGCCCAGCTCCATTAATTACACAGGGCCAACCCCTCTCCTTCCTCCAGCTGTGGCTCCCTGCTGCATCCTGGCCCAAAGCTGCTGAAGGACAGCTCTTCAGTCAGAGAATTGGTTTCCCTGCTGGAAAGCATCCACCTTTCCAGCTCATCTCAGCAGGGAAAGGATATGTGCAGTGTGAGGGAGCACCTTGAGGAGGAGCAGACATTAAACAGGTTTAGGAACATTAACTCCTAACCCTCACCTTCCAACTCAGCCTCTTGGACCTTTCTTCTCTGCATCTCAATGGCCTCGCTCTTGCACTTATTTTTCTCTGGGGAGCTTGTGGGGGAAAAGCAAATTTCCTTCTCCCACTTCCCATTTGGGTGCCCAGGTAGACAACACTGGCTCTGTGCTCTTTCTCAGGTCCAGCTTTTTCCATCCACTGAATTTCACAGCACATTAGCTCAGGACACAGCACAGACCCAACAGATATAAGGTCTCTGCATCAAAGCAAATACCAGAAGAGTTGTCAACATTAGAAATAAAATTTTCAGAAGGTTTTGGGTCACAACTGTAGAAAAACAAGTGAAGATGTTATCTGGGTAAACATTTGGGAAGCTAAATGGTGGATGCTGGCTCTACTTTGAGCAAGGTACACATTGCCTTTGCTACACACAAGTTAATGTTAGAAAGGCAGATTAATATATAAACTTGTTCACTGAAGGGTAACACTAATCCAGCAATTTGCAGTGGGGAAATGAAGGTTTTCCTGCTTGTTCCGTATGGACTAAATATTACTGTTTTCTTCTCAGAGCATGGCAAAACTTTGAAATCTCAACAACCTTCTGATGGACATTCAATGGGCTTCTTCTAACAAATCCACAGTGAAAATCTGTACCAAGACCTCCAGGCTCTCTCCAAACGTGCCATGGTGTCCTCACGGTGAAGGGCAGGAGTGTCCAGGTCCTGGCAGTGGTCAACCAGCATCGATGCCATAGTGGAGGACAGCCAGGAAGAGACAGCATCTCCCCATGCTACATTCCAGGGAAGTGGATACCCTGTGAAGGATGCCAGGGAAGCATGGGAGGGATCACCCTTTCAGTCAGCATGCAAGAGGGAGAGATCCAATCTGACATTGTGTAATTAACTTTGAATTTTAATCCTTTTTGTGGTTAACACAGGTGACCACAAAGAAACCCTCATAGTTTTCCAGAACTGTTATGACAAGGGACTACATCTATCTTTTTTGAAGCCTTGCTGAAAACACAGCAAGTATTAGGAAAGAAAGCTAAAGCTAAACACGTGTGCTGTGATACGTATTGTTACAAGATCAGGTCATTCAGTGAGCTAACTGCAAATAGCTTAGAAAATTTCTGGTGGGAGCAAAAACCTGGAAAAACCCAGCTCCCCAGGTTCTGTTTTCATTATTGTATTGGAAGGAGACTGTTATTTTACCCAGCAAGAAAACTCCTCGTGTTTGGCTCTCTGCTGCTCCCATCATAACTCCTGGTAGTGCTGCAGGTGCCCATCACACCTCACCAGGGTGAGCAGCAATACAGCCCAGCACAACACCCCTCCCAAATGCTGGTGCTGGGATCTTCTCAGGGTGTTTTCCTTGCCAGGGGAACCTGTCTGTGGAGCAAGGGTATGTTCTTCCATCTTCCCCATCCCTGCCTGGTACCAGCACTGCTGAGTGCAAGGGCCAAGTTGGGTTTGGCAGGGCTGGGCTGGGCAGGGCTTGCAGTAGCTACAACCATGGAGATCTGTGGCCAGAGGGTTGCTCCAGAAGTTGAAGATAAGAGACCAAAGATCTGAGGAAGCAAAAATCTCAGGCTCTGCATCACAGAACAGCAACAATTCCTTGGCTTTAACAAAGAACACGTCTGAACTAGAGGGTCTCCCTTTGAGGTTAAAGTGAGGTGTAGGATAGGGTCTCTGAGATCATTCTGCAGCAACCATGGACTGGGGAGAGGGCAGGCAACAAAAAATGTTGCTGGAGCTGGCTGCAATTTTTCACATGCCCTTTCCCTTCACAGATGGAAGACTGTCAGGAGAGAGGAGTGACACTCCTGCCTGTAGTCTGGGGATAGGATGAGACATGGCATGAGGTAGAGTCAGGTATAAGTTAACAGTACAGTTTAGTCTCATACCTGGGGACTGAGCAATCTGAAAGTCTCATTTTGCCCAGGCAATTGCATGCCTCAACTCCACTTTGGCCTTTGCTCATAAAAGTCCAGTCAAATTCTATAGCAGGACAAATAAGTACTAGTGGCTTCAATGGCTAATGGTAATCTTAAAATAATCACACATTCATCAAATAAATGTGATGGTTTAGAAAGACTCAGATGTAAATATGTACAAGTATAAATGTGTGTGTATAAGCATGTATGCATTCATCTCTCTATAATTAAATCTTTTATTAGAAGGCATGATTGAAGAGTGCTAACAGCGGGCATCCATAGCATACATCCTTTTCTTTCCCAAAGCAGAGGCTGAGAGTGCCAGCACAGCAGGAGTCAGAAGAGGCCATCTACCATGTAACTCCAGCATCATTGTCTAGAAGAGCTCCTGGGCTCCCACAGGATTTGAGAGAAGCAGGAGCCAGCACTGCTGGCTCCCTCAACACTGTGCTTTTGATGTGAAGGATTCTGGCTCCTTGCTGGTCTGGCTGAGTGCCATGCAAAATTGATCCACATGCCACATTTGGCACTTCTACTACATACTTCCACCCTTGCTCTTGAAGATCAGCCAAGATACTGTCCACTGGCCCTGCCGGGCAATGGTCTTAAAAGCCACCAGGCCATCATAAAAAAAGTTTGCCAATTTTAATTAATTTTTCTGAGGAGTCATGTGCTTATTAGGCCTTTAGCTTTTGGGAAATATTCTGTTTAATTCTCACCAGTCCTTTAGGAGCAAGGAAATATCACTGAATAGCCTCAGAGTCCTTCAGTGTCACTACTAAACCACAGCAGCATTTGAGATCACTGCTGCTCAAACACTTTCCTGGCTCCAGCAATGGTCTGCTTCAAAACACAAGGCATTTGGCTCGTTTTGACAGCTAGTTTATGGAGCCAGCATTGCTTCCAAGGGAATCTGGGGAACTGTCCTGGAATGAACTGTTTCCATGGGGGCAGCCAGGAAACTTTCCAGGAGGCTCCACTCCCTCAGAGACAGCCAGCAGGAATGGGGGAGTAGGAAGAATTTGCTCACTTCTTGTTGAGAAGAATTTTTATCTCTGATTCTTGCAGAGCCTGTTCCCTTGGGACATTTTGTTTGGGGCTATTTAATCCCATATTCAGCTCCAACATCTCCTCCTCAGCAACCCAGCCCCATAATTTCTCCTTTCTCCAAGACCTGCCTTAGATCCAAAACAACTTTGTGACTGACCTGGCTCTGGACCCAGGGCTCTGCATGTGACACCACACCCCCACACTCCCAGATTATCTACTCTTCTGACAGAATATCTTTCTCAGTCACAGTTTGTGTGGGAAGGAACCTATGAAGTTCATCTAGTTCAACCCCCTGCCATTCCCCTACACCCAGTCTCTCAGAGCCCTGTCACTCTAACCCTAAATGTTTCTAGGGATGGGGCATCTACCACCTCCCTGGGCAGCCTGTGCCAGTGTTTCACCACCCTCTTTGTAAAAAAATCTCTTCCTTACATCTAGTCTACATCTGCCCTCTTGTAGTTTAATACCTTACACCTTGTCCTATTGATACATGCTGTAGTAGAAAGTCTGTCCCCATCTTTCTTGTAAGTCCCCACGGCTATGAGTTCATCTTTCTGGCAATGATCTTGACCTCTCGTTGCCTTCTTTCCTCCAACCCCTCTATTACAAACTCTTGGGCTTTAGCTCAGTGGTTTAGGAAGAACCAGCAGAATCAATGACTGGTAGATGCAATCATTGCAGTCAGTGCCATGGAGCAGCAAGAGGAATGACACCTCTGTGCCACCTGCCTCTATCAGCCTCTGGTTTGGAAGGAAGGGAGGCAGAGCGGGCTGGACACCAAGCAGCCACTGTACTCCCCTGGAGGGAATGACAGCCTTGCCTTTAATATCTATAATCTTCCACTGTCGAACAATGAACACTGTCGAACTGTACTGCTGGAAGCAAAGAGCAGCCGAGGATGGCTGGGGGATCAGCTGCACAGGCTTGACGGGCTGTCGGGAAGCAGTGACTCCGTCTGTGGGCATCGGCTAAAGGCGTGCCCGGCTGGCCCATCCTTTGCCCGGGAGTTCCCTGTAACTCCGGGAATAAGGGCAGAACCGGGAATAAGGGCAGAGCCGGGAATAAGGGCAGAACCGCGCACGGTGCCGCAAACCCGCCCCGGGCTGGGCTGTTCTGCACAGGTCTGCGGGACCCGTCTGCGACAGCCGGGCTTAAGTGTAGCAGCCCGGGAGTGCTGCTCCTGCTGCATGGTCCCCGAAGATGACAATGTCCTCCCCGCAGCTCGGGGAGATGTGTGTAAGGATCTGCAGTTTGGGAGGCCCGAGCTAACGGGCTGGGCTGGAAAGTTTTGGAAGGGACAGGGGAGCGCGGCAGCCTGCCCAAAACCACCATCAGAGACGGCCGCGCACCCCTCCCCTGCGCCGCCGGCTCCCTCCCCCGGCCCCGGGCGCTCGGGGTGGGATTCTCCCCCCGAAAGGCTCCCGGGCCGCCGAGCGCCGCTCCCGCCCCAGCCGGGTCGGGCCATGGGCAGCGGCAGCAGCCGGCGGCGGGGCCCCGCGGGCAGAGCGGGGCAGAGCCGGGACCCGCCGGGCACCGCGCCGGCCGACGGCGACGGGGCGGCGGCACCGCCCGGTCCCGGCCGCCGAGCCGCGGCCGCCGGCGGCAGCGCCGAGCCCCGGGCGGGCGGGAGCGGCGCGGAGGCGGCGGGAGGCGGCGGCGGGGCCCCGCTGCAGCAGGCGGTAAGTGCCCGCCGGCCCCACGGGACCCCCGAACGGGACCCCCGAACGGGACCCCCGAACGGGACCCCCGAACGGGACCCCCGGCCCTCCCCGCGGCGGCCCCGGCCCCAGCGCAGCCCGGCCCGGCTGTCCCGCAGCCCCGCCGCAGCCGTGCCACCCGCCGCGGCCCTCCGAACGTCAGCGGCGTTGAGTTCTGATCTCCGCTGCGAGCCAGGCTCGATGCTCTCTTTGCGTTTTCCCTTTGCTGCTCTCTTTGCGTTTTCCCTTTGCTGCTCTCTTTGCTTTTCCCTTTGCTGCTCTCTTCGCCTTTTCAGTCTCCGGTGCAAGGGAAACACGGTCCCGAGAGGGGCCATCCCGTTTTTCGGTCTCCCGGTGCTACTGGAAGTTTCTTTTCCTGACTTTTTGAAATACATCGACTTCTTACAGTTCGGTTCCTGCTTTTTCCTGGATCGGACTTGTAAACAGAAGGTTTAAAATGTGAACATAAAGCTGCCCTTTAATGTTTGCCAGTCCACTGCAACTGCAGTCTGGCTCTTCCTAAAGGCACATTTCAGTCTCTTTAACAAATAATGGATTTGCTTCCGAGGGAGTTGAGATTTATCTTTTGGGCTTTTTTTTCCCAATCTAAGAATAACAGCAGCATATATATCAGCTAGTGATGAGGTCGAAAATCACCGACATCTTTCATCTTAGCTTGGTTTTGGAAGCTGTGTGGTTTTTGTTAGATAAACACTGCTCTCCACAGATAGACAAAAGTTGCCAGAATAAAGTAATAAATTAAAAAATTGAAAGAAATATTTAGGACCCAGGAACATTCTGCATTGCACACCTCAGCTTTGCTCTTTAGAAGGGTGTAATTTCCATCACTGAACTGCACATCCATGGGTTAAGGATTACTTTAATACAAACTAAATTTTCCATTAGGAAACTTGGCAGGGTTCTGTATGAGAACCCTTTATTTAGACAGGTTTTAAAGAAAAACCTCAAAGTAAGGTTTGGAAATTGAAGAAAAAAAACCCAGACAACTTGTATGACATATTTTTTTCCTTGGTCTTTAAACTCCAAACCCTCCTGCAGAATGAATGGAGCTTACTCCAGCACTACTTTCTCCTCTGAGGGCCTCTCATTTAGGAATAATCCTCCTGACTTCTCCCATTTATCTTTACTTATGGGAATAGAGGCTGCTGGTTCATTTTCCCTCTTTTTCCACATGTGAATATCACGGCTGTATCTTTAATAATTCTAATAAGCTGTGAGTTTTCCTGTGCATAAATCAGTATCTTAGCCCTATTCTGAAGTGATGTACATTCTGGAGAATAACATATCAAAAAGGCAATGGAGCTGCCCTCATCTTTCTTTTCTAACACCAGTAGAGACAGTCTACTACGACAGTAGATACCAGTGAACCAATGACAAGGAGCAAACTACAGAGGCTGAAGAAATTAAGATGTGGCCCTTGGGGTAGTGTGAGGGTCACTATGCCCCAGTCCCTGCTTCAGACTTCCCTCTCTGGCAGAAACGATTTAGGAACCTGTAGCGTCACCTCAATCACCCCAGGTTGTGGTGCAGACCCAGGGTGGGAATGCTATCAAGCTTTGCAGCACAGAGATGTCCATGAGGGTTCTCAAAATTCAGCCTGGAGCAGGCATGTGGGGCCTTGGTCATCCAGTGAGGCCAAGTGTGTGCAGCACACAGCAGGGCCGCCAGTGAGGCAGCAGTGATGCTGAGCATCTTGTATGTGTCCTCATCCAGCTGTTGCTGCTGCCTCTTTTTTAGGAGGAAGCTCACACCTCTGGTTGCACCCAGACAAAGACAGCAAAGAACTACCAGTATTTTTCAAAGATACAACAGACGTACAAGTCTGAGGTAGTTTCAGGGAAAACTTGAAGCTTTCCTTGGTAGCACTTTATTTTCCTGAACCTGAGATGGCCTAAAAAGTCACTAGCCTGTGAAAAGGAGGGGGAAAACTTTGCAGCACCAGGTTTTGGTTGTTTACTGAGTGCAGTTTTAGGTTGTTGTGCAAACTGCAGTCCCACCCTTCCCAGGAGGTTGGGGGAGGAGGTTTCTGAAAAGGGCTATCAGCTTCATTGCATCGATAGTAATTTTATGGCAATTTCTCTCAGTCTTGCCAGCTTTTCAAGTCATTTGTAGTTTCTGTCTTGTGGTAGGAACTTGCTTGTTTTGCCCTGTTCAGTTGTCCAAATTGGATGATAAGCAAAGAAATTTCAGAGAAGAAAGGATGAGTTAATTTAACAGAGTTAATGGGGGAAAGGTAAGGCAGGAAGAGGAAAGGCAACATGGAGGTATCACAGTAAGAAAGTCTGATGAGAAATAGCCCCTGGAGGAGCAGATTCTGGCCCGTGGGAGTAGAAGAGACCTTTGACACCAGTCAGAAGAGAGCAGAATTGCAAACAGGACTCATCATTCTGCTGTCCCGGCTGGGTGTCTCCTGGGTATGATGTACATCAGTGTTGTGTTTAACAGCTGAACCCTGGCACAATTTAACATCCAGCAGCAAGCTGGGAACACTGATGGACAGTCAGGCCAGGTGACAAGGGCTAGTGGAGAGACATGCAGCTGCCTTTAAAGGCTTGAGCCATCTTTATTATATTCAAATAGTGCTTGGGAGGAAAAAGGATGAAAGCATATCACAGCAGCAGGCTGGGAACCAAATCCTGATGGGAAACCTGCACAGGCCTCAGAGCAGACCCAGTACCTCTTGTCAGCATCAAACATCCATTTTCAGCTTTGCTGGTAATTCCAGATGGCTGTATGAGCTTTTCCTTGTTTCTTTGCTCAAGACAGAAAAAATGTAGTTGAGGTTTTGCAGGTGCTGCTGCAGCACAGAGCAGGTGTGGCAGTTCTTGGTGGAAGCCAGGGCAGAGGCTGTGGCATCATGCATTTTCCCATTGGTTCCCTGAAATGGAGGAATAATACAGACATGCTAGGGTTTAGGTTTCAACATCTTTTTCCATGGCATCATCATTCCTCCTGACTGGAGACAGGATGTGATTCCATGAAGCAAATCATCCCAGCTGCAGCACAGGAGTAACACAGGTAGAGGGTGTATTCACCATCTTCTAGAGGGATTATCATATAATTTTAAAACACTCGAGTGTTCAAACCTTTGCCTGATTTTTTCAGCCAGATGTTTTTTCTGCAGACTGATGTGGTACAGCGTCACCTCGTGGCTGGCTGATCCCCAGCTGCAAACACAAAAGGGTCCTGAAGGAACATTAAATGCCATGCCCCATTAGCTTCTTACAGGAACTCAGGTTTATTTTTTTACTCTTGTTAAAATGTACTTCCCTCAAACAGAAATTTCATCTTTCTAATTCCATGTTGTTAGCAGTTTATTTCAACATTTTCTTCCTGGTTGTCTTAATAGTCAAAAATGCCCTCAAATCAAGACATTGTGCTACACTTTCATAGGGAGCATGGGGCCTTTAGAAAATGTCATTTCCCTTTTAATATCTGGGACTCCCTGAACTTCCCAAAGTCAGATTCTTTCAGATTCTGCAGTTAATGTCCAGTTGTAGATCTGGCAGTTGCTGAGTTAAAGGTCTCCCTTTCTATGCCGTTGTATTTCTTGTCTTGTTCAAAGCCCCTGAAGCTTTACCCGAGCCCAGAAGCAGTGAGCTGGGCTGTCCCCTCAGTCAGCATCACCCTCCCAGCACAGCTGTGCTGCACCTGGACTTGGAAAACTGCTGACTGGGCATTTTCCACAACTCTCCCCTTTCACATGGCAGAGCATGGGTGGCTTTTGCCCTGGAAACTATGCATGATCTAAAAAATAAGCCCAGGGCATGTACAGAATAGCTGGGAGCTGCTGTTTTAGTTGGCAGGAGAGGAGAAGCGTGGGAATTCCTTGCATCCCCGCCCACTTCCCGTCCACCGCCTGCTCCTAATTCCTTCACTGGCCAGAGGATGTTGCTGCAGACCAAAGCAAAGCTGGAAGTGCTTTGCCTGGGGTACAGCTGGGGGCTGGGGCCGTGTGTCACATTTGGTACCTATTGGCACCCTAGGTAAGCGACTTTTTTTAGCCAGCAATAACTGGCTGCAGGTTGGAGAGGCTTGATGCCAGCAGTGCTGCCTGCCCCAGCCCCAGTCCTGTGCTGCATTGCTGCAGGGTGCTGCAGAGGCAGGGAAAGAGGCACTGGCATACATGTTTCAGAAACTCTGCATTATTAAAGCCCACCGAGTGGACCAGCACTGGCAGAGACCACGCTGCTCCTGTGTAGATCCTTCACGTGGCTCAGTCACTCCTTGGACGTGAGTTGCACCTGAGCTGCACTCAGAGTCTGTATTTCTGCTGCATCTCGGAGCTGTAGCCATACTGGTAAATGTACCATAGCAGCTGCCCAGTGCTGGACCTTGATGGTCTGCCCCACTGAGCTGGCATGATTTTTGATTAGGACCAGCTTGTAGTCTCCCAAATAATGCCTGGGCATTGCTTAGGGGGAGCAGCACAGGGACCATCTCAAAGAGGGCTTGAATTTGGCCTCTGAGTTTTGGAGACAGTGTTAGTCAAGACTGTAGCTGGCTGGTTTCAGTGCAGCTTGGGAGCAGTTCTAGAGCTTCCAGAGGTACATGGCTCCAGATCACCCTGTGGAAGGTTCCAGGAAAGGGTGTTCTTACCCAGCTTATTCACAGCTGCTGGAGCTAACAGAGAAAGTAGGGGGTTAAGGGCTGGGCCCTCATGGCAGGGCCACAAGGAACTTGGGCTGGATTGGGGTGAGTGGGAAGCTGCACCCCAGGAATGGGGTTTTTGCGTGCAGCAGAGAGAAGTAGCTCTTGCTCCCAGCTCTCAGCTCGGCCATGCTCCCAGGAGATGCTGCCCTAAAGGATGGCTGAACTCTGTGAGCAATGACTGACAAACCATTCCACCCCACGTGAAATGACATTAAATTAAATGTGGATACATACTGGGTGAGCTTAATATCCAAGCCTTTAACTTGGAGGAGGGGGTGATGTGGGGTTTTGTGGCACAGCAGATGTCAGCACAGGATGCCTGTGCTGAGAATGGGGTGGAAAACAAGACAACACACCATGGTCTAGATGAGTAATAAAAAGATGACTGCGAGCTGCAGAAAGGAGAAGCTGACTTCATTTAACTCTTACCAGGACACAGGCCAACCAGGCCAGCAATTACTTATTTAGCTGTAGGATAGGAACCCATAATATTAAAGTGTCCTGACATGCACATCATCCTAACCCACATAAAGGGCTGACACTAATTATCTGCTGAACTTGCAAGACACCCATTACAGCAATCCCCAGCCGGCTGGGTGGGGTCAGTTTTATGGTGTCTCACAGCCCAGGGCAGGCGTGCTCTGTGCCCTGCCTGCTGCTCGGCACACGGTGTCACCCGGGCACCGCCGAGCCAGGGGTCCCTTGCCCGCAGGGATGGGGAGCAGCTCCCAAACCATGGAGACGCTCGTGGCAGGGAAAAGGCCTTTTGTTTTTACTTGCCACCGTTTTTGAGTCATGCACTGGATGAAATGCTGGTAGAAATCTACATGTGCCAGATCCAAATTCTCTTGGGAAATAAGTACTGCTGCTGACAGATCCCTTGGAAAAGGTGGGAGCAGGTTTTGCACAGAGAAGCAGATTCTGCTAACCAGAGCTGCACTATCCTGATGACGAATTAATTCTGTCTTCCACCCACACAACACGTACAGCTCGTAATATGGAGGAGTCAGACACAAGAAGAAAAAACAGACAACCTACTGTACAATCCAAACGCCTCTCTAAAATGATCCAAACCCGTCCTTTGCACAGAAGTATTGGAAGCTGGGTTCTCACGAAATATATCAAAGCACTCCTGAAGAACTCTATTTCCCTCAGTGCTGAGGATGAATAATGTTCTTCACCTGGTGGAAGGAAACTCGGGCTCCAGCAGTAGTCCAGTGGATGATGGATGAGGAACTGCATTGTGGGATACAATCCCAGGAGAAGTCAGCCATTGGAGCTCAGCATGCTGTTCTCCTGGCACTGCTTCTTGCTCTTGTTACATGTGGGAGATTGCCAAGAAACAATTGTAAATAACCAGGAGAGAACTGTCTTACCTCATTGTCAGCTTTCTCACATACCCTCACATCTCTGCTTAGACCCAGAAGCTCTTTCTAGACTAGTTCATCCTCTTCCAGAGAAAACAAAGTGTTGACAAAGAGCAGGGGCTCTTCTGAAAGATGTGGAATGCCTTTTGACAGGTATTACACTAAAACTCTATGAAAGACTGGCGGCATCTTTTGTCATTTTAAGCTGGAAGCCAGGATGTGAAATACAGTGTATAACAGATACCTTTCCCAGCTCCTGAAATGGAAGCTACTAAGGGCTCACCTGGAAGAGATGTTCACCCAGAGCCATGAGAGAGGTGTCCTTGCTGCAGCCCTCTTCACTTGCTGAAGCATGGGAGCCAAAGGTGACCACAGCAGCACAAAGCCCTTGCAAGAGGCAGGGAAGAACTCAGCAGTTCACTGCCAAACACCTCTCTGTCTGCCTCGCAGTGTCTGAGACAGTGTTTAAACTTCAACTCCTGTCCATTCCCCATGAGAAGCAGCTGAGGAAAGACTGCAGTGAAAAAATATCCTTGCAAATTAAAATCAGGTGTCATGCAACATGACACCCAGGTGGACATTTCTACCTAGTGGATGGCACATACAAGCCTGACCAACACCAACAGGTTTTAATTGGCACAAAACTGTGTGAAGGCATCACTGTTGTAGGCAGCAGTGCCTATAGTGAGGCATTGCCCCTCCATTGCTGCCACACTTTCCAGCACCAGTCCCATGCATGACCTTGAGGCAGCACAGGTTTGAGCTATTCTAAGAGCATATACGTGATCTTACTGAGGAATCACTTGATCCCATCCAGCCCTGCAGAAACACAGCAGAGGAACAGAAAATGACTCTGCATTCTAAGCTTTTCCCCACCTCCCCCTGGTTCCTTTGCCTCCTGTTGGTGGTTAGGTTTCTGTCCTTTTGCTCTCTCTCTCTCCCTCGGCTTCGGATGGGATGAGCCTCTGCTCATGAGAGCAGCCACTGAACTGGGACCTTATTAAGACCCGCCTCACTAACAAAGGGACCAGCACCATCTGCTCGGGTACCGGGATCCTGAGCTGGGCTCTCCCTGCCCTGCTGGGAGCCAGGCTGCCGCTGCCCTGCACCCACTGCCTCTCCTGCGCTGCTCCGAGCTTTCGCTGCACTCAGCCTCGCACCCCCTCCCTGCCTGCCGAGCGTCCTGCTGGCCCAGCGTGCTGCTTCCCAGAGTCCTGCTGGGGCACCGGGATCGGCTGTCCCCGGGCTGGTGAAGCAAACCCTCCCTTCCATCGCTCCCATCGCTCCCATCACTCCCATCCTTTCCATTGCTCCCATCCCTGCCATCCCTCCCATCCCTTCCATCGCTCCCATCGCTCCCATCGCTCCCATCCCTTCCATCGCTCCCATCGCTCCCATCGCTCCCATCCCTTCCATCGCTCCCATCCCTTCCATCGCTCCCATCCCTTCCATCGCTCCCATCGCTCCCATCCCTTCTATCGCTCCCATCCCTCCCATCCCTTCCATCGCTCCCATCGCTCCCACCGCTCCCACCGCTCCCACCGCTCCCACCGCTCCCACCGCTCCCACCGCTCCCACCGCTCCCATCCCTTCCATCGCTCCCACCCCTCCCGCCGGGGCCCAGCCGCCATTAGCCACAGCGCCCCCTGCAGGCGCGGGGAGGCACCGCCCCTGTCCCGCCCGCCGGGAGCCGCAGCGCCCCTGCCGGCCGTGCCCGGAACTGCAGCTCAGGGAAAGCGCCGCGGCCGAGGCTGGGCCTGGTTTGTGTTCACTGTCAGTGTTGTTTATTTGCTTTGTCATACGTACTAGTAAAGAACTGCTATTCTTATTCTCATATCTTCGCCTGAGAGCCCCTTAATTTCAAAATTATAATAATTCAGAGGGAAGGTGTTTACATTTTCCATTCCAAGGGAGACTCCTGCCTCCTGTCTTTCAAACCAAGACACTTCCCTTTTTTCTTGTACAGAAAATACTTTCCTCTCTTCCACACTGATGGAACAGCTTTTCATTTCTGTTTTCTGGAAGGCCTTGGTTTGGTGCTACCTGTTTAACTTGTTAGTGTTGTTGTGAGATTCAGGGTACCTTGTATGAAGGAGGCCACCAGCTGCAGGACTGCACCTCAGAAAAGGTAATTATAAGCCAAGATACAAATCCCTGTTCCACTCCCTTTCCCGGTGAGAATACAGTGAAAAGGTAGAAAAACATGAGAGATACATTATTCTCAGTAGTATTTGGCTAGAGAGGGTTCATGTCATTACTGGCCCAGCTGGGGACGGACGGTGCCATCCCTGCCTCCACTATAAATACTGTTAGGTTCCACTTTGGGTGCTCCCCAGGTATCCCGTTAAAAGCCTGAAGATTCCAGCATAGGGAAGATGGATGTTTCACCCCAGATGGATAATTTTTCCAGGAAACATCTTTGTCAGGTGAAAATTGGGTTGATGTTGCTATGGCTTCCTCCCTTAGCAGGTATTTTCATATGTTACCTGCAGCTGGTGGCACAGCGGGCATTCATGGAAAACTGGGAGGTTTTCCTCCTCAGGTCAGTGTTCAGGGTTTGGTTCTGTAGCCAGCAGCCACCCAGCTGGCCTGAGTACTGAAACAGAGCTGGCACAACAGGGCTGGGAAGGGAGAGTCTCTTGTACCTGTATTGTCTCCACAGAGGTTGTTTGAGAGTTTAAACCAAACCAGGGAGTTTAAACTAGGACAGGTTGCCCACTGTAGACAGAGATAGGTTTTATAGAAAGAAATAATGCTTTGGGTTGAAAGGGAACTTTGAAGATCAGCTAATTTCAAATCCCCAACCTAATTTAAATCTGCCCTTGCAGTTTAAAACCATTGCCCCTTGTCCTGTCACTACAGGTCTTGTAAACAGCCCCTCTCCATCTTTCTTGTAGACCTCCTTTAAGTACTGAAAGGTTGCAACAAGGTATCCCCAGAGCCTTCTCTTCTCCAGGCTGACCAACCCCAACTACCTCAGCCCCACAGGAAAGGTGCTCCATGTCTCTGATCATTTTCATGGTCCCCCTCTGGACTCATTCCAACAGGTCCATGTCCTTCCGGTGCTGAGAACACCAGACCTGGATACAGCACTTCAGGTGGGGTCTAACATGAGCAGAGCAGAGGGGGAGAATCACCTTCCTTGACTTCAAAGTGTTGTAACTGTCTTGTCTTCTGTCCTAGGCTTTGTCACTCAGAAGCCCACCAGGCCCAGAGAACAACAACCTTGACCAGCAGTGAGTATCCATGTTTTCATGGTATCTTCAAGGGGAAAAAGCATGTGGAAAAGGGACCTTTCTGCTATTTCTGCATTCCTCACACTGCAAAGGAGCTGGGAATGGTGTGAAATGGTTTATAGCCCTAAATGTTCTGCCGTTTTAGTTATTTTCAAATTAAAAAAAAAATCAGGTGCTGCTTGAAAAGATCCAGGCTCCATCTCAAGTGTAGTATAGAGGTAGTGAGCAATCAGAATTTAGGATGTCCACATGTCAGAGATGCACCTTGGAGTAGTTAGTGCAAAGCTGTGGAGAATTGCTCCAGCAAAGAGCTCAGGCCCTGATTCACCTGTGGGCTCTGCAGCATGTGCAAAAGGAGAACAACATCTCTTTGCTCCCTAGAAATCGTAAGAGAAAGCCCATCAGATGCTCCAATGCTGCGCCAGTTAGAGACACGAGTGTCCCTCGGGAACGGGGGAATGGTGGGGACCTGCTGTCTGGGTGCCAAACAAAAGAAATCTGAAATTTTCCATAAGCAAAAACAGCCCAGCAGAGTGAGCCTCCACGTCTGCCTGTACCAGGAATGGGGACAGTTTAACACATGCTAAAAAAACAGGCGAAATGAACAGGCTTGAAAAACCATTTTAAAATATCACCTACTTACATTAAGGAGTGACTCTCTTCAGCATTAATTCTCATTCTGATTCTCATCCAGCCCCTCTGCTCCTGCAGCACTTGAGAGCAGCCTAATCTGCAGACCCTGGTCACGGGCTGTGTGACCTACCGATGCCCAGCAGTGCTGCTGGATGTGTCAGCAGAGCCCAGGCAAGGCTGCTGTCCGCCCTCCTGCGCCTGCTCTCTCTCCCAGCTGGCAGGGAGCTCACCTGGCAAGGCTGCTGCTTCCCAGAGTGCTTGGAAAACACATTTGCCCTTGGCTTTTCTGATGGCAAGGCTTGTACAGGTGCTCTCACAGGGACTTGAACCTCTCCTGTGCTTTCCAGCATCCTCAGTGGGCCCTGGGCTATTATGGCAACTGAGCAGTCTCCTCCTGGGGTGCACAGCCAGCCCTGCCAGGCCCCTAAGCAGCTCACTGGGCCCAGGCACCCACTGGGCCCTCACGCTCTGCCAAGGCTTTCCTTCTCCCACCCTCTTTGACATGCAAGGGGAAGGCTTGAGACAGCAGAAAATGTTTTCTGATCTGGGATGACAGAGCAGGAGATTATTTTCATTTAGATAACATTTACTTTATACCCACTGAAGAGTCCCATAGCACAGCTCACATGTGAAGTGTCTGTACTGCCTGAGATAAGCAGAATTGTAATTTCTGCTGGCAAGAACTATGCAAACAGTTTTTTGTAAATGGCCCAGCACCCAGCAAATTTTTGAAGACATCAAATCAAATAGAATCAAATCAAGCCATGGAAACAGAGGTTAATGTGCATGTGTAGGTGTCTTATCCTTCACATTTCTGTGGCTGGAATCATTCTAGGTAAACACTTTACAAACAAAAGTCAGACTTGTTTTGATAGAGTTGCTGACTGAAGAAATTCCCATAAAGCCAATTAAAAGAGAAGCAAATGTCAAGGAAGGAGAAGAAGAACTAGATACGGAGACTTAACAGTGTCTGTCAAGAGAGCAGTCATGCAAGATAGAGGTGGGCATGCACTCCTGTCCTAGAACATGCCCGTGTGACACCACACGAGCATCTGAACCAGCCCTTGGTAAATATTTTGGATGTGCTCCTGGTTGGGCTGTGTTACTTCTTATCCTCCCTCCCCAAAATCTTTTGGGAACTGCTCTCCAGCATCTGGTAGTTCATGGGTGGATGACACAGCCCAGGCACACAGTAATGATTTATAATTGCTGCCAAGGCTGGTGTCACTGGCAGAGTTACCAGGGCGTTGTTCTGACCCATTTTTCAGCTGCTAGGTCTTGCAGAAGGCATTTTAATAATTAACCCTGGACTTGCCCATCCTCAGCAAAATGATAAAAAACACTGGCCTAGATTCACCCCAACCGAGTTTTCAGCCAGTTTTAACTCAGGTTTCTGCCTGGGAGCTTGTCACCCTGGTCACCCATTAGGGCCATTGTCATGGGAGCCTGCAGGCAGCTCTCCCCCACACCAGGCACCTGCCTGACACCAGGGATATGGCACTGACAGCCATCCCCATGGCCGGGATCTTTCTCATAGGTGGTTTTGCTCGCTGTTGGTCTGCTTTTGTCCTTTGCATTTCCTTCTCCATTTTGCATAGTTCATTGTCTTCACAAAAAAACCCACCCATAATTCCTGCTTCCCTTAAGAAGGGAACATCAAGAAGCCTGTAGTTGAAATGGAATACATTTCTTGCTTTCCTGTTTCCTAAATTGCTTTGCTCCAGCCTCTTCAATCACTTTTATTGCTGCTTTCTAAACTCCCTCCAAGCTGTTAAGAACATTTTAGCAGTGAGGCACCCAGAAGCCTGCCCAGTAATCCTGATAAAGCTGCACTAGCCTTCTTTTTCCTTGCTGTCCTATCACACAGGAAATTCCCCTTTTATATGCTTTTCATCTAACTCTCTCTCTCAGCTTTGCACCTTGACATGTTTGTCTCCTTCCCCAGAACATCTGGGGATTGAAAATCTTTCCACTCAAGGTACTGACCTGTTATTTTGCTGGCTGGAAGGTCTAACAGCCCTCAGGTGGACTCAGTGTGTTTGCAGCCAGGCTCTGCAGCCCTGGCACCTAGTGACAGGTGGAGCAAGGTGCCTCCTCTGCTGCTGGAGAAGCTGGAGGAGCACAGGAGAGGCCTGTGGTCCACCAGCTGTTGTCCTATGCACATCCTGAGCTTGGGTTTCCCTGCCACAGCTGTTCACTGAATTCTAGGATCGGCAGAAGTAGCTGCAACAACGTGCCTTTGAGATGGAGGTTTAGGTTGGGATGGCCTCAGGAGGTCTCTAGTCCAATCTCCTAGTTCTAGCTCCAAGCTGGATCAGCTGTGAAGTCAGACCAGAACGCCCCAGGCTTTGTCCCATCAGGTGTTGAAAGCCTCCAAGGATAGAGCCTGTGCCACCACACAGCCTGTTCCTCTGCTTGCTGTGCTCAGAGTGCAGAAGTTTCTCCTTTTATCCAGATTAAAGCTCTAATTTTTTATTTTATTTCAGTTTTCCTGTATTAAATGATACAGAATTTTGCCACAAATATAGAAATAGAATGAACTGCAACTTGCTATTCCTTTGCTCTTTAAAGAAATGCAGCCCTCTCTTTTCCTCTCATTTCTGGGATGTGCATAGGAAGTGGAGTCTGCTTTTGTTTTTTCCAAAGCACATCTGTGTCTCAACGAGTTTTACCTGCAGATTTTCTCCATGCAAACCAAAGCATTGAGAATAATTAACAGTGGGAAATTATGTAACTGCTAAGAGAAACAATGGCTCTTCTGTGGGCCTGCAAGCAAGCTGCCAGGAGCTCTGCCTCTTATTCATCACGTAACATAAAATTAGTTAAAGGATTGTCACAGTGTAGATTTTAAATCAGTAAATTGTGTATTTTAACTAAGATTTCTGCACTTCCCTTTCCCATTATTGCTTTGTAAATGCTGCTGTATGATTTGAGCTCTTGGACCTGTAGCTTTCTTCTCAGGTCTAACCTAGTGCAGTGGAAATCAGATACCTTGCAGCCCTCAGCAGGAAAATGAATAAAAGGAATAAGCAGAAGAGTCTGGTTGCTAAATCCTGCTTGCTGCTAGTACAACTTGCCATCAAGGGCAAAGTGCAGTGTAAGTAACTGTAGAATACCTACAGTAGCCAGTGTCATCAGCTGGCCATCAGGTGACTCCAGAAAAAACACCAGGCTATTTCTGACACACATGGGTATGGCAAACACAGCTTAGTCAGAGCACCTGGGCTGGGCAGGAGCCTGAGGATGCTGCCTGGCCCAAGGAGAGCAGTGTGAAAGCACCACCCCTGTAGGACAAAAGTGTCCTTAGAAAAGCATTTCAGGGTTGTTTTCTTCAGTTCTGATTCTACATTTACATACCTGCTTTGGGGCAGTTTCTGTGATTTTGTCTAGTAAACAGGTCCTCATTTTTTTTTTATTAAAGGATGCTAATGGATTAATTTTATTCAACCCAGCTGCAAGAGCAATGGTTGGGATAGACCTCATCCTTAGAGGAATTCAATAGATAATGAGTCTGGGACAGATCTGGAGCCATGCTAGTGGATATCACCTCTTTGGCAACGAACTCTTGAAAATCTCTCCTCTTTGGCAACGAACTAACTGACACACAAAACCAAAGCATTTATTTTTTGCTTACTTGTTCTTCACTAGTGGATGGTCACAAAGTCTTGGTTAACATGGCATGGCAGAGCACTTTGGATTTGAGAGTCTTGGTTAACATGGCATGGCAGAGCACTTTGGATTTGAGAGTCTTGGTTAACATGGCATGGCAGAGCACTTTGGATTTACCAGCTCAATTCTCCACTTAGCTCTGCATCTCCCCATGACCTCCATTCCAAGGAGCCATGTGTTCCAAGCCTGACAGCCCAGCTTGCTCACCTCCCAGACCTCTGCAAGGCCAAGGAGGCACTTGTCAGCTGCTGGCTCCTCTCTTGAGTCCTGAAGGGTAAGATCAAGTAGGCTTAATTGGTAGCATGAGGTACAGTGGCCAAAGCCTGCAGAAGACTTGTCACTGTTCTCCCTTATGCAGGTAGGGACAGATTTCTCTTGAACTCAGCATAAACCACCTCTGATAACACCAATAAACCCCATACCAGTTCTCCTTGAGGCATACATCAGTTCCCACTCATGGGAGGGCTGTGCTGATGTGAAAACAAAGGCCATAAGAGCAGTTTCAGGGAGCTGTATTCATATTTTGGTTGAAACTCAGATTCCTTACAAATATGAACAAAATGATATCTTTTACCCTAAAATCTTAAAAGTAGCATAAAGATTACACTGTCCATTAGCTGGGCCTGGAGCCTAACTCAAAAGGTTCTGGGAGCTTGATCCTGGAGTACTGTAAGGGTTGTACTGTGGTGAACTCACAGACTAAGTTGGTGCCAAGTGATAGCAAATGTCAGCAGGCAATGTTCCAGTGGGGTATGAGAACTAGACATGACAGAGTGTCTGTGTCTCAACAAGCCACATGCAGCTCAATCTTTCCATTCACAAAAAAAAAAAAAAAAAAAAAAAAGAAGAAGCAAGGATCTTCTTGTATCTTCAGAGCCTGATTCTCTCTCATAACACCAATAATTCATTCCCTTCCATGATAGGTGCCCAGAAAGCAACAAGAAGTCATTGGGGCAGTCCACAATATTGTATGATTACTCAGAGGAGGAGCTCATGGCCAGCATCGAGCGGGAGTACTGCCGCTGAATCCAGGTCCCCACCACGAGAACGGCAGGCACGATGCTGGAAGCCCAGCTGAGCAGAACTGCTGGATCCTGGAAGCCCAGCTGAGCAGAACTGCTGGATCCTGGAAGCCCAGCTGAGCAGAACTGCTGCTGCCACAACGTCCCACTGTGTGAGACTGCACGGCAGAGGTGGCTGGTGGAGGGGACTGGAGCAGGAGGGGCAGTGTGGCTGCTTGGGAAGCACAGAGGAGAAAGTTCACCTATCAGCTCCCAGTGAGAGCAGGAAGATCCTCACCAGCTGCTGATTTATGATTGGTACCACTTGGAAGAGGGACCAATTCATCTTAAGAATCAATATTTAGAAGCTCATTTCTAAATGCTATTTTTAAATGAACATGTAGTAGAATTAAGTGCCATACTAGAGGTGTTGAAATGTGGCGCTTTCAAGGAAGATCTTGCTTTGAACTTAGTAAAAAAAAAATGCAGCAATATCATCTGATCCAGAACTTAAGGGGATGTTGCATGAAATTCACCATTCTGCCACTTAAAATGTGCCGAATTGTGCTTGTGCAAGTCTCAGGTCCAGGTCTGAATTTGGCATTGTCTCTTTCAGTCTGGTCCCCAGTATGAGAGGTGGGAGGAAAAGGGGATTGAGCCCACCATCTAGTGCATAGGCAGTGTAATCCCAGAGTTCAAATCCCACCATCCCGCTGCCAGATTAGGTTCCTGGGAGCCATCAGAGAACACAGGATTTGTATGATCCCTTTGGGATAGGGTCCCAGCCTAGGTGTCCTACCTGGGGCTCCTGGGTGTGGATCCATCCCAGTGATTGGAGTGAAAACAGGAGGCACATCCCCATTTCAGTCATCCTCCTCAAGAGGTATTTGCATGCTCTTGTAGAGCAGCTGTTTGGGATCAGTTTTCGTAATTGCTACTCCTGGCCTTTCCCAAATATTTCTTGTCTTACAAGAAAAATCACTGCATTTTACCATTAGCTGACTGCAAAGTAAACCAGAAAGTTCTGTCCCCTAAGGAAATAGGATTTTCAGTGCTCCCAGACAGGGAAACCTGGTATTTTGGGTTTCTGCTTTTATTATATCTGCATGTTAACATATTATGAGTATTTGCTTATTCAGAAGTAGAAAAGTACTTTATGCTTCAGCTTCAGCTTCAGCTTCAGCTGAAGCATAAAAGGCATCAGATGAAATTTTCACTACATGTAAATGCAAGAAAAAATTGCAGGACACCTTTTAAGATGCTGTATTTTAAGTACTTTATGATTCCTAGGACCTGTGAAACAGAAATAAATGCATTTATACTCTGAAGCCCTCAGTGAAGGCATCAAATGTTCTGAAAAAGTTTCTCTGGCTTACATGAAAAATCATACACTGGTACCTGCAGAGACTAAGGAGGATGCATCCCTGGAGGATGGCAGGTGGGATTCTGCAGGGTGCATCCCTGGAGGATGGCAGGTGGGATGCCTTGAGGGGGGCACTAGATCATCCCTGGCACACAGACTCACACCCCAGTTGTCTTCCCTGCAGCAGCCTTCAGCAAGGCTGGACACTGCTCTGCCTTGGAGCTGGGGAGCCCCCAGGCAGCCCGGGGTGGGCAGTGGGAAGGGAACCAACCTCTATCAAAGCCAACCTCCCTCATGCTTGGAGGCAGGAGCTCCCAGCACACCAGTTGGGACATGCTGATAGGACCAGGGATAATGGTTTTAAATTGGAAGAGGCTAAATTTGGGTTGAATGTAAGGAAGAAATTGTTCCCTGTGGGGGTGTTGAGGCACTGGAATCGATTATGAGTGCCCCATTCCTGGAAGTGTTCACAGCCAGGATGGTGGATGGTGCTCAGGGCAGCCTGGTCTAGTGGAAGGTGTCCCTGCCCATGGCAGGGGGATGGGACTAGATGATCTTTAAGGACCCTTCCAACCCAGGTTGTTCTGATTCTGTGATACCTTGGTGGCCCAGAAACAGCTGGAGTAGAGAGCGGGTGTCCCTGCAGTGTTGGAGAAGTTGGGTGGGCTCTCTGGAGGAATGGCTCTCTAATGCTCCTGGAAAAATCCAATTTTGAACAATAGCACTTCTTTCACAGGAACAGTCATTTTTAGACCTATTAATGTCACTGACCTGTGTCAGGAATACAGTTTCTCTGCAGTTTATCAGGAACCCACTCACCAGATCTCCCAGAGCTTGTGTTAGTATTCAGCAGCTCTCAAAGACCTACTGGGAGGAGCAGAGGAGAGCAGAAAAAACAGTGACCCTAGCACCACAGGGGACCACAGTACTCTATATTCTTTTGTAATCACTATAGTGGTTTAGATTTTCTTTGAACTTGGATTTCATTCTTTCAACTAAGACCTTCCTTCTGTCAAGGTCCCCAGAGTCTCTGGCACATGTGGGGAGATATTTCACTGAGCTCAGTGACAGCTCCCCCTCTGTGAGCACAGGGCCAGTGGATTGCTGCCTTTTGGGATGGCCTCCAGTGACACAGCAAGCAGGAAAGCCTCACTGCTGTCAGACCACGCAGTGACAGGAGCAGACAGGGACCAGGGCTCTGCCTCCCCCAGGTCACCCTGCATGTGCCCTGCCTGTCCTTACAGAGCTGCTCTCTCTCAGGCTGCATTTGGTGGCTGGCCCAGTAACAGCTCTACAACCCATTTCAAACTCTCCTGAAGGAAAGCCTCAGTATTCACTATTACAGAAATCCCTTTACTGAACACAGCAAAGCACTGAGCTGTTTTATAAAATGAGCTTCTAAAATAACCAAGAGACAAGCACATTTCTGTACCTGGAACAAAGGTGCACTGCATTTCCCAGATAACCTTTCCAGCATCACCAACAGAAAATGAGGAGCTGCAGAAACACAGGAAGGTGCAGAAAGGAGTGATGCAGCTGGGACATCACTGCACCAGGGAAAAGGTGCAAGAAAGAAGTTTGGGGATGCAAGGAGGGACCTCATACTGTGGTATGGTCTTGTTGCAGGCTTTCTTTGTGCCATAAAATGATGTGTGCTCAGTACGGAGCTCAGACCACAGAGGCAGCCAGCACTGACAGCTCACAGCCATCTGTCTCATTCTCAAACCATGCAGAACGGGATGGTGGTACCCAACCAGGTTCCCAGTCTGCCCAAGAATTGATGGGGACTGTGCTCCTCCCTCTGTGTCAAACCTGCACCCAGCTCCACACCAAAAAGGGACAGGGGCAGTGGGGCTGGTGCCTAGGAAGCCACAACTACAGTTTAATTACCTGGTGTCAGTGTAACTCTGCTTTTGGTCCATCCTTTGCTCACAGAAAACAGGACACTAGATCATTTGTAAGTAAGTAATAGTATGAAAGCAGTAGCTGTGCCCATGACAGATTTCAAGAGAAACTTATTGAATTAATGTGGTTTTTTTTTTTTTGTTGGTTTTTTTTTTGTTGTTTTTTGTTTTTTTTTTTAAGGACAATTGCACTATAGAGATCACATCTCAGGGAGTGAATGCTGATATCCAACCAGCTGAATTATTGGGAAGTTAATTTTCTTTTCATGGTATTTCTCTATAACCACCATCAAATCACAACTGCTTGAAGGACAAAAAATATTCGGCTTGTCCCTAAAAAAATATTTGACTTCCTGCCCCTAAAACAGTTTTCTGGAATTAAGCAGGGTTCTGGAGAGTCTCTTATCCATCATTTTGAAAACTACCCCCCTGCTCAATACCCACAGCATAAGACAGGATAGCTAACAATGGCTTTTGAGCTGACACTATTAATCTCCACTAATAAACCAGCAAAAGGCTATTATTTTTAACCAAATCACTACATTATTCATCTAACAAAGACAAATGCTACATGCTGCATGTTGCACTAGTCTAAAAGGAGCAAGAGAGCCTTGCTGAAACAGAGCCTCTGCCCCAGCAAGGGGGGCACAGGGGCCCACAGGCCTGGAGCTGTGCCACAGGAACCTCACGGAGCTGCCCACCACATTTACCAACTGCCTGGCACAGACCATACCCACAGCAGGCTTCCCCCTCACCTCTGGACACGGGACATGGCAATTATTTGCACAGGGTGAAGTGGATTTATCTGGGCAGTAATAACCAACAGAAGAGAAGTCACTCTGAACTCAAGAGATGCCATAAGAGAAACAATTAAACCTAAGGTATTCTTCCCATCTGGCACAAACTCTCCCAGCAAAGAGTATGCTCCAGCTTCCTCAAGTTTTCTGCATGTTTTAAGATATGCCCATTGCCTTCTGCACGCATCAGCATATAAAGTCATCAATTTCCTTCTACACCTGAGGACTGAAGCAGAAAAGGAGGAAGGCTGCATTTGACAGCCTTTGACAGAGGATCCCAGGACAGCCTGGACTGTGAGATGTGGCTGAGGCTTTGCAGCTTCCTCCTGGACTGTCTCACCATTTCTTCAGCCTGGAGGTTGCTGGGTTTTGAGTCATGATTTACTCTTGCTGCAGACATGGCAGCAATTTGCCTTCTCACAGCCAGAGCCTGCCTGCCTCAAGCTGCCTTGCCAGACGTGAATGGAAGGTAAACAGGCAGATGGGCTCACAGGTTAAACTTCAAAACCAGTCAGAAGATTTAGCCTTGCCAAGATCTCAATCCAGAGGCAGCTCTGGGGCAGGACTCAGGTCGAGATGAAAGATGAAGGATGTTCAGTACAGCTTTCACAGCTGGAAAGGGAAAATGAGCCAGAGCTGTGGCCTCAGCTGGAGGAGCACACCAAGCGTGCAACCACCCCGCAGCACGGGCCACCTCTGCCACCTCTGCAGCATCAGAATGGATTCACTCTTCCAGTGCCCAGACTGTAAGAGGATCAGGGCTCACTGGTTTGCAAGAAAGCTCAAGCTGCTGCTCAGCCCAGGGTTTGGCTGTACAACCACACAGGATGGTGTGTCTAACAAGCAATGCCACTCGGACTGCAAGATGAAGCATTAAGCCAATAGACATGTTTGAGCACAAATCCATTGTCCTGCAGAAAATGATTCCTTTTCATGGATTTAGAATGGCTTTAAGACAGAAAGACTTGCCCTCAACAATGCTTGTGTCAGCAAAGGGGTATTTGGGAAGACTTCCTTGTATGCAGGCTGTTTTCTCTCACTAGATGAAGCTGTTCCAGACTCCATCCCCATGAGGATTTGGACTGAGTGCACCTCCTGGCTGCATGGAACAGCTCAGACCATATCTTGGGTCTAAAGAAAAGCAGAAAAGTATGCACAGACTGAAATCCATTGTCATGTTTCACATAAACAAAGCCAGGAAATCAAAACAAAAATCAGCAAAAAAACCCCACCAAAACAAGTATTCTTAGAGATGCAACTGGATGCTCAGAAAAATCTTCCTTGAAAAATAGTAGAGAGAGGTAAGACATCTTCCCCTGGGAGACAAGAGCATTGTGGCAAACTGCAGAGCCCAGGGGCTGAAGTTTGTGCTGTTCTGCCAGAGCATTAAACCTGTACCTAAGCTTTCCCTTCCAGTTGTTCTGTTGAGGGGGAAGCAGAACCATCCATGAGATCTCTTTTCACCTTCCTCACACTTGCAAGAACAATGTGCTCTTCCATGGACAAAGCCTTGAGTCACCACTCCCAGGTCACTCCCTAAGGGCTCTGCCTGTACTGACTGAGCCACCTTGCAGTGAAAGGCTGACAAAAAGCTGCAATCATTACACCTTCTCCCTTTATGCTGGAAATAAACATTTCTGCAGTTCAGGAACTGGTCAGATGGGAACAGCATAAAAATGTAGGTAGTTGCTGCTGCTGTCACCACCACTGGACACCTCCTTCCCAGCTGAGACTGGGAGGTAATACCCAGCCTGCCAGAGGCACGTGCCCACCTGAGCAGAACTGGGGCTAGCACAGCCACCTTTAGAGTTAAATTCTCATCTCTGCCTTATTTCCAGCATTCACTCCAAGCACAGCTTGTGACACTAATGGAGCAGCACCCAGCACATCCCTTCTGCTGACAGCTGCTGGAGGCTGGGCTGGAAGTGGTGTGGAGCTGGGAACTCTTTTTCCCAGAGAGCAGAGAGAAGCCTCAAGGCCTGGTGGGGGTGTGCACCTCCTACCAAAAACATGAGATGAGTGGTGTAAAATCATAAACGACTGAGCACTAGTCAATTTACAACAGGATTCAAAAAATCCTGCATTTACAGGTAAGTGAATTAGCAAGCCCCAAGTCTTCCACTGGCCTAGACACACAACCTAATTCTGAAGGATTTACATAGCTCTGGAATGGACACCTGTGAAACCTGAAAACCCATGATTTTTTTTATGACTTAAAACCAGTCACATTACATACATTTTATTTAATAAAAGTTAAAAACACGTACAAAAATGCAGTTCCATTTCCGTAAAATATAGGCTCAAAATAAAAAGACTGAACAGTAGAGTTCAGGCAGTAAAGTGCAAGGACAGCAGCTATGCCAGTCATGCTTAATCCATAAATAACCCTTACACAGCAGGAAGGAACAGACAGAGCAGACACAGCCACACTGCAGCACAGCTATTCACGCACGTCCACAAGAGAACGATCCACACATCCCAGAACGGGCTGCAGGAATTGCAGGCCAGCTACACCCAAACAAGGAGGGAGCAGTTGCTTTTCCACATCGTGACACACATACATGACACACTTTTAAAAAGTCTATTCTCCAAGTCCACTGTTTTCCTCCCCCCACAATGCAAAAACCATGACAATTTATATAATTATGACAAGAGTTTCCAAATTGTTTTCTCAGGTGAGCACCATAAATAGTTAGTCTGTAAAAAAATGAAGTGCGAAACTGGCTACTAAACCGAGACGGGACATGCTTCTCCTGGTTAAAAGCATGCAAAAACAGCATCCAAAAGTCAGACTTCTTGTTCTAAGGGACTTCTGAGGAGAAAAAAGTAAGAGCAGCATCTCTTTGTTCACCACAGAAACTTGGAAAACTAGGTAGCAACAGAGAACAGCAACACCACAAGGATCCACTTCACCAGGCAAAGAGGTTCCAACTGAGCCCTTTGGAGAGTCCAAAGCAAGGCCCACACACACCTCACTGGCACGTACACCGGGGTCAGTGGGATTACAGCACGTGTCAGTGCACAGGGTGTGGGCCTTTACAAGGTCAGGCACAAAAACTTCAGTACACCTAGCACAATACTCCGATTTAGTGCAGCTTGAAAACTTACTACTGTTAATTATAGACTTTAGTGTAAAAAATAATTACATAATCTGCTTTAACTGAAACAGGTCTCTGCCAATTTCAGAGGAGTGTCAGCTGAGGTTGGCAAGTCAGCACTTCCATAGATGAGATCTGTGCTTTGCCCACAAGACCAGAATTTCAGAACAAAGCAGTAAAGAGAGAGTGCATTCCAAGTTATCCAGAGCTGATGCATATAGGAAGAACAATCCTCCTCAGCGCTCAACTAAGCTTCAGTGCAGAGTGGCTGAAGGGAGAAGAGTCCAGAAGGAATAAGCACTCCAGAAATAATTCATTCGGGGGGAGCTGTCTCCCAGCAAAACACCTGGTGCTTTGCTGTCCCGTCAGCTCTGCTACAGTACATACACACCTTCTGCACCTTGGGAATGGAGCACTCCGATTGTGCTACGGGCATTTTGTTACTCACACCATGCTATTACAACACAGCACTCCTGCAGCCATTGGTTCCATTTCTTAACTATCATTACACTTTGTGTAAAAGAAAATCCATTCAACAGGGAGAGTGTATTGTTTAATAGAAAAGGGTGATTTTATACAAAGTACTGTGGAGAAGTATAAGGCCACATTAAGAGCATCATCAAGTTGACAAGGTGGCTATTTCTTTACTCAAGACACAATTAGTACTTCCTCTGGTGCATTGATACAGGTAAAAGAAAGCCTTGAACAATTTCCTATAAGGTGCACAAGTATCCACAATACAAAAAAAACCTTTAATTTTTTATTTCTCCTCTACTCAAAAAAATATATAGAGAGCCACTAATTTTTAATGGGCTATCTTGCCATTTTCACATTTTTCAGTTTATTTTGATATGTTGGTTTAGTAGGACCAAAAATAAAGCATAATTTTTAGTGTCAAAATTTCTAAACAGTGTTTGTGCTTCTATCTCCATCAGAGCAGTCTGGCTCCTCCAAACTTTGCTCCAGTGGAATGTGGACTCAAGAATGGTTCTACCAACAGCCACATCAGCTTCTACTTGCAAAGGGTATGAACTCATAAAACGTTGAGGATCTCAGCACTTGTATTCTCAAATAAGGTCATTCTGCTTTGGGTTGTTTTAAAAATTACTGACTCACTTTGATCTCCAATGTACCTGCATAAGGAGAGCATAAGAGCACTAGCCCATTGCAGGATCAGGATCTGCAAGTGTGAAAACACCAACCAATATGAGTTATCAAATGGTAAGTGTTTATAAAACACTCTGAATACAATAGTTTAGGTTCACTGAAAAGGAGTTTCCAAAACTCTGGGTCTCATCCAGCACAGCCCTACTAATGCAAGTAATTTGCCTGCATAACAAGACCAAAATGAACAAATACAAAATATATTTGGTATAGAAAATAGTACTATAAAAATTAAAAACCACCCTGTTTCACTGTCCATCAAAATATTAACAGCAAGCATTACTTTTAACCTATTGCCAAAATAATTTCCAAGGAGTTCTACTTTCCTGAAGTGCTGGTGATTGCAATTGCCCAAGTACTGAAAAAAACCAACAGGGAAGGGACGAGGAAATATGATCAATTCCTCACATAGCACTATCAACAGAGGACCTAAACTGCAGGAAACTAAAGTACACACAAACACGGGGAAAACAAAAGCCATTGCCATCGGAGCTCTTTCTGATCTTTCGCAGAAGTTTGCAGAAGGTGCTTCTTCACTCTAGCCCTGGCAGACAGGTGATGGCACGGGGATGAGCATGCTCAGAGCGCTGCTGCCCCTGGGTTTCTCTGCTGTGGCAATTCTGCTGAGTTTGCCAACCTCTGTCTGCCAGCTGGGGGCCTTCTTGGTGGCCATGTGGCGGCGGGTGTGCTTCGTCAGGTGGTCACTGCGCATGAAGCGGCGCTCGCACACCGGACACGAGAACTTCTTCTCGCCCGTGTGCGTCCTGCGGTGCCGCGACAGCTCATCCGAGCGGGCAAACTTCTTGTCACAGCCGTCCCAGTTGCAGCTGAAAGGTTTTTCACCTGCAGGACATAAAGGAACATTTGTTACTTTTGAGAAGCTGTGTTGCAGTCTTATCAAAGGACTAACTTAAAACCTGCTTTGCAAAAACCAGGGAGTTCCACAGAACTGCTCATCTGTGCAGTCAATGTAAGATTAAGCTTTGGAGAAAAATAATAGCTATCGTTTCTACTTATTTCCTTATCTCTCTTTAAGTGTTCTTTAATCAAGTCTGGTTTTTCAGTTGTCCAAAATCCCAGTTTAAAGAAATAGAGCCTTCATAAAGCTGCCTTATCTGCCGACTGAGAAGCAAGCCCCATCCCCATGTATCCATATCTCTCTGGCTGCAGCATGTCACCCACAAATACTGTGGGCAAACAGGAAGCCTGGAATGGAGCCTCTGGGTCCTGCTTTGTGGTCCAGTTCCACACACAAACACACGCCAGCGAGCACTCCTGAGGCAAAGCCTGTCCTGCCAGCCCCCCCAGACCAGGAAGGGCAGCAGTCAGCACAGCTGCCCACATCAGCTGCTGCTCATCCTGGGCCACTGCTGAACATCCCACCTGTCCTGAACAACCACAACTACAACTGCTGCCTGCAACTCCCACAGGGCTCCAGACAAACATCTACCACGTGGCCCAAAATTATGGGGACACTTCAGCGCAGAAAAGAAGGGGCCCGCAGAAAGAAAGCCCAGCAGGAGTGTTCTCACTTCAGGCATTGAGAGTAAAGTCTGTGTCTTCTGGATGTTCTAGGATCTAGCTAGTCAGCATGCAGAGAAAAGGCAGAAAAAGAAAGCTGAACTACTCTTCCTCCTGATCCTGTAATGGGAATTCGTTCGTGAGGGGTCAGCATGTTTCACCTGGCATTGATGTTTTAATCACGATACAGGGACACACACAGGCTCCCATGTGCACAAGGCAAGGCACTTGCTGATAGTCTGTTTATCCTGGAGCACCAGGTTTAATTCAGCAGCCTCTCAAGCCAGAAGCAGAAGCATCATTCTACCTCTGAATGATGGTTTACAAGAATTACCAGCTTCATGTAGAGGTTAAGCTCTTTCCCCAAAGGAACAGTAAAGACAAACTGCCAAACTAATGCAAATCCTGTCACGCAAGCTGACATACAATAAGCCCAGTGACTGTGGGGTAACAGCAGGTAGGGGAAAAAAGTTAAGGAAAACCAAAAATAGAACTATTCTATACCAATCTCCCACTATGCCTTCCCTTCAACATCAAAAATAATCCCTGAGAACTCAAAGTTAGTTTAAATTTAACAAGATGCTGGAAGCAGAAAAAGGATAAGTAAAACACATATAGACTGACCACTGACCAAATTTATGGAGCAAATCACTTCATATTAATTACAATTCATTTTCATTTACCTCTAAAATTCCCCTTCTGCAACTGAATAAACTGTTACATTCCTGTAGGAACTCTACTTCCTAACACAGCAACCCAAAATCTCAATGCATTCCCATTTAGCCTACACAAAACTCTACGAGGAACAAAAAAACCCCAAACAAATATAAAAAGCAGTTTCTGAGCTTCTCTCTTCTTTTACTCACGAACAATTAAGAACAACTACCTGTACTGTGTTTCGCTCACACCAGACCTCCCCATGCTCCAAAACAAGGGACTTGCACAATTCATTTCAATCTAGTCCAGATGGCAGGAGTCCACTTAGATCTAAACAAATGCACACAGATGGCAAAGCTTCACTCCAACTAAAGCCTGTGAAACTCAACTAACACTACAGGGTCAGCTGAGGTCTCGGAACAAAGTACGTCTTGTTTTGCTTGTCCATGGAGAATGAACATTCCTTCCATCCCCAAGATGAGCAAAAGCTTCCCCATTACCTGCTCCTTCCCTTTCTCACCCCCCTCCATGCAAAAACGTGCATTTCAGTGCCCCAACACAAGCCAGAGCCCTCTGGTACACACCAGTGTGGGTGCGAAGGTGGGCTTTGAGGTGGGAACTTTTGAAATAGGTTTTCTTGCACCCAGGGAAGTCACAAACGTAATTCCTCCGCCTGGAGAAGTCCATCTGGGGGGCACAGGTCTGACCAGAAGCGATGAACACAGGAGCAGGGGCGAGGGGCAGCAGCTTGGTGCTGCCCACAGCCACCACGGCCGGCGGGCCCTGCGGCGTCTGCGTGACAGCGGGCGGCGGGAGCACCAGCATGACAGTCCCCTGAGGCACAGACGGGCCCATGAGCACGGGCTGGGAGAGCGGGGCTGTCTGCGGCAGAATAGGCTTCATGGGAGCTGAAGGCTTGACATAGGCATTAATCATGCTGCTTTGTCCATTTACAGGGATCATTTGACAGAGAACCTGGGGGCTTGAGACAGGGGCAGGTGCCACTGGGGTAGCTCTTTTTTGCAAGTCACTCTCACAATTCTTTGGTAAGTGGGTTTGTGGTGAAACAGGCCGGACTGGTGGTTGCCCTTTATTGGTCACAATATCACTGGAGTCACGTGCATAAGGCTGATGTACTGGAGAGGTTTTTTTGATTAAATCATCCGCAGCCCACGTGTCCTGTGGCAGTCTGGAATGTTTTCGGTCATCCGCTCCACACCAGTCTCTGGAAGTGCTGTAGCCTGAAGTTACCTTTGTTTTCTCTTGCACAGCAGGAATGTGATGGTAAGCAGAACTATCACCTGTGTGACGTATGACGCTTGTTGCCATGGCCCGGCAAGGCTGAGGTGCGGAGAATTCAGAGATCACTGGCTTCTGACTGCACTGTCGCCCCGCGCTGGGAACAGATGGCTTGGCTATGGGAGAGGCACTGGTTGCTGATGTGACTGAGCAGGCAGCTGTGTTTGCCATGACAGTCCTTGGTTTGGAGTAAGTCACTTGTGAGGACAGGAGCGTAGCTGCCGACATCTCAACGAAGTCAGGGCTGTGCGGAGGGGTCATGCACTGCAAAAAAAACCCACACCACTGGGGATCAGTGTAATTCCATAGCACAGTTTTTCCCTATTTTTACTCTGAAAAATAAAATTACATGCCCTCTCCCAGCATCTCAGAAAGTGCCTCTTAGGACAAACTGAATAAACTATACTGCTGTGGTTTAATCTCAGATGGCAACAAAGTCCCATGAAGCTCACTCATCCTCCACCCCATATGGACGGGAAGGAGAATCAGAAAAAGGTAAAATCTATGGGTTGAGATGAGAACAAATTAATAATTCAAATACAGGAAAATACAATAATAAAAATATTAATTGTAATAAAAAGGCAGATAAAAAGAGAGAGAAAAATAAAGCTCAAGAGAAACCAACGATGCACAGTACAACTGCTCACCACCCACCTGGCCTGATCCCAAGCAGTGACTGGCCCCTTCTGCCAACTCCCCCCACTTTATACACTGAACACGATGCTCCATGGTATGGAATATCCCTTTGGTCAGTTTGGTCAGTAGTGTTCGAGCCATGCTCTCTCACAAGGCTTCTCCTCCTCATTGGCAGAGCAGGAGACACCGAGAAGGCCTTGGCTTAATTGTTGCTGAGCAGTGCTTACTCTAAAACATCAGTGTGTTATCAATATTATTCTCATCTTAAATCCCAAACACAGTACTGTGCCAGCTACTAGGATGAAAATGAATTCTATCCCAGCTGAAAACAGGACAATATCCACCACATATTCTATGCCACTTACATCATGCCCACACTTTTCAATACATCCCAATTAACCATCATTATTTTTTGTGTCTTTTGATACAGGTATGATTCCCTTAGTCTACAAGCCATCCCTCTAAAACATCTGTTGAGCTCACTCATGCATCCTTTGGGCTCCAGTTCATGGCAGGTCTTCAGGGCAGGAAAGATGGTGTGTTATGCTGGATTGCTGCCTATTGAAGTTAGCTCTCATTCCACCACTGCTGTGTTTGTCCAGTTCCATCAAAGTTTGTTCTTTGTTAATCTGGGTGACTCCTACTGTAATACCCTTGATGTGGCATGTAGCCCCCTCAGCAGTGGTGACATGAGTGTTATATGGCAATTAACATCATACAATCCAAATCACTGGCTGTCCTCACACAGAACCAGATCCCCTGGAACAAAACTTTGGACTTCCCTATCCTCCCACAGTACCCACCAAGTGCACCAAGGTCCTCAAGCAAAAGCAATCCCTTGTCACTGTCTGTTGCAGGAATAACTCCAATTGTTTTCCCCAGAAGCTTTTTTGTGTGCACTACAGGGACTTTATCCCCCTCTACACTGTGTAAAAGTTTTACTTGAGCACAGCTGGCCCAGCTGGCAGATAGATCTCTAGTGCTGACTGTCCAGGTGGCCTTCGCTAAATGTGTATCCCATTGTTTGAAGTTCCCACCACCCACTGCTCTCAGTAACAGTCTGTTCCATCATTCAATTTTCCTGGAGACTGGCACATGATAGTGCATGTGATAAACCCACACAATGCCACGCTCTTCAACCCAGGTGTCTGCGAGGTTGTTTTGGAAATGAGTCCCCTTGCCTGGCTCAATTCCTTCTGGGATGCCATGCTGCCGTAAGGCTTGCTTTCCAAGGCTCAGGACAGTGCTCCAGGAGGTGGCATGGGGCATGAAATAGGTTTCCAGTTATCCAGTGGTTGCTTCTACCATCATAAGCATATGGTGCTTGCCTTGGTGGGTGTGTGGGAGTCTGATAAAGAGTCCATCTGCCAGGTGTCCCCGTATTTTTATTTCAGCCATTGTCCTCCACACCAAAGAGGCTTTAACAGCTCATCTTGAATAACTGAAGTGTATGTTTCACAACTATGGATAGCCCTACAAGAGTGCCCATGGTCAAGTCCACCACTCAATCATCACCCCATTTACATGTTGCATTTTTTCCTTGATGACCTCAGATGTCACCAAGCAATAAATAATTCACTCTTGTGAGTCTTGCCAGTCCAGATCCACTTCAATCTAAAAAGTCTGATCCACCTCTTGGTTGTTTTGATGTTCCTTGGTGGCCCAACTCTTGGGTACATGAGCATCCACGTGACATACCTTCACAACCAGGGTCTCCACCCAGGCAGCAGTATCTTGCCACAAGGCAGCAGCCCAGATGGGTTTACCTCTGCTCTACTTCCATCACTGTAACCACCACCACATGGCATTTGCCACCACCCGTGAATCAGTAGAGATAAAGCATCGGCTGTTTTTCTTGTTCAGCAGTGTCTAAAGCCAATGTTCATCTCTGCAAAGTAATTCAAGTCACCTTCTCCTTCAGCAGCTCCTGTAATTTTTTGTAGGATATGCCATACACCCACTTTTCAACCTCAATGCTTTCCTACAATACAGCAGGAATCAAACATTTCTCATTTTTTGGTAACTTATTATACAAGAGTCTCTTCAGCACATCATCTCCTCAGGCAGCATCCAAGAGTCTGCCCTCTCACCAATCCCAGGAGTCTTGAAAGCAGTCATGATGACTGAAGTTTCCTGTTTGAGCACCCAGTATGACCAACAAGACCCACTTATTCCACATAGCATCAGCTATGTGGTGTGCAGGAGACCCATCCTTTGCACATCCAGCCCAGCAGCAGGAATTGGGATGCCAGGGGAATTGTGCTTCGGTACCAATCACTTCCATAGCAGCTGGAACCTCTTTGTAAGTTGCCAGTATCTCTTTTACAGTTGGAATACAGTGGGCTTCAGATCCTCTGTACCCCTGACTCCAAAACCTTGAGGTTGACTCAATTCTCACTGTGCTTTCTACCACAGGTTCCAGGTAGGACCCTTGTCCTTGGCTGTGGTGTAGAGATCATTTTTTGTATCTTGTCCTGCCTGGACTGGCCCAAGGGCTGGGCAGAGTTAATTTTCTGCATGAATTATCTCCTGTTTTATTTGTTCAAAGGCTTGTTGTTGTTCAGGGCCCCATCTGAAATCATTCTTCTTCTGGGTCACTTGACAGAGAACGCTGACAATCAGACTGTAATTTGGAACGTGCATTCTCCAAAAACCCACAATGCCTAAGAAAGTTTGTGCTTTTCTTACTAGTTGGTAGAAACATATCTGTTATTTTGCAAACCAAATCCATTGGGATCTGATGACATCCACCTCGCTATTTTATTCTTAAAAAGGGATCTCCTGTGGAGGTTCCTGGACCTTACTTTGTCTTATGGCAGCTTTCAGAGAGATTTGGACTATTTTCTTCCCTTTCTCAAAAACTTCTGCTGCTGTATTGCCCACAATAGTACTATCAATATATTGCAAGTCCACGGCAAATGGTTCAAATTTCTGCCACGTGGGTTGGGCACACTGACTTCATCTGGATCTGTGGGTGACTGTGCCCTGCTCATGTCATAATAAACCCCCTCTGGTACAGCTAATTCCCTCAGGTACCAGACATGTCTCCCCACAGTAGCCCACCTGCCTGGGTGACATTACATCTTTCCTGAAGGATACCTTTCCTTCACACCTGACCTAGTTGCCTCTACAGGCTGAAGACTTGTGTCATTTTTTCAATCACCTTGTCAATGCTCTCTTCCCTAGAAGGTTATCCCAACTGCTTAGCCTCCCTATCTCCTAATTCTAGGCTACTAGCCCCACTGGAGCAGCCAGGTGACAATGTGCACCCCTGGACAGCAGCTGAAACTTCTTCACATATCCCACAGATCCCTCAGGGACAGGGATTGAGTGGTTACCTCTTGTTCTGTCTCTTCTTCCATCCAGTTTTTGTGATGGCCCTGCTTCATCCTCCTTCACTAAATGAGCTGACTTTGGTGCTCATTTCTTCTTGTGTACAAGCACAACTGACAATGGCACAAGCTCATCCTCTGGCTCAGCTGCATCATCCCTTGTTGGGGCCTGAGTAGTCACACTGCATGATGCCAGGGTCTGAGCAGCCACAAACAGCTGCTTAACCCTAAACAAGACCTGAACCACATTCTCAGTTCCTGATGGTCCATTAATGGACCATGGTTTCAGCATCCCAAGGATATTCAAAATTTCCAAAATTCCCATGCCTGGGGAAGAAGGGGAAGACTGTGTGTGTCTTCTACACAGGTTGGCTGTGTAAGCAAATGGTGCCACTATTAGCAGTTTCTAACAGATGGTTCCCCAAGTATTGAGGTGATGACCAAGGGGCTGAGAGTATGGAAACCAGATTCGTTTCAAGGCCAGCAGTTCTGTGCTATCACATAATCCAGTGCTACCAAGTACAATAAAATTATAACCTTAGTCCAGCCCCCCAAAATACCATAACACTAGGGGGAACATACACAGGAAGTAAATTGTTACATAACACAACATCTCTGATAGCAAATAATTCAACACTGTGATCAACAACTAATAAACTAATAAGATGAATCCTGATAACAAATTTATTTCAACATGGTCTGGTTAGATCTGTCATGGAGGAGAATCAGAAAGATAAAACTCATGTGTTGACACAAGAACAAGTTAATAATTGGAATAAAGTAAAATATAATAACAACAATTGTAATTATTATTACAGGGAGATACCAAAAAGAGAGAGAGACTAATAAAACCAAAGAGAAACAAGTGGTACACAGTACAATTGCTCCTCACCCACTGACCAATACCCAGGTGCTTCCCAACATCACTGGTCATCCCAGTTTTTATGCTGGGCTGACACTCTGTGTATGGAATATCCCTCTGGCCAGTTCAGATCACCTGCCCTGGCCACGCTACTCCCAGCTTCCTGTGCACCTCCTCACTGGCAGAGCATGGGAAACTGAAAAGTCCTTGACCTGGGGTAAGCACTGCTCAGCAACAACTGGAACATCAGTATGTTACAAACATTATTCTCATTCTAAATCATAAACACAGCACTGTGCCAGCAACTAGGAAAAAAATAATATCCTAGTCAAAACCAGGACACCACATTGCCTTATCTCATGACCATTCTGATTATGCTTAAAAGCATACTAATAAAAGGAAGGCAATGAGGCAGCTGTAAACCTGCACAGAACACTGCAAGTATACTCACTGCACCACAAAACAGTCTTTCATTCCTTTCTCCTCAGCAATGGGCACAGCTGTAAGAAGAGGCTATAAGCAGAATAAACAGACCAACAACAGACAGCAATACTCTACTTTTCTATTTCAAGCTCCCAGCAAGCCCTAAATCTTTTCTCAAGGATTACCTCATTGTTTCATGGCTACCTTTTAGATAAAGACAAATTAAAGTGCTGTCCCTTCTTATTCATCCATTTCTCTCTATGCTGTCTTCCTGCATCACCTCTTCTTCCTCCTTTCCCACTGAAAGGTTATCTCCTGTGCTGCTCAAGAGACGGTGTCAGCACTGAGCAGCAGGAGATATTATGGCAGCTGCTTGTCACGCTGATCTTATCTCAGCCTCTTTCCTCTATTATTCCCATTTTTCCTGGCAACTGCATGCTAGAAGCCTACTGGTTGAAATAGGCCTTAACCATCTAAAACCCTAATGGCACCAAGCCCTTTTTTAATACCTACTTTTGTTGCAAAATAAATTGAAACAAAAGAAAAAATATTTGGATTCAACCAACATTAGTCAGCTGGAGTAGACCAATGTCTGGAGAAATAACAGGCTACATGTACAAACACATAGTACAGAAACTAATTAAATTGCCTATTTCATAATGGTAGCGTGTACTTTCTCTTAAAAGTGACCAGCGAAGCATAACATCATCAAGGGCCTTTTTTTATACAGTGCTTGCAGATATGTTGATGCCAAATCACCAAGGCTCACTCTGCCATTCTTACTCAAAGTGCTCCAAGAAACCTACAATAGCCATCTTGACATCCTTGTCAAATCCAATAACCTATCAGCAAGGGCTTTCACACCTAAATTTAACAAAAGCCTCTACATTTGCTAAACCAGAGACAGCAAAAAAACAAACTCAGCATGCCCACCTCCTGACTCTGTGCACACACAGAGCACAGGCTATGACAAAGGGACACCTGAGCAAGCCTGTCTTTTCCAGCCAAGTTAAAGCACTGCAAGGATGCGACATCCACGCGTTGGGCATATTCATTTTGTGTTCATGCTTTTCTTACCAGTGTCGATAGATAGTCCTTTGGTAATTCAGCCGTAGCCTCGGCATGCATTGTGAAATCCCCAGAATCGGAGAAGGGCGTGAGGGGCCTTATCTTTAATATGTCACCCTTCTGTGATCTTTGACCCCAGGAGCTCATACAAACAAGGGCTTCAACAGCTTCAATGTCATTCTGCTCCAAGGTGCTGCAGGTGGACCTTTCACTGTCATGACGCTGGCGTTCACGGATGGACTCATAGATGTCCACAATGTCAACCTGCGTGTAATCAGATTACTGGCTGTTAGGACAAGTCAGAATACAAAACTGACACCACCCACACACTGTCTGCTCACAATGAAGGTCAACTGAAACAGATCCCATACCCATGGCAAGACTTTTACCAACTGGCTCATCTCTCACTCTCCCCTGAGTTCGTCTCCACATTCCCTTCTCTTAAAAAAAAAAAAAAAAAAAAAGAAGACGTGATTTTCCAGGAAAATAACAGATGTGCATGGCTCGCATTTCCAAGCTTACTTTCCTAGATGACACTGCTCTGAACAAACACACCCCTTGTATGCTTGCATACAAGCATAAAAGAGGAAAATCCTGACTTTGAACCTTGTTTAGACAAGGCGGTTTCCTGAATCCAAAAGACTATTCAGCACTAATCTCATTCTGGAAACATTTAGAAGATAAATTTCAGCTGCTGGTAAGATGCTTTAAGGTATGATCATTGACTTGGAGTACTGTACATCACAAAGTATTTTAATAGAGAAGCCAGGATAGGGAAAAGATGGAAGGAAAACGGTCTTCAAAGTGCAGTGAGAACTGTTTGCATTGTACTTCAGAAAGGCCTGATGCTACATAGGTATCTAAACCTAGCCTGATGCTAGGTATCTAAAACACACTCAGAGTAAAAGGAAGACAAATGTAATCATACTGATTTGTTTCCAGTTACAAGCATCACAGAATAGCTGTGTGTGCATGTGTACGCATGCAAAACACTTGACTCCTGTGCACATATCTAAACTTCACAAAACTCTCACAGTGTTTGGCAGTGACTCCAAAAGCTATGCTAGGTTAATGGGTTATTACTGACATGCCAGCTCAGTCTCACCTAGGCATCCAGGCTCCTCCAGTCTTTAGACACACCAATTAACTTGAAGGCTAAGATTCAGAAGTGTGGACCAAGCCTCTTGAGCCTATTGCTGTTACACAGAATGTTTATGTACTGCAGGAAAAAGGTTTTAACTCTAAAGGCAACACCACACCATTAGCATGGCCTCAAGCCCTAGAAGGAATTCTACTCATTGAGTGACAGCCCATACACTAAGTCAATGGGTTTTGTTACTGAGTTAAGTAATGTGGGATGATCCTTATTCAACAGTGTCACAAAGATGTAAAGCTGTATTTACACTCTAGGGATGTGCAGGCAAACATGCTAAACATAATGGATCAAAAATATTAGTACTGCACTCACAAAGGACCTTCACCTAAAACATGAGGTACCAGGCACGGAGATGTCATGATTCGGGGGCCGGAAGGGGTAAAAGCGATTAACACCTTGGAGAGAGACTTCTAAGAATTGCCACTGAAAAACAATGAGAGGAAAACACGATGCGTGCCTGCAAGCCTGGACCTCACCCGCCTGTCACACCGGGCCAGGCCAGGCGGGGCTCTGCACTGAGCAGCCTGCCAGTGTTCCTCTAAGCGCCCCTGCAACCAGCCGAGCACACAGGTTTATTTTTTCCAACCCCACGTTTCAGGCGAGCAGCTTTCCCTAAAGAGACCTTAAAAAAAAATGTGCCTCCCTTCCTCAAAACACACTCCGAAATTAAAAAAAAAACAAAACATCAAACCACCCTGACAGAAAAAGCTCTTTCTGCAGACGAGCGCTGCAGCGCGGGCTCCCCGGCTGCTGCCAGGGAAATGGCCAACCGCGCCGGGCGCCTGTCCTCACATCACCCCGCCGGGAACTACGTGCGGGCCGCCGGCAGGATGGGGACGGGCAGGGACGGGCAGGGCGGGTCCTGGCGGGAAGGACGGGGCACGGGCAGGGAGCGTGGCGGGCGGGCAGGAGCAGCGGGCAGCGCGGGCGGGCAGTGCCGGGGGGCAGCGCGGGCGGGCAGTGCCGGGGGGCAGCGCGGGTCCCACCGCGGGGCAGCGCCTCCCCCGCCCGCTCCCCGCGGCCGGGCGGTGCCACCGAAAGGAGGATGGGGCGAAAGGAAGGAGGAGAAGGGGCGGGGGGCAGCTCCCACCCTGCCGCCGCCGCCGCCCCCGCACGGTCGCTGAAGGAGGGCCGCCCCCCTTTCCCTGCAGGTGAACGCTCCCATCTGAGGGCTCTGCCCTGGCACAGCCGCCCAGGACCCGCTGCCCAACCAAGCCGCTCCCCGCCGGGTGAGCAGCGGTCCCTGCCGAGGCGGCGACGGTCCCGCACTCCGCCCGCCGCCGAGCACGTGCCCGGGCTGCGCTGGCGCTGCCCATCTCCACCACCCCTCTTCCCGCCCTCCCTCCGCGCGCCCGGTGCTCACCGCGGGCGCATCTCCCATGTCCGAGCAGGGCGAGCCGTGCATGGCGCGGCTCGGGCGGGCGGCGTTGGCAGCGCTGTTCCCGGGGAGCGGCACGGCGGGAGCGGCAGCGGCGCGCACACAGCGGCGGGAGCGGCACCCGGCGGCGCCGCCTCCTCCGGGCCCCGCCCGCCGGGAGCGGCGCGGCCGCGCGCCGAGAGAGCGCTCCGAGCGCAGCCTGCGCCAAACAGCGCGGAAGGGACGGCGCCGGCCAATCAGCGCCCGCCGCGGCTCGCGCCCGGCCAATGAGCGGCGGCGGGCGGCGTGATCGCGGCGTGCCGGCGGGAAGGGCGGCGCGTGGGCACGGCCGGCGGGAAGGCGGGGAGGGGGCGGGGCCGGCAGGGGCGGGGCAGCGCGCGCTGGAAACTGGGGGAAAGGTCGGGGGTGGGCGGCGGCCGGGAATGCCCGCGCGCGGGGGGGCGGGGCCGCCGCTTTCCCCTCCCCCCTCCGCGGTGCGTGCGGCGCGGCACGAGCGCTCCCGCCAACCGCCGCCGTTCCCGCCGCTCCCCGCCTCCCGCCGCTCCCGCCGCTCCCGCCGCCAGCGCTCCCGTAGGGAACGCGCCCTGTCCCCGCCGCCAGCACTCCCGTCTAGGAAAGCGCCCTGTTCCCGCCGATCCCCGGCTCCCGCCGCCAGCTCTTCCGTCGAGGTCCTGCCTGCCACATAGGATAGGGAAGGGGTCGGGTGCCTGCCCGGCCACGGCACTCCTTTGTCGGATGAAGGATTTGGGATTACAAATAGCCCTAAATCCCCTCCCAAAATCCATGAAGGGTCAGTGTTATGGATCATTGGATCCGTTGGTGTTGGAAGGCCTCCCCTGGGCCAGCCCAGCATGTAGCTCTTAAAAGCCTTCAAGTCACAACATGTATTCTATTAAAAATGTGTGTCCTTCGGTTTTTCCTCTCCCCAGCTGTTGTTTTCATTTTCCAGTGGCAGCCGAAGTGTATTGGCCCTGTGATTCCCAGCAGGATTTGTGGTTGTACTGAGCAGCACCAAGAGCTGCTGTCAGAGCTGTGAGGGGACAGCGAGGGCCTGGGTCCGCAGGGAGGGCTCAGAGCTGTGTCCCGGGACAGGACGGACCCGGGTCCGCAGGGAGGGCTCAGAGCTGTGTCCCCAGGACAGGACGGACCCGGGTCCGCAGGGAGGGCTCAGAGCTGTATCCCCGGGACAGGACGGACCTGGGTCCTGCAGGCCTCCGAGGGCAGCACTATCCTGACCTACCCTGCCCCTTAGGCCTCCTTGATACAGAATAAGGATACAAAAGCATTTTATCCCGCTGAATTATCTCTATTTGCGCCTTCCCTGGTTTCTCAAGACGTTACAGCCTCAAGTGTCCACACAGAGAATCATCTTGAATCTATGGGCATCTTCTGCTGTCAGCTTCATTTTGCCACTGGGGTTTATTTTTTCCATTATAGCTGTTCCAAATCCCATCCTTCTCTGCTGGCCATGCAGTTTCTAAGCTTCACTGCACTGTGCTCATCCCTGCTCTCCATTACTGCACATTTCACATCCTTCAGCTTTCCCAGCACTAGCACATCCCAGCCCATCAAACCACAAGTTCAAAGGGTCTCCCTGGCCAGCTCTTTGTGCAATGCATATGTTACCAGCAGTTTTCTCTCTCTCTCAGTATTTGCATGAGACTTGCTGTGCTGGAGCCCTGGCCTCTGCTGTGTGATGTTGAGGAAAATGCTGATAATTCAAACCGCAAATCAAGTTCTAACATTAAAGAGTTTTGTTCACAAAAGGGAATCAGTTGTGTGCCAGAGAATGAAAAAGGTTTGTTAAAATGCCATTGGTGACTAAAAAGCACAGTTGAGGCAGCAGAGTGGGGACACGGGGTTTGTGCCTCTCAGTTGCATGGATCCTTTTCAAGAAAACCTTCAGGGAATTGTAAAACTAGGAAACTACTGTTCTATTTTGCAAGTTTTCCTGTTCTGCTGTAGTTGGGAAGTGACTTGTGGTTTTCTCCTTGCTGCTTGTTGTAACACTTGCAGTTCCTGCTCAAAGCACTCGCACAGCCTTAGTCATTGACAGCAGAGACTTTTAATTGAGTAGCAGCATCTGAAGGCAGCACAGCAGCCTTGCCAGGGAAGAAGCAGTCACATGGAAGTAGAGTGGAATCATTTCTGCTGATTCCCAACAGGGTGTTTCCCACGTCACACACCACAGACTGTGCCTACATGTTCCAAGTTCCCCAGGAGTCCTCGCTACAGCTCATGGATGCAAGACCACGAACCACTTAAAAGAAGTGCTGTTACAGGTCTGTACTCCTTGTGCTACAGGGAAAATGTGCTTGATTATGTTTGCCTTGCTGAGCTAAAAATGGCAACTAAAGTTTTTTAAATAAATCCGTGGAACTCTTACCAAAGTCACTTAAGTTTGCCTTTGTCTGCTGCTGCCAGCTGAGGCAGTGTTAGATGAGGAAGGACCACCTTCATCCTCACATCGAATATCAGGGCTCTGAACCCCACAGAGCCTGAGCTCCCAGCCCTGGCAGCCTTAGAGCTTCTCCCTCTCTCCCGACTCCTACTTCTCCCTGCTTTCTTTCCCTTCTCAAGGCTGCGCCAAGGTGAATAATAAAACAGTTAACATTATCCTGCTTCTTTATACTTGTGCCTACACCCACTGATTTCCCCATGGGTTTCACCCAGCAGTGCAGCTGCCTAAGCAACGCACGAGTGAGATCCTTGGGATGATCCATGCTGGCTGCAGTTTCCCTCCTGGGAGGCAGTAACCTGGAACAAAGCCGGGTACCTCAGTACTCCGTTCCAAAGAGCAGCCTGCCCATGTCGGTGACTGCAGGATGCCGGTGTCCCTGCCCTGCCTGGCTGTGGCAAGGTTGTGTCCCTCCCAGCAGAGCCTTCCTGCACCAGCCCCCTCCTCCAGTGCTGCTGCAGTGTTCTCTGGACCGGGCTCTCCGAGGAGCGTGTGGTTTTATAAAGGCCTGTTTAACTCACATCCCTGGCAAACACTTCAGAGAAAAGCTTTCTTTGTTGGAGATAGACAATGCCTTTGTTCCGAGGTAGGAAGGAGCAAATGTAAGTGGCTGCAGTGAAGGGTTGAGAAGGCTCTGCTCTGGTTATCTTATCCTTTTGGCTGGGATGACAAGAAAGAATCAAACATCCTGTGTGAGTAGCAGGGAAAATAATTAATACTGGAGACTGGAAACAACAAAAGGTCATGCAGGCAGCTCTCCCCCATTCCCTTTTTGTAGCTAATTATGCCATAAACTGTTCAAAAGAGACTGAAGGGAGAATATTATGGGCTCGGACAGTTTTCCTAATATTTAACCACTAGTTAAAAATAGACCAAAGGAGTTGTCTGGGGTGCAGCTCTACAGTTACTGCATTTTGGCAGCAGCATCTGGTCTGGGTGCATACAGCAGCAGGCTACTTTAGCAAACACGCAGAGCCTAGCAAATGGCTAAATAAATATAGATATCTGTCTAAATAAATATAGATAATTACAATCAGAGCTGCCGTGCAGGGGCCGTGAGAAGATGCATGGGAAGAAGTGAAAGACTGCAAAAGGGCGCATGTGGTGAGACGTGCAAGGATGCATCTCTGTCCCCTCTCCCTCCTCTGTTGTGAAGGACAGAGCGGTCAGAGCTGCCACAACCCCAGATTGTCCCAAACCACACTTGCTGGGCAAGGAGGAGAAATGGCACAGCAGGGGGGAAACTAAGGAGCTCTGCCAGGGGGTGTCTGTCACCAGCTGATGGAAACAACTGCAGCAGCCCCGGCCAAGGGGAGGAGCAGGACAAGGACAAGAGGGAATCACCCAGGGGAACAGCAGAGATACAGAAGGTATCTATAGTCAGAGCTATATACAGGGTATCTCTGGGAAATAGTGGGGGGAAAGGGATATGAGGGATAACTATGAAGAATAGAGATGGGAAGAAAAAGAGAATAAAAGAAAGCAGGCAGACCAACAAGGAGTATTTCTCGGTAGAATAATTTTGGAATGTAGAAGTGGTGGTAACTCCACGGGATTTTACAAAGACTGGCCCAGCTGACACGGCGTGTGAGGGACGTTTCTGGGAGCTGCCTCCGCTGCGGAGCGGGCGGGGCTGGGAGGGGCCGGGAGGGGCCGGGCGGAGCCGGGCGGTGCGGACACGCCGCCCCAGCCCGGGCTGCTTTGCTGGGGCAGCAGGGGACACCTCGGATGTCCGCCCGGCCCGCTGCCTTCGTGTCTGCCAGCAGGGACAGCCTGCCACAGCTCCTGCCCAAAGGCAGCACAAAACCGCGGCCCTCACCTGCTTGTCCCCAGCTAGTCCGAGTCAAAAATCAAATTCTTCCTCGCCCGCATCTTTCGGATTCGCTTTCAGAAGCAGATTGAGCTTCTGGCACATGGGTAAGTATCCAAGGCGTGGGGAAGCAGCCAGCACAGCGTAAGGAAACATAGCCAGGTCACAGCAAAAGGAAAGGCTTTAAGAGAAGAGCCACAAAAACTGTTTCCTGCTCTGTTTTAGATCCTGTGTACTGATAAACACACACGGCCAGTTTTTTTTTCTTGGCTCCCAAAAATATGTTTCTACACAAAAAAAAAAAAAGAAAAAAAAATTAACTGCATCAAAGACTATGTGAGCCCTGGCAGTACTACAGGGAGAAATCACCTCCAAAGCAGATTTGTTAGGAGTATGTGAAACGTAGTGTGTACTGAACTAAAATAATCCAATCCACCAATATTGATTACAGGTGTGGACTGTCCACAGGTCTGCTGTAATAGAAATAAAAAAGTAAGTGACAGTGATAAGTGTGACATACTAGTGCACCATCTGCTTGCTTGACTGCACCATCTGGTTTTTCTACTGCTGCTATTTGTGCCCTGATCTTATTTTAGTGGCACCAGGAGATGGATTCAAAAAACAGCAAAAATTAAAATTACATGCTATTTATTTATTTTATTGTTTTTATTGCTTAAGAGGATGTCTTCATTGTTTTCACTGTTCCCTTGACCTCAGCATTCCTGTTAGCTAAGCCTACACATATTTTCTGACACACAGTATATTAAAGCATTAGCAGTGCTGATGGATGTTCCCCTCTTCTGGTCATCTCAGGACTTGCTGGGGCAGATATCAAGCCTATATGCAAACATGTGTTTCATCCTGAGTTGTCTTAACAGCCCTGCAGTGTTTTCAAGCAGCACTCAGGTACTGGAAAACATCCTGTATGACCAGAGACTGACTTCTGGACCACTGGACATTGTCCCTAGGGGTGGGGATTAGAACAGGGGCAGCAGTGGTCTGGCACTGACAATGGCTCCCCAGTACCAGCACAGGCATCTCCCCTGGGATATTGTCCATTGGCACCCAAGTGTTGTGCAGCACCAAGAACAGAATGGTACCAAGCCCCAGGGAGGGCTCTGGGTGGTGGTGGGGATTGTGGCTGATCACAGGTGCCCCACTGTCTGGTCATGTGTGTCCCCTTTTTTGACATCAGATGGGGCTTGTTTAAGATCCTGCTTTTTCCCATTCTTCACACTGGCTCTGGATTATCCAGCTGATATCAGAGGGGCTCTCTGCATGGCTCAGATGTACAGCCTCTGTCCCCTCTCTTGTTAGATAATGTGAGACACTACTGAGCACCTTCAAAAGCTTCCCCAACACCCCTTTCTGGGAATGGGCCCTTATGTGCCTGGGAACGGCTGAGACATCCCAGACCTGGTTGTCTGACGAAAGGTTGCTGCTGCTTGAGGTCATGTCTCTAAGCAGACCCTAAAATAAGAGTCCATGTTACTTCTGGTCTAGTGCCTTATCTGTATCCCTGCCACCATCCCCCTGCCCAATTCCAGGGTGACTCCTGACCCTGCACTTCCTGGGGAATTAATCACTCGCATACCCCTGCTCCACATCATCCACTCTGCAGGTTTTCCATCTTGTCCTCCCCGGAGCTGCATCTCCTATGCTTTCCTATCCCAGCCCTGCAGAACAAGCCTCTCCCTCTCCCTTCTTGACCTTTTCCTGGTAAAAGATTAAGAATAAGGAACATCCCTGTAAAAATGTCACTATCAGGGGTCGCAGTTATTGACAATCACTGAAAGTCAGACAAATGAGGGGACTGAGCAGGGGCAGGAGACCAGCCAGGGCAACCCTGAACAGAAGTAAACACAAAGCTTGTGTGGAAGAGAATGAGACAGATGAGAAGGCAACTTTCAAACTACTGTCCTTGGCACCAAACACACCTCTACTGCTGCTCTCCTGCACATGGATGTCCTCATGGACACCAAGGCTCAGCCCTGCTTGTCCCTGGATGTGTTCTAGCCAGGGGTGAAGAACCTGGCTATGGGGCCACCAGTGCAGTGGGAGCGTGGTCCGCCCCTGCTTGCTGCCCACAGATGCACAGGGTCTGCAAGAGACGAGCAAGAGACAGAAGCTGAGGTGCCCTGCTCTGCATGCTCAGCTTTGCTTGCTGCTTCCTACAACAGCACACACAAATGAAATAATGTCAGAGCGAGTGCACTGTGAATTTTGCTGCACAAGGTGCTCCCCAGCTGTCACACCACACACAAGCAAACAGAGATGTGATTGCTAACCCATCAGCAGGTTTATAAATAAACTCACCAGCCACTCTGGGCACACCATCACCTTCTTCCAGTTTCCTTGGGCTGTGCTGTGCCCACTCCCATCTCTGCTCCTGGTCGCAGAATCTGCATCCTGCTCACCTGACACCTTCCCTTGCCTCACCAAACGCTCCCAGTGCGCAGAACAGCTGTGCCCTTACAGACATGTTGCCACAGCTGGGTCACCCTCATGGGTGACAGGATTTCTGTTTCCCTCTCCAATGCCACATTTGTCTCATTGCCAAATGTGGGGGGGCAGAGAAAAGCTGCAGCTGGCAGGACAGACACCAAATCCGGGGACAAGGACACGTCCCTGGTAAATGACAGCCAAAGCAAAGGAGGGCATGAACTGAGGAGATGGCTTGTAAGGGTAATTCCCCCCCCCCCCCCCCAGTGCTGGCACTCAAACTATGCCATCAATGATTTTATACCCTGAGTAATCTCCTACATAAAATGCTGAATTAACTATATATTGAAGGATACAGTCATGAATAGATATTTTTTGCTGAAAAATACATTTTCCATTAATAATTAAATAAATTATAAAGCCACCTTCCAAGCTGTTTTGGGGGAAAGGTCAGTGGCAATTGACTTGCTGAATAGTTTAAATCCGTGCTCTAGTGTCTAAAGGGAGGTATCTCACCACAGCAATGGCCACATCCATCCCTGCCCCAGCTGAAGAGCTGGAAAACTGCAATTCCTGTTGTTGTGATACTTCCTTGGCAGCACTGCTAGTCATACATGACTCAGTCAGCTCCATTTACTCACTCAGCCACAGAAGAGACCCTGCCTGTTGTTTGGATCAAGTATCCAGCCAGCTTGATGCTTTTTCTCATAACTACTGCTTGCCTTACTCACTGCAATTCCCCTTGCACAGTGGAGATCCTAATACCTCCCTTCAAAAGAACTTTCCCACTTAGTTTTACACTATTTACTTAAAAAAGAAAAGGAGTCCCTATTTCTTTTCCCAGCATGGGTAAATCCTTACATCAGCCTTGGGTGTGCACTTCCCCTCCACTACTGCAGTGCTTCAGGATGTTAAGAGGTGCAACAAGATGACTAATGTGAAATAAACTCATGTTCCAGTTCTGTGCTACAGCTCTTCTGGTGCATAGCCGTGTTATTTTCCTTTCCTGAGTAGAGGCAACACAGTTTGCGCTCAGTTTCTTTCCCCTCGGGCATCCTTCCACAGTGCCAGCAGAGCAGAGAATTGAACCAGCACCAGGTCTTGCAGTGCTTTTCCAAGGGGTGGATGTTGTCCAGGGATGCCCCCAGCTGCACACCCCACTCTGGGCTGCTGCACCCCACCTGAAGCAGTCCCAAATCACCACTTCATCTCTGATCTCTTGGTATTATTTCCTCCAGGAGAGCCAGCACATACCTTCACAAGACAAAAGGCATAAACCCAAACACAGGAAGAGTCTCAGAACATCAGGAGATATTTCACTGTGGGGGTGACCCAGTAATGGGTTGCCCAGAAAGGCTGTGGAGTCTCTGTCCCTAGGGATACTGAAAAGCCCTCTTGGCAGGGTGCTGGGCAGCTGACTCGGGGTGGCCCTGCTTGAGTAAAGGAGTAGGACCAGGTGCCCCCAGACATCTCTTTAAACCCCAACCATGCACTGACCTGTGAAGAGCAGTCTGAGGCTGATCATTCACAGTTCACAGTTCTGCTGGGTGGGAAAGGCCCTGGACTGGGGAGAAACATTGCTTTTACCCCAAACATTGCTTTTACCCCAAAACCTTTCAGCCAATAACTTCTAGCCTTACAGTCAAGCTGAGCCCCGGCCACAGCTCCTTGTGCTCCACAAGCACCACCCCTCCTTTCCTCCTGAGCAATTGACCCAAATAAGCTGAGCTGGGAATACCCTGCCTGAACACCTTAACCTGATGGTTTGGGCTTCCATTCAGTGCCAAAAACAGATTTGCCCAGCTGGCAGCTTATATTTTGCCCCAGCTCAGGGCAAGTCCTCCTTCTCCCTTCATCAGGGCAAGAAATCCCAGTGCTGCTGCGGCCAGCCAGGTCCCTGCTGGCCAGCTTTCCACCTGCTATCCCTGCACTTTATGGCATTCACACGCTCTGTCACGCTGGATTACATCTGCCTGAGTGCTGTCGTCAGGGAACTCAAATATGGTTCATAAAAGCCTCGAGATGTACCTTTAGAGCAAAATAGCAGCAGGGTAATGGGTAGATGCAATGTAGCATGAAAAAAAACCCTTGAGGATCAGAGAGAGGGTTTTCAAAGCAGGGTGATGGGGGGAAATTCCTCCAAGAAATTAAATATTGCACAATTTGATGGTGTTGAAGAGCATCATTAACCCCCCAGCACTTAAGAACTGAAAGATGGACCTAAAGAAAAAAAAAAAAAGGATGAAGGAGAGTGATTTAGGGTCTAAATCATCATCTTCATTTTTCTTTCTCTTGAGGTATCTTTCAAATTTTCTCTTCAGTTCTGGAGGAGGGCTCAAAATTTTCCTTTGAGAAAAACAGTGGAAGTCAGAATGGGGTCTTGAGGGTGTTTCTGGCAGCATTGTGGTCTCTTGCCCTGCAGCATGTACAGAGGAGCAGGGACAAGCTGTGCCTCTACGGAGATGATGTGGATTTGGGCCCTTCTCTCACCAAAACCTCACCCTTGCTGAGGCTGGGCAGCCCCAGGCATTGCAGCAGCCCCACAGGCAGAGCTCAGCTACCCCCAAGGCTGGGCTGGGGGTCACTCACAGGCAAAGCTCTGGACAGGACTGCCATGAGGTGCCAGCTCATTTGGGAACAGCCATGTAGCACAGCGGGGAGTGATTCAGGCAGCAATGGATTTTTTTTTAGCTTGCCATTGCTGATTTTATAACTGTCTCCTTTTGTCTCGGGCATTACCCTGACCTGAGGCTTTGTAGACAGCAAGTCCCAACCAGCCTCTTTGCCTGCAGCCTGGGCTCTTTTTTAAGCACACAAAGCAGAGGCAGGTGGGAGGGCAAGGGCTGGTTTAGGGCCCTTTAGGATATCCACACAATGGGGGACCCAGCACTGCTGCTCCCCAAAACGCATGGTCAGCACTGGCTGACAGGCTCAAAGCATTTCGAGAAGGAACTATGGGAACACGACCTGCAGAGCTGACCACTATGTGATCACTTTTCCTTTATTTACTTATTAATTGCTCATGTAATTATTTAGGAAAAAAAATCAAGCAAGCCTTATCATGACAAAGCTAGAAGCATCAAACCAAGCACTGGCAACAACTCCTCCCTATGCCACTGGCAGCAGTGCCTGGCAGAGCCAGTGCCAATCCCTGCCCTCCTGTGCCCTCATCCCAGGCACCTGTCACCCCCTGAGCAGGGCTCAGCATTGCCAGTGGTCCCTGCAGACAGCAGCTGCTCCAGCTGTGTCTCTGCAGGCCAGGGACTGGGCTCTGTCTGGGCATGTTCCAATGGCTGGCTAGGTTGGTTCAATCCAAACTCCTGCGCAGTGGCAGCAGGACAGTGCCCTGCTCAACCCAAACCAGCAATTCAGAAGTTGGAAGAGCAGATTCAACAGGTTGGCACCGCCAGCACTGCCTGTCTGGGGCTCCCATCCAGCTCTCCTGTCCCGCTGGACACTGAGGAATCAAGGGACCTGATTTCCCTGGTACTGAGGAACCACAGGACTCCATTCACTTTTCCCCATGTCACTTCACCATGTCCAAATTTCACTCCAATTTCCACTGTCTTTTTCAGCCTGGTGGCAGCAGCCACCCGCACAGCATTCTCCATCATCCCTCACTGCTATAATCCCTGAGCCCAGGGCTGTCTCTCCTCTAGCTATCAAACCCCCAAGACATCCAAACACTTTTCCACTGTGTTCCCACTCATCAGAGCTGCTGCCAGGCTCAGCCATGCACCTTTCCTCTGCCTGCTGCTTCCCAAACTGCAGTGGTGGTGAGTGGCCTGCAGGCCAGCTCTAGGCTCAGGATGCCACGCGAGGTGCCCAGTTCTGCAGCAGGGACACACAAATTCAGTGCTGGTCACTGGTCACCAGCTGCTATTGGCTCATGCACCTGCAGGGTGGCCATGCTGGAGGCATGACAGAATAAATCCTGCTTGAGCCAGAGGGCACACCAGCCACCCAGAGCTGCATGCACAGGCACACGGATAGATGGGGCAGGGCAGCACTGCCCTGCAGGAATAGGAACCTGCAGGATGTGCCAAAAATCCTGCAGCTGCCCCAGCCACAGCAGCTACTGACACTAGCCAAGAGGGGAAAAAAGCCAAATATTCCTTCTGCAGCATTGTGAACTTTGCAAAGGTTTCCAGTGGTATGGCAGGATAGTCCAAGGACAAGCAGCTAAACAAATTCTGAGAACTCATATATTAGCTCAATCTAAATATTGTCTAATATTTTATAGTTTAATTGCAATAATGGCTCCAGTGATCTAAAATACAAACAAAATAGAGGAGCATCAAAGCTCCGTGCTCTTGCAAACCCTTGTTTGACAAAGTTCCATCAAGAAGCTAGAGACTGATGTAGAATTCAGCTTTCCCATACAAACAGAGGTCAGATCTTAAAAGCCCAACTAAATGTTTTCCCTATTAGAGCCCCGAGTCATGCCCCAGGAAGAGGCACAGAGTTCCATGTAAGGCTCTCTGCCTTGGGAGCTCAGAGCTGCATCTTTGGGGGTTCACCTTCACTTCCTCTAAACCCATTTGAATAGAAGAGGGCTGAGGGGTGTCAGGAGGAGGAGGGAGTGCTGGCACAGGGCACCCCCCAGCACTGGTGCATCCCCCAGTCATGACACACTGCAGCATCTTCCTGCATCTGGGACAAACCCTGTGAGCAGAGCCTGAACAAGAACTACAATTAAATAAGGAAATAAGTAGACGTTTTCCTGGCCTTTTCCTAGCCCAGAAATCTTCTGCCACACACACTGCTCCCCACCCAGCCCCGCATGTTGACACAAGCCCAGTGATTGGGAAGAAGCCAGCACAGGAGCTGCTCCAGGACAGCAACTGCTGCAGGGGCTGGGAGCCAGCTACAGCAAAAGCTTGTCGAGACATTTTCTAAGAGTGAAAAAGAGGAGATGAACACCACTCCACATACATGGTGCTGGGATTATCCTGGAGATGATTATCCTGGAAATGTTAGTGTGAATTTTGTTTTCAGATTGGACAAGTCAATGCCTGTGGCTTCACTAGTGGTCCCTCTACACACCTGATCTTACCCATGGGTGTTCTGCCCTCATGTCAAAGGAAATCGTCCTCCGGAAGCAAACACTGCAGCTTCCCCACGCACTGAACTGAATGAGGTCAGCTGGAATAAAGCAGGGAATGAGAATCGAGCTGGCCATTTCTTATGTGGGAATAACAACAGCAAGGCTGGCACTAGGATTATTTTCTTCTGCAAGGAGAAACTAGGAAACAATTACCAGGTTTTATAGATTCCATGTCAGAGGAAAATTGAACACATAAGAGCACATGCATTTGTTATATAGAAGACTCATCATTAGAAATGAACATATAAAATTTAATAGCTTGGTTTAAAATACATTTTCAATTAAAAAACAGCAGGCAAAACAAAAAACAAACCCCTCAGTTTCATAAAACATACATGACATTGCTGCTACTGTTATAAGACCCGTGTCCCAGAATATCTTATAGTGGAAAACAATCATCAGATTTAGTTCACATACTTCATTAAGCAGTAAAAAGAAATAACATTCATGTCAATCTTACTTCTATGGAGATTCTAAATCTACTTCCCTGACCCTAGACCAAGTTTCTGTAATAAAACTTCCACTTTCAATAAAAATGTGTAAATATATATATATGTATGTATTCTATATATCATTTTTTTTTAAAAAATTCCCTTGCCATAGTAAAATGATTCCCGTGACTGCCGAAGGGAAGCCCAAGCAGGAGGCTGGTGTGGGCTGGGTACGAGTCCCATGGCTGCTCTGCCCGTGGTGGATTCCTGTACAGGGTGGCAGGGGTTGGCCAAGCCTCTTCAGCATCGTGCTGCACATCAGCCTCGTCCCTCAGCCTCGAGCCCACGTGTGTGTTCTGGCCACATGCCCACAGTCACAGATGCATCTGTGTGCAGTTTGCTCGAGGGGAGCATGCACTGCCCAGAGCATCACCAACCCTCTGCTGGGGCCCATCAACAAAAGAGGAGGAAGGAGAGGGGAATAGATGGGGGGAATGGAATGAACCAGCTCAAGATTGATCCAAATACAAATTCCAAAATACTGTATTTTATATATATCATTAAAAAATAATGTGAGGAGGGACTTCAAGCGGTCACCTGGACTCACCACCAAGAGAGAATCAATTACACCTGTGATAAGCCTGGCTCTGAAGACCTTTGATGCCAAACCACTGCCTCTATGGACAGACAACCTGCTCTCACTAGAGAAAACTGCCTCAACACCCAGCCTGAAATTCTGTGATTTACACCCACTACTCCCTGTGCTTGCCATGGATAGGGAGGACATGTCCATGGGGCAGGAGGCTGCTCCATCAATCATCCCATCTGAACATGACCCCTCATCAGCCAGACCACGCAGGCCTTTCTCCTCAGAAGCCACGAGCTTTGGCCAAAGGACCACGTGCTCCGTGCTCCAGTGGAGGCCTCAGCGGTGCCAAGCAGAGCCACAGGGGGCAGGTCTCCTGTTTCTCGGAGGTCATGCTCCTCAATGTGGCATTTGCCTCCCTCTTCCAAACAGCATCATGACAGAGCTAAACAATAGTAGGTTACAGTTTGTTAACCATTAAGTAGAAACATTAATTATTAATTAAAATCATATGCTACTTTTCTGGACTATTTCTCCAGTCCTTTCAGGTTGACCTTCATGTCCTAGGTGAGGTATGTGCAGCTTTGTACTGTCTGAAAATATTACAAATCTCTTTCATTCCCAGATCCCTAACTAAAGCTATGACACTGGAGCTGGCACTCATGTTCATCTGCCCACTATGTAACTGAGGTTTTTTGCCTTAGTGCTGCCCTTTAAATGCTCCTCTTTCATTTGCTATTAACCAAAGAGTGCCTTTCCTTCATAAGCACATGAAGAGTAAATAGCACAGGGCAGTACTCTTTGGAGGTGTCTGGCACTCCCAGCTGGGGCTCTGGATGCCTGCTGTGCCCATTGGGTCTCTCCAGCTCAGCAGCAGGTCCACGGTGTGTACAAACACCAAGAGAGCATAACCTACTCGGAGGCCTTACTCCCTGCTAACACTTGGCCTGCTGAGCCATTTTGGCACCTTCCTCTCTCAAAAGCCTTGCCTGTGCATTTTCTGCTGTTGGCATCCTAGGCCTTGCAAGCTGGCTCCTCTACTAGCCCATGGGTTCATCCAGCCTGAGCTGCTGGTGCGGGCAGCACCCAGCTGAGCCTTAAGTACACTGCTACAGTAAAAAAACTCACCCTGCAGGAGACTTCCTTCCTGACCCCAAACACAAGACTTCAAGAGAACTGCATCTGCCCTGCTCCTCCTGTGAGCCAGCTCTCAGACTTGGCCCAAACCACCTCCCAGAACAGCAGCACCCAGCTGTTTAGTGGCAGTTCATGACAGAAACCAGGACTTGCATCACCTGCCTGTGCATGAGGATTTAGGAGAGAGCTGATATCTTCTTTCTTCTATGTAGGATGATCCATGTTTAACAAGCAGGTCTCTTGTGCCTTCTATGAATGTACAAATGTGTGCTCACCTTTGGTGCATTATAAGGGTTTGTCCATTTTTAAATATCTATGTTAAATATGTTTTCTCTGTATATGGCATCCTTTTAGATGGGCTTCGTTGAATATATTCACGGTATATACAGAACACCATCTTTTATATATATTATATATTGCTTATATGTACACATTTACAAACCTTCAAAAAGATATTGCACTTATATACAATATAGCTTCATCTGATGAGAGTTCACACAGTTACTAAGGCGAGTTCTTCATAGGCTAGGCAGTTTTACATTCCCCCCAAATGACACAAGTGATTTCAACAGTCTGCCCTGATCACAAGTAAACATTATAGACTTTTCTCCAACCTGCATGCAACTCCTACTAGCATCAATTAGTAGTTTTGCAGCTCTCCCTAGCAGAACACAGTCCAGTAAAATGGTATCAGCTGATAACAGGCTCAAACATGGTTACTGAATAGATAAATAAGATATCACCAGTCTAAAAGGCCACCTTCCAGGAGATTTCCCCTCAAATACCTACTAGTGGTTTAAACACTAGTAAAAAAATATACATGCTGTCCACTTAATTGCCAGTATCTTTGCTTGCCCATTTCAAGTGCAAATAAGATCATGAGCAAGAAGACAAATACAAATGTATTAAGCAAAACCACTGCTCTGCTCCCCAGAACAAGTCAAACATCTGGCTTTTTTCTGGAGGTGATTAGTGTTTTGCTCAACATACTGAATTATGGGAAAATGTTCACTTGAGACCTTTGTTTAAAATCCACAGTGATCAGTGATCTGTGATCTTAGATCTCAGTCAAAGTCAACTTGTAAGATCCTCCAACCTCTTCAATCTGCAGCTGGAAGGTATCTTCATTAGAATAGTGTTTCACAATGTTATCATCCATGTTGACCAGAATTCTGGAAAAACAAAACAAATCAGTTCTAAATGCCAAAGGCACTCTCAAACTTAAAAAAGCCAGGACTGCCCAAGAGTAACACAAGATCCTGCTCATCTCTCTCTGATTTATTGCTTCCCATAGCAGATCTGGCTGTTCTGACTCAACCCTGCCACCAAGGCTGGCCACACTTCTCCAGGTCTGAATGGAAGGATTAAATCTGGCTCCTGGACCAGGGAGGGAGAGAGATCTTGGAACCGGCAGAATCCTGAAGCTGCAGGCACCCGGGGCTCTGAATGGGTATCAGCACAAAACCCTGCAGAGCCTGCAGGGAAGAAGCCACCCATGCTTGGCCACTTCTTTCATTTGCCAGAAAGGTCAATACCTGTGTGTTTGTGTGCACACATAGCTCTGCTTAGCAGTGGTTTAGATATCACAGATTTTAAGCTTTTTGCAGCGGTTCTTGGTGGGGTAATTATGCTATGAAAGCACAACCCTGGAAGGGTGTATTTTTCTGGCTAGAAGGAAAAGGGGCTGAGACACCAAACTGACAATCACTTATAGACAATCCAAGAAAATTACTGAGAAATTAAAAGATAAAACAAAACCAGACAATGTTCAGAAACTCACTTATGCGACAAAATAAAAAGATGATGAAGTATGGCCTCTGGGAGAAACAGACACTTCACAACTAAGTTCTCTTCAATTTAGCCCACAAAAATACAACCAAGATTCAGTAACTGTAGCCAAACGCAGATATAGTGAGCCCAATCACCACTGGAACAATTTAATATGGGTTGAAGGAGGTTCTTCATCATTGGGAGTCTTTTAACAAACTGAACTCTTCTTCCTCTGACATTATCAACTCTGGTTCAAATAACAATTAGCTCAGAGAGGGTCAGTGACTTGTATTTACACAGGAAGTTAGAAATTTACATATTTCTATAGGACCCTTCCTATAGTCTTCAGCTCTGTGGATGATACTGAAATGTGTGTATTTGTGTGCACACACATGTAACAGTAAATGGCATTCACATATCTGCAGTGCATGGGGGAACTCTACAGCAGATCTGCTGGTTTGAAAAAGGTGTTCTTATTCTTAGTTACTGCATAGGTACATACTCACCCTTTTTTGCATTTTTTGAAGATTTTTCCTATTTTATCAAAAGGAACATCATACTTGTCAGATATCTAGAACAAAAGAAAGTAATGATTGGTAAAGCAAGGAGACTGCTGTCATTGTCTATTTTACAGAAAGGAGTAATTCCAACAAAAAGCCTGTAAATGAGGACAACTACTATGCTCTATAAAGGCAACACTAAATCCCAAACTATAGCATATATCTACACATCAGAACTCCTTCTCTGCATTCAGCTAACTTCTGTGCAAAAAGTTTAATCATGTTTGAATCTGGATATTTCTCATACAGCAACCTCCTGCCCTTACACCCAAAAGCTCACCTACTTAAAGCCCATGCCCTGACTCTCATTCTCTCTTGGCTCTCTGTTCTCTTAGCATACTGAAAACCATTTTTAAATTTAGTGTCAGAGGGATCAAGCGAAAACTAGGCATGACAGTGGCTGAAAGAAGAAAATAGCAACAGAGAGAGGACCTCTGCTGCTAAGGGCATGGCATGATCAGAAACAGTCTCCTTCCTCAGCAGGGTGACATCAGTGTGGAGCCACAGCCACTGACCATGGCACTTCACTGCACAACCTCCAGAAAGTCGTGAGGTCAGTAACCTAAGCCTTGTTTACTCTGGCAAACTGCTCTATCACTCTGACAGTAAGTACCAAACCAATGCACTGCTTTGACATGCAAATGTACGGGGAATTTACCCCAGGCTACAGCTGTGACCACTTGGTTCCTTGCTTTAAGAAATATAATGAAACAACAGAGGTGCAGCTTCACTTCAGGACCATGGGGTAAGGGAGAACTTCACAGCCTTCAATCCCTCTCTCCATTAGCCCTCACCTTCCAGCTAGCAAAGCCTCAGAGCCAGGAAGAGATAAAGATTCTGGTTACAGAGCTATCTCTACAACCAAAAGTTAATGGCCAGGCCTGCCTGTACATCCCCAAAGCCCCTGTTCTCTGAGCAGAAGCATTAGTCACAGAAAGAGACAGACAAATGTCACTTCTGAGCTCATGCCAAACATTACACCATTCTTTGGACTTAAGCTCTGTACTTCCCTTGCTCTACAGCAGCAAGGGATAGTGGAAGGCTATTTTGGAAGTCAAGCAGCAGAGAGCAATTTCACACATGTATGCACAGATATATAGAAGTGTTCAGTAACACAGAGGCTGGGACTTGGAGCTCTGCATTGCCAGCTTGTGAAAGGGCAGTGGAGGGCCCTAAACGTGGCTTTGAAAGGCTGAAACAAACCCAACAAACATTCTGAAAAGCACTCCATCTCCTAACAAAAGTACCCTCTCTGACAAGAGAGGACATCCAATCATCAAGTTTGACAGACCTGGATCTTCAGGAAGGCTTCTTACACCCAGGCCCCACAGATGTGGGGTAAGGTACTTGAAAGACAAGCTTCCTGAATTCCCTTAACAATAAATTAAAGCATTATTTGCCTTCATTTCCATGTTATTGAAAGGAAATCTTCCTTATTCTTCTTATCCAGAAGAGCAGAAATGTGTGGACACAAGCTGTGACTGAAAGTCTGACTCCTGTGACTGGCCAGTGTGTAAGGACTGGGTAGTCAGGGATTTTTCTCAAGGACAACAGACCAGCCTCATTACTCACCGCTTCCATTAGGCCTTTCAGAGATGGTGTCTTTAACATTAGTGCATCAAAGACTTCCTCTGACTCTTTTCGGACATACAGCAACACTGGAAAGCAATTTGGAGAGGAATTAACTGTGCAGTTGTTCCTCAGGAAAAATTTATATCCCACAGTGGCTAAGCACACAGTCACATCCACTGAGGATCTCATGAAGAAATAGACATACACACATGCAATATACACTTATACAAACACCCACTGCTGGGTTAGCTCACATCTTGCTTCTTGCACATAAAGTCACTGTATGCTCAAGCATCTTTATTGTCAAAATACTTCTGTATTTTCTTTATTTTCTCTATTATTACGAAAAAAGGTCACATTTGAAACAAATAAAGAAAGAACACAAAACACAAATCTTTGAGACTCTTGAGATCCTCTATATCTTACAGTCATTTGCCATAAGATTTTCCACAATCAAATTATTTGACAGATGCTATCACAGCAGGTGAAGCCATCCTGGCCACCTCATAATTTTAAAATAATTTATTTGTACAGTTCTGTGCTCTTCCTGTGCTGTCTCATCTTTCTTCCTGCCCCTTGCTGTGTTTCAGTAATACTCTTACCACCAGAGCTGACATACAAAACAGGCTTGGTCTCCTGATAGCAGGGGAATGAAAGAGCATGAGCCCCAATTAGGTGAGCATCCCTAGCATTCTCAAGCTAGCACAGACTCATTGCATGCAACATCAGCCTCATTAAAAACTGCATTAAGGCTGAGGAATAAGCCAGGAGAGCAAGAAAGCTTGGACAATAGCTTTGCTGTCTTTAATCCATCTTCTAATAACTAGGTATTGCAGCCTGGATTGTTTGCAAGGGTTCATCAGCCACAGCTTTGACACACCTACAACATGAAACAGTTACTGGCATTTCTGATGGAACAAAGTGAATTTAGAACAGCACAGCACTTGATGCATTTCCCAATTTGCTTGTTAAAGGCAGTTTTAAAAAGGAAGACAGGACAAATACTCTCCGTTACAGCACAGGTCAGATGAGAGTCAGCCAAAGGAGAGAGAATCTCATGAGGCTTGTTTTATGGCATACAGCAAGATGAAAAAATAAGAAGTTTGATTTCCTTCTATAAAATTCATCCTTCTTTACTAGTTGATCCAGACTGCAGAAGTGCAGCCCCATTATGGTCATACTTGCTAGACTTAGCATTTGCTTCTTCATAGGTTTAATACCTCAAGCTTTGTTGCAGTCCTTCCAAACACAACTATTATCAATCAGGTACCCCACCTCCAACACCCCAAAGGGACCTCTCATCTCCTTCCACAACACCACAGCAACATGAAATTGCAAAGACTGAAACTCAGTTAAAAATCAGCAGAATATTTTCTTAGTTTGGCTTTCAGAGGTGAACATTCCATTTCCTGGCACCATAAAAGATGCATCAGTTTTATATCCAGAACCAGTTCTTAGTGTTCATTGCTTGAAGTCCTGGAGGAGATTTCCAGAGTATTTTGTAGCAGATTACATGATGAATTCTCTGCCCCAGTCCATTTGGGATACTGGTAAGCTGCTCACCTCGTCTTGACTCTTTCCTTATAGGTTCAGAACCTATTACTGTCTGAGTTGGCAGAAATCCCCAGAAACTCTCACAATATAAAATATTTGCAAAGCTGAACCATACCTTGATACATAAACTGTCACTACTCAAAGCCAGAAATATCAGTCTGAAGTAAACATCAATATGAATTAAAAATTTATTTAACCTCAGATGCATCTCGCTATCATGATGGATAAATACTCCAAAAATTCAGTCTCAGAAAGAAGAAAATACCTCTTTTTGGCTCTTCTATTCTGGCCATCTTATTTGGAGTAGCAATAAAGTCCTCTTCACCAATATAAGTTCCTCTCTTCAGGTTGGAGCTGTCATTGACAGGGCAAAAAATTAGGACTGGTAGAATTACAGGAACTTATCCCTCTGTCTGAGGGCAAGATGTCAGGAGGTTGAAGGCCAGCTCTTACCTTTCACCCTCTAGTTCTTCTGAAGCAACAGGAAGGACCTTTAAAAATAAAGGGGAGATTTTGTGAATATTTAATCCAGAACTAGAGTTAATTTTCTCTTATAATCTTTTAACACTAAATCAAATGACACTTTGGCTGCAAAAGCCAGTAAACATCTTCTTTACCTTTTCTCATATAAAGTTAATAAAAGATCTCAAATGAGAGACAGGAACAAAAAGAAGCTAACCAGTTTTTTTCCTGGACTGGTGTAGAATCTTCTGACAAAACTCAGGACTAGGGCCTTTGTAGAAAAACATGCAGGAATGTCAGCTCTATGGATGTAAGTTTATTCTCCATCCTTTACTAGGAGTTCAGGGAATGCTCTTAAAAAATAAGGCTTATATTATGTTAGAGCATAGCAGAACTCCCAGCACAGCAAAGTTCAAGATTTTGAAACCTGGTTGCATGCTAATTGTTTCCCGTCCAGTTTCTTGTAAGCTGGAACTTTCCAGGAACACCGAGGCAGGGTGCTCTGGCAGTCAATCACAGAGCTGACACACGTGCCAGTTCCACAGGGTAGATTTTCACCCCGCAGCAGGCATCTGGAGGAGTCTGTGCTGTACAACAGCACACCAGGATCCCGAGAGACGCTATGAGAGAAAACCACCCTGCAGTTCATGCAATGGATAAATCCTTTCAAATTCACAGGAACTGGACTTGATAGGAAAATAATTTGATGGTGAAACACCCCCAGTTAACTTCAGCCAATGTATCTTGGAGGAACATTTCTTGCCCATATGAGACTCAGCCTGTGTTTGATTACAGCACTGATGCAATCTGACATTTCATATGTATATACACACAACACAGCATCCCAGGCCTTTTGCAAATACATCTCAGAGCCTCTTCATCCCCACACCCATGAGCTTTACTCACGTGAGCCCCACGCTGCAGGTTTGCAAAGTGAACATCAGGGATGAACAGGACAGGCTGAGTGTCTAGGTCCATGAAGGGCTTGAAGATGGTGATGTCAGTACGTTTGTGTGAAGGCAGCATGGGCACTTTGACATCAGAAACTGCAGAGACAAAGATCAGGATAGAGGACACTGAAGGCCTTGATGGGGCCCTACATCATTTGAGAAGTACATACACTGCTGAATAAGGGTATTTTGCAGTCAGGGTCAAAGAGAAAAGCTCCTGTGGTAAAGGAGTTTCCATTTTGGTTGTCTCCCTCTCAGCTGAGGGCCTGGGTCCCGAGGGCTTGTTTCGCAGAGTAGTCAAAGCTTTCTCCACCTCGCCAACTGAGCAACTCAACTTTGTTTAGCTATTACTTAGGGTGGACAATACACTCAGCCCAAGAGAGGAACGGAGGTCAGCCATCCAAACAGAGGGCAAAAATCAGTCCCTGCCCCACCTTCGCCCTCTCCAGTCCCTCAAAGCCTGTGGGTGTTCCCGTGCAGGGAGGATACAAAGAAAACAAAGGGACATTTTGTGTGTTACCAATTGGGAGCATCTTAGAGAGACAGCACCACAGTAGCACCATACTACAGAGGTAGTACAAATACTGGTTTGTGCAAGTTGTTTTGGCTAAAGTTACATTTTTATTCCACACTTCCAAGTTTCACATTCCAGTTCCTCCCACTGTTCATCCTGGTCACCTCAGGGTGCCAGCCCCTAGTCCATTCCCCCAGGATCCATCTCCCACAGAGCCCTTTGGCTCTCACAATGTACCAGTTGATGTGACACAACCCACCAAGAGGACAGACTTCATCCACAAAGACCCTCTGAGGAAAAAGTGAGGCAGAAGGCGCCTTAAGCTGCATTTCAGACACATTCATGTCAAACTATCACAGTTGAAGACTTTATTTTACCAAGTGGAAAATATCCATCTGACTGCAAACCAACTGCAAACAAAATAAAAGTTTTTCAAACAAAACCATTTCTCATGTCCTCAGTAGAAAATACACCATTTTCTCCCTGCAAAATGGATTTTTTTAAAGATTGCTCAATTTCTGTAAAAATAACTGTGCCCAAAAGCCACCATTACTGCTCTTGAAGAGTTTACGTACACATGGCATTTGTGATCCTGGAGGTGAGTATAACAACTTATGGCTTCAAGGAATCAAAAACTTCCCACATAAGAACTTAAAAGTCAAAGATCCCACTTTCCAGGAAAATAAGGATCACATTGGGCTATGCCCAAGCCTAGAAAATTAACATTGGAAAGCAGCTTTTGTCAAATTGTAAGATCCTGGGAATGTGTACTGAACCTGCCTTCCCTTTCCAGCCATGATGCAAAGGGTTGCCCACAGTAATCTTTTGGGAGCCGCTGGGGCTGCTGCATTTGTGAAACACTAACCGTGTGCTAAACCTGCCTCTCGTGACGTACTTTGAAAGAAACCCAAGAACCAGCCCTTTCCACGACTTCCCCTGAGCAAATGGGCTCCCCTCAGCACCATCTTCTGAAGCTGCTCCAGCAGCCTGTACCTGCTGTGTCAGGAAAAGCCTGCCCGGTGAGCAGCGTGCTGGCTGGACCAGTCGGGCTGTTAACAGCAAAGCAAGCGAGAGCACGCGCTGGCCCCATGCCCACAGAGCAGGGACAGATCTTCCTCTAAGCAGCTCTGCTGGTGAATAACCAGTCATCCAAACACAGCATCTGTCATCTGCAGCAGCTAAAGGAAGATGCTCAGCAGGAAAAATCTCCTCATCCTTTACATACTATGGTGCTGAGGTCTCCACATACTTCACACATGCAGAAACTTCAAAATTACTTGCTAAGCACCACTTTGCTCTGGAAGAGTGAGCATAGGGCTGAGAGGCTGGAGGCTCAGCCTCAAGGCTGCTACGGCCTTGTGGAGGAGTTGCAAACACATTTTTAATGTAAGTTAAAACCTAAGTTTAGGATCAAGTTGAAAATATTTGGAACTGACTATTCTCACTGCCACCTGGATTGGGAGAGGCTCCAGAACTGGCCAAAAATCCCACCCCCACCCCACCATTTCAACTGCTACAATCCATACCTGACTGAATATACAGCAGGACCCTGTCTTGGACAGAAAGAACTATACAGAATGAAGCCCTAAATGACCCAGTGTGTTGCAAAACACAATGACTGTTCCATAAGGAATTGCTTAAAACAAGCACTGGTCCACAGAGGATAAAAATTAACTTAAGAGTTCTACTGCACAAGCTGTTTGTAGCCAAAATTAAATCCAACAGTTAAAATACTGATGGAATAAGTTCTACTTACAGGCATTCAACTGAGAGCTGGGATCGGTGCACTTCCCTTTTCTTTTGCTTTGCTTTCGCTCTTCATCCCTGATCTTCCTCTCTGCTCCCTGTCAGACAATAGATTAAGGGAAAGCAATGGGGGAGTGAAGAAGAAGAGGGGGAGAGAGAAGGAGAAGGTATTTTTAATTTTCTTATGTTTTTCTTCAGCTGCAGAGGCAGAACACCAATTCTTCCAGAGCTATGTTTGTGGAGGTCAGATCCACAGACCCAAGCTGCAGGTTTGCCAGAGTGTGCCAGCTTTGACATCTGCTTACTTTTGAGTCCTAACATCTAATGAAATCCAACAACCATATCCAAGATGCAAACACTTGCTTTCTTGCAAGTCAGATGGAGATACGGTAACAAAAGATACCCACATCTATAATGATTGCATAAAGCATTAGATAAAAGTATAGTTTTAACTGTTTAAAGCAATAAAGAATTGCAGGTTCCCCCAGTTTAGGAGTTCCCTTGATTGTCATTAAAATCCACAGAAGTCCCACCACACTTGAATCACCAAGTGCAAGATACCTCCTGCACATTTCACACAGAACCTGCAGCAGTTGCACCAGCCTTCACTGGGCTCAAGCTGCAGACATGCACTGCTTTAAAGCAGGGATTATTTCTTCTCTTTTTATCATGGCCAGGCCAAGGTGGAATCCACAGATTCCCTAACTGGGTTCATGCCTGCACTGCTCCTGGCCTTCTGCACCAAGCAACAGTGCCACATTGCCATTTTTTCTGCAAGGTGCAGACAGCTGTGATGGAGAAAGAAAAGGGAGATAGAAGCATTGGAATAGTGTTCATTCCTCCAGCTCTGCCCAGACCTCCCATGTGACTGTGGGTTAAGTCAGGGATGTCATATTGCCAGCTGCATGAAGTGATAAGCCCACAGGAGACGGCCAACACTCAGTCCTGGTGCTACCACCAGGTCACCAAAACTGGTATTCACAAGTTCTACCCGGTCTCCCAATATCAAAGCAGGGCAAAACGCAACAGTTACCTGGCCACACCAAGCCATTATTTCTCATTGCCTCTCCTTCAAAGCTGCCCAAACACACCCACATCCTCACATGGTCCTGGAGGAAGACTTCATTAGCTATAGCAAATGAGGTGTCAAAACGCCTGTGGCCATGGGGTGGGAATCTGTGCCTAAATGGTGCATGGGAGAAGGGGAACAGCCCTCCTTACTTCCCAGTAAATGGATGTTCTATAGATGCCAGGCTGCCTATGCCTGCTGGCAGCACTGGGCTCATCTGCACCAGCAATAAGAAGGAAAATTGGCCAAGATATTTGATACACATTAACACATATAATCTCTTCTTCCACCCAATGAGAGGGGAAAAAAGCAGCTTCAGGGAGCTGTGGTGAAAGAGAGAAAAAATTACACAAAAGAGAGAAAAAATGAAGACACAGCCATTGCCAGCTTTGCTTGACCCAATAAAGCTGATATAGCCCACTACAGTGAAGACATCCTACCTAAACTGCAGCACAGCTGGACCTGAACCCGTCTGTGTCATCCCTTACCAAAGCACTCACATCTCAGCTTGACAGCAGAAATATTAGTTTTGGTTCCAGATCTGATTTTTACCTTTCATGTAGAAATAATAAAGTTGTGCTACTCAAACACTCTGCTACAGAACAGCATCTGCCTCCTCGTGGAGAACATGCTAATTCAGCAAGAGCACACATTTTGAGAAAATCTCTGCCCTCACATTCCCTGCTTGAAAGGGAATGTGAGGGCAACTGCATCAACTTGATGCAGGCTACTGGAGCTCAGGTAAATAGGTCTCAAAACCCACATTAAAAAAAGAAAGTTATGTCTTGATATCAGGTTCTTCTGCCCTGCCAGCTGAGCTCAGGGAATTGTCCTGAAAGAGGATAGTTTTATACTGGACATAAGGAGAAAATATTTTTCTGATGAGGGTGACAAGGCACCCTCAGCTTGGCCAGAGAAGCTGTGGATGCTCCATCCCTGGAAGTGTTCAAGGCCAGGTTGGATGGGGCTTTGAGTAAGCTGGCCTAGTGGAATGTGTTGCTGACCATGGCAGAGATCTGGACTAGATGACCTCTAAAGGTGCTCTGCAACCCAAACCATTGTGTGATCATGCAACCAAAAGAACAGTTTCCACGTTGCTGCCCCTTCACATCAATGCTCCAGCGGCCTTGCACCCGCTCTTTCCTTCCACCAGCATCTCACTCATCTGTTCCCACCATCCCATGAAAGCCTTCCCACAGCACTGCCCATTGCTACCAGAGTAACAGCAGATCCCAGAGGGCAACATGAGCTCTAGTCAGTGAAACCCTGTCTTTAATTCTCCTCATGTGGATGCACAGCTGAGGAACCATTCAGAATAAAGGAGGTCTTCTTCCTCTGGGACAGGTCAGCCTCATCCCTGCTCAGCCCAAATATTGCTGGGCCAAGCCTGAAGGAAGCTTGTGCCATAACGTTCTACAGGATGACCCCATTATACCCACACTGCTTTACTCAGGTCCTGAAACCACACAGGAGTAGATGAAAACCAAACATTCCAAAAGGAAGGAGCATCAGGCATGTGTGAAGAACTGACCACAGCCCCCATTTCCCTGCACTGCTGCAGGGGACAAGGGGAAGAATTAGGGAGTGAAGTTGAGCCTGAAGAGAAGGGAAGGGTGAAAGGAAGGTACAGTTTTTTATATTTTATTATCCTGATCTGGTTTTGATTTACACTTCTCCTTCCTTACTTCCCTCCTCTTTTAATTCAGGTACAATTCGCAATTTGGAGGAATAAATCAGGAGAGTAAGTCAAAATCCCAAAGGAAAATAAAAGATGCACTGGCATTACTGCAATACTAGTTCACTGAAATTTCTGCCATAGCTTGAAGGAAGCCATTAGAGTCTATATGCTGAGTATACATCTGCCTTTTTATTAACCAATCTGTTTTATTAGCAGTGGCACAAGCCTGTCAGTCATTTTAGCATTGTGTCAGTAATTGAATGGACAATTTAGGAGTAAAAGATCCCTCCCTCCCCTTTATAAAGTCTGTATTGTATTGTAGAGAAAACAGGTTGATAGCACACCTGACTCCCAGATTACTCTGGTGAAAAAACATTAGATGACACAGTTGCTTCAGTCTCATATTGAAACAGGAAAAAGAAAACAGAACAAGGAAAATTAAATGGCCTGAAGAAATCTCATGAGACCCAAGCCTCTTAGGCATACTGGCAAGTCTTTAAGATGGCTCTGGAGAGTTTTTGCTAAGTCCCTGTAAATTCTCTGCAGAAAGCATCACAACAAGAACAGCTACAGGCAGCTCTCCCAGCTGTGCAGGAATGCAGAGGGACCCATTTAAAAGCCTATGGTGGACAATAGAATGTGGCAGGGTGAGTTAATGGGATGCTACAGCAGGAGCACAGTGCAGAGGCACCGTATATTTTGGCAGGTAAGCAGAGACAGAACAATGGTGCATGAGATGAATCGTTGTGTCACTGCCCTAGGGAACACCAGGCAAGATCACACAGTGGCCTAGCAAAGCCAGCAGAGAGGGGGGGTTACAGACCTGCCTCAGCCCTGCAGCTGCACGGAGAGGCATTTGAGCAATCACCTGAAAGAGTCTGCCCTATGAAGATGGAGTCTGCCTTAAAAGAGGCCTACATCAAGCAGGGTATCAGCAAAATAGGAAGTCAACATGGTTCACAACAATCAAAAGGACTGGGGAAGTCCAGGAAGCATTTATCATGGCCTAGAACACTTGGTCACTCTGGAAATAGTAACATTACACATTATTTGCCGAAGACCTTCAAAAGACTGCTCAGGCAGGAACAAGTTATGAAAATTGGGAAATTACCTTTCTTTGCAAACTCAGTTAAGCATTTACAGCTGCTTTCAGCTCAGCTTTTGCTGTTTCTTTCACAGCTTCTATTGAAACTGGCTTTGGGATAGGCATTAATTCTGTGTGCTGAATTTGTTAAGGCAGAGCAGTCTAATTACAGCACCCATCCAACTTCTAAATGGGCTTTTCTATGCTGCTGTATGTCACGGTGGTACATCTTTTGTTCACAAGCTCTGCAAGTTACTGGTTTGGGTTTTTTTTGTAACAAATACGGTATGAAAACATGAAGAAATTTAAAAGGACCAACACAACAGAACTTGGGCAAAAAGACAAGCCTGTACTTGCTCCAGTCAATGGCAATGATTTCTCCTGCTGAAGGCTCTTCCTAGTGTCAGTATGCCACTGGCCGACCTTTCTCTAGAGTAAATGCTCAGGAACACTTATCACTCCAGCACTTTGGGAGCAACAAATTTATTTGAGGTCATCATACCATCTATGAGCCAAGTAGAAGAGGTTGAAATTTTTTAAACACAGACAGGACTTTCCAGTGAGTCAATTTAGCAAATTCCCAACACAATTAGGGGAAAAAAAAAAACCCAAAAACTGCTAAACTGTGGAGCAGCCTTTCCAAAACAGTCACTGGCACATTGATTCAACCATACCTTGTCGCAGAAGACTTTAATTTGGCAGTAGGCTCTGTGGACAGGTTTGTTACTCCTGTTATTGTAGCTGTAAGTGTCAATCTGAAGATTCAGGGGCAGGCCTTTAACTCCCTTCTGAGAGGAAAAATCTGTGCTGAGGCAGTTCACAGAAATGAAAACCTGCAGAAGAAGAAAGCAGCAGCTGTCAGTAGTGAGACACAGAGTCCTGGCCGACCACTGAGTGAGGAATACTCAGGGAGTGCTAAGGCCCAAATGCTGGTCCTTGCCACTACAAGCAGCACCTTCTTTCTTCTGAGACACCAGGTAAAATCCCCAAGAAGCAACATAACATTCTTAAGTCTTTACATAAGCTATTGGAGGAGACAAAGACACTTTGTCCAAAACAGATTTCAACAGACCATCCAAACTTTAGGAAGACTCCACCCCACCCATCTTCCCACCCAGGAACTCCTAAAATGTCACCATCAAACTTTTAGCAAAGGAAATGCTCCTACAATCAATTCTCACTGCTCGGCATTTATTATTATCTTAGTAAGAACACAACCATGTTCCAAAAAATTAATGTTACTCTGGATAAGTTAAATCTTTCTATGACTTTGACATAAGCACAGCTTATACTTGAAAGTACTTGGTTGAGGTTTTTTTCTAAAGGCTATTAAAAGCTTTTAAAAATATATTAGGCAACATGTAATCTTTAAACACAGAAATAACACCATTATTCCAGTGAAAGTTTCTGAGCTTTACACTAAGTTGAACACTACTTTGAATATTCCTTAGTAAGGCCTTCAATACCCTGTTAACATTCAGCTGGAAAGGGTAAAAAAATTTCCATTATTCTTACAAAAATTAATTACAGGGAAAATTAATTGCATGTTGGAATATATCTAATTTCATTTTCATAACTGCTTGAAAAAAACAACAAAAAACCCTCTCAAAAACACAACTCACACACAACCACACAAGTCCAATGCTGCTTAACAGAATAGAGAAATATCCTTAAGTGGGTATGAGCAGATAAACCAGAGTACTTTGTATCTAGATAATGGGCTTGCAGTGTGCCAGGCTTTTCTACAGACACAATGTCTATTACTGGCACATCTCAGAAGATGTAAGGATTAATTACCAGGAATTTACGAGCCAGCAAGACCTGCAACGGCTTCTTTCCTCTCTGCCTGAAGAATAAAGGCTGGGAACTCACTGCTTTAAAAAATAACCAAAGCCTTGGGAGCCAGAAGCATCTTCCCAGAGATTTTGCAGGAGCACCGTCCCATGACCCGATCACTCACTTAGGTGGTGGCTCTACCAGCACCACCTGAGCAGCGAGCTGGTGCCACCTCCCGGAGCTGCAGAGGCTCACACAGGCTTGGGAAAGCTACAGGCTTTGCCTTTGCTAAGGGCAGCTTATCAAGGTCCAAGGTCCTCTTCACACAGGTTCTGCAATATCCTTTACCAGTTTCAACAAAGATAGGAGACAGAAATGTAAAACCCTGATCCGGTGATAGTTGATAACCATTGATTTTCTCCCGCCGTGGATAATATAGCTGTATAAAAAGCCAGGGCAGGGAGGAAACATAGTGCAGGTGAGGGACTTCCCTCATAGTAATCTGTCTGAATACTGGGGATTCACATGCTGCTTCCTGCAGCCCCTGTGCCTGGAGAGGGCAGCAAGCAAACAGACCCCTATTCCCTCCTGTGCACACATCACCCCAGAGATTCCAATTCCAGTGTCCCCTCCAAGGCCTGCTGTGCCAAGGGACATGGAATGAGTGAAACACCAACCCAGACCCACACTGCTGCCTCTGCAGGGATTCAAGCCAGGAACACGTGCAGGATGCCAGGTGAGCTGGTGCTCAGGGCCTGCTCACCCTCCAGCCTGTGCCCCAGCATCCCAAACTCGCGTTGTTCCAACACAACTTTTTGTGAAAGCATTAAATACATCACAAATTGCAGTCAGGAAAATTATTTTTAAATAAGCTATTCAGTCTTCCTCAGACTAACCCAAAGGATGGCTTTGCCTGCTTTTATCCACCCTGCTTCCCTTCCTGCTACCTTTGGCTTTACAAGGACATTTTGCCTGCAGTGCTGGTACACCCCGGGGGAAAGCTTCAAGGAGTTTGAAGAGCTGCTCTCACCAGCTTGGGAGCTTGGTAATCAGATGTATGCACAACCCTGAATAATTGCATTCCCTGAGCAGGGGTTTTGTTTTTTAAAAGACCCTCAGCTCTGGTGTTTGCATATTTTTACATTTTAAATTTTAATTTTAAATTTAGCTATACTGAATATTCACTCAACTCATTTCTGTATGAAAAAATGACTACATTCTTTAAGAAAAACATGCCCAAGCAGCCACATCAGCAGGTCCACCACTGTCTTGAAATTTCTGTGAAATCCCGCAAATGAGTTTCACACCACTGGACACCAGAAGATTCAGTATGCAGCATCAGTCAGCAGTTCTTTAGCACATGGTGTCATCTCTCTTCTGAGACAACTTCATGTTTTTCTTTTTTATGGCTTACCAGCCACACAAAGGCCACTGGGCTGAAGGTAGAAGAGTTGGTCTCAGCACAACAAACACATGTTACTACAGCAGAGCTGCACAGGTATCCCATGGGAATTTAGGATTGCCTATCAGATGCCAAAGATTATCCTCCTACTTTAGAGTCTCCTCATTTGATTAGCTTTGGCTTTATGCAGCTGACTTCATTTTCATGCCATTTAAATCTTCAGGACTCTAGGCAGGAGATGACAACTAAAACCTAATCACATCTCTGAAGCAACAGAGAGCCATCCTGTCTTCTCCTGTTTGTATTAAACAATTTCAGCTCAAAAGGAACATCTACTTCTCCCTACCCATCCCGTAACTCCTATTTTTGAGTAACTTCAGGTTGCCTCAAGTTTCACAAAACAGAATTTTAGCAAACAGCTTTTCCAGTTTCAGCCAAGTTCTTAATGTACAGGAATATTTGACTTACATTAGAAATGAAATGTAAGGCCAAGTGACTGCATCAGCTACATCCCCACCCCAAAATTGCCAGAAGAAAGAAAAACGTAACCACAGAAGTTGCTCTGCGTCTTCAGCCTGCTGAGCAAGATTCCTTTTCATGTGTCCAACCTATTTTTCTAAGGGCAGTTCCGCATTCTCAGCTATATTAAGATTTGTTGTTACTTTAAAAAAAAAAAAAAATTTTCATCTCACCTCCCAAGATTCAACATAAAGACAGCACTTAAAAATAGAGCACTGTCAAGCCTGGGCACTTACATACATGAGTCAAGCCCTCAAAAGTCACGCAGATTTTCTTTAAAACTGAGATTTGTAAAGGGATTAGAAGTCTGTTCTCAAGTTATTTTGCTTGCTTGGCAGTTGAGCCTCTATATTTGACTACATATGTCTAGGCTACCACATATCCAGGCTTTTCTCTCTAACCCAAGGCAGGCTTTATTTATTCCCTTTTTTTCTGTTGACTTTTTTCCATACTTTTTCTAACTCCATTAAAAAAAAACTGAGATACTCATTGAGGCAAATGGCTCTACAATGGTGGCATATCAGATAAAATAAAACAGCATGAAAACTGTGAGCTGCTACAAACTGCTAACCTCCCATACCTGGAATTCACCCCAACACTCTAAAGCCTCTTTTCCCCAACACCATGCTGGGTTTTCTGCTGCCTTTGGGGGAGCCCAGCTGCACACAACAAAAGACTGAAGGCAGAAGGATTAAAGCACCTCCTCTGGGATCATGCTGGAAGTTAGCGTGGGAAGAAGTCAGACCTCATGACTTCTCCGTCTGCTTTAACCATCCGACCCCTCATGCCCCTCCTCACCTAAGGTGGGAGGAACACACCGTGCCTACATTCAAATCCACGAGGAACAATCTTCCATTTTCATAATGCAGAACAAAAATTAATCCGACAGCTCTGCTGTGTGCCCTCAAGGAAGGGCAGCAGAGACAGCCAAGTTCTTTCCACACAGCACCTTTTTTTAACAAGATCTGCCTTTCAAACAAACCAGGAAAAACAGACATAATTAAAGGGCAATCAAAGCACTGCAGGAACCTCTCTGTCAGTGAGATGAAAGATGCCTTTTTTAAATGAAGGCTTGCATACCCAGATCTCTTCTCCTCAGTTTATCTTGGACACTGTACTCTTCTGTCACACAAAAAGCACTAGCAATTCTGATGAGTCCAAAGGCTACATATGCAGCAGCTATGCCCAGTTGGAACAGAGCAGTGTAGGTTCTCACCCGTGGCTGCCACAGGCAATGGGGAGCAACTTGTGTTAGCACACCATGAACTCTGACCAGTCAGAGCAAACACAGGCATGGGTAGCACCATCCTGCAAAGTCCTGTACATCCTTCTAGTAAGGACCTACACAGGCAGGCTTGGGACTTTTCCAGGCTGATCACCTTGCTCCACGTTTATTTTGTTTCAAGAGAAGGCAGGAAAATCGTATTATCGCCTATTTATGATCCTTTATATTTCTGTGTTCAAAGGATTAAGACATTACTCAACAATCCAAGTCCATTGGATATTTCTTTCTCTATTGTGAATTCAGATAAAAACCTTAGCTCTTTTCTCACACTAGTACACAAAAGCCTCTCAGTTTAACCACAGATCTTAGAGATTGTCTAGTCCAGCCCCCGATGCTATGGGCAGGGACACATTTCACCAGACCAGAAGGCTCAAAATCCCAAACCTGGCCTTAAACACTTCCAGGAATGAGGCATCCATAGCTTCTCTGGGCAGCCTGTTACAGTGCTTTAGCACCTTCACAGTAAAGAATTTCCTCCTAATACCTGATCTGAATATGTCAGTTTGAAGCCATTCAACCTTGTTCCATATCACTGTAAGCCCCTGTAAAAAGTCCCCCTCCAGCTTTCTTTTAGGCCTCTTTTTGGTTCTGGAAGGTGTTCTAATGTCTCTCCAGAGCCATCTCTTCTTCAGGCTGTACAACCCCAACTCTTCAGCCTGTCTTCATAGGAGATATTCCAGGCTATGTCATATTCAGTCCATGTTATATTCAACTTAAAATTGTCAGTATGCTTTGGATCTTGGATGACTGTGTTTGTACAGAATACAGCGTTTGGAGCCTACAACACAACAACCAGAGACAGGTTAAACTGCAATGAGCTTCCTTCCAGGGAATGCAACTGCTTTTCTTGGCCTTGGCTAAACAGATTCAATGTTATGCCCAAAATACAGTAGGCAAAGGGATTCCAGTGGGTCTAGAGACCATTTTCCTGACACAAAGACAGCGTCTCCCCCTCACATAAAAAAAAGTTAACCAGAAGCTCAAAGTTTGTAATTTCGACACTGATAGATGAAATAATATGGTTTCTCTAAAGGCTTGGACAAATATAAACCCCAGTTATTTTCTAAAGATTTGTCCCCATATGTTTCCTCTATGCTGCAAGCTGGTTGGATGCAAAACATCTCCTGTCCAAAAGCCTTATGAAGTACACCAGCAGAGTTCCAAGCCCTTCCAAGAGGCAGAGCCATCAACCTGGGCACTACCTTGTGCCAATGCAGCTACGTGGCTTCCAAGATCTGGGTGAGAGCCAAGCAGCTTCGAGTGCAGGCTGGGCAAGCACAGGTCTGCCTGTGCACATCCACGAAGGCATGTCCAAGAAAGCAGGGCTGGGAAGACTCTTCTGTATTTAGAAGAAAAAAAAACCCCAAACCCACACTTTGGTAAGATCACCTGAGAGGTGGCTAATCTTACTGCTCTCACATTCGTTTCTTCACCTCCCACGCACACCACAGGTTTTGCATCAACAGGAGGTGAGCCAGTAAAGAGATAAAAAATTGGGCAATTCATACACCTGTGGGCTCCTCAGCTGCCTCCTGCTTTTGGGATCGGATGCTCCAAAAAAGGCTTGTCTGGCAGACGGGTGAGAGGGCTGCATCCACTCCATCTCTGCTCAGGCAGACCCAGCACCATCCTGATTGCAGCCCAGAAGAGCATGTTTGCATTCAAACCCACCAATCCCAATTTGAGTGACTGACACAGAGGCCATCATGGGTCCCACACCATGTCAAGGAATGACAAGTGGGAAATAAGATCCACCTCCAGATAAAAAACATCCTCCTAGCAAGTTTACTCCATCAACAAAACAAAAAAGAATGGTAATGAAAGGAAAATACATATTCCTGCTCACAACGAGCAATGCTGATTGCTATTTCATCCTGTTCTGAGGCAAGGAAATATAGGAATGTCTCTGCTCACAACACTTGGGAAACCCGCGGATAATGGTTCCCAGTCCTACTGATGCTTCCTCCCACCCGAGGCTTTGATAAGATAAAACTGCTGGGCCAGGTTTTGTTAGGTTGGTTGGAAAGAAACTAAAAACAGCAGTTTGGCAAAAACACTGACAACACGTTGAAAAAACCCAAACAACAAATAAACAACAAAAAAACCTAACGCACCTCCCCACACCAACAACACAAGTCTCCAAAAACAATGACAAAAGCTGAAACAAAACACAAACCAGAGAATTAAGTCTATAAAGGCACAAAAATGGCCACAAAGAAGGAGTTGCCATCAGGTAAAAAAGTAATAGAGAAAAGGGAAAAGAAAAACAAAAATTCACCTCCTAGTTTTCTCTATAGAAAAGCTAATGTCAAAAGATTTTCCTTTCAGCTTTGGGAAACACCCTCTGAGCTCATACATGGAAGACCAAGACAATGGCCAAGGCTTGGGACACAAAGTTCAGATAAAATACCAGGTTGAAAACTTGCTTCTAGTTGGCAACGCTTAAAATCAAGGGTGGCATATGCTTGTTTTCCAGAACAGCCAGGACAGAGTAGGGAGAGGTCAGTGTTAAGAGGCAGGTAAGCAATACTTGCTATGACTTTCCTATGTCACTGCTCCAAAGACTGTGTGTACTTGCCTCAAAGTATTTGTGGTCTGCAGCCTTGGCTTCACACCAATCTCTTTCCTTTAAGTATGTTTGACTCATCACATTTCATAGTTTCATTTCCAACTAGTCAAACCTGCCCCTCCTCAGTGCTGCTGAAGGTGGCAACACCTTCTTTAATGAGGCATATGACTGCTGCTTCATTACAATGGCATCCATATAAATGTATGCAATATTTATCAATCAAAAAAGTTTAAATTCTTCCTATAGTGAACATCAAGGGAGGATTATGCTAGAAGAAGCTCTTAAAATAAATCAGTAGTGTACCACCCAGCCTCACTTCAAGTAGTAGCAAGAGATCCACCCTCTCTGAAAACTGAACTCCTCTAAACAAAATAATCTTGCCAACACATGGGAGGATATGCCAAGAAGATGACCCTTATTGCCTAATTTTCTATTTCAAAAGGCTATTCCAAATTAGATGTAAATAACCATAATATTAGGACCATTCCACTCTTATTGGACAAAAAAAAAGTAATAAAAAAGTACTGTTTAATTGCTCTGTCATTCAGAGCACAAATTAGAGACACTACCACATCTTCCCTTTGGTGAAAAGGCAGCAAAAAGCTCTGTCATGATATTCTTAAGCTTGAAATGCCTGTTACACTCTCTCCATGTATTCCCTTTTAGTAGAAAGAGTCTTTTCACACAGTATCTGGCTTACAATGCCTTTTTTTTTTTTTTTTGGAGGGAGGGAGTAAAGGAGTAGGAGGACAATAGAACCCTTAACATGCAGTGACATCATTTTTGGCTACAGTCCCATTACCCAGCCTATACCAAGGCAGACCAAAGACCTCCACAGGGGCCCTTCTCTGGGAGCTGCTGGAAGCAATGCTGCTTTTCAGCAGGGGCCCATTGGGAAGAACAGAAGGGGTGCTCCAGCTACAGAATTGGGAAGGGAAACTGCTCTCATTGTGCAGTCAACAACTTGCCCTGTTCAGACAAGAGGCCTCAACCTTCCTGCTCCACAGAGCAAGAACTCGGACAGTATTTGAGCAAAGCAGGATCCAGTAAAGCCAGTTAACCCTGGGGAAACCAATCTGTCCAGATTGTTCAACTGACCTGAGAGCAGGCCATGTCCCCAGGCCAGAACTAAAGGACAGGATTTGCTTTGCAGCCTAACGGGTAACCCAGGAGAGATAACAGAACAACAGTCAACATTATGAAGAGCAGTATGAAATGTGCATTTAACTGCTCACATAGTGGCAATCTTCATTAAAAAGCCTTTATTGGGTTCCAACCAAGAAAAGGAGAGCCCAGCATGTTGTACAGACCTGAGAAGAGATGGATCCCAGCCTCAAAAACCCATGTCCTGAACCTACAACCATTTATTCTGACTGACATGGGGGACAAAGACACAAAAAGGGCTGCAAGGATTCCTTTCCCTACTTCTAACATCCCCACATTTCAAAGACAGCCAAGCCTGCTCAGTCAACAAGAAGGGGCAGATACCTCTAGAGAAAGCTGCATCCCAGCTCTAGACACCCTGTCCCTAATGAAGTCATAGACGCAAAAGATGACGAGCTTGTGTTCAGACATCTAAAAGCTTCTTTGCAGGAGAAGAACCCCACCTTGACTGTCTGCCCACGGCAGACATCCATCATGGGGTGGGAAACTGTTTGAAGTCTCCACAAGCCTCAGGGTAACTCCAGCATTACCTGCTGCATGCAAGTGAGTATCAGCTACACATCTCATCAGACTCATCAGATCATGCTTCCACTCAAGCAGGATGGCTCCTGATTGAGTAGCTACACTGGCTTTCTTAAATACCCCATGCAACAATCCACCAGTTCATCAACTAATTTTCCAGTCCACCCTCTTCCCTTTTCTTCTCACAAAGCATAATTGTCTCCCCATTCAACTATTCCCTTCCCCTGCTCTGTCAGGAGATGGGATCAGATCTCATCTCTAATACAGACATCTGAAAGCCCACCTGAATCACTGCTTCCCTACTTCACAGTGTCTCCTGACAATCTTTCTAATCCCGACCTCACTCTCCTTCAAATCTCAACGGCACCACTTCAGGGCAAGTTGCCTCTTTCATAGTCTGGCCTTCCTCCCCACCCCTTGTTCCCTTCACTGTCTCAGAGCAAGGAGGCTTTGGATCATGGCCCTTTTCCAGCTTGAACACACTCTTACAAAGGTCAGAGAATACTTAAACCAGCCTCTGCCGGGAAGCAGCAGCTTCCAGCAGCTCCTGTGATATCCCAAAACAACAGAAGAGGGCAGAGAGGAGCTGCCAGAAAAAAGCACATTTGCTCTAAAATCCGTGGACACAGTCTGGGCCCAGAGTGGGAAGGGTCTGTCATGCATGAAATACCCCTGATTTCTACAGCCAAGGGCTCACGAACAGCACAGAAATGCTGGGACAACTCCAGCCGTGCAGAGCCAGGCCTGTCCAATGTGTCCAGCAACCAGAGCCCTGGCCCTGCTCTCAGCTCTCCCAGCACAATGCAACTGGGAAATACTTGTTACTGAGGGCATCTCAAACATCCTTTTTCCATCCCACAAATCCACAGCTGTGAAATCCACAGAATTTTCCTTGTTACAGAAGGGGCAGATGACTTGTATTGTATGAAGAGTGTTTCTTCACCAGAAAGGCGCAGTTTACTAAACCCCCTTAGTGCCCCAAGGGCACTGGCAAAGCACTCTCAGGCAGGTGACACCCTCCTGAACAGACACAGTGGCAGAGGTGCAATATTCCTGTACATCCCCACAAGAAGGTAAGTACGTAGTCCCAGAGCTGCTAAGGGCAACTCCTTGTGACAATATGCTATTTCTGCCTTAAATCTGACACACACCCTGCGTGTCCAAATGAGGAACAGACACAGGGCTTCATCACCTCCCATCTGACATGGCTGCACAGGATCAAATCATTTCCATAGCAAACTGGAAGCAAAAGCAAGAGGGAAATGGCAGAAGCAGCAAGCCCAGAAGAATCACCTGGCTCTGGTCCAGGTAACTCCAGGGCTCAGGAAGCAAATTTCTAATGATCAAGGCTTGCTGGCTGGTTAAATATACTGTCTATGCAGCACTTCTGCTGTCATTTATATTTAATGACTGTATTTATTATTGTGAAGGAATTTCTGTAACATCAGAAACTCAGCTCTATCTATTCCTTGCTTTATTCATATGCTTTAAGACTGCTGTCAGGGGTTGGGGGGCAGGGAGAGAAAGAAAAAGAGCAAGAGCATACAAGGTAAATGAACCATGCAATAAAAATTGTTGAAATTGGCTCAGACATCTCCTGATAAGATCACAGAAGCAGAGAAAGAACTGCAGCTCTTCTGGTGAGAAATTCCGTCACTGACAAAACACATCCACTCAGGGAAAAAAATGAAGTTAAACAGACACTTAAGCACATGAAGTCCTTGCCAAAAAAGCCAACTTTTAAAATACTGAATTCGAGGGTATTTTTGTCTTAACATGATTCTGATCCCAAGAGTCAAGGCTTGCACATTTGGTATCAACAGTCCCCTCTGAAAGTTCATATAAACCAGGACTCAGTATATGGATCTCACACACTAAGAGTGTGAATCTGGAGGCAAATTTGCCTCTGTAGCTAAAAAAAATCAGTCCATCTCACAGCTCCCCACACCACTTCATCCCATGAAGTTCAGCCCCAAGGTGAAATATTACCATGAGTGTGCTTAGATCTTTTCAAGATGCTATTGGCAATTTCATTATAGACTGAAACTATTCATTCAGAGATCTGTAGAGTAGCTTGGCAATAGCCATCTCGTAGGAAGGGATGGCTTTCCTTGGGGCAGCCACAAAGTCCTCAGCACCAGCTGTGAGCCCTGCTTCTGAGTTTATTGCCCATCCCCAGTGCTGCAGAGTGGCTCAGCCAGCAGAGAGGCAGCTGCAGAAAGCACTTCCAGCTCCTTGAGGACTTGTATTGTTCTGTCTGCATGATCCACCCCTGTGTGCAAATCCTAATCCCTTGCATACCTCATAGACACTGACTACCTGGGTTTGTTAAATGTTTGACTTGCTATGGCAGCAGGATAATACTTACTGACTCCTTTTGACAGCTCTTCTGTTTGTTCACAGAGTGAAGTGCTTCATGTTTTAGAGATCATGTTAGCCTTTTAGCATCCTCCAGGAGGTAAGGCCCTCCCTGCCAGCCCTCTCAACCTGACTGAAGCCAAATCTGGTGAAAAGGGAATCCAGGCACCCAACACCAGCCTCAAAAGTAATGTCCCACATACTGCAAAGCAGCACTTCCAGTAGCAGCATACACAAGCTCCTCACTGCCGTCTGCTAAGCATTCCAAACTTCTCCCACAGAGCTGAAATCCAACAGCAGTCCCCATACAATATTTTCTCCATGGCCCTTGTGCAGGACAGAGCACAGTTTGTAGTGACAGAGAGCTCCATGCAGTGACACCAGCCTTTGCTCCTCCTGCAGAGCAGGAGCACACACAGCTCGAGAGAAGGAGCTGTGTTCTTTGCTCAGAGTTCCCACGTCCCCCCAAGCCAGGCTCTCCCTGGACATGGCACTCTGCAGCCATCAGTATCTTTTCCCCATGATGCAGGTGACTACTACTACTGCCAAGGAAACAGGCAGTCTCCAAAAATGAACATAAACTATTCCCAATTTTTAAAGAAAACCCAGGCAGTAATGAAATTCTCAGAAGAAAACTCCTTCACTTTGACTCCAGCAACTAACCAGCGAGAAATACCTTTAGAACTGAGTTGGCCCCACACTTTCACCAGCTTCCTTGAACCTAGAAGACACACAAGCCTTTTCCAGAAGCCAGAGTGGCTCAAACAGCTGTAGTTAGCTACTAGCTAGGGAAGCTTCCTGTACCTACACACCTACAAAAGCACCCACAGTTCTGAGGAAAGATCAAACCAGAGTTCACCAGGAGGTTGTTCTAGTTTGAAATAGGTCACTGGGTGTTGGGATGTGCGGTTTAAGCAACGCATGCTTTGGGAGCTGGGAGGCTGCAGCTGCTCCCTCTCTGGAGGAAGGCAAGCCCATAGGCAGCTGCTCCCTCTCTGGAGGAAGGCAAGCCCATGGCTAGAGCTCGGCTCCCCAGCAGCTGCCCCCGCCTCCCGCGGGCATCCTGGGGAGGCCGCGCTCGCTGCCAAGCCCAGCTACGCTCCATCACACCTCCCGCACCACTTCATCTGCTCGGGAAACGCTCGTGCTTCCTTCTGTCAGTACTTGTCTCTCAGGCAGGCACTCCTGCCAAGAACCCTAAAGCAGTTGCAAAGCTCTCCCAGTTGCACATGCAAACCCTCTTAAGAAACTCCCAGAATGTTTTGCCTAATGTAAGAGCGTAAACAAACTTGTTACATGCTAATCACCAGGTAGGCCACACACCCTTCCCTTCCCCCAGCCCCTGAATCTGCTAAAAGGACAGGAAATACAATCGTGGTCACATACCTTTGCTTCCTCGTTGATGTCCCAGGTGAAGGATATGGCGTTGTACGCGATCTCCTCAATGTTGCTGATGGTGTTGAAGCTCTCCTTGTAGTCAGCTGTTGGAAAGAAGGGCTCATGAGGGAGAGGAAGAGATATTACCTGAATCCTTAATCACATGAAGCAGCCAGAAACTGTAATTCTTCAGCAGCCCCTTGGGGGCAAAAAAAGGCTGAACTGTGCCTTAAGAATGGATCTTTAAAGAGCCTGGAAATGGCTCTCACACACAAAAAAAAAACCCCTCAACAAATAGGAGGAAAGAGCAAAATGGGACTTGCAAAAAATTGAAACTAGAAACTCCATCGACAAAGGCACATCCCAAATATGAGGTGTTCCGTGCTATGTGCGGGAAACTCTACCCTGTATGGCAAGGACATAAGCTCTCAATAAAACTCCTTCAATAACAAACAAAGATTTGCATGCGCGTCTGCTTTAAGTGCCAGGTGATTAATCCCTGCTTTGATTCACAGAAGGAAGGGACGAGGAGTACAGCCCAGCCTTCAGCCAGAGCAGGCTGGAACCCAGCCAGCCTCAGCCTGGTCTGGAGGCAAGTGGAAATTTGCAGTGTCTTCTTTTTTTACATGTACCAAAGAAGAGTTGTGAGCAAAGCTGTGGGAAGGAGGATCATTAGTCTTGAGGTATTTCCACAAGGATCTTGTCCTTTGAATAAACACAATATTTAGGACAGCCACTGAGACTGCAAGCTGTGATTTAGCTACAAACACCAGGATATTCTAAAAAAACCTGTTGTCTGGAGGGGACTGTTGGATCTCCCAGTACAAAACCCTAAACCCCACCAATCAAAATCCTCTAAAAAATCAGCTTCTTTAATGAGTGCTAAAAACTACAGCATTAGCTCCAATAACAAACTGTCTCTGGGCTTTCAGCAAAGCTATGGAAAGCAGAGAGAGGGATCCAGAAGTTCCTTAAAATAACAAAGCTTTAGCAGAAAACTGAATCTTGCCAAGGAATTATGTCTTAAGTCTGACATAAGCAATGAGAGTGTTCCTTACCTATGTCAATGCATCTTTGTTTGGCTGTGTGCTGTCTTGAGTGCCAGTATTTCCAGTGCCTGAGCTGATCTTCCCTTGTTTTGTCTTCAGCAAACACAACCATAATGACACTCTGAAAGGAGAGAGGGAAAGATTAAAAAAAAAAAAGCAAACAAAAACATGAAAGAGAAATAGAGCAATGGCCAGAGAGTACATTTGGGTTGGAGCTTTAGGCTTTTCCACTTGAGGCACTACAGGATACCTGGCACACTGCTGCCAAACAGGAAGGCAGACAACAGCACTTTCTGGGTCATAAACAGAGATGAGCAGAACTGCTCTCCTAACTAGAATTCAGGGATCTCATTCCAGGTGTTGCATCACCTTTACACAAGTGCTGACACCACTTCTTAACAGTCTGAGCCAGGATGGGCTGGTCTGGCAGTAGGTGGACAGCAAAGGAACGAACACTGACGTAAGAGCACAGCTCAGCTGGCCTTTGTGCTGATGCTCTGGTCTAGATTGCTACACTTCAGAGAGTTTAAGGTTACCATCGTACACACCCTTGCTCCCAAGAAACCACAAGGGCTGCCACTCACTCGGACTTTACTGATGGGGTGATGGATTCCTTCAGTGCTGCTGACTTCTTTCAGTGTGATTGGGTAAAATTGACCTTTATTCAGGTAAGTCATTGTGCTGTCCCCAGGCTTCTGTCGGAGGGACTTGGAGGCTTCCAGAGTGTATTCAAAGTTATTCCTACAGAGTGAAGAGGGTAGTGATTGCTAAGGCATTTTCCTGGAAAGCTGATTAAACATCCCACATTTAATTTGGAGAAATTCCAAAGTTGTTAGCTGACTCATTAAGCCATCAACAGGCAAAGAAGTTGGAAAACAGGATGAGTCCCCTTTTCAACCATTTCCTTCATGAATGAACACTTAAGAGAAGTTCTTGGCAAGGTAAATCCCAAGATACATCAGCAGGCAAGACTGAAAGATCCCTACTCACGCTGAGAGCAGCAAGCTACCCTCACCAAAGAGAAAAGTATCTATTAGCAATGTAATTAAAGGCACAAGCTAAGAAGCTACTCTGTGGCCATCACCCTCTTGGTCAACTGCAACTACCAAACAACTAATTTGCTCCCCTCCTCTGGAGTTCAGGTGAGTTTTATTTCTCCTATTTTTGCTGTAGATTTCCAGCAGACTGAGAGCAAGACAAGCACACCAGGGAGAGGGGCACAGCTGGAAGCAAACTTCTAGATAGTATTGCCCCTTCCCATGGGACACAGATTTGGTGCAAGGACCATAACTGAAGATGGGTGGTATTTCCAGTCCTCCAGGTCATTTTCCCTAAAGTATTTGTTTTCTTTAAAGATACAATTGTATCTTTACAGCTACAATTTTCAACGGTGAAATTCAAATTAGCAGACATAATTGTGGGTTTGAGATCCACAGCCCCCAACCCCCCCATCCAACTGTGACTCAGTGCAAACTGGCATGAGTTGTATCGCTTGCTCATGGACAACTAAGAGAATAGGAGGATACGGCAAATGGGAGCCTAAAATCATTACCCAGAAATGCTGTCAAAAACATAATCTTCTGAATTCATGTTGGCCATTCGGAGATTCAGCTCAGTAGGAAAGAAAACCTGGAGTAGACAAAACAACAATTAACACTGCAGCAAAAAGAGAAGTCAATAGTAAATAGATACTCCTTACCACAGAACTTCTGTCAGGCAAATTGTTCACAAGATAACAACTGATTTTTGGTTTCAACAAACAAGACAGTTGAATAGTGTTTTAATCCAAAACTTTCGGGTGTCAACTAAGCAAGCCTTAAGCTTCCAAGTCAGCTTAAGACAAAATTTTAAGACTTTCCCAAATCTCAAAGGGCATAGCTACACAGCTCCTTGAGGTTTTGCTTAAAAATCAAAACATGGTCTCATTGCTATTTTCAGTTGGTATCATAAAACAAAACCCACAGATTTTCTCACTCAAGGGCCCTATATAATCCAACTATTTTCTGTGGATACACACCACACCTAGAAACTGGCAGTAAGGAAGCTTACATACAGTCACTTCACTTTGGTACCTGCAAAGGCACCACAGAGTGCCGAACTCTTGCAAAACCTGGCTCTATGGATCGAGATAACTATTTCCACACTCTGCAAGCCAAAGCCTCTGTCACTAGCAAGATTAGTCATTCACTTTTGATAATGATTTCATGCTGTGAAGGTTTTATTTACTAAGTTTTAATTATGCACTTTTCTGAGAAAACCTATTTCTAAGCCACTGGACATTTCTGACTCATGTAACAAGACCAGTTAAAGACAGAACTGGATCTCTCCCTCCAGATCAAGACACACACACACACAGAGCAGCTGCCTCTCCTGGTACCTCTTGCACACCCTCCTTGAAAGTCTCCGAGAAGGTGGAGTCTGGCGTTCGCCTCTGGGAGTTCTGAGGCTGGGTGTTGGAGCTGAACTGGTCGGGATTGAGGTTCCTGTCGAAGACCACCACGCGCTCGGGCGGCTCGGGGTGGTACACGCTTGGTGGGATGCCCACTGCAAAGCCGTGGGGCTGCGTCTCCGTTTTGATGGAATGCGTGGGCATCGTGGCAATCGAAACGGTGACTGTTGTGTCTGGGGTTGTGAGGTGGCCTCGCTTGTCCATGCCCATCTGGGGGGTATGCGGAAGTACAATATTGAAAGGCACATTTTTCAGAACCTGGACCCTGTTTTCTCCAGCAGAAATGAGCGACTGTTCTGTCACATTCGGGATGCTGTTCCTTAAAAGGGCAAAAAAAATCAGGCATAAATTATATGGCTTATTTTCTCATTACCCAAGAGCTAGAAAAGACTTTCAACTTTTTGGACAAGGACAGCTGACACAAATTCTCCTGCTTGTGCAGAACAGCTCAATCCTAACCTGAAAAGCTGAGAAACTCATTAAAAAAAAACCCCATAACTCCTCTCTCACTGTTAATCATCCCACCTTGGAGAGTAATTACCCTGGAGCAAAGGGTGAGGGTTCACATCCCAGATCCTCACAGCTTGGCAAACAGCAGTCCAAAACTAAGCACTTCCCACCACACACTGGCACACGCAGGCTCCACGAAGCTGCTCTTTGGCAGAGGGAGAAGGACTGACAGCAAGGTTGCTGCTCCTCTGCCCCAGGACTGTGCACCATCCGGGAAGCACTAATAGGAAAATTACACCCCTCCTTTCATGCACATCCCCCCAAGAAAATCTGTGCCAAGATTCCTGGGAGTGGTTTGCATAACTTGCCACTCTCCACCCCACCACACTCACTTCTGCCAGGACAACACTGAGATCTGTGGCTGAGCTGACCTCATAGCTAGTAACCACTAAGTCAGCCTGCCCTCTCTTTCTCCCTCCCCACAAAGTGGTCCTGCCCCCTCCTTTACACCAATTCAGACATTCCCTTGCCTCCTTGGTGAGCCAGTTCAGCTTGCCTGGCTGGCAGAAAACTAGCCACCATTTCTTTCCCTGTTTGGTAATGAATCAGTGTGAGACTCAATCTGGTTCAAGAGGAGCAGTGGGAATACATAGCTGGGAACCAGCCTGCTCTTCTTGACAACGAGTCACTCCATCAGCTCAGCCAGACCACAAAACCTCATCTCAAGTCCTTAAAGCATTCTAGTCTGTCCAAAGGAAGAGGATGGTAGGAGTGCAAGTCTGGCTTCAGTGAACCTCCCATTTGTTATAAACACCTAATCACTATCATCTGCTTGGAAGGCACGAGAGAGAAGGCAGGTAGGAGAAGCAAGACCGAAGTTCCACAAGATACAAAGGAAGTCCCCAGACAATACAAAACCAAATCACAAGCACTTTGAAGTGCTTCACAACTGGCTCATGCATGACACAGCAATGCTGCTAGTACCTGAGAACAAAAATCAGCAGAGAGCAACTGAAATAACTGCATGAAAAATGAAGTGTCACCAGTGACCGCAGCCTGGGGGGGTGCCTGTGCTACCAGGGTGCCTAATTTTAAAGAGCAGCTTTTGCTAGGCTGACTGTATGACATCAGCACACCAAAAGCAGAATGGCACTGAGCAGCAGTTTGAGCCTCAAATCTCCACACCACGGCTCAATCCCCATCCTGTTCCTGGGGCAACACAGGAATCTGAGGCACAGAGTAAAAGCTGACAATTTTTCTCTTCCAGCACATCACCACAGTGCAGCAAGTTACTTTCTTTCAGCAGCTCTGATGGTCTAGGAGGGAAGGGAGGAAATAGAGAAGCAATAATAAAAAATAATACCTTTTGCTATGGTCTTGTTCAGGATGTTCTACTTCAGGCTTAGCTGTTGAAGATCTCCTCTCCCTTGGAACCTGAGAAATTTAAGACATACTATAATTCAATTATTCCTCCCCTACAAAAAAAAAAAAAAGCTCCTTAAAATTTGGTAAAATTAAGGAAGTCTTGCTTTGGATGCCAATCACTACTTGCATTACAGCTTAACCCATGTTCACATGGCTTTGGGATGCCAGGGCAGCCCCAGGACATGCCCCACAGATCCCTCTGTAGCCAGCTCGGTCACCTGTGTCAGCCCTGAGCTCTTGCCAGTGCCAGGTGGCGAGAACACCAGTGCAGAAAACAATCATCCATGGCTGGAGCACCTGCCCTGGGGTGAGCAGGACCAAGAGGAGATTTCCCAAGGTTTGCTGGCAGTGCAGGTCCTCACCTCTGCAGGCTGGGGGAGTTCAGCTTCTGAATGAGCTCAAAGCTTGTGAAAGGATGCTGTTCCACAGCCACTTCCCTAAGGACACATGCTCTCTAGGCCATTCCCTCTAAGATCACTTGAGGCTCTCCCTTCTCCTCAGTGATCAGAGAATTTGGGGAGCACCATGTCCAATAAGCATATTGAGATACTACAGCTCATACTTGTACATAGCCACATAAAACATACTGGTCCAAACTATATTAAACCTTTTATAAACAAAATGTAACCAGCACTCTGGATTTAAGACAGCTCAGTACTGCTTCTTGTATTTTATGCCACAGACAGGCTTTGCCCTGAAAAGACATCAATCAAACAAGTCACCTTGCCCAGATCTGTGCCATTTTCCTGGCTGCACTGCAAGTCCAAGGCACACAGTAGAAGGTGAACTCTTGGAGCTGTGGTGGCTCAATTCCTCCCATGGAGCACACAAACAGCACCCCAGCAACCCAAACAGCCCTTGCAGCTGCTGGCACAAGCCCGTGGTGCTCCAGTCCCCTCAGCCACATTGCAAGTCTACACAAGCTCTTCTGCCAACCCACACGTAAGGCCCAGGACTTCTGTCACCCTCATCACGCCTCCTGAACAGGTAAAGCAAACATCTTCTGGTGTATGTATGGAGGAGTGAACTCCCACCACTCTCGTTCACCAAAGCCTGTTCAGATCTGCCTCCATTTGCCAGGGTGGGGAACCACTTCAGCACGAGGCGAAGGCTGAGGTCACACCAGCACCAACAGCGCTCTTCTCTACACAGCCCTGACTGAAAACTGTGTCCTCATTCTTACACTTAACCCGGAATCCCCAGAAACACCAGAACTGTTCAATTTCCCACAGTAACCAGCAAAACTTGGAAAATCTCTAGCTGGAGACTGCTGGGAGGCCAACACTAACTAGTCACCAAAAAAGAAGAGTTTTCCAAGCTGCATTTGGCCAACACTCCCAAAAGAATTGTTATCAAAAATTTGTTTCCTATAAGGCCTTATTTACCACAACTGAGCAAGCCCAGTAGTTAAATGGAAGGAAATAAAAGTTTTTTGGTTTTACTGTTTTGTTTTTTTATAGGAAGGTGATCTCATCAGCTGCCTTTAATATGCAGAGGGGGCGTGTTAGAAATGCCTCAATGTCATCCCTCTATAACATTATTCCATAACAGCCCTCAATAAACCTTTCGATGTCCAGCCATTCTGCTTTACCCAAGTGTGCAGCACACCTGTTTTCTTCCACCATTTTTTTCTGTACACCCAAACATGATACCCAAACATAAGAGGAAACCCTGAATTAGACATTAATGTACAGTAAATCCCTTCCTCTTTGCCAAGCATGAAGGATCAACATCAGCATTCTTTTTGTAATCTACAGGTCTAGAAATCACAATTGATCTTGTGGATTAAAATTGTTCTGGTGAAAGCATGCTGTTGTTCATTTCTTTTTTCCCAAAAGCACAGTAAACACAGGCACAAAGCAGAAAGGCAGTTTTCTCACAAAACCATCTGAATAACAGCCACATCAGTGAGTCTGTGGCATTTGTTGTGTGCGTGTGTGTGGAGTGTTAATCTCCATATTAAGTATTACAAGAATATTTTGATATGCAAGACATATTAAACTCTTAAAAGGGCGGGCAAGGGTTTTGTCTGCACCCAGCAATCTCTCCTAGTGCTTGAGGAACATAACTGAGGCAGGCTGTACTCACTCTTGTTAAAAGACACAAGCCAAAGTGCCAGGTAGGAGAGCCAAGTCAGCCTCCTGGCCTTCCTGCATGCTCAGCAAAGAAAAAACAGGCATCTCCACCTGGTGAGCCAGGCCACCATAACACAGGCGTCTCAACACAAGCAGGACCCCTCCCTGCCTGGAAATGCCTGCTGGTCTCCACTGAGCTGGCTAGAGATAACTACCCTAGCTTATACTTTTGGTATTCAGGAAACAAAGCTCAGCAAAAGGCACCCCATGCAGACCAGAATATTCTCTGACTCCTCAGGTCAGCTGCAGGCACCTAGGAAGGCACGGGTCTCTGAGAAGACCATGAACACTGGGGAAGACAATCACTGCTATCAAAGGATTAACAGATTACAGCAGCTGAAGCTCTCTGAGGGTTGGAGGGATGTAGACAGCAACTCTTTCAGGTGGACACTTTAGCCCCACATACCACCAAAAACCTGTAATTGTATCTTAGTATCACAGCTCAGTCTAAAGTAACACAACAAAGCCCCAGCAAAAGCCAAAGGTCCACCAGAATAGCGATCATGTGAGAAAAAGGAGTTTCTTTCTTCATGCATATTTATATTCAGACAGGAATACAGTCCTAAAGTGTCACTCTGACTATTTCTATAACTCATTGCCTTTTGTAGAAACTGGGGTCAACAGAAAAAGTACTACTCAAGTTGAAAAGTAGCAAAGTGCTACTTAACTTTTACATCAAGATCTAGGAGATCTTATTTTACAGATCTAAAAATAAAACAAATTTTCAGAAAGAGAGACATGGGGCTTTTTCAATTTAAAACCCACACGGTTTAAAGTCCTTGTGACCTGTTCACAGCTTCTGTAAAATCCTCTAGCAAATGACACCTTTTCCACAGGTGGAACACGAGCTCTGCTGCTCCCAGAGAAAAGCCAGGCCAATCTACCTTGTAGTAATCATAGAGCAGTCCGAGGGCAGCTGCACTGTCTTCATCCCCATTGATGCTCATCATAGCTTTGGTAGCTGCTGTGAGGGGATTTTCAAGAAAAGTTTTCCAGGCCTCATCTTCATTGGTGTAAGGACGTCTCTGAGAGTAGAGAGAGTCATTCTGAAGAACCAACACGGGTCTTTTACTTGAATCATAAAAAAAGAAGAAATAAAAAAAGCCACCTGTTAGAACACATGAGAATCATTCCAAAAGTTCTTCAAAATCAGCTGCCCCAGTTTCATGGGATTCATACTCTGATTCAGTGTACTGCAAGGATTAGTCAACACAAAAAGCCCAGAAACTTAATTCTGATCTCACTCATGCTCAGAGTAAACCAGGGTTAATTTGATCAAACTCAGATGGATTACACCAGCCTCTACAAAAAGACAAAGCCATGTAAGAGCACAACTGACCTGCTCATGCTCTGAACCCAACCCAAAAAGAGTTACACACTTTCTAGCCAAACACCTCCAAAGCCTCCAGCACATCCTATGTAAAACTGCCAAGCTACAACCTGATCCAGTTCTCATGTGGAACTAGAAAATGTGTACTAACAAAACATCTCTCTTCTCCAGTGCTTTCAAGTGTTTTCACTCTCAGAACATATCTTAAAACACCACCCAGAAGCTACTGATAAGGTACAGATGACATAAGGAAATTAGTAAAGGGGAGTTCAAATCTATTCGGCAGCGGGTTTTTTTTTTTTTTGACAAGGGGAAAAACCCCACAACTTACTGCCTGGTTACTGTTGAAATAATCCAGCACACTAGTTCGAAACACACTCAGATGAGTGAAGAAAAAGGAAAAATCTGAGTTATTCCCTTTGTGCTCTAGTATCTATATAAAAAAGTATGTTTACTCTGAACATTTGGAGATCGCTGGGTACCAACAAACTCCAAAATGACTTGGACATTTTGTCCACAGATAAAAGCAAGATGCATAGAAAATGTTGTCTTGCCAGCCTAGAAAAAAAACTTAATATTTTTCTATTGGTTCTTCTGGTAAAACATATGCTTCATCTTTTAAGGCAACTCAAGCTAATTTTTAAATCTGACATTTAAACTAGTTCAGTTTTCTTTCCAGTGCAAGATTAACATTAGTTTACTGCAGATGGGCTGGGGCAGAAGAAGAAGCTTTTTTACTTTCCTTAATAATCCCAAATTTGACATTTTTAGTGAATTGGACATAGTTAAAATAAAAAAGCAATTATTTAAAAACAACTAACCCCACAAAAAGCCCTCCACCACCTTCACATCGTTTTCATAGTAGGGAATCCTTCTTTTCATCTATTTTCCCAGATACATTTAGAGACCAAAATACACTACAAATACAAAAAGTTGTGAAATAGAAAGTTGTGAAATACTCTAATCACTATAATCAGCTTAGCAGTATCCTACATTTATCATCACCTTCTACCAAAAAGATTGCAAAGCAAATTATGCATTCGACGCTTTATCAGTTACACAAGTCACCCTGCTGAGCTGCCATCGGACAGCCTGGCTGAGCTGAAGGCACTGAAAGCGAGTGGGAGTTTCCAGGACTTGTAAGAGCACTTTGTGGCTATAAACCAGTATTATGTAGTTGGAAGAAGAGCAAACAAAAATGACAGAAGAGACAAGTTCTTGCACCAAGCCCTGCCCTTAGGTCTTCATTTGTGTACCTGCCGACAGACACCCAAATGCAGAGGACAGCAACTTTCCATCAGAGTGAGACAACCCACAGAACACAAAGCAGAATTTTCTTTGGGGACATTGTACAAGCTCCTGTTCTTATACAATATGATAAAAGAATCCTCAAATATCCATAGCAAATGGGAAAATCCTCTAGTTAAACTCACAGAGAACTGAAGTAACCTGGGTGCAGTTCCCTTGATTCATCCCCACCAAGCTGAAGGGCGAAGTCAGCTTTGCTGAACTCACAAGACCACTATGACGATTCCCTCCAGGAACACAATACTCACATGGGAAGGGAAAATCATCAGAAAACCAAAAATACTGAGAACAAAAGCCTCAACTATCCAGAAGCCTAATGAATGCAAGACCTGTGTATTTTTGTGTGATTTCTTTGTTATTGAAATTCCAAAATTCAATGCGCATTGCCCTAAAGGTAACCCACCCACCTAAAAAACCATAGAAAAAGTTATCTGCAGAATTATCAAGAAACACAGTGTTTGGCAGGAACTCCATCCTTTAGGAGAACCACAGCTTCTTTCAGGAAAATGAGAACATATTGTTAAGAGAAGGCAAACACATCTTTTTTCCTAAGTTTCAGAATAAAATTGCCATGCTGATCTGCTCACAGAGTAGTAGAAGTCCAGCAGAAGCAGAAAATTAAGCTTCATACAGCTGTTCTAATAATTTCCCAATTTGACGTTCCACTTGACCACAGTGGAAGCAGAGAAATACTACAAAAAGCAGACTCTCTGCCTGCGAGGCTTCCCCAGCCTGTGATGTCCTGTGTTCAAACCACAGAAACTATCCTTCCTTCACTGACCCAGAACCAGCCGTCCTGTCCCTCGCCCTGCACCTTACCCTGTGACATTCAGAGCAGCGCAGCTGTGCCCGCTCCTGCACGGAGCACACCCCTAATGCTGAGGCACTACCGCGCATTGCTGTCATTGGCACCTGCGCGCCAGAAAACCAAAGTGCATGCACCCGAATTGCTACGACCTCATCTACTAAATGTCACTGGAAATAAAAACACCTATGCAAAATCCTAGTCAGAGATATGAGTTAGCCAGCTGCTGCATTGGAGTCCTCTTCCTAGAAAGTAGCACGTTGAAACAAAAATTTGGGTTTAAAATCCTACACATTCCCTAGGAAAGGAGTGCGTTTGAGTCACCAATTATTCAAAGTACTTTTAAAACCGGTTCTTGAAATCAAATTACTTCAGAGCTACCCCATTTTCTGGCGCTTAGGTGTCCACTGTCAGCAGATGGACACGGTGACAAGTGCAGCAACAGACCCGAGTCCTTAAACACAGCCTGGGATCCGCTTGAAGGCGACGTCTCGTATTCACCACCGCGAAGTTACAGAATAAACACACCTCGAGCTCAGCTTAACTCTTTCAGGACCCAACTTCGGCTACTCCGGGGTCGCCGCAGCCGAGCTCGCCGGGAGCCGCCCTTACCTGCCGAAATCCACCTTGCCGGAGGGATGCGCCTCGTAAAAGTCCATGGGGGCCGCTGCGGCCGCCGGGCAGCGGCGCGGGGGCTCAGCCCGGCTCCCTCGGCCCGGCAGCTCCTCCCGACGGCGGGGCCGCCGCCGCCGCCGCCCGCACTTAAGGCGCGGCCGGCGGGGCGGGGGGCGGCCCCACGCCTCGCTGCGGGTGTCGGGTTTCAAAGCCGGCCCAGCCCCGGCGCTCGCCCCGCGGGGCGGGGTGGCCGCCGGGGTCCCCCCGCTGCGCCGCCGGCTTCCCCCCGGGGCTCGGCCCCCGCTCCCCCCGCCATCCCGCACCGCCCCGCCAGCCTCGCCTACTGCTCCGAGAGAGCGGAGCGCGGGGGGCGGGCCCGGCGAGAGCGCCTTCTCCGGCCCGGCCCCCGGGCGGCGAGCCCCTCTGGCCGCAGCCCCCCGGCGGGGCGGCAGCACCGGTCGGACCGGACGCGGTACTCCTGCCCCCGCCCGGCTCACTCACTTGTCGTAGTCCTGTGTCATGTCTGGCGGAGGCAGCGGGCGGCAGGACTGGCCGGGCGGGTCGGGAGGAGCAGCGCCGCGCACCCGCCGCTCCGACGGGTTTTGTCGGCTCCTCTCGCCCGCTCAGGTGCTCCCGCAGCCGCAGGTGGACGCGCGCCGCGCCGCGCCTCCCATTGGCTGCCGCGGCCCGAGGGGCGGGACCGCCGCGTCCCCATTGGTGCGGCGCGCTCGGGGGCGGGGCCGGCGGTGTGAGGGCTCCGCGGGCCGGGACGGAGCCCCGAGCGGCGGACAGGCCGGAGCGCCCGGGCAGCCTTCCCGCGCTAAAAATGGGCTTTCCTTCCCCCCTCTTCCCTCCCATGCAACTTTATTTCTTTTTCATGTACTACATCCACTCTTAGGAAAATCTAAACTCGCCACAATCATATGAATTATCTTTACTATAGTCTTAAGCTGTGCCTCAGAAGGTTTACGTTGGACATTAGGAGGAATTTCTTTGCAGAAGGAGCGATTAGACATTGAAATGGGGTGCCCCGGGAGGTGGTGACCTTGTCCTGGCGGCTTTAAAGGAAAGACAGGATGTGGCACTCAATGCTCTGGTCCATCAGACAGGGCGGTGCTTGGTCATAGGTTGGACTCGATGATCTCAGGTATCTTTTCCAACCTAATCGATGCTGTGAATTTGCACAAGCACTGCACCAGCTGCTAAAGGGCAGCAGATCCATGTGTTATTCGTTGCCTCTCAGATGAACCCGGGTTTGGGGAGCAAGGGACACTTATAATGTGGTTAATGCTGAAACTGCTTCAAAATGCTCCAGTGTAACACTACCAGCAGCATCACAAACATCAGATTTATCCAAACTGGCATGCATGAAGTTAAATCAGAAAGATCTTGAGTTTCTCCTTGAGAAATAGGGGTGGGAGGTTGCTTGTCTAAGTAACAAGTTGAATCAAACCCATATAGCAACAGCGCTATCTGTCATATGTCAAGATTCTTCAGATAGCTACTGTAATTTAAAAGTATGCTCACTAATAAGAGGTCTCTCCTTCTAGGTCAAAATCTCTTCCCTATTTGTACAGGATATACTCCAATGCAAAATTATAGAAGAACAATTCAACCAGCCAACTGAAGGAAATATGAAACTGAAGACAAACTTTAACTAAGGGTCTAGTCTTGGAAGTTGCTTAACATCCTCTGACTGAATTACAGTTAGTGTTCTAAAAACAAAATGCTTTGTTTGGATCTGCAAACATTGCCATTAGGATGGCAAAAGATAAATACCAATACTGAAGTACGATCTTGCTCTACAAAGTGAAATGAACGGATGTAAATTGTTCTTTATGACATGCAATAAAAAGTATTCTATATTTTCAACCCATCTTTAAAATCTAATTCAAGATTACATAGAAGAAATTTCTTATCTGATCTTACATATGAAAAAAAATACTGTCACCTGATTAAGAGGTTGAAAAGTTACATTTTTCCAAACAAGTATAACTTGCTTTGTTTCCGATACAAATTACAAAACCAGCTCAAAATCACAAGTACTGGGAAAGACTGCTGACTTTCTCAGGTGTCATTCACTCCTCATGCTTCCTCCTCTGTTCATAGAATTCTGGGATGTGCAGACGCAATGGCTAATTTTTGGCACGGCGCACACTTTTCATTAACAATAAAATATAATGCTGCCCTGTAGCCATAGGTGACCCAGATGCAGGACGTGCTGGAGTTCAGTCACATGTTTATATTGCACCCCATCTGCTAAAATCTCAGTGATGTGCCACACTTGATATTTCTACTTAACTTGAGTTTCCCATTATTATATTCCAAATAACTCAAAGCTGTTTGTCTCTGCAAAAGGGATGCCTTTTCTTAACAGCCTGATCCACTGATGAAAACTTGGTTATCACCACAGCAATCGCTTCCACATTCAGGAGACAATGATATAAACACCGGATTGTGACACCGCTGACTAATCTGCCGGTCACAATCTAGACTCTGCAACACCACTTGTAGGTGTATTTATGTGATGTCACTAACTGGGTTGCATCACCACCAAGTAAAATCAGGCAAGAAGCACAAAGGGATTTAGCAGAGCTTTGGCTGGGGCATAAAGCCATGCCAGCCTGGTGGGGCAGTGCTCTAGCAGGACTTCCCTTGCCCTGTGCTGACTGGCCTTCCCTCCAACTTCTTCCTTCTCTCAGCCCTTTCACCTCAAATTCACTGCCCTCCTCCACCTCTCATGCCCTTCCCTTAACCTTTCCCTCTGCCTCAGTCCTTCCTTCAGCATTCTCCTTCCCCTCTTCAGGCATTTGTTTCCTTTTCAATGAATCCTACTCAACACAGAAGGAACCCTGCCACACATACATCATTGGCACCCATCAGGCTGAGCACTGTCCCATCATGCTTGCCCCTCTTCCCAGTCTGTCTTTTGACACTGCTGTGTAGAGAAACTGGGATTTATTCCGGACAAGAATTAGCCATGTTATGACTTACCTAACAAATATGGGTTTAAAATCTCATACCTGATAATTATCATCTACATGCTCTGGTCATTCACACCTTTGTAATAAACAAACAAGTTGCATCAGGTTTGTGGCAGTACTTTTGATTTCACAAAACACAGCAGGGAGCCAAAACAAGATACTTTTTGCTTAATGTGAAACCCTAAGATACAACAGCTGGGCTGCAGAGCTGGATGTGAAGAGAAGGGAAGCTCCTGTGCTTTCCATTACATAGCACACCACACAAGCTTTCCTCCTCCGCCAACAGGCCTGTGGTTGCTAAGCATAGACCTGATCATTGACCCTTGCAGAATAAGCCTGGAGACATCAACGGGATTCAAAACAAAACAAAACAAAACAAAACAAAACAAAACAAAACAAAACAAAACAAAACAAAACAAAACAAAACAAAACAAACAAAAAAACCCCAAACGGACCTTCCACAAACTCAGTGGAAACTGAGGCGAAAGAAAGCACAGTGGAAAGAAATAGATGAGTAACAGTGGACAAGGAAGCTGGAAATGCCTTGTAAGAAAGAGATGGAAGAAAGGTATAGTAATAAATGAAAGCACAATGTCTGAAATACTAAACAAAGAAACAGTCTGCTTTCCACTTTAGTCATATCCTTATGTGCAATCTTGCAAACATTACTTAAAGATTCCCCTTTTGATTTGTATTTATTCCTAAAGATAATGTAAATACTGTTTAAAGGATACAAACTACTCAGGGTCAAGAGATGCAGTTCCATTAGCCAGACTGAGGACACTCTGAATTTACTACAATATATATTTACCAATTTTGCAGCAGCCTATATATTATAAAAAGTCAGCCTGAAACCTAAAATTTTACTGATGATAAAATGTTTAGTATGTCATCCGGTTTCACTGAGCACTTTACCACCTTTGGCCCATATTGTGCTTCCTCTGGGACTGCGTGCTGTGCCCATGGCTCCTGCCACACGGGCTCACACTGGTGTAGCCAGAGGACGGCGTGTGCAGGTCCTTTGCTGCCCACTGTTCCCTGCCCAACCCACTGTGCCCCGCAGCACAGAAGCCACGCAGCTGCCCAGTTAGGAGTTATGAATGCCCCGGGTCTCAGTTCAGGAAACAATGGTTTGCCACAATTTTATATCAACACAGCACAACAGAAGCACCCCAGGATCGCAGCATGGGCACTGAACACACTTGGGTGGCATTTCCACAAAGCAATGGCAGGATCTGCAGCTGGTGAGCAAAGCCACCAGCTTTGGGACAATGGGATGGTCTATGAGCTGACACAGAGTACTGCTACAATAGAGACCAGCCATATGAGATTACCAGAGGAAAGTGCTTGTATTTTCTTCTAAAATCACCTGATGTACTGCTGGAGGCAGAATGTAGATGCCAAGGGCGGGGGAGGTGTGTTCTGGCTCTGGAAATACTGCCATTAGCAGTTGTACAAGGGCAGCAGTAACCTCACATGAGGACACCACCTTCCATCTCCTGTTCTGGTAATCCTTACTCTTGTTCACCATTTCAGCAGCATCCTAGCAAAAGCAGCAGTGAAAGATTTTTCACATATGCCTGCTTCCACATCTTGGCATCCCCTTTATGCTCTCCCTCATCTAACTTGGCCAGGAACAAAGAACTTCACACATGAGGAGCAACAGGACGAGTAACTGTGGAGGAGATGCTGGAAAGCAAGCATCCTGCATTTAGCACAAGGACAAATGCAGTGAGACACACTGCTGTAACCAACCCACACATGAACACGCTCAGCCAGGAAATACATACAACCATATGTGCTGGGAAGCCCATTCCATTTTGGATCAAAATAGAAGATTCATTACACAGAGTTATCCTTACTTTTCTCCACATGTGAAGAATAAAACTTACTCAACCTGTCAAGGGGAAAGGACAGATGATCTAGGGGGCAGACACCTTTGGGAATTTATTTGGGGATTTAACATATCCAGACTTTACCTGTCCCAAAAGCCCTGTGGGTCCTGGCTCTTTTGCTCCCAGCCCTCCCTCCCCATCCTCTTGACAACATATTAAAATACCCTGATTTTTTTTATTTAGAACAAGCAGGCCTTATTTGACCAAAACAGGAGAAAAGTCATTTGAGGAAGGCACTTTCGAGATTTCCAAGATGTTATGAGAAAGCAAGATACTCACTGGCTTGCCTGCAATAGTGCATGAAATTTTCTTAAATCTTCTACACAATTGTTTCAGGGGTTGTGCTAAAAATGGTTTAGAAAATATGTAATTGCAGTGAAGTCCATGCAATACACTATGGCAAATAAATTAGATTAGCACTACTTACAGGCATTGGGCTAATTATCATTCTCTGGCTAAATCAGGTTCAAGGCCTTGACTCTATGTAAGTCAAACACCTCCCCTTCATGTCTGGACAACAGCAAAAACTTTCAAAACAAAAATGTATTTGACTGAGATTAATTTCATAATGAGAACACAAACACACTGATGTAGTGAAAAACTAGTAAGGGTAAAATACCAGTTGTGCTAAAGGCTGTGCCTTTCGAAAGAAAACGAAACATCTGTCGTATTTCTCCAGCAGAAAACAACAGAAAGCTTGCATTTAGGAGAATTCATAAAGCCAGGTTACTTTTGCCCATTTAAACACTTCTTACACATAAAGTAGGAAAAAGTGAAAATTCACTTTAGAAGGCACATAAAGGTCTTAGAATGACTGATTTGCTATTGTCTAAGTTAATAATTAATTAAGTCTTCTCAGTATATACTGTTTAAAAAGTTTATTCTAAAACCTCTAGTTGCCTTTATCTAGCTACTTAAGAACTGTCATTCAAATTTTAGAGTAAGAAACTAAACAAAGGGAGCCTCTTTTACTCAAAATTTACACGAGATTAAGTACAAAAATGTAACTGAGCTTTAGCTGGACGCTTTCAGCAGCTAGTTAGAGAAAGGAGCTGTAATTTCCAAGCCGAGAGAGGAGGTGACTGAAGCGCTGGGCTCTGCAGACGCCCTGCCCTTTGGCTGTGCCCGCAGCTGTCTGTCTGTCTGTCTGTCTGTCTGTCCGGGCCGGCTCGCACTAACTGCGCTGGGAGCCGCTGGCCCGGGAGCGCTCAGCTGCTCCTCAGCGAACTAAGGCACTCCTGAGCTCCTCAGCCTCTTCAACACCATCACTCCAACACACGTGTTGATTGATTAAACTGCAGAGAACTAACAAAAAGCATTTCTGGGGCACACCCTTTATTTTAAATCTTAGCCTATGTGTCCAGAAGGCACATGGCTCTTGATGATTAACTGCAAGCTTTATGCAAGTTTATTAAAGTACAGCCTTAATTTAGTCTAACATCTAAGGGAGCTTTCTTACATTTGTAACAATGCAGCAATGAGCACAGTATTTTTAATTTGTGAAGCTCAGATTTTACTACTACAGTAGTTTAGCAGAAAGCTCTACCTATAATTAAGTGTGTAAGTCCCTCAAATAAAGACTTCTGAATTAATCCTTTATGTATACTGAGGTGTCTTTTAGATAGTTAATTCAAAACTTTAACAGATATTACAGTAAAAAGAATGAGACACACTGAACCAGCATTTGAGCCAGCACTGTTGAAAAGAGTGACAATGTGTATTACACTTCTGTAGATTTTTAACTGATACAAATACTCATCTAGAAAAGTACAAAGAATAATTTTATCAAATACTTAAAAATATTAGTAATTCACTCAGGTGAGGTCAAACATAATAGCTAATGGCTAATTTTAAAACACAAACACCAGACACAAGAGGAGATTTAAACTGGTACGTTCCAAGTCCACTAATTTGAACATCAGTTCAGACACACCTTGCCAGCAGTCTGAGGTATCTAGCACAGCGTGGCAATAGATTTAGACATACTACCCTGTGCCCACTTACGAAATCTCTTAACACATACAACCAAGTAGTAATTCAGTCTCTTTCCTTTTCCCACACCAAGCACAGTTAAGTGCTGTATGGCTAAAACTATGCCTTCTCATCCACCTCTTAGTCACTTTACAGGACCATTGCTACAAATCCCTGTGCTACAATAGCTAATTAAATATCTGGAAAAGTAAAAACTTGCACCCAAACTGTGTCTTTTGTGCCACCCCAAATCAGGACACCATATTACCTCCTGCCTCTACTGAGCGAGCAAAGCCTCCCGGTTTGCCAGTATTTCTGTGTAACTATTAAAAGTCACTTTTAACAGTCCTGTCTGCTCTGCTTATATGTGAAATACCACTTTATCACTTGCTCTAGACAGGTAGAGTACATCACCTCTCCTATCATTCACCTGTTCCCACTTTTTAAACAACTTCATGGTTTAAACCCTTCAAAATCTACTCGCTGAACTGATTACCCTCCCAGATTACATCTCACTGAAGCCTTTGCTCAGGGAGGAAGTCATTACTCTTTGTCAAGTCTGCAGGCACCATTTTTCTTAGTTATAATAATGCTTAGAAACAGCTGTTGGTTTTGGTTTTGATCAAACAGATTTGGTAAGTTCTGCACTCTGTACTGATGGTTGGAAATTGTGAATTTAATTTTCATTCAGCTGAAAGCAGCATTATTCATCTGGGTATCTACATACTATCTAGGTTCAACATATGTATGCAAATTGTTATGGTGTCTTTCATGTAGTGGCAGCACCCAGCTTCATTTACATGTCGTCTGGGACAGTATAAGAACATGGTGCATAAATAAGACCAAGCATGAGAAACTGGTGGAATGGCCAGGGCACAAGCTTCTGAAGATGCTGGATTATAAAGCGGTCAGAAGAAATTCAAGGCTTTAACAGTAGCCTTGAAAAAGAAGAATGACAGGAAGCCTGGCAGTTACCACTGCACAAGAAATAGCATCAGATTTTATACTAGATACAAAAGTATCTGCAAAATCTGTGAAGCCTGAAGTGGAAGTGGACCTGAAAGGTGTTAACCTAAATGAGAGTCTCAGGCAAACAAGCGATTGGGAAATAAACAGTATGAAAGGAAATGTAGAAAACAGTGCCAGAGTTGTTCCAGAACAACTGGAATGCTGTTTAGAAATAATAAAGAAAAAACTCACTGCAATGACAACATTAACCAACTGCTTCTTTTATTTGTTAACATAGTATTTAAAAACAAAATAAACATTATTTTCTAGAAATATATTTACTGTCATACAATGGTAGGTAAAAAAATAGGTATTTTAATTGCAAAATCTCACAATGATATTAGATGCTAATGTCATGTCCGGTACACTCAAAATATGTACAATTATCCCCCCAAAAAAGGTAATTTCACAGCTTCCTGTTGGCTCAGATGCAAATTAATGAAATAAATGGTCATTTACAGTTTCCTTGGCAGTTTCCTTTCCCAGTATCAGTGACTCAAATTATAGATAAAACGACACTAAAACTTAAGTACAGTAGTAGATCTCAGCACTACTATCTTAACAAAAAATGTCCATGAGACAAAAGAATCAGTATAAGTTTAGATGTAATACCACGGTTTGGGATCCAACCAACTAATTCACATGGGTTTAATACTGGCGGTTTTAGGCCTTTTTTACTTCCTTAGCACTGAGTTGTATTTTAGTTTTTTACAGAGTTTCTTATTAAAAAGTTTGTGTTCTATCATACACACCTCATCATGGATATAAGAGGGCTGAATCCTCAGAAGAAAAGAGAACAATCTCAGTACAAAATGGTAACTCTGGGGAAACTCCACTTCTCTGTAATGAGCCAGATGACCACACAATCTGAAAATAAATGGGGAGAAAACAAAAGCCCTAAATTACAAGTGCATTTAGTATTTAGCTAGCATTTATATATAAAACTGTAATTAAAGACAAACTTTACACTTTACCAACAGCATAAATCGCCATTCTAGTTTACAGTGTTGACTCCTGTGAAGTGATCCACTCCTGCAAAACCATGAAGTATAGGACTGAACCAAGGTATCTTCAGAGCTGGTGCAAACACACTAAGAAAAAGCCACTACAGCTTCTTGCACTATGAATCAGGCTCTTACTCAGCCAGGTAAAGAATACATTCTTTGCCTTTCAGAAAACCGAATCACTGTTCTTCCAGCTTTTAGCAAAAGTAGCAAAGTATTAAAATTACTACCTCACCCTATTTTTTAAATTTCTAAGACTATCCAATTCAGACACCTTAGGCTCTTTACTCTGCCCTCTCTCCACAGGGTTCCCCTCTCACCTTCCTGACACTGTATCATAGGATAATAACCCAGTCATTTCTTGTCCATTGCCTTTGTGTGCTAAATACAAATTACATTCCTAGAAACAAGTGAGAAAAGCTAAGTCAAGTCAATGGAGTAAAATAGAAAACATTGCAGCAAACACTGATGAGGTCAACAGAAAGTAATTAGTGTTGTAGCAGCCTTCTGCTTCATTATTTTGCAGCTTTTGTGGTCAAAATGTTAATGAAAATAACAAGGTGATTTTATTTATGAAGTATATAAGGAAAATAGCAGACTAGACTTGCTGGTAACAAGTGTCAGACCGAACAAAGGACGACACACAGGACAATCAGCAGAGAGAGTTCTGTAAACATTAAGTTCAGTAATGTAGGTTGGAAAAACACTAAACTGGATAAGGCCCAAATTCAGTTCAAAATACTACGAAGTTTCAATTTTTAAATAAAAACACTGTACATTAATATGGGAGTTCAGGTGCTATATTCACTTATAAACCCAATACATCTTCTAACTCACTAGGTAATGCCTTGGGATGTGGAGAAGCAGTTTAAAATGTTCCCTGTGTCTGATTCAGAGCAGCTGTCTTAAATATTTACCAGAACAACGACTTGGATCTGTCTGTCCCAATTTACAGGTAAGTGTGCTAATTACTAGATTATAAAGTCATTTGCTCACTCCCTCTGGCCCAGCAAACATTTACATTTTACCTCAAACTGGAGGAACAGCCAGACCCATCCTGAATGCCAGGCAAGCTTCAGGGAGCACAGTTCAAAGCCTCTCCAAGCCTGGCACACTGGGAATCTGGAACTAGGTCTGTCATGCCATACATCCCATCCTCTGCCCCACCTCACACCCTCAAAAGCATTACAACATTTTTCACACTCTGTAGTACCTCATCACATACAGAATTATACTGTCCTTGAGGTTGGAAAAGACCTTTACGAACACTGAGGACAACTCCTGTCACCTAAAGACTTAGGTGTAATAGTAAATAGACACAATATAATAAATAGAACAATGGAAAATAATAAATAGAATAGCAAATCAGTTTAGAAGCCAGTTTAAAACAAAGTTTTATTTTAAAATGTAAAAGCATTTCACCAACCATTTGACTGATCTTAGCTTTGCTGACACTGTAATCACACTTTAGTTCCAGAAATAAAGCATTTTAGCAGTCCTGTTAGGCCATGCTGATTTTTAGAGAAAGAGAATTTGTAAGATTTTTTTTTTAGTTCTGTTCTACATACAAAGAGGATAAACCCTCATATCTAAGGGAGTAGATGTTGTTTTCCAATGTTAAGTAAGTGTCAGATGTATACTTAACTACTTGCATTGCAAATGATATAATGGGAAATTTAACCCGTAAGAATTTAAATTCAAATCTTGTTTCATGAAGGCTATGACAGTTTGCCATTAACATTTTAATATATTACATATGAAAATGTAGGTTTAAAAACAGACTTTGCATGGAAGATTATTCACACAAACATACACTGAAATATCCACTCATTCAATGTGTACAGAAGATTTACGCAAATCTGTGGTAAAAGGATTATTACCTCTACTCCCTTTAAAAAAAAAATGTTCTTATTCATACAAAAGAATGAATCCATATAACCAAACCTCTTGTAATGTAACACTGTGCTTACATTATTCCAACCCATTTATGTCACTGTGAGTATGTGAAAAGTAACGTGAAAAGGAAAATAAAGATAAGCAAATAAATCCACCGAAAGACAGAAAAGACTGCATACTTGTAAAACCCAGTTATTTTCAAGGGGAATGGACTGGTTTAAAACCAGGACCATATTGCTAAGGGGCTACTGATCTCTGAATACCATTTCAAATTATATACCAGATAGATATTTCACATGCTACTCAAGAGAGAAATGAAATCTCATTTCACATGAATGTAACCCAACCTTCTTTCAAAAAAAAACCACTTTCCAATACCATACACAAGAAATTCAGCAGAATCCAAGCCAGCTACAGAGTTGATCTTCTTCACTGATATTCACCAGTACCTTCCTTTTCTGGATTAGGGTTTCATAATACAACCAATAGCTGAACCAAGGTCTAGTATATGATCCAGAAGTCATTGTGATTAAGGCCATCAAAAAATAAGTATACTGATTTAGAAAATTAATTTTCTGTGCTTTTTTAGAGGCCAGGGAGGAGAGGAATGGGACTGGTTTTCCATTCTCTGGAGAGATGCATCACAAATATTTTTATAAAACACTGTAAAGAAACAAAGTGAGTGAGCATTTGCACCTAGCTGCTACTCTTGCCATGTGACTAGCTGTTGATTTTGTCTCATCTCCTCTTTTCTCATAAGCTCACTTTGATCAGTCTGCATGTCACTGTTTGTCTACTCACAGTCCCAGACTATCCATTCCTCACATACCCCTTTCTAGAAATGACTGTAACTGTGTGTTAGCACATAGCTGTGCACACACCCTGTATTTGTCATTTGCAAAAATATATGTACAGGACTTTACTTTCAGGAGAACTTTCCAAAATGCATTTAGCAAAAAAGTGAATACTTACTTCTCATTACATAGTTTAACAGTACACAGCCAATAGTCAGGGTTCATGGCTGTCAGTAAACCACGTTTTTCTTGCAAAATTCCCTTCAGGCTATGCCCATGAAAACAACTCCCATCTCTGTTTTCTTCAGACCAACTTAACTGAAAACTTGAAGGATTTGGCTTTTCAGCATGTTGCACTGAACCAGACAGCTTGCCAAACTGATTTTGTAAGTTCACAACCATTTCTGTGCAAAGCGAAACAAAAGAAACAAATGCAGAAGCATTAGGTACCAGAATACTGTTTAGAAGTGATTAATACAAGAAGAAGATGGGGTATTTGTGCTTTTAAAATTTCTTTTGGCTTTCTTTTAAACCTCTGCATGAAAGACTGAGCAATCCTGGAAGTCTCTAGGTTATCTCTGCCACCCTCTTTAGAAGTTTCAGTGAAACATCTTGAAACAGAATTCAAAATGCCATGTCTTTTATACCTGATGCTATTAGTAGTGGGGCACTCTAAAATATTCCTGCAAGCAAAACATGTAAAATCTATTTGAGACTGACAGGACTTTTAGGCTGATAGGAAGCACATTCATACACACATGGATTCAAGGTTAAGCTTTTCATGGTGCAAATTTCAACTGGTAAAAAACCCCAACAACAAAAAATCTCCATTCCATGTTTCCCTGCTGCTAGTGGACAAATGACAAGCTTTCCTAAATTACTGAGACTGAGAAGGGAAAGAAGGTATCATGATAGATCAGCACATATTGTATGACTGCCTGTGCCTTGTTTCTCTAGGATAAAATGCAAGTTAAAAAACATTGTTGGAGCTTTAACTTCTTTTTATTAGCTGTATTTAAATAAACTCATTCATGTATTGAAGAAAAAAAAAAAACAAACACAAAAACACAGGAAAAAACTCCTAAAATAATCCAAGGGCTGGAAAGTTTGTCTTTCAAGTTGACACTAAAATCTGTGATCAAAATCCAAGGTTTAGGAAGGTTTCCGAAAATCTGTACTTGGCACGTAAGTGTTCTATAGCACTGTCTCTATTATGGTACATTTGTTTTAAGATGAATCCTGCCCAGTTGCAATTATGTGATGTTACTGCTCATAACATTATGATAAAGTTCTGTAACCAAAGTGGTCCTCTTCTAGCTCCAAGAGAAGCAGAGCCAGGATCACCCCAAGAGGATTTTGAAGAGTAAGTACTTAAAAAAAATCCCATTGCATTCTTGAAGGAGAAATCCAACATGCGTAATTCAAACCAAATAGGATTATACAACTTGTTTAGAAGTCCCTGAACCAGTTGCTTCCAGAAACAGAAAGAACATAGAAAAGGAAAAATAACACTTGCCACACTTAATATCCCTCTCCAAATACCTGCTGTTTTCTGGATAACATAAAATGTAGAATGAAGAACTCCAGATCTAATTTGGCTGAATAAAATTCTGGTTTTCCTTATTTCTGCAGACAACTGGGGTTTTGTTATTTTGTTTCTTTGCTTTTATGGCAACACAAACCCCAGAAACTTTTCACAAGTACTTCCAGAGCTACTAAAATTCAGCAGCTGTACCTGCCTTCTGACCACATGCAGCTGGCTTTCCTTGCTTCCTGTAGGGGATTGCAATAAGGAGTGGGAGAGAAGAGAGACGTGCAAGATCTACTAAAGGACATACTGGGATATTCATACCAAAGCATTCAAGAAACTAAAGGAGGAAACAGACAGGAAAGCAATGGAAGACCAACAACTCACGAGGAACTCTGATATAAAGGCAAACTAGAGAAGATGAGGATAAGAGCACTCCTTCTGAGACATGGTTCAGTAGGTTGCCAGGAAGACTGGCAAAGGCAGTTTCAGTTGTGCATGTTTGAAAAATTCCAGCCATAGGTTGTAAAACAGTATTACATTAATTGTATCCAGAGATGAAAGAGAGGAGACAAAATATTTTAAGATGCAAATGTTATCAGTCACAGCTGAAGATCTTCTATGATGGGAAAAGTTGGAGATTTCTGTGTTTCTGGGAAGAAGCAAAGTTTACTCACGTCTTCTCTTTAGAACTTTAGATTTATTCTTGATTGAATAAAACAATGGCTTTTCACATCTCCATAGATACCTACCAGTAAGAGACATAAGCATTGTTAAAAAGAAAGATGGACCTAATGAATAAATGAGTAATAACTTATTACAAATACTGCTGAAGTTTTAAATTAAAATCAAAATAATCTAGTGCTTAGTGCTATTAAAAGCCACTGCCCCTTCAACATATAAAGGAAATGTTTTTCTGAGTAGGCAAACCAAGGCATGTTAGCCTAGATCTACTGTAATCAAACTTAATTGTTCAGCTGTATAAGCTATTTTTCACTGTAAGTGGAACATTTAATAAATAGCCTGGATAAACATTATGAGTGTAAATACAAAATTAAGACAGTGATTTAATCATTCTATTCACTCAAGCTTGGTGAATGGATATATGGAGCAAATTTCTAACTTTTTTTTTATTTCTGTAGGGATCAGGAGTTCATGCAGAACTGTCTACCTTAAAAAAGAAGTACTTAAAAACCTCTTACTTGGCTTTTTCTTCATCCAATTTCTTTTGCTCCACATCCAAGGAATGTTTTACTACCTCATACCACTTCTTGAACTCAAAATATGGGCCCCCTGAATGAAACATACACACTTTAGTTTGGGAAAAAATGAAAGGAATGACAGAGAAGGTGATCTCCAAGCAGTTAGACTGTACATCTTGCACCTGTATACAAACTACCCCAAATGCTATGTGCTTAAAGAAAACACATTTGATCTAATAATTCTGTAATAAGGAGAAATGCAGAAATGGAGTGAAAGAACAGTATGTCAAAAGAAGTGCAAAGAAGCCCTATATCTTAGATTTCATAGGTTTAGCACAAGTCAAACCTTTTACCTATTTTCTGGAAAGGTGAGCCTAGAAACTACCTCCTCTCTACCAAATCAACTAGTTCTCCACTGTGTGGAGTGGCCTTCAACTGTTTCAAAGTAGAATTCAAGGGATTAATGGAACTATGCATCAAGCTTAAGTTCAAACAAATAAAACCTTAAGAAGCTCAGATGCAAAATTTCACATAGTTTCATCAGCTCCACACTGTCTATCCCACTACCAGTGAAATCTTACAGGATTGGAAAGATAAACTACACAGTGGTCTTCATATCAGCCTCTCATGGTTTGGAGTACAGGAGCTTCACTTGTTGATATGTGAAAAAGTATTTACCAGCACATGCAAAGACATGAAAACATAGGATATTTTAGCAACACCTTTATCACTGATCCTCCAAAGAAGCTCAAGACTGAAGCAGACCAACTTGGTACAGTAAGGATATGGGTTCCACACAGAAATATGATGTAGATTCGTGTATTTAAAAATAATCAACTCTTATTCCCTGTGGGTGGAATATCTGCATTGTGAATTAACCAGACTTTGCATTTCCCCATGGCCCGAGCTGCACTGCATGCAATGCTTGCATCATGCTCAGCTTTGCCAGCCAGCTGTTCAAACTCTCCTGAAGGTGAATATACTGATCTTACAATCAAACATATACCTTTTGTATTATATGCATTTCTGCTGTTTGTATTATCCTGCCTCAGAATGTCTAGATTCTAAAAACATAGCTGGTCACAAAAAGCAAGAGATGCATGAAAGGAACAAAGACCCCTCAGCAGTCCTTGAAATTCAAAGGGCTGGATACAACTTCTTTTATGAGCTCCTTAACCACGAGGTTTAAGTAAATACTCCTAAATTGCTGGGAGAGCAGTGTGGGAAGTGGTAGAAATTTGTGTTAAACTTTCTATGAATTATTAAGGTTCTGTCACATGCAAACCCGTTGTCAGAGACATGATGCTACACTGCAATAACCTCAGTACTGCTGGTTTGTTGTTCATGTAGCTGAGCTGAGTGGAAAATACACAGCTCTGATACACACATACAAATACATCTATATATATCTGAATCACCTTTAATTTGAACAAAACCTGTATTGTGGAAGTGTGCAGTTCACAGAACACACACAGTAGGTAACTACAACTATCTATTGTACTGCTTCCAGTGTGACTTGAAGAAATGTAGGATACTTCAGTTTAGAATGGAGTCAACATAAATTGAATCTTTAAAACTCAGTATTAACCATTATTCATTTAAGCACTCTAATTTTGGGAAAATGCCAGAGGCAGTTTTGAGCTCTGGTGCTGATCAGCTGTCTAACAGAAATTCTCACATCAGCTCCTCTGTGTGGCTGCTCACCATCACTCCGAAATCTTAAGCACAGGGACAACAAAACAGAGCATATGGATCATTTGCACCAGCGGATTTTAAAGTAAAAAAGTGGGCAAAGAATGAGCTGTTAATTCCCAAGGGCTATGAGACTTGTTAATAAGGGAGAAACCCCATTAAGATATTAATGAGCCTCAGCTTGTAAAGCAGTTGCACAACTCCCCACTCCTGCCACTATCATGTACTTCAAGTTTTCAAGGGAAGTAAAAAGGAAAAGAAAAAATCCACCATAAATTTTTGTATCCACCTGAATGTGAAAATTACCAGTTTTAGTTAACAGTGACTGTCTCTAGTTACAGCAGTAATTGAGCTCACACATGACTAACACCTTAATTTTATTATGGACATAAATTTTAAACATAGTATCAGAAGGGTCAAAATGACCCAAAACTGGATAAAAGGCCTAACAGATAAACCACTGTGACACATCTTGGATCTTATCTTCAACTGTGATTTGGATTGGACCATGGAATATCTTCCTGAAGATTCCTAATCTTTGATTTGGTCTTTCTGCCCTCAAAGAACCATGTTCACACCATTATCTCCTCCATCTTAATTGCTGCTAGCTTTTCCACACTCTCTCAGGATAATTTGGACTAAGAAACTAGATTACATCTGAAATATGTTACACACTAAGACATTTTATTTAACAAGATTAAACAAGTTTGGATTTTATCATAAATGTGGTTTGATGCCCCTAGTAAGTATCTGCTATTTACGATCAAAGTGTGCTCCCTTTTCACGGCATATCCATTCATCTCCACCTGCCACACATAAAACTCTAAACCAAGTGGCAAACATGCACAAGCAGAAGCAGAGAGGCACCCAGCAAAATGTGTACCAAACTCCCCTATCCCAAACAATAAGAATTCTGCAGGTACACTGAGGCCATTTTACATGAACAGGATCTACTCTTTTTTCCAAATAAAATTTGCCCTTAATGAATGACAAAAACACATTTTCATTATCAATAGTCTTTCTAACCCTGATTGCAAAACTGTTTCATTTACAAAATCATAACACTGCTTCTACTAGAATATTTATGTACCTTCTGTGTTATTTTTATTTCTTTCTTCAGCAAACTCTGAAAGTATCCTGTAAAAACATTTTAAAAATCACACTGTGTAGTAGATCCAAATACTGCATTTTTCATATGAAGTTCAAATACAGTGGACAAAAATTACATCCTAATTTTATGCCAAGTATCAGATAAAACCCAACAAATTTTAAAAGTAACTAATATTTAATCTTTAAAATGCCTTCAAGTATATGGTTTAAGCTACTGAACTTAACTGAAATTCCAATTGTATAAATTTAACTCTAAAGAAAGAACAATCGGAGACAAGCATTTGCACTATTTGAAAAGTGAGGGTTGCTACAGATTTGTCTGTACACTTACCATTCATAATTATCATCTAATAAAAACAATAATTTGAGCACAACTACAATAACTGCTGCAGCGAGAACATCATATTTCACTTTTCTTGTTGACTTATTTCCAGGCATAAGAGTCAGGAAATCCACTTCTCCAATACCAATCTTTTTCACCACTCGACAAGTCCAATTATGCAATTCATCTGATGAACATAAATAAAAATATAAAATGTTAAGACAAGCTAGAAACATTTTTACAGTGCAATATGTTGGCCATTTGAGGAAAACACTGCTTAGGTCTTTTAGGACCATTTGACAGCCATATCTTTTGGGCTGAGTATTATTTTTGGATACTTTTTAAAATATTTGACAACCTTCACTGTGCTTACGTGGAAAACACTTGTGACTTATTCTCATATAGAAAATTAAAAAAAATCACATATTTAATAGTGCTTTGATGCTACCTGAATAATGCAGTGAGATCACCCTGAACATTCTTGTGGGAAAGCCTATTGTAAATCCACATAAATGTATTTTCAAAAAATCCTCAAAAGCAAAAAACTTGTGACAAACTTTTTTCCTTCATGTTGACTATCACCCGTGGCAGGAATAGCCCTGCACAGAGGAGGAGCAGGGCTGGCTGTAAAGAAGCTGGCAGGGCAGGGCAGCACTGGCTGTTCCCCCAGCAGACGCTGCCGAGATCTCCACGTGCGGGCTGGGCCAGGGAGATCCAGCTGCAGCTCCACAAGATACACAGCGGGCTATCTATACAGGCTCTTATTACTCTGCTTATTTTTCACAGATACAAATCCCCCAAATTTCTCACCTTTCCTGTTCAGCAAGAAATACAGGAGTTGATTACATCACCATCAGATTCCACAAAGGTTAGCAATGTATGACTAAGTACAACCTTAATCCAGCTGTACTTATACCCTCTGCTGCTTACAAAGAGTTCAGCAGGGACTAGTTTTTAATCCTCTTGCACATAACAGTAAGAGTTAAAAAAATGTGGAAACTAAATTTTCTTATAAATACTAGAATCATATTTAGTTTTATTTCAGATACATAAAATAGTCTCTTCATTGGTATTTAGTGTCCTTTAACACTCACAATGCATTGCTTTTTTTAGAGTTGTTAGAAAACAGCAGCGGCCCTTTTTCAATTTTTAAAAAAATGCTTATACATGATAAAAATCTTAGTTGCACAGAAAAGGACAATATATTCCTCTTCTGCAGTAATTTTCAAAGAGTACTTAGCTTTGCATTTCTCTGTAAAAGACCTGAAAATAACAAATTTGCAGCCTTTTTTCACAACCTGTAAAATAATGTAATCCTCTATGGGATCACAACACTGGTGTAAAACTACAAAATCAGAATTACTACTCCAGAATTTTAGCTGTAAACCTGCTGGTTATCTTCTCTTCATTCAATTGTGAATAAACAAAAAAACAAACACTCCTATTCACTGTAACTAATTGCAAAATAACACAATAACTCCCTTCCCTACTATGAACCATTTGAATGTTTTGAGAAAAAAAACTTTACAGGCCGTTTGCCTGTGTAACTCATCTTCAGTGAACAGAGAGTTCACTACTAGGACATACTGGTCTTTCTTTGACAAGTCAATATTCATGACTTAATTTTAGGATAGACAAAAAAAGTCAATACTTATGCTATATATGATTTCAGAACTAAACTATAAATCAAGTGAGACAGAAGCTGATCTGTCACACACCATCAATTAATATTAAAATAATTAGTAATATACAATATGATATAATACACAAAATATATTCTTTGTTAAAGAATGTACAGCCATTATTACATAGGAGAAATTCAGAGCTAAGCAATCAGATCCCAACTACATGAATCATTTAGCTGAAGTTAATATATCACATGAATTCAACAGGTGCCTCTTGGTTCACATGGATACTGAAAGATTTAAAATGAAGTATCCACTCCACAGCCTTATAGAGCCAACATCAGAGTGCCCCTGCATATCTGGGCCCATAACACATACTCTAAATGTTTGAGGAAGGTGCTTTCTATAGAAAGAATATCTTTCAGTTCAAGCTGAAATGGGAATAAATTAAAAGAAAAAGAGCAGGCACTTTTGAAGTAGTAATTTAAGCCTTTTTGCTAGAGTTTACTAAACCATAGAAAAATTTTATCAGCTCAGTCTATGGAAAATATTTACCAGGTAAATTAGCTTCCATCAAGTACTTCATGCACAGCATGTCTGGATGAAGAAAGCAGCTTTCTGTAATATCTGGAAAACGAGGCAGGTCTAAAAATGCTGCAAGCTCATGCATTTTGTTGAATACTTCTTCATATACAGGCCATGACTGAAAGACAGGGTTAGAGGGGTTATACATTTGCTCTATTACCACAGTTGTTAATTATTTAAAATTACTGATGTTAAATTCTGAGTTGTTTGATACAGGATTATTTATACAGATTATTTTAGCACACTATGACTAAACACATGTGCAAGAATGGAGCCAGCTTGCAATACTGCAAAGAGAAACGTGCTAGTTTTAAATCCCATGAAATATATATGGAAAAAATAGAAAGTTGCTCCAGATCTCCCACCACCTCACCACCTTTCTTGTGAAATGCCCATTATACAGCCAGATGCTCCAAAACTCAGAGCTTTGGGAAAAAAACAATAGAGATGTAATTGAAGGTGAACTGTCTAAAGAGCTAAGAGGTCAGAGAAGCACAGAAGGCGGAGTCTGGCAGGGACCACTTGAGACCAATTCCCCCAAGCCTCTGCTTGGGTCAGCTCAATCAGGCTGCCCAGGACCACATCCAGTCAAATACTGAAATCTCTATAGAGGGCTGCTTCCAGGGCTTGTGGGAAATCTGCTCCAGTGTTTCACCAACTCCACTGTACAAAGGAAAAAAGATTTTGTTTTCCCTTACACTTAAATGGAATTTCTTGTATTTCAATTTGTGCCCATTTCTTCTCATCCAGTTACTGGATACCAGTAACGAGGATATGGTTTTCCTCCTTTGCACCCTCCTGCAGGTACCACATCACACCTGCCCTGAATATCCTCCAGCTCCAGGATGAACAGCACTGAGAGTCCTGAGAGTCACAGCACTCTCAGCTCCCTTCATTTGTCAGGCTCCACTCTCCCATCTCCACAGCCTTTTATTGGACTCACTCCACTGCATTCATGTCTCCCTTGTACTGGGTAGCCCAGAACAGCACCCAGCACTCCTGATGCACCTTGCCAGTGCCAAGCAGAGAGGAAGGAGCCTCTGCCTCCCTTGAGGACTTGTGCAGTCACCAGAACTGCCCAAAACTTATTGACAGTGACCTTGCAATGACACCGCCTCAACACTTGTGCAGTATCTCATCACAGCCCGTGAACCTTCATATATCCACTTCCTTCACATATTCCCTAAACTGCTTCTTAAAAACTGAAGCAAAACGATCATCACTTTAGCCTTCTCCTTGAGCTTTGTGACTATATTCCCATTTAGCACCAGGCCCACATTCTCTCAAACCCTTCCACAGAATCTTTCATGTTATTTAGTTAAAAAAAAATCCATATTTGCATATTTATTAGTGACTAGAAATCTGAAATTCTCTTTTTGAAACCACTGGCTGCATGAGAAAGTTCTCCCAATTTGTACTAAGGTTTGCTGCTATAGGAGAACATAACTTACAGAAAGATTTTGACATGTTTATTCATAATGAACTCAGCCAGACCTGAAGTTTGCGTAAGTATGGATGTAAGGTTTGACCTCCCTTTCACAAGACCTGAGCTGTTTCATTAAACATTTTTAATTTTCTGCAGTTAAAATGATTACTTGAATTTACCTCTAAAAGCAACTATTTCAGTTGTCCAGGCTACTTTACCATTTTAAATGTATAAAAAGCAATTTTTCTGCCTTAGCCAGGGATTTTTCTAATTCACCAGAGCACTTTAGCATGTATTCATATTTTATAAAGTCAATTGATAAATTGATTTTATACCGTCAATTTGTAATATGGAACTTTCCTTTAAAAGAAACTTACCAGGGCTTTATACTTTGTTCACAGCCTCAAAACTTTCCTGAACAAAAGTGAATTCAGGCTTCTGCTCTTTTTTTGGTTCAGATTACACAGTAACTGTGTTAACAGCAAGACATGATGTGACCTAATGTAGTTTTATTCAATAATTTGCCTTCATTAATACAAGCTCTCTAGCCAATGCTCAAATTTTGTTTTGAGTGATTACCAACATTACACTGTCTTTTTAAAAATCATCTCCCTTCAAACTGCAGTTCAGACTTGCATGAACACATGCTTAAGCAAATGAATAATTCTGCTGTCACCTACTATTACACATGTAACTTTTTGTAACAGTTAGGAAGTTGTAGCATGTTCATTATAGTTTCTAAACAGTGTTAAAATTGGCTTAGACTGCTTCAGGACTATCTTGAGAAACAAGAAAAACTCGCACTACCAGAGTTCTGCAGAAGACCAGACTCTCGGTACTTCCCATTCCTTCTGAAAAGCAGTGCTGAATTGAATACCAAACTAATCTGGGAACAAAACCTGAATCATATGTAACTTCTCTTGAGTGTACTGGGAGAAAAATTGAAGTCCCACATAATTCAAATAAGAGCATTACATGAATACTATTCATAATTAGATAGCAAGGAAATATGCTTTCCTCTAATGAAAAGCAGTTGAATTAGTAGCTTCTTAATAATATATCACATGTGAAAATAAATTATGACACTGGGAATTTAGTCATTTGAAGCATTCCCATTCTCAAACATTAAACTATCACCAATGGAACTATCCAAAGTCTGATCTGACACCGAACTACTTTAAGGAATATGGCTCTTATTTGGAGGACTCCAATAGACACCTTTATCACCTGAGCTTCTCTCCCTGTACCAGGGCAAGGAGACAGCTCTCCTACCCTAGGTATTAGTGAATCAAACCTTCTTCCCTCTGCCCAGTATCTACTTTGGTTCAAAGCTTTTGTTTGCAATTTACAGAAGGCAATTTGGTTCTTTTTCAAAATGGCTAGAGAATGCTCTGCTTTAAAATGACAACCAATGCCTTCCTTTTTCTGAAGGCAAACAAGTGGTATAAAAACTACAAATAAAAATTAAGACTGAGAGCTACCACTTGGATTATTTTAAGAACAGTATTAACAGACAAAAACTGTTCTTTGCTGATGTGTGCTTGTAAGAAATCTGAACACACTTGGAATGTGCATCCTAAAAGAAGATAAAGGTCAACCAAATCAGCTGCTGTTTCCCAGGGTTTAAACCCTAAGCTCAAAAACATTCCCTGCAGTAGTCCCAGTGCTGTGCCATGATGGTGAGGCTGAACTGAACCCCTACTTGCAGTCACCACTGGAATTGGAAGCTGCAAGCCCAACTGCATCCAGCACAAGGTCACACCTGCCTGGGACACAGCACAGGGCTGAAGGCTGAAAGGTCAGGGCTAAGGACACTGAAGGGTTTCTGCAGTAACCAAACACTGGCTGTTTTCACCAGCCACTGTATGCCCTGTTCATACTCTGTTTAACTCTGAAAGAGCTGTGGGTTCACACAGAAAATCTTATATTCTGCAAAATTTCAACTATACTGGGAGAGTTAAAAGAGAAAGAACTCCCAAATTCCACAAAACCAACACAGCAAATGTTGAGACAATATTAAGAAAAAGAAAGATGCAGCAAATAAGCAGCCTCAAAATTAAAAGTTACCACTTTCTATCCAGTTAAATATCTCCGGAAAAAAAAAAAAAAAAAAAAAAGAACCTGATAAAACAAGTTGTGCTGGAAGCCAACCAGCAAATCCACTAGGAAAGCAAGACCCAGAGCCAGGCCCTCCCTCCTTCAGATAAAAAACTCTTCCTCCAGCAATCCATGATTAAACCCCAAGGGAGGAGTATTTGGACAATAGAGGACACAGTTAGATCATATGCCACACACTCTCCAAGTATAACTTTCACTTATCCAATCATAAATTTAAAAATTCAGAATGTACTTTTGTGCTATATATCAGGACAACTCCCCTGTCCATCATCACATGAAGTTACTAAGCTCTCACCTTGTTTTGGGAACCTGGGAAACACAATAAAAACCACATATAAAACTCAAGTTACAAACCCTTAAGGGCACCTAATAATTTCACGAAGACTGACAAAAAAACCCTTTTAAAGCTATTCCACCTGCTACCCTTTTCAGGTATTTCGCAAGCTGGGATTCCTTCAAGTCTGATCAACAATGCTGACAGAGTCTGTAACTTGTGCAGATGGGCTACAGAGGTTTCCAAGACCTTTCCTTAAGCTTTGTTTTTAAAATCTTTGTATCTTATTCCCACATGTGACAAATAAGGTCACTCCAGAAAGCAGTATAGAAGATTAGTACTACTTGAGAGTACTTTCCCCTGCCCCCTGAGCACAGGAGAACAAAATACACATTGTTGAGTCAGTGAAAAAGTGTCTATAACAAGATTTTCAGAATGATAAATATTCATTAAACTATTTAAATCAGTAGACTATCTTTCAAAGTTACATGGTATTTTTTCACCTGTATTAGAAAACAACAAACTAGTTTTCAGAAGCAGAGGAGCCAAACTATTAGCATGATAATCAGATCACAGTAACAGGTAATTGCTTTGAGTAAGCCAAGATTAAGCCTCTCCTACTTGTTTGGACAATATCAGAATATTGCTGATCAAAAGCAGAAAATAGTATGCACTGGCTGGCTTTCTAGAACAATTTGCAGGCTCCACAGTTTCTTACTTTAAATGTGGTCTGACTGACTCTCTTCTTGGATAACTGTGTAAGCCATTTCCTTCAGCTTTATCAGGACAATATTCATCACTTACATATTCACAATATTCTCAACTCAGCTTATGTTATAATGATAATGCTCTAGAATTTCTGAAAATAAATAATTACACAGTTATTCTAAATTCTTCATTTTATATTTTTCCCTTCCATCTTTCTTTACTGTTCAGTACTTTTTTTGCAGCAAAATTTCCTTATCCTTCTACCTGTGCATTTCCATCTTGGGACCCTTTTTTCCCCATGCCTGCACATTCTCTGAAGTTCTACCTACTTTGTGCTGCTTATATTCCACAACAGACATTTTCCCCAAGGGAATTCTTTAACGACCATTTAATACTGGGACCTAATAAGGTCTGACTCATTTTTATATTATCAGCTTTTTGTAAATCTCAGGGAATCTTCTAATGCTTAGAGTTGGATATGCAAGGCGTCATCATTTTTAAGATGACAAATTCAACTTAGACTAAGTTTGAAAAAGCCTGCACTAAACTTACAGGAAATGGATTAATAAAGCCATTTAACTTGTAGGTTTGGAAAACAACAAGTCATGAGGGTTGAAGAAGGGGTTTTTGCAACACAATCCAGTATTTTGCTTCAAACCTTGTGTAAAGCAGGGCATGCCCATAAATTAAAATATATTTATTGTAAAAATAATAAATGAAATGGCTACCCTAGTGTGTGCAAAGATCTTTGAACACTGCCTAGATTGAAACATACATTCCCAGGAACCTAAGCTGGCTTTACATTTACATAAGGTAAAATCAGGTACCAACAATGAGCAGAGCAGTCAAGTTCTCTGTGGCACCTGGCTCACCTTCCTTTGCTTCTGCTGCTCAACTGGTTCAGATATATCTGGTCATCTGCAGCATGAGCCTGATGTGGGATGACAGCAGCCACAGTGCATGCAGAGTGCATAAAAGACTTGACAGTAGAGACAATAACTGTATTAACTGTGAAATTTACATCCAAACTAGTATTTAAAACTGAATGAAATTACCTTGTGGACCAATCATTACATACCAGATCATTAATATGGTCATTAATGGGGTTTTTTTCTTTTTTTTTCTGTGTGTTCTTACAGTACTACTAATCTGGCTACCTCCTTTATAAACCTACACCAGCAAATACTGCCAATTTATTTTTAAACAACATTGGTTTTCCCCCTTGCCTGACCTCTATCTATCTCTCAGGCACAACCACCATCACACCTGAACAGCCACAAACTAATGCAATAGCCATCAAACACAAATTAAAGATACTTTAACACGGTATATTATGATGAATACAAACTTTAAAAAAATAGGAAATACTGAAACTTTTTTTGCCATTTAACCTAGCTGGGAAAAAACAAATGTAGCCAACTTTGTAACATGGTTAGATTCTGTGCAGTGTTTTCAGGAAAGCCTTCTTTGTCAGAGCAAAGGTATACAGAAAAGACATAGGCAATGTTTGAAGAGACTCTTTAAATGTCCCTTCCAACCCAAACCCAAACCATCTTGAGATTCCATGGCACTGTCAGCACTGTCACTCGGCTGTACTGAAACACCCTAGGCTTGTGATTTGCTGGCGAGTGTGAAAGTGGACAGGGAAGAACCCCTGCAGTCTGCTCCTGCCTCCTTTCCTCAGTCACATCTGAAACAGAACAGACCCCATGTGCCCCACGTCTGACTCAGTGAGCTCATTTTCACATGGACTGTAGTAACTGTGAAATTTATACTCAAATTAGTATTTAAAATGAGTGGATAGCATTTAAATGAGTGAAGAGCATTTAAATGAGTGGAGAGCATTTCTCCAAACCCTGATATCCATGAATCACATACAGATGCTGATGTAACAGCCAGAGGGTGTGCCTGGAATTATTAAAAGGAAACCAAATGACAAGAAGACAGGTGAAACTGCTATAACTCCATTTAGGTAACTGCAAAGAAATATGCATCTCGTGAAACTTCTTGCATTAGAAAACACAAAGAGACCAAGCACACAAGTAAAGCTGCTCTTTTACAAGCCTGCTATCAAGCAGAAGGAAAAAATAAAAGGAAATCAACTTGTCCACCTGAAAGACAGGCAAACAGGTTGCCAAAGTTATCTGTCAGGTAACAAATAGGCAGAAGGGAAGAAAAAAATGTCGGGATACCATTTGAAAATCATAGAAATCCCACTGGCAGGCTCTCACTTCCTCTCTCCTTTTTAAAACTGTTTCAGCTGTAACAACTACTACATCCTAAAATCCCAAATTCCTCTTGGTCATTGCTGTACAGCAAGTGAAAAGAGCCTTTATACAGCAAAAAGATTAATTTTAGAAAATTACTCAATAAACAAAGCTTATGCCTTTTTGAGAGAAAAAAAATACGTGGAAGGGTATTAGACTGCATTAAACTGATACAGGCACTCTTTACTGAAGAATTCAAGATGGCATGAGGATGAGCCAGCAACCTACATACAAAGAAAAAACTCAACTGAACATCTAATACAGTCCTCCTCTACTAGGAAAAAAAAAATTTGGCTGCATAACAGGTTTTTTAATGGGCTACTTTCAGAGGAAGACATATTTTTCATTACATGATTCCTAGTTAAAGTGGTTTTTGAATAAATGAGTTTCAATATTATTAAACCACGAAAGACACGTGCTTGAGCATTACCTTATTCCTGCTCACAAGCAAACTCTGTCAAGTATCACTTTTCTAAAAAATGTAGTCATTCTAAAAATACACTGAGGATTCCAATAAGGAACTGAACTGTCATAATGTATTGAACTGTAAGAGTTTAGAAAACAAATTTTATTGTTTCATATATACTTTGGTAGGTTTGTTTTCGTTCTTCATTAAGTAATGCTTAAAGACAGGTATGGACAAGCTAGAGTTTCTGTTACACAACAGCAAGCTCTCATGATAAACTTGATTACAATAACCCTTTCAGCAGTGAACTTCCTCCTCAGCTTTTTTCCTTTCAAATAAAAGCCTCACCCTTGCTTCTTTTCATTCTGCACTACTTTCTATCCTGGACAAGTCCAGCATGCACCTGCTAAGGTGCACAAAAACCACAGAGCTAGACAAAGTAAAAAAGCCCCTTTGATAGATACAGACCCCCCCTCAAAATACTTAAGATTACAAGATGGCTCAAAACACCAGCAGACCAAAGCAGGAATCCCTCCTTGTTTGGGAAAGTAAGTGCAGCATAGCTAATCAGCAGAATTTGTATAGATAGAATTTTATCCTTCTCTAAAGATTTTTTTTAATAAACAAGAATGACCAGCTTCTGTCTGAATTTGAATTCTTTAAATCGTTACCAATGAAAACAAGAAATAATTCATATGGCAATTAAAGTCATTCCAATTTTAGTCAGGAAAAGCAGCTCTTACACATTATACCTGGAATATCTTGAGAGGAAGACTTCAGCAAACAGAAGAACATGTCTAAAAGCCAGTCTGATGGATAAGCTTTTCTATGAAGCAGAAAGCTGTTAACATTCCAGTTCAAACTCTCCAGAAGAAAACAGCAAATATTTTGACCTGCATTTATGAGTTCATGAACAGATTTAGTCAGGAATTACTCTGCTTGAATCAGACCCAAACTAAAACAATATATGTGCAATCCACCAAAACCTAAGAGTGTTACAGAATCCATATGTCAGCAGTTTCCTAAGAGCTGTGTGATGACTTGAAGACGTGCTTTAGCCAGTGGCAGATTATTAAGGGATACAAAATCCTTTCAGAAAGCTACTGTGGAAAGAAAAATAAATACAGGCACCATTTTACAGCATTTAGAAAATCTTTAGGTTTCTTCATGACTATGACACAAACCCACCTCAGTCCCTCAGGCAAGTGTCTTTGTCCCAGTTGTCCACCCTGGGACACAGCAGCACACCAGCCCTGGGAGCCCAGCCCAGCAGGAGCAGCCGTCTTGTGACCAGGGGAATGACCAGCACAAAAGGAGGAGAAAGGACCAAGTATTCTGCAATTGAGTTGGTTTCATGTGGTTTGTACTAATGCAGGCTTGAACTCTGTATTAAATGAGGAAAAGGAAAAGATTCGGAGCAGCTCACTACTTCCTGTATGCTGAACTAAGATACTGTCTCAGTGTAGAAACAATATGAGATGAAATTGTAATGACTACTCCCTAGAGCACTTACAGAGTCTCAGCTAAAGGCTGAGATGTTCTCTTCAGTAATTCCTAAATTTCATATGTGCAATCGTAAAACTTTAATCAGTACTCAAAGAAATTAAGATAGAGTATTAACTTAATCTGTTCACAATTCAAGACCTGTACTTGCTGTTAGGGCCCAAAGAGGACTGCACAGGACTGAAGACTGTTCAGAAATATTAAGGGTGAAGTGCAAAACCCCTTAAGCAGCAGTCCCTGTCAGCCCAGGATGGCTCCCCCATGACCTAGAATTTATTTATTCCTACATGGCTTTTCATGTTTCTCTTCTTGCCACATTTCTAGACCAGGCTTCTTGTAAATGTTCCTGCTTCCTCCTGGCACTGGGAACATCACTACTACTCAACAGTAAGGAATTTTACATTGTGAGTTATTAAACAAGCGATTCCTTAGGGTTTGTTTTCCTCCATGAAAACAAACCCAAAGATCACTAGAAAAAGACAAGCTATTTTTCAAATAGCAAAGTTTTGCTTAAGAAAAATGTGTAAAATTTATTGCTTAGAATTCTTTGGTGTGGGCTAAACATACCCATTTTATGTAATGATTTTGTATACTTTTACCATTTAATCATTCCTCAACATTTTTCATGCTGAGTAAGAAACACTCTGAGATCTCTAAATGTGAAACTTTATCAGACCATATTTAGTTCACTTAACTTAAAGGCTTGAACTATGACTTTAAAAGAGTTGTTCTAAGATAACTAGTTAATGAAAAATGAAGTTTTACGATCTTTAAAAAAGTCTTCCCAGAACACAAAACCCACAAACTGAAAGTCTAACTGAAACCCCAGAACAAAAAAAAAAAAAAAAAAAAAAAGTGACTGTACCACATCAATCAAAATAATCTATTTAGCCTTGCACCCAGAAGCAAGCAAGCAAAATGTGCACAGAGGAACTGAGGAACCAAACAAGCCACAACACTACCAAACATCTGTCCAGCTTCATACCATTTGTGGCTGACTCAGCACTGAGATCTCACTATTCTTTTGTTCCAGATCTCTATTCCTCCATGACATTTGTACAGTCAGCATCTGGCCCTTTTAACATCCAGAGCATCATTTAAGGCAAGGAGTTTCACCAGTTACGCACAAAACTTATGAAGCCACATCTCCTGCTGTTTGATTCTGAACCTGCAAACCAGAACCTCTGCTGACACCTCCCAGTCCTTGAACTGGAACAGACATTGAACAATTGCCTCCTGAACATGTTCTACAAACTATCACCACATCTTCCTCTTAGTCACCTCTTCTTTAGGTTGAAAGATAAGTAGATAATATTGTTTCTTGTAAGAAAATTGTCCCTATTTGATAATCCTTGTTGTGACTCTCTGTACCTCTCAGTTCTTCTGCAACAAAAGTGTAAGAAAAGCAAAATACCCAATCAAAACTTCATACAGTATTTAAGATACAGTACATTATAGATTCATACATTAACAATTTTTTTTTCACCTCCATTCTTCATTAGATGTCAGGAGTTATTAGAAAATAACTCTAATGTAGCTGGTCTAAAACAACTGTGTGTTCAAAAACTGCATTATAATGGGATTACAGAACCTGTACCATTAAGACCACACAGGTATTTCAACTTAGGCTGGTACATGAACATGGCAGCATTGATAACACCAGCTTTCAGAGAACACTGCAAACCAATTTTTCTTTACTAAATACTATTTTTTTCACCTAGAATACAGACATTCATGTTAGCTGTTGGACAAGAATGAAGTCTGAGAAATTTCAAGCAGTATTTCTCCATCTGTATTCTCATAACTATGAAGCTCCAAGATTATATATCTCAGTAGATACAACAAGGGGAATGTTTGACTTATTCCAAACTGCTCACACAGAATTCAGAATTTTATTAAAGAAAAAAAAGAGAGGAAAAGTGAAAAAAAGCAAAGACTGAATAGAATTATGAAAACTTAGGAACTTGCAGGTATACCATTGTTTACATTGGAATTTCTTTTCAAAATTTTCATTCTTCTTCAAAAATTCATTCTGCCTGTGTAACTAATCTTTGCATGTATCATCAATATGCATTTTACTTTTTCCTACATTGTTTATTCATCAAAAATGGCCAGCAGACCATTTTATTTAAAAATCCATCTTTAGACTAGAAAATTACTTAACATGTTACTAGCATTGTTATCACCTACCAAATTAGCAACACTAAAACAGTCACCAAACATTATAAATCATTTCCACAATAACAATTGCAGAACAATGACCTCACACAATATTCACAATACAAAAGTATACAGAGAATTTCACTCCTTAGACAGTGGGACAAGAAACATAAAGCCTTAGAACAGTGATTCACTTCAGCTGTCCCTCCTAGGAGAGTACTATAATTAGGAGACTAAATCCACACCCACAACTAAAGAAATACTAGCACTTAAGAAATACTCTCAAGTTTATGAACTTCTATTCACATACTCAAACTCTGTAATGAAGCAAATTCTAATCCTTTGCTTTTAAGATGATGAAATTAGAGTACCATAAATAGCATCTTTGATATAAAACATTCGCAAAGAATGAACTATCATTTGCTATATGAAAGCACTCAGCCACATTCCAGCCAGTTTAGGGTAGAAATCAAGGAATTACAGGAGAAAACTAAAGGGACACATTGGCCTGAAGAGGAGGACAAGTACCTACACTTTTAGTGATGCTAAAAGCAGTCATAGTGAGAATAAACCAAGCAATACATTTAGATATAGGAGTGATAGTTTCCTTGTGTTATTAAGTACTGTAAATTCAAATAATTAGTTTGCAATAAACCCATAATACTGATGCTACTTCTGGTCAGAAGATAGTTAAATTATTCAACCAATCCCAGCAGCATATTTTACACAAACCCCCTCACACTTTGTAACAAGCTGGTAGAGATTATTAGAAATTACTGGGGACTGAATGCCAAATTATTTCTACAATTGAGCCATTATGCTTGAAAGCTAAGGACTAACCAATTCCTTCTTTTGGCAATATATGGCAGGTAACTGGCAAATCACAGAGCAACTGTCTTTCCTTAATCCATGAGAAACCCTCCATTTTTATGTTTTCCTCCAGGCTATCTGACAGTTCTTCTGCCCCCAACATTCACAGGGAAATCAAAATCAGGAGGCGTCTTAAATTACTTCAACTTTTCAGCTAAATTTACAAAACAAAATGGCTTTTACTATGCTTGAACAAAGCTGAATTGATTCACATACATTTTTGTGGTACATCCCCATGTAATTCAAAGCAGTTTTACTGAGCTACTGAGTTGTTGGTCGGTCACAAGGCACAAAGTGTTTATATGGTACAAGTATTATCAACCATATTCTGATTGTAATATTGCCTGTAATGAAGAGAATGAGAAAAAGGATATTAATGTGAGGTTCCATATGTTTGACCAATTTGCAATAGTAAAACTCTGGAACATATAATCATATGGTAACATAAATGATTAACATTACATGTCATTTATAATGTGGAAGACAAGTCCCACACTGGGTGGTACTGCACAAGGATACAAGCCCTGAGTTTAAAACTTGTTCTCAAGTAGACCTTTCCAAGTACAGTCCTGGTAGGTCACTACACTCCCAGACAGATCTGCCATATTCCTCTTTTTATTGTGGGATAATTGGCTAAAGGGAAAACCACCAAAAAAGACCCCCCTTTTGAAGCATGGGGGGACACTGGACTGCAGTGCTCAGAGACAATCTCCTGGATGAAAAAAAAAAAAGACAAGAAACTGTAGCTATTCTGCAATGAAACACAATGTAAAGGTGGCTAAGCTGTAAGCAGCAGGGAAACTTAAAAACCCAAACAACCCAAAAATCTTGAATTTCAATGCCACAAGTAAATAGGTAAGTCATGAAATAGGAAGAAAAGCAAGACTGTGCTATAACTGGAAAAAGAATACTGATCCATTGCATTAAAATCAAATGTAAGGAAGAGAAAAATTATGTCTGCAAAAAAGTAAACCACTATCTGATAAAATGGAGTATTTAACAAAGGAGAGGCCCAGATAATTTACAAAGAAGAAGCTTCAAGGAAATAATTGAGTTCTCTGAAACACAAATGTTTTTTAAATAATCTTAAGAAATTCTAAACATCAAAAGGCTCTCCACTTTAATATGCAGTATTTAAAAAAAATGTAAAAAGGGAGATTCAGGAACTGCTGAATGATTAGCTTGGCATGGATCCTGAACAAATTAATACTATGGCAATGTGAAAAACAGAAGCTAAAAATATCCTGTCAGTCAAGCAACCATTGTAAGGTCAGGAGAGGAGAGGAGAGAGTGGACTGAAGCTCCAGCTCCCATAAGAAACTGATCTGAAAAACCTTTTTCCTTTTTCAAAGTAAAGTTAAAAGGGACCCAAATAAAAATTACCACTAAGTCTCACTGGAAGAATGTAACTCATACTTTAATCAAAACTCAAGAGCTGCTCTGCAGGAAAGAGCATTGTGAAGAACAAAGCAGCAAAACAGAAGCATGCTTGATTTGCTAGGCAAGGAGCAGCCTGGCAAATTAATCTCAGAAATCAGACCTCTTATATCATCAACAGAAGTGAGACTGAAGCTGACATGGAAAGACGGGTGACAGAAGGATTAGTGCTAGAGAAATATGGATACCAAAGTGCTGCCAAGAATAAAACCAAGCAACACTTAAAAAAATGGAAGAGAAGAAGAAAAAAATTTACAAACTATAGAATACTGTAAAAGAAGAAATGAAAGAGTTGGAAAGTTTCAAGGCAGAATAGAGAAGAATGATCATCTCTCAATTTCTCAGGGAAGCCTTTCACTCCTAAATAAAAGAGGAAAGAAATTTACTAAACCAAGCTAGGGAGGGTATGTCTGTAAATGCATAAGAGCAAGGCATGCATTCCTCCAACACAAATAAAATGAAGCCAAAGCATCATACAGAATAAAACACTTCATGCTCAACTGGCATATTCTTAAAAGAGCTGAAGATTCCAGTCTACTTTATAAACACATTATAGCATCTACTTCAAAACCTTTAGGGATAGGAAAGCTTTGGATGAATTCTAGAGCAGCAAACATTTGTTTTCAAACTGCTCAGTTTTCCATCAAAGCTAACATCAGTTCACAATGGAGCATTTAATTAAAAGTCCTTATTTAACTGAACACAGATGAGCTGCCCAGAGCTACTGGCCTAATCCAAAACAGAAAGAAACAAAATTTTAATGTAGAATGATAAGCCATTAAGCCAGAAGGAAACACGGTATCAGCAAGAAGATAAGAACAAGAAACTTTCCAGTTAGGTGGGATAAAAGGGAAAAAAAATCATGACATGTAATTTTGAGGTTCATTATTTACTTCTCTTGTCCATAATAGTGGTTTATGACTAGCAGAGTATATTTCTGCTGCTTTACCAGAATTCATTCAAGAATTTTCCACAGGCAAAGGTAAGGAAGAATGCTAACACCATTCTCAGCTGGAAGTTTGCAAAGTGTTTCTGTATCACGAGTAACACTAGGAGTCATTTAAGAATCAAAATATCCAGGGACAGAAATAGGCAAATTAGAGCAGAATTCAAACTAAACAGTGCTTCTGTTAATCTAAGTTGGAAGCTGGACGTATAAAAAGAAACAAAAAAAAAGCTATTCTAAGACAATCAAAAAGTAGCATAGATGGTAATTTTATCATGCTGGCAAGGTCAAATCTTTTTAAGTAAGTACATTCCTTGTTATAGGCAGCAATACTCTGGATTATAAAAAAACAAACAAAAACCCAAAAAAGAGAGAACAAAATTGAATTACAGAACAAAAAAGGAAATATTTTTAAGAGAGAGATTCCTAGGCAGCAAGGTGTTTCAACAACATCGTCAACACTAAAACATTCAGTGGCCCTTTAAAACATGTGGATTAAGAATTGTGCAGCCACTTCCACCTAAGAGAAAGGGAAGGCGAAGGGGGAGGGGGAATGGAGAAAGGCTTATATAGAGAAGCCATTCCATGACCACACCCCAGGGCAGAAGAAGTAGTAGTAAGGATAATTCAGGAAATACCCATTCCTTTTGTCTTCAGAAACAAGTTGGTAGACAGGTCTGAAAAGAATTCAACTAACCCACCAAGCTCTACTTTCTCCAGGTCTCCCCATCCCTGGGGGAAAAAAAAGAGGTATTTTTAACTTGTTTCTTCCTAAAGTTTTCTTTTAAATTTGGAGAAGAGACTTGGAGAAGGGAACTTCTCTGAGGCCACACATCATGCTCTCTGCCAAGTTCAGATAGTCGTGCATCCAGAAACAACCATTTCCAAAGCTCTTTAGCACAACAGGATCTGAAAGATGCTTATGAGACTACACCTATCCTGCTGCACACAGCACATATCCAAAGGGACGCGGTTGTTATCTTCAGTACTTTAGTAAATCATGTTGCCCAACATCCATGGGAGTGACCTGCTTACCTATATATACACATATATTTAAATTTGTGTGTGAGTGAAGAATGTGAGAATGAAAACAAAGCGTTACTTTTGGACATTAAAAAAAAAATCCACTTACAATTCATTAAAGGTAAAATACACAGAAAAATAATGTGTTTTATAAAAAAGTAATGAAAGCTAAAGGCAAACTTGAGGCAGCAAAGCACAACAACTTTTAAGCACAAGAAAATAATACTTGAAAGATAATTTGGTATACAGTCCCAAGTCAGAAACGCATGGCAAGACAGACCTATGGCAAAGACAAGTTGTTGATAGTTCAAGGCAAAAGGGATGACTGAATCAATTTTGTATAAAGAAAAAAATAAATCCCTAAAAACAAAGTGGAGGATGTGTATCTTAAAGATCTTAAAGAAGTATCCCTACTTCATGCAGAAATAAAAGAGGAAATTTGTGTGCAGCTGGAGGACAGATTATATCAATAAAATAATACAAGCTGAAAACAAATTATTCAGCAAACTTTATATATACTACTAATAATTCACAAATACATTTTAACTCGTACACTAATAGGTTTTAAAAGAAATAGATATCCTAAAATCCTAGATATCCTATGTGCATTAAAAAGGGAACAAAGGTGACTTCCACCTAAAGAAGAAAAGATGACTGCACTTATCAAAGATGTACTGGCTACTGGTACAAGCCTTAAGATGAGCAGAGATCTACTGTAGTTAAACAATTTGCAAATACAAGAAAAAAAACCCTTGACCTCCTGCACAGAACAAAACCAAAAACTTAATCTTATTCTACCTGCATACATACAAAAATAATTTAATTGAATGGAATAAAAATACTTGTTTTAGAAAAAGGAAATTTAGCTTTTCCTTCCTTGTACTGAGAAGTTAGACCTTCTGAACAAAAAGGAGCATCTTGCTGCTGCTGCTGCTTCTGTTTGCCCTGTTAACCCTCTCATTGTACCTTTAGGTAAAACCTATTTTCCAAGGACTTATTTCTAACAGATACCTGATATAATAGAGGAAGGGAAAAATAAGATGATTAATTAAGTAAATCTTAGAAAACTGGCTTGGAGCGATGGAAAGATAAATACATATGGAAAATAACTAATTTTTCTTAAAGATCTTCTATAAAGTATTTTTATCTTTCAGAAAACACCTTTGAGTAGTACTTATCTCCAGCTAGGCCCTGACACCTGTCTAACAGTTATACATCATGATTAAAGATAATACAGAGAGCTGAAGGCTCCTTTTCTCTTTATGAGACAGTCATGCCCAGAGCTCCCAGACCTCTGGACAGAACTGTGCAGATACGACCATACCTTCGCGGCAGGTATTTTAAATAAAGCTCAGTTTCAGCAGAACAAAGAATGATGTCCTTCTTGTTAGCTGTTCCACTACCACAGTATGAAGGGCCTCTCTGCCACCTACACTGAAAATGTGAAACAGAATGCAAGGCGTACTTGAGGATGGAAGGGACCTCTGGAGATTATACATGGAGCCCAACACCTCTTCTGAAGCAGGAGCAAGTACAGCAAGCTGCTCAGGATTGTGTCCCATCAGGTTTTGTGTACCTCTGAAGACAGGGACTCCACAGTGGTCCAGGATTGCCTGCTCCAGCACTCAATCACCTTACACAGTGAAAACGTTTAATATTCAAATGGAATTTCCTGTTTTTCAGTTTGTGCCCTATATTTCAGTTGTCTCCTGTCGTTCCACTGCACACCACCAAGAAGAAAGCCCAATGCCATCCTCACTCCTCCCTGACAGACATTCATACACATTACTGACCTCGCCCCCAGCCCTCAGCCTCTCCTTGCATGGCAGATGCTGCAATCACCTCTAATTGCTAAACAGGATGCAACACAGGGAAAAACTGTCAGTGATACAGAATCCGCTCCTAAATTACACAACACAGAAATTTATCACAGCTGGGAAGCCTGAAACTAGTCCCATTCCTTGCATATGGAAAAGTACTACTAAGTAACAAGTCATAAAAACCCTTTGTACATTGTATACACACACATGCCACTACACAGAAAGGAGATGACTCACTTCATAATAATGTTGCATTTACTTTTCTAACACCTGTAACAACTTCAACCTTGTACAAATCCAGCATATTTTGGCTATGTGGGAAATTGTTACTAAAAAACTCTTGAAGCCACCGAGAATATTTATATACAAGATGAGCCTCATCAAGTTAGGCTCCATCTGCACTTAACTGGTAAAGCGATATTTAGTATGATTTCAAATCCTTCAAGTTATTGTAACAAAATTACTTCTTGATTCAAATTTGGGATGCATAGGACACAAATAAATGAACTAAAAATCTGTTCAAAATTAAAAAGGAGACATATGGAATAGTCCTGTCAGTTATAGATATTTTGGAACATGTTTGCAGCTTATATTCACCAAATTTGAAGTACAACAAATAATGGCACTAGAACAACTTACATGCCTGGTTATAACAGCCATAATATCATAAAGGTTTTTAAGATCATTGTCTAAAAAATATTCAACACAGAGCAAAGCAGAAAAGAATGTAAGGTATATTTTCAGAATGGAGTATTACACAATCTCACTTTCTGCTCCAGTACAATAACCTCATTCTCTTGAATTTCTCAAAACTCAGATGCCAAAACTAGACACAGTAAGACATTGGTAATCTCAGTGCTGCAGTGAGAAACATGAGATTTAGGAAAGCGCTAGTAAGGATTTTGCAATTATCAGCCTCATGATGTAGTAAAAACTATTAAAACTAAATACAATTAAGGATGCCTTACTAAAGTAACATTGAAGGTAGAGTAAGGAGCAGCTATTTCTAAAAAGAGGAAGCCACAATAATAATGGAATGGCTGGAAAACAAATAGTATAGTAAGCTTACAGAACTGTACCTATATATCTCAGTGAAAACACAGTTAAGAGATTACTTGGTTAGTGTGAATATCTACTTATGCTTCAGAAGTGAAGGGAGCAGCCCTATCCCAAAAGGAAACAGTAGGATCCTCCAAAGGAAACTCATCTCCTCTTGGTAAACCAGTTCTCCCACTCTGAGGTACGGTACAAGCTTTAGAGCTGCAATTCATAAAACAAAAACTCATCCAGAAGATGGAGGTAAAGAAGGACAAAGACTTAAAACCAAGTTTATACTCGTATTTCATACCCTAACATATTTTCTGCTAAGGAAATATCTAAGAAAAAGAAATCAAGAGGTTTTGTATTAAATTCAACTCCTGATTTTTAGAATTTATTTTAAGAGATTTTTAGAGGTCATAATTCTCATTTATCCAAACAGGAAACCAGTAACATAAAACAAAAAATAATATAAATGCTAATACTTCTGAAGGCACAACTCCTGAACAACTCATGACCTGCTGAATATAAGCTACATATTGGAGAAAGTTAATGTTACTTGCAACATCATCAATGAGGGCTTGGTAGAATTGCTGCTTTCTGCTCTTAAAAGCTAAGATTTCATTTGCACACTTCAAAAATCCGTAATAAATTTTTATCTGCAACAGAAATGTCATTGGGCAATTGTTACTACAATACATAAAAATCTTAGATAAGGGAAATTAAATTTCACTCAAGACTGTTACTATTCAGTTCCTAGAAGAGCTGTATCCCCTCATGTATATTTTAGGTTTGACATATTTCAACCAGTACAGCAAGGAACTGAACAAGGGATAGCATCTAAACCATATTTCATTATAAGAATATGTAATTTTAAAAAAATTCAATAGATATTTCAAATAAGCACCAAAAGGGATAATATATGGCTCTTACACTTGAAGCTAAATTCTATTTCTGAGTGTTTTGAGAGCAGTTCTGAATACCCTTTTCTCCACAAGTACTTATTGATTTCATTCTAACTTAGGTAATGATTTTAATAAGACTGGTTAAAGATTAAAGCACTCCAAGTCACAGAGTGCACTAGTTTCTGCCAGGTTCCAATACTGTGAAATGTGACTCCTATTATATAACAATTGATTTAATAAATTTATTAGTACAGTGACCAAAATAATTAAAATACCACTAAATAACTAGGTTTTGGTTGGAGTGTTTTTAATGGAGTGTTTTTAACTTTTCCTTTAAGAAAAAAAATTTACCTCTACACAAAAGATCTTAAGATCAAGTCCACATAGCTTCATTTTCTCTGGAAAATGCTGGAAAACATTCAAATATGGAATATGTCCTTCAACAACAAACCTGCATTAAAAAAAATGAAGACCAAATCAAAATAATATACAGGATAACAAATTCATATCTTTATTATAAAATTAAAATGCAAATCAACTTCTGATTTGAAATAACATCAGTATTATGCTACCTAAGCAATTCAACCTGCAGTTACACACCTGAAATGCTCCACAGAACAAAAACCAGTTCAATCATTTAACAGGCTTGTAAGTTCAAGATGTGACTGACAAATAATAATGTTATGGCAGTAAGCATACAATCAACAAGTTCACATGGAGTTTGTTCTGTACATTCTTCAACTACTCCATTTCTTGAACAGCTTTAAGCCTCCATTGAATGGCATAAGGTTTTTTTTTTTTTTTTTCAAAATTCTAAAGCTTTAAGTAAATTTTACTTTTGAAACACAGACTTTCTGCTGGAGGAGTTTGAATCAGGTAACATGATAGGGAGAAAAATCACAGAATGATGAGTGGATACATAGAACTGAAGCCACATTACTTATATTTCTATAATGATACCCTTCAAAAACAGTATTACTGAGGGATGAATAGAAATTATTTTATATACTAATAAATAAAAATAGTTCAAATTTTAGTTGCACACAAATAATGCATCTTTGTTGTTAAAAACTGGTTTTGCTAAGTGGTTGACAGTATTATTTGATATTTTTCTTGAATACACATACACATGCATATATATATATATATATAAAATATAAGCAAAAGACGAGACTTAACAACAGATACCAATAAAAAGCCACCACTACACCAACGCCTCCTCTTATCCAACATCTTAAAAGATATCCACAATAGAACAAGCAAGCATTGAACAAACACATATCCTCACAAGGCAACATACCCATTCCACACTAAGGCACACTGGTAGTCTCCCATAGGACTAAGCTAGAAATGCCTTCCCATATCCTCTTCTCCAAACCAATTTTGTTAAAGAGTATATTAAATCTGAATAAGTTAACATTACAAACAGAAAAGACACTAACTTTAGGACTGAAGGCAATTTTCTCCCCTGCTGATGAGTGTTATGTGCACAGGACCTCTATGATCTTGCTACATAGATTAGTAACTTCTTGGTCTACAAATATTTAATGTCCCTTTTGAACCTATAGCAATTCACAAGCCCACCTGCTATCTCCCAGTTCTGTGCCTATTTGTTTCATGTTATGTAATGTGTATCTATTGAAGTTGACTAAAATTCTGTTTAAAAGCTAGTTACTGCAAAGTTTACAGTCACAGTGTACTCTTTTTTTAAGCAGTCTTATGTGAATTTTCAGTTTAATTGAAAAAAATTAGTTAAACCCAGGATTAGCATAAAAAGTGCATTTCATGATTGAAACTGTCTCAGAATAATTTATAATGATTCCTGAAAAATAACAGCAATATGAAAAATCATATTGCCCAACAGCCTTGGTTCCAAAGCTCTGCTTATTAGTCTCTTAAGTGAAGAACTAACAGGTGGTGCACACTCCTTTCTAATCAAATTGTGTAATGGCAATTTTGTTAATGAAATGTCAGTAGCTTTCCTCAACCAGCAGCAACAGCATTTCCCCACCCTGAGTGGAGATGACCACTGGGCTCCTGTGAGGCTGTTCTCCAAATGCAGCCCCCATTGCTGGTCCTTGCCACCCTGCCTGACCTGCTGAGCAGCTAGAACGTCTGTTCCTTAGCTCCTTTTAGTCATCCACTACACTGAGGAACATAAACTTCAGGTATGGTTTCACAAAGTTGATTGAGCCAAATTAAAAAGCTCAACACAACTAGCAGGACCTCCCTCCTTGTGATCCAGCCATGAGCTGCTATAGCTCATCTCTTCCCCAAGCGTAAATCACAACAGCAGCAGAAAACCACCTGCAGAAAACCACCTGCTACGCTATTGCCAGCAAAGCTTCTTTCACCATCTAATAAACTGTGAAGAGGTTCACAGATGGCCCTACAAGTGAAATAGTTGCTGGAGGGAAGGGGTGCATCACACAGGCAGGAGAAAAAAGGGAAGCAGGACCTTCCCCTTTCAACAATAGTGATGCATTACTGGCTCAGCTGATGATAAGCTTTGGCTGACACACGTTAAGGCACAATCACACCATTAGCTGTCAGATATGAAGGCCTGGAACCACGACACCGAAAGCAGCAAACGCCTGAGCCAGCACAGCAGCAGCTGGAAGAGGACAGACAATCAGGACCTTGCTTCGGGTGTGGTGTAGTGGTGATGCAGGCAAGCAAACCACCCTCACAGCTTGCTGCCTCTGAAATGGGAAATCCCACCCTAGTTCAGTCCCCTGCCACACACTCCTCCCTGCTGACAAAAGCGCTTGTGTGACTTCTCAGAGGATTAAATTGGGAATTAGTCTCTTCAGGGTTTCACTCCAACAGCCTCGGATGACTGCAGAATATTACTGCCAGCACAGGGCAGAAAAAGACAGCAGTGAAGCACATTAACCTGCACTCAAATGTCCAGCGAAACTTTGTTTTGCAAAATTTATCTTCTATAGATCTACTTCTTTCACCTAATAAACCATAAACTGGATGAATGCTAGTATCTATGGCAAGAGAAAAAACAGGAATGTTTATGCAAAACCACAGCAACAAAAACTTGGAGTAGTTTAAATTGATGCTGGAACCCCATCCTTACACCACAAGAGACAAGCAGTGTCCACCAAAACATTAAAAAAAAAAAGTTTTCACTAATTTGGATGTACCAAGTCAAAGCACTGCAACTTCTTAAAAGTAATATCTTTTCTATCTTAAAATTCTTGTCTCCAGAAAAAAAAAGAATGCTCTTTCCTCTCAGAAAGTTGTTCTTACACTCTAAAAATACAGCACAAATACCTCTTGTGAACAGAATGTGCTGATGATGCAAGTTTTAACACTTAATCCAGAAGTCCAGATTTGGAATAGCACTTCAGAACAGTTTCTTTTGTCTGCTGTTCCTCCAAACCTTTCGTTTAACAGACAGATGGTCAAAACACCTGTAGGACTATGTTCCATCAGGGAGGTGACTGAAAACTTGACTGGCAGATGTAGTACACAGACCAAGTTCTTTTAATTACAGCAGCAACATACATTAATAAGGCCCAAGTATGAAAAAAATCCTAGGTCCTCAGCATGCTAGAAGGAAGTGATCCATTTGCTAAAGCCACAGTAATGCCACAAACTGATTATAAGTTTAGTCTTGCCAACACAACTAGGTATAACCTCATTTGAAGGGCATTATTTCTCAGAATCTCAAAAGTCTAACATCTTGAAACTTTTTCCAAAACCCAACTATTTTATTATTTAGATGAATAACATACATCATATGGAATACTGTAAGAGTATTCGCAATGGAAAAGTATTTAATGTGTAGCACAGACATGAGTAGAATGTTGTTGAAAGTGTTATTTTTAAACCAAAATGTTCCTGTCAGAGGAGGTAATTGTAGTGATTTTCTGCTAAGTGTGTCAAGTAGCAAGGAGGAGTATATTTTTGGTGTTGTAAATCCTTTAAAAGCTGGCAGATTGCCCGACCGTAGTGCCCAAGCATGTATCACAAGGGAGGAGTGGTAGTCAGCTGACTTCAGGTTACAGAGAAAACCAAACTGAGGAAAAAACAAGGCAGAACTTTAAACAGAACTCTAATTCAGCTGGTTTAAATAAAACAATTTGCCTACAAAGACTTAAAAGGTAATGCTGAATACTTAATGATTTCCCTGCATAGTTTTCATCTTCAGTCTGTCGTTATTTTGTATCTTAATGCATGCAAAAATGTGAACATTGTCTGATTTTTTAAACTTAAATATTCAGAAGTCAGAAAACAAGTATTTTATGGTAGTTCATGCAATTTAAAATTCTTTCTACTTCTTCATCAAACTTGTTGAAAGGCAAAGACCTTAAGGGTAGGGAGGGAAGCATGATAACGTAATTACAGTCTTATATAACTATCATATCATGGCAAAACTTTGCAATACAAATAACATTCTTTTAAACTTCATTTTCTGTACAATCCGGTTCATATGTTCAGTGCATTTAAAGTTACTGAATCATTTTGATTTACACAGTCTTACACACATAAACTCTATCTAATTACATTTTATCTTCGCTTTCAAATAATCTTATTTCAATTTCTAATTATTAGTTTTAGATTATGACATTCTGCACTATATTTGCTACTTTTTTTTTTTTATCTTTTTCCATCCTTTTTACTGCTTTCAAGTTCTCTAAATCTGTTCAAGTGTGCTCATCTCTTAAGGATATTAGTCCAAAGGATAGTCTCCAGGTTCTTTTTCCGAGATCTTTTCTGCAGTCTCAGATTTTTAAAGTGCCAAATACAATTATTTACCATTCATTTGCAAACAAAACTATCTATCTTTCCTCTTGACAGCTGACTTCAACAGTTGTTGTTGGGTTGGGTTTTCTTCCAAACACACCACTGTACTAAGACAGAAACATGTGAAGATGTCTTTGACTGGTATGAGCCAACAATGCTTCCAGAGACAGTTTCCAAGATACAATAACCAAAGAATATATATTTAATTATTAACTTTCTCTCCTAACAGAATGGGGTAACAAACAATTCTTTTGTGTAAACAAGTTGCTCTACCCCAGAAATTGTAACTTACTACTTGGATTTTTGCCATTTACAAACATTATCAGGCAGGTTTTACATTATTTATTTGCTAATCATTCACAAAACTACAGAATGTGTTATGATAGTTCTGACTCGTGCAGAATTTCCTAAGGAAGAATGCAGCCAGTAAAAATCTTATTATTGGGCACTACTTTTGAGTTCTACTATTTCTTAATCTACTCAATAAATACTTTTGTATTGCAGGTATTAGTTTGAATTCTGAATATTATAGCATTTTAATGAAACTTTTGCAAGCATCTTTTCTGCAATAGCATATCCAGTTATGCAAATATGCAATGGTTTGTGCAATTCTGATCAATGAAGGCAACAGCCACCCCTAAAGTAAAATCAATGGGTTAAATTGTTTTGCATAGCAATTGATTATCTAGTAGTAACTACTGTAGTTCAAGACATAAACTCCCCTTTTGGAAATTACTTGCAAATAAGATCCTTGAATATCCATCCCTCTTGGAAAGTTTGTAAAAAGTTAGAAAAGGGCAGGTGGAACCTGGCACACCAGGGGAGAGAGGCTACAATGGAACATCAGGCTCTGGGGGAAAAAGCCCCTTGCATTCATCACACTGTAAGCACCACACGTGGGGGATAATGTACTCACTGCCTTGCCTTTTAACTCACAGGTTATCTATTTGAAAAATAAAAATTAAAGCACTGAATTTTAAATCAGTTTTTCCTGTGTGAGTTTTCAATTTGATTTGCCAATGTATTTACTTGAGTATTTCTATTCCTTGTATTTTGGCCAAGTAATATTTTTTCATCATCTGTTTAGAAATACCCAGTATTTCTACAGTTGTTAAAAAAGGGTATCAGAATAAAAAAGGTTTTCCAAGGAAAATCTAGGAATTCCTGAACTTATTTCAGCCTGATTTAAAATATTTATTGCCAACAAGAAGAGCTGGTGAATTATTTTTCATTCCTGAAGTAAAGTCCATAAGGGAAGTGTTCACAGCCTTGTTGCAGGGGAGAGAAGGGAGCTGCATTGTCAGCAGTAGCCTGACAGTCTCCATTTAGCATCAAACCCTATTATTAGCACAATTTATTTCTACCATATGAAAAGGTATTATTCTGAACTCTGATAATTACAGATACAAAGATATGAAGACAAAATGATCTTATATTAATTTCAACTCCATTGCATGAAGTTACTTTGCTGCATTTCAGATCACTGTATAGTGCTGGTATTGTTTGCATGATGACACTGATGTAAGTCCTGGAGAATGTTTACTCATTCAATTTTGACACGCTGACAACAGCAAATATCACAGAAGTGTGACCATACACACCTCCAGCAAGTCTTTAAAATTTTTGAAGGAGAAGGATAAAAAGCTTCTCTAACTTCAAAACATTCTTCCTTACAGGTCTTTGAAATGCATTGCAATCAACAGAGAATGTCCTCCAACAGCAGCTGCACAAGCGGACATGACAAAGGAAAGACAAGACAACTAAATATAAAGAACGTCTCACTATTACTGAGCAAATTCATATGAGGGCAATATTTTTTTAAAAAAATCATTATTTATAAAAGCAACAATTCTTCACTAGAGACTATTCATACCTTAAGAGCTCGGACAATGTAATTGGTTCTCTCACCCAGAGCAATGCCATGTAACAAAATGAAAGTGTCATTGGCATCGTCATCCTCAGTTTCTCCTTTTGGTTCTTCATTAAATACAAGCTGCCATCCACTGATCCAGAGTACACAGAGGTGCTTTCTTGAGTTTACGTTAAAAGAAAAAAAGCAATTGATATGACAGACACATGAACCATGGTGTACAAAAGTCAAGATAAAGGAACATACAAGATTTGTTCAGCAACTAGTAACATTTTGAAATCATTACTCTGAATTTTTTCCTTGTTTGTGTCCTTTTCTGTGAAACAGTTTAACCCCAATTTATTAATCTACCACAATAAGAGATGAGAACCTGTTTCACAAAGTGCTATTCCGCTTGACTAGGACTTTAACTCCTATATAACATATAACCAATAGACTAATGAGCTGGAAATACTGTTTACCATTTGAGATATAAAGGAACTGTGAGGAAACAAAGGAAAATATGATGTACTTAAATCAATGCCTCTGAGTCTGGGATTAAAACACAGTTTTAAATTTCAACCCAGGCAGGACTTTAATGAAAATGTCATTTACATTGCAGAAATGTTACCGATGTTAGAAGTCTGCCCTGAATCCAACTGTCCTATAATCTCTAACTGTGGAAATACAGGTATTCTTTAGAAAAATGTATATAAATTCAATGTCAAACAAATAACTTTACAACAAGAACGTAGGAAATTATGAAGAGGGTGGGGAAAAAAAACCCCAAATAAATTAACTTCCAAACTTCTCTTCTTCCTTACTCAGGTGAATCACTAAAAACTAAGAGAAACAGAGAAAATACAAAATTTTGTTTAGTGTTTTATAAGTTTGGAATCTTTTCAGCAGTGAAACCTGTGAGTTCAGGAAAAGATCAAAAAAAAAAAAAAAAAAAAATCTGTAAGCCTCTCTTCCCTACATCATGACCCAGCCTGGATGAAGGAAAATGTATTTAAAGCACACCGGCAGAAAATGCCAGCACTGACTCTGCAGAGATTTTCCTGACTTCACTTCCCCACAAACTGTTCACCCGTTCAGACAGGAATGCGAGAGCTGGGAGCTGCAGGGCCAGGGCAAAGAGCCCGCTGGAAACAACCTGGCTTTTGCGAGAGCCCGGCAGCTCGGCGGGCGGGCGGCAGCCGCCCCTGCGGGTGGCAGGGTCAGCAGTGCCCGCAGCGCGGGGACGCCGCACGCCGCGCGTCCCGAGGCCGGGCTGCGGTGCCACCTGCCGGCACCGGCACCGGCACCGGCACAGGCACCGGCACCGGCACAGGCACCGGCACCGGCACGGCCCCGGCACCGGCACCGGCGCGGCCTCGGCACCGGCAGGGCCCCGGCACGGCCCCGGCTCTCAGAGCCGGCCCGAACGCCCGGCGCGGAGCAGAGCGTGTGCATCAGGGAACAAAGGCAGGAACGCGGGAACATCGGCTTAACCCCTGGAGTCAACTGCTTCACCTTTCACATGGATACTGCACTTAAAGGCAGCTTCATGACTGAAGCTTCATTGTTAATTTCACATTCAACTCAATTTATTTAAAATAATCCTCATTATATTTGTGGCCTTAATGATGGCACACAATTTCCTTTTATTTCTCCCAGCTTATGCATGGCATGACAACACACAGTTACACATAGCTAATAATTTAAGAGTTTTATAGGCTTCTTTAGCAATATCTCAGTGCTATACTCAGTGGAAATTGCTATTAACCCTACAATAAAATAACAAAAAAAAAAAAACAAAAAAAAAACACCAAAAAACAACCTGCTGTATGGACAAGCCTCTTAGGGAAAGAAGGGTGTTGAGGTTTCTTGTCTGTAGTAACAGCTCAGCAGAAAGGACACCAAAGAAAATATTTATGAATCTTCACTCACAAGAGTTTACAATAAACTAGAAATATGCTAAATTTCAACAGACATAGCTCTATGTTTGTCTGATTTTGCTGAAACTTACTTTAAGTATCACTGAACTCTTAACTCGTTTGAAGTGATTTTAGTGAAATTGATGACTACTGGAAGCTGAATTCATTCTCTGAAGCAACAAACCAAGACAATAAATTATGGCCTACTTAGGACTACCTTGCTGTTCTAAAACTTTAAGCAACAGACCTATAAAAGGCACAAGCACCGAGGAAGAAAGGAGTTACCCTAGACATCAAAAAGGGGAAGAAAATTCAAAGAAATACTTTCACTAGAAATTCTTCACTCAATTCTTGTCTTTTTGTATTATATTTGTATAACACCCAAGATTCTACATGCACAAACATACAGTGAATCTTTACCTCAAAATGTCATTTTAATATGTAAGGATGAAAGGTTCTAGCATAATATTAAAAAAATTTGCATCACCATTTTTATAACTTACCCCCCTCCCCCCAACTCTGTCTGAAGTTTTCTAATTGCTGCTGATCAATTTTCTCACTCTATTATCACTTGTGGACTTTACAAAATAAAGATAAAAGCTTGAAAAAACAAGATGGTGTTCTTCTGAGGGTAGAGAGGGAATATCACAGAAGAATAGAAACATGCCATAAGGAGGATAGCACATAACAGGGGAATAAGAAACACAGAGATAGGTAAAGAAGGAAAAAAGCAAGCAAAGAATAAAGCACGAAAGAAAACCATCATAAGTTTAAAACACAAGCAAAAGCTTTCAAATGTGCCTTGCAATGCATTTCCAGTATCAAGCCTTGCAGTATTGTCTGGTATTACACTTGCCCAGCAGAACCTAACACTCCAATTCTCTAGAACATTTTACTTAAGAAGTTCAGCATTCTGTAGCTATTTTCCTGCTGCTGCTATTGCAAGCAGAAAAGGGAAACTGAGGGAATGCTAAAATATGATTTTTCCCAGAAGGGGTCATTGGGAAAGCAGTAAAAAGACTGTGGAGACAAAAGATACAGAAATACCAAAATAATGTAAAAAAATAATTTAAAAGCTAAACATATCTATGGGATAGAAAAAAAATACATGCCCTTAAAGAACAGACTCATGTTTTTTAACATCAAAGTCATGACAGACAGCTCTGCTATTGGTTAAATGTGTGCTTATTCTTCAAAGCTGCTATGTTTGTGAACATCTAGCTTGGCAGATATAACAGCAATTTTCTTCCCACTCCAAACAGGAGGCATGGAGCAAACTCGCTATAAACCAGAACTTCCTCCTGCATTTCCCACTGTATTTCCAGGTCCTGTTCAACTTTTATCTCTTTGGGTGGGGGTTGGAGGAGGAAGTCTTCTATTTCTGGTAGAATATAAAGTAGTACAGTGTCAAACAAGACTGAAAACTTTACAACTTCCAACCAGTTCCTCCAATTCACTGTACAAAAATACACATTAAATCTATTTGTATTTAAAAACTACAGAAAAACTGATTTTCAGATAGTTCAGCTCACTGCTCCTACCTGAGACCTTGCTCACTGATGAGGCAAAGCTGCAGTCGGTCGGCAGATCCCCCTCACTTTCAGAGAGAGACAGCAAGTGCAGAAAGCTGGGTCTCTCTGGATCACTGTCCACATCAGTACTGCTCTCACATCCCTGGGGTTTGTAAAGAAACGTTTGTGTGAGCAACTCTTAGTTACGGTTTCAATCTTAACAAACCACATAAAGCATGACAGATGCAAAATTAACAGTAAAATTTAAAACCCAAACTGTTAATATTTTTACTCCACGAATCACCAGTAAGTGGGAAAAAAAAAAAAAAAAAAGACAAGGAAGTATTTTTTCAAGGATTTCTCAATACCAAAAAGTTCTAGTGACTACTTTTTAATCTGCTACAATGACCAGAAAGTTGGCAACACACAGAATCAAAGCCAGATCAAATGAGTAACTTCAAGAGAGCAAGCAGGAAAGGATGGTAGCTGATGATACGTTTTGCATTGCCATTTGTATTTACTGATTTTCTATGTCAAGACAAGGCAAAACTTTTAAATAAGCAGTTTCAAATAGTCACATAAATATCCATCTGTTGAAACAGACTTGAAAAAACTCTGAAATCCAATAAATTGGACATGTGCAAGCCTGTTTAAATTACCTCCTTCATACTGAAGTGACATTATTGGCAGCAAGATATGTCACCTAAACAAAGATTTCTGTTGCTGCTTTTAAAAAGATACCAAACATTTCATGGGATTTGAGCTTTCACTTACTGATAATGATTTGATGGTTTCCCCAGCTGGTCTCTTGCAATATGCCTGTTTGCTCTTCTGAAGGTAACACCTCCAAAAATTGCACAGAATTTCATCCTGATAAACAAAAAAAAAAAAGGATGGTAAATGGTACAATGTTTACCAGATCATTAATTGCTGAGAGAACAGAGCGTAATTTCTAACTCAGGAATATGAATAACATTCCATCTCTAATTTTATTAACTGTGATTTATAAAATATGTTTAAAAATTACCAGAGAAACAAATTTTATTTCATATGCTCAATGATTTTAAACAGGGACTTGTGTGATTCACTTTAAAAATTAAAATCTTTTAAATCCCACTTTCTGTAACATACACACACACAGAGTGTAGAACTCAAACTGACATCTACATACCTTCATTTGTGGACATACTCCTAATGCTTCTAGAGCTTCCACTTGTTTCTTGAGTACAAGCTGAAAGCCTTCACAAATATACCATTCACAGCCTCCATCTAAGGGGAAAAAAAAGGAAACAAACTATGTTTGTTTGTATTATTTTGGGTTTCTTTAACCTTATGCACACTTATCCCCATATCTCTATTTAATAATTTCAGACCCTAGTGCATAAACAGCTACACTGAACACTCCATTAACTTCCATTTATTCACAGCCTTAAACGAGAAGAAAAGTTACTGAACAAGAACTTCACACATTTCCCAAGAATAATATAATTCATTACAATGTCTAGTGTGGCATTTGTAATTGAGCAGAGCACTGTTAAATTGCCAGTTTAAAAATAACTGAGAACCTGCCATTAAAAATGAAATATGAACATTCCTTTCCCACTCCTGACACAGAAAACTGGAACATTACAGGAGTGAGTCAGGCAAAAAACAACCAATACCACTTCGGTGCTTTACCCTTCTCTCACACAGAATCACAAATGTTTAAATGAAAGAATATCCCAACTTCTAACAAATCCTAGCACAACATGAATTTCACAAGGAGTGGGCCTGCTCCAATCTGCTCACTATTTCTTCAGGCTGTTAGGCAGGTGAATTACTTTTCACCCTTACCTGTCTAAATTCACTACTAACCTCTTCTACAGGCTTTTGTTTTAGAAATTTTCTCTGCATTTCTCAACTCCCTTTTCATTCCTTCCACACCTGTTCTTCACTACTTCTGTTCCAAAACACACCTTGCATCTCACCATCTTGGACGTTATCTGCCCAAAGCTTCTGCCCTGCTATAATGATGATGCTCTTAACTGCTAACAGTGAACTAACAGACACAGCTTACTCCTATACATTCATGGAATTCAGTGTAACATGACTGCATTGTGCAGTTAAGGATTTCTTTCTTAAGAAGCCTGGGGTTGGCTAATGACCTTCTCAACAAGATAAATTAAAAGCATGACTGGTCCAGACTTCAGAATAAATACAGCAAAAGGAAAAGTGGAGGGGTCCTTTCACACCTCCTTTCACTTCCACATAATTGCTCTTTTCAAAGGAATGTAGCAATCTACTGCCTCTGCAACAGACCAAAGGTATTTGAGCATATCAGAGAGAGAGATAACCCCTTGCTTTATTTGGCATTTTAATGCAGTTCTGTTTTCTGAAAGTGACCACAACAGTAAGAGATGTATCCAGCCAACACAGCATACACACACAGCTCTAGCAGTAGCTTTACCACTACATCCTTATGCCCCAGATCCTTCTGTGTAATGACCACTATTCTTCTGAATATTCAGGAAATTAAAAGGAAAAAAGGGACTCTGGATGAAAGATGCAGCTCTGGTTCAGCTACTGGAACTGCATGAAATCTCTTCTGTGCAGTTTGTGTGTAAGCTGCAGGGCCAAATGCCTGTAACCCAGGCCAGACTGACACCACGAGCTGGACCACCATCACATCTCACTTGCCAAGACAAACAACCTCTCTGGTTTTGTGATAGCCATCACAGGGAAGGAACAAAGGGTCACCACATCTGAATGCATGCCTCCAGTAGCCTGAATAAGTATTTGCTTCCAGAAGTCAAAGCAGCAGTAGCACATAGCTCTATTCAATAAAAAATCCCCACCACTGGGCTCACCAGAGGTCACCTGTGGCTCAGGAAGTCACCAAGTGTGATCTCTGAAGGTTGGAACAGCATCAGGGAGGTGCATTTTGTTCCCACTCCTACAGTCTTTCCTGCCTATCCGTTTTTGTTCTCTACCAAAGACCTAATGGCCTAGGAGAGCAGTGGCTGAACAGCCACCCTTTTGCAAAATACAAACAGAAACTCATACATACCGGTTTTTTCCTGCTTTTTTAAACCTTTGGAGATTGATTGGACTCTTGAATTAGTAATAAAATCAGTGTTTACAACTTCTCTAGTTCTCTGCAAAACAGGAATACACATTAGCAAGAAAAAGAGACAGGTCTAACTTGCACAGATTGCCCCATCATAAAACATAATGAAGGAATTCACTCAAATTTCCTAAACTAACAGGAGACGAGACAGTCTGAACTCTTCATTCAGCAATTTCAAAAACAAACAATTACTATCATGGACACATAGGTGACATGCATCACAGTTTGCCTGAATTTGGACTGCATAAAGGCAGCAACGCCCAGACAATGCTTAAGGCATCTAGAGAGCACACTGACACCACAGCTACAGCAACACAGCAGGCCAAGATGGCTCATTCGAAATGTTGTGATTTCAAGGAACATTAGTTTTAAACAGTGTCAACTAAAGCATGATAAAGGAAGAATAAAAATACTGCCCTCAATGCAGAGAAAAAAAATCTGTAATTTTCTTATATAAAGTCAAGAAGCAATCAAAATAAACCTTTTCCAAGGCAGCAACTCATCTTTTTACCTCAGTAACGTTGTGGCAAGATCTACAATAAAATCTGCCTCCATCAGTGAGACCCCAGTTCACTTCTGAACACTGAGCACAGCGCTCATTAAAATCTCTCTGAAAGAAAGAAAAGCCAGAAGACTTTCACAATTGCTCAAGTAATACAAATGCCATTATTGCTAGGCTACTGCACAGCTCCTGAGATTATTTATAGAGGAGCGGATTTACACCCTTTGTGTTAGCTCTGGCTGGTAACAAGTGATCATCGCACTTGCTTTCAGCCGCAGGTAACTCTGAACACGTAATTACAGCTGCAAAGCGCCAGCTCCCGTGTTGTGTGTCAGAACAGCAGGAATGGCGATCCACGCCTCGCACACACGTGGCGGGGCTTTAAATAAAGCCACCCATCAGAAATTAGAGAGGAGATGCAAACTGGAGGGGGAGGCGAAAAGAAAAACAAATTTCTGGAACTACAAAGAAGCACACGCGGTGAGAGAAAGCCCGCACAGAGAAACCGGAGAGGGAGAGAGAAGAGGGAAACCGACGGAGTAAAACCAAGTGGTTTCCAGAATCGCCCACATGCGTGCTGGGGAGGGGCAGCTCCGCCGGGCCCGGCTGAGGGGCGGCCGGCGGCACATCCCGGGCCGGACCGAGCGCCGGCCAACGCCGAGGGGCCGGGCAGGGCCTCGCCCGCGCTCCGGGCCCCGGTGTGGGCAGGGCAGGACCGGGCCGGGGCAGGCAGCGCCCGCCGGCGCCTCTCGCTCTCCCCCCGCCGCCCGCAGCCGCTGCCCGCCCCGGGGAAGCGGCCTCGGCCCGGCGAACCCCGCAGGCCCCACCGTGTCCTCCTCGTCCATGGCGGCCGCGCCCCGGCAGCACCATGGCAACCGCGCCGGCGGCGCCGCGGCCCGCCGGGAAACCGCGGCCCCGGCGCTCGCGTTCCGGGCCGCCGCGGGGGCACAGCGCGGCTCCCGGGGACACGGGCGGTGCAAGGGCCGCACTGAGGGGACAGATCCCGGTGCTGGCACCAGTGGGAGGGAGAAGGGAGAAGGGAGAAAGGCTGTCCTGGGAGGTGGTGTGAGACACTGCGGCAGGCTGCTCAGCGAGGATGTAGGCGCCGCATCTTTGAAGGCCGGGTTGGATTTATGCCTTGAGGGGCTCCCTGAACAGGGGCTAGACTGTGTTAAAGGACGAAAGTAGGGATTTATTTAAAAGGATATAGCCTGGGCAGTACAAGAGCCTGGCCGTAGCTCCCTCCAAGATGGACTCCAAGTCACACATTTTTACACTTTATAAGTTTTGGTCCATTTACATATTGGGGTTAATTGTCCAGTTAGAGCTTCAGGTTATGAAGTCCCATTCTCCCAGTTTGCTCTTCTCTATTCGCTGCTCTTTAGACTTTTTGGGCCCAAAGCTGCAACAATATCCTTGGTTCTTGTGCTGGAAAAGGATTGTTTTGTCTGGCTAAACTGTGAGGAGAGCTTGCTAACACTATATGTGAAGTTCAGAGTTACACACTAATGCAGTACAGAATCTGGATAATATGAAAACTAAACCTTAAGGCATAAGAGGGGGTCTTGGGCAGCCTGGTCTGGTGGGGGGTGTCTCTGCCCATGGCAGGGCGGACTGGGGCTTGGTGGATCCCTTCCCACCCCTTAATATCCTATATAATTCTGTGACTTCAGCCATAGAGGAGACATGGAAGCTTCAAGGAGATGTGGGGCGTCCCAAGGACTGAAGGGTCCGTTCCATCACAGAATCAATTGGGTTCCTGAGATCGTCGAGTCCGCCACCCTGTCAACTAGACCATGGCACTCAGTGCCATGTCCACTCCTTCCTTAGAGACCTCCAGGGATGGTGACACTGCCACATCCCTGGGCAGCCCGTTCCAAAGCCTAATCACCACTTCTGTGAATAAATCCTTCCTAAAGTCCAACCTAAACCTCCCTTGGCACATCTTAGGACTGACTACGTGTGCAGCTTAAGACCAAGACTGTGTGTGCCCTCTGAGCCTCAGCCCATCGCCATCCTCTCCACAGCTCCTGCATCCTCACCCTTGCACCGCCTCGGTGGCCCCAGCTGGTGACCACCAAGGCTGCGCCAAAGCTGTGGGAAGGGGGCTGCTGCTGCCTGTAAAGAAGGCCACATTTAAAGCTCATTTAACTATGTAAAAGTGTTTGGTGATCCTTGAATGAGGGAAACTACAATCTGAAATTCACTTTCAATTAAAAAACAACACCCAAACCTCCAGATCTTGATGTAGGTCTCTAATTTCTTGCATGGTAATAATAATGTTTTAAGATGTCTAAACACCAAGATCTATTATTGCAGGGAATTTGCCCACAAAATTGGAGAACAGGTTTAGGCCCTTTAATAAAAAAAAAAAAAAGTCCACTAAGTGAAGGCATGGGAAAAAATTAAAGTTAAAATATACATAGAAAGAGGTGAGGCTGCCTTGACAGCTGTGGTTACATTGATGTAGAGAGCTAGAGGGAAACTGTTTATGTTTAAGAAAAAGGTTATTACTCATACCAACTGTGATCTTTTTTCAGTGTGGGCTGAACATTTGTAACACCCATTACACATGTAATTCCTGCCATGTTAAAAAGGTGATTGTCAACCTCACAGAAATGTAGCTAATACTTTGATGAAACAGATCCTACTTGTGTTTTTAATTTCCATATTTTTTGTTTGTGGAAATACTGTTGTGGGAAAGCAAGGCCATCTTGTGTGACAGAGAGGGTTTGATCTTTTTCTAATGTATTTCTAAGATTAAATACTAGCTTGAAAAAAAATCACATCTGTAGCTGTGATAAGAGAGGAAGAGGTGTGTTCCAGTGCAGAAGATAACACATTGCTCCTGCTGAGAGAAGTGCTCATGTGTGACTCAACACTGTGAGCGGGCAGTGGGCCTGCTCAGTGGATTTAACTAAATTGAAGAATTTGTTTAAATTAAGTGTGGAACTGACTGCTTTGATGAGGCAGGACCTCAGAGTTAGGTCTTCTGTTTCCTAATTACCGCTTGTCCATAAAATATTAAAGGAAGAGTAATCACAGGGCTGCCATTTTGTTAAAACCTGATCATTTCATATTTAATGACAGTAGCTGAAGATAAGCAAGAAAAGAAGAAAGATGTGGGGGACTGCACAAGGAGCTGTGTAGGTATAATTGTGGCCATACTGGTGCAACATGCCAGTAAAATTTTTGAACAGGAAAGCCCTTACTCTCTGTTGCTGGACAACCCACACTGCTTCTCTGAGCTTCATTTTCCATGAAGGTGAAACAGATGTGAAAAGGTACCAACTTTTGGAAAGAAACTTCTACAAAGACTGATATGAATATTACTAGTTACTTATTAGTGTCCAGGCTCCCTATAAATGCAGTTTCTGTAGCTATTTCTGAAGTCCATCAATTAATTAGTGCAGACTACTAATCTGGCAGGAAAAAAAAAAGTCTAACAGGGTTACCAAGTCTTATAACTATTTCTTAAATTTTTTTTTGAAATTACATGTATATAAAACCGGTTTTTCAGCATATAAAATTATGTGTAACCTTTGTCCCTAATTACAAGTTACCCAAGCATACTGATAGGGGTATGATAATTTCAAAGCCAGGAGACAGACTGTCTTCCTGCTTTGGCTCACTTTTCTAATTAAGATCATTATGCATAGTAGTCAGATTGATTCAAGGCTTAGATAAATAACACGTCCTGTTGTTTCCATTGATTTGAATTTTTAATGAACTGAGTTCCATTGCTGATATTATATTTCTGGTTCTTGACTGCAGACTTTCTGCATGTGAAAATGTGAAAAATACATATTGGACTGAAAGACATGTCCCTTGGCCTGTCCTTTGGGCTACTGTTCATGAAATTGTGCTGGCTCCAGGATACAAACTTCTGTAGCAGAGATTCTCCCCAGAGTCTTTACCCATTGTCAGACACCTACTACAAAGAGTTAGAGCAGAACAGCAACCTCAGCTGCCCCAAAGATTGTGCACAGGGCAGATCTACCAGATTCAAATTTATAGAAAATGCACGCAATTATTAACATGCAAAATTTCATGTCTGCACCATCTCTCCATGGAAGAACGCGTGTTTAAAGGCAGACAGAAAACAAAAGAGAAATTAGGAGAACAAGAAGCAAGTGGCTTCACTGTAACTGATCTTTAGAGACCACGCTGTGGAAGGGGTCAGGGGGAGAAGCTGGGCCAGCAGTGGAGGCAAAGGTGCAGCAAGTTGTGCAAGGACAAAGGTGGGAACAGCAGCAAGGCGTGGGGGTTACAGCAAGCTCGGCAGGGAGGGATAACCAGGGAGGGGCTGAGCTCAGCACAGCTTTGAAGGAAGCGACAAGAATGAATTTAACGTTACAGTTCAGACACACCCAGCATTGCCTTGCTATAGTGTTTGTTATACAGATTCAGCTTTCAAATTTTACTTAGTTAAATAAATTTCTGTTCCTGTTGTGGAAAACCTGAAAATATGACCTAAAACATATAAATCACCAGAGAGCAAATAATATTTTTTCCCAAAGTTTACTCAGGTTTTCTTAGCATTTTCCTAAGATGTAAGCAACAGGAATTTGAATTTCTGATTACCAAACGCCGCAATATTGTACCCAAGAGGGAGGGCAAACTGATCCAGTCTTAGGCACTAAGTTTGGGGTTAACACCATCAGCCTTTGCTTTACGCACATGCTTCAGCCCAGTCCACCTCGCAGAGTTACTGTGTGGTGCCATGGTCCCAGCCCAGGTTCAGCTGGGGCTCTCCCTGCCCGCAGAGCTGATGATCAGCTTTGTGGTCACCCAGCCAGGGGGTCTGGGGACACAGACCTCAGGGCAGGACCTCACATTCAGACGAGCTGCTCGAGCAGGCAAAACTCTGGGGGACCATGCTAGCACAAGGCCAGCCACAGAGTGATTTGAGAGGTCTTCTGGGGATGCTGAAGTCCTGGCTGGAGTCAAGTGAACACCTCGTAGTGTGTCTTGGCCTTCAAAGGCAAGATGTCTTTCCTGAGGAGCACCACACTGCCCTCCTGCTGCCCATGCTCTCAGAGATTGCACCCCTCAATACCTGCTGACAGAGGTATGGAGTAGGGGAAGGACACTTGTAGGAGAGAAGCCACAAAGGAACAGAGCAGGCAGTGAGTATTTGAATGTCCCAGTTCATAAAGGCATCTATAATTCCTTTATTTTCTTGTTTTTCAGATTTTATTGAGCAACTGACATGAAATCTTCCTTCAAATTGTAATACTTCAGTAGTGTCAGGCTTTGTCTAGTTTTCAGCTTTACTGAAAGAAAAATATGCTACATACTAAAGGGGCTCTTGGCTTCCGTTGTAGCATTGTGCATACATAGTGCCATGATGATTGTTCTCAAGATCATTCTGAGATACATTTAATCCACAAAAGCAGTGGTATTTTTAAAGGAATTGAGAGCCACCTTGTGGAGCAGCGATTCACAAAGGGTTCCAAAAAATACGGCTGGGAACAGCTACTCACAGCTAGAAATTCAGATCCAGTGTGATCGAAGATTGTCAGTCTGGAAAGCATGCACATGTCTGTGCATATTTAGTGCACAGTGCATCACAGAACTCCTCTGCTGACTAACACTGGATGGCAAAGAAATGTATTTGTGGGCAGTGGCAGGTAGGAATGCAAAACTGTCAGAAAAGTGCAGAAAGCAGCACAATCGGGGAAGCAAAGTAAGGTGCTCACTATGACCGACGCAGCTTAGGTGTGTGGGGGTGTTGTTCACAGGGCATTTTTCACCATATAATTAATTAAACCCTCAAAAATGCTGGTAAGTTTTGGAATCATCATGTGTAGATTTCTGTCACAGGTTTGTTTTCTTCTCCAGTCATTTATAAACATGGAGAATTAGGATTGCCAGAGCTCAAATACTCCATAACCAGAGAAATAGCAAAAATGGGATAATTTATGTGAGACTTACTTCTTCACAGAAGTCAAGAGCAGTCTTTTTTTATCAGTCTTTGAGGCTGCAGCATGGACTATGAAATGTTTCATTTACCATTTCTTTCCCATCACTCCTCATGAGGGACTCTGAGCTGCTTGTCAGTACTGATATGTGGATACCAGCACATGATCTTGCCAAACAAAAAACTATTTGCTTTTTTCAAATCTTCTTGGTCTTTTCCAAGACCTTAATGCAGCAGCAACTTTATCCTCAGCACATTAGATGATACCTTAAAAATGTATTTTATGTAAGGACAAGTTTCTAAAAGTCTCTCTGAGTAGTAGACCTTAAGTATCTGAAGAAACTCAAAACAAAACAGAACCAAACCAAAAACCAAAAACCAAACCAAACAAACAAACAAACAAAAACCACTAACCCCCCACCCAAAACCAAAACAAAACAGGGCTGTGATGGTCAGATAATCCTCCAGGTGCTAGAGAAGCCAGTGCTGAGGCAAATGATTCATAGTCCACTGATAATCAGTCTAGTTATTGAATCATGATACAACTGTGATACGTGTTTTACCTATTTTCTACTGAGTGAATTTTAAGTTTTGGAAATTTTTAAAATTAGTTACACATTAGCAGAGCTTGAAGTTAAGTTAAATTTCAGAACAGATACTACTTTCAAAATCTTTGTTAGCCAAACAGTCACTAGTATCCCAAAGCATGGTACAAAGCAAGTAGAATGTGAAAGCAACCTGAGAGGTCATTCTTTTTAGACCAAGTGCATATCCTTTATGCTTAATAGAGTTCAGTTTTCCTCTTTGTTCAAATGTTTTGGTAAACAGGAGCTATCTATGGATATCATTAATGGTTGCTTCAGATTGGATTAATTTTTTCCCCCAGTAATTTAAATGTAACCACTTATAAAATGGCATGTGGTAGTAGGAGAAAATTCAGAAAAAGTTACCACAAGGCTATGGCAAGGACTCAACACCTTCTGATTTCAAAACTATGGAAATCTCAAAAAAAGTCTGCAACTTTTCCTGTCATACTTCATTCCATCATGCTTCCAAGAGGCTATGGTACATGGATAGGAGGTTTTCAATATTTGTTCCAAAAAAACTGTGAGAGATGATTTCACATTATAATAATTAGATGTGAAGGGGAGCCAAATCTAGAAGAAATAGAAATAAGTAGAATGCAATCCCCTATTTTCAGAATGTTCCCAAGCTGTGGTCTCAAGTCTGCACTTTTCAAGTTGTCTCTGTCAAGAAGGGAACATAGCAGCATTCAGGAGAATCCAGAAGAACCGGTAGGATCACCCTAGCCAGGGTGCTGTACTCTTCAAAACCAACATGCATGTTCAAGGTTACAAAGGATGTTGATAAATGCTGTTCTAAACTAGACATGGTCCTGGCAAAGTGAATTTTCTGTGAAGAAAATTAAACCAAGAATAGTATTTAATACACCCTTAAAATAAAGAATAGAATATTGTTTCTCAATTTCTATTCCCCACCCACAATACACAGCTTTTATGATAGTTTTTATTGTAGATACATATGCAGGTTCATGGCATTTAACAACAGAGTTTAGAAAGATAAATTTTCTGTTCTAACTACAATACTAAAAAAAAAGCAATTAAATTTTAGGACCCCCTGCAATTCGTGAACTATTTTTAAAGGGTAGGCTATAAAACATACTAGAGTGTGCTATTAATAAAAATGAAAATATAGTTAAGTTGATGCATAGCACTGGTTTGATTTACAATCTCATTTCCCCAATGGTTTTTGCCCTCTATTTCTCACCATCTATTTTTCTGTCCCTTTCTTTCTGAAGAAAGAAAAGGTCACCATCCCTATTCAAAACTTGATTAAGTCTTTTAGTTGCAGCATGCTATGGGACCTAGAACATATTGTGTCTCAGCAAGGCTCATTGCTGTTTTGAGCTCACCAGTGCATTGGGGTATTTGTCATGGTGGTGGTACTAAATAAACCTTAATGACCAAGGGTTGGAGCTGTGATGGTTCTTTTGTTTGTCTCACCACTACATAATATACTTAAAATAACTTTTTTTTCTGTAGTTACACAGAAAGGTCACAGAGGAAAGCTTTGCTCCTTCAATGATGAATCATAAAATCATTACAGAATCACCAAATGGTTTGGGTTGGAACAGACTTTAAAGGTTGTCCAGTTCCAACCCCCTGCCATGGGCAGGGACGCCTTTCACTAAGGCAGTTTGCTCAGAACCCCATCCAACCTGGCCTTGAACATTTTTAGTGATGCAGCATCCACAGGTTCTCTGGCAACCTGTTCCAGTGTCTCAACACCCTCACAGGAAATAATTTCTTCCTAATTTCTAATCTAAACCTATTTCTGCACATCTTTGTTTTAATTATTAATTATATAATGGGAACTTCAAAAGTGCAGAAAGTCAGGATGCACCTGAGACTCTGTGAGGACCTGTTAGAGTACTCCAAATTGTGTTTCAGCCCTGTTTTATGAGTACAGTTCTAAGAAATTTTTAGCTTAAGCAGGTGCATTTCACAGTGACAAAGGAATCATGCATTATAATGAGGAGAAAAGTGCCAAAGCCAAATTTTAAGAGCTTTTGTGCAATAAGAAGAAAGCTAGGGATGAGTCATGTTATTTTCAGCTTTTTATGTTTCATCTTAAAACTTAATGGTTTTTTAACAATGTTGTTTCTGCTTGAGGACAGTAATTTAATTATGATTGAAAGTTGTCCATCTGGTGGCCTTTTAGTGCCATTAAAAGTACTGATTGTATTCCTGCAGTGGTTGTTTTTCTGTTTTTAATCATAAAGCTGTTTGGCTCTTCATTAAAGTATAAGCTTCAAGATCCCACACAAAATTTGTTAAGACAGTGGAAATTTTCTCAACCATTTCAATGGAGTTTTGATCATATCCACTTGGACACTGACCCAGGCTAGATGTATGAGTGCATACAGCAGCAATTATCCTAGAAGATTGTATTTAGCCTTAGCTCACCCTTGGGAAACAGGAGGATCACTGTCACCACTCGCAGATGGATCTGTAAATCTGCACACCACGAGTTGTCTTAGTCAGATCAACGCATAATCCTGGAGCACGTTATTCTGGAGCGATAGCTCCCTATTGCATCAGGGATTTCACTCCCTGCCATGTCTTTGGTATTTGTTTACTTATTTTTTATTTATTTATTTATTTATTCATACCAGCTTTTCTGTTCCTGGTAGGTGAGGAACTTTTAAGTAATAATTTCCTTACACCTTCCCCTTCTTGGTTCAGTCTGCACACAGAAAATGTTATACTTTGGCTATACAGCTTTTGAAAAAATAGTCATTATCTTTCCCTATCCTTGCTACCTACCTAAAGCACCTCTTTAAATTAGTTTTACTCAGAAGATACTTTGAAAACAGGAAGGTGGGATGCAAATCCCCAACACACAAGGAGTGCTCTGGGAATTCCACCCTTGCCCAGAGGAAAATCCAGCACATTTCTGTGTAATAAAGTCACCTTTGCTTAGTGGTCTGCTCACAATCTGAAGGTAGTGTGGGGAATCATGTGGCCTCATGGCACAGGAATTTGGGTCTTGATTTTACTCAGGGGTTTTTTTGGGTTTTTTTTGGTTTTTTTTTTTTTTTGATGGTAGCTAAAGAGATATTTGCTTTCTCACATGAATATAATGTGTGGTAAAAAGGCCACGTGACCAAATTACTGGTGCCTTCACCATCTTTATTCTATTTCTACTTTTTAGCCACATACATAAGGCACTACATGCTAATTCAAGAGTATACACAAGATAGGGAAGGGATAATTTACTGATTTTAAAATTCTAATGTACTCTAAGTATCCTTCACAATCATCAGAAAGTAAGAAAAAGGAGATCTCAAAGTCAGACCAGGAATCTTATTTTCATCTATCCCTGTCCATAAGACAAGGGCAAACAAACCTAAACAACTGCATAAACAACATCCACCCATGCCCAGAATTGTTCACACCATTTAGGCAATTTAAAGCAGTAAACACAGATAAGCAATCTGCATAGAAGCAGCTTAGGTGACCACAAATGGATACCACTGTTTAATTCAACCCTCCCTCACCTAAACAAGTTTGTTTTCTCAGCGGTGTTTATTTGTATAAGGGAGTGCTAGGGAAAAAAATTCCATCCTCCTCCAGATTATCTGCTTCAATGTTGTGAAAATTCAGTATTTCCCCAGCATGGGAATATATTCCTCCTACAGACACAATCTGTATTTTGTGGTCTCGCCAACATTTGTTAGCTGGTTGGGGTTTTTCTCCCCTGTAGCTCATAGCATTTAGCTGGGACTAGAGCTGATCTTTGAAATGGGAGAAGTCCTACAAGGCTCCGTCTGGAAGGGAAACCCCATCTGATCAGCATTTCTGTCTCGAGAGGCAGGAAAATGGGGGAAGGAGACATAAGGCCAAAGTAGATACATAAAGGTTTGAAAAAAACAAATGGGGGATGGTGGCAGGGAAATGTTTTTCTCCTTTTCATAAATTTTCTTCTGCTGGACAATGGAAATGGTGAGGAAAAAAGGTAAGAAAAGCTTTTGTGGGAATTTTTTTTTTTTTAAGTCCACAGTGAAATAGTTGTCTGGCTCAAAACTGTAAACATGTCAAGTGGTCAAAATGTTTTTCCCTAGCTCATACACACTTCAATATTTTTCACTTTCCTGTGAAAATGTACAATATTAGGCAATAGCTCATCCTGTGTGGTGATGCTGGCCTGGATACTGGAGGCTGCACTTGCTGTCAGTCCTACTGAGCTGTAGCTTGGTTAATCTCCCAGGCAGAGGAGAGCCCATGTGTTTCAGGTTGCCTCTGTCTTCCTTCTTGTCTTTCTGTGCAAACATAGACCTGGGAGGATGGGATGAGGGAGCCTGTGCTCTCTTCCCCTCTCTCTGGAGTTTTGTGGTGTCCCTGATCAGGCCAAGGAGCACAGCTGGGGCTGGATGGGTATGTGGAGCAGTGCTGAGGTAGGGCAATGGAAGTGCTATGGAAAAAGGAAATAGACATGGGATGAGAACTTCTGTATCTACAACTACATTCCAAATGTGAGGCTACCACAGTTTTCCCCTATCTACAACCAAAAAAGTCTTGGAAACATCTTCAAAATCCACATCATGTTCTTCAAAGAAATTTGAGATAGTTCCCTGATACTTAGGACCTGGCACATGAGCTTTGACATTTCAGGGTGGGTGTCTTTGAGATACCTCAAACTTTGCCAAGGTAGTGAGAAATTGTCTATATTTTATTCTTTACTGCAGCCCAGTGCAGCCATTTTCCTGTCAAACAAAAGATCTGCATATGCAAGGTGAATACATGAAACTGGTGCAGAAATAACATCTGAAGTGAAAATCTGCCCACTTTCCACACTTATTCATTCTCAAACCCATGAGAAAAAGCAACACATGGTTTACTTTGCTTTGTTATTTCTAAACTTGCAGGAAGGTCCTTTCAACAAAATTATATAGTAAAGTATGTTAAAATAATCCATTCACAAAGCAAGTCTGAAATAACTTTGAAGCATGGGCTGACAGTGACAGAAAGTACTCGTATGTGACCCTTAGCTTCAAAAGAGTTAAGAATGTGCTGGCAACGGCACAGAGATTATCTCCACCCACACAGGAGAACATACATGGCGGAGTAGCTCTGTAGCACACAGGGAAACAAAACAGTCTAGCCCAGAATTATCCTTGTGAAGGAAATCGTGCTCTCTGCTACCCAGCAACCTGGTTTCCAACCTGGCAAACAGATTAGAGACCTGCACTCATGTCTGAACTCTCCAGCTTCATGTCTCCATCACTCCTTGGATAGGGTGGAACCACCAAGAGAAAGAACAGCTAAAATTTATTTACATTTTGTCTACGGAAAAAAATCAAGGTGGAAAATATGATCCAGGTCTTCACAGCAATCCTGATGTCAATGATCTGGTGTCCCATGCAGGTGCTGACCAGCTGCTGCAGAGCACTCCCCAGTGTCTGGGGAGATGCTGCTGGGGTGTGCCAGGCTGGCAGAGCCACTACATTGCTTCTCCCTGGTTTTGCCTGGAGCTTTCCATACAAATGCTTCTATGCACTCCTGGCTCCAAAGACTTCATCATTAAGGAAGGTAAAGTAATATGTGAGGAGACTGAAAAGAAGTAAAATCAGCTATTTATATATCTCAATATTTAATATGTAGCTTCAATTGTCACAGCTCTCCACTCAAACATCACATTCAGGGAATGTCTTGTATTAAGAAGCAGGCCTTGGGGATGGCTTTACACAGTTTAAACATTTTCTGGGCCTAGCTCAGAATAGTATCATGAAGAACATTCTCACTAGAACCAGAAAAGACAGAATAAGTTTCTCAGTCTTTTTCTGAGGCAGAAAGAGATAGGAAAATTCATGTTTTCTACTTCTTTTTGAAACTCTCAATTTATGAATCACAATTTGATTGTCACTGAACCTCAGGTTATGTCATATGCTTTCTATCTGGGATGCTTATCATCAAGAGAGCATGAGGTTCATTGAAGATGTGGTCGCTGTGGTCAGTTCACAGCGATCGGGCAGGAAACTGTTGTTTACAGAATGTATATGACAAGCTGGGTCCTCTTTTCCATTCACCTTCCCTGCCCTTCTCAAGAGTGTTAACTCCTTTTGTCTCCTAGTCAGTCTTATCAGTAGCCTTTTAACTCCAAACACACAAAGCGAAGCACCTGAAGGAGGTAATATCTCAACTGAGGATTTTCACTGTATGACCCTCTGAGAACAGCTGACAGCCCTTTGCAGTTTCCTTCTTACTCTTATCTCTTATCTAAACTCAGTATTGCTGAATGGAAAAGCTGTTGGTAGCTGAGTGACAACCACCAGTATCCCAGTGCTGGGGAAGATCTGGTGGGTGCTCTGGCATGGAGGCTGCTGAGGCAGGAGACATCTGTCCAGCTGTGTTGAGGTGTCAGGTGTATTTAGGATCTCACGTGATTAGCAGCATGAAGTTGTGTCAGAGGAGGCTTAGGTTAGATATCAGGAAAAGGTTCTTCACCTAGAGGGTGGCTGGGCACTGAAACAGGCTCCCCAAGGAAGTGGTCACAGCACCAAGCCCGACACAGCTCAAGAAGTATTTGGACAAGGCACTTGGGCATGTGATGGGACTCTTGGGTTTGTCCTTTGCACGACCAGGAGTTGGACTTCAATGAGCCTTGGGGGTCCCTTCCAACTCAGGACATTCTATTATTCTGTGATATAGTCTATCCAAATTCACTTGTGCTTGGGCTTCTGCAGTGTAGGCTCTTGGTGCCAGTGGCACCTACACTCAGGAAGTACATTCCTCTAATTTCAGCTTATTAGGAACATCTATAATAAAGCTCCGAATTTCAATAATTTGGATCAAATTTGGGTTACATTCCTGAAGTGAGCACTGTGATAAACAAACCCCAAAGTGATAAAAGCCACTGAAACACTATACCCATATCCCTATAATTGTGTGCATTCATGTGTATAGTGTAGGGCCTATGATATCCAAAAAACTACTAGTTTGCAGTTCTCTGAAAAAGTGGAAAAGATTCTCATATCAGTTCCCATTTCCTTTTCTAAGCACCTTTAGTGCAGGCTAGATGAAAGCAAGGTTCTGTGGAAGTTTGCTACAACACAGGGCATTGCTGATGCACCTTCCTTTGCTGCAGTAGCTGCTGTCAAACCTGTTCCAAGGAAACCCTGTTCCCCTTTCCCATCCCCTACACTGGTAGTTCTTCTCATATTACTGTTCATAAAGTATGAGTATGGATACACACTGTACACTTTTAAACCATTTACCAGTGTTTCTCAAGAACAGAACAGCTAGGAAGCTCTCTAGGCTGTGACAGAAGTTAGGTCTGGCTGCTGCACTGCAGCGAGGCTGGTATCATTATGTTGCCTTGTTTAACACAGATTGCTTGCCAATAAAGTCAATACTTCTACACATTTAGATGGTTGGTTGCCAGGTTTGAAACAATAAATATGGTGAAACAAATACAAACAGTGCAAAGGAGTTTTCAGGCTTTCAAATGTAGCCCTGGTTTGCAGAACTTGTGCAGTTGTGCCCAGCCCTGGAGCGGAGCTGCAAGGCTGGCTGGTAGCCATCAGAGCTGTAAATAAAACCAATGTTTTCTGAGTCCTTAATAAATAACAGCTGTGGGAGGTCTGGTGATACTCTTGAAGCAAAAGCTTAATAGATAGAAGAGAATTTGCTTTATAAAATATAAGAAGAATAAGAAATAATTCAGAGAATGAGAAGCAGTGAGGAAGTGTCTGTATGTGGGCACCTACTTCTAGTTTCATTCCCACAAGCAATATAAGATGCATAAATTATTCTCTCTGTGCTGGGAAAAGAAAGGGGCAGCCTCAGGACTATTAGCAGTGATAAAACCTTTGCATTTGAGCACTGTGAAGAAACACACATCCTTCTGAAATACTGATAGAGTGTCTAAGCCATGTGCATGCAACAGCTCCTACATTTACTGCAGGTTGGAGCTGTGTCATCTCACGTGGATCCAGTCTGCAGACAAGCACCTTTGTATTATGGTGAGACAATGAATTAGGTAGAAAGAAATCATGCTGTCTCATTAAGGTAAGATTACAGCATTCATCAGGGGAATATAGGTTGATGAGCAGAAGCAGCATTTGGAGAAGATGTGCAAGATTTGAATCAGGAGAAGAGCTTCAGTTCTTCTCTTTACAGGTCCCTTTGGCTGGTTCAGGTTGTAAGGATGGCAAGGGAACCAGACTGCTTGAAACAAAGTCCAGTTCCTTTCCAGGTCTTGCCAAAATCCTTTCCAGCATCTTAGCCAATGGGAATGGCAAAGGCAGTGCCCTTCTTTGCACTAGAGTCACCTCCTCAGAGACATCCCAGGACATTGTGGGGGATAAAAAAGGGGAGTATTCTTAAAGTAAAGCTCTTCTGGAGAGGGAAGCTGCACCTGGCAAGAGAGATGCAAGCTGAGGTCTCCCAACACACTCTTCAATATAAAATGACACTGTGTTACTTCCAAGCAATGCAAATAAAGATGCTTATGGCATATTGGTTTTATAAATATACTTTTTTTGCATAAAATTGTGCGCCTAATAGATTACAAAGTACTAATGTGTTCTTCAAAGCCTTTTCATAATAATTCTGCTTTTTATTCTGAGGCAGTTAAACCATCAAATAAACAAATTCTTGCATTTCCAATAAATATATTGGATGCTTCCTAGTAAAAAAATCAATTAATCACATTAGTAATATATATTGCCTTATACAGGTTAATTTATCCTTGAACACATCATTAAATTTATAATGATTTGAAATTACATCATTCATACCCACTGACATTCTACTGATAAACCACATTTAGCAGAAACAGCTGCATAAATATTTATTAATTGAGCCCTTAAGCAAATGGTTACAGTAATCAATTATTTGCCATATTTCTAAATAATGAAACTGGGCTAAATTCCTACCTGATGTAATGCCACTGTCTTCAGAACACTCTGTTTATCTCCTGGTACTCAGGTAATTTGTTACTTGCACTTGACCAAACATTTTAGAATTCTCTAAATTGAGGTATATGTACAGGTTTACATCCCCATTCTGGAAAATCTCATAGCTTGTCCTTAACAAAGACCTTTCTGTAGGAATAGGGGTGTCAAATTATGTGTTTCTAAGGGTTCAGCTTTCTGGCATATAAATAGCTCAGGGGCCTACTGGGGTGCAGGTAGCTATCCCAATCATTGATGAATGAAATATCAATGGAAATGTAATCCTCTACTGTAATTTTGAGATTTTTCTTTAGTTGAATTCCAGTATTGCTTTCATGCCACTGTCCTGTTAAACACATCATTGGTTTATCTGGATTGTACTGCAGTGACTGACAGTAAATAAGTCATCACACATTTTAAATACTGTGGGTGTGTATCTGCTGTTTCAATGCTGGACTATAAGCAGCCACTTCATTAATATATTTGGCTTCCCGTTGTTTTTATCAGTCTGAGATTTCCATTTCTTATTATTACATTTATTTGCTTTGTGAGTTTGAAGTGTAAGGATTTTTGATGGTTTCCAGTGTACACATAGTTTTCCTGAGGCACACATCAAGGAGGGACTATGATCATTCTCCTAGGGAAAAAAACTTTGCCAAAGTAGGTAGTTTGGAATACTCCTTTCCAAGCAGAATGCAGAGAGAGAAACAAATATTTCTTTTAAATCTGTCCAGGACTACATACTGTTACTGTTTGGGCAGATTTAAAAATCCTATTATCCATCTGGGAGCTCAGTGTGATTTAGCTGCCAGTACAAGTGTGCCCAAGCACCCTGGCAGCCAGCCCTGGGGGTTCCCAGGGTCCCTGGGGGAGGTTTACCTGTTCCCATTGTCCATGCATATTCAGCCTCCTCTGAGGCTGAACCCAGACATGGTAGATCCCATGGAGCAGGAATCTCTGCTGGCCATGAGTCAGAGAGGGCGCTATGGGCTACACAGTCTCCGCATTTATTTTGTATTTATGAATTTACTGCTTGTAAAGCTGCAGCAGAGGAGCCCAGCCATAAAACTCTGTTCCATAAGCTCTGATCTGGATTAACCCTCAGTCAAGTCCTAAAATCTGGCTTGCAGAGGCTGCTGTTTTGTATGTCTTCCGCGTATTTTTTAATTTCTAGTCAACTTTCCCTGAACCCATGAAGAGCAGAATTTCCTTAAATATGTGGTATGATTGACTGCAGGAGGTGCCTCAGTGACTGTGCTTTATTTTTCCATAATGGCATTCTCCAGGCTTCTGCTGGAATTAATGTAGTTTATCTATTGATTGAATGAATTGCTGCCCTTGCCAGGTATTTGTCATCTCTCGCTACCGTTTGGAATACAGAAATACATTTTAGAGTGGGGGTTTATTTTTATTTTTGGCAGGTTGGTGAAGCTTTTATTCCAATAGCAACATTGAGCTGTGCTTAATGTGTTACAGCTACTTCTTTGGCTTTAAGACTGGGGATGTAAAGATGGTTTTGGCCCATGGTACAGTATCAGCACATATGGAAACACAAATGGTCACAAAACCTTCTTGATTTAAAAGGTGGGTTTTATTTTCTTTTTACTAAAGCTCTGTAATTTCCTGAGTGTCAGATATTTGTAGTGATGACCCTTGCTTTGCGTATTGCAATGAAGAAAGCCTTAGCTGGGTGTTGAAGCTGTTAAGTTAATACAAGGGTTTTCATAGGGGAAATTGTGAGAGCAGGTTGAATAGTGCTCCAGAAAGGTGAAGACTCATTTATGACTGTTGAAAATATTTCCCTTTCTTTGCTCCAAACCTATATGCTTAGAACAACTAAAATTTTCCATGCCTTTACACACAATGCAAGCCTGATAAATGTTCTGTCATTTGTATTATTTTGGACAAGATGTAAGTATAGAAATAATTCTCATTCTATTTTTGTCCTTAGCAGATTGGCTCAGTACAATGGACAGGACTACATTTTCCTACAAGGATAATTCACAAAGTCACTGGCTTCCATCCCATTTTTGACTGAATCTTCTTAATTTCTTGCCAAGAATTTCAGTGCTTACCTAAGAAACTCATGCCAGGATTCAACAACTCATGTAATCTGCAAGATCCTATCAAAAGTCATTAAACCACGCTGCTACATGAGTCAGTTAGCAGACATATAGGCCCAAAGCTATACCTGCCTCACTTTCTCTGCATATCCAAGAGTGGGAGTGGAAGTGACAACAAAGGGGCTTCATTTTTAACTATTCCACCTGATAGGATCTACCTGAAATGTCATCTCTGACACATGAAGGGGCTCTGCCCTGGGAAACACAAAAAAAGAAAGGGTCCTTGATGTTTTTTCAACATCTTCAGGTTAAAAGAGATTTTTCAGAGGTCTAAGAGAGACCTCATGATAACTGCTGCAATGCTATTGGAGATGTTCTATATGAAAAATAAAGAGCTCCTACAAAAGTTCTTTCAAAAACCTTTAAAATATAAAATATTAGGTGACCTAAGTATATGCTAATAGTCTCCTCATTAATGCTGTTCTTGCAATATGTAATATATTAGGTCTAGCTGATGTGAAAAGGGAAGGCCTGCACAAGATCTAACTAAACCACTGAATATTTTTAGTTGTTCTGAAAATCAAAGCTTCTAAAAAAAATGCAATCTTTTATAATATATCTTTTAATCTGTCATCTCTTATAGTGCAGCTAAATTATCTACTAATATTCAGATTTTTCCCAAAATCCCTTATGAAAAGTAAATATATATGTAAGTAAGACGTATATATACACAGACCAAAAAATGCTTCAGTTTAGCAAAGAGTCATACCCTAGAAATGTTTTTTGTCTCTGTCTATATATACATCAAGGTTAAGAGTTGCCACGCAAGGTGGCTGTTGAAGAAGCATGACTATAAAAAACTCCTTGAGTCTATGGAGGACAATATGTTTAGTGCACAAAAATAAATACTCATGTAAAATTGATTGGGAAAAAATTAAAATCGGATAATTATAGTTATAAATCCACTGGAACAGTGGGATGTGAACAGCGTGGTTTGATTAGACGATTTGCAAGTTGATTAGTGATCCTTATCTTTTCCTCCAGCATTTAATTGCCCCTGTTGGTCGTAGTTGGCCTGATGAGAGATCTCAAGGCAGAATTTAGCACCTAATCACGAGGGCAGGTGCTCTGAGAGCAACCTCAACTCCCAGTGGAGATCCAAACTCTCCCAGAGCAATCTTCAGGAGGGATTTGCACTGTGCCAGGGGAATTTGGTGCAGGATGACTTTATTCCCAAGTCTCTGTGGTATATGCCAAGCAGCTTTCCTATCTTCTCAGTCTAGTAGCTGTGGCTGACTTGCACTCCCAAATGCTTGCTTTCCCTGGAGGACCCTGGGTGTTTCCTCCTCATCCATAAACCTTCTCCTGGAAACTAATTTTTTTATTTTGCAGTAGTGCCCAGGCCTTTCCTCTAGTAGGTCCAGAATCTTTGCTAATGGCAGAGGGTGATGTACCCCAGTTTTTCCTGCAACCCAAACTGACCTCCCAACACCGAGTAGGCCCAATTGCATGGGGATAAGGAAGGCTGCCAGCACCTCCATTTTGTATCCTCTTTGCTTTAGTTTTCTCTAGGAAAAGAGGATACAAAATAAATGGAGAGGATTTATGCTTGTGTCCGACCCACCTGCTTGGACTTCAGCTAAATCCAGCGCCTTCATCTTTGCAAGGCAGCCATCAATAGGAGTCACCAACTGCATAAAAACATGACCCCAAAGCTTGGTGGTGTGGCTCCACGTGTTTGCCGAGGATTCAGCTGCTGTTGGTGGCACAAATCCATCACTCTTACCCAGGGAATGTTACTGGAGGAGGGCCCCCACCTACAGCAGCGCTTTGCTGGGGCTGAGCTCACCACCACCACCGCTGCTGGTTTCAAAAGGCAGACAGCAGAAGTGTTTCAAAAACAGGGTTGAGACACTCAATCTTTTAAAAATAATTGAAACTTCCAGTGTCTGGCTTTTACAGCCTTGCTTACCTCCCATGCATTGCTTCAAGATAAAGTCAACAACCCTACACAGAATGAAATACTGCATGAAACAGGGCTTTGATGCCAAATATTTCTCAGGGATGTTCATCTAATCTAACTTTAGACATTCAAACTTTGTAGGCTTAAGTTTAAGGTAAATTCCTTACACAGATCATTCTCATCTTATAATAAGAAGTTGCAGTGTCTCATTTCTTGTGACTATTTGGGAAATCTAAGGTAGCAAACACCAAGTTTACATTTTCCCTCACTGTAGTTGCCTGGCTTAAAGGCAGCAGTGGTCAGCTAATCTACTAAAGTTTCTTGCCCACTAATAGATTAATTCCAAAGTTACAGAAGAACCACAAAAATATTTTTAGTGCATGGCTCTGTCCTTGAAACTCCATCGTATACTTATCCTTATAATCCTGGAAGCCCTTCAGGTTTTCCTGAGCTGTATTTTGATCCTTCTGTCTCTGTCAGTGACAACTGTCATTAGCCTTGTCATGTTTTTGTTGAGCTCACTAATAAAGAAAAAATAGTTGATTCCAAGATCAGTTTTTTTAGTAGCACCCTAAATTGTTGTCTTATACCCCAATAGTTTTTAGCTCCTATTTTCATATTAGCCATTTCTTCACCCACCTTTGATATATTGCGCATTTAGTTATTTCTAAGGTGACATCATATGAAATACTTTACTTAGGAGGAGAAAAACATCAGGGATTTTCTCTGCTAAGAATCGATTAAGTTTATTAGAGATAGAGCAGGCTAGAGACCTACCTTGGATTAAGCTGTGCTAAACTATACTCTCTTGTCTATCTCTGCCAGCTGTCAAAATGAAAATAACAGTTGGTGTTTAGCTAGATGAAACATTTTCATGCTTTCTAAAATATAGAAGATACTCTTGTTTTTCTTCCAACATCTGTTCCTGAGGTAACATATCGATTTACTAGTTTGGGCAGGTTCCTGTGTTGGTTGTGTCAGGGATTTGGATAGAGATGGGATTTCTTTGTCTGAAAATATTAAGCCCTTAGATTTTTTCTGCTCCAGATGCTCTCTCATTCACCTGAGTCACACCATCTCAGCATGTCTCTGTGCTGACTAAAAACTGAAGCAAAGTTTTAATTTCATTTTTTTGGCCCATACTTAGTTTATCTTTTACCCCAACCCCCAATTTTTACTGCATAACAGCCTCAAATTCCTCTTTTTCCTCTCTATTTGTTTATATGACTAAAGAATATTTTACAACGTGTTTTTGATTTCCCTTGCAAGGTGTAACACAGCCCTGCTTTTGGCAGATCTCACTTTCTCCCTACACTTTCTGACCTATAAGATACAATTTTCCATGTTAGTCAGCCCCTTTTTTTTCCATTTCTTGTAGGCTCTTTGCCTGCTCCTCATATTCCTTTCTGGCTGGATTGTCACCAGTTGGGTCTGGAGTTCTTAATGAGTTTTTTCTCCTTCCTGAAATGCAGACACAGTTATATATCTTTGACTTCAAGAATCTCCTTTGCAGCCAAGTCTCAAAGTTCCATCATTCCTCTGAGACTGAAAAAAGCCAAGCACAAGAAGGCAGAAAAGCCTTTTTATCTTTCCATTCAGAAAGCGCTGTGATCTGCTTGATCATGGGTATTTTCTACAACCACCTCTTTGGTAACATCCTTACTGTGTTTGAATTAGCACTATCTCAATAAATATGTTCTTAAAAGATGTCTGCCAGCAGTCCAGAAACAGGAAGAATGGAACTATCATCACATGTGGCCTCAGTTTTATCATTGATATCATTCTGCTCTAGTATATCTCCAGGGGCACGAGGTCTCCCACAGTTCTGTTGACTGTCTAATACTATTCCACTGTCCCATAACTACAGTCACATTTTATCTAGTGGATCTATGCTACTGCTGTAGTCACATGAAGATTTATAGTGCTTTTCAAGAAGCCAATTGACCCTGATTAATTTTATTATATCATGCTTTTCCTTCTGCACACACTACCACATCAGTAATGTACAGTGCTTTTCTATCACGCCTACCTCCCTACCTGAGTTCTGCCTTGCTCTCAGTACTGTACTCCAGCCAGAAGGAACTTCCCACTATGTTGTAATTGCCTGGGTTCTGGTCCTGCACCAGAAGATTTGGCTCCTGCACCTCACCACATGGGCTCATTGTAGAGTGTCCAACAATCAGCTCTGGCACCCCAAACTCTCTCAATTTCCTTGCAAGTGAAGTTGATCCACTGCCTTTTGCTTACCTGGCCACCCATCTTGTGAATATAACTTTGTGTTTTTTGCTTGCTTTGCAGATTCCTATCTTAACTATGTTGGTTTTTTCCTTCTTCTTCACTTATTCCATTTTGTGTTTCCTACCTATTAACCTGGGTGAGATAACTTGAGTCTCTTCCAGCCTTAACCTTGGCACTTTAATTCTCCATGTACAAAGGCAGTTCAGTTCACTGAAGACAATTTTCCTCCTGTGAAAGCTTTCCAGTAATTTAATGTGCCAAAACCATCCTTTCTAGCTTGTCCTTGAGCTGTTTATTGGTTTTGTAAGCTTGAAAATTTTCACGTTTTCTTGCTAGGAACTAGGAACTCTGAGACTTAAACTGCAGATCACTTAAGCCTTCACCTCTTTGGCAGACTAAAAAAGCAACTTCACAAAAAACACCACCGGATGATTTCCTCTCCCAGTCTTCTCTTTTGGCATAAAGAGATCTAAAAATGCATGTACATGGGATTTTCCCCAGAGCAACAAATAAAAAAAAAAAAATCAAAGAAAAAGTAAAAATTAAAACCAATCTCTGTCATTCTTAAATATATGTTTTTCTGTATTGGTGAAGCTTTGTACATGCAATCCCTTCCTAGCTGCTTTGTATTACTGATAACTTCCCATCTGACATACTACAGCAAAGCTGTTCCCTTGTATAGATGTCAATGTGAAGTATACTCTTAAAATAGTTAAGAGTATAATAATGCTTCATTAAATATATATGGAAATGAGGAGGTTGCTCTAAACGAGAAAATATTGACAAATATATAAGATAGAATCAATACAGTCAGTCTTTCTAAGTTTCATATTAAGCAAAAAAAAATACTAAATGAACAGTCTGTAGTACAGTTTCTTACACAGGCTTTCCAAGAGTCAGCACTTAGTGTCTTCTTTGATACACATACATTAATTTAATATGTATGCTTTGCCTAAGAACATGAATAAGTCATTCCTTTTAATGTTTGTATTTGCATGTTTAATTTAAGTATGGGAATCAGTGGAAACACACTTAAATGCTTATGCTAGTTTATTCACTTTGTTTTGAAAATTATTGTGTGCAGCATGGGTGAGAAGGAAGTAATCTAAGTAGAAGCAGAGTTGATGGGAAAGTAGGTTATAATTTACTTACATGTCTGTGTAGTGGACATGTGGTCAAATCTGCAGGGAAATCAATATTATCTAATGCATTAGGATAGGATTTAAAAAGAATATCAACATGATCAGGACCAGTGATCTCTGGTCCTGATTACATACAACTTACATTTCTGTAAAAATGTAAATTAACTGACAGATGTCCAAAGTTACATATCTCCTGCCCCTACCCTGCTATAAGGACTATTCTACCTGCTTCCACCCAAGTTCCCTGAAATTACACCATTTGTAGAGGCAGAACTGAGGATTTCATGAGCATCTATGAGCTTTCTGACTTTCGATTACAAGATCGTGGTTATTTTTCCATAATTCTCTGGAAGAGCCCACTCCACAAGAACCTCAGGATTTCTTTAAAAACTAATTGAAGAAACCATGGAACTTTAATAGAAATTTCTATAGCACATTTTTGGGGTTGATATTTTTGAACAAGGCTGTTATAACAGATTATATTAGGAGAAGGATCTTACTTCCGATTAAATTATAAAACCTAATCAGAAACTGTAAGGAAAACCTATCTTCTTTTAATAATATCAGGGAAGGTTTGTGGATGGGCAGATGATGGGAAAAAGAAGGGAGGGGGTGCTATTAGTTCTGTGGCTGTACCCTAGGGATGTTTTAATGCATTTCTCCCAAGGAGTTTCACAGAGCTCTTATCAGAGATGTGATGCTGCCCTGTGCAGGTGCCCAAGTCTCACATGGAAGTCTCTTAGCAAATGTGGTCTGACAAAGAGGGGATTCATCTTCTAGGGATTCCTGAGCAAGCACTGAGCCCAGTAAAGCATCTTGTGGTTCTGTCTTTTCTAGGGGAAAAGATGGGTCTCAAAGGAAAGTAAGCAAGCAAATGCCCTCACTGCCCCTAACTCCTTTTCAGTGGAAGCTTTGAGTGACAGGGATGTCCCATGAGGTCCCGCTCCTCCTCTGCCCTTGTGGGAGCTGGAGCTCACCATGCAGACCCCAGCCTTGCAACCTTTCCTCTTTCCTCTGTAGCTGGAGACATCTTTGGTTTTGGTCACTCCCTTCTCCCGTGTCCCCCTCCTCACCCTGGGAGTCCTGGGCTTTGTATCCCCCATCACCCTCCTCCATGCTCTCTCTTCCTACTAGGAATCAAGATCCCCCTGAGCACCCCCTGCCCAGCTCCTCTGCCTCTCATTCCCCCAGAATTTCTGTCCAAATGAGACCTTTAGCAGCCACCATCACCTCAGTTCACAGGAAGTAAACTTCTTGCCCCAGAATAAAACAATTGGTGAATTCTTGTTTGGATTTCTCTGTTTTGGACCCAGGATGGGGGCTGCAGGATCCAGCCTGAAAATTCTTGCTAGGTCCAAGAAGGATCCATCAGAATCTGGCTACTTTGTTTATTGCTTTTAGCTACTTTGCAAATAAATGCAGCCAGAGATCTGACATTCCCAGGCCTGCATCTCAGCAAGCCTTTTCTATCCAGAAATATTCTGTTCTTCAGAAAGTAGACAGAGAGACCACAACAGGGTAACTTCTTGCCGAACCCCAAGAGTGATGGACAACAGGGAAGGGACAAAGTTGGGGAAGACCAGAGGGTGTTGCAATTACTCAGTTTTAACCTATGTACTTCCAGAGATTTTACACATCTTTTTCATATCTGTTTGACAGCATGGTCGCACATTTTGTAGGCATCCCTGAAGAGTGAATGTTGAGCAGAGGTATAAATGCCACACAGGAAAAGGCTTTATTTGGATCTTCTGTCTATCCTGTTTAATCAAGGAGTTCAGTGATATAGAACTTGTTGTGTATCCCCAAAATTGTGGGTCTTCAGGTTTTATTAAGTCTTTCCTCTTTTTTTGAAACAAAACAGTCCAAAAATCTTATATTTTCCCTGTCACATTTAAAAGCATAGCACAATTTCCTTATGAATTTGGGAAAACATAGCACAATTTCCTTATGAATTTGGGAAAACAAAAGTTTCGGGGTTTTTTGTTCTTTTGGACATATGATCCCTATTAGTTAAAAGCAAAGGATGATTTACTGCATAACATTGAACTTCCTCCTCTTTTTGAAGTGAATGCTCCTGCCCTTGCACTAGTTAAATTTAACTTGCTGAAAGAAGAAATTTGGTACAAAGAAAATTGCAGAATTCCAGGTCACCTGCTGCAGAAGAACTCAATCTCAGTCTTGTCTTTCTTCTTTCCCCATATATAAAGTTACAAAAATAAGATATTATATCAACTGGAGACCAAACAGTAAAATGACAAATCACAATTTCCTGATGGACTTGCCATAAAGTACAAAATGCCTGTAACATAATCTAAATTGAGAAGATGAAGTTCATGTTTTACAGCACTATAAGGCACCATTGTAAACACTACAGTGTGTCACTGGTATGAGGGACTAAGTGAGCACCACACACAACAAATTCCTGCCAGCTGAGGAGGAACTACTTTCGCATATGGCAGAACTGCTCTGCCTTCCTGCTGGTACCTCTCAGGGTTCTGGTTATCTGCAGTCCAACTGCAGGTCACCCCAAAATGACAAGAAATTATGTGGAGCTGGTCTATGCCTCCTGTGGAGGGATTCCTTTGCCTCTTGGACCTGCAAATCTTCTCAAGACTGTAAGTGCTTCAGCACCTACTCAACATAACCAACCATCAGGTGTTTCACACTCTGCCTCAGGACTCAGTTACTGCTCAAAACTCCACTCATGTGTTATACAGTGAGAAATCTGCCACTGGTGAGCAGGGACTGGACTCTTGTCACTCACCTGTAAATGCATCCCAGTGTCTACAGTCCCTCCTGGAGTGCTTCACCTTACGGCAGCATGGAAAGAGCAATTTCTCACCCCAATTCTACACGCTGTGACATGCAAAAGTCAGCCAGAGCATTGTCACTTATAAGCTCTGGTGAGAGCATTTTACATTATTTTCACCAGCTAAAATTGTGAGTGGAGATTCCTGCCCTTGTGTGGAAGGTGTTTTAAGATGGGGCGAATGCTCCCTCTGGAGGTGCTCATCTCTGCAGCGTGCGCAGAGGCAGCCCGGGGCACGCACGCTCTTCTGCAGCAGAAGCCAATAGAAATTCCCAGCAATTCTCTAAACCAGGAGGAGGATCAGGAGAGGATGGAAAATGCTCAGGTTTTTAAACCTGCTGGCCACTTTTGGTCACAAAAAAGTACAGTGATTGAGACCTCAAAGGGGCACAAGCCCCTGCTTGTAATTCTTTGGCATAGGAGGACTCACAGGATCCATTGGAGGTGCCCACAACAGAGGGGGTTGCTGAGATTGGAGACCCACAGGCGCTGAAGTGGGCTTTCACCTGCTTCCAAAGATGCTGATGACTCATGTGAGCTTCAGCCCAGTCAAGCACAGGACTATCATTCCATCTGCCCAGCAGCCTCTGTGCTGGATAGAGCACACTGCAGCACATCCCTCCTCATTTTGACATGAATTTACTCATCTTGCTACAGGCACACAGAACAATTTAGTCCCAGGTGTAGGGAAAATCAGCCTTGTTGATTTTTGCACCACTGGAAGGGAAAAGCTTGGTGGAAAAGTGAAGCCAAATTTAGCACAACGTTAATATGGGACAGAAAGATCATAAGCTCATTGGGCATGTCTGTGTCTGTACTTGTGTGGCCAGACACTTCATAACCAAGAAAGTAAATGTCATGCTGAGCAGATTTGAAAAAGAAACTTACCTTAACAAACCCAGCATTTAAAGATGGAGAGAAATAAATAAGATGAAAGTGTGTTGCTAACCACTATAGCTCTGTTGTGGTTTACAAAATTAGCCTAAAGCACTTTCCAAAACAATTTTCAACACTCCTGAACACTTGCAAATCATTTGCTTTCTTTGGTTTGGGATTGTTAGGGCTTTTTAATTTGGAGGAAAAAAATGCATCTTCTGGATTTTCTGAAATATAAAAACAAGTGGTACAATATATTTATGTCTGTATATATAGTGCAGGGTACTGTGGGCTATAGTCCTCCTTGTTCCTAAATGCTGCCTCTTCTTTCACTGAGGGGTGGTGGAGACCAAGTAGTCCTGCTGGTCATCCTGACACTGTTCAGATCATTCAAAGACACCGTGGAGGCATCTAGTGCAATAGGAAATAAAATCATGGCTATTTACTATGTAAATTCTCTACTAGTAGAGAAGAAAGATAAAACCTGTGTGAAACTGCCTTTGGTCGCTGTAAGTCACTGGTTGTGATTACATAGGAAAAATGGTAAATTATTTTTGGTTACTCTTATCACAAGTTTGTCTGCTTTCTGATTATTTGCACCAGCCTTTCCCTAACCTGTACTCATTTTAGCTGTGTGATCAGCCATCAGTCTGTCACCCACAGTGCCTCAGTAGTGCTCAGTCTGACAGAGACAGCAGGGCAGAGCTCATAATTAAACCTGGAAACCATTACATATGTCAAAGGATTCATTGTAAGTATCTAGTGACCACACTGGTCCTCTTCAACTACCATAATCAAGTGTATTTGGTAATTTACGTAATGTATGTATGTATTATTGGTTATTATTAAATTATAATTAATATTATACTATTTATGATATATAATTCTATATTTGCTCCTTTGAGGGAATTGAAAATATCTGTGTTCAAGATGCATCATAGCAGGCAGCTATGCCAGGGGCAAACAGCAACCTCAAAATCTGCAAATGGATCCAAGGAAAGCAGAGCTCCTCCAGCACAAAGCTCATCCCCTCACACAACTGCTCTGCCACCACCCCACACAAAGCAGCCTCAGACAGTCACTGACTGAGGGAGAAAATATCTTGGTCAGGGGTCCCTTTAAAGCTGAAAACTCTGGGCCTTTTTTTCCACATCTGTCCAATTCATGTTCGTCCCAAAAGGGGAAGGGAAATGCATTGGTCGCTTTTGGGATGGGGGATTTGGGCAGAGGGACACTAAGGCTGGTTTAAGCCTGGGGTTTATTCTTGACTTGGAGATGTCTGGGTGCTCAGTGCTGGTTTGCAGGCAGACCAGCCTAATCCAGGATGTCCTCACAGTTGTTCCGCATCGGCTGCTACCCCTGTGCTTGGGGTTCACAGCTGCCACTCTTAGTTTTTTGCTATTCCCAGCATAAGGATATTTATCAGGAGATAGGGTGGTCTTTTTATAGTCAGACCTGGAGTTTCCATGGTGAAATTAGCCAACAGGAGTTTCCTTTGCAAAGCAGAGCATATCCTTTACTGGCAAAAACATGTTACTCCCTTGGTTGTGAGGAAGTGTCATTGTCCAAAATCTATTCTGGTATTTAAGGGCTCTTTATCCTCAAAGAAATATTTTTAACCTTAAAGGAATATTTATACTGTCCAGTGAGAGCAGTTCACTGGGTTATTCTTAGTTCTGCTTCTGTGTCTGCTTTGTCTGTGCAACATTTTCCCCCCTATTGATCTTTTTTTACAAATAGAAAATTAAAGCAAAGGTAATAGTTTAAAGTAATTCTGGGAATTAATCCACTGACAGGGCCAAAGTAAACCCAGGGATTAATTTGATTTCCCACAGTCAGCATGTATCCTAACCAACAGGAGTGATTTTGATACAATATTTTCTAAAAATTTTTGCAGCTTTGAAGATGCCCAGAGCCAATATGATGGCTGGATCAGCTCTTAGGACCAGGCATTAGCAGAAAACCACCTCTTGTCCTTCTGATATTCAATGTGCTGGGCTAGAAAAAAAAAAAAAAAAAAAAAGCATTTTGAAGAATGACTTAATAAAGAGCTGATTATGAAACCATATGCCAGAGTTCTGGTGTTGGCACAGAGTTCCATTCATGGGCTAGCCCTGACCTCACCCATGGTGGATGAGGACCAGCTCCATAAAAACCCACAGGATTATGACCCTGTGGGCCTGGTGTGTGACCACAGTCACACCAAAAGGAAGCAGGGGATTATACATGTATAAGTTAAAGGAATTTGGGTTTTTTTTTCCCTTTGGCCTGGTTATCTTAATAAATTGGCATTTTGTGATGCTGAGTGTCTAAGGCCATGCTTTTTTCCCTGCCTGCTGAGGTTGGCATGACCACCTGCCCATTTTCAGTGCTTTGCAGAATGAGGGCCTTAGTGCTTATCTGCTCCAGCATCCTTGTCTTTCCTTCCTTGATGCTCCCCCGAGGCAGGACGTGTTTTACATTGCTAACAGTCAGTTGGAGCTACCTGCTCCCCCTTGATGGAACAGCTCTGATTCTACTGCAGAATAATGAGAATTAATGACTCATTCACTAATTACAGTTTTGTTGTATAGTTTTGTGCTTATTTGCTGCAGGAGCTGAGCACCCTTGACTTTCTGATGGCAGGGCATGAAGCACCCTTGAAAATCAGGGTACTGGATGATGTATAAGCACAGGTTTGAAAACATGCTTGAACTGTGACATGTGGATCTCATCTGCATTGCCGAGGTCACCAGTGCAGATCTGCCTTCTACAAAGGGAGGGTGCTCCAGGCAGTTCAGAAATGCCCCTCTAAATACATTCATGGTTGTGAAAAAATCTCAGTGCAAATAGTTCTTTGAAGCATTTATTTAAACATAAATATGAAGAAAAAATGTAGATAAAATAATTCAGATTGGAAAATTCCAAACATTCAGCTAAAAACGTATGGGTAATAAATCTTATATATTTTTCTTCTAAAATAAGAAATTCATCAAAACAAAAAGGCATGTGCTACAGAATATGATCTTGAATTTTTATATCTACATTAATCAAAAAGTTTGGGCTAAAATCATCAAGCACCAACTTCTCATAAACACAGCAGATATATATCTGTAGAGGCATGGACATGCTTCCAGAAAGAGAGATGCTGCAAAACTCCCCCTGGCAAGCTAGGAAATAGACTCAAACTTTATCTAATACTGCAAACTCATGCACCAAATCCAAATCGGGATGCTGGATTTTAAGTCTGGTTTTAACTCTGAGGCATAATCCCCTGCTTCCCATGTGCAGTATTAAAGATGGGATCGAGCAGGGGGATGTGACTTTATGTGACTTTAGGGTCACCTTGCTTCCAGGGGACAACACTATCATTACTGGCAGGTCGTTCCAAATCAATGCCATGCAGAAACCTTTACAATGTGCATTTTGCTTATTTTTTGTCAGCCTTACACATATTTGAGTGTCTGTGGCATGTAAGGGCATGAAGAGGAGGGGCATGGGGTCAGAGTGTGCCCACAGCAGCGCTCCCAGCCCTCCCCTGCCCCTCGCTTTCTGTGGCCTGCAGTAACCCTCTCAACCTCTCTGCTTCAGCTTCTTCAGGATAATTATGCTTAGCCCACAGGGGTGTTGAAACAGATTAATTAGCAAAGGTTTGTAGAGACCTTTGAAGATGTCAAGCACTGTAAATGCTGCTTGTTAGGGAGGTATATTATTGCACACTGTATGCACAGCAGGATTAGGGACTATTTAAGATTGTGCAATTGAAGAGGAAAAAGAAACCAGGAACATCCTCAGGGAGCCTGAGCAATCTGTCTTTCCAAGCACAGTTCTTTGCCCATCTCAATGTTATATTACATTTAAATACCTTTCTCCGGGTTCTAATGATTTGCTGTGAAGTTATCAGATATCCATTTGCAAACTTCTAAGAAAAGGTATAATTAGGAATTTAATATTTCTGTTAGCTCTATGGCTTCATAACTACTGTGGCCACAGCTGCTAAAGCAGTAGTAACTTTCAGACAAAATCTGTTAGTTTTAACTTTCAGCTGTATTAGTTTCTTAATGCAGCTGTCTGTGCTGCATTAAGCACAGAGGTGCTAATCTTTGGATGAAACAGAGATATATCTCAGAGGGGCTCAGAACTCAGTGCAGGGTTTGGAATTTCAATATACTTATCCTCACAGCATCTTTGGAATTAAAAAAAAAAAAAAAAAAACAACCAAAAAAGTGCTGTTACCATTAACCAAATGGATTTGTTCACAAAGTACCACCACTATGGACAAAACTTGCAGAAAATGGGTTTGGTGGCTTCAGTCTGTTTGAAAGTGACCTGGTTCCTTCAGTAGTGATGGCAACGTGCAATTTCCTTTTTCTCTGACCAGCATAATTTTGAAATCCATTTGACTCTCCCTCTCTTCCTTCTGGCTATTAGGCAAACTGAGCCTAAGCACTACCGTCTCTTTCTGGGTGTAGAAATTCTCTTCCCCCTCAATAATTTCACCTTTCACTGTTTTTCTAAAACCATTTAGAGATGAAGCAGAACAGACCAAAAAGTGTTTCCCAAAATGTGCACTGTTTTCCATGGAATACTTGAGTCTTCTTTCATGGTGTATGAAAGAGGTTAACTCATTGGTGGTCATTGTGAAATATTGTTTTCAGTATTTGTGAATTATTATTTATGATTATGAATCCTACCATAAAATTATAAACATTTGTTAGCAATTTATTTATGACAGTTATAAACAGAGTAAATGAAAATTGTCTCAAGTTATTATAAATTTTGTATCTAATGTTATTCTAGTAGAGACAAAACCTGAAGATTTTTTATCCCCCACACTGTGATGTCTTTGACCTTGTTTATACAGCATCCAATGTGATGTCAGCCCACTCTTACTGAGCTCATCCCAAGATCCTCCACATGAATCCTCTCCCACTGCAGACTAAGGGCAATAGGGCCAGTGCCCTTCAGAGAGCTCTGGGGCATCTCTGCCTTCACTCATACCTCACTGAGAACCATTCCTTCCATGGGATTGTTATGTGCACCACTTGGATAAACTGCATTTTTTAATTAGTTGTGATTCCTCCTCTCTGTTTCCTCTCCTTGGCTTGTGGAGCAACTCAGTTTGTGTTCTGCTGCATCAAGAATACTTTTAGCATTAAAAACTAAGCTAGAGATGACTGATATAGCAGTACAGTGGCTGGTTTTCCCTCTGGGCAGTTTCCCCTTGCCAGAAGAGTGGCCCCAAATGGGGAAGCTCTCACAGGTAACTCAGCTACCCTGTTCCACCTTCTCATCCCTGGTGTGTCTGACTGGAACACATTTCAACAAAGCAATAGAATGGATTTTCCTGGGCATCTGCCCACACTGAAGATCTGCTAACCTGTACCAGCTGAAAAGCAGAAGCCATGACTTCATTAGAAATAGGCTGTGAAAGATAGCACAGTAATAAAGAGGGGGAAGATGCTGTGGTTGAGTAAAGACATTTTTCTGAGCCACAACTCTGCATGCTAATAGCTTTTCCTGTCCATTCAGCCTTTTTTCCTTCTGCTTGTATTTCTGAACGAGGTGGTGCCCAAACTTGAAAAGACTGGATGGGTTAGACAGGTTGTCTTGCCAGTGAGAAAAATACTATTCACATGTGAAACCAATTAACAAATTTAAAATACTCCAATTTGCTGGTGCACTGCAAGCCACAGGTGCCACATATGAGGATGCCCACAATCTCCAGCCTACAGCCCATATTCTGTGAGAAGGGGCCAGTGCACAAGAGCACATTCACCCTCAAGACACAATTCAATTACAAACTAGTTCAGTGCATCCACAGTTTAACTCCCTAAGAATCAGAGACAAAAAGATATGTGAGTGTTTCTGAATGTCATTTTACTTATCCCAACTACTCCCCTCTTCCTTCTTTGTGCTTGTTTTGTTAAGATGAATATTTTTTGTTTTTCTCCAGTGGAGTCAGGGTGCATTAATAAATAAGTGGCTATTATAAAGCACAGATATAATAGACTGCCTTGCAGCACACTGCCTCTCTCCCTTCCAGGGCTGGATTCTTCTCTAGAAGAGTTTCAGGAGGTACACTGAAGGTGTGTTTTGTTCTGACACTGTCTGCTGTATGAGGAAACCTTTGGAGTACCCCCTACACTTTTTCACTATGGAAGGACCTGCAGCATGGTGCTTGTATTGAATGGAGATGGAAAATTCTCGTCACACGTTTCACTGAAGTGACAAAAATTTGTTCTTTCTGCTTCTCCCCCACCTTCCTCAAGTCAGTGACACTTAAAAGGGGAAAACAAAACAACCAAGCACAAGCCAAGGGAAAGAAGAAGAGGTTTTAGTTGGAAAGGCATTTGAAGTGCTCCAGTGTTCTCTCCTCTCCTGGCTCTTGCCCTGTTAGCTGAAAACTTGCCAGCTTTTTTCTGATCTCAGCCAATGAGCTGGATGTGTGCTGGTTACCTGACAGAGTCAGCGGTGTGGCTGGTGCCTCTCAGTCACTGTGTTCCTTGAAGGTACAGAAAAGCAGCAATGACACTTCTACTCCCTGCAGGAAGCTGAGTGCTCAAAAGTCAGGGCTGGTAGAGGACTACGAGTAGCAAAGTGTGGGGGATAGTTTCAGCAGGAAAACAGACTATTTGAATGCATGTAGACCTAAATTAAGGTTTTAAGATAAGCTGATGAGATTGTTATGGTGATTAATTATTTAAAATTTGCATATAAACATTCCTGCATATAAACAATAACATTTTATGCATTCAAATACATGACTTCTAGATTTAGATACTGTGTACTAGGTAGGTTTCTTTAAAATTTTCACTGAAAACAAGAATCAGGCTTACAGTGTGCTACCCTTTCTTCAATACCCTCTGCTATTTGGATGAGCATCCACCTACACTCTAAGTTATCTGGAGAAATGTAACTAATCACCAGTTTTTCTGAGCAGGGAAGATCACAAAGCCATAACCTGTTAGAAATTACAAGATGTGCTGCAATAAATTGAAACCTTTGGGAAAGCAATTTATAGGCAGCAGATTTGATGAAGACAGCTTTTACCTGATGAGGTGATGAGGGGCCACAGATGGGTTATCTTGCAGGAAGGTCAACCCACAGGTCAAAGGAGGTGATTCTCCCCCTCTGCTCCACTTCTGTAAGACCCCACCTGGCATACTGCATCCAGCTCTGGGATCCCCAACATAAGAGGGACATTGACCTGTTGGAGGGAGTCCAGAGGAGGCCAAAAGGATGCTCTGAGGGCCAGAGAGCCTCTCGTATGAATACAGGCCAAAGAGTTGGGGCTGTCCAGCCAGGGGATGAGAAGGCTCCAGAGTGACGTTCCATTACCTAAAGGAAGGCTACAGAAAACTGCAGAGAGACTGTTTACAAAGGCTTGAAGGGTTAAGATGAGGGGGAATACCTTTAAACTGAAAGAGGGTAGATTTAGGTTAGAAGTTAGGAAGAAATTCTTCCCTGTGAGGATGGTGAGGCATTGCAACAAGGTCCCCAGAGGATCTGTGGATGCCTCATCCCTGGAAGTGTTCAAGGCCAGACCAGATGGGGCTTTGAGCAACTTGATCCTGTGGAAGGTGTCCCTGTCTATGGAGAAGGGATTGAAACTGGATGATCTTTAAGGTCCCTTCAAACCCAAGCCAATTCTAAGAACTTCTCTTCCTCTATGATGGCTGAAGCAGATCGTACATCAGGTAACAGACATCCATCTCAGAGGGGCCAGTGGCATTAAACCTTCCTGAAGCCACGGCCGCTGTCCCCTTGTGAGACAAACTATTGGGGAGTTTGGACTAGACAGAAGGAAACCTCTTTTCCCAGCACAGAGCTGGGACAGGCATCTGTCAGGCAGGAGTCTGCCCATAGAGGTTTCTAGATCAGCTAGGGAAGGCGATGGGCGATGGGTGACTTGCTTTACCACACACACACACACACACACACACACACACTCTCTCTGCAACTAATCCACCTTTCCACAAGACACTAATTCTGCAAAATCACAGAGTTTAGGGAACGTCTTTAGGAAATCCCACATCAGTCCAAGCAAGGTTTTCATGAAGCAACTGCAGAAACTAAAGTTTGAGGCTCATAACCCCAAATCACCAGGTCAACTCACAGAAGAAGATGACCTTAGATGGCTGTTCAGCCAGCATATCTGACAAGACAAGCAGGTGCCATGAAATGGCAGAAGGGTCTTGGTGTAGAGATGACTCACAACCCTTTCTCAAGCAAGAAGAAATGACAGTCGACATGGGAGACCATCTCTCTAGCACCCCTTGGCTCTACATCCTCACTCAAACTTTGGTCACCCCTCCAGCATCAGAATTTCCTAACAAAATAATTGTTTTGTAATTTTCAAAGCCGATGGCATTTCCCTTGGAATAGGACCTGACTACTTTACATGAAGGATCAGAAAATCAAAATTTTGCCTGGACAGCTCTTACAGAACACAAGAGCCATATTCAGGGCTCGTCCACATGCAATGTTGGAGTCCAGGACATCCCTCTGGCTGCCCTGGCTGTCTCGAGACCCTGGCAGGAGTCTCAGAGACCTTGGCAAGAAGTCAAAAACAGCTGTGTCTTTGATTTTAGCCTGTGGAAAACTGCCAACTCTGGATGAGGAATTACAAGCCACAAGGGTTTTAGTAGTGTGATATTTGAACTAACAGGGTGGATTGAGATTTTTAGAATGGGGTTCAAGGGGGTACAAGTTGGTGGAATTTGGGTGTGTCCTAGCCTTTTTGTCCTTCTTCTTGTCCTCCATGTCTTGGTGTGATAGTGGCACTTTTCTATTGGTTTAAGGTAGAGATTCACAGTCTAACATAAGTTATAGGTATTGGTAAAGAAATTGTAAACAGACACTTATAGTTTTGAGTTTATAAGGTGGGAGCTGCTCGAGGCTAGAGGGCAGACTGCCATGGCTTCCTCTCGGGACAGAGCTCAGCAGGTCAGAGAAAGAATATTACACATAAGAAAAAATAAACAACTTTGAAAGCTCAGTCAGAAGTATTCCAGGCTCCTTCTTTGGCTGCATTGGGCTAGGGAGGCAAAGACTCTTTACAATCTCTCAGGGTCACCCTGACCCTTAGGAACCCTGAGAGAAATCGACAGTGCAAAGGTTGGACCATTTCTCTGTTGAACAGATCAATCACAGCAATGCTGAAAGGCTCTGTGAGCAGTCAAATCCAAACTCTGAAAGGGTGTGAAATCAGTACCTATGTGTGGGAAGAGAGAAGCCATCATCTTAATTCACCTCTTAATCTTCTATAATATTTTGTTCCCTTTCTGTCTTCGCCCCCTCTACCATTTTGGCAGCCTTAAACATCATTTACACTCTGAATACTATTTGTCTGTCCTCATCTCATACAAGGTGAAATTTCTGCTGAACTCTTCATACTAAAAAAATACTCTTGAGCCTAATGCTGAAAGTTACTGAACATCTTTCCAGTGCTGCAAAGCCTCAGCTTTCATTTACTTCAAGATAAGTGGTTGACACACTGCACATCGTAGGATGTTCTCCTGCTGGGTCTAAGCAAAGAAGAGCTCAGGTAATTATTAAAATCTTAATTTTAGCTGTCAGTAATAATTTCACTTCTGCCTGTCAAAGGGGGTTGGACCCCACGCTGGAGCAGGGGAAGAGTGAGGAGTCCTCCCCCTGAGGAACAAGGAGTAGCAGAGGAGTAGTAGTGTGATGAACTACTGTAGCCTCCATTCCCCATACTCTGCAGCACTGGGGGGGTGGAGGGTGTGGGGGGAACAGGAGGGAATTAGGGAATAAAGTTGAGCCCAGAAAGAAGGTGGGGGGCAGAGGGGAAAGTTTTTTAGGATCTGCTTTAATTTCTTCTTACTCTACTCTGATTTGATTGATAGCAAATTAAACTAATTTCCCCAAGTGGAGTCTCTTTTGCCCATGATGGTCATCAGCAAGTGATTTCTTTCTGCCCTTGACTCATGAGACTTTTGTTTTCTTTTTGCCTCCCTGCCCTTGACTCATGAGACTTTGTTTTCTTTTTCCCCCCTGCCCAGCTGAGGAGGGCAGTGATAGAGCAGCTTTGTGGGCACCTGGCATCCAGTTGGGATCAATGCACCACATGCAAGCTACACTTGGTCCTCAAAGCCTTTGCCTGTCCTTCCTGTTGTGCTCTTCTCCTTTCAAAATCTGTATAGTTGGCCACTGAAGAACAAGAAGAGATCAATGTATTTGATATTCTGCAGGAAGCAGTCCAGCAGCCACTGTCTCCTGGGGCTCCAGACCCTTCCACTGCCATGCCAAGGCGGCGTGGGGAAGCACAGCTGAGATTCAGTACTCACCCTCGGAGCACCCATTACTGGGTGCTTGTGCTGACAGGAAAGAAAGAGGTCCCGTTGCCTTCTGGAAGAGAATGGCAGCAACTGATAGCTGCCCCAAGTGCAGAGATCAAAAAAGGCATTTTTAAATAATCTCATCTGTTTTAAAAAAATTAAATATGTCCTGCCCTTTTTCAACTAATTTATTTCATTTTGATCAGACCTTCAACTTTGTTTTAAAGACAAAGCCCTGAATTTGTCAAGCAGATAGTTTTGGCAATTATTTATTGCTACAAAGCCCTGTTTCTGTAAGAAAATATTTTTATTACTTGAAAATCAGAGTTACATTTCAACCTCCCAGGTAGTTGTCTCTGCTAGTGTAGTTACATGGGTTTGTGTCTTTTTTCAGCTGAGATGATTTCACTACTGCTGGTGGTCCAACATTACAGCACAGCCCAGAGGTGTTTGCATCAGTGGGGAAATACCTGTGCTGAGGGGGTGGTGGGCCAGGCAAGTGGTGACAGCTCTGCACACCAGCTTGGCCAGTACCAAAATGTTTATGTAACCACACAGTGATTTCAGTAAGAGGATAGACTGTCAGATATATTCTCTATGCTCTTACAATTGCCTTGCACTGAAGCAAATATTAATATAAATATATGTACTACTTAGAGCTACATGACTGTGTTGTTTGATAAAATAGAAGACATTGTGGTTTTTACTTCTATTAAAATATTGAATTCAAGCAGCAGAAGCACCAGTTATGAGGGGACTGTTTCTTCCAAACATTCCCTGCCTGAGCAGGGAATCATCATTCTCAGCCTCCATGCACCGGTAAAGAATCCCATACAACTCTGCATTAAGCAGTTTGCAGTTTCACAGAAATATATCAATCTAGAATTCTAGTGTGTAACCTAATGTCCTATTATTATTTACATTTTTATAGCACACATATACAGATATTATGTATTGAGGTATTCAGGGCAAATAATATGCTTTAAAATCATAGTAAAAAACCTGCCACAAAATAGTCTGCACATACTACCTAGGCATTCAAAACTTAATTATATTCTTAGTTTTGATTTACATTTAAATTACAAATTACGTTTTGCTAACATTAATTTACAATGCTCCTTAAAAAATACATATTCTATGGTACATGAATAATAATTCAAAGCAGCCAAGTCTCATTGGATTGCTATGATCTCCTGATAGCAGGGGGTGAATAATAATATTTCTAGAAAGTTTTCTTCATTTGAATATAACATTTCTCAATGTATATGCTTTGCACGTTTGAATTCAGCCAACCATCCATGGTGCGAACAGTTGCCATAGGATTTATAGGATGACCTGCCCGCACGTGCATTTTTTGGAAGACTTTGGCATAGCTAGGTGGAAATATGCTCTAAACCAGTATACATTTGTTACTGGGCCAGAACAAGGAGCTTTTTATCAATCACTTCACTCTGTGACCCAGTTGAATGTCAGAGAAGAAGAGCAGAGTAGGATGCATGGACATCAGTGTGTGGCTGGGAGGTTTTCAAGGAAGCCTCAGAAGTGAGCAGGAGAGTTCATCTGGGCCCCACAGCAGGAGATTTTTTTTTTCCCATGGGGAACGTTTTGCTGCCATGGAGCTGTCTCAAGTGTTTGCACTCTTCCACAAATAGCTCATGGTCTCCTGTTGACTTCAGGCATGTGTTTATGGTGCTCATGAAGCACATTTTGCTCTGATGGATAATCATTTCCATAAATCTCAGAGAAAACTAGTTTTTAAATGGCCTTTAATTAATCCCATTTCAGTGCAATGACAAGTATCTTCCTTTGGATAAAACCCTGAAACTTAATGTTTGCTTCTTATTGAGAATTCCTTTGGTGTAATTATTTGCTGCTACTGCTGTGCTACCCCCAGAAAAGGCCAACTCTGGATTTATATTGCATGTAGCCAGGGCTGATCTCATTATTTCACCTGCAGACTGTGTGCTGTAGCTCATGACAACAAACATGGCTTAAGTCACATGGAATGAGAGTTAGGCAGGGTTGTACAGTATTAAATTCCATTTTAAACTGAAGTTTAAAAAAAGTCAGTCTTCAGATTCAGAAATATCAAAGACACATTCTCAGTTTAAAAATCCATGCTCCTCTCTAAGGGAGGATGGAAAGGGTTTGTGAACACAGAACATGAAATAAAGCAGAAACATAGTCACCCTCAATCACAGTGACGACTAATGATTAATAGCCATGACTGTTCATAACGCTGAATTTATCTTTAATTTCCCCTTGAATACTTCTTTAGGGGCATGAGTAATATTATTTGACACTTATTTTCCAAGGAAGCTTCTTGTTGTCCTTGGAAAAGAAGTTGTTCTGTAAATGCTGTAACAAATTCACCTGGATTGTATCTCACACAGGTGATGACATTTCAGGTCCCTGAGAGAGTTTGTTGTAGAAAGGACTCATTTGCAACAGCTTCTTAAAAAACGTTGAGAAAAATGGTCAAAACAGAGGGCCTAGCTACTTTAAAAATCCTGTTCCATCACAATGTAACTGAAGGAGAATAACAAGCGTCAGCAGCTTTACAGAGATACACTATCCTGAACAACACATCTGGGAGGAATTTTGCTGAGAAAATGGCTCCAAAATAAAGTGAATGTGGCTGAAATGATGGGAAAGGAGACATATTTAGGATTTGCCTCCATGCTCAAAGATTTTATTTCTTGTTGCTCTTTAGGACCGGGACCTGCCAGAGAGGACACTCTAAAGCACTGAAATCTATGTCCTTTGCGGGGCAGGAAGCAGGTCTGGGAGGGGACCAAACACACGATTTCAGTCTCACTATTGCACAGTTAGTAAATTCTTTCCAATAAGAATGGTGTTGAGCAGGAAAAGGGTATAATTCTGGGGGCAAAAAAGGGAGCATAACTTTGCATATACAAGGAACTGGTCAAAACATTTACTAAGACGTTTAAATTTGTTAAACCAAGAATCTATATAAATCTGCATTTTTCTATTAAGCAAACATTTTTCTAGAAAGAAATTATCAATTGTCTCTGCAAAATACATTATATTAGTCAATATATGGAAGGATATGAATTAAATTCTCATGAGCACAATAAACTTTGTGGTTGTAGTTCTCAAAATGTAATTACTTTTCAAAGCCATTTTCAGCTTCTTAAAGCTCTGCTGCTAATGGGCTAGTGTAGATAAATGATCAGGATCCCATGTTCTAGTATGGATGAAGAACTTCTTTTGGTGCCATTATGGTAGCTAATAATCCTTTATCTTTGGTCTTGCTGTTCAGGCCTGTGGGTTGGGAGGAGATGAGGTTACTCATGCAGTGGTGCTTATGGTGGTAGAGTGCAACATGATATTAATGTGAAAGTGGGGCATCTTTGGATTAGTGTTGGCATTGTCACTGCTGATGGATGCTGGGACTTCATTGCCTGGGAATGGGCAGCAAACAGCTCCCACATTCCTTTCCTGCATCCCTGAGGAGCATGGGGGGAGCTCAGGATCTGCTCTTGCTGCTCCACCTGGCTGCCTTCAGGTTGTCCTCCACCCTGTCCCGCACTGGCAGGGAGCAGCCCCTGGCTCTGTCCCTCACACCAGCCTGATGTGAGCCCAGCACCATGGCCAGCCAGGCAGTGCCAACACAGAGCTGCCCTCCTTCCTCACTCCTGTCTATGTCTGTGCCTCTGCAAACTGCGAGAGTTGTCACCTTGTGTGGGTACCATGAGGACGCCATAGCACCTGAAGCTGTCACAGGGGCCTTACAGACATTAATAAGAAGATCCATAAATGTGAGTCTCTGTGCACAGCAGTTCAGGTGTGTCTTACAGGTCTGGACCTGGCAAAGTCTCTTCTTTGGTCTCAACCCAGCTAGAAACAAAGACAAGGCAGGATCTCCTCAGGTTTGGACAGGTTTGGGGGAAACTAGAGCATCCTCTTGAAGAGAGATGGTTCCACCACGTACCCAAACATCACCTGTATATGTGCTGTCCACCAAGCAAGACTCCCCCACTTTATGAGCTATGTCATTGTATTCACCTTTAATGATTTCCACCATGTGAAGTTACCTTCATTGGGTAGAAGGGAAAACTCTAGGCTGAATAATCAATTGTGTGTTTTCCCAGCCTTGGACCTTAGGGCAGAGGAGAGCGACAATCCCACCAACTATCTCTCTGCTGGTATCTTCCTGTGGGCGTCTTCTGGTGGTGTGGGAGACCAAGAAGCAGTTCCTGGAGCCTAAGAACAGTTCCTAGTGCTAAGATCTGCTGCAGTGGTGACTTCAGTGAGGGACGCACATTCATTCTGAAATATCATTTTTATTCCCCCCATCAGTTGTGCTTTTATTTACTGTTTCATTTGTAGGCATCTTCTCTGCTCTCTCCACTGTCAGCTGGATGCTGTGCCTCCAGATGTGTGCTGTTTCCGAACCATGTGCTCATGGCTGCGGTTTTTAAGAACAAAAGAGAATTTGTAATGACTGAAATGCGCCACATTTGATGCCACCTCATTTGTTCACCTCCTGACTAGCCCATGGCACAGCTGTTATCCTGCAATCCCTTTTGTCTCTGTCCCACTCCCTCGGAGGTGCCTTTTTCCAGAGCACGCACCTGTCTCCAAAGCAACACCCAACCACTTTGCTGGGATGCGGCTGCCGCTGCCGCCTACACACGGCACCTCCCATCACGGTGTTCTCCATCGCCATGGAAACCATCCTTCCTCTGCGCTGCCATCCTGGCTGACCTGCTGCTTGCTTTATCAATCTGCACCGTTTATCCCCAGTGTGGATGCCTGTTTTCTGATAACAGAAACACCTTGTAGGTTATATCTCATGCCAGAACTATGTTACTTCTCTTTTATGAGTGTGCAAATGTGGAGGGGTTAGATTTGATTTTGGTTTTGTCAATTCTAGCATAAGTTTTTATCTTGCCATCACTTGCCTGAGAAATATTTGTTTCAATTAGCTTTTAACAGCTTAATCCCTCAGGTAAAGACAAGGAGCAGAGGTGAAAGCTGGAGGTTGTATTGCTTTTTCTTTCTACCTCTCTAATTTCCTTCCAAGCAAATTAGTTCTTGGAACAGGTTATTACTTTTAAAAACCACTCAAGGTTTCCAGAAGTCTGAGAATGACCCCATTAACCACTCCAGAGTGCACTTCCCACAAGCACTGTGAACAACACAGGTTTGGTTTGTCTGCTGGAGACCTGGAGGAGATCTGGCATGTGCCAGGACCCTTCCCTTATGTCCAAACCCTGGGAAGATGTCATGTTTGGTCCAGACCCTCCCTACATGGAAGGCAAGAGGGGATGTGAGCAGGTGAGAACTTCTAGGATACTCACCCAGTTCCAAATTTTGGATGGTGAAAATGGAATACCCTCTCTACACTTGAAGGGCACCTACTTGGTATATGGCAGCTTATGTGCAAAATACGGTGGCTGGAATGGCATGTCAAACATTGAAGTTGAATTTATGAAAGTTTGTCCCAGCTCTGTCTTCTTTGTCTTTCTGCTATATTACTTGACAGACAGATGGGAAACTATGAGGGAAAAAGGAGGCAGTATTGCTTACAGTAGTACTCACTTTTTAGTATGCACTGCTTTCTCCCTAGGAAAGTATCTTTGCACCCTGATCACATCACCTCTCAATCTCACTTTTTATCATAAACTAAACAGACTGAAGTGTTCATGAGTAAGGACTTTTTTCCAAACCTTCAAATAATTTTACTGGCTCTTCACCTCTTCTGAATATTCAGAATCAGTTTCATCCTTTCAGCCAGAGGGTCTCTGGGTTTAGATTTTCTTTCACATTCTGTCCCAGTTTGCTAATTCTCAGTCCAAAGGTTCCCACTTTTTCCATGTCATCTCTGCAATGAAGAGCTTCTTATGACAATGGGTGAAAATACCGGGCATTGCTTTCCTTTGGAGTGAGCGTGTTGATCTTTGCTCTTCCCCCAGGGTGAATCAGTCCCCCAGGAGCTCTATTTGCTGAGTGCTCTCCAGTGTGATTTGTGTTCACTTACTGCATCTCAACAGCCTCTGCTCCTCGAGGGAGGGATGCAAATCCTTGGCAGGAAGTCTCAGAAATCCTGTTCTGCCACTGCCGTGTTGAACACTGCTGGGGTGTCCCACCCCATATGGAACAAAACTTTCTCATTTAAATACTGACACACATGAGTTTGTTATCCATTTTTTGCAGGCATTTTTCTATCACACTGAAATGGTCATGGGAACGATGAACAAAATGGCAGGGATTCCAGCCAAACCCATGTCTGCCTTTAATTCCAACGGGTAGCCAGAGAAATGCTTGGCAGTATTCAACCAGCTCTATTTTTAATATTATGTTTACATGTGTAATGACCATGTGCACATAATAGCTGTCCCCCTCCCTGCTCCACCCAGCACTTTCCAGTATTGCTCACTATAGCTTCAAGCAGACATGCCTTATAGCCATCCCCAAACTGGCAATGGCATAATCCAAGGAAAGCACCTCAGCCATTACACATGCAAATGCACTATCAGGAAATTATTTTAATAGATTTTTTTTAGAGATAGCTTCTCCTGTTTACCACACTCACCATCCCAGAGACCCATTCAGCCTGGGATGCAGGGAAGGGGAGACACCAAGAGGGAGGCAGGGATCCAGCAGTTGCGTATTTTACTGCTGCCAGTGTTCCACAGGACCAGCACAGCTTGGAGATCCAGGAAAGAAAATAAAGGCAGTCACCTGGCCACTTCTGGCAGGTGGCTTTTCTGTGAGACAGAACACCTGGAATCACAGTTGGGCTGGCCCAAACCCAAGCACAAGGGTCCCTAGGGCTTCAGCTCCCCCTTGGTCAAAACCTGCCTTGATTTCTGGCTGCCCAGAGCAGCAGTCAGGTGTCAGCAGCAGTGGCCAGCTTGTACAGCCAGCCTCCCCTCACAGCTATTTCCAGCTCTGCAGCACCTTTTCAGACCTGCAGCAATTTTGTTGATGCAGCTTTCATCATGAACACAATATGAGCTCCCTTAGCAGCAGCAGAAAATTATACGTGAGTGCTGGTCAAAGCTGTGAGGACATGTGCAGTACAGAGCTTCCATGCAAAAGCATTGGAGCATGATGAAAAGGAGGATTTGGCATCACAGAGGACATCTGTAGCAACAACACTTTCCCATCCTGTACCTTCAAACTTTACTGGGAACATTATTCATTAAGCTGTGGTCAGTGCAGGAAATCAGTTTTGGGCGTATTAATAGAAGCAATCAATTATTGCTTACTTCTTTATGAGTTCTCCGCAGATTCAGGCAAATAGAGGGGCCACTTGGCTCCCAATGGCAGCAAGTGCAAAGTGCAGGGTCTCATCCCCCTGGAAAAGATCAGGATCCAGTTTATATTTGGTTTGCTAACAGAGCCAGAGAAGCTGAGGGTGCAACAGTGCCACTGAGTTGGGCTGGAGGGTCAAGGAAGGCAATGGGGTCACACACCTTGCAGTTTGGGCACATTGCTTTTCTGACCCGTGTGTGACATGGACCAATCCTGTATGGCACTTGCACATCACAAACACTCCAATTAAATTAGAAATTCATCCATTTTCCCTCCCAAGAGGCACATCCTTTGCTGTAACCCATGGTGTTACCCATGTAGTCATAAACACACAGCATCCCAATGTTGCACTAGTGTACGATAAAGTAAGCTATGAGGACTAAAATCAGTTTTAAACCCTCAATCCATCATTCCCGTCCTTACGTATTATTAAACTGTGCTGTAATTCCCAGTGCAGCAGGATGAAGATTTGGTGACAACCTACAGACAACTTTTGTGTTTGTTTCACCTAGAAGAAGACAAATGGCCCAAATGGCCATTTTCCTGAATTAAAAATTGGTTTTGTTTTGCTTGCTGAGCTGGGATAATATAATTGAAGGATGAAGCAGTGGAGTAGAAAACACCAAACTGTTAGCCCCCTAGCCATAGGAGAGCTTCTCCATTATCTTGTTGGCTGTGCCTGGCTGTGAGGGTCACTGACCTGTGGGCACAACAGCAATGCAGATCTGCCTCAGCATCACACTGCTGGGAAATGGCACAGGAGGAAGGAGAACAAGCAAACAGCTAAAGTGACCACACTCGTGTTTGCCATGACCAAGGCTTGCTGTCTTCCACCTATTGGCCATGCATTTTGGGATTGCTCTGGGATGTGTTTCTTTAGGGAATGAATTCCAATTTCCATAACAAATTCAGCCCTTGAGAAGCATGATCTACAGCACTCTGTGGATAATAGCTCTCTCACTGACCAGTGAGACCAGTGAGGGCTGATATTCACAGCCCTATTTTATCACTAGAGGGCTGATAGAGATGACAATCCTATTTTGATCTGTTCTGCATTGCCTATGAAAAACTTTGTTTACCCCATTCTCCTCTTTCCAAATATTTCTTTACAGAAGGAGACATTGTGTGAGTGGGATCACTCATGTAACCATTGTTACTGGAGAGGGACAGAAGGCTTTGCAGTCTGTCTGCAAGTAAATGGAACAATGGCATGACACCTATCTACTACCAAACCACTGCTTGTGAGCACCTTCCAAGGAGCTGCCTCACTACAGTAAGACCAGAACTGTGAAGTGTCAAGAGACTTTGCTGACTCCATGATTTTATAGACATTTTTGCTGTTAACTTTTGTTGTCATGTCACTAAAGGTATTCAAGAACATTTTGATGTGGCCTAACCTGTTATTATCATCCCAGGGCAGGGTACAGGAAATGAAGATGGCAATCATCCACTATTTAATTATGCTGTCCATTAGTTAATCCTTTTCTTCTCATGCTCAGAAAGGCATCACCCAAGATGAGTTACTGCTCTACACCTATGAAGTATAAAAGGGGCCAACAGCGTGAGCAGCTCCAACCATCTGCAGGTGGACCCCACTAAACAACCTCCAGCTGCAGTCCCTGGTCCTCAGCAAAGCAAAGTTCCTGCCTTCCTGTACCAGCTCAACCCTCACCTCTGCAAAAGGTGCAGTGAGACCTTGGAGGTTCAACCAGAGCACATGTGGGGTAAAGTTAGAAAGCCCAGGGGGTTCCACTCTTTGAGGAGTTCATCAGTAGTCTATTCACCCAAGAGGATTTGTGCACCAGCAGAAGACGCTGCAGTGTTTCACACTGGGGAAAAAAAAAAGTCCTTTTTTTCTGAATTGAGGAATAGCCTTTGGAAAAAGCAGCAACTAGAAGCATGCTCATTCCTCCCCTTACAACTCTGAAATAATAACAAGGCTCCATTTTTGTGAGTGAACAACAAGATGTGCCTCATTGCACGGAGCATGGAAGAAGAGCATGAGCTGTGGGACCTGGACCAGATCCTTTGATGTTCTGCACTACGTGAGTCTGGGAGAACTCAGCAGCTTTCCAGATTTCCCCGACTCCAGTGCTGCCATGGCTTGCCCAGCTCTCTGTGGGGAAGCTGGGGAAAGCATAAGATGCTTGTTAGGTGGAGGAGGTACAGTAACCTGCAAAATTATGAATAGCTTTGTGCTACCCAAGCCACAAAACCAATTGAGGGGGGAGAAAGAAACCCAGCTCTAAGTATTTTCCCTATTAAAATAAAAGTTCTTCAGGTTCCTCTTCACATATTCATATAAGGCAAGATGCACATGTTCTGATTTCAGCCATCAAAATTATGGGTACCTCATCTAAATAGTTTCGGAGAGGGAAAAACACGATGATGACTTCAGCTATGATTTAAAAATATAAATTAACATGTGGGCATTGTGGACTGTGAAGGCTTTGGGTCTGTTGCCACAACCCATGGGAGCAGGGAGATTAATGTGCTTCTGGGAAAGCAGTATGGTTTCAAACCAATATACTGTTGGCCAAAATGAGTACTGCCAAAGCAGTGTTGCCATAAATTGTTAAGAATTTCTTTTTGCCTTTTGCCCTGAAAATTTTGAAAGAAAATCCTGACTTTGCTGTATGAGAGAGGCTCTTAGAGAAACAGATTTTCTCTCACTTTTGTGGGCTTCACCATGCAAACTCTCTAACTGAAAGGACCATTATGAAGAAAGGCAACAGAATTGGGCTTTTTTTTTTAGACAGAGAAAAGGCATCATCTGCATTGTAAGGGAAATATTTGCAGCCCAATATAAGTATTTCTTTGTAAGCCTTCAGAGTCAAAACCAATTAAATGCAAAGCTTTCTCCATCAATATAAAATCCCACTTTCTTAGCTAATAAAACCTTTAAGAACAACCTGTTTACCATTGTAACCTCACTAGATGAAAAGCTGCTTCTTATTCCCCCTTTGTGTTTTCCCTTGTGTTAGATTTTGCATTTTGCAACAATTTACAATATAATTAAAATTTAGAGTCCTCTGGATGGGATGGAATAATTATTCATTGTGAAAATGGGCGTGCAAAAAGTCTTCTGACCTGCTCTTAATAAATCCAACTCACACTTCATTACAGTACACGCAATACTTAATTTGTGACACCAGTGTAATTGTATTTGAAATCTGCTATCTATTATGGTGTGAGGAAAACAAGCAGCCTGTTAGCACGGTGACCACTGAACACGCTGCCCAGCCTCCTGGCCACACTGAAATCACCAGCAAAGCAAAATAAATTGCTTTTGCTTAGCAAGAACAACACTCTGATCTCACCCTCCAAACAGAGAATTTCCTGCTCCTGCTGCTGTGACTCAGCAGCTTGCTCCCAACAACAGGAAGAAAACAAAGAGGAAGAGGTCAGGGAGGAAGGCAGAGGTGGGAGCCTGGCACTCATTCATCCTCTCCTGCTGATCCTCCTGCCGCAGCCTCGCACGTCCCGCAGCTCTGGCGCTTTGGGGCTGGACTGGTGCCAGGATCCATCCATAACCCTGGTGTGCTTTCCCGTGCAGCCACAGCACTCCCTGCCTCCAGTCTCTCCCCAGGTCCACCTGCAGAGTCAGTACTGAAAGGGACCGTACAACACACAAATTTTTTAGGGGTGGATGGAAAGATCCTGCATAATTTTACCAACTGGCAAAATGTGGTTAATGTGGTACCAACTGGTAAATGTGTACCAACTGTGGATGGTGTGCACCATCCATAGCCATGGAAGTACAAGGAATTCAGCATGACTCCTGTAAGCCCATCTCCTTCCCACTAACACATTAAACCTCCTCATTAAGACAGATAAAAGGATGGCACTAGAGGCATGCAGTGGAAGAGTAAAGCCAAGCTGTGGCAATTCCCTTCCCTTTGCATCAACAGCCATGCAAGCCCAGCCTGCAAATAGTAAGGCAATGAATCACCCTGCTACTCTGGATGTGGCTCTTACTGCTTTTATGCTGATGCCATGGATGTCAGTGAGGTTCCTCCTGATTTACTACAGCAGTCTTAGATGAACAGGAGCGTGCGAGGCTCATGTATCAGAGCAGTGTGATTGCAGCACAGCCTCCTGAAAAGCAAGACACAGAGACAAAGATGTGACTTGGGAGCAGCACAGCAGAGCCCTCAAAGTCTCAGCACTGGAAAGAAGCTGGACCCGAACAAACAAGTTTGAGCAGAGATCACATCCTATTATATTGCTAACTTAAATGCCAATTAAATATTACCTTTTCAATTTGTATTTACCTGAGGAACCAAATGTATGTTCTGCTGGTGGTATTCAAAGGCTACCTGCAAACTGATCTACAGTTCATGATGCCAGGCTTCCCAATGGAATGCTGGCACCCAGTACCATCAACACAGTATTGGTAGGTCTCACATCAAAACCTTCTCACCTGAGCATTTAACATGGACAGTTATTTACAAGTTACTCATGAAAAGCAATTAAGAAGGGACAGGAATTAAGTGTTCTCAGTTTTTCTGCAGTTGAGTTAGCAACCCCCAGGGTGAGAAACCCAGGCACCAGTCTCTGGCACCCTGCAGTGAGAGCAGGGCTGCTCCCACAGACAGGCATCATAAGGCTGGTTTGCCCCACAGCTCCTCTACTAAGTGAACTACCCAAATGAATATCCTCAAATAGCAGTCCCAGCTTTTGCTCCAAGGCTCTAGAAATGCTGTCTCAGCACTGGTTCATTAACCAGGGCCAGAGCCCCAGCCCAGGCACCTGCCACTGTCAGGCCGGTGTCCACACACCAGCATGCTCAGGGCCAGGAGCCACAGTGCCTTGGAGGCAGCCTGGAAGGGACCACCTTGTCCTTGAGATGTGAACTCTGCCCCCAAGCCAGAGCCCCCCGTGGTGGTGGGTGGTGGTGAGGATGAAGGTTTTGGAGAGCTGGGATAGGACACAGTGCCACATGTACCCCAGAATTCAAACTGGAAGCCACCTCCCCTTTGCTGGGAAGGCAGAAGTACCCCCAAGTCACCACTCAGGGAGCCCCCAGGGCTGCAGGGCTGGCTTATGGCAGAGCCCTGTGGGGAAGTCCAGCAGCTGGCCCCAGCACTGACCTGCAGCCTCTGCACAGACCTCATCTGTAGCAGTGTTGGCTGCAACCCAAAAGCATTCATCATTAAAAAACCCCATTCTATGTCTATTTAACTACCTACATAGATTATGTGAGTCAGTGTGATGGCATCCTTGACCCACAATGTCTTCATCTACTGCACCAATCCCTATCTGCCATATCCCTCCCAGTCTGGGACTTTGCTTTTCGAAAGTTCTGTGTCTAATACAGGACACTTGCCCACACAATAAAGAAAGAGCATTGTAAATTTGTTTTCCTAATTTTCTCTTTTTTAATTAGCAGCCCCAATTAATGGGCTGACAACAGGTTAATTGTATCTGATGTAAAATTTCCAGGAGTTTAATTTTGCTCTGCAGTACATGTGTGACAGATACAATTTGTGTATAATACTCACGTGAATACCAGGGTAATAACCTGGTGGATCTCACTGCTTAGACTATGGAAATGGAAAAAAAACCCCACTCTTTCTGCATGTGTATGGCTATTTCCTGTCATGCCTAGATCCAGCTGTACACAATCCAAATATATTCTGTGATTAAAAGCACTTTTCCCGACAATGTATTTGTAGATGTAACACTTGTACTGGGTGCAGAACTGAGCATCCTGCTTTATTTCACAGGCAGGGTGCTTGGCAGAAGTTTGGCAGCTGCCTCCAGCTGTGGAGCTCTTTCTCTCACCAGGTGCAGATGGCAGCAAATCTCCTTCCTTCATGCTAAAATGTAAATTCCAGCCCTTTCCAAGCTACTGCACTGGATAATAACCAGTCTCTTTCATAATAAGACTCACATACCCTGCCAGCAACATCCTCCAGAATGGACAGAGAGAAGGGAAGAGGGAGAGACAGAGGTGTATCCAACCTGTAGCAGACAAGGCAAGGGAGAAAACTTGAGCACTGGTGTAGATCAATTTTAAAAAATGCAGTTAAGCAGGGATTGTGGGTGTTGCAGGAATTAGATTAAGGAGGGATTGAGTGTCATTTAAGAGGAGGCTGTTGATATGCAATGCTTTCATTTCCTGATTTAAATAGCACTGTAGCAGCCAGCACAGCGTGCAAATGCCTTCTAAGCGGGTGAGAGAGGGGTGCAGGGTACAGGATGCAGAGGGCCATGGGGAGGCCAACTGCAAGGAGCCAGCTGGGGAGAGCACTGGTGAAATCTGTGAATCAGTTCAGAGACAGCTTCTAACAACAGCCTTATCATCAATACCCATGTTTGCATCAGGAGAGAAACAGGTAGGAATGCACAGGTTTAACTGTATTTTCCTACATGTTGCTTATTTGGGAGAAAAACACATCACCCACGGTACTGCCAGGGTCCTTTTCCCTCACACACACACACACAGATATATTGTTTGCTAATTGCAAATTGCTCACAAACACAGGGGCACTAAATTTAGGTTGAAGAGATGTTTCTTTGTTTGAAAACAAAACAAACAAAGCAAGATAATTTCAGGAGTACTGCAAGTGAGTACAATAAAAAGTCAAAACAGAGGCAAAACAACTCTTTTCATTTCTAGAGCTCAAGCCTCTCTGCAAAGCTGCATCAGGTTCAGTGCCTCCTCCTTGCTGAAAGGAAAAGAAGTGCTCTAATCCCTACTAGACTCCCTGACAGAATTCAGAAAACCTTCTGAATTTCTTGCCTCTGCAGAGCCCACTGTAAAAATTTCAGGTGAGGGTGTCATTTTGAGACAGATTTTCTTCTCAGCATCATGCAATATAAAATACAATCCTTGATTTGCTTGAAGGCTTTCCATGCCAACAGAAAGCAGAGTCACTCCTCAAATCCAACACCAAAAATCCACATCAGGGAAGGCCCATGTGGTGCATCCCTCAAGCCCACACCAGCTCTTCCACACTGATTCTTACCTACTGCCAAGACATGACATTCTATTTTCCACTTGGAGCTGGTGGGAATGCTTTGCATCCTCCCAAAATTTCTAGCAACCACCAACCATAACAGCACTCTAGATGGTGAGAGTTTGGTAAACTGCTTTCAGCTTTGAACCCAAACTCTACCCTGAAATACATTTAAAGCCCAAATCCTTATTTTCTCCCTGTAAACACAGAGGTGAGCACTGATTTGGGGGGATGTAGAAAATGGCCACCCACTGCCCCTCTGGCTGTTTCCCATGTGTTCCTAATATGAGTCTCTTACCTTTAGCAAATAAAGTGCTGCCAGGGAAAGAGGCTGGCTGAGGGGTGTGTTGGAATGCTCACAAACTCCTGCTTATGACAGTGCTGTGGCAGAATAAAAAATCTGCAGAAAGACAAGTGCATTTTAAGAAACAAGGTCAACGTCATTAAAACTATTTCTTATCCCCAAGTGACCGACTAAACTGTTGGGTAACTGCTGGGAGTGCAGACAGGAGCTCACATGTTCAGCATGAAGCAGCTACTCGGTGTCTCTGCAGAATAATGTAGCTGGAAAAATCACTGTGGGAAGTCGTGGCTGGCCAGAAATCTGCAGGGGAGGCCTGATCTGACGTGACATGATCTGGATGTCTAGGAGCAGCACCACCAGCCAGGGAAGAAGAAGAGCTGATTCTAGGAACACTGGATCTTGGGTTAAAACTCAGGAAAACTGGGTCTAGCTGTAAGGACTTGCTCCTGCAGGTTGGGGTGCTTTGGCATGCTGGCCTTTCCTCTGGGAGCTCAGGAGCAGCAGCTCTGTGGACCCTGGGGTGTGACCCCCTCATACCAGCCTGCTGCTGGAGATTTAGGAAACAACAGCAGGTATGGAAAACATCCCACTGACATCCCACAGCGTGCTGGCAGTGCTGAGCAGCAGATCCCACTCAGCACACTCAGCTGATGCTCTGTTAACGAAAGGAGTGCTCACAGCACAGGCACAGGGCTGAGAGCTGTACAGCAAGAATTTATCTGGTCCAGCCTCTAACAGAGGCTTTGTACAGCCCAAAACATTTGTTTTCCTTGTAAGTTCCTCAGTCCAGGATCAGAAACTCCAGGTTAATTTGCTGGCAAACCATTTTTGTTTTAAGTCTTCAAAAAATTTCTTTACTAACACATGCCTTCTCAATTTATTTATTTCCTTGATTTTCTTAACAGCTACCAGGAGGTTATATTTAACCCTCACATATGGCATTAGCTCTTTGTCAATATTTAAATTCTTATGGGACCTATGTGGTCTTGAAAATGAAAAATTAGGTTAATTATTTGACCAATTCAATAAAGCAGAGCAGCATCTCTGTGATCTAAACTCAGGCCTGTGTTATCTGACAGGGAGGATGTTTTTGTTTGTGTCACCTAGACAACTTTCCCTCACACATCACGACCTAGCCTCCTGGCATCAATGCAGGTGCTATCTCTGTGATTCCCCTACTTGCATGTCACTACCCTCTTGATCCCCAGGGCAGGAGCTGGCAGCCTGCCTGCTGCCTTCAGCAGGTGAAGTTGTGTGGCAGAAATGAATCCTGACCCTTAAACTGCCATCCCCTTCACATCAGTGATTCCCAGATGAATTCCCAGTCACAAATGGGATGAGCTGGCACAGCTCTGTTGGAGAGTTTTGGGGAGTAGTAGGGTCCTACCCACCCCTGCACAACCCACTCCCATGCCCAGCTGCATGGGCTGTGCAGAGCAAGAGCCAAAGACAGTCCTGAGCAGTGCAGGTCAGCCAGCAGCCCCCAGGCAGCCATCTGGAGTCCTAAGGGAAAGCTGAATGTGGGTTCTCCCTGATAGGAACCCCTCTGACACCTGACTCTCTTTGACTGGAAGTGGTCTCTGTTGAGTGGAAGGGGTGTCTATTTGTCAAGACTCACAGAATAGTGTAGTCACTTTCTAAAGTCCAAGGGGAGAAAGCTCCTTGAATGAGCGGAGGGAAAGCTGAAAAAAAGCTCATGGTAGCAAAAATGATGAAGACAGACTGAGAGCGATGCACAGAATGTGCACAGATGCACAGAATGTAGGGGATTCAGTGCATGTGCAACAGGTGCCTGTCATATGAGTATCAGCACATGCACCTGAACACCACTTCTGCAGCAAGAGAAACATAAACCAAAATCACAGAAATGTTCAGATTGGAAAAGACATCCAAGTCTAACCATTAACCCAGCACTACCACCATGTTTACCATTAAACTGTCCTCAAGTGCCACATCCACACACTTTTTCAATACTTTCAGGGATGGTGATGCCACTACTGCCCTGGACAGTTGTTCCAATGCTTTGCAACTCTTTCAGTGAAGAAAGTTTTCCTAATATCCAAACGAAACCTCTGGCACAACTTAAGGCCATTTCCTCTCACGGTGTCTCTCACTACTTGTGAGAAGAGACTGACCTCCACCTGGCCACAACCTCCTTTCAGGGAGTTGTTGAGAGTAATAAGGTCTCCCTTGGTCTTTCTTTTTTCCAGGCTAAACAACCCCAGTTCCCTCAGCTGCTCCTATAAGAGATCTTTTCTAGAACCTGTACCAGCTCTGTTGCTCCTCTCTGGACTACATCACCTCAGTGTCCTTTTTGAAGTGAGGGGCACAGAACTGGACACAGCATTCAAGGTGCAGCCTCAGCAGTGCTGAGTACAGGGGGTCAATCACTGCCCTGGCCTTGCTGGCCACACTACTTCTGATACAAGCCAGGATGTCAAATGTAAAAGAAGAGAAAACAGGAAAAAAAAATGCCTTGCCTCTTTATTTTTCTGTTCATTTCTGAAGATGACAACTGATCTACTGTGTTTTCTATCATACAAAACTCCTATGCCTCTCAAATTAGAGGACATAGTTTGCTGGGAAGCACTGGCAGGAGCCAGCCTGAGCTTGTCCTTGAACTCTTCATCATAAGAAGAACACGATCGCTGCTGCTCCTTGGTTACCAAGGGCTGCAAAGATGATATGGAGGGGGAGTGTTTTTTCACAGAGAGACTCTGAGGGAAATCCCCACTCAGTCACCCACCTCCGTGCACTGAGGATGCCCTCCCCCCCGTCAGTGCCCTGCTACTCGTGTGAGAGCTCCTGCAGCCCTTGGCTCCAGCCTGGCATGCCGGCAGCAGCTGTGTCTGCCAGCAGGGCAGCTCCGGTGCTGAGCTGCACATCCAGCTGTGCTCTTGGCTGGGCTTGCTCAGAGCTCTGTCCTCATCCACAGCTGCTCATCATGGCGTGGGCACTGCTTGGCACTTGCAGGGGTTTACTTTGCTTCCCATGGCTCAGGGAGCCCAAAGGATTGGCATTTAACTCTGCATTGTACTGCTACCATCCAGTCGGCTCTGACAGACAAGCACTGGTAAAACTTGAGTTGCTGCTGGTGCAGCACCTGCTCTCACCCTTCTGTATGTTATTACAGTAAATAACCAGAGACACCACGATTTCTCTGAAGTGGCTTTGGGCTACAGCCTTTTGTCCCAGTAGGCCCTGCCAACTGGCAGCCAGCAGCTGGTGCAGGTTGAGTTGCCCTTTAATTTGGCTGGAGATGCCATTGGGTAAGGTGAGTTTTCAAGGAGCTCAGAGCTGAGAGCACAGCTTGACACAGTAAAGCCTTGCAGTACTGGGCAGGCTGGCAAGCCAGACCATGGGCACCCCGAAAGCCCCAGAGCAATGCTGGCCAGTGCATATCCCTGCTGCCGCATGAGGACACAGGCCTTGACCTCCTCCCATGGATGATGGGCTGTAGAAGGATCTGCCAGGTGGACTGAGCTGTTTCCCACTGAATGCAGAGCAGCACCAAGCTGCTAAATGGCCATGTGAAGCTATTTATGAAAACGCTGAGTGAAAGACAAATGGCTTCTTTAGCCAGGCCTGCCTTAACAAGCGATGTAAACCCTGTGTGGCAATGAGGGAAGCAAACCCCACTCATGTTTTGCTTGCTGGGGATGTGCGGGACCCTCCTGTCTGGAGCAAGGTTGTCCTGCACAGCATCCTCCACATGCCATGAGGCTCCTCACAAAAGCAGGGCTGCCCAAATTGGGACTCTGGGCCCTGGGAAGAGCCTCTGCAGGTTTGCTCATGCGTGAAGCACATGTGGGGTGTCTGGCAGCACTTTAGCCATGTGTTGCACTGCAGCAAGTAACATGGAGTTGATGTGCAAGGATTTTAATACCTTGGGAGGCTTGGGAAAAACTCTCCCTCCTGTTTCAGTGATGGGATCTGGGAGAAAAGATGATGTGTGTGCTGTCCATACACTCCCCATCAAATGCTGTCAAAACTTCCACCTGCACATCACTGTTCTTCCACATCCATCCTCCACCACAACCCACTGGCAACCAACCTTTGTCACAACTGGACTTTTGCTTTCTTTTCTTCTTTTTAAATGTGAAGCTGTTGACAACCAACTTTCTGTCTGAAAGGCAAATGGTGACTCACAGCCCTTCCCACCTCTGCATCCAGGAGGGAGCTGCTCCCTTGGAATGGCACTCTGCAAACAAACAATGGGGGACAGGGAGAGATCCTTCTATCAACATGTTCTCTCTCCAGGAAATTGAAGTCTTTCAGCATTTTAGAAAAATGGGCATTTTTATTAGCAAACTCTCTTGTCCTGGAAGCAACTCTTTTAATTTGCAACTTCGCATTCATCAGCAAAGTCCCTGACATGCAAAACCATCATAAACTGCACCAAGCTCCATGGTGCCCTGGGCCATCACCTTTCCAGCCCATGCTGCACCAGAGCTGCAGCTTCCTCTTTTCTTTCCCCTTCTTCCTTCTTGGTTTTCAGTCTGACACCATTCCTACACTCGGTTTACAGACAAGCAGACTTTCCCTGGGTGGAAGGGAGTGAAAGGCACACCTGAGCTCAGGATGAGGGAGTCTGTAAGTTGTATAAATCAGGGGAGGGAGGAATAGGCAAATTTGCATCAGGTCTTTTATCACTCTGACCACATTCCCACTGCACAAGGTAAAGTGTCTGAGGACATAGAGCCCAAATGATGCTGTACCATAAGAGAGCTGAATCCCTGTGTGGGGAGAAGAGGCAACAGAGAATGATTGACATGGCCACCTAAGGCCATCTAAAAGGCTGACATTTTATTTAATTTTTATATTTCTATGTTACTGCCTAACTTTATTTCCTTACTGCCTTTCAAAATCAAAACATCAATTATTTTCTACTGAATTAGCCCTCATTAGAGCACTGGAAGCACCACAGTAGCACGTGCCTGTCCAAGGAGGGTTTGCTAAGGAATCCTGTCCTCCCATGTTGCCCTGGCTGAGATGAGTCTCTGGGCCAGAGAAAACCAAAGGAACATTTGCTTTGTGCTGTAGAGATACCCCAGACAAAGGGAAATGCGAGTGAACCTCCACGCCTTCCACTCCACTCCAGCTCCTCAGGAGAGAGGAAGGCAACTTCTGCATTTACCTGCTGCACTACTGTGGGAGACAGAGCACCTCTGATCCCAGATCTCCATAGCTGTCATTTCACACCCAGTGCTTGCTGCTGAGAGAAGAATTGAAGCAACTGCCTCCTTCCAGTCACTGCACCAGGACACCTTTTATGTTCAGAAAGCACCAAGGACTGAGCTCTGAAAGTGCCTGTTGAGTCCTGTATCTTCTTGGCCTCTTGGTTAAATCTGCAATGAGAGAATTAAACGAGGCAAGGAATCTTGTAAAGCATTTGTGTTGCATTTTGTCCTTCTGTATATTACAAATTGCACATTTCATGACAGGAGTTAGCATGTCAGATTGCTTTTCCAAATAATTATGCATGATACATTCCCTCAGCCAGCCCTCTGGTGACTCAGCAGGAGGTAAAGCTTTGAATAGGAGGAAAAAAACCCTCAGACACATTTCTCTGGGCTCTGTGCAGCCACCAAACAAACATCAAGTCTAGCCTTTTTGTACTGCTGTCTGGCTGCTGAATCCCACATCAGATGCAAGGAAGCGAGTTCTGTGATGAAGAAAGCCTGCAGAAGATAATCTGCTTTGGAGAGAAGTGGGGATTTTGGTGGTTTTGGTGCTCTCTCCTATTCCTTGCTTTGCTTTGCTGTTCTGAACCACCAGCTCCACCAAAATGACCTGCAGAAATGGAAAAAAAATCTTCTTCAGGGTGGGGCAAAACTTTGCAGCTGGGTTTGTGGTGTAATGTTGTGTACTGGGGATGGCCCTGCTGAAAAAGAGCACCAGACATGGGGACTCTGCTCCTGCCTGCCTGCATCTCTCCCGTGCTGTGACCGAGGGGCTGGGAAGAGACAGACCCCAGTGAGCACCAGGGTCTGTCCAGTTGTCCAGCTGTCCAGCTGTCTCCAGCTGTGCTGCTGGAGCTGGGAGTGGGGCTGCCACAAAGCTGCAGCAGGGCAGTGCCCACCCAGCCGCCTGTCTTTTGTTTTTGGAGCCTGGCTGGGGAGTAGAGGGGTTCAAGTTTAATTAAGCAGTGCCTCAGAGAAAAAAGAGCCACATAGAAACTTGCCATCAGGTGTGATTTCACAGGAGCCCAAGAACATGATCTCTTTTTAAGCATCTTTATGTTTGCCTAGCTAATGAGCATGTTTCCTCGCAGAAAAGCAGATTCCCAGTGGGAGGGATGGCAATATAATCCCTTTGCCCTGGCAGCAGGGCTGCAAAGGGGGATGGCAGAGGCTCAGGCACGCAGCCCCAGCGGGTCTCATCCTGCCTTGGGGTCATGAAGCCTGATGGCTTTTCCAACCCATCCTTCTCTCACAAGGAGAGGTCAGGGGCATCAAGCCCCAACCTACAGAGCCATGACATGCCCAGAAACATCCCCTGTCTATCCTGTGTCCTCACTGCCCACCAGAGCCTGGGAGCTGAGTACTGGAGGGGTGGTCACCAGGTGTGGCAGCTGGACTAGGAGGACCTGCAAGTGGAGTCACAGATTTCCATAGGAAACCAGAGCAACAAACTGTTAAGAAAGCAAATAATCCCAAACAAATCCTTCTCCTTTATTCAGTAATGGCACAGAGGCACAGAACAACAATGGGGCCAAATCTCTGCAAGACATTTGGATGAGTGAATCCCTTTCCTTACTAATGGGAGTAAAGCGACTTATGGCTTTGAAATTGTGAGCTATGATATATCTGGTTAGAAAACCCCAATCCCTTGATCAAGGAAAATCCAATCTAGGGACTCTCATGTGGCAGGATCAGGAGCCAACTGAGATACAGGAGACTGGGAAAAATGCAGGACATGGGAGGAAAAAAAAATTCTGTTTAAGATCTTTTTCTTATATGGAAAACTGTATATTTGGAGAAGAAATGTAGAAGAAATATTCTTATAAATTTATTTTTCTCAGAGTGAACAGTTTCTCAGAGTAATGTTTAACATGACATGAACTTCTAACATTTCAGCTCTTAAAAATTCTTTCAATAGCTAAAATATTTCAAATGAAGGTCTTTTATTTCAAAACTTCATGGTATCAAGCAATTAAAATGCTTACAGACTCTTGGCTTCAATACCTAATTTAATGAGGGTCTTGGCTGCTGTTGTGTCAACTGCCTCTCAGAGACTATGGAGAGAGAGAGCAAGCATTAATTTTTCAAGCTTTTGCTCTATTCTCTTAAATCTGTTGATGTCTTGTCGTAGGATACAGCCTTCTTTCTTACTTAAAATACAGCTAGCAGGCTCCTTTTAATTTTTCAGCATTTTATTTTCCTGAAGTTAGAAATATATTAGGCAATACATGTACAACTAAGTTCCTCAGCATATAGTGGTCATGTCTCTCATAGTTTGAAAATAAAAACTGAAACTCAGCTTTGTAAATGTATCCATCATGTCCTTTGTTGAGCTAACTGCATAAATTATATTTTCACCCTTAAAGAATGAAAAAAACCCCAATAATTCTGATAAGCAGCATTGCTACTGAAATTATTTGAATTTCCTAAATTTGGTTTTAAAAAAAATATTTTCCTCCTTAAGCCTTTAAAAGTTCCAGAGATTTTCCATCTCTAGACAGAATAAGATTTCCCTGTCAGACCCCTGGCATCACATATTCACACATGCCAACCACCTTTAGCCCTGACATCCCCAAACCAGCCCTGCTCCTGAAGCCAGGTGAGTATTTTGTCTGGTTGCCTTCCCCCAGCACCCCCTTGCCACAGGGCCTCCGCTCACCCCTGTCCACCTTTTGGCCACCACCTCCCTCCATCCCCAAGCACTTTGGGAAGGGGTTTGGTGTCAGCAGGGGATGCTGGCTGCCCTCCCCTCCCATGAAATCCAGCTGGAGAGCAGGATCCACAGACCTGCTGAGAAATGCCAGGTTTTGTGGGAGGGTTAAAAGGGGCTTGCTCCCTGCAACCAGCTGTACTGCAGGCTTTTTGGATAAAAAACAGTCACCCTGTGGAGCTATTTTGCACAATTTTAGTTGAAGAGACTGTATTGCAGTGAATGCCATGCCTTCCCCAGAAAAGGATTGGAAAGTCATCCTCGTTTCCATGGATACCCTGTAACAGGACTGAAAACAAAGCTGAAGCTGTACTTTTTGATATGGCTCCCTGAGCCTCCCTCTTTGTACTTATGCACAGGGAAGGACAAACAGCCTCTGCAGCAGGACATGAGGCGGTCATGTCCACATGAAAATATCCACACCTGTGGCTGAGCAAGACTGGAAACTTTGTCAAGGCACCTGCTTTTTGTATGGAAACCCCAAAGAGGCTGAGCAGTGCAGGGCTGTTTCTCCCTCCAAATTAAACCTAGTTGAGTCCATGTTTTATATATGACCTTGAGGAGCTATTTGAACATATAGATTTAATTTCTTCTCTCCATAAATGTCAGCATTATAGGCCATGCTGAAAGAAACCACAACAAACACAAAGAAAATAGATAACGCTTTGTGGGCAGCATATAACTGGTGATATTCACTGCATAAATCTGCAGCAGCTGGGCTTTGTGTCGTGGTGAACCACATCTGCTACACTGCTGCAGGCACAACCACATGATCCCAAAGCACTTGTGAGTCCAGCTCAGTTCTGAGTTTCTCCTTCCACCAGAGATGCAGAAATCCAGCTCCTTACCCACTGGAAGAGGCTGATGTCCGACATTCCCTGCTTTATACACCTTTGTGCTTGCTGGCTTGCAGTTCCTGGGCACAATGCCCACTTTTAAGAAGCCATACTCTGCTCTGTGCCAGGCTGCTTGCTGCTCTTTCTTCTTCAAGAAGATGCTCCACATGACTTGCTGCAAGCTTGATGCTGATGAGTACAGCCAAGAGAGGGATGGCTATTTTATTCTTCAGTGGCCTCATGTAGACTTCATCCCAGAAATATTCCCTGCAACAGTGTTGCAAACCATTTCCCAGACAGTCACATCTCATTATTCATCAATGTGATCTCATGGAAGTGTTCAGAGAGCTGTAGAAGTCCAGGATTCTGTTCTACCAGCTGCTGGCTAGGGTAGAGCTAAACCTGCAGGCTCCCTACTCTTAGCACATGCCCAACAACACCACTGCCTCCCCAGTACTTCTGTGCCTTGTCTTCATCATCTGTGACATTATTTGAAAATAAAATGAGAAAAGGAGGGGTATACTAATGTTAAAAACAGAGAGATGTCAACATTGATGGTATGCAAGTACTTCAATAATCCTTGGAAGAAACTATTTTGTTGTAAGGAGCTTTGATTATTCTGTTGAATGGGAAGAAGCTTTGTGTGGATGCAGAAGGATCTGGTGGAGCTTGAGCCCTGGTTCTAGCCAGGGTTTCTGTTCCAAGCTTGGCAGCGCACTCTAGGGCACATCAGTCTCAGAGTTTCAGTCTGAAAATCCCCTGGGAAATGGAAAGCACAGCAAGGACTGGACCCCACAGCACAACCACCACATTGCTTTACCCCAGTTCTGGACCTGGACTTGCAGGAGATTGAAACGTTTCATGAGCAGAAGTCAGCACAAGGGACAGAGACAGAGAGTTAGGAATATTCAAGATAACAGTAAAGTGTAGCATGCCAAGATTTTCTTTCAATATTGTCTACTGTCATTTAGTAATTGTATGTACACACACGTATGCATGAGATACAAAGTGGTGGGATGTGGTTTTTGGCATGGGCTTCAACAGATGCATTACGCACAGAGGAAGAGGCACAAAGTCAGCTGCTCAGATCATCCCTCACAAGTGCCAATAAAGTCTTTATACCGTGCCATTAAGCATTCACGATGCACCATCTGGACTGCAGGAAAGCTAATTTTGGAATGTTTTAAACACAGCACTTTATAATCTCTGGTGCATTAGTTTCCTAGTTACCTGGAGGGCAGTTTTGCAGGATTCGGAGAGAAATGGTAAAAGGCACAAACAAACTCAATCTGTAAACTAGGTGGGTTTAAGTCCTCCATCCTGGACTCATGCAAAACCCCTAAGGTCTCTATCACTGGAAAGTTGCAGATTGTCCCAGCCCCAGTGGATAAGCTCTCCTTTTCCAGTCAAACTGTGGAATTCCTTTTTCGGTACTTTTTTACACATAGCTGACGTTAGCTAGATATTCCTAACCAGTAACAATGGAGAGAGAGACCAGAATCCTAAATGACAGAGCAGAGGAGGAGAGCGAGGAGGAGAAGGAAGGAGCCAGCAGGTGGACAGGGCTGTCTGTGCAATCAGTGTCTCTTTGGACTGGTTTGGGGCTCCTCAGGTTCCAGTGATTTTACTAGCTGCAGCAGTCAGCACTACTTATTCCTCCCCTGCCTGGGCAGTGTGTCCCACTCTCCAGATACACAGCCTGCACCACCCCACAGCCTGCACCACCCCACAGCCTGCACCACCCCACAGCCTGCACCGCCCCACAGCCTGCACCACTCCACAGCCTGCACCGCCCCACACAGGCACCGTGGTTCATCCTCTGCCACCCCTCTGGCTGGAAGGAGCTACAGGGACAGGTGAGCTGCCCGTGTAAACTGGATCTACTCTTCCAACCTGAAAACAGGCATTTTCCTTTCATTCCTCTGAGCACAAGGGTGCACTGCAAGGAGCCCCAGCATTCTGCTTCCCTCCAGGCCACTCAGTCTCAAGTCTGCAGGCAGGAGCCCTCCAGCCCTTGCTCTGATTTTGTAATCAGAAAAGCTCTGGTTAACCCACCTGATCTATCCCTGCTCAGGCCAGGTAGAGTAATGCTTTCCTTGGGTCCTTGTCTGCAGCGCTTTTAATACCTAGAGGCATTTTGCTGCTGTTTCTGCTGGCTTGGACCCATTGCTACCTTAGTGAGATCTGCAATTTCATGGAACCTTCCCCTCCCAATGAGGGTCATTAACACCCGCAGAGCCATAACTGTGCACACACACACACTCACACATCTTCAGGGGAAAAAAACACCTGGAAATAGGAACCACATATATAAAATGGCCATGTCTCACATATTAAGTGTGTTTACTAACCAATAACATTTTGAATAAAAATTTCTTGCATTTGAGGTTAGCAAAATTTTCTATATTTTCAGAGTAGTCGAAATAGTTGTCAAGCTAAAATGTTATACCTTTCTCTTTTTCTAGCTTCTTTGCAACAGTTTATTTGCCTTTTCCACTTCACATGTAAGGAAGCTCAAATTTGGCTTTAGCTGAGGAAGGCTTGGGATTTTTATCCAGCTCTCAGCTGTTGTTTTGTGCAGACTTCTCCTTGGAAAGACTCCGCTCCTCCCTTCCACCTCAGAAACTTCTTTCATTTTTAGGCATAGAAAAACCTTCACAACATGCTTGGCTGCTGTCAGTGCCACAGGATGTGTCCTTTTTGCCACACCACTGTGAGGATAGTAGGGAGGTTTTGCCCTCTGTGCTGGTGCAGAGGAAAGGTGCATAGAGAACACTTTGTCCCTGAAGGGGGGCCTGCATAGCCACAGCCTACCCTTGTCCCTGGTTGTTGAGGTGTTATCTCCATTCCAAAAGCTGTGATGGTACAGTGATATGAATTCCTTAAGTGTATATGTGTGGGTAAATATAAAAATAAACTGAATTATGGTTGTCCAAGATGTATAAGGAAGCAGCAATATGAGTCAATAAGTTGTCTCCTATTAGAATTGCTCCCATCCTAGTGTTATGATTAAATCATGGATAAGTCAAAACCAACTGCTCATAAGATGTAACATCAGCCTTCATTTGTGGATTCCCCTTTTACCTGCACTGATTCCCTCGGCTGGGTGCAGCACTGAAGGAAGATGTGCTGCATTCTTTCTCAGGCATGTATAGGCTCATGTCCACACTGCAGAAAGCTGGGGGAAAGTACTGTATTGAGGGCTGGTTGGAAATATCATCAGAGTTTCCCAATTCAATTAATCAGAAATTTAATTATAGCATCCAGGGTTTGAGCAACCACCCCAGATTGCAAGATGTTCTTCAAGAAAGGAGGTGCAGCTTTATCATTTTAATGATGGCAAAGATAACTCCCACTTTCCTCTGCACTAAACCCCTACAGTCACTTCAGCCCTTTTCTACCTGACTCAAAGCACACTCACTCCCTACCCAGCACCGGTCACATCCCAGTGCACGCATCTCTGTGATTTCCAGATCTGAATATTTGTATGGGTCTCCCTGGTACTTTCCCTGCTTTTCCCTTCCCCTTGGAAATTGCAAAAGGGGAATCAGAAGCAGGAAACTGTCGATTAGCATTGCTAAAAAATAGCCTAACAAGGCTATCATCAGCTGGAAATGAGATGCTTCCCACACCAGCAGCTGCATGCTACTGGGGATATAAATGTTTGTATCAGTCTTCTCAATAGTAAATTATGCTGGTCCCCAGTTGGGTGTGGACTAAGGCAAAGGGGTCTATGCTGCTCTGAGACTTGCTGGAGTCTGTGGTCATTGGATGCCCCCTTTCCCCCAAACCTGCAACTGCAAAACCATCCAGAAGATGATAACCACAGCAGAAAAAGGAGGGAGACATCACACAGAAAGTTTGCCCATAAGGGAAATTTCAAGGGAGCATAGGGTTTTTCTAATAAACCTTGGTATGGCAAAAGGTGGGAAAAAAAGTCTCTTTTTCACTTTTTCAAGAAGTTTTACTGTTAGTTATTTTGTGTTGGTCTTCCTCCTACCCAAACCTCACCTTTTGCTGAGACAAGGTAGGTATAATCAGCTCTTTCACAGACAATATTTTTCAGTGACCCCCAGGGATGGCCAAAGCTTGCCCAACCAGAGAGGAACAATCTGGGCTTGAGGCATTGCACTTAACCACATCAGTGCACTGAATAGCAGTCATCCTCCAAGCATGGACATACTTCCCTCAGTGTAGGGAAGGCTGTGGTCCAGGACATCTTTGAGGAATGGAGACAAGGGATCTCTGAAGGCTGCTCTTAGAATATCAGGTTTATTTGGGATGGTGAAAGGTCTTGCTTGGAGCTGCCAGACGCAGCACATGGCAAGGCCTAAGGGAATGGGGGAGGGGAGAGACAAGGGGTAGAGAGGATGCTCCAAGAGAGGGTGGAAGTTCCAAGAGAGCGGGGATTCCAACAGAGGGGAGTTCCAAGAGAGGGGAAGATCTAAGAGGGGGGAAGATCCACGACGGAGGAAGTTCTAAGAGAGGGGAAGATCCAAGAGATTGTCTGGCCCCTCAGAGACCCCTTATCAGGGGGCTTCAGGGTGGGCTGGAACAAGACTTGGGCCAATGGGGTTACAGACACTTGATGTTTCAGGGGAGGGTTACAGGTGTGGGATGAACCATACATTTTGGGGGTTGAGATGGAACAGTCCATTTGACTTTTGGACCTATCTTAGGTAAGGTTATTGTCCAGCCAGTAGGGGGGATTGTTTTTATCCTGGCTGTACTATTGTAAATCTTTTGCCAGGCAATTATATTTATCCATCCTTTCCAACACCTCAGTGCACTCAAATACTAGGATAATTTATCAAAAGATGAAACACAATGCTTCATTAAATTATATTTGTATTTTATGTATTGGCTGTGTGGTGGAACCCTCAGCTTCTGCAATATCTGGAAAATCTTGTGGATGCAAAGTGGAACACAGACTTGGACCAGCTCACAGGGAGATCCCCATGTACCCCTGTCTTTGAACCACTGCCAGTGAGGGGTGCAAAGCCCATTGTGCAAAGCCAATGTGCTTTCACATTGTGCCCTGTCTTGTGATGGGGGCTGCATTTCACATTCACCTTGCTCCAGTCTCAGCCCTCCTTTGCTTTCATCACCTGGGCTGCGGGTGTGAGGGGAAAGAAAGGATGTTCAGAGTCTAATAAATGGCTCAGGAGATGCTGGAGCAGCAGCTGACCAAGTCTGCAATGTTCAGAGAGTGACCTTGCAAAATGAAGCATGGAAATGGGTCAAAATTTCCAGTAGTGAAAGTGCTTCCTCAGTTTGTGGTTTTCCTCGTGTAAATTCTGTGTAAGGATGTGGAAGGACTAGGGCATAGCATTAGCACATTGTCAGCCTAATCACACAATAAAACCTGCCACAGTGTAGCCAGAATAACCATTTATGGAGTGAGATGATGCTGAAAAAAAAATGTTGTTTACAGCTTAGCATCTCCTCTGTCTGAAAATCTCCCAAAGAGGGGAAGGAACTGAGAGAGGATGCATTTGGTGATTTAATGTTTAAATAAGAGTGTGAAATGGTTATTTCTGTGTCCACTCAAGGGGGTTCAAGATTTGTTTCCTCAATCTCCCTGCAGCCACCCTTATGGGATGAGCACATAGGCCTTTGCCCTGGGTGTCTCCTGAAATGGGTGCTAGCAGATGGGAAAAATCCATGGGAATGGGATGCTTGTCACACTTATAACGGCAGTGGAGTGGGGAGAGGTAAACCCACATTTTCAATTACTTATTTCATCAGGACTGTGTTATTAGTGTCTAGATAAAAGATGTGAGTCTACCCAGTCAATGGCTTTAAGAAGAGCAGGCACTGTGGAAGGAGCAGATCCCAATTTTCATATCTATTTCCAGCCCTTTGTAAATCTATAACTCCTGGTCTGAGTAGGGTGGTGGTAGGGTCTTACACACACGGCTGCACAGCTGCAGTAGCAGTAACATACTACCAGCCTGGATTTTACATGGAGCAAAAGCCTTTGACAAGGTCCCCCAAAACATCCCTCGCTGGATGGAGAGATATGGATTCAGAGGATAGACTGGGTAGATAAGAAGTGGTTGGATGGACACATCCAGGGAATTATGGTCAACAGCTCAGAGTCCTGATGGACATCAGTGGCCAGTGGTGTCTTCAGGGGCCCATACTGGGACCAGGGTTATTTAATAACTACATTGATAATGTAGATGAAGAGCTTGAGTGCATCCTCAGCAAGTTTGCAGATGGCACAGAGATGAGTGCTGCTGTTGGCACACCCGAGGGGTGGGATGCCATCCAGAGGGACCTGGACAAACTCAAGAATTGGGCCCATGGGAATCTCATGAGGTTTAGCATGACCAAGTGCTGGTGCTGCATCTGGGTCAGGGCAACCCCTGGTATCAATCCAAGCTGGGAAATAAACAAAAAAAAGATTAGCCCTGCTAAGGACTTGGGGATGACATTCTGAGCCATCCATCATTTAATCCTTTTAGAATTAGGAGCTATATAAATAGTCAAAGAAATAATATCCTGTTTATTTTGATTAGTTTAAAGAAATTGATACCTTCTTTCAATTACTAGAGCTAATGGTATCTAGCTCCTATATGAGGAAACATTCCCTATTTTCCAAACAAATTGCACGTTTGGGCTAATCAACCATTGCATAACCTCTGCAAGGTAAATAATTATGCAGAGTAGCAGGGAGCATTTAGAGGCAAAAAAAAAAAAAAGAAATTAGAAATCACAGCAGTAGAAATAAGACTGTCAAGGCTTCCTGTGCCACCTGCAGCACTGTGCCCTTCCTTAAAAAATCCTATATAGGTACCCAACTCCATTACATGTGCATCTACCGCAGCCCAGTGTTTGCTCCTCAGTGAGCTGTTTACTTTAGGTGTGCTTGTGTGCATCCTCCAAACTGCATCTACAGCAGCACCCAGCAGCCCTGCAGACCAGTAACCCCTGGAGGAGTTAGGGCTATTCCAAAAGGCATGGAGGGCCATGCCACCCCATACTGTGGCAGTGCCCTGAAATGTTTTTGCCTGACTGGTTTTTACCTGTCCAGGCACTGCACAGCAGACTGCACAATACAAAATGAGACATCACTGCTTTGATTAGTGTATGCTTTTCACTCTTTTAGACTGTTGAAAATGGTTGCTTCATAAATCTGACTCTGGATTTATCTGCTTTCCTATTTATTGTGAAGCCTGCTGTGTCACTTCCTTTACATGTTGTGATGCCTGGAATATATTATTTCAAAAGTGTTTTTCCTGAAAGTGCTATTTTCAATTAAATAGGCATGAGCAAGAGCAAATGTGTTCTTGGGAGCTTTCAGACACAGTGTCTGCTCTAACATAACATCACAGCTGCTGAAATGCTACCCTCAAATCCAGAACCATTACAGTGACTGGAGAAATGTCACCTAAGAAAGGCAGTAAGGTTGTAATGGACACAGTACAGCCTGTACTACCTACCATCACCTACTCACCAGTGCTGCCAGACAGTGAGCACATCTTCTCCATCCAGTTCTTGGAATATGTGGCACACTGACAGACTGCTGCTTGCCATAAGAGATGGTAGCAAACAGACATGGCCTGTCAGCAGCCTCCCCTTCTGTGCTCCCTGCTGCTCTCCTCCTCGCCCTCCCTTTATACCTCCAGCACCAAGCCCACGCTGTGCAGTTGTTAGCACCAGGGGAGACTTGTTCTGAGCACTTCCTGACACCATTTTCTATAAAGGTCAGTACCAAAGGTCAGAACATCCAAACCTGCCCAACTTTTCTCCATCTTCCTCAGAACACAGCAGGGTTACTCAAATAAGCTTATACCAAAAGTCTGCAGAAGGGCAGTACTAGCATCATATGCATGAAGAAACACATCATAGTGTGGGAAAGTACCAGCATAATGATGGAAGATTTTTGAGCTGCCTCACTGAATTCTTCTGGAGGGATTTTTACTTTTTGCTGACTTCTCAAAGGCTTTTCCTACCAAGGGGTCCAGCAAGGTGTTTTGCTGGATCAATATGCTACTACGTAACAAAAATAACACAAAGCAATTCAACACAACCCACACTGGACTGAGTGCAGAACTGGCCATGATCCAGACTGCCACACTGGGACAGCACAGCTGTGCTGGAGCAGCAGTGCCACCCAGGAGAGGCAAGACCATGTTCAGGGTGGCAGGTCAGGAAGTGGTTAAACAACATGTGGGAGGATAGGACCTGAAGGCTGGAGGATGTGGACTTGTTCTCAGGCAGGAGCACTTCCAGCAGAACACCTTTAATTAAGTAGAAACAAGAGCAGGTCTAGGTCTCCCTCCACTTTTGCTGGTGAGAGTTTAAGGTGGGTAACAAACAGAAGAGATACAATTAGTTAATTCTGAAAATCTAATTAGCACTATGTATTCTTTGGAGCTTCTTGGGAGAATCAAAGCAGCCACGCGCTCCCTGTCAAACCCTGCTCTTTCCTGGTAAGTTGGCCTTTGCTGGCAAAAGCTGACTTCATATCTACCGATGGCTTTGTCCTTCATGTCCACCAACAGTTCCTGAGCCCAGAAAAGCCTTGGGTACTGTGGGCTTCAGGAGAGGCTCTCCCAGACTATGGATGTGGCATGTAGCTGGAGGCACAAGCCTTCCCCATCCAGTGAGAAGCTACAGCCTTGTCTCTCTCATGAGTGAGACAGACTTGATCTGTGCATGATGGCTTTCAGAAACACTGTGCACATCTGGAGCAGCTGGAGACCAGCTCTGGGGAGGGTGATTTATGGAACCCCCAGAGGGACAGAGAGTGTTTGGGAACCAGAAAGCAAAAAGCCATTATCTACATGCCTAATGCCTTTAGTCAGAAGGCAGATTCCCTTCTTCCAACACTGTTAGCTTCCAGGTACCACTGGGAGGATGAAATCCCTGTTCATATGGGGTAAATATCCAGCATACCCAAAGAAGCATGAAAAAGCTCACAAAGCGTGAGAAAAACAACCCTTCCACACACAATCCCTGCTTTCTCCTTGCCCAAGAGGAAATGTTGGTGTTTTAATAGGTAGGAAGCCTCACTTACCCTGGGAAGCTGCAGAAGGAGGCTCCAAGCTCCTCGCTTCCCCTTGTCTCAGAAGTCATTTCTACCTGAACTCAGAGGGAAGACATCACAACACCACAAAAACACAAAGACCATTGAGATTGAACCCAGGAACTTGCATATTTTTGACAAGCCTGTAGCTGTAGCTTACTGAAGGACTGTGTAGCACTGTGCATAAGGGGCAAGGGGATGCCCAAACCTCTTGTGCACACTTTAAGGCTATTATTGGAAAAGTGTGAAGAAACTTCAAGCAGACATCATCTGACACCAGCAATCCTGGCTGGAAAGCTGGATTTGACACACAGCCTTGCCAAAGCACTTGCAAACTTTTTGGCATCGTCACATTGAACATTTCCAGGGGATGTGTGGCCAAAATTATAAATGGAAGGACATTAGCTGGGATGGACAAACCCCAGGTAGGCCAGTTGCCCACACTGCCCTTTGTAGGGTTCATGTTCATGCCTGCACCAGTGGCAGCCACTGGGACAAGTGAGGACACACACCTGGCATCAAACTCATCATCTCAGATCACAAAACTACTAATAAAATAAAATAAAATAGCATAACTTTAAAATGGCTATCCAGACCTTATTTTTGAAGAGGAAAAATGCTCCTTTTCAGGCTAAGGAGCTTGAAGGATGGATTTATTAAGTTGGCCTTTTTCCATGAGGCTCCAAAGATAATTATAATTATAATTATCGTAATTCTTAGTTCATGTTTTAACAATCAGCATTTAATGACCACTTGGAGCAAAAGTCTAACTGAAAATCATATGAATTGTGGCTGAAAAGTTATGTCATGAGGCCAAACAGTCTGGTTCCACGGATTTGCACTATTTCTTGGGACATCAGTAAATACTAACACAAAAACCTAGTGGCTCTGTTCCATTTTATATCTCAGACCAGACCACTAATTTTGACATCTACATTCACAAAGATTGTGTCCCCAAAATCAAACATCTAAGAATAAAGGGAAGACTAATGAAAATCTAATAAAACCAAGACTTTTAGGGAAAATTACTTTTTTTGAATGCTAAAATGTGTTACGGATGTTTCACCCATAACTGGGAAGGGAAAGAACAAATGAGCTGCTCTTCTCCAGCCTACCTCCAGAGTGTAACCAGGGCTTGCCAATGACAGACCTTCCCTTACACAGGCATATTTTGTAATTCATATAACACACGATGGCAAAGAAAACCTGCCCAGCTGCTTGGCAGGCTGAGATTCACCTCCCTTTGAACACGGCATGTTGGCTCATGGGGACAGCAGCACTCCTGCAGGCCTTGTGTGCTGCAGTGCAGGAGGATGAGCAAAGCTTTTTGAGGATAGATAGTATTAAAAATAATCTGAGCTGAAATTTTTGCATCCAGACTTGCCAAAAGTTCAAGGATGCTCAGGTCTGAGGTTCTCATTCAGTCATGTCTCTGGAGACCTTAGAAACCCGTTTACTCTGCAAAGAGAAAAACAGGAAGCAGAGACTGTGTCACCCCCGGGGCCTTTCCTCCAGCTGAGCCGACTGGTCCGGGAGAGATTATTTTGGTTGCAGGCACAAACAGGAGGAACTTTCCTCTGCTCTTTAGTTACAGCTTTTTCTGTGGAGCACTAACCCCCTGACAGGAGGCAGTGCCTACTTGCAAGCTCTGAGCCCAGCTGATGGAAACCCAGGGGCTGCATCAATGGTGTCTCAGGCTCATAGGCATTTGGAGGTAGCCTGCTTGGGGCATCTTTTCTGCACCGAGGTTCTCACCTGGGCTAAACAAACAACTGAGAATTTTTTTAAGAGGAGAACTGAGTCTTGGCCCACCCTATTGCTGGCTCTTGTGTCTTCTCTTCCAGGTGACTTAAATATTCAGGTCATTAGGGTTTATCAGCAGGAAAACTCACAAAACAGGACAACAAAGTGCTTCTTGAAAGTGAATTTATAAAATCCATATATGTGTCAAAATTGCATGCGTAGTCTAGAAACCACAGCACGCAATTCAGGGAGCTAATCAGCCAAGCTGTAATTGCAAACCCTTGCATCAGGCAGCTGAGTCATGAGATAAAGTGAGAGAATTGGGGATAAACAGCAAGAAAATCCACATTCTTGGCTTGGAGAGATGCAGAGCATTTCTAGTTCCCTTCCTGGCTGCTGTCAAGGTTTTACAAGTAAATAACCAACATGAATAATCTATGCATTCCATGTACACTACTCCCATAGAGTAGTTTTAATGCAGAGAGGGTTTAAGGGATTTTGAGAAAAACTGCTCAGAGCTGTTTCAAACAATTGCTAAGTATTAATGTCACATTTGCAAGTCCTGGTGTTTCCCTGGTTTTAGCAGAATAACATTTTCTGCTTATTAAGGGCTCATCTTCTTGCTCTAGCTGTAAAAATACTGGGGACAGATGCTAAATTGCAGGTAAATATGCTGCTGTGCTGGGTAATGGCCTTGTATTAGATGTAATTGAGACAAACACTCTGTAAAGCCAGGAGGCTAAAAATTTGTCTTTCGTTCAATCTGCTAAATAAGGGTTGCTGAATAAAATTAGGAAAAATTAGAGCTGATTCATGGGCTATATGCTGGCCAGAAGGGAAATGAATGCATAACGAATACATTTTATAATAGGTAGTTCAACCAAGTCTAGTATCAGAATTGCTCATGCCATGGCAATATGCCTTTATCCTTTCTCTGCTTTTAAGATATCACTTGAAGTATTTAGTTCTTCTCCCACTCTCTCCAGCTAATATACGAGGCTCATAATAACACATCTGCTAAATTTCCAGTGTGACCAATCCCACATATGCAGAACCCTCTGTGTCTTATGGTTTCACAATATCAGGATTACATGTTTCCAAAAATCCTCTTTCAAACGTGCAATTTGAAGTGATGGTTTTAGCCACTATTTTCTGTCTGAGCTAGCTGGTGGCCTGTGCTCTCCTGACAAGTGGGGAGAAAACCTACTCAAAATTAGAGCTTCTGTAGGGAAAGAAAATTAAATCCTCTATAAGAAACTTCAGAGATACCTTAATGGATGAGGGAAACGCTATAGACGTGGTTTACCTGGACTTTATTAAAGCCTTGGACACTGTTTCCCACAGTATTTTCCTGGAGAAACTGGCTGCTCATGGCTTGTACTGATGTGCTCTTCCCTAGGTAAAACACCGGCTGGATGGCCAAGCCCAGAGGGTGCTGATGGATGCAGCTGCTCCAGCTGGTGGCTGGTTGCAAGTGATGATCCAGGCTTGTGTTGAGGCCAGTCCTGTTTAATACCTTTATCAATGATCTGGATGTGGGGATCGAGAGCACCCTCAGTCACTTCAAATTGGTGTCAGGTGACACCAATTTGGGTGGGAGTGTGGATCTGCTGGAGAGTAGGAAGGCTCTCCGATGCTCACCAGAAATCTGGGAGAGTGGTCTGGGTTAAATGCAACAATAAACCAACCAGCAATATCCAAAATGTATACATTTTCTAAGAGCCCTTGAGACGCAGGTTCACAGCACCTTCTTTCTTTTCAATAGCAAAGTCCTGTTCTGTACTCTGCCAGCAACACTATGATGCAGCTGGACTATGAAAGTCAAAGGAAGGTGTTTACCACGACTGAGATGAGCAATGGGCCACATCAGAGCAGAGCTCAGCCTGCTCTGACCCCATCAGCTCCATCACAGGTGTGCACACACTCCCATGCCCCAGGCAAGGGCTGGCATCATGAGACATGAGTGCAAAGCAAGCAGTGCAGACACCTCCTTAAGTCCCCAAGGGTTGTCTTGTATTCCCCACCAAAATCAACCTTGCTGTGATTCTTGGTTGTCTCATATGAGAGAAGTTTGCATCACGGCCTCTTCGTCATTGTGGGTGTCCTCCCCTTTCAGCTGCATTTATTTTTCAGGGTATCAAAGCTAGGAAAAGCAGGGACAACTGAGAGTCCCCAGGAATATCACAACAGAACACAGCTGTCAGTGCATGAGTGAGGTTTTAAGGCAGGCATACCCAGATGGGGATGTTGACTCTGCAAACCATCCTTACCCAGAATTTTTGTCTCAGAATGCGGCCTCACCCCTTTCAGACATATTTGCCAGGTATTCCTGGGAAGGAGTTGTGCTGTTGTGACATGCCTGGAAAATCCCACATTTGCTCATGCTAGTAAGTCAATCATTAAAATATGGAATGTGAACCCAGGCTTTAAGTGATTTTACAGTATGCTTAACTGGTTTCTTCAGAGAAGCAGCACAGCAGGGTCTTTACTTGACCTTCTCACTCCACACCTGAATTTTTTTTATTATGGAACAGTTGGTTTTTTATGTTTTGGGTTTTTTAAAAAAAGTTTGTTTGTTTGGAGTCTTTTTTTTTGTTGTTGTTGGTTTTTTTTGGGTTTTTTTTTTTTTTTTTGTTGTTTGTTGGTTTTTTTGGGGGGGTCTGTTTTGTTGGTGGGTTGGGGTTTTTTTTGTTTCTTTGGGCTTTTTCTTTTTCTTTTCTTTTCTTTTACAGGGATTTTAAGCTGCAAAGCTCTTCACAGAAGAACAGGCTTAGAATATCCTACTTTGGAAGAGACCCATAAGGATCACTGAGTCCAACTCCTGGCCCTGAACAGGACAAGCCCCGGAAGTAACCCATGTGCATGTGAGCATTGTCCAAGTGCTTCTTGAACTCCGTCAGGCTGATGCTGTGACCACTTCCCTGGGAAGCCCGTTCCAGTGTGTGACCACCCTCTGGGTGAAGAACCATTTTCTAATATGCAACCTAAACCTCTCCTGACAACTTCAGGCCATTCTCTCAGGTCCTGTCCCTGGTCACCACAGAGAAGAGTTCAGTGTCTGCCCTTTCTCTTCCCCTCACGAGGAAGTTGTAACTGCAGTGTGGTCTGCCCTCAGTCTCCTCCAGGCTGAACAGACCAAGTGACCTCAGCCACTCCTCACACAGCTTCCACTCAAGGTCCTTCACCATCTTTTTTGCCCCCCTTTGGACACTCTGCAATAGTTTCATGTCCTTCGTACATTGAGGTGCCAAAAACTGCACACAATATTCAAGGTGAGGCCACCCCAGTGCAGAGCAGAGCAGGACAATCCCTCCCTTGCTCAGCTGATGCTGGGCCTGATGCCCCCAGGACAGGGATGGCCCTCCTGGCTGCCAGGGCACTGCTGGCTCATGTTCAACTTGTCACTGACCAGGATCCCGAGGTCCCTTTCCATGGCACTGCTCTCCCGGCTCTCATTCCCCAGTCTGTCTGTACATCCAGGGTTGCCCCATCCCAGGGGCAGAATCCAGCACTTGTGTCTGATACTCTCCATATGGCTGGTTATTGCCCAGCCCTCCAATTTTTCAAGGTCTCTCTGCAGGGTCTTTCTGCCTTTGACGGAGTCAACAGCTCCTCCCAATTTACTATCACCAGAATATAGAATACAGCTTTCACACTGGCTTCCTGGGCAATGTCTTAGGCTAGCTTTTACTGTTACTTTATAGACAGGTTCTTTTTAATTTTCTTCATTTCACTTCAGTAGTTTGTGAACAGCTGGCTTTAACCTCACAGTAAAAGCCAAGAGCTGTGTATGGTGTCCGCAGCCTCAGCAGATTACCTTGATTTTTTGCCACAGAAAGATCTGTGACTGATCTCTTGCATTCCCTGTTTGCTGCCTGAGGAGTAATTTTTCCCTACCTGTGCACTCTGGCCTACAACATCCAGGTCCTGAGAGCTTATGGGTGGAGGCTACTTTAATATCCTCAGACATCCAGATAATTTTTACAGGAAGATCCCAAATTAGGTTTGTCCTAAAAAATGCAAGGTGTAAATTTGATGAAACATCACAGGTTTAAATCAGTATAAGCCTACCAAAATCAATGAGGTTATTTGGATTCACAGCATGAGGGCTGACTCCATTCCTGCTATGACTACAAAACTTCCCAGTTCAAGCGATGGTGCTTCTTTGATTTTACTGCTTAGGAGCCAAATTTATTTAATATATAAAGAAATTACCTTGGCACAAGAGGAAGAAGGGAGACAATGACATTTGCAGAGTCAGTGCTGCACAGTATAGGGACAGACTGTCCTATGGCAATCCAAAGTAGACCAGGCTCTGGGGATGACTGGGAGGGAAAGCTTGGCCAACACTAAGAAAATAAGTTTAATTTAGCCTGGTAAACTGGGGTAAAGTGGGGATGGTAGTGATCTCCATTAGTGCAGCAAACATTAGGGATAAGGATGATGATTAAGCTTGGGGATGGCACAGGTGGCGTCACCAGTTGCTCTGCCACAGCAAATGGGCTGCTGTGCTCAGGAATGGCTTCAGTCTGAAAATGAAAAAGTGATTCTGGCCTGTTAGAGCTGGCAAAGTCTGAAAAGGCTCCCTGAGGAAGCAGAGTGACAAAAAACACCTATGAATTTGAAGATGGGATTGAATTTGACTGTGAGGGTGGGAGGGAGGGAGGTGGTGAGTGGCAGTGAGGTCCTGCCCATTCTCTGCATCTCACATGCCCCCTTGCAGCCACTGCCAGGCTCTGCGCTGGCCATGGGGTGCTCACAGCCCTTTCCATGCAGAGTTCAGCTCTGCTAACGAACAGAGTCTCTTCTGCAGTTTGTTTGGCATTTAAACACTGCCCCACAGCCACTGGGCTGCCCCAAAGAACCACATCTTGAGGCATGCAGCACAAACTGCGTTCGGACCAGTAGCACTGGAGAGAGTGCCAGTGTTTTGATGCCAGTGCATCTTCCAGTTCCTACAAATCCACCTCTTTGTTCATTAATGTGGACCCACACTGACACAGTTTTTTTCATGAGCAATCTGCTTTTTTTTTTTTCTCTAGGTGTACTGCCTTTTCATTTATTATTATTATTAGCTGATAAAAGTCTGGAGATGTGTATTAAAGACCTGTGCATCTAACTAAGTCAGTAACAGCACATTAGTTTTCTTGGATTTTTTCTGTCTTTAAATGAGAAAAGATTCCTGCCAGGCCCTCTTAAAGCACAGAGAAGATAAGCATAATAAAAATTAAATCAGTGTCAAGAAAACAAGCCTACAGATAATGCAGTCCACAAAGAGGTCCTGGGGAGAGAGCTGCACTTATCTTTCTGGTCAGGTATAGCTTGTGTTTCAACATTAAACTCTTAGTTATATCAAAACTAATACTTGTTTCCATTGAAGTCATTAGTCATTAGCTGTGCTCAGTTGATAAATATGTTATTAAAATGGGGTGCTAATAGAATATTCCACAGCAAAGCTTAAAACACTCAGATTTTCACTCAACAAATGTTTGGAAATATTTAGTGCATGTTTTTCTCAACTGCTTCTAAAATTTGGATGTCTTATGAAGCATATTTACATTTACTATGATGGCAGCATCATCTGATAGAGCCTTTCTCTGATAGAGCATTTGCTGTAGTCCAGGCAATCCCAGTGATGGGGCACTGGGGACCATGCCTGCCCATAAGCAACTGCACAACGTAAAAGCAGCAGATTGGGCTGAACAGACTACTGTGGTTTGATAAATGAGGTGTCTGTGCTCTGTTCCTACAAACAGTACTAACATGCACTGTGTGGTAAAGGAGGAAAAGAACTTCTTTCAACCAGTTTTTTAGGTACAAAAGCAGGTGGAATTGCTTTAAATTTGGTCCTGATGTAGAAATGTGGCCTGTAACTGAAAATAAATGACCTGAGAGCTGCTGAAGGGTCCAGTGATGCTCCTGGTGTATCATTCTGACATGAGCCAGGATCAGGAGGAATGTTGAGAATACCTGGAGTAGGCTCTGTTATCTCTGATTATTTATAGCCAACTGAAGCAGAATCTCTTCCTGCCCCTCATGCCTTCCTTCACCATCGTACATGGGACATCCCAGGCTCAAGTCTGGCCAAAAATATCATGGCCCTGGCTCCATGTGTCCTGCCATTTGTACGAGCTGTAGCACACTGTTGTGGCACATGAAGCTGTTATTTCCTGGGAGCTCCTCCTGGGTCCTGGGAGGAGGCTGGAGGGAGGCTGGGATGTACCCTGGGTCCTGGGAAGAGGCTGGAGGGAGGCTGGGATGTACCCTGGGCCCTGGGAGGAGGCTGGAGGGAGGTGGGATGTACCCTGGGCCCTGGGAGGAGGCTGGAGGGAGGCTGGGATGTACCCTGGGCCCTGGGAGGAGGCTGGAGGGAGGCTGGCCAGGCAGCTCCCTGCAGGCCAGCAGATACATGAGGGGTTTAGGCGTCTTGCAGGTGAGACAGGCACTGCTTTTTCTTGTCTGAAGATCTTCTTGCTTCCTGACTCCCTTCCTGAGACAGACAAAGGTATGGAAAATGCCAGGGCCTGTTCTCTGCAGGGGAGATAATTTCTGTCTCACTTCTGCTTCCAGACTCCCAAGTAAGTAACAGTCATGGGTATTACTACACTTCATTTCATACAAGGTAATTTACCTGCCAACTTTTGAATGTGAAGGTCTTGTTATCCTGTTCTACAAAAATTATCTATATTTTAAAGCAATCTTTTTTCTCTAGTTAAAAATCACACCAAATAGTTTAGATTTTGCTTTAAACATGCGAGGGGTTAAGTATTCAGGATATTTCTGTTACGGCCAGCACTACTTACAGAGTCACAGATAATGAAGAAGCTCTTCAGTAGCATTGCCACTGCAGGAACACTGAATAACAGGAGCTTGTTACCAGCATTATCCAAAGAGTAACAGTGCAGAATATCCTGATCTGGGTATAATCAGCCTGAGCACAAGAGAGTGATTACTTAGAGCCACAAGAGTATGAACACTAATGCATGTAAATCAACCCCAGCCTTTGAAATATATAAGGAAACAGAACATAAATTGGACATAAATTCCTCCTTGGTGTCACTTTGAAGTGCCTCTGGAAAAAGAAAATAATGTAGCCAGGGTATTTTCCAAAGGCCAGGTTAACATGGACTCCAAGAATACAGACACAGATCTGGTAGCATTCAGTGCAGATGAGAAACCTGCTTGCTTAACAAAGAGAAAAAAGTTGCAGATGAAACCAAACATCTTCCTCAAGTGGACGATGTCAGGGCAGTGGTGCGTGTGCCTCTTTTCTGCACTGTTATTTTTGGATGCAGCCGCCCTTCTCTGGAACTGACTCACCTCTACAGGAAAGGCTCTTCCCTCCCCAGGCAGTTGTCTGCATTTTCCTTCCATGGCTTCTGATTTCCTTCTAAGGGTTTGCACCGAACCCCACAGACAGTTTTAGAGCATGACCACTGTGACTCTTTACAAGGAGACACCTGAGCCAAAGAAAACAATAAATGCTTGAACTCTATCCTGCTAATCAGATCTAAAAGCATGATTACAGCAAATCTTATAAACCCCAACAAGTAATTCCTCTTATCCTCACTTTGTGTACTTGGACAGTCAGGCACAGACAACTCAAGTTACTTTCCCCAAATTCATGCTGTGTAGCAGGCCCAGAAATAGATTTTAGATCTAGATAGCCCAGACTGGAAGGGACGAGTTTTCAGTCAATCTCACCTCAGAAGCTGGTCTGAGCTGTCCCTTCTCAGTGCCTTCACTTAGGTTGCACCAGGCAATGAAGTAGGGCAGGAACACTCTGAGCACAAGCAAGACACGAACCTTTCTCTCAGCCACACTGTAGTTACTCTCTCTACAATAAGAAACTGTTCTTTCATGTAGAAAATGAATCCCAGGGATTTAGGAAGCAAGCAGATGCAATTTTCCACAACCTGATGGGAACAGGCACCCTTCAGAAGCTCCAAGGTCCTTTAGCAGAAGCTCTTTGTGTTGAATCTTTCCTTCAAATGCCCAAATAAATTTGTCTTAAAAAAGCAGGCTGCAGAAAACAAAAATCAAGAATCTTAGTAATCACTGTAAGTCTTTAAAAAATAAAGGGAGGGTAAAAGTGCCTCAACAGAGCTCTGTAGTCGGGTGGACCTGCAGGTACCCAGGGGTAGGTGTGTGTGATGGCAAAACCTGCTGGGAATGGGAGATGAGGTCATGCTCTGTTCTGGATTTTTGGGGGTTTTTGGGGTTTATTTTTGCCTTCATCTTACGCGTCCCCTCAGGTGACACACGAACACCTCATATCTGCAAAAGTTTACAAAACCACCTTTTGATAAAATTTTCATTTTAGCAGATCCATCTCCCCCAGCCCTGGACATGCCATAGCATCCAAAAGGAAAGCCAAATGCTCAGCATCGTTCCTCCTTGAGCTGCACCATCAGGTCTCAGCTCACTGAAAAGCCTTCCCTATTTGATCAGAAACCATAACACAATGAAAACTGCAATTTCCTGACTAAAATTCAGATACGAAATCTGCACAGAGATGAAGTCTTGAAGGGTCATATTATTCTCTGGGCTGATCACGTTCCCCTGCCCACTCTTTCTCATCTGAAGATTTTAATGGCTTTAATATGTAAGTGTTTGGAGCAGTCACAGTTTGTAGCTGTCTTTTAGAATAAATAGGAAGTGAGAAGACTTGAGCAGCAGTAAGGTTGCCATAGCAATTGTTTGTTGAAGAAGAGAAATTGCGACAACAAAGCCCTGGAAAACATGTCACTGTGACTGTACCCTTTGCATCAGGCCCATCCAGACTTCAGAAAGGACAGGCTGCATGGGAGAAGGGAGCCCTCATGGCCCCTCTGCTGCTCTTCCTCAGGAGTTTGGGGAAGCTGCCCCAGGGCACGGCTGAGGCAGTGAACCCATGGGCTCAGTAGGAAGTTTTGAGTTTTGAGTGACACACGCCAGAACTTTGCAGACACGTTAAATCACACATGACTCATCCAGTGATCCCATCATTGTATCAACCCAAGTACTTACTTATAAATCATAGATGAATCAGAAGGCATTTGTTTGACTCTTCGAACCATGGAGTATCAATCATATGTTTTGTCTTAGATTTCAGCCAGCAATCACTTTGAAAACAAGTTGATCTCTGGTGTAGGAAGGTTATCTGCAGGGTGCTCTTGTGCTACTCAGCTGAACATTGATGGGCCTCTACCCAGACAAGCAGATAAAAGGAAAATATATCAATGTGCAGTGTGGGGAATCTACTTTAACTTACATGAGAATGTCTCTGAGACCCAAACACCACTTTTACCAGTGTTATCTGTGCAATGCAGCGCAGTGATAAATTCACAGCATTTGCCAGGAGTTTTTCCATGTGTCTTTACATTTGATGTTTTATATATTTCATTTGGTTACCCCTGGCACAAGCCTTTAATGGCTGACTTGCATTATTACTCTCATCTTACAAGGGAAGGGACAAGAACAGAATGTAAATGGGAGCCAAGGTGAGACAGACACAGCAGAGCAGAAAATTGACCTTGTTTCCAGGCTCCATTTTACACAGACCCTGCCTAATAGTGTAAACTCATGGTTCTGCTGCCATTACAGCAGATGCTGCTGGCACTTCCTAGATGCAAGGGTCACACCATGTCTGAGCATCAGCATTTCAGTGACAACATTCAGAGACACCCGTGGGACATTTATATTCGCATGTCAACATCACTGGCCCAGGAAATAATGTTTGCATAAAGAGTTTTAAAATGCTATCTGGAATATCTTAACCACCATAGGACACCCTTCTCTAAATACAACAGTAAAGTGACTGCTGTGCCTTAGGAGGAGGGAGGGAGAGGCAGAGCAGTATCTCACCAGTCACTAAACCAGCAGCCAGCCACACTGGGCATCAAACAGTACTTGCATAATGCCCCCACCCTTCTCACCCACAGGACAATAGCTCAGACTAGAACAGTGCTTCTCTAGTAAGGATTTAAAAGTTCACTTCATGACAATGTCTGTACTATACTACAGTGACACACAAATGCTTCAGCTGTACTCACAAAATACACATGGATGATGGCATATTCAGACCAGGTCTGGTTACCTTATTGAGTACAGCTGGCCCCAAATGATCTTTTGTCTTGAAATAATTGCCAGCATTTTGTCAGGCAGAGACAGTTCTGCGTTGGAGGAGGAAGGTGGACCAGAAAGCATCCCAAGATTTCTTCCAGCTCTATTTTCTTGTGGACTTTGTTCTGGTTAAAAATAAATCCATAGCATTGTATTTGAACTATTAGAGCTTAGGAATCAGAAAAAACTGCCCAGATACTTCTTCAGTGCAGGGAATAGCCAGAGATCCAGTGGTGTGAGATATGCATCAAAAGCTGTGGAAGAGCACCAAAACTGATTTCCAACATAAATCACTGAGCCATGTAAAATAGAAGCCCATGTCCAGTGGTCAGTTATGCCAAAGTCAGAGGGAGATGCAAAGTAACACTTGGTATAAAATCACTGCCAGCATATCACGCAGTGTTGGCCATGGGTTAATAACATTTGCTGTCAGGAAAACAAGGCAGCTGTAGGATAATTCACGCCCACTTGCCCTGTGGCTGTACACAGAACATAACTCCCTCAAAACTGGCTGGTATAGGTGGTTGCTGAGAAAATTTTTCATCCACAAAGACCTCCTTGCTCTTTAAAATTAAAACCAGCTTGTCATTTCAAAGAAATGAAAATCTGGGACCTTTCACATATTCACGAGGTAGTTTCCAAGACAGGATATGAAAAGCTAAGGGTGCACTTAAAAGCCTGCACTAACTGACTGCTTGTGTGAGAGAGGGAGTAGCCACCTTGCCCTAAGAAAAGGCATGTGAAACCTTTAAGAAACTCACTTCATCTGCTTGGACCAGCTCATGAAGGAGCCACACCACGCCAGGGAGGGGCATCCCCAGCTCCTTCCCCAAGCTGCTCCATGGCACAGTGTCTGTGCTGCTCCCAGTACGGACAAACAGCTCACCCACTCACTGACACAAACCCTCGTGGTTACCAGCTGTGCCCAGAGGTGAAGGTCACTGCAATCAGCCCTGCATGTTTGCCACCATTTGGAACCAAACACCTCTCAGACTGTGTAGCAGGGCTATGCAGAGCACATTTCTGCACAGCCCTGCTTCTGCAGCTTCGAAACATTATGTATGCTTGGCATCTTGCTACCTCAACACTGAAACACTGTCATCGGGCAAAGCTACCTCCCTTGAATAATGTACCAAATGCCAAGGAACATGAACCACCCTACAGCAGGAAATTTGGTTTGCTTTAAACAAACTCAGATACCAAATTAAAAAAAAAAATTTTTTTTGCTATAACATCTTTGATAAAAAATATTTATATAAAGTTATCTTTTGGAGGGTTTGAACTACAGCTTTGTCTTTCTTACTGACTCTGCTTCAACACTCAAATGAAAGCTTTTTGTTTCCCTATATTTCTTTTTATAGCCTGGTCAAAGATCACTGCTCTTGCCTGACAGCAGAGCACATATTCTGAAGTCCAAGTCAGAGCCCATGGGTGCTGTCTGTCTGTCAGCACTTGCACTGAGGTCCTTGGTCTCAGAGATGTAAATACTGACTTGATATAAGCCAAGCACCATTTCTAAAGTAGTTTCCAAATCCTCCATGTTAAGGAGCTACAATTGTTTTAGGAAAGGCTTCAGCAAGTGGAGCCAGGTCTGCTCATGGATCAGTTCCTGCAGATATTTACCTGAAAGTAAGATGCTTTGTTCATTAAATTGCATCTATCCTTCAGTGCATTCTCCCTCTAAAATCCAGGTTTATTTTAGTCTTGGTATCATAGGCTTCCTACTGCAGAATTAGTAAGGTACATTAACAGGATCAGAAAAAAAATACCTCAATTTTTGGAACTCTTATGTACAACAAGCCAAGAGTGGGGAGATGCATAGTTTTATACTGTCTCAGCAGGGCTATTTTCTACTGGAAAGCTTTTGGATTTGTCAGCATTAGATTATGAAAATATTTTAATCTCTTAGCATCTCCCCCTTCAAGGTAATCCATCCACAGGAACTCTTAAAATTGATTTTTTTCCCCCTACCCTGACAGAAGGACTATCAGTATCCAATACAAACTCCTGGCCTTGCCCAGCTGTTTCCTGAGTAGTGACTGTGCAGCAGCAGAGAGAAAGTAGGACAAAACCTGTGCAGCATATGGTCTGTGAGGCGAGTGCCCTGTTGTGCAGCTGCTGAGGGGCAGAGGAGCTGCGTGGCCTCTCCAGAGGCCGCCAGGAGCAGCCAAGGAGCCCACGAGGCCATGGCAGCCCAGGGGCCCTTGGGCAGTGACAATGGGCACAGCACTTGGCTGGCAGTGGCACATATGGACTGCTGGGAGCACCAAGCCGCCTCTGCGGCTCTGCACGGCCCAAGGGGCAGGTGAGGGGGAAGCTGGATCCTGTCTTGGCTGAAGAGTGAGGGAGGGTGGCTTTCGCAGTGGCGTGAAGGGCTCCATGGGTGCAAATTCAGCGTCAAGCTAGAGATGTGGGAGTTGTTGCTTTGTCCCTACATCTTAAGGCATTACAGATGACAGAGATGAGGAATGAGGAGGGACCCAGCATCTTGTGGAGAAGAGGAAAGCGAAATTGAGGGTTAAATATTGTGGGTGAAGGGAGTTGTAGCCCAGTAGTGATGTTTGATGGCCTCTAAAATCCAGTGTGCCCATGAGAGCTGGTCTGCACTGGGCTGTCTCTCCAGGCTTCTGGAAACCAGCTTCACCTCAGGGAGCACCTTCGCTGTTTGCCTTTGTAAACACCAGACCCACTGAACGGTGGAGTGTGGATCTGAAATGCCTGCACAGCTCTCTTGAGTCTTGGTCAGGTAGAGCAGCATTTATGCTTTACGTTTTTCTGATGAGTGAGTTTTGTATTCCTTAAGGTTGCTGGCAGACTTTTCCAAATGGGGACTGGGTATCACCCAAATATATTGCCTCAAGCTCCCACTTCATCACAGAGAATAATTAAAAGTGAAACCCTTCTCTTTCTGATGAGCTTCTTGTGAGGCGTTCTGGTTAAGAGTTTGTAATCTTTAACTCCTTTGACCAGGTCTACAGAAAGAAAGTGATGGTGACTCTGATTTCTGTAGCATCTCCTGTAGCTTTGGCTGTGCTTGGCTTCAGGCACAGCTCTGCTCTGGAGCAGACAGGTGTGCTTGAATCCAGCAAGGCACACACAGTGGCACAGGCCACCAGATCACCCAGAGCAGAGGAATTATGTTACCTGTTGCACAACAGCCTCAGGGTACCTAAAAAATAACCCAATACTCACCACAGAAACAAAAGTTCTACAGATTATCTCTGAATGCAACACTTGTTATTTAGTGCATTATTATATTCTTTAAAATAATATTATTGTCTTTACAGGAGAAGAACACCCCAACCACTTTTTCTTAGCAATGATTGCTTTTTTTTCTGTGCTCATTATAAAATTTCTTATATCAGATTGGGATGCTGGGTGGAGCTTAAAGTGCTGTACAGACAAATAGGATTTCATAAGCAAGTATAATTCATTATAACAAGTATATTCATTATAACAAGTATATTCATTATAACAGAATTACCTATTCAAAGACCTCTGAACTATTCAGTATTCACTGCAGGTGAAGCATTACATTTATTAACAAGAAGTATTTGCATGAGACAGCTTCTCCACATTCTCAAGAGGGCATAAAGGCACTACAGTGTGTATCAGCCTGTGTAAAGAAAAGTAGACATACCAAGAAAAAATTAAAGGACTCAACATCTTCAGTTTTGGCTTCAAAGGCAAACAGAGTGCAAAGTTGCTCTTCTTTCTACTCCCACTAGAATGTCCCGGGGGGCTTGTACCAACACTCAGGTTTTGGGGATGAGAGTGGTCCTGGGTGGATGCATGCTCTTCACTCAGGCCCAAGCAGCCACAAAGAAAAAAAAAAGGAGCCTTGGTGGTTTAAGTGCTGCTGGGACTGTGGGTTGGTGTTGCCACACATCATCACTGGCTCATGGCAGCAAGGCATGGGCACAAATGGCACAGACTCTTTCCTCTGCTCTTCTGGAAGCTCTTCCAAGCTCTCCACAGCAGATCCATAAACCAAGCGACACCTTCAACCTATCCTGATGATATTTTTCCCTTCTCATTGCAAAAGATATCTGCTGTGCAGCACTGCCAGCACTGGGGACAGCCGTGTCCCAGCAATTTCCAGGCATCTGGCCCATGGTTGGTCAAACATATACTCAGGAATCAGCCTGCAGGAGTTTAATGTACATTCAAATCTTCTGTCAGGTGCCATTAGGTTAGGACAGGTTTTCAAGAATGGGGCCAGAAGAGGCCAAACACCTCATGGTCAACCCTTTTTGTTCAAATAGTTAAATTCCAAATCTTTCATACACTTTACTCTCTCATCCCATAGTGATCTTCTGCTACAAGGAGCATGGCCAGTGTAAGGCACGAGTAACACCCCATGTATCTGACCCAGCTGAGTTCTGTGCAGAGCAGACAAAGTGCATTTTGTCTCATACTCACTAACTGTGGGTAAGTCTGCAAGCTTGTCTCCTCCTAAGCCTCCTGAGAAGGAAGGGCCTTGTTTGAGGAAATGACTGTCAAAAGACAGGAAAAAAAATGTAGGAATAGGCAGGGAGTGTTTTTGGATAAGGGCAATTACCAGAGAATCCCACAGGAATCTCTTCCAGAGTTTAGATTGTATGAACCATATGGATCAGAAGAAAACATCTTTATAAATTATTTGAAAGAGTGAGGAACAAAAATTGATGATGATATGAACTGATTCAAAGAAATAAAACTGAAAACTGACTGTATAGAGCTGAAGTACAACCTTGCAATAAATGCCTGGATGATAAAAAGCCAAATGAAATGTGATATTGATAAATGTGGAATAATGCATACTGGAAAGAGAGATTTAACTCCATGTACACAGTGATGGGCTTTGACTGGCTTGCTACCACTCAGGAAAGAGATCTTAGTTTGGTAAGCTGTCTACCCAAAGCTCAGGATCAGTTTGAAAAGGCTAAATTTAATACTACTATTAGGAAAATATAGAAAACAATTTGAAAGAAAAAAAACCCAAATAAATATTACAAGGATTGTACTGCCTGCATCTTACCACAAATCTCTACAGCAAGCATTGGCATCTCTTCCCAAAGCAACAGAGTAGCAGCAGAAAAAGCACAAAGGTGTGAAGCAAGGGTGATACGGGGAAGAATCTGACAGAGATAAGAAATCTTCAACCTAAGGATAGAGGACCATATGGAATATGTTAGGGTTTATAAGACCTCAAGCACATAGGGTAGATTAACAGGAAATAATGATTTAACTTCTCATACTACTGCTACTACTAGTAGTAATAATAAATAATAAGCTATGAAACCTCACCTAAAATTTTCTAGTGGCAGATTCAAAAACAAGAATTGCACACTGTGTTGTTAAACCGGAGAGCTCACTGAGACATGACATTGGTGGATGTCACAACTGCATGTGCTCAGTGAATGGAAATAGTTGATGGAAGACAGACTATATCAAGTATTATTAATCATAAAGGTATCACACTTGAGTTAGGAGTTCCTGGGCAAAGCCTCCTGGGGAAGTTCTCCTACAGCTTTCACACTTTTGTGCATGTTTCTAAGCATCCACTATCAGTCACCTTATTTTTTATGGTCATTAACTTCCTCGCAGTTCTAAATATCATTCTGCAGTCCCATCAGAGGTGTGAGAATGCAGCAGTGAAACCCAGTAGAAATGTAAGTCAAGCTCACAAGGGACCAAATGACACCAGCGCGTGCTAACCCAGCTCACAGAAAGAACAGGTGCTTCTTGAAAAAAGATTTTTATGGCAAGAGTTAAAAATTATGATATTCTTGTTTGTCTTCACATCTTTCTATTTGCAGCAGCCTACAGCCTATAGGTTGCTGCAGGATCTTGCAACTCTCATCAGTGTAGATTTGGTCCTAATTCTTTCTGGCTGGTGTGGATCTTAACAAAGAAGTTGGGAGTATGTAATAGTTGTAGTGTGATTAATGAAGTGGAGGATTAAGCTAACAAAATAATATAAGAAAGAACAGTATCGATTATTAATTGTGAAGATAATAACAATGCAAGATTTGTTTATTATACACTGGGGGGAAAATAGGTCCTTTTTTTTTGTATTAGAACTTGAACTTGTAAAGAACTTTGTAGCTTTCTGCTCTGTATTCCTTCTCACTTTTGGCCAAACTGCTCTATGCCAGCCTCTGTGCACTTAGAGAATAACCAGTAAAATCTTTACTGAGGGCTGCTGTGCAAGGCCTTTTTGTAGTCTTCCTATATGTCATGATACCCAGATTGGTGCAAAAGGGAGCTACAAGACACAGCTTCTAGGCTGACTCTCAGCCAACTCTTCCACTTGCCAGGGCTCCTCTGCAGGGTGCACAACACAAATCCCTACACAAGAAAGGAAGTGAACCTCTGGACTTCTCAGAGTCTGGGAAGAAATACAGGCAGCCTTTACTTTCTTCAGGTTCAAACATTTCATCCTCACTGTGGGTGTGCTGAGCATCTGCTAGAAGATTAAGGTAGCTGTCAGTACAGACCCTTTACACAGAAATGAGAGACATTTCTTATTCCAAACCACTCCTGCCTCATCTGAGAATGGGTGAGCAGATGTTAGACATTATTTCAGAGCATCTGCAGTGTGTGAATACAAGCTATGTATTAAGTAAGGTTATTAATTAAAAATTGATCAGCTTAGTGCAGCTCTGAACAGAAACATGTCAAATTTGGCTGCTAATCTGGAGGGAAGCTCAGCTTAGAGGAGTCCTGCTAGGTGAAGGAGACAAAATAAGGGGTACTTTCAACAAGTCTGAGAAATACTAATATGAATGGACTGTGCTGACAGTAAAACCAGTGTGAGCAGGGTCTGGTCTTCTGTGGGTGAGGGGCTGTGCAGTGTTCCCAAGGATACTACCCTGCCCTATGAGTGCTTGTGCCAGCACTGTGCCTCTACATGGGCACAGCTGAAATGCCCTTTAAATGTCAGTGAACAAAGTAAGGAAGACATCAGTTTGGTCCTGCCCATTTTATGCCTCATGTGACATCAAAATCCAGTATTATAAAATGCAGGAAAATTATAAAGAAAACTGAGTATCTAGAAGAAAAGGCCATAGGTGGGAGGACAGGTGACAAAGAAAGACAGGATGTCCACTTTGCTGGAGCTATGTATTGGATAAACCTTGTCTCCCTGAGCAGGTTGTGAAGCCTAGGAGAGGGCTGCTGTAGCAACAAATTCAAAAATAGAAGGCTAGCACCTCTCAGCAACTGAAGGACAGTGAGCTGGGGAATTAGACAAAAAAATAAAAATCTGCTGAGGGACAAGAGTAGAAATGTAATTATGGAAGATAAGACCTGCCAAAGAGAATATTTCATTCTTTGAGGAGATTATGTGTTTGATTTATAACTGCAAAGACATAATAGAGTTTTGCAAGGTTTCTTTCTGAGCATCATATTGGCATTCTGATTAGAAATTGTCAATATACAATATTAATAAAGCATTATGTGGATAAAGAAGTGACAAATAAACAACTCAAAAACTGTCTTCTTCACCAAACAGATTTGTTATCTATTGTATATTGTGAAGACCAGAAGGATCTTGGTACCTCTCCAAAATTTGTATCCATTAATGCAACTCCAGAGAACACCAGCCTGCAAACAAATGTTCTCCTGGCAGCTGGTGAGAGCAGCCAGGGAATGGGACCAGCAATGGTCATGGCACTGCTAAGGAATTGGTAGTGGCCAAGGTGCTGCTGCTGGGGCATGCCCTGCTTTGTCAGAGCGCTTCATGTCTCGGGGTTTTTGAACTGCCAATGCTGTACACAGATCACTTTCTAATTTAGTTTTAGCTAATGAAGTTTCTGAGAAGCAAATCAGATTGCTATTGACACTGTGTCTAATGCAGCCCCTTCTTCGTCACAGTCGGTTTCTGAAATGAAGTTACAACAGTGCTGTAAAAAATACTTGATGTGACAGGCCTGGAAGATGCAATGGTCTGTTGATGTCAGCCTGTGCTAATGGAAGCTGAGCTGAATAGCTCAAGAGCAACAAATTACATAGATTTAGGGCACAGAACAATTTCAGCTACATCACCTTAATGTCCTTTGTAATGAAAACAAATTGCTTTGTGCTATATAAAGTGGTGCAAATGGGAGCTGGAAAGTTCAAAATAACACAAGGACATTGTTAGGTTCCTCAACGAGCTCAGTTGAAGCGTGGCAGGGTGAAAAACAAGGAAGGAACTTCACTGGTTCCTTCCAGAAGAATTTAGTCCCCAAGACATAATCCTGAACCTTTGTTTAGATACTACACTAAGACAAATATGAAGAAATATTCTTGTTTTATTCATAGCAGTAACCGATGATCATTTGACTTATCAAAGTATCCATCAAATGTCACTTAAATTTGCAACACCTCTGAAGCCTGGCCTGTGTCTCAAAGAGTTTAGCCATTTTAACTACAGTGATATAATTGCAACAGAAGAAAAAGCAACTGTAAAATAAGTGGCTCTACCAAGAAGCTGTTAATTCAATACAGTTTATTTAAATGGTGCAAAGCAACATTAGCACTCTGAGCAATCATTATTTCTATAGTGTGGCACCTCAGGCTCCTAACAACACACCTGCATCACTCTGTACTGGGTGCTAGATGAATATACAAATCTGAAGCCAATATTTTTGTACTAGGCTTTTAATATCCAAAATATATTTGGAAAAGATCAGGTTTTTAATTGATGTGGAATAACCATATCGTTGTTTTAAAGAAGAGGAAAACTCAAGTCAGTTCAATGCTTCTGTCTATTACAAAAATAGAAAAGGAAACATTTACATATTTCCACAGAAGAGACACCTTTGTCCATAAAGACACTGGATTACTGATTCATATAATGATATAATAAGGTCATATAATGAAATCCTTTTTTTCTTCCCAGCCCTGACAATGGAGAAACACAATCTTTTTTATTTTGAAGATGACTACATCATAGTGCCACTCTTTTTTATTGTAACAGTATACAGGTAAAAACAAGAAGGTTTATTTTTTCAGGAATAAACCTTCTTGTTTTTACTTGTATGTTCATAAATGCCTCAAGGCTAGTCTTTAAATCTTAATAGTCTTACTGGATACAGACATATCCACCATTTGTACTGGAAAAAAAAAATTGGAATAAATTTGGACGTCACTATATCTGTGTTGTTACAATTGACCACTGACAAAACTGACTTTTGACCAGGCTGGTGAGCCAGGTGCAAGAACTGTGGTGCTGTTCAAAGACAACACAGATGTGGAGAGCTCAGGGACTGCTCTGGTAGGTCTCAGCTGAGAATCACAACAGTCACCGATGCTTTGTTTTGCAATAAAAGGGAGCTCTTACAGCTGTGACCAGTATATATTGCTTGGATCATATCCCATTTCCACCTTTTGATGCTTAGATGACACACCAAGGAATTCACTGTTCACTTTCACCTAATGTTTCTACTAACTAACTTTTTTGCTAATGCATCCATCAGAAAAGCTTCATAAATACTTCTGGAGACAGATATTAATCATATGGCTTTCAGGAAATATGTGCTTGGTCAAACTGAAATGCATGAAAGAACTGTCAGTCAGATGCACAGAAAGCAAAAATCACATTGTATGAGCTGGTGACTTTTCCTGCAGCATGAACCATGGATTATCTTGGGAACATAAGCAAATTCTAAGAGGAAATGTATTTACTTAACCACTGTCAAAATAATTTGAATATCAACTACATTTGTAGAAGATCAAAGTCTATTCAAGGATTGCTAAAATGGACCAGTCTGATGCACATGGCCAGAGAAAAAATATTCTCAATTCTATGCTCCATCAAAATTCTACAGGTTTCCAAATGGCCTACATTCCTTTGCACACATTATTAGTGCTTTGGTTATTTGTACAGTCAACAAACCCATGAAATACCTGTGTGAAGCTGTGTATCCCAGTGCAGCTATTACACAAACACCTTTCAACTCACTCCCACACCAAAGTCAAATTTAAGTCTAAAATGGCCTTGGCAATTAACTAATTCCTTTAAAAAATTACTCTGCTGAGAGATGGCTTTTTTATTACTTGACAGCACATAGAGGAACTGTAGGCAAAACCCAAGCTGCTGTTACAGAGCCTGGAAGCTGAGAATCTCCCCGGTACAATGAGGATGTTGACACTGCAGCAAATCCAGTACAACAATGGTGACGAAGGGGCTGGAGCATTCATCATCTGAGCAGAAGCTGGGAGGTGGGACTGTTCAGCCTGGGGAAGAGAGGGCCCAGCAGGATCCTGTGAATATGTTTAACTACCTGCTGGGGAGGGAGCAAAGAGCACCCAGGCTCTTCTCCATGGCACCCAGGGACAGAACCAGAGGCATAAGACACAGACGGAAGCACAGGAAAATATGTTTAAACATAATAGAAAGACTCCTCTTACTGTAAGGGTGGTTGAACACGGGAACAGATTGTGAAATCTCCACCCTTGGTGATATTCAAAACCCAGCTGCACACAGTCCTATGTGACCTGCTGTGGGTGACCCTGACTGAGCAGAGCTTGGACACTTTGCTCTCCAGAGGTCCCTCCTGCTGGTACCACAGCATCCTTGCCCCACCTGAAGGCCAGGTAGAAAGTAGAAAACATTCTTGGACTTTGCAAAATTTTATTACCTAGTTTCATTCTCCTCTTCTACCTCACTCTTCTTGTATGCTAAATGTATTTCTTGTGAGTCTTTCTGACCTCTGAATTTTATGAGGTAGCTGGCTGAGTTTTGCTATGGCTGGACTGGATTATGACTGGGCAAGATTAGGGTTGGACTGTGGTAAAGGCTATCCTGGTGCCAAGGACATCTCCTTTATAAAAGCAACTCTTGGTTTTCTATCTTAAAAACCAAAGGAAGATGAATAATAATAATGCAAACCTGGCATGCTAAAATCAGCCAACACAATTCTACAAATTTTGAACCTCCCCTCTTAAATTCCTGAGGAAGAAACCCTTTCATTAAAGACTGGAGAAGAGAGAAAACAGAAAAAAAATTGTAGAGTGTTATGGTGTTTCTAATTGTACACCTATATATATGGATATATATGTGCCATTTACAGTTCAGATGTGGTACTAAGAGCTTGTCTCATTCTGTGTGACAAGGATAGCATACTGAGGTAGGAAATAGAAATGAATGGGATATTCATAAGGATGACAGCAAGCACAGTAAATCCTCAGGATCCAGGCAGGGCGGGATACTCACAAGCACAGAACTGTCCCTGAGAGCCCTTTGCCAGGAGTCTGTCACTGATGAGATAGCTCTTGGCCTGAGACACTATCATGCCTTTCCTGCACATACAGAGCATGGGAACCGGTTTGATTCGATGGGAAAAACCAGAATTTTCATTAAATTTGGTACTTGGGCAGGCAGCCTGCTGCCTGTTGAAACCTGACATATGTGACTGCTTCAGCCTGACAGGAGGCAGAGAGAGAGGGAATTCGGGGTAAGGAATAACTCATACTACAAGCAGAACAAGAGTAAAAAAAAAGAAAAAAAGATCACTTAGGTGCAAACCCCTGCTAGGTGTAAGACAGATGGTTTTTCACGGCAAAGAGCCAAGTTTTTGGGTTTTTTTTTTTTTACTATTGGCCAGAAATTGCATGAAATCATGTTATTTATTTATTTACTTAGTCTTCAATTAAAAATACCATTGAACCAAATCTGACAGTGTTCAAATGCAGTTTGCTCCAGCCCTCCATTTCATCCACTGGTGGGTTTAATTCCTTTTTCATATTTGCTGTACAGAATTTTTATAAGGGCTGCTGACAGTTTCACTCTGCATCAGCTCCCAAGACTTTCCAGCAGCAAACCCACTGTGGAAGGAGCAAGACCTGCTCCTCTTTCCCCTCCTGGAGGATGACGTCGTGGTGATTGCAATGACATCATCTGTGTGCTGGGAGGGAAAAGCTGTCCCACACATCTCCAGCCAGGGGGAGGGGAAGGGGAAACAAAAGTCTCTGTGTGAGATGTGCTGCAGAGGCTGTGCCCCTCCTCAGCACAGCCTCACTATTCACCCTGATGCAAGGCCAAGCCTCTGTGAGCACACACTACCTGGAGGTGGTGATTGCATCCCTGCTGCCAATGGCACCAGATTCCCACCACAGGTTCACAGACGGGTGGAGGCTGGAAGGGACTTCTGGGAGTCATCTGGTCCAAGAGTGGATATCTGAACCAGTGGAAATATTATTTTGTGTTATTTCATTCTCTCCAAACTGTGTGAGGCATGCTGAGACCCTCACATCTAGCTGTGTTTATTAGATTCTTGGGCTATAAAATCTATTAATCTCTTTCTCTTACATTTTTTCAAAGTGCTGCCATGCACATTTTGAAGTGATGGCCTGCCATCATACTCAGCCAAGTTTCATTGAAGGTGAGGATCATCTGGGGGCAAGGTGGTGATACAAGCAAGCTGACAGCAGAGCTGTGCTTGGGGTGGAAAAACGGAGTGTGAGCAGGACTGGCTGCTCTGTGTGATGGGAGCTTCCACCCAGCACACCCGCAGTGCTGAGGGCTCACAGCCAGTCCCGAGTCACAGCCTCACCTGAGATACTGAGTTTAAAACACGTAACATCAACCAAATATAAGGCAGAAGGGAATAACCTACAGAAACTCAATCTCCAGGATGAGAAAACCAAGGCAGAAGATGTCATGGCTATGGGGCAAGGGAGCAGCAGTGAGCAAGGCACAGCACTGCCAGGCTTGGAGAGCTCCCACCTCCTCTCCTCTCAGCCACTCAGCACAGCTGAACCAGGCAGGGAAGGGGCCAGGAAGCATCTCAGTGAGCTGATGGGCTGTGACAGACGTGGTCTGGGAAAAAACCCAATACATTAGGAAAGCCTTTATCTCAGGGCTGACTTTGATATATTGGCAAATGTGAAGAGTTTGTATCACATAATTCTAAAAACAGAAGTGGTGGCATTTTCTTCATGTAAGAAAGGTCTTCTTATGTGATCCAGCTGAATTTTTATTTAAAATCCTCTCTCCCAGATTTTGTCATAACATTTTCTCAAAGCAAACTGCCCAAGGACTGAATAATAATAAGCCAGAGCATTAAATCTGTTAATTCACAAGGTTTTAATTTTCTCTTTGTTAAATTTTGTGAAAGTTCTTTTACAACACCCTAAAAGTGTTATTTAAGAGAAAAAGTGATTTTAGCAGTCAGAAACAGGACACAAGGTGTCAGGACTTATGAATCAGGCCATGAAGGGTAAAGCAATGAAAATCAACTGACTTCCACTACACTAAAGCCATTTTACACCACCTGAGCATCTGCTCTTTCAGCTTCACTCACCTCCACTGCCAAATCGTGGTTGTGATAACATTCTGCAATACAGGACATCCATTAATGGAATTAACAATATTATTTTTCTTCCCTTTCTGCTGTTCCAAAGATAATTACAACTAGAGAGTTTCAAGAAAGGCTGTCCTTGCTTTTAGTTTTGTACAAGGACATTATTTTGCAGTGTTGAACACAAGGTTTAATCACAGCTTGCATTACCTTAGCTGTCCTGAAACACAAGCACCAAGGGAATGCAGGGAATGCCCTTTGAGCATCACTGTGCAGGCTCACACGTGTCCTGCCTTCCTTGGCCATCGTGGGGCAGAGCCACCTCCTCCAGGGCAGGTTTCAGAGGGCTCCCTGCTAACAGACCGGCTGTCCGGCCTCTCAGTCCAGCTCTCCATCCTCACACACATTTCTGGGGCTCGGATAAGAAAGGAGAGGCAGACATCACATGCTCATTGAGCAGATAAAATGACTGAAATGCTAAAAGAGAGCCATGAGCACACTGTCCCAACTGGAACATGGGAACCAATAGGGCAAGATGCAGAGGGAAGAGTTTTGCACTGCTGTAGAGGGAACCATGGCCCTTCAGAAAGGCAGCACAGAGGATTTATTAATGTTTTAGGAGTTCTGACTAGAGGTCAGACCACATGAAAGTGTCCCTCTGGAGATTTCCTCCATCATTCACCCTCAAGAGACTCCCACAACTGCAGCCTGCAGGTCGTCCAACTTTGCTCATGGATGCATTTCAGCAAAGTCCCAGTGTCTGAGTAGAGGCAGGACCCAGTCGTACCCACACCTGGCATTCCTGCACTGATTCACAACTATTCATGAGTCTTCTCTAGGTTATGCTCTTCAGAGCCAGGTGAGAGCTGTGCATCTAATGCTTGATTTTAAGCGTGCAGCCTGTGGGAGACAACCCACTGAGAGTGCCATAGGAGAAATCTTCGCATCTGGGGAGTGGAAGCCTTGATCAGCTTTATTTTTAATAAATTTCCTTTTCTAGGTAACAAGCTTCACTGTAGAAAGGGCAGCAGAGTGTGTTATAAATGCAGGCAAACCCAATGGGAAGAAATTATGATGTCTGACTCAATTCAGAAGGCTGAATGATTTCTTTATTATAATTTATGCTAAAATATATCAATATACTATATAAAGGAAGATACTAAAACTACATACTACTTTTCTCTAACTCTGTATCTCTAACATAACTAGTGACCCTCTCTCGAGAGTCCAGCCCCAGGTGGATTGGATTGGCCATCAGGCTCAAACAATCCTCACCAGAATCCAATCAAGCAATCACTCCAGGTAAACAATTCTCCAAACACATTCCACATGAGAACAACAAGGAGCAGAAATAGAAATTGTTTTTTCTTTCATTTCTCTCTGTGCACCTCTCTGAAAAATCCTGAGAGAGGGAGAAATGTGCTGCCACAAGAGTGCATAGCAAGGACCTCAACATCCCAGCATGGTGCAGACAAGCCTCAGAGCCTGCAGAGCAGCCACAGTGCTCCCAGCATCTTCAGTCAATGTTAACAATCTTTATTTAAAAATTAAATCTTTATTGAACCACCTGTGCAATAAAGCTGGGGAGAGATGAGACTCTGAGGAGTCACACATTCTTTCCAAGCAACTCAGTCTCACTCGGTGCTTCCTGCTGGCCAGAGAGGTGGCAGGCTGCCAGCACTGCACAGGAAAGGGGTTTGCTGATCATTCCTTGAAGCAGAAGCAGTAACTTCAGTCACCAGGGCTGTCTTTCAGCAGCATAGAACTCATGTTTGTGGCTGTTAGCAAGTCAGTTACAAGTAAGCAAATTACATTATTAAAAAATCTGTGTGAGAGAACATGCCTTGAAACCACATGAAATAGCATGGCTGTCCCTTTTTGCTTTCTCAGACCTGCTGTGTGCTGATTCCTGCCAAGGATGCCCATGTCCTTGTGGTGGCATTCCTGGAGGAGCAGCAGGCTCCCCTGCCTGCCTCAGCCCTCTGCACCATCACACTGCAGGCACCTGTCCCACCAGGGAAAGATGCCCACCCTTACCAGAGGTCTCCCACCCCAGTCCAGCAGCTCCCAGCTATGGCTGGGAAAGGCAAACAGGACATGATCCCCACCCAGAGAGAGGCTGTTGGCAGCACAGTTTGAGTTGCTGACCTGGGCAGCAGCTCCAGCCCCAAATCAGGTGGGGTTGAGAAGGCCATCACAAAATGCTGCATTTGGCAAGCCTGGTATTTGGTCCAAAGCTCACCAAATGCTGAGGAAAAAGCTCCGCATTTGGATTAGACTCCCTACCTTTAATATAAAATAATGTTCCCTTGGCCTACTTTTCTTTTCATTATTTAAAAAAAAGAAAACCAACACAAACAACGCAGTAAAAGAGCTGTTATTTGAACATAGATAAGTCCCTGCAAATCATTATTCTCTTGTATTCCAGGACACCTGTGCATATTAAGCAAAAGAATCTATTATCTACTACAAGGCAGGTATTCTAGCTGTACTGAGAGTTAGAAATGAGAGTCTGGCTAAAAACTAATTCAATTCAATGAGAAGTTCTTCAATTTAACACACAAATTGATTTGTTTTGGCTGATCAGTTGTGATAAAAATAGAAAAATATGCTTTGAAATAATTAAAGAAACATTTAAGTGGAATAAAATGTTCACTACAAATGCCTTCTGAATGAGAATAATTTTCACTTCAGTTTTCTGAGAAGAGATTTGGAGCTGACAATGTGGACCAGTTTTCTAATATTGGGGTCCTTGGCTGCAGACAGACTACTGAAGTCATGAGCCCCATTTGAGAGTAACTGACTTTAAAATGTAGAATTTAAACTGATGCCATAATTTTTTAATGCCCTTACTTGTACATTGTGTTACAATCCTTTTTCAGTATGCAATTAAGTGCTTTAAAAACTTGATAATATATAGGAAAAAAATTACAGGTCTTAGTTTCTGAAGTTCCTCTTCATTTTTTCCCTTCTTGAACTGCTCAGAAACTGTAAGGATCTTGATAAATCCAGCAGTATCCTTCTCTACAGAGAGTTACATAGTGTTTTGCACTACAATAAAGAATCTGTGACATTGCTGGGTGGTCCTTCATCTCTGTAAAAAGTAAAGCATGACTTCTTTGATCAGTACTTCTTGCTCTAAATTGAGGGGTAACTCAGGGTAGTTACTATGAGATTGGAATTAGTAAATTTTCTAAGAAAAAGGCATTTAAGCAAAATTCAGAATGCTGGTATCTGGCCTATCAGGGTGAAAAGTCTGCACTGAAAATCAAAACAAAGCAGCTTTTGTTTTTTAAGTTCATGAACCAGGACACTTGAAACACTCCTTGACAAGCATTTGCATCATTTCCATTGGAAAAGTTATGAGAAAATATTAATAAAAATAATTCAATAATATTTTCCGATAATAAGCATCAGTAATTTTCTTTGGTTTTTAGCAATTTTCTTTGTTTTTACAGCCACAATGACAGCCATGTAACAGATTCTTATGTTCAAGCAGGGTGTCCTGGGCTTTGCTGATGTATATGAATGTCATTTATATAGGGTCTGTAGTATCATTTTATTATAGTGGTCTGTGTGTTTTATGTACATTGAAATTACATCAAGAACTCTTCTGTTTTTCAAATAACTTGAAAATGCTGCACAAACCACTCGGACAATCCTCCAATATTTTTATTGTGTTACAATTTCCAGGGGATGCTTTTATATGGAGTAAATGTTTAAGCCATCAATATTGCAGCAGGAGAGTGAGCAACAGAGTTGGCACATGGGCTGATCATGGAACTGGGAAGAAGAGCAGAACTCCAGAGTTGTCCTCCTGCTTGTGCCACCAACCTGAAGGGTCATATTCTGACCAGCTTCCAGCAGGGATTTCCTTCCATTAACTATCTCAGGGTGGGTACAATCCTGCCTTATCACAGTAACATTTTACACACAGGTGTTAAATGGACAGGTTGAGTTCACCATACCAAATAAGAACATTTTCTAGTTTTATTACCCAGTAAAGAGAGTCTGAAGGTCAGGAGTATTTAACATTAACAAGTGCCTTGGGAAACCCTGGGATTCCCATGTAGTGCAAGAGGAAAACATCATAGCCACTGAGAGCAAAGGGTACCATTCTTTGTCACCACCTCTATTTTTCTAATTGTGCTTTCTATACATCTTTATAAATAGAACCATTGTGCAGTTAATGTAGTCTCTGAATGAAACATAAGCTCATTCTAGACACCTATACTAACAAGGAATAGGGATAACATTGGTGAATCTTCTAATGAAAGAAAAAAAGCTACAAAAAGATCCTACAGTGCACCAAGAAAGTCTCTGCCTGTATGAATGCAAGTGCTTAAATCTGCATGACAAAGGCCCCCCTCCCCTTCCAAACAGCCACAGCATGGCATTGGTCATTCATTCCATGCAGCCTCCCTGCTAGAGTGTAGAAAAAGAGGCTGGACCCATGGGAACAGTGCTGCAAGTACGTCTTGCAAAACACAGAATATTAAATTCTCCCCAGAATATGAGCATTGACCACTACCTTCCCCCATGCAGGGCAGGACTGCTCAGTGCTTCCTTTGCGTGGCAGTCAGACCCTTTGCTACAGCAGAGATTTTGCAAGCCTGGCTCTAAAACACATTGCAGAGGTTCGATTACTCATTCACTATAAAATTCTGCATGGTAATAAGATGTCCCTGACTCGCAGCTGCTGTGCTGCCGTTGACACAACAGAAATAAGAAATAAGGCAGAAAGAAAGGAAGGAATGTGAATCACCAAAATCCACAGCAAAGCAGACTGCAGTCTGAAACACGGGCTGCCTGTTGATACTGCTTTGTGTGGGGAGTACCAGCGAGACCCCACTGAGATCCTCAGGGTAGGTGATCCCACTGAGAGCTCTGCGGGCTGGTGCCAGGCTCCCGGCACGGCTCCCTGCCTGGGAATGGCGCTGGGGCCAGGCCAGGGCAGCTCCCCAGATGAACAAGCACACGAGCCCATCAGCCCCACTACCAGACAGTGCCAGAGCTGTGGCAGGGCTCTCTGAAGCAAGTGGATTTCTTTAATCGAGTATGTGTCACTTTTGACTCACACTCACACTTCACTCCCCAGACACACTGATTCAGCTACCCTGTCTACTCAAGCCAGACTACAAAAGCTCAGGCAGTCTCTGCTCTGAGCTGCAGAGGGAAAGCTAAAGTAATTCCAGTGAAGACAAAGTCTGACACAGAGTAAATAAGCAGATGTTGGACTTTTTTCCTTTTACCATTGACTTCTTACATTTTGTTCTAGCCAAATCTCTCCCATGTTTTTGGTAGGATTCTCTCTCTGATCAGACAGAGCTTCTGATAAAGACAAGATTTTGCTTAAAGCAGGGTCCTACTAAAGACAGAACAGCTTGTTGTTGTTGTTGGTTTTGTTTTGATCAAGTAGCTTCTGGTAGGGAAAGAAAACAACAGTTTTTTAAACTTTAATTTTTTTAAAACTTGCCCTGCAAATCTGTGCCCAAAATTTATGTGAGATATTGAACAATTACCCATCTACTTGCTTGCTGTTACTGATAGTTCAGTAGGTCAGGACTGCAGAAGCTTCTTATCATGGGGTACAGAGACTCTGTGCCAGATTCTGATCTCAACTGCACGTGCTGTAATTTACCTTATGTTCACATTGCACTAGAATAACTGAGATGGAAATGTGTTTCACTCTTCCCATCCTTTTGCCTTTGGAGGGAAGCTTTACTTTGAAACGTAGGAGCAGTGAAATGATTAACAAAAGCTAAATGGGGCAGTTTCAGGCTGAAAAATGTATGATTCATAGCAACTTGTTCAGACATATTTCTAAGTCATATACATTATGGCAATTTAATTATGTAATAGAAGGGATCATGTACTGTTGCGTGCCCACAGTTCCCACTCATTCAAGTAAATGCAGATGGGCTCATACTACAAGAAAGTAACACATAAAAGTGAGGGAGAGAGAGAAAAGTGGTGCTGGAATATAAGAAAAAAACACATAGCAAAAATAATATCCAAATGGCAAATTCTGTACACTACGAAATATTCATTTGCTCAACTGTAGCAAAAGGCCAGGCAGGAGAGCATCAGCAACAAGCCAAGGCAATCTCAGCATAGGATTAATGCCATTAAATGGAGGGGAAATGTCACAGCATGCATAAGAAATCTGAAGACTTCAGACATGCAAGTACCGCTGGATGTGGGTGTCTTTATTATACAGCTAGATGTAGAATATCAAAGCCTTTCTAGCACATTTATCCACCTAAATCAGAGGTTTAAAGGCTACTGAGTGTTGCCTCAGCTTCTTTAGCCATTTGACAAAATCTAGCAGCAATTTCTGAATAGAGTGAGAAGGGTATTTTGTATACCACTCATGCCCTCATCACTGCATCTTCCATGAGCTCAGGACACCCCCTTCTTCATTCAAGGATGTACTGACTTGAGAAAACTCCTGGGTTGTTTATGTGCTGGAAGACTTAGGTCTATGGGAACATGCCTCCTCACAGATTGGTGTCATATTGATTTCTTTTGAAAGTAGTGGTGGCAAACAGCAGCTGAACATGGGGGATTCAATGTTGACACTCTTCACAAAGATAATTACTGTTCACAGTGATGGGAAATTTTTAAAGGGGAAATGGTCTCAAGTTGTGCCAGAGGAGGTTTAGATTGGATATTAGTAAAAATTTATTCATTGAAAGGGTGATCAAGCAGTGGAACAGACTGTTCAGGGAAGTGGGTGAGTCACCATCCTGGAAGGGATTTAAAAGATATATGTATGTGACACTTGGGGACATGGTTTAGTGGTGGACTTGGCAGTGCTGTGTTAATGTCTGATTTAAAGTTCTTTTCCAACCTAAGCCATTCTATTATAATGAAAAACTTATTCAGTCTCCTGAGGTGCCAAAAAGTGTCACCCTTATTTTGGTTTGCCTTCATACCACAGAACAGCATGGGCACCACCTCCTGTAGCCATCAGTGCTGGGGGAGATGTATGAGAAGTCATGGCTGCGGATCTGCCACCAGATTTGTGCAATAAGAGATAAAGCCCTGGTATGTAGAAATCTAGATGTGACACCAACATGTAATTGCTTTTATATAGAATTAATAGGATCTGGTAATGTTGAGTTTGTGCTCCTGTTACAGCTTTATGCCTGCTTTTGTCAGCTTTGGGAGAGCAGATAAGAACTGATTAACCACAAGGTCCCCAGTGTGCACTGTGGTCCCTGGGCAGAGACAACCTTATCCCACATTTCTTTTGCTGGGGCTCCATCCTGACAGGGAGGATTGCTCTCAGCAGGAGGGAGGGAGGGCTGGGAGTAATATAAAGTATAAAGACATTTTTTAAAATATATGATATTATATGATATAAAATGTACATCAAGAAACAAATGAAAATCAATGCTTTGGTGTACTGTCAGACCAACTGAGTATTCCCATGCATCCTCTTGGTGCCAGCACTAGCAGAGCTGTAAATACACTGCTGCATGGGAGGAAAACCTGCCTGTTCCAAGTAAATGGCACTTGAGCTAGGGGCAACATAATTAAAAAATACATATTAGGGCATATGGCGTGAATGGCCTCTGAGCAAACACAGCAGACACAGCCTCCAGCAAGCCTTGCTCCCTCAGATTTGATTGCTTCCCAACGAGAGGAGCAGGTGGAATGGGAGCCTGCTCACTGGCCTGACACCTTACTCTGGCCACCCAGATATGCAGCGGGACACAGAGGGATGCAGAACGGTGCAGAGCAATCCAGAGTGATGCAGAGGGAACAGCCATAAGCAGAAGGAGGCGAGTGCTCACAGGAAACAGACACAGCACGGGCTGGCCCCCAAGAGAAAAGGGACATTCCAGGCAACGTGATACCTGCAGCTGCCACAGGCCAGAACTTACACCAAGTGTATGGTGGAGGTTTAAATCCTGGGAGAGGGCAGGGAGGAACTTTTGTACGGGGAAGATGTTCACATGCAGTGCAAGAAGAAAACCTTCACTTACTAATTTATGTCCCAATTAAACAGCAGAGCTGGGCTGTGGCGTTTGTCTGCAGGATGTATAGAGAAAAAATTGATTAACGCCCTTTCTTCAGGCTTTCCTTTCATAAGGAAAGCCTGAAGAAAGGGGGTTAATCAATTTAAAGGAGAATAGGAGAATATAGTAGCCTCCTGCAGGAGTGAGGTCTGGGAGGAGGCACAGCCCCCATGCTTAGCTGAGCTGCCTCTGGATCACCACTCCTGTGGGGCAGAGTGGCCACCGCCCAGCGCGTGGGGAAGCCAGTGGGAGCATTACCTCATCCCACAGGAGTGACTCAGAGCAGCAGTATCACCTCTGCATGCCAAGTGCATCAAGTCAGTAAAATTAATTCAAAGTCTTGAGGAAACAGGTCTAGCATGCGAGAGAAAAGGAACGGACACGAACTGTAGAGAAAGGCCCATCCTTGTACCTGCCTGTACATCATCCATCCACACAGCAACACACAGAGGTGACCAGCTTCCATCAGCTGTGATGCTCTTCCTTCTCTCCAGTGTGAATGCAGCATGTCCATGCTTCTGGTGTGCATCTTCTCCCTCCCTGCTGTGTGCTGTTACCAGTGAACACAGGTGCAAAGAAGCTCACCTGAGTTTGGAGCACAAAGGGACATGCTCCTAGGGACTGGCAGAGCTGATTGCACAATTTTAAACCAGTCCCTGAAAAATGGCAGCTAAAGAAAGAGCCCATATTGCACCAAAAACAGTCATCATCAAGTTTACAATCAGCTCATGCAGCAAGACCTTTGGGCTGTCTTTGCAGAGTCATGGACTATTAAGCTTGCTGAAGGCTTAGAAAGAGGGGTAAGTCTGATCACTGTAACCATTCTGGATGCAAGCTGGGATAGTGTCTTCTTGTCTGGGAAATTACTCTATAGGTATCACATGGAAATGGGGAGATGTCCTTTGGGAGCAATGCAAGGAATATGCTTTAGCTTGCTTCACCTTCTACAGCTTCAGGTGAAAGAAGCTGTTTCAGGAGAGAGACAAAACCCAAGCCTGATCTACCCTGACTTTTTATGTCAGAAACTCACTGAGCTGAGATCCACTGTTTCTGAGCTGGGATCATCCCTGGACAGATACTGTGTGTGTGTCCTTCACCAAAGCAAGCAGAAGGGGATTTTGGTGCACTTTCTTATGGAGAAAGCAGGATTCAGGTTTTAACACTTTGTTAACACATAAGGCGGCACTGGTCAAAATGGACTTAGTGACAGGATAATTTAACACACTTTTCCTTAGAAAATAATTACAGGTAAAAAAATACAGCTCTTCTTAGCAGTGATAGGCATCATCTTATCAATACCAGAACCCTAGGATGCAGGAGGCAGATTTCTGACCTCACATTTTAGCTGTGGAACCTTCATATAATCAAGCTGTGAGGCGGAAGCTATTTGTTGGTCCATCTTTATTCACAATGTTCTCAGTGGCTCTAAGAGACATTTTGCACTTCTTTGTAACCTAGGTTTTCAAAGGTTTGCATACACTAAAGCAAAACTACAGGGTTTAATTTTCTTGATGGAATAATACCAGTAACGTGTATATTTAATAATCACATAAAGAGTACCCATTTGATTTCAATTTGCCTTTAAACAGAATAAAAAAGCATCAAGTTACTTGATATCCAAGCACTGCCACCAGCCAGCAGTGGACTCTGTCCCCAGGGCAGGTCACCACCAATGGCATAGTGCACAGCACACTACCAAGCCAAGGAGAAATTGCTTAAGAACAGCCCTTCTGGCACCGAAACTGCTGACTATAATATTTGACAATATTGCATCTTTTTCCCAGTCGGATTGAGAAATGGAAGGGGGATCATTCTGGTTTCTGAGGTGTAGCAGGTCATGACAAACCACCAGGAGAAATGTCCCCAGGGCTAAAAGTCAGTCCTTATTACCAGCTCAAGCTCAACCTTCATGCAGAGACTTGAGTAAGTTTCTGTGCATATGGTTGCATCCTGTTGGAGATGACAAAACGAACCAATCTCATGGGGGAAGAGTCACAGAATTCACTCATTCTTTTCAACAAAAACCATTGCTTGATGCAGTGATCAGGGCTGGGAACCAGACAAAGATAACTTCTGGAGAAATGCTCTGTGTTCTCTGGGCAAAAACTTGTCTCACTCCAACCCTCTCCAATTTCTGCCATCAGCATCAGTAGGGTCAAAATCTGATTTTTTAACCAAGCACAAATAAACAAAGATGTAAAAGTGGGAGCAATAATGGTTACAGCACACTCTCCACTGCTTTGAGGTCTCACAGACAGAATTACACCACTGACTTCTGGCTTTGCCCAGCCCTGGTTGTAGCAGCAGAAAGCACCTTCCTTTAAAATGTCAGAAATCAGCTTTTCTGCTTGGCCAGCTCATTAGCAGCAGGCTCTAAAGTTAAAAAAAAAAAAAGCAGGCTCACAGAAGTTTAAAAAGGCTGGAAGAAGTATTAACACTGCCTTGAACCTGATATTAACCACGGAAAAGGGGAACTACACCACTATAAAGAAGGTGTGAATTTAATTAATCATGCTAGCAACTTAATTCCAATATTCTCTTCCAATATGAACCATGGCCATTTTCAACACAGTTGATGTTTCTTAACATCAGAAGAGGTAGGTTAAACTCAGCTGAAAAGAAGTCACTCTTTAATAAGAGGACAGGAGAGATTATATGGCATAACTGCAGCAATACAGTTATAATTACAGCAGTCTGACTTCCCATGCAGATGACCCTGGTAGAATTATTGATTTGTGCTGCTTCCTTTAGGAGGCAAACGAGCCCATTGTGTCTGAATTATCCTCTCTGTATAGCCAAGAAGGAGGACAACAATTTTTGTTAAAGAACAGAAATTTCCTTTCTGCACTTCTCACTTCACAACTTCCAACAAAATTATTTTATGTCAAACCACATAATCTGTAGGACTGTGATCCTCCCCAAGTACCATTTGATTTATGGAGGAAAAGAAATACCAGAAACAGACTGCTTTTTATTTCTCATTTTTGCAGGTGCTAATAGAGTCATTTAAGATACTAAACTGTGGGAGAATGTGTTCCTCCCTTTTCCCCCTGCAGCCAAAGGCTAGAGCTGGCACTGTAGGCTGAGCCTGCTTTCATGACATCTTCCCTGACAGCTCATTTTCAATCCCTGATTCAGCCATCCCTGATCACAGGTACATTGCATCACACCTACAAGCTCACTGGCATTTTTTCAGACTCCACAAAGCAGACTGTCTTCCCATGTACTGTGCTCTGTATGGAAATAGCATAACGTTAAGTCATATGCAAATGTCTAAACACAGCCCACCATTAACTGCCATATAAATCTATCAAATACAGGCATAATGAGGTGAAGGTATGAAACACAGATTACTTCAATGAGGATCTAACCCTAAATGTTTGTGAAGTCCAGCAGTGCCTTTGTTTGGACCAGGTGTCATTCCAAATGTAGGAGACAGACCATATGACAACTTTTAATTAGTTGCATACAAATATGACCATGATATTAATAGCACAACTTCTGAAAAATAGTATCATGCTCAATATTTAAAGCCTATGGGCCCTAGTCTTTCATCAGGCTGCTCATATAAACATCAATTTATGAACTAGTTTCACTAGTCATGGACAAGTAAATGTAATGACTTGGGCTGAGAGACATTTTGTCTTGGCAAAGGAAGATAGATTACAATTTCCCTCAAGAAGCAGTTTTCACCTAAGCTAGCAAAAGTAAACTGCACATAAAATCTGAAGTGCCTATTAAAACACTTCCCTTGATGAAATATTTAATACACTTTTTATTTAACAAGATACATACTCATCTGCTTAAAAATTAAATATTCTTTTCTGCACAATGAACAAAAACATAAAAAGGCAAATGGTGAAGAATCTCAGAAAGTTTTATGAATTGAAAACGCCTCATTCAAGGCATTTAAGAACCTAGTTCCCACTTTCTGTATAAGGTGGAAATACCTGGCCGAGAAGTGCAGCCTGGCATTTCAAGATACTGTCTTTGGAGATCTTTTCTCCCTGCCCAGCCTCATACATTATTTGGGCCCCAGAGGGCATCCTTGGTAGGCAAGGAGCAGGAGAACAAAACCTAGACCAGCTGTGATGCCAATGAATCCTACTTCCACAGGCATTGTACAGGTTGCCTGCAGCAGGGATGGAGACCTGAGCACCAAATGACCATTACCAAGCCCTGCCCTAAAGTAGAAGCCACTATTAAGGAGAGGTGAGATAGTAGGTGAAAAGCACAGGAGAATCTTGAGAAGTTCCTTTCTCCTAAATTGATCCTCTTAGGTATCTCCTGGACAGGTTATTCCTCCCTTTCTTGTTAGAGGGGGTTACATTCCTGAAAGGAAAGGGCAAGCTGCACCTGGATGGTGGTGGGAAGGAGCATCGGTCCCACAGGCAGCTTTCTGTTGCACAGGAGAACACAGAGTGTGCACAGAGACGCTCTGGGGTCAGGCTGGGGCACAGAGCTCTGTGTGTACCTGTTTTGCATGCACAGCTGTGTCAGTGACACAAAGCAGGTCTGCAGCTTGAGCTGCCTTCCAGGGACCTCCCTCTGAGGCCTCCTCCAAGTGGAGGATCTACAGCAGAGGCAGGAATGACTCTGATGTGTTTGTATTGTTTTCGTACTGAAGATTAATAACAGTAAACAACAAATGAGAGTTTTGCCCTGTCATGACTACTGTGCCACGGACACTGTCCTTCCTGGGGTCTCAGCTGGGATGCTCAGAGAGCACAGGGACTTGTGTCCCTCTCCCTGAGGGGCTGCCAAGGCTCATATTAAGCTGTGACCAACCACACGTACTTCAGCTCTCTCAGAAAAAGGTTTGCTTTCCACCAGCCAAATGCTATGAATCTGCAACTTCCCCCCTAGAAACCTTTTATTCATCCCCAACAAGACTGAAGTGATGCATGGGCAAGGTAAAACACCTCAGGCACACACAGGTCTCCCAGCATATTCCCTTACCCACGTACATCCTCTCTGTTCGCAGGCCAAGCAAGTTGCATTTGCTGATCCTCGGGGGCGTGGGAGCTCGCAGCCACATCCCTCAGTCTCCACCTTCCCACTGACACACCCCTGCAGCCCCCAGCTCCCTCCCTTCCTACAGGGCTGCGCTCGCAGTTCAGCTTGGCCCCCTCTCCCCAGCCTTCCCAAAGGCAGGGGCTGGAGTTCGGGGATCCCCCGTTCATCCCTCTTAGCCTGGTTATCCATTTCTGTCCAGGGGAATGATTTTTATCCAAGCCATTGTTTTCTCTTTCCTGCCTGGTTTCTTTAGTTCCAGTACAACCTCCTTTAAATCTGTATTTCCAGTTAGTGACACACAGAACCGGGCTGGGAAAGCAAATTGTAAGGGTTAACCATGAAAAAAAAAAACAAAACAAAATAACCAAACACCAAAAAACAAACAAAACAAAACAAAAAAACCCCAAACCAAACAAACCCAAACATTTTGGGTGCTTTTCCCCCATGTTAAGAACAATGCAGAAATTTATGTGCATAAGAGCACAGAATCTCCTGTCAGGGTGCTGCAGCAGAGCGGGGAGAGCAGCAGAGGCTCCAGCGCTGGGGCAGGCAGGGTGCTGGGGAAGCGCCTCCCCTGAGGTCTGGGCTTTCCTCTGTTTTCCAAATAATCGGACATGTTGAAGGTTGAATCCCACAAACGAGTTAAGTCCAAGCCTTAGGTCAGTTGGTTGCAGTGGGAATGAGTCGAAGGGTGTTTCACCATCCCTCTGCCCCTCCCTCCCAGCAAACTGGCACACTGCTCAGGTTTTTCTTTGCAAACTGCCAAACCACTATTAAACCTTAGACTCATGCCACTGGAGAGAGGAAACTATTTATAGAATAAAAAATTGAATGAGTTTGCTGGCCTAGGTTCATATTTGGTGACTTCAACAAGTTACATAAGGGCAGATTTTAAATCACCACCTTTGGAGAATCCTTCTCAGGCTTTTCCCTGTTTTCCTCGTTGTTTTGCTCTCCTCCGCTGATTAGAGCTGGGCCTCATTCTGCAAGAGTGTTTTAATTGGTACATTTTAAATGTTTTCTTTTTTTCTTTAGGTGAGAGTTCTGTAGCCTGGCGTGGCCTGGCGTGGCCTGAGGATCTTGCTCAGAGCCTTGCTGCAAGCAGTGGGATCCTGCAGCCTCCTCAAGGCAAGCAAAATTCCCCTGTAGTATAGTCACAAGTCTGATATTGTGGCGATGATCGTGGAAGGGGTGGAAGATACTGCCTTCCTTCCCACTGTTTAGCATTTACCAAAAGTTCTTAATAAAATATATGTTGTAAAAAGCCCTGCAACCTAACTTGACCTATTGTTAACAAAAGATCTGTCTTAAAAAATGCTTCATGACTTGCATAACAAATGCAGGATATTATAGTTAAGTATATAAATTGAAACTCAGAGCTGAGCTGCCAGAAGCCTAGGAATCATGAGTCCTCTACTTCTGAGGACGTTTGTTGTCCTCAAAATTGAGATACAGACAGCTACCTGATAAAATATTGACTTTTTCAGTAACACAACTCTGAATATGAGGAACAACCTAAAGACAAAATTTATAATCCAAAGAAACCGAGAGTCCTGCTGTCCCATTGAAAATAGCTCCTGCAGATTTCTGAGAACCCCTCACAAGATGATATCAGCCCCAGCTGCTGGCAAGGCCAAAGTGTTTTAAGTGATTGTGCAGCATTTCCATGAAGCAGAGCTCTAGTTTGCAAGTGGTGAGAAACAATCCACAATATAAACAGGGCAGCATATCCCTATCAGCATGCAGTGCTGCTCTCAACTCATTAATAAGAAGGATTACTTTTCTTATTTCAGTACACATCACAGCAATACATGACCTTTCAGTTAGACAAGGATTCTGGTGCAATCTTCAAAAGCATTGCAATGCATTTTACATCTCCCAAAGCTGACATGCATTAACTGCTGCAGAGTTTTACAAGACAGCAGCCTAGGGATGGTTTTGGCATCCCTGCCTATCTCAGGTCCATATGGTACGATAGAAAGCAGTTTCTCAGGTCACATGGAAGGTGTGTCTTGTTTCCTCCAGTTAATGGAGACAGGGAAGTGCCCCCCGGGGAAAGTGTTTTAGTTGTAATATTTCCTTTGTTGTAAACAACAAGATATGCCCTAGGAAAGGACCTGCTAAAATGATCTGGAGGGTGAAATGTGCTTTTCTTGTAGCTTGGCTAGGCTTGGCTTGGCTCAGCTTTGCCACCAGGCATCAGCTAGTGTACCTAAGTGTCCAGCTCCCACAGCCTTTAATGGTGCTTTTGAGTTAATTGACAGAGAATTCTCCAAGACGCAAGAAATTTGTAAATATTATCTCCGTTTTTTCATAACTGAGGTGGTTGTAACGTTTAGGAACCTTAGATCTGTGGGTGAAAGCTGAACTTCTAAACTGAGCTGAGTAATGTTTCAGTCCTAAGGCTCAATAACTGCTTCAGGTTTCTTAATGATTTCAGCTAAAATGATGTGTTATAAATTTAAATATAGTGTAGGCATACACCAAAAAAAACCACAAAACAGGCAATGAAGTGGCATTAAACAAAAGCAAGAAGTTGCATTAAGTGCAAAAAGAATGAAATTATATGGAGTGCTGGAATATTACTTAGATGTTGATGTTCAGTTTTAACAAGCTCTTAAACAGTGCTTGATTAGATAAGGGATTAGGAGGGATTAGATCTAATTCATGAATCGGACAAAGCCTGAAAAACTCTACAAGAGAAATGTGGGCAGGAGGTTTTAGCAGCACATAAGTGACATCCAGGCAGTGGAAGATGATGGGAGCAGGGGCTGTGTCCAACAGCCTCCCTCCTGTATCTGCAGCTACTAAGGGTGCAAAGCTTTCCTGGCTGCACAAGTGAAATGCTGCATTATGCTCCGAATGCTTCTTCCTTAGAAAGATGCCAATGTCTTCTCCAGCTTCTGTACCTCTGGAAAGAGCTGATATGGGAGGCATGGGCCGAACTTAATACAGCAGTAACCTCATACCTACAGGGCCTGATACACCAAGTACAGGCATGATGACAAAGGATTAGGCTGATTTTCTCCCATGAGGATCTCTGCTGTGTCCTTTGTTAATCTACAAAATGTACCCTGCACACCCAATTAAAGCTTCTCCAAGCTTGGTACCTTGGAACTGATTTTATTTAATACTTTCATTAACAACCTTGGCACACAAAAATGAAAACATGCTAATGAATCAAGAGTATATCACAAGATTCAAAGGCTGGGTCAGTGCAGAGGAAGATCAGAGAATTGCACAGGTAGGCTAATTGTAAAACAGACAGTGAAAACCTGGAGATCGTGGAGTATAAAGTCATATATATACATGGAGTATAAAGTCATAAACACCAGAATTTCTACTAAAATTTAGCAGACAACTAGGAACATCTTATATTTCTAGCTAAGCACAAACATCCCTTGCTAATGGGATGCAGGGCTGAAAAACCAAAGTTTGATGCCAAGAGGTATGAATTATTGTTATTGTGCTAGTACTAAGAGTCTTATGGGGATCTTGCTGGGATATTCTAAGGAATTGTTTTTTGTTTTGTTTTGTTTTTTTTTTTAACAAAGACAAATTCAGGCTCGAGAGGTACTGAGGGTGTTTTGGTGGAGGCAAGGAGATAGATACAAAGGGACTAGCATTTAAGTTTAGGCTGCACTTGCACAGGCAGCATGAGTGAATTGTAAGGTAGGATGCAGAATTTGAGGCAGATGTAGGCAACCAGACATGCTCCTGCCTTGAAATGTGCGCAGAATCTGTTCTCATGCTTCAGTGAACAAGCACAGAGCCTTCCAACAACCCCTGTACTGCCTTCCCCCAGCATACTTCTGCTGCTCATAATTAAAGGCAAACCTGAGAGGGGAGACAGGCCTGCAGGAACAACTCCCTCAGAAGCTGCCTTAGCAAAATGTGGAAAACTAATGTGGATCTTCCTTGCCAGATTGGACGAGACATAGCCATCTCCTTCCAACTAATGAAACACGTCTTTTTGTTCCCATTTCTCAGCTGGGGCTCCTATCCTGTTGTTTTGATATTTGATCCCATTTTTCCCCATCTGCTCATATATTCTCTCTTCCCTCACCCCAACCCATTCCCTCCGCAAGTTGCCTATGTGTCTCTGAGGGAGGAGATGAACTACAAAAGGGAATGTCTCACATCAGGCTCCACTGCTGCAACATGGGCATTAAGGAGCTCTTTTGCAACAAAGCGTCATCAATAATTCAGCAACATGAGAAGAGTGCAAAGCCCATGGCTGTGTTGGAGCCAGGCAATCATTTGGGAATCTAAAAGATGCCAGGAACTAAGTATTCCTATGTTGAAGCTTTGGGAACATAACACAGCAAAGAAAGCAGAGTTTCCAGGGATTGTGGACTTCCGCACTACCTCCTGCATGTTGACTGACAAGCTACGTACAGAAAAACATCTCTCCAGTAATGACTAGAAAGACTGATGAAAGGAAGAGGAAAAAACGTAGAGTGTCTCCATCGATCCCAGCGCAATGGAGTCTGTGGTGCACAGGCTTAGCCTCTCAGCAGAGAGCCCAACACACCCCCACTTCCTCTGCCCACCCTTCACTGCCACCCACAGGGGCAGCTGCCAGCCAGGGACAGCCTAGCGTGGTTTGGCCCCAGATAACAAGTGCTTGGCTCTGAGGCTGTAGGAAACACTCATCTATGGGCTCCATTCCTTCAACTCCTACAGGTTTCCTGGAACCACTCTGAGACTCTGATGCCACCACAGCTGCTCACAGCATATTTTTTTTTATCCAAACTGATTTGAACTTCAAACAGTGCTAAAGTCTACGGGGACAAGATTTGTTTGGCCACCTTCTCAGATGCATCAAGTTGTGCTATTGTCACTGATGCAAGCAAAAAGGTGGGAATACAGTTTTACTTTTCACTCAGACTAAAGATTAACTGCATGGTACCGACAGATGTAGGCTACTGCTCAATGTCTTGACTAATAGTCTGAAAAAGAGTGGAATAGGGCACGTTTACAAGTGACACAATGTTATCTGACAGTCAAAACAGAGCTCTGAGACAAGGTTGTAGAAAACCTTCATGCAGACCTAACAAATGCTGGTTGAATGGACAACAGGAAACAGAAGAAATGCCATGTTATCAAGTATAGTCTAGGACAAAATTATTTAAGTATTGACGTGGTCAGCAAAATAAGAACATTTGCACAGTATTCAGTGTCAATTTATAAAGCTGGCAGATTATCAGGAAGAATTGTACTGAGAAAAGTCCTGAGAGCATTAAACCACTCTTTAAATCAAGTCTCACCTTGCAAGCAGTGTCCAGTACCAAGTCTCCCATTGCAGAGATATATGAGAAAATAAAGAGTCTACAGAGGTATAACTGAAGAATTTCAAAAGTAAGGACAGACTAAATGTGATGGTACAAATCCTACATTTGGCTTACAATAAAAAAACTTCAAGGAATTAATTAAATACAAAAGACACACATTCAAAACAGGCAGCATTTTTCTCTGATTTACATCAGACAAAAATCAGGCCTTATCCTTTTAAAGTGAATCAAAAGGAGCTTGTGCTCTGTGAAAGCAAACACTAAATGACTCTTGATGACAATCACCCTACTTATCACGCTCTGCAACTACTGTTCCTTCAAACAAATTAAAGGCTGTGTGACAAGAGTAACAATAAAACAATTGCATCAGAAATATGAAATATTCCTCTCCACCTGAAAAAAAGTATGACTTTGAATGAAAGTACATAAGTATGATGCAAAAGGGGAAAATGTAGAAAATTCAGTCCCCTAACAAATGCCACTTTATACAGTATGAAATTGAGCCCTTCATACAGGCTTGATGATCATTTATCTGCTTTCTGAGTGAACATAACCTGCTCATAATTAATATGTAATGTTTGTATTAATCCATTAGGGGTAATCTTCAGCCATTATGAATATTCATCAAATTGTTCTCACATTTGTAGACTTTGGCTTATGTTCAGCCTATTTCATTTTATTTAGTTGCTTAAGGACCTGGAAACAGACACTTTCAGAAACTCAGTGAGATGAGAAGACTCATTCCCTGGAAATATTTTCCACAGGCTACACAGAGATGCTGGGGCTACTATGGTCCAGTAACTTGGAACTACATCTACTGGAAAGAAATCAAAGTCTGTCTTTTTGTGGAGCATCCTAACAAAGTGTTGGAAAACAGATCTGACATTTCCAGGATACACACTTCTCTTTATCTGTAAGAGAGACCTTATTTCAGCCCTTCAGTATATACAGGGGACTTACAAGAAAGATGGAGAAGGACTTTTTACCAGGGCCTGAGCAACAGGACAAGAGTTTTAAAATGAGAGTTTAGATCAGACATAAGAAAGACATTTTTTACAATGAGGGTATTGAAGCATTGGTATGCATTGTCCAGAGAAGTTGTGGATGCCCCATCCATAGAAGTGCTGAAGGACAAATTGGATGGGGCTTGAAATAACCCAGGTCTAGTGAAAGATATCTCTGCCCATGGCATGAAGGTACTTTCATTCATACTGTAGAAATATGGGGGTTTTTTTCCATTAGAAAAGTTTTGCAACCTTCTTCTTCAGGGTAAGAATTCCTGAAGAATTTGACAGAACAGGATGTTTGTTTCCTACCTAGCTGTGATGACAGTGGCATGGGTACAATAAAGCAAGCTGGTCAACCAGTAGTCCTCCAATATCACACCCAGGAAAGTAGATATCATCCCTCCTGGAAAACATTTGAATGAAATAGCTAACAAAGGTGATAATCTATGACAATAGAAAAAAACTCAAAAACCTATGAAATATTTGATACGTTTAATATAACATTTTATGTTATATTTCCCCTCATATTTCCAAAACTTTCACCTTAATTATCTTATTATTTTAATGGTCCATGCATAGCTTTTAAGCTCAGGTAAAGATGTACAGAAACATTGTATTTAAAAAGGAAATAAGGCCAATTCATAGAAATGCCTCTACTTAAGAAGGGGAGCAATGCTAACTACATAACATCTGAACATTCAAATACACTTTACTGAAGGTTACACAAACAACAATAATTTGAGGAACGCAATAAAGAAGAAGACTGAAATAAATATTGGCATTTACTTGCAGCTGTTCTGTGTGTTCTATCTGGAAGTCTCCAGTGTTCAAACACATGGAAATTAGATGTGAAAACTCCTCCCAGCACTAATGTTTAACACTGTGAACATCTAGCACCTTCAGACTAAACTCCCCACGTGTTCATCCATGGTTCAGGACCACATCTGAATCTCCCTATTCAGAAGTTTATCTCCTGCTGCAGAAACAGCTTTATCTGCCAACATCATCAAGTTACCACGCTCTCTGTGTTGTAAGCATAGCTCTTCACCTCAAGAGAAACCTCTGCTCTCGCATATGCAGTGGAACATGAAAATAGGGAAAGGGAGGTTGCATCTCTCATTTGGTTTTTCTGGAAGGCAAAACCTCCCACTGGTAAGCTCAACCCACCAAAGCAGGAGGCAACCCCACACTTAGCCATTCTTTCCCTCGTCTGAAGCTTTTTTCCTTGCTTGTAGCTCCATGGGCACTCACCCTGTATACCTGAAACTTCCTACAGCATTAATGCAAGTAATTAAGTGATATAATTTGCATTACCATAGGCCATCATTAAACAGCTTGCCCATAATGATGGAAGACAAGTGCAACAGTGATAACGTATTTCAGTAAAGCAAAGATGCAGTATGTCAACTGCCAAAATTAATTCACTTACTGAAGATGTATGAATAGTACCCTGTTCTTGGCTTGTCAAAGGGCATTTCAGCCTAAAATATGTATATTATATGCATATGCTATGCCCTTCCTTCACTGAAGAATTATTTTATTCTACAGATAAATCACTATTAATAGTGTAGCAGATATATAATCACAAGTAGTGAGACATTTAATATGTATTTTTCATAGTCCTCAGACTTCTGATTTTTGTACATGAAAGACAGTGCTGAGTGCTAATTAAACTCATAACCAAGAACCTTGCATTAGAAATTATATGGAAAAATTCAATACATACACATCCTATTGCCACACTGAGCTGATGGAAGAGCAGGAATTCTTCAAATCCAAAATATCTCACCTTTGAACAAATTTCTGAGGGCTACCACACAATTAATTTCAGTCTGTATAATTCAGATGAGAAAGGATAGTTATGTTACATCTTCCCACAGGTATCTTTCCTTAACCACTTGACTGCCTTCTTTCCATCTCTATCTTTTTTTCTTCTCCCTTTCCTTACTTTATTCTTATGGCTGCTCTACTCTGAGAATAGTCTGATAATCATAGTTTGTTGTTATTGGTCCCCTAACATGCACTGTATTTCAGAATAAAAGTGTCTTTCTTAATAGAATGGAGTTTTCATGTAAGGAATTACCCCAGTTTACTTATAGTTTACAGGTAAAATTATTCACAATTCCTTTACCAGTCAGTTTACCTGTTTAGATGAACACTTTGCCTTCAGGCATCCATCAGTCTTAATATTATATTATACAGAACAAAAAACTACATTTAGATTATACAGAGAAACTACACTAGTACTTTCAGATCAAATGCTTGTCTATTTTTCAAACTGTTAATTGATACAGTAAGAGATATTACCTCCCTGCACCTGCTTTGCCTGCTGGCATCCCTAGCCCATCACAAAACTAACAGGAATGGCCTGCAGTGACCTGCCTGCAGTGACCTCCCTGCAGGACCCAAGGCTTTCTCAAATCATGATCCCAACTACAATTCCAATGCCCCCTCTCCTGTCTCCACTGTGTCACTTGGCTGACTGATGTCCTTTCCCCCATTTGAATAACATGCTCTTATGGCAGTTGCAGGGGAAAGAGAAGAAGAGAGAGAAAAAAACCAAGAAGTGCAGAGGTCAAACACAGACAGAGCTCTCCCTGAATTCACTAAATCTTTATGAAACCCAAAGCCTTTCCAAGTACCAGTGCATCTTTATGCATTTTGGTCTTATACCTTAGTGTCCCTTTCCCTTCCAATACTTCTCACTCCCTAAAAGGCACACTAAACATGTGCAGTGTTTGTGCTCTCTGACCTCTCCTTATCATTTTTGCCTTGCACATCCACCCCCACTGCCTGCTTTCTCATTTGTCATGACCACTGGCAACATGGCAGAAGAACCAAACATCTATACAAATCTATTGCAATACTGATGTTTTCTGAAACCAGCAATCTCATAGCACAATAAACTGTTAATGGATGAGCAATTTTAATCGTCCACTCCCATAAATTGGGTTAATTTTTCTTAGATAAAAGCACAACGTATAATTAGAAAAGGGAACTAGTTACTTGTAATGAAAGAATAATCAAATCGCCATTAAAATGACATGAGCTACATTTGTCTTAATTCTAGAGGCCCTCCTGTTGCTTCCAGACAGGGGAAAAAAATTTACTTGACAATCTGAGTGACTTTTTCCAGTTGTATTTATTCATGCAAAAAGGCGACCTTTTATCAACTTCTAGCAAAGCAAGTTGAATGTAACTGAACAAAAGCCATTATCAGGCTATTTGCTTAATTTTCACAAAAAAAAATGACACACCTCAACTTTGAGGGACACCATGAACTCCAGCTGGCTCCTGTCTTCCCACTTGTAAAACAGAGCCAGTGAAAAGTAAAAGAGAAGCCCACAGAAATCTGCAAAAGCTTTATGTCCAGCTGTGCAGGGTATTTCTGGAGAGGTGTCCCATATGGGACTCCACCACATGTGTCTCCTGACAGTAGCAGCACAGTGAGATCCCAGGGCTTTGGATCTACTTCACAAGAGAGTCACTGGACCTGGTTAGGACCAAAACAGACAAACCTGCACTTTAATGCCAACAGCACAAAAAAGGGAATGGTTCTGTTCAGCCAGCATCCTCCTTCCCTCCCTCACAGCCCATCAGGATGAAAGGAAAGCTCTCTGAAGTAGGGAGATGGCTCACCCAGGTAACACAGGCTTGACTCTGTTCCCCAGAGCCTATTGCACTCTCCATGCCACAGAAGGAAAGAATACAGAGAAACCCGGTCATGTTCAACAAGGTTATAGATACTGCACCTCCCAAAAAGAGGCATGGTATCTAATAGCAGTTACTGAAATGGTAGGGGGGAAGAGAGTGTCAGACAAAGGCTGAGACACTCCTATCAACCATGATCAGTACCTGCCTCAGCACATCAGACTACAGCAGCATTTACCTTGCAGCAGATATCAATATTAATCAATACCATCCTTTACAAGTAATGACCAAACTGCTCCCAGCATGGAGATACACTTATCCTGAAGCCACTTAAACCAGAAAAATGGCACTCGGCAGCAAAACTGAGGTTCATTACCACCCTCCCACACTGACAGTCGTCATCCTAACCCAAGTACTCCTTGATTCCTCTTCTCCCAGCAGAAGAAAACTGTTTGCATAAAACAGCACCCAGCATTAGCTCCACATTCATCAGCACCTTCAGAGGCTTGTTCTCTAGAGCAATTAGTTTACACCAGCAATGTGCAAGCCATGCAAGTATTTTCAAAAATTTAAGAAGTCCTGTGGCCTCCTCACAGCACAGTACAGACAGAATATGGAATGAGGCTAATGTTTAAAGAGCTTGATCCCACTGACTCACATTTATTTGTCATTTAACTGAACTCTGATGATGCTTTAGCCTCTTACATGAGTGACTTTCTATTTTTAAGAGCACTCATGCTACCCTCTAGCACTTTTTAGATATGAGAAAAAAAATACAAGGATAACAAGACATCTTATCCTTTCATTCCTAAGTCCCCCAACCAAGTTCAAGATAAACAAATCTAAGTAAATTTAAGTTTTATCTAGAAGAGTCATGACCACTGGTTCAGTTCCTCTCCAAAGGCTTAAATACACATCAGTCTATATGAACACACTTAAAATGTTTTTCATGTTTTAGCTAGAATGGTTTAGCTGTTTCTCACAGAGAAAATCAGAGGGAATTCCAGTTTTGTCCAGGATGACACACTTTATTACAATTTGATTATCAAAGAATTCCAACACCTGCAACCGAGTGGCACCTTTAAATTCTTCAAGAAGTTGGGCAAATTGAAGTTAAATCTTACACTGGTTTCATGGAAAACTAACTAAACATGGAAAACATAAACAAAAAACTCAATTTTAATACCCTCAGATGACATTTTAAAATTTACCTGCAGAATTTCCTTAAGACTCCATCTCTCATAAAAGACTACTAAATGTCTAGGCCTCCTAAGCAAGTCTTCTTCTGTCCCCCAAAGTTTTAGTAAAAGTTGGAACAAAGGAAGAGCAGAGGGTACAGATATAGAAAGAACGACAGCAGGAGAACAAGTCTACAGACAGGAGCTGTGCAGAAGCCAGGAATCAGAAGGGGATGAGATGGGATGTAAATTAGGGGGCTGGTAATAAGGAGAAGATTACAGGAAGAGTATGGGAGCAGAAGAGACCTTAACCACCAGAACACAGGGCCTTAATAAACATAAAATATGTTCTCTTGACATTAAGTGAACAGACACGAGACTAGTTGTAAAGAATCTCCATCCCACTCAAGACAGGACATAAAATGAGTAAGTTTTTCTACTGTTAGTCATGACAGGACTGTTTTGGATAGTTCAGGAGCATGCTGCATATCCAAAAGGCTCACTCACACTGTTGTTCAGTGGTAGTCTAGGTAAATCCCGTGACAGAAGTCTGCTTTTGGGGGTTCTTTGTGTGTTTAGCTTCATTCACAGTGCTATATGTTTGCTTTTTGAGATGCCACTTTGACCTGTCGTGTACCTGTTGTACAGACAGCAGGAAGGAAGTTCCTGACTGTACCATCTCAGCCTCCTTTGCTGCAGAGATGGAAAGCATTTGATGGAGGGGGTTGGTTCTGCTGAGAAAAAGCAAGAAAAGTCTTATAGCAAATAACAGAGGCTCCAGAAAACTGTCTTCTAACTCTGTTGTAAAGTTCACATGTAAGTCTGAGGAATTTGCATTATATATATTCTTTATTTTTCTCCCACACCCCAGTTGAGTAATTTGTGGTGTGAGCTGCTAAGATGCTGAATGTGAGTAGGTGCATCTGAAGTCAGTGGGAGGTGGACTTTCTCTACATGCAAAGTAGCATAAAGTATTTACCACCCTGGAAATGAAAGTCTTTGATACGGTATTTACCACTTGGGAAATTAAGCTTTGATTTCTTCACATAGGCAACCAGAAGTGTTGATATTTTTATTTCCTGCACCCAAGACAGAATAAGGCCAACCATTTCACAGCGGTGACAAGGGTAAAGTCCTTAATGGTCAGTAAGATTATAGCACTCCTGAAATGCTCTACCGGAAATTAGGTTTTTTAATTCAATAAAGGATAATGTTATGCAGTAAACTGTACATTAAAGTACACATGGACTAAGCATGTGTAAGAATATGTAATAAGCAATAAAAGAAACACAGATTTGGAAAGCTTCTGGAGCTTACTCTCCTGCTATCCCAGGCAACTGCTTATGTGCAATCACATAAGCACTTTTATAAACTCATCAGACTCTGCTTTCTAAGCGAATGGGCTTCCTGCCCTCAGCACAGGGAAACTGTCTCATGGCCTCATTGCTCTGAAAATTCCAAATCTTCTAAGTCACAGTCTAAATTAATTTCGGACCATTTTACACACATTTGTCTTCAATTTAAAAAACAATTCTACATCCATGCCATTTACTCTTCTTTTGAGAAAATATAAAATCTCCTCTTCATTTTTCTAATCTAAACACAACAAATTATTCAAGTCCCTTCTCTGAAAAGCTCCCTAAAGAACAACATTCCTACTCAGCAATAGGATTCTTCTGGGGAAATAAGCTTATGGCTATATGATTAAAATCTACATTGCTGGGCAATCTTATGGCATGTTAGCCCACAAGACCCAAGCCTGAAAAGCAAGGAGCACAGAGGGGGTTTGAAGCCAGACACACACAGGCCACACAGCTGCTATGCACACATACATCAGACTCTGCATCATGCATAGAGTTCAGTCTGCATCCATCACACAAACTGTGCACACAAAGTGCTCTGCTTAGCACTTCCCAACTCTTAACTTGGTTCTGTATTTCTTAAAGCAGCCTCTCAATAGGTAGGAGAGAGACGGGAACTAAATGTTATGAAGGTAATTCTCAATATCTTCCCCTTTTCTGAGGTGAAGCAGTGAAGGAAGTAGCCTCAATTAGGTCAGCTATCTTTCCTCAAATAAAACCTGTGCCTTAAAGGTGGAATGGTTAGTTGATAGAGACATGGTGTTAATACAAAAGGTTTTGTTACACTATTGGTCAGCTTTGGTCTTTGCTTCATGTAAATGAAGATAATTATAAGGGACTAATGAAATTGCAAACATATCCTACTAACAAGAATAAATGGGCATCCTAAAACTATAGCAAGTTACCAAGAGGTAACTTCCGAGGGAGATCCAGAGTGGTTTCCGAGTTTCATTAAATTTGAAAAGGTGTTTATCATTAGTTCTATTTTTTTTTTTTTTTAATAAATGAATGTTTCCGAAACTCAAATGACAAAGAAAAGTGTCTCGTTCACAGTATAGCTCAAATTTCCACATACATAGTCCTAGTACTGGTCCAAACACATACCAAAAGCTTTATGAGTTGAGACAGTAACATCCTGGGATTGATTCAGAGAATTCCTCATCCCATCTGGATGCTGAAATTCCTCAGTATGACTATATTTGGTGATGCTGAAAACAAAGGTGAGAAATGTCATCACTTGACAAACAGACCTGGTACTGCACAGACATTGGAGGACCTGACCTCGCCTGAGCCCTGATTCACCAGACGCATTTGACATATTTTGTACGGCAAGACCAACAACACAAACCCACCGTGTCCTTAGCACATCCTCTGAGGCTCAGTCAGCGTGAGTGCACACAAGTCATGCATCAACTCAGCCAATGTTCTGGACCTACATGTGGCCGTAGGCGCCTCACCTTTATCCAGACACGGGCGGGTAACACGCCACTATTGTATGCCATAGCACGGTCTGACCTCTAGAGAATTAAGGTGAAATCAAGAGGATGAAAACAAATATACTGATCGTTGCTTGTGGGAAATGCTGTCTTCAGCCGCGTGGGGCTCCGGGAACACGGACTCGGGATCACGAAGCCCCGCAGTGCCTGTCCTGGGCCCCGCCGGCCCGCGGCACCCGGCGGCGGCGGCGCTCGGACTTGGCCCGGCCCGCTCCGGACGGACGGACCGCACGGCCGCTCCCGAGGGAGCGCACGGCCGGGCAGGGCCGGGCTCGCCGCCGCTCCTGCGGGAGCTGCCGCCGCCGGCGCCGCGGGGAGCAGCGGCCCGAGGGCGCGGCCGCCCGCGGGCGGAACAACAGCCGCCGTGGTGCGGCCGCGGGCACCGCCTCGCCCCCCCGCTCCCGCCCCGCCGCCGGCAGGGGCACCGCCCCGGCCGGGCCCTCCCGCAGGGAGCCCCGGGCCCCTCCCGCCGCCTCCCCCATCCCGGTCCCTTCCTTTTCCCGGTCCAGGGTGCCGGGCGGGGGGAGCGGGGGGGGGGGGGGGTAGCGGCGTCACCATGGCGACAGTGACGTCACCCCACCCTGGATCTCATTGGAGGAAACCCCGTGGCCCCAGCCGCAGCCCACGGGCCCAGCCGAGCTCGCGCCCTGCCCGCGCTCGCCCCCGCGGCGGCGCGCTCCTCTCCGATTGGTCGGCGGCGCGCGGGGGGGCGGGGCCGGGCGCGCAGGCCGGGTCGTGATTGGCCGCGTGGGCGCGGGCCGCGCAGCGGGTCGGTGCGCGCGCCAACGCCCTTCAGCGCTGGCTCGGCCGAGACGGGAGCGGCTCTTTCTCTCCGCCACAGCCCCGAGCGCGGCACCGACCGGGTGCGGCCCGGCCCCACAGCCCGGCGGACCCAGGTGAGCGCGGGGCCGCGGCCGGCGTCGGGATGGGCCCCGCTCCACTGCTTCCTCCCGCCGCGTCCTCCATTTTGTGATCGCGGCGTGGAGAACTCGGCGGCCCCGGGGAGCGGGAGGTGCATCCAGCGCCGCCATTTCGCACCCGCCGCCGCTTCCTCTTCCCGCCCCATCGCTGCGGGGACTCCGCCAGCCGCCCCCGCGCCCCCCGCCGGCCCAGGAGATGCGGCTGCTGAACCCGAGACCGCACCCGCTGCCGTGTACCGGGAGCCGCCGCGCTCCCCGCCGGCAGCGCGGGGCCCCCGCCGCGCCGGGGTCCGGATCGGCGGCCGCCGAGGCAGATGGGGAGGCCCGGGTCCACCGCGCCCCGCCGCGGGAAGGAGAAGCGCCCAGGGCCCCCTCGCCGGCCTCGCGGCCCCGGCCTCACTCGCCCCCAGGGAGGCGGGTCCTGGAGGGGTTTAACCCCTGCTGTGTTCTCCGGCGCCGAGCTCGTCTTGCTGCTTTTATTATGTATTTGTTCCCGCCAGTCCTGGCATTCATGCCCGCCTGCCTCCGGTGCTCGCCCGCAGGACTGGTAGCACAAGGAGGCAGGGATTTGGGCGAGGGCCCTAGGCGGGGTGGTAGCCAGGAATCATTCCACGAGTTAGAGGGCATATTAATATGCTCACGTAGGGCACGAAGGAAAAGCGGGATGATGACTTTTTTCTGATGGAAAAACAGCTATTTCCACTGCTTGGGCGGCTGGCTGACGTCCCTTGTATAGCACCGACCGAGTGTGACTTCTCCGCCTGGGTTTCTAGGTCGTGGTTTCCCGAGGGGTGGACCCTTGGGGCGAGTCCCGGTAGCCTTGCATGGAAAGGCAGGATGTTGCAGTCCGTCTCTCCAGGAGAAGCACCTGGAGATGGGGAAGGGACGGCAAGGCTCACAGTAATTCTCGTTTTTGCTGGGTTGCAGTGGGTGCTGCAGGATCGTGTTCGGTGGTGTTTATCCTGGCATCATGGTTGCTGTCTTCTTTCTGTCAGGTTTTGAGGTGCATTTTTGTGCTGATAGTGTGACATCTCCAGCTTCTTCTGCTACTGCGCTGCTCTTGTCCCACTGCCAGCCACCATGGATAAGACCGAGTTGATCCAGAAAGCCAAGCTGGCTGAGCAAGCCGAGCGCTACGATGACATGGCCACCTGCATGAAGGCAGTAACGGAGCAAGGTGCCGAGCTGTCCAACGAGGAGCGCAACCTGCTCTCCGTGGCCTACAAGAACGTGGTGGGGGGGCGGCGCTCGGCCTGGAGGGTCATCTCCAGCATCGAGCAGAAGACAGACACCAGTGACAAGAAGATGCAGCTTATCAAGGACTATCGGGAGAAGGTGGAATCTGAGCTCAGGTCCATCTGCACCACGGTGCTGGTAAGTCAGGACTTTGTTTTTTCTTATATTTTGTTTAAGGTAAAAAAAATTAAGTGTTTAAGTGTGCTGCTGTACTGGGGGAAGCATTGGGAACTTGCTTGGGGCATATCATGCAGTGTTGTGCTGGGGTAGGTGAGGTCAGTACCGTAACTCGTGCAACCCTTACATGGGTCACCGCACCGAGGAGGATCAACTGCACTATGCTATTGACCCTATATGTGTAGAGGTATTTGAGATAGTTAATTTTGAGTGTCTATGAGGTATGTTTTTGGGTGGAGAGGTCCATATGCAGTATTTCACCAGGTAGTTGCAAAGATACAGCCTCTGTGCTGTGGTTAGTAAACATATTTGTAAGATAAACTGAAAATGTGGAAAGCCCTTTATTCAGATCAGCTAATAACTTGCTACAAACATTGAAACCAAGTATGCATTTTGTTTTCTTCCCGATGAAGAGAAATACTCTGAAGGGGTCTTCAAGAGACATTTTGATGAATGTTTTAACATAAATTTAACTTTACAAACTTAGACATCTATATTGAAGGGGAGAAAGCAACATGTAGAAATTGTCTTTGTTAGCAAGCTGACTTCTCAGGGTAGCTTTGAGATGGGTTTGCAGTAATTACGGAGCAATGTAAAGCTAAGGTGTAAAGACTGGAATGACACCCTAAGCATGCATCAAACCCAGAAGTACATTTCTGTGGAAGCAGCAGAATTCCAGGTGCTGTTGGTAGGAAAACTGTAGTGCACTGCAGTGGGAGCTCATGAGATATGTGTCTGCAGTGTGGAGGCTGCTGGACCCAGTTCTACATGACCAGGGAATGGTATCTGAAAAAAACTGCACGTGCATAATGCAATAGTAATTCTGTGGGCAGATCATCTTCAGTGGTTGATTTGCTCCTCTTAGTTACCTTTTTTTTGGTGTCTAGTATTGCTAATGTGGGACCAGGAGGAAGCAAGTCTATAAGGAAATAAACAATTTTGAGGTAAATTTATTCTAGATTTGTTTAGGAGACGTGAATTTAAAGGTGACTGGTTTGGAAGTAACTGATTTTTTTCTTGTTTAAGTGTTCTGGTTCACATACAAGGGAATGCTTCTTTGGATTGTGCTGAAAATACCTATATGCTTCCTTGTATGCTGCCATCTCGGTTTGTTCTTTCTTTCTAAATCTAAGTGAGTTGTCTTTCCTTGAAAATAGTTTTCATATTTATTAGCTTTACGAATCAGTTAATTCCTTAACACATTTAAGACCCCATGCCTTCCACAAGAGCAAATTTGTTTCTCCAGTTACAGGTGTATTGAAATTGTGAGACTTTCACCTTTGTGAAAGTAATACTTCTGTAGGATTCCTACTTCCTCTGACAAGAGTTTCACTGGACACCTGTGTTGAAGTGCCAGCATTTGTGTCACTCTTCTTTCTCTACTCAGTGCCCCACTTGAGAACTAACTTCTTGGGACCTCCATATAAAGCTCTCTCTTCAGATTTCTTAATCTCCCTTTGTCCTTTTACCAAATTGAGTGCCTTGGAGAAGGTGATGTATAAAATCTCATACTGGTTGTACCATTTTGACAAGGAACTTGTGTTTCCATAGGGAGAGGCAGTGAACCACTTCACACAGTCTCTCTACTGAAGTTATTCTGATGGTGGCCAGCAGGTATTCTGGTAGCCGTGCTAGCACAGACCTCTAGTGTAGAGAAAGCAAGCTCTTCCTGTGCTAGATGATTTTTTCAATGCACTCTAGTCTTTCTCTGTTCTCAGCAATGGCCTGTTGGCAACTCTCCCCTTCCGGCCTGGAAGGCTGCAGGAAGTAGTGAAGACCAAAACCTGGAGCTAAGCATGCTTTTCCTGTCCTGTCCTGACCTGCTGCAAAGATGTGCCTTCCTTTGGTAGGAGATGTTGCCCATCTACTGCAAGCCTTCCTTTTTCTATTCTTCCTTTGAGGGCCATGTGCAGTTCTGTTCTCTTCTGATTCCCTCCCTTTCCTCCTCCATCTGCCACTCCTATGATCCGTGGGTCAGTGTGAGAGAGGTTGGAATTCAGGAGAGCAGGCGTTACAAAGGATGGGTTTCCTAAAGCTGAGCCACACAATGGTTTTGGCTCCTCCTTTGAATGATAATTTCTGCTGTACTAGTACTATGGTAACAGCTTGTAGCTTTTTCAGATCTCTTCAGCTGAATCTCAGAGATGCTTTTTTAATTCTAGGAAGGCAGCTAAACTGTAACAACTGCTGGCAAGTAGTATGGAAAGGTTGCTTGTCATCTGGAGTATTTGGATTTAGCAAGGGTGGGTGTGTTGGGTGGAGTGTGACTGCTGTTAGTCATACTACTAGCAGTTTTTTCAAAAGTTTTTTTTTTAACTACTGATGTGGCATATTTCTAAATCTTCATGTAGAAATACTTGTGCTAGCATTAAAAATGCTGCTAATTTTTTTATTAAAATGTCAGGAACATGGAATCTGTAATTACTTTTTTTCCTGCAAAAAATGCCCCAAGTCAGTTAAGTAAGCATTGTTTCAGGTTGTGGTTTGATAAAGAACTTAATTTTAATCACCACTAGAATAAAAACATTCAAAATTACTTTGAGATATCTGTATATAGATATATACATAAAAATAAAGCTTTTACTGATTATTTAACTGTCATTCTTTAACTGCCTATCTTGCAAGTAGGCATGATCTGAATGCTTTTTAGCTGTTAATTTTATGACTGGTCTTTCAGATGAGAATAGCTCTTTAATGAGGAAATGATACGGCTGTCAAATAACTTACACAAATGTTGTATTAGAAAGGTACATTAGGAGGTTTTGCTGAACTCCCTGTATTGATTGACTAATTATTTGGTAATGTAGAGAGTTAATGTTGAATCATCCCTTATGACTCATAGCTAAAACTGTTCTTGAAACTCTTCTCCTTGAATAAAGAAACAGGTTGGCAACTTAATTTTTTTCAAGATATAGTTCACACTATGTTGATTCATATACTCTGAGCACAAAGTTCATGTTGCTTTCTCCTGACCTCAGTGATATCAAGACAGACACTAGATAATGTAGAAGGGGTGGATGCAGCAGCAACTTTCATATAATTAGTGAAATGATGTGGGAAACTTTGAAGATTAAATGTGCAGTATAAGGTTTGCTTACTAATATGCACACTCCAATGTTCATTGACAATAGTTTATTTAAAAAGTTAACTTTTGAATTGGAACCTTTCTGGGGAAGCAGATTAAACCGGTGGGCTTTCTGAGAGCCTTGGTCGTTTTGCGTGGCTATAACTTGTGTTGCATTCAGGCTCCTTTGTTCTTTAGAGAGCAGCAATGTAAATGCAGGGAGGACAGCAGCCCTTGCCTGGAAGCGCTCTCCACGTGCAGCTTGAGGGTTTTTGTGAGTGTTTGCATGTGTTTCTAGGTCCTGATGTGTTGGAGCTCTTCGTGGAGTAGTGGAGATAAGATTCGGTAACTGTTTGCCCACAGTTTAAATCTTGCTGAAGATGCAGAATCATTAGGCCTTGAAAACACCTGTGTCTTGGTGTGGTTACTTCTCCTGTCTCTAGCTGAAATGTTAGTGTTTTTTAGTATTATTTTAAAATTTTATGTAGAAAAGTTACATACCTGAGGCTTTTAATTTGTTTCCCAACATCAGTTTTCACAGTGTCCTCTGTAAACGTTTTTACATTGTGTTGTGTCAAGCCTGTTGTGCTTGTTCCTCTAGAAATGAGTTATGTCATGATGAACTTTTAGAAATGAAGGAACATTTACGTTACCATGTGCTGTTGATTCTTTTTGCCACTCTGTGGCAGTGCCTGCAATGAAATAGTTTTGAGCTGTAGATGTGTATTTACTGTCTCAAGCCTTATGGGATGCTTTGATCTTGTGAGAGATTGCACTGTTAATTGTTGAAAGCATGTATTGGTGTGTTGCTCTTACCAGCCCCCCTTCCTTCCTCCCTCCCTCCCCCTCCAAGGTTGCAATGTTGTTCCCACTGCTACTTAACATACATAAGAAACAATAAAAGCTAATAAAAACAAGTAAAAAATCCACTTCTGATTATTATCTATTTTGTAGCTCTAGTTCCAAAGTTAGTCACTTAAAATGAGTAGAACAGAAGTTCCCATGATAGAAGGTAATGTTTAGAGCAGTTTGTTTCAACAGCACAAGTTGAAACACAGGTAAAATATATGATGTCTGATGATGGATAACTTTGACCATAGTCCTGTTTATTCCCTGCTGTTACCTTTGGCCTACAGAAAAGTGAAATCTTTGTGGGTTTTATTGCCAGTGTAGAAATTTGTCATATTCAGTAGGTATCAACTTCATGCTGCTATGTAAACAATTTACCAAAATTTCATACCTTGTGAGTTCTTTGTGTTCCTATTGTCAGGGAAGAGAGTTTGTACAGAAATATATGTGGTGTAGAGGTGAAACCCACTAAAAGGATATTACAGTCTTTTGATACAGGAAACTGTGTAAGATGCAGTTTTATTTTGAAGGTCAGGCACGCTAATCACTTAATGTTACATTTGGACTTGAGTTAGTTGTCCCAGTTGTGGTTGTGACAGTGTTTCAAGTATTACATTTAACCTTTTTTAAGTTAAAGAAACTGCTATTCTTAAGTGACTGACTAAAAGGAAAGGCTACTTCATAAAAGTCAGGTTGGGAATGTTACTTCATGGCAAGTCCGGAACTGTGGAGTGAATGCGAGTTGAATTAATAGTTTGAAATAAATCATCTTTTTTTGTGAAAAGTAATTTGTGGAGAGAGAGATTATTTTTACTTTGTGTTCTTAGCACAGCTTCTAGCAACCATCAACACATTTGTGGTAAGAATTGTGGAACTTAATGTTTTAATTTTTTTTTAGTTTAATATGCTTGAAACTTAGATCTGAACTTGACTTATTCATAGTTCTACCTTCTCTGTCATTTTTAAATAGAATCTGCTGCTTGAATCCTCACTCTTGTGCAAAGAAAACGTAATCATTTCTGAAAAGGGACTGATTCTTGCAGAAACAAAGCCTGGAGTGCACTGAGGTTCTTGAACAGACTGTGAACTGTTAGAGAGTCCAGCTAAGAATAAATCAAAGAATTCTGATGGTAGCTGAAGCCTGCATCCCATGCAGTCATTGCTTGCTGCCCCCTCCCCTTACAGCTGAATGCTGTCTAGAATTACTTAATTTATTGGAGGACATTTATTGCTTTGCTGGCCTTGAGAAAGTAGGCTGTGCTCACTGGATCGAACTGGACAACAAAGCCAAAAATTCTGGTTTTCTGCTAATGCAGTGAACAGATTTTGTAAATTACTGTCATGCTTACCTGCTAGGCAGTTGTCTCACAGGCACTTCTACTACCTTGGATACTAAGGCGATGAGGTGCCTTTTTGAAGAAAAACACAGAAGGCTGTATGTGAGAGAGAACTTGATGGGGAAAGAACACACTTGAGTTTAAAGGTTATTACACATGATTTCTTTATCATTACACAAATTGGGGCTGTTTATCACAATTTAAAGGAGTAGATTTTACCAGTTTTTGTACAGGCACTGCAGCTTGATATTCTGGTTTCAGTAATGGGGAATGCCTGATTTTCAGTGGAAGGTAGTGAGGAAGACAGCAGAGGAAGGGCTGGTAAAAGTGCATGGGTATACTTTGTAAATTTGGTAGGTGAAGGTGCGCGCTTGATTAATCAATGTTTTCATATTTAGCTTTATGCTCTTGGCCTTGGAGAATGAGGGGCCAGGTGCTTTCTTACTGCAAATAAATTTGAAGCCAGTTTTGTCACAAACAGGTAAGGTAAGTAATAACTAATTTTGAGCACTGCATTTGTGATACTCAGTATAGCTCCACCAAGTTTACTGGAGGGGTGTTTACAAGTTCCTCTTCATCCTTTCTGCATCCCAGGAGCCTGGAACTAACATGAGAACACTTCAGCTGTGCATATTGCTGATTTGTAAGCTTGTCATTTGCTAATCCTTTCTGTACATCTGACTATATAACACTGCCTGGTTTGTGTGAGCTAGGCACTTAGGAGAGGCAGCTAAACAATTTGTGTGCTGAGTTTTACATCTTGTAGTCTGTGCCCCCACCAAAACATCAGATGTCAAGATCTAAGAGCTGGACATCCTGAATTAACTATGATTTTACTTGTCCCTTTCTCTAAATTTGTTAAAGTAATCGAGGATTTGATTTACCAGTTTCTGATATTGATAAAGGTTTGATATTTGCTCTATTACAGTTTACTCTCTCCTTTAATTTATATGATCCATTCACTGAAGTAGCCTGATATGAGTAGTATTGAGCTCTGAAAACAGAAGAATTTGAATTTTCTTTAATAATAGCTTTTCTAAATACACTATATATACTCTAACCTGACTGACAGCCACATCATTCCTGGATAAAAATTCTTCAGGAAGTTATGTTCTGAAGTTGAATATATTTTGCAAGATTCTTGTAAGCAGAAATTGTATTTAATAGAAGTAGGTAACAGAGCCTTAGCAAAAAATCATGGCTCACTTTCTGTGAGATGTTGTTGTAACCAGGTTATCTTAAATGCTGACTTGAGTTTTTCTGACCTAAGGTTAGACTTCATTGTTGTAGGTTGTCTCTTTTGGGGAATAACAAATTACTGGCACATTCCCAATCACAGTCCCAATAGACCAAGTAAAATAATATATTGCTGGATTTCCTTCAAGATAAGTTGGATGATGCAAAAGGCTCTTCCAAGCTACACTATGCAATGGGAATAAAGTGCATCTGTTGTGTTACCACTTTGAGTTTTTGGTCCCAAGCCTCTGATCAAGAGCTCCCAAAGAGATGAGAACTGAAGCAAGTCAAAATTAGTTCTTTGCATAAGGGCAATGTGCCTTAAGACTACGTAACTCCTGTGTGCTCTTGTCCCTCTTGAGTGCTGTTGGTCTAGATATACCTTGGCCAGTCATTTAATCTTACCTTTGGCCTTCTGTAGCTGCAGAGCATAGAAGTATTTTTAAATGAAAATTTAGACTTTTTTGTTTAATTCTGTCATATTATGAAATGTCATGAATGGATGCTGAAAGAAGCTTTTAGATGGCCAGGATTCTGAAGGGGAGGGTTTGGTGTCTAAAATGTGTATTTGCTAAGAGGTGAAGAGCGCTTGGAAGTATTTTGAGGAATTAGAAATATTTAAAATGCAGTCATGGAAGAATGTTAGAATCAATTTGAGATAAATATGTCAGATACCAAGGGATTTTTCCTGAAAGCTTTTAGCTGTGTTGTATGGCCATTAATTCATCCAAAATTTATAATTTTTGAAAATAGTAATGACCTTTTTTTTTAATACTCATTTTTACATTAGATGGGGGAAACTGAAGAACTTTAGGCTCTTCTATAAAAACTTAAATAATATCTGACTTTCACTTGGTTGTTCATTGTGTCTGAAAATCTATAGAAAGGAGAACTTGCATTTCCATACACTTCTAGTTCCTGGCTTACATACTTCTCTGGGGACTGCAGAACTTCCTAACTTGAGGAGAAGTATAACCAGAGAGTGTAAATTATAGGTTAAATTAATCTCAGCTCCAGGTGGGAGTAGTGTGGGCAGACGTGCTGTAGCTCAGGCTTCCAGTGCATTTGTTAAGTGAGATTCCAGATACTTCATTCAGGGCCTGTCTTAAGTATTGGCTGCCAGTTCTTAAAACTATGTAGACAAAGACATGGAACCAAATGGAAAAGATGAATTAGGTCATCCTCTCCATTTTCATGCCAGGTACATTTGTCGCGTTCAGTAGTGCTTTGTCAGGTCATCTTCAGGCCATGCCATTACTGGAAAGGTGCACACGTATTTTTCTCAATACATAAACTGAAACACTGTTAGTCTGGAGAGGTCTGTATGAAAATCACTTAACGTTCTCCCAAAAAGAGTTGATGCATAGAGCTTGAATCCTGAAGGATGAAGAATTCAGTTCCGCTGAATTACACTGTTGAAAGTAAAGTGATCTTACTGTTGCAGCAGGGGACTCTCCCTTTCCTGTCAAGAAAACAACTGCTGAACGTTAAAAAACACCTAGGTTTCAGTGAGTCATACTGTGGACTTTGGAATGACTGATTTTATTTAAAATAGTCAAGAAGTCTTAAATACTGCTCTGCTAGACAATTAAAACAGGCAGTCATTTGTGAGTAGAAGCCTTATTGAAAGGTCTGAGCCCACACCAGTCATCTGTGCTGTCAGAGACTTTGGAATATTTGATGTGTTTAAATTCATGTTTAAGTTATATTAGGTGATTATGTTGGTCTGAGTTGCCTCGCCAACTTTAGCTTTGCTTTTTGACTGCAGCTGGGGTGGAAACCATTTCTCTATGCTCCTTCTAGGTTTTGGGGTTTTTTTTCATATTGGGTCTGGATGAACCATCAGAAATACTTGAGACTGAATAATTTTTCCAAATATTTTGCATACTGCAGCCCTGAATTTATGTAGCCTCATACACTCATGGTGTTCCAGTGGGATGCAGGCTGCTCATCTAGATGGGACTCTGATGTTCAATCCACATTTCAGGGTGGTGAGTTAACTTTCTGGAAGTGTTGACATGCATTCTGTGCTTTGTGCATTATTTTGAGCAAACTTGTCTCAAAATAGGTTTATTTTGAAACAGTTTTTACACTTCCATGTGGCTTTTTGGTTCTGTGGGGTTTGGCCAAATAGTGTATGGTACAACATTAAGTAACCCAGGTAACATCTGTTCTCCTGGTGGCTGTGCTCTTTAATAAACAGAACAACCCAAAAGCACTTAAAGCTCAAAATAGAGAACATTCTGTGTCAGTTCAGAAAACAAAGAAACATCTAGGAAATAGCAATAACATTCAGTCTAGTTCTTATAAAACCTGTGAAAAATTGGTACTCTGTGGAATGACAACTCCTTGTCTGCTGGCAGGTCTGAGAACACTTGGACAGCTAAGAGCTACTGAGCAAAAGTTTGACTTGGTTTCTTTTTTCTTTTTCTTCTTTCTTTTTTTTTCCATATAACTTAACTTTTTCCATTATGCAGTGAGGAGGAATATAATTTTTTTATATTATAAGCACTGATATTTATTAATTTGTTCTTCTGTCAAAAAATTACTACTGTAGGATTTTGTTTTTTCCTCTGGATGCTTTTTGTGTCATATGAGTTCAAGCCAGGTGAAGGACATTGTTTTAATTACTAAAACCTGCAAATGCCAGTTACTTCACACAAACTGTTAGGATGTTCACTTTTAAAAATAGCTTTTAAAATTACATTCGCAGAAGATGGAGATGGTACTGAAAGAAGGTATTTTAAACATCTTGAACATATATGGGCTTAAGGCTCAAGGGTATTGCTGAGGCAGTCTGACTTGAAAAATCAAACTTTATCCAACATAGGCTTCATTCAGAAAATTTGGTGCCAGCTGTTTAGAGCATTGACACACTCCTTGCTAAATACCATGCAACAGCTTAACTTCTGGGACAAACTTTTGGAGAGCGTTGCTGTTTCTGATGGTTGCTTTTACATTGACTTTTTTCCTTTTAGTGGAACAAAATTAATGATAAACTGTAGTCAGTGAGAAATGCAAATGACAATGTAGACAATGTAGACAATGACAATGTCTTTTAATAGCATAACATTAAATAACTTGGTTCTGGTGATGTGACCCAAACATGTCACAGGTGTTGACATCCGAATAATGGTGACATTGTAAATGTTTTGAGTTACTTGAGTTTGCCACATTGAGAACTTCTGTTGCTACCTAGGCACATGCTGTCTTTAATGTGCTTTGAAAATTGGCCTCAAACTAGTTGTGATGAATAGATAATCTATGAAGCTGACCTGGTTCACATTTATCCTCTGGTATTGAATGGTTAAGTGTGAAGAAAATGCCCACTAGCTAGTGGTATTGGAATGTATGACAAGATTTACACTCATGTACTTGCTAGTCTTACTGAAGTCCAGTTCTAAATGGCACAACTGCTGAAGGAAGCTAGAAGTTCAGTTGGGTATTCAAGATGGGTTTTTTTCTAAATTCATCTTTACTGTTGAGATTTTTTTATAGCTGTATATGTGGGAAGAGAGAACAGCACAGACCAGATAACAGTGGTATTTTTCTGCCACTTGAACCTACCCTGTAGTTAAACTGTATGGTTGATCTTAATGTCTCAATCAGTCTTGCCTTTTAAAATAGGCTTAGGTGGGAAGAGAGTGGTTGGACTCTGTGTTACAATGTCAGCTTTTTCAAGGAGGAGTTGCCCTGAAAAGAGATAACAGAAAGCATATGTAGAGTGGGACTGGAACATGAATTGCAGGGGAGGTGTGCCGGTGTATTGTAAGGAGAGGTTGGCTGGATGCACACACCACAAATAATTATTAAGGAGGTCTTGTCTTCAGGGAGCTGCTTGGTCTGTGTCAGACATACCTTCAGGTAAAGGTATGGCTGACATTCCTTCAGGGCTTGCTTTTCATAAAGCTGAAAAAATGGGGAAGTGATGAGAGCAGATACACTGACTTAGTATTTCTGGCTCAGGTTAATTGCAGTGGTCAGTGAGTACCAATGCTCAACCCTTAAATTACCAATGTTCAGCCTACTTAAACAGAAGGGAAAAGGGACTCAGAGGATTTACCTATTTGGGAAAGAACAAGAGTAGAATGGAGAAGGATCCAAAAGGCAATTGAAATGTAAGTTTCACTTACATATAGAGGAATGTTTGCCAATGGAGAGAGGAAGAAAAAAAAAAAAAAAAACGTTTTTAGGGGAAGAAGTATTTAGTTGCCTGGCTCCCACCCTGCTCCTCATGGCTTCTTCAGGCAGCTGCAGACCTGTTCCAGGGAGCATTAGCCCTTTGTTGCTGGCATCTCTATAATAGATAAAGAAGCTTTCCTTTTATAGGAGAGGAAAAGAATATCATATATGAAAATATGCTGTTGGGATGATAAGAGTGTTAGCACACTGTGAAGGTAGAAATAAACTGAGACGGATGAGCAACACTTAGGAGACACTTATCACGCTCTAGGAGCACCAGCACAACACTTGAGTGTAATATGGCAGTGTTGGGGGAAGCAGCAGTTACCAACCACAGACTGTCACACTGCAAACCTGTTGTAGTGCAGCTGCAGTGGGACACAAAAGGTTTGGTCTGAGGATAGAGCTTTGATTCCTGCATCTTCATACGGCTCCTGGTTCTGAGAGTCACCCGCCATCAGGGCGGATCAGCAGCTTGAACATCGTGTGGCTGTCATGCAGCTTCTGAGGCATGTTTCATGTTGCAGAGCACATAATTGCTGGTTTTTCAAGACTTGGTTTAGAAGGTGATGGGAAGAGCTGCAATTCTTAAGAAATGGCAGCAGCTGTATTTTAATACATAAAAGGGATGGGCACATTCACTGTATGTGAGCATGGGTGGCAGTCTGCTGTATTGCCTTACTTCATCCCAGAATCATGCCTCTGTCAGTGCTTGTCTCTGCCTAGGTAAAATCACAAAACCTTTGATGCTCTCTGTGGTCTGTTTTATTGCTTTGCCTGCCTGTAGTAATTTTATTTAATATCAGCTGATCTTTAAAATAAGGAGTCCTGGCTAATTTATATCTGCTGGAAAGGTAAAAAAAGTGGGGAAAGATGAGAGTTTTCCTGGCTATTATTGACTGACATCAGTGTAAAGCAAATAATTTGGCTTACTGTGCTGTCTGCTCTCACTACCCCACTAACATTTTGTCTCTGAAAAAGGAGGGTAAGATGCCTTACCAGAAATGATGATGATATCCTGAGATGAATGGCACATGAAACACACCAAATAAATTATTGATTTGAAATATTAACATCTGGCCTGATAAATAATTAGCTTCACTTAAAGTATGTTTGGATTCTGTTCTAATCTATGGGATTCATAAATGAGATCTGGTTCAATTTAAGGCTATTAAAAAACCAAAACTAAATGTGTAAAGTCCAGAATGAAAATGTTCCACCCTAGCTGAAGAAAAAGGCACGGGTCTCTTCCTTATTTGTGTTACGTAAGGATTAATAGGCCCTCAAGATGAACTGGGAGTGGGAGCTGCTGAGCTACTCAGCTTCTCCACCTGAGAAGTGCCTAGGAAATAACCCACTTTTTGCTGTCTGAAAAACTGCCGCTCATTCTCAGCATCATTTTTTTCTCAGAAGTTTTTCTCTAAGTTCTCATTTTTTTGTCTAAGTTTCTCAGAAGTTTGGACAGAGCCACTTGTTATCAGCTCTGCATAATGAAGGCAGAATTTTAAGGATGCACTGACACACAGGCCACAGTGCTGCTTGCTTGTGGTAGGGCTGCCACAGCAAAATCGTTTCATATTCCCAGAAAAAGTGTGTAGCCTACCCCATCTGGGGGAAGTAAAAAGTGGGCACTGATGCTCTAGGGAATGTAGCTTTCAGATTTGGCTTAAATTTGCCACGCTAAAGCTTTCCTGTACACATTTTTTAGTGTGCACTAGATTCCAGGGGTTAAGTATTTTTGAGTCATAACCAAGCCAGATCAGCTCTATAGGTAGAGCTGCCTCCAAAGACAGACTTTTGTAATAAAATGGGTAATACTTTTTGTGTACTAAGCATGTAGTAAATTTCTGTGGTTTGGAAAGCATAAAAGAAAAATGCCTGATTGTTCCCTTGTTGATATAGTTGTAACATCTTGAAAGTTTTATTTCAGTATTGAAAGATGAATCAATGATAGGATTTTGCAAAATACCTGGTTTAAAATGTCATATAATATCTTCACTGCTTGTCTGGTCAGTGCTCCTTAGACTGTGGCACAGTTTGATCTGAGCACATGGATAGATCACATCTCTGCTACTTAAGGCAGTCCCAACTGCAGGATGGTTTTTAGAGGCTGGTGGTTACTCTTCAAACATCATGGATTTATGCTAAACCGTAGGTGTATTATTTGTCATGTTTCATCATTCTGGGCAGTTTCTTGGAAAATCAAACTCAAATGTTGGACTTGAGATTACCACATTGTTGTCTCTGAGACTCTGAAACTGATATATGTAGTGTTGTACTTTTATGGCTGACGTGAACATTGTCAAAAGAGAAAAGCAACAGGAAAACATCGAGCCAAAATGTGAAGTTTTTTCTTTTTCTTTGCAGTAATCTGTAGAGTGGGAATAACTCACTCTAATATGGAATGATTCCTGCACAATAACAGTATTACTATGGTGTTGTATTACCCATCTGCCTACTGCCTTTTATCTCTTGTTTTGAAACAGACCTAAGGTTTTACTGCTTTTTCCATAACACCAGTGAGTTGTACTGTTCTATATGTTTGCTCAAGCCCCTGTATACTTGACTGTGTTAAACTATTACACAGATTCCTCACCTTTGCCAAATAGCCAGTGTCTAGGCTTTGGCAGTGGTTTTATAGCCTTACTCCTAAAAATGTCTGTCTTTGATTTGGTAGGTGCAAGGTTATGTCAGGCTTGGTATCATCTTACCTTCTGCTGTTTTCTCTAGGATTGTATCAAGAGCACGTATGACTCTGTACTTTCCTTACTGCCTTGGTGGGGATCTCTGAGGGAGCATGTCTGGCACTGTAGTGTTATTTCCAAGGGACACGTACAGTTTGGATGCAAAAAGGCTTTTTTAACCCAATTGGAAGTACCATGTTACAAGTGTCTGTTTAAAATAGTTGCCAAAACCTCAAATGGACTTGGAATGAGTAAACACTTTGAACTGGACTGCTCTGCTTCTATTGATCATTAAAGGAAGTAATAATGGTACGGTGTGTGCATAGGGAGTAAGTTTGTGTCTAAAATTAGCTTGTTTTGATTATAGTGCTCTAGTAGCCAATTAAAGTACTAAAGATTTTGTGCAGAAAGCTAACGGTTTCTTGAATGTTTTCTTTCTAGCTGCTTCATGAGTTTGGATGCATGTTCCTGTAACAAAAATCTTAACTAGCCAGCTGCAAGCTTTGTGGAAACTTTCTGCTCTTTTTTTTAACTGTTTACTTTCCAAATAAGTAAATGCAGATCTTTATAATTTACATTCCTGCTGTGAAGTTTCTCTGAGTACTGCAGGGTTTCCTTGAGTGTATCTGAACTAATTTGCATCTTTTGTCAACTCTGGAGAACATGGGTAGTTGTAGTAATGAGTTGGGTAAAATCTCTGGAGTTCAGGGGCAAGGTCAGCCAGAAGCTCCTCTGCTGCTTGTCAGTTCTCTGGACTACCCTTGTTTTCTAGGGAAAAGTCCTGTACCTCTTCTCTCCTTTTTTTTCCACCTCTGTCTTAGGATGGCTTGCAGCCATGGAGAGAGACTTACCTTCTCTTGCTGGAGGCTTGTAAATCTTTCCTTGTCCTTTTGGTATCAGGTAGGGGAGCTGTGAACAAGAGTTGATGTTTGCCACAGCTCAGGGTGTGCTGGAGAGCACTGTATAGCCCTTCCCATTCTGGGACCAGCAAGGCAGATATGAAGGATGCCTCCCTGCTGTGTTGGAGCCAGATGTTCCTTTAGAGCCTTATGAAGAGCTGGTGGAGTTTGGTGAGATTGGCTGCCAACTGAATGGGTTTGCATCCTTGACTCCCTGTGATAGGTGGACTGGAGATTCCTTATCACAAGTCTAATAAGCAGAATTGATGAAAAAAAAGTAGCTTTGAGACTTTCTGCATTGTGTTTTGCTTTTCCAGTAAAAGCTTACTCATTTGCAATGTTTTTGAAATGAGAAGTATAAATCCTGAAACTAAACTTGGTGCTGAAACAGTACATCAGTTTTCTTTCCTTGTTACTTTTAGTCTGATTGGCCAGTTGTCTGTTCATCTTAATGTAGTCTGTTTTGTACCTATACTCAGTTTGTTGGAGTAAGTGTGCATCTATCTAAAATGTCTTAGAACTCTCTTTAGCCTTGTAGCAAACATTTGAGTCCATCCAAACTTCTGGGAGAGAAGTAGATTGAACTTAGTTGCAGTGGTGTTTGTAATATGTCAATGTGTGTTTTGTTGTTGTTTCAGGAGCTCTTGGACAAATATTTAATAGCTAATGCAACTAATCCAGAGAGCAAGGTATTCTACCTGAAGATGAAGGGAGACTACTTCCGATACCTTGCTGAGGTTGCCTGTGGTGATGACAGAAAACGTAAGTACCTTGGGTCTTTCACAGCGCTGGTCCATGGGTGAGGGCCAGGAAATGAAATACAGACTCCAAATTCACATGAGTTATCTGTGTTTCAATCAGAAATCTCCAGTTTTCATACAGACAGAGAGCAAAACTCTGACTAGACCTTGAGTATGCCAGGGAATTTTAGCTGGTGTTCCTGTCATCTACCCTAAATTCCTGAATAGTTTTTCCATAATGCTTATTCAAATCTTCTGGAAAACAATGTAGGTGAAGGTATGCTAATATATTTAATGCTGCCTGTTTGTAATTCTTTACTAAAATAAAGTTGGTTGAGGAGAGTAACCAAATCTCTCTTAACATTTTGTACTCTGTGGCAGAGTCCTGTTGCTCTTTAAATTTTAACCATTTCACTGTGAAGCAGACTTCATTGTAGTCACCTATGTTTATAAAGAAGCCACAAAATTACTAGGTTGATGCTCTAGCAAAAAAGCATGAGCTGTGCTGTGAAATGATAGATTTTAATGGGAAATTTAGTTTGCCCTTTTGGATTCAGCAGGAAAGGCCTGGAAACTGCCACTTGATACTGTGTATCTTGAGACTGTAGACCTTTCCTAGGAGTTAGAACAGGTGCATAGGTAGTTGTAAGTACCTCAGGAACCTCTTCTGGGGAAGATTTTAACTCTGTAATGAGCAGATGTATTGAATTAATTATTAAAACTGTCTTGCAAGGTGCCCAGATAGTGTGGTGATGTTAAAAATTCTTGGTATGGCATAAGCTAGTGATCTGCTTCTACACAACAGACTAAAATTAGTTGTGCAGTAGGCGAGGGACTGCTGGAACAACTGGATGCTGCAGTGGCTGTCCCTGGGGCTGGGCAGGGCAGGATCTGACCCTGTTGGCTGCCTGAAACCAATTCCAGTGCACAGTGGGAGGATGGGACTGGTTGTCTCTCAGTAAAGGCTTTGTTAGTCTCCTCTATTGTAGAAGCATTCAAGTTGAAAGATGAAGACATACAGAATGGAGTAAAAGTCTTCACATTAATATGTTGCATTTAGAAATTCTTAACCCTTAATTTGATTCAAGTTGCAGCAGCAAGTCCATGGGTAGCAGAGTAAATTTGCCTTTGGCTTTCACAAAGATCATCTAATTTATTCTTTGTCTCAAGGAACAGCTACAAATCTGGGCTTGTCCAAGCATAGAAATACCAGCTTCTGTTTGCTAAAATGACTGCAGTTAAATGCCACACATGCTGATAGAGGATACAGTGCAGGAGAAATTGGTTGATACAGCCTTGTTAGCAGCTCCTCCTGGGGTTTAGCTCTGAAGTTACAGTTTATATGTATCACTATGCGGACCTTTCTGCTTAACTTCTTGCAAACTTCAGGACTTTAAGCTTTTCTGATGTTCCACCTTAAAGCATCTGTTTATTTTCTCCGCTTCAAATATATTTTATGTACTCATGAGCTAATTTATCTCCTGGATTTGCTAGCTTTTTACCTTCTTTCACCTGTTCTCAACAAACGAATAGTCCTTTAGCACTCATTACTGTGTAAATATTGCAAATCCGAATCTGTATTGACTCTTTTCGGTTCTTATTATATTTTACTTACCAGGTTCTTCTACCAGCATTTGCTGGAGCAGTGCCAGTACTAGCTAGCTTCCTCACAGAGTATTTTGAGCTCTGACAATAACCTGTCTTTTCCTGCAGTCTCCTTCCATTCTGCAGCATGTTTAGGGCAGCTGTTGGCTTTTTGGTAGTCTATCAGAAGTGAATCTGGAACAGATTACAGGTAGCACTCCTGAAGTACTCTGGTAACCTCTTTTCTCTGTGGTGTTTCTCCCAGTTATTTTGGGGGCAGCATTGGGGCTTTTTATCTTGACCTGTCCACACGCAGATTTTGGAGGCAAACCTTCAATTTTTCAGGAACATACTGTACATGCCTTCCAAACTTCCTCATGGAATTGAGAATTGAGCCTTGTTTACTCTGCACACATAACTCACATGAACATGTCCATCCTGAGAAAGGAATGAAGTATGAGTTCTGTAGAAAAAGCAATGCACAAATGCTTCCCCCACCCCCCTCAAAATTATCAAAGGCCACTGAAGACTGAAGTAGTCTTGGATGCTTATGTTTACCAAGTTCTTTGTGTTTATCTCTCTTGAATACCTTTGCTCTGTAGTAGCTTAGTTTGTTCACTGTGCTTTGTCAGTGTGGCAGCTGTACTTAAGATGGGTGTATAATCATTACTTTGATTAAAAGTAGCTGCACTGTTTTCCTAAGAACAGGTTTATGTACAGCACTGTAGAGTCTCCTGCTAATGGAGTGATCTAGGTAGGAATGTCTTTAAAAAAATGTAAATTAACCCAAAACCACTTTGTTTGTCATTCTTTTACAGAAACAATAGAAAACTCACAGGGAGCTTATCAGGAGGCGTTTGATATCAGCAAGAAGGAGATGCAGCCAACGCATCCAATTCGCTTGGGTCTAGCTCTTAACTTCTCTGTATTTTATTATGAGATTCTCAACAATCCTGAGCTTGCCTGCACACTGGCAAAGACAGTAAGTCAGTTTTTTTTTTTTCAGTATGCCTGCAGGGAAAGTAGAAGAGTGTTTATGTTTAAAACTGTGTGAATTATTACTTCCTAGATTTTGTGAATGAAGTGATCATATTTAAAGTTTGATTTCCTAGCTCATATTGTTAGTGGGATTGAAGGGGACAAGCAGGCTGTATTTATAATGTGAGTTAAATTTTCAGAAGCATGGGAAGCTTTTATTATGTCTTAAGTATGGTTTCATTTCAAGTAGAGCAGGTCATTTACTTCTGATGTTGCTTTTTTATTTTATGCTGCCTTTTCTGATAGGTTTAGCTTCTGCTTGCTTAATGATCAGTTAATAGAAAGGCTAAAGATGATTTAATTATTCCAGGCGTTTGATGAGGCAATTGCAGAACTTGATACACTGAACGAAGATTCATACAAAGACAGTACTCTCATCATGCAGTTGCTTAGAGACAACCTAACAGTAAGTTGCTTTCTTATGTATTATCTGGTTCTTTTCTCCAAGTGTTTGCTTAGACTGAATTTGATGGGGAAAAAAAACCTTATTTTCCTCTCACACAAAGCACAGCACTGACTTGGGCTGTTTGCCTATGGTACCTTTTCATAACTTAGTTTGAATGTTATGTAAATTGATGTCCAGCTTCATGCTATGTAATGTGGAATAACAGCCTGGTTGGCTCACATTCTTCCTGGTGTGATGGCCTTTATGGTAGAGGGGAGAAGGGGCATTCAGCCCAACCTAATGTGTAAGACAGGACAAGGAATTAAAAAAGGTCATCTTTGGTCTGTCAGGGAATCTTACTCAAAACTTTTTTGATGACTACCTCAAAACAAAGTTTCTCCTGGTGTACATCCAGTGTAGCTTGCTTTACATCTTGTCCTGATTTTCATTCAAAAGCTCTGAAATTTCAATGTACTAAGAATAAAATCAGTTTGTTTGAGTATGTTATTATAATGATAAACCTTTAAGAAAAGTGTTTTATGGAACAACTAAGTTGTATTAAAATATGCAACTATGGCAGTTTTTCAGGGAATAGCCTCTCTGAATAATTACTGTGTTTAAAATTACAACAACATTTATTATTTTGCAGTAGTCCTTTAGTGGAAGTGTCTGTGGTTAGCAGAGTGAAGTGCTTAGCTTTGATAACCAAAGTGGCAATGTACACTTGCAGGATTGAGACTGCTGTGTTTGAAGTGGAAGTTGGCTGTGGAGCTGCTGTTGCAGTTGAATGGCTGGGATCGATGGCACAGCTCACTGTTAAGCACAGTGGAGCCCTTGAGAACACCATGCTCTGCCTGAAGGGAAGAGCTCCTTGTGCCCTGTGCATGGGCACATGCACCCAGCACGTGCCATTACCTCTCCCCCAGCAAGTGCTGGAAGCCAGGGTTGTGCAGTGCCAGTGCACTGGTACTTTGTGGACAAGTCTTAACACATTATCATTTTCTTACACTCAGTAGTTATCTCTTTGGAATTCAAGCTGCACTTCTGAAAGCTGACACTGTTCTTCTTTTCTTTCTAGTTATGGACATCAGACAGTGCAGGAGAAGAATGTGATGCTGCAGAAGGTGCAGAAAACTAAACTGCACGTGGGGCGTCATTCTCCCTTTCCTTCTCAAAAAACCTTTTTACACGTCTCCATTCCTTATAGCTCCACTTGGATTTCCTATAGCAAAGAAAACCCATCCATGTGTATGGAAATCAATTTATAGTCTTTTCACACTGCAGCTTTGGGAAAACTCCATTCCTTGATTTGTGTTTGTCCTGGCCTTCCTGGTGTGCGGTTACTGCTGTAGAAAAGTATTAATAGCTTCATTTCATATAAACATAACTTCCAAACACTTATGTAGCGGACTAAAGTGTACCTGGTATTTAAAAACAAATCTGAACCAGTTCCTGCCAGTTGACTGTGTTTTGTATTACAGTAAGATATGAAAATGTAGTTAATTGCAACTAAAAAGTGTTCCACATAGCATTTAATTCTCCACATTCCGTTCTTATTCTGCAGGGTTTCCTTTCCATAATTGACTTTCACATGCTACTGTGTATTTGTTTCAGTAGGAATATCGAAGTTCTGGGCCAGATCAAGTTGAGAATTTAAAGTTTGGAAAACAACAAATTGAGTTGCTTCCCGTATCATGTAATACAGAAGCTTGTGTATTCACAAACAGGGGCTTCTCTTAATCTTCAGTTGCTGCTGTTTAAGTTGATATCCCTTCCCAATAAAAGTTCACTTACACTCCTGCCTTTGTAGTTCTGGTATTCACTTTACTATGTATTAGAAGCAGCATGTTACTGCTGGAGTACAGGCAGTGCTTTTTGGCAGACTAAAGTGCATGTCATTTCTTAATACACTGGAATGGGAAAACCAATTGAAGTTCACATGTCCAAGTATAAAATTTAGTACTTTTCCATGCAGGTTTGTGCACATGTGAGAAGGTGTCAAGTTTGTCCAGTGATTGTTAGAGAGTTTGGACCACTATTGTGTGTTGCTAATCATTGATTGTAGTCCCAAAAAAGCCTTGTGAAAATGTTATGCCCTCTGTAACAGCAAAGTAACATTAAATAAAATTACATTTTATAAACCACCTACTGTTGACTTGTAACGATTCCATATAGCTTAAGGGCTGAACTTAAAAAAGTAAGTATCTTGTGCTGGAAGTGTCTTTCTTAAATTTATTGCATGCTTCTTAAAAGAAAAGTCTGCTTTTAAATGAACTTGTTTTAAAAAAAATACCCCAGATAACTTTTCATAGTTAATCTGACATGTGGACTTCTTAATAACTAAAACTACTAGAGGAAATGGATTCACCTTAGTAATGAACTAAGAAAAGATAGGAAATTTCTTGATACTCTTATGGCTTGCAGATATTCTAAAATGCTAAATCTAAATGATGCAATTTTTTATAATCTGTTGAAGTTCTCTGCTGTGTTCTTGTGTTTCTCCTAATGGATCTCATTACAGTGTTCCAGCTACATGTTTAGTAATGCAGAGGAATTTATCCTGCTCTAGAAGGTTAGTTTGTGTGCTGCTACATCATGATCTGCTTTCTCTTGTTCTCAGACTACATTTAGTGTTACTGTTTTCCCTCATTTTTGGAGCGTTTTGTAACAATGTGTTGCTCTGCTTTTTTATTTTTCCCTGGATCCCTTAAGAGTTTTTTTCCTAAATCTCTACCTCTCACTTTCCCATGTTGGTGGGTTTTTGAAAATATTTAACTCTTGTTAGTTTTGTGGCTGGACAAGAAATCACATTACAAAAAAGGTTATATATTACTAGTCCTTGAAAGCTTCTGGTGGTATATTTTCCACCTTTCATGTTTTTATTCATTCTTTGAGTGTGCACAATGAGTGTTTCTGCAATAAAACTGTTGAGATTCTGTGCTTCAACTGACATGCATTACTCTAAAAGAATTGTATCAATTCCATTTTCTTCATGCAGTCACTTTCAATTGCTGTCAAAGTATTGTGTGTCAGGACTCTACATAGTAAACTCATATGCTTCTTAATCAGTGTTTTGGTTTCATAATTTCCCCTCAAGTACATATTTCTTGCTGATCCTTTATTTGTTTCATAAAGGTTTTAGCTCTTAAGTGCTGCCATTCTCTAGTAAGGCTGTTTGGGTACTGACATGTAGCAGTCAGCTTTATCTGCTCATTTAAGGGTTTGCTTTCTTTGCTGTCTTCTGGCTGCTGTCTTAGCTTGCACTGCATTGTCAGCTAACACTGTTCTCTTGTTTCCTTGCTTTTGCACCTTGTTGAGAGAGTTGTCAGTTTTCCTTACAGGAGCAGCAGCTGGGCCTTATATCTAGATTATAGCTTAATTTATTAAATGTGCTTTCAGATTCTTGTCAAACTGGGCAAATTCTAGACTGTCTCTCTTGTTGATTGCGTCTGTGTTTTACATGAAAAAAGTCTTCAAACTGCAGCATCAGCTTTTAAATGTTAATAATAATGAATACAGCAGCATCTCTCCTCATTGTTACTTCCAAAATTTGGCCAGGTATTTGCATTGTTTTGGAGGAGAGATGGAATGAAATGTGTAGGGGAATGGGACGATGCCACAAATAAAAGGGATGGATTGTAATTCCCTAAATTACGTTGCTGAGTCTTTCCCTCCCAGGTAAACCTGGACAATAAATCATCCTATGTAGGAAAAGGGCAGACTTGGTAATTTATTCCAGACATTATTGGAAGCATATGGATTTGGGAGTCCCATTGTACAGCTGAAATCCCAGACCTCTGTAACAAGAACTAACTGCCCTGTTTTGTGTGAATGTGGCTAGATGACACGGCTGCTGAAAGCTGCAGCAATTACAGCTTGGCCAGCCTGCAGCTGTATAAAATGCCAGAGTGGGAAGGGTGAAATGTTAGTACCAGCTTTGGATTACTGCCATGATATTTTCCGCTACACTGCAAAGACTCCAGCTTCCTAGAGGAATGCTTTGTTGTCTTCTGCTACATGGTCATGAGTACACCTGGTAATAAAATGTAGCCTGAAACTATGGCATCAAGTATTTTAAAACTTGTATTTCTGTATATGTGAACTAGTTTAAAGGCAGTTTATCTGTAGTGTAGGATCTGTGCATTGATATCGGTGTAAGAATTCCTGAGCAGAGATTCTGTAAATGCCATTAGAAGTGGCTCATAAACTTTTTTATTGCAAATGTTGTCCAACCTCTTTGCTTAGTTAAATCCTCATTCCTGTTGTGGTCATTGTCATTCTAAAAACCCTCTACTTTGGAAGCAAAAGGGCAGTTTGTAAAATCTCTTTGGAGGGAGAAGACTGGGGCTTTTTTTTAAGCCTTGGCTTCAAATCACATATGGCTGCTCATGTTGTTACTGCTGAGCAGATGTTGGGTATTTTCAATCTGTTGTAAATCTGTTGGAAACAATAAAAGAGGGTCATTACAGTCCTGTAAAAAGAAGGAAAATGAGAGGGAGAAGAGATGTTTGTTTCTATGCTATGAATTACTTAAATTGCATTCCCCAGGGAAATCTGATATGTGAAAGCCAGGGAGTGATAGAGTTGGGTTTCAGCAGTAACAGCAATAACAACACTGTGCATGATAGCATTATTCACATAATTCAAGGCTTCCAAAGAGATTTCGTGCATGTGTTAAGTGATACTGAAGCCTCTGTAGTACAGGATGCGTGAATCAGCCCAGTGGAGTTTAAAAAATACTTGTGTTTCTATTCATAGAACAAATTGTGCCAGTGTGAACCAGGAGGCAACAGAATATTTGGGCTATTATAAAATGGCAGAGCCAAGGTTTTGCCACTCTTGTCCCTTCTGAAAAATGCAGGCTTACACAAAATCTGCCTTTATTCTGTTAGCATAATTTCATTGGTTTCAATGTATAGGTGAGTTAAACTTCATTTATAGAGCTAATTTGATCAGACTAAATGGTGTGGACATGATCTTGCTATATGATTTTAAAGGTTTCAGTAGTTAGTGAACTTTATTCATAACTTAATTCACCTTTAATGTTAGAATTAATCAGTTTAAATACAGGACCTTGAGAACACAATTTGCAATTTTCATACACCAGGTCTTCAGTATGGTATTATGCAAACGTAGGATAAGCACTCATATAAAATGTACTTTTACTTGCACACTTCAAAGTATAGATATTTCTTAATATGTAGCTACACCAAAATGCTTCAAATAAATATTAGTGCTCAGTAAGGATTGTGGCAAGTGGAAACTCATGCCAACTTACTGCTGTTAAAGTTTGTGGTTTGAGAGATGGTTGACAGTTTCATCAGTGGGAGTAACAGGAGGAACTTCTCAAGGAGTACCAGAGCATCACCAAAGAAGTTTGTGTACAGTGGAATTGCAGCTAGAGCCAATTTAAGTCACTCAATTTTTGATATTCCATTTTGTCCCTCCCCTCAAGATTTATACTATCTGGGACAGTTTCAATAATGCTCAGTGGGAAATAAAATTGGGGCTTTTGCAAGGCCTGCTTGAATTATTTAGCAGCCAAGTTCAAAGCTATTTCACTGTGAAACTTCCATCCCTACAAATGTGTTTCTCATGTTCTGGTTACTCTCCTGCTCTGCTTTACTCCAGCTGTCTTGCACTGCTCTTCCTTTCTACCCTGTCCTCCTAAGGCTCTGGAGCAAGGGCTGGTCACACTGGATGGTGGCGGGAGAGATGCTCGAAGGCACAAATTGCTCTCATCTCTTGCACATTGAGAATACTTGCGGGGATGGTCTGCACCCCTTGCCAGGTGTGTAGGATCCCAGGGGAGAGAAGATACAGCAAGATGATCACTACTGAAATTGTTGTAAGGCAGGAGAATTGGAAAACAGAGCCAATCTGTCAGTATTGAATGCAAACACTGCTGTCTCTTGTTACTGTCCTCCAGCGTGGAAAGGACTTAAGATACTTTGTCACTTAAAAGTGAGGGATGTCATGCATGAAGGTCTGGTGAGTGGTCATAGCTGAAAAGATGTTTCATATCTCTGCATGTGCTGCTCCATTGTGCAAGCAATGAGATGGTTACCTGCTGTTCTGTACCAAGAACACACCTTTAGTGAATCTGTGGACTATGGTTCAAAACCAGTAGCTTTGATAAATAATAAAAACATAACATTTGAGAAATAATAATATAAATGGTTCCTGTGGAGGATACAGCCTTAAGTGTGCCACCCTAACCAATTGGAGATTTCTGCTTCAAAGTGGGACACGTTGTTGGTTTATGTACTTAAAATAAGTCTGGGGGAGATCCCCCTAGATATCATGTCCCACTCTACACAATATGTTTATTGGGCTGGTATCAGTATGTTCCTCCTGCTGATAGCTACAAATCCAAATAAAACCTTTCTCTTAGCTAGTTTCTACCAACTTATTTTTGTGTCAGGGCTGCCTGTTAGCTAAATCTTGTAAGCATTCTGCTGTCAGCAGCTCTGCGCAGAGAGGAATCTTAGATTAACAAAGTGCTCCAGGAAATTTTGTGGTATGCAGGGATAGTACATCGTGCAGAACATGAATACATCTGTAACAGTATTGGTTTTCAGACATGGGTCCTAATGCTGCACATCCTTTTGCTCAAGGTTTTGCTCATTTTAATGAGGATTCAGTTCATCAATGGTCTGGAATAGTTAGATTTGTACTTTGTCAGTGATAATTTGGCTGACAGGGAGGCAATTCATTTTGGAGTGCATCTGTAAAGAATCTACTACAAAAGGAAAAAAACTGAGGAAAAAGGAATTGTTTTGGTTGTTGAATAGAATGATCTTTAACAGCATGGGCATTGACATTTGAAAGAAATAAACATACTTTCTTTTTCCAAATGGCTGCTCTTTATAAAAATGGCTCATTTGTTAGTTCACTGTCTTAAAAGATGAAAAGGAAATGTTGCTTATCTGTCTGGCTTGGTTGATGGGTCAATTGCAAATATTTCTGTCCAATTGGAACTGGAGGACAAATCATTTGCCACAAAGGGCAAATCATTCTTGTCAAAGATGCTTTAATTTTTAAAAGGTGCTCAAGCTTTCCAAATGTAACATTTTTTTTCCATCCAGGTACAAATATGAGATTGAGATCAGCACCCTGGAACTTCATATTGTATTTCTTGACTTTCTAAATTTCACTTGCCAAGAAAACCAGGCAGGCCTTCCTACTAATTAATAAATCACTAGGATTAAACGATGCAGTAAGAAAAGTAACGGAAAGAAAACAAGTTGACTGTTCAGTGGATTTGTAATACTGGAATGTTTTGTTTTTCTCTAACAGTAGGAAATTGCTACACCCACAAAAGGTCTATAATTTAGTGTGTTCTTCTGTTAGTAACCACGTCTTTTCCTCGTCGAGTGGAATCTAGAAACCTGTTACAGCAAAAAAGCCAAGGAAAATTGTCATGTTACTGTGGATCTAATCATTATTGTTATTACAGTAAAGCTTCACAACCTTGCTGTGGAGAGCATGACATACACAATATCCAAAGCCTGGGAACTCCCACCTGGCATGCCAACCCTTTCATGACTGATGAATTTTGGACAACCTTTGGTAAACTGCAATGACTACCTAAAAGAGTGGAATAAAACCCATTTAAGTTAAGACAAGGTCAAGCATTATTTATGTGAAGGAATGAAATACAGTGTTCTCATGTGCTTTAAAAGACAAGTATAATAATAAGAAATTGACAATGATTTCAGGGTTTATAGCAGAGATGGAATAACCCTGCAGCATCTTTGTAGTTCTGCTGGGGACAAAAGGAAAAGCTATGTGGATTAATTTGAAGATTTAATAAGGCAACTGGAGAGAGTAACCTGTTTTATTCCTGAACTCTGGAGCACCTGAGAGCACTCTTCCTCTGTTTGAGAAGGAGAAAAGCCATCTTTTATCAAGAAAATCTTTTTATTTCTCTGGTGAGACATAAAAAGTAACCACATGCACTTGTACTTGAGGTTGCAGTGGTTGTGGTCTGCTCAAAGATCTAGAGAAGACATTACTCATTTTGTCATGATGAGCTTGTTTCTGAACTGCTGAGTTTATACTGAAGTTCCTTAAATGCTTTTGAATCTTCTCTGGTGAGAATGTTGCTGCAGGGTAAAGTTGAAATAAAATTCTCTAGTGAAGGATGATGGTCTAAAAACGTCAAGAAATTATGTAGATAAGTGTGAGAGGGCAAAGAGGGATGGGAAATTGGTAGCCAAAGTGATCCAGCAAGGCTGAGTAGAGTTTGGAGAATCCCTGCCTAACTTGAGACAAGTGAATCAGGCCTTAAACCAAACTACATGGTCAGATCTCTGGGTAAAAATGAAGCAAATGGGTCCTTTGGGAAAGGACATCAACCTTAGGGAAATACTTGGACTGACACTTCCTAATTGAAATAATGGATGTACTCAATGAGCACGGTGATGTAGTGGTAAAAGATGGGGGTTGTTTCCATTTGCAGGCAGCATGGGAGTCATGCTAAAGCTGCCATAATGGAAGTAGTGTGCCATTTCCCTGGGTGTAAGTTTTATCACTGTTTTTTCCATTTTTGGTTTTTTTTTCTTTAATAACTAATCCAGCTCTGTACAGTCTGAATGTTGTTTGCCCATTGAGACATTCTGCTGAAGGATGGGGATCCAAGCACTTGGAGTAATTTATCAAGGCAACCTGGAATCCCTACAGTCAGCTAACACTAGTGCTGGGTCTCATGATGGTCTGCTCAGAGTATCACAAGAACTGGATGCTTCCTAAACTACTTACTGAATTAGTTGCTTGATCTTTTCAGCAGGAATCCTATTGTTTAATTGGTGGAATTGAGTCACAGAAACTTATTTTCTGTGTAATAAAAACAGTGGCCCAAATTATCCCAAATATTGCATAATTTTTCTATTAAAAACTTTTTATTGAGAATGCAGTTCTGAGATTTTTTGGGGGGGGGGGGTTTATTTAAAATGAATTTAAAATTGTTAGATCTGATTCTCTTATTAAGCAGTCTTGGCGAAATAAAAAGTTCTCAAAAGCTCTGGAAGCCAAATGGGACTGTGAATTGCATCTCCATCTTCAAAAAGACTGTTGGAAAGATAACTGTGTGGGAAGTGATCCACTGCAGGGACAGTCATGCCCTGGCAGCAAGGATGGACCAGATGACCTAATTCTCTTTTCCATTAGAGTTGTCTCTGATTGCTCAACTAGTCATGCACTCACATGACTGACAACAAGGATAAAAAAATATGGAAAGTACATCTCCCAGTGAAACAAATAAATCCTGTTATTATTGATTCCTTCACCTTGCAAGCACTGATTAACTGAATGCCACACAGTCCTATATCATTATGTTGGTGTTTTAGATGAAACCCTTAAAACTGACTTGCCATCTGCTCTGTCTGGAATTCAGCACTGCTTCCTCGGCTGCATGAGACATCTGCTTGGTGCAGTTGATGTGTGAATAGAAGCAAGGCTTGAGAAGAAGAGCTCAAAGAAGGACTTGCAGGAATAATATACCCTATTGCCCAGTTTTAATGTTACCCCATACAACTCATCTACAAGATTTTGGAAGTGCAGCCCTGTGCTGACTACTCCATTATCATACCTTGTATGCATATGACATGAGCTTGCTGAGCCAAAGTCTGCAGTTGCTTAGATTGGCCCTAAGATGGCTTTTTTTGCAACTGTTTATAAATCAGCCATTACCTGATTGTCATGATCCAAAAGGAGACTTTTTCTTTGTTTTTTTTTCTTTCTTTTCCCATGTCTTGGTGCTTCTTGCTGGCTGAACAGGCTACCAGTTCTCCCTGAGCAAGGTAGCCCGAGGTCTTTTAGTGTCAGATCTTATCTGCAGCATGAAGAATATTGGAATTAGCATTTAGATTATTATCAAGGGATAAGTCTTTGAAATACGTTTTATTAACATAACCTCCTGCTGTAGAGTTGTACATGGAATCTTACTCTCACTTGGTGCATCCCATCTGTAATCATTCTCCATTAACATTATTCACATCATACCTACAAACACAACCAAACACGAAGGCTGAAGAGTCCTGACCATAGCATTCAGATAATACTGGATTACAAGAATGCACTTAGAAACACCTGCATCTGGGTGGAGAAGTGAGAGTGTACAAGATAAAGAACTTTAAAAAGCAGAATATGCAGACCAATAAAACACTTTACTGTTTTGATGGAAACTACACAAAAACACTGTATTGTCTGAAAGAGGATGTTTATCCTTGAGATCCTTCACAACTCTGATTTGCAGTTACTAGAAGAATGCTCATATAGCCAACTGAGATGCAGGAGGAGTTTGCCTCTCAGAACCACTTTGGAAAAACTGTGGTAAGGTTGATTTCCTCCTCAGTAAGAGAAAGTGGAGTAGAGTGCTTTTTGCTAGAATTGTATGTCACATGCTTTCTATTACTGCAGAAATCAAGGGCCTTGCAATGCCCAATCTCCTGACCTCTTCTTGTACCTTATTCTTTTAATAGTTGTGGATTGCAGTCTTTGTCTTTACGTATTTTAGGTTAGAGGATGTTAAAAACCTGTCTTTTAGCTTAGATTTATTGTCTACATATTTTATGGGGCCTTCTGAAGTAGATGTCTATTACAGACTTGTATGTACAAGATTGGACAAGTCCTCTATTCCTTTGGCCCTGATCATCAGTTCTTTCCTACTCATGTAGCCAAAAGGAGCACTCTCTCCACCCTGCCACCTGTGGGGCCAGAGACATGGACAAGATACAGGGATGTCAGTAGCTATCCATGCCCTGCATTCGTCTTCTAAAGTATTTTCCTGTGCAAAGCAATCCCAATTTCTAAAACAATGAGAAAAAATCTTGGAGCTCTTAAGAAATAAATAGATACATGTTTATTATAAAAATATCATTCATTAATAAGAAAAATACTGTGATAATTAAAAAGTTTTAACATTTAGAGTCTGACTACTGAAGGACTTTTGTGGAAGGAATGACCAAAAATTACAAATCTTATATTTAACAGCATATTTCCTGTTCCTGCTTGTTTTTTCCCTTGGCTTGTGAAGCTTTCTGATGTTTTCCAATTGGAATAGGGAGATTGCTGCTGTTCAGGGAAACTGCCTCAGAGACCTACTCCACTGAAACAAAAGCAACTGGTAGATGCAGTTTGATGTATTTGTGTTAGGTTTTCTTCCTTGTCACTCAGCTTTCATATCCATTTGCACCCACCCACTCCCAAAACTCCTCCTTGCTGTTAGTAATTTGTTTACTTGCTTAATTCAAAGATCTTTGGGTTAAAAACTCTACATATTGCTTCTAAACAGTGTTGTGGGATAAAATGTTATCAGTCTGAGCCTTAAAAATTACAGCAATCCAAAGGCTGTGCTGATTCATATTCCCTGGTAGTGATGTCTGAAGATTTTCATTAAATGGGAATTGCTGGGGTACAAAGTTCCAGTGGCAGTCTGTCTTCCTGGGCCGTGTCTCCTCTGCTGACAAGCAGTTGCTGCACTGGGTACACGCTCTGGATGGAGGATCCCTCTGTGGTCACAGTTATGCGGTCAGTTTAGTCCAACACAAATCCATCCTGCCTTTGAAATCGTCTGCTGTCTCATCTCTCCTTGTCCCTAGCGGCCCTCTTAGGCTGGCATCAGACAGCCTGAATGCAAAACCACACCTTTCCCTCCTCCCTTCCCACCCACATGCTGACCCCCTCACTGCATGGCTCCTCAGGAAGAGAAATGCGGGAGGAGAGGCCAGGAGCACTCTTCCTCCCCATGGCAATGCAAATTAGGATGGATGATGTGGCAACATAACAAAAACCCAGGTACAAGGACTTCAACATCCCTTCTTGTCAGACTCAAGGCAGGTTTCTTTGTCTACTTTGCACGGTATTCTGGGTCTGGTCTTGTAATGTTTATTGTTGGCTCAAAGTGAGTGACACCGGATTCTCACCCATTGGGCTGCATGATCAAAGTCTCTTTAGGAGTAATATCTCCCAGCAGTGAAAGCTCCTGAGTCTCAAACTGCGCAAAAGGAAGAATTGTAAATAAAAGACAAAAATTTGGATCTTCACCAAGGAAACTAGCTTGGTATCCTCAGCAGAAGCATCAATCCATATGACACCCTAACAGGACATAGGCATGGCCAGCAAACCTGTTTTACTACAATTTCAGGTGTTCTGCATGATCCAATTTCTTTCTACCTTCACAAGTTGGGCTTAAGGGTAAAGACAAATTCAAGCATCAAAAGGCAAACCTTGTTTACAGTCCTCCTGTGCTTTATTGTGTGGGAGGCTGTTTCTGTACTGTTCCAGAATGAAATGTCCTGGTAGTGATGCTTGTAATCAAGGAAACAGGAGAATATGGGATTAATGCAAGAAACAAGATGAAACAAGATAATTAACCACAGAAAATTAGTTCACTAAAGTTTAACTTATTAAAATGAAACAATCTGGAGCAAGACTTCTATTTCTTTCAACTGAGAAATGGATTTGGACTCCTCTCTTTAAAATTATTACCTAAAAGATGTACCATATTCAGGAGAACTAAAAGGTGGGAAAACAATGAGTAATACACCAAATAGTTTCAGTTGTGCTAGTGTGTGTGTACAGAAATATATATTTTTTATAAGTATTTTGTTATATATGTTTACATGCGTGTGTGTATATATATATATATATATATATATATGAGAATTGATGATTTGACTGTGTCTGCTTGCAGATGACTGACTCATTTGATGTTGGAAATTAGTTATAATCAGATGCTAACAACTTTTGGTTACTAAGGACCTAGGCTGACCCCATGCCAGTAACCACACATCATTAGTTGTGAGTCTGCAGTCCTGTGAACCTCTCCTGCCTTTGCATAACTTGGATTTCTGGACTCAAATGGGGACAGAAAAATGTTGTTAAAGTTTTCTACTAAATACATTACTTTAATAATGGTGTCTTGGTTGAAGACTATTTAGAAACCACATTTAACAGTAATTACTGGTCATGTTGTCTGGAAAAAAAAAATAAAAGTCTAAATCTTTAGAGATAAACTCCTCTTTTCTGGGTGTTTATGTACACAGGTAAGAACAGCTAGTTTACTTATTAATTAAACTTTTCAAATAGCTCATTTGAACATGGTTTAAGTTACAATAGGAAATACTATAAGCTTGCACAGTAAACAGCAATATAAAAGCAATAAAGTTATACAAAATAAAAAAACTGCTCAGGTTTATTTACTGCCATATATGCAGTATCTTTGCATTAATAGGAGCAAGACAAGTAATATACATTTAAGGATCTTACAAAACATCTCACACTTAAACTGTTTCTCTGCATTGCATAAATTGCACACACACATTTATAAAGTGCAGTTTGTTTATGCCTTCATACTTTACTGATTATGACTTTTTATAGCTTAACATCATGTCTCCATTGCTCTTACCATTACACAATGCTGTCAGCCACTAACAAGGCAAATATTTTAATAAAAGCAGCTTAGTTTCAATAATGCTGTAGAGTCATAAAACCATTGAGGCTGGAAGGGACCTATGGAAATTACATGGTTCATATCTCCTCTCAGAGCAAGTCCAACTTCAAAGTTACAGGTTCCTCGGGGCGTGTCTTTCAAACACACATAATGCTAAGTCATCCCAATACTCTACATAGCATTAAAAGCATTAATGCAGTCAGTTGTTCTCACGAATCCACTAACACATTAAAGTTATCTTGTGTTAAAACTAGCCACTATACTTGTTTCATCTTACATAAATAACAATGTTGCTGGGATTTTTTTCTCTCAAGTCCTTAATTTCTTTTATTTTTATACCATCTTTTTTATTTTAGACTCCTTATTGCATAGCCATTAAGTACAAATTTATTTGTACAGTTGGTGGTGGTTTATTCTTGGGGAACTACCATTGCATTCTGGAGACTGAGGCTTGGTGAATTATGCTTTAGACTGTTTCTTAGATACTCAGAAAGCCAATAGTCTGTATTCTCAAGGGGAAAGGACATGTATCAGCTGTGGTAAATGAAAAAACCTGTCCAACAGCAGCACACTAAAATTCAAATAGTTTAATTTTGTTCTAATCACTTTAGTGTTGTAAAGGCCCTGAAAATTGATGTTTTCTTTAATTTCAGTATAATTGCCTCAGAAACAGCAGCAATGCATTCTTGCTTACACTGGCTACAGCAATGTTTTCATCAAAACACACAGACAAACTGACTTTTGACAAAAAGGATGGTTTAATTTACAGTGGATAATCCGCTCATCTTACTGATTCTTACTGGGAAACGATTCCTTCAGCAAGGCCTCTGCCAGCAGAGCTGGAAGATGCAGGCACAGACATCTGATCAGTCTGTAATCCTGGCAAAGGCACTAAGCAGGATGACCACTGTTACAGAAGTCCAGAGGTCTTGCGCAGACACTGCTGCCCTTACATGGAAAATGTAAGTGGAGCCCTTGGGATCCCACCACAAGCGTTCGCCTGTGTCTCAATCTTCCCAGCCAGCTGTCTTGGAGAAATCTTCCAGACAATCCAGAATTCCAACAACAGCAGACCTTGATTCTGCATAACTACTTACGCTACTCCTTTTTTTTTACCTGTATTTGTGAACACAAATAAATTTTAAAAACGCAACCAGCCAACAACATAAACTATAAGTGTAACTAAGAATTCAGTGTGATTTAATTACAAACACAAACACTGACAAACCATATTCAGCATCATTTAACTGGTCAAACTGGAACAGTTTTTGTGAAGCTCAAAGGGAAAAGGAAAGGAGAAGAAGGTATCAAGGAGACAAGAACAAAAGCAAAAGCTCTGATGGCACTACAGAGCTTGATTTTTTTTTTTTCCTCGTAAACTTCTTCCTGGTCACCTTTTTGACCTTCTCATCTTTCATGGCCCTTTTTATCACCTGTTTCAGGCTTCTTTGCCCTGAACCCATGGGTCACGTTTTCTCAGCATCCCAGATAAAGCAAGAAAAGTTGCCCAGTGTGGACATGTGACAGCAGAGAAAGTTTGATTCAGCTGAAGCCAGGTACCCAACTAGCATAGGATCAGAATTAGGCTTCCCCTGTGTGTCTTAGAGTTATGAACTTTAGCCTTTGAACTACATTCTTGATGATATTTGTCACATATTTCCTCAGCAACTTCAAAAGTGTTTGAGTCCTTTAATTACAGTGCTGTTTATCTACTATCTTAACTAACAGGCTCAGAACAGGTATTTTCTCAAACACTCCCCTATTATCTTTTCCCCCAAGTGCAAAAAAAATTTACGAAGAGCCATATTAACATCCCTGGTTATATATAAATCAGTATTCTTTTGCGAAAAAATAACTAAAGAGTAATAAGCAAGTATGAAATTCTGCCCCAGATTTGCAGAAAACTCTGTGCTTGTGCTTTCTGCTTTAGAGACCTTAGAAACATCTGCCTACCAGTTCTTCACCAATAATGCTTTGCAGTCATATGTGAGAAACCCAAGCTTGGTGTCATTTTTCATAAAGAAAATTACCTAAGATAATCACTTTAAAATGGGTCTAGCGCTGTGCTTGTTTTCAGGTTATTTCCCAGTCCTTTTAAGTTGGTGCTTTAAGTCAGCGGGTGTGTAATACCTATGAACACTTGGCTCTTGCATTGCATATCTAATATATATCACTGTCCGTGCTCTACCACCAAAAATTGATACACACACAAAAAGGTGAGGAGACTTAGACAGAGTCTCTTTAATGGTACCTTAAGTTAGTTACAGTTGAAGTATTTTGGCCTGTGGTTTCCTTACTGTGTCCCATGAGCCACTGATATGGACTTGACAGAATCACATGAAAACATGGTATTAGGTATAATTTTAATAATAGCATGCAATAAGTTTTCAGTGTTGACTACTGACCTAGTCTGACATTTGTTATTACAGAATTACCAAAGTGCTCCCAGCTGCCTTATGATGGCAGAGCTGTGTTACCAGGGTGATCCAAGCTACAGCTCAATGAATAACACAGCCAGCATATTTGCTGAGGGCAGGTCTCTCGAAGCTCTCTACTGCCACTACACAGAATAAACTTCCAACCAAACCACTGCAGGTAGGCCAGGAAAAGGATGAAGAGCCTGCACAGGTGTAGGAGGGAACATGCCTTCTAGCAGCACTGTCCTGAAGCAGAAGTGTCTCTTGGAAGTGCCCTTCTCTCTTGTCTTCCTGCTGTGTGCCCGGTATCAGATCTGGCTGGTGAGCGCATCCCAGAGCAGTGTAATCGGGCAGGGCTGGGGAGTGGCAATTCTGTGAGTCACATTTCAAGCACACGGAACTGAAAGCCCTGGAGAGAAGAGAAATGAGGCACCATGAAAATGAGACATCAAAGGCATATAAATAAGAAGACATATTAAAAAAATGTTGAAATCTGATGGGCAGATGACTTGAATCACACACAGGTCTTAAGCAGTTCAAATGCAGCTCTGTCACCAAAGCTCCATCATGAGGCTGGCCAGTCTGGGTCACCTGGACCCTGACTGTTGGATGAAGTGAGCCAATGGTGCTTCCAAGCCTGGTATCAGTAGGCTGTCTACAAGTCCAACACACGGGCAGGCCCATTTTGCAGTGGTGAACTGCTGTCCCAGATGCAAGCTGCTCATAGAGATTTCCTTTTCTTGTTGGAAACAGGTGGTATGTGTGAATTCTGGTCACATGAAGATTTTGACAGTGTTCATAGACCCAAGACATTTGGTGAACTTTTCTTTGTAAAGAAATTATTTAAAAATAAATCCTTTTGGTCTCACTCACATACTCAGGAGAGCTATTTCATCTGAGAAAGAACTGTGAGGACTTTGATCCAGATTTCCTGCTCAGTGCAGGCACTTACACCTATCCAGAGTGTGAAGTACTTGCTAGCCTGGAGCAGCAATGCTTCACACTTATATTGCTCAGATATCAGTGAGTTGACAGGGTCAAAAATAAGTAAGGAGAATGAAATCTCTGAGCTTGTTGATAGCTTGTAGACGCTAAGGACTGCAGCAGCTCAGCAAAAAACTGTCTGCATTCCTCCATTTCTGGGGTAAATGGGTTCATTCAGTCTGTGGTGTGTAATTTAGGGTAACTCTGCACTGTCCTTCTGCTCCAAAGTCACCAGGTCACTACATGACATCCTCTTGTTCTGATCTTTCCTCTCTGTTGGGGCTTTAAGATAGTGCCCAGAGAAGCATTAAGACAGGCACACAACTTCTCATTTTACAGAAGGAGAATTGCTGCAACATCCCATCACAACAATTTTTTCAAGAACATCTGATTCTGCAGAAGGCTCAGGACCCCAGTTCTCACTGTCGAACCCAGAGAAAATGCAAGGTCTGATCTGGTTGGCTGAGGCATTTATCTCTTTTCAAGCAACTCTTGATGATGCCTCATTCACAAGTGTGGTCTACTACTACTCTAATTAGGAATAGCAAGCAAAATCTAATGCTACATTCCATGTATTCCATGAATTGCTCCGTGTTTGAGGTATTGCCAAAAAACCCTAGAAGGCACAAATCCATTCCAGCACAGCCTTTTTCTAGCCCACTCTTTTTCTGTTTCTTTGTAATGCAGATGGTACAAAATCCGATACATGAATTTTCCATAGCATGTTGAAGTCTCCACTTACACTTAAATCCCATACTGTCAACCTAGCTTGCAAGGGAAAAAAAAAACCAGGAGCGCCACCCTTCAACTCTCATGCATGAGAATAGTTCTCACTTGTGAAGCCACTGAATACTGATTTCAGTTTGCCCAAAAGAGTTTCATTTGTCTATTTCATACTATTCTAAGCCTAAACAGGAACTCTTCATATGTATATAAAGACACAGAACACACGCATACACACAAATGTAGAAGCAAAACAGTCTGCATAAGGTAGAATGCCAGCAGATCCTTCCAAACTCAAACATAGGCAAATTCAATTAGTTAAATGTTTTGGGGTGGTTTGTTTTGGTTTTTTTACTATGGTAGGTGTCTAGTTGTCCAGCTGTCAGGTTTTGCTTAGGACTATACTGGCAGTCAGTTCCCTCTGCATCTCATACACCAAAATAGTACAGCTGGAGACTGGCCACATTTCATTACTTTCCACAAGGTCCACATTTGCTGCCTTTATACTAACAATACTCCTGGAATAATGTCTGGTCCTAATGTCTGATCAAAAATACTGCCCAGAAGAAACACATTTTACCTTGTGCCAAGATTCTCTGTTCTTCTATTAAATTTCACATCAAAGAAGCTTTTCCTAGGAGTGAAAAAATAATCAATAAAAATATCGATGTCCCCTGAAGAGCAGGAATTGATACCAAAGATGTTAACTTCCACCAGTGTCTGTGAAAGCTGTTGGGTGGGGAAGAGAAACCACCAGGATATATGTTAAATCATCAGGATGTATTTTAGAAACAGAACGCAACAAAACCTGGGGATTTAACATTAGGTCCAGTTCTTTTTTTTTTAGTTTTTAGGGGCTTTTTTTGTATTTTTTTTTACTGTAGCCATGAGTGTTACCAAACAATTGCACTGATGAAAAGAAAATCTGATGTCAAATAAACAAAGCCAAAATATTGATCCTTTAAGCTTAAGAGGAAGTACGTTGCTCTGTGGCATTCACACATATTTATCAATGTGATCAAGCAGAAGAGAATGTGTCTCTCCATTACACACTGCAAGGTCTTTTCAGGCCAAATTTTGTGAAGTGTGTTCAGTGGAACCTGAAGCCACATGACCTGTTAACATTGATGCTAACAGAACTGTCTAAATTACAAAAAATTATTTAGGATGAGTTTTAAAATTAGATCCTGCTTCCATTTAAAGCAGTGTCACAGCTCTTGTTCTCTGAACAGGGCTGGGATGCCTGTGAAAGTATGAACCATCTTGCCAGAGTGTATCCACAGCTGTCAGTAAAGGTGAGAAAGGCATGTGTGGAACTACCCAGGAATTCATAAAGTTAAGTGGTTTGTATTCATCGTGTTGCCGTGGAACACTAAAAAAAACCTCTGGAAAGCTCCTGAATGTCTTTGCCAAGGACACCTGGTGAATCTTAAATACGTCTGTCCAGTTGTAAGATAGTAGTAAGCTTTAAATATGGAAAGGTGTTTTCTGTTTCTCTTAACATCCCTATAGGACAAAAACATACCAGTGAGACGGCAGAAGTATTTTCATTATTGATACATAAACATGTGCCACCTTTCCTAAAAACTGGAAAGGAAGAGATGGAAGACTGGCAGCACCATCTCCTGGTAGATAAAAGAAATTGGGACCTCTGACACTTTGTGTCAAAGGTAGGGCCCAAGTAATTTATTAGCGGATTTTAAAAAGGCTGAAGCAGGAAGTAACTTCACAAGAGTATATCCCCTCCCTAAAAAGATTAACTTTGATATGCTTCAGGGAAGAAAAGCATTATGTGTAATTATAATTATAGAGAACATATGCTCACAATAATGAAGAACAAATTCAGGTTGCTTCTGCTTTTAAAAAAGCTCTCTCATGTGCTTTCCTTTGTGATGCAGTTATAGCAGATTTCAAAACTAGCACAGCAGGTAAGTCCGTCCAGTTGCAGCATCTTTGTGTGGTCCTGGAAGACCACAGGAGACCATAGAAGTTCCTCGAAGTCAGAAAATATTGGAATATGTATATTTCAAGAGTTGTAGCCAAATTTCTGTCTTTCTGAGTAAGCAGGGGAAATGTTGGGAAATCATTGGATCACCAATGTTGAAATGTTGGAAACTCCTGGATCACTAATGTGGAGTGCTATTTTACATATTTTGAAAGTGACAATAGAACAAACAGCGCTAAGTAAGGGTGAGGTTTTCAAAGTAATGAAATGCTGTATGGGAAAGAAAAATATCTGTGGAGATAAAAGAGGAGACTAAGTCAGATGACCTGGTGAAAGACAGACATGGAAGAGTGGAGGGAAAAAAGGTAAGGAAGAGAGAAATTATAGAAACTTCAGAACTGGTATGCCACAGGAGTCCAGATCTCATTTATCAGCAAGCAGGAGAAGATAACCCCAGCAATCAGGCCAAAGTATACTACTCTTCTGCCTGTTAAGTCCTGTTCTTGCAGTTTGGTCTCCTGTTCCATGGTATGAAACAAACACAAAACCCTCCTTCTGCAACATAAACACAGATGATGTTTTGGTGTTGGAGTTTTTTTCCATGTTTTGGAGGTTATTTCACTTTGAGAAAATCCCAGGTGCTTTTAAAGTTGGTTTTGTTTTCTTTCTGCAGATGATCATGAAAGTGGAACAGATTTATTAATTTATTCATTCCATCCTTCTCCCAAAGTATGAACATTTCTTACAAGGCACTGCACTTCCCAGGACTTTGCCCAACATAGATTCAAAAGCCACATGTAACATGGGTTTCAATAATTCCCACGGGAAAATATGCAGCTTTATGAAGCCTACATCTCCCACATGGGTGGGGAGGAGCTCTGCTTATCTCTTTAGCTCAGAACCAAGATCAGGACTTTTTCCTCGGTGGGGGGGATCATTTACTCTTCAAACATTCACAAAACACCATCTCCCTCCAGGGCATGCCACAGAATCTATCTTCTTTTCCAAACAAACTACTAAACTGTGTACTTTACGAATCACCCTGGGTAGTGGGTTTACCTCTTTTACCAAACAGTTGTTCTTAAAGGAACCCTTCTTGTGAACAGCGTTAGTTATCCAGCTAGCTGTCACTCCACATCTCCAGCTTTTATTATTAACACAGGGAAACACGTTCACTGCCTACATATATAATTTTTTTTTTATTCAATGTGCCATACTTGTGCTATTCCTCACAAACATACTACATTCTGTTTCTCATTAATTTCTAATGATATCCTATGTATTTAAAATATCTTGTTTAGTCCATACTCACATTAATAAAATGGCCCAAATTCCTTACTGTGGGAAGGAAAGAATGCATTTCTATTAATACTGAGTATCAACACACTCCAAAAATGGTCTTGTACTGAACACAAGATTATATATTTATATAAACAAATTAAGATTAAAAAAAAAAACACTCAGACATGCCATTAAATTAACCTACTTATGCCAAATCAGTTATTGTTATTAATGTGGATTAAACTATATTGCCAAATCAGTGACAATTTTCATAATTACTATATACTGTTATGCTATTTTTAAATACCAATAGTCTAAACACTTTTATCTAACTACTCCATTGTGATGGGCTCTGTCAAAACCCAAAGCACAGTTCTATAACCCTAAAAATATTTACAGGCAATCAACTTTTATTATTAAAGTGTCCTTGTGAGATAAGAAGTAAATGGAAGAAAAAAACCTAGTAAGCAGGAAAATTCAAATAATGATAGAAAAGAAAACTTTTTATCTGGCTTTCTGTATCTTCCTTCACAAGTTACAAAACTTGTGAGAGATAGGATAGTCTCGCCATCGATAAAAAATAGATCTGTACTGATACCTCTAAAGTCCAATATGTGATGTGGAAGTTGGGATAAATAGTTCACAGATAGAACAATGGCATTCCAAAAAGTTAAATCTAAAGTTGATTCTAAGACTTGAAGAAAGATCCTGCAATATTAAATCACATCTGATAAGATGGCAAATGAAAACTGATGTTTATAAATGTTACATGTAACCTTCACCAAATACTTACAATGATGAACACTTGTTTAGTTGTTATTAATCTGAAGACATCTTAGAAAGCTGGTGAAGTATCATCTACCTGAAACTTCAACCCTGTACTCAGTGGAGGTCAAAAATTACAGAAAGTCACTAAAATCAAGACATGAGTAGAGGAAAATTATTTATTGCATACTTCAGAATGGCTGTACTATATAAAAAAACCCCAAAAAACCACAAACCCAAAAACCAAAACCCAAAAGCCAGAAAGAGGTTTTAGATTAAGCACAAGCATGGATTAATCACACACAAGGGAAGGCTAACCAAAATGAAACATTTCATTTGGAGAAAAACCTAATCAAACCTGTAAGTCAGAGGGTTATGGTAGATTTCATGAATGACATTGAAGGAAAGAGCCATAAAATCATAAAACCCAATAATAAACAATTTTCAAGAAGATCTGAAATAATCTAAGATTACTTCAATAATCTTAGTGCACAAAGTGCCAGAAACTAAAACCCACCAACCAAACTAGCTGCAAAACCAGTACTGAGAAATGATAAAGTCATGGTAGAAAACCCAAAAGAACCTCTGAGTCTGTGTTCCTCTGTTGGAACACTTCATCACTGGCTTATTTCTGATCTGTTTCAAATGGAGATGTTGACTTAAAAAGAAGTTCATGACACAAAACAAACAACTTTGAGACAAATTCTCAATAGACACTTCTTACCCAATAAACTCAAGGATGCAATAATTTGCACAGTGCAGTGAAATTCTAACTGCTGGCTTAAAACTTTCTTGGCATCTAAGAAGTAGATTGTATCAAATGTTACATTTGTTTTTTAATTGTTTCTAAGGGAAAGCTGGAGAACTCGTGACCATTCAAAGTGACACTATTCCTCAGAGAGTAGTACAACTATAATTAGTGCATGTGTGGGGAGATGTGATTTACCAGGGAAAGGTCAACAAGGGTTTTGTCAACATTGCTCTTGCCAAGAGAAGTCTTGCTTTATAAACTGAGATTGAAGTCTTTTGAATGTGTCAGCAAGCACTTGCATAAGGGGGATTGCAGAGATACAGTTTCCTGAGATTTCTGAAAGACTTTCAAGACTTTCTTGCTAAATGTTCTAAAGGAGACTAAACAACTACAGGACAAGAGAGAGGATCCCAGCATGGATTGAAACGCAGTTAAAAGACCAAGTATATGGTCAGTTTTCACTATGAAAAGAAGTCGCTAATGCACCTTCACATCTCTGCACTTATTCATAAATACTCCGAGTAAGATAAGGAGTGACAAGACAAAGATTGCTGAAGATATGTAATTCATGAAAGGAGAGAAAAGGTGTGGCTGAGAATTCCAGAAAGACCTGCCTCTATTTAGGGCTCACACACACCCACTGATGATCCACGATATGGGGGACACATTTGCTCTGGCACAGGACTCAACAGGGATCCCCAGACTCTTCTAAAGCTCCACTCAGACCCTCTGTGTCATCTGGAATAGCACTGGACACCTCCATGTGGGCAACTGAACAGAGATCTCAGTGCCTGTCAGGAAAACAACAGATGATCATGAAAGCAGACCAATGTAAATCCATGCACATGGGAACAAAACAGTCCTGCATCACATGTGGAATAATGCTGTCTGAACTGACCACTACATATCAGGAGGGAGAGCTGGGAAGTTTAATGTTATTTGTAGGACAATGCCAGCTCAGTGGAGATCAACAGCACATTGAATATTAGAAATATTCACAAGCAATATTGAAAACAAGGCAGGGAATATTGTTATGCCACTTTATAAATCTACTAGGTGCCTCTGTCATGAACACCATACGGAGTTCCAGTCCCACCGTCACAAACAGGAATAACAGAAATGGTAAAGTTCAAAGAATAGCAGCAAACACTTCATTGGAAAGAAGATTTCACTTAGACTTGTCAGAGTGCAAGAGGAGCCTTACCAGACTGCAAGGGCATTTCATGGAGGCTCTGAAGTGGTGACTGGCATAGAGAAGGTAAACTTGATGTACTGTCCTTTCCCAAGCAAGAAGCAGGGTCAGGTCATCACATGGTGTCACAGAATGTCAGGTTGAAAACAAGGAAAGTGGCTGTTCATACACACAGCGACACTGTGGGACTCCCTGCCACAGGATGATATGGATGCTACAAGTTTACAAGCAGTAGGTCACAGAAATCATACAAATCACAGAAAGGACAAAGCTGGAAGGGACCACAGTGGAGCATCTGGTCCAACCTCCCTGCTTAAGCAGGGCCATTCCAGAGCACATGGCACAGGAATGTATCCTGGTGGTTCTGGAATATTTCCAGTGAGGGAGACTTGACAGCTTCCCTGGACAACCTCTTCACAATCTACTGTGTGACTCACTCACACTGTAAAGAAATTCCTCCTCGTGTCCAGCTGGCACTTCATGAGCATCAAATCAACTGAACAAACATATGGAGGAGGTATTGTGAGGGCTGCTAAACAAGACACAACCTCTGATTTCAGGAGCCACTAGATGCAAATTGTTGGAAGTTCAAAGCAGACCCACTGGAAGATTCCCCAGAAGGTTCACCTCTTACAATCCTCTCGTCTTTGGGGACAAGAACTGGGAGACACACTCTTATTTTATGTATCTGCCTTTATGGTGCTATGAAAAATTTTAAAATGAGTGATTTTATTGATGCTTTTTAAAATATTTCAGGTTAACTGATGAGTAGCACAGCTTAAGCAGGATGGGCAATGGGGACATTTTTTTTCTCCATTTTTGCTGAGTACATCACTTACAATCATCTTTGCTGGAGGCATCTGCAAAAGGTAAGAGATCAACCTAATTCTGGAGAACATTAACCAGAGCACTTCAGCACAGCTGCAACACAAGTTGCAACACATTTTCTGTGCTTTTATGTCAATAAGGCATGCTCTTTGGGAACAGTTGAGTCGTGGACCCATCACTTATTATTTGTACTAAGTGCCACAATCCTCAGTTCTGCTAAGGAAACGACACAAAACCTTGGAAAGTCACTGAGTACAGTCACTCATGTGGGCAGGGGAGAAGCAGCAAATGCAGTTGTGAGTGGCATCACTGAGAGTGCAAGGCCTGAGAGCAGCAGGGTCCTGCCCAGGCAGATCCACACCTCAGAGAGGGGCTGCCCCAGAGAGCACTGCAGAACCCAGAGCCTTATCCCTTTCCAGGGTCTGTTCCTGCCCTGGGGAGGCCGTGAGGGGGCTGTGGTGAGGATGTCCCAAGAAAGCAAGCGCTCTCAGAGGAAGAACAGCATTGCCAGCGAGCAGGCGCTGGAACAGACTGTCCAGAGGCTGCTGTCTCCGTCCCTGAGTACACTCAGGAACCATCTGGATGCGGTCCTGTGTCATGCGGTCCAGGATGACCCTGCAGGAGCGGCGGGGCTGGACCCGAGGCCCCGGCGCGGTCCGTGCCGTGCCGCGCCGTGGTCCGTGCCGTGCCGTGCTGTGCCGTGCCGTGCCGTGCCGTGCCGTGTCGCCTCACGCCCCACAGCGCAGCGCCGTGCCGTGCCGTGCCGTGCCGAGCCGTGCCGCGCCGCCTCCCGCCCCACAGCGCGGCGCGCACCGCCCCCCGCACCGCCCCCGCCCAAGATGGCGTCCCCGCCCGCCCCACAATGCCCCGCGCGCAGCGCCGCGCTTCCGGGTGTGGGCCGCGGAGGGCGGCGGGCCCGGCGCGGCGGGCGGCGGGCGGAGCTGCTCCGAGCGGATGCGAGCAGCGGGCGCGCAGCACCGGAGGAGGCCGCGTCCGGACCATGATGCTTCGACTGTGGCTGGTCCCGGCCCTGGTGCTGCTGTGGGGGCCGGGCGGGCTGGAGGCGCTGGGGCACCCGCAGCGCCCGCAGCGCTACGGTGAGGACAGGGCGCGACCACGGCAACCCCGGAGGGGAGGGGAGAGGGGAGGAGGAGGGAGAGACCACTGCGGTGATGGTGGGGAGGGCGCGGCACCCCCGCCTCTGCCATGGGGGAGCGGTGGGCGATGTGTGGGGCGGGCAGAGCGGCCCTGGAGCGAAGGCATCGCTGGTGGGCAGTGCTGGGATCACTGTGGGGACACACCGCTGTCTTCACACTCGGTCTGCTGAGGAGTTTCCTCACAGGAGTTCGCGTTCTGCTGAGGCGGGACAGTCCCAGAACAGGTCGGTGGAAGGGACCGCAGTGGGTCATTGCTCCAGTGTCCGTGCTCCTGCAGGGTCGTCCTGGATCGCATCCCACAGGATTGCATCCAGGCGGTTCTGGAATATCTCCAGGGAGGGAGGCTGCACAGCCTCACTGGGCAAAATCGTATAAATGGCCTCCCTTCACAGTTCTGCTTGGAGAGTCACCAGAGAGCCCGAAGCCATTGGAGCTGAAAGTGACCTCTAGAAAAGCTTGACACGGAGGAGAACCGCTGCTTTATTTCACTTCTATAAACAGTTTTGCGTCTAAGCTTCTGCTTTGCAGTGAACAAGTTGCAGACTTTCGTTTGATAAGCAAAAGCTTATCACTGAAATGGCAGATGGATTCTTGCACGAGGCAGTGGCCGTGTCTTGCCCTTAAGATCCGTATCTTGCATACTTCTTGGATCCTTGTCTTCGCTCTATTTTCCCTTTTCTCTGTATCATGGTTCCTCATCACTGGAGCAGCAGAATTATTGTTTCCTTTGAAAGGTTTTTAAAGGGAAAATATCTGACCCCCACATGAAAACCCCTGTTTTGAAAATCAAATGTACAAAAACAATTTTGTGATAAGTTCTGTTGCTTTCCTTGAGCCCATTGTTGTGTGGGGTGGGGATTCACGTTGGGATGATGCTGACATTCAAATGAACAACTGAACTGTCTAAAGGCAGTCTATGAACACTGTTCCAGTGATTAATCAACTGTACATCCCCACAGAGGTAGCTGTCCTGTCTCCAGTCACCGAGGCCAGCAGGGACTGCTCCAAGTCTCCTTTCTTGGCTTGGATCTCTCAGCACATTTCCTGAGAGATGTCTGACCTCTGCCCTCCTCTCCTGCACCTGAGGTGGATCTGTGCACACCTCAGGAGTTTGTGGCTGTAGGAACCTGGGAAGGATGGGGCTCAGTGGTGGATGCCCCAGGAAGTGTAATAGAAATAAAGAGAGCGTGTCCTTTCAGCATCAGGCAGGTCAGGGAGGTCCTGAACAGCGGTTGCACCTTGGGCTGTCAGACTTTCACACCTTCTGAAGGACCTCTCTGCTATGAATTCATGCAGTCTTTATCTGGTGGCTTTTATCTTCTTGGCCTACGTACCACTGTGCCTGGACTATGAGCTCTTCAACTTTATGAAATACTGCATGGAGGAAAACCTCATTCCTTCTGTTTCTAAATGTTGGAAGAATTATTCATTTTTTTCGCACCTGTAGTGACTTACATACCTATGCAATTTATCTCATTTGTACTACTGTTTGTTGTTTAAGTGATAAAATATTAGTCCATATAATAATTCTTAGTATGAGGAAAGCATCCTGACTTTATTGATTACTTTTGTCTGTATATTTTGGGTTGGATTTTTATTTATTTGAGATGTATGGTCAGGGCTGCAAGACACCATTTGTAATACAAAGGCAGTATAAATTTATAATTATGAATGCTTTTGATTTTGTTTCCTTTCTGAGTAATTTTTGGTCTTTAATAGTCACTCCAAGCTCTCTTTTCTTTGTGTTTTTTGTTTGTTTACAGTTATTTTCTTTGGGGGGGTGGGTTTGTTTGTTTCTGTTTTCTTTTGGTGGGTTTCTTTTGGTTTCTTTTTTTGTTTTGTTTTGCTTTGAGCGGTAATAATTGTACCTATATACTTTGATGTGTAAATACTGTGGGGAACTCTTTTCCTCACATGTTATTTCACACATTCACACTTTGAATTTCATCATATGTTTTGTTTTGTTGTCCAGTAAACTAAATTTACAAAAGTATTTTGTGAGGGAATTTGAAAAATCTATGTGTGCTACATTAGCTGTTACTTTTATCCACACACTACTGCCAGATATATATATATACACACATATATATATATGTATAGGAGGCACTACTTTCCTGGTATCTTATTTAGCCCCCCCAGGTCTAATAACTTACATGTTGTTATTGTTACCTGTTTGCCCTTGGGACATTGAATGTATTTGTTGATTAGGCCCTTAGGTAGTACCTGGAGTGGAAATTGGTCTGTTCAGACCTCATGCACTACACCCGTGGCTCTTTAGTCTCATACCACAGTTAGGAGTTGACCAGTTCTATTTTTGCAGTGTTTTGTAACTCTTGGGGTAATAAATTCATATCCTGTTGATTTATTGGTAATTTTCTTGAGTTGTTTTAAAGCCTCTTTTCCTGAGTCTTGAACACAAGTCTTTACATGTACCCTATCATGGCAAAAAGTTATTTTTGGGGAACTTTTTATCTCCTCTGCGGGGAATACCAAGGTCAGTTATTGGTACTGGCCTTTAGCATCCATTCTTGGGACTGTCTTTGCATCTTACTTGTTTTACAAGCCCCTTTGGTTATTATGCTGTGTGGTTTCTTCTCGTAAAATGAAAAAATATTTTAAGTATTAGCTTTCTGCCTTTTATAAGCTGCTTTTAAAAATACCTTTGCCTATTTTATTGTGGTTTTATGTTCATCTTTTGTTGGAGTTCTGTTGTCCTCATCTTACAGCTTGGTTTTCTAAATATCATCTTTTCCTTCTAATAATTTCAGTGTTACCATTTTGAAAGCTTTGTTTACGCACAGCTTAATTTTTGGGAACCGAAATCAGATTTCTGCTGAGCACTGTAAGGAAGTTTCATGAATTAACATTTTGTGATTTCTATTGAGAACTTCTCGCTTATTACTCTGAGTTTAGTTTTTCAAGGAGGAAAAAAAATTATACAGTGAAAAACAAAATTTACAAAGAATAGAATAAGTGATAAAATGATGTGGGTCATTTTCCAGCTTTTTTTGGCTGAAGTAATCTTAGGGTGTGGTGCTCCAGGAGTCTAAACTGATCTAAAATGAGACTGCCACAACCTGACCTCAGCTTTCCAATCCCTTCCCCATTCCTGTGAGCACATTCATGGAATGTGAGCTGTCTGGAAGTTAATCTCTTTTTTTTTGTTTGGTTCCCCCCCCCCTTTTTTTTTTTTTTTTTTTTTTGTTTTGGGGTTTGTTTGGTTCCTAAATCAGGGTGTTTTTTTTGTTTTTTAGTGGTTTGGGGTTTTTGTTTGATTGGTTTTGGTTTATTTTCAGTAAAGGATATATTTTCTCTCCGTGAACTCCATTATTGTGGAGCAGCTCACAGTGTGACTGTCCAAGCACCTGCCCCATTGTTTTTGGGGGGTGGAAAGGGTTGTGTTCCAGGTGAGGGATGAAGGCAGAATGATTTCCAGCTCAGTTTGTCTTTAGGTGTACTCTTTTTAGTAATGTTGACATCCAGGATCAATTTCTAGAGAAATGGGGCTCTACTACGCAATACAGTGACTGATACTGTTGTTTGGCCCCAGAAAAATTAATGGCAGCTCTTTCAAGATTTTTCTCTTTGTTGTCATTTATCTCTGAAGATAACCTTTTATACCTATACAATATTTATGCTGTTTGTCTTGGAGTTCAGACACATCTGAATGGTAACAAAGCTTAAGGTACTTGAAAAGAGTAACAGTGCAGATATCCAGCTTAGGTGCTGAATAGGCAAATAGGTCACTGAATATAGCTAAAGAATTGCCTGAATCTGTATTACAATACAGTGGTACAAGTTGTGTGCTGCCACTGTGCAGCATTTGTGCAGGATTGCCCCCAGCAGAGTCTGGATGTAAAATGTGTCTTACTCTACTGTTGTGTCTTTTGAATGAGAACTTTTTGTCTCAAGCTAGGTGGGGAGCTAAAATAAGATAGTTCATCCTTTGCTTTACAGATGATAGTCTTTAAATCACTAACTGGGGATCTTTTTCTACCTGCCAAATTGCACTAATAAAATCTGAGGCAGGTACCCTGATTTTCACCAGTTTTTTCTCTATACCACAGAAATGCCACACAGAACTCAGAACAATTGCATGAGCTAGAGAAATGGTACAAATGGTTCTGTGCAAACCTACCTAATGCACATCAGAAGACTCAGATTTAGAAGTTGTTGAGTGAAAAAAACAAATGGTAGTAGTGTTGATGAATAAACCAGGGCAGCTAAGTGATACAGAGGGCAGCATAAATGGATTTGAAGTCAGTTTTGAATTTTCACACTTGTTGTGACAAAATGTAGGAAGTCCAAAGGAACGTAACTTGCTGCCAGAGAATTTAGGGATTGGAAGTTTAGCTCAGTGTCAAGAATGTGCAGTGAGATAATTAGTGACAAAAATCTTAATGCAAGGTTAAATTTTATCCTGCTGGACTGAAGCTTCTGTTGGAGACTAAGGCAAGACCTAGGTGAGGATCAAATGGTTAATTTCTCTACCATGATCTGCTTTTTTGTTACAGTTTCTTACCCCATTTGGACATCCTTTGAAGCAAGATTACTGTTTTAGATGGAGCTGGTTTTGCAGTTTGTCCCCAAAAGCTGAAGGTTGAGTGTATTTCTCACCATGCATCACATGGTGGAGAATTCAAGGACACGCAGTCCCACAGCATGTGATCCCTGCCCAGGATATGGTGGGATTATTTCAAAATCATTGCAGGAATTTGTTGATGCAGTGTCTTTGTATAAACAGCAAATGCTTGGTGTAGACATGTCCCTATTGAATGTAAATGACCAATATTATTTTTGTGCTGTGGATTAGCAATCTTTTCCATGAAGTTACTTAATATCAAGGTTTTCAAGTACTTTTCTCAAATTTGTTTTCATTTGTTCAGATGAATAGGTCAATGTTTCCATTTCCAACTGAAAAAAAGTGATTGAAGTGTAATTTCTGCAAAAAGTACTCAAGGTCAAAAAAAAGAACAATGTCAATGCTACATTGAAGTCTAATTAATAAGAATTACCTTTAACTGTTGCAAGATTTTTGTAATGGGAGCATAATCCAGTGCTCGGAATGAGTTTGGTTTTCAGTAGTGCCAATTTGTTCTTACCTTTAAGCAGACAAAAAGTAAAATTCCTGTTTGCATTTAAGATTTGGTGTGGTTTAACTTTTTCCTCAGTAAAAACTGACAACTTCACTGCTGCTCTACATTGCTGATAGCAGTGACTCATCTCAGTTTCATGCTTCTGCTACTCTGGAATTTTTGTGTGCACGTGCAGAAGCCCCAGCATGGATTTTTGCTCTGTGGCTGGAAGGGCCAAGTGAGGAAGCCCAGTCAGCCATACTCTAGCACTGGCACATTAGGTGTAACTGTGTTTTGTAGTCGGCAGAGATTTATCTTTGCCATAGAAGTTCATATTTAGTTTCCATTTTAAACAGCTTTTTCATAAACTGTAGGAGTCTGAGTTTGCCAGACTGATGATAGCACGAGCTTTGCTGTGAACCCAAGAGCTAGTTTTTTTTAACGAAGAGCAATTTATCCTGCTGTCCTTTTCTGTGATCTTCGTGTGTAGCACATGAACTTGCCTGTTTTGGGGATGTCCAGCAACCCTCTCAGTGGTTCTAATGATCTTCCTGATGTCTTCCATTCTTGCAGATACATGTATTGTCCATCTTTGTCACTTGTGGCCTGCATCTCTTCACAATATCCATCCCTGTCTTCCTGTGTTGCCCTAATGTGCATTATTTGTACTTTTTTCCCTCCTTGATACTTGCATTTTTAACCTATGTAGGTGCATGGACTGGGAAGTGGGAAGGCAAGGGGGCTCTGTTATGAAGGGAGGCAGCTACAGCTGCCATCCAGTAGATGCTGATCCATAATTACTGAGGTGTTGAACAAGAACATGATATCCCTTGGTTTCCTTTCGCACCTTTTCAGGTTGTCACTGAAATAGTAAAATTCTGCGCCTCAGTACCTGTGATGTGCCTCTAATTTTGGAAGCTTGTATGTGAATGAGTCCAAAGTTGTATCCACATGGAAAAGAAATGCAGTCAGAAGTGAAGGGGTTGGTCTCACAAGTGTCATCTAGACAGTAATTAGTGTCTACCTAGAATCAGCTCCACTCAAATTTATTTTGTGACACAGCATGATTTTGTGATGTGGTATCTTTATACAGTGGTGAGGCTTGTAGTGTTTTGATAGCCAGACAAATGGTCTGTTTCCAGAGAACACTGCATCCCATGACTGGGCAGTTCCTCTCTGCAGGATGTATGAAAGCACGTGATTTGGGGGTGGGTTGTGCTGGGGGTTTTTTGAGCATCAGGTCATATGATGCTGTCCTGTTGTAAGATGGGATGGCTGTATTGCCCTCATTTCACTTTAATTATGAGGATGTTAATTCAGTAGACTTCCTTATTTTTTATAATGCCAATATTTGGCAGGATATTGCTTTTTTTTCTTTTCCTTTGAAAAGTGGTCTATTGGCATTAATAGGACAGACAGTTATTAAATCAAGTAGATCCAACAGTGTAAGTTTTGTTCCTCGCTGGTCCTTATTTAAGATGTGATTAGTGAAGGAGATAATTTGCAAGGTTGGAAGTGTGTGAGGTAATGTGTAGGACCATTGTGGGTATTCAGCTGTATTCAAAACCACCAGAAACAGCAGCTTAATTATCTATATAGCTTCTGCTAAACAGAATTTACACCCTTAAGGAGATATTCCCACTGCCTAGAAACAAATGTTTATTTTACTCTGGGGAAAAATTTTGGAGCAGTATAAAGGTGCTGCTACATGAAAAAGTTTTTCCTGAGATGAGCTAAAGGGTATTTAGTAAGCTGTTAGTTTTTCCATGATACCCATCACTGGCATGTCTGAATGTGTGATAAGGAGGGAGTAGTTGCTCAGTGTAACTGCAGGAGAAGTGCACTGTGGAGTAGCTGGTGGACAATAAAGCAGCAGCATCCCTGCCCTCCCTGCACAAGGGTGATTAACCCTACCCGGAGGCTTCATCTGCTGCCGAGTGAGTGAGTGCAGGCACCTTGTTTTCTCAGGTGGTTTGACTAGTTTGATGCAGCTGGGATCCAGTTAAAAACATGCCTTCTAAAACATTCAGCTGATGTGGCTGATTGTTCTTACTTACAGGTTTGTCCAGAAATGTGCTCAGAGTGTAAACTTTTACCTTGTTATGGTTTATTAGAATGCTGACATGTATTTGGTTCTTTCTTTGAACTTGTTTCTCATACAAGTTCTTCTGTTTAATGTTCTTGATGAGCAAAGCAGCAACCACTCTTCAGTGGAAACAAGTAAACATGATTTATCTGAACTGTTGAAAGCATGGGCTGTTTTGTGTGGGTTAAGTATTTCAGTTCACTTTTTATTGTGTCTCTGGCAATGCCTCTGTACCAGATGTACTGGAGAAATATTAACAGCACGTGCAAGGAGTTGTTACAGACCAGCTTTCCCATGATAAACCTTCTCAATGTGTCCTCTTCATCAACAGTCTCCTAAAAGCAGTAAAGCTGTTCAGAGAGGGTATCCACAAACATTTGTGCACGACTGCATCACCTCCTGCCCGGCACAGACCATTTGTGTGCCCAGTTGAAATATGAATATATTTGCCTTCTCCATTAGCACTCTCTGCAATGGTGGTGCAGCCAAACAATCCAGCTGTGTTGCAGCCAGTGAGCAGCTGTTACTACAAACACAAGGGCAGCTGTTTTATGTAGGGTGATGGACACCTGCTCTAGCTCTTGTGCTTCAAGCTGGAAAAACTCCAGTCTGTGTTTCCTAGTCTAAATTCTGAGACTCTGAATTAATTTTCAAATTGCTGTGCTTAGTTACTTCAATTAAAATATTTTAATTTACAAGAAGAGCATACAAAACTAAATAGTAACAATAAAGAATATGGAGCCCTTCTATTCAGTCACTTCTCAGCTGAATCAGAAAAATTGTTACTAGTCAACTGCTCATAAGCTTTTGATAGGTATTTGATACCCATTGGAAATCAGCTTGAGATCAGAACCCCAATGTAGTTGATGAGTACAGTATAAAATACATCCTGGAGTCCCTTCTTCAGTCTTGGAGACGAAACTGATTTAACAGTCCCACTACAAAATCCTTCCTGAATGTGTTTGCAGTGCCTGTTGTAGGAGTGCTCCCTGCAGGCTTGTCATCCCATTCCAGTGCCTTTGACAGAAAAATTATTTCTGCTTTTATTTATTCCCTTGCGATGATTGGAGAAATAACTGCAATCATCCCTGCATGTCTCACTGATTATCTAGTCGTCTTTTTTAAATCCTAAAAGTAATTTTTTTTTTGAATTTTGGATCCCGAGTTTTAGGTAGGAATATTTTCTATCATGGGATAATTTTCTTGAAGAGAGTTCTAGAAAATATAATTATATCTTCTGGGTTAAAACTTCATGCTTCTAGATAAGCTTAACCTTTCCATAAATGATGCAGTGCAAAAGAATGCTTATGAAATGGCTGAATGCCACATTTACTTGTTGGGTTACAGACAATAGATGGGGCATGAGATCATGGGAATTTACTGTTGAACTTACGAAAGCCAAGCTGGTTGGAGAAGGCTGACATTAGTATATGAATTGCTAGCTGAGCACTGAAAGAGAAACTTCTTTTGAAACACATGCAGAGTGGCCTCCAACTCAGGGAGTTAAGCTGTTCTCCTGTGCATTCTTGAGGTCTTTGGTGCTGGTGCAGAGTTTATTAAAAGCTGCTTTCCTGTGTCAAGTCTGAAGGTCTTGTGCCAGGAGGCTTTTAGCCCAGAAACAAGGTGAAAAAAAAAGAGGCAAGAGTTGGTGGGTTCAAAGCTAGGGGTAGAGGTGGATCAGTGCTGTGGGTTTCTTCTTGAGAACTTTGGGATATTGTCTTTGTCACGTGACGTTCTTTCCTTGTCTCTCATACAAACCCGATTTCTGTATGTTCTTAGGAGGTTTCCCTCTGGGAAAGAAGGTACCATGAGGTGAAGGGTGGTGGCAGTAAATAAATACTTGCCATATCAGGATGCAATTAAGATGTTCCCTAAAATGACAGGAATGCAGAGATCTTGGAGGGTGTGGGAGGGATTGAACTGCAAATAAATGGTTTGGGAAACCTAAGCTCAGGTCTGTTGAAGCCCATGGGAAATGACTCTTGGACCATAATGAAGATAATAGGGAAGGAATACCAGAAACATTTTAAAACTTGAATAAAAAGTCAAGTATATGCTTTCTGTGGCTCCCATCCACAGACTGTTGTACAGTTGGATTCTGTACAGTTCTGTGTTTTCTTTAAAATAATGACACTTCATCTTTTATTTTCATTAAGCCATGAACATGGATTCATTTTCACAATATGAACATTTTACAGAAAAAAATTAATTTGAGTGTATTGTATTACCAATCTATTTGTTCCACATCTATCTGATACCATAGTTAGTTAACAGATTATGTCTGGGAGGAGTGTGTCTTAAGCCTCTACTTATGTTGTAAGTAAAATTAAAAGCAAACAAATTTAGGAAGGGTAAGAGGAAATATGAACAAGTGCACTCTTGTTTCAGGGTTACAGGAACTGGGAGTGCCGTGTGTTTCATTTGTTACTTCAATAGAATCATCTTGCTCATCTTACTCATCTTTATGAACTTCTTAGGTCTTGTTCTTACTACCCTTCCTGTGTCTCTGTGAGGCATTTCCAGAAGGGTTTTTGTGTATATTAAGGTGGAATAGGACTTGCCTACCAAGTAAAAAAGCCTGATTTTTTTTAGCAGACTTCTCAGTTCTCTTGCCATGAAACTGAGACATTTTGTCTGGCCATAGTAGCAACTATGTCTTGTTTTTTGGCATGGCTTTCTCTTGGGTCTGGTCTGTACTTCAGAGGCAGAGATGGAAAAGGACAGTAATGTTTTGTAGCTGGGGTTGTGCCTCTTGAGCAGACCTTGCGTGGCAAGACCCTGAACAGCATTGCAGGGGTACCACACCTTGTTTCATACCCCATGTTCCACATGCTTGGTCTGAATCATAAAACAGTGTTGGATATTCTGTATATCAGCATTCACTTTAATTGAGGGGTCAGCTCTAGCCTGAGTGTAGTGACAGCATCTTGAGTTTGATTAAATGAATTCAGAACTAGGCAGTTTAATGAGGTTTTTTTTCCAGAATTTATTTCCTTGCCTGTTCCTACACTCTTTCTAGTGGTTCTGGATGAGGGCAGATGCCAGACAAAAAGCAATTAAATAGAACAGACTTTGTAACTAAAAACCAGCTGTTTGGAGGGGGAAGTTAGGCATTTACTGGGCAACCTAAAGGTGAAGGCCCTGCCTGACATGCAACAGTGGGGCATATGTGGGGAAAACCCCCACCACAGAAGATATGGTGATAGAGACTTGTCTTTGCATATAACCCGAAACACATGGTAATCATGTGCAGGTGCTCTCGACCTGAGAGTTGTAAACAGAAATCAGGAAATCGCAACTGCTCTGCCCTTCCTGTGTTGCTCAAGGGCCAGGGAGGGAGAAGCCTGGGAACTGTGGCTCAGCGGCTTCTGCTGCCTAAGAGAGCAGCTGTGTTTCCCGTGCCTCACTCTGTGAGTGGGTCTGGTGCAGGGCCAGGAGGGCTGTGAGGATCATCTTTGCTTCTGTGCCTTCCTCACTTCAGTGTACACAAGCACACTAGTGGACATACACTGCTGGTTAATTCTCCCCACCCACCCACCCCCTTGCGAAAGGAAAAACAAGGTGCTTTCCTTGCCCTGATCAGTGCATGTGTTCTTAAAGCTTTCCTGGGCTTTGGAGGCGTGGATTTGGGAATAAATTATGGTACTGAATGTCAGGTTTAAAAAACCCATAATATTTCAAGAGCTGTGAGCATCTAGATTTCAAGTTGGCAATATTGGTTTGTTGCACAATACCTTGTTAGTGGTGCTGCTTACTTTAAAGTCCAATAAAGCACATGAGGTGGCTTTGCTGAGTGGGGTAAACTAGTGACCAGGGACTCTGAAGGAATGTCATCTTCCTTAACAGAAAATCTCTTTGGTAGCTGTCAGGTCTGGTTTAGAAGCATAGCTGGAAATGGAGAGGAAGGAAACAGGACATTTAAAAAAAAAAAGAATGTCTGGGTGAGCACTTTTGTCTCTAGTAAAACACATCTGAATCCTCATTTAGTGCAGTGAAGAGTGAGCACCTCTGGCTGAGAAGGAAAATGACAATGTGGGAATAAATAGCAACTGAATCTATCAGTGTTAGTGGAAGCCGGGGTGGTTGTTGTGTGTCTTGATGGGTGGTGGGTGCTCCAGAGAAGCAGGAGTGTGGATGGGTGTTTTGATGAAGGAATGCCTTACAAAGTAGCAGGAGGTTTTATCAGCAAGACACAAGCACTTTTTGCAGCTTGTTAATGGTGGAAACATCTGAAGAATATTGACATAAATTTGTAATGTGTGTACTGCTCCTATAGGAGTTCAGGCACTTGTTAATGGTGGAAACATCTGAAGAATATTGACATGAATTTGTAGTGTGTAATGCTCCCATAGGAATTCAGGCACTTGGTCTCCTTTCTCTGAATAAGTTTTCGTGTTCTCAGTAGGAAGAGAAGTTTTGCATGATGGTAAGGTATTGGGAAATCAGGATATCTCACATGAGTTGCTGTGTTAGTTAGTTCTGATTGATTGTGCTATGCAGATAACCTGTTTTCTGGCTACTGTTGGGCAGAAAGGCCCAATACAGTCCAGTCTGCAATTAACTTTGTTTAAGTCTCCTGGGTTAAATTATTTTCTTCCTCAGACTCATGTGGGGACCAGCAGGTGAGGAGAGTAATTTACCCCAGAGAAATGGGGATGTTCTCCCTATGTAGTTTCTTGGGGGCAGCCAGGGAGGGCATAAGTTCTGCATTGCTGTGGCACTAAAAATGATGAGTTGCTTAGAAGTTGTATAAAAATTGAAGCAAACTCTGTCTCTCTCAGATTGTCTTGTCTCACTCTATGATTTTGAATTGCGTACACAAAATAGGCCATTAGAGAAATGTGCAGTAGTTAAAATTAAAGCAAACTGTGTATTGCTGTTGAAATGGGAGTCTCTGGTTTGCTCTTTTTTTATGTGTGCATTTGGAAAAAAAAGTCTTTTGAAACTAAAACTTTCCTTGTTGGTCTTTCAGACACAGTTGAGTCCATGCTTTCAGACTACGACATCCTTTCTCTGTCTAGCATCCAGCAACACTCACTGAAGAAGAGGGACCTCCAGCCTGAGACACATGTAGAGAGGCTCTTAAGTTTTTCAGCCCTGCAAAGGTAATTAAATCATCAGTGATGAAATAGCATAATATTTTCCTTCAGTTTCTGATGAGTAATGTGGAGTTTCAAACCCAGAAATTGTTGTCTTGTTCTCTGTCATGACTGGCCAGTTCTTCTAGGTTAGTGATCTGCATGGTTATGTGACTTCAGAGAGGCTCAGAGGAAAGGGGAAAGTAAATTCTATTTTATTTCTCTGATGGCTGACATAGCAGTAATTTAGGATTTCTTTTGCTTTATTCTTAGGTTTAGTTTCATGTAGATTACTCCCACTGATTAGGCTGGATCTCACTTATACCTCATCTGGCAATCTTGTCAGTTCTTCTCGACTGTCCTCTGGTTCTTGAAAATCTCAGCCTTCAGTTTGGGAAGTGTGTGTGGTCTGCTGCCCAAGAGGTTGACTGTATTTATTTTCATAGAGGTTTAATCCTTTTCCTGTTGAGTATGTCCCATTAAATAAAACACTTATTTTCATCTTTTGTTTGTTTGGTTTGGTTTTGTATTTTGGTTTTTGTTATAAGATGGGAAATAAAGCTCAGGTGAAAGGGGGAGGAGAAATAGAAGGGAGCAGGCATGAAGATGGCAGAAATTTTATTCTGAGAGTCAGACAAATGCCTTGCAGGATATGACTGAAATTCACTGAAACTGAATCTGAAATGGGAAGCAGGGTCAGAATCACACTTTATATTAACAAATGTAGATCGATTTTTGTTTGAATGACATCTTTTGTCCTCTGTGTATTCATGTGCCTTCCCCATGTCATCTTCAACTGCCATGCAAGTTATGCATAATTTTTGAATTTCTGAATGTTTGAAAGGGCATTTTTTCTGAGTTTGGAGGGGCAGTTATGAAAAGTTAATGGGATCAGATGTCTGAGTGTCCCTGTTTTGCACTGCCTCGTGTACACTGGCTTTAGGGTGAGTTGCCAATGATGATTACAGAATAATTGCAGAGGAGCATGCCAAAAATCTTTCACCCAAAGCCCACATAAACCAAGAGCCCATCAGGCTTCTTCCAGAAAAGGTTATCAGCCTACTTCTTGGGATAGTTTTCAGTTTTTGTGACAATATATTGTAAAAAATGTAGGGAGTTCAGATTTCTGTGTATGGTCTTTTGCCTGTATTATGTCAGAAAGTAAGAACTTCAAGATAATTTAATTTCAAATAGATGAAGAAATTTCTTGGTCTGACTTTTTTTTTTAATAGTTACCAGTAACTGGTTTTGCTTAATTGCAAATGAAGAAGGCACATCATGAACAAACTGTGACTGTTTTGGATTTAGGGGGTTATTTTTTACACTTTTTTAAATTAAACATCTGTGACTCTAAAATATTTACAGTTATCAGTTACACAGTATATGCTTTTGTAGCCTGCTTATCAGAATTATTGCTTTTTGACTTTTTTTGGACCCTCAGTAAAATGGAGATTGAATGTATCTGTTATGTGTATAGTTTGCTTAAAAATAAATGTAAGTAAATTCTTTTACAGGCACTTTAAATTATACTTAACTGCAACTGCTGAACACTTTTCAGAAAAATTTCAAGCATTAATTGTGGATGGTGAAGGCAAGGAAAAGGAGTATCGTGTTCAATGGCGAGACTTTTTCACTGGACATGTTGTTGGTTAGTATGAAGCAGACTATGGGTGAATGCTGAGAAACTACAGCTTTGCTCAGGTCTCTTGGGCAGAGTAAATGGTGTATTTCCCTCATTTTGATCAGATGTGGTTAGGATGAAGAAATAAATATAATTCTTATCCTCTTGGGTTTTCTGGTTTTGTTTGTGTGGTGTGTTTGGGGATTCTTTTAGGTTTGGTGGGTGATGAGGTGTATTTGCATCAAGCTCCTAAGACAGGACTCTTGTGTTGAGTTTGGAAGGACACAAAGGTATAATTTACTTAAGCAGCAGCTTGCAAATTTATTTTTTTTTTAATGCTGATGGTAGCTTTAATTCCAGCTGGAATGTAGGACTTGAATGTTCCCTGCCCCAGAACACAACGCTATGGTAGAGGTGATGCAGTTATACCCAGACTGTTCAATTAAAAGACTTAAAGATAGTTCTTTGTAGATTACTTTTCTGTAAAGAAAGATGCTGTGCTCCACTTCCATGCAGTACTAATGCTTCTGCTAAGTTGTTTTGATTTCTTTGTTGCCTTTGTGATTTGGTGAGACTTTTCCACTGGAATGCAGGCTGACGCCATGAAATTGCTGCCTGATAGTAGTTAGATGCACCTTGCTTTTGTTGGCAGAAATACTGTGTCCCCCATTACTAATCCCCAGAGGCATCTCAACACTTTCTGCAAAATTTTCTGTTAAATCTGAGTCTCACTGACTGTGACTATTAGGAAGTTATGACTTGGGGAAAGTGCTGATTAGTTTTGTCTTTTTCTTTAAATTGAACAGTACAGAGACTGAGGAAGGTAATTTGTCATGAAGTTTAGAAACAATTAAAAACCCCCAACAAACGGTATTCGTGCAGGAGCACATGCAAACAGCTGAATTAATTTAATGCTTCCTTATTTATGTTAAAGGAGAGCATAATTCCAAGGTTGTGGCACATATTGGGGATGAAGATTTTACGGTGCGAATCAATACTGATGGAGAAGAATACAATATCGAGGTATGCTTTGCTGTGGAAAACTGTATCCAGACAATCACCTTCTTTTCCTCTGGGTGTTCCTCTTCCTTGTTAGTTATGTTGACACTTCTGTAGCTCAAACTAGATTTGATGGTAGTGTTTGTTTTGGGGTGAGGAGAGAGAGAAATAAGAAACCAATTTGGCTTGCAAGCGTTGACTTTTATTAGTGAGTGACATTCTCTGACAGTTGCATGTTTTAAGTACATCAGGGAGAAGGTATATTTTAAACAGGAAGGGGTTTCAGAAATAAATGGATAATGTCAGAAATTGGTGGTGATCATGGCCTTTAACAAACTGTAGCAGTCTAAACAGAGTCAAAATCAGTGAAGCTTTTTAAACTGGCTTTGTTACATCTTGGAAGTTTTCCCATTTTTAGAGCTGCATTGAAAATTGATATTTTATCTGAAAATCGGTTATTTTTCCCTACTCCCTTGTTTTTCACCATTTTCCTTGCTTGTGTTATTTTGAACTCTTGGTTCAAGAAAAATTCAACAAATACATAATTAGAGACTGTAATAATGAGATGTTCAGTGCAGTATATTCCCAGACACAAGCAGTATTTGAATGGCTGAATAACAGTAATTATGGCTGAGTGTTATATGGATATTGTAATTGTCTCCAAACCCAAAGATACGCAGAATTATGGGTAAACCTGAGAAATATAGTCATGTTAAAGTATAAAAATGTGAAATGCTCAAATCACTGTACTTGAGTTTTATATTGAGAACACACAGCATCTGTTTGCTTGTGATGTAAAGCATGTTTGTGTTTGTGCTCCAGGGCAGTCGTAGGTGTCCCTCGTTTCTCCGTGCAGCCAGCCCCCTGTTCCTGGCTGGCTGTGTCTGTGCAGCTGGGGGCAGGCAATGGTGTGCAGCCTCTGGCTTGCCCTGCTGCCTCGCTGGTGCTGTCCCCAGGTCAGCTTTGGCTACTGACAGCCCTGGATGAGATGATTCCTGTGCACAGTCTGTTCCCCAAAGGCAGCATGGACAAAGCTGCTCTGCCATTTCCTGCTTTTGTTTTCAAGGTAGTTGTGTATAGTTGGGAAGGGCTGTGGGCCGTTGTGTAAATCACTGTTGCCCTCACACCTTGCCTTAGTGTGTGAAACCTTCAGTTTTCTGCTGCAGACATGTGGCTGCTGACATAGCACAACCTTCATGTTCCAGGACGTTTTGCTGTGAAATGAAAGCACAGTGTTCTGAATGATGGCTGGCTAAAGTGGGAAGAGCCCTGCTTAAGGGCCAGAGGAGACCCAGAGCCAGGTGCACTATGTTGTACATGTAGGCAGTCTGTGCTGCTTGGCTTTGGCCAAAGAACTGACCCTGTCTGTGTCATATTTGGTGGCGTTGCTTTAGCTTTGACATTCAGATAAAAATAGGACCTGTCAGTAAAGTAAAATATTATTTGTGTGCATCTGCTATGGGAATTGGTGTCTTTCCTTGAGATTTCATGGTCTTCTTTGGTTTTGGAGACATTTTCATGCTTGTGACTTGGGTATCTATTGAACATCGAAGAGCCCACATTCTGCTGTGTGCTTAAAGGCTCTCTGTTACCTGCCTCCTCCTGTGCTTCTGGTCAGTGCCTTTGTTAGCAGTTAAAGATATCCTTCTGGCTCCATGCTCTTGCAGAGGGGAGCAGAGGAACCTGAGAAGCCTCTTCAGCTTGTTCAGACTCTGAGGAGAAGAAAAATTCTCTCCTGTGGCCTTATTAGGTAGCTGCCACTACTTTGTTAAGATGCTCTCAGACTTTTGGATTCCCATGTAACACAAGAGAGTTGACTTCTGTTGGCTTTCTTGGGGATGTCATTTTGTCAGTGATTTGTTGCTGTGGGTGAAGTGCACTTGTGTGTGTAGACAGAAAGCTATGGAGATACAATGGTGCGTACATAAAGTGTTTTACTTATCTAGACTTTGGGTTCACTGTGTTCCTAACTTCTTGTGCTGTCAGCCACTGTGGAGATTTGTAGATGATGTGGAAGATGAAAGACTGCTGGTCTACAGATCTGAAGATATCAAAGATTTCTCAAGGTTGCAGTCCCCCAAAGTATGTGGTTATTTAAAGCTGAGTGAAAATGAACTGTTGCCAAAAGGACTGGAAGACAGGAAACAAAATGAAGGTGAGTGTCCATACCTTGAGAGAGCAGCATCTGTGAAACAGATTAGCTCTTTCAATTCACTGTGGGCATGGAGGGGGAAGCAGTAGTCCTTATGCCTCTTTAAACAACTTTGTACTTCTGTGCACTGTGCAGCAGGACCTCTTTGGCCTCTGTGGTCACTCAAGGAGTCCAGCTTGAGCTATGATGGGGTTTTGAGAGTTTTTGGTCCCTCTTTCCTCTGTTCTTTGTTGTGTCAGCAAAAGTTGGGGTAATGACTACGAACAGGAGGAGGAGAGGTGTTATGGCTGTGGTGATGACCATAAAAGCTCTGTAGGTAAATCTGATAAATAATTCAGTGCTATGCATTCTTTTCCTTACTGTAAGTTTGAGGACTGTTAGGAAGACAAAATTTAAAAATAGCTATTAAAAAAAAGCCCAAAACTAAAATGATACATCCCCATTGTTCTCCCAGGAGCCCACCCACACTCACATTCAAGTCTTATTTAAGGCCAGTAGATTTAGCAGAGGTAGAGTATTAAGTGTTTGTTTGAAATCCTTACTTTAGGAAGCACCCATCGGAAGAAAAGATCCATTCCAGAGAACTCCAAAAACACGTGCAAGATGTTAGTAGTGGCAGACCATCGTTTCTTCAAGTACATGGGCCGTGGGGAAGAGAGCACCACTATAAACTACTTGGTAAGTAAATGTACCCTGTTCAAGTTTGCTGGCATAGATGCAGGAAAACACACTGCTGCAGTAGTTAAAACAACATACAACTTATTCTACTTTTGTACACACAGCTTTTACCTGGGAGAGTGCTAAATCATGCTTTAAAAATATTCTATAATGAAGCTAATGTAGTTCAGTAGTCTTCAAATTTCACTCAAAAGTAAATTCCTTCCTGTCATATACTTCTGTTGGCTATGCCGTTTTCTCCCCAGGAGCTTCTCTTTCCTCAGTCAGAGCTCTAGAGTCTCCTGGATTTTGAAATCACTGCAAATGATCTAGCCATCTTTAAAGTTCTAGCATGTTTAATGAGAAGTTAAAGCAACTCATATAGATCTTCTTTTCCAAATTCTTTCAGGATTTTCTGTCCAGAACAATAAATTAGAAGCAGGCCCAGTGAACAACTTGTTTGGTTGTACACTGGTGGTGTGGATTAACCCCAGCAGGCAGCTCAACCTCAGGCAGCCACTTGCTCTCTCCTCCCAGATGGAATGGGGAGACAATCAGAAGGGTAAAGGTGAGACAACTTTTAGGTTGAGATAGAAACAGTTTAATAGCAAAAGCTGTTCCCAGCAGCAAAGCAAAACAAGGGGATTAATTCACTGCTTCTCATCAGCAGGCAGGTGTTCAGCCATCCTCAGGGAAGCAGGGCTCTATTGTTGTACCAATTACTGACTGACCCAGCTGAAACACTGGGGTTGTCTATCTGACAGGTTTCTGTGAACTAGAACAAGGCCTACCCACAGCCTTTCAGCAGAAAGGGGGATTATGGGGTTTTGGGGACTGCAGATTAAACAAATGAAAACAGGTTTGGAGGTCTGTTGTTTGTCTAAAATCTCTTTCTGAGCTTTACTCTTTGAAATGCTAATTACTCTGTTGCACTTTTGCTGGCTTTTTGACCTTTCTGTCCCCAGAAATGCTTTTACATTCTCCAGGTGAGGGGGCCTCGTTTGGTGTGTTTGCAGAGGTGCTCTTATCTCAGCATCTGATAAGTGCTGAGGCTGACCCCTGTTGTGTTTCCTGGGTAGATGGGTAATGTTAATAACACAGTGATTGGAAAACTAAAGCATAAACTATTATTGAGTGGTTCTGAATGTTACTTCTCAGCAAGTTTGGTGGTTTATATTGAGTAGAAGGTGGTTTTTTAAGAGAACAGCTTGAAAAGAGAAGTATTGATTGTGAGCACTGACAGGAGACTTTCTGGAACCTTGTGCCTGAACCATAATGAGGAAATAATAGGTTTTTGGCTGGGTGAGGGAAGCAAGCCTGGGGGGTCAGTTAAACTAATTAAGCACCATGCTGAAACAAAGCAGTAAAACCAGCTCCCTCCTCTGCCCCTCCCCTGAAAGAAATCTGGAAAATTAGTGTTTGAAAAAGGGTTTTACAAAATGTCTTGTTCTTAATATTATTGCTATTCCACTACACAAATAAAAGTGATAAGTGGAAAAGTTTGTGCTAGTTTTTTATGATGGAAAATTTTCAAGTATAGTGGATAATACTGATCCAAAACCAACAGTACTTGGATACAGGGAGTTTGTTTTGTTACCTTACACAAGGTTCAGTTTGAATTCAAGTGACTGTTTCTAGGTAAGTGTGTAGCAGTTTCTCTGAATGTCTTTTGCTCCATGAAAGCTCACTTGGGTGACTTGTTTTCTCTTCCACACAGATTGAACTGATAGACAGAGTAGATGACATCTACCGAAACACTTCCTGGGACGATGGAACCTTCAATGGGTACGGCATACAGATAGAGCAGGTATTCACTGCACTCTGCAGAGGGCTTCCAGGTTAAAGGAACATGGTTTAAACAGCAGTGTTTCTGACTATTTTGTCTGGGTTAGACCTAAAATAATAAAATCCTACATTATTAACTTCAGCAAGGAGCACTCTGAAATACCATCTTGCCAGTGTTAATGATCTGACATGATGCCCGTTTTCAGTTCCTTGCAGTGTTTGAGATGCGAATTTTCAGGGAGAGTCTTTCCATATTTATTCCTGATTCAAAAGTGCATTTTTCACCTGAACATGTGCAAATTTTGTTTCATTCAGACATGCTCGTGCATTTATTTCAAATATCTGTCGCTAGTGCTTGGCTTACAAAGCCTGAGTAGGCCTGAAACCCAGGTGAAAACAATCTTGCCTGAAGAGCTTTAATGACTCCGTTAGACATAATGCTAGTGTAGAGTCTTATATATGGACACAGGGAGTGTCGTGACTTCAGTTTCTATGATGGTGTCTTGAATTTAGTGCACAGAAATCTGCAAAACAGCATTAAAAACAGGAGAACTCCATCAGCTCAGCATACTGCAAGAGCTATGTTGGGGAACATGGAGACTAATGGTACAAGCCAGGTGCCCCTTTCCTGGGAAAAGATCTGCAGGCATAAAGGAGGAGCGTTACTTGGGCAGGGAGGAGATAGAAAACATGATTAACTAATTCTGGATTACTGGGAAAGGGGCAGTCCTTTAACATACATACTGGTTAGCTAGAACTCTGAAATTATTTGGCGTTATTTATACTGATTATATTTTTCTGGGGTTTTTCTAAAAGTAAAAGGAATCTTGGAGCAGAATTTTATATGAAAACTTCTGATGTTATCCTGTAAAAGGGTTACTTACAATGTAGTTATGATTTAGGTGGTGTATTTAACTAGCAGGGGCTGGAAAGTTAATATTTGAATCATTCTGAGACTGAATTTTTCTCCTTGGATATCTATTGAGATATTTAAAATTACATTGAAACAACTTCTGTAGCTATAAAATTGACAAAAATTCCTGTTCATTGTTGTTGCCCTTTTTGACTTGTAGATTATCATCCACAACGAGCCAAATCCTGTAAAACCTGGAGAAAGACATTATAATATGGCAAGAAGTTACCCAGATGATAAGAAAGATGCCTGGGATGTGAAAATGCTGCTAGAGGTAGGTTGTAACCCTTGAAAAATCATGCCCCTTAAGACAATTGCTCATTCATATGGCTGCTCTGTAGTAATGGGTGAAAGTCCTCTGCTCCCTCTGCATGATGTGTAGATGTCACATAAAGTCAAACCAGCTGCTGTGCCCTGTAGCCCTTGGTAAAGGGCTCCCTTGCATAATTACAGAGCAGACATTAATTAGTCTTATTAATGTGGTCTGAGTCAGGCAGTCCTGATTTGTCTGGCCCTGAGACTGGCTGCCTTGTGACCTTCATCAAGTTATTGTACTTGGCTTTTCCTCCCTGTGAAAAGGGAAAATGAATAGACAAGTTATGTAAATGAATGTGTACAGTGTGCTTGGGCATTAGTTTCGTTTCCTGCAGCTCTGCAGGTCAGTTAAATAGCTGCTGTTTTCTGACTTAACCAGATCTAGGAGGTACTTGTCTGGCACGTTAAATAAATGTTATCTATAGACTTCTAACAAATACTGTCAGCTAACAGGGATTTGACTTTTTTTTTTTTTTAAGCAATTTAGCTTTGATATTGCAGAGAAAGCAGCTCACGTGTGCCTTGCTCATCTCTTCACCTATCAAGACTTTGACATGGGAACGCTTGGACTGGCTTACGTTGGCTCTCCCAGACCTAACAGCCATGGTGGCATTTGTCCTAAAGGCAAGGCTTCTTTGTCTTCTCTCCCAGTTGTGGGTTGGAAGCTAGTTTTTGTTATTCATGTTTAATTCTTTCCTCCAACTTTCATGGGTATTTGCACAGACTGTGGGAGCTGGATTTTTACATAGAAGGGATGGCTATTTTTTTTGTCTGGAGCTGGAAAAAGCGGGATCAAAGTCACTAAACAAAGTCACTGAGCTATCTGGTGTGAACAGACTGTATAGAAAAAACTCTGTTCTAAGGGCTGCTTTGTGTGGGCACATCCTGCAGTGCTTCTGGAATGGCAGATGCTCTTGTCTTGGAAATTTTTGCTGGTGCTTTACTGCAGTACATGAGCTGTTGGAGCTGTGCTTGAAAGATTCCCAGCTCCAAAAACTGGCAAGAGGCAGGGTCTCACTAGCGAGCCTGTGAGAACAATAAAGCTGTAAAGCTGTTAATTTCCCTGGACAAGTACTCCTCTCTTCCCAAAAGTACCCTGAAGCGCAAGAAAAATGGTTCTCAATTTTAATTTATTTCTCACTCTTTCAGCTTATTACAGTCAAATTGCAAAGAAGGATATCTATCTGAACAGTGGCTTGACCAGCACCAAGAACTATGGGAAGACCATCCTCACAAAGGTAGAAGACTATCCTCCTCATATGTGTGTGCTGGTGATGTGTACCATGGGATTGTGACAAGCTCCTGTGCTCTGTCAGAAAAGAGCTGCTGGCTTTCCATTTGAGTGAGATCTCTAGGGACAAAGAATCATGAAACAAAAATAATCTTTTTTGTTGTAGCTGACAAGGGGAGACAGGACTGAATGGAACTGAAAATTGAACTCACTGTGAAACAGGAACAGAAACAGCTAGTGTCTCATAGGAACTGTAGTTTCCTAGATATAAACAGGTTTTTGTCTAAAGATGAATTTAAATGTGTTTTGTTTTAACAAAAAATCCCCAAATAACAAAATTCTTAACAAAACAAACCCTCAAACAGAACAAGGCAGACAAAGTAGGAGGCTTAGTTTGAGCCTTTTTATTAAATTCGTCCACCTGATTTTTGTGTGTCCTGAGTAATTAGAGCAGAGAACAGTATAGTAGACAGGGCTTATTAGTGCTAATACTAAGCTTAATGTAAGCTGATGCTTGCTGTATTTTTTCCATACTTTATGAGATAGTAAATGCACAAAGGCCTAAGTATGAGCTTTGTATCACTTGTAAAGACACCAGAGCAGTGTCTGTGTCTGCCTCTTTTAAATCTTTGAAGTTGGGCATATTTTGCTTTTGCTGACTTCTCAGCTGTGCTTTTCTGTAGCGTGATTATAATAGGAATTTATAATTGATGTGTGGGCTAAAACTTGGCACAGAAGCTGTCAAGAAGATAGGGGGAAAAAGACAGTAAAGCTTTGTGTTAGAGGGATGTTGACAGAGAGCTCTAGCAATAGCTGTTGCCATGCTATTTGCATTTGTTCCATCTCCAGACTGGAGTTGTGCCTTAGATTACAAAGGAGGTTTAGTTTTCTGTCTTCCCAGTGGCAAGCTTAGGGCTTGGGATGATGGTTCACATTGGTTTCACAGGGAAAGTGCTGCATGGTTTCCACTTTGGTTTTAAAAGAACAAAACCAAAACAACCTCCTTAAAACTCTTCTCCAAATGAAACACAGTGAAGCCTGGGAGGGATGCCTGGGCAGCTCTCCTGTCTCTGGCTCCCACATTAGCCATGCTTAGACACGGACAGGGCAGCTCATGGCAGTCCTTGGTCCTTTCCGTGCCCACACAGCAGCTGCAGCAACAGTTCCTCTCCAGGACTGCCCAGTCTCCTTGTGGTTATCTTTATTTCTGTGCGAGTTGTCACCTTGTGAGCGTGACACCATCTGCTGGGGAAGGCGCTGTGGGAGGTGCACAGCGAGCAGAGCCAGTTTGGGATCCTCAGCACAGGCAGGCGTGCCTTGCATAAATGATGTTGGAAATCCATCCCTGTTGGGCCACAATTGTCTTTCCTAGAAATCATGCAGTAGTGGAGTTTATTCAGCACTCCAAATGTCATTGTCCATTTAGAAGAAACAACTCTAATGGCAAGATATGTTAAACAAGAGATTGACTAATTGTAGTAGCTGGTGTTTGTTTGGATTGGGTTTTGTTTTAACTTTTTATGCCTTCCAGCTACACAGAAGTAAATTTCATATTTAAGCATCTGCATTGCCTTGCAAACAAGTTTGAATTGGTATTCCAGGACAGCATTTTGCTTTTAACAGTGATTTAATGTTCAAATCTAGTCCTTGAACTTAACTTTGAAAAGGACCACAATTTTATTTACCTTCATTTCTCCAGAAAACCAGAAAAATGTTTATGGGAAATTCCCTATTGTCTTGCTGTATTTTAGTATTGCTAGTGGCCTAGAAGTAGCTGGGATCTTCTGTCCTTTACTGGTCAGACTAATTTTTTCCAACATTGTTTTTTTCATGTTCAAAAAAGGAGGCTGACCTGGTTACAACACATGAACTTGGACATAACTTTGGAGCAGAGCATGATCCTGACAGTCTGCCAGAGTGTGCCCCCACTGAAGACCAGGGTGGGAAATATGTAATGTATCCTATTGCTGTCAGTGGGGATCATGAAAACAACAAGGTATGGTGGTTTAGTTTTGCATCAACACAAAAGTTTCTGCTGTGATCAGTGACCCTTTGCATGGCAAATCTATTTAGTTAATGATTCCTGTAGTTTGAAACCACCAGAATGTAATGGGTTAGCCATAAGAAAACATTTGCATGCAGTTGGGTTCTCTGCAAGATAAGCTCATCTTTGGAGTCTGGGTTTCACTGGAATTTATAGCATGTCAATGTGCGTTTTAATTAATTGTTTGTAATTACCCGTGGCCATATGTTGCTACAAGCAAGTCCCAGCAAGAGTCAAATCCAAGACCTTCAGTACCACACAGCATTGGGGTGGTCCATAGCTGCTGTTGGAGAGGGGCTGCCAGGTGCCACAGCCGTGGTGGAAGCTGGCCCTGGCAGTGTGGAATTGGCCTTGTGCCTGTTCTACAGATGAGAAACCCAGATGAGCAGGGGATGGTTGGCCTGCAGTGTGCTCTGACCTGTGGCTGTGCCCAGCCCCTCTGCCCAGAGGCAGTGCTATCTGTGCCTCTTGCTGCAGCTTCACATCCTGTCCTGGGGCCGCTGAAGCGTGGAGAGCTGGAGTTGTCTCTGAGCCAGGCTGCGTGGGGGAGTCCCTGCAGTGTGCAGCAGTGTCTGTTACTGACCCAGCTGTTACTTTCCCATCTTAAAATTTTTCCGAGGTATCAAGCTGACAGTACAAAGGGAGTAACTGCTTTCTGGGATGCCAGAACTCAGAGACATAGGGAGGCTGTGGCTGTCTTAAGATGCCAGATGTTGACAAAAGGGTACACTCAGTGCTGCTTTTTCCTCCTGTGACTCTGTAGATGTTCTCAAGCTGCAGCAAAAAATCCATCCATAGGACCATAGAGGTCAAGGCCCAGGAGTGCTTCAAAGAGCGCAACAACAAAGTATGTGGGAACTCCAGAGTGGATGAAGGCGAGGAATGTGATCCTGGCCTCTTGTACCAGCTGGCTGATCCCTGCTGCTCTGCAGACTGTAAACTGAAAGATGGTGCCAAGTGCAGGTAAGGGGAAATGAGCTGCAGCTTCTTTTTACACAGGAGAGAACGTTGGGTTGGGCTGAAAACTCCTAAAGCCACCTGCAGTATCACAGGCCTCTTTCCTGGCTTTAAGGCTGAATGTGTGAGCTCACAACAGTGAAAGATTTCATGAAAGGCTTCTGTGTGTATGCATTAATTTTTATAGCATTCTATTTTCCTGAGAAGTGTCAAGAGCCACAGGCTTGCAAATTATTATTGTGTTGTCATTGTTATTACTACCATTATTATTAAGCAAACTTAGGTGATCAAAAAGCATTTAAAAATATCCTGTGCACACTTTCTGTGCAAATGCAAGTTTTGTTTTTATTGGAAGTGGCTTTTTACATTGGTACATACTGGTAATTCCAGACTGCTGCAAAATATGTTTGAGCAGACAGCACAGTGACTGCACTAAATGACTCCTCTTTCTGTTGTTGCTTTTTGGGGTGTTCATGGCCTTGTTGCAATGCAGTGTCCAATCTTTTTTTTCAATAGTTCAGCTCTACACCATGTAACATCAGAGAGCTTGTGCAATTCCTGTTGTTTAGCAAGAACATCCATGTGTTTTAATAATTTTTTTTTTTTACTAAGGGCTTTCTTGTATTAGGTGAGAAAATGAAAGTAAGGACAATGCAGAATACAAAGTAGGAAACCTTCAGGACAAACAGAAGGGGGAGAAGTGTTTGGGGAAGGAAAGGGTGAAAGATCTTGTCCTAAGTTGCAGAGCAGGTTACAAGGATGATCCAAGTGCCTTGAATAAATACAAGGGTCCCTCTGTTGTCTCTCAATATATTGTACTTTCTATGTGATTTGACCTTCAATACATGAAGAGTGAGTATGTATGTAGAAAGGTGGTTGTGGGAGGGGGCAGAGAGGACAAAGGTTGAATCAATGAGTCAGTCTCCAAGAAGTAGCTTTTTATTTCCTAAACATCTTTTTTCTCTGGCTTTGTCACAGGTGTACTTATTTTTTAAAAATTGGTTAATATTTATTTATTTCATTTTGATCTTTCCTCAGTGACCGAAACAGTCCTTGCTGTAAAGGCTGCCAGTTTGAAAGTGCACAGAAGAAATGCCAGGAAGCCATAAATGCCACTTGTAAAGGAGAGTCTTTTTGCACTGGTAGGATGTGGCTTTGTCCCCTGCATGTCAGCTAGCCAAGTGCTTCAGGCTCAGTGTCCTGTTCAGCCCACTTTCAGACTAGTGCCCTTTAGTCATCCGGTGCATGTAATTTTAGAGACCAGTTAAGCATCACAATATGCTCCTATAATGAGTTTCATTGTAGTTCAGAGTCACTTTGTGATTTATTGCCCAGAACTACATAAAAAAGGTTGATTTTTAAATTTTTTTTGTTTCTGTCCCTTAAAAGAAAGAAAAAAAAGCAAAACAGAGTGTGTCCCTGGGAGGGAACAAGAATGAATTTTGCATAGAAAATGTGGAATTACTGCAGCACTGCTTCATTTCCCCACTTGTTTACTTCCTCCTCATAGTCTTTGTTGGAGCCAGGGAGTCAAGTCAGTGTGTGCTTTGCCAGGGGGGGCTCCAGGGTCTGCACCTACTGTTTGGCTGCCAGTGCACAATGCCCGAGCTGTTGAAAGCCTCCAGAGCTTCTGCTGCCTCTCAGAGCAGCTGGCAGGCAGCCTGCAGTTGAAAGCCAAGAAAAAGCTATTGGGGTTTTCCTGGGATAAGTCTGTATTTCCATTATTTTCCTTCTTTCTTCTGCACACTTAGGTTCTCTGCCCTTTGCTCTAACCCAGTCCTCCCACTCTGCTGACTTCCATCTGCAGGGAACAGCAGTGAGTGTCCCCCTCCGGGGAACGCTCCGGATGACACCGTGTGCGTGGACATGGGGAAGTGCAAGGATGGGGAGTGTGTTCCTTTCTGTGAGAGGGAGAAGAACCTGCGGTCCTGTGCTTGCAATGGTGGGTGACACGGACTGAACTGAAACGGGACTGGGACTGAAATTTGTATTTCATCTCTGCTCCTTGGAGAGTGCTGTCTTCACTGTGGGCTGGCCTCTTGGAGGGCTGAGTTTATGGTTTCTGGAAAAGTTTGAACTGTTGGGTTTTGTCAGCTGTTCTCTGTTTAAAAAGGGAATGTGAATGTCCTCCTGTCTTCCGATGGTTTGGGTTGAATTAAGATGAGACTTAGGCTCTGACACTCCAGCTAAAGGAGAGGACACTCTCCTACTTTCCAGCTCTGCCACAGATGGATAAGAAGGGATTGTAAGGAGATTCCAACCAACCTCTGGATCTAGCATCTGGCAGAGGAGCAGTGGCCTGCAGCAAGGGATTAAATAAAGATTTCAAAGAGATGAAAGTGCCTTGAGAATATAGAATCCCCAGCTTAATTCCCCTTCTAACCTCCCTGGCAAATACTTCTGCCAGTGATTTTCCTGCTCCTTTGCTGTCCATATTATCCCCTAAATGTGGGAAAGCAGCTGGGAGTAGGATGAAAACTTCACAGGGGCAACAGAAGGAACTGCTATGAGCCCCACTGTTTGAGATGGAGGAGACAGCTGGATAGCTGAGGAGACAGGTGCCTAGAGGACTCAGAGCCCAAGAAATATTTTAATTTGTCTTTTTGGATGTGCTTGGAACCTCTTCATTGGTCTGTTGATTCGTGCAGCTTGGAGAACTTGGTCCCACTGTACCCCTTAATATGTTCCACAGGGCACATGATTGAGTTTTAGGCTTGATTGTCATAGTGCCCAAAATTGGGCAGCTTGGTCCTGCTTTGCCTGTGGGGAAGCTGGTCAGGACTATGCTCAGCCAGGAGACACAGGGGGTTGTGGTTTGCTTTGTGCTTCCAAGGAATGAGTTTGCTGCTTTGTTTCAGAAACTGATAATTCCTGCAAGGTGTGCTGCCGGGACGAGCAGGACAGGTGCACGCCATACGTGGATGCCAACGACCAGTTCCTGTTCCTGCGCAAGGGCAAGCCTTGCACTGTGGGGTTCTGTGACACAAATGTAAGTGTGCCCAGCTCTGCTCTGCTCTGCTCAGGGTCTGAGTCCTCAGGGAGGAGGACCGTGCTGGGGAAGAGAAGCCAAAGCTTGAGCAGGGTAATGAGTTTTAACTCTTAATGGGGTAAATATTAGAGAGCGTTGGAGGCTGTGGGTGTTGGAGTTGTGCAGAGACCCATGCAAGGGGAAGCTGTTACCTTCTGGAGCTGCTCATTACCCCCTCTTCTGCTGCTGCTCATTAATTCCTCTGCTGCTCCCCACAGCTCAGCCAGGGACCCTGCACGGCTCAGCAGCCTGGCACCGTGCACAAAGGAGGAGACAGCGCTGCCATAAGCTCGGTTAGGTTTGCAGCGCTTGCCTTTTCAGTTGTTCCTGTTGACCCAATTAGTTTTTATTCCAATAATTCAGGTCAGAGAGCAATCCCATGAAAATCCAGCCAGCAATATCTGAAGTGGGGCAGTGAGCCTGTGGCAGCGAGACTGGTGGCTTACTGGCATTCAGTGGCCTTTTCTATGGTACAGCTGCACAGACACCTGCAGACCCCAGTGGCTGGAGCTAAACTGGGTGTTAGCAGAAGTGAACTTGGGAGGGCATGTCCCAGTCCTTGCTGGCAGAACTGGAAGATCAGAGTTATACTGCGATAAACCAGCACAGCCAAATCTGAGAGTGAGTTTGTCTGTAACCTTGGACTCCTGAGAGCTGCAGCCTTCTTTGTGGATAATGGGAACTGAGGCTTCCAATGTTTAAATCTCTCCAGAAACATCAGCTTTATGTCCCCTAACATGGGCCAAAGGTGGACTGGATTTTGCACGTTTCGAACAAAAAAATTACCTGATTCAGACCACAATTGAATTGAAACTGGCTTGATAAAAATAAAGGCAGTAGAAGTGGACTGCTGCTATTGGGCATGAGTGTAATTGTGTATTCAGAATGTAAGTGAAGTCATGCTGTGTCTGTAGTTCTCATTTCATTACTATCATTGTACCTCCCTCTCCAAGAAGGCAGTACTTAATTCTTGGGTAGCATAAGATTATTTGGTTGCTTTTGCAGGGCAAATGCGAGAAGCAAGTACAGGATGTGATTGAACGATTTTGGGATTTCATAGACCAACTCAGCATCAATACTTTTGGTAAGATACATAATCATATCCTTTGGAGATTTTTGAGTTCATGACATGAACCTCTAAAGCCTCGGGGGGAGTTAGCTGCCTGGATTTATTCACCGTGTGCAAGGGTAGCACAGCTGTGCTTGTGATATATCGAAGTGTATTTTTGCCTGAAGTTTAACACTACTGATCTCACCTTTTAAAGCTGAAAGGATGGGAGATTGTTTTGCATTTTTGTACTCCATTTTTTCTAGGCATCTTCCAAGGTTCTTGTCTGAATACTAAGAACTAGGTCGATTAGAGAAAAGGAAATAACAGTCAGTCTCTTTAGAGGTCAGGTAGATTCAGCAGGGTATAAAGTGGGCCTCTCAGTGGGATTTAAATGTCAAGAAAGGGAGGGGAACACTTCCTTTCTCTGTCATTTAAGAAAACCAGAGGTCACACACCTCAAGCTGTGTCTGTGCAGAGTCACTCCCTGGGACAGAGTGGGTCTCCTTGGTCTTGATCCCAACTGTGCAACCCAAGCAGGTGTCACCTCACCCCAGGTGTCACTCCTGATGTCTCACTCCGTGTTAGTGGCACCAGGCAAAACTCGTGGTGGTTAAGCTGGTGCTGTGTCATGAGCTCTAACTGTGTGTGCTCATGGCACCGCTGTGCCTGCACAGTGCAATTATCTGAGCTGCAGCTTTTCATTTCAAGTTTCAGGGACAAAATATTGTTTATGAGGTAACTGATAAAGCTGTTTAGCCTGCTTGGATAAAGGCAGTTTTTGAATCTTTGACATCCAAATATTTTGTTTGTGGAGGCAGGTAGAGATCACATGACTGTTCAGAATTTGGTAATGGACTCGCAGCGTGTCTTGTATAAGCTTGGCTGGCTCAGTATAGGCTGTTCCAAAACAACTCATATTCAGTATTAGAGCCTCAGCATTTCTCTTCAGAGAAAATAGAGAAAAACCTGTTATTGTTAACATACTATATAGAATTTTTAAAAATTGTGTGATTTTTATCTTTGCCTGCTCCAAAATAGGCAGCCTGTGCTTCTCTAAGCAATTCTGAGCCTTCAGTTGCCTGAACAGTGGCTGCAGAAGGGGGGATGATAGATGTGTGTGTTCATGAAACAGTATTTGGGTAACTGACAGATCTGAACTGGTTTCACAGGGAAGTTCCTAGCGGATAATATAGTGGGCTCTGTGCTTGTCTTCTCCTTACTGTTTTGGATTCCTCTCAGCATCCTTGTGCACTGTGTGGTGAGTAAGCTGTCTTTGAGATGACTGCTCTGTTGGATTTTGCTAGGAGAACACCCTTCATATGGGAAGTGGCAGATGGCTGTGGGAGAAATGATGGGAAGCTTTTAGCAAACCCTGGGGGGAAATCCAGCATATGTAAGGCTTACTGCTCCTTCAGTAGGCAAAACTCTTGCTAAACTCTGCCAGGCTCTGGCAGACCCAGTGCTCCCATGACTATTCCCTGGAGCCTTTCCCATCCTTTCCCAGGCAGATTTTCTTTCTCTGCCTTCTGAGTTCCACCCAAGTATAATTTTGTTATTTTTAACATTAAAAACAAAGTCTTCTAAAGCCCTGTGAAGAAATGACACCCACATTTTGAGAGAAGACCTGGAGTGGGAAGTGATCTTAGTTGATTTTGGGTGGATGGGTAAAGAGAGTCAGTGAGCTCATGGCCACTGGGAGTGTGGATATGTGGTGTGCTGCTGACAGCAGTGTGGGCTTAGAGCAAAGGGGTGCTGTGCCTACAGGCACTCCTGGGATGAATGGGAAGGCATGGGAAGTAGGGAAGCCCCACAAAGTGCTGAGTCCCTGCAGGAAAAAGGAGTCTTTGCCTTCGGGAAATTAACTTTCTTATTTTGTTGTGTGTTTTTCAATAGGACAAGAAATTGGACAAGCAGTATGAGGAGAACACAAAGTCCCTGTTTTGCCCCAGTGTAAGTTGCTATCCAAGTCTGAATTGGCAGAATGCTGTCCCATGTGTATTGAAAAACCAGAACCTCAGGTGTCTGCAGAATATCTACCAAAAGTGTAGTAAGAGAGCCCCAGAGCCCCATGCTGCAGACGGGTGAATCCGTGAGAGGGGAAGCTGGTTTCTGAACAAGCCTCTGTTCACTCTTACCAAGCACTGCAGCATGGCAGGGTCTGATTCTCCCTTCCTGTAAGAGCTGAGCCTTGTTGGCAGAACCATCTGGTGCAGTAGAGAGGGGCAGGAACTCTGCCCTGCAGAGCACAGCTTCACCCATGTCCGGCATCCCCTCGGCACGGTGCACTCAGCAGCACCAGCCACAGGCTGCTTCTTACCAGCCAAGTGGAGTCACTGGAGCATGAGGCTCAAAAATCTCTGCAAAATGCAGTGTCTGCTGCAGAATGGCTGTTTGCAGGAGGTGCCTTCTAGCAGCCAGATGTGCTACAGCCTTCCAGTTGCTCCAGTGTCACATCAGTGGCAATTCTCACATTGCAGATAATGAGCTGGAAAGAGGGGAAGAGCAAAAAAGTGCCAAGATAAATTTTAATTACAGTCCAGCACAGGACACCTTGTGACAGAGTTTTGGATATCCTTTCCTGTGCTTTGACAATCCAGTTCCTATTAAGAACTAAATATTAAGGAAAAGTTGTTATGTTAGGTGAGGGGAAAAAAAGCCTTGCAGAGCTTTTCCTTGTACAACCATTGCAAGAAGCATACTGAAGTTGGAGACTGCTGAGGCAGAGTGCCTCTGTCATCTACTGTGACAGAACTGAGGGTGATCTTAGTTTGAGTGCCCCATAGCTGTGACATGAGAAAAGTTATCTTAGTGCTTCTTACCTGCATTCAGTTGAGAAAATCCCAGAGGCAGGAGAGAGAGCATAGGTATAGCCAGTGATCTCCTTGCACCGGCAACAGTTTAACAAACAAATTTTGTGTCTTTTGAATCTGCTGAGGTTGGAGAATTGGGAAATGGTAGCAGGTAAACATCTCTCTCTTCCCAGTATTACCATTTGCTGAAGTCCTTGGGGAATTTTTATGATTAAAGATCTCTGGATATTTTTCAAACCATGCTGAAATAGTAGCAGACATCAATGGACTTGAACTTAATCTGGGTTGAGTTACAATGACACTGATCCCAAGTGTTTGACCCTGTGTTCAGTGAAGTTCTTGTACATGAAACCATGAGCTCTCCAAGTTGGAGGACTGGAATGAGCTGTACCTTGGATTGTTTCCCTACACTGAGCTCTGTGCCATGTGGCTTGACCCTGCATTTCTAGTCCTAGGTTTGCCAAAGCAGTTTGGGCCTCAGGAAGGAAGGGCGGACTCAGCAGCTCTTCCCAGCGAGGCTGTCACCTGTGGTGCTTTATACAGGAGGAAGCAGCAGAGACAGAACAGCCTTTCTGCCTTTAGGGGTGGCACGGAGGACATGGCAGCCTTTAAGCTGCTCTAACAGAAGCGCAGCTGCTCCTCAGAACGTGCCTCCTCCCTTTGAAAAATGCTGCAAAAACTGAACCCTGGGCTAGGTGCTGGTTGCTTTTGCCAGTGATGTGGCCTCTTGTGTCTTGCAGAACGTGGAGATGCTGAGCAGCCTGGACTCCGCCTCTGTTCGCATCATCAAGCCGTTCCCTGCGGCGCAGGCCACGAGCCGGCACCAGCCGCTGCAGCCCCTGACGCCCGCGCCCGCGCCGCCCAAGCAGGACCACCAAAGGATGGACACCATCCAGGAGGACCCCAGCACCGACTCGCACATCGACGAGGACGCCTTTGAGAAGGACCCTTTCCCAAACAGCAGCTCTGCCGCCAAATCTTTCGAGGACTTGACAGACCATCCTGTCATTAGGAGTGAGAAAGCTTCATCCTTCAAACTACAGCGCCAGAACCGGGTGGACAGCAAAGAAACAGAGTGCTAGTGTCCTGCTGCCTTCTAAATGTATGACTCGTGTCTGCAAAATAAGGATCTGAAACCATTTCATTTCTATAAATATAAATATATGTATATATATTTTTGTGAGGGAGTGGGAGAATAAGGAAGCGACCTACTGCAGATGCTGGTCATGTGTATGACCTTCCTTAAACTACATTTATTAGAGCATTATATCTTTTAAAAAGGAAAATCCAAACTAGAACTGGCTTGTTTTTGAAGCTTTTTGGATTTGTTTTTCTACTTTTTTGACCTTTAACATTTCCTTCGACCTGTGGTGCAAAACCAAATATCCTGATGGATATTGGATTGTGTATATCAGCCTTTTTTTATAATTTAATATTTTGTAGTCTACAGCACTGATAGACAAAATTAAGGGGCTTTTAAAACCAAAAGATAATTAAGGTACATGTAACCAAAAGCCTAAGCAAATGCCTTGAGAACAGAGAGTAATGAAACATAAAAATACAGTCTCGCAGCATTCAGTAAAATGCATAATCAGAATAAAGAACCTTAAAACGCCCAGCTTCTGTATAAATAAAAGGATCACAGAGGTTGTTACACTGTACATAGTGCATGAGAAATGCTCCTTTAGCAGCTGCCTTGTCTTGGTGGCTTTTGTTGGGAGTTTCCCACTCTGCACTGAGCTTTGTGTGTTGTAGGTGTCTGGTTGGAGATAGAAACATAAAGAAATCATTTACACAGATGACACTTTAAACTGCTGTTTTACAGCAGTTTTGGTGCAGAAATGTTTCTCCAAATGTTATTTTAAAATAGGCAACACTATTGCTGAAATTTTCAAATTACTGAGCTGTTTTCTGTGGTCTCTGTGGCCTTTAAAAGCTCCTACTGCATGAATGATGGGAAAAACTCACTCCATCGCAGGGGAGGCATTTAAAAACAATTGTGAATTTAGTAAAGAAATAAACCTTTGTTAAAACTTGCAGGGTAAGTACAAGGAGGAGATTTTGTGAATACAGATACTCACAAGCTGATAATTGGATGGTGTCTTCTGTACACCTGGAGATCTCTCAGGTGAGCTGGGACTGACACATGAACATTGTTTTAGCTTAGCAGCAGATGGACTGACACAGTGGAGTCACAGAGCAACTGTCCTGCTAGTACAGCAGCACCTTCATTCTGCAGCTGTTTTCTCCCACAATGATCTGTTGATAAAACTGGCAGAACATGGCCAAGGGCAGGACCATTTAACTCTTACAAGCCTGGACTCAGACATGGGAATGTGAGGCTGTGGTGAGCCCATGTTTTTTAATGTGAGGGAAAAGGACTGAACCTGTGCTGCAAAGTTGTGTGAGTGCTCTCTCTCCTCCACATCCAAGGATACTTGTTACACTAGTTACTTGAATGTGTGCCTTATGGTATTCCTATCTGACTAGCTATTATGTTTTATATGCTGGTTTTGAACTTTGTTTTGGGGTTGTTTGGTTTTTGTTCGGGTTTTCTGTTTTTTGATTCAGTGCAAAGTACAAGTGTGAGGAGTTAATTTAATTCCCAACAAAATAAAAGCTTTTTATAATAAAAAAATCAGTTAACCAAGAACTGTTTCTATGTAATCCTTTTCTAAGGATCTCTATTCCCTGGTTGTCAAAGCCTGGGTTTAGTCTGGCATGCAGCCAGGCAGGAGCCAGAGTTTCTGACTGCTCCTTTCTGCGCTCAGATGCTGCAGAGGCCAGACCTGGACTATCGCTGGTGCAGACCTGCACTGTGAGGGCTGCCTGCTTCCTCCCAGGCTGAAGCTGGTACTGCCATGTGTCCTGCGGATTATCACCCGTTCAGATGGTGACATTAAGTGCCTGAGGGATGGGGGTGTGCTCAAATGCCTGTTCAGCTACCAAATCTGTGAGTACATGTTCTCAGCACAAAGGTCTTTACATCCTAGGTGAAAACCATTCAGTGGCAGGTGCTTGGGATCATGAAAACAGATTTGAAGCAGGCCTTGGAAATCACTGAGTCCATCCCCCAGCCTGAGCTGTATTCCAGAAACTGAAAGCAGTACTTGCATGGTTTGTTCATAACATCTAAGGCAGGAAGATCCACACCTTCCCACTGGGAACCACTTTTGCTGTTCGGCCACTCTGTACTGTAAGCATTTATTACAGGAGGATAGTCCAGTTTAATACTTATAAATATTTATATCTCAAACTCACTTTTACGCTGGCTCCAGGCACATGAAAAATACTTATGGTTCAGTTTATAACACTGTGACATAGTAGATGACAGATCTTGGCCAGCTTGTCTTAATTATTTCATGAAGCAAAGGCAGTCTAATGGCACTAACAGTGCAGGACAGCATGAGAGCCTCTCATTACTCTCTCACCCCCTACACAATAAGCACACTTGTTCCATGTCAACGTAACTGTTAATACAGCCCAGAAGTATGGAGGGGTTTTATTTGCAGTGATACACCATTTGATTTTTATGAGCGGTTAGTTGTAGCCTCGTTTTTGCTGCTATCTGGCTTGCTAGACAAACATTGTTCCATACTTGTTGAATTTCATTTAGATTGCAGACAATGTTTTGTTTTTTGTTTGTTTGTTTGTAAAGGCAGTTTTGTTGTTTGTGTTCTCTTGGCCAAAACCTGCATAGTCTGCAGTACTTATCTGTAACATGAGTTGTAAAATTATTTTAACAACTCACCTGAAAGGTCTTCTTAACTTGATGGCAAATGACATACAGTGCAGCTTTGTCAGCAGAGATGTAGAACTTTTCTAGTAGTTTCTCCAAGGTCATCTATCACCAGTCTTATACGGCCCAAAAACATGCACTGGTCTGAAACCTGTGCCTATACAGAAGAGCCGAGTATAAAGAAGCTGCTGCTGGTGCCAGAGTAAATTAAATTTTAAAAGCCCTGTTCTAAACTACTCTCTATCACTCACTACCAAAGCCACAGTAAAACTTAGGGGACTGCTGTTCCAGCTGTATTACATCCAAATAAATTAATTTGGACTGACACTAATGGCTCTTGACAAACTCCACACTACTGCCTCTTATGAGCTACTCTGTGTTTAAAGCAAGTAGCTGGTATTACTCATAGTGCAGTCCTCAAAGCTCAGCAAGGCCAGGAACTGCTCAGGGCAGCCTCTATCCCTTGGCCACAAAACAGCTGAGACTCATTTTCCTCTGAGTCCTCCAGCACAGGGCTACTTATCCCCACAGCTATCCTGGCAACAGCAGCATAAGAAAAACCACCTCAGGACACACCCCAAGTGGTCTCATGTTTATTCTCCCCCAGACCAAGAGCAGGGGACAGAGAAGAGCATTGCTGGGGACTCCCCAGTGCCGTGTTCCCTGAGGATACAGTTTGCAGCACCTTGCTGCACAATGAGCTGGCTCTGCCTGGCGTGGCTGCCCCGGCTCCTCCCTGCAGGGATGTCACAGAAGACTGGCCTCGGGGTTCATGTGGTCCACCTCACGCCAATAAGGAAGCAGAGAAGGAAGAGCAGACAGTTTGTTTTCCAGGCGTGACCAAAGCTGAGCTGCCAGAAAGCTGTTGCCTTTTGTTGATAAATGAAGACCATCAGACAAATAGGAAGAGAAATCCTACAAGCGAGGTTAAAACCATGTATTAGTGTATTTGCTAGCTAAAGGAGACAGTCTTCAGTAATTCTTCAAAGCCAGCTAGTAAACTGGTTTTATTTTCCACTGTTTATGTTAAAATACTAAGAGAATGTTCTGATGGCCAAAATCACTGGTATTCATCAGTAAAAGATCATAGGATTAAGTGATGCAATCAAAATGAACAGTCTACTGAATTGGGGAGGACAGGGGAGGGAAAAGGTTCAGGATCCAAACTGGAGTTATCTGCTCACAGGAAAAGTCTGCAGTCTCCCATGAATGAGTTTGGGTATTTGGCAGAAGCATCAGCAACACTCTTGTGCAGCCAGATCTGAAATTAGCCCAACACTGCACAGTGGGTTGGACAAGAAAGAAACCTACAGAGGCCCCTTCCAACCTAAACTCTTCCATGACTCAAATTCAAGAAAAAGGCTATTTAAATATAATGTACTTGGGATATTTGCTAGCCAAGCACCATGGCCAGGTTGTATATAGCTTTATTTCTCATTGCCAACTATGAAGCACTCTGGATTATTTTTTTCCTTCCCTAAAGTGTAATTTGGATGTATTTTGTAGCATTTCAGTGATACGCAGCACCACTGGTTCCTCTATGCTAAATGACGCATTTCACAATTTGTGACAGTTTCAATTATTTCTGATTTCATCGTACCTGATTCTTCTGCATCAGGGTCCAGAGGTCGAGCACGTCCGTGCCGCATTCCCTGGCGACCTGGACACAGGCCTGGGCGTACTGCCCGGTGGTGGCATTGCAGCGGTTCAGTTTGTCACCTACCGAGCACAAAGAAAACATCCAGCACCCGCCACTGATGCAGCACAATTTCAGTCTTCTGTGTTTCAGGTGTTAAACCTGCACACATAACCAATAACAAACTAAATACAAAGCCTGGCAAGGTACACGGCTGGAAGCCGCAGCCTGTGTGGTCTTTTTCAGGGCACCCTTTGGTTCTGAGTCACTTGAAAATGTCTCTTTGGAAGAAATGCATCAGGTTAGAGAAGCAACAGAAACAAGCAGACAGTATAATTCTGCTGCTCACAGCTCTCACCTTCTGGCAAGCTTCAGGTGAAAGCAGTGCTTACATTTAAAACTCTTCATACACCTGCTAAGGCAGGTAAAACAGAGTTAAGTAAATGGAAATCTATTTACAAGACGAGTTCTGCTTTTTGTCTGACTCCACATGCAACTGCTCCTTGCAGTAGCCCTCTTGCTACTTTTTGCACCTGGATGAATGCTCCTCTGAACATCACCATCCTCCTGCTTCCCATCTCTCCCTTGCTCTGGTATCTATATGAAAAAATTAGAAACAGGCAGAAAATTTCTCATCAATACTGGAGAGCAGATGGTCTGATATTGCTGCTTACTGTGCCCACAATACTTCACTTGTGGTCCAAGATCACCCTGTCTTTTGTTCCATCCCTAGACACTACCCTCTTTTAGACAGATGGTGGCAGATTCAACGCCGTAAATTCAAGTTTCCTCCCCTCCTACCCCATAAAAAGGACAGTCTTAAGAGGAAAATGGGTTAACATTACAAGTGCTCCTTGGCAGCTGGGAGCCAGATAAGCAGCATTTGAGGTGTGCTCACATGACATCACATCAAAGCCTCCTAATGCAAAATTGTACAATAATGTCCAATTTAATGCAGTTTAAATTTAGGGTAATCTTAAAAGTTTTACTACTTTGATTGAAAACATGACTCAGGATATGTAACACCACCTAAATTATAGAAAGCTGTGCCACAAAGGTACCACCTCTGTAGATCTATGTACTATGTATTTGTACCTGACCTAACTCAAAAGTTTTTTATTAATGTGCAAGAACTGGACAAGGTGTCCCAACAGAAAAGAGAACATTCTCTCAGGACGTATAAACTGTCACAGCTGGAGTCAGTGGGATTATGGCAATTTCCACCAGCTCAGTAACACAAACTAAGTGGTGCTACTATGTCTCTAATTTTAGAATTAGCTTAAATAACATAATGGGAAATAATTTAACTACCTTTTTTCTTCTTTTTCAGGCACTTTTATCAGCATCCTTAGAATATGACGTTCTCTGGTATTGTTTTTTTTAACTTTTAAATAAACCTGGCTGGGATATTATTGTTTATCCAAACAGATGGGAAATCTGCTGTACCCAGTAAAAACTTTTCTAAAGCCCACAGTGCCAACATTTCTTCAATTATTTTATTATTTTTATTATTCTGGAAGCTGCTGGGACACAATGGAATCTGCCTAGGAGATGCTGATAAACCCCATGTTCTTAGAGGGCAGCCACTTCTGTCAATTCTATGCATTAACAGATCAATCAACACTTTGGAAAATATATTTGTAATTACTTGGTAGTTACAAAATAATTACTATAAATTAAAATAATTACTTACTCCATGAGCTTATCCAGAAGTTGATCAGTAAAACAGCAGCCCCTTTCCAACTAGTCAAAGAATATGACTACAATATGGCACACACATGAAGGAAACCACCTGACAACCTGGGATCTGTCACTTACACTCCACTGGTAAAATGCAGAAATTCCACCCATCCTCATCACTCCTTTACCTTTGGCAAGACATGCCTTTTCCCATGCTGATTCCTGAAGAGGTGGTGGTGTTATCAAAATAATCCTGTCGGCAGTAATGTCTACTGACTTCAGGTACTGCACCATGCTCCGCAGGTTGGCGGCGTACTCCTCCAGGGGAACGTGCTGCTTGGGGTTCAGCTCTGTCGGGGAGGAGCAGTGCATCAGTGGGGCTGAGCTCCCTGCAGGCTTCCCTACAGCACGGCAGCACTTCTACACAGAATGGCCACAGACACTCTTTCCAGTATGCAGCACCTCTCAGTCACGCATTTGGGAGGTGTGGTAGGAAAGTTCTGCTCCTCAATACCCAAAGCAGACAAATCAAGCGTTTAAAGACAGCATTTCCAACAGGCAAATAAGGCCCAGGGAAAAAAAAACCCCAACAGTTGGGTTTTTTTAAGATGCTTTTTTTACAACTTCATATCTTAGTATCAGAAAATATAATCACCTCAAACCTCATCTGAACCAAAACCTGAGATTTCCAATATTCTTGGATGCAGAGAAAATTTTGGAAAGTCCCATGGACATACAGTCAGTGCTTGATGCACTGATGTAATTATCATTTTGATTAGACTCTGCATCCTGCTATGCTCATCTGAAAGAAAATCCAAATGCTACCTTCCCTCCTTTCCTCAGCCCATCTGCCTCATCAGTCTCCTTTCAAGACAGAAGAAACAATTGGATGCCCAACTCCAATTTTAGGCAACTGCTACACAACTAAGTCTTGAGCATCTTGAAATTTATTCTTCTAGTATTAAAACTTGGTGATAGGGAGAGAAATGGAAGGCACTGCATGGTTTAAATACAAATGAAATGACAGAAAGCAAACGTCTGTATAAATGAAGAGAAAGTAATCGGTTCCTGGAGAACTAGCAGGAAAAGCCTATTCCAAAATGTTCTGCTATTCTGCTTAACTGTAAAACTGTTTTAAGAGAACAGGTCACAGGAAAAAAAGACAGAAAGCAAGCTACTCTACCTTTCAAAGCACTGTCATTAGCTCCAAAGAAAATAGTAACTGCAGCAATACTGTCAGCACTAGTACTTTCAGTGATCAGTCTTGGAAGAATCAATTTAGCCCATCTGGTGTTGTACCCCGAGATCCCACGGTTCACAACATCACACTTTCTGAAACAGAGACATATAAAAAAAAAAAATCTCTCCTCTGTCCACCAAAACAAAACTTTGGAAGGTTTGAACCCTTTCTGTCAAGCCATCTGCCTCCATCCCTCTCAGGAAAAATGATATCTCACATGAGTTTTCAATGGGATCATGCTTTGAAAGTGCACACACATGTACTGTTTACCTGTTACATCACGGAACCAAGACAACAATCCTGACAATCACTAAGGAATTTTTAATTTCCACTCAAGCTTTGTGTGGAAACACCCAATAAGTATTTTCACCAGTTCTGGGCATGCTGCCCAGAAGGCAATTTCACTTCACTAAATAAATAAATGTCAATAAATAAACATGTATTAAATATTAACCGCTGTTGGTTTTCATTTAGAAAAGCTGCATGACTTTCTACAAGCTAAAAATTACTTTTGAAATTTAAGCTCTTACCTGACCAGTCTCTCAGCAAGGTATGCCCCCCAGCCATTTTCCTGGAAGGAGTACTGAAAACAAGGAAAATGGTTAGATCCTCACTGGAAGAACTTGTTCCCAAGAGCCTAGCCACACCACTGGCACCTTCCCACCTCTGTGCATGGCCTCTGGCACTGCTGCTGGTGCATTTCCTCCCTGCCCTGTCCCTCTGAGGTCAAACAGTCCTGGTTTTACCCAGGGGCACCACTGGCCTCTGAGGCAACACGGGGCTGGTACCTCTGCAGGGATGGACCCTGTGGTCCCTTCAAAATCCAAACTGACCACTGCTGGACTGTAGTTTCATTTTGGCCAATGAGGGTTTGAATATTTTTCTACTTTATTTTTAAGATCATTTCATTCTGAAAGGCACCTCTCAAAAATCCTCCCTCTTCGTGGAGTTCAGTTTAACCTCTTCCAGAAACAGGAAAACTAATTCCTCCTCCTTATTCCCACTGCGGCACCATCCTCTCTGCTACAGTTCTGCACAGGGAAGTCGGCTTAGACACCCATCTCCCATTAAAGATAAACCTGGTCTCTGGCTTTAGTTTTTCATCAGAGCAGTCCAGTGACCTACCACACAACCCACCCAACAGAAGGCAGGGACCCACAATCAATGCCGAACAGCTGGTGCTGCCTCAGAGATGTTCCCCAGGTGCAGCCACCTCCATGGAGAAGCTGTGTCCGGGCCGGGCGAGCCAGCACGGGGAGCAGGGCTGCACCAGGAGCAGAGCTCGGCTCCCTGCGGGCGGCACGGGCAGCACGCTGGGCCCTGGATGGAAAATGGCCCTGACACCGGAACATCCTTTCCGCCCCTAACGCAGCGATCTCAGATTTCTGCGAGACGGCTCCAAATCCGACATTCGCCCACAGCCGTGCAGGCCCAGGCACAGCCTCACGGCGGGCCCGGGGCTGCGACCGAGCCGCGAGCGCTCCGGGGCTGCGACCGGCCCTGTCCCCTTCCCTTTCCCCGGCACCGGAGCTCGCAGCAACGCCGGCACGCTGCTGGGCCGTCGGCCCCGGGCCGAGGAGCCGGGCTGGCCAGACAGCCCCACACGGGAACGGCGGGGCCGGGGGTACCTCAGTGATGGAGTCTCCGAAGAGGAGGACGCGAGGCCAGCGCAGGAGCCGCCCGCGGGCTGCCGCCTCCGGCAGCGCCATGGCCGGGCCGGACATCCGCCGCAGCGGCCGCCTCCTCCGCGGGAGGCGGGCGGAGCAAGGCCCCGGCTACAAACCGGGCTCAGCTTCCAGCCCTGCTCCGTCTTTCATCGCCTCTTTAAAAGGTTCAGTGACGCGGGGAGGGCGCGCCCGGGGCAGCCGGGACCCGCCCCTCACACAGCGCCCGCGCTGGTAAAGGAGCGATGAGGATGGGTGGAATTTCTGCATTTTACAGTGGACTATAAGTCACAGATCCCAGGTTGTCAGGTGGTTTCCTTCATGTGTGTGCCATATTGTAGTCATATTCTTTGACTAGTTGGAAAAGAGCTGCTGTTTTACTGATCAATGTGAAAGACAATAGCATAGTTTTTGTTCATCAGGAAAAGTCCCAGGGATTGTGTAAGTCACAGGAAACAGTGGGGCAGGAGGGCAGGATGTACTGCTATTAGTAGATAGTGGAATTGAGAGATCTTTGAAAGCTGCGTTACCATATTTGGAGAAGTTATTGCAGGGTTAACGCTACCTCGGAGGAAGAAGAATAGGAGCTTTCCTCAAACGACCACCGGACAGCAGAAAAAAGACCCCTAGCAACACGCCGCGCAGATGCAGAGCACGTCGAGAATATCACAAAGTCCGGAACTGAAGGGGTATAAGAACTGAAAGACCGGGAGGTGCGGTGCGAGCCGTTGGTGGGAGCAGAGGCTCCCCGGCCGCCCAGCGCTGCATTTGCCCGTACTGCTTGCTTGCTAAATTAATAAAATTCTCTTTATAAAGTGACACAAATTGGTCCCGTGTCATAATTTATAACAATCAACTTCTGGATAAGCTCATGGAGTAAGTAATTATTTTAATTTATAGTAATTATTTCCACAGAACGTGTGCAATTTCATGGTCTGTACCTGTTTCAAAGATAGACTTCCTTCTTAAGAAAATGCAATTACCTCATTTAAAAGACTTCATACTGTTTAGCCTGCTAACGCCAAAATTTGGGGAGGAAAGTGTCACTAATTTTCCTTATTGTCCAATACTATGAAGATCATCCTTTGGCAACAACTGCAGATGCTCTGAGGTATCACCCACACTGTATTTGGAATTCTGCTGTGTCCTGCAGTGTCTGATATTCCGTGTCCCTTTTCCCAGGCCGGGATGGTCACCGACTTGGGGCAGAGGAGGCTGTCACACGCCATAAGCACCCACTTCTCCTGCAGGTGGTGGTGTTCCTATAGTCCAGTTAGTGCCATACCTGCAGGCAGAGTTTTAAAGCTCCAACTAACCCCACCATGCAAACACGGATTCCATTTTCAGTTGTGTTCAATCACCTTTTGATTTCAAGTAGATACAAGCAAGCAGGCAATCACTTTCTCAAAAGGAACAAAATTACATATGCAAACTCAATATATCAAATTTATCTTCCAGCAGATTTTAATATTCAAAAATACATAACTCCATTTAATCTTTGTAATTCTGTATCAGGTTAAGAATTATTTCTTGTATGTGCATGTAACAGAACATATGCACACTTTGCCTGATTTAACTGCATCTATAAACACAAATACAGTTGTTACAAGGTTGCTGATCCATTATGTGAAATAACTCGTCACTTTCACATTCACAGAATTCAAACCTTTGACTTACTCAAGAAAAAAAATCTATTGATTTGTAAAAAATAGCTCAAATAAACTGAAAATTTAGAAGATTTTTTTTTAGGTATCCTAAGTATCTACAGAGGTCAGTATACAGGGCTGAGGGCATCATAAAGCCTTTGTGCTGCCAGTTCCACCATTTCACAAAGGGATTCGTCATCTTCGCTTCCTGGCTCGCAGTCAACTGTCTGGAACAGAGACAGAAGGATGTTACAACAACAGGCACTTCGTGCTCCTGCCAGCACACAAAGAATGCTCGTGAGGGGAAACGAAAAAGTAGTCATGGAAATTATCAAGAGCAGCAGTGTATATTTTTCAGTGGTGTGCCAGCACACAGAGGAGTTAAGAGAAGACCTAAGCAAGTCCTGCTGAGGAGCAAGAAGCTTAATTTTGAGTCTTATGCTCAAAACTGCTATGTAAAATGCACTAAATTTTGTGGAGTACATTTGATTTGAAATCAAATGTAATCAAAAAATCACAAAAGATTAAGTTCCTGGAGATTTTGCTTTATCTGTATATTCACTCATACTGGATTAGGTTAACACTGCAAAACACATGCAGTCACTAGAGGTAGAGGCACCACACTGATGTTTCCACACACGATGACATTTACACAAAAATAACCAAAATAAATTTATTTTTTACTAAAACAAATTTTCCTAGAGAAAGATGCCCACCCCAAACATGAAACTTGATCTACATTCCTGACTGCTCTACCTCAGAAACAAAGGGCAGCATTGGAGTAATAATACTGTTCTTGGGCCTGTGGCCTTTCTAGAGTCTAAGACTATACCTCCTTTAATTCAGTATCAACTTGTTACTCTTCTGATTTTTCCAACCATAAAGGTTTGGGGCGAGGGGGAGAAAGGCACTTAAAACAGCAAAAATGCATTTAATGTTATCTAGAAACGTTATTAAAATCATGTTAACTGTAAGACACTGTGTTAACACGGAAAAAAAAATTCCGTGTGTCCCACCAGTCAGATCTAGCTAAACAGCTTTTTATTTTAAAGCAAGTAAAGTTTTATAAGATATATACACATGTAAAGAAGGGCAGATCTGCCTTGTAAAATCTGGTTCACAATGGCACAAGCTTGCCATTGCCAACACAGACTGTACAGTAAGTACTGCAAAGATACACCCTGTTGTAACTGAACTGCCACTGGGGTTTCTGTCTGTATACAAATCTTTTAACAATAATAAGGTATTAGAAAAATGAAATCAGAATTCTTGATTAAGCAGCATGCATCCTTTTCCAGTCTAGTTACTTTTTGCTTTATTTCAAGAGTTCTTTCACCAGTCCTTTATTTTTCTATACTATGTACAAACTGAAATGTAGGATTTCTTATTAAAGAATTGAAAAGAGATAGCACAAGTTGTGTGTTAACCACTGTTTTTCACTATTTTCTTAAGGTAATTAACATTCACTTGTTTTGTTTCAATAGGTAACAAATTTTTGGCACGGGCTAACCTTTTTTTCTGGATTTGTAGAATAACATTTGTTGTGACCCCTTAAAGAAAGCATGTGAGAGGTGCTCTGTAGAATGAATTTATATTACATTATTACTATGAACAGAGGCAATATATAAGCTACGTTTAATATGTTATTAGTAATGACAAAGTCAACATATTAAAATGCTTAAGAACATGAAGGACATGGCTTTAACCATTCTTTCCAGTTTTAAATTATTCAAAATACTAGGTGTGATGGCTTCTTAAAGCACCCTTCTAACATGTATGAAATCCAATTCTGTAAGATAGTAAATTGATAAAATATTTCTTTTTGTGAGTATTTCAGGCTTTCAATTTAGCTCCAAAAGGAGCTAAAGATGACCAAAAAAAATATTAACAACATTCCTACCCTGTAACTGTTCAATTATTCAGACCAGAGCCATGCTTTACAAGCATTTAAAAAATGTTAACTACAATCTTGCTTTATTCATTTTTGTCATACAACTGAGCTGCTGAAAAATACTAGGGTTTTTTTCCAAATGTACTGCATTTGTTGCATAAACATTGCTAGCATTTTTTAGTTAACAATGCTCTCTGTTTTGATACCAAGTACATTTCCTTAGCAAGTGAGTACATGACAGTGCAGGCAGCACCGTGTGCCAGACAGGAGACTGCTGAACACAGCACACACTGAAGTGCTTTGCTTTACATACCCGAGTGTCCAGGGAAATGTTGGCAGTCTTTCCATCCACGGTGATGCACAGCACGGAGTCATCTTTGGAACTCACACAGTCCTCTCCAAACATATCCCTAAAGCAAAGACCCGGGAGTGTAAGGTGTGGCCAAACAGCAAATTTAGGTTTTTCTATTGACCCTGAGGTCACTTCATCAGGTGAGTATCACCTTTCAGCAACAATTATTTAACTCACTCCGATGTAATTAAAAACATAAATCCTTATTATGAGAGTGGGTATCAAATAACAGTAAAATGTTACCAAAATAATCTCGTCATAAACAAAGGGAAGGATTCCTTTGATTTCAAAAGAGGCAAGATTTCTACACAAGTAACAGAACACATCAGAGTAAGTTTTAAAAGATATGTGATCCAAAGTTGTTTTTATAAACCATTTGTAGCATAACTTTTGGGACAATTTAAAAATTTGCTTCTGGAAGACAGAACTGGGCCCTGTATTCAAAATTTTATTGGTCCTGAGAACTTTTTACTGTCCCTCTTTCTTTACTTAGTTCCTGGCCTTCACAGAAATTAGACTGAAGTAAATTTGCATGAAGTATTTTTACATAACTATCTTTAAACCCTTTTATACTAAGACTGTTCTATTTACATGGTTAACATTGCTCATTTTCCTTTAGAAAAATATATACCAACTTACTGAAGCATGATCTCCATTCTCTTCCTATATACATCCATATCTATTTTTTTGGAAATCTTATTTACTGCAGCTGAAAAGAAAAAAAAGAATTTACTTTCACAGACATTTACTGGGAGGGAAAATGGCTAATTGATAGATGCCATTTACAAACTGCCTTTCCTGAAAAACACTCCAATAAATAAATAAAATATATCTATGTTTAAACAATTTATTTGAAAAAAGAGAGCCAAGGAAATGCATGCATTTCCATTATATATTCCTGTACTTATAATATTTTAAAGTAAAAAATTTCCGAATTCACATTCTGACTTTTTACTTCTGTTTATTCTTAACACCCATTACATCTCACATATCCTTTACTTTAAATAGAGAAAATAATCTACAGTTGTTTATAATACCTCCATTTTCTCTGATTACGTTAAACTACCACATCATGGAGGCTGGGAGCATGCAGAGAATGAAAAAAAAAATAATATAAAACTGGACAGTTTTATTTTATACTGAATGTGAGCAGTAGTAACAAGCACAGACATTCTGGAATATATTTCAGCATAGAGAAGTTGAAATAAAAACAATGCATTTTTTCAGACCTGGTTTCAAAATTAAGAGGTAGTGTAAAACAAGCAATTTTCTTTTGAACATAATTATTTAAGTATTTGATTGTTAAAGAGTCAGAAGTCTGTAGGTAAGGGCAGTTGTGAAAATTGTTACCTTTCCACTGATGGACACAAAAAACTTTAAGTCTTTTGAAAAACTGGTTTCCAATACTTCTAAATCAGCTGAATAATTCAGAACACATTGGTAGTAAGTTGCTGCATAATTCTTTGAAAAACTTTACAACTGCAAGTGACCGAGCTTAAATCTTAGTAATAATAAAAAAGCCTGAATAAATATATTAAAATTTACTATTGCTTAGATAAGATGCAGTAACGAACGTACTAAGCAAGATATAATTTTATCCTGGAAATGAGGCAAACACAGGCACATGGTCAGCTAAGCAAAAATAACTGAAGATATTTTAATCTGATCTCTTTTGATCCTGTGTACATACCCTAAAATACACAACTGCAAGAATTCTTTTGAATGTTTTTGCTCCAAATAAAAACAAAAAAAAATCCCGAAAGAAGCCACACCTGAGATTAGCAGGCAAAATCAGCACCATAAAACAACATGGGAGATAATGATAAAAGCCCATAAAAATACAAAGAATTCATTTCAGGGTGGTGAAAGGTGGAGAATCTAGATACTGTCACTAACAAATCATACAGAGAAAGTGTGGACTATGAAAAAACAGAGTAAAACAGGTATTACAATATGAAATAAAAAACATCTGGCAAAACAGCAAAACAGTTTTTTCCATCTGTTTAAAAAAAAAGAAAAAAAAAAGAGGTGGTCAAAGTATCATTCAAAAATAAAATTTCTCTTTTTGGCTAGTCTCAAAGAGTAGAACATGAGGACATGGCCAGAAGGACTTATATAGTGAAAATTATCACAACCAAGGTCAGAACATTACACTCTGAATTTGTTCGGGTCAAAGTGACTGGAAAATCTTTACCCCCAGAGTTAGAACTGTTATGGGACTTTATAAACTCAGGTGAAAGGATTTTTAACAAATGCATTGAGTCAGGTATGAGACTAAACCCCTAAGGAACACTGACTGCTAATATACAAAATTATTAAAATATATAATAAAAAGACAAGAGGGGTAATCCAGTGAAAACATCTGTCCATATAGAATCCTAGAATCAAAAAATGGCCTGGATTGCACCATACAAGACTTAATCACTTTAGGTTTTTTGTACAAAGTTTATTTTAAATAAGGCCATGTTTTCCACAGTCAGTTATCAGTTGCCATGTAAGAGAAAGGTTCAACAAATGAACATATCACAAATAATGAAGACCAACCTGTAATTTCTGTTTTTAAGTAGCAAATTTTACTCCCTAGTAAGTTCCATAAGGCAAAGAAAGACAATATGGCAATTGGAAGGCATTATTTCCCTCTAAGCTTGATGTAAAAAAAAAAAAAAAGAAATGCCTCAGTTAAATAAGAATACACTAAACTTATACCTTTCTGTATTTTGGGATTTGACTGAACTTCCAGTATCACTGTTGTTACAGTGTCTGCATACATATCATTAGCAGGATTTGCCACCCACTAGAAGACAAAAAAAAAAAATCATTATTTAGACTGAGTGAATAATGCAGCATAAAGACAATATAAAATTAATTGCATTCTCCTTTTTGCTTTTCTCTGAATTGCAGCTTCAAATGACTGTCATATATTTCACACCAAATTATTAACTACTTTTAACTGGGTGTACTCCAGTAACTTCCCATGAAAAATTCAAGCTTTTGAACAGTTCTGAGTACATTTACAAAACAATTACCACAACTCTTTGGGGGAGGAAGGAACACCATTTAATGTTATTTCCAATTACTATCTGCCAAATAAAAAAAGGGCACCAAATCTGCCATTATACTCATGAGATACAACAAAAAATCTAACTGGCACTGGCTAAATCAAACAAAACACATCCACACAGGACCACAGCTTAAGGGGAACTTTGTTCTAGCCTTTGCTCTACTTGTCATATGATAGAAAGCTCCTTAAAACATTGAGTTCTGCATTGCATGTCTATGGTATTGTTTTGAAGAAACTGGAGAACAAAATACTTCTTTCTCCCTCACCAATGCCCACCTCAAGGACTACCATGCCTGGTTCCTGGATCACAGTAATATTTTTGAAAACCTTCAGGGCTGGTTTTTGTTGGATTTCTATTTCTTCAACATCACCTAAGAAGTGACAACAAATGGTTAGCAATAAGGAAATTATACTGAAAGCAAGAATAACTTTACTCACATAAGAAAATAAGTCAGTTTAAGAATAGGAGAGGCTGTCTGTTACCACAACTGCTCAGAGTAGCTCACAAAATGGAATCCCATACTCTCTTCCCTTACCTGACAATATTATTTTCTTTGTTCTGGATTGTTTGGGGTTTTTTTAATAGTTAATATTGGCCACTTGGTTTGAATTCTTTTATTTGACTAGCTTAGTACACTGAGTACACCAACAAAAAAGAAAACACACGAGGAATTTAGTTAATTCTGCTCCATTTGCAGAAGTAACCAGCTCTTACCCCTTAAAGGATAACCCATTGCTCACATAAGCACAGAGCTTAAATGAAAAGCCCTTGTGTGCCTGCTAGCACTTGGGTTATGAGACCTGAACCTCAACTGAATATAGGTGTTCTCTTTGCTAGTGACATGAATTAGATTCTGACACTAGAGAATTAAAAAAATTCTGAGCTTTAAATCTGGGAATCTGCAAGGTGTGTGTACCTAGGATAGGAGCTGCCCCTAACCCTTGAGAAAGGCAGAGAAAGGCACAGGGGATCATCCCAGTGTCAGGTTTCAATGGCTTCTCATCCAGGAAAAGCCAATTCATGCCTCTTGGGGAGGCACAGACGAGGCTGTCTGTCCCAAAGGGGAGCAGAGCTCTTGTTTTGATTAATTGGATGGCATTAGCCATTCCATTTGGGGCTAGAGGTACAAGATCAATTAATAAAGTTTCCATCAGAGTGGCCAGAGCACTCACTCTGGGGGCTGAAGGAGACAGAAATCAGCCTATGATCTATATTGCTATATGCTCATCACTTTGTAATATGAATGCAGTAGTATCCTCCCCAAAGCTGTGGCACACTCATGAACTGGATCTGGCAGAAGCTGCATACTCTAAGGAAAGCTGTAAAATACAAAGGAATCTCCACTCAGAAGACCTCTGAATACTGGAGGTTGTTTTAAAGGCTGGCCAGTGTAACCCACGGCCGTGTCCTCCCAGGCACGCACCGGTGAGTTTCTGCAGCTGGTAACAAAGCAGATTGAAAGGGCCCGTGTAGGGAATGGCTTGTGTCTGCGTCACTGTGCTCATCGCCAAGTCCGTGTAATCTGAAACCGTTTTAAAAAAGTGCATGTTAAAAATTAGCCCTCTGGGTTTATTTTCTAATAAACAGAATTGCTATTATAGATAAACAAGAGCATTGATACATTTAAGACAAGGGGGCTGAAAAGGGCAATTCATAAAGAGGAAGGCAGAACACCTGTTATAAGATAAATAATATATTTGTGGTTAGGAAACCAGCTTGTTTTATTATCCTCCCTATTAGAGACAAACAATGAACTAGGGCAGCAGAACTGCTTTCCCCCAGGCTCTTCTGACCTTAGATTTAATTCCTCTTCTATTCTGAGAATAGATCAATTCCCTGAGTAATAAAAAACATAGGAGGATTATGTAAATATTTTCTCTGTTCTGTAGCTTTTTACACTAAAAACAAATGACATTTTATGTCATTATTTCATATGACATATTTCATATGACATTATTTCATAATTATTTCATATTTCATATGACATATGAAAATGGCAGGACTATTGATTGAGGTTATTTTTTTTTGTTATCACTGGAATGCTTTATGCATATTCTTTCAGATATAAAGGTTTTAAGTAACCAGAAGGGAAATGGAACTTGGCTTCTTTTCTGTTAGAGAAAGGAAACATTTTTAATTTGAGTGAATAATGAGTTAAATGTGTTTTGTCTCACTACAGTACTTTGGAACTTGTGGCAAATAAGAAATAAAACTAAGATGTTCACTAATTGCTGATGAAACACAAAACTGCAGAAAAGAAACCCAGAACTATAAGTGTTTTAATGACACAGTACGTTTCAATTACCCACTGATCACACGAGGAATTTAGTTAATTCTGCTCCATTTGCAGAAGTAACCAGCTCTTACCCCTTAAAGGATAACCCATTGCTCACATGTCTGTAAGTCTGTAAGTCTGTACTTACTGGAGAGGTCACATGGAGAAAGGATGTGATAGTTAAAATTTCTTTTAACTAGGATTCCAGAAATTCTCTGTCCCTGCTCTGGTTTTTTATCTGCTAAAGATCCCATCACCTGGAGAGAAAAAACACATATAGTGCAACAAGGCAATCTGAATCATTCACAGCTTCAAGTAATTATGGAGATGAAATATGGTTCTCTCAGAAAAATCAGAGTATAAAATTAGCTCTGAAAACAAAAGAACTTTAGAGTAACCTAGAAACTTTCTGAGACATAATACAAGAAAAGTTTGTAAGAGTGAAGAACCAAAAAACCCCCAAAACAGCAAAAAATAACCTCAAAATAAAAACCCCTGAACCAAACCCCAAATACAACTAAACAACTAAAAACATTCACATCCTTTGAGACCCTGGAAAATATGTAATTTGAAGTCAATTAAAAAGAGAGGCTACAAAGATAACATGCAGCTTTACACCAGAAGAAAATACTGTTCTACATATAAGAAAACACTGATTTCATACCTTGGCAAGTTTTTCTCCTCTGAAGTTTAATGTCACAGCTTCAGTATTCCTAGGATTATGAACTTCTATATGAACTTCATCATTATCCTCATACTCCCGTATCAGTGCTGCTTTCAATCTGGCCATTTCATTCTGCTCACCATGAACTAAAATCTAGAAAGGACAGTTTTCCTTTTAGCAGAAATTATTTGTCCAAACAGACATGTTTAATAAGCAAACTATCCAAGAAAACTGCTATATTCTATCTCATCTTTATAAAAATGCAATTCCATGAGGTCACAGCATAGGAAACATGAGCTTAATTACAGTTCTGTGCCTGCAAATTCTCTGCATTATTTGAAAGGTGGGATTTCACAGTCCTGAGTATGAGTTGAAAAATCCATGCTACGAAGCAGAGTGCATTACAGAGGTCCCATTTAAGTTTTCACACACAAATATATTGTTGTATTGTGAAAGGGAAGTATTAATTTAAGTTCAACAGAAGTCAGTTAGCTTTATATTTCTGTGTGTAAATATAATAAACATGCAATTCAAAGAGGATGCTTCACACTTGACAATTTTCTTTGCCAAGTTAATTCTCTTCCGTGATTTTTTTTTTTTCTTTCTTATCTGTGCTTGCACACTGTTCTACCATCAGTTTCAAATCCTAGTCTCCATTTTCACATTCTGGTCCTTCACACCTTCTACAGCCTATGATTTGCTCATGTTTCTCCCTCCATGTGCTGTCTTTGTCTTTTGCTGTCTGCACATACCTTCAACCAATGTTTTCTCATTTATTTCAGGGCCAATTCCAGTGAATTATTCCAATACCAGCATCCCCAGCTTAACATTGTCCCATACTACATCTTACTGCTCAAAACACTGCTGAAACAGATTATGGTTTACACTACTGTATGGAAAGTCATCCCCAGGGATCCCACATGCACATACTCAAGAAGTTGTGATTTTTACTTTGCTAAGATAACTTGACAAAAAATGATTAAAACCTCCACCTTTAATTATTCAAAGCACAGGGATGCTGGCTACTGCTAGACACCAGTCCCTGCCTTGACTCAAGGCTGTGAGCTGGTTTGATGAATCTCACTCTGGAGAAATGGGCAGCATGGATACTGACCACATGTGGAGGTTTCAGGGCCCGGATAAATTCACTAGTTTGTTGATAATCTGTGTGAGCAGAGAAAGAAATGTAATCCACAGACATCTTCAGTGGGAGTTTTTGCCCTGACATAGTTGTGATCTCTTCAGGTTCAGACATGATGTGCTAGAAAATAAAAAACACTTTAATTAAAAAAAGTAAAGACTCCTATAGATGCCATATAACTAATGCTTTACCTTTCAAAAATTCATGAAATAATAGTGGCAACCATGTTAAATGTGAAGCAGTGAAAAAAAATCTCTCAAACTGCCCAGAACACACACTGGACACATGAAAAACGCATGCACAACACACACCATTTCATCTTGTGTATCCTCAGCAGACCTGGAGGCTCATCCTTTTTCTAAATAAATCTCTCTAACTTGTATCAAAACAGTAACAAGTGTGTGATTTCTATCTCTAAAGGCAAAATTATGCTGTAGTTGCCCTTAGCTGCTGGAATTTGGAAGGATTTCATTCCCTACAGATGGTCAATGGCACAAGGTGCACAAGGCAGTCTGGTTTCTGACATATAAATACTGTTAGACTTGCAACTTCTCTAGAATTAGGATTAGGGCTACCTTCTTGAAAAATTAAGCAGTGAAGAGGTCTAAAGTATCAATCATTCTTTTTCATTACAAGACAACTGCCCCTAGAAAAGATTATTCTATATAACATGACTGAAAATGACCACATGCAAATTTTCTGTACTTTTCATTAGTATTAGCCAAAAGCAACCAGTTTTGACTACGTACTCATACATACCCAACAACAATTTTAGTAAATCAAATAAGGAACTTCCTATTGACCAATTCTTTTAAAACCTAACACGAATGCTACCTGTAATTAGGAAGTTGTGGTGCATTAGCAACTCACCTTAGCAAGAGTTCCTTCAACACAGTAGCCTGCAATAATGACTCCATTTCTCTTATCTGTGCACCAGCTCTCAAACAGCTCTCTGGATAAGCCACTCTGCATCATACCTGGGGAAGCCATCACAACACTTGGGCCGATGTCATCAAAGTGATCCATACTCTAGAAAGACACAGTAAGAATATCAGTTATCACATCTCACTTAAACAAAGGATAGCCCAGCTGCACCCCTGAACAATGTACAAGGGCCCTGTGTTCACAGACTATACCCCATCCTCACAGACTATACCCCATCCTCACAAAAAGTGCCTTTTGCAGGAAACTTCATCTTACTGATACCCACAAGAAGTAAACTGCAAGTACAGGGATCTAGAGTGAAAAAAATGTTGGGGCGTAAGCTTCCCTCAAACAGCCCTCTAAGCACTGGGACAGCAGGTAAACCTGGACCTAATCAATCTATTAGGATATTAAGGATATTGATTGGCTCAGCTGATTAGAGCACGGTGCTAAAAACATACCAAGGTTGTGGATTCAATCCCTGGAGGGGCAACTCACATCAGAGTTGGACTCAATGATCCTTGTGTGTCCCTTCTAACTCAGAATATTCTGTGATATCAGGATATTAAACATGCAAACTATTCAGCAAATATGAACTCTTCAGCCATGTTCATCTTTTTGTAAGAATATCAAACTTACCTTCAGATTACTAATGTGCTTGAAAACAAAAGGATTGTTGATGTTAATTTGCTTGCGGATTTTGTCATTCATGGCATTGACGTATGTCTGATAAACTGCCATACATTTCTTTGCCAAAGAGGAGGCATAGTATATGGGGATATCATGGAGTTCAGGATGATTCTGCCAGTATTCATCTAAAAAAAAAAAACAAACAAAATAATAAAAAAGAACAAAACAAAAAAAACCCAGCCACCAAACAACAAAACACAAAATTCCATCTACAGGATTATTTATAAAGTGTGTGCTTCTCAGAAACATTAGTAATTCTTGTAAAACAGATTTACTAGTGGACTTTGTCATTTTTAGTACAGAAAATCACCATCACAGCCTCTTTGCTTTCTCCTGGTTTTCTAAAACCGTCATCAGCTAGAACTATATACAACCAGTAAAAACAAACAGGCAAACAAACATGACAAAGGTGAACTTCAGATCCTTTTGGCAGGTCAAATTTCAATCAACCACCACCTTCAGCTACAAGATTTAAAGTACACATGATACTACACTGCAGTAACTCTACATTTATGACAACAGTACACCTCCACAATAAAGTTAAAATGTCCCTGTCAAATGATAATTGCACATCTAAGAGCCAGGGACATCTGCACACAGATTTGTTTGTGAGAATTCACTGTATGAACATTCTGTAAAATAAATCCATGGAGTTCAAGGTGAGAAGGAACCACTCAATTATCAAGCCTGGCTTTCTGTATAGCACGAACAGTTGTATTTTACAAGCCCAACTGGAACAAAACCAAGGAAAGAGCCTCCATTAACCCCAACTTATTTTATCATTGATGACAGCAGCCATGACCTTTCCTAAACACAAAGAAGAGGTCTGAATGCAGCAGTAAAATTGTAACTTATCCATTTTCCCTTTTGGATACATTTCTGCTAGTCTGAAAGATACCCATGTTGCACAATTGAGGCATAATCGTTCAAAAATAGAGGTACATTCTTTTGTGCATTTACAATGACATTACAATGGGCTTTTAACTAACATTTCTGATTTGCAGGCAAAACCTCTCACAACATTTCAGAGAGGCTCACTGCCATGGCTACCTTAATAAGATCAGGGGTAAGGTGGAAACAGCCAGTGAAAGATAACCAGTAACAAACTGAATTAATCATCGTAACTGTCTACACCATAACACAGTATTTTATTTTTGTCACACAGCTACAGAAAGAAGAAAAATAAACACAGAAGCCTGCAGGCTCAGCTGCGTAGCCGTATGAGATGCAATTGCATTTTCTACCTAATTAAGCATCCAATTGCATGTCTAGCTTTCCTAGATATATTTTCAAGCTTATCTTTAGAAATTCACTTTAATATCTACACACAGCAATGAGAGGCAAACAAATTACAACCTAATGGCCACATAAGGTTGAAAATGTTGTTTTCATGTTCTCTATAAATGAAAAAAACCCTTCGCAATTAATGGTAAATAGTAAATAATTCTACAACATCAAATACTACTCCACACCTAGATCTTAGTTTCTTGTTAACACCTGAATAGACTAGTACAACATTTTAAAAACAAATTAGTTTCTAATACTGAGCTAAACTGAAATGAAAAGTGAGAAAAATTTCAGGTAGTTTAGGGAACACTTCATATTCAACACTTCTAAATTTATGCATTTTAAGCTTGAGATATTTTCTTTTGATCTTGCCAGCCTTTGAACGAGCAGAAAGACTAGTGAAAAAAATCATGTAACACAGTACCAATTAAATGTGCTGAAAGGAAGGAAAGAGGCCTGGGAATAATTTACTTAAAAGCTATTTTTTCTGAAGTACCTTGTAACAACTATCTATATACTTTATGTGAAGTAGCTTGTTATGTTCATGGGCAATTCTCACTCACTTTTGTTCAAAAGCCTAATTTACTTTTCATTATTATTAGGACTTCAGAAGTGTTGGAAGTGTCTTCTATGGTCTTCTAAGCTTTTCCTATAAAGAGTTCTTCATACAGGTTTGTAAATTAAAGTGCAAAAATAGCAGAACTTTGGAAGAAAATACACCCCTTTTTTAGCAGTACAGTTTAAGTTAAACAGTCGTTGTTGTTTCCTGTTGTTATTTTTCTATTGGTAGTAATTGTCCCTATTTGCTGACATCCTGATTCAAAAAGATTCAAAAGCCAAGAACATATTACCACTCCTCCTTTCTAGGTCTCCCATCCTACATCACAAAGCAGAATTGCTGGTTGGTTTACTGGACCTTTTGCATTATATATTATAACATGCATTATATATTAAATTATTAGGTAAATAACACACTGCGAAATGGCCAAAGAGTTGTTGGAGGAGTTATGATAGCTGAAAACATTCTAAATCCCTTTCTGTGCCTTTCCATTAAGAGCAGCTGGGAAGGTACACACCTAAGATTAGGAGCAGCTCTTGAGCTCGACCCAGGGCAAACACAGGGATGAGCCCTCGGCCCCCTCTGTTCACGATGTCATGAACGGTGTTGCAGAACCTCGCCTCCCGCTCCTCCCTCTTCTCGTGAATGTGAGTGCCATATGTGGATTCCTGCAAATGGAGAGACAGAGCACTGAAAGGGCTGACAGAGTAATTCCTGATCTTCTCTGAACCCAACAAAAAAAAAGCAGATAAACATACTAGTGTCGACATGGTGGGGAGAGGAAGGAGAAAGGTCAAAGAATGGGAAAAGTTCCCCCAAGTTTCCAAAACAACCCTGCCAAGGCAAATAACCAAAACTTCCCTGCTCCCAAATCCCTCCAAGCAATTTAGACAGACAGACCCTGTTGGCACTAAAGAAATTAGAGCTATTAATTTCAATGCTTCTTTTGAGAGGTTTCAAATTTAACACATTTATTTTCCTAACTAGAAATGCTGCCAGAACTTTGATGATCACACTGACAGTGCCATGGTATAACCCCAGACTAAAAATACACAAATTACACAAAACACAAGATTTTGATGTAACTTAAAATTAGATTATCAGTTACAGAGATCAGCTAGAAAGGACACTGTAAACGAAATAATTTTAAAAGTTCTCAGTGTTGCTTCCAGCTAAAACTGTTACTTATAAAGTTTCCCTTAAGCTTCTATTTTCCAAACGTGGATTCAGAATAAAATAATTTCACTCAAAAACCAAAACAAAATATGGAATAACACTCAGGGCACCTCCACCAAGGACAAACTCTTAACATATCTGGAAGTAGCTTAGGATCTACTAAAAGAGACATCTGGTTAAATTTGGGTTGGTGTAATGCAAGCTGAAATCTAATAAATCTCCCATCTCAGAAAGGTCTGTCTAGAGCCTGAAGGAGCTTCATCAGAAGAATTATAAAATTATAATTAGACTTTTCAATCCAGTGGGAAGCAATGTCTGAGTTCTGAACACCCAAGTATTTTGGATATTTAACACAAATCAGTACCACTAAATCTCCACCGTCTTTGTCATTCTGTTTTGGCCTTAGTCAAGTCTTATCCCTAATCCATAATTAATCACTAACAGAAAGAAATAATTTTGCAAAACTTACAATTATAAGAATGTCAGGTTTAATATTGGGAATCTCAGCTGCCATCAGGTGTCTATCTTCCTGCCTTGAGAAATCACCTGTATATAACAGCTGTCGGGAGACAAAGAGAAGCAGGTGCTCTGGTTACAGGTTCTACCAGTCAGCAGCCTTTAAAAGGCTGTGCAAAGATGGTTGTAATGAATTTTTGATAAAAAGGTCAGCTGTACTTTAAATAATACTCTTCTTCTGTGAGCAGTGCTTACAATTTTAGGTAACAGTACTACAAGTATTTAAATTTCAATAGTAAAGGTTTTTCAAGAAGTAACATCATTCCAACAAAACCAGGTAAAAAATTATTAAGCTCTTATTTTTCATTTCAGATAGCAAGGTGCCATTTTCAGCCTTCTTGCACTGACCACAATGAAGTAAAAATAGACATAACATAAAATATAGCAACTCCTATGAAGAAGTAAATCAAAGATCAAACCGCATTTACATACCAGAATGAAAATATAATCCAATAAAATTATTTATTAGAAATTCTTGTAATATTTTCTGATACTAAAAAAAATCCTGTAATCTAATTGATTTTCCAAGTGGAAGAATCATGTTCCCCAATACACCAAGGAGTAACTTTTAATTGTTACTTATTTTTAATGGATTCTTAACTGCGGGGTGAATGCAACTCTTGCGCCCAAATTGATCATTTCAAAACTGACATTTTTTGATTAAACAATAATTCCATTGATGAAAATGTGAATAATATATAACATACAGTCAGTGACAGAAGACACCTGGTCTGCCAGGTAACCTACTATCACAGGGAATTAATGAAAATAGTGATATTAAAACTCAATCTATTTGAGTCATGCATAGCAAGAGGAAAATTTTCTTCATCATGCCTTAATCAGGAAAAAAAACCAAAAAAGAAACACTAAGAGATCTAAATTTTATTGTGATAATTGTAAACTCAGTTCTATTTCTAGGATTTTTTAAAAGTTAAAACTCATATAATTTTCAATCTTTATAAATCATGAACAAACTCCTACTGGGCAGCAAGCCTCAGAACCACCTTCTCTCTTCCCTCTTCAGGGCCATGTAAAACTTTTCTTGGACAGTGATTATCCTGCTGAACTCCAATTCATGAGATGTGTTTCAAGTGTCTGGTTTTGGCACAGTTCTGCCTGTGATTATATTATTTATTTAATCCCTCTGTGCCTAAAATGAATAATAATATTCTTATTTCTTTAGGTACTTTAGCATAGGAGTGTTATGAGAAAAATGTAACTCACATACATTGACAAATGCCATTTAAGAACTTGAGACAGGCAGAAGCCGTAAATGAGAATTACAGAAATAAACATCTGTTCACAGATTTTACTACAATGCAATTCCACACAATCCCTCAGCTACCACCTGCCTCTGATCAGCCCAGCAAGGGAAACTACATGTTTTGTGGTTCCAAGTCTGTGTCATGTCTCAGACTTCCATACAATCCAAACATTTTACCTAATCTGTGTCACTTACCAGTTTTAATCAATGAGAAAATACATGTCCCAAGCCAAGGCTTCTCACCCTGACCTGAGTCCAAGTCTATTGGACAGCTCCAGCCACAGTGGTAGGGCATAAGAGACAATAATAGTTAATGACTACATTTATTACTCAAGCTTCATTTCAACTTTTAAGAAAGAGCAAATACCTTCACACCAGCTATTTCAATCATAAACATGGCTGCTCCCAGAACGTGGCCTGCATGGTAGCACCAGAATTTGATTCCTGCCACCTCTTTCACTTCATGGAAGTTGATGGTCTCAATCTTGTCCATGCTTTCTTCGAGGTCTGTTTCCGTGTACAGCATGTCATCCGCTGAGATGTTACTGGGTACAAGTGAAATGGCTGAGTATCAGCTCATCTGAACTGCTGGAAAAACACTTCCCGGGTATTCCCCACTGACCCATTTCCATTCAGTAACACCACATCTCCTATGCTAGAAACCAAGTCCAGCTACTCTAATGTAGCTCCTTAAGGACAGTTAAGGTACCTTTCGTTTGAAAGGCCATTCTAGAAGAGTCTTTTTAGTTAAGAATCTGCTCTGTGTTTCTCAAAAGGTTCCCAGTCCTGGGCAGAGACCTGCAACTTATCTTTTAACAGTCCTCAAAAACCACATGGATCCATGCTTTTCCTACCAGCCCAGAAGAAACAAGTTAAAAGAGGACTGTTCATCAAGTTTCTGATCCAAGCTCAAAACAGTTGAGATAAGCTCAGGACAATTGCAGTCACATGGCAATAATGTGTCAAGGCACGAAACACAAGAAAACAAAAAATATAAGACAGAAAAAAGCCCCAACATGTAAATAACAGAGCCCCCTTTGTATATTTAATCTGTCCTTGTCCTGAAGACTGAATTGTATCTTTAGAAGCTTAAAATTCACTTCAAACTATCCATGAAGTAGTAAAATGATTCATTACTTCTCATCTGATTATATGTAATGTTGTTACTTAAGACAACATCCAGGTTCACCCAGCTACTTTTGGTAGCTTCATTTCAAGTTTCCCGTTGGAAAGGGAAATAATAGGTGAAATAATTCAAGAAGAGACAGCCCATGGGTTAGCTTACCTGACTTTAACATAGTCTGAAAGAAGCCATCTGTAAATAGCTTTTGTGGCATGAGTCATAAACGTCCTTCCCTTAAAACTTGTTTTCTGTAAGAACCATGGCAAAGCCCCACAGTGATCTAAATGGAAGCTTAAAACAGACACACAAATCCAATTAATACATTCATATTACACAACACTAATATATAATATCTGTAATTCACTACTTTACTGGACTAACATGGTGTCATGAAAATCCAGAAACAAAATTTTCAACCTTGTTTTTAACTGTGCTGGTCTACGTTCTACAGACAGGTGACTAGAAATACAACTAAGAAAAGGTAAAACTAATACAGGAAATTCTCCATTAATTGACAAGGTGTTACATGTATAGTATTAAAATGACCTTCTTTTTGTAATTTCCATAAAAATTTAGAGGGAGAAAAGGAACAGTAACCAGGGACACTAGACAAAGATACATGAAAGCTAAAACCACAATCCTGATTTTGCATATTGCACACTACAGAGTAAAACATGATCTCTGAAAATTAAATTATTTGTTCACACTCCAGTTTGACCCATCTTAAGAAACTACTTTTAAAATATGTGTAGAACAAACAAGCTCAGGATTTTATGGAGAGCTTTTTATTACTGATTACATAATTTAGATAGAAATTATCTCCTTATCTCTCAGCCAGTAAGCAATACATAAAACACATTCAAAGCTTGTGTAAATCTCCAAGAACTTCTCCAATTCAAAGCCAATAGAGCAAAAAACACAACCAAAATTCTTCTTCACTCTTTGTGTAGAAAACTCACTGCACGAGCTATCACAATGGTGTTAAAGCAGGCCAGGCTGTAAAACAGTCAGAGATCACAGTGACCCCAGAAAAGAGCTGTAATGTCAAAAGTGAATGAACATCATCAATATTCAGTCCTTAATTATAAATTGAGATCCTAAAACCTGGAAACTAGCATTTTTCCCTACCATCCAAATAACACCTATTTTTCAGCCTATCTTAATGACCTGCAAGTGAACACAGCTCAGACCATGACCTCAAGGTATTTGTGCTTTTAGGTGCCACTTACTGGCTAATGAGGAGAAGATCAATCTCAGCTGGATCTATCAAATCAATGTAAGGAAGAGCATCCATTCCTTCCAGCCCAGGATGGATTCCACAATCAAGCTGAAAAATGAAAGAAAATTAAAGCTTCTAGCAGAATGTATAAAAACCCCTCTTCCATCTTGGTCTATGACATACTTATTAGTGACTGGTAACTTTTAGCATCACACAAAAAAAAGTTTTTTCTTCATTAAACATCACTTTAACACCGGATTTCAAGCAGAATGGTTTGGGTTGGAAGTTCATACATTCTCCATGGGGATATGGTTTTATATGACAGCACAGGCTCTGTGATGCCTAATACCATACATGTTTCAGAAGGCTACAAAATGTGCCTTCTCTAGCACTGTGTCTGACTCCAGTGCAGAGGCTGAATTTAACCTGCAACATCTGAGATCACTTCAGTCATCTGAAGTAGCACATTAAGAGGGCGTACAAACATATCCATGCAATAATTACCATTATTTTTCTTCCTTTAAACTCCAGAATGATGCATGACCTTCCTACTTCTTGGCCAGCACCTCTGCAAAGGGATAGCAAAGTCATGAGGACCGAAACAACCCACACCACACAGATGTAACTACACTGGATGCCTCTACTGGGATTATTTTTCTGCGTAGAAATAACAACTGCACGGCCCTTTTAAGCTCATTTATCGAAGTACCTGAACAGCTGTACTTATCCTAAAGGCAGTGAGGCCCTACGTAACGCAGCAGAAATAAAAACAACCAACAACCCGTCTGAGGAAATTATTTTGGCCTCTTTTGTTTTTTTTTTTTTTTACTGAGCACTCTCAAACTATTGACACGCATAATTAAAGTTCACCTAAGTAACAAACTGGGCCGAATAAGCCCAATTCCAGCTGTCCCAGAAACACCGCTTGTGGAACGCTGGCACAACCCCCCTCAGCCGGCAGCTCTGTACCGGGCAAGAGGCAGCTCGCAGCGCCGCTGCCCCGGCCCGGCCCGGCCCCGCGCCCCGCGCCCCGCGTCCCCCGGCGCTCACAGGGGCCGGATCAGCAGCTGGTCGCTCTCCTCGGCCGGGATCAGCGCCTCGGCCTTGCGCTTGGCCGCCATCGCGCCGCCTTCCGCCGCCTCCCGCCGCCGCGCCTGCGCCGCCCCGCGCGACCCGGAACGGCATCGGCGGCGGCAGCGGGAGCGGCGTCGGGAACAGCGCTGGGAACGACGGCGGCAGCGGGAGCCAGTGGGGCCCGGCGCGCCCGGTGAGCAGCGGCCACATCGCTCTGTCACTTGCCGTGTTATCGGCCGGGGGCGGAGGGAGGAGAGGGGAGCGAAGCAAAGGCGGGATGCGGTGCTGCCCTGCCCGGCTTCCCGTGTCGCCCCCTGTACCCGCAGGGGCGGAGGTGCTCCGCGGCAAGCCCGGGAGCTGCTGAGGGCCCGTGTAATGCAGCGGCTCGCCCGTGGAGCGGCGGGCGCGGAGCCGCCCCGGGGGCTGCTGCGGAGGCGGCAGAGGCGCTCCTCGAGCGGCCGCAGGCGCTGGCACATCCCGCAGTGCCGGACGCTGGCACATCCCGCAGGGCCGGACACCGGCACATCCCTCAGGGCCGGACGCTGGCACATCCCGCAGGGCCGGAGCGCTGGCACATCCCGCAGGGCCGGACACCGGCACATCCCTCAGGGCCGGACACCGGCACATCCCGCAGTGCCGGAGCGCTGGCACATCCCGCAGTGCCGGACGCTGGCACATCCCGCAGGGCCGGACACCGGCACATCCCGCAGTGCGGGAGCGCCGGCACATCCCGCAGTGCCGGACGCTGGCACATCCCGCAGTGCGGGAGCGCCGGCACATCCCGCAGTGCCGGAGCGCTGGCACATCCCGCAGGGCCGGACGCTGGCACATCCCGCAGGGCCGGACGCTGGCACATCCCTCAGGGCCGGAGCGCTGGCACATCCCTCAGGGCCGGAGCGCTGGCACATCCCGCAGGGCCGGACTCTGGCACATCCCGCAGAGCCGGACTCTGGCACATCCCGCAGGGCCGGACTCTGGCACTTCCATGCTGGCAGCTGGGGCGGCCGGGGCTCGGGGCTGTACCTGACACCGCCCTGCCCCGCGCTCTGCCGGTGGCCGGGAGTGACTTTTAGTCCGCCAGGGACCCAGTGTCCGCTTAGTGACGGAACAGCGGCGGCCTAGGGACTGTGACCCATCACGGCATCACACGTCTAAGCTCTGCCTTGTGCTTATTTCATTATTTTCTGCAGTGTGAGCCGTTTTCCGTAGGTTGTCATCATCCATTGTCCTCTTTCTTTCACCTGCTCAAAGTTTCTGAAGTTTTGTAATGGAAATAATTCATCTCTGAAACTGAGAAACAGGGAGCCAGCATCCTGTTGCTTGACACTGGCCAGCCAAAGTTGAAGTGAAGCAAGGGATTAGTAAGGCAGGCACAGGAAGTAGGGTTCTGAAATCCTCTCAGAGCTCCCAGGAACTCAGTTCTAATGCAGTAAATGTACCACGCATTTTGCTTAATTTTCAGGAATATGTTAAGTGGTAGTGGCTGCTTCTATGAATATTTCAGTCAGTAGTTCTTCAGGACCAGGTTGGGGCTGGGATTCAGGGTTTTTTGTGGGGTTTTTTTGTTTGGTTATGGAGGGAGGAGTGTTTAGTCGGGCAGTGTGGCATTTTGCTTTTTGTTTTGTTTTACTGGAAACACGGTCATTGGAGCAGGGAATGTGCTGTATGCACTTTACAGGACACTTAGATTGTATTCACAAATAAAAATTACCTAATACATTTAGGTGGGAGTAAATTTTAAATTTTGAATTTGCATTGTGTCTACATCTATCCATGCATTAGAAACTGACCTATGCAACACTGTGTAAACTAGGTAGTAGCCTTTTTTGACAATTCAGAAGGATAGGGAAGTTTTAGCAGAGAGCCTGAGGAGCTTTCCCCAGTCAAACATGAAGAGCCCCAGAGTAAAATTCCTACCTCCATTCACAGAGTCCTGTGCAAGTTTTCACTTTTGGTCCCCTTTGGACACAGTCACTGGTATTTGCCTGGACCTCCTTCCTTTGATTATATGTCAGGCTTTAATTTTTATTTTTTCTACTTAGAAGATCTTCTTTGATCCAATTATGAAAAAATGTTTAGAAAAGGAAAAAAGCGACATAGCAGCAGCAGCTCACAAAGCAGTGAAATCAGCACTAAAAGCAAGGTAAGCTGTTGGATATGGTGTTTTTTCTCTTTGTAAAGCACTTGGGTTTGTTACAAGGTAACAGTTCAGTGGTTCACTTGCACTGGTGTGACTTCCGTAAAATGCCATGTTCCACAAAGAGAACTTTCTACTTCTGTTCCTCAGATTGTGTTATGGAAGTTGAAGGTACCTATCAATCATAAAGCCCATGTATTCTGAGATGAATACTCAGTCACTTCCATGGTGAATTACACAAACACAAGATTTTCTTGCAGCACATAGAAAGGTTTGAAGGAAAAATTAATACATTTTTTCTTAAATTTTGCCTTTAATGACAGTGTCTGGTAATAGGTACCAAGAATGAGTTTTTTCTCCAGTACTTTTTGGGTTCTCAGTATCTCTAAAAGCAGTCTTAATTTTGAATAATGTGTTTGTTTTGTCTGATTGGTTTTAGAATGATCACTTGAATATTCTGGATTTCCCAAGGTGCTGTTTCTTTTCCCCTGCACTACTATGCTATTTCAAGTATTGGTGACAAGTATGTAGCTGTCAATTTCTTCATGTAAAATTGCAGTACCAGAATGATTTGAACATAACCTTAAGGTTTATTTTTCCTTTTTCTCTGGACATAATCATAAGGTTCATTTTCTCTTCTTCTGTCATTTCCTTCTTCTTTCAAAACTTCTCAAGGGTTCCTGATGAACTTTTATCAGTCCAATCTGCACTGAAGCAGAAAGATAACTTCAAGAAAGAAACAGGTGGTACTGTTTTTTCCTCCCCATTTTCCAGTGCTGCTGAAGTAACTAGAACATAAACTGTAGGTTTTTGTTTGTGGTGTTTTTTTTGTTTTGGTTTGTTTTTTTTTCTTTTAAGAGTTGAGGCAGAGCATCTAGAAGTGAATTGTTAACACATTCTCAGTACCTTTCTGATGATGATAATTTTTTTCCTTAGTCTGTAGATTCCAGTCTTGGGGGACTTTCTAGGTCTAGTACTGTGGCCAGCCTAGATACAGACTCCACAAAAAGTTCAGGTATGTAGTCAGAGCTTGAGCAGGTATGGATAGAGCAGGATTAACTTTCTGTCTTTGTATAAAACAGCAGAAAATGGAAACGCTTAAGATAGGTATTTTCAGTAATAATGAGTGAATCTGTTAGGTAGCCTGGTGGTTAATGCAGGCACAGCCCTAGACCTCTAAGAGTTATTAATGATTCATCTAGAATTAAGTCACTGTTTTCAAAGTAAAGTGTCTGAGGAAGAAGAACTTAGTTGTGCTACCAGTCTATTACCAGCACAAGTCGTGTACAGCTTTTCAAATGGCTGTTTTCTGCTTTTCTAAGTTTACATTTGCACCAAAATAATGGAAATAAGATTTGATTTTACTTGTATTTAGTCACCAGTGTATCACTGTTGGACCAAACAGTTAATTTGAAACAAATAGACCTCAAAAAGTAGAACCAGCTTTTTATGTTTTCTGATTCAAGATTGTTAACTCCAGATATGAATTGGCATAAACAGTGCTGTATCATGGATGCATATGAAACTGTTGCCTTCACCAAGGGTCTGTTCTAAATCAACCCAGTACAGTTCATTAAAGAGTTAATATACTGTGATAAGTGTTTGATGAAAGTCTGCAAAATTAGGGAATTTATTATGTTAGCCCTGTCAACAGTAATTAGAATAGCATTACAGTTCTGGAAGTCTTCAGAATAGTTTTGTTTTACTTTGTTGCAGGACAAAGCAATAGTAATTCTGATACGTGTGCAGAATTCAGAGTTAAATATGTTGGTGCCATTGAAAAATTGAAATACAATGAGAGCAAAAGTCTTGAAGGACCACTGGACTTGATAAATTACATAGATGTTGCACAGGTAAGTGGATTACAAAAGGCAATACCAAAAAAGTCAAGACATCTTAAATTTAGGTGTGTTTTTTTTTTTATTTATCCTGTGGTTTGACATCTGTAAATTTTAGATTTACTTGAAGAAAGTGGCATACTTAACTATTAACCTATTACTCTCAAAGCCATCACAGTTCTATAATTTTAGGTGACTGGAGAAGATGCACCCAGAGAACCATTCTGCAGAAGGAGGCTCAGAGCCAAGGCCCTTTTCATGTGTACTTATTGAACAAGTCCCAGCTGAAAGCTGTTACATTGCCTCCAACAGGATTAGGATTAGTATCCAGGAAGGAATATCTCCCCAGGTTCTTCAGTACTGTAGAAGTTTTCCCATAGAGGAAGATGTCAAGTTTCTGCAAGTTTCATCACTCATGAACCTGTGACCAAAGAACCTGAATAATATTTGGGTCATCCTTGCCAAACTTACTTGCTTGTACTTACTTTTGTACTGAAAGCCATAACTGGTTGTTCTCACTAGGTAGCTGATTATATATTTTTAAAAGCACAGAATGTCTGTTTATTGTGCAGCAACTTGCCATTTCTGAATATGTGCTAAACCGTTTTTGCAGCCAAACAGTGAAGGTGCTGTCAGTGGAACGTGGACCACCTTGGCTCAGTGCAGCATGATAGGCCATGCATCATTTTTCAGCCAACCTGATTTGACCACAGGGCCAACTCTCCCCTGAAATGATAAATTCCTTTCTGGAACCATGTGATATTTAGAGTAGAACAGAGCAGAATGGAATGGAGTGTTTCTTCTGGAAGGGACCCATGGTGACCATCAGTCCAAACTGCCTGACCACTTCAGAGCTGACAAACAGTTAAATGTGTTGTAAAGGGCATTGTCTAAGTGCCTCTTAAACAGTTGACAGGTTTGGGGCATCAACCACCTTTCTAGGAAGCCTGTTCAAGTGTCTGGTCACCCTGTCAGTAAAGAAATGCCTCCTAATGTCCAGTCTAATGTCCAGTCTCCCCTGAATGTAGTTCACATTAAGCAACTGGGCGAGTGCTGGGCAGAGCCGGATCTGAGCAGGGTTTGTGGTGGTCCTGACCCAGTGGACCCAAGTACACAAAAATATGTTTTCTGTTATGTATCTTCACTGTTCATGTTCCTCTGTCTGCACTAAAGGCTTTTGTTTGTTTCCCTCCAAAGCAAGATGGAAAGTTACCTTTTGTTCCAGGTGAAGAGGAGTTTATTATGGGAGTTTCCAAATACGGCATTAAAGTTTCCACATCTGATCAGTATGTAAGTGCTGCACCCAACTTGTCTTTCTGATGAGAGTTGAAAAGTGCTTTCATTTCTTTCTCTGGTAGATGATCTGTGTGACCAAAATGTCATTTCTGGCTTTAAGCAAAAGTGAAACAAACAAGCTCTCCCAGCAGCACTGCTTCATGTCATATCTCCACAGGCTGTGTTTTCCTGGAATTATGACAAAAAGCTGTTCCTTGTGAGATAGAACACCATACAAAAGGCAAGCAAGTCTTTGGTAATACTCTTTGGATGCCATTATATAATGAGGGAAAGTAGTGTGACTGTGTTGGCCAAAACCATCGGTTCCTCAGCCCAAGTTAGTAAGGCAGTTCCTCTTGGTGTTTCTGTGAAAAGGATGGGGTTTTTCTAAGAATACCTGAATTGCCCAACTCTTTTAAGTTCCATCCTTGCACTCCTAATCTAAGAGTTAGAGTTCACTCTGGCATTAAAGCCTCATGATTCCACTTTATTGATCAAGCCTACTTTTAGTTTGCATAATTTCCTACATGTAGTTTATTTTAGTTTATTTTCCTACTTCAAGTAGCTTCTTTGCTAAAAATAAAAATCCAGTCTCTTCCCCAGGGCCCTCCAGTTGCCTTTGTGTAGCTTTGTGTTGTAGCCATGTGGTTTCCTTCTGGTTGCCCTCAGAGCCCCAGATACCATAAATACTTGGCCTTATGAAGCCTTGACTCATCAACAACCCAGTGATGCCTGTTCATGAAAACCTCAAGTATGAGCACAGAGAATACCGTCACTTAACAGTTGAATGCTCTAAAGAGAGCCAAAAAGCTTCCTTTGGTCCCTTCAAAAAATAAAACACTTGTTACTAATGTCTGGGAGGAAGGGTAGTACTTGTTATTCAGACTTTGAATTCTTTTAAATTCTGTTTTTGCTCTCCTAAATTCTTAATTCTCAAAAACATAGGTTACACTATTATTTAAATTCCTTTGTGGTTTGATAAAGATCAAATAGCTAATATCCATCATTTTTCTGTCTTCAAGCTGCAAGCACGCACAAGCAGATGAAGCCTTTTGTGGTTAAGCTAGCTTGCACTGACAATTTATTGCACTGCATTGTTCCCCAAATTCTGGCTTTTTGCATCTGTGTCACTGTAGGCATTTGTCCTTCAGTGTGTTAGTTCACCAAATTCTTTTCACAGAGTTCCAAGATACTGAAAGGATGGGAAGAAATTAATTTACAAGGAGACTGTACTCAAAAGAATTCTATCATCCCTCTTTTAGTGATAATCCACATACATATTAGCACTGTAGCAAATTCCAAGTAAGCAATCCTTGAGAGTTACTAGTAATTTGGTGAACAGTCTTGGCATCTTTTTTACAGAGATGGGAGGATGGATGCAGTAAGTTCCAGGCAGGTTCCAGCTGCCCTGAGTGTGGTGTGATATTGCTGATGGTGAAAGCAATGTGAGCAATGAGCTGAGTGAGCTTCAGGATGGAGATGTTTTTTCAGCAAGGTGACCTTCGGGCTGTGGTGGAGGTCTCTCCCTCCAGGGTTCCAAGGCAGGCAGGAAGCTCACTGCCCATTTTTACAGCTTCTGTATCAAAGTGGGCATTTCTTTATACCCTTCAGCTGACAAAAACAGGTTTTGATGCCATGAACACAGAGCTGTCTAGAATTTCTAAGACCCTGGAGATGGTATGACTGGAATAGACTAGATGAATATGATCAGAGGGCAGGATGGCTGGAGAAGAAAGGCTTTGTGTAGGGTGCAGCTGCAGAGACTTTGTACTGGGTGTCTTCTACCAATCCTCTCTGGAATGGCCAAAATCAGAAGTGTTGTGACTAAAGTGGAAATCCTGCAGTTCTGATGGAGAGTAGAATTCTGCCAGATGAGATCTGTAGAAGAGTCAGGACACATCTTGTGGTTTAGGTCACAAACAGCCTGGCTACAGCCACATGGCTATTGCCCCCCAAAGCAACTGACCTTGTCTATACTCTCTTCTGGGAACAGTTTCCTGTGTGTATCCTTCCCAAGACTGAGACGGGATTGTCTGGAAAAATACTGGGAAAGTTAAGAAGTTGTTTTAAGTTCCCTCTGTGCCAGAAGGACAGTGTCCCACCTGGCACAGAGCCTCAGTGAGGGTTGGTGGGAAGTGAATGTGCGCTTTAAGATTATGGCCAGGAATGTCACCACAGAATCATGGGAGGGGCTGAGTTGGAAGGGGTCTGAAAGATCCTCTGGTTCCACCCCCCTGCCATGGGCAGGGACACCTCCCACTGGAGCCAGTTGCTCAAAGCCCCCTCTAACCTGACCTCGAACACTTCCAGGGATTGGGCATCCACAACTCCTCTGAGCAACGTGTTCCAGTGCCTCACCACTCCCACAGTAAAGAATTTCTTACCTTAAATTCAATAACCTACTATAAACCTACTCTTTCAGTTTAAAGCCATTCAAATCCCCTTTTTGTCACAACATGCCCCTGTAAAAACTCCCTTTCCTGCTCTCTAGCGGACCCCCTTCAGGTACTGGAAGGTGCCCTAAAGTCTTCCCAAGAGCTTTCTCTTCTCCTGGCTGAACAACTCTCTCAGCTTGTCTTCACAGTCCACATAGGAATATATTTCTAAAGTAGAAGCAAATGTTAAAGCTAAACTTGTGCTTAACCACCACTTTTTAAAATCAAGACTAAATTCTCAAGTAAAAAAAAAAATAACTAAGGAAAGCTTTTCTCCTTTAAATAAACCTAAAGTATTTTTTCGTAAGTAAGAATAAAAATTAGGAAAACTGAAATATCTGTTGCACTGTTCTAGAGTAACTTTTATTTGCTGTGTGCTTTCAGGATGTGTTACATAGACATGCTCTCTATTTGATTGTAAGGATGGTGTGCTATGACGATGGTCTTGGAGCAGGAAAAAGTTTACTGGCTTTGAAGACAACAGATGCAGCCTCTGAAGAATGCAGCCTTTGGGTATATCAGTGCAATAGTTTGGTAAGAGTTTATGCTTTCTGTATTTAAATTAGGTAAAGGGAGATTCTAAAACCCAATGCTCTTGTGAAGGCTTTTTGGCAGAAGGAGGATTGCTGAATTAAAAACGTACAAATGTGTGCTGGCTGAGGAGGGGAAAACAGCCCTGCTGTCTAAATTGGATCGTCTCTGAGGAAAACACCTACATTCCCTAAATATGCCAGTGACTGTACTCACCTGAGAAAGCTCTGTCCAGTCTAAAGGGTGCTGTGGCAGCACCTATGGACAATCTCCACCTGTATTTCCAAAGACAAAAACCTCTTAATATATAGAGCAGGAAGGGATGGAGCAACAATTCTGGTAATAGAGCATGCAACCATATTTGTAATAAGGAAGGTGATTTCTCCTTATGAGTACGAGAATTCATTGTCAGGATGCTCTGATGACACAGACCCTTGGCTGGCAGCACTGGGGGAACACAAAAAATGAGGTTCTGAATGCTGATGCTGTGCTATGCTGACAGCCAGCAATTCTGACTTGGCTCAAAAGAGCTCGTGTAAGACAGTTTTTACATATCATTGCAGGCCAGATAAATGAAATCTGGTCTCACAAAGCAAAATGAAGGACACATTCTTCTTTAAATGAGCTTTGAGAAGTTTAGAATTCTTCAGAAAGTGTTAATGTGTGTGTTTGGGTTTTTTAGGAACAAGCACAAGCCATTTGCAAAGTGTTGTCTACAGCCTTTGATTCAGTTTTAATGTCGGAGAAGTCCTGACTTTCTTCGGCAGCAGTGTTCGTGTGGAGGCACCGGGGCTCCTCGTGGCACCACGGACAGCTGGGAGCCACACACAGTCCTAGGAAAGGCTTCCTGTGCAAAGAAGAGCCACACAGCCTTGCACATGGTACTCTGGCATTCCCCAAACGTGACTTGAAGATTCCATCTTCAGTTTCCGGGACATTACAGAATTTTATATTTAACACAGTTTGTCTTTTTCCTAAATAATGTTTTCTATGTTAATGTCAATATTGCAGAAACGTAAAATAAAACTGACACTTGCTTCTACCTCGTTGTCTGAAAAACAATTTGTTAATACAGACTTTGATTCTGCTTAAGCCAGACACCAGAAGAAAACAAAAGCACAGTGGGGTAAGAGGGAGTTATTTGGTGCTTTACCCCTTTAATTTAATCTCAGGTGTGCCATCTACAGTTTTTCTGTTCAGCTGAAGTTCATAAGAAATACATTTTTTCCTCAAGTGATAATTGTTTGTATTTGTCATTTTTATACATTAAAAAGAACAGTATTGTGTAAGCAATACAAGGGAACAGAAGAGAAGCAGAAAAAGTGATTTTAAAAGTAGTTTTATTTTTCCAGACATTTGACTGGTTAACAAGAGTAAAATTTATTAATCATGCTCTAATTATAAATCACTGCATCCAGGACATTGAAAATAAGAGTTGATTTTAGGTTATACAATATATACAGTTGCTCTGCAACTAAACAAAATAAAAACAACTGAATTGAATATTATACATCTCATAGCATTCTAAGCTGCATTTTAAGTGTCACTTGCTCCTTTTTAAACAGTTAACACAGCAACCTAATAGTCTGTCTATTAACAGGTTTTTTGAATCAGATTTGAAAAGCTGTATGAAATATGCCAAAATTTTGGACTTAAAATTCTTAATTTTATATTATAAATAGATATCTACAGGTTCTAGAATTTCATTTTTCTCTGCCAGAGGAGAAAACTTTTTGAGAAATGCAGAAAATCAAGGGATAAATTTTGCTTAGCTGCTCTTTATTGGTCTTTGGGATTTTACTTGTCTGCACTGTTAGTGCTATTAAGTTGTAGTCCACAAGTTTCCTGGTATTTAAGTGACCAGTAAACAAAGTTGTGACGTTTTACTCTATTCCTCTTCTAGCAGAACTCAAGGGAAATTTGTATCATTTTTTACTGTTACGAATTGTTACATACACTATAAGATTCTGTGTTAAAAATACTGTACATTAGGAGATCTGTGCAAAATAATATGCCCATTTACTCTCTAGACTCTATCAGGGATAGAAACATACAAAATAGTGTTGCAAACTGAACGTATCAGTAAGTGAATAAAACTGTAGTGCTAAACTATTACTCTATCATTTTACTTGGAACTTTGAAAATACAGACTAATTTGCTTCAACTTGCAATAAAAATATCTTGAAACATTCCAGTTTGTTCCCCATTTATACTGCAGCAACAGCATCTAGGAAGTGAAAGTTACACATCTATGTGGCTGTACCCACACGCCCGAGAGGCATCAACCAGCGGTACCATTCAGGAAGGGTGATACAGGGTGAGATCAGTGTTGCTCTTCCAGCATTTTCACAACGTGGTTTTTCTCCAAGTGAGCACAGATGTGGTAGTTGTGGCCTGTTTTCCATTCCTTCCAATATGAAATGGCCAATTTAAGCACCATTTGCCAGAAATCCAAAGCTCTCTTGATAAATCTAGAGATACAATGTTCACATAACGTGATCAAAGCCAATGTGACCTAGACATTGATTTTCTGTATCCTATGCCTCAGTTGTTTCCTGTAGCATAAGCAAAACCTGGTACAATTTCACAATATACAAACATCAAAATTATGTCAGATCTGTATTGGTGTTTTAAATTCCATCAACCAACTGGGAACTATCCATGGCCTAGCTTTTGTTCACAAATCAGCAAAACAAGTTTAACAACAGTGTAGCTACCATATATGTGGGTATTCTATATAAATACAGAGTGAGTTGGCAAACTATCATTGTTTGCAAGGTAGTGGCACACGAATTTCATAAACCAGAACATAACGTAGTGAACTTCTGAGGTGTCAGGTATCTCATTGACCAAGGACAACATGTTCCACTAAGTATGTTCTCTCTGTGAACACATTGCTGGATGATTTAAAGAAAATTCAAGAATTTAAAAATAAAGTCTTAATGCTATAATGAGACAAGTGTAAGAAATGTTCTGCAATCCATCATCATAATTAAGTACAGTTCAGGAAGTGCAGTTTTCAAATCCTTGAGTTAATATAGTAACTCATTAATATTGCCATAGTTTAGTTAACCAGCAGTAGTCACACTAAATGACCAAGTGGATGTAACATACGTAAAGAACATTCAAAAAACAGGTTCTACACACATGCAGCATAGAAAAACAAAACAGTCTCAAGCTCACAAAATTAGAACTAGAAAGTTCAACAACTAACACAGATTTCAGGTAACTTTAAGCAAATATCTACATCCATTCTGAAAGAAAGAAGTTTCTCCTGTGGTAAACTGAAGTACTTTTTCACTTTCACCTGGCCAAAGACACATAATTAAAACAAATTCTTCTGCAACTGTTGGCATCCTTGATGACAGCCAGTATGGCAAGCTACTGAATGAGTCCATTTCAGAACTACACAGCAGCTTACACATTTTGGTTCCAACACTTCAAATGGTATCAAGAACTGGATAAGTTCACTGCCCTGGTAGATGCATACACAATTTATTCAACTGGGGAAGCAACACTGAACTGTTGTACTGTCATGTTACAAAAGGGAGAATAAAATTACAGTGAATTGATCAACAAGAACATTCATAATGTGATATTCAGACATGGATTTTGATTGTTAAAGCTTTTCAGTTCACCTTGAAAAATATAGGAAGAGTTGTTTGTTTTTAAAAGTGTAAACTGCTTATGAGAAGTTTTCACGTAGAAAAAAGTTTAAAAGTCCCAAAACCAGAACAATGGCAATATAAAAGTAAGCTACAGTACCTAGGACTTGGGCAGTGCTCTGGCAAGGTGGCTACGGAAAGGTAGGTGAAATGGAATAGAACAAAACTTATTTCTGTGACTGCTGGAAATGAGAAATGTCTCCACTTATCAGTAGCAATCTAGTCAACAATAAAGTGCACAAATGATACAGGGAAAGCTCCTTTCCGACTGGGATCTCCATCAATATGACCAATCTGAAAGAGTACAGATATTTTTCAAGTTAAATCTCAAAATGACATTTCAGTATCACCAAGATGAATACCAGTGACCTTCCTACCTGTAGTACAAGCCTCCCACCAAATCTTTTCTGTGATAGTGCTACTTTTCTTCCACCAGTAGGAAAATTCAGTCCTACAGGGTGCGTGTTTATCAGCTTTAGGTTGGGTTTTTGTCAAATGCAAAAGTTTTATCCAGTCCTTTGAATATACAACATCTTACTGCAGTACCACTGCTGCATAATTCCAGTGCAATCTGTAATGCCTGGCAGCCCACATTTGGCCTCTGCTGAGGTGCTTCTTTAACCATCACTGTGAGGCAAAACAATGGTTCAACCTTCAACAGTTTCAGATTTTACATTAACCTGTTTCTGTTTATACAGCTTATTGTCAATTTAGATGCAAATTGTTCACTAGCTAACAGATTAAGGCAACTGTTTTCATGCACAATAATTTTCCAAGATTTTGCTTTAGCCAATAAGATTCTGGAATGTAAAAACTTGAGATGGTTTCCCAGCTCAAATAGACTCAGTCCTAGTCATCTGAAGATTGAGGACAATACAAAGCTCTCCTCTGGTGCTGTCCTGGGGTGACTTTAGGATGCTATATAGTATTTGTATCCCCATCCGTCTGTTTAGCCCAGAAATAAGTTCTGCACCTTTAAAACTAGATCTGAGAGCTAAGGGAGGCAGAAGGAGAATCGGCGGAGTGTCTGAGGAGCTGTATTCAAATCACAAAGATGAGAGCTTCAGCTCTCTCTCGCTGCGTGTTGTCTGCAGCACAGACAGTGAGCGGGACAGAGCTCTCCTTTGCTTTCAGTTAGTTTTTAGCCCACTGAGGCAGACAAGTTCCCTGGACTGTAGCTGTTCTTTTTCCTGGAACTATTTAGCCCTGCTTTGGACCAAAAACCAGAAATATACCAGGAGCTCACGCCTGTGGCCCACTAGGGCCCGGGACACGGCATTTACAACGCAGGAGAGACTGATAAGAGACTGAGCAAGCCGAGCTACACCTCACAAAAAGGACCCTCTCTGAATTCACCATCTCTTCAGAACATCGAGAGGTTCCATTGTTTAATACTATTCATTTTTTCATGTCTGTGAGTACTTTGCTTGTTATATTAACCGCTTTTTTCACTTTTCTCAAAGGAGGTTTATCTCCCAAACAGGTAGGGGGAAGAGCCACTGAATTCAGCCCTTTAGAGGACATCCCTTTGGAAATTCCCTTCCAAATTTGTCCCAAACCAGGACAGACACCCACTACATAGCACCTGTAATAGCAGATTCTTAAATTGCTGACACTCTGCCAAAAATTTTCTGGATCACACAGACCATGTTCCCTGTGTATTGTGAACCCTACTAATCAGATTTCTTTTTTTTATTTTTTTTTTCCTTCTAAAAGCTTGTCTGAAGTTTGACTATTGAAATTTCATCTCTGGTTGCCATGAGATGAAACTTTTCTTGTTATTTTGGTAACTCACCAGGGATCTTCTGAAGTGAGTGTCAACCTCTAAGATTTAATTACTTTCTTTCAAAGTGTGTTGACAGAAAATGCAAAATACTCACCCACCACTCCTGATCTTCTTCACCATCAACTACAATAATATCTCCCTCTGCAAAAGTCAGCTCATCTGGGTTATCTGCTACACAGTTGTATATTGCTTTTACTCTCTTGGGTTTAGTTTTTGACTGAAATGAAAAAAAAAACCAAAAAACCCTGAAGGTAAATAATACATCAAAGAAGAAACAAAGTAGACTTGGAGTTTTTTAAAGAAAGTTTCAGAACTGCTTCCAGCTGCTGTTTTTCATAGGTTAGAGTTCAGCTATATATTTTATGCTGGGTGCTCATGCTTCAGGCTGAATCTGGCACCAACCAAAGCTTTTTGGAACCACTGTGCCAATAATATAGGCCATATTTCCCTTAGAAATTCTGCATTTTGGCTCACCCAAACCTACAGAGGGCTCACCCTCCATCTTCAGAGATCTACATCACTGCAGTGAGTATAATTTTGTTTAGAAGATGGGGTGAACAAATTCTGTGCAAATGTAACAGCAGCAGCATTACCAGAGGGAGGCCTGAGCCACCTGCCAATATGCTCCTTCTTAATTTTCTAAACCCATTCCAATAGTGTAAGAACCCACCAAAACATCCTCTGCCTCCAAGCAGTGCTCTGACGACTGCCAGCCACAGGAGTCTTTTGGCAGCTCTTTCAAAAGTGAAGTTTAGTAAGGAGTTGCAATATTCCAGTATGGCAGTGGGACTCAGTTGTAGCTATGTTCTGTGCAAAGTGATATCAAAATTGTTTCACTCCGGTTTTCCTCATCTGACACCTTTTCCAGTGCAAACCAGTCTGCTGCTGCATTTCTTTTCAGCCTCCTCATTCTCTGCTGCAGACAAAAAATAATGCTGCCTACACAGCGTTTCCATGCAAAACAACTCAACAAGTGAAGAGGCTCAAGAGCTGGAGGCAAAGTGCAAAGCTTTCCACAATGAGTTCACCCTTTTCCCAGCCATAGGGAACGAACATCTCTCCTTTCTACCCTAAAGTGTCAGAGCAGAGCTGTAAGTGCCATTTAGGTCTCAGATGGCTGTTAATGCAGTGGCTGTTTGGGACAGAAGTTCCACATGGCATAAGATGGCCTCACCACCATACTGGAGTTCCCCCAGTGCCCGGTCCCAGTCTCTAGTTAGATCAGCCATGGAGCAAGACAGCTTGAAAAGGAACAAAAGACCCCATTTACAACTCTCATTTTCTCCATCAGCAAAATGCTCTGCTGAGGACAGAACTGCCCAATGGTTTAACTGTGCCATTTTGCTAGAGCTGAGAACCATGCAGAGAAAAGAAGGAATGTGGATGGGGAAGGATGGAGGCAGCATGATTGTTATGTTCCTCTGGAAGCATTCATTTGCATTCTAGTATAAATTCTATATAAATTCTAATAAAAATAAAGCTCTGGCCTGCCCAGGGCAAGCACACCCTGAGGCTCTCACCCCTGTGAGCTGCCAGCCCAGCACTGCAGCACAGCAATTTTTCCAGACACTCCCTCTCAGACAAATGACAGTCTGAACCACAACCACCTTTTAGGTCAAAAGAGAAAAGCTTCACATCAGTATAACAGTGATATAATTACTAACTTCAAAGTGCAGTAATTACAGGTATTTCTTGTTCTTTAGAAGGCAAGGAAATTAAAATAGATCTCATTCCCAGAGGAATAAAATCTTCTAGGAAAATTTCCCATGTATCTACAAAATGGTTTCAAAAATCTAAATATCACATTGAGGAAAATAAATCAAAAGGTGAGTCAGGAATTTCCCCCTGATAAACAGGCTATTAGGTAAATGCACAGTGTAGGAGATAAGCCGCTGGCCAAATGTGCATGTACAAATTGACCTATATTTTCTTTACTCATGAAGCATTTCTGCATTAATTTTCCAAATTTTGGCTGGCCTCTGAATTCCCTGGCAGGGTAAAGACATAGCAAAAAAGCCAGGAGTATAAGGCTAAATGGAGCAATTTAGCCAAAGAACTTTAGCTAGACTGATCTAGCTAAAGCTCTTTAGCTGAGGGGCCCTTGACTAAATCTCAGCTAAGATGCTTTAGGTAGATTGATTTAGCCAAAGCATCTTAACTAGCACACACTCCTGAGTCAGGTTTTCCCTTACTTCTCTGTCCTATTACAGAAGAAAATCACCCAGCTAATTTGCTCAGTCAGAATTCAGTCAGAATTCACCTTAATGAAGACCTAGAGACAGATGGAGAGTCAGATATGTTCTTCACATTATGTGCAATTAATATGAAACACTGAAGACACTGACCCTAAAACTAGCCAGCACAGCCTATTCCTTCATAGCTAAATCAATTTGTGCTATTAAAGAAAAAAAAAAAAAAAAAAAAAGAGAGAACAACATAGGGAAACCACAATTTTAATTTATATAGAAAGTAAGGTTAGGAGCCTTTTCAGATGTGTTGGAAGGATGTAACCAGTGCTTACACTTGAACCCCAGCACACACAATGGAAATTAAGGTCAGAGCCCAGTAGCTTCACGACAACATAAGCAATTGGCACTACTTAGACAACTTAATTTTTTGAGGCCTAAAAAATGAAGGTTATTTTAATGTAACTTAGTTGAACAAGAGTGGGGGAGGTAAGAAACCAGAAAATTTTATACTTTCAACTAATGCAAGATGATGTCTCTGAGGTTTCTCATCATTATCAGATGAGAAACAAGTAACGGGGGCTCTGTGTACTCAAGACCAATGGCAAGGCTATGCACACAAACAGAACTCTGTCCTCAAGAGCTGCTATTTCAGTGGATATCGTTAAGGAAAAATGGTTGAAGGGAGAGACACAGGGGACTGAAGGAAGCAGGTCTTTTCATTACAAGCCATTAACAAGACCATTGCAGGGCCCGGCACAGCACGCCTCCTACCTCTCTGTTTATTATTTACTGCTGAACCATACTCCCACACAGAGTGTGTGAAACAGCCCAGACCTAGTCACACACAGCATCTTGGAAATGTACAGGTTCTACATACTGTGATTTGCTTCCTGCAGAGATATACTCTCATATGGGTCTTTTACATCTATCACACAAGAAACCAACATAAAATTGAAGCAAAGACCAAAAACCAAGTTAACTATACATAATGTACAGCTCCTCTGACGTATGGAAATATATCCCTTTACCTACACCAGTATAAGATTACAGGTACTAATATATGTTACCATTCATGGTCCTAGATTAAAAATATAAGTAAAGAGTATAAAAAGGCCACACAATCGGATCAAGAGTCCATCTAAATCCAGTATCGCTTGTCTAATAGTCACTGTAAGGCTAGGGGAGGGTGGAGAAGAAGAATACAGAATTAACCACCTTCTGCTGAGGATGTGCTTACCAAGAGATTTCTTTCCTGTCACCAGGTGAATGCTGAGAACTGACAGCACAAAGAAAGAACTTCTTTTGAGTTTGACTCCTACTAATCTTGTTTGAAGTCATTTCACCAGTATTTGACATATGTCAGTATATCTATGTCCATTATAAAAGCACAAGAGTTCTCTTATAACTCACTTCACTGAAGACTGAGAATGAAGCTACATGTTACAAGTGACTCTCCAAGCTCACCTACAAGTCACTAACTCATAAAGCTTATCTATCTCCAATAAGTCAAACCCTATTCTGTGGATTGTGTTGGTCACATGTGGACATGAACAAAGAATCCAACTGGTTTGGTTTGCTCTTTTAAACTTAAAATTACATACTATCCTATAGGAAATTCAAGGAAAAAAAATGTTTTTATAACTAGTAAAAGTCACACAGATACTCAAACACAGGATATGTTCTTATGTTTATGTGCCTTGTATGTTTCATGGCTCTCACACTTTTACCATGGCAGGACACACATATGAAACTACAGTATGTTTCATAGAATGCAGGACATGAATAAAATCCAATACCTCATTTTGTACTTACTATTTGTGATTTTCTTGGCATTGGTGCTGGTGGCTGTATTTGTGCCAAAGTATTTGCTGTAGAACCAGTTTGTGTTCCTGGAATGTCACATACAGAAGATGACTCTCCTGCTAAGGTAAATAAACCAAGTAATATTAGGCATGCTTTGAAAAAAAGTAAGAGTGATGGTATCAACTGAAACCAAACTAATTATTCTTAAAAGTATATAAATAATTTTATATCCCATGAGTACTTAATTTTTACTGGTTCTTTCTAAATAATGGAACAGAATTCTATATTTTCCTTACCAAAAAGACCACTTTTCCCAAAGACAACTATCTAAGACATTAAACAGTGCAGATATTTTTCTATTCTATATGCGTATCTGACACCTTGTTTATGACATTGCAAACAAAAATTTTCAAAATGCATCCTTTGTTTGAGTGGGTTTTAAGGTGAGGTTAGAAAAACTAAAGCCTAGCTGGAATTGAATCTGGCAAGGAATGTCCAAGACAACAAGAAGAACTTCTATAAATCCATAGGTAACAAAAGGAAAATAAGAGAATATACGGAGCCATTGTTGAACCAAGATGAGATTCTGGTTACAAAGTACATGGAAAAGACTGAGCTTCTGAATGCCTTCTTGGCCTTAGCCTTTATTAGCAAGACCGGTCTTCAGGAAACCTATTCCACACATCAGGGGAGAATCTGGAGCAATGAAGTACAAAGTCCTGCACTGGGGAATGAACAGGCCATGCATCAGTATATGCTGGAGGCCACTTGGCTGAAAAGCAGGACCAGAGGCAGTGACCACAAACTGAAACACAGGAGCCTCTGTCTGAACATCAGGAAACACTTGGCCACTGTGAGGGTGATACAGCCCTGGCACAGGTTGCCCAGAGAGATTGTGGAGTCTCCATCCTCTGAGCACAGTGCTGTGTGATCCACTCCTGTTGTTCCCTCTTGAGAAAAGGGGTTAGATCCAGTAACCTGCAGAGGTCCCTCCCAACATCAACCATTCTGTGATTATGCTTATTACATGGTCCCATTATTGACTTTATTTGGCCCATAGCTCTGTTCATGCTAGAGAACTTGAGGCATCAGGGCCTACATAATCACAAAGAAAAACAAGAATGTCAGCACTGATTATATTTAAATGTGTAAGGTATATGAACAGATTAAAGAAAACCCACAAAAACTCAGACAACCCACAATCTCCCTTTGATTGCTATGACAGCTTAACTATAATGAAATAAATCTCTAAACCACAATTACCAGGTTGTTGTAGAGACCCAAGTCCTCTGGTCTGCCCTTTGTTAGTTAAGCCAGATGACTTCTCAGTCCTGTGCAGAAAGTGAGAAATTGGTTAATTTCAGAAACAAACAAGATCTCAAAAAACAACAATATAGAGTACTTTCCAAATTATAAAAGTCTTGGCATGTCTTCAGGAAAATCTGGTGACAGCTATTTTGCTTTTTAAAGTACTAATTTTCTTCTGTATTTTTAATTAAGTGAATTGAAAGTTGCACCTAATTTTTAAAAAGGCAGAAAAATAATACGTTTGATTATTACAATTCATGTCTTTTCCTGAGATTTGAAGTTCCTTTCACTGTTATTTTATGTTTTTCTTAAAATTATGCATCCATATTTGTTTGTGCGTTATAGAAAGCTTCAAAAATTTGTGTCTGCCTTTTGGGTAGCATGGTACATGCAAAAACAAAAAGGCTAAAAAGAAGCTTAAGGGTCAAGGTTGCTTTCATCTTTCAGTCCCAATTTGCAAATGAAAACTTATTTCTTCCAAAATTTGCTCCAAGGCCCTATTTTCTAGACTTCTCATTACCTTATTGATCTCCCTGGTTCCCACCTCAGTATTTCATTTTACTGCAATGCCCCAAACTGAACACAGCAGTCCTGCTGAGGCACCACTGATGTTGAGACAGTTGAGAGAATTAATTCCTATCATTTGCAGGTTATGGTAAAACTATATTCTTTAATTCTTCCACAACAGCACTAGGTCCTCTGCCTTACTTACTATGTCCTTACAGATCCTTCTTCTAAGGACTTTTGCTTACCATACTCTGCTGTTCTCCATGCTTCACTCCTGTACTTGACTGTTCTTAATTACTAAGAGCTGCTTACTGAATGACACCCTTCTTTTCCCTTGACTACTCCTTCAGTTTCTCAAGCATGCTTTGGATATGATTCTGTTTTCCAGTGCGTTTGTCCTTCCTAACTTATTTTTCTGCAAATTTAAAAGTTTTTTTTTTTCTTTTCCAGGTCTCTCTACTTCTGCCACAAATGAAAAGATTCAATGGAACAGGAGATATGCAAAGCATGTGAACAATAAATGGCACAATCAAACATTATATCCCATTATCTCCTATTTGCTGCTAGATGAGAATAAGCAATTGAATATTTTTAATGGTTTTTTAATCTCCATCATAGCTAGGCATTCTGGAGATATTCTGCAAGTCATATAACCTCAAAACACTAGGCTGTCTTGTTTTTACTGTAGTAATCCTTGTCATCTATGTCCTTAGCATCTGCCTTCCGTTCATTCCCACACTCTAGAACACATCATTGGCAAAAGCATGCACGCTTTATATATTAAGTTATTAAAAATTATTAAGTATATTAAAGGCTAAAATGACATCAGTTACCCAGGAATAGGCTTTCTCTGAGAGATTCTGCTAGGAGGTTGTGGGGGCAGTGGCGGTGGGGTAGGCTTGTTTTGTGGAGGAGCTGGCTGCTGTTTTGATTGCTGGTTCAGAGCTTCTATAATGCTGGCTGTCTTTGCCACGGGAGGTGGTGGTGCTGGAGAAAGTACATCTATATAGGAAAGTTAGGCAGAAACATGGAATTAAATTTCTATTTACCATTTCATTTCTTGGGTTCTCATTACAGGTTGCCCTGTTACAGGACTTATCCTCATGTAAGAAAAATGCTTTATTAAATGCAATGAAAGGAGGACCTCTTTGGAAAGTAATTTACCTTTAGTTTCATCTAGTTGAAGTTGGAGACCCCACAAGCATTTAAATTTATTCAAACATTGAAGTGCAAGTAAAGAAAATTTTACCAAAGACAGTTACATTCTTGAAAACAGTAGATCAGAATACATTTTTTAAAGTGCTAATGTTATTTGTTCAGTCAATGCCTTCAGTCTGTGTTTTACGGAAAAGTAACCAAGTGAGTAATATCTGGCAAATTTTATTTAGAGGAACATCTTTTCTTAAAATCTTGTTGTGATTCACAACTAACAGCAGACTAAATTTAGAAATTAATTAAAATTGTTATTCAGTTCTTAAAGCCATCACAACAGCAGCTGGCAATGAATTAAAACATCCTTTTGCATTCCAGTGGTCTGCAAGAATCAAGCACAATGTGGAGACACAGCTCCAGGCTTACATGCAACATTCACCTTTACAACTAGTGAGAAATGCAGCACTAAAACTATATATATATATATATATAAAATGATGAGCCCTTTAGCTGTATTAATAGATGGTGTTTCCTGCTAACCCTGCACTACACCATACAGTCCTCACTGGAGCATCAGAGAAGACAGTTTGTTACTGGATGGGAACGATAGGCTAAAGCCACAGTCACCAAAAGAGGAAGTATGAGTTGTGGAGATGGAAAAATAAGCCAACTGTGATTAGATACAGTAGAAGGGAAAACAGGGGAAAGTGCAAACATACTTGTAGATGTTACACGCAATGGCGGCACAGGGGGATGAATAGCTGGTGGATCTGATGAAGACCTCTGCCTGCTTATACTTTCCACTCCTAAAGAATTTGTCTTCCACATTGCATTAGATGAAGAAATTGTCTGAATACCACTGCCAAGAACTGAAGGCTGAACTAAAAAGAGAGGAAAATACTGCATTATTATTATTACTTACCCTACGCACGAAGTGTTAATATTCACACCGTGCTTTCAGAAATGGTGTGGCTAGACCACTATATTTAGCAACACTATATTCATCAACTATAGTCGCTGCATCCCGATGGAATGCCAGAGCAGAAATCAGTCTGGTGTTAAAAATTACACAGCAAAACTTCACCCAGAACTTCTAACACTTTACCTAAATAAAATTTGTCTCCAGTCATTACTTTAAAATACATCAATATTTGAAAAAGCAGATTTCTCAGTAAGAAGGCAAAAGGCACATATTACTACCTTCTTTAATCCCTGACTGATAACTGTACTTTTCTCAGCTACTGCAAGAAAAGGACTTCACTCTTCCACAAGCATGAGCACACATTGCTGCTCAAAGTGAAACATCAGTTTTGACTTAGAAACCAAATGAAACTGCAAACCTGAATTTCACTCAAGCAAGAAGCTATAATAACTAGATGTGCAACAGTCACAAAGTACTTCTTCAGAGCCTCTTAAATTATTTCATTCTGAAGAGCTGCCTCCTCTTTTCATAAAAACACTCTACAGGTTTTCTTTATATAGCCAGTATTTTGCACATATTATGCCATTTCTCCCTCCTCAGCACATGAGTATCATATTAAGAAAAGATGAAACAGAGTAAGGTATGAACAAATGTTAGGTTGCAGGAAAAAGCATAAAAGGCTCAGAAGACTTGGAAAACAGCCTAAAGCTATGAGGATAAAGGAGTAATAATACACCATAAGCATAACATTAACAACATCAGCAATTGACAAGAAGTTACGGTCAATGATACTATTATAGCTTTTAACTAAGTATATAAATTAATAGGCTAATACATTGCTAGAGTAAAGGATATGAGCTAATAATCTAAGGCAGGCAGCATGTCTTCATGGCATGAGTTCTATTACAGTGATGCCAAGAAGTTTGGGGTTGGGAATGAAATTAAAATGACACTTCTTGAAATGTGTCATTTAATCAGGGCAAACTGTGGGTATGATTGGCCATGATTAAAGTAGTATCAAAGGATAAAACAGTATTTTTAACTATTAAATTTTTGACTAAGTCAGAGATAGAATCTAACAGTTAAACAAACCAAGCAAGCTTCTTGTGTAAATTTTCTTGTTTGGTGGGGAAAACATTCCTTTCCATCAAGTAAAAAAGTGTTGTCTAGATATTAAGCTTCAAGTTCATGCAAAATGTTAATGTAATCCTGCCTTGATTAAGTTTTACATGTGACTAAACTTCCCCCAGTCCCATGCTACCCTTTCCAAGTAACCCAAAACTGTTCTCAGTTTTTCTGCCCCTTTTATGCAGCCATTCCATAACTGACTTTTCATATTAGACAGAAGATTAGTTTGCCATCTCAGGCACAATCACTGGTGCATGGAGTCCTGCATTCTGACCTCTGCACAGTGCTCCCAAAGACAGAAGTCATCCATGTGTGCCCAGAACATTTCCTGATCATATCTCCTCTTACGGAGTCTAAATACAGCACCATAGAAAACCATGTGTTTAATAATAACTTTCTTGAATTGAATTGAATACATAAATTTAGCCTCCATGCAATATGGTGGATAATAAAGGTATTAAAACAATGAAACACACTGAATATGACTTGTACTAAGAGGACCTATACATATTTCTCTATGTTTCTTTACTGTGATGCAAACAGATTACATATGAAGATAGGACTGAAATTCACAGCACCAGCTTTAATGGTAGATTTTCCAAGCACACAACCCTCTGAATCAGGATGAGACACAAACTTTTATGCTGTTCTAATGATCTCAGGACAACAAATAATTGGAAGCTGTATTTTCAGTCAGCTATCAGGTCACTAAAATCATCCAGTTCTCCACATCATGACAGTTACACTTTTATTTGAACAACCTTGAAGCACGTATTTATTAAGAGAAGAATTTGCAAGGTTAAAATCTCACGTTCTGCATACACTCTCCATTCTCTGAGATCTTAAACAAAGTTTCACAGCACACAAATGCTATTGAAATTTTATCTTTACAGTGAACTCTGACAATGACGTCTTCAAGAAACAGAAGTATGAAAAAATTGAATATAACAAAAAAAAATTATTAGCTACATTGACTGCAGCCATCCTTTTAATAAATGGTTTAACCCTGGTGAGGTTATCTGGGTATTGCTTTCCCAAACACTATTGTGTTGCAGGTATAACAAAAATCAAACTCAGAAAACATTATGTAGATGCACTTCAGTGATATAAAATGAGGCCATCAGTAACTGTTCCAATACTTACCTGTGTTAAATAACTGTAAGAGAAAACCCCAAAATAATTTTTTTAAAAATTAAATTATGATCCTGTTCTTCTAAAATACAATTATATTTTCTAGTACCTTTGCCAATATTCCTTGGAGGTAGAGGAGGGGCACTACTTGTAACAGGTACTGCAGGCTGAATGGGAGGTGGACTGCCACTGAGTATTGCTCCATATGTTTCATTCTGTAATATACTTGGCATAAATCCTCTTTGCTTGTCCTTAGCAATGTTTGCTGCATCTCTTGCCAATGATGCTACATTAGGCTGAAGTTGGTTTGATCCAAGCTGGTAGAAGCTAACAGGCCTGTCCTCTCTCCGGTTGGGACTGGGTTGCTTAAACACAAAAAAAAGTACTCATTGATACCACATTAGTTGTACTCATTTTATGTATTAGTTGATAGAAAGTGATTCGTCTCTAGAAAGAAAAAAAGGCTTCTAAAATGCATTTTTGTTGCTTTTAATACATAACCTAAAACCTGCCTCTTCAAGGCAAAGTAACTGTGTGCCCTAACAATGCACCTTAACAACAACGACAAAAGATTAAAGGTCAATTGCACTTCAAAACTATTAATATATTCTCATTTCTACTGTAGTACACTGCTACAGGATAATACTGTATCCCTATATACACAAGACTATACTTCTATAGATAACCAGTATAGACTTTCAGACTGGATCAAGTAAAGTTTCCCTGCATCAAAATACCCATCAGTATTTTCAAAATGAAATTAACAAATGTAGGTCCTAAGCCTCATCTGAAATTCAGCAGAGCTAAATCCCAATTTCATCTAAGTATTCTACCGCCACTCAGCCTACAAGAAATGAGTAGCCAAAACGTCTCTGAAACTCTTTTTAGCTCACTAGTATTACTGGATAAATTTGGGAGATTACTTCAATTGGCAGCTGGCATGGAACATTGCTCATCCCACACACATTACCAAATTCTATCCGATTAGTTGTTATTGAGATTTACAGCAATCATCTGCACTTAGCATTATTTTTCCTGTTTCAACAGCAAGCATTGTTATTACTGTTATCAAATGATAATTAAAATAGCTGGAGTTACAAATTAATGTGGCTAGTACAGCAATGGGCTTTAACAATCCACAGCCCAGAGAACAAAAATATACCTTCAGAAACAGTAAACATGCCATACTGACATATTGTCTGTATGAAATTAAAGTAACAATTTATAGTAATAGCATTTGGGCAGAATAAAGATTTAAATCAACATTTTATATATATATATATATATATATATATATATAAAAATATATATATAAATTGATTTTCCTCTGAATACATTCAATTATTACTTCTGGATTCATCATGTAGGGCCTTTAGATATGCTATAGCACAGCATTATAGCTCCAAGATTTATCAGAATTATGTACATGATAGTCTCTACCCTTGCTTTGGCTTAGCAGCCTCACTCCTCATTGGCTGACACTCTCCATTCCCTGACCTCTCCACTGTCCTCATTCTGGGACTTGTTTCAACCCACACCTTCTTCTGCTTTCTAAACCAGCAGAAATTCTTTTTCACGTTTATGATTCAGCTTTTCACTGGCTCACCAAACTGAAGCAGTTCAGTACAAGGACAAATGTGTGCCAGAGTGGAGGCAAAACCTGAGGCAGGATCAGGCAGCCACGGTGTACAACAACAGCAGAAACCAGTCAAATTATCTTAACCTTCTTTTAAGTTAGAGTCTCTCTTGTATGAAATATTCTTAAATTTCAGACATGACCTAGACATGAAATAGATTTTTCTGACATAGATTACAAAAACTATTCAGTTGTCTTACCCAGCTACTGCATTTTACTACAAAAAATTATTTCACAGTGTCTTCATACCTATAGTAAAAAGCAAAGTTATTGAAATAACACTTACACAGACGTCTATAGAAAAATAATATTGATACAAACCTGCAGCTTTTCATCCACATCATCATCACTTTCATCCAGATCTTCATGAAGTAACCGCCATTCATATTCTACATGAACGTGAGAATTAAATCTTCCAGACAGTGCTTGAGTAAGCTAAGGAAAAAAAAAGATGGCTGCAGACACTTATGGGCAGTACTTATTTTAAAACAACATTTTTAAAAGTAAATGAAGTCCACAAATAAGAAGACTCTTGATTTCAGCAATTTGGAAAGTTACTGCACTGAAGTAAATTTAAATTAAGCTGTGTTACCAAATACAACACAAATAAATCAAAAGTAAGTAGACATTTCAAGAACCATTCTCTATTTTCTGATAAGAAGCACCACATTACATTTGCTTTGATTTAGAAATTGCAGTTCAAAGACATTAACTGCAATGGCAGTTTCCTCGAATCAGAGTGACTTATTAAGAAGCCTTGAGCCCCCTAATACAATGGGGCATCCACAACTTCTTTGGTCAACAAGATAATGGCATCTTCATCCATGGCCTTCACACATAAAAAGTACTTTAGTAACTAGATTTCAAGGAGATGTCAGACACTTAGATTCACAGAATCATTTAGGTTGGGAAAGACTTTTAAAATCATGAAGTTCAACCCAGAACTGCCACATGCACCACTAAACCATAGCCCTAAGTGCCACATCTACACCATTTCTAAATACCTCCAGGAAAACGTGACTCAACCACTGTCTTGCATCTAAAGAAAAATATTGTTTTCTTCTTAAAAGCATATAACTTTATGTTAGCATATGACTATTTCTGAGAATATAACTATTTCTACACCACTATTGCATCTGGAATATATTCACTGAATATTCAGCCGTAAACTCCTAAATGATCAGACATGAAATGCACACACAATGACACAATACTCACCAACTCTTCACAGTGAGTATGTTTTAAACGTTTAGCTATATCAAGTGGTGTCTCTCCTGCTTCATTTGCTATATTACAGCAAAAAAATAAATGCATGATGAGAAGTGTCACTATTAACAAGTCCATTACTAAAGACAAACCTGCATAGTAAAATACTAGAGCAACACACATGAAAACTCATCTCTTTCTTTTATAGGTAGGTCCAACTCACATCAACCATCTGAGCACAACAAGCAGTAGCAATTCAACATGCCATACACACATATGAAAGATAGCCATGAAATGGCAGTATATAACCTGACAACAAAGCAATTAAAACTCTAAACCTGCTTAAAAACTAAGTGTAATATATAATTGTATATTACAAAACAGCAATTAAAACTCTAAGCCTGTTTAAAAACTAAGTGTAATATATAAGTCAATTTTAAACTTGAAATAAACAGTGAATACTGATTCTCTAATAATGAAGATTTACAGAATTATGATAAACAATGGAGAAGATAATTATGATAAACAATGGAGAAGAAAATGCACTTATTCCAACTTCACTGCTTCTTATCTGAAGCAATGACAAATAGGAAATTGAAGTACACATTACCCTTTTACCTATTTCAATAGAAGCCTTCCCTCTCAGCAGCAGTTTGAGGCACTCAACGTTGTCTGTTAGACAGCAATAATGCAGGGCTGTGCTACCTTTACAGGTTTGCTTATCTAGATTGCCACTTTTGGAGTACAAGAAAGAAAAAAGGTAATTAAACATAAGTTTCCTACCCTATATTATTATCCACTCTCATTAGAAGATTTTCAAAGAATCAAATTACATTTGCAAATACAGCTTTAGTACTTTAGTATTTGTATTTATTTAGTATTTATATTACTTTACATAAAAGCAATGTCAATATTTAGCTTTCCATACTTACCTGTTCTGCACTAAAAAGTCAACTATATGAAGGGATGTTCGATCAACTGATCTAACAGCAAGGTGCAGTGCTGTTTCATCTTGCTCCTAAGAATAAAATGAAAAAATATATTTGTTTCTTCTTCTGAAGAAGAAGCAATTTTAGTAAGACATTAATTAAATCAAATAAAACACGTAATTGCAAAATATTCAAACGTGCTACCATTAAAACATCTGTGAAGACTTACTGTGTCCCTTTTGTTCCTTTAAAATAAATAAACAAATTAATGGGTTGAAAATTAATGGATTATTGAATTATTTAATGTTTAATTTTAATAAATTTAAAATAAGATAGTACTTGGAAATAATTTTAGATTAAACTATTTAGTATCTTCTTTTTTTTATTGTTAAATTACATCATTAAAAGGACATGCCCTCAGAACAGTGTTTCAGATATTATTTCAAATAATTTTTAATTAATGAATGCATATTGCACTTACAACAATTTGTTTAATAAAATTTACAACACTTACATGGCCATTGGCCAGTGGAATTTTTTCTGTGAGATCCACACCATCAGCATACACTTGAACTAATCCAAGAATGTCTCTTGATTTCACTGCTTCACAAAGAGCATGCAATTTAGCTGCATTGTCTGCATGCTTCTTCCTTGCATATTTTCTCTCAATATACTTGGCAGTAATGTAATCTTTTCTTGCATTCCTGAAATTGAATATGATTTACTTCTATAACTTTCAGCTGAAGATACACATTAGCATTTCCATAAATACATGCAAGTAATTTGAAATCATTCATTATGATAATTTTTTCTTTTTAAATATTCATGTAACCATGCAGTCTCATATTTCAAGTATGAAATGTAGTTACAGAAAATGAATCAAATATCCAATAGGAATTTGGACCACAAATTTCTTCCTCCAAACTCTGTGATGATGCTGAGATCAAGACTATCCAGCTCTATGTATAGAAGATACATCAAAGCTTCATAATGTTGGTTTATGTTGCCTTGCAGTTTTATGTTTACCTGACTTGGTACTCCTGCACATGCTGGAAAAGGATGGAAGGCATGGGATACAAAAAAAAACCAAAAAAAAAAAACCCCAAACAAACACAAAAATCTATCTTATACCTCTGCACAGACTATCCAGGCCTTGAATTCGACTTCACAGCAGTGAGTATGTTTTTTAACCTCTTCACCACAACTGTAACAGGGAGGATGTGTTGGACCTTTTAGCGACATTTCTAAACCAAGATGAAAGCTTAGTCCACCTGACTCAACACAAGTTATCACTTCTGCTGTAGATGCCCAGTAACACATCTACCCCTCTTCCCATCACTGCAAGGCAGGAGCTTGCTTGCTGCCTGGCATAACTCCTTACCAGCTCTTGGGATGAATGCAGCATTGCACAGAAGACAATTAACAAAGTCACACCTCATCATCTAGATACTATGTAATGGGCAAGAAGCAAAAAAACCCAAATAAATAATAAATTGAATCAATGGATAACTCTTGTTCATAAAGCAATTGATAGTCTTCAGGTTCTCGTTTCAATAAAATAACCCCAAATTTGATAAGCAGAGGTATCAAAGTAAATTATCTTTTAAAATACAAATTTTTAGAAGTGTTCTTATATTGATTCAGCATATGATATAATTATTAGTAATTTAAATTATTCATATTAATACTCTGCATTATTATTGATAGCAGTAGTCAAAAATTACCTAAACTGCTTTTTTTAATGCTAGTTTTGTCAGAATGCTAAAAATACACCTAAAGTAAAATCAGCTTCATCCAGAGCCAATTCTTCTGGATATGTTTCTGCTTTGTTTACTAGCTCTTTCATGATGAGTAGTATCCAGCCAAGTAGGCAGCTGTCCTTGCTGTATCTCTGCCATCACTATTCAGTGCTTTCGAGGAATTCAGTTAAATGTTCTGTCTTCATTCCACATGGACTCTGGTCCTAGGTGTAGTTTCTAAATGCAGTTCTGTATCTTTCAATTAAATGTGCACTTTATTACTCTTTCTATTCTGTTTTCAAATAACACAAAATTAATTGCTTTGGTTTTAATCCCTATCCTTGTATGACTTTAAGGTTCCAAACAAGTCACAATTAATTTGTTTCTGTCCCAAAAACCATGATTCAAAGGGTTGGTAAGATATTCCTTACGATTAAAGTAGGTACAGTCAGATAAAACTCAATAAAACAGACATGCAAAGCGTCAGAAGAAAGGTTTACTCCTCAGCTGTAAGACCATAAATAAGATATTACACATCTTCCATGGCCTGCCAGTGCAAACCATAATGTCACAGCCCCTTAGCAATATCAAATTAAATGCCTGCCTTTCTCCGAAGTAGTGGCTCTTTACTTACATATCACTGCTTGGATTAGGTTTGACCACCTCATCAACTGGAAGACAGAATTCCATAATCTCATTAAATCCAGCATTCCCAATATTCTTTGCAAGCTGTTAAAAAACAAAATCCCACTCAATTAATAAACATGTTCAGTTATTAGTCACACACATAACAAGGGGAGAACAACAGAAAATGTGAGTTGGGACCTCTTCTGATTCCTTGGTCTGCTGCTATGTCAACAATAACAAACAGATTAGGGACTTTTTTTGGGTGTGAATTTTCTGGGATTTAGTACATGAACAAATAACTTGCAGAATAATCCATCAAGACATTCATACAATAAATGCAAATACTTTATGCTGGGTAAGAACACACATACAAACTGTCAGGGAGCAGCTGCTAAGTGGTAACTTCTCTGTGTAGCAAAGCTGAACACATTTTCTTCCTTTGGGGATTAAAGTTGTCTTCTAAAATAATGCTAAATAATTAATGGGTTAAGTATTTGTGAAGTCCTCCAATTTTTAATCTGAAGCACATTTATATGTCAGACAGCTACGTTCTTTTTAAAAAGCTACTCAGAATAAAAAGATTTGAAAACACAAAAAATATTAAGCCTCTACTAATTTGAATTCTAAGATAAGGAAAAAGTTTACAGTAGGACACTATGTTCCAGAAGATTCCAATAAACTTCAAAAATTAAGCTTTCTTAAATTGTGTTTATCCAGAGACAACTTCAGGATGAGAACATCTTGCTAAAGTGACAAAAAATATACTTGTGTTAGAAGTTTTTTGCAGTACTATTTTTAAGTTAATAAAAGCAATTTGATTACCAGAAGTTCAGATGTTCCCAGCACATCTAATGTAAGTGACTGCATTCTGGAATAGTGAACACCAAGTTCTCTATGGATTCCTGAGCATTCAATGCAAGTTAAAATTCCCAAATTTGTTGAAAGCCAGGTAGGATCTGGAACAGAAGGCACCCACAGAATTAAAATTTATTCAGGCAATTATTTCATCTAGAAAATGCAGAATACATAAATGAACTTCTGTAAAATAAGATTTTGGTACATTAATTATTCTTTTTTTTCTGTTGTTGTTAATTTATGTCTTTATATTTACTCTACCTGGGGAAAAAAAAAAAAACAGGATCTTTTTTAATGCTGAAAGAAGTGAAGAGGAGAATTTTTATTTTATTTTTGTGAAAGACTGCTGTCCAAGGGAGCCAATTAACCACTCCAGTTTGTCATTCTTCAAACAACTTTCAGGAACTGCATTTTTCCAGCACCACTATAATGGTGTCACACTCTTAACTGGGTATAGGTGCAGTTTAAACTGAAATAACATTTACAGGGTTGGGGTTCTTTTGTACTTGAAATATAGATTTTCAACCAAGTGAAACAGAAGTGATTCAGAAGTGCACACACAGCACACACTACAAGATTCTCACTCAACTACTTCAAAGATATTAAGGCTCATCCCTCTCCTTTCATAGCCCTTGACAGTCTTTTCTCCTGGTATTTTGCATTTACTACATCATTCCCTCATTTTCCAGCCAAATAATTAACTTCTGAAGATTTAGACAGCTTAGCAATTAATTTGTTTGATAAAGGTTTGTTAGTAGCCATTTACATTCCTTTTTTAAGACAGCAGGCTTGACTCTTCCCATACTCTTATATAACACTTATTGCTGGAATTAACTATCAATTTGTAAAGTGCATACAGCATCAGAGCAGATGTTTGCAGCTACACTTTTACATCAAAAAAACCCTAAGTCCTGCAGTGCCCCTGCAACTTAAAAGAACACCAGAAACAGCAGGATTTTAAAAATAATTTGAAGAGGATTAAAGTAGAAATTCATTGATGAACAAAACCAACACTGCAAACAATAGTCAGCAGGAGCATTCTTGTCAAAGTGAGTACAGCCTTAGACATATTCCCTGTCTCAGTTAAACATGATGAAAAAAAAAAAGAATAAAGGTGTATTAAGAAAATGTTCAAGTAACTTTTAGCTGCTCAGTTTTACCTAAATCTTTCATTACTAACCCATATTTTATGTAAGTTCATTTGATTTATGTAAGCAAAAGCTACAATTAGTAAAATGCATAGGAGAAAAATAAGCTTCTTAGTAACTTTTCTCCCCTCTTTTTTGCTATATAATAAGCATATAGCAAATCAATCTTACTAAAGTAGTTCTATTAAATTGTTAGCGTATTCTACTACGTGTATAATTTTTGTGAAATAATGAGTAAAAGTGAAAGTATAAAACATTAGCTTAAAGAATCTCATGAGACAAAGAATTTTTACCAATTAGAAATATGCTTAATTGAGTCACCTTGTGCTCCACAGTCACAACAAACATCATTTCCAGTCATCCTCTGGACTTCAGATATAATTTCTTTTGTCAGTTCCTGGACAATATTATTTTCTCCTGTGTTATCATCTCCTTTGAATGCATTATTTAAAGCTTCCTCTTTGCTGTTTTGTAGCACAGATGTCCATCTAAAATGGCAGTAATATTTTGCTATTAAGTGTTATGGCACTTCTGAAGTTCAAAATAAGTCTCAGTAGATCACCAGCATCAACAATAAAATTAGCAAAGTAACTCACATTTGACATTCCTGTTCATCCTCTGCTTGAAAGTGGTATGTTCTGTCATCTGCACAATAAATAATTCACACACTGGTTAAAAAAAGTTATTGAAAAACTCATCCTGCAGAAATCTCTCAATGAAATCTAAAATTAATTGATTCCTGAGGTCTCTATTCTCATCACTGGAGTGTGCTGACAGAAAAAAAGTCTATTTTAGAAGTTTCACCTTTCTGCCTACAGTTCCTGCATGATTACATCTGTGTTTACACAAGGTGGCTTGTTTCCTTTTAAACAGAAGCTGCTTTCTTCGGTGCTGTGCTTTTATCACACAAGCAGCAGGAGAGCAAAGGAAATGTTCCACGTCCTGCATATAACCTCCATAATCACAAGTATAAAGTTCTGCTGGGAGGGAGGGGAGTAAAATAGAGTCCATATTTGAGTTTATCTGTGTATGTAAGAAAGAATTAAAGTTCAAATGAGCCCTTAAAATCCAGTAATCACAAACTTCAAAAATAAATATGCCAGACACAAATTCCAAACTACAACCAGCATGATCCCCAAGGTGTTTCAATTAAATTAAGCTCACAATTTTAAATTTACTACTACTTTTCTAATTCTAAGCATTGTTATTATAGTGCACTACTATAAATAAAAAAGCATAATACATTTTAAGTCTATGAAGAATAAGACATGTTACAGTTTAATGACTGAGCTGGAGTGAGAATAGTTGATGAGACCAACAGAGGTAAAGCTCCTGGCAAAAAAATTCTAAGATGAAAATTTCTAAAGTTTGAAAAATATTCAGGCTAAGAGGTATTAAAAGATAGCTTCAAGCATGGAAAATATTAACACAGTGAAGATATATGAAAGAACAGAAAGGAAAGTGCTACATTAGAGATTTTAACTTGCCATGATACAGCAATTTGCATTTTGTAAAGAAAAAGGAATTTTTTTTTAACTCAACAGTAAAACAATGTGAAAAAGTCATCGGAGAAGACTAAGAGACCAGTTATGCCTTTTCAAATGTGTGTGGTAACATTGCAATAAGCTGATATTGAGCAAAACATGACACAGTCATCAACAAGAAAGAAAGTGCAAAAGTAAACAGGGAGGCCCAGTTGCTTGAGCAGAAATCAATTAGCTGTATGTTGCACACAAGCATTCAAGTCTATTCACATAAGCAGCACAGCTTACATTTACAAATGCAGAAGAACTTTATACTTCAATAAAGGAACAAATGAGGAAACACTGATATTCTCCCCAGCTAATTTGAGGTACATATTTCAGTAAAATATCCTAGTTAGAAAACAAAGGAAACGTTCTACCATACTATTTCATATCATCCTATTCTGATCCAAAAATTATTTAGTTTTGGTGGGTTTAACATGTAGATTCTTTATCTCACCTTTTTATCTATTATGAGATAATAAACCAAAAAATGTTTTTAGTATTTTCTTCACAGTTGCATAGCAACCACCAGACTTAAATTTTAAAAAGTTTAACAAGCACCTTTTGATCTTGTGCACAAGTTTCAACTTCTCAAGATGATGAGCTAGGACATTTTTAATAATGAAGAGTGACGTCATAGCAAAAAATAGTTACTGTGCTGTAAGACAGTAAAAAATTAAATAGAAAAAAGAAGTGAAGACAGCTTTTAAATACAAGTGGTTTTCCAAAGAAGCAGGCACAGTTAGTTGCATTATGCTAAAATAACTGACTGAAAAGTCAAATTGTCATAGGAAGGGCGTTTTATAAAGGAAAGCATTCTACAATGGCAAAAATGTTCTAGTGGATTACTGACACATCCACAGAAATAATGCAAAATTCTGCTATGAACTGCAAGTAAAAAGACCTGAACAACAAACCTACGTGATATGAGGTCAAAACACTTTTTCTCCTCTGGGTTTGTTTTCACTTGGCAGGTTAACAGATTGAGCTTTGCTGGAGGCCGGTTAGCCTATTTGAAGATAAAAACATACACATTTTAGTATACCCACACTGACTGAAAGCTGCAGATTGAAAGCACAGGATAACATCCCACTGGCCAAAAAGACTTGACAAATGGCTGTTAAAGTTTTAAGATCCCCAGGTTTTCATTCATGTTCTCTTCCACATCATGGTTCATAAGCTACTTTTATTTGATGATTTTGTTTCCTGGTAGCTGGATAGACATTAGAGTTTTGAAAGGAAGAAGGGTAGTATCTCTTTAATTACCACTAACCAGGAACACTTACCTGAAGGAACTGGGTACAAAAAAGAGACAGGTTCATCCTTATATTTAATCCCCTAACACTCAGACATTCAGTTTTAAAAATTTCCCTGTTTTCAATAATTAATTATTTTGACTTCTGCTAATGCCTTTAAGGGGTCCCCAGATAACCAGTTAAGAACAAATGCTGAATTTTTAAATCAGTAAAGGGAACTAAGTGAAGGAAAATAAGTTTTCATGGAGAAGTCTTGCAGCAAACATATGTAAAAGTAAACTGAGCTAGCTGATTACTAAAAAATCTAGCGAAATAATGAATTTTATAACTATATATATTTTCTAGTCAAGTTCCTCTCAGCTATTTAGTTCCTTTTTGAATAGAAAGTGACAGTGTTCTACTAAGAGCAAGATTCACAAGGAACCTGCATTTTAAAAGATTCATAAAGGCTACAGAGATCTTTCAAACGGTGTATCTGCATTCTTCTTTCCCTTAACCTACGTGTGCTACAGATCTAGGGTAGGACCTAGAAAGACTTGTTTGTAACCTTGACTTGAGGAATGGCTTTCACTTCCTACAATTGAAAACTAGTTTCACTCTTCTTTTAGAATAAATAAATTAGAAAGCAGATTTAACTAGTCAACCTTTGCTCTAGACAATAATATCTAAAAAATCATAATTTAAACCATTGGGAAATAACTATTATAAGGATAGCAATATTCACAAACACATTACCACACTTATTGTTACATTCTAATAATATTTATAGAATAAGTTACTAAAATAAGGTTTAAATATATAAAAAAAAATATTACCAAATGAAGCTGTACTATCACATAATGTTATTAACTTGCAATGAATCATAAGAAATGTAGATATTCTCACAATCTCATCTAAATTTATTGATTAAAACATTTAATTCAAAAAAACAAAGGACAACCAGTCAAAACATTACAGTTTCTCTTGAAACAAGCTAATGAAAAAATATAGCTGGCCTAAAAAGAACAGTATCTTTATATCTGCAGACCAGTTAAAAAAAAAATCACAACCATGGACAAACATAAGAAAGGAAACAATTATGTATTTTTTTCCTGTTAGGAAAAAAAAAGCAAGCATAGTGTCCTTGAAAAATAGTAGGCTCATGCTTTGCCCAGCATAAGCAGCAGACAAAACAAAGTCATGTAAGCTTTGAAACAATAAATGTGTAGGTCACTTGCTGGGCAAAGGAAAACAAATTATACCCAAGAGAGGTTTTGGAGGCAGCAAGATGACAATTTATTGACAATCACATTGTATTCTCTGCCTAATAAATAGCTTTTCAAACTCCAGCCTTCCTTTTGGTAGTAAAAGTGCATACAGTTTTAATATTTAGTTATAAATTATATATAAATATATACATATATTTATAAATTATTAATTATATAGACTCTGGGCAACCCATATATACCTTTCTCACAGGCTCTATCAGAATGTAAAAACGCAATTCATGTTTAAGAGAAAATCCCTTCGCCCCAAGACTTTGGATCTGAAGTGCATTTGGGACCTAGTTAGTTTCCTCTGAGTTATGAAATCTGAAGCTGTAAATGAATGCAGTAAAATGCTTTAGAGGGGTCTGAAGGAGCAATGCCACAGGACTTGTCCCTCGGGACAGGAGAAAGCAGCAGAAGGACTCAGTATCACAATCTGACAACCCACAGAAATGGCTGCAAAAACAATAACATATCCTGTGCAAATATGCTGATTTTGTAATCCATACAGATTCCTGAGCTTTATCTGAAGAACTCCTAACTTGGGGTGGGCATTAACAAGGGCATTAAAAACCCTGTGCATGTGGCTGATAGCACATCATTCATGCTTCCACCCTGCAGCCGAGTAACAGTTTTTCTCCAGCAGTGTCCCCGGCCTGTGCCTGTGCCTGCTGCTTATGGACAACACACTTCCATCACATGGCAGGTGCTGCCCGGAGAGAAGCTGAAGCTTAAAGACAAAGGAGGTAAGGCTTTGTGAGCTCCTTAGCCACATTGATTCGGACACTTGGCAGGATTAGGAGACACTAGACATGGAAAAGAGTAACACGTATAACTACTATTACACTACTTGTTTGAAACTTCTGAGATTCACTTTCCTGATCGAGTCTCTGATTAAATTTCAGACTACTGCTGAGTTTTTGAACACCTACGTTAACATTCCAACACCCTGAAAAGTGCTGCCACCTTTCATGTCATACACAGACCTGAGCATCAACTCATGTTCCTTCCTGCAGAAATAGCAACTCTCTGTCCATCAAAACTGACTTATAAACTGTTCTAGCAACAAACAGAAGTGTAGGAATCAAAAAGTTAGGCCCCTGAGACAATACAGGAGATATAGAGTTGATTTTACAAAAGGCATGAGCAAATATGTCCACTTAATAGACTGGCTGTCTGATTTCATCATGCATTTTTTCTGGATATCAGTGATCAACTTCAGAATAAAGATGAAATCTGATTGTTTTGTCTTCAGATTGTCCTTTTTGAGCAGGTTTTCAGCAGTAAAGAAAGACCAACAAAAAATTTTTGATAAGGAGTCTCCTATATTCTTTTTTTCAAACAACCAGCAAACCTTCTTCAAACACAAATCCAGCTTTGAGGAGTCTGATATTTCTGAAATCTTTTTGCCTGGAAAGTATTTAGGAATTCCTAATTACATGTTTCAATCTTCTTCTATCATTGTTTTTTCATCCATGTATGTTAAATGTACAAATGCTGATTTCTTTGAAGTTTTTAGTTATCTAAAAGCAGAACTTCTGCACATACGTCAATGCAGGCAGGCATAGACAGGGTCACAGTTGGGTGAGTGACATATTCTCTCCATCCATCAGGAGAGCACTTGGCAGGCAAGTCTAAACACCTGAAATTGCTTGAAGATAGCTGTTCTAGAGACTGACAAAGTAGTCCCTCATAAAGAGAGGCTACATGACCAAAGAAGAGAAATCCATGAAGAATCCTTAGAACTTAAAGGAGAAGTATTAACAAATTTCACTTTGATAAAGAAAGCAAAACTGACAACTGAATTTCTGAGATTCTGATGAACTGCTGGGATGAGAGAACAATACATCATACTTCAGAGACCAGAAGATATCAACCCTGAGAAGCTTGTAAATTCTCAGAAGACATTCAGAGCAGCCTAGAAAAATTTTAACTAACAAAAATTACTTCTACCTTTTTCAGTGTCTGTGAAACATTAATTAATTTTTTACATAAAGCTGTCATCAATATATAAGGGGGAAGTGAGCAAATGAATGAAAATAACTTTTAGGAGTATATTTTGAAACTAGAAGGGACTTTTCTAATGTTGTAATATAAAAACATCAAGACCAAACCTGTGAAATGCATCTGTCTAAATTAATATTTGAATATCTGCCTTAGGAAGTGATTTCCAGCTATGGCTCCACTGATTTCAGTGGGAACATACTGATTCTAAAAATGTCAGCTCATCTGGTAGACAGCTTATAAAAAGAGAAGAAAACAGTATCTTGATAGGCTCAGTAACTGTACTTCCAAGTCAAAGTTTTCAAATTCTGCTCCACAAGTGGAGGCTCCACAAGAGCCTCTGCCAGCTCTGAGCTCCCTCAGCTACTGGTACCAGTACAGCGTGTCCAACATCAGGCACAATCACAGCACATGGAGACACCAGCACAGAATGCAACAACAAACTTCTCTCTGACAAAGACACACTCCTACACATCCAAATGAGAAGAGGCATAAACAAGTGGACAATTTCAAAGCCATAGTAAGGACTCTGCTTTACAGGCCTGACTTTATACTCCTTCTTAACTCCTGATTATCAATTCTGAAGGCAGCAGCTTGTGCTTAGATGCACAAATGAGAGATTGATTCATTTTTACTGCCAGGGTCAACTTGTAGTCATAGCAACAAGCATAACAGGATGAAGAACAGAACAGTTCATAACAGGCACAAGAAACAGGACTGTTTATTAGACCAAGAATGGGAAATACTGACACCGAGTTATTTTTTGCCTCAAGAAACTTTCTTGAAAGTTTTGAGAAAACAATATAAAAAATGTTACAGGAAAGCAGAACCAAGTTGAAGGCAAAGTGCAAAAAGTCCAAATGTTGAAAGCATAAAGTTTTAAAATTTTAACAAATGTTTAATAGTTACAGTTAATGTGTTCAAATATTGGTAGAAGTAATAAAAAGGAATTTCCAATTCTCTATTTTTTGTCATTCTGCTAGAAGTTGTTTTAAGACTTGATTTTCCCCAACAGCTACTCCTAAGATCCTAAAGAGCTAACAGATTACCATACAGCACCAAATCTGGGGGAGAAAAGTAATTCAGCATACTTTTAGTTTATTTTGCAAATATAAAAGTTGTTTAACTCATATCTAAAAAATGGCTTAATGACCAACCATAACTTAAAAAAAAAAAAAAGTTAGAATTTGTATTTTTAGATATCTTGGTAAAATATGAACATTTGCAAGAACTGAGTCACTAAAAAAGCCTTTTTTTCCCATTAACAGTCATGAATATTAAAATAGCTGTATTTTTAGATACTGTGTATATCTTGATATATTTCTAAAAGGCTGACTCAAAAAATATATCCCTCATATTCAAAACACATTGCATCAGGAATCTAGCTAATTCCAAATCATAAATATAGACCAGCATAGCTTGCCTTTCTGTATTAGCAACTATGTACATAAAATACTGGAAACAAATACTTACTGTACCATGGGAAATTGTAAGAAAACCATTTTTAACCGAGCACTTCCTTTTCTGCCACACTTTTCTGATTCTAGTTTAAAGGGGAAAAAAAAAAGTGACAGTTTAAAATATATTTTGTATTACATTGCTTCAGCTCTTAGGACCTAATATTTCTCCCAGCAGACTCCAGCAGTACTTACCCATCACTTTTCTTGTACAGACTGCCACTCCGCTCAGTGCCATGCTCCTTGTTTCCCTGAGGCTGATGTAAACTGTAAGCTGTACTCTGACGAATCTGAGAATCCTGAAATAATCAACAGTAATTTGTGATGCATTCCACACATTCAATCAAACTACTCTCCCATTAATGAGCTTCAGAGCTTTTCCTTCCTGCTCTAATCCAACAGGCCAATGAAGTACAATTTTCCTCCCCAATGAGAGAGAACAAGATCAATTTGTTTTTTTTCAGAAGGCACAAAAAACATTTGAGAAGTATCCATTATCAGCACCTGACAAAATCTTTTTACTTGCTTTTATTTATATTTGCTCTTGGTCTTAATACATAGAGGTTTTAACCCAAAACTTAATTGAGCAGTGGCCTTTCCAACTCACATAAACACATCAAGGTATAAACACTAAAGACTATTATTACCTGCAATTGCTAGTGTACTCTTCCACTGAAAAGATAACTACATACATCAATTTGAAGAAGCTATTTTCTTTGTGGAAACTGAGTCAAGTTATTGTCTGAAAAGCAAAAGAGTTCTCCTGGAAACATAGTTCAGGAGTCATACAGAAAAACTGAAAAGTCATTTTCAAAAAAGAGTAATTTAAAGAAAAATACCTGGAAGAAAGTAGAATTCTGAGACAGGAAGAGACAAGGATTAATTGAACCCTTCACACTGCTCTCAGAACTACCCAGAGGCAGGACCCACTGCTGTAAGGGGCCAACTTCTTAAAAAATAAGAACCTGAAAATGAGGAATCTGATGTGTCACACCATATTAACAGCAGTAATGTGACAGAATGGACTTTTAAATGCACACAATAACAGTGACTATTATTAAAATTTTCATTTTTTTTATTTTCTATTATCATTGCTCTATGGACATAATTACTCTTGCGCTTTATATAGCATATAATATAGTATGGTAAGGAAAAAATCAAAAGCAGCTCACTTATATGACTATAAGCTATTCTAAACATGATGGTGGGGACAGAGGTCCCACCTACACCTCCGTTCAGAGGACTTAGGACTCCACACTTCCAAGCTTCAGGATTTCAGGCTCATCCTGAATACACTGCCTGAGCTCAGTGGTCCTGAGAGCCATGAGCTCAGCTCCACAAAGGATGCAGCACTCCTTGATGCTCCTTTTCAAGAGATGCAACATGTGCCCTCTCCCTGCCTCTCAGCAAGTGATCCAGGAAGCCATACCAGGTAGCTACAACATCATCTGAACCTTTTAAAGGCCCTAAAGAACTACCAATTAGCTGTCTGTGCCTGACAAAGCATCTCTTTAGATTTAAACCAGTCTGTTTATCATTCCTTTCTAGTTTGTTTACATAGAATTATTTAGTTTTGCGCTCTGCACAACATAAAGACAGAACAACATTTTTAAAATATTCCTGTCACTCATTAAAAACCACTGCACACATACATTTACTGACTTTTGAAGAAAATCTGATCTGACACTGCCTATTGTACCCTACCAATGCCTTGATCTCTGCCTCCCATTAGCCAGTAAAGGAACTCCATTCGCAAGATTAGAGGCCTGACAGGAAATTAATTTCAGTTCTCCCCATCCTCAATTATGTAAAGATTACTGGTGACCTCCAACACCTGCTCATAGTACCATCCCCATTAGTCAGTGCTGCTACTTTTTGTGCATTATTTTCTGCCTCATTTGATCTACCTCCCTTCATCTGTTTATGCTCAGCTGCTGTGTTTGGCCAAACAGGCAAACCAATAATACAAGCTTCCTGCCTCATTTCAGCAGGAGGAAGCTGCAGCAGCTGACGTGTATTTCCACATCACTGTGAACAGTAACTAAAAAATTTAATACTATTTCATGAAAAGATCTTAAGGACAAACATATTGTTCATTTTAAATTCTCAGTTCAGGTCATGTCCAGATCAATACTGCCCAACATGATTGCTAAATGATGGCTTTCCACAGCTGTTTGACAATAAGTCCACGATTTCGATCCAGCTCCTAAGAGATGGTAACCACCCCACAAATCACCACCACAATTAACATGCTTCCTTTCAGCATGCCTTTTCCATAAGCAGGCACTCCAAGGATCTTCCCTTATTTCTGGTTTGCATACTGCACAAAACAGAGATAGAAATCACAGATAACAGGGTCAGACCCGATAGCCTCATTGGAGGAGCAGAAACAATGTACATTACCTATGGGAGGAAATGGATTACTGCAGGTTAGAGGACACACACCTAGTGCAGAGTATTGTCATTTTAAGTGTATCTTGAACTTAACAAAATCAGAATAGGCTGAAGTACACAAGCCTAAGGAACTGAACTTCAACCACTTTATCAACTTTGAAATGTAGATAGGCATATAAAAATAAGTGAATCATTTAAAATTTGCAGCATATTCTTAGTGAATCACTTCACTGACCATAGAAAGGCTTGAAATTCTTTTTTCCAAAGTCCATGAAGATATACTGACTCTTAAGTCAAGCTGAACAGAAGAGCTAAAAGTCTGTAAAGACGGTCTGTGACTACTGATAAGAGATATTCTAAGATCCTATTTGTCAGCTCCACTACATGAACATAACAGAACTTTTCATACAAGGTGCTTCAACCTATACACAACAAATTTTGACTAGCTATCCCACAGCTCCCATGGAGTGAGATTTTTAGACTGTTTAGATCATTCCTGTATGCAAAGCTGCCAAAAATAAGCTCTTATAGCTCTCCTAGAGCCTGAGTGTCTCTGACATTTGCAGGATCATTACCAGGAGGATGTTCCAGAGATCCATCCTTTGTCTATCCCATCCCTACCCCTATTTCAGCCCCACAAAGTCTCCGAAAGATATATCTATCAAAACCCCCTGCAGCCAGCCTCTCCTATAGCAAAACTACCATAATTTTTGTCAAGAAACACAACATTTATCCTATTTTACAGTGGTCTAAATATAGGTTCTAACATAGAAGCAGAAATTAATCTAAACACTACAATCACAGGAGGTGACCTCATCCAAGGTCATGGGAATAAGGACAGTTAAGGTAATGCAACTCTTAAGGTTGACTCTAAAACTTGCAGAACTTCTACATTTGAAAAACAAAAGCTTAAAAATTAAAAATTATGAAAGTGTACCCAAAATGACATTTAAAAATGAAGGTTCAATACAAACCAGGTTTGAGAAAGTTGTGTGCAGGAAGAAACTATGCATATAGGCACAACAAAAAAAGGTTCACTAAGAGCGCTTTTGTGTGTTAAACTTTTTAAACATAACATGAACAATATTTGTCAACATTCAGGTACTTCATACATTAAGTCCATTTTAATTAAAAATACATATATCGTCAAAATATTGCAAGAATGTCAAATCAAGCAACTGGATTTAATTTCCAAAAGAAAGTACAAAGGAAATCACCAATTTGTCTTACAACAATTTTCTTTCCCAAAAAGAACCTGATAAATTTTTTATAATGTTTTTCTTTTTTGTTTGTTTTTTGTTTTGGTTTTTTGGTTTTTTTTTGTAATAAGATACACCAAAGAGGAGAAAGAACCAGTCTTTTCATGCCAACAGACAAAAGCTCAGAGGAAAAATCCAGTTTCTTGAAAACTGAATAGAAATCATGCCACTAATTTCATTAAAACATAGTAACACTTACTCTCCTAGACTTCGGTCACAAAATGTAAATGCATTTCAGGAAGGAAAAAGAAATCAGTTACAGGAAAGAAAATTACAGTGCAACAAGAATAATATTAGCGGGTTGTACAATAAATTATATAAGAACTCTTTGGCATCCCACTGATTAATTGATATTTTCAAACAGCCTTAAAAATAATTATAGTAATTCTCATGCTCTGCAGGTAAGCTTCTATATCTAAATTTGAAGAATTAATAAATAATGATTCTAGCATAAAGCACTTTTTATAATTGTATTTTTAAATGTCACAAACCCAGTAGAAATAATAAATGTCTATGTATTATTAATTTTTGCATATGTGAAAAAATGTGTACTTGCCACATCTTCCATATATATTTAATAGCAGTATCACTGATAGACATTCCCAGCAACCATGAAAGCCAACTGCTTCTGCTATCCCTCTTGAGCAAAGACCCAGCTGAAAGAGGACACCTGCTAACACACCCTAAATAGCAAAGACTCCTTCTTGGGAGTGGGCAGTCAATGGCTAACCCAAAGCAGTCACCATTTCCACAAGGTCTCTCATTCTACCAAGCTCAAATTTGGAAGTTTTTGGCAGATCAGTGAGTCCTGAATGCCAGGCAAACTCTAAGGAAGTGCCTGCTGATCTTGTGGGACTTTGTACACAATGGTCATTATCACAAACTTCCCATGGTAACAAAGTGAGGAGTGTTCGAGACCGTTCCAAATGCCTGCCAGCAAGTCACAGAATCACATGGATTGGGTTGGGAGTGGCCTTTAAAGATCCTAAAGTCCAACCCCTGGCTATGGGTAAGGATACCCTTCACTAGATTACATTGCTCAACAACCATCATCTGTCACCACTAAGAGCTAGGTGTCACCATAACTTTTATGGGAAGACAGAAGCAAGACCGGAAAAGATGAAGGAAGTCTGAGCTCTGTAGACTAAACTATCTCATTGTGATCCCTCTCAGAAAAAGAATCTGAAAAGTGGAGGGAGGGGGGGGTGGCTAATTCATCACTTACTCATGGCCCAGCAGCCACACAAAGGAAGCTGGCTGGCTTTTATTTATACGAAGGGGAGGCACTAGCAATCTGAAACAAAACTAGACCCAGTATTTAGAATTACATTATACAAAAGATGCTTATTTCCAGGTCAGAGTTTGAAACTACTCCAGAATTCATTAAATATAATGGCAATCATAATTTGAACTCAAAACATACTTATTGGATTGCCAAACTGACGCAGCTTTTGCAAATCTGAACACTGGCATTTTGCAGCTGAGTAGAAAACTTGATTGTCATTTTTGCAAATGATGACAGAGGTGTTTTGGGATTAGAAGTTCAGTTTCACGTAATCATTATACAGTTTAGAACAATATTGTGAGATAATGTTCTATGAATAGGGTCTTCTTGATACTGCCCAAGTTCTTTCATTCTCAGTTTGAGCAACAGTGGACCATCTGAAGTATTTTACAATAGTGGTAATGAAAAGAAATTATTTTTCAGTAAGTCTCATATTTTTAGTGGGCATTATTTTTTTTTAAAAATGCCTTTGTCAGAAACATTCAGCATCAGCCTCAAAACAAAAATGAATTAACAAAAGGAATTAAATGCCTGATAAAAGTTAAAATAATTTTATTTAGATATTAACAGTACAAGTAATTAAAATAGGTATTCCAAAGTTAAACTACCTTATATGCTCACCTCTTTCTGATCAACTTGGAGTGCTGATTTTAAAATATCTCTGAGCTGTGTTAATTGTCTTCTCTCTTCATCTTGTGCTTGTTTAATCTTGAATGAAGAAAAACACAGGTTAAAGATAACATTCTTTAAATTTTCATTGCAGGTCCTTCAAATTTGCTGCCTAATTGGTTCATTTTCTGAGAAATGTTCAGTGAGAATGAAAGCAAAAAGAAAAGATGTTATTTTCTACTTAATGAACACTTTTGAGCAAAGGCTGTTTCCATAACATTTTACACAGTGCGGTCCTGAACTGAAACTAAGAATTCTGAATGCCATATTAAAACAAGACTTTACCAACAATCTACTTTAAACCTTTAATGCTGACTATTAAAACAGTCAGGCAACCTGCACCAAAATGATCATGCTTCTACTGTAAAAAACTAAATTTACCACACAAACATGAAATGTTGCTACTCACTGTATAAAGATCTGTCGAGAGTGTCTCAATTGAAGGTTTGAGACTTTCAACTGCTTTTAACCCATCCTGAAAGAAACTTAAAAAGAAAAGCAAAAAGCCAGCTGTTATGAAACTTTACTTTGTATTTTCTGCTTAAAAATTGCCAAAGAAAGATACACATATTATTATGCTATGCCATAAACTTCAAAATAGTAAACCTTTTTAAATTAATCTTTGACTGATCCACCTCTTTATTTCCATCATAGCTTATTCTAATACGCAAAATCCCCAATTAGATTCAGAACTGCCACAATCCACAGCCACATAAATTTTCCTCATTCTCACTTCAAATACAAGTTCTCATCACACTTTGTGAAGGCCCAGAACAAGTAAGACTCACTTGCAGAACAGCAAAAGCTCTGGTAGATATAAAATGTGATTTCTTGAAGCCAAATAATTTTTTGTCTGAAGCAATCTTTTTACTAAAGGAAAATCCCTTTGTTTCCCAAGCATTAATTATGGTCTATATAAGCAAGCTGAATATGCTACATCTTTCTGCAGTACATGCATTTTGAATTGGCAGAGTAAAACTGTTTATACTAAGTATTCCAGTTCTTAAAAAAAATAATTTGAGATTTAAAAAATAAATTTTAATTTTGTTAAATATTTATGCACTGTTCGCAACATAAAGTACTTTCACTCTGGGAAGCAGTCATGAAAGTGACAATGCAACACAGCATTTTATTAAACGGACAGAGCAGATTAATGACACACTACAAATGAAACTGATTTTAAAAGCAACACAGGTATTTAAGAAAAAAATACATAGATGCAGCTGGTGTTTTAAGATGAAAACTGATTTCAGCAGGTTAGTAGTGGTTCTTTCAAGTTTATAGCTGTGACTTTATTGCTGATTTGTATTGCTGATATTGTTACAGATTTGTAACACTATCATAAAAAAGCACATAATTCTAATGAGAACTATGTGTTTTACTATTGAAGTATAAAAAGAATGCCCCTTTCGATATAGTTTTATTCCACTGCTTATGCAACTTATTTTTCTTGAGCACAGAATTAATTTAGATCATTGTTAGATCCACTCAAACAAGCCCATCAAAACTAATGGACCACTAAGTAATAGATCAAACTAAAAGCCCTGTTTCAAGAGTAGTTTAAAAACATGGTGAATTATTGTTCAGTATTCCTTTGGAACATACAACTTTATTCAATGTAATAAGCTCAACCTCATTACATGTTTCAGAATATAGTAACAAAAGCTATAACTAATTTGACAAAAGCAATCTGTCAAAAGACATCAGCAAGAACAGCTGAAACATGAGATTCTGAAAATTATAGGAAAGTGTTATGATGATGTCAAAATTTGAAAACAAAATATTGTTCCAGTTAGTGTAAACTATGAAAAGTAAAACATACTTGCACTGAGCATGAAAATACTTGATCAAGTTCTGAAGCAAGTCCACTCCTTTTTTAATCTTGATTTCATTGACTTTCAGCAGGTACTGTTAAAACAGTAATTCACAAAACAGATTATTTATTACCGCTACAGGGTTTTTTTTAACACTTTATTTTCAGTCATATTTCAACAAGTTTTAACAGTCGCAGACTTACAAAACCTACAAGAAAATGCAGCAAAAAGTGGCTTCAAGAGTTAAATCACACAAAAAGAATTTTTGTCACTGCTGACTTTTGATACCCTGTGAGGATATTTCACTATGATTTGTTCAAATTGTTAGAATATCCTTTAGGGCTCTTAAGGAGAGTCTCTGTTAAAGAAAGCATAAAAGGGTTTATGAAATACCATTGAGAACCCATTCTTACACCTAGCAGCATATCTAAAAATGTATCTCACTAATTGTTAAATTCATTGCTAAACAAATGTCATTAAGGAAGAAAGCAGTTTGCTAAAATAAAAGTAAAGGATTATTTTAACAAGTTTTTAAATCTTCCTGTTGATTTTATAGTTTGCTTTATCAAATTCTTATACATGGTAATTACAACAAATTACAGTTAAGCAAGAGATTTTTCAAATAATCTACCGTCAAGTGCAAAAGAAGTGTAATTACTGTCCTTTTGTATAAGGCACAATCGAAGTCCACATTAAGTGGCAACTCCTCCCCTGAATATCACAGCAGAAAATGTCTGCAATGCAAGCAGATGTATGATTGATCAAATATCAAACTCCTTAACTGTCCATTAAATGACAACAAATTTTAACCCAAACGTAACCAGTGACCTCAAAGCGGAGGAGTGAATGTGTTCTTAATGATGATCTAATGCATCTGGGTTTCCCCTTCTCACAGTACACCCTAAATGTTTTAAATCAACTAAAGTAAAGCAGCATCCAAGTGCCAGCTTTCAATGTTGCAGCTTCTTACGTTGGTTCAGGTAAACAAATGATAAGCCTAAATGAAGACGTGAGCACCGGATAGTATTTAGTTACAATAATCCCTTCTCCAGCTCCTGTTAATTTAAAATGAAGCTGAGCATTTGGTATTCCTTTTACTTTCACAATTTAGAAAGAACTAGTCTGTACTTATGATAAAACTTCAGTATGTCACCCTTCTGACTTACTATCCAAAAAAACTCAAGTCCTCTTTCACAACTATTCAGAGGTAACAGAGTATAAACTTTTCCTCAAAATCAGAAGAAATACAGGATACACTTCAGCTATTCCATATTTAAGGTAATTTGATCCAATTTCATACACTTCACCCTTCATTATCACTACAACTGACTAAAGTGAACTCTTCCTTTATTGTGACACAGCAAGAGAGAAGCATCTGCTCCTAGTTGTTTCTTAGGAAGGATACAGATGGGCAATTAGCTGAAAACATCCATATGTTTATTTGTTACTCAAATTCCTTAATCAGTTTTGAACATTTTAGTCTGATTCTGTATAGGAATGTGAAGCTTTTCTCTTATGTATGAGTGCATGTAGTTACTAAAAGTAATATCCAAGACAAGTGCAGTTGTGCTATGCTGGCATATTAGCTTTCATCATCACAGGAAAGGCAGTAGAAACACCCATGGTGTATTTTTGGGCTAATGTGTACTAAAAAAGAACACAGCAGCTTGAATTCCCAACCACAGAACCAGACATATCCCTAAATGAATCAAACCAAAACTATTCACATCAGATTTAACATACTGCAAAATCACAGAGATTTTGAAGTAGGAACATTCTGAAACAACTTGAAAGACAACTGGATTACATCCCTAGCACTTTTTCCCTGTACCAACCCAGCAGTGTGCTAGACTAGAGCCTCTCCTCCTAATAACACAACAGCTGTCAGCACAGGGAACAATTCAGAGAATGATCAATGGCTTAAAATAACTTACAGTGAAGAAACAGTGTAAAGACTGATTTATTATAATCTCTTAGTGTTTTATTTGTATTAATTTAGCTGTTTAATGAAATTAGAAAATATCTAAATTCCCTGCAAAGTTTGCCCATCGGGATAATAGAAAAATGTGTTTTCACAAATGGAGTCAACAAATAACTTGGCATTTCCCTTTAATATCACAGCTACTCTTAAACAATTTTCAAAATTTTCCTATAAACAGCACCATAATAATAATTTCACACTGAATCTTACCTCACACATCTGTAACTGGAAGAACCTTCTTTCTTTCTCCATCTCTTCTGCAATTTCAGCTCCACTTATTTCTGTACGAATCATCCCATGAAGCTTAGCATGCTCTTTTTTCTCCTTCTCTATTTTCGTACTATAAGGCAAAAAGAATCAGTCAATGAAGTGAGAAATCCACAGCCTCTCATGAAATCAGATCGTTCACAAAGTCTACTGACAGATGCGGAGCCAAACTCCTGTAGCTTTGCGTATGACTTACTTCCAGATGACATTTCATTTGAAATTTGACAATGACTAAAGATCAGCAATGACATACAGTAGCTGAAATCTAATTAATCATCTGTTAAAGTAATGTTCTGACAGATATTCCAAAAGACAGTCAATCAGAAGTACATACTAAGTTCCTGCTCCAAAGAAAAAAATACAGGAAAAAATTGTGAGTTTTAATTGAAAACATAGGGGAATGTTTAATCCCAACAGAGCAAACACTGGTTAGCAAAGTTCAGTTATGTCACCAGATTTATTGAGTCTTGCCTGTCATCAAGTCATCTTCTATATATACAGGGCTCCTAAGCCAAAATCACAGTTGCTATCTCTACTTGCTGCTGAGCCAGTTGGCACTGGGAACGCCGACCAGCCGGCTGTGTTGCAGATTTCAAAGTCTGCTAGACCAGCTGTCCTAATTCCCTAAAAGTTTCCATGAACATTTTCCAAGAGCTCTGAATAAAACAGGTTCTCCTGCAGAATATAAATGAATGACCAATGCCTAGCCTATTCCCATAAACTCATTTGTGCATTTGGTAAAGCTATTCTCCATATTATTCCTAAAAGCAGTAGCATAATTTGACAACCCAGTTATATAAGTCTAATAGTCTAATATATATATATATATATATATATATATATATATATATATATATATATATATATATAGAGAGAGAGAGAGAGAGAGAGAGAGAGAGAGAGAGAGAGAAGAAAGAAAACACACAAGGGTGTTTACTCTTTGAAGACTTTTAGTTTGCCACTCATACTGTTTAAAACCTCAAAATTCTGAAAAGAGCTTCCTGAGGAAATGCTATACTGCTCTGGAACAAGGTATACAGGAAGGAGATCAGAGGAACAAATAACACAAACTGTCCTACCTCCTCTAGGGTAGTCAAGTGTCTCTTAGGTCTCCCTCTGAAAGGGTGACATGTCTCAAGTACTCTCTTAACTTGATGTTAACATTACCCTAACAGATTATGGGAAAATGTCTAGAAGGTCTAAGGACTTCCAGTCAACAAAATATTCTGTACTAACACTTCTCAAAAATGAGGAACTACCTCCTATTATACCTCAAGCAGCAAGGGAAAACAAGAATTAATTCCATGAATCCTTCCCTTCAACATTCCTACTGGGAAGCATTTTGAGCAGCAATTCAAGAAGCCCCACTGTGCTCTTAGCACGGGCAGGCACAGCAGAGCCAGCTCTGTGCAGTATTGCAGCAGCAGCACATCCAGCCTAGCACTGTGCTCCTCCTCAGCCCATCACATTCCGCCAGAAGCAGACGTTTGGAAGGAAGCTCCTCTCCTTTGAAATAAATGTTCGGAAAACCTCCAGTTGCCTGAATTAAAACTCAATTCCAAAATGCTCTGTTTTCATGAAGAATAAGTCAGCACTCTTTACCCAATTACTGCCAATTACACTATTTTGCAAGCACAGAAAACAAGAGTCCAGACACAAGAATTAACCAGACAATGCTGAACAAGAAAGATAAACCACTACAAAAAAGATTCACAGAAAATTATTAATATGCAGCTCCCTTCTAGCACACACTCTAGAAGAGTTTACATTTTATCATACTTGATAGTTCTAAAACAGTCAAATCTCAAAGGAAAGATGCAGGATGTTTCCATTCTCTCAATTTCCAAATTAATCTAACAGTTCTTGAGGCCAGAGAACACACTAACATGTGACCAGGTGTGAGAAGGCTAATAACTCCCAATTACCATTGTATAGTATTTTCATTTTTTATAGAGAACAATATTCAAGCATAAGAAAATGAAACCACCTCCAAAATCGTAGGAGTTTATTAGCATGCCATAAGGTCTCTCTCAATGCTAGTTAAACCAAAAGACAGCTAACACTGTCAAACAGCCAAACATTATGCACAATATCACAGCATTCTTTCTAAAAAAAGCTAGATTTTGGTGAAAGTGCTTTCTGCTCTTTAAAGGATAAATCATACTCCACTGGCAAAAAATAGTTAAACCAAGATGAAAATGTACTGACCCTATTAAACAATTCAGAGAAATATATCCTTGAAGCTATTTGGTGGAACTTCAGGCTACCTGTTTTCAAAAACTCAAAAAGATACTTTACCAAAAGCCCCAAATCAGCTCTCAGTGACAAGTATCAGAGATACATGCCTCGTGCATTTCACATTTGCATTTCACATTTGCATTTCTTCATTATTTTTGCTTTTAATATCTAACTACATCTTCATCTTTGTAATTCAGAATTTACCCTGTTGTTTTTGCCACAATAATAGGCTACCTCCTATCTGACTGATACTACAGGACACTTTGTTTCTAGGGAAACAAAGAAAGCCCTCACCGCTGTTTTGCGCAGCAAATCTTCTGAGTGCTAAAGGCTGGCTGAGTGAACTATCCAAATGCAAGGATCAACTCAGCTTCAAGTGTCAGTCTGTTGTGACAGTAACCAAATCCTTTTGGCAAAGACAGTCCTGTAACACTACACTGTGAGATTTCCAAATGTTGCAGGGTATTCAGGTTTTCCAGACAGATCAATTAACCCAAGTGAATAAGAAAATTGTGAAAACTCTAAAAAATACCCTAGAAGCAGTAAGAAAGCAGCAAATGATTTGTAATGCTGCTATTCTTGGAGCTCATGCAGCATGATATCACATATACATATTTTGCTGACTAAGATTAAAATGTGAGCACATCAGTCCATTTACAAGACAGCTGTACATAACTAATATACAGTGAGCTCTTATGTGTGCAACAGACAAGCAAAGCTGAAATACAGGATGAAGAATTACAACAGTGAAGTCAAAGAGATACAAAGTGAATAGTCTCACCCATTCAGTTTCCAATATAGGACTATTTTTACCATTTCAATTTGAAAAGCAACCATCTTTCAATATAAATCAAAATTTTAATTTCAAATAAATCAATTTTGTCATACAGATCATGGTATAAATAAGCACCAAAGACTTGCCTTTATTTTCTGCCAATCAATAAGGGTAAAAAATCTGATCACCCTGTGTACATGCAACAGTAGTGAACTGGCTGGCTGAGAAGCAACTCTGTCATTCTTCCTCCCCTCCATACAGCAGTCAGCCAGGCTGAGTCTGGATAAATACATGAGAAGGTGCAAAGACTGAGAATAGCACCTGGAAGGAACACACTTGAATTGGTAGCACTCTGGAAAAAGAAGTGCTTCTGAAGGCTATTTTGTTTGACAAAGTAATATGCGACATTTTCATTTCTAATATCCTTTCTTTGTCTAGTCTTCCTTTTCAGCCTGACTTTCCAGACTTGGGCCCTCCAGCTTTTTGGTGAAAGAGCCTCCATTTCATTTCACCCTACTGTCTGCCAATGCTCATGGTAAATATGTGTCTCCTAACACTCAAGTCCTCAATGAAGAAGTTATCTTTTCCTTTTGGAAATGCTTAAAAGGATTTCCCTTCCATACATCCTGCTCTGAATGATAAAGGAGAAGAGGACAGGAGTGAAATGTGCTCAGATATTTTCATCATCTCACCCATAACATCTGCAGATTGATTCAAAGATTTTTTCCATTTAATTTGTAGGTAATCTCTTTCAGAATAAAAATACTTAATATGAAATCATAGACTTGAAACAGTATATTGTGGATGTGGTTACCTGGAAAGCCTTTGACGCTGTTTCCCACAGGATTCTCCTGGAGAAACTGGCTGCTCATGGCTTGAACAGACACACTGTTCACTGGGCAAAAGAACTGCCTGGAGAGCCAGGCCCAGAGGATGATGGTGAACAGAATTACTCCAGCTGGTGACTGGTCACTAGTGTGACCAGTGTTGGGACCAGTCCTGATTAATATCTCTATGAATCACCTGGAAAAGGGGATTGAGTGCATTCCCAGTAAGTTTTCAGATGACACTAAGCGGGGTGGGGTGGTATGTGGATCTGCTGGAGGGTAGGAAGACTCTGCTGAGGGATCTGGACAGGCTGGATTGATAGGGAAAGGCCAGTGATATGAAGTTCAATAAGGCCAGGTGCCAGGTCCTACACTTGGATCACAACAACTCCAGGCAGCGCTACAGGCTGGGAACAGAGTGGCTGGAAAGCTGCCTGTCAGAAAAGAGTCTGGAAGTCCTGGTCAGAAGCCAGCTAAGCACAAGCCAGCATATGCCCAGGTGGCCAAGAAGGTCAATGGCATTCTGGCCTGTATCAGTAACAGTGTAGTTAACAGGACCAGGGCAGTGATCCTGTACTCTGCACCAGTGACTCCACACCTTGAGTACTGTGTCCAATTCTGGGCCCCTCAAACACATTGAGGCACTGGAGCAAGTCCAGGGAAGAGCAACAGAGCTGGTGAAGGGTCTGGAGCACAAGTCTGATGGGAAGTGGCTTGGATTCTTTAGGTTGTTGAAAATTAGGCTCAAGGGGACCTTATCACTCTTTATAACACCTGAAAGGAGGTTTCAGCAGTGGAATTTCAGTTTCCTGTCACAGGTAACAAGCAATAGCACAAAAAGAAACTGCCTCAAGTTACACCAGGGGAAGTTTTGATTGGATATTAGGTTAAAAAATTCTTCTGGAAAGGGTTGCCAAGCACTGGAACAGGCTGACCAGAGGAGTGGTTGAGTTGCTATCCCTCCAGGTATTCAGATGTGTAGATGTAACACTTAGGAACATGCTTTAGATTCGACTTGGCAGTGTTAGATTTATGGTTGAACTTGATAATCTTAAAGGTATTTTCAAACTTAAATTATTGTATTATTCTATTCTATAACTCTATATTTAAGCAACCTTGTTTAGCACTTTCATTCTATATCACTATTTACAAGCTGCAACCTCCACTTCATCTTACATACTTGCATTAAAAGGAAATATGGGAGAAACATCTAGGAGCTATGAATATCAGTGGTCTTCTGTGTCAAGTTAGAGCTCTGAAGAAGTAAATTAAGAAATGCTTGCAGAATTTTCAGATAAAATTGTTTCATATTGTGTAAAACATGACTTTACTAAACTGGAAATAGCATCACTTAAACAGAGAGTTGTACAGACATCTTAACAGATGACTGTATTTGACTTTGTTCATTTTTCCATTGACTTCAAATAGTTCAGAAACAAATCAATGATAGTTATTTCTAGATATGAGTGCTTGCATTTCTTCACAGTAATGTATTGTTAAAGCCTGGATCTTAAAATGCAATAAGCACATTCAAACAACTTCTTCTCTTCACTCACTTGTGCAAAAGAGACCTCATGCCCAGTTTTTAAAAGAAGAATGGCAAAGGAGAGGTAATCAGCCTTCCCAGAAATAGCTCATTAGTTTCCATTAAACCTTTACATTTCATAGCACTACCACAATGCTTGTTAAAGAAGACTTTTGAAGATAATAGGCATTTACAGGCCCCAAAATAAGACACCTCTATTTTAAGAAAATAACATTTTTTTCTTTTCAGGAAAATCAGGTTTATGTCCAGAATACAGACATATTCAGCTAAAAAAATATTGTGAATAATATGCTTCAGTAAGTTTATGCTTCTATTTACTGCGTAAAATTCAATACAAAGTCTTTACCTCGGAATCTACCACAACAGGACCAACCAAAGTGAAGCATGTGGGCGATATGTGGCTCAGTGCCTTGCTGAATCTGATCTGTCTGCTGGGAGAATGAGCAGTTTTTATGACACGTGTACTCCTTCTCCATATGGTCTCCCGGCACGCCTGCCATTAGTGTTTAAGTACACAGGGGAAAGCAACTGCCTCAAAACAAGAAGAGCCCAGTCTGACACAGCTCTCCCAAAGGACACAGACCAGTCCCACTGTGCTGCTCTGGTGGCTGGCAGCACCTCCCAGCTCTTATGTGGGAAGCAACAACTGCAACTGAGGTCCCATCAGAAATGCACTGCTTTAAGGCTTTAAAAACATTTAAAAATCTTTATGGCTCCAACTGAGTCATGTAAATGGCAGATGGCGAGAAAAGATAAATTGTTCATGAATATCCCAATTCATCAAGTCCCAATTTTTGACTGAAGTAGGTTTGCATGAAGCTATAGGTTATTTGCTCCTCCTACTACTTTACACAAGCACAGTGCCAGGATACAGAGAAATAGGGATCCAGCTTCCCTCCTTACTTCACCTAAGGTGTTCCTTAGGAAAATAGTCTGAGAAGTAAGGTGGCTACAGGGCAGAGGAGGTGCATTGTAATCAACAATGATGGATGGTGATACAAGAGCATCGCAATGGATCTTAACATCTCTCTCCCAAACAAGAACTAGATACATGGGAATTTTTAAATACACTTAATTATATAAAGAGGCTGAATCTCAAAAATTGTTATGGGAATAAAGCAAAGCAGATGCCATTTTTAAATTAACTTTCTTTCTTTACAAATACGTCACACTTTGGTATATTTGCACCCAAGAGGTTATCACAAAGGTGCAAGGAAGAAAGATGAGATAGTGTGATAAATAAGTTTAAAATTTTTCCTTATAAAGACAGCAATCAATATGAAAACTGTCACTTCCCAAAAGACTACAAAAATACCCCTTCATTATCTGGCACATAGCTTCACAGGTCTGTACTTGTGACTAGGAAATGCAGATGAACAATATGATGTTAAGCATATGATACAGAGGCATGTGCAGAAAAAGAGCAGCCTAGCAGCCTTGAGTAGTTTGTTAACCAAAATGGAAAAAGAAAAGAAAGAAAAAAAAAGGTGGTAAGAATTTTAAAAAGATTTATTCACATGTAAGAAGAAATATCACTGGAAAAGATAGCTCACTAAGCACATACCTAGAATTGGTTTTAGGCACAATCCAAACAAGGAATTATCTAAAGTAACAGACTGAAGAAGGCTGAGCAAACCTCTGGCTATCAGCACCGACAGCCACCATTCTACTCTGGCAACACAAGCTGCAGGTGAGACTGAGGTTACCTCTCCAGGTTCCTTTGTTCTTTTTATGAAAGCAGAGAGAATGAAGACACAACAAACCCCCCAAAATTTGCAATTAAGACTTCTTGAGGTGATTCTACATCCACCCACTGCCACAGATGATCAAAACACACAGTTATAAGGAAGTTTAGATCCATTCAAGACAGCCACAGAATGAAAAGTTACTTTCTTAAGAAACCTCAGCAGCATGTATATAAAATAGCAACCCAGAGAAACCTCACTGTTTTCCTATGTCAGAAAATTAGTATGAGAAAAAAACTCACCTGAACAAATGCAAGCTCAAATTAATATTCTCACACTAAATTGAAAATCACATCATTAAAATTCCTATCTCTGGTTTTTAAAGACAAACACTCCATAATGAGAGGTCATAACATCTCAATTTATCTGGGAACTGATCTTATGTACAAGAGGTCTGACAAATCCCACAGTCCTACTGCAGGGGCAGGGGTCTCAGGGAAGTTCCAAGACTGAATTTAACTCAACAAAACCATGCAAAACTGGTCTGCTCCTTGGTATAAGCAACACAGCTTGCACCAAAAAACAATACTCCCTGATTGCCAACCTTATGCCGTGAAAAGTAATTTCCACTGTTGTAGAACAGCCTACCAAAAAAAGCAAATAAAGAGCAGCCCACTGAGAATTGCCAATTGAAAGAAAAAGAAAAAAAATCTCATTATATCATACAAGCAGCAGTGGATTCAATGCCACAGACAGAAAACACAGTCCACATCACATTTTCAGGTCCTGAATGACACAGCACACAAAATAACATTTCCAACATGTTCATAACCTCAAATTAAAATCCCCAAATATACAAATACATTTTCTAAGGGGATTTCTTACTTCTCAAGTACTTAACTAAATTAAATAACAACTGAAAATATTTCCAGTATATCTGACTCTGAAATGCCAGCTCTGAACAAACTGATGATCAAGTACAAATCTTTACATCACTTCAACACACTCATCCTAGTGAGTATTAGATCAAAAAATCCTAAAAGCACTAGAGATCCTGGTCCAGTAGTAACATTCCTCTTGGTGTATGTCCCAGCAGTGCACAAATTTATTTTAAATTCTGAATATAAACTTCGTGGGTTGTCAGTATGAATAGTCACACACAAGTAAACAAGTTTTCAGATCCGCAATCAAGCAGTGTGAGACAACAGCAGACCAAATTATAGGACTATTCTTTAAGGCCTGTCCTCAGAGATCAATTACTGCCATAGGCAATCATTAGAAATCTTAAATACTTCAATAGCCAATAACTGGTATGGCACCAAATGAGACTGCTCAACGGTGTCAGGAACATAAAACACAGGAGCCAACACAATCATCTATGGATTTAGAGTGTCAGACTAGAGGTTTATCTCAGTATTTCAGAATGCCTTTTTATGAAAATCCAGCTATAGCTAGGCAGTTTCAAAAATAAAAAGCCACACAGGTCTTCCTCACAATTTGATGCTAGAAAGCATAACATTGTTATGCACAAAAGGAATAATGAAATTCAGCTAACTGGTTGCTTTTGTGGGTAAACGAGCTACAGGAATAATTTTTGAAGACTTCAGACAGACTAACTAAGTGGGCACCAAAGAATCATTGTAACTTTTTGCAATTAAAAAAATACATAAATGGTGCTAGATTTTCAGCCAGTCTAGTTGGCTGTGGATCTGCAAGTTATTTATGTTAAATAGTGTCATCATACGTGATTCTTCTGTATCTGTATCATCAGAGATGGTCTGATGCAAAGCAGCATTATTTCAGAACAAAGATACTGTACATGTGACACAAAACTGATAGACAATCCAAGTAATACGGTAATGTGGAATAAAACTCACTACAAAATTCTACTTCAGAGACTGTCAGCTGTACTGCTACAATTGACCTGGCCAACCCTGGAAACAACTGTCCCTGATGTAGGACACTGAATCACTTAAGATTTACTAGGAACCAGAATAAATTGTGTTTGATATTAGGTGTTGAGCTTTGTTGACTCATTCTATTTATTTAGCTAGATATAAAATTCTATTTTTTATAAACTTATTTTATAGCTGTTTGTTTGAACAGTCTATCTGGTAACTTCAAACAAGTGGCTTATGCTAAGTAGGGTTAGATCCACAGCATAAGACACAACTCACAAGGCTCAGATAGGTGTACATCCACTTCTAGTACATGCTGCACCTGCTGAGAGCATCCAACCTCAGCATGAAGAAATAACCTCTACAGATTTCAGTTACATTTCCCTTTTAAATAAAAGTTTAAAAGATACATACACTTTTGTTTCGTAGTCCTTCCAAGCTTTATCAAAGGGTTTTTTCAGGTCCTGTCAAGAAAAGAGAAAAAATAACAGCCAGCTATTTACATGAAAAATACTGTGGCTCTAACAATCAAGACACACCTTGGCCACTTGCAATACCTAGTAGAATAAGGGACTTCACTCTTTCTTGTAAGGATTGTCCAAAAGTAATCTTGCACATAGAAAAATCAATCTTGTAAAGAGAATTAATACACTCCTGTTTTTAAAAGCATCTATAGGATGCTCTTTACTATGATTTTTACAGCTCTATTTTACTCCTTAGAAGTTATAACATCATGTTATCCCAAGACCACACAATGCAATTAATCAAAGTAACTACTTTCTCATCATTTTGTCTCAGGCTCTACTGGAAAAAAGTCCCTGTCCTGAGGCTGTGGTATAGCTTTGGCTAGGAACTAGATTCATCACACACTAAAGTTTGAAAAAAATCAATTTTCCACTGACTTATTGGAACAGTATAGACTTTATGACTCAGCATAACTAATTCCATGAGAATTCTGAATTACTTATATTCCTAATTCCTTTATCTTCTTTCCTCTAAATAAGGTAATTAGATAAAATAATCTTAACAATTTGTAAAGTTATTTCACTGATGTCTAAAAATTCAAGTGCTGAAATTTTGACAAAGTTCAAGAGAACAGACAACTTCAACTATCAGACACTGGAAAAACTTTACAACTACAGATTAGGAAATAATTCTTACATGTTAATTAATTATTGAGACAATTATTAAATTAACTGAAGTAGCATTTGATTATATTCTCAAGGCAGTGGGGAAACGGTGTATTGTAATAAATGTATTCTGACATAGAGAAGAACATGAATGAAATGTGGTAAGCAAACTACACAAAGATAATAAGTCTATCTTATTAAATAATCTATTTATCCTCTAGTAATTTACAGAAACCAATCTTAGTCTATGTACATATTTTCCTCCTTCCTTCGATGTCCTAGAACAATAGCTGCCAGTCACTTCCTGTTTGCTCGCCAGTAAACAAAGCAAAAGCCAAGCAAGTTCCCTCGCCATAGGCTCTGAAATTTATCATAAATATATCATCATCTGAGTCTTGAGTTGCTGTTATTTCAAATAGAAAATGTCCTTGGGGCATAAAAAAATAGATTTCAGCTTTTTTAAGAAAAATCCTATGCTCATACAGTCATCTGATTGTTTCTTAATAGGTCCAGGTAAGTTTACAATGCTAAATGCTTATAATCCTTTAAAATATAGTACTACCCTTAATTCAACTAAGTAAATATCTGAATCTTACACCTCTTTCTCTGCTTATCTTCTGAATCTCAGGCCTGCTTTTTAAAGCTTCTCAAATGTTGTTTTGTATACACACTCAAGAACTTGAGGTATGTGAATCCACAAACAGAAGGGATGACTTGATTCACAACAAAAACCCCCCCCAAAAAAACAAACCCCCCCAAAGTCTTGTTTATTGAGCTAATACATTATTTGAGTATCCTACGCCTTCCAACACATAATATTAGTATGCTTGCTAAAGGTATCTATTGTACCAACAATAATCCTATACATTAATAAGAGGAAAGACATACCCCTTTAACTCCTTTCAGGTCTCCCTTCAGCAAACTGTCCAATGGAAAAGTGATTATGTTGTTCATATTCTGAATCTGTAACAAGAAAATTACACCAGATCAGTTAATATATTTAGGCATAGAACATAAACTGTCTTAATACACACGTTTCAGAAAGTTTCACAAGGAAATTTTACATATTATTTTCCTGTCCCTGCCCTATGGACATGTTTATCAGCACAGCCAGTAATCAAAGATTAAAGCAATGCTAGTTAATTAAACTTCACTCTGGAAACAGTATAACCCAAACCTCCAGAATTTCCAGCAGGAAATCTCCAGAATTATTGCTGATTATAAATATCTCATCTAACAATGTCTGCAAAATAAGATCACTAATTTTTACATTGCCTTATTTCCTCATTTAAATTATATGAAAACAAGTTTACAATTTTTTAGCAGTGATTATTTTAAGTTCATGAGCATATTTTATATTAACCTTGTTTACTTTCTAGCATCTTCAGACCTATTCCATAAAGCGTATTTGCTACTCTCCCAATACATAGCATCTTACTTTGACAGAAGTTATAAAGACAAAGAATGCTGGCCTATAAAATAACCACCATTCCAATATTTTCCATTTGTTTTAAAAAGCAATACATCTGCCTTATTTGTCCCATGTAAACTTTGAGACAAGAATTTTATGGTGCTATTAGTATCTAAGTAATTCAAGAGAAAAGAAGTACTTCAAGAAGATAAAAATTATTTCAAATTAAGACAGTGGTAAAATAATAATGGTTTTTGTACAGTATCTGTATGATAATACTTCAGTAAGTTAAAAGAACAAAGAAAGACTGTAAGGATAAGACAGCTAGGAAAAGATTGTATATCAACTCCTTTATGATTGAAAGCAAACATTCAAGGTATGGATTGTAGGCAAAGAGTTTAAACTGTAACTATTCAAAAGGATTGGTTGCTCTGAGGAGCAAAACACAAAAATACTTTAGAATAAGACAAAGAGATAAAAAAATTAGAATAACTTTTGCAGCAGTTCAGCAAAAGTTGCCCTTGGATAAGTTACTTCTTTTTTGGTATTTTATGCTGTTCTTTTAAAATGAAATTTTTTTCAAGAAGCTCTGAAATCTCTACATGAAGATGGATTTCAAATGTTCAAATAACAGAAAAAACTTTGCATCATGTAGGAACAAATGCTTTTATTTCTTCAGGAATAATGTCAGGGACATCAAAGTCCCCTTTAGTGTAACCCATCCAGAGAGGAAAGAATACTAAAATTTCAAGGAAAAAATATTTCCAATTATGGAAGCTTCAGTCTCCCCAGAATTGTATAATATAAAATATTATCACCCGGTAGTTACCTGTTGGCCTCACTGGAACAGACTCCGTGATATGTAACAGCTGTTGTTAAAACAAACCAGCAAAACCCCACTGTCCCCACCTTTTCTTCTCAAACAAACTACCTTATTGCATTTGCTTGAAGTTTCAGCCACCAGTCAAAATGAACCTTCATCAATTTTAAAGGTTACACAGATTGTGTCTGCATGGAAAAGCTAAAGAAATACAGAAAGTCTGGTCTTTCAAACTCTTAACACAAATCATATTTCCCCTCCTCCACCCTACTTTTTCTCCTTCCCAACAAGCTGCAGGACCCAACCACAGCCCGTCAGAATCAACAAGTTATATTTCAGCTCTGTATTGCGGTTGTTTTTTTAAAGTACTTGCTGTAAAAATTGAATGAGCAACATGTACACATGCCTAGCTGGCAGTGCTGGAAACCATCCACCTCCTAAGTCCTTAGCAGTACTATCACATGCACATATCAACACAACCATTCCCAAAGGTAATAAATTATATGTCACAGATACAGAAGATAAGTGAAAAGGTTTAGACTGCACAACACCTACATAAAAGACCCCCAAAAATTCTACAAGCTGCAAGTGCACATCCAGAATGGTTCTTCAGGTGGAAAAGAGGTCTCTTTCAAGATATCTTCTCACACAAAGCTTTCTACTTTTTTATTCTATTTTATGAGTATGATGGATGTAGTCAAATGTCTAACTTAAGTATTAATACTTTCATAGCCTCCATTTAATTATTCTTCAAATTCAGTAACAGGAATAAAGAACAAAGCATTTTTCAACAGCAGACTCAAGGCAACTGATTTTTCTTTAAGTCATAAAAAAATAAACCCTCTGAAGTATTATCCCAAACATACTCATGTAAACATCAATCAGACTCCAAAATAGTTAAGGATATTTGCTAGAATTTCACACCATGAGGTCTGGAGTCCAAAGAAACTTAAAAAAAAAAAAAAAACACAGGAGAAAAACTCTATATTCTTTTTAAAAGTTTAGAGAACGTTTGCCTATTCAAATTAATTCCTTCTGTGTGCCATCACCTGTACATTACCATCAGTCTATTGTATTTCCTATGCTCCTATTCTATTTGTAACAAAAGTAAACATACATAATGCATGAACTTGTCATTCTTAACCCAGTTAGATGAATCAGGATCCCTCATATTTATAAGTCAGCAAGCAATATACAGATGAAAGTTCTTACATGTTTTTCCTCTCTATCTTGAGAAGCGTAAGCTGAACTATCTAAAAATATACACCCATTTTTGGCATGCAGAGAAGCACTAATATGCTGCAGCTCCTACTCTGTGCAGAGTACAGGGAGCTAGAACATATGCAATGGACTCTACATTTTGACTCTACATTTATGTTTTAAAATGTGCTTTAAAAAAAATAAACAAAGGTGCAAGAAAGCTTCACAGAAATGAAAGTCATCCTGTCTCAGAGAAACACTAGCAAATTTCACATGGTTAAAAATAAAGAAAGGAAAAAAAAAAATAGTTGACCTCGTTTCCACTTCCAACTTTGCTGCTTTGGCACTTGCAGTTTTCCTGACAGTTTCCAACAAGACAGAGTAAAAAATTAAAACTTCCTAAGTTGGAGAAGGCTCAGAGAAGAACTGGCAGGGGAGAGAACATACAAACAAAACACATAACTGCCAGAAGTGCTGGTAGAAGCAACAAGCAAGCTAGCATTTGTAAAAGGGAAAGATGTTCAAGTGGTTTAAGGGCCTATGGTTAAACATTTAAATTCACTGTTTGCCAGCCCTCCTGATAACTTTAACGTAAAGCTCTTTTTCATAAGAGCTTTCTGTACTGGTGTCCACAGTACTTCTGTAGGTTTTGTTTATTAAATCCAAGCAAGAAGGGAAAAAAAAGCCTTTTTAGTATACTTCAGAAGTTCAATACTTTTCTTAACATGCAAATCTTAAAGCTTTTTCAGTTTAAACTAAAATTCAGGCAGTTGAGCAGTATATGTCTCTTGCCATTACTAAACCTTAGATGCAGTCCCTGTACTTGCCTGTGGGTTTCTCAACCTTCAGTGTGCTTGTGTGTGTGCAGGTGATGGCAGTAATGCCTGCTGACAAATCATGGTTTAAATTATTTTCTTTTTTTTTATGGCAAGTGCTATTGGATTTAACAGTTTCCAATAATTTTCCTAGTGACATGAGCTTTAGTAGGACAAGGCCAATCAATACAGCAGGCAGAAAGTGGAAATCAGAGCATTCACTACAGATAAGACATTGTTTGTCTGAACTTTTAAGGTTTAGCATCTACCCCCAAGACTTCAGAATAATGTGTAACAAAGACAGGCGGCACAAACTTTCATTTTTGCACTGTGCCTTCCCCTCTGTCCTCACCCCCTTTCCTCCACAGCACAGGTGTGGCTGAGCTGAGACATCGCCCACCACCCATTATGCCACGGGGAAAACGCCTCCAGCACAACAGCAGCTGAGCACAGCTGCCTAGAAAAATGCCTTCACACAAAATACCAAGTGTTGCCACCATGGACTACTTAGGATCAGCCCTATTATTAGCACCAATATGCAAACTACAAACTGTGAACTTCTCTATTAGGAAGTATTTCACAGGAAATCTGAAAAGCATAAAATGAAGAGCTGCAAAAGAAAAGGAAGGAAGAGGTTTGTGGTTATTCTAGCCCTTCTTCCTTGCCAGTGGAAAACTCCATAATGCACATTTTCTAACCTAGGTTGAAAGACCTAAGTGGTAGGGTTCTATCACTTTATCTGGGACATTTCACTTAATATTTTCAGAGTGAGATTTCATTTATATGTAATCTATTATTTTCCTCCTCCACAATCAGAGCTATCTGTGGAGCAAACATTCTTCTAAACTTTCTTCATAAACCTACCTATTGAAGCCCCAATCATGTTTTATTACTGTCCTCTGAATTTCCTCCAGTTGGACCAATACCCTTTGGCAAAAAAATAAAAATTTGATTCCAGGTGAAGCTGAACCCATGCTGCTAAGGAGGAATTATTACATCTTGGTTTATATCTCTACAAGCATAAATCAAAGAGTACTCTAACTCACACTGTTAGCCAAGATTTCCTCAAGTGTACTGGTGAAAAACTGAACACTCACAACTTAAATCATTAAGCTCCGTATATAATACTCCAATCTCAAATATGTATAACCTGTAAAGTTTTCTCATGGACTTCAGCAAGTGCTTCTAAACAAAAATACATTTGCGACAGTTCAGTCATCAAACATTATAACACCTTGGTCTGAACACAGAAAATCCTGGGCATCATTTTTTCAAGTTCATTTCACAATACAGAAAAGATAATTCCTTCAGTTTTGCTGTTACCTTTTACAGTTAAGCAATTTTTCTTTCTTCTTATGTTTAAAACAGTAAGTAAAGCAAGAGCATATGGTCAGAAAAATACCACTGCTGTTCTTCCATTTTTCCTGACTAAAAACCCACGGATTATTAATAGAAAACAGAATCTCTTCGTTTTAGCTATCTTCCACAGAGTGGAAATATCAGATCCACTCCTCTCAATGCAGCCTGATTCATTAGCTTTAATTTATATAAATGAAAAATAAAGGAAAAAAGTAAGTATAACAACAACAAATACAGAAAATGGTGTTTGTTAAATAGCTAGTTCATCTTCACCCTTTTCAAGGAGTGTTGACGAAGACGCACAACTAGAGTTTATTTCTTCTCAGTGTAGTAATTTAATAGGATTTAAAGGAGAAAATACTTAAAGTGCAAATATATTGCAAGGAGCCTTTCCTTGTCCTCACATTTTTCATGTTAAGACGCACACCTTTATCCCTTGGCACTATACTTAAGAAAAAATAGCAATTAACACTACAAGCAAGTGCCATACCGACATGACCCACCTGGGAGCACTGCCTACTCTAGTGGGTGGTCCAATTCTATTAGGAATTTGTAACAAGGTTGCCATCAACAAGCAATATTGTGCTTGCCACAAAATGTATTATGTTATCTCTGAAAATGGCCTCTAGTATTTTCAGATCCTTCACTACCCAAAAGACAAACTGATTGCTCAATCTTCTTAAAAAACAGAAGTTGAAAAGAAAAAGTTTAAGTTGATAGCAGAGCTTTGGCAAGAGAAAATAATTGCACAGTACATATCACAAAGTGATCCAAATAATGCAAACTGGGGTAGAATGGCTAAAATAAGTGGTTACAAGGATCTTGTACACAGTAAATATAAATTCATTTCTTGAATATCCATTTATAAAACCCTTCAAAAGTGAAGAAAAACTACAAAGGTTGGGGTGGTGTTTTTTAAATTTTATTCAGTATTTGAAAGTGCATACATAAAAGCAGCATAGCAAACTTATAAAAACTTCAACACCTAAACTTTAACTTGAATAGTAAGTATACAGGTTTTAGGATTAAAATCAGAAACACTTCAGGTGTTACTGAAATACTTTAAAACACTGATGTCTTGATAAGGCTGTAAAAACTTCAAAGTCTTTTGGGAAACTTTTAAAATTATTAGGGAAAACAATCACCTGAAACTCCAGTTAAAGAAGAACAACTTTATAATGGCTTTCCTCTACCTTACTAAGGACAACTTTAAGGAAAATCTGTGTGCAGAAGCACTTTAGAGCTACAGCTCTAAATGCCATCCAGGCCAAGAGCTGACAGAACACATCAGCTTCTAGAAACAAAAGTAAAATATATGACAAAGCAAAACTTGACAGTAGCCCTAAAGCTTTGCCAGTGTTAATAGCTTTGGCATCTGTTCCAGTCTGAACATGTCCTCTCACTTCCTTGCACATTCCCCATCCACTTCAGTTAAAATCTTCATGGAAATTCAGCACCCTGTGAAACTCCAGAGATAAGTCTATTTAAAGAACACTTTTCAGAATGTTTTTTCAACAGCAGCAGTTTGCATGGCCCTGGCTAAATTTTTGATGAAAACATTTACAACCAAAACATGTGGAGTGCTACAAGGAAACACCAGAGGAGAGGCATGTTTTTAATATCATGTTGAAAGCATTCAGAGTTGGATATGTCACCTCATTGTAAGAATGCACATATGGCTATGACTTTAATAAAACACACCCTAAATTATTTCCAATTACTGTACAAAACTTTTTATACTGGTCAATACTCTTTTAACCTTCTAGAAAACTAGACCTCAAACACTGAATTTATGAACAGATTTTCAAAATGACCAGTTACTAAAAATTTATTCTAGTGGCATTAACTTCTAATAGGCAAGGCTATATAAAGCTATATTTTTTCATTATTCTAGATTTCTTTTTCATAAATATGGCATTTACAAGGAATAATGAAGTTCACACCTTTTTTTCATATGTATTTCTTTCTGGAGGAAACTATTTTCCTATTAAGACACCAAATTCAAGGACCATTAGGTTTCCTTTGCTAGTTAGGAAAAAAACAAAAAGCTTCAAACCTCAACAATATGAGGCATCTTAGCAAGGAGCAGAGCTTTACAGAGACTTGCTCTTCACCAGACAGTATTAAAGAGAGAAGGTGCCTATGCTACTGCAATATCAAAAAAAAAAGAAATTACATTCATGCCTGTGCAAAATTACCCTTCCCTTCAAAAACAGAGAAAATAAGAACAATAAACTGAGAGAAACTACATACTTAACTACTCTCTTATAACATATCCTCTTCTTATAGACACAAACTGAAGCAAAAGGACATAGCTGCTACTAAAAAAAACCACCAGTACCCAGCAAAAAGAACTACAAATATTCCTTGGAGAAGACACACAAAACACTTAGGCAGATAACAAAAGGTAACAAAAACATGCATTCCAACTTCCCATAGATACTTATTTTGTTGTTGTTTTTTTTTTTTTCTTTCCAAAGTGTGGAAGAAAATTTATTCTTGTCAGAAACATTTTGCAAAGATTGTAGTTTCTGGTTTTAAGAGAACAAATAGCTAAGATTTTTGGGAAAAAAGCAACACCTTCTAGCTTTCAGAAGTATTCTTGAAATGCAATACATTGAAAGATGTTTCTGGGGAGGGGGTGTAGCTTTTAGCAGATTGCTTTTTAAAACCACTTAAACATTACATTTCCCAGATCCATTTGCCTAATGAATTCATCATACTGCAATTAATATATGATAGAGAGTGGGTTTCAGTCAACATAAGATATCAATTAGAAGACCCATCCCATTTTCCTTTCTGCAGGAGCTGCCTGACTCTGTACGAGAGACTTGGGATAACTGACTCACACTGAATCAGGATGCCTCTTCTGATACATAATCTCAGATAGTATTTGTACATCTAGAGAAGTTCAAATCAATATAACCAATATGAAGTACATCTCATTGTTGATACATACATTTGTGGCTGTATTCATCAATACAATGATTGGGTAAAAAGACAGGACAGCATCAGAGAGGGAATGGAACTGCCCTAAATCCCACCAGCTGGAAACATTCCCCAAAGTAGTGATTATGACCAGTTGGCTGCAAACTACAGACATTTGGTCTAGACTCACAAAAGCATTTGATGTGTCTTCATGCCATTGATTTCAGCAGACACAGACTTTTAAATGCTCCTGGGAATCTGGGTCATTTCCCCTTCCTAGCCCCTGGTATAAGAGTTCTGTGAATTCAAGTAAATTCAGTACTTAAGATAGGGGATAGCTCTAGCTTCTAGGATGTAATCAGAATCTACCCTTTTTGCACTCTCTGATTAATGTGAAATTGAGGCTGAAAATTCTCCATTTATAATTAAAAATCCCGTTCTTCCATTTGGCTCCATCCCATTTGGCTCACCAAAGAGGCTTTTAGACTTACTGGCTTCGGCTGTAGGATTGGTCCCCAATGGACACTACTGTTGTTTTAGCATTTTGCTTGATTTTGTTTCCCTAAGAAGTGAAAGTGCTCTCTTCCAGGGTCACTAAAATCTCCCTTTACAAATACAAATGGAAAGTGGGAAAAAGTAAAGTAAAACATCATGATCACACAGTAAATCAAGTTGGGTTTTACTGGTTTCACATTTTAAAGCAAATTGTGACGTTTTATAATGTATATTACAACTACTTTATTGTAGGAAGCTTTTAGGCATGAGAAGTGTTGGAAGAGGGAGGTTTGTTGTGTTTTTATGTTGTGGTGTTCTGGTTTCTTTGGTTTGGGTTGAGTTTTGACTTCTGCAAGGGGAAAACCTAGGATACGAGATATTTTCATAAGTTGAGAATTTTTTATGAACAGTGGTTGCTAAAACACAAATTGTCTTCAATATGAAGAGCTGTTATAATTCCAAAATACAGGATTTGGCTTTAAAATTCTAACATGTTTTTCTTAAGCAATTCTTACCAAATTTTTGAAGAGTGCAGTTAGTTCCTTTGTAAACACAGAAAATTTTAAAAACGCTGTTCCCAAATCTGGGTCATCCCTGCAAACACAGTTGCCACCAAACTTCTCCAGTGCTTGTGTATACTGTTCTTCATTTTCCACATGAGCTTCGAAAAGAGCAAAACATGAAGATATAATCAGCAGATAAAAGGTTATTGAAATCACAATTTATGTTGTTTTTTTTTTAATAATAGTTTTCCAGAGTTATTGTTAAAATATTTACTTGATACAAAAATCCATCATTATTTACACTTTAACACTGATATGCCAGAATATGACATATCTCACTAATTCCGGTTTGCATGTTCCTATCCACATGTACAAATGACAATGTGCCAAGACAAGACAAACATCTGACACCCTAGAAAGATCCATAGTATTTCTGCACCACAGCAGACACCTCATAACAACTCCCAACTCCTATAATGACATTTCAGATTTTAGTCTTTTTTAACACTTTCTTATTTTACTGTGTGCTATTATGCTTTATTGTGTGCTGAAAAAGAAACAGAGGAGCTAAAGTGTGCTGTCAGAGTCTTGGATCTCTACAACAGAAGGCAACAGAACAAATATTCTTGGGTCACCCTAGGAAAAAGGACTATAAAACACATTATAGAGGAGGACAAAAACCATATCTATGTGAGTTCTCCAATTCAGGGCAGTAGTGGGGATCTGAAGCAAATCCTAGCAATCTGCATTTACCACAGGCCAGTTTAGTTCTGAAAGCAGTTCTGGTTCATGACAACCAGATTCCTTTCTGAGACAACAAAACCAGAAGCTCTGCCCTAGAAGTCACCCAGTGGTCCTGGGCTACACCAGGACAATTCATGCAGCACACATCCAACATCAATGTTCATAAAGCTTTGAGCTGCACATGTTGGGGGTTATTCAGCCCAGGGCATAAGAGGAAATCTAGGCATAAAATAAGTTCAAATATAAAGGAAATCTGAGAGTCTTAACTACTTTGCCCAAGTGATTTACTCCTAGGTCACCAGGTTATCTGCCAATATAGACAGGCACAAAAAGTCCCTTTGTCAAAAGTCAGTTTGACCTGTGGAATAAAACAGAAACAGAAAGTTTTTCTGAACTCAAGTTTAGTGACCATGTCATGCTTGAACATGTGGACAAAGCACACCAAGCTGGCACATGAGAAAGCTAACACTGCCTATTTCTTATTCTAGCTGTGGACAATTTCTAACGCTTCAAAGGAAGTCAGGGAAAAAAAAAAACAACTCCATACCCTAGAAAACAAATTACGCATTAATAAGGACAAAGACTGTCTTGGTCATTACATGAGACTAGCATAAACCCTGAAGATTATTTAGAGAGGATTAATCTGTTTTAAAAAGCAATGATTCCATTTCATTTCAAGCCCATTTGTACACATAAACACATTTAATATCCAAAGGATTTTTGATAAAAGTCCTTTCCCAAATTTCAGTGAATTAGTTATATAACCTGTTCAACAAACTTATCATGCTCCAGACTAAAAAGAAACCTGTCTGGTCATGCATCAAGAACTTTGTTTCTCAAATAGCTACAAATTTTCTCTAATTTCCAATATATGAAACTAAAACCCAGCGCAGTAGTGGTATAACAGTAGGTAATTAAAGACTGACATAATGTACATGCAAAATGGGAATTACACAAAAAGCACAAGTCTTTAACTTGAGCCCTTGAATTTGCCGCCTATGACAGATAGCTATTAAATTTAAAACTGAATACTAGCACTGAAAGTTACTTATTTTCCTCAGCTTCAACAGCAAGGGCTGAGCACTTACCAAAATTTTTGCTGTAGGATGAAGTAAGGATGTTCAATTAATTCTATTGTGTGACATATATACACCTGAAAAAGCTTTCAGTGAACTGGCACAGGCAGAAAAAATGAGGATCCTTTAGATCTCACATCACATCTAGCCAGTAAGGTGAGTTATTTCCACAATGCTTTCTGCATTTTTGCTGCTTCTTGCATCCAGCTTAGCTTACATGAACCCAGGTGTGAGAAAAGAGGTCAGGCCACAATTCCTACAGCAAAAAGAGAAAGCTGTCCCTGCATGAAAGCAAGGTAAAAAGGCTGCTACCATTAAGTGTTATGGTTAGATGTGCAACCAGTAGCTGAGCCATGCTGACTTTTTACCTTAGGAAACAAGCCCAGCACCGTTCCACGCGGCATCCCCAGGAGTCTTCTATTCCCCAGCATCCTAGGGACTGTTCTTCTGGATTCTGAGACACTCCCTAGAAGGCTGATGCTAGTTTATTGCAGCAGTACTATTAACTGAGCTGGTACCCCCAAGTGCTTCTGAAGAACACAAAAATCTACTTTTCTGATGGAACCCTCCAAAATACTCTTCCTGTCCTATGGTGTTTTCCTGACAAATTTTAAAAGTTTCTCTACAAACAAAAGGTATGAAATTTAAAAAAAAACCAAAAAAACCTTGATCCAGTTTTGAGGGTTTAGAGGCTTTCTTTAAGCAAGAACCCAAGCTGTGTACAAATTTGGAGTCACTATGTAATCTTTAATAATGATTTGTAAGCACTCACATTAAAAAAGAAAGACAAAACATTATTTTATTATGACATTATTAACTATTTAGGGAACCTATACTAAAAATCCAGTCACTGCGCTCTTCTGAGTGTAGGACCATGGGGTTTGTTTTGTTAAAAGTGGCTTGGATAGTGATGTTTCTGCTGGTGGAAGATAAAAACCTCCAAACCTTTCGTGCCAAGACTGGGTGGGCAGTGCAAATTTAAAACCTGGGCAAGGTACTGATTTTATGCAAAGACTAGTGATTTGCCACAATATTCTAACAGGTATTCTGATTAGGAGGCATAGTCTAGCACTCCAGAATAAAATTTAAAAAAAACTCAACAGCTAAAAAACCCCAGTCAAGCAAGAAAAAGAAGAGAGGAAAGGATGCCAAACCAATGAAACAGCTCCTGATGAATCTTAAACTGAACCCTCCATAATGCAAAGATAACAGTTTTATTACATTCAACAAGGAACTTCCTTTAAATTACTGGAGATGAATTATACCACAACAACAGTCCTTTTTCTACCCTTGTCTGAACAGCAACATGGCCACAAGTTCTGTCAGATCTTGGTGGCTCTCCAACGTTGACAGGCCTATCTGTTTTGCATTTAATATAGGTTTTGTTAGCTCTAATTGCTATGAACTGCACAGTGAGAACAAAAGCCAACCAAATGCTGTTTCTTATCCACAAAAACAAATGCTATTTCTTATTCACAAAATGCTGGTGATCCACAAAAACAAAAGCTTCAGTTATTTTTTTCAAAGAAGATAAACATACACAATTCTAAGAAATTGGCACACATTTAAAAATGTGTGCAGCAATAGTTCTTTGTATTTTATATAGCGTTGTATGAAAAATATCTGATTTTTTACATCATGACAATAAAAAGTTGCAGCTCATCAGCTCCCTCTCATCATGAAGTTCTCAGCATACATAAGTGGAAGCCACCAGGGAGACTGAGATTTCACAAAGCAGTAGAGCCAATGCAGCTTCTAATTGCTGCCAAAGAGTAATTTCACCCCCCACACCCTCATCTCTTGATGATACACATGGTCCTACCATTTCAGGTGCTCATCTGATCCCAATTAAGTTAATCTCACTGTATATGCAACTTTATATAAGCTTAAAAACTCATCTAGGTATCTGCCAAGCAGCAGGCATGACAGAAAGAGCAGGTAGCCCACACCCAGGGGAAAGAGGAGAGCACAGCTTTACCACTTGGTACCCGTACAGCAGCAAGAGAGGTTTAGCTACCCCACAGCACCTCATCCTTACTGAGGTCATAATCAAACAGCTAGTTCAAGACTGCCATTAAAAATTCACATATTTGAGTTACCCATATAACTCTTTCTGATTCAGTATGACATCTGACTGTTTAAATCTTCTAATTTTATCAGTATAAACTAATAGGAATTATGTACTTACCCAGACCAGATAAGTTTATGGCTTTGACAGATTTCTTCATTTTATAGAGAACAGTTCGGTCAACATCCAAAGCCTAAAAAAAAAGAGAAAAACATAATAATGGATTTTCTTTTGGCAAATTTCTGCCCTGAAAACCTGCTGTAGTTACAGTTATTACATAGTTAACTTTATTTCCATACTTAATAAATTACTTGCCATTTGCTTCCATCCCCATCCATACAACCTATTTTGTCCCCTTACCCAAAAAAACCACCTCCTCCATCTTTGGCTGGGGACCCGCATCATATAAACTAAGCAGGAAACAATTTACAAAGTATCATCTTTCCAAGCTAAATTGTTAAAGAAACTTAAAACCGTTTTCACTCATGGTATATTCTGATGTTGCTGAAGAAATGAGCAACACCACTTCCTTAGGCAGAATATTGAAAATGGAATTTAATTTCAGTTTTCCTGGATAATTTAGTTAATTGCTTTCTTAACTATATGAACTTTTTAACTGCTACGCTGAACAAAATAAATTGCATATCTCTCAAATATCTTTCACACAGTTCAACACTAGGCTAAGCTTTCTCCAACACTACATAAAACTCAAGTTTAAATCCTGCCCATAATGTTCAAGCACTTATAACCAACTTGTTTCAAATAAAGAAGTAAAAGCAGGTAATCATTTTGCTTACTGAAGTGAAATTTGAGCAGACTCAAAAATGTAGAATTGTTCCAGAAGGGAGAAGCAGAATTACAGTTATACAAATTAATTTTAAAAAAAGAGTTGTGAAACTTGAAGAAAATACATGTTCAGTGAGAGGGTATCTTTAGACCCCACTGAAAAACAATACAGAACACTACAAATTGTATTATGCCAAGAGCTGTTTAGCATGATACATGATAAAGCAAAGAAATCCCACCAAATAAATCCTAGTTCTCATCCAAAACATTCCAATGAATTGTAGCAGCTACACACCTGATCTACCATTGTTTTATGCAGAAAAGTCAGTCCCTAGGAGTCTATACAATTATTTTAACACAGTGAATGCAAAAAGAAATATTAAGCCCCTGATTCTGGAAGTATTCTTGAATTGAATCTATTTAGACCTCAAATAGGTGAACAAAATCTTCACAGCATTCCATGGAAACCAAACAGTTTTGACAATGCCTTAACATTAATGGTTACAGTGTCATGGTACTGCTACATCCATTGGAGATTTTACCTCCAGCATCTTTATAGTTCATATCTGAAACATATCAGCAGGAGAAGTACAGAGGCCTTTTCACCTGGAGTTTTGAAGTACAGAGGAAGGGAAAAATAAAACAATCTAAGCAAGCCCATAAAAGCCAGATCTGTTCACCCTCTTCAGCAATTTGAATTCCATTTAGTACAACAAGTCTGTATCTAGTGCGATCTCCAAGTTTAGATTACTCACCTGTTTGGATGGGAGTACATGAAGTGAATTCCCCCATTGTATATTTGCTGATTTCTAAAAATAACCTCAAGAAAAGCACCCTCTGATCAGCTGACTACAGAGGAATTATTTCATTGATGACTGCATCAAAGGGCAATCACCCTCTTGGAGTACAAGTGAAAGGAATGTCTCCAACTACAAGCAATATGAGCAACAGTCCAAAGAGAAGGCTGACAGCCAAAGACTTAAAACTAACAAATTCAATTCTCAGCCATGTCTTAGATTTGTGTGTGCAGCTGAGAAAACTTAAATCTCTGCACCTTAGTTTGAGGGAGATAATTCTTAAGGAAATGTCAGAAGGATAAATGCATTGGATTAATTGTATTACCATGGTGAGGGATCCAGACAGATGTATGGATTAATAAAATCCTCTGGCTCAAGAATGCCTCAGTCAGAAAGCACAAACTCCCAGTAAGGAAAAACCTCAAATCCTCCTCCTCAACTAAAGTCATCATTTTGGTTTGAAACGTCTCTCAACCAACTTCCACTTTCACCAGGATCAGGCAGCAGAGGAACAAACCCACAAGGCACTGCACAACCAGAGTCCAGGAATGGCAGCTAATGCCCCTAATACACCACTGACAACTCAAGCATCAATCCATTTCAAACAGCTGCTCCACATAAAAATTCAAAACAAAGGATAAGGGGGAAGATACTCCACTGACAGTACCAAGGACAACACAACAAGTAAAACCTAAATCCTTAATGTGCTGAAACTGTACAGGTCAGGCTTTCTTGGGTCCTCTCTTCATCCTCTTCCTGTCTTTTCAGCTGTGTCTGTGCAAAGCTCTACTTGAACCTTAACAAACTGTGACTAGAAATTGGGGGAAAAAAATCTGTTCTGGGAAGCTTTCCAAACAGGAAACAAAAGATAACAAATATCTAGCCATTTGAAGCGGGACCTGGATATATTTATGAAATACAATTACTATGTTTCCAACTGTGGTAAGAAAACTACACTTGCTTGTTGTAGGAAGTTTTATCTATTCCTCCCTTCTTTGGTGCAACCTTTTCATAGTGTGTGACATTTAGGAGTGCCTATGTGTGCCTACAACAAAATGGCAAAATAATGGGCAAAATAGTAAAAAGCTCTGCAGCTTTAATACTGTATTTCACTCTTGCTTACAGATCAAAAAATAGAGAGGAAGACTTTGCCTTCGTTTGATTGAACAGCATTGGTGTTATTCATATCTAGTGTTTCAAAGGAGTCATTTCAGGATAAAACTTTAAAATGTCAGCTCCTTGTCTTTAGTGTTGTTCTACATATTTCCTTGTCCTTTTCTTTGTCCACATCTTAGCACTGGGAAATCAGTTCAAATCCAGACGTAGCTTCACTACTGTTCACATTTCTAAGCTTCTGTTTATTTCATAAATATACACATACTATACCAATGCACACACATGCACCAAAATGCACCCTAATTCAACTTCTTGGTGCATTTTCAATAGTTTCAGAAGAGGAAATTTTAAAATGGCTTTGTATGTTGCATATACTAGCGTTTCTTTTTATTCACTTAAAAATGCCCAGTGAGCTCCTGAACAGGACGAAAAGTGACCATGTATTTCAGATGATGGGATCAGTTTGTCTTCTCAGGTAATGTTTCTAGTTTTGCCTCAAAAAACTCTGTTGTGAGGCTTCTTCTTTTAGCATCTGTTTCAGCACAACTAAGACTAGGAGGCCATATAAATAATTTTCATAGTCCCACTCAGCTTCTACTAATAAGTACTCAGATTTCTCTATTGTTAAAACCAGTAAATATAGCTTTGACTGAAGGTGGGGGGGGAGGGAATTCTCTACAGTACATAAGACAAGAAGTCACATTATTGTGGAAGTGGTGTTATGCACATGAACTGAAACAGAAACTCAAAAGTGACCTTCTTGAATGTGTCCTTGTCTGTGCAATCTTTTTTCCAAATACAGTATTTATGTCTTCTGTTCATTTACTTTCATGTGATTTCTGATGGCAATCTGATGAAACCATTTTTAAGGTAAATTACTTTTTAGTCAGAAGTATACAAGGGAAAGGAACAAGCATATCACAATCAAATGTAGATTTTCAAAGGAACACAGGACAGAGGACTCAAGCTAACAGTGATAAGTAGCAAAGGTTTTTTCCACATGTAGGAACAAGGTCCAGTTTCACTTGCCAAAGGCCAATTTCCATTTTCACTGCTTCAAAGGTTTTTACTTTGAACTGTACAATGTGTCAGCTAATTAGAACCAAATCCATCTAACCAGGAAGAAATCAGTCTGAGATTACTGAAACATCCTGAAATGCTATTCTACATCCTACTCTGTATGCTTCAATCTAATTTATTATTATTATTATTATTAATAATAATAATAATAATAATAATAATAATAATAGTTCTGATTAAGTCTGTTTCACATTCCCTAGAAGGATTCAAGCCCACCAGGATTTACAAATTTCAAACATTTAATTGTGCTGCTTCCCCCCCCAAAAAAACTCAGAAAATAAAAAAATTGGCATCAATCCCCAAATCTATATTATCTAAATAGATCTGTGCAACATAGACAGTTGGCATAATAGAGGAATGTATTATTTGCTCTTTACAGTGGAGAGAGGAGAAACAAACTGTTCTATTATTAGCATGTTTAACTGAGGGAGGAAAAAAAGCAGGAAGACAGAAACTCAGAAACTGAACATCCCAGAGATGATTTTGGCACCTTTTACAGAGCCAAAGGGTACAGGAAAACCAGGGCAGTAGCAGCATAAGTGAAGAGTCCCCAGGCTCTAGCGGTTCATTAAACATCTTTTGTGCCAAACTTACAGCAGAAGTCTGGGTCTTTGTCTTATACAAGTGTCCTCACACCAGTGTGTTTTTTCTTTGTGGCCCAGAAAATAATTAATTATCTGTGCAGGAATAGACAAACAGCCATACTGGATCAGATGAACACTGCATTTAACCTGATATCCTCTATCAGGAGCAGCCAACAGCAGATGTTCGGGGCAGCAAGCAAGGAAAAGCACGTACACATCCTTCCCCAGGATAATCTCCCAGTTTCCAGTAATGAGTTTAAAAACAAAAGGCTGTGATACTTTCAACCATAAACACTACATAGCCCAACAAGTTATTCTCAAGAGAAAGAAGCCCAAATTTTCTCATTCCAGACAAGGGAAAAGAAAAAAACTAAACCTGACAGCATACCGTGGGAAGTAGGGACAGAGGAAGAGGAAGGAGTTAGCCATCACCTTTACTTTATTTTGCATTTAAAACAGTTCAAAATCTCTAACATATTCCCTCCTTCATACCCACAACAGCTTTCTTTTGGAAAGTGTAAAAGTAACTATTTCACATTTTCAGCTATTTGGATGGGGTTTTGCTGAAAGCATTCATAGAACTGGGTCTGAATTTGGGGAGTCTTGGGAAAATAATTTTGTAAAATAAAGAGTCCATTGGAACAACAACAACAAATACTTGGAAGTACAGCTAAAGCAGTAACAAGATTTTGGGAAATGAATCTTGTGTTATTTGAAAAATTATCCTGGAGTCAGGAACCTACTTGTTCTTCCCTATACATCTAACATCTAACTGACAAATATACAAAAAAATATTAACACACTGATATTTGATCCATTATACACAGTTATCTTAACACTATTTCTCTAAAACAAAATCCGATCTTGCTCTTAATTTCAGCAATTTGCTTTAAAACACTGAGGTACTCAACAGTCATAAATCCTGCACTTCATGCATTCCAGTATTTCAGGATAAGTTATAATGCCAGAGGCTGCTGCAGATGCTGAACATATATAGGAACATCCTTCCCAAAAACAAAAGGGCACGGGAAGAAACTTGGACAGTTAAGGAAAAGAGAGACAATCAAGTAGTTATTGTAGAGACAGCAGAACAAGACAAGGTTCTTGTGCCTCACTGGACTGGTCTCGTTTAAAAATTAACAGCAGCAAATTTTTTTATACTTGTATCCAGGACCCACAATAGTTTGGCTTTTCTGGTGTATCTTTAAAGGCAATCTGATATTTGCTGTAATTAATCCTTGCTTACTCAAAAGATCAGAGATATCCACAGACATTCTGTCTCAGCTTGTTATTTTTCTACTAGAAATGAACTGTCAACACCGCTGGCTTCAATCCACTTTTCTGTTACAGAGGGTGGTAAAAAAACTTCCTAAATTATGTTATCCCTCTCCAGAATCCTCTTTCCATTCTCCTACTCTTATGTAATTTCCCCCTTCAATGTATTAGTTTCTTTCCTAAACCCTCTCCAGTTTCCTTCCACTGATCACCTTGCACATTCACAGAGGGACTGATACAAAGGGTGGAAAAAAACCCTTACAGGCACAGTCTGAGGCAAGGCATTGTAGTTCCTGAATCTATCCTAGAACAATAGTAATTTAAAAACACTTCATTTGAGGCAATTACTTTACTTGGAGCAGGCAGTGAAAAACTGCAGTAGCTATGACAGATAATTTGTATAAATGAGCTCTTTGCTGTGAGACCTGTCATCTAAAGAGACTGAAGGTACAGAGACAAACCTGAAAAAAAGAGGACAGTTTATGGCAAGAATCATCTCTGAAAGGTCCCTTTCCCCAAAAGCATTATTTCTCCAGCATCTGGGTTTGTGGTTCTTGAGGGCCCAGTGCCAAGGCAATCTGTTTAAACAAGCACTGCTGTATCTGGCAGAAAAATGTAGTAAACTCTTGAGTTAAGGATATGCATAGTGGAAAAAAGTAACAATAATGTGCTTTGGGAAATTAATATGTGAAAGTGCAAGGTAATTCTGCTGCAAAGGTAAATGCTGGGAGAATTTGGCATGGCTCTATGTTGTGTATAAAACCAGACCTGAGCATGATGACTTTGTACAATGCATTTATTAAAACAAAGAAGGCATGCCTAAAAACCAGAATTCTGTAACAGATCACTTCTATCAGAAGAGAAATCCCAAATCAGAGGTTCAGAGATAAAAAATGTTACATCATTAATACAAGTCACTAAATGAGACTGTTTCACACTAAACAGGTGCTGTATCTGTGTATTAATTGATTTCCACAATCTGTGTAGTGAGGCTTCCCTCCCTACAAAAAGTTAGAAATGCAACATGTACTTAACTAGGAAACAGACATCAAGCATTTTTGTGAAATAAAATCTTATGCTTAGAGAAAGAATGGAAGCTGCTTATGCCAACTATTTCTCCAGAACACATCAACCTCCTGCATTAACCAATTTTTACACTGAGAAACACGTTTTCCTTCTCCAGCACTGCAGCTATCTGCTTTCAAAGACAAGATGACTCGACTTTAAATACAGATCTCATAAGCATTGTAATAGATGATGCATTTAATTGTTATAGTAGTTCATGTAGAAACAGAGGGGTGTAAAATAAACTCCCTTATTTAATATTTAATTGTTGTTTATTTTTTCAGTTGCAGTAGTCAACTCCTGATATCCATTTCCCTTTATTTACTATTACATGCTTCGACATCCTAAGATATATCACCATGTAAAATAAAGTAACATAGGCCACAGGATTAAAGTTCCAGCAACGATTGTCTTAAATGGACCAGTAAGATTTACCAACCCTTTACCTATGTCAAGATTCTCTGGTCCTCACCCTGCAAGAGACTTTTTTTTAGCTTCATGTTTTTGCATTTCAGTCTGCTGTCAGCATCCATCAAAGTCATTCATGGTTCAGAGTCCAGCTGTTGGAAGAGGCTGGTCTTCACACTGTATCATTCCACAGCATTATGATGAGCTGCCTGATGGGATTTTCCTTTTGCAGATTTTTTAATTCAGTAACTCTTTTCCCCAGTATTGAATCTTTTTAGACACCATCAGAGGCAACAAGAATTAATCTTTGCAGAACATAATGCCCTTTTATTCTGCATGTGATAAGCTTTCAGAGAAGAGAAATTTTAGTTATTTATGGCAGATACTTTCCCCAAGTATGGGAGATACTTATTTCCAGATACTCAAAAGTTCCCATATTAGTGGTCTAATTTGGTATTTGTAGTTTTCCAAAGCTCTACTTAAACCAGGCAGACATTCCTCTTACAATCTCTATAAAACAAGGAAAGACTAAACAGTTACATTTGCCCCGATGTATGACATACTCTATGCTAAAAATGAGAAACTTTGCAGTATGTGCACAGATCAGCTGGATGCCATAAGCTGATCTATCCCTCCACACCCAACACTCCTTTGACTTTTTCTTCTTGAGGTATCCAATAATTTTAGGGAGAAGAAACTAGCCTAGAAAAGAGAAGAGTCTACAGCAACACAGCAAAATTGAACTTTAGTCTTAACAGGCCTCTGAGAGCTTCTTAACAGCAATAAATAACAAATCAGTGTCACAAACATCTCTGGCAGACACATACAAGGTGTCCATTCTGAACAGGGATAGAAGGCATACAAACTCTATCTAGTTTATGATACACCAGAAACTCTTAGGAAGCCATATTTCCACAACAAAGAATGGCAGAGGTATCTAGAGGGGACTTTAGGAGAGTAAGACAAATCACCTCAAATGAACCAACCATTCACAGGGACATACAGAACCAGCTGTCAAAATAAGGTTCATCAGAGGTAAAGCAGCACATTGGACATCGTCTTTCTATTATCAGGGTAGAAATTTATTAAGAGCATCTACCTATAATACTAATGGTCTATTATAATTACACATAAAAACCAGTGTCAAATGATATAACTTATTTTCTCTTGAAAAATTATAAAATTACTTCTGTTCTATAGTGGCTTTCAGACTTCAGCCTGTGGTTTGCACTCCAACTTCTCTGTAATTCACCATACCTTTGAAAATCTCTGCATGGTCTCACTATCAATACATTTAAATGAAAGAATGCATCTGAACAGCCATTCATTTCAGATTTCAATACAGAAATTTCAGGACACTATTACAGTCTTGAAAGCAATGATCTTAAATTCTACTGGAATTTCAGCAGCTTGAAGTATAACAAAAATTAACAGTTCAGACACCCCTGTCACTAGAGACAGCTGCCTCAAAGTGTAAGTGAATCTTAAGTGATGTAATTATTAGTGCACCAAACATTAGAGATACAATACTCATTTACATAATATTTATGCAAAAATAAAAACCTTATCCCTAGAGTGGACTTTGCCAAAATAATGAGAGAGTTCACGTCATGGAAGGTATCTATAGAATGGAACAGATGTTACTTCCCTGTATCATCAATTTAGATTAGGAAGGTAAATGCATACACAACTGTTACCTAAGACAAAACACTACGTAAGACAAAGAACTTCTGCATTTAAAATTGAAGCAATTTAGAACAGAGAAGCATGTCCAGGCCTATCAGAACTTGTGTTGTTCTTAAATGAAACAGAAAAGAGATACTGAATCAACTGATTGAAGCGAAGAGACAAATGCCTGAATCTATATGTAACCAAGCACCGTGTGTCCTTGCACCAGTGCCACATCTGTATGGCCTGGGGGACAGGGAAGGCAGTGGCAAGCATGACCACTCCATCCCTGGCACAGACTGGGCTAGAAATACTTACATGAACAGCTCATCATCTATATCCAGACCATTTAAGCAACAGAAGAGAGTGAACTAAGCAGAAGAATGAATGAAACCAAACAAAAAGCAGCTTAGAAAAGATTTACTACTTGCTTCTTCAATGCTATTCTCATCAGCACAATTAACATCTAGTCTATGTGGAGCTCAGAGTGTAGGAGGACTCTGCTGGCATTTTTTTTCTATTGTTGTGTAACATACACCTACAGTGCTGGAAAATAAACAAATAATTTAAAACACGTGCTTTGCAAAACTCCATACTGCATGTTTTGCACATGACTACGGAGCAGGGGTTCTGTGTTTGCAAATGCTAAGGAAAATTCTACTCCTACTGCAATAGCCAAACAGTAATCCTGGTTGATTGAAGTGGCTTAAAATGATCACTTCATGTATTTGTTTCTCAGTTGACTTCCCTAGAATACAGCCTAAAATTCCTTGAAATTGCATATTCTAGGAAAGAAATCCTTCATTAACAGTGAACAGAAATCATAAAACATGAGAAAATAATCCATAAGAACATCCACATCCCTTCACTACCATTTCCCTTCCTATGTGCTTTTTAAATGTGGTACAAAGCTTTCAGAAATGTGGAAGTAGTTTGTTTAGCTCTAATCACTTCAGCTGTTTTGATGTATCTACACGCAACTTAGCATAATGCCTAGACAGAATTATAGATTTCAGGCTACAACTACATTGATAATCTGATCTTTAATCAGGGCTAGCTGAGGGGTCCACAAACAGCAGATGGTTCTTAACACCACACTGCTCCAAGACAACAAGGAGCAGAGTTTCAGCCTTATCTCTCAGTTCTCTATTTCTTCTTGGTTTAACAAGTCAGATGCTAGAATTTATACTATAGCTTCTTTTACAACCACTTCTTAAAGAATATATTTCAAAGAAATACACTTCACTACACAGTATGTCACTTACATAGTAAATATTTTTGTGAAGCAGAGTTCACACACACAAAGAAGCACATTTTTCAAATTCTGTCCAACACCTACTCACTTGAAAACAAAGCCTACTATTTGAGATGAGAAGTACTGAATCACACCACCCAAGCTAATTTCCTGCAAAGCACCATCGCTCATAAGAAAAAGCCTATTCAGTTGCAATACTGTATCTCGGTTTCTCCATCAATAAATTCTCCTCTGTAAGGTAAATTATTTTTTCTTTCCAAATAAAATTGACAAATGTATAATATCTCATGAAGTCTGCATAATTCTTAATTACATCCCATTTTCTGAGGAACTTACAGAACTCTTCTTCCAGTCCTAAACTACACAGTAGGATATAGCTAAGAGGTACCATTATTCTCTGTCCTCCACCACTACCCTTTCCCTATATTCCTGCCGGTCTCCTTGCTACACGGATCCTTTTCACATTAGCCCTGCCCCCACGTTCTCAGGCCTGTGTTCTCATCCTACTTCCTGAGTGAACACTGCCACACTCCCTCTTCCTTTGCAGTTCCTGTCAATTCGAATTTCTCTGAACTTCCTCAGACTTTTTATGTATTTCCTTATCCCCTCCTTAATGCTTCTTCTCCCCAAGTGGCAATTCCTGACCCTTCAATTCTTCATATGCCATCACAGTACTTCTGCTTCTGAATAACTCACTCAATCTCTCAATTAGTTTTTAATTCAAATTTACTTTTCTTGTTCTTCACATTTGGCTGATCTCCATGTTAGCTCTTAAACATTTCAGGTGCCCATTACTTTGTGAGTCTTCCCTTTGTTGTGTTACCATTTTTTGTTGCTTCCCAGCAAAATTTACTTGACCACTTAACCCCTAGATTGATGTAAACTTCAGAAAATAAATCTAGATTTAGTTGAAACAAAAGAAGCTTGTGGTCACCCTAATCACAGAAAATCTTATCTCTAATACTAAAACTCTTTGAGCTATGCCTCTGTCCCCACCAAGAGCAGCTACACAGGAAGCATTTGGCATACAGAACAGCTTAAGCTTCGTGCTAACAAACGTTGGACTGTGTGGGGAAAAGGCTATCAAAGAAAAAAATAAGTCCTGCACTCAATTTGCAATAAAGTTAATAGATACTAACTTCTGCTTGTCCCATAACTAGAACAACACTTTCTAGCTGGTTTAAAGAAAAAAAAATCTGTCTCAGTTAAAATGGACCAAAGGAGATATTTTAGTGCTATATGAGACCTGGGTATAACCACTTCGTACAGCTTTACAAGTATGATTCTCAGTAATTCTGATTTCCCATCAGCAGCTTCCAGCATTGTTGAAAGAGTAAATAAGGAGACAATTTCTCCTATTGTGAACCTCTTGCACATTTGACTGTGCTACAAGTGTGAAAAGCACTGTCTTCTTGAATAGCAGTGGTAATTGCTGTAAATGCATGTTTAGAGTGTTTTTCAAGCATTTCTGGAAGCAGGAGGGGAACCAGTACTTGCTTGCCACTCATCCAGGAACACTTACAATCTTTGAGTAAGAACAGCTCTCCTCAATTTAATGGTCACGGTCTGCATTTCTACATTCACTGAAATATTTTTTTTAAGATGTAAATATTTCTCCTTTTCTTTCTATCCCTGCCTTTTTAACCCTCTGTGCTACAACACATATACAGTTAGTCTTCAGAGGATTTGTCAGAAATATTTGCTAGTTACCATCTTAAATCTTCCAGGATCCTGGGAAATAAATCAACCAGCCCCAACAAACAGAGTGCTTTAAGCTCACCATTTTGTTTATTGCTTTGCTTACTTGCATCTCTGTTCCTGCCATCCATTCTACCTTCTCCCACACTTTGAGGTCAAAAACTGCAGCATAGCACTTGTTTAGATTTGGCAATAGCTACATTATCTTTAATACTACTATATTCTAACTGCATGTCTTCTTTTTCTCCTAGCAATTCTATGTGCTTAAAAGCATTTTTGTTTTCTTTACTGCCTCCTATCAGTTCTAAAGAAACTTGACTTTTGCAAATTTGGCTTTTATCTTTACACATATTCTTTAAAACAAAACCTTCCTCTGAATATCTGGCTTTTTCTTCACATGTCTGACAGGTTCAGATAATTTGTGACATTCTTCCTGGGGTGTTTCAAGTCTGTAGATTTTCCCATAATTTTCCCCTTTCCTGGAATATTTAATGAACATTTTTCAGGCTTTAGTACATGCACTCTTCAGTCCTATCGACCTCACCAGCTCTCTCACAAGTTTAATTATTTTTTTCCTATACGTATATATGTATATGTGTATGTGTGTGCTTTGCTTTAAATTTCGTTTTGCTTTAAGTACACAATTAATTCAGCCCCTACTATTCAACAAACACCTCACTTGTTTCCACAACTTTATTCCTTCCTTTAAACCAGCAATTCTCACATTAGCCCCTCCAGCTTCTGTTTCCTTGTATAAAAGTCAGCATCTTGGCTTGCCATGACAGATGCCTGACTATCTCTTCACAAGCAACTTCACAAAGAATATAAGATTTATTTGGAGACAGCAAGGACTGAGAACAAGTGAAGGCTCTTGCCATTGGCCCACCCATGAGAGGAATTTCATCTTAGCATGAAGCCCACCTGAACCCCAGCCATTGCTCCAGTACCTTGGACAGGGCTGGGCCAACACAGGGACCTCCACAGGGATAGGACAAAGCACCAATAATTGCTGTAGCAAAGAAGTTTCAAGAAATTAAGAAAGATAAGGAGACATTTTGAAAGCATAGAGGAGCTTGATACCCAAGACAAGAGAGGGAATAATCAGCCAAAACAAGGCCAGACCCGACTTCTGTGGAGCTTTAAGTGGAAAGGTTGTTTCTGGGAAACTGGAGCAGACAGACCATGTGGGCTCTCAAGAGTGAGGCTCAGAAAGTGCAGTGCTGGATTTTACATAGGGAATGTCTGCATGTAATACATACACACAGAAGGTGGAAATTATAAAACAATCATAGATTTAAGAGTTGAACTAAATGTTTAATAACCACTACTCCAATGCATATGAATAAAAAGAAAGCACTTCACAGTGGTTCAGCTACTAATACACTACACTAGTCAGGTGTACCAAGTTTTCTTGCATTTCTCCACCTGTATTCACCAGCCAGATCCACTTGACATGTGGACTGTAAGAACTCCGGAGCAGAGATTAGGTTTTTGTCCTGTGACTTTGCAATGCCTTTCAGAATAAATGCTTCACCTTTATTCACCTTTACCTACCATTGCTGCATATTATGGTACACAGAGAACAAAATGAAGAGGAAGAAAAGGTGGGTTGAACCTAAGCAGAAGTATCCACTTTCTACATTACCATATTCTAACATCAGCATGAAGTACACTAGATTCAGATAAGATGGTTCTGAAAAATACAAAAACAGTAGTGAAAACTCAAAACACAAAACTCCCAATTAGTAAAATACTTTGGAAATATATATCTCTTTCTTTATAAATCTATATTTTTCATTCATGCTCCTAGGGTGAATGGGAGCATTTGGTAATGTGAAGCAGATTCATCATCAAATTCCCTAAAGTATGGTGCACAGAAATGGTTTTTTGTGGTTTGACATTGTTTTAACTGACTGCATGTTGATGTTAAAGGTTTAAAGTTGAAATTGTCTATTTGAAAATATGCACAAAGCTCCAGCTGAAGGCGTACAGTTTATCTCCTGTATTTCTGCAATTTTCATCCTCTATATTCCTCTCAAAAGGAAAACAATTCCCACACTCCTTTTGAAATCATCATGCCTTTTGTGTTATAATGACTTTTCCAGAAACCTCTGGATGCTGATGACAGAGAATCATGATTCCAGAAAGGAACACAAAAAGCATTTTAAATAACAAGTATTTGTGGAAGTGTACTTAGCAATGAAGTAAGAAAAATGTGCAAATATGTTCTACTAAAGAGCACGCTGTAGTCGGCATAAAGATACATTTTATTAAAAAGAAATATACAAGAAACCATAGTAAACTTCTCAAAATGCACTACAGTATATGACACTTCCCACTGCTTCTCAAACTGTACAGAATCACCCTCTTCATGTAACTTTGAAATGCAAGGCACAATCTTCAACTATAGGAAAACAGAATCCAGTCCTATAAATGTAGCAAGCAAAGAGTAAATATACAGGTGTATCCATTTATCCAGACTCACATTCCCCCAGCCTACCAAGCTGTTATTACATCTCCCCCTCATGAGCTTCGCAGAACCAAAATGCAGAAGAGAATGCTACAGAATTGTACCGTAAAAGAGGGAATCAAATTCAATAAACATTGATCCCTTACACCACTCCAAGCCAGCTGAAAACTGTGGACTGCCTTAGGTGGCAACAAGATTTGCCATTTCTGACAGAAAACTGCATAATAAATGACAGTGAGGAAGAAAAGAATTTGATGCAGAAATGACATGCTGCATTTGTATGAGTGGTAATTGGAAAAAAAAAATTGTTGAAAGTGTAAAATAACAGAATTATTGAGGTATAATCATCATGGAATGGGACCTACAAAACAAAGGCAAGTAGAGACCTGAAATTACAAGTTATGCCTTTAACATCAATTCCTCAGCTTTTACAAAAATTTCTTGAGAGTGGTTTGTAAATAGACTGTAAGCAATTGAAATCTATTTCTATCCAGAGAACTAAAACCATCTTTGGTACCACTATACTGTTTCTTTTGGTTGTACACTTTATATATTTCCCCCATGTTTGTCCTCTCTACTTTTTAGAACACATTTACTTCAGTGGCAAGTGCCACTGTGATTTGGAGGTGTTCCAGTAACCTATTAAACTTCTCTCAGTGTTTCCATTCTCCTCCCTTGACAGGGAAATCTGTGCATGCAGTGAAGTTTAAGTAGGTGGGTAAATTTTGTACCTCAATCCTGACTTAGATGGAAATGTCTTAAGCACAGGGACAGTCTCCTACTCTCTGTTTACATATTAGTCTGCAAAACTGCTCCCTATCCTAATTACTTGGTCCAGGACTGGACCCCAGTAAACAGTCAGAACAGAAATATGGGCTTCACTTCCACTCTTTATTGTAAAACTTAACTCATGCTTAAAAAAAAAAAAAAAAAAAAAAAAAAATGGCACAATTAGATTCTAGTCATTCAATTACTCCTTAAACTACTTTTTTAAAATTCTTTACAATTATTACAGTGGCTACAACCACTATTCAAGTTTCATTACAATTTAGGGACTATTTTATTTAACTTACAGCATATAAAAGAGAGACGCATGTGTTCTAAGTAACAGCAGTACTGAAACCAGATTTTTAAGCATTCATAGTTTAAGAATGGTCACCACAAATTTTTAGATCCTGTGACCTTTAGTAGAAACAGACAATTAAAAAGGCTGTTAAAAGGTTCTCAGACCAAATTACTGATTTCAAGCAACCCTTCCCCCAGTCATGTGACCATGCTCTGCACTCTATCAATTAAAACTTATTTCGTCTTAGTCACTATCATGCATGTAAAGATTAAACAGTAACCTGTAAGGGCCTGTGACATATTGCTCACTAATAATTTTGTTTCAGAAGCAGCAAAATATTCCCAACATTTTGCTAAGCAACATTCCCTGGAAATCACTTTGTGTTCCACAAGTTTACCTTCCCTAATCCCTTTTCCACTACTGAGAGCAAATAAACAGATTCAGCAAAGAACCAGCTCTTTCTGCAAGTGTTTGAACAGGCACCAGCTCCCAAACTGCAATGCAGGTGTTTCTGGTGATCTCAAAAGCCATAATCCATGTCTGTAATCAGTGTATATAATTATATAAAACAGTAAAATTGAAAGTATTTTCAACTTATACTAAGAATCAACCATATTGTGAAACTGAGAGAGGTCAGTTAATCCAAGTTCAGATTTAAGGCAATACCACTGCCCACAAAGATATACAGATAAATTATACATCCTGAATTGTCCAACATGGTATTAACTTCCTCACTTAACAAGCCTCTTCCACTCCACCATGGAAAGCTTCATTAACTAAACTTTTAAGACACTATTAGGTACCTACTAATTAACAAAGACAGAATTGCAAAACTAGTAGCCAGCAATGTTAAGTGCAAAAGACATCACAATGGGATGTGAAAACATATCTGTGTTTGTGGACAGTTGAGCTCAGGCCAACAAGTCACAGCAGCCTCTGCCTCCTGTGCTTCTGCACTGCCTCCCCAGCTCCCAAGGGAGCACCAGACTTGGGAGCTTAGAGCTGCCTTCATGCAGGGAGTTGAATATTCCATTGCAGAACCATATTTTCTGGGAGTAGCAGTAAAGAGACATCCTCTAAGTGTTAGTATTAATAAATTTAATAAATGTATACAATATCCTGGGAAGCAAAAATGCATCTTCAGTTAATAAACTAGCTCTTACAGTTGCTTGTTCAAACCAGTGCATACACAAAGTCAGCAGTCAACCAATTTCAACTTACCTATTAACTGCTCTAAAGTAACACATTCCCTCAATCACACACAGCCAGACCTCCCAGATCCCAGAACTACACTGCCTGCTGCAAGAGAGCAGTGTGCTCTGCAAATCAGTGCTTCACTCTACCATGCTGCTGGAAATGCACAGGTTCTTTGTATTCCCTGAATATTTTTAGTTGTATTCTTTAATAAGCTTTAGTTCATAACAAGCTGATGAACTACTTCTTGCCCAGCCTCCCAGAAAAAATGTGTTGAGCCCTGACTTCTCTATTACACAATTTACAGACAGCTTTTTATCCAAGAATCACATTTAACCTGAAAAACCAGGCCCGTCATGCTAAAGGACCTGAGTATTTCCAAACCAAAGAAGTCTAAACATGAAAAAAAAAATTTCACCAGTTTAAAACTATGAAAATATATTTGTTGTTCTTGACAAATCACAGAGAAAAAGATTCAGTAGTCATTTCCACACATGCTTTCAGACAGCAGCACAAACAAGCAGGAACTACTGATATTTTGCCAGAAGTGCCAGATAGATCAATACTATTAAGAACTACTGCCAGTCTCTGCAATCTCTCACCTTCTGCCTTGCAAACTTTACTAGGTTCATTGTTTATCATCACTATTACTAAAGATAATTTTGTACTAAGCTAGCATACAGCATCTAATACCAGAAATAGGCGGATACAAAAAAGATTTAATGTTCTGATTGAGTTCTATTAAAAATCTAACACAAATACACTATTAGACTTAGAGAAAAAACAATTTTTTTTCAGCAATAAAAATCTCTAAATCTCACAAAACTGCTTTTGGCCCAAATGCTTATACCAACTTCGATCTTGTATTAATCAATTATTAAGCACTTCTACTGTGCAATTAAAATTATTCATTACTATAAATATTCAGGAAGAGGTTGTCTTTGTTACAGAATTGTTGATCTTAAGACTATTGGGTTAATAAAGCATAATTAAATCCAGGCATTTAAGTGCAAGCTTGCAGGGCAGAAAATTACCTCAGGAACAAGATTATTTTGAATTCAACTCCTTGCTTTAGTGGTTTTGGGAACTGGCAAAACAGGAAAATCCTGAAAAGGGTGTTTAAACACCTAACCTGGGTCTTGTTCACTAAAGACACGTTAATAATCCATTGCTAGTGGCAGTTCTTTTGAAAGAAGGGACATCAACAACCGACAAGAATCTTTTTGCTGAAGAGGCTCTTTTTAAAATATATGCTTACTGCAAAACAAATCAACTAAACACACACTGTAAGAACTGATGTAACAGGTAGATGGAGCAAATTAATCTGCAGCACAAGATTCCCCCGTCCTACAAGTTACTTCAGAGAAGCTGCTAGAGGAGTCAGGATACACAGACGCTTCTCATTTCATTGTGCGTGTATGACTGGGATGCGGAATGTGCTCTCACTGTGTTCAGACCTGTCCCAGATTTCCCTCTGATTTGAAACAGGAGGGAAAAGAGCCTCCCTCTCCCGAGTGCTGGCAGACATCCCCCGTGGGAGAGAGGGTGGACTCTCACCATCAGGTTCAACAGCACGTTCCGAGTATCTTTAAAGACAGAGAAACACTCGGCTCTCGGCGAGACAAAAGCGGCTTACGCCAGGCACCCGCAGCCCGGCTGTCCCGGAGGAGGCAGGGAAGAAGAGGGAGCTCGGGATCCCGCACACCGAAGAGCGGGCACGGCCCTGAGGGAGCGGATCCCAGGGACGGCTGCCTTAAACCGTATGGCCGGGGGAAGTGCGTTTAAATTTCTGTGTGCGGGAACTGGAAAGCGAATTAAATCCCACCTGTGCCCGGAGGCAGGCAGACACACACTCGGGGAAAGGACAAACAGGGAAAGCCGAAGCCCCATACAGCAGCTGGCGAGGCCAAGGCGGTTAAGGGGTCGATGGAAGGGGCTGACGGAGGAGACTGCAGAGTTCAAGACCGCCCCCCACCACCACACACACACACACACACATACACATTTACTAGAAAAGCAGGCGGAACCGCCCGGATCGGGGCTCCTCGAGCGCCAGGAGGAGCGAGAAGCGACGGCTCGGGCTCCCCCAGCTGCGGGCGGCGGACGAGCCTGCCCCGCCGTGCGCTGAGGGGCGGGCGGAGCGTGAGCCCCGCGGGCCGGGGGAGCGGTGCCCCGGCCCTTCCCCCCTCCTTTTCTCTCCCCTCTCCACTCGGGCGAGCCCATTTCCATTTCCTCCGAGCGGCAGCCGAGGGCGCTGCTCGGGGCCGGGCGGGAGAGGGAGCGGCAGGAGCCAGCGCCGGTAGCGCCTTGTTCTTTGCTGCCAGGCCAGAGAGCGCTGTGCGCCCCGCGCCCCCCGCCCGGGCTCACCTCCTCGATGGCCGCCACCGTGTTCCTGCACTGGGCCATCCGGGTGGTGAAGTTGGAGGCGGTGGGTGACTTGTAATCCTCATTGGTCTCGGACACGAATTCCGACACGGAGATCTGGTCCGGCATGGCGGGGCGGGGATGAGCGAGGGGAGGGAGGGGGAAAGCAGGCGGCTCCAGGGGCAGGGAGGGGAGGGCGTAGCGGGGGCTCCCCCTCACATCGCTCGGCAACCGGCGGCGGCGGCAGCGCCCTCCTCGCAGCCCTGCTGTCTGGAGCGGTGTTGTTCCTCCGCCGCCACACAAGGAAATTCCCCGCACCCACACTCCTCCTCCTGCTCCTCCCGCGCGGTCACGCAGCACCGGGGGCCGGGCACACGCCCAGCCGCGGGAGCTGCCTCCACACCCCGCCCTCCCGTTCGCTTTCTCCCTCTCGCTTTCCTCCTCCTCCCTCGCTCCTCGCACGCTGGCGGAGCGGGGGCGCGGCCGCGCGACCCCCGGCAGCCCCGGAGCGGACCTGCCCTGCCGCCGCGCCCTCGCCACCCGCGCCCGCCCGGGAAGATGGCGGCCCCCTCCCTCTTTCCCTGCCTCCGTCCGTCCTCCCCGAGCCCCGCGGGGAGAGGAGAGGAGGTGGCGGGCGCTGGCTGGGTAATCCCAGCCACAGGCAGGACGAATCCAGCCGTGCGGTTCGGAGAGTGTTTAACAACAAAAACGCAAGGGCAGGGGAAGGTGAGGCGCAGTGCCTGCCTGGTAGGAGGGGGAGCAGGTTGAAGCCCACAGGACAGGTCTCCGCGCTGTCCCCTCCGGGAATGCCTGCAGGTGCAGAGACAGTCTCTTACCTCACGGCTCGTAATTTATGGTTCAACAGTTTAATCTGTTTTACGAGTTCGTTGTCTAGTTTCGAGGGAGCTAAAGATAAATGTTGTCGTTCCCAAGAGGTCCGTGCAGAAATATTTTTAGGCTAAGTAACGTTTAAATGTAAATTCTTAAAAAGCTTTTTCTGTACTCAAGGAATAAGAGCTATCAGAGGAGTTGCTTTGTTCTTCACTATAAAGCCACAAGGATCAGTCAAGGCAAAAAGGGTGAAACTCAGCCGAGCTGTAGCGTTTGAGACTGATGCAGCAGAAAGGACGCTGGCAAGGTGTCACTGAACGAGCATGGTGTTGCTTGCATTGGGCATACAGGGATGTGATCCATGGCAGTGGTTTCTTTCGGCCTCAAATCCCTTAGGACTTCTATCCTATTCCTGCAGAAAGCTTTAGAAATTTGTATTTTGGCCCAGAAAGTCTCCTGTGGCTCTTTCACTCCCCTCTGGTGATAGTTATTAGCTTTCTATAAGTGATTCTTTATTACTCTGTTTTAAAACTCTTCAGGGAATTCAGATGAGTAAGCAGGTACTCTTTTGCTGCCATTTGTAAAATGTCCAAATAAATAACTGTAAGCCTGCCCAGAAGTTACTGCCCTTTGCAATCCTTGCTAGATTCTTTAGCATAAATAATAAAGTTTGTCAACCATATATATTTTACTGGTTGTAGTAAATCAGATGAATGAATGCAGGGTCTATCTGCATGTTCTTTCAGTTTTTTAACTCTTAATAGGTTTTCCATCCTAATCATTCCTTATTTTCTCCAATGAAAGTCACCACTGTTGTTTTGCTTTTGACTTCATTGCCGCTCTCCTTGTTAATACTTACGTATGATCAGTTACTACAGCATATAAAGGTATACATTGTTCTGCTGCTAATGCATTTAATTTCTGTATTTGTACGTCACATAATAAATAAGTATAGTTGAGTATAAATATTCATTCTTGTTAATACTCATTCATTTTTGCATTAGCTGATAGTGGTACCTTTAAGGCAACACATCACACTATAAACACTAGCATTCTTAAACTGCCTACAGTTTAACAGTGTGGCATATTTATTTTGATATTTTGAAGGGGATGAAAAACTTGGGATCTGAAAGGCAAATACTCTTTGACTTTCTGCAGCATCTCTTCTATCAGCTATAGTGCAAATCTGCAACATAATAATACAGCCTCTAGTGGTTGCACCCACAGTTTGATATTGTAGTATATGCAACTGAGATTGTGTTGTGGTTTAACTCCAATCCAGTACAAAGCAACAAAGTACCACACAGGCACTTATCACTGCTGCTCTGCCCATGGAAAGGAGAATCAAAAATAAAGGAAAAAACTTGTGGGTTGAGCTAAGAACAGTTTAATAATGGAATCAAAATAAAATAAAATAATAATGATTATATTAGTAATTTTACTGAGGAGAGAAAGGTCTAAAACTGAAGATGAACAAGCGATACACAGGGCAATGCTCACCAGCCACTGGCCAATACCTGTCCCATCACCAAGCAGTGGTTGATGCCCCCGACCAAGCCCAGGTTATGTGCCGAACATAGCATTCAATGGTCCAGAATATCCCTTTGGCCTGGTCAGAGTTCTGCACTTTCCTGGCTTCTCATGCACCTGCTAGCAGGTAGAGCAAGGGAAAATTGAAAGTCCTTGATTTAGAGTAAGCTCTACTTAGCAACAACTAGATTGGTGTGGTATCAACATTATTTTCATACTAAATTCCAAACGCGGGATTGTGCCAGATGTGCCAGCTGTGAGGGAGATTAGCTCTATCCCAGCTGAAAACAGGACAGACAGTACAATCATGCTGTCTTTGAATTCTACAGATTCTATTTTGTACAGCAGGTTAGGTTAGATGATTGCAATGATATCTGATCTTCTTCTATCTTTAACTTAAATAGATGCAAAAAATTGCCATCCCAATGAAACTGCAAGGTCCTTTTCTTGACAGACTGTGCATTTGCCTCAGCTCTCCTCTTCATGAAGCTAAAACTTGTGATTGGGTAAACTTTCTAGAAGTTGTTTAGACTTGATATCAGGGCTCAACAATTTGGAAAATTCCCTGCTTCTGTTTTGTTTTAGGACATCAGCTAATTGCACCCACAGCTATTATTCCAATCTCTCAGTAGCTGAGGAACTATTTGGTACTCAGACTTTTCTACTTGTAAGCATTCTTGTACACAGACAAGAAATAATTTCCCAGTTTATTTCTTGATAAACTAAACTGAACAACTCCCCTCTTTTAAAGAGGGCAGAGTTAATTTGAATGGTTTTGCATTAGCCACAAACTCAAACTGAGTATTCAGGGGGTGACTGTGAGTCAGCTGACACATGGCACCTCATTACTCTGCAGAAACACTTTTATTAGTATGTGCAAATCCTGTATCTCTCACTGAAAGGCTGTTTTCTCAGCCCTTCCATAATTTTTACAGTTCTAACACCTCAATAAATTACTCTCCTGGTTCTCTACTCCTTCATTGTTGCATTCAAGAGTATTATTATTCTTTCTGGTCCCAATGTACAGTCTGGCCTTTAGGTATTTATGAGTGATACTTAATTTCAGCCATTCTTTGAACCTGTGAATAAGTATTGAAGTGGAATGCACTTGATAATGAGACAGCTGTGAACAAAGCTTGCTTGTGCGGAATGGGGTACTACTATTTTGTCTCTATGTTTTCCTCTTTGCTTTCTTACCATGGCTCCTCCTGTTCTGGTTTTGGACCCTCCCTCCCTCTGTCCCTCCCTAGATAAAATGCCACTGCCGTCTTTGACCCAGTCTCTTGGAGATCTTCTTCTAAAGAGAAATAAATAAAAATATTTTCCAAATATTCATGTTCTGCACATTGCTGAAAAGCTTCTTATCTACTGGATACACACCAACTACAGCTCCATTAGTCAGAATACTTGATTTGTACAAACATTTCTCCCAACAGTGACTTCAAAACAGCATTAATGGTTGCATCATCCTGTGTTGTTAAAAACATGTCATCTTCAAAATAGTAAGACAGATTTTAAAATAACTGATTTTCTTATGTTTTTGTTTATTTGTATGGTTGGTTTTGAGCCTTTAGAAATCTTATCTGTATGTCAAAATCTTTATTTGCATCACTGCTAGTGAGAACTCAAACTGAGGACCAGGTGCTATAGAAATAGAACAATAAGGCAGCCTCTGGAGATCTTGATATTTAAAATTAGCTAATGAAAGGCAATGGAGTTAATATAAGGAAATACTGGACCATTATTGGTCTGTATTACAGTTTATGATCTTCACACACTGCTGCCCAAATGTTTCTTTAGACATTTTAAGTAGGAGTTTCAAGAAGGGTTATATGATAGATTGGTGTGTTTAAGGGGGAATTATTGCAAGAATAAGGGTCAACATGAAAGAAAGCATGAAAGACTTTGTGTCCTTGAAATTTAACATGTCAAAGTCGGAGGTAAATGTCATGGATCAGAGGAAAATTAATGTCTGTTTAATGAGAGGACATGCTAATGGACTTCTGAGAGTAGCAGGGAAAGAACATGATGATCTGGTTAGAATATGATGATCCCTCAAGCAGTTGCCTAGGATAGGACCAAAATGTGTAAGGTTGTTTTTTTTTTTAACCCACAGCAGTCATCATTATTGCCCTCCATTAATCAGCTCCATGACAGATTGTTTCTATTTGCTCTGTCTTTGTGTTATGTCAATGGTTTTTCACAAAATTTCTTTCTTTGCTAGCTTTAGATAGTTTGAGGAAATACTTTTTCTTGGCCTTCTTTGTGTGTACTCAGCACTTACAATGATTCTGGGGTATATTTGTTAATTCTATTAAGGGTGTTTTGAGGGAACACAACAAGAAGATGGTTCATGGAAAATCTCCTTAGTGTCATCACTTATCTTTGAACTTTAAAATAATCATGCAAATAAATGTAGTCTGGCAGCTGCTAATTACTGGGTGACAATTTTCAGGCAGAAGGATGTTAAACTCAGGAAATTTCTATAGTACATATAATTCATAGCAGATTAGTAAAACACAGTGTGGTGAGCCTTATTAGTGGATTCTGTAGTTTCATCCCAATTCTTACATTCTTTCCATGAAGTATCAATCGGTGGTGTTGATTGTTCAGAGAAACACTTTCAAAACCTCTTTCACTTTTGAAAATTTGTTACCACAGTTTGGTAGAAATGTTTCACATGATTTCTAAATGTATTAATCCCCAGAAGAGCAGATACCTAGTTATTTTAAAGTATTTCCCATGATTTTGGAGGTTTAACTCATGTTTTAATTATACCAATTGCAACATGTAACAGCTTTAGAATAGCAAGTGTGTTTGCTCTTTTAGAATTAACTTAAAAATAACTCCTATTTGAAAATTTATTTGGTCTCATAGGACTATTTGCAGAGATTTATTTCTACAAATTAGTGCAAATTCTGCAAATTAAAAAAGTTTGTTCAGAAAAGTATGTTTTTTCAGGTCCTTTTGCATTTGGAAGTGCATCTGGTTTAAGCATATGTGATTGTATGCTTTTCCCACCCTTACTACATTTTACATCATGTACCTTTGCATTGCTCTCAGACTTTTGTGGAGAATTTTAGGAGATTTATTTTGCCTAGTACTAATAATAACAACATCACCAGTAATTGAAATAGCAGTGTGTAGAGAAAAGCAAGAAGGAAAACATGGAGTAGAGTGTTGGCATTTTTTCTATTTCCCTCAAAGCTCCCCAAAGAGACTATTTAAACCAGCAGTGGGGGAGCATGCTACTCCAAGGGTGAAACTGGACAGGACTGAGTCTGCAACATCTTGTTTACTGAGATGTGGCAAAGGTATACCACATGTTTTAATTTAAATTCAATATTTATATCTTAGGGTCACAGTATTTGTAAGGTATGCCCTGGATGAACGTGAGCACTGCTGTGTGTTATCTTTCAGGATGCCCTGGAGCGCCGCCCCTCTCAGAGCCTCGGGCTGTGCTGTGTTGTGTGGATCAAGCCTCAGGCCCCTGGGCCATCTCAGGAACCCAGTCAGAGGGGAAGCCCTCAGGGATACCGACTGCTGAAGTTACCTTGCTACAGTCCCAGAGATTCTTCTAACCATTCATCTGCAGAGCCTGTGTTTCCCCTGGGCTGCTCCCTCACCCTGCGTCACCATCCCTAACCACCACAGCCATTCAGTCTCTGCCCTGGGCCATAAACCAGCCTGTTGACACAAGGGGAAGAGAGTAACATCTGCAGAGGGAAATTCAGTCTTTCTAGTACCCAGGCAGTTGTAAATACCTCTGCAGTCACAATGGTCACAAGAAGCACATCCTGAAAGGTCACTTCTCAAGCCTCAGGTCATGCTGAACCACATCGTTCCTGTCAGCAGCTCAGCTGTGTCTAAAGACTACACAATGGAGGTACCCTTACATAGACATGGCCTTTTGATCTTATTCTGATCCTACAGCTCCAGATCTCCAATGAAAATAAGCAAGGTCAGCAGTCTGTGGGCCACTTTTGCTTTCACCACACCATATTCAATACACTGCTCTGTTGTGTCAGATCCCTGATGTATAGCTTGAGATAAGGTGATTTCTCTTCTGAGAAATTAAAGAATTACAATACAGTGCCAGAATCACCAAAGTTTCAGGTGACAGCACTTAACATGGAAGACAACTGGATGGTGTATTGGAATGAAGAGACATTAGTTCCCATGGACACAAAATGAAAAGATGAGGAATGTTTTGAGATTCAAGAATTTTTAGAAAGAAAAAAAAGCCTGTATTGTTGTTAAACACAAAGCACCTTTATTCCTCTCATAAATTTGCTGTAAAGGACTGGTTCCTGAAACTCAGTTCAGAAGAGAGCAGTGCTCCATTGCCCCACTGGAATTTAGCATCTTGAAACTGGTCTGTCTTCAAAAAGCTACATAGAATACTACAAAACTCTAAGAAATGAAATTCAGTAGACAAAGACTGTCTAAAAAAGAGAACTAAGACTGAAGTTCATGTGGCTTTAACATGGAAAAACAAGCATAGAAATTCTAAGCTTCCCCATTGTAATAAGGTGTGACTCAAAACAAAGTAGAATTAAAAAAAAACAAAAACATAAATCTCTTTTGTTTCCCAGAGTCAGGCTTGCAATCAAGAGTGTAGCATATGAGCTCAAGCATTTCATGAATATCTGCTAAATAAAATATGATGACCTTAAAAGGGAAGAATACATTTAGAAACAAAAGTAAGCTTACAAGCCTGGCATCTTCTATCCTTGCATGGTAAAGTCCCCACTTATTCAAAAATATGCAAGATTTGAATGGGAATATCTGGCAGTGATGAACTTAAAGCAACATGCTCTAGTGGAAGGTGTTCCTGCCCTTGTCAGGGGCATTGGAACTGGATTACCTTTAAGGTCTTCTCCAGCCCAAACCTATTATATGATTATATAAGCCAGCTGCCTTGGATGCCTTTCAGAGGCTATCCTTTGCTACATTTTTTTGCTTGTCTGCATATGATTATATGGAATACATAGCAATGGTAGGAAATTAGTTTACTTGGTGGCACAGCTTTTTGTGGCAGGGGACATGGTAGGCCCTAGGCAGTACAGAAAGGAACTCTCTTCAGAGTGGTGGTTCTGCTCTTCAATTTTGCCTGAACAAGATCATAATCCAGAGGTATTTTGGACTATGGAAGCTACTGACACTTGTATTTAGCTATTTGGCATTCCAGGCTTATAAAAGACATGCATCCTCCTGGGAGAACTGTTCATAGCTGCTCTAAGTGGTAGGGAAAGACCCTACAGAGACTGTACAGTTTGAGCCAACCCCTGCCTAAGGAGGCTCAGGCAGAAGGATTCAGAGGAGAAGTTATACTGAGAAGACATAGTTTGTATAGCATGGCACTGTGACTGTATGGATAGACTGGAATAGAGTGTTTCAGCTGGAAGGGACCCATGGTGACCATCTCTCCAACTGTCCAACCACCAGGGCTAACCAACACTTGATGTTGTTAAGGTTGGTGTCCAAATGTCTCTTAAACACTGACAGGCGCAGGGCATTGATTGTCTCTCAAGCAGGCCTGTTCCAGGGTTTGACCAACCTCAGAGTAAAGAAATGCCTCATGAGGTCTTGTCTGAACCTCCCCTGGTGCAGCTTGGAATCATTCCCATATATCCTGTCACTGCATCTCAGGGAGAGCTCATCACCTCCTTCTGTCCCCATGTCCATTCCTCAGGAAGCTTTAAAGCTTCACCCTCAGCTGCCTCTGCTCCAAACTAGACAAAGCCAGTGTCCTTAGCCACTCTGTGCAGGACATGCCTTCCAGCCTTTTCACCAGCCTTGGTCCCTCACTTTGCTGCTTCAGTCACAATGACTGTGCACTTTATAGGTTTGAATTTAGCATTTTGCGGGTTTTAAGCACATAAATTTATTTCCTGTACTGTCATCTAAAAATAACTCTGCAGTTCGCTGTCATCACACTTACCATAGAACCACAGTGTTAACTTTGCCTGCATCTTACCTGTATATGCACAGCCTGAGTCATTACCTTCTGACACTAGTAGCTATCCATTTTAAAATGCAGCCCTGAGTATGGAATTGCTGCCAGGCACTTTCAGAACCCAAGAGGAGATCTAGCAATATTCCTGCAGTTGCAGGACAATGGATGTAGGGACTATCCTTGGATAATGTGGTCATGTTAAGTTAGACCTAATATGACAATGGAGTTTCTAAGAGTACAATTATAATGTTTTGAAGTACATGATAAAAGTATGTGGGAAATGGTGAGCAGGTGAAAAAGCAAAGCCTGTGGATTTAAATAATCTCTGAGGCTGCTTCAAGAACAGCACAGGCGCTTAGGCGGTAGAAAGATGTGCATGTCAGAAATGAATAGATTAGCTAGCACCTAAAGGCTTGTAGACTTCAGAGAGAAAACAGAATGAACTCAACATAACCAATACAGCAAGATGTGTATTCATTTTCCAGTCTTCCTTATTACTTATTAAATGCAGTTTAAGGAAACAAAATACTTTCATTAAACAGGGAGAATTGGGATAACTAACTAACCAACTTTAACTCTTTGAAGACCACTTTTATAATGGTAATAATAAATCCACCACAGGCAAAACATTCTAGCTTTGAACTTTATCTATGCAATCATTATTTTGCCACTGAAAAGAAGACTAAAAAAATCACATGTTTATTTATGAAGCATTTATTTTGGATAGAGAATTAAATCATAAGCATGAATTGTATATAAAACATTTGTGATAAATGGAAATAACACAAAAAACCCTGAGAAAATACAGATTTGTCTGAAGCACTGCATTATACACACTGTTAATATTTGCTAAATAACAGGCAATCTGAATGAGGCTCACAAGGTCTTCAATATGTACAAAAACCCAGAGTGCTGTAACAAAGACCCCCTTTCACTGGTGTTATCAGCAGCTGATCCCTACTGAGCTTTGTGGGATTACTGGCAGACAGTGACGAACTTCAACAGAAATGTACAGACTTTTTGATGCCACAAAGCTCAGTCCTTCTACATCAGCTTTAATTGTGTTTGAACTGAATTACATTCACTCTCCCAAAGTATTTGATAGTCCTTCTTTTGGTGTCACTTTCTAATATATAAAAGATAGTGAAAAGTAGTAATGACCACACAGTTGTCAGTGGCTAAAAGAATGTGTCATCAGTACCTAAAGGAAAAAGAGCAAATAATTAATTGTTAAAGTCCAGATAGGATGAAAAATGTACATAATCATGAGGTACATTAAAATAACAACAACAAAAACATTGCTACTTCAAAAATTCATTTAAATAGTCCATCCAGAAAATACTTACACTTAGAACACAAGGAGATGTAATAAATACCCTGTGCTGCAAGTAATTAACTTTTCATGCCTCAGCACAAAAGGCTGAGCATATTATCAATGAAGTGAAACAAATTACATGCCAGCATGTTTCTTGGTGTGTAGGAGATGATTAAAAATATTTTTTTAATCCTTCATTTATGCTAACATAAACATTTACAATGTTGTATGATGGAAACAAAAAAATAAACACCAATAACTGACTTGCCGTTAAGAATTCAAATGCAGTAGTGCTTGGATGCAGCACAGTTGCTTAATGTGATGCATATAAGGAGCCTTAAGGCAGCCCCTTAATTCCTCTGCATTAGTATCCCAAGCAGCAGCTCATGAAGGAACTCTGGCTCCACAGAACTAGACTGTCCATATGGGTCAAAGTAAGCTGAGAAGAGGATTTGCTTCACAATTGCTGCGTGCATGAATGGCAAGTTATGGTAAGTGTCCTCACAGGGCTGAGAGCTGATGCAATCCACTCTCTCCTGTGGTTTCTGAGCACCTCTGAAATGAGGTTACTCTGGTGTAAACTGCAAGCAGCCTAATTTGATATTTATGGGTTTACAATCTAGTTTTGTCCTATAGGAAAATAATAGAGTCTGCAAAAACTTACAAAAAATTCTAGTATATGGTTCAAAGCACATATGTTGTTATGAAGGCAGCTCAGCCTTCTTCTGACACATTTTTAGCTTGAGAAAATACTAAATTGTTTCATCTCTAACCAGGGAAAAGAATTGGTGCAGTAATTGCAAAACAATTTATGAGAGTCAATCAAGAGGTTTAATATAGCATTCCAAGGAAATCACATGATTTCCATTCACATATTTTCATTATCTCTACACTCACAGAAAACACTGCAGTCTGTTTCCAAAGCTATTGTCTCGTGATAATGCTCATAAGAGAGCCATTACAGTGCACAGTTGGTTCTGGTCAAAGGTAGAGATTTGGTTTACAATACATACGTTAAAAAAAAAAAAAAAAAAAAGGAAAAAAAAAAAAAGGAAAAGAAATATATATAATTGAGGAAGTTCTCAAGTTTTCTAATGCAGGATGCCTGATTACTTGCCCAGATTGATCTGTGGTCCTTATGGCTTTAGTTGTTCTGTTTTTACTTTTTCTCATATACAACTGCAAATTCAGAACATTTTAGGTACACCCTACTGATGAAAATTCTTAGTTTCCTGCACTTAAGCAAAAAAACAGTCTAGATATGGCAGGTTCTTTTAAAAAATAAGATGTAGGGAAAGGATAAGCATAGCTGCAAACCGTTTTTCAGCTTGTATAAATATACAAAAAAAAGGTAAAGAAAGCAAAAAAAAAAAGGAAAATAAAAATATGTAGCCCATATTTTCAAACCAGTTATGCAGGAAAATTTATGGAAACCTAGAAAGTGGAGTTAATTTTCACATACATATATAATGAAATATAAAGTGCTTGTATGTTAAATATGTATCATACTGATGGAGCCTTTATAAATGTGTAAGAGAGAGATTTATTATTTATATTGCTCCAGGACTGTACTTGATTCTTTTCAGTAAAAAGCAGGAGGATGTGTCTCCTTCCTCAAAGAATAGAAAATGTCTCTTAAGCAAATATATTGGACTCTGTCCTTTTAAATTTGAAACAAGCTATTTTATGGGGATGGGATGGTGTGCAAAATGAAATGTAGCCATAATTGTTAAGGTTTGTGACATATTGTGTATGGCTCAAGCTGTTGTATCTATTTCTATATGCATTCAATTAAAGAACCCATCTTCAATGATATAGTCTAACATGCTCCTGGGAACAAATTCAATGTCTTTAGCTATCTGTTTTACATGAAACCAATTATTGTAATATCTCTAATGTCTAAATGGTATTGTCCTGAGTGCTATTTTCAGCATGGTCCAAAATATTGATTTCAATGAGCTTATCTATCTACTCTGCAAATTTATTATGCTCTCAAGAATATCCATGGAGTCATATTAGCATTTTTTTATTGCACAGCCAAATGTTCAAGCAAAATGTAATATGAAATAAATAATCAGCTGACTAAATTTAGTGCTCTCCACTTCTGTTTACATAAAATGACCTCTTGCTGGTGCTTGATCTCTCTCTCTATCCTCATTTGGAGTTCCCTGAGACCGCCTATGTCTATTATGTATTTTAATGCTCTGTTTTTCCCTGGTGCTGTGTGATGCTAGCTCAGCTCTGCTATAGACTGCAAGCACTGTCCTGAAAACTCTGGAAAACATAATCAAAGCAGTGTTGTAGGAGTTTGCAGAAGAAAAGTTTTGTCTCTAGCTAGCACAAATTATCATTGTTTTACAGCAATAATAAAACGCACCCACAGGCACTGAGGTCTCAGTTGGGCCACTATTTGACCACGTCTGAGCTAATGCAGTTCTCCTTCGCAATTCTGCCTTTCCAGAAGTACAAGGGGGATAATTATCTAGCCCTAAAGAGTGTTTAGGCTTTGTGCATTAACATAATGCCTGTTTGTTGCAAAACAATGTATTGTTTTCATACACTATTGTTAGCAGGTTCTGACTTTCTATTTGCATGACAAGTGCAAGTTTGTGGAAAACTTCGAGCAACTGCGAGACAGCTACACATCATCATGACTTCTGTTGCCATTGTCATGGTTTGTTACTGGAAGCTCACTTTGACTTGCTGGCATTGTGTAACATATGCTGTATGAGCTCTTCAGTGACCTCATGTAGCAATCCTGCACTGACCTCATTTTATAACAAAGTTTTCATTTATGCTGAGATTTTTTAAAACTCAGAACAAGTGGAAAACTTAGACTGGGTGATGCTTTGGACTCCCTTTATTAAAGGAAAATAGCTAAAATGTAATGGAGTGACAAAACCCAGTACTTGCATCTGAAGCACAGGAAAGAGAGGTATGCAATGATTCAGTGGCAAGGTGCAGTGGGGTGACCTGTTTTTCATTTGAGTGAATTTACTGTATGTCTCATGAGGAGCTTGCCAAGAAAGCTTTGAGCAAAGACTGTGTTTTAGGATCTGTCTTGTTAAGGAGGTCTCAGGATGATTTAAAACTTTTCAGATGAGGCAAGTACTACAGCAAAGTGTGTTGTTTCAAAGGAAGAACATGAACTTGCTCGTATGACTGTGGGGAGGCAGCAGTAAAACTGCACTGACAGAGGGATGCCTGCATGAGTAGAATAATAAAGTACCAGAGTAAGACTAAATATCTGTCTGGAAGCTCGTCTTGTAAGCTGCTCTTGTCACAGGTAGCCAAGACATTGCATGCCACAGTCATTCTAGGATAAAATCTCTCAATGCATTTCTGTTTTCAGTCTGAGAAAACAAAAGAATTCTGCTCAGTGAATACTAAAAAAAATCTTCTGTCTTTTGAATGGCCAGGACATATTCATTTTTTTTATCTCAGAAATCTTGAGATGTCTCTCCTTTCTGATGAGTTTTCTCTTGGAAAAGCATGTAGTTATCCTTTCTTCTACTAGCACAGTCTATTGAGACTGGAAATCAGTCTGAAGCTGAATCAGGCTTATGGACTCGGTAACAATGGCAAATATACTTCTGTTGGCTCCTTCTGTTATATACTTATCAAAACTGCTAATACATCGAGTGTATTTTGATATGCAATATGCAATAGAAACAATGAATCCTTTGACTTTTGCTTCATGCAGGATTGTGTAGAAACATAACCAAACTAGATGTGTTTGCTTTCATTTTCGTAATTTCTGGGAGATAAATTCTTAAGCACTAGCCTGCACTGACAACTTACAGAATTAAGCTTTCTCAGGCTGGTGGTGATGGTGATTTTCAGCTAAGACTATAGGAAATATGCATTAGAACAAGCATTATTCAATGGTAGTTTTTAACAGAAAGGAAATTATTATTTATTGAATATTGCTGGAGGGGCTAAAATAGCATAAATAAACAGAAGAGAAGACAAAGGCCAAGGGAAGTACAGTCTACAAAGCTAATTTAAGCATATTTGAAACCTCTGCAAAATTCACATGAAAAATAAAAAGATTGCTTTATGATCTTTTTCTCCACTTGGCCCGAATTCCTATATTGAAGTAAAAAAATCATGTTTTATCAGGGCATTAATCAAGGATGAGTATACAGTTATGTATAGGATTCCTCATTTAAGATTAAGAAGTTACTAAACACTTCCATGGCAAAAAAGCAGCTGAAGCACCAGCTGGCTTTATGCAAAAGAAAGCACATATATATATATATATATATATATACAGAAGAATTTGTTGGGTATTGTTATACTCTTTTTGGTTTCTCTTTACAAAAGGCAGCAGAAATATCTCTTAGATAAATAAATAAATAAATATGGGATAGGACGAACCCACAGAAGTTTGGTACTGGTGATTTGAGAAAAAAATGAGAAAGAACAAGGGATTTTTAATCATGTTTTGAATGTATTATTTTGATTTTTCTTGTGTTTAGAAAAAAATAATCTGTTTGGAAATAAAGGGAAGAATCAGAGGAATTACCCTCAAATCAGCTCCCCCTTCTCCCTGCCACTACCCTCCTAGAACCCAGTAAACTGGTCATCCTTTTGAATCACAAGGCAATAAGAGTGTGTGTTTGGAAACAGGGGATAAGAAATATTAAGAGGATCCAGAATAAACCTGCAGTGTACCAGGATGTCTGTTCTTCCAGGATTCATTTTACCACTAGAAAATCTAGAATCAGATGATTACAGCTTGTATTCTACATTGTCATTCAGCACTGGAGTGTATGCAATAGCAAAGCTCTTAAATGACATTTCAGCCTGTCCTTTGGGACACAACAGGCAGCGCTTCCAGGCTTCCTCTCCTTGTAGCACTGCATGAGCACATCCAGGCAGCTGAAATGACACAAACAATGAGATTCAGCTACATGCATAACTAAAAGGACAAACTAGCTGCTAAAGGACAGTAAAAAGTGGAAAAGCTCAGCGAAATTACTATTTTCATAGAGGAATTTAACTGTGGAGTAAAAACTGTTGAAAGAATTCCTGTGCTGATCCTCTGTTTCATTATTATTACTTTCCAATCAGATCATGCATGTAGTTCAATAAAATGGGTTTTGTTAACAAAATAATTGCTGTAACCATTCTGATGCTATCTTAAAAGACAGGAGGTGATTCCAGAAGCATTTTCCCAGAGTGTACTTGTTAGTGCAACACACTGAAGGGCTCAAGGAGAACTGGATAAAGAACTTAATGTTATTTAGCAGTCCTAAATCCACAGAATAGGTGACAATATATAATATGTACAGAAGTACAACTTCTGAAATCCTTCTGATTTTGGTAAATATGAGTAATTATTTTTTATTTGGGTTAAAGTAATTCAAGCAAATTATAATAAAGGTAATTAAAAGAACAACTGAATACTAACTTGAAGACTGAAGAAGAATGGTGATGGAAGTAAGGATTGAAGAGTTATCTAGGCTTCTGATTTCTGAACAGAATCCTTTCAGTGTGCTAAGAGGGGACTCTGATTGCAGCAATATTCTTAACCAAATCCCTGTAATTCTCTGTCATATCTAATGAATCTTTATTGCTTTGTTTGCTCCAGGATGCAAATGCAATGATGTGTATTAATTATAAGACCCCAAAAATTTAGTCAGAGGTAGCACAGGTCATCAACTCATCCCAAGATTGTATCACCATCTTCCTCATAGGCCTTGTCTGACCAGATCCTAAAACCTTAGTGAGTGTGTTTGCTGCAAACAGTGTCATTCCACTACTCTGCTTCTCTCCACTGAAAAGTTCTGAAGCCTGTTATGATGCTTCCCTTTGTTTTTCCTCCAAAGGATAAATATCCTTTATTCTTCAATTCCTTCCTTGTGTTTCTAGACCTCCAATTGCTTTTATTTTTCCATCATGGTTTCTCTCCAGGTGATGATATCTTCTGTGGCTTTTTTGGAGGGAGAGCAGGTGATTGAGTGGTAGTGCCAGTGGCCAAGGGATCTCTGCACTTAGTGCCATGTTCTGCTCTCCTGCATCTTCCTCCACCATCACACCATGGTATTTGTGCCCTGGCAATTTTTATATTTCCCAGGACAACAAGATTCTTTCTAGCACTGATCGAGGAGCAGACTCCAGTAAGAGTCACTGGATGGGATGGACACAGAAGGACACATGATGGGGTTCTGACCTTTCCAGTTCTCCACAGTCCCTCTGTCTTTCAGACCTGCCCTTGTTTTTGCATAACTCAGCCTTTGTTACAATTTAACAAATTCTGTTACATTTTAACAGCTCTGGATTGTCTGCACTTTTACCAAGCAGAAAAATTGCGAGAGTAAATTGGAGGATTATTAACATGGTGTTGGGAATAATCAGTGAACCAGCAGCCTAGGGGAATCTATGCCAGGTCTGGCAGAGGCTGGGGTCCAGGGTGGGTGCAGGAATAACACTTTAAAAAAGACTAGGAGCAAGATTTGCAGAGCACAATTGTTTGCTGCTTTCCCTCCAGCACATGCATAATTTCACAGCACAGCAAGCAGTGGTCAGGGATGGTGCACAGCACAGTCAGTCAGGGCATTCTCCACAATTTGTCCCTCCCATTTGTCCCGGGTCAGTGAACAAGCTGTGGCAGGCACAGGTGGTGACTGGGGCTCCTTTTGGGCTTCTTCCTCTTTGTCTGGTGCCATCTGCTCCTCTTTGCCCCTGCAAATGCCATGCAGGAGACAGCAGAGAAGCAGAATCTTTGTCAAGTTAGTCTGAGATTTTTCTTCCCTTTAAGGAATATTCCTCTGGGCTTCAGGTGATTAAGTACATTTTCTCCAGCCACCCACGGATGCTCATCCCACAGCTATGAGACATCTCTTTTCTCTTGGGATGATTTCAGAGGGGGAGTCCCTTTATTCATATGGCTACAGTGACTTCCTAAAGTCTTAGCTGAGGCCTCTCTCTGTTTACAGTGCTATGGCACCTGGAGCTGGTCACATCCAGGCTGCTGAATTCCTGCTGCCCCACTCAGCCCCAGACATGTTCCCATCCCTCACATTGCACATGCTCATAGAATTATGTGGTGAGCTGACTCTGAGAGCTGCTCTGACAAAAAAATAATCACTTTCTTGGCACAGACAGCTGTCAGGCCCCTGAACTGTCTCAGCATGTGGTTGAATTAGAAGCAGTGGTAACAAAAAAGGAAAAGAATGGGAATATAGCTGGGAAGTCCTGCAGATGGCAGAACTACAGCAGCCCAGATTTAGTACCACTGAGCCATAAAATCACACTGTCCCTTTGTGATGTGTGTGATGAGCTTTGAATGGATCTATTCCTCTTCACACAGCTCTCTGACCACTTCCAGGTAGATATCCAGCCTACTACTGCTGCTTAAGGTAGAGGTGAACATGGCCTGTTGCTCATGTGGCAATAGGTTGGAAGTTATATTGATAAACATTGTATCTGCAACTAAGTGAGGTGGTAAAGGTGGTCGATTGAACAATGCCCAGATCTCACATGAGTGTGGAAACATGGCCTAAGTATATACGTTTCCATTGCTTGCTCTGAATCCCCTCTCATGTCTTCTGAATTTTCTCCTACAAGTCCAAACCATTTTGAATTCTGATCCTGTCAGCCAATATCCTTTCAGTCTTCTGCAGTTTCATGTTGTCTGTAAATTTAATAGAAATATTGCCTAGTCCATCATCCAGGTTACAAATGAAATTCTGAATTAAACTGGACCTGGGCCAGATTTCTGTAGCCCCAAGCTTGATAAAAATAGGCTTCCTTATCAATCCCTTAATTTAAACAGTGTGTCTATTAATAACTACTCTTAGTATATTGGTGTCCAGTTAGATTTTTGTACCTACTTTCTATTACTTTCAACTAAATGTCTTCTGAAATTCATCCCTCCCAGCTGCAACCCACCTTCACTGTATTAATGGATTCTTATATACCAAGATGATACGCATATCCAAGGACAGTTTATTTCACCTCTAAAGGCAGCTTATTTCTACACTTAAGGCCTCCTGAATACATAGTAGCTAGTCTTCCCACAATGGTGGGAAATTAATATGGTGACTTCACAACAGAGTGACAATAAATAAATTACCTGTCACTGGTCTTCAGTTTCTGTGAGCATTTGCAGAGGTTGGAAGTCAGCATCTTCCTCATCCTTTTCTTTCATGCCTGTGAATGAAAATACCTGCTGACTTTTTTCCACAGAAAAGCAAAAGAAGCAGAACCTCATTAGTGGTGGCTGTTCTCCATAGTTTTGCAGCCAGCAAGACTGTTCATGCTTTTCCTTGTGGAAGTGGGGCATGTATGTGGCATCCCCGTGGCAAGAGAGCACATACGTTGTTTAAAACAATAGCTCCTTGCACATTTTGATAACCAGTTGAGGTTGCAAACCCAGCTGCTCCCACAATAAGCCTTTGTATCTTAATGCTATAATATAGTGTCCTCAGTGCTGTTCTTTGAAATACTCTGTTGTTCTTTTATCTCACTGTTTTATAGTTCCCTACTTTCTGTAGGTAATTGGCACTGAAGGGAAGGAGCTGGCAGGTAACCCCTGCCTCATGTGCACTCTCTGTTTAGACATTACTTTCATTGGCAAACTGAAAACCAAAGAAAAAAGTGCACGGCAGTGGAACTATAGAAGTAATGCCAATTAATGATAGCTAAAGGAAGAGAAAAGGCCACTCTGTCTTTCCTTCTACAGTAATCTGAGGAAAGTTTAACTGCAGGCTCAAGAACAATTCAATTCCATACATGAGCCAGTTGACATCCCTGCTTTTGCCCAGTGCTTGCAGTAGGTTGTGTCTAGAGGGAGTGCTTAGTGAGAAGGTATTATTTGAAGTGTGCACATGTATGCCACCAATCTTGAAGCCACAAAATCTCCTGTACACATAAACATCTAACTTTGTACAAAACACTTAATTTAGGTTTGCTGTCACTGGATAGTATTTGTATGGTGATAGAAGTTCACTGTGGTGGTGGTATTAAGCTCAGAGCAGTTATTTTCCCACTTCTTATACAAGAGAAATTGTAGATATCACCAGATTTTTTCCCTTTCTAACTGAATTATTTTGTTGGTAGTGATAAAGAAGTCTCTGTAGTAAGATGGACAGAATTATGTCACAGCAACATGTAGTCAGTCTGTAAGTCTGCCAGATATTTCAGTTTTGACCTTTAATGTCTGCAGTACTGGAGTTAATTATGACTGTACTTACCCCTTTTAGTCTTTACAGAAATCTCTTAGCCAAACTGCTTGCTAATGGTAACGTAGTGTCTGTTCATAACTTCTGTGTTTTTGAAGCCTGAGTGGCACTGTTGTAACAGACCATGATAATGACCTTCAAATTGTGTTACACTTAGATGTCATGTCTAGTAATCACTTAGCACACTGATACTACCTCAGTGTAGTACAGGGACATGAATCCCCTTTGCCCTGCGCCTTGATAGCTAACACATGTTGCTATAAAATCAAGGTAAACATGATACAACTCTGATATTTAATATTTTATAGCCAGTTTCTGGGATATAAATTAGTACCTCACCAGGAAGAGGTGAAAAACATCTTCAGGGAGAAGGGCTTTAAGTCTCAATCTTCCCCTGTGGCAGAAAATCCATGGGGTGTGATACTGCATGTGTAATTGTGATGTAAAATTTGAAACTGCCAGAGAACTTCCAGAAGAATGTTGATACTACCCCACTATTTGGAAGTAGTAGGAAAAAAATAACAGGAAAGCCCCAGTTACCAACAGAAGACCACTGTCTTGAAATAGAGAAATTTAATCTGACAGCTCTGAATAGGAACAGATTTTTCAGTAAAACATTCAAGGTCTCTTTAAGGAGTTGTCTCCTGGAAAAGCATTAGGTTATTGTTCCCTGCAAGCAAGAAAAAGATCAGATTCATAGTAAGGGCTGTGTGGGAGGTCCTTTACAGTGTGCCTTGATTATAGAAAAATGAGTATATATTTAATTCTGATTTTACTGCCTGAAATAAGAAATAAAATGCTTATGAGAAATGTATTCCTAAATTAAGTGAAATCCACCACAGTCTAATAGTTTTAATGCCAAGATATCTGCCCACAGTCTAATCAGAGAGATATTTTATTAAGCAAACAACATCTGACATTGCTATTGCAGTGTCAGCCTACTCTTGCTTGAATGAAACACCCAATAAAGCCACTACATAGGATGTAATTTTAGAGTTTTCTAAGCTGCTTATTTCACAGATATTGAGATGTTTCTTCTTAAAGCAGAGGAAGTAGAAATATCAGTAACTGCTGTTGTAGGTTACCAGCCTCCAGACTTTCTATTAATAAGATCTTAGATTTCAAACTTTAAGCACTCATTAATTTTTTTAGCTCCCAGTAACTACACTATCCATTTTATTAAAAACTCTTTGAAGATTCTCAGCAAGTTCATGAAATCCAGCTGGCTAATTCTGATAAAATTGACTTATATTGGGAGGTTTGCCTTAAGGATTTATACTTCTTTGTCACTTTAGTTAAAAATCTGTTTGACCCAAAGCAACACAATACAGCAATGATGCATCCCAGATGATAAGATGAAGGGTAGAGAAGGAATCCTATAACGGGGTGTGTGTTTAATTTTCATAGTCTCCACAACCAACACTTATTCTGTTGGCTTAAAATTTTAAAACCTTGGTTTGTTGTTTGCTTTTGGTTTTTCTAAATACTTTTCCCCCCTAAATCTCAGGCTTTAAAATAAATCTACAAATTACATCAAGGTGGTAAACATACTTCAGCTGCAAGTTTCCAAGGCTTTCTTATGAATAGTGATCTGCAGAAATGCTGTTTTAATACCACTTCCTCATAGACATTCTGGGTACTTATGTAATGTATTTATTGTCAACAAATATTTGCAACATCTTGCAAAAGATTTGGTCATTTGCCCACAGTCTAAACTTAATGTGGCTCAAGATGTAAATATCACTGGTTTAAGCCACTGCAGTTTATTAGAGACAGCCACTACATTTTTAGCATTTGTTTTTACATGGTTTCTTACAGAGATGGAAGATACTAATTTCTCTCCACAAGCATGTGAATAACAGATGGTGTCAATCAGGTAGAACTGCCACTGTATGAACACAGTCCAAGAGACAAGAAGATATACTTTAAAAACACAGAAGAGAACAATGGCCAAAATATCCTTTTTCATAACTGCTTGGGTAAGAATTTTCTCCTTCCTTCTTCATCTCCTAAGCCCAGGACAGTAGTTGGGCATTATTTCAAATGTATTCATATCCATCTTTATATTTGAAACGGGAGTTTGGAACCAGGACCAGGCTGAATGTCTTGCAGGAGGGGCTTTAATTCTCAAAACTTGAGCAAAATGGGCTCTCACAAAATACGTAAACTTTGTTTTTCCGTTTAAAGGCTTGTGATGGATGAGTAGTCAGAAAAGCTGACATAAAGTCTTTCAGTCTCTAAAATCTAAGAATATGTTCAAGTGCTGGCTTCTAAAAACACTTTTCTGCACTGCAGCAGAAACTTCTGATTGTAGAGCCTTGGTAGTTTTGTGTGGTATTTGCAATCTACCAGAGATGTGCTTGTAGGGGGTTTGGCTCAGTGAGAAGCTGCTCATGAAGCCAGTCAGTATTTCCCATGATATGTGGAATATGTTAAGAAGCAGTGGTTTAGGGTCCCATGCTGAGGAAGAACAATTCTGAAAAACTTAAAAAAGGTGGAATTGACTGGACTTGAGGTAGCATCCTACAGCCCTTGGGGGTTTATCACATTTAGATTTTCTTCTTCAGAGAGTTCTTGACTGAAGAAATTAAATGAAAAATGGTATGTTTTTCAAGGCACTGGTTCATAGAAAAACATAAAAAAATGGAATACACAAATCATCTGCATAACTTTTCCCATGACAAGAGATTTGAAGAATCTCCACTCATAGAGCACTTTGTGTGAGAGCATGAGGCTGCCAAAACAAGCCTGGCAAGGCCCTTTCAGCTTTTGGTCATAGCTCTGACAATTTAGCATCTGCATGATCCATTCTTGATCAGCTGAAAGGGTGTGATTTCCCACCATGGAAACCCAACCCAGGACATGTCTATTTGTGCAGGTGTAGAACACCTGCAAGATGCCTGATCAGACCCCAGCCTGGTGGCTGCATGGTGATGATGTTTGAAACAGATGCTTTGTTTCAATACCCTCTCTCTAAAATGGCATCATGTCAGGTTAAAAAGAATATTTATAAATGGAAAAATTAAAAAAAAATCAAGTGAACAGTGTTTTTTTTCCTGCCTCTTTGAAAGGCTAATATGTTAAGGAAGGAAGCATTTCACTTCTATGTAAAATGCCTGTTTATAATTCTTATATTTATAATTCAAACACTGGAGAATTTCTCATTTTTATAAACACTTGTAGTGACAGGGCAAGGGGGAATGGACTCAAAGTAAAAGAAAGTAGGTTTAGATTAGATATTAGAAGGAAGTTCTTTGCTGTGATAGTGATGAGGCACTGGAACAGGTTGCCCAGAGAGGTTGCAGATGTCCCATCCCTGGAAGTGTTCAAGGCCAGGCTGGAGGGATCTCTGAGCAACCTGATCTAGTGGGAGGTGTTCCTGCCCATGGCAAGGGGGGTAGAGCTACGTGGTCTTTAGAGTCACTTCCAACCCAAATCTTTCTATGATCCTGGGATTTTAGAAATGTCCTGAGGTCTCAATGATTTTGTTTCTGATGAACTCTAATTATTTATTACATTTTCTGCACCAACATAGGGGCAAAACTTCTTTATTTTCAAGCCATTTTGTCAGATCTTTGAGGAAATTGCAAAATGAATGAGGTGTGCATAAATTCCAAGTGGTCTGGAGTCTGCAACAGCAGTGCATGGGACAGCCTGGCCCTGAACTGCAGGACAGGTGGGTTGCTGTCCATCTGCACCACCCTATCCTGACACTTGAGATCATGGGACATCAGAAGTTCACTGGTTATGGTTTCCCATGAGCCTCCCCACAGCAGTGGTTCTCTTCACACAGCTCCTGGGCTTGAAATTCCTGCCTCCTCCTGAAGTCCCTCTTCCCCTGAAAAAGAAAGTGCGCTTAGTCCTCCTTTCACAGCCTGGGTAACTGCCAGGATGGTGGGAAGAGATGGAACTTTGGGCAGAAATTGAGGTAATAAATGACCTTTGTGGCAGATTCATCAGAGGAGTTTGTCAGACACTGTTTGCTACAGGGATTCTGGGGGATTTAGATTGAGATTAGCCAAGACTGCTGACTGTAGCCTGGCTCTGTGCTGGGCTGGCTGCTGTTCTTGCTGGTTGCTGCAGGAAGGATGTAGCTCTTTCCACACCACTGCTCCAAAGCCCCTTGCAGCTGTTCCCAGAGACCAGAGTATCCTGTTTGTTATTACAATAAATTATATCCTAAACTACACAGCCACATGTGTAGAAGTGGAATTACTTTTCAAGTAAATGTGAGAAAGACAGGTCTTTGTGAGCAGGAGCATTTCTTCTATTGACAGCTGTCCCTCACCTTGGAGGTTTAATCTGTTCCAGTTTACCCAGAAAATTTATTCAAAATCCTGACCCATTAAAAAAAAATCAAAAAACAAAACCCAACCAAAACAAAACCCCACATGTACAAAACTCCTGAGGGATGCAAACTTCCAAAATTCCACTTCAAAAATCACCTAGTGCTTTGGCACTAAGCAGTAGTGTGTGGGAAGCAGAAGCTGAGGATCTTTTGGGAAGTTGCAGACATACCTTGTCTCTGTTTCTGTTGCTTCCTGAGGACTCCAGCACTCATGGAGCCACAACAAACCCTGAAAAACACTGATACTTCAGGGTTTATATTAAATCCTGGTGTCTTAGGAATATAAAGATTATTTTTTTAGATCCTACCCTTTACTGGCATGAGGATTTATAGCTCTGTCAGTAGCATTGGTCACAATATTTTGGATTTTTTTTCATTAACTAGCAGATATCATTAATTAGCAGATAAGAATTCTGCTTTCACATCTGAAGTGGCGCTGAAAACCACACTAATGCAAAGAATGATTTTAGTGATGGGTGGGAAAAACAGGGATTACCCAGGCTACTGGAAAAACTTACTCCATCCTGCCGTCAAATTCCTTATGAAGTCAAAGGGGAAAGCAGAGGCTTTCAGTGATTATAAATTAGCCTGGCAACAATAACTTTAATTATGGTACAGCCACAAGAAAGTTCCCAGTCCACTTCATCCTTCCTTTCCAAAAGCTGGTTTAGATTTCTTCTGACAGACACATATCAAAGATCTTAAGAACAATTGAGTGTCCCATTTCCTGTGTGAGACCTTAATCTTGTAAAAAATATCCATTGCACTCAAAGGTTATTTCTGTATTGTTTTGATGCTACAGATTTAAAGGATGAGATCATTTCTGTTGAATGTCCAGCTGTTTAGAAACTGCATCTCTATTTTAGAAGCACAAGAGGAAAACACATTGTCTTTGCCAGAAAACTATCAGATAATAATATTGCATTCTGTTTAATTGGGAAAAAAGAATTGGGCATAATACATTGTGTGGATGAATCTGTACTGAAAAGAATTCCCAGGACCCAAAAATTGTTTAGTCTTGAAGTGACTGCCATTCTGCTTGTCAATGTACTTTTACCTCTCATACTAGATTTTTCCATCTCCAAGCATAAGATATTCCTAATATGCTACATTTCCATGTGAGCTAATTTTACTAATTTTATCACAAGACTTAGGGCCATTGTTTATCTTCATCATGCCCAGTTCTGGAAGTGGTGGAGGAGGAATCTTAGATATTGTTTTAGTTAAAGTTTAGTTTCTGATCACAATTTCTACAGGAAAAAATATAAGCATAATGAATATCAGCCTAGAATTTCCACAATATTTCCATGCTACTCGTCACTTGATGAGTTTTTTTAAAGCTGGGGACAAGCAGAATAGTTTATGTGTTTTAGATCCTTACAGAATTTAAAAAAAAAAAAAAAACAAAAACAACAACAACAACAAAAAAAAAACAGTGGAAGTTAAGTAGAAGTTGCAACATGCAGCAAGACGATTATTCCAAATTTTTCACCATGGGAAGGTGAAGGAGAAATGCTGTGGGGTTTGCTCAATGGTTGACATACAGTCACTGCCTTGCTGTTGTGGGATGTTTTGGATGGAATACAACAATGACACTATATTATCAGAGAAATTATATTTTTCCTCCCTTTACTATTCCTTTAGACTAGTTCTTATTTAACCTTGTTTATGGGCTTTGAAATTAAAGAACTATTATAAGAGTTTGGGATACAAGAATTTTAGTAATTTTAAAGATTTTAGCATGTTGATTGATTTATTATGATGTATGCAGCACAGAGAGAGTGTTTAATTACAGCAGAAGGCATTTTTCCTTTACATGGAGTTGTTCAATTATGAATTCTGTGGTGGCTCTGGAGAAGGAAAGAATGGTTGAGCTTGAACAAAAAAGCAAGATGACAGACACTGCTAATGCTGTACTGGGATGTGGTAAAGACAGACCTCATGGGAGATCAAAGTACTTACACAAATACAATCACCACATAATCCATTAATTATTATTTAGAATATTTTCCACCAAAATATTAATGCTAATAAATCAAAACAAGTTCTGATGCCATCCCTGCTGTTATGCCCTTACCCTTCTAAAGGGATATGTAGCTTTATTATGATTGCTGAAGACAGAAATACAAGTCTGCTTTGATGATGATTTTACACAAAGATATACTGGAAATTAGGCAGAATTTCCTTCACACACCTTTAGTATTTTTATAACTAAAGTGCAGTTGAAATTTTACAAAGGTTAAGTACCACTGAATATTTTTGCTATGTTCCTACTCTATATATTGACAATTATATATCCTCCTCTTCTTGAAGACACTGACCCATTTTCCTGTTTTGCTGTCATCTTCATGAGCTGAATTTTGCATCTTGAGTCTGCCACTGTCTCCTACTTACAAATTGTCACAGTGGAACAATCACTCTTAAATCCAAAAAGACTTATTTTCTTTTGCACAACATTCAATAATGTTAGTAATTTTCAGGCATCTGATGCCAAAAGAATAGCAAGATTTTCTCTTCTCACAGGGATAATTGGAGGCATGGGATGTGAATGCTACGAGGATACAAACCACCCTTCACATCACCTTCCTGTCCTGACACCTACAGGGAATGCAACATGCTGAAGTACTTTTGAGCTCCTTGTTATCACACACTGCTGTATCACTACCATGTTACAGTCATATCTTATGCCTTCTTGACCTCTGGTATATAATACCCTTTGCCTCCTTCATACCTTGTCCTTTTGGAAAGCAGAGAATGCCAGAGGACAGTGAGCCTTTGGTGAGGACCTGGCCATGGCCTGCTGGGTCTGGCTCCACTCCAAGCAACACCATTGCCAGCAGTGGCAGTGGGAGAAGGAGCAGGCATCTTGGCAGCACATTTTGGTAATCTGTTTTACACGTCTGAAAAGCAGCTGGAGAGAGTAGCTTGGAAGTCCAAAATGTCCCTTGACCATTTCTGGTATGCTGATGTAGCAAAAGAAATAGGAAGAATATATATAAATTCTCTAAGTCCTTGATTTGAACTGATTTTTTTTTTTTCCTTTGGAAACAACATTGGTCTTCCAATTGAAGACAAAAAGATATTATAATAGTTAATGTCTGAAGAGGATCTTGGGTTGTTTAGCCTGGAGAAGAGGAGGCTTGGGGGTGACCTTCCCACTCTCTACAGCTGACTGAAGGGAGAGTGCAGCCAGGTGGGGGTTGATTTCTTCTCCCAAGCAACAGGGACAGGACAAGAGGACACAGCCTGAGGCTGTGCCAGGATAGTGTGTTCAGGTTGGACATCAGGAGGAATTTCTTCACTGAAATGTAGGTTAAGCATTGGGATGGGCTGCCCTGGGAAGTGATTGAGTCACCATCCCTGGAAGTGTGCAAGAAATGCCTGCACATGGCACTTGGTGCTGTGATTTAATGGATATTGTGGTGTTTGGTCAAAGGTTGGACTCAAGGTTCTTTTCTAGCCTTAATGATTTTATGGTTCTATGATTCTACTCTATGATCTATCATAGTGACAAAACTTAAAGGACACTTCAGGCACAGGAGGAAGGCTATCCAAAAATCACATGGGGTTTTACACATGCAAAAAAGAAGATCAAAAGGGATAAGTTTCAATGTGATGATACACACAAGCTGAGGCAGCAACTGCTGCCCAAATGGACACTTGATCTCATCCCCATGCCACCTCTTCCCTTGCTACCCCTTGCACTGGAGCTTGTCTGACCCCCTGGTGCCTGAGCTAAGGGAGCTGAACTGGCAAAAATGCATTGACTTGTATTTTTCCAGTGGGTAGTGTGTTTTCTGTCAGTTTAGACTTTTTAACTGGCCTGTGATTTGATCAGGCAAGTAAATGTGAGAAAGACAGGCCTTTGTGAGCAGGAGCTTTTCTTCCATTGACAACTGTCAAGGAAGCTGAAGGGCTAAAGCCAAAGGTGGGTAAGGGGAGGCAAGCTGTATTTTGGCAACTTTGCTGTGTTTGAAACCATACCCTTATACTAATTTCTTTGAAAAGTATTTTGGTTTATAGTTCTACCATTACCAACCACAACAGAAGAACATTCCTCTTCTAATTTATTTGTTATATAATCTTCAAGGAGTGGGAAGCAGTAAACATTGCTGTAGTTGTAACTACTACTTTCTTCTGTGTTAATTTCCATACTTTTTCCTAAAAGAAAACATGTGAGAGCCTATAGCTGCAAGAGCCTTTACAAATGTATTTTATCTCCCTTTTCTTTTTAGTGGTTTGTATCTTCTTTTGAATAAAAGCTCTTAAGTTAGCTTTTAAGAGGAGAATGGTTCACAGAGCAATTGTGACAAATGTAAATCAATTTAATTCAAATTGTCATATTTTTATATGTCAAACACTCTTTTGAGGTGGTAGTTCCTTTCTTAATCAGTACTCATATTCTTCTTTGCATTTCTTCAAAGAGTGGAGCACTGTTTGTGTTTTTCTTCCTTTTCCTAAAAACCATCTTGGAAGAGTCATATGCACCACTAATCATCATGTAATATTGTATTTTTATCTCTAGGATTTCCAGTGTCCGCAGCAAGGATGTAAAGAACAAACCCAAGACAAGCTGCTAAGCACAACCTGTACTTTCTAGGCCTGCTGCATGCTGGAGCTGTGATCATTGTCATCTTATACAGGTTTTGTTTCATTGGTGCATTCACCCTCATTAACTGCAAATCCTTTCTGAGATTCCTACCCTTTTCCATCCCAGTCCAAATCCAGCTTGTTGTGAACTCTGCTGAAAAAACTCCTTTCCAAATTAAAACAAGTTAAACCAGTTGGTAGTGGCCACTTTAGCTGCATGAACAATTTTAACAATATTTGCGTGTATTTCTGGCTTAGCTATGCCCCCTCCTGAAACTCCACCTTTGCAAATGAAGGAGTAAAATATTGCTTAACATGCTCTGTGTATCACGGTAAGAAGCACTTTAAGCCTGTTCTTAGATCCTCTCATGAAAGGGGAGTTGGCTCTATGGATCTAAAATTCCTTTTAATGTTCATTACCAGCTTGAGGACTTACACAGCCTCAGGCACCAAGAATTTACTGTCAGCACCATCATAACTTTCAGAACAGTTTCCAATATCACAAGTGCAGCACAAAATCTTTCACAGCTTAATGAAAATACAGGGTATTTCTGATGAAAGATAGAGCAGCCACTCAGTAAAGAGTATTTTTTAAGCTGAAATATTTGTTTCAATTGAAAGAAGAATATTAATTCAGAGATAGATAGATAGATAGATAGATAGATAGATAGATAGATAGATAGATAGATAGATAGATAGATAGATAGATAGACAGATGCATACATACACGTTCCAGCATTAAAAAAACCCTCCAAATCTATGTGTGCAGGTATTTATTTCCTCTTGGCTCCACCTCACCGTGAGACGATCAAGAGTCGCCCGTGGGCCTGATGCAGCAGCGCCTCTTAGCGATGGACGTGAATTCTGCATTTAGCTTCTACGGGAAAAGGAATATTTTTACTTACCTTTCAGTTTTCTTGATTCCCAAGTCACTAACACAGAAGACGAATATTTTAACTTCCAACAACTTATACCTGAGATTTATTGTTATTATACAAAATACAATTCTTGTTGCTTTTGTGGATAGGCATGGATTTGCACCACAAACTCCCCTTCAGATCATGGGTTGACATTTCTCCCTCTCTCTTTTTTTATTTTTTATTTTTTTTTGTCTTAGCTATAGTTTTAAAATCTGAACCACATCTTTTAACTGTTGCTGAAACAAATTCACATCTTACATCTACTAAGGATGCTTTTTTGATTACAAGGTGTTTGATTTGCTAACCAGTAGAATTTCCAAAGAGTTTGCAGTCTGAGTCCTTCATTAGTCAGGAATTTTTTATCTGCTTATTTGACTGAAATTCAATGGAAACCTTTTATTTATAAAGAGGTATTGATATTAAAAAACAACTTTTCAAACAACCTTTGCCTCTTGCCGGCTTTCAGTCTGATAGCATCCTTTACAAGTGTGGTGAAGAGCAGCTTATTACTGGGAGACCTGATCTACGTGAGTTCAAAAGACTCATGAAAGTTAAAAAAAAAAAAAGTACAAGACCAATGGAAGGTACTAAGTGAAACTCATTTAATTCAACTGCTCTCTACAATAAAAGTTGATTCTGAGTTCTTGATACAAATTACTGCAGTTAATGAAAAATGGTGCATTTCCTATTTTTAGAATCGCAATTGTAAATCTTATATAAAATCCAGAATATCTTATTGGGAAAAAACTGGTAGCCTGCATATCTTCCTTCCTTTGCCCAGAAATACTTCATTTTATGCCAAGTAAGTTTCAGAAAAAGTGACTCAGCTGTTTAGATGGGGGACTGTGACACCGAAATCCTACACGTGTGGGACTGAACTGAACATGCCTAAAGCCCTGAGTAGTTCATGCCGGCCTGGTTGTGCGCTTTTCAAACCTTAGCACTAGAAGCTCATTATGGGCTGGTTTAGCGTTTGCTCTGTCCGTGTCATCTTTGCGAGGCTCGTTCTTGCGGGCTGCTCCAGTGCCCGCTGCGCCGCGGCTGCTGCGGGCCCGGCCGGCGGTGGGAGCGCCCCGGCCCCGCTCCCCCTTTTCGGATCGGGATGAAGCGCCCAGAGGCGCCAGCCCAAGAGCTTTTGAAGCTGCTGGCAAATTGCAGCCACGTTCGCCAGAAGGATTGGTGGTGTAAGGCAAAGCAGAAAGCAAGTGCCTCCTGTCCTCGAGGTGTGACTGATTTCCAGCAGCATTTTGGCTCAGCCAAAGCGCGTCTCCCCCGCGTCTCCGAGCCAAGGGGAGAAGCTGTTGCTGTTGGAGGCCTCCAGAGGGAGAGCCTGCTCATCTCAACGCGAGCGCCCATCTGCTATCTTAATTCCACCCGGAATTCCTGAATGTTTCTTGATGATCAGGGCGTGGAGGGGCAAGCTAGAAACCCCGTGGCTGAAGAAACAGCTGCAGCATGAGTTCACTTTAAATCGAGTGAGAGTCTTACCTGGAAAAAACATCCCAACCCCTCCAGTCAGGGGAAAAGCTGAAACCAGAGTTCACAGAACCCGTAATCCATTATCTGGAGAAGCCACCGTTAGGTCTATAATCATTCATCGTGAGAGAAAGTGGTATTGAATTATCAGTCTGTATATGTGGACCATACTGAGTGTTAGCAATTCTTTACATAGCTAAAAAAAGCACACAAAGACATGTAGGAACAGCTGTGGTCACTAGAAGATGGTTCAAACCAGAAACAAATCCCCGGAAAAGCCAGAAATGGATGTGTTTTGATTCAGGGAGTTAAATTCACTGGAGTGTGGTTATTTCTATTTAAATGAAAATATATTATAACTGTTTTTGAGATATTCTTATGGGATGAGCATAGTAAACAATCACATCTTTTCCACAATGTTACTTGTACTGAACTGGCCTAGCAAGTGCTTAAATTGCAGCAGTTTGGAGATCACAAGTGGGAGGGCATGGCAAGGAGAGTTGGCTGTCCACAGCAGATGTGATGAAGTCTCTGACTAGGCAGAACCACAGAACCACAGTTCTGCCTAACACCTTAGCCATGATGGTAGTCAAAAAACATCAGAAAAGATGGTCCTTTACCAAAAATCCTCAAATGGGGCAATAAACATGACTAAAACTACTGGTCTATACCAAAGAGCAGTACCAGAACCAAAGAGCCTCAGAATTCCTTAGGGATGGGTAAGAGCTTATCAAATCACACTTAACATAAAATATACTAGAAAAGGAGTTAGTTTAATCTGTCTGGTAGCTGTTCACTATTGCCACCAGTAAGGTGTTTGTATCACTTTATCTGTATCTGTAATGCAATATTTGGATTTGGTCTTTTGAATCTGGAATAACTACTGGTCCTGACCGAGGGTCCCTTTCCCAGCCTTGCCACCAGGAACAGCTGGTGAGTGAGTGGTGGGAAGCATTGCCTGGATCACCTGCCCTGACTGCAGAGTGGCAGCAGTGCTCAACTGGTGCAGTGCTCATACCAGCTCGTTAAAGGTGCACTTGTGGAAGTTTATTAGCCAAAAACATTGAAAGAAATGAACATGATGGAGAAAGTGCTAAGCCTTTGCTACATGTGCCCCAAAGGGCTCTGCCCTGATGCTGTGCTCCTGCCTGGGGTGAGGGTGATCTTACCCTGCTACACTTTCATTAGAGATTCCTAAAGACTCTTCACTCCTAAGTGAAAATGTCAGGTTTATATTGCATGGTTTCACATTCTCTGTCCCACTGCCTTGTTCTCTACTCAGTCTTGGGGGGGGCTCCATCTGAAACACATCTTTCAGGAGGGGTTTTTGGTTCAGTTAGGATGGATGCAGAGAAAATGGAGGAGAGGATGCTACGACTGTAAAGGGCCTACACTTACAAGGAAAGGTTAAAGGAGTTGCATTGTTTCACCTGCTGAGAGGAGGATGAGGAGAGTGAAGAAAGAATAAATTCTGTAGGAAAGAGACAATAAATACCAGGTGAAATGCCATCCATATTCATAGGCAAATAAGTGTATTTTACTAAGCACAAGGCCTTGATAACATATTGCTCAGTCATAAGGAGCTTGTGATATATAGTTACTCTGATTGAATAAAAAATATTTTCTAGTTTTCTAGTACATCAACACATAAGGCAGTCTATGACACTTCAGAGAGAAAAGAAACTAAAGTTATCAAGTAAACATAATGTAGAAAACCTTCTACAGTCACAAAAAAAATACAGAATGCAATGTTCGGTAAATAATTCTAAAGTTGGGATTGAAAGTAGAAAAAATAAACTATAACTATATAACTATTAACTCTAAACTATAAATAAAACTACTATAATTTTATAAATAATCTATAAATAAACTATAGATAAACTATTAACTATAAACTTTTAAATGCTTTAACAAAGTCCTGCTTTGTGAAAATATTTATTTGTCAGTAGTTTTTACCATGAAAAATATTTGATACTGATAACAAAATAACAGCTGAACTCTTGGGGTAGGAACACCAAACCTCAAAATCAGGCTGGTGAAAGCCAAAGACAAGTTATGCAAACTCTTTAACTAGCCCTCAGTCTAATATTCGTCATCATCTTCATTTTTCCTTTTAATTGGCAATCACCATGTTTAGGTCAGCCAGCTGGCAGCTGGGTTTTGCCAGGCAGTACCTAAGAATAGTTATGCTGCTTTGGCTTCTTGCTCTGAAACTTCTTTTTTCTGAGTATTTGATCCCTTAAGTATGCTGACAGTCAAGGCCAGTTTGAGTCACACTTTGTGAGAATATTTCTTGAAGATTTGAGTATTACTACAAGATCTGTCACAGTGTGAAATGTAGCGTGTCATGTTCCTGTTTAGAAATGACTTGCCTGAAAGCCGTGACCCTGATCCTGCACACATGAACACACACAGGGATGTTGACACTGGAATAACCCCCAAAACCACTGGAAGTATCTCAGGCATAAAGTTATCCATATAACCATATGTTTGTGAGTTGCTGACTACTGCAGACACATGTACTAAGATTATTATAATGCAAATTAAGTATATAATACAATCTATCTTTGGTTTAATAAGGTGAAAACAGATAGATTAACAAGATTCTTTTTTACTCATGAGCTCTTGAAACCTGTCCTCAGCAGGTTTAAATCAATTCAGAGCAGAGTACCTGGCCCAAATATTATATAACTTGGAAAGGAAAGTGAATTACAGGAAAAAAAGAGTGAAATGCATCAGAGCAGTGAAACTGATAGGAACAGAGCACTGAACTGTAGAGGTAGTATTTTTCTTGCTTCCACAAATAAGAAAACTATGCCAAACTTAATGGAAAAACACAGATGTTTGTTTACCATCTTAGCCCAGGTTAAGCAATCACAGAATACATGAAATTATCAAGAAAACAGTAATTGGCCTATGAATCCTTCTTTCTTTTTGTTGATAGATGGCTAGATAAATACAATAATAATTATAATTAATTTAAGATAAAAATTAACTCAAATAATGAAGCCAGTAAACTCCAATAATTTAATAGCTGTTGGGGCTATGATTATCAGGTCTGTTTATGGACAAATATAGTCAGAGACTACAGCTGACTGGCAGAACTGTAGGCTGCAATGCCTTGCTTGTCTGAAACAAGCAGACCTCTTGCAGTGGTCTGTATTGCTGGGTAGTAATGAATCATGATGAAGGTTGACTGGTTCGGACAATTCATCTCCCAGTAGCAAGTGCTATATATCAAGTGTTTGGGCTTAATATTTCTAAATAAATCACAGCTTATTTAAGCTTATAGGAACAGAGAAGTGTTATTTATTTTTGAAACTTCAATAGTCTGATTTCTTTAATTAATGAGAAAAATTTAAAAATGTGAATGCCGGTATTACATTTAATTTCCTTGGACTAAATGAATGCAGTTTTCTTTGAAGCAATAAGGAAACAGAGATCTGAAACCCATTCTGGTTTGTGTCCATGAGTCTCCATCAACTGTTTCACCTTCTTCTGATCCAAGTACCACCACTAAGCTCTGGCTACTTGCCCTCAATTACATTGTGCCGAGTTTGTTGGAAGCCAACCATTGCTGTTGATTGAGCCAGAAGGTGAAGGGAGGAAAGAGGAATCTGTGCATAAGAAAGCACAATCCTGAGGCTGTAATGGCCTGAAAGTGTTAAGTTTTAGTTAGTGAAACCTTAGCCAGTGTCCTGGAGTCCCCCCTGATGATCTTCACACAGGGAAGACATGACTATTCTGCAGCTTAAAGCGCTGTTGCACCGCAGGGTGCTGATGTTTTGCTGGAAAGGAACACCACCCTGGGCTTTGGTAAGCGGGGCGCCCTGCCAGCACAGGCACTGAGGCCGCTGAGCTGCCCCTCTGCTCCCAGCCCTGCTCCCCCTCTGCTCCCGGCCCCTCTGCTCCCGGCCCCGCAGCCCCTCTGCTCCCAGCCCTGCTCCCCCTCTGCTCCCGGCCCCTCTGCTCCCAGCCCCGCAGCCCCTCTGCTCCCAGCCCCTCTGCTCCCGGCCCCGCAGCCCCTCTGCTCCCAGCCCCGCAGCCCCTCTGCCCCTCTGCTCCCGGCCCCGCAGCCCCTCTGCCCCTCTGCTCCCGGCCCCGCAGCCCCTCTGCTCCCGGCCCCGCAGCCCCTCTGCTCCCGGCCCTGTTCCCCCTCTGCTCCCGACCCCGCTGCCCCCCTGCTCCCGGCCCCGCAGCCCCTCTGCTCCCAGCCCTGTTCCCCCTCTGCTCCCGACCCCGCTGCCCCCCTGCTCCCAGCCCCGCAGCCCCTCTGCTCCCAGCCCCGCAGCCCCTCTGCTCCCAGCCCCGCAGCCCCTCCGCTCCCGGCCCTGTTCCCCCTCTGCTCCCGGCCCCGCAGCCCCTTCACCGCTGCAGCTCGCTCGGGCCCATCAGCGCAGCGCTGGCATCTCCTCATGCAGCAGCTTCTCCCTGAGGTTCCCACACAGGGATCTGTCCTCTGCCACGGCAGGTGAGTGAGGAGCAAAACCCAAGTGGCACTCGTGCTGCTGTGCATTCACCCAGCCTAACTCTACCCCACACATGCATACACCTTCAGCATCTCTCTCTGAAACCCTTTCCCAGGCTGTCAGGCTGAGCCTTCATCAGCCCAGAAGTGCTGCTCTGCACTGCTGACCTCCGTCCCAGCAACATTATGATGAATATAGCAATTTGGTTTCTCGGCAGAGTTTCTGTGTGATACAGTAGATAAGTTACATCAATCAAAGAAGCAATCCACCCATCCCACAAGGATAATAAAAAACTGTGAGGACTGATGTATTGAACCAAGACAGAAGTCCACCTAGTTCATTAGTCTTTCCTGAAAGTAGCTGACACGAGGGGTTTGGAAAGCATGTGGTGATTCTTCCCCAGCTCACCACCCATTCCTCAGTGATCTGCAGCTGACTGACTTGCTGAGAGGTGACATCTTTCTTTTCACTGCACTTGAGGTGCCTGTCTACCATGAATCTAATTGCTTAATGGACATGCATAACATTTTGAAATCCATTACACCCTCTGGAAGTGTTCTGCAGCTTTTTGAGCAAGCTTTGGAGGCTTGCTTAATTTCCAATTTTGTCTTAACCTTGCTCACCTTGTTTTTATTAAATGAAAGCCTAATGTTTTTACTGCTTTCTGACTAGTGAGTTGTGATAATTTAAGGAAGGTAAAGAAGGTACTGGGCAATTTAACAGGCAAATAAGTATTAAAAAAGGTGTTAACAGCCATGATTAAAAATTTTGTGTGGTACTAAGAAAAAAATGAAGAGAAGAAAATGATGACTCTGTTTAGGTTGTGAAGAAAAATGCTGTCCAACAGTGCAATGTCTGAAATATCTAGTAAGAGATTGTCTGTGTCTAAAAATGGACTGGACTGGATAAGGATACTTTTGCATTGGCATTAAATAGCTACTAGATGATTCCTCTCTTTGCAGAGTTCCTTTATGTTCTTCTATGCATGAGAACCACACATCTCATGTTTGTGTCCTTGCTCTTTGTGCTTTGGCATCTTATCTAGTTTGGGTTTTGTTCCATCAGTTTCAGATAAGGATTATAAATGGATCATATAATGTTTTTTATCTAATCATCATTATATATTAGAGGAGGAAGTTTTAAATCCATTTATTGTTTGTTTATTTTATCTCCCAATATCTAATAAATATATGTCTAATTTAGGAAAGAGCTGCAGAACAATTATCTGGTTGATACCTGCAGAGCATTAGGTCAATTGGCACCAGGTGCCTCTCATCATAGTCAGGCAATTGTCCTTCCTTGTGTCCCCTGGTCCTTCTGCACCTGGACACACACATGGCAGTGGTATGGAAGCAACTTCTGCAGGGCTTTCTGTGCTGTAGGATTTTGCGTCTCCTCCATGCCCTCTAAGGACACACAAAAAATGCAAGAGGAAATAGTCAGGCTTTACATCTGTGTGGATTTACTGCTTATTAAAACACCAGTATTTCTGGGCATCCAATGCCCAGACTGGAAATATAAATAAGTTGGTAAAAATAAACAGGGCAGACAGAACTCAGTGCATTAGGTCTAATCCCGATGATAGCATGGCGTGGCCTCATTTCACACTGGGAACTGGCAGAGGTAGCAGATAAGGAGAGAGTGGTGACAGACGCCAGTTGGCACCAGATGAGGAAGCCTGGGTTTATAGCCCACAGTGTGAGTTAATAATGGCCACAAAAAAGGACACACAGACCAAATTGTATGCACTGGTGAGAAAGCTTCTTAAAAGTCAGTCCCAACAAATGAAAACTGGGGTTTTGTGTGCTCCAGTGTAATGATTGTGCTGAACAGAATACATACACTGCTGTGGATGCAATTGCCAAAAGCCTTTTCAAAATTCCTTTAATTTTTCCCTTCCTTAAAAAAATTGCATAAAATAGAGCTGAAAAAAAATTTAACTTTCTGAATGACTCTGGCTTATGAGTGCAACTTTTCAGTCCATTATAGCAGAGAATGGTAACTGAACAGAAAACTGTGTTGGGATTCATCAGCTAAAGAGTGCGTTGTTTTAAATTACTGAACCTCTACACACATAACTTTATACTTCCTTTAAGAAGTGGTGTGCTTACAAATAGCTGACTAGGAGAAATTAAATGTCAACATACATCTGTTCTGTGTTTTTAGAGGAAACAGAGAAATCTTCAAAGTTTTCATTCCTTACCTTGGGGAGAAGGAGGTGCCCTGCAAGGCAGCTTCCTTCACTGCTGCTGCTGTGTGAGGTTGTGCCTCTCACCCACATCACAGTGTAAAGTGGGCAGAAGTCTCGGATGGAGTTTGCTTGGAAGTGAGATGCGGGACACAAAGGCTGTGGAACTAAGTGAGACAAGTTATTACTACAAGCAATACAATGAGGAATTTTCACAGATATAAAAGCATATATCTAAATGATTTGAGGTAAGATGTTGAGCAAATTGTTTCATCTTCATAAAATGATTCAAAATGAGGATAATTATACTTACCCTATTGAATAAAATAATTAGAGATCTAACATAGAAGCACAGTATGTTCCTGATGTGATTATCCTCAGCTCAAGGAAGAAAGCATATCAGAGAGATAACAGGAAAGGGAAACAAAAGGAATGCCAGCCCTCGGTCTGATGCCAAAGTGGCAGAAATGCCTCTATGGCACTTAGATAAAGACTGGCATGAGAAGTTCATCAGGCACCTTCACAGCTCTCTTCCTCCTTCATCAGCATTGACTCTTGTACCAGTGGATGTTCAGGTGCCAGCAAGCTAAATAAAAATGGCATCTTCTTCTTTTGACTACGTGCTAACTCCAGCATAGGTCAAACATGTCCATTGTTTCATCTGATCCTCAATGGGCAGCAGGTGCTCCTGTGAAGACAGCCTGTCACTGACATCAGATATAAGATGGGAGGGGGATATTTGATATATTTGGTAAGTCCATGGGGATATGGGAAGAAAGCAGAAGATGAATTCAATAGTTTGTTTTTTTAATAACCTTCAAAATGCAATAAAACGTTGACACGGTAGGGAATCTGTGCTAAGGCAGTATGTTGGTACCTAACTACAAGCACTTGACACTGATCAGGCATGCAACAGGAACAAGCAGTGCCCTTCAGGTACTGAAGACTGAATATAGACCAGGAAGACCTCATAGAGCTCAAATAGAAAAACAGAGATCAAAACAAAACCAAATCTTTTTGCAACACAACACCCTCCATGTTACTCTTCATTTCATTGTTCCAGATTGAAAGAGGTTTAAACAAAGTCTTTATTACTTCTCCATATAGAATGCAGCATGATAACCTCAAAAGCTTGAAAAAGGAGAATAATTCCTGGTTTGGCTTTGATTGGTTTAATCTTCTCATTCCTTTTGTGACACATTACATTTAGGTATGAAATACTGAAAGGTAAAGTTTTGGAAAGCATTACAGTACACCTGTACTGGTAGACCCTGTCAGCAGAGTGGTTATGATAAATATAGGTTTTTGTTAGCATGGCAAAATTTCAGCTCTCCTCAATGTTTTAGTGAAATAAACGATTTAGGCATTTCTGTATTACATAACTGGCTCTAGATCCAAAGATTTAGTCAATAATAATTAATCTACTGCAAACCATATTTTCAGCTGGCAAAGCTCTGACAGCAATGCAGGGCTTGGCTCAAGTAAACTGGGCTCTATCCCACCATTCTTAGCTGCTAATACTATTTATTTCCATTGTCTTTTCAGCTGTCTCCACCAAAGCAGACAGACCTAATGAGAGGAGATTGTCTCCATCTCTGCTCACTCCTCAAAAGAACACCTCAAGGCTGGCTCCCTAATTCTTCTTGCTTTTTGTCAGAATACATAGAAAAGTATCTTAACATGAAACCATTGTTTGAATCTTGGTTCCAGGGTAAAAGTCATCCTGCAATGGGTTATGAGAAATTAATACAGTATTCTGGGCAGATGTTTCATAGTGGTGATAAATATCCTTAGGCTGCTAAATGCAAGACTGACCTATTTTCTTTTCTGCTTTCCTAAAATTCCATTAGTTCCTCTTTTTTTAAAAAAAGTGGATAGAAGATTAGTTTTCAGAGGTCTCTTGGTAGCTGAAATGTCTTGCTTTTTATTTTATGTCTTATTAAAGGCATGCAATAATCCCTCAACAATGCAATACCAGTCAGGTTCAATTGCTTAATTAAGTTGTTGTGGTGAAGTCGTTAGAACTATATCAGTTTATATCAATTACCCATAGCCAGTCCACCATTCATAACAAAATCTTAGTATCTTATTTTGAAGTCTGGATACTACCTTTCTGCTAGGGGGCAGAAATAATAACCTGACATGTAATTGAAAATGTTGTCTCCTTTTAATGGCTCAGAGTCAGTATCCTCTCATTGTCCATGTATATATGTCTTTTCTTAACTACAACAGTAAACTGATCAAAAATAAACTAAGAAATAGGGAACTGTTTAGCAATAAACATCATAATGTGGTGTATAACTGAAAGTTGATGAATTATAAATTATAATAGTGCATCCATATGATTGCCAAACTAGGCAATGATATGATTTGAAAGGAATATGGATATCTACACAAATCACAACATTTGCTAAATATTGTTTTAACCTTGCTTATGGCTATATGGCTTTTTCTCCAGAATTGAAGCTAAGTTTGAAATGAGCAAAGAAAGAATGGAAAAAGTTCTTAGTAAGCATTCATTCTTAGTAAGCACATCATAAATTAGATACTATAAAAAGAATGATACTGGTCATGTACTCTTAAGAGCTCAAGGAAAAAAAAATCTGAGCATTGAAACTAACAGTGCCATTCATCTGTGGGAGAAGTGGCCAAATCCAGAAAAAAACACCAGGACTTAATGTCTTCCATAATGGTCACATCTGATTCTCTGCCCACTGCAGTCATAGCACAGGATATTCTCCAATAAATTGGAGCTGTTGTTCAGTAGCAAGTGGGGCTTTGGGATCAAAAAAAGAATATTCAGCATTTGGGCTGAATTTACACATATTTAAGATGCTTATTAAAATTAAAATGGATAACTGTCTGTATAGCTAGCCACTGTCAATAATAAATCAGCTCTAACACGTTAAATAGCTGACATACAATATTTTGGACAGCTTTTTGTATCTCTTGTTTTACCACAAGCTTCATGTGCTTGCCACAGGGATTTTAACTGCTACAATATTTAGGTGACATAAATTAGAGCCTCTTTGAATTAAGAGGGTATGGGTGCCAAATACAGCAAACTATTTCCTGAATGCTCTGTGAAAGCACAAAACAGCTGTCCATGTTGTGCAATCAGCGGCTGGTTTTGTCTCTGTGCTGGTCTGTATTCTACTTCTTTTGCTTCAGTTCATGAATATAATTATTGAAAGAAAAAATGAAGAATGCTGGAAATGACAAGTCCATGAAGTTTTTCAATCATGAAGTCAGTGTTCTATGGGTCACACCACTACAAAGTCAAGAGCTGCCCACTCTTGTGAAGCGCTGTGCAGGAAAAGGGGCTACATAACTGAAAATGTCTTTTTAAAAAAACTATAAAGGAAAAATACATTAGGTGTAAGATCCAGACATGGTTACATAGCTAGTTTAAAGGGTAGATTACATTTAGCAGAGGCCAACTCCATCTGTTAAGGTGGAGCTGCACAAGGGATGACTGACTTCTAGGCCAGACTGGGTCTGCCTGAATAAACAGCCAGGAGAAATACCCTCTATCTTCCATGCAAATTACACTGATGTTAGATATAGTCTCACTGTAAATGTGAAACAATTGTAACACTCAGACCTTTTTGCAGGTTCTTCGTTAATTTCTGTTAATTTTAACATTAAGACATCATATTTATGCTCTAGTTTAGTCAACACAGGGCAACTCTGTGGCACTTTATGCAGGAGGTGACACTGCAATGACAGCATGACTCTCTCTTGTGGGCAAAGAATCTTTTTCAGGCATGAAATACTGAGTTGGCTGAATTTGAATAGAAGTAAGGTAGAGAAAATACCCATCCTTATTGCCCAGTTTGATGATTTAACACACTTCAGCATTTTAATTATTTAAGCAGCTATACATTAATTTTTTAATCTGTCATCCTGAAGACTGCATAAAATAGTTACTCTCAAGAATTAGAGAAGAAAGTTTTTGTCCACATAGTGCAGTGAAGTTTTGTAAGAAGCTTCCCACCTCTGACTAACTCAGAAAGCAGCATTAACATTCCACTTCTGGGTTATCATCGGCAAATTGCAGACAAATTGCAAAGCTCTATCCAATCTACTCATCAGTCATCAAACTGGCTGAGAAATTGTTTGAGCTTTGGAGTTGGTACATGGCTAAAGGAAACTAGTGAAGCTTGCAAACAGCTGGGTTTGTTCAGCGACACGAGCCTGTAGTGAGCTCCTCGTGAGCTGGCTTTAATATCGCTGTGCAGCACAAAGACTGGAGTGGAAATTGAAAATGCAAACCTAGCTTTTATAGGCATCACTTGCTGAACAGAGTGCAAAGAAGTACTCCACATTTTAATATTGACAAATAAAGTAAGAGAATGAAAAGTCATATTTGTACAGAAGGAAAGAGCAGCTTTGAAAACACTAAAAGCCTTAAAAGTGGCTGCAAAGCAGCAGTTAGAGTGAATAGCAATTATAGTGAATAACATCCTCTACTGTAGAAAGGCTGTGTCTCTAAGTATTCAAATACCAAATGTATCAATGATGCATGAACTGGCATTATGATTGCCAGGCCATGACTGGAATAATGGACTAAAGATTTCTTCCCATCACACTCCAAGTATCTTACATTCTGAGAAATGGAAAACACATCTCAGTTGCACTGCTTGCAAATATTTGCCTAAACTATCTGTGGACCTCAGGTTCTCCATCACTTAAGGACTGTTAAACCAGCTCTCTACATCAAGAATTGCTTTCTTTATGTGCTGGACATGAAAAAAATGTGGGAATACAAATGCTGATGGTCCAGTTTGATAAAGTGCATTATAATTGCCCTCCCAAATACCCAGTAGGTTTCCTCTTGACTCATTATATTTTTAGTTTTGTAATTTAATAATGTTCATTTTTACAAGAATGCTTTGTTCTTTAAGTATATTATCTACAGATGATATGCATATTTCTTTGGTAATTACCTCAAATGATTAAAGTAGAATCTGAAATGGTAGATACACAGCCATATTATTCATTTACATGCCATTGTTTTTGTTAAGACTAGCCAGACTGACTAATACTTGCAGCACATGACAACAAAGTGCTTTCAATACAGAAAAGGCACTACTATAAAATTTTAATCTTAGGCTCTCAGTAACAAAAATGCATACAGAATGCTGATGGAGAATTGCAGGGATGTGATACAAAAGGGGAATTTTACATTGTACAAGAAAACCTATCAAAAGACTTGATGCCAGATTTTATCTTGTGGATTGAATTTTTAGGAAAAAAGACAATGGTTCATGGAACATAATTAAATCAATCAGTTAGTACATATTATAGTTCTCATAATACATGATGGCTCTGCTTATACAACATAAAGCCTGTGTATGAGTGAGGGTTGTCTACACAGGACAGGGATTTGTGCTTGTTACTGTTTTTCAGTGTTGGATTTCACTGTTAACTCATTGCCATTACTGGTGTGAGGAGCTGAGACTCATCCAAAATCCTCCTCCTTCTACCAGCCCTCTGCCATGGATCCTTCCAGGGGAGTGTATCCAACTTTCCCTGTCAGCACTGGCTGGCATTCCATGTCAGTAGGTGATTTCTAGGCATTGCATTCATTTGACTCTCTTTCCAAGCCTCTAACTTCTTTTTCAAAACTCTGGCTGTAGTGGCCTCAAGATGATAGAATCAAACTGCCCAAAGTGAATTTGAATGTTAATGCACAGAACCACTAAGAAATGCCCACAGATTTTGAAGTATTGTTGTGAATTCTGTAAAACGATAGAGAAATAACTTTGCTCTCATGGAATGTTAAAGGAACAAACGGCACCAAAGTACTTAGGTAACCCAAACAACTCATCAGTGTTAGTGGACTTCTCTGTGTCACTGGAAGATAAAGCTAATTTTGACAATTAACTGGCAAAAGTTAACATGAACAGTTGAATTGTTAGTATTAAATAGCATTCACATTCTGTATCTATTGTTATATTGCCATTCCCAGGGCATCTGTGATGATTCAAACATATAACACCTCAACAAGCAGCTATGTTTTATAATTGTACCAGAAATAAGAGCTAGTGTTAATGTATACTTTTTAAAAGGGTTTCCACACAAACAAGAGATTTCCTTATTTAGACAAAGGTAGAAGGTTTATTTATGTAGATTAATAGTTGCATTGAACTTAGGAAGATTATTTATCTGCATTTTACTAACCCCTCATCCTCAGCCATATGGTGCTGTGAAGGGAGATCCTGCTGACCAAGGTGCAGAACAGCTTTTCAGTATTGACAGACAAGTTACAATATTAATCACATTTATGTAACATCTCTTGTTTAAGTACCTCCAAGCACTTTACGAATGTTAACTAACAAGAAGCCTGCCCATGCTCTTTTTGAAGTCAGTGGCAGCTTTCCAGTTGTCCTCAAAGGGAGCAACACAGGCTCTGAGCCTCATAATAATGTAAAAGTAGGTTAAGGATCTCTGTGTTCACTGGAGAAGAGAGGGATAGTGGAGCTGAGGAACAGAACCCAAAGAGCTTTTCTCTAACTGTAGAGCTGCCTTTCTCTGGAAGAAACTGTAAAATAATTTGTTGGTGAGACCACAAAATGAACCATAAAGAGGGAGCTGCTTATAAAGGCTTAAGCCATTGTTGCTTCAGAATGTGATCTTTTTCTTATTCCAATAACAACAACTGGAGACCTACAATTGCTGCAATGGCCCTACAAAAAGCTGCTCATTGGAAAGGCTTTTTTTTTTTTTCTCCCTGAGGCATTCTCTACAGAGGAATACAGCATTTCTAGAAGTCTAGTTGCTTTACTAGTACATTTTCTGTGCCCATGACTGACCTCTTTGCACACCAATGCTCTTGATTTCTTGAGCCATGGTAAGCAATTTTAGAAGGAAGTCAGTAAGCATCTGCACTTACACCTTAAGCACTTTCCTGGTAGCTGTCCTCAGCACTGATTCTCACTTTAGTCAAGTGCTCTGGCACCTCATCTTCATTCAGATTCTCACAGACAGCCTCTTTTGTATCATATGCAGAGGCCCTTGTGCAGGCATGAGGGTCATGGCTCTGCCAGAAGCTGCAGGCTTAACCATCCCTTTTGCAAAGATAAATAGCATTTAGTGAAATAGCACCATTTCAGCAGTAACTGGAATACAGTCATAAAGAGGATGTTATCAGAGACAATAAATGAAAGGGAAGGATTTTGCAGCCTAATTCAATGTTTTTAAAAAAGGCTCCAACAATGCATCCAAAGGGAAGGAACTGGAAAATAGCCTGTAGCAATTTTCTTCTAGTCTTCTAGTCTCTATATTTTAGAAGATTGAATTAATCTTTTGTGAATGATTCTGCCAGGGAGCCTACAGCCTATTTCCAGGCAGCTCTCCATCAAACACCCATGTGACATAGAAAATGTATATGAAGGCACTGGAAGTTCCTGTGATGCCATGTGTGTTATGCTGTCTGTGTGGCTCAGCAAGGAGAACTGCTGTAGCAGGTTTCACCAATACAAATTAGATTATTTGGACCTTGCAGAAGACATCTTCACAGAAATTGTCTCTGCTTAGTGTGCAGAGGGAAGAAAGGCTCATAAGTGTTAAGCGTTATGTTCTGATTCATCCACAAAGGAGATTGAAATGGGCACTTTTTATGGGTACAAACAGGACCATCTTCCTGCCTTACCCATCACACCATTCTTTTTCTTATAATATATGCTAAATGGCATCATCTCTAGAGATGTAAAAGTTACTTATGTCTGCAACATGATCCATCCCAGCCCAATTTCTGACCAAATTTGCTGCCTGCCTCCCAGTTTGCAGTCTGCTCACCATCCGTCTTCATTGACTTTTCCCCTACACCACTGTGAGATTAGAACATCCTGGGAAATTAAAGGCAGTGCATATAAATCATGTTTATTGTTGCCTCAGATACAGAAAGAGAGCAAGAATCAATAAAAAAAGGAATGATGACTCATGGTTTTATTAGTATACTCAGTTTTTCATGAGCTGAGTCTTCAATCGTTTAATTGGGCCACTGAGATCTTGATGAATTCCTATATTCCTGGTTATTTATCTTCTGAAAGCTCAGTTTCTGCTTTTCCATAGCACTTAAAATAATGAGGGAATTAACTTCACTACTCTCAGAGAACCTGACAAATTTCTGAAAGCTAAAGAGATTTGTGAAGGCAGAATTCATCCTAGCCACAGTACCTGAAGCAAAGAGGTGATGCTCAGGTCTATGAGCAGCCTTAAGTGGGGAGGAAGTGAACTGCCAAAGCAACAAATGTAACTGGTGGTCCAGGTGACTGAACTGTTGTCCTTCCATCTTCTACCCTCACAAGGCATAAAAACCCCCATTGCTAATGGAATTACAATTTCTCTCCGACTAATTAAAGGATCAATGTATCAGGAAAACCTTGTTTTGACCATTCCTTGTGATTTTTGGTCTTTTATCACAACTTTTTGTAATAACTTTATTGCTATAAAAAGTTCATCACCATATTTAAACTTGTTGCTACTATTTTTTTCTGGAAAATGTTATTCAAATACAGTTTGAATACCTATGGACATCAGAATATAAAGTTTATGAATCATCCCTAATAAAATCAGATGCAAATATGTTTCCATGCTTACAACATAGTCCTTAACCATGGTTTTCTTTTTCCAGCAAATGGGAGGATTTGTTTCCTTTACTGCTCCATACAATTCCTTTATCCTTTTTAGTTGTTGAATCTTGCTCTTAACCCCCTCCAAGAAGTAATAATTTACTCTCCCCAATGTTTTACAATAGGAAACAATATATAATTTGACATAAAAAACCTCTTTTGCTTGAAATCATTAAGCTCTAACTGCACTTGTGAAAAAAGTCTTGGTAAAATCACAACTGACTAACAGTTCTTTATTTTCAGTGTTTATCAAGTACAAATTTGAATATTTTTGCCAATTTTTTCCATCAACTTTTCTTATTTTTCCACAACAAAGTTTAGGGACTGCAGCTAAAAAGTAGTTTGCTACTAGATTAAGTATTGAGTTATGGTGCATGTAATTCAGAACAATTTGTCATAACTATATCAATAGACTAAGAAGGGGCCACCAACTCTCTGTGGAACAACATGCACTCTTGCTTAATCCTAGAATAAAAATGGCTATTTGAAATACATTCAAAGATGTTAATAGTGGAAAATTTTAAAGCCCATCTGAATTGCATGAGGCATACGCTGGACTTTATGCTTAGGACTCGCCTGTCTCTTAGTGACAGGTTGTGGTTTATGTCAGGTAACACTGGAAACTCATAGCCTGTTTTTCAATCACATTTTACTTCTGATTTTTAGCTGTACATAGAAGCAAAATTAGTATGTTTTTCTAAATGCAAAAGCAATCTTTTCTTCTTAAGAGTAGGAGAGCTCAGTAGATTCCTCTGACTGTCTAGCAGTGGTTTGAAAATGACTTAAAGTGCATTGAACAGCTGAAATGACTCCAAACGTACAGCATTTATTTAATGCCAGCAAAGGAAGTGTTCAGCTTTGTTAACTTGATCCCCATTCTTTCTGCTAAGGATCCATGAACATTGCCAATGGAAAAGAAAAAAATCTTGTTATGCCAGGCAGCACAAGTGAACACTGAATTCTGGGCTGTCAATCCAATCCAGTATGCTGAGTGGCTAATTCAAAATAACACGGAATAAATAATAATAATAATTTATTAAATGGAATAGTTAAAGAAAACCTTTAAAACACTCACAGCCAAGTAATAACAAATGCAGTTCACTGTAGTTAAATTGTTGCACTTACAACAAATGACTTGTTCTGACTACTTTAGGGCACTGGCAACAACTGAAAGAAAAAACACACAGATAACTTAAAATAGTGGAAATGGCAACAATGCTAGGTGCCCTGTAAGGGAAAGTTCCAGGGCCAGCAGTGGGAATGGGACTTTAAAGCAAATTTTGAGTTAAAGAAGCAGATGAAAGGAGGCGTGCTCTTCAAATTAAAGCACACAGTAGGTATCAAGGCACCCAAGCTGAGTTTTCCTGACACTAGGATAAACTACTGAGTTTGAAAAAACTTTCCAGTGGGAGTTACAAGGACAAATAATAAACCAGAGCTTATAAACTGATTTAATTAATTTATAGAAGGAAATATGTGAGGTAGTTGTCAAATAAAGACAGAGATTGGCTATGCAGAAGTGACACTATTCTGGTGTTCTCACAATTTCTTCTTCAAATACCCCATCTCAAAGCAGATGCAGTTCTTATATGAAGAGATGTTGTGCCCAGCCTTCTCAGTGACACAACCAGTGTAACTTGTCCCTTTCCAGAATTTGACAACCATAAAAAAGGAATAAAATGAAGCAATAAAAAGCTTTCTGCCTTGTGATTACAGTGTCCCACCCTCTCAACCCTTCCTGCCTGTAGAGTCCTTGCCCTTGTCCTACACAGCCACTCCCCAGTTCCGTTAACTGGATTTTGGTTACATAGTGAGTCAACAGGCTTAGTAAATCAGCATAAAGGATTACACTTTTATTAGTCACATACATTACCAGAGTAGTTTCATGTTGAGTGCCCAAATTTATGCTTACTTATGTTATCTTAGCACTATCAGACTAACTCTATCAATATTTGTAAAGTGCTATGCACTTGTATAGTAAGAACTGTACATGTATAATTAGTAGTAAACACTACTCTTTATCATTAAACAAAAATTTGCATTTTAGTCTAGATTCCTGAGTAATCTTGAGCTCAATCTAGACTTCTACTTCAGAGTACTGCAAAGAAGAGAAAAAAAATAATACTAAAGACAATAGTTTTATGGTAGTGTCAAAAGTTCATAATTAGATCTTATGGTAAATCAAGAAATCTCAAGCTTATCGTTGGTGGGAAACAAGGATGCAGTCACATAATGAAAACATGTGCTGGGTGAATCAGGATGATGTGGCCACTTGGTTCCCCCCTGCTAGATGCCTTCTTGGCCATTCCTTGGGAAAGACTCAGACTGCTCCACAAACTCAGGAGAGTGCCTACCTTCCTGTACAAATATATAAAAATACATATACAAATAAAGAAAATGCGTGATGCCCAGCTGGGTTGGGAGTGAGTTCCTGCTCAGCCTCTGCCCAGAGCACCCGGGAAACACCTCTGTGCTCCTGTATTCGCTCTGTGGCCTGAGGGCAGCCTGACTCGGGCGCTCAGATTTCACTCCTACACCTACTTCAGCTGCTGGCCCCACTGCACGCTGTGCATTTGCACTGTGGCTGCAGCAGAACCACAAGCTGCTGGGAGCTAAGCCAGTACATCCCTCACTCACCATCCCCAGATCTCCTGCTCTTTGGACAAACTTTCCCATTTTGCTGCTTTGCTGAGGCAGTATTGTAAGACTCTGTTTGGCCTACAGCCTCTCATTACCGGGGGCTGCTCCAGGCTGTCAGCCCAAGCCATGCATGTTTCTGACATGCAGGCGTCAGGAGGAAGAGTACAGTCAAATCCTGGTCAGATCCCGGCAGGACACACAGGCCCCATGACCTCAGCTGATATATTAAGCACATTGCAGCAGTGCCATTTGGAGTGAGGGTGCACACGGCCATTTGAGGGGAGCATCAGGCAATATGTCTCTACCTCCTGAAAGGCAATGGATCTGAACTGTGCCTGGACATGCCCTGACCTCCAGGCTTTGCTAATTAGAGCCCAATAAAGCACTCATATTGCCTTAAGTACGGAGATTTCTGATTTTTGTTTTAAGAAGTCACGGTTTCAAAGGACAAAAATGACAGGAGAGTAGAAAGGTATTCCATGAAGTGTTAGTATGGCACAAATGCGGCCATTTATCCTTACACTTTGTCTGGAACAACTTCCTTAACAAACAGTTCCCTCACAAGTTAAGAGAATAATTGGGGGATCTGATGCAGTGGGAGAAATCTTTCCATGCTCTGAGGGACATTGCCAAAATATCAAGCACCAATTTTGTTATGGTTTGACAAACATCTCTGTAAACAGGGAGAAGATTTCTGGACAGACAGTTACAATCTACAGTTAGAAATGGAAGAAGCCGAGTAAGAAGTTTATGGCTGCTGCTTGCATGGATGACTGCTAATAGGAGGGGGTTTTATATACATAAATTGAGCAATTGTATCACTTTGAATTTGAGTAGTGTTGGGTGTTTTAAATTATGTAATCAAGCATGTCTCAATAATTGCTACAAAAGGTTAATATATTTTAAATACACAATTATGTGTATAAATATTAAAATAGCAAGAAGTCTGGTTTTGTCATGGTTGCAGCACTTGAAAACAAGTACAGTCAACTCACGTGGGAAATAATTTTCAGAAACAGCTGACAGCTTGTGCTTCATTACTTGGTTTGAAGGCTGTCTCCAGCCATGTATGGGATAATGATCTACAAAGGAAAGCATCTCATCCATTTTTTTCCCCTAAAAGAACTACCTCATGTACTTGGCCAATTTCTTCACAGTGAGACATCAATGATGGGTGTGCTGTTTTGAAACCTATTATAATGGTACAGCACCTTCCCCAGCACTGTCTCAGTAAGGGCTGCAGAACTGTTAAGTCAACTGTCTCCTTAAATTTCTTTCTCCAAGGTTAATTTAAACTAGCAAGATCTGTTTTTATGGAGGGTTGTCCTGTAAGTGAAGATAGTTTAAGGTGTGTGGTAAATTTTGCAACCTGTACTTCACTAATAATCATTGTTATCATTGTCTGCACAAGAACAGTGCTTATTAATTAGTCTAAGGAAAAGTTTAAGCAAAGTTAAGTTTTTATTAACTTTTGAATTGTGAGGCTTATTTAGTGGGTGACATCTGTTAACATGAAAAGTCACCAGAGGTCTGTTCTACTGGTCTGTTTTAGGTGGACACTGTCCCAGGCAGTGCAGCAGCCAATGCTTTTTGGCAAGGGCTCCTTTGAACCGTCACAGAGGCAGACCTCTATCATGGGAGGTCCTGGTGATAAACTACATACAACTCACTTCTGCCCCCTCTGCTGTGGCACATAAACCATTTTTGTGGCAATGGTGGTTGGCAGGTGTAACTGAAAAAGTAGTTACTTCAGATCAGCACTCGTCCAGTACTATATAAAAAATAATTGACACATTTAATTTCAGGAAATGGATTTGGTCAAGTAATAGTACAATTAATACAATAGTACAAGTAATAATACAATTTGTGTTTGAGCTTTTGTGGTTCAGAAAATTTCTCATTTTACTTACACATTATGTGTTCAGGAGGCTATTCTAAAATGTTGCAGAGCCTGAAGAGAATGTTCAGGCCATGCTAGGCTTAGACATTCCCTCTCTTCTCCATTCAGGGATCTCTAAGTATAAACCTCTAAACCATTCAGGGATCTCTAAGTATAACCAGTGGGTTGCCCAAGCTCAAAGAAGGTCAAACAGGCCCAAGACTAAGACACTAATTATCTGTTTAGACACATTAATACCAAAAGGCAAACCATTTCCATAGGAAGTTAGTAAGCTATAAAAGGTGATTTAAACAAAGCAACAAATAACGAAAACCACTTTCTCACATCATGATCTGTTGTCACTCTGATATGATTTCCCAGAAACCTCTGAGATCTGCTGAACTCAAAGGGAAAATAAGAAAAAAATAAAATCAAATCTTCAAACTGTAATTCTGTAATGTAAAAGCAATTAATTCTCACATTGAAAATCCAGGTCTTGATATCATAAAAAGAATATTGAAGAGACTGGTTTTTCCCACTGCCAATACTGTGAAAACAGAGGAGCATGAGTATGTGGCCACCGCAGTGTGAGGCCAGGAGAAAATGCACACCTTAATCACTTTAAGAGGCAAAAAATCTCAAAAATTATTGCAGGCATGGGGGAATTGAAAATTCTGTCAGGGTTCTTGAAAAATAAATTCTTTTGTGGATTTGAGCATTAGTTCAGTGATAAAGCCACCACTGGCATTTTTGCCAGGCTCTGAGAAAAAAATCTCCCATAGACACAGGGACATATGATCCCCATTCCATAAGCTCCCCTCCACTTTCAGAGGCAAGCATCCCAAACTCCTCTAAACTTTGGTCTGTTGCTTTTCAGAGAATGAAAAAGTCAAAGATGAGCATTTTATGAAATGCTTGTGTGACCTCCCATAGTGGCCACAGTCCACGCCAAATGAGGAAGAGATCTGGGAGAAAACTCTCAAATGCAGAAGAAATTACAACTCCTGTGCCAGTCCAAGTATTTCACGTGTTGAATTTTGGCTTGTTTTCATACAATACCACAGATTAAAAGTACATTTACTTTTTCTTAGCAATCTGATGGGGCTACTTAAATATTTTCTTGTACATTTTCTGAATTAATCTATGACAAAATATCCCAGGAAGAAGAACAGCCACAAAAAAATAGAAAATTAAGCAAATATAGACCACACAGCATGAAAGAAATTAGGACAATGTGTTGTGAGGTATTTTGCAACTTAACATTGTAAGTGGTTGCAGGCAACTACTTATTAAAGTATCTGTAAAGGGCGGGGAATTAAACAAGTTCAGCATTCATTTCACTAGTGCCTCTTGGCTTAGGTCAACATTGTTTAGGTGACTGTTTTATGACTGTGGAACTCTGTTACCTATAAACAACTAAGAACAAAGTGTTCTGCACATCCCATATTGTGTCAGGTTGCTTTCAGGCCTTGTCAGAAGATGACAGACTCAGTTCTCCCTAAACTGTGATAGAGAAGGGTATGTGTGGCCACAGGTTTTGGCTGTCCAAGGAAGTGTGGGCTTACTTGTTTCAGAACATGTTGAAACAGGCTTCATCCAAATGGGTGCTTGTGAATGCTCCCCAGCAGTGTACTAATCCTAAAGGACAGAGGAACACCACTATTTGAGGTTAACTTGGCTCTTTCATATAGTGCAATTAAGGGAATATTTGTGTCCTGTAAGTAGAACACTCTAAAATCTAAAAAATATTTCAGGTGTGTTCCTGATGACATGGCTTGGCAATTTAGTCCAATAGTTTACTTCCAATGCCAGGCCACGCTAGCCAATTTCTACCATTTCTTGACTAAGACACTAGAGATTCCAGGTAGATTTTCCTGCTCTGAAAAGCCCACAAAGTATCAAGTCTTCAACTTCTCTACTGCTTCCTTCCTTCCAGCTTTATCTCCTCAGTGCTGCATTGCCTCTGTGCAGTAAGTCTGCACATTGTTCCCCAGAAAGAAAACATGACTTGCAGACATAAAGAAAATCCATGTTTTTATTTTATTTTTTATTTTTGTTTTGTTTTGTTTTGTTTTTAATTCACATTAATAAGCAGGAAAGTCAGAATCTAGTACAGTAAAATGCAGGCTTTGGAGGATTAAAATAGCCTCTAGCTCTGGACTAATAAAAAGCACAAATCACTTTCCCAAGGGGAGAAGGTTGTTTTATTGGCTCCTGTAGGAAACCAGAAATGCTCCTCCCAGTAAAATGTACACCTAAGTTCCAAGCAGCACAGCATTCACATGGCTATTACAACTTTACAAAGCTTTCAGGAATCAGGCAGGGATAACAAAAAAGCTTTGGATTTTCCAATTTGCAGGAGAAACCCAAATATCTACATGAGCAAGGAGAAGAATAATGCAATTAAACAGGATAAATTTTCAGGCTTTTTCATGTCAGGTATAAAACACATACATAGTCTTCTGTAGTGCTCCAAAATTTAAGAACAAAATTCTGCCCTTTTACTTCATCAATTAACTTCATCAATTTACTTCAAATATTGAATTGATTAATATTTTTTTGTGGTACACAATGCAACTTATATACCCGTATGAAGCCTCAGTGATTATTTTCTTGGCATATCTCTCTTTTTACTGTAAATTGAGATATCTCTCTTTTTACTGTAAAATGAGCAGGAACCATGCCTTTTTATTTATTTGTGTAGAATCATCATGTCAGAGACCCTGCTACTTCTCTTCCATAATATGGTTTAAAGAAAGAGGCTGACGAGGAAGCAGATGGCTGAGAAATAGATGTCCAGTCTTTGTCTTCTTTCCCAAACACACAAGCAGTAACACCCATCTGTTACTGAAAAACAAGGAGGGAAAGCCTTTGCAGTTATTGTGGACAGACTAATTGCATGTTGGCCAAAAAGAGATTATTGGAGCCTATGATGAAAGGAAAGGGAAGTTGTCGAATCTTTGCTGAAGTCCTCACAGATGAAAATATGGATCCACAAGAAATGTCTGAATTTTGAAGAATGGCTGTAAAATCTCCTATCCAAGGGAGAACCTGAAGCTTAAGTGTGGTGTGTCTCCAGGTGTGTGACATGACAGTCTCCACAAGGAGATGGGAGGGGAAATAAAGAACACCAAAAAAAAAAAAAAAAAAAAAAAAAAGATAAAAAGGGGAAGATAACTTAATCCAAAATATGCAAAACAGCACCTAAGAATAACCTGCAGGAAAAGGAGTGGTTTACCTGAGTGCCATACCTGGCAGTATCCAAAACTTCCCATCAACCCAGACAACTCCAAGATCCATAAAGTATATGGGAGTTACTAAACATAGATTCAATAAAATGGTGGAAAGAAGCATCTTTAGGCTGCTTCTCCCTTAATTAGTGAAATGGTTGCACACATACATAAAAGTCACAACTTGCAATTTCTTGGACTTGAAAGTTGAATTGAGTCTTTCAAAAACACATTAAAAATACAAATCTCTGCATGGTTAAATAATAGGGTTTCCCAGCCAGCTTCTTGAATTAACAGATTTCAATAGAAATTGAGGACTTTAAATTACTTTTTCATTCAAACGTCCCTCTACAATTAAAAATCCCAATTTGCATGATATCCATTAGCAGATTAGTACAGAATGCCAAAAGGAACAGTTTAAGTCTGCTCTGCAAGCATTTGTGTTTATATGTATTGCTCTCCTGATATGCACAAATCCTGTATTCTTGAATAGAAACTCCTAGCCAACAATTTATCTTGAGGCTTTACCTTGCTCCTTATGGTCTTATGCTCCATTTGTAAATGGCAGAATTTACCTCAAACCTTTCTGGCTACCCTAATTTGATAGATTCACAGAAGAGTAATAGTTGAATCATGAAGGGGCCTCACCAGAATGTTGAGTTCAGGCCCTACCCTGCTCAAACTTCAGTCAGCTACAGCAAGCTATGCAGGACCTTATTCAGCTGGATTTCAAGGGTCTCCAATGCTGAAGACTCCACAACTGATCTGGGATACCTGTTTCTGTGTCTGACCACCTTCACTATAAAGAAGTTTTTCATATATTTAAGTGGAATTTCCTGTCTTTCAATCTGTGCCAATTGCCAATTTTCCTTTCTGGACAGCAGTGAAAACATACTGGTTCTGTGATCTTTTACTACCTTAATCACTTCTGGTATTTATACACATTTATAAGGTCCTACTGAGCCTTCTTTTCCTCCAGGTTAACAATTGCAACTCTCTCAGCCTCTCCTTGTTATGACACATTCTCCATTTTCCGAATTATCTTTGCAGCCTTTCACTTAACTTTCTCCACTATGGACATGTATTTCTTGTGCTGGGGAACCCAGAACTGGACACAGGTCTCAAGGTGTGGTCTCACCAGGAAGAATTATTTCCCTTGACCTACTGGCAATGCCTGGATGTTGCTGGCTGCCTTTTCTGCAACTGCACATTGCTGGTTCACAGTCAACATTTTGCCCAGCAGAAGCCCTGGATCCTTTTCTGTAAAGCTGCTTCCCAGGCTCCAAAGTGTACCAGCTGCTACTGGACGTGGCATTTTCCTTTGTTGAATTATATGGGATTCAAGAACAAGAGTTGGCCCATTTCTTGAGCCTGTTGATGTCCCTCTGAATGTCAGCACACACCTGGTCTCAACCACTCCTCTCAACCTTCTATTGTCTGGATAATTGCTGTGGGTGCACTCTGACAGCACCACCCAGTATGAGTCCTGGTATCAATCCCCATGGTACTTTATGAGTGACTGATCTCCAGCTAGACTTTATGCCCAGCACAGCCCTTTAAGGCCAGCAGTTTGTCCAGTTTTCAGTGCATCTCACTGTCCATTTATCCAGTCTGCACTTTGTCAGTTTGCCTGTATGGAGGTTACAGGACACAGTATTGAAAACCTTGCCTAAGCCAAGATAAACAACATGCCCTATCCTCCTCTTATCCACAAAGCCAGCTCTTCCATCACAGAAGAACAACAGATTGGTCAGGCAAAGTTTCCTCCATTTATATCCATGTTGATGACTCCCAGTCACACTGTCCATGATATATTTGAAAATAATTTTCTTGAGGATTTGCTGTACTATGCCCTCCCAGGAATTTAGGTGAGGCTGAGAGGTTTGTAGTTCACTGCATTCTCTTTCTTGCCCTTCTAGAATATAACATAGATATTTGCTTTCTTATAGGCCCCAGGAACCTCCTCTGATTTCCATGACCTTCTGGATACAATTGAGAGAAGCCCTGAATGCATGGTTGAATCCCATCAAATCCTACTGACTTGCATGTGCTCTATCTGTTTAAACATTTCCTAACTCAATCCTCCTCTACTAAAGTTAAGTCTTCAGAACTCCAGACTTTTCCACTGATCTCCACAGCCTAAGATCCCTGAAAAATCTTACAGGTAAAAATAAAGGCAAATAATTTAGTTCTTTGGTATGAATAATTCAGTTTTATTTAGCTGTAATATTTCTGTACGTGTATTAGAAGTAGCAAAGGAATGTAGGCAATGACGGAGGGATGCTTCTTGAGCATTCTGCATGTGAATAATATCTGTGTAAATCTATTCTTAGTGGTGAACATGGACCTTGAAAGATGAAAAACTGCTCTAAGTAGCCAAGGGCATTTTCCAGCAGAATCATATTGTGATATTGGCAACATAAATCTAGTCTAGGGAAAGGAAGAAGAATGATTAATCTCTCACAAAACTGGAGCAATATTTTAATTATCATAAAAAAGCCAAATTCTTCCTTCCTTGTGAAAAGAATACAAGGAAAGTATTATTTTTTCAAATAAAATCCTTAACTTTTATACCTAAATACGGCAGATAATTCAAGAACGAAAGCAATCGTTGTCATGCCTTCGAGAACTGAATTTTGAAGTTTCTGATCAAATTCCTGTTATTGTATTGTTAAGGAAGTGGCCTTGTTCACTGAGCTGAAGCAACACTGGAAGAGCTTCCTGTTTAAAGCAGCAGGGAGTGCAGCCCTGAGAACATCAATCACACAGTTCATGATATTAACTTGACTGGAGCATTGCAGGAACAGGGCTCCAGTCAGCTTCAAGGGTTCCCTGCAGTGTTATATATGGCAAGATCCTGCAGTTAGTATTTCTTCACTGCGACACAATAACTCTCTAACAGAAAAGGGAAGAGAAGGAACACTAGGGAATTGATCAGTCGTTTAGCATCCTCTCTCTCCCCAGTACCTTTCAAAAAGGTGCAAAAATTTTAGAAGTCAATTATATAATAACCTACATGTAAGTTTCTTTAACAGAACAGTAATTTCTTAGCTTAGTAACTAAAAGTCCAAGGCTTAAATATTTATATCCTTTGTGATTTAAAAATATCTCTGCTGTTGCTCTTATTTTTTAAAATACATTTAAGAAGGCTTTTATGTTCTGGTAATGATTTCCAAAGAATAAATACATACTTTTAAATTTGTTGTTTGTTCTACATTATTTCACAAAATTTCTAGACAAGGAGATGCAGTGGTCCTACAAAATCTTTAATAGTTAATTCTTTATTAAAAGTAAACATAATCATAGTTGGTCAATAAAAATGCCAAAACTAGGAATAGGATCAACAAAAAAGCAGCAATGTCAAACAGGTTTGCTGTCTACAACAAAGATCTGTGGACAAAACATCATGAAATGGACTATTCTGATCTGCATAGCAGCTGATGTTATGAACAGATTTTGTTATATGCAGACATAAATCCTGATTTTCATAGAAGTGATGTAGGTGCTACCAAGTTGAAGAAGGAGATGGATACTGCTTTTTCATTCAGGTTGTTTAATCATTCATAATACCCTAAATACTCACACCTCAATTAGAGTACAGTTTAGAAACTGAAAAGAAAAGTTTGGAAAAAGAAAAGAACTTATATATACCAGTGAGTATATTCAATTTAATAAAAGTCTTCTTTCCTGGATTGGTTTCCAGAAAAATAAATTTATATCCTAGAGTGTTTTAGGTACACATACTGCAATTTTAGGAAGAGTGCTCCTTGACTGAATGGCTGAACTTTATGGAAATAGATTCACTCATGCAAGTAATGCCAGTTATAGAAATGGAGCACATATCTGAGGTTGTGACTTGAAATAACTCACAGAAACCTGAACACCAGCATGCATCTTTGACTACTCTTCCCAGAACCTTACTTACTAAAGTTTTGGGCAGGTTGTTAGGAGGCCTATGGTATTATGACTAATCTCACAAATTTGTATTTGGAGAATGCTCATGCTCCATATCCCCTTATGCTTGCAGATGGATGCTTTGAAGGCAGGACATCAAGCAAAAATACAATGAACAAAAGTAATCCTCACTGGAGTATTTTTATGCTCAGTGGCTGACAGTGTGAGTCTGTTGATCCTTTTCCTCTCAGGTCTGTAGATCTCTGAGCTGACCAGCCTGCCCTGATGCTCTGAACAGCAATGGCTCAGCCACTAGAACAGCTTCTTGTGTGTTGTACAAAGCAAGAGAAAGGCACTGGTGAAGCTGGTGAATACCAGAGCAACTGCAGAAACATCCAGTGGTGAGTTACATTGCACTAGGCTGTTTCTGGCTGCAGCAAACAGGTCGAACATCCCAAGTACCTACTTTCCATTCATCATGTCCCTCAGCCTGGTTCTGCCACACACTACCAGTTCTGATCACTAAAAAGTCCATTGTGACCTGTCAAAGAGGAGGCACCTCAAGCTGTGCTGACTGATGGTGTTGAAGTCAGAAGCAGCAAGGGAGGAATTTTAAGAGTAGGAGTACCAGTAGCATGTGGAAAAGAAAATAATAGGAATGATGGGACAAGTGGGAATGAAGTGGTGTATGTCCAATCTTATCCTTTCTAGTGTGGATATGTGCAATTGAAATAAAGAATTTAAAATGAATAGCCAACAATGAAATTAATAAGGTTCACAAACACAAAGAGGTCTTATGACAAAAACTTCAAAAATGTTTCAAAAATAGGAGAATAATTTAAACTCAAATGAACACACAAGACTAACCCCAGAAACTCCTGAAGGAAAATTTTCTCCTTCTTACTGAACAGAAATATGATCAGATTGAACATGATAATGCATAAGAACAGGGAGAATCATCCCAAACTAAGTAGCAATGACCATATGGACTGAGAAAGTTATTTAGTGCAAGCCAGTCCTGGGATGCAGGAAAAAAAATGCCCTTTCTCTCCTTTAAGTTAACTGTGAACTTGGAGTAACTGAAAGTAAAACTTAATTGGTAAGACTAATTTTAAATTGCAATTTTGTTATTTACTTTGTGTCCTCTCCTACAGTTCAACCTTTGCTCTTACAGAAAACTCATTTTATTCTGAAAGCTTATCTGGGCATTAAAAGCAACACTAAAGCAACTTAGGGATGAATAAGGCATATTATTATTTGGAAAATAATTAATCCAGATAAAGAAGGCTCTTAGTCCTATCTTGTTGCACTCAACCTACGGCAAGTGGGAGAAACCTTGGGAACTGAGCTCTCTGAGCAGCAAGGATCAGTTTGAGAACTTGTAATTACTGGTATGGAGGTAAGTCAGATCTCCCCTTTCAGCCAAGGAGACACGATACACAGACATCCCAGAAACCTGAGAAACTTGTAAATGCTGTTATTTCTACACCCTGCTGTTACAGTATGACAGGAAATAAAACTTAATTATATATTCACTGCACACTTATTCATATACATTTCATCTAAATAAGTTTTTTTTTTTTTTTGTTACTAGTTAAATCAATGAAAAAGGTAGACTTGGCAGCTCTTTACTAGTGTTTTATAGTAGTAGGTTCTTTGCAAGGTTATCACCAGCCTCTCCCATTTGCTGTATCTCCCACAGTCTATAATAAATATTTAATTAAGCCCAAAACAGCTGTTCTTAAATGTAGGGAATGCTGGGCTCCAGGACGGCTTTGATGAATGGAGACTCTGAAGGCTGCTCTTAGAATATAAGGTTTATTAGGGATGGTGAAAGGTCTTGCTTGGAGCTGCCAGACGCAGCACGTGGCAAGGCCTGAGGTGATGGGGGAGGGGAGAGACAAGGGGTAGAGAGGATGCTCTAGGAGAGGGTGGAAGTCCCAAGAGGGGGGAAGTTGCAAGAGAGCGGGAACTCCAAGGGATCGTCTGGCCCCTCAGAGACCCCTTATCAGGGGGCTTCAAGGCGGGCTGGAACAAGACTTGGGCCAATGTGGTCACAGACACTTGATGCTTTAGGGGAGGGTTACAGATGTGGGATGAACCATACATTTTGGGGGGTTGAGATGGAACAGTCCATTTGACTTTTGGACCTATCTGTAGGTAAGGGTGTTGTCCAGCCAGTAGGGGGGATTGTTTTCATCCTGGCTGTACTATTGTAAATCTCTTGCCAGGCAATTATATTTATTCATCCTTCCCAACACTTAAACTCATAATCTAGCTTTGAAGTTCATTGCTTTTATTTCAGTTCTGAAAAAAGAGCTTCTGTACCCTAAACTTTTCAATTATCAGAGTGACAACAAAACCCCAACTGCCTGCGGCACTGGTTATTACATTTTGAAATGCTGTACACTATCAGTTTGTTTCTCCATAAATTTTTTTTTTTGGTAGAATTTGCTTTTAAAAGATAACCCATTTATCAGAGTAACTCCTTCTTGAAGTCAGTTGTCTTGGCCTTGTCAGGAAAGCAGGAAGTTCCTTTAGCAAAGAAATTACATCTTCTAAGCTCTGTACATAGGAGTTGATATTTACAGTTGAACAGTTAGCTTTAGTCAGCTTTCACTCATCCTTCTTTAGAACTTCTGCCTGATTTTGTTAACAGACTTTGTGCTATAATTAAAAAGCAAAATGGTCTGAACTGAACATGACTCTGTTTTCAAGAGACACTGATGCATTTCTCCGTAAGATAATTTCCAAGATGTAAGCATTTCAAAGAAAAAACTTGATCTAAATCAATTATATGATTGAAACTGATGGCTGCCTTAAAATCAGAGAAGGTTGCTCACTCTCAGAGCAGCTCTAAGACTAAAATAAGTCAAAAATCAGAAACCAATGCATTCTGCTAAAAGAGCCAAAAGGAGAATTTATCTGTCTTGTATCTAAACTGTGGAAAGGAATTTTTATTTTTCCTCATAAGTAGAGAGAGAGAGAGAGAAACAAACGTTACTTGAACTAGCAATTAACAGTTATCATAATGAAGAATTCCAACAAATATTAAGGAATCACACAGAGCACTAAATTACTAAAATAGCTGAAATGGCTAATTAAAGATTATATCATTTCAGAAAACAGCTGATGCATGTGAAGTTTACTGTGCTGTGCAGAATATTTAAAGATATAGCAAAAGACTGCTTTGCAGGAAGAATGAGACAAAATAGAAATACCTAAATTTTAAGAGTAGATTTTTAAATTAAAAGTATTTCCAAATGAAAAATTAAAAGTATTTCCATTTGACTGGCATCAGATTTGCAGAAACAGTCTTCTCTTTGGAATGAAGTCTCAAATATTTCAGGCTAAGCAAGCCAGAGTTTAAAATAAGACTTTACTGTGCAAAAGTGGTCGACTCTAACACTGAAACTCATTTTCCTTTTCATTTATTTTGTTAGAAGGAGTTTCAGTAATTGTTCCTATTTTCTGACTGTGAATGTGTTCCTAGAATGGCCTTATCAAAGAGGAACAAGAACTGTACACAATGGCACATCTAGAAACTTTATCCTTTCCTGTCCTCTGCCACAGTGCTTCTCATTTTGTTATTCTATTATAGAGTATCACATGAGAAGGCTGATATTGTTAATACGTGAGTATCTTACAGTGTCATTCAAATAAAGTTTACAGGAAAGCTCTAGTGTTTGTTACTTAATTCTGACAGATTGAGGAATCTGTAGGGCTGAGATGCCTTTGTGATTATTTTTGTACCCAAGAACTATAAGCATTTATGTGACCACAAAAACTTAATCAGAAGTAGAAAATCAGAAGCTGTTCATGGTAAACCAAGTCACTCTCCTGGAATTACATAAATCACCACACTCTCCTGCATTCTGTCTGACGGCCTTTGGTGGAAAGAATTTCCTTGTGGAAGTACCACTTCTTGTTCTCTTACATGAAAATATTTTAAACAGTAGGAATGTAAGTCATGTTTATTGAAAACTGTCCAATTCACATGAAATTTTACAGATTTGCCACTTTCAGTACATCAGCTTCTGTGTATCACTCACCAGCCTTCTTTATCACAGCATCATTTACTGTTCAGGACTAACTGCATTGTCATTGTGTCGATGTGATGCAGAACACTACCTGTCGCCAGACAATGCTTCACCTTCCCACACTCTGTATTCTCACACAGGCAGGAATTTATCTGAAAACATCTTAATAAAACCTCCTTTCAAGGAAAAAAAAAAAAAGAGGAAAGGCAGAAGACCTAGTTTTACTGCAGTGCCAGTGCCAGTCCTTCCAATACATTTATACAGCGGATATCAAAGACAAGCTACATTCTCTCTGTCAGAAATCCCTTGTTTTCCTGTTACTTTTTTCTCAAGCAAAATTTGTACAATTCACTTTTAGTTACAAACTTTGATTTTCAGATCTGTGCAGCAGGACGCCTTTTGGTCTTCCATGTAACCAATCTCTCCCAATAAGGGAGGTTTTCAACAAAAGGATAATTATTTTGTAACTGTTTTCAAGATGTATTTCTGTGATGTGTTCCCCAACACACACCTTCCTAAATAAGTGCACAAGCAAGTCTTCCCAAGACACCACATTTCTCCACTGGAAACTTGTGAAAGACATAACTATGTAACTTAAATGCCATAGGCGCAAACTATTTATAATAGTACTGTGATACACAGTATAGAGGTATCTTTGCCAGATGAACTCCCTAGGAGTCATACAGGAATGAATATTTTTGCTATTTTCTGAGCATTGCAAGAACACATACACTCACAAAAGAATAAAACTTATCATAAAAATAAAACATTATGTTTTAAATCTAACCAACATTTATGCTGTGATATCATGAGTTTGTTCTCAGGCATTTTGTTAATTGGAAATAAGGAGTTCGTTCAGTAGGTCAATTCTTTGCCGCCAGTATTTAATCGAAGTGTCAGTAATAGCACCTCCATAGATTTATACAGATGCACCAGAATAATTACTTGTGATTAGACTGATTGGGAATTAGCTATCTGCTATTTCTAAAGCAGTTCTTTTGTGGCTTCATTTGAGAATGTTTAGGTTAAGATTTCCAAAGATTTCTGTGTGTAGATATTGAGACAGAGTGAAAATTTAACAGGGTCGAAATCCATTTAGATTTAAGTAAAATGTGCCAATTTAAGCTTGCTAAATATGCTGTTTAGTCTAGTAACTGCAGCACTAGCAAAACTACCCCAGCTAAAGAAAAATAATGCAAATTTCCACACTAAAAAATAAGAAATAAGAAAGACTCCTCAGACCTTAAAACAGACAGGGCAGAGTGACCCAAGAGTTCTTTCTATACTTTCTGACAAAAACTAAGTACAAGTATAACTACCTATAAGTATAATGTAAAACCAACAGAATAAATATGCATGAAGCTATTGTAAAATTCTATGCATATAAAAATCAGTAAAAATAATAAAAAAAAAATCAAAAGTTCTCAAAGGTATGCATGCCCATTAAAAAGCAATAAGTCCCAACATGCATCCACAGCACTATAAATAAGCATACCATTCCCTACAAATCTTTATTAAAATTATAAAGTTTAATTTTTCATCCACACTTCAATATGTATCTTAATAAAAGAAAATCAGATAAAGTGAGCTGAGTTCTTCATATACATATATACATACATATATTATACTGCAGACTGTACTGAGCCTAGTGACATTGCACTCCAATGAAGTTATTCACACATATATATAATTTGCAGGTTTAAATTTAAGAGACTGATTCAGAATTAACTGGGAAAAGTTTGGGGTTTTTTTTCCCCTTTCTGAAAGCAGCTCTTTTTTGCTTTACCACAAGAACATTATGCTATTGCCTCTGCAGATGCTACCACAATTGTAATTGCCTGTTATGCAGTGGAGAAATCTAATTAAAACCACTTATTTGCACCTATTAACCAGTCTCTTTAAATTCAGACAAAAGACCTTACCACAAGCTAAAACATAAGTACAGAGTGTGGTCTGCAATTCAGTAAGAAACACAATGTGAGTTTTTAGATAATTACACTTACCTCCATTGGCTATTACCAATTAGCATTTACCATGAACTTCAATGACTATGTAAATCACTACACCTGGCCACTAATCCAGACAAACTCAGACTGCTAGTAGGACATTGGATAATGCATTTCATCTTTTACATGCTTAAAATGGTGACCTTTTTTGTTTGAGATTTTTTTTTGTTTTAAATTTCTTATTGTATTATGGTTTAGAGGTGCAACATACAACAATTATAAAAAATGTTTTATAAACCACAAGAAGTAACTTGCAGTTTTATCTCAAGAAACACAGGGATCTTGAGCAGTTTGATAGATAAGACCAGGATATTCCTTTACAACCTCCTTCATGATGACAATATTGTCTTTAGAACAATTAATATTTCAGTTATTTCACAGGGGAAAAAAATCTATAGAAAGCTCTAATGTAAATAGCAGGCAGGGCACTAAACCAGAATGGCTTGATAAGTAGCCTACTACATGAGCTCATGTGGTAGAGTTTTCTGCACTTCCCTAAGGCAATGCCTTCACCGAAGTGCTTTGTTTCACACTGGGACAGGACTGGACAGGTGGAAGAGTTGTGCTGTGCACCAATTCAGTACTATTGCTATCACATCACTTCTTTCTTTAAGGAAACAGCACTGCTAGGTTGAACCCACTGAAGAACTGGTGCTTTTATCATTTCGCATTTCCGTATTTAAGAAACAGGCCAATAATAAACTAAAAACTGTATCTTGCAGCACGACAGACAGACTTCCTTAAGTTCATGGGTGGCTTTAAGAACAGGATCTTTTTAGCCATTTTTTGTGCCACTTCTTCAGGGTTCCAGGCCACTCTCCTGCGCAGTGTGTACCCATCGCTCCCCCAGCTCTGTGTACGCCGCTGCTGAGCGCCCGTCTGGGCGAAGAGGCGATGCTCGGAGCTGGACGTGGGCTGAGCTCTTCACTACCTCAACAGGTACGCACACGGTCTGGGCTACCCTCAGCGACAGACACCTCCTCGGGGGCCACCGGGGCCACAGGGCACCGACCTGGCCTGCACTGCACTCCCCGTCCGGCGGTCCCTGCCTGCCCCGCGCAGGGAAGCGCCACTCCCCATGAGGCGCCGGCATCCATCACCCACCCGCGCCCTCAGCGCTCACCTCGCGCACCCGGGCGCGGGTCAGCGCTCAGCATCACAGAACCAAGTAGGAAAAGACTCCAAGATCATGGAGTCCAGCCTACGAGCGAACTATGTCAACTAGACCAGCATTGAGTGGTCTTTCCTTAAAGACCTCCAGGCTCGGTGACTCCACCACCGCCTTGGGCAGCCCGTTCCAACGTCTAAAAGCTCTTCCTGCGCAGAACGTCCCAGCAGGATGTCCCCTAGCGCAGGTTGGGAGCGGCTGAGACAGCACCGGGCCCTTCGCGGTACCTGCGCGGTGCGCGCAGCTCCCACCCACCCTCAGCGCGGAGCGGCCGCCGCGGCGCCGCCCCGTCCCGCCCAGCCGTTCGGGGGCGGGGATTGGGCGAGCCCGCCCGTCACTCCGCGGCGGCGGCGCGCAGCGATTGGTCGCTGGCGCTGTCAGTCATCGGCGGGACCGCGCCCGCCCCTTGTTGTCACGGCGCCGTGCGGGGCTGGGGCCGCTCTCGCCGCTGTTGTTGCCGCCGCCGCGGGAGCCCGGGCGGGGAACGGCTCCCCGGCCTCGCCATGGCCACCAGCACCACGGGCTCCACGCTGCTGCAGCCCCTCAGCAACGCCGTGCGCCTGCCCGTCGACCAGGTGAGGATGGGGAGGCGCCCGCCCCGCCGCCGCTCCCGCGAGCTCGCCGGGGAGGGACCGCACCGCGCCCCCGCTCCGCGCCGTCCTGCCCCGCCCGGCCCCCCGCGGCCCCTCCATCGCCCCGAGGGGCCGGGGCGGAGCGGGCAGCGCCCGGGGCGGCGGATGGCCGCCGCTCCTCTCCGCACCCGCGGGCGGGGGGCGCCGGGGCGGCGGCCGCGCTTCGCGGGCAGGTGCGCCCGCCCCGGCTGGTCCAGCATCCCGCCCGCATCCACCCCTGTCCTGCCCGGCCCGGCCTCCCCCCAACTTGTTGACATCGTCAGTCGGCCAGATGTGCAGCCGCAGCTGGAAACGGGGCCGGTATCAGTGCAAGGGATGCAAAGGTTGGGTTATAATTGCAAATGCAAAGCAGCGCGCTGTGCCTGGATGCGCCTGCCGGGGGGTTTACACGCGGTGTTAAATAATGTGCGCCGCACACAATGGTGCTGGGAATTCGTATGTGCTTTGTAGGCAGAGCGTTTCTGTGGTATCTATTGTCCAAGTGATATAAAAATTCCTGAACGCTGTTAATCCTGGTATCTTCATAGAATATCAGAAGATTATAAAATAAGATTAGGAAACTGAGGTTTGCCGAGTTTAATCACTGAAGCTGGACCAGAATGTTTGTTTATTGGGGGAAGTGGTCTAGACCTCCGAATCTACAGAATATTTATGTATTTAGGCATACTTAAGAAAAGTAATTGCCATATAAATTTTGTAGCACTAAGGAATTTCATGCTAGGAATTTTTTTTTTTTTTTTTAATGCTTCATTCATATACCTCTTAAGTGAAACACATCCAAGAAAACAGTCTGTGCTTCAGTAGAGGGGGACTTTGATGGCTTGTTTTTGCAAAATACACCTTATAAGTGAGATAAGTAACTGGAAATGAAACACGGAGGAAGGAGCATGCCTAGTGAAAGTATTTTGGAAGTTACTGAGTTACACGTTCTTCATTTTTCTTCCCCCGTTCCCCAGCCACTTGTTTGAATGGAAGGATGGTTAAGGATATACACAAAAAAAGTGCCATCTAGAAAACTGATGAAACAGGCAAGTTGAAATTGAGCTTGCTGGGATGGAATAGATACTGTGCACCCCTTGCAATGATACCTGTGGCTGGGATCAATGGCACTTCGTGGCTTGGTGCCTCACACCTGCAGGTGGTAAGCTGCTCTTGCCAGGTGCCATGTGGTTATTTCCATAAAATGTGCAGCTTCTATTGGATACTGTAAAACATGTCAGAGTTGACCATCTTTTTGTGGCATGTTGGTGGTGTTTAATTTTATACTCATAATAGTAGTCATAAATTTAATTGTTTATGACAGGGTGTGACTACTGCCAAAATTTTCTTAATCCTGTGGGTACAACATTTTGATGATAATGGAGTTACTTTATATCAAAGCCTGGAAAACTTCCCTGTATTGAATGTTTTGCAACAGATGCTCCTCTAGGGCCAAGAAGTTTTTATAAAGTAGTACGCTTTGAGCTCTGTTGGAGCTTTTGGGAGTAATCAAATTGGAGGGTGGCTAGGCATGTAGTTTAGAAGGTTTGTTATAAGCAGTTGGAAGTCGGAAATATGTTGTTTTTGGACATCAGTGGACTGTACATAATATAGGTCCAGTTCTGTATGAAGAGCAATGATTGTGACGAGTATGAATGGAAGAGCTTCAACATTTCGCTGGACTAAGGAGAACCTATCTATAAAAAACCTGATTTAAAAAAGGAAAGTTTTTTGCAATGTCAGCTCAAGATTCTATCTTGATAGTAAGTTTGTAATACAGAAAGAATGTGCATTGTGTTCAGTGTAATCAAATCAAAGGGAGTGAAGGAGATAATGAGGTCAGGGAAGAAAAAGAAAGTTCTGATACTCTTTGGTGTGTTTGCTCAGAGATTATGTGTGACATTTGGTGATACTATAAGTATATTCAGAATAAAAATGTAGCACTGCTTTGAAAAAATTATAGAAGAATGAAGGTTTTTTGTTTAGTACATTGTTTCTACTAGTTGCTCCAAATCTGTACTATGACTACAGTCTTACCAATATAGCAGCTGCTTGAAATAGGCACTCTGGTATAATACCAGCACTCAGAACTGGTGGACATCAGTAGGGGTTTTTTTCTCCACTCAGTTTCAGTTTTGAACAGAAATAGATAGTAATCTTTATCCAAAATGTTGCTTAAATTGTGATTTAGGTTTAAGCTATTGCTACCTAATTATCCTGCTAAGGCACATAACTCTTGAAGGCAAACTGAGGTAGCATGTGGCCATGTTGCCTTACTCTCTGGTGTTCAAACGAATGGAGAACCTTCCCTATTTGGCAGTGCACGGAAGTAGAAATTTAAGTTCAAGGTGAAATTGCTATCTTTAAGATTAATCAATCAGATCCACATCTCTGTGTGAGAGAAATTGATTACTTTTTTACTTAATGCTTGGCAGAACTAGAGGCAGAGATTTGAGAAGGGTGTTGGTTATGTGCTAGTTGGACATCAGTGCAATATGAAGGGTGAGCTCCATCAGAGCCATTTGACACAACAGTCTTCTCTATGTGCCCAGCTGTGTTGCAAAAGAAAATCTTTGTTGGTTTAACCATTTACTGGACATTTTTTCTTGGGACTAGAGTACTAGGTAGCTAAAGGAAGGGAGAAGAACTAGTTTTCTGTTCCTGTGTGTATCCCCAGATACCTGTGTTAACCTTTCCTTTGGCTCTCATTTTGTCTTGCACCAAACTAACCTAAAGGGCTACTTGGAAAAGCTAATGTGCTCTTTATAAGCTTCTTGGGCCAGTTTTTCTGTTATTTCCAGTCATTTGATGAAAGGGAAGATGCTCCGTGTCAGCAAAAACCTAGAGCAAACTTACCTTTCTTCTGTATTTTGTAGTAGGAAAAAATAAATCACTGCTTGGGATGAAAAGCCTCATAAAAATGGTTTCTTTTCACATATTGGAGAATGCAAATTGGCTGCTGAGGAAAGGAAGCATTCTGTCAACGGCTGTGGCACATTAGGTCCTTAAAGTTAATGAATGAGTGAATAAATATTAATGTACTTTGTATTCCTTGTGTCTTCTCAGGGGACAGGAGGAATAAAGGTGGCCATGTCCTTCCCAACTTGGACTACTTTCCAAGAGAAGTATGGGAAGGTTTACCATAAAATCTTGGCTGCTAGAGTATCACATGTAACATAATGCATTGAGGTTGCAACTTGAATTATTTTATTGCAGTTACATCTGTCACCTAACTGTATTTTTCCTGTCTGTTCTCATGTAATATTTATGGCTCTGCTTCTTTCTTCTTTCTCTGAGGTGAAGCCTGAGAAATAATATGTTGGACTTTGGTCTGTTTCCAATTCTGTTACTACCTTGCTGATTTTCTGTTGACAAATGACTTATCTTGATGTGTCAGCTTACTTGTCATTAAATTGGAAAGATTTAAATTTGCTTTGACAATGATTCTAGGAGACCAAAGCATTCTTTTTGGCTTTTTGGTCACTGTGGGGTTAGGGGAGTACAGAGAATAATCATTGCTTTCACTGCTTCCACCAGAGGGAGCAAAATTTTTTTATTAAAAATGTACAGAAATTGTAGGGGTTATTTCCGCCCTTCATTTGTTGTAGAAATTAATAATTTGCAGTAGAGGAATAGTTGAGCAGGGGAGATAGGAGACTGACTATGACAATAAGCGAACATCAACTTTTTATATGAGTTGTCTAAAAGATTGATCTTGAGATCCTGAAATGTGGTCTGAACTTCAGTGATTATCTTCTAGATAAGAAAAGGAACAAGGTGGCCCCAACTACTAGCAGTATAGATGTATGAGGATATGTAGACAGAATAAAGTGTCATGCTTATGATTATGCACTTGACTTAAACTCCAGGATGTAAAATTAGGCAGTGTTTTTTTCAACGGGAAAAAAAAAGAAGAAAAAGTTCTGTGTTATTTCCACACTTTTTTTTTTTTTTTCCCACTCTGGTTTTAGCTTTTATTTGGTTAAGTTTGCTCATTTGGGTATAATAAATACAATTTTCTATGTGAGTGCCATCAGTCTCCAAAGAATCTAAACTGACTTTTTTTTTATTAAGAATAGACATAAAAATCCAAGTCTTCCTGAACATGAATTGCATAAACCACACAAACTTCATTCATTTAGTGATCATAAGCCAGCTTGCTGTACCTTTACATAATTTTCTGCATGCACTTCCTTGTGCAGAGGGTTATCCAAGTTGCTTTCCTCATGCCCTTAACACACTTGGTTCCACATAAAAGCACTGATGTATGTTAAGCCTGTGTTTCACCTTTAAGCCCTCAAGGAGAGTGGGCAGGAATATTTTTTTTCCTTGTATATAGCTATGAAATATTTATTTCTTACACGCATATGATGTAAGAAAGCTATTTAGCAATTTTTTTTTGTTTTTTTGATGCTTTGGAGATGAGCACAGCTGTAGTTTGGGGAAAAGACAAGGCTTGTAGGTGGAGTAGGGAATTTTGCTGAGAAGCATTATGTGTCTTACTTGCCTGCAGGGTACATCTGAGTATGTCTTCTAGTGAGATCTGTTGTTTCATAAAATTTTGAGCATTAGTAGTGTCTTATCATCCCTTGTTTTCTGCCAAGGCAGCATAAAGTAGCCTCCTGAGGGCTGAAATGTTTTAGTCTGATAAAAACCTTTTTGTCTAAACATGGAATGGATATCAAAATATTTGTCCTGTATAACTGTCCAGAATTTAGATGGACTAACATTTGACTGAAGCAAACAAACTAGAAAAATGAATGAAGTGAAGAGTATCCCAGATTTCCTTCTTTCAACATTGATTCTTAGACCCTTGTTTAAGGGTCTGGTTGTGGAATCTTAGCAGCTTGTTACTGATTTTTCAGATAAGACCCAGGAAATTTATAAGTAGCCGCTGTGAGTAAAATTAGCATTCACGGGTGTGTAAAATGCAAACACTGAAGGCAAGGGAGTAGTAGGATAAACAAATTGTGCCCCTACTTTGCCCTGTACATTTTCTTATGTGCTGCTAGCAACAGTCAGGAGAATGAAGGGTGGATGGCAAAACATGATCTTCTATGATGATAGATAGAGATTGTAATGGGTGAAAAAAAAGATGGAAATAAAGTTCTGTTCTTCATTCTGTATGTGCTGTTCTCAGTGATGTTTTGAATTGTTTGGATTTGCTAGCCAAGTTTTTAGTAGTTTTGTAACTTCCTTTTGAGCTCTTGGAAGGGAGGGAATGTATCATCAGGAGGGTCCTGTACAGTGACACCTTTCCCAGGTTTTACTGTTAGTGGTTTGGTATTGACTTACTCAACAAACAATAGGTAAAGACTTAACTCTGAAAGGAAAAATACATAGAGAAGGATGAAATGGTTGGGATAAGAGGAAAAATTGACAAGAGAAAGTGCCTGTCTTGAAGGAAGAGGTGAAATCTGTCATGAACAGAGTTGGAGAAGAAAGCAAACACTGGGTTATAGTATTAGAAAAGATAGGTCATTTATGAAGTGATAGAAAGATTTAGCGCAAGAAGAAAATAAATCCATGTTATTCAGGTTCATGAATATTGTTGTGAGGATGTAAATTACTGAGCTGCTGTAATTCTTTAATATTTTCAGAAGCAGCAGTGAATTTTGTTCTCTTGCATGCTTTAATAGGGTATGTTTCCTTCAGTTTTTTGTAAAGCAGTGGAAAAACTCAAATATAGTTATACCTAAGGTTTCTACAGTAAACCTTTAAACTAAATCCCCTTCACCTGAATAGGTTATAGTCACCTGCATTGTTTTGTCTCATTCTTTTCACATCCTTATGCAAGTTGTTGAGGTTGTGTATGACAGTACAACCCATTTCTGAATACAAAATGGGGTACAGGAGTTGCAATAAAATCCTGCAGTTCTGGAATGTTGAAAAGAAATAGTGGAGTGCTCAAAGAGCAATCAACAAAGAAAAAAAGATTAGGCCATGAGAAAGATGAAGAGGCCCTTTTTACTGAGTGCATGGTTACCACTGTGTTGCTTTCTGTTTCTGAAGGGTTTCTGCTGCAAATCTCTTGTACCACAGCTATGTTGATCTTTTCTCTCTGTGGGCCTTTTCTTGAGTACTGTGCTGACTTTAAGCAAGAGTTCTGAAAAAGCAATAGAGCTGAAATAGATGAGTCATCTTTATCATTCAGTGGATCTGACATTTGCTGACTTTTTCCTGTTGACTCCTGTTTACCTGTTCTTGTGTTGACCTAATGAAGCACTGCGATACATCCTTTGCAGACTTGATTACAGGATACTTTCTTCACATTTATTATTTTGACTAATGTGCACTTTTCCTGAGTAACGTGTGCCCATTTTTTTTCCTTGTTCTTCTTGAACTAGGGAGTCTAGACTGGAGTTTTATTTTTTCCTGAAAAGTGAGAAGCCAATTAAAAACCTGTTTGCTTGATGTGTGCATCTTCACAGTACTTTTGTTACAAAGAAATTGATGTAGCTCTTCAATATGGATATTTAATTTTCCTTCATTCCTTTTGGAAGTATTTTAGATTCAACATCTGTTGAATCAACATTGCTAGTCTTTTAGCACTTAAGTGAACAGATCTGTTTGAGGATTTCAATTTGTCTGGAAATTTAGAGAAATACTCATTATGCCTACTTGTTTTAAGTGATCATTCTGGTAGCTAAGCCATCTTCAAAGGAAAACTTCCATAGCCCTGCTTTTTATTCCAGACTAATATATCCAGAGGTGAAAAATCTACTTTGGTGTGGTTATAGTGTTGAGTTTTCTGTAGTTGGGATTTTGGTGTTTTCTTCTGTTTCCAGTTGAAGTGACCTAAGCTGCAGAAGGTGTACTTATTCTGAAATGTGGCTTTTGAGTATACTGGTTGTATTACTACAGTGGTATGTTCTATATTGTAGTGCCACCTGTACAGAACATTCTTAAACTTTCTGACCTTTTGGTTGAGTAATGCTCTTGGTTCTACTGCTTTCTATCAATCTTACATATATATATATATAAAAATATATATAAATACACACACATATATAAAATCCCAGTTGTTCAGTTGACTAAACATGTCATTGAAAAATTGAACCAAAGGCCTAGACTAAAGTGAATTGGGTTTTATTCTTCATGGTGGAAAGGCTAGAAAGAATTTGAGGTCATCACAAATCTGCAGAATTTTAGAAGTTCAGTGATGGCTGAGATTTGTAGACGGTCTACCTGTAGAATACACTAGGAAATCATTTTCTGTAATAGAATTGAATGTAAGAGGTCAGGTAAAATATTTTAATATAGAAGTATAATTCTAAATGTTACTAAAAATTATTAAAAATGGGGTTAACTTGAAAAGATGTAATATCTTTGTCCATTGCTTGTGTGGAGTGCTGCATACTGCAGATATTTAAAGGGCTGCTGTTGTGGTGCTTGGAGATGAGGCTTGGCTGATCTCATGGGAATGATTCCTGAATTGGGGAAAGCAGTAAGATAATGGACATGAAGGAATACAGACTGTGTTGGATAGTAATTCGTTCAATACAGAGTGTAATGAGGCCCTCTCCTATTTTTTTTCCTTCCCATGGAGAGCACTAAGAAGCTGACATTTTCAAGATGGGGAATATTTGTTCTACTTGCTAATTGAAATGACTATTGTCATTACCAGATTTGTGCTTGCTATATGGATAAGAGACTTAACTTTCAGTGTCTATTGCTTATTTTAAGATGTATTTCAGTTTTTCACATACTAGGAGAATATAATTGTAGTGAAGTAAGATCTGAATTGATAAAATGTCTGTTTCTGGTTGCATTTGAGAAAGATACCTCCATAGATGTTGGTTATTTTGCTTTATTTTTAAATGCCTAGGAAACTGAGTAGCTTGTGAAGTTTTTGAAAAATTTCAGACACTGTAGTGGTTCTCTGGGCTTTCAAATAAAAACTTGTCATTCAAACACACATTTGAATACCCTGTATTTATAGAGGACAGAGAATAGAAATTTTCAGGTTTCCTGGAGTTGCTAGATGGAGCTTAAAGATTAACTAACAACAAAAGGACAAAAGAATGTAAAAGTATGCACACAGGATGATGAACATAGCTGGAACTATTGGATAAACAGATAATGAAGAATATAGTGGATTTTTGGACAAAGTTCTATCTCAGGAAGTAACAGCTCATTCCCAAAAAAAGTTCAAGGAAAGCTCATCTGTAATATTGAGGCACTTAAGGAGTATGACCACCAGAGACCACTTTAGACAACCCTCTCTAGGACCATAAAAGCACTTCCAATAGGAGACAAATGCATGCAAATTAGATCTAGGAAAAATGATGTTTATGTATTAGCTAGGAAGTGCACTGTAATGAATATGTATGATCATGATGGAATAAATACGCTGTTGTAAAGTTTCACACACACATTTGATTAGAGAAGATATCCTCTGAAAGTGTCCAGCACTGTAATAAAGGCTGCTTTCTAATACTTCAGATTGTGTTATTTTCCAGCTGATTTTGTTATCAGTGTACTGCTATGTGTGACAAGAGTAGAGATTTTGAGTTCATCTCATTATGTGCATGTACACTGTGAATGTGTGATAAAACCCCATGGTTTTAAAATCACAGTAACTGAGTTGGTCTTTGTTTGGATCTGTGTTTTGCCAACATAATGCCAGGCTGTGGTGTTTTGATGTTGTAAACTCTTTTTCCCTGGTAGTCTGATATCTACAATCCATAACTGGCCAAACCAGTTTTTGCTTAACAGAAGCAAGTGGTTTAGGTCCTTATTGTTTCTGAATAGACAAGAAAACAAAACACACAAACAAAAAAACCCAAGCCAGCATTCTTAGTCTCATTTCACCTTTTAATCAAACTTGCATCCTAGATTTTGGGTATTCCTGTGAATAAATAGCTTTTTTTGACAACTCATGGCCTATAATGGTGTATTCTTACGAGCCCATCAGAGAAAACACCCTTCAGCCAATATCTTCCTATCCTTAATGAATTGGTTTTGGTTGTTTTCACTATAAAATGTATATTGGTGTTTCGTTTTACATCATTAGTCATACAGTTTATTTTAGAGTAATTCTGAGTAATGATTAAGTAAGCCTTCTTTGAAAAAGCTTATTGGATTTGATGCTCATTTATTGCACAAACCAGATTACTATTGCCTCCGTCATGTTATTCATAATGTGCTTTGCTCTCTGTAGCATACTTAAGAATTGCAAACTGGAACCCGGGAGTTAATACTGGAAATAGAAATACTATTACTAACCTATGTCACAACTGGATTTGATGTTTTGGACTGAAATGAATTTGGAAAGAAAATGTTTAGGCGCTTACATTAACTCTTTTCATCTGCCAATAAATTAATGGGGAGATGAAGTATGTGTCCAATATTAAAAAACATTTGCCGGTGATGTTGATGTTGACTAACACAAATGTTTAGAGCATGTACTTCAAGGAAGTGGGGGGGTATTAGAGGGCTGTGCTTGGAATTTTCATCTGAATAAGGGTCCCTTCACACTGGATGATGTATAAATATTCAGTAATATAGTCTGCTACAAAGAACATTGTGCCTTAAGACAAATATCTCCCATGCTGGTATGATTTCAAAATAATCACTGCTGCTTATCCTCCATTTCTTCACATTTCACCCATGAAGCAAAGTTGAGACTTCAAAGCAGGAGTGTTAATTAGTTATATTTTCATCATGTAAGGCAGAGTATTAATTGAATAAAATACATTGATAAAATACATTTGAAAGCATTTTTGCAAGATTTATGATGCTTTCAGTTGAAAGAGGAATCTTGTTTCTTCCTGTCATTCAGAAAAGAAGGGTTCTCTTAACTACTCTTAAGTATCTGTCAACTTTATCAAATACCCTTGGCAGTATCTCTGAACTCGTCTTCCTGACATTTCCCAATAAATTGAAGAAAATTACCAAGTGGTTTGATTTTGAGCCTTGTAATGGAATTGCTTTTTTCAGCTTTACTGTGGAAAACGTAACTTCCTTTTTTTTCCCTTTAAGATTAGTACTGCAACTTTGAGGCAGTAGTTGGAAAATTGACATTGGTTTCAAATAAGTCATTCTCGCTTTCAGTTCTTAGCTGTCTGGCATTAAGCAATTATTCTATAATTGTACAAGTTGTTTTTATACTTGAAGAAGGTTAGAAATTGGACAGAAGAATATCCACCAATACTGCCGTCTGGTTGCTGTGGAGAAACATTAACTCCCTTGTATGTTATAACCAACTTTTTGTGAACTCTTGTAGATGTTTTTCATTCCTCAGCTCATTGTTTTTGTGGGAAAGGAGGATAGTTTTGACCTAACTATGAGCAGAAACAAGAAAATAATGCTTAAGGAATAAGACACAACTGATGCTTCATTAATTGTGGTAAAGTTTGGCAATTTTTGACGAGTATGTGTTAACAAATATCATGTGTGAAGAGGTTTGTGTTTAAAACGTTACTGCTCAAGTGGCCCTACAGATTTAGAATAAACATGAAAGCCTTGGTTTTAAGGTCTCTGTAAGGTGTATGTATATTATTCTGTCTTGATCTCCTAGCTCTTGCAAGAGCTCATTTTAAAGTGGTTTTGTAGTTCATATTCTATTTCTTTTCCTAAAAAGTCTTTTTTTCCTCTAATAGTCATGGATATTGAAAAGAAGAGCAAAAGGCTGGAGAAGAGTCATGCTGCGTAGTGTACCTTGCTCACTGGCCCTGTCAGACCCAGGAGGAAGCATAGGTCATAACTTTGTGGTAGAATGGAGGGCCAAAAATTACTATAGAGGGAAACAAGTTATTGCACACCTCAGAAAAACTGAATTCCAGGGGGTAAATGTACCATGGTGTGGCTAAGAGGGGTACTCCTAAATCTCTATCTGCAGAATTGCTGTATCCACAGGTTCTTGAATTTTGTATGTAGAGCATCTTAAACTTTTTATTTTAGGCTCTGCGCATGATCAGGTAGGCCTCAGTGCTTCTGCTTCTATCTGGGTAATCTTTCTTCAAAGCCTAATTCATCAGCACTAAAAACAGAAGTGTCTTCTTATTTTTCTGCAGGAATAACTTAGAAAAAATGCACTAAAGAACAAACAGACAAAAATCCACAGAAAAACACAAACCCCCAAACAGAGCCCTCACATCAGCTTGAATTTATTTGAAGTGTTGTATTGAGGCCACAGGCATTCACTGCATTTTAAAGCTTTGAATACTTGTTTTTCTTCTTATTAGAGAAAATTTGTTAAAAATGAGAAAATAGAGATTCACCAAGATAAGGTAACTTGCAGAGTTTGTGTGGGTTGTTGGCAGAAAGAATAAAATGCAACATTCCTGGGTCATGTTTGGTGCTTCACCTGCTAAACCACTGTTTCTCTTGTGAAGTACTTTGTTGTAATTGTTGTTCTTTGGTTGTCTCTCAGTACCTTGCTATAGCTGGTAAGCAAACTTTGTGCCATTGTGTTGCTGCTTTTCAGTGGATTATTAGTAGGCTGTACAGTATGGGCCTGTATGATTAACTTGTGCCATCCAGTTAGGAATTATCTGTGTCAGTAAAATTCCCTCTCTGCTTTGGCTGCTTTTCTGAATGAGGCAAATGCCTTCTGTGCTGTGAAGTAGCAGGATTCTGGAGGCCTTGACTGCAGCAATTGGCTTTTGATAAATAAAATATATTAAAATACAGCTGATATGAACAGGAAGTTTAGCCTACAATCTGAATTAGTAGAGAAAATATGCATGTATTAAAATTAGTTATGTAGAAGAAATAAAATTTTCTTCTGTATTTCATTTTAATGTGGACTTAAATTTCTTTAACGATTTATTAAAGGTGCTGTGTTGTAAAGTTGGAGACTTCCAGGTCTTCAAATCCAATGTTATGCTAGAATTTCCTCTTGATGATGAAAATCCTTGTGACGGTGACCTTTTTCTTTTTTTTTTTCTTTATGTTATGAATTGATTGCTTAAATATTTTTTCCTTAGCAATAACTTTGTTTTTACAAAAGCATGGCATAAATTACATTTCATTCTTTTAAAATACTAAAATAAATGTCCTTAAAAGTTACATACTTTCTGTTGACCTTTGCAGAGATCGTGCAAATGGTGAATTTCTTATGTAGATAGCTTAGTGCAGTTAACAATATAGTGGACTTGTATTTTGTGTAGCTACTCCAAATATTGAAACTGTGAATTTGTGTTCATGTTTTACTATTTCATTTGGCATGAGTTGTACCTGTGAACTGCAGTGGTTGTATGACTAATTTTGAACCAAAATAGTGGATTTAATTTTGAAACTGCTAGGCTACACACAGCAGGATCTGTAATAGCTTAGTATGTGTTACACACACTCGCATCATCCATTTCTGAATAACTAGTGGTGATAATTTACATTATAGTTGCATGTTTTTATTCTTATTTGCACATAACTTTCCACTACACATTGCTCTCTCTCTAAGATTTTGAGGTGTTATTCTAATTGGCCAAGCTGTTGATATCCTGTACATGAGGAGGAATAAAAAATTCTGTTTTTCTCATACATGTGCTAAATTGTAACTGCTCAGGGTGAAACTTGCCATTCTACGTCAAGATTTTTTTTTTTCGCCCATGACAGCTCAGCTTTAAATAGATCTTGGTTAGGTTTTTTTAATATTCTGTAAAATTGAAGCTCCTTATTGGAACAGGTTTTATGACCTCATGGAGGAACATTAAAATTAGGTGTGGAGCATGCATTGTACAGCTTTAGGGAACGTGTTTTCTTTGTTCTTTGTGGGTGTTCTGCTCACATCTGACCAAGTCATATGGTATTTAGAAAGTTGTGTTTTGCCCATACTCACAATATTATAAGAGCTTGACATAAGCTTTCAAAAGGTACACAAGTATACTATTCCCAATGTTGAAGTTTGTATATATAACATTTGCCAACAAAATCACTGCTTGGCTGAGTGCCTGGTTTTCATGGAAGCTTTCAAGGTGGTGATGTCCAGCTCTGCCCTTGTTCCTGCTCATTTGCTGTCTGTTCCTTTTGTCTCTTAGACAGCCAGATAATTTTTGTCACCCTTTCAAGGCAAGCTGTGTATGTGAAGACAAGTTCTTCATCTGTCTCATTGTGTGGATACAATGAAGCTGTCTGTCAATTCCACACTGCTCAGCATGGCTTAAGATGAGAGATGAAGTTAGGAAAAGGCTGAAAATTAAATTTTGGTATTGTTTACTAAGCCAAGTAGTGCAGTACAGAAAGAAGTGTTTCTGTGGGATGAAGTGGTTGGCATTGAGGATCCAACATGGGTGCTGTAGGTTTTTTGCCTAGGTTAGTCTGTGGGCTAAATGTTCACTTGCATTTGGAACAGATATTCTAGTTCAGTTTAGTTTTAAAGAAATCAGGTTTGTGTATCCAGACACCATTGCACAGAACTTGCAAAGCACATGAAGTGCAGATAACTGGGAGGCTTCAGGGGCCCCCTCTGATCTGAACTAAGCCACTGTGGAGATGCACGAATTATCTCGCTGCTGGAGTTGGAAGTGCATGCACTGGAATTTAGGAGCCCACAGAGTCTGTTTCTCATTCTACTTCCTGTAGTATTGGCAAGGGATGAAACTTCTTTCCATGTGGAAGTGAGTACAAGTGGCAGAAAAGAGTGCTGTGGACTGAAAGCCACAGCTAAGTTTTGATTTTTGTTGTAGAAATTCTGTGTTTTCTTTTAAAATGTAAGTAGTCAAGTATTCAAGATATATGCCAAGTGAATATATAACCTGTGATAGCAGATGCTCGAAAGTCAGAATCACTGTCAGATGACGATTACCTCTGTGACTCTAACACTGCCTAGCAGTGCTCACAAACTCTTCCATATGGGCTTCTTTATTTGGAAGGCAAATCACTAGTAAACCAGAGGGTTTTTGTGAACTGGAGAAAAATAGGGGAAAAAAAATAGATTGTAGTGATGACTTTAAATTTTGCTTGCATTTTGAGATACTTTGGGCCTGATTTATAGGCATGCTGGATAATCAGAATAGCAGCTAAATTTATATTTTCAAAGTACAGTTGCAGTTGAAGTTCTGTTAAAATCACTGACTGAAAAACTAGGCACTGAGTATGTGAAATTGAGCAACCAAAGTTAGTGGGCATTTATTTTATCCTTGGGGCTTTCATAATGTTTGCGCTCCCCATTTACCTTTAGAACAGGAATACTGATCTTATGAAATTATTGCAAAGTTTGCATTTGTTGTATATAGTCTTACCATGTTATGGGCAGAGCTGCATAAAATGTAAAGTTTTTATATTCAGTGTAGAATGCAGATGGTAAGCATTTAATGGGTCACAGGATGAGGGCAAAAACTGGGCAATTGTCCATTTGCTGAATGAATCAGAAATACTACTGAAGAAAACAGAATAAAGCAGCAGAAAGAATACAGTCAGAAGTAGGTATGTATAAAGGTTAAACTCAGGTTGCATGGCTTTCAAACCTTAACTGCTGCATAGCTTGGTTTTACAGATACATATTTAAAGCTCTGGGGCTTTACAAGCTCTGCAGAACTCTTGATGCTTTGTAATCTGCACTTTGGTGCACTGAGACAAGGATAAGAATACGATTGGTAAGCATAGAGTAGAGATGCAAGGTGGTGTGTGACTATTGTGGTGATGCCTTAGATTTCCAAGTATTGTATATGTTTGTGCCCTCTTTTTGGGAAGAGCACTTGAAAAATACCCACTGGCAGTTTTGGATTCATTTGTGAGGAAGGCTTTTGGAAAAGGTTTGTGCTGCTTGGGTCACTTAGTTTTGTGTTTGAAAAAGTGACATAATAAATTCACATCCCTGGAAGTTGGCTTTTGGGGTTGATCTTAAGGTATGTTATCCTGCATTTTATTGGTGTTCTCAAAATATTCTTCTTGGGGAATGTGTTCTGGTGGTGTTTTTTGTTTTTGTTTTTTTTTTTAATGGGGTTTTGTTTGTTTGTTTTTTAATTAATGGAATGCTGTTTTTCAGATACAGATTTGATCATTAGAGTAAGTAGCTAAACAAAGAGCAAGTGCCCAAGAAAGGTACCCCTTTTTCACTCTCTACCTGCTGAATCCTTTCTCAGGTTTGCTTTTTGTGTTTTGTGTGAGGATTTTGCACATTTCTAAACTTGTATGCTCATCCTGAATTGTGAGATTCAAGGTTTGTTGTTTTGTTAGTGTCTCCTCTTATAGAGTTGATGATACAGGCCAGAAATGCCAAGCACTTCTACCCTTTTCATAGTAGTAGGAGCCAGATGATGACTTTTCTTTTTCCCTGGGTCTTGCTAGCTTGCTTTTAGTGCTAATCTGAAAAAGAAGGACACCATGTGATACCAGTTGGTAAATTATATATATTGCAGTCAAACACTAATGTCTGGGAATTCAGACATTAAAACTAGCTAGTGTGTCCATTTCAGGACAGGTGTTCATGCTCGTTTCTTCCCTCTGTCTCTTTAACTCAACTTCACTATGTATCTGAATGTGCAACCTTATCTGTCTCATACCCCTTCTAGGCTGTTAAGCATGTGAGTTCTTTGGGTCAGAAATATGCTTTGTGGGTTATATAGTATAATTTCTGTAACAAGTATTCATACAAATGTTGATACTGAATTAATAATAATTTTTTGTTTTAATTTTTTTCCTTACTCTTTTTTCTAAAACATTATCAGTTTGTTTCCCTTTCAATGGTTCACTTGACTGTTTTGTATGAAACTTTTCCACTAAATCCATAGAATCATCTTGAGTAATAAACTTCGCTCTGTTTCATTTGCATCATTGCTTATAAAGAAGAGAAAACAGGTCAAGTTATGCCCTGAAATAATATCTCCTCATTTATTTAGGATTTTTCAAATACTGTTAAAAGCATAATAGAAATGTGGTAGTAAGAGAACGGATGGAAAAGTGTATGTGACAGTTAAAGGGACAGTTAAATTTAGGGAACTGTGCCTATTAAAAAGGACAGCCCTGCCTTTTGAGTTTCTTTCCCTGCTAGCACTTAATGTTTTAACTTGGTGTTACAGGTTTTGGAGAGTTGTTACAAGAATGAGTGTTCTGTAGTTGTTGTTTTAATTGCTACTTTAAAAATGGCCATGTTTGCGTACTCTGACCTTTACCTATTATGGCCTGAAACTTGGTTGAAAAATGATAAAGGAATGGACAAGCTGAATTATGGCACTGCAAGTGTGCACTGTGTTGCTGCAAACATCAATATTAGGCTTGCTGTCACGAACATAAAAATAGTCTTGTCATTGTACCCTGTGGTGTTAAGATTTAAGTATGTATTTCAGCTAAGTGCCGTCAAACAGTCTAAAACACTGTTGTGCAGAGGATCAGTGAAGCATGCAGGATGTACAAGTTTCTTTTATTGAAGTGCTTAGGACCTGAAGCACTGGTTCCTAAGCTGTTGCTTGTGATGACTTGGGATGCCACTATTAGACATGGAAAATTGTTAGGCAGTTTTCTATGTGAGTAAAAAATAAAATCTATGAAGTGAGAAATGTTACTTTCTAAATAAAATAATTTATCCAGCTTTTTGTAGCTTAACTACTACTTTTGGTAGTGGTTGCTGTATTTGAGGAATTTCTTTCTTTATTTTGCCCTTACTGTTAAATTTTTTTTCAGGCCATAATCAGAACAATTCTTTCTACTCACTGATTCAGTTTTATTAAATTCTGCTTTTGCTTTCAGTGCCTTAATGTCTTTAAATATTTAATATACAAGAAATTTTCAATCTTCTAGAATAAATGGCCTGGAGGGAGGAAGAATTTCTGAAAGTATCCTACTTGAATGTAAAAGAAGAAAATGCAGTGTGCAACCAAGCTGTTTATCTGATTGCATAGCACTGAAATGCATTTCATTGAGCCCTGCTTCTGCACAGGCTACGGAAGTGATCTGTCAGTGATTTTTGGAGCTGATCTATTAATTCAAGTCCTGCTCACTTAAAAAAACAAATAAAACTGCAGCTCAGAAATTCACATTACTGGGAGAGTAGAGGTGATTTAATGGTTGATAGTGGTTTGATATTCAGAAAATCTACAGCAAAAGACGTCATTTTCTTTTCTTGTTTTATGCACATAGTGCCTTGTGTTTGATGCATCTTTTCCTCTGAGCTGCTCAGGGGAGCACTGGTTTATGCTTTGGCTAGAGAGGGACTCACGGGAGAAGCTCTTAGACATGCTGTGGTGAAAGCCATGGCAAAGCTACAGGTTCTGCAAACTGTTAAAAATGTGTAGATATTACTGCTAATTTTAAATGCACACTTGTGTGAGTTCTTCTTTCTTTTCTTTTTTTTATGCAGGTCAACTTTGTAGTGTGCCAACTGTTTGCCTTGCTTGCGGCTATTTGGTTTCGAACATACCTTCATTCAAGCAAAACTAGCCCATTTATAAGACATGTTGTTGCAACACTCTTGGGCCTTTATCTTGCACTTTTTTGTTTTGGATGGTAAGTTGCACTTAAATTAATTTTTCAGGAACTTGTAAATTTTTATTTTTGTGTTATGAAAAACTTTATTGCCTAATTCTGTTGGGGTTTTTAGCTGCTGCAAATGTGCAGAATTCATCCTAAATATTCTGATGAGGTGCATAAATTTTGAAAGATCATCTGTTTGCGAACTGGTTTGTGAATTGGCTGCCTGTGGTTTTGGGATGATGAAGCAGGTGCAGTTTGTTTAACTTCTACAGCTTTTTTTTCTGTAAACTTGCTGGAGAAGTATTCTCTTCAGGCATAGCATAGATGCAGTGACTAGGATAATTCCCCATAAATACTCATGGCATGAGATAACTCAGTCTCTTTTTCTGAATATTGAATATAATGTAACTTTTTTAAGGAAGAATTGCTGGAACTGTGAAGTATATCTAGTGACACTCCTAGTAGTATAAAACACCTGGAAAAGAGCTGGCTTTGACTTCAGACTGTTTCATGGCTTTTTTTTTCTTAATGATTTGGAGGGAAGATGTGATTTTTTTTCAAACATATTTTGTGTGACTGCTGTTTTCATATCTTGATCTTTTGACAGTGTAGCAAGGGAGAATGTTAGTAAACTTAGAAAAGGGTATGCATTTAGTTTGGTGAATATTTTTTCTTCAAAAAATAATTTACTAAATGGCTCGCATCTTCCCAAGGTGGTGTGAGTGTCAGTTTCATTTTATTGCATTGTAAACAAGGTGCTTACTTACCTTCAAGTGTATAAGACTTATTTATGCTGACTGTTATAGAGTATTACTGAACTAGGGGGAATTCATCAAGCTGCTGTGCAGGTGGGAAGCTCCACATGTGCATGCATCTGTCTCTGCACATGCAGAGTGTGTTGGCCTGTACTTTGGCATGTTGCGGAGATCTCCCAGCATTAATTGATATATATTGTTTTTAAATTTTAGGAAAGGAAATCAGTAGCCTTTATTCTTTAGATTTACATGCATGATTTACTTTTATATAAAACTCTAGTATGCCCGTCCATATCTTAAACATGTGGCCCTGGTATTCTGCTTTGAGAGAACGATCTGATCTCAAAGACTTCCAGTCTTAGCACCACAGACAAAGAGGAGGATATGGGAGATAGGAGGTACTACGTGAGGATTTTTTTGAGAGATGTGTAAGCTTAGAAGCACATTCTGTTTCCATTGCTTTAGAGAAGCATAAATCATTAATTGTAACTTGTAATTAGAAAGCGCTAGTAATATATTCACATATGAATTTTGGGTATGGGAGATTTTGGAAAGAAACAACCTCTACTCCCAACAGACATAAATAAAATTTTGTGGGGAACTTCTCACTGGCAATATGCCCTGGAAAAAAAAAAAAAAAAAAGCTTTCTGCTGTAGTAGAAATCCACATTATTCTAGTTTGCTTTGGATCTTACTTGAATCTGTTATATTAGCAATTAATTTCTATTTCGCAGTTACGGAGCTAAAAACTACTTAAAAATGATGAAAACATAATTTGAGACATTGAAAGTACACATTCTTTCAAAATTGGTACTTCTGCCATTGCTTTTTTCTTTTTATTAAGCACATGTTATACAAGCAGGTTTTTTGGTGGTTTTGGTTTTTTTGGTTCCCCCTTTTCAAGAAATCAAGTGTGCATGCAGGTTACAAGCCCCTGGTATATCTTCAGTGACTCTTGGATTGTGCTATGACTTTTCTTATAAAGAAATGACGTAGCACGATCCATGACACATATGTAACAAGAGGGAAACTGTTACCGTTTCATTATATGGTGTTACTAGTAAATGTAGTAACTTGTAGATAAAATCATACCCATTTAAATGTGGGAAGTAGTTTGTAATCTGCACCCTTTTAAGGACATTTTGAAGTAGTTATGTTGTAATCTTCAAGTGTGTTAGTTTTCAGTCACTTTTGTAATACTTGTGATGATGATAGAGGAAAGGAAGAGAAGCACTAATAGCATAAAAGGCCCAGAATATGTACCCTTTGTATTTAGTTAAAAATCACTATTCTCTGTAGTATCTCAATATATCCCTTTGAATGTTTGAATCAAAGAACATATTCCTATTGTTAACAGCTCTGAAAGAAATGTTTTGACTGTAATCCTGGTATGGTACTCCTTCTCAGTCCACACTCTCTTAGGCTTTGATACCTTAGTCTCCTTTCTCTGTATAAGAACAAACCTCTTAAGTTTTTGTCATTTTACTAATGCCTGTCTTTGCTATACAATATTGCTAATACTTGGCAGATAAGAAAGCAAGTAAATACTTTTAAAATTGACAATTACTATATTAAAATGCACACTTGGATTTTAGGTAGTCCTATCCTAAATGAGACTTAACTAGGAGTGAAGCATAGGCGCATGTACAGATTGGCTCTTCTGTAAAACGTCAAGATTTTTCAAGGTTAATTCATGTCCAAGTGACTTGTTTTGCCTCAGTTTCTCATGTGTAGGATGAAGAATTTTAGTTGGATTGAACTGGTTTTCTTGTTGGAAATCTTTGAAGTAATTTCCTTGTGAGTAGAGGAGATGGGGAATTAGGAAATTGTTGGTGATAAATTGAAAGAAAACAGCATCACTGTAGCAAAATGGCTGCTTTTTAGGCTTCTTTTTATGGGAAAAAAAATTCCCGAATTAGATGAGTTGTGTCACTTGAGCATATGTACATGTGGTACTGAGGTACTTAAGGTACCAGAATGAAAGAAAAATCAAGTTACTGAAGATCAGCTCTTTTCCCCATTCACTGGCACTGCTTTGATAGCAGTGCTGTACAGCTTACTGAAGTATAATTCCTTCAAAGACCAAAACAAACCCCCAAAGCAATGGTGTTGGGATAGCTGTGGTGGTAAACTGTGGAAAACAAACGAGGAGCTTAGAACACCTTTGTGAAATAAATCTGTGGCTTGTTGATGTGTAGAGCTTTTTTTTTTTTTTTTTGGTGTGTGTGTTTTTTGTGACCATCACCACCATCCATTTAAAAGTTCCTGACAACCTGGGACAAAGAGGCTGGCTGGACACAGTCACTGTTTCTATTGAGTGGGAAATCTTACAATATTGTGGATACTAAGAAATTGTTAGCCTTATCTGAAATATCTATTGCTGTAAATGGGTAGAATGATGAATATGGAAATTAAACCACAACTTTCATGTTTACAGTTATTTACTCAGGAAATAATGCCAAATGGGAGTATTAGAAGACATATTCTTTGTATTTTAAGAATTGAAAAAGAAACATTTGCAATATCCTCAACTGAGCTGGAGCATTCTAGCTAGGTGTCTAGTTTTTGTTCATTACTGCTCTCTGTGCCATGCTAAAGGGAGAAGTTCTCAGCAGAAGGAAGGGTAGCAGAAAACCTAATTAGAATAAAAGGGGGATTTTCTTTGGGAGCTGTTATGGCTTTAAACTTTGAACCTCTTTAATTTCACAATGAATGCATGCAGTTGATTGTCATTAAAGAAAATGCTATGAAGGTTTACTTTTTTCCCCCCCTAGGTATGCCTTACATTTTGTTGTACAAAGTGGAATTTCCTACTATATCATGATCATAATAGGAGTGGAAAATATGCACAAGTAAGTTTCTATTCTAAAATTTATTTCATTTTGCCTTTACAAGAATGCTGCTGTTGAGAGTTTTTTTTTGTAATTGTGCATATATACCATAATTCTAATTGTATAATAACATTTCAGTATTTGAATTCTCTAACCATGGTTTTATTTTCAGGTGAGAAGATGGCTTATTTGGAATTTTTGCCAGCTTTTTGAAATATTTAAAGCTCATTAAAATAATACCCCACTGAGACATATTTTGTGTTTACATATTCTTATTTTTTTATCATTGCTTAATCTTAAGTATTTCTGGGTGTTGACAAATGACAAATGTAGTTTGAAAACAGCGAACACTAGTAGATGGAAGATGTCTGAGCAGAAGACAATTTGGTGAGAAATTTCTCAAGGAACCAAGTCCTTATAATTCCTTTATTTTTTATATCAATATGAGTGCTGTCTTAGGTTTATGAAACAAATATGGCATTATTTTAAGTTTGAATGCTTGATTATATTAGCAGTGTCTGAATCCATATAGAAAACACTTGTTTCTCTTTTTCAGTCCTTCTTAAAAGCAGGGAAGACATTTATTACTGTATGCATATGTTTTACTATTCCAGTAGCCTAGAGATCAGAAACAAATTAGATTCCCACTGTGTTAATTCCTGCATAAATGTTTAGTAAAATTGAAAATCCTTGCTTGAATAGGTTCCTGAAGTATGTGAGCCTGTGAGAAAAATGCTGGTAGAAAAATAAAAGAGGAAAATTGCTTTACACAGAAAACACAAAGCCAGGGCAGCCTTAGTTCATGATCTGACCTATTAGAATACTCTGCTGAATTGTCCTGTGATAGTGAATGTAATTTTATTGTCTTTTAAAATATCCCATATTAAGCTCTCATGTTCAAGATTTTCTTCAAAGCCTCATGTATTCAAACTACTATGGATGTGAAAGAACCTCATTGGTTGGATAGCTGGTTTGTAGACAAACAGCTTCCTGATTACTGGTTGTTGTAAAGCAACTTGTTCATGTAAATTTCTCTTTAGACATTCAACTGTGTAAGCTAGAACTTAAGTTACTTAATATTCTAAAATAAATTGTTAGTGTGGTTAAATGCAGCAAAGGGAGGTGCCAGTCAGCAGCACTTTGGTCTTTACCATAACAAGGTACACAGGCTTCTCAAAAATGGAAATCCAGCAGTGGTTTACATTCCTGATAGTGTGAGACAGGTAGGCAGATTTCCTGCACTGTGGCAAGGGAACACTAATTCCTGATCCTCCTAATTCATACCGGCTGGTTTAACTGCATGGCCTGATCTACTGAGATGTTGGCTGTGTTATGCACAGCTGTTACTGCACAGCTGGGAGGGGAAACCGAGATTTGATTACAGAGCTTATATTGCTTTGTCACCATATGAATTAGTCTGACATTGGATAAAGCTAAAAAACTCCTCTTTCAGTGGAAGACAAAGAAAATGTAGGAGTCATTTGTTACTTTAAATTGTGGACAATGTGTGGATGCTGTATAGGAAGCTCCAGGAGTCACCTCCAGTAGGTGATATAGGCAAGATTACAGAAGGTTGCTCCCTCCACTGCTGGAGTATCCCAGAAGTGGTGATGCCTGTACCTAAGGAATGCACCAGGTACACTTCATTTTCTGTCAGTAAAATGCCATTTACAGCTTTCTGTTTGGCAGTCTGAATAGAAACCAATGTGAATTACTCCTCTCCCCACCTAAGTGTTTGTCTTTAGGCTATGGATGTGTCTCATGGAGCCCAGGGGAGATAGAAGGTTAAGTACTGTACAGCAGAGTGCAGCTGGTACCAGATGGCCTCAGGACTGGAGAATGTAAATGTTTTAGTGGGGGATGTGTGTACAACTAATCGTAGTACTTGTATATACCTGCATAGCCCCAGGTTTGGGATTTACTTTTTGTATTGTAGAGGGACCCATTGGCTGGCAGTTCTATTTAGAGGTTTCCTGCATTGTTCAATGAACATCTTAACCTTGGAGTTAAACTTCAAATACCTATATGTGATGTAAATGGATTTTGTATTGGAAAAGCACTTATGTAGAAAACATATTCATCTATTATCTAAATTTATTCACTGACCTAAGTTTCCTTCTTTTCCCTGCCCTGCTGGCTGTTCTGCAGATTTCTTGAGTGTATAGATAGGAAAAACATTACTGCTCTCCTTGCTGTTTTCCCTACCTGCTAACATAGCTCCTCGGGTTCTCAGGCATCTCTAAAAATTGCTTAAAAAAGAAAGAGAAAACTAAATTTTTAAAAAATGCTATCAGTTCAGTTGCTTTGCACTGGTTATACAAGCTTCCTTACCCTCCTAAGTGAGGAGAGGTTTTAGATAAATTTTTGTCTTCTCCAAAGCATTTTACCTTTCATGGTAGCTGTTGTGTCTGCTATTCTGTGGTTCTGCTTGTTTTGATGGACATAGAGTTCTTTGTTCTTTGTTCCTATGCCCATGTATGTGAGCTGTCTGAACATGCTAATGGAAAGAGATATTTGAATTTGAGTAAACAAACTTTGGTTGTAACTGTCTGGTATCTGTGAAGGGGCTTCCTGGTCATACCTTTCTTGGAATTTTGGAATGTTAGGCTTCAATAAGTTCCCTTATGCTCCAAGCTAGAGCCAGGACTGAGGGGAAGGCTCCCCTTTGCCTTCACTCCTTTCTATGGGGTTGACAAACAATGGGAGACATAGCAAAGGAGGTGTGGAGGAGATTTGATTGTTTTATCTAAAAAATCTCAGATTAGAGCCAAATCAGTATTGATCATCTGAGTAAACTAATGCCATTGGCATGAATATTGTGGCACTTAATTTGTCAGTCAGGTGTTTAATAATGCTGAATGTCATGATTTTTCTGGTGCTTACCTAGAAATCAAACTTGTATTCTGAAGATTGTGAATGGAAACACTGACTAGCACCACGTAGTGATTTTCTGTATGCTGGAGATTGGGTGATTACAAAAATCACCATGTAAATGGATTGTAAATTATCTATCTTCAATTACTTGAAAAATAAGCACTTGTTGAAGTTAACTGCTGTGAAGGAATTTACTAGTAATCCTTGTGAATGTCTTCTGAAAGTATTTGCTCTAAGTTGCTATTACGAGTTCATCCACTTTGATAACTCCCTGTAACACTCCAGGCTGAGCCTGAATAGAACTCAATGCATGACTTCAAACAATGAATGTATAAGTAGAAAAATAACTTGATAGATTATCCTTCCTAAAATATGAATGTTTAAATGTAAAGGCCTTTAATGAGCATGTATTTTGTAATGACAGGAATGGAGTGAAAAGAGAACTGCAATTTCCTTACCTGTAGTGCCTATCACTTTTTACTGTACTTCTAAATAAGGATTAAATACATTTAATCTTGGGGGCTGGGGTGTGGTGTGTATGTCCCTACAGAGGTATAGGGAGAAAGAAGGATAGGAATCATCTAGTATCTGCTGATTTGTAAAGGTTGCTATTTAAGTAGAGAGGCTGAAAAAGATAATTCATAAGCATTTTTAAACTGTTATAGCCTTCTCAGTTGGTTTGGTACAAAAAAGACATATGCTGCCTTAATGCAACTAGGAAAAAAAATGTGATTATATGCCTGTATTTCCAGAGAGAAAAGTCTAAATTAGTCTTTTTCTTAAATCCCCACTGCCTTTTAAAAGTTTTATTTCATTTTATGCTTGATTGCTGATGTTACTCAAAAGAACAGAGTTCTCAGAAGAGCAGGGTTTTTAAATAGTGCCATTGGCATATAAAACTTCTTTTATCACTCTTGCAAACTCAGGTAAGAAAAAAAATTTGGACTTCTGTTATAGGAAGTAGCTATACTAAATTGAGTATTGATGTTTACCTGAAGAGGAGGGTTCCCTTACTTCCTACACTGTGTGGTTTCTGTAAGCTTGTGGAGGACAACCCTATCTTGGAAGGAAGCAGTAGTGTAAAATAGCCTGGGTGTGTTAGAAATCTGTTGTGCTGGAGTAGCTTTTTGGCTTGCATATAGATTTTTTTTTTTTAATCTTTGTGCTCAAAGTGAAGCTGAGCACAATCAGTCAATCAAAACAAGTTGATAAAGTTGTTTTGGGGCTCTGTATTTGTTTGGTAATCTCTGTGGCATCTATACAGACACTTCTTCAAGGCACATTACTCTGCCTGTCATGCTGCCAAGCAAGTTGACTGTTAGCAAATGAGCTCTGAGTCATGGTATCATTGCTGCATGGTTTATTACCTCAACAAACTATTGATGTCAAATAAATCAGGCTCCCTGCAAAATGAAGTGGCAGAATAAATTGTACCTAGAAGAGTTCAGTGAAAGCTATGTTCTTCTTCAGCTCCTGGCAAAGACAGCCACTAATAAGAGATGATTAAAAATTCTGGTTGCATGGCATTCACTGAATTGAGACAGTGGTGTTTGGGATAAAGAAATTATGTGCAAGGGTACCATATATTACAGTAAATTTTCTTCTTTAAGAGCCTAATTATCCATGCTTTTTTATTCTTTGGTTAAATTCCTTGCATTTGAGACAAATTTCACTTGATTAATCACTACAAGCTCAGCAAACAATAATTTCATTGTTCTTAATGAAACTGCTGGCTGTAAGCTAGGCAAGTCAGATTTGCCTGCAGAGCAGAACTGCAGGTGATGGTGTATGAAGTGTCTGAATTGGAGCTAAGAGATGATGACCCTTGATATCAATGTACTCCAAACCATAAAAGTTCTGTTTGTGGTTTTTTTTTCCCTATAAGGGAAGGTAGATGTAAATAGAAAGCATTGGTATTTAAGAAATACAAACATCTTAATTTTAAAATCCAGTGTCTCGATTAAAGATGTTAAGTTTAATATAGCTTTTAAAGCTGATCAGTTTTGCAGATCAAAGGTCTTTACTGGGAGTTAAAGATAAGATCAAAGAATCATAGAATAGTTGTGAAGGGAAGTGTTTCTGACTCCCACCCTGTGTGTTCAAAACAGGATCAGCTAGAGCAGGTTGCTCTGTGAAACCCAAGTCTTCCTTAGTACTGTCATGATCCTGAATAGTTCCAGTTGTCATAAGCATGCTAGTCATTTCCTTTTGGTGTATTGCTGCAATGATTATTATAACTTGAAATTTATTTGAGGTGACTTCATGCAGCTTAGTTTTCCCATCTGATCTGAACTTGCACAAAAGCTTTTTATGCTTTAATTTTCCTTCACCCAATAATTGTCCAGATTTGGTATTATTAACTTAAATTGATCAGCCTCATTTCAACTTGATGTGAAATAAACCAGCTGTACTTGAGATAGTTAATTCAATAGGAGGAGACCATGTTAGGCAACAAGTAGTAGCATGTCTGTCTTTCCTTTTTTTGTAAAAGATAGCATCAATAATAAAAAGAAGGGTGAGGGCAAAACACATGAAATAAAGAGTATGCCAAGAAAAAGTACAGAAGTCTGTTGTAAATGCAGGTGAACTCGGTGGGAAGAAATGATGATGTCTGACTCCAGTTCAGAAGGCTGAATGATTTCTTTATTATAACTATACTATAATACATTAATATACTATTTAAAGGAGATACTAAAACTACATACCTACTTTTTCTACCATATCTAACTCCCTTACAACTTGTGACACTCTTGCCAGAGTCCAGACACAGGTGGATTGGATTGGCCATCAGGCTCAAACAATCCTCACCAGAATCTAATCAAGCAATTGCCCCAGGTAAACAATTCTCTAAACACATTCCACATGGGAATAACAAGGAGCAGAAATATAAAATGTTTTCTCTTTCTTTCCCCTGTGCTCCTCTATGAAAAATCCTGAGAGTGTGCCTGCCGCAGAAGTCTTGTGTCTTTAAGTCAGTAGCAACAGGTGGAAGCCAGGCTGAGTAACAAAGACATGTCCTAGGAGTATTTGACACTGCAAGGTGGTTTTACTTTAAATTAACTGAAGTTAATTTTAGGTATGTGATACTGCAACAAGTTTGTTGTGTGTTTAACACGATTGTTGTGTGTTTTCATCTGGTAAGAAGATGCAAGTACCTTAGACAATGTAGCATGGAGTTAATCTTCCAAGCTGGATAATACTGAAATAAGAAATACTTAGTATAGCCAAGTGCTAAGAAGTTCTTGCAGTCATTACTCATCACAGGCACAGCAGCAACTGTGAAGTCAGTATGCTTGCAAAAGGAAGCTCTGGGTGATTTGGTGTATGATTACTTAGAGTGAATAATCTGTTTTATTAATAGATCATACCACATGGAAATGCACAATGCATACAAGTAATGCACCATTTTAAACAAGAGTCATCTGGGTAGCTTTCTTTTTCTTGGTATCCTGTTCTTTCTGGGAGTGTCTGCTTTAAATCCTATATCCTGTAAGCTCTTAAATAAGTGTCAGGCTTTTCAGCTCATTGAGATTTCCTCTTTTGCTTCCCTCCACCATCATGTCCACTTGTAATACCATATTTCATATATGCTATGTCATCATCTGTGTCATCATCATCTAATCACTGTCTTCTGGCTTTGATATTGAGTGTTTCTATCTAGTGGTATGTGTCATTATTTCTATAAAAAGCTTTTTGTCTTCAAATAATAATAATCTCTTGAGTGCTTTAAGGATATCTTGTGAAGTGTAAATGAGATGGTATGCATACAGTGAAATTAAATAGTAAGATTTTACCATTTCCCTACATAAGGTCTACAGATGTCAGCTAAAACTTGGTAAATGTTTTATAACGAAAGAAAAACTTAGAGAGCTATCTTCTTTTTTTTTTTTTTTTTTTTTTTCCCTTACAAGATGGAAGGAGGTCTCATTGATCAGCAGTATCCACTTCTTTCCAGTTGTAATGAAACAAGAGTCCAGGCTCCCCTGGATCTCTTTCTCTGCATGACCGTGGTGTTCTGAAAAGCTGACTGGTACATGCTGTACGTACATTCTTCTGCAGAGAGAGGACATTCGTATAAACCTATAGTCCTGGTATGGTGTTCGTTTTTAGTTGTCCTGACTGCAGTGGGTTTGCTAAAGGTTTTCTTCAGAAATCCACATAAACATTGTGATCGTGATTACTTAAGAGTTGTCCCCATAGTAAGTTCTTACCATTTCATGTGATAAAATTAAAATTTGGTCTATGTGACCATGATGAGATATATTCTATTACTGTACCTGAGATATCTTTCCAGAATGGAGTGAGAGCCTTACTACCAAGCTTCTGTCAGAGCTGCAGTCAGAAGCCAATGGCTTCATCAATCCTAACTGCTGGAGAGCAGAATAACAGCTTTTGCTGTGTTTTAGATAAATGTCTGAAGTGTCAGCATCTGTGTCCAGATAGGATATCTTCACAATGAAAAAGCTTAGGCTTTCGGATGTGAGAACAAAAATGGGTTCATGGGTAGCTTCTGAAAAGTGTTAAAATGAAGCTTTATTCTGATGTTGGTTTGATGTAAAGTATGTGGCTTTAGAGGCTGGTTAGTTTCTCTGGTGTTTTTTCCGTACTTATGTTTGAGCAATTAGTATATGTGACACAACCTGTATGAATAGAAGATGGGCCTAAATAAAGGAGCCTAAGACATCTAGAAACAGAATTTTATTGTGCCAGCTATGTTTTGCTATTCATGTAACTACTCAGTGCATTTTTAAAAGATCCTGAAGAAGTATTCCCTTTGCAGTGCAGAAGTGCAGTTACCTCAGGAAGATTAAATGATTTCTGCTCTTAAACATAATCCTCTTGTGTATGAGAATTGATATACAAGGTACAACATAAACTCAAACACACAAGGGTCAGATGAAGTCCCTGTCCAGTTCTTATGGTAGATGAAATCCTTTTGCTGGAAGTAGTAAATCCCATATATTTTAGCAGTTAATAATAATGAAATTAGGTAAGTGATGCTTTCTGAAATTAGTACAATGGTAGAAGCAATGCCAGTGTTTGCTAATACATCAGTTCCTTAAAAGCATCACCACTTTGTGTTTATGAGCAGAATCAATGAAGAAATAAATAATTCTTAATCTTTTAAATCTTCTGCTGTAAACTTGTTCTTCAGGTCAGCACTGAGAGGCATTTGTTTAAAGTATATTATCACGATGGTGATGACCTGCTGTGTGCTTGTTTTCATTGTGAAATTAAGCCATTATTTGTCCATAGTGTATTCACCAGTGTTTCATAATCACATATTGGATTTTCTTTCCTTAGTCTCTGATACTTGGAGTGAAAATATATGATCAGTCAGAAAATAGCTTCTGTTTCTTAGTTGTGGTTTCTCTCCATCTTCTGCAAAAACACAGGGGCACTGTGACACTGTTCAGTTTGTTGTGGATACACTGCCTTGTTTTTCATGCCACAGGGCATGAACAGTGATGACATATGTTTAAAATGGCATTTGGTCAAGTCACTGAGCAGATGTCTGAGCAACCTGTTTTAGGTTACTTTCCTTTCTTCTCCTTGGCTGTGAAAATTCTTGCTCTGTTCTTATCTACCTCTGTGTGTTAAGAATTGTAGTAGGTAGTGATTAACAGGTCCCTCAAATTGTGGTTCATGATGCAGTTGAGAGAAGATGAAGTGGGAAAGAGGAGACCAAACAACCCAAACAGAATAACTGGTACTTTAATTACACACTTTGTGTATTTATGGTTGTCCTGACCTCTTTTATTTGAGTAATCAGATATTGTCGTTGGGTAACTTCAGCAGACAGTCCTTGAACTATCAGTGTGCTCAGTTAATTCTCTGTTAAAGGGGATCTTCTGCAAATGGAAATATTGATTCATTTTTTCAGAGAAGTTAGAATACCCTATCTCTGAGAGCCTGAGGGATTCCAGAATAGGACTCCTGCCAGATGGATGCTGGTTGGGGGATGCTTTAGATGCCACGAGCCGTCAAGAGGCTGAGGGAGAAAATGGATGGTAGCCTCAGTTCAGCCAGACAGTTCTTGTTAAAGGCTCAGCAGTGAACCTTCCTCTGCAGCAGCTGGTTGCTTAGTCTGCTCTGTCAGCATCTTATTTTTTAATAACAAAATTCTGAGCTTGGGGTTCTGAGATTGACTCCTATGGGAACAAGTCCTGGTTTTCTGATGTGCATTTTCTGAGATAATCTCTTGTATTAATTGTAACAGCCTAAAAACTCTACAGAATTTGAGATCAGTTGAAGTTGGAAGGAACCTCCAAGAGGTCACCTTCCTATTCAAGCAGGGCAACCGAGACCCAGTTGTCCAAAACTACGTCCAGATGGCTTTTGAGTATCTCTAAGGAGGGAGAATTCTCAATGCCCTGGGGAACTTCTGCCAGTGTTTCCCGCTGTTCTGAGAGCACCCTCTGTGTGTGAGTTTGTGCATATTGCTTCTGGGCACACTCCTGTCACTGGGAACCATAGAAAAGAGCCTGGCTTCATCCTCTATGTAGCCTCCCTTCAGGTATTTACACACATTGGTGAATTCTTCCTGAGCCTTCTCCAGGCTAAACACTCCCAGCTCTCTCAGCCTTTCCATATAAGAAGAATGCTCTAGTCCCTTGTCTTAGAGGCCCTTTATTGGATTCTCTCTGGTATGTCCATCCCTCCCTTGTATTGGAAAACACAGCACTGGACTCAGCATTCCTTGTGGCCTCACCCAGTGACCAATAGAGAAGATGGGTTGCCACCCTTGACCTGTTGGCAGTGCTTTGCCTAATGCAGCCTGGAATGCCATTAGTCTTTGTGGTAAGAGCATGCAGCTGGCTGCTGTATGAAATAGGCTGTTTTCTAAGTACAAGGAACATTTCTTCTGTTCTGAGGGTGTTTTTTCTTTAAGAAAAGCTATTTAACTACTTAAGTCTACTAGCTTCAAAAAATATGAATTTACTTTTGTAAAAGTGTTTCTAGCCATGTTATTTATTTGCCTGATTTCTTTATCTGAAGCTATAATGGCTTAATCTAGTTTGTTTGATTTTGCTTTTATCTTTTTAATTATAAATCAATACCTGAAGACATTGGCAGATTTCCAAAGATCGGGTCTCTGTTTTAGTATTAATAAGGTTAATGAGTTTGGTTAGTGGTTCCATGTCCTAGTGGAGATCTATGATGGGTGGTGTCCCTCAGAGATCTGTACTGGGATCAGTGCTAAGGGATTGAGTGGACTCTCAGCAAGTTTTTCAATGACATCAAACTGTGGTGTAGCCAAACCACTGCAGGGAAGGGGTGCCATCCAGAGGGACCTGAACAAGCTTAAGATGTGGGCCTGTGCAGACTTCATGAGGTTCAACAAGGACAAATGCAAGGGGACAATACACCTGGGTTGGAGCAATCCCAAGCAAGTACAGGCTGGGTAGAGAGCGGATCGAGAGTAGCCTTGAAGTGGACTCGGGTGTAGTGTGATGAAATGCTCAGCATGGGCTGGCAATGTGCACTTTCAGCTCAAAAAGCCAATTGTATCCTGGGCTGCATCACAAGAAGTGTGGCCAACAGGTCAAGGAGCCAATTCTGCTCCTGTGGGACCCTACCTGGAGGGCTGTGTTTAGATCTGGGGTCCCCAACACAAGGACATGTTGGAGCTAGTCCATGAAAATTATCATAAGGCTGGAGGACTTCTCCTGTGAAGACAGGCTGAGAGAGATGAAGTTCTTCAGCCTGGAGAAGGGAAGGCTTCAGAAAGACCTCAGAGCACCTTCCAGTCCCTAAAGGTGGCCAGGAGAGGAACTGTTCAGAAGGGCATATAATGACAGGGCAAGAAGGAATGGCTTTAAACTGGAAAAGAAGTTTAGATTAGATATAAGAAAGAAATACTTTCCTGCAAGGGTGATGAGGTGCTGGAACCAGAGCAGTTGCTCAGAGAAGTTGTGGATGCCTCATCCCCAGAAGTGTTCAAGCCCAAGCTGGATGCAGCCCTGAGCAGCCTGGTCTAGTGAGGTGCCCAAGGGCAGAGGGGTTGGAACTAGATAATCCAAGGCATTCTGTGCTCCTATGAATTGTTCTTCCACAGTTCTTCCCTTTCTGGTTCCTTTTGATTCCTAAAAATGGAAGAGGATGATGGGCTGTATGTGATTGGTTTAATCTTATTTTTTTCAATCCCTTAATGAATAGAAGCTAATGCTGTGCTTGTGCATTTGAAATTAACTGGTTCAATCAGCATGGGCATAAATTTGACTTTTTAAAAGTTAATTTTCTTTGCATGTCATGAAAATTGTAAGCTGAGTGAAGAGAAATCATTCTAAATCTGTAATGTTTTCCAAGGCTTTGCCCATCTCTTGTGGACTTGATGTATCCTGCAGACCAAATTTTGCCATTATTTTATACACTCAGGATTCCCTTTTGGTAGCTGGACCTTGCATTTCCATTCTGAGTACCTGCTAAGGGTTGCATTCTTGTGAACCGGTGCAATTCCTTGCTGCTTTCCTTCTGCCTGCCTCTCTTGCCTCTATGGAGAAACTGTGTGGTGCCATGACCTTTTGTGTGTGAACTGACATACCTTTCTGTGTTTTTCAGTTTGAAGGGTGTGCTTTTTTTTTTTTTTTTTTAATTTGAACTGCTGATATTAATCTGGCTGGTTTGTACTGCATGCTCCCGTGTTTTTCTGTATCTGCTCAAGTCTGGGCAGAGGATGGCCTTTTCAGCTTCAGACAGGAAAGAATTTTCTGTATGTCTCTTCCAGGATTTCGTGTTGGCTGATATTAATTGGAGAGCCTGCTACTTCCGAATTATTTTAATGCTCCTGTTCTTTTCCAAGGGATTAACTACTCTCTCAAATGCAGGATGCTGTCACAGCATCCATCAGAATCTCATTTCCTTTTAAAAGATCATTTTGAGATAATCTTTTTTCTAGGGTATCTTGATTGTGAAAAAACAAGGACAAACAACCAAAAGCAAACCAAAACCAAAAACCCCCACCAAAAAACCTCACCCTAGAACTAAGCCCCAAACAACAACAAAGTGCAAATCCTGGGCATTTATTTTTCTTTTATAGTCTGACATGGTTCAGTATTCCAAATTCTAAGAAGAGGGAAGGACAGCATGAAAACCAAGTTGGGAACAGGATCTCTGACTTAGTGTACATAGGAACTTTGGTAGGTGTTACTGCCTTCCACCAATATAGTTGCGGAGTTTTGTTGTGAGGTTTTTTTGTTTGTTTGTTTTTTCCATCTTTGCATCATGCTTTCTGACTAATTCTTGGGGGAAGGGATGATTTAATTTCTCAAAGAGAACTTTACCCTTTAAACATCATAGACTGTTTTGGAGATTATTTGGCTGCAGTAATGAAAGATGCTGTATTATTCATAAAATGTCAATCTGTTGCTGTTTGAACTAGATAAATACAATGAAATGTGATTTCCAGAGATTGCGTAAGTAGAGCTCCAAATCCATAGGAAGCATTTCTAGATAGGAAGAGAGCATTTCTGTTCCACTGGAACACAAAGCTGTCCAAAATACAGAGTGCAGAAAGTCTATTGACCAACTACTAATGTGAAAGTCACCATTTAAATGAAACAAGTATAAACCTTCCTTTTAGACAAGCTTAGACTTCTAGAAAGAGATTTATTCTTCAGGATCTGTTGGTATGAAAATGTTAATTGAAAATTGAAGGCTTCTTTTCTGAACTGGAGACTATCAAAAGTATTTTCAAGTTAATATGGGGGGGGTTGTTTGCTTTTTTTTTTTTTTTTTTTTGCCTTAAAAGCAAAGAAAGTTTCAGTATTTAAGTGTTTTACTATGGTTTTGATTTTTATACCCTTTGGTAGAGTAGGTAGACTATGAAGAAATCAGCAGAAATAAAGAGTAGGTTAGAAACAGTGTTCCACTTGTTTCTACAGTGTCTTCTCTGAGTTGCAGGAAAGGACAAAACAATAAGAATTTTGTCAACAGATTAGCACTTCTGGAAGTGCCTTTCTGAAGGAAGAAGCCTTCATCTATTTTCATGCTTCCCTGTCTTCCTGTTTCTTACTTGTGCTCATTAGGGCATGTCTTGTGAGAATCAATGTGTGGGTGCAGTTCTGCTGCAGAGTCCAAGATCTCTGCCTGAGAAGGATGGACAAAGATTCTCATGGAATGTAATTCGGGTTCTTAATCCACATCTCTTCACCTGTCCTCGAGGTATATATGCACAATTGGTTTTTTAAACAAAAATTTTAGAAATAACTTGTCTTACAGTGAATTACTGTCTATGTAGCTTTTGTCCATGAGCTTTGCACCCACATCTGGGATGGTGCTGAATCAAATTAGAGTTCTGTTACTAGGTTTGCTTCTTGCTTATTTTTTCCCCTTTTATGGAAGCTAAGAAATCCATTATTATAAGCATAGTCTTTGGATTTCTACATTTCTTCAGAGGTTCTGTCTTATTTCTTGCAGTCCCTGCTTTCCCAAAGGAATAAATAAAAAGTGCTACATCTGGCTTTTCAAGGAGACAAGCATGTAGGGTAAAGGCAATACATATAGAAAGGAAAAAGTGCTGGTGAGAACTTCAGCTCAGTTCAATTTTTTACACTGCTTTTTTTTTTTTTTTTTTTATTTGTTTGGTTTTTTTAGCAACCTGGAAATTAGAAGATAGAAAAAGATGTAGGTTACCTCTCTTTTAGCAAGCAAAGGTTTCAGAATTTACTGGTGCTAAAGGCTCATCCTCACTTGAAAATATTTGTTTGCATTGATCAGGAGATAAGAGAGGTGTAGGCTGCCCGCCCTCACAGCACAGCTGAACTCCTAATCAAAGTTTAACATATGGAATGTGTTCAAAACCAAGTACATTACTAAAATGTGAAATCTTTTCAGCAAATGTAACCTTGGTTTGACAAGATTGGAAGCATTTAAAAGAAAATTGAGTAACACTGGAATGGTATGACACAAAACCAACTCCTGTGGGTGTGTCTTGTTCCTGTACTTGAGTTTGTCTTGACAGATCATCAGTATCTTGAATGGCTCCCACAGCTGTTTTTCCTGCCTATTGCATCTGATCTCTTAACAGACATTAAATTATAAATATTTTAAATACAGATGTCTGTTCATTTATATGCTGGAATTTTTTTAAGGCATACTCCTCTCATTTTGAAAAATATTTCTTTGGTAAGCAAAATCCAAAATACAATTCTGGAAATGGTGGCTGAAAGGGATTTGAGGGTTTATCTGGACCTCTGATCAAAGTCAGTTTGAAATATTTAAAAATAATTTTAAAATTCTACAAAGTTTTTGGTCTTGTTTGGCAATCTGTACAGGTGCTTAACTATGCTTGTGGTTAGGTTGCCCTAGAAATTAGCCTAAATTTAGCCTAAATCATCTGTAGTTTGAGCGCCTGTCTTCTGTATAGGAAAGTGTATTGCCTTTGTGTTTTCAGGAATCTTCTATTTATATTGTCTTCTTTCAGTCCAGTAAAGCTTGAACAAATCTACTTAAATTTCTCCTTAGATCGTGTTTTCAAGGCCTCTTTTTTTGTGTAGCTGCTTTTGGAATTCTTCCAGTTGTTCTATGTCATTTGGAGATGTGCTTCTCAAAACAGGTTGAGGTATTTGTAATGCTAAGCAGAGTGAAAGGCTAATTCTGTCTGTTTAGCAATGCTGTTACTTTGCATGGATCCTTTCCTGCTCTAATGCTGCCTAATAGCTGGTTTCCATTACAGATTTTTATGGTTGATTATTTACCAAGCAAAATTGTGCTTTGCATGTAACTTAATTCAGCTCTATTTGAGGCTTTTAAACATTTTTAAATTTTTCTTTTTTTCACCAAGATTTTCTGATCAACGGAGTGTTTGCAATTTTTATAATGTAATGTCTACTTGAAGATTTAATTAATGTACTTACTGTTACCAAACTATTTAAATGTTTCCTGTTGTTTTCATGGGTTTGATTAGTGGAGTGATATCTGATGGATCCTTATGATTTTATGGTATTTCATCAAATTTTTTTTGTACAATGTGGATTTGGGTTGGTACTCTCCAGCAGCCCAAATGTGATTAAGACAGGCTGACTGGCTGTAGGCATAACTTTAACCATAGCCAGCAACTAAGTACCATGATAATGAACTGATAAGAAGGGAGACAAAGAAATAAAATTGCAGAGAAACAAGTAATGCACAGTACAATTGCACATCATTACCCACTGACTGATGCCCAGCTTGTCCCTTTACAGTGATTGGTTCCTGGAGCCTGTTCCCCCCAGTTTCTGTCCTGAGCATGATGCCCTATGGTGTGGAATATCCCTTTGACTAGTTTGTCACTTGCCCAGGTCATGTTCTCTCCCAGCTTCTATTGCACCTCCTCGCTGGCAGAGCATGAGACACTGCAAAGTCCTGGACTTGGAGTAAGCACTGCTCAGCAACAGCTGAAACTTCAGTGTGTTATCAGCATTATTCTCATTAAATCCAAAGCACAGCACTGTGCTAGCTACTAGGAAGCAAATTGTTTGTCCCAGCTGTTCCTCACCCTGGCTGTGCTAAGGATAGGTTTGATCATGGATGGCAGTCATGCTCATGTGACAGGCCACATCTGTTAGTTGCACTCATATAATCAAGTCATACTTGTTCTGGACAAGCTTTTGATTCAGTTGTGTTGCACTGTTTACCTTCTAGGTGTTTATAAGTATGTACTGTATAAAAAGCCAACAAAACCCTTTATAGTATTTGATTTCAAGTTGAAGGGTCTATGATTTTTTTGAATTTCCCTTCTGCTTTTAAAGACAATGTTCTAAAGAAATGTAGCCTTTTTTTTCCAGTTTCAAAGAAATCTTACCCATGCAAATTTTTTCTCAGTGGATAATTATTAAATATGACTAAGCATATTGCAGGCTATTTGATTTGTGGTTTTGAATGCATTGTGAATATTAAAAAGAAAGATGTCTCAAAAGCAGCTTCTTGTGAATTGCACTTAAGGTTTAAGTATTTGTTAGAGACGAGGGGCTGTTGTCAATTGTCATGTTCTGTTAGGAAGCTAGTAGAAATAGTCTGTTTCTGGGTGAAAGTGTAGTAACTGCACAACTCAATTATGGTTATTAATGATCGAAACGAGACACTAAGAACCATAGAATCACAAAATGATTGAGGTTAGAAGGAACTTGTGGAAAGCACCTGGTCCAATGCCACTGCTCAAGCCAGGCCACCCAGAGCATAGTGCCCTGGTCCATGCCCGGATGGCTTTTGAGTATCTCAAGGCTGGGAAGACCCCACAAGCTTTCTGGACAACCTGAGCCAGGGCTCAGTCCCTCTTAAACAACAGAATGTTTCCTGCTGTTGATACAGCATCTTGTGTGTTAAAGTTTGTGTCCATTGCCTCTGGTCCTGTCACTTAGAGCAACTGTGAAGAGCCTGGCTGCATCCTCTTTATACTCTCCCTTCAGGAATTTGCAGACATTGGTGAGGAATCCAAGAGCCTTCTGATCTCCAGGATGAACAGTCCCAGCTCTCTCAACCTTTCCCCAGAGCAGAGAAAGTCCAGTCCCTTCATTATCCTTGTGGCCTTTGGGGCTCTCTCCATATGTCCATGTTTCCCTTTTGCTGAAGAGGCCAGAACTGCACCTGCCACTCCAGGTGTGGCCTTGTTGTGCCGCGCTCTGTAGGGAGTATGTGTCACCTCCCTTGAATGACTGGAACACGTTGCAGGGTTTGGCTGAATGAGGCAGTTAATAGTGTTTTGAAGAATTTCAGAACAGGAAAGAAGAAATGGACAAAAAAAGACAAGACTTGGTTCAACACTGAAAAAGCCAACAAAATACATACTTCAGTGGAGGCTGTTTGATTGTGTGTGCAACATGGTGGCTTGAAATCAGGAATGGGATATGTGTGTCATGGACGACCAAGAGAAGCTTTGTAAAACAAACTATGTGAAGTGGAGAATAATGGAGAGGACATAGTGTTGTTGTTACATGGATAGGGGATGTGTAGTTCTGAGCCCAGTGTCAAGGACTTTTTCACAAAGAGTACTGCACATTTATTGTGGATTTGGAGATGGGTAGTTGTGGAGAATTCAGATGAGGCATTTTGGGCGTCTGAGTTTGCTATCTTGAAGAGGAGAGATGCAGCATTGTAACCTGCTGAAAGCTGTTTTCCTGCACAGGAGAAACTGCATTTCCCTTTTACCACAGTGGGGAGGAGACTGGGAAGAGATCTAGGGAGGAAACCTGGATTTCATCTTCCTATTGCTGAGAAAAGCAGGAGTTATGATTTTTCTGTTCAACAGGACTACTCATTTCTAAAAATAAGTATTTTTGTTCATGGTAGTCTCTTGCCCTAAGCATGTTCCTACTTTTAATGATATACCTAGTTCTAGCTATGAATGGAGATGCATATGAACATCATAGAAAAGTCAGCTTATTAATTTTTCCCTCAGGAAGAATGTAAATCCAAATTGCTTTTAAAATTCCCCTTTTACAAGGGGCACTCATTTCCTTCTATCTCAGTTCCTAGTGGAAATATAGGTTTTAATTTTCTCAGATGTTGCTGGGGCTAAGACTAGAAAAATGCCAAGAAGAGTTCCAGTAGCCTTACTAAAGAGAAAGTATTCTGGAAGATTTGTAAATGCCAGGTGTCAGGATCAAAATGGTTTCTTACTGTAAAGAGCAAAGATAAATTCTTCTGGAGATAGACTTTTAAAGGAAGATTTTTTAGTTCAGCTTGGCTTCTGATGTAGCACAGACATAATATTTCCACAGTTAAACCAGTAAGTTGTTTAATTAAATGTATTTAGAAATCAAGATTGGATGCTTTTGTGTAAGATTCCAAGAGTCAGAAAATGTTTGGCATTAAATTGGATTCTGGTAATCACTTTTATTGATTCTAATCTGAGTGTTTTTGAGCTGTATTCCTGGCATTATTTCTTGTTATGCCTGCCTGGTTTTTGCTTTTTTGCTAAGTGTCCTAATGGAACTCTGATTCTTTCACTATGAAAGTAACATTTGTCTTCTAACCAGGTATTTTCTAGTCTGAGCTACTGTATGTGGTTCTCATAACTGCTTCTGATGTATCTGTTCTGACAAGGATACTGTGCTAAGCAAGCCATGGCTTTGATCCTGTATGTAAAACCTAAAAATTGCTTAAGAAGTATCAAAATCAATAGCAGTGAACAAAAGGCATCATGCCTAGTTTCTTCTTTTGAAGACAAGGATAGGTGGAGGTAGAAACTGTTTCTTCCCATGAGAGCTTGTTTAGGGGTTAAGGGACTGAGGAGTGTGGCAACAGGAGAGTTGCAGAGGAAGCTGCAGATGCCCAGGGCTCACTGAGGGGCTGCAGGGCTGTGGTGAGGAGCTGGGAACAGGCAGCCAGTTCTCAGAGGGGACAAGGAGAGCTTCTGAGGGATTGGGGTAGTTGAGCAGAGTCTGCCACTGTTCAGAAATACTCGACTTGGCTGGAAGTATGAGTCTGTCTGCCAAGGACACAATGAACAAAGGGAGGGATGTGCTTTGTGTTCTGGCTGCCCTACTTGCTCTCAAATTTTTCTGTTAGGAATTTAAACTTCTAGTTCTTGTTCTAGTAAAGTATATGTTGTTTTGTTTTATTGTGTATCACGTTCTTCCTTTTTGTGTCTGTTCTCCCCCCACCCCCAAAAACAAAATTCAAAAGCCTTTAAAACAATCCTCAAAAACTGCATGAAGAGGAGAGGGGTGTGAGAATCCAGTCACATAAGTTTAAAACTGTGGCTAACTCGGGGTGCTTTGCATAAGTCGTGTCCTTTGACTAAGCATTTGGGTCATTCACATGTAGAGGCTTTCTTACTGAAGTTTTCCCACAGCAAATTGTAGTGACTGATGGACCTTATGGTTATTAAAGTAAATTTTGCTTTTTATACCTTTCTTCTCAGATGCTCCTCTGTCATTTTCCAGTTATTTGTTTCAAATTATCTTTACAAATGCTTGTTTTCTTTGATGAAAATGCTCATTTTTTTTCTACAGTCTCTGCCACCTGTACTAGAAGTTGAGATGACACATTTGCTCTTATAGTTACGGGCCTCTGCAACTTAAAAATGTGTATTTGGGAGTAAATGGTTTTGTAGCTAGAGTGGTAAGAGAAATCTGACGTAACTGTGATGCTCACAGTGTAACAGAATCTGCTATTTAAATTAGCATTTTAGGAATTGCAAGTTTGTGTAGGAGGTACGTGTTCCTACTATTAAGTTAAAATATTGGGATTTTAGAGTGAGAGGCTTTTAGTACAATTCCATAAATGCAGCAATATTTTATAACTTGCTGCATGGAGATATATAGGTACTGTACAGATGAGACTGTGCAAAAGTATAATTATGACATTTATCCCATGTGGCCCCATCTCAGTTGTGCTCCAGTATTCATTGCTGCAGTGTAATTTCTTGCAGAAGGGTTTGCTTCAGCCTGCATCTGTGGCATTCTCTGGCAAAGGCACAAATAACTTAGGGGTGCACTGCTGATTTTTTGGCTGTGTCACTGATCTTAATTTACTAACAGCTAATTTACTAACAGTTAGCTGAAGCCTATCCTACGTACTGCTTTCAATTGTTATCAAAATATCTCGCCTGTATGGTAGAAAATACTTCAATAAACCTTTAGTTGAAAGGTTTAAGACTACTGTGGTTAGTTATTAAGTATATAATTATCTGTGAATTTTAACAGGACTGCATCTCTCTTTTGTAGGTGTCCTTTACACTTGATGCTGCTTCAAGTCTAACGTGTTTTTCCCATGATGGCTTCTGTTGTTTCTTTTTTCCCCATCCTCTCTCAGTCAACACTTGTTATCTTTGCATCTCCAGAGATGAAGTATGACAAGGTTCTGGCATTCAGCTGAAATCACTAAAACAAGATATGAATCTTACAATCTGTTTGCTTGTTTTTAGTTCTGTTGTCTTCTCACAAGACTGCCACCAACCTTTTTCTTCCTGTTGCCTCTTTCTAATTTGAATGTGTGTGCTGGCATATGACTGTATGTGAAATGGTGTTACAGCAAACACTTCTTGTCCCTGTAAGAAGATCCAGCAGAAGTTTGAAAAGGATTCCATCTTTAAATTTTTTTCTCATCTTATGCCTTTATCCAGCAGAGAGCTACTAAATTTGTCTGGAGAATCTCTCTTATGAGGAAAGGCTGAGGGAGCTGGGCCTGTACAGCCTCAAGAAGAGGCGATTGAGAGAGGACCTCATCAATGTATATAAGTATCTACAGGGTGGGGGTGGTTGAGAAGAGGATGGAGCCAGGCTCTTGGTGGTGCCAACCAATAGAAGAAGAAGCAATGGGCAGAAACTGATGCACAGGAAGTTCCATCTGAACATGAGGAGAAACTTCTATACTGTGTGAGTGACCATGCACAGAAACAGGTTTCCCAGAGAAGCTGTGGAGTCTCCCTCACTGGAGCTATCAAAGAGCCAGCTAAACACAATCCTGTGCCTTGTACTCTAGGATGACCCTGCTTGGGCAGGGAGATTTGACCAAATGACCCACTGTAGTCTCTTCCAACCTGAGCCGTTCTGTGATTGAAATTTTCCAAGTAACAGAAAGGCCTAAATAGAATGTGCTTTCAGACTAGTAATATCTTTACAGAATCTTTTCTCAACTCTTCCAACAGCTACAGGTGGAAGGAGAGTGATTACTAGTAACCCAAGAATGTTGTAAGTTATTTAAGAGCTAGCACTCCAAGTATTCAACAGCAATTGAAATTTAGCCCTGGCTAGATGGATACCTGGTGGTCTAAACAACAACCAGTGAGATGGATTCACGTTATGAAAACATATTTAATTAAATAGCTAGTGACAAAATATAGGCATATAAACTCACCATATTTTGTTTGACATAAATAGAATATGGCTGATCCAAACCCCTCATGGAGGAGTTCTCATTACTCTGGTCTGAGACTTCATGGGTACCTCTAGATTTCAGTAATGAAAACAGTATGAAATTGTTTACTTAAAAGATACTGTTGATTTCCTTTCATATTCTCAGCACACTACTTAGTGTCATAATCCCCAGACATGTTAAACTGTATTTTTTTAAGACATGTAGACCAGGACATGCACAATTAGCTGAAAAATTTCTTCAAATTTGGTTTATAATGAAAATACAGAGGGAAGCTGAACTGCAGGTATACTGCCAGGCTTCACAATAATGGAAAATCAGAGTGTGTTCTGTGTGCTTGTGTTATAGATTAGTTTGTCTTGACTGTTATAATGTATGTGATTTTTCAAAGTCTTGACATTCCTGGCAAGTGCAGTGTAGGAGCTTCTGGATGCATTCTAAATTTCTGGCTGACTGGCAATCACGCTATTTTTAGGCGTGAAGGCTTACAGTGTAGAGTTTCACACGCTTAGAATAAAATTAAAGGTTCTAGCTGAAAAGCAGTGATTTTGATTAACTTGAACACAATTTATAAGTATGTTACACCCTTTTTAATAAAAACTTGTTTTTATTAAAACAAGTGATAGTAGAGAATAAGCAAGTTTAGTGTTTAAGAGTCCTTATAATAGTGACCATAAAGCAGTTCAGCATAAACTAAAATCAGAGAAAACTACAGAGTCCTGGGAGTCCAAATGAAAAGTATTGGTGTCTTTTTCTTCCATTTTGATGGTTAGAGGAAAGTGTGCAGCCAGAAATAGATAGATGATGTGAGTTAATTTCTGACTTTGTGGCTAATGCAATCATGAAGGATTTGGACTTTATGGCAATAGGACATTCTTTGATGACTGTAGTCTGTTATGCAGGGGTGGGGTCCACCTGTGTGGATGAGATGAGGGAATCTTTGGCAGCAGGTTGACCAATTTGGTGAGGCTGGTTTTAAAGTGAAGGACTTGAGGGGTTAGGTCCAAAGTGGAATGCTCACATCATCACAGCCATCTGGGCAACAGGAGGAACTGGAGCTCCTTGTGCAGCCACAAAGTTACTATATCACAGAAATAACTGAACCATGGTGGGCCAGCTCATGTGTCTCAAGAACTGCGATGGACAGCTGTAGGCTGTTTTATAAAGATAGGAGGAGGAGTTGTGCTCTATGTTGTGCTCTTGAATGTGTAATACCCTTCTATGGTGATCATGGAGGCCCTTTTGAATGCTTCTGGATCAAGCTCAGAGTAGCTGCCTTCAAGGGGAGTCTTAGAGTAGACATCTGCCATTGACCTCCAAACCAAGGTGATAGGGCCAGTGGAGCACTATTTGGGTCACTTAAGCAAACTTCAGGTCAAACTTCTGGTTCTTATGGGCAAATTTAACTACCCAGACACTTGTTGGAAGAGCCATACAGCAGTTGATACAGTGTCATCCATCAAGTTTCTGGAATGCATAGGGAACTGCTTCCTCATAGAAATGTTAGATTTGCCAATCAGAACTGAGGCATTGCTCAAAACTGGAAAAAAAAAACTGTTTTGTAATAGCTCAGTTAGTGATAGCCTCAGTGGCAGTGTTCACAATATTGTGGTGTTTGGGATCTTGCTGAGCATGCTGAAGGCAGCACTGAGACAAAAACTTAGGAGTTTAGAAGAGCACACTTCAGCTCACTCAGAGCGCAGCTGGGAGGGTTCCATGGAGGATAAAGGAGCTAATGAGTGCTGGGAGTTTTTCAAGGATGTTTTCCTGGAAGCACAAAAGCAGTTCATTCCCTTCAAATGTGAGGGGAGTAAGCAGAGCAAAAGGTCCCCTTGGCTTAACTGTGAGCTTCTGAGTTTGTTCAAAACCAAAAGAGAACTGTAACAGAGATGGAAAAGTGGTTGCACACCTGTTGAAAAATACAAGGACATCGCCAGGATGTGCAGAGATGCAGTTAGGAAAGCAAAATGTCTCTTTCCATATAAACCTCCTGCAGATTATCACAAGTAAGATGAAGCATGTGGTTGGGAAAAGCCAGCATGGATGCTTGACAAGGCACCAGATTGCCTTCTATGATGAAACAGCCTGCTTGGTTGATGGGGAGTGAAGGGTGGATGTTTTCTACCTGGATTTTTCCAAGGCTTTCAGTACCATTTCCTGTGGTCTTTTCCTAGAGAAACTGTCGTGTGATGGCCTAGACAATTGATTTTTGCAGTGGGTGAGGAAGTGGCTGAGAAACTGCACTCTCAGCCAGGTGGTGGTAGATGCCTCCTCTTCAAAGTGGCAGCTCATTCCTAATTGGTTCCCCCAGGGCTTGCTATTGGGCCTAGTGCACTTTAATATTTTTAATTGTAATCTGCAAGATGAGATGAAACCAAGTAGAGAAGTGGACACTTTGGAAGAGAGTGTCACCTTGCAGAAAGACCTGGATAGGCTGGAAGAGTGGGCTGACAAGAACCTTGTAAAGTTCAACAAGGACAAGTGTAAGGTCCTGGGAGAGCAAAGTGCAGGAGTGCAGCACAGGCTGGGACCAGCCTGTATGGGGAGCAGCTCTGGGAAAGGGACCTGGGGGCCCTGAGGGACAGCAGCTCAAGGGTGAACGTTGTGCTGCTGCAGCAAAGAAAGCCAACAGGATGCTGGTCAGGGCCGCCATCAGCAGAGAGAAATAAGTCATTGTCCCACTCTATTCAGTGATTGTCAGGCCTCATCTGGAACACTGTGTACAGTTTTGGCCCCTGCTCTGCAAAAAGGGATGTGGACAGGCTGGAGAGGATCCAGAGAGGGGCACAGAAAAGGTAAAAGGACCGGGCAGCCTGCCATATGAGGAAAGGCTGAGAGAACTGGGTTTGTTCAGTCTTGAGAAAAGAAAGTTCAGGGGAGACCTTACAATTATATCCCAGTATTTAAAGTGTGGTTATAGAGAAAATGGAGACTTTATGTGATTCCTTTTAGAAAAAAAAAATAACATGTGATGGGTACAAGTTACTCCTGGGAAGATTCCAAATGGACATAAGAAGAATTTTTCACAGTCAGAACAATCAAGCATTAGATTAATCTCCCCAGTGTAGGGGTGGATTCCCCAGCCATGGACACTTTCAAGAATCGCTGGACAAGATGCTAGGCTATTTGTCTAGACTTTTTCCAGGAAAGGCTGGATCAGGTAATTCTTGTTCCTTCTAATCTGGTATTCTAGGATCCTGTAATTCAGTTCAGTGAATTGTAATCTATAACACACTTGCTCACAGAATGCTCTTGTGCACCAGGTGTTTCTGTATGTGTTACATAGATGGGGCAGTCAGAGGATTGAAATAGCTCTGTAAATTTAGCAACTAAATATCAAGATTCTGTGGATTTATGCAATGGGAATTTGAATGCCTAGAGAACAGCTGTATAAAGAGGAACATTGCATTTGTGGATCTTGGTTTAAACCACCTGTTTGTAATCATATGATGAGTCTGTGATAGGTTTCCCAGGCTGCTGGAGTCCAGTTATCTTCCTTGATTCTGCCTGTCTGTGCTGGCTGTTCAGTGGTGTTATGGTGAATTGTCTAATGTGCAGTGGGACCTTTGCCACTGTAATCATAATAAACTTCTTCTATATCTGTGTAATGTGTATCTCTTGCTATGAACAAAAAGGTGTAAGCTATTTCTTGTAAACTACTTTTTAAACTGTTGCTCCGAGTCTAACAAACTTTGAATTGATAATATTTGGCTTTTAGTAAACACTTCTTCATTGTATAATGGCTCCAATAATGATGAAAAATTTTGAGCATATTTCCCAATTCCGAAAAGTACCAGTCATGAAGAGTGCAACTCAATATGAGCTCCCTTCTTAGCCTCTTTTTTGTAGTTCAGAATTAAAATTCATACATATCTCTTTAGAATTCTCTTGTGACTTTTGTGTTACCTGTAGATAAAAGAACTCAAGTAGTAAAAATTTTCATAATGGAAGCTTTGAGCTGGCAAAACAATTGCAGATGCTTTCTTTGTGTGTAACTTGCTCTCTCTAGACAGTTCTGCTGGCAGCAGAAGATTTTGTTCATTGATAAATCAGTGTTGCAAAAGATTTGGGAGTGAGAGGTTCATTTGTTTGACACCGTGTTTGTGGTGAGGAGAGAAAGGTCTTAACCTTCATAAAGAATGGCTCATTGTGTTTGGTTATATCCCTATTTGTACAAAACAGAAGAAACCAGTAGTCTGAGAAATTTCTAGATAGTGAGTATGAAAAGTGTTTGAATACTAGGAGAAAGAAATTGTTGAAGTAAGGTTGATTATTTATTTTCTTCAGAGACTTTAAATGGCTTTTCTCTATTACGTAAATTCAATGAATTAAAAGTTGAGGTCTATAGTGAGTTCTTACATTAGGAAGTATAAGAGAAAATAACTCAGGAAGGTAATGGAACACCTTGATGAGGAGTGAGAGACAAATTGCAGTGATATGGGTTTACATATACTTGAATAATTCATTGTTTTAATCTCATATCTCAAAGGATAAGAGCAACCTGAAGTTCCTTATCAGCATTGACATGAAGACTGCATTTTTACAGAAATGTAGCCTCTTCTCCTAGCATATATTACGATTAAATCTACTCAAAAATATCTATTAGTTGACTTCATACAACTTACTGTGAAGGGCATGTGGTATCATTAATTTGTCTGCAATAACCTAAACCATTCTAATTTTAAAAATTTCTCTTATTTTTAATAAATTGTGAGATAATTTGATTGCACTGGGCATTTAAAGGGAAATTTTCAAGTGTATTAGAAAATGACGAACATGAATGGTTTGTATGTCTCCACTGAAGAGCAGGGAGGTGACAAACCGGGGTGCAAGCATTTCAGTGGCTATGGTAGGCCAAAAGTGCTGCCAAGTTCAAATGTGCATGAAATAAGATCAAGACAGTATTCCAATAAATCAAAAATTTCAAAACTATGGTTAATATAAATATGTGTAATATGTACCTACATGCTTAGGCAACACAGTTACTTTCTAATTTAAAGATCATAAATATATCTTTGCGTAATATTGTTTGTCTGTGGTTGAAATAGGTCATAAGTGATTGTGCCATGACTTGGAGTGTCGTTGAGTAGGTGTTTATTTTGCTGTGTGGTGTTTGTTTGTTTGTTGGGGTTTTTTGTTTGTTTTGGGTTTTCCATTACTAACTGGAAGCATGAAAAATCTTCCAAAAATAAATGCAAGGTTTTTTCATAATGGGTTCCTTGTGTGTCATTGTTTTTTGTGGAATATCTCAAATTAATCCCCAGAAATAGTCATTAGTGTTTCTCACATGCAGAAGAAAAATCTACACAAAAATAGAAGTTGCTATCATCTATTCCGATGTCAGACTTCATCACTGAGCAAAGAAAATGGAGCTACCCACAGGTTTTCTCCTGACTGAGAGCAGGAAACAGCTGATTTAGGTCTCTGCGTGTGTTTCTGCAGGACCATATGACAAATACTGTGACAGTGGTGACGTTGATGCATCATGTGAATGTTATATACATCGGCATGCATTGATTAAAGGGTGAAGAAGATAGGACATTGTAGCAGTGCTTTAACTTAGCTGGGGAATGGGGACTGGAAAGAAATGAAACAAATCATCTGAAGGGATAGGTCTTCCCAGGTTAGAGGAATGTTAAACATTGGAGAAAAGCAGGCATTTAATTTATGCTATGTTTTAATCCAATTGTGTTTTTCAGAAATGGTTTTCTTAGTCTCAGAAGTGTTTTATTGCAGCCATTATGCTGTTCAAGACGTGTGTCTGATTGCAAGATGGTGTAAATAGCTTAGCAGGGTATAGGGCTGCAGTGTTGGTGCCGGTCTGACCAGCTGTGGGGCTTGCAGTTGATTCAGTACCCTGCTGGAAACAAAGAATTTTTTGATTCCTTCCTAGAGGCAAAACAAGAAATAGGGTGGGAAATATAAACACCATCATCCCCTCTAATAAAACAGCTCTGTAGGGCATTTTGTTTTGAGAAATGGTTTAAAAGAAAGTGCAGCTGTGTTAGGTTGTTAGCACAAACTCCTGGCTTTTCTTTGGTCTTGGAATCATTAAAATACTTCGTTTTTGTAACTAAATCTGATTCCTGTGGCCTTTTGTTTTGCATGCTGCTTGCAGGGAGTTGGGTTGTTTATTAATCTGCTGGCTGCCCTGTGTACTGATTCTGGCTGCACAACCACCTTCTCAGCAAATCCTGTCCCGTATGTTCCCCAGCTGCTGCCATCCTTAACACATGCAGAAATGTCTCCTGGCTGGCTGAACACAAATTCCAGCTGGCATCACCTCATGGCTGAGCAAACCTGGCCTCTCTCTCCTGTAGCAGTGTTGCAGCCACACGGGTTCTCTGCCTCAGTTGTATCTCAAGGCAAAGATGTGGGGCTGCAGCAGAGACTGGAGGGCTGAGGCAGCTGGGAATCTGCTCCTTCCCCACAGAACGTGGGCATGTGCATGGGGCACAAGGGGGTGTGTAGCCAGAGCAGGGTGATGAGTGGGTGAATGGAAATAACAGCTCCCTCTTATCTTCATCCAAGATGATACTTGCCAAGTGCCGAGTTAACTGCAGTGATGGGTTTAATGATTGACCTTGCTATTGTTTTGCCATCAGAGAACTTGTTCTGTTAAAACTACCTGTGAATTCTTGTATAAAGCTTACTGGTCCAATGGAATAGAATTATTACAAAATATTTTGTACTTAGCAGTTCCAGCTTATCGCTTGTAAACCATTATGATTGTTAGACCTGTTCTTTAAAATAGCACTTGCAGTAATCCCATTATTGTCAGTGTTCTGTAATGACATTTTTATTTCCTTAAAAATACTCAGAGGTTGTGTTGCTACCACATTCCTAATAGGAGACTGTTTCCTGACTCTGTGGTCTATGGATTTCTGCTGATTTGCAAAATTAACAATACTGGGCGCAGTTCTGGTGTTTGAAGAAAAATTACTTGTGTATCACATAGAAGAAAGAGGAAGCATAAAATTACTTGCACGCTGTGATGCTGAAACATTCTAAAGCTAGGCAAATACTATCTAGAAAAATTAGTGAACAGATGAAAATTCACAACACCAGCATGTCAGCTATTTGTTTTCTGAGTATTCATTTTTTGTCAGAAGATCTTAAGATTCTACTTCCTTCATCAGGGTTTTGTAAGGCAGATTCCAGCACCTTGGAGTTCTGCCTTTACAGATTTTGTGTTGTGAAGCTGTTAGGCTTTCTTCTTCATGTTTTTAAGTGCTCTATACTATTGTCAACTTTTTGAAATGCAAAGGTTAGACTTGGTTCTCTTATCTGCCTTGGTTACTGTTACACTTTCAAGTGATTGCAGAAATAGGGGTTGATATGACACAATATGGTTTTTCAAGTGAGAGAGAACTTAGGTGACCCCTCATGTCTCATCTCAGTTTAGCATTAAATTTTGGACATAGTCAACCTCAGTTCTCAGCTTTGAATTTTCTAGGGGATCAAATATCTTTTTTAATCCCACCTTTCCTAGTTCTGTGTTCTTTTTGGAGTCTTACAGGAAGAATGAATCACACAATATGTTCCTTCCATTCCAGGGAAATCATGAAAGCACCCTCCCCTCCTGCCTGTCTTCTGTTTCAGATGATGTTTCATTTATGAGAGTCTGAATCTGGTCTCCTTGTCCTTGAGATGTTGCAGAATTGAAGGGAGCAGGGGGAGAGGTTGGAAAGCAAGAGAATGTAACGTTAGGAAGCATGTGGCAGATCTGAAGTGGTTTTGCATGCATTTTTAACAAGAATATCTGTGTTGCATTTGTCATGTATTAATGTTGCATTTGGAATATGGCCTGTAGCTATAACTGGAATGATCATTTAATTTAGCTTGGTAAAGATTTACTTTACCAAAGCATTATGTTGCCATTATGTAGCAAAACATCAAAATACATTAGTCAAGTGATAATGTCAGCAGTGGATCTGGAGTAAACAAACAGTCCAGCCACCACAAATGGTTCTGGGACAATTGGACTAATGAATCCTCATGTACCCAGCCTTTGTGTCTGTTTGTGTGGAGGACACTGAGGGGCCTGGGTGGTGTTTTCCCTATGGCTGAACAAAACCTGGGCCCTTGGGCACTGCCAGACAGACAGACAGGCCAGGCTGCTGGAAGCTGGTGCAGCCCTCCTGCCCTGGGTTGTATCTAAGCGTTGGAGAATGCTGTCCACTTTTTAAATTTGCTTTAAAATGGCTGTCAGACCCAAAAATCTTCATCTGAGGATTGCTAATGGGTGTAATGTGATAGATTGCTTATTACCAAAGCATGATGGTCTGAATGCTTCCTTCTCTGGAAATGGGCTCATAGACAGCCTTGTTTTGTCATTTTATTTGTTGTTTATTTCAATGCATTTTGGCTCTCCACTTGAAGTAATTAGAAGGGACAGATTGGTGTATGAATCAAAAGCTTCTGAGTGGGCAGAAGTATTAATATTGCTTGTATTTTAGAGGCACACACACTCTGAGGCTGTTATTGTTTACATCATAAAACTGATCTATTTCCTAAGAAATACCAATTATGTATGTCAATAACTCATACATAAAAAAATTATTAATAGGCAACTCTTTTTGATGTGAAAAAGCAGACTGAGCAGAGTGGCTTACCTTGCAGCTCTCAGATAGTCAAAACTAAGCTAATTGTAATCAGTATTTCTGTTGGCTTGTGGTGGATGATTGCAGAATTAGATGTTTAGCTTTGATACTTTGGACTTTTTTTGATGTATATTTTTCCCTTTGAAGTTTTGTAATTATATGTTCTAACTGCACAGAGTTGAATTTCTCTGTGTGAACAATGCAAACTGATTATGATCATTAGAATTAAAAAATAATATAGCTGGATTTTAATAAGAATTCAGTTCTGACCCTAGAGGCAAGAACTTAATTTTTTTAGGGGTTTTTTTTGGTTTTTTTTGTTTTTTTTTTTTGTTTTTTTTTTTTTTTTTTTTTTTTTTTTTTTTTTAATTTGGGATAATCTGTAGGAAAGCAAAGCAAATAAGCAAACCCATGCAGCAGCTTTCAGCACAGTGCTTGGGAAAACTCAGAGGCTATTCTGTCACCTTTTCTAAAAATCAATGCAGTATAATGCATGGTGTTTGGGTATGCCTTTTGAAATTGAATAATTACACATTTAAAGAAAAAAAAGTACTTTTTTCTAATGTAGTGGAAGAAGTAGATCTTGACTGGACACGAAGCCTTTATTTCAAGGCTAAATCTGTAGAATGTGCCAACTAGCTGGTAAAAAAGCACCCTGTGTTGATTGGTTTATTTAACTTTATTCCAGCAAAATAGCATATTGTGCTGTTGTCCTTCTACTGCATGAGAAGAACCTAAAATAACAGAAGTTGTTATGACATCTCTCAAAGCCTGCCTTTGTCAAGGTCACCGTTCTATATTTGCTGCATTTTGTGCAAACAGAGATAGGTATGGTAGGAATGTACATTTTAGAACTAAGATGCTGAGTCCCCCAAAAGTGTAAAATGAAAATCCAACTCCCACGCCTTGTTATGCAAAAACATAACATACACTGGCTTATTGTTAGCCTGGATCTGAGTGCTGCTCAGCTTGCTCTTCAGCAGATAGATACAAAGCTCTAGAATTAACCTGTGGATGTTCTTTCTTGACTAGCAACCCAAAATTTCTGAGAAACACAGGTAAAAGATGGGGATTCTGCCTTTAAACTGCATATGTAATTTTTATATTCTTTATACATCTGTATAAATCTATATATATTTTTATATTCCACATATTAAATATGTGGAAGCTTTATATAAGTGGGTTCTGCTAGCTCATTCAGTTCTACCAAATTTATGTTGAGATTAACAGTTCTTTCTCTCTTTCTCAAGTGTATTTGGAGCAACAGAGGGTTGTAAAGATGAGGGTGTGCTTTGGAGCCAGAAGTTGATACAGGTGTAGTATGCTGAGGGTTATTAAACATGTGGTTAATATGTTTGAATCTGGGTCTATGCTGGTGGTGGGTGTGGGAGAACACTGGGAAGGAACTTCGTGGTTGTTCTGCTCATCTGCTTTCCTGGGCATATGTGAGTTCCTGCTGTGGGAGGAGACAGTTCTGGATTCTGGGCTAGATGGACACTTTGTATGAGCCTTTATGTCCTCCTGTTACACAGGATGTCCTGCTTTTGACTGGACAAGGTTATTTTCTTCCTAGTAGCTGGTGCATTGCTATGCTTGGGTTTTAGCATGAGAATAGCGTTGATAACACACTGATATTTTGGTTGTGGCTAGGTAATACTTATGCTTGTCAGTTTGCTGTGCTCTGCCAGTGAGGAGGTGCACAAGAAGCTGTGAGGAAGCATAGCCAAGACCGCTGTCCCGATCTGGCCAAAGGTATATTCCATACCATAGAGTGATATGGTCAGTGTATAAATTGTGGGGAGTTGCCCGGAAGGGGTCTGATCTGCTCCTAAGTAAGCAAATGGTGAGCAATTGTACTGTGCATCACTTTTCTCTCGGGTTCTGTTACTTGTTCTTCCTCTCCCTGTAATTTCAATTATTATTATCATCAGTATTAGCATATTTATTACACAATATCTAGTTGTACTTAATAAATTGTCTTATATGAACCCATGATGTTCACCTTTTCTTTCTACTTCTCCCTTTCCCTGTGGGTGGTGAGTGTATGGTGGAAGCAGTGAGGGAGTGGCTGCCAGGTGGAGTTAAACCATGATGCTGTGTCATGTGGAGTGAAATTGTAAGGTGACACTGGATAAAAATGCTTTGCTTGTAGGAAAAAAAAAATGAATTGTTTAAACAAAATTCAACCACTTTGTACTGAAATGAGCAATTCTGGGGTGAATGTTGTGTTGGCTGTGCTAAACTTGTGAGGACAATAAAAAAGAGGGCTACAGGGATGAGATTGAAGTTTTCTGCATTAGCAGAAATGGTGTTTCAGGAGTCATTCTGAAATAATGTCAGCAGTAGGAAGTGGAATAGAAAGTGCATATCAAATTCCATCAGGATGTTTGGAGATTAGAGGAAAGTTCATGTAATGGGAAGGAACCAAACCCTCTATATCTCTGTGTGTTTTTGTATATATATCTGCACACATGTAGATAGAATTATGCTGTTTGGTTTTATATGTATCCACAGAGGAAAAAATTCCTGATATGTATGTTGCTTAATGTGAGTTGTCAAAAATGACTACACAAAAGATAGTGAATAGGACAATTTATTTTATTTGCCAATAAGAGATTAATTTGCCTTTTTAAAAAAGTAGAATTAAATGATGCTCTTATGATGAACGCATTCTGTAAAGAAGTACATGGAGCTGCTGCTTACTTAGTATTTTCTATATATTGTAATATTTATGTATATAATTAAAGGTACTTCATTTATAATACATTAGAATATACTTTAAAAAAACATTGAGTAGTTTACTTGACGTATTTCTTTTTAAAGAAAAGATAAAATTTTATGGGTAGAGCATACTGCATCCTGTTTTTAGTGTTCTGAGATGCTCAAAATTGTAAGGAATTGAAATATTATATTAAATACTTGTACAGGAAAGCCTCTTCTATGTAATAGGTTATCCAGTATTGTTTGCTTAATTTTTCTTTTTTTTTTTAACTTTTAATCAGGAGTTAAACATATCACTGTGTTCTGCTTTCTGGTACATGCTACATTGTCTCCCAGATATGTCTGAAGTTGGTGCATCTGTTGATAGATAAAATAAGGCTGTATTGACAAAGATCCTGAGAATTAGTCTTAGAAATATTTAAATGAATGTTTTTGTGGGTTTTTTTTCTGTTACATAATGCAGTGTTCATTGCAGGTCAGTTTGTATAAAAGTTACTTGTAATAATAACCATGTTGAGACGTGCTTATAACTGTTTATCTTCAGTGTGACATACTTTAATCTTTCTGCTCCCAAGAACTTTATACAGTGAGAAGCAAGTATGGAGTAATGCTGACTTTTGAGACCAATTGCTTTTCTACTGGTGGAGAAACTTGGGTAGAACTGTTGCATTTGTGTGAAGCTTGTAATTAGCTGTGTAGTTCAGTAAAACTTGATGTGGTTGAGCTCTGCAAAACTTCACTCAATTTTCTTATCTAAGGGTTGATGAATGAATCATTGAAGAGAGCAAGAAACATGTACTAAGAGTATTCTAGACAGGTCTCAAAACATTTTCAGATCTTATCTAATTTTTTTTAACTAAAGATGGATTTACATGAGAGTTAGGATGATCAGCAAGTTGCACTACAAACCTGCAGAAGAAACAACAGGAATGATGCAAGCTGTCATAAACCTTTTGCCTGGCGAAATGACATTTCTCATGAACAAGGGATGTGGCATGACTAATATGCAGAGATGAGTAGTTTACTTGATGTATTTCTTTTTAAGTTGGAAGTTGGAAAGCATTGTATGGATTGTAAGTTCTTGCATTTTACTCATCAATTAAAAATTTTCAGTCTTCCAATCTGTGTGTAACTTGGAACTGTGGCTGACATAGCTGGAAGATAGTTAAGATTCATAGTTGTGTTTGGTGAGTGCAACAGCAGCAAATTTCACTGCTCTGTTAGAAGACACCTTTTGTTTTAGACTTAAATTTGGAATCAAATTATGAAGTTTAAGGTGTTTTAGTTTTCTTTCTTCCATTTCTGTACTTTAACTTCAGTGTGAGTATTAATTGAATGTTGTGAGAAACCCCTACCATGTTGGTCATGATGACTATTATTTATTTCGTGGACTTGTGGATTAGTTTGAATTGAATTTTAAGGGACATCTAGTCCACCCTGCAAGGAACATCTTCAATTAGATCAGGTTGTTCAGAGCCCTATTCAACCTGACCTTGAATGTTTCCAGGGATGGGGCATCCACCACCTCTCTGGACAACCTGTGCCAGCATATTCTTACTATAAGCATTTTTGTACCAGTTAGTCACCCAGTATAATACTGTTTCTGAATTATGAATATTAATGAAAATAGAAAATAAACTATGGCTGAAACAGACCCTATAAATTTCTTTTTAACCAAAACATATGTAATTTAATGGCATATAAGGTAATCTATAATTTCAAATTTGGATGCTTTAAAATATTAAATAGTTTATATATAGCATATTTTTCAGTTAAAGGTTAAACTGCACATGTCAGATTGAAGAATAGTTTCTAAGACCTTAGATTTTCTTAATGAATTTTTGCAAAATATTTATCTGGAAAAGAAAGTCATGTTCCAAAGTTGTCTCGCAGTGTCCCTCACTTGTTCACCTAATCTTGGTTGTGATTTTCAGTTTCTTGAATGAATATTTTAATTCTAACTGGATTTTGGGTGCATTATACAGTGTGCTGCAGGGATTGCACATCATCTTGTGAACATGAAATAAAGACTGTACAGTTCATACACTAAACACCTAAAGGATTAGTGAAGGTCCTGCTGGCATTCACTGTCCTTTTGGACTTCAAAGACTCTCTGGCAGATTTTATGAGGTGTATTGGCAAATCAGTTCTCACTAGTCCATTGTAGAGAAAATGGTATGTAAAACTAATTTTATAATGCATGTAACACTTTCATAAGGTAGTTTGTATATGTGTTTTTTCTTACCTTTGCTCAGGATCAGCTTAATAGAAGACAAAAGACGTCCTGTTCATTTTTCACTCAGCTATGTTTTAATATGTGCATTTGAAAATTACTTGCATTTTCCAGTTCCTTTGAAAACAGCAGCAATACGATTTGTGGTACTGAATTTTGAATGCGTAGCAGTACATGCAAAGGAAATTATTTGGTGTATAATTTTCCAAACTTCTATGTTCATACAGACAAAAATTAACTCTGAACTACAAAACAAAACCAACAACCTTAACAGATTAATTTTCTCTTTATAGAACTTCCAGTTTTTACAGCGGTGCTTACAATTATAGATTCTAGGCTTTATGTGAATAAATATTTTGGCTACTGACAATAGAATTTATATGGTCACACTGCACACTTTCAAATAAAAAAGTATGTGTTTGCATAGAATAAGCATTACCAAAAAAACCTCAGGCAGAAAAAGAGTGTAATTACAGATTCCTATTATGTAATATTTTGTAGAAATAATTGGAGATCAAGCTCTATTGAAAAGGTACTTTACTCAGTGGAGAAATGTTTGATTTTTATTGAAATTTTTTCCCCATTGTCTTTCCAGGTATTGCTTTGTTTTCGCTTTAGGATACCTCACTGTGTGCCAAATTACTAGGGTCTATATCTTTGATTATGGACAGTATTCTGCTGATTTTTCTGGGTAAGGAGAAAAATAATCTTCCTATCTTTTCCTCCTAAGTGATACAGTGTCTGTTGTTGTGGGAGATTTTTGAATGCTTGCCCTCCCCCCCGCCCCCAGATTGATTGTGTCAGCCTTTAAAACTCTGGTAGAAAGCTGAGCATATATGGGTATTTTGGCACACATGCAAATATATAAGGAACTATGCTTTAATCATACAAACTGGGAATTTTTGTGAACAATTGTTCTTGTTAGAATCACCAACATGTTAATCTATTGCCTCTTGTCCCTGTCTGAATGGTACAAAGGATTTGGTAGCTATGGGATTTTTTTCTCTGATTTTTCCATTAAAGTGGCTGCTACCTTCTTTGACAGCATGATGAACCTTGAATTGGGTCTGGTGTACTTACTTGCCTGGCACAGTCTGATAGCACTTTTTGAGGAAAATCTGAACGTTTTATAGAATTTAGCTTTTAGCTCCTTTCTTCTTTCATTTTATGTTAGATGTTCCAGAAGGAGAAAGCTAAGGAGACAGGCACCTGGATGTTGAGATAGTCACAGAGACATTGGAAACAGAAAGTTTTGTCTCTGTGTGCCCTCATATTATATCTTGAACTTATACCTATATTTGACTTGAACTGTGTAGGAGCAAAACAGAATTAAATGGGCAAAACAAAAATAAACCATGTTGGTAATTCTTCTTTCTGCTGCAGACATAGAGGAGTGAAGTACAAACAAGTTTCTTACAAACAAGTTGGCTACTGTGATAATGTTTTTGTTGATTTAAAGGAGAGTGTATATTCGGGGGGGGGGGGGGGGGGGGAGATGAGGAGTATTTGCTAGTCTGCTTAAAATAATGGATTAAGTACCTTCCAGGGAAACTGTGAATGGCAGTGGTCTTTGTAGTTTAGCATAACCTGTGATAGAATTGTACTTGATAGCCTTGTTACTTTTCAGTCTTTACTGGTAACAGGCATGTAGTCCAGAAAATTAACTTGTAGGCTGAAGCCAAAAGCTCTTATGGTTGAATTCATATTTTCTGTCATCTTTATCTTCTTACCTTCTAAAACATCTTTCTACATTTGTCTTAGATCTAAGTGTCTGCCTTCAAGCCAGATACCCAAGTTCCAATTGTAGTCAGCAGAGATGTGATGGATGTGGACAGTAGAGGCTGGAGGGCATTTCAGCTGACCCACCACTGAGTGTCTACCTGAGCGTGAACTGGGTCACTTGTCAGATGCCCCTGACTCTGGACTACATCTCCACTGGCTAGAATGAGAGCTTGCAACACAGTCACATGCATAAAGACACTAGATTTACTGATGTTGAATTTAATTTAATCATTACTAGTGAAACTGTAATCCAGATGCTGTCCCTTCCAGTTCACTGTAGGGCCGAAGTGTACAACCCTGGCAGTGATCAAAGTTCTAAACTGACTGTGTAATTGCACTTTATTGTTCTCATTCTCAAAATAATTAGTAGTGCTTGAGCACACCATTGCTCAGATGGAACTGTACTGCTTTCAGATGTGGCTCTGATGGTTTGGTGGTAGCTCAGAGATTTCTGTTAGGTCTGAACACGTCTGAAGATTCCCACATTCCACCCCTGGAGAAGTTCAAGGCCAGGTTGGATGGAGCAACCTGATCTAATTGAAGGTGTCTGCTCAGGGCCGGGGTGATGGAGGTAGATGATTTTCAAGGTCCCTTCCAACCCAGACCATTCCATGATTTATGAGCTCTGTGCTCTGGACAGAACTGTTCTGAAGCCTAGATCCAGCTGTCTGATTGTATGCTTGAGATGGCAGATTTAAACCACCCTTTCATGCACCAATTTGGGAGCTTGATGTATGCATACCACATTAAATCTCTGGCATATGCGTGTGCTCCCTTGACATGAGACAGCGATTACTTCCAAAAGAGGCAGAAAGAAAACTTTCTCTGGTTCTGGGAAAAGAGAGTAAGCTCAAAAAAAAAAAAAACCCTGAAGTTGCTTAAATAGCTGCTGAGCTCCAGTATGATCAAGCTCTTCTAAAGATGTTGGCATGGATTTGTGTAGTGGTTAGCCCCAAAAGAGCTTTAATGTGTGTTTACCTAGATATTTCTCCTAGCATGCAGTGCTTGTCTGAGGTGCCCACGCTGAGAAAATCTGCTCAAAATTTGAAGGAAGGTCTCAGTGCACTGACAGTGGAGAAAGCTGGGGACACCTCATGCTGGAGATGCAATTGCTTGTGCAGAGCTGTGTGGTCCTGGCTGCAGTACTAACAGATCCCAGCTGCCTCCTTTGCCTTTCTGCCAGCACCTAAAAGGGATTGTTAAAATCCTGCTTCACGGCCTCACTGTGCCAGGAAGGACTCTTCCTCTTTTAGTCTCTAGATTTTTGCTCCTCAGCCAAATATTTGATGATACTGGAATAGCCACTTCAGGAGAAAAAAGAAATAGAATACCAGGGTCTGCTATGATAGCAATGACAGATTTATCAGCTGGAATTAATGTAAGGGCTGACTGGGTTCCTCCTGGACTCCATCCTTCCACCAGGCAGGACCCATGCTGTCACATGTCTGCTTACAGAAGGAAAACCATTATGTTTAGAGTCAGTTGAGGATTTCTGCCAGCACCGGGCCTACAGATTAAATGCTAGGAAAAGATATGAGGGATTTACCAGACTATCTGTTCCTGTTTATTCTTCTTCCTTTATGACCCTTGTGTGTCACTCTAGTCTTGATATCAGGATTTTGGGGCACTAGTAGTACCGTAGAAAATTTTTTCCCCTGATTGCAATTTGAGGGCTGGGAATAATTGTGTGCTTTGAAACCATTTTAACCATTACCTAAAAAGAAAATCAATTTGATGGACTGAACCATATGGCAAAATACTGCCTTGTTAATGAAGGAGGACTTGACGGCTTTTGGATTTGTGTTTCTGTGCCAACCTAATATGTTATAAAAATGCCAAGTGCACTCAAGACATGAACAAAACTAAGTGCCCATTGTACAGCATTATTATTTTATTGTGAGGGTTTTTTGTTTGTTGTTTTTTTTTATTTGGTGGTTGTTTTTAGTTTTTTTGTTTGTGGGTTTTTTTTGTCTCCAGCTCGTATACTTATAGGTAAATTCAACCCCTGATGTGTTTTTTGAGATCTGATTTAAAAATTTAATTTCTAAATTGTTGTAGTTTAGTTTATGCATTCCCCATTGCTTCCCTACCCCAGGAAGGGGGTTCATAATGTTGAGATTCACATCAGGCAAAAGCTCTTAGGTACTATGAAATGGTATAATTTCTCAATACAAAACTGACTTGGCTAGCCAGGGCAGAGTATTTCTTGGACAGTTTAAGATTCAGTTAAGTGTACCAAATTCAGAAAAGTGAATGCTGAGCTGGCATAATTATGCTGGGTTTTTGTTTTGCCAGGTATGTTTACTTGGAGCAAATAATAGTTCTTGATGGAAAAATCAAAGATAGGATCAATGTTAGTAGAAACCATGAAAGTGATCTGCATAGCTAAATAATTTATTTTAGTATTCAACCTCGCTATAATTTTCTTGTCCTTTGTTTATTGCTGTTGTATCTTACAATGAATATAATTGCTCTGTCCTTTTTTCTTTACTCTTCTCCCTGTAAAAAAAAATAAACTATGTTAGTAGAAAATAGATGTGAAACACTTCAGCTGTATTTGTAGAACCTAATGCAGCAATAAAAGACATGTGTTATCAAATACTGCATTTAAGGCTTAAATTCTCATTGCATTGAAAACTCAATGGTTTGAGTGAATAAACTAAACACTTTGTTCTTGCATTGAAGATGTTCCAGCTTAGAGTAGTTAACCTGGACTCCTAATATAAATTTCCCCTGGTATTTATAAGTGAAAGAAAATCCTGAATTTGTATCTAAATTGTTTTTTCTTCCTTTTTTTCCTGGCAGTCCAATGATGATAATTACACAGAAGATCACTAGTTTGGCATTTGAGATTCATGATGGTAAGATTTCTTTACTGTGTTTAATTTTCCATGTGAAATAAATTTTACCAAAGTTCATAATGAGTCAGTGAATTACTTTAGACCAGTTTTGTGTTTTAAGGCAAAATAAGTTTTTGTGTCTAATTGTTTCATTGATGCTTGTTAATGAAAGTACTGAGAAATGTTGCTTGGACTCTACAGAAACTCTAAAATGCTGACACTGTGCAGAAGATAGAACTTACCAGAAGACCAGTGACACTCTGCAGTCAATGTCTAAAGAGCAATGATATTCTTTTGGGCTGGGGTATTGATTGTGAGAGTTAACTAAAGAACTTCCAGATTCAGAGACCTCTGTTGCTGACAGATGGATCGAAAAAGCACATGTAATTTCAATTGTTGAGCACCTTTTGTTTTAAAATGCTATTTCTTGAGCACTTCCCTAGTTTGTGCCATTTATGCTGAATTTTATAGAACCTTTGTGTGTTTCATTTTGTTTAGTATCATAATTACATTCACAGCTAACAAATTGTTGTGAACAGGGAGATTGTCTAATTAGGTTTATGTCTTTTCTCCTGTTAGATGTATCCATCAGGTAAGTGGGCCCTAGTTGTGACAATGAATCCTAATGTTGGCTTTCATGGGTAGGATAGCTAGGTTTTTAGTTACCTCGAAATTCAAAGGAATCAATTTCATTTAAAAGTTTGAAAATGTCATCTAATAAATCTATCCAATTAGCTTGAATCACTTGGAGCTACATGTCAGTTGAAGACTTGGGAGTGTAGCTTCAGACACTTGAATCAAGACATCCACTGTTCTGAAATTGCTTATTAACATTGTGCATAAAGTTTAATGTGTTTCTGTCTCATAGGCATCCTAGCTTTAGTGCTGTTGGTGCTTCATTTTTTTTTTCCTGTTCTTGTTAAGTGTCATTGTCTAGAGAAGCCTGTGGGCAAAAATTTTCCAGAATATGAAAAGTTGGGGAAAGACCTTTTTAAGGTATTTTTGTATGAAAGAAAATAAATAATGCTGGGCTTATGTAGCTGGTCAAAGACATTGATGTTTACCTTCCAGAGAAAATATATTCAGAAGCAGTAATTTTGCAAGCTATAATCAACTGAAATACGGAATACAGAGGTTAGTGGAAGCAGGTTATTATAAGGAAGTAATAGTCCTAGTATTAAACATGAATGCTTCCTCTTACTATTATTTTGCTAGGGGAAAGAGCTATTCTGAATTTGCTGACATCATGCACAAATAGAGGAGTGGTGGTATGGAACAAGCATGTGAGCGTTCCTGGCAATCTTGAGACAAATGTTTCATTTAGACAGCTCCATTCTTAACTTTCATCATGAACTAGACTAGATTTTTTCCCTACTTAAATTAATTCAGATAATTTGTATTTTCGTCTGGATTTCTTTATAGGTACCACTGAATTTTCAATATAAGTCTTGAAATTTTGTTCCTTATTGACCTCTAAATTCTTTGTCAGCCCTTGAGGAGTATCTAACAGTATATTGGAAAAATTTCTCTGGTTGTGTCTGCAGTTTAGCAGATTCCTTGAGTTGGATAGTTGTAGTTGCAGTTGTGAACATGACTTTGAAAAGTTGATGTGACTAATGTGAATTCAGAAGCAACTGATAGTCTGGTGTCATGAGATGATAAGAAAATATGTGCTAGGGAGACTAAGATTGCACTAAAGCAAAGTTTTTTAACCTTAGACAGCCTAAAAGGGATCCTTCATGAAAAATTAATGGAAACAAGTCCTGCTGTCAGTGGGCTTTTGTTCACTGTACAAAGGTACATGCTTCCACTGGAAATTACTTAGAGGTATAGTGACAGGAGAAGAGATAATGTAGCAAATAATTCTAAGTGATTAATGGCACTCTGAGCCTCTAGTCACATCAGCTTGGCTATATTAATCAACAATTACTTTTTTTTCTTCCCTCATTTTTTTACCAGTATGTCAAGGAATGTAATGAAAACAAACAGCTGAAAAAAAAAATGTTGCTGTATTGGAAGTTCCTGGTAAACTTCAAGACACCAGTGGTCACTAGGTTGGTTTTTGGTAAAGGCCAGTCTTCTGGACTTGATCTTTCCATGGCAGCCAGTTTGTTGTCTTCAGCTGGTTTCATTTGAAGGTCTTGGATTGAACTGAATGTAGCCACAATGCCACTCACTCATGCTGCATATTCAAGTGTCTGTCTAGCTAAGTTGATATGCTTGATTCCAAGCTGAAAACTAATATGGAATCTCATACACAAATAACAGCTACCCCTGTGACTGTTACACCCTTGTGCTCTGACCGTGAGGGATTTTTTAAGCAGGGAAATTAGGTGCAAGTTGCATATGATTTGGACTTGATGATCCTTGAGGGTCCCTTCCAATCCAGCCTATTCTGTGATTCTGTACTTTAAGCTTGCTGTATAATACAAACATTACAGAATTTTGCATGGATCACAAACTTACACCTGAAGAGATTTGGAATATGCCTTTCATGTATTCTGATCTACATTTTAAACTTCACTCTTTGATAGCTCTTACCTTGCAACTCAAATGAGCAATACCAAAAATGAGTAGTCAGTCTGTTAACATTTGCTTTGTATTTTTTGCTGATTACCCCTGGCATCTAACATTTATATTCTAAAGGCAGAAATGTTTTTATATAGTTTGGAAACTGCTGATGTCCATATTAATTCTTTATGGCAAGATTTAGATTTATTTATGCAATACTTCAGGTGAATAACAGAGTTAAGGGAGAGAAAGAAATGTTTATTAGAACAAAAAATTTGTGGCTGTTTAATAAAAAACATTGCTTTCTAATATTTCTGTTAATTATATCAGTGAAACTACCATGGTGTGGTGCTGTTTTGGGGTTTTTATTTGGTAACTTGTTGCTTTCTTATTATGGTTAGGAGTTCCTTGTAATGCTCTATCTCCATCTACGTCTCTATTTTATTTTTTTAAATGTACTCTCTTATGATAGCAACAGCATGGTGATTATTGTTTCAGTATCAGTTGCCAAATTATTTTTTTATCATATGTGTCCTTAGTGGTTAAAGAAATTATATTGTATTTTTCCCCTTCTAAGTCTTCAGGTATAGTTTTGTGCCTGTTTTGCTTGTATGGCTCTCTGGATATGAAGACTTGTAAATTTTCTTGCTTTTTTTGTAGTTTTTTTCAATTTTGCTCAGTGGGCATTCTACCTATTTGCCTTTGTTGCTGCCAGTGTAGCAATAACAACTAAATCTGTTATTCTGTCTTTGGATTTTAAAATATTTTAATAACAGCAAGCATTTGGGCTCAGCTGTTGATTCATTTCACAACTACAAAATTTACTGTAATTGTAACAGAGCCTGCAATAGGATCTATGTTTATTATTAACATATAGTCCTGTGCCTAAGCATTATTAGTTACTGATCAGCCAGATTTCCATACAAATATAAAAGTGGATATATTTAACCATGAAGTTGAGGTGATATGTGTGTAAGCACTGTTGTAGTGAGAGCTCAGAAGCAGTCATAATATCCCATAAGAAAGTCTTTGTGGCGGGGTAGTGGTGTGTGCCTAAGGGTGTTGGGTTTGTTACCATTAGGATATGGGCTCTTGAGAAAGAATGTAAAGATAGAACTTCCTTGTGATCTAGACCACATAGGAACAATTTTTAACTGATGATTTACATAATTCTTTTACCAAGGAAGGAACATAGGAATATTTCCTGCTTTACAGATGAGAAAATGGAGTTACAGTTGCTGAGTGACAATTTGTTTCACCTCTCTAACAGATATTTGATAAAACCTGTTTTCTCTAATCTCTGCTGTGTGCTTTGGTAGTAAGAAAGAGCTGCAGTTGTTGTGGTAGTCTCCTGCTTTAGGACAGAAAAAAGTAATTCTTAAATCCCCAAAGGAATGCTACAAAACCTCATGAGTTCCCTAGCAGCAGTGTGCTGCTGAAGTGGGAGTTCTTCATCTCCAGCATGTAGTAGGTCGGGAACAGCTATGGTTTATCAGGTCTCTGTTCCCATGGCCCTGGGAAGTAGTCAATGTGTATTAATTAATCTCATACCGAATAAGTATCACTGTAAGAGCACCTCTTCCATGTTTATTTTCTATGATTCAAAAAATCTTAATGGTAGTTTCCTGAAAGCTTTCAGGAGAATGACAGAGATCATCGTGTTCTTGCATGCTGTGCTAAGATGATAAATGGGCCTTCAAGGCACTGAGAAAGCATTTTTTAAAAGCCCCAACAAAATAAGGAAAGCCACTAACTTGACCTCAAAGAATCTGCTGGCTGGAGGGAAACCTTTATGAGATAAGGAAATGAAAACTTAATGGAGGCTTACTTGGATGCAGTATGTTTTAGACAGCACGTGCATGGCTCACAAAGTTATTTGGACCTTAAATTACTTCTTCATGTGTATATATGTATATAACTAAACCTGTTTTAAATAGACCATTTCTTTCCTTCTACCTCTCCAAAACCATAGATCATATTTCAGTGGTTAGAGTCTTCTTTTTCAGGTTTGAGGTTCTTTCCTTCTTTTTTGTCACACTTTTGTAATATGAAATATTTCATTTGACTAATTACCTTTACTTAATGGCTAATCTGGCTTTATGCAAGTTCATTTGGATCCCTTCCTCTTTCTGACTTCAGGGTAAAATACTTGTATGGAATATAATGGCAAAGGAGGCTTCTGCTCCAGTCAGTTTGCATTGTGTGGGTTGTGAGAGACTGAAGGCTCTGCATGAGACACTTCACTAGCTATGTGGTGGGATCTACATCCATCCATAGGTGTCTTTGTGTTAAATTTCTGTTTGTATTAAATTCAGAGATTCACTACCTGAGAACTGTAATATTATGGCCTTTAAGGGTACAAAATCTTTCAAAATGCTTCTTCCACATTTTTTATTCAGCACCTTTATCAGCATAAAAGTATTTGCTACAGAACCAAGGAGAAGATATGAAAATGTAATGATTAGGAAGAGAAGGTGATGCATTTTGAAGGCTGACCTAGAACAGAGACTAGATGGAGCTAAAGAATAAAGTAGTTATTTATTAGGAGGCCTCAATGGATCCACCTTGGGCAGCACAAGAGCCCAGTCAGGGCTACACCCCAGGTGAATGCAAAATAGTCACAAAAATGGATGACTGGTCATGGGGTCTCACACTTTTATAAGTTCTGGTCCATTAGCATATTGGAGCTAATAGTCCAATTACAGTTTTAGCTTATGAAGTCCCATCCTTCTTGTTTTTCTCTCTTCAGTCCACCGTTGTTTATGCTTTTGGGTCTGAGATTTGGATTGGCTTGTGTCCCCAGCTAGAGAAGGAATTGTTTTGTCTACCCACTCCATGAAGACAGCTTATCATCCCTTAATATGAAGCCCTGACCCACACACTAAAGCAGCACAGAATCTGAAAAATATAAAAGCTAAAACCTGAGGCATCAAAGGTGCTGCATGAAGTTTGGATGTCATAATTTGTTCTTCAGTTTCTTGCCTTGAATTAATCTGAATGGAGATAACTTTTGACTATGAAGGATCAGGACCAAGGAAGGTATTTTCCCAGGTTATATTGAAAGAGAGGAGGTGGCAAGTTGGTAACTACCTCTGTATTCTCTGATTTGTTGAAGATTTAAAGTGTGATTTTGAAATTATAAGTGTGTGGTAGATCATGGCCACACTGGAGTCACACTAAGACAACAGAATTTCCTTCTTTGTAGATAACAAGTAATTTCCATGAGTCATAGAATTAAATTAGCTTTTATTTCCCATCAGCAACTCAATCTTTTTTTGTCATAAGACTGACTGATTTTGATATCTAAAAAAAAATTGGCTCCAGTTGAAACTTACCCTGGATCAAGTATAAGGGCTCCCTTCTATGGATTTACTGGCATCAAGGAGTGGGGTTGAAGGCAACCTTTCTATGAGGTTTTTCTTTCTATCTTCTATAGAAACACTTATATTTGTAAAGCACATTAGGATTTCATATTTATATTGCCCTACTCTTTTGTCTGCTGGGTTTAAGCACTGCTGTGGAGGAAGATAATTGAAGTGTAATCCCATAAATTTGATTTCCTTTAGGAAGCTATGTGGATAAAATTTTTAGTACTTGGAATAGCAAAGAAAAAAATGCAAATGTGAACAGCAGGAAATGGCTGCATGTGGGAATGTCTGAGCTACTAGAGAAGGCTGCAGGAGGAGCTGAAGTGGTCATTCTGGCAGGCAGTGCTGGTTGGTATTAGCCAGGGCTGTCTGAAGGAGGGAGCTCTACTTTTTTTGTTCCCCTGAATTTTAGTGTATTAGTGTATTTCATAAGAAATGAAAATGCTGTAAGTCTAATTTTTTACTTTTCTCTTTCATAAGAGTACAGATTTTGAAGACTATTTTTCAGGGATAGGTCACCACATTTCAGAAATAGCCACATATGGCAATAAGGTAAACTCAGTCTCGCTGCTGAACTTAGACTTGGACTGCCCCCTTCTGCTAGCAGGGGTTAGAGCTTCTCGTTAGTTCTCAGGGAAAAGGCTGTGGCACCCTTTATTGCTGTGTCTGCTTCACTGGAGCTTGGTTACAACCTTTACTTGCAGCGCAAAGCTGTTTGCCATAAGTTTCCAATTGCTGTCTTGGATTGTGTTCATTTTATGCATCAAAACTGCAGTAGCTACTGACCATGTTTGGGCTTGTCCTGTTTCCAGAATTGGAAATAGTGTTTTAAAACCTTTAAAGTCTTGGCTAATGTAGGAGAATTGTTTTTGTTAATGCTTTTTTTCAAGCTGTCTTAATGTTTTCCTGAAATCCATGTGATTTCACATTTAGGCACTACTGGATATAACTGAAGATATGAGAGTTTGTAATTTTGTCAATAAGAATAGTTTGATCCAACACCAGCAAAAATGTTATGTGACATAATAGCTCTGAAATTGCTTGAGGCATTAAGAAATTACATTGCAGCATGAGGCTTGTTCTGCTGAGTAAAATGTGGGGGGATTTAGCTTTCCTTTGTGTTTTTCTTTTTCCTGTCCTCTTCCCTAGGAATGTTCCGGAAAAATGAAGACTTGACTCCATCACAGAGGTGTTTGGCTGTAAGGTAGGCTTTCAGACATTCTGCTTTGGTGATATTTTGTGTATTTTCTTAACACTCTGTGCAGTTTCTACAGCTCAGGTTCAAGACAGAGTTTACAAGATCATGTAAAACAGATCCATCTTTTTATAGATTTTTAGTTTAATTTGTACATCTGTTCTTCTGAAAAATATCACTAGGAGTAGATTTTATAGTTATTTAGAAAAAACATTCCAAGTTGTATGCAGTCTATGCAAATGAATGCCATATCAGACAGTAAACAGTACACATATGAAGTAGCTGGTGAAGAAACATTTTTAAATTCTGTTTTTCAGTATTTACTTGCTTTTTCTCATTTCTTTATTCAGGACACTTGAAAATAGTATGTTGCTTTGGGCAAGAGAGTGTTGAGACATTTGCTTTAAATGAAATTATTGCCAGTTAACCCAAACCTTTGTTTATTGATTCAGTTGTTGAGGCAAAAATAGAGACCTTAATACAGTTGAACAAACACTTAGAAAAACAGCCTTCCCTTTCCTTCTTCGGGCTCAGCTTTAGTCAAACACCTCTACTGGGCAAGGAGAGACTCAGTAGAGTTCAGGAGGTCTGTCTCAAAACGCCCAGTATGGATTGGAAAGAAAAGCTATGTGTAGAATGTTTCAAGCTGTGATTACAAAAGACAAACTGTTCTTGTCCACGTGGTTTTTACTGCAGTTAGAGTGAGTGATAGCATGGAGTATGACTTTTCCTGCTGTAGAAATCCTGAAGAACTGCACAATCCATCTCACGAGCTGCTTGTCTTTGAATTACAGACGCATGCCAAGTCTACTGGAGTATTTAAGTTACAACTGTAATTTCATGGGTATCCTGGCAGGCCCGTTGTGCTCTTACAAAGACTATATTACTTTCATTGAAGGCAGATCATACCAACTGCAACAGTCTGAAGCAAATGGGAAGGAAGATACAAAGTATGAACAAACGGATCCTTCCCCAAATGTAAGATGTATGACTCTTGCAGTGCTGATGCTTATGGAATCATTGCATGTAAAGCTTGGTTTGCACTCTTCATTTACAGGCATAACTGCTGAGCTGAATCTGGAGTTCATTCATCAGTGGAATAGTTCCCTGTTCAAAAAGTTATATGCTTATTTTTTAAAGACAGATTTTCTCCATGGTTTCCAGCCTGGATCTTGTGGATAAAAGCAGATTAATTTGGAGCTTCCTAACAAGTTTGTATGGTAAAAAGCCATCTTTAAATGAAAACTGTTCATGCATGTTCACTTCAAAGCAAATATTGTGCATAAAAACCCAGTCATATGTAACAAATTGAAAAAGTCATAGAATGTGTTTCATTTTTCATGCTTGCACTCATGTAGGGAGGTATTAAAGATGGATTTTGATCTGAAGGTGTAGTAAAAGATGTATTAGCCATAACACTATGAACAATATTCCAAGACACTTAAGTATTTTTTTTCCTTTGGTCTGTTATTGAAGAAGAGACCACATACATAGAGAAGATAGTCCAGTTGATCATGCCTTACAGGAGAGATTGTGTGACTTGAATTCAAATCAAAAGCTCACAAAAATTGTTACTTTTAAAATTTGGTCCAATTATGTTAATGCCCAGAGTATTAAATATTATTTTTCCACTCTTATTGTCTTAATGGTAATGTATCAGGCATTTAAATTTACATGTGCCTAAGGTAATTCTAATCTCACGTAAGAGGCAGAATTATCTTGGGGTCAATTAGAACACTTCTCATGCATGGCTTTTGCTAATTCCAGCACCAGTTGCCCATGCTCTGCTTATCTTGTGAGACCAGCTGTTGCTGGAGCAGATGGAGGCATTCCCACATGTAGCTGCTTGTCCTGTCCTACCATCCAGAGGTTATGGCCCCACAGCTGGGCCAACAAGGTGTGCTTCCCCGTCAGCTGGGGCATCTCCAACCACTTCCATCCTTGGAAAGTGGGTAAAGAGTCTTTGCACGGAATTCATTCTACCCATCTTGTATGAATGTAGTAATTTGCACGACTGGAATCTAAACTCCTGGCTGGAGGATAACACTTCAATATGCTCCACAAATTGACAGAGCACATGAGCTCCCACAAGTGAGCTGTGGAACAAGTTAGGAAGGGTGGAAGACACTGAGAATTCCTTTTGTAAATCAGCATCACATGGCCCATGCTCTGCTTTGATGTGTTGTATCTACAAAGTTGCAGGCAGTTTTGTTTCTAAACATTGTTTTGGTCCAGGAAAATCTTGTGTACTGAAATCCTGTTTCTGCAGAAAAGTGTTATGTAGTAAAATTATTGCAAATGAATGGAGGTAAACCAAACCTGCCTTGAAGTACCTGTATCAGTACTTCTGGACACACATCCACTGATTGCCTGATAGGACTTCTGGCTTTTTACCACATAATCTTGCTAGTAATGTGCACACAGTCAATAGAAATAAATATAAACCTATGATGGCTTCCACTTTCAGGTAAGTGGTTTTCCTTAAAATTATTTGCTCTTAAGATGCTTGAAACTTTTGCAATTTATGCCGCATTAGCTTTTGACATAAAAACAAAGAGAAGCTGTTTATGCTCCTGATACTTCATTTCCCAACTGGTGTTAGAGAAATCTGGCTGCGTTTTATAACACCAGTGAGTATTGTGTGCTTTTGGAGAAAGATGAATGACACAATTTTACTGCATTTGCTGTATCAATTAAAATATTCATTATCTTGTTCTAGAAGAATGTTTAAATACCATTAACTTTTTTAATATTTTGAATTTGTTATTATTTCAAGAATAATAATTTTTTAGGTAACTTAAAAAAATTTGAAATGTAGCGGGGATCAGCAAATGTTAATGTCATAAATAAAAAAGAATCCTTGGGCTGAGTTACAGTAAGTTTCATTTCTTGTTAAATACAATTACATAACTGAAGTAGTTCATGCCAGCCTCCTCCTCTATACTGTGTGTGTTGACTGCATGATGTTAACTTGGATTAGTACTTTTGCTGTGTTCATTGCATGTTAAATGAATCAAGTCACCATATTAAAACTTGCTTCTTATATCCCTCCTATTGTGCCTTTTTGCAAGCTATCATTTGTTGGTGCTCAAAGTGGTGTCAACTCTCAGAAATTAATATCTGTCTTTGTAAGTTTCTTTTTATTACGGCTACCCTTAAAATACAAGATTCCTGTCAGCAGATATCTGCTTTCTTGCTTATTATGCAGAATCTTCCTACAGGTCATAATGTTCTTGCTTAAATATATATAGTTTTTGTCTGAGGTACCAACATCCCCAGAATAATGTGCTTTAATACTGTTCAATATTATGTATTATGTACTGATTCTTTATCAAATTAAGAACAAGTTCATTCAAATAAAATGTTTGAAGATTACTCTCTACTTTTTTTCATCTATTTTTGTTTTACATGTTTATTCAGTAGTTTATTTCTAATATTTTGAGCTCTGTGAGTGCTCAGAGCACTCTATTTCTTCAGTTAGAAATACCTTTATTTCTTCAATTAGAAAGCTGCTTCTGAATCCCTTTCTCCAATTAAGTATCTAGCTTTCAACCTAATTATATTCCTGTCTAATTTATGCATGTCCTGGCACTGTCTTCTAGCTTTAGTACCTCCTTCCCATCCCAGTGTTGAGCATATCTCATATTTTTATGCAGGTATGCCCAGTTGTTCATCAAAAGTGGATGAGACAGGTCTTTTACCTTTTTGTTGTAAAATAATTTGTATTTTGTGCTTCTTCATGAAAGGTCAAAGTTATTCTGCATCTTACTGTCTTTAATTCCTTAACAGAACTGTTATTTTGCTATGTTGAAAACTTAAAAGAGTAAATGAAAAGAAACTTCAAATTACTTCATCCTTGTAAAAATTGACCAACCCTCCTATGTGACTGTGCAATTCAGTGATTTCCCATTTATGCCTTGGCAAAGAAAGGTTAATTAAGTAATAGGAAGTGAATGAATGCTTTACCAAATACGTTTCAGTAGGTAATTGAAAAATTGAACAATTATTTTGTTGGTGTCATTGCACAGTGTGGTACTTTCAGTCAGATAATTTGATTTGTCTGAAACTAACTTGTCGTGAAAAAACAAACAAAAAGCCACCAAAACCTACCAAAAGTACCACCACACCTTTCCACCAAAAAAATTTCCAAACAACAAATGTCTCTCTGCAAAATGCCAAAAATTTAGGTTTTCATCTGATTTGTTTCTCTAATCTGATTCAGTCTAAGGAGCAGGGAAATGAGGCAAACCTGCAGAAAAGGAGTGGAGGCAGGGCAGGACTCTGCATTGAGCCTGTGTTTGGCTCGGCCTTCAGAAGCTCTGCTTAAACCAGTCTGGAAACAGCAGCTCCTTGACTTTATAGAGGTGGGAGATTATCTCCACCACAGTTTTCTAAGGACACTGTTAATAATTAAAAAAATTTAAAAAATTTTTTTTTAATTAAAAAAATTTAAAAATTAAATTAAAAAAAAAAAAAAGTTCAATTTATGGCAGGGTACAGTATGAGTTCATTATTTTCTCTTAAAGTAAATTTTGTTGAAACCCTGATGCTCTTTTGTAGAAGAGGTGTTTTCAGCTCTACAATTTACTTAAGAACCTTCAGAGAAATACAAAGCATATTTAGTGTTGAATAGGCAGGTGAGTGACATCTGTTTGCTAATAGAAAAATTGGCAAACACAGGCAGTGGCACAAAGCAGGTCTTTGAACAGAGATAACATTATAAGTGTCCAAAACATTTTTTGAGACTTTATGGTCATCTTCAGATGGAAATAACTTATTTTATATATTCATACTTATGTTTTAACTTGCATGTTACTGGTACCAGCTTTTAAGTATTGTTTCTCCTGCAGAATGGAACATGACTTGCAATTGTGACTTAGGCCTTAAAGTTCAGTCCTTGCAAATGTTTTCAGAACTTGGGGTGATGCCTGCTAATACTTACAAATACCAGACTTTTGCATTTGTCAGATACATACCAGAATTAAAGAATCATTAGTTTTAGTAGTAACTGATTTTATGAACATACATTTCTGTTTAAGATCCTGAAGGTGTTAAGCCAGCCAAACTTTCCCTCTGCTGTAGGAAAGAGATTATTAATATTTCTGGAATAACAAAGGAGCACTGAGAAAATTAATGCTCTTCACATTGAAATCTTGTAATAGAAGAAAGTATTAAAATGAAGTTCATTAGAAAGCAAATACAAACAAATAATTAAGCACCAGCTTTAACCATTAATAGATACTAGCCTCCTGAATTATCTGTCTGATGTTTTATTTTAAATCGCTGGGATTCCTGATCCTCTCTGAAATATTTTCTGAGATGAGCCAAGTGAAATATATGCAAGACCCTAAAATACCCTCACTGTTTTAGCTTTTCCAAGTCTTAATTCTTTAGTCAGGTTGTACCAGATTAAAGGTACATCTGTGCAACTGGGTGAATCTTTGATACTGTGTGTCTTACCAAAGTGTGCACTTTCAGTTGGACATTTACTGCCCCATTCTGTATTGTGGAAAAAAATTGCCCTTTATTTTAGAACTAGATGTTGAGCAGAACTCTCAGTGAAGCAGGATGTTACCTTTAAAAGTTTGGGTGGGTGTACTGGAAGCAGCACAGACAGATTCTGGTTATATTTTTGTTCTGATGCTTCAAAGAAAAGTAGTTTGATTGTTTTCTTGTTAAGTTTAGTATCTGTGTAAATGTAATGTAAATTTGTGGGAATCCAGGGCTTCCCTCTGGCTGCCCTGGAGGGCCTGGGACCCTGGCAGGGGTCAGGAACCCCCCTGTACAGAGCCCCAAGAGACACTGTCTCTGATCTCTGTCCATGGAAAAGAGTTTTCAATCTCACAGGATGAATTACAAGCTCGGAGTGTTTGATATGAGTAATAATTAAGTGTGGCACAGGTGCAAAAGTAAAATTTTAGGTTTCTAGATTAGGGGTTGAAAGGGGACAAGATGGAGGAAATTGGGTGTGTCTTGTCCTTTTTCTCCTTCTTCATGCCCTCCATGTTTCACTGTGGTGTTGGCATTTCTCTATTGGTTTAGGCTGTGGACACACTGTTCAACGTAGGTGACAGATACTGGCACATTATTGTAAATATAGTACACGTAGTTTCTGGTATATAATGTTTGTACCATCCCACTGGGGGCAGAGCCCCACACGCTGCCCTGCAGGACAGACCTGCGGCAGGGCAGCAGAACATGTTAGAGATAAGCGAGAATAAACAACCTTGAAAACAGCACAGACAAATTATGGCTTCTTCTTTGGCAACGGGGCAGAAAGACAGAGACTTTATACAATCTCGGAATCATCAATACCTACAGATTCTGACATAAATTAAAACTGTAATGTTTAAATATTGAGATTACATAAAATAAAAGCTTGAAAATTGCATTTCAGTGAATTAGCTCCCAAGCTTCTCTTGTTGGTGCTTAGTTTAGCATGTTACTGGGGTCTTTCACAAAAGGGCACACAATGTCTGCCCTTGGGATGTGGATCAGACTAGAGACTTAGAGCAGTCAGTGTCAGGCATATACTGCTCTGTATGTTTTATAATAGAACCTTAGAAAAGTTCTACTGAAGATACATTCTCTTTACTGTGGTGGTTATAGCAAAGCTGAGTTTTGAAAAAATTTGAGTAGGTCCTATCTGAGCAACACGTGTACATATCTGTGAGCATATTATTTGTACCACTGTAGCTTGATCACTCTGATTGGGAAAACAGGTCTATCTAGAACTGATTGGCTCAAATTTGGGCTGAAATTCATAAATCATTTCAATACTTGGTTTAGAATTTAGATGCTTTGATAATCTGACAAAGGTGCTTGATGTATTGAGTTGGGCAGAAGTTGCACCTGCATTATGCCAAAGGGTCCGGAAAAGAAACTGAAGAATTGTTCTGGAATCTCTGCAGTAATAATCTTACTATGTCCTAGATTATGTTTTGTGTTATGATGTTGTAACAATTTTATTGCTCCTGTAATTTGACAAGAAAGTAAGAAAAAAAAACCTGACTTGCAAAAGGTGCTCTGGTTATTAAAAGGGCTTTTAAAGACTCACTATAGTCAGACTGGATTTATTGTGTTGGGCATGAGAAGTGATTATCACAACTTGATCAATATAACAATATTCCTCAAATCTGTGTAAAATAGAGATTTTTTTATAAACTATTTTAAAGTTGCTAGTATATATATTACTGAAAAATTAAGATATGTATATGTCTGTATAGGGAAGCAAGATTTTAACTTTCCTTTGTTTCCAGAAGATAAAAAAATGAAGCTGACAGAATCTCCCTTAAATTTTCAGATAGCTGTGACACAGAAGCTCTTGATCTGTGGACTGTCCTTACTCTTCCACATGACTATTACAAAAACTTTGCCTGTGGAATACAACATTGATGATAACTTCAGAGCTACAGCATCATGGCCTGTAAGGTTTTTCTACTTGTATGTGTCTCTCATGGCTGCCAGACCGAAGTATTATTTTGCATGGACTTTAGGTAAGTGTATGTTTAAAAATGTAATAATAACAGAAAGAGCATGTATTGAGAGTCATCTGAGATGTGCTCTCTTAAGTGTGTATTAAAAAAGTGGCAGTGCCCTCTTGAGGCCTTAGGAAAATCTGATTGCATTTAAGTCTTTCAAGGTATTAAGTACATTGAATACCTTTTGAGAAGCAATCACTCTTTTTGGAGAGTGATAGTGTTCCAATGAACAGTGACTTTAAAAAAAGAAAAAATAGTAGTAAATCTAGTCTGATGTACAATCCTTTTTGTTTGTGTTTTTTAAAAAATTATTTTGATACCTTTATTGTTGGCATATCTTCAATCTTAATTTTAGCCTCTTTCTGTGGTTTGTTATCAGCTTGATCAGTTAGTTATCAGCTTGATGTTATTCAATCACAAAGGAAAATTAATACTTTGGAATTCAGGTACATGATACTGTTGTTAATAGTAGGTGGCATTTTCAGAATTTGATGGGTGACACTTCACTTTTAGCCTTTATTTACTAAAAGTCTGAATATAGTTTAAGGAATATTTTGCATTTCCTTTCATGTTACTTGTAAAAAAAGTGTACAGCAGGAAGATGCTTTATTTAAGTAAGCTGACATCTTGAAAGTGGCTCACACAACAGATTTCATCAGCTTCCTCCTCCTCTCCAGTTTTATGTATTTGTCTCATAGCTCTTTTGAGAGAAAATCTGTGGAAACAATGCAATAAAGAAAGCTTTAGGGTAGCAGAGCAGCATGACTCATTTACAGCTGCTGGTTTCATTCCTGGTCAATGAATTAAATGCTTTCAGCTTGTCTGGATATAGCAGTTCTGGGGCTTGTTGTGGAAATAAATACTTTTGAATATTATGCTCTTATACACCCGTATCATCATCTATAAATAGCAGTAGTCATCTGAAAAGTGAATAATTTCAGTTGTGCTTTTTTTTTGCCTTTAATTCCTCTTTATGCACTTGTTAGCAGTGTAGAGCTAGCATTCCTCTGGTAAATACCAAAGAAACTATGCTAACTCTGTACTTCTAATTTGTTAGGCTTCCTTCCATTTTGTCTCATCTGAACTTTTCATTGTACGAGTAGAATGTGAGGGTCTTTAAAAGTTTTACTGAATGTTACACCTTTGAGTTGTACATTACTACTCTTTACACTTAAAAAAAAAAAGTGTTAATGAAATTAATTACTTAAAATGAATACGAAAATGCTAGTTAATAAAATGAGTACTTACTCTAGTTACAGTCTTTACATTCTAGCTTGTGAAAGATTATGGAGTTTGTGTCTCCAGCTGTTTCTAATTCAGCGTAAAACTATTGCCCAGTATTTGAAGTTGGTGTAGCACCATCAGGTGTAAGGCAGCAAATTTTATTGCTTTCAAAGATGTTTTAAAAAAAAATCACAAGGAAGTAAAAATATTATAAATTAAAACACATCTCATTTCCTTGTGTGTGGCCATCCTAATTTGGAAAACACAGTTGAGGAGATTTTATTGTCTGAACTAACAAAGCTCAGGTGAAGGTGATGACTGAAAGTGACAGGCAGTAGAGATCCCTTGTATTTTCCTGCATAGTCCAGATGACAGTAGCAGCTTTTTCTCCTAGGGAATAATATTGTTTGTTTGGAACATCTGACCTTTGACATGCACTGTAAACACTTTAAATTCAGAGGTGTGGTAACAGAGCCCTTGTGCCATTGGTGGAAGTTTGATGAGCTCTGAATTCCTTAGAAAATGACTGGTTTTGTCTGTTAGGTCTGCACTGCTCTCTGTGGGGTGCTGTGAATATGCACCTGCATGGAGGGAATCACACAATTTAACCTATGTGCTTTAAGCATCACTGTTGCTGCATAATGAAGACCAAAGGCACGCATCTGAGCATTGAGCTGCTGTTTCAATTCATTAGAACCAGCCACTGTTTTGTAGTATTGAGTTTGTTTTTCTGTCTGATTGCTCAAGCAAGTCTAAGTTGGTGGTATGGGAGACAGGCAACATCTGTACTGTGAAGTAGCTAGTGCTACCTCTCATTCTTATGCTTTTGTGCAAGTTTTTGAATTGGAAGCTAGTGTTGCTTGGATTGTTTTCTTTTTGTTCAAGTGATCCTCGGTATTTAAAAGGAAAAATAAATGTAGTCTTTAAAATGCAATAAATGTTTTGAACAAACTACGTGTTGTGTGATGCACAATTTGGAATACAGACAGTTTACAATTAATTTATTTCTTCTTGTCTCATTGCAGCAGATGCAATTAATAATGCAGCGGGGTTTGGTTTTAGAGGCTATGACAAAAATGGAGTTACACGTTGGGATCTAATATCAAATCTGAGAATCCAGCAAATAGAGGTTTGTTTCTGGTTCTTTCAAACAACCCACATGCCCATGTAGGTAGTTGCACTTAATTTCAATAACTTTTCCTATACATTTGTTCCTTTAGATAGTGAATATGTTCTAAGTCAAAAATTATATGTTCACACCTTTAAAAAGGGTGGAAAATAGCCTGTTTTGAACGTGTTCTACTTGTCAATTGACATGCAAAATATTCTGTGGTTATGAGTAGTTGAGTAAATAACTTATTCAACTCATCACAAATTTGGGTGGGAGGATTTATAATTTATACACAAGAATTTTGAAACACATTGTGACACTCTGCAATTATGGAAATAACTAGTTTGTTTTACTTTACAGTTTTCCACAAGTTTCAAGATGTTTCTTGATAACTGGAATATCCAAACAGCTCTTTGGCTCAAAAGGTATTTATTTCTTAAAGGAAATTTTTCTCCACTTAAGTTTCTTAGATAAATATTTCTTTGAAGATGGTATAACGTTTGAAGCTAACTCCCACAAAACATCACTTGTTTAGCAACTATGCAGGAGATTCTTCTTGTAGTGCTTGAAGTAAGGCGTCTGAGTTTAGGACTTCTTTCATAGTGTAAACTATCAGGTTATGCTAGAATCTGTTTTTCTTCACAGGCCATAGGGAACTTAAAACTGTTAATCTGTGGAGGTGTCTTTTTTCCCCTCTCTTAGCATTCAGGCACTGCATGTTGCTGAGAGCAGCAGGCAAAGTGTACATCTCAGCCTGTTGAAGGCTCTGCATTATTTTTAGCCAGAGTGATACAGGAACTTGTGTATGTTCTGTGAGAAAACTTTCTGTGCTCCTTCCATTATGAGTGTATGACAGACATCAAACCCTACAATGTGCTGTCAGCAATAATTCCAGATGACTCTCAGCTGCACTCTTTTTCCTTGCCTGGGGAACAGGTACAGTGCCCTATGAATTACATCATTCTGCTTCTTTGTGGTAAGGAGAAAGTAGAAGTGTTCTTGAGTAGCTCGTGGGTGCTGTTTCCCTTCTTCCAGTCAGACTCTTGAGTTGGTCTCCTATCCACAGGTGCAAGTTTAACTGAGACTCCTATCTTAGGATCACTTAGAAGACTTTACCCCTTATTCTAGGATAGCTGGCAACTGGATGTCTCTTCCATCAAACTTCTTCATAGTATGTTCTCTTTCTTCCATAATTTCATCCCTAAATATTTTGCACATCCAGTTTAAAAAAGAAATTGAATTTTATGTGATTATTCTGGTTGGCTCAATAGTCAATGGAATCTATTGCTAGGACCGTCAACAAAAAATTGCATGTTTGGAGGTATTGAAATGTAGCATTTCAAAAACCAAATATGTAATTTAGCTGTTTTGATTTAGTTAGAGAACAGAAGTTTAACAGTATTAGAAGATAACAGGACGAGGTTGTATTTCCACAGACTTTCAAATCCCCTAAATGGAATTATTCTAAACAAAAATTATTAGTGAAGAAGCATAATATTACTCTTAAAAATTGAAAGAAAAAAAATGCAAGTCAGTTGCTCAGGGTGATTATAAAAGAAGATGTGAAGAAAACTTAAACCATCTATTTAATAAGTATTTTTTAAAACAATAAGAAAATAATCCTTTTGGATGGTCTAAATTGATTCTGTCAAAGTTGAAAGGGTGTGGAAAGATGGGTATTCTGTGAAAGTTTTGTTGCGAGTAAAATAGGTGTATTAATAGTGGTAGAGAATGTACATTTTGTTACTAATCATTTGGTTAGTTGCAATGCTCCAAAAATTTGCATAGAGGACAAACGCATACATTACTTTAAACGTCGACTTCTAATAGCTCACTTTTTTTACCATTTATAGAAGTACCTAAAACTTCAGCCATTTATCTCACATGAAATACCTGACATTAGCATTTGTTCTGTTCTTTTCTGATAATGGTAGAAACGGAACCATCAGTTGAAGCCTGATTGTGTGTAAAAACAGACTTGTAGAAAATACAGTTAATGGAGCTACAGATCACAAAGAGGTTTAATAAATATTTAATGTAGATCATAGTATACAGCAATTTAAAGGCATTATTGTTACAAGCATGTAAGTTAAAATAGATAGTTACATAGTAGCATATATCAACAATATATATCATTATAACATTTCTGGGCTGGGAAAGCTGTTATGTTCCCCTCAGTCCATTCTTTATCTTTTCCAAAGAAAGCATCTCATCCCATTTGTCTTTGGTCACATTTGCAAAACTGTGGGCTTTTTTGCTCAATTCTGACATCTTTCCAAATGTCCTGTCTTCTTAGAGTAGATGCAGTACTTCTGCTAAGACCTTCAAGAATTTCCCCTGGCTTTTTAGAGGCAGGGTTGATTAATTTGAGTGGATTAGTTATAATTATTTTCTTTGGGTAATACTGTGATGTATTAGAAAGGGTGTTATCTTTGTTTGCAGCAGCAATCTACTGTTGGTTCATGCTTAGCCAATACTCAGTGTTTCATACTGTTGATCCATTACTCATACTCAGCTACGCTTTTTGAGTAATGTTGCAGGAATGGTACTGGTTTGTGTCTTCCACTTTTCTTATTAGATTTTCTATGCTTTGGACTTCATCTTGTTGATTTAAGAACATTGTTCAAGTCTGCCAAGATCACTTTGGATTCTAGTGCTCTCTATTAAGAAAACAATGCCCATCTTGTCCATCCCACCTTCCACCTCAAAAAAGCAAAGGAAAACAAGGTGGAAGAAATACTTCTTAGTCTACCACCTAAGTTAGTAAAGAAATCATAGAACCAGACTGAGGCCAGTACCTTGCTGAACAGTTGAGGCATCTTCCCACTTCTAGAGCATTATGGAACCACCTATATTTGAATAGACTTTCTCAACCTGTTGTGATGACCATATTTCCTTCATTTGTTTCTAGGATCATCAAATGAAGTATTTCAACATTATTATTGCCAAATCCATGGAAGCATTTCAGTTTACTTTTTACTCTTTGAAATTGAAATCTGAGGAATTTTTTGGTACTGTTTTACTTCACATTGATACAGCTGAAATTTGGTTAGTTAATTTAGTGACTTTTTGTTTGCTCCTGAATGCTTTCCAGGGATAATTTCAGTACTTTAAACCAAATAATAATTGAAGACATGTATCACTTTATTAATGAGATGTAATTAGCCACCAGTCACATGCATTCAGAATTAATAGCAGTATTAGAACACAGAACATTTCACATGTGTTTAGTGCTTTGGTGTAATAAACATTTTTAAACACTCTTCTGCAACCAATCCCAAGTAGATTAAAAAGCACACATGTACATACACAATTACATGCAAACTGCACCTCCTCTCCTAAGGATGTGTGGGATACAAAACCCTGCTTGGATGCACTGCCTGTGGGAGATGTGAGTGCTCCATCTTGGTGTGAATCTGGTGATTTCACATGTCCCCTTGAAAAGCCTGGCACAAATCCATGTGCCTGCAGCTGGAAGGGATGAGACACTGCTCCCTGGCATGGTGCACTGCACTGACAGGCCCCTATCTGGATGCAGCTACCCTGTGGCTACCAGGGATTCTCTGTCTTGGCCAAGACAGAGGTCATTGTGTTGGTGGGGCGACTTCTGGCAGTGTCAGATGAGGTTTTGATGAAAAGATTTTGCTCCAAGATATCTCCCTGACTCAGCGCACATTTTCCTAATGCTTTGCTACTCCTGAAGCTGACAGATTTTTTGTCAAAAATGTCTCTGTTTGCTATTCAGCCTGGCCAATGTTGCTTTCCTCTTTAAGGTGATCTGTTTTGGTCAGATGTTGTCAGATAGTTTTAAGTATTAGACCAGCCCCATGTTCTCATCTTAATTGCCACTGTGACTGAAGCCCTTTAGCAAGAGGAGGGGGTTGAGCACATATCCCACTGAAGACCTCATAAGATAAAACTTACTATATCTATTTGACTGAAATAAACTAAATTAGAAAATTACACTTTTAATCTTCCTTTATTCAGATCCTGTCTTTTTACCTTCTGTTCGTCAACCTAGACTACATCAGTAGGTTTCAGGAATCTTTATGTGGAAGTTGCAGTAAAGTAGTTAGATTAGTAGTGGATGTTGTGGCTCTCAGTATCATTAGCTTGTCATCTTTGAATAACAGATGTGCATTCTCTTCTCTTTCTCTGTTACTTGCTATGTGATTATAAAACAATTTTACATATTTGTGTCTATAGCCTTATTAGTTAAAATTCATTTTTGTATGTTAGCCATAGATTTGTGCTCATGCATGCTTGTGGTGTTTATTTTTGCTTTGTTAGTTTGTATCTGTTTCCATATTTCCTATTGCTTTTTGGTTTTCAGATCATTAAAGGCATAAAAGAACTCTTGATGAAGCCATATCAGGACCTTACCATGTTTCCTATCATTCTTCCACATCATGATGGTTTGTCATTGTGTCATATAATGTTTTCTTCTAGAAGCCACCTTTCTTGGATTCCTTTTCCCCTTCTTCCTTCTAGAATTCCTTATTATAGAACCTTGCCTAGTAATTCAGAGTCTCAAGTTTAAATAACACAGAGTTCAGCATTCTCCTTATTTGATACTCTCTCAGCACTAGAGTATTTATTACAATTTCATTGTCACACTCACCTAATTGTGTCACACAGACACATTTTCAACTGTAGTTTCTTTATTATTCAAAATTGAAGGTAGTTATTAGTTTTCCCCTGCTGCTCTTACTTTATGGAAAACATACGTCACTCATCTCAAGAATCTGGCAGTGGTTTGTGCCTTCCAGTGCAGCTTTTCAAGCACATCCTTTGGTGGCTCAAGATCCCTTATTAATGCCACAACTCATCTTTGGATGCTTGTGTATCACTTCATTAGGAATAAGGACAATGTGTGACGGCACTGAGCACAAGTTTATCACTGAGGGCTGAAATCAGGAGCTGTGAATAGATTTAAGCATTTTCTGTAAGCCATAATATTATTAAAGAACACCATTATTAAAAAATAGAAAATTAAAATTGCATTGAAACTTCTTTGTTGGAGATGAAACTGGTAAAAGTATAAATGATAGCTGGGAAGACTGGGTGATTTGTTTCATGTTACTTATCTTGAATTGTTTCTGACTTGCTAGAGTGTGCTATGAGCGAGCCACCTTCAGCCCAACGATCCAAACCTTCATTCTTTCTGCCATCTGGCATGGGGTTTATCCAGGATATTATTTAACATTTTTAACAGGAGTACTAATGACACTAGCAGCACGAGCTGTAAGTACCAACCAAGTATCTTCTTAAATAAGTTTTGTAAAAGCAAATTGGTCATGTTCATTGCTCCAAAGATGTCCTTTACTGTGATACACAATCTGTCTGCTAGTGATGTTTGCTTTTTTCATTATGAGAAAAATGGGAATGATTAATTAAAAGGAGGGCTTGATTAGTAGAAACAAACAAGACTATACACAGCCTATAACATCTTTGTAGTATATCTTTTGTGGAAGCTCTTCCTCTGTATTAACTGAGAGTGTGTTACTATAGCATGCTGGACAGGTTGATGTTATCTAAAATAATTTCAAAAAAATCAGTGATGATGAGTAGCTTAAAATTTGAGCATCGGTGCTATGTATTTCTAGAGTCTGTTTCATCCCTAATTTCTCTCCAGTACTATTGTAAGGATGATAACTAAAGAATGAAGAATGCTCCCCCTCAAGCAGCACATAAAAATCTCTAGTGCAGTTACTATTTCAAGTTGGCCAGCCAATAGTGCAGTCACATTAACATGCTTTTGCAGTTGCTATTCAGAACCATATGGAAGCAGCAAATCTGCCAAGAAATCTCTTACTATTCTGCCTGAGAAAGCTGTGTAAGAACAGAGACAGGTTTGTCAGTCACTCAGTGGAAAAGAGGAGCAAATTACACATCAGATCAGAGGAGCATAACAGAGCATTTTTATGTTGAAAGAACCAGGGGAGTGAGAAATGAAGCAGACTGCTCTGTGGTTGCTATAATAGCTAGGGGAAGGTGGTACTTCAGATTTATATTGCTACTACAGCAATAAAAAAAATGCTTCTTTTTCTTCACAAGATCTGGGTATAGTCCTTGTTTGACAGAACTGACTCCTTTCTTTACAACAGATACTGCTTTCTTCTTCCAGATCTATCACAGGGAACTTCAGATATTTATTGGCCAGGAGCTGGAGCAAAAGCCAAGGTTCTGGGACAGTTCACAAATAAAAGTTCTTTACTTAGTGAGACAAGTCCAGTAAATTGGAGTGCTCACTGCCCTTCATCCTAGGGTTCTCTAGTAGACTATATTTCATTCATGTTTCATATGTATCGATCAATAGGCTAGTAAAAAAAAAATTGAGTTTCTTTATCAACAAGTACTTAATATTGAGTAAGATATGTAAGAGCATATTTGTTATTTAACTGTACTTGTCTTTAACTGCAAAGTTTGGCAGCACTGATCCACATTTTGTTCTGTTATGCCTAAGCATGTATCCAACTTATTTTACTGCCTTTAATCATTACAGATTTCATAACGGGGTGTTTACTAATGGCAGCCATAGATTTCTGTTAAAAGTTGTTTTCCAAGTCCTAAAATACAAGATTACAAGAAATTTTGTGAAGCTTCATCTGGGTTCTACAGAACTCAGGAACCAGTCCTTTCATGTGACTATAGGAATAACTAGAGAGAGATGGCAGAATGAAGGGTATGTAGCTAGAATTACTTGTTTGACATAGCTTAACTAAGTAAAGACTGAGTGGGAATGTGGTATCTATAGGGCAATTAGAATAAGAACAAGAAGAAGGGTCAAAAAGGGTTTTTAATGTAAAGACTTAAATCAGCAGGAGCTAGCTTTGGATACGTTCTTTGGAATGAGGAGCTCTAAAGAAACTGAGGGTTAAGGAAGCTGAACAGTGTACTGTGGTGTGCAGCTTTTCAGACAGCACTGCTTCAGAGCAGGTGACCAGGAAGTGGCAACTGTGCTGTCAGTCTGGGGTCAAAGGCTGAATTGAGCCCATCTTGGTTTGTCAGCATGTAAGAGTGTGAGCAAGGATAACGCTTCAGTCAAAGGAAGGAGAGGCGAAGATTTACCGATGTTTTTGTAATTACAGACTTACATAAAACTGAGCCCGACCCTGTGGGATTTGGATTTGGGTTTTTAAAATATATCTTGTATTCAATCTTATAAGCAGAATTTAAGAACAAAAGAAAATTCAGCATAGAAATTTGAGTAATTTTATAATAATCCAACTTGACAGAAGTTAAGACTTCTGAAATATGTAATTAGAATTGGAATTTTGTATATTCTGATATATACCCTACTGCCTTAAAATACATTTTATTAACAAGCATATAAAAATCGCTTACTATATAGAAGCTTTCATCAGAAACATTCTGGCCTTCACTTATTCTAACCCTCTATATTTATGGAATGGCTTGGTAGAATGCAGTGTCTGCCTCATTCATACAAGCACTCTAAATTTGCATTGGATTTAGGGAAGGATTAATTTACTTAAATTCTGCTTAAATTGATAAATGCTGAAATTCCTATGCTGAATGAATTGCAGGGAATTTGAGCCAATTCTTGTTGAAGTTACTGGGCATTTTGAATAGTTCAAATATATTTGACCAAACTATAGCATGTAAATTCATCCTGTGACTTTTGTGTCAATGCAACAACCTGAGCTCTCAGGGTTTATTCCTCAGCTAATTTAGTATTACCTGCTTTTTCAGATAAGAAACAACATCAGACACTATTTTGTTGAATCTCCTGCTGTTAAACTATGTTATGATATTGTAACATGGATGGCAACTCAAGCAGCAATAAGTTACACAGTCGTGCCGTTTGTACTGCTCTCGGTAAAACCCTCTTTCACCTTTTACAGGTAAGCACATTCTACCTGTTTCCTTTCCTTTCACTTGGAATAGAAGTATTTTCAGTGGCAGAAGATATCTGAACCTATTTTAGTGACAGAAGTCTAAGATTGATTTGTAGCTGAGTGAACTGTATTTCTAGTACTTGAACAGTGTGTCTTGTGTTGCTCACACTTTCCTCTCATAATAGACCCATTTTTAGGGGGAAGGGGAAAAAACTCAATCAAAAACAAACCCAGGGGATACCTCTGAAATGACTAAATGCCCTTGAACTGTTTTATAGCAAGACTAGATATTGACTTCCCAGAAATAACTTGTGAAAAAAGTTGAAAGCAGACTTCTGTTCACGTTATACCTTGTTACAGTCCTAAATAATGTGAGGGAAGACTTAATTTCTGATTTCCCCCTTATTTTACTTTTCTTAAAGGAAATATTCATGTTTTCATATCTTATATGCAAAGTATATCTGTTAGATGGTCAGAGTTTCATTGATTTATTATTTCTGTTTGTTTTTTAGCTCCTGCTATTTCTGTCTTCATATTGCCAGCATCCTGGTGTTGTTGGTATTTCCATTGAAAAGAACTCAAAAAGGAAGTAAAAAGCATGAAAGTGTCCAGCCTGTGTGGTCCAGAAAACTAGAAGAAGAAAGTCTTTTGCAAAAGAACCATTATTCCACAACAAATAATAGTTTCAGTCAGAAACAAGAAATAACCTGCAGATATCAAGCATTAAAACAGTGATTGAGGAAATACTATGATGAATATATTTTGTATGTTTTCAGAAACCCATTTTTAGCACCTTTTAAAGGGGTTTGTATTTGTTTGCAAAGATATTTAGTAAGAAAAGAATGCATTACCTAGGAAAATCACATACAATAGCAAGACTGGAAACAAAACAAATTAACCCCTCCCATGCCATGTCCCTGTGGGTCACGCCTTATATGAAGATATTACCATTATTTCAATGGGCACTCAGGACTTGCAACGTATGTCCATAGGGTCATATGTGTGCCCTTTGCTGAATGTACGTTGTGTATCCCAAGGCACTGATGGGGTGGAATAAAATTGTGTCAGTCTAGGATTAAAATATGGAAATTAATTTTTCCGACTGAGTGAACTTGCCTTAAACCCTCTATTTACTGAAATATAGTTTCTACGTGGGTATTTCAAGTTTGATTTTATGTGGAAGGTATTTCAAATATATAACACTATGTGCTATAAAGAAGATAATGAGAGGAAGTACAAAGTCACTAGAAGACTTTGGAGTCTTTCAAAGGGAATTGCAATAAGCATCTCAGTATTTGGAGGGTTTTCTTATCTTAAACTATTAGAGTACATTACAGAACTGTAAACATTGATGCCAAATTATAGTTAGGTTTCTTTGATAAAGAGTATAATTACTCTGAATGGATTAAAATGGCCCTTCTGAACAGATTAAAAACACCTGAAGATTTACCTTTTCCAGGGATTGATAGCTCTAATGTAGGTTTCTTTTACTTTAAAGTACCTAAACCCAATAATACACTGCCAAGTGGGCTTTGCAGCCAGAGGGGGAAAGACAGCCACAAGGCACAGAAGACAATGTGCAAGCACTGGGATTTCAATGAAAGTGCAGTTTTGCCCTTAAATACCATAAATACTTGTTCTAGAATAGAACTGTTTTACAAAAAGTAATTTTTAATACTTAAAATTATTTTGAATTTTCAGGCATCAGTTAGTTGATGATGCTTTCAGCATAAAATAGCAAAATTACCTTCAAGCTTCAGCACATAGGTAGTCACACATGAAATGACTATCACAACCAATTTCTGTATGCTTGATAATTGATGAACCTTTATCCAAAGAAGTGTGTGAATTTGAGGAAAAGCTTTTTCTTCGAATTAGAATTTTAGATGCAAATTTCATGTCATATTTCTGGGTAACATAATGAAAGAAAGAAATCCTTCAGAATATCTGACTGTCTGAATTATGGAAGTGTGTCAAGGAAACAATGTAGTGGTTATATCTATTTCCAATAATTTATTTTGATGATGGTTAGTGCTAGAGTACTACTGTTAAAGGGCTACATTTTAATTGCATATATTCTGTATTTTCATATAATTTTTTTAAGTAAACACAAGCTGTTTATCCATGTGGGGTTTATTCTTAATTTTAAAGCAGATACAAGATAATACCAGAGAAAACTAATGCAGCTGGTTGATTAATAACAAACAATTTATTGATAAAATTTTGTCATAATATTTTGAAACCTAAAGTTTTCATCAAATATCTAGCTCCAGTTGGATGAGTAGTCTTACTACCACAAGTGCAATGATGGATATATCCCCAGCTTTGGGGATATTGCCATGCAGAAATCATCACCATACTCCCTGAAGAACCATATCCTAAGTTAGGTCAGAGTTGTTTCCTTGCTGTCATAACTCTCTGGCCCTTGGCTCCTTGCCTAAAACTCTGGGAGGAAGAGAACATAACTTCCCATATATGTAGGTTAGCACTAATTAATCTACTCAGAAAGAGTGAACTGAATATGAAATGAGAGTGGATGAGTCTGTTTAGATGAGGAGGGACGTTCATTGTTTCAGTGACAGCTGTATTATCTTTAAGATAAAAGAATCTGACTTCTAAATCCTTACTTTGATTGCCCAGGTAGACTTCCCCTAACATGGGGTTATGGTTGTCATACATTTCTTTGACACCACATTATGGATTTCTTTTTTTTAATAAGTAAGAGTATGCTAGTTTGTTTGATCATCCTTGTTAAATACAGAATCAGGAAAGACATTTTTTTGCATTCTGTACTTGAAGGGGCATTTACATAAAGGAACAGAAAAAGATTTGCACATTTCTGGGTGGGTAAGTAGAAATAGGATTGATTCTTTCAGTATTGGTTACTCTTGAACTTAAATTAATCTTATTGGTGCAGTCTCCAGAGCTATTTAAGAAAAACCACTTTTGCATGCCATATGATGTGGTATTTTCTTATTTATCTTCTCATACTCTTGATTTACTGTTTTGGCATGCGTGCCCACATGTGCTGTGGAGGCTTACTAATTCTTCTTTATGAAATATGGAAACAGTTGTAAAGGCTCCCAGAAAATGAGCAGATATAGGGTAGTACAGACTGATACTTCAACGTGAGTGAATTCAGAGGTACAGTTTTTTCAGAACTTCTTTATGTAGGGAAGTTGAAACAAAGAAGAAAATACATTCATACTTTCATTGAGAGCAGGTGGCAAAATACAGGTTTCAAGATTGGACATGACTTTTTTCTTTATGATTTGAACTCATTAAGTAATTGTACACAAGAAAATTATGACAATTAATAAATTCTGCACAGAGTTAAGGTATAGTGTCCTGGAATTTACCCTTTAAGTGCCATTGTTAGGTATAAAAGTACTTTGAACAAAAATCTGCTCTTCATGAGAATGACTTCTCTTGAGGACTGTGGAAAGAACTGTTTTATTTTAATGGCAGCACCCTGATTTTAGTCCGACTGGGGTTTTGATGTCTCTTTCCCTCTGCTTTACTCATTTTCTGCCTTGCTATCACACTGGATCCTTTTTATCCATTCAGTCAGAAAGTCAAGAGCAGCCAGCCCTAATGCTTTAGATAATTTTTAGGTTTTACACACGCCATTTGTTAATACTGAATTTGAAAGGATGGCAGTGATTTTTATTGCTCTTCCTGACAAAAATTGTAGAAAGTATTATTTCCTATAAATGTTTTGGACATGAAGGAAACATGGTTTTAAAAGTATTCTTTCACTTATTAAATAATGTATATCCAAAAGTAAAAGTGTTTCCTGTATTGCAGATCAGCACACTATGAAAAGTAAATGCAACATATCATTCATAAGTTTATGGTGCTTTGCAGATATTTTCCTATTGTGAACAGTTCATTCAGACACTTAATGAGTTAATGTTAGTTAGTAAATGTAGTCACCCCAATAGTAACTATTTGCTTGCTTAATGTTTTTTAACTTTTATGATTCTGTGTTAATGAGAGAGATGTATTTTACATATTTAACTAATACTTTCAGTGGTGCCCACTACTGTAATAATCAAAAAGGCTTTTTAGCTTTGCAGTTACAGATATGCCCTTCTTATTCAGGAAATGTATTCTTCCCTGGCCATTCCTTAAGTTGACAATGTAGACAAAATTTCAGTCATTGGTGACATTTGAAAATGTATTGAATGTAAAAATATTGGTATGCATTTCAATATGCTCTTGATAACAAATCACACTTTAGTGAGAATACCATGAAGAGACCTTGGTATATTCCCTGCTCTACACTGATATGCGGTGTAAGTTTTACCAATATAGTAAATTATTTATTAGAGGAATTTTACACTTGAAGAACTTGTTCTGTTTCCCCCAGGGGAATAAGTAATATTAAAATAAATGCTAGGCTTATATGACAGGATACACATTAGGTAGTTTTGCCTCTTTTGATGGCATTGATTTGGATAGTGGAAAAATGTCTTCTGATGCAGAGGAGATGTTTGAGATCATCCCCTCCTGTCTAACTCATATCAAAAGTAATTTTAACAACATTTAGATTTTTTTTTTCTCTCAGAAGCTTTGCAAACAAATTGTTGACAATTTGTTTAAATACATGGTCAAATGTGTCTTCACATTTGCATAAAAATGTGTAACTTGCTTACATGTGAACTTTCACATGTTCAACTTTATAAGTTGGCCTTGAAAGACATTTAAAAGCACAAATTACTATAATTTAGGCTTTCATTTCCCTTATCTTTAATTCTTTCACTTTGTAATTCTAATTGAATTCTGAAATCAGGCTTGAGAATTTGATTTTCATTGGAAAATTTGAAATACTACCATCTATGTAGAAAAGTGATCAGTGTTAGAAAAACAGATGGAAATAAATTTAAAGATTTTAATATGATGCAGACTATGTATTAAAAAATACACATTAGTTCTGTGCTGATTCATCACAGCATTTCACTACATGATTGACCTTCATGTATTTATTTAGGTCCAATAATACTCTGAACTGCACTTGGTGTATTTTTAAATTTTCCTGTTTAAAAATCAATTTATAAGTATTTCAGTAAGTATTTAAATGCTACTCTGAATAAGTAAGCAGGCACTCTAGGGAATTGAGCCTACTCTCATAAGATTACCAGGTCTGTCTGCATCACAGTTAGTTTGCGCTGTCCATCTTCATCCTCAGAGTCTTGGTGGAAAAGGATTGCAGTGGAAAAATCTCTGCTCAGAACATGTTCCATCTGTGCCTGGAAGGCTTTGCCACAATTCCTGAAGGGAGCTAACCCTGTGTGCAGAGCTTGGCAGAGGTTCTACTTGCTTGTGACCCAGGCTGCAGCTGCTCTATACTACATCTGACTGGATTTTTGACATGTTTGCCGTTCTAATCTTGATATTTTGCAAACACCATGAAATCCAGGCATCCACAAAGTCTCCCTGCAAAGTTACAATAACAATACTGCAACACTTGTTTATTATGGTCAAAGCTAAATAAAAAAAAAAAAAAGATTTCTTAAAAACTTGTTTCAGAATGGGCTTTTTGTAGTTTTTTTACAAAATCTAACCACTAAATCTATCCATTTCCATCACATTAAATATTTAAACCACAATTTTGCTCAGTTTAGGTATACAAATGTGCAAAAGCAAATATTGCCACTTTATCCTCATTTGTGCATTAGCTGTGTGTCCAGTGACTTAGACCTGGTTTTGGTTGTAGGTGGTTTTAGATTTTCTGAACCCATGTACATATCCATATAAACATTGCATAAATTTTGAACTGAAAAACTGTGTGACTTCAGACTGAGGTCTGAGGTAGGGCTACTTCTGGAGGAAGGTTTTTGTCTTGCTAGTGACTCAGTCCAGCACCTTATTCCGAACAAACCTCTTGGCAAAAGAGACCTCTGCACAATCTTCTTCCTTCCTTTTGTTCTCTAAGGGGAAGGTACCCCATGCTGGATTTTCATTCAGGTTTCACTATAATATGTCATATGAATAGATAGCTGGGGTCCATGCTTTAGCCAAATTAGACTTGAAAACAGGGACAGTGTAATCTGAAACAAACAAATAGAGAAAATGGGGTGCCTAGAGACTGGTAATCAGAAAGTTCAACACTGCTTATTAAAGGTGCAACAATTACTACAATAAGTTAAGGAGTATTTGCCTATGCATCTTTTGCCTTTCTCTGTGTTTTTCAGCTCTCTTTACATCTTTTCTTTGTACCTTCTTTTGTCCAGTGGTGTTGACTATTTCTGGAGAATCTGCTGATGTGTCTTACTGTGACAAAGGTGTCAAAATGCTACAATAGTAATTAGGTAGTTACTCTTAAAATCCCAGACCTCAGCTGTGTTCTAGATCAGTTAGAAGAGAACATTCAAAATGTATTGGATGAAAAATAGTGTAAGATGGGTAATATAGCATTATTCAAAGATGTTGTAATAAGTTATTCAATTTAAGAATTTAAAATATGGAACTTTATTCTTTCCTGCCTTGGTTACACATTCAAAGGAATAGGTTTACCTCAATGCAGAAGTAGTTATGCCTCCAACCACCCGTATGTTAAGGTGAGAGAAGACCCCTAAAAGTGGATAGCTACAGTATTCCTAAATTTGCCTTTCCTGGTTCAGATTATAATACATTGTCAGTGAATTTAATTTTTATTATTCCAAAATATATATTTTTTAAAAAGTGTTATTTTTCAACAGATCCATAAACTAAGTGTTGATGTATGGTAAAATTAAAATACCATTGTTAGTTACACTGTGATTGTGATATTTTAATAATTACTTATTTCTAATTTGTCTCAGCAGTGCTGCAGAAGCAGCATGCTGTTATGTTTTAAAGGTGTTTTTAACTTGCCTATAAATGTTCTTTTCTAATTTGTGTCTTTAAAACTGATTAAACTGTAGTTTAAAAAAAGTGAACTTGTTTTAAATTCTTTGCTGTCTATCTTTAGTGAGTGGTGAAGAACAAAATTATTTTAATGCAGTTTCTCCTTTTAGATTGCTAAATATACATTGCATGCATTTACACTTATTTGGAATGTTCTAGTTCAAAATTGCATTTATTTGGTTTGTTTTCTAGAGCTTATACACAAGTATATGTATATAATTATTTTTCAGTAGAGCTAGTGACCAGAATTATGAGTCTAGCCTCTTGTTAGTTAGGAAAGGTGCTTAAGCAATTTAAACCCTCCCTCTCAGAGCATGTTGCTACCCAATGAGTGCTACTTCTGGATATGACAACTGGGGTGTTTTTAGCTTGAGAAATGGAAACCTCATAACTGAGAAATCAAATTCAGTGCTTTGCAGAAGCTGTTGCTTTAATTGCTGGTTCCAAAGCAGGACTAAATGTGTACCATATGTGCACATTTTTTTTCTGTTTGAAACTCAGCTACCAGGACTCTGATAAGGCAGTTTCTGTTGGCTGGTGACAGTATGTCAAAGCTGGCTGAGACTCCTGGACCTGCAGGTTTTTACCTTGTAAACTTAGATTGTTGGAGAAGATAAGAGATATTAGGTGTCCCTACTAAAGAGGGGCTGTTTCCATCACTTCCTGTCTCACACTGAATCATTTTCTCTCTGTGTTTAGAATTCTCTTTTAGCAAGTGGTATCACAGGAGATGAAAATACTTGCCATTCCAACACAAGGGACTACAGACGCAGTTTTAGAAGCTCTGGTGTTGTCATTTTAACCAGAAGTTAGACTGCAATGGAAATTGCCTTCTCAAATACGCATTCACAACAGTCAGTCAGGAGTATGAAGTGTCCTCATGAACTCAACACTTGCATTTAGTGAAAATCGAATTTGAAGATATTAAAATAAAACACAGCTTTCTGCTACTAAGTGTTGTAAATTGTTAAGTTGCTGCCCAGAAGGAGTCATAACAGAGGATCCTGGAGCCAGCAGATATTTTCTTGTGCCTGTAATTAACTTAGTTCCATCTCAGTAACTTCCTGATAACATGCAGGATGTTTCAGTATAGAGTACAGACATAGTTCTAGAAGGAGATGTCTTCAACCTAATTACTAGGTGAGAGTTGGAGATCTGTCCAGAGTTTGGCAGTACATCTTACAGCTCTTCCTAAGGTGGTCATATATAATAGCAAAGGAGTTATTTCTCCATGTGGGCTGCACATGATTTTTCCAAACTGAATAAATAACAATTGCACCATGTTTCACTGCATATGTGAATTAGTCACTGGTGGGAAAGTGTTGCTCTTAATCTAAGCATAGGGTAAAATTTAGAAGAGCACAAGGATGTTAGTAGCTGGATCCATCTGTAGCAAAAGTGCGTGATATTGAGGGACTATACAGAAAACTGCCTTATCTGCCTCCACATTCACAGTGTTTGTACAGTTCCTATTGATGCAGAAGGGAAGGAGCTACTGTTTCTGACTGAAATTTGTAACTACATGGTGAGAACACAGCTAACACCTGATGGGTGGGAACACTGTGATATGGGAATAAGGATTTGGGTGATGGGAGATTATGAAGTGAGATACTAATACACATTTCTGTATGAAGTGTGAAAAAAGGGTAATCTCTTGAAAATGTTTAAAAATCTGTAAACCTTAAGAGGCTAACACAGGCAGTCTTGTCAGACTGGTTTCTCTTAGGTGCACAAGATTATATGGGTGCCTGAAGCATCAGGACCACTCTTCCTTGAGTAGTGGCCCCTATGCATATTTCAGGTGGTGCAGAGAGCCCTTTTCGGCCCCACATTAACTGCAGGGACTCATCCTCCATTTGTTCACATTCCTTTTCTGCAAATTAGTGTAAAGAAGGAGAATGTGGTTTATGTGTTTAATTTTTCCCAGTTTTTAACCTGAACCAATGTTTTGGTGCAAGATTAAATGGATTTAGCTTTTGAATATCACTGCTTGTGCCTTTGCTTTGTATTAACAACTTTAGAGCAGGTAAGGAAGCTGTATATTTTATCAGGACTTTAAGGTCACTGGAGAATTCATGCTTAAAAAATGGCACAGCCCTTGCTGCATGGTTTCTGGTTTATAAGTATTTGGGGTATAGAGGAAGCCCTATCCTCTTTTCTTTAAGAAGGAAAGAGTCATGGCTCTTTACTGAGATTGAAGATCTCAGTGTTGTAAAGAATTATATGATTGCTTTGACCCTTGAAATTCAGTAACCTTAGAAATATGCAGTACTGTGGGTACTATGCTCCTTTCCCTGGCTGGTTTGTTGCCATCGTTGGTTTAGGCAAGGTTCTTTGATCTCCTGGAGAGATGTCATTGCTGTAGTCATCAGAGATCATCTCTCATCCAGTTGTCCAGATGAATTAAACACATCCCTTATGGATTTGGACTGTGCTGAAGATGGAAATTTTAAAAATACCCATGAAGCTACTTGGACATCTGGGCTGTGGGGAGTCTGCAAGAAGTTGGTGGGTCTCAAGGCATGTGGTGGTATTGCAAAATGTGCATTATGTCAAAATTATCTTAAATCAGGATGTACTTGATATTTGGTCTTTATATACTTTCAAGTCTGCTCAGCAAGAAAGGAGACATAATCAGTAGAAGAAATAGCAGCTAGTATCCCTTAATCAGGACATCCTGGAGCTAACAAGTAAATAAAGATGTTGATGTATGTCTATGTATATGTTGCCACTTTGGCAAAAGACTCAAGGTCCATGGATCCTGTAGTTGGTCTATCTTCATTATTATACTAAAAATCACTCATGAAGTTCAGAAAGACCCTGCCCAGGTGAAGACCCTTCCCCAGAGCATGCACAGAAGTCAGCTGGGATTATTTAACTTGTATGAAAATGACAACCCAGCCATAAAGGAGGAGCTGCACTTGGGAGGTTACGGACACAACTTCTGTGTATAAATCACAGAAGCACAAAATATTCTGAGTTGGAAGGGACCCATCGGAATTATCAAGTCCAACTCCTGGCCATGCACAGTACAACCCCAAGAGTCACACCAGGGGCCTGAGAGCATTGTCCAAACCCTTCTTGAACTCTGTCAGCCTTGGTGCTGACAACTTCTCCGGAGAGCCGGTTCCAGTGCTAACCAGTCTCGGGCTGAAGAACATTTTTCTAACATTCAGCCTCAACTTCCCAACTCACCTGTTGCTGTTCCCTCAGGTCCTGTCCCTGGTCACCACAGAGAAGAGAGAGATCGGTGCCTGCCCCTCCTCTTTTCCCACACCTGAAGCTGTAACTGCAATGAGGCCTCTCCTCACTCTCTTCGCCAGACTGAGTAAGACAAGTGATCTCAGCCACTCCTCGTATTTCCTCGGCTCAAGGCCCTTCACACAATCTTCTCTGCCCTTCTTTGGACACTCTCTGACAGCTCAATGTCTTTCTTATATTGTGGTGCCCAAAACTGCCCCCAGGGCTCAATGTGAGATACCTTTCCGCGGCGCTGCTTTCCAGCCTCTCGTTCCCCAGTCCGTCCGTACACCAGGCACCAATTGTTTACTACCTTTTCCCTGTTTCTATCAGAAAGCAGCCGTGGCCCTGCAGGGCGGTGCCACCCCCTGGGCGGCCCAGCGCTGAGCTGCGGCTCAGCCGTGCCCGCTCTGTGCCGCCCCGCGCCGGGCCGGCGCTGCCGCGGCGCTCCCGGGCAGGGCGGTGCCGGTGCCCGCTGCTGCCGCGGCGCTCCCGGGCAGGGCGGGCCGGTGCCAGTGCCCGCTGCTGCCGCCGCTCGCTGCGCTGGGCGCGGCCGGAGCCGGGCGGAGCCGCCCCGCGCGTCACGGCCGGGCGGGCGGAGTGCCGTGTGGAAGATGGCGGGCGCCGCCGGGCCCAGCTGAGCGGCGCTCGGAGCCGCCGCCTCCCCCCGTGCCACGCTCCTGCTGGGCCCGGGCAGCCGCCGCAGGGGCCGAGTGCGCCCGGCCGTGGAGTGAGTAGCGGCGGGGCGGCGGGGGGCACGGGCCGGCCGCGGAAGGGCAGGGGAAGGGCACGGGCTGTGGGGGAGGCGGCGCTCCGCTGCCAAACAAAGGCCGCCGGGGGCCGCTCGGGGCGGGTCCCGGGGAAGCGCTGGGCTCGGGCGGTTCGTGGCCGCTGCACCTCGCGGGCCCGGTCCCCTCACGTCCCGGTCCCCTCAGTGCCGGGCCGCGGGTCGGGAGCGGCGGCGCGCCCGCTCCGCTCTGCCCCGGGCATCCCGGGGCTCCGGCGGTGCCGTGTGCGGGCGGAGCGGGCTCGGTGTGCGGGGACACCGCCCCGCGGGTGAAGCGTCCCGCGGGTGCCGCGGGCACGGCCTGGGCTCCCTGTCACCCCTGCCCCGGGGTGGAGCAGCCTCTTGTACCGTGTTTCTCTCTTGTTGACTCGGAAAGGTAGATAAGGGTTTGACTCGCCCGGAAAGTTTTTGGCCTCTAGTTTCGATGGTAAAGAAGAGCAGAATGACTGAGGATGGGAAGGACCTCCCCAGGTCATAGGGTCCAGTTCTTCTCCTCTAATAGGGACAACAAGAATGGATCTCGCGTACCGTGCCCAGAGGGCTTTGGTGTGTCTCAAGGAGACTCGGCAATCTCTCTGGGTAACTTGTGCCAGTGCTGGGTCACCCTCTCAATAACAAAGCGTTTCCTGATGTTCAGACAGAGACTGCTTTGAATGCAGAGAAGGGTCTGGGGCACAGATCCTGTGAGGAGAGGCCGAGGGAATGCCAGGGGTGTTTAGCCTGGAAGAGGAGACTCAGGGGTGACCTTATCACTTTCTACAGCTATCTGAAAGTAGCCAAGTGGGGATCAGCTTCTTCTTCCAGGTAACAAGTGATAGGACAAGAGAATGTAGCCTCAAGGTGTATGGGAGGACTTTTGTCTTGGATATTTGGCTTCTCAGAATGAGTGGTTAGACATTGCAATGGAGTGCCCAGGGAGATGCTGGAGTCACTGACCCTGGAGGTGGTTAAGGAAAGACCACTTAGTGCCATGGTCTAGGTGACATAGTGGTGTTCAGCTGCAGGTTAGACTCAGTGATTTCTCAGAGGTATTTTCCAGTTTAATTGGTTCTGTGTTTCAGTTTCTACCCATTGCCTCAGGTCATGCCATAGGACATCACTGGAAGAGTAGCAAAATGTCTTAAAGGTCCTTGCCACTTTGCATATATACTTAAAAATTGGTTGGAAAAGTGATTATTTCCTCTCTATAACTTTGGGTAAAGGATTAATGGTAGAATAATACAGTAATATGTCTTTTGCTGGAAAAGTGTTTGAATCGTTACCTGATTAATTACCTGACACTCCCCCCCCCCCCGCCATCAAATAGTAAAGAAATGGATAGAAAAACAGAAGATCGTAATGTGTAAGAAAACCCATCTTTTGTCTAATGGATAGGCATCTGTTCTTTGTTCTGCCACAGTGTTTATTTAAAATAAATTGGTTATTAGGTAATTAATATCTGCTTGAAATTCTGTGTGACCACAGCTTCTGAAATGGTGCCATATTAGTTTAAAGTTCTATATCACACCATTCACTCTTTTTAAGTGGAAGCACTCCAAAAGTTAGATTTTTTTGTCATATAACTTGTTTCTGTGACTAACAAAGCTTTGATTTTATGATACAGAGAAACGTGTTGGCCATATGAGATTGTAAGGTGCCATTGCAGAGTTTCTTGTGCTTTTGTGTATTTTATATAGATTTTGACAATAGTTTTGTGTTGGTTGGTATAATTTTAAGAAACCCCTTAATATTGGAAACTTACTGTTTGCTTTCTTTGATCTGATGTATTTAAAACCTGAAATTGTGATTTGTAGGACAGAGCACCTTGTATTTTGTTTAGGAATTGAATTTTGTCTTAGAATTCAGATGTTCTTGGCAATATGTTACTGTTCATTGACCATATTTAAATTTTGTCTCGAAGGTGGACAGATTTCTCTGATAAAATATAAATCCTGATGTCAGCTACTTCACACATTATTTTAACTGATTTTTTTAACCAGGGTGGAACATAGACATGTCTGATAGTTGCTATCATCTGACAACCAGCCCTGCATTTTAAATATCAATTTACATTTTTGCAGTCTTTTATATGTAATCCCCAGCCTCTTTTGTTTTATTAAAATGAACAAAAAACCCATCACTACAATATTTGGAAATGGCTGTTGCCTTGAGTGCATAAGGTAGAAAATAAGGATTTGTGTATTTCCAATTTCCTCTACTTCTTACTGTGTGCCGTTTTGATGGTTACTGTAGAGACCTTTTGTGCAATTTTTTTTAGTTATATTGGTTTCTGATTTCAAAAGAACAATGTGTGTCTAGCTGTAGTTCACTTTTTGTGTCTTTTGATATTTTAGAATTACACAATTTTGTTCTTTGTGATAAAGTAACAAAAAATAAGGTAATTTAAAAAAATCTTCTCACCCGGATAACAGAAATGTGGTTAAGAGAAGTAGAATAAATATTCCCAGATAAATGGGGAAAAGCAGAAATGCAGCATAAGGTCATTAGTCACACTGGAATTTCAGACGCTGGAGAAGAAGTGTGGGTGTAGACTACTTATGGAAACTTAGATTTGTTATTTCTCTCTGACTCTGGATACCAGAAATTAATATTTTTAGAGACTCATTTCAGCTGTTCTGAAAATTTCTTCTTTAAACAGATTCCTGGTTGACTCAGTCCCAATAGAAAGAATATTTTAAGATATTTGCCGCTTTGTGTGATGCCTGACTTTTCATGTGTAGGAAATATATCAGTTTAGGAAGGGATTACAATAAGGTGTCATAAAGGCTGGGCAATGCTTGTGTTAGTAAGATTCTGTGTACTGTAAGTAAAGGTGATGTTTCAGCATGTTTTTAATTTCTTTACATCATCATAAAGCATAAAAATGTGTGAGAATATGAAACTGGCTTATGTTAGTTTTTTATAGTAAATTTCATGTGTGCAATTCTTATGTTTCACGTTCTTTTAATTCTAATTTGAAAAGATGGCACTTCCAGTTCTTAAGGGTGAAATGCTGTGCATTTACACATTTGATTTGTACGTGCTCAGATTTCAGCAGCATAGTAATTATTTCCTTTTATAGTTAGCTGAAAGATCTGCCACAGTGTTGCATGTTGGGAAGGTGGCTTTTGTGTCTGGAAAAGGAAGGAGACATTCAAAAGTAGGCAACAGTTTTTTCATTGTATGATGAAAAGTACGAATTTAATGTCATTACTATCTTGACTTTATTTTTTTTGTTTTCAACAGGTATTCTCAATAATGCTAGAGTTGTTGACCAGTTTTGATATTTATTCATAAAAGGTTGCTGTTTGTACAATTAAAAAAAAATGCGGAAGATCTATGTAAAATTTGTTAGAAATTTTCTGCTAGAATTTTTGCTAGAAAATAGTTGGAAAATCTAGTGAGTAATATTTCTTATATAGTTAGGAATTCATTAGAGGTTCTGAGAATACATAAAATAGCTGCAGATTTGGGTTATCAGGACCTCTGCTGTCAATACTGCTGTTGTTGAGACAAACTGGTTTTTTTTGTTTTTTTTAATTGACAAATTTTTGCAGTCTTTCCAAAACAGTGATAATGTTTGTCTGCTTCAGCTCAGGATACAAGAGCCTTACAAAACCAGGTTAATCCCTGTGCAAACACTGCCTTCACCTGAGCATTTGTGCACTTTATATGATTTCATAGTTCTTGGTGTGTTGTTAGTTTTGTAAAATAGCAGGATTTGCTGCCCAAGGGCATTGTGAGATTTCCAAGCTTGAAAGTTTGGATTGTGAATGAAGAGGAGGTTTTTTGCACTGGAAATTAGCTCACTTAGGTGGGAGAGAAAAAACCCATTTATCCTTATTGGAAAGGGGTTTGGTTTCCAAATAGAATCCTGGTTTTAACTGAAATTTTTGTTATAGGTTGTGCAAATATTTCTGCTGTGTCAAAGAAAGTAAATGTGTTAATTGAGCAATTAAGGACCACTTATGTATAGGATGTTCTTGACTGATACTGGTTTTGCACTTGTATTTATGAAATTTGGCAGGGATGAAGTTCTCATCCTTTAATTTGGTCAAGCGTAAGACTTAGTTTTCTTTTTTTTTTTTTTCCAGAGTTGTTTGAAAACCGTATGGATATATATTTCAGGAGCTTTTTTCATTAGAGGGACCAGAGCAGAATTACTTCTCTAGCCAGCAACTATTCCTCAGAGTCTTGCTTCAGTTTTTATGATTATTTAAAAGAAAATCTGAAGCATTGGAAGAAATCACACTTTAGTGATAAGCACACCTTTGAGTACAATGCCTAATTTTCATAAAATAATAACATACATTTTGTTTAATAAAAAGGTGGACTGTGACTGTGTTCAGCTGATGTTGAGTTGCTTTGTTCTTGGTGGGAAAGAAATAAAGCAAAGTTTCCAAAAGCCTTAATATCACTATTTTTAAATTTATCTTTGTTTCTGGAGTGGTGAGGAGAGTTTTGTTTGTTTGTTGGTGGTTGTTGTCCCTAAACTGTGCTTTCCTAATTCCCTCCAGTGATGTTAATCTTTAGGATGCTCTAAGCTTGCCTGAAAAAGGGAAAATAAAAGCATGAGGATTTAAAATGCATAATTATAGCATTTGATCTTGTGATTCTTGTTTTTATAGACTATTATTAATTCTTAAAAGGGGATGTTATGTGACAGTGAAACATAGGGGACAAGAAATATTAATATTCTTGGATATGTTACACTGGTGCAAATATTTTATGATTTATAGAAGTAACATTACCATGGACTTTATAAACACATCTCTAGACATGTTCATTGGCATCAGGTATTTTGCTGTCAGTTAGAGGTCTAAGCTGTCCCTAAGGATTCAGCTCTGCTTGAAGGCAGAAGCTGCACTGTTGCCAACTGGGATTTCTGAAGCAAGCAGGATGCTTATCTACAGTGCAGCAGGGCTGCCTCTGCCTTTTGGAAATATGCCCACAGGGAACATCAAGGGAGAAATCTTACTTTGAGGAAAAAGCAATACTCAATACTGTCTTTTCACACTAGCTAAGAATTAATTAGTGAAGTTTTGATAGCAACTGCAGAGTATAAATCATTTGGGGAGACATTTTTAGTCATGTTTTGGGGATGTTCTTAATACAGTTCTCAATTTATTATTTGGTATGGAAAATAGCATGGGGATTGATGGTACAGCTAAAGAAGAGAAGCTGGGAGATAGCACAGGAAAAGCAAAAAATGCCTGTGGTGGCAGTGGAGCTAGCAGCTAATGACATTTCATGGATTTCTTTTGTCATATATAGAAAATAAGGGAGGAATACAGGTGTATGTGAATATCTAATGTAATTTTAAGTGCTTGAGAATATCTGAGACACCTGCATAGGGCTGTAAGATGCTGCTGAAAGCTGTAAGGGAGGTGGGCTGTCCTGGACTGGCAGCTGGATGCCAGGCAACATGCTAACTTTCCTGGTATTTTTAGTGTCTGAAATGGCAGTAGGAGCCACTGTGTCTGCACTGAGTCAGTAAAGTTGCCGTTTCTTTTCAAACCTTTCGTAGTTTGGGTGATTAGTGGGTTTTCTGTTTTTAAGTTTGCAACCTCTCAGTTGGCTCTTCCTACTGAAAAAAAAATGCAGACAAACATATCCCACCACTGTTGTGCTGCTCGCTCCCTTTGATGGTAATTTAACTGTACAGTAAACGTGACAGCCCTTTTGTGTTCTCAGTTTATTTATAGCTTTCTTGTGGGACAGACTGGCTGCTTGTGCTTGGACAGTGCCTAGGAAAACTGCTGCTGGGCTTTATGTATCAAGTCTAGATGGTTTTTTTTTTCTGTTTTTTTTTTTTTTTTTTTTTAACTGATTTTAGGTGTGGGTTTTAAACAGTGTCTGTAGTTTCTTTTGTCACTAGACATTCATGTGCACCTGAATTTCATTTGCACATACAGAGATCTGCTGTCATCTTAACTGAGGTGTTACCTGGCCTTATTTTGAACAAGACATTTCTGTATGTGGGTCATCTGATGGTTGCAGTACTGTAGGTGAGCTCAGGTAGTATCTAACATACCCTGACAACAGTGTGTATGGCTATATGTACTTAACTTGGTAAAGGTGAAACTATGGTGTTACAGACTATGTAAGCAATTTAAAGTGGAACTGGATTATTTGATTTAACTCTCCAAATCTAAACTAACTTCTCTGTGCTAAGCACAGTTCTTGCTGACTTCCTCTCATCTCCTTTTTTTTCCACTTCAGATGGAAGCACAGAAAAATTCATTGTCTGCTTTGATTTGAGAATAAAAGTAAGAATATTTGCTTTGGAAAGCCACTAGTCTTTGGCTTCTCCCTGGGAGAGAATAGCCTAAGAGGTAGGCTTTAGCCAAGACTAAACTGGAGGTTTTCCTCTGCTGTTACAGGAAAAAGCCAGAGAGCATGATTATGTCAGCCACTGGTGAAGAGAAAGGTATGAAAGGGTGGTAGAGTCTTGTATTTAGGCCCGTGACCTATTCTGCATCCAGTGAAACTTTATTTAGGTGCAGTGATTGACTCAGTTTCTGTCACTATGTGTGTATAAATTTGGCACAGTAGTACTACTGGTGCTGTCAACTTTTACTGGGCATAGCTTTTTTGGAAGTCTGAAATGGTTCTTAGTGGTCTGCCTCAAGAAAGAAGAACCTGCTATCTTATTAGAGGTTAAAAACATAATCAGTTAACAGAAGCCATGTTATGTTTGACTGTCGAGTTAACAACGTGCCATCACATGCAGGCATGTCTGCATAAAGTTGGTGATAACTGATTTAATAAATCATGTTTCTCAAGAGTTCCATATGGCTGCAGTTTAGATAGCATCACTGTATTTTGTAATGCTGATTAGTCTCAATGCTCTGCTTATACACATCAAGGATAAGGGTTATATTGTAAAGAATTAGTATATATAAAAGTATGTAGCATACAGATTCATATAATGTTGCATATTAATATGTGCATTCCATATATGCATTCCATTTATTTAGACAACACATAACAGTTAGAATAATTTCTTTAATTGTCTAAGAACTAGGGAGAGTTAAGACTTTTCATGGAAATGTAGTGCCTTTTAATGCATATCTCTAAAGTGTTTTGTTGAGGAGAATGGCAGGTGTTTGTACCCAGCCAATAACTTATTAGCACATACAATTCATGCTTTCTAATGTCAAATGTCATAGCTGTTACTTAGGCTTTGCTGATTTTTTTTTTCTTTCCTGAAATACAGGTAAGCTTTGTTATCTAGAAGCCCTTTAAACAGTGTGTGAAGATGGCGAGTCTGATGAGTCAGAGTCTGTTGACCTACGTAGAAGAAGGAAATGTTCCTGCTCTGAAGGCACTTCTTGAGAAATGTAGAGATGTTGATGAGAGAAATGAGGTAAGATGATTTTTGAAAAGGTCAGTTTCACATTGCAGCTTATTGGTTAAAGAATTAATAATTAGTGGGATCACACTGGTTATTGAATATACAAATTTCAGTTTTGTTTTGAAGTGGTTGCTTTCCTTTGTATAACCTGAACACTGCGTGTTCAGTCTCTGACAGCACCTCAAGCATCTTTCATAGTATTTGCTTCCTAGAGTGTTCTTAGCTGGAGAATGCAACTCTATCCTTACTTTGTGAATGGAATTTATGCCTGTATTTCTGTGGCTAAGTATTGTTTCTTAGTTCACAGATCCAACTGCATAAGCCTGTTCATGTTGTAGTGAAACCTGGTATGATGATAATAACCCTTGCCTCACACCATGGTTATCAGTCAAGATATACTTTGTTATACAGTCCAAATAAGAGCATGTATTGCAATTTATGTGAGCATATGCTCATCTAGATGAAAAAATAGGCATGCAAGAGGTAAGTCTAGAGTTTACCAGGAGTACACAAAAGTCTTGATACATAGTAGGGAGCTTATATAACAATTATTCAGAATCTGTTATTTTGATCACTATTTCAAATCTGCATAAGATGGAAAGAATATTTTTTGCAAAGAAGTCAACAGCATATAAAGTAGTCAAACACAAAAAGCATCATGCAAATGTGAAAACAATGTACAGAATTTAGCCTTACTGTAATTATGAGATCTGGTTTCAATTAAGATAGTTTTCTTTCATTGTTGGCACATTCATTCTGTGCTGTGTATGCACATATGCTAAGGTATTTCAGATGGGAGAATTTTTAAGTTTCAGATCATACACATGAACCTCACCACCTGGCATATCTGAGAAGGGGAATGTCTGTTTCCTGTGCTGGCAATTCCTTTCAACAACATGGCCAAAATCAGACAGATTGTGTTGATTTTGTCAAGTGTCACCGCCTTCACCTTCTTTTATAAATTTTTCTTCACTTATTGGTGGGACTAAATGTAGTCCTGGGTCTCATTAACTGCCTTTTTTGCAGAGATCATTTCACTGATACCTGTTGTTTTTAGCCTTCTTGTCTGTTGCATTGGAGAAGGTCATTTTTGCAGAGATGTGTGGTTTGCTTCAGTTTCAAACCCCTTGCGGGGATGCTCTGTATGTATAAAGATAGGAGTTTTGTTTAAATGATAGATCTTCCTTGGAATTCAGTGTCTGAGTGCAGTTCAGTTTCCAGTTTTGGACTTGCCAAGGCATCTTTTCTTCTTGGCTGAAAAGGAAATGCCAAAAGGAGAGTGCCTTTGGAGATCTAAAAAGATTGCTGGCAAGCTAAGGTTTGCTGATGCCAGGACCTCTCAGGCTGCAGTGACTTGTGACTTGGTAGGATCGCCCACATTGCTACCAACCCTTTGTACCAACCCTTTTTATCTTGACTGCGGTCAGTTGCCAGAAAACCTGGGATATCCCAGTCAGTTTGTGTATGGATAGTTTTATTGCAGTAACGCCGTCAGCTTCAGTTAAGCGGGGCAAGTCTCAGCCTCTCTGCCTTTTCTCTGCACATCCTTCCGCTTGTGTGATTTTTTTCTCACTCATATCAGACACATGAATTAACAGCTAATGATAGATGCTTGCTTTGTGTGATGCAGTTTGATCCTAACAGCCTCCACTTTCCCTTGATGTGCCTTTCTTTCTGCTCTTGGTACTGAAGGAGCTTCTGCATGTTCAATTCTGAATCTTCTGTTCTCTCACAGACTCTGAGAGCACTAACCTGTAAGATGACACTACTAATTGATTTCCCCAAAAAAATGCAGGTGTGCTCCTTTGTAATTTGGTTATTCCAATACTTACACTGAGCTGTAATGTACAGATAGACAGTACTTGATGTGTTTGAGAAATATGGGCTTTTAGTTGTTGTGGAGTATCTAGACTCTTGGACGTCTTTAGAGAATTAATCTGGAGGTCACAGATATAGTAATTATCTTTTGTTTCTGTGTTGGTGAAATATTTATGATGGTTGCTAAAACATTATAACATTATACTTACATTTGAGAGTCTTCTAACAAAAAGGGAAGGATGTTTTCAGTACCCCTATAGAAAATTTTACATCTCAGAAAACTAAAGCCATTTTGCAGCTGTATGACACTTCTTATGGAAGGGAATAATTTTATCATCCACAGCCTCTTCTTATCCAGACATACTTTTATTTGGAATGTATTATCCTTTTGTGTTATCCACTTGTAGAAGACAATCAGTGTGATAATAATAGTAACTGTTCAGAAGGAGGTGACAAAAATGATCAGGCTAAAATAGGGAGTTTTATTTGTTTTGCTAAAGCGTTGCTTGGAAGGGATCACTGAAGATTATCTAGTCCTGTGTCCTGAGGTGGGTTAGTTGGAGCCAGCTGAAATTTCCTGTGTCTGGTGCAGGTCAGCCCCAGCCTCTCTTCACAAAGATTCAGTGCAGTTCCCTCTGGACATCCCAACCAGACGCCTGTACTCCGTGCAGTAAGGTTCCTGTCTGCCCAGCCTGCCAGGGCTCTCTGGATAGCAGCACAAGTCTCAGGTGCATCAGCCACTCCTCCCAACTTAGTCCAGGCTGCGAAGGTGCTGTGGGTGCACTCTGTGCCATTGCCCCAGTCCTTCATGAAAGGCTTAAATAGGATCCCACTATTGATTCCCTGCACTAGTGACTGGCTTCCAGCTGGACTTTGTACTGCTGATCCCAGTGCTCTGAGCCCAGCAATGCAGTTTCAGTCCACCTCATTGTCCATTTGTCTAGCTTGTACTTCATTAGTGTCCCTGGTGGCTGCGGGAGACAGTGTTGAAATCCTTGCTAGATACAGCATAAACAATGTCTCAGCTCTTCATCCACTGACCAATGTCATCACAGAAGGGCAAGTGATCAGTCAGGATTTCTGAAATCACTTGGCATGTGTATTTTTATTCTTTCCAGCGAATTTGCTGCTATATAGTTCCTAACCTGTAGCTTTTGCATTAAGAAACCAGTTAATTTTGAGTTTTCTGTATGGTGGAGGGGAAAAACAGAAGCAAGGTCAGGAAAAATTCCCTTACTTTTTAAACTTGTAATTAATAAATTTACTGTAAAATTTAGCTAGTTGTACTTTTCAGCATACAGAGCAATTGTATCTCAGAAATTTGCTGACACATAAGTAGGCTGATGGAAGGGTGACAGATTCTAACTCACTTTTAAAATGCTTCTGAAGGCGAATAAACCAGCCTTTCTATCTTTCGTCTTCCTTGAGATGAGACTGTCTGCTCAGAACCCATGTTGCAGAGGACAGGGGTGATATCTGTATTTCCTACGCTGTGAGATAAAAGTGGGGTATTTAATCTATTTTTTCCAAGGCTTTAGCAACTGTTCCTCTGAATCAATGTGCATTCCTAAGGTAGGAATGTGTGGTTCCTAAGGTAGATATATTTCTTTATTAAGTTTTTTACAATGTGAATGAGTTACTCTAAGTTGTAGAGATGTAACCCGTATTGGAGATGTCTTCAGCGAGGAAATAATTAAAAAAGGTACATTTACATTTAATAATGTAATTTTTTTTGTAATAATGTAAGGTGTTTTTGTTTTTAGTAGCCCTTTTTAATATCTGAAATGTTTGGAGTTTTTTGGGTTTGTTTTTTAATCTTCTGTGGGACAGGATTTAATACCATATTCTCCATTTTATTGTAAGTTTGAGGTGTGGTTTCAAGAGCACTCCTTCTTACTACTTCTCAGTGGCAGTTAAAAATGGAAACATTCTTGCTCTATAGTTTCTGGGTTTTTATTGTGTGGGTATGTGTGTCATTGTCATCATTTCCCAATGCATCCAATTTCCTGTCACTTTGATTTCAGAATGGCCAGACTCCACTTATGTTGGCTGCTGAGCAAGGCAATTTAGAAATTGTCCAGGAGCTTCTCAAGAAGGGAGCTAATTGCAACTTAGAAGATGCAGTAAGTATTAGTTTTTTATGTGGTGGCACCTAACAGTGGAAGAACAAGAAATTTCAAGGGGCAGGCGAAGAGAGGGAATTTAGGTTAATATTGAGCTCAGGGGGGAAAATAGCATTTGGAAAATGATGACATATAAGAGAAATTTTATTAAAAATTGCTTAGTTCTTGTATTTCTCTGAGCCCTCATGAAGAGTAGGGATATTTGTCAGATGTTTAAAACATCTTGATCTCTGCTGAGTTTGCTGGTGTTTCTTGTGGGAAATCAGAATAGAGAAATACAGCATCAAAGATGAAGTCCAAGTGATTTTGCTCATCTCAGTGTTGTTGAGGTATGTCAGTGGGTTGAATTTTTGTTTTATTTGTTTGGGGTTTTTAAATTTTATTTGGGTGTTTTTCCAGTAAATAACTAGAGAGAATTTTGGTTAAAGGATTATTTCAGATAATCCCTCTCTGCCAGAACAGTGGCAGAGAGGGGTTTCAAATTTATGAATTGTCTTTGTGCCTCAGCAAAAGAAGTTGTCTCCAGATGAAAGATGCCCAAAAGGGATGAATAGAACAGAGATATTGTTAGAAAGTTTTGAAAGGTCTATATATTCCAGTGAAGAGTGATAACCAGGAAAAGGCTAGCACTTGGTTTTTTTACTTCTGCACTTAGTTTAAGTGCAGTGGTGTGGACATCCAGGAAGGGTCTTCTGTGGAATCTGTCACCTAAAAATTCCAAAACAACCAAACTTACCAACCAACCAAGTCTGTATTGTTTTGAGACATTTTATTACAGTAGCTATAAATGCCACAATTTCTATACTTCTAGGAAGGACAGCTACCTTATAAACTGTTGCTATATTTTATAAGTGTGTAGTTTATAAAAAGATCAATCCACACCTGGATGAGCTTTGAGCAGTGGGGGGGAAATAAGCATAATGCAAGGGGAAGTGTTATCTTCCTGAAGTGATCAGAAGTGTGAAAAGCTGTGGTCCAGATTACCTTGAGTAATCAGTCCCTTGAGTGCTGTCACACACTATATGTGGAGACTCGCTGCCATTGTTTTCTGTGGCCTTGGTTAGCATCTCATTCCCTCTCAAAAGTTTTTAATACCTTGACCTCATTTTCTAATCCTTTGTAGGTGTTGCTTCCTCTATATTTATTAAGATAACTTACAGTGAACTGAGGAGTGGAAAGGGCTAGATATTGGATAGGAGAGCACATAACTGTAGGGGAGATTTGGAGTAGTTGCTCTATATTTCCATGTGTATAAACACTCTGAGTTTATTAGAACTTTTTCTAAGAACAGCTATTTTAAAGGCTTCTGTATTTCCTGTTGCGGATTAAAAATTTGAAAAACAAGGTAACTTGTATTGAAATATTAAATAGTACTTTAAAACATTCTTTCTTTTTTTTCTAGGATAACTGGACAGCTCTTATTTCAGCAGCTAAAGAAGGACATGCAGCTATTGTAGCAGAGCTACTCAATTATAATGTCAGTTTGGAGCATCGAGATTTGGTATGTGTTGGCTTAGTGTAAAAATAAAACAGTTTTGTGAGTTGGAGATTTTCAATTCCATAAAACTAAGAAAAGATCTTTCATTTTTACCATTTCATATACCTAGTGCTGCTGAAATGAAAAAGAATATATAATTAAATATTATATCTTTAATAAGTTAAATATTGCTTTTTACACCTGTGAAATGATTGCTTTAGTGTTAATAATGACAGCTAGTTTACTAGGGCTGCTATTCTCCTCTTAATTTGCTTTGGATAAAAGCTGAACTGAAGAACAGTTTGATTTTTGTGTGTGTTTTGTGTGGATTTTTTGTTTAACGTTGCGTACTTTCACATGGCCAAGTGCTTGATTTCTAGACCACTGCCAGTCAGAGGGATCTTTCACATCTCCAAAAGTGTATTATAAATAAATAAATAAAAACAGTGCTTGCAGTTATTGGAGGCATACTGATCTTTTAAAATTATATTTGTTTACCTGACCTGTCAAATGCCTTAGGCAGTGAAACCTTATTGTCTCCTAGCTTACAAAGTTAAATGAGCACACCAGTGTAGTTTGAAATAAATTGCTCTTATTACTCCCTGCTACAGAAATCAAAAATAAACTTTCCATGTTAATTAATTTGGAATCTAGACTGTTTTAGGATAGTGGTGTGTTTCTTGGTTTTGTGTTCTTTTTTTTAATCCAGTGGTTGGACTTGTATGCATTTGAAATCTGAATTCAGTGTTCAGCATCTTTAAGAACATGACGTTTTCCCAAGTTTTGCATATAACAGGAAATTAGTAGTTCTACACAGGAGCTTATTATTTATTCTGAATAAAAGATTACAACATTGTGTAGTCAGTCCTTACTATATTTTGAATTTGGAGAATAGTCTTAGGACAAATAAAAAATGAAATAAAAGTCATTAGTTACATTTCTAAGTATTTTTCAGTTTTTACAATTCTTTGAATTATGTTTGCTAGGGAGGATGGACTGCCCTGATGTGGGCATCGTACAAAGGTCGTACTGAAGTGGCTAAACTGCTGCTTGAGAAGGGAGCAAATCCAAACATCACAGGCATGGTAAGTTTAGTCTTAAACGTCTCCTCCCAAGTGTTTGAAGTCTTGAATTGTATGCTCATCTTATTATCTTGATCAAACATTTTGCATTTTTAGCAGTATGACATTTTTTACTGTACTTTATAAAGGGCTTGCTTTAATAATCTGTGTGATTGCAACTGGCTTTTTTAATAATTTTGATTTTTTTAAAATTGAAGCAAACGGGTGTATAGCTCATACTAAGATTCAGATTATGAGGAGAGGAAATCATAGAAAAGATAAGTGGTGTATCTAATGTTACTTGTATAACAACTGTCATTTTTCTGCATCTGTAGAAGTTAATGGAGTAACTAATGTGTGCAGTGTAGAAACCATAATTTGCTTTAATTTTGTTTTATAATAGTTTAGATTGTATGAACATATACCATTCATGTTGGAGAATGAAAAAACACTAAGATTTTGAGATTTAGTTAATTTGTAAGTATTTTCTACAAAGGTATAGGTACTGAACAGTTTGTTTATACTAGTAGTTCTCTGCTGTTTGAGGCAATGAACAATGAAGAAAGAGCCCCAGTGGCCAGAACAACCTTTGTGATGGTTGATTTTCTCTGGTGCAGTGTCTGTGTGCATGGCGCAACTCCTCTGCAGTCCTGAATCCTTAGGGGTATTACGTAGCTGTTGCTTCCTTTCTACCTTACAAATGTTCCTATTAAGATGAGGATGTCAATTTACAAACCATGTTTAAAGAGTAGCAAATCAAAACTGGTTGAAAACAGTGGACATCTTCCTAGATATCATCTAGGTAATGTTAACAATAATAATATAACAAATGATAACAATTGTTGATAATGTAGTAGGATTTGTTTCTGTATATTCATTCTTCTATGGATTTAACTTGTTTTGTTGATGTAAAATAATGAAAATACATAAGACTATAATTATTTTTTTATTTTTTAATTCTAAGCAATACAGTGTTTATCCAATTATTTGGGCAGCAGGACGTGGCCACTCGGATATAGTCCATCTCTTACTGCAGCATGGAGCTAAAGTGAACTGCTCTGACAAAGTAAGTTATACCTATATAACATTTAATTTCTGTATTGTTTGATTAATTTCTTGTGAAAGGAGATCTATGAGTTCTTGATTAGAAAAACACTTGCTGTTATATTTTACCCATGACATTAGAACTAGTGTGCTAGAGTAAGTTAAGCTTGAAAGAGTTTTTTCCATAGTATGCTCAAGGTGGTGGTGAATATATTTCTATTTTCAGAGCTATTCTAAACCTTGCTATCCTAGGTTGTATAGAAAAATGATTCTTACAGCTGTCTAGAAAAGAAAAATAGAAGTGACTTTTCAAATGCTTGTGTTAATTCGAAAGACCAAATTATATTTTTGTAAAAACGAAAGCAATGAATTATAGGATAAATGCTAGATAGTATGGGATACTAAATACAGAAAGCAATATGATAAAATGTTGTGAATGTTTTTTCAGTATGGAACCACCCCACTGGTTTGGGCAGCAAGGAAAGGGCATTTGGAGTGTGTGAAATACCTGCTGCAGATGGGAGCTGATGTTGACCAAGAAGGAGCTGTAAGTAACTGCATTTTCCAGTGATAAAGTATATCTGTGTGTCTTGTTTGGGTTTTTTTATAAAACAAATACCAGGAAATACATGAGACAAGATGAAATGTTGGTGTTGGAGTGTTTTGCTTTCCAGCTATTTGCAGATTGCATGTGAGAGTTACTGAAACTTCTTTGTGCCTTTTAATAAAACTGTGATGTAACTAGGGAGTTGTATTGACAGTGTATGTTAAGTGTAAATTTTAATGACTGTAAATTAATTTAGGTAATTGTTATCTGAAGGTTAATGCTGTCAGAATTCATTCAGTATCCATGCCTGATACATCAAATATCTATTCCTCAGTGCCATTTGAAAAGTAAATCTAACACAAATCATCTTTTGAAAATAATAATGTTCACTGCACCTTTTCATAAATTGAATTTTTTTCAGAAGTTTCAGCTGCATATTGTTTTTAAATAAAACAGATTACATTTAAATTGCTTGTCAAAACAAAAATAAAGTCCATTTAAAGGTAAGTGGAAGATTGGGAAAAGTTTTGGTATTCATATGATTATTTCTGAAGTTCTTAAAAAATCCTCTTTGTGAACAATATTGGTAGACCTGGATGCTTTGTTAATACTATGTTTCCATATGACAAGAAAATTATTTTATCATATATGTGGAATTTAGGAGATAGAATAAACTGGTCTGAGCTTTACTTTTTGCATTTGAAGTGTGTACTATTGCTCTTAGTTTGTTTCTTTGTTTTTAAAAAGTGTGATTTTGGTGCACTTTAAAACATAAAACTGAAGTAGCATTTGGATGACTGAGTGATGTCAGTGAGTGTTCTCTTATTTGAACTGCTGATATAACAATGATTGATATATCCACTGTACAATAAAATCTTTTGGTTTTATTTAAAGAATTCTATGACTGCACTTATTGTAGCAGTGAAGGGCGGCTATACTGACTCAGTAAAAGAAATACTGAAAAGGAACCCAAATGTAAACCTAACAGATAAAGATGGAAATACAGCTTTGATGATTGCATCAAAGGAGGGACATACTGAAATTGTGCAGGATCTTCTTGATGCTGGAACTTACGTGAACATTCCTGACAGAGTGAGTTAATTTTCATCATAATTATAATTTTGTATATATATAGTTTGTTTAAATACCAGTATATGCAGATTTGTAAATATGTGATTTTTCTGGCTTTCTGATTTTTCTGCCATCTAGGGGTATTTTTGTGTATTGCTCTTTTACAAGTATATTAAGTGGTAAATGTTGCTATGTGAAGGATAAACTACTGAAAATACTCTTTCTTTGAGATGCTTGAATTGAGAACATAGGGCATCTGACATATCTGTAACATGAGACTAATTCTGAACTAAGCTGTAGGTTTGGGGTGGGGTAGTACTGCTAAAACTGTAAACCATGGATTCTGTAAAAAAGAATGTATTCCGCATGTACCTTTATCTTTTACAATGAAACTTTTTACTAGAAAACTTGCAAATATGAGAGGGAGACTTCAGCTCTGGATTAAGATGTAAAGGTAATGCTGTGTACCTGACCCATAAGTACATTACTCTGTAGAGCTGTGACATGAACAGTGCCCTCAGTGTGAATCTGCTTGCTGGTAGCTCAGGATTTTATTTGGTTACTCATACAGGTGCTTTGGACTGTCTGCAGTGCCCTCTTGATAGGGAGGTGTTTCTCAAGTGTCACAGACAGGTCAAGCACTGTAGCCTTGAGGCTGTAGTTGATTAGATACCTAAACTTAGATGTCTCTATCAGGGTCAGTGACTTAGTTCAGATAGGTAATATGTTTTTGATGCTGCATAAGTTGGATTGCTTGGGGTTGCAGAAAATAGAGGAAAGCTTCCTAATACTTGCTTCACAAATCTAAAATAATTTTTGGATGCATTCTCCTGTATTTCAAGTGTCAGTGCATTTCTTAGATGGCAGTGTAATGAGCTACAGTCATGTCACAACAAATTTGACCTTAGGCACATATCAAAGCAAAGTCAAAATATTTAAGAAAATACATTACAATCCCTCTTAGCACCTCTTTTGCCACAATTTTCTACAACAGTACATTTCTGTGCTTTCAGGAAGGAAAAATTGCAACTTTCAGCACAGCTGACTGTGTTCCAAAAATACACCAAACAATGAGTACTCTTAGTTTCAGATGCTAGAGTAGGTTTTGATAAAGAAAGTTTCTTGGTTTGCAGCCAAGTATGGACTGATTGATGGGGCATTTCCTACTGCTGAGTTCTGAGTTCCACACCTCTAATTTTGCTATACTTTTTTTTTTTTTTCTTGTTTCATCCTAAAGCGAGTGCTAGGCAGTTTCAGGAGTATAAGCTAATTTCTGAAATTCTGTAATGTCCTTAAGTGTGTTAAAATCAAAAGCCTTAAGCACAACTGTAACTTTGTTTTATGTATATACAACTCCATTTACCACACCAAAATATTTTTTATTTTGATCTGAGATTAAATCAGCCTTTTTCTTTTCTTCTTTATAGTAGCATAGTGTATATAAGCAAGATAGCAGTCAAATCTACAGAAAAAAAAAAAAAAACATAAATTTATTTATAATTCTTGAGGAGCTTTTGTCAGCTGTGAAACATCTCAGAGAGACTGACAGTATTCTTGTTCGATTGTAAGCAGGTTGTTACTATGAGTGTTTGGTCTTCCTGGTTGTCTTTTTTCATATTGGTTATTAATTTATGCTGGGTTTTTTAAGATAGTGATTTAAGCTAGACCTATTTATGGAGCATTTGTTTTCCCGAACAATTGAAAAAGAAACAAGGTCAAGAATTTTTTTCTATTATATACCCATTTTTTTTTCAGATAGTTCTATTTTCTGTATCTTTCTTTTTTAAAATGAGTGGAGATTTCTTAATGTAAATAGGCATAGTGCATATTTGGAAGCTATAATTCATTCTCTGTTGCACTTCTTGTTGGTAAATCATGTTAACTCATGTTCAATATTCTTTCCCAATTTTTTTAGAGTGGAGATACAGTGTTGATTGGGGCTGTTAGAGGTGGTCACGTTGAAATTGTGAGGGCCCTGCTCCATAAATATGCTGATATAGATATCAGAGGTCAGGTAAGTACAACAGTGTAAATGTTACAGTACTTCTTACATAGGATGTGAATCTTTATACCAAATAATTATACTGTGTTCCTGAAAAATGAGCTTTAAAGTCTGCTCTATCTGTAGGAAATTTAAATTCCATCAAGCAGTAAAATACATCACGTTGCTGTACAGGTTATAAGATATAAGATACATGTACTTGTAATGGCTTGTTAAGCACAGTTTTTCCACCCAATCGTATAATGGTTGAAAAGCAAAAGATGTCAGCTGAACTTCATCTGCATTACTAAACAGATTTAGAATAATGACATACTTTAAAAGACACTTAATATAATGATTTAAATCATATTTTAAATAGAATATCAATGACGTGATGCACTAGAGATTATCTCTTGTCAGAGCAATTCTGTCACTGTGCTTGGTTGGTTCTTGTTTCCACCAGTTTTCTGTGTTGCTTTCTGTTAAACCCTGTTAGTGATTTCTGTGTTTTCTACCTACCCCTTGTTTATTTTTTGTCCTTTGATTAAGGCATTAGTTTTACTCTTCCACTGGAAGGTCTCTCATTCAGCACTTGTTTTTGTTACATTCAGTTTGCTTTCTTTTGCTTGAAGCTATTCAAATCACTCTGCTTTGTTGGCATGTGGGTTCTGCCAAGTTGGTACATGAAACTAACTAATCACTAAGAGCTGCAAAGGTTCAGTGCCTGCTGCTGCTGCAAAGCGTCTCTGAAAAGCCAAGAAGTTTATATTCTCAAAAAAAGTCGCATTTGGATTTCTTCCTCTAACCTGACACTGGCAACCTGTGTGTCTCAGCTTCTGACTGTGGCGTGGATTTGAAAATCTGAAGCTTTTCAACATCTCACTATGACTGAAGCAAAACAGAAACAGTAGGAGGATGCAATGTCTTTGGTAGCAGGGAAGCTTGTGACTTCTGGCAGCGTGAGGTTGTTTGAGTGGCAATTTGCAGTGGTTGATCTAGAGAATACTTCTGCGGCCTACAGGAGGCACAGCAGGAGGCAGTACCATCAGAGCAACATCTTATCTCTGCACTTCAGATCATAGTTTAGGACCAGCAGTATCAAAATTGGAGATAAATGCTACTTCCCTGCTGGAAGCAACTTCCCTGCTCTTCAGCACTGCAGCACCTGCCTGCTGGCCTGTTCTGGGGAGATCTGTTGGCTGCCCAAATTTGTGACGTTTCAAAAATATTGCTGAGTCTTGACCAGCCTTCCTGCAACAGTGTTCCTTGCTGATAATTCATTCATATGGTCGCTAGCTGGTGGATACCTTCAGCAGAAAGAACGTGACTTAAAAGGCCCTTGAGTCTGGGTATTGGGGCAGGTGAGGGCTTAGGTGGTGTTTTCCTCAGCCCTTCAGGGAGGGGGAAGAACCCAGCTGGGAGCACCTGGCTGTGTAGCTGATTTACAGCTCAGGCTGATGTCTTGGAAGCCGGCTCACTGAAGGACAGAGAAGATGAAACTCAAGTGATTGGAGAGGAAAGAAATCTTAGTGACTGGGCTTAAACTGTTGTGAAAGATTTTAAACTCAGTTTGCTATGAAGCCCGCGAGTGGAAGAGAAAGAGCTGGAAATGAAAGAAACAGGCAAGATAGAAAGCTGCAAGGGACACTTTGACACTCCTGCTTAGAAGCAGGTGTGTGTTCAGAAGTTATTCTGAAATGTCTCTCTACGCAAATATGCATCAAACAGAAGGAGTCATGGTCCAATCAGTAGGCTACAGAAAGATTGACTTTCTGGGGTAGCACGCATCTACGCATAACTGCGGGGGGGAAAAAAGAGAGAAGAAGATTTGTGGCTGTGAACCTTCCCCTAAGTTTACTGATAAAATGTCTGCCTGATCAGCATTCTGGTACTTTGTGTGGACTTTCTTGTCCATCTACTTTTACAGCTTCCCAGCTTCTACTGCCTCTGAAAAAAAGTTGGTTTATTTCATTAGATAATTTCTATATTTGAGTTAGAACTGAATACTTTCATGTAGTTTCAGAAACTTTTTCAAGACAGGTTGAGTTCACTTGGATTTTTAAAGCTCTTATTATATTTCACATAGGTTTTCAAAATAGATTTATATTTCCTGGCCAAATTTGCATCCTCCACTCTAAATTCTTCTGTTGTGCCAATTCGATTTATTGAACTTTTCCTTTGCCTTCATCTGTGCTAAAAATTGCTGTATTATATGCAATTTTCAGTATATAGCAGTTGTAATTTAAATAGTGTTTTTTAAATTAATCCAACTAAATGAAAATACTGTTTGTGTTTAATACTTTTTTTTTAGGATAATAAAACTGCTTTATATTGGGCAGTTGAGAAGGGAAATGCTACAATGGTGAGGGATATCTTGCAATGCAACCCTGATACTGAGACATGTACCAAGGTAACAATTAGAATTTTAATTGAATTGCCTTTTTTAACATCTGTTCTTTTCTCAGCTCTTGTGTGATGTGAAGATCATACCATATTCAGTTTTTGTGAAGTGTTGGTACTTTGAACACTGTTGAATTTTTTTTGTGAAATAAGGCTTCTCAGCAATAGTAATGTTCCCTCTATTGATAAATGTGATTTGCTGTTAAATAGCAAACAGGGATAGCAGGGAACATATGGATTCTTTACCTCAGCATCATTGACATGACCCAGGAATAAGGAGTAAAGAGCAGGTGCTACTGGAAACTGAGGAAGGAGTTTTGTGATATTACTAGGCATGAGTTCAGGCATATGCAACAGTAAGGAAAATAATAAGAGAAATAGTTGGCACAGGATTGAAATATTTCCAATATCTTGTATAATGTCTGAATTTTGTCTTCCTCTTCTTCCTCTGTTTGACACTGTTATTGACAGAAATGTATTTTGTACTTTTATTCTAATCAATCTGGAAAACTGGGTCTGGGATACTTTTTCACAGACAGAGGTGCTAAAGTGTTGTTTTTTGCACAGTAGCACATTTAATTTTAATTATCTTAATTTTTTTTGTTTTAATTTGTTACCCAATCACTATTTCTTTTTCTTGGTTTTGGGTGTATGGAGATTTTTATATTAGTTCTACTTTTCCATTTTAGGATGGAGAAACACCACTTATAAAGGCAACCAAGATGAGAAATATTGAAATAGTTGAGCTTCTTCTGGATAAAGGAGCTAAGGTCTCAGCTGTAGACAAGGTAAAGAGTATTTGTTTGTTTACTTTAGTATATTTAATAATTTAGTATTGCAGCAGGATTTTGGAGAGTGTTGTTGAGGCTAATACAGAAAGAGAGCTTCCCATATGCTTAAATAGATAATTAAATTAAATAGACAAATTAAATAGACAATAAGACTTAAATGCTTAGTCTCCCATATGTTTAATAATTCAATAGATAAGGACACTTAAGTGTAAATTTGTTTCCACCATTACTATATTGTTGGGTTTTGGTTTGCTCTTAATTACTTGAAAAAAAAAAAAATCCAGGCAAGGAATAAAACTTTAACAGATAAAACAGCTAATTCTTAGTACACTTGAAGAAGAGCACAGAGAATGGTTATCATTTGTCACTAATGTTAGTTTTTGATTAATAGACATTAAACAAAAGTACGCCAAGGACAAATACAGCTGGTTATTGCTGTCTTCTTATGCATTACATACCTTGACTGCAAAGTATGTAATGCATAAGAAGTGCTTTTTTAATCTCTTTATTTGGTGCTTTTTTAGTCTCTTATTTAGGGCGAATAAGTAATTATATTGATTTGATGCAATAAGAAAGCTTTTACTGGGAAGTTTTTGGGGAAGTCTGAGCAGACATTGAAGCAATTCTAACAAGCACTAGCTCTTGTTCCTGTTTTTGCCTGAGTTTCCCTGTAGACATCTGTTTGTACACACAATGTCAGGATGTAGACATCCTGAGTTTGCCTGTAGACATTTGTTTCATGAACTTTAGGATATTAATAAGCATTTAAGAAAGAAGGCAGTGTCTGAGGTTTAGTATTCGAAGAACTGCTTTTTCACATGTCTTCTCTGAAACATTTGTAATGATTTTTCAAGGGGAAAAATTCTTGCTGTAAGGCACTGATGCTTTTGAAAGTGCCCTAAGATTTATTTCAAGGAAATAATGCTTCTGAAACAATGTTGAACGCATAGTCTGTCTATAATCTTAGGAATTAATGTTAGCTATTACTAGCTTTGTCACTTAATTGCAGAAAGGAGATACTCCACTTCACATTGCTATTCGTGGAAGAAGCCGTAAACTTGCTGAATTACTCTTAAGAAATCCAAAAGATGGTCGATTGCTTTATAGACCCAACAAGACAGGAGAGACTCCTTACAATATTGACTGTAGCCACCAGAAGAGTATTTTAACACAGATATTTGGTGCCAGTAAGTATAAGTATTTTTTGTAAATCACTTGTATATTGATAATCCAGTTTATTCAATTATGTATTGAAAGGTGACTACAGATTTTTTTAATCTTTTAATGTTGCACCTAACTGGAAGGCTTAAAAATAATCAGCTGGGGAAAAACCCCATCACTCTAAAAGCCTGGCAAAGGTAAAATAACCTTTTATTTTGACTTTAGATGTTGGATACTACGTGACTGCTGTTGATCGCTTTGTTTTTATTTTGATCTTGCTTGTGTGGGAATTACTTTCTTTGACTTCCTATGGTTTGGAGTCTTGAATCTTGTAGTAGACTTTAATAGTTGTGATAATTATGTATCATTTATGTGGATTATTTAAATTTCCTTTGAACAGGAATGTACAAAGAATAATAGCTGTTATATGGCAGAAGTATATATACAAATATGGGTGAACATGTAATGACTATATGTATGAAAATTATCATACTGAAGAGCTTTCTTAGAGCAAAGTTATGTAGCACAAGTATTTGTGTTGCAGGACACTTGTCTCCCACTGAATCTGATGGTGACATGCTGGGCTATGATCTGTACAGCAGTGCTTTGGCTGATATTCTGAGTGAACCAACCATGCAGCCACCCATCTGTGTAGGCTTGTATGCACAGTGGGGAAGTGGAAAATCTTTCCTGCTTAAGAAACTGGAAGGTAAAAGCTTGATTTAGTCTTTTCAGAACTTAACAGTCTATCTATGAAAAGTATCACATTGGAGTTACTAGTTTTTGTGAGGGTTGTTTGTCCATTTAATGTTGTATCTGGTCTCTGTTTCTGTGATGAAATGATTTAAATTTTACTGTGGTCAGTTCATCCATAGATTGCTTTGTTCATTTATACAATGTCAAGACAGCCTTTCGGTGCTTCTGTCTATTTTCCTGTGAGTTTCCTGCACCAGTGAATCTACCCTTTAGGTACTGCAGAAAGTCTGGCTGCCAAAATATGCCTTGCTGGGCTTGTTTTGTGTATCAGATCAGGTTCAGACCTCTTCTGCTGCAGCATTTATTTATTGTGCATTCTATGTCTCTTTTTCTTTTTAATGCTTAAAAATAATCAGGCTATTAATATTTTATTTTCTTTAGTGTATGTTCTTTGCATCTAGTTCTCTTGCCATTTCCTGTTTCTTATTTTGAGATTTTTTTTAACTTTCTGAAATGACCCGAGGAAGGCAAATGCAGTATATGAAATGCATCAATATTTTTCCTGGTGGATATATGCATCTTATTTAGTTTTAGCATTTTCTTATGAAAGGTGTTTTTCTGACATGTTTCAATATAATTCAAAATAGTTCTACCAATCTTGGTGTTTCTTACTTTCTGTGATTTCTCTATTAGCCAAAATGGGATCTCTGCAGTCATTTTTTTCAGCTGCTGTTCCATGTCATAAACAAAAAGTGCATGTATTTTGACTGTGATATTTGTTGCTGATGAGCTCTTACATTTCTAAAACACTTTCTCAGTGTTTTCTCCCTGTTCCTCATTTCTGTTTTTTATTGTGAGTAGTGTATCTATTATTTCTTATTCCATAGAGCCAAGATGAGTTCCTTCAGGAATTCCTGTTTTAGTAAATACAAATCAACAAACAGAAATAATACTGTAGCCTTCACGTTGTACTCTTATGTGTGACTCTTGGAAGAACACAGTCCATGTTTCAGTCATTGAGATTTTGGGAGCTGGGTGAGGTTTTTTGGCAGACATGGTGGATTTTTTTCTTAGTGTCATAAAATACATTTTACACTTTTGCAGGAGGATTGGAAAGGGCATGACATTTAATATGCTTTCAAAAGTAGAAAATCTGCAACAAGGAATCTGAGTATTGTGTATTTAGATATTGTGTGAAATATTTTCATTCATTGCACAGATGAAACTTAAGGTTGATGTTTGAAGAAGAATTCAAGCATAATTGTATTTTTTTTGATCAATAATTGGGATAAGTCATACAGTCTGCTGCAAAAGTTCTTTTCAAAAATGATCTGTTCTTTAGTGACTTCATATATTAACTTGTCTTTGTGTTTTTGTTTTAGATGAAATGAAAACTTTTGCAGGACAGCAGATTGAACCTCTGTTTCAGTTCTCCTGGCTTGTTGTATTCCTCACGCTTTTGCTGTGTGGAGGTTTGGGTTTATTGCTTGCTTTCACTGTGGACGCAAAGCTTGGAATAGCAGTGTCACTCAGCTTATTAGCTGTTCTCTACATTTTCTTTAGTAAGTCTTATATGGAATTCATTAAGGTTTTTATCTGTTTTGGGGATTAAATATTGCTTTGTAGATATGCACTGCTATTCAGAAAAAATACTAAATGGTTTGTAGACAATAAGACCCCTTTGGACCTTTTGTTTTGTGTGTAATTTGTGAGAGGCTATTCTTGAGAACAAAGAAGGATTTTGTTTATTAATTTCATTGTGTTACTCTTACCTTCTCATTTTTAGCCTAACTGCTGAAAGTTCATAACCTTTTTTACAGAACTCTGTACTTTATTTGTTCAAACTTCATGATTCTTTCACCTGTCAATATTCACTAGATTAAAACCCTAATATCTTTTTAATATTTTAGCTGTAATTTACTTTGGTGGCCGGAGAGAAGGGGAGAGATGGAACTGGGCCTGGGTTTTAAGTACAAGGTTGGCAAGACATGTTGGATATTTAGAGTTGCTTCTCAAACTCATGTTTGTGAACCCACCAGAACTACCAGAGCAAACCACTAAAGCTTTACCTGTCAGGTTAGTTATTTCATTTATTTACTCTTGAATAAATAAGTTGGGCTCACTCTGATACTTCTCAAGCTGTGCGTATTAATGTGCACATTTAGCATCATGTTAAAAGTTATTGAGATTCCTGTTAGAAAAACAGTAGCTCTAGAAGATCATAAACTTCTCAGTGTGAAGAAGATAGGAGTGTTTTCAAGAAAATGTATCTGCCAAATTTGAAAGTGGTTTTTAGAATTGGAGGTTTTAGCTATTGTACTAATGAAAATTCATACCAGATAAAATAAGAATTTATGTATGTTGTATATTATCTATGTTTAGTGCTTGTTCCATTGATTACTTCTGTTAAGGTTTGGTTGTTTTTTTTTTTTTTTCTCCCTGTATGTAGAGCATCAGACTGTTCAAAGCTTCTAGTTTACCTGAAAACAAGAAAATTTATGCTGTGTGTTTGAAAATTTAATTTACTTCTATTGCTTAAAGACTTCTGTTTTAGCCTCATGGTGCTTTTGTGTGATCTTTTGTTTCTGTATTTTTTTCTAATCCTCTATAAATATTTGAAAATGGATCAGAATGCAGTTTTGAAAATATTTGTCAGTATTATGGTTTGGCATCATAAGGATATTTTCATGTTTTTACTGTCTCTGAGGTACTATTAGTTATGTGACAATTTCTGTCTTTTAAAGAAATCAAGTTTTAGAATAGGAAGTGGGGCAAAGAAGAGGTTGATAAATGGGGAAGTAGTTAAATTCCATGTAGATTTTTTAAAAAATTAAAGTATTTTACATTTTGTACCACTTAAAAAAACTTTTCACTACAGAGATGCAGCATGACTTTTGTTTTAGTTGCCAGAAAATGTTTAAAGTTTTCTGAAGTGTACAAAATACATGCTTTTTCTCTTTCAGATTTTTGTTTACAGATTACAATAGACTGTCCAGTGTAGGTGGAGAGACTTCACTGGCAGAGATGATTGCTACCCTCTCTGATGCATGTGAAAGGGAATTTGGTTTCCTAGCAACAAGGCTATTTCGAGTTTTCAAGACAGAAGATACACAAGGTTGTTTTTTTTTTTTTACCTGAATGACAATTCTAATTATTCCACTTCAGTGCACTGTTACTAGGGCTTCTGTTTTTTGCATTATAAGCTCTTTTTAGAAATTGTTGTAACCATGCAGAAGTTCATAGAGAAGGGGAAACTCTTTGTTAGGAAGAGAAAAAATGCCCCATTTTATTTGATAATCTTGATTTTATTAATATAATAAATGAATATATCCTGTGAAGTATAGTTTTCAGAAAAGTCAATGGAAATGTACATGTATATTATGTCCTTATAGATGCAGCATATTTCCATGGCAAGTAAGTAAATGTGTCTGAGTCAGATAAAGGGAAATGTATTTTTGTGTATTGCTATGAGAGGTTTGTTTAGTTTATTAGATTTTAATTTAGAGCTTTTGTGAGTGGAAATAATAAATGTTATTAATGGAAATAATAAATGTGTAGAAAATGTTGATCCAATCCTATAAATTGCTGTGATTAATACGAGTAAAATGGGATGAAATGTACCTACTTGATCCTACAAGCTTTTTTATTCTATTTCAGCTGTAGGTTTCTAGAAAAAGAAAAATGCAGAGTATGAAATTGTGAAGGAGTACTAGAACTTAACTTTCAATTAATTGAGGATTTATTTGTACTTTAAGTTTAGTATGTGTTAGTTATTTCTCATTTCTTTTTGTCCACAAATTGAGGATTCTGTCACCTCTTAGAAAGGTGTTTAGACTCTTAGGTGTTTAGAAATATTTACTCTTTTGTCCTGCAGAGACTAGAAAAAACAACATTATGTTTGCTATGTTCAGATGTGTGCTGAGCACAATTTACTCCTCATTGTTCTTTTTCAAATTCACTAAGTGTTCTTTATGAAAGAGATGTGTGGATTTTTTTACTCTTCTTTTCCATGTTAGGTTCTGCAGTTCCTCTCTTTAATCTCAGTGAAACAGCTTTCATGATGCTGTAATCTCTCCTGAAGTTGTCTTGGGAATGGCAGTGTAGTGCTGGCTTATTGTGATTATTTGCAGTAATCATCTTTTCCCTTTCATTTGTAATTTTGCATTCACTTATATTATTTGCTCTGTTGCCTTCCTGTGCTGTGTCTAATTATCTAATTGATTTTTAAAATTTATTTTATCTATTTGATGATTTTTGCACATTCTCTGCTTTTCTCGAGTTGTTTACAGGTCCAGGGTCATAGGTTTATTACCTCTAGATGTTCACAGAAATTCCATAGAGGTTTATTTTTAGCCTTCTGTGTCTTAGTTTTTGTTATATCTGTAAACTTGCAGACACACCTCTTTCAATTCTCATGTCATTGCTCATGGTATTTAAGTGTCCCTCTAATCCAGTTCTGTCTCTTTCTAGTAAGAGGATGCTTACATTTCTACTTATGTCTAGAGCTGAATCTAATTATAGCTGAGCTTTTCCACTTTGTTTCTTGTCTCTCACTTCTGTCATTATGCATTTCTGTTGCTTTGTTGTGCAGCACAATCCAGTGAGTCACTTATGTCAGCAATGTGACAAACCTTTGCAGCTCATACCTTGGTATAGAGAATAATATGGGCCACGTATAAACCTTGGGTATTCTTTTTACTTATCATATTAAAAATTTGATTTTCCCCCTGCAGTTCAAATACCGATGTTTAGCTGTCATAATTTTACTTTAGATCAATTGCTATTCTGTTCTTTGTTATCAACAAATGTGTCCAGAAGATAGCAATCTTCTAGATGTATCACTGGATCTGTACAGGTCCTAAAGGCAGGGACTGCTGTTTCTTTGGTTACTGATTTAACTGTGCTAAGCTCTAACTGCAATATTTGGTTCTTTCTTATCAGTCCACTTGAAGTCAGGAGCTCAGTACTCTCCTGTGAGCCCTTCTGAACTGTCCAAACCATATTTGCTGCAGTTTTCCTGTTTGTGTGTGTTTTAGCATGCAAGAAAGGATGGCCTGAGGTTGCAACTTGAAATTTTGGTTGAGTTCTTAAATGGTACCATTATTATTAGATTATTTAAGTACCAGGTTCCAGTTTAAAACTGAGTAGTAACTGTACTGTTGTTCTACAGTTTATTTACATAAATACACTTTACAATGAGATGTCACAAAAGGGGCGATAGCACTGATACAAAATTGTCATTTCTATCCAGTGTGGATTTCTTGAAATGATGGAAATAAACTAAAGATTAAAGGAATATCTCTCCTTCATAATTTCCAAGAATTTTGGCAAATAGTAGATTTTTTCTCCGCTGGTTTGTGACTAGGTGGTAACACTGCAGTAAGCTTTTGTGCCAGTTAGTGTTTTATGAGAAGTATGCAAGTTAATAGATTTTGCACTCACCTGTCATTACATTATACATTAATTCTAACAGCAATACTTGTTTCCTAGGTAAAAAGAAATGGAAGAAAACTTGCTGCCTCCCATCCTTTGTGATTTTCCTGTTCATCTTGTCTTGCGTTGTTTCTGCGATCGCCCTGTTGGCGATTTTTAACGTGGAGTCAGCCAACATGACAGTGAATGTTATACTCATAACAGTGACCTGTATTGTTGGTTTGGCCTTTTTCTTGAATTGCCGCACATGGTGGCAGGTGATGGACTCGGTTTTGAATTCTCAGAGAAAACGTCTTCACAATGCTGCCTCCAAGCTTCACAAGTTGAAAAGTGAGGGGTTCATGAAGGTGAGAGTTTATATGAATTGGACCCTAAAAGGAATGAAACAAACCCCCAAACATGGAGCATTATTAAATTGGGGTACCATTAATTTAATCAGGCCAAGTCTCACAACAGGAGAATGAGACTTTGTGATTTTTTACTGAATTGAGCACTTCTGTGCCAGTGGTAATTGTACTTAGTATATAAGATGCATCTGCTTGATGAATGTTAAATTTGGGGTTTCAGTTTTCAGATTTTATTTTTGCTGGGAAGAAGGTATTTGGAAAACAATTCTCAATTACCATTACTTTGTAAAAGCTTACTTTAGATCATATGATGAGAGAATAACTTTGAGAATCTTCTAAAGGTGTAAAAACAAGCCTAACTTTGTCTGCCTACAAGACCTCTTTGCGAGAAAGGAATTGTAGCACTGAAAGAACATTCCAAAACACTCCATATATTTAATTAAAAATGGTAGAAAATACTATTGTTTTGCTGGTCTGTATCTGTAAACTGATAAATATACTCTTAGACTGTCATCAGATAATATGCTCTTATTTGAAAGTAAAATGTAGCATCATGATTGTTAACTTTGTAGATTACAGCCAATGTATTGTATAAAAATCTGTTGTACAAATATTTTTTATACAGTCATAGAATAGTTTGAGTTGAAAGGGAGCATTTAAAGGTCAGCCAGTGCAGCCTGACCTTGAATGTTTCCAAGGATGGGCATCCACAGCTTCTCTGGGTAATCTGTATCAGTGTTTTATCATCTCATTTTAAACAAGCTTCTTTCTTATATCTAACCTTCAGTTAAATATAACGGTCCTTCAGTTTTTAAAACCATTCCCCCTTGTCCTTTTGCAAAAGACCATGCTACAAAGTTTGTCCTCATGTTACTTACAAGCCTCTTTAGATACTGGAAAGCCACAATAAACATCTCCCCAGAATCTTATCTTCTTCAGGCTGAATAATCCCAATTCTCTCAGCCTTTCATCACAGCAGAGGCGCTCCATCCCTCTTAATAATCTTTATGGCCTCCTCTGGACTTGCTCCAATACATTGGTGTCATTCCTGTGCTGAGGAGTGGAGAGCAGGATGCAGCACTGCAGGTGGAGTCTCACTAGAGTGGAGCAGAGGAACAGAATCCCCTCCCTCACCTGCTGCCCACGCTGCCTTTGATGCAGCCCAGGACATGTTTTGCCTCTCTGGGCTGCAAGGGCACAGGGCTGGGTCATGTCCAGCCTCTCACCCACAGCATCCCCCAAGTCCTTCCTGGCAGGGCTGCTCTGGATCTGTTCATCCCCGAGCCTGGATTGATACCAGGGATTCAGTACACAGGTGCAGGGCCTTGCACTTGGCCTTGTTGAACTTCATGAACCCCCTTCTTGAGCTTGTCCAGGTCCCTCTGGATGGCATCCTGTCCCTCAGGTGTCCTCATGAACCCCCTTCTTGAGCTTGTCCAGGTCCCTCTGGATGGCATCCTGTCCCTCAGGTGTCTCAACTGCACGACTTATCTTGATGTTATCTGCAAACTTGCTGAGAATGCATTTGATCCCTTCATTCATGTCATTAATGCAGATATTAAATAACACTGGTCCCAGTGTGGACCTCTGAGGGACGGCACTGATATCCATTGGGACACTGAGCCATTGACCCTTTGGTTTTTTTTGCATCTCTTGACAAGTTCAGTTCCAGCTGTGCCTTGGTCTTCTCACCACATCCCCTCACAGCCAGACTGTGTCCCTATACTCTTCCTAGCATACCTGTGCTTGCTTCCGCTGCCTGTGCATTTACTTCTTCATCTTTGGTTTGACCAACAGGTCTCTACTCACTGCAGCCAGCTTTTAGTGTTCCTTGCCAATTTTCTTGTAGCTGGGGATTACAGGCTTTTGTGTTCCATGGAAAGCATCCTTAAAAGATCTGCCAGCTGTGTTGTCCCTGTGGGCAGTTTTCCAGGGGATCTGGTCTCTTTGAAGAGCTAAAACTTCACTTTCCTAAAATGCAGTGTGCTGACTTTACTCCTTACCTGACCCATATCCCTCAGGACTGCAAACTCCACCAGTGTGTGATCACTGCAGCCCAGGCTGCCTCCAAGCTTGACATCCCAATTAGCTCACTTGCATTAGTGCCCATCAGGTCCAGTGTTGCTGCCCTTCTGGTAGAGCTTGTCTATTACCTAGCTGAATTCCAGCAATCTCCTGGATTGCTGACAGCTAATGGAGCTACATTTCCAGATGTTGGGGTCATCTAAGTTCCCCAGGAGGATGCAAGCCCATGAACAGGATGCCTCCTGTAGCTGGGACACAAAACCTTTGTCAATGGGCCTCCCTTGATCAGGCCGGTTACAGACACAAACCCCAAGGTGTCATTTATTGGTCTGGTCCTCACAAATATTTATGCACTGACTGCTTTTCAGAGGCATCTCTTTGTGATCGCTCCATCTCTTGATGTAGAGGGCAACCTCTTCTCCCCTCCTTCCTCTCCTGTCCCATTTGAACAGCCTGCAGCCATCAATAGTTGCATTCCAGTCACAGGATTCATCCACCAAGTTTCTGGAATGGCAATTAGGTCACAGCTTTCTAGCAGCACGGTGGCTTCTGGCTCCTCCTGTTAGTTGCCCAGTCTGTGTGCACTGAGGTAGAGGCACCTGAGCTGGGCTGTCAGCTGTGTCACCTTCTTATAGGAACACCCTTTACTTTCTTTGAAGTATTTCAGTGGTGTTTCCCTGTTGGCTTCTGTTACCTCAGGAGCCTCTGCCTCATCTCTGTAAGACTTCCAAGTGTGCTCCAGTGTGGCCAGCACATCTCAGATGAGGGCCTTCACTAGCCCTGCATCCCTCTAACCTTGGCATGTCATACCACAGTTTGTTGTAGGCAAGCCTGATATTATCTTCCTCCCCTGTCATGTCTTGTTTAAAGCTGTGTCAATTAACCCTGCTGGCTCCTAGTCAAAGGCTGTCTTTGCCCTTTGAGAAAAGTGAATCCCTTATGATACCAGCATGCCTAGTGCCATGTTTTTGCTGCACAGAAGACCTGATTGTGTCTTGGTACTGTGTTTCTTGACAGTTGCTTGTTGAGCAGTATTTCTCTGACATAGCTTCAGCCTTTAGGAGTTAGATTCACCCTTTGCCATCGCAAGAGAGAAGTAGGTATTTCAGGAGAGTTGTTCATCTCATGTTTTATGTCATCTTATTGTGCACATTCTAATGAATCTGCTGGTTAAGAGATCAGATTTTAATGTCTACTTGTTACCTGCTGAAGTTAGGAAAGGCAAATTCCACCTTTGTTTCTATGTTATGGTTGGTTGTTAGATGTGTAACAATGTTGAAAAGCTTAACATCTTCAGACTGCATATCTTGAATAGCAGTGACTGAGTGTTAGAGTAATGGCATAATGTGCTTGGCTGGAAGGCAGATAGAAAATTTTGCTGTACATTTTATGCAGAGCAATGTTTGAGGACTAGCTGAAGCTAGAAATGCTCTTTTACTTCTGAAATAATGCTTTACTGTGCATAAATATCATTTTCTTAAATAACATAATAATGAATTTTAAATAAGAATAGTTTGTTACATCAAAGTGGATTGTATGTTTCTGCTGTACATCTATGTTCAAATGGGAAATTAATATGTTGGAAGTGGCATTTTAGGACTTTCTGTAATCTTACTGAAGTATTTTTGGGACAAATAGCCCTCTGCAAAAGGAAATAGATGTATTTTATCAGTTTTAAGTATTACAGACGTATCTTTTCCTTCTTTGTTTTTTTCTTTTTTATAGGTTTTGAAATGTGAAGTGGAACTGATGGCCAAAATGGCAAAAACCATTGACAGCTTCACTCAGAATCAGACAAGGCTTGTTGTAATTATTGATGGACTGGATGCTTGTGAGCAGGACAAGGTTTTACAGATGCTTGATACTGTGAGTTGGATCATTTTATAAAGATAACATCTGGATTATATGCATGATCTCTTTAACAAATGAGCTCAGATACATACAGTTATTGTGTGTTTTCTGTAGAAAGAAAGCTATGTTGTGGTAATTAATATTTGTGTACACTGGCATAACTATAATGTTAAGAGTGATGAGTTTTAAAAGTTGAAAATTAAATTGCATGTTAGTACTTTTGAAAAGGTTTGAAACAATCAAATATAAATTACAGAAAATAATTATTGTGTTGAAACAAAATGTTTGGAGAGTTTTTCGTATCTTTACCATTGAAGTATTTTAGATGAAAAATACTGAAATGCTAAATATTTTTGGGGAGCTGGAACATTACTGCATGATACATCCTTGTGATGGCTTCCACTGTAAATTCTGCTGTTAAATTGTTGAGTGTGCTTATTTCTAGCTGTGGTATCTTATGTTAGATATCTCATATAGAAGAAGCTGACATCTCCATATATCTCTTGGCCTCTCAGGTTTATTGCTTGAACAGAATGAATATAAAATGTTGAGCTAAATGTTCAAATGATCTGCAGCTGCAGTTGTTGTTCCTAACAAGGTTTACTGTCTACTTTTTTACAGGTGCGAGTCTTGTTTTCAAAAGGCCCGTTCATTGCAATTTTTGCAAGTGACCCACACATTATTATAAAGGCAATTAACCAGAATCTGAACAGTGTTCTACGAGATTCAAACATAAATGGCCATGATTACATGCGAAATATTGTCCATTTGCCTGTTTTTCTGAACAGCCGAGGGCTCAGTAATGCAAAAAAGCTGATGGTAGCTTCAACAACCAACGGGGATATTCCTTATGCAGATAGTGCTGGTAAGGTTCTGCAGGAGAGTAATATGAGCATTACAAAACCAGTGATTCAAAATCTGTGTTTTGGAAGACATTGTTTAAATAATTGACAGATCATTAGTATTATTTTTATGGGTTAGTCAAAGTATACGAATGAAGAAAATGCCTACCTTTTTTTCCCTTTCCATAGGATTGCATGAAGAGGTTGACAGGAGAGTTTCTCAGAACAGTCTTGGAGACATGGCCAAGCTTGGTAGCAAAACTGCTCTCAACAGACGGGTGAGAAGGATTTTTAGTCTAAATAGAGATAATGGTAAAACCTTTTTTTCTTTTCTGTTTTTTTTTTTTTTTGACATTTTCAACAATATCAACTTGGAAGACTTATCAGACCATTCTTATGAAATTTTTATAAATGATTCATGTAAGAAAAGTCCATTCTTACATCAGTAAATTGATTCGGTGTCAAAGATAAAGAAGTTTGCTTGTTCACCAAATCATTCCTTTCCAGAAAAAATTAAATACAGCTCTCTGTGAATGCTGAGATGATACAGCAGATCTGGTAGGAGCTATGGTCTGGGTGTATTTTTTGAATTTTTTTTTTGTAAGCCTGGCATCAGTTTGTTGCAGGATGTTGCAACAAAAGACAGTAGTTGAGTTAATCAAAGAAATATTAAGTACTAGACTTGTACTGCGGTGTCTACCACATTCTTTTCCTCCTTTCTATTATTTCATATTTACATAAAATCAAAAACTGGTTGAATAAAAGGTATCTAGAAAGTTGTGAAAAGCAACACAGAATCTGAGGATACTGAGATTTTTGAGCTGCCTTTGGTAGAGACTGGGAGTTTTGTAGCAGAGGAACCTGATGGTCACTTTAATTTTTACATATAGTTAGTAAATGGATGGTACGTTTGATATTGCCTGTCAGCTTCACAGACTTACAAAGACTCTAATTTGATTATCAAGTAAAACTGAAGTGTTTGAAGTACACAAAAGCTTTTGATACTAATCAGTATTCCTTGGGTTTTTGTTTTGTTATCAGGATACTTACCGAAGGCGCCAGATGCAGAGGACCATTACCCGCCAAATGTCATTTGATTTGACCAAGCTGTTGGTTACAGAGGATTGGTTCAGTGATATCAGCCCGCAGACCATGAGGAGGTTGCTAAATATTGTTTCAGTGACGGGTAAGCGTGACATGCTGGTGTGCAGTAAATAGGATTGTGTTTTGGCTGCTTGTAGTTACACTCAGACTTTGAAATGTGTAAACTAAATCCAACAAGTCAGTCTGTATGTTGCTTTTGAAAGTCCTTCTGAAGCAAACTCTTCCAGAATGTGAGAAAAAATTATTGACAATTCTACATAGGATTTGAAAGATATGTAATATCTTTTGTTTCATTGACTTCAGTTGGGAGGCAACTGATTCTAGTCTGCATTTTTAGGAAATTATGTATGTTTTGATTTTGAAATGGGATAAGAAAATTACATTTTTCAATTTCATAATACTGTGGTGTAAACAAAGATTGTAGTAATGACATGTGAAAATGTAAATTGGGGGGGGAAACCAAGTATGTATCCTGTTCATTTTTGCTATGAGTATTTGCAGTTGTTTTTCCCTAAATGATTGTGTGAGACTGATGAACGCATTTTCTCATCTGTTTTTCTTCAGTAAAACACAGTCAAGACATTGGTATCTCTTAAATCTAAAAACTGGTAATAACTAGAAAAGGGCTTACAGAGGTTTAATAAAAACGTGTTTAATGTAGTAAGTGAATGAGGAGTGATTATACAGTGTTTTTTCTATTACAGACACTAGAAGGCACTGGGTAGCCCTACAGCTACCCAGGGAAAAGAAATTGAGTTACTTTTCACACTGTGTATACTTTAGAGCATATATCTGCAACAGACCTCAAATTCTGGGCTAATGTTTTAAATAAGTGTGCTGTCTCTTGACTTGTTACTGCAATTCATAGCATGTAACCTGTCTTGGTTTGGCAAATGATGGTGCAGTTATGAAAGTATAACAAAATCACAAAATGTTAGATGTAAAATCAAACTAAAAAAAAGACCTTGCAAGAAGACTTTTAGTATAGTATAATCTGTGGTTAGACATGATGATTTCATAAATAGCTTTAGGAACAGAGCCTTCAGGCTGTAGGTTACATGTAACTACAGATATTAATAAAGGACTTACAGAAAATTTGCTGAAACTTCAAATGCCTAAATTGTAGCATTAACTTTTTCTGATTTTTAAAATAAACTTATTTGTAATTTATACCTTGCCTTACTAACTTAAAACAGTCTTTTTCATAGGTTTGAATTTTACTATATTGGCTATTGAAGTTGGCAGTTGTATGCTTGTTTTGACTGCATTTCATATGCCAGTGCATAGAAAATCTGTCAAAGTATTAGCATGAAATTCTGTGTTTAGATGGAGAAATTAATTCTGTATGAAAATCTTTATTGAATTTGGTTGAAGTAAGTTAAGATTAATCAGTAGCAGGATGATAGTAATTAGTTTTTAAACTGGGGCTGAAGTTGACAGTTTTGGAGAGTCTCATATTTTGACTAGTATTTGCAAGGATTTTTATTAGACTGTAAAATTATATTTTTAGGTGCAACTTGCAGTGATTTTGAATTTACTGAGCTGAAAATATAATAGGAGGAAGTTCACAGATCCGATAATAACAAAGTAGCATAGTTGTTACTTTGAGGGGAAAAAAGGTATCTTTCAAAAGGGAGGAAAAAAATGCTCTATGTTTTCTTTTCTTCTTCCTTGTTCTTTAGGTCGTTTATTGAGAGCCAATCAAATCACATTCAATTGGGACAGACTGGCAAGTTGGATCAATCTCACAGAGCAGTGGCCATATAGAACATCATGGCTCATCCTGCATCTTGAAGAGACTGAGGGTGTTCCAGATCACCTGACTCTAAAAACCATCTATGAGAGGTAGTCATTATTCTGGTGATGGTGTAAAATTTCAATGATTAAAATAGAGATCATTATTAATGATCACTAGAAAAACATGGCTTTCAAACATTTATCAGGCTGTAGTCTAAAATTCCCACAATCTTACCCTCTTCTGCTGACTTTTGAAAACTTCTAAGTGAGTTTCATTGCTATTTGATGCACCATGTATGAATGAGTGCTTTGTATTTAAACCACAGAGAACTGTACAGGTATTCTTTCACAGGCAACTAACTGTACTTTTGTCTTTTGATATCCTTTTCATCTTTACCTTGGCCAAGCTACAAGTTGGGTATGTTTTCCACTTCTTTGTTAATCCGATATAAGCTCAGCAGAAACTGGCCTTACTGATAAAAATCTCTAAAGGTTTTGTGCTTAGCAGGTATGCTATAGCAAAGCCATGTGCTGCAGTTCGGAATGTGAAAAATAAGCATGACTTTCTCCATTTCTGCTAATAGTTGCTTTCCAACAGAGCTATCTAGGTATTGCTACTGAGGACAAATTGCCCTGTGTTGCCAGTGAACATCTCTCTCCAGAATCCTCTGCTTGTAAGAAAGGATTTGTGGGTTGTGACTGTGGGAGGAATGGAAGAGAGAAATGTGACTGAGAGTGGAGCCTATAGAAGAAAAGCAGAATCTGAGAGTCAGTCAGGGAGAGGAAAGAAAGGTTTGATTTGGAGAAAATATAATTGAAATCAAATGAAAAGAACAGCTGAGGTAAAGAGAGAAGATGGTGACTGATTGAACAAATTACCAGAAAATCTAGAGATTTTGCAGGGTCCTGGGGAATGAGTTTGGAGAGAAAATACTGGAAGTGTGCTCTGCAGTAAAAGTCAAGGAGTAGGAGATGAACTGTGTAAAGGTCTGGGGTGGGCTGAGAACAGTTGAGATGTTGAGAATGGAATTAGGATTGTTTGAGAAAGATTTGAATGAGTTGTATTAGGAAAGAAAAGTTGAAGTGCAGTTAGGATCTGAATACAGGAATCTCAGAAGGCAGAGGGATAAGGTTGGATTGGGCATGATGAGGCCAAGGATTGAAGACAAGATCAAGAGAGAAGTGGTAGACTGAAGTAGTTGACTGGCTTTAAGCTATAAGAAGGTTTTAGAAATACTAGACTTCACTGGTAAATTAAGTGCATGATTAGAAAACACTCTCCTCTAGAGTGTGGACCCAGTTTTTGAGTTTTGCATTTCCTCTGTGAGTATAATATACATGTGAAATCAAAGGTAAAGCGCAGGGAACCCATCTTTCCGGTGTGCGTTCACACAATTAGTGTCACAAATGTTTATGTGACAGAATCATCAGGAATTCCCTTTCCTGTCATGCTTTTCATTCAAACTTCTCTTTATTTTAATTTCTGTGTAGATGTTTCACAATTTTATGTTTTCAATATTTCCCCAACAAACTCATTACAGTTTTCTGATTATTGGCATCCAGAGTAATAAATCACTTTGGGATGATTGACATCCAAAGCTGTCTTGAAGACATAACAGTGTTTGTCTTTTGATAAACCAGAGGAGGTATTAGAGACCTGATTTATTTTCATAAGTGGATGCTAGTAATTCCAGTATTTATGGATATTAAATCCTAGTAAACCAGCATAAATAAAAGGACATTCACAAGTGAATATGAATAACTAACTTGGGTTCTGGATTGTTTGTTGTTAGCACATACACTTGAGCTGTTGATGCTTAGTGCCAGCTGGAACGTGTCATGGTTTATTAGTTAAGGTGTGGAGGAGATTCATGACTGCTGCTGTGTTGTACCTCTTGCTGTGCAGGTTGTTTGGAAGTGGTACAGCCATTTGAGTAGACTGCTAGTTCATAACTGACAATTAAAAGCGTGTACATTAATTTTTTAGTGTTTAAAACCAGAGTATATAATGGGAAGAAACAGTGAAGAGCCCTGTACAATGTATTGGAAAAGGGAAGGTGATAATCATCTTTTAAGGGAAGCTGTTTGTATTCTACCTGCAATACCAGAAAAATGAGGAAAAGGAAAACAAGACCAATATTCAGAATTTTTTCTTGAGCAAAAAAACAGCAACAGGATTATTTTATATGAAAATTATAAAGCTAAAACACTTAGTTTCTTTAGCTTCTTAACAATTAAAGAAAAAAGTTTTCTAACAGTAATGTTGCTAAGTGCTCAGGAAGAGAATTGATGTCCTTCAGCCCCTTCTGTTGAACCTGTGTAAGGAACTAAATATGTAACTCTCCTGAACTACTGACAAAGCTGAGGTCTCATCTGTCTGGGTGATCATCTTTACCAAATGCTGAATGTGAAAAGATCTGTGAACTCTTCTCTGGGATTATCTAGATCTCTAAAAATTCTGTTTTATCAAAAGTAATCCTTTCTGTGTCATTAGTGTCATTACTATTTTTTTTATCTGTAACTGTTTAAAGTAACTTGATTCAAATAACTGTTTCACTATAATTTCAAAGTTAGTTCCTCTTTTAAAACTTCAGTTTCAGTTTTCTAAGTTTTATTAGTTTATACAGCAGCTTTCCCATTTGGAGTATCATAAATAGATAATAGATCTTGATAATTATGTAGCTTGTTCCTGTACTGAGTATGTTACTTGTTCTCTGCTTCTATTCTTCAAGGGTTTTTTTTTAGTATTTTGATATTTTACATCAGAATCAAGAATATTTAGTTTTCCTAGTATTGAGTAGTTTTTGTCAAACTACTTTTTATTGTGACACTGCAGTTTTAGGGTTGCTGCTTGGACATGTCTTTGCTGAAAGGAACCTTGTAGATTCTGTGTTAAATGTAAGAGTTTCACACTTGATTGCGTTCCCTGTGTAAAGAGAATCCTTTGATATTACAGTTGCTATTCCAAATTTTAAAATATCATGTGTTAAAAAGCTTTTGAATCACCAGGATTCCCTTGCAGTGAGAACTCTGCATTGCCTTCCCCTCCGCTGCAGACGGTGGAGCAGGGGGTGACCGCACTGGACGGGGCAGTTGCAGCTCCCTTCAGCGGAGGAGTAGATGGTTGGGTGTGTTCGGTGTGTTCCTGGGGGTGCGACAGGGCCGGTGAACCCCGTGTTGCTCTACAGCTGTGCCCTCCCCTCTGGGCCGGGCTGTTCCCGGCTGTGTCCCCGGGCCGGGCTGTCCCCTCTGTGTCCCCGGGCCGGGCTGTCTCCGGCTGTGTCCCCGGGCCGGGCTGTCCCCGGCTGTGTCCCCGGCTGTGTCCCCGGGCCGGGCTGTTCCCCCTCTGTGTCCCTGGCTGTGTCCCCGCTGTGTCCCCGGGCCCGGCTGTCCCCGCTGTGTCCCCGGGCCGGGCTGTGTCCCCGGGCCGGGCTGTTCCCCGCTGCCGCGGGGCAGCGCTGGCGCCGCCGGGGCCGTGCAGCGCGGCGCGGTGCCGGCAGGTGGCGCTCCCGGCTCGGCACACCGCGGGGAGCGCTGGCGCCAGCGCCGTGGCTTTCAGCGTTTCCCGGAGAAAGGGATATCTTCACAACACAGGAAAACGAAAAGAGCCGCGTAGTCAAGCACTAAGAAGCAAAAGAATAAATACAGTTTTTAGTTAATTCCCCTCTATGCAGGCACAATGATATATGATTTCCATGATTATGTGCTACTTTGCCTCCATGAGATTCCCATCTTGTAATGTCCAGAATTTAAATTTGCAAGCTGTAGTAAAGGAGAGGACCATTTTCTGCTACATTACAGTGCTATCTGTTGGAGTTGAATGCAATAACTAAAGTAAGACAGTGAAGTGCTGTTCCACAGCTATTAGTCAGAGTTTGTGTGATGCTGGACTAGTCACCTCTATAGTACCTTTCACTTGGATAGTATTCGTGCCTCTGTGGGGAGGTGGTGTTCAGCTTATGGTTCTGTAGGCTGAAATTGCTAAGTACTCAGTGTTCAGAGCTATATCTGGAGCTACTGGGAGCTCTGCTTTCAGTTGGTGGAGTATTCTGGAAAAAATGGATACCTCAATTTGGTAACTAAATGAGGATACCTGTATCTCTGTGCTTCAATTTGTCATTAAAAATAAAGCTAACTAATATATTCTTGTTATGAAGGCTTGTAGGGGAAAGTAAATTTGTCTTTTTCTGTAGATACTGTGAAGTATATCAAACTAAATTGATGAGTAAGAAACCAGATCTGTCAGGAGAAGTGTATCTTTCCTGTTTCATACTATGCAGAGATGAAAAACCTACTGAATATCTTACTGGGGACTTTCTTCCAGGGTCTATAACAAAAAACCCAACAAACAAACAGAAAAACCACCCTCACAAAAACCCCACCAAAACCAAAAGAACACAGACTTCCCCCCAAAAACAACAACCAAAACCAACAACAATGACAACAACAACAAACTAACAAAAAAAAAAAAAAAAACCCAACCTAAAACATAACTCCCCCCCTCCCCCCAACCCTTTAAAGAAAATTAGGCTTCAATTTGTGATACAGGCACACCTCTGTGAAGAACCTTTATGAACTGCAGTCACTTAAAATCCCTTATAGTAACAGGTAGAGACTCTATGCTCTCAATCTTTTTTAGAGGGGAACCAGCCCATGCTTTGTCACTGTGGCAAATTTTGAAAAGAGAATGCTTTGTTTGCTTTCAGTTTATATGCTCAAAAAAAAAAATCTTTACTGTTTATACTTCCGTAAAGTGACCTGCTGTATCATCTCTCTCTTGTCTTCTAGCCTCTCATTTCAGCCTCTCTATCTCTACTTGTCTAGTTGGTCTTGCTTTCTACCTGGTATATTTATTAGTAGTAATATTTACTCCTTCAGGTAATGTGTTGCCTTCTCTCATCGTCAGGATTTTCATGTAGTCTCTCTCCTTACCAGGTTAAGCTCTTAATTCTGATTTTGTCACACCTTCCCCTTTTGTGTTTAGGTTCTTCAGTGGTTAAGTTCACTGCTGTCATTACCCATCTCTCCATACTGGTCTAATTTAATTATATTTGCCATTTTATTTATAGCTATGACATAGAGTTAATATTTATCTACATTTATGTTGTGTGCATTCTCTTCTATGTTACTGTAAAGAGTCAATTTTGTGTAATATCAAAGTGGTTTACAGAAGTTGCAAAAGGCAAATTTTTAAAGCTCTAAGGTGAAATAATATATGTGGGCTTTCTGCAAATAAATTTCTTAGAGAATTAAGTTGTCAGATTAAAGCAAGTTTCTGTTGAATGTTTGCAACTGAGACTTCTCAGACTTGTAAATTAGCCAGCTATGGGAATGTGCTCTCTTGTGAAGGCAAGTAAAGCATCCATGGCACCAGAATAAATGACAGTGTCAGATCTAAATAAATGATATCTTGGGAAAAGTCACTGTGGCTTTTGTAGGAAAAAAAAACACATTTCAAGAAAATAAATTCTCAACAGATTCAATGAACATAGGAAGAAGACAAGGAACTATTTTGAAATTTAAGACATTTTAAGCAAGATCTTGATCCAGAAACATCTAAATGTATTAAAATCTAAGATAATAACAGGCTTGATTGCCCCAGGAAAACAAAAGAAGGAAGCAAAAGATAAGAGTATGTGTCTTGTGAGAAACTTGCAGGTTTCTCACAAGTTTTCCAAAGATAATTCCTGTGCTATTTGACATAGCTGTGAGTGGTCTGACAGAGGGAGGAAATGCCATGTGGGCATATAACCAGGATAACTGTATCACAGAGGGTTGTGGAAGTAGCTGTAAGTTGCAGATCAAAGTCATTGTGGATATAGGTATCATACCCTACTGGGGAAAATAATCTCATCTGTAATCCTGCTAACACAGTGGTGGGCAGTAAATCTGCAATAAGGAAAGGAATTCATAAATTGTTGCTGATTTCTCTGATTTTCTCTTTGTACCCTATTTATCATGGCAGAAATCAAAGCCTGCAGTACTTTGTCAATTGGAAAATGTTCCTAGAAATCACTAAAATAATTGTGTAACTCTCTTGCCTGTCCTTCTGGAGGCTTTTGTCCTTCCAGAGGTATTAGAGAGAGTTTCTGTATCTATGAGCTGACCAGTTCTCCTCTAGGTTTACCAATCTGCCACTTCTTAGAGCTGTTAGTAGCGGGACTGTAAGATTTATACAATTGAAAGTGAAACTTCAGGCATGCATATACCTGCATGTTCAATAATGTCTTGTACTGCATTTCAGAAAATGATTGTAAATTTCTAGACACTTGAAAAACTATGAACAATCTGAATTTTTGCTGTTGAAGGTCCTGTGAAATCAGTGGTTCTGCTCTGAAACAATTCTATTGTGAATGCACAGAATTGCTAAAGCAAGGCCTACCTTGCACCTAGAACCTATTCAGTCAGTAACTGAAGCCCTTAAAAAGCCAATTAAAGGACAAAAAAAATGCGGTTTGAGCATGTTTGCAGCAGGAGGATTAAATGAGGTTCAGCACAAAGCACAGCAGCAAAGGCTACTTTAAGATAAATGTGTTTAAATTAGTTATACCAAGTGCTGGGACAGGATGTGTGACAAGTTGCAGGAACCTTCTGCTGCTGGTGAGCAAGATGTGTTGTCCAGGCAGGCAAGGAAGGCCACTATAGAAAAGTTCCAGTTGACCTTTGGAAAGAAAAATGGCAGGGAATACACTGCAGGCTATCAGGGCAATTTAATGATCTGCCTGTTACAGAGGGCCCTTTGGAAACAAAAAAGACAGTAGTTGATGACAATCCATGAGAATTTCCTCATGGTTGTGCTTGGATACCAGACATAGGTAGAACATTCACCCAGGCATTAGGAAGATGTGTGGTAAATATTGTCCTCTCTCTTATGGGGTTAGGATCTAGGTTCTGTATCTTTCTGAATATAATTCTAGCCATTGCCTGCTGAAACTGTGAGAAGTGTATGGCTGGTGTATCTGAGGAGATAGTCCTAAGAGAGACCATGAGATCAGTGCTTAAAGATGCTGGGGAGGGGAGGGTGCTTGTTCCCCATGACTGAATATACAATTTATTTAATGCTACAGAATTCAGGTGTTCACACAGCCTTCTATTCAGGTGCTTCGTACTGGCTCCTTTGGATGTTAATCTCCTTTTTGGGCTTGATGTCACAAGGGACAGTCCTACCTGTCATTCTTTGCCTGAACTGTGACCAAACTGGGGTGTTAAGATGGGGGCTTTGAGGAAACCAGAATATTAATGCAGAGCTTTCTGATTTTTTATGAGAATATTTGCAAATAGCTGATGGTCCCTAAATTTCTGTGACTATTTTTATGTATTTATTAAAAATATTAGAACAGAAGAGCTTGGCTCAGGATAGAAGAAACTCAGGAGCCATCTGTTCAGATTACGATCTCCACCCTTCCTTAATCTCCTTGAAAATATGCTTTTTGGGAAGCTGAGAGAAACTATGGAAATCAGGAACTCTTTGATTTTGAAAAAAGAGATTTCTCAGGACAAGAAAATGGTTATACTTTTCTCAGAGTTATAGGTAACCATTATTTAAAACCTAGCAACATGTAATTCATCCATCACTTGGGCTTAATTTAACCTCTGTGATAAAGTCTTTGTGCACATATGTGTGCATGCCTACCTATGATGGATGGCAAATTGGATGGCAATACAACGTGCCGAGGCAGAACACACCAAATTTAGAAGAATAGCATAACAGCTTTCTTTAATTCAGCATCTTTTTCTTTTTCCGTTTTTCTTTTCCATTTTTCTTTTCCATTTTTCTTTTCCCTTTTTCTTTTCTCTTTTCCTTTTCCTTTTCCTTTTCCTTTTCCTTTTCCTTTTCCTTTTCCTTTTCCTTTTCCTTTTCCTTTTCCTTTTCCTTTTCCTTTTCCTTTTCCTTTTCCTTTTCCTTTTCCTTTTCCTTTTCCTTTTCCTTTTCCTTTTCCTTTTCCTTTTCCTTTTCCTTTTTCTTTTTTTTTTCTTCCTTCTTCTTTTTCTTCTTTTTTTTTCTGCATTTTATTGGGGTGGGGGAGTGGGTTTAGGGGTGAACGGATCCAAAGGATCTTAGTAGGCCACAGCTCATGTTTTATTTTCATTTTACTGCTTTTGCAACTCATAGCATTCCAAGGGCCAAATTGTGGAATATACATGCTTTGTCTAATTTATCAATAGTAGAAGGAATTGTTGTTTCTAATTCCTTCAGTTCTAGTCCATTTTCAGCACTGGTATATGATTTTGCTTGGGTTTTTTCCCAGTCTTTACTGAAGTTACCCCTTCTTGAAATCAACAACAGAATGGTTTTTCTTTTATTTTTTTCCTTTTTTCTTGAAATTAAACTGATAGAAACTAATAGTTATAAGTGAAACAGCCATTCATTACTATAAATTTGGAGTTCTATAAAATGGTTTCACTGGTGCCACGTTTTCCTGATAGATTCAGATCAGGATGCAGGATCAGTGTAATGCAGCCATGGTAATCAAATTAAGAAATCACTTAGGTTAAAACATTTTTCTGTTTCATGTACGATGGACTATTTCTCCTTGATTGTTTACTACTTCAATTTAATAAAGTATATTTATAGCATACTAAAAATATCACCAAGATATAAATGATATGAAATTATTTTATTAAAGAATTTGATTTCATAAAAAAATAGTATTCTGTAGCACTAGTAGTAAAATTTATTTTTCTCCATATAAAGGCTCATTTATTTTTATAGCAATTTGATGATACATCTGCTTGCTTTATTCAGCTGAAAAGAAAATGTTGGTTCTTGGTGTTTTGTAAAATTGCTTTGTTAAATTATTTTCAAAATCGTTCAACTTTTAACAAATGACATTTGATACTAACATTGGAAAGCAATTTCAGCTAATTAAGTAGATCCTTCTATAAACCATTGGAACATTAAGATGACAAACTGTTCATTCAGGATTATTTTAATTGGTACAATTATTGTAATTTTGTTGCAATTATGTGTTGAGCTAAAAGCTTTTGTTTAAATCATTTGAGGTTTTTTTGTTAATATACATAAGTAAGAAGAAAAGAGGTAAAATAAAAATGGAAGATAAGCATTATCTGTTTACTTTTTCATTACAGTGCTTTAGACAAATATCTATTTAATTATTCTTTTAGAAAAGTATGTTACATGCTTTCAGCAATTCTGTAGAAAATTTAAATGTTAAAATTGAGCAAGATCCTTGAAATGTAACTTTTCTGGAAGGTTATTATGTTAATTCCAGTTTTGACACTGTTTAAATACCTTTTAAGAAAAAGGGTGAAATGAACTTCTGAGGGATTTGTGAGTTGCTTAATGCCTATTGATGTATTAATTTAAGAAGTGTAGCTATTTAGTGATTACAGAAATTAAAAATGAAAAAGCCGTGGAAGGTGCCACATTCATCACTCTGATGATAATGTTCTCTGCAATCATCTTTGCCCAGGCCAGGTTTAAATAAATCACTTCCTTTAAGTAGACAATTTGGTATTGTAGACCTCACAGTGAGGCATTACTTCTAAAATATTTAACCTCCTTTTTGTTTTTCTGTTTCCTTTTATTGCCTCTTATTTAAAATGCAGGTCACGTAAAAGTTATTATGTTTCTTACTGTGCTAATAGTGTGGTCTCAGTGTTAAAAGGCAGTGTACCAGTTGAGTAGTAGGTGGTTGATGCCCACCTTTTTTAAAATTCTTTTGCCTTTTGTAATTCAGATAGCACTTCAAAGCTGTGAATGAATCTGGGCATTTGTAACTGCTTTAACACTTTATTTTAATCATAAAGTGTGCCAGAGAGTTGTTTAAAGAACAGAACTTTTTAATATGGCTTCGTGACAGTGTGTGATACTGGGTGTGGGAGAGTAGTTTAATAAATACCAATCTTTTAAGCATCAGTATGTTTTTTTCCCTTTCTGAAATAATCAAAAGCAGGACCACTGAGGAGAGGTGGGTTATCTGCTGGTACTTGAATTGAATAGAGTCAGTTCTGCAAAGCAAGCTTTCCAGAATACCTATGGTAATAGAAGTTTTTAAATAGCTATTGCATCTGTTCAGTGAAGTCTCTTCTGCTTAATATGCGCTGAGGGGACTTGAATTTTTGTCTATATAGATATGTCAAACTATAGCTTTCTCTTTTTTTGGTCTTTTTAAAGATAAAGCATTTGTTCCCTTATGTTATATTACTGAATGTGTGATGACTTTTTATTCTTGTCTTTGTACGAATAAGCATATAAGTGAATGTTCTTTTTCAGTGTCCAAGTGACCTGTTGCAGTTTTCAGTTTGAGAGAACAGTTGTAGCACAGTTGCTGATACTTTGCTAGTACTGCAAAGTTCCTGGAGCAATTTGTGTGAGTGAGTTTAACACTGTCACTATATTGACCAGACACGAGAAGAGTAGGATAAATAATTTCAGTGCAAAGCATAGGATTTGATTATTAGATATTAGAGATCAGGCATCTAATTAACAGACTGTTAAGCATCAAAATTTCATATTTAATTCCATTGCAGCCAAGATATTCTAGTTTTGTGTTTCTCAGTATCAAACCTGTAGAAATTTTTTTCTCATTTTAAAGACAAATTATTTCATTATTTTAAGCAACATTTTTGACTTGAACTATCTTGAGAGGAAAAAATTAAAAAGCCCATGATGGATAAAACATGACATGCCTTCATGCTCATGCCTTCTGTTGCTCTATTATTTAATAGCAATTAATTAAGTCATTTGCTTTTTATGGAGTGAGAAAGTTAAATTACTCTTGTCTATGCAGTTGCTTGTTCCTGTAAAACACATGAGGAAAAAAAACCTAGGTGTGCAAAGATCACTTTGAAGCATTTCTTTGTTTTTGCCTTCGAGGAGAGAGGTTTGGAAAGAGCAGAGAGAACAGTCCTTCATGGTATGAGGGCTTGTAAAGAAATCCACCTTCCACCAGTGTGGAACAGCAGGGTTCTGCTCCATGAGTGAGGTGAGCTGGGAGCTGAGGAGGGCTGCAAGGCAGGCACAGCCCTGTGGGCAAGGGGAGCAGTCTCTCAGTAGCCAGACGGGAAGAGCGGAGCAGGTTCAGTGACAGTAACCAGGGACAGCAAACAGCCTGTGGTGTGTGTAGCCACAAGGCACAGGTCAAAACAGGATGTTAAGCCAATGGTTAAGGTCAAGACCAAAGGTGCATAGATGTAGCTTGGAGGAGGGCCAAGGGCAAAGGTCTGAGCTTAAAAGCTGTTCTTAGCTCAGGCAGGAGAGCCCTGCAGTGAGGCTCCTCTCAGCTCTCGTCACCACAGCCTGGTTACTCAGCTGCGCTGTGTCAGAGCCAGCCTTGAGCACCTGCCCCAAAACCTCTGGTGGAGGGAAGAGGTGGGTAAATCCTGTTGGCATGTTCCAGCGCCTGACATAACCAGTGGCATAGGCAAAGTGGGCACCTCCAGTGCAGCCTCCAGTGTGGATGAAGGTGGTTGATTTTGACCGTTGCCATTTTGCCACCACCTAGCAGGGTAGTGAAGGAGATGGTCAATAGGTGCCATAGCCTAGCACCTTCCTCTGAGTTATGCTGGCAACATTCAGTGCTGGACACACTGTCAGACCATGGTCGGTTATTTTCTAAGTCAGTCATGGAAGTATAAGATGAACATAATTAGAACAAATATGAATCTAATTTAAAGAATGAAAGATAAGATGATGTGCCTCTGTGTACTTGTACTAAATTGTCTATATTTGAGGGGAAAGCCAGGAATAATTCATTATTGTTGCAATGTAACTTACTCCAGAATGAAAGCAGTTTTTAATTTCAGCTTCTCATGGGAAAGTGATGTGAAGAGTAGTGGAATTAATTTTTAAGGTTCGCTTCAATCAATGAAATGTTTTGTTTTAGCTTCATTCCTTCTAAATTCAAGTAGTTTCTCCTGGAAACAGTCTGTAACACTGACACTTTCTGATGTTTCTGATTTAAAAAATAATTATTTTGCCTCAGGAATCTAGCCCCAGAATGAAAAAAGTGTGTTCACAGTGCTTTAATTTTAGATCTGCGTGCTTGTATTTTAGAAAAAGTAACTTCTAAAGTGCTTTAAATGCTAACCTTTTATTTTTTTTTATCTGAGAAGTGCAGGCATGTATGGTTTTTGTGGCTCTTTGCCAAAAGATTATCATTTACATAAATATTTCTTTCAAAGGCATAGTTTAAGACATTGAGCTCAGGAGGTTAGAATAGAGACTTCAATCTGCACACCAGCAGTGGGCTATTGGCTTCTGAACAGTAGCTTTGTTCATCGTATTCGGAACACTGTTCGCATTCAGACTTAAGTAGAGCTGGCATTAAAAATCAGCTAATTTGTTTCATGTGATTCATCAGCTGTGTGTTTTATTTAAATCTGTCACATTCTCTTTTGGCTTTTATTTTGTAGATTGAAGTGTTGAAGTAGGCCACTCTTTAACTCTTTAGTTCCTGACTTGAAAAGTGACTTAATTTTTACTTTTCCAGTGTTGAACTCCAGTCTAAAATACTAAGAGTAAATATATGTAACAAATATATATAACTAAAGAGCACATTGAGGATCTTGGCTTTTTTCACATTCTGATGTTTGATTTAAAACATACACATTTACAGTCAGTTGTAGTTTTATATAAGGCTAAATGGAATAACGTAAGGTAGTAGCTAAATATTAGTGTAAAATAGGCATTTCTCAGATTCAGTGGAGTATACAAGTTTTACTTTGATACTGCTAGTGTTCTTACTTTTTTCCTTTTGACCTTTCAGTCCTTGAGGTTAGGACTACTTTCAGCTTCTACTTGATTTCTTTAAACTCTGCCAGAGAATGAACTGTTCCCATTGTTTGAAATTGTAACCTTTGAGTGTCTTCTCACAGAAGCATCACCTTTATTCTCTTAAGGCTGGAGTCTCTGAAGTCTAACATACATTGAGCTTCTCTAAAGTGGCTAATCCAGCTGCCATCTGGACAATGTGCCATCACAACTTATTCTGCAGAACCTTTGTTAGAATAGGCTACGCTTGCTTTTATGCTTTATAGTTGTTACATTTTTCCTGTGCTATAAAGTAACCTTTCACTGTGAATGAAGTTATTCACAGACACTGTTTATGATAGCATGGCATGGCAGTATCCTCTGCCTGTTAGGTACATGGGCCATTGTTTTCTGGTAAAATTTATACGAGTTTGTTAATTCTACTCTTAGTAGAATGGCTAGAATATCGTAAAAGATCAGATTGAAAGATTAGTGCAGCTGAAATACATTTTTAATGCAATGGAGTTGCACTTACTTCAAGCATGTAGCATTGATTCTCAATTCTTTTATTTTTCTTAACATTAAATGCTACGTATTCTGTGTAAATCTGCCAGTTTTGTGTCTGGAATAATCCTGTGGTATATAAAATTCTATTTTCTGTGGAGGATTTAAAAATAAAGATAAAAAAAGATTGTTGCTTTTAAAAAGCAGACAAATTGGAAAATAGGGTAAGATTGTTCAGCTAATGGTAGACTTAGTTCATTAGCTCTATTAAAAATACAATTCAATTAGAACCAGTTGGGGGTTGCTTTTAAATGTTAGGTTTTTTCCCTTTTCGAAGACACAACGTGAATGTAAATTTATTTAATGTAAAAAATTCCTGGTGTACTGATGATTTACTGAGTGTGCATGGGTCTTCTGCCTCCCTTCCCATCCATGCATCAGTGCACTCATTTCCCCCATTACAGCATTGGTAGATGCCTTAGCTCTTCTAATTGTCCAGTAGTTGGAGAAAACACACTTTCTTTGTTCTATGCTACCTTCTTCATTTAAGCAAATTTCAGCAGTTCACAGAGCAGCCAGCATATCTATGCTGTTCCCCTTTATCATGGAGTTGTAGTCTTAACATGTATTTGAAAAGAGCCATTAGATAATTAATTTTGTATTTATGTAAAGTTTTTTTTGGTTTTTTTCTCCTCATTTACTTTATGTGCAGTGTGGTTACTCGCTGGTATCCATATAGAGTGGTGTCACAGTCGTTTTATAGTCATTACTGCAACTGTGTTCATTATTCTCAGTGCATTCTTTCACTGTTTACATTTTTATTATGCTGGGTGTGAGTACTTTTTCATTTTAGTAATCTTTAATTTAGATTATAATTTCTCATTTGATATGAGATACCAGTACTATGAGATGAAATATCATGTAGGATAGGTCCTTCTGACCCACAGAATCAGCCTCCATCACTTGCTTGGTAGGAGCTTTTCATAAACTTCCACAAGACTAACATTTAATCCTTCTTGTTCCTTCCTGAAACTCCCCTTTATATTAGTGCTCACAAAACCCCCACTGTTGCTTGACAATAGTCATAATGCATGAACAGTCCCTTACACTGATCATGTCTCATGATTTTGTTGTTTTCATTTGTTTGTGGCTTTTTCTTAGAAGGTGAAGTGCTTGAAAGCAGGTGGTTGTTTTCCCACTCTTTACAATGAATGCACAGTTAGATTTTCATCAACTTCTAAGATGCCTGTTTCTGTTACAAAAAATTAGTTTAAAAATGAGATTGTTTTTTCCCATGGAATTTCTGAATTAGGTATAGGAATTCTAATAGGTGTTTGGGGTTAAAGTTCACAAATGTTAACTTCCCTTTACTTGGCATTTGACATTACTGATATATGGCTTCTTGGACATTTCTCTGAAGCAAACCATTAGATCAGATTGTTCAGCAGTCTGAGGTTTTTTGCATATTAGAAAACATTACATTGATCTTTCTGCAGACAGCACAGCCTTTTATGGGTTCTCCTATTTTTCAGTGAGTAGGGAGAATAGGTGCAAGTGTACTAGTATTTCACCCTAGAATATCACTTTGTAAACTGAAGTCATACTCTAATAAATATGGTTTATGATGTATCTAATTTCACTCCCCAGAATTTCAAAGAATATTCCTACAACTAAAGATGTTGAACCTCTACTTGAAATTGATGCAGATATACGGAATTTTGAAGTATTTTTATCCTCACGAACACCTGTCCTTGTTGCACGTGATGTAAGAACCTTTTTGCCTTGTACAGTGAACTTGGATCCCAAGCTACGAGAAATCATTGCAGGTGAGTATGCTTTCAAATGCATGGAAAATGACAAATCTATTATTTATTTTAAGTAGAGCTACTTGGCATGTCACATAGAACGCTCATATGTTCATCAAGTCATACCTTCAGATTGTCTGATTTGACTTCAGTAAGAGGCCATTTGGTTTCGCTTAATAGTTTTGCTATAACAGCCAGACTATCCTGACTAAAACTTTCCTTTTGGAGGGCGAAGTCCACTGTTGCTTTGCAGAGCACTTTAGGAGATGGAGGAAACCAATACACACAAGTATATTTAGCCGAAGAGATGCAAGTTGACTTCAGATCTTTGTTAACAACTTTGAGAGTACTGTAAAACCCTGTAGAAATTAAATCAGTGAAACAAAGTCTTCTCCAGGCTGAAGAGCCCCAACTCTGTAAGCCTTGCCTCCTAGGGGAGTGGTTCCTTAGAGTCTTATAATGGCTTAGGTAGGTAGGGACCTTATTCCAACCCCCCTGTGATGTGCAGGGATACCTTTCACTAGACCAGGTTGCTCAGAACCCCATCCAACCTGGTCTTGAACACTTCCAGTGTTGGGCATCCATAAGTTCTGTGGTCAACCTGCTCCAGTACCTCACCACCTTTGTGGTAAAGAATTCTAAACCTACTATCAGTTTGAAGCCATTCCTCCTTGTCTTGTCACTGCATATCCCTGTAAAGAATCTTTCTCCACCTATCTTGCAGGCGCTCTCCAGGTGCTGAAGGCTGCAATTAAGTCACCCCAAAGCCTTCTTTCTGAAAAATCCCAATTCTTTCAGCCTTTCCTCATAGTAGAGGTGTTCCATCCCTCATCAGTCAACTTTGGCCTCCTCTGGACTTGCTCAAATACATTGATGGCTTGTTCTGGGGATCTCAGAGCTGGATGCAGTACTGCAGGTGGCAGAATTTCTCCCTCACCTGCTGCCCACACTGCTTTGGATGCAGCCCAGGACATGTTTGGCTTTCTGAGCTACAAGGGTACATGGCTGGGTTGAGTCCAGCCTTTCACCCACCAGCACCCCCATGATCTTCTCAGCAGGGCTGCTCTGCATCTGTTCATCCCCCAGCCTGGATTGTTGCTGAGAGTTGACTAAACCCAGGTGGTCTTATTAAGCCTCATAAGATTCTCATATGTCCCCTTCTTGAGATCATCCAGGTTACTCTGGATGGCATCCCATCCTTCAGGTGTATCAGCTGCACCATTCAGCATGGTGTCATCTGCACACTGGCTGAGGATGCACTCATCCCTTCATTCATGTCAATGCAGATACTAAATAACGCTGGTCCCAGTATGGACCTGATAGACACCACTATTCACTGATGTCTGTTGGGACTCTGAGCCATTGACCATTACCTTTTGGATGCCGTTGTCCACACCCAGTTTTTTCTCTGTGTAATAGTCTACCCATCAAATGTATCTCCAATGTAGAGAGAAGGATACTGGGGGGGACTACATGAAAAGCTTTTTACAAGTCCAGAAAAATTATGTCTCGAGCCCTTCCCTTGTCCACTGTTGCAGTCACTCCATCACAGGGTTGGTCAGGCACAACTTCCCTGTGGTGAAGATGAATCATCTCTGTCCACCGTGTGCCTTAGCAAAACTTCTCCGAGGATCTGGTCTATGATCTTCGGAGGCACAGAGGTGAGGCTGACAGGTCGCTAGTTCCTGGGGTCCTCCTTTCTACTGTTTTTAAGAATTTGCAATCTATCCATCTCTTGATGTAGAGGGCAACCTCTTCTCCCCTCCTTCCTCTCCTGTCCCATTTGAACAGCCTGCAGCCATCAATAGTTGCACTCCAGTCACAGGATTCATCCACCAAGTTTCTGGAATGGCAATTAGGTCACAGCTTTCTAGCAGCACGGTGGCTTCTGGCTCCTCCTGTTAGTTGCCCAGTCTGTGTGCACTGAGGTAGAGGCACCTGAGCTGGGCTGTCAGCTGTGTCACCTTCTTGTAGGAACACCCTTTACTTTCTTTGAAGTATTTCAGTGGTGTTTCCCTGTTGGCTTCTGTTACCTCAGGAGTTCCTGGTTGATCTCTGTAAGACATTCAGTGGAGAAATTGTTTCTGATATCCAACATGAATGTCCCCTGGTACAGTTGCCTTTTGCCTGTTGTGGGGAGAATACAGAGTTCCCTGGATCTTGGCTTTTTTCTGGTGGTTGTTCTGTCTCAGGGAGGCCAGAGCATGATTCCAGCAGTCTCTGTCCTCTGACTCATGCTTCTTAATCTTTCTGCTTTCTTACTTAATTCTGACACCAGGCTGGACCAGGGTTGTCTGCCTGGTCATGTCCCACACAGCTGTTGTCTGTACTACCATGCAACACTGGTGACAGGCTCTGCCCCACCCCCAGCCTGAGATCTGGATAGGAGCTCTGTTTGTGTTGTCACATCCTTTCTGGTGAGTGCAGAGAGCTATGGGTTTGTGCCTTATCTTACGTGGATGCCTTATCTTATCTGAGCTCCTTCTGAGAGGATGATGACCACTATGGGCTCACCTCTTGGGTAGGGTGACTGCACCCTTCCTGCGCCCTGGCCACACAAGCTACCTTGTCATACTCCCTGGGCTAGGCTTGTTGGGGACCTTTGTTTCTTTGGCAACTCTCAGGTCTCTGTAGCACCTGTTGTGAGAACAGTGACAGCTCCTGGTGGATCAGAAAAGGCCTCTGTGTGCTGGGATTTGTCACTCTGCCATGGTACAGACCAGCCTTGGAGCAGCTTCTCTTGGAGAGTGACTGTTAGGTTCCTTTATGCCCACATTTTTAAAAAAATCTAAATGTTTAGAGAGAATTAGTATGCTATATAAGTTTATGTGATAAACCATCCTAACTTTCGTAAAGCCTCCTGTGTAGATGTGATCATTAAGAGGAATCAACCAAATCCAGCTGAAATTTGACCACCTTGGTGTTCTACTTGATGAGTTCTGACTGGAGTTAAATGTACAAAAATGTACTGTAGTAAATTGGCAAACAAATAAAAACTTTCCCAAATACTTCAAGCAAAATAATATCATTATGAATTTATTTTTCAGATGTTCGTGCTGCAAGAGATCAGATGAATATTGGAGGACTTCCTTATCCCACCTTGCCTTTACATGAGGCACCTGCTAGAGCAACATCTCTGTTCAGTCAGCCTTCCTCAGCTTGCTCTTCTACAACCTCTTTCAATGGGCCTTTCAATAGTGGAGTTTTATCTCCCCAGCCCCACAGCAGTTACTATAGCGGTATGACAGGACCTCAGCATCCCTTTTACAATCGGGTAAATAATCGAGATCCAATTAACATTCTTCTGATTTAGTCTGGTAATACTTCACATGTCATCTATGAAATATTCAAATACCCATGCAAGTTTTATTTAGGAGTGGAGAAAAGTCCAAAAGCTGACAAATTTTGCAGTAATGTTCAGTCACTGTTGTTTGGAGAAGAAACATGTTAAATGGCATCAGAACAACAAATTATAAAGGAGAAAAAATAATTTTGAGACACTGCTCATTTGTAGGGTATGGCAGGGTTTTTTTGTTTGGTGGGGATTTTTGTTTGTTTTTGTTTTGTTGGGGTTTTTTTGTGGGGGGTAAACCATGCTCAGTTGTTCACATGCTCATAGATATTGGAAGGGCTCCCATCTTTTTTTGGTTACTTTTGTTAAAACATACAGAAACTCAAGTGGGGAGATAGATTATAAGAATGTATGTCTGTCTTCCCTTTTGTCTCTTTTTGAAGTTATTCCATTATCTTTTCCCTAAGCTGGTGTTATACTCGTTTAAAGGAATTAACATGAATTGTATAAAACTTATATTTTTGAGCTATTTGTGGGCCTCAGAAAACATAGTCCTGGGAATGGCTCATGTGAAAATTGAATGGTGTGCTTTACTGTATCGTTGAAGAGAGTCTAAACTTTTCTAGTTTTGTGGGATGTGTTCAGTATTTTTAAACTTTATTTTTCACTTTTTTTTTTCTGCAGTACTATCACAAAAAACCCCAGAGAACTGATATAAGTCATAGCATACTTCTATATACAGGAAATACCCTCAACATTAAGTAGATTTGACTGTAGATAAACATATAACCTATTAAGGTGAAAAGTAAATTGAATTATTCCTAAAGCAGTGTTTGTTAACCAAGGCAAAAAAATATATATGTAGGCGAGAACTTTTAAAGTTATCTATTCTAAAATGATTCTTATATACCTTCAAGAAAGTGACAGTATGCTGTTTTGTTGAAAATAACATATATTTTGAAGTAGTCCAACACTGATAAATGCTTGACACATGAATATTTGTGTTGATACTAACTCAGCTTAGTCCAAGTAGCTGTTTTGTTGGAAGCCCTGTTTTTGTGTTTGTTTTGTCCTGTTTTGTGTTACTGTACATGACAAGGTTTAAAGTCAGGGGTGATAAACTGTTGAAACCTGTATGGGGATTTTTGGCTCCAATAAGCATTAGAGAAACAATTATTGGTGAGTCATAGACTGTTCTTACAAAGAGTTTATTTGTTCATTTTTGTTAAGGCTTACAGACGTGTTTACTTTTTTGCCAGCTGGAGACTAAAATACTTCAATTTTGGTCATTTTCACTGGAATTTTATACTACCCTTCTAAAGTATAATTTGTTTTAGTGTGTCACTTAATAAATACTGTCAGAGAACTGTATTCATTACTCTGGACCCATAAAGGTACTGTTATGGACACCACATACTGAGATAAGTGATGAGAAGCTTTTAATAGTAGAAAATTCATCCTGAAAAACTGTTCCTTCAGCATTTTCAATCATATTTCATTTCTCACATTTTTGTAAAAATGGTATTTAAAAAACCAAATAGAACTGAAGAACAGACTCTCCCCAGTAGAAGTTTCTGAGAGAGGTCTTGGATACTGGTATGACACAACACAATGGATTAAAATACTTCTGTGGAAATGGCTGGATTTTATTCAAAAACACCCTCAGTTCTGGGGCTGTGTGCCATATTCTGACCAGTAAATGGTTCATATCCTGTTGTCTTTAAGCATTAATTTATGCTTAAGGAAAAAGCCCTTGAGCTGTTGGGGAAAAGACTTTATTTTTGGAAAATACAGGGGTTTTTATTATGTGTGTATTCTTTTTTCTTTAGATTCTCCTATGTTATGGACCAGGAACTTCCAGTGATGTAATCTATTAATTTTTGGTTTAAAACCCAGTTTTCCCTCTGGTTAGCTGTAAAGGGAAGATTATGGTCCCATTTAGAAGCTCTTCAATTTAGCACTCTGGCTCTCAGTGTAGGGCTAAGCTGGACATGTACTGTTTACCACTGTCTAACATCCTGGCTGAAAGCTGAATTCAAGTTTCTCAAAATTGCTGCTCTCATGGATCATTGTGGAGATTATGTTTCTTGTAGGGAAGGTCAGAGCAGTAGTCAAGTCTAATTGGGATTTCCTGGGTGGGAACAAATAATGATGGTATGTGAATACTTTTTTTTTTTCTTTTTTTAACAAAAGAGGAGAGAATTCTTTTATATTTGAAAAAAATTGCGTTTTGCTACATCCATTAAGCTTTGTAGGCTGCCTGCAGACTTGAAGAGCAACTGTGCACTGGTTTATGCCCAATATATTTATATTGATCTCATGTTTTCATGATACCTGTATTGTAGTTCAAATGAAGATTGAGTCTGAAGTGCTTGGCCTCTAATGGAGGATTAATCCCACAGCTGGGAAATAGTGGAGTAGCTGAAATGGGCCCAGGGGTTGATTGGAAATTATGAGAGGATTGTGGGATAATTGCCTTAGTGGACAGAGTTTTTCCATTGCTTTGTAGTCTGATATCATGCAACCAGCAAACTCCCTGTGTGTTTCAGAGAAGAGCCTCTGCAGCAAGAGCTGGGCACTTGAATGCAGTTTGATTGTTAAGCATTTCATGCCTGGGGAGTTTTCCACATGGTTTAAGCTGTTATTGGAAAACTGAGGCATTAAAATATTCTGTGGTATTTTCTGGAAATTAATTTTGCTTCAAAAAAAAGTTCATATTATTTGTAGAATGTGCCTTATGACAGTGGAATAGTTTTAATTCAGTGAACTTTCCTGCATCATTCTATACTAGCCATATAACGTAAGGCAAAGGATAGGTAACCAAACTTCCCCATTAAGACAAATGGTTACAATGAATATTGTCTAACTTTGTATGTGGGAAGAGCATATGAAATTTTTGTGGTAATTGTGTGAAAGTGCTTAGAATCTACCTCTAGCAGCTAAGAATATGGAACCATTTTTATTTTCCATAAAGTGCTAGAAGTTGTAGCATATGCTGCCTACATAAATGATATACTGAGAAATTAAGCTTGGATTTCTCAGTTCATTTAGAGCTGCTTCTGAATACAGAAGTTTTTAAGTCCTTATTGGCAAACCTAAATATTTCATCAAATTTTATTCCTTCCTCATTGGTTCTCCCTTTAGTATAGAATTATCTACTCTATACTGAATTTGGTGTTGTAGACTAATCAGCATCTTGTCATGTGCAGAAACACAAATCAGATAAAATGTTCCCTTGTGAAGTATCTGGATAATACAATTTTGAAAATGCTACACATAGAAATGTCAGAAATCAGTAATACAGCCATTGTTTTGAGATTTCTTTTAGGTTGTTATGGTGTTTTGTTGGTTTTTAGTTTGTTATTTTTTTGAGGGGTGGGTAATTGTATTAAGAACTGGGCAATGAGTTGAAAGCAATGAATGCTGTAACTCTGCTTTTCCTAAAGTCTAAATTAACACTGACCCTTAAAATAGTATTTGTATTGAACAATATGCATTAATGTATTTCCAGCAAAACAAAGCTCCAATACTGTCTGCTAGAAGCATCTGTTCATATGTATATAAAATCTAGTGTTTGTGGAAGCCCTCAGGTTGGGTGCCACAAATATGGGAAGTTCTAGTGATGCTATTACGTATCACACTTATTGTTTATTTGGTACAATTGTCTTGGCTATTGACAATTGACTCAAAGTTTTGCTGTTTTTTAGTTGATAAGGTCAGAGTGAAATTGTCAGAATTATTGTTAAATTATTCTTTTTCCATATTGAAAGCAGATGTTAGAGTGTAGCTACCAAAACAATTCTGACTGTGTTCCTCCAGTGAACTATACCAGAGCACCCATTGGCTTGGAGGAAAAAAAGGGGGTCATTTGCTGACTGATTTTGAAGAATTCACTCCAGAGCTTTTGATTGAATTCTGTTCAATGGTTCAATGCAAAAGTAAAGAAAGCTATTAGTAATTGCTCTTTTTTACTTTATGAACTCAACTAGAGGATGTGTTTTGTTGTAATGATTTTTATTTTATTATTATTACATTTTGATTTGTGTAATTGTTTGTCCCTTTTTTGTTACACCTTTTTTTTTTCCATAGCCATTCTTTGCCCCATATCTTTACATGCCAAGGTATTACCCTGGCAGTTCTCATCTCATCTCACGTCCACCACTAAAAACGAGTTTGTCCAGAGATCAGAACAATGGCCTAGTAAGTATTTTGAAGGGTAATTAAAATACTAACCTAGACAATAAATATAGCGAGTAATGAAATTGAAGGTTATTAATGATGATTCTCTGTTAGACAAGTATAAGCTTTGTATTAATAGTATTTTAAGCAAAGGTGTTACTGACATGTAATGTAAATGTATTTTGTTTTAACTTTAGAAATTCTTTACAGAGGAAGAGTATCACCTATGATACTGGCAAAAAATATATTAATGAAAATGCCAACTGTACTATAGTGCCAAAATAGACGTAGTGATATAACAAAATGAGTGCTACTTGTAAATTTATGTTCAGGTTTTTTTAATAATATGTCATAAATTCTTTGTATCTGGAGAAGACAAAATTACAACTTTAATGTTGTAAAAATGCTAGAAACTGGAAGATCAAATTTAAATGTTAAAAGAAATATTTTTAATAATTAAATGAAACAAAATACATTTTTTCTTAAGTGTTTTTGCAAGTACATATAATTCAGTTTTACCCATTAGAAGGGCAAAACTAGCAGACTTTCCTAGCTTCTTATAGAATAATAAATTTCCTATTTACAATTATTTCTTTTACTGACAGATGGCTGTTCAATGGAATTATGAACTAAGGAAAGATAAAGTAAAAGCCTCACTTACTGGTTGCTTTAATTCTAGGGTATTGATACAATGAGCAAGGCTGTTAAAAGGTGGTAAAAGCTTTTATTACTTAAAGATAACAAATGTATTTCTATCGAATTATGTATTATTATGAGATCATTCTCGTTCACTGTTTACTTCATAATTTTTGTTGAGCCCTTGATCATTTTACCCAAACCATAATATTTTGTTGTTGTTAGGATGTTATCAAGGAGGATGCTGATGAGGGGCTTCCTTCACCCACAGACCCCTCAATGGTAAACGAGTAGTCATGTGGTGTGGAAATTTTAGCATCTCATTGCTTTTTCAGCAGTAATGAGTCTGCATTAATCATAACTGCAGTTCACTAACACTGCATCAGTGGCTTTGGTGGGCAAATAGAGTAGTTGAAAACTAATGTAGTTCGTGAATGAATTTAAAAGCTAATATTTCACTTGTAAGACGTACTCTATTTTCCCCTGTAGTTTTCCCCTTGCCTTTCTCAGTAGCTGTGGCGAGCTTTCAGTAAAGTGTCGTGGTAGCTGAGCAGAGTGTAGAATGGCAGCTGGTCATTCAGTGCTTAAATTCTAGAAGTAATTGTGTTTTTCTGCTTCAGTCAACCCTCTCGTCTGAACCCTTCTTCTTTAGTTGGTGACCTAAAGCTATTGCAGGTAACACAGTATAAGGCAGCTTTGATAGAAATGGAAAAATAAAACATTACTGATCATAAGCTTATTTTTGAGTCAGAATGTTAACAGTTACCATTTCTATGACTTGTTTTGTTTTATCCTAAGTATTCCTACTTAGGATGACATCTTTATGGTATGAGTTTTAACTCTGATTATGGTAATTGTGATTTATACCAAAACAAAGAGTTTAATGTGACTGTCATTATTCCCTTAATATTTCCTGCCAATAGTTTTTGGCAAAAGTTATAATTTGATTGCATTTACTTTTTCTTTTAGTAAATAATTGCAAAAATGTCTTTCTACTGTTGTGCAATGAAAAAACAAACCCCACACAGATTCCAAACTCTGTTTAATCGTACATAACTTTCACTGAGAAGCCATGTATGTGCAGTGCAATGGAAAAGGTATGCTAAATTTCTCTCTCCAAAGTCCTTTTTAACCTTCTGTGATGGGAGGACTTTGGAGTAATTTTTCCTTTGGAAATGCCATCCTTGTGTTTGATTCCTTATCTCAGTATCCCATTCTTTTCCAAGACCTTTGAGACTTGTCAGTGCAAGGAAAATTAAGGACCTTCTCAAAAGTATTAGTGTGATGGCTGAGGAGTGTGTGTCTCTCTGACTGACAATGGGCACAAGCCAGGAAAAGTGGGATTTAGTCTTGGGGCAAAGTAGTGAATGAGTTCCAGCAGCAGAACTCAAACTGGGTGTCTCTGCTGCTTGCTGCTGTGTATCTTGACACACATTTAGGTGCAGCTTCAAACAGCAGTTTAAAAGACTCCTGTAAATTAAGTAACCTACTGCCTCCAAGTAAGAAAATACAGGAATTAAAACATTAAAAAGAAACTTCCTTTGATATAATGATAATGGAAGATTTTATTAGATCTGTTTATTAATTTAATTCATACTATTGTGTGAATACATACGCTGTAATGCAGCGTAACAGACCATATACTTTTCTAAGACTTAGCACTATTTTACCTATCTAAATAGGTGTAAATCTAAAGCATTGAATTTTTTTTAAAGTCTCTTGGGAAGTTGACAAGAAGGTTGTTAGTCAGGATATGATATGCGCTGTCTTATCAGGGTTTCATCTACTCTAAATCCACTTCTTTTGTCAACTTCATTGAATTTTCTGTGAAAGGAAGCAGTATGGTATTTGTGTTATGTGCTACAATTATCTGTAGATGATGGGTACAATAATTTAATCTATCTATTTAGGTAGCTCTTAATTGATGGGTCGTTGCTACTGTATAAGTGATCCAACTTATTAAATGGTTTGATGCACACAAAGTAATTAAATAAAGTAAAAAAACCTACACAAAGTAGTTAATGAACACCAAGATGTGTAATTTGTTTAGTGATTGAAAACAAGAGGAGCATGTAGAATCAAAATTGTCTTTCATGCTATAAACTGGCAAGGAGCCAGAAATGTTGCAACTCCTGTGTAAAATGGAGAATAATCATTGTTTTGAATGCTTGAGTCATAACAGGGCAAAAAAACAGGATTACTGAGGAGTGTAATTTTTTTTCATACAGATTATAATTTCTGCTTATTGCATGAGTTGACAGAACTGTGTGGAGTCTGTTACGTGATCTAGTTATGGGTCTGCTGTTGTTGTCAGTCTGATGTTGGAGTGACCAAGTTCTGAAATTCCAGACCATCATCATTAGTTTCATAATATCTGTGTAAGTTTAGGTTAGCTTAGTGAAAATCAGAAATATTTTGAGTATAGTCATCCTCTATCAAGCATTTTACTTTAGCCACCTTCTATGCTTAGATTCTGTTGCTTATGATAAAACTTATCTATCTCAGACGATAGTTTACTGTTCTTTGCTGAGTGGATCAAAACATAGATGTCAAACTGGTACGTTGACCAAATATGTATTTAGTTATATCAGCATGAAGGTGCATTGCAAATTTTAGGTTATCAGCTTGAATCACTAATAGAAATAGTCTTAAGATGCCAGCCTTTGACATCTGTGATGGAGACAAACGTGCATTTCTGCTGGCTTTACTGTACAAATGCTTATTTCTGAATAACTGCAAAAGCTTCTAGAGTGCCCGTTTGAAGAGTTTGTAGGTGGATTGCAGTGTTACCAGTCATGGAATGGTAACTTGGAATGGTTCACAGCATCTCCTTTTATGTTAGAAATCAAGCTAGCATTAGCAGTGCGTATCTGTCCTAAACTTGATTTTGTGCTTTAGTTTGCATTGTTAATTTTGACTTCTTAGGAAGTAGCTTGTTCCAATAAAATTACTTTGTTTAAATACATTTTTTCATACTGCACTGAATATATAATCCATTAAGATGTAGTATTATGTGTGCTTTGAATGAGGACTAACGTGGCCCAGAGCATGTAGTACAGATAAACATAAGAGTACTTCTTAAGAAACTGGAAGTACTTTTCAAAAGTTTGAGCATGAATGAAAATGTGTGGCTTGGGAGTTTTCTTACAGATTTTCCAGTGCTTTTGGCTTTTGTGTAGCATTTTTGTGCTTTGAATATTTGTGCTTGTGAGAAATAATATTTCTATTCTGTGGGCGGTGCTGGTTTGTTTTGGGGGCTTTTTTTGGGGGGGGTGGGCAGGGCAAGGGGCATTGGTAGATTTGGTTAGAAAGAAGTGTGAAGAGTTATTTGAGGTACACTGGTACTATAATGTGATCTTGAAATGGCAGGAGAATGTTTCATTAAAAGGAGGACTTTCTGTCAGAAACGTAATCTAAAACCTTTATGCAAAACGGATTATAGCAAGTGGTTTTTTTACAAATGCAAAACAGAATAGTCTGCTCATAAAAATAGTATTTGTATAGCATATCCTAAATGTATATTTTGAAGACCTTTTTTAAAAGTTTTATTACATTATGAAAATATCCTGTGTCTGTCCTAACACTGATATCTTGTTTACTTCAAAGCATGTTGTCTGTATGTTCAACCTTTGTGATGTCACTTTAAGCTGTTGTTTCTTTAATTCTGTTTTGTCCTTTTCTCAAAGCTGTGTAAGTCTGAGTTAAACAAAAACAGACAGGTACAGCCACTTTCTGTGAATTCTCATTCACTTGTTTCAGAGTCATTCCAGAAGCTATCATACTGGTGCTTCATGCTGGGCTGTCTGTAAACTAATGCTCATTACTAGCCTTGAGGTTTGTTTTGACAAGCTGCTTTTAGCTTTTGCATGGCAAATACTTTTCAGACTAATGTTCTCTAAGCATCTCTAACAAAACCACTAAGGCTGAAAAATGTGTCAGTTTAAGTACAGTTTTAATTCACTTACATGATGACAATATCCCTAAAGCTATTACATTACTTATTCTTCAGAGAGTGCTTTTCATAAAGAATGATTTGGATTAATGTGCATCTATTTCAAACAGTTCACACTTAAACAAAAATAGTCTAAATATTTCAGCTTTTATGTATCTTTTTTATACACTGAAAGCAAAGTTTCTAAACTAGGTCTTAATGCATGCGGAAAGAATTGCTTGTCCTTGATTGTTAGAAAAATATTTTGATCTGAGTGAGAATCTGTTAAATCAGAAGTATTTAAAACTTTTCTTCATTTATTTCTGGGTATATCATAGATAATGTATTTAATAGATTCTGAGAACAAAGGCAATTGCTAACACACGTTGCTTTGGGACCATTTATTTTAGTGGTGCCACTAAGTAATTTTGGCTAAAATAGTTTCTTTTATTTTAATTGATAAGTCTTCTTTCAAAAAATAATGAAGATTTGAATTAACTTAGTATCTTGTCTTTGTTGATGTATTGTCTAACTCATGCCAATAGTAAATAGTGTGTTTATGAGGAAATAATGGATAAAGCTGGTATTCTGAAGAATAACCCACAGTGATTTCTTAAAGAGGAAAATTAAAGATGTTCATAAAAGAAGTATATCATAAATGGATTACGGGTGAAGCTTCATTCTGTCATTTTCATAATTTTGATGATTGGCTTATATCCTTGACATGATACAGATTTTAGATGTGCTAAAAATCTGACTAAATTAAGACCTAAAATTTGTCCTTTAGATGCCTATATGATAACTAATTAGGTGTTGTAGGCACCTAATTAGGGAGACATTGCAGTACCTGAAAAGTTGCTGGCATGTCCTCTAAAGGAATAACAACCCTTAGAATAAGTGCCTAGACTGGAATGGAATTAAAATGTTTAAATTTTCTGCAGTAATTTAAGTAGATTGCCTTCCCAGAAAATGGGATATATCTTTTGTTTGTTTATTATCTAGTTGACATGACATTAAAAAAATATGTATGGTTAAAGAAACAAAGATTGGTGCCCCAGCTATTTCCAGACAAGTGTGTGAACTGCCAAGTTCAAATTCCCTAAAACCCCCAGTAGCATTCCCAAATGGAGCTGATAGTTGCACACTTTAAAGTCTATTTCAAGGACATCTGGGGGAGAACTTTGGGGGAATTACATGTAATATTACCTAAACTTTGAAACTCAGAGTAGCTTGGGTCAGGAGTGTGCCTAGCTCCCCAGATCAGGATATCTTTGATAAGAGTAAGTCAGAACTCTGAGGTGGTAGATAATGGGGTTTTAGATTGCTGACTTGGAATTAGTAATTGAATAAATTCTTTGTAAATATCCTGGTTTAGGTAGTTCAGATAAGGTTGATGGCATTCTCTGTGATAACTCTTGTTTTTCATAAGCAATATATTGGGATCTAGTAATTTAGTAATTTATCTGGTAATTTATATTAATTCTGGAAGATTAAACTCCTCAAATTAATTAAATAAAAATGGGAGACAATATTACAGCTCCAAAACCAGTCTTCATTGGTAATTTGAGGAATATAATAAAACTTGATTAACTGGATAGTCAAAATGCACTTTTACATCCCAGGGTTTGTGCATGTGATGATTACCCCTGAAGCTTAGAAGCTCTTTTCTGTCCTCCCAAAATGAGCTGTTTGCTGCACAGGCTACAGTGCTGCACCCAAATCTTCGTGTTAAGTAAAAAGGGAAGGTTCAACCTCCCTCACAAGTGGAGAGCATACAAATATTTTTTAACTGATGGAACTAATTCTGATTTTGCTTTTAGGAATTTGAAATCACTAGTGTCACTGGATAGGTTCCCATCCAGGGGGAATGTGTTTTTTTTTAAAAAACATACTGCCTTAATATACTGTCTACCTGCAGATGCATTTGTTTTAGTTTTCCACTCTTTCTTTGAAATTCCCAGAAACTAGCAACATTAACAGGACAACTCTTGTGTTACAGAGCTGAATTATAAATAATTTCTACCTGAATCTTGCCCAAGTTTGGGGTACTTGAAACATCCTCGTAGTATCTTGTAGGCCATTTACAGTGCTGCTGTTTCAGTACTGTTTTACACAGCCCCTTGGCTGATGTTGCATAAATAGAGCTGAAGGAACCTCTGGAAAATGAATAGATATTGTTAAAATTAATCCAAGTAGTTGAGGAGTTATCTTTGTTTTGAGTGTCTTTGAGTTTTAGGTCATCTTTGACTGATAATAAACCAGGAGATTTTAAGACAGGAAAATCTAAGTTGTATCTACATTATTTGAGAAAAAAACCCATACATTCGAAAACCTGACTACTAAAGTTAGAGGAAAATTTGTGAGTGAAACTGCATTGCAAAGTGATTAGCCTGTGCTTAATATTTCTGATTGTTATGTTTCTTTACTTAAAATTATGTAAGGGGGTTATTTTGTCACAAAGGCAGGACTCAAGGTGCTGTTTTTTTTCTCCTATAAATACATATAATGAATGTTTTCGAATATCTAGATAGTCTGATAGTAATTAAAAATTCCTGTGCATTCTTATTCTCATCTCTCAATTTTGAAATATAGTTGAACACAGCTTGATTTGTGCTAGTGTGTATTGTGAATTTCTGGGTGTACTGAGTACTGGAACAAGTCTTATGCGCATGTTTTCTCACTTACAGGGAGCAGGCACAGGGTCAGCCACAGGAGTATCCCATGTATCTCTGAGCACAATGAGTGTGGAAGCTGTGTGTGAGAAGCTAAAGCAGATAGATGGTCTGGACCAAAGCATGCTACCTCAGTACTCTGCAACTATAAAAAAGGTATCAGCTAAATTTCATAAATGTGTTTAGTTCCTAAACATGGAGGTACACAAGGAGAGGAAAATATTTAGTTACCTCTTTTCTTAAAATTCTAAATTCTGTGCATAACAAGTTTGGAGGACATTTTAATACAAACATTCATTTTTCAGAGAAAATGCTCTCTGTTGAAAAGGACACTCAAAAATATAAATGCTGATGAGACTGGTTATTCTGAGAAAAGAAGTAAGAAAAATGTTTTCAAAATTACCACGTGTAATGAGAAAATAAAAAGGGTTGCAAATGTGTTCTATATCTAGGTAGCAGTATCCCTTACTTTTTTCTCTGTGAAAAATTGGCACATCTCTCCTGTTGTAAATGAATGGTGAAGATGGTTCAATTTCTTTATCACAGTCCACATCTATTTGCTTCAGAAAAAGGCCACTGTATATTTTTCTGTCTCTCCTCTTTTCTGTGATAGATACATTAACACTGAGTTGTTTTTTGCTCTTTTTTTTTTTTTTCACCATTCTGTGTGCTCTTTTTTACAAAGAAAGAAGGGAAAAATATGAGGGTTGTCATTAGTGTTTTTGCTGAGTTCAGTTTGTCCTGGAACTTATCATATCCTGAATAATATGGAAGGATTTGATTCAAGAATTAAGACACAGGTTTGTCATAGGAAGCTTCAGCAGAGTTACTCAAAGCAAGAAGAAGAATGTTAGATTGCAGGTCATTAAGTGGAGCTGCAAAAAATTTTAGTTGCTTCCTTTGCTCTGGAGTGAAAGAAGGATGTGCTCATCAGTTATCCCTAATGAGATTCCTCTTATTTATATTCTTGCATTTCTTACAAGGGATATAATGTAAAAAAGAAGGAAGAAAATGGCTCAGCCAGGTCTTTTCCCTGGTTTGACTAAGACCATTTGCTGGGATATGAATAAAAAACCATTGAGATCCCTCAGTATAAGCAGAGCTCTCAACTTAGGTCTTCCATTTTCTGGCTGCTCTCCTAAGACATGGTTCCTCTTTTACATTCTGTCCATACACTCATATATAGTATAAAGAGAAATACCTCTTGTTGTTATGTAATGAAAATGGTTCTGTGTTGAATTTGGTGTTTTTGGAAGTTAAGCACTATATAAACATGCCCAATGTGAGGAATCACTTTTCTAGAATACAGATCTTATTTAAGCACTTCTGTGTTGATCTCTGATTGATGATGAACATTGGAAAGAAGTCTAATCTTCTATCCCTGGGAATTTCTGATGATAGGAGCAATGTAAGCCTATTTTACGCAGAAGGGGAACTTAATGGAGGTAGTACTTGATCTTAGATTCCTCAAGCCAGGGGTCAGATGCTGCCTGAGACTTCATTGTCTGATTATCTTCAAATGCTTGGGTGTCTGCAGTCCATTTCTGTTCTGAGCTGGAGAAATGTAAGCAGATCAGCGTGGCTTATTGTCCCTGAAATTTTCCACCACTTATGTATTGTTATCATATATCTGTGTGTAGGACACTTACCATATTGCCTTTTATATACACATTTTTAAGGGGTTTAATATTTCCAATTTTTTTCATGCACATAGGTGTTTCTTGTCCATCAGCAATCATCACTAAATACACTTCTATAAAAACATACGGTTTTATATAGAATTTGACTTAATAGTGACTTTGGGAAATTTCACTTCTGCATCCAGCTTTACCTCTACCTTTAGTCTATTACTGCCATGTCATAATTCTTGTATCCATAATTTACAGTATTCTGTTTTATTTTTTTAGGCAAATATAAATGGCCGTGTCTTGGCTCAGTGCAACATTGATGAACTGAAAAAAGAAATGAATATGAATTTTGGTGACTGGCACCTATTCAGGAGCATGGTACGACTTTCTGTTCAGTGTTCAGGTCATCATAAATTAGTCTTTTTCAATATTAGTCTTTCTTTCTTTCTGATTTCTTCCTTATTGTCATCATCTTTAAATTTGTAAGTATTGTCTTAAAGCATGAATGCATCTGCTATTTTGTTAGTTTGTCTTTTTGTCTTAAGCGGTAATGAGTAACTGTTTGCCTAGAAATTTGCATCTTAATTAATTGTGAACTCTGAAGTTTTACCTTCTTTTTTGTGGGATCTGTTTTTTCCTGTATGGGTTCCCTTTTTTTAAATTTGCTTATTTTAATGAAATGGTCATAACTTAACTATTTTCTCAATCTCTGTCTTACTGTTGAAGTTAGTCAAGGAATTCAAAGTATGTGTTTATAATAAGTGCAAGGAATTCAGCAGCCAGGCTGTTACAGTGAGGGTTACACATGACAGGGAACTGAGTTTTCTCTTAAGTATTTTTAGACTATTGCCAGTTTTCTTTCTTGAAATAACAGTGTCTTTCCAACTGTAAGTCAGTATTGAAAACACCAAGAATTACATGATGAGATATACTGTAAGATACAAAGTGTTTGGTTTTGCTTTAGAATCTGTAATTTATCACTTACTAGTTTTACAAGAATTTAAGTATTTTTCTGGCATGTGGGTTCTTTCAAGGGTTTGAGCAGTAATAAGGATAACCTGTAAATACAAAAGAATTATCAAGTGATTTTTCTACTTTTTCATGGTCAAAACTGCATATATAGTTACACTTTTACAGCTGTGAATTCCTCATTCCTATTTTTAATGGAATTCTTGTTTATCAATTTCTTCTATTTATGTAATTACATTTAAACTGTCTGTCTTTGCACGTTAAGATACTTGAAATGAGAAATTCAGAAAATCAGGCTGCTCAGGAAGATCCTCGTGGAGCAGTGGAGCACGGTACAACTGCGGTTCCTCACACTGACCTTACCCGCCGTGCTGGCCATGGCACCGAGCTGCCTCACACTGAGCTGACAGGTCTTGCTGGTCAAGCTCCCTACACACTGAACTTCAGCTTTGAAGAACTCAACACAATTGGTCTTGATGAAGCTCCTCCACGCCACAGTAACTTAAGTTGGCAGGTATTTAGTAGAGAAATGTATCCTGCTTGCTTACCTGTATGGAAAAGAGGTTTTTTTTCCAGGCTTGCTATAGACAAGTCAAGAAATAAGTCTCTAGGATAGTTCAGATGCTTTCAGTTCTCAGTCTTGGTAAAGACTAGTTCTGCAGAGATGTAAACTCTAACCATTCTCTGAGTTGAAGTCTTTAATTTTTGCCATCTGAAAACTACTAATCTGTTGCAGTAATCACTCTTTTTGACAAAAAAACTAAAGCTATCATGCTTTTCTCATCTACCCTAGAGTGGTGTCTTCCAAGGCTTCTGTATTTTTGTATTACTCAGGCTTTGTGTATGAAATATTTTAGCTATGTGCTTACCAGAGGTTAGCCCATTCAACAAATATATTTGTTAGGTTTTTGAAAATAGACAGTGCTTCCATGACATCAGAACCTTTTCCTTACAACATATAACCTGTTCATAGATTCCAGAACTGTGGTCAGTTTTCTTCTGCATCTTATGAGTTCACGTGAAGTGTTGGGTTTTCATTTGTCTGTCCTTAAGAAATAAGACTAATCAGTTGGTGGCTAAGTAGTAGTTAGAATTAAAAAAAAAAAAAGAAACAGCAAACCCAGTGGGGTGAGCCCTTTTCATCTCTAAAAGTAAATTCTAAAATCTTGCAGGTGCAACAAAATGACATCCCAAATTCCTAACTATTGGTGATACTTTCAATAATCAAAATTGTGAAACTGAGTTTGGGATATATATCCCAGAGATAGATTTCTCTCCCAGATATTTCTGAGTGTGTGCATGCATGCCCGTGTATGTTTGTAGGATACAATTACCCTTAGTGCCCATTTCCATGGAGTATCAATGTATGTTTCTTCTAGACCGAAGTGGCATTACACACATTTGATGTATTTGAATAAACAGTGCTTCTGATGCCTATATAGTTATCTAACATTGAATCAAAGGAATGAGAAAAGTAATTTGTTCCTAAGAAAACATTAGAATTTACCTGTTAGTACTTTAAAGTCAATACTGACTTGTATTACAGCTTCTTTGGTGAGTTGACCCTGGCTGGATGCCAGGTGCCTACCAAAGTTTCTTTATCACTGCCCTCCTCAGCTGGGCAAAGGAGAGGAAATGTAATGGAAGGTTTGTGGGACAAGATAAGGGCAGGGAGACATCACTCACCAGGGACCATCGTTGGCAAAACAGACTGCACTTGGGGAAATTAGTTTGTTACCAATGATATCAGAGTAGGATTGTGAGAAATAAAACCAAATTCTAAAAGCAGACTTGGGGGCAAAGAGGGTTATATATGTCAGACAACTGATTTTTCTGAAAACAGATATGTGCAATGGAATTCTGCCAGGATGTATTGAAGTATGTGTGGTAGAGGTCTTTTAAAGATGTTTTTGAGACTTGTTCAACATTTAGGTGATTTCTTGCTGTCTTTCTAATATGAAATGCAAATTTTGTTAAATGTACTAAATGTATTAGAAAAGCCCATCTTGACATACAAATCCAGTTTTTATAATTATATGCTCAAAAAGAGTTAGTCTCAAATGCACTGGATAAAATGCTTGTTTTGTGGAAATTTGCCATTATGGGAACATACAATCAGAATATATTCTAAGTTTATTTTGTGCGTGTGATTCCATATATATGTTTATGGTAAGAATATTTTAATTATAGTGTTTACAATTTCACTTGCATAATCTTGCAGCAATTGAAAAGAATAATTTAAGTACATATTTAATGTTCTGAGTTATTTCTTATAAAAAGATCGATAAGAGTAAAAGTAAGTAGTTCATTTAACAGTTACCTTTTTTTCTTCTTTTTTTTTTTTCCCAGTCACAAACTCGTAGAACTCCAAGTCTTTCAAGTCTTAACTCTCAAGATTCTAGTATTGAAATATCAAAGCTTACAGACAAGGTGCAGGCAGAGTACAGAGATGCATATAGAGAGTATATTGCTCAAATGTCGCAGTTAGAAGGAGGTGCCAATTCTACCACAGTAAGTGGGAGGTCCTCCCCTCATAGCTCAAGTGCTTTTTATATGGGCCAGAGCACGTCAGGGGGCTCCCTGCACTCCAATGCAGAACAGGAAAAAGGAAAAGATGGTGAACAGAAACAAGATGATGGAAGAAAGTCCTTTTTGCTGAAGAGGAATGATGTTGATTACAGTACTTCAGGTGTTTCTACTAATGATGCATCTCCTTTGGATCCTATTACTGAAGAAGATGAAAAATCTGATCAGTCTGGTTCCAAGCTTCTGCCAGGAAAGAAGTCTTTGGAAAGACCAAGTATTTTCCAGGCTGCAGATTTAAAGCTTAAGGGAGTTACTCTCCGGTATCAGAAACTTCCCAGTGATGAAGATGAGTCAGGAACTGAAGAGTCAGATAATACTCCACTTCTTAAGGAAGGTAAAGATAAGAAAACAGATACCAAAATAGAGAAGCAGCCCAAATCTCCAGAACATGGTTCTGAACCTATTAGAACCTTCATCAAAGCAAAGGAGTATTTGACAGATGCCCTTTTGGATAAGAAAGATTCGTCTGACTCTGGTGTAAGATCCAATGAAAGTTCTCCAAACCATTCCCTCCACAATGACGGAGCAGATGATTCACAGCTTGAAAAGGCAAATCTCATTGAGCTTGAAGATGACAGTCACAGTGCAAAAAGAGGAATTCCACACAGCCTTAGTGGCCTTCAAGATCCAGCTGTGGTTCGCATGTCTATTTGCTCAGAAGATAAGAAAAGCCCTTCTGAAAGCAGCCTGATAGCAAGTAGCCCCGAAGAGAGCTGGCCAGCCTGCCAGAAAGTCTATAATTTAAACAGAACCCCTAGTACAGTCACCTTAAATAACAACAGTGCTCCAAGCAATCGAGCTAATCAAAATTTTGAAGAAATACAAGGTATCAGAGATCCATCTCAAATTATCCTGCACCCTGGCTCAGGTTCCAATTCAACTGCAGTTCAGAATGAGAATCTGAAGACTGCTACTCACAAGCGGGGCCAGCGTTCAAGTTATACCAGGCTTTCAAAAGATTCGTCAGAGCTCCACACCGTTGCAGCCTCAGAGGGAGCTGGTTTTGGAGAAGAGAGAGAGAGTATCCTGTGAAAAGCAGCCAGGTTGAAAAGAATATGCTCATGAATTGCAGCTTGGAATTCTTTGTCAGTCTGTGGTTACATTAATCTCTGTAGTTCAAGCTTTCATTATTTTAAAAGAAGGCCTAGCTTATTTTCAGTCATTTTCCCTGAAAGGAGGAGTAATTTTTACTAGAAGCAAACTACTTCAGACCTTCCCCACATGTAAAAGGAGTAGTTGTCATAATGGAAAATCAGTTCTTTGTTAAAACACTGTGCAAAGGTTTGGTCAGGGGCAGATTTTACAGAAGTATGGTTTAATTATAAGAAGTACAATGTGATTTTGCTTTTCTCTTGGGATATGTATTACTTATGCCATCTAAACATTCCATTAATTCTACATATCTGCAAGTAAAGTTAATGCTGTCCATCCTTGCCATTTGATGTTCAGGATGCCAAAACATTGAATAGCGCAACCTTACCAAACTCTGCATTAATGTATGAATTAATGTGTGCAACATAAATTACATATGTTGAAATTTGAGTGTTAAGGTACTTGTTTGGCTATATGTACGCTTTTGCTCTCTGTATGTTCAGTAGTTTCTGTTGAATTTGTGAACTTCGGGTAGAGTGGTGATAAGGTTTGTAAGGAATGTTGTCTTGATGTGTCACTGGAATTGGCAGTTATTTATAAGGTAATACCTTATCATTGACTTAGTGGATCCATTATTTATTATACGTACACAGTTTTGCAGTCACTCAGTAGATGGTCTCTGTAGATGCAACCACCAGATTAAAATATTGTAAGGATAAAGTATGAATATGATGTTTGAATTTATGAAGCATTTGTGGCTGTGTGTGGTTTTTCCTTGATACAGTGATTATCATTTGGTTATGGAAAGAAAAATAAGCAGTGTTTGCCATTTTAAAACTAATGCATACCTTTTGGAATCTTGTCAAAGCTATTCTCCAGCTTCTTTATTTCTGAAGTACAGTGTTTGAAGATTTTTTTTTATCATCTAAGTAATGTACCTGAATGATGTTATAGCAAATACTTGTACTGTCCAGTGAAATCTGCATGGTTTTGAGGAAGAATTGTTCAAGCTAGAGTCTGCTAATAGAAAGAAAATAAAAATTGGCATGTTGGGCTTGTGTCCAAATTTCTTTTTATTTGCAGTACTTTGTTTCTTCATGTGATAAAAATGTTAAATCCATGTTGTCATGGGTTAAAGTACTTCACAGATTCAATTCTTTTACATGCATTAAAACAGTATGCTTTTTAATATAATACTAAATAAGTATAAAAATACATTTGATAAAAGAAGTTGCCAAAACAGACATTTCTAAATTAAGTGCTGTGAGCTACAGAGAAGTGGACACCTCCTACTAGTCCAGAGCATTATTCCTGCTGTTGGCAGTGACATGTGCTGGTGGCTCTGCACAGCTTTGCTTATAGCCCAGTGCATCTCCAAACAGATGCTTCCCAAGGGACCTTGTGGTCTTGGCCTTTGTTTTCCAAAACAAGAGGATGCATTTCTGTGCCAGAGTCAACAGAAGTGTTTCTGCCTTTATCTAGGCTCTCCATTTTTTCAGTCCATGGATGTCTTAACTTACAGGACTAGAGATGTGATCTGTACATTTCTGGATTTGGTTGGTATGTTATTTGGTTGAATTAAAATTTACTCATCAGAGTGTTACAGAACTACTGGAAACTTGTGTGCACTATTAGATTAATAGTTCAGCCAAAAAACCTCCCAAAACAAAGTATGAAGCCCCCAAAGCCTGTGTAGCTTCGTAAGACTTTGCCAAATCTATGGAAACAGTTTTTTGGGTTGGGTTTTTCATCTTAAAAATAAGAGTCCATTTCTCTGCTCTCAGACATTTTTGGGATGTAAAATCTTTTGACAGAAAGATACTTATAATTATTGTTTTGTAAGAGAAGACCAGAGACATATAGTATTGACAGAAGATACAAATTACTTGAATGATTTTATCTTAAGTTCTCTAAGTAGATGAATGACAAATTGTCATATGGTTTTGAGGTATTTTTCTTCCTGGAAGTTTAATCCCCCAAGTCTTCATAAAATACCAACACTGGGATGAAAGAGGTGGTTGAGTGGAAAACTTTTTAGTGTTTCTGTCTTGTGTTCACTAATACCAGTGCTTACCATCACTAGGAAGCAATGGTTATAAGAAAGTGTCTGTGTAAGATGGCACAGGACTTAATGCAATTCTCCCTTTGGTTATGTTGATCCATGCCACACATGGGATGTGGGTACATAAAGTCATTTCAGTTCCAAACAGTGGTTCCATCCAGTTTCATGGACTGCTTTAACAGCATTATCTAGTAATGCAGGCTGTAGTTTCTATCAAATATTTTCATGGACTTTTTATGTAATGCCTTCCTAGCAAAGTCCCTAGAATTGGGAAATATGAATACTTCACAGCCAGTTTAAGAATATCATGCTTAAAAGCTGGCTTTTAACAGGACAGTAAATATAACTAACTCTCAGAATCTACTTGCATAAAAATAACTAGACAGAGTGAATTTTTCTTTGAAGTTTTTTTATACAGGTATTCATAAGCTACAAAAGAAACTGTGGTAGTATGATAAAGGGAGAGAGGAGAAAATTCATCCAAGGGAATGGAATACTTAATACAACAGAGTAGTAAGTATCCTTTAGTACATAACAGAAATATATGTTAGTTACTGTAAATGTTTAATGTTTTTTTCACATGTAGAATATAATGGAATAGCATTTGCAGGAATTAAAAATACACTGCAGTTTCCTAGCTGAAACTTGTTTTTTTTTTTTCTCTACCACAGTTTCTATAGCTACTTGCTTGCATAGTTGCACAATTTTTCGAGTTAAGAAACCATAAACAATTTCCAGTGTTGAAATACTTAATGCTAGCTCTGTAACTTGTGGGAATCATGGAACCCAAGAGTTCCATGGAAAATGGAAGTGAATGAAAAGTGTAAAACAATAAGACAACTGCAAACTTATTTCTGGTACTCACCACTTTCCAGAACTCTTGTAATGATAGTTTATGTATCCACTCTAATTTTGGATGGCTGAACATACAGGAACTTGAAACCATGACTACTTTGTCTAACTGAATCTTAATAGCACAGTTTGGCTTGTCCTCATGTTATGATGCCTGGATAGGATTGCATGGTAGGGTGAAAATAAACCACTTTTGGAAGGAAAAATTGGATGAAAGTAACATTCCAGGTTTTATATGAGACTCTTGTGGCTATTTGCCAGCCTTTTCCAGGATTGCAGTTTCTGAGGAAGTGAGAGAGGGAAGTTCTTATATTTCACTTGTAAAACTTGCAACAAAATGATGGTCTGGTAAAATTCTTGGAGATCTGGAAAAAAAGTTTCCATTTTATGCCTGTCTTAGTGACTCTGGGATATCTGATCACCCTATGTGACTTTGCCCACACAGCAGAATAGGTATGGGATATTGGTAACTTTTCTTTTCAAGTATTGTTACAGTTTTTGATTTCTTCCCTCTTTTTTTTTTACGTAATCTTTGGGAAATTTTCCTGAGACACACTTAACATGGGTTTATACAAAATGCTGGAAATAGGTGGTTTCTCTTGTGGTCTGGGGCTCAACTGTTCACTTCTGTCAACAGAATCCACAATTTCACATGTGCAGCTCTCATGGGAAGCTTTCTGGACCTTGCTGTAAGAATATGGGAAATTCTCTGTACGGCTACAGGATAACACAAGCAGAGGAGCCACAGTTCAGCATGTTGCACCCTGTGGCCTTGATAATTTTCATCAGCTTTATCATCTGTTACAGGTTTGTTTAAGTTTCTAAACACATTACTAAGAAATTGCCAAAGAAAAATAATACCTGAATATTTGAGGTCTCATAAATGAAGACTACAATAGTGGTAAAATAGAAGTGTTCATACCAGTTAGTGAATTTTAGATACACGAGAGAAAAACACTGTAGCAATTGGTGTGAGATAAAGACTGCTTTTGGGATTTTGGTCTTTTCTGTGCTGTATAGGAATTGTAGTGAGAAGGACTTAGAGAAAAATTCCAATTCCAGTTAAGCAGAGAAGACTGGAAAGACTGTTCTAAACTTACATGCTGTTTTCTGGCAGCCCTTGTGCATTGGATTTTCTAGATTTCCGTTATCTTTCTTTATCTTCATTAGATTAAGGTCAGGGTGGGCAAAAATTTTACTTAGAATCTTTCTCCTTGAGAATACATAACAGTTTTATAAGTTGGACATAATCTCACAGGTTTCTGAATTTTAACAGGGGAAAAAAAAGGCAAAATGGGTGCTCAAAAAATTTCATAGTATAAATAATATCACACCATGTTTCCAAGCTTTGAATGTAACATTTATATTTTCATGTGTGGGTCTGACTCTTGTGATAGGCTGAATACTGTGGTTAAATTTTGGCTTAGAAGTTTGTGCCCTGGTTTCCATGAAGTAAGACTCAGAGCTACAGGGTTCTTAGTGATGGTTTTTGCAGTCACAAGTGATTGTAGTTCTTAAAGAAGACTGATACTGACAACACCAATTGTTTGAGCCTTTAAAAACATTAACAGGCGGTGTTCTTGCCCCCAGATTGTTGTGATGATGACAGTGAATAAACTTCTAAAGGAAATTCTGTCGGCCAATTTCCTTCTCTTAGTTTATCGTTATCTTTGGGTCACCTTCTAATGGGAAGGAAAAAATTCCCTGGGATATTTTAGAAGAAAAAAGTCTTTTGAAGGCAAGAAAAGACAGGTAAGAGATTGTGTGACATTTTATGTAGCAAAAGGTTACAACTGAGAGTGCTACAACACCTCCAGAAAGTCAAGAGTAAAACAGATTCTTGTTAATGGATGCCCTGGGGCAGCTTAGAGTAAGACACTGAATGGCTGGTGTTTCTAAATACCTGTAGGGTTTATTGCAGAACAATTTGGTTGCAGTAGTATGTAGCCATTTTGGTTATTACTGTCTATATTAATATGATAATATATGCTTTAAAAATGTATAAGGAAGGAACAAGTGTCAAATTCTCACCATTAAAAGACAAACTTACACCAGTTGGTAGTTGCAATTATGATGTCTGTTGGGCAAAGTGGTGGTTGCAGACCATCAGGAGGTGGGAGAAGTCATACAACACCCCCTAAAACACTACATCTATTGAGTTGTCATCAACTCAGGTTCAGGTGAGAATGGGAACGCCCAAGTACTTCTTTTGGGTTGGGGAGTTTTCACACTGGATGATGATTGTGGTTCATGGGACACTTTGGAAGCCTTTGACACCCTCTAAGACCTTAGAGGTGTCTGTGTCAGCCCAGTAGAGTCCATCATGGTCTGTCAGCAGAAATGAAAACCTTCAGGCTGAGTGTGAATGTCCCAGTTCTTCAGTGGCAAGGGAGCTGCCACAGCTGAGTTCTCTTTAGTAAGGACATGAAGGCATTCCCCAAGCCTCAGGGTTTCCCTCTTTTGTTGCCTTGTTCAACACCAGCTTTTAGGGGTGTGCTCACCCTCTGCACCTGGACAGGTGCTTTGCACATCGCTGGCTTGCTCCTGAATCTTTGAGCTATCAGCATTCCAATCTCTCTCCAGCATCTCCTGTGGATAGTTCTTCTCCCAGACCTGGGATGATTGGACAATAGCACCCCTTTATCTTATCTCAAGTGCCTGGCACTTTCCACACTCCAGTCAGTTGGCATAATGGGGTGGGGTGAGGTGGGCCTTGCTGGTTCAGATGAACAGCTTCTTTGCAGTTCACTAGAGTGGGCAGAAGTCCTCTGATGATTTTTACAGTGTTTAAGCCATTAACTATTTCAGTCTCTCATAGAGAGTTGATGTATATTTCTTTTAAAGATGAGATTCCAGCAAGAGCACATACTTCTTGTTATGTGAATTGTCAGAGCTGCCATTACACAGCACAGTGTTCAGGGTTCTTTCATGTTTCAGGTTTGAGTGCTAAAATTGCATATCCTTCTTGCTTCTTACAGAAGTAACCTGGATTGCAGAATTATCTTTGTGAGTAAACCAGAGTGTCTGTGTATCATTACTGGTGTACAGTAAGTTTATTTGGTCCATTATAAGATTTTTCTTTGTGTCCAGGATTTCTCTTGGTAGAAAACAAAAGGAAAAATTTGAAAAGTTTGTATATGTCCCTGGAACCTAGAAATAAAAACAAAGGCATAAAATATTGACTGTGGGGAACAGTTAAACTAAAATGGAAATTTTGTGATGCCTTACTGCCTTGCCTCACTAATTAAACCACAGGGAAGCAATCAGCAGAGATTTAACTTTTTTGGTTTGAATATTTCTTCTGAAATAATGTGATGGTTTGTGCTTGGCTAAAAGCAATATGTATTCTTGAATATGTTTGCATATTGCAGTAGAATCAAATCTTCCTCTTTTGTTATAGTACTTTTGAGAGGCAGCAAAACTTTCCTAGGTTTATTTTGGACACCAAAAATCCTTTCCCACCTCAGCAGTGGTAGAATACAGAATTATATCTATTTTTTAGGAGAGTCCTGAGCTTTCATCTGCCAATCAGAATGGATTTTTGTTGAGAGACCTTTATTTTACATTCATTGAAACAGTAAGAAGTCCTGAAATTGAAACTGAAGATTCCCATCAAGTTGACTTTTTCTCATTACCCAGCTTTTTTTTTTTTTCCCATCCTTCTTACATTCCCCAACTATATACCTTGCAGCCTGTTTATGGTCCTCTCCTTTTGGCAAAACCTAAGATTCTAGCTCTGAATGATTCTAGCTTTAGGCATGCCAGTCATTTGGGACTGGGTATATATTTGCTTTCCCTTATTGCTGGACATGCTCCTGTCCTGTCTTGCCCCCACTCCCTGTGTTCAGTGCATGAGAACACTGTGTACCTGGAACTGTTTCAGTTCTGCCTCAACACCTGACTGGTAGCTGGGGCTTTGTTTGCTGACAGTGTGACTTACCTTCCCAAACTTTTTCATTATAACCTCATAACTGCTGTACTCTGCAATTTTTTCTGCTTCAGCAATGGCAGAAAATGCTGTTGTACTGCAGTGGTGATGTTTTTTGCTTGGATGAGGATATATAATTGGTGGGGTTTTTTACCCCAGAAAGATTTTACAGTCTAGGTAGGCTTTAAGTTCTACAATCAAATCTTCTCTCACTTCTCTCCATCTTCTTCCTCAAGTCCTGGAAAATTCACAGGATATATCCACAATCCACAAAGCTGGTTTTAAATACATTCTATCTGATGTCTTTATTGTGGATGATATTACGGACACATCTAAAAAATTGCACTAATTTATATATGTCAATAGAAAAAACCTTCGAACTTTTATTTTGTGGGGGAAATCTGCTTTTTTGTTTTCTTGCATCTGTTCCTGGTAAATAATCAGGTAGTGATTGCTCATAGGATAAGGACAGTTGTCAGCTCATCTACATTCTAAGTAGTCTGTTTCTAGAACTTTATAGTTGCACTCTGGAAGGAAAGGAATATTCCTCTTGGTTCTCTAAGTTATGCTTAATGATGCAGGTCTGAGTGGTACTGCAAATAGTGTAATGTGCAGGACATTTTAGCACTTGCTTTCAAGTAATCTGAAGGATCTGAAAGATTCTTTACAGACTCAAGAGTCAACCTTTGGTGTTCAGATATTTTTACTCTGAAAGATAAAAAGAAATCTTGATTATTTTTTTTTCATTTTCTATAAAAGACAAATCATCAAACCATAAGCCTATTTAACCTCAGGACATATTTACACCTTTGGAATATAAAGGAGGGTTTAGGGGTTTTGTTGTTCCAGAATACCTTCTGGTCTTAATTTTCAACATTATCTTTTCAGTAGCTTCTTTCAAGGTGTGACGAGAAACCATGAATAATTTCCTCTGTTTTCACCATCTGTGCTACCTTCTGCCTCTCTTCCATCTGATGACAGACTAGCTCAGCTTCATCAGATCTTTTTATATGCTAATATGAACCAGAGTCTTTAATTTTGTTGTCCATGGCTACAGTGTTCAGTAATTTTTATTTTTTGTCTTCACATCAAATTTCAGGTCTCTTTTTACAGTAATTTCTTTATGCACCTGGTGGTACTTCTCAAAACTGAGATCCATAGAACTAAATTATCTGCACAGACCCATTACTCTCAAGCAAAAATGCAATGGTGATTCATCCTAGATTTGCAAGAGAAGGTATTTATTCTTAAAATTCAAATTCAGGAAAGTAGTCCCACTTCTGTAATTCTCCAGTATAGGAAGGGGACAGTTATTTTATTCTCATCCTTGAAATTATCTGGAATTTCAGAAAAAAATCATATTACTGTTGATGGGACTGGCTGTCTTTTAGCAGAGACCTGCCTCTGCTCATCTGCGATGGCCCGTAACTCTTTTGCTTGAGTTACTGGCTTCTAAAATATAAGATCAGTTGGCTCAGGTTCTGTCAACTACTTTATGGTTCTTCAATTTTTGGGGTTTTTTTGGGGTGTCATTTGTTTGTTTGTAGTTTTGAGTTTGTTTGTTTGTTTCAGGGACAGTAGATGAAAATAAAGAAAAAAATCACTTATATTTGAATAGCCCCTAGTGTTCAGGGCAGGGTAGAAACCTATTAGAGTTTTTTTCTCTTCAGGAGTCTTTTCAGGCTGTGGAAAGTTGGACAGAGTAGTTAGACAGTCATCCTCCTACTGTGAGGAGCTCCTTTCTAGTCTTTCTTGAAAAAAAAGCGTTCAGTTTGTTCTGGGTTTTGGGGTTTTTTTTTTGTTTTTTTTTTTTTGTGGGGGTGTTTTATATCTCTGTCAGCAACAAATCTCAAAATAACATCTCTATCTGATCTTTGATCTGATGAAGAATTATTTACCTATTCTAGTCCACTCACCCTTTCTATTCCAGGGTGAATGCTGGGTGTCTGTCAGGGTTAGGGTACTGATGTTCTTGTACTTGTCAAAAGCATAAAGGGCTCTATGAGAGAATGCACTAAAAAGCCTTCTGGTTTTCTCTCTTGTCTGAGTATCCAGACTTTGGACTTTCTGTTGGAGCTAAAGAAGCTCAGCCATCCCATTGTCTGCCCCATATTCACTTGTCAGCGTTACCTTGGTGCACCAGCCACACATGTTCAGTTCACTGTTCTCAAAGGTTCTCTCCGCTGAATTAAATTGCTTCCAGCATGGAAGACCAACAGAAACAAACCAAGTAATGACCAGGGCTAGGACTGCAGGACAGAACCTCAGTGGAGTTAACAGCATTGCCATTCATGATCACATCTCTTCAGATTGTAACATCATTCGGAGAGCAGGTGAAATTGAAATTCACACTCAGGATTGTCACTGCCACTATTACTTTTTTAGATAAAGTCAAGTCCTATAGCTTTCCCCCTTCCCAAGCAATTCTACTTTAACTAGGGAATGTAGTTTTATGTAGCCTCCCATTCCTAGACCATTCTTTCATGGTCAGGATCATAAGCGGGGGTCATTTTGTCTTCACAGGATCAAGTCAGGACCATGTTAGAAGCAAAGCAACACTGTCTGTAAAGGCTGCTAAACAGAACAATGATTTATGACATGTCTAGAGTGGAACTTGCCCAGAATGGTGAAATTCATCAGAGCTCTGGCAACCCTCGAGAGTCTCCACTGCAGATAGTTGTGAAGCTCTTCTCTGCTGAGAACAGAGCCAACAGGCTTTGAGCTGATATTCAGCAAGAGTTATGGCATCACAGAGGAATCTGGGGGTTGCTGCTGGGTTTCTAAGATTGATCTGTGAGTCAATTGGTAGATTTGAGTCTTAAAATGAGGACTGTGACACCTCTTTCCAGGTCACTGAGAGTAATGCACAGAGGTGTTTAAATATACATTTTAAATGGAGAAAGAAAATATTCATAGGTTGCACCGAAGGGCAAGTCTTTCTGAGAACTCCGAGTTCTGTAGCAGAGCCAGGGCTCAGATGACACAGCACCTGTATCTGAAGTATGTGTGAGGATGTGGTGTGAACACACGCTGTGGGTAGCGCAAAGGTTGAAAATTCTTAACTGCCTGGGAACATGTGCAATTACAATATAAATATGCACATGAACAACACTTCTAAGAAAGTAAATCACGGCTAAAGAAGAGAGATTTGAGGAAAAAAATTACTGAGGATAGTCATTAAAATCTTCCACACTGATGCTATGTAGCACTGAAATGTATTCAATTCAGATATCTTAGAATTATCTGTATTTGAAAATTCTGAAGAAAATAACTTCAAAATTCATTCATGTTTAGCTGTTGTAAGACCTTCTTTTTAATGCTTTCTGAAAAGGAACAAGTAGAAACAGAAAAAAAACCAAGATAAATTGACTCCACATAAATGTTTGACTTGTATATTTTTCTTCTCTCCAATTATCTTATGAACATAAATTATTATGGGGATTTCTGCAATACTAAGAAATCAATAATTATTTTAAAAATCCCAAAAACTTGTAAGATCAGTAGTGAGGGGTTCTGAACACTTAGACCTTTCTAGCATACCAAGAGATTTTTGTCCAAATAGTAACTTAAGCATACTTGTTTTTCTTTCAGTGTGCTTTCTGTTGAAATTATGGATCCAGTCAAAATAATCTATAAAACTATGATCAATTTTCTTGGAGAAACTGAGAGACAGCTGTATCATGGAGATACAGCTACTAGAAGATAGGAGAGGAGTATCTGGAATCCTAGTCAAGCCAAAAAGGGAGGGTCTGGGGAACTATCTTTACTTTGACATCTGGAAGAACTTTATTTATCAAGTTTTTATTATTCATCAGGTGTTTAGACTGCAAGTTCTAAAGTTAATATTAAGTTTTCAAGAATGACCCTTATCAAATTGCTCCAATTTCCTCCTGTGTCTGAGTAACCAACCTGCAGAAGATGGATACAGCAGATGTGATATATTTGACTGCAGTAAGACTTTCAACATTGAAGCTTAAGCAAATCATGCAATGGAGTGAAAGCTTACTGCTGGAAAAGATAAACCTGGAGTCATCATCAGTTATCTCATGTCAAAATAGGGTCATCTGGGGGTCTGGTCCATTTTTGTTCAGTACCTCATTAATTCGCAACATTATTTGTGGAATCTCAGAGTTTGCTATTGTCTGAACCTGCCTTATCTCAAAGGACAGAATTATTGATACACAGAAGACTGTAAATTAATGTGATGCCATTCAGTAAAGGCAAGTATAAAGTATTGCACTTACAAACGTGAAATCAAATCCACAAATATAAAATTGATTATAAGCCACTGAAATACTGCAGAGAACAATGGGGTTTTAGTGTAGCTACTAAACCAGTAGTAAGCTAAGAAGATAAGTAATACTGTGGAAGTGAAAGGGAAGAAGGGAAATGAGGGTGAATTAATACACTATTATCCAAGCCAGGAGAGGTATGTCCTCCTGCTGAAGGTATACTGTGTCCAGACCTGAGCAACTTTAATAAGCAATGGAGGAGAATGGCAAAAACATATAGAAAACATGACTTTACAGGTATGTAATATTGGAAGAGTTGGGTTTAGAGGAAGGTTGAATGGACATGATTTCTTCAAATGTAAAATACTGTTACGAAAAGATTATAAGCTTCATCAATGAAGCACAAAGAAATCAGCTTCTAATTTGTGGTGGAAACCCCTCCCAAGTATTCTGAAAATAAAAGCTTTCTACTAAAGTAATATCAGTGATGCTAAATTGTGGAATTTCATTCGCTGGGAGTGTTTGAGAGTAATGTAAATGAACGGATCACAAGATGACCTCCTGCCACTCTGGTCTGCACTTCTTGGTTTTACATTGCCAAATGCACACAGATTTGTTTCAAACCTCAGCTGTCACTGTGTTCAGCACTGATGGGACTCCCAAAGGAAAAACAGCATGTGCCAAAATATATGTGTTCCTGGGAAATTCACTGATGAAGTAGGCCTCAATGTAAATACTCATGAAAGAGGAAAAGTTACCAAATTTCCCCTTGGAGCAGGTCCATGAATAGAAGTTCAAATGCAGAAGGTCCCAGTTTGAAATAGAAAGAGCCAGGCAACACAAAGATAGCAAAACCCCAGACTGTTCCAGATGGGATACAGTGGCTGCCAGTTCAAATGGAGGGGCAAACCACTGTATTTTGCATATCAGATTAATAGCTCCTTGTTCATGCACTTGATGGTCAGACATGCAGTCACGAGTATGACTCTTGTGTTTTGCACAGTGACCTCATGCCCACCCTACTGTCATGCTGGGTGTTTGCATTTACATTGTTACTAACATTGATAATTAAATGTATGGATCTTGGAAGAATTGAAATACTTGACATAAAATCCTGTTATCTGGTTTGCATTTAGGCCAAAGAAATTGCTTTTACTTCACACAGAGATCTGTGGCTGCCCAGTGTTTATGTTTTCTCCCTGGTTCTTTTTTCTTAGTGATTTAAACAAACGTGGGGCTCGAACCTACATTTAATGCTTCTAATGGGATAAGGGCCATTCTTTGGCCTATTGCAGTGGAATCTCTCTGTTGATACTGATACTGATACTCTGTAAAACATAATGCTACTCTGGGAGGGCTTCTGGGCCATGTAACTCCCAAGTTGTGACTGGCAATTGTTCGAGTGTGTAGCAGCTACAATTTCACTTGATAAATGACCAATTTTAGTGCCCAAGATGCTCCCATTGGTAGTATTACAAAGGTAGCCCAGCATGAGACATGCTAGTTCATAAGAATTCCTGAGAGGGAGAATGATATTTTCCATTTTTACAGATGGTTAGAAACATAAAGGAGTGAAATGACTTGCAGAGGTCGCATACAAAGTCTGTGGGAAATTTGGGCTAAGAGCTATGTCTTATAGTTCCCAGTTCAAAGTCTTAACCACAAGATCGTATTTCCCCCCACATCAGTGAAGCCCTGTTTCATCACCTTCAACAGCTGATAAATTACTGGTTTGAGCTGCTTAAATGCCAGAACTTTGAAGGGAAAGGTAAGAAGTTTTTGTGGCTTTTAGGTATTTTCATGGACACCTTAAATCATTCACCAACTCTATAAAAAATTTAATGAAATTAACTTTCTTTCCTGAATTGTAATTAGGTGCTTAAGAAAGCTGTGGAAACCATCAGTTGATAAAAAAATTTCAAGTACATATCAGCAGTAGTTCAGAGACTAAGAGATAGTGAACTAATACTTCTAAAACTTGAAATTGATTACATTTATAAAGCTCTTTTTTTTCTCTCCAGAAAACAGAAGAATGTCTATAAATATCTCTTCAGCAAAATATTCAGTTGCTTAAAGGCTTCTATCTCTGAAAATCTCTTTGGAAGTGTGCTTCTTTTGAGACCTTTTTCTGTGATGATTACATCAAATTGCCACACAGTAACCTTACATTTACCTTCAGGTCCCATGTGACCGTGTCTCAAAGATAAGGACAGATATCCAGTAATTGATTATGTCACGTAATAATTCCAAGTAGACCTCCACTGAAGCCCTTAGGCATTTGGTTTTGGGTATGTCTGTTTCAGTCTGATGCCTTTAGGTCAGCTCATGCAGATGATGAGGATGACTGAAAATTCTGTTTGAAGCTTCAGGAGCAGTCAGGTTGCAAAGGTGTAGGTGTCAGTACAGCCTTACATATTCTCCGTGGCTGTCTTCTACACTGAAATCGTGCTGGACAATCTTCTTTGGTGTTGGTGCCCAACTTAAGAGAATGAAAGTTTGCTTAGGTCTTGCTCACATGCTGCAGTCATGCTTCCCCCTTGTACTACAGAGGTAGCGTTTTTCAGGATTGGAAAAATGCTGGATCACCTCAGGACAACATCCACTCCCTCTCTAACCTTTAGTAACTGCATGATATAATGCCCTCAAAGATAGCACTTACAGAGCTGTTTTTCCTTTATAAGCCTGAAACTTGTATATCAATAGGACCTGCTGTTTTTGTTTCTTAGTGAATGACTTCCATTGGAAAATCTGATTGATGAAGAAATTTAGGTCACAGAACTCTTGGTTTTAGTGGCAGTCCTCCTTTCTTCTGTCATTTACTAAACTCCGTTGACCATGTCTATTATTTTTGACACAATCATAGTCCTTTTTATCCTTTGCTGCATATAGTTCTGAAGGAGAAACCCCCACTTTTTATTCCTAGTATAAAAAATATTTTTAAATGCTCCTCATTACTTATTTACATATTTATTGGTAACCCCCTGAAATCATATATGAGGTTATAAATGTTATAAATACACGGGATTTAATGAGAAATAACAGTAACTAATAAACCCCAACATGGAATCTAAAAAAAAAAAAGTTCTCAAAGCTGACCTACTTTTTTGTTCTCCCTGCTTTTAGTGAATTACATGCTTCCTATGATAATATTTTATTGTTACTTTATGCTTGGCAGGAATTGTGTTACTGAAGGTGATTCATTCATAATTTTCCTAGCAATTGAACCTGCAAAAGGAAGTTTTAAAGAAATACTTTTACAGCTAATTATCTTCTTTTTCCCTAGAAAATGTTAAATTTAGTCTGTTATGGGAGGTATAGTTATCAAGGACTAAAATCCTTTATTTTCCATAGGTTAGGCAGTGTGAAAAATATCTAAAATGGAGGGGGAAAAAAGAGAAAAATAACTTATATTCTGATTGAGGTGCAAGGCCAGCTGGAACTAGCATTTTATATTTGTAAATACTGTGGAATTATAAAAGGGATTTTTAGCTCTTTCTTAAAACCCCTCAGAGAGACTAAAGAGTAAATCTGTTCACCCCCTTCTTGAGTTCACAAGACAAGTAAGTCTTACATACCTTTGTTATAATAACTCTGCTTTCTTTGTTGTAGAATTTGTGACTGCATTCACTTTCTACACTGCAAATACACTTTCTTCTGTTCAGCTTCTTTCTTACATGGACACTACTTTTTTACCTCATTCTTCGTGTATTCCATGTTTTCATTACCTGTGATTCCTTGCATAAAACCTACTTTTCTTCCCTTCCTCTGGCACAGTAATTTTCTTCAGAATTTTCTTGTGTGTGTGTGTACATGATATCACTTACTCTTTTTGTTCTGCATATCCTACTTGTCTCATTTTTCCACTTGTAGTCACATTTCCATTATTTTGTGTCAGGGTGTTTGTCACATCATATTTTTCAGTGGAAGAACAATAAATCCTGAAGTACCTGCTTTGTTTCTCACTTTGATGCCGGGCTTCTAAGGTTTTTTTTTTTTCTATTTGAAAAATTTTGGTTATTTTTAGGCTCATAACTAACAAGTCTGCTTCCTTCCAGGACTGCCATATTCCAGGAAGTTTCTGCCTTTGGATGTCTCTCCAGAAGTGTTCCCTTTCCCCTTACAAGTACTGTTCAGTCACCTTAATTTTATCTTTTCGGAATATATTCAGAAAGTATTCAAAACTGCCAAAGAAACAACATACCATTAAATATTAGTGACTGTCTGTGTCAGATATTCAGATTAGGATAATTGTTTTCATGCTATCAATAAACTGCTATTTGCATGTTGGATGTGGTGTGTACATAACACAAAGATTTTATGTATATGTCTACTACAAGGGTCCAAACTTCTACCCTTTTTAACTCTAAGTATAGCTTTTTCTTCTAAATTAAACTTTTAAACTTAGATAGGTGCATGAATTAAAGTAATTCAGTCAAAAAAAATCAAATCTCCAAGGAACTCTATTTGAATGACTAAGGAATCAGATTTACATTGGAATTTAGAATTTAGTTTTATAGGCATTGTGATGTCTTATTACTTACAGGATGAGGTCCAACCAAAACTTCCAGCTTTTTCTGAAAGAATGATAAGTGCAACGTTGTGATAATGAGAGCAAAATGGGAATTTAAGTAAAGATGAGTAAAAAATGTCTCCACATGTGTAGCACCTTCATATCTGCTGGGTAAAAATGTCTATGTGTTGTAAACCAGCTTTATAACAAAAGTTGGACTGAATTTATATATTTGGCATGTGATTTACTCAGCCTTCTGTTACATATTTTGAAAAGTACTAATGGGACATTTACTTAATGCATTTTACACAAGCTTTTTAAACTCAAAGAGGTAAATCCCTAGCAGTTGCACTGTATTCTCATATACTTACGGGGAGAAATACAAAAGCACTGGGAAGATACTTTTCCAAGAAGTTGTGAAATGTAGCTATGTAGCTTGACTAGTCTTTCCAAAATTGCCTGCCCATCACTTTATTCCTGTATATATTAACTCATGTAGACACTGAATCTGAGCTTAAAAACTACTTACATGTTCATATTCTTAGTCTGTTTTTATTTCTTGAGGTTTGGGTGTTTTTTTGTTTCTTTTGGTTTTGTTTGGGTTTTTTTTGGGGGGGGGAGGTTTGTGGGTTTGTTTTGTTTTGTTTACTCTGGTTCTTGAATCAAACCTCTTCTACCCTAATGAATGGAAAATAAGGATCTCTAGTAGTTAATCTCCTGCATAACAATGTCCATGAGAAACATTTCCTCCCAGTTCCACTGGGAACTGAGGTGTCTGTGTGTCTTTCTGATGCTGTGTGAGACTGTCTTTTCTAGATGCATTAATATGTTACAGGTGGGTGTGAAGCTACTGGTCTGAACAAGGCAGAAATCTCAGCAGCAGCATCTGGTGTTGAGCACCAGTTCTTCTCCAGTCTCTGCTCTCTACATTGGTTACAGCAGACAGTCATCACATTCCTTCTCTTCAAGTACTGCACAGATTTCTAAACGGTCACAAAGAGCTTGTGGATGGGCAATGAGGTTGACAGAAAATATGGCTGAAGGACACTCTTAGAGGTTTTCTAAGACACTGAATTTCCCTGGGGTGCTGGTATTTGATGTAACCAACCCAGCTCAGTTCTGTGGGGTGCCTGAGTGAGAGGGTCCATCTGGGATGGAGGTTGGGCTCTCTACTCCAGGTGAAAGAAACTTGCACAAGACTGAAAACACAGTTCCAACCTCATTGTTTTTTAAAGGCCAGATACACTGCTTTGATCTTTTACAGTCTAATGTGCAGAAAATACTTAGTCTTATGTTACTTCAGTCCTCCCTTTTTCTTCCTGTGTCTCTCTCCCCCTTCAGAGCACTACGTCTCCTCTCAGGACAAGAGAAAAATAGGGTGACAGGTGTAACTCCAATAGGATATGCAAGTTCTGTATTGAGAAACAGTGCATCAAAGCGAACCTCCATGCCAAAAAATATGAGGAAAGCTGTTCTAGGAGCATGTAACATGCTGAGATTAGATGGAGGGAGTACCACCCAAAGCTGATCTTGTACTCATCCATCAGCATCAGATACTGCAGCTGTTAGCAAGAGGTGGGCTTCAGTGAGGCAATATTGCTGGTCCTGTGTCTGCTCAGATGCAAGATGGTAAGTATCTAAATTTTTTGCAGGTTTACAGTCTAGTTCTTATAAAGAGAAGAAGAAGAAAAAAAACCCCACAAACAACTCTGTGTGAGCTTTTGAAGTTCTGCCATCAGTAGTAAAATGTAAGAGCTGTTTCAGGCTGTTAGTTTTAAGGAGAAATACCTGATCTATTCATAAAACTGTTAAGTCACAGGGTGTAATTTGTGGTGATACTTACTAGAAATTACAGAAACACACTCTTTTTGGCAAGTAATGCAGTTAGTTTCATTGTTTCAAATCTGGATAGGCCTTGTTGCTTCACATAATGTCATTTTCTCTATCCATTCATTGTGTTCTTGTGAAATAAAAAGTAAAGTACTGTCTCTATGGCAGCTAACAGCAGTAAGTCCACTGCAGAGCTTCCTGTGCAATTAATTTTTCTCAGTTTGGCCCTATTTATGGTTCTTGCCCAGTGCAGTGACTGGCCTTTTAAAATATTTTTTATTCAAGAAAAGCAATCAACTGTAATATAAATTAGTCTCCGTTACCGTGAATGACTCCAAAAGTAATTGCATTTGTTTGTTTCATCCTTTGCTTTCTCCTTCAATTTACCTTAGCTAGTGGCTCACACAATCAGTGGCTGTTGCAATATCAGCTTGTTTTTTATTGAAATACTGTTTGCATTTGGCTCATACACTTTAGAATTGTGATAACTTAATGGCTGTTCTAGAGAGGAATATGGTAATGAGGGTAAAACAAATTTGATTTCAAAGATCCAACATTTTCATTTATCTGTAGAATCAGAAAATACTGATCCTTTTGCAAAACAGTAGTTTTACAGAATACATTTGTGAAAACATTTTTCTGTACAAAATTCAATGCCAGTGTTTTCTTTTGCCATGCAACAGTTGCATTCTGCTATCCCTCTTCTTTACAGCTTCCAGTAAAAGCTGTGTAAATCATTTCTTGTAAGTAAGCAAGGGCAGTGGTACACACAGGAAGAGATTCTTATCCACAGCTAATTCTCATTAGCAAATAATAATTTTATCCCTTTCCCATGTTTCATTAATTGATCCAGACTGCAAAGTGTTCTATGGAAGAATCCTTAACACACACTAGACTGTTTAGAGAACATGTTTCACTTTCCAGAGTCAAGCACAAATGAGTTCTATCAAATGGTGCTTTTCTCACTGCGCTACGAGCAAAGCGTTTGGTGTGTCAAAGCGGCGTTCTCTGTAGGTTTTACAAGCCGTGTCGCTCGTTGGGAGTGAAGTCCGCAGCTATCAGAGCGGAGCTCGCCGGGGCACGGGAGTTCCGCGGGGCACGGGAGTTCCGCGGGGCACGGGCGTTCCGCGGGGCACGGGCGTTCCGCGGGGCACCGGAGTTCCGCGGGGCACGGGAGCTCCGGGAGGCACGGGCGTTCCGCGGGGCACGGGCGTTCCGCGGGGCACGGGCGTTCCGCGGGGCACGGGCGCTCCGCGGGGCACGGGCGCTCCGCGGGGCACGGGCGTTCCGCGGGCACGGGCGCTCCGCGGGGCACGGGCGCTCCCGGGGCACGGGAGTTCCGCGGGGCAGGGGAGTTCCGCGGGGCACGGGCGCTCCGCGGGGCACGGGAGTTCCGCGGGGCACGGGAGTTCCGCGGGCACGGGAGTTCCGCGGGGCACGGGCGTTCCGCGGGGCACGGGCGCTCCGCGGGGCACGGGCGCTCCGCGGGCACGGCGCAGGCAGCAGGGGCGGGCGGCGTCGGGAGCGCGGTGCCGTGCGCGGCCGGCCCGGAGGGTGGCACTGGCCCTCCACGCACCGCCTGCCCCGGCCCGGCGCCGCGTCCTGCCCGTGCTCCAAGGCAGCGCCCTCGGTCACGTTTGTGTCAAAATATTGGCACCGGTTCTGCAAGCGGCTCCCGAATGGTTTCGGTGCGATAGACCCAGTGCTGTTTGCCCGGGGGTGAGTAAACAAACCCCAGCCTGCTCTCTGCGTTTCCCTTACCTGGAGACGGCCAGAGGGACTCCTGCCGCCTGTGGGTGTGAGCCTGCCGCTTTCTAACTGGGATAAGATTGGGAGCTGGGCCATGTGTTATTAAGGGTGACACGCAAGAAAGGCCAGGCTTTGAAACCTCTCTTCTACATGAGAGAATCCTCTTGTATCTCTGTTTCCCCCCGACCCCGGTGTGGAATTGTTTGTAGGTGTATTTGCAACTTTCATGCATAGCCTACTCAAAAACAAATTGCAGAGTTTAAATATGATTGTCACTAAAACTATTTTGCTGTCACATACTTGACTGCAGGTCGTCTTGATCTGTTGCGTTGAACTACTCAGTTAACAGGACTGTGGACAAGAGCTTTGTACAGAGACAGTAAATGGGCCAGGGAAAGTGGTGAAAATGTCGAAGATTTTTCTGGTGTGTTCTGAAGGGACGATGACAATGGTATAGAATAAAGAAATCCCACATCTTCAAGGAAAGTTAAAGAATTAATGTTAAAAATTAACAATATTGGGCACTCAACTTTGGCCTTGCTGTTTATCTTTGAATAACAAAATTTTAAGAACAGGGTGAATCTCTAAGGGAGGACCTAGTTTAAGCCCCCAGTTCTGATCATAGAGCATTGTCAAGTCGAGGAATTAGTTAATCCTGAAAGAGGAAAAATGTTTTCCTTTCTTAATTTACATTTTAAAAAACATGTTTGTTTGTTTTCCTGCACAGCTCCCCACGCCTTGTAAATTGTGAATTTCTATTTTGGCTGTGCATGATAAGGAAATCGGTTTCATTCTACAAGTGTGTTAATCATCCTGTAGTTTAAAAATATCAAAGTGTAAACGCTGTAGTTTCTAAAGGGGTTGACCTTAAAATAATTACAGTGATCTGACCGTTGCAGCTCTTTAATTTTATAACATTAACTGTGGGTTTAAAGTGACTTACTGTTGTTTCACCCCAAAATGCGCGGCAGGGTGAAAAAGTTTTGACGGTGAAAATTGGTGGCAATTGCAGTGGATTGTTACTGGTTTAGAAGATCTCGATACTCTGATTACAACCCCGAATGTGCTGCTGTTAAGAGTTGGGTAAAATACACACAGGAAAAGGAGTATTTTAAGGACTGAGGCGTGCTGATTTGCGGTAATGAAATATTTCACTACTGGGCTGTCGGGGTTAAACGCCGCTTGCACGAAGCTGGAACAAGCCCTGCGCTCCGGGCGCTGAGACAGTAGCGAGGTTCGGCCACAGGAGGCACAGCCGGTGTGCGCTGCGCGGAGCTTTCCCTAATCCCTGCGGAGCTGGCGGGATGCAGATCAGCTCTGGGCCGTGTCCTTCTCTCCCCACCCCCCGGCCCGTCCCAGCGTTTGCTGACCCTTCTTGTCTTCTGATCGCATTGGTTCTCTGAGAGGGCGCGCTTCTGCTTGGGCAGGGCAGCGTCAGTATTAAGAGATCAGGGCTGGCTTTCTCCCAGCCTACGTGAATGGATTTGGTGTCAAGGGCAAGGAAAGGCAGCTGCTGCTGCCCCAGAGCACCACCCACCCACCTGTTCGCGAGGGAAAGTGTTACCGAACCAGGTGAGGCTCCTGCCTTTCACACTAAGAGTCCCCAGAGCACAGAAACCCTAAACACGCTCCCTCAGGCCCAAAGCGCAGCGCCTGCCACAGCTGTACTTACCCTAAGCACCAGGGACGTTTCTTTCTTTCAGATTACAAGTGACTCTCTTAAATTCCCAAGTAGGACCCACAATTTAACTTCTCATTTCAGGGACGTTTATGCCTGCGCTTAAATTAGAATGTCATCTGATAGGCACAGTTCCCACAACCACTGTCTTATGACAACTACACATATTTAATGAATAGTGGCTCCATAGGGTACACTTAAGTGTCCCTGGAATAATAAGGGATATTGCATCGCTTCTGAGGGCAAAAGAGAAAGAAGAAATAAACCGTTTCTGGCTTTCAGGAATTTAGATTCCTATTTCAAACTTAATTTAATTCTTACGGAGAGAGTCCCTGTAGGAGCAGCCAAAGTTTAATCAGTAACACAACAGCGATTTAAGTCAATTCTCAGTATCTTAGTCATATGGAGAAGCTGCTGCAACTGATTAGAAAGCCCATTACATTGAAATATTGCATGGAAGCATGAAAATTCCAGTGAGGAAAGGCAACAGTCACTTCATCATTTTAGATCCCATGTTAACGCATCACCAACTCTCACATTCAAAGCCTTTTTAGAGAAATTTAATAGTTGGGGCACTAATAACCACCCACAACCCTTAATTCTGAGTGATTATTCCAAGCACAAATTAACAGATCTGGGCCATTACTACCCCAACTGAATCATTCAGAGGGGTGGGAGGGAAGAGAAAAGGCAATACTCTATGGGAATGCCTCAGGATTAACAGCTTTTGTACATTTCCAAGCACTTTTGTCAATAGCACCCCTTCTGTAATAAATTCCTTTTCTCATTCCTTTCACACTGTTTACAGGCAGATGACTTAGAAGATTGCAATATACGCTCAAATAAGATTTTCCAAGTTACAAGAATTATTCACTTCAGGTAATTTTATTCTTTATAGTCTCTACATATTTGAATTTTTACTTGATAAATTCATAACAAGGTATAAGTATTAGAAAAACCAACAAAAACAACACAAATCAAAGCCAACAGTTGGTCCCCAAAGAATAAAGCAAGCAATCAGTTCAATAAACACACTTGATTTATTTTGTATAAAAAGGGTTAAGTTTACAACTAAACTTTTATAAAAAGTTTAGCATGATTAAGTACATCATTACACTTTTTGCAGAAATGTGTATTTCTGCCACTATACAAGAAAACTCTAATTAAAGAGTTCACAAGGTTTCACTCATATATATATATTTATATATAAATATATACACAGCATTCAGTCCTAGGTTTGTGTCAAAAAGGTAATTTCTGACCACAGACTTTCCTAAAAAACTGAACACTGGATCCTTCCGGTACTCACGCTCCACCTTTGGAAAAAAAGGCAAAGTCTGCTTTAAAATGGGCAACTCCTTGTGAATTTTTGTTTCGCTCCCCACGTTGGGAATAGTATATAAAGGAAGCCTTCCAACTAGGGAAAGGGTATTTAAGAGTCTCTTCATAAATAATTAGGTTCAGTCCAAGTTGAAAAATGGGGTGGGGATAAAGATCAATCTTGATTTGTTTCTTCTTTATTCATTTTAAAAGTTCCTTTTACTTGAACGTGAATTTTCCCCTCCAGATACAGCTGAAAAATAAATTCAGCACCTCAAAAAAGAAAAAAAAAAATCCTGTAGACATTTTCTTGTGCAAAAGAAAAAAAAAATCTCATCAGTGGAACACCTGCAAGAGATTGAAAAGAGGCGTATTTAGGAGAATGCTAACAGGGCAGAGATCCGGACAGACTGGCGCCAGAGAGGAAGCCACAGTTTGAACATTTAACCAAACACTCAGAGATTGGGCAAACCCTGGCGTCCAGATGCAACACATACAAGCTCACACACTCGCTCTCAAGAGCACAAATTGAACATAAAAATAACATACACTCCAGGGAAAGGCTAGAAAGAGGATTCTCAGTCCAATCTTTATTTAGATCTCTGTAAACGCAATGCTCAGAGGCGCCAGTCTGCCTCTTAGAGCAATTATTTGATTAAAAGCAGTAACTTATTTAACTGATAGCGCAGACAATCCCACATCACAGAATTCAAGGAATTGTGCCAAGATTCCCAACTTAATCAGTCACTTTGGCCCAGGAAGTTAAGACTCCAAGAACAGATAAGAATTTGCATTAAGCAGCGAGCAGGATCAGAAGAACCTGTGCTGCTGGGTGAACCTTAGCGACACACACACACTTAGGACCTCAAGATTCAGTTATTAGTCTCATTTCTTACTGATTACAAAGCCACCTCCTAATCAACTTTTAGGGTCTATTTTTAGCATTTGCCATCACGCCTCCCATTCCCCGGGGAGGCAGTTTTTACCCGAAGTTCGGGAAAAAGGCGCACTGCACTCACCGTTTGATTCAGCCACAAAGTGCTTTGCTGTCACTTGACATGAGCTCTGAGGGGAACTCGGACGCCTGCGAGAGAAGAAGAGCAGGGTAAGGGCGAGGTGGCCGAGCGCTCTCAGGGAGGCCGGAGCGGATTGTCCCGGCTCCCGCAGCGCTGCGCCCGGGGCCAGCCCCGCCGGGGAGCGAGCGCACGGCGGGCGCTGTCACTGCCGGCCGCAGCTCGGCGGCGAGCGGGGCGCGGGGGAGGCACTTACCTGTAGCGAGAGGATGCTGATGTCTGTGTTGAGGGTGGTCAGAGGAGTCCTGGAGGAAGGGTTCTGCCCGGGTCTCTGGTGGTGCAGGCTGACGATGCTGGGGTGCGAGTCCAAGGCGATCTGCAGGTCCAGGATGTAGTCGATGACGTGCTGCAAGATTTCCATCTTGCTCACTTTCTTGTTCTGCGGGATGCTGGGCACCAGCTCCTTCAGCTTGGAGTAGCAGTCGTTCATATTGTATAGCAGGCTCATAGGGTCATCCACGGGGGTCTTGCTCCGGGAGATGCCCAGGTTGTGCTCTGAGAGGCCGGTTTTCCTGACGGACCGCACCGGGCTGAAGGCTTTCATGCTGGCTGGCAGGCGGGCGGGCGGCGGAGAGCGCGGTTCTGGCGTGCGGGCTGGAGCCTGCGGAGCGCTGCGCTGCCGCTCTGGCGCTGCCGGAGCTCGCACTGAGGGCTGGCACTGCGCGGCCGCTCTTATACGGCGGCCGCCGCCGGGCCCGGCCCCCGCTCGCTGCCATTGGCGGCCGCCGGCACGTCCATCACCGCGGGGCGCCCTCACTGGTGGGGCCTTCCGCCCGGGCAGCCAATGGCAGCGGGGGGCGTGGCCGCGCGCACAGCTGAGGGAGTAAATAGTGCGCGGGGCTGTGAGGGCGCGCGCGGGGCTCGGGGTGGGAGCGCCGCCTTCCCACTCAGGATGCTGACAGCCCTCCGTGCCCGCTGACAGTCCTCCGTGCCCGCTGACAGCCCTCCGTGCCCGCTGACACCCTCCGTGCCCGCTGACACCCTCCGTGCCCGCTGACACCCCTCCGTGCCCCCGACACCCTCCGTGCCCGCTGAAACCCCTCCGTGCCCGCTGACAGCCCTCCGTGCCCCCTGACACCCTCCGTGCCCGCTGACACCCTCCGTGCCCCCTGACACCCTCCGTGCCCGCTGAAACCCCTCCGTGCCCGCTGACAGCCCTCCGTGCCCCCTGACATCCTCCGTGCCCGCTGACAGCCTCCGTGCCCGCTGACAGCCCTCCGTGCCCCCTGACACCCTCCGTGCCCGCTGACACCCTCCGTGCCTGCTGACACCCTCCGTGCCCGCTGACACCCTCCGTGCCCGCTGACACCCTCCGTGCCCCCTGACACCCTCCGTGCCCGCTGACAGCCCTCCGTGCCCGCTGACACCCTCCGTGCCCCCTGACACCCCCACCGTGCCCCCTGACACCCTCCGTGCCCGCTGACACCCTCCGTGCCCCCGACACCCTCCGTGCCCCCTGACACCCTCCGTGCCCGCTGACACCCTCCGTGCCCCCTGACACCCTCCGTGCCCGCTGACACCCTCCGTGCCCGATCTCTGCAGGGGCTCGCACCGCTGTGCGGGGCTGGCGGCCGGTCCCGCTGCAGCGAGGGGCGGTGAGGTCACCGTGAACTGGAGCATCCCGGTGGTGTTTGCACGACCCCACTAAGCGCACGGCAGCGAAAGTCAATGGCCGGGTTTGCAGCCAGCGCTGTAGGCCGCGGCTGTAGGCAGGAATGAAATAAACCAAGATTAAAGATCAAATAAGCCCTTAAATCCCACTGCAACTTTCTGTCCTGATGAAAACGGGACACTGAGCACCCCAACAGCCAGGCAGGCGTCACTGTAGCGCCCTGCTTCCTGAGAACAGGGCTACTTCAGATGATGCTATTAATTGGAGATCATTAAGCAAATCTGCATATTGGAAGTGCATTTACATGTATTACCCTTGAACGGCTGCTCATCTGCGCCCTATCAGTGCTCGTGACACAGTACTGTCATTAATTATGCATAGATTGTTTCTGGTGACAAATGCAAATGCTTACTACACGCTGTACTTTTAGCAGCTTTTGGTTGCAGCCAATGAAACATCTTCCAGAAACATTCCAGAGGAAAAAGTTTTCGGGGTTTTTCTGTTTTGTTTTTTTGCGCTGGAGAAGTGACAGTTTTTGGTTTTTTTTTTAAGTTTAGTTCCATTTTATTTTCCTATATTTTGCTTATGCTACCGGCTGTAAACCAAACGGACACAGCTTCCACCTTCCATTCCACACACTACCTAAAGTTCAACTTACAAAAACGTGAATGTGTATACACAACTAATATAAATGAAATTCTGCCCAAATCGCAGCAATTTTCTAATAGTAAAACCACACAGATGCCTAAAGCGCGTTAGTGTTCAGTGCAAACAAAACCGTAGTGAACGCATACATCCATAAAATCAGTTAGGATTGTGCTGCCAATCATAAATATTAAAAGCAGACAAATACTGGATTTATCTGCACTGTTGTTGCATAGCTACACGAAGGGGGTCGGGGCTGTAAGAGAGGAACATTGCGGACACTTGGAGACAAAGCTGCGAAGAGCCACATCAGTTATTTTTCCAATTAACGTGGCATTCCTGAGCTGGTGGTTGGTTATTCTTTTAACCGGGCACTTCGGCGACTGTCACACCAGGGTGTTTGCCCCGGGGCTGTTCTCCGGGGTGGACTGGAGGCGGTGCCGAGGCTGATAGGAACACAATTCAACGAGTTTTGAAACGCGAAGGGTGAAAGTGAATCTCGACATTCAATCTGATAGGAAGACAACTACGCTGTTCATGTGCAATTACAGAGAGTAAATAAAAATAAAAACCACCCTGCCAATTAAGGACCCACTCAAAATCACGACTCAGGGCGATTTCAACCCTTACATCTGTAAGATACCAATTGGTGGTGGAACTTGACCAGCGGCCACTGGTTTTGGTCCTGCAACATGCGTTTCTGTCTAATGAAGGCACCAGTGGAAGAAATGTGGAGTGGTTTGGTTTTAATAATAGCCAACGTAAATATGTTCATGCTTCTCCCATCACTGTTTGTCGTTCTTGGACAGCGCAGCAGCACCGGCCGGCCGGGCGCTGCAGAGGATCCTGTGTTACTGCTCTCGGTTTTCCACACCAAAGACTTAGCACGCTTTTTGGAACACCGGGAAGTTGTGTGGAGAGTCTAACCTGGGTATTTTTTCTGTCAGCAAATCACTGTCATATGCGCTTTCTGCACGCAAAATAGAGCCCGGGAGCAGCCAGGCTCCGCTTCCCCCAGGAGAGCGGCTGAAGAGTCTTTCCCTAACGTTGCATTCCCTCAATTCTGCTGTTTTACTACAGAAAGGTTTGGCAGTGGCTCGCTAGCTTTGTGAGCTCCTGCGTTCGGGCCCCACGAGTGGTCCCGCTGCCCGGCGAGCCGGGGGGACTGCGGGGCGGGGGGGAGCCGAAACCACCGGGCAGGGGACTGCGAGCTGCTCCGCGGGGGCTTTTCCAGGCCCCGTCCCGGGCAGCTCCGAGTGCCCCGGGAGCCGAGCGTCCACCTCTTAGTTTTCAGCCGGGACTTTTACAGCCACTTCCCAGCCCCGAAACGCCGCCGCCGCAAACATCTGGGAGGAACCGCGGCCACTCGAAACCACGCACAAAGCGCCGCTCTCGCCTCCGCGCCCCCGGGATCACGAACCGGGGCTGCGCTCGGTGCCCCCCGCCCGGCGCCAGCCCGCGGCGGCGCTGGGTGCGCGGAGCGGCGGCGGGAGCGCGGCCGCCCCGGGGGCGCCGCTCCCCCCCGCGCCCCCGTGCCCCGCCCCGCGCCCGGGGCCGGCCCGGACTGCGCGGCGCCAGCCCCGTGACATCAGCCCCTCGCCGCCGCCCCCCCCGCCCGCGCCGCCCGGGCCCGGCGGCGCCGCTCAGGCGGCTGCCATGGCGACCGGGGCTGCGCCCGCGGCGGCGGCCCGGCCTCGCTTCCCCCTCCCGGGCGCACCTGCAGCGGGGGCCGCCGCCGGACGCCTCGCCATGCCGCGGGGGGAGGACGAGGGAATGTGGGAAGGCGCGGGGGGGGGAGAGGGAAGAGTAAACCGGGCAAAACCGCGGATGGACGAGGGGGGAAAGGTGCCGGCGCCGCTCGCCCCCCAGCCCGGCTGCCCTGCGGGGCCAGGTTGCCGCGACCCGGGCGGGAAGGAGCGGGCCGCGCTTCCCAGGCTCCGATGTGGGGTAGAGAGTGGGGGGTTCGGTCCTGCGGCACCCCTTCCCCTCCCTCCCCCTCCATGCCAAAAAAGTGTATTTTCATGGTTGTTTTGAAGGCTGCCTATTCTGTCGCCTCTGAAGGTGTTCTCAGCCCAGCTCCAGGGCCGCACAGTCACCCCCGGCCAGGCTCCCTCCGGTGTGTGTGCGGGGCGAGGGGCTCCGGGCAGAGCTGCGGGGCTGCGCTGCCACCCCCCTTGGGGACCGGCGCGTTCCTCCGCGGCCCTGTCCCCTGCCTCTAATGAAATCTATCTAAAACATCCAGTAATAATGTAAATAGCTTTAATTGCCGCGTATTTAAGCCATCAAACCAGACTGAAAAAAAAAAAAAAAAAAAAATCTGTTAAAATTGGCCCGGTTCCAAGTCATTGACACCATCCAGCCTGTCCAAGCGGGGTGTCCAAGTATGTTTTGATACAGGAGTTTTCAATGTACCAGGTAAAATATCTCGCGAAACCCGGCCGCTTTAAGCTACCCGCTCCCTTTTGTTTGCCTCACGTTTCCAATTCATTCAAAGAAAAGTTGTAGAAGTTTGGGGGTTGGCTTTTTTTTTCCTTTCTTTCTTTCGAGCGGGAGGAAGAGTAATGCATGCAAAATATTTAGTTACAACTTCTGCGAAAGGCACCGATCTGTAACAGCATTTTCTACTTTCACAAAGGATTTTCCTGTTACTTTTGTTCCGGTCACAAAATTAAAAAAAAAAAAAGGCGAAAGAAGAAGAAGAAGAAAAAAAAAAGAAAAAAAGAAAAAACTTGGGGGAGAGATAAGGTCTGGAAAACAATCTGGAATTGCCAGGCTGTTGGTGGGAGCTCTGCAGGGCTGGCGTCAGGAAGTCTGCGCCGCCTTCTATTACTGTTGATCCAGCTTTGTGCAGCTGCACTCAGTACAATTAGCTTGTAGAAACAATCCTGCTGTAGGCAGCCTCTTCCCTTCAAAGTGCTTTTCTATACTGATCCCCTCACATCATGATGCTGGAAATCAAGTCACAAGCCGACCACTGTTTGGCCAACATCATCTGTGGGAATTCATTAACCTCCATCCCAGAGATGCAACAAGAGATTGTTTGTCCAGAACTAAACTTACAGCTTAATATGATGTAGCCCATACAGGGAAAAACCTGTGTCCTTTTTTTTTTTTTTTTTTTTTTTTTTTTTTTTGGTGTCCATAACAAGAAACACATTGTGCAGCTTTTTCTACTTTTTTTCTTCAGGGGGTGGGGAATGTAGCTGAAACCAGGCATCAGCCAGCTCCTTTTAAAACTTTGCCATCAAACTGTTTTTTGGTTCATCGGGCTGCAGTTTCCATAGAAGCAACTTATCCCCGCGATCATCTTGTCGGGTGCACTTCGCAAACTCATTTCCCGTCTGAGCTTGCTCCGCTGCTCTCGGATGCTGCAGCTGACACATTTCCTCCCCGTGCACTTTGCACCCACCTCATCCTTGCCCAGATGCTGGGGGCTGATTGTGCCTAAAAGGGAGTTTCAGCACACTCCACAGCTGCCTTGGGGGAAGGGACCTTTTTAATTTTTTTTTTAAATTTTATTATTTTTTTAAATTTTCCTTCTACTTTTCCCTTTTTCCCACTCCTCGCCATGTCGGCAGCAGCCCTCCCCGTGCCCCCGTCCCCAGCGCTGCAGAGCCGGCTGGCAGGGGCGCGGCTGCGGCCGCTGTCCCACGCCTCGCGCGTGTCGCGCGTGTGCTGCCGTGTGCGACCGCGGTCGGTGTCACCCGGCCCCGGCCCCGGCCGGCGGGGCGCGGCTGCCGCGCGTGGGACAGCGCTGCCGTGCCCCGGCCGCGGAGCGGGGCCTCGGAGCGGCAGCAGCAGCGGGACATCTCCCGGCTCCCGCGGCGCTCTGCGAACAGCGGTGCTCTTGGGAGCACCCCGTGCTGCCCCTGGCAGGGCTCTGCCACTGCCACTCTCGGGCAGTGGGGTTGGCACCCACAGCTCCCTCGCCTCCAGGTCCTGCCCACCGTTTCCACCCACCCCGCTCCGAACCCCTCCGGGTGCCGCTTCAAGGAACCTGTGGATACACCTTTTCTGGGACCCATTTCCAAGCTCCGTTCTCTTCTGGGCCATATTTGCAAATGCCACAGATCCGCCAACTTCTAAGATCTCTTTTCCTCCTTCCTCATTGTGCTTTTGAATAATGTTGCTTTCGCACAGTATCATTCTCTTTATCCTCGCTTTTAAGCATCCCCGATCTGCTGCTGTTAATCTCAGGCCGTGTATTGTTGGGATGCTTTGGAAGTGTTTTGGCAAAACATAAATGTTTTTTCATTCTTTTGAGACGTCTCCATTTTGGCTAGAAGTGTTGGACTATAGGAAGGACAGGCCTTTGTTCAGATTCTGTTTTGACATGTGTATCATTTTATGATCAGCAATTCCTAAATTGCTGCTGTACAGTAAAATGACTTTTACTCAAACTGTATTTTCCAACACCACTCTGCAAAGAGGGGTGTTTCCATTTGAATTGCATTGTTTTGCCGCAACATTTATATCAAATCCAAATTCAGATGCTTTAGTTCTAATATTTATTTCTGGTTTGTAGGATTTCTTTTTTTTTGGTAAGTAGGACCAGTGCCTTGAAGGCTTTGCTTTATAAACTGCTATCTGCAAAGGGCTATTGCTTACCTGATTTGACTTCAAGAAAATTGCTGTGAAATCTTTCTCAGAGCAGCATCTCTTTGGCATAGTAAGTTCTACTGGTATAAGGTGTATTAGATCCATTAACTTGTATAGTTTTACTCAAATACATTTCTGTTTAAAGCTAAATACATTTCTACTTAAAAATCTTTAGCTATTTTATTAATGCAACATCTATGTTTTAATTAAGTTACACATCATCCTCTATAAGTCCTTAGAGTGAACCAGTTAGCTGGCTCTCTAACAGCATGGTTGTTCTAAAATCTGGGATCAAGCAAGTACACTTATTACTGCGTGGCTTATGTAGCAGATGGTTTTCATCTAGTGTAACTTTTCTAGTGATACCTTTAAATTAATGTAGGTCTAAAATGTTGCAGATTTTGCACTCCCCACCAATTCTCTGGAAAATCTATTCAGGATAGAAAAGGGAGAAGGGGCCAGGCAGGAGATTACTGACAGTACCTCACATGCAATAAGAAATAAAACAGGGAATAAAAAATGGGCTTATTTTTTTGTGAATTATCTTGTGGCTGGTCCAGCTCTCCTCAGTCTCCCACTTTGGCCCAATTTTGATCTTTAGCTACAGGCCTGTGGGAATAAGATCACAAAATGCTTGGCTTAATTTCACGGGAAAAAAAGGGAGGGATTGGGAATTAGCTTGGTGGGAGAAGATTTTGCAAATCTGATCCAGGTATGGTTTTAAACACACACATCCCACTCCACCCCCCAGATTGTAAAATTATGATAATTTCAAGATAAGTATATTTACATAGTATGCTCTGTGTGTTTTGTTTTTCCATAATAATAACAATAATAACAATAACAATAACAATAACAACAATAACAATAACAATAATAACAATAACAACAACAACAACAACAACAACAACAACAACAATAATAATAATAATAATAATAATAATAATAATAATAATAATAATAATAATAATAATAATGTTTCATGAACATAGAGGAGAAATTGAGTCTAACTAATGTGCAGGAAAAAAAAAATTGTGTGGTCAGGAAAGCCTAATTCCACTCAGAGTTTGGGTACTGGAAGTGCAGTTTAATGAAATATGTGCACCACATCCCAAATGCACGTGCACCCTCATGAGTCCTGTTGAACCATGTGAGTTCTAGTGAAGTTTCTTAGGCTGTTAAAACTTTGCTTCTTTATTGGCCCAGAATGAACATTATCTAGGTTAAGCTGACTTTCTCAGTGACTGTCGCCTGCATAAACCAACCTGGGACACACAAAATAGGTGTGTGCCCAAACCTCTGGAGAGGCCTGGTCCAGGAGGTGTGTGCAAGATCATGGTTAAATGCACACTGACAGCATGGAGCTTAGCACAAAGCGCAGCAGCTGGAGCTGCTGGAAAGTTCAGGGGCAAAGAAGGAAAGGAACTGCTGCTTTCTCATAAGCAATTTTTCTCATGAGAGCACTTGTTCTGGAAGTGAGTGATGCAGATTCAATGTTCTCCTCATCAGAGGTGATATAAACTCCCTCTTGCAGGCAAAGCAGCCCTAACGACCAGAGATAAGGCTAAGGTGGAGGACACCCACCCATCCTGTTCAAGCTTGCCACAGTAAAGAAACAGATGCAAATTTCAGAGGGCCAGAAGCATTATAAACAAGAGGGAGCCTAACACTATAGCTCAGGGGTAAAGGCATCTCCTGGATGGCAAGAAGCCTGAAGTCTGGGCCTGCTGGCCTGGCAGACTCACCCATTCTTGAGGGTGAGGTTCATCTCACCTTATCTTAGCTATTTAGAGGTTTTATGTCTCATCTCTCTATAGTCAGTGGGAAGAGAGAACAAGAGACACCTGCAGAGAGTGATTCATTCTGTGCCCATCTGACACCTCTCCCAGGATGGAGTGAATCTCCTCGCTGGGGGCCGTTGCTCACCATCAGTTCTCAGCAGGAGCCAGACAACCAATTTCAGCCAGAAGCCTGACTTATAGATGCCAAGTGAGGTGGATTCCACTGTGGATGACTAATTTTTCTGATTCATCATACCCGAATTTAGCCTTTAAAATTTGGGTATGTAGTCAAAATTAGTTGAGTTCTGTCTCTGTAGCGTGGTCATTCCTTCCATTGGAAGGCTGGACATGGCTAGCTGGGGTGAAGTGTCTTGGGATGAAGTATTGCTGAGCCTGTAGAGCCTAAAGGCCATGTGGCCATGTGTGTTCTTAGTCTGTGCTTGTGGATCCTGGTGCTGGGTGTCTGAAATGTAAGTATGGATATAACGTGTCATTTTGTGCACTTCTTTTGAGGATGGTCTAACTGACTCGAGGCAGTACGTACTACTTCTAAGAGAGGAGCTAGATGTGTAAAATATGCATAAAATTGTTTGAAGATATTACAGGGCTACAGTTGGGATTTTCAGAAAGCTGAAAGGCTCTGTATTTAAATCAAAGAAAGTGAAGTACTATGGAAAATGGACTAAATGTATACTGTATTTTATGCACTTGAATACCCAGAAAAATCTGTCTCTGACTTCTAAAACTGGAGGCTGAATGCCTTTAAAAATATCACCTTTAATACTAGCTGTGAAGAGATGAGCCTGTAATTCTCAGTTTCAGAAAGCTATAGTTTTTTTCATTTTTGATAATGTGGAATAGTGCTGTTGTGTACTGCAGCATAAATCCCAACTATGTACTTAATTGTTTCATCAGAGATCAGCAAAAGGTCACCCAGCTTTCTTATCAAATTACTGGAGTGCAAGTGTTTTCTGTGCTGGTCTGAGTTTGGTGCACACATATTCTTTGCAAATGGATGATTCCAGGGAAAGACAATTTTAGTTAAAGGTCACCAAAGGCTTATTGTCCAGTCATTTTGCAAATTTTAGATTGTGGAAACAAGTGTGGAAAATAAGTGTTCAGTTTGGCAAAATTACAGTAGTATGTTCTCCTGATGGGTTTTTTAGCTATGAATCTAATTGGAGATGATGCCACCACTTTGTTCACATCAATCATTCCACAAAGCTGAATGCCTTCAACTATTCCAAAACACAACGGTTGAGAAACCCTTCTACTTCTTTTATCAAAATATGGAAGATATATGTCTAAATTTGGCAACATAAAAATAATTTGGAATGGACTAAAATTAAATTAAGGCCTCCAGCTATTTACAGCAGAGACAAGAGATCTTGTTGAAATACTTTGAGCCAGAACAAAACAGCTCATTCATACCTAGCATCTCAGCTGTTCTTCCTTGAATAATCAGAATTTGGACTTTTAGCAGTTTCTTTTTTTCCTGCCTTATCACTCTGCTCGTTTTCACTTCATTAGCAAGAGTTTTGTATTCCTTATTTCCTTTCACAGGTCTCTTGGTTCTGGAGATGAGATTCACCTCATTTGATTTAGGGCATGTGTCTGGTTGATGTCTGCATCTAAGCTTGTCTTTAAAGACTCACTTTACAGACAATTGAGAAAATCATTGCTTCTGTGATGACTTACATCTACCTATGCAGATGTCTAAATGCCTAACTCTGTCCTTGATACTCTTGATTTCTGGGTCCATCTGTCCTTAGCCCAGACAGCATATGGTTTAACTAGACACCCTGGCCTTGGTGTGGATGTCCCATGTCAGGGTTGGTTCTCAGGCTTTCTTGACAATTCTACACCTTTTTTTTTTTTTTTTTAAATTTTATTTGCGTGTGTGTGTGACTTCACACATTTGACAGCGTTGAGAAGAATGAGCAGTGGCTAAGAGACTTAGACCAAGAGGCTTTTCTGACTGTGGTTTGGTGGAGTGCTGGGGTTTTACAGTCCACAGTGTGTAACCTCTAGGCTAGATGCTCATAGTTGTAAATTTTGTGCATTTCTGCCTGTCGTTAGCTGTGCAATCTACACCAGCAGGGCTGTGTATTCCTTTGTGGCATAGGTGGGACTTCCATGGTGAGGGAGATTGTGTTCTGTGGAAGCCTTACCTCAACTGTTGTAGAAGGTGAACAAAGAAGGAAGATGTTCCTTAAAACAGTTGAATTTTGTTCTGGAGGACTTAATCCATGTCTCTGCCACAAAGATTTTTATGTGCAATGATGGACAAGTCACTTAAAGCTGACCTGTGTCAGGAGACTGTTTATCACATGTAAAGTTCTTAATCCAATGGGAATTGTCCTTAAAGTCTAAATTATGAAGAAAACACTGCTTGAAGTAAAAGGTCCCATTGATCACAGGTTTGGCAGCCAGAACTAGAGTTAGTAGCCAGTACATTTTCTGACCAGCTGCTTCATATATTACTGTTGGTTTACAGATAACAGCTTAGTTTTCTATTTTTTCTTTTTTTTTTCTTGTTTTTCCCTTTTTTTTGGTCTTTTTTAATTTTCTTGTTTTTGAAAAGGGAATATCCCTTTTGAGGGTAGTACAGAATATATTCTAATAAATGTGGGAAAAGATTCTGGGGTGGAAGAAGTAATAATTGTACTAAGGTGCATTCTGGTGTCTTTTCCAGTGCCCATAGGGAGATTCCACCTCCTGCTCCAAGCTGGGAAATCACAAGGTGGTGCAGTGACAGTAGGGTGACTGCCAGAGACCAGAGAAAGTACCAGTCACAGCTGGATGAAGACTTGAAGCAGGAACAAGGAAGTCTAAGGATTAAAGGGGAAGGGGAGAATTCAAGTTTCAAATTTCTTCATCAATTTAGATTTCTTTCATTTGAAATGCCAAGTTAAAGTAAGAAACACTAGCCAGAAAGTAAATGCTTCTGAAGAAGTTTCTTGTATTTCTATCTCCTGTTAGGACAACCTGTGAGTTGTAATGTTGAATCAGTTTCCTAGGTTATGGGAGACATAGGTTCTGGGTTGATCCAGTGAGGTTCTTATAATCATCAGATAAGAAACACTCCAGAAGTGTCTATCTGGGACTTTAGGCTGGTGCAATGGGAACTCTAAATTGCAGTCTGATCTGGGAAGAATGGGATATTAAGCCTTGGGTTTTGACAGGCCTTGTAAGCATCAGACCACTTTGAATTTCCTGAGAAAATGTTCAGGAGAATAATCTTGTTTTTTTTCTGAAGTATGATTTTATTTCTCTTTATGTGAGCTTCTGCTTTGTTTTCAGAAGTGCTTTTATAGATTCTATTAAGGAAAAAATTTTATAGGAAAGTTTTTGGCAATTTTTTTATTGACTGGGTGTTTTTTTGCTGTAATGCAGATGCTTCTTTTTTAAAGCTGACAAAGGCATAGATATTTGGGGACATGATACTCTCTGCTCTGTACTGAGAGCAGCAACACACCTTGCAGAAGGTTTTAAGGAGCAGTCTGGAGTGTGCCAATTTCTCTCGTTTCTGCTATTTTGGTAGTGTTTTGTGGAGTGAAGCACATGTATATAAGCTGCAAATGTACATTCCTGTATAGAATAAGCAGGCTGTCTGTGTGAATCAGCTGTTATGGGGGTGGCTGTGGGTAAGACATAAAACAGGCAGTGGAAACTCCTTTGATGGAGACTCAGTAGTCTTCATGCTTTACACCTATGGGGCCTGATACAAATCCAGTGCGACCTTCCAGAGAGAAAGACTCCCTGTCAGGTCCCAGCTCTGGATTCAGCTTCAGGTGTGTTTGTGAATGTGTATGTGGGATGTGGCTGGTTTTTGGCTAGTGTAACAGGTGCCTGTGAGAACAGAGAGGGAATTTGTTTCACTGCTCTGGGTTGGCAAGTGAATTTTATCTAAAGCTTGTCACTTGCACATAGCCAGCCTGCTCACGTTCTAAATAGATTCTGCCCTCAGATTGTAAAGAACAAGATAATAACATTATGTTATGTACTTGAGAGCTAAATTATTTTAAAAGTCTGAAATTAGCAGATGAGGAGGAATTTATTTGCCAAATACATTTCAGAAGCAGCTTGGGAAACCTGTCAGAGCCCATCTTTAAGTGCTTAACTAGTGGTTGTTCAACTTAATAGCTCTGAAGAGCGCTTGCAGTATGAGGGAGACCAAAACAAAATCCCAGAATGCGGGAAATTTTCTTCCAAACAACAAAAAATGCCATCAATTCACAAACCAGATGGTTGAAGAGGAAAACCGGCATCTACAACCACTAACTTCACCTAACATCCTTTGCGCTCCAGGCAAAAAAATGCCTTGCTCTTTTTTTGGACTCTTTATCCGCTCTTTCCAGCTCTGCTAACTTACTGCACAGCTGAACTTGACCTTTGCTCTGGTAGCGATGCCGGCCTGTACCACACACTTGTCCTTTTACCACACAGATATCTTCACACTCTCTGCTGTCCTGTCCTCCATATGTGGGACAAAGGTCTGGAAAATTCTTTCCAGCCACTCGCCCTCAAATCACTCCTTAAGATGCGCTCCACCCCTCATGTCTGTGGGGCTTTGCTGACAGTAGCTGAGCAGAGTGGAAGTTAAATTGTTTTCTAGGCAGTCTGCGTGAAAACGTGCTCATGTTTTTCCTACTGCAGATCTGCTGTCAACCCCTTTCCTGCTGGGGATGACAAGGCCATGATGCCATTTTAGTTACCATCAGCTGTCATTGGAAGCTGACATAGACAGGAGCAGCTCTTGGCTCTGCTGGTTGTTCCTTTCCTTCTCCTTCACTCTCAACAGCCACAGTGCTGCTTCCATCCTTCCTGGCTCTCACACATCTGCAAATTCAGCTCCTGTGTCTGGCCGAGGGACTAAGGCAGAGTCCCTTTTAGGCTTTATTAGTACATCTTGGCTGTAAGCATCAAAGATCTCTTTTGGGGAGGTGACTTTCTTGCATATGAAGCCACAGATCTTAATCCTTCAGAGTGACAGAAAGGCTTCCCTCCTAGTTGATATTACTTGTCCAACTCCATATGGAAGGGGAAGGCATCCTAGCTAATCAGAGCTTCAGACAGGCAATTCTTCAAATTGTTTGAGGGTTTTTAATTGATATTGTAGGCTCCAGCATCATGTGGCAGAGAGCCAGTATCAGTCATCCGACAATAGCCTTCACCATCTATCAATAAGGAGGGAACTCCTCTCGTAAGCTCCAGAAGCTTCTGTATGGGTGAGATTGCTGTTTGCAAAGCATCCTGCAACATTCAGCCTTGCAGGTCTGCTGATTTTTAAATTATATAAACAAAACTCTGTAAAATCCACATAGCCCAAAGACAGTGACTTCTGTTTATACTGTCCAGATCACAGATGCTGAGCGTGAATGCACGAGCAGTCCTTTTGTATGGTGTTTGACACTTTCTGTGCTGTCTGCACTGTTTTTTAATATACAGAATCCCTGATTCTCCACTGCCTTGCACCCTGTCTATTCATTCTCACCCCTGTGAAGTGAGGGTAAAACACTATCAAAACAAAATGGTACCATTTTGCACGTTTTCCACTCAGTTTGTTCAGGTGTAAATAACGACAGAAAGAACGGGGCAGAGCAGAACCTGACCCACAGTCTGTCTCTCAGTGCGTCAGGGGTCTTGAAGTGGGGGGATGACAGAACAAACACAAGCTGTTACCTTGCCATTTTTGCTAATGTTTTAAAACCAGGCAGCTTGTGAGGATGACAGATGCAAAAGTCAGGCAGTACTTCGTTCCTGTAGTCCTCACGTGATGTATTCCCCTCCAGCAATGGACGTGTTACCTGTGGTGTGGATGGGTGCTGGTATAGGAGCAGGGTTGTCAGTGAGAGTCATCTTTCTGAGTTGTTCAGCTGCTCCACTTCGTACTGGAGAAAGAAAAATCCTTTTTACTTTTTGCTCTTTGCTGCATTGCCTTGGCTTTTATAAACGTTTGTGAATGGAGAGTGAGCTCTTCAAGCTGTGGTAATCCTGCCACTTTGTCTCCTGGGCTCTGGACATGAACAGCATTCACATCATTTTAACTTTTAATATTTTTTTCACTGCAGTGACAGAAAAACATACTCATCCTTACTGACTTTCCATCATCCTCTAATACTGCCTTTACTCAGCTCTGCAAGTAAACATCCAAGCCTTCTTCCAGAAAAGGGTATCTCTTTTCCCTTCCCATCTTTAACTTTGCACAAATCCCAGCACTGACACCTTCTTTGCTTTCCTGAACAACACATTAGACCATCCTAGACCATTATGTTTTTACCGGAGCACAGAGTTTAAGCATATTTATGATTTGTTCATAAGATATTGCTATTACCCCTTGTGATACAAACTTTGCCATTAATGAAGGAAAAATAATGTGGTATTGCACAAAAAAAACCCCAAAACCAAAAACAAACAAACAAACAAACAAAATCCGGCCTCCCTTAAAAAAAGACCCAAATAAAAAAAAATTGTATATAGATAAATACTGGCAAGGTCTGAATTGAACGAATGTTACATCGACTTCAATTCAGACTTGCAAGGTCTGAATTGAACGAATGTTGTAGGTAGGAATAATGAGCAGAAGTTAGAGTCTCTTTGAAACCAGAACAGTAAATATTTTTGCTTATCATCAATTGAAATCTCAGCCTTACCATTGCATTAGCATTTCCACTCATTTTTAGAAACAGAGTGAATTTTCATGACTCATTTGAGTGCTCTTTAACTATTTGTATGCAAATGTGACTCAAACTTTCTCACAGTCACATGCTTCACCCTCCTGTTGGAGTTCATGCACAAATGAGAGTGGTGGTGTTCCTTTTCCTTATAAACCTTACCTTTCCTAGACAGTCTTGTGCCTTTCTTGCATTTGTGATAGCATTTGAAGAAACACTTGTTCTTATATCTTCAGAGGTGCTTTAAAATTGAAAGTCTCAAAAAGAAAAATAAAAAAACCACTCTCTATCAAAAGCATTCTGTTAAAATCTTGTGTTCTCACATTTAAATATGAGAGGTTAGAAAGGAGTGCATGTATACTCCTATCTTTCAGAAAAAAATATGCAAGCTCTGGCTTGAGAACAAGCATGACAAAGTTCAGCTGAAAGGTATCCATTGATGTATGCAGAGACTTAGAATGAAATTGCCATCTCAACCACAGCTAGAATGAGCACAGCTGATGAATAAATGTACATTGTCCAGATGCGGACAATGCAGAAAAGCAGTAAACTGAGTAAATATCAGATTAAGAATTAGCCTTCATTGTGAGGAGTCAATTCCAATGAGAAACAGAACTGGGGAGCTTTTTTGCCCAAAATCAGTTGAGGTATGTTTCTAACTAGAAGAGAAGCTGCCTAATCTGTCACTGCTATCCTGTTTGAGGCTCATCAGCAGCAGCCTGCTGCATATAACATACAGTTCAAAGGCTGCCTTTATTTATGAGTATCTGTGACAAGGTTTTGCTGTAGCCTAGCAAATTTGATTTGCAGTTTTTGTCTGTTTTTCCAGAATGCACCTTTCTGTTCTCCATAAGCATCCATAAGACCTTCTGCAGCAACATCCCTTGCACTGCAATCACACAGGGTATCTCTTGTCAGTGATAGGAAGTTGTTTTTATAGTTCCATCTCTCACAAAGTCCAAATGACTAAAATGGAGTCTTGCAGAGTTGCTCATTCAGGAGCAGGATTTTTGTAATTCAGATGAGACACACCACAGTATCACAGAATGGCTCAGGTTGGAAGGGACCACAGTGGGTCATCTGTTCTGACCTCCCTGCTCCTGCAGAGTCATCTCAGAGCACATTGGACAGATTTGTGTCCAGATAGTTCTTGAATATCCGGTGAGGGAGACTCCGCAACCTCTCTGGGCAGCCTGTTCTGGTCACTTGCACAGAAATGTGGTTCTTCCTAATATTCAGGTGGAACTTCCTGTACATCTGTTTCTGCCTGCTGCCTTCTTGTTGGCACCACTGAGGAGAGCCTGCTTGCATCTTCTTGGCACCTCAAATGACACCAGTTGTAGTCAGTGAACATCTAATCAATAAGCTCAGTCTCTAGGGAGTGTTGAACCAGAGTCCCCAACTATGTCTGCCTCTGAGTCAGTTCCATGGCTCAGCAGTACTGACCATTAACTTAAAAACTGACATTGACAGATAAACACTGAAACTGTTTCTCTTATTCCAGCAGCTAATTTCCAGCCTATATAATTGTGATTTTTTGCTATACTATGCCTTTCCAGAGTGGCCTGCTCACCCAGCACAGGGATGGAGGCCAGTGCATACCCCCCTGTGCACCTGCTCCAGTGCTGTGTAATGCCCTGAAGGTTCTCAGATGCTTTGCTTATTGAAATATTTTCTCTCTTTTTCTGTTTATGATGTTTGTGCCACTAGTAAGCAGCTCTCCACAGGTACCTGGGCTCTGCTATGGCTGCAGTTAATATGGCTAAATAAGCTAAATGCAAATGAACGCAAATATCTTGTTGACACACCTCTGACTGAACTCAATGATCAGTTGGTGATCACCTAAATTTTCTAAATTGACATGAAATTAAGCAAGTTGCAAAAGCTGTAAACAAACTGTAGAGAAAAGAAAGTAGGAACTTAGTACTTGCTCTGGCTGCAAGTTCCAGACTGATACATAACCAGCCAACGTGAAGTTCACTGCAGGATCAGGTCTTATGAAGGATGCGCTCCCTCATTTCTTAATGCCAGCATCATTAGTAGTGCAGGTATATAGATCTCTTAAATTAATAGCAACAGATTGTTCCTTCTGCACATAACAAGCAGTTCAATATAACAGCCCTGAGCTAAAAGATTTGCAAGTTTGTGAACTTCAAAGCAAACTTTTTTTCTTTCTAAAGAGTTTAAAAAACAACTAAGCACATTTTTTCCCACCTCATCTTAAAAGAAATTATAGAAGAATATATACAGCAGGCCTGAAATTCCTGCCAGTCCTTCATCTTGATTTTCTTGGCATATCAGCAAGGAATCTGGATGCTGAAATTTACTGTTAATGAGTACCTTATTTTATGGATGTGCTCTTTTTCTGTGCCATAACACTTATCTGAACTGTTTGTGCTCTTATGGAGGGCCAAAAAAGACACCTAGAAGATAAATGCAGAAGTAACCAGTGAAATATCTTCCTACTTTGCTGTTTAATTTTTAGTTTGGGTAGTATGGGTGGTCTTTAGCTGAATGAAATTTCTTTATTGATTTATGTCTCAGTGGATTATAATCCACAATCTTAATTTCAAGGGTTTTCTGTGGTTTGTGATGGATTAAATGTAGAGGCAGCAATTATTAGGGAGCTGTTGGTCAATGCAAACAAAAGTAGCAGGCAGTGGTTTGATTTTAAACAATGTGGATGAAGTATATACCTAAACACAAACATCAAGTGAAAAGCAAAAATGTAAAGAAGTGGCAAGGATAGCAGTAATTCCAGAATGGAACAGATGAGAGGGAAGCTGAAAATACTTGCCCAGAAATGAAAAAAATCCCCAATCCCCACCCCTATTGAAAATAGTGAGATAAAAATTAGAAATGTACATTTACTGTTGATTTCCAAGAATCCCTAAGTGATTGTTATTGGAAGCTGAACTAAAACCAAGGTAGGTGAAAAGTCAAAGGACCCTTTGATAGGAAAGTAAAAGAATGTGTTTGCCCTTTGAAAGAAAAAGGCAAAGATATCTGCTGGTTTTATCAGAACAGAGTGGAATGCTGTGAGCTATGGAGAAAAAAAATCAGTTTTTATCATGTCGTGGTCCTAAACTTATACATGTGATTAATATGATGTTTTACATTCTGTAAATTAGGTGTTTATACCTAGGAAAATTTTGAGGACTGAAGACTCTGAAATGTCTGTGTTAGTTTCTGTCCTACCTTGCTTGATTCCCTGCACACTGGGATTGAGAGCTCTCTTATTATGAGAAAGATGCTTTAAATAGCTGCCAGTTCTGTTTAGCCCCTGTGTCCTTAAGGCCAGTTATTCAGGGGATCTCATTCACCAACTCCTTAAACAGCTGGAAGTTCACTCCTGCAAACTTCAGGGTCTTGACTTTGTTCCTCACCAGGCTAGAGCTGGTCACCACAGCTCAGGCTGCCTCCAATCTTAATTCCTTATGTGAGCTCATCCACATTGGTGAGCACCAGGTCCAGTAATGCTTCACCTCTGGTTGCCTTGTCTAACACCTGGAGTAGGAAGTTGTCCTCTACACACTCCAGGAGTCTCCTGCACTGCTTGCAGCCAGCTGTATTGCTTTCCCAGCAGATCTCCAGGAGGTTAAAATCACCCATCAGGATGAGAACTTGTTGCCAGTGCAACAATTCCTGTATGTGAAGTAAAAAAACCCCGTCAAGAAGCTCCTGATCGGGTGGTCTAGAGTAGATGCCCATCACCAGGTGTCCTTTGTTGGTCCTGTCCTAGATTTTTACCGACAAGCTCTCAGCCTATTCATGGTTACTGAGAGGCAGCTCTTCACAATCTATCCCCTCCTTAACATAGTGTGCAAACCCCCTGGCCCCCCTTCCCTGCCTGTCTCTTCTGCAAGGCTTGTGGATCTCATTTGCCATGCATTAGTCAAACATGACAACTCATCCCACCATGTTTCTGTGAGAGCAATTAGGTTGTAGTTCTCTAATTGCATCATGGTTTCCAGCTCATCCTGTTTGTTACCCATGCTGCATACATTAGTGTAACTGAGCTATTGATCTCTTCATCTTTTGAGAGAGGCCCTCTCCAATTCCTTTGGGAATGTTTTTGGTGTTTCCTTGCTTTAGGGCTGTTTTTTCCTGGTTCCATATTGACACCTGGTAGAACATCCCATTCTCCACTGAATCTAGTTTAAAGCCCTGGCTGATAAGTCCCACCAACTTGGTCTCCAAAACACTTGTACCCCACTAGAGCAAGTGTGCCCCATCTGCTGTTGACAAGCCTGGTCTCTCGAAGGCACGTCCCAGATCAGAGAATCCAAAGCTCTGAGCATGGCACCAATCTTGTGGCCAATCCTTCACCCTATGCACTTGTTTCACTCTGCCTGGGTCCCAGTGCCCTCCTGAGAGGATAAAAGAGAACACTACTGGTGCCTCAGATCCTTTCAATATCTTTCAGAGGGACGTGAAGTCACTTCTGGTATTTTGGAATCTGTTGCAGCTTCAACGGATCCTACATGAATCCTCAGCTTTTGCCAGGCTTGGAGGCCTCTTTTTGTGACATCCCAAATGCAGGCCCCTGGGTTGGCAGGAAACCTCTGTGTTAAGGCAGCCCCTCTTTGGAATGGCTAGCAAAGCTGTTCTTCATGTTGGAGATTTTTTTCCAGCTCATTAGTGTAACTGGAATTAACTGATTATCTTGCTGCATCAAATCCCTGAGTAGATGTGAAGTAGATGCTGTTTCATCCAGGGTGGGATGCACTGAACAAGGCTGCAAAAGATTCTGCTTTCCTTTACAAACTTCTGTGGTTCTTATTCCAACAAAATGATGTCTTCATTTACTTTCATTTATTACAAATCTAATAAATGTAACTGAGGAGCAAAGGGAAGTTTTTTCCTGTCTCGTGTAGTGTCACTGAATCAAACAGCCTGTACCCATACAGAAGTTGCAGTGGAAAGCACTGTTACAGGCATGCAAGAAGGAGCTAGAATACAGGCTTTCATTGCAAGTCTTGGCTGAGGAGACAAATTTACCTCTTTAGTTTCTCCTTATCTTCTGGCAGTTAGAGCAGTCCAGAGCAGGCCTGAGCAGCTCTGACCAAGGAACAAGCACCATTCTGACCAGGTGCAAGTGTCCCATTTCAATCCAGCAGTCTTTTCACTCCATCACCATTACCTCTGGCATACACAGATTTATAGGTAAGTGGCAGACAAGGAGATACTACATCAAAATCTCAGAATATTTGGTGTAGTAATTTTGTGAATACATTGTGTGAGCTGTTCAGATAGATGGTTGTTTGTGTACTGGCTTAAAAGACTTTCAAGCACGATTGTATTGTTCTTCATAGTAGCCTCTAGGAAGAAGCAAGTGGGGGAGATGCATAATACCTAATAGATAAACAATCCCTTTGCAAATATTGTGGAGGCAATTGCAACACAATGCCATACATCCATGCCTCAGGCTACTTTGAAACAGCTATTTGTGAATAAAAAGGTCTACAGTGCACTGAATAGTTAAAAAGCTCTTTCCAAGAAAGGATGAGATCAGTTGTCAGTAGGTGTCCAAACACAGAGAATGGCCAACTTCTTTAGCATTTGTCCTCAGAGACAGAGCAAGTGCATCTTCCTCACCAGCAGTGGGGATTTGTGTCCCCTCCCCCTGCCCTCCACTGCTCTCCAAGGGGCCAGTCAACACCTCAGCTCTCTGCTATGCAGGACAGCTTGGCTTTAACCAGCCTGGAAACTCTGCTGCCTGGAAAGGAGGAGACATACTGTGCTGTGCAGACAGCGTGTGTGATTTCTTGAGGATAGTGATAATGTTTCCACCTCATAACTGCCTGGTGCCAAAGGGAAACAGAAAATCTTGGTAGAAACCATCCTTTTGGTGTGTGAGGCTGCTAAAGCAGGATTTACTAACCAGGACTTTAAACTTTTCTGGGCGTTGCTCTCAGTGACACATTTTTCCTGCAGCAATTGTTGCATCAAAGCCCAGTATCACTTCACAAGAAGGAGTTCTGTCTGATTTCAGAAGGACCAGATAGGCCTGTAGGAAGAGTCGTATTTGTCTTTGCTCTGTGTGCCCTCTGTCAGCAGTCAGCATTGTGTTAGGTGTTAGAAACTTTAGTTAACTTGAAAGGCAAAGCATGAACAAATGGAGTGGGCTGACTCTGACTCAGCAGCTGGTTTTCCTGGATAGGTAAAACAAATTTATTGTGTAAGGGGTATTCTTTGCATAATCTACTATAGAAGTTCCATATGCTTTTCTTCTGCAGTGTTTCTTTGCAGATGTTATTTAATTTCTTTCTATTTTTATGCAAGCAGCATGTTTTTTTTTTTTTCCCAGTTGCCAGAAGTATTTTAAGGATGTTGTTCATGTTCATCAAGTGCTTCTTTACTCTTCTTGGGGCTATTGGCATTTATCCCAGGTCAGGCTTGGGTGCACCCTGGGTGATGTTTCTGAGTAACTGTGCTGGTGGAGCTGTCACTCTAGACCTTTTAAATTACAAGTATAGAAGAAATATCTTCAGACTTGGACCTTTGTATTCTTAAACATCACAGGTTTAAAAATGTCAGGATTAAAGATGTTTGTTTGGCTAATCTAACTAATAAGTAGTTAATTCACCCATAAAGAGCATATGTGTTGTACCAGTATTTTTTGTTGCTCCTTTTTGACTGAGTAACATACATCTCAAGAATCATGATGGTGATGGTGCACCTCACTGCAGTAAGCACAGACAAGGATACTTTTTCCCAGGAACTAATCCAGCACAGATGCTGTCAGTGACTATATGTGGTCTCTGATATTCAGTTGGAGCCCCCCCCCCCCCCAAAAAAAAAAAAAAAACCTCATTAATTTTCACTCACTGATAAAGTGTGTCTTCTGATACTGGAGACACTATAATTTTTGTGTCAGATGAAAATAAGATATCTCTCAGTTTCAGCTTCAAAGCAGTTCCTTGTTCTCTATGACTTGGTCTTATGCTCCATCTACCTTTAGAGGGCTTTACTTTGAATAGCAGATCTCTGTTTGACGCCAGTTTTGGCAGAGTATGGCAGTCATTGCTTCAGCAGAATGAACACTAAGCTTTAGAGTGGTGGCTGAATGACATTCACAAGATGTAAACCAGAACTTTGCAATGACACTAGTTGGGTCAGACCAGTGTCCAGATGCCCAGGTGTGGTCTCTGAAAGCAGAAACAGGAAATGTTATTTAGTGAGACCATACTAGCCTGGTCACTTTCTGCAATTCATTCTTCTTCACTTTCCTCCCACACCTGGAGTGGTTGTGTTAGGGATGTTAGACTGTAGCCCTGCTTAGCTCTTTCAGCATCTGCTTATGGACTCATGGTCCATCAAGTTATCTCATTTTTTAATGATCCTACACTTGCAGTTTCCCTCCTTACCCTTCTGCATCAGCAGGCTCCAGAAGTTCAGTAGGTGCTTTATAAAGAGATGCTTTTACCTCTTTTAAATCAATCACTTACTGATTTCATCAAGTGACCCCTAGTTTTAGAATTGCAAAAGTTACTGAAGACTTCTGCTTTGTGATTCTAGAAACCTTACTTATATTCCCTCTCTCAGCTAGCTCCTCATCAAATTGGAACTCTAATATTTTTTAGTCACTTATTTCTTCTTAGAGCAACTGTTCTATTCCTTTGATAATTTTAGTTTACTTTTAGTTTACTCCTTGTCTGCACATGGAGTAACTCTGCTGTGTGTGCCTTGAGGTGCTGGGACCAGCACTGTAAGAGTAGTCAAGAGGGATACCATGGACAGTTTCTCTAAGAAGAGTCTTTAGTCACTTGTCCCATGCACCCACTGTCTGTTTGTAAGCCAGACTGCTTCTCTCTGGCTGAGGCACTTGCATGGGTCTTATGCTGGGGTGCAGAAGTGGAATTGTGTGTACTTTATCTTTCTGCATCTTTCTGCTTTCCAGTCCAAAGCACCAGAATTTACCAACACAGTGCTAACTCAACCAGAAAAATAATGTCAGCATACATGCAAACCAGAAGGGAAACATGTTTCACAACCATCTCACAAACCTACACTGACTGTAAGTAACAGACCAATCTCTTCAGTCAGCACATGGCTAACCTTGGGCACACATTCACATCTGTAATGATACCCATTTTATAGATCACATTTGTTCAAGTACATTATTGTTACATGTAAGACATACTTTTCCAATAAAGCTACCTTGTGTTTTCATATCAAGGCAGTATCTACATATTTATTGCAGATGAAATATTGCAGAAATAAACTTTCTCATATTTATTCCTTAAAAATCTTAAATCATTGCTGTTAAAGCAAAGCTCATACATATGATGAACTGAAGGAAACTTTTAGAACGTAGTTGCCATTAATGCATACTATCTTTAGCAAATTTTTGTATTGATGGATTTACCATTTTGTGGTTAAACAATTTTTCATTCTGGAATACTTCTGAAGCCACTTTCTGATTGAAAAAAAAATTAAAGTTCATTTTGTATATCAATAGTTTGGACAGCTCTATCTGCAGAAAAATAAATATAGTAGATATAAATTAAAATGGTATGAAACAATCTGAGCTGGGAAGAGTGCAAGTTTATGTCCTTGGTTATGTAGGAGTCTTGTTAACCAGTACGTAATGCATAGTCATGTAATAAAACATGCTAGACATTAAAAGGCAAAAATCCAGTTCACAGATGTTGTAATGTTATGAGATAATTTTAGGGAGTGAATGGGGTGAAAAGGCTGGATTTGTTAGAGAGGGAAATACCTATGGAGGCCTTTTCTGTGAGCAATACCATGACTTCATTACCATGTCAATTCTGGGAAAAGGCTCTGATTTAACACAGCAGTTGGCTGGATCCATATGGAGCTGATGAACCTCTGAATGAATAGTGAATGGAAAAACTGCTGGAATCTGCCTTCAGCTTTGTTCCCAGGATGACCAATGTAAAAGGCCTAAGAGCAATACTGCACAGATGGTGTAAAGAGGTAAGAAATCTGCAGGGTTTAGTTTACGTTTTCTTATTCTGCGCTGTTTGGGGTTTTATTTTTTTAACCATGTTTCAGTAACTCCAACTCTATTTGCTTAAATGCCTTCACTCACAAAAATGTAAGAAAAAGAAAAGCTTTTGGGAAATGAAATTAATTAAAAAAGCACATGTAGCAATAAACATTTACATAAAAATACAATTTTAAATGTTGAATTTTGTATGGCATAGAAGTAATTGAAAGTATAATTATGAAATCTTGAAAAAAGAAAAGATAGTTAAAAGTTTAACAAAGAACTTTGGAATTACTTGTTCAATTCACCCTATGTTGTGGGAATATGCAGATGTTCACATTTACACAGTCATGTATGTCCACTAGGGTTACATGCTTTTATAGTCTGAAGCATCATCACAAGTGCCAATACAGTAAATCAAAAGACTCTCTGGCATTATCTAGTTTCCTTTCTGGCTTTAAAAGTTAGAACAGATGTCACAAGAGAGGACAAAATGGATTTTACCCACCGAGAGAAGCTTTTCTTGCCATCATTAATAGGAGGCTCCTTGAAATGCTAATGTACACAGTTTGTGTTGCCGGGTTTGCATAGAGATGGTGGGAAACAGCTCTGATCCCAACAAAACCTTTTGTTATTAATCAAGAAAATCTGCTCTTCTGAAACAGCAAAGCACTAAAACGGTGTGGCTACTTGCAATGCAGAGATCTCTATAGCAATCACCAATGAACAAAAATGTAATAAAAACTGTTCAGCAGTTCTATGAGATACAGCACATGTGGCAATTTATTTGCAGTGATTCTGCATACACCTTCTAGTTTCCTTTGTCAGTACAGCGTGGGTATTTACAGTGGAAAGATTACATTGTTTCTGTATTTTTTTCCAAATATCCACCCTTTAAAAATCTTGGTTTATTTCATAGCAAATCTAAAAAAGTAATCTTGAGGCAGGAAGAACTTGGAAAAGCAAGCTTTTCTTCTTGGAAATAATCTATCACAGAGCATGAGTTTCTGTTCAATTTAATGTCAATACTATGTAATATATTTTTACTTCCTTAGAATATAGAATTATAAGAACTTGTGAACATGTTTTGAGTACAAACATACTCTGCAATATTAGGACTAGTATATTCTTCCTGTTGCAAATGGGATTAACAATTTTTAGTAATCTTTAAGAGAAGAGGTTCAGACCCTGACATTGCTTTGTGACATATGACCTCTTACTTTTAAGAAATACCACTGCAGTTAAATCACAAAGTACTGACTGCTGTCAAACATTCAGTGCCTTGTATAGGATGCCTCAGCAGAAGCCTCCTTCCCCAAAAGTATTTGGGGTATGAATAAAAGCAAAACAACTAAAGAAAGCCCAAATTAAAATATAAATTATTTGCCTGACATTATTCATCACTGAAAGCGCTAACCCAGTCTCTGATCAGAGTTACATTAAATTCCCCATCAATTTATTGTACACAGTTCCAGAACACATTAATGTGTCTTTTCACAGATTCATTGTGCTGAGTGTTCCATATATGGGTACAAGGGAATAAATTAGGGATGAAACATTAGCTCAGAGTTTAAGTCTCTTTTAATTTCTTTACCTCTGTGTATCTAAAGCAGATACTTATATTTTGCATTCCCATAGATTATTGCACTTTTATTTCTATTGTGCGGGTTTTTTTTGTTGTTGTTTTTGTGTGTTTTTTTAATGGTAATAAGCAGATAGTAAAAGTAAATAAAAATACCATGTTATAATTCATGCAAGTTGTTTGAGATTATTCTGGTGTAGGTATGAGATAAAGCAGTATACATATGAATTTTAAAATGCGAATGTCTATTTGTTCACAGCTTTTTCTGATACAAATTTGGTACAGCCAACAGGAAATAAAGGAGTGGGGTAAGAAGAGATAACTTCTGTGAAAAACCTGAGTGAAACATCACCAGTTTAATCAGTGAGGAGCTGTTTCAGGAGTAGAAAATGCTGTAATGGGCAAGCAGAGAAAAACAAAGCTGTAAGAACAGCTTGGATGTCACAAGTACCTTTGTCATTGTAAGAGGTATAAATGAAATGATCAGGGCTATCTCTGGATACTTCCTACAAAAGGATTATTTGGTCTCTAAGTTTTGATGCATATTGTTTTTCCCAGTCTCCATTTTCCTTTCAACTTTACAGTTAAAGGAAAAGCTGCATTTCAAAGGGGCCTCATGTGCAGGGTGCAGCCCTGTGCCCAAGGGTCTCCCCCACCTGTGCTGCTGTGACACAAGATCTCTCTGCTCCTGCGAATGTGCCCAGATTCAGTCAGATGAGGCTGCACTGAAAATCCCAGTTGTCGAGAAGGGAATACTTTTAATCCAAAATTACAAGCAACAACAGCAAATCCTACCAAGTATGCTTAGTGGGAGCTGCTAAGGCTTTTGTCAGGGACTAATGACTTTGACCTCACTGTCCAATCCCTCAGCATAGAGCTAAGGATGAAGACTGGTTTTCCAAAAAATTTTGATCAGGAGGGCTGAGCTATCTCGTGTCAAGAAAATACCCTACAGCCCTCTTGTCTTAAGAGAACTGACAAAGTAAAGTCATTTGAGCAGAAAAATACTGAAGCGATATTGTCCTATGTAAGACTTTTATCTACCTATAAAGTTTCAGTGATTTAGAAAAGGAGATGGCTGGTGGTGGGTTTTTTTTTGGTTTTGTCTTTTTGTTTGTGTTTGTGTTTGGTTTTGTTTTTGCTTTTTTTTCTGGAAGTGTTATACTTAAAATGGCATCAAAATATTGCAGAATTGCAAATGCATAGGTTTCAACCAGGCTGGAAATGTAAAGTCTACATTCTGTTGCTAAATTATGAGCTAAGATGCTATATGGTAGCTTGAAATATATCCATGTAAGGGTTTTCAGATAAACTGGTTTTTAAACCAGTGAGACTCAGTTGTGAAGATTTTCATCAGGGATTAAATGTTAACTGACTACTTCCCTGTACAGTCCCTACCAAATTTTATTCTCACTTCCTCTGGTCCTGAGTATCTTCACTGCATTTGAAGTGGTTATTCTAAATTTGTCCCAGTGTAACAGACCAAAATTTAACTTAAGAGCCTGTTGGAGGAGCATTGCCTTCTGTTGGTGGGTTTATAGATTTTTGGCTGAGAATCTAGAATAGGTGAGCAGTCCAATTCAGGTGTGAATGCTTTTTCTGAACTGCCTTGTAGAGAAATATCCTTTTCTTGGTTTTTATATACTGAAAAATTTGTTTGAATGGATATATAACCAGGTCTCTTCAATTGTGCCTTTGGTAACATTTTATGGCTAGCTTAAATAGACAAAGTGCAAGAAATCAAGTCCCACTTCCCACATGGGAATTGCTGCTCCTGGCAGTAAGCATCTATAAGATCAAATTCCTTTTTGTGGCGTAAAAATAGTACTTTTAAAATTAAGTCTGTATATGTATCCCTATCTATTCAGGGATAGATCTTCAGTGAGGTTTCTAAAACTAAGCAAATATTTATGATATGAAGGTCTTCAAGCTTTAGAGTACTGTATATGGGCAAACAGCAAAAAAAAGTCAATCTTTTTGTATATTTAAATTGGTCCCCAAGTTAGGTTGAGTCTTATATAATTTCTGCTTTCTCTGTGTCTTTTTCTTTAAACTTCCATAGTCAGGTAGCACCCTGAAAACTGCATTGATTCCAACACCTAAGATAGCCTTATAAACCCTGCGGACATTAAACTACTGGAAAACAGATTGGGTTGGTAAAAATAAGTGTGCATGTTCTCACAGAACCTGAGAAAATCACACCTTTACTTTGTTAAAAATATCTGTTTGTGCCACTCCAGTAATCACTTCATAACTGGTGGGAGAGCAGAACATATGTCTCAGAAGTGGTGGTATATAAAAGCCTCTACCTCTAATCCTATTTTCTTTAACAGAAAAAAAAAAAGCAACAAAAACCCCCAACCTTTTCAGTATGTCATCTGTAAAATCGATGCCAAGGGTTTTCTGCTTGAAAATGCTAAGACATTTTGTGGTGATTTCTGTGGAACTCCTTGGTTAATCCTTTTGCAGTTTTATTAGCAAGCAGAGTCCTGAAGAAGTAAAGCAGTGTCAGGAAGGGTGTTGTGAATGGCTTTTGTAGCCCGGCTACAGCTAACGAATCCTACGTGCCTGCTGTTCCCAGAGCATTTCTTGGTTAGTTGTTTATGAGGGCTGAACTCACCTCTTTTCAAGTTTACCTTTGGGACTCTGTGCCAGTGCAGTAAATATTAGGTAACAGGATATTTACAGAGGGGCCATTTCCATAGAGAATGGATGGGACCTGAACATTGATCCGCTGGACAGGGCAGGGAAAAAGAAAGAGGCTTCTTTTCTTTCAAAGTGTTGGTTGTTAAATGGTCAGTGGCACAATTGCTGTAATGTGTGTGGCTTGTAATGAATGTCAAGAAGCAATCTCAGTCTAGTGCTACAAGCATAAAGAGGAGATGATGGCAGTTTAATATGTTTAATATGTAGACTACAGGACAAATGTATCCCACTTTAACACCGTTGAAACCAGCGTGGTGACAGGTTGTGCCTGGGAGGCTTTGGTCCAGCAGTGTCCAAATTAAATGTGAAAATGCAAATTAACTGCTGACATTAGACACAGGGGTCTCAGGAAGGTTGTTTTTGTCAAGATTCAATTGCTCTTTCATTTTCCTTACAAACTCCTCCCCTCTCCTCCCTTCTCCCATCTTGCTAATCAGCGAGGTCAGAGGATTGGACATCCTGCCAAGCCTGTGCTAAGCCCCAGGGCTGTTCACTGATCAGCAGGTTCCCCAAATTGCTTCTTTTGTTCCCAGCCATGACCTCATCCTTCTGCTGGCTTCATGTAGGCTAAGGCCAGGCTGCACATCTCTAAAAGGCAGCACCTGCAGTGGTGTCTTGTCCTTGGCACTGTGCAGCTTCAGGTGTGATAGGGATGGATAAATGAAGGCGTGACTTGCACCATAAACCACAAAACATACTTTTTATCTTCTTTCCAGCTCCAGACCTGGGTTCTTTGGTATAGGCCAACAAACAGTCCAAGGATTCAAAACTTACCTTTAAAATTACACTCTGTTAAATAAATCTCTTTGACTGGATACAGGGCAAATAAGTCTAATGCACAGTGGGAGTTAATGGATGTATATTATGTGGAAATGAAAGCATGCACATTGCTGTGTGTATTCATCATTTTTAGGCAGTTATTTATTCACATAAATAAGATTTTGCTAAGCAGCACTCAGCTATGCTTAACCTTTATTAATTAAAGTAATACTTGCTGTGGTACAATTTCTTAGAGTCAAGCCAAAATAGCATCAAAAAGAGTAGGTAGAATAGATGTCAGGAGGATTATAGCATTTACATTCTGGTGATGATTATATATTCTAGATGCCAAATCATATTGCATTAGAAAATTCTAAATTAAGAAAATATTAGTAACTAGTATCTAGTTCTACGAGCCATTATTTTAAAGCAGATTTGGTTGAAAAATAGTGGCTGTTTTGCTTTGGAATAGCTATTATACAGCCTTGCACTCTGATCTTTTCTGCTTCTTTCACTTTGCCTTTGTTCGTACTCAGAGCACAAGAAATAAGTCACCAATTTCTGCACACATTGTGAACAAAGAGTATTTATTCATATTTATCAGAGCATCATACAGCTCTTCTACCTCTCCCTCCTTTTCAGGTAAATTCTTCTTAGCAGTTCATTCCTGTTTACTCTTGGTGACTTGCAGTGCCTTGGAAATTCTCATTAAATGCTAGTGAATAACATTAAAAAAAAAGAGTAAAGCAGAGCTGTTTGTCTTGCTGTGTCTTTAAATCTGACCTTTATTGTTTAAGTTGCATTTGAAGAAAAAGGTGCCAAGTTGTTGAAAGATGAGTTCACTCCATTATACTGTACTCAAAGCACTGGGAAAATCCCATTGAGGCAGGAACCAGCCAGTGTTTGCAATGCTACATTTTAAATGCATATTGGAAAAACAATGATAACAACACGAATTTCCCGCATGTACGATTTCTATAGTTAAGAAAGCATAATTACACCAAATTCCAGTATTTCTTTTCAAGAGCAACCTACTTCTCCAGTGGTTGCAATGAATCATGTTGTGGCTTGAGAAGGAAAATCTTTGGCTGTGCGCTGTGCTCTTGGATCACTCCAGGCAGGTGTGTCCAAGCGTGGACATGGCTGGAAGAGAGGCTTTGAAGGAATGCAGCTACCAAGTCTTGTCTCACCTATTCTGTGTTTCCTCTGACTCCTGTCCTTGTTCTGAGGTGGATTTTTTCTTGCTCCCCACCTAGTAGAAAGATTCAGAAATTAAAACATATATAAATACATATAGATACATGCTCATTTTTATTTACTTCTTGGCTTCTTAGTGAAGGGAAAGATCACTTCCTAAGAGCTGGATACTGGGCTTGCACTCAAAGCCAGTCAGGCCTACAATAGTGGTGGTGGTACTGAAAAAGATGCTATTTTGCTGGGGGAAAGGCAAAATTAGAAACAAGAGAATCTCAAATAATAAGAGCAAGCTTAGTGTGCAAGAAAACTTGGAACTTTTCTAAAAGGCATACTGAGTCAACTGGAAACCAAGTTACTATAGTCTAGAGCTTATTTGAATGACATTTGTGAATAGTTTTTTTCCATTAATTGTTGAATAAATGACTCAGAAATATATTTGCCCCTCTTTGACAAGCTTCATGTATGGTTAAATACTCTTTTCCAAATAAATTATTCATAAATTTTGAGCAATCATTGAGTAATTTATTCAAAGTATTTTTTTCATTATACACTGTTCTATCCCATGGACTGTGAGTGAATCTGTGACTGTGTTAAAGTTAGCGGAAACATTCTAAATGATTTGACCAATGCCAAGACTTCACCCAATTCAAAGTCTTTTGAGAAGTAAGTGCTACATCTACTTATGGAACCTTGGTTTAAATATTAGTGGTAAACTTAGGTGTGACTTTTGCAATGTGTAGGAAAAAATAAGCAGGAATTGCTTCATCCTTAGCTGTTATTAATCTAATTAATTTAAATTAAAATTTGAGTCTGGATATGTGAATGCACAGTTAAACTGGTTTATTTTCCTGTCTAGTTTCCAGTTTTTAATAAAGTTATTCAGGAGTACACTAGTTTTTGGGTGGTTTTGTTTTTGTTTGTTTGTGGAGGGTTTTTTTTTTTTTAATTGCAACAGTCTTTAAAAGTGGTCAGACTTTGGGTTGGGATTAACTGTTCTCATTATTGACCAGATAAAAATTGTTAGGATATTTCCACAATTCTGAAAATAAGTGTGATTTATTTTTTTGTGAATTTGTTCATAGTTTACTACTAGTCTTGGTAATTATAATACTCCAGCCTTAATTCTCCCTGAAAATGTGACGTGAGTCTTCACTTCCTGTCTTAAATTTGTATTGTGTAACTTCATGCAATTAAGGCATGGCTGGCGTTATGCCATTGTTCGTGGGTGAAATTATTCCTATGTAAATACTTCATTTTGTACTGTTAATTGGCAAATGGTATAGAGTGCTTTGGGATCCATCTGGAGAAAAGTTACTGCATATGCTTATGATCATTATTACTGTGTTATCTGGTTCCTTTAAGATACACAACTGCTTTATTATTTGCTGAGCTCCAGGAGAGTACTTGGTACTGTACAGATTACAAGGGGAAAATGCTGCTGCCCATGGGGCCTACAACAGACTTGGCTGAGCGAGAAAACAAGTATTGAGCTGTGTGAAATACATGGGTTCAATATCCACATTTCTTATTAATGGAGATTTAAAATTTTCTCTGCAGTATTATGATTAAGATACTTTGTGGGAGAAATGCACTGCAAGTGAATGACAAAAGAGGAGAAAAGTAACTTGGTGAATAACAAACAAGAGAGTAAAGCCTAAAAGGGAGGGGCAGAAAGGTGCAAACAGGAGTAGGATTCACATGGGGCAATCCAGAGATAGCTTGGAAGGAGGAAAGAGAGGTTGGGAAACCTGTGCAGTTTGACAGATATGATAGAGGGAGGGAAGGGAGTAGTAGAGGGAGATAAGCTGGTAAAAAACAAAGCAGAGCAGTAATTTTGTATTGGGGAATGTGGGTTACATAATGGGAGAATGAGAGCTGATGATGTCTGGGGATGGAGAAAAGGAGAGTTGAAGATGAGTTGGAAGAATAAAACTGAGTTAGTTGTCATTCGCAGGATCTGTGTAACAAAGAAGAGTAACTTTTTTGGAAAAAGAGATCTGCTTGAGATAAAGAAAATTCAGAGGTTGATGGTGTGATATTGTAGGAACAGATTTCGGTGAAATTTCACTGAAAGAGGAAGAATTGAGAGAAAAGGCTGGGTTTAAATGTGATTAACTTAAAATGTGGTAACCATTTCAGAAGGTGCCAATTTATTAATTAACTAATTTATTAATTAGTTTATTAGCTTTAAACTCACTCAGACCTTTCTCTAAAGCTGGAAGATTAAGCCAGGCCTTTTCCTCAGAGGTAAAGTGGGAAAAATCTACTCAAATTTTATTGTTTAAATTTTTTGATGGGAAAAGTTTTGTTTTCCTCCATTGCTCAAAGATGTTGCTATAATTGAAGACCCCAATCAATAAAGCATTGAGGAATCTGTGTCTTTGGAAGCACATATGGTAAGAAGGCATCATACAAGTAAGATACCAAGCCAGAGCTTGATATAGCTGAGAACCATTTCTACCTTTCTTTAGGTGTTTGCTGGGGTTTTGGACAAGTCAGCATTTTTATGTCGTTTCTTTGTACTTAATGGACAGAACAGTTTATTTCTGTTCATCATTCTGTTCATACATCTTGAATGTTGTGTTGAGGTGTCTTCCTATCCTTATTGGCAAGACATGGATCAAAGGGAGACTGTATTCCAACTGGATACCTCACAGAGATGCCTATGTTGTATAGGATTAGTTCATATTTTAATATGTCTGTGCAATGCAAAGCATAAAGATAAATACAGAGTATTGTATTCCACAACTCTAATTTAACTTCTCTTCATTGACTGCCTATGCAGTTGGGTGTGAAAACTCTGGATTATGTGTGATCTGAAGGAAAGCTGTTCTCCTGGACTTTGAGACTGCACTGGTTGTGATCCCTAAGTTTGCTATATACAGGTTGAATATGATCCCACATCAAAACAAAAACGATGCTGATATAGTATAGTAATCTGAAGATTCAAAATTAAAAAGACAGGCTATTGAAATTGTTATCAGATGTCGTGTCTGAAATACTTCTGCTTTTCTCTAGGGAAAAAAAGGTTGGCAGTGCAGTTGCATGGTATTAGTTCTCAAACAACCTTCTAGGAGAAACTGCTGTATAAAGTCTTTTTATGGTGTGAAGGTCCACACGTGAGACATTTTTGTAAATACAGAAGAGAACATTCATCTTAGCAATAAACTGTATCTCGTGTGTAAGTAGGTTGTGTAGATTGATGTGGAAGGCTCAAACAAATGAGAAAAACTTTAAAGTTTGCAGTTAAGTTCACTTAGTATTACCTTGATTAATGGTAGTTTTTTCATGTATCAGATAATTTTGTGCTAATTCAGTACAACAGTAGTCTGCCTAATAACAATCAATATCAATTGAAAATCAGTGATTTCCTGCTTCCAACTGCACTTAATGTCAATATTGCACATAGTGCCGCTCAACCAAGTGATTTGTTTGTTAAGTACTTAGCATGCATAGATAGATAGATAGATAGATAGATAGATAGATAGATAGATAGATAGATAGATATTTAAGTCTGGTTTCATCAGAGTAGACTCTGAGAATTGGATTGTACATTACTTGGTTCAATGCAACCGTCTCAATCCAAATGAAGATGCTATTCTGCTAGACTGAGCATCCCCAGACCTGGCCCATGACTCACTGGATCAATTATTAGAACAATCCTGAAAGGTTGTTTTACTCCTTAGTAAATGAATTAGGTATATGAAACTCAAATCTAATTATTTCATTCTGTGCTTGAGGAATATCAAGTTTCTTACTGAAAATCTGACTGTCAAAAATGACACAAAAAGATGCTGGTGAAAGAAAGGTTTGGAAGTATTAGTGATTGCTATTTTTTTTTTTTTTTTGTGATACTTTGCTATTTTACTTCCAGTCCATTTCTTTTTGTGTAAGATGAACCAAAATGGCTGACAAAATCAAGATACACATGAGGTGGTATTCTGGGCTGGAAAACCATCTTGGAGTGCTGCAGAGTACATCATCCCTCTTTCCATATGTCTTTGCTTACTAGTGAGGGTGAGTAGGTGTTGCAGTAGGAGGCACTACCTGAATCATCAGAGGGAGTAATAAATTGCCTGGGGAGGTGGTTGCCCATCATCCTGTCTGCAGGTAGACAGGTACCCTGCCTTGGAAGTGCTCAGGTGGCTGTGTACTGAGAAATGTATTTCTTTTGTCTGTCTTTGTTTTCAGTTTCCAAACTCCCCCTCCTAGGTGATTATACTGCCTTTAGGAGATCTCTTTGTTAGTCTCAAGTGAGACAGATGCTCTGGCTTGAGCTGGTAATAGTGCTGTTTGGGGGCTGACAAGCTGGGTGAATTTACAGTGTGGTTGTATACATCCTCTTCAGTCACCAGTGCTGTGTGTTTAACTTCTCAATATGTTCCATCTGTGGTAGCTAACAGGGGTATGGAATTTATGACTGCAAAGACATAACATACCACAATACAGGAGTGCCTCTTGAGCTGAAATGATGTTTTTAATCAGTACATTAAATGTTGCAGTTGATTGACAGATGGGTCTTTCTTTTTTTCTGGAATGAATGTACTTAATTGTAACAAGGGTATCACATGTTTTGTAACACCTTTTACACTAACAGGTACAGAATTTTAAAACCCACGTGCAAAGAGCCCTTCATGCACCGTGGAAATGCAACCACCTTAGGTGAAATGTGGGGAATTTAGGTAGAGAGAATGTAATTACCCATGCTGGAATTTGGCCAGCACCCTGAGATTAAAACCCCTAATCTTACAAAGTGTACCATGGGATCTCTAATGACCACAAATGGTCAGATCACAATTTTGTGTCTCTGGCTAGAATGCCTTATTACAACAAGGGTATTTTCAACTGTATAGTACATTCATTATGATTATGCAGCCAATTTTATTCTCACTGTACTTTCTAATAATAAAGTTATAATACTGCCACTAAATGTACAAACAAAATGGTATGACACAATCTTATGTTACACATATTTTGGGGGCATATTGTGCTCTCAGGTATCTTTCTTTGAAGTGAGTGGAATTCCTCCAGGTTTGTGCTGGAAGAACTGACAACAGAAGTTGTCTTTCCAGGAGAGCATTTTTTATGCACTTATATTGTAAATATGTTTGAAAAGTTAAATATTTATATTCTGTCCAAAAATGGGAGAGTCCTTCTTTTACTTTTAAAACCATAAAATTGTTAACAGACCCATGAAAAAAGACTATTATGCCTCTATGTCTGTTGGTTAACCTTCACCACAAAAATTGATCTGTGGGAATTTCTCACAGTGTAACATACTGTATCCAATTCCATAGTTATTACTGTAAACCTATTAGTGCCACCTGGGTTTGCATATCCGCAATGCTGTCCAAGTGAAGACAGATTAGCTCTATCACATGTTATGCCAGAGGGACAGCCTCACGAGGAGCCTGCCCTCAGGGAGAAAAAAAAAGGGCTCAGACCTTTAATGAGAATACAGTGCTTTATAATAGCATTTGGTGGCCTAGAGATTTTCTGTCAAGTCATTTCAAATTAAATTGGCAGCCTTGCAATGTTCAGCCCATATGAGTTTTTGTGTGCCGTGTATCCTTAGTGTTAAACCAATTCGCACAGAAGATCAACACAACCTACAGAGGCACTGTTTGCATCGGTCCCTCTTTTAAAGTCTGGGCCTTTATAAGCTGCTGAAAAATGCTTTTTCCAGAGCAAAACCTAACTTTGGCCTGATTTATTCATGTGTAAATTCAGGCAATTCATTCGTGAAATTATTTGTAAATAATTATACATTTCTATATAGTGTAATAATGAAATTAGTACCAGTCTAGGAGTGAACTGAATGACTCTGTTACCAATTAGTATGATTCTACTCCCACTTCCTCAGGCTGACTCCCACAGAAAGGGTGCAGAATTTGCCACTGAGAACTCCATTTATTTCTGTTACTTCCAGGACTTTCCTTTTTTAAAATGTAACATTTATGTGGTATTTTAGTCCTTCTAGTGTCTGAAAATTTAAAAAGCAGATGCTACTTAAAGCTAAACTGCTATCATTACACAGGAAGTTTTTTCCTTAAGTCTTTCTCATATTTTTCATTCAAGGCTCAGCCTGAAAACTCACATTGATATCCTCTTTCTGTGATGTATTGATGTATTATTTTTGTGGGAAACTGGGGTTTGCATCCTTAGTTGTAGGTAAGTACCTTGTTCAATGGAATTCAAGAACTGGGCAGATGAATAGATATGAGGATCCCAGTTTGCATCTCCAGTTATGCAAAGTCCTAAGAATGCCTGCAGGATTCTGAAAGTCCATTAGCTATGTCACATTTAATGAAAAAGAAAGGAGTTTTACACTTTCTAAGCACAGAGCATTAGCTGTAATTAGTGCACGATAATATTAGATGAAAGTTTGCTTTCTAGCTGCTTTGGTAGAAAGGGAACTCACTGAATTAGGTGAAAAGAGGGGCTATTTGTGTGATTGGAGCTACAGGTTATCTTAGTCCATTATTGTACCAATATTAGGTGAATAAGATTAGTCATATAATAATAAAACCAGGTTTTTCTTTTACTAGGGAGCATATATTTCCAGAAAAAACTCCTAAGATCTTCCATCCCATATTTGGTATGTGCACATTTGTAAATCAGACATGAGTATTAGTTTTGTTAGAATCATCTAAGTAAAACTGAAGCACCACAGTCATGAAACAAGCTTGAATTCCCCTTTTTATTTAATATAATCCTTGTTTTGGGATTCAGTCCAATATTGTGATTTCATAACATCCCCTACCCTCTGTATTCTGTTTTGTAATTGAAGGAAAAGTGATGACAGAAAATCTTCCTAATGTGATCACATTCTTATATGTAACTGTAAAAAGAAAAATCCAAATCTTGCTGCTTCAAATTAGAGGGGTAAGTCCACTGCATTTGGTAAGAGATTTACACAGCCAGAGCAAGCATGACTTGATCCTGTGTGTGGTGTAAGCTCATTTTTTTCCTGTCTGTTAAATGTGTAGTCTTACTTCAGTGCATGTTCCTTGGGCAGAATTTAGCTCAATTTTCTTAACTTGCAGTGCTGGACCAAATTCAGCTGTGCTGCAATTCCATTGACCTCTTTGGACTTACTAAATAATTGGATTTGACCTAATACACTCTTCACTGAGTGCCATCTTGCTTTCAGGGAGCTTAATACAATAAAATTTTCTATTTCTTCACTCAAACTTAAGCATCTTTTTTTTTTTTTTTAAATTACCGCTACAGGGAGTAGACAAACTGCATCTGCAAATAGTGCTACCTAACTAAAGGATATCCACAACTGCCTTGAAATTTCACTTTGTTAGTTGAAATTGATAATAAAATTCCTAGTGACATTAAGATGGCAGGAATTTCCCACTGCTGCACCTGGTTATTTTTATAGTCAGCTGTCCTTCCATAAAAGTCGGGTTCAGATCACAACAGGGCAATATCCTGAAGGGTCCAGTTTGTTTCCATTGACAGTAACCTTAGGTGATCAACTCCAAAACAGCTACAAATAAAGAAAAAAAGACCCAAATAATAAAGTTCCTTTCCACTATCTCTAGTGGTGCCTTTGAAATTCAAAAGCTGGGAGTCCAGATCTTCGGTGTGCCTTGAACAAGCAGCATCTGCTATGGGAAGGTGGATGAAGCTGGGCTGTGCAAACTGCCTTAAACCGAGTATTTTGGCCTGAGCTCATCTACCACAATTTCACATGGTGAATCTTGGCAATAGAATACAAAGATGCGCAAGCCTTTCTCTGTGAAGTTCTTGGTCTTGATGATGTCTTAATATGGTAACAAGAATGTATGTGATAAGATTTACTATGTGTAGGCAACACTGGGGTTACATAAAATACTCACATGCAAAGTTTTTGTTTGTGTGTATTTGCAGATCTGGAATTTTAAGCGACAAATTCACACTTTCAAGTTAGTAAACTTGAGTCTGTGTTTTCTGAGAAGTAATTGGCCTAGGAAGACATTATATTGAATAGGATTTTAAGGGTCTAGTTTGAAATTTATTTCTATATGCCAAAATCAAATATGTATTTAATATATCTCATGTGTTATAGTTAATTGATCTAACCAGTTATTATAAAAATTTGAGATATTTGGCGTAATTCTGTACTTTCCTGAAGTTGTGTCTGACTTCCAAAACTATACAAGATGCATGTAAGGCATTATTTCCATTTTACAAGCATCAGTGTTCATACCTGGAGAAGAACCTGGAGATTAAGGCCCTAAGAGTAATGTGCCTTCCATTGACACAGTACAGACTGTGTGCCCACAGCAGCCAGCAGTGCAGATGGAGAGCAGCACTCTGGCTGGAAGGAGCTCTCAGTCCTCTGGACCTGGCAGCCACGCTGAATACATTTCAGGAGGGTGCTTCAGGCTGATGCTAGTCTAGTCCCATTGCTGAAGTGAATGTCAGCAGTCTCAGTGAGTAGATAGGGGCTCTCAGGAACATTTCTTTCTCTTTTAGCTCTGGGGCCACTCTGCAGTAAGCCCACTGCACTGCCCTGCACGGAGCCCAAGTGCAGTAAATGGGGATGATTGGTAGGTTTGACTCAAAACAGTTACTGTGATCCTAGCTAAAGCAATAGTATAGATGCACCCACATGGAGAGATTTCTGTCTCTCCGTGTTGACTGCTTTTAAATCCTAATTTGCTTTTCTTGAGACTTTGTATTTAATTCTTAAAATAAGAATCCCTAACCTGTTCAGGAAGAGACAGTGCAGGTCTGTGGTTCCTGAGAGCATCGATCAAAAGTTTCTACCTCTCTGGCCTTGTTGTAGAAATGTATCAGCACAAGCAGATTAACAGTGATGATATGAAATGCAGCTGTGTGATCTGAATGTCCTTATTGACTAGGCTTTGATTAGCCAGTCAGCAAAGTAGTGCATTTTTAAATCATTTTTTTCTCCTTGTGATGTGTATTGGTATGCCTTGGTTCACTGAACACATGCCTGAACACATCACCCTTGAATATCACAAATACACATACTCTGCTCAGGTTGCACTGAGGTTTGTGGTACTATATAGATGCAAACCAGGAAGAACCACAAGGTGGAAAACAAATTTGAAACTGTCTCACTAAGGAATGGTATTACAACTAAAAAAAAAAAATCCAGTACAGAAACTAGATTCAAACACATTGCTGATTATTCCTCTGCAATTTGCCTTTAAAACTTCTGATGGTCTTTAAACTGTTGTACTAATGTTTCAAAAGAAATGTAATTTTACAGAGTGACTTGTCTGGGAATAGAATGAGATGGAACATCTGTCCTTCTGAACTGTTGGAATTACTTGGCTGAAGCAAATGCAAGATGAAAAAAACAAAGATAAAAAGACAGTAGAAAAAAAAATAGGACTTGTTAATCTTTTCTCTAAAACACATACTAAACTGTTCAAGTTAAATTTACTCATACTATTTCCTGCTATTTTATACTACTATATCTTCCCACATAACAACTGAGTTAAAAATGGAAAAAAGCAAAACTGGTTTCATTACTGAGATAACAGCATGTGCTAGGACAATTGAAAAAGTTTAATGCATTTTCTGACAACAGAAATACAGTTTTGTTTTCTAAAATGATGTGTATGAAAACATTTATTGATCTCGACTCTTGATCCATATTGTCAGCATCTCAGCTAATTATTATGGTGATCCTTATTTTGTTCTAAGCTGACATTCTAGAAAACATACCTGAGTAAACAACCATTAAGTCTTCCATGCCATAAAGCACTTAAGGCTAGCAAAAAAGGTAACATTGTCTTTTTAAAATGTTTTCAGCAGCCAGTAATCTATTTTCATGGTGTTCTGTAAACCCTATTATCAAGGCTGCAGATTCCTACACATGACCGGTCTTCAGTAGTGAACAAAAATGGCATCTAAATCCCAAGTGACACTCTTAAGTACTTGGCAGCAGAAGGGCTCTTCTGAGGAAGATTAAGTTAATGGAAGCATTTGGGTAACATCTGCATGACTCTTCGTCCTGGTATGGCCAACTCACACTGCTGCAACACGTGACAGAGGATTTCTTCGATTATCACTTAAGAACAAAACTGGCTGAGGTTCCTCTCCAGGCATCCGTCAGGCTGTGATGTACGTCTTGGAGTGTACATGTGGTGCAAACAGGCACAGTTAGAAAGAGTTGCCTGCATGGCCTTTGAAGAGGACTTAATAAAAGTCAGATTACTCATTTAATGAAAAGTAAAATAAATTGGGGGAAGATTTGTTGTTGTAACTGCTGTTTATTTGTCTTATTTACAGGAAGATGTACTGTCTTTTCTAATTGAGGGCTGCTGCAGCCACACAGAGCCTTGTTAATACAGGCGATTAATGCACTTGCCCTTCACCTCAGTTGACCTGGGTTTAAATCTGTTATTTTGTTACAAGTTAGAGGAGTTTATTAGCCTTTCTTTAGCCCTTAGCTGGTGCCTTTCCACCTCGTAAAACCGCTTCACAATTTGGCATGAGTGCTGTATTCTGGTGTTAAAAGGCCCAGGTTTGCAGCAGCAGGGAACAGGCATGTCCTGGCTGAGGGACATCTGGGAAGGGGCATGGGGGACTTTGTCGAGGGACTGGCTGTGTTGGACTGGTGTCGCTTGGTTTTTCAGACTCCTGTTTGAAATCAGGGGGATCCTTCTTGTCTGCATAATGCAACATTGGTTTCCATGCCTAGGCTGATCAGAAGTTACTCGGTTTCATTTTTCATAGGACTGATATTAACAAAAGAGGGATGGGGGAAACCTGAAGGAGTCAGTTATATTAGTGCTAAGGGACACTATTTATATTTCTTTTGAGATTTCTGACAATAAGGACAAGAGTGCAATAGAAATCTTAAATTCTTTGTAAAGGTTTTTATTGTCTACCGGGTGTTCCCACTCTTTCAAGCCTCCTTTCCTCCTTTCCTTTCCTTGTCATTATCAAGAGATGATTTTGATTAACAGCTACAGGGGGAACCTACAGACCACTGCAAGCTCCACAGAAGTGCCTCTTCCACTCCAAGGTCTGGCTAATTGGAAAATCATCTTGAATTATATTCCAAGATTTGGATGAAAAGGTGACAAATCACTGCAAGTTTCAAATGAGATCCGTCCTGAGAAAAGAGAAGAAGCTCAATTTTGTTTTTTTCTGTATAAAATGAATATTTTAGAGCAAATTGGCATTTTCCAGAAGAAAGCCTGGGAAACTGAGTTTAAAATTTGTGTATATCACCATAACATTCAGCATTTTGGGCATTTATACAGAAAAATAAAATTTGAAGAACATAAACCAGACTGAAATTAAAAAAAGATAAAAACACTGTCAGAATTTCACGAGAAAGAAATAAAAATCAAGGAATAAAACTGCTGTGGCCAAAATTTGCTATCATGTTCACATTAAAGTCTGAGCACTAGAGAAGGGAAATTGAGATCTATTTGCTGAAATTTACTGTCTTTTTCCTTAGCTTTAAATTCTAACATTGCCATAAGGGAAGTCAACTAGTTGTTAATAATTTCCAGAATGTATTATTTTCCTCCAAGGTATGTGTTCCTAGAATTTCCCCAGATTTTGTTTAGGTAAAGGAGTAGTTTTTCACTGCAATTACTTTTTTCTTTAATCTCTTTCAAAGGAAAGGCACTGGCATGCAAAGATTGGTTTTGCCTGCAGATTTCATCTTTGACTGACATTTTGTGTTTTAGGATGTGGTAGACATCCACTTAGATCAGCACACTGGTTTCAGATGTGCTTTCCTTTTTGTTGCTGGTTACCAACACTTTTTCACTTTTTTTTTTTTTTTTTTTTTTTTTTTTAATAATGCCATTGCCCTGAAAGCCATGTGGAAAGAGACAGTGAGAATCTGCTTCAGGGTAATGTCAGCCAGATTAAAGTAAAGAGCTTTTCTTGTGTTAAATTAACCTGCTAGCATTTGTAATAGGAATGAAGAGGAGCTCTGCAGTGTGGGCACTACCGGCAAAGGGATGGTGGCAACCAGCTGAAGGGGGGACAATCTAACAGCAGTTTCTTCAACAAGCAATTGACCAGTACTTGTAAAAATTTTCAGTGGTTATACCTGGAAGTTGCTTCTACTGGTGACACTGTTTAATGTGTTGTCAAATTGCAGTGCTTCCTTGGGTGGTAGGGCTCAGGATACATCACAGGGCCCTCGGATTTCCAATTAGACGTGCAGTGAATTAAGGAGTTTACATTTCTTGAGAATGAACAGATGAGTAGGTGAGTTTTCTTATGAACCAGTCTAGTAAAAAAACCAAACCCAAACCACCCAGACTGTATTAATAGCAGATTTTATTTTGTGAACTTCACCAAACTTCTGATCCTATTTACCTACCCACAGAAAGACAAGAATGCTCTGTCGTTAAACCAGAGCCCGCTCATCACATTCCCAGCAGTCTCAACATGGAAGCAAAGCATCTTATCTGGGAAAGCGTAGTGAGGATAGAGGTATGAAAAAATTCATGGGGCTTGTTGTGAAGCTGGGCTCTCTCTCATTTGCAGCCACAATCTCAGTCCCTGCTCGTAATCTGCACTTCTGAAGGGTGAAGTTTGAAATCTCAGATGAGATTCTAGGCCTTTAGTTTGGTGACTGAAATGTAGTCACTTGTAAGCCCCAAATGTCAGTGCCCGGCAGCACTGTCTATTGGCATTGGCCTGAAACCTTGCAGATAAGCTTAAGATGATTGTTGTAATATAAAAATGCTGAAGACTTCTCATGAACTAAAGGATCTAAATTAAAAAACAACACCAGCCTCATTAATCTGTCAAAAGCACATTAAAACTGGTGCTTTTTAGTTTCTGGTGGAATATGTTTCTTGGGCCAGATCCTCAGGTGCTGCAGACAGTTGTGCTGAAGTAAAGCAAGCAATGGTAGTTTGCAACAGCCAAAACTTTGGGTGCCTGGAGGTGTGTACATGTGTTTGTGGCCTGGATATTTACTGTGGGGCTCGATTGCATGCAGGGGGTCTGTTGGTAGTGCGCCAAATGGAGAAAGAAAATTTTCTTTCCATGGAGTGCTGTCAAAATCCTGCTTTTGTACTTTGAATCATCAGGGCTCTAGCTTTCAGGATTGCAATTGTTTAAAGAAATCATAAATATTTTTGATATTCTGTTAAATGCAGTCTGCTTTAATTACCAAATCTAGCTTGAGTATTGCACACTGGGGGGTAATGATAATATTGATTTACCTATGTATAGGGTGTAGTATATCAGTGTTATCAGGAATGACTGTATTTTAGTAGAAACTTCACAATACAAATCTAATCTGATAGTTTTATATAGTCTCTGGCTCTGGATTTTGAAAATAGGCTGCAGCTTGTGTTGTAATGGTTTTATTTAACACAGCACATGGCTTTTCAAAAGCATTTGGGGGGTAACGTTTGCTCAGGATTTGTTCTTACCCACAAATGGCCATTTTAATGATGAGTCCCTGTTTGAAATGCTTCAGAAACCTGTTGCTCTAACTTTGATATCCTTATTTGAAGGTCAGCCTTTTAGAGGCAGTGAACTGTGTCGCAATGTCTGAAGGATTCTGGAGAGAAACTTGCTTCCGAACGGGATTCAGGGTGGCTTAGGAGAAGAAAATATCTCCTCTGTTGAGAAGAGACCCTGCTGTAACTAATTTGTTGCTGCTCCTAATATACCCTCAAGGGAGACAAAGCCTTTGCTACAAGCCTGTCAGCAGAAAGTAGATCCACAGGGAACTTGGTTACATGGTACAGTCTGGGGCCCAGTTTAACTTTTCTTCATCTTGCTAGCAATCCCAGAACTCTTCAAAAATGTGCCTGGAGATCTGTTACACATGCTTACTATGGTTACTCGCCATGAAAAACAGTATGAACAGCCAACACAGGCTCCAGGTGGTGGATCAGCATTAATCATAACAGATTCAGGGGCAGAGGACTGGCAAGATACCATGGGAAGTGGTTGTACATCCATCCCCTTGAACTCCATTTCCTCACATGGGGGATAGGGATATGGAGGTAAGCGCCAGTGCCTCCATCTTCTGTTTCCACCTCTCATAAGCCGTGGTGTGCCGTATGTCTGTGTCCTTTTGTCTGCAGGAAACAGGTGCTTGTCGCTATCAGGTACAGTAGAGTTCGAAATCTGGGGGTTTTGACAGCTTTTGCAAAAAATAATATTGAAGTCAGTCCTTCAAATTCAGTTGGGTTTAATAGGAACAGTTTTTAGCAGTATTGCATGATTATCAGAACACTTGGCTAAAAAGCTTATCTATCTGAGCCAGAAAGCTCCATCTTTTCTTCTCTTTCCTCTCCTCCTCTCTCATCTATTGCATATATATTTCTGCTCATCTGAACCTGGAAGGGAAATGCTATGGATATGGAAGAGAAGTAGGAGTGTTCAATGTGTTTGCAGCACGCTCAGAGCAGGCCGGTTGTGTGAGATACAAGTGGTGAACCAACTAGCAGGAGAAGTCTGGGCTTGTGGTTGGTCTTGTGGCCGAACTCTTTAGCTGGCGGAGCAGCTGCAGAGGCAGCCGGGGCTGAGCTGGCTGTGAGGAGATGGGGAAGTAGACGGGCTCTGGTCAGTGCCCATCCCTCCCCCTTCCCTCAGTGCAGAGTTGTGTAGGGAGCTCTTTTGCTCAGAGGATGTTAGGACACAAGTGATGCCTCCCCTGAACCACAGAGAGGAACAGCTACCAGAGTTGCTGAAATAGGGACTGTTAGATGCTGTGAGAGTTTGCTGCACTTCTGGAGCATTTTCTGCACCCCATCCTCTTTCGCTGAAACTCTGTCTCTCTCTTCTGCATCTTACCACTCCCTGCAGTCCTTTCACTTCATTTTTGCTCCTTGTCTGTTCTGGTTTATCTTCATCTCTCCTGACCTATTTCTCTTTTAATCTTTACTCATCAGTCTCTTGTTTCTTTTAGTTCCACGCACTCCACTTTATCTAAAGCCTGCACAATTTGCTGGCTGTGGTACTGCCTTTCTTCCAGCCTTTCCTCCATATTTGCTTCAGCTGTGAGACCTCCTGTCAGGGCCTGCCTGCAGCTCTGTGTGCACAGAGCCTGGTGAGAGTTAAGGCACTACACTTGCAGTAATTCTTAAGCATTGATGTAGTAAGCAGAGTTAACAGCAATTTGAGTGGATGAAACTGCCAGTGTGAGCACAGACTTACAATGCAACTGTGGAAAGTTAAGTCTCCTGGTGTCTGAACACTATCTGTAAAATAATATTTTCTTCTAGTTTTTAAATAAGAATACATGGTTAAAACTAAATTGTATTTTTAAATCTCTTTCACCATGAATAATCTTCTATGTGATTAGCAAGAAAAATTAGATATGCAGTTTTGATTACTAAAATTTAAGCTTACCTATCTGATTCTCAGACACTGCATGATTCTGCCATGTGATGTACTGATTTGTCACTCATGCATCCACATGGGTACATAAACACGTTCCTTTTTCACTTCTGTTGCCGCTTCTTCTTCGGAAGATCCCACTGGAAAATTGCAAGAAATACGCATCTGAGAAAAAACTGTTGCAAGATGAATATCCTCCCACCAACTTGTATCTTTTGTACCTGTGCAGGGAGGGAAAGAATAGCGATGGCAACACATGGATATGCACAAGTTCACATAACTAGCACAATGGTAAACCAGAAACAAGGCAATGGTCAGGGCTTGTTGCTATTATATGAGCCCATTCATACAATAGTACAGTGTTACAGTTGTGGAGAAGTGCAATGAGACTACTGCAGTGTATGATAAAATCATACTTGCATAGCTCAAGGAAACATATCTTATTAATTATGGATCATAAATGTATTTTGAGATCCTCTGATTAGAAGCAATATTGAAATATAAGAACTGTGCTAATATACAGGGTTGACTGGAAGACCTTTTGTGGCCAAATTAATTTTGCAATTTATTAACAGACCCAGCACAGCAAAGCTCATGCATCACAAATCACAGTTCTTCAGTATATTTTTACAACAATGTTATCTATTTTAGTTATTTACAGTGCTTAATGACTTCCCAGTTATTCCCAGTAGCATCTGTTTTAAGAAAATCAGTGAAATCTTATTTATAGAGGCTGAAAAGGGTCAAGCACATGGGAATGCTTGGCATAGACGAAGTTAGGGGGTCCCTTTCTTCTCTCACCTGCACATTGGCTGCTTGCCACTGCTGTCTAACTCAGCCTATTGTCTCTTCTCAGAAGTACTGGAAAAGCCCCTGAAACCAGCACTGTGGCTTAATTAGGGACTATTTAAAAGAAAGCCCTTCTTGTTTTTATTACATGGTGTGCAGAAGAGTGTGACTTGTTCTATGCTCTTGTTGCTAAATGCTTGGTAATGGCCAAATAACAGATGAAAATATGTTTTCTCTGTAAAGCAGGGTTTACAAATCTAGAAATAAGGTCATTTTAAAGTAAAAGCAAAGATCTTCAGTGTATGACAGAAGATAAATGATACAGATAAGGTTACAGATGGCACAGCTTTCAAATGTCAAATTGTCAAGCAGATGTTAGTATAGAACATGCTTGCTGCTAAGAGAAAAAAATACCCTACAAACAAGCAACTTGGTGAACAAAAAAGTCTCCCCAGCATTGTTATATGACTGCCTCATGCTGGTGAAGGGTCTAGTGAACAAGTCCTATGAGGACCAGCTGCGGGAACTGGGGTTGTTTAGTCTGGAGAAAAGGAAGCTCAGGGGAGACCTCATCACATGCTACAAATATCTGAAAGGAGGTTGTATTGAGGTGGGAGGTGGTCTCTTCTCCCAACTAACAAATGATAGGACAAGACAAAATGGCCTCAAGTTGTACCAGGGGATGTTTAAATTGGCTGTTAGGAAAAATTTCCTCACCAAATAGATTGTGAAGCATTGGAACAGGCTACCCAGGGAAGTGGTATAGTGACCATCCCTGGTAGTATTTAAAAGATGTGTAAATGTGGCACTTAGGGGTATGGTTTAGTGATGGACTTGGTAGTGTTAGGTTTAGGGTTGAGTTTGGTGATAAAGGTCTTTTCCAACCTAAGTGATTCTCTAATTCTGTGTAGTTTTCCTTTCTTGGCCTGATGGATCCAAATTCCTCCACCTCAAGATTATCAGGAGAGCATCTGGATTTCCTTTGAAATCAGCACATGGGATCATATATATATATATTTTTTTTTTGCTTAACAGTGCAGCATCTCACCCCACCTCTCACCAACAATCCTGGCAGTCCTGGATTTTTGCATCTCTTGCTATTCCAGGCAGCCCAGGCATACACACTTTGCATGTGTGCCAAAGCCAATAGTTTTTGCTGTTTCCAGCATGTTGGTGGTTGACTTCATTTTCCCTCTGCTTAATGCTTCACTGGTGTTTGGCATTGAGGGCTTGTTGTACAGAGTGTATATCCTAGTACAGAACAGGTATCATGGGCTGTTTAACCTGTCCTTCCTCATGAGGGACAGACATCTCTTTTCTGGACAGGAATTATCACCCTCTTCTGCTTTAACCAAGGCATCTGTGCTGATATATTACTCCTCCTCGCACCCACAGGGAAGTTGGTGCTTCCCTTGCCATTGGGCTTAGCTTGGTGGTTGGTTGCCTTGTCCTGAAGTCTACCTATCTTAACAAAACCCAAATGCACGTGTTAAATAGAAAACAAAGCATGCATGCCCACATTAATAACTTCAAATACGAGACTTAGAAAAGCCCTAAACCAAGTTACGTCCAGTCCTAGTCAAATTGTTAGGAGACCATACACAATGTATTCATGTTGCTGCCTGTGTGGGTGCACCTCTTTCTCCTCCAAGAGGCCATCCAATTGGCTCTCTCAGATAGTCTGTGGCTGCTGAACCTCTTTTGTAAAGATCAGAATCACAGAGTGGGTTGGATTGGAAGGGATCACAGTGTGTCACCTTCTAAATCTTGTGCCACCCTAGAGCATATGGCACAGAATTGCATCCAGACAGTTCTTGCTTATCTCCACTGAGGGAGACTCCATAACCTCTCTGGACAACCTCAGAGGTTCCAGCGCTCAGTCACCTGCACACTAAAGAAGTTCTTCCTCATATTGAGGGGGAATTTCCTGTCTATCCGTTTCTTCCCATTGCCTCTTGTTCTACTGATGAGAAGAGCCTGGTCCATCCTCTTGGCACCTGCATTCCAGCAGGCCAACCCCAGCCTGTGCTGGTGCCTGGGGTTATTCCTCCACAGGTGCAGGACTCTGCTCTGGCCTGTGTTGAATTTCAGACAATTCTTCCCTGCCCAGGTCTCCAACCTGCTGAGGTTCTTCTGAAGGGCTGCACGGCCCCCTGGGGCATTGGCCGCTCCTTCCAGCTTTGTGTCATCAGGGAACTTGTTAAGGAGGCTTCTGCCCCTTCATCCAAGTCATTGATGAATAAGTCAAACAATACTGGGTGCAGTACTGAACTCTGTCAGAAATCACTAGTCTTAGAAGACTTGAGAGAGATCTGTAAAACTAGGAACAGTTCTAAATGAGGTATATGAGTGTGCTTGTGAGAGAGCTTAGGCATGCTATGCAGTCTGAACCTCAGCCATGCTATGCAGTCTGAACCTCAGTCTATTCAGAGGGCACTGGAGAGAAACTGGGATTTCCCAATTAAATCTAAGTTGAGCACAGCTCTACTTTTCCCAGACTAACCTGCTGCAGCTCTCACCTTCTTTCTTGTTAGTACAACTGTTTATATTTAGGGGTGTATGAAGGGGAACAGCCAGTATCTTGTTTTACTGTAGTGTGAGGAAAATCTATTTAAGTGTCTGAGGAAGGAACTGCTGGCGGCAGGTGTTCATGAGAGATGTGTTCCTCTTCACCCCTGCGTCCCTGGAGGGGAATTCAGCAAAAAGGACCTGCATGTGGAGCACAGTCCATGACTTCCCCAAAACTATATAAACACAGCACAGACGCTGGTGGGCTCCGGTGTGCTGAGAGTCTGTCCCCCGGGTAGAAAAGAAAAGAGGCTTAGATTATGTGTTTATATATGTTTATATATGTTAACCTGTGAAATTTTCACCCTTTTTCTTCATACATAGTTTGTGCTGGATGTTTGTGGTTCATATATAAGGATTCTTTTAATGTCTGACTTGTTTACTGAAATTTTCAAGACAATGAGCAGTAAATAGGTGAATAATGAATGAATAACAGTAGTAGGTAGAAGTCCAGCATGCTTATCACCTACAGACTGTTGGCATCCTGCTGGCTGTAATTTGTCCACTTAAACTCTGACCTGGTAAAACCCTTGAACACATTTAGAAGTGTATGAATAATTCACTAAAAATATTTTTGTTGCTTTCTTGAAATTAGACATGTCACTAATTCCCTGTGCAGATGATGTGTTTACTCTCATGCTTATGAGCAATGCATCAGGCATCGCTCTCACATACTCACAGAAATGCTTTATCGCCGATGAAATATGTCACCTTCTTCCTTCAGCTGTATGTTTCATTCCTCTTGCTCACAGATCTAATACCACAGTGAATTAAATGTATTGATGAATCAGGACTGAAATCTACAGTGAATATGATTGCTTAAAAATAATTCCATCAGACGTAGTTTGGAGATGTCATTTTCTGTGGGCACGTATGCCCAATGTATATAAAGCACATGTATGTATATAAAGCAGCGTGTGGGAATGCGATGCTATTTAACTCGTAAATGGAGAGCAGAATTTTATTGGACACAGTAAATATTTGTTCAAGGAAAAGGAGTGTAGGTGAGAACAATCCATATGAAAAGAAAGCAGGTTAATACCCAGAACACTGAAAATATTTTTCAAGGACAGTTTATCCTTGTGGAAAATATGACCCCCCATAAAGCTGCTGAGTCTGTTTGCAGATCTTTTCAAAATAGAGTCCTTGCATTTGCCATTTTAGTTTGTTTTGGCTGTTGGTGTCCAAACTACATTCCTAGCAAATTGCATGAAGTGCTTATTCCATTATTTCAATTGTTATGTTTCTCAATAGAATGTGGTTATCTTTAGCTAGTGTCATGCTTTAGTACATTAGCACTAAAATGCACTGGTGATATTGCAAAGAGAGTGAGGCAGCTGACATTGAACTGGTACCTTGTACTTTGCCTCTGAAGATTCCTAAAACAGAGGTTGCTTTCAGCTTAAAATGAAGAAAGAATATTTGCATTTCTTCATAACCTGGTCTCCTCTTGTGAAACTGTGACCTGTGCCAGTTCATTTATGTTCTGCTCAAACTCTGTCCAGGTGCTGGGATGTGCTTGACTGGTCCTAACTGGTTTTTGGATGAGAAGTGCTCTAATCTGCTCTGCATTTTTATTTTGCATGGCTTCAGTTTTCACATAATGAGCCAGTTTTATCTGTCATGTGCACAGTTCTGCTTTCTTCATGTCCCAGTTCATAATTTTGTTACATGCCTGTTGTCCATAGAAAATAAAGGAATCACGGAACTGAAATTGAATTAGACTCAAAACGTGCTTGAGTTTCCTGTTTTTCTTGTATTAAAATACTTTTTCTATTGAGATCCATCATGCGGCAGTTTCCTAACCACAACCACAGGGACTGCGAGAGCACACTGAGTTTTGCCACACAGCAGAGGGAAAGGGGCAGATCTGGAAGTGGGCTGGGATGTGCTGGGCAGAGCAGTGCAGGAGGGACGCTGTCCTGCTGCACTGCAGCTGCCCTGCTGCTGCTGGACAAACGAGTTATTTTTGTCCTGGACACTGGCAATGACTAGGTTTGTGGTTCATCCCTTGTCCAAGTCAGATGTCACCCTTCTCTTTCATCCTCCTTCCCTGCTGTTTTTTCTGCTGGCCATTCTTTTCTCTCATCTCATCTTTTTTTCTATCCTGCTCCACTCCTTCTTTCACTCTGTCTTCATTTTCTCTCCTTTGTTAGCCAAACAGACCTATTGAAATATAAAGCCTGGCCTCCCTAAAGGGGGAGGATGTCCTTTTTCTTTTTAAATTATGCACCTGCATAGATGTTTTCATCATGTAATTGCTATAGTCACTATTGGGAACAGAGATAGCCCCTTTAAGACAACCACTAAAAGCCTTTTGATTTAAAATGATGTTTTCAGTTTTATGGCCTTTCTGTGCTTCTGGTAGTATCTTTCTGCAAAGCTTAAGTGGAGAGACAAAAGAAAGCAATGCAAGACCTGCCTCCAGCAATATTTCCACAGCCCTGTTACTGGGGACGGCTGCTCACACTGAAGTCACTGCTAGTAGAGCTCATCACTGAGTGCAAAATATATTCAAAAGTTACTTTATTATAAGATTAAAGCTCTATCATGAAAACCAGCAACATTCCTGGGCTTGTGGGAATCAATTCTACCACATTCCAACCCAGGATGTACTTCTGACACATTCTTTTTCTGTGGAAACACTCATAAATTTGACCATGGTACTTGGAGATGAGTTAGACCCTTTTGATTACAGGCCTTTTGAATCCACCCTCTCTCCTTCCTTTGTTCCAAGAAGGAGGTACTCTGTCTCTTGAGTCTTACATCCCTGAGTAAACTAAAGAATATTTTAGATATCTTGCTATTTGTTTTGGATTAAGTGGTGCTGTTTAGGGAGTAATGTTCTTTTTGGTGTGAATGGGAGGAGTGGAATTTATAGTTCCTGTCTCAAGAAAAAAGATGTTTTCACAATAGATAAAGAAGCAATTTTTTTATATGTAGGAGAGAGAGTCATGGTACACAATCAGAATTTTTGAAGCCTCCCAGTTTAAGGGAGCTGTGATTTGTGCATTGATAAAAGTCCCTATTCTTAATGGCAATAAGAGAAAAAAAAAATCCTAACATCTCTCCCTTCTCCCTTCTCCCACCCCCCCCCCCAGAAACGTGATTATGTTAAATTTGCAATTATTTTACTTGTATTGACAAATTATTTAATACAGATTAATCAGATCCTTAATTTAGACACTAATTTGATGATCCACGCAACAGAGAAAGAAAGGCTGCTGATGATCCATTATCTCATACAGAAGACAAACACTGTTTTATTGAAGTGATTTGTGTGTTTTCTGAAGTCAAATATCAATACACACATGCCTTTCCTAAGTTTCAGCCCACCCCTAAATGTTGGTGCACATTCTTGCACCAACATTTTGGGCTATTATACTATGCATAGTAAAATAACACAATCTTACACAACTAGGCAAAAGACCCTTCTTGTATTGAATAGTCATTTTCTGAAAGGTACTGAATTAAACCTTTAATTAGTATTTAATTTATGGCTAGGTGCTGTACCTTGAGTAAGCCCTAATAATGTTGCCATCTTCCAGTTTTCTTAGAGATGTAGTTTTGAGTTTATTTGCTTGTTTGCGGTCATGTCTAAAATTAACTATTTCAGTTATAAACCTAAGAAAACAAGGAGGAGTATAATCTCCTAATGGCACACAGCAGTGGCGCCTGCACTGGATATTTTAATGTGCTCTCTCTCCTTATTATATTTGTACCATGTTTTCCTTATTTGCTTTTAATATGGGCTATCAGTTTTCTCCTTAAAAGCCTCAGTCTGAAGGCTGTGCCTGTCGATTGTACCTGTTGTTCTGGGGGTCTTTTCTGCCAGCACTGTTTCCCCCTGCTGTCAAATCTCCCCCCATTTATTCATTCCTCTTGCTTAAGGCCTGTTTGACACTGTTGTAATGATTCCTCTTGGGAGATGTACAATTAGATTTCTAAGTTCCCACATGGCTCCTGCTTTTTAATGTTTGCTCCTGAGTCAGCACTGTATGCATGACTGACTAGAATAGTGAAACTTTTAATAAATATCTGTTCTCTTCTCTGGATTATATTGCTGTTTGGTTGCATAGAAGAAATGTACCTCTGTAATGCTTCAGGAATCTCATACTCTCTAATACAATTAGGTTGTAGTATTTTGGATGCCTAGTTTTCCTGTTTCCTAATCTAACTAGTACCTAAAGATTTTTGTTAGAAGTAGCCTGACTTTCATCAAAGCTTTATAGTTAAATACAACAGATGACATATTTTTGCTTTTTTTTTTTTTTTATCACACAGCAGCACCCTTGATGGACAGTACAGGCTCTGCTTGAAGTTGCATTTGGCCATAAAATATGTGGCAATGTGAGACTAAACTTGTAAGCTGGTAGAACCATGATCTCATAGCTAGACACTGGGGTAAAATTAGCTTTGATCAAATTTACATTTTAGAGAGAGCAGGGAGAAATGCTTGTACCCTGCATCCTAAGAAAGGGAAGGTTATTTCAGGGAATCTCTAGAGTCCACAAATGCTTCTGGAGTTCAGGATCAAATTATTGCTTTCCTATGAACAGTCTGAGGAGTTAATGTTTTTTTTTGCTTCAGCCAGCCATGATGGGTTCAGCTCTGCTGTATGTGCAGGCTTGTATCCTTACATTATGTGTTGATAATTCTCATTCTGTCACATACTTTGGCAGAGAGTGATGCCATCTATCAGAACCTCTGAGCAATTATCTTCTTTTGGGCTGCATACCCTTAGTAGTCCGGGTAGCAATTACCCAATCAGAATATTTGGCAAATAGATTGCAATTCCTGTGGAGAAAGCATATGCAAGCCTGGCTCTGACCTGATTAACTTTCTTAGTTCCCTGACTTTTCTGTGCAGTACTGAACACCTAAGGGGAGCTAGCATGTTCCCAGGTACTTGTGTCCTGAACAACATCAGTGAATGCTAATCATCCCTTCTGCATTTGGTGCTCCCTTTCATCTTGGGCTGGCTACATCCCAGGTGGGTGCAGCTTCTGGCAGCATGCCCTACAACGTGGGTGTTGCTCTCAGAACAGAAGCGGAGGACTGCCAGATGTCCAGTGTCACCTGCCCAAAGGAAATTTTCCTTCCAAATCTCTGTGTGGATTGTTTCACCAGGTGACTGCGCTTGTTGTTGTGGTCTGCTGATGTGACCATGTGACAAAATGCACTGCTGGCTTCCGTGTTCAAGGGAAGTGGAATTTAACTTGCTCAGTTGTATTTTGCAGCTGCAAAGAAGGAAAAAAATAGAAGTAAGGGTACAGTACAGGATGGACCAACATATGTCTTATTTCCTGCATTCTGGCAGCACTCTTAGGAAGGAGGGACACAGCACCCTGGCAGTGACTATGGGCCAGATCCTCAGTTCAAGAGCTGCAGTCACGAGTGTAAAGAAAGCTCAAGTATTAGGATCATTTTAATCCCCAGGTGACTAAGGACCTTGCCTACAAAAGGCTGTTTGGTTCATAATGCAGCATGTTCATTTCACGGTGTTTCTTTTTCCTGCTTTCCAGGGGTAGTTGTAGATGGTCTTATAGTTTTCTAACATTTCTCAGCTTTTTTGGATAAAAAGCTTTTTTTTTTTTTTTTTTTTTTTGATATCCTGTGCTTACTTACATGCTGTCAGACTTAAGTGAGATAAAAACATTGCTTGAGGACTAATTTCCTGCAACATCACCTTCTCATTCAAGGCTCCAAACTTCTCACACCAAAATATATCTGATGTTACTGATATGAAAGGGCCTGGGATGGTTCAGAATGTTCCTTTCCTCAGCCAACCACATCTGTCTGATGTGTTCAATAGAGAGGACTGGTTGTTCTTGACTCAACAAAAGGGATAGCTTATGTTATTTTGAGCTGGGTTGTCAGGGATGGCTGTTGACAAGACTTGAACTCAGTCTCCTTGAGCTTGGTGGGGTGGTTTAACTGCTTGTCTCCACACAATAAATCTGGTAGTCAGAGGCACAGCAAGGAGGTACAAGGAAGTTCTTTTAATCTTCACGAAACTTCATGGGTGAGGTCAAGTTCTTACCCTGTGATTCACCAGCAAATTTCGTCAGGTTTAAGAGGTGAACATCGGCTCCCTCATGCTTCTTTGTCAGTTCCCACATATCAGCATTCCTCCCTATCATGGCATAAGGGAAATGGATGTGACTCACACTTCACAGGTTTTAGGTAAAGCAGAGATCAGAACATAAGAGATGTTGAAGGTTGTGACCGTGTTACAAGTGGTGGGTCATTTCTCTCCTTAGGGAATCTGCTTAAATCCCTCAGAAAAGAGCAAAAAAGACCAAATAAAAAAAAAAAAAAAAAAGAAGGATTGTAAGGAAAGGAAAAGGCACTCCCATTTTCTGTGCATTACTCCACAAAGCTGATCTGCCAGGTTAGTTAAGATCTGCAGGGAGATTGTGGTTAGTTCTGGTGGCTGACTAGGCGCCAGTGCATTCCTTGCAGTGGGACTCAGGCCAACACCATTACACCATCAACTTTGAGGGATCACCAGCAGCACAGATTGACAACAGGACAGGAAAACACAACAGAGTTTTTGATACCTAGAAAAGGTGAGCTTTAGTGATAGTCCAGTTGTTCTTCTCACCACCATGACTATCCTGGAAATATTAAAGTGTCAGCATGCCCTTTTGCTGTGTTTTTGGTCTGTAATAGAATGGCTGCTGTCAAAAGCAGCAGAATGTAAATATTTGTGGGGTTTTATAGTTTGGCATTTTTTTTTAAACTATAAATTCCCTTACTTCCTTTCTTCCTTCTCTTTAGCAAGAGGCTGTGGGTCATTAGTATCAATATCTCAGATCTCTCTCATGCCACACCTAAAATAAATTGTCAATAGGAGGTGTTGTAGAAGATTCACACATCATTCCAGAAACAGTAATATCTGTTGGGAAATGCAAAAACACCAGGTGCATAGCTGCTGGATAGAGTTTCCATTTACTTTACCTGGGGCTTTTCTGTAACATACAGTAATGTACGTCACATGCTGAAAAAAAAGTAGGTGGAAGGTTCTTTCCAAACCACATTGACTGAAAGAATGTATGTGTAAGGTAAGCTGTATGCTGACACGCTCATGTGTTCTGCAGAGGAAAGGGTTACCTTGTCAAGGAAGTCTTCCTGGTGCAGGTGTGCATCCTAGCAGATTCATTCAGAGACTGAGAGACGAGAATGAGCCCTCCCTCAACTGACATGTACAAACAGCCTTTTACCCATTTGTCTCCGAGGACATTTGCTAGCTGTCTCGTTAATCTTTTACCCAAAGTCAGACATATGTATTGATGGGAAAACAAACCATAGACCACAGACCCCCTGCCTTGCATTCCTCACCTCCTCAAAATAACACTCATCATAGAAGCGTGCAGACAGCACTGATAGCTCAGTGGGTTTGTAGCTGCATTTCCTTGCAGTTCTAAAGGACCCCTTCCACTGTTGTTCTCACAAGCTCTTCTTCTTACTTACTGTTTATACTGCTGAGTAACTACCTATGCCTTGCAGTCCATCACATCCCCTTCCTCATTTGCATTTTGCAGGTATCTAATTCCCTCTGTATTTCCGAACTTAAGGTGGCTGAAGAAACTGGGACTGGAATTTCTTCCTTTTAACACTAGGTCACAGCGTGCTCCATGCACCTCTTGCTGACCTTATGGAGGTTTTCAAACCACCATTAATTTTACTCTAACAGAGTAACGAAATTTAGAATCTGATCCTCTGCTGGTTGACTTGTTTTTAACTTTATTAAGAAGGAATAATAAACTTGTGAGCCAGAGCCACTAGCAGAGTACAGAAAGGGAAGTAATTTTAGGAACAGAAATATCTGTAAAGTTTAATCTCCAGTTATCTTGCCTCTGACTTCATCATCATCTGGTCCCAACACACTTTGTGAGCTAAACAGAGTCAGGTTAGCTCAGTACTGAAATAAAAGAGCCCAGAGGTGTTGTCTTAGTGGTGTTAAGTAGCGATCTTCTATCTTACCCAAGCAAGCAGATTCTTCTGCATCTTGCATCACTGCATTATCTGAGACTTTCTTGCATGTTTACCTTCAAGCTTGGTGGGTGGATTGGTTGGGATTTGTGGCAGAGGTTTTCCAATGCTAATTTTATTTTTAATAATATTTATTTTCTCTAACAAAGCTAAGCATACTCACATGTTGCATTGCATTTAAGTGAGCTCAAAATTTCTTTAAATAGTAATTATTTGAAAAGGAAGAATACCCTCCAATTCCTGTGAGAATATTGTTTATAAATATTTGTAATTTGCATCTCCATAAATGAAAATTACCAAAGCAGAACAAGGATTTATTTTCAGTACTTTTTAATCTTATAGTTATGCTTTGTACTGTATGACATGGGATTGACCTTCATGGTACTGGATCCAGTCAGAATTCATATCTCACTCAAATCCACATTTGAACATTGTTTAGGGTGTTTGGTGAGGAAGTTTTAGCCTTTCTGTTTCAAATAATTAATATTTGTAGTGCTCAGCCTCAGTAAAATCCACAGAAACTCCAATAGACTCTGTAATCACTTCTTCAAGTGAAAACGTGTTCTTTAATAGGAATTTAAGTTTGATTCAGTGGTAGAACATCTCCTCTCCATTTCATTTTTTCCCTAAATATTCTTGTTTTTAGCTTTTAGGTTCCTTTTGCAAAAAATTATCAAAAAACTTTTTGCAGCACCTAGCACAAGGACACCTGGCTCATACTTTATTTCAGAATACAAATAACCACTTAAAAGTAAAAGCAGAAATAAGCTGTACAGACTATTGACTCTTCTCCAAGAGGTAGTCAGAGGTTTGTAATATCTAGTTCAGTTGACAGCCCAGGGAAGGGAAGTTCTGAAATCCAGTGTTGGTGATAACAGTGTGACCTTTGCTGTGTTGACCTACTAGTACCTTCAACACTGAAGCAAGAGCAAGTACTTCCACTGTAATTCAGTTGTCAGTCCTGCACCATCCTTAATCTTGATGTGGAGGTCTGTGACAAAAGCACGTTCTGCTGTGCTGGTAGCAGTTTTTGGGGACTAGAAGGAAATAGCTGTTGTACTTGGAGACAAACAGTTAAATTATGAAGATGTTATTACTATACTTATAATAGAAACAGTCTATAATAATCTGGGACAGATTTGAGTTTATAAACCCATCCTGCAAACTACATCAGTCCTTCTCTAACTCTGGGTTCACTGAAGACATTGAAGTTCAACATGTAGTTTAAAGTGAAAATTGCATTCAATGTTGTCTTTTGTATAGATTAATTTGTTGGCTGGAAAGCAGTAAAGCTAAAAAGGAGGCTGAAAAGCTAGTGAAAGTGCTGTGGCAACTCACTGTAAATTTCTAAATCCCTGATGGAGAGACTACATCCAGTTGCTATTACTTCTCATACACTTAGATCAACGGGTAATTCTTTGGGGAGAGGCATCATTGTTTTGTTCTGAATTGTCTTCATGGTTGGTCTGTGACCATGCCTCCTGGGCTGAAAGACATTACAATAGAGATGGATCCTCTCCACCTTTGCAAGTGAATTGAGAAGGCCAGGTCTGGCTGCTGTGCCTTGGGTGAGCTGTGGGAGCAACTCCCATGCCTTCCTCCCTGTTACCCTGCTTACGGAGGCCCTGGAATGCAAAGGAGAGGTAGTGCCAGTGCATCTGCCAGCCTGTCCTGCCTGGCTGGGTTTCATTGTTCTTCTCCTAATTTCATCCAGTATTTCATTCATGGAACTGTAATGCAAAACGTAGCGTCCTGGATGATTTCTTGCTCTCTTACTTGGCCTCTGCGCCTTTGCTGGGGTCAGTATCCTCCAGATATCCACAGCCTACCACGCTCTCCTGCCTTCCCCTTCCGTTCCCCCAGCAGCTTGCTGTCCTTTAGCCAGGTTACACATATTTTTTCAATCCTGGTTGTTCATGGTCTCTGAGCACAAGGCTTAGCGGAGCGCTGTGCTGCCAGCGCTGCGAGACGCCCCAAAGGGAGCCTGGCTGTGGCTCTGCTGTTTTCACACCTCCGCGCAGATGGACCCAGCTCCCCTCCCCGGCGCCCCTGCGGGCTCCCTGCCCACCCTTGGCCTCTGCTGTCAGAACGACTTTGGCAACTGCCACTGCTGCATTGCATCACCGTGCATGGCTCCCAGGTGGCTGCAGCTTTCAAACTCGCCTATCAGCCTGTCTATCTGCTATTAGGTTCTTATCTTGCCTGTCTATCCAGAGTATCTACTTCTGGGCTGCCTTTGCAGCTTTAATTGCAGTTTGAGCACGGCAGCACTGGGATGTGGGTGCTAGGTCAGCAAACATAAATCCCATGGTTGTTCAGGCTTGGTCCACACTTCTATGGCACTGCAGGAAATGGAGGTTCAGCAGGCTCAAGAACACGGGAAGTAAAGCAAGCGCAGCACCGACAGCAACTGCTGAGGGAAAGGAGCAGCGCTGCTAGCAGGCACCACTGGGGAGACGCCAGCTTCCCCCCTGTGATTTATATGGGGTTTACAGCGGGGTGGGGCCAAACAAGGCTGGTAGGAAGCATTTCATAGGGCTATGTGGGATTAGTGAGGAGTAGACAGAAGCAGCACAGGACTGGGCAGGGGACCTGCTTGTGGGACGGCTCAGCCACAGAGGCAGCTGGCACTGGAGTGCTGATAAGGAGGAGAAACAGATGGCCACGCAAGCCCTTACACATGCCTTCCTGGTAGGCCTGCTGAAGGCTGGTCCACATCCCTTATTCCCCAAACAAAAATACGTCTTTTCCTTTCCTTGGTTTGAAGATTTCATGTGGCTCATTAAACTTTGCTGCCATAAACATGCTCTTGCAGTCTTAGCACAGTTCATTGCTGCTGCTTGTGAATGACACAGGATCAGTCCCATTTATGCCCCTACTGTGCTGTTGTGACACAGTTACATAGCCCTTTCTTTAGTGCTGCGAGTCTGAAAAGTTAAAGAAAAACAGGAAAAATTATAAAAGAAGGAGACATAGCAATTATGTAAAATATCCAAAAACTAATTCCAGAACTGGCCTTGATACCAAGGGAAGCATGCAGCAACTCCTAGGTGTGCAGAAGGTAACATGACACTGTTAAGTGAGATTTGTTTAAGCTGTGTTCCGTATATTGGAGGTCAGAGTGGTGTGGTGGCATGGGCCAGTTGCTGTGGAAGCCTTTTGGCTGCATGACAGAGGGGGAAACCTTTTGGCTGTATGGCAGAGGGCAGAAGGTGAACAAGCCCTGGTAGTAGTTAGGTACTGGAGGCAAAGCTCCAGCATTTGGTATCCTCTCCCTACAGCAATGAACATTGCTTGCAGGCTTGTGTTATGCAGCTCTGTCTATTCTCCATTACTACAGAGCCACCATGGGGATGAGGTTTGGAAAAAGCACAGAGTGTTTCTAGTAGTGCAGATGTTTTCAATGAATTCACCCTTCAGAACTGAAAGCGAAGGAGGCCTGGAAGGGGAAGAGTGTTTGTAGTGAAAAATATTCGGCTCATCCATATGTAGACCCAATGTGAGCCTGGAAGACACTGAGTGCTCCCTGTGAAGTGACAAGTGCCCTCAGTCTTCACTAAAGTTTTGCTAAAGGCAGTGGGTATGTCTGCATAGCAGTGGCAGCAATGACTGCTTTTTGGCTGGGTAAATTAGCCTTTGTGGCTGCGCTTCGGCTCCTACAGTATGCACGCTTCAGTATCTCTTTTAGAGGCTTGTCTGATGAAAAGGGAAAACATTCAGCATCTTGCCAGATCAGGGCCTGGATTTTGAAATGTTTTTGTAGGTTAAAATGAGAATGCATATGCATGGGCTTGTTTTCAGGCGAACTGAGCACTTGTAGCTTACAGAGTTGGGTGTAAATTTTAGATTTTCTGAGTCTCAGAACATTTTTTTCTCCTGATACTATCCTTATTGCCCTTACCTCCACCTCCTCTGCTGGTATATAGTATTTTAGCTGTGTAACTGTACTATTTAAAGCATTTATGATACCATTTGTTTGGGAAACAGTATAAATCTGCTCTATGCTATTTAGGAGTTTGCACTGCTACTCAGCAATGGAAACCCCTGAGTAACTTCCATGTAAAATCAATCAACAATAGTGGAATAGTATCAATCAATCTAGTGGAAGGGCTGTGAATGCCACTCAAAATAAGGCTCCCTTTCATCCATGAAGGCCTTGTCTCAGCCAGTGAACTGGAATCTGGCCTTTTTCACTCACCATGAAATGTCTGGATATAAATTTACTCTTTTAACATCCTACAAAAAAAAGGTTGCATGATCCTCAGCCCACTCTGCCACAACTTTCACATTTTAGAGAAGTGATAGAGATGGAAAATTTGTGTGAGGACCCTTGTCACTGGGTGACCCTTGTCACTAATTCTGTGGAGTATCAACAATTGTAATCTTATGTGAACAGGGTTTCAAGCATTACAATATTTCTGGAAATATTTAAAAAGGTGCCAATGTTTATACAGAAAGGTGGATACAGCTTTAGGTCTATATATCTGGACTTTTGATGCCCTCCCTCCTTATCCCCACATCTGTTTCCAAGAATGTCATACCTGGAAAGAATCATTTCAAATTAATTCAATTTGTTTCAAAGCAGCCTAAGGTTCATCCCTCACAGGGGCCACTCAATCATATTACTGCTCCTGTGAAACTCCTAATGGGACACAAAACAAGTAGAAGTAGATTCAGGTGATCTCACATATTAAACATACTAATTACATCTGGCAGCAAAATGACTTTGTGCATTTTCTTTAATCCGGTTTTTAAATTAGGCCATATGTATTTTGGCTGTAGATTTCACGTGCTCTCTTTCTACAAACTTCCTTTTAACCATGTCCTGTGGCCAATTCATATCCAATTTTTGAAAATCAGTCTTAGGTGATAACTGGATCATTGCATATGAAGTGTCTAATTCTGCTTTCAAATCAACCTGTTCCTTTGAAAATCTTAGTGAATATCTCACACAAGAGGTTCAAATCTGAACTGATATGATTGCCCCTGTTAAAAACCCAAATGTGCTGAGTTTCTGTGTTTTATGGGAAGTGTTTCCTAGAGGAAAACTAGCTTTAGAAAAATGGGGATTCTTGCTTTAAATCAGCAGTAGTTTTCACTTTGCTACTTTATAGTTTTTCCTGTGGGGAATATGGTCTTATTTATGTGTTTTGCAGTGACATGCTGACTAACAAGATTAACAAGGGACGTACTGACTAACAAAGGCTCCTTCCTGATGTTCGCTTCTGTACAATCTTGATATTTAACCCACCATGTAGAAAGTTGGGTTTGCAGCTCAAGGAATCTATGTTACTAGCCAAAATGTTACTGGTCAGTTTCTGCTTGAATAAATATTCATCACTGATGGGTGCACACTTTAACTTCACAAAGCCAAAGCTCCTTGTGGTATCCAGGATATACAGTGGTACCTGAATGAACTCTTTTAGGGGATGGGAGGAAATTCTGTGTTACTTCTGGGGCCCAAAACATGGACACGTTCATGTCTCATCTTCCCTGTGGTACACTATACTTTTTATCTATTTCAGGTGGGGTGTGGGTGGGACAGCGAAAATGTTCACAGTGTTTATAGGCCATTCTGGGCAGAAACATCTATTTATATGATTTTGGAGGGACTGAACTTGGTGAGCTAGGTGTCCCTGCTCCTCCTCATTTTATGCTGCACTCTCCTGACTGCACCAGTGGCATAAATATGCAATAATACAATCTATAGTAGCACTGTTTTCACATAATAACAAGGGCAGAAAAATTCTTTCCTGGAGCCAGCTATTTAGTGGGTGTAATCTGTTAAAGCTCTGTCAAATTACACAGGACTCCATCAGTTCACTGCAGCAGCATATTTGGCCACTTTTGTTCCATCAAGGACTAGTGGATGGGAAATTTACCTAGACATACACAGAGACACAACAGTGCTCACCCAGAGAACATAGTACCATGGACTCACCAGAGCTCCTGTTTTGCTAGGATGACAATCTGGTCTGCTGAAGTGAGTTTGTGTTAGCACAGTTCTCTTGATCTCTGTGCACTTGGTGACTCTTCCACTGGGCACTAATGTTGGAGAGCAAGGAAAAGCTGCCAGTGATACATGTTTGTGGTTTGCAGACGTGCACATAGTGCAGAGAAAATAACTGGCACTGTTGAATAAATGTCCTATCTGCAGAGATGTGAGGTAGTCACATTACTCAAAAGTGTGCTGAAATGATTGATGTTAAAAATGTTATACCACTGTACTTCACACAGTGCACATTAAAGGAAAGCCAAGTCAGGGCATATTAAATTTTATTGAGAGTGGGTTTTGCAACTTTTTAAGAGGCCATGTGCCATGCTTCCTTTTTTAGGATCCAACTACCAAAATTAAAACCAGTAAATCTTTCTAAAAATAATCTGAGAAAAACTTTCCCCTGTGTGAAAATGAAGCATGCTAATGTCCTTGTGTGCCTTAATTTTCCATAAAAATATTGCCTTGTTGGAAAGCACAGTCTATTCCCCTTGCATGATACTAAACTCCATGTATCACCTCTTCACCTTGTTGCTAATGGTGTAAAACTGGATGTGACCAGTCCTGGTGCTCAAGCCAGTAACATTCCCAGGGATGGGAGGACACTTCCCACTAATGGAGGCAGAAGACTCTGACTGCAACAGACTGCCTGAAGAAGTGAACGGGATTTGGACTACTAAATTTGGGGAAGATGTAGTTGTGGGAAGATGAAGGATTTAAAAGTCAATCAGATACAAATATATTGCATGGGTTTTAATGAGGAATGTGTGCTTTGTGGGCATAGCTGTATGCATACTCACTGTTTGCATTCAGTGAGCAAAGACACATGTGAAAGGTGTTTGCATAACATGAATGGGAAGTAGGTAGGTTTGTTCTTTATCACAGTTATCCTCTTTCTGTTTATATATATATAATTTACATTTATTGCAAAATATTATATATTCAGAATGCAGCATATGTTAGGCTCACTATTTCACTACTGTATGTTGAATTCTTGGGGAGAGATGGACAGGCAGTAAAATTAAGCAGGATCCTGGGGAAGTGATAATTTCCAGTTAAAGGGGCATGTAGTTTGCATAAGCAATAAGGAAAAAGGTTATCTTATTGATTCCTTCTGTGTGTACTTGCAGGCAGAAACAGTGGTGCTATTCAGATATTTTAAGACTGTGCCTTTGTGTCTTTTTCTACATCTAGAAAGTGCCCTGCCCAATTTGTGCAACTCTAGTTTAAACAGAAGTGACCATTTCTGCGTGACCGTGTCCATTTCATAGGGCCAGGGAGAGATGAATGTGGAGGGAAGCTCCTTTACTGATGCTGGCTAGAACCAAAATGTGAAGACATGGGTGAAAAGGGCAACCCTGTGTGAACTCAAATAGCTTTCCAATCTCTTAAAATTGCTCAGCCTAGATAAAATTGTGGGATGTGAACTGCAAGTGCAGGCGGGAAGCTTAATGCTTTCTGGAAAAAGTAATGAGTGAAGGCTGCAGCAAAAACCAGAACAGCCCTTCCTCCCCTCAACCCACTCTGCCCAAATGAGCACTTTCTCTGCAACTATTGGCAGTAATAAATAATCTTCATCTAAACCATCTCTTGTTACAGCTTTTATTGTATTGGCTAAGTGTGTAACAACCCAGTGCTGTACTAACAGTTTTGTGCTGATAAAAACCCAGTCAAGTGAAACACAGAAAATATTTTTTTAAAATGCATTCTGAAATGCTTTCTTGCAGTGCTAAAAGCAGTTTACAGGAGATGTTGAAAACTAAGTGCAAGGTGTAGACACCATGTGTTTACTTTTTAGGACTGGGGTAATACTTAGAAAAATCTTTGCTTTTGAAACATATTTCAAACGGAGGACCAAATGCACTGCTGTGTACCTTGCAAGTTCCAGCGGAGCAAAGGGAGCTGGACCTGTTTCCACCAGGAGCTGGTGCAATCACAAGCAAACCTTGATGTGTTTTGCTGACATCAGTGGGATATGCCATGAATTGCTCTAGGAGCTAGAGCCAGGCCTCCACAGTGGCCGGGGCTTCTCAGGGAACTCTTTATGTTCATCTGTGCTACTTCTGCCCGTTTCAAAAACTGCGGCCAATTAGCTGTAAAAACAGATGTTCCCGTGATATTTCTCTTCCTCTAAAGGTTACAGGCCAGATTGCTCTTGGTGCTTGCATGGCAAAAAGGCAGGAGGTGGAGAAGAGGGGAAGGAGCAAGAAACCTTAGCTAGTATTTGCATACCTACTGAGACACAAATATGGAGGAATGAAGAAGAATCAGGTTCTTTTGTGAGTAACAGCCCTTACATCAGGGAGGACAGGGGGAGGGCTGGGGGAATGGAAGGGTTTTCTTTTCTCTGCAGCATCTCGGTACCCAGAAGCCTAAGAAAGTCAGGCACACAATAGCAATGCAGTTCCTCAGTTTTCACTTCATCCCACTCCCTCAGGCACAGGGAGTTTTGGGAGTTAACCTGAGCATTGAGAAGCAACTCACCCCATCACTCTTCAAGTAGAAGATATCAGCTGGCAGAGTCCCAGGAGGTGTGCAGGAAGGGCTCTCTGTGCTGGTTGTAGAGGGAGCTAAGGAAATGTGCCTCTCCGAGGTGCGGACAGCCACTGCTGCCTGCACGAGGTCTACCTCGGAGCAAGGCAGAGGGCAGCCCTGCAGTGCTCCCCGCACTGCTGTGCCTCCCACGGCCGCCGGACACTGTCCTTGGGCTGCTGCACGGTGTGGACACTCACCTAAGCCTTGTGCTGGGGCATCTTTCCGAGGCTTCCTGGGCTGCTCCCTGCTGACCCCGGGTAGTTCAGCTGCCTCCTCGGGAGATCCGCCTGCTTGACGCCTTGGAGTCGTCCGCCAATTCCTCCCTTGTCACCACCTCTTTTACTCTGTGTGTGGCATCAGAGCAGCCAGCAGGATGTAACTATAGACTCAGAGTATTTAGGGCTGTCGCTGCTGACCAGCACTACAGTAGGTTGACTCACAAAGGACAAGCGATTCTTTTTTTTTTTTTTTTCCCCCAGTGCAGTTTTTCAGGCTTAAGTTTATGTAGTGGACAAGGAGTGCTGCTTAACTAGAAAAGCTGCTCTAAGAGAAAGTTTCCTCATTTTATTTTGTGGTGGGGGAAAAAAGTTTGTTCATGAAATATGACAGGGAGGCCAGAATCCCCCTGCCAGGGCTGGTGGGACATGGCAGTGGTGTGAGCCAATATGAGCGAGGAGACAGCCTTGGGCACTTCTGTACTGTGAGGGCTGGTGAAACTTTGGATCCCCTCCTGACTGCAGATCTTTACAGCAGCATTCCTTGTGTGACAAGCCTTTTTCACATTTCCCCATTCAGCTGATTGTGGGTGCTGTGCTATTTTAAACCCACATGGAAGTATGTTTTTAGGACCATCTGCTACCGGCCCTAACCCAGATGATACAGTTAGAGCCTGCCCACAGCATCCTCCCCTCCTTCAGACAGTTCCAGGAACAAGCAGTGAGTCAGTCCCACAGCTGAACTCATATTTAGCTAACCCTGATATCCTGCCTATCGGAGAGAAATGCACAACGGCCTTCCCAGGTGCAAAGCCCCGTTGTTCCCATTATTTAGAGAATGCATGGAATTTAAAAAAAAACCCACCACCAAAGCAAATGTCAGATCAGTTAGTGCGTCAGTTCCTTTTGTTCTGAAGGGTGAGAAGGATGAAGTGATCCGTCCTCACAGGATAGCTTGCCCATCTTGCCTTTGCTTCCAGGCTGAAGGGCAATTTCTGCCCCTGGCTGATCAGCAGGCTCGCAGCCCTGCCCTTGCCGCTCGCTGCGGTGGAGCTGCCTCGGCAGCGGCTCTCCCTCGTGCTGAAACATCTCTGCACAGCTGGAGCATAGTTAATTCTTCCTTCGGGCACTGGGGGTAAGCAGAGGCGTCTCCTAGAGCTGTCTAAAGGCCAGTGTTGCCTGTCAGGGTCCTGCCTTCTCTCACTGAGCAACTGTTGTTAAACACACACACATCTGTGGGTCTGGATGAGGCTCTTTCCCTTTATCTTAGGAGCTTCCTGAGCCTGAAATAAGATTTCAGCCAGTGGATCATATGAAAAAGCCTCCTAGAGATCAGCATGACTAAGAACCAGCGTTTATAAACCATTACTTGATGTATTTTAAACTCCTGCTCTTTGATCCCTTTATGATCCAGCAGCCGCTTTCTGGCTGTTTGTCAAAACCAGCAAAACATGCCCTGCTCTGTCATCACATTTCTCCTGGATCCCCTCAGCATGCTGCACTGTTTCCCACCCAGCAGGTTAATGACTGGTAATTACTTTCATCATATAATGAATAAAGTTCAGTATCTCCACAGCAGATACACTAGCACTCAGCCTGGGCAAAGCCTTCAATGTTAAATGATACCTGAGGCCCTGTCCTGCTCCTGCTGAAGTGGAGGTAAATCCCCCACCCGGCCTCCGCACAGCCACTGACTTCCCAAATCTGCAGCACAGAGGAAAACCCTCCCTGACACTGCCTGGAGCATTACCTGTAAAATGAGCATGAAACATGAACGTTGTTTTATTTAGGCTATGCAGTGTTTGTGTGCTCCCATATAAGCTCGGATCAGCCCTGGTTCTGAGGAACTTTCGGTGGTATCCTGTTTCAATCAATGCTGATTTAAATAAGCATTGTGAACCAAATTATTTAGTACCACTCACATGCCGCTGCATTTGCTATGGTACCCTTGAGACAGGCAGGCTTTATCCCGATCAACAGAAACATCCGCAGCTGTACCACACTCTGCTTCAGGCTCCTTGGAGTTACTTCATCGTTGCCTGACAGCTGTGTCCCCTGACCATTATCTGGTGGCCGCATACTTCAATAGCGGACTGTATGTACTGTATGCACTAGACTACGGGGTGACCTGACAACTTGGCTTCCTCTCCCAGAGTCTATCTTCTGCTACTCTTCAGCATCCTACAGTTTATCTGTGGTCAGCTTTCTTACCCATTTCCTGCCAGCTGCTACTGGTCTTTTAGTCAGCTCCGCCAGGCACACAGGCAATGGTGAGCTTGCTGGGCCTTGTGCTGCATTATTTCTTGGCTGGAGGCTCTGCAAAGGCTGCTCTGGAGTTTTGTGTAGAGGATTTCTTTGTATGTAATGTCAGGACAATTAAAGAATGCCACTCTCAAGAAATACACCTTGTATTTATCAGGCAGTATCAGTTTTATCTCTGTTCTAGCATTGTTGCAGCATTACGGCTGAGGCTTTGAAAACACAACATTGTTCCTAGCAAAAATTATAACTAATTTCATCAGCCCACAAGTCCAGAATTTGTTATTCTTCTTACCTCCTTTGCCAAGTTGTCCCACAGAGATGTTAAAAGCAGCTGAGGGCACAAGTCCCTGCTCAGAATCCAGAATTTGGTGCTTTACAGGAACATAATTCCTCTGCCTAAGCCTTTTGGAAAATGGCTTGTTATCCAATTTGGGAGTGAGCTGATGGCACCGTGGTCATGTACCGAGCTCAGTTTGGAGGTGACCCCATAGCCACAGCGGGGTGCAGCAGCTGTGGAGGCTCACTATTCATGGGCGTGTCCCTTGTTCCTCTTGCTCCAGTCAGGGCAGGTTTAGGTTTACTTTTGGGGCTGTGTTGGGAAGCACCTGTTCTGAAGGAACCAAGTCACTGGAGCTCAGGGCTATTAACTGAGGGTTTGCTCTCCACGCTTCCGCCCTGGCTTCCCCTTGTGGGAGCTCCCTTCCCAGGAGCGCCCGAGTGAGCCCCAAATGAGATGAATATTCAGTGAAGCAGAAATTGGCTAGAGAGACTCTGCCACTCCAGCCTATCAAAAAAGAATGGCTTTGAAACAGCAAAAGGAGAAGAGCTCAAAGGCTTGCCCAAATTATTTTTTTTTTAATCACTTTAAACCTTTATGAGGTTTATGAGTCAGCATGTAATATATCCTTATACTGGGGTATGGGACAGTGTAGGAGTTCCTGAGATTTCTTGTTTGCATTTTGCTAAGCTGAGACGCACAGCCTCGGTAGCAGGTTCTGTAAGATTAAGCACAGGGAAGGCCTGGATAAAGCTGTGTCCAGGTCCCATTCAGCCATGCAGCCTAACTGCACACCTGGAAACAGGAGTGCTTGGGCCAAAGGCTGACGCAGATCACACAGAAAATCAAGGGGAAGAAGAAATTTGGCTTGCACAGTGGAATCCACTGCTGAGCTTCTGAGAGACTGAATGCTTACAAAGAGTGTCTCAAATGAGAAGCAAGTCTTCCTGCAAAGTGGTAGGAGGGATTGTGTCCATCCCTTCCCATTCAACATTCATTCTGACACCTAATGATGACAGCTGAGGGTGAGGAGGGTGTTTTTGTTCTGAAACACCTTTTGAAGGAGCTTGACCATCCCAGCAATACTTGAGGATTCCTGGAGAGGTTTATCTCACTGTCCTAGAGCCAGCAAGTGTGAATACCCTGGGTTCAATGTCTAGCACTGTTGCTACCTTCTCTCCTGGTAAATTTAGTAGCCACACCTAGGAACAATCCAGTCCAGCTGAGCACCACAGAATGCTAAAATGGAAATGACCCATTAGGACTTCCTTTTCCTGCTGTGGGGCTCCTGCCATGTATTGAGTGAGTTGTAGATTTTAAGGCACTGGTACGTTGGTGCATTGGCTTGTTAAAACTCAGGTGTCAGTGAAACCACTAAACCCAGTGATGCACATCTGCCAATATAACTATTTTCTCTCCATCCTTTACTATTCCAGCAATTTTGAAATGAGATCTACCTTATAATAGTAACATTTTTTCATTTTCTTCAAATAATTTCTAAGGATAGTGAGCAGCACAGGGCTAAGAGGTTTCTGGGGGATCTCATTAAGCATCTTCTGAAGATGGGAATGATTCAGTTAGGATTGCCTTTGGCTCACTTTTGGCTCACCAGCTTTTAATCGATTTAATAAGAGGTACATTAATTCTGGATAATGCTAATTATTTTAATCAGAATGCCATGTGGGACTGAGTTAAATGCCTCACAGATGTTGAAACCCATGACATAGACACAGCTATCTTTATCAGCTAAACTGGTAATTTCACTAAAAAGCAGCACTGAGCTCATTTGACAAGACTTTTCCATGAAGTCATGCTGATGACTATTAATTACACTGCTATCTTTTAAACCTTTTTCAACTCTGACCCACAAGTGCCCATCTGAGTGGGATGAAGGTGCAAGGCAAATAAGACACGGAGGCAGAGGGGACTTGCTGAGTTGTGTCATCTCCAGGCCAGGAGCTACACAGGGTAGATCAGTCATGTAAAGACTGTTCTCTCACTAATCCTTCACATCAATCTGCTTGACTTGTGGATCAGTGTTAGGCTAGTCAGCCTGTGGTTGCCCAGACTGCTTTTTGTACTCTCTGTAAATAGTAATGCCTCGTGAGCTTTTTGCCAGTCTTAGGGAAGCTCTTCAGTGGTCCCAGATGTGTGAAAAATCAACACAAATATTTTGGAAAACTCTGTCACATTTATTTAGTATGCTGAGGTGCAACTTACCAAGTGCTGCTGATTGAAAAATGTTCAGTTTTGATAGCGCCTGTTTAACTTTCCTCTAAGTAACTGATGGAATAGAAAGTATTTCCTTATCACTATGAGATAAGAATACATCATTCTATTGGTTTCCAAATACAAACCTGAAATATTTATTGAATATTTCTTCTTCTACGAATCATGACTGACAATTTTGAGATTCCTATCTAGCTGTGAAGCTATCCCATTGTTAGGACTTTGTTTGTTCCTGATAAATTTAAACAGTTCCTCTTTATTGTTCTTACTGACTGCAAATTTGTGTGTTGGTGCCTTTAATTTCCTATGGTAATTTCCTCACTGCTGATATATGTACTGCTGATATATGCTGGTATATTTTGAAACTACCAAAATTAAAACCAGTAAATTTGACAGATCCAGATGCAAGTCCAACGACCAACCTTTTTGGACATTGTTTTTGTGAATGTGAGCTCCTGATTTTGTCTTCACCCAATACAAATGAGCAGCTATAAAGTTTGGGTTAAGGTTTAATTTCTGAATTTCATATCCCCTCTCTCAGATTCCAGAAAAGCTGGCATGTTTCAAAGCCATCTTTTATTCAGTGGCTCGCAGTCTTTGAGAATCAAGATCAGGAAAAAAAAAAAAATCCCATTTGTTTCATTCCTGTGAATCAGGAATGAACTGGTTTGGAGTATGATGAAAATACCTGGGTTATATTTTGAGTGGTGACTATGGACTTGACTACAGAGGCAACTGGTGGATGAGGCTGGTTGTCCTCTGCCCCCCATGCAGGGCTCAAACCTGTTGCAGAACTGGAGACTGCAGAGAGCCGGGGATTCCTGCAGGTAGGGAGCGCTTTGGTCCAGGCACTGCTGCAGTGTGTGTCTGTAGATGGACAAGCACAGAGCAGTGGGGAGAAATGGACTCACTGCATCAGGGCTGAAGCTGGGCACGTCACCGCCCTGTCCTGCTGAGCAGTCACTTGCAGCAGCACTCAGTCCTGCCCGTGGGGGTAGGAGGGTCAGCCCTAGGGCTGCCCTGCATTGAGTTTGGATGTGGGTGGCAGTGGCCTCTGGAGACACTGGTGGGATGAGTGGGTCTTTCTCATTGCTTCCCTCCCAGCTGCTGGGGAGGTGTGAGACATTTTTCACTCTTCTTGTTGCTGTCTTTGACCTAGTATGCTGCTGTCTGCTGCAGTTCTGCCCTGGGGGCTTAGAAAAGCCCCTCTGGGTAACAGTACATGAATTGTTATTTTTGATTGCAACTGGGCGGCCATTTATTGACTCTTCAGCTGGGTAAAGTTATTTAGAAAGTTATGCAGCTGGAAGAATGCTGCAAGCCTGGCTTACAACTCTCCTCTCTTTCCCAGTAATAGACTTTGATTTGCTGTAGTTCATTTCCCTCTGAAGTCTGCTTTTTGTAGATAACATAAAGCACTTGGCATAGTGGTTGATAACTAAATGTATGAAGCATGACATTTTCCTAGATACAGTATGCCACATGAACACTTGTCTTTTGTATCAGAACCCATAAACAAGAGTTGACTGAGGGCAAATAGCTTGCTTAGGTCCTGTGGAAAGGCAGGGAGTGAGTCAGTGCATGATGTGGTCACAGCTGCTTTGAGGAGGGCATGTGGCAAGAGAAGGCAAAGCCCAAGGGCAAATAATCCCTGTGAGCCAGCTGGTAACAGGTGAGGCGACTCATGATGTGAATTAAAATAAAGGTATTTTGGAAACTTAATTTCCTCCTTACTTGTTTTTCTGCCCAGTGATTAAAATACTAACATGTTTTTCTGTCTCTGGAGCATGGCAATCCACCTCTCCTCCCACCTCCCCCAGACCAGTGAAAACTTCAGAAACTGCCAATAAGGACCTGGACAGTCCTGCTGGGTTTAGACCTTGGCAGCCCTGTGAGGGTAGATGACGGTGCTCATACCCAGCCATCAAATAAAGCAGTTAACCTCTTGGTTTCTCCCTCACCACCCACAAAGAGAAGCTAAAAATAGTAGGCAGTCTTACAGAGTTCTGGGAAAGAATAAAGTAAGAATAAAGCACTGGGCTGGGTGGCTGGAAAGCAGCACTCTGTGCTGTAAGATGGAGCATAATGTATATGTAGAACTGTGTAGTATATTTTAAAAGTAATGAAGCTTCACACCTTCAGCTTTGCTATTAAAGCATTGCTGAGAGCTAGATTCACACTGCTGTGCTGCTGAGAGTTAGTAAGGGTGTGTATGAACTGAGGGAAAATGACTGTCCTTCTCCTTCATGGTTCTCAAGGTTTTACTCCAGCTGCCTGGCTCCAGCCACACAGGACTTACATGGGAAGGTAAAGGAGAGAGAAAGTGGTCATGTCATGAAAGACAGCTAGAAGAGTATGGGAAGTACACAGAGCTCTGGTGAGTTAAATTGGAGATGCTTGGGGTTGAATTTTTGAGCCTCCTTTACTAAACTCTGTATGCAAGCTGCAGGCAGGCAAGTGTAGGCCAGAGACAGCTCAAAGAAATGCTGACTTGCTCATGAAAATGCAGATTTTACAGTTGTGTGTGTAAGAACTTTTGCATAGCAAGTAAGAAGCTGTGAACTGCTTCCCTTGATGCAGACTGAGCTTCTTTGGTTCAGACTCAGTTGTAAGAGAAAGTAATCCAGTTACTGATTTTGAATAAGAATCAGGCATCTGTTTGGATCAAGTTTTTGCACTGTTTCAGCCATACATTTATAAGCTATCCACAGGCACGGGAACTGAAAGTGAAGAAAATATTTGTGGGATTCCACAGAGACAGAAGCAGCCACTGGTTTGCATGTGTGTATTTTGCCAGTGCATTTGGTGGCTTAGAATGAAAGCCTAGTGCTTGCTTATAATGAAAGTTAAACCTAAAACTGGTCATATCCAAATTCCCAATGCCCAGCAAACTGTGAGTGTGAGGGATTAAAGCAGAAGAGAGGGGCTACACCAGGTAAAGATGCTGTATATTTATTTTAGTGCTTGGAGTTGATTAGAGTTGGGTGAAAATGATTAGCTGAAAGGATTCTGAGTAAACCAATTTAAAATGTAATTATGAAGGGCTCAAGATAGTGTGTGTGTGTGTGTAATTATGTTTCTTGCCCGTGTGCACTGTACTCAGTGATTTTGTTCTGCCGTGGAAGGGGGAGGAAGGGATGTGCAGGGGAATAGCTGTATGGGGAGCAGCTGTTGTCAAAAGGCAGCTTGTGCTGGGTTTCTCCTGTAATCTAGAGGTGCGCTTTTAGCTGTACCCAGCTTTCTGAGCTGGGTATCAAAGCTAGCGTAGCCATAGCAATGTGTACTTGTGCTTCAGCTGCTCAGAATTGAGAATAAAGCTGGGCAGGTGATTGCAGTGAGCTCCTTGCTGCTCTCTTAGGATTCTCCTAGCCTGTGCCACAGTAAGTTTGTACAAACCAGCTCAGGGTTTCGTGCAAGATGCAGCAAATCTTGGGATGACACCACTGACATCCTGGCTTGTGGCATTTCAGTGTTGCTCATATCACCCCTGTGACCATCAGCAGAGAATTAGCCTTGTCTGGTCAGCAAGTTATTGCAGACTAGCTCATGTCCATGCTGTTAGGGGTGAAGTCAGCCTGGGATGGGGTTGCTGCATCCACACTGCTCTGGAGTGAGCTGAGTCTGTGCAGAGTGGGTGTAGAGTGAGGGGACTTGCCCCTCCTTGGCTGTGGCTGGCTTTCCTTTCATATGCTGGCCTAGGGCTGGAGCCTTGGGTGAGCAGGCCAGCCACAGGCATGGTCTGGAGGCACCTTTTTGAGGCTGTTACATCTGGGCTTTCCTCCAGATGTTTTTTGTCTGTGCTCTCACATTACTGAAGGCACAAAAGGTCAGGAAATGTTCCTAGAATCCTTCTTACATTAAACAGGGAACGCAGTGAGGAAGAGAAAGGAGAGAAGAAATTGTTGGAGGAAGGTGGGCTATGACAATTAAGGGGGCAAAGTTAGGGGTGCTTAAAGGCATTTTATCATCAGTGGTGAAAGCTGATTTTTCATGGGACTTGATACCAAATGAATGCATGTCTGAATTAGGTTGTGAACTGTGTACAGAGGCACATTTAGGACAGAAAGTGAAAGGACATGCTCTGGCTGACTCACACATTCATCCACAATGTGAGCAATCCCTTTTGTAAGACACGGCCCCATTTGGGCAGCAGCTGTGCTGCACATGACTCTTGCCTTCATCTGACATGGGAACAGAGGACAGGAAGAGACTCCTGGGATAGCATACTCAATATCTCTTATTTTGTCCTGTACTTCTCGATCAAGCATAGTATTAAAAAAAAAAAAAAAAAAAAAAAAAAAAAAAGAAGCAGTGTTATGCCCATGTTGTTTCATCTTTTCCTATGCTCTCTGTATGTCTGCTTTCTCTTACTGCCTTAGTTGGATTGTTGGCTGTTTGGGGCAGTCATGGTCTTGTGCTCTCATCATTTGCTGTGGTGGGCCAGTATCACACAGACTATCACATCAGCACTTCAGACACATCCTCTGGCATTTTCAGACATGGGCTGTAAGGGCTGTAAGACAGAGATGTCCATTGGGACAGGCACATTTTTGCATCAGGAAGCCTATGTTTCTGTTTTGTCCTTTGCTTTGTAGGTGCTGGTGTGTGTCAACTAATCCTTTTCCTACTTAATCATTCAGTCAGCACCAATGTGTTCCTCTGAGTAATGGTCTAAAGACCAGAACTTCTAGCCAAACCTTGTGTTTTGCTAAAACCACAAATCAAACTTGAAAAATAGGTACAATAAGAAATAAAGCTTCCCAATAAAGAGAAAGGAATAGTTCAGCTGCTGTCATCTTAACTCTTAATACCTTCTTGCAGGAAAGAACTGTTTTTGGAAGATGGCAAGGGAAATGAAAAGGGGTAGCAGTGCATACAGCTGATAACACTGACCTGTTTTCCTGGCATTCGTCCAAATGCAAGGCCAGCTCTGCTTGAAATATAGGTGATTCATCAGCTGAATTGCAAGCAAATAGTGTGGTGCAGAAGCACAGTCATATTATTTCAATAACCTGAGTTTTAGTTATTCCACTTTAAAAACTAATGAAGCAAATAATGTTGTGACACAGATGTAGGCAGTGAAAATGTGTCAGAGAAAGGCAATTAACCTCTGTACTAATAAAGTCTGTCAAATTAGTAAAATATTTTTTATATATTATAATAGCTAATCTGAAATATATAGGTCATGAATATTCAATTCTACAATCCTGTGGAATTTTTTATACCTTTGAAATCTAGATGTAAAACTTAATCAGGGAAAGCAGGTGGTTTTTTGTATTATTTTAACACTGGTATAAATGGCTAAAAAGTCACAAGGTGACTTTTGCTGGTGTGGGTTGTGGATTTCTCAGGACCTGTTGGTATTGTGCCCACCCCCTGAAACTAAGGTTGGGCTTTTATTTCCACATGAAGTGATCCCTTAATCACTTACTGACTATATTATCAATGCTCTGCTGGACATTCATGGGGGATTCTGAGCTGAGACATGATTGATTAAAAAGCAAAGCAAAATAGATTCTGTACTCCAGCTACCCAGCTGGAGAAATGGGACTATATGAGATGGATTCCTGTAGTAGGAGAAGATTCTCTCTCCATTCTATGTCCTCTCTCAGTCATGATATCTCCCACTGAGAGATAGTAGGAGGATTATGTTGAATGTGAATCAAGGCTAGGTAAGTTAAATCCAGGTTTGAAATTCTTTTCCAAGGTGTGTAAAAGTTATTGTTGACAAAACTGGTCCTATAAAAGAAACATCAATATTTCTGAAACTGAGTGAAATTTGTAATGCATTAATATTGTAGGCATTGTGGTGCTATGACCATCACTTAGCAGTAGCTGGATCATGCTGGATTTTGATCAACTTAGTCTGTTGGTGAGCATCGCATCTGGAGTTCTGTTGCACTATAATAGCACCAAACTTGCTGGACGCTCCAACATTGACAGTACAAATACACTGAAAACCAGCTTGATTTTGTTTATATCTTTTAGGATACACAGTAGTAAAGCATTTATCCTGTTTGCAAATACTAGAACCAATGCATTACGGCATTACAAGGCTAAACCTATTACTCCCACAACAGTCACCTGCCATCTTTTCTCTTAAAGTTAAATGTTTACAGTGTTGTCTCATATTCACAATCCTACAGAGCCATAGCTTGTGCTGGTATGTGTGTGATAAAAACCAAAATTTTATCAAAGCCTTTTGTATCTTAACTGTGTCCTTCCTCTACACCTACAGAAGTGTTACTGTTAAAGATGTTAAATCACATTCAAATATTAATCATTAGCAACAAATGCCTCATATAAGTTATTGCTATCGATGGCATGTGCTGCTGGTTGTGGCCTCCATCCTTCTGCTCCTCCACACGTACCCTTTTACCTTTCCTGGCACAAAGGACCTTGTCTGTGCCATGGCCAAGGCTTGTTGGATGGTGCTGACATGCAGTTCGGGTGTGGATGATGGCCTTTCCTGTGGACAGACAGCCTGTAACTGTTTCCCTTTGCATACATAGGTCTTTCTGGATTCCAGCTGAGCCAGTTTGTGTGACTTTGACTAACCAAGCAAATGATCTGTTCATCCCCATGACCTCCTACTGGGGTGCACATCTTGTCTTGCATAGTGTATGGGAATGCTGATAGTGCTGTGTCTCAGTGAGAGTTCCTGGTGTGGGCAGCCTTTGTCATTGAGCGGGCTCACGTTAAATTGCATTCACAAAGTCACAGAATCAAAGAATGGCTTGGATTGGAAGAGACCATGAAGATCATCAAGTTCCACCCCTCTGCCATTTTCAGGGACAACTTTGAATAGATCAGGTTGCTTAGAGCCCCCTCTAACCTGGCCTTGCACACTTCCAGGGGTGGAGCATCTAGTTATAGATGCTCAGGCAATCTGCTCCAGTGCCTCACTACCTTCATAGTAAAGAATTTCTTCCTAATATCTAATCTTAAACTACTCTCTTTATGTTTGAAGCCCTTCTCCCTTGTCCTGTCACTACATGCCCCCTTAAATAGCCCCTCTCCATCTTTCTTGGAGGCTCCTTTTGGGTACTGGAAAGCCACACTTAGGTCATCCTGAGGTTTTCCCTTCTCCAGGCTGAACAATCCCAATAATTTCAGTCTTTCCTCATAGCAGGGGTACTCCATCCCCCTGAACAACTTGCTGGCCTCTGCTGGACTTGTTCCAACAGGTCCATGTCTTTCCTGTGCAGGGAACCCCAGGGATGGATGCAGCACTGCAGATGGGGTCTCACCAGAGCAGAGCAGAGGGACAGAATCCCGCCCCCCCCCCTCCCCAACCTGCTGCCCACGCTGCCTTAGATGCAGCCCAGGACATGTTTGGCACTCTGGGCTGCAAAGGCACATGGCTGGGTCATGTCCAGCCTCTCACCCACAGCATCCCCCAAGTCCTTCTCGGCAGGGCTGCTCTGGATCTGTTTATCCCCACCCTGGATTGATACTGGGGGTTGCCCTGACCCAGGTGCGGCACCTTGTATTTAAGGTCATATTAAACATCATGATTCCCATGGAGCCAATTCTTGAACTTGTTGAGATCCCTCTGCATGGCATCACATCCCTCAGGTGTGTCAACAGCAATATTCAGCTTGGTGCCATCTGCAAATGTGCTGAGTGTGTTCTCAGTCCCTTTGCTTATGTCATTAATGCGGATATTAAAAACACCGGTCCCAGTATGGACCTCTGGGGACACCACTGGTCACTGGTGTCCATTGGGACTCTTAGATGTTGATCACAATCCTCTGAATCTGAGTGTCCAACCACTTTCTTAACCATCTAACAGTCTACCCAGAGAATCCCTAATTGTCCAGTATAGAGAGAAGGATGCTGGGGGAGACCATGTCAAAGGCTTTACAGAAGCTGAGATCAATGACATCTGTAGCTCTTCCCTTGCCCACTGATGCCATCACTCCATAGCGGAAGGTCAGGCAGGACTTCCCTGTGGTGAAGCTGCACAGGCTGTCTTGAATTCCCTCCCTGTCCTTCATGTGCTGTAGCATAACTTCTTGAGGGCTGTGTTCCATGATCTTCCCATACACAGATGTGAGGCTGACAGGCTGGTATTTCCCAGGGTCCCAGGTATTCAAAGGCTTTAACTACAAAATGTGCAGTTTGACTGAACTCATAAAAGGAAATTGCAGAAATCATGTTATTTTAATCACGAGTGAGTTGTTGCCTTTGAATTTGTTCAAATTAAACATCAAGTCAGATTAACTACTCAAAGGGTCTTTCTTTTTTTTTACCAGGTCTTAAAGTAATGAGTAGTTTAATAAGTTTTGAATTCTTTTAAATAGCTATTTATTGCTTGGAAAAACAGCTTTTTTTTTTTTTAACTTCTTATCTGTATTTTAAGAAGCTTTGAAAGGATTAATTAAGCATCCAAACTACCTGCTGAGGTATGTAAATGTTACTATCTCCACTTTTATGATGGGGAATCTGAAGCACAATGCTGTGTAAAGCCTGAATCCACCACATCTCCATTTCAGAAAAAGACAAGGAGGATCAGCACTTGCCAGGGAGCAATTAATAGATTAACACAGTCAGGTGAGTGTGGCTTTCCCAAGGTCAGACTATAATGTCATGGGCAGACAGTTGCAGGCATTTGAGTTAATGAGTTACTGATGGTGAACTGGACTGTGAAAACTCACAGGATACGTGCTCCTGCTCACAAGTGATGTACATGACAGTACAGACTGCCCTGAAACAATGTTTGTGGGGCATTAGGATAGCTTTGCCATGGCTCAATCTGATTATCTAAGCTACCACCACATTTTCATATCTGATGGTCCTATATCCTTATGTCAAAGTCCTCCCCCTCCCCTCCTGTCCTGTGATCTGTAGATATTCCAAGATCTCCTCTGCTGATCCAGTCATGGCAAAAGGAGCTAAAAGAGCCATTTGACTCTGGTTCTTGTCAGAAGTATCCATGGATTTCAATGATTTCCACACCTGAAATCTGAAACATTTTCTTATTCTCAAGGAAGTTCTTCACTTAAAAAACCCTCCATCAAATCCAGCCTTCCTGTTGGTTTTGTAGTTTTTACTAAAAATGGCAGAATCTACCATTCATCTGTATTTAATGATAAGCTCCTACAAGAACCATTATTCATCTGTAGGCTGAGAACAGCCCTTCATCTTGCAATCTTTCTGCTTTCTCTTCATCTGTATCCCAGTCCTCGTCAACAGTTTCCCATGGGAATTGTTATATTAAAAATGTAATGACAGAAATGCTGTTTTGTGTAGGACTGCTCAGGAAAATGATGAATGCAGTGCAGATGTGTGTATTGAAACCTCTGTATCTCTAGGAAATATACTGCTGTGTTTTCATAGGTTTCTCTCTAAAGCTGTAATTAACAACAGTCAGCAGAATGCTTGAAAGGGTTAAAGGAAAATAGATTTGAGGAAATACTCAAAGCCATGTGTAGATGCTGCACATTCAGAGTTGCAGTTGCATGTGTGCTTGCAAAAAACGCAATGGGAAGTGTGTCAATTGCCTCTCTTTGCAGATGGATGTAAGTCTGTGTAAGCAAGACGCTGGTTACCACATAATCAGACCACGAGGTTCTGTCCTAATGCCCCAGTTTCTGTTTGTAACCCTGCGGTGATCTGGCATGTGAGAAAGGACAAAGCATTCAGCTTCTCCAGGTCAGTGCCATCCGCAAATCAGGGTGGTCACACCTCTGGTTCGGAGTACAAAGCTGTGTTTGTCACAATGTTATCTTCCTCTCTGGGAATCAGCTGTGTCCAGTTTGAGATCTCAGAGCTTATCAACAACATGCATGAGCACCTGATAGATAGTCTGAGGCTCTGTAAAATATATTTCCCTTCTTTTGCTTCTGCTAAAATTTCTCAAGTTCTTACACAAGTCTGTGGAATAAATTTCAGTAAAATGTATGACCTACCAGAAACCTGGGTACTTTGCTAAGATGCATTTCTTCAACTCTGCCTTCAGTACTGAAAGTAAAGATAATAGCAAGCATCAATAGCCATATTATAAAAAATTATATATAGTATAGGAAAGTATAAATACATTATATAGCTATTTTTGAAAAGTGAACTGAATATATTCATATTTATTTTAATCTATGAAGATTTCTCCATGGGAGGAGATGAGAAAAAAATAAAGATCAAGGTGTGACAGATGCACATCAGGGAAGTGGGTTGTCACACTACAGGGAGGTGTTGAGATATCACAATTATGGGCATGCTACATAGACCAGAGCAGAACAAAACACTCTCTTAGGAAAACTGAGCAGACGTAGAAATCATTAACTGGCTTAGTGAGAAATGGTCCTGAGGTAAACTCCAATTTTTAAATAATATGCAATATGGAGAAGTCTCTGTGAAACAGGTGTTAGAGTTTCAAGTTGAACTTTTTACATTTGTCCCTAAAGGCAGATCTGTTAAGTTTTTCCTTTGTGAGGGTATAGGCTTGAGGGGAATCACCTGTACCACAGCGGTGTCCTTTGCTTTTAGTGATGGAGTTGCAATCTGCTGCCCGTGCTGCTCTGAACTGACCTTTGAGTCTGCTCTTGCAATCCAGTATCTGCTTTCTGAGCCTAAGCTGTAAGTCACAGGCTTTGCAGCAGTCTCCCCAGAGAGCTCTGAGGCAGTTCATCAAAGCAGGTGGAAGGAAGAGTATGTTGTAATACATCTTTCATTCTTGCATATGAGTAACGAGGAGGAACAAAACATGCTGTCTGTGGACATAATTTTTCTTTAGAAACCAATCATACCAGGGCTATAAATACAAGCAATGTTTTACAGGTGCTACGTACAGCTTTAAATATTCTTCTTTGGTGCCAGAGTGTGTGTATTGGTGTGATTTTGTTGTGGATGGAGAGAAATACTGTCTTTTGTTTTTGTGACAGCTCAAATACTGTGTTAAACAAATTACTTTCAGGATATTTCAAATGTTTTTATTGTTTGAGCAGCTCAGTTCAAACAGTCAGTTTGTGTTCAATTTCCTAGGTAAGTTAATAAGCTTTTTAGAGTATTTCATGATTGCAGTTTAACCGGTGTCTTAGAATTTATGCTTCTGTTTTGTTTGCTCAGCATTATCATTGCTCATTCACTAATCAAGCACTTACTTCCTAAAGTGGCCCCTTCCCCTTCTCAGCACCTGCACTCCATTCCCCCTTGAAGCTTCACTTTCCTGGTAGCTTTTGTGTGTTCTGAAGGATATGTACTTCTACCTTGGATAAATTATTCCTTGCTGGGCCTATTCCAACAGCATTCGAGAACTTACAGACGCCGTTCGGAAATGAGTATGAAGTTGAAGCTAGCAGCTCTGCTGCCCAGGAGATTGAGTTGCTGTCATATTGCATCTGACTTGCATCAGATCAGACTTTAGGATTTGGGTGATTTGTTCTTCAGATTAATGTCAATCTGTTTTAAATTAAAACACCCTGGGGCAAATCCTTTGCTGTGATCAATGAACTGTCTGGCTGCAGTCAACCAACATTACAACAGACATGAATTTGGCCTCCTGGTTTGTTGTCTCATCCCCTACATCATTTTCCTTATGTGGTTCAGACATCAAGTCTTTGTTCCTATGAGTGGTTGACCATCTTCCACTGAAATGTGAAAATGGAGGGTGGTTCAATGTTCAACACCTTGTTGGTTTGGGCACAAGAAATGGACCACATATCTGCTCTACCTAAATATAGTTATGGTATATCTATGAGTGGGTAATCTGCTTTGCGCCTGTTTTACTACAGGAACAAAAGGCACAGGAAGTGTTTGGAAAATGAGGAACACACCTGTGTGTGAGAGTATAACAAAGCATCTTTATATATAATCATTTGCTATAAGTCATTTCAGAGTTGACAAGCTGTTTTTCAACTTCGTGTCACCACTGCCTGATGCATCTAATTAGTCCTGTTCTCCAGCTGACAAATATCAGCTGCTCTTTCTAAAACATGGTTTCTCCCTTAAGTACATCCCTCTGGCAAAGTTAAATATTAATTATCCTTTTTTTTTTTTAATTTTATGATTATTCATGTGTGCTAATGTCACTACACAATGAATGGGTAAGACAATACCACAAAATATTAAAAAGCATTGTTTCTAAACCTCTGCAGCAGCCAAGATGTACAGAGCCATTCTGGAAATGAATGAGGCTATGGTGGCTGGGCTGTGCCACCAGTCGCACGTGTCAGTGGTGAATCTCAGAGACCTGTGGTTATGTGATGTGGGTCTGGAAGTGGGAAATGTACCTTCTCTTCCCAGCTCAGATGCTGGCCTTTTTTATGACAGCACAAATCACAGAAGTTTTTACTCTGCATACTAAAATTGCAGGACACAAAGCAGCATGGATTCTCAGGCATCTGGGTACCTCTGCAGATCTGAGCTGGACCTGTACTTTTGAGTATTTGGGTGGTGCTAGTCTGCTGGAGTTTCTTGCCTTCCTTTGTGTGCTGGCCATCTTTGTGTGCTTACCTTCAGGAAGATCCATATCCATGCCTTGTGAAACAGTCTCAGAAACGGACACTGAGAAGGAAGATATGTTGTAATCATGTTTCCTGAGACCAGTTATATCAGCTGCACCAAGCCTATGACACCCTTAATTGTTCCCCTAAAAACAAAGTTTCCCATCTTGCCCACTTAGCTGCTGCACTGACATGAAGGCTAGTGTGTGCTCTTTCATTTTGGGGGAGATTTTGTATTTCTTCTACCCAGACAGATTTGCAGCTGCCCCCATGCAAGGGCTGATATATATGTGTGAGCCCTAATCCTTTGTGCCTTTCAAAGCATTGTGGGCAACTTTGAAGCTGTTCTTTTCCTCAGGCTCCACTTCAGGGTATGCAGGCTCCCTTTTATTTCAGTGTCTTTTTGCTCACTGTGGCTATCCTTCCAGATCTCCATGTGGATCAGAAAGATGCTGAAATACAGGAGACTCTCCTGTAGCTGTTCTTATCTTATTCCAGTTTCTCGCCTTACCATTGACCTGACTCTCTGACCTAGCTTCTTTGTGAGTGTTTTCTAGCATGACTGGTATTTTCTTACCCACATCACATAACCCAGCATCTCTGCAGCCCAGGGTGGTAGACATGCCTTCCCTCCCTTTCCATAGCCACTGAGGTAGTTGGAGTTTGATTGACTCACCAAGCCAGTCCAGAGGACTGAAGTAGCACCTGACACTTGTTAGAACTTGGGTTAACATTTTTGCTATATGAAATATCCTAGAGTAGTATGTTTTAGAAGCTCAAAGTATTTGTGGATATATTAATTTTAAAGATAAAAATTAATAACATTTGTTTGCATCGTGAATGTTGTGCTTAGGAAATAGAGAGCAAATAGTGCCAAGTACCTGCCCCATGTTTAGATCACTGTTTTATTCCATGAAAGTTTGTACATCTCTCCTCTCTTTTAAAGTGTCTGTCACCTGATGGAGATTTTGAAGAGTGCTGGCTTTTTTGCATGTTAGATACCTGCTAAAGATCCAACTCCCAGCCAAAAGTAACTGAGGTGTGTAGGGTCAGTGTGAACATGAAAACTGATAAACTGGCAGTCATGGAGGATATCCTATCACTGCAATTATTTCCAAGTAATTTAGCATATCTCTAATTATAATATGAGGTCATCTTGCTGCAAAATAATGTCTAATTAGACACAATACCTTTTCAGTTACTCATAATAGATTCCAGAGAAAAACCTTTTGGCTCCTCTTATTGTGAGCTTTTAATTATTAATTTACGATTTTTTGGTAATTAATTTTTTGAGCAAACAGGGCAAATCAATCTATTTGAGTTAATTAGCATTTTTTTCCCTTGATTTCCTAGTTACCTTCCCTGTTACTTCTTTTCTTCTTGCCCTGATTTGGATATTACTGTAATTTATTCACATTTATTTGCAACTAGTGCATAATGATTTCAAGCCATGGGCGAGCAAGAGACTGCAGCACAAGAAAGGTTGCAGCTCAAGGAAGGAAGGAAGGGTCTGCAGAAAGTTTGTGTTGGTCACCTTCATTTGGTTGCAAACACCAGACTGCATCAGGGCAGGTAAGGGCAGCAGCAGAGTAAGCAGAACTCTGGGACTGAGGTGGGACAGGGTAGCAGAGCAGTGAAAGGAATCACTGCAACCACAGAAAGGGAAGATGATAAGCACCCAAGCATGAAAACTGATTGATTGCATTTTCTAAAACCCATTTTAAGCTGAACATTGTTTCACGCTGATACTTTATAAGAAAGTCCCTATGAGATCTGTTTTACAAAGAACACCTGGGCTACATTCACAGAAACCTATCTCACCTTTACTAGTCAGTGTTTGTCCAGCTACTTGTTTTTTTCAGTGTTTGTACATTGTGTTTATACACAACTATTCTTTTACCTAATGCAGATGTACTCTGTGGTCTGCAGCAGGCAGATTTCTGCTCTAGTGCATGCTTACCCTTTCTTCCCTTGGACCTGTGAATCTCTTGAGCTGTGAAAAGCATTGTCCAGTGGTTTGAGCTGTAGGCTGTGTGCCAGCAATTCCTGATGTTGTCTTGCCTTGGTTCCTCTTGTTGCTGATTTTAGGAGCTCTATAAACACAGAGTCAGCTTTAGGAAGGAGATACTGTTCTGTGCGGGGTGAAAGGTGGGGGTTTCCACAAATCAAGCACACAAAGGGGTAAAAAGTTACATCTTTTATATATTAAAATTTACCTGAATCTTCCTATATAATACATATTCTCCGACTGCCAAATGTATATCTATTTGTGTGACGTAATCTTATGCAATGCTTGAAAGACAAAATACTTTTTTAATTAAGCAGCTTCTGTTGTAGAAGTTATCTGACAACATTAGTTACATTTACAAAAGGTGAGAAAATGACATCAATTCCATTTGTAGAAGTTATCTGACAACATCAGTTACATTTGCAAAAGGTAAGAAGATTCAGCCTGGGGACAGATAATTCAGATTGAAGACATCAGTTTCCTTACTTGTTCTGTATTTTTTGCATGTGTCAAGCAGTGAAAACTTTTATCAGGACAATGGTTTCATAGTCATGGAAGTGATGTCATGGAAAAGTGACAAGAAAGCCATGTTTTTCATGTGGCCTGTGATGTGGGACACTTCAGTTTTATTTGGAATGGAAGGGCTCAAAAAACCAAAGACACCCTAAATTGTCTTCTTGTTCACCACCTGTTTTCCTGCGAAAGCTGCATAACAATGCTTATATAACTTACTCCCTGTTTGTAATGCTCTTTGAAAATAGAAATTGATAGGTAGCATTACCTTAATCAGAAATTGTTTTTCTTTTAAACAGGATCTTTATCTTTCCTATAACTTGCCTCTGCTGATCTCAGCCTTTACTCCATGTATTTGGAATTGAATCCAATAGGAGAAGCTTAGATTTAGGGGCAGAATGACCATGAGAGAGGAGGAGGGTTTTGTAAGGTAGAAGATTGCTGCCTGGAAATGCAATCTACAATTTCAGTTCAAGGGCCACACCAAGGTGAAAGAGTGCTTTGGCCTAATAGATACAGTAATGTAATTTTCTGGTCAATTAAAAATGAGCTCTGACAATGCATGAAGACTGAGGAGAGATTAAATAGACTCTAGAAATATCTCAGGGAGCAAAAGAATAGAAAAAAGCTGAGTTTGCTGTGTTGGAGTTGTTGGGGCAGTCCTAGTAAGAGGCAGTGCCCATCCTGGCGAGTTCTCTGCGCTGAATGAATTGTGGTATTCAAAATTGCTTCTACATTAGTGAATAAAATAGCCAGGGAGCTACTCACTGGCCACAAGTTCAGCTGGAGTGTCACTGCTTTGAAACATAAGTTCTTTTTCTCTCCCATCCTAACAAGGTGCCCCATCCAAACTGTGTATTGGGAATGGTCCCTGGTTATTGCTGGAAGTGTCCAGGCATTGTGTGAGGGAGAGCTGGTTGCCTAGAACAAGTCTGTGCCAAGGACAGCACTGAGAGTTGAGCAACGAGTGATGCTGTGCCAGTGCTTGGGCACATGCCCTGGCCATCTTTGGTTGCCTAGTGCAGTAGCCCATATGCCTCTGACTCTTGGCTGCATCCTAGTGTTTCTTCAGCCCTTCCTGGAATTCTTGGCTTGGACTTTTGTTTTATTTGTTTGTCTCAGAACAGCACTGCCAGGATCGGAGCTGTCTTCTGGAGCGGGTCAGCTCACCGGCCCATCACTGGCTGCTCAGTGAGCGCAGGGAGCCGCGCAGTCCTTGGGCGCCACGGGGAGCGCAGGGCTGGCTGCTGGGCTGGACCGTGTGTGAAGGGTAAAAGGGTCAGTGCCCTGCCTCAGCACCCACACACACACACTTGTGCTGGTACAGCCCATTATGTGGATGCATTCAAGGGCAATTCTCTGAGCTGTCACTTCCTGCTCGTAGCCAGGCTCTTTGGCTTAATAACTTTGAAGCAAGGAAGTAGGTCTCAGATAATAAAATACCTTCTGTATGCAGAAGGCAATAGAAGTTTGGTAATATTTGGTAATAGAAGTTTGGTAATATAGCTTTGAAAACTGGGATGGAAAGTGATTGTGAAACCTAAGTAAATTACTCTAGAAGAACTAATTTTTTCTAATTCGCAAAGTGAGACGTGTCATGTAGATCATTTGTAGGTTTCTATGTGTAGTTACACATACAAGCATATTTATTTGACAAAATGTGGAGATTGGGATGATGATCTAAAATAAGAGGCTGACTCAGATAACTGAAATTTAATTTGTCAGCAAGCAAAAGTAGTAGCAATGAATAGAAGACCATAAATTACTTTATCAAATTTCCTGCATAGATCTTGTTTTACAGAAGCAACAATATAAGCAAATCAAATCAACTCAAAATTTTATAATAATGTAAAATGGTAGTCACATTTAGCATATGGCAGAAAGAAATTAAAAAAACAAACAAAACTCATTACTTTCTGGAAAAGTGCAGATTGTGTCAATCATGTTTAAGCTCTCCCAGTTCCCATGAAGTATGAGGAGAAGTCTGGGTGTACAACCTTGTCTTCCTAGAAAGAAAAGCTTTTCAGTACTGCAGATTATCAAGTCACACTTGTAAATGAGGCACATACTTAACAGATCTCCATGACTGGGCTGCCTTTTGTCATAGAAGCCAAAGGCAAGTTTTACATTATCCCAAACCAACCTTCAAATAATGACACTTGTTGTATGGCAGCTTTTGTTTTTATTTAGGAGAAAGGTGTTCACCTTAAAGAAAAAAAAAAAAAAAAGAAAAGGGAAAATTTAGTCTTTCTAGCTCCTCAGAAAAGTTAACTTAGAAAAGAAACATCACAAGATGAGGCCAAAACATTTTAAAGACTTTGACAAGTTCCTTTCAAGCTTTGGAGGACTTCTAAACCATTGTGAAATGCATAGACTCCTTCTCTTCTGTCTGTGACAAAATGAATTAGGCTGCAAGCCATATTGATAATAGCAACTGGGAGAGATTAGCAGAAGACTAGCAGAAATCTAGCAATTTTTAATTTCTTGTATTTTTTAAAATGAGAGAATGAATTTAAGGGGGACAAAGAAGAGCCTGAGATATTTATTAAATGTAAACTGAATTGGAATGAATATGATTTCTCTTCTGGAGACAACTAAAATGCAAAAACCTGTCTAGAAGCTAGGAACAAGGGTTGGGCTATGGAAAATAGAAACCAGCATTCCTTGGCCAAGAAAGCAGATGTTAATCATGAAATTATTGTAGGCTCAAGAAGCATTATTCCTATGCAAGTGTATGACCTCTAATTCACCTGAAAGATTCTTATCTTTTTTCCCTCCTAAAGTGTGCATATATATCTAGATTACTCCTACAGATTATTTGCTTTCATGCTTCTAAACCTATGTTTTGTTATTGTAAGGAGGCTTTTCACTTGTGGTTGCAAGTTGCTGTGGATCCTGTCCCAAAGTAGACCTGGCTGTATCCATATTGAAGTTCAGGCATTGTGGTCATCGTGTGGAGGCACAAGCCCAAGCTGAGGATAGCTCGTGTCAGACTGCTGTTACTGGAGGCAGGCAGCTACTTTGTCTCATTGGGGCACTTATGTGACATCCTCGCAGCACTGTCTGAAGCCTTTGTGCTGCACTCTGTGTGGGATGAAGAAGAGGAAGGTGGCATTAAGTTGTGAACTATGCAGTGCCCAAGGTCCAAGGCTTAACAACCCCTCTCCCTGTCCAGCCTCACTTGAAAAGTGTCTCCACTTCCTTTATACCTGAAATTTTCATCACCTAATTTGTATTTGCTTTGGACATCAGAAAAGCAGCCTAAAACCTTGACTGTGCTTTTCTAAAGTGATCTTTTGAGTCTATCTCTTAGTGATATTTTGTCTCTACCCCTCTGAAGCCAAAGTTTAAGAAGGACGGAGGGTGCCAGGAATCTGGCTGGATGTAACTCTCCTTGAAAATGCTGCTGAGTGATCCTTTGTCTGATCTTGTAAGGTGTTAAAGCTAGTGGTCCAGTAAGTACAGAGGAAATCTCTGATGATCACAGAAGAAACGTTAAGGCAGAGTGAAATTCTAAGGAACTGTTTGGGCCTGATGGTAAGAGTAGGTAGCAAGCCAGGGACCTTTCTGAGACTCACCCTGCTTCTCTGGCATGAGGAACATGTGACTGAGGAAAGGAGCTGGAGAGGCAAAAGGCACAAAGGCATTTTTCTTCCTTGTCTGTCTTTCTTTCCTTTTGGATATACCTTGAGGGGACAGAGTCTTCTTCTCAAGAACATCACAAATTGAACTTTTGTTGCGCATTGCTTAGGATGAACAAAGACAGGAATGGTTTCTTCTGTTCAGAACCTGAGAGAAGTCTTGTTTTAAGAACATCATTGTCAATTAAAGTGATGGAAAAATAGTCCTTTGATACAAACGGTTTAGATGCTTGTGCTATAGCCACTTTCTTATGAAAGTACTGTGTGTGGTGCCGTTTGAGCTTCACATGGTTGCCAGCCATTTCCCTCTGTTTTTAAATGTTTTTAAACCAATTTCAAGTCTGCCTAATTCCAAAAATATTAATACAAATGACATTAAAAGATGTTTCTGGTGCTCCTATTTAGACTGTTCTTGGCAGAGGGCTGGGGTACTCAGCTAGAGCTGCCCAGGCTTGCCAAAGCCAGCTAAACAGCAGGTCCCCTGCTCCTCCTCCCTCTACTACCAAGAAGGGGGAAAAAGTCTGTTGAGCCCTAGATAAGCTTTGAAAATGCTAACAGAAAGAAGTGGAGAATAGTCTAGAAGCCAGATGTGGTGGGGAGAGAGAGGGAAAGATCTGGACAGTTATGAAATGGTAGAGGGGAAGGGATTTATCACAGGATGGTAGAAAGGACTGTAGAGGGTATTAAAAACAGTCAAGTGAGCATTACTGGAAGTTGATGATATTACAAGGGAAATAACTACTTGCTGCTGGCTGTGTAGGAGGCCTGTCAGACTTGGGGAAGTAAAAGCATAGTGCTTACATCAACATGATTTTTTCTTTATTATTTTTTTTTTTTAATTAATTGCATCTGATCCTGTGTTGCATTTGGGCCTGAGATTTAGTGACCTCCCTATATGTGACACATTTGCTGTAGGCAGTGTTGGTTGCTGCAGCTGGCAGGGACAGGAAAGCTTGCAGAGGGGAATTCTGGAGCACAGAGAGCCAGTACTGTCCAAGCCCTGAACAGCTCCAAGCCAGGTACATAAGTGTCAGCACTGGAGTTGTCCTACTGGTGATTTAAGCTGTGTGTTCAATGTTCCAGCTTGAACTTTAGCTCTTGGGAGCCGCCGTACTGAAAAGAAAATGTGCATTTGATTATGAGTGAAAAGGAGTGCTTGGGCCATCTTCAGCTGTTTGAAAAAAAGAGAAGGATTTGATTTGGATGTTTTGTTCCACAGAAAAGTGGGGCACAGGAAGGAAGGGGAATTCCTGACCTCTCCAGCTCTGTAGCAGCAACCTGGGGACAGCCTCAAATTGCTGTGCCCATGCAAATACCACTACCTTAGCCTGGTCTTGGCCACATTCAGTGTTGGCTAACTGCTGAGTTTTTCCTTTATAAAGAACCCTGTCTAAAATGCCATAAGTCATTTCAAAAGTGAGGGAAGAGACCTAAGTTGTGCCTTTCTGGTTCAGAGAAAGGGGGAGAACTGAGTGGATCTGGGCTGGGATGTAACTGAAATCTAGAAAAGCTGTACCTGGGATGAAACCCAGCTATGATTCCTCAATTCTCTGCTGCATCCTCAGTATGGGCTGGATCAGCTCTTGCACACCAGGACAGGTAGATAGCTGCCACAGGAGAGCAGCCAAAGTGAGGTTTTTAGGCAAGCAGTGCCGTTCTACAGGCTGCCTGAAACCACAGGAGGCTACACTGACTGCATGAGCCATGGGGATCAGCCCCATTCCGGGGCAATCCCTGGAAAGGAGTGAGCCAGCCCTAGACCCCCAACACTGCAAGAGCTAACCAGGATATACATTCAGTGTCTACTGGAGCAGCCAGTTCTGTAGAGTTTTTGCTGTAATGTCTTATCAGCCTGCAGCCCATATTTGAGCTTGCTCAGATCCTTTCTATCCTTTCTTTGGCACTTGTGTGTTGTTTTCCTGGTAGTAACGCTCTGCTCTTTTCTTTAGATCCCAGCTGACATTTGCTTCATGTGGACAAAGCACAGAAAGTTTTTCAAGTCCATTTCAGAATATTAGATGCCCTTAAAGGTTTGAAAGGGCATATCAGTCAGCAACTTTGGAAGAGCATTTCAAACCCTCTGCCAAACTAATGGGTCAACTAAGTAGTAAGTGGACCTTCTTTACTGCTGTGCGTCACAGACCCCCTTCTGTTTCACTGGGCTGGAGTTTTATTGCATGAAAAGGGATTGGACTGGATAAACCAGCATTCTTTCCTGAGGACCCAGCAGAGCACGATAATCACACAGTATTGTAGGCAACAGAGTGAATAGGAGCAATTGTATCCAATACCTGAGTTATTGGAACATGCCTGCCTGCTCATGTGAGCCAGGAGAGAAAGATTGTTTTTCCTTTCTGAAGAGGGAAAATTGGAGGGAGGCTGTGCCAGAACCTTTCCAGGTTTAGAGAAGTGGAGGAAACACCTGCTACGCCATCAGCATTCTTGTTAACAGCGACTGCATGAGTGACAGAATCTGTCCTTTCCGGGGATGATTCAGACTCAGAAGACTCTTGGTAGTGATGACACAAACGCCTGGTAGCTCCTGAAAGCAGAACTAATGAGCAGTGCCACTCACTTAGCGTATGGTTTGACAACAGATGCACATGTTGGTAATTAAGTATTTGGCTGCATTACATTATTTTATTTTTGGATTTCTCAAACACACTCCCATTGCAATCTCTAGACACATTAGCATGATTTAAAAGCCCTAAACTTCTAACAAACAGAAAAATCAGCACAGGAGAACGATACCCCACTTTTCAGAAGGCCTCAGTAGTACATGGGCCTTCCTGTGCACCCCAAGCCTAGGAAGCATAAGCTCTGTATTGCAAAACTGTACTCAGAGAATAATCCCGGAGATTTCTTCTGTGTTGAGCAGAGCAGTGTCTGCGGTTTCAGATCAAATCAGTACACAAGTCTTGCATGAGGATTTTATTCTACTGTATCATCATATCCATCACTTCTGACCCAGCAAAGCCTTGGAATGGCTTTGAACTTCACGAACTTCATAAATATCTGAATGCAATTTACCTCGCAGTGCTTAGGGAGCAGACTCAAATACTTCATCTTAGAAGAGATCTTCTGGAATGTCTTATTTTGTCCTTGTGTGCTAGCAATTATTTATGTCTATGTGTTAATGCTGACCTCAGCTACAAGTTGCAAAATATGTACATTATGGTGCTTGCTGGACCATCTTCCTCCCAAATTCTACACCTTTGCTAACTGAGTCTAGATACTTATTAAAACTCTCCCATGGATCCCAGGCAACATTGCCCTATCTGTCAGATGTACTGGAGGAACAGTTACCCGAGAAATTATAGCAATTATACTCTCATCCCACTCTACCCAGGTTTCTGTCATAGGTTGTTAAGGAGGAATTAGGCTGCATCATAAGGGCATGATGGAGAAACATGTGATGGCTGAGGAGGTCACCTGGTGCTGGAACAATGCATGGCATTAGGGTTTTTCCTGCACATTATGTTACAGGATAATAATTTCCTACTGTGTGAAAGTTAGGATCTGAGCCAACTACAGTGAACTTGAGTTTGTTTTGAGATTCTGAAAGCAGCAGAATTAGTGAGAAGACCTGTTCTTTATCCTGACATTAGTAATGGTATATAACAGAGGTGCAAGATCTACTGCAACATCCATGTAAAATTACCTGTAAAGTTGCTAAATATTTTGAGTCTTGCCTAGAAATTCTCAACCTTGTTTTATAATTCAAGGAAATTCCAAGAATTTGTGACCACTGCCTTCCAAAAGCATGGCTGGTGATAGACTGTGCCATCTTTTTTATGAAAAGATAAAGTAAAATCTATTTGGTTTCCTCTCTCTCTATGTAAGCCTGGTTCTAGAGCTGAAATTGCAAGATGCTTGTGCAAAGACACTATTTGACTGACTGAGAGGTGCCTCTGTATCTTTCTGTGTTCCTATTCACTGGCTGGGAAGTCTGCGTGTGTAACCAGAAAATGACTACAGCTTAGGCTGATGTAGATGTTAGCTATGCTTAATGAAAAAAAGAATTTCAGTCAGTGCTGACACTGAGAAGGAAATTTAGAATTTTGAAGGAGAAAGACAGAAATGAGAGCACTAAGAAAGATGTGACCAGGCAGCTCCACCTACAAACCATAACCCTCCAGGGCAGTCTCAGGTTTCTGCTGTGTACTAGCATACAAAACAGATTACATGTGAACCTAGACTGCAAGCATGAGAGTATTGGAAATCTGTTGCAGGTGTTTGATGGTAAACAGTGTTTATAGCTGCCAGGATGGAAACATTAATGCGTGTGAGTGAGTGCAAGTGGAGGGCAGGCCTCAAACTTTCACCCCATTACCTTCACATTTCGGTTTTGCTTTGTGGAGTACCAGCTCCCTGTGAGTCCAGACTGCTAGTGAAGCTCCTATATGATTTTACTTGAGCATGTCGTGTGTCCAAATTTGAAATGCCAGAATCACCTGAGAAGTAGTGGGCTAATTTATTACAGGAACAAAAATATACAATGGAGACTGAATGGAAGAGGATGAGTTCTGACAGGCATGCCTTTACTTTTTCAAGCAAGTATTTTTGCTTGGGTGGGTGGTGCATTAGTTATATATACAACTCATGCTTTTAGCTACAGCAAAATGTGAGAAGACATAATAATAGCTCTTCACGCTAAGGCTTCCTCTTTTTTTTTCTTTTTTTCTTTTTTCTTTTTCAGTTCAGTTAGTTTGAGAGTTTAGATTATTCTCTTTCTGAGAACTGAGGGAAGTATTTTTAATAGTTCTAAGTGTGAGAGGTGGCTAGGCTGCCCTTAATCTAAGATGAAAATAGCAGTACATTTACTGGGAATTTGGGCCGGAAGGTTGGATTTCTAGTGCAAGGCTCCTGATTACTGCCTTGCAGTGGTTCCCAGACAGTCAGGAAGATATAAAAACCCCCAAAAAAACAGCAAACAAATCCATCCAAAATGAAAGGCAAATTCACCTTTGAAGAATTGGTGAGTGTGAAGGGCTGAGTATGATTCACTAGTATTTTTTCCATGGGGAAGACAGGTAGTAGTAGTAGTATAACCAGAAGAGAAATGTGTTTACTAAATTTTTGCTCTACCCATAAGTAGTTGACAATTGCCCACAATGAAACTGCAGCATGAGAAGGATTCATGAGCCTGTTGGTGTCCTCTCTTAGGACTGTGTGCAGGCTGGGGTGGACAGTGAGGGGACAAGTGGTGTTTACTGCAGCCCCAACACACCCACTGCCACTGTGTTTTGTGGGTGGGGTGGGTGCTAAAGAAGGAGGTGAAAGATCTTGTTCAAGTGATCTTGTGCAAGAGAGTTAAGGGACAAACCTGTCTCCTTGGGGTAAAACTTTCCCCTGTACTTTGTCTTTTGGAAAATGCAGTTCTTATCTTCCCCCTGTGCCACTCTGAAGTAAAAAATACAAAACCATGAAATGGCTGGTCTGGCGTTATCTTTCGACAATGGTCAATCTGATGCCTAGAGAAGGGTATATGGAGCAAAAGCAGGAATATTTCCTTATTGGTTTCCTGTCTTCCTAAGCCAATTAAGTCTATGTCTAGTACCCAAAGGGATATCTGTCTTGTTAATTTCTCCAACTGCATCTTGAAACCATGTACTATTTACAATGTTCTTTGACAACAAACTCCATTTCACTACCAGTTCTGTAGAGAAAAGCCTTGCTCTGGTTGTGTCTCCTTATTCCTATTTTGTGTCTCTCATTCTCAAGTGACCATTTTTTATTCCCCTTCTTATGTTGCTTTTTGTAAGAATCCTACTCCTTCAGCTTCTATACCAGGAAATGGGAACATCTGTATCTCCATCACTGTGCACCTTTGCATGTTCAGTGGAGGCTGTGATATGGGGCTGGAGAGGGTCTTTCCAGCTGGGATTTCTTCAGTATTGGCTTAAGAAGTATAGGCAGAGCAGCCATGTAGGCACTTTTCTTCCTCATCTCTGAGGGAAATGGGAAGTCAGGTTGGCTGAGGTATGTTTGACCTCAGGGAGAAGTGAAGAAGTCATCATCCCCCTTTGCTTACTACGTGAAAAAGAGGTGTAGGAATGAGGGAGAACCATGCATCAGAGTGGGAACCATGCAACCTGCTCACTTCACAAGACTCAATAGGTCTGTAAAATCATCCTATTAATAAAAATATTTTCTAAAATCTGGGAAGGTACAAGCACCTTAGAAACCTAAAACAGTTTAAGCCTAACACAGCATAAAAAACCTTGAACTAGAATAGGCTAGAACTGATGAGAGCTCCTGGGGTCTGCAAAGCTTCATCCATGCACAGAGTCCTACCTCCTCTGATCTGCCCCTGGATTTTCCTGTGGGCTGAGCTTGTTGAGGAGTGAAGAGTGCAAGCAGGGATTTCCACACTGAGCAGGCTGAGAGCATTTGTAAATCAGAATGCCCAACTTTCATTTTTTTCTCCTTTAAGAAAAAAAGCAGATGCTTTAAAAAGCAGACACTTTTCTTTAATTTGTAGCTGTTAATTCATTTATAAACTACATGTGCTTCATGAGTGATTATGCTAATGTACTTAAGACCGTTTAAACCCTTCCACTGATTAGCCTAACCATTCATTGTACAAAGAAGATGTTATCTTCAGAAAGTGTCTAGCAAAATTCTATAATCACAAACATGTTACTTTATTGAATGCAACTATTGGCATTACTGAATTGAGCCACTTACACTTTATTTTTTAACATTCTGTTTTGCATTGTATTCATGTATTCCATATTGATGTGGTAGGGCTAGGCTGGTGGAACACATTTAATGGCAATAATAGGTAGTTAAATTTATAGTTCATCCTGTGTCCAAGCACAAGAATTTGTGGGGTCCAACTTACCTCATGCATGCAGAGGAGCAAGTGGGCTGTGACCCCTCTGAGGCAGGTGGGATGTGCTGGCTCTGTGCTGTGAATTAGCACACCATAGCCATAGCCCTACTTCCTGCTTTGAGGTCTGCCAGGTGCTGTGGGGCTAAAGGCAAATCACTTGGCCCAGTGAGTCTGGTTTTCCCCATCTGAATGGGGTAATGATGCTCAGCTACCTTCCACACTCACTACTAAGTGCTCTCTGAGTCATAGGCATTGTTATTAAAGGTGTCTGGAGAGATGCTTTCTTCAGCTTTGTGCTGAAGCTGTCTGAGGCCATTTCTGGGCAGATTCCCTTGGGGCTGCCATCATGTCAGTGTCATCATCTAGTGTCATTTCTTCATTAAATGATCCAGGGAGCTTAAAGAGAAATGAGGGTCTGTGCTCCCTATGTAGTGCTCTGAAAGCAGCAAGGTGCTTTGGGTGATCTGCCTGATATAGAAAACTTGTTGCCAGCTTGCAGAAGGTCTTCTGCCTGCAGAGTCGCAGGAAGAGATTCTGCTGGGTGGTTAAGGCTCTGGTCTTTTCATTTGGAGAAGGATCAAACCTCTTTTGCTGTCTTTGAGGCAAAATGACAGAGCTCTGTGACATTTTTGTTGGTATATCTTTTCAAAATCTGTCTTAAGATGAACTTAAATTATAAAGATTTTTGGGTTTGTGTTGCTATATGACCCTGGCATGCTGTGAAGTCAGGAGGGAATGTTCTTTTGGGAGGGGGTACAGGGCAGAGTGGTTGCCTAGCCTGCCAGCATCCTAGCCACATTGGTAGTGGTACCAGGGCCATGCATCCCCCAGGCCCTGGAGAAAGCTGAGAAGCACTGGTGGTAATGGTGATGGGCACTTCTAATCCCTGGTGCCCTGGTGTTTGGGCTGGTTCTTCCTCTGTGAACTGAGCACTCTGAACAGCAGCCTTTAGAAACAGCTAACTGAGCTCTGGGTTTTGTGTGAAATAACTGCAAAGGTCAGATAGTGAAAGTGGAAAAAAAGTCTGAGATAGATATCTGTATATCTAACATTGTAAAACTACTTTGAAAAATGTTCTGTGGATGGAGCACATGGAAAAAGCTGTGCTACTTTGCTAAGATGTTGAGAGACTAGTTTGCACAAAGGGGCAGCTGATTATACACATGTAGCCCCATCAAGCAGAACCTCTGCACCCGCCCGTTGGGAATAGTGACACCTGTGCAAGCGGGTGCTGACTTTTGCATACACAGAAGCTGCTTTTAGGGTGGATGAGTGCAGGCACTCCTCCCAGAACATCTGCAGGTGCGGCTGCATGCAAAGAGACAAAGGGAAGTTGAAAGGAGGCAATCGTATGTGCCCTTCATGGCAAAAAGTCATGAGTCACACTTAAAAATATTGTAAGATTCTGTGTTTCCAGGCTTTTCTCTGCAACCATGAAGGCCAGACTTTCAAGGGCAGACCTCCAGGAAAGAGGACAAGGAGCCCAGTAAAATGCGGGAGCTGACAATCCCGAAACTTTGCCCGCAAGTGTCTCAAAACAGCTGCAGCTGAACTGCCCACAGCATAGATTCAGTGTCATGCTCTGTGTCACCATTGAAGTGGAAACCAGGAGACCCTCTGGCTGTCCTTGTAAGAACAGTGAGAGAAGCAAAAAGCTGCATAACTTGTGGCAGTGCAACTTCCACAAGAATGGCAGCACAAATGCAGGGATGTTGCGCAGCACCACAGCTGCCTCTGTACACGTGTGTGATTGCAGCCTAAAAACAAGTGTGTGCATGTTCTGCTTTCAGAGAAGGCATATCAAGGTCATGCAAGCTAGATGCAGAAGTCTTTAACACCTGCTGCAAAATGGTTAACAGTTGCATTCTCGCATTTATATATTTACTGTCATAAGAGGGTACTTTTTTCTGAAGTGTAGAGATGTACAGAAGGTATGTTGGTTCTTAGGAAAGATTCTAGCCCTAACTGAAACAAACTAAACCATTAGCACAAAACCATGCTGCTTTTCCTTTCATGACATTAATTAGGAGAGTTAAAAATCTTCCCTGTTTTCTTATTAAAAAAAATAGTACCAGGATTTGCGCTTGTATGGACTTCTCAGATTTTTTTTATGGTGCTGAGAGTATTGCAGTACTGCAGAGAAATTTACAACTAAAAAGTAGATAGAGGCATCAAAAAAAGAAAGATGAGTAAGAAGAGGACCTAGTCTATGATTTAATTGGAATCAATGGGAATTATGCCATTTGCCTTTGGTGGAAGCAGAATCAAAGCTGAAACACCAGCTGTAGTTTATTTTAGATTGCTGCCGGTCTGAGATTAGATTTCAGATATCTCCACAGGGTTCTTTTTCTTTTCACTACCTGCAATTTATGGCAGCAATACATATTCTACATGTCTTCCTCTACCAAGGGATCAGCTGAGCCTGTAAGGTCTCTAGATGAAGCAAACCTTTTCCCTTTTTTTCCCCAGGGGATGAATCTGCCGCATGTGAGAATAAATAAGTGGGTATTTCACTGCAGGGGGATGTGCCTTGGGATGAGGCCTCCAAAGCTGCATGAGTGCAAAAGTGAGAGGCTTGAGCAAGTTATGCTACTCAGCACTTCTCAAGCAGATGTATGGGAAGTAGAAGTGAGCTAAGTGGACTGAAGTGAAAGTCGCAGCAGGCTGACTGAGCTCTAGGTGTAAGGAACTTGTGGGAAAGATGGAGTAGAAAAGCCTGATGTTGCCAAATAAATCTATAACCTCTTGGGAAGTGGAATACTGTTGTGAAAAGAGAGCACAGGGAGAAATATCCTCCTGTAGGGAAGAAGGAATCAAGGCCTGAAGTGAAAGAAAGACTTGCAGAAGACAACAGGGAAAGGGTATCCATCTTGAATAGATGTAACAATCTGTGTAATGCCAGCACTTGTATTTATGTAGCAGTGCTCTTTTGGCTGGTAAATGTGTGTAATTATCTTTGGGTGATGAATGAAAGATAGTAGTCAGTCTTTGAGAACAAACAAAATAGTTGCTGAGGTGTCAGATCTTCTGCAACCCCCACTTGCTCTTTAACAGTGGTTAGTGGGCAGAGATGGCTGCAGGAGGTTTAGGCAATCAGACAGGAAGAAACTAGTAGTGAGCCCTTGAGACACCAGGTGACCTAAAAAATAGATAGCTTTGATGTTGTAGGAAGAAGGAAAATTTTATTAAACAAAATCCTAGAAAAAACTCATGAATGTTGGTTGAGGGGAAATATCTAAGGGGCCAGGACAGAAAAGTAGCTGCATTCTTATGGAGGTATATATGGTAGCTATGAGCTTTGTAACTAGTCAAGAATCACTAAATAAAATAGGTGAAATTCATATTAGAGAAAACGTGGTGGTTTTCAGAGCTTTAAAGTTTCCTGGACTGCTCCTGCTGTGGAGCATTAAATGCCCAAATGTGAATAATTTTGCCTTACAGATTTACTGAGGTAAAGTGTCATGACTGTATTTTCTCCCTATTCCTTTTTATCCGGTCGGAGGAGAGAAATATCAGACATGAAATAGGCACTCAGCTCTGTTCCAGTCTTTTCAATGGCTAGGGTCAAGCCATTGATCAAGCCTTCCTACTTCAAAGGAATAATGAAAATCCCCACACTCTTCCACTCATAAACTGTCTCCTACCCGTGTGTGTTACTGAAGGTGTCCAGAGCAGTCACTGTCTGACATTATAATAGAAAGCAATTGATAGGCTGCTCTCTCTGCTAGAGCAACCAGACCTGAAGAGCTGATATAACCTCCTATAAGCAAGGACAAATGATAATTGAGATGTTTCTACCCCAGAAAACTGTACAACACTGCTCTGTTGTCCTTGGGTCTGATTCTGTATTTCTTGAATGTTCTGATGTGCAAATGATGTTTAGAGGAGTTTTGAGCATGTCAGGAATGTAGCTGGGGCTTGAAGTATAAAAGGTGTTAGCAAATTATTGCCTGAAGCACAAAGGCCACCTGGACTTGTGACTGCAAAATCTCCAGTGGCAGTAACCAAAGGAGTTTTTGTTGAGTTACTCTGAGTAGAAAAGATATTTTTGCTTTGCTAAAGAAACTAGAATTTGTGGAGCTAAATATTAATGAGACACTTCAAAATTAAAACAAGAGTAACCTATCTCTGCCAACTGTTTTTAGTTATATCATACTGGAGTTAAAAAACCAAACTTGAACACAATCCCAAACAAACCAAAGCAAAACACATTGTATCAATTTTCAATTCATTACCATTATTTGAGTGTTACAGGTTTTCTGCACCTCTCTGAGCCACAAATAAATAGATGGGGTCCATCCCTAAATTATCTTTCCTAGGGTCTCATTCCTCATTTTGGTGTTAATTGTATTGTATTAAAAATGCTTTGGGTGGATGTGTACATTCAGATATTTTTACTAAAAAAAAGAGAGCAATCAGCAGTATAGGTGACCAAATTATTTGCATTACCTGTTGTTCAGCTCAAAAAATCAGTTTCTTTTTAACAGGTTTTCTCTGCATGTTTTCACAAAGGATAATTTGTGGAGGAAAGTTACTGAGAAGGGAAAATTGATCAGGAGCAAGACAGATCTCTACAAAGTGCAATTTACTTGTTCATTATGGATCCAGAGCCTAAGAGTAGATTCTGAGATATGTGTGAGGCCAGAAGTAAACACAAAGGAGTTTATTAATGTGGGTGGCATGATTGGCATGAAATGGAAATAGTACCTAACATTTATAACGTATTGCTACTCTGATTAAATGAAACAATTTTAATGTAATGGTTCAAACAGGCAATATCCTTTTTAAAGGTAGGAAATGAGGCTTATTAAGGCTTAATGACACACACAGGGTCACACCATGAGTTTGAGGGATACGTGGTTGAATTAGAAGACCTGAGTTCCATTGTAATGCTCTACATTAGATAACAATACATAACAGAAAGAATGAATAGAAATAAAATAAGACAGATGGTGAATGAAAGGAAACATGCATAAGTGTTTGAAATAAATATATGCACTGGGCAAGAATGAAGCTGGTAATTGAAACCTTTGCTCACTTTAAAATACAATTAAATGTATTTGCTTGCAGTGCATTTGGAATAACAGGCTACTGAAAGTGATGGTATGGCCTATGAGAGAAAGTGAACACATTTACTGAGGGTGTTGCTAAAAGCTATATTTTTGCCTCCATTTTCAGGAAAGAGTAAGGGAACAGATGGCAGAAATTTCCCAAGGGAGAAAAGAGAATTACTAGAGAAGATCAGGATCGGACCTGCACAGGTGATCATGAAATCGAAATGCCTGGAAACTCAATTTCTCAAGGTCAATATAACCCATGCCTAGATAACCAGTTTCTCTGAATTCTGAGGCAATTGGGCAAGAATGAGAAAACTGGGAGGTGCTGAAGGAATGGCAAGAGTGTGCAATGTCAGTGATAACCTAAAGAGAATCCAAGTACACCAGAGTCTTGTCTGCTGGGTGGTTTCCATCTAATTTCTGTTTCAACATCACACTCATTGCTGGAGTATTTGAGCACCTTCATTAGAAACAGCCAAAGTGTCTTTGCTCTCTCAGCTTCTCCTCCTGGGAGAGCCAGTGTTTCTTGGAGGTCTTGTTTTAGTAAAATCTTTGTGTTGTTATTAGTGTGTGTATTGTCGAATATTTGTTACAACAGGGTGGACTGAGAGAGGTGGCTTGCGCCTGAAGTGGAAAATAGTAGATTAGGGAGGAGGCTGCATTTCTCAGTAGCAGCTGCTACTGGACGAGGCCTAGTTAGGCTGGAATTGCTGGAGATTTAACAAAATAAGGACAGGAATTCCTCCTCCCTTGCATAGCTGTTGATGTTATGTCTAGCTGATTTGTGCCTGCTTTCTCTCTGCTTTGGTGGTAAAAGACATTTTCAAACATGATCATCCAACTCTAGCTGCACAGACCACTGCAGTTTTGGAGACAGTTTTCCGGATGTTTTTTGGGGGACAGTGAGACAGTTTTCCAGTCCCACTCTAACAACCAGATTTTGTGAGATGTCCTGTTTCTAATGCCAGGGTAGCTAAATGCCCAGACATCTTTATAATCTGTGTTGACTTTATTCCATTTTTGTCCAGTATATCCCTGTGCTTTTGCATCATTTAGGTAAGTACTGTAGAGGAGAAATAATAAAAGAGGAAATATCCAGGTGGAGGAGGCCGGAGGCTGGAAAACCTGAAGAGGAGTACAGTGAGAGAACTTAAATAGTGTGATTTGATTATCCAAAGTCAGCATGATTGCCTGAGAAATACTGTCTCTACCAAAGAGAATTTGTTTTGTTTTGACTTCTCTGAGAAAATGGAATGACTGTTGGTGGATTGATATTGGGCTTAAAATTAAATTCACAAATCTTATGGATTAAGTGGATATTATAAATGTAACAGAGGATGATCAAGCTTATTCAATGCTGAGGACCAGGTTTCTAGTTTTAGGAAGACTCTTCTAGACCAGCATCCAGAGTGTTATGTTCAGAACAGTTCCTTTTCCTCTTATCTTAGTGGGTTTCTTAGAGACTTGGCAAGGAAGGCTTAAGCTCTAGGAGTTGCTCAGAAAGTGCTTAATTTTCCATCTTGTGGGTAATGACTCTTCCTATTATATCAAATCCTTTTGTCTTCTCAGTACTGAACCAATGCTGGGCTTGACAATCATATTTCTGGATCATGGTTGCACTGCCTTGGAAGAGTTAATGGCAAAGTAAGGACAGCTTTGGGACAACTAAGAAAAATACGTGATATTTTGAGCTGGAACTAACAAGTTACTAGCACTGACCAGTGAAGTGTGTTAGAGACATGAAGACATTCCTAGATTTCATATAGCTTCACTTCTGTTTCTCATAATTAGTGATTTTCTTTAACAAAGAGCATTTTTTTCCTGTCATTAAGCAACCACTTGGAATTTCTACTGTCCCTTACTCTTACATTGTTACTAAGGCTAACTTGTAAATATTTGGGATATAATATACAGCGTGTTACCCTCATTTAAAAGGTGCAAGTACTGATGCAAAAAGTCACTTGCCCTGCAAGTATGCCTGCTGTTGCCTGCAATAAATACCTTGTTGAGGGGAAGAATGGATGGAGAAGAGGTCATGCATGGCTGATGCTGACTGAAGCTAAGTGTGAGCCTGGTACGTAAGGATATTGTTCAGTACTTATCTTCTTTGTGAAAATATTGCTTTTGTAATAGTACCAACATATCCATGTGTGTTACTTGTCTCTCATTCCAGCACCTGCTGGGCTGGTTTGTTCTACCCTGTCACATGTTTTGAGTCATCCACGTGTATTCTGCACAGGTGTCAGCCCTCGCTGTGATCACACTGCTGATGCTTCTGACCTGATCTGTGTGCATTTCGCTAATGTCCCTCACTAGACAGTGCTCCTGGGGGAAGCTTTACCCAAAGGCACTCCCACACTCATGGCTGGGTGGGGGAATTGGGCCCAGCTGTGAGCAGGGTGACAGAGAAGGCTCACAAGCCTGGGAGTGGCCCTTGCAAGTTTTGCCTTGCACTTGAGAGGCTCCTTCCTGCCACCACATTGCTCACCGTGCATAGTGGTTTAGTGCCACCATTTGCACAGGCCTCCCCCTTCCCGGCAGCATGGGGTGGTAAATTTGTGCTCACACAGCGTCTCAGTCCAGATCAGAGGTGTAGCTTGCTGGTAGGATGCAGGTGGTTGGAGTGGGAGTGTGCAGCGCTTGCAGTGGCGCTGGGTGACAGCTAACCAAGGCGGCTTCCTCCTCCCACGCACCGGGCCCAGCGCAGGGCTTTCTTCCTGTTCTCGCCTGCTGACAAGATGTGCAGCGGGCTCTCGGTCAGAGTGGGTGGGATGAGGTCACGTCCTCTGCACCATGCCAGAATGGCAGTGATGAGCATCTCCCACCTCAGCACATGAGGAGTCAGCTTCCAGAGAGGTTGGTGGCACTGGCAGTTCCTGCAGTGCTGTCATCCTCTGAGGAGGAACTTCCCTTTGTTAGGACTTATTTCTAACACCAAATACTGATCAAAGTTATATGTTGGTCTACACCAGTAGCAAATTTGTCCCTGCAGCTTTTATCCTTCAGTTATTTAGGCCATACTCTTGTTAATGATCAGTGTGAAGTGGGCTATGAAGAAGAAAACATTCTCACTTCTGTGCTCAGTATTCTGTCTACTTTAAATCAGCTGTATATAAAATGGTCAACCTCTTTCCCATCCCATGGCAGGACTTCAGTTTCTCCTTGAGTAGGTATCTGGCTTAATGCAGGCTGAGGCTGGGTGAGTAAACCTGGTTATTTTATTTACTTGTATGGTAATTGAGACTGATACACACTGAAATTTCAGCAAGACCCAAATTAAATGTAATTCTGCTGAAGTCCAAGATGCTTCTTTATATGCTGCCTAGAACAGTGGTTCATCACTGGTACTCCTCAGAGTACTGGTAATAAAAGGTACAGTTGATAATTAGTGAGGGTGTGTTGTTTGAATTGGGGTTTACAAGTAAAAGGTCCTTGCCGCAACACCACATGTCTTGCCTACCCTTTCAAGGAAATCTTAAATACTTTTTCCTTTTACATTTTTTTTTTCTCCTTAAGTCTCTGTTCTTTTTATACCTGTATCATTGTGTATGATGAGCATCAAGTGTGAAAATCTTTCCAATCTGCAAACTTCTACTATGGATAGAGTACCAGGAGGGATAATAAATAGAAACTGATTTTTTTTTTTTTTTTGCATGTTTTGCTTCTGGATCCTAAAGAAAAGGAAATGTACTTGACATTAAAATTGGCTTAATGGCTCCAGTTTTCTCAGCTCTGCACCACCTGCCTCTAATCAAACTGTCCAATTACAGGAAACAATTGTTTTCTTGCTTTCTGTTAAGAGCAGGAATTCATTCACTAAAGGACTTTTAAGCAAATGTTGCTTTTAACAAAACCAATTTCATAATTTGTTTGGAAATAATGTGCTGTTTATATCCAGTGTGCATGTTAGGATTCAAACATATGGTCACCAGGATCCTCAAAAGGTCATTTACAGAACTGTAATATTTATCTTAACTGATTGCAGGGTTGGAAATCTCTATTGTTTTGGGAGAAAACTCAGTGGACATTAATAGTTTCATGATTGTTGTGATAAGCTGAGAATCAGGCCCTGACCTATAATTATCACTTACATGAAGAGCACTGATAATACAGAAGGGAAATTGGTCCCCCTAGATATGCTTCCTTAATGTGAGACAATGACTTCAGGCTGTTTCTGAGCTGCAAATCTCCCAGGTGAAATCTTGCTGAAGTAGAACAAAAACCAGAGTAAGAGAATCCAGCTTGGGTTAACAAAGCTTTCCTTGCAAAACTCCATCTCAAACTGAACTATAACCTTAGCACGCTCAGTCAGCCCTACAGAATTACATGAGATCACGTGGAGGAAGCAAATACACAGTTCACTCTCATTTCAGCAATGGTGTTTACATGTCTTCACCTAACAACTGCTTTTTAGCTGCAAAGAAACAGATTGATGAGAAAAATATTAACAATATCCTCCACAATTTAGGAGCTTGCTAATTATGCTATAAATATTTGATTACCTCACAAACTTTGTATGAAATAAAATAGACTAAGAGTGTAAAGATCCTAGTTAGGAGGCCTGTATGAAAAGACATATAGTAAAATTTCACTGTAAAATTTCTTTGAGAAGCAATTAATAATAAGCAAATAATAAGGCAATTATTGGAAACTACTGAACAGAGGAAACATGAGGAGCTACTATTCACTGTCTCATAACAAGAGAAGGTGGGGGTTATTCTATGACATTGACAGTCAATAAATGCAAAACAGATAAATGAGTGACTCATTGGCATTAACCAGTAAACCTTCAGCATGTGGAATTAATTTCCATAGGAAATCTATATTAAACTGAAGCACAATTGGCAGCATTGATACAGCCATGTTGAGAGGAGTGATGTACTCAAAATTACTTTTTATTTCCAAAATGTGTTTAATATGTGTCTGTATACTCACATACAACTTACAGCTATGCTAACTGGATCAATAGACTCCTATATCCTCTGTTAGTTGAATCAATGAGAAGGTATTTGGTATACATCAGAAAAAACTTTGGAAATTTGATACAATGGCCTACATGAAAATTGATTTTTGTCCTTATAACTGTACTTATCTATGTCTTTTTTTTCTCTCCCGTATTTTCAAATTTTTTGCCTTTTAAATCATGATCAAGAAGAGAACAATGCTGGAGATTTTCATGTTGGCTGGCTTGTACTGTTTAGCAAGTTTTTGTTTGTGTACTGAAGGAAGGGTTGGGGAATACATCACTTTATTCCTGTTATTTCCAAGACTGCTTTAGTAACATTTGGCTGGTTGATCTTGCTGCACTTGTGTGGATAGTGGAGTAAGACAAGAAAAAAAATGTTGGTAGCTGTAGAACAAATCTCCATTGATTTTAAAGGAGAATAAAAGAGAAGAGTTACCTAACACAAAGCAAATGTTGCTTGCAGTGCAGTAAAAGCCAGACAAAATCTGAAATGCTCCATAAAAAGGGAGACAGCATGTTTACCAATTGTCATTCCTATGACATGGATCATTGTTTTGTTTTATTGTGTAACCTGTAATATGTTACAGTGCCCATCATATAGTACATCCATCATTCATATGATAGATGCATATATATTTTATATGTTAGCCAAACAGGATGAATAAATACAGCCTGACCAATCTAATACTCTGACTGGCAAGTGTTCAGGTCAAGTGGAAAATAGGTATGGAGAAATGCAATTCTAGCACTCTTAACATTGCAGTTTGTCCTTTATCTGTTTTTAAAAGGAGATACCAGGTTTTGTCCTAAATCTTGGGCAATGCAGAGAAGTGGATTTGAAGAACACAGGAGGTTCAGAGAATTGGATTGTTGCCTAAGTATTCTTTATATGTCCAAAAAAGAATATAGATATGTATGTTCTGTATGTTCCAGGAACATAGGTCTATAAGGAGTTTTTATAGCCATAAGAAGCTGGGGTGCTGGAATTGAAGGTATTGGGAAAGAGTAAGGTTAGTAGGTTGCCATGCAAGGATGTGGAGTATGGGTATAGAAGATAGACTCACACAGACAGTGGAAATTCTGGGAATTACCAGAAAAAAAAAAAAGTATACAGTGATATTTCCACCATTATAAGACCGTGTTCCTTGTTATTAATGGACCCTGTTTTTCCTGCTAAAGCAGGGAAAAGTTGTCCTCCAATTTCCACATTTTCTTTCATATATTGCACTTCAAATGTTGTCCACTGTTGGTGTCTTGTTTGAAATGTGGTCATCCTGCCAGGTGTGTGCATGCACAAGTCTGCATGCACAGAGGGACACTGCCAGCCCAGGCCTGCCCTGGTCACCTGATGATCTCTGTGTGTTTGAGTGCATAGTCAAGATCAGGAAACAAAAAAGAAATAGTATGCTTAAAGAAAGAAGGAAGGATAAAATCAGAATTTCAAAGCACTGGAGATTCTGCAGGTCCCACAGTGACACTGCCCACCTGGAAACAAGTGCTGCAAATCCTGTGTGTCTGCCAGGCCATTCAGCCCTTCCCTGTGTCATGGTGGGCAGTGGGCAGTGTGCAAGCTGAGACAGAGAGCAGTGGAAGCCTCAGACTGCTGTCAGGACTCCCTGAAGAGGAAGGAAAACTCCTCACATCAGAAAAAACTTTTCTGTAGGATTTCTGCTATTTCCAGTTGTTTCAGGTCCTGGGGCATAAATCTTCCAGTGTGATGCACTGGAAGGATCTAACATAAACAAGTCTACCTAGGCAGAAGGAATATACATATTATGTTGGTTTCACACCAGCTCACTCTGGGATTGTCCCTGGGCAATACATTTTTTTGATTGGAAGACAGAGGCACACATGAATCACCCAGATACCATCTTTGCTTCCTGCCCTTCACACCCTATCTTACTGCATATTTCCCACATTTGTCACTAACCATAATCATATTTTGGTGTGGGTCTTGCAACTCATTTAGCCCTATGCACGTTTAAATATGCTTGTCTAACTCTCCATATAGGAAGAAAATGGTTAAAAAAAGGACTTTTAGCATAAATGTCGCATTATTTAGTAATATAAGAATGTCCATCATCCTGCAAAAATGGCCCAGAGTCCAGCAAGTCCAACAGCCAACAGGTGCCCCCAGATGGCTTCAGAAAAAGATGCAAGAAACATGACCTTTGAGGCAGTGCAGAGCTTGGGCTGGGTTATCACTTTGTTACCAAAGTTTGTCTGTGTGATTTTAATGGATAATGGCCATGCTACCACTGCCAATTGCACCACCTGGAAGAGGCTGTTAAAGAAACCAGAGTGTCCTTTGGAACTAAGAGCAAGAATGATTGGCCAGCCATCCCTGTAGCAATTCCTTTGTGGGTCAGATGGTATTTGGGTTTGTATTTAACTGTATTGGTTAAAAATGTAATGAACAAATTTAGCTTTTTTATTCTGGACACTGTGCAAGCAGTTTCTAGAAAGAGACAGAGCCTGCAAGATTACGATAGTGCTCACGTGGCTTTTTGAGTGGGCAGCTGACACGTTTTAAGTAACCAAAAATAATAGTAGGAGACATATGATAGCTTTTTGTTATGTTTTCTATTCCGTAGGACTGTCTTTACATAGTTATTCATGCTGAAATTCATTACTTTCATGATTCACAAATACATTTTATGACTATCTAACAGCTTGTCTCCATATTGGAACACAACCATACAAATATCAGCACACAAGCATTTGCAAAATTAATTTAATTAGTATTCTATCAGCTCTGGAGCTTAACTACTGTGAATAGGTGTTGCACAGGCAGTAGAGTTTAATGGTTCCTGGAGTATTTTAACTCAGGACTCCATAACATACTTCTCAACTTCTATGCTTGTGGAAAGAGGGTCACAAAATCATTCAAGCTCCCAGCTGTTAAATGGCATGCTTATATTTAGGTAGCTTAGCTAAAATTGGTAGGATGCATTGAAGTATTTGGATGAAAGCTGCTCTACAGTGTAAGCATAAAATATTATTATTAGAAACATGATTATGTTTTCAGCAATGTGACTTACAATGAAAACTCAGGAACTTTTGGCTTCAGGAGATGTGGTTTTTTTCCTTTAACAGAAGTATTCAAAAAACATAAAGCAGACAAAATAAGGACATAGGTGTAAAACAAATAACAGTGATGTTAACTTTATTAAAAAGCTTCATTGTGGTATCAGGCAGGAAGTGAAACTGCTTTCAAACTGCAAATATTTCTCAATCATTTCATGCACCAGCAATCTTTGTAATAGGTTTTCTGTTGTTTTTTGCAAAATGTTCAGATGATCAGATAAAAGTTCAGACTCAAGGGGAAAGGCAGTCATTTTTCTTGGATTTCACTAGCCAGGTATTTAATTTTGTGATTCAAAGTGACCTTAGAGTGTGTCTCAAAGAGCAGATGTGCATGCTGAAGGTTTGAGCCCTAACTATTTTTATAGGGTCCTTCCTTTTTATAAACCAGCAGAGCTGTATGCTGGCAGCTTTCTAACCGGCTTTGGGTGTTGACTCATGCTTGGTGAGAGTTCAGTCAGAGGCAGCTGAAGTAGAAACGGCTCCAGCTCCCCTCCCTCCCCACCCTGTGCCTTTCATGGGCTGGTGGGATGTGGTGTGTGCCTGGACCCTGGCCAGGGAGCCGAGAGCCTGCTGTCCTCCTGTGGGCTCCTGCTGACTCCAGGCTGTAAACCCGGCTGACTCAAGAGGGGATACTTGTTCTGCTAAAGCCTCCCTGGGATGGTGGCTTCCAAAAGAGGGACAGAGATGACAGCTGGCAATGGTGAATGCTTCATCCATCCCCGTTAAATCTGGTAGTGAGTGTGCACCAACACTTTTAGGTTTTGTGCTACTTGGAACTACTTTTCTGCCTCTGAGTATCATGTTATGTTGATCCCAGAGGGTCAAGTACAAAAGTATTGAGCACTTAGACACACTAAATGCCCTTACTGGGTGAATTAATGGGCCCTGAGAGTACTTGGCCATGGTACTGCTCAAAAAAAAAAAAAAAACTTCTATTAAACTCTTGCTTGACAGAAGAACAGTTTTTTTCATTAAAAACAGAAAGCTAGAAAACTGAAACTTCAGCTATCATTCATTTCTGCACCTGGGTCGATGCAGAAGGTCAGATGAAGACTAAGTGCTAATTAGGTATCTCTTGACTCAGTAATTCGTGCTAAAAGTGCTGTGTGTGGGGCATCTAGAAGAGCAGCAGGTGTTGTGGTAGATTTTGCTTGTCTAATTTTGTAGACACCAGGACCCCAGTCTTTGCATCTTTTCAACCAGCAATATTTTATTCTTGTACAAAAATAGAAATAAAAAGGATGTGCAATTTAAAATTTCCAAGGTAATCCCACTTCACAGTGTTCAAAAGTGATCTAGTTTGAACACTTATTGTGTTACATTTCAGTCAAATGTTTGCCTAATTTTTGAAAAATTGAAATCTTGGTAAATTGAGAGAAGATGAAGTGTTTAAAAAATCTTTACAGACCTGTTCTGAAGATGAAAACACCTTAATTTTTATAAGAAAATCTATGTTAACCATGTCTACCAAATCTAGATAATGGTCTGGGATGTGGGAGACCTGGATTCAGTTCTCTGTTCATTGTATAGTTTTCAACATACCACTTAGCTTTCCAGTGCCTCACTTCTGAATCTGTAAAATAGGGGTGCTGTATTTGCCTTGCAGAGGTGTTGCAGAGATGAGTACTTTGAGGAGTGTGATGTTACTGTGTTATAGGACAGTCAAAAGTTTGAAGCCTGTACTTTTGTGTTCCCTGGATTCCTATTATTAACATTTTGCTTTGCCAAACAGGGGAAAATCACAAAGCCATCCAAAACATAGCAATCTGCTGTTTCTGCTCTGTTTGCTTGTTCCAAAGCCTGTAAAGTTTTATTAGAATCTTTGCAGTGACTTCATATACTTTGTGTGGGACTTTAATGACCTCAGGACCCAAATGGACCAGTGCATTTATTGTTGTGTGCTGAACTTCCTCACATTTCAGAGGCTGATCTCAAGACTGCTGAGAGCTTGCCAAAATTGTTTGATATTGACAGATTCACAAGTATGAAATTAACAGGAATAAAAGCATTAGTACCTAGAAGAGGTTGCTGCATTTGCTCTGCTTGCTCCTCAAAACTTTTAGGTAGGTAATGATAGTAAAGCCTAGTGATGCTGTGCTGGAGGGCAAATAGACCCCTCAGGATCACAGGCAATTCATAAAGACACAGAACTAAAACAGGTAAAGGGGTGGGATAGAGCCTCTCCAAGCCTTACAGGGAATGGGTGGCTGCAGGATGTGGTCTGGATGTTCCAGGAGCCTTGATTCATTACCATTAATGCACTGTTTGCACAGAATTTGTAAATGTTGTAGAAAAGTTTATAAACAAGTGTCAGATAACAGAATTACTTGATCTAGTCAAACTGCAAATAAATGGGCACTAATGATGATGATAAGCTGAATGATTTTAACACAATTTAAAGGAGCTGCAGTGGGATGGTGTGGTTTGCATCTTAATGAGTTCATCTCCCTCAAATGGTTCAGTTCTTAAATCTGTGTACGATGGATCAGGCAGAGAGTTTTAAGATCATAAGATCATTCAGGTTAGAAGGGACCTTAAAAAGCCTGATATGAAACCTTTTACTCAAATTGGGGTCAGCTAAAGATCAGACCGGGTTGCTCTGGACTTTGTCCGGTCAGGTATTGAAAGCCCCCAGGAATGAAGATTGCATAACCTCTTTGGACATCCTGTTCCCCTGCTTGATTTCAAAGACTCTTATTGTGAAAAATAAAATTTCCTCAAATCCAGTCTTAACCCTGCTTACAATTTATGCTCGCTGCCCTCCCGCTCTGAAGAACATGCCTCCATCTCCTTGCTGGTTACCCTCATAAGCCCTGGGGGGCTGCTTTTTTTCTAAAGCCATGTCTTCAAGCTGGACAAGCCCACCTCCTTCAGCCCCTGCAACTTGGGCAAGTGCTGCAGTGCTGGTGGACTTCTGCTGAACCCACTCTGATTTATTGATAAGTTGCTTTGCGGTCATACAGATTTACACGAAGTCACCTGATTCCTTCAAAAGCAAAAACTTCCATTGGAAATGTGTGTTTCCCCTGTAGAAAACTGTTTCCAGTTCAGATGTGTCCCCAGCAGCCAGCTGATGGGCTGTGGGGCTCCTGCCCCTGCCAGCTCTGCAGCGCTGCAGCCACAGCTGGGGCAGATTGTCAGCTGGCATTGCCAAGGGTCTCACTCTGTTCCAGCACTGCTAATGTATTACCCTGGAGTTTCCAAAATGAGGTACTGTGTACTTTTAGGGAGGAGAATTTCCAAAAACACAACATTTTCTTCTCTGAATTGACTTCCCTGTTAGTTCCCCTTTTTCCTTCCCCCTCCAAGCAATTTTCTTCAGAATTGACTTCAGAATCAACTTTATGTAAGTCTGAACCTACAGATCCTTTTTTTTTTTTTTTAATTATCCAGAGGATTATGGGAAATGGGCAGGAGACCCTGTCATTAGTAAGGTGTTTGTTTAACAGAACAAAACTATTTCCCTCTTTACTGTAGACTTCAGATTCTGAACAATTATTAACTTGTTGCCTTCCCTCTTCCTTCCTTCCTTTTCTCTTTATAGTTGGACCTGAGGTTTTGTTTCTCTCTTATCTGCTGCTTTCAACATGTTAAAAGTAAATTTTTGTGGGATTGCAGAGGCAGAAAGCAGAGGATGTTCTAGAAGGGAGGCTGCAGAAGCGATAATATAAGTAATTTCTTTTTTATTAGTAATTGTACCATTATAGATATAATCTTAATTTTGCACATTAGGCAAACTCAGGGTGTCTAGGCAAACTTGAGAAGACGTGGTGCTGCTAGTCTTGATGCACCTTTTCAATTATTTCCTTTCCTCCTCTCAATCTCCCTTCTCTATCACCGAGCCAACATCCATGTGGACTTGGAGGTGTCTGCCTGAGGTGGACAATATCATCAAAAAAGCTATAAATTTCTGCCTGGCACGGTGTTATTTTAAGAAGTGAGGCAAAAGGGCCAGTAAATTTTATTCATCCACTGAAGGTGCCTCACAGTGTGAAGCTGAGCTGGTGGACTTCTGAGCCGCAGGAGGCTGTAAATGTGAATGCCATGCTGGATTGAAAAGGGCCTAGGAAACATTATGAACAGTTGTAACATTTGAAGTAATAATACAGGCTTAATTAAATCTCATATTTGAGCACATTGGCTAGTCTCTGTAGGGATCAGGAGGGATTTTCCCTTATCCATATACAGCATTTTTTAATTGGTAAGGTGCATTATGGGGTTATTGTATTTCTTGAAATCTGAGGCAGTGATTAAATGCTTCTGCTAGGAGTGGGATGCTGGACATGAGTGGTTGGCCTGGTGTGGCATTGCAGATTTGGTCTTCCTTTGGATTATTGGTTGTTTTCCATTGTGATTTGCATTTTGATTCTTGTAATATTTGACATTTTTCTAGCCCCCGAAATGAAGGTAATGACAATGAGGATCCTGGCTTCCACTAGGATACTAATTTTTTAACCTTTCTATCAGTATAATAAAGGTTGGAAGCATGACCCAAACCTCTGAAATAGAAGAAACCCCAGGCCATCTTTTACTGTATTGTATAATGCATTGTTGCCAATACTGTCTTTGCATATTCCAACTCAGAGTACCTATGTAATCCATAAATTTTTCCTATAGAGAAAGCAATTAATCAGGTGGAAAACCACTTCTGACTTTTGAAGTGCTCTGGGAGATGGATAAGAAGGTGTTTTTTTAAATTTTTGTGTGTTTGTCATCACTGCAGTAGTTGTGACTACAAAACTATTTCTACACAGACATCCAGTGTTCGTGTAGCTGGGAGCCTGGAAAGCTTTAGTCTTCTGAGAGGGTTGAGAGGAGCATCTCAGCCAAAGCTAGATGTTCACATGTGCCTGCTTAACTCCTGCCTGATATGTGACCCAGCTTCCTGAAGATTGATGTAGCTGCAAAGGTCTCCCACATTCTTGAAGTCCTAATGTGATTGTGCAAAGGGCAGAGGCGCCTGAAATGGTGGTGCAGGGCAGATGTGAGACATTGGATCTTGACCAGGATGTGCCTGCAGATGTATTCTGTTATCTTGGTGGGAAATGCCAGGGATAGAAGCTCAGATCTTATATACCACTGGGTACAAAATGCTTAACGCAGGCACACCACGTGTTTCTGACTGCTGTGTGCAGGTGAGCAAACTTGTAGAGTTCTGTAATGGAAGAGCATCCACCAGTTGTATCCATCTGCTGACATTCCTCAGTGGGAAAAGTCATTTTACTGGAGCTGAAGAGAGTGGAAGAGGGTCAGAGAAAACTGAACCAGCCTGTTCTATCTTGTCTGGGTGAAGGAGGCACATTAAAAACAACACAATTCCTATGCCATATTTCTATAGAGAGGCCAAGATTACTTTAATTAAAACGCCTCTCTCTAAAATCCTTTATAAAATATTTATAAACCATTAAGAATGCTATTAATTGTCACTGGTCATTGTTTACAATGTAGTAGGAGTGAAATTATATATGGTACTGACCATTTCTTAAACAAGGAAGGGCCATCCCTACCCTAAATTGCTTACAGTTTTTGCCCAGAATATGTACAGAGGGATGCAAGGAGTATGAAACTGATCTCCAGTGAGTTTAGTGTGGAAGTTTCTGATAACATTTTAATAATACTCATACAAGAATTTAGCTTTCTTCTCAATAATTAATGCTTGTGAAAAGTTTAATATGTATTTATTTGGTATGTTGTGATACTGGCACATGAGCAGAATAATGAGTTATATATGCATGAAAGGGTTTTCACCCGCATGTTGACTTTTAATTCTCTTTATAAATGCTGAACAATAAGGTTTATTTTAATTAGAAGAAGATGGGTTATTCCTCTAGAGTTATTTTGGTTAAAATTTTAATTTGTGTTGTGTTAATTTCCTCTTAACTGTTTGCAAGAAAATGACATGGTGAAACATGGCCCTGTGCAGAAATGAAAAGTAAATTATGTCTGCATATGAAAAAATTATTTGCAAAATTTCAGAAGCCTGTCTGGTGAGCATATCCATCTGTGTATTGGTCAAATTATATGCTTTTAAGTGAAAGTAAGTGAAGAAAAGTTACTAATGACACCCAGAGCAAATGCAAAATGGTTTCAGTTTCTTAAACAGGGCACCAAGATGTGAATCATCGTCTTTTCACTGTCAGAAAAACCTGAGTGGTTTTTCCTCTGGGTAACAAAGGTACATGTCAACTGTCTGAATAAGAAATCTCAGTGAAGGCAACACACATTGGTTTTACCATGAGGTAAACTCCCTCAGGTTAACCCCAGGCAGGGTACAATGCTCATCTTGGCAAGTCACCTCATGGTAAAACTTGTAGTGCCTCATTGCCACTGTTATTTTACCTCGACATGCATGTTGGCTACCCTGAGGTAAAAATGCTGCCTCTTTATCAGCAGGCACCAGCCCCTGCTGTACATGCAGGCCAACACCACGTTCCTTGTCTGTCCCCAGGTGTGACAGTCAGCTTGTGCCTTTGCCTAACCCATCTCTGTTTGCCTCTCCAGCACTCTTCATGACTCAGAGGAAGTCCAGCGTCTCTCGTGAATTTATTTCAACCCCCTTCACCAAATCTGTTTCCTAAAAACTTCTCAGGCTGGCAGGGAGACCCCGTTAACTAGTTCCAGAAAATGGTAATAATATTGAAAATCACCATGTGATGTGTCTTCTGCAGCCCTGAATATGGCGCTGAGACCTCCCTGCACCGTTTTTCCGCTGGGGGGTCTCTCCAGGCTCCTCTCCCATCTACTGCTTCTTCAAACATTCCTGCTAGTTGCAGGTTTGCCTTCTTGTGCTCAGTGTATCCCCTCTTCCATCTCTACCAGAAAATAGGGGCCTCCTTATGTCTCTCTCTCATCTCTCTCCTATTTGCTGAAGGTCCCTTATTTGTTCCTGTGCTAGGAGCTGGGAATATAATTTTCCTTCCCACCAGTCTTATCTCCCGGGCAGAGCAAAAAGAAGTAAATTATTCAGTTGACCACATTTTAGCTGTAATGGGGTGAGAAGCAGATGGTTAATAGCCATTGTTATTTTTCTTTTCAGTTTATAAACCATTGCAGGGCAAATAAAGGTATTGGTTTGACTGGGGAGAGGCAAAGGATTGCATGCATCCTGCACTTTTCTCTTTGGGTGAGCGGGTTGTCATCAAAATCATATGGTCTGTGCTTTGATTTGTAGAACTTTTCCTGAACATTGGGCTTGCCTGGAGATGACATTGAAAAGTTCCCTTATTACAGGCAGACAGCTGAATGCCCTCAAGCTGAAAGTAAGACCTTGCTTGACTTAGAAAATGAATGTCATTTTTCTGGTATTGTTATTGAAGGTAGCGTTATACTCCTGTGTATCTGAACATGACAGCAGTTACAGCATGGGTAAGTGCTTATAATCAGCTGTGATAGTGTTTATTTTAGAAGTCAAGTGAATCACTAGAAACCTCCTTGGCGGATGATTTTTTGGGGAAAATGATTACCTTGCAGCTATGTAAACTCACAAACAACCAGAAAATTATGTGGGACCAAATTACCACAACACCTTAGATGCATTCTGTCTTGTAAGTGTGGAGGTCTTCTCAGCTTAGCAGGTTGTATTTGACAGCACTATTTGTGAATTATTCTTTTTGATTTCTGTCCTAGTTTGTCTTCCTCTAGTGAGAAATTGGGTTTTCCCATCTCTTCTTCCCAACAACTTAAAATGTCTAGTATTCTGATATACCTCTGTCAACACTCTACATTCCTGTTAACTGAGATATTCTTCAACATTGATCATTGTCTTCTCCTATCAGGAAGCTGTAGCAGCAAAGGGCCACAGTATTCATGTGTGTTTGACTCCCTAGATTTGATTTTAAGCTCTGCAAGGTCAAACTCTTCATTTATTTGAGAGTTCAGACTTCTTATCCCAGGTCCTGTGAGTGATCTGTTCATGTGGGTGGCCTGTATGCTAAAAGGTTGGGCCTTGCATTTTTCTAGCCAAGTCACATGTGGGCCTCTGGAATCTCAGAAATTTTCCACTTGACAGAAGAAGGGGACTTCAGAAGCACTGCTATAAGTACTTAGAAGATAGGCTAAGAAAATATTTCAGTATGCTGATACCCTATTCTCCTTCTCACTTTTGCAAAAATCGTGGAATATTTCTTTGAAACTGCAGTTTGGCATAACTGTGGGTATAGGCTGGTTTTGACCAGGATTTGCTTGTCTGTCTGCAGAAGTGGCACAAGGGCTTATAAAGCTGCAAGATCCAACTTTAACTTGCATCAGTTGCATCAGTATGTTTTATCTTCATTGAATTTTAAATTGGCCCTGATGTCATGATGAGAGCTTCCTGAGCTCAGGATGCTGCGAAAAAATGCAGTTCCTTAGAAACAGCATGTTAAAGGTTCAGCAGATGTGTTGAAGAAGCATCATTGGAGTTCCTGCATTTAAGATGCAAGGTTTTGACTAAGTACAGGCTTATACTATTAGAGAATGGTCTCAGCAGAGGCAAATTACCATTTACAGGTTCTCTTTGCCTTTAAGGAGAATATTTTCAATTTTTCCCAAGTAGATATGAGTTTACAGTTCTTTCACACAAATGACTTACTGTGAAGTCTTCTGTAAGCAATATAGTGGGTCATTAATGGCCTGCAGAGGAGGCAGTAAGTGGGGACAAGTATCTGCAGGTGAAAGCCAGGTAGATAAATATAAGGTACTTTGGAACCTGTTTCCTTATCTAACCTTTTAGGTTGTCATTAGCAGTTTCCTGTTTATCCTTCAGTTGAAATCTCTGCTCACCTTGAAGAAGCCGATTGCTCAATGGGAAGATCCATTAGGAGCTGTATCTTGCTCCATCTCAGCAATTGGGCATACAGTTCTGAGATTTTATTCCCAGTTCAGGATTAGAAGGCTGCTTTAAGTAACAAAGTGTTCCTGGAGACTTTTGTCTTTGGTTATCAGAATTTACTTCCTTTAAAGATAAATGTTGTGTAGTTCTTTTTTTTTTTTTTTTGTGTGCGTATCTTTTTTTGGGGCCATTTTGAGACTAAAACCAAGAGTTATCTCAGGGGGGTTATGGTTAGCTCATGCTATGCAGAAATACACACAGTAGGAAATCTGGGGATTTCTCTCTCTTGCTTCAGTAACTCTAGCAGCTTGCCCAGCAATCCTATAGTGACACGTTGTAAGGGTCATGGTTTTGGAGCAAAGCCAACACTAGTGTTAGCAAGCAGAATTCCTTATTACTCCTTTTTTTTTTTTTTTTTTTTTTTTTTTTTCCTGTTGACCCAACACAAGCAGCAAAAGTAACATGTCTGAACCTGTTTCCTTGTCTGTTCTGGTGGTTACCTACTTTCTTCTCCCCACATTCAGGGAAAGTGGAGAAAAAAGGTTTGCCTTTGCCCAGCAGCACTGCAGGTGTCTGTCCCTCTGAAAGAGTCCCAGTGGTGTGGGCGTGCTGGAAAGAAAAATCCCCAGTGACTTCACCCAGCTTGGCTTGTGGTGGTTACTCACAATGAGGTAACTTTTTTTTTCTTTTTTTTTTTTAAGGTCTGCATGTTTAATGCCACATTTGAGTTTTTGCATATGAGTGAAACTGCAGCTCCGGGACGATTCTGGGAGTTTTCTCTGCACAGTAATTTTGGTGAGTAAACACAGATAAGAGGAAGCTGGGTTAATCCAATAACTCCTCCCTCAAGGGCAGGTGCAGCAATGTGGCTCAAGGTACAGAGCAGAGGAAATGCCTTGTTGACACAGGTGATCAGAGTAAAGTGGCCAAAACTGATATAATGATATGAGTTTGCAATGCAAAGCACTGCTTTCTCAAGGCTGCTGTTTGCAGCCCTCCATATCACATCTCTGGTCTTTCACCTCTGTTTGGTCAGGCATCCTTTTGTGGATGACTTCCTAGCTCCTCTTCATGATCTCTCAGTAGCTGCATTGCTACAGTGTAGCTTGGACTGTGTTGTGTTAACCTGAGAGGATTATTAAAATAAACTCTGAGTCATATTTGTGCTGTACGTGGGATAAGATGGTTATCAAAGTTTATTTTTTCTTATAATTAGGTCTCTTAAATATTGCCTCATTAGCTACCTTCAGTGACTGTTAGAAAAGTCCTCAGGGGACTAGGGCTTGTTTGTTTTCAAGGGAAATTCACATGATAAATACAGAAACTTGCAACTCTGTTTAGGGTTTTTTTTATTAATGACAACTAATACATTTTTCTTTAATCCTAGGTTCTCGTCCTGATTTCTCTCCAGCCTTTCTACTGCTATTACAGCTCTGGTATCCTATAGCAAGTAAGAACATAACATTACAACTCTTCACACGTGGGAGATGGAGGAACTGCATTAAGAGCCCATCAGATAGGAAAGTAAGAGGCTGCTTAGGTTTGTATGGAGCCACTTCCAAGTTTGGCAAACTAGGCTGGAGTGCCTTGGCCCAGGCTGAACTCTGCACTGCTAGGTTTGTAATGGCTCTAAGCAATTCTTTTCTACCCTGTCTTTAAGTGTTTATCACCCAGGGGTTCAGGCACGGCCTGCTTTATTTCTGTGGTATTCCTCTCCTTTCTCCATGCTTAAGGGGAAGCCTGGGAAATTGCAGCATATGCTTTCCCCTGCTCTGCAGTAGCCTGAGCTTTCATGTTGCCAGTCCCTTGCCCTCCTTTGCTCACATGGTTGTCAGCTGGCTCACATACATCTCTCAGTGCCTCTATCTGATAAGACTGGTCCTGTTTAGATACATTTTGGGAAGTGTTGGAAAATATCCAAGGAGACATAGTTCTTCTTTCAGCTGTCTTTTCTTCTAATCTCAGTTGGGAAATCTTGATCTTCAAATTCTGCTTCTCCAGAAGTCACCACCATTTTTTCCATCTCCTATCTCTCCCTTCACTTCCCCTTCAAAAACAGGAATAACTGGCTTAGTACTCCTACTTAGAGCTTGTGGTCCAGTGGGCATGTGGAACACCACACATGAAGTAGGAACTGCTCTGAGAAAAAAAAAGGATGTTGCTGGCCCTTTGAGGGAGACCTCTGCCTTTCTGCTTTCCTCTGTTGAATTATCTCTAACTGCCACAAGTTTTAGGTGAGGTGGTTATATAGAACTAACTGCATAATATGATCTCTCCAGTGATAGCTTTTACAGTCAAAGGTTGCAAGGTTTTTTCTGTTTATTTCTTCTTTTTTTTTTTCTTTATATTCTCCAGTTCTTTTTCATTTGCTAATACTGGGATATCTAAGAGGTATTTTTAGAACAGCTGGTGAATCTGGAATGCTCACAAATTTTAGTAAAAATGCCTTTTTATTTTTCTGCAATGCTGTGTGTGTATATTATTTGATGCTTGTCAGTATTCTCCTCAACTCAAGAATTTCAACCAGGTAGTCAGGGACAAGAAGGAAATAATATGTGGTATAAATGTTCACTCTTATATCAGGAGCAGTGAGTTGTGAGCAAAGACCATGAGGCTAGGACTTGTTTCTCTGTATGTTTTGATGGATTGATCTGTGATTAATCTGCAAACAAGAAGAAAAAGGGGGTAATTGACAACAAACATAAAATTTGGAATGAATAATCTGATGCGTCAGAGGCATAGATTAACTGTATTTTGCATTTAAGGACTATTTGGAAAGGTTAAAGCTAGGAGGAGTTCTGGAATAGGCTGCATCAGCAAACTGGTACATTATTTACTCTGGCAAGGTTTTCAGCAGTAGGAAAGACTATTCCAGGAGGTGTTAGTCTGGGCATGGTCAGCACTGGCTCAGAGTTTGTGTAAAATGCAGATTCAGGAGATTACTGGGCATAGAAGCAGACTTCAGGAGTTGTAAGGCGCCTCGGAACATCAGCTCGGTAGACTACTGGATCTGCTGAGACATTCTGTTCTCCTCTCTGGAAAAGAGGAATTGGCTCATTTTGTGGAATGACTAACAAATTGTCCCTGAGGACTGGCCAGTTAGGTAGGAAAATGTTATTTACCTTAAAAAAACCCCACGTTTTTATGCATATTCAAGATGCTAATAATAAACCACCAGTGGAGCTCTGCCCTTTGCTCATAGCTGTGGTCATTGCTTCTCCACAGTGTGACTGAGTGCTAGCATTTGTCATTTCACCCAAACTACTCATACACTAAAACTAACAATCTGGCCATCACATCTCTCCTGAGAGGTTTGGACATGAATCATGGAAGAGGGTTTGGGTCTGTGCCACAAGTCATGGGAATTGTGGAAGGAAATTATTATATGCTAGATTTGTTTTATAGTAAACCACATACTGTCCTAGAATTAGATCCCTATTTTATATTTCCAAGAGTCAATTCAAAGAATCCTAACTCAGATTAAATTCCTCTTATACTTGGAAAGGTTATCTCAAACATAATTTAGGTTTTACTTCTTGTTTACAACTTGTTTTCCTTTCTTATACATTTTCTCTTTTGATCCAGGCTTTTTTTTTCACATGAAAAAGCCTGCCTTGATTCCTTGAGTGGCCGGTAAGTACTTTTCTCTTTTTACTTATTGCTCTTCTCTTTTAGATAGCTAAAAATATTTGGCAGAACATCCTCACTTCAATTCTGGTCCATATATTTTTTTCTCCTGCAGAATCTCACAGGTGAGGCAAGGGTTATGAATGTCTTTCTAGAGATGGCAGACACTTGGGTTAGACCCCATTTAAAGCTGGGTTTTAGTGAATGCTGCAAGAGCTAAGTGCATTCAGTACAACACACACACATAAACCAGACAAAGATCCAGTGAATTCAGCTGCAGCAGAACATCCATTTCCTATCTGGCTGTCCACTCTGAGTAACTCGGTGGTGGAAAAAGTAGACTGATAAACCCAGTGCACATACTGTAGTAATTTCCCTGGCATGCCTTAAAAAACAATCAGACACTTCTACTCCCAGCCATAACCCCCAAACACTGCAGAAAGGAAATCAAAACTTCTGAAGAGATACTGGTTTAATTCTGCCAGAAGAGTGTTGTCTGCAATATCTCAGGTCAGGTCTTCTGCAGGAAACTAAAATAGTTTGTGGGAAGAACTCTTAAACCAACCTTGTAGAATCCACATGACATTCTATTATTTTGTAGAACTTGCTTTTATATATGAAAAATAATTAAAAGGCAAATACAATTAAATGGAAATTAACTAAGGCTAGATAGATTTATCATAGGCAGTGATGATATCTGGAGCTTAACAAAAACCAACCTGTCATACACATCTAAATGGTATTTTGAGATATGTACTAAGCTTAAAAGAACTAATATTTCAGTTGAAAAGAATAAAAGATACTATTTTGGAGCCTATTCTTTTCTGAGGCATAGCTGAAGGGTGAAACGAAGCTTTTCCATACAGATTTATGAGACAGAATTCATACTCCACCAAATGAGACCTTTATGCTTCCACCTGCATATTATGGCTTTAATAAACACGTTATCAGCTCATGAAAATGATGGCAAACAGGTGACTGGAGGATTTGATAAGTCAGCAGCAAAGATTAACAGATTTTTCTCAGGGAAAAGGTACGAGAGATTCCTTTATTTAAAACAATTGCAGCATGTGAATTGACTGCACTTAAATCATTACTGGCAATTAGTATGTGTCAGAAAGGTTGCAGCTGGCTCCAATTACAGGTAGAACTTTTAGAAGCTGAACTTAATTGTATGTGTGATAGTGAGAGGCTGAGCAAATGCATACCAGGGTAAATGCACTCTCAGAAAGGAGGGCAAGATCTTATGAACTAGGACATGATTATAGTAACTAGCCCTAGTTCCCCCTAGATCTTGTAGGGGGAAATTGATGGGAACACAGCAGTTCACCTTCCTGAGCTTCTTTGGGTGGTGGGGAGATCTTAAAAGCTATAAATAACTTGTCCCACTGTGGTAGGTTTGCCCAGTTTAACCTCTTGCCAGTCATAGCCAGCTTAGACTGTATAATCAATGCACTCAGCTCAAGGCCAATAACCTGCCCCTTCAAGAGCACTGCAGCTGTAGGCAGGGAGTGATTTGCAGACTGCCTGCGTATTTTGATGGGGCACTCCTTCTTGTATGATTGTCATATGTGAAAAACTCTTTCCTTCTATGATGGCAGTATATTGGACTCTATGGTATAAAGGCTCTTGGATTTACAGCTGTGTGCTTGGAATCTTTCTGCTGTAGACACAGTTACCAGGATCTCTCTTAGTTGTGTTACAGGCTATGGCCATGTGCCTTCTCCCTGGTCATGGACCAAGGTGACTTTTTGTCATTCCACTTCTCTCTCTGGTTGTGTGTGTGTTTCTTGCCATGTGGCAAAATAGTGATGTTTTGTATAGAAGAATAGTATGTGTCTGATCATATGTTAAGAGTTGGGATTACAGCATGTTGCCTGCTTTTCATACTTCCATAGAATCCATGTGATCCACCTTGCCAGAGAAATTTATCTTTAGGCTCTTGAAGTTGTACCAATGATTGATATCTCCTGATGAGCCAAATTGCTTTGCCCAGCCCTGTGCCCTGTTACAGAAGCCTTAAAGAATAGAAGATAAGTATTAATATTCCCATTTAGAGGTTGAGTACTGCATGTAAACCTAATGTGCATCCCTGTGTCAAGATGATGCCCTCAGGTGGAGCCTAGGCTTACTGCTGGATTCTGGAGGGGCTTGTGTGCATATAGTGGAAGAAAGGAGAGCATGGAAATCATTCTATCCTTTTGTCTCTTTCCTTCTATCTCTTGTATGTCTGCTGGAGGAGAGAGGCTTAACCTCTGTCATCTGTACCAGTGAGTTTTAGCTTCTGTTTTCCAAAGAAAAGATGTATCCAGACTACTACATTTTTGATAGACTTTGTAGAACAATTTCAAAAGGTTGTTACTACTTCATCTGAACTTATTAATGAACTGTGGTGTGGCTGTATTTGTGTCTCCCTGTTCATATTAGCCAGCACACAGTGCCTGTGTGGGCAGAAGCCGTTCTGCAGTGTGCCTGCCTGGGCCAGTGCACGGGCACAGGCACCTTATTGGTTCCTTGTATTGCTCATAAACCCACAGCTGAGCAGCAGGACAGCCACCATGAAACTCATTAGAGCTGCTATTTTGGGAAAGCGGGGTGATGTTTCACATAACATGTGCTAATGTGCAAAGGCTGCCATGCTTGTAAAACAAAACTGGAACTTTGTTGGAGAAGCATTAAGCATTCCAGCAGTGCACACAGACCAAGTTTCAAGTAATTCTGCCAAAGTCTTCCCTCTGACCACTTTTCTACTTACATCCAAGTTCCACAAATGTTGCTATAATGTTGATAATATGTTTTAAATCCCCAGCTCTTTCTCTGGGATTTTGAAATGAAAATAATAATCAAGTAGCAACTGGGAGATGGGGAAAGAGAATCTGGGATTCCCCAACTCTCCCTATGTTATTGTAGTTTTCTTGTACCAGCATCAACAGAGGTGCTTGCTGTATAGTCAGCTAAGGTAGTTCTGTGGAGATGTCAGTATCATTTTGGTGTGTGAGGCCTTTGCAAGCAAACACTGCTCTCTCCATGATTTGTTCAAAAGCAGCACACCCATTTTTGATACAAATATATGGTGCCTCTACAAGAAATAATTTGTCATAGGTTTTGTAGTTGATCTGTTCTGCCACATTTATTAGAGTTCACAGGGTGCCCACAGTGCTGTGGGGCCTGTGGATGCAATTCCTAAGCAGCACTGTGCTGCAAATTTGTAATTTTCACAATGCAAGGGCCCATCCAGCATCGCTTCAGTTGGGCTGTGTGTTTTTTGTTGCTGTCGGTTCCTGAGCACAGAATTGCCAGCACAGGAGATGACCTTCCAAAAGAAACTTTGAATTTGTTAAAACAATGCGTGGTACATCCTGTTCCACTTTGTCTCAGTGTCTCAAGGCAAAGGGCTGTTCTGTGAGTGAGAGGGATGTCATCGTGTTCAGTGTTGTGCAGCTTGCTGGGAGATTTGGAGGTGAACTGTTTTATCCATTATTTATGCTATTTTTGACCATTTTATCCATTACTGATGATATTTTACTCTGTTTCATTGTGTTCAAAGAGATGAACTACAGCATTACCAGGCCCAGACAGGAGCTGTAGAATATGGGTAAAGTAAGGAATAATGCTTGTTGCCACTGCATTCCTTCTCACAGACTCTTTGGAGACCACCAGAGTCTCAGGGCAGGTCTGTCTGAAATATTGCAGGGCCATGTGGCTGTTCTGTTGTCACCTCTCTGTGAGTGCTCTGCTGGCATTGTTTTAGGTCTGTGAGCTGCTTTGAGCCTCTTTGGTAGATTGGGTGTCGCAAGCTCTGTGTAGACCCTGTAGCTCTTGACACACAACAGAGACAGCTCATTTTATTTTTTAAAATGAAAGCAGAGATGCTCATCTAGTAATTTCTGGGAGGTTTTTGCCTTCTAAGAAACAAAGTATTTCTGTTCTTAATGCAAATTTAAACAAATGCAATACTGCTCTTAGTGGAAACTGCCATGGGGTATGCAAGAAAGTTCATGTCATGAGAAAAACCAGGCTGCTAATGGGCTGTCCTGGGTCTTCCAGGCCACATCTTCTTTTCAAGAACTCCAAGAACTGCACAGATGTCTTTCAGTTATGTTTCCACAGCTGAATACTCTTCTTACTTTGTGGGAACAACCTCCATGTTAGTCAATTCACTGTGAAGAATGGATGCTGCAAATGGATTCCTCTCCCTTAGTAGATTCATTTCATATGAGAAGGTTCTTGGAGGCAAAAGTTTTGAGGAAGTAAATCCAACCTCACAGATGGGCTATATTCTTTCATAATTTGTTCTCTCACTGCTCAAGTGTTAGAACTTAGGAGAAGAACAACATTAGAGTATGAATGTTTCTTCAATGTTTTCTTTTGTCTTTAGTCATAATAGTCATATCTTACCAGCATTGTCTGTATAGATGTCTTAGGGATTTTGGTGAGACCTGGAGCTTGGGAGGAGGGATTATGTGGTCCTGTTAGCTGCTCTGCATTATGGGGCATAGCATTTTGGTTTTCAGGACTCCTGTATGGTATGCCATGAAACAGCTATAGGAGTAATTACAAAGAGAGGTGTAGTGACATATGAGAAAGGCAAATATATCAAATCACTTCCAAATTCTTTGATTAAAAGCACTCTCTAACTGTAAATTATTATTATTGTTTTCAATTATAATCCATTTGTGGCCCTGGACAGTGTAAACCAACAAGAGAGCTTTGCTTCCCTTCAACAATCCTGGTTCTGTGAAGTTACTCTCAGCTTCAGAGACTCAAATTTCCTTACATGGCTCTTCTTCCTCTCTCTCACCTACTCTCAACTGAGACTGTCTAAAATGACTATTTCTAACAGTTTTCATTATATTCATGGCTATAGCTTGTGGGTGGGGAAAAAAGGGCTTTAGAACACGGTGTCATTGAACTGCAATTCTCTTAGAAATGAGAGTGAAAAGGCCTGAGGACCCTGATGCTCTGGGAACAACACTGGCTATTGTAGAACTTGGGATGAAAATGGGAAGTCAGTAATACTTGAGGTTACCTTATTATTTTTTTTTCTCCTCTGAAGATAGCAGCTATTGAATTGATTTTTACTTGAAAAGAGTCCTCTTTGTGTTTCCATTTTACTTTAAATAACCTGCCCTCTTGTCTCCCCCAAAGCTTCAAGCTGTGCTAGCATGGAGATCATTAATAGCCCAGGTAACATTTTGAAAGTCATGGGATATGTCCTTCTTTCTTAAAAATCTGTCTAGTGAAAAAGCTCTTCCTTATTTTTACAGGTTTGTTGTTCCCCTTTGTGGGAGGCAGTCCCTATTTTGTTTCCTCCACTGCCATTCTCATCCCCCATATTTCCTTCACAATGTCTTCTCTATGTTTGGGCACCAATAGCTGGGCTTCACCCTCCTCAGGGCTCTGAGTGGTGGGGATTTGCCTTAACAGCCAGTCCTTTTGTAGCAGGGCTTTTTCTAAGACCTCTCACTCCCTTGGGACAAGCTGTCAGCCCACACAGCTTGTCATGAACAAAGCAATATTTGAAGGTTTTACTTAACTCACTTGCACACTTTTTCACAGATTAGTATTTTTTTAGACTCTGTCATGTTGTTTTAATTGAGTCTTGCCACCAAAACAAATTAACATTGTGTCACATCTCGCTTCCTTTATACAGCCATGGCTAAGAGAGTTTGGAGACGGTGCTACCTGCAGAAATGTTGCAGTCAATGCTATGTATAATCATGATGAATTACACTCAAACTACTCCATACATAAATCTGGTCACACCAGAACAAGAACTGTGGAAAGTGTGTAACGTTAATGTATACTCATTACATTCATCTTTTCACACACTCCAAGGCTGTCAGGCTGGCCACGGGCTGGGGAACTTGAAGTAATGAGGAGTTAGATTTGGACATTTTACTAGAAAGCATTGCAGTTCTTCATTGGAAGGGGGATGCCCTTTAAGAAACAGTGCTTCTGTGATGTACAATGGCTGCTAAGGACTAATGAGTTCTGTGTTTTTTGTTTTTTTTTTTTTTTTTTTTTTACTTGTGGCAAAGAAGCTTGTCCTATTTTGCAAGTTTATTGAAAAAGGCAGGAGTTTAAAAACCCTAACACCTTGAAAACTCAATTTTAAATTTATAGCGTAGCTTTGTATTCTCTTTGAAACCAAAGACAAATTTCCTACTGATTTTATCAGGAGCAATATAAAGGTCTGCAAAGATAAGTAATGTTCTTTCTCTCTCATGTGAAAACATGTCATTGGGTTCCTCCCTGGATAGTTTTGGCTATATCATTACAAACATACACCAAGGACTGAATGTGGCCTCGCAATGAAAAACATTTTGTTTATTCAATTTGCAAACCTCAGAATGAAGGCCCTACTGGCCCTGAAATGGGAAGGAGGAATACAGAGCAGGCTGCCATGCAAGGTAGGATGACTCCTTCCATGAATAGAGGGTGTCCAGGAAGTCAGTACCCAGACAGATAATTTTGAGCTACAGTATTTCATGTTTGCCCTTACATCTGTCACATGGCTTGTCCTCAGAGTTGCTGAGTGATAAGTGCCCCTAAAAATCCTTTTCTCTGTTGCAGGGGAGCTAGTGTGGATTCAGTCATCTACCTTAACTCTCAGATCTGAAACTCCTGCTGAGAAGCTTTGTTGGTTTGGGTGGAAGATGTCATCAAGTGTTTTTCAGAGAAGAGTGGCACTTTAACAGCCAACTCAAAAGGAGGGAATTTCCTTTCCAGGCAGAATGAGCAGGCAGGTCTTTTGTTGATCACCAAGTCTGTGGTTTATTTAACTGGGTTTTTTTTTGTGTGCTGAAAGCCCTAGCTGGTGATAGGGCTACCAGGCTCCACTGCCAGCGCCATACTGTGGCAGTAGGGCTTATATCTGACTTCCTACAGCTGCAAATGCTGACAGCACTAATATTTCACAATGCCTGGGACACAACCACTGGAATGAAGGAGAGAGTCTTCTAACTGAATTCATGCAGTGAGAGAGTCTAAGGAAGAGTGTCTTTCTGCAGAAGGGAAAGCTGCTCCTAGGAGCAGCTGCCCCCTGCTTTTAAGCTACAAAGCCCACTCCAATTGCCGAGTCCATTCTTGGTTTCTTATGCCCTAATGTGTTCCTTTTCTGACTGAATTTTACTTTGTATCTTCCACTTGGATATGACTTGGCAGAGCAATTCATTCTCTGTTACCTTCAGACTAAATTCCTGCAAAAGAGAATGAGGATGGAAGCAAGTTTGAGACTTAGCTTGTGCAAAGAGCCATATGTTAGTTAACAGTATTCTTGATTTAGTACAGCTGAGCCTTTAAGGACAGATCCTGCTCATGAAAGCTCCTGTTGAATCCTTTTTGTCCTGTGGTCCATACAGCTGTATTGGCATGCAGTTACCTTCCTGCTTCTGACTTCAGTCATGGCTTGCTGGTCAGCCTGCTCGTGTTATGTTAATTGTAGACTCTGGTACAATCTCTTCTGTGTCGGAGATTGTTCTGCTGAGGTTTGGTTTTGAGAAATTCTGTCCACTCATAACTGGAGCTAAAGCAAAGAACATTGTTGTACACAGAGAGGATTTTTAATCCTTTATACATATAAATAATATTTTCAATTATGAGTAAACATGGAAAATTCTAGTATATTGATAAGCTTCAGCTTTTAATACTGTTTTGTTCCTTGGCTCTCAAGTTCTGTCTCCAGTCATGAATAGGTATTTTCACTGCTGAGACATTTGGTCTGCTTTCTGTTGCGAGCTCTCTCTCAGTGATTCACTTTGGTCTCCTAAGAAGTTGGTTTGCTCAAGGTGGTGTAGCTGTTGTTATCCTTGAGAATAACACACAGGTCATGGATGATACAGATAACAAAACAGACGCTGTTCAAAGAAACCTCAGTTCTGAGAGTCGATGTTAATAATCCTTGATCTCTGCTGGCTGTGTATAAACTTGACAATCTGCTTCAAGGGTAGACTGTTAGTATTTTCAGTCTTAACTAAAAGGTAGCCATGCTGTGGGATACATACTGGAATATCACTAGGATCAGAATTATTAAACTGTATTATAATCTCAACTGGGATCACATCTGAGACTCCACAGTCAACACAGGACTCAGATCAGTAGCTGTTGGAGCTACAACACAAATTTGAGATTGGGGTCAAAGCTGGTGACATGACTATCACTAATGATGACAGATATGTCAGGGATTTACAGATATTTTGTATTTGTTTGAAGGTGAGCCTAGATAGAAAAACTTTTTCTGAGTTTTCATTGTTCCTTGTGGTAATTGTATTTAACTCAGTTCCACAAGGTAAATTGGCATGGGAGAGCCCAGGCAGATGAGAATCATAAGCAGAGCAAAGTAAATACACATCATATTACAAGACCATACAGGCAGATTAAGCCCTACCTAAATGTGGGGTCTGCACCCTTGCTGAAGTTCTGCCACAGCCCAACCAGTCCACCATGATGGATCCTTAGTGCTGGGAATGAAAAAAATCATCTTGTGCACTTTAATGAAACATCTGTAGGACAGGCTATACTTATTATGTGCATGTTGGAAAAATGAGGTAAAGAAAGGAAAAGGGTTATAAACATAGAAAAATGTGTACATTTGTTTTCAACACAGCATGAGACATGTAGCACTTTCAGTGGACTGCATGACTCTGGGCTCAGTTTAAATCCTGAAATTCCAAGACAGGAGAATTCCTTTTGAACTCGCCGAGAGAGAGACATTGAATTTTGTGTGCATTTGGAGTTGATTTCAGATGTGATCCTTGCAATAAAAGCACTTGATGGATTTCTGATCTGTGATGTGCCCAAGGGTATCTCTTTCTGTGGCATAAGTTGATAGTGGGCCTAGCCAGCACATACAATGCTTATTGTTCCTAAATCAGAACACATATGCAAGGATGGGAATGAAGCTTTAGTGTCAGAAGTCAAACACAGTCTCAGGCTTTTCCCATAGGCATGAACAAATCCCTTGATGCCTCTCCTTTTCTAATTTTAGTGATAGAGTTGTTGCTTTTGCAGGAATTTATAATTGTGGTTGGTTTCTTCACTTAGAACTTGCATGGCTTGTTTAAACAACATTGCAGGTCTGAAGTTCTTTTGCAACATCTTAGGAGGGCACTAAAGCTGTATAAAACAGACTAGGCCTGACCCCAGGGAAATTAGGACATCAGTTCAAGGAGTCTTATTCACTAATTTTTTCAGCAACCCAAGGACAGCAATTGTATTCTGCACCTGGAGTACTAGTTTGTCCAAGGCAAAAATTGCCCCCAAATTTTGCTTTCTGTCTTCATGCCTTTTTATGGCTCTGAAAGAATCTACAGGGTTTTTCCACAACTCTTCTCTAAAACGATGCCTTTGTTTTTCCTAGTACTGCCATAAATGTGTCCCTGTGGGTCCTGGGATAAAGACAAGGATTGTACTTCTGAATGTGGAACATCTAAATACTTCCCCTACAACACACTAGGTTAAAGATAACATGATGTGAATTGCCTGTTGCTTTAGTATCATTGTGGAAAACCTGGTATTTCTGAATTTTTCTAAAGCATATTGCAGAAAGCCCGTACAGGTTTAATCCTGTGGTCTGCCTAGACTGTCAGTGTGCCCTTGAGCAGGTTATTTGGTCTCTGGGTAACTCAATTTCTTATAACTGACAGAAGAACATTTCTCTAATGTTTTTTTTTTATGCTGGGGTAAGAAGTGCATTAAAGGCTGTAAAATCCATGTAGTCTGCAATGGTCAAACCATATAAGCCATTAAGATAGATGTTAAAATATTTGAATACACAATCTGGCCAGAAGAGCCTGGACCTCTCCATGAGATATTGCAGCCATGCTTTGCCTGTCTGTGCCAGAATGCTGTACTGCCTTGTGTGTCACTGTTAATCAGCATTTCCCTTCTTGAAAGGATTTGTTGGAGAGCACCATTTTACTCCATCTCAGACAATGCAGGCTGACTGAAGTATCTGGGAATGCTCATTGCAGACAGTAAGCTTTGAGGTGATGATAAGGGACCCCCTAGCCGGAGGATCCTGCTGGTGCTTGGGTGTTAACTGGAGATGGTCAGGGCTTCTGTGGTGTCCTAGATCAACACACTTCATTGTAGTTCTCTGCATACACTATCTTGCATCAGATCTGTCTCGTTAAATCAATGGAATTATTTAAATAAATTATTTTTATTAATTTATTATATGAAAAAATTTAGAGCAAATTCCTTTGATGTCTGATATCCTAATCACACCCGTAGGGCATTAGCAAGCACAAGGCACATCTGAGTGTTTCTAATTCCCTAGTGGTGTGATTATATCTCATAATATTCACAACCCCCTGGAGCTTCTTTACTGGTATAAATAAATCAATTATTTAAGTCAAATACTTTGATCATTAGAAGCTGCCAGTGAGTGCTTGAATGCCTGAGCTGTGCAATTCACCAGGAATGATCTTGCTTCTCAAAATGCTGAGCAGCCGAGCTGAGTGCTACCAGCACTTCATTTCAATCTGCTTTATAAATTAGATTAGAAGTCAGTTTCCAATGCTTCATGCTGGATAGCAAGGAAGGGAGAACTTTACAGGGGTGGAATTACGAGATATTGCTGCCAACAGATCCTTTTATCATTTAACACTGCTGTCATAGGTTAAATGTGAGCTACTGCTCATATTAACTAATAGCTATTATACTGAAAACTGACACAGGGATTCCAGCTAATGCACCATGAACCTGGTTCACACTCACTGCATCATATTAACTATTATTTGCACATATGGATGGAAAGGAGTTTTGAGTCACTTGGGATATATGGCAAATTAGCATTTTATATCATATTAATGAAGTGCTAATTGCTCCTTGCAACCTTTTTTTGTGCAAATTGAATGGGTCCTATTTGCATTGTCATCTAACTGCTGTATTACCTTGCAGCAGTTTCATTAGGAAGAGGCAGCACAGAGTTCATCAAGGAAAAATATTAGTAATTGTGAGATAATTAGTTATGAAACTGATATTGTAAAAAGTAGACTGGAAATACTGCAGTTAACTTTGGTTTAGTTTGGGAATATTTTAATTAATAGGTTTTATAAGATATCTTTCATTTTACATACATTAAACTAACATCTTTACAAAGATTCCTGCTTCCATATTTTATTTTTCAGTTCCTGTAAGTCAAGGTGCTTCACATCTTCTTATGAAACATGAAACACAGAAAAAAAATAATAAATAAGGGAGGAGTTTATTGCTGGAATTCCAAGTCTGGAGCTCTTTGAAATTGCAAAATAAGAAAATATCTCTAAAGATATTGAATTTACAGGTGTCTGTGAGTCTGATCAAACACCAGCCAAGTCTGTAAAACAATTGTTAAAATGTTGAAGATGTTGCAGTTATAATCATTTACAGAATCTTGTTAACTATCACAGATACAATTCTCGGTAAGTGTAAAATACAGTAAAAGTATAGTATGTGATGTTTTCACCCAGTACAGGTATTTTGGAGAAGAGAGACAGGTGGAAAAGATGAGGTAAAATTGAAAGGTAATTTCATGCTAACTTGAGGATGTTTCCGTGATTGGGGAGGAAGCATGATTAATTTCTGAAGCCTCTGTGGGAAAGGCACCCAGACAAAATGACATAAATCTCCATTAGAGGATTTAAATGCTTTTGCCAAGAAAAAAGTGAGCTGAACTTTAGGTACATGGCCCTTTGCCAGTCAATTCATCCAGATTTAGGGCCTGCACCTTTTCTTTTTCAGTGAAGTATTGGGTATGGACAGATTGCTAGTTACAGCCGAAGGCGGTGTGACAGCTTTATTGCTGTTGCATGGGCAGCTTGTTGTCTTTGATTGGGAAATAGGCTGTGGACTTCCAGAAAGGTATGTACAAAGAAATGCTTCCAGATATTTGTAGTATTAAAACAAAGGTTGTTATTAATACTGATTGACTAATACTTTCATCCTCTCTCTTTTGGCCATGTATACTATGCATGTGTGTAAATGTAGACTTTTGTGTTTATCATAAAGAGAATCTCATCTTAAGAGACAACTGAATGAAGAAACTGTGCATAGTACAGTCTGTCAGAGTATATTCGCAAAAGTCTGCAGGGACTTAGGAGTCACACCTCAAGCAGACATCCTGAGCACAGAAAAAAAACAGGACCTTGTCCCAGGCAGGCATGAAGCAATGCAGTAAGGAAAGATTTTCTTGCTGATCTAAGCTTAAGACTTTTTCCAAACAAGCAGAAGCAGCTCAGCAGATTTTTCAGACCTAAAATGTGGATAGGGAAATTTGCAAATTTGTTTTTGCAAATTTAAAAATAAAAAGTCATCCTGGCTTACCTGATGTAAAAAATGTGGATCATCTGGATTTCAGTTGTATTCTGAAGTTGTATTCTTGAGGACCAAACCAGAAATACTTGATTATGGTACTACTTGCATCCAATTTGTACTTCACCAAAGGAACTGTATAAATGAACAGAACAAAACTGTCTTTATGACTTTGCAAAATGCTTTCCAACCTGTCTACACAAGCTGACTTGCTGAAGTCTCTATGTAAAAAATATTTTCTCTCTCTCTCTTTTTTTTTTTTTTTTCCTTAAAATACTATATAGCTCTTGCTATGACATTCTGTGAGACTTCAGTAGATACTTTTGAGAACGAAAATATTATTTTATTGGTAAAGTCTGAGTGCATCAGCAAAGTCTTACCTGACAACCCTGCACAAGCTTGCTGTATTGTGTGTGTCAGAGTTAAAGTTTTAATGGGTTGGTGAGTTATCACAACAAATGTGGACCCTGTGGGGAATTGTTTACTGTGTGTAAGACGATGAGGAGATCATGGGTGTGGGCAGGAGAAAAGGGCAATGTGGCAATCTCAAGAATTTTATGGGTTTATGTTAAACAAACAACTGCAGTAATATAGGAGGTTATCAGGAGCCTCAGGATATTCAAGAGCAAAGCTCTGGTAGAGAGTAGAGGAATCAGATGCACAAACATTCTTCCCTGCTGACAGGTAGGACTGCTCTGGTATATTCCTCTGCTAGTCCAAATGAATCTGGAAGAGCTGAGCAGAAAAGGGAACTTTTGGTAAATGAGGAAGGCTGCTTCTGGCTTCGCAGGCTGCTTCCTGTTATATGCTCATCTCTTTTCCAGGCACAGCTGACAGGAGTCCTTGCTGAGCTCCTGAAACTGACACTGCTCTATGCAGCTGTTAGGATCTAGTTAGAGTGCAAACCTAACCTAAGCTCATGATTACAAAAAGGTAGTAATATTTGACACAGTGTTTAGTGACCTGTGAGAAATGAATTCAACTTCACTATGATTCCCTGCAGTTACTTTGCCTGCTTAGAAAATCACTCCAAATTTCCTCAGCTGGCACTGATTTTTTTTTTTTTTTTTTTTTTTTTTTTTTTTCTGTGCCTTTGTCCTATGGAAGCAAAGTGCTCTGATCGTGAAGAAAAGCCAGCAAGTGTGGGCCAATGAGGGGGGACTTCAGGTCAGGCTTGGAGACACCTTGTTGCAATGTCATGGAAGAGGCTTAATTTCTGTTGCTGAGATCTGTATCTCTTACTTGTCTTAAAAAGGAAAAAAAAAAATAAAAAAGAACACTTCCTTCTATGGGCTGATGAATAAGAAGCTTTTCAGACACCTAAAATAAGTAATGTGAAAAATTAATAGTTTGGAGTCCAAAGCAAAGTTTGTGTGACCTCAGAAAGGGAGGGAGAGAGAGTCTTCAAGGGAATGACAAGAATCTAAAAATATTGATTTCAATTTGCCATGGGAGGGAGCAGGAGAAACAAGACATTGGAACAAGTTCCTGAAGCTTCCCACTAGCTGGAATGTTGAACAGCAGAGTGAAAACAAACATTTCTGTAAGGTTTGCCTTCTCAGAAAAGATTAAGTCCAGTTCCTCTTGTCTTACACTCTGTCACTGGCAGCCTCTGGTCTGTTTGAAACACCAAAGAAGGCAGAACTTTCAGTGCTGGCGGTTTGTGGAAAAAAAGAAAAAACTATGGAGGATGTTTTAATTTGGGCAGGGATTTAAGGCTGCAGCAAGATCCAGCTTGTGCACTTGTGAAGGGCTGTGCTCAGCCTCTGGGACTGGAGGAGGACGAGGGTACAGTCAAGCTCCATGTTCATCAGAGCTCTTCTAGGAGTGCCTCCATCAGTGCCTGAATCTGACTTTCCCCAGATTCAGAGTCCTCAGCTCAGATTTCCTGAGGCCACATGATTTGATTCCGCATTTTGTGTGATTTCAGACCAATCATTGTCTCAGGAATGCTGCTCCTGGATCAGTAGGCCCCAAAACCCTGCCCCATATGGCCCACCTTTCCCTTGACAGGGAAGAGCACAGTGTGCACATGTGTCTCCAACTGGCCAGACAAGAAGGGAGCTTTGATTTTTGACATGATATTTTCCTCTTTAGTACGTGTCCAAGCAAAATCACTGTCTCTGCTGCTTTGTATCTTTGAGAAGAATGCAATAACTGAAGTAAAATGATAAATTGAAATTTGGAAGTGGAAATGGCTTAAAATCAATGTATCTGAAGGTGGCTGGGCTATTAACATGAGATGAACTTTCTTGTGACCTATATGCATGCAAAGATTGACACCAGTACAGGATCAAAAGACCTTATGAAAGGCTACAGTACATGAGAGGAAATTGAAAATGTGTAGGTTGTCGATCTCAAGAGTGGCTTTTATTAGTTATTGTACATAATAAGTATTGTGTCAGAAATGAAAGGGATTAACTCTCACCCAAGGTACTGCACCTGAGCAAATATTGTCTTGCCTGGGTGAAATTTGTGCCAACACAAAGAAGACTTGGTATGAGGCTATGCACTGCTTAAGTCTCACTTAAGTCTTCAAAATGAGGATTATGCTGGATTTTAGTGGTACAAAAACACAAGGACAAATTTCATCCCTTATATTGCTAGAGTGTATATCCCTGGGGCTTCTGGAGTAATGTAGAGTTTCACCAGGAGACATCAAAGCTGTTGGAAAGTGCTTTATCTGCAGACTGACCTCTTTCCAGATTTGGGAAGTCTTCATGTCACTGAACTGAAGCTCTGAAAGGCTATTAGAGAGAAACTGAATGGATAAGTGAGTTTTAATGGATGAATGTTTTATTCTCTGCTGTGTTTTCCAGTGGCTCAAATACTTTGGTCTATGTGAGCAAGCAGAAGAATATTTTGTGAGGTCAGTAGGTTTTTCTGTGAAACACTGTAAATTTTGTAACAGCAGTTGACAGTTTGTTGTTGGAAGTACGAATAGAAAACTCAAAGTTTCAGAATAAAAGTAACAAATATTTTCAGGCCAGAAGAATAAAATTCTATATCTGGAGAGCTAAGGAAATATTTTTCATGCTGAATCTTTCTGTCTAGTATGCTTCCAGCAGACGTTACTCACCTTTTAAGCACACTCTTGCACCTGGGCCCAGTTTGCACACCTCTTGCTAAATATTTTCTGGTTTGTGGAAGAATGGTGAAATGGTTTCACAAGAATGCAGACCACTGACTTGACATCCGTTCTCATATTTAATTGCCTGTCTTTAGTGATAAGGCATGCCTATGTAAGCTGGACTGTAACCACCAGAGCCAAAAGGAGTAGGATATAATCTTGTACATACACTATTTTCAGGAAAACATTTCCTAGGGTTTTTTTTTTTTGGTTGTGTTTTTTTTTTTTTTTTGGTGATTCCCATATTTATTATGTCTGTCCTTTATCCTGCCATAACATAGGCTGAGAGGCAAAGAAATGGGGAACCTCATGGTGTCTTTCTGTAAAGCTGCCTCTCCTGTGTATTAACCTGTTTCCAGGGAGCTCTTGTAGTGATGCCTCTGTTTTTTTCCATATATGTTCCAAGCCATGGAGATCACTAATGGGGTGTGAGAGACTCTGGGACACTGTCATATGAAACTGTTCCTTCTGAGAGGATGTTTCTGCACTGATAATGGAATATTTTTGAGGAGCTTGCATCACCCCCACTACTCTCATTACAGCTTACACATAATGAGAATGCTTCTCTTCCCTACCAAACTGATCCCTGAGCCCTTCCTGTATGAGCCCTTACTAGAGTTGCTGGTTAGTCTGAAGGATCATTTTACACAGTATTGGTGTTTCCCCACCATTTTTTTTCCTTAAATTCTTTGTAACCCAAATATATTCTGATCTGATATTATTAGATTCATTTATTCTGTTTCTCTATTAATTTGATATTACACATATAATTGTAAGCACTGTATTTTTTATCTTGCATTGGTATAGTGGTTGTGTTCTGAGCTGAAGGTGATTAGTGATCTGAGGAATGCAGGCCAATGCTGGTGTAGGTAAAATGATCACACATGAATAGAACTGCTCTGCATGCCAGGAACTCTATAATGCTTCTCTGGCATTTGAGGAGGCCATAGGATGGTGATGAGCTCCTCTGTCCTTCATCTAATACTTGCCCAGTGTAAGAACACTGGAAAGCAGATCATTGTCCTCAGAGAATCCCTGTGAAGTTGGCAATACTACTGTCACTATTCTGCAGATGAGGACATTTTTGGCAGAAGAGAATCAAATGACATAACCAACATCCCTCTAACATACACCAGATAATGATCTATAGAGGCACGAATTCACTGTTGTATTTTTACCTTCTTCCCAAGTTTGGCAGAAGTCTTTGTATTCTTCTGGACTTCTGTTCTAGTCAGAATTATTCTGTTATCTGCTCCAAATTAATTTTTGTGGCTTTCCATGATTTCCCATATAAAAATATTGGATTGCATTTGTGTCATGTTTACAATGCATATGGAGGAGAGGAGAAATCTCAGAGGAGTTCGATCATGGATGTTCAAGCTTGCATTTGCATTGTTCTGTCACTGTGAGTAAGCACAGAGCAAGCAAGAACTTTTCTGTGCTAGGTGAATTTCTAGGGAAATTCAATAGTCAACAAAATTTCAATAGTCAACAAAAAAAAAAAAAAGGAAAGCGGGATGATTCTACCTTGGTATGTTTTTGATATATCAAGACAAAAATAAAGAAATATCAATTTCTTTATTAGTGGGGGAAAAATGCATTTAGATTTTTGGTTTGACCCACTTGATCCCACATTGAAGAAAAAGAGAAGGAGAGACAGAAATCAAAAGTATTTCTGTCTTAATAATTTCTAGATAAACATCACCAGTGAGCTTATTAGTATGGCATTTTCAGTGGAAATACAGTATTTCAGCTGGACAAAATGCAAGAATGTTTTATCTTGTGGAATTTTGCACTCAGGAATGGAACAATCCTTCATACTGCCATGATTGCCTCAGCTCCTAATATGGATTTAGCAAGTAGCTCAAGAATACCCATCAAAACCTAAAAGATGCAGTTGCTATGGTGGTTTTTCAAAACCTTAAAGGGGTGTACCAAAAAGATTAGAAAAAAATTGCTGTAAAAGTTGTTGGGTTCAAAATAGGAGGGATTCTGCATTTTCACAGGCTTGCTAGCCTTTGTGTTGATTTCTCCCATAGCAGGTTCTGCCTTGAATACACTACTCAATTTGATTCTGTTGTGTTTTATGTGCACTGAGCCCAAGTAGAAGCCTTCTGGCATAATGTCAGTGCCATTTTGCTCTTAGAGATTGTAGCTTTCAGCTTGATACTTTCTCGTAATGACACTACCCTTATTCACCCTTGTTTTGATGCTCTTTTGATGTAAAGTGTGTTTTCTGAATGAATGGGTTTGCTCCTTGTTTATAATTCAAATTGCTGAAGCCTATTTTCACTGGATTTTCAATTATGCAGCATTTAATTCCAGAGTTCATTTTCTTTGAGAAGAATCCTCAGAAGGCTTTTAAATACCAGGGTACCACTTTTTGTTCAGGAAGTCTCTGAGTCACAAAGGGTAGCAGGAGACTGTGCTGAGGAGGTATCACTGTGTGCTTACTCTGATATCACACTATTTCCTAAGTTTGTGTAATTGGTTAGTGATGTGGGCATGATAGATATGTGGTCTCACCTGGTACAGCTCCTTTATATACCTATGCACACAAAATGTGTGTATGTCTTCATTCCTCATGTCTTTTTTGGATCTCATTTTCTGTATTTCTTATATAATCAGAAATCACTTACAAAAAATGAAACATTTAGGGTGATATCCTAGCAGAAGTCCCAGACTGTGGCTGTATTGGTGCACTGGGCAGGGCCAGGAGCAGTGGCATTGATGATCTGTGGAATTTGGGTGTTAGCTCACTCCAGGGCAGGGTTCTGCCCATGCCAGCCAGCGGTCTCTGCAACTGAGCCAGAGATGGGTCAGGGCAGCAGCGTGAGCCAGGGACTCTTCCAAGCAAGCAGATATGGATGAGAACTCCTCTTTGGGGAGTGAGCAGAAGGACAGAGTTTAGCCATATGGACATGGGCTGTGCCATAAAACTTGTGCTCAGGGGCAGGGAATTGGCCCTGATCTGCTGTATTTTCTATTCCAAGGCAGGCCTGTTGATTTCATGCCACAGTGCCAGGCCCTAAGACAGAATGCATTTACAGCTCTCTGTATACAGGACGTAATTTTAATGCTTGGCTCCTGCTGCAAAAAATGTCACAGTAAACTTCAAGAGGATTGTTTATGTCCCCAGAACCTTAAGCTGGAATAATGACTCTAATTTATTTATGCACATTTTGACAGCTTGTTATGTTTTATTCCGTAAAGCTAAATGTGGTCTCAACACCTTGGAGTTATTGCTACCAAGTAATGATGCCAGGGAGAGATAGGGATTTTTGTCTCTGAGCAGGGAAGATCTTAGCTTTAGAAGTTTTAAACTCTGTAAGGATTTAAAACTATTGTCCTTGTGTCTGTCTGTGTGCTTGAGAATGTACAGTGAAACTGAGGGGTGATGTGTCTGCATAACTGAGTGGGAACAGATCGTCTCTACATCAACACTGAATGCTTGAATAACCCAGAAACCAGTGACCTTCATGTGGGAGCTGTCACACTCAGCAAGAGATGGGGACCTCTTTGAGTAGAGACCTGTAAATGCTTGCTTGCTCTGTAAGGTGACTCAGTTTGTTTTAGATCTTCTGAATGATACAGACTGGGTACCCCCTTAAGAGAAATTCAAATTCTTTCTTTATGGATGTCTGAAAGACAGACCCCCTTCTAGTCTGAAAGGGTTGTATAATTTCTGGGTGTGTTTTATGTATCCATAATATTTTCAGTGTCTAATATAATGCTTTAAGTTTGATAATATATTGACAGCCAATCAGGGTGTTCATAGGAACATTGAATAGTTTTGTAAACAAGTAGAATATGATATTAGTCTGTAGAAGGCTACTTTGATGAGGAGTTTAAATGAAAACAAACCAAAAAAACCAGTAAAACCAGAACACTGGTCGCTGGATTCTGTATGATTTTGAGTTTCTTTTTCTGTTGTATACAGCAATATCTATACTATCAAAGAAAACTCTGGGGAGCATCCACAAGCACCACATTGTCTACAATAAAGTGTTGGAAGAGTCTCTGGCAGGCTTTAGACCTAGACCAACTAGATTTCTCAAATAATTTATAGACACCATTCAGGGATGAGCTCCAACCCAGAACCCATGCTGAACAGGTACACCATCTTGTCTTGGAGGTAAAGAGGATATGAACAGGTAGTGTTGCAGACATTAGTTGTAATCCCAAAGAACTATCCCTGGCTTGTTCAATTTTCTAGTGCAGGTACAGCTAATGCAAGCTTACTTCTATAGCGTATACTTTGGGAAGCCGGGTTGAAATGGGGAAGGGGAGGAAGAGCATGTTTGACCTAATCCAAGACACGTGGGGATGACAGAAATCACATTAACATGGACTCTTAATTCCTTCCTGAATATATTCTGTTGGCTCTTAACAGTAGTAACACAAAAAAAATAACATTCATGGTGGATCCCTGGAGTCTCAGTAGGGACTGCTGAGAGACAAAGCTGTAAATATGTCGTGATGGACTGAAAAGGAAAAGGTATCACTCTAAGGGGGAGCTCAAAGGGTAAATGTTGGCTCATGTTCACTAACCTGGGTGACAGGGCAGACTGGTCATTGCCTTTGGGTTTAGTCTGTGTTTTAATGCATTATTTTTTTTATACTTTTTCTTAATGGACTTGTCCAGCTGCACAGTTTCTAGGGCCAAGTTCATTTATGCTTCAGAAACAATAGGGGGATGTTACTCTGCTGCTGATACAGAGGCACTGATGAGAATGATCCTATTACCATTCAGTTACTAACTCCTTAATCAAAGCTTTAACTAGGTGTATGATCCAAGAGAAAGACCCGTGGCCACACTGGGATTCAGATGCAAAATCATTCACCATCAAATTCTAGTGGTAGAAATTTGGTTTTCTTACTCCTGCCCTGAGGGAGTGATCAAAGTCAATCTGACAACTGACTGTCTCTGCAGTCCAAGGAAGGAGATCTGCCTGAACATGGAGAGTGAGCTGAATTCCCACCTTTTTTGGGTTGGCATTTCATATCAGGTTTGAATCTCATATTTTATATGTCTCTCAGGGATGGTGAGTTTATCAGGATGGCACTTGCATATAGTTCTATAATCACTGTGACAGTTCCTTGATCTCTAAAGTAATTTCCTGAAAAAATAGTATGAAAATCACCAGTGTTAGTTGGTGATTTTTAAGTAATCAAATGCAGCTGAAAATATGATATACAAGAACTTAGGCCAAAACTTGTCTATAACCTTATGTCTGAGCTATATAGAGTATGCCATACTCCACTGTCCTTTTTGTGAGAAGGTAGAAATGGGTTCCATTTCCTGAAATTGTTGCCATTCCTGTTGTTAGCAGAGGCAGAACTTGGAGATCATTGAAGAAATGAGCCATTGGGAGTCTGATGTAAGTTAAATTGTACCATCAGTGAAGTCTGCTGTTGTCATCCACAGGAATTTTCCACTGTGGTATTTTAGCCTTGGCTCCTAGACCTGGCCTAAAGTATCTGGGTTTTTTGTTCTGAAGTGGCTGGTCCTGATACATAGTGAAGAATGCACAGCCTATGTCTTGCTCTGGACTCTGTTTCATCTTGTAAAATACACATAGTTAATCTCTGTCCTGTTCTCTTTTTAGACAGAAGACACTGTCAACAAGGAGTAGTTGATGGAGTTCCTGACAGCAGATGTTTCTTTTAGTTTGACTGCTATAGGGTTTTTTAATATACAAGCATGATTTTTTTTTTCTTGTCTGTGGATTCGTGTAAAAATGAATTATGGAGCTGAGGCCTGCACTGCATTAGGAAGTTGCTGTGCTTTAAATTAATTCTCTCTACAGACCTTTGGGTGTTTGGAAAGTCCAACCATCAAATGCTTTCTGTTTTATATAGTATGGACAAGAGTTCTCATCTTCATTCCTGCTCCAGAGAAATTGACCCATAGGATGAGGAGGTGGTTAGTTTTCTGTAACATAAGCAACTACATTGTGGCAAACTTGAAATCTCATCTTCTTTTCTAACTTTCTCATTAATTTTACAGCTAGACAGGTAAAATAGGCTGCTTTCTAGATACTCTTAGTCTTCCAGTTATGTTCATGGGTATTCTGAGCTACAGCCCACAATAGCTCTTAGCATTTTGCAGTGTATGGACAAATGGAAGTAGGAGATTGTGACTTTTTATGACTTTTATAAGGAGTTGGCATAAGGTTATTACAGTTTAATTTGGGATATATTTTGCTAGCTTTTGCACATATGGAATAGCATCTTTCTCTGCAATAATCATACCTATATAATTCTGTCAGAATCTGTCCTACCAGCTGGAGTGAGCTATTTCACACAGTATCTGATATTGTTTCCTTTTTATCTGCTGATGCAGAGAGCTTTGCTGTATATCCTGATATCCCATGGCTCCCCTTTTGGAGCTCTGTTCACACATCTTGATTCCATCTGTACTCTTGAAGAGGCCTGCTAGGTGGAACATGTATCTGTCAAACACATGTCCATTCTGGACAGCAGCCCTTTACGGGTCACGCCTTGAAACATCGCTAATTTGATTTCAAAGGGAGGTATTACAAAATGCCTTTTGTGTTGCTAGGCCTCAGGAGAAGGACCTCAGTTGGACACAGTGAAACACTGCAACTGCTTTAGCAGTTCTGTTCCTTTTTGGAACAGATATAAGAATCAGTCACGTCTTTGTCTTGGAGTGCTGCACCTCTTTGGAAGTCCCCTGATGTGAGAGGGGATGGCTGAATGTGTGTTAAAAGGTCCAGGGGACAGAATCTTAGTGATCCACAGCATCCATCAGATGCTCTTGAACAACCTCAGGAAATGAGTGGAAATCTGACTCTTGTTTGACTATCCTGAGTCCTGAGAATGGCACAGTGGGTGCAGAGGGTTGACATACACATCTGTGCACTCCCTGGCAGTGCTTTGAAGATCTGTGTTGCAGCCTGTGGCTTTTTATGATGCAGTCATGTGCATTTTTAAGACTTAGAATTAGACACCTTTGAGCTTGAAGTTAAGCATGACTGTGACTCATTCAGCTGTCACTCTTACAGACTTGGTGTGAGAACCATATGGAAGGGAAGAAGTATCCCAGACTCAAGATGCAAGTTTATGGATTGAAAGACAGGAGGCCAAACACCGAAACAGTATCTAACGAAAGTGAGTACTTGGTAAAAATTTCCACTTCTAATTGGTCAAATTTGCAACATAAATGAAACCGTTTTCTTGAAGTAGTGGCTTTTCCTGTTGGTAAGCTGTGAATCTTCCCCCACAGCTAATTTACTATTTTCAGTTAGTTACAGTCGTTCATTGGCTGCACAATCTCTCAGCATATTAGAGCCATAGTAGTAGTCTGTCTGGCATTTGTAAACAGGCAACACTTGGACTTCATAATGCTCTAACTCAGTGCACTAGTGTGCCAAAATAAAGGTCATTTCAATTTCATATTATGTCACACAGTTTTGAAGTGACATGTATTTAATGATTTTTCTCCAGTAAATGAATGATAGCAAGTATTAAACTAATACGCTTTGATGATATGCCCACAAAAAAGGCAAAATCTTTTCAAGAACATTAAACTAATATTTTACCAGGAAAAAACTCCACAACCCAGAACAAAGATTCAAACTCCTACCCAAAGCTTCTGCAATGAAGAAAATCAGACTTCTTGACAGTTTGCATGAATTTCGCTGTAATTTATTTATGTGTGTCCATCACTGCAGAGTGAGGCTAATCTTTTGATAGAGGTAGAAGAGCACGAAGGTTGCAGTTTGAGCTTGTCACAGAAGCTGTATCACAAAGCTCATAACAGGACCACTAAAGGAATAGAAAAACCAGTCCTTATGTGTATGAAGCCTACAATTGTGCATAGACATGTTTAAAGTCCTCATTTAGCAAAGCCTTCTTGTCTTCCAACTCTGCATAGTATTCCAGGTAGTTTCTATCTGCCATCTTTCTAGCAGGCTATGGGCTCAAATAGGCACAAACTGGAGCACAGGAGATGCTGTCAGAACATCAGGAAACAGTTTTCATGGTGAGTGTGGTCACTCACAGATTTCCCAGGAAGGCTGTGAAGTCTCCATCCTTGAGGTATTCAAAAGGATAGAGACTTGACATGGTACTGGGCAACTTGCTTCAGGTAGCCCTTCTTGAGCAAGTTGGTTGGGTCAGATGACTCCCAGAGATCCCTTCCAATGCCAACCATTCTATGACTGATTCTGTGGCTGCTTGATCTGGGCTGCTGACATCTTGTTATTCAAAGGCCTAAAGGCATTGAACAAAATCTGTTACCCAGTCTTGGTTTGGGAATGTTGCTTTTGGTGTTAGCAGTTGGTTGTGTGCTACTTTTAAGAAACAGTTCCTTCAGCACCGAGAACTGTTTTGATTCTTGGTGGTGTAGCTTTTGAGTATGCAGGAGGAAAGGTTGTATTGAGGCTTCTTCTCCTAGGAGGAAGTGTGAAGATTCCAGGAAGTAGGATGAACATTAGTGAATGGCTGGTAGTGTGAACACTGGGGGTGTACACCTCACAGCAGTTTGTAACAAAGCTTTTATCAGCTGGTGCTTGCACAAGTTGATTCTTAATATTCTGTGTTGTGTTTAGTAGTCAGAGGATAAATTGTCTCTTAAGCTGGTCATACACCAAGTTGGGTCTTCTGTTTGGTCACTACTATCATTGAAATAAAACGGATGATAAACTGTAGATCAAGAAGTCAATACTGATTACAAAATAAATTACCTGTCCCCTTGAACTCCTGTCTGACCTCACTGAGCAATAGGATTAGGAAGACTTCAGGGGAAATTTGTTATTAGATTGCAATCCTAGGATGAGACAGATAAATTAATCCAAATTAATTTCTTTTGGTGACGCATTTTTCTGAATGGCACTTTAGGTACTCAAACTTCAAAAAGTCTGCAATATTGCATACAGATAATAAACCTTCCTGTGTTTTTCAACTGATCAATTGCTTTTTTGGGTCAGTGGTTATATGACATTATTTAATAGAGGACAGCTAAATCCATATAAATAATAATTTAAAAAAGAGAAAGAGATTGTGTACTTGCTGTGTTAAGTCCACTGGGCCAATGATGAAACTTAATAATACAGCCATTCCTTACCACTCTTAATTGTTCTTACAACCTGTCCTAAAATGTTTTACTATCAATAATCATGACAAATATAATATGATATTCCTATTTTTCCAGTGCATGGGCATGAGACTTGCATGAGCTACAATGATGATAATATTTGGCTTTAAAATTATTTTAATAAATTTTGAATTGTTTCTATTCATATCAAATTCAATGCCAGAAGATAAACAAAACGGTTTCAGGAATACTTTTGATGCTGTGTTTAATGCATTCATAGTAATAGGAAACCAAAGTTGTTATCTTTTGAATGGAACTGAGAAATAGCTTAAGACAACAAAATACTATGTCTTTGTTACTTTTTGACTGATACAATCCTAAAAAATTTGGTAGTAGTCCTCTTTTGAGCAGAGATAGCAGGATAGCACTACACCTCTCTTCCTTTGCCATGATTTCTGTATAGGTGCACACACATCATATCACTGGTTTTAATTGTCTCTGTTGTCTGTCAGGGTAAGTTAAGCTTTGGATCCCAGTTTCCATTCCAGGTGCTGTCACGGTGCCCCTTGCTGGGAGCTGTGGCTGCTCAGCCCCCGGCACTAGCACGGGCACTGCGAGGCGTGGAGCAGGGCGAGGCCGGTGCCAGGGGTGTCAGAGCCAGGGCCAGTCTGGCACCCTGGGCTCGGGGAATGCTCCGGGACTGCAGCTGTGCTGCGGGACCAAACGCAGACGTGCAGTGATGCTTAAGGGCTGGCTGTGCTGCCAGAGCATCATGTCTCATGTTTCACTAGAGAATTGCATGCAGTCTTCGGGCCTTCATGACTCGTGTTTTATCCCAAGACACATCTCCTTTCGAAAAGACATTTAAAAGGTTCTAATATGGGTGGGGGTAGGAGTCTGTTCCTAGTAGGAGAAAAATTTTTCAGACCTTGCATACAAATTTTTGGAAAGAGGGAGCACACTGTTACATAAACTTGGAGCATGAGAAATGTGAGTATGTTCTGTAAATGATGCATTTGCTTGAATGAGTGATCACAATCAAACAATGCATCTTAATTGTTTTCTTTTCTATAGAGTAATCTTGCAGTCCTACAGAAATAATATGAACACCATGAAAGCAGTCTCTAAACAGTATTGTTGAAGTTTAAGCCTTAAATGAGAATATGTACAGACAGTTACTGTCATAAAATCAAAGCTATTGCTTCCACAATAAACAAAACTTTGCCAAAAATGTAGAGATCCTAAATCTATATTAATGGCTTAAAATACTAATGGTGGAAAATGCTCTTAATTACTTGCTGGTAAAAATATGAGTCACTGGCAAAAAAAAAATGAGAGTAAATTATCTCTATTTTTACTTTTGACTTTTGCTGTTACATAGAACTACTACTGAGTTGGTGCTTTATTTTAAAAATTTGTTTTTTTGGAGGGGACTCCCCAAACTTTCTAGCTTGCATTAAATATTTATTTCCTTCTGTGTGCATCCTCTCCTCCTTAGTGGTTCTTATAATCTTTTAAATTCCAAGATGCTATATGCTGACCCTGGCAGAAATGTGTATCTCCCAGTGGAACTTCCCATGCTGGTAGGTTTTGAGAAAAGGCAGTACACGATCCTTCTGACTTGATCTACATGGGAGGAATTGTGGCATTGGGATACATATCTAAGAAAATAATTCAGGTGCTATTGGTGTGTTAGAGGTGTTTTTGTTATACAGATTTGGTTTCATTACATTATAAGAGGAAGAGACTGTTCTTAGTATTCAAGGAGGATGACAGATTGGAAGTTATGTTTGGGATGGGCCCTTGTTGCTACTGAAAATAACAGTGGAGTCTCCAGGGAGTCTATTCAACTCTGCCATATCTATGTTAAAAGGAAAACACGTCAATTGTACTGAAGAACTTGGATAACTTTCACAAAACCACTTCAGTGTGACTTAGTTTTTTATCAGTTTTAAGGAGTGATGTACCTTTTCCAGACAGGATAAGGATATGAAAAATAAATAAACCATTCCTGTATCCAGAGTGAAGGGAAAAAAAACCCCTGGATTAGGGGGAACATGGAAAAATATACTGTAAATATAAGTTTTAATGCATGTAATATTTGCAGTGCTGGCTTTGGTAGCCAGCTTTCCACTGTCCTGCTCTGTGGGCTGCAAAGTGTCTGTAAAAGTCTGCTCAGAGTGACCATGTTTCAGCCTTTGCATGGATATAAATACCCATTATGTGAGACAGCAAAGACTCAGACCCAGGTATGGATTATATACAAAAGCTCAGGAGACTCCCTTCTAGATGGAGGGAGTTTCCCTGCTCACTAAGCAGCTGCACCACTTAATTGTTCCATACTTCTCTTGACCAAAATATTTTTCCCTGCATTGGAAAGTGTGCACCTTTAATATAAACCAATGAAAATGATTTTCACGATGCTTTATTTGCCCTTGACAGAAAAGATTGCTGTCTATTGGAAGACACTGTGTCACAAAATGGGTGCTGTGCTTTAGGCTTGGTCATGCTGCCCCTAACTTTTCCCTGCATGACTGCATTGTAGCTTGAATTGATCATAGCAAGCAAACTGAAGCTGTTAGTTCATTTAATTGTCAGTTCTGTGTCTGTGCAGTAAGTTAGTCAATGATTCTTCTGGAATGACTGCTGCTACATCACACAGCTGCTCACGTGGCCAATGGATGTGTATTGATGGGGCTAATGGAATCACTGAGCCAAGCTCACATCTAGCAGTGTCTCCAGATATTGGCCATGATGGTGATTTGTTCTGCACAGAGTCCTGAAAGCCCAGGCAGTATCAGAATCCAATGTACTGGTTTGGGTGATAATAGCAGCAAGGCTGAGGAGGCTATGTGAATCTTGAAAGAAGAGAGTAAACAGCAAAGCCAATGGTGCTGATGGTGGTGCAGGATTCATAGGCTATCTTTATAGTAATTTAGATGCAGCATCACTTCGGATACATTAAGGTATGAATTTAGTAGTGAGTTTTAGAATATTGAGCTTAACAATAATATTTTAATTAAAAATAACTTTGCAATGAACTTTGCTGGCCATTCTGAACCTAGCAAATATAGATAATTAATTTTTTATGAAACAGATGAGAGGGGAGTTTGATGAATGTTAGAAAGACCAGCAGCAATCTTAGAAGTTCGTCTAAGGAAAATTTAATTTGCCCTGAGTGCAGCAACGGACCTGTTACTCATCTGAAAACATCTTGTACAAAACAGCTGTTAGGTCACTAGTTCACCTCATCCTGAAGATAGGATTTCTCTTAACTGTATTCTCTCTTGAGATATTTTAATGCTATTTTGAAAGCTAATATTTATTTAACCCTATTTTTCCTCTTTTACATCTCTAATGCTGGTGTTAATATCTCTGCCTCTTGGATGTTTTGCAGCATTTGCAGACTCACCACTTCTGATCACTGAAGTATTGATACAGAGATGAAAATCCTTGTATTCCACTAGTAAGCCTTCTCTGCCTCCTTTGCACCTAAAGAAAATTATCTTTTTTTAATAGCTTCTTTTTCTTCGAAGGTTGTTCTCTCTTTGCCAATTGCTTTCCTTAAAAATGTCTTTGAAACTCATCTGGGGGACCATAATAATCATCTTCATAAAAAAAAAAAAAAAAAAAAAAGAAAGCAAGCAGAACAACCTATAGCATCAGAGAATTATTCCTCACAGGTACAGTTGGATAAGATGGGATTCATGCAACATGAATTTTTTTCAGAGCAGAGGTACTTGATTGTTATTTACATGGGTAATCATTCCATCATTCTAAGAATTCTTCTAGAAAACAGAATTCTTTGTATAAACTGAAAACTTCGTATTTCTGGGGGGGAGGTTAGTGGTAATACTTACTGTTATACAAATGAGCTGGGATAATGATAAGTAATTTGTAATCACCTGGTACTGTGTGAACCAGCCAGAGAAATGCACCTGGGGGTATTACAGAGAAATTACACAGTTGTATAGTTTTTTATGCTGAGATCAACTATGAGGCCTTGACCAAGAATTAGTTCCTTCTCAGAATGAAAAAGATAAAAAAACCCAGTGTGTTCCATTGGGCAGCACTGGAGCTGCACTTAGCTGATGAAGGTGTTTAAAGTTTATGGAAATGCTGGGAGTTAGTCTTGTTTCCCTGCTGCTTACTGTGCTGAAACAAGACCATTATAGGACAAATGCAATGTATTCATGGGACTCAACTTTAAGAAGCTCTTAAGAAAGAAACTCTCTTTTTTCTTTTAAAGTAATATTATAAGTAGTATTTGCTGAGATTAACAAATGGTCTAAAAATGCTACTTTATTAATGTACCTGGGGAACAATAGGTATGTAATGGTACTTAAACAGGATGTTACATTTGGCTCACCCAAATCAGGGTTATTTTGTAAGAATAAGGTTTGATAATATGAATAAGTATTTTTAGGATCAGATTGCACTCTGCATTGGAAATTTCTCACAGTTAATGGTTCCTCCAGCTAGCCATTCACTGCCAGGAAAGCCCTCTTTATTGATTATTATTGTATATTAATGGATCTATCAGATATTTGTTTGGCAAGTTTCTTGGTTAAATTTTCTTTATTGATTTCTCCCAGGGATAAATGAGCTGCAGAAGTGGAAATAGGCAGTCCTCTTCTGCTAGATCTGGATATTTAAATGTATTTTGAAAATATCAGCTCTATTACAGGAGCATTTGGAACAGACATTTGGATTTCAATAACGCAGTGATTTCAAGACTTTTTATTATATAAGGATTAACTCAGAAAACAGATGGATGGACTATATCAAGAATCGTAGCATGTAGGAATCATAGGAGGGCAAATTTCCAGCAAAATTCTTGATACCTGTCTTCAGAAATGTCTGTGAAGAAGTCAAAACTCTGTGTGCAAATCAAACTGCACATTTTCAGTTACTGCTGTTTTGTGTGCAAATGGAAGTTTAGGAAACATAAATTTAGTAATTTCCTTGAAATTGATTGAGCCAATATCTGAGAGGTGATTGGATGAATTTATCAGTATTCTAGATATAGCTTGTAGTTGCTGCTTCACATTATAAACAAAGCCATTAACTGAAACACAGCTACATTCACTGAAATTAATTTCATTCATTGGAGATATTAGGCACATTTAATGCCTTTTCCCTTTCTGAAAAGATGGTAATACATTTTTCACTTTTGCAAATATTTAAATCAATCTTCAAACTTAACTCAAATGATTACTTTGATGGAGGAGCAGGTTTTATGCATTCAACCAAACCTTTTTTTTTTTACATAAACATTTTTTTATGGCATCTTTTTGATAACACCTTGTATAAAGGCATTGCCTTCAGGAAGAAACATTGGAATTTGAGGATTGTTTGAAACAAATGTATATGGATATATGTCATGATTATGCAGCCTCATACACACCTGGATCAAATGGACTTACAATAATAATGGACCAAATTTGCAATAAAATGCTCTAATATTTCAGTGGACATGATTGCATGTGAAGCTACTTCAGAATGAAGCTCATGATCCTGAAACTCTTTTCTGAATATCTGTAGGAAGATGCTTCATAAAACCAATCATAGCAGAAGACTTCTTACAGTGTAGGGAATTGCACACACAAGGCTACACAGCAAGATGTAATTTAACCTTATGCATGTGTACCAGGATTTGCATGATTAATTTTTACTGCAGTTAAATCTGATGGTAAAACTAACCAGTGGATCAAACAATAATTGCAATGAGGGGGGAAGTTCATGCAGTGTTTTTGCCACCTTGTCCTGCAATAAGATAAAATATCAGATGGACAACATTTGCAGAGTTATTGTCACTTCTTATCAGTCTATCATAGTTTGGTTATAAACGTAAGAAATTTAAATTTGAGGTAACACATTGTGGCATTAAAAATTAGGTGTTTACATCTCAGTAATTGATCCAGAATAAAAAATAATTTGGAACTGCTAGAGAATTAAAGCAGTTGTTCAGAATGTGTGAATTTACTAACTCCTGTTTTTAAAGTACTTGTCCGAATCACTTTTTTTTTTACACAATCAGTTGTTACATAACGGCAAATAGGTTCTAAAAATGAGGCTAGTGGTTAGCAAGAATTGTTGCAATTGATTATCTTTATGCCCACACTATGAACTTCAGTAGCCTACTTTTCATACAAGTATTTTATACGATTTTTCAGACAATGGGCACAAAAATTCAAGGCTTGCTGCCTTCGTTTGAAAGTTAATTTGGATGAAAGTAAGGTTTGCATTTAAAGCATAAAAGCTCTTCCTGCATAAGTGCATGTGTGGACAGTTCTAATTCAGGAGTCAAAATATCTTCTGGCTTCACTTAAGCTACTTTTAATAGTAGTGTTTAGCTTAATCCTTAATTGAACTGGAACAGGTCTACATACCAGTTCAGCTCTAAATTATGTTGGAAAGGGAGTAGCTTTTCTGAATAACTACTATTAATTTTAGAAATATTTTTGCAATTATTTAGATCTAAGTTTGATCTCAGCATGCATTGACATGTACTGCAGCCTTTCAAATCTCAAGTCTAAATTTTTCAACTCATCAAATAACAGGCTGCAATTTAAATGCTCAGAAGACTTGTCTCCAAAACAGAATTGAAGATGTATTGAGTATTTGTGACAGAAGTGTAACTTAGATTTGTGTTTTTTACCAATCTCAAGCTACAATTGGTTCTCTGTTGGTGATGGCTATTGTAATAACAGTATTTAACAGAAAAGGAGGCTGTGATAATAGTCATTAATTGAACAAATTGAACCATTGATTGTTTTGATACAGAGGAAGTAAAGGCATGTGCACAAATCCCATCAATCTCACTTACATGGTGTTATGACTTAGGAATAATTTCTTGTGTCAAGACTTAAGGCTGTCAGCTCTAAGGAGCAAGTCTTGTTATCTCCAAGTGTCTGAACTGTGCTTAACCAACTAGAACTGTTTTATGGTTAAGAGCTTTAAACATAATGGCAAAATATTATATAGGCATCTTTTTGGCATTTCAGTAGATTCTGAAAGTTAAAAATAAAATCTTTGCACTTAGACTTTTTGGGAATTCAAGTAATTATTTTTTCATTCTTTATTTGTTTTTAAATGATCATTTAAGCTCCTTATGCAGTTTTTAGAAAGGCTGATGTGCATACCTGGGTTACTCTGAAGGTCAAATACTCTGCATATTGAACATTTCAAGCTGCTGTCCTGCTTAAGTTCCAAATCATTAGCTTAGCAAATAGGAGCCTAAATATAAGCAAAGTCAATAGGGAAAAAAAAAATCCACTGCATAGTATGTCTAATGATAGAAAAAGCTACAGAAAGCAAACATAAATTTTTAATTCAACATTCTTTAATTTAAAAAAAACAACAAACCCACACCACCTCCACTCCCCTCCCCCCTGACAAGCTTGCAAAAACTAGGTCTGAATTCTCAGTGGGAATAATGAGCAACAGCAAGAGTGAATGCTGGGAGAGTAGAATGCAATTGTATTAGTCTCCATCACAATGGGAGGTAAACCCAAATCATTTATAAAACGTAAATGCTGGCAGAACACAGGGAGCTCGGAGCACCACACTGCAGGTGTGATTTATGAGGCTGGGGACTGGCTATAAATCAAACCCTTTTGTTTTAAATAGTACTGCTTCAACGCAGGAGATCATTTTACATGTAGAGGAAATGATGAAAAAAATGCAGTACATTGCATCCCAAGAATATTAGAGAATCAGCTTTACAATGTGACTATCAGGACCATGCTCAGACAATGGGTATCTGATACTCAGTTTAACGAATTCTCCCACTGCTGAACGGAATGCCCTAATCTAGCAACTCAGGTTTGCTTCAAATGTATTAATCATGGGATCTATTTTGTGAGACCAGCTGTTAAAATCGTTGCATGTGGGATCAGGAATATATTGGCTATTCTTGTTAACTAGTTAGAAGTGTCCTTTCATGCCAGCAAAAGCCCTGCCTGTTTCTATGTTATCCATATTTTTCCTTAATTCTAAAGGCTGATGGGCCTCATTATTTAGTGGCCTTGTCCTATGGAAATAGGTGAATAAAACAATTAATTCCTAAAGATTCAAATACAAAGTAGGCATCCTGCAAAGTTCTGCTCAATTGCAGGAAAATGCACGTCTGGCAAGGAGAAGTGCTTTTCTCCCTCTATTGGTTATATAATTATCAAATGGAAGAGATTTTAAAGGCAATGAGCAAAGTGATTTCTTCTGCTCTATTTTCTGAATCTGCCAGAGTTTATCTTGGCTGCATATTTTGCATTCATTTTACATGCATGCCACTAGAGCCTATGCTATATGCATAAAACTACACTTTATGTATCGTGCAGTGTGGGCCAGAGAAACACTTTGAAAAGCTGAGAGAATGAAAGGCCCACATAAAGGTAGGTACAGCAGTCATATAAGTTTTCAAAGAAATTTATAGTGAAACAAAAGCTTCACGCATTGCACTTGTGTGTATCCTGACCATTTGATGCGATGGCCTTATCATGAAATTGTAGAATGGCTTGGGTTGGAAGGGACCTTAAAGATCATCCAGTTCCAACTTGCCTGCAATAAGCAGGGACATCTTTAAATAGACCAGGTTGCTCAGAGCCCCATCCAACCTGACTTGAAATGCTTCCAGGAATGAGGCATCCACAACTTTCCTAGGCAAACTGTTACAGTACCTCAGCCAGCCTCACAATAAAGAATCCCTTCCTCAATCTAATCTAAACCTACTTTTTTTATCAGTTTGAAGGCATTCCCTCTTGTTCTCTCACTATATGTACTTGTAAAAAGTCCTTCTCTGTCTTTCTTGTCTTTCTTCAGGTACTGTAATGTCACAATTAGGTCATCCCTTGTCTTTTCCAGGCTGATCACACCCATTTCTTTAAGCCTTTTCTCATAGCAGAGTTGCTCTATTCCTCTAGTCATCTTGGTGGCCCTTCTCCGGACTTCCTCCAACAGGTCCATGTCCTTCCTGTGCTGGGGACCCCAGAGCTGGATGCAGCACTGCAGGTGGGGGGGTCTCACCAGGGCAGAGGGACAGAATCCCCTCCCTCACCTGCTGCCCACGCTGCCTTAGATGCAGCCCAGGCACGTTTGGCTCTCCAGGCTGCAAGGGCACATGGCTGGGTCATGTCCAGCCTTCACCCACAGCATCCCCCAAGTCCTTCTCAGCAGGGCTGCTGTGGATCTGTTCATCCCCCAGCCTGGATCAATACTGGGGGTTGCCCTGACCCAGGTGCAGCACCTTGCACATGGTGATGTTAAACCTCATGAAATTCACTAATGATTTAGCCATGTGAATTAAAAAGTTGCACTGATAAGTTGCCTTTATGTAAGCAAGGAGTCAAGAGACATCCTGCATTAAAATGCTTTATTTCTTTCCAAGAGTCCAAACTCCACACAGTATGGAAACATGCAGTTTCCAGGTTCTGATGTTGATAAAGGCAATATCAGCTGTTGCTGGAGGCATTAATATCAATTGTTTGAGAGAAGAAAGTATCATTTCACTGAAATAATTCATTTTTTTCCTTACTTATTATTATAAAAAAACATCTAGTGCCACATTTGTGGTGCACTCTGTAAATGTAAAAACATATTCCCTGCTCAGTAGACCTTGTAGTCTAAATTAGGCCAATGTATGAAAAAGATATATTGACGATGAACAGAGAAAAGAAACAAGTGACTAAAATTGCTTTTACCAATTTCTTTCCAGCTGATAATAGGCCAGACTTTTAAAGGTATTTGGCCTTGTGTTTTCTGAAGATTAAAGTGCTTATGTGTCTTTAAAAATACAGTCATTTTACATGTAAAATCTAATGCACCACAAAAAGCACATTATGTGACAGTTGAGCAAAAGTGGCTTTGTATTTTATAAATCTTACATTGTCCTGGACGCTAGAGTCAATTTGGATACATAGCCTTGAAAGGGGCCTGCCACAGTTATGTAGTCCTCTCAGGCTGCAATGCTGTCTGTAATCTTTGTATCTTTGGTGGTGGTGTGGTTTTTTTTCTTCTTTTTTTTTTTTTTTTTGTTTTTGTTTTGCTTTTTGTGTGAGACAAACACTCTGTCTCCTTTATTTGTCTACTGTGCCCTGTGAGAGAAATAATTCTATGGGTCAGAAGTAGTGTTTTTAAAACCATTTGTGCAAACTTTTCTGCATTTTAGACAAGTAGGTCGCTCAAGGGACCTTGTTGCAACACTCAAGAAAATATATAATTAAAGCTGGTTTAAACATTGAGTTTCTTTACCATTATAAAGGTTAAATACACGAAAATGCAAAAGAACATTTATATAGCAGAAGTGATAATGAAGGGTTTACATCTGCAGCCTCTATGAACAGGGGAGGTTGTGGTTTTTCCTATGTAGAATCATCAGGAATAGATAGTAATTACCAAGTTCAAAGCCTATTGTCTCCTCTAAAAAGCCAACTTGTTTTTTTTGGGGTTGTTTCAGAATGACGTGATGTCTGATGGTTCTACTCCTTTTATAGGACTTCTTGATAGGCATTGAATTCTGACCAGGGGTGGAAAGTAATTTTTGTGAACATATTAACAGAATGATGTGTAATAGATCTAGCAAAGGTTGAAGGCTGATAATGGTGACTGATGTAGTACCACAGAGAAAAGAAAGCTGAACATTGCTCTCTGAGGAGGCCAAGGAAGGAGTGAGGTAATAAGAGGTTTCATTGCCCAGTTGAAGTTGACAGAAGGCAAGATGATTTTGCTCCTCAAATTATGCTCAGAGGACAGCAGGCATTGTATATTTTACATAGATGTGGTAGGTGACAGGAGAGACTTGTCCAGCGATGTAGGAGGTTTTGTGACACATACAAAGGTCTCCTGCAAAGCTGATGAATACTTTTTCCTATTGTGGGGGCTGTTGAATGCCTCCTACAAATCTTGAGTTCAGCTGTGATGTATTTTGCTTGCTGTATAATCTCATTAATCCAATGGGTATGGCACTAAGGTAAAATCACAGGAGAGTTTTTTGTGTTCTATAGCTGACAAAAGGGAATGTGCTGAACATTTAGAATTTATTGTAATGTGGTTATAATTTCTGGTAGGTGCTGGCTTGCGCAACCTATTTCAAAATGTCTGCTGCAATGACTGCAAGCACAGAATGTTCCAGGGGATCTTACATAGATACACCTGCTGTCTGTGGGAAGGGTGTGTAGTATAAAGAGGGTGATTCATGACCTTTGCTTCTTAAACCATACCTTTTCACATAGGAAGCTCAAGTAGGTCATGTATTGAAGAGAGCCAGGAAATGTACATGCATATGTGATGTGAATCTGATAGCTTGTCTAGTAACCAGGAATGGCCATAGATGTGCATCCCAGTTTGGCAGATGTGTTTATACTTTTTCTGAGATGTTGCAGATATAAGGTGTATATCAGAGCTTGGAATCTGACCTTAAAAAGTAAATGTCTTTAAAGATTGTATTCAAATTACTTGTCGTACAAATTAGTTTTCCAACTTAATCAGCATTTGTGACTTGATTCAACAGAGCACTAAAGATGTACTTATGGCAATCACCATTCAGCAAAGTTTTAAATTTTAAATACATGCTGTGGGAACAGAGTTTAAAATTAAATATTGGTTTACATGCGTTGCAAAACTGGGTTTCGACTTTGAGCCTTTGAATGGGAAAATTAGTCATGAAAGTTTGGTTCATAGTGTGAGATTTCTCCTTTCTTACTCAGGAGGGAACTGGCATAAGAAGTGCTGCTGGAAACCACGGCTACCGGTGAACAGTTAGCAGGAATTTTTAGCATCCCTTTTGAAATAAACGCTAAACATGTGACTAGATTAAATTAAGCAGAAAGAGGTTTTTTTTTAACATTTGGATATTAAAATAAATTTTTTTTTGAAGATTGACATTTTAGTTTCAAAATTAAGTGAAAATTTTGTAATTTAGAAAGTGTGCTGTCATTTGCAGCCCTCAGGGTCCATATGCCTGCAGACAGACGCTCCTTTTTTAAAAGCATTTTCCCAAGATTTTGGGTTTGTAAAAATATAAAATAAATGAATAAATAAAGGCACATGTGTTTTGATATGCTACACTCTTTTTCTGATATTAGCCTATAGGATGTAATAAAGACATGGAATCAGACTAAAGGGATCAGAAGTATCGGTGATAAAGTCTTTCTTTTATTCCTTGTTAGAAATATAGACCTGAATCAGGGCTTTGGAGGGTACCCTGTTACTGGACCCTATTGTGAGATAGAAATTCCATCTTCAGCTCTGCTGCTAGTGGAGTTCTGCAAAGTCTGCTCCAGAAAGCTGTTTGCAGGCTGAACACAGGACCTCATTTTGCTTCAATGTGACATTGGCAGGAGCAGTATCTTGTTACCTCCCCTGACACCTGCAAACCAGAGTCATAACTAGCTCCTAGCCAGGAGCAAATTGGAGAGCCTGGTCATCCTTATCTGCTCTCAAAAATGTGCACTGTGAAGATGTCACAGAATCGGTAACTTGTGACTCAAATGCTCCATCCTGACATCTGCAGATGGCTCCTGAATTTTAAGCATTTGTACACTTTTCTTTAGCATTGATATGTAAGGTGTTCTCTTACAAAAGAAGTTCATTAGTTGAACAGTGCTCTTTTATAGCACTGTCATAATTAGTGCTCCAGATAAGAGCACTTTCTGGCCTGTTGCCTATCTTCAGATTTGCCAAAAACAACATTGTGTGGCAAGGGGATGATTCTTTCTAATTCTGTCTTTAATGTACCTCTGATAAATTATTATAATAGTCCAGTGATTTATGTTTTAAAGTAGACTGTCTGATGAGGACTATGAGAAGCACGGTGAATTCCACTGCACAGCCCATCTCAAGTCTTCTAAGTTGTTGGAAGTAGGGTTTCAGAGTAGGAGTCTGAGTTTTTTCATAATTATGTATATACATTTTTACTTTAATAGGTTTGAAGGGTATAAGGCAAGGTAAGCAAGCTATTGCTTCAAAGGGAAGTATTTAGAAAAAGTTTGAGAACACCTGTTCTAATTATTGTGTATGACATTTTAATTTCTAATTAAACTGAGCTAGAGAATATCTTCCACATATCTGTTCTGCTGGTCACCCTCAGAGTATGGGAAAAAGCATATTTTACTATTTTTATATGCTTTTTTGAAAAAAGTCTTTGTAAAATTTAATTTCTCTGTCTTTAGTTCCAACCCTGGTAAGAATTTATTTTTTAAACCTCATAAATTAGAGAAACTTCCTATTAATTCCTCAGTCATATCCCATGTTAGTAATACATAGTAATATATATTGTGTAATTGGAGATTCATCCAGTTTAGTTCTAAGTATCAGAAGAAGCAGAAGTCACTCTAATTTCCAGAGCCTGCTCCACAACTTTGTAGACTCTGTATATTCCAGTCACAGTTTCTATCTGTGCAAAATTTGGAATAAATGTATTGAAGTCAACAAAGCTGTTTTAGATTAACATAATTTAATAACTTACTGTCCTCAAACTTCATCATCCTAGCACTCATTAGGCATTCTGGGTTTGTTCATACTAGGATCCTTCATAAAGAAATTGATTTCCCTCTGTTCACTCATCTAGTTTATTGCAGGAGGATTCCATGTTCATTTGCCCACTACACAGTGTTCTGTGGGGTGAGAAAGAAGCAAGCCAAAAGAAATCAGCAGAAGAAGTAGTTATCATGTTGGATGAGGCTCTGCTCATATTTATTTTTGGTATAAATGCAGAACAGCTCCACTTCTCCAAGAGAAATTTATTTGCATTTGGTGGGTGAGACTAAATCCAGATTAATACTCCAAGCCCCAAAATTCACCCTTTCTACCCCTATTTGCTGCTCTGAGTTACTAAAGAGACTGCTTAGGATGATGGAGCATACGTTTTATGGTTTCCATTACTTCTGCAGTTCCTATTCCTCCTTCATTGCTAGTTGTGTTCTCCAAGCTGGGCAGCCAAATAATGTGTCCTCCATGGCTGTTAAAATTGCATTATAAATAGGCTGGGAAGAAATATTGTTGTAAGAAAGCAATTGGCACAGTCCCTTTTCCTCTCCCCGGTGGCAAACTGTTGATGACCACAACACAATTGGTCTCTGTTATCTGGAGAGTGAGACCATGCCGTTATTTCCCTGTCTGGGTCCCTTGCAGCGTTGCACAAAGCACAAGCATTTCAGGATGCCACTATCAGTGTGCTGAGCGCTGTAGAATGGCAGTGACAGAAAATGAGAGCCCTCTTCTCGTGCTGCAAACAAAATGACATTCTTGGTGCAGCCAGATTGGAAACTTCTCTACACTTGGCTCAGTTATGAATTTGCACTGAGGAGTGTGTTAGCTGGTAAATCTGTAAGCTGTGAATTGCGTTGAGACTTGACATGACAGTAGATTAAGTGATCCAGTAGTAGTTTTGTTTCCCTTCTATGTCACTCATGGTCTTCCTGTTTAGCTGCCCCACCTGAAATATTCCCAACTCCATCTTCAGGGCCTTACAGATGTTGCTTGCACTGCCAGGTCACCTTCCTGTACTAGTTCAGCAGCTTCATATCTGTCCCCTGACTGTACATTTATGCTTTCTCCCATGTATTTTCTATCCCTGGCACAATTTTTCCTCAGAAAAGCCTCTTGCTCTTGTGTTTCAGTAATTCTTTGCTCATCTACCATACCTTTTGTACCTTCCTCATCTATATCATTAGGACTTTGAGTAATTAAATAGTTTATTTTGGCTTGTCATGTGTGCTATATATTTATACATGTTGGGTGGGCTAAGATCAGTACTATTCTCGTAGCATTGTGCTTTTGAAAGTGTGTACAGGATTATGTAGACCATAATAAAAAAACTCTGAATGTATCTTAATATCAATGTTATGAGGACAGGGCCTGAGACCAGTACTTTGTGGCATGATCTGCAGCTAGACTAATTACAGCAGTCCTTTGCAGCTAAACATGTAGATGTTGTAGATAAAGTGTTTATGAATTTGTGTGATTCTGGGACAAATATCTGTTTGGAAATTTGGAATAACAGTTTTGATTAAATTAGTGTTGCAGAGACTTTCCCTTTGGAATGATTTGTCAGTGCCTTAGAATGAATCAAGTAAGAATTTTATACAAATACAAAACTGTTATTTAAAATGTGTCACAGCATTGGTAGGGCACTTCTGAGCTGGTGCTAAACTCAGCTTTCAGACTTATGGTGAATTCCCAGACTCCATTTTGACTGGGCAGTTTGAAACAGGTCTCTTATTTTGGCTTCCCTGGCAGTTTTCCAATAAACAGTCTGGCAGCCTGTTATGCTTTCACAGCTGTATTAGCCCCTTTGGTCTCACCACCAAGCTCCTGACTAGTGTCAGCTCATCTTTGCTGAGAATGTTGGTCATACTGGGAAAGTTAGTTTACAATTTTTACTTTGGGTATGTGACAGCTGATAGCAAACAGACAAACACTCTTTGCACTTTTTGCACACCAGTCTCTTATTTCCTGAGATAGCACAAGAAATAACACATGCACTCATGTACATGTAAGGATATATAAATGTACATGCATGTTTGTGAACACAAAAATGTGTATTTATGCACAAAACTGTGTATATGTATATTACTAAAAAGAAGAATATATATGATCCTTGCTGTTTCTTTCCTCTGTTTCCCTATTGCTTTCAGGAGCTGTCTATGTCCAAGCTTTCCTGTGGTGCACAGCTCTTCATGGGCTTGGTGTCATTTGGTCCCTACTTCCTCAGTTGGCTCACTGCACTCTCCATTTTTTGGTCTTGATTTCTTTCTTACTCAGCTTGCCCTTCCCAGTTTCTTAATCTGTGAGATTTTATCAAGGCAAAGTATGTGCTTCTGTAGGACTGTATCAATGCTTCATTTCATTCGTCTGCCTGTAGGAAAATTCCCAGGCTCTAGCTCTGGCAGCCAGTACAGACATTCTGCCCTTCCTTAGATTTGAGTCTTCTCAGTGCCCTGCCCTTGTGCCCAGACAATAACCCTTACAAGAGACTTTTTCAATGATAGATTTTTTGGCCCCACTTCCCTGCTTATTAATACAAACTGTAATGAACCAAGGTATGGTGAAGACAGATGGACGTAAAAGTACAAGTGATGCCTACCCTGAAGCTAGGCTTTTGTACAGCATGTAGACATGTCCTGAATAACTCCTTAGAGACAGATGCGAAGCTTTTGGAAAAAAGACTGACCTAGGGGAACTAAAAGGCCCAAACTAAATTAGTAACTCGGAAAAAACCTCTGAGTTTTGAGTATTGAGCTCTCAAGTTACTAAAAACCCCAAAGTCTTAAACAATACAGCATAGGGATAGTTTTCATTTTCATGCAGTAAACAGCAGTTTCAGGAGTCACTTGGTTTCAAATGAGCTGTATTTGACAGAAAAACTCAAACTGAAACCAGAGTGGACTGTTTGTGAATGCACTTGGGCTGAAACTGAAGAAAAGCTTTCCATGAATCGCTATAAGTGGAAACTATTGTGTTAACCTAGATGAGTGCCCTACTTCCCAGCTGGAGCACCTGTCTACTTACTCCCGGTGGACTAGCAGGATAGCAGATGACCCTGAGTAAAGGGCTCTGCCCCAAATGAGGCACTAGGAAGGAACTATCCTTCAAACACAAACCACTTCTTGCTCCTCTCCCTTGTGTGATGGAAGACAGGGGAAGTATAAACTGTTCTGAGATGAGATCTTTCTTTCCTCTGCAAGGTGTACTTGGCCTATCATGTCCCCACCCTGCTGATGCTATTGGGTTGTGTAGCCTATGTGGGCAGCAAATTTCCATACAAGCCATTGGCTTGACCTCACTTGGCAGACCTCACATATCTTTGCCTACTTTGCTGGGAAGTGCCTTCTCAAGGATATTTCAGTCTCATTTAAATTTTTTACATCTTCATTTTTTAAGAAAAAGTAGAAAGGTTACAAAGTGCTTCCTACAGCAGCTGATTTCTTGCAGTCTGTACCCATTCCCCAATGCACAGCCACTCTTGGATAGAAAAGTAGGGGTAGTTTAACAATGTGCAAAATCCTCACAACATCTTTATTACCATGGGGCAAAGGAAAATTGTATCTTGTACTGCAAGTTTATGGCATAGCAAAGGATCTTTTTTTCTAAATTTATGGCAAATTTTGATTTTTACATTGCTTTCCGAAGTTGTAGAGTTACTAGACAGCTAGATAGAGTTTTTATATTTTCCATTGTTGGACTGTATTTGTTTCTGATTGAGAATTTAGCTAATTTTTTTTCATGGAAGTTGGACCTTCTAGATCTCCAAGTGATTTCACTGTTAATTTTCATTGGAGCAGAGTCCAGTATATGTCAGTTGTTCTGATTTGTGCTGGTTGTTGCACACCAGCATCAGTGCTGACTTAATAAAATGGAAAAAGCTCAAAGGCTGAAGACTGCTTTATGTGATATGTGACTGCTTTATTGCTGCCCCTCTTGCCCCCTCAAATCCCATGAAATGTACTTGAAATCAGATATCCAGCCTGTTCTTGATCAGACTTCATCCAGGTTCTGTTGGAGAAATTGTTTGAAAATTGTATGTGTTTCCATGCTACTGTCAGCAAAACCACAAAGGGAAAAACTGGGACAAAATAAAAAAAAAGTCAAAGAACAGTAGTTTCTGCACAACTGGACTCCAGTCACTTCACCATAGTTGTGACTCTTTGCTGGATGTGCACCAATATGTCTGTTTCTCTTGAACCAGGGGGCCCAGGATTAGACCCAGCACATCAGGTATTTTTCACCAGTGCTGAGCAGAGAAAGATCATCTCTCTTGACCTGGTGGCAAAACTCTTCCTGATGCAGCCAAAGACAATGCTCACCTTCCTTGAGGCAAAGGTGCATTGCTGGTGTGTATTCAATTTTGTGTCCTCAGAAAGGTATTTTTCTGCCAATCTACTTTCAGTCTGGTCAGCCCCCAGCATATCTTGACACCTGAGGTTGCTCTTCCTCAGCTGCAGAACTCGGAATTTCCCTTTGAACATCATGACTCTTGTTGACCTGTTTCTAAAGCCTGTTGAGGTCCTTCTGGATGGCAGCACACATATCTGCTTCATCAACCACTCCCACTGGTTGCAAACTTGCTGTGGGTGCACTGTCACCCCATCATCCAGGTCCTTAGTGATGAAATTAAACAGTACAGGTCCAGATATCAAAACCATAATGATAATGACTGGTCTCCAGCTGGACTTTGGGCTGCTGATCAGGGCCCTTTGATCCCAACAGTTCTGCCAGTTCTCAGTCCAGCTCACTGTCTATTAAATCTAGTCAGTGCTTGATCAGTTTATCTATGAGGCTGTTACAGGAGATAGTATTAAAAGCCAGGCTAAAATCAAGAGGAAGCCTCACTATAGCCAAGACTTTCAGGTGTGATTCTGCCAGGTGAGACCTTTTTGTTCCTGAGGTATATTGCTGTTGAGGTCTTCTGTCTCAGACAAGTCACTAAGCCTCTTTCTGTGCCATGCTTTATGAAGCTGAAGTTATATAGAAAGAAGGAAGGAATGATCTTGCATAGAAAGTATTTTAATACTGCCAAGTATGATCAGTTTACATAACAAGATTCAAAAGCAAGAGTTAGGCATGGACAATTCATATTAAATATTTTAAATATAAAAATAAAATAAAATTGTTTATAGAATCAGGGTGGTTTGTTAAAGCTTTTGAAATTTAGTGAACTTAGTATCCACAAATATTAAACATGTAGGGTTTACTTTTAAGAGGAAAGGCTCTGCAGTGGGCATTTAGCTAGATTTGTACACCTACACACTGCAGATGGTTTAGTTTTATAAGAGATGAAACTGCATTTGGTGGAACTGATTAAATATAAAAACACCACCATCTGCCATTTATTCTAATATAAAATGGTTTGGGCAGATGCTGACATCTTTTGAGATGATTGATTCATCTCTGACAAGTGAAGATTCTCAGAGGGTTCCAGCTGCCCACCGCTCACACAATACCCGCTTACGAGAGCAGGCGCCAATCACCGCGCTGTTGATTTGGATGTAGCAGGTGAACGAAGGGCACTTTAATAGCCAGCAGCCTGGAATTCCTAACTACAGCAGTGGTGGGTTTTTTTCCTTCCTTTTCACTCCCCCCTACACTTCTGGTGCACATTAAACTGGAGGATATTTTATGCACACAGTATACTGTATTGGAGCACAGCGATAACTGGAAGAGTGTCAATTTCTGGCACAAATAGCTCTCTTTCATTTTTTTAGAGTGGAAAACCATCAGATATGCTCCACATATGCTATTCATTTTAAAATTATTTTTGCTAAGTGTCCATCAGGATTACATTTAAACTTCCTGGAATATTATTTATTAAATATGTCACCAAATGCTTTGTAATAACTTAAATAACAGATGTCTATCTTGTTTTATTTAATAACATTGTCACACTCTCTACCGGGGTATTTCCTTAGGGTAGTTTGCTGTAGCATCATCTTTTTTATAGATTTTACTCAAATTTTTAGAATGTGCACAATGAGTTATGGAAAAATTCTTAAAATAATTCTCAGGACCAGGCTGTGACATTCATTCCCACACTGAATAGCTGCTTGCACCAGCAGTAGGTCCTACTACAGATAGAGTATTTCTTAGGAAATAAGGTCCTGACCCAAAGCTAGATTTGTGGTAACTGCAGTGGACTTTTGGTCTATCTCCAAGTGGAAGAAAGTACAGCATAATTAGATTGTTATGCAATAAAGAAACAGATCCAGTCAGTCCTAACACTACAAGTATATAAACTGCAGGACTTATTCAGAATAGTTTAAAATAGGATGCTCTTTTTATACATGTTGAAGTGTGATCTCTGACTGTGTCCTCCACTCAGAAGTATCATGTTGAACAGTTTCTTCACTACAAAATATTAGTTAAAAAAGGGAAAGGGTCTGTTTATATGAAATGATGTGAAAATGTGACAATTTAGTGTTGTGCTGGCACAGGATAATATGGCACATATATATAAATTTGGTCAGAGGGATACGGAGTGATTGTACATTCATTTGAATTTATCTGGAGTAATTCCAGCGAAGTCTGGAATAAGCCTATTGTACACGGAAGTAGTTGGTGTTACAATATGGGTAAAAAAACACTCTGTGGGGCATTTCTAAACTATTGAGAGAATCCAAAAGCTATATAAAAAGTATAGATTCTTTTTTTTTTGTACGGCATCTATTCTGCTCATCTATTACTGAAGCTAAGGCTACTGAGGCTGTCATTTCATTATTTAAAAAGGTAAGGAGTAAAATTAAGTCAGGCAGATTCTTATCTGGTGTAACTTGGGGTTTGAAGCCAGTGAAGCTAATCATATTTTTTATCCATAATACACCTGGGGCAGAGGATTCAGAATTTTTTTTTACTCTTCTTTTTATATTACCACCTCTTTTCGTTATGATGTTTCCTTCAGATATTCCCATTTACTTCAGCCCCATTTTTCTCCAGGCACTTTTTCTGCAGGAAGAGGTAATATAACATTTTGCTTCAGAACAATCTTATGGGCCCTTCCTGGATACTGGTTTGTAGGAAGCACTGATGAATGCTTCCTGATGTGAGAGGAGGACTCTTCCATCAAAGAGAGTGACCGTGCTATTTCATCTAATGAGCTGGGAAGCTGGGTGCTTGGAATTGCCTCTGTAGTTGGGTTTACTTCTGGGAAACAGCAATGTTTATGTTAAACTCAAAAAGCAACACCTTCATTTGAATGTTCCAAAGGTTTGTTTTTAAACAATGAAAGAGAATCTGGAAAAGAAGTGTATTTTGGACGTCAAAATAAAAATCAGAATCCTAATGAATAATGAATATAGAATTACTCAATATATGGAATGTATATCTGGCTTCAGGGAAAAGACTTTTTTTCCCCAATTTGGCTCCTGTTTCTTCTGACATGGAAACATTATACAAACCTAAAGCGTCTAATCCAAGAAGCAGGCACCATAACCTTTATAATGCAAATGATCTGACTGTTGTATAGTGTCTTTCTTCCAAAAGTGTCCCAAAGTGCTATACAAATTACATGTGGCCACATGAATTAGTTCCCACACCACTGAATTACAGGCAGCTCTGGGGAGCAGAACATCTTCCTACCATTACACATAGGCATTGCACTATAGCATTACTCAAGATTTTGTAGTGGCAAGCAGAAAATACAAAGGAGGCAAAACAACAAAATAGGAAAAGATGAAGGAGATATTGAAATTAAAATTAAAATTCGAACAGTACTGAGGAAAAGGATAAAATCAGCTCCACATTTTTCTTTGATTGCTTCAGAGCTGGTGATGCACATTGTTATTGACAACTATAGCTGACTTTCACAATATTTGTCAAGATCCTGGTTCCCAGGACTTGGCCAAAGGTATCTGGGCACTGCTTCTTGTTTCTGGCTCACAGACCATTTCTCTCTGCAGCCCTTCCACCTGTGTCAGAGGTTCCACAAAGAGGCTTCCCAGTATAAGGGTGCTGGGCTACCTATACCCTGGCCAGATGTGATTATTTCAGAGAATGCTCTTGTTTTCCTGAAACAATGGGTGAGTTTGGCTCCTTGTGCCACCTACTCCTCTCCCAGCCACCTCAGTATCAAGCAACAGGGTTGACTCGTGGAGCTGAAGCCTGGCTCAAACTTCTCTGCTGCCATTAGCAGGGGCCATCTCCTGGCTGCCACCTCTCCAGCCAGAGTCCCTGCAGAGGAGGAGGGACCAAAAAAAAAAGGATGGAGAGGGAAAAAGAAGTGAGTTTCCCACAAAAAAGGTTCAAAAAAAATCAACAGTCCACCAGAATCCTATATTTTTCAATTCTTTTAAACAAAATGTTTTGGATTTTTTTTGTAAAAGTTTAAAAAAGGATACGGATACCTTTTCTTTTCCTCAGGCTATTAGCATTGAAAGGTGAAACATGAAAAATCCCTTGATCTCTCTGATTTTTCATCAGCTGAAAATTGTTTGACAATGCTAAAATTTGCCACACATATGAGTTTTGAGATGGGGTTTTATGTTAATAACACTGAAGTATTGTCACTACAGCTGCTGTTTCCCACCTAAATTCTGTTAAATGTTGTGTTGAAAAGAGGATTCATTTTTTTTTTCAATTGATAGCTTGCAATTCACTCTCTAAGACATTACGTTGGGCTAATAATTTCCAGAGTCTGCCTGAATGCAGTGATGGTGACAGTGCTGCTACTCTGTGCACAATAGTTCCTTCATTTGTGGGAGACATGCTTGGTAATTAAAGAAGTCTGTAAACAAAAGCTGAGGTGCAGCTTCTCAGCAGAGTGATGTGGAGTGACATTGCAGTAGATGATTAGTCTTGGGAGCAAAATCAATGAGAGCAGCAGTTAGTCAGATGTCTTCCGACATAATTTTTCCTGTGTGCAGGTGAAGTATTTTACAGTAGTCTTAGAAACTGTTGTTATTTTCTACTGGCTCTAAAGTCAAAATTTGCAAAAATAACTGAAGGATTTAAGTGTGCTCCTGTGGGTGAAACAGTTATATGGGATTTAGACAGGTGGGAAAAATAGAAAGGGACAAAAATCTCATAATTTTCTCACCACAAAATCTCACTGAAACTTCCTAGGTTTCTTTTGCTGCTGCTGACTCCTTCCTTCCCTCACATGCTGCTTATCTGGGTGAAGAATCATGGCTGGAATTTATAAATGCTTCTCTGTTGTGCAAAGGAGCTTTGATAGCAAGAAAAGAATAACAGGTAACGTAATAAGAAAAAGTATCTGGCTACAGCTTTGGAAATGTAAATTCTTTTATCAGTCCCCCTGCTAATTAGAATTTCTGTTTGTTGTTTCACATTTAGTGGATTTCATTATAGTTTCCTTGGTAATTAGATATTTTAACTATAAATGAAAAATACCAGACCAAAAAAAACCCAAAGCAAAACAACAAAACACAACCCCAAAGTACCCACAAAAAAACATTCATTAAGATGCAAAGTTGTATATAGATATGACTTTAATTAAAATATTGTTAGAATGTACTGTTAAGGAAAACAAAGGAAACAAATGAGCCACAAAGAATTGAAATATGGAGAAAAAGGACCCTATCCAGTCCTTCCCAGTCACTGCAAAGGCACTCGCCATCTGCACTGCTGGGGAGGAATCTACATCCGAGTGAGAGCTTGAACTGGGGGCCAGGTCCAGGAGGTATTTGCTTCTCTTCCTCAGTCTCCTGGTGGTGCCTCTTTTGGATTGCCTTCCTTCCATTCTGTATCAGCTCCAGCAGCAGCCAGCTCCCAGACTGATGGGGGCTACCCTGCCTTCTTTGGATACAGTAGAGAAGGTGTCAGAAGAGGATTTTTGCATCATTTGTCATATGTCCATGTGGAAAAGTCTTCCCCAAAATGATGTTGTTCCAGGCAAGTGGAGAAAGGACTTTGTAGACCTGAGGAGTTTTTTAAATGGAAGGTCTTGTGTTTTTTTCATGCTTTAGGAATTTTTTAAAAAATACACTATAGTAAAGATATTATGAATTTTTTTAAAAATCTTTGTTCCTCTCTATAACTTATGTGAAAAATGAGTATGCTGCCTTGCACTCCTGTGCCCTGTGCACAGAGGTGTTCACAAACCTGCCCCATATACTTTTGTTGATGCTGCAGAGCTAAGTGCTATCGAAAATGTGTTTTGGAAGGCAAATGAGCCTTTCTGCATTTGCAGCTTCATGTTTAGAGCTGGACTCAGACATGGAGGAAGGAAAACTATTTCACAAAATGTTAATTCTTTCTGAGGCTGATTTCTGTCTTATTAGGCCAAGGAAAGGAAACCCAAGGAGAAAGTATCATAGATAGATTTGGGTCCAAACTTTTCACCTCTGCTCTGTAAGTGGGGCCTGTCAGACAGAGGCAGTAGTGTCTGAAAGATTCTGAGGTCTAGATGCCAGTATGTGAAAGCAATTTGTCTTTAGACAGGTGGAAAAAACCATCATTCCGTAATCCCGTAATTTGTTTCTTTGTCCTGTGGGAACTCCCTCATTTATTAAGCTTTCAAACCAAGCTCCTTTTTTTTGAGATTAGATTGCTTTGTATGGAAAATATTACATAAATATGAAATATACCAAAATCCAAGAGAATCAAAAGGAATGACATTTTCCTCCAGCTGAAGGTCAGCAAGAACACTGGGTGCATTGCCATGCTCCTAGAATTTCCTTCTTAATTTCTAGTGTCTCTCTGCAACTCAGCCTCCTCCCTTTTTTATCACCCTTTCTATTAGTTTAGTAATATGCTGTCATCCTGATTTTTCTTAATTTCGCTTGTGATATTACTTCTCCTTTTCCTCCTCCTGTGGGAACAGATTTCTTCTGCCATATGCCCATTTAAACCTGATTGTAGTGCCTGAACATCTTGTGTGCTTAGCCACAGCATCCCTTGGGGTTCAATTGAGGCAGAGTATGTATGTGACCTTTAAAGCCATGTCAATGTGAGACTCTCTCAGCACATGGGTCTTTAAAGCCTGGATGTCTATGCTTTATACTAACAAATTTGACCAGCGTGCCTTTTTATGAGGATATCATCATTTTGGGCAAATTCCAGGTTCCATATTTTAAATCAGCATGTGGAACATTTTTAAAATCTCAGTTTCCCAGAGGTCAAGTTCCAGTAGATTAAAAATGAAAAAAATCAAAGCAGTTGTTATTTTACTTATTTATTCCAGCAAATTTGTATTAGCAACTACTTGAACATGACTAATTGGCAATTTGTAAAGTGGACTGTTCTCAGTAGCAAAGTTTTAAGTAAATCAATGCTGTAACTGTTTCCTTATTATGACAATTCTTAAAAAGTGTGACAAGGTTGTTATAGGAAACAGTGAAAAGTCCCTACATTTCTGGGGATAATAGATTTTTTATTAGTAGCCTAAGTAGTCTTTATTTTCACACTTTTTTCTGCATACACCAGAAATAGGACTGTGCTGGGTAAACAGTGAGCTGCCCTAATAGTCCTGCCATAATAATGCTTTACTGTGCTGAAGTCTCATAAAATCTCTTTGGCTCAATGAAAGCTGTTTCACAAACATCCTTAGCTTGGATCTTGTGTCATGCCACAGCATTGTTGCTGAGCTTTGCCTTCCCAGAGAGTTTCTGACAGTTCAGCACATAAATTGTCCAAATTTCAATGCATTGCTAATGTAGAACTTCTTAAATATAAAAACTCCGGTGTGTCACCAATACATATAAACCAAATTATTATAGTGCTTGCCTTATGAGGCAACAATATGTAGCGTCTTAGGGTATTTTATTATGCAGCTTACTGGAGAGACTGCAGAAAGTAATGATTGATTTTTACTCTGAAGTAGGAAAAAATGTTAAATTTCAATTAAAATTGACAGTATGTTCTGGTAACAAAAGCATAGCACACATTGTACATGTATTGAAATTAACCCTACATTACATAAATATGTAACACAGGAAATTTAATACTAAAATGAAACATTTTAGGATATGAAAACACATAATTATGACATCCATCCAAAGGATATTAACTTTTTGCTCAATAGTGCTATATAGCATGCAATTGGATTTTGACTGTTAAGCATTTTAATTCACCAATTAAAGTTAGGCATTTCAATATTCATCTTCCAGCTTAGCTTGGTTAGTTGCATTATAAAATATAGGTACATGACCATTTATGTTACTTTCTAATCCTTCATTATATGAGAATTTCTTATCTAAAAGCTCTCAGCTTTGAATTATTTCTAAATATAGAATTGGTCCCAAATCTAAGTTTCGTGGAGTCAAATGTTTTCTGCTGAAAATGTAGTAAAGGAGGAATGAATAGCATTTAAACAGAAGACAAAACCAGCAGCTGGAATTGGCAAATATTGTAAGCTGATTTTAGTCCTTTCCTTGTTTTAGCTCAATAGTGAGGATCTGGGAAGACTAGTAGCCTTTGTGGTGCAGATTACCAACAAAATTAAATGCTAGGGGACTTGACACTAATGTTCCTAAATCAGCAATCTTTTCAATGCTAATCACTTTCTGAATCTGATTATAGCATATTTCTGTCTGATGAAGAACTCTATTGATTTTCCTCTTTGGAAGAAATTTTTGTGGGGGATTCTCAAGCAGAGGAGCTTGACCAGTGAGTGAATCTTTTGGGAGGGGTAGGTTTTGTAGATTCATAATGTGTGACAGCCAAGCTTATGTGTGGACTGTTTGCCCTATTGAGCTACTGTTAAACTCAGAATTTCTGGAAACATTATCAAGTTGGAATAAAAGGACCACCTTTCCCTGCAAACACTATTATTTATTTTTCCTACAAAAATCTTTGAGCTGAATTTTTTTCTTAAGCATATTCATTCACTATGAACAATATTCTTATTGTGTTGAAAACAAAAGGGCATCAAAGTTTGCGTTTTCACAGAAAACAACTAACGGGAAAGACAAACACCTCTTACTTTAAGACAATACCCAGACACAAATTCACCAGAGTACAATTGCAGGTGACGTATAGGTGTGTGTAGGGGTGAGGGGTGAGTGCCTCATATTATTCATGCATTGGGGTTGCCACAGAGAGGACCCCCAGAGTGAGTGGCTCTTTTCCTTCTCAACTTGTTGGCAGAACTCAAGGGGATTCTGGGGCAAAAAGTGATTGTGAGTGGGCAAGGATCCCACCCCTGCATTCAAGTGATAACACAGCTGAATGACTGCATCTGCATCAGAGGGGAATATACTTATGTGGTTGATACTGGCTCACAGCTACACTTTGATTTTAATTGCTGTCTATATGATGAACTATAGTCAATTGTTTTCTTCAGTGATATTATATTTTTATTTGATATTAAATCAAAAGAATACTGCCTTTTAATTAATATTATATTCTCCTACACATAATTTTTATGGTGTAAAGATATGTTATCTAGAAGGTCAAGGGCCAGAGAGAAAGATGGTATCTTGTAGCCTTAATTAATCTAAAAAGAAAAGAAAATAGATTTTTAGAGAAGAGAGCAGTGTGAGTCTGGCCTGAACTGGATCAGGCCCAATATCCTTCTGAGGAAGAAATAAAGGTCTTGAACCTTCTCCCACTGAGAGCAATTACAAACAAGCAGTTTACTATAATAGCTGTGTGTGATAGGGCCATAATAAATTTAAGGTCTGAGATAATCAAGAAGGACTATGCAATCTTCTGCTAATGCTTCTGAAAGATGCTCTAGTAAAATGCTAGTAGGGAGAGCCCTACAATACCCTGTTATCACAAGAATTAAGTTTAAGCCACTTGCTTGTTGCAGTTGGCTATAACTGGTCCTATGAGCCTGGTTTTAATTTGACAGTGATTTAGACTGAAAAAGTTTAGTAAATAAAATGTAAGGAATGATGACTATGAATGCTGTAACTGTGAGAGAATGGGGAGTATGAGGGGAGAGGGAAGAAGTTTTGCAAAGATACCTGTTTGATTTTCTGTGTAGTGCACAAGAAGGTTCAAAGGCCATTTTAGACAAAGGTTCCCAGGTTGGTGTCCTGTTTTTGACAGGAGATGCTGGTGGATGGTACAGGAGCAGGGCACTCCCACAGTGTGCAGACCCAGCCTCCAGCAATGCACAGCTGGGGCATTTCACATCAATAATGTGCTCTTCAAGGAAAGGCTATTGTTATCCACTTAAATGTCTTCCTAAAATTCATCTGATTCAGAGCATTGCTTGTTCAAAGCATTCATCAGGCATTTACAAAATGTAAGATTCACTGAATTTGAGTGAGCTAAGTTGCTTTATAACTGTAGCGTCAACAGGATAGAAATATTAGTTCTGATCCAAAGCTCCACTGCAGCCATTATGTATCTTTCTGCTGCCTTAGGTAGGATTTGACTCACAGCCCCTGTGCCCCTTATTATTATCAATTTAAGTAACTGTGACAATGGCATTTGTTTTTCCTTTTCCTCAACTGGAAAACTTGTGAAGGTGTTGCTGTAGCCTCATCTCTTTGGTTGATTGTCCCTAGTTATACCTTAGCTAAAATTTAGATTTTAAATTTCAGAAAAGAAAAAACTTTTTTTTGTTTGTCCTCTGTTTTGAATCCTTTAAAACATTAGTATTACTAGATTGTAGAATGTTGTCAGTATATAGTATGAAAGCAAAAATATAATGCATAATTTTTCTGCAATGGAAAACGTATTAAGTACAATATAAATATATATGCCAGAGTTACCTACCAACAGTCGGAGAGTCCTTTGAAAAGAAAACTTAGAAGTTATTTTAGCAGAGCCTGTATTTTCTGCTAAATAAAATTTGTTTAGAAAACACTGAAGACTGTTAAATTTGAGTGAGAGGGTTGCATAAATTCTTATGAATTATTTTGATATTATTTAAAAAAAAAACTTATAAATTATTTTTATGGTCTTTGTTTTTCCCTCTTACATTTGGCAGCTTTTGTATTTCAATTGGTATAATTTGTGAACATGATAATTCATGTTGGATGTCTAGTGAATAGCTGATGGATAAAAAAAAAATAAAAAAAAGTGTTTCAGGTTATTCCTAAGTTAATACTTGCCTAATGTGCTTTAAATTTCAAAAGTGAAACATATGAGGTTGTATGTGGAAATGCTGCTGTGGATGCAAGTGGTATAAACAGGTTTTAACCTTTCATGTTTCATACAGGCAACTTCTGTAAACACCTGGCTAATGGGCATACACTAATCCTGCTCTCCTAATAACAATTAGATTTTGCTTTGAAAGTGAAATGAAGCATATGAAGCCATGCATTATATGTCATAAGTATATATAGCAATTTGCATGCACATCAGTTTTTGAATGGTCATTTCTCATTAAATTTTCTGAAAAGATTTTGTTGATTCATACACATATTTAGCACATGCATTTGTATGAATCAAGATTTTATCTGCAGACTGAGAGTCTCCAGTGCTTAAGGGAAATACTGACAGCTGACTGTCTAAACCTGTTTCTGGTTAAATGTTATCCTTGGTTGTCTTCAGGAGCACAGATTTTGCAGCCAATATTTTTTCTACAATTTTCCTAGTTTTGCATCATGTTTTCCTTATCCTTCCCTAGACACAGCAAAAATAGGCTCAGTTTTATAAACACAGTAGTCAGCAATTCCTAGAAATGTGAATATTTGTTTTAAAAAGGAAAATATTGCAAGTAAATCATTAAATTTCAGAAGTTTCTAATTTTCTATTAATAGCTGGAAAATTGAGGTTTTTCCATTGTCCGTGGTGTTATAACTGAGCACAGCTAGAATGTTATTTCTTTGGCGTATTGCTTTGGACCTTTGGGGTATGATATAAGGCACAGAGCATTCAGAGCACTGCAGCAGCTTTCTGCTTACTGAATAACCAGGGGAAATAGCTGTAGAATGGAGTCAAGGGGAATGATGGTCAGCAATAATTCTGACTACACAGTTTTTCATTGGCAAATTTCAGATTGCTGTAACCCCAGGATGCCTTAACTGTGATGAGTTTCTGATTGCCTACCCCAGCCTGTACCCCAAACTAACCAACAGCTCAGTGCTTAGAGGTGGGCAGGAAATGTAGTTCTCTGAAATGACCCCTGAGCCTTTTTGTCATCGGCCTCTCACTTCCCTGAATGGAAATTTTTCTTTAGGAGTTAGGGAGCAAAATAGGGACTTTATATAATGAAGAACTTCACAGTAGGTGGAAGATGATGATTTGGTTTCCCTTTCCAGTTAATATGTTATTGCTTACACAAAATGAAGTTATTCCAACAAGGGAGGTGGATAGTGCTTATCCCAGAATAACCCTCTATTAGCAATTCAGACATTCAAAGGATGGTAGAAGATTAAGATTCAGTATCCAGCCTGTATCTGACTTTTAGATACCTCAAATACAGCTTTACCCGTGGTGAGCTGTCTTTTTCTTTTGTTTTGTACGGAAAATATTCAAAGCATATCAGTGGTGCTCAGAAATACAGAGCCTGTGTTCTGTCTTCGTGCCTAATTTTTGGTGTCAGGTGTCTGTACAACACAGCTGCTCTTGTAGATGCCCATATGGGCAGACCTTGTTTCCCTGATTTCCCCAGACATAACAATAAGAGAAGAAAACTGCCAATAGTACTATTAAACAAATAAATACCTGCCCTGCCACCCTTGTATCTCATTTTATCTCCTGCATCACTGGGTAGTTTGCTCTGTGGTACCATTGGAGGTGTGTGGACCCCTGGCCACTGCAGGGGTGGCCAGCACCACTCCTGCTGAGGATCACCTCGTAGCAGATGTGCTTGACGTAGAGCTTGGTCACCTCTGTCTCTTGAGGTTGTTGCCTGTCTGAGATCTGAAATAGGGCAGATTTGGACCTGCCCATCATCCTCTTCAGTGGAGATAAGCTTCCCACAGCAGGTTCTTTTAGCCTTAGGTCAGGCACCTGACCTCCCTATGCACTGTTTGGAAGATGCTGAAACCCCAAACCTCTCTTTACAGAGATCAGATGTAAAGATGGCCTCTTTCCACTTCTTAGCATCCTCTGTCAGCCTGAGATGTTGCCTTTGGTAAATCAGGGTATGTCACTATGAACAGCTTTCCAGGTGTTTATTTTATTTTGGGAAGACTGGCCTATTCTAATTTTTAGGAACCAGCTATGAGGAAAGATGGTGACAGGTGCTGATAGAACCCTGTAAAGACAACCAAAGCACAGATATTGGGACCTTCTACTTCTGTCTCCCTCCATGCACTGCTCAACTCCCACAGAGTCTGTAGGCATTACTTTCAGCCCTGCATCCACATGAGTGATCACTGGGGCATTCTTCACTTCTCTGCCATGTTGAGTGTGTGTTTGAGGACCACACTGTTCCATGTAAGGTTGCTTTCTATGTCAGACTCTAATAGTGCAGGTCTGTATAGTACCTGCACAATTGGTGCAAAGCTGGGCTGTGCTTGGCTTGCCTTTTGCTGAGAGGAGGGTGTTTTTAAGTACCACCTTCATTCAAGGGAAGGTTTGGGGGTTTCTTCTGTACTTTGGCATCTTAGCTGTAAATGATAGCCTTGAGGAGAGAAAGCCTCTAAATGACAGAGCAGCCAAATCAAACTCTCATGCTAGAGCGACCATCAGTTTGTCTCCAACTGCAGAATGGGGACAGTTTGGAATTCTTAATACTAGTATCACAGAAGTTCCTGCCCTCAATAAAAGAACTGTTGAAAAGACCCTTGAAAAGATTTCTCTGCACTGCTTTTAACAAATCTGGTTAGTGGAGGCAAAGTTTACCCCTGTATGTTTTCCCAAATTGCAGTACACAGAGTTGTGACCTGTTGGCAGAATCTGTCTGTGAACTCTGTGCCTGTCCAGCAACCCCTGAGAGCAGTGAAGGTGAACATCAATGAGGCAGCCCTGGCTTACTGCTGCTGGGGCTCTGTCCAGCATCTGTAGCTTTTTACCCTGTGGGTAGTGTGGGCAAAGTAATTCCACAAGGAAAGAATCACAACTGGATCCCAGCTTTTGTATTTGGGGGTTAGGGTGATGTTTGCATTTCATTAGTGTTAAGTTTGCTATTTCCAAGGATTGGGAAGAAACATCTCTTCCCTCTTCTCTAGAATATAGAGTGATGTTTACTTTCTCGTTTTGAAATTTTCGCATCTTGTGTAACAGCTGTGCTAGGGCAGGACTCGCTCTCTGCTGAACTGCTGCTTTTTTCCTTTGGCCTTTGTTAAAATTTCTGATAAATAACAGACTGTCTACAGCTGTTCAAATGATGTTGCTTTTTCTAAGTGTCACTTTGGTGTTCATTCCCACCAATGTAGGCTTTACTTTAGAAGGTAAATAAGGGAGAAATAGAGCTTGCTGTTGAATAAAATTGAACATGTGGGCAGTGGGAAAAGAATCTGAAATGTGAATTGCCCAAGACTACAGAAGCCATCCACCTCCAGCTGTGATGGAGACACTGTAACATCTTGGCAACATTGCTGTGTGCAATTTTCTTTAAATAACTAGTGGGTTTTTTGTTTTCTGCAGTTGGTGCAATTTCTTCACATTTTCTCATTTGAAGGTAATCTGCTTCTAAGAAGTGATTAGCGTGATTTGTGCATGGAAGGTTTTACTGGGCTTTGAATTTTTGCAGTGGCATTAGCTATGCCAGTGCTACTGACTAACCACTGTAATAAATAAAGAGAAGATACTATGTGTGACTTAATAATATACTAATCTATTGTTTTAAAGATAACTTGTATAATTTATATAAATACTTGATTTAATTTATCTGGAAGCTTGCTCTAAGAACTTTATAAAATCACAGTTCTTGAATAAAAGGATCTATGAACAAGGATTTTATTTTTTACATGCTGTATCTCTCCTTTACACAACAGTTGTTCTGTTAATATTTTGTTCTTAACCCTTACATACATATCTCTCTAAGAAACTGAAGGATGAAATTTGATCTGGATTTGAAAAATGTAACAATTTTGAAGAAAAAATATGAGTGCGAAGTTATATCTGTGTTTGAGATTAGAAATTGAATTTCTATAGTAATATTTAGGTGAGGTAAATAGTCAGATGAGTTAGATTTATTTCTGGTTGCAAATTTCTTATAAAGACAAAAATATATCATTTATAATTCCAAAGAGAGAGGAAAGGGAATGAACTCAAGTAACTCAACTCTGTCCTTTCCACAGCTGAGGACACAAAGCAATAATTGTTGCTTAGCTAAATTATCACACAAAAGAACAGCAAGTCATTCATTTCCACATGAAAAAGCATAAAAATAGGGTTTCTGTAAGACTGATTGGAAGGTTTAATATGAGAATGTCAGAGTGAAGGTTTTCTTTTAAAGGTGTTAGGTCTGCTTGGGCTGGAATTGGTCTTGCTTTTGCTCAAGTATAGCTAGAATATACCTGCAGCAGTAGAATAAATGGAGAGCCAGTGCCAGTGTTTAAACAATTTTTTGACAAATATGACAGTCCAGAACCTCAGCTCCTCTAGTTTTTGAAAACCTTTCTCAAGGTTTTTATCATTGTAACAATTATATAAGCCAAATATATAAGCCAAATGTGTTGGTTCCAGTATAGTACCAGCACTTACTGAGAGACAGTAGATGAAACGGTCCTGTAATTTGCTCAGTGTCTCTTTAAATACAGTATGCTGGCTTCAGCAGTGCTGCAAGAGAGATAGATATAATTCAGTTATTAGACATCAAATTCTGGTACTTTTGGAAAGAAGCTGAGTTTGTCAGTTATGAAGAGTTTTCCAAATGGAATTTGAGAATTATGTGAGCATATGCTTCAGGTTTGCTCAACATTTTGAGGCAAGTGTAAATCACTTCTAAGTAAGCTGTGACGAATGAAATGTTCCTAATTACAAACTGCTAGCCAATCTTTACACTACTTTTGCCTTAGTACTACTTAAATTTCTACAGCATATTTTATAGACAAAAAAGTGTGACTAAATACCTGCAACATCAGTAGACTCATGTAGGAATAACAGCGAGAAGAAGCAGAACTAACTCCTCTGGTTGAATATGTTAAATATTTCTTGGATTAGAGGTGAGAAATTGGGATTCTCAGCCCAAATCTGGGTGATCAGCTGCTTCAGGCACTTTCCACCAGCTTGGCAGAGAGGCCAGGGACTTAATAGAGGTAGAGTGTGAACTACACTCTGTTTTCCTGAGATGGCTCTGTTTCTTGAGGTTTATGGACAAAATTGTGACTAATGAGAAATGCGTGTCCTGCTGGAGCACAGCTGCTGGTGCTCACTGGGTGAGTGAAGACCTGCAGGCCATTTTTCAGTTGCAAATATTTTAATGGTTTCAAACACTGGATTTTAAATCAGCTTTTCAAACAGCATCGAAAACACACATGCAAATTGCTGATCTTGGTTGATCTTGGGACCCATTTTCCTGTGACAGCTGGGGCTATCTTAGAAGAAAGTAAAAATAACAATGCGATAAAAGCGTTTCTCTAGACCTTTGTAGTTGGTGAGAGATGTTCAGTTTGCCCCAGATAGTGGTCATAATGCACAAACAGCAGGGCTCTTGTGTGCTATTTTTTGATGTGTGGTTCAGGAGGCTGACCAGCAGCTGCTGCTCGTGGGGTGGGACAGCCACACTCCGAGCATTGGGCAGATACACATCTAGGCTCCGCTGCCGGGAGCCAGGATGCGTGGCTGCAGCCGCCCGGTGAACCTATCTCTGAGCTGCTCTTGCTCATCTCTGACAGTTGTACTGAGGCCCTGCATCTGCAACGAACAGGATTTTTGGTTCAATATTTACACGTCTTTGAAATGTGGCTATCATGAGAAAGAGGAACTCGGGTTCTTCACTGTGGTCATGCAAAAGGGTACTTGGGGAATTGGAGGATTTTCTATGTTTACAGGGTCACTTACTCACTTTGTTATAGATACATCATATTTGTGTCATAGAGTCACTTTATTAGCTGACACATCAAACCTGTTCAGTCTCAATAACTTGTAGTCTGTTTTGAAAGCAGAAATGAAGCCAGGAATACCAGCAGTGGTAGGAATCAGACAGGGCTTTGCTGTGTCAAGGCTGGTGTTGTCTGGCATTACACCTTGAACTGGCTGGTGAGAATTTTAAACGTGGAGATATTAGTCAGCATCACGGTTATGGTATGCTGACGTGGTATTTTCACTGCCATGTTTTTTGATGAAGGGTGGATTTTCTGTACCTACAACTGGAAAGCATTCATTCCTTATGTGTGCCATGCAGCTACAAATATTGTATCTGGAGACTGTGTTTTTAACAAATAATTACTTTCTCATAATATGTGCAATAGATAGAGAAGGTTGCCTTGGATCCCTGCTTGGGCAGGCGATCCTTTGCTTCTACACAGAGTTGTTCTACCTTTTGCAGCTGAATCATAGTATTTACTTGTATGTTCAAGTGAAATGCCCAATGCGGGATTTCTAAATCCAAAATTAGAATTCAAGGGTTCTTGATTATCATTCCTTTTTTACTTGAGTTGTTTTTTACACCATTTCCTTAAATCCTGTTAAAAAAAAAAAAAAGGAAATAAAACCCAACCACCCCCCAACCACCAACCATTTACTGATATTTTTGGAAAAAAAGCTGCAAAAACACTTTGTACAGAGCATATGAAAGGGAAATGGTTTTAATTTTTAACCATAACATTTTACTTTCCTGAAATTTGTATTCTCTCTTGGAGGTTCTGTAGAAGAAAAGAGAATCTGTAACCCCTATGCTAGCATTATTTGGAATATCTTCTACATTTTCTATAATTACAAATGTCTTTGATACATTGAGGAAAGAATTTATTGGAACAACATGTTCAGTTAAATTATGAATATCTTGGCTTGTGCTGTATCCAAATTCTGTTTTATTTGCCTATTTTTTTCATGCACATAACATTCCTATTAACTTCCTATGTCATTATATTCTCTGCTTCCCACAGTAGAATAGGCTTTCCTTACCTCTTTTCATTACAGCAGTGAGCAAAACGTGTTAAAAATGTACGTGTGTGTGTGTGTGCCTGTGTGGCGTCCGGTGTTTACACTTGTAGTGGACATTTCACTCCCAGCCTTTTCCATCCTCCATGCTTTATGTGGTCAGCTGTGGCTCTGCAAACCTGGCCAGCGCCCTGTGGAAAGGCATGAATAGCCCTTGTTGTGCAGCACACCTGTGTTCTGTGCACAGCTGTTTGGTTCACAACAGGGTTGCTGTTAGCAGTTATGAAACGTTTTCACACCACCCACCCACTATCCACTGGTTATAACATTTATAACATTTGCTGGCACTTCTGTCCGGATTGAACTTGTTGTGGCTTTTTTTTTTTTTTTTTTTTTTTTAATTTAAAGGACACCAGGATACTTTATGCATAGGAATAACAAGCCAAATTGGCACAACACCTTATTAAAAATGTTCCCTCTTTCCTATCTCAAAGATTGCTCTTTTTCTGCCTGTGGTAAATCTCCAACTATAAGAAAAAATGTTGCTATTTATTTTGCTATTTTTATAGAGTTTGCTATTTTAATTTTTTTTACTATTTATCAGACAGTTTTGTGTTGGACAGAATTTAAGGAAGCGGGAACATTGCTATGTTTTTTTCTACATATTATTGGAGATGCAGGGTCACCCATCTTGTATATTTTTTCTGTATGTTACAATAGGAAGTTGAGACACTGAGCAATAAAAGTCTGCCAATGTAGCCCTTTTTAAACCCCCAGAACTGGTCAGATGGATAACTTTAACTCTTTTAAAAGGAAGAAGGCTGAAAGCTCACTTTCCTGGTACTCAAGTCTTCAAAATGGAATACTGAACTAAAAAAAAAAAAAAACTAAATACAAAATGAGGTGGCTAAGTGAAGCAGGTGCTCCATATGGAGGGGAAGAAAGACAAATTAATGTACAAACTGCTTAGCTTGTATAGAAGAATGCTATTTAAATACATTGACTGGGAAGACAGCTGAACTCTTCTGTGCAGTTTTATCAGCTGTGTTTTGTATCTCTCCATGACACAGTATGTGGCTCTTTTCTAAAAGCAGGACAATGTGTTTTGACAGCCCTTGGCAGTGAGAGCAACAGTGAGAAAAGCAAACCAAAGTGATCCAAATGAACACGAGTTGGCTGTTGTGAAGCTGGTCCATCCAAATTATTCCCATTAATATAGAACCTCAGATATTTTAAGATGCAACATGGCCAACTGGGTTAGAAGCACTGTGCTAATGCTGCCCACCATGCTGCCACCTATGGAGAACTCCACTTTCCTTTGGCAAGGAGTTCTATAGGGGCATTTAGCTCTAGACCTGTTTGATAAGGTAAACAAGTCTTATATTGAGCTCTATGTAGGATCTGCAGTGAAAACAGCATCAAGCAGAAAGGCAGATCTCAATTAAAATTGCTTTGGGTATCATTGACCATTTTTGTCAGGGATGACTTGCATGGGAATGTGTTGTTTTCCTAAATTACACATGGGAGTGTGTTTATTTTGCTATAACTGCTGATGGTTTTTGTTTTTTAAACATTTTAAATGCTGATCAGAAGGGAAAATATTGAGAATTTCCTATGCCTTATTTGTTTTTAAACACTTTCAAATTCAAAAGAGATAAAAGTCTTAGAATCAAGGATTTTCTGCTCAAGCTAGAGCAATTTCCATGAGGTTCAGTCCTGCTGACTTTATTCAAATATGACTGGTTTGAGGAATTCAAAGAGGTCTGGAAAAGAAAATTGTTGAAGGGGCATCAAAGCTGAAAAATCTGGTTTTGTCATTCATGTCCACTTTTGGCCATGCGGGACAACCTTTTCCTTTCATATTCCTTTGCTGATGGTAAGAACATGTTATTTTTTGAGATGTACAGTCCTATGACCCATCTGTCTGTTTTGTGTGCCACAAAGTTGCTTTCCTGTACGTTCTGACTTCCTAAGAATACTCCTTTTACTTAAGATCCTTTCATTTTGCTTCTCTTCTGAAGAGGCATTTGCCTTCCTCCACCTTGTCACCAAATAAACCTTAATTTAGATAATTCAATGTATCTGTTGTTTTCTTCTTATTCCCACCCTTGCCCACATTCTACTTATCATATCCACTTCCTTCCCACTCTCATTTCCAGCTGGAAGACCTCCTCTTCCCGTTGTAGTACAACTCCCTGATGAGTTATGAGGAGAAAATTAACCTTCCATCAGTACTTCAGACCCTCGTGATCCTTAATAGATTTTATCTGCACTATGCCCTGTGAAGAAGAAATTGTTGCAGATGCAAGAAATTGAGTTATTTGCCCAAGGTCATCGAGAAAGTTAATGGGCAAATTAAAAACAAATCTCGTTGATCCTAATTTGGGATGTGGAAGCTGTAATAGCAATGGTGAAGAGGGTGGAAAGTCCAGGCAGATGATTTGCACTTCTTACTTACAGCCAAATATGATACAAATAGAGGCAGCCCCCATTCCTGATGAGGAGAGGCGGGAGAGTGGGACATAATTCAAGCTATTTAGATTCTGCTATTTAGCATTTGCCGATCACTAATGTGATATTTGCAAAGTATAATATTTTCTAACAGCTGTAAGAACAAGAGAGCCTAAAATTTCTCCCTATACATAATATCCATGAAATTGCATTGAATATTGTAATGATGTGTTATGCTGCCATTAGCTCCCCGTGAATACCTAATTTGGAAGGTTAATGAAATTGACAAATGTGTGTACTGTATGTGCATTGTCAGTACTAGTTAATGGCAACTCTCACATTTTTATTTGGAAAATTATATAAAACTGAAAGTGACAATTACTATAACTTCATCTTTTTTGGAATCTAGCAGAGTGTGCAGTTTATTTAAATAGGGTTGTATGTGTTTTAAATTTGTATACTATCATATGAAGTCCTTTGCTCATCATGTGATTATATACTTAATTTTTACATGAATGAATGCATGTATTGTGCTCTTTTACAGCATATTGGGCCAATATTTTTTGCTTTTTTTGTGTGTGTATTCCCCACTAAAATACCATAAGTCCTTGTCTTCCTGTTGGCTCAACAATGCTTGATTACAAACCTCATGCCAGTTAATTCAAAGAGACATCACACATTCAAAATGAATTTCCCCAGGCAAGGAAAGTATGCAAGAGCACAAAGAAAGAGTACGCTCTTATATTTTCTGAACATGGTCACTTGCATCTGCTGCTGTTTCCATATATGAATTTGATGAGATCCTTGAAGTTTGGCCCCTAATTATTTCTGTGGCTTTAGAGAGTGCCTCTTTAGGTCAAGGTCACATTTTTAGGTGTATAGAGTCCAATTTAATTTCTTCTTTTGGTTTAAAGCTGTTCAGTTAGACAGTTTCACATAGTGAATGACCCCTTATGGTCCTGGAGATCTCAAGTTTCATCTCCCGGGAAGTGAGAAGAGGCATTATGGTTATCCTCCGTGATGCACCACAGAATGGATAAGGTTGCCACATCCAAGCCTTGCAGGCTAGAAAAGAGTGTATGGATGGAGTGATAGCTGCACAACCCACTTCCTCTGTTACTTAATTTTTGGGCAGCTCTTCAACTCCTTGTGGAGCTTCTTCTGAGGAAGCAGGTGTCGCAGAGGAGGGTGGCTGCCCCGAGGAGACCATATGTGTCACTTCCAAGAACAAAGCAGTCTTTTAAACCAGTGCTATATTGAGCCTGTGAGTCATGAATCTTTAGATCAATAACCAAAATGTTTTTAAATGTGGGGGCAGCCCCAAACAGAGTGACTCAGCGCCACAGTTCCACATTGAGCGTGACTTGGTGCAGGGTCTGGTTTCAGATAAGTGGTCACTGGAGCAGGGCCAGGTGATGGGTGGGGGCTGAGGTGCTGATGTGGGCACAGCTGAGCGGGGTTTGCTTTTCAGTACTCAGTACACCTGCTCTGGGTCAGCTTCAGGCAGGAGTTGTGCCCTCGGGCTCTCCAAGGGTCAGCAGCCCATCTGACTTTCTGGCATTTTTTTATAAGATGCAAGTCAGCCCATCTGACCTTCTGGCATTTTTTATAAGGTGGCTTGGAGTTGCTGAGGCTTAAGACATTCTTAGGCTTGGATTCTTCTGTGGTTTTCCCCCCTTTTATCATGTTGTATTAATAAATATATGTCAGATCTGATGGAAGAATACATCTATTCAGATCCTCTGTTGCAGATACTGCGGATTCCTGTAGCCTAAAACTCTGAAGAACTATTAAATGCTTGTCCTTCTCACACTTGACAACAAGGACTCTTTTTGCTTTTGCTCCAGGCCTGGTGGCCATGTCACATCAGGCTCATGGTAATTTTCAGGGAGAAGCTTGAGTGCATTATTCATTCCACAGACCTCTACCCCAAAAGCACAGATCATGCTCTAATGCTAGCATCAGCTGTGATTGTCTATCTATATGCTGATTTGAAGTAAGAAATTTGGAGCCTGGAAAAGCTTCACACTGAGATTTGTCTTGATAAGTGGTAGTGTTTTGCTCCTCTGTGGATTAATGATTTACTGATAACTCAGTAAAGGATAAGAGATATTTGCACCTGGTCTATTGAAGGGAGATTTGCATTTGAAAATGTTAGACCAGTAAATAATCCAGGGAGATGATATTGAATCCAACACCTGAATGAAGGAGGGGAGATGAATTTGAATGAACCTTAGTGCAAAACTCCAAGAAGGAGTACAAAGTTATAAGTTGCCTTCTTCCTTCACTGCAGGTTCCCTTCTGTGAATATATACATTTGTGATGGAGGGTGTACACCAGCTCTGAGATGCTGTCCCTGTGGGTCAGATGTGGTTTAGATCTTTTTTGGCAGTTAGATACAAAGTGAGACAAGAAGGAAAGAGATGATTGTGGGCCTCTTGGACTTGATTTTAGAGAAAGTTTTCTTTCCTTTTTGCTAGCTATATGTTAAAAATCCCTACAATTCTGTTGCTTATTTTGGATTTTATAAATAAGTATTTTTCCTTGCTTTTGACTTGGCTTGTGCAGAGGGTGATTTCTAATATTGGCTAGCATAAAAGCCCTATTCTGAAAACTGGTATATAGGCACAGTGTAGTAACATCAAAGCCTTCATGATCTCTCACATCAACAGAAATTGATATGTGGGACAGAAAGGCAGCTGTTAAAGTAGGAAAACTGTGCTAATGTAAAATATTTTTTTTATCAGCACAAGGCAGGGGGGTCTTGTGCACAGGGGGACAAAAAGTACATCGAACCTCAAGTTTTGTGCTCCTTTCCAGGGCTTTGGGGGAGCCCAGAAAAAGAAGCTTTTTTTGAAAAGCTCTGACTCTTGTATAGAGAAAGATATTTGGTAGTTCCCGTAAGCTGGAGCATATTTGATAGGCATATGCATTCTTCCGTTCTTTTCTGACCAATATGCTTCTGTGCTATGTGTGTGCAAAAGGGAGATAGATAAAATTTCTGCTGATGGATCAGATTTCCTTCAAGGTCAAGAAGTAAAGTTATGTAATCTTAACTCATGAAATTGAAGGAACTCAGAGAAAGAAAGTAATAATGAGGGAATGTTTCAAATGAAATGCTTTTTCCTCAAGAAATGTAATAGGGCCACTAATTTTTTTCAGCTTTTTGACATTGTCAGCTTTTTGACAATGGTGAGTAACAGTGAGAGATGACGATGCAAGGACACCATAGGGAATGGGCCCAGAAGTGTCAGGGGACTCCCTAGGCTGGGAATGAAGGAGTTGTACCATCCAGGGCCTGTCCCATCACCTCCAGCAGTGATTCCTTCTAGGAAGCTTATTCCCACCCTAAGGATAGCAGGTGTGGGGCCCTCACTCCTTAAAGAACACTGACTTTGTCAACAGCTGACACCAAGTTTAGAAGAATGATCACTTTCATTAAACAGAAAAAAATTCTACTGGGAATTTGGCTACAAGCAGAGAGTGTCCACCCAGGGCAGTAGGAAAAAATGAAAGTGAGTAACATTCTCTATTGAAAGTGAGTAACATTTCTCTACTAAGAGAAAATCCTCTTAATATCTGTGGAACATAACAGAGGTCACCCCTATCAAACAACTCTGGATAATTATTGATTCATTATGATGTATTTCAACCTTCAGTTAGAAAACTCTCACTGACCTCAAAAGATGCCAAACTGAACTCAGTGAAAGATAAATTAGTCTACTGGTCATTTAGCCAGTAAAATTTTGAGAACTAAGGTTTAATTTGCTAACAAAAACACAGAGTCATTTATTTTCTAATAAGACCCACCAGATATAAGACACAGAGAGCCATGTTATAACTTCCCTTTCCTTAGCTTGAGACACACATTTAGTGAATATGTGAATGTGTGATACTTTAGGTGTAAGAAATGATACTACACTAGAAGGGGCAAAAATTAGAGTTCACAGCCCTGGGAAGGGCAATTATTCTGTTGCTTCTTTAATGTTTTTATTTCAGCATATTTTTTTAAAATGACTGTACTATTACCAAAAAAAAAAAAAAAAAAAAAAAGAAAAAAAAAAGAGATGGGAGGCCATTTCTCTGACTGTTGTTAGCACAAACCATAGGTCTGCCTATGCAGCTGTGTCCCAAGCTAGAAGGAAAGAAGGAAACAGTACTTTGGCACTCAAGAACAAAGAGTCTTGATTAAAAACCTCATGGTTTAACCTCTTGCTTGCTAACCTTTGGTTTTAAATGTAAGGGGGAAATATCTTACCATTATAGTTTTCTTTAATCAAGCGGATACAGTCAAAAGACAAATGTTTTTTTGATGTGAATTTGTGTTGTGGTACCTTCTAACTGGGAGGTAAAAATTGAAATATTGCTTCTATCTAAGGTTGGGGCCAGAAATCCTACTAAATTCAACCTATTGAAATTTCTCTGCTAATCTTTTGCTTTTGCATGTGATGAACTGCAACTGAGGATATTTAACTTTGTTCAGACACTGGCAGCATGGAAGTTTTTGTGACTTTCATGATTCTTCTGATCTTTTACCTATTCTTTGATTAAATGTATGTTACCCATAATACCCAGCTTTAAAAATGTCCCTCTATTTCTTCCATGAGTAGGTTTGTTGTAGCCAAGCTGGAATTTCTGCCAGGTGGAAGTACTCTATTCATTGTCTACTCCAAAATGGTTTAGACTGTGTGGAATTAACTTTCCATTACCACAATCCAGGGTTAGCAGTGTCTTTCACAATAACCTTTTCTTCCTTGTTACCCTGGTAGAAAATCATCTTTCTGGATCATACACAAAGACTTCAGGTGTCACAGAGGTCAGAACAGAATTACCAAAGAGATAGAGGAGGCTGGCAGCACTCCCTGATGAGGTTCAAGTCCTTGCCATAGTATGTCACATCCTGTCTGAGCTGGTGTCCAGTGCATAAAAGCTGGAAATAAATAACTGTGCTTATCCCAGTCTCTTTCCTATGTGGGCTCTGTGGGTTTAGCTCACTATGCTAGCTGAACTTTGCTGAAGTAATTTGTTATTGTTTTCAGGACAATGATTGCTGTCTGAACAGGCTGGCCCTGTAGAGACAGGTTTCAAGTGGCAGCTGTGTGGGATACAGGCAGCATGTGGAATACAGGGCTTGAAGGATGCTCAGCACCCAACATGACAAGATTCTGCTTTTTTTTTTGACTTTGGTGAGTCTGCCTGGGTGAATGAAGCTTACCTGTGGGAGTTGTAAAGTATGTTGCTAAGTTTATTTTTGGTGTTTCTTTTAAAAATCTTCTGTGCCTGTTGCCAAACATAAGACATTTGTTTTCAAACTCTAACTTCTCAGGTAAAGCTGTCATGTTTATTCTGACTCACTACATCAACACATAAACATGAGATTTTTGTTTACATTTATTGCTCTTTGTGTATCTTTATATAGCCTGGAAATATTTTTTCAAGGCTTTATTCATTCCAATGTATGAAAGAATGAGGGGAAACAGTGTCACTATATAAGTTAATCTCAGAAGCAGTGTTTGAGTTATGTGTTGACTACAGTTAAACCTGAGGCAGATTTTGGTTTGCATTTTCTGGTATAACTAACAGCCTAGCTTTGACCATCACTTGACATTAAAAATAATTTTCCACTTTTCAACATGAAAGTCGTGAGTAATCCCTGAAATGAGTGTTGCCTGTGTAGTGTATTTGAGGAATGGTTTGGGACAGGTTAACTTGCATTCACAGGTTCTATAATCTATCATCCACTTTGCAGTGCTTTAATGTACTAACATTTTCACAGGCTGCAGACAGTGGCTCTCCACTCAGATTAACCACAAGCTCATTCTGTTTCACCACAGTTTGACCTCTCTGATGAGCTGCACGTTAATATGTTTGCAGACTGTGTATGTATATTTGGCTATAGACGTGTCAAGACATGCACAGCACAGAAATTGTTTTTATTTTTAAATGTGTTTGGTTTTCACTGTGATCTGGCTGGTCATTTATTGCTGGTAAATGATTTTTGTGGCATCAGTCAGTTGTGGAGTGCTATTAAATATTGGCCCATTTTTTTCAAAAAAACAAAGATTATTTATGGACGGTGTTACAGGATCAGATCAGAAAAGACCTTGCCAGGTCCTGCTGTGTTGCCTTAAGGTAGGTAGTCTGAACCAGTTAGTCTTCCCAATGTCTGCTCCAGCTCCCTCCTGGTATCTTGTCCTGCTCCCTGCTGTCTGACTGTGGGTGCTCAGCATGCTGTGACTCACATCTTGTTGGAATGGACCTCTGTTTATTTCACAAAGGTCAGCTGCAGGCTTGTGGAAACCAGATGAGCCCTCCTGCTCCATCTCCTTGCCTAGGGACATTGAGAGAGGCAGAGCAGGCAGCTGAAAGTCAGGACTGAGCTAGGACAGCTGAAGCTCTCTTCTGTGGCACCTGCATTCACGTCCTTGGGCTTGGGTTGTGACTGCTGAGTTTGGGCACCTGCTTCTCATCTGCACCAGGTCCTTCACACTGACCTCAGCAGAGGCTGTTCAGAAGTGAGGAGCGAGCTGATCCTGCCATCCATTAAATTAGTACTTGCAAGTAGACCCTATGCCTGGATAAATGATCAGATGTTTGAGGGGGACTAATATGCCACAGGAATGCATGCTCTCACCCCAGGCACCAGCCACTGGGAGTCTTTGCCAGGCACTGCAAGGCTGGCATCTCCAGAGAATGATGGCATCTCTCACCGCATCAGTGCTGGTGAGGGATGTGGTTACTTCCAAATGCTCTTGCAATTCTCTCCATCCTTAGTAACCTTTCCATACTGAAACAGGCTGGGCGCTTTGTTGGCAGTACTTTCTCCCAGTGAATGACGAGCAGGAGGAAAACCTGGATATCCATCTTGCCAGGCTGCCACAGAGGGCCAGGTAGGCTGTGCTCAGTTGCTGTGCTCTGTGGTGCTCAGCCCCACCAGGGTCTGTCACCTCATGCTGGGATGTGGGGGGTTGGGCTGAGGCTTAGGCCAGGCTTAAAATATATACCCCTTAGACACTGCCTTCTTATCCAACCTGGTTTTTAATTTTCTTTGCTGTAGTTTCAATTGAGTTTGTCCAAATGGTCAAAAAGCACTCCCAGGGGCTCCTTCAGGGGTTTCAGATGGTTTATTTTTGAAGAGTACTTTCTCACTCACATTGACATGAGACATGCAAAGGTAATGTGGTCCTCTTCCTTTCTGTCTTTTTTTTCCCCAGCATGTAGGAACTCGTTATCGGTTTCACTGTGCAGATGAAACTATGTCTTGAGCAACCTCTATAAATGTCACAGGAATGGTTTTTTCTAGTGTTTACCAAGAACATATTATGTTTTAGTGTCTCTATCATAAATACCTTTTTGTTAATTTTTCACCCTCACTAAATCTATTACAAGCTTTAATCAACCTTTCTAAGCAGTAATAAAATGTTATCAGCAGTTGGCAAAGATCCTAAGTGACAGGCCCTAATGTTTTCTAATGATTGTCATTATTTAAAAGGTGGTTTGTAGTTTTACAAAAAATAATTAGATCTATCACATACATTTGAAGAGAGGGGAGTGTTACTCCTTGGATAGTTTACTCTCAAGAATTGTAATTTGTAAATAATTACTTAAAAAGAAATAAACCCACAAGCTAGAGCTGAATGGAAATTCAAGATCTATTTAAGCAAATGTAGGCAGAAGAGAGCATGCTTTATGCTTAAAAGGCAAGATATTCCTCAGGTGAATGCATACAGTTCAAATTTTTCACCTACAGGTCAACAGGACCAGAAGTCTGAATTTCTAAGTCTACAGCACCTTATCATCTTGCTACATTGTTACAGACACAAAAATAGGCTTTGTGAAACTATTACTTTGTATTATGCAAATTACTTTTCCTTTTAAGAAACAGTCAATACTGTTTTACTTACATGAAATGTTTCTGCAACTGGAGAAGTGAAAGGTTTGAAATAAATGAAGGTGAGAATTTCTGGTCTCCTTAAAGTTTAAAGATTTTGGGTTTGTTTCTTTAAATTTGTTTTATTTTGTTTTGTTTGGTTAGGTTTGGTTTATAAGGGAATATCATCCAAACACTATGATCTGGATGAATTTCAGTATTGATGTATTCAAACAAGATACATTTCCATGAATTCTCAATGGTGTGACTATATTTTAGTTCTTACTGTCCTGATCCAGGTTGTTGCTGAATCTGGAGAAGATGCAGCCCTAGGCTTAGTACGAGATAAATTTGGTATGTGGTCCACAAGTGGTGTTCAGTCAGCCGTCCCACACCTCCTGTCTCATCACTGTGATGCAGCAGCTTCCTGCCTCCAGGTTCTGCTGTGTCCCTGGAGCCACAGCAGTTTTTACTGCACCCCTGGTACAGCCCTTGGGCTTTAAGAGGACCACAGTTGGGATCTATGCTTGGGCAGCAGTCCAATGGCATCTTCTTCTTCCCTTTTTGTTTTCTCTCCTGTTGTATGACCCCCAGATGTGTGCCAGTAAAGAAAGGCCACCTATTAAGCAGCACAGCAAACAATCACAGTGAATAAATCTACAGTACTCCCAGATACTTGCTGGTGTCACAAAACTGAAATCCTCACCAGCACCAGGCTGGGAATGTTTTATAGTTTAATGTTGTTTCATGCCCAGTGAATGCTCACTGCTGACCTGCTTTCAGAGGGTGTAAAAAACATCTGTGCAGGTGTTTAGGTCTTATGGATGTGTTCCCAGATGCAAGCACACACACACACAGATCCACACACATCCCTCTTCAATCCTTTAGGCTAAGTGATCAGTTTAAGCACAAGTGTGGGCCAAATCAGATTAATGTAACTGAGCTGGATCTTACCTTTGCAGTCACAGACCTCATCTTCAGTCTGCTTTTAAGCCTCAAAACTGAAACTCATTGCCCAAGTACACCCTTTTCCCTGACATCAGTTTCCCTATTGCTCAGCATGTGGATCAGCTATGTGCTCAAAGTGCACTTGCAAATGATTATTAATTTCTGTGTATTTTTGAAAAGCTTGGTTTATTTCTTGTGGTGGGTTTCTGTTGGCCAGTGTAGATGTTGACTCTTTATTCCTGTCATCACCTCTTAGACATTTCTAGAGTGTTATGTTGACAGCCAATTTTTTTTTGTCTCTAGTGATCTCTGTTTCTGCATATCCCAGAAACTTGTGTGTTTAATCTGTTAACAAAAAAAAAAAAAAAAGAAATGTTAAAAAAATTAAGCTGATTTTTAGCTCCTTAATAAACACTAAATGGTGCACTTTTTCTAAGCAAACTAGGCATTTTTAACAATTAATTTTTTTTCTCAAACTCTCCATTACACTGGAAAAGCATATGCATCCTGAAAATTTTATAAAATAATCAGAAAACCCAACTCAAAAGGAGTGACAGTGTTTAAAGTTAGCATTTGGAGTATATCTGAAAGAAGCAGCAGCAATGTTTTAATGGGAAATGCCAGACTATAAATTCTTTTTCAGCTAGATTATATGCTGTACAAGGGTTGATTTTCAATTTATACCTTTGATATGACTCATTGAATGTACTGATTCTTAGTTTATTTGTCCTGTCTTCAGCAAAATGGATTGAATATAGGGTTATCCAACCATGATGCGTTGTCTCTGTGCCTCAGATGTTATATGGGTGAAATCTTAGTGTCTGGCACTATCTAAGAGGAGTATAAAAATTTGATTTGGTCTGCAGCCAGTTTTCCTTCCACTCTGGAACAATGATGGAACATCTGGAGAATGCTGTATTCATTAACCCAAATCCTGAACACTTCACATAATACCTGATCCTGTAAGAATCTGCTTAGTTTTCCAGCCTATGCAATTTGTGCTGGATGCAGATAGAGCATATTTAGTCAAAGCACCTTGTCTCTTACATTTTTGAGCTTTTATGCGATGTTATGTTTTGTCATAATTGATGATAACAAGATTCCCATTTGTTTTCTGATTTTAAATGCCAGTTATATGCATGGTGGCTCACTCCATTCTCTCTCCTCCAGAAATTTCTCTTTATTTGTCATTTGTATTTTCAGCTGGAGACCTTGGGGTTTTATATTACCCAGGGTCTCAGCTGAAGCCATATGCCAAGAGGCCTCTTAACTTTCGTGAGGATGGATCTTGGAATATCAGACTGGCACAGTGTGCCACCTTTATTGTTTTTCCTGCTTTCATAATCTCCCCTTCTCACAGTGGCAGATGCACACCAGTATTGTGGCTGTCAGAATAGCCATTTTCCTCCTGGGGTTTGATGCTGTGCTCTGGCCAGCTGCTGTGGGGTATACAAAAGGGATGCAGTTGGTACATCCCAAGGTTTGAATATCCCCTGTGATTTTACATTCTGTGCTTGCCTAAGAAAGGGATTGTGTTTATGTCTTCTCATGACCTCAGATCCTCTGCATGGATTTGACTTTTGATGAGAGACTAAATAAAGCTAAACTCCTTAACTCTTTTTAAAAATGACTGTCCTAATGCAAAACATGGGAGCTCATTTGTCTGTTATAGGAAAGGAGGAAGGAAGCAGTGGTTAGAAAGCCCTGGAACTTTTTTCTCTCTTTACAATAGAGGTATGATCTGTGCTTGACCTTGTGCAAGTTGCACAGGCTGAGATCCAGAAAATACTTAATGCACCTAATCCCCACTGTGGGTTTTAGCCACCTGGATAGGAGAAAGGTCCAAATTTTCAAAAACCTAAGGTTTTCAGAGCACCTCATCTGCAAAATAAACATGGAGGCTCATAGTTTTCTTCAGCAGGCTGTCATGAGAACAGATGCACCACGTTTGTAACATGTAAGCCACTCATCTCTGTTAAGCCCAAATGCTGAATCAGAGGGACACAAAAGTCTGTGTTATCCCACTGCCCACGTTTTCTTCTGATGTTTTTAAAATGTATCATTTGCTGGCAGGATTTGGCAGAAATGCAAGAGGGTTTGGGATCAAACCTGAAAATTCTGTCTTTGCATTTTATTGATACAGCCTCCAAAGGTTTATATAAAAACAACTTGGGCCACTTTTCAAGGCCTTGACATCAGCATTGCTGAAAGAGTTAAGGCCATTAGCTGGGTGCCATAAAATACTTAGTATCTCACATCTTCAAAGCAATGTGCAAACATTAACTAATTAATCTTCAAACTAGCCTTACCTCCACGCCCCACAGTCAACCCTGATTGAAAAGTAAATATTCCTCCTGCACATGTAATCAAGGCTCAGAGCTTTATGCTCTAAGAGTGTAATTGACTTGTTCCTTGTTTGTGATTTTGATAAACGATTCAGAGTAGTTCAAAGGATGCAGAGCCAGAGGGAAAGTCAGTAGCAGTGTTCAGGTATAGAGCGAAAAGTGCTTCCGTCCCAGACATCATCAATATTTCTGGACTTACATTTCTTTTCACATTGATATGAGAGAGAAAATATTTATGGTACGAAATACTGCTCCTAGCAAGCCTGAACTATAGTGACAAGAATGGTACTTTAGTATACTTTTTCAGGTACCTAAAATTTCAGCTTTCCATTGCTTAGTGTTTTTATTGGTGTGGAGAAGTGCACCACAAGTCAGTCCACTTGCTTCACTTCTTTTCTGAGACTGGACCCATCACTGGATGCATCCAGTTACAAAGTGTAATATTGAAAGCAAATTGATGGCTAGTGCAAAATTAGAGGAAATTTCTGTAATTAAAAAAGGTATGAATTAAAAAACCTCAGATGAGGTTGTGTCTCTTAAATCTGAGCCTAAGAACAGATATATTGCAGATGCTTCATCACAATGTCTTGTGCCACTGTGACCGTGACATTTAAAATAAAACCACTTTTTGACCACTTACTGAAAATTGTTCTCATTATACCTGAATGTTGCTGCATGAGTGAGACTCTTCAAAGAGCACTTACTACTTTTACATGTTTTGGTAGAATAGGGGTGTACAAAACCCCATGGCGATAGCCATGTATTTACATCTAGAAGCATCTCAATGAATAAATGCTAATTAATATCAAAGATAGCCTCAAGCTGTGCCAGTGGAGGTTCAGGTTGGACATCAAGAGGAATTTTTTCACTGAAAGTGTGGCCAAACATTGGAGGCTGCCCAGGGAGGTGGTGGAGTCTTTGTCCCTGGAAATGGACTTAGTACTGTGGTTTGGTTGGTGGTGTTTGGACAAAGGTTGGGCTTGATGGTCTTGGAGATCTTTTCCAAGCTAATGATTCCATGATTCTGTACATGAATACGAATGTCAGGCCAGCACCAGGCTTACAGATTCTACATGTGGCAGAAGGCAGGTCCATGGCCCTGTGGGTCAGTGCAGGGAAGGGATTCAGGGGAGGGATTCAGAACTTATGATCCACTCGCAAGTCTAGGGGATCAGTCAGCTGTAGGATCAAGATATTGCAACAGTTTTCTGCTGCTGTGCTTATCCTTGATTTTAGAGCCTGGGTACTGTGTCTGCTGAACCTTAGACCTTTTTTTTTTTACTGCAGATATTACTGCAGATTCATACTGATATCTTGTCTGGTTGAGATCTGAGACTTAAAAGATGCCCCTTTTTTTTGTTTGTTTGAGAGCACAGTCCTCCTGAATGACTGCAGAAGGTTGCTGTGTTCACTCTGTTGCAGCATGTGGTTAGCTCTTTTCTACTTCATGCTTTAAGGATAAACATTTCAGGTGCTGAAGTGCATTACTGCTGCAGATCCGAGATTATTGTTGTGTGTGAATTTAAAAAAAAGTTTCAAGTCAGGCAGTTGAAAATTGTGTAGTTGAGTTGGTGGGCATGGATAACTGCATCAAGAGATGAAATGTACTTCTGTATGCAGCAAGTTTAGGTGACAGCGATAGTTGCATTGTGACCATGGTGTTTGGTGTTTGGAGGGCTCGGCTTGGGACTGTGAATTACCATTGCAGTGCCTTTATCAGCAAAATGCTGTATTCTTGCCAGCCCAATAGTGTTCTGATTGTCTACACGCATAAAGCACCATGTATATCTTCTTGAAAAACCTGAGTTTTAAAGATCACAAAGCAGTTCTAGTAATGAATAATATTTATAGAAAAACCAGTATATTGGAACACTTGATAAGTTATTAAAATATGCTGCATGAAATTCAGGTGTGGTTGGTTAAAACAGTTAAAAATAATGGATTCTTGCTGTGCCCAAATTGAGTTTAGTTTGCAAGATAGGCCTGGTCCTGCTTTTGAATATTAAAAATTCAGCATTTATCACATAACCACTTCAGCTCAGTTCAACACACCTGGGTGCATGCCACAGTGGGATTAACTCTGATCTAATCACTAAGGAAAGTGGTCTTTTCAGGTCAGGACTGAGGTCATGATTAGACTGTAGATAGAAAATTATTCCTTCTCTCTCTGAATCATGCTTATTTACAGTATCAGGTGGTGTTCACTCATGTCTCCTGATTTCATCATTGAAATGCTAATACTCATTCATCAGTGTCACTGATACTCCATGTGTGTGGGGGAGCATGTTTTATATTCTCAAATAGGCATTGAAATATCATTTTCAAAGGTAGACCTTTGTTAATACATTTAGGTAGCTCTATATATTTAATTAGGTCAATGGCTTCAGTGGACATCAAGTTTCCATTCATTGTAATAATATTGGGCCTTTGTATTCAGTTTGTCTTTAGTAAAGCCAGAAAGTGCATATGTAATGGTCTAAGCAATTGTAAAACATACTTAAAACATAAATTCTTATCTTTGTGTCAAAATGTTAAATGTTCACATGTCATAAGCCTCCATGTACCAAGGATGCTCCAACAGTATGAGTGAACTGCTTGTCTACTCTGCTTTCTGGTTTGCATCATCCCATAGCCTTTTCAGCAAGTAATTGATTAAAATACATATATTTAACAAGGACAGCATTCTTATTAGAAATTAGATTAATATTTTGATATAAAATATTGGAAACAAGTTGAAAAGCAGCAGAAGGTAATAGCTGTAAAATCTTTTAATCCTTTCTGTCTCCTTGCTATCAGTTTCCTGGATCTGCTTTGGTACAGAAATATCCAGAGGCTCTGTCTCTCACAGCTCCTCTGCTCCTGCAGACTATTACATCAAAAATAGGTGTCATTTTACTCAGCTCTTTGAATATCTCCTAGTATCAGCTTGGTGATTCTCACCTTAGGATTTAACATCCTGCAAATGCTAGAGACAAGCTGGATGTGATAGGAGACAGGTTGTAGTGTGTTTCTTCCACTGGCCTACTCATCTGCATACAGAATGTAAGTGCTTTTCACTGGCATTTCAGGATTTTGAGACATGGTGCCCTCATCAAATTATATTAGATTACAAGCTGACATGTGATATTAATCACTACCTTTGTAGGGGGATGTCTCAAAAAGTGTGTAGTTCCAGCTGGATGTATTATGGAACCTGGATATAGATAATATCAAAATTTATTAAAACTGTGGTTAGAAATAGTAAGGATGAAAGCACATCAGGGCTTCAGCAGCAATGTCCATGAAAATGGAAGATAAATTGGTGGAGAACATGGTAGACCATAGAAGAGTGCACTGTGACTGCTCAAAGTCTAAGCTCATTTTCTAGACATACTTAGCAGTCCTCGGAGAGCCATAAGCACTGCTGGGGCATGATTGGTGTCACCCTGAGGCTGACATCTGATTTCACATTAGTGTAGCCTCTGTTCCTCTCTAATGACTGGAGTCTAGCCTGCTGCATCAGGCACAAACACCTACTTTATAAACAATCAGAAATAGGTGAGGTGATTTGTGCTCTGATCGTGCCGGATACACACCACACGATTTTCACTCGTTCCTCTGTGAAGGGAGGGTCTGAAAGAGCTGGTTTGTGCTGGTAAATAAAAAAGGAGAGAAACCCTCCACAAAAGGTCGGGTATGTTTTCACAGTATCTGGAATACAGCAACATGAACTTCCCAACAGTGCAGTTCATTTTCTTTTTATTGACAACAAAGAGATTTTGCTGCTGCATCTGGTGAGGGAGGGTACAGAGCTGGGACCAGAATTTCCATTTTGGAGCCCTTATTAACCTCCTTTTGGAACAGGTGAAGAGCAGAATGCAGGTGTTGCTGGAGAAATAAATCCTAAATTAAATATTGCACATGTATCTTTGCATTTCTCCTGCTCACATATGCTTGAGGGACAACGCGTATGTTGAACTCTGTGCTTTTTCTTAGTCACAAACCAGTAATTTGGGCACTTATGTCCACCTCATGAACACCTAATAGAAAACATAATCCAGTTTTGTCATCCCAATCAGAAGGAATATTTTCAAAGCTGGCAGAAAAATATGTACTTGGTTTGTGAGTATACAGTTGTTTGAAAGGTATTTGATAATAGGAAGCTTGTTTTTCTCCCTTCCCTAGTCTTTAGTTTCTGTAATGGATTTTCTGCCCACATGTATCCTGGGCTCATCGGAGATCGGAGCCAGGGTCAGCAGTCAGCACTTAGAGCAGCACGGCTGCAGTGCCACTGAAAGCCTTCCTGGGGCTCTTTCCTGACATCACAACAATGCAATGCACTGAGTCAGGAACTGCTGGTGTTTCAAAGGTGCTCAGTGCTTTAATTTTCATTGCCTGGGATCATTTGCTAAAAAAAAAAAAAAAAAAAAAATCCAAACCATTCTATTTTGCAATTGGAAACCCTTTTTCAAGTCAAACCACGTGTTCCTGGGGTACTTGGATGAGTAGCTGGCCCTCTCTTTGTTTATAGACATGTATTCAGCTGGTATGAATCTTGTTCCACATTTAACACTATCACAGCTTAACCAGTATTCCAGAGTAAGGCTCTGTAATCAGGCAGCACAGTCTGCTTTGTGCCTAAGAATCGGGAAGAGTACCTGTGCTCTACTGGAACATCTCCTAATATTGTCAAGGGTAATGTCTTTAAAGACATCATTACTATATAAGGCAAAAATCAGTCATCAAATTTAATTGTCAAGGAATTTTTATATGTGACAAGCAGGCAGATCCAAACCATAATAAATAGAATTAATCTTCTGTAGACAATAGACAGGTAGGGTGTGTAATGGTTTGCCACAATATATTTTTCACATTGATTTTAGTGAAATTAAAAACTGTGGTAGGTTAAGCAGACTCCTTCTCTGAGAAATGCAAACTCTATTTTATTTGTATGTGAAGCTGTAGCCAGCTGATGTACTGTAAAATAGTACTTTCCTTTTTCTGTCTTTAGTACAAGCACTGCATGACAAGTGTTTGCATGCTGCAGAGAGGACCATTTAAATATTTAGCTGTCTTATACCTTGGTGTTTCTCTGCCTGGAACGTTTATACCTGAAGTCATATGATCCCAGAGATCTTTTTTGCCATGTGGTTTGTACCCTCCTGTGCACATAGTTACTGACTAGAGAAACATATAGTGGTTCAGCTGCTTGACTTTAAACTTCTGATTCATCCAGCAGAACCTGTAGACACAGTGAAATCAAATGTGGGTCTTAGGGTCACTGAATTTAGTTTATTTTCATGTTTGTTTGGGCCAGATATGCGCTGGAGAGGATAACCACAGGCGTAAAGCTCAGAGGAGGGACTCCTAGGCCATTCAGGTGTTGTGTGCAACTACCCCTTTTGCAACATATTGAGAATTGTTTGTTATGTCTCAGGACCATCTGGACTCTGCAGAGGAGCCTCTCTGGCATGCATGCTGCTTAGAGATGGCCCAGGAACCCAGCCACAAGGTGTGATATAAACAGGTACATGTGGGACATGTGAACTGATATCACCCAAAGCTTGGCCCTGTGCACTGAAAGCAGCCTGCAGTTTCTACCTTTTTAAAGTCTAGAACTTTTCATAGTTGTTTGGAAGGAAGAAGGAGAGCTAACATTACATGTGTAAGAAACAGTAAAATCTGCCATGCAGCTTTGCAAGAATTTTAACCTGACATGCTTATTTCATGGAGAGTCACCAAAGGAAGAAAGATTCAAATGTCAAGAACTGCTGTTTACCACTCGAAAAAAAAAAAAAACTCCGTAAGTGAAACATATATAAAAGAAGAAATAAAGGGTTACACTTTTCCTAAAAAATGTGCAAGATTTTTTGATGTTGTAGGACTTGCAACTTGGTTTTCCTCTGTAAAAGTCAAGGTTTGATTATAGTTCCTGCATTATTATTTATAGTTTAACAGTTATACATGCCACGTCCTTGGCTGTGGCATTGCAGTTTGCACCATCTATGTCTGCTTCCTAAATTTATTGATCTCATTAGAAGATAAAAATGACAAAGATAGCTCATAATACTTCTGAGAAATGTAAAACCATTAGCAGGTCATTGTCAAAGTTATAACATGTCCTTTTAAGCTGCTTAGCAAACTGGTGGCAGCCTATGATACAGGGATTAACCTGTGCCAGGAGTGACTGAGAGGATCGCAGTGGATGGTTAATATTCAGCCTGCCTACAAAGCTTTGAAACTGCCTCACAAAATGATACAACAAAGAGATAAACGGAAATATATTAAAAACAAAGGGAATAGAAGTTTTGTTTTCCTGTCCTTTATCATGGTCTCTGACATATAAGAAACAGAATGGGTATTAGAGCTTCTGTCTGAAAATATGAGTTACTTTTTAAAGTTGGATTATGCTCCCACTGGGCAAAGGAGCCTCTTAGGTTTTCCTCTGAATTCAGGCTGACCTTGGCCAAGACCCTAAGCCAGCTTTTCCTTAGATGGGACCTTGAACTCTCCTAGAGCCATGTTTAAGTGCACAGAAACACAATACACCACTGTATTTTGAAGCCAGCATTTGTTGCCCTAGACATTCCATGCTGCCCAGGATGCCCACCAGAGCAATGGACATAACAAGACTTGCTACTTTTTTGCAGAAGACCTAAACACCTGCATTGTTTTTATTGTTGTTTACATTTCTTCCCTTAGAGATGGCTACAAGTGCTGGCTGATTGCTCTGTTGCTTACAGAACTGTCTGGACTTACAGAGAACTAATTTAAACTGGCAGAACACATACTGCTGTATAAAACTTGGGCTGGAGGGATGGGTTTTCTCCATTGCTTCTCAGGGATAGAGCAGGATAGGTAGTTAAGGAGAGGAAGATGTCAGCAGAAAGACTGATACCTAATGGGTCTTTTCAGCATCTCACCTGATTCTTCACTCACAATGGAGGGCACGACATTAGCATGACACAGTTACTGCCAAATCCCTTTGGGCATGATCGAGCAGGCACAGGTGGGGTCTGACAGGAGGAGTAGGAAGAAGAGAGAAAGAATAGAAACCAAAACCCCCATTCACTGTCGTTCAGCATCATGTGACCTGAGTTACACCAACACATTATTCTCTTTTAGGAGCAATTTACATGTGCATCCCAGTAACAAGTAAACAAGCATTAGGGCAATGATGAATTAGCCTAGAGCTACAGTTTACAGATTACACAGCAGAGAATAAGGATAACAACAGTATTAATCATCTCAGTTATTTATTCTAATTTTAACATATTAATGGCTGTTTGTTGATTTTATCTATCAGGAAGTCAGAACAACCAGGAAGGGGACTCTTGATCACCTGTATACAGATATCTCCCAACAAAACTTGTTTCTGTTTTCTTTTTTTATGTTCATAGCAGTAATTTCAATTTGGTGCCACACTACAATTTTGGCTAGACCACACAAATTAGCTGTGATAGTGCTCTATTGTCTAAATTACCAAGGTGGTTTTAACTGGTGAATTTCAAATACTCAGAATACATCATAACCATGTTGTATAGATATTAATGTATATAGGTGTTCTCAGCCATTAATTGCCCTGTCATTGGATTCTGGTCTGCTAACATTTGACTGTAATAGAAATCCACTTGATTTAGCAAAACCATCTGTAAAGTCACAGGTCTTGTAGATGCTGTCATGCAAAGCAGTCTATAAAGAATTAAAAAAAGCTAGTATCTTTAATAAAATTGTGTGAAAAAAGCTGTATGAACTTCCTAGACATTTCTGAGCTTTAACAAAATTGTTTGGTTCTAATTCAGACTGGAAAAAAAATCCCAAAAATATAAAATCTCCTGCTGAAGGCTAAGTTCTAGTGGCTCTGGCTCTGAAAGTTTTTGCTTTTTCTCACATCCTGCCACTTGGTCAAGAGAATTCTTCAATTTCCATCATAAGATCAGTCTCCCAGCCTGATTTATCTGTGGCCATGCAAAAAACTGGTGGTCACTGATTTTAATACTATTCCCACCATTGCTGCTCCACAACTAGGGGTGTTTCCCATGGGTTTCTCTCCCAGAATCCTGTAATCCTTTTGCTGAATAGCCTTACTTATGAAGGATTAAGGCAAACTCGAAAGGTTGCAGAAAAGAAGAGCAAGAACAATTGAAAGTCTGAAAATCCTGCCTGACATTGAGAGATTAAAGAAGATCAATGTACTTAGATTACCTGAGAGAAGGTTAAGAGATGGCTTGATCACGGTCTCAAAGTCCCAAGCAGAGAAACAGTTTTCCAATACATGGGGAATTTCTAACTTAGCAGACAAAAGCCATAGTAAGGTCCTGTGATTGAATGCTTAATCTGGACAAATTCACACAAGATGTAGCACTTTTAAGATGGTAGCAGCTTTTTTTTTTTTTTTTTTTTTTTTTTTCAGATATTGTTTGAGTCTTAATAATTTTGAGATTTCAAAACATATATTTTCTAAAAGCTGTCTAACTTTGACCAGAAAATATAGAGTCTGTGCTGAAGTTATTGGGTGAAATACTATGCTTATATGTTGTGCCCCAGGGCAATCTAGATAATCATAATTTCAGAGTTTATTAATTCTTTGGTAATGAATATTCCCTACTACTACATAAAATAAGTTCATATAACATACTATCATTTTCAGTTTTCTAACCTTAGTGTCATTATTCAGAAGTGATCAAAGCTGTTTTTGTACCTCTGTGTGCTTAGGCCAAAGAAAAGGAAAGCTAGTTAATATAAAAAGATATTTTTAGCATTTCAGAAAGCTTCTTATGCCAATCCCTGAAAAGAAACAAGAAAATTCTCCAAAAATGCAAATGCTCTGTCTAGAAGCAAGAGTATCATTTTAACTACTTCATCATTATGTGTCACTTCCTATGTATAGTAAGTGCTGCGTGACAGCTGTTTCTGCGAGACAATTGGGGACTTTTCCAATAACTATGTAATTATATTTCATAGTATATATATTTGTGAGACATAGGGCTTTATGTGTTCAAAGCACTTAGGAATCATTAGCTAATGCTCACAGCACCTCTATTGACTAGGTAAGACTATTGTAAGGGCAGATGGTCCTCTAGGCCACATAAAACACTGCAGTCCAAGAAAGAAATAGAGGTTGGTACCTTCCCATTTCCAAATTGCATGTTCAAGTCTCCAAACATTGTATTAGATATATAATTACAGGAACGCTGTTTTCAACAGTATGTCCTAACCCTCCATCTCTTGATTTTATCGACCTCCTAAACTAATACATGGAGTAATGCTATGACACTACCTAATTTGTCAAGATCAGCAACATTAGCCTCTATAGTTCTTACAAGGTCTTGACCTTACTTACTGAGCTAGTTCTACTGAAATTAAATTGCTGCATGGAAAGTACATTTCATTTAAAATTGCTGTGAAGAGGAAGTTTTCAAAGTTTGCCTTTATTTAACAGATCAATGGCATTATGGTTTGGCAGTAAAGTCCATAGAGCAGCAGGGACTAAGTGCTTGCTCTGCCAAGTCCAGTCCTTACTGTTAAAAGAATGCTTTATGAAAGGGACCACTTAAGAAACCAATAACAGGACAGCATAAATAAAATTTATGAAAGAACCTCCAGACTATTTAGAGTCCATTCTGACCATTTTTATGTGCAGAAGAAAAGAATATCTGTCAGGCATAGACGAATAGCCTTTCACAAGGGATTTCTTGGGCCCAATACCTGCTCATAGTTATTTCTCTCCTTGACCCTGCATGTCTGACAAAAGCATCTTGGAAGCACATGTAGCTGATGTGATAGCAATGCAGACTCCAACCAATTAAGTCTTATTCACAAATAAATCTCATGCATGACAGACTTGGAGGAGGAACTGATACCCATCTCACCCAGAAGCTTTCCAGTGACATGTTATGCATTCTTATTATGTTTTCCATGAATTTGGGAAAGTGATTGGCAAAGCAAATGTAAAAGACACGGTTCAGGTAGAAATGTGTGGAAGGAAACAATATATTCAAAACCTGACTTATTTTCTGGATTAATTTTGCCCTGAGTTTTGGGCACCATCAGGCATGGGTCCTGGACTTCCTTGTTCCTAGAGATTTCAGTGTACCTTGATGATTAGTCAAAAAACTTCTGAGTAATGGACAAAGGGGAAAATGGAAGTATTTCACCTCATAGCCTATCACAAATATATAGTGCTATATTTCAGAAATGGATGGCCAGATGAATAATCTCATACCAGGCCTTTTAATTTTGACCACTTCTGATCGAGACTAATCCAAAAAACCTAGGAAAATACAAATTCTACCAAGCTGCTAATATGTGTGTTTTGAAGTACAAAAGGAAAAACCTTACCTCCAAAAAGACCAAGTTTCCTTTCCTCTTTTTTTTTTTTTTGTTGTTTCTGGCAAGAAAGCATGCAAATGTCAGAGGGACAAAATATCTCTCAAAAGAGAGTCTTGTGAAATCAGCAATATAAAAAAGAAAAGTTTCTTGAAAAAACCAAACAACCCCCAAACACAAATTCAGTGTTTCACTATAAAATTAAGTGCAAGGTACAGAGAAGGTAGAAATCACAGATCTGTTTCTTTCATTTTTTTAACTTGCCTCATTCCAGATAACTTCTGGTCAGCTACTTCCACCTAGGCTCATCTCAAAGACTTAGACATGAAGAGAAGAAGAACTAGAATTTTTGCAGAATATGATGCTTGCATGTGGAGGGATCAAGGACCTATGCAGGCAGTGATAAACAGAGCAAAAGCAGATCATTAGCCTTGTAAATGAAAAGAAAAATGGACTAATTATATTGTAAAATACAAAACAACTTGGTAAGATACACACATCCTCTGCATTTACACATGCTTCTTTAAATACAATCTATGTATATGGTATCATTTTACAGCTTGCCAATACAGCTTACTGATCATATAATGCCTTCAAAGGAATCTGATCATTAGCAAAAATCAATAATTACCAATATTCTGCAATTGAAAAGGGCTGGATAATAACCATTTCCTAGTACTTCCTGTAGAAGGGAAATAGGACATTTAGAATTTCTAAAAATGTACATCTAAATTATTTGTTAAACTGCTTCATAGCATTGGAAGCCCAGATATTAGATTTCTTCTGAATTTCAAAATTACTGAGCTCAAGAAAAATTAATAATAATAATAAAAAATTAAAAGCACAAGAATTGAAAATAGTGGGAGATGATTGAGTATTCCTACATGTATCTTGCAGCTATTTTTGAAGTTAAGGTCTGAATATTGAAACTCCATCATTGACCTTTATGACCGTGGTGCACACTGAGAAATAATATCTTTGTACCTAGCCAGGGTGCCCTGCTCAGAGAGACAAGAATAAGGCAAATCATATACAACTGCTACTAGTTACCACCATGACATCATTTACAAGTTTCAGCACTTTGGGTTTTGGGGATTTTTTTTCAGAATATCATATTTCCAGAAGAAGTAGATGTTTTTGTGGAAAACTGACAGTATCCCACTACAAAAACCTTTCCAGAGCTATTAATGAGAAATTTGATGAAGGACTTTCAGCTAAGTACAGCTCATTATTTTAAACTTTATGACATAATGCTTGATCAAAGATCCTTAGTTCTGTTGTGTGGAGTGTTTTTGGAAGAACTTTTAGTTTGTGGACCTTATAACACAGGTACCACAAGATGCACCAATAATGAAACTTGCAGCACTGCATCATAACAGACTGGTTTTTAATATTTATTTAATCCCATTCTTCTGCATCTCTGCTTCTCCATAAGGACTAATTAAAAGCATAAGACTAAACAGTCAGCTTTTGCAACAGAAAATCATCAGTGAAGTCCCTCAAAGATATAAGCGAGAGACAGTCAGTAGAAGAACTGGCAAAAGAAATATCAAAATAACATAGTTGTCAGATAATATAAAGCTATTAGAAAAAAATATATGCTGGAAAGGATTGCAGAGGAGTATCATGATACTGACTGACTGACAAAATGCCAGGTACAATTCAGTAATTAAAAGTGTAAAGAGGTGCTAACATTATATACACAGTAGTGGCTTTTGAACAGTCTCTTATCACTCAGAAGGAATATCTGAGTTCTCCAAAACCATCAGCCCAGATCTCAACAGTGGTGAAGGCAAGAGAGGTTGTCAAACATGTGGGACAACTTCTTCAGATGGAGATAAAATAGGCTGTGGGTCTCTGGTATGAAAGGAGCAAGTGAAGGGAATGCCTGAGATCATGGAGGAGGGAGGTGAATACAGAATTATTATTTAACCCTTCTGGTAACACTGGACCTAGAAAGCATCACATGTAAACCACTGGCTTCAAACAAATACCAGGTGCATAGTTGAGCTGTGCAGCTCATTATTTCCTGATTGCAAAAGAAGTTTAGACATTCATAGAAAGCTGTTAAACCTGTTCATGGAATAAAAATCCGCTGAACTATTAAAATATCTTCTTATCAGAGAGTCCCTGACAACACAACATGAAGGGATGAGTGAGTCTGAAGAAACTCTGAGTATGTATGTGTCCTGTTCTTTTGTCCTTCCTTAGCTCCATTGCTGGAAACGAGATAAAAGGCTGGAAATGCTCTTGGTCTCATGCAGAAAAACTGTTCTCCTGTTGAAGGGCAATCTCTGTTGTTCTGCTTTGTAATCTGTATGATATGCAAAGCCCACATGTGAATGTGTGTGGTAGCTGATGGCAGTTGCTGTGACCACAGTGGGGAGATGCTCAGACCAGGGCCACTTCTTCCCAGTCACAGTTCCCAGCCACGCTTCCTTATTGTGCCCTGTGGTGCTAATGAACCTGAGAAGAGAGAGGGGAATTCAGGCTGTCTGTTTCTTACCTGATTCCAGTAAATTTGTACTAAGAAGTGTTAAAATTATTTTTATGAAATGGGGAGACCAATATTTTGTGGTTTGGATAGATTTCTTTCCCCCATCCTGATTTAATTTATCTGGGCAGTCCAGTTTCAGTAATCCTCATCACTTCTTAGCTCCCTGTTTTATGTTGATGTTTATTCATGTTCTCCTACTTGTAAAATTCACCAGTTCGCTCTCCTTAATGTGTTGATACCAAAGTTCAGGGATGATATAAAAAAAACTGGAGGGAAACACGGTCATTTACTCCTTCTTGTCTTGTTTGTTTGCTTCAGAATTACTTGCACTGACACAAATAGACTTTCCTTGTGCACAGCAAGAGATAAGGTTGGGGTTTTCTGCTTTATTTGTTCTGTACCACACATATTTCCCCCACCCACTCACTCACTTGCTTTTGTACACGCTCACACAGAGATGTACTTGCATACTATAAGGTTTCAGAGAATTTCACTCAGCTTAGGAGAATGTGACCAATGTCTGGGATGAAAAGTTTATATTTTCAGCATCACCACTAAGTCATTTCCACTAATCTTACCATCACAGGTGGGTGTTTCTGGGAAGGGTGCTAAAGTACCTAACACTCAGCATTTAAGACAGTGAAATACAATTGGTGAAAGCAGTGCTATGAAGACATGGGGTGTGCCATGTTGTGACAAACTATTTGCTGCCTGCTCCGTTTAGTTCCCTGTTCAAAAGTAGAGAAGTGATTTAGCTAATAGGTGATGCAGTTGTCTGTGTTTATTTGACTATTTATTTCTGGAAAATGTTGGTATGGCTCATAGCTCTGCCTCATTGCTGTATCTTTGACTACTACTTCTCATATGGGAAGCTGCACACAGATAATTTGGGTGATTTTATGAATAAAGGGATTTTTCTGAGCTTGCTGCATTTTGCTATAGCATTCTCTTAAAGCTCTGTGTCTGTGCTGATAGATGAGTGCATCTGCAAGTTTCAAGATGTGTGGTTTCTGTGGGTGGAGTGGGATGAGTGTGGTGGGTTGAAAGAAGAGAAGAAGAAATGGCCTCCAGCATCAATAAAGTTTCTGGTGCTTCATGAATACATGTTCTCTTGCAGGTTCTTCTTTTTAAACACTGACCTCAGGAGAGGCTCTGCAGCATGAGAAGGTTATTATGGGACAGGACACCTTGAGTCCCTTGGGGTAAATTGCAACAGCATCTCAGATATCAGTTAAGTCCCTGTGTTCTGGTGAGAACAGTGGAGCTTGTTCTCACTGGTGTAGTATCTGAGCTGTCAAGTTTAATGAATTGTTACAAATAGTTTAATCTGCACTTGCAGGTGCTATTGAAACTGGGGTTGTTTGGTTTTATGTTTGTTTTTGGTTTTGTTTTTGGTTTTTTGTTTTTTTTGTGTTAAGAGAATTTTTTTACCTAGAAGAACAGTCTTTCTCAGTCTTTCTCAGGCACAATGGTTTAAATATGGAATAGTGGGATAGGTTTTGCTCATTAGAAAGCCTGATGCTGAATTCCATGTTCCCTTCTGCTAAACTTACCTCCTCCAGGATTTAAGACTCTGAGTTGCAGAGGATAAAACATAAGGCCCTGGTTAATTGCAAATAAATAGTGCCAGAAAAACATACAGATGGTACCTGAAGTTCATTTCTGAAGACTATCCAGTAAACTATATATAATCTTCATGAAAAGTTTGTAGAGTAAGGAGGAGAACAATTTTTTAATGTGGTTTCTTGCATTTGTAAAACAACAAAACAGCTAAAAAAGAAATAATAAATTAATACCCTCTGTCAGTGAAACTTCTTGTCTGGAAAAAAAGCAACCAGTATTTCTATTTGTTTACCTTAATAAAATTAATTAATTTAACAAGTTGGAAAAATTCAGCATTCTACAGGATACAGGTATAAATATCTGGCAAGTAGAGTGTATGTATTAAACTACATCTACTTAGCTAGTAAATATTTTGCTGCATTAGTTTGCTCATTCCCAAGCAATCAGTTGTGAACTCCAGTGTTGTAACGGGTCCACAGGGAACATTTGTGCTTTGGTTGGCACTTAGATTAAATTCATCAAATTATTTTTTTCCCTGTTCAAGGCTGACATTTCAGAATTTTTTTTAAAGGTTGTGTGCCAACTGCCAAAGTCAATTAATTAAATGGTAAATCTGAAATTTGTATAGGAAAACTATCATTCCCTTTTGCTGTGCGACCTTGGAAATGTGAACATTTAATCCACAAAACACATGGTTTACCAGAGGGTCCTGATCTGCTTGCACTGAAAGTAAAAGCAAAGCTTGCTGTTATGTTTTGGGAGATTAGGGATTACCTCAAGGATGGCATTTTACCCTGCGTTTTCCTTCTGATTTTGATACTTGGTAGTAATGACACTATCCTTTGAAATCCTGTTATGCTTGAGAGCTTAAAGTATTCAGCACTTAGGAGGAGGAAGCAGTGCAAATTGTGGACTCATTTTCCATATATTTGAGATACTGCAGATGAGGGTAGGAGGTACAGTCCCAGAATTTGCTGGCCAAAGAGCTCCATCTTAGATCTGTAAAGGAAATCTTAGAGGCAAAATTCAACAGATTTGATCATATTCCTACATAGCAGAAGTATTACAAATCTCTTCCCAAAACCCACACCTTCCAAGGAGTGTGTATATCCTCAATGTCAGCAAAGGCAGTCTGTTTTCAAAGACTGGACTGGATCTTGCTCTTTTGGCTCCTACTCTTTATGTCTCTTTTTGTACTTCTCATATCTTAGTTGAAGCATTGTCATCTCGAGGTGCTTGAAAATGAGTGCAATGTACTGACTGTTCTTCAGGTGTTAATTCTCTGTCATTAGTTTATATTGATTTGTGTTTGTTCATTTGTTCCCTACCTGAAAACTGGTGCAGATGAGTACCCTATATTTGGGGGCCTGTATATGCATGGACTAGAAACACAGCCCAAAACCAGTGTAAAACATAGTAAAAACAGTGAATAGGACAAATAGGTTTAGGCAGACCAGAAACATGACCCAGTACTCCTCTTCCTTTACCATTTGAAATGATTTAATTTCGTGTTTTGCTATGATTTTAAATTCAGGATTTTTTTTCAGCCTTCCTACCCCCCATTTGTTTAACAAAATTGCATGTTATTTCTTTAGGAAGATAAAAGATGCCTAAAAAGTTTGGCTTCCTGCAAATTCAGAAATTTATTAGGATTTGGTCCCTAATTTGACAGCTTGGCATGAAGGGGGCTACAGTTTAAAGAAAGGCACTGATTAGCCCTCAGTAGTAGGGAAAACTGGTGGAAACTGCTAGTGCCAAGGGTGTTTCTTAAATACTGGCCCTGTGGGTATGTAGGCATTATGCCTATTAAGATATAGGAAGCTAATTCTTAGGATTCATAATCTTGTGCCTTCTTCTACCCCTTTGCTTTATATAGTGAATATATACCAGTTATTTCTGTCAAAGCCTGAAGTGCAATTCTTGGAATTGTCCTGCCTGTCCAGATATAGGCCATTTTGCAGAAAGGAAATCTGATGTTTTCCTATGTTCCTCCTTGTAAAAGAGACTTACAGAGATGGTGGCCCAGAGGGACAAGTCACCTATGTATGAGCAGAAGTGGGAGTTCTTCAACTCTCCTTTTCTGAAATACTATTACTGTATTTAATCTTGGGGATATTTGATGTAAAGCATAAGGAAGAATGCCTTCAGGAAGAAGATAAATTAAGGATGCCAAGCTGTGGATAATGCTTGGAGTCAAAGCTATTTTGGGTTCCTGGGATCTTTATACTGTAAAATTGAAGCGTTTCTGTCTATGCCTAGAAGGAGAATCACTGAGATGACCAGGGAAGCTTTAGTCTTAACACTTGAAGAACTTCAGATGGTGCAAAGGCTAAGCAGTAGATGAGAGAAAAATTAGAATATTGAATTAGATACTATCTGAGGCATCTAAAGTGTTGGATTGGGTCTAATACTCAGCTGATGTGTGTCTAAATTTCCTTGCTGGAGGATGGATCTGTTGATATTTATCTCAGGACAATGTTGGGCAGTGAAATGCATCAAATGACCACTTATTGCAGTAATAACTGTAGCATGTATGGACTTACAGAGACAGAGCTGTGTTTTAAATGCCTTGTAAAATTTGGCAGAGGACAAATCTGTGAATGTTTCTAGGTGATCACTAGATTACCAAGTTTTCCTTAACCAATGGTGGTTATCTATATAGTTTCTGTGCAAAATGCCTGTGATATGTGAATCCAGATAATGAAACATGAAAGAACAAAACATCGTAGATTTCCCCCCCTCAGTGTTGTATCTCAGCATTGTCTCCATCAATAGCCTTGTCCGCAGGAAGTGTAAAGTTTCCTGCTATGATTGTTTGACTGCTGCCAATTATCAGATCGGCTTTTGGCAGCTTTCCCTCCTAACCTGCTGATTAGCTAATGTGTGGTTACTAATACAATATGGGGAACTGGTGTAAATGAAGAAGCAAAAGATTTATTAATTTCATGTGCTAATTACTGTTTGTAATATAATTATCAATATCGCAAAAAGAAATCCTGGCTTAAGAAATAGCCAGGTTTCTATGTCTTGTGAAATGAGGCAAAAGAATTTTGTGCAGTAAACAGGTATATTTTCCCCTTGATACATGCACATAATTTCCATTATATTCATAGGTTTCAAAGGCAGAAGAGAGATCATTAGAGCTTGGAGTCTAACTACTTATAAAACACAGGCTAGAGGTTTTCATCCAGGTATCCTTTACCCGAGTTAATAGAAAACAGGAGCCAGATTCTGGACTGGATGTACAGCAGTTTTACTCCACTAAGCTGAAATAATGGTGATTTATACCAGCTGAGAAATTGGCAGTAGACTTAAATGACAATGGATTCTTTTTTGCATAAACCTAAATGAAAATGGTCACTTATATTTTAATAGCTGTGTTGAAAGAGCCTTGCTGGGAGTGAGTTTTTGAAAAGTATTTTAAGCTTTAGAAGAAAATGAGGGCTTTTCCAAACCTTTATGGGATGATTGTGTTCCCTGATGTAATTTAAACTTGTCCCTTCACTGAAGAAAAGACATAAATTTAGCAGAAAAAAAAATTCTCTTTAAATTGAAACATGTGCCAAGAGTCTTATTTGTAATTAAATCATGCACTAGGATTTTAGTGGGAGAAGGGAGAACAAAATAATATAATAAAAGGCTGAATATTCTTAGAGCCAAGAGGAACTTGAACTCAAATGTTTAAAGATTAAAAATCTCAAGAGCTAAAAAGTAGTGTCTGATTTCTTTCATTAGGATGTATATTTGGCAAAACAAGTTGTCTCATTACTCTCTTTTGGAGCCATCTGTATGTGTGCGTGGATGATGTTATTATATTTATAGCAGATGCAGTCTTATCATTTAGGTACAGACAGAATCCTACCTGCTCAGAGCTACAGGATTTAAGAATGCACTCAGGCAATATTGACACAGACGGTGCCATAACACCCTGCAATCTACACAGAAAATGAGACTTTGTGCACACCAAAGTTGAATAAAAGAACTTCCTTCCTACTCCCCTAAAATGAGAGTGTTTAAAAGAAAATACCAGTGTGGGGAGAATATCCTTCAGATTCCCAGTAAATTTTTGTCAGTTCTATCTCAGGAGGAGGTGGTGGAGGCTTTTGTGCTTAGTGATGCAGAAATCTGTGGCTATCACATCAACACGTAGCATAAGTAGAAAGAAAGACAACTTATTAGAGCAGCTGCATATGTGGATGGTAAGCAGAGAGAATCTTGTCTCATTCGTATTCTCATTTATAATAAATCAGCTGCTGGTTTGGCTGATGAGCAGTTTGAGGTGCTTTATATTTGATGAAAAAAAACCTAAACAGAATACACATTTTAATACATTTCCCATATATTTTTTTCCTTAGTGTTTTTCTCCTTCAGTAATGGAAGTCTGCTTCAACATGTCACAGTGCATTTTGATGGCACTGTCAAATAGAGAAAAAACCTGATCATTTACTTCACAGGTAAACATCAGAAGACATAGTCTGAACCAAATGAACCCCAGCTTTTTCTCTTACTTTGCTTTAAGCAGAATTAGAGCACCTAATTCTTCCTTGAAAAGCAGGGTTTTCTTTTTGTCCCTTATCCAGAAGGTTGATTTAAGTGTTCCCCATCCTTGAGGATCCTCAGGTAACTCCATCATACCACTAAGCATTTGGAAACATCAGACTTGACTAAAAAGTTTGTAGCAACATCACGCCCTTCAGCCTGTTGCAGACATTAGTCTCATGAGGAACATGCACCTGCTGAACTGATCTTCAATAACATCTAGGCCGAAAGTTAATTCAGCACTACATAAGAAAACAGAAAAAAATTAACTGATTGTCTGTTTTATGCAGCCAGGCAAGAGCAAACATCTATCAACACTATCTTGAATACTCTCCCTTTATGAACATCAGACTGTTAGCTCATGTTAGATACTTCTGTAAAATGGATCCTCAGGGGTGAAACACTTGGAGCAGTGGCTTGTGAAGGAGAACAGACCTTTGCAGCACCGTACGAATAGGTGATGTACTGCAGCATGTAGAGCCCACTGATCCTTCTCATCCTGTCTCATCATTTCTGCCCAAAGGTGTGAGTAGAGTGTGCCAGCATATTTGCACTGTGATCCAAGGAGAGACAAGACAAAACAGGAGTTCCTTGCAGAAGCCAGGCAAGAGAGGCTCTGACTGAGGTCTGTACTGCGTATTGTGCAATTATGTGTTACTCTTTATGACCCTGTGTTTATTGCTTGGTTCAGTCCTACAGCTCTCAGACCACTACGCTGACTTCCAAGAAACTTAAAAAATATTATTTCCCAAAAGCTGAAGTTATGCTACTGTCACAGAAAAAGTAGCTGTCATCTATAGTCTTGTCAAGTTAAGTTCAACCTAAGTAACCATGACATTAAATCCGTACTGGACAAACTCACCAGTGAATAAAAAGGCTTATTCAGCCTAGTCATATATAAATATCAGTAATATAAAATTCTGACAATTGTAAGAGAATTGCATTCACAGAAGCTTTACACTTTCAGCCTGATGAAAGGTGATAAAACATCAGTCTGTATATAGTTCCATTTTGTCATTTGCTTGTGGAGTACTTCCTTCTCACACTAAAATTAAAATTTAAAAGACTTTCACTTTTGAGGAAAAGAGCATCATTCAAGAGAAATTATCCCTGGCAAATTAACAGATAAGGTCTGCCATGCTAACTCAAAAAGCAAGCAAAAGGTAAAAATTGAATCTCTTTATCACAGCTGAGTTATTTTTCTAAACTGGGGAAGATATATGGGATGGAATATATAGGACAGATTCTCTTACAGAAAGTGCTTTTAAACTTTAAAAGATCCATAACTAATATTGGGAATGGTTATAAATGACAGTTTTCTCTTTTAGATTATGTCGCATTTATTAAATTCTACCAGGATATTATGGAGACTCTCAAGGAATTAAAGTTATATTTATGATAAAAATATGGAGCTGCTTCTAAATAGCATTTTCATCATATTAACTGTTGCCTAGATAACAGGCGTATCTCCTCGAGCACCTCTTTTCTGGTTCAGCACTACAGCCTGCAAATTAATACAGTCATTGTAAGACAGCAAAGCTATATCACTTACCATTTCATTATTGTTCAAGTCAAAATCCATATTTTTTCAGTTTTCCCTAGGGTTACAAACCAGATAGGGAAACGTTATCATCTTGCAGAATAATCTCTCAAGACTCACTCTCTTTGGTGTTAAGAGGAGCTGTTAATCATATTACAATAATTTTCATATTAATAGGTCCCATGTAAAGACAGAGTTAATGCTCTCCTTCTACAGTCAATCCTCCAACATAGTTTTTTTATATACATATATGTGTGTGTGTGTGTGTGTGTGTATGTGTGTGTGTGTATATATATATATATATATATATATATATATATATATATATATATATATATATTTAAATCTGCTTGGAACTAGATTAGCAGAAAAGATATCACGTCCTACTCAGTATATGAATCAGGGTCAAATCAACAGCAAGCCTTTACATTTTTAATCAAAATGGCAATCTTTCATCCCTAAGAGAGTTAAATAATGTTTAAGTGAATAGCATGAATATGTTTTAGTGGCAAATGCATGGGAGAAATTACTGCAGCACACAGAAAACATTCCATGGAATATCTAGAAGATACTTTAGTCCTTACATGAGATGCTGTGATGCTAGCATGCATATCCACTCTAAATTAAAAATTATCTTTAGACCTGAATTTTGTTTTCTGAGGCCTTTATTTTTGTGATCTCAGATACTGTAATTTTCTGAAAGCTTCTTATATAATGTACATTTAATAATGTAATGTTAAACTCAGGGCTTTTTCTGGTATTTTTCCTTTTTTCCAATCTGCTGACCTGAGTAATATGGTCTGTTCAGAAGAAGTTGAATGAGAATTTAAGAAGCTGTCCAAGGAGTCAGGTGCTTGCCTAGTTTTGAGTAGCCTGAATGTGAAACAAAGGTGGGTCAGGTCTGCAGGGACTTGGGGGTGACCCAGCTCTACTCCCGCTCTGCCCCTGTGCTGCCCCGGCTCGCTGGGAAGCCTCTCTGTGTGCGAGCCCGAACACTGAGCTGGAGTCACGGATAATGAGCCCCATGGAGAGCAGAATGGAGACTGGAGCACGGTGCTGACTTAATGTGGCACTTTGGCTCCTGAAGCTGGTTGGCTTAGCCCAGGAAGGAGCCTGCTGTCACTTCCTCAGCAGTGTGAGAAGATGCTCCCTTGGTAAACCTTCACTGGCTGTCAGCATCCGCTCTCCTTTTGCTAAGCCCTTTTACCGTAATGATGCCATCTCTCTCTGTGTCCTTTATAATCCTCCTCTCTGTCATTCCCAGGGGGACTGATTAAAACCAGTGGAAAGCTCTCTTGGATTTTACTGGCTTTGGTACTCTTTCTCTGCTCCTTAATTTGCCTTTTTTTTTTTCTGTTTTTAACTGCTTTCAGTTTGGGCTCACTTCTGCTGTGTTCTAAACACCTCTCATCTTTCTCCACTTTTGTGTTTTTGTACTTTTATTCCTATTCCTGACCTGCTCGACAACTGTTAAATTACTCAGGCAGTGAGTAAAATGCAGATTAAAGAAGTGCTTTCAGCTTTGAGCTAAAATGTGTTGACAGGTCTCACAAGAGGCCTAAAAGAGACATGGGAGAGTGGCATCATTTTGGGAGAAGAAAAGCTAGAAAAATGACGCTCCTCAGATCTGAGGCCTCACCATGATTCCGTGGCAGTACTCCTGGCTGCCTTAATGAGGTCATGAAACCACTAGCAATGTGTAGAAACAATTTTAATTGGTGATAATTTTAACACTTGTTTAACAAAATTTAAGGCAGCTGGAATGGGTTTCTATCTGCAGTATAATGGTGTAAATCAAAAGTAATGTTATTCAAACTTATGTTCTTCTAGAATAGCAGCACTTTAACAGAAATCAGATTCTAAAGCACTCCTGAATTTCAGATATTATACTGTATTTCCATTTATAACCTGACATAATTCCCACACAGCATATGGTATTAATCTGGTGTAAACACCATGTTATGATGATACTCAAACACATACAGCTGACATGAAAATGTCTTCAAGTACAATATTTCCAAAAGCAATTATGTCTATATGGTTGGTAGTTAGCTTGTGTGAAGTTTTATTTCTTATTCATACATATATGAAGGTTCACAAGATGAAACATTATGTATAAAAAGGGATATATTTTCACTGTTTGCAAAAAAGTAGGAAAAAAATCAGTATTCTACTTATTTTGGCCTGTTGGGCTTTTGTAAGGAAATCTCACCTTCATGTGAACGACCTTCATGTGAACACAGGATTTTTACAGCGTTGTAATTTCCTTTTGTTTGCATTTGAGGCTAGATATATAGATGAATGCAAGGAATACAATGACACAAATTGAAACTGATGATATTTTGTTAGAGAAAATGCACTCTAAAATAAATATTTAGAGTAATTTTGCAATTCTCAGAGAAGGTAATACTCTTGATGTGTGAATGCCCCAGACATCAATCTCTGCTGGTAACCAAGCATTTTTCAGTGCTCTGATGAGAGGGGTGGGAGATCAGCGCCCCTTGTCCAGGCAGATGCACGTGTGAAATCCTTAAAAAATTGCTAAGATTGGAGTTGAGCCAATCATTTTGTTGAAAGGAGATAAAGAAAAGCATGTCTTCTGAAAAGTAAATGCTTATGGATGGTAATATTTTTGCTTGAATGCTTGCCAGTAGGGACAGATTTACAGGTAATGTAACTTTTCTAGTGCCATCTCACCCTTTCGAGATAAAATTATTCATTAGGATGAAGAGTAGCTTTTTCACAGATTGCTTCTAACTCCACCTGATACCTAGAGTTTCAAAATTTTTAGCCTTTCCTAGCCCCTCTTTCTTCCTGAGGATCCTTTCTTAAATATATTCCTAAAAAAAAGAAAATAAGACAACCTCAGTGTCACATTCTCATAACAAAAAGGAACTGCAAAAAACTGCTTAACAACCAGCTCTGTCCTCGTTAGCTTTAGTATAAATCTGCAACGACTTTATTTTTGTTACTTCATACTGGCACTACAGTGAATAACAGTAGGTTAGGTTGTTGATGGCATTGTAAAATGAGCATTTCCATCTCATCCCTATTACCCAAAACAATATCTTAGTTTTAAAAGAGATGGCTAAAAAATTTGCAATGGGACAAGAATAAATCTGGAATATCTCCACTGAAAATTTACGCCAGTGTGACCAGGAATTGAATTTAGCCCACTTTGTTGAATTCCTTTTAATGGTTTCTGCACGTTCAAGCATCCACCAGAGATTAGATGGAGGCAGCAGACTCGCTGCTATCTGCGATGCAGGCAGGACAGCCGGGGTGAAAGGGTAACGCATTATCACACTGCGCCACCTGGCCCATCCAACACAATTTGAGCAACCATAATTGTATTGATTACTTCTTGTGCTCATGACTAATGACCTCTAGCTGCAACCTTGCATTTTCTAAATCTTTTATATTCTGATTTAATAATAAGATTTGATTAAAAATTGCCATTAGCCAATGCCAATGATTAGTCAGCAAGACTCAATGCCGCCAAGTTCCAATGAGTTTCATTATTCTGGAATTAAAAAGCACAGAGAACTTCTCTGGGTTAATAATACAATGATTCTGTCTCAATCAAGAATGAAAGAAAACAGCTCTAATATACAAATGCAGCAAAATGTGTGGCTATTACTAATAGCCACATTTTACAGAGAAGTATTTGAAGAATAAAAGGGACTTTGTCACAGATGGTGGGGACAGTTTGCTTTTGCTTTTTATATTTGATTGGAAAGCCAGTGTCAGATGGTGTGTGAGGGGGCATTTTCCTAAGAAAAGACATTCCCTTTGGTGCAACAAGAATGTGGGGCTTATTCAATTTCTCCATGAGAATCCCCACCACAACAAAAGAAGGCAAACTGTATGTCAGCAAAAATGGACTGTGATGGCTTTAGAAAATGATGACAGATTTGTACAGGTTATTTATCTGCTGAAAATATATTTTACTATGTGTTTTTTTTTGCATTAAAAAAATTGTGACATTATTTAAAAAGACATATTGTCACATCTTTCACAGAAAATAAAAAAGTCTGCCATCTGCTTTCAAGAAGGTAAGATATTTAAACCTATACTAATTTTTAGACATGTAGCTAAATCCTGTTGAAGAATGTTAGGCTAAGGAGAGACTTAAGCATATATCTAAGAGCTCTTCTGGATCCAAATAGGCTTTGGTGTTTCTGTATTTGGGGTGTGATAGAGGAGATGCTCTGTGGGGTGAACATCTGCTATGGGATGTGATGTTCCCTCAGATCTCATTGACCCTGACTGAGAACTGGGTGACACTGAAGTCAATGAGAGCTGAGAGCACTCAGCACCTTTCAGGTTCAGGTCTCTAAATAATAAAAGACTCTTGAGACACAGTAAAAGCATTTCCTGCCTGTCACATGGGAGCAGGAAAGCTGTCCTGTCTCACTTTCATCCTCCAGAAAACATGCCATGCCCCAAACATGAGTCCCATAAGATTTTTAAGGCATTTGAATAAAGAAATACTTTTAAAAAATACTTCTCACATAAAATCTTGTATTGGGTTTTCATGCCAAGGTTTTGGTAGAGGGGGAGGCTACAGAGGTGGCTTCTGTGAGAAGCTGCCAGAAGCTACCCCATGTCTGGCAGAGCCAATGACAGCTGTCTTCAAGACAGACCCACTGCTGGCCAAGGTTGAGCCCATCAGTGATGGTGGTGAAGTCTCATGGATGACATAGTCAAGAAGTGGGAGAAAACCCCACCAAACTGGGGTGCAACAGCTGCTGGAGGAAGGGGTGAGAATATGTGAGAGGAGCTACCCAACATACCCCAAGGTGAGTGCAGAAGGAGGGGATGGGCTTCTCTAGGTGCCAGAGCTGAGTGAGAAAGGCTGTGCCCCTGCAGCCCGTGGACGTTCAGGATGGAGCACAGATCCACCTGCGGCTCATGGAAAAGAAGGGGATGCCTGAAGGAGGGTGTGACCCTGTGGGAAGCCTGAACTGGAGCAGACTCCTGCATCCCTGTGGAGAGAGGAGTCCATGCTGGAGCAGGTTTGCTGTCAGGACTTGGGACCCTGTGGGGTACAGTCTGGAGCAGCCTGTTCCTGAAGGTGTGCATGCCATGAAAGGGACCCAAGCTGGAGCTGTTCATGAGGAACTGTAGTCCATGGGAAAGACTCACATTGGAGAAGTTTGTGGGGACTCTCTCCTGTGGGGTGGACCTCATGCTGGAGCAGTGAAAGCGCATGAGGAGTCTGCCTGCTGAGGAGGAAGGGGCAGAAAGGACACCATGGGATGAACTGACCACAGCCCCATTCCCCCTCCCACTATGCTGTTGGGATGGAGGAGGCAGAGAAATCAGGAGAGAAGCTGATCCTTGGAAAAAGGGAGGGTTGGTAGAAAGGCATTATAAGATATGGGTTTATTTCTCCATGGTTTGATTTATAATAAATTAAACTTATTTCCCCAAGTGCAGTCTGTTTTGCCAATGATGGTCACTTGTGAGTGATTTCTCACTGCCCTTACCTTGACCCATGAGTCTTTCATATAATTTCTCTCCTTTGCCCAGCTGAGGAGGGCAGTGATAAAGCAGATTTGGTGGGCATCTGGCACCCGGCCAAGGTCAATCCACCATAAATCTTTTGTTACTTTCAGGAACATAATTTTAAAATATTTTTTAATAAAGTTTGCTGTTGGCAACTGATGTTTTGCTGGCTTATTATAAATGCCTTTAAAATGTTTCCATTAATTAAGGCTTCTTTTATGGACTACATTCATTTAGTAAAATTGCAGAAAGAAGTGCTGCCGACACATCTGCTATTGACTTCTGTTTGCCTGACCATTTTATACCCACGTGAATAGCACGGTGGGGAGAGAAAGCCTGTGAAAGAGAATGATAGAAAGTGGTGAATTCTCCAGCAAAACATGGAGGTCAGGAGAGACTCAGCTGATTATATACTCATGTTTTCCAGAATTTCATGAGGAGAGTGGAAAGTTGGTTAAACTCTGGTTACAATAGAATAGCGTTCTTAAAACATACTTTCTTAAAATATACGTGAAATACTCAGAAAATAAAAATGCATAAAATGTCACTTTGAATATATGAGATTGTGTTTTGTGGGATCAGGCAGGAAGGAGGTTGATCTGATCATCTCTGTATTAACTTACCGAGGTTTTTATACACCCTCAGCTGACAGCATTACTAGCCAGATTATAATTATAATTACCTTGGCTTCATCTCAGTGTTTATCTGCCATGACACCCACCCAGCCACCTGCCTGCTATTAATTCATTCAACACTAACTTCATCTTTTTTTCCTTTTATCTTGTTTTTTCCTGTTATCCTTACTTTAAAAAATGTGCCCGTTATTAGAAACAAAATAACACAATATTTGTTTGTCCATGACATCACATATTCCTTTGTTTAAAAAAAGAGAAAAAACAATCCAGAATTCTTCAGATTATAAAAATAACCTGTTTGTATTTTATAGTGAAAACTGGAAAGATCTGGCATTTGACTCAAAAACTCAGAACAGCTGATAATCTTCTTTAAATTGAATCTTTTTTTTTCATCCATAATGCTGCCAGATATTCAAATAAGAGGAAATTCATGACAAAGGGCAATAAGCACGATACACAGTTGGCTTGTAGGATCCACCGTGGGTGCAGTTCTGTATGAGTGTTGGATATTTGTTGCTGTTGTTGCTCCTGAGGTGTTGAAGTTTTTTATTTGTTCTGACAGAAAATTGAATGTCCAACTCTCCTGTAAAATGATGCTTAAAAAAAGAAAAAAAAACAGTAAAACTTGAAAGAACAGCCATGCCCACAGTGCTTGAAGCCTTGGAAAGACTTAACACTGCATTCTGCTATGCTGTTTATGGGACAGAATGCACTTCTCCTCAGTATGCCAGGAACTGTGAACTGGTGCTGTTGTTTGGATGTTTGGTGAGTGGTAGATTGAAGAACACACTGTAATGTGTCAGAGGAAGCTAATTATAATAATGGCTTGGGGGTCAGGTAAATGCTTCACTATTTATCTGACCCAACCACTGTTTATTATACTCCTTATGTCAACACATTTTTACAGAGTGAAAATTAGCAACTAATTAATTTAATTTCAGGAGTTAATGCCACTGTAAGGAAAAAAGAGCAAGGTTTTATTGAACAGTGATGTTTCTAGAAGAAAGCATTGTAAACATTGACGTGAAGGGTCTTTAAAAGCAGCTTTGAACTGAATAATGTAAAGGTCTGATTCTGCGATTATTCATCAAGCATGAGTTCATCGAACTGTGCTTAAGTATCTGGTCAAGTCTTGTTCAAATCAAAAGCAACTGTTTAAATGCTTTCTGCACTGGGGTCTTAGACCCTGCTCAAGCAACATTTCTGACTTTTCTGAGCCTGCTTCCCTGGGAAACTGTGTCAGGGTGAAGGCCTAATTGCCTGTATTCCTCTCTCATCTGTTGATACTCCTTTTTCCAGTGGCATTTTTGCTCTCTATCTCTGTCAGAGAGTTTGGAAATGTCAGAATCTAAGACACTACTCAGACCTCTGTACAAGTTTTGGGGGCACAGGTCAAGCAAAAAGTGAAGGAAGGGAATTTTCTGAGGGTGTGTTATTGCTTATTATATTTTTCAGCTTCCCAAATTAGGCAAGCTACTCTTTAGCATTGGTTCCTAATGTGTTTCAGTCAACGCATTCTTCCCTTAGCATAAACCACAAAGATGCAGCAACACCATGAGTATATGGAGACAATAATTATTTTCATTTTTCCAGTCATTTTAATGTGGAGATTTGAAGTGCTTTAGGACCCATTGGAGCTGGATATTTTTCCATCTTTCCTTCTTCTATCTTTTTTTTTTTTTTTCCCATTGCCTTTCCCATCTTTCCTCTCCCCTGTCCTTGTATTGTTAGATGAGGTCAGTATGGAGAAGCTTAGGCACACTTTTCCCAGGTTCTGGATGATTTCTTTGCTTTCACTCCAAGCTGTGTGGGACAATGAAATCTCCTCTTCCCCTGAAGGCCATAAAGCAGCCTGAGTGTGTCCCAGCTGGATTCCCATTCTTAGTGAGAGAAGGTCCAGGGCTCCAAAGAACACTGCAGGCTGCAGCTGCTGATAGTTTTCTACAGTTAAAGTAGCCAGCCCCAGAAGATGCAAAAAATCTGTGGCAGAGCTTAGAAAACTACCCAGATCTTAGCTGCTCTTCCTAGACATTAAACAGCTTTTGCTCTCAATGGGCAATCAAAGATTGCTACGATTTTTATATTATCTTTTAAAATTCTGGACCACTGCATGCAGGAATCATTATTTTTAGACTTACTTTTTCTAATGATAAATTCATGGAATATTTTAATAGTTGCAATTATCAGAACACAGCTATCAGTCTAAGATTTTATTCAGCCCTGTGCTGATTTGGCACTGTGGCTGGTCTGGCTCTGTCTTCAAAGTCATCTTTTGTGTCAGATAGAAACTGCTACAAGGGAAGTATGTGCAGCTACAGCTTTCACCAAGGCATTGACAGCTCTGAGGCTGGGGACCAAGAGGGCAATGCATAGGTCTTATGATCTTCCTCATCTCATTGAAAAAGGTCACAGAAGTCATCGTATTGTCTGCAGAACATTCCCTATGAGCAATGCACCTTTTGTACTGCAGAGATGCTGCTATTTTTGAAGCCACAGTCCATGTGGAACACAAATCTTTCTTTAGCATGTATATCAATGCATCACAAATGACCTCAGGGGACAGGGAGAGGCTTCCTGTTCAGTTCAGTATTTCAACAAAATATTCTAAATCAGACTAATGTAAAATAGGCAGGAAAATTCTTTGCTTGATTTTGTTCCTTCTTTCCAAAAGCAAGTCAAGGAGGAGAGGCATGGAGATCTTTGATTGTGATCAGCAAATGTACTTTTTTCTTATAAAGAGATATAATAATAAGAACAAGATTGATATAATGAAAACCTCTGGATTTTTTCTATATTGAAAAGATCATCAGGTTAAAATGGGTTGGGGAAGATGGGGCTGTAGGGCCAGCACAGAATATCATGGACTATGTGTTTTAGGGGAGGGCTTTGAATGTGTCCCATGTCCTCTGCTTTTTACTCCATGGGCCTTGTACAAAATCTGTATTGTAAAAAGATCACTTTGTGCAAAGTATGAAGGATTTCATGCAGTATATAATACTGTTGTACAAGAAGTATCTGCAAAAGGGTCACCTGCCTAACAGACAAATATTCCATTATATGCTTTATAGGGATAGAAAATGGCTCTTCATTTCACATATGGATGGAAGTTACAAATGAAAAAGGTGTTAAAAATGTGCAGTCAGATGTGTTCAAAAGTATTTTCTTCTGCACTGTCAGAAAACAGTGAAATATTGGTTTTTGAATCACAAATACTTTCCTGTTGACCTGTGCCCTTTGGAGACACTTGATGAATAGACCAACCCTCATCCTCCATGGGTATTTTCTGTGTCTCACTGTAGGTTTGCTAGCAAACGTCCCTGCCAACAACAGGTTTTTTGTCTTCAGACACTGGCCCTGACCCCTGGCTGATGCAAAAATCCTAGTCCTGCTAATCACCTGCACTGCACCTGAAGGAGAGGAGTGAGCTTCCTGGAGGCCTGATCCTGCAATGCCATCACATCACAACCAAAAGCGATGATCAAAAATGACTGTTTAGTTCTGTCTCTTCATCACTGAATGAACACCATGAAGACTCAATAAGGCTGAGCTTTGTTACTAGGCTTGTTTGATCATCAATATGTGAATACTCAGAGGTGTGAATAAACCCAATATGGGAGGAAAAAACCTCACCAAACAAATTATATTTCATGCCTAAAACATGCTTGCTGTTTTTAAGATAAGCATTATGAACTTTCTTTACAGGATTTAAAATCCATTTAACATTTGGTGTCTATTTACACAGAAACCAGAAGAAAAGCCCTTGAACTTTTTCTGATTTCTGTGGCTTTTCTACAGTCTCTAAATTTTGTTTATGAGTAGTTCACTTTATCAGTCCTTATTTCATTAATAATATAATTTTTGCTGTCACTTTTTTGCATTGTGAGCTTCTGGAAAGCATGGACTTTTTCTGTCGTGGTATTGGAAGACATATAAGATGCACAATTGAGTATGAACCTTCAGGCCTGACTAGAATAGAAACAAATAATAGTAAATTATTTTTAGCCATTGTTTTACGCTGTGGGAAAATGTGCAGGAAAAAAAAAATGTGCTAAACTGACTTGTTAAAGCACTGGAAATTGACCCAGACAAAGTTCTCAAAATCAAGATAAGCCACGGCTGTTGCTGGTTACTTCTTAATTAACTAACTGAAGCATACACAGACAATAAAATCTAACTTTTGCAAGGCAAATAACCCTGGACTTTTATGGATGTCAATAAAATGAATGTTGTCTGGAAGATATTCATTAACCAAGGGAAGATGTCTGTAGAGGCTATGGTCCAGAAAGTTGGTGAATTTAATGACACAGGCACAGAAGATTGTGTAATAAAGTGAGTGTAGACAGTAAAAGAAAAGAAGTAGCGTTTCTTCAGTGTGAATATGTTTCATTAAGCCAGCAGTAAATTGCGTGGACTTTTATTGTTTCTGGTCTACATTAGCCAGGGTCTGTCTAATGTTAGTGGGTCTACCCATTCACTTCCAGAACAGTAAGACTGGTTTACTGTTCATCACAAGCCAAGGGGTAGATGACTAAAATACAGTGGATGCCTACTGTGCATGTGGGAAGGTGAAGAAAATCATTTGTGAAACAGCAAGATCTCACGTATGTCTAATACCCCCTTTTTCCTGTTTGTAATTACATCCTTAAACAAGAAAAATAGAAATGCTAACCTTTTCAGATGTGGTTTATTCCTACCCTGATAATGTTTTCCATGCAGTTTGGAAACATCTTCATGCTGTGACAGGTTAAGAGGAGAGAAGGAGGGAGGGAGGGAAAGAGGGAGGGAAGGAAAAGAAGGAAGGAAGGAAGGAAGGAAGGAAGGAAGGAAGGAAGGAAGGAAGGAAGGAAGGAAGGAAGGAAGGAAGGAAGGAAGGAAGGAAGGAAGGAAGGAAGGAAGGAAGGAAGGAAGGAAGGAAGGAAGGAAGGAAGGAAGGAAGGAAGGAAGGAAGGAAGGAAGGAAGGAAGGAAGTTAGTTTCTGGACAAAAAAAGGATCAGCATAAGGAGAAAAATGACAGCGTAGTCAAGAGCAGCATCATGTATATCCACTCTGATGTCACCTGTGCCCCTGCTCTTTGTCAAACCATGAGGGGGCTGGTGACCTCCCCAGTACTGGCTGCCTTTTAGAAACCTTCATGGTATCCTGAAGCAATATGATGACTAAATCTATTTCTTCAGGGTGTAGCCGCTTTGTGATTTGATAGGTCTTCAAGTGATACATGACGACCATATGATTTAATATGTTCCAGTGGCTATGTGGCTGTTGTGCCAGAATAATGGTTATATCTGGCTCTTTTTGCTTATTCTTGCCCGAAGACCTCTTTGTTCTTTGCAGAGGGTGCAACATTTTAACTTCTTTTTCCAGTTTCATTGTGAGGTAAGCCAGTAGCAGAGCTGCGATGAGAACCAACATCTCATGAATTTCATCATCACCACCACCTTCAGTGTCTCTTGTTGCTTCCCAGTTGTTCGCTGAGATGCTGGTCCGTGCTTCCTTGTATGGACCAAGTAATTTTTTAGATCAAAAAATGTCTGGATCCCAGACTCTTCAGTTCTTAGTTACCTGGTGCCTCATGTGTCATGGAAAAAAGATAGTTTGGCATACCATTGTGTAACCATCCATTTTGCCTCCAAATAAAATGAAAAAAGGCTGGAAAAAGCCCAAGAAGATAAAATAAATTCAAAATATGGGTTAATGGTCACCAATAGATGTGATATGCTTAGTGTTTGAGCTTACATCTTTGTATCTTTAGATAAAAAGATCCCACAATAAATATGCACATGAAAGGCATATAGGTACTGGGATAGTAGAGAAAACAATTAAAATTAATTAATTTTATAATTAACTGATTAATTTATTATATATTTTTAAAGTCTTCCCAATCTATTTTACCTTCTCTGGTAAATGGACAATATGTGGCAGAATTTGGGGACTACGGGAAAGTACATTCTGCATTGGATGACAAAAGCCTTGTGTGAATTTTCAGCTGAAACATGCAGAACTATGGAACAGTTAAAAGAATGTTAAATTTTTTCCCTAGTTCTTATCTGGGGAGTTTTGTGTCTAGGCTGTCAAACAATCATTTAAAATCATACGTTATCCTTTTGATGGCAAAGTGGGAACTAGTTCAGCTTAAGCTTTGCATCACAGGATCACTAAAGTTATGCATCCAAAAAAATGAGAAAACAATAACACTTACTTCAGCACTGAAAAACTGTTTGGCTATTTCTTTTTTACAACTCCACAGCTGTTCTACTACCTGTGATTGGAGTGCCAAGATGAATACTTGTTTTAATCGGGGTGGGTAAACATTGATGGCAATTGTATAATATTCTGAAAGAGCAGAGAGAATGTTTTAGTTACTATAGTAGGTCAGATTTAGGATCTGCTACTGAAATAGTACTGTGCACATGAGTAACTGCTCTTTTGGTGTGACTCAGTTGCAATTGTTTAGCTCTGATAACCCTAATATTTACAGTTTCGAAGCCTTTCTGGGATCTCTTATTTTTACACTGGACATACAAAACTTCTTTAATAAATCTTGACTGCAGGCATGAGATGCTCTTCAGGCTGTCTACAGTGGTGTCCAGTTTGGTGGCTGTGGCTGCTGTTTCCCCATGAGTTAACAGAGACTCCGGGTGTGACAGCGGTAAGCAATGATGCCTCACCAAACCCTTTAAAGGCAGATGCTCTATATGCTCTGGCATTTGAAATTCTGCTACAGGCTACCTGAATTTGGTCACATTTCCTTCCTTGATACAAATGGAAATGAGCATGCATCATAACTGTGGTTTTGGAACTGACATATTTGAAAGAATTTATTGAAAATACACTAAAAATATGATTAACTATATTTTGACATGAAGAACTAAAACCACAGAAAACTCTTGTTCAGTTTTCTCCAATCATTTGTCCAAGCCACTGATTCAAGGAGAAAAGATTATCCTTTGCTCTCCTCAGCCTCTAAGGAATTAATATTATTTTTTAGTTAATAGCTGAAGCACCAGTGCAAATGTGAGTTGTGTCCCTGCATGTATTAGGATATAAATACCTGTCCTTTCTCTCTCCTTGGGGTCACTCTATTTTAAGAGGCAATGGTAAATTTAACATCCAAGCTATCATGGGTGGAAGACAAAACACAGATGAAGAAAAGTCTTCCAATTTTTCTTTCTTAAAGTTAAATTTTCTGGGGTTTTTTTGTAATGAAGCTGAAAATGAAAGAATTGCACCTCAACCATTGGAATAGAAGCCACACTCAGAGCAAGACATAGAGCACTGACATGTGCTAGCTACACAAACAACTCTCATTCTTCTTGGTTTAGCCTCTTTATCCTAAGCTGGAGGCAAAAAAAGGAATAATAGAATACATGCAGAAAATTAAAAGAACTTCCAAATTAATTCTTGGTCAGATAAATGGATTATCACTTAGCCCAAATTGTGTTTGTGTGAAAGATCTCACTAAGTCATAGGTGAGGTTTACAGTGATATATCTTCAGCATTTTGAGGCTACTTTGCCTTCTTTGAAAGGTGAGATATTTTGAGTGATAATGTTGTTTCTTATTTAAACAAAAAAAATCTTATTCTGCACTTTTAAATCTTTGCTTCTTAGTGAAACTCTTGAATGCATATTGATTCTCTTGCTTTTCTCAGAGACAAAGGTGTTCTTGTTCCCTGAAGCTGAAACAATTGTTCAGTAACAGTGATGGTCTCAGGAATAGAAACTGAAATGGGTATTTAAAGACAGGTATGTATCTTTTATCAGATCAGTGGTTTTTTAGGCCATAACTGGAACTTCTGGCTGTAGCAACTTTGCACCCCAGTTCAGGATGTATCTGGATTCTTTGGCTGCTGTTGTGAGACAGAGGAGATCTTCATATTAACCACTTTATTTTAAAGTAAAGAGCTCTGCAAGCTCTTCAGGCTTTTCCTGCCACTTGTCATTGCCTTTTTCTTTTCCTATACCTTTCCTAAAGCACAGATCATCTCCTCAGACCCTAGTGCTGACACCACTGAATTTTGGTAGTATACATAGCCACTTTTTTATTCTTTATTACAGAACATGTAAGTATTATCTCTGTTGTTTTCCAAAGAGCTTTAACATTGTGAGATTATAACATTTACTATAAACACTGTGAGAATTCAGCATTAATTTTTGATCCAGGACTGATGACAGTTATTTCTGTACAATTTTATACAAGAAACTCAAATCACTATTACATTTCACATTGACCATCATGTGTCTCTTCAGTGATCCACATTTAGTTTGTCTAAGGTACCCACCCGTAACTAATACATATCATTAACCTGTCTGTCCTTTGAAGTTTTGTCTCCATAACTGGTCAATTATTTTCTTGATAAGAAAATCTAGATGCTTTACATTAAAATAAAAATGAAATAAAAATTTTAACCTTTTCAGATTATATAGCCATCACCTATTAGCAAATATATTATCTTTCAAAACCCAAAGAACTGTGCTTTATTTATCAACACACATTTAAAAATAATTGGGACTGAAATGTTCTCCTTAGTTCATACCTTTAGGGACACATCTGCATCTTGACCTCACTATATCTTTTTCTATATTGAGTTAGTTTTGATGTTTTAATAGGCACAATATTAAAACTTCACACTGTGACATAATATTTTGCCTTCAATTTCATACACATAGGCAACACAAGGGATTGTTTGTTATCTTCCATGTGTAAGAACAAGTGCAGCATAAGATAAAGCTGGAAGCAAAAGGCTTAGGTAGTAAAACATGTTTTCTCCCTTCTGTTTTTATGAAGTTACAGGAAAAATATACAAGTTGTTTGTTTGTTAGGTTTCCAAGCTGCCAATAGGTACAGTAAAGAAAACAAAAAAAAAATCAAATTTCTGACAGGTGCAGAAAGAGAGACTCTGAGGCAAACTTTGACTCCCCAGGGTATTTAAAAAATTTTCCTCTTGCCAGACTCAAAATAAAATTCAATCTCCTTGTCCAAGAAAATAAACAGTTCTTTTGACTTGCTAGATATCAGGGCTTGTCTTGGAGATTTTATGAGATTCATGTAGATGAAATTCAGGTTTTTTGTTTTTTGTTTTTTTTTTTTTTTTACCATAGATTTTGTATGGAAGCAATAAGTTGTAGGAGAAAGATAACATCACATCTTTAATATATGACATCTGATTTACACTGAGGAAGCAAGCTCCAGCAAGAATGTTTCACTTCTTTGTTCATCCCCTGTTGTCTTGGTTGGTGCTTTTTCCTATCTTCCAGTCCCTTCTCAAATAGCCTTTCCTTCCAAATAACGTCTGGAAAAAATTCCAGTTCAAACAAAACTGCCTAAAAATGTGTGATTTATGTGAATATCTGGGGATGTGATGGAGCAATGGAGATGAGGTGAATCTGATTGTCACCTGCATGAGAAATAGTCCCAAAATAGTCCCAACACTACCTTGATGGATGACTTGGCCATCTATTGCCCAGCTGTACCCATAGGAGGAACCCCAGTTTAGGTGACAGTAAGTTGTGTTTGTGTGTCCCTTTCTGGTAGTTTGTGCTGGGAAGGGATGTGCTGCTGACTTGGAGTGGTAGTAGGATCTCCCCTGCAGTTTGGTGGAGCCCACTTAGCTCCAGTTGTCTGATTTGTCTGACCCCGTATATGCAGCATGGCTCAGGAGCCCTCCAGATGGCCACCCCAATCCTGTTTGCCTCAACTAATATCCTAGTAAGGTCATAATTGCACTCACTCTGTTTTAAAACTCAGTTTTGAGGAGGTATTCCTGGTTCTATCTCAGACTCATAAATTAAATTGAAATCAGTCACATTTATGACTGGTTGTTAAAAAGCTGTAAGTGTTATGAATTTATGACACTGTGCTCATGTTCAGCTGTTCACTGCTTCTGCTTCTAGGTCTTTTTGTCCTATGTGGGATAAAATTTATATTTGTGGGTGAGATCATTATAAATCTTTTATGTACCACAAGTGCAATTTTAAATGTTTGCAGGCATGGAGAAATGTGCCCATGAGACATCAACTGTATTTCATGGGTTATTGCTTCATAGACCTAACAAAAAAACCCAAAAAGAGCTGTGCAACTAGTACACACTCACACACCTTCTTAAGTTTGCATGTTTGACCTTTAAAAGGTGGTAGGAAGCATGAAATGTGCAACTTAGGAAATAAAATGCTACATGGTTCATATTGTATTTGGATGCCAGCTTGCCATGCTAATTTTCTTTCTTTAGCAAAAAACACCTTTCTGAGAAGACTTGCCCATGTCTAATCCTTCAAGGTTTCTTGCTGATTCCAGTGACAATTGAACAGTTTTCTCACACCTCTGCATAAATCACTGATGAAACAGAGGCCAGCAATAATGAATGCAGGGCTCACACTTGATGCAAGTCTATTGCTGAGGTCTGTAGCCTTCAATCTGCAATCTTCAATCTGAGTTTGCCTTCACACTTCTTATAGATTATGTATTCAAAGGTACAGAGAAATATAGTTTTCAAAAAAAAAGGTCTTTTTGGGGGTGGAAAGATGGATGGGATGGATATGTGACCTGATAATAGGGGACACGCTGTGAGCTATGTTTTCAGTGTGGCATTAATTTAAAAGAGCACTTGGGAAAAATATGCTTTAATATAAAGCACTGTATTGAGAGCTGGGAAGCCTAGGGTTTCTTAACTTTGTAGCAGGACTCCCAGAACAAATAACTTCATTTCTCTGTGGCTTACCTAGTCATCTGTTTACCAGGGGAAATTATGTTGGAGGGGCTTTCTCTCCTTGCCCAGTTGTCAATTACCCATAGCATACTCTGGCAGGTGTGAGCACTTTTCTGCTTCTTGGTCTGAATCCCAGCCTGCCACCATTGTCCATGCTGAGCAAAGCTGCGGAGAGCCATGCTGTAACAGGCATCTCCACAGTGCCTCTGTACCATGATTCAGTGTGAGCATCTACAGAATGCATCTACAATGGCTTCATCTTGTTACTCACCTCACTTGCTCATTTCGGACAAAACTACTTGACACTGAGACTGCCCCTCACTGTATGTTGCTGCTTTAGATACCCATTGTAAACATAAAAAGTGAAGATAAGTTTCCAAGGTCTTTGTGATATGATAAATTTGGAATTGTAAAGTGTCAACTAACTCTAGGGAATATTTTTTCATGCTTCACCTATGAATTTCCTTTATATTTTATTGGATATTTGGTAATTTCCTTACTGCTTTCCTTTGTTTAACAATCTATGTAATCTCTTTAGTTTCATGATCATTTTACCTCATGTATTACCTCATTGTATTAATCTTATTGTATTACCTCATTTTACCTCATTGTATTAGAGTGATTAAGAAACATACATTCCATTGTCCCTGTCCCCTGATTTGGGGAAATTAATTTTGTTGAAGAGATGTCAAGAAGGCAGTGAGATTGTTACCTCCATCAATATTAGCACAAATGTGCTTGTAAATGTTTCAATGCATACGTGCATTCTTTGAACATATTAACAGCACAACATAACTACTGAATATTCAGGAAGTACAAAGTAATTGCATCCATGGTTTCTATTTTAACAAATAGGCACAACCTTTTTTGATGTAACATTCATCTATGCATCTTCATAGTATGCATCAAAATACACTTGGATTGTTTATGATTGATGTGGTCATCCTCTTATGGATCCTGTGGGGTAGATAGAAATAGAAATGTAGGGCAGGAGTCTCCATTATTGTGCAGCTGCTTTTCTCTGCAATGTCAGCATAAATTCACATGAAAGCTGGAGGATCTGGCTCAGCACAAATGTAATTCTGAGATGATGAGCTGCTGTGGGGCACCTACAATCCTCTTCCTTAGTGTTGGCAAGATAACATCAGAGGTGGTTGTCCAAAGGGAGAAGACAATGGGGGAGGCAATGTAGTGTTTCACTCATACTCGTTCATGTTGACTATTGGTTGTGATTTTGGTTTACAGTGTGTTATGGCCAAACAGTAACTGGAGCAGCTTTTGGGCATTTCTAATAGAATGGAAAGCAAATGGCCTTTTCACACAGCAGCACCAAGTTAAGCAAGACTCAGATGTAGCCGGCCTGTAGGTGAGGTGAAGATGCTTTGAGGCCATAGCTCTGTATTCTAAAAAGCAGGTAGGTTTCTGGAGGCTCATGTTACTTTCCAGTAATACCCAGTATTGCTTTCGAATAGGGTTCATTACTACAGGCACACATTTCTGAAAAATACAAATAAAGTTATACCTGATTTCTGCTAGTGACCTAGGAGCCTGATCCCCACTTTTTGGTGAAGCTTAGGATCTTATCTTCTTAATTTTCAAAGCAGGGTTTATCTGTAGAACTTGGAATGTTAATGAGCTTAGGAGGTTCTGAAACTGTTGGCCTCCAAACTGAAAAATCTGTATCTTTCTGTAGTTGTGATACATGCTGTAAATGTCCAGATCCCAGGATCTGTTAACTTTCTGTTTTGTAAATATATGTATTAGATAAAAATTAAATACTAGATCTATTTCTGAAGTTAAGGAAGAATGGAGAAAAGAATTAGTGTTGCAATACTTCAGTGGAAGAAATATGGACATTGAAGAGTATTTTGTGCTCCATGACTTTTGAATATTTTGCATTAATTAGTTTTGTCTCTTCATATTTCTTTTCCTCAGTACAACCTGAATTCTTAACTAAAAAGTAATTAGGCTTTTAATGTGACTGTAAAGATTTTAACAAACACAAAGGCAACCACTGCTTTCCTTTATCAGAGCAACTCCTTTCCCTCCCTGCATTTTATGCAGTCTTTTAATCCCTCTAACATTCTCTAAGACAAGCTGACTACTGTCTCTGTGTACCTGAGGGATTGTGCAATGCAGACAGAGTTTTCTGCAGCTTTCTTTCGCTTCTGAAAAAAATCACAATCCACTTAATCTGACAAGTGAAACCTTTGATTACATGTTACCTACACAATACTGCTTCTTTTCATGTTAAGGCAGGGAAGGAAATAAATGCAGAAATGTGTCTGCTAAATTTCCAAGTTAGCAATCTGTTGAAGGAAACTGTGATCCTGACAGGTGCAAATGCTGGACTCTTGGGCTTAGGGAGTCTCATGAGCCTTTCAGAGGTTTTTCACCTCACTGATCCAACATAAACTTTAGTACTTAGGAAAAATCAAAACAAGTAAAATGTTTAATGTAGCACAATCTGGTACAGAGCAAAGAACAGGAAGAGAGAAAATCCATAATTTTACAATTTGTGCAATGATCATCATGGACACGAATCCCCACACTGTTTCCTTCCTCTTCCTGAGGGATAATTGCAGGTTTTGGTCCTTGACTAGCTTTTGAGGTTTGTACCACTGTACATCTCTCATAGTTAAAAAAAATACAATGCAAAATGAAGAGATATGCATACAATTATATCACATGAGGTGCAGCCTATCTGAAATGTTACTCTGTGCACATCTCTTGTCTTCATGTGCTAGTAGAAGCCCTGCTTGGAACTTTAGCTAACAGTGGACCAAAAAGGACAGAAAAAACCCAACTCAACACTGTTTCACTGTTTACCTTTAAAGTACAATCACTGATCAGCATCATCTCTCTAAAAAATGTGCTTGCACCACAGTCCTCAGCCTCAGCCATCAGGTTTCAGCCATGGTACCACAGAGACATGAATACAAGCTTGTAGAATCATTGTGTTTACTGATAATAACAGCAACAACAACAGCAATAATAACAGAAATAGCCTGCTCCTCTGAAAGGGCTTCTGAGATACTAGTCCAGTCCTGTGCATATCCAAAATTAGCTGGGAGATGTATATTTCTCCTCGCCACATATATTTGTGTGGCAAATATACTCATATAGTTTGTCACACATAAATACACAAATATCTGTCTCTCTACCTATCTGTATGACTTTTTTTCAGAAGTAAAAGAAAATTAATTGGGCCAATATACAACACAGAAATAGACCATCTTCCTGTATTAAGTAGAATAAATTATTGCTGAATGCCTAGGTTAATGTTCACTCTGAACTGGGGCCTGCACAGCTGGGATTCTCTGTGCTGTTTGATCTGCCCTTTCAAGCTCTGATGATCCCACTGAATTACATTTAATGGACACAGGGCTGAAGTACAAAAAAATGAGAGGCCTTGTTGTAAAACAATAGAGACAACTTAGCTCACATGCACACCTGTTCTTTGTACTTCATGAGAGACTCCTGATGTGGGCAAAAGATTTCATGAAGCACTCCCCTGGCATTGTTTGCTTGAACTTCAGAAGTACAACAGCCATTTTGAGGTAATTGGATTTACAGTTGCTACAGCTATGGATGAATTTTATGGGAGACATTTGTGCTCAGCTAGTCACAGGATGTGACACACCTGCACACCACGCTAGTAGAAAGAAAACTACTCTGAACACTTATTAGCTAGACATGTTGGAGTTAAACCAATTTATTTCACCCATGAAGGCTACTAAAGGCTTATGCAACTGCAGTAATGCTTCAAACTTTTCCTGTCCTGCAAGATAGCACTCAAAATTTACCCCAGCTGAAAAATGGGAATTTTATATTGTTGTTTTTTTGACAGTACTCTGGCATATTCGTAATAGGGGAAGGTGCAAACTGAAAAGTATAACCTTTAATTACTTTGAGAATTTTAGTAGATTTTATTAGATGTTTATTTCAAATAAGCATGACAATATATATATATATATATATATTACTGGAATAATTAAATGTCATTTCCATCTTCTTTACCTTAGTTTTCTATATCTATTAATCTATTATGCACTATATTTTTCTATGTGCTCAAGATTGCTCTTGAGATCCAGTTGCTGGACCTTGTCTTTAAATTATAATAATAAAAATGGTCCTTGGCAAATCACTATGATTCTAAAATCAACATGGTGCTATATAAATCTGGAAAGACAAAAGGCATCTGGTTATTAGAAAACAGTAATCATCTGACTCATCTGTATTTAGTTATAATATGGAAATAACATGGATTGTCTTCCCCATTTTGCACATCATCCAGACAACAACATTTAGTCTGAAAATAATAATCTGAAGACTTTAGACCTAAACTAGACATGTATTTTCTCTGTATACAGAAAACTAGGAAAATGTGCACTGGAAGTATAGACAAATTTATGCTAATATGCTGATTGCATAGAGACCTCTAATATGTACCTGAAAGGGGAACAGTAAGGTCTACATATACCCATATTTCACATATATTGATTCACTATGACTGTGTATGGAGTTGAGTAAACCTATCTGAAGGATGTTTCCTGTCACAGCATGCTTGATATTCCACATGGAATCATAGAATTGTTTGTGTTGGAAAGGTCATTAAACATCATCTAGTTCCAAGCTCCTGCCATGGGTAGGGAACCTTTCATTAGACCAGGTTGCTCAGAGCTCCATCCATCCTCATCTTGAAAACTTCCAAGGATGTGGAGTTCACAACCTTTCTGGGCAACCCATTCCAATGCCTCATCACTTTCACACAATATCTAGTTTAAACTTACTATCCTTCAGCTTAAGGCCACTCTCCCTTGAGTTAGTTAAAGAGAATTTTGCAGACTGGCTAATAAAAAAGGCAATTTTTTTCTGTAATATTTTCCATGTGATAATAAGAATGTTGGAGTACTCGAGTGATAATGTGTGATCTCTGTGGCTAGGAAGTGTGTGATAGAATTATATAAAAATTTCTGCAAGACAACAGGTCTATATTTGTTTATTTTAAGCCTATGGTCAGCCACCATGGCAACCCAATTTGACTTTTAGCATGTTTTCTCATTTTTCCTGACCTTGCTCCTAAATTTACCTGAATTAGTTACTCTTCAAATCTATGACTTATGGTTACATTGGATTATTAGTTAAATGCCTGTGTCCAGAGAAGCCTGAGAGGTGGCTGTAATTAGATGTTTCCCAGAGAGTCCAAATATGGAGTTTTCTAGCTACCTTTCATAATTATTCACCTGATAGTTTCCACTGACAATAAGGGATAGTGCCCTTAAACTTTGATCTTAAACTTCAGATCCTTAAAACTCACTCTGGAGAAGCACCAGGGTACTTTACCTCCCCTTCAAGGAAGGAATACATCACTCTAAGTGGTGGAGTGGTTTTTTTTTTTTGGGAAACTCATAGGAAACATGCTTACAAAATAGTCAGCAAAGGTGAAAAGACAATACAGAATCATAGGTTAAAAGCAATTAGCTCAGCTACTGCAGGGTGATAATTTAATTAAACAATTCTGGGGAAATATATATACTTTTCCCTTTTTTCCCTCTCCTCTCCTCTCCTCTCCTCTCCTCTCCTCTCCTCTCCTCTCCTCTCCTCTCCTCTCCTCTCCTCTCCTCTCCTCTCCTCTCCTCTCCTCTCCTCTCCTCTCCTCTCCTCTCCTCTCCTCTCCTCTCCTCTCCTCTCCTCTCCTCTCCTCTCCTCTCCTCTCCTCTCCTCTCCTCTCCTCTCCTCTCCTCTCCTCTCCTCTCCTCTCCTCTCCTCTCCTCTCCTCTCCTCTCCTCTCCTCTCCTCTCCTCTCCTCTCCTCTCCTCTCCTCTCCTCTCCTCTCCTCTCCTCTCCTCTCCTCTCCTCTCCTCTCCTCTCCTCTCCTCTCCTCTCCTCTCCTCTCCTCTCCTCTCCTCTCCTCTCCTCTCCTCTCCTCTCCTCTCCTCTCCTCTCCTCTCCTCTCCTCTCCTCTCCTCTCCTCTCCTCTCCTCTCCTCTCCTCTCCTCTCCTCTCCTCTCCTCTCCTCTCCTCTCCTCTCCTCTCCTCTCCTCTCCTCTCCTCTCCTCTCCTCTCCTCTCCTCTCCTCTCCTCTCCTCTCCTCTCCTCTCCTCTCCTCTCCTCTCCTCTCCTCTCCTCTCCTCTCCTCTCCTCTCCTCTCCTCTCCTCTCCTCTCCTCTCCTCTCCTCTCCTCTCCTCTCCTCTCCTCTCCTCTCCTCTCCTCTCCTCTCCTCTCCTCTCCTCTCCTCTCCTCTCCTCTCCACAAAGCAAAGACTGTCAGTAATAGATAAACATGTTGCTTTCTATGGTGACTGATTTTGAGGCAGGTTGGAACTGTCAAGCTGAAAAAATTACAGAGAGGGGGGCTAAGGTTAAAAAAGAGCATTGTTCTCAGTCATATTCTTTCTTGAGTTCCAAGCGTCTGCGTATCATGGATTTAGTTTGGCCTATTAAATGTCTAACTTTCGAATCTGGATTGAGATCCAAATCACTGCTGAATTTATGCTTCACTGAAAGGAAGAGATTAGATACAGATCAGTGATCAGCAGTGTTTGCTGTGGAGAAAATGCAGGTGTGTTTACTTAAGGCATTAATTTATTAATCTTTACCCACTGCTTCTAAATAATCTGCTCTTAAAGGTGATCAGATATGACAATTTTGAGAACAATAAGTTGCTCTGGACTGAAGCTTTCTGAGTGATTATCTGTAAGATATTGGTTGCTTAGTAAGGCAAACATGCTGGCTTCAAAACTGGTCTCAGACCACTCAAAGCAATAGAGTGTTTTCTATTGAAAATATTCTGATAAATGTGCAGAATGATGTGAGAGAAATGTTTCATGTTATCAATAAGCCACTGAGCCATGGCTTTGTGAAACATTAAAACTGATTTTTCTCCCTAGATAATTTCTTCAATTCCTCTTGCCATTTCTATTTTGATGGTCATGTTTAGTGGTACAGTATGAAAATTACTTTTGATGCTAAGAATGGTAGGTGACACGGTAGAGGTCTATTTTTTACCTTAAGTATCTTGCCTCTTTATTTACTATAATGAATACTCCAGGATGGAGTTTCCTCTAAATTAGAACAGCAATTGTATGCGGTGGCTGTTGCAGGGCTGGCTTGGGAGACTGCTTGGAGTGCTGAGCACCAGGGCTTTTGGAGGGCATCTCTGTGGGGCTGCTCCCCTGGACACTAGAGAGTCTGGGAGGCAGGAATGAAGTGGTGCACTTGCAGAGACATATGCCTTTTTATCCCTGCAGAGGTTCCCTAAGAGCTACAGGTGGTGGTAGATTTCTGGTCTAATCTGCTCTTGTGCTGTAGATAACACTTTCTATGAGAGAGGCAGTTTTAATAATACACTAGTTTATTAGATATTTATAAAAGAACAACAACTGGATAGTTTAGTAAAGAACAGTGATATAATAGTGTAATATTTTTGTCATAAATAAAAGTATTTTTATTACAAATACATATAAATTTATGTTAAAAATGGTAGTTATGCAAAGTTTATTGTTAATATTATCTAATTATAAAAGATGCAAAAGTAATAATGTGGGTAGGGACCAAATACTTTATGATTTTTTTAATAAAAGAGGAGGCATAGTCAGCTTGTTGGGGATCACAATAATCTTAGTGTCATTCACATCCCTGTGCAGATTTAATGACCTTCCCTAGTCACTAAGGTGAAGATTTTCAAACACAGATGAAGTGCTAATGTCCATGTTTTAGCATTTAATAAAAATGGCTTGATTTTCAGAGTGTTTGTGTCTCCCCATCTCCTAATTCCAGTGCAAATCATGATTACTTGCAACTGAGGTGAATTGGCAGCTGGGACTGTAATTACCCTTCATCCTTCCCACTCAGTGCAACTGCAACTGATGTTAGTGGTATTTTCTGGATTTACTGAGCAAAATTTCACTCTTGGCTGAGCTCTTCAGACTCATATTTTCAAAGGCATTAACTGGGAGTTAATGTGTAGATCTCACTGACAATCATATTGATAGTTTATTCCCTTCTATTATTTTGGATAAAAGAATTAGTTTGTGGACTTTCATCATTAAAATAGATAGTGAAATTTCTTTTCACCCTGCTAGAAATTTTATCAGGTCTTACTCAGAAGTCAGAGCTGAAATATTCTGAGTGATGCTATGAATATATATATGATATGAATATATAAATGATGATACTAGAACTATCCTAGAATCATAGAATTATTTGGGTTGGAAGGGACATTATAGATCATCTAGTTCCAATCCCCTGCTGTGGGGGTGTAAAGTGATTTACTCCTAATCAAGAAAAGAAACACATTTTTTTAGGCTAAGTGCAAAATCGTGTATTATGCGAATGCAGTTCTACCCAGCAGTGGGAGAAGATTTTTTCCATTGCCTCTTAAATTACTATCCCAAAGGAATGAAATTTCATATTTCTCCAGAACGGGGAAAATAAATAAATAAATAAATAAATAAATAAAAAAACACCTTATTGTACAAAGAACTTGGCATTTAGGACTGATTTAGGAAAAAAGGATTGTCAGAGGAAGAACTGCAAGAACTCTGTTTTCATTATCACAGGTGTGGTGCATGTGAGACATCTGATGATGATGCCAGTAAAAGTTGGTGCTGCTCAGTCAAAATCGTGAGGAAGAATATCAACTTTCTGATGTCTCTGGGTAGTTTTCTTCTCATTCTTCCCCTGAACAGAAGATAACTGTTCCCTTATCCCAGAGGGACCTGTAACTTGAGGGTTGAATTTGATGACCAATAGGGATCAGCTAAATGAGACAGTCCTACATTTACAGGCATGTGACATCTATGTCCAAGCTGCTATCACAGGGCAGTTCATGCAGAGCATACCTTGTCAGAAAACTGGTTTGTATGGTTGTGCACCATGTGAAGTGATTCAAGGTAACTTTCAAGGGCTTTCTGGGAGACAATGCCGTCCTTCTAAAAGGACTGTAAAAGAAGAAAAAAAATTTTTTTTTTTACATTGCTTCAATTATGATATACAGCTTTTACAATGTGAATAAGATCCTTTAATATCTATATTTGGCTTAGAAACTACAATAAATCTGACTCTGGAACATAAGCCTAGAGACCATTTGTTTCTTTTTGTTGGAAGGACTAACCATGATAGTTCTGTTTCTTTCATAGGGTGTTTTTCAGCTTTCTTTGCAAAACTTTTCTTTGCCTATGAAGGGTTTTGTCTGTGTTTGCATCTATCACTGAAGCTTGGAAGTACTTTCACAATATGCCAGCAGTCATTTTCCTTTCAGTTATGTCCATTTCTAGAAAAAAGAAAGAAAGTTGGCATGCTGTGGAGCTTGAATACAGTATGTTTCCTCTGTCATACTGTTCCAGCAGTCAGGCAAAGATCACAGATTTTTTTTTTTTTTCCCTCAGATGGCCATAAACCATTTTACATTAAAAGTTTTCAGGTAACTATCTGTCACTAAACCAACATACAAGCAGTATGATTTATCAGAGTGAACAGAGCTGGCTCGAAAATATTCATGAGTTGGTGAACATTTAGAGCTTGATCTAAAAATGTTGCATGCAAGAGAAAAAGGAGAGCATTTAATAGAAACTTCAGGCTTTAATCTTTCTCAGCTTTACAGACATACTAGCATATGGATTCACATGTGTCTGCCATGTGGTAGAGTTTGTGCTTCTCAGAATCCAAAGCAAATAACATTTAAAGCTTACTTTTTAGGGGAAGAAAGGGACAAAACATTCACATACTAATAGCTCATACAGCTGAAGAGGAAAAAGCTCAGATTTCTTGATCTGGAGGTATGGAGGATGATATCCAAAGCTCCAGCTGGGGATGTTTAAATGGACTCCTGTGTACCAGTGGTGAAGAAAGTGAGGTGAAGCCAGCTAATGCTTCCCTATGAAACCTGTGGGGCAGGAGATCTGGACAGGGAACGTGAAAGCTGAAAGTCAATGGGCTGCTCCACTAAGGAGAAGATAAGTGCCTGAAAGGGCCCATTGCTCCAAAAGGGTAGCTGGGCAAGCGAAGGTATGCTGCACCAGCTGGAGAGCATGGCCACAGCCCCAAGCAGAGTTATCCTAAGCATCCTCTCTGAGACCATGCAGGGCTGAACTCCGTCAACTGGCAGAGAGTAACTGGCAAATCCCAGTCCGATACATATATAAATATAGCAGTTAGCTCTGAGCAGGTGGACTCTTTGGCTTTCAGAAAGGATGGGCCTGATAGGTCTGGTTGTGGGACTGCTTGTTCATTATTAAGAATTTATTTAGACCTACTTTTTGTAATGCTTTATTATTTAAATGCTGCTTGTATATTTCAGAAGCAGAAAACAAAATGTCCATACACTTCAGTGCTGTCCTATAAGACATCACATATAGAAAATGCACCTCATTTGATTACAGTTCACTATTCAAAAAATCCCAGACAGTATATTTATTCCAAAACAAACTACCCTTAGGGATTTTTTTAGATTATAATGTTCAGGGTGTTCCTATATAAATAGCAGAAGGGTTATTAAAAATAAATCAGATTCTTAATAATGGAATCACTCCCTTGAGTACAAGAGCTGAATGGCATTTGCCAGCTGAAGGATGAAACTTTCTGTCAAGGTGGAGATTCACAAACTTAACAAACCCAGTGAGACTCCTTCCTCCTCCGCCCTTGCAGGAGAGAAACCCTTGTTAGCTGCCAACAGGAGGTGTATTTAAACCCACAATAATGGCAATGCAATGGTTTGATAGGTGATAACTCCATCAGAGCACTCTGACTGCATGACAGCTGCCTGGGGTCAGCCACACGCTGTATGTATAGATAGATGGATTCTCCCGGCGGGACCCTGCAGACAGCCACATTCTTCAAGCCTTGTGCTATAGTCAGCTCACTTTCAGCGGCTTATATTGTAATCAACTACATTCCGATATTAATAAGTTATAGCCTTCCTCCTCAGGGCTGTGTCTTGCCCTGCCAAAGTCACTTGCTGTAGTCAATCAGACAGACACAGCCTGATAGGTGTGTGCAGAAGACAAAAGTATCACTGGGGGAGAAGCACAAATGCTGTGGACTGCTGTAGCATTATAACCTCATGATATTACCGGACTTGTCCTTTAAAATAGAATAAGGAATCAGATGGCATAACTATATACTGGCATCCATACATTTTCACTGAAGTCTCTTTGCTATCAAGGACCATTCTGTCAGTTCCCAGGGGCCTCTTCTCCATTTGATTGCTGGAGTCTCACACTTGATTTGTTGTTTGTCCCTAGGATATACTTCTCTTATTCACCTGCACACTGGTGGCTGTGTAGATGTCACCTAATGAGCAGCTGAGTCCTCTTAAAATTTCTCAGTACTTTATATTAGCGTCCTTCCCTTCTCCCCTGAACCCTGTTCCCCAGGTCTTATTTTAAGTACAGGGACTGTCATTGAAAGAAAGACAAAAAATGAACAATTGCCTTTTCTAGGTAAAACCAAGGGAAAGTCCAGGTGGGGAAGAGCTACAAATTTCTCTGACCTCCAGATTTTAATGAATCTATTAGTATGAGGAAATGTGCAGAGTGCAGAATGCTAACAAGCAGGTATCATTCATTTGGTTGTCTTACTTTATATAACAAGACGTTACTTACAAAAAGCCAAGAGTTTTGGAATTAAGCAGTTCCTTTTCTCCCCATTTTATGAGTTTATAAATTAGTGGTGGATTGTCTTTCAGACTGGAAGAACTTTTGACAAGCTCATATCTTCCTGCATAACACTTCACATGCTCTAGGAGAACCCACAAAAGCCAATTGTCCACCAGTGACAGCAATTATAACCTTGGGATACATCAGATATTTTCTGAGATGCTGCTGTATTTATGCTGGTCTAAGGGTTGCTGGAATATGAGAGATTTGCTGGAAGTAATATTGCTTCATTTGTCTACTCCTAATTCACCTCCCACTAATATAGTCAGCTATTACTGCTTTGTCAACCATTATTTTCTTCTGTGTTGCATTTAGGTCATCACTTGCTTCCTTTGAGATGTCAGTAGCACTAAATTGCATGACCTTGCCTGTAGACAATGCTGTGCACCCTAATGAACTTATTTTATTTATTTTTTTAAGGACGAGAAGCTAGCCTATATTTTGTTACTAGTTTAGCACCACATATATTTTTATACTATATAAATGCTAATATATGGAAATTTTAATATATAACATAATTAGTTATTACAATACATACAATTATATATAAGAATTACTGAAAGTAAGGAATGATAGTTCTTTGAATCAGCAATACACTTTTAGGACCACTATTTGCTTTTACCTGTGTCCTCACCTTTGGGCCACTATGCCAGATAAGCTGTAACAAGACAAGATCACCATTATGTGTGATCATTAAAGTCTCCAAAGGTATTTCTTACAGGAGTAGAGGTGAAGTGCTAGCATACTGCTCAAATTCCTGTACAGGTAGTTGTAGTCCGCTTCTCTAAAATTTCTGTTGCTTTAATAAGAGGTTTTATTATTATATGAAATTTTTGAAGTGGCTGGTTGAGAACTGTTAAACAGTAGATGCATGTAAATAAAGCAGAGCCTTGTGTAGCACATCACTTTTCAGAGAACCTGGAGATTCCATGGGGTTGAAAGGTGTTATCTAATCGTAACCTCATCGTCACAAATAACATAGTCCAAGTCTCCCCTTCTTTGCACACAGTGTAACCTTCTTTTTTTTTATTGTAGCTGTACATTGTGTGAATCAGAGTAGAATCTGTTTCATGAATTCTAATTCTGTTCTGGCTGGACAAACAGACAATGTGCCCAGACAGAATTTTCATTGCATATGAAAGAAGTGCTTTACATATTTTCAAAGTATCATTAAGATGCTTATTTGGGCTGCAGTCTAGGAGCATCGCAGAGCGCAACCTCAGTGACATTGCAGCTGTTGTGCTTGGACATTAAAAAGGCAGTCTTTCCTTGCATTGTAATAATTTAAAAATTACCAGTCATGTGCAGACTCTTAGAGCCTGACCCTCAGCCCATTTGAGCCAGGATGGAAGTCAGGACATTTCTCTCTATTGAGGTGTACATACTATGAATTATTCTGTGGATTTTGAGTGCCTGGCCATGCTACCAGGTAGTGGACTGTTAATTGAAATAACCTGAAATGGTTAATATCTGAGATCTGCATTCATGATAGCAAGCACAGCATACATAGGAAAAGAGGCTTTTTAAGCCCTTCTGTTAGTGTAATGTTGGAATGCTATCTCTCAAGTGAAATGAGGCAACTCTTTGGCACTGTTAGCAGCAGGACAACCACCCCCACAGCCTTCTACTCTTCAACAGCCCTTTGAATCTGCTGGAATAACGTAGTGGTTAATCTGTGATTCATTACAATGTGTGTGTCTGTGTTGGGGGGGAGGGGGGTGGGCAGGAATAACATCTCTATTCCTGCAAACAGCAATGCTGTGAGTGTTACGTTATGCTTCAAGTAGCATTCCCTTTCACCACATGCTTTATCTGTTGTTTTGTCACCTTCCAGAACTTTGTCAGCCCTATTTTTGTCACAAAGCGGGGATCCCATTCTGATATTGCTCCAAATCAGTGTTGCACAACTGTTGAACATGGCTGAGAACTGTGCTGCTCCTGGCAGTAAAACCCTTGTTGCTGTAATATTTCCCCAGGAAAGGTGCTTCATGCTCTATTTTCATGTATGGGCTTCTGCCTAAGAGATGTAGTACAGTGCACAGACATTACTAAATTGTCAAAGAGTTGCTTGGGGTTTATTTTAGCTCACACTGTCTTCAATTGATTTTGTTGTGAGGGCTATATAATGAATTGTATTATTTATAATTTACAAGTATAATAATTATAAAGACATCTATATTAGTATTTTATGTGGAAAAGTGTATTAGAGGAAGACAATTCACATGGTCAAGAGGTGAGCCCAGGCATTACCTCGCCTCAGATGGGAGAACTGTAACAACAGCCTCATTTTGAGGAAGAACTTTATTGTGCATATGACCAAGTACAAGATTGCCCAGAAAGGCAAGTGAGTGTTCCTCACTGGAGATATTAAAGAGCTCTCTGGATACAATTCTGTGCAATGTGGTCTGGGATGACTCTGTTAAAGCAGGGATATTGGACCAGATGGGCACTGTGATCCTGTCCAACCCAACCTGTTCTGTGATTCTGTGATAGATTTAGAGGAATGACATTCAGAAGTACTTCAGTTCAATCTCTGCTTTACACTTTTCTTTGCCATTTACTATGCAGAAAGTACATTCACAAAGGCAGAGTGGATCTGAAGTAGTTTCAGCTGAATGATGAAGTTTAGTCTCCCTCAGTGATGCTTGGCAGTAGGTTAGTGGGCAGTGGGTTAGGTGTCCTGCAGGAATTAGCAGCCTTTAGAAGAACCACAGCACAAAAACATCTCTGCAAATGACTGAACATAGAGATGACATTCTGGATATAAATATATGCATAGACTCCTACTGGTATTTTTGAAAAATTGTCTGGCATTATTCTAGGACAATTCTTCAGAAAGATAAGTGATATTTTAGGTGGTGAACAACAGCGCCTACAAAATCATTCAGTTTCTAACTGGCTTTAATGCAGCTGGATTTTTTTTCTGACATATGCATCTGTCTGAATGGATTATTTCAGTGTTTTCTCAAATATTTACTGTGTTAAGTAAGGATGTGAAAGTACTCATTGTGGGAACTGAAATCTAAGCTTTGCAAGGAAAAAATGTAGATAGAGAATGTTACTGTAAGGAAAACTAAACTTTAAATTTTTAATTCTGTCATATATATAAGGTTTATATATATATATATATATATAATATAAGGTTTATTAGGCATCACAGAACAATGCTTAAAGTTCACAGATATTTCACGAACATGCTGCTGTGCTAACTGCTTCAAAGAATTTCCACTCTTGCCCATTACAGACATAGCATTTTTTTCTTTCTTCTTCATCAATTTTCAGTTAAGGAAACCCCTGTAGGATCTCTCTTAGATCACCTAAGAACTGTTCAATTATGGGTGTAGACGTCTACAATTGTGCTGGTTGTTTTAGTTTCCTGAGAGCTGATGGGTGAACCAGCTAGGGAAGGTGTCCTGATGGAGCTTATGTTTCTGAACAGAGAAAGACTAGTGGCTGATGCGATAGTTAGAGGCTATCTGGGGCACAGCAATCACAAAATTATAGAATTTTTGATTCTTGGAGAAGTAAGGAGGGGGGACCAGCAGAACTGCCATCTTGGTAGACTGTGACCTATTTAGGAGCCTCCTTGACAGGCTCCCTCAGAAAGCAGTTCTGAAGGAGTCCAGGAAGATTTCTTCAAGAAAATACATTCTTCAAAAAAATCCCACAGGTACAGGAGCAGGCCATCCCCTTGTGCTAAACGATAAGTCAGTGGGAAAGAAGATTGGCTTGCCTGAACAGAGAGCTTTAGCAGGAACTCAGGTGAAAAAATGGGATTTTATGACCGTTGGAAGAAGGGGCAGGCAAGTCAGGATGAGTACAAGGATCTCATGAGTTTACGTAGGGAGAAAATGAGAATGGACAAAGCCCAACTAGAATCTAATCTGGTTAATGACATAAAAAGCAATCAAAAATGTTTCTATAAATACATGAGCAACGGATGGAGGGCTACAGGCAATCCCCATGGATTTTGGATGTAGGGGAAAACATAGTGACAAAAGATAAGGAAAAGGCTGAGGTAATAATGCTTTCTTTGCCTCAGTTTTTAACATAAAACCATTTGTTCTCAGGGTTAACCAGGCCCCTGAGCTGGAAGACGTCGATGGAGAGCAGAATGTGGCTTCATAATCCAGTAGAAAATAAAAATGGAAATAGTTAACAACTTGCTACACCACTTAGACACACACAGGGCCCAATGGAATCCACCCAAGCGTATAGGAGCTGGTGGAAGTACTTACCTTCAATTATTTGTAAGCAATCCTGGTCAGCTGGGGAGGTTGCAGTTAACTGGAGTTCAGCCAATGTGACGCCTCTCTACAAGACTTGATGAAAGGAGGATGTGGGGAACTACAGGCCTGTTGCCTGATCTAGGTACTAAGGAATGTCAGTGGATGGAGCAGATCATCCTGAGTGCCATCCTGGGGCATTCAGGATGATCTGCTCCATCCACTGTGGCACGGGCAGGACAACGAGGCGGTCAGGCTGCCTTATGCAAGGCAGCTCCTCTCGACCAGACTGATCTCCTTCTATGGCAAGGTGATCAGTGGATGAAGAAGAGGCTGTGGGTGTTGCTTACGTGGACTTTAGTCAAGCCTTTGACATAGTTTCCCAGAGCATTTTCCTGGAGAAACTGGCTGCTCAAGGCTCAGATGGGTGCACTGCCTACTGGACAGCTGGACTCAGTGAGAGGTGCTGAATGCAAATCCAGCTGGTGGCTAGCTGCAAGCAGGTATGATGGTATTGGTGCCATATATCTCAGTGATGAGGAATTTGAACTGCAGTAAGTGTTGTTAATGGGAAAAAAGGTGGCTGGACACATTGCCTCTTCCCTGGGGAAACCCTCCCATGGCTCTCTTCCCTTACAGCAAAGGTGACCATTGCTGCTTTCAGGTTGATGCTTAACATTTGACTGCCTAGATATAGTATTGGTCTTTCTGGAGTCAACAAAAGGTTTTATTCTGTAACTAAAAAAATTTCCATGTGCAAGTAATATCTGATCAATGACATATGTCTGCAGAGGCCTGTTGTTTTTTGTCTGATGTTTCTGCTTACTGATTTAAAGTCAAATTCTGCAACTTTATATCAACACAAGCCCATTGTCTTCAGAGATTGAGAACAGAGTTTGGCTCTGTCAGAGAGGTCTACCACAAACCATGTAATTCCAGTGTATGTATGATGTGTGACTTGTAACCGTGTTTGCTGCAGACTAAGTGGTTTGTACATCTCTTATGAAGACATGGTAAAGAATCCCAGCACTGCATCTGAAATTCATTCTATTTTAAATTGCACTCCTGCATATGCAAACAACTGAGTTTCCCTTGCCCACTTCTGTACAAAAAATGATTGTGGTACAAATAACCTTCAGTACTTTGTAGACTGAGTATGGTGGTATGAGTGAAAGGTCAGAATGAGGCTCAGAAAAAGCACTAGCCAAAAAGGATAAAGAACACCTAGACAAAAGCTGTACGATTAAAAATAGTTGATCCCATTCTGTGTTGTTCTCAGCTACTCTTCCTTAAAGAAGGAAGTGACATGTTAATTCCAGACTTGGACTGCAGATTTTGAAGCTTTCCCGTTAGGAACTATTATTTTGAAATATCAGTGCATGATGCTTTTTTCAATCAAAGCAGTTTCAAAGAGTTCAAACCCCAAATTCTAAGTAGCATTTTCTCTGTATTTTAAACATCTGTGTTGTTTATTAGAAATGGCATCAGATTTTGGCAATCCAATCTTTTTTCTTTTTTTTTCTTTTTTGGTAGAGCTTGAAAGAGTTGCACCACTCTTTTTTCAGTGCAGTTGTTGGGGTCTAGGGATTTCCTAAAATTGCTAGTAGAGTATACTCCTGGAAGTAATTTATCCCTGCTTTTTTTTTAAAAGGGCAAGGACACAAAGGACAAGAAGAAGATATCAGATACGTTCCTGATTTGTGCAACATTAGACACAGTGCAGAAATTGTTTGTCACTTCAGTTTCATGGCCAGTTTCCTATTTTCTTAGGGAAAAAATCATAATTTTATTTTAAAAATAGCTGATTTGTAATAACAGTTACTATGATATTACCAACTGTTAATTTTGAACATTCTATCTTGAGCCTTTCTTCTTCAGTTGAGGTAATAATAAGGAGAGAAGGCATATATTGTTTTTAAATTACCATTAATTGAAAGCAGGAAGGCCTCATTAGGAGAAGTTTAGTTCTGTCTGCAGTAGAAAGCGCTATATGCACCATTCATGAAAGTGTGAGACATAGATCTTTTTATACAAAGACAAGACTCAGAAGAAAATCAGAAATGGATACAAAAACTGCCTTTACTCTGTCCTTTGTAGTGCCTAGGTTTAAATTCTGTCCTTTTCTTGAAAAATAAGACAAACTAAAGAGTATCTGCAGAACATGTCAACATTTTAATGCAGTTTTGTGTGTTTCATGCATGCATTTTGTAGAAACTAGAAGAATTCTCTACAGGATATTTAATCCCAGTATCTCCAGAACTCTGGCTTATTGTAAACTTAGAACTATTTTTTTATTTCTCTATATAACCGACTTACCCATTTCATACCCCTTAATTGAACTGTTCAGGTGCATTGTAGCCTTGCCTTCATTTGAAAAAATGAAGGTCTTTGAGCTGAAGAAGCATTAGCACTTCTCAGGTGCTCAGCTTCTGGCACAACCAGCCTGGGGAAGCCTCCTGTGCTATGTGCAGCTCAGGAACAGGGGCCCTGGGAACAGCTGTCCCCTCATGAATCATTCATGGGGGGAGCTCTGATGATGAATGCTCAGCTGCAAACAATGTATAACATTTAGAGAAAATAAAGGCATTTCACTGTAATTTCATTTTTTTCCCCAGAGGTGGGGCAGAGCCCCAGGTGTCTTCATAGTGGGATAACTTTGTGGAGGAACCTTTAATAAATCCTGGAAACTGTTTTCCAGTGACCCCATAGGTCTTCTCATGACCTCTTCCCTTATCTTCTCATGATAAGGTAAGACATTAAGTGCAGATTAAAAAACAGAAACCTTTATTCCTGCCTTTAACTTTTGCTGTATTCCCAGATTTTGGAAAATTCATGAAAAATTAAGTGGGTGACTATTTTCTGGCTGGCTGGGGAATGCCAAGTCACATGTTATTGCTCCTGCTCTTTGACTGGCTGCCTTCTATAGCTAATCAACACAGTGTCATTTTGAAATTCACATCTGGGAACTCTTTGAGCTAAATATGCACTTTTCATAAGCTCTGGCAACTGTAAAGCACCAAATGCTTGAATATTCAAGGAAAATAAACACACATGCTAAGAACGTGACAAAATGGAAATCTGTGTCAGGTTTGAAAGAACAATCTAGGATATCCTCTGCCCTCTGCTCCGTGCTCTCCACTCAGCTGTGCTCAGTAGCAGGAGTAGATGGCAGAAACGTGTGTCCCTTATGTAAGATGTGCTCACAATGCCCCTGAACTTTTGGCATCAGTTCAGAATGTAGCTAACTGTATCGTGCCAGTTTAAATATATCTGGTCATTTTCCAGTACACTGCTCAGCTGTCTACCTTTCAGCGCCCTTGCTGGCATCCCAGTAAGCTCAATCTGCATTTCTGTGTTTGTTAATGCTACTGGGTTCTCTAGTGGGAAACTGAATATTATTATATTGAGAGTGAGGGACTGGGAACCGCAAGATCTGGAGTAATTTTTGGTGGCTATTATGTCTTCCTGCAAACTTCTGGAGACATTCTTCTGGCTTTTAGTATTTAAAGATGATTCACAGACTCGTAATGAAGCACACTGCTAGTTTTGAACATATGAGTAGTCACATAGCAGTTAGAGAAATGTGGCTTTGATTTCCTTGGAGTTCAGTTTACTGCATGTATTTCACACTATTTCGGGATACTGAAGTACAACAGTATTTGGTTATTATTAGGAAGAGTCATACAGTCATGGGTCAAAATGACATGCTTAAAATTTCTAAAAAATCTGCAGACTTTGGTATTGTTTGTTATTACTTGTACCAGAGAAAAGGAGGTCCTTCTGAATGAAAGACATGTTCTCAGAACCTGTTGCTGACTACATCAGGCTAATTCCTCATCCAGTCCAATGGACCCCATGAAAAAGGTGATTCTTTGCTTACATCTATTTTTCCCCTTTTTACTATGTTTCAGTGTGATTGTACGGAGATGTGCACAAAGGCTGTGACAAGATGGTCTTCAGTGATGCAGTTGAGATGTAAAGGTCACTGTCTGCAAAATTTCTTTCTACTGTGGAGAATCATTCAAATACCAACCTGCTTGGAGCATCTCCTAACGCGCCTGGGTCCTAGAGTTGCCGCGGATAGCTGCTGAATCTGGACCGCAGGTGCGTCGGTGGTTGGAGAAAATAACAGGCTTCCACAGAGGCGGGTGTCTCCCGGGCGGCTTTATTTCCAAGGGTTCGTAAGAGGGAAAACAAGGCAAGGGACGAGGGGAACAACCACTCAGAAGGGAAGCCAGCTCTGAGAGCCCCAAATCAGGGGCGGGGCAGAGATTATAACTATAACTGGGTAGGAGGGTCAGGGTACAAAACGTCCAACTAGGTGAGGGCTTGAGGGCAGAGTCAGGGAAGAGCGACAGGGCAACAGCCAACTGGGATGGAGGGAAGGGATGGCTTTGAGGGGAGAACCAACGGGGGTACAGAGAACTAAGAACTTTCCAGAACTGGGGGAAGGAATACACAATGATGGACAGGAGCAAAGGGAAGGGATAACAAAAGACTGACAACCGGGGAAGGCGGGAAACTAAATGTCAGTTGCCTCCCAAGGCAGAGCAGGGGGGCCATCAGCCGCATCCCCTCCCACAATCTCCAGCTTTTCTGCTGTTCTTGAAAAGGTAATAAGTAAGGTTCATTAATAATGGTACTAAAGTACAAGACAAACATGGTACTGATGGAAATAGTTAAACCCAAATTCCTTGCTGAGGCTGAACTGAAGTGCCTGTTATGCCATGACACATTCTGAAATTAGGCTGAACAACGTAATTTCTAGTTGTGGATTCTACGGATCCTCCTTGCATATTGCAAAAAGCCAAATCAGAAAATGAAAAAGATTGGTGCCAATTGTTTGGGGAAGTCATTGTTTGTCTGCATTTAGCAAGAAAGGGACACCATTTGGCAGCATGGGGTGCCACCACATTGGTTCCAGATAATAATCACTGTGAATTGAGTAGTAAGGAGAGCTGCCCATTGACCAGCATTGATTGCTGTCCTCAACAGGTGCTAATGTTCAGAGGGCAGATCACAGCTGCTTGCACAGGATTCCCATTATCATTTGCTGGGTATTGATTCTTCCTTTGGGATGTTTCCTTTCTAACTGTGTTAATTTTCCGATCACATATTTGATTTGGTCTGCGCCGAAAGGGGCGAGCAGAGGTGCCTTGCCTATGTTTAATGACCTTCCTTGTCCCCCTGCTCCCTCCCTCCCTCACCAGTCTCTCAAATCTTTAGAGACCATGTCTGCTGGGATCCAAGTTTCCTCTAATTATGGTGCTCATTAATGGACAGACTCTATGAAGAATACCAGTACTACTCTTGTAATTGCTTCAGGTGCACTCAAAAATTAATCAGAAAGTACACAATGGGGTTTTTGTTTTGGTGTGTTTTATTTTGAATCCTTTCTAAGTCTGAAGACTTGGTGCCTGTGTGTAGAGCTCACACAAGCGTAAAAAGGAAAGGATGGGAAAGTAGTTGTGGAGCTGCCAGGACGGGGACTGTTGTGTCCCTTCAGCACTATTTTGGTGCTGCACACAATTAATTAGCTGATGGACCTCAGGTACTATCAAACCAGAATGACAGTGTTATACATTCATTTTGCATGGGTATAACACCTTTCAGGGTTGACTGGGTATATGGACTTGTCTTTCTGCATAGTGCTTAGAGCTGTGAGCTGTGTTGGGATCTTGCAGAATCTTTGTACTACATAAAGCTGCTTATAAGAATTGTGCCTCAGCTCTCTACTTCAATCAGTCAAAGAAGTCTAATCCATAATTGTTTCAGAGGAGGGAGTAATAGCATATTACAAAAAAAATTTTGTCCAGGATTTTTCTTGTTTTGGCAGATATAACCACATCAGTGCAAATATTACCTTCACATATGAAGAAACATTATTAATTTTATCTATGTAGCCGGGGAATGGAACAATTAATTTAGGTTCTCTGAACAAATTATACTTTTGCACAGAAAAATGGACACCAGTTTCCGAGCCATCCTTAATGCATCTTTGTTTTCTGTGGTCTGCATAGAAAGGAAAGGGTACATCTGAACCTAGTTAGCCACAGAGTAAAAATAGTTGTGGTGTTTCTGTAATCAATAACAAGCAAAAGATGTATGTAATTATCTTCAGCTCCACAATTGAAATGGCCAGGTAGTCATTTATAGCTGAATGTTAGAGTGCAACTTAGATTAAAACCTCTGCAACCTTTTTGCCAATATTTCTGGGTTCCTTGTGGTGTCAACAAATGCAGCATTATTATAAAAGTAACTCCACTTTGAGCTTCATGGTACCAGAGTGGTTACCTCACCCTGGAAGCACGAAGTCCCAAAGATTGTATTCCAACATTAGGAATTTTCTTCTTTTTTAGAACATATTTCCTATACTCTATGTGCATGGCTTTAGAATGATGTAGTCTACAGACATGAATTTTGGGGTACCCTTTTTAACTCTGGCAGGTTCACAGTCCACCTTACAAAAATGAAGTATGGGTGGGTGTATTAAAAAAGGATGTGAAAATACACAAAACAGTACATAATTGAAAAGAAAATGGTAGGGGATTTCAGCAGCATCTGAACAGCAAGGAGAGGATATGTTCCTCTTTTCATTTTTCTACTGCTGAAGTTGCTTTACCTTTAATGCACAAGAGCTTCTGCTCATCTTGGTTTCCCAGGACTGCAATTGCTTCTGTGGTTGCTGGAGTGAGTAGCTTGTGCTGCAGTGCATGCAGGATTGAAAGAGATGGTTTAATCCTCGGTTGCAGCACATCAGCTCATTTAAGCAGCTGTAGTGATGCAAGTGTGGACAAGGGTACAAGTCATCTCATTAACTGATAACTGCTGTATGTTGGAGAGTGCAGACTTAAGCTACTCCTGAAATGAAAAAAGCCATCTGTTTAAGATCAACTGGGACATGAAATTTAAAAAGTAAAAGAAAAAAAAAAAAAAAGAGAAAATCACAGCCCAACAGAGAGCCTGAGTCTGCTCTTGCTAATGCTTAAATAACTCAAGAGAAGTGAACAGAAATTAACAGTGGAGGCAGTGTAAAAACAGTAAAAACAAGATCAGAATCTCTGTCCATAAGAGACATCGTGTATAAACTTTGTAGAAAGAAGATGATTGGGAAGAGAAATGTTGGTAGGGAATGGATAAAGACAAGGAATATTTATTATCTTCCTATTGCAATGCTCTTTCCCCTTCATTGGATGAGAAATTTGAAAATTTTTCCTATTATCTGTCATACTTTGAACAGTTGCTTCCCGGTGTGTTCAAAAGGAGACATTTCAGTTATCTTAACTGGGTTTCCTTTATGGGACTGACTCTTCTCTAAACCAGAAGGGTACAGACCTGGCTTATTTGGGACCCACAGAATTGCACTGATGTAAGGGAAGCAAAAGGGGAGAAAGCTAGGCTCTGTGTCTGGAATGGAAACTCATGAGTTAAAAAAGAATTATTGGGGGGAGGGGAATTAGAAAAGGAGAAAATAAATTAGAGAATTGAGAATTCAAAGAGGCAGGTGAAGCTGAGAGACAGAGCTTTATTGAAGGGGTGGTGAGATAGTGTTCTGTATAAGACAGGAGTTAACTGAAAGAGAAAAAAAAAATTAAATTCAAATAGAAAGCTAATTAAAAAATAAGAGAGAGAAAAGAATATATTAAAAATGGAAAAATGAAATAGAAGGAAATATGAAATAAGAAACCACAAGTACTGAGAGGTAAGAGATGAAGAAAAATATCTTTATCTAAAACAATTGTACAAAATAAAAAGCAGCAACTATTTTATAAAAGTCTTTACCTTTGGATTGACAACCACTCTAAAAGATCTCCAAGAAAAGCAATTCAATTCAAATTTGATTCTAGTTAATTAAGACACCAAAGTAGATTACTGAGTTGGGCAGCAATTCAATGCAGTTGTAGTAGAGCTGTCAATCAGTACAACTGCAATCCAAATTAGATACCAAAAGACAAAAAACCCAAAAAGAAAAGAGCTTGATCTTATTTCTCATTGACTTCAGTGGGACAGGAAGAAACCATTGTAAAGAAAAAACCCATTTCTGAGAAAGAGAGAAAATTACAGAGGTTAAGGTCAAAGAGATGATTTGGGCTACAAGCCCAAAGGTGTGAAGATGGAAAGATGTGAAGATGGAAAATGAGGGTTTCCTTCATATCAGGCTCTTGTTTTCTGGCCTGCTCTGGCATGCTGACTAGATCAAGTGGACAGCTGAGGATGGGACTGTCTGTATTTTCATAAATTTATGAAAGATCCTGAGTTGGAAGGGGCCCACAATGATCATTGAGTCCAACTCTTTATTCCACCCAGGGAATCCTGAAACATAAATCAGGTGTCTAAGTGCATTATTCAAATGCTGCTTGAATACTCAATGGGCCTGGGACGATGACGATTCCTTGGGGAATTTCTCTCACTGCTTGGTCTCAGAGAAGAACCTTTTCCTCACATTCAGTCCAAGCTTCATCTGATGCAGCTTAAAGACATTCCTTTGTGTTCTATTACCAGACACTGGGCAAAAGAGATCAGCGTCCTGTTCTCTGCTTCTCAGCTTGAGGGGTTGCAGACAGCAATGTGGTCACTGCTCAGTCTTCTCTTTTCTAAGCTGAACAAACCTAGGATCCTCAGCCAATCCTTCTAAGTCATGTCCAGCTGTCCTTTCTCCATCTCTATTGCCCTCCTTTGGGCACTTTCGAAAGTTTTTATATCCTTCTGATATCATGAAGCCCCAAACCACAGACAGACACAGACAGTACTTGAGGCGAGGCCTCACCAGTGCTGAGTATAGTGGGACAATAATTTTAGATCTGTTAGCTACATCATGTTCAATGCATTCCAAGTATATGGTTTGTCCTTTTGACTGAACATTTTTGACTCAGACTGAGTTTATCATCAGTCAAAAGCCTCAGATCTCCTCCTGCAGGGCTGCACTCCAACCTCTCATTAGGGAGATAGGGATAGATTAGGGAATCTGTCTGTGCATCAGCTTCTCTCCTCTCTTCAAGGCAGCCAGCATGGATAGAATAGGAAGGAAAACAGGTCTTGTCTCAGCCTGGCACACACAGGAAAGAGGTTTGACGATACTTTAGAGCAGAGATGCTGAGCACAATACTTCCTCAAGCTACTTCAAAGATGGTGTAGTTTACTCAACTCCCCTATTCCAAGCATTTCCTGAAGACAGAGTGTAGTGCCTCAACATTAAAGGGACAAACTCTGGCAAATTCTTGACATGCAAGTTATTATCCATGGATTAAAATGGAAAAAATCACCTATAAAGCATGTCATATACTGATGTTCCCACTGGTTGCAGGAGTAATGTGTCTGTAAACTGTTTCTGGCCAGGATGCTGCTCAGGGCTCAGGCTGATGGAGGAATTTGCTGTGTGCAGGTCATATCTTCTCCATGTGCATCAGTTTAACCCCAGGGAATTAAATTGCTCTTTTTCTTCTTCACAAAGGCCTTGTGAGAATATACCTGGGACATTTTAGGATAGAGCGATAAACGAATACATTCCAGCTCATGGCATAGCCACACAGTAAAGTTCTGTAAGTGTCTTTTGGACAAATCTTGGTCTTGTGCATATGGATTTAACATGGGCCATGTCTCAAAGCCTCCTGTTAGTCATTACCTGCAGCTGACGAGCTTTGGTCTTTGGCCCCTGCTAGCCAGAGGAAGCAGAGGCACGCTGTATGATCAGGTACAGAGGTGTGGGAGAGGCCATGCTCTGCAGGGGCTGAGGTGTGGGAGAGGCCATGCTGCTCAGGGGGAGGGGGTGTCCAGGTGTAATTCAGGATGGTAAACAGCCCAATGAGTTTAACAGCACTGTTTAATGACATCGTTACCATACTACACAAACTCCCATTGAAATTAATGGTATTTCACATAATAAAGTACTGTGCAAATACTCAGTTATGCAGAACATTAATGTGCCTTTAAAAAGGTCATAAAACCAGAAAATCAATTTCGTTTCTGTAGTTATATTTGAAGTGGAGGGTCATAATAGAAACACCAGCACACCTAGAGACTGAACTCCTCAGCTTCTGAGGCTTGTAGTCATTTGTTCCCTGTCACTTTAATCCAGTTAGAGATTTTGAAATAAGAATTCTTTCCTCTCTCTTTTCTTTTTTTGTCTGTCAAACAGAATTTCCCCTTGGGTTTCTCCAGTGCAACAGACAACATAAATCTATGGTTTTTGTTTTCTTGTGTATATGCCTGACTCGCAAGTGATGCTAGCAATGAATTATATTTTGTTGTTGACTGAGTTGGAAAACACAAAATGAAACATTTGTTCTCATCCAAAACAATATATTTTTTTGTTCCCTCCACTAAACAAAACGCCAACTCTTTAGACTTCACAAATTTAAACATGTTTCCCTAGAAATCACTAGTGGCAAGTATTTGAGCACACTATTTTATATTTCAAGTATAGAGTGTGGCATGGGTATATTTATTAATAATGTCTCAGAGATCTCTGTTCAGGTTGTGTTTTAGTCCTTACTAGCATAAGATAAATCCTATTTTTTTTTTTTTTTTTGCCTTTTCCTTATTTCCCTGGTACAGCATATGTACTGGAAGCTGGTACTCTTGCTTCTGTTTAGATATTTCTATTGTTTTCTGTACAAGACAGCATTTCCAACACCTGAGCTGATCCATTAGCTAAGTCAGATCCTCCCCATCACATGAATGTACATGTGTTGCCATGCGAGACCGGCTCCAGGCGGGTGCCTGCAGGCACGGCGGGAAGAGGGGAGAGGGCGGCGGTCGCTTTCCCCTTCGTCTCTGCGAGGCTCAGTTTTAGCGTGGGAACAGACGAAATGGCGACACGGGGCTCGGGTGCAAACACGTGTTTATTGTAGAAGCGTGTTCCTGAGACACCAGGGCACCAACCGAGGGTCAGTTCTACCCCGTACCGGGGGCGTGGGGGAACATGAGCTGCGGCCAATGGGACGGGAGGCAGGGGACAGGGTCAGGGAAACCCCGGATACCTCAGGACAGTGATGGGAAGGGGGGGGGGGCAGGGACAGACCGCGTGGTGAGGGGGAGTGATAAGGGAACAAAGGGTCGGGACAAGGGACTGCGGGGGGAGAGAGGAGGGGGAATGGGGGGGGAAGAAGAGAAAATTACAAATCCCACAGCTCACTATTTTGAATTTACATAAAGCAAAGGGAGTTCTGAGGTAAAAACAAATTAGCAACATTACAAATTCGAGAGACATCAGAAAGTGATACACCAATCATAGTTACAATGAAGGGGGCAAAAATCTTTTCCACACTACAATTTAAGATAAAGGGTACAAAATTATCACAACAACATTCTGTATCGAGGATGAAAGCAGGATTCATGACGTGATGCTTGTGGTTTTCAAATTCTAGCAGAGCAGAAGCAGGCAGCGAACAGCGATGTGATTTCTCCAATTTGATTATTTGATTGTGAAGTTGGCATATCATTGTGGGCAGTAATTAGAGAGGATGATTTTTCTTTCTATAAGATATAACTCAATCAAAAAAGTTATTTCCAAAATTATCACAAGCAATGGAGAAAACTTGTATTGAAATAAAAAGGGAACTTTGGGCAAGGTACATTTAGGAGATGGGACAGAGGGGTGAACCTGGGCGCCACTGCTTCAGGGGAAAGAAAACAGTGGAGTTCTGGTCTGGGTTTCCAGCTCCACTCCCTTCGAAGGCCGCCCCCCCCACCACACAAAACAAAGGGGAAAGCTCTCTTACAAAGGGAGGTCCTCTAACGGAGGGACCCCTCTGGCGATCCCTCCCATCAGAGGGGGGGCCAGAAGAAGGACTGAGGGATTAATCCAACCTCACCTCCCCCCCAATAGGGGCTGGCTCGCTGCATGATGGTGCAGGGCCATTGGCGGAGGGGTGGGGCTGGCGGGAAAACGTGGGCGGAAGAGAAGGATTAAGGCGGGAAAATGGGGTCCCTGTAGCGTGGCCAGGGCCATCTCGGGAGGGGGTGCCGGGTGCACTGCATCTCTCCCAGGGAGGCACGGACAATGCCACCCCTAAGGGAGGATAACAGTGTCCGGCAGGGCGCTTGGGGCGGCTCGGCCGCTGCCATCCCCAAGGGAGAAGGTTTGGGGAAGTCCGTGGGGAAAAGGGAAGGGGGGGCTTCGCAGAAGCCGAGGGAGAAATCTACAGGAGAGGAGTCCAACATGGCTGGAAGCCGATGAAATGTGTGGATGTGAAGGGCCTCTCTTAAGATGTTAACAATTCTCTCATAGCTGACGTGTCGCTGTTTACAATTCTGTCCCATTGGTGTCCTTTCGACCCCCCCTGCCCCCATAGCCTAGAATAGGGAGGAGAGGGTAGAAAAGGCAGCTTTCCGAGAAAGAGAAGGAGCTTTCCAGTATGAGTTACCCCAAAAAGACTGAGCGAGGTTACGTCATCCTCGGAAAAGAAAAAGCCTCCTGGCCGCCAGGGACATGCAAGGCTACAGCCCCCGTCTGGACGCGGACGGTGGTTAAAACTCAGAACAGAAAAAAAGGTAGCTCAGCCGCCTGCCAGGGTCCCACCCTGCTCTGACCCAACTTATCCTCCGGGCTCGGGTGGGGAAATCTCTAGCTCTCTCTTCAGTGGTGGAAAATCGCGCTGAACTGAGGACGTATTCTTTCGCAGTTTGGCTCTGCCAGAAGCCTGGGTGTTCCCATTAAGCAGAGCTCCTCCCTGAAACCCTGGGTTCGACCGCTGTCAGCCTCTGGTCTCCATTCAAATGCTGTCCCCTGACGGGCCACTTTTCGAGCTCAGTCCATCGAGCCACTGCCAAACTGTCCTCCTTGTCCTCGGGTAAGTCTACCCGGCTCCCGGCCCCTGTAGTCCGGCTGCCTCTGCAGCGCGGCTGCTCCCGGGCGGGTTAGAGAGCACACTGGTGAGGACAGAAGAGGGTCCCTGGAGCTTCGGGTTTGTTTTCTGCTCAGCACATCAACTCCTCTTAGCGTCTGCAGAGCTCTTACGGTGGCAGAGTTCCTTTCTCTCTCCTCCCTTTCACAAATCAATGGAAATGGCAATCCTCTGCTACCATTTGTTGCCGTGCGAGACCGGCTCCAGGCAGGCGCCTGCAGGCATGGCGGGAAGAGGGGAGAGGCAGTGGCTGCTTTCCCCTCAGCTCTGCGAGGCTCAGTTCTACCATGGGAACAGACGAAATGGCGACACGGGGCTCGGGTGCAAACACGTGTTTATTGTAGAAGCATGTTCCCAAGACACTGGGGGACCAATCAGGGGTCGGTTATACCCCGTGCCAGGGGCGGGGGGAAACATGAGCTGCAGCCAATGGGACGGGAGGCAGGGGACAGGGTCAGGGAAACCCCGGGGACCGCGATGGGAAAGGCGGGGGGGCGGGCAGGGACCGGACTGCGTGGTGAAGGGGAGTGATAAGGGAACAAAGGGTCAGGACAAGGGACTGCAGGGGGAGGGGGAACTGAGGGGGAAGAAGAGAAAATTACAAATCCTGCGTACATGCTTCGTTTTTTGACCCTTCTCCTTCATTGCTTTTGTGCATGTCTCTAAAATCTTTCTGGGATTTTTATTTATTCCTCATTTCTTTTGACAGACAGTAAAAGCTGGTTCATCAGTCAGTTTCTTCAGCCAAAATTGGTAAAATAATGGCTATTAAGATTAACATTTACTCAGAACTCCTCATCTTGTGAGAACATGTGAGTTGAATTCATACAAACATTTCAGAGCACAACAATTTGCCTTATAACTTCATGAGTGAAGTTTGTCAGTTTTACTGAGGCAGAGTCATCAGCTCTTCACAGGAGGCATCGCCACAACATATTTTGTGACCTCATCTGTGGAGGTTTTCTTATCAAAAAAAAAAAAAAAGAGAACTATAGAACTATAGTCTCTATAATGAGAGAAGCTGATATCAAAGGACGTGGGACTTGCAGAAGTATCAAATGACATATGCCACCATCTAAATGACATAGACCACCATATATATGCAGATACAATTAAACACATGAAGATCGAGTGTGGGAAAGCTGGCATTGTGTCATTCCTGTGACAGGGCACATGTCTGTGATGCAAGACAGCAGTCCCAGAGACCTGGACTGTTGCACAAATCTGCCCTGTAGTCTTGTGAGGCAATTCCTGACACACATAACTGTAAGACAAATAATAAGATCTGAAGAATTGCACAAGGTGCCCTGAGTGCTCAGAAATGTTCCCAGCAGAGCAGGTAGTGATCGTCTGTGCTTTGTTTGAGTCTAAAGGTCTAGTACAGGACTATTGTATTACTTTATTTTCAGTTCTATAATCATCACCCCAGACAACCCAAATTTGCATAAAATCAAAGGCAGAGACAGAAGGGTAATAAAACAGAGAGGGGAAACAGACTGTAGGGATTTGAGGAGAAGGGGGTTAATGCAGGAAGTGAAACAGTCAATGGAGATTGAAAAAGTGTTGACGAAAGAAGCATCTAAGTTAAACTTTATCTTGCTTGACATACAAGTATAGGTATATAATGTACACTTTTTCTATGGTATCTGTGCCTCTTTTTGTTCGGTTTTCTTTTCTTTTATTTTTATTTTCTGAATAATCTGAAGAATATGTTTATGAACACATTTTTTCAACCTCCTTATTTTCTCAACTTCCTGAGCTCAGCTGAGTAGGAGTCAGTACTCTGTAGCTACTCCACAAGCAACCAGGAGACTGGTAAGATTATGGGATATCCCCAAGGAATTTGGGAAATGCCATGCATCTTGGACCTCACAAAAGGTCTGGGGAAATATGCTTGCATTCCAGTTCTGATAACAAGCTTATGTAGTCTCCTTCAAAGTATATGCAGCAGTGTGTCCCAGGCCTGTACCCAAATCTCCAATAATTGTGCAACTAAAGAAAGAAAATGTTTTTTTCCAGGGAAAAAAATTTCAGATGTCCTTTGTCAGTGGTAAGAACTGAACTCCTGCTGCTTTTAAATGAAACTAAGTTCTGGGAAATAGGGACATGAAATTTCCTGTGTCTCCTGTGAAGAACAAATTCTCTTGTTCTACTGGACTATATTTGATGCTCATCTTTAGCATCTTTGACACATTATACACTGAGTTGAACCCTGTAGTTCAAAGGTGTTTTCTATTTTTTGTTACTGAACTTCAAGACAAAGACTACTTTGATCAGGACTTTTGAGTTTTCGATGTTTTGATTACATTTTGCATTCTTCATTTCATGTATAAAGCTCACCATAGGTTAACTTGAGGTTTCTCAGTTTTCTTCAGTACTTTTCTTCTGGGATTCCATGACAACTGTTCTTTTATCAGTTAGATACTACTAATTCAGATGCTCAGGCTTAGATCAGTCACAAAAATCTCCCATTGCTTTGCTTCCTTTTTTTTTTTTTCCTTTCCACTTCAGATCCCAAACAAGTTTTACATATTTTCTTTCACTGAGCATGCTACTTAATCCTGCAGTAAGTCTGCTCTTCCTGACTTCACTGAAAACTTTAAAAATTGTCAAGTGCTTCAGGGCTTGGACTTGATCAAGGAAAGACAACCTGTGTGTTTTTCTTCTCATTGGCACCTGGTGCTTTCCAAACCCAAATGTACTGTTGTTTAAAAATAATTTGTTTTCATGTTTCTGGGTGAGTTTCAGCTCCATGGAAATTCTTACTTTGGTGTTTTTCTTTCAGAGGATTTTGACTTCTTATTACCTCTATTGTCTTGCAGTAGTCAATAAGATCTTTGGGCCTGGAGTGATTTAAACAACTCTTATTAAGGTACATGATAGTAAATCCTCTTGATTAACAGAAGAAAAGCCCCAGAGATATCCTTTTTGCCTGGGTTTTCCAATGTCTGGAGTAAAAAGTACAAAGTTACCAACACATTTTGTCTTGTGGGAAGGAGAAGATTTTCCTGCTCATAAGGCTGGTAAAGGTTGGGAAGAAAACTCTGCACTCAGTAAAGTAAAGGAAATTACAGTAATCTGCCTGAACTGTAGCCCTGTTAGCTGGGAGTTCACAATCAGCATGCTCCCAGGTTCCAGCTAGCCCATGTATTTCATCTAGAGCTATGAGGAGTGGCAGCAGTGATGGCTTTTAAGAGGAAAGAAGTGCTGGTAGAACTTACTCCCAAGGCTAAAAAATGCACAAGTTCTTAGAGTCCTTTAAACCAAGTTATAATCATGACAACACCATTCATCATAGCAATGCCCATCCCTTCTTCACATCAAGCCAGCCCCTTTAAACACAGCTCTTCCTGCTGTATGAAGTTATTCAATGAAAGATTTTATTACTGCTGTCTGTACTATTTTTCCAGGGTGCTACCATAATAGAAATCAACACAGCGAAATCAGTAATAATCACACATGTTTCATATTGGTTCCCATGTGGAAAACATTTCAAAGGTGTCAGTGCCTGGAAAACCTGATGGTTTCATTGAATACCAGAATGAAACTCCAAGGCAAACCCTGAGGAGAGATTAACACTTGGAAGTATAAAATTCAGGTAGTAATGAGAAGCCAGGTGTTCACTGTCAAGGATTCCAAGTTTCCCTAATTATGGGCAAGTATCTGACTTTAACTGCCTCTCTCAGGTGAGCTAGTAATCCTTTGTTGACAAAGATTTATAAAGAGAAAAAAATAACAATAGGAAAAGAAAAAGAAATATGCCTCTGTTTCCTGCTATGGAGAACATATTACACAAGCAGCCCTATTTCTAACTAAATTAAGATGAGAGAGGGAGTTGGAAGTCATGTTGCACCCACAGTGATCATTCTGCAAATTGCAATATGGGTCTAGAATTTCATGTTAATTACATTTTATTTGAAAAGTGCTGCACTACCCAGTATTTTCCACAGCAGTGGAGGCTTGATTCTGCTCTCAATTATGTAGGTGTAAAGTGGAGTATCTCCAGTGATGCTAATGAAGTTAGAGTATTTTAACACTGAAATGAGGAGGATTACAATAAGGCCCTAGAGTCTGCAATATTGCTACTGCAGTTAATGATCATTACTGCAGAATGCTGTAGTCTGGTAATTATTTCGTTCATGCAGGTAGACAGATACACAACACTGGCACTGATTGTGTCTGTAAGAGAAGGAGTCCAAAAATTTCCAGCCTAATATTGTCTCTCCAAATTGCATTGCATATTCCTTTTTGTATGTATTGTGGCTCTGTGCAGAGGGGAGTGTGTTTGATTTTGAGGAGCTAATTTAAAAGGCTGCATGGGTGCTGAGTATCAAGGTGACAAAACTGTGCCTTCTGTTTCATTAATCCTTTAGGCTGCTGTGACATCTATTGACATTATGTGGAGACCCCATTACTTTTGCTTCTTTTGGAGTGTCTTGATACACACCTTAAAGTACAACACCTTAGATAGTCCTAACTGCTTTCCAAGTCTCAGCTTACCAAGCACAGTGTTAAATGCCACCCAGGCTTTCCTGAGCACCATGTGTGAGTGTGTTTTGGGCAAAAAGTAGACCCACATTTTTTTGGAATATTGAGTGCAGTGGGCTCCAGTCAGACTTTGTGCTGGCAGCCCAGGACAAGAGTGGGTACCTTGAGTTCATCTCTCCCTTGGCAGTTGAGGACTGAGAAGCTTCATCTAACCTGGATTAGCAGTGTATGCTCAATCACTGGCGCATGATTGTCCACAAATAAACTGCCAAGCAAGGACCCTGCAATGGATTAACCAGCACATAGCTGGAGATGGATGGCAATAGAATATGTAACAAGAATTATCCCTAAAAAGCAGTTAGGATATGGCCATCCTGTTCAGGTCATGACTATAGTTGAATGAGGGCTGGGCCATGCTTAAGGCATCTTTATGCCTTAAGCATGAAGATCCATACTTAAGATCTTTATCTCTAGTGAGAAGACAGCTTCTAGTTTGCTCATATTTGCATAGCTGTAACATAACACAGATGCAGCTGGAGCAGGGATACATTTTACTTTTAATTGGAGCTCTGCAGGGCCAAACTCGTGTACCAGCCTCATAGCCCTGGGGTGACCCACTGGCTACCTTTGAGGACCTAAGATCTTAAGGGCTGAATTATATGATTTAAGGAAAAAGGGTGCTCCACATGGACAGGTCTGGATGCATTGTACCTGGTGATAGCATCCAGCTGGCCCAGTGTCTGAGCAACTCTGAGTCACCAGCCCAAATGTTACCTACAGAGACCCCAGCATTAGGGGAGGAAGGTTGCAAGGGAGCAGTAGACAACTTGATGAAAGAATTGATGTAAGTTGAGGGTCTCAGGACACTGACTTTTGCCTGGTCCTGGGACTGACCATTCATGTAGCTTTGGAGTAACTGGTGTGAATGAAAAAAGCTGGATTAAGGCACCTAGCATTTTAAATAATCAACACAGTCTGAATGTATATCCAGTGCCAGACTCTTTGTCTAGCTATCTAGCTATCTGGATTGTATATTCCCCATATAATAATATATTTATTTTTAAGAGGGCTTTTTTTTTTTTGTGGCTGATCACTTAAAAACTCCCATGCTAACCTGTTTTCTTCAGCCAGGTGACACAAGATTAGCATCAATACTTATAATGAATTTTGACCATATGACAACATATCAATGACAAAAGGAGAACAGATAATTTAAAAAAATGTTATTAAAAGATTACTATCTGTTTTCAGCAATAGTGCAGTCCAGGTGTAGCAGATTTCATAATAGCTCTAACATCCACTACATTTGGAGGGTAAATTTTCAAAGGCATAAGTAGTAAAAAGATCCCCAGGTCAGTTTGGCTGGGAGAAGGGAAGCTGTCTTTATGTGTCTTGCAGGTTCCTGGGGATTTCCCACCTTCGTACTTTACACTGGGGATGGCAAGTCCAGAAATTGTTCTGTAGTTGTGCTTTGACAGGCGCATTTCTGCCATTCTGTGTTTGGAGGTGTTGAAATGCTGCTGACTTGTTTGTCACAATATTACTCCTAATGCCTTTTAAAAATTACTGTGTGTTGTCTGCTCTTCTTTCTCAAGTGATGGTGAATTAGAGGGGAAACATGGAACTGAGGTGGAGTTGCCTTTGCAGACAGCTTTGGTAGGAGGCAGGAAGGGTCTGTGATGGTTTTACATCATAAGGCTTGTTCCTTTTCCTTTATCTTCATCTGAATGGAAATGTATGACTTCACCTCTCCCCAAAGAGAAAGCCACCACAAAATGTCTTCAGGCAAAGGGTTATGAATCTCTTCTCATTAGGCACTCGAGTACCTGAAAGCCGAATTTTGAGAGGCTTCTCCTGAAAGGATAGCCAGCTTTGTCTGTGAGATAAAATGCAGCTTTTCTTCAGGAAGGACATCACAGTTCAGCTCAGAAGCACAAGCTGGAAAAGGCATACTGCACATGTTCATCATGTATTCTATCTCCTAGGATGCACAACTTGAGAAGAGTTTGTATGTCACTGCAATATGTCCCCTTGTTTATCTTCCAGACAGACTTCATGCATCATGGTGATAAATTGGGCAATGCATAGGGCCAGTTCCCTCCTACTGAGGTGAGTGGGAGCTGCATGGTGCCTGATACCAAAGCTAGGGAATTATTCAGACTGACTATCATAGCTAAGTGCATGCCAGGTTTGTTTTATTTTCTTTGACAGATCTTTTGAGGACTTAGGGATCTGAGGGGTGATTGAGTTTCCACAGCAGAAGAAAGGAAAGTAGTACCACTTGTTCAGTAGCACTCCATGTATCACATGCATGGGTGGCATTGGCAGTCTGGGGAGTAGCTCAACTGCAGGTGCAAGAGGCTCCAGCTTCAGGGAAAACAAAATCTCCCTTTCTCTGATGGAGCTATTGCTTAGGGTTTATCCTTTTTAGTATTTGTCCTGGAGGGTTGCTTATGGCATTACTGTGACATAAACAATTATTAATAATGATTCAGCAACTGTATCACCCTGTGTAAAAGAAAACAAAACCAAATAAGGCTAATCTTTTGCAGTGCTACTTGCAGTTTCCTACAGGGACTGTTATTTATCTTCCAGCCATAAAATAATTAAATCTTACTGTTTTCCAGTTGTGAAGGAGCTGAACAATGAGGATTCAATCCTCACATGGCCTATATCTTTGGGACTCTGGGTCAAACATTAAGATAATATTTTACTAAAATTACTTTTATTTTTATTGTTTGTTTGAATACTCAAACAAAAGAGTTTCAATTGTTTTGATTCCATATCACTGCAGCGAACAGTATTCATACACCTGGAGTCTGCTGCACTTGTTCCTCACATTTGTGATGTGAAACAGTGCCCATTTTATTAACTGGAATCCAATATGTAGCAGTGAGCAGTGTGTCCAAGCAGCTGCTCTCCAGTGCACATCTCTTTGTGTAGCTTTTGTGTAGCCCACCCCTTGTGCAGCACTGTTCTGTATCCATGTCTGTCATCTCACAAGGGCTCACAGGGAGAAGGAGACTGCTCATGTGCAGTCTCCTGCTGGGGGTTTCTTCTCCCCAGCATCTGATGTTTGCTCAAGGATCACTCCCTTTCCATAATGCAGGCACAATATTGCCTCATGTTATATCAGTGATTTGCTCCTTCACTGATGGAATTCTTGCTGTAATGGATAGAAGTGTTCTAGTATAATGAATGCTGCTGATCAGTGAGCTCTGCAAGACTGTCTAGGATAGACTCCTACTTACATGTTGGAGAATGTGAGGGAGGGTAAATCTGGATGGAGGTGCGGGGGTGGAGGGGTGGGGGTGGAGGGTTATAGGGATTGTCTGACTGTCTCTTTTGTCCCTGACAGTGTTCTGGTATCACTGTATCTGGTATATCACAGACATACCTCTGACTCCAAAAACTTCCCAAGTGTCTGGCTAACAAACACATTTAATTTTGCTTCAGTTCTATCAGAAAAGAAGAAGGGGTTAATACAAATGCCGTTGTCATGATTGTAAATACAACTTGGAGAAGGAAGCAGAGAAGTCACTAGTTCCTTCTGAATCCAGTCTGGTGATGCAGAGAGAAAAGTGTGTGGCCAAGAAGAAAAACACCATGTATATCAAAACATAAATGAAAAAAAATCTCGAGAATGGGAAATGCTGAAGATAAAGAGAAAGAACCCAAGAGAATAAAAGCAAAGATAATAAACAGCCACAGCCAGACTCAGATGTTCTCTGTCCCATTAGAGATGACTTTACCAACATGTATTACCTCACTGTAAAGGTATGTAAACAGGTGTGATTCAGGATGTGTCCAAATGAAGCCTATTGTTTTATCTATATTAAAATATAGAAGTGAATAGCTGTATAGTGGTACCTGAATTAGTAATTGCAAGGGACTAATTCCAACATATCTTAGGGGTTTAGCCATGTAAATCACACTGACCTTCAGTAGTGCCTATGCACCTACATCAGGAGCTCTAGAAAATCTGTGTGCATGTACTGGCCTCCAGGGAAAAGTCCAGTGCTATTATTATAATGTGACTATGACTTTGAGAACCTGTAATGTACTCAGTTTTATACAAATTTACACAGTAGTATTTGTCAGGGTTGTTGTCACTGAAGTGGAAAGCTCAAATTGGTGTGAATTACTGAGACTTAATATTGTACTTTGAATTATGACTTTTTATATTTACATGAGAGTGTCCTTTGAGTCACATCTGGTTTTTGTGCTGTTTACAAACTGCTCTAAAAAGCTGAGCTGAGAATATTCGCAGTTAGTTCAGCATGTGAAACAGAGAAATAGAATTTAGCTCTATTCTTAAACCATGATTATTTATGTAGCAGCCGTGTTGGCCAACAAAAAGAGAGAAAGCTGATGGGCATGAAAATAACCAGTCTGCTCATACATGAGATTTGCTTGCAGTGGTCCCAGCAGGAGCTTGAAGAGGACTGTGTATATTGTGAAACACAAGGATGTATAGTTAATGCATGCCAGAAATGACCATTTGTGGGGCTACTTAATGCTAGAAATCCCACATGGTGATGAGATAATGTGATCCTGGAGTGCATTGTATAGTTCTTGAATATATCCAGTGAGGGAGACTCCACAACCCCTCCAGGAAACCTGTTCTAGTGCATGGTCACTTGGACAACAGAGCTCTTCCTCATGTTGAGATGGAACCTCCTGTGCATCTGTTTCTGCCCATTGCCTCTTGTCTTATTGCCCAGCACCACTTAGCAGAGCCTGGCTTCATCCTTTTGGCATCCTCCCTTCATATCCTTATAGATATTGATGAGATCCACTCTCAGTCACCTATTCTCAAGTCTACAGGCCCAGATCCCTCAGCCTTTCCTTGTAAGAGAGATGCTCCTGTCAAGTAATCATTTTTGTAGCCTCTGCTGGATCTGCTTCAGGAGCTCCATGCCTCTCTTGTACTCAGAAGCCCGGAACTGGACACAGCACTCCAGGTGTGGCCTCACCCGGGCTGAGCAGAGGGGCAGCATCACCTCCTTTTACCTGCTGTCAATGCTTTCCCTAATAGAGTCCTGGAGAAATAAAGAAAGAACTCAGAAAGCTACAGGAACACGTATGCCTGTGCTCTGGGAGCACCTCGCTGTTGGTAATGAGTGTGGGCTGGTGTATCAAGTTACCAGTTTAACATAGAAATGCAGACTAAATATAAGAAGACATGTAGCTGTATAGATGCACACTCAAAGATAAATTAATGGAAGACTACATTTAGAACAACTTACAGTTGGGAAATGAGGTAATCAGAGGTGTGAACGCATTAGTATTGTGAGATCCACAGGCCTTGTTCTGATTCCTGGAGACATATCCATTGGCACATGTGCTGTGAAAACTATTACTTGATCACATATAATGGCTTTTCAAAGGGTGCCTACATTGGCTATTGAATGGCATGGACAAAGACTGATGGTTGAGACAGATGATCAATAATTAGTTTTAACCTTCTTTTTCTTGAAAAATGAGTATTTTGTTATTTTCTGCTGGCCAGTACTCTCTCTAATGACTTTGAATCTATTGGACCATCTAAATAAACTTGATGTGGGGAAGGGGGAAATAGTGTGTGTCCTCAAAACCTTGCTAGGTTGGCTCAACCAGCATATTAAGTATCAGAAAATCACTCACTCACTCAGAATGAAGCAGGTTCAGTTAATACTGCATTTCACAATCTATTTGTCACTCTTAGTGCTCCTCATATGCAGTCGCAGCAGCAGGCGTGCACCAGATAAGGAATTTTCACAGTGCCATGAATTTTTTTTGGCAACTGCTGGTCTTATCAACCAAGTACCTTGCAAATAAGCATCACAACGATAAAGGGAAAGATAAGTGTTATTATCTATTTGCTATGGAAAAGGATCTAAATATACAGTGCCACCAATTTTGCGTGCTTCTATAGACATTTGTGTAAAATGGAACACAGCTAGATTTTTCTGATGTTCCAAGCACTGAACACTCTCAGAGAGAGCTGAAACAAGTCAGAACCACTGACAGGGACATCCATCCCTTGGGGAGGCAAATCTTTGCTGACCTTTTGCACTGTTTTGTTGTATGAGTGAGTCTCTGCTGGAATATGTGCGATTTTGTGTGATTTGTCCTTGTAAACTTATTTGTCTCTTCATAATACAGTGGACTCAGGTGAGGCTGGACACTGAAGGAATTGGGAATAAATTTCTGCTTTTTCAGAGTGTAAATTTTGAAAATGTGAGAATCTTGGCATTGAGAAGGTGAAGAATATCTTACTCCACTTAATAACAAGCTACAATGAGAAGTAGTTTGTCCACTGTCAATATCTGACATTGTCTCTTGTTCTCTCTTGCATCCACCTTTCTCTAGCTCACATTCCTGAAGCCCTGCAAGCTCTTCAGTCTTAGAAGATCCATCTCATAATGCCAAAACAGGCTGATGGGGTAAAGCAAAACTTTTTCCTTTAGCATCTCTATTTCTCTTACTGTGTTCTTTTTTTTTTTTTTCCCTTGTCCCCATGGGAAAGAATCTATGTTATGAATATTTCTCAGACATCTCTCATGGTCCTGTCTAAGAGAGAAAGGAAGAAGAGATAAAACAGACAAAATATGAAAACTTTTGCAAAGATGAAACCAAGAGGGTAATTATTACACTAAAAATGCAGCAGAATGAACAGAAGGATAACTCTGGGACAACTTGCTGGTATGGCCATCTCCTTGATATCGGAGGTTATTAATTTATGGAAGTGTTTATAGGATCAGAATACAAAATATTTCTCAGATTTTGTCTACTTCTATTAAAATGTCAGCTCCAAAATGACAGGGTTTATTAAGTAATTTCTAATTGGTCTAATTTCTTTACATATGCAATACTGTCATCAATAAAAGCTACAAAAATATATAAAATACATAATGTCTTTGTCTGAATAGGTAGCTGAAAGTTGCATTTTAAAGCTTATCTGTCTTGTTTCCTTACCAGAAGGAAAGTTTCTGGTATATTGTTCTTTTCATTACTTATATAGCATTCCGTCACATATCGACTCAAATTAGAAAATTCATATGAAGTGTAACTCTATATAAAGTCGGAGAAAAGGAGACAGAAGACTGCAAAGGTTTTGTTAATTTGTGATGAAACTGAAAGTCTTCTCATAAAGCTGATACTAAACTATTTTGGGTTTTAGATATACTAAATTATATGTAATATAATATTATACTGATATTATGCAGTCAAAATGAAGGCGCCTTTCCCCATATTGTACTGTTATAGACATAAATAAAATTTATGTGCAATATTTTATTTAATCTCATAAAATTAATCCAACAGCAAAACTGCAAAATTTTGTGTGGCAATATAACTTTGTATTCATGGCTGATTTTTCCCCTTTACACAGATAAATAATGTGGGTTGATGCAGTGTCCTAACACAATAGGGGCTAATGAATAGAGCTTGCTGTGCTCAAGAGACTGCAGTTCAATTACTAGTGGTGCCAATCAAGTCAGAAATATTAACCATGGTAACAGCAGTTTTGAGTTACATGGAATGAGGCCGTGGCTTCTTGGGGAAGATCACCTCTTGGGAGGGAAGGGAATGTTCACAGTAAGAGCTGCAGAAGGTCAGAGATTGCTTCTTTACTGCAAGGCAGAGCAAGACAACTCATGTCACAGGAAGGTTTCTTCTGTTTTTGTACCTTTTCATTGCAAGTGCGTCTGAGAGTTCATAATATGTAAGTGTGACTAACCATGGGATCTGTGCATAACCAATAGAATTGGATTTCCTATGTATAAATGTATAGCAGTTAATCATATGAAAGATAAATGACAAATCAGATTAGGTCCTAAGCAGGAGTAAAATGTTGCTGAAGTCAGTGTAACTAGGCTGAATTACACCAATCAATTCTGTAGCCTTTTATGAGGATTTACTTAATATAGTGCATTTGTTCTGCTGGCTGGTGATCAGAGTGAGGATCCCTTAATGTGATACAATGGCAGTGTTATGTATTAGTAGCATGAACAGGAAGCAGCTGGCATCCTGCTCAGAAAAAAAAATCTCAATTTTTATTGCAGAGAACAATATTGAAAAACAGGGTGTGTGTGATGGGCCTAGTCCTTAAAAATTAGTCAGTTTGGATACTGGTCCCTTTGAATTGACTAGTCACTTCTGGACTAAATCTGGATTAGTTTCTTTTCACAGAAACCTTTTCTGCTCTTTGTCCTTTGGAATACAGAGAAAACCAATGAGAGCCCCAAAATGGCTTTTTTTTGCACCTGCCTGCTGACTCTCCATCTCTTTCAGCTGGTGAGTATGCTCAGTTGTGGAGTGCTTTTCAACTTTTCTTTTCCATGAAGAGATGGCACATCTCTTTGGTCAGCATCACTGAAGCATTTTCTATTCTTTGTCTTGAATACCATGAAAAAGACAGCTATTAAAGATGGTTACTGTGTTGTTGGAACTTAGTCTTTGTTAACTGAAACTTCTGCAAAAATTTAGGATGTGTTTCTTAAGAACTGAAGAGTAAGAGCAACCTATAAAAGAATTTGAATCTGACTGCAAAGTGGTGAAAATAGTGCATGCTTTCTACTTTTTCTGAAGATTTTGGAACATGCAATAATTATCATGATCTATCTGTGGGGTAAACAGGTGTTGTATGTGGACAGAGCAGCTGGATTACAGAGGTTTCTCCTGCTAGTTCAGGCATCTGAAAAGAAGTCATCCTTGTTCAGTTTCACCACTATAGGCCACTCTTTTAGTCAAACACTGCAATTTGGAGGGATGTTTCACCTCAGCTATCTTAAAACTTATCCCAGATTAAAAGGAAGAAATGTCTTCAGAAATGGATCTTAGGGACAATTTGTCAATGCATGTTTGGGCTCTAAAGCCATGTGACATGAAGTGGCTTGATGATTGTGTCTGACAAGGCAGGAAAGCTAGCAGCAAAAGAAGTGAGGGCAGGCAAGGCTTTGTAGTAACTGAGCCTGTTTTTGGCTGACAGGAGGTTGAATTTTAATTCCACTTTTAACCTACTGTCTATTTGACCTGAGACAGGGTCATTTTCCATTATTATCTCCTTTTTACCCCTCTTCTTCCTCCATGCTTAGTCTATTTAAGTATTGATCATTTATTAATTCAGTGTGGGAGACATTCCCTCTTTTCTCCTAGTGAAGACTGAATCCTGGTGTCTTACTAATAGTAGAAAATGTGAGCCATCTGGTTAAGCTGTCCTGGTAAAAATGCTCTTAAGTCATTACTGTTTCAATTGCATTAATGACTATCCGTGGAAGAGGATGAAAAGCCACTTTCATGTTTCTTAGAGCAATGCCCTGAGCTAACTGTGATTTACTCACTCGATTGATAAGTAACCAATAAATGTGAGACATCACCAGAAACAGATGATTGAGGAGGTTAGTGTTTAGACTGATTGGCAGTCTCTTCTTACGACATTTGCTTGAAAAAATGGAAGATTTTAACATAATATTCATGTCATGTTATGACTGGTTCAGAACAGTGCCTGAGGCTAAGGGGCTAAGGTAGTCTACAGGCTCAGTAGCCACTAGGCTATTGGGCTATTTTCTTGTCAACTCAAGGAATATTAAAATAACAGTAAAGAGTGTCTGAATAGTCTAAATGCTTAGTTCAATGTCTTTGGACATTCTCTTTGGAGAAAAGTGGTTTGGGTTAAAATTGTGTTTAGTGAAGGACAGAATGGAACCAGTCTCATGTGTCTGGGTAGGGCTGTAATAATTGGAATAGAGCAAGTAACCAGAGTGATAGTTAGCAACGTTATCAGCATCTAGCTCTCAAACCCTAATTACACTTATTCAGTGTGAATCCAGAATAATTTCAGGATTCCTGAAATTATACTTCTTGGCAAATGCTGTGTGTTATTTCACCTGATCTTGATTTGTCATATAATCAGCCCACAGCACCTATTGAGTTGCTCGTAATGGTTGGTTTAGTAGGCAATATGTGAAAATACAGGAAACAAAAATTTGGAAACTATGTACCCTAAATTGCATCCTTGGCTATTTTGGCTTCAGTGGAACATTCTGAATTTTCTTCTTCTCTAATGAATCTTTATCAAATAATCTCAGCCATTTTGGCAGTATTCTCCACAGTAAAAGTTGTTAATTAGCAAATTAAAAGGCACCATCTCAATTTTAATTTTTTTTTTTCAAAAAAAAAAAAAAAGCTGTTAAAATAACTGGTTTTTTGGACCCCTTCCCCCTCATCTAAGTGCAAGTGTATGAAAGGAAATCTGTTTAATCTTCACTCTTATACTTTCCTGATTCACCTGGCTGCTCTTGGGAACTTAGGGGAAAACAGTTCAGCATGGCAGATGAAAATTACGAAGTAAGTTTTATGCAATGTGTTGGGATGAATGAGACTCTACTCCTATTGTCCCTCACTATTGCCTCCCCTCAGCTCCTGTCTGCCATATGAAGAAATGTGCTAGCAAAGTATTTGTGCTGGAATATGGATTTAACAACAGTGTAACTGTCATTTCTGACCTTATAGTGAAAGTTAGTTGAATGATATTCAGGCCAGATCTACAATTAACAATATATCCTTTGTTATTAACAATATTGCACTCTCTATAACTGAGGAAAATATCTCATAACAAGCAAAAAATCCCAACAAGCCAACCAACAAAATAAAAATTGAGAGCCTTGAGTCTAGTAAGCCTCATAAATTGTTTTTCATGTATTTTATTTTTTCTTATTTAGAAAAGTTAGGACAATAGTTTGTCTTCAGAAAATGTTTGCTATCATAGTATAAACTACCCAGTTGTTTCCTTGCTGAAACCACAAGTCATGATGTGCAACATGATTTTGCTGGTCCTTTTAGACGATTGCAGGTTACAAGCTAACAATAGTGCACTTCCTTGTAAAAAGTAGTTTAGCTTCAATATGAGGTATATCAGTGCCTGGTGCCTGAATAGTCACTGGCAATAGTCCGACCAGAATTGCAGCAATGCTGTGCTTGGTTAAAATATGCAGGATGTTCCCATGTATGGAGCTAAGTTATTCTTTTAACAGGTAAAAGTGAATTCTGTGGTATAAACAAAAAACCCCATGAGCTTCACAGAGGTGATACACCATAAGCTAAGAGGCTGGTGAGCCTGGCCCTCAGCTGGCATTAAAAGTGAAAGAATTACTGTCTCAAATAAGCATACGGAGCTGAAGTAAGGCAGAGGCAGATTAGAAGAGTGTGGAAATAGGAATTGCCTTACTGCTTTGACAGTAATTTACCTGCACTGCAGCTATCTCATGAAAATGTCAGCACCTCATGTGAATGAGAATCCACGTCTCTAGAAAGGCAAAGCACAATGTCTACTTGAGGCAGGAGTGTGAAAAACAATGAACAGCCTATATCTTATCACATGAATTTCAGCTGAAAGACTTTCTGCTCCAGAAGGAGCTCCTTGTTTTAGAAGACATTATTTTCTCATGTCTCTCTCTGAGTGGTTGTGGAGCTGACATAAACTTTATGTCTAGTCTGCTGCAGAGAACGTGGGACACTGTAGCCCAGAGGAGGAAAGCTCTATAGTGGACAAAGAACAGCCAATGCATATCAGCAACTTAAAGAAGATACCAAATGATTCCATTACCAAAGTGATATATACATTAACACAAGTTTCAACACCATAGTCTTTCCTTTTTAATAGCTAAGAATGGAACAGAAGATAATTATCTAATTTGCTTCAGGGCAGTGAATTAGATAATGGAGAGTAAGCTAAGTGCAAAGAGTAAGTGCAATCAGACATCTGTGTGCACTAAGATTTTTCTGAAGCAGAATGTAACCTTGATAGCAAAGAGAAGATTCCTTAGTGCTATTATCCTGCTGAACACAAAGAGTTAGCCAGAATGTTATTTTGTTATGTTCTTGTCTAGCTGTTGATCTTTCCAAAGAGACAGAACCACAATCTAGGCCTTGAACAACTCAAAAAGAGTGGTTTGAAGAATTGTGGACGTGCATAAATACTAAACTGTTGTAAATGGCAGGGGAATGATTCCATTTTTAGTAAAGAAATGTGACTGCCTTTATTATTGTTTGTTTAAGAGTCCTGCAGTTTCTTCACAATTTGTACAGATGTGTTCAATTTCAGTCGTTTGCCCTGTCAGTTTTTCTGATACATGGTACATCATTTTCTTTAAGATGCCTAAGTGGTGGTGATTAGTGGTGTATGATGAATGAACAAGGAAACTTTACTTTAAAAGGAAGAATTCGCTATGTGTTCTATATGTGAAAGTAAAATGTAGACTCTCCATTGTAAATTATAAGTTGCTGTAGTTCCTGCTTCATGTTATGTTGAAACACCACAGCCCAAACAACACTGAACATGTGCTATGGCTGTAAGATGTTAAAGTAAAAGAGGAGAGCCATATATCAGAGTGTCAACATCCTTAACATCCACTCACTTAATCCCTAGCAGCCTCTGGTACAAGTTAGATTGCCCTTGAAATATGTGTGCAGTCTCTCTCTTTTAGCAGGATGTCCATGCAAGTATGAGCTTTTTGATGTAAAAACAGAAAACAAACTGTATTTTAAAAGCATTAGCACTCATGTTGGAAGGCTTCAGCTCATTTGGTTTACTGAATTTAAAATAGCTGTTGAAATGTTTAACTCTGCCATTCTTAGTGACTCTGCAAAGGATGAGTAAACTACAATGTGGTTTTCAAGTCCTTCAAGGTACAAGGACCTGGCTGTGAAGAGCAGCTAATCACTGACCTGCTCAGGCTGGTATATCAGGTTAGAGGGATTTTGGAATTAGCTTAGTCAATTCAGCAGAGCTGATAGGGATGCAACGGCTGCTAGATGCATGTGCTTAGCAATGCCTCATTTCCATTCTGAAAGGTCTCCTATGCTAACAAATACTATGACAACCACTATAGCTGACTTTGGTGGTGATGCAGTTGTAGGTTAACACTGAAATAGTTCTACATTGTGTCTATGGAACTGCAAGAGTAGCTTGTAGTATGGATAAACAAAGAGAGAAGCCAGGCTTTGACAAACTATACCCACTAATAGAAGGTGGATAAATTCCATGTAAAATTCTGAAGATCCATACTGGACTCCTATCCCTTTCCTTGTCTTGCTTCTCCTTGCTTTCATTTCCTTTCTATTCAGAAATGAAGCAATTTAACAAAGGATGGAATCACAAGATCTACAGTAACAAAATCAGAGCAAAAGATGCATCTCTATAGTAGTGGACTAAAGTTTCATTTATTCATGAAACAAGGTGGGCCCAAAATTTCAGAGGAGGTGACAAGAGGCTAATCTCCATCTCTTGCCTTTACCAGTATGTTGAAATAAATATAGAAGCATTCCAGGACATATAAACATACAGCTTGGTTCTCCCTAAATAGAGAAAAATCTAACATTGATGAAGTTATCAAGAAATTAAGCAATATGACCTACTATAGCCCATGTGACTACTTTCTCTGACTGAGATGCTTCCAGGATACAGATGATGAGGGAAAAATGTCACCAGTTCTAATAGATCAGTTGATTTGTATACACCAGTGACTCATGGTCAGTCAATGGAGACATGGAAGATAATCTGCAAATGAAATCTGGAAATGTATTAAGAATTTTTCTATTACCTTCAAGTAAATTATAAGAGTACAGGGTAGTTTTGATTAATTTGAAGTGTAGTAATGATCGACTGGTCCTAAATGTTTGGGAACCATCTGCTGAAAGGCAGTTTGTCCCAAAGAAATGCTGCTGACAGCATCTAGAAAGTGCCTGATAGTGAAAGAGTTTGTATTGGTTAGGGCTAAAAATCTCACGAATGACCAAGAAATTTAAAGCAGGGAGCATTCTATATCAGAGTCTGTGGGAGTAAAGAGAAATGGAGTTAAAAATATGGGCAAAGAGGACAAAACTCACTGTTTGAGGGACTGGATACTACTAATAATACTATGTCATCTCGGAAAAATTATGTCAGTTTTGGAATCCAGACAATTAGTCAGCTTTTCTGGCATTGTGAGATTATTTCAGTCACATTACTTTTTGCGAAGGAGCTAGATTTATGGTGTCAGCATCCATTTTCTTGGACAACTAGAAGAATACTCATATGTCACTTCATTTTCTCCTTTTCTTTCTCTGAAATGTCAACATGTCCCTAGATGAAGTGCTTAAGAGTGAGGCCACTGTGAGGCTGCACTGTGATAGTAGACAAATATGCGGAGTTACTGCCACAGAAGACCCATTATTACAGCTACTTGGGCTTCTCTTTTGAGAACAAAAACATCTGCCTGGAATATGCCTCCAGCTTTCTTGTTCTCTTTTTAAAAAAGATGCTAGAAATAGTGTTGGTGAGCAGTTCCTCCAACGACATTATTAATATGGGGTTTTTTTCTTCTTGTTACCATGAAGAAAGAGATTGTGTGCACCTTTCTTTAGCCTTTTAAAACTACTAGCTTTTCTAACACTGAGAAGAAAATACATTCGTCATTTGTGATAAGCCAAATTTAGGTTTAATATGAGTTACTCCTTGCAATTAGAGACAATATAAAGGTATGTAGAACTATGAAACTGCCATGCACATCACTGTAGTTTGGCTTCATGAAAAACTTGTTCTTCTTGCTAACCACTGAGTTATATTGACAGTGGAGCTGAGATACCTTGCAATCAGACATTATTTGATCAGGCAGTTCTTGTTGTACTGTACATAGATACAGAGTTTCCTTAAATACAATAAATAAAAGTAAAATCTTACACAAGGCAGCGCAGCTTAGTAATTTCTGTTTTGGAACTCACATCGCTGCAGTTATTTAGCTCAGCATTTCATCTCCAGCTGCAGCACAATTTTTGCCAAATATAGATAAATGAATTTAAAGTTATTGGCAACGACTAGTTCTGTATCCCTGTTTTGAGTTCATAGATTTCATAGGAGAGGCCTTCTTTTATTTTTGTAGCAAGCAATTGTTTTGAACTGTGAACTTCTTCACATTCCAGCACAACACACTGTTTTCAGTTCTACTTTATCAGGCAGATACTGGTAAACAGAGAGAATGAGCAGGTTCCCTGTTTGAGAAATATACCACATGAAATATGAAGGAGGAACAAACTAAGAAACTGAACCTCACTCAGCATATTTTAGGAGTTTAATGTAATTTTGATGTGGAATTTGCAGTCAGGGCCTTTCGGTGTGCAAATGAATCTCTACAGTCTAACTCTACAGTGTGCAAATGTCATTACTCTCTATGTTGTATGAGGTGACCTGGTAGTATGGTCTGCTGCAGACACCCACTGAAAACTACATAGAGATGACTCTCTGGTTTCTTAGACCTTCTGTAGAGTAAAACTTCTTTCATTTGAATTTAATAAATGAGACAATACAAATAAACGATAGAGACATGATATTGAACGTATTTTAAATCACTATAGCAACATTATTAAACAAACTCAAGACTTCAGAATTTAGACATATACTTTTGTTTCTTTAAAATTATTCAATTCTGTTTCCTTCTTGCTCTTGTGAAAACATATTGCCACTTTTACAGCCGTCTGGTGTTTATCTGTAAACAAGTAATGGGGTCAGGAAATGCTAGTGTTTCCCTCTGACCCACCTGGCTGCTTTCCTTTGATCTGTGATCCCTTTTGTTAAAAGGGAAATGAAATGTCCTACTATCCAGAAAGCAAACTCATGGAGCTTTTATTTTGAATGGATATGCACGACAAAACAGATCTCAAATACTGCTGTGAAATAGCACTTCCTTCTTTATGTCCAAACACTGGTCTGGAGTTTCTTTCCACAGAGTTTCTATACTAAAAGCACATGCAATTCTTTTGTCATATGCTACTTTTGTTGTGATAACTTCAGTTAGGACGATAGCTTCAGAAGCAGTAAATTCTAAAATTATATTGGGAAGATGCCTGAATTTCACCAGTGAGATTTCAAAGGAAAAACATATTTTCAAAATTAAGAGAGCAAGCATTATTAATTTTTTTTTGTCTGTGAAATTTGCCTGATTCATTCAGAGTGACTGGTTTCAGTTAAAGAATAGGCTTCTCCTTTTGTGATTTCTCACCAGCTTGACTTTTTCTTTTGAGTTTCACTTCACACATCCTATGTCACCCCGTTTTCCAAATGGTGTGAAGCTATAGGCTTTTAAATGGTAAAAAATACCCCAAATACAAAAATATCTGAGCTGTCTAACAAAATAATTTCTGCTGATAACACAGCAGCAAACAAAAATCAGATATTAGTATTTGCTTCCATAATATAGAAGAGAGCAAATATTTCATTAGCTAACGCAGAAAGATTAACAATAGATGTTATTGAATGATCCACTTTTCAGGTTGCACTGATTGAGATATTACTTTAGACGAGTTCAGCTAAAAACATCTCCTATCTCTTTTGAAATTGATGTGGTCTCACAATATATACCTTCTTACCATGCTATTAATATATTATTTTATACAGAACTTTTAAACTGAAAATTCTGAAGCATATTACAAGTAAAGTGGATTAGAAATGATAGGCATTTTCATATAAGAAATGTTGATGAAAACAGTATTTTTCACTTTTAAAAATATCTTACTAAAAACAAAATTTCCTTTAAAGACATATTTTTCCATAAATGCTATTTTATGGAAAAAAAGGGCACTGTTTCCCATTGAGGAAAAGAAAAAAATATTTCTCCTTTAATAGATGTACATAACACAGCAGTAAATTTCCAATACAAAATTCAGGATTATTTTAATTAGGAGCACTGTTTAAGCCTCATGTTCTCTCTGTAATATGTGAATAATATGTATTTTACAAAGGAGTGGATAGAGATATTACTGGTTCTCCAGGCTTATAAAGTGAATTGTGCAGTCAAAACAGAACAGCATGTTTTACATCCCTATCTCCTGTTCACAGTACTAAAACAGCTGAAAATTGGAATTTTTCAATATGGGGAGAAACTGGAGCTTTTCCCAGTATGATTCTCCTTTCTAATGAGAGCAACAAGTAATAGCAAATAATAGTTTTGATGTTCCAGCCAATTTCTCTAGGATTATTATTTCTGTTACTAGTATTGCTGAAACTTCTCACCTTTGAACTCAAAAAGCTTTTTTTTTTTTCCTGAACATTTTACATGGAGTATAACTCCAGCTAATGCAGCTGTCTCTAATTTATACCAATAGATGAGGTAGATAGGGATCAGGCCCTGCACTAAAGAGGAGATATTTCTTAGGGCTGGATGTGTATCTCTGGTTCCTAATGTCTCTTAGGTTGAACTTCAAGGCTCCTGATAACAGTACATTCTCATGGCTACTCATACATATCACTGCCCATGTGATCCAGAATATATTTTGTAATATTTGAGTCTTTCTGGTTCTATTGAGGAGGGCATCAATCAATGCTGTCTGTGTCTCTGCCAAAACCCACGTATGGCCGGACCCAGCTTGGTGTCTTATGGTCAGAAGGCAAATTTTCACAGTCAAATGTGACCATTTCTTATCCTGGTTATTTCCCTCATAATTAATCAACCTGACTAGAAGGCTGATCTGGTCTCATCTGCTGCATAGCTGGGAAGCAGAGAGCAAAACCAGAGCCTTTTTGATATGGAGGCTGCATTCCTTCAGTATGTCCCTCCTGAAGAGCGGTTTACACAGGGTCTCTTGTTTGAGCATATAGGGCTCACCTCCCCCTTTGAGTGACATAACAGCAGCATGATGTGAAAATAAAGTGAAAAACTCTCAGGAACATTCCTCTTCAAAGCACACGTGCTCATACAAATGCACAGAAACGAGCTCGTTTGCACACTGAGGCAAACGCAGGCATCTGCACACGCACAGACTCACACCCTGTCACATTTGGCTCAATAGCCAGCGTGGTTAAATAATGTCAATAGCAGAAAGTCTTACAGTGCTGACACTTCCTCTGGCTGTAAAATATTTACTGTTCCTTTAAAACTGTGAATAAAAAAAGGTCAGTCTGTATACTGAACAAGGAGTAAAAAAAAAAAAAAAATTCTTTTTTTTTATTAGAAAACACTTGAAACTTATCATGTGCAGCAGATGGGAGTAGAAAATGCAGCTTGAAGACAGTTATATAAATATATCCTTGATGTCTGTTTTGCTTTTCAATTTGCAGTGAAAAGTACAAAGGTAGAGTAGAGCGCCAGTCAGGGCTGCACTGTGTCTCTTGATATCCATTCCAGATGTTGGCTAGACTTTGTGGAGCCAGGCTTATGGCACTGAGGCTGGAGCTAGTTGTCTTTTCCTCCAGGTGTGACGCTTCATGCTGATCCCCCCACATGCTAGCCTGTCTTATCCAAACAGTCTAAGCTCTGTGACAGGCATCTACCACCTTTTTGACCAAAATTCACCTCCCTTCCCCCCCCACCAGCCTCAATGCTTTCCACCCACCCCAACTTCTTTCAGCTTGATGGGCTCTGCAGACAAGCCCACTTGTCCCTGCCTATCATTCTGTCACTTCAAAAGCAAGTCCCCCTAAAAAAATGAGGTCTGACGTGGTTCTCAAATAATGCTAGTCAGTTAGTAGCTGCTTTGAATATTCCTCTTTGTGTTTTGAGAATGTCTGGAGGTACTATTTGACACTGAGTATGTCTGCCAAGCCTCTAATGGTAGTTCTCTGTTTGTGCATGCTTGTAAAGGATTTTACACTGTAATATTTTAACTCCCTGATTAAACATTGCTAAGCACAGAAGTATATCATAAATCTTGCAGGCGCCAACTCCATTTATCTGAATGTTAGTTACTGTCTATGGTGGGTAAACAAATTACAGCACAGTTTATTACAATATATGGGGCCACGATGTAGCTCTATTAATATCTTGTACCCCCTGGAAATATATCGTTGGCTCACAGTCTGATTTTTTTCTCCCAAACAATTAAAAACAAATTCTGAATGGAGGGTGGGAGGGTGTGTGAGAGGGAGGGGGAAGCATCAGGCACTTCCAAGGGGAAACTTGCTGGGAATAACAATAATGAGCTGCAATATCAAATTACTACTATCCTGGGTTTGAGGTCAGTACATATTGAGTTCGTTGTAAGATATTGAAGTAGAAACTTTTCTAGTTTGGAACACATTAATACTGCAAAAGCTGCCAGAAAAATATCTAGAAAACATTTGACTTGGAGAGGACAGAAACAAAGAAGAATGTTAATAAGCAAGAGCATTGGAGTATTTTCCTTTCCCAGCTGCATGCAGCACATTTGCAGAGATCATTCTCATTACTGCAAGCATGTTTGAGGTGCATGGAACCTCCACTTGTAGACAGGAGATCAGTACTGGAGAGGTTGGGATATTTCCATATCCATGTACAAAAATAGTTGCTTCTAATTTTTTATCAGTTTTCTTACCCCACACAAATAATCCCAGTTATATGAACATGTAGCAATCAATGGAAGCTCTGTCTTTTCAAAGTGCAGAATAAATGACTGAATAAAGTAGGAATTCTATTGGGAGGCTTCTGGAGGAACAAGTTTAATGCCATTTAAAATGGTTTGTGATGTTCCAATATAGAAGTAGGACCAAAGAAAGAAGTGCTATAAGTTTTAAGAAAATTCATAGCAACTACTAAAAATAATTTCACTACTAAAAGAAATAGAATCAAGATAAAAATAGAATGTGTAAATCCCTGTTTACTTTTGATATTATAAAAGCATCACTGCTACTTATCCTCAAGCATGATGTTGTAGCTAACAGGCTGACTATTAATGGAGCTATCAGGCTGGAGATTACTTGCAGTGGTGTAGTCATGATGGCAAAATAAAATAAAGGGATTCTTCTTCCCTAATTCTGCACTGATGCTTGCAGGGGCCTGCAATTTCTGATACAAGCTGACAACCCTGACACCATGTTCAGTGGGAGCAGGAACTGCTAGCTGCTATCCCCCTTTCAGGAAACCACAGAACACCAATGTTTTATAGGCTGGAAAAGAGTTCATTACTTACAGGGGGAGGGCAGGATAATGTTCTGATGTTCTTAGCTGGGCTCCAGTGGCCAACAACACAAACACCATCCTTCATAAAAGCAACTGAAGTTTGGTAAAAATAGAAATCCAAATATTTTTAAAGTTTTTGCAGATTGTCAATACTGTAAATCATCATATAACATTGTATAGCAAATGATGAAAATATGTCTGTAACAAATAAAATTAACACCACAAACTTTCACTTAAGGAATTTGTCTTCACATTGGAAAAGAAGTAAGTCAAGAAGTAAGAATTGCTAGCCTTTTCCTACTAAAAGCAGTACATTTAGGTCAGGGCTGAACTCAATTATGAGATTCTTAAAGAAATGCAAGTGCTATGTTTATGTCAGTTTGTAAAGATCTTGTTTATATACATACTCATTGCTTGATTCAACAATGTGTTCAGCATTCTGGCCTGATCCACCAAAGCGTTTAATCACATGTGCAGGCATGTAGGCCATTTCTCTCACATCAGTTAAAATATTTACATGCTTAACATTAAGTACATTGAAGGGCCAAGCCTGCAATGGGATTCCTTTTTTTTAAAGAAAGCCATGCAACGAAAGCAGTGCAGTTTGCAAAGGTACTGTCATGACATGTACCACTTCACCACAGCAAAGGGAGGCTGAAGGTGCTGAGCCCCACCTGCCCATACTCTAATTGACTCCATCCAAGTAAGGAGCTCCAAGGATCTTTCACAATGGGTGTAGGACACAAGTCTTGATCATAGAAGTGGAAAGTTCAAGTAAAGTATGTCCTGACTTTTAAAAGATTAGGAACATTTTAAGAATAAAATTTGATTCTGCACCCTGAAATATTTTGGGTTATCAAACTAAGATTTTGGAAAGTGTTCTGATCCTGGAAGGACTCACCCTATACAATTCTGTGAAGTAGAGGAGTGTTTGTCAGAGAGATGCCAAATAAACTAAAGTGTAATTTCCTCTGGTTGAGCATTTGCACTTCAACTGGAACTGATTAAGAATGTTGAATCCAATAACTGGAAAAAAATGAACACAGGCTTGCAGAAACTTTTTTGAAAACTCAGTTGCTTCTGAGGGGACTCTCTGGAGACATCAGAAGATATTTTGGCAAAATCTGAGAGGTGGGAGAGTGGGATAAGAAAGATAGGAGGAGTAATGAACCTTTTAAAGCTTACAAGGGAGAACAACAGAACAGGACAGTTAAGTGCAGGAAAAGGCTTGAAGTGGCAGAGCAAGAGCACAGTGTATGCACAGGCTTCTCCCTGGAAAAATAATTGGATGAACCAGAAAGCAGGCTAGCTGCCATGTTGGCATCCTCAAGAAGCTTCCTATTGCAGGCTATGAAGAGACACTGAAGGGCTTAAAGGTCCTGGAGAGAGGAAGGAAAATGTCATGGTGAATACTAAGGTGACCAAGGAAAGATAATCAAGGTCTTCAGACTGTCTTAAAATAGGAGCTTAAAAGAAGCTAGAGGAACCAAGCCGGAAGAGCTGATACTTGGGATAGTGTTTTGATGTACATGCTGGGGCATCTAGGGATGCAGACCAAGAAAATGGCTTTGCTCTGAAACTGCCACGGCTGTCAGGTAAAGGAAATTAAAAGCTCTCGTAAGGATGGCTTCATCCTATGCTACCTGATCAACAAAATTTTGGAGGAAATAAAGCAAATGGCAGTCCTGTTGGACTGATCAGTTCTAACATAGATAATTTTGACTCCATTTTCAAAGATGTAAAAGAGACTTTTAAGACTCTGATCCATCTTGTGAACCTAAAGTCTGGGTGTCGTTTATGGTATAGAAATCTGATCTCTTGATTTCATGTTTACAGACACAATGGCAAGAGACAAATCTATCAAACACCCAAAGATGTTTGAATGACTTTGTGAACAATTGATGATTCTGCTATTCTTTTCACAGCATTGAATGGTATAATCATGGACTGGTGAGATTTATGAAGATTATCAAAAGGGACTGTAATGTTTATTGGTACTATAATATTAAACTCTGATCTGGCTATATACTGGATTTTTGTGAGTATTCACCAATCATGTTAACTGGCAAAAATATTTTAATGCATATTGTGTAAATATAATTCCAAATGTCATTGTCAAATTACAACTGTTTGTATTTGTAATGAAAACACTATTGCTTTAATTAAATCAGGGAACAAACCCTGGTAATATAGAATCTCATGTTTAAGCCTAATTTATATCACTTTTGAGATTTCAAATGCCATGAGATTTTTTGGCATCTCTCACAACAAAATCACATTGGAGGTAGTCTATATCTAACTCAAATCTATGTTGTTTTTTGCTTAGTCAGCAAAGGGATTTTGGATCAAGCTTTTGAGCATATGCAGAATTTGAAAGTTACATTCATTAATCTTTTCTTTGCTACTTTCCCAGAGGTTTTCTGCAGCAGTGTAGAGTTTTAGGATGGGAAGAATCAAATGAAGTAATAGGCAAAAGTTACTTCAAGTGTAGTGGCCTGCATGGTAGAAAGCATGGAAATGTTCATGAGAGAAGGAAATGAAATGAGCCCATGGTCTGAACCACAGATGTAGTGACCAGTTAAAATCCTGAGCAGAAAATCAATCAAGCAGTGTTAACCACAAAGTTAGAACATCTGGCTTATGAAGTCACTTATCTACATGGCACTAGAAGCTGGAATGATGTAATAGGCAAAATATCATATTGTTTTCCTAGCACTTGTACTTTCTTTAACCATCTACTTTTCACTTAGTCTTTAAAGAAACTCCTAGATGGACCTTGGGTTTGATTTCTGTGCTGTTCTTGAGGACTGCCCTGTCACACACATCTCTTCACAGCATTTGCTGACAAACATATTTGTGGACAATCACCTGCAGTTCATGGAACTCGTCATCATCTTAAAAAAAAAAAAAAGTTGAAGAATAATTTACATAGATTAATTAATGACTGGGGATGCTTCCTTTATTTGAGAATTCATTCAGTGTCTTTGTGGTGAATTTTCTACAGATTAATTTATTTTATGACTTTTTTTGGTGGAGCTCCACCTGTATTTCCCAGTGGTTGTGGTCTTAAATGTTTGTCATCTTAAATCGACATACTTTTGTTGTGGTTTTCTTTTTTTGGTTTTTTTTTTTTTTTTTCATTTTATTTTTCTTCAGGATTTTAAATTCTATGCCACCTAAGCTCTGCTCGTGCTCAGTGTTAAAAGATAACATGTTGACTTTATGATACAGATCTTCCATAGTTTCTCTAAGTTTCCAGAGGAGAACTGTGTGTTTCTGTATGAAGATACAGGGCACTCCAGGCACAATGAGAAAAACACCCAGCACAGGTGGAGAAAGGCATAAAATGCCATTCCACTGGTGCTATAGCGATGGGTGTCCCCAGTGCCTGTGGCCAGACCAAGGGAGGGAAGCTGCCTGCAGCTGTGATCTTTCTGGTCATGTTTTCACATGGCCATGAAATGCAAAAAGTTGCACTAGGTGGTTTTCCTGCTGCACTCAAGAAGTCCATGGACTGCTTGGGTCTCTGATGGATGCTTTAGAGGTCAAAAAGGCCCCTCTCTCCATCTATTGCACCTTGGGATGATTCCCAAGAGCAGTCAAAATTCAGGCCTCTGTGAAGACTGACTGTTGTGAAAGGGAGAGCCTGTAACAGAAATACTCTTGTGACTTATAACAAGGGGAGCCAGTGTGCTAAGAAAGGAACACATAGCTGCAGGCTAGATGAATTAATTTTGCTAGGACTGTGTGTGTCATAGCCTTGATAAAGCTCAGTTCTCTTTGTACATTCCAAGCTGCTGTGTTTGGGTAATATTACAAGATATCTAAATGTTTTAAGTTTTCTTATGATTTAGCCTCAGTATGATTTAGCCTCTCTTTCTGGCAGACTTCTTTGATATGTTCTTTATCTAGTATTGTTTCAGAAAAGGAAAACTCCTAGAGCCCATTGCCTCCTCCGCTACTTCTCCATGCATATCTTTTCCCATAGCTCCACATTATAGTTGTCATAAACCCACAGTTCATTTTCTCAAAGATATGAAATAGATGAGGTGAACAAATATGTGATAAAGATTATGTCATTTTCCATCAGCTAGCATTAAAAGCATACATCTGTGGACAAAACATTTCCACATTCAGCCTTCTGCTTAAGTTTCCTTTTTACCTTGGATGGTTCTGTCCATTGGTCAGGATTTTCTGGGTTGTCCATGACATTTCTCCAGTTTCAGGTCTGAACCACTTTGTTTTTCTCTGTCCTGTCTACTCCCTCTTTCTTTCTTCTGATGTAATCTTAGAGGAAACAACTTCTTTAAGTCTCTTGCTATACCTCAGGTATCTTTAGATAAAGGTATATCAGATTATCTGCTTCTTGGTAAGTAATCTGTAGTTCAATTATTATCTTTCCTGGGAATCAGACTTGAAATAACCATTTGCTCTGGATAGCTGCCATCTCTTATCCAAGTGTGCTCCATTTAAATGGAGGATCATCAAAGTTTAATGGCTCAGTATTTTTAGCCATGAACCAGGTGCAAGCAACTTTTCTGTCACCTACTGTGGGTTTTATGTCAATATGGAAGAAAAGGATCAGAAGGAGTGGAGTGTGCCACATTCCTGCTGGAACTTACATCCTGACAGATGTCCATAAGATTCCAGTGTCAAGAAGAAATCATAGTAGAGAAATTCCCCAAACTGTCTCAATCTGAAATGCTGTTTCACCATATGTCTTGTTATAATTAGCACTAGTAGGATGCACGTATTCCAGATCTGAGTTGATAAAATATATTCATTTTGATAGGATGATTTTATAGAAATCTAAAATATTTTCTGCCTGAATGTGGAGTGCAATGAGTGTGGAATGCAACTGTCCTTGCCAGCGATCCGCAGTCAGTCTTTGAGGTGCAAGCACAGCCACAGGAAATGGTGCCTAACTTCACAAAACACTGTGATCTCCTGTGGCTCCACTCTATTTCCATCCTTGCCAGCAGTCTACAGGTCTCTGTCTAGGTCCATGAGCCAGGAACTGGTCTGGGTCCCTTCTACTGTCACAGTGAGAGAGCCTGTCTGTTGCAGAACTGATTATTGCTTGCTTCACAGGAACATGCCTGTTCTTTATTTATCAGTGAGATGAACCCTGCATATCAAACTATAATTATTTTTGAGTGAGATAGGAACAGTTTCTAAATTAAATTATGAATTACCTAATCATTATATATGCCTTGCACTTGAATGTGTGCAAAGCATAGATACATGCTGGACAGACAGTCTGTGGACTCTGTAGGATTGGAATTCACTTATTTTTCAAATGCAAGGTTTGAAAGAAATTAACATCAGAAATTCCGGTTCAGGAAATTCTGAAAAATATTTAATCTAGGACTGTAGTGGAAACATATTGACTGAAGAGCCCAGCTAATTGTTATCACTGTCATTCTTATGTAAGAAGTGCCTTTGGCTGCTATGTGAAAGGAATTAGAACATAAATTCTTGACAACTTTAACACATGCTACCTGAATACCCATCTGCTTAGCTTAAGAACTAAAAAGGGCTTCATTAATGTAGTATTGAATAAATTAAACATGCTGCTATATGTGTTGAAATGTGTTACAATATTTAGCACTGCTTCCTTTATTTCCTGTTGTAAAAACTATCTTAAAAAGCCGGCTGTATTTTTCATATGAAAACCAAACAGCAAATTGGATCTCCATCTAACAAAAGAAATTCATGTTTTGAAGTTTCCAAGTGGTGGCTGACCACTCATACATACAGACTGACTAGAAATGTTGCTTAGAAACACCACGTTATCAAAGAGAACCCAACATCAGGTTGGAGTGCTTCCCAGACAGCCGGTTCGTGGCGATAATGTGCAATGGAAAATTCTAATATCTGTTCCAACAATTCTTTATTTTCTAGATCTTCTTACTTTTCCCTCTTGAGATTATTTGTCATTAGACTTTAAAATTTTCTTCCCAACTCTGATTTAGAAGATAACATAGAGGTATGTGAACTATGTTTATGGATTGGTAAGTTCTTCAGCAAGTATTAAGAAAATTTTCAGCTGAGTAAAATGTATTGAAAACTCATCCTGAAGGAACTGCAGTGTAAATTAGTATTTCTGACATGAGAACTGACTTAATTAGATTTAAATATATTATTTCCCTTGTATATATTAATAGTAACTGCTTGGTTTGGATTTTTTGTTTTAAACATAATAAAAGAAATTAAAAATCCTGTACAGCTACAAAAATTACCTATCTAAAGCTTGCAATCATCTCCTGTGTAGAACAAGAGGGTGATTTTATATTTTCATAGAGAAGTTATCCAAATAGGGCAACTAAAGAACTGCATTTGTCATGTCCTGTGCAAACAGGAAGATTGAACAGATTCCCCATATATTCAAAAGCAATTCTGTATTGCAATAGCTTGTGGTCTGCTCCTCTGGTCCCTTCCAGGCCACACAGCATCTGTTACTCCAACCACCACAGCTGGAGTTAGAAGGAAATGGGTCACACTGAGACATACGGAGAAAGGTATCTCCAAGCAAGTTGGGTCCTAGACTGTTTAAGTTTTATACATTATTTCAGCATGAATATAAGTATTTTTGTGAATATGTGTATATTAAATCCCAAATCTCATAGAAAACAATTTGACCCCTTCCCCTTAGAAGACCAGCTTCTAATCCATATCTGAGCCCCTGTATTGACTCAGGGGGAGGAGTGCCATCTATTGAGGCTCCCTTGTGAGTTTGCACTTCATCTGCCAGGGTTTCTTTGGAGATATACAGGGGAAGTGCCCAACCAGAGTACAACAACTCTTTTTCTGAAGAAGAAACCTTTTTATTAAGCATACACTGTAAACTTTTCAATTTCCTCAGAAGGTCTTCTTGCTGCCAACCCAAGTCTATTTTGTGTCCACCTACTTTTATTTATTTATGTATTTATTTTTTAAAACAGGAACATGCAAAGTAGTGCCACATTAGCATAAAAGCTGGTTCCCTGATCAAATCAGGGGGTGAGTCTCAGTGACACTTTTTCTTTCCTATCTTAAAATAAGACAGTTCTCTTCCTCCAAGTCACCGCTGAATCATGTGCAAACAGACCTGTGCTCTCTTCTAGGCCTTCATTTGCATTTCAAGTTTGTTCTGTAGAACAAAATAAAAGTTTAAGTTTTATAGCTAAACATGAATGTAGAGAATGGCAGAATTGTGTACTTGGGGGGTTTAACAGACTGTAGGTCCCATGTACATTACATTGTGTTTTCAAGGCCATCAAGGGTTGTGCATTTCCCTATTGCTATACGACTTCTGACAGTTTTAGTGCAATAAGTGCAAATTCAAACTTTCAGTTTACTTACAATATAAATGTCCCTTGCCAGAGATATCCTGCATGTGGGAAGGTGAAAATGAGTTGTGAAAACAGAGCATAGAAAACGTAGATGACAACAGAATGTGAGTGAGAGAAGTGACACAAAAAAATATTAGAAAAATGCAGATCCACATTTAAGATTTCTGTATACTCTAGCCTACTAAAACGAACTTGATACAGTCTATATCCTAGATTAAGTTCTTTTAATGTTTCCAAATGTAGCAAGGGGAGATGAGTTACCTGAAGGAGAACAATCGAAAAACCATATGTCTACACAGGACAGGAGACCAAAGATTTTCCATACAGCTCACATTTTTTCTCCAGTGTCTAAGTGCTAAGTCCCATGGCCACGGAGGAAAATGAAATATTTTAGATTTTTAATTTTGCTATTATCACATAGGTCTTGTAGCCCACTGTGGGTACCACAGCATGAGCAGTCACTGCCCTGGGACCACCTGTTTCCTTGTGGAGCTCAGCTGTAGGGTGAAGAACAACACTGGTATCATACAGGCACCTCTATGGCAGCCAGGCTGAATCTGCTCCTGTAAATATCACAGAAAGAGTTGGAAATTGCAGTAGAGATTAGAACACTTCTTTTCTCAAAGGAAATAGAGCAACCGGGATATATCTGAGTGGAGATGATTACGTTATATGGTACTATAAGCTCCCATGTCCAACCACAGTGCAGGTCAGGTTGAAGCTGCAGGACTCAGGGTAGCTTCACAATCTCATGTAGTGCTGCAATCAGTGTAGTGTGGGTCTGGAATTAGCGGGTGTGCCAATTAATGTGGTGCTGATTCTGTTTGACTTCTCCCAGCTGAAGCATGGATCCCTTCATAGTGTTGTGCTACACTGAAGAAATTTGCATCTTAGAGCAATATTAGTTCAGGCCACTTTGTCCTGGCTGGATGTCATGATGAAACCATGTCTTAAGTCTTATTAAAGAGGGGTTATCCACTCAGGAAAGAAAAACCATCACATATGCTTTAGAACACCATTTATTCTGCTCAGGTTCTGGTTCTTGCCCCTTACCTCAAGGCATTTCCAGTGAATCTTTGGAATAAAAAATTTCAGTTAAAACAAAACAAACTCCAGACATTTAAAATAATGCACAAATGCAGAGGGGACAATTGAGATCTATGTAAATGAAGATGCCAAACAAAGATAAGAGACAAAACGTCAAACTGATGGTAGCTTTGCTCACAGATAGTGTGTGTGGCTCAGTCCTGAGCACAGGATTGCAGCAGCTGCGGCTGCAAGAGCTACAGCCCTGCACTTCCCATGGCTCTGGCCCCATCCGCTGGCATTAAATAGCTGCCTGCTGCTGCTGCAGATTGATCTGTCTCTGGTGAAGGTTAGGACTGCTGTCAAGAAGTAGGGTTTAGACATTTCCATTTTTTAAAAGGTTAATCTTAATTATTTTTCATGCTTTTTAGTACATTGTGACACCCAAATTTTGGAGAAGCAAAAGAACCCATTGTACAACCATCATCTATCATCATCTTATTTTTAGAAAGCCTGAATTCTTCTAAGGTCACTCTACACTTATATACACATACCCATGGAAGTAAGTGTGCTTATGCATATGTAGGGTATGTAGACACAAACAGACATACGTGTCTGTGTACATATGCGCATTTTTTGGCCTTAGTTTGGTTAATGGAGATTTCCATTGTCTTCAGCAAGCGAGGTCAAGGACTATCTAATCTTTGTGCTCATTGATGTCACCTTCCTTTTAAAAGTGAAATTCTGTGTGTTCTATATATGCCCAAGTTTTGGCATTTGAAGCATCTATGTCCCTAAGGCCACATTCAAATTTAGACATGTATTGTGTAAAATATCTTTTTAAAGACAAAAAACCAAACCAAGCCAAACCAAAATGTGCTCAAGGAATAGCTAAGATATTTCACTACTTGGGGTGTGACATATTTAAAAAATATGTGTTTTTTAATCTTGTGGGAAGTTCATTCCTGGCAATTTTTTCCAACCTGTGAACTTTGTACTAGGTACAATTCTACCATTTTTTTACATTCATGGAATGCATGTCATTGCAAAGGCTTCTTTGCTCAGACTCAGGCCAAATTTATCTTAAAACATTTTTCTTTTCAATGAAATCAGAATATTCTTGCTGCAAGACACTAATTTAAACAATAATGATATATTTTAAGTCATTTTTGTCAATATGTTCAATACTGTTTCAAAAATTTGTTTCTCCCTTGAGCTTACTCATAAATAATTGAAAGAACACATTATTCTGAGAATAATTAATTTCAAAACAGTATGTAAGCAATTTAAGACATAGAATAGTTTATCTAGATTAGCATCAGTGTTTAAGTATTTGAAGTGCTTCTCAGATACTTTTAGTTTTGTAACTCCAGTGCTGGGATAGCAGGTGGCTCTTGCAGGGAATCACCAGGTGGTGCTGTTGTACACGTCTGCCAAGTTATTTTTCTGTGTTTGAGCAAATGTTCAGTCTTGGGAAGAAATGCAAACCCCATTATACCTCATTGGAGGGAATGACAGGGATGAAAGAGCTGTTTGTTTTATGCTGTGGCAATATCCTAAAGTTTTCAGACAAAGTTGCTTTCAGCCAACCATGCTTTGACATCATACAAAGAACTCTGCAGTAGAGATGTACAGAACCTCTATCCAATGCAGCCACTACCCTTGGTGTTTGTGCATATATGGAAGTAAATATGCAAACTATAATATTCCCAGATTGCCCCTGATTTTTTACTTCTTATTCAGTCGGAAGTTGACCTATAAAGCCCTAAGGTACTGTGGCTTAGAAAAGGGAAACATCACAATCTCAGTGAGACACTGGTGGCCTTTCTGGAATTGGCTGCTCTATTGTAAACACATGCACTCCAAGTGAACATGGACAATAGATACTAACAAGTCATATATGCCTTTTCTCTAAATGGACATAAACTTCAGCACATGGCAGGCATGTCCAGATGCCTTTCTTTTTCCCAGAAGAGGTGCTGAGGAGAGAGATGGAGACCTGGTTCAGGCACTGGCTTGTGCAGTTACAGGAATCACAAATAGAAGAAGATTGCAGAAATGACTCAGGGCTGAATGACTGGACTGACTGAGGGTAGTGGTGCTTAGGAACATGGCTAGTGCAGGACTTGTCAGTGTTAGGTTTATGGGGACTTGATGAATTTAAAGTTTTTTCCAACATAAATGATTCTGTGAGTCTATGAAAATTTCATCCTAGTTCAGTCTTCCTGAAACTCCATGTTTGTTTGCTCTGCAATGCCCTTGTAAAACATATATCACATTTAGATAAAAATAGATTATTTACTGTAATGCTTGGTTACCTGTTTGACTCAAACAAGCAAAACGAGCAAAGTTCATATTGTAGATTTGTCAAAGACCATGTTGGATAAGTTTAGTTCCATATGATAGGTTGCAATCCTATCTATTGAAGAATTTTCATTTTGTGAGTAGAAGGTCTGAAAAGCAATAAACCACCATTTTTAAGGTATTTAATGTACTTTTTTTCTGTATGCTAATTAAGACAGTTGACTAGAAACCAATTACCTATCTCTTATAAAGTTGCATATTTTCAAACAGAAGTTTTGAATCTGGTGTTCAAAGATGCCCCAGTTACAGAATATGGTAGAAAATATGTTTACCATTGAAACATGCCTCTTTAGCAGGAAATTGTTTTTCCAAATTGATATGGTATAACAGTATGCTAGAAAAGCTTGAGAAGTGGGCCCATGAGAACATCATGAACTTTAATAAGTCCAAGTGTAAGGTACTGCACCTGATTTGGGGCAATCCTAGACACTAGTCCAGACTGGGAGAAGTTGCCCAGAGACACTGTGGCTGCCCCATCCCTGCAAGTGTTCAAGGACAGGTTGGACAGGACCCCGAGCAAGTTGGTCTAGCGAAAGGTGTCCCTGCCTAGGGAAGGGGGGGATGACATTAGAAGGTTTTCCCAACCCAAGAATTTATATGGTTCTATATTCTATAACCCTGTCTAATTACAGGGTATTTGTATTTTTTATTTTAAAAATATTGCTATTTATTTAAACAAGTATAAAACTTTAAAAATATTTATTTTGCTTCATCATCACTTTTATTTAGTGCATCAGATAGGTTATACACTTATTTGAAACATATTTGTTAAAGAGTATTCTCTAAACAACGTAATCTTGTAAGTGGGCATGGACAGAGACCCAAAGAGTTGCAGCAAATGTGAAAAACTCTCTGGCCCAAGAGGTGTAAAGTAATGCAATTTTACTCTGTGATTACAGTTCTCCACTGAGTTCTTTTACACCTAAGCAAGCATTGTTTAAACCTACAGTTTTACTCTTGTCCATTCTTGTATAAGGTATTCTTGGCCCTTCTTACATATAGGGAGCTTAACATAGGATGCTGTTATAGGTTTACAGGAATGTTGACTGCCTACAGACACAAGTAATTGTTGCTGCATTTGAATACATGAAGATCTCTAAAATATTTGTTATTCTGAGACATCTGGTTCTATATGTCTTGAATTAGATTCTTCAGCTGATAAACTCTTCTAAATAGAAAATTTTAGCTTTAATATCTCATTAATTCCTAAGTTATGTATTATTATTATTGTTATTTTTCCTTTTTTTTAAATACTCTTGTTGTGTCAGGCAGATATATTGGCTCACGTTTGAGAATAATTCAGTTACTCTGGTGACAGGATGGCCATAATGCTCAGAAAGAAGTTAATAATCCTGTACCCAGTACATGATTTCATGCCATCACATACTGAGTGAAGAAGGCAAGGAGAATGAGTCAAAGTCCCAAGCAAAAATAGAAGGTGGTGCAGTTATAAAATCTTATACTATCTCATGATATATATTCCCAAAGGGATGATGCATTAAGTTTTCATAAACAATGCTATTTCTTCCATTTGCTATTTTTTGAGTTTTAGGTTGTGTCTTTTATGTATATTTGAATATATACAGTAAAGACATTTAATTCTGAGACTACATTTCAATGTATGTGTGTGTTCCGCCAGATGTGTGTCCATCTATATTACATAATGCAATGTGGATTCAGAATTACATGGAAAATCTAAACAAAAAAACATCCAAATAATAGTACTGGTTTAATTCTTTTATCTAAAATCTAATTACCTAAAAAATGGTTTCTGATCAAAGAATGTTTCTAAGAGAAAGAGGTGTCAGTTTCTGTATTTAAAAAAAAATAAAAATCACAGTGCTAAGGAAGGAAAAGCCCATCCCCCTTTCTTTGAATGGAGGAGGAAAAAATCTCAGCTGTTAGAGGTCCTGAGATTTCCAGCTTATTGAAGCAAAGGAAAAAGGTTTCAGACATGACTCTCCTCCCAACACACCTTATTAATTTTTTTTCCAGATGCTTGTATTGGAGAGGAAAAATGAAGAGACGAAAGATGCAATTATCTAGCTCAGAGAAATGTGGCTAGCTAGTTCCAGATTTTTCTCATTTCTGCCCTTTTACTCTGATAACCCTTGCACATTGATTTGTATTTCACACAGCCCTTGTAGACCTGTAATAATGATATGTACATTGTGCAGCTGTCTAATTTTTTTTTTTTTTTTTTTGTGCTAGATGCCTTTTTCATCCTGCACAAAGTGGACTCTATTTAAACAAATGTATGTTTTAAAGTTTTCAAGCCACACTACCAGTGGTAATGATTTTGACAGAGACCAGCAACTTGAATTAATGCTTAAAATTTCTTGCCTGTTATTGCCATTGTTATGCAAGACCACATTTCCAGAAGTTGGCATTTATTAGTCAAAATATTAAGAACTCATTGTGTTATCAGGAGCAACTTTAATCTGTTATTGGGGTAGGCTTGGGAGATACAGCTATTTAAAAAGGCCATTGTGAGGAGTTGCATCTGTACTCCTTCTAGTAGCAGTAATTGATTGCTGGCCTTTATATAAATTGGTAACTGTACACACATGCTTAGCTATTCTGGCATGTAAGTGAAAAATGGATCCATTGCTTGTCTCTATGCTGCACAAAGGGAATATGGAGTGTAGTCATGTTACAAAACACTCTGCATCTGGAGTTAAGGCAATAGCTGCTCACAAAGGGGTGCAAGTCACACAATAAGCTACTTTTCAGTAATTACTCTTGAGTTATTTAGGCCCCAAGTGCATATAAAATGAATTAAAAGAAATAAATTTGAGTTGAAGGTATTATATGCCTCTCCTCTTAATTTCTGTGGAGACCTTAAAAAATCCCAGCACCCTGCTGTTTCGGAGAAACAAACCTAACAACACCAAGCTAATATAGATGAACCAGAAAGAAAGATTGGCTGGTTTCAGTTCAGTCATAGGCTGACAACTCTGCAAAATAATGAATGAAAATAGACGCCAAAAGAGCATAACTGAGAAATGTGGAATATTCTAAAATGCTTTCTTGTTATGGCTTTAATAGGTGGGATTATTCTCTATTTTTTTTTAGGAAATATTGATTTTTATTTTTCTCTAAAAAGTACCAAATCCAAAGAGCCCTGTCTAGAACTTTTTGTCTACTAGCTTTCTTGTTACATCACATAATCTCTCTTGAGCCTATGCTTTTCATTTAGATTATGAACCTTTAAAACAAGGACTTTAGATTTTAATAATTAGTAAATTGTTCAGTGCCCTGTAGACATTGCACATTTAGCAAAAGATTTTCTAAACAGTATTTTCTTACTGGAGTAAGTGTCACACTGACACAACAATATGCATCTGGATGAGTAATTATAAAATTACAGCTAGAGTTGCATCCTCAGGTTCACTTTATGTCTGAAACACATGTATGTAACACTATCACTGGCAAAGGCAAAAGTGCTGCCTGAATGGTGGAAGTGAACAGGCACAATCCCAGAAGTGTGGCTTTGCTGCGTGTTTCAGTGTGTGCACCTCAGTGTGCAAGCCTGCGCCCCATGATCCTTTGGACATCACACTTAAGACTTACTGAATCAGAGCATATTCCTTAGGGATTGGAAATCAAGTTAGATTTCTTTTTAGCTTATCACAATTTACTGCCAGTGGGGAAGATGCAGAGGTATATATGCCAGCAGGTATAGCTCTTTTCTAGGATCCCAAGAAAATGGTCTCCAGGATGGTTAGAGAAAGGAGGCCTTGTCCTTCCCCACAGATCATGTCTACACTGAAGCAAATTTTGTGTTGTCCTACATGTATTTCTGGTTCTGTCTCTGTGCTTCTTCTGTGTAGCCTGTTCCTGTCAGAAAACCGTCTTTACTTTCAAGATGTGTATTTTCATTTTAAAAGCTATTTTTTTTCATAAAGCTATATTAAGTGACCAGAAATGGATGAAACCTATAAGTTTTGATGAATGCCTTTTCAAGTGAATATCTCATGTTATCATTTTCTCTGTTGCCCTTTCTCTGCATTCCTTCTGTCTTTTTCTATTAATGAATTTATTTGTCCTGTATTGTCAAACACAAGATTACACATATTTTCTAGGGATGAATTTTAGCTTTACTCAACTGTACAGGGAGCACCGTATGTTTATATATGCAATATAAAATTGCATTACAATAAAAATTCTGTAACATTTGGCACTAGGGCCATTATTTGGGATGAATATGAACTTTTTTGAATGCTGGTTTATATGGTGGAGTGAAAACTCAGGCTATCTGTTGCATGCTGCCAATTTGCTGTGGCCCTGATGTCAGAAATGCTGGCTTTCTCTCTGGCCAGCTGCAGTGGGAGGGGAGGGTCCTTTTCTCTCTTAAATTTTTTAATTTCTCTTGCAGAGATTCTTACCTGAAAGAAAGTTCTTTACTTGGGCTGCTATGGTGATTAGTCAATTTGTAAAGAGAAGCAAGAAAACTCCTTTTGTTTCTTCAAGGCCTGTTAAAGATTTTTCTGAGGAACACTGAAAACAGTTGTGTTACTCTGGACTTCTGTAAATATTACTTAATAGTACTCCTGTGAAGTACTCCACTCTCTCCCTCTTTCTATGTAAGTGGTATGTTGTGTTACCTGAGTGATTATATTTTTGGATAGTAGTTACATGCCCACATTTAGTTCTCCAAAAAGACCATCCATCATGAAAGTTTATAAAAATTATCACTATATTTTATCCAGTCAGGTGTACCTTGCAGGGCAATCATTAAATATACAGCCCATGTAAATCAACTAATCTTTAGCCTGTGCTGGTTTCGGAAAGGGTCAGCATGGGCTTTTCTGATCTGTATTCCCTTGGAGCTCTGGAGATCAGCGTTCAGAGACACCTGTGTGGGTCTGCATGGAGTTGGATGAAGTCCAGGTCTGGAAAGGCTTATATATTTGGATTTAATACTACCTTTTCCACAGATGATAGCAGAAGTGATTTAGATAAATAGAAGGCTCTGACACCTGTGGAGCTGGGGAGCCCCGTGAGGCACTGAAATAGCAGGTTTTCTAAGTGAAGCTCCAGAATCAATAATTGGGAAATGCTGCTTTCCATTATGTAATGCACAACAACTGCAAGTCATTATCCATTTACAATGTTTCTCTGTACAGTATTGTGATTTCACAGTATATGCTGGAAAGCTAGGGTTAGGAAAATAATAACATTGAAATAACTTTGATTTCATCAGGACAAATCTAAAGGCAAATCTTATGATTATAAAAAAAGAGTTTCAATGCTCATAGTTAATAGTTTTATTTGAATTAGAATCCCCTATGATTTTGTGCAGAGGTGTTTATATGCATTAAATATGATTGATGGCTGATATTCCACAGATTATAAAAGGAGAACGGACAAGTTTCTGTGAGTTCTTTTGAATAGAAATACTAAATTTAGCACTAGAGAATGGTTGGATTTCCACATGCAAGTGTTGTACTTTTGATTCCTGCTTATTCCTGCAGAGCAATTTGTGCTGTTGGTAAGACCCTCACCTTAAAACTTCTGTGGCAAGTCTCTCACTGTTTTTTCAAACAGAAAAATGGCAGATTTCAGGTCTGGCCTGTGACTAAGAATGTCTTTTTTTTTCCAGAACAAATTGACAAAACAATCCCCTATGAATAATTATACATGAAGCTTCTGTTTCCTAGTGAATTACCAGATTCAGCATACAAAACCAGTTACCAGGACTCAGTTATCCATGCTGTTAAATTGTTAGGCTGATCACAGGCATGGACTTTGCCTGAGCAAACTGACATTCTCCCAGATAACTTCCAGATAGGAATGCAGAGTTGACTTTATTCAGAAAGCATTTTAGATGCAACCACCTTGCTTTAGAGGGTAAGAGAGCCAAATACGGACACAGACTATTCCAAGTTTGTCATCCTCACTGCTCAAAGGTTCCAAGTATATTTGATTTTGCAGAGATGTCAGCTGAGATAACGAGAAGAACTTGTCTCTGTTGAAGCTGAACTTGGATGTCTTAATGCAGCTTGATACATCTGAGAGATCACATCTCCTGATATGCAACTTATGCTAGGGCTTTAACTTCAAAGAAAAGCATGACTAACAGCTTCACTGCACACAGAGTGGGAACTAGGGGAGTCTGAAGTAACATCAACCCTAAATGATAAATCTATCTTACTTAGTATCCCAAATTGTGAGGTTATATAGTCGTGTTTATACTGGACTAAACTCAGAAGTCCAATTTTGAGGGCAATTCCAGGCCTTTTTTCCACCTGGTATCTTCCTAGATGTGTCTATATTCATGTTTTAACCCTTCCTCAGGTCTCTTGTCAAAAGACTGTTTCTGATTAAGGAGTTACTGGTAGACACTTGCTCAGTAGGAAGGTGTCTCATTTTCTAGAGTGCAAGAGACTTTTATGCCTGTTACATGAATAGCACCACATAGAAGAAGCCATGGTAGTATTCCTCCTGATGTGACTTTTTAAAATCAACTGTATCCTATAATTTATTACAAGTAAACCCTTAATGAGTCTGGATACTCACTCTGATCCCTTTGAAGAACAAGTTCTCATTTGCCCGATGTTGTCAGGACACCCTCAAATTAAAACCTGCCTACAGAAACATGAAAAATTTGGGCAGAGGGTAAGAAAGGCAATGGGACTGGAATAATATCTGAATGTTTTGTTTGTTCTGCTCCATATAATATGCAAATTAAAATCTAAAGTTCAAATACCTCTATACTTTTTCAGAGTTAGAAGTGGGTCCCGAACTCTGCTGTTCAGACATATCTCTAGTTAAGAACACAATTTATTCAGGGAATGATGTGTATGAAATAATTCTTGTTATATGAAACAAAAATCAGAGGAAAATTACATTATTTTAAATACAAACTGAGCAAGAAATAAATTGTTCCTGACCTTTTTCTATTAAGGAGCTCAAACTTGATTAATTCTTGGCCTGGATGTTCCCTTACCTCTAGCAATTACACGCCACTATTACAGTGATTATTTTATAAAAGCTAATAAACACTATCTGGAGTTAATATTTGCTCCCAAGGAAAGTTTGCCAAGAGCTTAGAAGAAGTTTACAGAAGATTTTGCCCATTAGGTTTGTGTACAACATTTGAAATGCCAAAATCCTTTTAGCATCATTAATCACAAAAATGCAATGTAAAAACAGTTGTACCTAATAAAGATGTAATCTGATACAAAAATAGGCAAACCCTCAGGAATTTAACACAATAGGCCAAACGTTGTCCATTCCAAATGAGTTCCAGTAGTACCACTATTGATTCGGCTTTGAATAGCCTTCTGCTCTTTTAAAACAAACATGTATAGATGAAATAGGATTTTATTTTCTGCTGTACAGATGCATCTGTTATTAATAATTTCTTTCACAAAGTATTTTGGCTAATGCAGTCCAGAAAAGTTCTTTTGACCATCTTGCCACAACTTCTTTCTTGTTTGCTAAGCTTGTATCTTGCCCTGTCCTGATGAACTCATTGGGGTTCCCTCAGTCCCTAACTCACGAGTTGCTCATGTTCGGGGTTTGCCAGGAGCTGAGTCTGTCTGACCATGGAGAAAAGGAACTGTGTCTCCCAGTTTCTGACCGTGGTGTAGAGCAAGTGTTGTGGGGCACTGACTGGTGTCATGCCGTGGTAGTGCCAGAACAGGGAGTTGGGGCGGTGGAGTGAAGGAGCAGGAGCCGATGCATTGCCTTCCTGCAGCTGGATCTGTTGCTCCCAAAAACCTGGAGCTCCAAATGTAAGAGGAAAAGTGACAGATCCTTCCTGCAGCTGGATCTGTTGCTCCCAAAAACCTGGAGCTCCAAATGTCAGAGGAAAAGTGACAGTTTAGACAACAAGGCATTGCTCCCTTGCCTCCCACTGCACTCAAATGTTCTATGACCATCTCAGCTTAGCTGAATATTTATTGTGTGTAGTGATCATCCACTATTCTATATCCCGTTTTTCAGTTTTACATGGACTTGCCTAGAAACAAGCACAATTAGCCTAGCAATGGGTTAAGCTCTCCAGAAAAAAAATTGCAGAGACATTTAGAAAAGGTACATAAAACATCAGTTTCTATTGTAGAACAATAAGACATGTCTTTACTTGTTTAATCCCCCTCATCTTGAGCTATGTCTCAACAGATCGCTGTTCATCTTGTGATCTGAATGTGGCTTTTTCAGTATCTAGGTTTAAAAGGTACTACAGAAGACTGATGGGCTTCCCTTTTGAATTCATCCTTCGCTTTCAAGATGACAGTCTGTCTGCCCTTTTCTTGCTCCTTCTCTCTTGCTTTTAAAATTAAACTTCCTTACACAGAGAACAATGTATTTTGGTAATTCACTTTTTCTTTCCCCTTAGCCAATGACAACATAATTTTGACAGTTTATAAGCCAAGCTTGATTTTAAGAGTTATTTTGACTTGGCTATCTTTCAATCTCAGATTCTGACTATCCCTATTCACCTTCTCCAAGTCTTCAGCTGAAGTCTTAATTAACTAGTTTTTTTTTTTTTTTCTTGTGAGGATAGTTTAAAAACTATGTAAATGAAATCCAAGAATTAGATAGTATAAAAGTTATTATTTTTGCTATACTGCTTTTATTCCCACAGCTCAGATATTGGAGACCCCATGCATCACATTAAGAATTGGATGATGGACTGTTAATAACGTGCATTGTCCAAGCTAATTCCTTCCACACCTTTTTTCCTGTCATAAGGATTTTCTGTCATTTTAAAGGACATGGGAAAACTAGATCCCTTTCCTTCTGATTCTGACAAGAAGTTGGGAGTTCCATTGCCAGGTTCTTGCAGAGGAACTAAGTGAAAAACTCTTGTTTGGTTGAGAAGACAGATAAAGGCAACAACAACTCTTACCCTTATTCACCCATTTTACAGTCATAGTAGGAGATACCCAACCTGGAGAGCTTTATGGCTCTCCTCTCCTGATAAACATGAGAAACTTGATGCATGGGAAAATAGGACTTGATGATAGCTTGACACTTTCACACCCTAAAAGTCAAACTCTGATCTGTCAGAGGCGCATGCTATGAATATGCTGATGAAACATAACCCACACAGAATATATCACAACCCTTGTTAAGAGGCTTTGTATTTGTCTTTTACAAGTTATTCTTTCATCCAGCTCGCACTGAATTGCATCAAAGAGTTCTATTATAAGGTTCTGACCATATCATAAGGACAACATGGAGGAGATGATTTGACACGTGAGAATATGACAACACCTAAAAACCCCCTGCCATATTTCTGGCCCCAAGACAGCACTTACAGTACTGACTCACTGTATCTCACACAGACTCTATCAGCATTTCAGGCTTAATAGTGACAGGTCTTCATTTCAAGCTTTCAGGTTATCATGAAATCTTTAGCCCACCTGATGTGCACACAGTTAGCTGTATTACTTGTTCAGCTAGAAAGGCTATCCAGTAGTCACCAGTAATTGATGCTTGCCAGCAGTCATTTAAATTCAGCTGTCAGACACAATCAAAACAATTGATAGAGAGCTGCTTCATTATAATTCCTCCATTTCTATCAAACATTTCTTATGTGGAGTTGCATTTTGGTCTGGAACAGTGCAGTAATGTGAGTTGATAGCAAACTGGGAATGAGCCAGAAAGTGAACGCTTAACCCAGAACCATCACCTCTGTGAGCAAAGACTTCAAGAATCAGATGTTTTGCATTTGCATTCCTTCCAGCTTCATATTGGAGTATGGAGAGAGATGATGGAAACCATCAATAAGATCAGTTTTAATTTCTTCTTTAACATTTCTCTTTCCACACTTTATCCAGTTGGGAATTTAAACTAAAATCTAGGACTGTGTTATTAGCCTCATAAGCTGCAGACTAAGAAGTTAATGAAATGTAGCTCTAATTTTAGAAAAATCAGTTCAATTGGAATCTGTTTGACAGGGACAATGATGCTAGGCAGCTACAACTGGAACAAACCTGAAACAGACAGCAATGATGCTTTCAGTTTTCTGTGTGTGTGACTTGAGATTTCAGGGCTGCCAAATTTCACGCATTCCCACAGCTTAACAGTCACACATTGAGCCAGGCTTCAGGGATTGATCATGTTGATCATCAGGAGATTGCCTGGTTCTTGCCCAATTTTATTTGAGATATGGTTTCTGTCATATTTTTAATAGCATCAATCCTTGGAACACTATTTTCTCTGAGATTTTGCTGTCCACATTGTAGGCAAGAAACATCTTGCAACCTCACTTAGACATATTTCTTTCTCCTCTCTGTAATTTAAACCAGAAACCCTTTGATAATGAACAACCAAGTTTGCTTTTAGTGCATGAAAACATATTAGAAAAATAGTATTCTTGTTTACATAATAATTTTCTCCATTTGAATCCCTTGCTCTGTGCAGTTCTGCAGATGAAGAAATATGGTATTCTTTGTTATTTGTATTGTGGTGGCACCTAAGAGTGACAGTTCTTTATTATGCTTAATTGCATGGAGAGAATAGCAAGATGTCTCTCTAGATGCTCTCTAAGAGCTTGGTTGAGAAGCCTGGAGAAATGAGAATAACATGCTGATTGTAGGAAGAAGGGAATGTCACAACTTACGCAGTGCTTAACTTAGATTTTGGTTTCAAGGAATTTAGTTTAGATTTTGGTTTCAAGGAATTTAGTGAAGTAATTTTTGGATGCTTAGTGGGAAACCCTTTAAACAGAAGTTAAACAGAAGTACAAATCAGGCATCAGAACACTTTTGTAATTCCATCATTTCAGATTCAGACTGTTTGTATAACATGATTATAAGAACCACTTAATACTTTCTGAAATCCATGGTATAGCACATGGATGAAGAAACCAATTTAGAGGTGATGTAGTTGAATGCAAGAGAGTATTTTCATTGCACACCTGTAGCTCTGTGCCTCACTCTGTGTAGTCAACAGACAAAGGAGAGGTGCTCCAGCAAGGCAAAGTACCCATGTTGAATATGTAAAACCAACTTCAAGTAGAAAGCATGAATAACCCTTGTAAGAACTTATACTAAAGGACATTGTTAAATACTGAAATTTTCCACACATTTATCTTTCAAATCCTTCTAGGAATAGCTCACTAGAATATTTATAATATGTTCAAGGATTTGAAAGTAAAGCCATTTCTAAACCAAATTAGACTATTTAGTTTACCTGGAATATATATATATATTAAAGTGATTCCACATGATTTAGCAAACATCTTAGCAAGTATGTTATTGTACTCATCACTTCTGTTCATAGCTGTTTTTTAGGTTGTATCTAGGGGCCTGCTTTTTGCTGTCTTCTTTCAGACATCTATTTTGGCTGATTTAAATGTGAGGATGGAAAAAAAAACACTATAAAATTTCCTACAAATAAAGTCTTTTTTTGAAAAATGAGGTGTCATGTATAGTTTAATTTAATCTTTGTGTGGTTTTCTTTGGCATGTTGCTCACACTTGGGATTCATATGGTGTATCACAGCAGTTCAGTTTACAAACCCACTTGTTGCTCTACAAATGGTTATAAAAATTCCAAGAAAATGCTGCAAAAGAGCAAGTTTGCAATCTTGAGGGAAGTAGGTGACAAATATGTTCTTCAGAAGAAATAAAGTTTAATTTCTGGAGCACATGCACTGTGAAAATATCTTAGACAGTAACTTTGGTAAATAATATATTGTCTTTTTTCCTTCTGCCAATACTTTCTCATTTCACTTCTCTGTCTTTTGGTGTCCATCAGCGGAAATATCAGGTCACAGATCATGCATAAGGAAGATGTCACATGTCTGAAATTCATGTGTGTGCTGTCAGCTCCTTTTTCCACCAAGACCTTAATAATCATATTGTATTGGAGACATGGGGCTTGTTTTCATGAAGGTTTTCAAGCCATACCCCCTGAAATATATGGCCTTTTGTATATGAAAAAGGCAGTTTACACAGTTGTGTAGTAGAGACCATATTTTCTTACATTTAGGAACAAAGACATGTCAGGCTTTATTGAGCACATCACTAACTATATAACTAGCATTAAACACTCTATTTGCAACTGTTGCTGTGTATTTTGTGTGTGATTATCACCCCTAGATCTGCATCCTATAAAAAGATATTTCTGTTTGCTTAATTATAAAGCCCTTTATGAACAGGCTCATCTGTAAATAGCTTGGTGCAGCTGAAATAGAAATATAATTATAATGAAGGCAGATGTTTCTGAGATACTTCTCATGAAACTTGTTCTGAATATACAAAGGAGGAAGGCTCTTCTAGCTGGTGGAGTGTTGGCCAAATGTGGTCTAATCATCCAAATGTGGGGGTGTTCACTTTGAGGGAAAAATCTGAATAATAATGACAAAGCAGTAACACCAACACTGCTAACAACAATATGAATATTATTTCCAAACCTATATACAACTGCTCTGTCCCGCGGTAAACGTCTTTCTTCCTGAATCCTGAAGGGGCGAATAAATAACTTATGTAACTTACTCTCTGTGGACTAGTTGCCAGAAAATGCTGGGCTTTTATTCTACAATACTTTGATGAAACTCTCATGAAGCCATGAAGTTTAGGGTAATTTGTATACAAATATAGCACTTCTGTCTGCCTGGCTGTCTCTACATGTGCTCTTGAATTGTTTAAATCCTGTCAGTGAAATCATGAGACAATTCTTAAAAATTATTATTTTTACATCCAAGGACTTATAAAACTACTGAATCCTATTTCCCATGGGAATTCTATTTCCAAATCTTTAGAAAATCTCACCTTTCAGTCAAACCATAATCAAACCCTTCCTTCACTTACAACAAATGCCTGTGCTATGACAGCTGGCTGAGAGCTGTTGTTCCAAGCCTGCAGTCCTCACTTCAATGGAGTTCCCATCCTGATCAGCTCCCATTTGTCCCATCTTCAGTGACTCACCAGCAGAGCCAGTTGCTGTGCCAGTCATCTTATGATCAGGGTGCCCAGACAGCTACAGCCATCTGGCAGGCTTGTGAGTTGGAAACAGCCAGTTCAGTCCACGATGGACTGCTGCAAGCTAAGCTATGCTGTGGAATGACACCTTCTAGCCCAGGACAGTCTTGTTTTGCTCACAGCATGTACACGGTAGTCACTGGTTAGTGCTGCTGCTCTGCCCATCTTCCTCTTCCTCATTGCAGAGTCCATGACTGAACAATGAAGTATGGAACTGGGCTGCCTTAAAACAATAGACACGAGTGTGAAGCAGAAAACACTTAAGGATGATTTGAACTGAGCCAGTAGCAATCCTGATATCTCTGTTGTGGATATTTTTCAAACATAAACACAGGCCTCTGACTAAAGTTTACAGAAGTAGAAAATGAGTGTTGGCACCATGAGACATCAGAGATTTGATTTAAAAGGAACACAATGATTCTAAAGGGTTGTGTATCAGGTTTTGAATGTAACTTTGGGTAGCCTGTAGTAATTCCTTTTACTCCCTCAGTTGGATGGCAAACTTAAGGCAGCCTCACCTGGATGAACAGAATTGGAGAACATATCTGCTTTGCAGGAAATATATCCTTAAGCATAATAGAGCAGAATCCAGTTCAGAGCAACTCCTCTTGAGACGTAATACCTAGATTTTCTGCTCTCATTTGTGAACAACTTTACTTTGTCAATGTCAGCTACACCTACTGTGCCAGAACCTGGCTGGAGTGGACCATCTTTCAATGGTCCATTGGCACTTCTCCAGGTTTTGGGAGAAGCTTTCACCAATAATATATATCAAGCATATTTCAGTCTAGGAACATATCACAGTTTTCATTTCAAAAGTTGGATCCCAGGTCACTCCTCTGCAGAGGAGAAGCAAACCCTGGGGAGAGATAATTCTATAAAATTGCCTGGTTGGATAATTCTGCTCTCTATTTCTGATATTCTTAATGGAGAAACAACAGAATATCAGGTCTTTCAGTGTGAGTGCATCACTTCCATTAACAAAAGGAAACATTACATATGTGCTCAGATGAGAATGAACTTCTCAGACTGTACATACTTGTGCCTGAGGCCAGGCCTTGGGGCCTAACAAATCAGGCTGCCTTTCTGGTCTCTTCTGACTCCAAGGGATTCTGTGTAACTAGTCTACACAAATGGGACAGGAAAAGACAGAAATGAAAGGTGTTGCTTTTATCTAGAAAAGAAGTACTCAGCAGTAACTCCAATGCAGGAATTGAGATTAAAATTAATGGAGTACCTGATGCTACAAAACACATTCTATTAATGAAATGAACAATTATTTTCAATTTTATGCAGAAAAAATGCATTAAGAAAGGTGATGACAAATATTTGCATATCAGGAATTATACATGCTGTGATAGGAAGAAAATTACCCAACTGTTTCTTTTATGAATGAGAAACTGAGGCATAGAGATATGATTTACTAGAGATTTCTCTTTTTCTCTCTTAAACACACAAAGGAAAATGGGTGGTTTTTTGAATCCTGTGCAAATAATAATTTTTCTGCATTTGTTCCAAATTTGTGAACTGCACTTGTCCTCAGACACCTATACATAAAACTGCCATCCACAGGACTGCTGCTAATAGAAACTGTCAAGTCTGAGGCAGATATTTAACCTACCAGCTGTGAGTGTGCATCTCCTTTGCATCTCTACCCTCACCTTTTGCCCGCTCTTCATTGTCCTTGTCAGATATTTTCTTCTGAGAACTTCTACTGGAAATTGTATCCTTATACAATGAAGATATTAAAATGCTACTCTGGCTATTAACTGAAAGAAACATTTTAATGACTAACCCTTGTCTTTATTAGGGAATAAAGTAGAAAGCATTCCATTCGAATTTGGCATAGAGGAAAAGTATTTGAAAGTATCTTTCCCTGAAAAGTTACCTGTTTTTCACATTTCCCCATAGTTGCCTCTCTAAATTGGCACTGAGGCATTCTATCTTTATTAGCTTGTTCACTTTGTTATATCATTAATATGAATTATTTTAGAATATCTTGTTAGTGAAAAAAAATACAAACACAAAAGACTTTGTTAAAGTTTTTTTGTACTTTGCCACAAATTCAGAATTATAGAGCAACAAATTAATTTGTCAATTTTGAAGAAAACCTGAGTGTGTCTGACTTAAAATATTTTGCTGTCATTTTTGTTTTCCAATTTCTTGTTTTGTATTTTTGCTTTTGTCATACTGATGACTGTACAGAAATGGAAGCGTTTCAGAAATGTCTATCATGAGACTAACAGCACAATTTTGCAAATGTGTGAAATTAGATGATACAAATACTCTTAGTGATTCTGAGATAAATTAATTTTATTTCTTCCCACTATGTACAGAGGGGCATGAAGGCATGGGTTTTAGATTACATTCTTATTTAAAAGAAGACATAAATGGTCTTTCACCACTTATAGGTACTGCTGTGCAGCATCATTAGCAAATCTGTGCTTTTAAAAATAATAATAAAAATGCAAGAATCTCTTCAAAATGCTGAAAGGTTACATTGCTGTATTACCTCTGTATCACAGAAAATCAGTCTTTCATATCTATAAGTTCCTCATGTCTAAAGCTACTTAAAGTGATGATTATTTCAGGCATCAGTCTCTCAGTTGACTCCATGTAGCCAAGTCTATGATCTCTATAAAGTCTAGAGGATAGCATAGGCATGTTTTAAGACTATGCACTGATCCCTTATTCCTTTATCTAAACTAGGGTTCCTGATACCCGTAGCTACTACCATGGCTTGTACATTGCCATGAATCATCACATCCCCAGCTGGGAACACCATAGCTGGTACTAGTGTTTACTTAACCAGTGTGTGGTTAAGGGTCATGAAGTGGATGTGAAATGAGAGGAAACATGGTAGGACAGCTAAAAGAACTACTAAAGCACCTTTAACTGTGTAAATGGAACAATAGGGAAATTGTGGGTAGATGTGGAATAGCCCCACAACTGAAAAGCTGAAGACATTATTATGTTGGCTGCTATTTATCTTGGTATGGCTGACTTGGACAGATATTGAAGCACAGATCCTTTATCCATATACTCAATATAGATTGAGTTAGAGGAGTGGTGACTGGAGCTACATGTTTTGTCTTGTTTTGTTTTTTCCCCTCTCCTTCCAAATACATAATTGAATCTTTTAGAAGACCATAACAACTGGTATACAGAAAATTCTTAACAATTCTGGATAAAGCTATTCAAGTGAAATAGTATAAAACTGTGACTTATGATCCTTTAAATGTATATTCAAGATATACCAAAATCATGTAAAAAATGAGCTTATTCCCTTAATGTGTTTAATAGTTTTGTTTGAAAAATCAGTGATCTTTTTCTTGACTTGTAATAATCTATATTAAAAAAAAATTCTGTATCCCAATACTAAATTGTGAGGACCTCTGAATTCCCTTTATGCCGGTATTTCTTTGGATCAGTTTTACAATGTGAAGTTGAAATAAGTTAAGAAGATTTTGATTATGCTGTTAGAATGGGATAAAGATGTCTGAGGCCTAATTTTGGTGGTCAGCTCTTAAGTAAAGTAAAGGGAGCTTCAGTTTTCTGTGCAGTTTCATTTAAATTTCCATACATAAAAGTAAATTTTAAGGATATTGATTTCATTATACTATGCTCATTATTAAATTTTATATATTTATGTGTGTAGCCTATATAATCTTCCAATAACAACATTTTATATTGGCTATATCACATGCAATTAATATAACATTGATATTGTGTTATTCAAAATAGTATGTATCATAGCATGTAATTTTATAATATTCCAGATGCTGATAAATCTACATTAAGTCAGGACTTTTTACCACTGTAAATCTACTGCAGCAGGAATTTTTTTCTGTAATCTGGCTGAAGAGTTATATCCTGTAAAGAATCTGTGAGCTATAATAGTACATTTTTGCACTTGTAGGACACTTCAAGGAGATAGGATCTGGACCACAGCCTTCAGTAGTAATGGTCAGAGCAGCTGGGAAGGGACAAATCAAAGAGGTTTTACAGTGTGGGATCAGGAGGATTGCAACAGCTGTGGTGGGTCAGGCAGGTTATGACATTTGGGGGAACTATTGGGTAGGGAGCTCTTCGGTGAGGAAGGATGAGAGTTATGGCAGCTGGAACTGAGTTGGTGTTGAGACGATCAGGAGGAACTGGGAACAGTATAGCATCTGGAAGCTGATCAGGCAAGGGGCTCATATTATCCAGGGGATCAGGAAGTACACAACAGCTGGGAAGGGTCAAACAAATACCCAACACACATGGAATTGAACAGCAGGGCCTAGTGCCACATACGGCTTCTCACATTCCTTTTTTATGTGTTGCTGCTCTCAACCTTTCTGTAAATTTCTCTTAACTCATGTTCAAAATGTGTCTTTGAGCAAAACTAGAGGAAAAAATAAATAATATGAAATTCTACTACGAAAAAAATGTGGATAGCCCTTCTTAGACAAAAGGTGTCCAGCCAAAGCCCATGTAATTCTAACTATCAACTAGTAAAATATTTTTTCTTCAACCTTTGCACCCACTGCCCAACCATGTGAAGATTTTTTAAACTTTTTTCCAGGAGCTCAATTAGCCAGAGGAGTTTAACTTTCTCCTCCAGTGGGAGCTCAACATATGGAGGCTCAATTTTTTGTGATAATGCCCAGCGATACTGAGGGAACTTCATGACAGATGACCCTGGTGCAGGAAGAACAAGCTTCATATGTCTTGCTTGGCATACACCACTCTGGCTGAACTGGTCTGTTTCTCAAAAATTTGTTTATTTAGCACTTTCCTGGTCTCAGATGTTGCAGTATTAGATAATGCAGATATAATTGTACATTTGACATTTTTTTCCTAAAGTTTCTACTTCCTGCCTGAGGTCTATTATTTCTATCCTTCATGTATATTGTTGCTGTCCTGTTTTTTTTTTTTATTAATTTTAAAAGTGAGATATTTATGACCCAATACTGCCTTATTCTCCATATATTTACTTTCCTCTTTTTGTAATTTCTCTCTGACCTTTGCTGAGACTCCTAGAAGACCAGTCTTTTTCATTATACCTCTTTGCATCTGCACCTCATTGCATCTGCACCCCCTTGCATCTGCACCCAAATATTTTGTTTCATGCTGCATTTTGATTGTAAGCTCATTTTGTAGAGATTATTTTTAAATTCATATTTAGATAAGTACCTAGTATGATGCAGTCCTTCACAATTGGTCTCACAGGTACTAAAAAGAATAATAAATTATAGTAATGAGTTCTTTGAAAGCCCTGATTCTTTGCAAATCTTTAACAAATTGGGAACTTATGTCATATGTACTAGGCAGTTGTGACAAATATGCATAGGGTGGATGGTAAATTGTTGTTTTACCTCTACAAAAATCCATAGCATTATCTTGTGTTTTCCATAGCTGCTCATACAATTTCTTTTCTTCTATAGGCTCTTATTGCTTTCCAGACATGCTGTGCCTTGTCTTTGCCAATTGTTGCCATCTGTCCTGATGACATTGTGATGGAGGTTGAGTGTGTTGTTGAGCTTCTTAATAATGTCACAGTGTCATTTTGCGTTACTTCTGTCACTCTGCTGCTGTTAGGCTAATGTGTCTTCCTTCATCTTTTCTTTTGCACAACTCTTATACTCAATGCAGTCTAAAAAATGCCCTCTGGATATAAGTTCTTCTCTTCTTTCCACCATATCCAATATCTCATCTGTTCTCTACAGCTGCTTTCTGTGTTCTCTATTTATTCCAAGCATATTCTATATGGTAGAAAGTGCTGCTTGTAGGACAGATTTTTTTAATTTCCTCTTGGCATTCAGTAACACCCTATTAAGTGGCTGTGTTTACACTGCAGTTGTCAATGATCTTTTCCGGGTCCTCTGCTCATTAAGCAATAAATTCAACTTTTCTGGCTAGCAGTGTTTTGAACATTTCATGTGGCAATATGGAGCCAGTCCCACAGGGAATGGTTTCCTCTAACCAGACTGCTCCCTCCACGTGCTATACTCCCTGTTGGGTTTATCTAACTATGTCATCTCTAGGAAGGATACTTGAAGCAAGCTGTTGCCTCTTTCTTAGTCGCATGCAGGTTGCCAGGGAGCCTGGGGGACCCACCATCTGACATTATAAGCGCTCGGCTCTAACAGAATATGTCTGAGAATCCCACTGAAGCGTGGGATGATAAGTTCCCTCTTTCTTTTTTGGAGAATTACTTCTCATCCACAATTAAGCTAATAAAATATTTCTGCCAACCTGTTATTGTGTTAGCATTCAGATTTCTATCTTTCACTGAAGCATTATAAAAATAGAAATAATTTTTCAAGGGCATCTCATAAATGACTTTGTTTCACATTTGACTCCAAGATTGCAAAATGTGAAAAGACCCGTTGATGTGAGTCACAGAGATGGCACAGCAAAAGCAGTAATTACTTGGTCTTTTCTTTGCTGCTTCTGTATTCTGCTTCAACTTGGACACAGGTAGATCACACCCAGGAGTGAGAAAATAATTCATTGCACAATCTGGTGCTTAACCTGCCTACTAAGACTGAGAATGAGGGTGCCAATTAGTGCCAGCTGTAGCAGTGCTTGGGAGATGTGGACCATCCACCAGGAGTTGGACCATGATCACAGTTCATTTCAAAAAGGACACTGAGGAGTCTTCAGAATGGTAATAATTTTCAACCACTCTTGAACTGGGACAGAGTCAGACTTAATTTAATAGAACAGACAATCTTAAGAGTACTGAGATTAACACTGGGCAGAGAATGACATCAGAGAAGTAACATGGAAACAAATATAGGGACAGAAAAATGTAGCAAATCTATTATCTTTATTTAAAATAAATAAAGAAAAAGAAAAAAGAAAAAGAAAAAAAAAAAAAAAAAAAAAAAAGCTTGGCCGACAAAGAGCCTTACAAAAAAGAGGCAGTGAACTTGCAGTCATGCTGGTATATGGTGGAAGGGCAGAAAACAATAAGGTATGCTATTTCTTGATATCCAGGAAGGGGAACTGAGATAATGCAAATAGCATAAAGTACCATCATACAAAGTATTATGTTTTAATAAAGTATGTTACAAACCCCAGAGCTCAAGAACAGTGCTGAAGGATATCCATTATTGGTTTATATCACCAAGTTCCCTCCCTGTGTTTGACTCTATTTTCCACTGCTATAACATGACGATGCTTTTTGTTCTCTACCTCATTCTACTCATCTACATGCCAACTTAATTTTGTTCTTTCTTCCTTTGTAATCTTTTTCTCTGCACCATCATTGACATCAACTTTCATACACATGACCCACCTAAGGCCTCAAATATTTGCTGTTTCTCAGCTCTTTGTTCAACCCCCAGCTTTAGTACAACTCTCCCGCATATCAAAAGGCTGTTTACATAACTTAGTCTTCAAGTGATGTTCCCTTTTTGGCCTCTGGTCATGTACAAGGGGCTATTTCAACATTCATTGACTTTGACCCTTCCCTGGTAAGCCTCAGCATGACTTTGCCAGCTTTCCACTTGCATAATGTAAGTCTGCCTGTCATCGTTTCCAGTGCCATCAGTGTTGTTGCCTTCTCTTCTGCTTTCAACAAAATCTAAGTGCAGATCTGTTAGCTTGCTATAGGTAAAGTAAGTTAGAAAGCATGAATTATGAACTGCTCAAGAAATAGCAGCTGTTGAGCTTGTGTGCACAGCGAGGTTTGTTTGCTGCTGATCAATAAAAATCAGAGTCAGTAGCTATGTTACCAGAGAGACCATCTGTGGCTAGAGAGCCAGAAGCTTGCTGACCGGGATAGACACTGCTGGCAGGACAGGGACAAGTTATATTCATATAACCACCCAAAACGGGGCATATTTAACTAGCAAGTGCTAGTGGGCAATCTGTGTGCAAAAGCACCTTACTGCCATAAACTTCCTCTGGGAGGAAGGGGCTAAAAAACAACAGCAAAGTACTGGGATGTCCCTTTGCTGTGTTGGTGTAATAAAGTAGCTTGGCTAAAAAAAATAGTTTTTTTCTAAAGAAATTTGGTACCAAGTGACCAGGTAGGAAAAAAGGGACAGAAATTTCTCTCTTCTCTTGAAGAAAAAAAGGTAGGGATGGTTCCTCTCCTATTCTTTTTGTGAATTGTGCTAATATCTCCTGATCAAAAAAATTCACTTGTGTCCCATTTCCCTTTCCAGTTACTGCACTGCTTTATACTTCCCTCTTGTGTATGCTGTGTCCTTTCACTCTTGAAGAAAAAAAGGTAGGGATGGTTCCTCTCCTATTCTTCTTGTGAATTGTGCTAATATCTCCTGATCAAAAAAAGTCACTTGTGTCCCATTCCCCTTTCCAGTTACTGCACTGCTTTATACTTCCCTCTTGTGTATGCTGTGTGCTTTCACTCCATTTTTGCTCCCCAAGTGTGGAATCCTCAGGATCTTTCCCCGTCAGGGAATTCCCCAGAGCCCCTCCCTTGGAGAGACTTACCATAGAGTTCTCCGTACCTGGGCAGACAGAAAAGACTTCCCCATGGAATCTTGCACAGGATTGATCCATCCCAGTTCATTTCCCATATGTCCCAACTTCCCCTGGTTTCTCCTTTCCCTGTTGCCTCATTGGTTGTGGTACCCCCGGTGCCTGGCCCCTTCTTCCCTAAAGGCCAATTCCCTTTGCCCTGCCCCTTGGTACCACACCCGTACCTGGCCCTACTTAAACCTCGTGCAGTGCACACAATTTGTCTTCTGTCTCTGGCTCTCCTTTGGTGTGTTGGAATAAACGTTGCTGGAACTGACCACATACAAAAGGTCCTTCTGTCTCTCCTCACTGAGCTAGCCATGGTGAGTCTGGTGTGTTGACTGCCTTGTCTGAATGTTTACCCAAGCGGCCTTTTCACAGGAGATGCTTATTTGGCAATAGGTAGCAGCGACCACCATCTAAACTCCCATGTTTCTACACCCAAGCCCAGCACAGAGCAATCTCATTCAGCTGAAATTACTCTTGCAAAATTTCAAATGCCTTCTTGTTAGCCAAATCTCATACTCAATACCCTGTGCTACCAATTTTCATCAAATGTCATGGATATATCAAGTATGCTCTTAAAATTCTATCATTCACTGGCTTTTGAGGTATCAACATATGTTAGTTTTCCCTCTTCCATTTCTGATAATTCCTCAAGTATTTTCTGTTATAGTTTCTTGTTACTGATTATCTATTAATAAGACTCTTTTTTCTTATTCTTCTTTCCTTCTATGTTGCATCTCTGGATAACACATGCAAGATCAACTGCTGTTTCTTTCCAGATGACTCACAGAGCTCTCCTTCAGATTTCTCTCCTGTTCTACAAACAGAAGAAAATACTCAACTATTACACTATATTTTTTTAAAGGTCAATCTGAGTAAAAAAAAGAGTTTTAACTCCTGAACTCTCCGCACTATTTCTTTTCTTCCTCACTGTGACATCATCATTCTTGTCTCTGATACAATTCAGTGTTGTTCTTCACTTGGCCCTCTCTCCGTGTTCTATCATCTTGAGTATCACCAAGTCTGGTGAATGCTTTCCTGGAACATCTGGAAGGTATGTAAGCTATATTCTCTCTCATTGTTCCTCACTGTAAAACCCTTTTACAAGCACTTTTCCTTACATCTTCTTCCTAATTAATACCAGCTTTAATCTCAATTAATATTTTTACTTCACAGTTACGGTGTTACCCATTTGTTTCTATCCTCTCTCTTCTGTTGTAAACGTACATAGATTCTTGATTTCAATTTAACTGTGCCAAGGAGATTACATCAATTCAGTGATTTCCCTTTTTTTATTAAATCACTTACTTGATCTTTAAAGTCCTTCCCAGGTTCTCCCTGCTTGATTCATATTTGCTGGTGAGAAGCTGATTTCTGGCCTTAGCAGTTGATGTCAATCTTTGTACTGTCCTTGTTTGAATTTTTTGTATGCTTTTTTCCCTAAAGACTTCTTCGTACATGGAGTAAAAAACCATAATCCTGATCAAGTAAAATTTCCTTGTCCTCCTCCAAAACTTATCTCTAAAAAGAAACCACCTTCCTCTGCTGAGAAACCTACAAAAACCTTACGAATGATTTGGCAGCCTGAGTGGGATACACCTGCTCAAATGTTAGTGTTTCTCACATAGAAGCTATGTCTGAGCTAGTCCCAGCACACTTAGTAGTCAAATCAGATGGGAATCATGGATTTATCTCATCTTAAAGTTCACATGCATCTCTCTACACTGATGGTAAAGAGAAGTAAGCAGATGGTTCCTGTGCAGACATCACAGATATATGAAACCCATTAAGTATACACAGGATTAGCTTACTGTGCTTATTCTATTTATCCCCATATTTTCTGTTATTTCAGTTCAGGTATTAGTATTATTTTTCCTTGGTTGTCAGCTCTAGATTAAGATCTTTCTATTTTCCCATCATGGTTAAACCCATAATATCTCATGTCTTGTTTTCATAGTTTTTCACAGTGATAATATACAAAGCAACCAGAGAGCTCAAATAGGTGACTTGATACATTCATCCTTGTTATGAAGCACTTGCAGAACTACTTAGTACTTTCAGCTGTTAGACAAATGTTTTCATGGGATAAATATTAATGAAACAAATTGTTGTTACTTCCGAGCATTTCTTTTGGCTTGACTAATGTGGTAGGAGATTGTATCTGCTGATTTAATTCTAACAAATAAACAAGTTATGTCAGAAAAAAAATTACGCGGGAAAGCTGCTGGATTACGCAAACTACAATACAGTCAATTTCATAGACCTGGGAAACCATAGTCAGAAAACAACTTTGTCTTTTCCTATGTCTGAGTGTAGCACAGAGCCTATGTTTTTACTACAGTCACAGAAAACTTCCTTAAAATAAAGAGAGAAAAAAATAGTAAATAGGACATGGTAAAAGAAAGGAAAAGAACTAGTCTTAAGCACAGTATAAGAAATAGCTTGGCAATTTGTTTGCTCTCATACAGCAATTACTGTGCTAAATTAAGTGCGTTAACCAAATGCCCCCAGTGGCTTATGCCGTGTTGTAGTCAATTCAACATATGTGAGGTCTTCTGAATTGCACCAACATGTTACATTTGCACAAGTCGCATTTTGTGTCATTCTCTACTGGAACCTGAGGGCTGTTTTTTTACAGCTATAAACAGAGATATGAGCAAAATAATTTTACCCACTAGCAGTGTATATGTTCCCAGAAACATAACATCCATCTGTCTTTCTTGCATTCTCACTGTGTCTAATATCAATTTGGGTAGATAAATAGTTATTTTGAAGTGTTCTTCCATAGTCCCAGATGTGTGAATTTTTAATTGGTTCTAATAATTGCCTTTTCTATATTGTTTCTATGAACCATGATGTATAGCATCTAATCCTTATAAATTACATCTAAAGTGAAAATTACAAAATCAACCTATTATAGGGTTATATTTATTGCAAGCTGAATTGCAGCTTTCTTGCTGCAGATAGAAGTGCACCTGTGATAAAAACTAATCATAGAGTGACTGTCACTGCTAATGTTAAAATATGACATATATTAGGGATGGAGACCTTTCTTGGGGTGTGTCCCCAAGAAAACAATTCCATCTTTCCACTTTGACCTTTAGCCTTTCCTCTTTGGGTAGTATATTTTGTCTTTCTTTGATCCCTGTGACTTCAAAATTTATACCTCATTCAATAATTTGAAAATTTGCATAATGGGAAATGTGTGTGGGTTATACAGGTTCCCTGAGTGGTGCAATTCCAGTTTTTCTTGATGCCTATGTAGAAATTTGAGTTAATGTACTGTGGCTGCATGACTAGCAAAACTACTAACTGAGGAAAAAGTAATGCGTATGGATTTTACTCTAAGCTAGTACTCTGCACAGAAAAATAGGAGGTCCTACACAGGTTTACATGAATTGACTTGTTCTCCACTCCAAAGAAGGTCTGTTCCAAGTCTCAGTTAAATGAAAAAAAAAAGCAGGAAAGTATTGGAGAAAGCATGAAACAGACCTTAACAATTTAGAGATTTAGAGATTTAGACATTTAGATTACCTATGTTTTTTGTGACCTCAGATTTTTAGCAGATACTTTTACGTAGTAATCAGTGCTTCCATTCTCTACAACAGATCAGGAAAGGAAGGATTGTCACAAGAAACACCAAATCAAACTCACAACATCAAAAAAACCCTCCCAAACCCAAAACTCCGCCGAAGTAAAACAAAAAAATCAACATAGAAAAAAACCCCAGAAAATCAGTTTCAGATTTTTTTTTTTTGTTGTAAATGTATTTATTATTATAAAAGCCACTGGTTCTATTAGGTCTCAAGGCATGATTTTAGTTTTATGCTTTATTTGATGGACACTAGAAAATTACTTTAACAAAACAGCGTGCCTGTGTACCACACCCTACTGGACTTGGTGTTTCTTGAATGTAACAGGAAATGTTCAGTGTGTAAAGCCATAGACGAACAGAGTTTTTGCCTATGGGCTTCTGGAAGTGATAGTTTTTGCAATTGCAAATTTCAAAGCAAAAGCTCTTCTGAAGTGTTTAACAGTACACAGATCAGGAAACTGATATAGTAGATTTGTTAATGATGCACATGCACAAAACAAGACCAAAATGCAGGTTGCAAAAACAGATGTTAGGTCTCTTGGTGGGTTCTATGCAACAGCATACTGGATGTGAAATGGGTTTGCATGTGTTTTTAATCAATGAATCTGTATCAAATTATTCCAATGAGTGCACATCATGTGGAAGATGGTGCTTTAGTGATTTAGTGTTATTTTCAGTAAAAAAGAATAAAGCATTGTCCTCCATCAGACTACACTTTATCTGATCTCTTTTATAAATGGTTTAATGGAAAAAGAGTGACAGGGAAGTTCTTATACAGAGAATGATTTTTCAGATTCAATTTTATTCAATTTTGCAGATTATTTTGCAGATTCAATTTTATTAGTCTGAAACAGAAGTTGCATTTACTACCAGAAGCTTTATGTGACTGAAGAAACTTGTCTTCATAAAATGGATGCAACATTTTAGGGTTTTTAATCATGCTTGACGGGAAATTAATCCATTTTTTGTGAAACAGACTTGAACACATAGTGGATTTTTTTTTTTTTTTCCCAAATAGGAAGTTCCACTTCCTTCTTACTATGATTTTGAATGCTTAGTAATTAATATCAGTTATTCACTGCTAACTATAAACTTGTAGAACAGGAAGTGATTGGTGTTTTTTACTGTGCTTATGTATATGAACTAATTCTCCAGATACTACTGCAATGGAAGTGACAATTCAGTGAGCTAGAGTCATCCTTGCCTCATTGAAATCTGTTTAAAGCACTTTCAAATTGCATTTAGAAGGCAGTCTCTACGCTGGATGTTGCACTGCTGTAGAAAATGGTAAGCTGGAGACCACTCAGCCTGACAAATGATCACACTTTGGAATACATCCCCTTGGAACAAAAACTTATGTTGGTCTAATATTTTATTCTTTTTTCTGCATCTATGTAGCAGTTTAGGAGTTTGGATGATTTCACACAGGCCTAGCACAAGGGTGTCCAGCTTCTGTCAAAGTTTCTTGATCACAATAAGGAAATGATTACCAAAGGCAGAAGGAGCATTGTGCAAGACATAAAATATTCACACATTACAGCCAGATCACTTTTGGGTGTTGAGCCTGGTCAGGCTAATCAGTTGCTAAATGGCCAGGCTTGCAATTTCCATGTAATTTTCTCTGCTAATCTTTAAGCAAAATTCCATTACATTCCTTGTGCCAATGAATTATATTTTTCTTTTTATAAAGATGAGTTACAACATGGAGTTTCAACTGCTAGGTAATGATGTTGTTCCTGAGGACAGATGACATGAAGACTTTTAAGCAAAGCAAAAGGAAAGTTGATGGGAAAGTGAGAGAGAGAAAGGTATTACCTGGAAGAATCTCAGCTATTTTGTAGAACAGTCTTGTGAAAAAAATGCTCTCTTGAAAGAGACAAATCTATCAGTATGACTTAAAACTGAATTACTAAAGGCTATAGATGTTATGTTCTGCAAGACTTTAGAGATGGAAGTTGTAGCGGTTTCTTATTTTACTCTAGGAGATGTCAGTTAATCACAACTTAACACACAATAAAAGCTTCATTTTTCATAGAATCATAAAATGGTTTGGATTCAAAGGGACCTTAAAAATCATCTAGTTCCAACCCCTCTCCCATGGGCAAGGACATCTTCTAGTAGATCAGGTTGCTCAATTTTTGTCTTAATTTGCATGACATGTAGGGACAGTTGCTTAGGAAAAATCAATCTACTATAGTGCCTTTAGTCACCCTTGTATCAGTTCGGCTTCCAGAAGGAAAAAGTCTTCAAAGTTGCAAACTCTTACCCACCTTAAGTACAATTAGAGGACAAAATAAAGAGTGTGGCTTGATCTATGTGTGTGATTTTTACTGGAGCCTCCAATATCCCCAGATTAGGGCCATGTTTAGCTTGGGCTAAATACTGCACAGAACCACAGAAACAGTGGACTAAGAAAAAAAAAGTTAACAGCAAGTATCTGGCAATCCTTTCCCACCATTTTCTATTTTATCAACAGCAGCTTATGGGAGGGGCTAATTTATATAAACTTTCTTTTATGTAAATGTCTGATATTCTGGAACAAGACTGGATTTTACTACAATTTTTGTGTCTGTACTAGGGCACAAAGCATGACCAGTGCTAAACTCTCTAGTCTTGTCTGGACTGTCTCTTGACAATGATCTCTGGCACTAAGCCACGGCTGGGTGTTTCCTAAAGGAGTTGCCAGCTAGGCATGGATCAAGCTCATTCCAGGGATGTGCCAGCACTTAAAATAATACATGATGTCTTTGGCCCTGTTTCATTTAGTGCTAGAGATGTAGCAAAATGTCTGAAGAATTGCCCTGGTCTGAGTGCACTCCAATGCTATGTGGGAGAGACACTGTGGTGTTTTCAGTCCTATACATCTTATCTTATACCCTGTCCTCCCTTCAGGAAACCTGCCTGTGGTGGAAAAGTACTGATGGTAGATTTAGGAAGTAGGTATATCTCTGCCAGTGAAATCCTGTGTATTCCAGCACAGCCAAATAAGAATATTTAGACAAATGAACACAAGGGTTTAATGGTCTGCTGTTTGTGTTGCACATGTTGAGTTGTATTTGCAGTTCTTAGCTCTGAGGGCTGGAGTCATGTTCCCTTTGTATCGTGACTTTCTACCATGTGAGACCTGTGAGCACACTGTACTCCCCTTCTATCCACACCTGGAGTCTAGGAAAAATGAAATCTGATAGAAAACAGTCATGGTGAGCTCTATGCATAATCTGGTCTATGTGGTTATGAGGGCTGCAGGAAACACCATGGGATCCCCGTAGTAATGACAGAGAGTTACAAGCATTGCATTTAGGGATAATTATCTTCCAGTCACCCTGTACTAGTGGTAAACATTGGTCTGATATTATTAATGAAATGTGCAAATTAAATGTTGAGAGGAAATGGATTTTGTTGGTGCACCAAATTTTTAGCCCTCAGTTTTTTTCTAAATGACTCCAGACGCTGCTAGAGGCAATCCATGTACTTGCTTAGAAGTACTTATACTTCAAAAATACTGATCATCCTGCTGTGTCTTTGTCAAGAGTAACTGAAAAGATGAACCCAAACCATGCCAAAACACCACTTAATTCAATCTAAACCATGTTGAAGTATGCAAGTCCTAATCAAGGTTAACATAGTTTGAGACTGTTACAGGCAGCATAGTAGTAAATATTAATAATTTGTTTCCATGATTTGTATAGACTATTGTGCTAGAAAAGTGGGAATGCAATTTCAAGTTACATGAGTTTTCCTTTGGAAAAGCTCTTCATCAGTATCCATCCTCCTTCTTTACTATCATAATTTTATCAATACTACAAATTTATTCATTATTCCTTAATATGTATAATTTTATATCTATATATTATTTTCTTTTAATGAAAATGTAGGCTATCTAATAAGTAGTCTCAGGTGCAAAAGCATAAAAAATCACACTTAAAAAAATTACAAGAGGCCATAAAGTCAATTTAGAAGCACACTGTTAAATGAGTTAATACTTTTTTCCACTTTGATATAATTTTGTGGAAGGATCTAGAAATCACTAGACAGTTCTCCTGAAATATTTTTTTTCTCTTTTGTTGTTTTGCCAGAAGTTTGAGGGAGGTGATCCTTCCCCTCTCCTCAGCCCTGGTGAAACACATTTGAAGTGCAGGTGAAACACATTTGAAGTGCAGGATCCATTTCTGGGTTCCCCAGCAAAGATATGGAAATATTGGAGTGAGTCGAATAAAGGGCATGAACAGAATGCAGTAGTTGGAGCATCTGATGTATGAAGAAAGACTAAGATAGCTGGGGCAATGCACTTCTCAGTGGTATCCAGTCAAAGGATGAGAAGCCATAGGCAAAAACCAAAATAAAGGAAATTAAATTTAAACATTAGAAAAACTCTTTTACTGTGATGGCTTCTGAGCAGTGAAACAGGTGATCCAAAGAATTTGCACAGTCTCTCTCCTTGGAGTTATTCAAAATTGAGTGAACATAGTTCTGGGCAGCCCGTCCTTCTGACCTCATCTACTCTCTGATTCTGTAAAGTTGATTTGAGTGAGAATTCCAACAGCCAAGGATCTCTTTCTTATTGTGATACTGATACTTTTGTCCTGAAAACAAAAATACCACACTTTTTGCAGTTCTCATATAGTTTCAATAATCCTACTAAATGGGCTGATATTGCTGTTCTATGATTTGCCTTTTTGGGACTCCATGCTAAACACAGCACATGAATAAACAGAGTCTATATCTGTGTGAACAAATCAGTCATTCACTGGCACTGAAGCAAACTGGAATGAATTGATTGGTATTCACACTGTTCCACTGTCCTACCTTCCAAACAGGATGGCCCCATCCCAGCTGCCTACTGGAGTGCTTGGCCTGTTCTTGCTCTTATACCATACCCAGGCATTCTCTTGGATGGGACTAGCAATGTACTGGGATCATTTCAGCTATTTAGCATTGTAAGTTACCAGTTGCCAGCCTTTGGAAAGCATTGCATCATTTGTAAATGTAGAGCCACTCATTCAGATCTATATTCTGTTTTCCAAACATTGTTTTATTAATTAAAAAATAAAGGATAAAACTGTAACTCTTTAGTAAAAGGAGCTCAGAAAATAGAAGCAAAAAATTCAGTCCCTATCCTCATTTCCCTGCTATAAGACAACAGTTTCATGGTCTGGATCATCCCTCAGGTTTGTGCTCAAGTCTTCCTGGAGGCTTTTTGAAGATCAGGATCCCTTTACTGCATGAGTTTTCTCCATAATCAAAGAGATTTATCTCGAACCAGGATAACTCATTGTGAATTTGGCTGGTTCCTCAGGGAACACAAACTCTCTCCTGACTTCCACTAGGAATGACTGAATTCCCGTCTCTTCTTGTCTTCTTCTCAGAAACTTCCTGTGTGAGCCCATTCTAAATATTCCTGCTGGTGCCTTGGCTTCTTTGTTTTGCATCTGGAAATTCTGCACTTTCTGAGGTCTTTTTTTTTCCCTTGCAAATTTCTGATTTAGGCTTTCTCCCTTGAATACTAACCATCTAATGAATATAGCCATTAATTACCTTATTTGTACCCACCCATATTCTGGTGGGGATTTTCTGGAACAGCAATTCTCAACCTTTTTTAATCCATAGAAAACACAACTCTTCTAAAAAGAATCAAAATATGTCTAATCCACAGGAAAAAAAAAGTGTATTCTCTTATGCAGTACTTTTGTGACAGGTTTTTTAATGCAAATAAAAATGAGTAAAGCTGCAATAAATTTCTATTCATTTTTTTAAGATTTATTTTTTTTTGTCTGGATAAAATCATATATGCATATGTTTCTCCCCTCCCAAAACTTAAACACACTATTACTTTGTGAATTGCCTTCTAATATTTTATGACAATAGTGACCAAAGACTGGGAGAAAACTTTTAAATAAAAAAAATACACATGCCAGGAACATTGAGCTAAATGTAGTACATGACCATGCAACTGAATGTCTAAAGAGATTTTGAGTCTAAAAGTACAAATGAAGACCTATGAGACTGATTAAAATAAATAAAATGGGAAAGGAAAGGGGAAAGGGAAAGAGAAACAGAAAGGAGAAAGGGAAAGGGAAAAGATGGGAGAAATCATAATAAACATTAGTTCTTTTATACAGGCTAGACAGTATCTTTAGACAGTATGTGTGTATATAAAAAATGCCTTTGTACTGGCAAGCAAATATTTATGTGCAAAACTTAAAGAATGGATTAGTTTATTTCAGGCAGTTTTTCAAAAATCTGTTTCATCACAGTTATTAAGAGTATCTTTCAACAAAATCTACTTCCTTTACATACTAGGTTAGAATTGTCTTGAAATAAATGCTTATCTTCTTACATTAAGATTTTAATGTAACTATAATGCCACTTTTTAATGTAACTATATTTGTAACCTCTGTGGCAATTTGGATATTTTGGCAAGGTATTAATGGTACATGAAACTGTCAGCTGTTTCCCATTCTCAGCTTTATATTATCTTATTCTCTCATCCTTTAATTTCTAGGCATTTTGTTCTAGATTAAAAATCTAGAATAAACTTTGTGATACAACTTTTGTACAACTTTGTGATAATTAATCTCGATGTTCAAAACATTTATCATTTCCCTGAAATAAAACATGGGATGTGTCATTCCATTCTTAGAGTTTGACTCTAGGTCCTCACCTATTCTTAGTCAGACAAAAACAGATGATTAATTAATGGGGAGGAAGACTGAGTAGTCAGCAGATTTTCTGAGAGACACGTTGTGGAAGGTGAATACTTACTTGTATTTTAATATTCTGTAGGCAGTTCTACATGATATTGCTTCACGTATGTTCATTGACCTGGTCAAAGAGGTGGAGCTGCTGGATAACCATGGTGTGAATAGCTACAGGAAGCCAGCAGATCAAAGAGCTCTCCACTGTTTAAAAAGCTCTTCTCAGGAGAGAAAGGAGTGGAGAATGGGGTCAATTCTTAGATGTCACTCCTGTTGAGAACAGACAGTGATGGAAGAGAAGGCATCCTCTGGTGAAAGAAACCAAAAGGTTTTTTATTTTTTTTCCTCTTGTAGGGTCTGCTCAATGTTCTTTATTCTCTGCCAAAATCAAAACTTTGTATTGTGTCTTCTCTGTCCTCCAGCCTTGTATGTCTAATTTATTTCATTTTTTAAATTGTTTATTTTTGGTACGGTGAAGCTTGGTGTCAATCCATTAGGTCTAGAAATGCTACAAGTGTGTTCCCTCTGAAGGATGAAGCACTGTATTTTTGTACAGAGTTTCCGTGTCTCGCCTGTCTAGATTCACATATTCTCAGTCTTATACCTTCTTTTCCTTTGTATATGGGTGAAAAGGTGTAAGAAAAGAAACTGTGCTAAGTGAGATAATCTGCTAGTAAATCCCCAGTATAGCTGCACAAAATGATCAGCAGCTGTAACCCAATTAAATGTAGCAATTTCACAGTACACTACTGCTCACCAGAGAGCATATACCGATATTTTCTGAGTATTCAGCCAAACCATTTTGTACCACTGTTTGCAAACTTCTCCTCAGGAATATTTAACATTCGGCTAAAGCTCCTCAAACACAAAGGGAAGATGAGAGGGAAGAGAAAAAGCAAAGGAACATAGTGCAAGGAGAGCCAATTAGTAAGTAAATCCACTGTCTCTTGAACACAAAGTAATTGCTTCACAGGTGTGCACAGAAGAAGTTGCAGTTATAACATAACTAGAAGGTTAACTATTTAAAAGGTCTTCTCAAAGAACATTTAGATTAAGGAGCCTTTCTGCTTTAGTTCAAAGCTCCTGCTGCTGATTTATGAGTCCAAAGTGAGGAACCAAGCTATTCCTTGTTTAATGTGATCCCTTTAATAGCTAACCCATTTCTAACTTTGCTTTTATAGATATCATGGCTCAAATCTCTGCTGATCTGGATGCTTTTTGCATGACCATATGGCATATGACCATATGATATAAAATTATTTGGCTACCAGTTACTGGGGTGAGGAGAAAACACCCTCAAAATACTCTTGCAAGGCTGAGGTTATATATTTCTCACCACCATTTTCAGTTTGAGACATGCCCAGAGACATCTTTAGTCTAATAAATGGTTTACAAAACAATATAACAACATTAATAGAAACTTCTGATTATATGAAATAAAATTTAAAACCCAATCTTATTAATTTATTTTTATATTTGAAACTCTGTATCTTACTTCCATTGATGTACTGTGATTTTTGTCCTACTCATCTGCCAGACAATCTCAGAAAGGCTCAATCAAAGTGTGAAAAGCTGAACTCCTACTTTTGACAATTAGTGAAAGAGAGCATTTAAAGCCATGTGTCTTCTTCTGTCCACATTTCCTGCTGAAATCACTTATTGGTAATCATTTTGCAAACATGGGACTCAAAGAGAGGACCTTTTAATATTTGTGCAAATTATCCTGTGCTTACAGTCCCTTAGCATATTCTGTCTAGAACTGCAACTCTCTGCAAAGACAAATCTTTAGCCTGTGGTTATGTGACACAATACCATATATGAAGAAGAAGGCAGAAGAAAAGAGCCCAGATCACTGCAGAGCTCTGTTTTTTTGCTCTATTTTTCTGAGGTAGATTTAAAGCAGTAACATATGAAATCCTGCCAGAGCCTTGATTTCATCAGTGGTGTTTGGTTGCTGCTTAATTAACACACTTTACGACATTCTGAACATCACACAGACCAGGAGTCTTACATATGGAGTGATGAAACAACAGAAGACAGGGCTTTCTGTCCAGAATTTTTTTTCTATAGTGTCCTTGTTCCATAAGCACTCATTGCTGTAAATAAATCACATAATGCTCACTTGCCAATAAAGTATTTACCAGCCTGAGGTTATCAACGCTATGTTTTGTTCTCATTTCTTTATATCCAAATGGTAAAGTCCTGGTAAAAATTTTATTTTATTCTATACAGACCTCTGTTTCAGTTCATTTTAAGTGACTAATTTGCCTAAATAGCCTTCAGTTTGACTTGGAACTTTTTCAGCTGAACATGGTAAGAAAATAAAATAATGTATATGATCTGTTTAAATAATTGCCCCTTAACATCTCCGAAACTATGCAGAATATTTTTCTAAGCAGCAATAATGCCCAATACTTTTCTGCCTATTTTTGTCCTTTGTCCTCATTTCTGTAACTGAGCCCACTGTCATCTGGTAGAAATATTTACCAGTTGGATCTGAATTGGCCTGGTAACAGTGAGAACACATCTGGAGTCTAGACTCAGCGGCTCTATGGGCAGGGTCATATCTCTGCGCTCCATCAGCCCCAGCGCCTATTTCTGTTTACATAGGTGGTGTGCGGCATCATCTGTTTCACTTGTCAGACACTGCCAGCCCCAGCCGCCCCCTCCCCTTCTCCCTGACCCTCCGCCATCCCACTACTATCAGCTGGAGACAGGAAGCAGGGGACCACTGGTACAAATAACAGGAGAAGAGGGGAAAGAAAATTCCTGGATTTTATAAAATCCAGCATTGCCTGTGTATCTAAGATACAGTTCAGCTCCATGGGAATCAGTTGAGAGAAGTACCTTTGTCTGATATGGCAGGAGGCTGCATCAAATATGCAATGGACAGAATAATCTCTTGATAGATGAGGAAGTGTACTATAAAGACTTTAAAATCCCTTTTGGTTTGATTATTTTTCTCCTCCTAATTGAAAGTGTGTTCTTCAACTCCTTGGACTTTAAAACTAGAAAATCTTGTAAAATTTACTGAGTACTACTGTTTACCTGAAGAAAAGGACTAAATTAAGCTTAGAAAATGTGTCATGGCAAAAAATATAGTCAAAAGAGATTGCTGTGACAAGAATTATATCTCATAACACCAAGATACGTAAAGTTCTGTAATGTGTGAGGTATCTTGTGTGTGTTTGAGGATAAGAGTTATGCAATACTTCAAATACTTCATTAATGCTTCTTTAAAACTAGATGATAGAATTTTATTTTCATCACTCATTGAAAAATGAGTCAGTCCCAAAGACTAGGAACTGTCTCATCAAAATATTAGTATGTTGTGGTTGGTTGACCTTGGCCGGATGCCAGCTGCTCTATCACTTCCCTCCTCAGCAGCATGAGGGTAGGGGTGAGAAAATAAGACAAATAAAACTTGTGGGTTAAGATAAAGGCAGTTTAATAAACCAAAAGAAAAGGGCAAGCACAGAAGCTAAGGAAAAGTAAAGATTTTTTTTATTTACTTCTGTGTTCACTTTCTACTTCCTGAGAGGTGAAGGGCTTCTTGCTTTGGAAGACAAATGTGAATGCTTCATGACCCTCCTTTCTTCCCAGGCTTAACTCATTATTTTCTCTACCTCCTCCATCCCACAGGAGAAAGAGGAATGGGGACAGTGGTCACTTGGTCACACTTTGTCTCTGACACTCCTTCCTCCTCAGGGTGAGGACTATTCACACTCTCTTCCTGCTCCAGCATGGGGTTCCTCCCACAGGAAACAGTTCTCTACAAACTTCTTCAACATGAGTCCTTCCCATGGGCTAGAGTTCTTCATTAACTGCTCCATTGTGAGTTCCTTCCATGGGGTGCAGTCCTTTAGGAGCAGGCTGTTCCAGTGTGGCTCCTCCATGGGTTCCTGACAGCAAACTTGCTGCAGTGTGGGCTTCTCTCTCCAAAGACACAGGTCCTGCAAGGAACCTGCTCTAGTGTGGGCTTGCCACAGGGTCACAGCCTCTTTTGGGGATCCCCTGCTCCAGTGTGGGGTCATCCACAGGCTGCAAGTGGATGTCAGCTCCTCTGTGAACCTCTATGGGGACATGAGTGGCACAGCTGCCTCACCAAGAGCTGCATTGGAATTTCTGCTCTGGTGCCTGGAGCAACTGCTCCTCCTCCTCCGTCACCAACCCTGATGTCTGCAGAGCTGTTTATCTCACATAGTCTCACTCCTCTCTCTGGTTGTTGTTAACTACATTATCCCAGAGATGCCACCATCATAGCTGATGAGCTTGGCCTCCGTGGATCCGTATTGGAGCTGGTGGGTATTGCCTCTGTTCAGAGAATTATTTATGAAAAAGACATAACCCATACAAAGACAATCACATATTAATGTGATGCCCACTTCTAGAGTCTGGTAGAGAAGTTGCACAACACACCTTTGGAGCTTTGTCACAAGGAGGTATGCATAGCTTGAGCTAAATCCTCAGACTGGCAAGAGGAAGGTAACATGTTAAATCTTATGTGGATTGGCACAGTATGGCCCTTATATCACGCTCTTAAGTAAAGTACTGTTACTCTGAAAACAATGAGCAAATATTTATAAGTGATGTATGCCTCTGTTTCATTCCATGATGTGTAAACAGGTCCTCCTATTGTTAAGAGGAATTCTGTTCACTGAGAGAATTAACACACAAATTTCTACAATCACAGTTTTATCAGTAAACATTCTCTTCTCTGAATACTCAGAGCTAATCTTCTTGAATGGGAACACACAGAGTTTTGTTAAAGAGGTGTGTGTGATACTCTACTGTTTTTTGCATCAACATAATGATGTTAAAACTTTGCTTCAGTTGCTAGGATAGATTCTGTCATCATCACTAAAAGCTGAATAATCTTTTTCAGTGTTATTGAGCTGCATAAAGTTAATGAGTTGAAAAAGTGCTTGCAAAGTATTTTGGTATTGGTGATGTGGCAAAAGTCAGAAATAATCCTACTTGACTCAGTTTGCAGAGCGGTTGGCAGACCAGGCAATATTTGTTTTTCTTTTTTAAAAGTACTTTTTTATCTCATAAACTCTGAATAAAATTTTGAAAAGTGAGACTTTCTAACTCTATTTGGTGCATGTTGGAGGCGGTGTTAATACATCTTTTAACTTTAATTGGAGCAGAGTTTAGCTAATGCCAAGTATTTTTGAGATGTCTCAACATCACTTTAAAAGTGTCACTTCTGAAAACATATTTTTTTCCAACAAAACAGTGTTGTTTTCAAAGCTGAGGGCCAAGCATTGTTAAGTATACAAAAGAATGGCATGTCAGGTTTGAATTTTCCTTTCAAACATATTGTTTTGGAAAAACTGACAAAACAAAGACAGTTGGATCCTCCATAAAAGAGAAAACTTAATTCAGATCTTATATCACAGATCTTGGATGTAATATTTACCTGTATAAAAAGGTGAAAATTAATCCCTTTATGATACAAGAGATTAATTTATGTAACTCTAATACCCAGAAATTACTTGAGCATGTTTTTAGCATACATCATATCATTGCAATATTTCCATGGATTTCTACGACAATTCCACTACTGTGAGTTAAGAAAGCACTCAAAAAATACAGAAAAAAAAAAGAAAAATAGTTACAAAGTATTAAAAAAATTTATACCTATATTACTGTAATTGACATCGTGTAGAGCTAGCTGGAGGAATATAATTCAGTTTGCAAAGCTTAATTGTGATAAAGATCTCACGTTATTGTGAAATGCTAAGAAATAGTCATTCCCTAAGATAGTTTTATTATTACTGAAAACACTGCCAGACTGGGGTAGAAAATAATTGGCTGCCAACAGAAAACAAAGCAGGATATATTTGAAATTGATCTTTCCACTCAGTCATCTGTATTCATCTGGTCACTGCAGATGGTGTTAATAACCTCACAGGTAACGCGATTAACTGGGGCTTGGCTACAGGGCTCTGTGGATGTAGAGATATCAATCTGCTCATTCTCATTGTCTTTTTCTGTCTATTGCTTTTGCTAGTGGCGAAGAAGTGCAAGCCCTAGGAGAAGAAGCTGAAACAGCTGAGGTTGTTTAGCCTGGAGGAAAGGAGGCTCAGGGAGGACCTTATCGCTCTCTACAACTGCTAAAAGGCAGGTGTAGCCATATCTTTTCTCCTAAAAAGTGACAGGACAAGAGGAACTGTCTTAAGTTCCACAGAGGAGGTTTAGATTGGGTATTGGGTATTGGAAAATTCCTTTGCTGAAAAGGTGGTTAGCTGTTGGAACAAGGTACCTGGGGAAGTGGTGGAATCCTTGCAAATTTTTGAAAAACATGTGGATATGGCTTTTGGTATGCTGTTTGTGGTGAATGATTGGACTTGGTGACCTTAAGGGTCTTTCTCAATCTAAATAATTTTATCAAGGAATCACAGAATTAATTCCTCATTTAGTGTAGAAATTATGATTCTAAATATTAGAAGCCCTCAGGATCAAAACCAGCTCTTTTACCTTTGAGTGAATGATGGAGAACCTTCTTCATTCCTGTTTTTACAATGTCACAAATGTCCTTTTTTCTTGAAAGCAGAATATTTTGACTATTTCTCTCCCCCTTGTCCAATGATAAACTCAGAGAAGTAAGAAACATACTGTACTTTTTGAACACACATTGAATGGAGGCGTTAGAAGATCATATATATATACATACACATATATATGCGGCATGTCTCAAAATCTTCCCAGGGAGGTGAAAATATACTTTGCAATGTGTGAAGGTAAATTTTTCGAATGATCCCTTGGTCAGATTTTTTTGCTTGATTCTGAAAAAATGCCAACACTTCTGAAGTACTCATGGAACTTTGCAATACTCATTGCAACATCTGTGGGCAGGTTTTTTAAAAATGGTTGGTACCTAGGGTGCAATTAATGCCCCAGAGTTTGGCAATCTGTTTTGGCACTAAAAAGAAAACTGAGAAGTTTGGAAATCACTAAGGAACAAAAGAAACACTGAGAAACTGCTAGAAAGTATAGACTGTTTATTTTGAGTAGCAATGAAAAGTTACCTTGATGGCCTCGTTACTTTCCAGAAAAAGGCTGGCTATGAAGTTAAAATTATCCTATAGAAATAGAGGTGGCATGAAACTACTAAAAATATAAGCCTAAACCAGAAAATAGTAACATTTCATCAGGATAACCCCTTACTGGTGGAGCTGCTCAGTTACAACATTGGAAGCTCTGTGGTGTGTCTCTGAAAAATGAGCTCGGGTAATATGACTGCAACTCTCAAGTGCTTGGAAAGTATTCAGGGGATACAAAGTGAGTGGACAAAGAATATGCTCAGAGTCTCAGGTGTTTTGCTGATGCAGGTAACCACCTTCAGTCAAGTTATTCCATCAAACACTTTTTCCTGACATGCTAACCTCTCCTTCAAATCTCTGTGTATTTTTTCACATGAGCACCATATATGAACAGCATTGGGGTGAGGCACAGGAGGGCAGAGGTCAGTGGGAGGGACCTGTCATTGTTTAGCTTTCAGAAAAAGAGGATCAGAATAAAAATTTGACAAAACGGACAACTTTGAAAAGAATAGCCATGAGCAGTCAGATTTCAAATCTTTTATTAGTCTCATTTGATCAAAGTCAAAAGAATCCAAAATGATTACAATGAATGGTGGGAGAAGGAAACAGGGACTTTATAACTTGATGGTCTTGGCATAGTAGGCATGCTTATTTCTAAGCCACCCTTGCAAATCTGGCTCAGCTAACAAGGGTGGGAAATCATAGACATGTAAAAACTGTTTATTCTCAGAAATTACTTGAAGGGAGTCATAGATCTCTGTCACATTTCTGTGGGCAAATCCCTTTGCATTTAATCATAACCTCACAGTGGACAGTCCATGGCACTTGGTACACACTCCACACTTCAAGTGGGATATAAGGACAATATTGGTATGGTAACTCCTAGATGTAATCATATATTCCAAATTTTTCCTCAGTCTGGAAAAAATGGACAGACACTTGAAGTCAAAGCACCCAAAAGGAATTAACTTCCCCAAAGACATCAAATTATTCTATTACTCTGGCAATTTTTACTGTGGATAAATTAATGAATTTGAGAGGAGGTTGTGAAGATAGTGGATGTGGCCATAATTTTGGCCTGCTATGGAAAGTGTGGAACCAGATGTGGAAGTTAACATAGAAAAGAAACATTGAAGGAGTATAAACAGATGGCAAATAAAATAAGACCTTTCTGTCTCATATTTATGAAGAAGTCACATGTAAGAAAATGAACTTCTAAGAACCCACTGTGAGCAATGAAATAGGAGAGTCTGGAAGAAAGAATCTGGGACTGATCCTATTAAATAAACTTCAGTGTCAAAGAGTATCATGGGATGTATTGCTCAAGAACAATAAATCCTATCACAAAGATTTCTGTCGCCAAGATTTAGTATCTACAGTATGATGCACATACTGCTGGATTAGCTCTAGCCTGCAGACCAGCTGATAGCTCTGTGTAAAAAGGATTTTTTTTGGCCATCATATTGACTGAAAAGTCTTACTTTCCATCAAAACCATTTGAAATTCAGTATTTTTCAGCCAGCCCAACACTTTACTGTGTACAATTTTCCCTTAGGATTTTCTTTCCTTTACATGGTAAAGGGTCCAGGTCCAGAGCTCTTGCTCTCTAACTAAATAATCACCAACTGTGATTTAGTTCAGACAAGAAAATTATTAGTTTATTATGAATTAAAAAGCGATATAGTGTTTGTACTACAACATAATTAAAAAAATTATTAAAAAAATCATGAAATTCAATGATGATTCAAATCATGACAGAGGCTTTATTTTAATGTTTATATGCATGTTGATGCTGTTGTAGGGATTGAAAATGTACTTTTGTAACTTGAAGGCCAAAATGAACCCACAGAATTTTTAATTTGACTGATAAGAGAGACATTTACATTGTATTTCTTTACCAATATGTGACTCCTTTAACTGTATATATTCTGATAGAAGAAAAATACATGTGGTAGAAATTCTTTGTTGAAATAGCATGTCAATTATTATAAAGTTATAAATGCTTTAGAAAAGCTTTAGAAATTACCCTCTAACATATGTTCACTCAAGGCTCTGAGTTGAAAAAGGTAGTAAATATGCTGCATGAAGAATGGTCATGAAAATGAAGAAAGAAAGATCTGGACATAATTACCTAGTTCAATTTTAACTTTCCTCAGTAACTAAATACAAACATCCCAATTTACATAATCCACAGGGTTCGTTATGTTTGTACAAAATTGTAACAAAAAAAGATATAAACCCTGCAATAGATGTAAAACACAAGCAAGTAATAGAGGACACGTTACAGCAATGTTGACAGCTGAACCTTTAGTGGAATTTTACATTTGAAATTTTACCGTATCTCCTAATTTTTTACTTTTGGAACACAATGAGCTCCTCATGGTTTCTAGAATTTGTCCATAAATGAATTAACTATTAACGTCTGTTACACTCTTACAGAAAAAGATAATACTGACACTTAAAATTTCTGTGGCACTTTTAAAATACAGCAGATTTGGAAGTAAAGGAACTCAAAATGGGCAAGGGATGAAATATTTTGTTTCATCTTTAAAAAAAGGGAAATGTCATACCTCACAGAAGGCCATTAAAATATAGAAGAGAAAGAGGTGGAAATGCTGAATACTGAGAAAATTTCCTAGTTTGGAAATATTTGTGCAACAGCCAGTGAGAATCAATATTATGTAGTTTCTCTCTTTTGTATATGTAAAAACACTTTTGATGACAAAAATTTGGCCAGCTGGGGGACAATGAAATTGTGTTTTTCAAAACTATTCTTACTCCTCTTGGGTTAAAAAGGATATGTCAAGTCTTAAGTGCAATGATCATTAGGTTGAATGCAATATTAACCCCAAAGTTTATCTAGGCTAAGGAATACCTTCTTAGTTGTTTGAGTCTCTCACCCTAAACCCTGACCTTGCTTTAAAGAATGTAGAGGGTAAAAGCCTAGTCTGTAGAGTTAGTGACGGAAATGGGCATCAGCTGAAAATCACTTCACATGACTCTTAACTCTTGGGTTGGGTATGTGTCAAGTACATATTATCACTCTGTGCTGGAAGGAAGCACAAAGAAGGAGCATGTTGCACACAGAATCATAGAACCTCAGAATGGCTGAGGTTGAAAGAAACTTCTGGAGGTGATTTGGTGAGCTGGTACAGCCTGTTTCCCAGAACCATGTCCATACAGCTGCTGAGTCACTCTCCCAGTAAAAAGTTGTTTCTCTGTGTTCAGACAGTACCTCCTGTGTTTCAGTTTGTGCCTGTTTCCTCTTATTACTGGGACTGGAGTGTGGCTGAAAAACAGGGAAGAGGTTTCTGACCAGAGAACCCACATGTATAACAGGCAGGTAGGGCTGCAAATCAAGCCTTGGTGAGCATGGCCACCAAGCATGGGGAGTCATATCCATGCTTGTGATGGAAATCTTGCTCATCATAATCCATAGCAATGGATCCTGAACTGTTTTTTTAATGCACAGATAGAGACTCTGTGAAGGCACAGAGGACAGCAGTGCTGTCAGTGTACTGTCAATGCATTGTTCTCCATAATTCAGGTATTTTCTCAACTGAACAATAGATTGGGAAGGACCAACGTGGCCTTGACTGGTCATTAGCTTTTCAGAAAAGGAATTTCCTCAGAAAAAACATTCTTTCTTCTTTCTTTCTTGCTTTCTTTCTTTATTGCTTTCCCACTTTCTTGCTTTCTTTCTCGCTTTCTCTCTCTCTTTCTCTTTTTTGTCTCTTTCTTTCTCTTCCCATTCCTCTATGCTACCTATAGGAGCACATTCCTTTATTTTCTTCCAAAAATTTTTTTGAGATGTTAAAGTACATCACTGATCTTCTTGATATCTCCTCCACAGACATGTTATCCAGGGATTTTTTTTTAGCTACTACTAAGCCTCCATAATACTTCTCCAACTGGGGTCAAGGGATGGAATTTGCTTGGAAGCAGAGGGTAGCAGTGGGCCTGTGATAGACTACAGTACAGACAGCATAGGTGAAGAATTGAGCATTTGGATTTGAAAGACAAAATAATAAGTGAAATATTAAAAAAAAAATTAATTTGGTTCAAGGGGGCCTTGATGTGGCAAAAACTCCAAAAGTCTTTGCAATGACCTAAGTATTGAATTTGCAAATAGCTGATGAACATTAGACATATAAACATTTTTAATGAGAATTGAGTAGCTCTAGAAATTGATACTTTAGGACTTTTATCATTGGACTTCTACACAGGGTCATTTGGCAGTATGAATGAGTAATTTTTCATGATTCATTTCATTACAGTATAAATATTATAAATATTTCTGTTAATTAAGCCAGTAGTTTTAAGAGAAATTCTTTGATCCACTAGTATGTCAAAAGTCCTATTTCCCAATGATGAAGTGGTAAATGACAATGTGACTCTGTAGAAAAGGAAGTCTTAATCTTTATGAAACATCAGAGGACACAAACACTGAGTTTGCTATCTTGGTTAATATATATTTTAACTACAGTTATTTTCTTTCCCCCTATATTCTTCAGTAAAAGCTCTTCATAGGTATAACTTTTCACTCTGAAAAATTTGATTTGGCCTTTTTCCTCCCCCCTCCCCCAATACTGGAAAGGTTAATGTCTTAAGCATTTTTTTATTTATGTGTGGGTATATGGTGTTGGGAAATCAGGGAAATATTTTGTCTGGAGCCGTGGCATTCTTCAATATGTGTGCTTCGGGGTAAGCTTCCCTCTAAACTCAATATGAACAAGCAGCAGTGCTTGAGTACATCTTACACTTGCTTTTTCCTTCACCTGTTTGGTTAACACTTTCACCCATCCATGTCAAGTGCTGCCTGGATTATCTGGTAGAACCAGGCACTCTGACTTGTCCACCAAATACAGACAAAGATCACACTTCAAGATCTACAGCAACTTGTCATTGTTTTTAATTGTTCAATCTGGACAGCTAAAAACCTTTCTAGAGGCAGATTATTCTCTCACAATGCTTCTTCTGTCTTTCCCCTTTCTAAAGAGTATTTGTCATTGTTATCAGTGAACTAATCTTTTGTTGACTCACATAATTTCACAGTTGAAAATATAATAAAAATAAATATAATGCAGATGTAATGGACCTCTGCTCTTAAAAATAGCTTATAATTATATACAAATATATTTATTTTAAAATATATTATGTAATACACTTCACAGATGATTATAAGTCTCGGAAGTAGAATACTGAACATTTCTTTTACACATAAATGGCAAATGCCCTAAACTATGTACCTCAGACCTCCAAACAGTCATACATTTTTGAGTGTTTTGTTAACAAGTTTCCCCATTCTTCTAGTTTTTACAAGCTTTTGCACTTCTGGGTTCTGTCTCAGACTAGAAAAGCAAGTACCCAAATGCCACAACAAAGACAGTGCTCAAGATATTTCAGGTTTGATTTAGAGCAGGGAGTATTTAGATTCCTTTAAGGTTTCCAGTTTAATTTTCAAATACAAGAGAATTCTGATAAGCAACCAAGCTGGCTAGCGCCCATCTAAACTGAACACAAATACTAACTTTAAAATTTGCCTCCTTACAGCCAATAAGATCTTTTTATGGGACAATTCTGTATTGGTATCATGTAATGGATTTACTTTTAAATATTACATAATTTCTGAGAATTGCTTGTGTGTAACATACTTTGCATTTACTTATAGAAAATACAGGCTGCATACTGAATCAATTTAAGAAATATATTTCTGAGAATATTGGAAAAAGACTTGTCATATGTATATTCAAACATCTATGATTAGCTTGGGCCCTTAAAACACACTTCAGCATTTGTGGTAGAACAAGATTACACTGTTTTGGATCATTACTGCATTTTTTTTCTAAGAACAAAATAACTTTTTCAAAGAAAGGAAATTATCATAAACATTGGCTGTTTATCACACTATGGTATTTGTTTTCCTTATAGCATTTGCAGCATTTCCTAAGCAAAGTATGGCAAGCATTGCAAGAAGTACAATGAAATAAACATCAACACCTTGTTTAAATACTTATCTGAATATGACTTGCATGGTTTATCATTTTTTATGCAGCTTTAGGTGCCACTCAAATCAGTCAAACTCGTACTGCAGTTTTAGTATTTTGATTTTAAATGGTTAGAGTTTGTGTTTCAGGGAGTAGCTGAAATAAGGCGTATGAGGGCTAAACAGGTGTTTTGGAAAACACATACAATAGTACTGTTTTTTGAACCAAGATAGTTCCCTTGACAGAAAAATTGTATCTGGAGGAGAAAGGGACTAATTGGTGATTGTATAATGTGGCCTGAATCCAGAATTTACCAACTCACTGGATCAAAGCTTTGGAAGAGATTTTCAAGACATTTAGACAAGGACAGCACTTAACTACGTGAAAAGATGGTTAAGAAAGGCTGGAAAGAATATCTTGATGTTTATAAGCAGTTAATTTCTATCTGTATATATGGAAGGAGTAAAGCTCTGTCCAAACAGTACATCAGGCAGCTGAAGTTTGTTTGTAGTATTTTGCCTTTATCTCCATGTGGAATTCAACTTCTAATGTTGAAGCAGAAAATCTGCAACTGTCACATGAAATGCTAAATGGAAAGGAATTAATAAACACATACAGATTCTGTTAGCAGTATAGAAAACAATTCCCTGCTTTTTTTTTTGTTCAAGAACATTAAATACAAAATCCACATAGCAGAGCTTCAAAATTGTCAGAATTTTAAAGCAATCATGAGACACTGAGAAGTTACTGTACATGATGGAGAAGGCTAAGGAAAAAGAGAGTTCCCCACTGATATGTCTTATGCAGCTTATTTATTTACCCTGAAAACATGCCAGATATCTCAGAACAGGCTGTAAGTTAACTAGCTGAAGAAATATTGGCTACTGAGCTGCTAAAACTCACATTTTTAAGAGATTAAGTTATAAAATTAAATAACTGATATTTGAAGATGAGTGGGATCCTATGAGGATGCCTTGAAGAGCAAAGGAACCATTAAAAGCTTGATGACCTATATAAAATTTCCTTCAAACACAAGGACAATCCAGCCTGCTGTTAAATAAACCAGCTTGACTGAATGGAGAACTAAAACTGAATTCAAAAGCAGATCTCAAGAGGTGGAAACTCGAGAAGTGTAACCAAGAAGGAATATACCCAAATACTTTGTGAGAGTTAGGAAAGCCAGACTTGGTGAAGTGGAAATTGGTGAAGGGTGTAAAGGTTAACATGAATGGCCTCTACAGGGCTTTCTATCAGTGAAGGAAACGCTGGGCAGGTGTTGAGCTGTTTGTGAGTACTGCGGGCAAGCTCATGAGGGCAGAGAAATGAATGAGGTACTCAGAGACTTCACAGAAAAGGTCTTTCCTTGAATCTGCATGCCAAGTAAAATTTGTGGAGGATAGAAACACATTAAAGCTTTGGAGAGGGTCACCTTAGGGATACTTAGGTGAGCTGATCACACACATACACAAGCTCACAGGACCTGACAGGATGCATATGAATCTATTGAGGGATCTTAAAGGCTAATGTCACTTTGTGTTTGATAGAAGGGCTGGCAAAGTCTTCATAGAGATGGCATGTGTGAGGGCAACACCAGGCAGGAGCAGTGAGACTGATAATTGGAGAACAAGACTGAGACAGTCCATGCAGACAAACCTCAGCAGGCTCCAAGAACAGGAGCCTCATGAAATTTAGCCGAAATGCCTATACTGTGTATACCAGTACATACTGTGTATACCAGTTCATAGTGTGTATACCAGTACAGACTGGAGACTGACCGTTCATCAGCACTACAAAAACAGGACCTGAGAATCCTGGTGGTTCCAGATTAAACTAGTTCAGTTCTGAAATCTTGCAATGACAAAAACTAAATCCAGTCAGCTATGTATCAGCAATAATTTGGTAATCCATCACTAGCACTGACATAAATGTCTTGTCATTATTTATTACTTATTGTGATTGCTTACTTTGAAACTTTTAGGACATTACTTGCTTCTCTGAAGATATATTTAGTTATTGTATCAGATCACGTATTCACAGATAACAATCTGCATGTGGTTCAGAAAACAGATTAATTAAGGAATTTCAATATGTTCTCATCAGTGATGATCCTGCTTCAGCTTGGCACCCTGATTAAATCTTAAAGCACTTGATGAAGCATCCATTTGTGCTCCTGAAAAGTGGTTTTCTGTTCTGTCCCTCTGTATAGAACAGCCTGTACAAGTGAAGAACTGCTTGTATATAGCTATACATTATACATACTATCTGTATACTATACATAGTTATATCATGTATACTATACATTATCTGCCCAAAGAAACAGACTGTGGCTTAAGATAAATGTATAGAAAAGGGGCAATATTGCCTAACATAGTTACTCTGGTCTGGTTTTATTCCTCAAATTCTTTCAAAACTATTGAGACATTAAGAAAAATAATGTCGAGCAAAGTGCCTAACTACGGCTATACCTTTCTCTAAGGAAGCTTTTGTTCTTAGCAAAATGAAACAATGAAATCTGCTCTGGGAAACCACAGATAAAAGCTTTTTTTAAAAAGCAAAGGGTTTTTTAAGCAGGAAAATAACTGAAATGGTTGAAGCTCCTGCAGCTATTCTCATACTGATATTAGGCATTTATTTAAGTCTTTTACTGGCTTTATCCTATTGAACACTATTATTCATTTATATATTCAATGAAACTGAAATCAGAGATAAAAAATTGTTCTTTACATTGCTAAATATAAGAAAAGAACTAAGAGTGCCTACTCCTGAACAGATGTTAATTGGCTGTTTTCACAAGAGTTAAACTTGAGCAAATACCAAATTTCCAAATCCAGCTGAAAGGCAAAAGAAACAGAAATGTTATGACAGACATAGAAAACTGCTGTCCAGGCTGGTAGCCAGGCCACCTGAGACCAAACAGGAACAGCTGGAAGCCAGCAAAAATCATTACTGCCTCAGTAGAGTCCCACTCATATATTGCAGAAATGGAGAATGAATAGTACTGGAGGAATCAGTGAGATATACTTGAATTACTGGAGAAATCTCAGATAATTCCTGAAAATAGTGAAAAAGTTGAAAATCTGATTTATTTTTTTTAGTGGTACAAGTATAAAGCATGCTATATCCTTTTTAGAAGCATCATTATAAATACCAGGAACACTGAAATTACCAGTACAAATTGCTTCCAGCTGAGATTGCAGCCTACTAGCCCTTTCATTTCTGAATCGTGACTATCCTAACAAAGTATGCAGTGAATTAAAATTGCATCTTGATGACAATATGTTGTCATGTCAGAAATATATTTATACCTTAGATTAATTTTGTCTAAAAAGCAAAATATTAGTATCTAAAATAATTTATCAGAATGGAATTGAAAGGGTTACATTTTAATGCTCACGTTGCCATACTACTGGTGCTACCAAGACTTTGATCATAGCAATGTAGACTGAACATTTTTCATAACCCAGCAAAGTGATTGTGCATTTAATCTTTAAAAGGAAATATTTCCAGTTTACTTTTAAATATGCTGAAATTAAAAATTATTGGCCACTACTGCTATAGATTGAAGTCAGTTAGACTCTGCCTAACACCACTTTAAGACTGCAGGGAGATAATTAATTTCACAGAATTCTGGGCATTGTCTGAATCCACACTTGCTTTTGAGGACTGATCCCACTCTCCTCTTCTAATGAAAGAAAAACACACGGCAGTTTATATACTGTGTTTAGTACCTATTTTTATTTTGGTTGAATACTTGTAGAAGCATTTTTTTTTTTTCTACTCACTTGCTGCTTGCTTGCCTATCTCAGTCACAGATTCAGTGATATTGATGTGTTATCATGTGATAAATCTGCATCCACTGGGTTTAGACAAGTGGCTCTTATGCTTATTGTACATTATAGAAGCTTACATTTGGTGAGATAGATGCCACTACAGATGCTGAAATCTTAGTGAGAAATTCAGCTTATTTCATATAATTCACATAATTCAATTATCAGTTACCCTAGGGCACCCAAGTCAATGTGTATTTCTTCCTCTGTTCAAGGACCTAAGCAGATGCATCTAGATTTTTCTCTTTGTATATTCTTTTTATTTACCACATGTACATATTTTATTGTCTTGGAAGAAAATGATGACAGCAGAGAAATACATTGTTATCAGTCAAAGCCTCTTAATCTAGATGAAAGAGCTCTTGGCACTGTAGTCAATGGATGTGGGATTGTGGGAATAAGGTCAATCCTTTTTTACTTTTGTATTCTTGCTGAAATGTCCATTGTATTTCACTGAAAGTAAAAATGTGCACTGTAAAGGCCTTGGGTTGTCCCGTGAAATACAGCAATCCACAGCATTTAAACGCAATTATTTTTCCTTTTCATATTGCCCCAAACGGCAAGAAAAAAACCATTGTTTCAAAAAAATAATACTAACCATTCTCAGCAGTTTCTAAGTAATGGACTCTCCTTACATTTCAGGCTTTTAATTCTGTTTTGTTTCTTCCATTGAGGAGATGGAAAAAACCCTAGATCAATTCAAACTCATTTTTCAAAAGCACTCACTTCCCAAGCAGAAACAGATTACCACCATCTCTCTGAAATTTAATTGCTTTTGCTCCGGAAAATCACCCCTTCTGCACAGAGGAATGAAGAAAGAGAAAAGCTAAATGCATCAGTAAAGAATGAGTAGGTTTTAGTTGTTTTTTCCTTCTCCTAAATTAAGTTAGAGTTACTTATCCATTAATATAAAGTTGCACATCATGGAAAATTCAGCACTTCCCTTATTAAAATTAGGAGCTGAAATATCTGTTCATCTATTCAGCTCCAAAGGAATGTGTCTCTGTAGGGAAAAAAAGAGAAAAGATAGAAAAAGAAGCAGAAGAAAGAGAAAGGGAGAGAGAAGAGAGGAGAGAGAGAGAGAAAGATGGAAAAGAAGCCAGGCAGAAAGCAAGAAAGTGAGAAACTATGCCTGCATGAGAGAAAGTAAGAAGGAGGGCAAGAAGGAAAGCAGGAAGGCAGAGGACCAAGAAAGAAATTTGATCTAAGTTGCAATATTTCTGAAGCAGTGGGTCTGGTATGAAATAACAGGCCAACCAAGTGTAACATAAAGAAGTTCAAAGTAATAGGGTTTGGTAAGGTCAGAGTAATGATTTTTTTTTTTTTTTTTTTTTTTAATGTGAGATATTCTTTAAAGTGACACTGAGCTCTAGTAGGCAATGGTAGGAAAGGAAACATCTTGTTTACAAATGTCAGCCAGCAATTAGCATCATTTAAAGAGTGGAACCACAATGGCTGTTTTTTGTTAGCTTCGAAAACCCATCTCTTTCTTGTGGCCAAGTTTTAAGAGGCAAAGTAGACAGCAAGACTCTGAAACCAGTTCATAAATAGTTGATTTCATATTTTAAAATCTTGCCTATAACTGTCACCCCCCTCGCGTGGATCACAGATGGTGAAGAACTAATTTGTTACTGTTTGATAACGGCTTTTATGTATCAAAGCGCTTATTTACTACTCTGTGGGGGGAAATGACAGACTAAAAGCAATTATGTGTTTTTCTTTCAGTTTTTCTTTAACCACTATGCTCTTTGGCTTTTTTTTTTTTCCACTCCCGACATGTTTCTTATTTGAAATATAGCATTGTGAATCTTTTACATATGTTGTTTCTCATTTAACCCTCTTTCTGGGTTTTCAAGAATGCATCTGGCCAGGCAGATCAACTGTAATCTTTCATGATTGTTTATAATGGCCCAGTGATAAGTAATAACACTCAGGGGTGTCTCCCGGTAACAGCGTATTACATTACAGTATTAAAAATGCAAATTGGGACTTTGCTTTTGAAGATTGTCAGGAAAATGTTTCAAGAAGGTGGAATAGCTACCAGGATGCCTGTAAGTGAAATCACCCTCTCTCCCCCCACCATATGGGGCCTCCTGCCTGCAGGTTTTCTGAAGGAGCCCCTCACCTCCTCCTCCTTCCCCCAAAATAAATAAATAAGTGAAGAGACTTTCCTCTGTACATGGTATTAAATAACTGATGTTAGATCTCTGGCCCCGAAAAGTCATGAACTCCTGCATCTTTCAATTATTCTTTTTCTCTCACTGGTGATATGCAAACTGCTCACTTGGTGTTGCCACCAAGAATAATTTTTCTATGGGTTGTGTTTTCTGGTGTTGCATGGCAGCAGAGCTGATGGGGATGAGGGAGTAGCTTGTGCACATATATTTATTTGAAATAAACAAAAAGGGTTCTAATTTGGTGATGACTAGGCTGATTTGAGGGTGTTTCCTTAAAATGAAACAGTGGACCTGCTTGTGTGACTAAGTTGAGGAAGTGCATGAACACCATGGTGAATTTTGTCATTAGTGTAGAATTTTTTCTACTGAATTAAGAGTTAAATTTAAAAGGCAAAAAAAATCTGTTATAGATAGGAATATGGCAATGCAATATCATAATAATGGTTATTGCTTACTGCTGCTCAAATCAGCTGGAATTTTCCCACTGACTTAAATGAAAGAAGGAATAAGTCACCATGGAAAAGCCCATGGAAAGATTACAAGCTTTTTTTGTCTCATTACATCCTTTAAATTACCTCCTGGCTCTTTTTGCCTGTTTCACTTTCCTTTTCTTCTTCCATGTTGTAGTCACACTGGCATTAGGAGATGCCTGTTAATGTCAGCAGGACTCTTGGGAAGCAATAAACTCAACATGAAGAGGGACAGAAAGTTTTTGCCAAATAAGAATATATAGAGCATGTAGTTCCTTACTCTCTGAAGCCTGCCTTTTAGCCAAAGCTTAGAGTATCAAGAAAAAAAAAAGAAGAAAAATCAAGGAAAGGCAGAACAGAAAAGGAGAATAAAAGGACAATGGAATTTAGGAAGCTAGTTCAAAGCCTATCCTGTTTAAAGATGAAATAACATAATATATCCCTTATTACAACCAAAATATGGGAGTAGCACTTATTTCAATGCTTTAATACCAGAAAGCTTCAATAGAATCCATAAATCACTTCCACATGTTTTTGAATAAACCTCTGTCCTGCTTTGTACAAATTGCTTTCTCAAGACACAGTCTGAGTAAGGTCAGCAAACCTTCCCTCCTCTTGTGTGACTTTCTCAGGGTGAAATTCACCCTTGGCAGTTGTCAAGAAAACGACCTGTGTTGCTGAACTCCTGCCTAAGCCAATTGATTTCCAGTGAGAGCTATATTTAGGTTAATCAGGTCCACTGTGTCGGGATGTGGCAATGAAATAGCTGAAGCATGCTCTATCAGGCCCCATTTGAAAATGCTGGCCCAAGTGTGCTTGTCATTCCTGCTGTATTTCAGACTCTCCATCATTTTGATAATTATACAGCTTGGAAACTTTTTTCTTTTTATAGTCTTTGAAACTATAATGAAGTCTTCGGTGCTGCCAACCCAAACCATCCAAAAATCTTGAATCAGGCTTGAAATAATCATGAGATTGGCCTGAAAATCATACAACTGAATGTACTTGGCTTCTTTTATTTGCCTTCTGGTTTTGAGTGTTTAGGGTGCAATGGGGTCACATTTTCAGGGTTTCCTCTGCCTCTGTGTGGGCCAGAAATGCAACCTTTTTATAAGACAACTGAAATTCCTTGGGTATTCACATGACTCCAGGAGCTGGGATTTAATGGGGGTGTGTGGGGGAAATCCACTGTGTTTGGGCTTGTGATAAAATTGGAAATCTTGGCATTACAGAGCGTCTCACATTCAAAGTTTGTTTATAAAGGGAATATAGTTATATGGAGAGAGAGAACAGAATTTCCTTCTGTTCTCTTCTGACTTGAGAGAAATTCTTCCCAGAGGGTGAGCTTCACTTCTCAGAGCTAGCACAAGACCTATTCAGCATCTGAAGTGATGCATAGACCTGGTTGTGTCTCTCTTTACCTAAATTTACTTTATGCTACATTAAAAGAAGTTGCAGAATTTATTGTAGCTGAGATAGTTTGATGTTCACAAGGAAAAAAAGAAATTTTTATAAAGCTGCCTATTATCAAGGATTTGGAGGCAAAGTTCAACACGCTGGGGTACAGAACTAAAAGCCCTTCTGGAAGAGGATGGAGAAGGCCCCTGAAACAGGGAGGGAGCTGGGGATGGAAGTACATGAGCTTTATAACATTTGGTATAGTTCAAGATAGGAATCCAATCTTAGGACAAGTATTTGTGCAGCAGGAAGCATTTTTAGAGATGCAGGTAGGAACATCATCTGGAAATTTTGCATGTTGGACTGAGATATTAAAGGTGGGATTCATGGCATCAGTTATAAATTTCTAAACCCCAGGAAATTTAAAGTGAGATTTACCTTATTCACTATCTACATATGTGCTAGCTCTTTGGTAAGCAATGAAAATTATTAGATACTTCTGGAGTGCAATTCATCTCATCCTCCCACAGATATCTAGAACAGATTGGATAAACTGCACCATAAAAATGCCTTCTTATTTCCATTGGCTATGCAGGAAACTCAGATTGATGGATTTTAAGAGGATTGGTTTTTATGTAGACTATTGCCAGTTTAGAAGTCCAAAGTTAAGCATTTTTTCTATGTTTTGCTTAAGAATAATCTTAGCTGACACTTTTTGAGCAATTTGTGATACAGCTGTAAATGCTCTTGGAGCAGCAATATGTGTGTATGGGTATGTGGGCACTTGCAGCATGTTTGGGTATTTTTTCTTATTTCTCTAAATAGGGAGTTAGTAAGAGTAGGGAGTTTAGTGCTGCTCCTGGAGAAGACAGCATTGAACCAGACCAATCTACATGAAGAGGGAGGTGAAGGCATGGCTTGGAGCCATTTATACTACATGATTAATGTCTAGATAAGGCACAGTGGTCATACTCTGGGATCTTCAACAACAAACCGGTCTCAATGTCCTAATGTCTCGGACCAATCTGTAGTGCTTTAAAACAGTTTGTCGAGTTTTACTTTTCTTTTGTGACTAGCAACACCTTTAAGTAATGCACCATTAGTGCCTCTAATCCCAGTTGTGTATGCCTTAAAAATTGGCAGAATGTTTTCAGTCAAAAGGTATCACATTCAATTTAAGTACAGGATTTACACTGTGCCAAGCCAAGTTCTTGTTGCCAGCAATTTGACATCCTGAACAAATAAGGTTTGAATTTCTGCTCTGAAACAGGAAAAGGATCATTTAGTCTGTTTGAATATCATTTAGAGTAGGATAGCTTTATTTTTTTGATGCAGCAGTAGTGTCAAGTGTGGATTCTGACAGATTTATTGAATTGATGCTTGCACATTAAACATACAGCTTTAGACACAGTTTAAATACATATTCAATCTTCCTATGAAATTTAAGTTGTGAAAATACCCTATGATAGGTAGATTATAAATGTAGCATAAAATAAATGACAACAAAACCTTCTCAGGGTATTTTATCCATCACAACCATGACTAAGGTTAAGAACAAGGACAGGCGAGATCCAACATGAAGGAACAGATCAGCTGAAAGATGGTATTTATTTGCAACTTTTGTCATAGAAGTCAAACCTCATGTTCTCAGACCATGACTTTCGTCTTCCCTCTGTTGCAGCTATTGCCCCGCTTTTGAGACATAGTGTTTAAAACAATAAAATTTCTTCAGTGCATTCATGTCTACTGCAGAGAGAATAAAATATTGACAGTTCTAATCCTAACCTGAGCATGTGTCTGCGGACAAATGGGACAAGAAATAGACTGCTGTGTCTCCCCCTCAAATCCACGGGTCAGGTCCCCTGTGGAGCCCGGCCAGCTGGGCAGTTGGGGTGAGGCGGGGAGAGGGAAGGGCTTCTCCTTGAATCCCGGAGGGCTTGGAGAAGCCCCATGTGAGTCCAAAGATGAGCTGGTCCCACAGGCGAAGTAAAGAGGCGCTCTCCCTTCAGGATTAGTTCCAAAGTTTAATGAGGGCCTGGAGAGATCCCAGGCCACATCTGACCTCGAAGGGCATCCAGAGCAAGAGAGAGAGAGTCCCCGCCCAGTGCAGCCAGATATAGGGGGGCAGGGAAACCCGAGCAGTCAATGGGGGAAGAACATGGGAGTGGTTCTCTGGGGGCAAGGCCTCAGAGTGACCACTGAGGAGGGGGTGGGGGAGGAGTCCCAGCCAGGGTCCAGGTGCCTGGTGACCCTGAGAGAAGGGTCTGGACAAAGGGGAGTGGTCAGCAGGTGATGGGCACATCACCTTGGGGGAGACAGGGGGATGGGTTGGGGTTTGATGGACATACAGGTACTGATGGGGAAGTTGGGATGAACAAAACAGATACAAAGAGGGGATATGGAGGGACACACCATGAGGGGATATACAGTGCAAACACAACTCTACAATAGACAGTGAAGTGAGAGTATGTCCTTGTATCTGAAAGTAGTGTAATTTTATTAATGAGTCAATTTGAGGTAAGAAGATCTGCCTCTTAAACAGGACCATCAACTTTAAGTAGGGTACCTCACCAACTGACCTTATTGTTTCTGTTCTGAGAGTTAGCTTAGCTACACCTGCCTTGGGTAGTTCTGTCAGGAACTCCACCAGGAAGAGGTATATGGATACTCTTAGTGTCCAACAACCAGGTGAGAGGTAAAATAAAGGAATTAGGGGATGAGCGAAGGGGATGGCACATGGCAAGTCAGGCTCCTCTCCTAATGCTCAGCACCTTAGAGCACCAGCTATGGGATGACTGGTATGTACCACTCTTACATATTGCTACAAACCTAGATGTCCTGCTTACATGGCTGGAGGGTGAGGTGTTACCATCAACAGTGTTGTGCAGCTGGAACAGGCTCCTCAGGGAAGTGGTCACAGCACCAGGCCTGAGAGAGCTCAAGAATCATTTGGACAATACTCTTGGGTACATGGTGTGACACCTAGGGATGGTCCTGTGCAGGGCCAGGAGCTGGACATGATGATCCTTGTGGGTCCCTTCCAATTCAGCATATTCTCTGATTCTGTGGTATTACCACCTGCTGGTACAGAAACAAGACTTGATTGCTGCAGTTTTAATGTTCACTGATCAAAGTGATGGCCGTAGTCTTGATCTGTTGGGATGAAGCCCATGAAACATAAAGTTCAATAGTTTAATACATGCTTGGGTTTATGTAGGAACAGCCATCCCTTGATGAGAGGAATTTTACATTATGATGTAACACTGTGGATCAGGTGCAGTCCTTTAGTGGAAGGCTTCAGAAGTGAGTCCAAGGGCTCTTCAGGGGTCTGTGATCGTTTATGACCCCTTCTAAGACATAAGCTGCTTCTCATAGCTGAGCCAGTCTTGCCCCATCAGAAGGGATGGACCTTCAGGCCTAGGTTTGAATGTCCCAATACCTCCCCTGGAGCAGAGTTTTTACCTGAGCCAGTTGTGCAACAGAGGACACTGGCATGATAAAAACCACTATCCCAGCATGCAAGATCTGCTTCTTATTGGCCTCTTCCCTTACCTAGCTCAAACCCCAGGTTCTTCCGAAATAAGTGTTGATTTTTTGTAGTCATCCTCTGGTGCTCATGTGCCCTGCACCTATGCTGTTACCATTCACATCGTCAGCAAATATCACTGATTTTGCAAATGCTGATTGTCTGAGCCATTAATCATTAATATCAGTCTCTCACACCATCCCCTTCCTCCTACTATTAATTTAGGTTTCAAAATGGTTTACAGAAATCCTGGTGAGGCATAGTAACATTTTATAAACTTCATTTGGCAGACTAGGTACACTTTTCATTCATGGTCATGCCATGCCTTTTTCACAAAAAAATATATAGCATTTTCTGTCTCATGGCTGCTGCAGCACAACCTTTAAAATGAGTTTTAGCTTGTCATCGCTTTTTACTGAACACTTGAAAAAAAAGTAATAATAATAGTATTAAGAAGAGCTCTAATAACCAGCCTTTCTGTTTGAGGCTCCTTTATTTATATCACTCCCTCAATGAGGCTGAGATTGCTTTGAGAAAACATCCACCCATCTCTAGCTATGCATCTACTGGGGAGAATGCAAACTAAGGGAAGCCATTGTGGAAGACTTTGAAAGGTTCCAACAGGAAACACTAATTTACTTTGAAGAAGGGCTACAAATTGTATTTGGGATTTAGGTGAAGAAGTATCTGATTTTTAAAAGTTTTTATTAATTACACTTATGATTTAATTGAAGACATGATCATGCAAAAGAAATTGACAGCACACTAAGAAAAAAAATCATTTAATTGCGCTCACATTTTTTAAAGAAGCCATAGAAAATTTCCTTACTTTTTTTTAGCCTGAAAACACCTAAGAATAAAATATGAAGCAGAAGTCACTAGATGTTTACGCTCAAAGACAGCTTGAAATACCACCCTTATCACAAACATTGTGTACCCATGGTATAGTAAGAAAATAAATACTCAGCCCTCAAATCTACTCATTTTGCATTGTACTTACAATGTCCTGGATCTTTAGCAACATGGATTTCTTTGCGTTGAGATAAAATAAATGCAAGACAGTCCTTGTGAAATAAAAAAAATGTAATTTATTGCTTCTTATTTGTAATCACATGCAAAAATATAAAAAATCACACACACTCACAAAGAAAAAAATGCACTTATTGTTGTGATTTTAGCAATTGTTAAATTGACAAATAAGTGTTTCAGGATCTATCTCTGGCTTTTGATGCAATGGATATGCTGTACCATATGCTATTATTCCGGCTAGTGATGGTGACATGAAGCTCATTTTCTGTCTACTGTTTAAATTTAACTTTCTGAGCTTATTCTGCACTACTGATAAAAAATATCCCTTTTTCTGGGCTCTCTAGAAATTAAAGGTGATCTCAGATGTTGGCATTCTTCATTGCTATTTGATATTTATTTGTTCTATCACCAGCACAACAAATGAAAGACAGCTTTAATTTGCTGTATGTTGTGTAATGCAAACTTGAGTTACTGTATATCCCTTAACAGCCCATCATTAATTTCCCTTGCATGCTGTTTCCAGGTTTCATATATTGCTGGCTGTTGTGATAGTATGTAAAGCATCAGCTGCTGTTTCACAGCTTGGATTTTAAGGGGTCCACAAGGAGATATCAAAAGCTGGAATTCTAATATTGCCTCTAATGGAAGAACTATTACCCAAACAAGCAGGATGTAGGTTTCTTTCCTAGCAGAATGCTGCTATGGCATTGTCTCACTAATGGCTCTGCAGCATTCAGGACTCTGGCAGTGTATGGTTTCCAATTCTGACAAACAATTATTTTATACTTATTCTTTTGTCCAAGGGGAAAAAATAGTCTAACTAGTTTAGAAGCAAATTTATTTGTGTAATTTCTTACAATGTGCTTATCACTTTAGTATATGGGTGTAGTACAAAAAATAATGTTACTGACACTGTACATTTGCGGCAAACAGAGATTAAGCTTGAAGCCAGAATAGTGAGAATCTGATTTGTATAGCAACCTAAAATCTGGTAATTAGTAAAGTTATAGATGAGGATTAGTTTTTATACCAATTCTAATGTTCTTCATAAACAGCAGAGCATCTTTATTAATTTTCTTGGAGGCAATGTGACACATTTGACTCAGAACCCTGATTTCTTTTCTATAAATTCAAAAAATAATAAATAGTCTGAGTGAAATTAGGAAAACTGACATATAATGAGAGTAATTTATTCTTTATAAATGTACTTTGTAAAGAAAGCTACAAGATGTTTGTTTTCTAAAAGAAAAGCAAAGGGAAGTGTTGAGAGAAGGAAACTATTTTTGTTTGAACATGGAAGAATCCCCATTCTTAAAAATAAGGAGATAGTGTGTTGTTGTGCTTTGATAAAAAAAAAAAAATCTCATTTTTTTCTGTTTCTTGGTTGGAGAAACAGGCTCTAGTTCTTGAAGGAATGCTTGGGATTTTTAATTCAATCATTACTGTTCCCATTCTGAGACAAACTTAGAGATAGACATAAGACTGCTGCTGTGAGACTCCTCAGGTAAACTTTGATTCCACATTTAGGCATTTGGTGCCTTTTAAGAAAAGACCACATGGAACTTCATGTATGGGGTTAAGATGGCTATTTAGTTTACCTATTTCGAAAAAAATCTGTTAAGAATCAGAGCTTATCCTTTAGGGGGAAAGTTATTTAATCGTCATGAACAACTGATTGCCAACAAGGTGGATTAGCATCTCCTGGAAGACGTTCCAGAAGACAGATGACAAGTACAGTCAGACATGAAGCAGAAGGAAAGAAATCACAACAGAAGCCCAGAGGAAAGATTGCTAATGGAAAATCATAGGTGTAGGACAGTTTAAAAATGGATTCTCTACAATCACTTTATTAATATTTCTCTTTTGTGCTAACTTATTGTCTCATCTGCTACTGTAGCTTGAATTTTCTTTAAATCTTTTTTACCTGTCTGAACCCAGTCTCAAAATCTCTGTCTATTCTGGAACAGTGCAACTGGAGCGTAATGGGCTTTTTAATTTCATCACAATAAAACCTAGAGAAACTAAGGATCTTGACACTAAAGTAAAGATCTCTCTCACAAAAGATATGTAGGTATCTGATTTTCCTTGTCTATAGTACAGAATTTCTCCTAAGATTTTTCCATAGAGGCCTTATTTGTAAAATGTGACTTTTTCCTTTGCTACAAAATGACTCATTTTCAAAAAAATCTGGATGTTGAAAAGAAAAAATCCAAGTTGTAAATTTAATGCAAAACTCTGGGTCTTTTTAGCTTTTAAACTTGATGCACAGGGGAATGTATGTGAAGGGATAGAAATCTGGGTCACAGCATGAAATTCCTGTTTTTGTATTCATAAAAAACAAACTCTATATATCAAAGGAAGGAGGTGTGAAGTAGTAAAAAAGAAAAGGAGAAAAGCAGTCTAAAATATTCTCAGCTCGCGATATTTCTCAAAAACATACTGAGTTCTTTTAAGATGTTACATGATTTCCTCAGACCATTACTGAAAAAAAAAAATGTTACTTTCTTTGCTAATAACTGCTCTAAATTTCTCTTCTGGAGAATTAATGAAACATTTTAAATTTTCTAGTGCTTTCTGCTATCAAAATATGATCCTAGGATCTGTGGTCTTGCAAAATGCTCAGGTGGGTACCAATTTATATAGAAAAGCAGGACACAGACACTGAGTATCTCCTCCTCTACCCATATTTGGTCAAGAGTTGCAGGGATGGTGGTATGTAAACAAATCCTTTTTGGAATCATAATATTACCCCGTGAATAAACCCTTGAGGTGTACAGTGTCTCATGTACATGCCTGAGGAAAGAAATCACAGGGACACACCCCTTTTAAACAAACTGGTAATCTGTATGGCTCCTGCTATACAGACCGAATTGTGGACAAATTACATTGCAAGCTGAATCTCCAGAGTGGACTGATGGAATGAATTTAGTTTACAAGTTAATGATGACTACCAGGTTCAACAGCACACTGTAGAATCATAGAATTTGATGGGTTGGAAGGGAGTCACAGGAATCATCGAGTCCAACTTCTGGCCCAGGACAGCCCAGGAATCACATCACATTTCTGAAAACATTGTCCAAATGCTTCTTGAGCTTAGCAGACTATGGGATCAACCCTTGTTTTCTAAATGAACATACATGTAATAGATTGAGCTAACAATGTTAGTTTGACACTTCTGAGGAGAATCAGTAAATGAGAAATAGTTCTTAAAGAAATCATACTTCTAGCAGGGCATTTGCAGTGGTAAAATTTGGGGTTTTTTTAGACAGCTACAGGGAGATCAATTTTTCTAATGCAATTCTGTCAAAGAAAGAGAAGGAAATATAAATATTGTTTGAAGAGGAACATGTCAGTAATTACATGAAGTGCTGTTCTGCTGCTCTGGGATTTTATTTTCTATTATAAAATTACTTGAGAATAACCTAAAAATAACCTAATAATGAGTGAAAAAAGTACAGTTTTAAGTTGCTTATGAGAGAAAAAAGAAACAAAGAGAAGTAGCTGCCACTAAATCTCATTTTTCTTTTTGAAATTCTTGCTCAACTCACTAATGCTTTTTGACAAGAAGTTCCACTGCCCACTACTGAATTTACATCCAAGAAGTGAGTAACATAAGAGAAGGTACATGACTATATCAATTTCCTAGTGACTTTCCTTGTGCTGTTTGTTTGCCAGTAATTACATTTTTTTTATACACTCATTTGCTGTGGGAGAACACAAGTGATCTCAGCCATCACAGCACAAATCAAATGGGATTCCATGGACCAAGAGAAGGGATGGGTAATTTGTGCTTGGTCCTGGCAAAGATTCCCAGGACTCAGCTCATTTAAGACCATGAACCTCCAATTGTTCTCTTTTAAAATTTCCCCACACCCTTGAAAATTACTATGTGTGGTTAGTGACAGAAAAGAATCATCATCCCTCTATAGTGACCACATGTATTTTTATTTACAGAAGAGATGGATAAGCTTCCTTCATATTCTCCCAAATATACACAACTTCTCAAATGGGGTCAGTGCCATTCTTTGTCATCATTAAATGGAAACAGTATTTCCAGGAATTCAAAAAAGAATTTTATCTTCATAAACCTTTTGGGCAAGCTTCTTCTTTTGGGTTGAGGCTGTGCCCTGATTGGCATAATTGCACCCTCATTGTTTTCATGTTATAAAAATCTGTTAATAATGAAACATGAGTAGAATTCCAGATGCATGCGTTGGTCCCTGAGAGACACAAGTCCTCTCTGCTATGAGTCAGACATAAAAAAAAAAGTCTTTTATAAAAGTCACATGTTTGCCCAGTGGAAGAATAGTTAGATGGTGATACCAGTGCACAAAAGTGGTGTATGATGATCTACAAATTAATTACACACTAGGATTGCAGAGTATCAACATTTGCTAGGATTTGCATGAATGCTGATTTAGGCTTCCAAACAACACTTAGGTTCAGGCTAAACTTCAAGCACATCCTTTAGTCCAAGAAAAAAGTCAGGACCTAAATTATATTGTGTATTTAATTTGGAGCTAATAAAATATAAGTACAAAAAGGGAACATATGAGTCAGTTTATTATACGGTATTTGACCCTATCTACCCTATTAAAATTTCACATTTTTTCTCCAGTGGTGCCGTATGGGAACCAAGATTGCAATTGTGCCCCAAGAGCATGACAGCAGTCCTCATAATAGTTTCTTCAGTCTTTTTTTACTTTGCTTTCTAAAATGATGCTGCCATATGTGCTGTTATATTTAAGCAGCAGATGCTGTGAACTCACAAAGTTGAAGAATGCTGAAGTATGATGCCATTTGAAAACAGGTTTTCTAAGGAAAGCTGACTTCTTGCAAAGCTTTGGATTTATTTCAGGCATTTCATTACTAATTACAAAAGGCCATATAGAATGCATTTATACCACTTACTGGTTCTGTCTTGGGGCATCTAATATATGGACTCTATAGCTTTTACTAAATATTGCTGTTTCCACAGCTACAAAGAAGCTATAAGCTCTGTTTGCAACAGTGTTAATGCTTTAATTTTGAAAAGGAGCTGGGAATGGATCTTCAAATTCACTCCCTTACTTAACCGGAGTTTGAACTAAGGATGATATTGCACTGTAAACCAGGCTCATAGTATTAGGCTATGCATTAACTAAAAAGGGTATTATGCATATAATGTTAAAAAATTCAAATAGCTTCGGTTTTATTGGTAACTGACTTTCTAGGCATTTTCATGTTTGAAAATTCAGCAAGCAAATTCACAGCCTACTCTGAAGTAGATTGAGATTACCAGACCTGCTGGATTCATAGGGAGTCAAATCAGTTCCAATAGAACACACATGAGATCCCTGGACTAGCAGCTGAAAGAGGACAAAGCAGAGATATAGAAGAAAAAAGGGAAGGATGGACCCATTTCTAATATAGAGGTTGCTTCATGGAAGTTGATTTGGGAAAATAACAGGATCCGGCAGCTTAAGTAAATAAAAACATTTTTCTAGCGCTGATGACTTGAGTCAATTTAATTTCATGTGTAACTTCACTGGACGTATGAGACTGAAATATCAGGCTCTGTAAGGCAGGCAGTTCTTTTTTATACATGGTCAGCTCTGAGCAAGTGATGGATTCTGCTCCCTCGATGGGGCAATCCTGGATGTACGTATAGACTGGAATGAGATGCTGGAGGGAAGTGCTTAGGAAAGGGAGCTGGGGGTCCTGGCTGATGCCAGTGCCCTGGCAGCCAGGAGGGCCAACCCTGGCCTGGGGGCATCAGACAGCTGCACAAGGGAGAGGATTGTCCTGCTCTGCTCTGCACTGGAGCAGCCTCACCTCCAGTGCTGGGGGCAGTTTTGGGTGCCACAGTACAAGAAGGATATAAAGCTATTATAAAGCAGCCAAAAGAGGGCAACAAAGATGGTGAAGGGCATTGAGGAGAAGTTGTATGAGGAGTGGATGAGGTCACTCGGTCTGTTCAGACTGGAGGAGACTGAGGGGAGCCCTCACTGCAGTTACAGCTTCCTTACAAGGGGAAGTGAGGGACAGACACTGATCTCTTCTGTGTGGTGACCAGTAACAAGACCCAAGGGAATGGCCTGAAGCTGAGTCAAGGGAGATTTAGGTTGGATATTAAAAAAAGGCTCTTCACCGAGAAGGTGTTTGGACACTGGGATAGGCTCCCCAGGGAAGTGGTTTCAGCTCTAAGCCTGGCAGAGCTCAAGAAGCATTTGGACAATACTCCTGGGGACTTGGTGTGACTCTTAGGGCTGTCATGTGCAGAGGCTGGAGTTGAACTTTGATGATTCTTGTGGGTTCTTTCCAACCTAGCATATTCTATGATTTTATGAACTGCAAGTAGAGCAAGTTGCCATCATGTCTTGTATTAATCTATACTAATTCTTTCATCTTAGGGAATAGAGACTCTGATTTGGAGCAAAGGGACTTATCCATTGAGACTTCTGGAAGGTCCTGAACCTTTTATTCATCCTTCCACATTGAGATAAAGTATAGACTGGCTTGGGTCTTCTCTCACTTGTGATAATGATTGACACTCCCATCAAAATTATCAGTGAAAGTATAGATCTAAATGTCTCATAAATATATTTTGTATGAATGGCAAAGTTTTGGCAGAGGATGTGGGGGTGGTCTTTGGGGGAAGAAACATGGGACTGACTGACTTTTGTCTGATACAACCAGTATCTCCAAAGCAGACCTACCACAGGGTGCAGCTGATCCTATCAGCTGAATTGTTGGCACCTTTGTGAACACATGTAAAAGAAAGAACAAAAAACACCAGAGGCAAAAAAAAAGAATGAGAAACAAGAGGGAACAACAGAGTCAGAGAAGGGGGAGCAGATATAAGACTGAGGGAACTGTGGCCTGAGGAAAATCCACAGTACAGTGTAAGCAAAGGACGACAGGGAAACTATTGTGTAATTGACCTCCATCTCCAGTGCTGCTTGTTACCTTGTCTCAGGGACTGAGTGTAACCTGTATCAATAATGAGTGTGGAGAGCAGTCTGAAGTGAATGAGTAGAGTGGAAGCAAGGAAGAAGGGACAGGAGTCCTCCATTCCTGGTAAAGTGAAAGAAAAGATGATTTTTCCCTCAGAACTTAATGCTTGTCTTGTTTTATTTTGCTATGCTCTAATCAGTAATTAAATAGTTATGCAATTTGCAATAAATTAATATCTCGAGTTTGTTTTGCCTGTGACAGTAATTAGCAAGTGACTTTTCTACCTTCACCTTTGTGGTGGTCGGGGGAGATGGAGACATGACATGGCATCAGAGTTCAAGCAGCAGAGAGAGCTTTAATGTCCTGCACAGCTCTGAATAGAGGCCATTCAACAGACTGCAAGTTCAAACCTGATTGGCTACAATTTGGTTACCCCCAGCTCACTGCCAACAGCTGCCTGCTTACGTTTTCTTCAGGGATTGGCTGGCATCCTCTCTCTGCAGCCAAATCCCTCCTCTTCTCCCACATCCAGCTACAGGGGAGAGAAAGAGGGGAGTGAGCAAATTCCTGGTTGGTTCATGGGTGGTAGTTGAGGTGAATTCACCATGACATTCTATAATAATTTTTCTCTCTCCTTCCTTCTTCTCTTCATTTTTTTTTTTTTTCTTTTTGCCTTTTACTCTTTGGTCTTACTTTCTTTCCCTTTATAACAGTTTGAATGGCAGAAATGTATTAAACATAGTTGACAATAAGGTTATTGTTCTTGCAATTAATTCTTGCTACTATTGGTTCCACAATAAAAAAAAATAGGAACTGTTCCTATTGGAGATGCTTCTAACAGTATGATATTGGCATCCAGATCACATTGTTGAAAGGGATAGTCTAACTACACTGCCAGCACTAGAATGAAAAATCTAATTGTTCTAAACCATAATTGGTATGGTTGCCACCCGGAAGTCATGTACATGGGTTTGTATTTTATACCTTTTCCCACTTCATCTCTCATTATGTTTCCCTCTTTCTCATTCATCTGCTGTTTTTGAGGTGACATGTTCATTTTTTATTAAGTGTCTGTTGATTTATCCTTCTTTTCTTTCCAGTCTCTCCAGCGGTGCTAAAACATTGCCAATCCAACATCACTAGAAGAAATAATGATTTCAGTAGCAGTAATGTTTAACTAGAGTTCTTGGCTAACATGACTGCTAGCAAGATTTGGATCCACCTCTAGATCCCCCTGATGTGTGCTGACCCTCCTCACAGTTAAGAGGTCTGTGTGATGCCCCCTTTCTGTTTGAAAAAGAATGAAATGCAAATTGTATTGAAACTCTTTCTCCCCGTGGGAGGGATCCTGCAGCATGGCTGCAGTGCACTGGTAGAACATAACAAAGAGATACTTTCCAGCTAAGCTACTTAAGGTTCACAATATCTTAAAGGAGAGGCAATGTTGCAATTTGGAATAGATCCTAGACTGCTCTTTGGAGCACCACACTCCCTTATGGATAAGAATATGTTAATTATTCAGGCCAACAAGTTTTGCATCTCACCTGCAGTCTTGTAATAAACTAACAGGCAGAGAGGAAATGGTCTGAGAGCACAAGTTCCAAGTTGCCCTTGTATTAAGAATATCACAGGCCAGCAGTGGAACTGAAAGAATGGTGCAGATGAAGGTGAGGGAGAGGAAGACAATGTGTTAAATAGGCAATATATGGTCTGCTAGATTGAGCTGTTTGGAGAAGAAGCATGAAGCTATAAAATCAAGATTTAGATTTTTGCAAGTTCGAGAGAGTATGGATGACATTTGCAGTTCAGCTTTGAGTCTCCAGTAAAAAAAAGTTGGGCTTAGACTGGAGTTAGTGAAGTTTAGTTAACACTGTAAGTAAATTTTTCAAAGAATCCCTCACTCAAAACCTGCTCACTTATCTACAAAATAGATTATATGGGGAAAGTTTTAAGAGTGTTGTGTTTTTCAGTATTTCTGGTTTCTGCACAGAGTATCTGAAGCAGCTGAAACATTTGCATGGTTTTGCTTTTCTTTCCAAACCTAACAAGGGTGCAGCACTAGTAAATGACAAAATCCAGATAGAGTGTGGCAGCAGCAGGATCCCAAATTAAACAACTGGGAGGTTGATAAATGTTTCCAGTAGCAGATTTAACTACAGATGGAATCGTTTGACCATTCGACACGCCACAGTCCGCTTGTTGGGGGCTTCCGACCATCTCTCTGCAACATTAACTTCATAAAAACTTCCATCAAAAAGCCCCCACCAGAGTCACAGTGCCTTTTTCAGAGTGTTTTCAAACAGCAGAAATAAACATTAAAAGATTCTGCCCTTCCTTCCTTGACATTTTTCTGACAGTAAATTAGAATCAGATGGAAGATATCATTATTTCCACAAAGATTATAACGCAAAAAAAAAAAATCTTTACAATAACTTAGAAAAAAACCCAAACAACCTATACCCAAACCTTTTAAAAAACGTGTATACATCTGGCCAATAAATTCATAGCGAAATTTTATTCAAGGCTCATATGTCTCAATTGATATTCCTGTCCTTAGCCAGAGGATGTTCTCCACTGACCAGTACTTTTAAGAAGCAGTTTATTTATTATTCTGCACAACTGATAATTTTGTTCTTCAGGTGTTTTTTCTCCTTTCTAGGCTGGCTAACCGCTTGGAGGTTTTTTTGGTGGTTTTTTTTGTTTTGTTTTGTTTTGTTTTGTTAATTTTTTTTTAAGCATTGCATTGATTTTCTGCACTTTGAAATGACAAAATAATTGGGTACCTGGCACTAGGAAAATAAATCAGCAGCAAATTATAGTATTTTAATTCCAAGAATGTCTAAGAATTTGAGATGATATAATTTTAAAATGACAATTTTTTAAAAGCAGCGTTTCAAACACAAGCAGGTGGCTCCCCTGTCTTCCTGCTGGTGAACACTATGCAAAAGACTGTCAGTGCTCTCCAGAGAATCTGTTCACAGAGAAGGTGCTGAACCAGGATATTGATTTTGTGAACTGGAAATTTAAGAGAGATTTGAGATTAAATATATGTGGTTGAATGTAAATAAGAATACAAAGGAGGACTGAGTTGTGTACATTTTCTGAGGATGACATTTATTTATTAGTATTGAATAACGGATTCCCCAGTATAATTTAGAAAGGTTTATGATACTTTTCTTGGCTACCTACATGTTATAATTGTGAAAGAAGATAGAATTATACATTTATTCTTTGATGCTTATGTTCTCCACAGTATTGGAGTAAGAGACATCACTGCTTTTTGTGTTTTGTTGTTTTGGTCTTTGTTGTGAACACTCCTGGCAAAGTGCAGGTTGATGACCGAGAGAGTGCTTGTGTTTCCTTCTGAGTTATGAGGTCTTGATTTACTGTGAACAATAATTACTTTTTAGAGTGAACAAAATCAGGTTGATTTTGGCTCTTTGTTGGTGGTTCTTTGGAAATATTCTCAGGATCCAGTAACATTGCATTAAAATTCTAGTTGGCAGATTACTTAATAATTATAATGGTCTGGAATTACAACTAAGTAGCTAAGTTTGTTATTATTTGTATTTGTATGTTGTAGTATTCACAACACACTATCCAACATTCATCCATGCCTTGTAGCCACAGAGAAAGTCTTGGTGTATAGAGACTCAGAAGTGCTCATTATCTACATCCACAACCAGGTACTCAGAGATCCTTCAAATTTTAATTAATTTTTAAATACATACACACACACACACACACACACACACACACATACACACACACACACACACACACACACACACATACACACACACACACACACACACACACAAATACATTTTATTTTGTTACTGTAAAAAGCTTTCTGGATGTTCCAGCAAGGACATAAATCTAAATTATTTGTTAGGATTACAAACTTTGTCACATGTCACCACCTATTCATATTGAATACATCATCCAGTGGTTTAGTCTTGTCTTCTAAACTATATTCTAAACTAAGTCAGATCTTGCTATTTTCTTGTAGTGAAAACATCTCTTGGTACCTTGCCTGCTCACAGCTGGTTTCTAAGGTGTACATTTCAGGCTGCTATCTCCCCTCAGGCTGCAAGTCAGATCTTTATTGCTCTCAGTGGCTGTTGAGATAGGCTGTAGGTGCAAAGGTTTAAGTGCAGTGCCCCTGCTGAAGAGCCAGACCTGGCCAGGCGTCCAGTCATAAACATCTCACATTTGTTGGATAGGGCAATGCTCCCTATCAAATACTGCCATGTCCTTATCAACTATTATACAGGTTTTAGCAAATTTTGGCACTGGTAAACTGAAAATAAGCGGTAGCAAAAAATGTGGTTGTGCTGTTTCACCAGTGTCAGAAGATGAACTTCATGAAGGTGGTAATGCCAGACACTCACCGCTGTCTTTTACTGTAAAGCTCCCAATATTCATTATTAATATCTATAAATCAGTTATAACAATTACAGGCTTGCTGGGATGGTCATTTTACAAACACCAAACAAGAAATACTCAAAAGTAGTGGTTGATTTGTTTACAGATGATTTAGGACCCAAATTAAATTTAAAATTGAATGACATTTCAACTCATAAACCTCCACTTAGGTTCTTCTATTCTGAAAGGCTCAAGATCATGAGGTCCAAGCTGCCTGTGGCAGAAGTACAAGAAGTATCTAGACCTTATGTTTCCAATCCATAGAACATAGAATGGTTTGGGTTGGAAGGGACCTTAAAGATTATCTAGTTCCATCCTCCTGCCACGGGTAAGGAACATTCCACCAGACCAGGTTACTCAGAGCCACATTCAGTTTGGTCATAAACACCTCCATGGAGGGAGATTCCACGCTGGCACTCTGGCCAAACTGTTCCAGTGCCTCAGCACCCTCACAACAAAGAATTTTGCTAATACCTAAACTCACTCTCCTTCAGCTTAAGACCATTCCACCATGTCCTATCATGACATCCTTATCCTTTGGCCACAGGAAATAATCTTCTCACCTACATTTATCCAGCACTGAGGTAAAATCTTTCTTCCTTCATAAAGAAAAGTAAACCAGAAATACCTATGCAAGACATGGAGATGTTCTGAACAACTTTCTTTTTATTATGCATTTGAATGTCCTTCTGACGGGTGACTATGCCTTTGCTAGTGGCACTGAAAGAGCCGAAAGAAACATATGTTGTGAAAAGTACCTTTAGCAAAACAGACAGATGGGTAGGTAACACTTTAAATCAGAGTGGCCAATGATTAGCAATTCATTTGGTATTCATTGTGATAACATTAATTGTAATGAATAAATTACATTTAGCAACACTTGAAATTTTGTGAAAAGAACATTTGCCTTTTGGTGACTTTGTAAAAAGGAAAAAAGAAACCACTTTTTTATTTTTTCCATTTTGTTTTATTTTTCCCATCTCAGAAAATTGGGGTTTTTGCAAGATTTTCAAGAAAACCACAAGCTGTGTACCAATGTTTTAGAATCTTAAATGTTTGTAATACAATCTCTAAGTAGGTCTTCACTCAGATCATGCTTTTAAGCTTTCCTTTTTTTACAGCAATTGAAAATTTTTAAACTGCTCAATCCTTTCTGCTGCTTAATCACTCTCCTACTCAGTTAAATACACCACAGAAGTGAAAAGATATACCTATTGCTTGTAAGCTGTAAACAGTCAGTAGATTGTATTCTGATGATTACAGACAGTTTATATTGGCTGGACCGGGCTTTAGCTGTCAGCACATAAAGAGAGAAATGGACAAAAGAGGCTCTGAGAGCAGATGTTGACACTGGAAGCTCAAATTCAGGGATCCTCAGCCTGTGGCTATGGAAGCCCAGCTGGGAGAAAGAGACAGGCTGCATTCATAGAGCCTCTCTGGGATCCCTGCCCCATGCAGGTACCCAGCCATTGAGAGACAGGAAGATGAAAGGCTGCTTCACAGATGTCACCTGCTGAGGGTTCAGCAGCCTGTCCAGAAATGTCATGTTTGGCAGCTGGTGGAGGATCCCTCCCACCAGCTCTGGCGCACAGATTCTCACAGTATTCTGGGAAAGACGCTTACACAGGGGCTTCCTAATGAGACAACATTAAAGAGAATTTTTGGCTTCTGCCTGTAACAGCACGTTGACATTAACCTAGCTGTCCATTCATTACACAGTTTTCCTGAAGATCAGTCACTCTAACAAAATGAATTTTAGGCATAAGCATCAAGCCAAATTACTCTGGAAAATTGTCGAGATGGCTATCTCTTCTCATTCTGATAAAATGATTCTGTATTCCTTTGTTTCTGTGTATGTTTCAGAAATTCTATTGATACATGTTCATCTGAGGTACTTGGCCCAAAAAAGCAGTACCAACAGCAAAGTTCTGGAGGATATATGACACAAAATGGCATACTGAAAGCTCCTTGGTCCTATTATCTGCTTGGACAGTGGTAGGATATATGACCTCATCTGAACACATGTTTAGAGCATCGGCAGAAAAATATCAGAGAATATTTCTAAGAAGGTAAAAAAGCAGGGCAATAAGAATTTGGCAGAAGGAAGTTAAGATCTAAGCAGAAAGGTGCTAAAGTGAAGAAGAGAAAAGTTAAGTTGTCTGGGAGAGGTTAGTGCTTGCCCTTTTTTCTCCCCTACTGCCCTTTTTTCTCCCCTACAACCCTCAAATTAAGGCAAAAGGCAGATGCTTTGTATTTGCCTTTTGGGATACTTCTGATGTGCACAGAAAGAACAAGAGGTCGTTTTCCATACTACATACAAGTTCAGGAAAGTGACAGGACTTGATTCTTGTAAATTAGTTACATTCAAAGAAATATCACTTAAATGCATGATATCTAAAGTTGGCATGAGATCTAAAACTGCATTTAAAATAACTCAGAATTGTAATGTTTCTCATTCAGTTTTTTTGAAATTGTTTTTTCACCTATTTTTCCTCTCTTCTTTCTGTATTCAATGTGTTAATAGGAAGAGCCATGTTTTTAACAAGTGAGATTTTTGGTATAGCATCTACCTAATAGTGTATTGCCTCTTAAGAACATTCTGAGGCATCAGAATTCCACTAGGTCCCAGGGAAGGACTGTGATCATCTACATTTTTTTCACAACTATAATTTGGGTTATTGTTTTGGCTCTTCCAGGGAGGCTGCTTGCATACCAGGCTAGAATAGGCAATGGTCCTCAGAACCTATGGCAGGAAAGGCAGGAAAGGTTTGCCTGAGCCTGCCAAGCAGAAGGACTAAAAATAAATTTGTTCATTAGTCATATAAAATGTCTGAAGCTAAAATCACTTTTAGCGCTCCTGCAGTTTTTTACAATGGTGACTGAAACTTTAGAGCATTAGGGTCATCTTGACACTTTAGTCATTGTTATGCAAAAGGGGAGGAGAAAAATAATGAGTGAAAAATTAGAGGAGGGACTAACAGAAAGAAGTAAAAACATGCTGAAAAGCATGATTTAAAATAAATTCACAGCATTGACCAATTGGAGAAGCATATAGTGTCAAAATTTGAGCTTGGATTGGAGCATTAGCACCACAAAGCCATGGTGATTAAAATTACTCTCTCAGTTATTTCATCTTTTAAGAGGAACTGGGATGATATTCCAATTTGTGGAAGTTCAAACTGAGATATCATTGAAAAAGACCTGATTTTGAAAAGGTAAAATATTTAGTATTTTTGAACAATGTGAAAATCTGACAAAGAAACCTTCAGTTTGTTCCATTATGTGCATATAATTTGGATATCTAAAGAAGGATAAAACCCTAAGATAAAGGATGTCTTAGACAAAACCAGAAAAAAATCTCCTTAAGTCCTGGCCCTTTTTAGTGTTTTCAGCTCATTCCATCCCTCTTTATATTTGTGAGAGAACCACAAATTCTGGAATTTTCTCTTTAGGAGATATTGATTAGTTGAACTATGGAGTACTAAATATACATATCAATGAATTTTTATGTTTATAAAAGTATTATTTTATTTTAACTACAGTACTATATTCTACACCATCAGGTTAGACTTCTGTCTAGTTGAGAAGGAGTTTTTTAATTAAAGAACATAAAATTTAAATGGTTCAGAAAATGTCAACATGGGTTCCTATTTTCAGCCCAACACAGATGATAGAACGAGAGGGCATAAATGAAAATTAAAGAAAAACAAATTCAGAACAGATGTCAGGAAACATTTTTTTCAAGCAGCGAATCATAAATGTGTGGAATGGCGTACTAGGCAAGATAGTTAAGGCAAAAACACGGAGGTCATTAAAGAATCAATTAGAAGACATCATGGTGTAGATGGAAAAGGGAATGAAGCATGATGAGCCAAACCGCCTCTGCTTGCTACAAGACTGTCTCATGTTCTCAACAAATCTGGACACTGGTGGATGTTTTTAGGACTCTGCGATAGGTGCTATCTAGAAATCCACACAACTCTCTCCCTCTCTTCTCGTACTCTCTCCCTTGCTTTCTGCAGGTACTCAACACAACTTTCAGGAGTACCATCAGAGCAGTTTTAATGATGGGAGAATTTGCATTGAATATGCATTAGAGATGTCAGTGAAATCTTTGAAACATGTCCTATTACAAAGTGATTTTATTATCATGAAGCAAGTTTGCCAGTAGAACAGCAGGCAACTTCTATTAGTAAAGATGTCTTCTACTGGGAAGATTTTAATATATATATAATTTTTTTGGTGAGTATTACCATTATAAAGAAAGATTCAATACCATATGTAAATGCTGTCAAAGATGATGTGGTAGAAATACTTAAAGGAGAAAGCCAAGTCTTGTAAATAAGCCAGGACAGTGCACCTGGCAAGTTGTACAGCAGAAACAAAGATTCAGACCTTGCTGTTCTGTCAGAATGGGGCAACCAGAGTATCTGGCTTAGGTGAGGATAGATAATGAAGAAGAATTTGGTTTACTATAAATCACCTACATCTATGAATGGAGGACAAGGACAAACAAATAACCTCTGTCGCTCAAGATTATTTTGAAACAAAAAAGAAATCTGAAGTGATAATTATATCTCAAAAGCGACAGATGTTAAAACAACAAGATGCTTTAAAAACAAGTACAAGCTAGAAATGAGCTAAAATGAAATTATTGCAGCAAGCCAGCTGACCACAATTATTTCCAGCTTAGCTGTTTCAATAACCTGCAAAATTCTAAATATATGAGAACTAAGAGTCATATTTTTACTCTGCAAGTCTAGAAAGAGTTCTTTAAAGGGCTAATGCATTATGAGGGTGGAATGATTTTTTTAATAATTTAAAACATTCAAAGAACCAGCTCATTCTTGGTGGAAAAAAATTGCTTTTGTGTTAATCTATGTATTAGAAACAGAAAACTGCATCTTGCAATGTTCTTGATATAAATAAACTGGTATAAAATTATGTTAGGCAATCCTAGACAACAGGTTGGATTTGGTAAGTGGGCAATGCAGCCTAAATAGCAATTTAGTCAATGAAGTGCAAAATACTATTCAGCTCACCCCAAAGTAGATAGTCTGGTCTGGTGAGATGAATATCTGGTTAGGAATAATAGCAACTTAATTCACACTATTTGAGAAAATCCTTTTTGTGGCTATTATGATTTTCATTTGCCTTAACCTATTTAAGAAATGATTAAATATGAAACATGTTGATCTTTTCCCATGACCACTAGATGATTGGATGAAATGTTTCTAAGATCTCTACAGCTGATTTAGCCACCATAAGCTTCCTTGTCATCAAAAGAGAAAAGTTGGCTGCTACAGAGGTCAAGGTTTCATCTCAGTCTAATGGATATCAGATTAATCACATAATGAAAGTGCCCATTTTTCTCTACTAAGGGGGTGCAAAGGGAACATAGGGTGACTAAGGGTTGGTGTTGAAATCTAATTAATGCCAGTCATAATGTTGAGTTGTTCCCTTGCTACACTCTTCTCATGGAATCATAGAATCATTAAGGTTGGAAAAGGCCTCCCAGATCATCAATTCCAGCGTTTGACCACTGTAGCCACTTAACCATACCATGAGGTGCCATGTCTCATTTTTTGAATACTTCCAAGGATAGTGACTCCACTACTTCCCCGGGGAACTGGCTCTAAGGCTCCAAGTTTGATCAATTTACACTTGAAGACCCTTAAAGTTATAAGGAATTTATATTTGTATGTCATTTAAAAATGTTCTTTACACTTGCATCTTGCGAAAAGGTAGAGGAATAAAGACAAAAGTCTCAATGGAGACTAGGGAACAATTGCTTCTTCCCTCGAGGGAATGAGTAGAGCTAAGAGAGGCCAACAAGCAGGTCTTACCTCTGACTGTGTGGAGTCCAACAAGCATTTCAATAAAACTTATTTCTGTAAAGAACATTCACAGAAAAGTAAAAACCAGTAAATTTTTGCAGATCTCCAGAATTTACCCATAGTTGGGCTTTTCTTTTTCTTGGAACTGTTCAGCCTTGCTTTGGACTGAATACCCAGAAAAACAACAGGAGCTCACATCTGTGGCCCACCAGGGCTCGGGACACGGCATTTACTGTGTAGGAGGGACTGATAAGAGACTGAGCAAGCCGAACTACACCCCACAAAAAGGACCCTCTCTGAATTTGCCCTCTCTTCAGAACAGCAAGATATTTTATTGTTTAAAATTATTGAATTTTTTATGCTTGTGAATACTTTGCTTGTTAAATAAACAGGTTTTTTCTGCTTTTCTTCAAAGAAATCTTTTCCCAAAACAGTTGGGCAGGGACCACTTGAATCTGCTTTCTATAGGGACCCCTTTGAAGTTTCCTCCCAAATTTGCCCTAAACCAGGACAGTTGTTCTCCTTAAATTGTATAATGTTTGAACATTTTTGAAATTACATCATGAAATGTACTTTTCATAGTTTCTTCAATCACTACCAATTTAGAGAAGGAAAACTAATCTGAAATTACAAAGCTGAGCTATTATTTGCAAACCAATAGCATGCAGAGATGGGATGAGTCGCAGGTGATTTGTGCCATCTGAAAAGTCTGTTTGTTTGTAAAGTAGTGCTTAGACTATATCAATGTTCAGCACAGAGAGATGAGCCACCTCAGGGCATATGACCCTCCTTGACAATTAAGATTTGGCAGGACAAATTGCCTCCTAGAGCTGTCTACATCAGTCTGCTGAATATACAGGAAAACCATAAAATCTGCTCATGTTTGAAACTTAACTTTCAAATGACTGCAAGTAAATGAGAGGGTGAATTTTGGCTACAAGGGACAGTTTGCTATAGCAACATGTGTACTAAGAGTGATCACAGGCAGTGACATGAGAAACACACAGACCACAAAATAACGCTCAAACTTTTAGAAGGGAGGCAGACACATATACATATGCAGGCAGATTAATGTCTTAATTGGGCTCATGCATGTATGTTACATATATTGCCAAATTTCGCATCATTACATATGATTTACAGTAAAACAGAAATGCCTCAAACAGTAGAATTAGCAATAGACACTACATTTCTGCTTGGGTGGGTAAGGAAATGCTCACCAAGGTTCATAACATGAAGTGCCAGACCTACTGTGACTTAGTGATTCTAAACACTGTGGAAGTTTAATAAAACAGGGAGTAAATTGGCTTATGTCATTGGAGCTGTGCTTTTGGCTACATGACTGAGCATTTGTTTTGGAAGCTGGAGACTCTGGTTTTGGTCCCAATGTTAATTAATTGTACCAGGCATTTGCAGTGCAGTCCACCAAGGAAGGTGTAAGGCAGTGTCTGGATGTGGATTATTTAAACATTACTGGCTCATCCAAAGGGCTTTAGTGGTCAGGTAATGTCCAGCTGGAGCAGTTAAGGCCTGTGGGTGAAGCCAATTATTCTGCATTTTGTGAAGGTCCTCCAAGTGACTTTGTACTGCTCAGACAATTTTGAACATTTTTTAAAAATTTCATTTTGTAATTTAATTTATTTTTTGAATGTTTTAAAAATCGAACTCTTAATGTCATTATACTGCTGCTTTGCTCTGCCTGAACACTCTGTTCAGGCCACAGTCTGCTCATCCTTGCTTTATCTTAATGGGAAATCATTCTGTTTGAAGCAATGCAAAAGAAAAGTATTATGTGCAAGTTATCTTAATATTAAATGTTTCTCTGTGGAAGGAAGATGTCAGCTCTCCCTCCAAATGATAAATTGAGAAAAATAGTTTCTGAATGAAAACCCAGGAAAAAACCATCTCTCCAAACAATTACCGAGCAGCTATTTTGATTTGCGGAGCTATCAGTACCTCTTTGCATCCTGCTTTAGGACTTCATTGACTTTCTAGAGCAGGTAATTCCACTCTTCACACAACACTCAGGACCACTGATGACTCACAGCCTGTATAGACTGGAGGGTGGTCTGTAAGTGGCACAGGGATTCCCTCTGAGCATGAAGAGTGTTTTCACCATGACTGTGCTGAATTGCAGAACATGGTCTGCATCCAGCTGTACTAGTGGTCCACTGATAATGGTGGTGTCAAGGCCACTGCATTTCCCACTTTGAATAGGGATTTAGCAGGTCTGTAGCTGGATTTATTCCAGTATGACTGGACCCATGGCAAGGGGTAGACAGTAGAATAGTACGTAGTAAACTTAGTGCTTAGACTACCCTAGTCTTTGGGTCAATATATGCTGCATAACACATTGGGTTTCAAAACTATTTCTCACCTGTTGTTCTGACTGTTGAATGGAAGATTGTTATTGGGGTCCTGTTGAATGAAAGAGCCCTGGAGAACAAACTGTTGGTGAAATCTATTAAGAAAAAAATAAGCATGAACCTAAGAAAGACAAAGCAATGGAAAGTTCTTCTGTGGGGCATCACTTGTCTTCCATGGAATGATAAAGCCTTGCTAGAGCCCTCTTTCAGGTTTCCATGGCTGTCTCAGGCTGCCTGCACAGTCATGGCATCTTGTGGAACATCAAACTGTCTAGTCTGGCTTCTGCTTGGAATGTGACTCCATGTGCTGAGAGCTTGCCAGTCTCCACAGACTGCACAGGAAGCTTAAGGGTCTTCCACAGATCAATTTCATTTTGCACTTGTGCTTAAACCCAGTGGAAGTAACTCCAGACGAAAGCTGAGCGTGTACTCACTTGCTGTGACATTCATAGAGAGACGAAGGGAAAATATCTACAGGGAAAAGGAAAAGATCAGAATCAAAAGACTTAAATAGAAGGAAGGAAAGAAAATGGTACAGAAACATGACATAAGAAGGGAATGACATTGGAGATGCAGATGGAAAGGCAAGTGTCTTAACACAGAACATTTTAAAAATACCCTTCTGTTATTGTTTCAATGATCATTTCCCATTTCTTCACAAAGTAGAGGATTCAGTGAAGCAGAACCGAGGAATATTTCTTCTGTTTCTTGCCTCTCAAGTTTCAACTTCTACTAGCAATAAGCAAGTAGGTAACTGGTACTTTTGTTCTGGCATATCTTTGCTGTAGAATAAATTCCCATATGTTAGAAGATTTGTTTTGATTTTATATGCTTTAAAGATATTTTCCATCAATACTGTTCACATTTTAATTACAATAATTACATATTTTTCCAATATTTTTTTGTGCCTTTGATTATATGCCTAAAAATGTTGCAGCTGTGTTTACCTATATCCTTTTTGTCTCAGGCTTCATCTGAAATTAGAATATCACTTTATATATAGCTTTCCACTGGCTTTGTGAACTGTTTTTCACAATACCCCAGTTTAGCTTCATATACATTCATACAAAGGAAAGTACTCAGCTCTCTCAGTTTGAGTGATTTTGGAACAAAAATCAGGATAGGCAGAAATTCCCAGTGTAAATTGTCTGACTTTTCAAGAAACAGCAAAATATGTTTTCTGTTTGAACAACACAAAATATATATACCAGAGAATGCTGCACAAAAAAACCCCAAAAAATAAAACAAAACAACCCCCCCCCCAAAAAAAAAAACAACAACAACAACAAAAAAAAAACCAACCCAGTTTTGGAAAGATACACCTTTATCATTATGAAATACAGTAGGACATATTAGAAAAAAATGTTGATTAAAAACTGAATTTTTATCCTTGCTTTGAGTAATGCATGCAATGACCAAATACTCTTCCATCATCCTTTTCCCAGGGATATTATTTTATCTTCCATGTAGCTGACTATTTCTGGGAAAGAGGCAAGGTGAAATAATAATTAAGTTTTGAACAGTTGACGTGGACAAGAGATCTCTCACTCATTGTCAAAGCATCCACTACCATATGTGGTCTGTAGAGCAGCCAGACATTTGTGGTCCAGCAGCTGCCAAGGATTTCTGATGGATTAGTCTTAGAAGTCTCTTCATTGGGAATTGGAAAGGTCCATGGAGCTTCCACTGTGGCTATTGGAATTCCCTTCCTGCATCAAAGGATTCAAAAGGGCATAACTGAAAGCAATTGTTTCATCTAGATTGCTCTGCTGCCAGCTCCTGGAGGCAGCTAGTAGGGAGAGAAGAGCTACTGTTGTGCTGAGGGATTTTAAAACAATTCACCAAAGGACTTGAGAATCACTCTCTGTGAAAATATAAGAATGGAAAGCAAAGATAAGTGAGAAAGAAGAGGACAAAACATGAACAAGGAAGGAAGAATGAACAAAAAAATAAAGAAATGAGTAATAAGAAGTGTGTGATGAGGACCTCTAGGTCCTAAAGTAGGTGTAAAGGAAGCTTCGACATTTCCTGCTACTATATTTCATTGAAAACAGTTAGCCAGAACTGTATGTTTTAAGCATGCATTGCCTTCTCCAGTTACTCCTGAAATACACAGACTTCATAATCCATTGAACAGCCAGTTAATAAACTGAGGGATGGAGACAGAGTATTTAAGTGGCTTCATCTTCTCTCTCAATTATATAGCATAGTGGAAGCTTTCTTCTGAAAAGTCAGTGGGCTATGGAGCAGAATCACCTTCCTTTATGCTGTGTCTATTGAGTACTGCAATCCTTCTGTACTAAATTTGCCCAACAGGCTATTTATAATAAAATTGCGCATTTTGCTACATTTTTGTAATGGACTTCTAAAGTATTTTCCAGGTCAAAAATGCTTATCAGAGGCAGGGATTATGAAATATTATCAACCTCATGCACTCAGTAATCATGACACTCAAAAATGGTGAGTTTTTAAAAAAATTATTTTCTGATTTGCATTTCTGTGATGTGATTCAACTTTTGCCACAAATGTGAGGGCTAGACTGCTGCTGGTTTTTTATGAGACATTTAGATTTCCACTTAAGCAGAGTCACTTCAGGAGTTACTTTTTTAAGATAAATGACAAATATTTCAGTATTCATACTAAATTAATGAATTGCATAGCATCCTCCTGACTTTCGAAGACAGCTCAAATTGCTGCATATATTTTGTGGACAGCCTCTTATTAGCTGATCATTTGCTGTGACAACTGCAGTTTTTATTTCTTGGACAGATTTCCCTCTAGACTTTTTAACCTAAATACTGATTTGGAAGTTTATTTTCTTAAAGCAAAAATAATTAAATGCTTTTTCGAAGTAACTTAAGTGAAGATGATTAAAACCAGTGAAATTACTTGCATCATAAACTTCAATCAAAGCATACAGAATGTCATATCTCATACTCCATATAAAGGCACATCCCAACATTAGATATAGCCTAAGATAATTAATATTGTGCCGTAATTCTGAAAGTCTGTTTAATTTGCAGGAATTATTTTTTAGATTGGTCTTTGATTCTGGAACATATATATTTTATTTATTTCACAGAACACTAGGAAACAGTAAAATGTGAAGAAATCATTCCTATATTTTATAACTGTGTTGGCTGACTGGGATAAAGTCAGTTTGCTCCAATTGAGATTTCTGATATACTGTGTATTGGATCAGAAGCATTGCCTGCACAAGGAGCAAGCCAAGCCCTATCATTTAAGTGTGGATATTCTTCTTTCAGGAGATCCTTATACAATCATAGAGTTATTTAGGTTGGAAAAGAACTCTAAAGTCATTGCATCCAGCCATTAACATAACTTTTTTATATTCTTATACCGCCTTTGATTTTTCTGAAATAATTTGAACTTTTGGCTCTTATAGCAAATGACGAAACATGATGTCTAAGCTCAGACACCAATTGAAATACTGTAACTGATGAAGAACTGGTTGTAATGATAAGGATGTCCAACAGTTTGGGGGTTCTCCATTTCAGAGCTTCAAAGTTTGAAAGCGTAGATTTTGTGTTATTTTGTTGGGGTTTTTTAGGAGGCACATATGAGGAAGAACAGTCACTAACTATGGGTATCAAGACATACTTGGATATCTGAGGGAGAATTTGGACTCCTGATGGTAAAGAGGAGATTCCACACAACCCATCCCTGTTTTCAGCTAGGCTTAGTGCTCCCTGTAGGACAGAGAACTGAGTCAGCATTGGCAGATGGTGGGTCTGAACACTAAACATCCCATGTAAACTTGCTCAAAGCATTTTCACTCCTCAGGACCTGAGACAGAATTGTTTTGGATTTTAATCTTGGCTGCTTTATATGATCCACCTCAGTAAAAATTGAGTCACCTAAAGGCCTTGCTATAGAGCAAGATGGTTAAATTTAAGCAGCTGAAATTTGAAAAGTTGACCTTGTGCCTTCCTCTAGAGGGACAACTGGGTCCTGTGGGACATCAGGCCCAGCATCACCAGCTGGGCATAGGAGGGGATTGTCCTGCTCTGCTCTGCACTGGGGTAGCCTCACTTGAGTGCTGGGCAGTTCTGGGTGCCACAATGTAAGAAAGATATTAAACTATTAGGGAATATTCAATGGTGAGCCATGAAATTGTTGAAGGATCTCAAGGGGAAGCTGTATGAGGAACAGCTGAGGTCACTTGATCTGTTCAGCCTGGAGGAGACTGAGGGGAGTCTTCATTGCAGTTACAACTTCCTTGTGAGGGGAAAGGAAGGGGCAGACACTATACCTTCTCTCTGGTGACCAGGGACAGGACATGAGGGAATAGACTGAAGTTGAGTCATGTTGGGGGGTTATGTTGGATTTTAGAAAATGATTATTCACCTAGAGTGTGGTTGGGCACTGGAATAGGCTCCTCAGGGAAGTAGTCACAGCACCAAGCCTGACAGAGCTGAAGAAGTATTTGGACAATGCTCTTGGATAACATGGGGGGACTCTTGGAGCTGTCCTGTGCTATGCAGGGCCAGGACTTGGACTTGATGATCCCTGTAGGTCCCTTCCAACTCATCCTCTTCTGCGATTCTGTGATTCTGCGGTTCTGTGATTCTGTGATTCTGTGAAAGGGGGTTGTTGTTCAGCTCTGTGTGTTTCAGCACCGTTTTCATTCACTGCTCCTGAGAGACAGTTGTGTCAGACTTGTAAGGGTGTGATTCAAAAGCTTTCTTAAGAGTGACTGCAATAATCAATAGACATATAGGCATAGATTGCCAATATTGCATATTGATGGTCTTGAAATATTTATCTTTATTAAATATACTAGTTTCACAAGTAGAATATGTGTTCATAACTATAGTACTATGAGGTGTCTAAGGATTCTGGTATTTTCTTCAGCTTCAAAGGTATTCAAGAAGGCAATGCTCCAACCTCAGTATTTTCAGTACGTTTTCTGGGTTAGGGGCAAGATATTGTTGCTACAGTAGAAGAAATAAAACTTCCACTAGATCAGAAGGATTAAGAGAAGTGAAAACTCTGAAACCTTAATTTTGTCAAGAAACTAAGCTGAGAGATTTCTAAAAAGATGCAGGCATAAAACTTTCTAAAACTTTATTTGGGATTTGACATCATATCTGGTACAATTTAAAGCAGTTGTACAGTTTGAAACAGAATTTTTCACTTTTTGAACCATAAAGCTACTGCTCAACCTTCAACATTTCTGGTGAATCAAGAAGTATTTTGGCCAACCGTAGGACATTCCTGTTGGACACCACATATCCTGTTGGCCCAGACTTTTACTGAACACAAAGGCAACATAATGACTGATTATTACACTTCCCTGGCTTCTGCTGGTCATTAACACAACCTCTTGGCCTGCTGATGGTACACAGAGCACAGCTTGGCAGCTGTAGGAGCAAAATGAAACCCATTGTCTGACAGAGGGATAGGAGTGTGTGGAGAAGGCATTTGTATCCAGGTTGTTGTTCTAACAGGCTGTGAGACGTGAGAGATGTTCTCATCTTCTGGTGGCCTCAGCAGTCTACTTCAGCAGCACACAGCAGCATACAGCAAGTCACAAAGCATGTAATTACAATACTACTTGCATCCCTTGGTAATCACACATCCCCCTCTTCTCATCTCATTCACATGTTATCTTGATATCTTGGTGCTGAATATAGGAAAATTTGATTCAGATAAATATTTGAACCTCTGTAAAAAGTAAGACTCCTTTTTAAGTGTCAAAAAAAGAGGAAAGACATCAAGAAAAACAGGAAGACCATCCCAAAGGAGTGGTCATGGGCAGCACCTACACCCAAAGTAATTACTTTCTATTCTACAAGGAAGTGGAAGTTAAAAGAGATTTTTATTGGTGCCTACTTCTGCTACAAGCCAAACATCTTCTACAAAGAGCACTTCAGTCAGTTCCAGAGATCTCTGTAATTTTAAAGACCATTCTTCAACCAATCTGTGTAAGCAAAGAAGATCTTTTCAAACATTGAAGTCACTAGTGAGCAGGAGTAACCTATCTGCTTGATTTTAAGTTTAGAAAACTGATAGAAGAAGAAAACTGTTGTTAAGAAACAAAAAGTACATTAGCAAACAAGAAGCAAGGAAGTGGTCAAGAGAAGAACATGACAAGGTTTTCATTTTCTCCTAACACCATGGGAATCATATAGAATTATCATATTCTAATGGTATTAACAAAAACCAGAGTGTCTTGTAACACCAGGACAGCTCTGCTCCTGAAAACTTAAAGGACTATGAAGGTTATGTTTGGAGCACTCTGTGAAGTCTCAATCAAATTAAAAATAGTATTCCCAATCAAGAGGCCAGACTCAGCAGGGTAGAGAACCCCAAATTTGCAAATGAATGTTGTGAAAGAAAGCAATAAGATTTGAGTAAGGGTAAAGAACATTAATGAGCTTAGACCTGTCCTGGTTTCTGAGAGCACAATATCACCATCCTTCGTAATGGAGGAGGAGGAAACCATGGCAGAGTTGATAAGAGGGTTGCTCTTACAGCTAAGAGTGTGCATTATTGGAGGACTCCCACAGGCCTCCAGCTTCTGGGTGGCCATGGCTTTCAGCTGCTGGGCTCACAGGAGCAGAAAGGACCAAGCTAGGGCTCAGGCCAGTTTGTTATCAAGGATGGGCATGCCTGCAGAATCCCTCTTTACTAGCTTTAAGCTTTCAGAGAGTTCACATTTGAAGTAGACAGGATAATTTTCAGTTAATAACGAAGGGTGGACACATTTTTAGAATGCAGCTGGCCTTTAGCTATTTTAGATATTTACTTTAGTGATGAATTGCAGCCCAGAATTTCCCTTTGTTGATTGACAGGAAGCTAACCCAAACTTTAGATGTTTAAGTTGTTTAGATGAATCCTGCTCCCAAGACAGAAGATTATGAGATCTTTTTGTCATTTGAAATGTGAATCATGCATGTTGTATGGTCTTTTCAATGTCCTTTTATGTGCTTCTTGCCCTTGAAAATCATCCATCATGAACATTTCTGGCCCACATTTTTCAGCTTTTCTTCTATGTTGTTCTCTTACTTTCTTCCCCACAAAATACTCATGTGTTTCCACTCTTGACTTTTTTTTCTAGTACTTTTTTTTAACAACACTGTCCTTATTCTCCGTCTTCTAAACTAAATGGAATGATCTATATGCTGGGGCCAAAGGAGAAGGTTTTCTTTTGATCCAGCAATCGACTCCTCTAGTTCCTTCTGTTGTATCTGGCTGCATGGGTCAGAGGCACATGGTTTGCTTTCTGTTTCTATAGTGCCTGGTACAATGGAGCCTGCTCCATGGACAGAGCTATAAGGCACAATTGTTGTACAAAGAACATGGGAATAATGAATAGTAAATGAAGTAAGAGCTAAGTAAATAGAGAACTATGTTGAGGTAGAGAGGGGTACAGGGGTAGAGTTATGAGAGAAGGCCAGTAACAAAAGAGAAGGGGAGAAAGAAACAGTAAATACAGTGAGAAGCATTGGAGACTGAGGGTTAAAAGTCCAGTGTCACAGGAATGGAATTGACATGGAAAATAAAAATCAAATGTGAAGAGGGGTACTGTAACAAAATAATATTGAAAGGTGAATAACATGAGAGTAATACAGAAATCCCCATAAGGATAAAAAAAAAAAATCCTTAAATATTCAGGAAAAAATGAAAGTAAGAGGGTCAGGAGTCAAAAAACAGAGGCAAACAGGATAAAAAAGTCATGATAGGCCTTGGGATAAACTAATTGAATCCAGTCCCTTAGGAACACAATGCCATAGGCTTACTTTTTTTCCTTTTTTTCCTTCTCTTTTATTTTTTTTCTATTTTAATTTTATTTTTTATTTATTCAAAGTGTCTTGCAACAGTATCTTTATCAGCTTATTTTCCTAAGGTGATGGAATATCCCCCTTTTTCCACCTGGTTGCTCTGCAGTTTATATTCAGAAATGACTGGGTGTTAGTGGGCAAAGATAAAATCCAGACGATGAATTTTGCAGCCTGAGAGTGACAATGTTCTGTCCTGCCATGTCAGCCAGAGCCTGCCCTTGGATGCTCAGCTCTCACTGAGCTGCACGTGTGCAGCTGAGGGTAGGGTTTAGTCCTGCTTTCCAGCATACAATTAACACAGAAGGTCTATACATTATCTCATCTTGCATTTTTATTATTTGCAGCTTATTGTTCAACTGAGCATGTATCATTGGTTAATTAATGCTGCCAACACTCTGCTCCTCTAAATGATTGTTTAGCCTAGAGTGGAATAAAATACTACAATGACTAATACAGTATCATTATGTAACAGAAAATTAAAAATCTGATAATTTGATTGGAAGTCTCAGGTGAGTTTTTTGTATAAAAGTGTTAACCTCAAGTAGCTATAAACAGGTAAATGTTTTATTCAGCTGACTGATAAGGAATAAATGCTTATGATATAAATTATGTATAATTAATACTCCTGGGATAAAAAAATGTATGCTAATAGGTTGTCAGTTAATTAGGAAAGGAATATGAGGTAAACAAAGGTGATTAGACTATACCCTGGGACTATAAACAGAAATTGTGCCTTAAATAATCTGCAAAAAAAACCCCCTCATACATTAAAGCAAATACTTTAGTTTTAATTCAGAGCAAAACCATAATGCTTTATGGAGAAAGGCACAGAGGACATGTTGAATGAAGAAGCAGCTTGTGATAAAAGATCTAGAGGCTGCAGAGTAACTCACTTTCTCTATTCTGCTTTACCTTGGTTTGCATATTGTCATGGTCTTTCCTCAGGTAAAAGAAGGCTAAAATAAGGTTTTTAAAAAATATGGCAAATAATGTGCTGGAGGACCAATTTTAGCTCATAAAAATGACAGCTCTTAATGGCTGGTCTTAAATCTGCAACATGGGAGATATTCCCCAAATCAGTTTATGCTTCTAACCTGCCCTTTGACTCACTGATCCTCTTTGCTTCTGCCAGTATCTTTATGTGATAAATGGGACCATCCTCTTTCCTGCCATTCTATAATTTCATTTGCCGTAGACATTTGAAATATCTTCCCATGAAACAGGACTGAAGCAGAGAAAGACATGACAGAGATGAATACTCATTACAATCTCAGCTAAATCTTTCCTTTGTATTAGAAGGTGACAGATCTGCATTGCCTTCCAAAAACAGCCATCTTGAACAAAAATGAAGATTCATCTCCCCTGTGCCTTGTTTAGGACAGGAACAAAAAGCAGCTATCAAGGGAAGAGTTTAAGAATGAAACAAGTATATATGACACTCTCCTACCCTATATATTACTCTCCTAGCCTTCAGACACTTACAGCTCGTGGGCTTCCTGACCTGGATATATAAGCTAATCTCGAATGAATTGATTCTTCATCAGTCTGGCCATTCCTCCTTTGAATCTATGTAAGCATTAGCTCTTCCTGAGCCCATCCAAGGAGAATGGCATGACCAACAGCAAACCCACCTGCAAATGCTGAGTGGAGTCAGTGCAAGATGCTCCTTGCAATGACATGCAAACTAGATGCCATTGCCTAAAAGAGCATGGCATTATTATGGGTTGAAGAGGGAAGGGAATTTCTGGATTGTTTAAATCTTACTTGAAGTAGGACTGGCTAGTGGGTAGGAGAGGTCTCACTGGAATGAGAGGCTGTCAACCAAATGGGCTCAGTGATCCCCAGATTCCAGAGTCTAAGAACAACTGCTGGTGAAACCCAGATTGGGGGCTACATCCTCCACCAGTGGATTTCCACCCAGATAGCTGGAGAAGATGAACAGGACTGAGCCTCTGTGCTGTTCAGGTGTTTTGAGTGGAGTCTGTGCTTGCATGGGTGTTGTTGAAGGCACTGTTCTCTGTGCTGATCTGTGGGGCCAGCCATATGTCTGTGTGCTTGTGTGCCTTCTGGGAATACGTACTCAGCTGCCTTACCACTGGCTGGACCTGGAGACTCGCTTCTGTGGCAGCCTTGCATCCATGGGGACAGGAGTGACCCTGGGGCAAGAGGACATCCACACGGGGGCCAAAGCTACTGCATTTGATTACCTCTAACATTTCACAGATGCAATCCACAGCCTGCAACAGAACAATTTCATGCCCAGGGGAGTTGCACAGGTCAGGCACACACTGCTGGCAGCTGTTTTTCCTGAATTGCTTTCCTCCTACCTTATTTGACAGCCCCAGGTTCATGTCTCAGAAGCAACAGTGAAAGTTGGCACCTACCTCCTCTCTATGTGCTTCTCAGGAAAGTTCATGCAAACAGTGCTCTGAGGAAGTTATCAAAGTGTGGAGGGATCACCACAAAACAGAGCCCTCTGAGAGTCACCACCTGCTTTCTGCAGCAAACTGCAATTACAGTGGTGGCTATGGTCCAGATGGACACAGCTTCCTCCTGCAAAACACCTCCCCTTGGAAAATGAGTTGAGTTGCCTTAAGAATTCTTTTTGGAGCTTTCTAAAATGACTGTAGGGGAGTCTAATGCTGCCACATTCTTAACTATGTTCTTCAGGTCTCATGAGATGGACTGAATCAGGTCAGTGTTGTTTTCCAAAGGTGCAAAAAAGAACATTATTCTGTCCCTTACACAATTTAGTCATAAAACTGACAAGAAACCTTTTGCAAACATGTTCATCCTGCAGGGGGTGTCATTACGAGTTTCTCAGCGAATTAAAAATATAACTTAAAAAAAATCATTGTGGAAATAAGTGCCTAGTTTCTTATAAAACTCATCTCTATAGAGTAGTGTTATTCCTAGTGAAGTGGCTTAGTAATTTTGGTATGCTTTCTTGTACTTAGGATCAGTTCAGGGAATGAATAAATCAGACCTCCACTGTATATTTTATAGTTGTGTGGGGGAGTAGCATGGGCTGGGGTTGTGGAGGTGGAGCTGAGGATGACCCAGCACTGGCTGTGCCCTCACCCTCAGGGCACAGTCCCAAGGGGCTGGTAGCAGGATCCATTGACACACTCCAACACAGCAAGCTGTGAGTCAGGGCCAGAACACAGGAAGGGCCTCCAGCCTGGGCTAGAAGGAGATGGAGGAAGAGATGGGGCTGGAGATCAGTGCTGCTACACCATCACTGGGAGGGGGACTGAAAGCGCTTCGAGGCTGCAATGAGGTCCTGAGTAGGGTGGAATGAGGTCCCAGAGAGGCTGGGATGGGACACTGCTGTTTGTGCCCTCAGAGCCCTGGCAGTTATATATTGGATGATTGCTTAAATTATGTGGGATAAAGAAGTGCCATAAATGTATTATTAGTAGTAATATTTATATCCTTGTACCACCTACACAGTAACAGACAATAACCTTTCCCAAGAGTAGTAGGAGAAGTGATATCTGAATGATGAAGGGTAGAAGACATCCAAATATAAGCATTTTCCCTGAGATTTTATCCACACAAGAATAAAATCAAGTTTATGATGGCTTGGGTCAAGGTGTTTTTCAAGATATTGATTTTTGTCTCAAGATAATGTGACTTCACAATTATACAGACATCCACACACTGTGATATAGCAAAAGATGTCTAAAACAAAAGAGAATCTCATGAAGGCAGCTAGCTTTGCTGCATGGGGTAGGTATGGCCAAATACCTGCATACATTTAGGCTTTCTGAAAGTGATATTTGATTTCACCCAGATATCAAGTACCACATAAAATGTATGAAATAAAATGTCTTTCAAGTGTAGTATATGACCCCCTTCAGCTCCTTTTAATGCATGGAAGATAGGAAAATACTTTCAGAAGGAAAATTTTTAAGTCATAAGACTTGTAAACATAAGTCAAAATAAAAAAGAAGATATCTGACACCAGGACCTGTTCAGGTTCACATTTTGAATTATCTCAGCACCACAAATTAATTGTGCATTTCCAAGATTGTTTTTGCACAGTTTATATGCCAGTGACTAAGACCATATCCATTTTCTTTGTCTGGATAGGCTGAAGATAGGAAGCACAAAACATTTTGCCAGCCTTAAATATGGAAGTTTAAAATTACCAAATGTAAAGCTCTAGCAGTGGGCTTTTAATTTGGCTCAAGCTTCCAGAGTCTGGCAGGCTGATGAAGTGCAATTGCCATGGGTGAAAGCAGAGCATCAATTAACAGACACATGCAAGGTTGGCATCTACCAAAAATTCACCCTGAAAGATTTAAAGACAAATAACTCAGTGATCAGACACACCTGGAAATCTTGGAACAAACTTCACAGAGTTATGAAAATTAAACCCACTAAAAACTTCCAGTTGAGTATCTGGAACAATGCAATGAGGAAGCCAAGGAGGAAAATGATACTGTGTATTACTAATTGTAAATAGCAGATTATTTATGGACAAGATTTTAAATTAATTTCTAGTGATACAAAAGACAGTCAATGTTACAGGTAAAGAGCACAATAGACAGTCTGTGCAAAAAAGGGTCTGAATCAAAGATATTGATGTCTGTAAAAGTTTTTTCATTTACTTCAAAGTGCTTGGAATAAGACTAACAGCTTAAGAAGTCAGATTAAAGCCTTCACAGATGTACAGGGGTCTCTGGCTCCCCAGATGAGTTCAGCATATATTTAAAGGCATTTTACCATTGAACAAAAGGTAAAAGTAAAAACAAGTAAAAATACTTGGTGTTTGCATTAAGATGATTCAGGATGTAAATCTATTTAAAAACACCGAATCAACGCTGATTTTTTTTTTTAATTTTTGATGTGTCTTTTGAAGGTTTTGGGGTCACAAATAAAATTTCCTAAGTAGAAATGTCAGCTCTGAGAAGTATGGGAATACTGTCTTCACTGAAGTGAATAACTGCTCCCCACCACAAATGGTTTTGTGCATTTTAGTCATATCTTTTAGACAGTATATTAGGAAAACTGTTAGAAATTAAAATGTACTTTCAAAGAACATATTTATATGATCAACTTTCTTGTTATCAGAATAAAGTTTATGTGGATGAATTCTTGAAAGGCGAGACCAAGCATAGAAAATGTCTATTCCCGATGAAAATGTTACCAGACATTGTTCCTTTGATGAAAATGCAGAAACTTCTTCATTATGAAAGACAATACAATCTGTTAAAGACACTGATATATTTCAGAGTTTTAAAACTACTTTCTAATTGAGTCAGTATTGCTTGGGCTCCAGTTCAATAAAGCACTTCAGAGTGTATCAACCTTTAAGTTTGGCAGGGTTTAGGTGCCAGTTACTTGATCTTAATCATGAGCCATTAATAAATGCTTAAATGCTTAGCTGAACAGTGCTCTTTTTAAAGCACATCAGACTGAAAGAAGCCCCAGGAATGTACCCTTTTCATACTGGTTTTCTCCCCTCTTGCTCTTGCTGAAAATCTCCTCTGGCTTTCTTTTCTCAGTCTCTCCTCTTTTGCTTGGGTTACAGTGCTGTGACCTTTATTCCTTCCCAGCATTTTCACTCACTTAAAAACCTGTTCACATAAGTTGATCATAGGTTGTTTTTATGCTGTATCTAATTAAGTGTATACAGGTACTTTTGTCTATGCAACAAGTTGTAAATTCAAGTTTAGGAAAATCTACTTAGAGCTGAACCCACCAGGAATATATTATGTAAAAAGTAATTGTGATGGTTGTTTTAGTATTAATTTTAGCCTAGTAATGCTATGCATATGATACTGAAGATTTAATTCACTCTATCCAATCTCTAGCAAATTCTGGATTGGCAGTATTATTTGAAGTTTCTCAACATGTTATGGTTGAGATGGTTTGAATTCTCTTTAAATGAATTGCTCTGAGCAGAGTCTCTTGGGGAAACTGAAGATGACAATTTTTGAGACATTTTAGACATAGATAAATCTGTCAATTCCAAAGTAATTTTTGAGCGGGCCAGAAATTTGTGGAAGGCTGGTGTGTTATAGCTGAAAGTATGGAAGGGCACAGCCCAGGTAGGCATAAACAGGTGCAATCTTCTTGAAGTCAGGAAAAATATTCTGATTTGAACCAGTTGAGATCTTGCTGTCTGCATTTTGGCTAAGGAGGCACAATTTTTCTGGCCCAGAGATTAAATTCTGACTTTGAAACAACTTTTTTTGTGGGAGTAGAAACCAGGTGTTATTTCCAAAAGAGCTTTGGATTTCATCTGTACTTAGTCATCCTGTATTTGAGAATATCTCTCTGCTCTTTTCTTGGATAGGTCTAATAATTAATACTCTGAAATAAAAGGTGGTTTTCAATTTTTCCATTTCTTTAGCTGTATAGGTATGGTATGATCTATGACTGTCTTTTATTTGTAGGTCTGCTTCAGGAGAAGGGAGAAATGAAAGGAAGAATAAACATGGGGTAGGAGCAACAAAATAAAAGAATATTTAAATGATTTCAAATGGATTGTAAAGTGTTGAATCATAAAGGACTGGCAAAAAAGCCCTCTCCTCATGCGGTCTGGCTAATATTAGGAATTATTGCCTCAAACTCTGCAGGTGTGGATCCATTTCTTTCATTGCTAGCAAATGGGGTTGAAACTGCCTTTGACAATGTAAAAGCTGCACAATCCCTGTGCCCCAGGGCAGACAATGATGTTGGTGAGATGCTGATTTTAGGATAGAAAATTACAATGGTTATAGGGTAAACAGCACCTGGAAGTTTACTAATGATTTTTTCAATTAACAGCAGCACTATGGTCTGATTATTCATGCATGCTTTCTATGAAAGGAAAGAAAAGAGGCAGATGTTGAAAAGAATCATCAGTTGAGGTATATTTTAAATTTTTTTTTGTAGCTGGAGGTAGAGCCTCCTTTCTGTTATCACTACTTTTGATAATGAGATACCAAAGCTAGTAAATTAAAACTTTTTAAGAAATTTAAAAATGCTTAGCCTGTTCTACTTTCCCATTAACTCCAAATACTCCCATGAAATGTGCATAGAAGTGGACAAGTATGTGTATATGTGTGTAGGATCTTTACAAAGACTGTTCTCTGCCTGTGGCTTGATATGCTGTTTTGGCATCCAAGTAAGAAAAAAATAAAAACATCCCACCAAAACTGCATGGCCATGCAGTTCTTCAGCTTTAACTACTGGATCATCTATGATAATAATGGCTGGATCTCTCCCCTTAGAAGTCCACCAGGTGTGCACCTGCCAGGTTAGTTATTTTAGAGTGCTGAGATTTAAAAACACTCCACCATCTGCAGCATAAATTTAAAAGTACAGTAAGGCATACTGGTACCTCATATATTTTCTCTCTCTCTCTCTAGTCATCATTTATTTTCACAGCTGTTCTCGACCCACTGCCAAGCAAAGGCCTCTTCAATTTCTTTTCTATCATATTGAGGCATAGTCAGTATCTTAACAAAGAACAGGTGAGGCAATGACCATGAAATACAACCTCCTTTTTCCTTTAACCCTTTGTAAATTACCGCAACTAAATCTTTTGGAAGCCTCTGAAATGTTATCATCTTTTCACCGCAATAGGCTGTTGCACATTATTCTTACAGGACTTCTAGCCTGATATTGCTAATCCAAGAAATTATAGCAAGAAATTCTTAGGAAACTTTGGATGTTCATGCTGATATGTCAGGACTCAGCTTTAGTGGGGTTTGTTGGTCACTGATCTTGTGTTTGTAAGGGCAGGTAAAAGCATGCATGTTTTGTTCTTATCTCTGGTCAAACAGCTCATACAAAAGGTGTAAAAGACCTTGCCATGGGGTGAAGTTGATTTTTTTAGTACTAGCTAAGTTATTGCTGGATATTTCAAACATTTTTGGTATCTTCTGAGGTATCTGCAGTGCTGGGTTACTGCCTCTAGTCTTGGAAACTAAGTTGTCTTGGATGAATCCAAAACCTAGCTGAGAAAGATGTCAGGCACAAGGCAAGGAATCACAGACAACCCTGTACCAGAATAGGCTGATGAGCTGCAAGGCAGGATTGGCCCCCATCACCCTGCTGAGAGGGCAGCAGTGATGAAGAGGTGTCCTGCAGAGCGGGCCATGGGTCTGACATGACCCAGGCCCCTCCTGTGTCCTAAACATCCTTGGCTGGGCAGTTACCTGTAACTGCTGTGATTCAGCCCAGGGAAAGGGCTGGTCTTGTGCACCTAACACTATGATTTTTCTTCACATTTTTGACAAAGAAAGGAAAATGCTTTCTTAGATTTCTTCATCTCCTTACTTTAATGGACATTTTGGCTCCCTAATTACCCTGGACTCCCTTGGGTTTTTCATTTCTATTTCAAATTACAACACTTCACATTTTCAGGTTTAACTTTCACATGTGTTTAGAAAATACAAATAAACATTTATGTATGTAATCTATTATTTGTCTATCTAAACCTACTCAGGGACAATCTGAGAATATGAGTGCATATCTGAGAGATGTTGTTGTGCAAGTGAGAATGCCTGACATTGCTAATGAGGTCAGCTGTAATAGTTCAGGTGTGCACGTAATTGTCCAGGCATTGGACAGGTTCTTTCTCAGTTAAAATTTGGTGCTGTTCTGGCCCAAGAGCATCATGCTTTTATGAGTTGAATATAATGTACATTATGTCTATCTAAGTACACAATGCAGCCTGAAAAAAGGCTGAATAATATTAACATTAAGACACTGAGACATCTAAATACTTAGACTTTCATTTACATAATCCAGTTAAACTGGAGATATACACACGTGTATATAGTATGGATAAAAAGATCAAATAACAAACTTTAGTGGCTCAAAATTCAAGACAAATGAAGTCACATAGATTTCAGGCAGTGGTCTGAATTTAGTGAACTGCTTCTTGGATAAAGAACCTTGTTTGTGCAGGGGCAGATGTACAAGGGGAGAAGGTAGTTGTGGGAAGTTGGACACCACCCCACTCCAGCCATCCACATTATGTGGCTGGCATCTTTTGTAGTCAGGTGAAGAGAAGGTAGCAATGTGGCTGTGTGGTCTTTCTCATGTCCAATTTTCCTCAGGTCACATGCCAGTTCTTTGCTAAACCAAGCATTTTCTCTGTCTTGTGATTCCCACTTGAATCCCTTGATTTTAAAGCCTTTTAAATGCTGAATTTTCAAAATAATTTGTAATTGCTCTTTACCAGGTAGGATAAGATATGAAATTGTTATCAAGCTATCAGATAAAAGACAATAATTTAAAATATCATGGAAAATGAGACTTTTGAGACAAATTATTCTCTCTCTCATGTTCCTATGTCAAACCAAGTGTTTTGTAAGAGTACCACATACTCTGCACAAATGGTTTTGTATTCCTGATGAGCTTTACTTGGAATCATTGTGGTATGTCAAGAAAGCTGTGGCTGACTTGTATTTTCTGACTTGTCATTGTTGTGCAGTTTTTTCTTGAGGGAAGATCCTGAAGTCAAAGAAACTAATCTGAAGGAAGAGAACGTACAATTTATATAATGCAGAAATAGGATCCTCAAGATCAGCTGGGCATGAAGAGAGATCAAAGATGAAGCAAGTTATTATGCATTTATACTACAGTGAATGAAGTGCATCAACATACTGATTCAATTGTGATCTCCACTGAGGATATGAATAGTGTGCCTTGTCCAGCTGGGGAAATCTATTTTTATGGCTGGTGCAGAAAAATCAGGGATACTCTTTGGTGAAATTTTGAGGACCAACTCTCAGTCTTGTAGTTGGTGAACAGAAAAAGGTCTAAAAAAGAATATTTTAATAAGCTAAATTAAGCCTTTCTTATTAGTATTTGGAGCAGAAGAACACACTTTGCTACCTGCAACATTGAATTTTTTATTTCTTGATCAATCAAACTAGGACTGTGTTCTCTGGCTGAGAAAGCCATGGACCATTTGGGAACAGCTGTGTTTGTTGTTGACCTAGAATAAATGCAAGACCAATAAGAGTGCAAGTGCCTGTGCTTATATTTGCTGCCCTTGTGAATACTGTTAAAATGTCTTTAAATTAGTTTGTTTCAGCTTGGGGCCTAATCCTGCCAAGCACATTTTTAGCATGTGATCATGTGCCATCAGTGGGAATAAACCAAAATAAACAGTATATGAGTGTTCTCAGTGCCTCTGACAACTGGACTATTTGTTAATGTGTGGGGTTTTAGTTCAGTACCATTTGAAAATTATGCAAACTTTTTAATTTCTTTTGGTTTTTTTTGGAGCTGTTTTGGAAATTGTTATATCACAATATGCAAACAAACTATAATATACCTGAACAATGGAAAGGGTACCAGTAATAGCCACATTCTTGCTTTTATAGCCCAAAGAAATGGAGAGGTCAGAAAGATAGCATTTGGACTGACAAAACAGATGTTAAAATGTTACACTAAATAGAAAAGACTCTTCTAACTACCTAAAACAGTAATTGCAAAACTATTTTAAGGTCTCTACTAACAAATGAAAATTATTAAAATTACTAGAATGATATACTTTCTGCATTTGTGTTTCTGGTCATAATTATATTCTCTCATGTCAAGAGTAAACTCTTTAATGTCCTTGGTTAGTTCACCATTCATAGTCAGCCAGTACCCATTGACAGATTTACCCATCAGAAAATACCAAATGTGGACAGTGAAAGCTGAGCCAAATACAATTTAGAAAGAAATAGCAATTTCCCTATGCTCTGCACTACCTGACAAACAGCACTTTGCTAAGCTGTGGAGTGGGAGCAAACCATGGAGAACAAAGTACGAAAGAAGAAGGTGGTAGTGATGCTGTTGGTGTCACTCTTCTTCTGAGTCAGATTTGAACTCATGCCCCAGCCTTGTGTTAGGTAGTATAGTGCTGCTGAGATTGCTGTGTTTCAGCTGAGATATCAAATAAAGGTCCCGACCTTGTTCTCATTAGAGATCCCTGGGTACTTGTTCTCATTAAAGATCTCCTGGCACTTTTCAAAAGGGAAAAAGTGTTAGCCCCAGTGTCTTGGCCAAATTCCAGCTTGGATAATTATGTTCTGCCTACCTAAATTCCCTTGTTTCAATTCACTGTTATTTTTAATTTCTTCCCTAAACCTGTGTATAATATTATCATGTGTTGGGAGATAACTTCCTCTGGCACACTAGATTTGCTTGCATTTTTGAGGTAGAATTGAAATTTGTATATGTTAATAATTTGTTAAGTCTACAAAGAATTGAAAGTCTTATCATTTGATGTAAAATCATTTTTAGAATGCAATCTTTCATGTCTTGCAACAATCACACAATTATTTCTACAAAGAAAATGCTTTTTCAGCTGGATGGTTTGAACGTACCTTTTATGTTATTTTAGTTGTTTTTTTTTTAATCAAATGATGTAGTGTGTATTGAATATCAATACCTACAGAACACTGGAAGAGAAGTTCAGCCTGGAAGCCATTTGTTTATTCATTTTTTATGAGCATGAGGAGACATGGTCATTTTTCATGAGCATGGAAGATGGGTGGGTACTGACATAGTGTGCTTTGGATGACTTGTGTGCAGAAAACCATCCTACAGAAAGAACATCAAATACAGAAGATGTTAGTCCCATCACTTACAATCTTAATGGAATATTTTCTGTAGTAGTATAGGCAATGGAACAAGAACCCCCAGAGAATAAAAGAATTAGCATTAACCAAATATAAAAGGTGAAAGTCTTGTTTGTGGTTCCAGCCTTTTAAGATATGAAACTCAAGCTAGACTACTGAATAAAGTGTATACCTTCAAGTACACACACAAACATGTTTCATGGGGTTTGGAACAGCAGTTGTTTTGGTATGGCCTTTCATGGGCAGAAGTCACTCAGAGTTAAAAGTTAAATGTGTTCAGTGATCCATCTTGAAATAACACAATCCCCAAAAGCTGATGGCTGGCACATGGAGAAGTTGTATCTGTGGCTGGCTGATGCAGTGACTCCCATCCCATCCAGCCCAGCTGTGTCCAGGTGTGTGTGATTTGTGCCACTGTTCAGGACTGGTCGATTTTGACTGTCTCTGTACACTCAATGGAAACAGACAGCTTCAGACAGACTACTGCAAATGCAATTTGGGTCTCTGAGCAAAGTCTTGTGACAAAGGACCCAAACCCAAGCACTCACATCTTTTCTGAATGGAGAATGCAATATACGTGCAGGAGCTGTTAAGCTTTTGGGAGATTTCCCATGCTAGCTATTTTTTGTTCAGGGAAGCAATTTTGTTTGTTTCTTGGTATTCCACTGTCATCACTGAGCTGCAATTCCTTAAAGAAAAGGATCCTGGAAGAATGAGTAAAAAGGGTTTATGGGCCTGATACCACCTGGTGCTGCCCAATATTTTAGTTTTGTGAAAGGTGAGGGTGCTGAGTTGCTTGTTTGCACAGATCCTCTTATGTCCAAATGTTGAAACCTTTGATGGGAACAAAATTGGTTTTTGTTGGTTTTTTTTTACCTGCTTTCAGGTGTGGAGGGTTTATTCAATACCTGGTTGCTTTTTTATTTGTGCTATTAACTTGTTGTTTTACTGATCTATTTGCACAGATTCCTCTAAATTGCACATTATTTTAATTATAATTTGTATCTGTTTTTTTAAAAAGAAATCCTCACTAGAGCTGTTGCCATGAAAATAAATTAAAATTGAAAAGTCTATAATTACAATATTCTGTAATTATTTCTAAAAGCTACAATACAGTACAGAGCCATGAAATAATAACAAGTGTTGAGCAAGTCACACACCAATTTGGTTGGGTAACACTAAGCAGTTACCTGTACACTAAGAAGTAATCAGAAATCCTGAGCCAAGGTTCCCATTTGGACTGAAGTCCTGTTCTGGCTAGTCCTGTTATGTGAGATCACAGACTTAGACTTCTGAGAGCCTTTCAGATGAGCAGGCCCTGGGAGATTGGTGGGTGGAGTGAGACGTCCTTGGTCCAAAAGTCTCTGGTATCTAAAAATAACCTCGATGGCAGGGACTGGAAGGACACAGCTCCACACAGGGCTGCTCAGGGAAGCTCCTCTTTGCCTTAGGGCAATTCAGAGGTAGGGACAGCAGTGCTAGCAGTACTGCATTTGAAGAGGCAGCTCTTTTTTCTCTCTTTAAAGGGCACCCTGAAATCCTGTAAGGTGTGAAGATGCCTGCCTAGGAACAAGATCCTACACCAGATATGGTATTTATGGTACCCACTACCGTGTGATATTTAAGGTGATGGGCGATACCCACTGGCATAGAGGATGAACTTGAGACAGTCTTGATCTGATCTACCCTTAGTGTGCTCTTCTGAAGTATAATTGAAGACAGTGGGAACATAGGACTAATTTTATAACTATTGTAGTCCCTACCTATTCGTACTTCCCTGCTTTTTGAAACCCTACTCAGCATCTGATAGATCACGAAAATCCGAAGTGATTTATCTAAAGTCTACTCTTGGGTAGAAAATAGCAAACAGAAAACAAGGCTAAAAGTGTAGCGCAAAGACTGATGCCTTGATTTCTGGCCAGCACGTCTCTCTGTTGAAAAGGGACATTATTTTTATTGAAACGAGAGATTTTTGCTGTAATGAGAGGTAGATATACTTTATAAATTTTTGCTAATTTTTCAATAAATTAATTTGAAACGTTATATACTCCTTTCAAAACTGGTAGCAGGGAAGAATTCTGCAGGGTTCAAATTTCAATTTCACCTATTAAATTTTATTTTCCAATGATTTTCTGCAGTTTGAAAATTCTTTCTTAAAAATAAGTCAAGGATTTAAGAATCAAAGCATATAAAGAACTTTTCCAGCAAGTTTGTATTGCTACATGACATAGAGGTGCTGGGGCTGCTGCTTGTATCCTAAATATGGCCTGGTTTTTGGATGACTTGTCAATATGAGCTGAGACCTGTCCATTCCATCTCAACAGCCAGCAGAACCTGAGCTTAAAGCTTTCTTGAGTTTGTTTCAATTACAGGCGCTGTTTTACATATGCTTAATATAACCTAAAATAAAAAAATATGTTTTAGAGCCAGTACACTATTTCCGATGCACCTGTTCAATACTTAGGAGGGAATAAAAGTCGGGATTTTTCTACCATCCTAATTGCTGAGGCAAATACAATCTCTAGAACTAGTAAGAAAGCCTGCTTCATGGGGTAGTGGCATGTGATATCTGGGAGAAATATTCAAAAAATATTGCTGTTACCCTCTTGCCAGGGGAACCAAATCTGACCATATCTAAAAGAGTTGCAAATGAAACTTGGGAATATAGTAGAATAGCATCCCTGACCAGACCAACCCTAAGTGTCATAGCAAGTTCTTTGATCTGCTCCAAGAATAATGAAGCCACAAGCTTGCTTTTCTCCTCAAGACAGAAAGTTGAATCGCAGTATGTCCCAAAATACTTTAATGAGAAAGAATTCCAAATTAAATTAAAAACCTTGTAAGGGCACTACACCCCAAAGATACCAGTTGCCGCAGACTTTTTTAACCAACTGTGTTTTTTTCAAGTAATAACAGTAATTAAAAATACATATCTTAGAAGCACAAGCAGATTAGTTGAAGAACATTTTAGGATTATAAAAGCACTTTTCATTGTATCAACCAGGTGTCATTTCAAATGCTACTGTTTGGATTAATTAACTGAGTTCAGAATACCACTTATATTAAACCTGCTAGTAGTACTACCCTTCCTCCCTCTTATCCTTTTGTAATTTGTTAAAATCCTGGCCAATTAGAAAAACACAATCTATCAAGTAAAAAAACACACTAAACCAATCAACAGTAATTACTCAGACTAAGAGGCATTTAAATGATTTATGGCAGAAGTGAAATAATTTAAAAGTGCTTCATAAAGGTGTGGTTTGTTTCTCACATACACATATACAGTATGTGGAATGTATGTAGTCTGTATTGAAATGATTCAATTAATTGCCTCACAGAAATGCCAAAAATCATGTATTTTAGTAAAAAGATCATTATAACAGGATATAATTTATTTAAAGCACTAGTCTGGTTAAGGAATACAGCTATAAAATGCTTCAGACTGCAGTGCAAGAGCAATTCTATTTCTCTTATAGAGATACTTAATTACTTTAATAAGTCTGTAAAACTATTTTATAAAGCAGTAGCTTTTAAATTACTTTCACCCTAGCAGAGATCATGATTGTTTTATAGAATATAATGCAAATACATTTCTCAGCATATTAATAAATCCTAACATTTGCTGCATTGAAGATTAGAAGAAAAGTGCTGTCTTTATATAAATATAGGTGGACTCCCTCTAGATTTTCCTTTGGGCTAAAATAAATTAAGTGTAGATTAACTAGTGTATAATAATGCTTCCTCATCTATACAAAAAAGCACATTACAATTTTGACCACTTTAAACTGGGTCAGTTCACCTGAGTTGGGCCCAATCTCTGGTCTACAGTGCAGGTCCATGACAGGTGCTTGGTTTAGAACTTAAAAGAAGGGTATTAACAAATATTTAATACTTTTGTCATCAGCCTTCCCACATATTAAGTCATAATTTCCCTCCCTTTGCTGGTCTGGGATATGCAAGAACTTCATCCAAAAGATCTGCCCATTAAAGAATCAAACCCGAAATCAATGACAAGGAAATTTTTCAGTACCTTAGTGACTGTTAGAAGAGAAAGTTACTTTTAGAGATAAGACCTCATTATGTAGAATTGCTTGAGTGTTAAAATTAACATTTAGTAAAATTTACATCAGTGTGGCTATGTAAAACTTTGGTTCCTTTATTGTTACAAAAGACGACCTAACAGGAGAAAGGCATTGGCAGCAATTGCAGGCTCTTTAGCAATTTACCGTGAAGCTCGGTGAATAAGTAGGAATGAAGTAGCTGACAAAAATAAAACTTATTGTAAAAACCACCTAGACTAATCACAGGTATATGACAGATGACTTCTGTCATTCAGTTTAAAAATAAATTGTAAACTCGATAAAGGAATTTTAATTTATATTTATGTATTTAATTTTTATTGAACCTCTAGTGTGTTCTTTAATGCATTCAGTTTATCTGTGACACCATGGCAAAGTTTCGAGAAGTGATATTATCTATTTAAAATAGTACTGTGAGGTGTGATGACGCTGGAACACTTACTTTGAGGGCATGCCAATATAACACAGGTAAGCATACTCCAGAGGTGCTACAAGGATGGTGCAACAGAACATTTGGTTTGTAAATAAACAAAAAGTACTATTCTAAGCTTAGTCAGGTTCAACAAATGAAAGTGTGTTTTTTTTTTTTTTTTTTTTTTTAATAAGAGTCTGGCTGGGAGGGGAAAACCAATTTTATCTAAACTAAAGTAAATGCATTTTTCCTACTTGTGCAGCTTCTGCCTATTTCAGGTTAAAGATGGGGTAATTTAAAAAAAAATTAATGAAGCACACTTTCTCTTTTACCTCTCTTTGCAGCAAGACTTTTGTGGAATACTGATAAAGAAATATGATGCAGGTGATTGGATTGCTGGAGCAGGGTAGTTCCACGTCTGAAATGGATCATACAATTTCTGTGGTCACTGGAATCTAATCTATAGGAAAGACATATTCTGTTGAGTTGCAGGTGTACTTTGAGAGCAAAGCACATGGAAATCACACCCTTAAATCAGCAGAGCAATCTAAGATGAACAAAAGACAAGGAGATCTATTTCTGCTTTCCTTCAGCAATTCATACACAAACTGCAAATATAGATAGACAGCAACGTTATCAGATATGTGAAAATGTGCTGCTTAAGAGGAGTTTTTTTAAAAATGTTTAGTTCTAACACAATTTAATGATTAAGAATATGTGAATAAATTTGAATATATTAATTTTTGAGTGTTCAACAGTTTATTATCTCTATAATCTCATTTTAAGGAATTTCATGGCTATACAGCAATACCATTTAGTGGCTTGTCCTTGCAGAAGGAGATGCAGTAGAGGAATTGGGAAAGGAATATGCTCAATTAATTAGTAGAGTATTAGATCTTGCTCCTATTTAAAATCTAGTTAAAATACTAATTTGTCAGATTTTTGGCCAGAAAGGAAACACTAGACACTCTTAAACTTTGGGGAAGTGAGTAGGAAAACATAGAGCTTGAAAGGCATTTTGATAGCATTTTATAATAGCTTTTATCTCATTTTGTAATACATTCTCTTTTATATCAATTCTAATACAGGCTTTTTTGATGTTGTTGTTGTTTTTGCTATCAAATCATTGCAATCACACTCTTCATTTCTCTGTGGTTACAGTAAATCAGCTGTAAGTCTCTATTTTTTTTCTTTAAATTTTTCCTTTTATTGTGTATTTGTCTTATTACTTTTTATTCCCCACTGATTACTCTCTGAGAAATCAAAAGCCAAGAACATGCACCATCTCACCTTACTCTGCACAAATTTGTAAAAGCCTTTTTTGAGGAATGATGTCTGTTGAAGTTTCTCTTTACAAATATCCTTCTATTTCCTCTTGTCTGGACAGGAAAGATAAAATTTGCTACAGAAAAAGCTGCAAGTTTCTTCCTACTGAGATGCTAGAACATGCTTTATAATACCCAACCGACTGAATAATCAAAATCTTTTAATAGCAATTTACTATGGGCTTTATACAAGAATAATAGCTTTGCTTATAATTTAAATTATTCTCCTACATTATATCTGTAATGAGCATGTGAAAAAAACAGTTGTCGTGGTTTGACACGGGAGAAGAATTTTTTTGGAAGGAAGAGATCAATTCAGTCAGGGGTCAGGTTTGGATACTGACACTTGGGGTGACCAATTGAAGGTGGACACGCCTCTGAGAACACAGAGGGGTTAAAAGCGGAATTCCCAGGAGGACTCGTCCTTCTTTGGTTCTGGTCATTGGAGAGTGCAGACCTCCCCTGCCCAGACCAGGCTGGGTGGGAGAGGGGAGCCTTGTGGCCTGGGGAGGTAGGCCAGGGGATGAAGGGTCTGCAACCGAGCTGGGCCAGCTCCTGTGGACGGAAGGGTGGAGAGCATGTGGGATGTCTTTGTTCCACCACCCCCTCCCCCCCCCCCCTCCCCCCCAACCTAGAGGGAAAGAGATAGAGAGCCTGCAGACACCTGGAAGTTTGCCAGCAGAGGAGAAGGAGAAGAGGGGGAAAAGATGCCCAGCGTGGGAGACAGGAGACAGGAGACTGGAGACCGAGTCCTGGGCTGAGATTTCAGCCATCCAGGGAGTCCGGGACTTTTAACCCTTTCCTGGGAAATGAAGGCTTTGTGAAATATTACTCCTCCTCAGTTTGAAGGAAAGAGAGACAGCCTGGGACATCAGATGTTAGGGAAAGAAGGTTGGGGGGAGATGATGGAGTGGCTTTTGGCTGGACTTTTCTTGTTAGCCAAAGACTGAACCAATCCTTCCTCCAAGAGAGACTGCATTTTAGGGGGATGCATGGTGAGCCAAGAGACTCCTTCAGCAACTACCAGTTCAGGAATGAACAGAGAAAAGCTGAGGAGGGTGTGAGGATGTCCTACGTCTTCAGAGAAGAAGTGAAGATGATCTCTGTTCTTGGATTTTCGGCCCCAGAGGAAAATGGGGGGGACTATAGTCCCAAAGTGAGACACTGGACTGTTGTTCCTGTTGGTCCTTGGCAAAGCATCCTTAAAGGCGCCCTATAAGCAGTCTCTGTCCCTGCACAGTGGTGAGAGCACTGTGACATGGAGAGGAGAGTGTCACACTGGCCTGTGTGTCTGAGCAGTGCCATGTGTGACATGGAAACACAAGAGGTGGCAGCTGTGTTTCCCAGGGGTCTATGGTGAAGGGAGACTCCTCTCTCCTTTAATGGACTCAGTATTGATTATGTGGAAGGGTGGAGACTTGATTAAGGGTCCAAATGTGTCTTGCTTTGGTTTGTTGGAGTTTGGTGGTGGGAGGAGGAATGTTTTGAAAGGTTTTCATTTTGAATTTTGTGTGGGTTTTTTTCTTTCTTTTTTCTTTTATAGTAGTAGTGGTAGCTTAATAAAGTTTTTTTCTCCTTTGTTATTAAGCTTAGGCCTGCTTTGCTCTGTTCTTGATTGCATTTCACAGCATTCAATTGATAGGTTGCATTTCCATGGGGGCACTGGCATTGTGCCAGTGTCAAACCATGACAACAGTAGAGCCTGAATAAAATGAGCAGTTTTATATATCTGACAGGAATTCTCTCTGGGACTTCCTAAGAGCTTAACTCTAGCTCAGCTCTTGTTACAGGTTTGGACACAGACTGTTGTGTGTTGCTCACAGAGCTGCCTCAAGAGGAAGGGCAGGCTTCCCTGGGAGCCCAGATGCCACCAGATCCTTTCTGGTGGGAAGGTGATTTGGCAATAGAGCCTGTCCCAGATATGGACCTACCTCTAGCCTTGTGGGCACTCAGGGTCCCTGGCTGCACAGGTTATCACAGCGTGGAACAAAGGAGCATATTTCAGTTTGAAGACATTACTCCATCCATGCAGCAGTGATGTCGTGATGTCTTTTATTCAGATATTGTGAAATTAGAGCTTTATGAAAATATAATCCTTTGGGTGTATAAGGTGTGAGTGTGTGTTATTGCCTGGATTTACAAAAGTTTATATTTCAAAACCCTTGTCCCATTTCTGGGCCAGATATGTTTGTAAAACAATGGCAAAAAAAAAAAAAATTACAAATCACAGTTGTAAAGCAACATTATTCCAAATTAACATAAAGCCTCGTGAGTCCTGGAGCTTGCTTGCTTCATCAGACCAGGTCAGAGACACTTTATCTGCAAACTATGGAACAAAATTTCAAGGGAGCAGCTGAAGAAATTGTATTGTCATGGAACCAAGGTAATTATTACATTTTCTGGGGGTTTGACCTTGGCTGGATCTACCTCTGCAACTGGACAGAGGAAAGAAAAACTATGATGGAAGGCTCATTGGTTGAGATAAGGGCAGGGAAAGATCACTCTTTGTTTATCAACATAGGCAAAACTGGACTTTAGGAAATTTACTAAATTTATGATCAATCAAAATCAGAACACAATAATAAGAAGTAAACCAAATCTTAGAACCACTTTCTCCCTACCCCTCCTTCCCTCCTGGGCTCTATCTCCTCCCTCAGTTGCATGGGGAGATGGAGAAAGGGGCTTACAGCCAGTTCATCTGACGTGGTTTCTGCTGCTGCTCAGGGAGAGGAGACCTTTCCCTGCTCCGGTACGGGGTCCCTGCCATGGGAGACAGTCCTCCACAAATTTCTCCAGGGTGAGTCCTTCCCATGGCTTACAGTTCTTAACAAACTGCTGCTGTGGATCACTTTTCCATGGGGTGTGGTCCTTCAAGAACAGCCTGCTCCAGCTTGGGTCCCCAGAGTGTCACAAGCCCTGCCAGGAGCTTGCTCCATCTTGGGCTTCCCATAGGGTCACAGCTTTCTTTTGGGCATCTCCCTGCTCCACTGTGGGGACCTGCACAGGCTGTGGGTGGATCTCTGTGTCCCCATGGTCCTCCATGGGCTGCAGGGGCACAGCTGGCTCCCGTGGGCTGCACCATGGCCCACAGAGGAATCTCAGCTCTGGCACCTGGAGCACCTCTTCCCTTTCCTTCTGCGCTGATTGGGATCTGCAGGCCTGCTGCTTTTACAAATTCATACCTGCCTCCTCTTTGAGATCAGTTACAACTGCACAGTCTCTTTTTTTTTCCTTTTTAAATATATTATCACAGATAACACATTACATTATTACTGCCACCTCTGATGGACTTGGCCTTGGCCCATGGTGGGTCAGACTTGAAACCATCTGGCATTGATTCTGTCAGACATGGGGGAAGCTTCTGGCAGGTTATCACAGAAGCAACCTGTGTGGCCCCCCCTGCTACCAAAATCTGGCCATATAAAGTCAATACATGTAGTCTAGAATAATCAGACATTATTCCTCCAAGATTTTTCTTCCTGATGCCCAAAGTTATAGAAGAAATACTATCTTCTGACCTAAGAATAAGTCTCTACAGCATATTTACATTAAAATTTGCATTTAGAGAAGACAGACTCAAGCTGAATTTTGTGACTAGTTTCTCTAGGGAGAGCTCCATGCTATTCAATACTGTGCTATAAAACAAATGTATATTTTGTGAAAACAGATATTTCCTGAATATCAGACTTTGACTGTTGTATTTAGTATACTCAGACCTGTTAGTTCAGTGACTGCTGAGTTCTCAAGGGATACCAGGAACAAAATCAACTGATATGACTTCTGTTTACAGAGGACAAAAGCAGGGTGCAGGTAATCAATATGGTTCAAGGGTCTCTCAAATATCAGGGGAAGCTGACAAGGAAGGCACATCTCAATATTCTTCTATATTGATCAGAAATAAAAGCTCAACAGCTTTGAATAATAAAAAATTATTAATATATATTTAATTTTTATATTAAAATCAACAAATATAGTAAATTAAAACATTGTGGTCTATGGGTTACCACTACCACCCTGAACTATTACTATAGGTCACTAAAATATTTACAACATATGTCATAAATCTTGTTTCCATAGAATTGCTATATTTGGTCAGATTTCCCTTTGCTGGTTAAAAAAAATCTGGTTTATTATCCTTGTGCTGAGAGGGCCAATACCAGGTGATTCAGAAGAATATACTAGAAATTGCATGAAATGCTAATAATTTTCATGAGGATGTTTGGCTTCTAATTCTAACCTTCTACTCCTCTCACATAAAGTCATCTCAAGCTACAAAGCATTAAGTTTTCTGGTTGTTACATTTCTTTTTTTCTCTTAGCAGTAGGCAAGGTTGGACATTGTTATTCTATAAAACCTTAGTAGAATTTGCCTAGCTGGCACTCCACCTCTGTGAGTCCCACAGTCTAATTATGCTTTCAGTGAAGAAATACACCAGGTGGGAAAGGAGCTGAAAAAAGTATTTTCATTATTTCTTTGCCTAAGGCCTTACCTAGAGAAGCAAGTAGTCGTCTCCAGTTTGTTAAACCAGGAACTCAGCTAAATTAAATTCAGGGTTTTGGTGAAATAAAATCCACAGATTAGGAGGCAGAAATAAAATTAATCCTGTGAAGAAAACTATGGAAATTGGTTAAAATTCTTTGTTCAGTCATAAGATGATAAAATAAGAGGAGTGCCTGAGACCCCAGAATTTTGATCCAGTTAATAGAGATGCAAGAAGGGAAAAACTATCAGAGCTTTATAAAGTTTGATTAATATCTGAAGGGTTTCAAATAAATGGTTTTGATATTGCCATCTCAATTAGAAACAAATCATTGCCACTGACATGCTCCTTAACAGTATATAGCTGGAAAATCATAAAAAAGACTACATTAAAGAAGCAAGCAGAAGCTTTTCTTTTATTCAAAATTGTCTATGGTCAACTAAAATATAGCAGAATTGCAGTGACACTTACTGTGTAGTCCTTGATGCAAAGGTAGGAAAACACCAGCTCTAGATGGCTGAATGAGTTTGTTCTGGATTGCTCTGTAACTCATCCAAACCAGCTCACATTATCTGTGCATCTGTATGACTGGGAAATTACTGCTCATGATAACTCAGAAGTGCTTAGCAGGAACGAAATTTCAGCTTAAAACTGAGGTTCCTCATTTCAATTATTCTAACACTACTGTTCTGTTTAGATCACCTTCTGAAAAAAGTACTTCTGTGGGAAAAAAATAATGTGTTTTTGGTTGTTATTGTTGGCTAATACATACACAGACACAAAAAAAAAAAAAAGTAATAAAAGAAAAACTTTCACAGCTTTCCCATTATTAGTTCTGTGAAAACACAATAAAGCCACAGCTGGCAGGCACATTTTTTTCTTAGCATTTGATAATAGAATTAATTGGTAAGTGGAAAGCTTACAACCCTTTTTCTCCTGCAAGTTGCCCTCTGCTATCATTTTGAATAGATGTTAAAATCCAAGCTAATTGTAATTCACTTAATAATGAAGAGATATATTTGCATCATCAATAATCAAGGCCTTTTTTTTACAAGTAATTTTAGTGCAGAACATCAATAAACTATGGACAAAAAGATGTTCAGGTTAGCATGAGTAGTTCAGGGTGATGGGGTAAATTCAAATGCAACACTCTAATACACATCTCCAGTCTGTGTGCTTCCTGTTGTAATGACAACACTCCCTATAGCAGCATTCCAGGGAGCATGGGGCAGGAGTGGGGTGGGTGGGAGAAGAATGTCTGGCTTTCTAGTACCCTACAAAGCTGAAGTGAGCAATACTGTGAGTGATGAACAGCAGCTCTAGCAGAATTGTCTACTGTAGTTCAAGCCCATTACTCTATCCCCATTAGAGACATTTATCATTTAGTCACTATGCTTATGGAACAGTATTCTAAAGTTGCAAAAAAATACCTTGCCAGCTCTATATTAGGTATGGGTGAATTCATTCTGATAAAATGAAAACTGCTCTGAATTTTTCCCAGACCTGTAACTGAACCAAAACCTAATGCTCATCCATCATTTTTTCAGACCCAAAAGTTTGTGCTTTGCAAGCAGAGCCACTATGTATCAGCTCAGCAAGGTCCCTAATGCAGTGGTTGGTGGGCATGGTATAAGAGCCTGACCAGAATGGAACAGATTATTTGGGAATTTCTCCATCCCTTTCCATCTGCAAACTTCTCTCCTAGGCTTCTTGCCAGTGGTGAAACCATGGTGAGGATGTAATCTGCTGTCAGGCCAAAAGAAGCAAAGTGTCAGCAATAAGGCTTGATACATACATTTAGGAATAGCTGGATTTGAAACACAACATAAATTTACAGTCAGATTAATTCTGGGAAATGTTAACCAGCAGAATACTGCACAATTAAAAAAATAATCTGTTTCTACTATTTTGGTTTCCATGTAATTTTTCTCATGCTTTGTTTTTTTGTAAGCCATAATAATATTCATGGCATTTGCAAGCAGCTTTCAGCAAATTCTTGTGCAGGTATAGAAGAGACTATATGTCTGATTATTGTAAAATTCACGTATTTCAATACAAAATTGCATTACATCTTGTTGATTTATCACCCCTATCTAAGTCCAGATCTCTATGTACTAAGAAGTATTTCTTTAGTGAACATTTTTCATATATTGACCAGATTGGTGAATAGGTCTTCCTAAAATCTGATAGAAAGTAAAGGAAGAAATATGTATTATAGCAGTGACATGGAACATAATAAATTTTTCAGGCCTAAAAATCTTGTGGTGGAATTTCAATTTTTTTAAAATTTTATTTTTTAAAGTGCCTAAAAAGTAAGCAAAAAACAGTTGCAGTGATTGAAACTAAATTATTTTCAGTGTTTAAACTGAAACCATGACTTTTCAGCACTTTCCCTCCAAAAAATAATCTGAAGTAATAAGCCTTCATCCTTCGGTGAGTGAATATATTTCTTTCTGCTTGTTAATATTCCAAGACTGTTCAAAATTTTCATTTAATCATTTGCAGCCAAGGAGAGAAAACTAGTCCAAGAAGTTTTGAAGAGGTAAAGCAAAAACTAATGAAAGGATGAGATATAGGAATATTATTTGATGACCATGGTCATAGATGCAGTACTGCTCCTCGGGTGACATTGGACATGGGATTATCTCAGAATTACATCTGAATCTTCTGTACGAAATTTTTTCTATGTTTGTTGACTAAAAAAATCCTTTGTTGCAATCAAAAAGGTATTGAATCCGTTCTCTTCTCTCCAAGACAGGAATGTAGGATGATAAAGAATTCTCCAGTGGGTGAGTCTTCCCTTTCTGTAACGAGGAATATTTGACACAGCTTCTTACATAGTCCAATAGCTTTACTGGACAAGTAGGTGTTTTCTTTGACTAACTTTCAGATCTTTCAGTTGTCTGGTCCTGGCTTTACAGTTTTTTGGTCTCTTTTTATCAGAAGACTCACTCCAGCTTTGCCAGCAGTGATAGTCAAACTAGCTAAAAGCTGTTCTGGGTGTTGTCTAACATGGCCATGTTTGAAAAGAACAGTTTAGGAATATTGCACCTTCAGAGTCCAGGAATGGGCTATTTATTGTAGCTTGTAATAATTTTAGGATTATAGTAAGTGTATAGGTATATAGGCACTAAAAAGAATTTGGGATGTCTTCTGGGGAATAATTGACAATTAGAGAAACTGGGACCTGTTCAATATTGTCTTAGCTTGTTCAAAAATCCATGCCACACAGATAAAGACTTCTCAATGGTAGTCTTGTTGGGGCTACTCTTGATTTACAAAGGAAACGAGTAGAATTCATTGATAAAATAGTGAAAGTCTGGGGGACAGAATAATGTCCAAAAAAGCCCCTGGTGATCAGTACTGGTATTTAATCCTAAAGGAAGGTGTTGCTGGATCTCTCAGATCTCCAATGTGTTACATATTCTTTCTTCTCTGCTACTTCAGACAAAAGCTGATATGTCAGATATATCACACAGGATCATGTTGCTGTGTGGTACACTGAATGTACTCATGAAGTTAGATGCAGCTTTGCAGATCTGAGAACTATGCATTTAATTAGCTGAGCCAGATACTGATGTTATAAAGAAATAAGTTCTGTGACACTTCAGCACCTTTTTCCAGCTATGTGTTGAAGCAACATATTTGGTATATAGACTATTAAGGCAGCAAGAAACACAACAGGAATCATAGCTGTTGGCTAAAATTTATTAAAAATAAATTGGATCCTGGAAAATCTGTAGTGAGCCCACTCCAATAATAAATTGTTAAACTGAAGGCTCACATGTGCTTTCAGTAACCACTGACATTTTATCTTAAATAAGGATGAGAATTTTCACTTCCTACAAAGTAAAGCATTAAAAGGTTCCTTATCTATAGGACCAGAATAGGGCTATTAGTAACACTGTCTGCTTCTTTTTAAAACCCAATTAGTGTCAGGTAATATGTTTCTCCAATGATGCCTAATATTCTCTTGGCTAAAAAAAAAGGGAAAATGAACTTTCCAAGGGAGTATTTTAAGTAATAATAGCTGGCTAAAGAAAATGTAACCTTTAGTATCAGTAAAACATATAATAGCTTTGTTCTTAAAACTGGTTTCACAGACATTAGCAATGTAAGCTGTTACTTCTATTTCTGTACACGTGTTTCTTTTTTGGTCTATAGGTATACATATATATTCCTACTAACCAAATATTCAGCTTGCGCTATTTGAATTCAATAAGATGCATAGCTAAAAAGCTGGACTATTTTGAAAGCTAAAACCTAATATTTATTCCTTGTGTATATAATGTAAGTTAAGAGATGGAGATCCCAAGCTGCTGTGTAAGTATTGATCAATACTCTACATGTCATAGTCCTTTAAGTAACATTTCAAGTCTGTAAGAGACCTATGGTTGCCCAGGTGTGCCTCACAGATTACGCCTTTAGAGCTAAAAAGCCCAAGACTGTTCAAGTAACATGGACACTTCATGGTGTGAACAATGTAGCTGGAATTCTTGTGGAAATAGCACAAACTGCAGTACTGTGTTTGGAAGCATGAGGATTGAAAACATTATACCACATGCAACAAGCATCATATGAGAGATGTTTCTCTGCTGCCAAATAAAGCAGGAGCAGAGCATAAATTTAAGCACTGAACAACTGCTTGTTCATACTGGGTATTTCCTGTCATGTTTACATGCAGAGCAACAGTCTAGTGTTCTAGACATTGTCTGGGCACAGTCTGGTAGATAACATGTAATGTAGGCTATGTCCCAAAGGTACAATGAATAGGACTGTTTTTTTCTCTCTCTATTTATACATCCATCCATCAGTATCTGTGAAGGTTGTGTGTGTGTGTGCAGGCATGTGTGTGTGTGTGTGTGTGTGTGTGTGTATCCAAGCTCCATATCTTCTTCTTGCAATTTGTCTTGGTATGCATTGTTTCCTTTGCTTTGTGCCATGAAAATATCTCACTGTGATGTCCTATGACATGGTCCTTGCTTAGTTTCAGACCCCTAAATTGAGAAACGTACAACACACCATAACCATGGCTCCTGAATAGCCAAGTCTTTGGACTAAGTACAATGTGATGTAGATGACAGCTGTGCATGCCCTTTGGCCTAAGGATAACAGTCCTTGGCACACATTTATTCTGTGGGGCCAGTATAGATACATCCAACAAGAACAGGCAGAAAACAAATCACAACCAGAATGAGCAAATATTAGACATAGAATTAAAGCCTACTATGATGGAGATTTTCTGGAAAGTGCTTTGATGTTTGAATGCAAGTAGAAAGTCCCTGAAGTTCTTGATTTTACCAGTACTGAGCTCTTTTCAGAACTACCCTTTAACTTTATAAAGTGAAGATTAAAGCAAAAGAATTAAATACTTGAGAGCATGTAAAACAAAAATATCTCCTAAAATCATTCATTAATGACATGATTGATTCTGATCAATGGTGGCATGAGGTTTCTACTGAAATGTCCTCCTGGAACTCTGCAGTGAATTCCAGGCAAGTGTGAGAGAAATGATCCTGGGTGATGGATCACTTGCTGAGTGGCTCAGAGCAACTTTCTCCAGAATTCATTCACTTGGATGAATGTTCCTTTTAAGGGTGCTTCAGAGGTCAAAAGTCTTTCTGGCTAAGAAGGCTGTGAAAAAGAGGAAGTCTTTCACCAAAGCACTATTTATTACCAAGCTCCCTGGGCTATGAAGATTGTTTTTCATTGTTTCATGCCTAGTCCTGATGAACTGGTTTGACAGCTGCAGTTTTAGAAACTACCAAATAAAAGAGAAAAAAAATAGTTGGGGAAAATTTTAACTGAGAATATATATGGCAGGAAGACAGTTTAGAAATTTTATGATTGGCTAAAGAGCACAAAATCTATGGATTTAGACAATTTAAATCTAGATTCTGATTTGCTCACCTATCCTGGGTGGTAACTTACTGTCAAAATCCTCCTTTCCAGTGAAGCTATGGGAGAGCTTATGCACTGTGAGCATGAAAAACAAAGCCTTGTGCTGATTCACATGCTGCAGTTAACCATGACTTATAAACATTTATCTCTTGAACAAGATTGTATCCCATGATCTCACTTCTCTCTTTGAAATATGATTGTGCAAATTATTGATACAGACCTCAAATTTGCTGGGACAAAACATCCCACTTTTTTGTGGTAAGTCTTTTCCATAGTTTCTTTCTCCCTCAGCCAAGGTTTTGGGCTCCTCACCAGCTGTCAGTCTAATATCTAACACTGGCAATGCAGTCTGAGTTTCAAGTCAGTATACTATCTAATGGAGCATCCCTTGTGAGAAATTCTAGAGCCAGCATAATGTCTGTATGCTACCTCTTGCCTCCAAGGTCATAGCTGGTATGTCCAGTTCATGTTGTCCTTCTTTCATGTCAGCCCCTGTGTGCATTTTCAATTCTCTTGCCATTATGCATCTGGCATAAAAGAGGGCGAGCTTGTACTCTTGTTAGTATGCCAGGCTTTAAAGCTGCATATGTTTCTTTACTTGCCACTGACCTTCACTCACACAGTACCAGAGAGTCTCTCTGTCATGTGAGAAGGCAGAGGGGCAGGCAGGCTACCAGGCCCGCAATCCTACTAGTCTGTGCAGTAGGAAAACACCACACTGAAAGCTGCTTGTATATGATCCTGTGAATCCATATAGAACAACAAGCTTGGCAAATAAAGTGCTCTCTATATTGTTCTTTATTGATCTGGATCACTCTTTTTTTTTTTTATTTTGTTTTTTTTTGTTTTTGTTTTCTAGGTTAAGTACATGGTTACTATTTTGAGCCTAAGCAGCAAAGCTCATCTTTCCCCTTCAGACTTACCACACAAAAATATAACTATTTATACAATGAGTCATGCTCAGAGCTTCTTTTGTCCTTGATAAGTCTCTGAAGTGCAAATTAGAGGGATGTGTATATAATTGACAATGAATTTTTAAGACCTTGATACACTTGGTGTCACCTGTGTCTGTGACAATAGCAATGCAGTATCCTTTCCCTTGCCACACAGAGATTTTTTTCTTACATAGCTGTCTAATTGTTTACTTTTTTCAGTCACCTAAAGCCAGAAACATAATCCTGCCTGTCTGATTCCAAGGCAAGTTAAATAACTGCTATATGTCATATGGGCTCCCCATTATTATAAGTGCTCTGTGGTAAATTCTAATTAGAACAGTGAAATTCTTAAGAAAGCAGGAGTGAGGTGGCTCCCAGAAATGCAACTACCTACCTACTGCATGATCCTCTGAAAACTCCCGTGGCTAGGGATCTCCCAAACCTTCCTTCCTCCCTTCCAAAAGGGCTTGTCTTGTCTTTACCTTCTCTCCCTCACAAGTATTTACAGAATCAGAATTTTCATGATCTTTTAAGCTTTATGTAGAAGCTGATATGGAGCAGTTTCAGTGTTGTCTCATTCTAGGAACAAACAACACATTGCACCTTTTGAATTTCTCCTAAAGCGGAATTTGCATTGATCAAGATTCTTAGCATGTCTGTGAGATAATTACAATTCTTACCCTTTTTACAGTTAGAGAAATGATGGTACTTTGCAGTTCAGTTAACTTAGATAATCGTCAAAGAAAGTGATGTGAGGAGGTTTATATGTTTATATTGATGGAGGCAGATAGACACACTCTGGCACCACTTTTGGTCTTGCCCGTAATTTCTAGGTGTAGTTAATGTCCAAACTTGCATAATTTGTCTTTAACAATGCTTACCACCTGGGCATAAGATTTTTTTGTAATTACCAGATTAGAACTGTCTGATCAACTGGGCTGTAGTCAGAGTGAGCTTGTCTGAACCTGCTGGTGGAGAAAAGTGCCCAGTGACACCTGCAGTCTAGACTGCAGCTAGTGGTTATCACATGTTCCACCTGCAAGGGTTTCTGTACTTGGTTTTTCTCAACAGGGTCCTCAGAAATGTTATCTGAAGATTTTGCAATTCACATCATAGGTGTAGCTTACTGAGAAACACAATTGAAATAACATCAATGCTCTTCCATTTACTCTATGCTAGAGCTGGTCATGTTTCACAAGGAATTCTGTGGTTTCTGTTCTTAAATCTCCAAACTGAAAGTGATGTTGCTATATTTCCTATAACATATTGGCTTCATCCTTATTTAACACTGATAAGTTGCAACAGAGCAACTATTACCTGTTATTTTTCTGCACAATATAACCATGCTTCTAAGACTTCCTAGTATAATATCAGTCTCAGAACCACAGAATCAAAGAATCATAGAATGGCTTGGGTGGAAACCTTGTTCCAGCCCTCCTGCCATGAACAGGGACATCTTCCACTAGACTAGGCTGCTCAGAACCCTATCCAACATGGCCTTGAAAACCTCCAGGGATGGGGCATCCACAGCTTCCCTGGCCAACCTGTTCCTGAGTCACATCATCCTCACAGAAAAGAATTTCTTCCATTTATCTAATCTAAACCTATTCTCTTTCAATTTGAAGACATTCCCCTTATCCTGTCATGAGATTCTCTTGTAAATATTCTTGCCCCATTTTTCCTGTAAGTTCCCATCATGACCTGTAATTAGGTCACTGCAATTAGGTCACCCTAAAGCCTGCTCTTTTCCAGGGCGAACAAACCCAGTTCCCTCGGCCTTTCCCCATAGGAGACATGCTCCATCCCTATGATCAAATTGTGACCTCCTGTGGACTCACTCCAACAGGTCCATGTCCTTTCTGTGCTGGGGTCGCCAGAACTGGATTCAGCACTCCAGGTTACATAAGAACAGAGTAGAGGGACACATTTACCTTGCCTGACCTTTGATGCAGCCCAGGATGTGTCTGGCTTTGTGGTCTGGAAGTGCATTGTGAACTCATGTCCTCTTGCCTTCCATCTCATTAACCTTTGAAAATGCTTACTTGAGAAGAAGAACTCAAACTCTGACAGCTGTACCTAGAAGCAGAAACTATAGAATAGCAATACATCATTCTCCCGCAGCTCTGCATCCCTATTGTTTCTCCCTTGAAGTTGAAATAGGTCTTCCTTTCAAAATCTCCTTTAGGTACTGGAAAGAATCCATCAGTATAATGCTGATAGGCTATATTCTGTCTGTGTAACACATCAGGTCATCCATCAGCACATCCATTATTATGCCAGGTGCTTTAAAGCTTGGGAAGCTACTGGCTCTCAAACCCCATTGTATTGCAAGCTGCTCTTAATGCACAGAGACTTCTTCACTATACAGATCAGTGGGAAATTGTTAAAAGCAAAATGCTTCTACTAGGGCACGAATCTCAAAAGGTTTCAGGCAACACAAAAAAAGATTTTCAATAACTTCTTTGTTATGAAAATCAGGTCGGAAATCTCATGAGAATAGGTCTTCTTCTTATGAGAACTGCAGTATTGTCCCAGTTTTGGTCAAAGTGAAAATACAAGTAGAATAATCTTAAAATTGTTCAATAAATCAGTGACTGATTCTTATCAAAACCAGGGAGAGTAAGAAGTCTGTGAAAACTCAGAATGCTAAACAGGGAAAGAAAATGTTTGAAAATGGATAACATCACCCTGGAGCTGACTTCACAAACCTGGAAAAATCCCCCACAGGCCTTTCTTCAAGAAGGTTAGGACCATATGTTTCTGTGTATTTGCTCTTTATGTTTTCAGCTAAACCAGAAAAGAAAGAGAAAAAATAATAAAGCCCTCCAGCTCTGCTACAGCTTTCATCATTTCAGATCTTTCCCTTAATAATTCAAAGTAAACTAATTACCTAATTATGTTAACAGGTGTCAGTCATTCAAATATAAAGAGCTACCAGAAAGACCTGAACTGGGGAATTCTTTTCCTTAAGTGTCTGCACTTAAAATTTGAAGCATAATGGCATTAAAACAACTGATTGAGTTCTTTTAAAGACATTGCAGCTTAGATCCATACTGGAGGCATTCACCTGTGAGGCAATTAAGCTTTTACCTCCCATTACAATACTTTGGCAAGCTTCCTGATGAATCCTTTATGTGTGGCCCCTCATGTCTAAAAGCCTACAGTAGAGTTGTACTGTTTGAAAGGAGGATGAGGAGCTGCTTGTTAAATAAGGGGGAGAACACTGGCCTTGCTGTGAGTGTAATTGTGTTGGTAGTTATCCTGTGTAAGCTATCTTCCTTAAAAGTACTGTATTATGCCATGACAACAGCCGATAGAACTGTTGGGGTCATTGCTCGTAGGGCCAAGCGATGTAAAATTATTAGATGGTCTAAAAAACACACAATAACAAATTTTCAATAAAAATTTAAGATTTTTTTTCTTTGTAATATATTTTGTGAATTACAATTTTCTCATGTCTTCCATGTTCTTATGCCATCACCACCACCCTGAATAAATGCGTCTGCCTGTGCTTGCTCTTCAGTTCCATAATTTCCTGAAAAACCTGACAATGTTGTGTCTCAGTAGTAAGCAGAAAGTCATTAAAGGGACAAAAAAATGAGACCCAAAAATACAAATAAAGCTTATTCAGCGAGAGAAAGGAGACAAACATTTTATAAGTGTTAATACCAACGCAGGACCTTCTTTTATAGTCAAAATATTTCAGGGTTTGAAAGTTTTGGCTTTCAAAGAAAAGAAAATCAGGAAAATGCAGCATGTTTGCTTGATGCTCAGATGGAAAGCTATTTTTTCTGACAAAGGCAAACTCTAATCATGACAGTCAATATAAATATTGCTTAGGTGACCTGTAGTTAATTTTTCCAGTCTGGCACATCCAAGCACTGAGCCCATCTATTAACGCTCTCCTAGGGGAATGCAGACACATGCCTATGTGTATGCATATTGTTTCTGCTGCCTTGATTTCTTACAGCTGTATTTCATCCAGTGGCAAAAGCAATGCATGCTTTGGTGCTGAAAAACATCTATCCAAACCTAGCTCATGATATTTCACAAGGATCTAATCCAGCATGACATTACAAGAAGCTAGAGAAATAGGTGTGGTAAAGTCACGGGGTGAGGAGGAGGGAGCTTGACTGAAAATTGGGAGACCTGCTTCTTTATGACTGCCTACAAAACAGTGCTGTGGAGAATGCATGGTGCAGAAACAGGAATTGAGACACAATGTAGGCATGTGATCCAGAGTAGGGAACTGAATTCTGGCAGGTTCTCTTCTTTCAGTGTGCATATGCTTAAAATTTCAGCATGCATTTTCTTAAATGTTCTAGACTTCCTAAAACATTATTCTTATTCTGTAACTCAGAACACCTTTTTAATATATAATATATAATACATGGAAGTGAAGTGCCTGGGTTAAAATAATAATTAGACAAATTCATCATAACAGTTAAACACAAAGACAGCAACTCCCATCTTCAGTCTTTGAAAGTCTTGGTACTGCAAGGTGTAAAATTAAGCATGAGCCCACATTTACCCTCTCCAGTTCTTTCTCAGGCTCTATTGGCTGCTGACGGTGACAACGTAAGGCATGATGGGACAGCACTCTGAACAGAAATGATCATTTGTATGGTCTTTCATTACTGTACCTTTGTGTTTGGTATTACTTTCTGCAGTATATTTATGTTGAGACGGTGAGCAATAACGATGTCATGGCTAGAAAAAGCATGGACAGCAATGAACAGACTGAGCCTAAAATTATTCTTTCTTCTTCAAATCTTCAATAAGAAATTTTACTTCAGTAGAAATTATACTCCTCTGCCCCCAAAATTTAAAGAAAAATTTTAAAATCCCCCAAAATCTTGTCAATGTGTAGGTGTCAGGCAGACATGGTTAATTCATTTTTCATTATGCCAAATGCTTCGTGTATGGAAAGAAGCAGGTTACAGAGAGTGGATGGATCTCTGAACAAAGAGCAAAGAGAAAACAGGTGCTGTTTGAAGTTTTCTTGATATGGACATCTACAGATAAACTTCCCAAAATTCAAACCAAAGAACTGTTTTAACAAATGAGCCATTATACTGTTGTCTCTCTAATTTACTTTTAAGGGAGATTGAAATGCATATCATGTAATTACAACTGTACTCTCTCCATTTGTTTTTGAAAAACAAAACAGTTTCTCTGCTAAGGAAAGCTCATTTAAAGTTAACAAAACTGTTAAAGGATATAGAGAAAGAAGGGCTTGGGGAACTATTCCCCTGCATTGCACAAACCACTTCACTCAGCAATGTGTTGGGATGCTGCCCCATTTTCACTGTGCGCACTGGTGGGAGAGCACAGGTCTAAGACTGGTTGAGCCTCTGGGAATTTAAACCCACAGCTCAGGCTGAAAGGGCTCGAAACACCACACCTCTGGGATTGTGGATCAGGAATGAGAACAATGCCGAGGAGAGATGAAAATACTTCCTACACAAAGTGAACCTTAGCCTAATGCTAGAACAGCTCTTTTGGCACTGCAGGAACCAGGTCAATAGCACACAGAATGATGACAAGGACAAAACCCCCCCAAAAAGATAATCTTATTTTATGACAGACTGCAGGAGAAAGAATGGAGTAGCTGGACCCTGCAATGGCAACAGAAAATTTATAACTCATACAGGAAGTTAGCATTTAGGTTAGTATTTAATGTCCTGTTTGTGACTTATCAACTTAATTTTTTAAAATCTTTGAAATGCATATCTGTAATTCCTGTATCTTCACTCACCACTTACTCTGTCATCTATATATTCTGTATATTTACAGGGTAGCAATAGTAACAGTCCTGGATGTTTTCTATAAGTATGCTCTATGAAATACATTTTTTGTCTTTGAATGAAGACATAACTGTTTTCTTTAAACAATTAATTTTAACTTTGAAAAATAAGAAGCAACTCTCTGCCTGAAAATGCAACAAAATAAACCTATTTTATTTTATATTTGTATGCAATGTGACCCTATTAACTAACCAAGGATTAAATAGTTCCAAATATAATAGTGCATGGAAAAATACTTGACTAGGTTTGGAACCTTAAAATACAACCAACTTTACCTGAGAAAAATAAATGCAATTTTCTAGTAAGTGCTGCAGACACTATGTGCTTTTCAACAGAACAAAACCAGAAAAGCAGATTCAGACAAGGATGGCTTGTAGTATTTTATGATGGGTGTCAGTTTTTCTGCTATGGTATGCAGATTAAACTGTGTTTCACTGTAAAATGTTACTATCTTGGCTGTCCTGGGAACCCAGAAATATTATGAAGGCAGTAAATAAGAACCAAGAAAAAATCCTGCATAGGTATTATGTCAAGTGAAGCAGGTGGTGTGGTTTGGACTGGCTAAAATTTGTCTTTCTTATGCAAGGCTACAAAGTTCTTTGGCTCTGTAGTATTTTTTTCTCCTCTGAAAATGAAGACAAATAAGAAAATAAATCTCTGAAAATTCTCTGTAAATGAAATGCTGAATATGTAATTCATGGTTGACCAAATCGCTTTTAAAATGCAATTTGGAAGTAAAAATTGAATTTTCCTGTAAAAAATGCCAATTTTACTTTCAGAATTTTATTTCTCAGAATAGTCATGTATCACTGAAATACCATTGAATAACAAGCATTATGTAGAATCTTCATTAATGACAGAGACAGAGATTGTGTGTACCTGTGGGGAAACTGTGGTCCAGGACATCTTTGAGGAATGGAGACAAGGGATCTCTGAAGGCTGCTCTTAGAATATCAGGTTTATTAGGGATGGTGAAAGGTCTTGCTTGGAGCTGCCAGACGCAGCACGTGGGAAGGCCTGAGGTGATGGGGGAGGGGAGAAACAAGGGGTAGAGAGGATGCTCTAGGAGAGGGTGGAAGTTCCAAGAGCAGGGGGGAGTTCCAAGAGAGGGGAAGATCCAAGAGATCATCTGGCCCCTCAGAGACCCCTTGTCAGGGGGCTTCAGGGTGGGCTGGAACAAGACTTGGGCCAATGGGGTCACAGACACCTGATGTTTCAGGGGAGGGTTATAGGTGTGGGATGAACCATACATTTTGGGGGTTGAGATGGAACAGTCCATTTGACTTTTGGACCTCTCTATAAGTGAGGGTATTGTCCAGCCAGTAGAGGGGATTGTTTTCATCCTGGCTGTACTATTGTAAATCTCTTGCCAGGCAATCATATTTATTCATCCTCCCCAACATGTACCCTTGTCAAATTTGCAGATAACACCATGCTGAGTGGTGCAGTGACACACCTGAAGGACGGGAAGCAATCCAAAAGGACCTGGACAAGCTCAAGAATTGGGCCTATGGGAGTAACGACCAAGTACAAAGTGCTGCACTTGGCTCAAGCCACCCCTGGTATAAATCCAGGCTGGGGGATGAGCAGATGCAGAGGAGCTCTGCCAAGAAGGACTTGGGGGATGCTGTGGGTGAGAGGCTGGACATGGCCCAGCCATGTGCCTTTGCAGCCCAGAGAGCCAAAACATGTCCTGGGCTGCATCAAAGGCAGCGTGGGCAGCAGGTAAGGGAGGGGATTCTGCCCCTCTGCCCAGATCTGGCGAGACCCCACCTGCAGTGCTGCATCAGCTCTGGGGTCCCCAGCACAGGAAGAACATTGATCTGGTGGAGTGAGTCCAGAAGGGGACACCTGATTGATTAGGGGCATGAAGCACCTCTCCTATGAGGAAAAGCTTTGAGAAGTGGGTTTGTTCAGCCTGAAAAAGAGAAGGTTTTGGGGTGACCTAATTGTAGCCTTCCAGTACCTTACGGGGACTTACAGGAAAGATGGGGCAAGAATATTTACAAGAGCATCTAGTGACAGGATAAGGGGGGAATGTCTTCATATTGAAAGAGAATAGGTTTAGATTAGATAATTGGAAGAAATTCTTTACTGTGAGGATGATGAAGCTTAGGAACAGGATTTCCAGGGAATCCCTGGAGGTTTTCAAGGTCATGTTGGCTCTGAGCAGCCCAATCTAGTGGAAGATGTCCCTGTTCATGGCAGGAGGGCTGGAGCTAGATGACCTTCAAAGTGCCCTTCCAATTCAAACTGTTCAGTGATTCTATGATTGAAATGTCTGACTTATGAAAAATCTGCAATTTATAGATGGGTCATAGATTACTGGAGGATCTTTAACCAGGTATAACTGAAAATATTACTTCAGAAGAAAATCTTGCCCCTGTGAGTAGAAAGACGATGACATTACAGTAAAAAAAACTGTGATAAAATTATTTTGAAATCAGTGGTAAAATTCTGACTGATTTTAAGGAGTGAGGATGTAAATCACTAGATTACTTAAAAAAACACTTTTTAAAAAATTAGTTATTGGGTATTTAAAGATGCACTGCTGGAATCTGGTCAGCAGTTTCGCAGCCATCTCTTTTTTCCCCTATTTTTCCCCCCTCTTGCTCCATCCCCACTTCCTGCTCCCTTACCCCCTCTTTTCTTTGCCCTCTTTCCTGCATCCCCTTCCCTGCCTTAAACCACAGAGTGCCTGACATCTTCCTTTCATCATACAGTTTTTGGGAACCTTAAATTATATGTTTATTTCCTCTGCTGTTATAAACTCCTTTTGCAAATATCCCTGCGTTTTGAAGGTGTTTTTTTTCTTTTTTTTTTTTTTTTGTTTTGTTTTGTTTTGTTTTGTTTTTTGTGAACTGCAGCCCTGAAAGCCCAGATAATCTTGTTATCCAAAAGAAAACAGGCCCAGTATGAGATGGAACCCTTCTTTGGTCAGTAACAAGTGTTTGAGCTATATTAGATTATTATATGATAGAGATATAATCTAATGTAGTGAGGTCTTTCCTGGATACCAGAAGATCCAGCTGCCATTTTTGACTGCCCTGCTGCTATGTGAGATGGCTGCTGGCAGTCACTTCACTTCCTTTCAGCTTAGTTCCATCTCTTGTAACAACAAGGATAATATTTCCATGTCCCTCTTTCTACCTTTCTGAGTTATGTGGATGTAAAATGTTAAACTTGTGAAACAAAGCAGGTGTGTATTGAGAACAGTGCAACTTCTCTATAAACCACTGAAATAGATCAGTAACTATGACCTTCTAGCACATTTAGACCAAAGTAGCTTGCAAAACAAAGAAACCCCTTATTATACAGATAGAACTGAGACACAGATGCAAAATACCATTTCTCATTCCACACTAAATAGACAATAAAGCTGAGAATATAACCTGTATTTTCTAACTTCTGAACTAGTCCTTTTCATCAACAGTTCTTTAAGCTGCTTCTAATACGTGCCATATTTCTCTACCTTCCACTTGCTCTGCCACTCAGAGTCCCAGGTGGGTGGCAAATCATCCTAAAATTCTTTCATTAAGAAAATAAAGCTCCCAGCATCTTGTTTTCTTAATTCAGAAGAATAAAGAAATCTTTGCTGCACATTACAGACACACATTGTTCTTCCCAAATTGATCTTCTCTTAAAAAACCTCTGATTGCTACTATGCTGCATTTCACATGCAAATATATTGCATTCCTTTTTTACTTGTTCATAGTTTAATTGGAGAACAGCAGGTGATCAAAATCACAGTAGTAAGAAAGGTGTGCTTCTGTAGAACAGATGAGACTTCCATTTAAATCCTTACAGGGGTGCTTTTAGCTTTCTCTATTAAGCAGCCTTGCCACTTTCAAATCCCATAGCTATAAAACTGAAGCAGAGTCTTACCTGTCTTGTCAGTTCCCTCAGTCACACAGGGATGATGAGAAATCTTAGGCCAGTTTTCTGTCTTGTTTCTTTGTACTTGTCCTGTTTTTTTTCCCTACCAAAGCCTTATCACAAGAAAGCATATGAACTTAAAAAGAAAAATCTGTTTTCCTTTCACTAGATAATTTTTTTTAAATTAATTATCAGCAATGGCACACAATTGTTGTCCAGGTTTGAAGAAACAGATAAAAATATAATATAAGAAGAACAATCAAGTAACCTACATAAATTGTGTAAGATATTTAAGAATAGAAATGCTTTTTAAATTAAATATGACACCTATTTGTACTAGCTGACTATGTTTCAGACATACCTTTATACGTATGTAATAGTTCCTTCTGAATAATTGCCCATGATTTGTCTCTCTGGTGTCAAAATCTATATTTTCTGAGTCTTAATAAGCCCACAGGTTGCTCTTTCTGGCAAATCATGAATGAGGCAAATAAAAAACAAAGAATGAAGATGGAAGAAATATAGAACACAGCAAAAATATGCCATTTTCTTTGTTCTGCGTTTTTTGTACTTTCTCACTTTGTTAGGATTTTTCACTCCTTTTTCTAATCATTTTTCCATATGTCTATCAAATGTGGACCTATCACATATTTTTCATCTTTAAAAGATATGTTAATACCAAAAATTCCTAACAAGCTGCTAGAGACTGTCAGGAAGCAGATGATTCAGTATTAATTGTTAATAACAGCATAAGTTGGAAGATTTTCATCATGTGATTGTTTTAATATGAGATATCTTTAATCTAATACCTTTACAGGCAAAAATGTGAATAAGCATACATATCTTTCCTACCTTGTATGTAAAGTAATTTGTATTCTTACTGAGGAGAAGAGGAATGAATATTAGCCATTGACATAGATATTTTTGCTTTTCCTAAAAATCAGTAATTAGGGAAAGCTCTGACTTCAATGACTGTAAGTAAACCTTAGCCTGGAACGAGGCTTATGTTTATGTCAACATTGCCTAGAGTCTTTATTAGCAGGATTAAATCAATGTGGAGGATTTCCTCAAGTTATCTGTAGGGCTATGAAGCTCCCAAATTTGCCCTACGTACAGTTTAAGCGTATTCAGTGTTGCTTGTTTTACACAATTGCTGCTACAGATTACAGACTGTGTTTTGTTATGCTAGCTTGAAATAGTAAGCAAGAGTGATTTTTTTACCTATGTAGTACTTTCTGGGAAAATCTTATACACACTCCATTGCTCTGGAGTATAGATTTAAGGTGATGCCATCCAGACTACCTTTGGTTCATTACCCTTTGCATATTAATGTCTTCTGACTATGTAACATACATTAACATTTGAACTTATTACTATTTTAAAATCATATTTGACTGAGAAACAGAGATTTCAAGGACATTATAATCTTGCAAGGTTCATGAAATAGGCAATTTAAAAGAGGACAAGGAAGATGAACTAAAAATTCTTATCTAATACAAGGAGATATCTACAAAGGAGAATAACACTAGAAGTCAGACTTAATAAACTGTAGATATGTGCTTTTGGGGCTACCTTGTCTATGGTTGGGTTGGAGGCTGAATGTGAATTCTTATCTGATGTGTCTTTTAATATTTATTTACAATATCTGCTTTGTATTAATGTATGTTCATTTAGTGACATCTGGAATATAATTAAGCAGCCAATGCATTTAAGATTCATTAAACGTTTTCTAACTCTGGCTATATATATTTCCCAAACATAAAACATTTCTATCTAAATATGAAGATTAATAATAATAATAATGAATCACAATCATTCATAGGTTTTGGGGATTTCTCCAGCTGAAAACATCACCTGGCTGACAAGAACCTCATGAAATTCAACAAGTGTGAAGTACTGCAGCTAGGAAGGGGTAATTTCACACATTAGTAGGATGTTGGGTCAACTGTCTTGAAAGAAGCACATAGCAGAAGAGGACCTGTGGGTCCAGGTGGATGCCAAGCTGAACATGAGATAGAAGTGAGCAAGCTTTTTGCTGTTTCATGCCAGAGTTAGGAGAAGTATTGTCAGCAGATTGAGGAGCTGAGTGATCCTTCCCCACTATTTGGCAATGGTGAAGCCACACTTGGAGTACTGTGTTGAGGTGTGGGCTCTGCACTACAAGGGAAAAAATATGGAAGATCTGGAGAGAGTCTGATTAAGGGTGACAAAGACAATGAAGAGACTGGTTCATCTCTTCTATAGGGAAGAGATGAGTGACGTGTGACTGTTCTTCCTGGAAAAGAGAAGGCTTGGGGGAACTCATTGCATGGGATGTTTGAATGAAGGTGCAAAGAGGAAGGAGCCAGGCTCTTCAGTGTTACCCAGTGACAGAAACAGTGGGCACAAACTGAAACACAAGACATGCCATCTGAAGGTCAGCTAACACTTTATTGCTGTGAGCGTGTGAGTGTGACTGATCCCTGATGATAGCTGGCTAGAGAGGTCATGGAGTCTCTAGGCCATCTCCCTAGAGATTTCAAAAGGTGTCTGAACAGAGTTCAGGTCAGCCAGCTGTAGGTGGCCCTGCTTGAGCAGGATCAGATATCTCCAGAGGTCCATGTCAACTTCAACTGTTTTGTGATTTTCATAGCAGTCATATTTCTGTATCATCAGCTTATTGATATAAGAGTTAATGTGACTGTAATATTTTTGGACCCTTCAATCCATAGACTCCAGGTTTTCACAGACTCACAGGAGTTTGGAAGTGATCTCTGGAGAATGAGTAAAATGCTAAGTGTAAGATCAGCTAGGGCAGGTTGCTTTGGGCTGTGCTCAGCTGAGTTTTGGTCATCTCTGAGGATGCAGACAACACAGTCCCACTAGTCAACTTGTTCCAGTGTTTGGAAAACATCATCGTAGATAGACAATTATTTTTTTCTTAAGTTTGAATGGAATTTATTACCTTTGAGCTTGTGCTGATTCCCTTTTGACTTTTCAATCCCTACCAGTGATAGTTCTTTGTCTCTTTCTTTGTTAATGCCCACACATAAAGTATTTGTACATATTGATAAAACTATCATGTGTCTTTTCTTCTCCAGGCTGAACAAACTCAGCCATATGGCCCAGTCCCTTCATTGTCCTCCACTGGATTTGCATGTGCCATGTCTACATTTTACTGGGGGTTCAGAATAAGACAATTCATATTACATAATTACTTCAGAAAATATCTTGCTGTCACAGAATAAATCCTGGATGTTTTAAATAGCAGATAATAGTTTAAAACTGCAGATGTACCAATAAAAGATACTGCAACTCTCTGTCAGAAAAAAAGATTTCTGAAAAGCATACTGGCATTTATATTCTTAGAGTAATAATCTCCCAATAGTCCTTGAGATGAAACATGGAGTAAATAAGGTCTTTTTACATGCCTTCTTTTTCTTATGTTTTAAAAAGATAAATCAAATAGCTTGTTTTAGACGCTTCTTGTTAATTTTTGAAACAATTGAAGAAAAATATTTCAGCCCTCATTAAAGAATGCTGATTAACTTTATGTCTCTAGATATTTTCATAATTCACCTTAATTTCATACTTTAATAATACTAGGTACAGAAAGCAAGAAGGAACAGATGTTTTAGAGATTATGAATCAAAATACTAACCCAAGCTGTAATAACAAGGAGAGAAAGCTAAATACCTTTCTGAACATTCATATAGTTAGTAAAACTGTTGCAGAGATATAGGTCTTGATTCTGTTGATATATTTTCCTATTAAGCAGCACTTTCCTTCCAAATTCAGTGTTCTCCCATAGCTTTTCTTATAAATCTTCTGAATCAAAATATTAGTTTAGGGTTTCCCTGTTGCTTTGTTGTCCATTCATCTGAAGTTAAGACTTCAGTGAAAGGAGTTAAGACAGAACACAATTATGCTTTGAACATTTATGTGTTATGTGAAATATTTCCTGTGTGAAATATGAACTTAAGTTTTATGTCATTATTCCTGTCATGATATACCTCCTGAGGAAGTATATCATGATCATAGATTGAATTATAAAAATGGAACTACCCTTAGTACATGGAATTATAGACATGGTATAGCATGCTCAGTTTAACACAGAGTTGAAATAGAAGTGTTATAGAGTGGTGGGAGCCAGCTTACTCTGTATTCTTGGTACCTCCAGTGCTGTTAGCATTCCTGTCTAAAGAGATTTATTTCATTTACTTTAATGAGTGTTGGATGAGACCATGAAGGAGGTAGTCAAAACTTCTAGATCACAACTGTTAGCAGGATGCTCATAAACAGTTCAGTCAGCATAATGTTGTTGGATCCTACACCATGGAAAAAGGGCAGGAGGTTTCTGGAAAACTCAGTCATCTGCACTGTGTCACAGAATCAGTGGGACTACTCACATTTCATCTCCTTGTGCAAATGCAGGTTGCTGTATGTGCAGGGAGAGTACCTCCTTTTTCTTTCCTGTCCTGTATCCCAGACTGTAGAAAGCTCTTTCCTGATACTGAGACATGCTAGGGGATTTCTTTGGACATCAAAGCAAAGGTTTATTGAAATCTTATTCTTGCACTTCATTTTCTCCTTCTCTTCTACTGAAAGAGGTGACAAATAACAGGGCCCACTGTGGAGGTCACTGAGGAAATGATGCTGAGAATTCACTCCCTGGACAAAGGTAAGGCTTGCCTGTCACCACAAAGTTGTTAAGAGTATGAAAGCTATCTTCAGTGAGATGGTAAGAGATGGGGACAAATGTTATTCACAGTCTTAGTCTTTCATGAAAAAGGGTTTTCCTGTTCTTTCAACTTTTACCTGGGGTCAAGGACATTTGTCTACCATACCTTGATTTTTTTTCCCTGCAGAAAAAGTAAAAGAGAACTTTCATTGTGATCAACCTTTCTTTTTTTCTTTACAGCTCTCAGTGAGGTATTATTATCTTGCAGGTGCAGAACTGGGGAGTGAAGGGCCTGGGTGACTTGTTCCTGGCCACCTACTTGTTCAGGAATGAATCAAACCCACATTTTTGTTTTGCTGCAGTGCTATGCCCCTTGTCAGACAGAGAATGGCTGCAATGCAGTAGCCTTTATGGACATTCCTGGCCATGCCATATTTCCCTGATTCACTGGGCAGATAGGTTCCGAAAGATTTATTTGAAAGCCTGACTTAATATTTTAAACAAAATTCGGAAACTATGAAGTAACTCAGTGTGGGGCAGAGGAACATAAGAATGTATTTTCTTTTACTGCTTTCCTCTTCTTACTGAGTTCCTCTATCACCTGGTAGCATCTCCTATACATTCCTATTTACTATCTACATGGTCTATACTAAATAAAAAAATATCAACTATGCATGTAAAATCATACTGAAATGGTGCCCTGGAAACCAGGTTAAGCAGCCCAGACCTTGGTGAATACTATGCTCCCCCTGTAACATTCCTTTAATTTACGTTCCCTGATTTCTTGCACATTCCTCTTTCACACTGTTTCTCAATTCTTTGGCAGTCTAAATAAGTTATAGAAGAAAATGGAACTGTGAATGGAAACAAATCTTCAAATTAGGCCTAATCCTCTCAACTCTTAATAGCTGGTGGAGGCCTGCCTCTCACATGTCTACATAGAGAACAGGCTGACAGGAACAGGAGGTGTGTACCTCTGCTTTTTCTTTTTTTTTTTTTTTTTTTTTTTTTTTTTTTTTGGTGTGGATTCTCTAATAAGCAGATTTACAAAATGTAGTTTTGGATTGACGTGTGTAAAGCTGAAATTTTGTAGGAAGGGTGGGACCTCTTTATTTCATTTGCATATATTTACCCTTGGTACAGAAGTCATTTATATGAATTTCCAGGAGGACTATAAAGGTTATCCAAAGGCCATCGTTCAAAGGGAACTCTCATAAGATATGTATGCAAAACATGCCTATGCTGTCACAAGCAGGTAATTTCACATGCAAAAATATGCTGTTATAGATTATGAAAAACAAGCTGTCATTCATGCAAGCCGTGGTTTACTTGTGCAGTTAATACTGCAGATTCAGCTAGGAAGAGACACCTGCAGGAGACCATCTAAGTCATCAAGTCCATTTGTCATAAGTGCAGTCATTACAAGTATAGTCCAAATGACTTCATGAAACACCTCTTTGGTGCACTCAGCATGCTAGTACCTCTAGGTTAAATATCAAATGACATAAAAGACTGCAGTGGGCCACATGAGAAGGAGATGGTGTGTTCAAAGATATTACCAGTGTCCTAGATTCTTCCACTGTAGTTCTGTGAATGGCATATGGTGCTAGACAGCCCACTTTCCATGGGGAGGCTTTCATATTTCTTTTCTTGGAGTTTCAAAACTGGACTAGACAAGACCATGCTCTGTTTGGTCTGGCTGGCCTAGCTGTGAGCCATAGTTGGTCTAAATGACCTCCAGAGGTCTCTTCCAACCTAAATTGCTTTTATATGAATTTCCAGGAGGACTGTAAAGGTTATCCAAAGGCCATTGTTCAAAGGGTACAGTTCTTTTACTGTTCTCAGCTTCAGAACTTCTGTATGAATTGAAGTGCTCACATGATTTTCCACTAATTTGCTGTGGGCCAAGAATTATTTCAACTGTCAATATCCTTCCTTAGTTTGGGATATCCTTTTGAAGGTCTGAAAAATCTCTTATTTTTGAGCCTTACTGTAAGGAACACAGTTGGGAGTGAGATAAATGAGCATAGAACAAAACTAAATGTTAGTGTTTTCATCAGGTCATGAAAAAAGGCACTTTTGACTCACTGTATATTAAATTAAACACATCAGCCTGGTTCTGTTGTAGTACAAGGAAAATGCATGGATGAAAATCCTGAGGGTAGAATGACTTCTCTATACCTTATGTAGTACAACACTGTAAAGTTGTACATTGCTGAAATTTGGGCAAACACCTTCAGAATTTTGAACTTGACATCTATACTGTTTGCTTGAAGGAAAATGTACACACATTAGATAGAAAATGCGCTTGTGGAGCACCCTGAAATCACTTTCAAATTTTGATTGAAACCAGTGATAAAATTTAAAATTTAAAATTGTTTGAATTAGCAGAGCTGGATTAGGAATTCAGCTGTGGAACTCCTTAGGAAACTTTTCTTGCCCTTGTGTAAGCCTAGAAGAGATCTGGTCAACTAAACCAAACATAGTGCTCTAAGAATGATCCCGTGCATCATGAGAGTGGACAGGTCTTCTCCATCAGTGAGCATTTGTGCTGATAGTTTAATTCCAACCAAGCTCAGCAGAAAAGGAAGCACCCACATCTAGCTAATTTAATTTTTTTAGAGCATAATTAATTAAACTAGTATCTGTGATCTGTTAATTAAAAGAATGAAATCTGAAATTAGATTTTTGGTAAAACAGAAAATGTGGACTTGGCAAAAGTTTTGAAACTCACATAAGGCTTCTGATAAATTCACATTGGATATGCAGTTATTTGGGGGGTGGGGTAGAGGTTAAAAGAGGGTCTTTTATCTCCCCCACAAAACCATCTGTGAGCCTTTTTTTATCTGACAGGCAGTAGAAGAGGAGGAGATGTGTAGGAAAAATTAAATGTTCACATTGTTCAGCAACAAGAAAGGCATGTGTCTTAGAAGCTCTCTTATCCAAGCTTCTGCGTTCCTAAAAGCCCTATAAGCCATATTTAGGTTGTGTCCCCTGAAGTAGCCTTAAGGAACTTTTCTAGCAGAGATTTCAGAGTGTCCAATTACAGTTTGAGAGCCTGATCCAAATATCACTGAAGTCTGTATCTCCACATTCCATCTCAGAGATTGTAAATAAGGGGGTGGAAGTCAAATGCGCGAAGCCACAAAAGTATTCTCCCCTTTAAGGCACATGCAACTAAAAAAAAAAAATCTCTGATATGAAAACAAACATTAGCTGAAGAAGATAATGTTGCAATATATAACACTATTCAACATGCTAAATCCTGCATTTATTCAGAGAATTTGTCACAGCACCTAGTTTATAGATTTTTTTAGAAGTGCTTAGACATCTATATGTTGCATCTATCCAGCTATTCAGAATCCTGGGACTGGTGATTTTCCAAAGTAAAATCCCATGAAAAGTTAAATCCATGTCATATGATGTCGTAGTAGATGAACTAAAATTATACATGCATACAATATGCAAATATTGTCTATAGCATTAATATATAAATACATGTATGTAAGAAAATGAAAGGGGAAAAAAGTGAGAACAATGTTCAGTATTGGTAGCTACTTAACAGGAGTATCTCTAGAAGAATTATGCCATTGAGTCTTAGAATATTTTTACAATTTAATTATATATCTCTATCAGGGTGACACTCAAGAAAAAGAATTTTTAAATTTTTTTTTTTATAAATGCTTTTAATTATTTGAAAATATCCTGTTGACTTTGTTTGCCCAAGCAGTTGTCTCTCAAAACCATTCAAGTAGGGCTTTTACCCAGCTTCCAAATAACTCATCACTTGAAAAGCAAAAAAAGCCAAAAATAAAATAATGTCTGAATCAAACACAAACATGCATAAGCACAGACACACAATATGCTTATTTATCACAGCAGGTATTCTCACTAGTGTCATATATAAGACTAACAGATATATTCCTGTGTTTGTACATGCGTGCAATGCAACAGACACACTATAAGAACAATATATCTAAAAGCTGGAAGTATTTCTACATGCTCTTCCTGTAGAAACCACAACATTTTCATGAGTATCTTAGAAATCATGTATATTTAAATTAAGAAGCACATTAAGAAAACTGATGAGGACATGGAATTTGAAGTACAATTTCAACAACCTGTCTGGTAGTCTTTATTTTATATTTTAAGGAAGTAATAATTTCTGTCATATGCTGAAGATAAATGGATGTGGGAAAATGTCAGGTTTTTGTCTTTATATTTAAATTTGATAACAAAAGACCTATGAACTGGCAATTATTGATACTAATAACTAGTAGATGGATCTTTTTTAATTTACAGGTTTGGACTTTTCTTGGTAGGAACAAGATCACAATTTTAAATTGATTTCCATAAATTTAATTTTATTAATAAGAAAAAAATTTATCTCTAATTAAAGTAGATGAAAACTGCTTATCATTATCCAATTCCTGATTTAAATCCTTGTGTTTTCTGCCTACTGTTTGAAGAGTCTCTCTAGTTAAAAATTGTTCTTTTGGTCTGAAAATATGTGGCATATGACACAAAGCTCTAGTTTATCAACTGTCATGGTTTCAGTACTTTAATAATCTGCAAATATTGGGTAGAAACATTTCTCACGAAGAGATGAATTCCAGTGTCTCCAGAGCTGAATGACATCATGTTCTGGGGGGTGAGCAGGCCAAAGGGCTGGCAGACCAAAGTTTGTCTCTGTCACCTGCACCCTGGGCACCAGAAGCACCAGGAAGATGCTTCAGCCATACATGCAGGTGTGCCCAGAGACCTGCATGCTTTTAGCTCCATCAGTACCAGCAAACAAACAAGGCCAAGGCGTCCTTATTTCTGCTGCTGACTGGCAGGGAAACCTTATGGCTGAAGTGTCTGTCCCATGGCAGGAGGCCTCACCCTGACTGCCAGTAAATAGAACCTTGCTTTGACTCTGTCATCAGCCATGCCTGGTCTTCACCAGAGAGTAGACAAAAAGAGAAGAATATCAGGGTTTGTGTACATTATTCAGATCTACTTTACCAGTACAAGCAAAGCCTTTTTTAAACAATTTCTTTCCTGAGATTTCCACTGAGATCAAGGACATTACCACACCAGAAGTCCAGGTAAATATGGGACAGGGTGTGACTAGTGATGTCTCCTGGGTGTCACCTGACTCTTGCTTTGAGAAACTAATTAATTTGCCTTATAGGACACAGATATAAGAGTCTGACAACACCTATGCCTCTGCTTTGAGGGAAATGCTTCCAAAGATAATAAGAACATAAATGTGTCACCTCAATTCATGCAGACATTGTGCATCTTTGCAGGTATCCAGGCAGAAGGGAGGCTAGGTCCACAGCCCAGTAACATTCCCTGGCAAGTCTCCCTTCAACTCCTTAAGGTTTGAGTCATACTCAAAGTTGTGGAGTAGAGATATATATTGTTGTCCTGGTTCCAGCCAAGATAGGGATAATTCTTTGCAGCAGCTGGGAAGGAACATGGCCAGGACTCAAGGTTGTTCTATACCATTGCTGGGACTGGAGGCAGGGACTCTCTTCCAGGTATAAGGGGTTCCTTCTGGATGAGAAAACATGGTGGAGGGATGTGTCCAGTATTTTTTATTATCAGGGGTGTTTGTCCATGTGAACAATTTATTTTCTTACATCTTTTATTATTAGTATTGTTGCTGTTACTGTTAAGTTTCTTATCTCATTGCTGTTCCAAGTAAACTGTTCTTATCCCAACCCATGATATTTGCCTTCTGTACCTGTGGTTGGAGGGGACATGGGGAGCAGTGGGGGCACTGGGCAGGGACTGAATTCCTAAGTCATGACAATGGTCTAGACAGGAAAACTGCTCACCTGTGGAGCAGTGTGGATCTTCACACTGCTCACTGAGATAAGCCCATGGTTTATGCCAAACCCCTAAAATGCTTTTGGGCATCATTGCTAGTTTTTCCTTGCTCAAAACAGTGTTAGGGATCACATTAACATTAAATAGGACAGGTGCCAGGGACCTTGTGCTTAATCATGGACTTGTAGACTTCACTATTACAGACAGTTGAAGTGGGTACCACCAGGAGTAGAAAGAGAAGAAGCTTGATTGCAGAGGAATGTGTTCTCCCTTTAATTCTAATGATTCCTGGCTATTTTTATGTACAGTAGTTAGTTTTCAGACTGATGAGAAAGAGTCTCATTTGTGCAGATGGGAAATGTTTATTATGCTAATAGTGTTCTGCATTGTTAGAGGAGATTATTAGACAGAGATGTTAGAAATGCCTCTAGTGGAATTAAGTAGGTGACAAGGTAAAACGAAGAGATAAATGACAACAGTGATTAGGAAATGGATTGTGCTGAATACATCAGTGCAAAGAAAGAAGGGAAAGGGACTACTTTTAAAACAAATTGTTTAATCAATGAGATATCAATTAAAAACATAGAAAAAGATAGTTTATCTGAATGACAGTAGACACTGCTTGTGAGATTACATGTGATGTTTAATCTGGAGAAACCTGAGAGAATTGTCAAAATGATCAGCAAGGAGGAAAAGCAGAACATTGGAAAGTAAAGAAGCTATAGACTTGTGTCTAGGTTTGTGTTTTATAACTAATATATTCCATCAAATAGGTATATATATATGGACAACTACATATTTAACATGAAATTTACTGAAATGTGCTATTCATCTTCCCTGAACTTGAAATACACCAAGAAAATCAAATTTTACAGATAGTCCTACAGGCTGTCTGGTTACACCAGTCTCTCCTAATGCCTAAAGAACTGCTGCTGTTTGGCATGTTGCTTCTATACCTACTTCCATTGTTTCAGCTGAAGATGGGATTTGTGACTCCAATCTGAAAAATAGACATTTGTCTTTGTTTCTGAAGTAAGACATGTCAATAGCCTAACTGTGCTGTAAATTTTCACTATGTGCTTGATGGAAATCAATGCTCATTTATAAAGTGCTACTGCAGCACTGAAGTTTGATATGACAGAACCAATCATGATAAATAAATGATTCCAGGAATATGGCTTTTTCCTTGTTTCCTTGTTTTGATCAGCAGTGAATCAATCCTGCCAATATATTGATTATTCTTAATTATTCAGTATGGGTAAAAGCTTTCCTTGTTGTGTCAATTACCATCACACAGCATGTTCAAACATTGATCATTTTGGCTGTTCACACTTGCAGTGTGTGACAGATCGCTGAAGTTCATCATATGCCTGAAACTTCTATGAGAGGCAGGAGAATGAAGAACAGCAAATAGTTACAGTCATTAGCTGATAACAATTGTACTTGCTTGCATTCAAACTTTCCTGCTTTTTTACCTGGTAGGATAAGGATTTCTTTTTTCACCCTTGGTATTGAGTATATGTTAAACAGAGAATTCTGCTGGGACAAAGGTTGCTCCTTTCAGATTAATTGTGAATAACATCCGTGGCTTCCTAGGAGAAACAATCATGAATACAAACATTTACTGACCAGAAAACCTGTGTTGACTAACATTAAAATAGGTTCCTGTGTTTTGTTTGGAATGGGCACATGTGAGGTACCTGTTTGTGATTTCCAGAACAACTGCAGAACCTAATAATGCACCATCCAGCTTTCCTTTCTTCTATTTTGATTGTGTTAATAGAGGACCAGGTTCTCTGGTCTACCTAGCCAAAATGGGGCACCCCTAAATGCATGGGTTGCAGTTGATATGCACATTGTTGCCATACCTGAGTGCCTCACAAACTTCAAATTCTCTGAGAGGAGCAAGTAAAATATCTCCTTTCACAGACAGAAAAGTAGAGCTAAGAAATGCCCCATAACTTGTCTAATGTCACATAAGAAGACTGCAGTTGAACAGGGAACAAAACAAATCTTCTGGATTGTGGACACTCAACAACCTGTGGACACTTAAACCCTTTCAGGTTGATAATACACCTGAAGATGCACTCAAGAGATACTTGAGCTATGAAGCACATCAATAAGGTCATCTTCCATGAAGGAGTGTCCAGAATACAGAATGTGTGCTCAGCTTTTTGGTGCTTGATAGGAGGAGAAGAGGAGAAGGAAAGGCTGTTTCATTCATACTGAAATGAAGCTCAGAACAGATTGTGTATGGATGTGATTTTTCATGATGGTGCAGATGTGAACTGGTGTAAGCAAGGAGGAATCACCTGTGTCCTGTTATGGTAAGTTCATTATTCCTCTCATTTCTGACACTGAAGATCAGGCAAGAAAAACTCATTGGGTGTCCCAGCAGGAAGGGATGGGCTCTCTCTCTGATGGGAAGACAGTAAGAGACATTTCTTTCAGAGTGGGAAGCTCCTATTTTAAACACCATCAGTTTTGATGAGACTGCTTAGTGATGATGGACTGTTTCTTGTTGTCAGAAGTAAAAACATTTAACATGAGGGCCTACACAGCCTATACATGAGCAGCTATTCTTTTGTGTCTCCCTATAGAAAGATTGGAGCAAGGTGATTTTTACTTCAGGCCACACCAATGAGGAGGAGCAAAGTTACACTGTGGAGAATATTTCTGTACCAGAAGTGTCTTCATGAATCCAATTTGCATCTGATGATGCAAATTTTTTTGCAATACAATAATTTAATGTCTTGTTTTCCCAACAGCCTTACAAGAAAACTTCTAAGTTGAGAATAGACATAGACACAATGTCCTCTTTTTGCAAGTCAGGCTGTTCCCACACTGTCACAAAAGCATTGTCACAGGCTAAACCTCCAACTGTGACTCTGACCTCTGTCCTTCCTGGACAGTAAAAGCATCAGTCAATACTTGAGACCCCTGCAAACAATGGGCTTTGGTGAGAGTACCCTAAAGCCCCTAAAACTTCAAAAATCTGGTCACTGGGGAAAAAAGAAGGCATCCCTGGCTGAATTGCTGCACAATATGAGTGTCAAAAATAACCACTTAGCCTATTTCTTCTGTAAATAAGGTGACTGTGAGGTTGATAAAATGTTGACTCAGTCACTTCATTTTCCTGGATCTCTCCCTGGCTTCAGATTTACATACAGCACAGACAGAAGATCTTTTGGGGAAATACAGATTTTTCAAAGATTTTGGGATTCTTATCAGGGAAAACTAACATAACATTTTGGGATTAAGAAATCTGAATTGGAGCTGCAGCATTTGATTCTGTACAGGTCTTACTTTTGTTTATGTTCAAGTGACCTGCCAAGTCACCTGCTTAAAGTTTTGTTTTGGATATTTTGGAATCTGGAGATTTCTGGTAGAAAATCGAACATGAGAAATACAGGCTACTGCTGTAAGTAGTCCAGGTAATGCCAATTCTTAAATGGAGCAAAAATGTACCATGATGATTCAGTTCAACAAACTGAAGTTAAAAATTGCAGTAAAGTAATATTTTTGTATTGTATTTTAAGTTTTCAAAATTATGCCTTTTCCATTCCCTTAAAGAGCAGTTTTTATAATTTGCATCCATCACAGGAAGATAAATGTTCCACAGAAGAAAAATTCCCATTTCTATTTGTCAGTTGCAGACCTGGCAACAATTCTGTGTACTTTTTGACTTTTCTGGATTAATTTATTGCATTTTAAAATGAAACAGTCAGCCTGATTAAACTCTACTTAATAGAACAAACCAGCATGCATAGAAAATGTCTGAAAATATTTATCTGAATTATTGTATTTTTTAATAGGTCTTGACATTGGCTGGCAAAGAGTAGATGTATTGTGTTTACTTGGTTAGCCAAATGCTTACTTTCCCACTAGATAAAGAGGAGATGACACTGGTTCTCTAGAGCAAGTGGTGAATTAGAGTGGGGGCTGAGTTGTCCTGAGAGGGGGACCACAGAATCCCTTAGTGCAATTACAAACCTAATTACATGCTCTTCTCCTATGTTCAATCAATATATGCATGGAACAGATATTAGCACTTGCAAGTATTCTATTCTGCTGGTGATTTTTTCAGTGCCTCCAGAAAAGCTCAAAGTAACCACACTCCTAATCCAGCTGTCTCAGAGCCTTCACATGGATGAACAATTCCAGATTGCCATCTGCCTAAAATTGAATATAGAGCTGCTAGTCTCTTCTAGTAAAACTCTGCAGACATATTTCTGTATTTTCACTCTCCTTTGGGATGATCAGGGAGCTTATAAATTTTTTTTGGTGGAGAACAGAAGGAGAAAAAAACAAGGCATGAGGTAAGGGATTTTTTGTTCAAATCCCTGCTCTGAAAAGCACATTGTGACTGAAAAAAACATTGCTTTGGGAATTAGTAAAAGGTAATTCATGAGCCAGCGTGAACATGTTGCTTTCCTGCTTCATTCCATGCCAGCTCCCTAGGACTTCAAAGTTTGAATCAAAGTTTCTGCCGTCTGTTAAAATTTTCTGTGAGTTGTTTTTCTCTTTTTGAAGGTTTACATCTCTTCCATGGTAATCAGAGAATCTGGTAGGTACTTTCCACCAGAGAAGCTGCTCCTGCCTAAAAACAAGCTGGTGAACAATTACTTGTCCCCAAATATTAGTTCCTGTTCCCTAAAAGAGCCCTGCTGAGACTTCCACAACAAAATAATTTTGTAGGGTACACGGTATGACTTCACCAAAAGAAACTTCCACTTAGACAACTCTTCAAAAAAGTTAAAAAAATTAAAAGTTAAAGACTGTGAATACGTCCTAAGTTTAGTGTTCAGAAAGATTTATTACTGGTTTCAGTGTGTATATTTAAAGTCAGACTGGTATGTGTGTTTAAAGTAGTAAGGCAGACATCAGAAAGTTAACAATTTAATAACAGGTTGCCTAAGAATGCCAGAGTTTTTACTGTGATCTGAAGGTAATTGACAGCTATTATTCTTCACTTAGGAGCAATGGCCCACCCCAGTAGCAATGAACAGACAAATCACAAAGTATCATGTTCCTTCTTGATTGAACAACTTCAGGGGCCCATGGTTAACTGCATGGCCTCTTGTTCAGCTGCAAGAGTGTCTTTTTATTTGTTTGAGGAAGTGCCCAATTGAATATGAAGGTGAAAGAGAGGCCATTTCTCTTTTCTTTTTTTTTTTCTTTCCCTTTCCCCCTCAGCCTCAGAAAGGTCAGGAGCCTGCTTCATCAGTCATGCTTAATCAGCTGATGAAAACACTGCTGATGCATGAGGTTGTGGCTCCTCTATTTTAAGCATAAATCTAAATGGAAGAATCATTCTGTAATGTGTTACTTCCTGAAATGTGGAGCTGCTCTTTTAGGAGTCTGCTGCAGGCTTTTGGTAGCATGGGTGTACAGTGTTTCTGGAGCTCTCTCTCCCAGGGCACCACGCTTTTGTTGGGTGATATATGTGACAGCTTCCCAATTGCATATGATAAGGCATGTCGCCTCAGACTCCAGCAAAAGGCTGCAACAAAAGGACTAGACGTCCCAACTGGAATGTGAAACAAGTCATCATGACTGCAGTTAACAGGATGCTGCTGACTGAGGAACAAAGATGGGAGTACATTGCAATTGCCAAAATGAAATTGCTTGTTCCCCTCCAACCCATCATACTTCTGATTTGAAGTGTTTGTGGAACAGTTGAAAAATGCTGTATATCTAGTTAAGGTTGGCAAGAGATGTGCAATCATTGGTCTAGAGAGGGAGATAGAATTATGCAATATTAGGACAAGTGGTCCTTTGTCCTGGCTGGTGAATCTGGCTCAACATGCTGAGAGACAGATACTGTGCCACACCTTGTCAGAAGGGCACACATCTTTAAAAGCCCTTCTGAAATCATTGTGGTAAAGGATGTCTTTTCACTAGAAACCTGACATGTCCTAGTTCTTGGTCTTTAGATATGGCATATTTTGTATATGCATACATTCCTGGAAGACCAAAGTATTTTCCTCAGGAAGAAGACCCTACAAAGAAAAAGCTGCAGCATGACAAGATGCAGTGCCTTTTCTACTGTCATTAAAACACACTCAGAAAGCAAAACGGTTATGAGTTGCAACATAGAAATATGAAGTCCACGATAGTCATAGATACTGCATTTTGTTACAGGATGGAAGAAAAGAATACTCAGCCTCACAAAAAATTAAAGTAGTCTACAGAACTTCTCCTTTTTAATGAGCTTAATCTCCCAGAAACACATGGTTGGAAAAAAAGAAAAAAAAGAAACCAATACATAGGAACTTTGTGTAGGCTCAGAAATTGAGAGGCCTTGATGTGGTCTGTGTCATTTATTCTGACAGGAAAATGTTTGCTACAGAAATAGCTGGATTTCATAAAAGTTTTCTCCCCTAGGTTGATGTGCAATTAAATGGTTCATCGTTGTATTAATGTGTGAATCAAATTTTTGAAGTCCAGCACTAAGAAAGAGAGAACTGCAACAAAGAACCTTCACATCTAACCTCTACCCCTGCAAGTGAATGTGCAGGCAATAGATGTATTAGATGTATGGAGCATTCATCAGCTATCCCCTGGCATACAGAGAATTCAAGGTCCTTGTGCTTGCTGGAATACTGCCAGTACTTTCCTCTTTTCTTGAACCTGGAAATGCTAGCTTGAGCAGAACATACATGGTGCACCTTCAGAGAAGCTGCAGAGCATTTAAATAGACAAACACTGCAGATGGGCATTATGGCTCTAATGGCTCTAATGCAGATTTTCCAAACACACAATCTACAACTTCAAGGAGTCATAGGCAGTTCTCATTTCTGGAGCTAAGCCAGAAGCTCTTTTTGCAACTACATGCAGAGTTGCAGCTGGAAAGCACTAGGGAACTGGTATCCTAGTGACAAAATGCAGTTCTGCATGTTACAGCAATGTCCCAAGATTGAGTGCTGTGTTCTCCTGTGCATGATTCATGTTGCTTGTTCTCCACCTACTGGTGGCGTTTTTAAGGCTTAGAAGCCCTAATGCCCCTCCTATAAGCACTGTGGAGGTTACCATTACTTAACCCCATAAAAATATGCAATCAGCTAATTGGAAAATTCTAGTTAAGCCTGTGCTCATGGTGCATACATCCATTTATGAAAGGCATTTGTCTTTATGACCAGCCTGCTTGCCACTGGAGAGCAGCAATGGGTTTGGACAAGCTTTCCTTTCCCAGCCAGTGGAGCATGATGGCCCTGGATGACTCTGTTGATGGTTGGCTTGTTGAAGGCCAGTTTTCAAATGCAGACACCCATGGTTCCTTAGTTTCAGCTGCCTATTTGTTCATGTTCCCCACTCTCAATAATCACCATTTCAGAAAGAAAATGAACAGGGGTGAACACAATTATCATTAGGAAAAACAATGACAATTAAATATAATTAATAAACACTCCTATTACAGGGCATATGCATGCTGTGTGTCTAAACTGGACTGAGTCTAAAAATTAGTACACCTCATTACCCAAATGATTTGGAATTACACAACACAACTTCCACTATTAATACAACTTAAAGAAATCCTCCATTTTTTCTCATGTATATCTGTTTCCAGAAAATTATGGTTTTTTTAGTCAAAGAGTATTAGAATGAACATTGCTAATCACATCAGTCCAGATGGTTGGCTCTCTTCTTGCCAAGTGGAAGTATTGTAACCTATTTAATGTGCAATTTACATAAGCTCCATGTTAATAAAGATCCATGAGTTTGTGGACTTTTTGTCTACTCTTTTTCTATGTCACGGGTTCAGCCCACAGAGGCAGAGCATAGTGCTCATGGCTGCCACTGGTGCTGGCTGCTGAAGGCAGAGCTGCCCAGTACATTGCCCCCAACCTTTTGTCCCTGTCTTCTCACAGCAGTATGAGATCCTATAATTGATCATTATCCACTTTTGAAGTTAAAAGTACAGTTAGGAGCATATATGCCAAAACCACATAAATCTGTGGTAAAGGCTGGAGTGAAACAAATCTCAAAATAAAATTATCCTGTTACTGTGTGCATTCAGCCTGCATTCTCGCACCAGCTGGAATGTATTAGTACTGTTTTGTGTTTATGGGCTTTTCATCTAAACCTTACACAATTTAATTTTCTCTGGAAATTTACTAACTTTGAGGCTACTGTGCACCCTGCTCTCCAGTCCAACCGGCATTTTTTGTGTGGCAGGTCACACTATGCTGGCGATCACAACATATTTTTCTGATGGGTAGAATTATGTGCTTATAAATTCCTGTTGGTATCTCTGTAACCCATATGAGAAAAGTCTTTGTTGCTGAGAGCACATCTCCAGTAGGTTTGGCAGGTCATACACTTTTCTGTTATCCAACTGTAATGTGGTAAGAAATCATAAAACCAAAGATCATCTAACATTAAATCATTAAATCATTAAATCATGGTCTTGGCTGTCCATCCCCCCACCCCCCACCCTTTTTCTGGATCCGTATATACCTACGGAAGGCAGATAAAACTTTTTTTCAAGTCACTCTAAGAGTACTTGTGCTATAAAGAGCTTCTTGAGTATACAAATGAGACAGAAACCAGCTGAAGATTGGAAGCAGGCAAAATTGTTTCCAAGGCCATATAGAAGTTTAAAGGCAGAATTGCACAGATCATTCTGCAAGGCTGTTCTACCAACAATAGTGGTAAAATCTGACCAAAATCTGAAAAGGAGACCACCTGTATCTGAATATTTTGTACTTTGGTATGCTGTTGGACTATATGGGCTTGTTTTGTTAAAAGCACTAGAACCTCATTAATTATTCATTTCATGCTTAATACTTCAATATTCAATTTGACAATTACATTTCAAAATGTATTAAAGACTATTGGGAGTATTCCCATTGGTATGGGTATAATGGTGGAGGGTGCCCATCTAAGTCTCTTCTGTGTATAGAGCACAATAAGATGCTGAAGGCTTAATGGTTTTTGATTTTGAATTCGGTCTTTGATGCAGCTGGGAAAAGGTTGAAGCTAATGAGATTAAAGATCAGATGCACCAGGATGGATTTGGCTCAGTCAAGAATTTCTCCTAAGCTGACTACAAAACAAAATACTTTCTGGAGAAACATCACACAGCCCAGAGTTATCTGAATATGCTGTTCTTAATGTTTTTCCTTGCCATTTCAGAGAAGCACAACATATTCCATCTCTGAAACTTCAGATATCTTTGTGATGTCTTATTCCTCTACCTTTAACTAACAGGTCATCAACTTCCCTGGGAGTGTGAGCATGCAAACCTGTGTTTTATGTGACCAAAGGAGAAGTATGCTCCTCTCTTCTCCACACAGGGACAGTTTTAAGAAAAGTCTCTATCCCCAAGATGGTGCAGCCTATTCACTGCTGATGTTCTGGCACTTGAAAAACAATCAAAGACATCTGTGAGAGAAGGGGGAGATTACTCCAAAAACCCACTTGTATTAGTGGTAGGACAGGGCATCAGACAATCTCTTACCACATTACACCATAATATTAAGGAGAGCTACGCTGTACCCTCAGTTGATGCTTCCCCTGGATAGGCCCAAGATTTCAATCATGTAATTTTAAATATCCAAATGGCACAATGTAATCTGTAATAATCAGATTCATATCCCAGAATTAGAAAACAGGAAGAAAATCAGGCAAATTAAAATAAAGAGAAATAAAAATTCCTTTGACTGACACGGCTATGTAATCTTTGGTTTTAAGTAGGGCTTGCATATACACCAAGTGGTCTTTTTAATGCTTTTCAGCTGCTGGAGATTTAAACTGAAATTTTTATAATAACTTGCGTGTTTGTGTGTGTTCAGTATATGTATGCACAGGATGGGGATTTAAGAGAAAAAATTCTTATAAAGCAAGGACATCCTAGATTATCCATTACCAAGACATTACTACTTATGGGAATATTTAGTAGTTACATGCTAGAAAACATTAAAGTCAAACGATTACTTTGTAGAGGATGTTTTGAACTTGTCCTGTGCACTGTTCTTACACAGAGGTCAAAGTGACATTTTGTCTTTACAGCCAGTAAAATCTGCCCCAAGGGCTGCTCCAAAGGCACAAGATGCTTCTTGCTCTGTGCCCTCTTGTGCCAGGGCTGGCGTGAGTATGTGTTCTGCTTGTGCTTTACCTCAACAAGAGAGGCTCAGCTGGTTTTACTGAGAGTAGGAAAGTTCTGGTTGGGGCTCTCCTGCCTCAGTGTAGCAGCTGCTCTTGCGGGTCCCTCTAAGGGCTGATGGAGCTAGAATAGCTCTTGGTTTTGGACAGAAGGAGGAGAATTGATGACTCTCTGCTGTGTTCCTTTCTGCCTAGTTTTCTATGAGTCCTTGAAAACAAAAACCTCAAATGCTGAGAGAGACTATTTTCAAATATCACTAGTCTCCAAGATCCCAAGAAGAAAAATTCAGGGAGTGTTTTGCTGACAGGAAATTGTCACTTCAATTTCAGATGTTGTCTTGTTTGGTTGTTGTTTTGGTTTTTTTTTTTTTTTTTTTGCTTGTTTCAACTGAAATGTCAAAATATCCTTTACACGTGTATGGGGAAGATATAATTACTCAGGAGTGATTTCTTCTAATCTTTAGAAAACACCCCCATAGTGTTCTATTGGCTGCTTCTAATGCCTCCTGCTGCTTTAACCTCTGTTTTCTTACCAAAGTGTGTGTTTATGGCATTTTAATCAAGTCTCCTTATTAAACGTGTGAGCACCATTTTATGTGAGGTGAAGGCTTGAGTACAATCTACATCAACACCTCACAGAGCCTGGTGATTATACATAACCTACATAACAGCTTTTCTGTTACACTTTTGAATAAGTTCTCACTTCCTAAACCTTGACAAGACAGGCAATCTGCCTTCCCATTAGAATGGGAATGCCCAGTGCCCACCATTACAGTCATCTATTAATGAATGAGGTGACAGCAAACTAAGCTACATTTGCTGGTACCTGCTAGTACCAGCTAAGTCCTCTTTATCTCTTAATATATAGAAATTACTCAACCCCCTCCCCCCCCACCCCCCACCAAATCTGCCCTACTGAGTACATGTGCTTACAAGATTTACAGTGGGGATTAGAAATTGGAAGACATTTTCCTTCCCATTTCACATACACAACCTATTGCCAGGTCAGGATGCATTCCGTCACTTAACACAAGGGAAAGCTCTGGCATGAAAACCAGGATATGTTTTAACCTATTAATCAAGACTGATGTAAACCTATCTTTAGACCTTGTCCAGACAAGAAAGAAAAATCATGTCCAAACAGAAAAAAGTAAAACAATTCTTACCTACTTTATTTCCATGGATCTTTTCCCCCGCCTTTTTTCCTTTTCCTTTTTTTCTCCTTTTTTTTTCCCTAAATGTTTGAGAGCTAGTTGAAGTTTTACTCCTGAAAGATAAATGGGGACCCCTCAAAGGAGTTATTTTAGGTCTGTATTGATTATGAGCATAAAACCAAACAGGTTTTTGTTTTTACTGGATATTATGCCAACAGCTAGAAAGTCTTTTCTTCTACAAAGACTTTTAAAAGGTTTAAGAACTTAAAGGTATCAAAACTTTACCAAAGCAAATCTTCAGTGCTGCACATGGCTGCTGAACTCTAACAAATATCTTACACGGATTACTGAATTGTCGCTTCAGTAACTACTGATTCCTGTTTTGGACATTGAGATTACTTTTATTACCTGTTTCTGGATTTGATCCTGATCTTAAAATTTGTTCTGTTTAAGTGAGCCAAACCACCTTGTTATTGTGATGTTAGAAACTAGTCCATTCATTACTTCAGTATATTGGTGTTGTCATGCAGTCTTACTCACTCTTAAAAATTATTTCTCTAAACAAAGTAGAATCTCATTGCAACCATGTCCTGTTAAACTATTTTCCAATTGAAAAATCAGGTAAATAGAAAGAGAAACATATATCTGTTCCAGTTGCTCCATCTGTTCTATCAGATTCTCCCCTAGAAGATAAGAGCATTGCAACACCAGGATTTATCAACTGCCTCTCAAATTCAAGAAAGCTAATTTTTAACCTGCCCCTTTATAGCCAGCCTCAGGCTTTAAATCTCCCCATATGACCTCAAGTAATAATTACAGCAATTAGTCCTTACCCCTCTGGGATAATTACTAGAGTAAATTGAGCTAACTTTCCTCAAAGTTCCTCTAAAAAGTCATAAGGGAAGAAGGAAAGAAAGAAAGAAAAAGCCCAAACCCCACTAAAGAACTGAGCAAGGGCTGTAGACGCAAGCAGGCAAAAGTAAATGGGAAAAGGAAAAGCAAGACAAGACAATTTTCCACATTCCATTCCTGTGTGCTGCCTCTCTCCCAAGCACCACATATATAACATTCCTTCTTGCAGGCAACAGGCCTCCCTACCCCAGGTGCCATCAAAAATTATGGGAGTGGAAAAAAAAGAAAAGTTCATATCTTAAAAGAAACCCTGTTTTCCATCAAAACAGATTGCTTTAAGGCAGCCATCTGACTGGAAAGAGGAAAAAAAGAATTAAAAGAGTCTTGTGCTCTAAATTTCTATGTAATGCCCAGCCAAAAGAATAACTGAACAGTAATGAGCAGGAACTTGAATTTACGAAACTAAAGGGAGAAATATTGCAGTGGATTAATTTGCTAAAGGGGATTAGATTGAGGTCAACGTAGCCCTCTGTGGTCAGCAGTAACAAAAGCAGAATCAAGCTGAAATTCACTACAATTCCAGAACCAGAAGTAGAAATGCCATATTCAACGATTTCAAAACTTCTCTGTGTGCAGAATCAGTGCAAAACCTAATGATTTCGAATTTCTTTTTAAAAGAAATAGTACAAGCTGTTATTTCATTAAAAGCCTTCTGTTTAAACAACCTTAAAATACTTCTATTTTATTTTACCTTTTCTTTATGTACTGTGCAACATAAAAAAATATTTAAAGTAGACAAATATGAAACCCTCATAGAAGCACACAGAATTGTTTAAATAGTCATAATTTTTGCCACCTCCTTTTTCTTAGTGAGAATGAAATACTGGTTAATTTCAAGTACTTGAGTAGACCCACACGTACACAGAGTATATTCTCCCAATAATATTAAATCCAGCTCTGCTTCAGAACTTTGTTGTCCACTGCTACTTTACTGCAAATCTGTAAGTTCTCTAAATCTAGCAAGAAATACAATGAAAGTAGTTTATATAAAACAATTATTTTCCCTGTGAAGGAGAAAAATAATTGATAAAAGAATCTTGAAATTATTTCTTGTAACTTGTCTAATTGTATAATGTCCTAATTCATTCTGAATTTCTTCTTTCAGTGGGGAAATCCTGGTGTCTCCTATTACTACCCTCATTTTCTTAAGAAATATGTCGAGTCTGTGTTCTGATTAACAAATATAAATATAGCCACTGACCAATTGCTCACCTTTCCACAGCTGCATGGTTTTGGAACAATCACAATGAAGGAGAGAAACTAGTGCTATAAAATACTGGAATTCTGTATTGCTAAAAAAAGAAGGCTAAGAAACACCTAAATCCTCACATAATGCACTCCGCACATATGGTTAATGCAGTGTGAATTCAAATGAAATGTAGAAGTCTAAATCAGGGAGAGCAGATCATGGCTGATATCAGACACTGCAGGCATATTTATATTTTCTTCAATACTTCCTCAGAGATCAGGGAGCACAGCTGACATACATTCAAATGAGGTAATTTCCGTATCCTTGAAGTCAGTGTGACATGCACTTGGTCACTTCAGCTGCCTGAAGTGATTTACATAAGAGCTACCAGCTTCATTAAACAGAGTAAGATATAAAACCTCATGCACGTTTGAGCATTTGCACCTTTCTCACTACTGCTATAAAATATAAATGGTAGAACTTTAGGGCAGCATTTAAAGCTTCAGACAAATATAAATGAATCTGTCCAGTGTAGAAGTACCAAGGATACAGCCAGAAGGGCCAACAAAAAATAAGCATAAGTTCCGAAATATACTAATGAGATAATATCTAGCCAAGTTTACAATTCTGCTTCAGAAATTAAAATTATTCCATTTTATTTATTTATATTATGTTTCTTTTGTATCTGGGTCAAGGGGAAATGCCCTGCATTGCAGACAAATCCTAATGAGAATGCACTCTTATGACATTACATTAAAGCTATTTTGGTGTTTGAAAAACAGTCAAGTCCTTCTGTGAAGGTGCAAAAAATGTTAAAAATGTATAAATTGAAGGAGGTAATAGGGTACATGGTGGCACTGCTAAGCTGAGTGAGTGTGGGTACATGTCACATACCCGTGTGGGTGTGAAGAAGACTATATGTGGGAGGACATGGGAAGAATTTGACTTCTGTAAGGGGATTAAAACTTAACATCCCATCTAGGAAAAAATTTTTTATCTTCAAATCTAAAAATGAGGGCTTGAAATAAAGTCTGTACATCACCTCTGTAAATCTGATTATTTTGCAACACAAACTTTTAGTTTTCATTGTCAGAGAACTCAGAGTTAATATTAAGGGAAGTAATGTGTAAAATCTCAGGGACATGCTGAGTTCTCAAAATTAAATGTATCTTGAAAACACCAAAAGTATAAACTTTGCTACTTGTTTCCAAGGACATTTCTTACCTTTTATATTAAAAAAGTATGGTTTTGATCAGTCCTGAAGGCAAAGAGTCTGACTGCAGGCAAGTAAGTGTATTTATGCATGAGAGTTCAAAGGAGGATTCTGCCTAGCAAACACCCTTCCTAAAGACAGTATCTTCACCCGAGGTTGTGAAGCTGGGAATATAATTGTATTTCTCATCTGTACTTCCCTATGTTAAAGCAATGTGGATTTTAACATACCTAGAGAAGAGTGTGGGTAAGTGGAGAAATTCTGGGAGGGAATGTGTCAGATCTCTAGCTACACACAGTGCTAACACATGCTTGGACTCCCACTCTCCTCATTCTCCTCTTTACATCACCTGCCTGCTAAGTTGAACATCTTGGAGGTGGTGAGACTGTTTTCCCAGCTCTGGGAGAAAACAGAAAAAGTGTAAATGGGGCAGCTGATAGAAGGGAAGTTAGGATTTTAGCTTAGGACATAACTTCTGCATTTGATTTACAACATTCTGAAACAAATTATGCAGATACTGCCAACTCCTCTCCCAAGCACAAGGAAGATTTACAACATATTGGACTATAGATAACCCACTAAGATATTCCCCAGCTGAGCCTGACTTTTGTTGCCTACACAATGAACATTCCTGGGTTTTGCATGTATAATTTCTTAGAATTTGTTCAGTTTGATATGGTGAGCAATCTCCAAATACTGAGTCTTCTGACATCAGTAGTAATTGCAAGGTCTTAGCACCTTTTAAAACATGGGTAAAAGTAATGTAGGTGATCACTGAAACTATAATACTGGATCAGGCATTGAGTCATTTTACCAAAACTTCTGTATTTGAAAGCAATTGCTTCTAAGTACACTCCAAGACATTTACAGACAGAATATAGTATGTGCTATATTAAGGCCTTCTCATAAATTTTAAAGATTATATAAGGTTCTGAAGAAGTAATTAGCTATGATTTTAATAATTGCACTCATTGTCCTAGCTCTAGATTCTTGCCATCCATGTAAACATATATTTTTCCTTTGAGTCTTAGCACTCGCAAACTTCAACTATTTACAAACATTGAGAAGTAGGTCACTCCCACTTCTTCAGATCCTGAAGCTGAAATGAAGTATAAACATAAATGCATTCATGTTGAGTCAAATTTTGTTCTTGCATGGGACTGAAGCTTCAATAGCATATGCATAAAAAGCTATAGACAGAAATGGCTGGAGAGATATCTACTACCAGACCACTATTAATCTATCCTTTTCTTATTGTCCTTTCCACTTTGTAGTCCTTAAGACATTTTAATTTTTTTATCTATTTCCCCTTCCATATAACTACTCTTGCTTAGCAAATTTCTTTCCTGTTCACTAGCTAATTCTTTTTCAGTAACTAATAATTTCTGTCTTTAGTAATACAATATTCCCATATAATCACCCTTAAATGGGATTTTTATAATACTGGCCTCTCCTGGATCATTTCTTTCTTTGGGAATTTGAAAATTACTAAAAAATTATAGTTATTTTAAAGTATGAACACAATAGAAGAATAAAAAATTGTTTCCCATTATAAAAGTAACATAGCTGTAACATTTTTTGTGGCAGTAAAATATAAGTGAGTAGAGCTCAGGGTAGGTTTCTGAAGTAGTAAGATCCCCATGTCTCATATGAGATATACTTGATTGTTTTAAATTCTGATATTAATCTGACAAAACATATGGAGTCTCATTTTGCTCCCTTTTTATTCAAAACAGTGAGAAATACTTTGCAGTAGAATTTCTCAAGTTTATTTTGGATTGTCCCTTTAGGATGGGAGAAGAAGTGATATATATATTTAAGTGTTATACATTTAAGAGAAGTGGTATACATCTAAAATCTTGAAATATTTACAACTCCTTTAATGAAATATATCTGAGTTTTGTCCCTTATTGTCCTCAGCTGACAGACTGTCACACCAATACAATGTGAAATGTTTCATGATTAAGAGGTAATGCAAAGTTGATTCAGGCTGCAGAGGGAGTCCCAGGGAATGTGTGCCCTAGTTAGCTGTGCTATTAGGGGAGGCCTGTGGTCACTTCTGTATCCCCATGATGGATGTTCACCTATGCATAGTTTAAAAGCTTCTGAAGTATTAGTGGCAGCCCTATGTAGACAGATAGGAGCAGCCTCCCATTCACAAGCAGCAGTTCTTTTGGGAATTTCAACTACCCTGATATCTGTTGGAGGGAAAGTTCAGCAGGGAATAAGCAAGCCCCATATCTAAGCCTGTGGGTGGCATCTCTAAGCACGTGGAGGAAAATAAGGTCATCAGGAGCAGTTAACTCAGGTTCATAAAGGGAAATCATGCTTAACCAATCTGGTAGCCTTCTGTGATGGAATGACTGGCTGAGTAGATGAAGAAAGTATAGAGAAAGTTGTTCACTTTGACTACAGCAAGGCTTTTGACATTGTCTCCCATAACAGACATAGAAAAGCTCAGGAAACATGCATTAGATGAATGGACAGTGAGTGGCAGAGCACAGAGGGTTGTGGCCTGAGGTACAGAGCATAGTTAGAGGCCTGCAGCTAACAGTGTTCCACAGGTGTCAGTGCTAGGTCAAGTTGGAAAGGGGGACAGAGTACATCCTCAGCAAATTTGCTGATGATACACAACCGGGAGGAGTGGCTGATACACAAGAAGGCTGTACTACCATTCAGCATGACCTGGACAGGATGTGGACTTGGGCAGAGGGGAGCTGATAAAGCTCAGCAAAGGCAAATGCAAAGTCTTGCAGCTTTCCACCTGGTGAGGAAAAACTCCAGCCTTCAGTACAGGCTAGGGTTAAACTGCTGGGAAGCAGCACTGCAGAGAAGTTCTTGGGGGTCATGCAAGACAACAATTTGTCCATGAGTGTCTTTGTGTCCAAGAAGACCAAAGGTATCTTGGAGTGCATTGGGAAAAGCGTTGCCAGTAGGTACAGGAGGTGATCCTGCCCCTCTACTCAGCCCTGGTGAGGCCACATCTGGAGTATTGTGTACAGTTCTGGGATTCCCATTTCAAGAAAGAAAAAAACCTGGGATGGGTCCAGAGAAGGGCTGTGAAGATAATTAGGGGACTGGAGCATCTGTCTTATGAGGCAAGGCTGAGACTGCCTGTTTAGCCTGGAGAAGACATGACTGAGAGGGGATTTTATCCAGGCATACAAATATTGAAGGGTGGGTATCAAGCGTATGAACAAGACTCTTTTCAGTGATGATTAGTCAGAACAAAGGGCAATGGATGCAAATGGATACACAGGAAGATCCATCTGAATATAAGGAAAAACTTTACTATGAGGCTGATAGCAGTGGAACAGTCTGCCCAGAGGGGCTGTGGAGTGTCTTTCTCTGGAGATAGTCAAAACACACCAGGATATTATCCTGTGCAATCTGCTCTGAAGGTCTCCAGAGGTACTCTCTGTGATTCTCTACAATTAGGCCCAGGAACTTTTTGCACCTTAATTCATGGACATACATACTCATGCATCTCCCATGAATGCCAATAGGATAAATCATTTGTACCAAAGAGTAATAATGTACCCTTACTTATCTTATTTATCCTTGATTTTCTCATTTTCTATCAGTTTCCTTCAGGCTTAGATGGCTCACAGTTTCCCTTTCCTGTTGGTCTAATAAAGTAATTTCAAGCACTGCAGGTCTGTCTGTGGTAATGACCATGCTAAATGCCATTGTGTGGTTTGGATCTTCACAAATCAGTGCTGCTCGGTTACCTTCTTTCTTTCCTTCGCAAAGGTTATAGGTCTCATAATTAGAGTGGCCCATTGATGAGCACATAGTGACCCAGTTTTCATGCCTTAATGATAGTGATAAGAATAAAATTATAGCTCTTCAGAGCAATCTTTTTTTGATACACTTCTAACTCTACATTGTGTAAAGTTAAAGTGTGATTATTATACCCTTATATGCCAGAAGAATTTCACTTATGAGAGAAATGAGGAAGATTTTGCCCCTTGAGACATTTTAAAACTCTGTTGAAAGAAGAAAACTTAGATGCATAAGCCACCTGGACAAAAGACCTCTTTATTTTCAGTTTCAATCAGCAATAGGATTATTAGCTAGGCTACTAGACAAGTAGGACAACCTTCTCTTAACCAGTGACCCATGTCAACATCTGAACACAGGGCTGTACCTTATAATTTCAATCAGATTTTTGAGTGTGCTTAAACACATATACTTATCTGCCATTCTGAAGTAGTTATATTTTTCTGAATAAGGACCCAATTCTAGCAGTGCAGTCAAAACAACTGCTGTAGGAATAAATGCAAACAATACCAACTTTAATACTTTTAAAATGCGGACACACATATCTACAAGTAAAAAGGGAAAATGGTGGTGACTGATCTATGGGTAGCTAAAAGCAGTGTTGTTGAACCGTCTATGTTGAGTCCTTAAATCACAGAGGAGCAGTTTCTTCTCATAGAAAAGGCTGAATTCCTGTGTGGTTGAGACCACAGGGGTGTCTGTGAGGAGAGGTCAGGAGTGATACACGCCAGACACAGTTGGTTCCAGCTGGCTCCAGCCAGCTCCAATGGCCCTACCAGAGGATGCAGCTGATCCCATCAGCCCCTGCTGGCAAAACAGAATCATAGAATATTTTAGTTTGGAAAATACATCTAAGATCATCCTGACCAGCCATTAATGCAGCTCTGCCAAGTCCACCACTAATTTTCCTCTGGTCATATCTGTTTTACCACAACAGTAACCAGTAAGCCATCTCCCTGTTTTTGTCTCAACCAAGGGGCTTCCTCTTCTTTCAATTTTTTCCATGGTCCTGATGTAAGAGGTGAGGTGGGAAGTGGGCAAGTGGCTGATGGGGAGTTCAGCTCATAGCCAAAGTTAACCCACCAGACTGGGTATAGTTTTTAATGCTATGCCCTTTGCAGTTTCAATACTTGTCATTCTAATTTTAGACTACAATTTTTCCATTGGATGTACTGTGAAATAATACTGTGAATTTGCAAAGCATTAAATGATACATATTCAAAGTTTTATCTAACTTATAGAAAAGCATTACTGAGTGGTCTTTAGTCTCAGAAATTAAGATTAAAAAAAAAAAATAACAACATCAATTAAAATAATCCACATCCCCCCCCGCAAACAAACCAGAAAGGAATGACTCAATTACCAATGAGAAAGAGTGATTGAGACATGATTACTCTTTTTTTTCAAAGTCTTACATGTAAAAATGGAAAAATATTGCCTGCGTAGCAGAAACAGACTCTAGAAATCACTGTAAAGGACTTGAGGATCTGAGGGGACTATTCTGGACAGAGATAAAGTAAAATTTGAATAATCTTAATTTATCTTTGGGCAGTTCTTGATATACAACTTAAAATTCTTTGAAGTTTCTAACGCACTTTAATACATAAAGGAAATAGTCTCTGAACAGACTTCTTTTTTCAGAACATTTATAATTCCTTAGATTCAAATGCCACCCTTTTTACAAGTTTAAACAATAAAATGGAGCATATGAGAGCTTTTTGAATGATATCTTTTGGATATAAAATTAGTCCTTTAAGTTAATTTCACATCTTTCATACTTTTAAACCTTCTAAAAGGACTATCTTCCAAAATTATATTACACAAAACCCCATATTATAAAAATAATTCCCATGAATGTTGGTTTTGAGTTACTACTAAATAGCTTCCAGTACATTAGATTACTTTCTTGCATAACATTGCACTCTGTTATTAGTATTTTTGTTGTTACTGTTAATTTTCTTTTCTCATTTCTGTTTCCAGTAAATTGTTCTTATTTCCACCTATAATCTTCAACTTTTTGTGCCAGTTCTCCTATCCATCCTGTCACAGAGGCTGTGGGGGAAAAGTGAGAGAGCAGAACATGTTCTGGGATATTTCAGTAGCAGCCCTAAATGGGGGAATACCATTCCTAAACCATGACAACATAAAAAAAGTTTCAGAAGTGAAGTAGGATCAGCAGGCCAGAGAGACTGCTGTCATTCTTCTGTCTTCTTTCTAATGAATATCATCCTTTGAGTAAGGTTCTGCAATTTTGGCAGTTGAAAGCCACCTTTCAAGTGAAAAAAGAAGGTGAAAAGATGAGGAGGAAGGGAAATTCCTAGAAATATTCTGTTATTTTTTTGATTTTTTTTCCCAAATATGCCAAAACAATCCATAGACTAAATGCAGCTGCATAGAAGAAACCTTAATCTTCTCAAATGCATACTTATGAAATACATAAATTATGTCCAATCAGAGATACAGCCACTGTTCAACTCCAAGGAATGGATTTCTGTGAGGCTAGCAGAGAAAACATAGAAGTAACACTTGCTACCTTCCAAAAGATATTTTAAGGTCTGCATTACCAATGACTCAATATAATTGAAACTATGGCAGGTTTTAGGTAGCATGACCTAAAATAGAATTTATTGAGTTTGTTTATCTAGTGGATTTAGATAACATTCATTGTAGTTGACTGTGTTGATTTGGCATGGATGAAAAATCATGAAAATAGTGGATTAGATTACCAGTATCTCAGCGGTTACAGGAGAGGGTTACAGAGTAAGAGATAGCTTACTCTGGGATCCATCATGAAAATAAATAAAAATGGGAAGTACTGAAGAAAAAAAATATATTTACTTCATTTTATCTTCCAAAGGTGAATGGGAATAAACATTGGGAACTGTGAATCTTTTTTCTTGATTTATGGAGACGTCCAAATTGGACAATTACATATTCTCCATCGTCGCCGGGGCTTTCTGTTAATGATCACTGAATCAGTGTCTGCACCCTGAAAGGTTATTAAAATAAGCCAAACTGCACATTTATGGAAGTATTCTTGTTATACACTTGTAATGTGTACACAAACTTCTTATGGTAGAAATATGCCTGTTTCAGTACACATTCACAGCACAGATCTGTGCAGGAATTTGGTAGCAAAGCATCAATTAAAATGAAGAGGGTAATTCATCATTACCAATATACATATACAAATATGCTCCCTGCATGTTTGTATATGTGTATTGGTAATGATGAATGAATCACAAATGGTATGCTTCTATGTGTATTTTGGCAATGCAGGAGATGCTCTGCTCCCTGTTCCTACTGCATGTGTGTTTTGGCATGCTGGTTTTCTGCATATTCCTAAATAGAATGTAGATTTGTAATGCTGCACCTGAGTTTGCATGTTCTATTCTTTCATAGCACTAGGTGGGACAAGAATAATTGAAAGGGGAAAAGGGTTATTTTTTTTTTTTTTTTAATTTAATGACATCAGATGTCAGGAGGGAAACTGGTAAAATGTAAAAAAATCTGTTTCACTATTGGGTGAAAACTGCTAAACCAAACTAGGTGTGATTGAAGCTGAAGAAACAAACCAAAATATCTGAAATGTTGCCAAAAAGAAATCCAGAGATGTCAACCCCTGCTAATCCCTCAAAGTCATTGAATCCCTATATATGACATGTAAAGTTGGTTTATAGTTACTTTAAAAGTTTATTTAAAATATCCTTCTCCTAACTGTGTCTGATTCTTCTATTAGCTGCATCAGGATAAACTAAGAATAACTTCTACAAGTAAATGGCCTTAAACTGGTTTGACAGGGAATCTGGCCCACTAAAAACCAGTTCTGCTTTACTCCCTGCCACTCCAGTAACTACTGAATTAAGCAGTGAGAAACATCACCTTCTATTTTAGCCACCTTGTACATGTAAGAGTGAATATGTGGCAAAAGCAAAGTGCTGGCTGTTGGGAGGTCTGGTTTATATTCCAAGATCTACTGCTAAGGGCTAGTTTGTGACTTGGCATGAGTATTTTAACCCCTGTGTTCACACCTTTTTCCTCATTACAAAGTTAGACTGGTATCTCCTCACAGGCATGATAGAAAACCATATATTTCAATAATTGTAAGTTTTGCTTTTAAATTCTTTAATAAATATTCCTATTAAGCAAATATTAATTATGAATCAAGTTTTCTTGAGGCTTAGGATAAGAGCAGGACAAACTTGCTTAAATACAATTTATAATCTTCTTCAAAATCTCAGAATTTTTGTGAGGTCCTAAAAGCTAGTAATATAGTTTTACATTTTTGAGGTGAAATTAATGGGATCAAGACTGACCTTTCCCAAAAAGGAGTAGGGGACCCCTCCTTCTCTGCTGTCCCTTTGTGCTGAGATTCAAAATGCTACACTAGAAATTCAGTCTGTGTCACAATACAGATAGGTTGAAACTTTCGAAAAGCTGTATCTGTGAGAGGGTTTTTTTTAACCCCTCCACATTTTTTCTTTTTAAGCTTGGAGGATTATGAGGAAAAAGTATGTGCAACTTGCTAATAAAAGTACAGAAGTTTTGTGTAGGAGTGGTGTCTCCATTCCAGCTATGTGCCATAATAACAGGGCCATGCTATTCTCTTTTAGGAGAAGTAAGAAGGAATAATGCCCCATTGCTCACTGATGGCTATGTACAATGACAGTAGGCAAAGCCTTTGTCTTCCTTCTTTATTTATGTACATTAGGAGCTCACAAAACTCTGACAACTTCAGGAAATAAAGTCAGTAGGTGCTTGTGGAAGACGTGTCCTTCAGCCTATTTACAATTAAATTATTTCCTTCAGCCTTTTTAAAATTAAATAAAGTTGCAAATGAAAATAAGGCTTTGTAGTGTTTCAAAGTATTATTAGTTAAAAATACATATAAGAGAACATGTCTGGAGAGAAAGTGAATGGTAGCTGGACAAAGCCATTTGCCTGTCTATATTCTTAAAGTCTCCCTCTGTTTAGAACATCTGTATCTTGGCACAAGTTCTCATAACACCATTAATTCCATCTCTTCTCCCTGAAAGGGGTACCCCATGATAGATTTGGCACAGTAGCAAGTATCAGTCACAAATCCTAGCACTGAGATAAAGCAGCAAGAACAGTTCCAGGAAGAAGGCAGTGGGTGTCTCTGAAGATTTGTAACACTCTGATGTTTTAGTCTGGAAAAGGTTCTCTATTTTTCATAAATAGAGAATGTCTCACAAGCTATTATTGTGTAGGTCAGATATTTAATTATCTAACACTCTTGAAAAAAAGTTACCTACCTGTGGGACATTTTTCCTTCACTGAATTGACTCAGTTGCATTGATGTATATTCAGAGCATCTTGCCATCAGGAAACTCAGATTTTACACCAGATAAGAGAGAAATAGGATTTATATGTCTTTGTTGTCTTTGCTGGACACCAAGCAAAAAATAAACCCCTCCAGAAGACCGATATTCCAGGACTCTAGAGCCAGTTACCTGCAGCATCCAGGTGGAATGTGGGAATGTGCTGCTCTGAGGTTGCCCCCATTATTTTGTGTCAAGCATCACAGCCTCATGGTCCACTCTCCTAGTCCAGTAAATTTGTTCTTTCTCCAGCCTTTTACTCCCCCTTGCTATGGCAGAAAAATGAATATGAATTATAGTGGAGGTCTATTTTGCAATCATACAAGGTCCAGCTGAGAGAGGAGATCAGAACAGGGTCTGTGGATAAAGAGAGGTTTTGAATTTCTAAGACTCAGTATCTTCTGTCTAAATCGGAGAGGGTGAAATTATACATCTGTGACATCCTATTTGGCTGCTAAGACATCTCTAAGATTCTTTGCCAAGGCTAGGGCTTTTACAGAAAACACAGCTCCCCACTCCCAGCACTAAAGATAGGGTTTGAATATATCTTTACAAATCTCTAAATTTCATAGTTTGAAAACTTAATCCTAATTGCAAATATAAAGACTGAGACCTATTACAGGAAAAAGATTATCCTATGCTGGCCTACAAGAGGTATTTTACACCATGCTGAAGGTAAGGGATCTGAATCTGTGTCTATGACTATTTCTACATTCTTGTAACAATATTTAATGAAGATAAGGCATGAGGGCAAGCCTTATGAAGTTGTCATGTAAATCAGCTAACTAAACTAACATTTAGTTGAAGTCACAGTTGACCATAACGTGGGAGAAAGATGTAGTGAAGAAATAAATATTCAACATGGAGACAAATAAATGATATGTAACTCTGAACTTATTTTAATTTAATTAAATATAAACAGAATTTTTTTCTAGTAAGACTAATAATTTGAATCAGTGCTTTTTTTGCTTTTCTGATTCTATGGATTGTTTTACGATCAGAAAGGAAATATTATGAAAATAACTTTCAAATATGAGCAGTGATATTTCTTCTATGACCTCCTTAAAAATATTGTATGTATAAAATATAAAATAAGCATGTCTCTAAGACAAGTTTATTTTCTGCAACAGTTGAAGCGCAGAAGAATAAGAAACCCCTGTCTTAACACACTTTGTTTTTTAGGGAACTGAGGTGGGGCTTTAGCACTTCACAGTAACCTCCTCATCAGGAAAAGTATGTCTTCTGTCTGGGCTGTGTCACACCGTATTTGCTTTTGCAGTTGTGCCCTTTGGACCAGGTTCTGCTGCTGGTTACACTCAGTGGTGCTTATAGAAGAGTACAACAGAGGGACAAATTTGGTTCTCTGTTTGTAAGCAGGCACCCAGGGAGTGACACGAGTTGCCTTATTAGGCAGCACAAAAGGAAATGGCGCCGCTTGGCAGCCCTCACGTGTTCCAGCCGCCCGCGTCTGCAGTTGCTCAGGCCTCTTGGGCCTGTGCTTTTTCACTGTAAAACAGCAAGCCCTTGAAAATACAGCGCTGGCTTGGCAACTGACCGCTGCCAGATAACAATTGACACCAGGACTAATTTAGTAATGTGCAGTTTTAGGGAGTGACATTTACTGTATCTCCTGGTGCAACTGATACAAAGCATGCAGCCGTGGCAAGCCCTGCATGGTATTTGCAAAGTGTCAACTTGAAAGAGTCAGGCTGCTCTTATGTCTGCTCTCAGAGGCAATTGCTGCAGCCCATCAAATCAACCTTCATGTAATATAAACAGGGAGACGTTCTCCCGCCATTCAGGGTTGCTATTCTGTGCGGCTGCTGGTTATATCATATGTCAACACATTGTACAGATAATGAAAATGGGGAGTCTGAACTTGTACAGGAGATAAAGGTTTCCCTGGAGAAGCAAAATTACAGTGAATCTGTCAGGCACAGATTAAGGATTTTGCAAAATAATCAGAGAAACAGAAGTTAGCCCTTTTGATATGACTGTTAGCTGTGGTATGACTTACTGTGTAGAATAATTCTGTTAAATTAGTTCATTAATATGTAAGTTATAATGATCTCTGTAAAAAGGACTTTCAGCATAAAATACCGGTAGTCCTTTCAGGAACTCTAGGTGGGTGGGCTGAAAGCTATTGTGATAATGATTGCAGAACTAAAGATTTCACAAAAGAAATTTTCACTTGGATTTTTGAAGTAGATATTTCGAGGTGAGGTATAAATGAGTGTTATCAAATCCTCAGATAAGGATATTATTTTCATAATTTCTTACCTTTCATTGAAAAGGACTGTTAAGCAGTGGAAGGTTTCCAAACAGAACAATAGGGGGGGGGGGGGGTGCAGTTTTACTTTCAGTCATTGACTTTTTGCCAGAGCAAGCAAAATGCTTAGTTTTCAGCAATTCAGTAGTGCTCTTTAATAAAAGCTGTGGCTGTAAGCTATTGCTGTGCTGAGAATAGGATATTTTGTCCTGATATCCCACCACTTCCCTAGCCAGGATCACTGGGAAGCTGTTCTGAGGCTTCCTCAGTCCAATCCTTTGAAAGCCACACACTCTGTATGACTCTCCACTGCAGCAGCCCCCAGGCAGCAATGCAGACAGACAAATGGCATCACAGTTTCCCCTTGGTAACTGCTTCCTTGTTAGCTCTAACCCTTGGGAAGATAATTGATCTTAATATTAAACACCATCAAAACTTGCAGGTCTTTCTCAGAGAGAAGAAACACCTGTCTGGAAAAAAATGTCAAAGTTGTTACAATTACTGCTGGATACTTTCCATGTCATGTATTTTTATGTTTTTTGCTATGCTGTAAAAAGTTCTTTTCAAGCTTAATAACCTATAAAGTAATCACTGATCAATAGCCCCAGAAGTAAAAAGTTTCTGCACAAGGATATTGAAAAAGAGAAGTAAAATTGATGCCAACAATTTCTGTTTAAAATTTCATTTTTGAAAGAAAGAAGTCTTTGTAACTAGAAAAGCTTTTAGCTGTGATGTTTTAATCAATTAAAAGATGTTTATGGCACATTTCTATTCATTCTAAAAATATCTTGATGCTTAATTGAAGCACAGACTGACCTGTGAACTGTGTCAATCTCAGTGGTGTTCCTGCTGTATCTGTGTCCCTGTACTTAATGTTGGAACATTAGGAACACAAAACATTAAAATGTTACGATTTCATCTTTTACTCTTCAGCATAATCCCATAATGAGAAGTCACAAAATTCACTGTGGGAAAATCATGATGTCTCCATGGTTTTATTACTAATTTCTTTTTTTCATTCCTGTAATGATAGCATTGCTGTTGTCTTAAAGTAACAGCTTCGTGTCCAGGTCAATGATTAAGCTCCAGTATTTATATCATAGCCTGTGGATCAAAACTATCCCAATTTCCAGAAGCACTAACTGGCTAAATTCAGCATCTGCTAGAGTGAAAACAAACTCTAGTTGTTCTGGCATAAGGATGTTGTTCTCTATTGGTCTGTGTGAACTAATTGCATAGATATCAGGAGGACATTGATGGAGCAGGAGCACGCTGGTGTGTGGCACCCAAGGAAAACCTGCCCATTCAGCAGCCCTGCCTGAGGACAGTGGCCAGTCTTGAGGACACAAAGGCAGAAGTGAAATGACAGAGCCTACATATGTCCACATCTCTACAGAACTCTGCAGGGAACAATTCAAGGCATTCCTTAACCAGATTTTTTATTCCCACTGCATTGCAATTATGTTTAAGGAGTAGAATAATGCATGAGTTTTTGAAAGAAATTGTGGGAATATTAGATATGATATTTGGGAGAGAAAATATTTCTGTATAAGTGCTGTCTGAAATTGACAGTAGTGTAGATCTTACTGTGACAGATACATTTTTTTCTTCAAATTGTTTGGTGGGTTATGGCTAATAATTTGTTAGCAATCAAAAATGGTCCCTATATGGTTTGCGTTAGTAACAGAAATGAATCAAAAAGAACAAAGGAAATGCAGAAATGCCATCACTATCACATAGCTGAATCGCAGAGAGTGCCACATTTGCCAGGAGAGCTGTGACAGGTTTTTCTGTAGGTCATGGAGGAGGAAAAGCCTGCTCAATTTTAAGGTCTGCATCAAAGCAACATTTGAAAAATTTTGTTTTAGGCATCCTCATCCTTTAATTTAGGCTGGGAAAATAGGTTTTCTTGCAAATTGCAAATGTTTCTGTGGTGTTTGAAAGCAATTCACCAAATGGTTCCTAAGTAAGAGATCACTAAAAGTTTAATGGGAAATAGTGGAAAAAAAATTAAAAAGATAATTTCCATTAACTCCAGTGAGGTACGTGAACTAAATTTTTTAAAAAATTGTTTTCTTGTTTGAAATATTATTGTTTTTGGCTGTTAACAATTTTCTGTCTTGGCCAAGCCTTTTGGAAAACTGATATGTCTATTCTATTTGAAGACAATACCCTTTATGCTAATTGTTACAATTTCTTTTGAGGCCAAATTGCCTGTGACGAGGACGATTTTTCTTCTTTTTGTTTTTAATTACTTTCTTTTTTTCAGATTGTGGGGTATGTTGTTTGTTTGGTTTGTTTCCTTAGGCAAAAGCAGAAATTTAGCAACATAAATAAAATTCAGATCAACATTAAATTTCACATTTTGTGTAAATGGCCAGATTTTTGCCACAGTTTTTCTTTGTGTCATTTCATTAGATGGCTACAAAATAGCTAGTCAGCTAAAAATTATAAATCAGATTGCACTCTTCCACTTTTATGATACTCAGTTTTAGCGATGTAAAATGTATTACATCATTAAGTAGTATTTTTTTACTTAGAATTCAGAGGAAGTTATTGTGTTCTTCCTTAGAGAAGATATGAAATTGTAAATTTGACAAGAAACTGTAAATTGATCAACTTTTTTCAGTCAGTTTTGGAACATCATTACTTTGCTTGACTTTCAGTGACTTGCAGAGAACTGAGTACTCCAAAACAAACCACTGCTTGTTCTGTTTCTTTTTATTCATATTTACAGGGTTGATAAAACCCTAATCTGTGGAGTTGCTCCTATTGCTACTCTGCTGAAATAATAGCTTTACAGACATCGCAACAGTCACGGCACTTCCCTGGGATTGTTTGTTCAAGAAGTTCATATTTAGAAGACAATGATATGTAACGCCAGACTTTTCCCTATCTCCAGGGAACAAATGTTGGGAATTGGTGCAACATTTTTAGCAATAATTTGGCATCTTTTAACACTTTACATCATTGCTGGTTGGAAGCACATTTGTACAGAGCTATAACAATGTGTGCAAGTCAAACCCAATGTAAATATCTCATGAGAGAAACGTTGGCTGTAGCTGTCTGAATTAAATTATATAACTTCCTATATTATATAAAGAAGGCATCCCATTTATAAGATTTTCTTCTAAACCTGCTAGCAGAAGGTTCCAGTGTGTTATCATGCGATTAAAAAGACAAAAACTTTTGTTTAATAGAGCTTTTAATTCAGACATGAAATCATTTAAAATAAAATGGAGACATGATGTTTTGGATGAGAACTCAAGAAATTTGGGTGAAATTCCATCTGTGCTGCAAATATTCTGTTTGAACTTTGAAAACTGATTTAATCTGTATTTGCCTTAAATCCCTCTTTATGAATTTAAGGTGATGATACTCAATTTATCCTCCTTAGGGAACATCCTAAGAAATGCATATGTGATTTGGAGCTTACCTCCCTCATTTCCTGTAATACTGTGAGTACAGAAAGGAACTTTAAAAGTGAATATCTGACTGGGTGTATACTAGAAAAGTCGGTAATTTTAATGCTGTTGCACAAAACTGGTATTATATGTTAATGGCATGCCAGCAAATACAGCATTTTGAACTGGTATATTCTTTAAGTATTAGGTCATCATTTTAATCTATTCATTACAGCTGACGTTCTGGAAAAGGATCTTTTTTCGAATCAGAAAAGGCCATGTCTCCATTATTGAGACAGTAGCATCCCCCTTGGGATCAGAACATGTTGCTGGAGTATGGATGGTAATACAGGTTGCAAGTACAATAGCAATGTGAAAATGAAAACTGTTGAATCAAACTGTTTTCTGGAGGCAGGGCAAATTTACTTTCCCAAATGCTACTGCTGAGACAAAGTTGCACAGTAAACTTTTGCTGCAATATTTGCATTACATTATAATCCTCACAGTGTGGATGGCTATTGAATGGAACCAGACCTTCCCTACCTAATCGGTATTATTCTTGCTCATTCTAAAGGGAAATTGTTTTCTCCATAGAAATAATAATAAAAAGAACTTTTGAAATTGACACAGAAAACAAGACCAGACATGCCAGAAATCATTATTTGTTTGACTATATCCCTGAACAAGATAATTCACCTATGCTTCAAGTCTATCCTAAAAAGTGTTGCTGTTTTCACAGATAAGCCTAAAGCTGGAAGCTCAGATCAAGAGCAGATCTCACTGCTATGGCAAATACCACTATACATGCAGATTCATTATTACTTGTTTTCACAGTCTTTATAGTAGTTGAATTTGTGGAGCTACTTGCACTCTACAAAGGGGTTTGAATGGTTTTAATTAAATGTTGATAAAACAGAAAAGGAATCTTGGGATGTGAAAACAAATTAATTCTGGTCATTAGTCACCTGACAAGCATATTACAGTACAGATTTTTTATAGCTCCATGGATGCCTGTGAAACTGGAAAGATGGTATTCTAAATGGATTCCTTGTTAGCTGCTTTGAGTCACTGTGAATATCACTTTAGTTACCTACTAAATTACTGAACAGTTATGTAAAGTGCTTTCAAGGCAGTACATTACCATGCCTGTATCTGATTTTGAAAATGAATTCTGAAAGCTTGGCTGTAAAATATATAAGATCAGCTTTGTATAGTTTAGAAACTGCTGTAAAATCTTGAAATGAATGTAGTAGAATGTTTTGGTGATGTGCAGCTGCCAGCTGCTCTTATGGACATGGCAGAAATATATTCCATATCCCTCCTTCTGCCCTACTTTTTCTTTCTCTGTTTTTACATGTCACATGAAGCTAATGTTTGTCCTCTGCTTTTTGTATCCTATATAGTACTCCTGTCAGCCGAGAAAAAAGTAAGTCAAGTAATAAAATAGGCTAGCATTGCCTTAGCTAAACCATGAGGAATCACTCTGATTCCATACATTGATCAAGCCTGTATTTCGATAAGGAAACCAGTCTGTGTAAATATAAGAGTGTGATGTTTATGGAAAAACTCCTCCAGGTTCCCTAAAAACCTGCTACTGAGGTGTGTATTACTGGGATTATGAGGGTCACATAATGCTTTCTATTTCTATGCAAATTGATCTGGCAGTTCCTGCAATGTGTTGTAGCAGATCTGAAAATTACTTTTACCAGTGTACTGCTACTTGACGTTGCTTTATTTTAGCTGTTATGCAGAAAACATCTTATGTCTCAGTTTATCAGCACAGACTATTACAGAGATTGAAGGATGTTTGGATATCCAGATTATATATTAATTTGCAGTAAAGTAGCAAATTGGAAGAGAGCATAAAGTAAATGAACTAAACTAGGCCAGCAAGACTAATTTCTTTATCTTAACATAGCATGTTGTGATCATTAGATTTTCCACCAAGAATGAATCTTGCTTGTCTTTTTTTCTGTAATAGAGCTGACAAAGTAAAAAGGAGAAAGGAAAAGAATGAAACATTTGCATTTTCCTGGATGACTGACACAGATTTAGAAACCCTTGAAGAGTGAGTCTACCTAGTGAGCAGATAGGAAATTGGTATAATTGACACAAAGATCACCTTTGCTATCTGACCTTTAGGACTTTGGAGCTCTTGTGAGTTGCAAGCCTGGGAAACTTTGGGAAGCCCTGAACAATCTCTGTTAATGGCAGCTTCTCTGCATGCTCACCCTGATATTCAGGGTCAGGGAAGATATAGGCTCCTCTGCTAATAGATTAAGTCTGCACAGAAGGTAGCAGTGATACAGGTATCTGGGTGATGCAGGGCAACCAGAATTTTATTGAAGGTCATTATTTCCAAGAGATGTTGAAAGTTAAAAAAAAAAGAAATAATTTTTGACCAGAATTTTTTGGCCAGCTGAATCTTTCTTGAAGGTGGGACTTTACTGTCTTAAGGTGAGTGTATTCTAGCTGTCCAAATACTACAATTGTCTCTAACATGGTATGCTACGCACCTGTCAGGGTGTTGGGGTGGCCTCTGCATCTAATACTTGCACAGAACCAAGAAAATTCCATTACAGAACAGAGAGTGATAAACATGTGGGTGAAGTCTGAACCCCTGAAGTGCATTGCAAGGCAAAACCTTGAGGAAAGGGCAGAAGAGGAACAATACCAGCAGCTAGCAATGGGAAGGCTCTTTTTGTTTCAAAGCTGTGTGCCTCTGAAGTTAGTAGCTGTCACCTAGAAAAATGTTATTATCTCTAGCAGAGGAGCATTAAGCAGTGTTAAAGAAAAGAAAGAATTAGGTTCATTATCTTTAATTGGTTTATCTTAGAACTATCTTCTAACATAATATAATTTTTAAATAGTGCATTAAGGAAATAAAATTAAAAAGAAAAATTCAGTTAACATGATTGACCAATAAACTGCTGTTTGTTGACCCTGACTGGATGTCAGGTGCTCACCAAAGCTTCTCTATCACTGCCCTCCTCAGCTGGGCAGAGGAGAGAAAGTATAATGAAAGGCTTATGGGTTGAAATAAGGGCAGGGAGAGATCACTCACCAGGGACTATCATGGGAAACAGGATCCTCTTGGAGAAATTAGTTTAATTTCTTACCAATCAAATCAGAGAAGAGTAATGAGAAATAAATTCAAATCTTAAAACATGTTCCCCCGACACCACCTTTATTCCTGGGCTGAACTTCACTCCCATTTTCTCTCTCTCCTTCCCTCCAATGATCCAGGGAATGGGGACTGCAGTCAGCTCATCACACGTTTCTGCCATTCCCTCTGCCTAAGTGACAGCACTCCACACACTCCCTACTCTTGCCTGAAGTCCCTTCCAGAGGAAACAGTCCTCCATGAACTTCTCCAGTGTCAGTCCTTCCCTGCAGTTCATTAACTGCTCCAAAGTGGTTCCCTTTCCGTGGGGTACAGTCCTTCAGTAACGGGCTGCTGCGGTGTGGGTCACCTGTGTGATCAGAGGTGCTGTCAGTAAGTCTGCTCCAGGGAGGGCTCCTCTCTCTCTTGGTACCACAGGTACTGTCAGGAGCAGACTGCTCCAGTGTGGGCTTCCTACAGGGTCACAGCTCCTCCAGGCATCCCTCTGCTCTGCTGTGGGGTCCTGCACAGGCTGCTGGTGGATCTCTGCTCCACCATGAACCCCCAGGGGCTGCAGGGGCACAGCTGCCTCACCATGGGCTGCACCACAGACTGCAGGGCACTCTGCTCCTGCATGTGGAGCACCCCTTCTTCACTGATGTTAGGGTCTGCAGGGTTGTTCCTTTCACATATTATCACTTCTATTTTCCCCTTCTTTACTATGTTATCCCTGAGGGTCCATCTCTGTTGCTGATGGGGTCAGCCTTGACCATTGGTGGGTCCATCTTGGAGTTGTCTGGCACTGGTTCTGTTGTAATCCTTTGCGTCTTTGCTACCAGATGTAATCCTTACACACGTGTAATGCCATATGTTAAAATCAATGGGATTGTATCCTACATAGTGCTACTTTGTAAGAGTTTGAAGAAGACCAGAACCCTGGAAAATTACCACTGAGAATTCAGCTAAATTAAAGTATAAGTATTAGCTCCTCTTTCATTGTTAAAACAAGACAGTTTTATCTCACAAAATGGCAGTTGGCTTGGATGATTGTAGTTCTAATGTGAAATATTGAAATGTACATCCCATTGTGAAAGACATGTGTGCAAAATAGACTGCCACCCCAAAATCAGAAGGAATAAAATTTAAAAATTGGAAAAACAGCAACAGTGTTTCAGAACATATCTTATGGAATAATCTTTCGAGATCAATGCTCCTTTATATTCCTCTGCATCTAAATTCTTCATATTGTCTAGGCTCAAACTTCAGGTACAAGAGCCAGCAGAAGCTTGATAGGAGAATGAGAAAATATTTCTTTTATGAAATGGGATTGTGCTGTTAGGTCAAAATGGAGATACAGTCAGTGAACACTGATCTCACATATGACTTGTTCTTCAAAAAAAAAAAAACAAAAACACTTTATAAAGAGGAGTTTCAAAATTCCCAGCTGGCTTCTTGTGCTATAATACATTCAAATCCACTTTTCAAAGACCTGAGGTGTTATGAGGCATTGTCTTTTCCTTTATTTTGCCTACCAGTAAGACTTCTGCATCCCAGAAAGTCAGGCATCATGGATCTCATCTCACATCTCTTGCCTTGTGCCCTGTTACAAGACAACTCACAGCAGACCCAAGGCTTGCTGGGGCAGTGAGACAAAACAGAAAGGTGGCTATGATAGTGAGGAAACTGCAGCTCTTTTCCCTATAACTGATCCGAAGCAGCATGCTAGTTCCATTGTTTTTATGTACATATTTTTGGCAGTAAATGAATCGGAATATGTTGTTTTCTGCTACCACTGAGAGTCATCCAGCACTTCAGATAGTGAACACATTATTTCATTCTAAGGTTTTACTATTACTGCTTCAGATTATGATCTGCTTCTACTGTCTGTAAGGAGACATAGTAAACATGCTCGATTTAATCCCACTCTATGAAAAAGAAAAGTATTTTTTTCACACAGAGAAGACTTAAGATTTTAATTGTGAATTCTCAGCAAAACTAACTTTGACTTGAAGGCTTCTCATATTCTTTACCAGGAGATAAGTAGGAACATGTTTTTTTGGTAATTATTCTCAATATTTTCCTGTGTTTAGAGTGACACTCAAGTAATTTACATGGAAGGAATTTATGAAGCAGTTTGATTAGGCAGCAGGCACAACAAGCAGTGTTATTTGGAGGGTTAACAGTTGCACCAGCTTTGGAGCTTTGAGGCACAGAGCCAGAGGCCAAGTGACATTAGCTGCTCAAGAAATGCACTAATCGCCTTAGAAATGCAATGCCTGGAGAGTCTCTTAGGTATTATGTAATGGAAATTGTAAGGGAAAGGATAAAAGTCAAACTTTGTGTATTTACTGAAGATTATTGACGTAGTTGTGACATCACTGACAGATAGTCACAAGACACCTTTTGTGTACATAGTGCAACAGCCAGTTGGCAATTAGCACAGTGCCACCCAGGCAGCTGGAAATGTGGTCCTGTACCTACAAACACGCTCCAGGAGGTAATCCACTAACAGCACACCAAATACAGAAGGTGCCATGGGGCTGAATGTTGGTCTTGTAGCAACCATGGCAGTGTCATCTGAAGGGTTGGCTTTCCCATGTGACATCAAAGGGGACATTGAGGTACTGGAGTACTCAACGATGGCCAATGAAGCCGATAAAAGGTCTAGAAAATATCTTCTAAGGAACAGCTGAGGAAACTGGGGTTGTTTTGGCTGGAGAAGAGAAAGCACAGGGGGGACCTTGTTGCTTTCTACAACTGCCTGAAAGGAGGTTATAGCTAGGCAGAGGGTTGTTCTCTTCTGCCATGTCTCAAGTGACAGGATGAGATGAAATGGCCTCACATTGCACCTGGGAAGTTCCGATTAGATACCAAAAAAAAAAAAAAATCACTGAAAGTGGTCAGGAATTAGAATAAGTTTTCCAGGGAGGTAGTGAAATCACCATCTTTGGAAGTTTTCAAAAGGCGTTGGGATGTGGCACTTGGGAATATGATTTAAGGGTGGTTATGGTGGTGCTGGGTTGATAGCAGGACTGGATGAACTTGAAGGTCTCTTTCAAACTCAATGATTTTGTGACTCTCATTCCCCATATCCTCTTTATGATTGTTCGGCTTGAAACACAAACAATGATTTGAGCCTACAGAGTGCTTTTGTTTGGATCTATGCAGTGTGAAGGACTCTGCAAAATGCCAGTAGGCTTTTGACTTATTTGGGGTATCCAGCCACCTCTTTAATAGGTAGAGGCTAGGCAAGAATAAAGAAAATATGTTAATGAGATAATTAAGAGTGTGGTGGATCATGACTCATTCAGAGTAACAGAAATCCCAAAGTTAAAGAAAGCAGCCCTGCTCAGCATGGAGACATTTGGCATACAAATATGGCCCCTGGGTGAAACAGTTAAGAGGCATGATGTCCTGACAAATTTACAACTCCCAAAGGCCAAAAAGTGACTTCAGAAGCCCAAACCTGTGAACAGAGGAGTTTGGATATCTAGACATATGATACTTAACTCCCTGATATTGGTGAGTTTCACCACAAATCAGTTGAATTTTCTAGACTGGATTTTGTAGATGTCTCCTCTATGATCAAGCAAACTGCTCAGTACAACAACTATGAACTGCTCAATGGAAATCTCATGATTGGTGTGGGAGTATGAAATGTAGCTTATGAGCTAAAAAGCTCTTACCTGCTTCTATTAAGAGCTGAGAAAACTAAGGAATTAAAAAAAGGAATGCAATAATTTTCCTACTACTGAGCAGTTCAGATCAGATATTAGGGTCTGTGCAACTCTGTTAATTTAATTGAAACTCTACAGCTGCCTCTGCCAGAATTCACAAGCCTGATAAACAAGTGCCACGAAGCTCATAGGCTTCAGCTAGCAATACCACTGATGTTCAGCTGATGGCCACATTCTGATATAATTGTAAATGTATGGACTCTAAATAAAAAGGAAGAAAACAAAAGAGTTATGAAATTCTCTATAGAGAAGATTCTATTGGCAAGTCTTAAATGCTGCTACTAACGTTGGTATTTTTATCACAGAAGAAAATTATAATGTGGTGGTCGAAGATAACTTTAACTAGAGACAAGACAGAAAAGGTGTTTAGGAATTGCTGAAGTGAATGATCTTCAGTGGACTATGTGCTATGGCATCTGTTCTTTGACTACGATAAGTGTTGCAGAAGTGAGGAATGGGGTAGTAAACCTGCAGCAGCATGTCCTAGGAGAAACCACTAGAGTGGAGACTGCAGCCTTCTCTTCGTGACTCCAATCAGGTCTTACTGGCTGATGAGATACCCCTCTATTTTATTGTCAACCCCTCTTTTCCCTGTGCTACTACCATGCAGGCTTCCAATTCAGGAACCATTTGGTGAAGCAACATAGAGACAGAATCATCTGAAAGTCTATTCTTTTCTACAAGACATATTTTTGCTTCCCGTGCTTTGTTCATCAGTTTTATTTGCTGATACCACATCTGACATCACCTTGAAACACCACACTGTGAACAAAGGACACCAATCTTGTCCTTTCAGTGACTATTGCATTTAGCAAGAATAAGAATTTGAGGCACAGGAAGGAAAGGCTTGGAAGTAGACACTCAGATGCTTTCCCATACCAAGGAATTGAAAGATTTTCATCTTCTGAGTACCGAACTAATTCATTGGAATTTTCATATTTGGAACAGGGAATGCACCTTTTGCAGAACCTAGAGACATCGTATCTTCATCTATAGCAACAATGAATGATGAGCTGTGTTTCTACCTCCACTGCCAGCAGACTTCATATTTCAAGTAGCTCCATCAAAGCAGAAAACACTATCAAATAATTATAAAACAATGTGATTTGATGGACCTTATCTTATATCTTGGAAGAAACCATTCAGCTGAAGTTGAGAGCCTTATTTTTCCAAAGTAGGAAACTCTCAACAGTAAAGGAAATAACGCACTGTTTTCAATCCTGTAACTTCATGTTTGTACGACCAATATTAAATTCTAGTTCAGAAAAATTTTAGACAATAGTGGTTCAGATTACTTCTGTATTTTAATCTCATAAAGAGCTCAGTGAGAGTTTGCTTCTTAACTGTGAGCCATGGTGTGCAGCCACAGTGATGCAATTTGCTATAGAAAAAGTATTAAATTCATTATATCTACTTGCAATGCAATCTGCAAAGATTGAGTTGATACATGCTTCCCTTTTGGCTCTGGACTTGTCCTAGTGACCCTCTGGTTCTACACCTGCAGTGCCCAGGAAAAGGTTGCCACACAAGGCACTTGCTGTCTGGTAGGTGAAGGCAGAGTCCTGCCTCTTCCCCACCACTTCACAGGTGCCCATGGACAATGACACAACATTTGCATTCACAGACAGAAGAGCAGGACGGTGTTCAGTCCACTAGGAGAGCCATACACTCTCATGCTCAAGCATTATGACCAAATAAAATTGCATCAGTGGTTTTGCATCTTCCAAGTCTGCAACAAATCATGATCACCTTAATAGACATCGAATGCTGAGTACCCTAAGTGAACACAAAAATTAGTTCTATGTCTCCAAGAATAAAATGAAGAAGGTAAAATACTTCAAAAATTAATATTTATTTTGCTTTACTATATTATTTATTTAAGTTATTCTTGCTTTACTGTTGTTTTCAGAGATGTTATATACTACCCTACCTTTCCTATTGCTAGAATGTTTCACTAGTGACTAATATCAACTACAGAGTGATGGAAGCTTCTTCACCTTTCATGCTTTCAGCTGAGCACCCCAAAGATATTTAGGATCCAATGACTATGGTGACCAGACTTGGCCAAATTGTTCTGAACTGATATACTTTGCTTTTTATCTCAGAAGTGGAATTTGTTGGGAAACATATGAAAATACTATTTGTTGAGTAACAACCAGCTCTTAATCTATTTTGACATCTGTCTAAGTGAGGAAGGTTCATATGTAAAGCAGTTGACATGCAAAGCAGAAAGTTACATCATAAGGTTTAAAACATAGAAAGGAAAGGAAAACACAAACTAATGCAAACACAAAAGAAAAATGAGTTTGTGTTTACAGAGAATGGCAACACAGTTTTCTGGGACTTTCCCTGTGATCCCTAATAGCTTTATAATTCCAAGTCAAGGCTTGAAAGAAATCAATAACAATAATTCGACTGATTTCAACATTTCCGTCTTACCAAGAAACACATATAAATACCATCAGTTTTGCCATTGAACAAAATATTTGTCTTCTCATGGAAAAGAGTATTACAGAAGACAAGAGTTAATGTATTGTGGGATATTTTCCTTGCAGAATTGTGGAGGAACGGAATTGTCAATGGCAATGTGATTTGCTACGTGCTTCAGCACAGCAAAAGATTTTGGCCATGAAGCAGTATTTAGAAAAGCTAAAATCAGAAATGGAATATAGGGGAATGGCATCGGTGTGTGGCAACAGTTACATGTAATGGGACCTGACCTGTCACAGTATCACTTTGTATCAAGAACAAGAAATAAACAGGAATTTAGAACAAGAGTTGCCCTGTGTGACTTTCAGAGCACAGTGTGAGCCTTTTACATTTCCACTGTTGCCAGGCCTAAATGTTTGGAAGACCTTGGTGGGAAAAAGGGTTTATAGAAGTCATTTGCCATTTGAACTGCCTGGCTTGATAGAGCTCGATGGGGCAAATGCAGCATAAAACTTTTAGCCTGCTGGAGGCTTCCAGCCATTGAAGTAACAACTGGCAATTTTGCCACATTGCTTTCAATTAAAAGAGTATATCTAAGGGGGGAAAAAGACACAGTAAAAGAGTGATCTTGCACAAAAGCTTGCATGTTATTTGACAGCAAGCTCTTAGAGGAGTTACAGCAGCCCTTGGTCCATGCTGCACACTTGTGAGTGTTTGCCCAGGGCGCAGCAGTCTGGGCTCACCACTGACAGCACCTCCAAAGGCAGATGAGCACACAGGTGTGTTTGTGGGTGGGGAGTGTATAACTAAGGAGAAAGAATAGCACATGGAGAGATAAACCACACAAAGGGACTATGTATGAGCTTTGTTATGAAAACTCAGAGACAGCAAGAGATGTAAAAGTTACTTGCTGTTCTGCATAATGAGCTAAGTGGTACAAGATTCTGCAAAGACCCAGGACTCCTCCATGTTTCTTAAGGACAAATGAATGTCTTTAATTTTGCTAGAAGAAAAAGTATTGTCTGAATAGTTATGAGTGAGTTTCCTTCCCTGACATTTCTTATGTGAAATTCTGTACTTGTTAAAATGTAAAAATTCTGTACTGTGTCTTTGATGCAAAAATTTCAGTCACAGGTCATTCTGTATGTAAGGTTATATTCCCTTACTTATTTAGATCTGTATATTATATGTTCATAAGCTTTTTACAAACTCATTTGTGTGTACCATGATTAAAAATTCTGTTTATGTTTTTTCGCTTGTCAAGACATAATCAGCTTTCATGCTGTGTCTATGTGATCTCTTCAATAATCAGTTAGGTTTATGGGGAAAGCAGGAGCGGCAATGCTGTACAAAGTGCTTCTTGGGGATGAGCTGAAGCTGTGAACTCTGTTTTCATTCTGCTTCGCTTAAAATCTGAAAGCTGTGGGTTGCTGCCAAGGGAAGTTTCTCTAACAGCCTGGACTCTGTTAGCTAACTAGCTCCCCCTCTTGAAACTCCAGAAATGCTGACAGGAGTCAGGGATGCCAAGGGAAGTGAAATGAAATCCATCGGTGTTGGAGTTCTTGCATTTTTTATAACCATTGTGGTATTTTTTGTTTTTTTGGTTTTTTTTTTGTTTTGTTTTGTTTTGTTTTGTTTTGTTTTGTTTTGTTTTTTGTTTTTGTTTTTAGTTTTTTTTTTTTTGTCTTATATGTAACTGACAGCTGGGGAATGTCCTTATCTTGCTGCTGCTGGTTTCTGAACTGACCTTGTAAGAATATAAAAGGAGTTTTGGTGTCTGCTGTAGAGGAGTTCAAAGCTGCAGAGGTCACCCTAGTGCCAGTGTCCAGTGGAGAAAGGCAGCAGAGTTGCCCGGCTGAAGGGCACTGGAGAAGGATGGTGGAGGACAACGATGGCTGGGGGACAAGATGGTTCAGCTCCACCCTGCAGCATCCCCTGCTCGGGACTCCAGCAAACACCAGGGCAGGAAGGGAAGTGCCCATCTGTGCAGGACACGAACATCAGCTGTGCCTCCCGGGGCTCTCCTGCCTCAGTGAGCCCAGCTGAGCGGGGAGGTGGCAGCTGCGCTGCTGCGCGGCAACAGGGCCACCAACACATAGGTCACCACAGCCCAGATTTTGTCTTTGCTTTTCTTTTATCTTCTAGAACAGGTATTAGGTATATGGAAGGGTTTTGTTGTAAGGAGTCAAATGAAGAGGTATGTGTCTGCAGCTGAGAAAAAGGTGTCTTTGGTATAGAGCAGGCCTCATTACAGGGAACTCTTTCCATATGGGTTTTACAGAAAGCTGTCCTTGCCTGAAAATTCCCATTCAGAAAAAGTTAATATGATGTCAGGATGGATAAAGGGCAGGAGAAGGCAAGTGTTCTTGCTTTGTAGAGAGGGGTAACTGAGATATGGAGCTGCACTCAAACTTCATACTATTCATTATATATACTATACATTATTCAAGCATCCGCAGACTTATTAGTTGAAAAAACTTTTGCCATCCCTGCCGTCCCTGAAAGAATGAACATTAGAACTTAGGACACCTCCTTTCCAGGTTTTTCCTGGCACTGGGCTATAAATCCAGACCCTTTTGTTTTTTCTTTCTCTCTCAAGTACCATGAATCTTTCCTGCCTTTGGACAGTGGTCCACTTTCAATAGGAAGGACAGAGGACCAGCGTATAATCAGGTGAGATTTATTCTGGGTAGGGATACAAGTAATTTTAAATCTGTAGATTAAAGAGTGTGTGACCAATTCTCTGGATAAAATTCACTTGTTTAAGATTGAGAAGACTACCACTAGCTTGATTTATGGCTGAACATGATGCCTTGTGTAATTTTCAAAGGTGTGGTAGGGTCAGATAGCAGAGCTGTTTTGGTATACCAGCTGCCCGAGTGTCATTGCTGCCATTCAGTGAACCAAAGTGGAGCAGCCATCCCAGCTGGGCATGTAACTGAGAGTTTATACCCATCTTATGCTAATAATGTGGCATTTACCCACCTCTTATATAACCCAAATAGCTGAAGTTTTATTGTTCTTAAAGTCAGGCTTAAACCTTTCTAATCAGCCTAAATACATCCTTGGAGATACATCTTAGTTGTTTAGGTCTCTTGAATTCTATGAAAATCCACTGTAAATCTTAGTCACAAAAGTATCTTTCAATATCTTATGACACCTGTCCCCAGTCATCCTGAAAATCTATAAGTGAAAAAAAACCCCAAACCTCATATTTTTCCCAAGAGTTCTAATCACAATATGGTGTTTCACTTAAATTCAGTGAGTGACACTTAAAATGAGTGACATTTAAAATAAGTGACAAACACAAGAATTTCAATTTTTTGATATCCATTGTAGGACTCTGTTTCACCTGATTCTTAGATGAATATCACCTTCAGGACATCTGCAACATCTCTCTGGTAAGTCTGCACTGTAAATTGCAAACACTGATTACAGTTACAATTACAGTTACAACTATTTTTGTTTTTAAAATCTCCCATCTCAGTGATGGAGAAAAACATGCATAAATGCTTACAGAAATAAAGAAGGTGTTTCAAGGGTACACTCTCAAATCTGCTGAAATACTTGTAGTGTTCAGGCAGACTGTAAAATCAGTGGAAAACAACAAAAAAGATATTTCAGATTTTTAGTCTCCAAATTCTATTTCTACTTTACCTACATACAAAGAAAATTATTATGGAGGCAGGCTGAGGTAAATTTTGTTTAACCCTTCCCCAAATCTTCTAACAATTAATTATTTGTCCAAAATATAAGACATATTTTAATTTAAAATAGTAATGATCAAAACATCAAGAAAACACTGGGTTCTGTTTTCCATCCAGTTGTTTTTACAGTCCTCTGAAAGCTTGCTCTCTGCATGTTTTTTAATGTATAACTTTAGGATTTAACATTTCAGCTGATAATCTTAGAGAAGCTCTGCCCATTTTTATCTATTGAAAATCTGAACTTCAAATGGTTTCACAAAAAAAACCAAAGCAAAACAAAACCCCCCTTGCTATTATGCATAATAACTCAAATTATGCACATAGGAAACTTGCCATGGAGTGTGTTAGTATGTCTGAAAATACAGCATATTATTTCTTATGTATATTTTATAAACTGCACAAATACCAGCACATGTTAAATGCTTGGGTCTGCATGCAGTAATGTTCTTTAATGCTCATCATATTTAAAGCTGGGGGTCCTCTAGGCAAAAAGTGACTGTCTGGTTTGGAGGTGAAGCAAAGAAGGTCATCTACATTAAATGAACTAAACTGGGCTCAGTAATAGTGAGCCATTCTCAAATACTAATGACCATCTGGATTACAGATGCAGTAGCCAGATTGTCTGTTGTGTCCACCAAGTGAGTTGTCTTACCCTGGGAAAAAACTGTCATCTGTCTGTCTTGCCCTGTAGACATGAGCTTTCTTCCAACCTGTCCACATGGGTTTACTGGTGGCAAGGTCATCCCGTTCTCTGGAACGTCACTCACTTGTATTTGCTGGCTGCTTAGCAGCTGCCAAAATTTTGGAAAAGAACAGAACGGCAAGGGGCTGGAAATAAGATAATAAAACTGAAATATTTTCTCTTTCTTTCTGGTGCATATTCACCAGTACTTAAAGGAAACAATACCTATTTATTAGCTGAATAAAAACTCTTTTCTCAGCTCTGTTTGTTAAATAGATGATGTCGGTTTTAGGGTGTTTCTTTTCTCAGCTCCCATGCTGTGAAACTCCTTTTCTTTTGTTAAGCAGAATAAGCAAATCATTGCAAGACCTAAAATCTTGTTAAAAATGCACCAATTTGATTTGGCATTTAATTAACACATTTTTGTTTGGTATTACTGTGTGAGTCTTGACTCTACTTTCAAATTTCCTTTTCATTTTATTAATGCAATTATGTTTTGCTTTTAAGGATGCCCAGAGAGTCCATAATCCATATATTTCTGCTCTGGTTTTGTGGGTTTAGCATCGTGCTATTGTTTACTCAGTAGAGGATTGAAAATATTTTTCTGAGTACAAAATTTAGAAATTAATAATTCCTGAAGATCTTACACTGCTCAAGGTTATCCTTCTGTTTGAAATACACAATTCTGAAGAAGCTCTGCAAAGTATTGCAGGCAGTGAATACATCAAGAACTTGCATTTATTTTCAAAGCTTCTTTAGATCCTTGTGAGCACATAGACAATTAAAACCTGAAAGGGGTTTGTGCCTGAGTTAACTTCAGATTCTAGAGAAAATAGTCCTTCCAGAAAAGGTTTCGTCCCAAAATCTACAGGTAGGTAGCCTGGGGATTAATTTGTGATTGTCATGGTGAAATGTTTTCACTAATTAATTTTGCTAATGAGGTGATAAACAAACTAAGGGAGTCCTCTCCTTTTTAACACTAGCTCAGATTTCATTAGTAGTAGCTTGTCCCTGACAATTGCAGGTAAATCCCGGACAGTATTCATTAGAAAACAGTAAATGCAAGGGACTGGGATGCTCTGATGCCAATTTTAGCCCAAAACCTTGTATGATTCCTGTATTTGTCAAGCTGGATGTTCAGTGAGCCTCAGTGTGAGCTGGGAAGGCCATAGTTCCATGTTACAGCAAACCCATCGCATGGCTTTGATGGGAATATGCTGTGAAGAACAATGTCAGTGGTAGGTAGGTCGGTAGGAAGGAAGGAAGGAAGGCTGGCTAGCTGCTGTTAAGGAACAGGAAAATGTGAAATTCTGTGTGTGTTTAGGGACATGCATTCATGCACAAGTATGTGCTCTCTCTATATTCTAAATAGTTTTACAGTGTTAAGTGTGTGCTTAAGTATCTCCTTACACTGGGGTTGCAAGAAACATGGCTAAGAAAGCAGAGAATAGCGAAAAGAAAATAAAAAAGGGAACAAAAATAAAAAAATGAAGAAAACCATGTTTTTTTCACTCATTTACTTCATGGACTGTTAATATAGCATATATATGTGTGTCTCTGTGTATATATAGATGTAGACAAGTGCATATGGTTAGATATTCAGAAAATCTGTGTGCAGACAGAGATTTTATCTTCATTATAGTTAAAAGAGGACCAAGTATATGTGCTTGAAAAAAGTCTTCGAATGGTATTTCATCTGGCATCATCAGAAAAGGTGTTTTCCAAGCAGATCAGAAACAGTCTGTACCTCATTGTAGCAATTCTGTTTGGAGTAAACGAGCTCTTAATTAGGTGAGGGCTGATTTCTTGGAGTTTGAGACTCTTTGAAACTCTCAGACTGCTCTTCAGATTAAAAAAAAAAAAAAAGACTACTCTTTGTAAAACTTCCTAGCAAATTGGAACATAGTATATAGGAAAATAGGATTCAAAGCCACACATCATTGCAAAGGTGAATCAGACTCCATTTTGTACTGGATTAATTCCATTGAAAGATTTGGCAAATACCAGCTAGTGAGATACAAGTAGTATCTTCTAGGGTATAGGTGTTTCATGAGCAAGGATATGACAGCTCGGACCTAGACTAAAAATCATCCTGTGCTGTGGGAGGCATCACAAAACACATCAGCTTCTTTTTGAAGCTTTGTTTCTTGTCCTCACAGCAATGGGAAAGCTGTTCCTTAGTTTCATTGTTCTGATGGTTAGACTATATAATTTCCTTCATTAACCTCTTCATGGCCTTGCTATTCCTGTGGCCCTGGTATAGCCACCTACTTACAACACCAGCTCCAGCTATGTTTTTCAGCACACCCACCTCACAGAATGATCTCCAGTCCCCTGGACCAAGTAACACAGATTGGCTGTTATTCAAAGCTAGTCCTCTGTAGAGCAGTGGAGCAGATGAACCTAGTCCACACCACATAGCCCATATGGTTATATCTAAAACATGACAGGTTTTTATCTGTGGGGGTGGCTTGGTTCATCATATTTAAAAGTGTGAGGACTGTGTTGCAGCCCACAGATTGGCGTTTACATAGCATGAAATAGTAGATGCTGCATGCTCTGGGTTGTGGTATAAATGTGCTGGGAATGCTTTTGAGTTCCCACATTTTGTTTTGGTGGGCACTGGTTCATTTCTTCCCAAGGAGATCCAGGAAGTAAATAAGCAGATGAGGAGACAATGAGCATAAAGGAAGAAAGGAGTGAACGGAGTTATCCAATTGTATTGGTACCCATAGGCTTTAGCTTCAGCAGCATAATCTCTCTTGCTGGTTATCACCATCACTATTTTTTTGAGAGAGCAATCATATTTTATCCCAGGCTGTGTATTGATAATCAAAAAATCTTCCATTTTTCCAGATCATTCTATTATCCCTTCTTTATGAACAGCTTTAATATATTTTCCTGGAATGTGAATTGCTAAGATTTTATGATGTATTCCAGAGAAATATTTTACAGTGTTTAGTAAAAGAAAAATAATTATTTTCTTCAGAGGATGATCTAGATTAACATAACTGAATATTGCATTTATCTTTCACATATTGGCCTTACTCACCTAGTTTATTGTAAGTGTATTCACAGTGTAGACATCTCAAACTCATGGAATTGTCTAGACCTTTTCCATAATCAATATAGAGACATGAGTGATTCATCTCATTCTAAAGTAAAAGTCTGAAAAAGGTCAGATCAATAATGTCTGAAGTGCCTGTTTGTCTCCTCTGACTGCGAAAGCAGTCTGGTTGAGCAGCGAGGGGTAACATGTCTATACTGTAGATATCTGAAGTTAGGTCAGATAAATCTCTGATTGATCAATACTGAGATGATCACACTGTATTTCCTCTTTGTGGTCACTAACATCTAAGAGCTCTTAAATTATAGTAATTATTCTTGTTATGAACCTGCAATTGCAGGAACTTCCATCTGTTGTATTAATTAGGTAATTCATGATTTCTGTTAGCTCAGTCCTCAGGGTCAAAAAAACATTTCTACTGTGTGGTACTCCAGCTCTCTTCCATAGTGATTGTGTCTCCCAGTTTTATGTCAGCACCCAAACTGAACTTGTGGGTTCCTACGTCTTGTGCTGTTGTTTGTGAAAGCTTTCAATCATTTGATCTCACACAAGTTTTTAAAAATCTTTAAGAATATTGTTCCTAAAATACAGTATTTTTTTCAGTTGCCTGTAGAATCTCTGCTTGCCTCTAATATTCCTTCTCAGTTATATTATATGTAATAGGGTTTTATCCTTGTTTGAATAATGAATGTCAGGAAAGTTCATAAGTTTGGCAAAGAAATTCCAGGCCTGGAACTGGATATGAGGCTTTGAGATCTTCAGTCCAGTGGGCATCACTCACTAATTACCTTAATTTTCCAGTCTTCTTCTTGAATTAAAAAAACTAGATCCATAGATTTTTTTTTTTCATTTAAACTGAGTCCACCTACCATTACTCGGTGCAAGGTTTCTTCTGTGATTAGTTCTTCTATAAAACCTTTCACTGATTACCAGAAATAAGCCAAAAATGCTGTGTCAGATGGTGGGCTCCCTCTGCAGTCAGTGAGGAGGGACAGACAACTTCAGAAGATGAGTCACCCCATGGAAGTGCCTCTGGTTCTGGAAAGTCCGGTCGCAGCTTCTTGGCTCAGAGGCTGTAGTTCAGACAGGCTGGGCATCTTCCCTGGGTCTTCCATCTGGAGGTGGTGTTTGGTGAGCTGTCACTCCCACAGATAGGAGGGTGACACGTTTCCCATTCTCCAAGCAGGCAGTTGAATCCTGAGGCCTGTTATTCCCAGCAGTGTGACATGGGTGTGGTATGCATTCATGTGTGTCTAAAGAGTTCTACAGATATTGAGCCATACTCACATTAATCTCATTACATCAAAACTGCAGGCCTTCAACACTGCCTCAGGTTGAACAATGCTTCCTTGGTGTATTTGTGGCACAAAGGAAGTTCATTTCACTAGTCCCATTACTTGCTATTTCCTTGCACTGTCTTGCAGCACTGATGTATTGATACAATGACATTATGATATGATTGTAATGGCTATGCAACAGAGCTCAGTGCCTTTGCCTTTATCGTATTCCTGCCAGGTTTGGTTTGGATTTAGCAAGGAGTCAAGGGAGACTGCAGCTTTTACATTAACAGTACTTGGAGAAGTGTGTGATACCTTACAGATGCTACTGCAGAGTCTCCTCTTGCCCTTTCCCTCCTCTATATGTATGCTGTAGTATACTGAATCCTTATTTTTACTTCTCTCAAGCCACCTCTATCCTTCATTCATTTCAGCCCCTAGAGCAATTAACTTAATCAAGCCCAACTCCATTTTTTAAAAGTAAGGCATAATCTGTAGGGATAGATGTGACTGTCCTGTCAATTAGGGAGTCACAGGATTTACCTTGTAACAGTGCTGTTTTATTTTTCCACTGTGACCTATTTTCTCTTCCCCCTACTCTTTTTCTCTCACTTCTTCTTCATAATGGATTCCCTTTTGCTTGCTATTGCCTTCCTTAAAATTTTACTTATCCCCAGCTCTTTTCTTTTCTAATGTCTTTCTTAGAAAAAAAAAAAAAAATCTGTATTAATAGTCAAATTAGGTCCCATAGGGTTTGACCAGATATAAGCTGGCAGTGACTAGTTCTATTGTGAGTCCTACCAGCTTCAGTGGTAGCTCCAAGAGCTGGTGCCATGTCCAGGCTGATGGCTTAGGAGACCTCCAAGTCTGTCATTGTATGTGTGTCTTTAGCAGTCCCCCAAGAGAAAGGAAATAAGTAAAAGTAACCTTGGCTGCCACTGGTCTCAGTGCTGAAAGATATGTCACTGCCTTGAAAGTGATAAATCCCAGGAATGTGCAGATTCTTTTTGTTCTGATATACAAAAGAAATAAAAAAAGTTATTTTGCTACAGGAAGTGCCTTGACTTTACAATATAACTTACTGTACTGCTGTAGTATTGTGAACTATGTAATCTAGCAAACTTCATCACTCCCAGGGCACAGTCTGAAGGATTTTAGCAACATTTTTGGTTTCAGTTTATGCCCTACCAGTCAGAAAATGTATCTTTTCCTGATCTAGAAGTAGAGGTCTTGTGAACAAAGGATTTTCTTTCCTTAAGATGAAGCAGAGAATGAGATCTCAAGCCTACTACCTTTTTAAAAAAATAAAAAAAAAAAGAAGGTAAGATTTTCACAGATATTTCAGCTATTCAAGCAACAGAAATTTTCTTTCAAAATTTAGCATGGGGCTTCTAAGATTCTGGTTCTCAACTCTGTATGAATGTTCCTTGGAAGTTTTGACATTCCTGAACTTAAACCTATGCACAGGATGGAGCTGCCTTAAGACTTCAGTCTCTGAAATGCTAAGTCAAAGTCCCTTGAGCTTCAGTGGAAATTCATTGGAAGTAATATATATATCTATGACCCAATGCCTTTTCAAGAAATAAATGTCCTTTCTGATAAAAACTTATTTTAGTGAGAAATTCTGTACTGGTGCTAAGTAAAATACTAGAAATAATGAGTATCCCACTGACAGAATATTTGGTAAGTATGCAAATCTGAAAGTGAACGGAATAATAGGGTGCAGCTGGTTCTTAGTCTTATATTTGACTGTTGCTGTTCACATACAGTACAACAGCCGTGCATGGGGGAGGAGTGTTAACACGATATTCAGTGAAGGCTGCACGGCGTGGGTGTATCACAGTTCCAGGAAGAGCCTGAGGTTATGGTTTACAGAGTTCACGCCAACTCTTCATTTTAAAATGTAGTGGCACACTGAAGTCTACTGCTGACAGAATGAAGTTTTACTGATGCTTGACATGGTGACTAAACTATTAGGCCCATCCAAGCTCAAAATATAAAGCTGTTTTCTGACAGCTTATCAGAAAACAAGACTAACTGCTCTTCAGCTGAATATTTCTAAACCTCTCATTCCTCAACCAATATCAATTCTCGTGACACACATTTTGAAAATCCACTTAAGTATTTCACTTTGTTGGGGAATTCAGGCCTGCTCTCCATACAGAGAGAACCTGAACAGTTTTATTATTTTAGCAGATATCCCAAACAAGCTGCTATTTGCTATTTTTATTTTTTAAAACTTATAAGTTTCAGGCAATCTCTAGTACCATAGCTTGTAAAATTTAAAACAGAGTGATTGATACATGAAAAGTATACTAGCAAACACATCCTGCATTGTCAGAAAGTTTTTCTTATATTTTGCATCTTTCATTCATAGATTTGATGATTATTTTCTGTGAAATGTATTTATTTAGTCTTGAAGCTCTTATGCAAATCTATCACAAAACCTTCCTTTTTGTTATATTGAGTGAAAAAATATTTTCGATATACATATTATATACATTCTACATGTTGAAAAAATATCACCTTGAAAATTTATTTTCTTTGCAGATTACTTAGAATGTGTTTCTCATTCATCCTCATGACAAGCTTGGTGTCTTGCTAGTTTTTAGTACCTTTAAAACTCTTTGTCTTTATTTTGATTGGCAATGATACTAAAACATACAATAAGATATGAAAACAATAAATATTTAATTGGATGAATGAGATGCCTTCAATATCCAGCCAGTATTCTGTATAATCAATGTGTCAACATCTATTTTGTAGTGAAATAAAATATTTGAAAAACAGGGGGAAGGGGAGTATTTAAATATTGAAAATGGAATTCTTTGCCTTTATGCAAAAAACCATAAAATATATTTCTCCTTCGATGCCTTTTTCAGGAAAATTAATTGCAGTTATTCACACCAAAATACATTTGAACCAAAAAAAAAAAAAAAAAAAGTTTAATGCATGACATGGAAACTACACTAGAGAACTTGGGAACCAAAATACCCTACTGTTTGGCCAAAACCATAATTGGTGTCTGGAGGAGAAGCCCTTACATAATCCAGTCTTCATATTTCCTTACATGGCCTACATTTTAGTCAAAACTCCCTACAGCCCAGGTTACTCATCGTGTGATTATAGGTCTTCTAATTTATTTCATTCTGAAGAATTTTGGGCAAGTATAATACAATATTTTTGATATTTTAAAATCTCCAAGAAAGAGCTACATAGCAGCTTTCTCCCTTCTACTTTCTATAATTTGTAATTTGTTGACTCTCTTTTGTTTGTCAGCAAAATTACAAAATCATATCTGTGGAAAGGGAGTATCTTTATAATAAATTATTTTTATAATATTCAAATACTTAATCATTTTCTGCCATCTTATTAACTCCCCCTCTCCCTAAAGCCATTTCTGTGAGCTCTACACCTCTGTCAGCATTCATATTCTTTCATTATCCCATATTTGAGAAAGCTGTTTATCTTGAAACATACATTTTTAATTAAAAATTTCACTTATGCTCAGAAGGCTTAGGTATGCGTCACCATGTACAAGCCTATTTTTTTAATCATAAAAGTCATATTGAAAAGCAGGTCTAGTATAGAGAAGACTGTGGATTTAATCAGTTAATTGTGTGGTTACACTGTTCATAATCACTTCATTTGTTTTTAATGGCAATGAGATGGATATTTCCAAAGGAGTCTTATTGTCCTCTGTGTAAATAACTAATTGCTTTGTTATTAAATACTTAAATACTCAACATGCCCTGTAAATGCAATCTGTACGTGAAACCAAATCCCCATACTCTACCAAATTCTCATTTCATAGACAGACATGTAGTTGCATCCAAATAGTGCCTGGGATCACCTTTGGGTAAATCTGAAGTAATTCCTTTTCCTCAAGAGGTGAATACTCTGATTTTCAGTGATTACTGCAATGTTTGCTGATTATTTTAACTGATTTCATTTAAAGTAATGATTATTTAAATGAAGAGTCAGCTAATCTTGGAAGGTGTCAGGACTGAATCTAGGTGGGACATAAATGCTTCTGCATGTTGCTTCATCTGAGTCTAATACAAAGCAAGCCTGAGCCGTTCCTCCTTTGATCTGAATCAGACAGAAGAAGTTAACACCGATGTCATCTAGCATAAACATCCCTAGGAAACTAGCCCATCGATTCTCCTACTGCAGAAAACCTGTTTGGAAGCACATTCCTCAGGATGTGTCCTGAGGAAGTCCCCTGCTTCTGCCCAGAAAAGCGTCTACCTGATTGGCCCTGTTTAATCTACTTTCATTCAGATCACCAGCCTTTTGTGTCTCTCTATTAAACGAAAATCAAGCCAGAAAAGATAGAGGACAGCCTGGAAAACAGCAAATCATAGATGGCTGCAGTGTGCAGATCCAAATCTGATCTAGTCACACTAGGCATTCTATATTGTCAATAAGGAGAAGTAGGCATTTTAGAGACTTGATTCATCTGACCCATATTCAGTGTCTACTTTAGGTTAAGATGAATCATACCCTAAAAGCACCTATTTCTTTCTACTGCCTGTAAGAAGGGGCTTGACAATTGCTCAGTTGTAGACAGCTACGCTCACTTTTATTGCTAGTCAAAGGTATGCTGGTTAATTGCTAATATATTGAATTATTAAGACAGAAAGATTCTGTGTGGGAAAAATATAGAAGAGTGCTATTACAGGAGAAGTAATGTCAAGGGAGATGCAAGCCAAGTTGAAACAATAGAAGAAAAGCAGAAGTAGTTAAATAGTACCTGGGGGCAGGAAAATCTGAGTTTACGTTTGATTGGTGTACAGGTATGACTATATCCACATAAAATAATTTAATTTAGAATACATAGATTAAAGCAATCAATATAATATCTTTATATTGGTTTTGTATATAGTTTGGCATCTTTCTTCAGTCTAGATTTAATATGGTGTCCTGGACTGAACACCCCTACAATGAATATGTTTCTAAGCTCACTAAAGAACTGATTGTCGGTTGAGACTGCCATGTCCCCTTGAAGGGCAACAGCCCATTTGGTGTGCACTATAGCACAGTCCTAGAAAGGATTTGGTTTGTAAACACTAAAATCTTTCCATGAATTCAGCCTATGTGCAATAAGTGGGGATGACTGAGAGAGTTATTTCAAGAATGCACAACTTCTCTGAACCAATATGCTAATGCAAATGCAGCCTAAGACAGACAGTTTGCATATAAAATGTAAAATTTTAATGGAACAGTCCTTTAGACATAACTGCCTAAAATCCTGATAGAATTGGTGTAAAGTACAAAACTTTGAGAGCTGCCAGATCATCACTAGATGGACTGAGGAGAACAAGATCTTCCTCTAGAAATATTTGCTGGCACTTCTCACTCTATGTTGATTTTATGGGGCATGTGAATAAAAATCTAGGAGCCTCCCACCCACCTTGGCTGTACACAGGCAGGTCTGATGGGAGAAAAGCAGGGGTAGGACTTTCTCTAGGGAAGTATGTACACAGTCTGAGGTTTGGTCATGGCTGGAGACTGAAGAGCACTTCATCAACAAATGTTGGCCAAAACCAGAAGGCAAGAAGGAGACAGGTACAAAGAATGAAGAGGTCACCTGGCAAGTGTGAACAAATTACTTTAAATCTGAAATAGTCTGGAGCTAAAGTACTATTTTACATTAAGCAGAAGAAAAAATAATACATATGGAGAGTTCTGTTTGCATTTGTACCACATTGTCTGGACCTTCTGTTGCTATGGTTTTGTACCACCTGGCTGCTATCAAGATTTGTTTACCTCTTTCAGTACTGTGCTGGATTATTTAAATGGTTATCTCAGCATGATGGATTGAGTTACCTCGCTGGCTTCATATGCTTAGAATGAATTCGGTAAAAGTGCTTTTTGAACCATTGTGATGCTCCCTTATATCTGTTTTTATTTTTAATTAAAAATTATAAAATATGTCTGTTTTTTCACAAAATTAGAATAATGGTGAATGTAAGGAAATCCACTAGCCTGCAAAAAACAGCCCAACATGAAGAAGAAGCCAGATTTCTTTTTAACTTCACAAAATAATATTTTGTATCAGTTATAACACACTAGCAATTTTGTTCACTTTTATTTGGAGTTAGTGAAAATTGTGATTCACCTTTTTAGGTGGTGTGGAACAATGTATTTTTATCAGCTTCAGTTTAACTGCTTTTGTCTTCTAAATTCGTTCATAGGATGAGACATTAATTTCAGCAGTGTACCATTATCTTAGCATTGGCAAGACAATATGCCTAAGAAAGATGGAAATGGATTCTTGTACAATAGCTTAGCTGAACTTTTTTCTAAGTTTCATTCAATTATATTTGCAGAAGTCTATGGAAAGCAGTGGAAGATCTCATCTCTTAATCAAAACCAACTTGATTGTATTCAAGGGGCTCACTGGACCTCTGATTCACTCATAAATGTTGATAGGGTACAAATGGCAATGATCTTCCAAGTCCAGCTGGAGTTTGTAGACATAGTAGTTGGAAGTAATGTTTCTTTACATGTAAACTGAATGAATTTAAATAACAATCATTGACAGACAACAAGTGAGAAAAAAGTATTCTGGTTTTATATATTTCATTTTAAAAAATACTGTATTCTGAGCCTTAAAACTTTTGTTCTCTTAGGTATTATGACTAGATTTCACAAAACAATTAAGAGTGAGGAACAGGAAGATTAGTTAGGGTTTAGTCAGAAAGAGATGTCCTGACTCCAAGAATTCAAAACAAGTAATGTGTCATTTTTAGCTTTATATGACAGCCTTGTGAGTAATTGAGCATGTGCTGTTTATCTGATCCTCCATTCTTCTGTGTATCAACATCACTGTTTACACCTCTTCCCTTTAAAACATCTCAATCTGGCCTTGATATGTACAGATCTACCACAGAGCTGAGCCTTTCATTCGGCCAGAATCATATCAGATCTGCAAATCTTTAGTAAGAAGAGAAACGTGATGCACGGGCATCAAAGGGATGTAGATGCAGTCTGCAGCAGTTAGGCTCCAACTTACGTGAGACAGAAACTGTGCACGACTGGAGTAAAGGTAGTCCCATCTTAATTCTCCTGGAGAGAGAGAATGAGCTGAATAAAAACTCCTCTTTCACCAAATGAATCAGAATACTATCTAAATTCACCCCTTTGCAGATCTCTTAATTATTTTTAAATAGTATCTTGCCTATAGATTTCCACCAGAATTTTTGAGGTACTTCAGAAGACAATGCAAGGAAATATTTTGTGTGGAAAAGGTGTCAAACAGGGCTTTGAGAACAGACACCTCTCCTTGTCAAAAATGGGTGGTCAGTCTGATCTTAGGACTCATCATATCTGAAAAGGAGCAAAAACACTGATGAAGGTAAACCAGAAGATAAACTCTCTCTCTCTTGTTTATTATGGCTCAGCGGTTTCCAGAGTCAGAGGTAGCAAACTGGACTGATACTGTGAAACTGAAATGGTAATGCTCTACAATTAGTGGCAATAGCACTGTCATAAGATAAGAGTTTCTTTGTACTGCTTTACGGCAAGTGACAGAACCTCTTCATAATTTCAGGAGAGAGAACTGTGGAAAGCAAATTTCAGATTTAGAGTATGAACCTGCATGGTGCTACAGGCCGCCCTATAGGACAAAAGCAAATGGATAAGCCCTACTGAGCTCTTGTTAGCACTGAGCTACACAGGAACTTGTAGCCTGAAAAAACCTCAAACGTAACATGAAAAACATAAAAACATGATTTTTTTAACTAAACCATTTTGGTTTTAACCCAGTTCTCTAGAAAATGTAGTATCTTTTCCTATTTAACAGTTCAAAGGCACCAGATCCTTGCAGAACTTATTATTTCTTAAATTAAGAAATAATTAAAAATAATTATTGACATGAAGAACAATTTTGAAATTTAAATACTATATAGGTCTCTAAATAAAATATGTACAGTCAAAGAGCAGTTCTCTCACAACAGAAATGTTTTATTTTTTGTCTTGCTTTATAGAAGTTAAACTGCAGGATCAAACAGTCCCCTCTGGCCCTAAATTCACTCTGTCTCTGCTGTTTTTAAATACCATTTTCCATAAAGCAAGTGTTTACCCATTGTGTTTTTTATGGCACTAATACATATGGAATACAAGAATTATCTTAAGCTAATCCCTGGACTTTAATAATTTTTAAAAAATAATTTTCAATCAGTTAATTGTTTCCTTGGGACTGAATGACAGGATTTAATTTCACCAGTTCAGATTAGTATTAATGACTCTTCCAGAAGAATTTGAATCCTCCCTTCTTGTATTCAGTCAATTAGATTCTCAGTCTTGTTTTTCTAAAAATAATCTGCTTCAACTATCTCAGTTTATTCTTTAATATAGAATTCTAAGATAAAATTATTTTAAAGTATTTTAATTTCTATAGATTTCTTTGTGATAAGCCATGTGCAAAAGTGACCTCAACAGGTCAGGATTCCTTTTTCTGTTAAGCAGCTTTTTTACTATGCAGCCTTCTGCTGAATTGTTCAGATGAGAGTTCTTTGAAAATAAGAATTTGAGATATAGATCTTAGAACACCATCTTTCTTATGATTTTAGTTCTCAATCACCTATGAATCTCTGGAATAGTCTTTTCCATTCACTCATCTTCAATTTTTCCATATAATATGAGCATAATGAAAGTATTAATGGAGTTTCAGGTTCAGCTTATTCAATTTTTTTCACAGACCAAGTTTTATACTGAAGTTCTATGAGTTTCTCCATTTTTGTCATCATCTACAAATCTTTATCATTGTAATTTTCCAGAATCTTACTTCTCAGAGGAAGTAAGCACTTCAGCAGCCAATATCTTCAGTTCTGGCAGTGCAGGAGCATCTTGTTGCTATGCTCCAGCAGTGGATCAGAGAGCAAACATACATTTTTGCATTGTCAAGGCCTGTCTGTCAGGCAAGTCCTGGGATAACATAATCCAGATCACGAAAGAAAAAGCTGGGAATAGTGATAGATAAAAATTCCATAAAGAATACCCAACTTTGTTTTAGGACTCCCATTAGGTATGGAGAGAGGTACACCAGTGATGGAAACCATCCTGAGACAAACCATCAACTGCTTTGATGGGAACGACTCTCTGAGTAAGACTTTGCAAGGTATTCATGACTGCACTTGTGCCACAGCTCCCCTGCCTTGGTGGCAGGCATTCCTTCACTGCAGGCCATCAAGGCAGCCAGTTCACCAGGGGTTTTGTGCTATGTCCAAAGCAAGGTAGATTCAACCTACTGAAGTATTAACCCAGTGCCCTCAATGCTGTCAACAGGTACCCCCATGCAGCTGGTCAACCACCAGAGCAGACAGGTAAAGGAGTTTATGAAAGTTATTCCTGTACATGGGACTGAAAAGTCATAGCATTTTCTTCAGTTTGGATTTTCTTTCTGAGAAAAGTTAGAAGGAATAAGGAAATTTTTTTTAACCTGGAACACACTGGGATTCCTAGGTTGTTTTGGAATTTTTTACTGTGTGTTTTTCTCTTCCTTTTTGTCTGTTCAGGCTATGGAGAAGACATTTCTTCAAGTACATGGAAAGGCAGCCAATAATTTGGAGATTTGCTTGCTTGCTCTTCTTTTATGGAGATGCGTTATTACTAGCCTGTTTGCCAGATGTCTATCTGCCTTTGAGTAATCTGTCTCAAAACACTTAAAGGGCTTCTGTATGAACTTAATCTGTTCTAAATGGCCAAGTAAATTATGACTGTGGCAAACAAGACCCTGGTAAAGGAGGTTAGCTAAAGACTTTGACTGGAGTCCTCCTCCCACGAACTTCCTTCAGTAGGACAGACTGGTCTGGGCTTGTCCTTTGAGAAGAGGTGGGTGCAGCTGGGCAATCTCCAATGCAAGCTGCTGACCGAAGATCTTCCTGTGCCCAGCAGTCTCTCTCTGTGGGGCCAATGCATTTCACCTGCACAAACAGTAAACAGTGTAATTACTGGACAACGTTAACTTATTTTTCCTTTGGATGTTAACAAAGAAGTTTTGCATTTGTTGGTACTTGGCAGCGCTCTTGACTGGGTCAGGTGGAAAAAAAATAGTTTACTTTTCACTAGGCATAACTGCTGGGGGACTATTCACTACTGAACCTGTTTTTCACTGCCTTCTTCCAGGAGAAGAGCTATAGCTCAGTGAGTGAAGAATGCTTGGCCCGGGATAGAAAGATGTAACAGGACAATAGAAAGTATTCTCCCTCATTTATCCAGCATTCTCAAATTGCAACTGTTGGTATATGTTTCTTTGGTTGATGTATGATGTACTGGTTTTATAAACGTGGAGGAAAGAGAGAGGAAGGAAAGGAAACAGGACCTCTGAATTCTATTTCTTTGCTAATATTTGTGAAGAAACAAGGAGACACTAAGTACAAATCCAGGTTAGGTATGTTAAGTGTCAGGTGATAGAGCAGCCCAGAAATGATGTCAATTTATATGAATAAGGGAAAAGAATCTATTGTTTGCAGAGGGAAAAAATGATGGCAGGAAAGCCTCTACAAAACCTTTCTAAAGTAAGAAGGATATGGATAGAACAGGAAAAAGGGTAATCCAGAATCTAGTACTTGCTCACAAGACATGCTATTTTAGGATGGGTGAGGAATACATGCAGAATCCTATATTAATATATATATACACCCTTGGCAATCTAGAAAGTCATTAGTATAGACTACACAAACCTTCCACTGGACTGGGCAGGTATCCTCTGGCTTGTATGGTCTTTTTAGAAGCTGTATAGCTTATAACGGCTCCATTCTCCTCATGTCAATTGTGTAGCAAGCATCTGGATGATGTTTCCCATACAAGCAGTTAGCTATTCTCACTGACAAGGTCCTAAGACAACCAAATACACCTTGAAAAATGTCTGGCACAACCTGAAAATATTAGTGCATGCTATCTAGGAGCAAAATGGTCAAAAGGGAATACACAGCAAGCAAAAATTCTTGGTTTGTGTTATTAGGTTGGCTTGAGATGCAGAAATCAATATTCTCCTGCACATAAGAAGTCATGTTGATCCTTGTTAGTCACTAAAGAAGGGCAGTGCCAGATATTGTAAATAGATTGGTAATATGAGCATGACTGGTGAAGACAATGTATACAACTGGTCTACAATTAGGAAGCATCACTGTATGATTATTATAAAATCAGATTCAATGAAGACAGTGGGGGAAGTCTGTTTTTTTGGTAGTCTTGGAGTGGGTGGATATGGTATTATCATGGAACATGGCGATGTTGCCTGAGTTTTCATAAATCTTGTCAAGGATGAAGTAGATGGAGAACAGCCTTGCAGAAGCTCCTTGATTATGAAAGCAATAAAATATTTGCTATCTTATAGCCCCATCTCTTTAAATGTCTGATATAGCTGCATTAGTGAAGCTAATGATCCTCTGAAGGACACATCCAGAAAATAATCTGCTGCTTCTCTAGATCTGTCACCCTTTCCTCACAAAGGGCTCTCTAGGTGGCCTTTTCAGTCTGAAATCAGCAGCCCTCTGTCTATGGGAAGATGTGGTTTCACGTGTGAGTGTTCATGACATATGTCCCATACAAGTTTAGAAAAGATGGCTTGACTTTTATACCAATGTTCTGCAGTCTTTAAAATGTGTTTCTGTACTACATAGGTGCTGAGAAGTCTCTCACATTCATTCTGGTTACAGCATTGGGACCTATGAGAAAAGGCTGCATCTTGGTGATCCTGCCATGACCCAGTCTTGCTCCCTCTCTCTTCCTCCCCATCCTACCACGACTTAGCTAATCAGTTTTTGCTACCAAAAGATCAGAATGAATACTTATTGGTGCAGGTGGTACATTTGTGCAGGTGTTGTGGATGAGTCCAGAGTGATGAGTTCTGGAAGTGTTGTGGGGTGGTGGGTGCTGTGCCTGCAGGTGGCTCATGCTCTGTGAAACACGTGCATGCTGGGACACAGTGGAAGTTCTCAAAGGTCCACAGTACAGTTAAACAAAGAAGCCTGGGAAGTGGTGTCCTTGTTGGGATAGGATGTTAAGAGAGTTGTATCACTCTTAAAATGTTTAAATCAAAGCAAAACTAATTGCACTACATAAATTGTTCTTTCTTATGTTGAGCTGACTTACCCATGGAAAAAACATCCTAGCTCTCAGCTACAGTTTAAATGTCATCAACAGGATAATTCTGTTCCTGAAAGTGCTCACTTAGATTTAGATGAAAAAAAAAAAAAAAAAAACACTGATGAGAAAATCAAAACCTAAATGAATATGTGGGTACAAAATTTCTGCCACATCTTGCTAGTTCTTTAATATTTACGAGACAACAGGGTACATCTCAATTTTCAGTAGTCCTTGAATTCTAACAAAAAAATTTCCAAGCCTCTCATGAATTCCCAAAAAAACATATTTATTTCAGCCCATGGCATGACACGTTTTTATCATATCAGAGATTTAACCCTCATTGTCTTTAGAACATATAATATAATATAATATAATATAATATAATATAATATAATATAATAATATCCAAAATGGCCAGTCACCTAAGAAAGCAGCCTATTTTATTCTTACATTTTCTGTTACTACCGAGCAGATTCAGTTTGTGTGCAGCACAGAAAACAGACCACTACTGAAAGAAAGAACAAAAGGCAAATCATTGTAAAATCTGAACTGCCAGAATTAGGCCGTCATGTTACAAAGTGGTAATTCTTTCTGACAGCCTCAGCTGTACCAATCATGACATTCGGCAAATTAGCCAGGCCAAGAACAAATAAAAAGAAGAAACAGGTGTGAAACCAACTTCCTGCCTCCCAGGATAAATACATTGTTCACTGAAGGGCAATGCACCTGCACTATTGTTTCTAGTTGGCAAAGGGGGGTGGGGGAAAGCTTTTAAGTGCAAATACACTTGAGACTTGATAAAGACAAGAGACTTCTCTATAATTTCTGTATAAATGGGCATTTCTTTCATGATCGTTTTAATAATTTTATCTTTGAGGAGACGTTTAAACTGTAGTTTGAATAAATTATTTCTCTGCAAGGGAAGATGAAGTAAAGCTGAATATAAGCCTTTTTTGGGATTTTCAGAAAAATGAGGGACCTCACTGTTTCCTTTCTGATTATGATTGTCTTAAAGTTGCCCTTGTGGCTGAATAGGACCTCAGTAGGGTCAGATGAAGGAGCCTGTTGCCATCACCCTGTTGAGGCCTTGAAGAAATCCCTTCTCAACCAGGTGTGCTGCACTGAGTTCATTGCAGAAACCAGAAAAGATGTAGAGTAGGAGACAAGAGAAGAGCTGCAAAAAGGCTGTAGTCAGCATACCTTAACCAAATAAGTTTATTGCTCTGTTTTTAAGTTTTCCTTCTACCTTGGTGTTTGGGAGCTTTTGATTTGTGATTATTGCAATGGGCAGAAAAAGGAATGGGAAAGTGAGAAACTGATTTCAATTAAAGAGCAGCTCATTTCTCCAAGCCAAGAATCATGAACTAGTGAGACTGCTTTCTCAGATGCTTTCTCCACTGGTATAGATATGATTCTCAGACACGTATTTTAATAAATCATTCTCTGCATGTGGGTGAATGCAGATTAATATCATAACTAGAAAGCAGTTATCCCTTGATATCCATGGTTGCTGTAGGAAAGAGCAAGGAATAAGAGTGTTCAGCCTCCTCTGATTAGGGTTTTTTTGTCCTGAGTGCAGATGGTTTAGCACCTCCACCTTTCACTCTGCATTGGCAGAGATGAAGTGGGTATGGAGTAACACATTGAATAGATATTTCCAAGAGGCAGAATAGCTCTGAAACAGTTCCTAGTTTTCTTGGGGCAGCTGCTGACCCTCACTGCCTTGTGGGGCAATAGCTCCTGTGGCGCTCTGGGACAGACTGACGCCTGCAACAAGTACTGTTTTACAGCAGCACCTGTGTCTGAGGAAGTGCAACAGGTTAAATTTTTGTCATTCTCCTCAATCCCTGGGAAAAGGACAGGAAACAGTGGTTTCACAATTATGAGAATGGGAGAGGGTCCAAGAGAGGTAGATAAGAAGGCTTCTTGTGTTGACCTCAGATTGTCCCTGAATTTGTTTGTAACATCATATAGAACATGTTCTGCTTGCTTTTGTTTGGTGCTTGGTTTGTGGTGATGTTACTGTGAGAGCTGACAAGGTCTGAGCAAACCTGATTCCTCACACACTCTGAACACAGACCAAACTGGAGAATGAATTTCATAGAAGTGTTTCTGTTCTGCACTGTAGATTTGTTAAGTGAGTATTTCTGTGCAGGATCTGAGATGTTTTATTAATGTAAATGTTGCCTCCTGGCAGATGAGTACCTCCTCAACTTCCTAGTGCAGCCCTGTCATCCTTAACTATAAGATTATCCCTGTGACAAAATGCCTGGAGAAATGGGCAGCTGTGCACTCTTTATGCCACAGAGATCAGCTAGAAATTTGAAACAATTTAGGGCCAGAGAAAGATAACTGTTTTTACATTAATGTAAAAGTGGTCTGTGATGCATTAGGCAATGGGACTAGTATAGGTATCAGTGCAATCGGTGCTATTATTTGAATATTTTCTAGATTAGGAGTTGAGATGCTAGTGCTACTGTGGCAGTTTTTTCTAGCTAAGGAGAACTGTAAATGGGGAGAGTGTAACAGCTTTACTTGAGGTATTATTCAGAATGAGTTATACACTTGCAGTGAGGATTAGTGTTTGTTTGCACGTGAATTTTTATTTATTTTTTATTATTTCTGTGTGAAATGTAACAAGAAAAACATAATTGAAGTTCTGTGAGTGAGCACAAGCACTTGCATCATTTTAACATCTGTAACCAAGCTCAGCTGATAATGGTGACTGCTATTATGGCATCTTCCTCCCCTCCACACAAGGCCATCTGGGATTTGTGTTATGTAAGAGGATTAGCATTTTTGCTTTCCTCTGTTATTTAAAGTATTTCTCAGAACCGGTTTTTGAATAATAATAACAACAACAATAATGATTGGTATGTTTTATGTAGGGCTTTCTGAAAGGAGAAGTTGGGAATTCTAAAGCTACTGCTCTTAAGGAGAGCACCTGGCCTCGCCATTTGGGTTTGAATGGGATTCACTTGAAACAGGGTTTTTCAAGCTGTGGTGGATAGGACTGATGGAGGGCTGATATCACTGGATGAAATCAAGGGTAAAGCATAAATTATTGTGAATGGATCAGTTCCAGCAAGGAAACCATTGTGATTTCCGTTTCCTCTTCTCAGACATGATTATTCATCACAGTGGTTTTAGGGAAAACCTCAGCTTCAAATCCTACCTCATAAAATTATAGTAGTGGCTGGTAACATTGTCTGTTAAGAGAGCCTGAAATGTATAATTTTCTGACCCTGGTTTGGGTTATTTAATGATTTGCAAAGATTGAATTATTTGGGCTGAAATTTCTAATATGGAGGATTTCCTTAAGAACAAAAATTTTGAAAACTTCTAATCAAAGTACATACCTATTTCTCAGAACTTGATAAAAAATAAATAGCTTTTACCATGGAAAAAAGTAGTGCTAAAGGCTTGTCAGACAAATTCACATAAACTTGAACTAGGAGTACTGAAGGCAGGATAGAGGAAAAAGAAATAATTTTAAATCTGTGTTTTAGAATGTGTTTTAAATAGCTGTATATTTGAAAAATATCCCTGTAATGGAATCCTAGTGTAACCACAGCTTTGGGGTTTAATATATTAAATATATGTTTTTATTTATTAAATAAATTTAAAAATTTAAATATATATTTAATATATAAATATGTTATATATATCAAATATATGTTTTATATATTAAATAAATTTAAATTTTTAAAATATATTAAATAAATTTTTAAAAAGGCTAAATTCTGATGGTAGACTTTGTTTGAACAAATATTTTAACAATTAGCTCTTCTGACTGGAGATGTAAAAAAAGTAAGAGGGTGGTGTACAAATCCAACTATACACAGTAAGTTCATAGGCTCTCACTGGAGAAATCTTGGACTGTAGGACTCCATAGAAATTGTCTATGCTCCAGTCATCCACACATCTTGACAATCCCATACATAAGAAACATCTGCCGTAGGACATTCTATACACCAGGAAAGAGTACAGGATTGCTTTTGGTTGGGATTTGTTTTGTGTAAATGTTGTTCTCCTGCTGGTGTGGGAGCAGACTGGTGAAAGTAGTAAGGAAACAGCCATGGCCCCTGGGTACTGGAGCTACAACTGAGAGAATAAGAATGATAGAGTGAAGACTGATTTTGAGCCTGGGAACTCATTACTGGCATTACCATTCTGGTGCTGGAGCTCAGATGGAAAACTTGTGGTGAAAGCAGCGACTGACTGCAGCAGATGGCAGCTGAGACTGGGTGAGGTTGGAGGATAATGCTGGAGCAAGGAGCTTGGGCTGGGGGACAGGGCAGGGGGAGCAGCTCTGTGTGCATCAGCATTTACTCCCTTCAGGCCTGCAGAAATCCAGGGAATCTAGAACCTTGTAATTTCCCTGCTTCCAGCAATCGCCATACAGATCCGCTGCTATTAATGGTAAGTGCACCAGGCTGACTGGGCTGGGTCAGGCCACCTCACCCAATTTCCTGTCTCCTCAGCAGTGAGGGCCTGAGGGGCAGTACTAGAACAGACCCACAAAGTGTAAATTGATGCATTCTCTGCTACCACAGTTTTTTTCACTAAGAAGAAATCTCTGCAGGAGATATAAAGTTCTCCAGTAGCTGCTGACTCACGGAAAAGTCAAAATAGTGTCCCACAGTGGCCTTCCTTTATTTTCAGCTGGCTTTGTAGACGAGCATTAGGGAAGCACACACATAAGCAGATGTGCTGATGGTGTGTGCTGAAGCAAAGGTGAGCGAAATTTTTCCTTGCTGCTACTCCCTGGGCTTTCTTTCCATCTGTGGCTGCACAATCACACACATTTTTTCTGGGAGGACTCTGTCCCAGTCAGTGCTGAAAGCAGATTGACACCTGAGATGAACTGATGCAACAGGCTTTGTTGTCTGCTATGGCCATTACTAGAGTTAGAAGTTCGGAATAGAGAAAGAAAGTCTTGGTGTGAATCAGTAAAATTTTTTCTAAGTGATTGGACTCTGTCATTGCAGAGACCTGCAGGCCTAGGGAAGTAATTTAAAGGTAGCCCTTTAAGGGTGGAAACTGTAAATTAGATTAATCTCACCTTACTTTAGAGCTCTGAGCATCTGGGTGTCTAATCATAAGTTAGTCATTATTGGCACCTGCTTTAGTTGATGAACACAGTGCATCTGTCTCTAACCTTGGGATGAAACTAATTTGGGGGTTTCTCTCTAGTGATTGTAAAGAAACCTGAGACTCAGGGCATGTGAATGCTACCTAGCTCACCTTTCTTGTGACTATTTTTTGAAAAAAATATTGAATTATTATAGCTTGTTCCCTCAGAAAAAGATAAACAAAGAGAATCAAATAAGGAGGTAAAAAGAACAAGGGTAAGGAAGTAACTAAGCAAGAAGAGTAAATTATTTATCAAACAGCTGTATGTCAAATGATTCCTGTGCATTCCATGTGCTATGAAGTTGACTTTTGCAACTGTAATCCTCTTTGGGTTTTGACTGTATAAATAAACCTGTATAAAGTAAGTATAAAATTATCTGGACAAAATTAGTCATAGTTTTTTTCCTTTTTTAATCCTCTCAGTGTTGCAAAAATAATCTGTGAGCAACATGTCTACATACTGTACAAGGTGAATTGCTTTGTTTATTATTCAACGCTATTTATTCAGTCGTTTTTTTTTTTCTAACATGGCTCTTATCCCATAAAGAATATCCCAGAGGTCCAAATTTGCTTACTTTGTGGTAAGTCTCACAGGTAAGAGAGTGCTTAGGTGCTAAAATTTAGGCTATTTTCTGTCTTTTAGGAAGTAGTTTTCAGAACTGATTAAATAGGAGAAGGAAATTAAAAACAAAGAAGATGGAAGGACCCAGTAAATTAGGCGATTACAAGACTCAGCATATGCAAGATTTAGGCTCATATTTCTACTTTGAGACTGTTGGAGCAGAAATCTGAATCTGGAGCTGCCAAGTGCAGAGGTGTATCTTCTCTCATTTGGGTTTCTTCCACATGAGACCTGAGTCTATTTTCTTCAGATGCAGCTTGAAAACAGTTGTTAAAAAAAAATTTACAGTACGAAGACATTCTTCTAGATGAAAAAGTCATTCTTCATGAAGTACAGTGTCTGATCAACACCATGTAGATGGCATAGGTTTTAAGAAAAATCATCCCAGTTAAACTTTGTGTCAATTTCTGTCCAGTCTTCTTGTAAACTCGAGTTGGTTTTTTTTCAGCCAGCAAAACTCCTGATTATGTTTTACCAGTGCAGCAATGTACATTTTAAACATAACCTGTTACAGAATGTTAGTGAGTGATCAAAAAAAAAAAAAGGAAAAAATGAGAAATTTATGTTGACAACACTGAAGCCACCAGTAAGAATGTTATTCTTACTGCATTGTTTAGGCAGATATGCAGTTCAGTAATGCCTTCCTCTTCCCACCCGCACTGTCTTGGAACCAACTCACAATTCCTATTGGGCTTCAGATTTCAATTCTCTGCACTACAGAATTACATGGTTTTTCTGCACAGTGTGTTTTCAATATGAAACAGAGTATATTTTTGCTCTGTGAAACCTCTAAATTCTGTCTCCATGCTGGAGGAGTCATTTTGCATTGTGTTCCTGGTTGAATGCCTGAAAAAGCCCTTATTCCTAGCTGAGAACTAGATTGCAAGGAAGCTAATCCTTTTATGTATGTGTGTTCCTGCTTTCTCATTTCGGATATAGGGAGTATTGTTAAGAATCTTGGCATTGCTCTTTGCCTTGACTTTCCATGCATATCCATGTGCCAAATGTCATCAGAGAGTTTTTTCCAGCTGTGTATTTTTCTCATGTACTGATAGACCATTATAACAATGTGCTCATAATGTGGGGTAGTGGAGTTTGGGCGTTATGGCTCCAGAAGCCCATCATGGCATTTTTCAGTACGGATTTGAAAGAACCTTTTATTGCCTCTCTCCATCCTCAACTGGCCTCTTTTCCTTATAATCACACCACAAAGAGTAAGGTCAGCAAAAACATATGAGAAAGGTTTAACAAGCGGGTTCTTTGACAATATATTCCAGGCTATAAATATGTGACACTTAACATTTTTTGTTGTGAGTTTGCTGCAGGGCTGGAGCCCAACTGCTTTTGCTGAGGTCTGGACATAAATGCTAATATTTTTCTTAACATTTCGCAAGAGTTCATTGTCCAAATGCATTGTCCAAATAAGCCACAAGAGATATTAATGTGCAATCTGGTGAATTTTAGCATATATCTAGCATGCTAATATTGTATTTTAACACACATATTCATATATTTTTGGAAACTAATCTTTCTTCTGTAGGAGAAAAAAAGGAAATAAGATAGTATTATGGATAAAGGATTTATTTTAAAATAGAAAGGTATACTTGGGAATATAACCAGATGTAAAATAGTGATTGTGGCTGAAAATTAGTCACTGATTTTTTTCCCTACATATCACACATAGATTATTTATTGTCTCCTCTACAGCTGGTCAGGGCTGTGATAGTCAGCCTGTGAAAACCATTATAGCAAGATTTTCTTTTTTGTAAGGCCTAGCTCTCAATTAAAATCTGATATGTTTGTGTGAGGATCGAGAAGTGCAGGAACTAAATGAATGAAAAATAAAGATTTTTATTTTTATCACTTTGTAAATATCTCAAAATAACCTTAAAAGCTTGAACATGGTTATGGTCAAAAAATATTGATACCACTAATACAAGAATGAAATCTTTTTTCTGTTTTTTTTTTTTCTCTTATATGACTAATATGAAATATTATTCTGAAATTTTATTCTGCAATTTTTCTTTTTCTGGTTTTGACATGTTAACCCTTACTGATGAGAGATTTTTAAGCACATTTTTACCAAAATAAACATGACTTGCCACACCTTGCTATCAGACAAGAAACGAAATTTCTTGCAAAACTGCATGTAAAATTGGAGTTGTAGGACATACAAATCTACTATCTAAATCCTCATTTTTAGTGAAAATCAATATGAGCTAATTAATATTTTTGGTGTTTTAAAGCTCAGATTTGTATTATGTCTTGCAGTATGCTTTAATCAAACTGTAAAATTTCTCCTGTTTATCCCTATAGAAATACAAATTATTAAAACATAACATCCAGGTATTTTAGATTTCAGGATGTTGATATATGGTCAATTCTTCTTTTAGTCTTTTATTTTCATATTTATTTTTTCTCCCTCTATTGATTTGTATGTGATTTCAATCTATAAATTATCTGATGGAAAGTTCCAGCTACTGGGTTTTTCCTCTACATTTCTTCTCTAAATAAATAAAAATGTATTTTTAAATTTAAAGAATACGTGGCAATAAAGAATACGTGTGCCTGAGAGCAGTGCCCAAATGCTTCTTGGACTCTGTCAGGCTGCTGTGACCACTTCCCCAAGAAGTGCCAGTTCCAGTGTTCCAGTGCCCAGCCACCCTCTGGGTGAACCTTTTCCTGGTATCCAACCTGGTGTCCTCCCCTGACACAGCTTCAGGCCATCCCCCCAGGTCTTGTCACTGTCACCAGAGAGCAGAGCTCAGTGCCTGCCCCTCCTCTTCCCCTCACAAGGAAGCTGTACCTGCAGTGAGGTTTGCCCTCATCTCCTCCGGGCTGAACAGACCAAGGGACCTCAGCCACTCCTCACACGGCTTCACCTCAGGGCCCTTCACCATCCTTGTAGCCCTCCTTTGGACACTGTCTCACAGCTTAATGTTTTTCCTATACAATAGTGCCCAAAACTGCTCACAGGACTCGTCATGAGGCTGCACCAGCCCAGAGTAGAGCAGAGTGTCTTTCATCCCTTCTGAGAAGTGAAAGAGACTAAATTCTTGAGTGAATCTTTTGCAGATTTTTCTGACACTTTCTACACCTTATAGTCCTATACATAAGATGAGGCCCAGGAATTGATAAATATTTGTTCATAAGCTTTGTTTTGTTTTCCATGATAAAATAAATCCTATAATATTTTTGTGACATCACTTTAGTACTTCAGATCATCTCAATATCTACTGGTGTATATGTTTCCATTATACCTAAAATATACTATTTTTTTTTAATACTAGAAATTTAAGTCAGAAATCCCAAGAATATTCGGGAATTATATTGCATTTACCCAGTTGTCTGTATCAACCAAACTATAATCTCCATCAAATAATGAAATCCCTTTTGTTGTCATACATTGCCTTCCATAAAAATATGTTGAAGTAAAATCATAAATATTGTATAACTATGAATTAATTCTTGCTCAATTCTATCCACATATGTTTTCATTATTTCGCCCAGAATTAGATTCAGGCCAGCTAGCTTATGCTTATCTAGGTCATTTCATTTGCCCTTTTAAATATTGCCCCAACAGTTTCACTCACGATTTCTCTGCTATTCAAAGATGTGTCAAAAACTAATAAGGCTAGGAGTTGTTTTTCTTCCTCTTTCAGGATTCTTGATTGCAGGACTAGATGGACAGACTTAGATTTAATCCTTCAGCCAAGTGTTTTTTCAGTGACATGCTCTATATGTGCTTCCAACTTTGCTCCAAACAAACCCCAAATGTGGTTATTGCCCTTTTGTTTTTTCTGCTTTACTAACAGCTAGTGGAAAACATTTTTGAACAGCTACCAATCTAACTGAGAAAAACTAGCAGGTGGATTCAGACAAGCAGACAGAGGCAGAGCACAGGGAAACCACATTTGGTCACCAGGAGAGAGGGTGATTTCGGCACATCGGGCTCCTGAACCACTGCCAGTCTCTGTCAGGCATCACAGTAAAGAAGTATTTTAAGGTGGATTTGAAGGACAGCAAGAAACTAAAGAAGTCTGGGTTCCTGACTAAGCATTTGGTTTGTGATCTGACATCAAAGAAATCCAAATTTGGGCATGGAAGGGGAAGAATAATTTCTTTTCACCTTTTCAGCAAATTGTGGATAGAATAATTTTTGTTGTATCACTTAGCAACATGTTGGCTGACAAATTTTTTAGAGGATTTTTTTTATTTGGTTGGTTTTGGTTTTGTTTTCTTTCTTTTTCTTTTTTTTTTTTTAAATAAGTTTAAACCTCCTTTTGTTCAATTAGCATTTTTCAAGTGGAGCTGAGTTAGTTGAAGCAGATGGTTTATCTTTTTTGGTAGTGCTTCTAGTTGGACAAATGAGACTTATTTCTACATCTTCCTCTCTATTGCAGTGCCTACAAAGTCATTCCACATTTTACGCACCATGTTTTGACTTATTTAATGCAGGCGTACTTTCCCTGCAGTAAACATGATTACCCAAATACTTTAACTAGAGAGCTTCTGCTTTTCTCTCTGGTATAATTAGTCACACTGCACTCACACTGCATTTAAAGGGGGGGAAAAAATCCACACATGGAGCATCTTGCAAATGTGCCTATAATCCCATACAGCTGCTTTCTTCACTTTATTCTTTTTTGACTGCTTATAGAACAAAATTGCTGCAGCTGGGCAGAAAACTGAGCAAAGTTGCAAAGGCACCTCTCCTTTCTTTTCTTTGTAGAATCCCCCCATTCAGGTGTCGAGGGATAGCTCTTGATTAGCAATTGCTTAACATGGGGCTAAATTTTCTTGGATTCTAGCATTGAATAACTTGGCAGGATTTCTATTAGGTTTGAATTTCAAAGCCAAAAGAGTGATCTGAGATCGCATACTGGCAGTTCCACAGTGGTAATTTCCATGTTAAAAGAATACTTATCACCAGCACCACAGCGAAAGAGGCAGCTTTACACAGAAAGGCCCTCTTGTGAAATTAATTTGGTGTTTAGTTTATTAAGAAGCTGATTCCAAATGTGATTTTTTTTGTTTTGTGTAAAGGAAGCTCTTTCTAATTCTGCTGATATTTTGATGGCAAAGATTTGGTTGTTTAAAAAATGTTTACAAAAATTCTGCTGAACCTGTTTTTCATTTACGTGGACAGCATGCCTTCTAATTCCTGCTTGCTAGAAATAGAGCAGGAGATGGAAAAGGGAATGATCAGTGTAGATTCAGTAAGATATTGGCCAGATCAGTTTGGCTACTCTAACTTCAGTAAGTAGCTTGTTTGAGAGATTATTGATAGATTTATAATCAGTAAACTTAAAAGAATAACTTGTTTGACAAAAGAAATTTTAGATAAGGAAGGAAAGGTACATTTGCTAAGAAAAAACCCCAAAAGTTTATCCAGTTCTGTTGCATGTAATATAAAAGTAGAAATCTAATATAGGTCAGCTAGTCTCTGCTTATTTCTGTCTATTAACTGTAAATGAACTTTGGGCAACTTGTTCAGATGCAGTTGTCTAAAGTCAACTGAGATTAATTCTGCCCTTTGGTGTTTGTTTTCCTCGAACACTGACTTGATATGTTGCCTCCAAGAGTTACACCCACTCTATGTCTTGTCTGTTTGGGCAGAGACCTCTTCTGACAGAAGGCAATCTCATCCTGTGTGCTGGTACAGAGCTCAATCCTCACAGAAGAAACAGGAGACCTTATCTTTCTTGAAGGGTTAATGTGCCCTAAGGAAGCAGCAATAAACCGACATTAACTTGTGATCACAAGCACAGGAGCTGTAGCTCCGATGGACGTGTTAGAGGAAGGGTAAAAGCTTCATGGAGAGCTCTCCATCTGTTGCTAAAATCAGCAAGAGGACAGAGCAGAAAACACTGTTAACACAGAATGTGTGCTCTCTAAGCAACACTTATTCTGCATATAAAAAAAGGAAAAAGCTAAAAAGAATCAAACCTGGTTTATATCAGGCCTTCTTCAAGCTCTGGAAAAAATGCATATCTGACTGCATTTGTCAATGCATAACTAACTACTCATGGCCCATTTAAAAACAGACCACCTCTGAGAGTAATAGAGATTACTGCAGCACGTGTATTACAGCCTTTTCACCTCTGAGGTGAATGTTCATAAAAAAAGCAATACACTGGGCAAAATATGCAGAGAGCTAAATAGCTCTTCATTTGTTGCAGGAGATAATTTTATTCAGTGAGAAAGGAGCACATAAAATGGAAAAGGAAGAAATGAATGTTTAAAAGGAAAGGGGAGTGGGATTGGGATTATCAATTCAAAAAGATACAGCCCTGAGAAGCAGGATCTGAGAAACAGTCAGTGACTGAATCCTTTGTATTAATTAAAAAGAAAACCAAATAGATGGATAGATAGATGAGTTTAAGAGTTTCTGACTTTGAGGAAGGGGATTGGAAAGTTTCTGAACTACCTTCTTGTCATTTAAATAAAAGCTATTTTTCATATATTTTAGAAGATAGTTCAGCTGGAAGAAATGCATAGTTATGGTACAGATAAATGTTTTTATATTATGCAGTGTTCAAAAAGATAATTGCAAATACATTTAGAAGATAAAATTTTTATTAATTTAGAAGAACTATATTCAGAATGTGACAAATGATTATTTTGTAAGTACAATTTTATTAGTAGACTTGTATTAATTGAATCATTCTTTTTCTCTACTGCCTGGTTAATTATTGTCATCTTTCTCTGTTTATCTATTTTGGATTTCCTTTTTTTTTAGTTTAAAAAAGGTATGTGCTCATTCTCCACATTTTCTTCAAAGCAGAAAACAATCCAGTAAACATTAGGACTGAACTCTCAACCCAACTCTGTAAAAGTAGAATGATAATTAGGCAAAGTTAGTTTGTCTGCTGCTGTGTGTAAACAAGTTGAATAACTTCATTATTTTCAAGCTTTGCCCCTACATTAGAATAATTCACACTACTTCAGGGAAATGACACCTGCTAATTAACCACAAGCAGACAAAGCACTTTAACAGCCATAATCAGTCATTTTCTCCTGCAGTTTAAAAAAGATTAAAAAAAAAAAAGTACCAAGAAAAAAAAAAGAAAAAAAAAAAGATCAAAACCTTTGTGACAAGATGTTTCCATGAATCATCTTCTTGAGGAAGCCTTACTGCTTGAAGAAGATTCAAATATAATATGTCACACATCTGTTCAGAATAGGAATTAAGTAAAGTCACATATATGCTCCATTGTATTTTACACAGACACCTGTTTGGGACTTAGCTCCACCTAAAAATAGATATTTAAAGTGCTCAACATGGATAGTCAATATGTATTTATTGAATGACTCATTCCTAACAGAGGTTTCTATAATAATGAACCAGTAACTTCCCCAAATTTCTCTTCCTCTCCATTGACAAACCTTGCCTTTGGTGTACACATCAACACTGCAGATGACTAAAGTTAAGTGGTGTGAATCACAACCCCACAATCCTGTCCCCAAATAACTTAAATTCAACATGCACAAGATAAAGTATTTTCAAAAGGAAATCTTACTCCTATTTTGCAGTGAGAAGATGAAGCATGGAAAATAAATCTCCTACACATGGTTTCCCTGAAAGTCTGTGATGGAATGAGAAGTAAATACCAAACTGCTGGTATCCTACTTCAGGAACTCTATAGTCCTAATTATGGCTTTTCCCCCCTCTGCTTTCACACCCTAAGATCCTGTAGAACTGTTTCAATTGTATTTTTAAGAGTTCCTATAAATCCTGATTTCTCAATTCATTTGCAACAATTTAGAAAGTACTTTCCATGTCCCGATGGGCTACTGCATTAGCCAAAACAGCTGATACTCTCCAGAACTGATAGAAAAGGTTAAAACAGCAAAAACTTCTTCTCTCATTCACTTAATACCTAAGTTGAGAGGGAAAGATTTATTTTCTTGGGACATACTAGGAAAAAACCCTTAAGCTAAAAGTAGAAGACATAAGAAAATGGTTTTACATTAAATGGTAGTAGGAAAAGTAAATGTAAAATTAAAAAAAAAAACAGATATTGCAGTTTTACAGTAGTTTGGAGGAAAAAAAAAAAGATCCCTGGGGAAAAGTGATGAAACAGCAAAAGATATTATGGAAATCCATTTAAGAAATGGAGATTGTGAAGGTTATTCACAAAATAAAAGGAGACTCCAAGAAAAAAGAAAAAAGTCACAGCCTTTCAGACATAAGCCAAGAGAAGTGACCAGGTTTGATATTTCCATTTTACTATAAGAACCAGATAAATATTATTATAAGGAGATGCTGAACAGACTGAAGAGCTACACAGTCATATTCCCATCACAATCACTTGGAGTATGTCAGGTAATTCCAGTGTTAGACCTTTGATCCTTTGATCCCACTCTCCCTCTCCAGAGGTGTACTGATCATCATTATTTTCTAGGTATCAGCATACCTTTTAACAATTCTTGAGCCAAATTAGTACAGTCTTTATCCAAAAATTGTAATTTTCTAAACCACAGCTCCAGGTATTGCCACAAAATTATTATACATTTTGAACAGCTTCTGGAAGAGTTTACATGCTGTGCTTGCTTGAGATGACAGGAGACAGGAAGTTTTCACTAATCATTAAGAAAGAAGGTGGCAGGAAATCTCACTCTTCAGATAATATAGAGGATTCCTTGTGGTCTTTGCTTTGAGAAATTCTGATATCTCCACTCTTAGGCTTTGTAATTGGGCATGCGAAACCTCTGCAGGTAAGAGTAGGACATTTCCTTTCCATGGTGAAGTTTCACACAGGTTGGCTGAGCTGAACAGAGTTGAGCATGGCTATGTCCTGAGCTTTCCCAGTTGAATCTTATCAAGTGCTGCAATCCTAGAACACTCCAGAGAACCTCATGCAAGACAGTACCAAAAAAGCAGCCTGGGAACTGAAGCCAGCAGCGCTGTTCTAGGAACTCTGAATGGGATGGCCGCTTATCATTCATGACAGAGAGTGACACAAACTTATCTCCATGTCTTGCAACCACCATATAGCTGTGAGATGACCACTTCCTCTTTGGTCAGCTTTCTGTGAAGTCCTGTTGCTGAGGGACAGAGACCTGATCTCCTGCACCGATGAAAGACAGTGATAGTCTATGCTGTGACACAATAGCTGATCAGGATTTTCTGGCTTGTCACAGTGTTGAGTTCTGCCTTTTCACTACTAAAACATATGCAAAAGTATTCTTAAAAACATTGTTTAGGCTACAAAGTCCAATTCCAGTGAATTAGGTGATCTCAAGATAACAATAATTTGCCCCTATTTGTAAATGTATTGAAAGTTCCCATGAAAATATGACCTTGCTCAATATTTTAAAGACATGTCAGAAACAGAATTAGAATTAAATACTCTTATATTTGGCATTTCCTAACATTTAATTCATTTATTAATCCAATCCAATGCAAGTAGCTTTCCTTTACTGTTGTTTTTTTTGTGTGGCTTTGGTTTTTTTATTGTAATTACAGACATGTACAGGCACATGTTTATGCTCATATCAATTTACAATACTGGGAAAAAGGAAGCTGTGTTTTCCCTTCAGTATGAAATGTCTTGCTCGACTTGCTTCCCTGTAATGATTCTTGAAGAAGATAAGTAAAATAAAAAGGCTAAAGACCCCGTGAACTCTATGCTACACCTGTACTTAAGGGTTCTTAACCCCAGTGCAGAAGAATAAAAGGAAACTATCTCAACATAAACACTCTTGGGTGCATGCTAAATCTGTTCACTTTTTTCTTAGCCCACCACCTCCCATCACCTGACCTAATGAACATCTCCTTTCTGGCTTCAGAAGAATATATATTTTAGCCATTCCAGCTGGGAGCAAGCAAGGTTGTATGCTGCCATGGCAGCAGTTACTCTGAGAATGGGCTAAGTAGGAAAGGTGGCGAAGGTGTCCAAAAAGAACAAGTTGTAAAGAAGTGGGATTCTGTTTATCTGTGGTTATGTGGGTGGGGTCAAGCCCTCAACCTAAGCCCTGATGTGTAGGAGCCCTGGCTATGAAAGTGTTTTCCCCAAGTGTCAGCATGGGAGCTGTGGTGGCAGGTTGCTGACTTAGGAGATCATGGGCATTTGACAATATCTCATTTGTCCAGTCCACAGAGGATGCTCTGTTTCAGTTCACATGCCAATTCTCCACTTATTATTCGGCATATAATGCAAGCTGTGTTTCCTCTGTGATCCTCCTTGAGCAATATAAGCTCATTTAATTCCTACAGTAATACTACACAAGTATTACTGTGTAACAAGAGTTCAGAAACTTAATATTTTTCCCTTTGGTTTCCCTAAGAGTTCATCACAAAATTGTTCCTGGTCTACTTTGATGAAAAGAGCAGGGTCCTTGCAGGCAAAATCCTGGCAGCACACAGAATATTCATGGTTTCAATTTCTAATTCTGCTCTTCCTGTTGCATATATTTGCTCTCGAGCCACTTTGTTTAAATTACGAAATACAGCACATTTAAACAAAAAATAAAAAGTTCTATAGACTTGCAATAAATACATGTAGCCAAACAAAACATGCAGCACAAATCCCACCAAATGGATTGTGTGAGGGTGGAATCACTGAGGGCTGTAGAAAGTTTAAAGAATTGAAGAAAATGTTTGTGAGAGTTTGATATAGCCCAAATATTTGACGTATGAGCAGTGAAGGACCCAAAGTGTGGTTGGTAAGGTATATGCAATAAGGAAGTATAATAATTTATCTGTATGAATTATTATAATTAGTTGTTTCCTCTTCCATTATTTTCTAAAACTCTGCAGTATCTTCTTCAGTATGTTGCAAGTTTAGTGTGCTATATAGGATGGGCAGGTGTTGCAGTCATGGAATGGAAATGGCCATATATGTGTTGCAACACATCACTTTTGTGTTCTTTCATATAATCAGAAATGAAATAGTCAAGATTTATTTTCCTTTTCGTCATGTTAATAGAGAGAAGTTAATTCATACAGTCCCTAAGTACTTCCACGTGTGTTCACTCTTAGCTAAAATGCTAAAAAAATCACTGTTGCAGGTGACTGAACAGTGGTTACAATGTAAATTATTTAGGGCTTAAAAAATGAGATGACATTTGAAATGTGTCATTGTTAATTAAAAAAAAAATAATGTTTTGATGTTATTCCCACCCACACATGTCTATATTTGTCCATCTACCTTTTTAATCTTTCTTTTTCACCCAAGAGGAACTTTGTCATCCTCCTCAACTGCCATCTTCATTTAATGATGAAAGGAACAACAGAACATGCAGATCCAAAGACACTATGAAAAGTATAACCCAGGCTCTGCTGTAATAAAGAAACAACAATGTATAATGTAGAACAATATCTGAACAATCTTCTCTGAATAGCCCACTTATACCAGATTACTGCAGTGATAAAAAAAATAAAAATAAGACTAGTATTGTTTTAGGATTCATGTAATAATTTGGCTTTTAGACTTATTTTGTGTCAGTCTGACCAAACATTCAGCAATGGGTTCCCTGGATTGCTGTGAAAGTTGCTGACTTGATCAGTTAAACTAGCATAGTTCTTCCAGTGCTCATGGCAGGTACAATGCTTTTCTTGGTGACTATGGAGTCTGTTATCCCAGAGCTTTATCACCACTGGGAAAATCTTTTTCTCCTTGCTAAGCAGTGCATGTACTGGCAGAAAGATGAGGATACACCAGATCAGGAGGTTACTGGCGCTTGCCTGAGGAGATCCCACCCACAAAACAGCAGCAGAGCTGCCACGGCCCTGCAGTTCTCTAAGACTGTAACCTCAATTATCATAGCATACTGCTTCAAAATTCATTACAAATATATTACCCATGCAGCAGGTTTAGTAAAATATCCACCCTACTCCCTGTGCCCCAATCCCTGTGGAAAAAGCACAAACACGAGAAAGGAGCTGGGCCTTGCAGCCACCTACAACCAGAGCTGCTGCAGGTTTGGGGTAGAGTTACTTCACATAACTCAATGTTTCAGCTGTTTAATTCTCAGCAAGTCATACCTGGAACTTTTAAGAAAACAAAAAGACTTAACTGTAATCAGAAATAAATGCTTCTAAACTGCAAGATGAGAAAGACTGAGAAAAGTAATTTGGAATGCAATCACTTTCCACTGAGAATAAATTTGGCTGCACAGCAGCTGCATGAAGATCCAGCCAGGTGTTGACCATGGAACTGTAAGCTGCCCTTTGTAATTTATTATACAATATTATCAAGTTTGTGCAGAATATAACACTATCTATTATGGTTATATATTTTGAATGAGTGCATAAGCTTTAATAGATATATAGTTGCCTCTCATAAGACCTGAGCTTTGGCAACTGGAACATCATGTCCTCTCACATCATAGTTATTTTTGAAGAACAATACTTTACAGTGTAGAGAGTCAAATCTGTATGTAGCTTACATATTGATTCAAAGAGTACTTTACAAAGTCAAGATTCAGGTTTACAAGCACATAAGAAAATCATCAAACTTTTGCAGCCTTTTTGTATCCTTTTTGAATGCTAGAAAATTTGCAATTTCAGCTTTCCTGTGAATCTGACAGAAATCTGGTAATAATATAGATTTTGTCATTTCATCTTGGAAGGATAAACTTAAATATATTTGAAAAATTAATAGACTATAGCATTACATTAATGCTTTATGTTGAAACAGTACAATGTTGTAGGACCTAGAAATTGAAATAAACTTTGGAAATACTTTGCAGTGCTTCTTCAGGTTCACTGTAGTGAAGATAAAATCAGAATATATTTCTGATTTTTCTGGCAACAAACCCCCAAGAAATATGACAGCTTTTTTGTTGTAGAAAGGACCTCAGATTCTTGAAAACCATGATCCTTTAGCAGTTAGCAATTATGTGAATGCAGTCCAAGATCCATCCATCCATTAGAACAATATAAACAAAGCAAGAAAGAGAAAATTCAGCAGTCATCTTCACTCCTTGTACAGAGATAAATGTGCAGGACCGTTGCTTCAAATGTTGCTTGAAAAGTATACTTGATTGATTTGTTAGAACCTTTTTTTGGTCAGGGCTTGCAGTTCTTTCAAAGAAACATCACATATATTTCTCAGGTATTTCTGGGTGCTCTGCTCTGTTGCTGAAGCATTAGCAGACTGAAAACAATAAGCCCAGAGTGGATTCAAAATGCTGTTGTTTAAACATCCCCTACTCCTGTACATATTGCATGCTGGAATTGGACTACAACTCTCCTTTTCTTGAAAAGAGTGTTCTTAACATAAACTAGATGCCTGCTTTTCTGATTTGGAACATTTAAACTCTCACTTCATGAACAGTCATGAGTCAAAAACTGAAGAATATTATTGGCACATTCTGAGTCATATTGCTATTTTAATAACTACACATTACACTTGCACAGATTCTCACAAGAGAATGAATTACCTTCAGACAAAAAAAGAAAAAGGAAAATAAAAAGAAAAAGAGGACAGAAAGAAAAAGGAAAAAACCCCATGGTGGATGTTTTTCTAATCTTCTAACTCAAACTTCATATAAAATCTTTCTGAAAATGTATTTTTGGTTACTAATAGTCTTTCTATGGACATTAAAATAAATGTGGCTAATGAATTTATAAAGGTTACACAAAATTTCATTTGTCTGAATTTACAGTGCTTAGATACCAGGAAAGATCAAGGAATTCATATTGGTTGTGTATAATGAGGTAATCAGGCTTTAATGAAAAGCAACAGTTATTAGATAATCAGTTCAGCCTGGTGACTATTGGTCTGTTATTGCAGGACAAGAATAATTAAGGGGCACTTAAGGTATGGAAAAAAATGGCAGCCAGAAACTGATGTGCCTATAGGAGTCTCCAAACGACAGGCATTTAATAGCCCTTTATATGTTACTATAGCAACACACTTTGATAACTCATCTGCCCACACCACAGTAAAACAAGGGGCACAGGGCTCCTCAGAAAGTGCAATCTCCTTTAAGCAGATCTATAAGCATTGCAGATGAACAGAACTCTAAACATTCCTCCATGAATATTCATGAACTAAGTTGTTTTTTGTTGCCTGCCTAGTCAGCAGTCACAAAACACATGGTGTGTGTTGGCAGCATCTTGCCTAGGTAGAGGGCTATGGACTGAGGCAATGGCAGGAACCAGGACCTGTGAGGCTGACTGACATTTCCATCTGTAGAGAAGGCTGGTAATTAACAGGAAGGAGTGTGCCTGCAGCATTGCACCATCTGCTAGGGAAACGGCTCAATAAGAAAGGAGCTGGATATCATCTCAGTGGTGGCTCGATCTGGTTCCGACATGAGGCTGGGCATCTGTTAGCTGAGGAGATAGGCTATTAGGAAATTCGACTGGGAATGAACAACATGGAAAGAGCACTCTGACCTACCCCATAAAAGCATCTCTTCAGAAATGGTGTCTTTTTATCTTACTTACACAAGTCTTCTGAAAATGGTTTGCTGAGGGACCATTATGGATCTGTTTGAAGTAACACAATGGTTTCAAAAATGCTGCTTAATTCCAACATGAAATTCTTGAAATCAGGATACAGCTGTCATCTTTTGACAATAGAGCTAATTTCAGAATGAGGATATGAGGTTAAATTCCTTCTTCTCTTGTTTGTTTTTTTGGGGGCAGGAAAGCAAATTAACTTCTAACTATTGTACAGTTTAACTCTCGGAACAAGTAAATCTGGGATACTCGAATGAAAAATGTACAGAGATGAAAGCATAAAACCTTGCCATATTTTAAAAGCAGGACTGTGCAAAACACAGCAGTCAGAAAAAAACATCAGTGTATGTTCTCAATGTGAATATATACATTTAGAAATATATATATATATATATATGTATATGGGTTTCATAAATTCTTTTTTTCTGGTAGGAATTTAAGAAGTTTCTGGTTTGCAGAAAAAGACTTTCAGGACTGAATTTTGTAATTCAGGGCACTGAAATAGATTAGTTCTTTGTGCTGGGAGACTGACCAATGTCCCCAGTTATGAATTTAAAATATTCTGAGTGTAGATAATATTATTAAAGGCCTCTAAAGCATAATTAGCTATATATTTTTTTTGGAAATGACAGTTTGCTATCCCCCAGACCTCTGAGAATGTACAGATTCATAAAAATTTGGGTAAATGTATCTGTTTTCATCTGCTGACATTCTCAAAATTCTTTTGATGAAGAATGATCTTTCTACTCTACCCTTTTCCTCCTTCACCCACAGTACTGAGAGCAAGTGTTCCCATGTGTGCAGCAACATGCTGCTGACATCATCACTGGCTGCATTACATCAGTGCCTGTGGACACAGATCAGCCTGGGGCTGTGTTTGTGCACCCATGAAGTTGAGCAGCCACAGGATCACTGTGTGCTTTATTTGCTGTCCATGGCAAGGGCAACACAATGTTTTAAAGCAGCTCTCACTGACTGCAGGATAAAGAAACTGCAATTCCACTGCACTTGCAGACTTTGAAAGTCTCTACTAGTGCTGCAACTTGGCTTTTGTTTGCTTGAACTGTGGTAACTCGGTTGTATGTGAGAGTCAGGAGGGCGACTGTAGTCATCCACATGAGTTTTCCAGTCTCTGTCTACAGTCATGGCACAGAGGTAACATTCCAACAGACAGCTCTGGTCTTTCATGGGTCTGATGTGACTTCATGTTGAAATTAAGCCTGTTGTCTATCTTATAATTCCCATATTAAGTGTCATTACCCTATAGAGTTCATAGAATGCACAAATAATTGCTGAGAAAATGAGTTCACATCAAGAACCCAGGCAAATAAGCTGAATATTCAGTAGAGACAAACTATTTCTTGTTATGGGAGATAAGAACATGGAAAAGAAAGATATTATGTCACAGAAAATGACAGAGGTGTTTTCATAGTTATAGAGATGTATCTGACAAAACAGAAATAAATCTTAGCTACACAAATTTAATATTTATTTGTTGAGGGTTTTTTCTTTATCTTTTTTTGTCTGTTTCTCTACATAGATTTTAAATTCTTCTCTTTGCAAAAATAATTGTGTATTGTTTTCTGGAAACACTGATGAATATTTGGTTTTTCCCCGTAATATGAATCAACTTTCCTCCACAGAGATTATACAGGTTATTTCTACTTCAACTCCATCCCTTTCAAGTGGAAACAGAAACACTTTAGGGTCTACTCTCCTAGGAACTGGAGAGCCAGTTATGTGCAATGCAACTTAAACAACAATTATTAGCACCCTACATACCTTTGTGAAATTGTGTTCTGTGAAAGACTGGAAGGTCACAGTCTAGGTAGTGGATACAATCAGAACATGCTGGCTTTCTGCTACTATTTCTGTCAATACCTTTTACGGGGAGCTGTGCCAATTAGAGTGCTCATGAGTTACTCTGCTCCTACAGGGCTTCCTACTCAAAACTACAGGCAACAATGCCCTTGCAATAAAATCAACAGGCAATAGGAAAAACAAAAGTGAACTCAGGAGCTAATCAAGCAGAAATCACCATTGTCTGTCCTCAGCAATTGAAGGCTGAATTGAAGGCTGATCTACAGGCCAAATTGGTTTTGTTTGTTTGTTTTGGTTTTTATTTGGGGTTTTGTTTGTTTGTTTGTTTGTTGGTCTTTTTTGTTTGGTGGGTTGATTTTTGGGGGGTTTTTTTTGATTCTTTTTGGTTTCCCAAATATGTATATTCTTGACACCAGGTTCCTCACTATCCAATCAAGGGCAATATGTCTTCAGTCAACAATTTTCCCTTTTTTTCTTTTCTTTGTGTGTGTGTGTGTGCGTGTGTGTGTGTGTGTGTGTGTGTGTGTGTGTGTGTATGTGTATAACACTGTTCTTAAAGCTCTTTGCAGCTGGTTGTCATCTGAACGACTGCCAATAGCCTTTAAGAGTACTACCCCCTCCAGAACACATCATTTGGCTCCCTGAGATTATTTACTAGTGAAAGCTCTGCATGCACAGAGTCAGTTGGATATGACTCTCAGAGGGAAGAGCTGGGTGTGGCATTCTGGGGAATGAGCTAGTACAGAAGAAGAAATACTGTTTGGCAAGAGAGAATATGTGTCCTGCTGCTGTCTGAAGCCACATGTGAAGGCAGGGTAGCCCAAAAAGGCCCAGAGGATCATGAATTTCTGATCAGCAGAGTCCTCAGAAAATGAGTAGTTTAACTAAAATACAGCATAACTTTTTGGGAAGAGGATTTTCTTAGAGGTGGTGGAACAGAGAACATTGGTAGTGAAAAGGGAATGGCGCAAATCCTTTTAAAATCCACAGAAGGGTTAAGTGATTTTATTGGGGTTTCTTCTAGGTCTGAAATGTTTACCTTGCAGTGAAAATTATTTAAAATCTACAGCTATAATTGTTTAGTTTGATATTAATTGACAGTAAGTAGATTCACTCCCAGAAGATTTCAGCAAAGCACTAAGTAAGAATCCATTTGAGTATCACTGCTACGAGGCTGAGATTCAGCACTGAGCCATTAAGCCCACACACAGCCCCAGTGTCCTGTCCCTATCAGCAAACATGGTCCCTGACTCTGCCCAGTGAGATGGACAGAACTTTTAGGTCCTGACATTCTCTTTAGTGCAAAGCTTAAAAGTATCCTTGGAGGTATGAAGAGGTAAGTTTGGAAGACCAAAATGCCCATTTACACTTCTCTGAACTGAAATAGGAGCCCTCTAAATACAGCAGCTAGTAGTGCACTGAGTTAATACAATAGGAAAAAAGGTAATTATTCATTATTTAAATTGCATTTGCATGTGAAATCCTTTCAAATTTATCCAAGGATGCTGAATCAACAGGACAAATAAGAATTTTGTTACCTCATTGTTTCTTTGACATAAATATTAATATCTGTGTCTCATCAGATGACACTTGTACCTCCAGCTATACTGCCTGAAAGGGTTAAACACCTCTCCTTACCCAGTATACAAGCTCTGTTTTTCTAAAAACTTTCAGAAAATAGTGAGAGGAAGGGATGGCAGACACATTGAGCAGTAGAGATTTGAGCTCCACATGAAGACTCATGGCAGAATGACAAACAGGTATGATTTCCCCAGGTTCCCACTGCACAGACAGGACGGGCACACATCCAAGAGCAGGGGCTTTTCTTAAAACCCCTAAGACGGAGTTCTTCTTAAGAAGAATAAAACCTTCTGAACTCTCCTCCCAGAAGCGTGCCTGCAGTTTGGCAGGGCGGCTGGGCAGGGCTGTGCGGGGGAGCTGCGGGAGTGGGAGGCGGCGGTGCGGAGGATGCGGCGGCTCCGCGCTGCACCGGCGGAGCTGCTGGGAGAGCTCGCACGGCACCTGCCCGCATGGGGCTGGCTCCAGCCACTGCCATTAGCCCTTCATTCCGCAGGCATTAAAGTCAGCCATAAAATGATAAATTAAATAAAAAGGAAAAAAAATGTAAGAAGCAAATAACAACGTAGCAGAGCAGTGAAGGAAAAGGGATCGTATTGTGAAAAACTTTAACATACTTTAACTTCAGCGCTGATGTCCAGCCCCTGCAGATGCAGAGAAACAGTTTGTGTGGAAAAAGGTATTTAACTGTACTGGGAAGATATCCATATATGCACAAAGCTTCCAGTACTAAAGAGGATGAAAAGGGGAGGAAACAGAAGCTGAAGGTTTACTGTATAGTGAGGACTAAATGCTCAAAGGCCACTGCATTTGGAACATGTTGAAGTCAGTATGATTCTCAATATCCATAATGTAGAAGAGAGGGGGGTTTTGGGTTTGTTGTTTTTCGTTTGTTTTTTTTTGGTTTTTTTTTTTTTTTTTTTTTTGCTTGCCTCAGTCATGGTACTAATTATTTAGTGGTCTTTCAAACCTTTTGTAATCTCAACTTGAGAAAGCACTGAAAGATATTAATTCTTAGCCATGTGTCTCATAAATGAAGGCCATTCTGCTATACTTAATGACAAGGCTGAGGCAGCAAGATGTCATTTGCTTTTTTCTCCGTTTTTAAATTGCTTTCTAAATGAACTACAGCTGTGAGGGCCAGGTGCTGTGATCCCTTTAGAAAGATCAGGAAATGATGAAATCCAAAATTTCAAAGTGTGATGGATGTCAGCTCCCGATTTGGTGTGTGTGTGAGGTCACCCCCATGCACCTGGTGCTATCTCCACAGCAGAATCACTTTATTGTGGAAAAAAAAAAAAAAAAGATGCAAAGATGCACATGTCGAGTGCAAGAGTAACAATATGAGATGCAGTTTATAATTATCCCTTTGTTTTCTCCTCATCGAGATGGAAATGACGGATATATAGTGTGTGTATTTCTTGTTCTAGGTGCTGCAGAGTATATTAAAACAAGTTTTGAGTTAAATAACCAACATGGCTGGATGGTGAGATGAGCAGCCACCACATGGGAAATGCTATGTTAGAAAAAATAAGTGCTCACTGACTAGCATTTCTCAATTAGAAATTGTAGCTGCAAGGTCAAGAACTCTATTAGCTAAATTTTTTTTTATAGAATATGGGCTTAGGAGATGACTGAGCTGCACTATAGAAAACAATGCTTTTGCTGCAGCTACTCCAGGCTTTTTATCTGACTCTATAATAATTGAAGAAGAATGGTTGAAACCTTTTAAAGTACACTGATGAAATACTATTACTGTCTTAATTGAAGAGAAAACTTAATCCTACAAAATCAGCCCCAGCAAGAGGGACGTTCTGTCAGGAAAGTGCATACAAAAGATGGACACCAGAAGCCAGAATCCTACTCTCTGATACCCTCATTTGACATGTCGCTGTGTTGCAGCAGCCACTGCAGCTTCTGGGGTATTTGCAGACACTGCCAAATCCTTCCTCCATTGTCCTTCTTTTTGTGCATTGGCCAAATTTCTCCTCTGAACCAGCACAAAGATTTATTCACACTGGCAATGCACCAAAATGATCCAGTCCACAATGCATGAGATGTGTCAAATTCAGCCTCTGAACTGCTCAACTCCAGCACAAATTAAACCGTTCAGAGGCTGTATTCTCCATTCTCTAATGAGATGACATCTTCTGCTCAGTTTTAGTAGCAGAAAATTAAAAAATAAAATAGCTCTATCCCACAATTTCCAGGGATGGGGATGCTTTTGTTGCAAATTAACCCTTCCAAAAATGCATTTATACATTAAACACATCTAATTGCTGGACTTTGTTAGACGCTCCTCCACCATTCTCAAAACTCCGGCATTGTCAAACTGGATTAGAGATTTTTAAGGAGCGGGATTTTGACTTCCAGTACATTGTCATTCTTAGATAAAGCATAGCCAAAACAATGTGCGGAATGTGAAGGAAAAATTAAATTACTGAGTGTAAATGAAAGCTTCAGAGCAGGGTCACCAGATCTTTGAAATGATTGGTGAGGATATTTTCTTCACAAAATATTGTATTTATTACCTGTGTTTAAAATCCTTGGTTTGTTAGGAACTTTTCTGTGTTGATTACAGTAACATCACAGCATGTCAAAAATTGCCTACAAAACTCCAACTCAGATAAGCAGTTTTAGGATTCTTGTAATAGGCCTAAATTAAGTTAATTTACTTACTTCTTTTCTGCATTTTTGAAATATCTACATTAGAAATCAAATTTGCACTTGTTGAGAAAGCTGAACACTCTCTTTTTGCCTGACCCCACCAGTTTCTATGGTGTCAAATGAGTGATTGTCAAAAGAATTTCACATCACCTGTTTCACATCAAGGATTTCAAAAACTCTATTGCCATGAACAAGGAAGTACAAGGAGGTCTTCAGACTGAAGAACAGACAAGGGATTTTTCCCAAGTAAGAAACAGTGAGTTAAGGGTACAAATATCTGAATTCCTGATATGGAGGTTATAAATTTATGGGGGTTTTTTTATTCAACAAATTTTAGACTAACTTCAAGACTCTCAGATTTTCAAAGAGATCATTTGGCCACTGAGATCGAGGACAGGCCTTGGTCACTGATGCCTGCTCAGTTTGGGATGAAATTTTCTTTATTATGTTCTTTGGTGTTAGGATCAGAGATATAAAGAGTACATGAGACTGCGTGCCAGAGAAGTTCAGCTATGCCCCACCAAGCTGATACCTTCAGGCATTTGGTTCCAGGAAAAAGGATCTTTTACTTCAACTGTTCAAATACTCTAAGAAGAAGACACCACTGTCTCATTTCATGGCAAATAGCACTCTTAAAAGACAATGGTACTATGTATAGGAATGCTTATAAATAAATGAGAAAAATATTAAAAATTTCAAGTATATGTCCCCTAAAATATTCACAGTACATTTTGTGGAGAGCGCCCAGTGACTATGAGCTGTAACTCCTTGCTAGTGCAGAGGGATTAAGTATTGGCAGGTTCTGGGCTGCTACCCCCTGGATTCTGGTCTTTAAAAAGTGTTTTGAAAGAAAAGACAAAGACAAGCAGAAACAGACACTAAACAAAACCCCCAGACTGAGATGCTTCTGGGTTATGAGGCTGTCAGTGTTACAAAACTCACTGCTCTAAAGATCAGTTTTGGAGATGCCTTTTTATCTGTATCAAAGTCTGTATCAAAACTCCAGATTGAGATTTCATGTGTCAGAAATCCAGATCCAAAGTCTGTGGTTTGAACCTATTTCTGGTTTTCTGTTGCTTCAGTTTCCAGGAGACATTGGGAGAAAATAAACTCAGAGATACCTTGTGTAACGATAAATTAAAATTTTTTAAAAGGAAGGAGAAACTAGAACTGCACCACCTTTCAGTCTGATTGGAGCAAATAAATTGTTAACCCCTAGGGAACAACTAATTTTTCTGCAACAATGCAGCTTTATCCATCTTCTTGTTTCTATTATTTAATGACTTCATTGTTGTTAAAATGAAGGAATTTTTAATGGTAAAAATGTCTTTAAAATTACCAGTATTAAACAATTTGAACGATTTACTTTTCATTGTTAAAGTATTTTTGTCATATTCCATTGTAACACAGCTTGATGCAGAGGAGAGAAGAATCTTTTGTAGACAGGTTTGCATATATGGTTCCACAGATCAGCTATTTGTTAATTTTATGCAGGCTGTCTCCAGTTTCTGCATCTCACAGTTTGGGCACAACAGGAGGTGACACTGTTAACTGTTACTCTTTTCACTTACTTTTTTTCCCCTAGCTGAACATAAACATATCATTACACAGTTACACTACACTATATTTAGAGTTGATTTTTAACTATCTATTAGACAAAAAGATTTTAGCTCAGCTAAAATACCTGGAATGAACTAGGAAGCTCTAGCAGAAAGGCACTACCCATAGGAATTATGGTGCAAGTAAGGTATTTCAATTAATCCATCCATCTATTTCATTTTGCTCCTAAGACTTCTCTGAAGTGGCTGGACAAACTGGTACTGGGTCACTGCTGAGGACTCCCCATACAGCAAAAGAGTTCCTGAGTTAGCCACTCAAGTTCCTGAGTCCTTTTGTCTCCCTGACAGGAGAAAATGAACTAGGTATAACTTGTAAAATCTGTGAATGCTTTCTAAGTCTGACTTGGCATCCTGGGAGCATCAGAAGGGCATCTGGGTCTGCTTCTTGCATTTTTCTCTCCAACATCTGGCTCCTTGCAGAGAAAATACATGTCTCAGACTAATAAGGAAGCTTTAAATATTCCAGCAGACCCCCCCCAGCTGGGATATTCATGGGCTGAGACTCAAGTCCATACTTTGGAGTACACTGGTTCCACTGTATAATGCAACCTGGTTGCCTAAGTTTATGCAAATGTGTCTAAATGTCATCAACATTTTGGTGAGATTAAGTTATTGCTACTTTAACCCTGACAAAAGACTTGCCGGATATCATGTCCCACAGAACAGAGTGTTCTGAATACCAAGATCCTCACAGCATCATTATGGGCTGGTATGATAGGAAGAGGTGTAAGGAAGATATGTTCATCCACCCCCCCATTTGACAAATAAGTTAAAGAATTCACCTAGAAAGTGAATTTTTTTCTCGCATTTCATTTGAACATTAGCAGAAACACAGATTCAATTGTAAGTCATCAGCATCTGAGCATGTTTATGAACCAGACTGGCCTATTCTTCACACGGGTCTCTACCTCTGTATCCTGAAGGAATTTCTTTGCTTTTTAAAGTTATAGGGTTCACAAAAGCTGACACCTGAACTCTTGCATGTACCAATTCAGTACTGTAACTTCTGGTATAAAGATCTGTTCTGTTTGTTTTACTTGTTTACTGTTTTTAATGAGAAAAAGATATATCTGGTAAGTCACCGAGCTCTGAATGGTTGAAAGTGTGAAAATATAATCCATGTGTTCAAACAGCTCTCTATGCTTTTCCACATTTGGATGGAATATTTACAAAAAGAAATGTACATACACCACTTAAAAATGTAGCATTTGCCAGCAGTCTCCACATCTCTAAGAATATGGTACCTTTCGTCTGTATTCTGAATGTTAAGTATTACACTCATTATCATTGTGTGATAGCTGGTAGGTGACTGGTTATTCAATGACTTACCCTTGCCTGTAATTCTCTGTTTATCCCTAGGGAAAGGAAAGGAACTTTTTAATATACTTAGCAAATTTATTTACTAGGTGTCTTGTTTCTTAGAGTGCAGTTTTTCTACATAAAACCTGAAAGCTATAAATAACTACATGGACAAAAGTAATTTCTAAAGTAATTGCATTAATTCAAATGAGGTCAGTGGAAGCATTAATTGGACTCTGTGATGCTTCAGTGATATATCAGACTAGTTCAAAAGGCAAGTCAGACACCCAAGATTGAATACCTTTCTCTGAGAAACAGAGATTAAATGGTCAAACACCTATCTTGATGGTAACTGTTCTTCATATGTACCCGTGTTGTTATATACTGTTTTCTGCATATACATGTTAAATACAGTATGGAAAGGAAGTGCTACAAACACTGCCTGTCTTAGACATCTGTGCTCCACTCAGAGTCAAAGTATCTGAGCGTCCTTACACTGATCCTTAAACATCCTGAGCCAAAAAACCAAAAAAGAAATACAGACATTTCCTTCTTATGCACAGATAACATGGTGCCTATTTTTAAGAATGAGTTTAAGAGTTGTTCCGCTTGTGGAAATGAACATCCAATTTCAAGTCATTACTTGCATTTTGATTTCAATGCTCAATGCTGCTTCACCAGTGTATAGCCTTCCATGAGTTGTGCTGTCTCCATTCTAACATGATAATTAATAAGATATAGCTTTGAACAGTGTCTGTGTTATGGCATTTGTTTGTTTTTTCTTTAAGGCAGAACTCTTCCATTATTTGAGTAATGGGCAACAAATGAAGGATTGTGTGCTGTGTACAGGGACAAATCTTTGTTATGTGAGCCAAGTTCTTGATGCAAAAAACATCATCAAACCATGACTGATCTTTGTTGAAAAAGAAAATAAAAGGATGGCTGGATGCATGGCTGGCTGGCTAGCTGGGTAAGAAATTAACTAACACATTACTGATTTTCTCATACTATACTAAACAAGGAATTGGTGCTCAAAGGTCTTCTCGTTTTCTAAACCACTTTTCTTCTTATTTCCTTCTATTGAATAAAGGCAATGGGGAAACTCTTGAAGGAAAGAAAATAAATATTTGCATCAGATTTAGCTGTCTTTGAGGATGAACATGCAAGTGAAGAGGTACTGAACCATGAGGTCTGATTGCACCCCGGTAAGGGCTCTCCACTGCCACCATGAGAGGAGCCCTGTTTGACATGTAAAGTCTATACCAAAGATCTAGCTGGTTCCCAGTAGTAGTGAGGGTGTTAGACAATGAAATCAGATACAAACTTAAACCATCAGATTTTCAGTATGATAGTTGCAGGCCCAGTGGGCAGTAAATTCCAGCAGGCAAGGAAATATTTCTGGTCAATGTTTTATTTATTAGTGGGGGAAACCCACAAACTTTTAAAATATTACTAATTGCACCTCAAATGTTGGCATATCATGTTCAAGTTAAGACATTCTCAGGGAGCATACGTCTGATTTGTAGAACTCTTTTGCATGATCAGAAAGTTTCTTAATAAAGAAATATTAAGGTGTTTCATTTTGGCACAGAAACATTGCTGAGCAGAGAATGGGAGGTATATCCTACTGTACATTGGCATAAAAGCTGCTATCCTGCAGGTTGCATCATATCACACAATGAACAGAGGTAGTAGGATCCATAGATGTAGAAATAATTGAGGTATGACTTCTGTTTCTGAGCCTGGATTTTTTTAAACATGTTACATGTTTTGAAAGTGAATAACCTAGCCGGGGAGGAGAATATAAGATTTATCAGCTCAAGTCTCAAATAAACAAGTCATTTTAGTCATCCTGAATACCTTAGTAACAACAGGGGCTCCATTGTTTCCCATCAAAAGTTTTGGAAGTACCACCTCTAGGAGTTTTCAAGAATTTCTTGTGCCTTTTGTGTGCTGAAGCAACTGTAAAAACACCACATGAATTTTGGTTTTGCTACAGCAATTATTTGTCCTAAATCCACACCTCCCAAAACACTGGTGTTACTGCTACCTCATGTCCACATATTGAAGGTTCAGTGTATACCCATGAAATACAATGTGAAATAACAAGCAGAATTCAGTATTAAGAAAATTATGACACAAACCATAACAGAGACAGTGTATTGCAGGACAACTGAAAATGTTATGGCAGTGCATAATTCATCATTCCTCTATCTTCCTCTTTAATTATTATGCTACTATGGGAAAAAAAAAAACCAAAAAACAAAACAAAAAAACCCAAACAAACAAACAAAAAAACCCACTAGCTAAAATAGTCCAAAATTCTATCGACATTATTGTAGTTTCCAGGATGTGTACACTGCTGAAACTTCATGTTCTGTGATTGTCTTCTTTATAGCAGAGATTTTAAATGGAGTTAGGTATGGAATAAAAAATAATCTATGGTCAATTTAGCCACTCAGGCAGGGCTAGAAATCTCCTGTTTCAGGCTGCAGTGGGAGATAACTTGCCACAAAATGAGCTGATTGGAACTCTGCAAAGTCTCTGCTTCAGTGACTCCTGGAAGAGACAAAAGCTGTGTGCAAATCCAGAGGGGAGCACAAAGTAGGCAAAAGGGAAGGGAGTAGAGCACAAAAAGGCACTTGCCAGCTGGAATAGTCTAGAATTTAATAGGGGATTGTTTTCTTCCCACCGTTCAAAAGGAACTCTTGCAATTTGTGTTAGGTGCTTTAAAATCCAGCTACTGTCTGCTGTCTGTGGTATAGGAAGAAGGGCAGAACTCAGGTGGAGGAGGACCAGCAGTCCCCGTATGCATTTAAGCTGACTGCAGAGCTCTGAAACACTGAAATATATACCAATACAAACACTCAAATCACCGAGTGCTGCTGTGGGAATGACAAGACTGTTTTCGTGGGTTTTTCACCAAAGAACAGCTCATACGAGGCATTTGATGCTTAAACAAACATTCAGAAATCTGATCTCAAGTACATTATTTTATTAAACAAATAAGAAGACCGGTCAATCCAAAAGCCACGCTGCATTCTGTTGACCCTGAAGAAATGACAGAGTAGCCCTTCCCCAAAATGCAAGCTTTGCTGCCTACCTACTAGTACATGGCAGGACACAGCAGAGGCGGGAATGAGCTGAAAAGAAAACAAACTTTAGGCAGAAACAGAATTATTCTAAGATGCAGATGAGACTATGATGTGGTTACAGGCCGTCCTAGCCCTCAGCCTGAGAGTACCATGCAGGTAGGTGCATATGTACCCTATATATGAAATCTTTACTTCTAAACTGGCATGATGGGTCTCCCATTTCCACAAAACATCTGACATCTGCCCAGTGTTTGGAGCTGTAACTCTTTGCACCAGGAAATGGCAAATCCAAACTCATGCAAATGAAGATAATGGGTACCTGAGCACAGGGAGAACTCAAGAGTTGGGGACCGGAGTGAAAGATAGAGCACGACAATTTCTTTACATTTTTTAGCCATTTTATATGATACTTACTCCAAGTAGGTTCACTTGCTACGAATACATAAGGAAATTGCAGATTTAAAAGCTGATTGGTACTGCAGTGACAAAAATGAAATGGCCCCAAAACCAAAAAAGTGAGGGTTTGTCATCTTGAAGATGATTTGTTTCTTTTATGGAAACATAGGCTAATTGTGCTTTTTATAGTACTCTTCTACACCCTTCTGCAAGTTTTTAGTAGATCTGTAACTCTGATAATAACTTGTCAATTCAGTGTGCATTGAGAAATATATATGTTGCAACTTCATATATATAAAAAATATATTTTTGTAAATATAATAAAAATAGTATTTTTCATTTTCTACTCTTTTTTTTTTCTTGACCTGATTACATTAATTTCCAAACGGTTTAATTTTTTTTTTAAATTATAAAAATTCAGAGGAATATACCAATTTAAAATCTGGAAGATGAAATTCATTTATCATTATAGAAAATAGAAATCGGCTCAACTGAACAAAAATAACTCAGGCAGTTAGCTCTCACCAGCTTGCACACTCTACTGATATATTCCGTTTACTACTTTATATCCATCTGCCAAACCCACCTGGGTTTCAGATGGGACATATTCTAGCTCTGTTAATGATAAGCTTCACTCTATTCACTATGTCATCCACTCAACAGTTTCTAAAAAAAAAAAGGACAAAAATTAAACAGTGTGTATTGCGCCATGTGTATTGATCTAAGTGCTACATTAAGTGAAGAGCATATTAAGAAATATGCCAAGAATGCTTCTTTCTTGTTATGACCCCCACAATGAGTCAGGCAGAAGTCATCTAATCTAGAATTCAAAGCCAAAAATAGGAGGGTTCTGGGAAAAGCAGGATCATATTTGTTTTTATGAGGTACCTTTTACAATGAGATTATCTCTAAGCACTAACAGAAATACTGCAAATGCTACTATTTCAATAACTTAGTTGTAGAAATATATAAGGCCTGCTGGAATTGGAAATAACAATTACCAGTTTGATAGGCTCCTTTGTGGGATTTACAGGAAGCTTCATGTCTGCACAGAGGCCATACAGAGGCAGTGACATCCTACAGTGTGAAGGATTATTTTTTCCTCATCTTTCTTAAAGGCCTGAATGATCCAGGAGCCTGTACCCAAACAGGTGACATTACTGCACACTCCAGAGAGGTACCTAGTGAGCAGAGCACACAATCAGTATTTGTCAGGGGGTGAGTAGGTGAGAAATGCACCCTCACTGCTCTGGGGGAAAAAAATATCTATATAGTCTTCCTCCTCTCTGTGTCATGTTGCATCTCCAGTCTTTTTCAGGAAACAGAACTTGATGAGCTATTGATATGCCTATCACAATCTACAGCAGAATGAGGATAACCAGCTGGTGGCACTACCTTAAGGACATAGGCAAACTGACAAGGAACTAAGTAGCTCCTTGGTCATTGCTACAGAAACATAGACAGCAAGGTGTTGTTTTGTTTAAAAGAAACCCTGATCAGTGTGATGAAAATACCTTCTTGCATTTCTGAGCACTTAGCACAAGGGCTGGACACAGGAAAACCATGTCCCCTAAACATCCTAGCACTACCCAGGAGATAATGAGTCATTCTAATCACAGCAGGGTGATACAATTAATGGTTTAACTGAGTTATTCCCACTGTGTGTTTTCCTATATTAGTGAACATTATGGGTGACCTTTTTTCAAAAAATAAGACTGCCCAAATCATTCTTGATGCAACTTTCACAAATTTGTCCCCTTCGGACAAAGGTGGCTGTTTGTCAGGCTTCAGTGACTGAAGGCTTTCATCAGCCTAAGTCCAGTGGTTTCCCATATCTAACAGTCAGCCCTCCTTCACAAACTCAAGGACTGAAATGGAATTATTTTTACATATTTCAATTAATTGACTTTTGGCCTTTTAATTTGCATTCTGACAATGATCTGAGTACTGAGTAGTTCTAGAAATAATTTCTGTGTTAAATTAAGGGTGAAATAAGGCAATAGTGTTTTTACTAGATCCCTAAATCAGTCTCAGTGCATGAGATATCTCTATCAGCTGAAGATGAGTAGCATTATTAACTGCAAACTTCTCTGTCAGAGCTAATTTTCCAGTCTTCCTGGAGAAGATCAGTTGTATATGCATCCCTCTCCAAGCACCTGCACAGGATGTGGGCACACTCAAGGGCAGGAAGGCTTTCTGTTCCCCTCATATGCAGGTGTGCGCAATGTCAAGCATCAGCTCTACTTTTTCAGGATAATTTCATAATGCATACACAGTACAGTTTTGCTGGATGTCAGCAGTCTGAAACTGTTTTCTCACTGACAGAGATGGGGAAATGCAAAATCATATGGACAGCTCTGGTAGACAGTTACTCTACAGCTCTTTCAAGGCAGGGATTATTTGTGATCTTACTGCATTCTCCAAACCACATCCACGAAGTCTCCTGAAAAGAAAGGAGGGCTAGGTGAGAAAATTGTATGTTGCATTTAAATGTGGCTGAGGAAGTTATTTTAATTTAATTCATAGAAACATGACCGAAATAATGAGAAAAAAGGCAGCAATTGATGGCTTACCATTTTCCAGGTCATTGCTTATTTTGGTATTTCATGGGATAATTGTGGACTCCCTTCTTGAACAAAATGAAGTGAGTTTCAGAGAGAGGTAAGATCAGGTTAGTACTCAGATAAAGAGAGGGAAGTGAAACAGTGAAAAATATGAGGCAGAGAATTTTAGCGCAATTCAAGTCACATGCAATTAGTAATTATAAAATACAATAAAACAGAAGTAAGGATTGTACCGTATAACATTTATGTGGTTGTATCTAATTGCTTCTAATCTTGATGTTAGTGTTTGGGTCTACTTCTTTCTTCAATTGTGCAAAAATGAAATTTAATCCTTTCCAATGGCTCATATCCAGTCTTCTACATGTGAGGACACTTAAGTAAATATAGCTGTATATTATAAAATAATGCATTTAGAAGTGAAATATAATGCTATTTAGACATTCATTTATTGCTATATTTATGATGCTTCTATATTTGTTTACTTATATCTTAATTATGTAAGTCAGGGGTGGTCTAATCCTAGCAACAATGAGGGCCAGATGGAGATTTTTTGCCCTCCAACTGCGCATGTGACATTCCTCCCCTCACAGCTGCAGCCTGACACAGACGTTTGGCTGGTGCTGCTGCTGCTGCCAGAGAAAGGAGATATTTTTGAGGAGGTGAGGGAGAGTGTCCACACTCCCTCCCACAGGTGACATTGGCAGTTTTGCTCCATGTGTTGAGTGTGTTGTGAGCAGGAGATGGCTGTCAGCTGTTTGCACTGCTTTTGATGCATGAATTGCTACCTTTCCTCCTTTCCAGGGGAAATACTCTGCATTGAAAGGGGTTGATCAGTGGTCCACAATATAACCAAGACAATAAGACCAGAAGTCTTTCCTAAAAATACTGCATTAGAAGGCTGTGAGCTGAGTGTATTGTTCCGAGAGCTACACTGAAACTGAGAAAGCTCTCTTAAAACAGAACAAAGCAAACCAAAACATTATAAATGCCACTTTTCTTGAGGAAATCAGGTTTTTTTTCCAGCAAGGTATGACACAGAAAATTTGTGATATGCTACTGCTTTTTTAATATAGGATTTTTTAACTTAGAACCCCAGGTTCATTCAGATTCTAGTACTACATTAAGAAGAAGGAATTTTTCTAATTTTTCCTCAAAAAAAGAGGAAATACTCTGAAGTTTATGTTTCTTTTCCTGGTTCAACAGAACTGCTTTATCCTGACAATATGGAGGAAAGAGTGAACAGCAGTTGTCAGAGATGCTTTAGGGCTTTAAATCCCAACTTGAAGAAAAGTCTGCTTTGGATCTGTCATTTATATATTTTGATATATATTTATGGAATAGCTCAATCTCTTCAGTTGTAAAGCTTGAACAGGGATGAGAATAAAACCAGATGAAGGCTTCCAGCTATAACTCCCTCCAAAACACTTTGAAAATACCTGCCAAAAATGTGAAACAATCCAATCTGAAGTTCTGAGCAGGTTCTTCAGTATAATTTCCTTTCCCTGAGAGGGGACTCACCTCTGGCATAGATTATTTATTGCTATCTAGAAAAAGGTAGAATTTTATCAGAGGAAGGGGAGTCATCCCAATTTTACCTTTGGTTTGGCAGGGAAGCTGTAACAATCATAAATCACTCCCAGCTGTCCCTGAGATCTCCCCTTCAGCACATCACTGTAGGGAAGGCAACAGGTTCTGCAGCAATCAATCCCTTTTATGTCCCTTCACAGACACATAGGCATCATACTGGAGCTCAAACTGTGTTGCTGGCAAAAAAAGATAATTGGTAAATCAAATACTAAATGAAATCACACAAATGATATCCACTACCCTCACTTTTGCTGAAATCCTTCATTCATTTCTCAACCCATGCATGTATGTAACCCAGAAGCTTCTTAATCTTCCTAACCTCTTTCCACCTCCAGTATTCGCTCCTGTGGGTACCATCACTCTCATTGCACGACCCATAAATTGCATCTCCATGCTTCTTTTTCATCTGTGGTCCTCTATGTGGTCTTTGTTGGGTGTAGCCTTTGTTCAGAGTGTGTTTACCTCAGGCATTGGACCTGCTCATTTGCAGGGTCGTTATTTCCTTGCTCTGTGACTGCTTTTTCTGATTCTACCCTATGGTACTTTCTGGGCTGAATGGATCTCTGGCTGTCAGTGATCAAAGCTGTCAGTTGCTGTTTATTTCCTCACCTCTTCAATTTGGCTCCTGGGAGGATGTTTCAACAGACGTTTTAGAGAGACAGAAAAAACCAATATCCTATTAAACTAATGACCCTTGGCTATGCTGTCTACAAATGAATGCAGGCACAGACAATTGCCCAGTTTTCTACTGAGGGTCTGTGCACAACAGTCTTATGTGTGTTTTCTAGCTATAAAATGTATATGTGTATAACTTCTAGGAAAACAAAAGTATAATTTCCATTTAACAGTAATTATTCCAGTGTAACTATGGCACTCCACTAATTGCTTTCTGGTTATTAAGAATATTAATAAAGTTCATGTTCAGATTTTCTGGTAGAGAGCACTGCTGGCTCTTCTGTTTATTTTTTTCTGAGGGCTTCTGTAAAGAACATCTGAAGCCTTTTTATAACAGTTGCTTTTTCACAAAATCAAAAGTCTGGAATAAATTTGTTGTGACTAGCTATTAGAAAAAAAGATTTTCTATTCAGAGCCCCAGTGGCTTCTTTCTTTAGATAAACATAACTATAATGTGTCACAGATTGAAGTATATCTTCATGTTTTATGACCACAGTGCTAATCACAAATATTCCTGGTGTTGATACCAATAAATGTTCTTTCTACTACCAGCCTATATTAAATTCCTTATATTCAATACACTTAAGTGCACTTTCCAGGAGGAAATCTTCGACGTTTTTATTCTAATTTATTGATTGAGGGGTAGTGGAGACCATGACTGAGAAAAAAATAGAAGTGGAGAGAGCTTGTGGGCATTGGAAAGAGAAAGTTGAGGGACTGTTTCTGAAGAGAATAGATGAACAGGCATACATGAAGAGCTGCTCAGGATGGGGTCTTAGTGTGAACAGAAGGAGAGGGGTCTGAAGCAAAGAGGTGGTCTTTGCACAGGAAGAGTTGTTGAATATGTGTTGGAATTAGGTGGTGAAGTGAGGTGAGGTGAGGTGAGGTGAGGTGAGGTGAGATGAGGTGAGGTGAGGTGAGGTGAGGTGAGGTGAGGTGAGGTGAGTGGAAGGAAGAAAGAAGAGGATGCATGCATGATGATTTGTTGTACTCTACGTTGTATGAAGGTGGCAACACTTGGACCCGCTAGAGGGAAAAAAGTAACACAGGAAGAATAAAATTTTAAAAGAAGAAATATAAGAAATGCAATTGTGGAAGCCCAGCAATGTTAAATTTAAAGAAAGCGAATCACCAGTTAATAGAAAGGTATGGACTGACACTGGGTCAAGGACACGCTGAGAACAAAATACTACAGTGTAATTTTTGATAAAAAGTCAACACTAGAAAATTTGTTTAGACAAGATGTTGTAGAATGTAAGAAGTGAAGGGAGGAGAAATGGAGAAATGAACCTGGAAATAAAAGAAAATATAGTGAGAACAAATCTTCACAACTAACATTAAGAATATATTCTGCAATTTTAAAAATAGAATAATGCATCAATAATGGCATTTGGAGAATCAAGGAAGTTCACTTGAAAGTTTAAAAAAATTATTACGCAAGAAGAAACGGAAGAATTTTTATTGTGAAGGGGGAAAAGTATAAGGTAGAGAGATCAAGACTATCATAAAGTAGTAAAGGATAAGAGTAGATATGCTGGAAAATATAACCACATTCAAAAGCTTGATGATTCTATGATTCTGAAAAATATGATCATGCAGAGAGAGAGAGAGAGACAGGAATGGAAATGTGAGGAGTCAAGGTAGAAAAGGTTGAGAGACCAAAAAAACCAAAGGTGTCTATCTGTGACTGAAAAAACCATAGGGACTGTGATTGAAGAGAAAAGGAAAGGAAGGAGAGGGTCAAATCATACAGCGTTCGCAGGTTTTGCAAATCTCACAAATATCCCTGGGAAAGTCAGGGAAGCTTTCCTGAGAGAGCTCATTCCTAGTAGCTCTATGTGTGTAATACACACAGCACAGAAACTAAGAAAAATACTATGCACTATAAAATCTCTTAGGAACATGAAGAAAACATCAGGCTGATGAAATTTATCAAGAGCTTGTGAAGGTTATCTGACTAATATTATCCTTGTTTGGATAAATGTGCTATTAAAATATGTATTAAAGTATAAAACACAGGCCATTATTCACTGTTTCCAAGGCACTGTTCATATGGAAAAGCAAATGAGAGATCATGAGAATGGTTTAAGCATTATTGTTGATTCATGCCAAATTAGGTTTCTAATCTTTATGTGGAGCTATTATTATTAAAACAAATAATTTATCCTCTTGAGCACAGTACTGCTTTAACTTCAAATTATGTCCTTTCCCTACCACTGTTGTGCACCCTTCTTTTAACATGGTTTCTTTTGGCACAGTTCCTTGTTTGTTGAGCAATAGATTGATATGTTTGCAAGGAATGGAAGAAAGATGTGCTGTTGTACAGTATTAGCATCCACCCTGTGGTATCTTGAACACACTGGAAATACCAGGTAATGATAAGAGGCAGTGATTAAATCTTTCATGGCTGCAAGGGTAAAGAGAAAAAAAACAAGCTTCCTCTAAATCAGAACAGAAGACTACAAGGGAGGGACATGGTAAAAAGACTCTGTACCTCTGTCTGTATGCATTATATGTAAAGGAGGTAATTTTTAAAATGTTAGTAGCATTTGGTCTAAACATTTACCAACCAAAGATGCTTCTGAGACTTTCTGCAGCTGGTTACCATTTTAACAGGAGAATATTTTATATGTTAGCCTTGTGTACTTCACACAAAGGACACTCATTATGCAGCAGAGATAAATAAAGAGGCTCAGATAAGGAACATACCAAATTCATATCCTGTGCTACCTCAGAAATCTGATAGGAGATTGAATTTGTTTCCATGATGCAGATCACAGTTACAAAAAGCTTTTACTTCTTTTCTAAACAGAGTTAGCACACATGAGAAAAGTTACAGCAAGGCAAGTTGTGGTATTATTTCAAAGCCATTGTCTTCCATGCTTGTTGTTTCATTGAGTGCTTTGGTGCAAAATATTGCAGCAGAGCAAAAGTAAAAGAGCTTATCCAGCTTTACTGAAGGGCATGGGTAATTGTAATCTTGTACACAGGTAATTCCCACAGATTAGATGGATTTTATGAGCTTCTTCTCAGGAGCACAGTTTGCCCATATCATCAAACTCATCTTCTGCTAAGTGTCAACATTATATCTGTATTCTCTTTTTGTGTTGAAAATAAAAACTAATCCAAAAGGGAATAAAATTGTAAGACCCTTTAGATTTACATAGTTGCGGTACTCATTTAAGCAATGAAACTTCAGAAGATGGGCTCATTAGTATCTCAGACTACATGGCTGTTCTGTTACCAAAGACACTCCTAATTAGCAAGATGTTTCTTCTGAACTGGTGTGTTGGGCTGCAGAAGTGGATTAATCCACAGAGCCTTTCTGAACTCATTCTGGGCTGTGTTTGCTTGTTTGATGTGGGTCTTGATGACACAAAAATCCAGTGAAGTACAGGATTCATCTGGGACTCACCGCTCCAGTTCTCTGGTGAGATACACAGTATGGACATAAACCATGATCAGTCTGTAATTTGAGAACCTTTCTGCAGACTTATTGCAAATCGAGTTTGTCTAAGAATTCCTACAGTGCAGATTTAATATCTCCAAATCCCAGGGAAGAAGGTTTGTTTTGGGATACAATGCAGCATTGATAATAGTGATTTAGAGCAATATAAAGATTTCCAAGCTAGACTTGTGGCAGTGCTCACGCTGTCCCTGCTCTCCGTGGTCCTACATCCAGAGGACAGCACAAGTCCCACAGTGGGCAGAAGGTCATTCACACACTTATGAAATTCTCTTATCTTCATTCTTAATGGTTGAAAGATGGCTTAAATTCCTAAATATGAGGTTTACATTCCTTCCCATCACCTATTTTTAGCATTTGCTATAATAACTCTGCGTATTCTCAGTATTCATATAAATGTTCAGTTCCTTACTGACTTTTGCTAGAAAGTCCTGGTCTAAATATTATCTGTTGTCAGTGATTTATGAAGTTTAATTGCACATTGTTGGTTTTTCTTCCTTTTATACATTTTCAATTGGCTGCCCTCAAATTTAATCAAGTGTGCTAATCTTCCACTGTATTATTTTAGGGGAGTTTATCCTTTATTAAATTCTTCACTGTCCCCCTGGATTTGAACAAAATCTAAATAAATTCATGTTATCTGCAAATGTTACTATCTTGCTGCTTGACTCCATTTCTGGATAATTAATAGATTGTCCTGGAGTGACTTTATGATGCTTGGATCCCCAATGGTCTGTCCTGTTTATGCTGGATATTAAGTTCTGCACCTACCTTTAAGACTGGTTGTGAGAGTGAAGGGGGGAGAGAAGAAGGGTGTAGTTTGTTTTCAGAAACTGCACTCGCTCCTCCACATTCCTGCTCCTGGACTGGGCTGTCTGCAGATGGACTGACAGCGGGACAGAGCTCTCCTTTCCTTTTAGTTTTTAGCTAGCTGAGGCAGAAAAGTTCCCTAGAGTGCAGTTTTTTCTTTTTCTTAGAACTTTTTGAAACTGCACTGGGATAAAAACCCAGAAGAGCTCCAGGAACTTGCACCTGTGGCCCACCCAGGGCTGGCCCGAGCTGCAGCATTTCCCGCGCCGGAGGGACTGTGTGAGCAGAACTGCAACCCATGAAGGGAACGTTCTGCATTGGTCATATCTTCAGAGCAGCAAGAGGTTTTATTGTTTAATATTGTTCATTTTTTTTTTTTCTGCTAGTGAATACTTTGCCTAATAAATAAACAGTTTTTTCCACTTTTCTCTAAATAAATCTTTTAGCAAACAAGTTTGGGGAGCAGCCACTTGAATTTGATTTCTAGAAAAACCCCTTTGGAGGTTTTCTCCCAAATTTGTCCTAAACCAAAACAAATACATAAATACATCAAATTATCCTTGCATTTTTATATTTTTATACTATTTGATTTTTATACTTTAGTACTTTCTGTTACTAATGCTTTTTTTATTATGCCTCTCCTTTCTGACTCTTAGCTAGTTTTGAGACTGTAACAATGCTGTGCATCCTTTCCCCTGTTGTTTGTAACTGAATTGAATTCAATGAATTCCCATAAACAGAAATGAACATCTTTCCTTGAAAAACATAGATTTGTCTCAGAGATGGCCTTCCCTTGTAACAGGGAAGATTAACTGGTAGCTTATCCTTGTTTTGGACTGTGAGTGTAAAAGCACTCACTGATGTATGTCTCATAAACACACACATATATAGCAGCCCTGGTGCTGTGCACTCACATGGCTGCCTAGCAGTTGGAAATGTCTATAGAACTATTACAAATAGTTTTCCCCAGTCCTTGAGGGAAGAGGTGTTTTTCTTCTAATTATTTTTGAAAGTGGCCCTGTACCTCTATTTTGAGAAAATGCATCCCAAAGCCTCAGTGTGATGCCTGAGGTAAGCACATTCCATCACCAAAATCCTTCTAAAAAATAAAATTGTTGATATTTGTCTTTTAAAGTGTTTGTATTTGATTTTTTATATTTGGTGGTTTTTTTGTTGATTTTTTTTTACGGTTTTTAAAAATGATTTCATCTGAGATTTTCTTTTATATTCTCCTTTGAGCAAGCATTCTGTGAAACTCAGTCTCTTATGCACAGTTACAGGAACCACCTCTGCACCCATTAGCAGAGTGGAGGTCAGGTATATGAATTTTGTGTGGTACACTTACATGGAATCCTAAATGCCCTCATTATTGTAACTTAATAAGATATTAAATCTATGTGACACTAGGAAAAAATCAGAGTTGAGTTTCATTATTATTTTTTTGAATTTTTTTAATGTTTTTATTCTTTTCAAAAAGAATGCTTTTTTAGTATATTGCCAGCATTTAAAAATCATTACATTTTCAGACAATTCTCAAATAAATAGAAAATAAAACATGTTTTTGCTCTTTATTGTTATACTTGTTTAAAATTTTACTAATTTTTTTTATTTTTTGAAAAAGCTTATAAAGAATGACAGGAAAACCAGGGAAGGATTGAAAAAGTATATTTGATCTAAAATCCCATTTTTCCCTCTTTAGTTTAAAATGCTCACACAAAATCTGTATTAATTTTAAATTACTAACTTGAGAGAGAAATGTAATAATATGTTTTTCTAATGCTTTGTTATCCTTATGTCTTCAACTCCAGCTCAAAAATGCAATTAATTCTCTAACTTACACTCTGCGGCGGATGTCATTCAAGCTGCGACAGCTTATTTTGGGTAGTTAAAAGGATAAAATCAAGTAGTCATTCTACTAATCCCTTTACAAGGAAACAGCTTTATGCATAAAAACTGGAACTTATGTGGTCATTAGCAGATGCTACATCAAGCAACCAAAAATACACACATTTAAATTCTTAAGCACAATCTATGAACACTACACAGATGGTTTCCAAGAAACTGTACCTAAATTGATTACGATAAAAATGATCTGCTGCAATTGTTTCTGTCAAAAGGGAGAACAGAATTTGTCCCAATGTGTCGCTCTGCCCACTCATGCAGAGAACCCAGCTGCTGAGACAGATGTTGCTCTAAGCACTTTATTTTAGGGTCATTAAAATGGTTACAGGGGTTAGTCATTCATTGTTTTATAAATTGTGCTTACTAGCTGGCTCCATACATCCTGGAAAACTTCTTTGTGGTTGATCAGAAAAGTTACATGTCATATCATGTTTACTGTATGCTGGCAGTAAAAATGGGTGGAGCACTTATGCAGGACATGAAGAGAGAAAAAAGAATTACTTTTTCTGTTTTATTTAGAAGAGCATTTATTTGCTCAGATCTGACATGGCACTAGTGTAGCCATCTGAAATGCAAAACCTGCCTCAAAGGCCTTCTAGCTTTCATTTTAGTTACTTCCAATCACTAAAGAACAAGATTTTTCAATACAACTCACTCCTGTACAATCTTCCTTCTGTGCTATTATGAACAAGAAGTGTCAGACAAGCAAAGGTTTAAGATCAGTTGATTAGATCAGTGCAGAGTGGGTCCGTCTACCTCCCCGCTGTCTTTGCAAATGCTGCTCTTTGGCAGTTTGAGCATACTCAAGCTTTACTTAGAAATATTTGGCTAAATCTCTTCTCTGTTGGCAGGTTCTATGGTTTTCCATGGCTCATCTAATTCAGGATTGACTTAGCCATGTGCATGTGATGTATTGGTGCAGCAGCTAATGTGTCAATGAGAAACAGAACAGTAAAAAGATGAAGCTCAGTGAAAAACAGCAAGGTTGGCAGATCCAACTCCTTTTCAGATCATGCTGTAGGCTTTTATAGCCTCCACTACAAAATGTAGCCAACTTCCACTCTTTTATTTCATCTTTGTCCCTGTGTACTTGTTACTATGTCGATGCTTCGATTCATCTTCCCTAATTGGTTACTGAACTCTGGCAGCCAAATCCTAAATTCAAGGTGGTGTTCATGGACACACTCTAAATTATATTTTCCCACCTTTCCTTTGCACATTTAGGATGAAGTCATTCATCTGGAAAAAAAATAGTGAAACTTTTTAGTGTCATTTTACCTGACTCTTTAAAACATGGCTGCTTTGGCAGGTTGATTTCCTGCACTTCTGAGGGACATTAATTTCTCTCCCCTGGCTTTATTTAGGTAATTATGGCCTGCTCAAGTGTTAATCCTCCCAAATAAATAACCTAGCATGTCTCTTGGTTTGAAAATGCACTGAAGTTACAATTTTTAAATTAAAATCAAGATATCCTCAGAAAATTCAGGAGCTAGAGGAACAAAGTTACTCTCTGTGCCCAGATCTATCAATTTTTGAGGTCAAATACCACCCCCATGCCCCCACGCCCTGACTGGGCTGGGAACCAGACAGAAGAGTGAATCAGAAAACACAATCCCTGAAATGCATGAGACTTTCAAAAGCAGGCACATTTCATGCATTTCAACATTCAGCTCCAACAAAATTACCAATACAAAAACTAATTCAGTCAAGAGAGCCACATTTGCACCTGACTGTATGTTAAAATATATAAACTATCAGTTTCACATAAATTTGAATTTAATATTATCCAGTCTGTAGTTTGATCTTGCAAAAACCCCTTAGTCAGGAAATCCTTTTTTTCCCCAGGATTTGATGATATTGTTCACCCATCAGCTTTATCTATATCTGAAGCAAAGAGGTGTCTTTCATAAGTAATACCAATTTATTATAGTTTCATGACGAGAAATTTCTTATTGCCTAAGTAAGATATTAGGATTTGTTGTAACTATTAGCTGATTTGCCTGCAAAATAAATGTAGTAAGATGAGAGCTGTATTAGAAGCTTGGGGTCTCACAGAGTGCATATGCAGGACAAATGTCCTTTTTAGTGTTCGTTGGTCATACAGTGCTCACAGAAGAACAGAAAGAGAAACATCCTGATGAAAAGCAAGCTTGAGTTCTTAAGAGAGTTTTTGATATTCTGCACACCAGGCATGACAACATAAGGCTGCTCACAGCCTGGGTGTCACTCCAAATTCCATTATACTTACATTAGATGCTGTTTGTTCCTCCTGCAAATGCACTGACAGATTTTTGCAGCCCTGTGCATGGGGTTTTTTTTAGTGTATGAAAGGTTTGTAGTTATTTTAGCCGTGGAGTTGCTAAAAAATTATTAAAATCAAAGTTCGCTCTCATCTACCCTGAACAAAGCCAAACAACATGTTCCTCTTTTAGAAACAAATGAATGGGAATTGGCTAGTACACCACTTGCACTAAGATGGCTTGATACATGTTATAGAAATGAAAGCATTTCTGCTTGAAAAGCCATCATGATACCTAGCTCTAATTCCCTTTTTTTTTCTTGCATTCTTTTTGTTATGCAGCATCAGAGCAACAGCTGAGATGGAAAAGAAAACATTATTTGTACTATTGTGGAAGAGCACTTATCTTGCAAAGCATAGGTTTTATACTGATCAGGAAGAAACACAGTATGTGCAACTGCAATTAAAAAAGGATAAAACCTGATAATAGAAAGTCAATTTGCTGGCACAATAGAGCTTTTCTCAAGGTGACATTGTCTAGTATTAAGATAAATAATTTTTGCTGGTTTAGAGCATTACTGAATACAACATGAAACATATTTATACTTGGTCACATTGAGTCCTTCTAGTCCAGCCTGCAGTCTTCAAAAGTGAATGCTTAAAATGAAATGTAAGAACCAGAACAACTTTGCCTCTTCTCTAACCACTCACTCAGTTTTCAACAATTTGTGTCTCTTGGACTTCCTCTGGTCCACACATCCTGCCTTCTGTAGCATCCACAAGCTAGAAACACTGCAGCATCAAGGGAGAAAACTCGAACCCATTAACATCCCTGTCATAACTGCCTCAGTTTGAACAGAACAGGGTTTTACGCAGATGCACATACTTGTGTCTGCCATTTTCCTTCACCCTCTACAGAAACCACTTACAGTGGTAAAAGCCAAGGCACAGAAGGGAGATTTGAATCTTGAAACTGCAGTTTGGGCACTGACTCACAGACCTGTCCCCTGAAGCTTCTCTACAGCCTCACATTCACCTTCAGCGCAGGTTCCCCTGCCCTGTTGTACTATTTCCCTACATCTTCTCCAGCACTTTGTGTCTGTATGGCTGGCCCAAGGAATTTCCCCTCTGCTTCCTACTAAGGATCTTGACTCTCCTTTTTCTCTCCCCCAGTTTACTCTGCTGGGAAACCCTGCCTGTACTGCTGTGATCCTCAAGAAGACAGCACTGTGTGGAGATATGGATGTACCACTTTGACAATACTACTTAAACCTTCCTTCACTTGATCCAGGTCTGGCACCATTGTTCATCATTCCACTTGATCAATGCCAAGCAGCTGTGCTTTTGACCAACTGAGGGGGTACAGGCACTTCAGTAAGTCATTGAATTCGTAGGAGAGTGTGAAGAAGCCTAGATGGGTTAATGTATCCAGTGAACTTTCTGAAGCGAGCAGCATTTCAGAAAGAAGCCGATTTTAGGAGCATAGTTTGGGAAAAATAAAGTCATAGTTGGATGATCAGTGAGACATAATATATCAAGGTGATTTTCCACAAAATAGAAGGCAGGGACTTCCTCTGAATATCACCATCTCAAATTTACCATCTAGAAATAAAGGCTATAATAATTAAGACATGTTTATTGATATTAGAAATTCTCAGATAAAAATAAGAAGTCTAGAATACATTTAGATGGTCTTCAGGAGATCCCATACATACATATCTTTAGTTTGGAGCAATACCAACATGGAGCTACATAAAGTGTCAACTTATCACCAAACCATGGAGTATTGTATTTTTATCCAAGAGAATTAATTTAAGGCAGGTGATAGCCGGGATGTAAGAAGTAAACATCTTCTACTCTAGCTTTTGTATTACAAATATCTTCATCATTGTGCATTCTCTCACTTGAAAAACCCCAAAATTAACACCTAAACTATCTGTTTAAACTTAATTCATAGAATAATGGAAAAGTGAGAACATTAATACATTTGGGCTACTCATTCACCATTGATTGGAGGATCTGAAAGCACCTGTGGCTGCGTAGGTGTGTTTTTCTACTCTTGTTGATTATCTTCTAAAGGTTTCTGATAGAAACCACATCCTCTTACCCAGTATTGGGTGGTGTTTATTAAAGATGCTGAGAGCATAAAAAGAGCAGTTCTCTCCCCCAAAATTATCTGGTACAGACGTGCATGTCTATAATTTTCCCTGTAACTGAACTGTAAACATGACCTTTGCAGACCAACAGTACTTTCCCAACTGAAAAGGTGTGTCAGCTGCATGAGAGTGTGGTATATGATTTTGCAGAGGTTTGCACTTTCACCTGTGCTAAAAGTGAATTCAAAACATGATTGTCTTGATTTAGTACCAGACAGACCCTTTTTTTGCCATTGCAGATAACTTCCACAGAGCTAAGCATGTGACAAACAGATCCTGTTACTTTTAAATAGCAGTTTTAATATTCTAGCATAGGAGGAGTGATAATCTTCAACACCAGATGGAAATACCAAGAAAATAAATAGTTGAAATTCCCACTAATTCTGTCATTCTATTCATTAGCTGTGTTAGTGGGATGTCATGTAAGTGTTATTAATGTTGAAGACAGTGAAATTTGAGGTGAAGGAAGGAGTCAAAAAGTAAATCAGATAATGCATCTTATTTTCCCACTCCAGGAAAACTGGACTTGGTAACTCAAGAATTCATTTTTTCTCATTGTTATCAGTAGAATCGAGAGTAAAGCTCCATAAATGTAGTAGACTGTGAAGATACACTTTGTAAGCAACCCTTAGGTCGGTAAGTGTCCAGGAAAAGAACAGCATGCTCAGTTCATTGTAACCCACCAGGATTTGCACCACTAGCACAGGACATTTCTGTTTAATTGCAAATCTACTGGAATGTTTCTTTTTTTTTTTTTTTTTTTATTAAACACATGAAACTAGTATAAAAGGAGTATGGGAAGAGTGTTTTGTCAAGACCTAATCACTCTTTTGTGGATACTCGTAGGAAGGCCATTGCCTTTTCTTCAGGTTGATCTTGCATAGGTGATATATGTATGAAATATATCTGTATATATGAAAGATATATGTTCTATGTTGAAGTTGTGTCCAGCTGCCTCCAGCTGTCTTCTAACCCTATGCAAGAGCGAGCTGTGCCATAAAATGACAGACAAGACACATAATCCAGGAGAAAGCTATCCACCAACCTGTCCACAAACTTCCCAGCTTGCATGGCTGGGGATGAGACCCGCTGGCCCTGACAGGGTATGTAAATTCAGTCTACAGCCCTGAGGTTGTGGCTGGAATACTCATATCCTAGCAAGTTTGTTAAAACATAACTTATAAAACCTAAACGCGCCTCCGTTTCTCCCCCTGCAGTTCTTCAGTCTTTATTGCTGGCATTATTGCTTACTGTGATCACATCTAAATCTTGAGGTCAAGATCCAGCTTCACAAAAAACTTTGGAGTTTACATTTAGCCTTTATATTGCTGAATGTCTCTGCAACTTGATTTCTATAGAACAGTTCCATAATTTTGCTGCTTCTATTTAGAAGGATGTTACTTCATGGCAAGCTGGGGTTAGCTATTCCCCTACACCATCCCTCCTGAGTGCTCTTCATGTACAGTAAAAGCAAATACATTTGTTACACTTTGAAAGTGGAGTTATACATCTTGACTTTACAGAGATGTAGTCATGCAGAGAGATAGCAAAGAGTAGTAAATGCACTGCCAAATTTCACCTTAGTATATTTTTCAGATGTTTTGTTCGATGTTTTCCTGTGAAAATAATCTTTCAAAGACATATGGCATTTTGGTCCCTAAGACTTGAACTCATCACATCCAACTTTAAGATCTCAACTGAAGCAGCTAAAGGAGGAGACTGATGGGCCTTGGCTCACTGGCAGTTGGAGAAGAGGCACTTTCAGAGAACTAATCACTTCAGGTAGACTGAAGTATGAGCTCATCCACACTTTCTGGAGTGGAGATTTTACTCTCCTTCTGTCATCTCAGAAGAAAATTTCACTCTCACTTTTTCTCTCATTATTTCTAACAAGATACCAGAGAAATCAATTGTTTGACCAGCTTCTGGATATGTAAACTGCCTAATTTTATGAAGATGGTGAAATATTCCAAAAATAGCCTTAAAAAATTTACAACAGGTGTTCCAAATAAGTTGAAGATATTAAATAAAGCTTCAAATATGTTTGTCAGAAAATAAGCAGTCTAGGGTTGGTTTAGCAGTGGGAATTTAGCATAATAATAATTAGAAAATGTTCATAATATGCAAAAAAAGTAATAAGGTTACTTTGATCAAGTGCAAAAACAAGGTGGTACAAAGAAGCCTAACCCTGTGCATTATGTGAAATGATGAAGAAGGGGGAATAATGAATACATAATAATATGCGCAAACTAAAAATTACAGCAGCAGGTCAGGTTTGGTTATAAGGAGAATACTCAGCTTTGCTCCTACAGGGCTACAATTCTGTTTCTCTGAGATGCTATGCTGTCCCTCATGCCAGAGATCAACAGGTCTACAGTTTAATCTGATGAGAGAATATACCTGGGAATAGCCTTTGGGCCTCAGCTTGCTGAGGGTGAGTGTGCACTGTTGCACCCTATTGGGGGAAACTTAAAAGAAGCACTAAGTTTTTCTCTCAGCTTTTCTCAGTTTTCTCAATAGCATCCAGCATATGGCACAAGCACTGCACAAAGCCTCCTGTTCCCAGAAAGCACTTTTAAAGTAATGAAAAACAAAACAATTCAGTGTGAGAATGGTGTATCCTCTCATTATCTGAGCTCCACAGCTCTGCATCTTTCCTGCACAGTGTTTCTCCAGCTGTAGAAGGCACAAGGTTATAGATCAGGTTATTATTGCTTTCATGATACAGTTAACAATGTCTAATGAAAGCTGATTTGAAATATTTCCTTAATAATGTTATCAGGTTGAAGTTTATTAGAGAGAGGAGAGTGAGCAGACTGATAAAGAACTTTGGAATTAAGACTTACAGGTAGCTTGACAGAAAGGATGCGATAATGCCACCTCAATCTTTCTTTGAACTTTACAACTGGAGATCTTAAAGCACTCGTAAAACACATTTCACGGTCACATGTGGAGATTTTGGAATTGGCAAAAACTTAAAGGCAACTGAGCTGTATCGCTGATGTGATGAGACTGCAGTGTTGAGACTTCAGATTAGCTTTGCTATGCTGATATATCTGATAGCAATGGGTGGTAAACAGGAGTGAAGATTGCCCTGAAAACACCTTCACTATGCACTTATGGAAGACGGGGCATAGACAAAATATTTTTCCTTCAGTGGTACTAAATCTATCTCTTCCAACCCTTGGTCCTGTGATATGGTAGTCAGACTAGTAGCATTCTCTTTTTGAAATATATTCAAAATTATGATATGGGGGTTACAGAGATTTTCTAGTATAAAAATAGTTAATACGCAACTTAGGCCCTAAAGGAGATTTTAATCTGGTCTAAGTGGATACAACTGTTTGAATCTTAAGTTCTAAAAATTAAGACCAACAAGGAATTATGAAAGAACTAGCCTATTTATACTCTACCTGGTCTGTGTTCCCTGATAGCATTATTCAAAGGACAAGTGTTGTCACAACCCAAAAAATTGTATTATAAATAATTTTACTAAAACGGGTCATCTCTTCTAGGATACAGTTCAAACTTTATGTAGAAATACTTGTGGTTATACTAGCTAAGTACATTAATACTTGAAATACTAGCTAAGTACATTCTGGACTAGAAGTCTGCATATCCTTTTTCCCTGTGGAGTGGAGGTGATGGCTTTGTAACATGTTCCAGTACTGCAGCATGCAAACTTTGCTATTTGAATTTGAATCAATGAGACCATACCAGACGGCAAGATGAGCTAAATTAATTGTGTCCCACCAAAGAACCCAAGGAAGTTGCTCCATTTTATAGGAGTTTACTTAGTTCTATATTAATTGTGTGAAAATGTTTCCATTTTTACCTTTTAATTAAATCCAGTATCTTTCCATCCTAGCGGTGTTCTGTGCCCCTTTCATTGTTTGTACCTAAGGGGTCTGTCCTGTCCTCATGGAATCTGTCTTAAATCACCACTGTAGGAACATGACTAAGATTCAGCGCTAGTTATAAAGTGCCTGCCATGATATGGTTTTTCATATATATTAAAAGAGTCATCCCTGCAACATTTCTCAGAGATGGAAAGTTTACTAGCAGAGCACAACGTGGAAGTATTCACGTATTCACACTGCAACCTTACTATGATGATATTGAAAGGCAGCTTAGGTGAAATAATCATCAGTCTTATCAGCTTTTCTTCAGGGACTTTTAAAAGGGTAAATATTGATTATTTGGTTTTGCTGTTTTAAATCATAGTAGCATTTGGAGATTATTCTGCTGCCATTGAAGTCAATGGTGAATCTTGGACAGAGCCTGCCTGCTCACTTCACATCAGCTATCAAACAGCTGCTGGGTGATAATAGCTGTCAGAAAACAACAACCTGAGCTGAATGTGAGCAAAATATTGTGCAGCTGGTTTCCAATGCTACAAGTTGTTTTTTTACCATGCCAAATTGTGGATTTTAGTGTATAACTCCAGAAAACTGTCCTTTCTGCATCCATTTTCCTGGGTAACAATTTTACACGCTATCGCTGCCATCGTAATATTAGCAAGGGGACTAATGACTATTAATTGATTCCTTCCACTTGAGAATAGATATGCCTGTTGGCTGAACCCTCGGCATCTTGTAGTAAAGCATCAGAGAGGAAAACAAACCACTCTATAAAATTACAGAAATTTGTCACCCCAAAAATGTCATGTCTGGTTTCAGTTTTTCTCTCTGTTTGTACTACCAAGATGTTAACAGGAGTGGGAAGACTATTAGAACAGTTGTTTTCTTGTGAAAGTGAGTTTCTGTACCAAGGCTGTTTATGTGTAACTGGATACAGTTATACAGTTATGTAGTCATACAGTTATACAGTTTCTGTTTATAGGTAAGCAAAATAAATCCTATTAAGTTATCTCTATAAATAAAAAAATAAATAATGATATTAGAACCCAGGAGTAATTTTGAATAGGTAAGTGTCCTAATCCAGTTAAAGATATTGAAATCATATGGATCAAAATGGTACTTAGAGCAGGTCATGTGTGAACTTTATCAAGTATTTCATGTCTAACTGTTAGTAGTGTTTTCCATAGTGACTTTCCCCTACAATAGACAGAATAAGGAGCTTTTGAGAAAACAGCAGTGGATAGCATTTACTGCTTTGATCATAGCAAAATGACTGCATTGAGTTCAGTGCCCTCAAGTATTTCTTAATCAAATATTTTGTGTCCTACATTTACAGGGCAATTTAGCCATCAGATAGTAAAATATCTAAACCAAAATGCAGACTTGCAGTAACAAGTAGAATGTCAATATATTCCCAATCAAGCTGTCTTCCCAGCAAGATTCTCAATGGGAAAAGCATTTATAAAAGGGGTGCCATAGGCAAAATTCTCATTAATGAGGTTAATTCAGTTCATGTACTGAAATTTAAATTGTGGAATATTCAGATTAATTCAAGCAAATGTTCATACAGGAAGCAAAATGCAATATAAATACAAGTGAGTCAATATTAGTTTCATTTTGATGGAATAAATATCACAAATATTGGAAAATCAAGCTGGCAATCCTTGCCTTACAGGGATTTTTTTAAAGCATTATGTTGAAAGACTGCATTGTCTCCACAAGAGTCTGTTATACTTTTTAAAGAAAAGCCTGCAATTTGCCACGTCATTTTTGTTGTCTTTTTTAAAAATTTGCACATATTCAGTAATTGTCTGACATGTCTCAGCTAAAATTATAGCCATATTGTTGTCAAATTGAAAGAAATTAGACATGTTATAAATTAGAAATGTCTCTCGCACCAGTTCTCTTCCTAATGGGATTCAGCTGAAGTTTTCACTGTAGATGAAAATGATGTGTGATGCAGACAGAAAATATGGCTGAGCAGATCTCATTCTGCTTCTGTCTTTTGCAAGGGTCCAGGAGGCCTGATTTCAGGCTGAGTTTGTGGAAGGCTTTGCCATTTGGCACTTTGCAATTTGTCCTGTGGGGCACTGGGGAATTCAATGTACCTCCCCTTTAGGCTAGATGGATTTTAGAGGATGACTGACATCTGGTGTTGAGGGAATGGACACTTGGTTTTCCATGGTCATAGTAAGCTGTTCCAGCTGGAAAGGTTGTTGGGTCGGATGGCAAGGAGCAGCAGATGAATTCCAAGGCAGGCTGATCATTTTACAGCTGAGTGAGCAGTGCGTACTGTGCTGGACAGTTTGAGGTCTTTTTGAAGAATACTAAGGAGAATCTAAATGCTGCAAATGACAAACAGCATAAAATATCCACAGGGTATGGACGTGAGATAATATTGAGTGATCTTACTGATCCTATATTCTATGCTTCTATAATCCCAAATATCACATTATGGGGCCTTAGAGTAAGTCTGAGCTTTCTAGAGGATAAAATTGTGAATCATATTTACTGATTAATTATCCCTGCTATTATTGTTGGTATTATTCCCTTCACCACCAGGCCACATACATCACAGCACTGAGGTGAAATATCAGATGTCAGTCACCAGTAATTAGGTATAGGTTATGACCATATTGAATCTCATGTCAAGCAGCAGGTTTGCTTTGGAGGGTTACAGGCATAGGACAGCAGATGGTGCAGACATAAATATGTCCAAACTGTCCTTCCAGCAACTGATATCTACCAAACCACTCTGTTAAAAAGGTTGCAAAAAGAGGTATTCTCTTCTGGTTTATTATTCATGTGCATTTTTTAAACTCAGCCTTTGTCTTAAAGTGTGCATGTTATAATTTTTGGTATTTTCCTTGTTTCCCCTGGAAGAGGAGCACATCATCTCTCAAGACTTCTCATCTCAAGAATCACTGTAGAAGTGCATTTCTTCGACACCACAGTGCAGGTCCAACACCTCAGAACTAGCCACTCAAGTGACAGAAATCACCTAAAAGTTCCGAAAGGTGCTTTCATTATTGTCCTCATAATATGCAGATAAAAAAAGTAAGTGATTACTATAGAAATCTAATAGTCTACTTCATTATATGTATTCACATATTGAAAATGCAGAATTATATACAGACATTTGAAAATGTGCCATGTAATAAGCAAATAGTTTAAATACCAGATAGGGAAAAACGGAATAGCAATTCAGAAAAAATAACCAAAAGCAATTGTTACAAGTTAAACCAATGAAATGCAAAATAGGGAAGAATCCAGCTACAGATATTTGTTTTTTAAATTAGGATGAAAGTGTAATTTAACATCAAAATTGGAAGGAGAGAAATACAAGAGAAAAGACTGAAATGTATCTTTAAGTATCTTTAAGTGTCCAAGAAACAGTTGAAAAGTAGGTTACTTCAACACATTGTAGAATCAATATCTGGAAGTGAAGAAGAGGAGAATTCATCTAAAAGCTGTGCATCTGCTCTAAGACAGTCTCCTGGACTTTGTTCTTTAGCAATGGAGATAAGGACAGGAGCCTTCAGAAGACTGATTATCCATTCCTGAGACAGGCTTACCAACAGGTGAAACTGATCTTTCTCCAGGGGTATCTATATCTATTTATTGGTGAGACGAGGAGCTTACATAGGTAGTCAGACTAAAACTATTCTTTCTGTGAAATTTGGCTCAAGTCAGAGAATACAAACAGTCAATAATGAAACATAAACATCTAAAACAAAAAATAAATAATGTTTTGGCCATGCCAGATCTTCCAGTCCAACTTTTGACTGAATATTTTAATGATATGTTTACAAGGAAGCTTTCATGTGCTCTTTGAGTCTTCCTCCTGTAATTTCTATATTCTAATTATTGTAATTATAGTCAGTATGCACACTAATGCAATCCTAAAAGTGCTTTTGATGTGTGTTTATTGCACAGCATTTCTAAGATTTTATACTTCTCTGAGGTAAACGGTTGTGGGACTAACATAAATTTGCATTACTATGGACAATTGAATCAGAACCAAGCTCAATGTCAAATTCTTCTCCTTGTGTCTGAGAAATGACTACTGCTCTTGATGTGTCTAACACCTGCTACCTCCAGCTTGAGGGTAAAAGGATAAGTGAATGGACTTGATTTTATTTCTCAGCCTGCAGTATATCGAAGCAAAAATTAATGCAGAAGCTGAGGGGGATGTCTGCTGTGACTTTCGTTTTCTAAATTAAACTTAGTCAGCCAGCATTTTGGTAATGAGTGATTTAGGAGAGCACACAGGAAGGATAAGCAGCAATAATATGATGAACTGCAGTTTTATATTATCCATCTCTAGAGTGAGATTGACAAAACTTCAATATTTCAAATACAAAATTCTGAATACGTGGAACTGTGTCCACCATCCTACAAATATTTTGTCTTGTTCCAGCAAGTACCTCAGTTTGATTTCATTCAGGATTTCATGGGTACATGAAAACCTCTTGGTGCCTGCATAATCAGTACCTCTTGCTCTTTATTTTCATAGAATCATATGATAATTCAGTTGGAAGGGATTTTTGCTGTTCAAAGTAGAGTAAGCTATGAGACCAGGCCAGGTGGCACAAGGCTTTACTTACTCAAGTCTTTAGAACTTCCAAAACTTTCCAGAAAACCTACTTGGCTGCTTGACTCTCCTTGTAATGAAACATTTTTCTTATATCCATACTGAATCTCCTTTATTGCAATTTGGGCTTGCTGGTTTTAGTTTTCCACCATGCAACCCAGGACTTCTTGGTGGCCTCCCAGTAGGTACCAGGGAGTGCTGTTGGCACCCTGAAGCTGTGTCTTTTCAAGGGTCCAAAATGCACAAACCCAGTACTCTCAGCCTCACTCACAGGGTCAATGCTCCAGCCCTGGCCAGATTGTTTGGGTTCACTGAACTCACTCCAGTTTTTCAATACCTTCCTTTTATTCAGGGCCCTAAACTACATGCAGTGTTTAGATGTGATGTAATAAGTACTGATCAGAGCAGGATAACCCTTTGCTCCGGGCTGTGCTTCTACTCACAGAGCCTGGGAGCCTTGCTGCTGGGGTACACTGCTGCCAATGTCCTCCTTGTGCTCCCCAGCACGCCCAGATTCTGTAAGCACAGATGTTTCAAGGCCTTGAATACATCAAGAGTTTACCTGCCCCACCCAACTTCCTCTGGGACCCCCAGCCACTCTTCATGTGCAAGACCTGATTTCAGCCTAGCCAGGCTCCATCAGTTCCTGTAGTGAGACCACAGCAGTGCCAGACTCCAACCCTTCTTCTGCTCTTTTGCTGCCTGGCTGGAGCCCCAGATCTGCCCTGGGTCCTGTTCATCACTTGGTCTGTCAGAGTCTGTCAGTGGACCCCATTACCAGTTCCATGGGTCTTTTCCTCATGGGAGAGGGCACAGTCAGTGCTGGACCTCTGTCAGCTCCAGCTCCCTGGCCCTGGGGTAGCTGCTGGGCCATACTGCTCCTTGACAAGATACATCCCTGCCAGGCAGCCCTGACTTGTATTTCTGCCAAGGTTTCTTCCTTCCCAAATCCAGGACTTTGCGTTTGTCCTCGCTGAATTTCACAAGACTTCTGGTGGCCCACTCCTCCAACCTGGCTAGATCTCTCTGAATGTCAGCCTTGCCATTTTCCTTCATAATATATGTATGCAAACTATACACATATATACATAAATGCATCACTGCCCTAGATTTTAGAGTATCAAAATGGTTTAAAGGATCTGTCACCCTTCATGTCTATATACGCTTCTAAAAGAAGTACAGTGCTAATGAAATTCTGTACAATAACTGTGCTGTCTACTGTGTTTGACATGCAAAAAAATAACTCTCCTAATTCTCAAGTGAATAATGCCCTCCCTGTTCTCAGCTTTGTGACGGAGAACAAAAACTACTATAACTTTACATTGCCTTATGCTTTTTAAAAGCAGAATAAATAATGAAGCAGTTGTAATATTTACTGACATTTGTAAATGTCTTGTAGGTAAATTGTTGTGGCTAAATTTAATTTCAGCATTTGATTAAGAACCCAGTGAATTTTTACTTTATGGCAATGAGTTTGCTACACCATTTTGGCAGCATGCTTTTCTACTTGGAAAATGATATGTGACTTCTATGGCAGGAGTCGTTTCCCAATGATATCAGACAAGTCCTATTTTAGAGTTTCTGGATGAAACTGAAACATTATTTTTAGAAAGATAATATTCTGGGCAGAGAGTGTTATTTAACTTTATATATTCTTTTTAGTTATCTGGAAAGATCAGATCAAAAACATAGAGCTGACTTTCCTAAAGATTGGTTTATTACTTCCTTGTAAGGTGAAGATTTTTTTTTTATATTCTTTGTAAATATCTGAAATGTCAACATTGTCTTTGCTTTTTCTTTACTGGATTGCAAATTAAACTTTTTTAAATGGTCATAATAACTAGTGAACTTCTCACAAAAGAAATATTACAAAATCATGGAATATACTGAGTTGGAAAGGACCCACAAGGAACAATTATGGTTGGACCATATCTTGATGATGTAAAAGATTCAGGATTAATGCCTTATTTCAAATGGAAAAACAAAACAAAACAAAACAGAGAAAAACCATCAAAAAGAGCTTAAAACAGTCCAAAAGGCTTTTGTCTTTTTTTGCACAGTATACAGTATATCTAAGCTATTAATTAGGGAAGCTCAGTTAAGTTCCTGAAATAAGTCATGGTGAATTGTATGATCCATTTTTTGAATCAATTAGATGTGATAGATCTTCATTCCAGATTATTGTCGTATACGGTTTCTGTTCTATATCTCTCCAGAAAATGGGTTCTGACCCTGAGGTGTGTTAATAATAGCATAAAACATTAAGTTACTACAAAATGTTTTGCTTCGGGTGAAAGCACCTTGTTCACTTAGCAAACATATAGAGGTATTTTTGTCTGCTAATTAGTTACTAACCACCTACTGTTGTGAGGGACACCATGCAAGCACACATGAAAAAGATAGGTCTCTGCCCAAAGAGAACAAAGATGCTAAAAAGGCAATATTACCCCTCTTTTTACAGAGATAGAAGAGAGGTTTAGAAAGCAGCCTGTGGTTGAACCTGCAGTTCAGTCCAGTTATTCAGCATCACCACTCTCTGAAGAAACTCCAAGTCTGTTCCTAATATTAACCTTTGTTTAATTCTCTTGCAACTAGCTTACATGGAGCTCATCACTAGGTAAAGATTAAAGATTATAGAAATCTGTACCAGTCACACTAAGAATACTGTGTCCACTCAGCAAAATAATTGTAGGTATATCCTTGTGGACATAAAATGATATAAGATCTAAAAATAGTCAAAGTTGTTATAACAGCTTTAAATCCACTACTCAGTTTTAGTTTTAGAAATACCTCTTTTTGTAAAGTCAGGCTGTAAGCTCGATTTTACGTTAGCCTCTGACCCTACTCTGCGGTAAATATCTTTAGAAATAATGGGAAAGAAAAAATGGAAATACAGAGGCACAACAAAAACTCACAAAGTACTTAGAAGAGAATATAACCAAAGTTCTGAACAAGAAATGTAGCATTTTGACTGGCTTCTCATCCCTTTTCAGTAGGTTTGTGAAAATTATCTAAGGTTTATGCATGCTGCTTCTATATCTTCTGTAACAGTTTGAGAGACTTTATGATGCTGTAATTTAAAAGAAAGTGTCTGTCTTACAAACATTTTCCCCATTTCCCAACTGTCTTGTTATTTCTAGTGAGCACTCAGCAGTACATGGAATGGCATATAAATTCCTCATCTTGCAATGGATAAGACCTGTTAAACTGAAATCAACATTCAAGTTTGAGGGATTCAAAGAAGCCAAATGTTGTTTGTTGGGTTTGGGTTTTTTTCTGTTTTTCTTCTGTACAAGCAGCTCTTAAAAATTCATTGATTCTGTAGTAGTCCAAAACTCTTCAGTAGTTGTAAGCTTAGTGTAGCAGCATTGCACAGAATAGGTCAGGCATTTTCCAGCAAAGTAGGCTTTCATGTTGGATGGACATGTAGGAATGTCAACCAGCTTCCAGCTGGCTTGTCTCAGAAACCTGACTGGTCTATTTCCAAGTTACTTTTGCCTGCAGATATCCAAGATTTTGTGGGGACTGTCCTGGGTTAAAACACTTTGTAGTGTCCCAGCTTTGTAGCCCCAGGCATCCTAGGCATTGAGACAGTTGGGTCCAAGCTTGCTGGACCTAAATCTTCCCACTGTCCCAATGTGGCACAGGCTTAATGGGAGGCTATATCCGAAGGATCGATGTGACTTATCTTTAGACACTTACATGAGGTACCAAAATTAGAAGCTGTCTGTCTAGGAGATAGGGACCTACAGACTGCAGTGGAAATTGTTGCTGGATTAGATTTCAGATTTCAATTTTATGTAAAAAAAGTGTATAATCCATATACATACATATATTATCATCTACAATTTCTTAGGCCTCTGCCTCAAATTTTGTATTTTAATTTCTGGAATGAAATACATCCTTCTTCCCAAATTTTCAGTAAAATATTTCTATATGGCAACCCCTTTGTTTCACATTCCATGACTTTAGCAGGTAAATTTTGAGGTTCTAGATTAAATAATTTAGTTTTATTTGAAAGAAAAATGGGATAGAACTGTGCCAGAACCCCAGACAGAGACAGAAGGGACAGGTAGTTATTTCCACTGCTTAAATGCAACACTGTCTTAATATTATCCTGTGTATGAGGATAGGAAGGACACCTTTTACTGTTATTTTCATACTTTTCCTTCTACTGGCTTTTCTTGGGGTGGATCACAAGTCTTTATGGATTTATTCAATAAACCATCTCTCTATTCCCCTTAACAGCTGAAAGAAGAACATTAAAATGGCATATGTTTCTGATTGATTTTTCCCCGTTGTTGATGCCTTGGATGTTTGATTCAGATAATTAATCCAAACTACAAAAGCACAGAAGTACAGACCATGGATAGTGATTTTAATCTGTGGTTTGCAGTTGTCCAGAATTGAGGATTATTATTTTGGGCTTGTCCATAATAATAACATACTTAGCTAGCCTGGGAAGTCTAGAAATTTGACTATAAGTCTTGAGAGTACAAAATGTGTCCTGCTATTTCCAGAATTTTGAGGTATGGTGAGATTACAAATACTGCACAATTTACCACGTCTCCAAATTTTGATCCTTCTGTTCCTCAACATAATTGAATGACATTAAAAACATAGTCATGACAATAAAAGCTCAGTTGCTTAAACAGAATTTTCTAGTCTTTGAGAACTTTTCTAGTCATGCATTAGATGAAAAAAAGGGAAAGGCTTTTTCCTTCAGCTGATTTTTAATCCAAATACTATAACAGTTTTCTTCCTCCAAGCTTAACCAGTGTGTACATGTCTTAGTCAATGTCTTTTGAATCTGCACTCTCAGGGCCAGACTCCCTGGAACAGTTTTTCTTCTTTGTGCCACTTCAACAACGAAAAGCATTTGGAAACCTGGTTAAATTCGCAGTCCAGCTCAGATTCATAATTCTTCTGCATAAACAGCATGGATCAAGATATCTGGATGGTTACAGTGTGCATGACCTGTCTGCTCTCTGCTGCTCTTGTGCATTGATGATTCAGACCCTGCTTAGGCTTTGAAGAGAGAAGTATGAGCTTTAAGTAAATAATGATTCCAAATAAAAAAAAAAAACGCTTAAATACCTTCTTTTGAGAGCTTGGCCAAAGCACGCCTAAGAGGCCAACCTATAATTTAAAAAATAAGGAAAACTCTGGAATGCTTCAGCAGGGCCCCTTTACAGTTTAAATATTATGCTGGTTTGGATTTTGGCATTCTCTGGGATTTCATATATCACTCATTGCCAACTGATAGCCTGTGAGTTGAATCAGTATGCAGCTGACTTGTGGTCCCATCCTTTTTTCCACAAGATTGCTGTGGAACTTCTGGTTTTCATTTGAGTTTGTTTTTATACTTTTGCCAGTTGTTGAATATTTCCCCATCCCCCTTTGTCAATAGGATTCAATATATTTTATGTTTGGTGTTTTTTTTAATGAATATCTCTTTTGTTTAGCAAATTTCCAACACTGTAGGCATATTTCCTTACTCCTTCTAATGTTTCTGAAATAGGGTGGTACTTTGAAGTAAGATGTTTTAAACTGATTACTGGTATTCATCTTTTTTTATAAGTATCTTAGTGGTTTAGTCTTCATGGCTTTTCCTGATTTCTTAGACAAATATACCATACCTATTACACAAGCATTCAATCAGAGATTCTTTACTCCTCCATGGGTTTCCTGTATGTTTTATCCTATTAGTCTAAACCACGTAAAGCAGAAAAACAGAGATGGTTAGAAATGAATATTACTGAATATTATTCCTGCAACATAAGTAACTCATGCCACATCTATATCTTAACATGTGTTGTGGTTTATCCCTGGCAGGGAGCTCACTGTCACATATACTTGTTCTACTCAATGGGGTGGGGGGAAGGAATCAGAAGAGTAAAGGTAAGACAACTCATGGGGTGATAAAAAGCTATTTAATGGGTAAAGTGAAAGCTGTGCATGCAAGGCAAGAAAAAAAAGAAGTTAATTCACTACTTCCTATCAGCAGGCAGGAAAACAGGCCTCCATCACATGTAACCCTAACTCTAATCCTAACCATACCTTGGGAACGCTAATGCTATACATTGAAGTGTCCCTGTTTTCAGCCTTTTCTCCCAGCTCTCTGTGCTGAGCATGTTGCCATATGGTATGGGATATCAGCTAGGGTCAAATGTCCTCACTGTGTCCCCTCCCAACTCCTTGTGCACCACAGCCTCCTTCCTGGTGAGGTGGGATGAGAAACAGAAAAGGCCTTGGCTCTGTGCAAGAGCAATAACTAATTGCTGAGCAGCTCTGCTCAGAAATAACTAAAGCATCCCTGGGTTTTCAATATTGTTTCCAGCACAAATCCAAAGCACAACCTCGTATCAGCTACTGTGAACAAACTTATCCCAGACAAACCTAGTACAATCTGTCACCTATTTTCATAAGCAGTGCTGTGATCCTGTCCTGAGAAGCATAAGGTTTAAGTGGGAAGTAAAGCATATGTAACTTTGATAACTATGAAAAAAAAATTTATCCTCACACATCACATTTAAGTAGGAAGTAAAGCATGTATAACTTTGATAACTATGAAAAAAAAATTATCCTCACGCATCACATTTCAAGTTTTCCTCCTTGTTGTTGCAAATGAATGTTTTAAGATTGTTTAAGGAATCACATGCAAAAGTATCAGCAAAACCGGGTTTAATATAAAAACAAAACCAGAAAAAAGTTTTTTGTTAAAATTCACTGTACTGCTTACTAGATTTCTAAAGTACACAGAGAAAAAGCCAACAAAAATCCAAAATAAATCAATCGAAACCAAAATAACCTCAAAACTATCTAGGTGGAAGCTGGGCAGAGGAGAGGAGTGGGGTAGGAGAGGGAGGGGCAGGGGAAGGGTTGAGTGGTACAGAAATGGATAGGAAAAGGTAAAGATAAGAAGGTTGTCCTGTTGAGTCACAAGGTTCAGAGTACATCCCCGTGCTAAACTGAGCCTAAATTGACCAAGAGTTTACGCTTAAAGGCCCAAATACACTTAACAGCACTTAACTGATAGCTTAAGTTAAATGATTTAGCAAAGGATTAATGTAGAATGTACTTTATCACAACAGTAATTTACTTACAGGCCTGACTTCCTACAAAGTTAAACTTCTTAAGAATCTATGAGAACAATATTCCTAAGTACATTTGCTATAGCATATTCACGCTTGCATGCACACAGACATAAAGAGACTGTACACATGTGATGAATTCCCCTTGAATTCAGTGAAATTTGGATGCCTTTGCATCTTCTCAAGGAGCAAAGTGCTGAGCCTTGAGGAGTGGGGGTATCAGCCCAGGATCTGTTGTCATTTGGTGATCCTCTGAGTACAGCAAACCTGAGAGGTCTCTGGCCCCGACAGGGAGATGTTGGCCACAGCGCGCTGCGGTCCAGGAGAGCTCCAAGGGTCCCACTTTGGGCTGGTGTTTATAGGGTCACAAGAGAGTTGGCTTTAGTCACGGAAATTTTCCATCCTGGCCACAATTCAGGCTGGTAACTGTCTCTGAAAGTTTAATAATGAAAATAATATGGTACTTGGATTGCTATTCAGGCATAAAAAATAAGTTTTCCATGCTGTTTGCTAAAACACAGGAGCTCGTTAGACAGCACAAGTTCCTGGGAGCAGACAGTACTTCTGATAAGCTCAAGAGGAGCTCAGCCCAGCTGCTGCTCATCAAGGCCAAGGACTAGGAAGCATTTCTCAGATCACAGTGTGGCCTGGGGAGTGGAGTGGATGCACACCATGCTCATAGCAGTTTATTTGGAAGGGTCTTTTATATTTGAAGTGGAGTTTCACAGAAAGCAGTCCAGAGATACTGTGACAGTATGATAATTGTAATTATGACTGCAATTTTAATAATACAATTCCACATAATGTTTTGCTAATTCTCCTTAATCGTTTTCTGAGAAAGAAACTGGCATGGGATAAAAACATTATCTGCATCTTGAGGCCTTTTATAGCCTTTAGCTTTTCTCATAAGAATTTTTTTCTTCACTAATACTAATTATTAAAAATAGATAAAAAGATGACTTAGACTGAGTTATTAGACATTGGGAAAGTGAGATTTTTTTTAAATTCAGAAAATGTTAGTTAGTTTTAGTCATTCTGTTTCTAATATATATTCTAATTAATTAATTTGATTAAGACTGATAATGAGCATTAATTTTTATTTTGAGGTGGTGCCTTTGTTGCTCACTGGTATTCATTTTTTCCATAGAGATGATCCAAAATTCTGTCTCTGATTAAAAAATGTAATTGTAACTTAGTTATTTATTCAACATGTCACTCTTAATTCATGTCACGTTCTAAGTGGAAATTTATAAGTTCTCTACTTTAGAAGTTATAATATTGAAAAAGTCATATTGATTTTGGATCTTCTGCTGGGTTTTCCTTAAGATTTTGGTGTACTTTATTGAGTTTGGAAAGTTGATTTGAATATATCTCTGAAAAAAGTCTTTGCATGTTTGGGGATAAATTCTGGCCCTACTGATGCTGATGGCCAGACTCCAATGAAACATTAGCAGAGTAGGATTTCATTCTTGCTATATACCAAGTTCTGACATTAAGAGGAAGTGAATCACATTCTAGAAGTACTTATTTTCCCTACTGACTATAAAAGAAATCTACCACAGATGTAGCTGAAGTTAGGTGAGGTGAACTCACTCAAAGTCACTGAGCCGTCTATCTTTTCATTGCATTACAGAAATATGAAATATATATTAAAAAAGCCCTCAGAAATGCTGCTTGTGCTTTTATATTAGCTATGAGCTCGGTTATGATTTATGATTTTTCTTCCAGAAGGTTGACAAATAGAACAAGAGGCTTTCTAATAGAGAGAGCTTAAGAAGGCACCAACTGTGAGCTAGCAGTGAGCACACACATAAAACTCTGTAGGGAAATTACAATACACTACTGTCAGTAGATAGAGAGTGCTCTTGTGTCAACTATGGTCATTCTGTTGTTACATATCTTCATATACAAAAGTTTAAAAGGTGGATTTGAAGGGAGATGTTTAAGTTTTGAGGAAATATTCATAATAATATCAGTGTAAAAACTGAGCCGGAAATAAAATGTGCGATTTAGGAACTGAAGACAAGTCTAGTCTCTTAACACTTGGAAGTGGTAGAATGAATTAGCAAACAAGGAACTAGTTTCTTGAGCTGTTTTATGGAACAGCAAATGGAAAGATGCAAAAAGACAAATATTAGAAATAAAGTGGTGAACCAAGAGCTGCATTATTCTGAATATAACAAGTTGTGCTGAATCAGAATAAAAGATGTCATCACATTTAAGACATAAGTCTTACCTTCATATATGGACTGCAAAGGCTGTACTTTATATTTTAGGCATATTATTTGGGTGTAATCTTGAAGATGGGGAGAAAAAGTGGAGCAGAGAATGAAAACTCAGAGTGATATTTAAATTCATCTAAAAAATTTGGAATCGAAGTGCAGATCTGTGAAACAATAGAATAGTGGTGCTGCTAGAATTTGTTTCCTTAGGGACATGAAAATGGGCAAGAGAGAGGAATGGGAGACAATAAATAATTAAATATCAAAAAAACAACAAAAAACAAGAGTAGAGAAAGGAGAAGAAACAGGAGAGAGCAGAAAAAAAGCAAGAAAGAACTGGTGATGGTGTTCCATGAGCTGACAGGTCTGGCAAAATGAAGGTTCAGAACATGCTCAAAAAATTTGCTAGAAGTGCTCATTTCTTAACCACAGGGAGATTCACAGTGGGGAAAGGCAAGGTGAATGTAAGAAAGGATATTTTAGGTGGTTAATGTTGGAAAGAAAACTACTGAACCTTTGCAATAGATCAGAAATTAGGAGAGATTTTTTTTTTAAAAATAGAAGTTAAGGCAGAAGAAAGTGGAGGGTCAGAGATGGTGTCCTACAGGGAAAAGTCATCTTTAGAAAATTCTAGGTGTGCCCTTGCATCTGATTCATTCAAGTACAGATATTAATGTACCTACACAGCAAAAGTAAAATGTTTCATCTTACTACACTGTAAGTGGAAACTTTTTTTCCTATGAAAGGAGAAAAAGCATTATTTGGCTTGGCACAAACTTTAATAACATTAATCATGGTGAACTCTTTTAGCATTACTGCGACTATAATATAATCCACCAGGAATTCCACTGTAATTAAACTAATTTCATCCATATTTGTTACTTTATTTTGACATTACTTTTTCTTTTCTTTCTGATCTGCTTGTAGCATGCTTTACACATTTATCACAAAGGCCAGCATAGTTTAATGTATTCAATATAAAAATTTTAATGGGAAATCAGACAGTTTATAAAATAAAAGGGTATTGTTTCTATTGGCCAGTAAAGACATTTCAAACTTGACTATCATTTATTTCTTATTCATGGCAGTGCAGAGTTGTCTCTGCTCCACAGAGACTTGGTGCTTCTATCCAGATTGTACTAGTGACTACAGAAAATAAGTCTCATCTGAATCTGGACAAAAAAAAAACTCCAAGAAAATCCATATTTCTATTTGATATCTATTCAGTCATCTCAGAAGTGAATTGAATTGAAGTATCTGTGTACTACATCTAACATACCTTTAAGAAGACAGACTCTGTCCTTCAGCACTAAGAAAACTGTGTTTCTGTGATTTTAAATCTCATCTCTATGATTGCTAAACACAAACCACACCTTACACATCAACTTGAATTTCAGTTTTGGTTCTGTGTCTACATAAAAAAGTTATTTGATCATGGATATGGTGAGGTGAAAGCCTTTTAGGCTAGAAAAACCCTTGCTTTCATATAATGGGGAAAACCCCCATATATCTCCAGCATGTTATTGCAAATTAGGTGGCATGGAGGATTACCATTCTAGTTGCAGAGCTCTGGATAAATGGTGACTTACAGCAAAGATTTAGAAAGGTCTGTGAACATTAAATGCAGCAATCAAACTGAGAGAATATAACCTTGAATTAAAGAATAAGCATCCCCCTGAGACTAAATGTTCTGTGTCCTGGAGATAATAAAATAAAACTTACTCATGATCTAATGTAAATAGGAAATATTCCAGAATCAAAATTATTCCAAAGCATTCTGATGTGTCTTGTATTTTAGCTTAGCAGTGTCAGCTGACATGGAAAAGTATCAACAACAGTTACATAAATTTGTGGTAACAACTACTATCCAAATATCTTTTTGGAAATCTAGGTCAATCAGTCACAGTTATAAGCTGCTTTACAAATATAGTAATCTTCAACCTTCAGCCTACCCAGAAGAGTCTTTTTTCAAAAGTAGAGCAGTGACCTACCTCTTTCCTGCAATAACTGAATAGCTAGAGAACACTGGAAAAAGGAAATTTTCGTTGTAACTTTTCTTGAACAGGTGAGAGGGTTTAACTCATAGCACTGAGATCTCAGGAAAGTGATCTAATCACCTCAGTATGAGATTTTTGGGAAATGGAGTAAATACAGCATCCCCTCTGTTGACAATGGGATGGACATGGAACAATTAAAAGAAGGCCATATTCCCATGGGAAGGAACAGATTTGAGTCCCTGATCTTGGTCCTTGGTCCTCAAAGTATTTCCTCTACTATGATTTTCAAATAAAGTTGAAATTGTGTGCTTCAGATTTCAGGTTAAGATGTCTGCATTTATCTCTCCTCTTGTCGGTGTCCATAAGAAATCTAGATAAGTAAACTTTCCCTAAAGCTGTTGGAAGTGTAGTTAGCACAGTCAGCAGGACACCTGGCACAGCTGGTAAAATGTCTACTCTAAAATGAAGCAAATCACTCCCCAGAGTTGTGTGATCCAAGCTTTTCTGTGCATCTGATACTTTAATCTGTAAAATTGCTGCTTCACCTTCCCCTGAGGCTCCTGAAGCAGGACACTTCCCTGCCCTAGGTTCAAGAACCTCGTGGCTACTCTGAGTTTCCTTCCTGCCCTGCCTCTTTGTGTCCAATGTCTCTCACGCACCAAACTCCTCTGCAGTAATGGTTTGAGGGAAAGAAATCATGGGGCACCCAGGCAGGTAAAAAGCCAGTCTGGTGTCTGGGGAAAGTGGGAGCTGCATATAGAAATTTGCTCAGGCTGAGGAGGATCTCAACTCCAAGACTCACAGTTTCCAGGTAATTGTTAATTGCTAAATAAAGGATGGGGTTTAACTTCTCCGCTTTAGTCAGTAAGCAGATACACCAAGGGTGTGCACCATAATGAGGAGGTTTGGTGCATAGCTAACAGCTCAGTCTTGGAAGCTGGGCAGGTTGCCAGCATTGATCTGCCTAAACCTGAAGCATAGTAAAGCTTGGAAAGAAAATGTCTCTTTTTGCATTTCTTTTTCCTTTTTCTTTTGCAATCTTACAGTCTATACTGTAAAATAAATGGCCATTTACCAAATTGTTTATCATGGAAGTCAGGTGCTTGCATTGTAACTTAGACAGGATTTGGGAGAGCTCCTCAATCCTAGAATGTACAGAGTTAGTAGACCAGGCTCATAGATAGTGCATTTCTTTCTGGAAAGTGGATATACACATAAATAAATCAGTTATTTGTTTATTTATACACATAAATAAATAAATAAATAAATAAACACACACACACACACACACACACACACACACACACACACACACACACATATACATACATACATCTATCTCTATAAAGGTAATTATCTTTTCAGAAAGGTACACCAAAGATCCAGCTTCTTTCTTTGTTTTACATTAACAACAACAGCAAAAACAACAACAAAAAGCATCAAAATAATTATATGGAAGAATATTTCGTATTTATTTTGGTAGGTGTTTCAGAATCCAAAGGCTGCAATCATGCCTTACTTAGGCTGCAGCTGTGATGGGATACCTCTGCAACAAGCTAGGTTCGTGGTAATCTTGAAGTGGTGCAAATAGCATGAAAGGACCAGAGATCTTGGTGTATAACTTACAGGGGAAAACAAAGAAAAAAAAAAAACAAAAAAAAAAAAACAAACCAAAAAACACCAAAGAAAACTATCAAGAATTATTTCAGCACTGGAATTAAACCTTTGAAGATGAATGCCAATGAAAACATCAGTGTGAAAGATTTTAAAGCATTGCTAGAAGATTAGAAGCAGAAGGATTTGATGTGCCTGTAAGGATAATAAAGCAATGCCTTATTCCAGCAGAGTTTAGGAAATACTGTTCCTGTGCTTCATGCTGGTGAAAGGCATATACAATTTGCCCTATTTCCTATACCTACTTTAAAGTCGTTCTTTCAAAGTGCTTTTAAAATTCAGTAGAATTTCTTATATCACTGCCTTGTCAAAGAAAAATCATAGATGAAAATGCTGATTTTTCAGACTAGGCAACGTGTAGAACTAACTCTTCACGCAGTGCAAATCCCAAGAACTCTCCTCCATGCCCTGAGACTTGGACATTTTAAAATTAATGTTTTTTTGTTGTTCTTGCATTTACTCTTCATGTATATTTCTATATATGCTCTCTCCTGAGTATCTACATTCTCACTTCAAATAAGGATGCTTACCATATCTTTATGTTTTGCCAACAAGGTATCAGTCAGACAATTTAGGGTGAGTAACCCAGCCCACAGAGAGCTCATATACAGGATAAAAAATGGAACTGGAAACAATGAAGTCAGTTTTCTGCAAAGCACAAGCTTTTATCATCAGAGAACCAACAGTGCTGGACTCCCAGATCTTTGTGTTCCTGCATTTTCTGTTGTCCATGGAGGTGAATAATGTAGAAAATATTTTCCTTTGATGAAGTCCTTCTTTATGTCTCTCTTCTAAATGTGTTTTCTGGCTTAACATAGCAGCTTTTTTCTCTCACTTATGATCAATAAAAAAACATATATATTTTTCATTAAACTTACTATTTTTGAACTTTCAACCTTCTGTCAACATTTGTTCAGTCTGAACAATGACTTTAAAAATTATCAATGGGGACATGTGGGTGAGTAGACATGTATGCTCATGCACAAAGGAAACCGAATCAATTCACTATAAGAATTAGGATGTTAAAAGACACAAAATCTACAAAAGAATTGTTTAAATAAAAAAACCCCAAATGTACAACAACAATAAAAACCCCAGAAAGCAACCAACCACAAAGCAAAGCACAGAAATCCTAGGAGACAAGAAAGAAGAAAGCAATAATTCTAATTGAAGGCTATGCATGACAAGCCATGGCAAAACTCCCTTAAGAATGGCAAGGTTAAGTCAACATAGTTTAAGGCAGTGTAGAAAAACATGCACAAACAAAACAACTTCTCTTCAACCTCTAAGGCCTCCTGAAGACCGAAAAACACAAAAATTTTTGCTTTCATAGTTTTATGAAAATAAAGCTAAAATACAACATTTTATTAATTTTTGGGATGGAAAAATGTGGCAACAAAGTGAGAAAAATTCAATTATATTAAAAAATAAGGGAAGAATGAGAAAGAAGAAAAATTAAATAAATTCTTTACATAATAGGGAACAGTGACAAAGATGTGCCAACAATATATTCATCAAAGTGGAATACAGGTAAACAAGGAGGAAGAAGAACTTTTTAGGCTTCATAAGCAATATTAATTTGATTAAAAACAAAGGGATGTGTAGTTTGAATGTCCATATGCAATTCTGAAATTCTAGTGGGTTACAGAATAATCTCCTCTGAGGGAATGAGTTTACTATTCAGGTTTAATATTCAGATCAGTTTAATATTCAGTTTAATATTCAGATCTTTCTTTAGAAGGATCCTCTCCAAAACTACTAAGATGCTAGTGCAGGAATAACATAACCTGAAAGTGATTCCAGCAAATGAATAAGCTGCTTAAAGAAGGCAAAGTACCATTAGGGAACAGCACTGCAATTTAATATAGTAAAAGTTAGATGGGAATGGTAAAGACTATTTTCCAGCAATCATTTCTATATTACAGTATTAGTAAAAGTTTAATGTTTCAAGTACAGTAAGATTCATGGATAAAAGCATCTTTAACGGAAGGACTTAGTTTAATTTAACTTTTCCCTAAATATTGCTGAACATTTTTTCCTAGTTTTCAGCAGTAAAACTGAAATATGGACTTCAAATGATTTGTAATTAAATTTAAATCTTACACATAGTGTATGTGATATAGTTCAGAAAATTCCTAGAGCAAAAATGGTGTTAAACAGCTTTTCTCCATATAAATATCCCAGAGCTTTTTTTTTTGCCTTCTTGTTCCACATGGCTGTGTTACTTTATAGTGTCATAGTCACATCCTTGCCCTGGTTTTAGGTTAGAAACCTGTGAGCAGCAGCCAGCCCATAGGGAGCAGAGGGATGACTGTTCCTGTTGGTGAAAGACTTCTGCAGATAAAAACTCGATATTGCAAGACCCAAAACTCTCGTATAATAATCTCTAGATGAAACATGCTGCAGATAGGAGGAAGCCTTTACCAGAGTTTTTGGTACTAGATGAGTTCCAGGAAATTTAGAATCAACTTGGAAGCTCAGGAACAGCTTTGAGTTCTTCAGCACCACTTAGGAGCTTAACTAGTATAACACTCAGGTTTGGATTCAGGACTCAAATCCAGGTCCTGTGTAATATTCTCAAGTGCATAGTAAAAAATGGATGCAGTCAAGAAACACGCTCTTGATATTCCTCTAACCCTTGATCTATATTATCTTGGAGAAGTCCAATTGCTAAAATTAGAGATTAATGTATTTTTCCTTTATAAAGGTGATGTAAATGTGATGTGCTTGTGATAATGAGCATTTGTCATGGTTTGATGCTGGCACAGTGCCAGCGCCCCCATGAAAATGCAACCCCACAAATTATTTGCTGTGAGATACGATCAGGAACAGAGCAGAGTAGGCCCAAGCTTAATCCTACTATAAAAGGAAAAAGAAAGAAAAAAACCCACACACTAGAACCAAAATTAAAACCTTCCAAAACATTCCTCCTCCTCCCCCAACAATTCCAACAGACCACAGTGAGACACAACTTGGACCCCCAATCAGGTTCCCGCCCTTCAGATAATCAATACCCAGTCCATCGAGGGAGAGAGGAGTCCCTCCTATGCCATAGACCCCTCAAGAAACAAAACTGCCCCTTCTGTTTCCATGTCACACATGGCCCTGCCTTGAGAAAATCTGCCATGGTGACAACCTCCTTTCCATGCACAGTGCTCTCACCACCATACATGGACAGAATGCTCATCATAGGGCTTTCTTTTCAAGGATGCTTTACCAAGGACCAAAGAAAAACAGCAGTTCAGTTTCTCATTTTTGGGACCACAGTCCCCACCCCCCCCGCCCCGCCCCCATTTTGTTTCTCCCCTGGGGCCAAGGGTCTCAAGAACAGAGATCATCTTCTTTCTGAAGACAGAGGGCATCACCACACCCTCCTCAACTCTTTGTTCACTCCACTCCGGTGTTGGCAGTCACTGAAACAGGTCTCTTGGCTCACTGTGCAGCCCCCTAAAATGCAGTCTCTCTTGAAGAAGAAAATTAGTTCATTCTATGGTTAACAAGAAGAAGTCCTGCCAAAAGCCACTCCATCATCTCCTCCCACCTAGAATTTCTCCTTCTAACATCTCAGGTCCCAGACTGTCTCTTCTCTTTCAAATCGTGGAAGAGTAATATTTCACAATATTTCATCATCCAAGAAGGGGTTAAAAGTCTCAAATTCCCCGGACAGCTGTCAGCCAGGATCTTTGCCCAGACCTCCAGCTCCCACGCTGGGCACCTCCCACCCCCTCTTCTCCTTCCCCACGGTGCACTGCTGGCACCATCAGTGTCTCTTTCTCTTGCTCTCCAGAGAGACTGGGGGGGGGGGGGGGGGCACAGAGACATCCCAAACTTCCTCCACCCTTCCATCCACAGGGAGCCAGAGCTGGTTCCGGTCCACCTTTGGGCCTACCTCAACCTAGGCCGCATGGCTCTCCTCCCCAGCCCAGCCACCTGGCTGGGGGGGGAGAGTCTGCACTCTCTAATGGAACCAAAAAGAGAAAGTTCCCCTGGGAATTCTGCTTTTAACCCCTCTGTGTTCTCAGAGGCATGTCCAGCCTTGAGTTGGTCAGCCCAAGTGTCAATCTCCAACCCCCACCACTGACTGGTTTTACCCTCTTCTTCCTGAGAAAATTCTTTTCCATGTCAAACCACGACAACATTATAGAATGTTTATATTAAAATGACTGAAACAACCAGTCATATGTTTTGAGAAATCAGTACTGGGCCTTGGTATTTTGGATCTGTATGAGATCAAACACAATATACTGATATTATACCAGCTACTGTCTCTGAGATGTCACGCAACAGCAAAAATCATTGCTTATCATAAATCAACAGCATAAATATTGCTTATCATAAATTGGAAAGTAATAAGCAAGACATATTCTATTTAGTATATCCACTCCATTCAGCAGAGGCTCAGATCAGCAAAACACCCAAAATATAAAACACAAGCAAACAAAACAAAAAGCATCAAAAACACTCTTTTTTTTTTTTTTTTTTCTCAGCAGATGTAATTTCCAGAATCAAGTACTTGACTGTCTGCACGTGATTCTAGATGAGACTAGTTATTACAACTGGTGGCAGCTATTATGCATATGAACAGCCTATTTTTGTCAGATCATTGGTGTAAGAACCCCTACAACAAAAGACCCCTTTTTGTCTAATTAGTAGCAAAAGACCTTATTAGGAGGATGTTTCCCAGGCTTATATCAGTAAATGGTAATGATACAGGTATATGGTAACATGGTACTGAAATCAAATGGGAAGGTGAATAATTTTAACTTTAAAAAGATGACTTAGAAAAAAGATTTTGGGAGGCTAATGAGTCTTTCAGTCAGAGAACCAGTCTGTATCTGCACCATTAAAATGTTTGACTAAGAAATAACAAAACTCTAAAAGTACAGGTATTGTTTTACAAGGAGGAAATTAAATTGCAGTCTTCAAAATCTACAACACACACACATATTCCATGTCTTACAAGGGATTGCAAATTGTCTTTTTTAAGTGGAAAACAATTTTCTAATTAATTTACAAAGTAATAAAATAGTATTTAACACCTAGATTTATGCTTTGATACTCAGCCACTGAATGTCATAAACAGTAAATAAGTAACTGTTGCACATTCTTAGGGTGAAATCCTGTAACTCTTTGTAGACATATCTTTACCCTGACAAATTGAACATCCTATCTGTAATGATGATTAGGTGGAAAATTCATTGTCTAAGTGCTGATTTCTGCTTGCTAAAAAAAAAAAATTAAGGAACTCAGTAACTGCTGCTGCTATTGTAGTCTAATCATTGGTTTCCTACAGTAAATGGCAAATCTGTTTTCCTGCAAGTGGCAGCAGCAGTGGCTTGCTTTCTTCCTTTGTTCTTCCGCAAGGTTTAATTGTTCACATGTTCTGACAATAGTAAGAACTCCACACTACTCAGTTGGATTAAGCAGTTAAGGGTGATATCACATTTTTATAGTGACACAGGTAAAAATTAACAAAGTATGCACGTGCTGCACCATAATTTTATATCTGAGCTATGTTTATTGAAACAGAAAATTTGTTTTAAACAGGTATTTACTACTCAGAAAAGAGCATGAAAGAGAGGAATATTTTAAATCTGGAAATTCAAAAGTGGAATCAAACAACTCCAAATGACATTAGCAAATCATGTCTCCAGAAAAGTTCTGGTTGTTACCATATTTCACATCCATGGCCACACAACATGGTAAGAGATAAATTTCTTCCACCTTAAGTTGGAAGTGAATGGTTCTTACACCAAATTAAAATGATGGCTGAGACTCTTTATAATACGTCAAACACAACAATCACACAAACAGTGAGAGCTTTGAGCATAATGTTTTATGTTCTCATGGAAAGCAGACAAGAAACAGAAATTCTTCCAACAACATGGAAGGATTGCCCTATCTGACTGGTGCTCAGTCTTGGTTTGAATATTAAACAGGCAGGAGAGGAGGGCAGCAAACAATATACAATTTATCCCTTGAAGAAAAATTACTTTAGTGGTGTGTTGTGGCCTGTGACCACATGGGATTATATTTGCACATTTCCAGTGGTTGTTTATATCTGTCTATATTTCAGTGGTCTGTGTCCAAAGAACTCTGAACAAGACAGACGGATGCCAATATGTGTTTCAATGAAGTCTTAGCATAATTTAGTTTCCTGCCTTTATGCAGCCAGTCCTAAATGTCCTCTAAATTTCTCCCTTTTAAATAATGATATTTAACCTGTCTATATTGCAAAAGACCTGCCTATTGCATAAGAACTGTATAAAAGTTAGAAGTACCAGCATTTACTTTGAAAATATAAAAATGTTTAAAAGCTAAGGAAAAACTAACAAGGAATTTAACAGAATTAAAGCCAAAACTCAGAAATTGCTCTGACAAGGTGCAGCTAAGGAATATCACTCCAATTTCCAAAATAAGGGAGTTATTTTTTGTGGGAGAGGAAGCAGCATGAACTGGAATCTGCCTGTCTGCTAGCCAATCCCTCCCTAATAACTTCTGACTGTGCTACTAATCACAACCAAATTGCACAGAGGGACAGCTCTCTCATGTCTGAAGTTCCTTCATGTTTCAGTGACGAACACCAGAGAAATTGTGGTCAGATCATATCCCTGTTGGAGTCCACAGAATCAAATCTCAGATCTGTAAGGGAACAGGACATGTTTGTTCAATTACATAAATTACATAGAAACCAAAACATTTTCTGTACTATACAACCAAATTACATAGCATAAATTAATTTGATATGAATTGAAATTCTGTAGGAAAGTAAAATAATTTTAAAAGGTTTTTTTTTTTTGTATTTTTGAGTCTCATCTGTTCATGATAATGTGACAGTGTAAGCCTGTTGACAGCATGAAATTTGATGTCATTACTTCCTCCTTTTAAAATAATTTGTGGTGGAATAATTTTTGCACCTAGTGCATTGCAATACACTACTTGCTAGTTTTTGTCACCAAAGAAGCAAGGATCAGAGAACAACAAAAAATGTCAAACAATATTTTTCCTCCTTTTTATTCTCCCACCACTAAAATATCATTTCACCTCAAATGAGAACTTTGTCTTGAATTTTCCAGAGGAAAGTTCTCTAGGAAGATTGATCAAGATAGAGAATTCATACTGATGGGACTATTAACCTAGGAGCCTATGAAAATAATTTTTTATGTTAAATGCAAATTCAAACACTTGTTCTTACCTGTTGACTATCCTCAGGTTGATTCATTAAACACATTGAAAAGGCTCAGTTTTGCATCTTGCAGAAAAAAGATGTACTCAGAATTTTTACATTATTTATGAGATAGAGTTGTTCCTCTTTTTGTCCAGCTCTAATAATGACTCTGCTTTAGGAAAAATTATTTGCTGTGAAGCTGCCATATGATGCTGATATGACTGACCATGTGGTATATAAATGGCCTTAAAAAAATGTTGCTTAAAGTAAATCACCTTCTTTTTGAACCCTCTAAAATTCTATAAAGAAATTTAAGCTGAGGGATTGCAAGCAGCCTGAATCCACTCTTCCTATGAGCTCATGGTTCAAGGGACACTTTCATGTTTTGATATTAAGCACTTGGAATTTTTTGTATGCGAAAACTTATGTAAAGATCTTCAGTTTTTAAAGAGAACCTTTCCAAGATTTCTGGGACATTGCATAAGCAACATATCTAGTCCTCAGAACAATCCCATAAACAAAAAACTTTGACATACAAAAGTCTGTCACATCTTGAAAGTGTTTATCTTTTGAGAATGATTTGTAAAATATTTTTTCCATCAGTGTGTCAAATTTTACTATTAGACAAACTTGTGCAGCCCTCACAAAATAAAAATGAAAGTTTTTTGGAAGGTGAAACTTTAGTTCTGTATGTTTCCATTCGTCTGAAATCTGAGTTGAGGAGAAAAATCTGCTGAAACTCCATCTAGGATAAAAAAAACCCCAAAAAACTATGAGGCCCAAGAAGCTTGTATTTACTAAATAAGTGTTCCCAAATCACTATTCATCTACTTTCAAATCTATATAGAAACACTAAGAAAGAACACATCTAACAAACAGAAAATTGCATTTACTTGCAATAGATAACCTGAGACAAAAATGCTCAGTACAAGTGTTATCCTTACAAAAATCAAGAAGCACCTGTTTTGTGAAGACAAGTGTTTTGCAAATGACTTTTGGAGGTTTTGAACCTTGTCTGAAACCCTATCTTACCATGCTCAATCATGTCAATATTCTTGAGCCCCTGAGTTTGTTTCTCACATTGAGTGAGCATAATAGTCCACTTGGACTTTCTAATAAGCTACAAGAGGGTTTACCTTCATGGGGTCACAACTCTTTTTATCAAAGATATTTTCCAGAACCTCAGTTTAATAAAGATCAGGCACTGGATAAGGTCAATGTGTGCCGAGAGCAAAAAGGGAGTACACCTGGGAAGTGCCTTGTTCCATACGCTCAGTGACTTTATTGTATAAAGCTGTTATACTTTATATTTTCATTTTCCTTTATACTGTGAGGCTCCTGGAGTGCTAAAGAAAGGTGCTTGAAGAGATCAGCATTTTTATAGAATTAAACAATTGTTAAGATTGGAAAAGATATCTAAGAACATAAAAACCTCTAAGATTATCTACTTACTTGTAAAGAAAACAATACAGAAAATTATATAAATACATTATTTTCTTTGTATTGCTCTTATTAATTCTGATTAAAAACCTATTGCACATGAAGACACCTTAAGCAATATTTTTATTTCTTCTGTCATGGAACATTCTGGCCATTTCAGACTTTTTGTTTTCATGGTGCTTTAAAACAAGTGCTACATCTCTCACAAATGTGACTGCCCATCCAAGTAACCCCCATAAATATTACTTGCTTCAGGATGTATCTAGGAAATGTCATACAGTACCTTGCCCCAAAAGAAAATTATTCACTAGTCATTTAAAGTTTTCTTAAACAATGTAAGCATCTAATAATAAGTAGAATATCAAAGAGTAAACAAATAAACCACAAATTAATAAACATCTAAGCATAGACTTCATATTCAATCTAGAAGTTTGGCAGAGCTCTTTTGCTGTATTAGTTACAGAGTGAACAAATTATTTGAACCCATTGACCAGTTAGGGACAGATTTTAGGTAATTCTATGCTTTTCTTCTCATGACAGTATAGTGTTACTAGGCCTGTGGCATTTCTCTAAACAACTCTTTTCCCAAATATAAATTTTATCTGAGCAGAAGTGACAATTCCTGATATTTTTCAAGGAAACTCCTATGTAACACAAGAGCCCAGCTGGGCAGAATCTATAAATCCATAGGCAGTCGATGGTAGGTGTTCAGGGTAGTTCTGCTGGACTTTTAGAGGCAGGAAGACATCAGGACAAGAAGCTGCCTATGTTTCATTGGCTGCTCAGATATTTACACAGTACCTGTATGACAAAATTGCCAGTTCTGGGTGTGTTGGAATCATTGCACATCGCTGGGTAGCTGATGTGCCTGATGCATATGGAACACATTTGGATGCACAGAACAAACACAGGCTTCTCATGAAGCAATGCCCAGTGTTTTAGATGAAACCAAACATGCTTTGCATGTGTGCACCTATCGCTAGCCAAGAAATTCCGACATAAATTTTCAAACCTCTTATGTATACCAAATAAATGGCAGTCATGGTCACTGTAAATTTGACATCCATTGATGCATAGTATGGACTTCTGCTAAAGCAAGTAGTCTTTCTACATTTTACTTTTTTCCTTTTTTTATTTTTTTTTCTGCACCCAGAGCACTTTATCTTATTTGGATTCCTACAGTTTTGCTTTTGTGTGAAATTTTAGTAAGAAATGTCTGCTCCACTCATAAAAACAAGGCTCGGGATTCTGAGGTTTTATTTAACAATATTAAAAACCAATGAGATATTAATAACCAAACCAAAGATTTTCTTAAGGTGAACAATGAGAATGCAGAAAAGGAAATGATACTTCATACAAAAGGATGACTTAAAGTCAGTTGAAAAAATCCCCATAACAATTTGCTGTAAATGGAAGAAAATTCTCCAGCTCCCTGTACCAACTGTTACAAGTTTAGGAGAATAAACTAGTTGCAAGATGAGGGTCAAAGATGTAATAAGTATTCAAATGTCAAGGAGATGTACAAAAGGTCGAGGGTTGAAAATCAAGGTAGCACTGAGTTTAAAGTAAGGGTTTTTTTATTCTATTTGTCTATGTCAGGAAAATGGTTTATGAAAACTATTCGATTCTAACATGATGATCTTCAAAAGAATGAAAAAAACACAAAACCAACCAACCAAACAAACAAACAAAAAACCACAAAAAACCACCCTATGAATTAGCTAGTGTAACACATTTAACTATGATATAATTAAGTTTCTTTCCTCTAGGAAATCAACCAGAGGTTAAAATAAAAAAAAAACTCCAAGAAGTTTCCACAAGGCTCTGGCTATCTGTGACTATCAAGCGACAGTTTACTCTATGGGCTAAAGGAGTGAAATCTGCTTTATGGGATTCAGACTTTACCCTAAACTTTGATTTGCTTTAATCTTTCATCTCTGCTAGAAAAAAATCTTCAGAATAAAAAAGAAAAACACAAACTGGAGTCAGTTTTTGAACCACACCTCACTATAGATTGGAAATAAGTAGTAGGCATGAAATAGAGTTGTGCTCAGTTGGGCATGAAGACAGTATGGCTCCAATCAGAATCTCCCAAACTGTACAGTTGCATCCTGAAATGGCCCCCATTTACTGTAGCATTTTCCCAAAGCAAACACCTTAAGACTAGAAATCTTTTCAGTTTCAGTGACTTTTGTAGATTTTTCTGGTGTCACCCTCATTTAAGGCAGTATCCTTTTCTGAGTAACTGCCTTAGTAAGATCAACAGTGTCTCTGAGGAGGTCTTAGAGTATTTAGGAGGTATCCAGAGCATGAGTAGCTTGCTATTTAACCCAGAAAACTTGTTCATACCTATTTATATATGATATAGAAGTTCAGGACCAATGTGTGGGAATAAAATGGACAGAATTCTGGGATACAAATTCCTCTGAGCCTTGGCAGCTGCATTTGATGCCAGCAAAAACACAACCTTATGTTCAGAGTTAGTAAAGGCATGTTTTGGGAATTCGATCAGGGACAAGCCAATATGTGGGATCCCTATGGTCCTAGCTACTTCTGTGAACAGGGGATGGAGTTTGTCAGTAACTTGTAGAAGGAAAGGACTTTTTCATCAGACAGGCTACTAACTTCCAGGATTAATTAAAAGTCAATGGGACCCCAAGGATCCAAACTACTTTGAAGATTATAGGTCAGGAGGGAGTAGAAAGAGAAGGTTTTAAGCCTAAAGCAAAAGAAAAAAATAAGTTCAAAGCTCTCAGAAGTTGTTTTATGGCTAGAATTATTTGGTGGTTTTTTTCCTCTATTTGATTTCTTTTGTTTTCATCCAGGGGACAGTCTCTGACAAGATTTTTGGCTTCATTATGATGAGATTAACTGGTTTGGAAAACAGGAGGTACATGAGGGTGTTAGTGCCCTTCTCAGGGCAGCTAAAACTTCACACTTCAAGCCATCCTGTGTCAGCTCTGAAAAAGAAGAGAAACAGCATGGATAAGCATGCTATCTGATAGATTGGGGTTTCTGGGAAAACATACACTTTGAAATACCTGGCTCAATGACAGTATTTCTAAGAATTCCATATGTATATAAAACCTCACTTCTCAGCCTAACAAAGCATTTCTACAATGAACATAGGGAGTCCTGACATTACAAATGGGAACAAAATACTCCAAAATGAGACTATGGGATGGAATTTCCGCTGAAGCCTTTTGTCATTTATTTTGCATGGTCTAAATTAACCAATTAAACATTTCAGAAATAAAATTAGTTGGCCTGTAAATTGTGCAGAATAAAATGTTTGAATAGCTGGGTTCTATAAATCAACCTATGTAATATAAGACACTAGTCCTGTTTTTACCTACCCTTTCTAAGGATTAACAAGGAACTGGCAAGAAGAACAGTAATGTTGATATGAGCTTCCAGCTGGGATTGATTACAGGCTACAGCCTAATGCAGTAATGTTTTGTGCTAGCACAACAGTTTAACTGGAGAGTCCTCACAATCCATATCCCCCACCTTCTGCTTCATAAGTGCTGATATAAAGAAACCAACTAATTTTGTTGTGATTCTGACCTTTGGTCTGTTAAATCCTGAAATTAATTATCTACCATGCACGTGACCTTCTACTGCTTAAATTAGGGTATATTTGTAAAACATATCTCTCGTTAATTGCTTTCTTCTAGGCAAGTCTTTTTCCCAGCCCCCTTCCTTACCCAAGCCTGAAGTGGAGCCTGAAGTGGACAGTATGAGCATAAAGAGATTGTAGGTGTTATTTCCTCACCAGTACTGAAACTGTCAAAATAATACTGTGGAATTTAAAATAAAAAATTGCAAGAAGCAATGAGGCTACTCTTCTTACAGATTGCCCAAAGTAAACAGAGAAAATTAAATGAAAGCTAATATCAGAAATACAATTAATGGTTTGCTCAGTGGGCTGAAATATTTGACAGTGGTTTTCATCATCAGAGAAATTCCTGGGATGGAATCACAAGGCAGGAAGTGTGCTGTAAGATGTGTCAGCAGAAATAGCAGTTTAAGACAAATAATTATTTTCTTATCTAGTTATTAATATTTCTAGATGTATTTTTAATAGATATTTTCAAGTAGCTGAGCCTGAAATTATTTGTTTCTGAATATTTCTGATTTGGAGGAATTGCATGCTGTCCAGAGAATCACAGAATATGCAGAACTTACATGAAACTGCCAAAATAAAATTCTGCATATAAGCAACAAAGTACTTTTCACTATCATCACCAAAAGCGTTGTAGAAATTAAAGGTCATATTAAGGCCAGTGCTAACCTGAAGTTTTGGGTCACTGTAATTAAGTCTAGATCTAATAGTAGCAAAAATGAAGTGCAACCTTTTCTCCTGGAACTTAAGGTAGAAACAGAGTGCAGAAAAGGGTTGAAATCCCTATGGAAAAAATACAAAAAAATGTAATGCTTCACATTGATATCCTTTTGGATGTAAAATCTATTATTTTACCCTTAAATTTCTCAAAAGACAGTCCCCATGGATTCCAGTTCTATCAGTCCTGTCCATATATGTTAAATAAGTTTAAGAACACGTGTGGAATCAGGGCATTCAGGCAATAAGGATGGCTCAGCCCTGGGTTTACCTTTTCTTGAAGGGGCTGGAGCAGAGCTGAGACATTCAGAGATTTCTGGGGATGTGCGGAGGTGGAATTGCAATGCAAAGTGAAATACAGAAGCAGAAAACTGGGGTTAGACTATGGGTTGGACACTTTGGTCTTGGCTGTTTGATATGTGTTAAAGGGCTGCCTCATATAACTGAATCCACAGGGTGCAATTCTGCCTAAATAGAGCCATGAGAAGTATTACAGAGACATTCTAGCAATCAGATTTTTCCAGTCCATTAACAGACTTTGGCATTTACAACAGATAACCATTAAAACTTTTTTGTGCAAACATGCAAGTTTGAATCTTTTGTGGAGGAGAGCAAAAGTTTAGCTATTAATACCTCCTACATTTCCTCCCACATTTCCTCCCACATTAATACCTCATACATTTCATACATTATTTAGATGTGATTATAGGATTTTCCTGCATATTGTCTATCAATAAAGGTGTGTTTACTCAGAAAAGTTTTATTTGCCAAGGTCATGAAGGCTGACTTGAAATAGAAGAAACAGCTGAGAAAAAAATTCTAATGTGGATTTCTATATTACCTCCAAGAAATGTGAGGACCATCATCCTGTACAGAGATCCATTTATCCACAGAGATCCACTGTGCCTGCAGTGACACAGTGCTCTTAAATGAATCTCTTAAGCTGAATTGCAAGTCAAAAGGATTTTGAACCTGCTAGTTTTGAAATGTTGTATATATGGGGACCTTCTTATCACAACTTGAACAAGCTCTGATATTGAACATTTATCAGCATGTGTAGTCATAACCTTTGCAGATGTGATTCTGCACAAATGGAAAAGACTGGTGCTCTCTCGATAATGGTAAAAGAAAATTGAATAGATAAATATAATCTTTATAACTAATAATGAGTATTTGAGAGCACATGTTGATTGTTGCAAGCATAACTACTTGGAATAAGAAAACTATTCACATGATTAGGTACAGTTCTTCAGCTGAGACATTTTAAAACTGGAAAAATCACTTGATACCTATTCTGATTTTCTACATGAAACACATTTTATGAACTTTTGAATTAATTCTTGATTCAATGCTGATCGCTGATATTGCACTGGAGACTATATGGGGAAAATGCAAGACAAAACCTTATAGGAAGGGGACCATGACCCGTGATAAATTTTTTAGCTGGTTGTGCTTCTCATCAACATGACCAGATAGAAAGAGCAGCTTCTCTCTCCTCATTTCCTAATACTGCCTAATGCACCAGGACAGGGTATTGGTGAGGGCCTCAACTCACTTCCAGAATGCTAGAATACCAAACATACTCTAGCTTGCTTTTCCAAGGAAATTAAGGGTTTATAATGGTATTTTCTCTTTGCTTGTCTTTCTTTTCCTGGAAGAGCTGTTTCTTTCTTCACTTTCTGTAAATGAAAGAGCCTGTTAATTCAGTTTCAACCAGAACTGACATGAATCCAGCCCAACAGATGAGGAGAGGATTTAGGAGAAGGGGAAAGAAGAAATTTGCTGGGATACTCAAAAGAAGCCTGTAACAAATCATAACAAATCAGGCTTTACTCGTTGTTTTTCTTCTGTTTTTTTTTTTTTTTTTTTTAAAGTGATCTGTGGCCTCCTCTATCCTTGAATCATATCTACATACTTGTCTGACAATAAGTGCTTTCTGTTTACTACAGCATCAGAGCCAAGATAGTTAAGGACAAGAAAATTGGATTTTATTCTTCCTTATGAGTCACTAGCAAAAATGCCAGCTATGTGACTGTACAATCTTTATTATCAAAGATAATATAATAGAAAGAAAACAACCACATTTTCACCTTCCAGGCTATGTATGTACTTCAGGAAGTTGGAAAGTTTCTCTCCAGGGCCATAAACTGAACACATTTGTACATATAGGATACAAATGGAATAAAATCCTCAGTATCTTTTCGTTCCCTGATGCTTGAAAATTCATGAAGTAGAACATTTAGGTATGCATCCTAATGGCTGGACTGAACAGTCCTTTGGTGCTGTATAATAATGGAATAATAGTCTACCTTAATAGCAACACGAATTGAGGAATATTGAAATAAGGGGGCTAGATGCCAGGTTAATATCAAGAGACTGCACAGTACTAGTGCCACATGGCTTGGTCGACCACTGCAGACATTGAGTTTTGCTGGCAGGAGCATAGCAAGACTGGGCAGTAAGATGGGACATTCCAAAGCTGAATCTGTTACTCTCTGAATGAATCATTACTTACAACTGGAAAGCTGTTAGAGAATAACTTAGCATCCATAGCTCATTAAAAGCATCTTCAAAGTGAATATTAATTACATCTTGGAAAATATCAGGTTTTCAACAGTTGGAATGACAAAGCAGGCTAATTCGGTGGGGAGACTTATCTTGCCCATCAGCAACCAGCCTTCCGCTTATGTTCCTTTGGACATCTCTTGCTTTACTTTCTTGTTGTTGCCAAGAAAACACTTCCATATTGCTGTACATACTGTACTGGACACTGCATGGCCATGTGCTGTTTACTGAATAAGAAAACCAGCCAATATCAAAGTAATTTTCCATACCTCTCGATTTTTTAAAAAATTATTTAGAAGTTAGTTATTGAGTTTGGGTTGGCAGTATAGAATTAGAGCTCTGCTGGGAAAAATTGGGGACTATGTGACATTTCTTAAACAGTTCAGACTAGATGATAAGAACAGATTTTTCTGGCCTTAAAAATATGTCATTTTATTTTAATAATATTTATTAACCTATGCTACATTATACTATGATATTCTGGTCATGGGACATTGTTTCTATTTCATCCATATACAATTATCCAGTGTGGCAATGGAGAACAAAGAGACTTCTAGAAAAAAACATGCTGTGGAATGGTATTTACTATTTTGGGAAAAAACTACTTCAGAGGAGTGTATCATGAGTTAAATTCAGTTCTTGTGGTTTTCAGCTTAGATGGGATCATGTCTGGGCTGGCAGCAAAATGCAGGGTAGAGACTGTTGAAAAGAAATTTTATTTTGTAGGCTCCAAGAGTAGAGACTTAGAAATTTCTGCAATGTTTTTGATTCATTTTATGACTTATAAAATATGGGTAATATAAGCATTTGTCTCTATATTCCTTTCACAGCCTCTCCTGCTCTCCTCTTCATGGCAATACATTAGGACATCTTTGTCTAACCTTTTTTCATACAAACCAACCTAGCCACAAAGAAAAAACACAGGTTCATTACTAGTTTATAGCAAATGTAGATTTGGTTTTTTTAATACTTCTGTTTCACAGATCCACAGGAAAAAAAATAAATAAAGTGAAGAGCAATGAAAGGGAAAAGTGCACTTTTCCTAACTCTTAAACGAGACAACAGTGTCGCTGCTTTCACTCAGCTCCTATTTCTATTGTATAGTCTGATCCATCCTTGGTGGTAAAACTGCTCTGATCTGCTCCATTCCAGACCTGTCCCGTGTGAGGAAGTGTAACTGCAAACAGTCCACTGGGATACTGTAGTATTTCTAGAAATTTCTGACCACCAACCAGGTAAAAATAATTAAACCAACGAAAAAAGCCACGATCCAGTCTTGTCAAGGCCCCCTGAAGTTCCAGAATCCCCTTGTCAAGAAAGAGGTGCTATGAGGGTACCAGCGGAGGGAGTAACAAGTTCAAATTTGCTAATTTGCAAGACATGGTGTGAAACACATTTACACCAGCACCTAATCCTTTTTAGTTAACAGGAGGCATGTATTCCACCTAGAATGGGATGGAATGTATCTTTTCTCATACTAGCAATGACATATTCCTTACAGTTTATTTCAGACAGTATTCTCAAGGATTCTTTCACATTTCAGGGCAACTAAATAAGTACTTTTAAGAAAAAATGACATTAGACTCCCAAGTCTTAAATAGTTCCAGTATGTTTGGTTTTATTAAACAATCTGACTAAGAAAATATACAACTATTCCATTGTCCTAAATTGCTATGGAAAGATGATAATTTTCAAGTGGAAATGTTCAAAGAAATTTCCAAAGAAATATGTGCATTTTGTATGTATTAACATTTCTCTATTTTTCCTTTATAAGACTGTTCAAAATGCTTTATAATTTCTCATTGACTACACCTTATTTCAGCAGCATCAGCATACTCGAAAATCCAAAAATTCTAGGGAATACAGAAAAGAGCTCTTTGATGCAGTCTGCCTCTTGATAGCCTGTCTGTGCTACCAAGGCACTTCTCTTCTTGCGTCCTGTGCCCAGGAGCCCATCCTGGACTCAATGCTTTTACCCCTGTTCAGATAGAGAAAATGTGTCAGAGGCAAAGAATAGAGATTTCCACAAATTACACACACAGCCCAGGAGTGTTCCACCTCCTCAGACAGGAGCAGGACAGCTGGGGACAGTCAAGGGCAGCTCCTGCCCCAGGCATCAGCACCTCCCTGGGGGTGGGAACTTGCGTCCTTGGGTGCACAGGGCTTGGTGGGAAAGCCCAGATGCTCCAGGGCTGGGCTGCAGTGAACAGGAGATCAGCCCTGCTGTGGCACCTCTGGGGCAGACATTGACTGGCTCCAGGAGTCTGACGTGGCATCCTGGGACATGATCAGGTAGGGGACACTTTGCGGGGGATGGTCTGGGACACTCAGTGTCACTTGTGTCCTCAGGACCCTGGAACCCTCTCAGGGAAAGGAGAGAGACCACTCTAATAGCAGCTGCATAGAAAAAACAAAGAGTGCAGTCAGTATTTCCAATATATTTAAATCAATGAACCAGGTGATTTGTACCTAAATAGACAAAAGAACCCATGATAAACAATAAACTATTACTAAAGACAAATGTATTCCCAATGTGGTTTTGTTTTTGCATTTTAATAACACAAAAATGCAAGTGAGGTGTACAAAAGGAAACTAATTCCACTTTCTTGCTGACAAGACTTTTCGAATAATATGGTTGTTGTTGATAACCTATCAGTAAAAGAAATGCTTCTACTCATTGCAGCTGTTTTTTTTGTTTGTTTGGTTGGTTGGTTTTTTTTTGCAGCAGTTTCTTAACATGCACAATGAAGCTGTTCATTTAAAAGCAAATCAACAACAATGAAAAACACTCATCAGCCCAAAACAGTGGAAATAGTTGCAAAATCATGGTTCTACACTGAAAATGTGAGTTCTTTTGAGATATGTGATGCTGCTGTTTCTCTGAAACTGCACAAGTTCAGAACTAGTTTCACTCAATTTAACTTCCTATTGATCCTTTGGAATTACAGATATTAAACATTTGGTTTCACAACAAACTTAATGAACAATTCTGAGTTTCTTTATGCACAACCACTGGAAATGCATGGACCAGTTGGAATCAGAGATTACAGCAATGTCCCATTGGTCCGTAATTTTCTGGCAGCTGAGCGTCATTGCCTGGATATATATAATGACTTGTGCTGCAAGTTTTTCTCCTGAGAGTTGAATCTAAATGGGAAAATCCTGGCTTCAGAGGATAAACCTACTGAAATAAATAAATCTATTTCTGTGGGATGTGTAAAGCTGTAAAGAGGACTTCAGTCCAGAGGACAGGCATTATGTAAAGACCTTTCGGTATATTTATGCTCTGAAAAAGAAAGAGATGATGAAATAGAAGATTTAAAGAGGTGAGATTGAATGTATGCACAGTGTAAAAGAAAGAGAACACTAAAGGCAAAAGGAGAGGTCCAGGCTTTTTGGAGCAACATGCTGATGATTTCTATTAAGCTAGAAATTTCTGTGATCCTTTTCTTGAGTCCAAGCCTATGTACCAGCTCACAATATACCCAAACTATTGAACCCTTAAGCCAAATGTCTGTGGCCACTGCTATGGTCAGAGGACTGTGAGGATCAGGTGGCTGCTCATGGCTTGAGGGGTATACTGTTTGCTGGATAAAAACTGGCTGGATGGCCAAGCCCGAAGAGGGGTGGTGAGTGGTGTAACATTCCATTGGCCACTGGTCACTAGTGGTGTGCTGCAGAGCTTGGAACTGGAGACAGTCCTGTTTAAATCACTATCAGTGATCTGGGCAAGCGGATCAAGAGCACTCTCATCAGTTTGCGGGTGACCAAAGCTGGTGCAAGTGTTGATTTGCTGAATCATACTAAGGCTCTGCAGAGGATACTGGACAGGCTGGATTGATGGGCCAAGGCTGGAGTTATGGGCATGAAGTTCAAGATAAACTGCTGGGTCCTTGGGTCACAACAACCCCCTGCAGAACTACAGGCTTGCAGATTGTTGTCTGGAAAGCTGCCTGGTGGAAAAGGATTTGGGAGTGCTGGTTCAGAGCCAACTGAACATGAGCCAGTGTGTGCCCAGGTGGCCAAGAAGGCAAATGCAGTCCTAGCATGTATCAGCAGTAGCGTGGCCAACAGGACCAGGACAGTGATTGTTCCCCTGTACCCAGCACTGGTGAGGCCACACTTTGAGTTCTGTGTCCAGTTCTGGGTCCCTCACTTCAAGAAGGGTGTTGAGGGGCTGGAGCATGTCCAGAGAAGGGCAACAGAGCTGGGGCAGGGTCTAAGTGTAACCTATGAGGAGTGGCTGAGGGAGCTGGGGTTGTTTAGTCTGGAGAAAAGGAGACTCAGAGGGGACCTTATCACTCTACAACTGCCTGCGAGGAGCTTGTAGCCAGGTGGGGTTTGGTCTCTTCTCCCAAGGAACAAGTGACAGGAAAAGAGGAAATGAGATCAGTTTCTGCCAGGGGAGGCTTAGTTTGGATATTAGGAAACATTTATTCGCAGAAAGGATGGCCAAACATTGGAACAACTGATGATGGAAGTGCATTAATTACCAGCCCTGGAGGTATTTAAAAGACAAGCAGATGCGGCACTTAGGGAAATGGTTTAGTGGTGGACTTTTCAGCATTAGCTTATCAGTTGGATTCAGCCATCTTAGAGGCCGTTTCCAATCTAAATGGTTCTATGATTCCCATTCATGTCTGAGACGGAGTGTGAATGAATGTGAGCTGCAGTTGAGGTTCTTCCGCCCTTCTTCCACAAAATGACTCCAGATCCCAGCTTCAAGAAAGCTCTTCCTTTCCTCTGTTTCTAATAGGCAGTACAGGCAGCTCAGAAATGTATTACTGGTAACTGTGTTTTACTGAAAACTTTACTAAGCATGAGAAGCTCATCTCTGTGCTACCTACCTCCCCCAAGGTCAGGTCCTTTCAGGAACATTTAACACACAGGCATCTGATCTTAGATGTGAGAACCTAGTTCTGCAGATGAGGTTGATTACTATGCAGGCCAGTCTGTTGAAGAAGAGGTTCCAGTTTTGGCATGGATTCATTAAACATAGAATATTCATCACAGAAAAGGAAATGTCAGTTGAAAATACTGATACACAGATGTGGTTTTATGATTACACTGCAGGAGGACAACAGTGTAAGGCATGAGTCGTTGAAGCTCTTCTGTGGTCCTGGATGTGTATGTGGGTTACCTAAATCCCTGCTGATTAAGCATTGTTTCAGATTCTATTGGCAGTGTTGGACCTACCTTAGTTAAACCTTGCTTTCACAGTTTAAATGTGACTTGAGTTCAAGAAGAGAGGAATACTTTGTATTTAGAGATAATATTTTTATATAAAAAAATAAAAAGAAGTCAGTTATATTAGTCTAGTTTAAATGATCTAAACTACTTTGAAATTGTCTTGTAAAACTGGAAAATTTGAGAGGAACCAAAGAGCAGAAGATCATGATATAGCAGAACAAATTGTCATAAAAACCCACCAAAGTCCCGTCTCTAGAGGTTTTGAAAGGCAATTCAAAAATTGAAAAACAATTTTCAGGAACTGTTCAGGTATTGCTCCTCCTGTTTTCAAATAGAGAAAAGTCTAGATAATATCTGAAGGTCTTTTTTGCCACTGTCTTCTTCAATTCCAGTAAATGGCCGCTATCAGAATAGTATGATACTTGTGTTGTCTGCTTTTGCCTTCAACATAGAAAAACATGTCTGCACTGGGGGAAAACACATTACCCCGAATTATCTGACTGATAAAAGTAGGTTTATTTTTGTGAGATTCCTTGGGTTTCTTTGTGTAATTGTTGTACACTTGTGTGTACTGTAATATAAAGGAAATGTTAATATTACACATTCACTATAGAAGTCCAGATTCCATGATGAATTATCTGTGGTGAATGTGCAATTTAATAAACCAGCAATGACATCTCTAGTTTCCTTCATTGTAGAGATGAAGGTTGGTGGCAGAAGATTGTGCTTTCAGAGTTCACTGGATGGCAAGGAACTAAAATTCATAGATAATCTAAATAAAGACTTGTAGTGATGGTCTAAAAGAAAATTTATCCCAATTTAAGATAATCTAACTGCACCTAGAATCTTATAGAAAATATATACACAAATCCTAAACATTAGGGACAGACATTTTTAGCATGATCTCATGATATGTCCTTAATTTATACTTCTGGTAAACTTAGCCCAAGACAGGACTAAAATTATTTGGGCAATCCTAATACCCTCACCTGAAACGTCATGGTGCTTTTCTTCAAGCAGTTCTACTTAAATGAGAGGGGCAGTTGTGGATTTTGTTGCACCTTAACTGCAATGAATAAAAAAAGGTGGGATTAAAATAGGCTCAAGGAGCAGCTGATTAGGAAATTATCTTCTTTTTAAAGAAGAACCAATGATCAGAGAAGGGAGTGAGTTAACAGCAATCTCCCCTACCTGCACAAGCCGAAATGGGACTCAGCAGCATTTATTATTCTGAAATAGCAGGTGCACCAACACCAACTAGAGAATACCTAGTATATGTACTGCTTTTCATGTACTTTTTGTATAAAGAACAGATTGCCTTTATTGCTCCTGACCTTACATTTCTTTGTCAAACATATCAATCACTCTCCCTAACCTTTAATAGGAAAGGCTAAAGTTGTTTACTGCAGCAGTTCCTATTCACCACAAGGACACCATCTCAATTCTGAACCAGGCATATTTGCATACCTACCACTGATTATCCAAAAAGATTGCTTCTTCCCCTAAAATATTTGTCCATTTTATAATTTTTTTTTTCCCAAGGAGGTCATTCATTGCCAGTGAGGTTAAATCTAAAAGTCAGCAGTATTTGGCAGAGATTTATGTGGGAATAGATATGAGTCTGTACAGCTCTCAGACTGATTAAATAAAGAATGTCATGGGAGTAGTGTGATAGTATATGCATACTCCAGTAAATGAAAGTAATGCATTAGAATGCAGCTTTAGGGTCTAATTTAAAAACATAATTCAGAGACAGGCAGAAGCCTTTAAAATATTGGCAGATGTCTTCATACTGTATTTCATATAGAGGACAAAGTGGATTAAAGATAAATGTAATCCAAATAATGGTGCTGTTTCATTTATTTTTTCACTTATATTTTATTTCTTTTAAAGAAATTCAATTTGAAGAGGATTGTTTTCTGGGTTTTCATATTTTTATGTAGATCCGCTTAAAAATATGAGCAGGGCAAAAAAAAAATTCATTACAAATTGCTGTTATTCCTGAGACAGCCTATGGTAAGTCAGTTTTTACTCAGCCTAGGTGAAATAAATACTGTTGTTAAAAGGAGTATTTGAATAAGCAGGAACTTTGATTCCCCTCTTTCTGTCTGCCATGCCCTTTCAATCTCATTATATGTCAAGGTGATTAGGCTTAAATGGTTATTCTCACTTAGGATTTTCAACTTTTATTGTAGCCCATTGCTGAAGGACAGACAGGCTATTATTATCTCTGCTCCATGTTATATTTTTCCCTAGTGACATTCTATCAGGTTGGTGCTTTTAGAAATTTTTTTCTTCCACCTTCCATGCACTTCTTTAGAAGTCAGGAGAAAATGAATGAAAATTCAAATGTGACTCAAGCATTTTGTTAAATAAAGTAAAAGATTTGGGAAAAGTTGGCAGGGGGTTGTGACACACATTTATGTTCTTCTATGTCTGAATAGGCAGAAAATTCATCCCTAACTGGAGACTTTCTACTTTTTTCACTCATTTAAATGCTTTTAATGGATGGCTTTGATTTTTAGCTTGGACACTGCAGCATCCCCTTCATTGAGCATTTTTTCTGCATCCAGAATTGTGAGGGGATGTGAGGGAAAGCAATCTGTGTTTGTTTTGAGCTTCAAACAGTTGGACAAGGTGAATACAAATGTAATGTTAAAACAGACTGTATTCAGAATTCAAATTCCATTTTGTGTTTGTCCAATCCCTTTAATATCAGCTTTGCTGTTAAAATCGTGGAGAATCTCTGAATCTTTTCAGTGGAAATGGGACTGGATTCTCCCAGCTTTTCACACTCATTGCACAAGTGGCTGGCTTGGTTTTTGGAGGTAATGAATGCTTTGGGCTTTCTTGGGATGTAATTCACCTGCCAATGCTCTCTATTTCGAAAGAACAAACCCACAGCTAACTTACAACTTAGCTTTTTGCACACAGATGAAGATATTTTTTTATTTGAGAAAAGTTTATTAATGTTGTTTAAGCAACACCCTTCATATTCATTGCCCCTTATTAGGTCAGAGTGATTTTGGAGGCATACCAGCAGTCAGTGACACCAACTCTGGTAAAACACAGGACATGAGAATTGCACTCATTGTTTCATGGCTTTGTTCAGTATTTACTATAAATGCTAATTAGTGAAATCTTAGAATTTTATGCAAATAATGTCAAACTTCATTCTTAACCATTCTTTCTTTCCACGGTGATATAAAGCATATACAAGTTATCCAGGGGAGAGGAGATGCAAGATTGGGCACAACCCCTCAAAATTTGCTATAATTTGGAACCGAAAATGGTTCATATAATATTTTGAACTGTGAGGCAAACTAAATTTTAAAATAATTTTCTCATTCAGAAAAGAATATATATTTTCCAGATTTGCTTAAATAAGGATAGGCTGGGATTTTTAGAAAGTAAAACCCAGCTCAGGAAGAAATTTGGATATTAAAGAAGGAAATTCTGCTTGAAGATTTCTGCTGCCTGTTCTGCAGAAGGTCCAGCAGAGAGCTCCTTGAATCTGAAAGTCATGGAAACATTGACTGGAAGGAAGTTTGGAAGGAACTTTTCTCTAGTCTTTGCCTGAAGCAGAACTTTTGCTACATAGCTCAGATTTGTCATGGCTGTGTCAAGCAGAGCCTTGCCAAACAGAGGTTCTGAAAACCTCCAGAATAAACTGATCCATCATGATCTTAATAACTTAAATTTCCATTAAGATAGATACATTTGATTAATTAAGCTGACTGTTTATAGCTCCAAATAACCAGGAACAATCAATAAACCTTAGGCCAAAGATGCGCAGCATTTGTGTCTCAGGCTAGCTATAAGGAAGATGTTACCTTGGGGGTGGGTGGAAGACTGGCATGGGTTTCCATCGAGGCGGTAGATGTGCCATCCATGGAATCATTCAAAGTCCTATTGGACAGGGCTCTGAGTGATGGGATCTAGTGGAAGGTGACCAGGCTCATGGCAGAGGGATTGGAATAGATGGCTTAAAAGGCCACTTCCAACCCAAACTATGCTGTGATTCCACGATGCTTGGGTCGACTGGTGCTGCGACTGCTTCTCTCCTTCAGCTGTGTAAATTGCTAGTGTGACAGACTGCAAGAGACTGGTACAGATCCACCACTGTTGAATTTAAGGATGTGATCTGTATATAGCCCTGTTAAATGTATGAAAGTAACTAAAAGTCAGCAATTTGATGAAATTGTTAGGATGCCCGTTTAAAAAAAAAAATTTAAAAACCCCCTGTATATATATATATATATATATATATATCCTGCCATATATTAGGGTATATAAAATTATAAGTTATAAAATTATTATATTATAATGTTAAAAGATATTTTCTTTACCATCCTAAAAGTTTTGGTAAAAATATAATGTATTTTTAAAATTATCTTGTAAAACATGAGAAAGTTAAGAAAGAAGTTAAGAAAGAAGACACAGACTAACAACAGCACTGGAACAAAAGATTTACAGTGGGAGATGTGGGGAAGCTTGATTTATTTATCTCATCAAATCCATCAGGCATTGATTTAGACTGTAGAATAATCTAAATACTTTCATGTGAAGAAAATATTGTATATTTTAGACTTCCTTAATATAATTTAAAAGACTTGGTAAAAAAAGTATGTATTTAAAGGCAGATGAATTCAACTTGTGAAAAGGCCACATGCTTATAATAGCGAAAGTGATTAGTCTTTGAAAATACTAAACAGAAGATATTCTATAGCCTTCATTTTTTATTATCCCTCAGATGAAGTTATGGACAGAGATAACTCTGGTCTCAGGAATGAATGAGGTTTAATGCAGCAGTGTAGATGTTTTTAACTTAAAAAAAAGGAAAGGCAGAAAATGTGCATCTGAAAAATATATTTTTGTCATGTTCAAGACTTGATCTGTGACAAAAGAGAACAATCTTTATTGCTGCACAGATTCTGCAATAGTCCTTTTTTCTTTCAATATTTTATTTATAGCTTTTCATAATTACATAATGAAAAATGTAAAACAAAATTTTCAGAAACTCCCAAGCTGGGTGAATGCTCTATATACCACAATTGCAAGTAGAGTATCCCTACATATTTCTGGATTCTTGTACTATGTATATGACATCCCTTTTAAAACACCTAGAACTGTGTACTTCTGTGACTGCAGATGAAATAATGAAATCTTACTCTTGGCCATGACTAAATCCCTTACATTATCTCATGATGAAGCAAGGGCTTTCCTATATTCGAAAGCATCAGTAGACTCACAGTGGAAGAGTGAGAGAGAGAGACATCCCCAAGTGAAGATAATCCTAAAAGCTTGTTTTCCTTCTCTCATGAGCAGTCTACTATGGCCATAAACAAAGTACAAAAGGATCCTTCAACATCATAAGATTTGTATGAGTTTTTTGGTTGGTGATATTCTTTGGTTGGTGGCATTTTTTTCAGTATTTTTGTTTGTTTGGGTCTTTTTCAAATCACAAGTATTATTTCAACGTCTCAGAGTACTAGCAGAAATGGAATCATCTTGCAGCTGAGAAGCATTGTGAACCAAATTTAAAGCTGATGTGATCAATCCTATAGACTTCAGAGTAAGACTTAGCTGCATTCCATTTACATTCCAGTTGCATTCTACCACAGCAGTGCCCAATTCTTGGATACGCTCTGTGCCAAGGTGAACAAGATCTGCACAATTTTGTTCCTCCATTAAAACTAAACAGGAAATACAGTGCCTGTCTACGGTGCTAATGATCAATTTATGTAAATAGTGCTCTGGTAGTGTTGTGAAGGACAGCAACCTCTCTCCAGATTTGCCAAAACCAAAAATAGAAAGCACAGCAAATGTAATAATAGCAGAACCCTTGAAATAAGGAAAGAGAAAAAATATGGAAATATAAAAATCCAATGATTTTTAGTCTGCTACAAATGCTAAGTTTCTGAATTTTATTTAATTAATAAATAACAAGTGCCTCATAATTTACAGCAGAATGCTCTTCCTTAAAATGAAAATGGTTTTGGAAACTTTTTATTTCTGTTTGTTTTATTTGGCTGACATAAAAAATGGAAGAATGTTCTTGGTTTTTGTCTGGAATATTCAGTGTGGAAATTCTGGAAATGGAAGCCATATGCTGTACCAAAACTATGGTAAACAAAAACAATTAAGAGAGAAATTTTTCTGAAACATGTACATGTGTGAGGAGGAGAGAATGCATACTACATGTGTACATATGTCAAGGGATTGATTGGGCTGAGTACCTGGCTAATAATGCTATCTCAAAAGTCTGCAGTGTGGCAGAATGAAAAAACAATGGAAAAAGACTGAGACTGGAGGAAGTTAACTGAAGAAAACATGACTTTTTTCCTATAAAACATGTATTTTAAATAACTGTACCTGTTTTAAGGAAAATTTAAAACAAACAACAAGCCAAACTAAAACACTGAATAAAATTATCAAAAAGTCATGAAATCATAGAAAACAGCAGATTTAAAAGATTAAGTAGTTATTGTCACCCTTCATTGAAAATGGGAATGCATTAATATTATGAATATGTTATGAATAGCAGCATCTGCTATAGCTTTTACATTTCTGTGATGTACTCTATAATTCTGGGATTGTCACTGAGCATTGTTGTCTTCTTTATTTTGCTACCTACTCTGTGCTTCTATTCCAGATTCCTTTTAAATCCAGCACCTAAAATTTCTTGCACTACTAATGAACAGAGAAAGGTGCTTCTGAAAGGCGTAAGAAAAAGACTGAATGCACTCCTATCTTTAAATGCTTGAGCTGTGACAAATGCTTCATCTTGGTCTGTGCTGGGAAGAGTTCTTGGCTTAGTTCTTAGCCATGCTGCCTGAACAGGCCAATGCAGGTAAATTGCAGCCCAGCTGTTCAAAGTGCTGCTACCCAGGCACACCATGAGCATGCTGATACCCAGCTCTAGATGAGGTAACAGACAATTACAAAGCCAGAAGGCTGATCACAGGATTCCACTTAATCCAATCAGCTCTTGAACTCTATGCTTCAGAGAATGTATTTAAATGCATGCACACACACATATAAATGTACACAGAGATGTTAAGGCACACATATGCCAATTGTCTGCTGAGAGACTGGGCTGACTTGCCAGAGCTCTAAAACCATTACATAGCTATGCAGAGCTTTGATCGAGTTGTGCTCGTGTTTTGTTTCAGACAGGATGGATCACTACTGGCACTGAAATCCCTTGTTTATCCCATTCATAGCACCATGTCCAGGAATATATTTGGGAACATGAACTTTTTAGATATTTTTGAAAGAATACCGATATTATTTATTAGAACATCTAGAGAGGCAATATATTTTAGGAATAGTTTTGGAGTAGTACATATCTCTGGTTCCTCTCGTTCTGCCTGGTAAGTCTAGTTAGTCCCAAACTAAAACACCAACTTCTGGGAATATCTGGAAGAAAACCCATTTTTTTGGGCAAAAATTCTACATTATATGTGCCTATATTCTTCTGGTTTATAAACTCCCTCCTCAGATGTATGTCTTATTTAACATTCACATTCAAATTTTGAACACTTACATAGTACGATGTAAGCAATTTCAAGCACCTTTATTAGAGTTAGTCACTTTGGGACAACACTAGAAACATTTAAAATCTACATAAATTTCCCCTGCTCCATCTCTATGCAGGGTCTATATGTGGAAAATACAGACCTTTTCTTTGAAGACTACTGGAACCTTCATCAATGTGTTTTCAGGCAGGATTTTCAGATATACTGTATTGAAAAATTTACCTGACATGAAACTTCTGTGAACTACAAAACACTTCCTCAGGGTGTGGAATCATTCAGCAATATGTTGACAAAATAGACACTTCAGTCTGCATTGACAACAAATATGGCTCTATTATCAGAAGTGAAAAAGTATAAGGGATTCAACCTTGTAACAAAATAGCTGAATGTACTTCAATTTGGCATTAACATGACACAGAAATGACTTGGTAAATTAAGAAACTTGAATTTCGCTCCCTTTGGACAAGAAAAGTAAAATAATTAGGGAACACTTTCACTTGCAAGAACATCAATTACCATAAACTATATGTGAAATGCTGCTGTGTTCAGATAAGGAGTTAATCTACTTTAATAAATAAATGTGTCATCCTCACATAGGTGAATAAAATTAAGCACTTAAATTATATGTAGCCAAATTATGGTGTAAGATTTCCTTTCCTAAATGCTTTGGAATGTGAAAAGACTGTATTTATATTTCTATTTATTGCTCAAGCAGTTTATTTATATATAATTATATAATAATTTATATGGTTTATATATATTGTTCAAGCAGTTTAAAATTCAGTAAGTAAATGTAACACTAAACAAATCTTCCATACTTTTAAAAATTAGGTCATTTTTTACAGCATGACCTTTGTGGATAAAGAAAAGATAACAGAAAATTTTCTGGTCTAGAATTGAATACAAACAGAGGATGATGAGAACATATCCAATTCTAGAAAAGGTAACAGGACTAGTTATTAAAGACAGACAACTTTGTTTTTAGTTACAGAACTGGTGAGATGAGGGTGAGGATATGGCATACAGGTATGAAATCCCTTGTATTTAATAAAGCATTGAATGTAAGGAGGAGGAAGTAGGAGAGTGTTAGCAAAAGCACACCTTTGGTAGCTTTATGTGCAGATAATTTGAGGAGCTTGTGTATCTTTTTGGTTTTTCAAAAAAATATAAATCTGATTCCAACATGATCCATAGTTCAGTATCTGAGGAGGTTCAGAGATATTAAAAGCTTTTAGACAGAGGGTTTAGGGTACTTCAAAATTTATTTTGCCTGGACAAATTAATCTTGTAGTGCATTTCAAGTGCACACTGAAACATTTGAAAGCATCAGTCATGCCACTTAATTTTATAGCCTATACATAATTGTTTCAAATTTGACTTTAAAGTTATATTGCACTTTTAAGTGATATTTCTGCTCCTGTTCTGATGGTTAGATTAACAGGAAGGCTGAAATAATTTTTCCCTTCAGATATGTAAGTAAATTTTTTTGACTTTTTGCACATACATTTGTAAAAATTCTTGCTATGCTTTTTCACCTATTATCTGTAAGGGGAAAATAGTATAGTAATGTTCAGTATTTGAATGGGGCTTCAGAAACTAGTGAACTTAAAGAGCTTAAGGGAAGCTTGCAGTTTGACTTGATCCTATATTGTGGCTTCCAATATACCTTGCAGAATCAATGGCATTTTGGTTTTTTGGATCCTAACACCTAGTCCTCATCTGAAGCACTATTTGCACCTACTGCAAGTGTTCCTTGTGAGAAGATAGCCATCAGTCTTGGTGGGAGTACTTTGGGAAACAGGTGGGACAATTTATCATTATCTTCAGTAATTTGTTCCCAAAGTTAGCAATTTCCACTGATAAAAATTCAAGCCTAATTTTAATGTCAAGTCACGTGCAATTCAGAAAACCGCTGGTTTTCTGCTATGTTTTCCTGTCACTCCAGTGGCTGGCATTTATCCTGATTTCCATTTTATTTGAAATTAATGTTTGTAAAATTAATGTCTAGTTCAGGATGTCCTCTTATTTAGAGGCATGATCTTTAAGAAGAAAGGTTGGATTATTTCTGTAAGAAGGGACAGTTTTTGGTTTTTTTTTTTCTTCAGCAAATAACATAGTAATCTAATTGTAGACTTTAGTCTCCCTGGCATTTATCACAGGTACCCAGCACTCACCACTGATAACAGAGACCTAACTTTGTAATGGTGCCCAACTCAAGTACTGAAAACTCTCTGGGATGAACACACAGCACACCGAAGATTGATGCTGAAGGACTTCCTGACTCTGAAATACTTCATTTTGCACATGGCTATATAGAAAAATTTTCTGAACAATTACCGTGGAGGATCCAAGGACACACTGTATTATTGCCTTGCCACCACATTCCTGTCAAGGTTTCGGGTATGGGAAAATTTTTAGTGAATTATTTTTTCATTTGCTTCCAGACTGTTGATGAAATACATATCAGACACATTGCAGAGCTTTGTGAATGCTCACCAAAATATTTCACATGCACTGAAGCTTCTATGAACAGAATCTTGAACTTGTAAGGAAACAGTTAAGTATTACTTTTTGAAGGAAAGGAAAACCTGTTCAAAAATCAATCTTATTTTTTGATTTGAGAATGCAATATATGAGTTCTTAAAGTTCCTCAGATTTGTTTTTAGAAATCATCTCTCCTGTAACCAGAATGAGTTTTTATTGCAAATTCTACAAAGCACATTTAATGTGTGGGTGTTCAGCAAACCACACTGCAAGGGTGGTGTTTTTTGTTTTTCTTTCTTCTATAGTTAGGTCATTTTAAATAGCATGTGCCAAGTATCTTAAGAAATGAAGAAATAAAAAAACAAATAGCAGCTCTCCACCTCCTTCCCTCAAGTAAGTGATTAATCCTCTAGTATTTACTAAATTCTCAAAGGCATCGGCTTCCACAAAATAAACAAACAGCACAACCAAAAAGTCACAGCTGCCCACTTTCAGTGTCAGCTGTTTGAGAGATGAAGGGCTAAATGCAGTCCATTTTGTTATCTTGCAGCTGGGTTTCTTATGATGAAATATCCATTGATCCATTCCATTTTATTGGCTTTAAATGAGTTCTTTTCTGATATGGCAGTAGGAAACCTCTCGTACTATATAATTTAATCATTGTATTGGAAAAAAAACCTCATACTTTGTAATTTTTTGTTCTTGATATTCTCCACATGTTTAGAGCATTGAACAGCTGGGGCCGTAGAAAACATTTAGAAACCACATTCTTTTATGTAGATCAATCACTTTTGTATACATTGCACCAGGCAATAGAAAATTGTTCATTTCCATGTCAGTGGGAGTTTGATGTCTTAAAAAAATCTTTCAGACATTAGTGTGGACCGGTGTTTGTTTTCCTTTGGTGAAAAAAAAACAAAAAACCAAAGGGAACTATATGTTCAGGAATGAAGTTCTAAAATTGATTGAGGGTTGAGAAATGAAATACATAAAGCAATAATCTCTTCCCCCATAATAGTATTTCTGACTTTAGACTGAGAAGCATAAATTCCTTCATCTAATGTTATTTGGCCAGACTTAAACAAGGTCAGAAAGAGTGTGATATGCAATGCAGATTACAAATAAACTTTTTGTGAGTTAAGAAATATACAATAATTATAAAAGAAATTTGTGGAAGTTATGAAATGCCTTATATCATGATTATTTTTCTCTCACCCTCATGGCCCCTTTTCTGGCAGAAGGACTTGTCATGAGTTGCTTCAAGTGGAGAAAACCTTCTTCTAAGTTATTTTATATTGCAGCAATACATCAGAAGAAATCACTTGAAGATGTTTATGTTGTGTAGTTGCAGTTGCATTCAAGGCAGCATTGTACTGAATAAGTTCCTTAAATATCTTGCCAGAGATGACTTACCAATGTCTTTTAGAAGCCATCTGGAGAGTTTAGCTACTCCTCCATTAAGCTGTGTACCTTGAAGATCACTGATTCCCTGATAGCTCAAAAACTTCTGCAGAGGACTATATCTGAAGATGTGACTAGCCTGGAATTGTTGATTAATGTAGGAGACTTTGGTTTCCCTCTGTTCCCTGTTTTAAAAAACAAGATTATTTTGACCAGACACTGGCAAGGTGAGGAAAAATGACAAAGATAGGAGAAACAAAAAATAAATACAAACAAAATGAAGGTTGTCCTAGTTGAAGAGAATTTTCATGTCAGCTGGCTTCTTCTTCATTAGCACCCAGAAAATATCCTCCTCTATCTTAAAAGGGAGACCACCAAGCTCTGTACATAACTGGGGCATCCTAGCAAACCGAATAGGAAAAGACAGGACATAAAAGGAATATGTAAAAGTATGGTGAAACAAAAATAGGTAGACACGGTCGGTTTTAAGACCAATTATGTTCAGAGCAATTGATATGGTGAATATATACAGAAGGTTGGGTCAGAAGTACATATTTTTTATTTACAGCTATTAGGGACATAGGGAAAGAGTATTGCATTCTGAGATGGTTTTATTGACCGCATGGAAAGGCTAATGGAAACACAAAACCTAAAATCCACAGTGAAGAATAAATGCTTTCTAACACCTAATAATTGTTAGAAATCCTAGGCAAAAAAGATTTCATTGCAATTGAAATATATTCTGTTTGTTGTATTTCTAGGCACTGTACAGACAAGTGCCAGCAGTGGAAATGAATTGGTTTAGTTGTCAGAATAATGGATTGTGAAAACTAGAAGTGTCAACAATCAGGGTTATTGACTCAAGATATAACTGTGAAAATATTCTCACCCTTTCATCATATTAATTTCCCCTGAGTTGACCCTGCTTTATCTGTGAAATCAAAAGAAATTAATTTTCCTGATTTCTAGCCTGACATAAGAAAGTGTGACATAAGAATGGAGATTTCAAAGCCTGCTTTCCTTTTGCTAAAAAAAAAATTCATTTGAGTCCTAGATTTTAGGTGAGAAGAAACCCTTCTGTCCATATAACCTGATCTCCTGCACAACAGCAGTATAATTGCTGGGCCACCTCTGCATTTTCCTTGTAAAATCTATTAAAATTAACCTGTCTGAAATGTGAGTGTTGCAATGTGTGTCAGTGATAAGTGATCTTTTGGCATTGTGTAAAAGCTCCAAGCAAAAAACCCTGTAGTCAGTCATGTAGAGGAGGTAGTTTTCATTTTGAGTGAAATACTTGAAGGGACTTTGAGAATGCACAGATGTTCCTTTCCTTTGCATGGATGAAGATTTGGTGCTACTCAGGCTTGAGCAAAATCTGAATGGTTTTCATGGTGTCACTGGTGGTAGGTTTCTAGATTTTCTTCACAGGTCAATGTCCTCTGCACATTCAGAATATAAATGTAGGTATCTTCAGATATTTGTAGTCCTGGGAAGAATATGAATGGTTTATCAAACACTCAGAATGGATTCAAGGAAAGTGAAAGCAAATTTAGGTAAAAAAAGCTTTTACAGTATTTTTAATTACCCAAGTCTATGCGGACAGGTACAGACAGGTCCACTCTACACTGTTTGTGTCCCACATGGACTAAGCAATAACCAGCATCTGTCTGGGCTGATTGCAGCAGAGGAGATCAGGCTTGTCTGCAGTAGTCTGGACAAATATTTCCACAGTTGTATTGCTTTTGAGAGGCAATTGGTGTTCTCACAACTGCAAACAGAATGTTTGTATGTAACAATGCCCTGTGGCATTAAACTGACACCAAAATTTGTGCAGAATACCATAATTCTCTGACTCCTATTTTGTAGACACTCCTGATTTCCTCTGCTGTTTATGCTTAACTCATGTGAGTTGGTACTATCTCAAAACTCATGCATCTACAATCCCAACAAAAGAGGGAAAATTGAGAATATGGATTGAGGTTTGAAGAACATGCCTAATGAACAATGGTATATGATAATGAGATGCTACTTCTTGAACTAGTTGAAAGCAGAGTTTAAGCAATCCCTGCCTTTAAAAAAACCTCAATACTCAGGGTAGAAATGTTTATGTTTTCAAGAAATAAAACTATGTTAATTGACCTCAAGACTAAATGTGAAATCATGTCTTGCCTGACACCAAATCATAAAGCTCTTTCTGATCCCAGACTATTGATGAGAATATTTATTTTCCTTAGCTGATAAAAGCTAGCAAAATATTGCAAGGAGCACATATGAGCTGGTGTAAAAGAAGACTGAATGACATCAAGGTCTTTGCAATTTCTAATCACTATAATTCTATGATTTGATTTAAGATCAGTTGCCCCATAAATACCAAGCAGCTTACAATTTTTTCCCATGTTGGTACTTCATGAAAAACATTTTCTTTTAATACCTATGTAACCACTGATTTTTACAGATGTCTTAGAAGTTGTATGATACATACAGTAGCTACAAATTAGCATATTGTGCATACATTGCTTTGTGTGCTTTCTGGAAGGGGTCCAGCGATGACTTACTAACACATGGGATGTTTCCTCTTCACAACATTAATGCGAAGTCAACACCTGCAGTGATGTAAGCCCATGACTCACCTGCCTGAATGGAGGTCTCTTTAGGATCAACTGTTGTGTGCAGAATACATCTGCAACATCCAAATAAATGAGCCCTTCTAAAGTAAGTCAGCACTACCCCTATTTAGAATGCAAGGCCCTTGTGAGGGCTGAGGTGAAGCAGCTGTCTAGCAGCTTTTGTGAGTCATTTTAAAAAGCCACTCTCACAGCTGGAGAGAAAATAGCCCTGGCAGCACTGGCAATCCATTATGAAATGCAAAAAGTCATTCTCTGGGCGGAAGGAGAACTTCACCCAGCTGTCAAGTGTTTGAAAGGTTGGGGGGAAAGTGTGCACACACACGCACATGGCCCTGCTTGCAATGCAAGGCATACAGGGGCCACATTACATAAAATTAAATCTCCTCCAAGGATGAAAAAACAGCATGGGCATGAGTTCACTTTTTAGACATGAGCAAGGATTTTGATGAATGGACGTATCAAGCATTTTATATAATCCAGGAAGGACTGGTCTGCAAGTGTCTTTTCTGATTTAAATTGTTCTTTCAGAATACCTCTATCAAAAAGACACTTGACCTCTGTTTACATTTTGTCCAGTTGCATCGATCTGAAAGCTTCATATTGCAGAGAAAGGAAAATTTAAGTGGAAGAATAATCAATCTCTAATCTCATCTGTTTCCATTTGGCAAATGTGAAATGTAGTTAGTGAATGGCTTCTAAAATGTAAATCAATTGAAACCAAAAGTTGCTGATGCTGCATATTTGTAGCATAATAAAAGACTAATTTAGAAGAGTCCAGAGAATGAAACAATGATGAATTCAAGTAGAAAGATGTGAAAAAAGATGTCTTGCATAGCTGTGAAGTCTGAAGGGATTCCATGGGAATGCATTTTGCAGACCAGTGAGAAAGGGGATCTTAAGAAGTGGGGCACAAACAGGTTTTCAGAGCTTCTTTCTGGAGTTCACCTTATTTACTGCCACACAAAAGGCAGCCTGGGGAGTATTTTCATGGATCAGTAGTGACATCTAGTGTCAATTCAGACTGATCCTGCCCAGCTGTCCACCAGGAAGCCAAAATAACCTGCCCCTGGCAGCAGTCCTGAATATGGTCCCATCCTATGATCAGACAGCAACACCACATCACTTCACTTATGCATGCCAGTGGTGCCAAATGTAGGCCCAACTGAGGTCTCAAAACTTGTAAAAATTCCTTGGAATTTTCTAGACACAATTTTTTAATTTCTTGTGTATTTCTGTTTGAGAAGTATTAGCACATAGAGGCAGTCAGGACTCTCAATTTTAATTTAAGGTACAAGTTATACATAACAAAATGTTGCTGTTGTATTACATGTGGCCAGAGATGATTACCACATCACTGTGTTTAAGTGGGAACTAATGCGTAGAACAGCTTTATTAACTGTATAACTGAAATGTATGATTGTTTCTGAAAAAAAAAAAATTAATTTCAGGTTTTTACTATTCCAAAAGGGTGATAAACTGCAGGAGATATAGAGATGAATTTCTGTCAAGATAAAGCACTGAAAAACAGGTCTTGTACTGAAAGATCCAGAGACCAATCTGTTTCCTTTAATAAAGGGAGAGAAGAAGTCCAAGTATAGATAGCATATATATATATATATATATTATATATATATATATATATATTTCTTTAAACTGCTAGACAGAAATATACAAAGATGTAATGACTGGCGACTAAAAGGAAAAAACTTAGAGTAGAAATGAAGCAGAACTTTTTTTACTCATTAAAAAAATCAACACTTGAAGAATGGATGAAGGCCTGTGGTAGAGTTTGAATTTCTGGGTCATTTTAATTCAGAATAGAATTTTTTTCTAAGAGAAAACATTCCTTGAAAATGGAAAAGCAACCATGAGAACTTTTGGGGCAGATTGTGTCCATTCTTGGAGGTTTTCAAGCCTTGTGGAACTTTGTTTGATCTCATAAATTGCTTTGCTTTGAGCAGGTAGTTAGACTAGAAATCTCTTTACGATTCTTCCAACCTGATTTAGTCTTCAATGCAAAGACCTCATGATGTAAATTAGGGAAGTCTGGGATTCTATGACAAGTCATTCTAGATAACTTTAAGATTATAATCTTTAAAGATTATATAAATTTTATTTATATAATTATATATATATAATATATATATTATATATAAAATATATAAATTTTTATATATAATAAAATTATATAAAATTTATATAATTTATATAATTAAATTATATAAATTATCAAGGAAGGAAATACTGCTTCACAAAAATTACTCATGAATATTTTCCAAATGCATGGGTTTTAATTTAATTTTTGGGGGGTTTTTTGGGGGTTTTTTGTGTTTTTTTTTTTAACAGAAAAAAGGTGGACATAAGGAGAATACTGTAATTTCTTAATGCATATTCAAAATCAAAGAGAACTCATCAAGATAGAGATTACCAATGCAGTCACAGAATCCCACAATGGTTGAGCTTAGAAGGGACCTCTGTGAGGTCAGAAGGGACCAGAAGTCACCTGTTTCAACACTTCTGCTCAAGGAGGGCCACCTAGGGACAGTTCCCCACATCTGCATCCAGAAAGTTCTTGGCTCTGTCTGGGGATGGAGCCTCCACCACCTCTTTGGAAAGCCTGTACTGGTGCTCAGTCACCATCACAGTAACAAAAGGTTGGCTGGTGTTAAGCCCCTAATATTGCTGGAAAGGGTTTCCAGAATTAGAAAACCCATCACCTTCCCAGTGATTGAGGTGATGTTGACCAGCCTGTCATTCCCTGGGTCCTTCTTCCTGCCCTTTTTAAGACAGCAGTGACATTAGCTTGTGTTTATATTGAAGCGCGGGGGAAGAAGACATTTCCATAGCTGTTGCAACAGGAGGGCTAAAAGGCCGTTACTATTGCAGCAAAACACAGAGAAAAATGAATCTACAGAGACAAGAAAAGAAGAACAAATTAAAGGCTCCATTTAAACACCATCAAAAGGAAGGGAAGTTGTATGAAGTGATAGGGAAAGAAATACAACATCTCATGAAGACCCCACAGGCAGATTCAGTCCAATCAAATACCTTCTCTGTGTTGCTGGGACTTGAGATAGATGGGAGTATGCTGTAGTTTGCAGTGGGACAAGAGGTCTTCAAACAGGACATTTTTAAGTGGGGTTTTAGTGGATGGGATACTCAAAATTTAGTTTAAGAAGGACTAAGTAAAAGGAAATAAACATTTTTTTAGGACGCTGGACTAATGAAAAGCTGTGGTATAAATCTGAATTGGCATATGAGCTGTAGACTTAGCATGACAGAGCAGGTTGTCTGATTTTTGTTCTGTGGATCAAACATGACAGGACTGTAGGCCAAGGCAAGGGAAGAAGAGGAAGTAGAAAAAGAGCAACATGAACACCTTTTGATTTTTTTTTCTTCACAAAGCCCAGTTTCTCGTACTTTTTCTATATCAGGGACAGCACATCCATTCATTCCCCTTGAACAGGTAAGGAAAATAATACTCTACCAACCTTGACCAGCAGTGGAAGATGCAATTCCTTACAGCAAAGGAACGCCAGTAAGTGTCTGCTCATGATCATCCTTGTCCATATATGTTAACCACCTCTTTTAAGGTATCTCATACTTCTGCTGTGCAATATAAATATTGATTTTTCATCCAAATCATTCTATATACAAACAATCTAACCAGCAAATAGTGCAGAATCAAATAAGAGAAAAATGCAGTTTAAGAGAAGCTCCATTTATTATTTTTTGATAGCAGATGCGTTAAAAACTTTAATGAACATAATAATGGCTCTACCGTTTTCATAATAATAACCAGACCCCTCCCTGAGCCTTAATCCATGAAGTCTTGAACAAATGGAGTAACTATTAAGAAGCAATTTCAACCATATTTGCTTGGCACCTTCACACAGTCTTCAACAATGTTATTAGAAGAGTTAAATGCACAAGTGTATTTATGTCTCTGATTTCACTTGTAATTGAAGCTATGTAGAGATTTGATAGTGCCCAACAGCTGCAAAATCATCCTAGTAAATCATTGTGCTTCTTGCCCTTCATCCTCTCTTTTGCATTTTCATTCTAAAACTACATCGCTCTATTCTGTCACTGTTCTTTTCTACTTTGTTTTCTCCTTGATCAATTTGATTCAATAGACTATCACTATATACAATTTTCCATCCTGCTTATTTGATTAAGCAGATAGCAGATGCTTCAAAAGACAAGAAAACTGTCAGTTCTAAAAAATAATTCCTTTGGTTGTATTACTCATAGGATGACCAATATTAGGAAGCCAAAGGTAAGATATTTCCAAACTTAGTTATGGTAAATACATATTTTTTAATGGTAGATGTTTTTGTTACTGAACTGCTACTTCCATTTCCAAATCCAGATAACCTCTTCAATGCCATCTGTCAGAGAGTTTCACAGGCTCTACATATTCTGTGAGAAAAGGTTATTTCTTACTCTCTTCCTTTCTTGTGCTACCTGTGAAAGTGACACAATATTTGCCTGCTATTTCAAAATGAGACAAGAAAAAGATCCTAATTACACCATTTCTATATCCTTAATTATTTTTTTGCTTTATAATGAGATCATCTATTCCTCTTCTCAAAGATAAACACTGTCAATACAATCATTCAAAGCATCATGTGGATGGATAAAAATATAGAAATACTGCATTTTAATTTTTTTCTTTCCCATCATGAAACAAGTTCATATTCATTGCCTTTCTCCTCATGCCACCGGCACACTTGCACTGACAGAAAATATACTGCAAAACAATGAAGTATGTTCTCAACAGTATTCTATTGACAGAGGTGATTTTGGACCCTCTAAATACCATCATGAAACTGATGAAACAAATGTTTTCCTTATCACACAATAATAGAATGATTTAGGTTGGAAAAGACTTCTAGGATCATCAAGTCCAACCATTAACACAGCACTGCCAAGTCCAGGGTGAAACCATGTCCCTGAGAGGCACATCTACATAATTTTCAAATACCTCCAAGGTGGTGACTCAACTACTTCCCTAGGCAGCCTGTTCCAGGGCTTGATGACCTTTTCTGTGAAGAAGTTTTTCTGAATATCCAATTCTAAAGTTCCTCTTGCACAAGCTAAGGCTTCCTCTTTTTCTATCACTTGTTACCTGGGAGAAGAGACCGACCCCCAGGTTTTCACGACCTTCTTCTGGGTACTTGTTAGGTAGAATTGAAGGCCACAGAGAAATGTGACCCATCAACATAAAGGCTTGCTTGATTTCTGTGATTAAATAAAAAGAAAAATAAACACACACCTACAAATAGCTTTGTCCACCCTTGATGACAGTCTTTGTCAAAATTATAATAGTGATGTAATGTAGCTAAAATTGTATCTCTGTGTATAGAAAACACTGAAGTAGTCACAGTGGGCAGCGCTACTCTGCCAGAAGAAAATAAGCCTGAAGTATAAACCAGACAAAAGGATGTGAAATCAGGATTACCTGGCTGCTAAGTTAGCATCAGCCTGAAGATATATTAGGACAGGGAAAATATCCTCTAGCTGTCTTCTGTAAATCTGACTTAACTGCAATTTTTTGACTAGCTCCTGTCATCATTTTTGGTGTTTTTATAATACCAGCTATACAAGTGGGCTGTTACTTATAAAGGAATAGTTAAAAGTGAGTAGTAATCATTTTATAGAAGACATAAATGATTATGATAAACATGAGGCAGAGAATTTTTCCTCATTTCTCTCAAAATGGAGAGATAGAACCTTTATATAACAAAAGAGGTACCATCTGGGCAGGGCTGGATGCTCCAAGGCAACGAGCATCATTTGAAATCCCAAGAAGTCCCAATAGTTGTAATTTCTTGTCATTCTGGGTTGAGATTGTTGTTGGGTTATATTCAGGTGGGTTCTTTCATGGACATACCAGCACTACACTATACCAGCTCATGGACCTGCTGGGCCTGGGAGTCCCATCACAGCGTGAGCGTGAGCAGCATCACCTGACCAGCACTGTCTCCTTCGGGCAATGGAGAAGGACAACTTCATCTCTCCTTGTTTCTTTTTCAGGCAGCTTTTGGACCCAGCTGAATGCCACAGGGTGTTCCAGGACACAGCATGGACCCCAGGGCCAGAGCAGAAGCAGTACCAGTGACGGCCCCAGCCCTGGGCACTGGGACAAGGACAGGATGAGGCTCAGTGAGTCTATGGCCAGGATAGACCAGGCAGAACTGCCTTAGCCTGCCTTAAAGCCCTGAAATGGAAACCACCTGAAGGAGCAAGAGTGCCAGACAAGCTTGGGGAACAGGTCTAGTGAAGCTCATATGGCTATGCTGGCTTGTACAGGGAGCAAGGCTTTAGCAGAACCTGCAGAAGATTTTCTATATGTGCAGGTTGCTGCTGACCTCACTCAGTTTCTCTTTCCTACATTGTATTATTTTATCTTATTTTATTTTATTTTATTTTATTTTATTTTATTTTATTTTATTTTATTTTATTTTATTTCATTTAATTTCATTTCATTTAATTTCATTTTTATTTTACTCCTATTTCAAGAACAATTATCAGTGACCTAATATTGATCTCATCACTCCCCTGAACATCCTTGGGGTCATTAGGAATACAGGACTTCTCAGGAGCCTGCAAAGTTGAGCTGTGGTAGGGAAAGAACTCAGAAAATAGCAGCAACAGGACTAAATAGTTATCTAGTTTCTTCTTTAAAATTATATTTTTTTAAATTTTATTTTTATTTGGCATGTTTCCTGTGACTTGAGGTCTAGATGGGGAGAACAAAAGAGAAAATATGAAAATAAAGTCAGCTTCCAAGATTGGAAGGGAAAGATTGCAACAGGCTCTTGGAAAGAGACTGGAAATCTCTTTTTGAAATATTAAATCTTATTTGTCTGAAAAGATTGGCATAGAGAATGGAAATAAAACCAAAATGAAAGCCTTTGTACATGTCCTATTATTACATATATTTAGCTGCAAGACTTCAGAAATTAAATAGCCCAAAGAAAATATGTTGGTAGAGTATTTCATACTCAACTTTTTGTTCAACAAAAACAGAAAGAATCTGAATGATTCAAAAAGCTTATATAACTGTTTTGTTTTATTCATTTACATAAATCACATTTACCGTAGGTGTTTTATTCAAAATAAAGTTTTGGGAAAATAAATTGAACAGATGAACCTAGGCAAACCTGGTGATTTTTTCATGAGTAGTGTTTGATGATAAAAGCATAAAAGCATAATGTGATATCATTTCACCAAGGCACAATATGGATCATCCATATGGAGCAGAAGTTGATAACACTGCAAAGAAGCAAAAATAAACAGAACAGATGTACTTGTAAAATCAAGTCTGCACCCACCCTGAGTACCTGTTTCTTTGTGCAGAAACTTCTTTTGCAAGTTTGTCCCACAGAGCTGCTGGAACAGGAAATCGCTCCTGGATGCTGCACTGAGCGCTTGGCTTTGTGTGGGACCATTGTGGAGAACAGAGTTCTCACAGCCCCAGTGAGGGGACTTGGCTCCTCATGGTGCTAAGCAAGATGACGAGGGAATGAATTTTATTTTCTATCATTCCTCTGCAGCCTTCTTGAAAAAGTACAACCTGTATCGAATTCAAACTTCCTTAGAGCTGTGGTACTGCATTAGTTGAGTAGAAAATCATATCTCAAAATGCACTGAGTGTTATGGAGTAATGAAGAGACTCCTGGGGTACAAGAAGCTCTGCTGCTGAGACTTGGTGTGGTTCTTTGGAAATACTGTAAGTTTTCAAACCTTTGCTTTTTATATCCTAGAGAAAACAAAACAGTTTCCATTCACTTGTGCCACAGGGAGTGCCAGGATACAGCACAGACATTGGAACATTCACCTGTTTTTTCATGTCAGCGAAGAAAACAGCAATTACTTGAACAACATAACTCCAGCCCCCAGTGTATCTCCCATGCACCTAAGCAGACAGAGCAGTCCTGTTGAGCTCTCCATGTACTGAGTAAGGATAACCAAACCATCTGGGCAAGACTGTTTTGGCCTGCTCAGGTCTTATCATGAATCAATATTGCCTTTGTAGTTATGGAAGTCCAATCACTAATGCCTCCTAGCTGATATTCAGGTTTATTCCTCCGCTGTTTATCAGCTGCATTACTAATAGCTGTTTACTCTTCTATATCCTTTGCTTAATACATAGTTGAAAATGTCTTCTTCCACTTTCTTCCACAAGCCCATATTGCTTCTCCTTTAAAAGTTAATGTATTTATAAATATGCTGTGACATTAAAGCATGCACCACAGTACTTGAAATAAATTGACTGCAAGTTCTGTTGTATGTTTATAAATGCATCAGAAAGTACTTAAAATTATATGAAAAGCTCTCAGTTGTTTTTTCTTCTTTTTTAAAGCCCATATCCCTTATTCCATCAGTAAAACAAGACAGATGTGAATCAGCAGCTCAGCAATTTGGTGGAATGAGTACTTATGAACCAGAATTTTAAAAAGTGGGCACACAGGAATAAGTTCTTCATGACCTAGCAAGGCAGACCATGTGGTCAACATCTGGGAGATACCATACATGGACTCCGATTTAATAAAGTACTTTTCCATCTGCTTTTTTCTCAGAGTGAGGAGAATAAATAGCATGCCACATCCCACACACTCCAGCTGTCCCCAGCATCCAGTGCTCTGCAGTTCTTCTAAAAATAAAAAAGAAACTTTACTGTATTTCAACAAAGATTGCTAGTCAAAAAAGAGAGGGACTCAGTGCACAGAGAGCTGTTTAAGCGTGCCTGTAAGCACTTCAAAGTGAAGAAGAAAGTTGTCTTTTGTTTACAAGCTCTATATGAGGGAACATTGTGGTGCTGCAGCAAATAAAGCCAACAGAACACTGGCTTACATCAACAATGGCATCTCCAGGTGAGATAATGTTACCTCACTCTACTCAATGACTGTCAGAGCACACCTGGAACACCATGCTCAGTTTTGGTCCTTGTCATTAAAAAAAAGTTTGTGGATGGGCTGGAGAGGGTCCAGAGGAGGGTCACAAAGATGATCAAAGGAATGGGAAGCTTGACATATAAGAAAACGCTGAGAAAACTGGGTTTGTTCAGTCTTGAGAAAAGAAGGATTGCAAGAGACATTACCACCATGTTCCAATATTAAAAGGATAGTTGCAAAGAAGATGGAGATTTCATTTTTCCAATGAGTGGCAAGGAAAAGACCAGGGGCAATTGGATGCAAGTTACTTCTGAGGATATTCCAATCGGACACAAAATAAAAAATTTCCATAATGTAAATAATCAGTCATTGCAATAATCTTCCCAGGGAAGTGGTGGATTCCCCAAAATGAAACAATTTTAAGATTCAGCTGGACAGGGTGATGGGGAATCTTGCCTAGACCATGCTTTTGCCAAGAAATATTGGACCAGACAATCCTTCTAATCTGGTATTCTATGATTGCGTGATTTTATGATTGTTTGAAGATTACCTTCTCTTCAAGCATTGTCGTATAGCTGGCTAACGTAACCATCACATGCCCTTCTGTCTTTTCCAAAAAGTATTTATTTCTCCTATATTCTGGTGCTGGTATGTTGGTATGCAGTGATATTACTATAAATGGATCACTGAGTCTACACTTAATTGATTTCAGCTCAGTAATGAACACTTTGCAGCTTTACTTACCACAGATTTCCTAGCATGAATCAGTGAAACAGTGCTGTAGTAGTGTGAGAAAGTAATTGCAGAACTTTAGAGGTGGACCCTTCCTCCCCTCAGAGAGGAGAAAGTTCTGAGGCAGTAGGTCTTTCTGTGTTTCCACAGGAGAAAATTACAGGGAGACAATTAGAAAGAATCCAGACTGGAAAGTTCAATAGAAGATCAATTAGATATAGTGGGCAAATAATAATTTTCCACTCCAACATCGATGGGTACAGATTTATTTCTTTCTACTCAACCTTAAGATCCTTGAAAGTCTAGAGTATAGCAGAAAATATTCTGTCTGGAGCAAGTCAGAAGATTAAGCAAGGTATATATTTTTATGAAACATAATCCTAACAAATTTACTGATTGAACTGATTTATAGCAGAAAACCAATAAAATTATAACGAACATATTTCTAAAACACACATTGGATCTGCATTGCTTTCACAACAAATACTGTAAAGCTGACATTACCATCTTCCTGGTGCAGCACAATATCTTGGTGAGTGCATCTTGGTGGTGACCTCTTGCTTTTCAAGGTCTATCCACTCTGCAGTCAAGCATGTAATTGCAGCCCACAGAATACTTACATCAGCTTGCTTAGCTCAGAGGCGAAAAGCCTAAAAAGCAGCACAGGTTCAGCCCCTGAGACCCGATCCCTGATAGCCTTGTGCTGTCAGATCTGAAGATTGTTCTGTTGTGCTTTCAGTATTACTGGTGTCAGGAAGAGTTTATATGAAATACACATTCTTTATATTTTCTAATAATAGTGTAGATGTAATTTGGTTATTTTCTCCTTTACTGAAATGTGTTCTTAGATATTAATATTAAAACCTGTTTCTACATATTTTCTGGCTTTTTCAGTCTGAATCATACAAAGTTCAAAAGAATGCTACCCTGCTGTAGCACACTACATCAGTTTGGACCTGAAAACAACCTAATTATTATAGCATGGTGCTCTCTGGAACTGGTGAGCCTCTCTGATGCCTCTTAACTGAGTCTGGACACACACTGTGCAAAAACTTTGGGGCTACATGGAGAGAGAAAATGAAAAATGTCACATGATGCAGGAGGGGGAAGGTGCACAAAACCACTATTCAGTGATCATAAGGATGTCTAAACTGTATCATTCCTTTAGAAGCTTAGCACTAAAATTTCTTCAGCAAGTTTTCTTGTAATTACCTACTTATCTATTTTTATATATTATCCAACAACGTGTGTGTTTTACATTAGATCATTATTAACTCAGACTAGTTTTCCAGGAAGTTAGTGTGTAAAGCAGTTTTGTCAGCTGACTGCATGCCTCATCATTTCAGCTGCAGTAAAAAACTTCCTGAGAGATGGCAAGGGTGTCACTAGCTCACACCACTGCATAACTGCAATGCAGACTCCAACACATTCAGAATGAAGAGAACTCAGACATGATGGCCTATTGTTTCCTAGATAAATACTTTAGCTGCTAATCTATACATGATAAGTAGGTAGTGTCTCTGAAAAACAGTATCCCATGAAGCCGATAATAACCCTATATGTTAATTCCCATTGCAGCTTTACTAGAGTTGGACTTCAGGTTCCTAGGTGGTTTTATCTACATCCCCATGAAGCATTGCTTGGATATTTTTCCTTTATTTCCTAGAAGAGGCGCTTTGGTCAAATTCAAGCAATTAAACTGACATGGTTTGACACCAGCACGATGCCAGTGCCCCCCCATGAAAATGCAATCTCTCAACTGAATGCTGTGAAGTGTGATCGAGAACAGAGCAAAGCAGGCCCAAGCCTAATAACAAGAAAAAAACTTTATTAAACTACTACCACTATGCTACTATAAAAGAGGGGAAAAAAATAAAAAAGAAACACACACAATTCAAAATGAAAACCTTCCAAAGCATTCCTCCTCCCACCACTCAACTCCAAAACCACAGTGAGACACAATCTGGACCCCAATCTGGTTTCCACCCTCCAGATAATCAACACCCAGTCCATCTGCAGGGAGAGAGGAGTCTCTCCTGTGCCACAGACCCCCCAAGAAACACAGCTGCCACATCCTGTGCTTCTATGTCACCACATGGCACCGCCCAGAGAAAAAAGTTTGCCAGTGGTGACCATCTCCTTTCCATGCACAGTGCTCTCACCACCAATGCATGGACGAACAGACTGCTTTTAGGATTTTTTCCTTTCAAGGATGCCCTGCCAAGAGGGGAAAAAAACAACAGTTCAGTTTTTCATTTTTGGGACCAACAGTCCTCCCCATTTTCCCCTGGGGCCGAGGATCCAAGAACAGAGATCTTCTCTTCTTCCTCTGCGAAGACAGGGGGCACCACTACAAACCTCCTTAACTTTTCTCTGTTCGCTCCACTTCTGTCTTTTTCCCAGCTGAAGCATGGTCTCTTTGGCTCACCGGCATCCCCCTAAAATACAGTCTCTCTTGGAGGAGAAGATCAGTTCAATCTGTGGCTACCAAGAAAAAGTCCAGCCAAAAAAACACTCCATCATCTCCTCCCACCTAGAATTTCTCCTTCCAACATCCCAGGTCCCAGGCTGTCTCTTTTCCTCTCTTTTTCAAATCAAGGAGGAGAAAAATTTCACAAAGCTTTCATTTCTCAGGAAGGGTTAAAAGTCCCGACTCCCAGAGATGGCTTGCTGCCCAGGCTCCAGATCCCACAGGTAGCTGGGCACCTTGTGGCTTTCCCCGCTCTTCTCCTTCCCCGCAGTGAACTGCTGATAAAACCACCGCTGTCTCTTTCTCTCCCTCTCTCTCTCTCTCTCTCTCTCTCTCTCTCGACTCTGGGGAGGGAAAGGAGACATCCCAGATTTTCTCCACCCTTCCATCTGCAGGGGGCCCAGCCCGGTTCCAGTCCCTCCACCCTTGGGCCTACCTCCGAAGGCCACATGGCTTCTCCCCTCCCCCACCCAGCTCGTGGCCGGGCAGGGGAGAGTCCTGCACTGACCGCTGACCGGAACACAAGAGAGCGAGTTCTCCTGGGAATTCTGCTTTTAACCCCTCTGTGTTCTCAGAGGCATGTCTACCTTCAATTGTCAATGTCCAAATTGACCTCTTCCTTCTGGAAAAATTCTTTTTCCGTGTCAAACCAGACATAAACTTAAACACATCAGGAAGAGTCAAGCTAAAGATAAGTGTATGCATTAAATTCCGTATAAATGCATAAAGTAGATGTCCCGGAGTTCTACACGGACTTAAGTGAGAACCTAAATCTAAAACAAGTGGAATTCTAGAAATCTGTCCCCCCGCTCACACTCTAAAGTTATGATGATGTAATGGAAAACAAGATGGCATTATCCAAGACAACAAGTAATTGCGCTAAAGGATTTTACTCTAGTGGAAGCAAAACAGCTAAACTTCTGACAGATGTTTAGAGGATTCTCAGCCTTATACAAACAAGTTATTATTGGCATTTGTCTAAATGTATTCATATGGCACCCTTGAAGTATGAACAACCTTGCTAGAATTAACAATGCATTACTCTGCATCATAAACATGAGGGTGCTTAAAAGGTCCAACTTATTAAAAGTCTTATTCACCTTTGAGTCTTTCTTAACAGGTCATTTATTGTTTTCTCCAGTTCTATTTAACATCAGACATATAAATAGTATCATCTGAACTTTGTACATTCCCTGTCTTCAAGGATTTCTTCTTGCAGCAAAGATATTTGCCATCTGGTGAACCTACACACACACAAAATTATAATTAAATTGCCCCTGGTCCCTTGCATTCTGTTTGTCAGAATGTTCTCTGAAACAGTCATGGAGTGTGTTATAAAGTTGGATTTTATTAAAGAAATTGATTTTGTGTAAGGTTTTTTGTTTTCTACACTTCTGCTAAAGAAGCAGCACTATGAACAACATTCTAGTCTGTTTTTAAGTTCACAAGACTTAAATGCTACATTTTTATAAAATCCTTTTGCAGTTATTCCATTAATTTGGGTTCTATTAATCTTATTGCTAATTCTTTGTCTTGAACCGTAGCCCTGCACCAACTCCTTGCAGAGATACATAGAAGGGCATTACACTGCTGAAAGCAGGATATTTTTGAAAGTAATTTTCTGCCTTGAGGAAACCTGAAACTTCTTGATGAATTATCATTACATAATTTTGTGTGGCCCTGAAATGTAAAGTAGATTATATAATGGTACCTGATGTAGAGACCTCAGTCATGGCTATGAATGCTGAATGAAGAGTTCATAGTAAATGGTTTATTCAATTTTAAGGCACTCCATTTCTGCTCAGAGAATACAAAAGAGTAGAGAAGTATTGATTTCCCATTGTCTTTTTGTACTTTGGAGACTGATTGTGATCAGCATGAGATAACTGTTTTTTACTTAATATTTGAAATCAGACTCATGCTGGCTTTATCAGAAAAATCATAATGCATTGTTTCTCTCCTCCCTGAATGAATGCTGCTCTTATAACCTAGAGGGCATCATAATGAAACCATTTTTCTTTCCTCCAGGCAAGTAAATATAACAGCTAAGACATTTTAGATTAATTCTATGAGTTTTCCTTTTGAATGCAGAGTTCTCTTGATGTGACTATAAGCTGCCTATTGCTCTGAGCCATAATGAACTCCTGCATCACTGGTAGGTCTAGGGAGGCAAGACAGGGGAAAAAAGTTCATCCCTATCACTTTTCTCACATTACCTCAACATAATTGTGCCTGTGTAGTGTTGGAGCCTTTGTGATTGCACCCATGTCACAGCTGTGATCAGAAGGAATGAGAACCTCATTCCCCTGATTTGGCTAAGTATCAATTTCTACAAAATGAAATAATTGCCTTTATAGATCACTGCCACAGACAGGGAAGTAGTTTCAGCAGTAGAGATTTTCCTGTCAGGCAGATTTCTGTGCCCCAGGTTTTGCAATGGACTAACCCTAATATCAACATTAGTAGAGTTTCCTCATTGCAACCCAAGAGATAATCTCAGGTGAAAACTCCACAAATAGTCAATTTTTAGACCTTGGTTGTGTCCATCACACAAAAAGATATGCTATATGTCATCTGTATGCCAGGATTGCTACTGAGTACATGAATGGGCACTATCCTTGCTGAGAACAGTGTGGCCTTTGCCAATGGCATATTCCTGGTTCTGCACTAAAAAAAACTTTTCCTCCTATTTCCACTTTCAGTCCCAGACTGCTCCTTGATACCAGCACCCTCTGCATTTTTTGTTATCACATTGTTTGTTGCTTCTTTACCATGGAATAACTTCTGCAATAAGCACTTCCATCCTGGGCCTCCCGCTCCGGACAGACTTTCAGCTTGACCCTCCTCACTCTGCTTTGTCCAAACAGCATCCTTTAATGTCTACAATGAAAATGCTTTAACCAGCCCATGGCTAGGCTTCTATGGAGTTGAAACCTTAGAATTTGGTAAATATTTGTGGTTTATATAATGTAACCATTAGTATTTCTTTGTAACATTAAAGGATTTTCTGGGGACTCTGCAACATAGATGTTGATGCCTAAAGGCCCTCAAATGCTGTGAAGAGCAGATTCTCAAAACCTTTCTCTGTTCCGCAGAATGGGCAAGAGCACAAGGAGCTGCACACCCATTGCTGGAATAATTTCCCCTATTTAAAGGAAGACTAAAGAATACAGAACTGTGCATACACAGTACTTTGCCTCTTGTTCTAAGAAATGCACAAACAAAAGCTGTCCTTGTATTTTTCTCACTGCCATTAATGTACCTACCACAATAATACTGGTTTTGTTGCTAGGAATTAGCAATACTTTTCATGCACATTTTAAAAATTAGGAAAAAAGATCTTGCATACACGACTTTTGCATGAATATCCTACACTTCAGTTGCCTCAATACAGTAGAGGTTTATTGACTTACTGCAAGCTACATTTGAATGATTGCTTCATATATTATGATATGCAACATTACATCCTGTTTCTTTTCTATTTCTATAGCCCAAAGACTTATTGGAATTGGTGTGTCTCAGACTCATAAAAAATACATGACTTTAAAAAAAGATTATTATATAAAAATCCACTAACCTTGAGAAACTGCAGAGGTGGGGGATTTTTGTGCTGGAATTCATTTCAGTTTGCTAACATTATCCCTATGTATCTTCAGTTTGAAAGTACAATCTGGCAATTTATAATAAAGAGCCATGAAACAGCTTTCCAGAAAGAAATTAAAAAACCCTATAAATTAAAAACTCCCAGAAATCTGGATGCCTGATTGCAAGTGAGAATAATATACTTCAGAGCTGGTGAAGAAAGAATTCAAATAATAATCTCTGTATATAAGGACTCTGCTACTTAGTCAATAAAAGATGGGTAATCTTCTCCCGAGAGCTTTGAAATATGAACAGAAAATAACCAAAGTAAAATATTTTACATTATGTTATTTTGTGATTATTTAGTGAGCCAGAGAGGCAGATGAGAAGCAGCACTCCAAAAGGGAAATATTGTCACTAAGGGAGAACTGTCAAACTAATGAAATGGATGTTTCTTCCCAGTAGCTGAGTGGTAGGGTACTGAAAAACTGGAGGACAGAGGAAGGGCTTAGCCAGAGCTATAATCAGAAGCAGTAGTAAGGCAATACACTGTTGCATTACAATGTGAGATTCCCCCATCCCAAAGCATTCATATTTGATATTTTAACCTAAAATTTTACAGCCAAGGAAAAAAACGATGTATTTATTTTACAAATATATATATAAGCACAGGTATCGGATTTAGAAGATAATAACAATCTGAAATAGCTGGCTGAGAATCAGTATTCCAAAATAAAATCTCTGCACTAAACTAAAATATTTCATAGGTTTTAAGTTCAAAACTCTCATTTTGACAGCTCTGTAAGAAAGTGATCTCTAGGGCTCATATTCTTTATCAAAACCTGTTCCGAAATAATTCTAGTAAAGTATCAAAGCTGGGTCCATACAATTAGATGTTTATATAGAAGGTTGAAGCTGTCAAAATAAGAAATGGATCGCTGCCTAATTTCATTCATTTAAACTTTTTCAAAAACTTCTAAAAATCTTTGAAGGAAGTATGGGTTGTGTTTAATCTTGTATTACTCTTAAGTAATAGACATATCAAGGCAAAGTTGTGGTACACCTACGGCTTACCATGTTTCCAACAGCCTTGCTCCCTCTTTATGTTACTGACCCATTCTGTTGGGTCAGCATCTTATGAAAATCACTCTAAATTCAAGTTAGACCAAATTAACACAACTGAATTAAACACTGTGAGAAAGAGACCTTTTCTAAAACAATGTGATTGAATGGATGTGAGTTCAGGTGCACACACAATAACCCTGAAAATAACTTTATGAGTCAAAATAGATAGGAGCCAAAAGATATGTGACCATATCCCATAATACCAGTTGTCTGGAGTAGACACAGTCAAAGTGCATCCTGTTGAAACTGGGCTACTGTGCAATAAAGTCACCTACTGAGAGAACAACTTTAAGAACCATAACTTTGGGCTTGTGATACACATAGTAAGAAGGGCCACAGGTGGTTCCAGTCATTTGTTATTAGGTTTGCCTCATGTTTAAAGTTATCTATTTCAAAGACAAGAGACCAGAACACAGATTGGAAGTGCAAGAGGTGCCTCTGCTTTAATTGTTTGTTCCTTATCCATCAAAATGAGACACTATAATCTGAACATCTTGAAACTGTAGAAGGAGGATAGTTGCCTGATGCTTAGACATGGATAGTAGCAGAACTGTAGAGGACTTAATTGGTGCTGTAGTATTGCAAAGCTGATAGCTTTTGGGCATATAGGAAATTTGGTAAAATGTGCAAGTTACTCTGTTTGATTGAAAGGCAATATTCAAAAAGGCAGGTGAGTCCATTAGAGACTTCACTCACAGTACTCAAAATGTCAGTATTTTAACAATATTTTTAATTCAACTGAGAAAATGAATGAAAATCAATGAATCATTTCTCATTAAAAAGCTGTCAAAAAGGTTTAGTAACAGGTTCTCGTGGCTTAATCTCAGTGGGAAATTAAGCCCCACACAGCCTCTCAGTCACTCCCCAGCAGTGGGATCAGGAAGAGAATCAAAAGGGTAAAAGGTAAAAAAACCTGTGGATTGAGATAAACACAGTTCAATTGGGAAAGCAAAGTCACACACATAAGCAAAGCAAAACAAGGGATGAAATCACGTCTCCCAGGGGTCAGGCAGCTGTTCAGCCATCTCCTGGAGCAGGGCCCCATCACATGTAACAGTGACTTGGGAAGACAAACACCTTCCCTCTGAATGTCATCTCCTTCCTCCTTCTTACTCCCACTTTATATACTGAGCATGATGTCATCTACTATGGAATATCCCTCTGACTAGTTTAGGTCACCTGTCCCAGCTGTCTCCTCCCAATATCTCATGCACTTTCAACTTCTTCACCAGCATGGAGTACAAAACCAGAGCAGCCCTTGTCTCTGTACAAGCCTTACTCAGGAATAACAAAAACATCACAATATTATGAACCCTGCATTCAGCACAAATCTAAAACACAGGCCCATACCTGCCACTGTGAAGACAATTCTACTCCCTTCAAATCCAGACCACAGGTGTTTCATAGTTGGTGTCTTATATTACTCAAGACCCAAATACTTCCCCAAAACTGAATTAAACAAAGCTTGAGACTCTCAAAAGTATTAGAAAATAGCTTATCTTCCTTAACATGGAAGCATTTTTATACCATAAAATTGCTCACATGTATACACCCATATAAATTAAGTAGAAGAGCAAAATATCCAACCAATATAACTGCACAAATTTGGTGTCTGTCAAGAAGACATCATTTTCTTGCCAAAAAAGCTGAACTTGCAGTCTAACTATTCCTCTCAGGGTTGGTATATAATGAAGTACAAACTCCTTTGGGAGCTGCTTTTGCTGCTGGAATTCAAACTAGAACAAGCAGACGCTACGGTGAGATAAGGAATACTCCTGCTATGCTCCACAGCTGCATTGTATGTCTGCAGTGTGCAATGTGAAATAGTCTTTGGCCTCCCAAGCACAGGCAATGAGCCAACAAAGCTCCTGCATGTATCTCTGTGCCTTTGCAGTCTAAAGAATGCGGTTATGTGCTTCGTTGAAGAAACAGAACCTTGAGGGAATGGAACCGATTATGGGGAGCTAGAGGTAAGGAGTAGAAAGGAAAGTGTGTTGCAGTCATTTAATCTGCCTAGTCCTAAAAATAGAGTGAGCACACAAACGGGTTGTAAATTTCTACATATGATACTGAAAACCTCTAAACCTGAGCCTTACACTTGCCCATATTTAACTATTTATCTGCAATGCTTTTGATAGCTCAAAATTTACTTTTTGTTCATACAACAACTGTAAAGGAAGATACCTCACTTTTCTATCTCAGGAAAGCAGATATTATAAGAACTGTAGCAGTAAATGCAAGCTGTAATAACTGATGCATTAAAAAAAAAAAAAAAAAAAGTTGCTGCTTTTCTTTATGTCTCTGAATTTTAATAAAGTTTGATTAGAATTTTATTTATGCTATTTACATGATTTCCATTTCTCTAATATAGAATCCTTTGCAATACTTTAAGGGGATGAGGGAATTCTACAGTTAGAGAACTCAATATTTCATGTTGTTTCAGAGCTAGACCTAACAGTAAGGAACAGTGATACAGAGTAGGCTTACTTAAAAATATCTGACTTGTTTGTGCCAAAGAGTGTCTGCATTAAACACCAAAATGTTTTCTATAATGAAATCAACTATCTAAAAAACCTCTTAGAGTGCCTTTATCTTGGAACCAGCACCCATGGAGGTTTATCAGGGAAGCCTATACCAGTAACAAAATTTATTGACTGAGTACTAGCTCACCAGTTATAAGCAAAAACCTAGTTTCAACCTACATTGCAGCTTGCATAGTTTGAGTAGTCATTTATAAGCTACTGATTATTACATTTGGTATTCCACCAAAAAAAAAAAAAAAAAAAAAAAAGAGATTACAGGAAGAGTTAAATATGTAAAGGACTGTAGGAACATAGATACATAGCTGCATTAAACAGTAATACCTTTGAGACAGAAGTAATTCACTTCAAATATAATCATGTTTCTGTCAGAAGTCAAGGTCTTAAGAAAAGTCTTTTCTAAGATAAAAAATCTTAGAAATCTTACTAGCTAGTATTCCATTACAAGTATAAACTGAATTTTTTTTTGTTCTCTTTATAACACAGTCTTACCACTCTGTAATTGTAATCTAATCATCAATGTTGTAATATTTATTCCTTTTTATAAAGGTATTATTTCTGCAAAGTACACAGAGCAGATAATGACTCAAGTTCTTACTGAGTGGCAAAGAGGAATTTAACTAAGTCCATTTTGGACTGAATTAAGTAATAAAGAATGTAAATAATAGACAGTGATTTTAAAGAGAAATCAGATCATGAAAAGTTTGTGAAGAACAAAGAGCTAGGGAATATCCTGAATAATTAAGGGAAGAAAAATAAATATAGGGAAATAAAATTTTTAAAAAATGAGAACATGAAAATAGAAGTAATACCTTCAGTAATAGAACCAGAGAGATCAAGCTTAAACATCTAAATTAGATAACAGGTTTTCTTTCTGGAAGCTTTAGATTAACCAAATTATTTTTACTGACAAGGAAAAAAAATTAGCCAAACATTTATGAAAAAATGCTTTTTGAGGCTTTTGAACTTATACATAAACCAGAGTATGATTTCACTTAGATTTAGGTTGCACTCGTAAAAATTCTGGTGTTATTAGACTTCTTAAACTTATTTACATGCACAGTTGAGACAAAAGTACACCAAAACCAAAATTTTTGACCATAAACAAGTGATAGAAGTGGAAGATACAGTATAATCCAAAAATAGAGCAGTATTTAATAGCAAAGTAGAACAGTTCCCTCAGTTCATGTAGCTGTCTTTTTTTTTTTCCTAAGCAAAAGCTGATTTGTGGGGTCCAAATGCAGTCTAAAACAAGTACATTGCAAATCAAGTAAACAGTAAATAATGGCTATATTATTTGGCTATAATATTGGCACCCCAGCCAAGTATCTGGTAATATTTTTTTTGGGAGATACCAACATGTAGCATTTTGCATTGTGTATTCAAAGGTATATGAGCTCATGAAGGTGATTTTATCAAAGAAATTGGACTGTCAAGGTATGTTAGTTTCTCAGTAATTTCACTGTGCCAAGCTTCCTAGAAGAATTTTTAATGGCACCAGCAGGAGGAAGTGTTTCTTTTTGTCAATCCTTCCTTTTCACTGTGAACTTTAAAACTCCCTAGTGAAATTAGAACACAAGAAAAAAATTCACCATATTCCTTAAAATGTTTTAAACTATCAATAAACCATCAGAACATGAGTAGGCTGCTGATTACATAATCAAATCTGCAATGTATGCATTAAATCTGTTTTTAAAAAGCCCTGTTCACTGAAAAATTGTAACTTTTTTTTTTTCAAAAATGTAAAATAAAGAGCTACATTAGGACCCAGTTAAATTTCTACTCTGTAACAGAGTAATACAGCGGTTATCTTTAGTAAACTGAAGTAATATAGTGTCTCAAAAGTGTCAGTATTTTTAGTACATATTACACCAAAAGCATATCTGTAGAGTAAAAGTAATTTAGGGTAAAATATAGTCTGATAACTAGTGCTTGACAAAGCTAACAAATAATGTTAAGCCTTTTATGTGGTACGTCTCACAGTGTCTATGCGGTGATGCATAGTTATATTGGTTATTCCAAATGAGATTTAACTGATTATTACAGACAAGTTAGATTTACTTTTCCACACATTTTCCTAACCATTGTTCTTTTGTTCTAAGAATACAATGGTGTCACCAGCTGGATTAGGTGTTCCTGGTCTGCTGTTCTCAAAAGAACACACTTTATGTTTTTAATTAGATTATTTCAGGATCAGGATGCCCTAAAGCTTTGAGATGGAAAACAAAGAGATGAAAATAAAACAAAGGCACACATGAAAATAAAACAGAGGTATACATCATTAAAAAAAAAAAAAAAAAAAAAAAAAAAAAAAAAGACAGGGTGAGAAGAAAGACCATCTTCTGATACTTAAGGAGAGGCTGGGTTAAGGTATGCCAAGATGAGCAGATAAAGTAGCTGTGAGGACTGGATCAATAGAAGAGACTTTATTGAACAAGGGTCTTAAACAGAACTCTAAGGTAGCTTTGAAAAATAACAGAAGAAAATTTGGACTCTGCAGATTGCAGGTTGCAAATTGTTCTATTTTGGTACAGAATTCCCATTGCCCTAGGAGTGCCACACAAGGAACAGAATGGCTCTCTAGGCTCAAACACAGCCTTGCTCAATTTATTGTCTATGAAAGAGCATTTGTGCAAAGACCCTCTAAGTCTGTAATCTAAGAAAAAACAAACCCACATTTACTGCAGCAGCTTAGAAATTTTTTTGAACATACTTTGTGCAATTTAAGTTTAAAATTTCAAGATGAGGCTGATGCAATTTAGTTTGTTTCCCTTAAAAAGAACCCTAAAAGTAAAATATATTGCTTAAGCAGCAGGCACCTTCTCCTTTTCAAGCTGCTTCTTATGCCTCAAGCAGGATGCTTATAGTCTGAGCATTTTTATTATACCAAAAAAATTCCAGAACAATGCCAGAGACTCCAGCAGCTGTGAGTCAAAACTAAATATTACATGGGTGGGATTGCCATAGTAACTAACTCAAATAAAACACATACAATAGAAATGAGTCCACTATTCAGTTTATCTTTCACCTGAAGTTTAAGTTGTGATCACTTTGTCTGTTAAAGCTTACTAAAGAATATTATAATTATTATATTATTATTGATCTATTATCCAATAATATAATAATCTCTCTGTTTATAGGCATTTAATATTCCACAGCTATAAATTATATTGTACCAAGAAAGAAGAGACGAGTTGGTGTCTGAAAATAAAGAGGTACAAAAAAGTATCACGAGGTTCCTGCTTCACTTCAGAACAGGGTTAAATTCTTCTGTTTGCAGAAGGAAATACACCCTTTGTGTCTTCTGCTAGTCAAGATGAAAAAAACAATCTAACCACCTTCAACAGCAGGTCCTGGGAAAGCACAGGAATTGTAGCAGATAGCAAACACCACAGCTCTGGACCTTCTCATGAGACAACCTTTGAAGTGTGTTGGCTCAGTCAGCAAAGATGTCCTCAGCCAACCTGGACCACCCCTCCCCAGTGCTCAGGACCCCCAGGGCCACTAGTCCCTGTTCTGGCAGTGCTACAGCAGTACTGGTCTCCACCCCATCTTTTCTCATCTCCTTTTGCCAAACTTCATCACTTGCCACATTGGAGGCTGTTGAAGAACCAGCCTGTGCCCCATGAGTGAGGACTTGGCCAGTTCTGGGACACCCTCAAGCCTGGATGCCCAGCTCTGGGGAACTTGCTGGTTCATAATGTTCTGAAAAGACTCTGTCACAGAGAAGGTGAACAACAGAGTGGATCATCATGTCCAGCAAGTAATTAACAATAATTCAGTTCAGAAATGGAAGGTTGTTTTGAATGCAGGGTTTTTACTTGGTTTAATTTTTTTCAATGTTTTCACGAATAATCTGGTGAATGTAATAAAAGGTGTGATTATTAAAAATTTACTGGAGCTTACCTAGGGGGAAGGACTACATGTTGGTTGGAAAGCAGCGTTATTAATGAAAAAGGTCATAACTGCATTTTACTAAAATTCATTACAAAAAAGTGAAAGGATCCGTGCTTAAGTGGACACTATCTGACAAAGAAAAGGATATGGAACATCAATCCCTTGGAAAATAATCTAAAGGCAAGGGTGAAAGAGATCTGCATTGGCCCACATACAGGTATAATGTTACTCAGAAGAAGGTAGTATAACACAGGAGTATGTCTGGCAAGATGCACAAATGAACAGTTTCTGCTTCATCTGGCAGAGTAGAAGATTCAAGATGGGCTGTGGCTATAACACAGCCTAAAGGAGAGTAATGCAAACGACCAGAGGTTTAGAAAACATTAGCTATGAGGAATGTTTTAAAGAGTAGAAATTTCTTTCCCTTTAGAAGACCTGAGGAAGATAATGATAAAAAAAGCTTTGAGTATGAAAGTCTGTTTTAAAAAAGTGAGAAGGTATTCTACGTCTGTAGGATAAATTGTGACAAGAAACAATGAAGCTGAAATTTTAAACTGTGAAAAGTTAAGAAAAACAAAGTGCTGAGTATTTTGTTTTGAGTCTCTCTGCCACTGAGGTCTTTAGAAATATGCTAGACAGCCATCTGTCAGCAATGATAACATGTATAGTTAATCTTGTCTTCTGGGATGGACTGTCTCTTAGAGACCCTTCCAACAGTTTTTTAACACAGTTATCGCCAAATCCCAGAAGACCTTTAATGGAAATATTGGCAAGATAGTATGTACTGCAGTATCTGTAAAAGAAATACACAACATCTAGAAATATGGTCTACTGAATTTTCAGATTAATTGTGTAGGACTCTGCACTTAGCTCTTGTTGCTGCTACACTTTGTGGGGAAAAATAAGGCACAGCATGGTACAATGGTAGCTTATACTTAAATTATTAGTACAAGGTTATCTGGGGAAACAGAAATTCAAGGACATTTGACAGACAAAAATGTCAGATAAAATGTTTGTTACTGCTACAAACCCCATGACAGAATTTATTTGGAAGTATCAAAGACAACTTCAATGATACACCATGAAATCTGAAGACAGGTTCATAGATACTCTATGTTGAATACAGCATTTCTGAGATGAAGGTTTTTTGGGGTGTTTAGTTTGAACAGTAAAGAAAGAAAGATTTGTGGAAGGAACAGTATTAGAAAATAAACTAAACTTTAAGAAAGGTAAAGCATACAACACAGGGGAGCTGAGTGTTAGTTTTTTGAAGCAACTGACCATTGAGAGGTCTCTTTCCTTTTTATTTTAAAGGTAAGAAGGCAGATGTCTAAAGTTGGATACCTGTTTCTGCTCTTCTTCTGGTCCTCTGATGAAAGATTTATTAAGTACTTTGTTTTAGTACAAACTAGTACTTTGTTCTGGTTTTTATTTGGTTTTTTTGGGGGGGTAAAGTGTGTAGATAATACAGAACTGGAACTGGTTTTGGCATATATATGACTACTTACCTGTGTCCTGTTGAAGTTAAGCTCAAGGGAAGATCTCAAGTTGAGAAGGCCAGTGTGAGTCCCACACCAGCTAAATGTTTTACAGGCCTGTTTTAACCACATTCAGCAAAGTGAGGTAATGTCATAATGTAGAATAGTGTAGCAATTTACCTAAAAGAACATTTGGTAAATTCTAAGAGGCTTTGGTGCCACAGTGAAGGACAAATGGACAAGTTACTGTTTAAGTGGCATTGGACAATTCACACAGATTTCCACACCAAAAACTAATTCACCCCACAACTTGCAAAATTACTTTGAAGGCATTGGTTCCATCAGAAAGCACAGCTACAACAGCAGTGCACAAATGTAATGATGCTTTATAAATGGCAGAACTGTTGAAAACTCACTCTTAAGGCAAGGGATGGGGGACTGGGCAGCAGTTATTCAGTGTATCAAGAGTAAGACCAAATGACACAGGCTATAAGGTTCAGGCATAAAGAGTGCAGAAGGAAATAGCTGGGTTAAAAAAGACAAAAGCAACAGCCCATGTGTATGGTAAATCTCATTGGAATCAGCAAGGTGGCACAGAGCCAACAGCAGGACTAAGAATGCTCTGGATACGTGCATCTGATCTGGACAGGTTGTGATTCCAGATGGCCAAAAGACAAATCACATCCAGTTTCAACATTTTAAATGTTTAATTTTATTTAAAAGTCCTAATGGAGCTTTTCTGAGCAGGAAATGGCATGATCACTGCTATGCACAGCTCCAGGTGGGAATGAGTGCATTATTGTCATTTTTATTTTGAGCGAAGTCCTCCTGGTGTGGAGCAGCTGCACGGTCCCTAGGCATCCTGAAAGGTGGCACTCCAGCAGGATGTCTGGAAGCACGGCTGGCATGTCCCAGAAGGGGCTGCTCAAACCAGTTCTGCACAGACGGCTGGGAAAGTGCGAGTTCCCCTGTTGGTCACTGCGTTCAGAGCGCCAGCTTGGACGCCAGTCTGTCAGAATTTAAACTGCCTTCACAAACGGCATGAACTTTATACATGAGAGGAGTAGGCAGCCTACAAGGGACCCAGCAGGGATGCTTTCCAAAATGATCTAAGGCATTGGAAAAAAAATAAAAGTAAAAAAGGTTTTTATTGCTAACATGAAGTACAGTTTGAAAATGCAAAATATAAAAATTTCATCATTGGATAAGTTTTCTAAAAGCAACTTCCTACCATTCACAGAGGCATGACCGAGAGTGTAGCAGATATTTAAATTAGTATCATGATATTAAAAAACCTTAGGGATTTCTTAAAGGGAAAAAGTTATTGAGAAAAACTTATTTGGACTTTGTTCCATACCTTCCTAAATTCTTTAATCATATTCTTCTTCCTGCTAATTAAAGGCCAGTATACTGCAGCTTAATAACTGTCCACGATTCACTGAGAAAGAGAATGAGCTGTCTTATTCTACATAAAATCATCCATGAACCTCCATCCCATCATCATTTATTTTTAGAAGTAGGCTTGACAGCTCCTCTTCTGGGCCTTGCTGGCAACATTTTATATTTTGCCCCTCTGTGCATTGAACCTTGGACAACACGAGCACAGAGGATGCGAAGCACAGGACATCAGGGCAAAAAAAGGCTTAGAGTCCAAACTATTAAACCTCACCAACTGGCCATGTGTGCCCAAGGAGATTTCTAGAATTATCTTTAATTAGTGGTAACAATACTGTTGTCAGAAAGAAGAGATGGATATGAGTTTTGAAGCCCTTAGCCCCAGATGTGCTTTGCAGCTGACAGGTAGAGCACAAAACAATTTCTTCAAAAGCCAATAGTTGCCTGTGGAAGGGCTTTGACTTTTCTCTTCATGAAAGCTTGGGAGTTTTAAGGCAGCAGGGAATACAGGCTTCAGCTTTTTGTAGAGGTTTGCTTTAGTGGTTTTATCAGTCTCTAACTTAAGCAGGAGATGTCAGAAGGTTACTAGGTCAGAGGAAGAACATTGCTCTTACATATAATCACAGTATCTCTGTCTGCCTGTGACATAACATTATAGACCTTTTTTTATCTAAGCTAGTCATTGGTAGTTCATTAAATAAAACCAAACTATTCACACCACAGGTTAGAATATTCACTGCCAATGCTGCATAAATACAAACCCACAGGACTGCTTTGAGTACATGGATCAACTATTCAGTCATATCTGCTAAACAGCTGTGAAGTAACAACAGTGATTTGCCTGCATCCCCTCAGTTACTTAAGCATAAGCCATGAAAGTCTTACTAGAAGCTCTTTTGCAACAAGTCAACCTCTAAATTAGCTTGTAGATCCATGAGACCCAAAGCTTTGTTTATATTAGAACTGCCAGAGAGGTTGTAATTTGCTGTTCTTTTTAGTTATGAATACCATGGATTGCAAGACTAAGTAGAACAACACTGAACAATAAATGAAATTAGGGAACAGTTAACATCGATCGGTTCATGTCTGTTGCCAAGGGCAATCTTGGTGAGCCTAATTTTAAATTCTATTGAACAAATTAATGTGTAATTTCCTTATCACAAACAGTGTCTGATCAGAAGAAGCTTCAAGAGGTAAGGATTGCTAATGGATTATGAAATTGGATCCCAGCCATGGCAATGAGCCTGGAGCTTTGCATCACCATTAATGGATGGTCTATAAGTACAGTGTGAAGAGATAGCGCATTGGTCAAAGACAATTCTTCATGCTGGGTTTTTTCATCAATGTTTCTTGTCTTTAGAGCATCTCAGCCTTCTTTCAAGACCTTTTTTAAAATGGCGTCAGGATTATTTATTTTCTTTACCTCTGTTTTTTTTTTTTATTTTATTCCCTTGCACTCTTCATCCCTTGGTTTATTTTTAAAGGCACCTAAAATAAATTTGAAGAATTTTATGAATCATCTGTGTCAGCTTCTGTAGCAGCAGCAAACACAACTACAATTTTTGTGTGACCAGACAAGCATTTGGGTAGGTTTGTGTTCAGGCATGCACACAAAGCTACCCAAATGCTGAACCACCTTATTGCAGCTTATTTGTGATTTAGTGAAGGAAATAGAGCAAAAAGATAAAAAGAGAAGATGCTATTGATTACAGCCTCTTGGTACAAAATCAAAACCACCTCTTCATCTTTTTTTTTTTTTTTTTTTAAATTTTAAATATGGGACAGAAAAACAATTTTACCAGAAATGCACCTTAAACTGCATGTTGTTATTTTTGTAGTCTATTTGGTTGAACTTGTTTTATAACTGAAAATTATTTTTGTTCTACTGGCCTGAAGGGCTTTAAAATGTCATATGGAAGTTGGACTTTTCATAAACCCTTCAAAATAGTCAATTACATGTAACATAATTTCTTCAAAGAATCTAATAAACAGGAATGACTTCCACATTTTTTTTAGCAGTGTGGTTTTACAAGCACATTTTCACAGTATCACCATAAATGTTTTTCTTACTAAGAAAAGTTAGAGCAATTTTCTTCTGGTTCTGGAGATGTTTGTTGGTTTGTTTCTTTTGTGAGGGCAAAATGCCTTTCCAAATTTCTCAACACAAGCTTAGCAATGGCAGAAGTTTCAGCTCCAATAGAATCCAAACAGAATTATTTGATAAACTGGATACACAAACCCACCTACAAAAAGCAAACTGGAAGGACAAATGGCAATTTTGAAAGAAGCAATCGTGGACAGTTATTAAGCTGCAATATATTGGTCTTTAATTTAACAAATTGACTCACATAAATCCCTATAAGCAGCATATATCACACGCATAACTGTAGGATGAAGGAAAAAAAGGAGAGAGAATACACATGCACAAATGTGAATGTTGACGGCTGAGGAGGGAAAGAGTTGTAGAGCACAGAAATGGCTTTGATGCACAATGCAATGATTTGCTTTGATTTTCCTTGTGCTGTAGGTTTTCCCTGCTCACACTGTAGAACTTGTTCAAGTATCAATATATCTGTTTTGTATTGAGAAGATGACCCTATCAGCCAAGCGGGATTCACAGTTCTTACTGAGAAATTAATTTTTGACTTCTCCAGAGAAGGTAGCTTTTGTGATAACATTTTGTTGTGGTGTTATTTTACAAATGCTACATATAATTTAAAATTGACCAAATATCTTCTTTACCACTGGTAAATGCTCACTGCCGTCCATCAGTATCAAAGGTGTTTTATATATGGTCATAACTGAGAAGCTGAGCAGTATTCTTTGTTAGTAATTCTAAATAACCATATTTTTGATATATTCTTTAAACATATCCCAGAGAGGTATATTGTGTTTAAATAGCATGTGAGATCTGTTCTGTGCAGAAAGGAAAAGTATACAAATGAGCCTTCATTCAGATAAAAGCAATCTTGAAAATTTTCTTACCTGAAAATTATGCCTTCTCAATCCTTCTATCCTCTACAAGTTTAATTTTTCATTGGCTATTATTTCCAGTAATTATTCCTTCAGCTTTCTTTCTAGGACCTTTTTTTTTTTCTGATATCTCAACATCCAGCTTTGCCAAAAGTTTTGCTTCCTTTATAAACTATTCATTTCTATATATTCTCTCTAAAGTCCTGGTTGTTCACAATTAATCAAAATTAAATTTCTGGTGATGCATTCTTTGGTTGATTACAGATTAACATCATTTGGTTCAAGTTAAAGAATCCAAAATGATAGAAGAGAAAACCCCCCACATAGCTAATATGGAAGGATGATGTCCTGTTGAAAGCAAATATCTCATATTTGGAGTAACTGAAGGTCCCTGAGGCAGAACAGCACAATTCTGCATGGAACAAACTCCTTGAGGCAGTGGAAAGTAACCTAAAACAATTTGTGTAGACATTTGCTAAGCATCAAGGTTCAAATTCATAGTTTCCTAGAATTTCTAAAATAATCCATCTCTAGTTGTTCAATAAACAACTCCCGAATTCACTTAAAAAATTTTGTCTTCACAGAATCGCAGAATAAGCTGAGTTGGAAGGGACCTACAAGGATCATCAAGTCTACCTCCTGGCCATTCAAAAAATGACCCCCAAGAGTCACCCAAGAGCATTGTCCAAATGCTTCTTGAACTCTATTAAACTGGTGTCCAAATCCTTTTTGAACTCCCTGGGGAGCCTGTTCCAGAGCCCAGCCACCCTCTGGGTGAAGAACCGCCCTCTAATATCCAGCCTAAACCTAACCTGACACAACTGCAGGCCATTCTCTCAGGTCCTGTCCCTGGTCACCACAGAGATCAGTGCCCATCCATTCTCCTCCCCTCTCAAGTGCAGTGAGGTCTGCCCTCAATCTCCTCCAGGCTGAACAGACCAAGTGACCTCCGCTGCTCCTCACACAGCTTCCACTCAAGGCCCTCCACCATCTTTGTTGTCTTCCTTTGAACACTCTTTAATAATTTAATTACTTTTGTATATTGTGGCACCCAAAACTGCCCTCAGCACTCGAAGTGAGGCCATCCCAGTGCAGGGCAGAGCAGGAGAATCCCTCCCTTGCTGATGCTGGGCCTGATGCCCCCCAGGGCACAAGTGGCCTCCCCTGGCTGCCAAGGCACTGCTGGCTCATACCAAGTTTGCCACCAACCAGGACCCCATCTCCCTTTCCATGCCACTGCTTTCCAGAATCTCATTCCTCAGTCTGTCCATATGTCCAGGGTTGCCCCATCCCAGGTGCAGAATCAAATCCATTTTCCCTTGTTCAACTTCTTCTGGTTGGTGATTGCCCAGCCCTCTAATTTGTCTCTCTGCAGGGCATTCCTGCCTTCATGGGAGTCAATAGCTTTTCCCAGTTTTGTATCATCTGCAAACTTCCTTGGTGTCCCTTCCAGTCCTGCATTGAAATCATTTACGAAGATTTTGAAGAGGACAGGGCCAAAGATGGAGCCCTGTGGAACCCCACTAGTGACAGGTCACCAGTCTGATGTCACCCCATTCACTTTAAGCCTTTGTGACCAACCCATGATCCAGTTGCTCACCCACCCCATGATGTCTTTATTCAGCAGTGTGCTGGACATTTTGTCTGGAAGGATGCTGTGGGAGACAGTGCCAACAGATTTGCTGAAATCCAGAAACATTACATGAACTGGTTTCCCTTGATCAACTAGGTGAGTTTTTTTTTATTGCCATAAAACAAAATCAGACTTGATAACCAGGACCTTCCTCTCATGAAGCTCTGCTGGCTATGACCAGTTACTATGTTGACTGGATAAGGGAAATATTAAAGTCTTAACAAAACCTAGAAAAAAGTTCGAACTCGGACAAAATGCAAACTTACCTGGAGCAACCAGTAGTCAGAATACAAAAGACAGAAAAATAATTTGAGCTAATGAACTGTTTTTCTACTGTTCCTGCCAAACTAAATGCAACTTGATATTTTACAACTGACACAAACACAGCAATTACAATTGTTCTCCCTGCATAAGAATTCAAATTGAAATTGATTATGGATTCCTGAAATTCTTCTAACAAATTTGCACACAACATTTCACAACAGTTTGGGAAAAATGGAATACAAATGTATCATTCTTTGCTCCACTAGTACTTAGAAAAAATGTGGTGGGCAAAATTATTAGATCTACTATATGTATTTGTGGAATTTAGTAGTGCACAGATTTCTTATTTCTCTCCACAATAACAGCCTTTGCTGTTGTGTTGGAGTATGAGATGCTCTGATGAACTTGGCAACTTTGCTTGCACAAATGTTTATGTAGAACATGTTTATGTATCACAGGGCCACTAATCACAGGTAACAACTTCTACATGTAACCTTACTGAAGTGTTAATACTCAAAATATAACATTCCCAAGTCTATGCTTAGGAAACTCTACATAGCAAAGCTATTTCTCAACATCTGTCATGAGTTTACTGGTTAATTTAAAACAAAAGGAAATAAATGCTGTTTATGCATAATGGATCAGTTTGGAACCAACAACTTGCCACCTGTCCTGTACAAACAGGTCTCAGTAATCTAAACCACCTTAATGGTACATTGAGACTATCAAAGAAAAAAAAAAAAAGACGCTTAAGGGCTAGTTCCTCAGAGGGACAGCATTATAAAGACCTGAAGTTTCCACAAATTGCTAGCTTAAATTTTCCATACAATTGAAACAATTAAGTATTAATAATGGGACATACAGATGCCACAACATAACATCTGTACATGCTACATGCTGCTACTTACAGTAATTAATTGAAAATGCTGAGGACAGTGGCGGGACTAAAACTTATAATTTGCCAGGAACAGAGCAAAAAAAAGTGCTCTAGCTGCTAACTCAACCACCAGAAATTGCAGTCCATCCTTGGATTGTGGTGTTTTAACAGACATCCAAAGAAAACAGTAGAATTGTTCCTGTGAGCATTCCTGTAGTATGTTGGATGCCCAACTCAGCATCTTCTTCATCGGCCTAACCTGGTATGTGGTCATGTCCACCACTTCCCCATATTGCTCAGTCTCAAGTTATTTTGAGATGATACACCCAGAAAGCTTCTCTTTAGAGAAAATGCTTCAGCACTTCAGTTATTCTCAAGAATTGCAACCCACATCTGCTGTTAGCCTTTGCAGTGTTCCCCACTGGCCTTTTAAACTGCAAAACCATAAGATATTTCTGAACAATGAAACTATAGTGACAGAGTGTGCAGGTGAAATGGTTTGAATCATTACACACAGGACATAAAGTAATTACCTGAGTAGCACCACCATTAGCTTGGTATATGCCCAGCATTGTAAGGCTGGAAAGTTAATTTTGACAGTTTAAGATTACCCAGCAATTGACCAGAGATGTTGATAATTTCAGCAGAATGGTTGCAGATTAAAGTACTTTGAGAAATAAAATATTAGAACCTTTGGGTCTTATGAACTTGTCAAAATATACTCATTGAGGGACTTTAACTGGTTGGCCAGCACTCCTCTTCTAGGACCCAGGCAGAAGAGTGACCAGAAGTCTACGATTCCACCCATCACTACAAGAACCCTCCTATTTTGGTTGAAAAGAAGATATATACTGTAGTCCCTTGCAAAATGGCAATTATTTTCATTTTATGCTATTTCTAATCTCTAGGAATACTGTCTGAACATTACAAAAGAAATAATCAGAGATGGAAAAAGTCTTGCTGTGTGCTCTCCAAATATGGAAAACATAACTGAGAAACATAAAACATAAAACATACTAAGCAATTATTAATTTGCTGGTTTTGGCCAGTTTCTTCTGTCATTTTCAGGGTCTTGACAGTATGAATCCCATTCCTGGAGAACAATTGCTCATTATTTTCCTTTATTTTACACCTGATTCCCATACATCTACAGAGCAATGCAGTTCCTCTAATATTGTCTTTTGATGTGTATAATAGTTAATGTGTTCTCAAATAGAAACACAGGTGCATTAACCAAGGAGTTTACAAATGCTTTTAATTATGAGAACTGGATGCAGAGCACTCAACAACTGTGACCTTTGGTTCAGGCTCTGAGAATCTCATTACAATAGAAATGTTCCAGCAGCAGCAGCAAACAAGGGTCAGCTTTGTGAAAGATACCTATCAGAAGCTGCTGTCAACAAGTCAAGGCAGAATTAAGTACAGCAGCTGGAGTTTTAGGGTTGGTCTGACCTTGTACTCCTATCTGCATGGTCACAGGATAAAAAAAGTTGGAAATACCAGCATTAAATGATCAGGTGCTTCCCTCTAAGCCAGATAGTCCTCTATGCAAACAGGAATAAAATGTGTTATTTACTAAGGTTTCACTAACATTTAATTGGAAGAAAATTCAAACTATACCTTCATAATGAGGTTAATTTTAAGTTCATATATATATGCCATGATCAAAATTTACATCTCATAATCTTCTCTAAGTTTAATTTTAGATTGGTTGTATTTTTAGTATGTATCAGGCAGTTCTTGACAGAAGGTGCCATGATGGAGGTGGACATTCAAAGATTGTTTATTATGAAGTGTTCACTTTATTGGATAGAAAAGCTTTATAGTTTGCTGGCAGTGAGGTTCTAATGGAACTAAACCTTCTGGAAGATATGGAAATACAGCAACACAAGCTTAATGGAGTAAATTCTAATATTTTTAGCTTGAGATAAATCTGGCTGAAGTCTGGGAAAAAATGAGACAATCCTCCAGAAGGTCAGACATTTGTAACATCATTATTTGACATAGATCTGAATGCAAAAGGGCTACTCCCTCAGGAGAACAAGAGCTCTTGGTTCCAGTTTGTCCTAGGATGGGACAATTGCCAGCAGATGCCTTCCTGGCAGCTGTTGTACCGTGCTGGTTCTTATGAGCCTGATGGTTTCAGTGCAAGCAGCGTGCTGGAAATGGAGAGCTTGGGCTTATGAGCACCAAAGCTTCCAGTGCTCAGTAAGGTCTGAGCATGTTTACAAACTCCAGGGTATTGCAGGCTGCTTCCCTGCAGACACCTGAATCCCGCTCTCCTCAGCTCCTGGGTGAGCTCCTGAGGTGTGGGGGCAACCAGCAGCCAGTGGGGCTCACAGACATGGAACAGGTACAGCACTTGCTGTGCAACTTGGTGTGCACCCTGGAAGGAATTCCAGGGAATTCCTTCTTCTTTTGAAGCTCTGACTTCATGCTTAGCCCTGAACAACATTTATTTAACCTCTATATGGCTCAATTTCTCTGACTGTAGTATGACTACACAATAATACTTCCCCAGCTTTAAAGACTATTGTTCATACAAATCTCTGGAGCATGTGGAAAATTGTTGTTGTTGTTGTTGTTGTTGTTGTTGTTGTTGTTGTTGTTCAGATTTGGAAATCCAATGGCCCCCTCATCTGTGTTATCTTTTGTGGACATATGTATTCTATTTTACCTGTGTCCTGAAGCAGCGCTGTCATTCCATGATGATTGCTTAAACAATCATTTCTTTATTTTAAATTTATATATCTGTAAACTCATATAGTTTACTGATGCTTGAAATACTACCTTGATTTCTGTTCTTATATCATACATAACATTTTTTTTGCTAATTCATACATCATTGTCAATAAATGCATTTGACATACATTACCCTGATGCATTTTAAAAAGACATTACATAGAAACATAGTCCAAGACCTGTATTTGACAAAGCAGAAGCACACAGAAACTAACTTTAAGGGATTTCAAGTTCTTTCCATTCTATGGAACAAAAAGAGTAAGGAGGATGCCACACATTGATACAAAGATGTTTAGCACTCAAAATCTGAGTCCTTGAATAGGAATGGGGTTTAGATCAGAAGATTGCATGCTGACTTTTGCAACAGTATTACAAACTTCCCACCTGAAATTCATTGAAAATAGATAAGTATTAAAATCATAGCAAGTATCTTGAGGATTATAAAGCTAAGATGCTGATACCTTTTTTTTTACACGTCTGTCACCAAATTTACATGCAGCAGTGTCAGTGCTAGGCGGACAGTCTTTCATACTCTTAGGAAGAATTCAGTCCCTAAACCCTTAATCAAGATTTTTTTTTTTTTAATAGGATGAGATAAGCTGCACCCAACTCATTCAATACATTAATAACATACACTACAATGTAAATTACACATCAGTAGATATTTGCTTAGGTTTCTCACCAAAACACAATCTGTATAATCATAGACCATTTCATGAGTTCTTTCATTTCATTCCTCATTGATGTAAATAATTTTGCCACAGTGTTTTGAAAAAGTGGCCTAGACTTTTGTACCCGCTATGTTTGCTCTCTCTTGGTACATAACTAAAGCTTTATGTATCTCTCTATATATGAAATAATCTGAACTTTTGAGTATTCTGTGCTTCATTTATGCATAAAAAGCAACCAAAAGACAGTGATAGTGAATCCGTGGTCACTTTTCATCATGGTATAAGGTTAGCTGATGGGTCTAAAGGTTCTGTATGAGGATCACTCTTTAATATGTTTACAATGAGCTACAAACTGCAGAGTAACAAGTTTAAAAAAATGTGTGAATAACCTAAACCATAGTCGCCTTTGGTTAAATCTGGAGAACCAGAACATAAAAAGGACTGAATCAAGTTACAAAAATCGCCAATACAATATAACAAAACATCCCTGCTGATATCTGGAAATCCACTTGAAGAAAATATAGTGTTGTAAATAATGTTACATATATGATCTTGTCATTAAAAATGGGTTAAGCAGTATTCTGTGTTACTGATCCATAATGCAAAAATAAAGACTGCTCAAATGTCTCTTCGCAGAGGGAGAAAGGAAAATTTATGGGCTGCTTACTATGAACTTTCACTCCATGTACAGCTGTTCTGAAAGGAAGCAAATAAGTTCCTGAAGTACATAAAAAATGGGATGGTAAGTAACACAGAAAATGTCTTTTCTATTGTCACTGATACTTCTTGCTTTAGACTGGTATCTTATCAGAGAAAACATACTGCAAAAATAGACAGATTGAGTGAAGATAGATAAAAGCAAGTTATTGGTATGGGAAAAAAATCTCTACTTCAAAGACTAAAAAATTATTATGCTAAAAGATTAAAGGGAAGCATGATAAAAGTGAATTAAATAAGATTGAACTGAGAAAGTAGACTTTACAGGAAATCACCTATCAACACACTGAAAATAAGTATTTCTAATCAATAAACATTATTTCTACCTGACTTGTGATTGAATAAGGGAAGCTGTTTCCAGAGCATGGCTTTGACTGAGGAGATTGAGAAAGCTTGAAAGTGTTTGGATGAACAGGTGATGAATGGCACAGTAATAGCACTTGTACCTGTTCACTCTCACATTTCAGGCTTCCTTTTTTCTATGATATCTGAGGTTTGATTCAGTCACCTGGGTCTAAGCATCCATATACCCTTAGTGCAATTTGAGATCCTGCAGGATATGCTATGTCATATTGACCATGGGATAATGACTTGGTTAGTGTGGAGTCTCAGATGACTCTAGACACTCTGAACATTTACCGACCTTAAAATTTGTCACTGTCAAAGGAAAGTATGATCTACAGCAGCCACAGGTCTACTGTAGTGTGAAAAATCACAAGTTTCTACATAGTATTTCCACAAGAATGAACAACAACTTCGTGAAGAAAAAATATTCTTCACCAAATGAACACCAAATAGAAAATGGCCGAAAACCAAGATGTAGTCAAAACATTATTTTCAGCAATATACTCAACAGAGAACCCAGATTCTGCAAGACAATCTCCAAAGGAACAGGAAGATAGAAATTGTTCAGTTCTCCCCTTGGTCTCCTCTATCCACCTTACAGTAGGTCATGCAGCTGTGAAGGGTAGTGACAAACTGACTGCCTGCTGGCTTGCAGGTGTATAAGATTACACCAGGTACCTGAGAATTATTTTTCTGAATATACTTCTAGGAAAAGCTATTCTGTTCAGGCCTGAGGGGGCATATTCTGCTCACTTCAAACCATTTTCTTTATGGATAAATTTATTCCTTAATTTCTGTTTAACTACTATAAGCCTGTAAGGACCAGTTTGTCTTATTTTCCAATAAAGGTGATGCTGAAAAAGAAGGGAATATAAAATATTGCTTTACCTCAGTATGGAAATCTGATTTCTGCCAAACAGATGAAGAAAGTGTTAAACTTATTTAGAACATAAGCATACTATCAGGAACATAAACACACTGCTTCAGGAAAGTTACATTTTTATGTATAAACAAAGACTGTTTTTATTTGAAGGAAATATCTTATTAACTTATTCATTTAATTAAAAACTCAAGAGACCCTACATCCTAACAAGTGCAAACAGTGACATTCATCATAAAAAATGGAAATATTTGAAATTTGCAAGAACGTAAACAGATTTCCTTTAAATTGGTAAGTTTTTTTTCCAAACCTTCTGTCATGTATAGGAGGTTTAATGGCCATGTTACCTGAAAATGAACATCTATAACGAGGAAACAGACAACTTGTGTAGCGTCTGTTCTGAGGTAATTTTCTATCCCATTGTCATTAAGTAGAAGATGAATCCTTTAATTATACTTTAAAATTCAGTCATGCTGTTATCCCACTAGTTAATTCAATTAAAATGAACCCTTGTTAATTCAATCAAAAGGAATCAAACCAACTCTTGAACTGTGTTTCTTCCTTGTGTTTTTCTTTTGGAGGAGGTCTGAGGGGATAAAGGGAAGAAGGATGAACTAACACCAGAGTGCTTGTCCCTGGACCCTGACAAAACAAACCTTACACCCTTTCATGCATATAGAGCAGCTCCCTGTAGGAAGGGACACTTTTTCTCAATTTCACTATTTCAGTAGCTTTTCCACATGCTCAGAGTTTTGTCTGTCCCTTTGTTCATGTGCAAGCAATAAAGATATCATCAAATTATTAGATATGAGGTTAAAAGTGGTGATGGGAATGGGGAATGATTTATTTTATATGACGTGCATTTTTGTTTATGCATTCATGAAGGCCATGTCTGCAAGATCTGTAATGCCAGCTTGCACACACTGCACAAATATGAATAAATGAATAATTGTTTTGATAATATTAAACAGCATGTGTGATGTAGCAGAGCAACATCTGTTATTAACGGTATAAACAAAAGGAGTTTTTTACTGATTGTGTGTCACTCTGCATACGAGAACAATGTAATAGACCCAATTTGGTAACTCGTTGCAGACAGCAGGAGGGATTGTGTAGGCCTGCTGTGAAAAACAGGACAAGATTAGAGCAACAGTTCTTTCCAATATGGAAAGCAAAAAAGCTCTATAAAAGTGCTAGAGGAGGAAAGAATAAAAGGTATACAGAATTGCTTGAGCTCATAGAAACCATTTCTCTTTTTGAATGCTACCATGTTCCCTTTACTTTTTCCTGTGTCCTGCAGTGAGTTGAATAGCAGTAGCTAAGTAACCTGGATTTCAGAGGCATCTGTCATTGTTAAATATTTTTAGGCACCACCTAAGACAATAACCATATAGTTATGATATCCTTTCTGATACCAGAAACCAGGAAGGATAAAAACAAGTTTTCCTGTTCTAAATGTATTAATAAATCTTGATTCAAAGAATGATAATGTGCACTGAGGATTACACAAAAATGCAAAATGTAGTTTTGGCTATATAGTTGAGCAGAAATAGTATCTCACTGCTGCTTAGAGAATGGTGTGACTAAATACAACCACCACTTCCTCATTGAGGCAGTTTTCTGATCACAAAATGAACTTTTTCAAGAAAATAAGCCAAGAGAAAAGACACTTCTAAGGTTACATTTCTATTGTTTAAGATCTGTGAGCCACTTTTCTCTGGGGAGAAATGAACACAAGAGTAAATACAAGGGAAGTCAATGGAATACACAGATGAAGTTGCCTGTTCTGGATGCTGCTTGCTGTATAATGAACTATATTGTCAAATTGGACCTTCTGTCCATCCTCCAAAATGATTTTTAAATCAGTATGTCACAGTGTCTGTCTGGATATTTCCTCACTGGTTTTACTGCATATCACTCTTTAGCAACTACTTTAGTTTGGTTATTTATTTCCAGCTATTTTTTGGAAGCCCCCAGGTGTCTCTGAAATTAATCCTGTTCTGAATCCTTACCTGAGCTCCTCACTCAGCACCACCCAGCTGCAGTATTTTTACCTGACTTATCTACTGCTACCTCATCACTTGATCTCTATGTCTATCATATATTTAAAACCATGCACAAAATTAAATCTCCCTTCTTAGCTAAACATATCAAATGGCTGCCCTTCAATATCTTTCTGAAAAATTGGAGTGGAACATCAAAACACAAGCAGCAAAGTACTTAGGAGAAAGAGTAGCACAAGCTATGTAAAAATGGGGGACTTCCCCCCGTCTGCCATGGCCAGCATTGACTCACTCCATTTCTTGCAGAGGACAGCAAGAGTTCTGCTCCTTTCATCCCACCTCCTGATGGTATGGACTCATCCTGAGCTTGACTTCTTTAGAATGCAATCATGAAGAGGTTTCAGTTGCACAGTGTGTCTGAGACAACAAGTAAATGCTTATGTTCTCTGACTTGTAAAATTCTTTGCTTTCATTCAAATATTTAGTTGTTTGGGTTTTTCTAACATGCATAGAAATGTAAATGCCTCTTTCAATTATTTCATGTATAACAGAAACTTGGAAATTTTTTTATATTTTCACTTCTGAACAAGGCAAAAAAAATTGCATTCCATGCCCATCATTTGTCTTTTCACTTCACTTTTGAATTATTGTGTACAAAACGGAGAAGATCATTCTGAGCTCATGACATCACTGTAAATATAAGCAAGCTTTTCTAGTGAACATTCTGAGAGTTGTAGCAAACTGACAAGTGTGAGTTTTGCATGAGTATGAATATGAATGCTTCCTTTTATTTCTTCTTGATGAGCCAGAGTGGTTTCTAGACAAAGGTATAGGACATTTTCCTTAATATTCCACTATGGTAAACATAATCAGTAAAAGATATAGCAACCCCAGAGAGGGGTACCTTCAATAAATATCAGGTAATATTTTACCTGAATCAGCAGTGAATCTTAGCAATCTTCCTAGAGCAGACATAATAAATATTTTCATCTACTGCTTAATCCAGCATTCAGTACATAAGTGACAGGTCAAACAGAAAGCATACAGCTTGCAGGACTGGGACAGCAATCTCATTCTTGAAGTAAATCCAAAAGAATTTGAAAGAATAGTGGGGGTGAAAGAGGGATGTTTGTAATTTTGTAAGCAATTAAAACCTGTTTCTACCTGATGCCAAAATGACAAAGTAATAAATCTTATACTGTTGATCAGAATTAAGCTAGCATGTATAATGGGAGGATTTTTAAATTATCACAACAGGTTTTCATTGTAGTCTTGCCTACTCATTGTTAATACACCTTCTCTCTCAATGTTTCAGTATTAGAAATAATACCCTGTACTCCATCCATTCCACAACAAATAAAAACTAAAACACCATAGAGAGATCCTAAAATCCCCACAGATACCAAGGAGAAAACTTCTTTGGAACAACAGAAAAAATGGAAAATCTGACCACTAGCTTTTCAGAAGTTCATTCACACCCTTCAAAGCAGAGTTTTAATATGTCTTCTATGGACCTGAGAGAAAATAGACCAAGACCAATGATAGCAGACATAAATTTTGTGGAAGGTAAAAACCAAAATGACAATCTGCTCTCTGCTTTATTCATCAGGGTGCCAGACAATCAGTGTTGCTAAAAAGGTGGTCTTCCTATAAAGTGGAATCTTAATTTCTGAGAAAGGCAATACAATCCCAGTGAACATTCTCCTCTCCTGGCATTAAGGAGAAACATAAGATATCCCCTGATACATCTATTTCTGAGTCATTAAATGTCTTTTCAGGACATAGAATCAAAGCATGACCTCTTTACAGCTACCATAGAAAAGAAGGCATTTTAACATCTGAGATAAGTGACGCAAAATATTTTCATTAGGATGTGTCATAAAGCTGGGGACAGTTCAATGCTATAATACTGATATATCCTAATCTATAAATTGATCCTTAAGAATTATTTTCTAAACTGTTGGTGAAGACAACTATGCAACACTATAGTCACACAATTGGTACAAAGTAATATAGCTTCAGAAAGGAGTCACAGTCCACACTTTCTAGTCTGAATAATATTAAAAGAAAGGAATAAATAAATAGAATATGACTTATGAAATCACACAAACAAAAACTACCTCAGAAAGCACCTTCAAGGTCCAATATCTAGAAAGAGAATTTTTTCAGATAAAGCACCAAATGCAAAAATCAAACACAATTATTTTCATGCAGGTTTTGAGAAATACATTTGGCCAACTATTGCATAAAAAAATTTACAGCATTTTAAGTGACATAAATGTCTGTGACTTGATTTGCATAAAAGAGAAGGAAACCAAGAGTTGTTATGGCAGCAAAGAGCAGGAACACGGTTGCAAATCTTTCTTCCATCCTATGTTAATTAAATTTACCACAGTGTGTGAAGTAGCTCTCAGCAAACTTGTATTTTAAAATTCTTGAGTGTAATTGAAAAGCTCACTGCAAAGAATGCAAACGGCTGCTGGACAGATCAAAGAGCAGATGAAGAGTTATTTAGCAGGTTTGCTAATGGAAAGATAATGGCTTTTATGAAGATGATGGAACAAAAATAAAGCAGCAGACCTGAGGATAAATTAAAAGATGGAAAGAGGCCTTGTAAAATGAAGCAGTAACACAAATCCATTAGCTGTAAACACTGGGTAATATTAATCCTGTAAATGGTACTCCATGTCCATTTTGTACATCATCTTGGGTGAAAGGTGGTAACTTGTAGCAGAAAATAGGTGCTCTTTTATTTTAATGGTCTTGAATAAGGCTGCTTGGCATATTGACAGCTGTGCTTAGTAGCAGCTGGTAGCTAGGCAAAGTTGTTTAATGTTTATAACAATGAATAATAGATTTGTATGGTTTAGAACTAAAAGCTTTTTTTTAATAAGTATCTAGAATAAATATTCTAAAATGTTGGAAAAATATTAATTCAAAGGTAATTTTCTATAAAAATGAAGATTTATTGAAAAAAAAGACAGAAAAAGGATGAAGGCAATTTTCCACACCACACACTCAGATTCCTTAATCAAATGCTCACTAAGAGCCATAAAGTAAAGTTTAAAAAAGTAAAGAAAAATAAATATTTTTTATTTATATTAGTTATATTAAATTAGGGAAATACAAAGGAAGAGGATATGAGGCTTGATCTGGCTCCCAGATGTTTTCAGTAAGAACTGGTCTGAATCAACAGTTTGTTAAAAACCTATTAAACCTTATTGAAGGCAGTGGAGTCCATTACTTTACTATGAAAAGTACTTTATTATGAAATGTTATAGGGTCAGGTTTTTGTTCTGCAATCATTTAAAAGAATCATGAGAAATTAACCTTCCTTCCTTCCCTTCCCTTCCCTCCACTATTTGATGGACACATGAGCGCACTAGGTGTTTAAAGGTAGGAAGAGAGAGATAATCAACTGTTCTGATATATTTTTAATACATTAATTTATTACATCAATATAATTTCATGGTGTGTGAAGTTATTACAACATCATTTAAAAAAATAATAGCTTTTTCAACCGAAACCTTATTACTAATGGTTCAGAGGTGGACTTAAAAGTTTTAATGCATCATTTGACTTGAGTTCAGTCCTGTAGACAGTGCATAATCAGTTTTTAGAACCTACTGTGCTCTTTCAGTTTCTGAAATGCATATAACAGGTCACAGACTGAGTTTATTTTTATAGGCATTTACTACTCTTAGTGTCTTATTTTGTCAAAAACTTTAACTCATGAGGAAAGAAAACCCATTCATGCATTGTGTTCTGTAATGCTGAGAAGAAGCAAAAAAAAATTCTGCAAAATCTTAGAAGAGCTGTTATATATTTATTTTTGTGGAAGAGTGTTTCATCCACCTGACTCATCAAAGGTCCTGGAGCAAAAGGAACTGGGCACTGAGGAGCCACCTCTGTAAGAGAGGGGTTCAGTATTCAGTAAGATAGACATCCCGCTGGAACTGACAATATACCAGCTAACTGGTTCATTGACAGTTCCTGTTTTCTGTTTTTCAAAGGCCTTTTTAGACAGGTGCCTCTCCACAGGTTGATTTTTATGTTCATACATGGATGCTCTCAGTGGATTAACATTGCATTTGGATGATTTGCCAAACCTGTGTCTTTGGGAAGGCCAACTCTGCCAGAAAAACGTCTCTTATCATTCTTCCTAGAACCCAACCAGTAATCTAGAGAAGCACGTCTTAAAAAAATCCTGTTTTGCCCCCAAGTTTGTTCCACTGTAAGCTGCAAAGTCTGGTTTTACATTTAGAGCTCATTATACTCTGAAATGGTGTACAAAATAACTATTTCACGCTGCAAATTCAAGAAATAGAAATAGGTGAAAGTGGTTGGGTCACTTGCAATCTCCATGTCTTTTAGAGCATGTCATTGCATGAAGTCAATACTATGATGTAACATCTTGGCAATATCTTATCCAGATCTCAAAAGAAGTTCGATAAAATAAGCTCTTCTCAACATGAGAGATAGAGCAAGGTCTGGAAAAAGAAATAATGTGTTTCTCTTTAAATAAACTCTTTACTGGGAGTAGGAAAGGAAATCTCTTAAAATACTAAAATAGGTTTTCTAGTTTTAAAAGGCTATCATTATGAAATTAATTTCTAAAGATCAGAATTATTCTGCCAAAAACTAGGATTTTAAATTACTTTGAATTAAATGAAGCCTCAGCAGAGATCACCCTGTGTTTCATAAAACTGATTTTGTGGTATTTCATAACAATTTTTTCATGCTCAGACAAGTTAATAAAGAAAACTGCTTATCCAATGATGGCCAACTACAGATATCTGATGAACTATTGTAGAGCTGCCAACAGTTCCAGAGTTCTCTAAAACATCACCTGGATTTCCTATGTTCCAAACTATGACATGCAAAGGCATTGTAAGTGCTGTGGGTAATGAAGTTTCTAATTATGGCTCTGAAAATGACATCAGTCTCTAAATTTTCAATTCATGGTGGCAAAAAAAAATACAAAACAAAAAAACACAGAGTCATTTTTCCCTTTATAAAGTTAGAAAGAATGTTAAATGATAAGGCAAAAGAAAAATGCACCATTTTTCTGGAAGTAATCTCTGCTGATAGTAGTAAGTGAGAATAAATATTTTAAAATAATTATTGCAGTTTTTAATAAATATAAATACTTTTCACATATTTGTATGGACATTTCTGATGTTCAGGTATGGAATGGAGCTGAAAGGACCTGTCTTTTTTTTTTTTGTGTATTGGAAAAATTGGAAATTTATATGGTATTCTGTGATTTCCAAGTTATTTTTTTAACTAAAGAAAAATCAGGAAAAATAATGGGGAGCTGTTAAGTTTCATTTATGTCAGGAAAATATTTGATTTTCTGGAAAGTTTTTATTTTTTTTAACCAAAATAGAAAACCACATATATTAATTTCCATCATTATTGATTGACTGCATGCCAGAGAAGTTTAGTTATTAGAGAAAACATGCCTGTCAGATTGATAATTATTAAAATTATACATATATAGGTTTGTATATATATATATATATATATATATATATATACACACATATAATACATATAGTTATATAACTATATACCTCTAGATATAGATATATTATATATAGTTATTAACATAATGTGAATGTATAACAGTAGGGGGCAGATTCAGAGAGCAGAGACATTCAGAGATTGGACAGAGAGCTGACCTGCACCAGTTCACAGCCAAAGACAGCATTTCTGTTACCCAGGGACTTTACCCGGACTTGAGGGACACTTACGGTTTCACTGTCCTGTACACTTCATAAACAAGAGATAAACCTTTCCTAATACCACAGTACTTCTCAGCTTTACTGTCTGTCATTGCAGGCCCCCAGCCAGGTAATAATTAGCATTGACTCCATGATTCTCAGAAGGCTGATCAATCACTTTATTATATTAGATTTATTAAGAAACCTGTCGCCCTCACACACAGTCAAAATACAGGTAGACCCAATTGGTCCTTGAATCCAAACACCATCACCACTGGCAACTTAAGAAACCCCCCTTTGGAAACAAATCTCCATAACACATTCCAAATGTTCTGAACAACAGGTCCAGCAAGTGAAGATAAGAATTGTTTATCATTCTTTTCTCTGATCTTCTCACAGGACAATGCCTGGGAAAGTTATGTGGTGCTCTCTGTGGCCAGAGAGCTGTTGTCACAACTGTCTATGTCCAACCTGGGCTATTTTCATTTCCTAGTATTGGCACCACACCATACCTACAATAAAAAATTAGTTTATTTCAAAGACATGGCAAATCATCAGTGTAAAATGTTAAGTCATGGCCATTCTCTAACATCCTTTGAAGGGGCACAGAAATCTAAAACTTCTGACTTAATAAACTCATAGAAATTCATGTGAAGTTTAGTACTTACTAGTTAGGTAGTACTTATTCATTTGCATTCATAGTAATCAAACTCATAGAAAACATGTGAAAATATCTGGATAGGTAATAAAGAAAAAAGTAGACATTGTCTTGTCTCTCTAAGGGAAGGACATGCAGAACAACATAGTTTCCGCCCACTCAGTGGGTGGTAGCCCAAGGGCCCACCAGCATTCATGAACGTGCGATGCACATATCTCAGTGCACTGCCCCACAGTGCTCGCTCTCCTGGACCCTGCCTCTATCCCAGCAAGTCTTGGAAGAGGCTGCTCCTCTCATGGAGGGTGGTTTCCAGGGCAAGAATCCAATGGAAACAAAGGTCTATGAGTGATACCAAAACAGATCATTTTACTAAAAATATGTATATACTCTTAGATCTTCATGCTACAAGAAGCAACTTTCTAGCAAAATTTCTTTTAAGCTTTGACCACTGAAAGCTTAAGTTGCAACTGCATCAAATAGCATGGTTTTTCTAAATTCATTTAGGCTGTGTCCACTTATATTTTTCTCCATTTCTACAGGAAAATGATGGGATGTAAGTAAAATTCAGAGAAAATTAAACAGCTTCTCCGTATGAGAGATGTGGAATGTCACATTTCCAAGGGTGGACACAGAAGAATTTCAGGTATAAGGTTTCATATAGGTTTCTTGAAAGAGCTAGGAATAGCAGTCATCTTACTATGTTTTTTAATATGAAAAATTAGGTACCTAGACCAAGCCACTTGGCCAGGTCCCTCCTCTGCCATCACTGGGGAGACAGTCACTGCAGGAAAGGAATTCTTCCATTTGCTTTTCTCCATTACTTAGATAAGAGCAGTGTAGACAAGATGACAAACGGTAGATGAGCTAATCCTCTTCCTGTGGGACTAATAACAATGTGCTCTAACAATGTTGAGAAAAGTGTCCCTTGGTGAAAATCTGGAGTCACTTTTTTTTTGCCTAGGGAGCCTCTTGTCTATTCTTAATGACAGAGAACACTGTGGTTGCTGTCTATTGTCTTCCTCCTGAGTACACAGAAAGGTTATGTGCACATTACAAAGCTCCAGAAAGGAATGGATCCTCTGAAATCTGATGACTTTTATGGCATCACGTTGTTGCTGCTGCTTGCCATCTTCAGGCGCCCATTCATTTCAGATCACACAGTGCTTCTTTCCAACCTGTGTAACAAAACACAGGGATACAAAAGAAGTGTCACTAACAATAAAAATCTACAGCATCAAGAACCAGTGTTAATTTTTAATAATATTTACTATGGCCTTGGTTTGATAAATGATACCTCATTTCAGGGAAATTCTAATAAATCCTAGCACTTTTGCCAAAAACATGATTATTAAAACTGTAAAAGAAACATATTTATTCATCTGCCACCTGAATTTATCACTTTGTTTCAAATTTGAATGCACACCCAAGATTTTCATGTGTGATTTCCACAAATATTTTCTTAGTACAGAAATAGATGTGATTTTAAAGTTGAATTTTGTGTTATAAAATTTTCTTAAAATTAATTTAATGCTTTCTTTACTGGTAGCATAACTGAGGAAAAATGAAGTTATGTAAGACACAGCTCATACTGTCTAAATTATAAACAAACAACATAAAATATTTTAGACAAGTAGTAAAATAAAGTATAAGTAATAAAATAAAGTATTCCTCAGATGTATACATATTAAAAAACCGATTTGTGTAAAACAAGTCCTCAACTGATTTTATTAACTTCACACCTCTCTTTCCTTATAACTCCAGAGGACATTTGTAGAAATTTGGAATTTTTACATGGTGTGTGCATCTTATTTGGTATTTGAGCATGCAGAACTTGCATTTCCAAGTCAGCACTAATGTGCATAAAAAAAAATTGGAAGCTCACTCTAGATAAGGTGAAACATTGAGTGTCTATTTCTACTCACAGCAGAAGCCAGGTAAGGAACTGAAATTTAAAACAAAAATATTGGTCAGGTCAAACTCAGACATGCCAATTTGGGTGAGATTTAGGTGTTTAGAAGACTTAAATTACACATTTTGACTGCAATGTAAAATCACACTTATGAATTCTGTGCTTTGGACACAAGTGAGCCAGTAAACTGCTGTGAACTGGATGGCAGCAAGGCTGGGAGCTCTAAAAAAAGAGGCAGACAGACAAGCAGAAAGACTTACAGGCAGACAGAAAAATATGAAAGAGAACAAAGAATAACACAGCAACAACTAAATTATATTGAAACTTGTTTATGCAAGAGAGGCATTCTCAGTATTTTACTTGCTATTGATAACTAATCACTTGACATTTAACTTTCTATGTTGTCATTTCGTGACAAGACAGAGAATTCACAAGAATTCCAATAGTATGTGGAAATTCATGCATATACATAGGCAAAATCCCAGCATTTGTAGCAATTACAAACAGTGTAGCATCTCTTAATCCAGTCAAAGATTAAATATACTTTTTCATGCTATTGGATTCCCAAGAAAAGGAAGAGTTAGAAGTTCTTATAGTATTCCCTCATTCTCTGAGATCCCACATTAGCACAAGTAGAAACGGTGTTGCATACAGTTCAGGTATAAATATTATCTTCATAAAAAAAATTAAACCAGATTAGGAGTTATATACAATCTGAATTTAGAGCAGATTGCCAATGAAAACAAGAGAATTTGTGGCTGCTAATGTTAACTATTACGTGGACTCATCCTTGTTGCTCATTATAAAAACTTTTAAAAATTACTAATAAGTTTTAAAAACTTCAACCAGTTGAACTATGATTTTACAGCCTGGACACGTGCTTCTGTCTGTTCTGTTTGTTTTCATTTGTGCATGTTTTTTTTTTAATCTTTGCCAAACCAATTAGGTTATCTTGAAGAACAGAGGAATGAGGTCAGGGAAAATATTTCTTGGCAAAATTAGACAATTCTGAATATTTCCCAGTGAACATCACCCATTTTGTGCACTTCAGTGAAGAAGGGTTCCTATCCAGAAAATAATGAGTATGCAATTAATGGTCATCTCATAACATATGCACACAAGGGATTATAAAAAGGCTGGCCAAACTTCTGAGTGCTTTTGGTTCAAACTTTGGATTTCTTGGACTTGTAACTTAATCATGCCCTTATAACACAGTTTGTCTCATTGAGTGTTACTGGGAAATAATTTTTCTTGTAACTCTTGTAACTCTTGCAATTGCAGCATTCAGTTCCAGTGGGATTAATGCAAGGATCACAATTATGTCCCCACTTCTTCACAAATCAAACATATATATATATATATATATATATATATATAACCCAGATTCCAATTTCTGATTATGAAGTGGTTCCAGTTTTGGCTGGGTTCAGCTTTTCATACTGCTGTCCTGCTGCTGGCTTGTCGTTGTTGGGTTGTCTGGCTCCTGCTTCTCTCCCCTGTTGCAGCTGGGTTGGCTTCAGGCTATGATGATTTTGCCTGCAGTCCTTACCTCCTGTTGCTCTATCAAGGACAATAATGCTTGAGGCTGAACCTTAAATTTCTAAACCTTTTATTCTGCAAAGCCTAAAGGCACATTTTACTGCTTCAAGAATGAAATCACAGAGTGATAAATTGGTAGGTTTGTATTACTTTCTAATCCTGGGACATGAACTTATTTATGGCAAACCTTGATCAGAGTTGCTCTTAAGACTGTACAGCCTAGATAAAAGTAGATGTGTTTTTTAACACAAGAATTTCTAATTTCACCTTTCATATACACTGGTTCTCTTACAGAACTTCTTTTTGCAAAGAGCAAGTAGGTTAATATTATAATGTAAAAACTGTATGCATAGCTCCTTTCTTGCAAGTAGAGAGTGAAAATCTATAGTAGGTGATATGCTATTCACAATTTTTCGACTTTGTAAGTAAGTTTCTCAGGAGAGTTTTTAAAACATGTATTCACCAACTTGCAAATAAATATTTGTCAGAGGACTGTGCTCTACTTTACCATTTTACATTTGCAATGATAGCCACTCATCTATCCAAGTAATGTGTGTCATGTAAAACCCACATCAAGACAATCAGAATCTATCTTTTTTTTCTGTATCATAGTTGTTGCACTAGATCAATAGCAGTTTTGTAATGTTTAAGTGAAGTGTATGTGTTATTTGTAATAATTAGAGCTTTCTGAAATGTTGTTACTTTTCCACTGTGTACATTGTCCTTTTGTTTGACTCATTTTTTTTGCTCCAGTGCAAAGGAGAAGAGAGTATTTGCAGATCCTTCTAGTTCCATATAATCCTACAAAGCAGTAAGTTCAGTCATCAACAAAAAGCTTCAGGTTTGGGATGGTTCAGTGGAAAGCAATCAAGGTATTTGTATGATTAATGCTAAAAGTGGTTAAGTACATTGATTGGGACCTAAAAGCTATACACTTTATTTATCTGCAGATTAAACATTTTATATTTGCATTGACTTATCTTGTTTTGATTTTCATACCATTATGTCTTATTTCAGTGTTACCAATACAATCATAGATATTTAAAAGTCCTGGAGTATTCCAAAGTATAAAAACCGTTCAAATTTCTTTTTAAAGACTCCTTTGGGCTTAAAAAGCTCTGATGATCAAAAACAGGAGCAAAAGCAACACTTTTACTGAAGAGATATGTCAAGAGAAAGAACGCAGCTCATGATTTAGATTTAGATTTAGATTTAGATTTAGATTTAGATTTAGATTTAGATGATTTAGATTTAGATTTAGATTTAGATTTAGAATTAGATTTAGATTTAGATTTAGATTTAGATTTAGATTTAGATTTAGATTTAGATTTAGATTAAGATTTAGATTTAGATTTAGATTTAGATTTAGATTTAGATTTAGATTTAGATTTAGATTTAGATTTAGATTTGGAAGTGGCTCCAAATACATACTGCCTACACATGCTGAGCAACTGACACTGCCTTTTAAATATAGCATTTAGTCTGTAGAAGAAAGATATTTAAACATAAAGCCCTTACATCAGCTTGACTGCAAAGAAGAATGTGTGTATGTTTGTGTTATGAAATAGATGCAAAGGACCCTATGTACAGTATATAAATTGCATATTATATATAGATACAATTGCTCCCACGTCAAGCATCTCAAAACACTCTCTAAGGAATACTGTTCATAAAGGTAAATTGTTTTCTAGTTTATAAAACACAAATGTTTCAAGATGAAAGCTTCATTCTTTGCTTTATTTAAACTAAAAAAAAAATCACATATTTACCTTTGCAGTCTGTGATTTTTCCAAAGTCACTCTGGAGGTTTATGAAAGAAAGTTTATTCTCTTCCTACATCTCTCTAGGACCATCCTACATTCTTGCCACAGATACTCAGGCTACTAACCACTTTCTCTAACACTGACTGATAACGACTGGACAAAATTCATATATATAAAATGCTCCAGGTTTTCATTGTTTTGAGTGATAAAAACAAGTTTCACATTTCTATTTGTTTTACAGTAAGTACCAAAAATTGTAGAAAACACCTGATGTTTTATCCTGAGGAAAAAAGGCTCCCTTTCCTATAAATTCATACTTCAGGGCCCTTTGAATGCTCCAAAGCTACACAGTTAAGGTACAACAGAAGCCAATCTTTATTTGAGAGATAAAAACTTATATTTATCTCACCTTCAAATCTTGTTCTTCTGGCTCCAGCAATACACCCTCAGCTGCCAAGCAATCTGAATGTACATCTGCCTCCAAGGTGTATCTGCCTCCAGAACTGTACAGAAATTGGCCAGCTGTGGTGACATATAAACCAAAAATACTTGGAGAAATTGAGGAAGAAGCAGAGTCTCAATGACGCTTTTGCAGCACATCATCTGTGAGGGGCCAACACAGAAAGTCTGGCTTCTAATCAGAGCTGGATACAAGCCATAAAGTTCGGCTACAAATGCAAACTTTTCTGAAGCTTGGGGACATTTGGCTTTGTGCATTCAGTAAAATAGAGAAGGGCTAGTACTAAGTGTAAGTATTTTAGCTCGTATAAATTAGGGGGAGTTCTGGTGCCGATGTTTTCTTCAGATTGGTGTCCATTAATACTGCTGAAGGAGGACATAGCAGAAAATTATTGCAGATCGAAGGCTATTGACAGAGCTTTCCACAAATCTACTTGATCTGTTTAACAGGCTTGGTTCTTGGGATATAATTTTTGCTTCAAGAAGAGAACAAATGAGTTGGTAAAAGGAGTGAAACTGTCCCTTCTCTGTGTAGTTACAGGGCCTGATTTCACAGAAGGCTGTGGGATGTATTAGCAATCAGTAAGGAGAGACAGAGGAGCAATTACGAACTTGAAGCCCAGGCAGAGAAGCTACTGAGAGAAGAGGGCTGCAGGGAGCTATGCCTTGGCACAGAAAACCAATTTCATAATGACCAGAAGGGAATTACTGAGTTTTCTGTTACTCAGGCAATCAATATATTATCCAGAAGTCCTGACAACACAGACCTTCCCAGCAGACAGAGTAGGGAGTAAGAGACTGAATTTAAAGCCTTTTATTTTCATTGCTTTTGTCTAGTCATTTTGAGTTTCTTTTTGAAAGTTACAGATGTCTGTTTATATTCTAATGATAATTTAGTAGATTTTAGGTTGAAATATCTCAAAGCTAGATAATTTGAAGGCACATACAGGCATTCAGTCACAAGAAATGGGATACAGAGAAGGTGAACTTTCTTTGTTCTCATGATAAGATGAAGAGAAACCCCAAGTGTTCATTTGTTTACTGAGCTCTGCACTTCGCTCTGGAAGGATATTATTTTTCACTGTTCATCATTCATGCCAAATCTTCATTCGGCCTGCATGTACCAGATAAGGAAGAGAGTTTTAGTTTGTCTTTTACTTTTTATTTTGTTGTTTACATTGAAATTCTTTGTATGAAGACATTCTTCCAACTCACATAGAGATTCCATGGGAGAAGTTGAGGCTTAGGATGTTTGGGAGCTGTTCTAACTCAGTCTCCAGTGGCAAAACAATCTTTCACTAAAAGAACCACCTGGGAACAACAAATATCTCTTTTTTCCCCCTCTCTCCCCACTCCTCCAACAATGATTTATCCAAAGTTAAAGGACTACACATCCAGCAGATGTGTTTGTCTGCACTATATAAATCCATACTCCCAAGCCTAGACTGAAATGTGTCACCTTTATGTCCAGGAAATGCCACATCCCATAGGGAAACTTGTTTCTAATTCTTTGCGTTGTCACTGTCAAGCATCTGAACCCTGGTGCTCAAATATATCTTTGCACCTTCTGTCTCTCAGCCTTCTGATCATTCAGACCCCTCACCCTTTGGTGTAGGGTGAGGTACCATACTTTTGAGATATACAGCCTGATGGCTTAGCTGCAAAACTTGGCAGTGTTTCTCCCTAAGGTTCACATGCTAAGATTATAAATATCTCACGCTCAGAGATGTTGATGGGAAAGAGTATTTGTGGTGGTCTCAGAAGCAAATTAACCCACATCCAGAAAGTCCCACTGTGAAATACTTCCCTTTTTGCAAAGTTATTTAAAAATGCTTTGTTGACCTTTGTGACCTTGGGAGAGTCAGAGCAGGGATACGTGAACACAGCAGGGGGAGAGTAGGAATCTTGTTGGCTCAATAAAGAATAATTAGGTTATAGAATAGCTTTCTACAGCCTTTGTTGTTCACCTGAGGACTGTGGTACTGTCTGCCCTAGCCAGAGGAAAGGCAGGAATATGGCAAATGTCAGTAGGGCTGGTGGCACTAAAAGACTGATGGTTGAGCAAATGTCTGCAGTAGAGTCTGAATTACTTCAGCCTTTCAATCAGGTGGGCCAAATGATCCAAGGGGGATTTTGTTGTTTCATGACAAATCAGAGCAGCAGGACCTCATATTTCTTACAAATTTTCCTGCAGGTCTACACCATAATTCTGTCTCAGATCTTACACTGAAGGAGGTTGTTAACTGGTAGGCCTTAAAAAAACAAGCCAAATTAAGACAGAAAACAAACAAACAAACAAAAATCCTGAACTTTTTGATTTTAAAAGATTACCTTTTCTTTAAGAACACTTCAAGATCTGATTGAATCACTAGTGTGTATAAGCTGCTAAGGCACATGATAAATACATAATAAGATATAAAGAAGGACAACAATTGAGTACTGGAGCAGTGACTATAATAAAGATCTGCTAAAAAAAATGTTGATCACTTCCAGTTTCTGCTAGTGGTTTTTTTTAAGAAATAACTGATATAACTCATTCTGTTTGCACTGAATGGGATATTTGAATTTTCTGTCTTAGCCTCTGGAGAACCTTGTAAACAAATGCTTTTTGAACATTTTAAGAGTAGTATTTAAGACAGTATTTTTTTTTAGGTAATTTGAAAACTCTACCCCTTTTGTGTCCCTAACTCTTATTTTCAACTGATGTTTGAGCTCAGCTAGGTCTGTCTTCAACATTAGAAAATTTTATGTAAGATCTTGCCTTCTCAGTTTCTTTTTGCACACAGTTTTATTTTTTTAGTTTAGTCAACCCATAAAAGTCTTTGAACCTATTTTACAACTTTTTCTGTTGCTTTTATTTTTCTTCTATTTAGAAAAGTCACTGAGACCTTCCTTAAATCTAAGTTTTCAGCAGTTGTCTTCTAAATGTAACTTGTCTGCATTGTGCTCTTTCTCTGGAAAAACCCTCAGCTCCCAGAGTTTCTTCTCTGCCAAAAATGTAACAACATAAGTACATAAAGGTATATTTCTATCCTAGATTTGCAAAAATAAACCACCTCTCCTCTGCCATTTGTCCACTTCTTGACAGCTTAGTGCTCAGCTCTTCCTGACTTTCTCTGAGGCTTTTTTAGAGCTCACTCACTGTATCCCAGTAATGAAATCACAGAACATCCCATGTTCTGCATACATGGAAATCCTCAGTCTTGGCACTGGTTCTCAGTGTTATCAATGAACCATGATCTACCTAACAGGATCTTTTCTGAAACATTTTGCCAGTGTATTCTGTCAAAATAGCTTTCTGGATTTGCCTTTGACAGCTACAAGTGAATGACTCTCCTCAGGCACTAAGGAAACATCTATATTCTTTCTCTGCTAAAGGAGTATTCCTATCTATCTTCTCCCTCACTCACTAGCAACTCAATATCTGATTTATTCCTGCATCACGGGTGTGCAAACCTTACCATTTTCTGTAATAAGCAAAAGGAACAGAGAAACAAATTTTATTATGTTACTACTATCCTACTTCTTTTTTCCTTGTTTGTGTTTAATTTTGTAAGCAAAAAATTGGTCATGCCAGGAAACTCAGCTCCCCTGTTCTGTTTCAGATCCAGGCCACCATGTCAAGAAGAATTGGGAGTGGGCTCAGCAGTCCTTCCAGCTGTCCTGTTAAGAAGCTGTTCAATTACTTAGAGGAGAAAGGCATCAGTCCTGAGCAGGCCTCATATGTGTACGTTAGTCATTGCCAGATGAAGCTGTTATACCATCTGTTCTTCTTCCTTATGACTGCAAATCTTTTTAAGACCCTTCCTCAGAATGACACAGGCAATCAAGATACTTATAAATGCACAAATTATTGTATAGCATACTGAGCATGAACATGATAGATCAAATTTGAATCCAGTAAATGCTTGATATTATACTTCTGAGACATGATTTCTCTGGCCTATTTTAGATACCTACTCTAGATTTAGATAAATGTACCCCAAGGTGCCCTCTATGAATTATAAAAAAGATGCTACATTGAGTACTTGTAGACATCTGTGCTGTCAACTCTAAAGCTGGGCAAGATGAATACCATCCATAAGGCCTAAGAGTAGTAGGGCTGCCTACTAGGAGAAAAAACAGGTTTATTCACAGTTCATTTAATTTTTAACAGCTCACTGGAGCACAGAGGGCCAGAAAACCTGGGTTTGGTCCATTTCATCACAGTTCTGCTTACAGCTGTGGCATCTCACACTCTCCCAACTCCTGTTCCACACATTTTTCTCAGCTCCTTCCAAATGGGTGAAGCTGCTGTGCTGCACCATACTCAAAGACGACATATACATCTCTGCTAGTCCTGTTACACAACATTGTTCTTGTGCACCCATGCAGATCTTCTGTTGGATTAACCCAGCTCAAACTATACTTGAGGTACCAATTCAAAAAAGGAGAAAGCAAGGATCAGTCTGTTCCTTACACTGGAAGTTTTAATATTATAGAACTATATACTATATTCTGTAGTAAGTGGTGCGCAGAATGAAATTGCAGTGCTAACCATGCACAATTTTACAAGTACAGTAAATTTTATATATTAGTAGACTACTGGAAAAATATGGATTGTTATGCAGATATTCAAGACAAGGCACAAGTATTTGCAGGAAGATAATGTAAATCAAACACAGAATCTGTAGAAAAAGAAAAATCTTCTGTGTTCAAGTCTTCTGTGTTGTAACCATAATATTTCTTCATATTTCTATCTTCACACAAAGCTACAAGCAGCTTAGACTGAATATTATAATGACAACAATACTCCAAAATATGTTTCATGTAAAACAAATTGCATGCAAATGATTCAACCCAGAAACGGGACAGATGGCATTTGTACTGCCACTGTACTCTGGGAGCCTTAATTCCTTATATTCATGGGGGCTGTAGTGATTCCTGATAAAACAAAACACTCTCTCACCCCATGGCCTCTCTCCCACACTCAGATTTCCCTTTCTTGGTTGGCACAACCCACCTCTGAGATTGTGTTAGTGCGTCCCGCTCATATTATGGACAAATGTTGCTCTGGAGGTCCTATACCCTAGGATACTCCAAGGTTGAAGTCAAAAGTCTTATCTAAGAGAAAAAAAACAATTGTAACATTGAGCTGAATAACTCTAATAAATGTAATTTTATCTGATAAAAATTTCATTTAAATTTTTGCACTAATTCTCAACTGATTTCAAGTATGTTCTTGTTTTGCAGTATTATTCAATGTCCCCTAATTTTAGACATTTTAGGCAAGTCATTGTTTCCAACCAGCTTGATCCTGAATTCACACAGCTATTAATCAGTTTAATATGCTTGGTGTTGCTAATTTGAAAAGCACATAAGGAAGAAGTCTGTGCAGTACAGATATGACAATTAGTGAAACAATCCTTTTTCTAAAAATTTGCTTGGGTAGTACAAATTTTACAAGAAACTTTGTCTCCTTTCGCTAAAGAAAAGTAAAAGAGACAGTTCTCATGCCAGCTACTTTTGGTGCCAGAGGTAGTGATAGAAATATGTTGCCTCTGGAGGTTCAAGAGTATTTCATAATCCTCCCCCTCCCATCATTATTTTCCATTATTGGTCCCTCTTCTCTCTTCCTTGTTATCGTCTAGAAAACAGGCAAGTGTGCAGACACAATATATAAAACTTAAAAAACTAACATGTCCATAAAGAACTGGTTGTGTGCCTGAAAGAAAAAAAAAGAAAAAATGAAAGAGGCAATGAAACTCCAAGAGAGAACAACTTTGACTCAAATTGTGTCATGCTGAGGTGCAGTAGAAGATTCTACATTGTATATCACATTAAGTTCTGACTTCAGTAAAAATTTTAATGTATTTTTGCAATATTTGTGTTTGATTTCTCTCACCACATGGGTTTTAGTACTGGTGAGATAAAAAAACAAATGACTCTGAAGAATTTGAAAGGGGGGGAAAAAAAAGTTTCTGACCAGAGAAATCTGTTGCATTCAAGAAATGAAAAAAAGCCAAGATAACAAAGTTGGGCTTTTTTCCTAGGTTATGATGATGGATATTGGCTGAGCTCAGGATCTAGAATCATATCAAATAAAGATTGATTTTTTTATGAGATCTTTTACAGAATCAAAGCATAAGCTGAGTTGGAAGGGACCTACAAACATAATCCTGGCCATGCACAAGATCATCCCTAGAAGTCACACCATGTACCCAAGAGTATTGTCCAAATTCTTGAATTCTGCTGTAACAGCTTTCCTGGAGAGCCTGTTCCAAGGCCCAGCCACCCTCTGAGTGAACCAAATGTTGTCTAATATCCAACCTAAACCTCCCCTGACACAGCTTCATACAGGTCCTGTATGGTCACCACAGAGAAGAGATCAGTGCCTGCCCTTCATCTTCCCCTCATGAGAAGGCTGTAACTGCAATGGGTCTCCCCTCAGACTCCTCCAGGCTGAACAGACCAAGTGTCCTCAGTCACTCCTCACATGGCTTCTTCTCAAGGCCCTTCACCATCTTTGTTGTCTTCCTTTGAACACTCTTTAATAATTTAAATACTTTTGTATATTGTGGCACCTAAAACTGCCCTCAGCATTCAATGCAGAGTCCCAATGCAGAGCAGAGCAGGACAATCCCTCCCTTGCCTGGCTGCTGATGCTGGGCCTGATGCCCCCCAGGGCACAGTTGACCCTCCTGACTGCCAAGGCACTGCTGGCTCATACCAAGTTTGCCACCAACCAGGACCCCATCTCCCTTTCCATGCCACTGCTTTCCAGAATCTCATTCCTCAGTCTGTCCATATGTCCAGGGTTGCCCCATCCCAGGTGCAGAATCAAATCCATTTTCCCTTGTTCAACTTCTTCTGGTTGGTGATTGCCCAGCCCTCTAATTTGTCTCTCTGCAGGGCATTCCTGCCTTCATGGGAGTCAATAGCTCTTCCCAGTTTTGTATCATCTGCAAACTTCCTTGGTATCCCTTCCAGTCCTGCATTGAAATGATTTATGAAGATTTTGAAGAGGACAGGGCCAAAGATGGAGCTCTGTGGAACCCCACTAGTGACAGGTCGCCAGTCTGATGTCACCCCATTCACTTTAAGCCTTTGTGACCAACCCATGATCCAGTTGTTCACCCACCCCATGATGTCTTTATTCAGCAGTGTGCTGGATATTTTGTCTGGAAGGATGCTGTGAGAGACAGTGCCAACTGATTTTGCTGAAATCCAGAAATATCAGTTGGCTTCCCTTGATCAGCCAGGTGAGTTACCTTATCATAAAAGGTAACTCAGGCTTGACAAGCAGGACTTTCCTTGCATGAAGCTGTGCTGGCTGTGAATAATGACTGCACTGTCCTTTAGGTGTTTTTCAATACCTCCCAGAATAATCTTCATTACTTTACCAGGCTGAGAAGTGAGACTAACAGACCTGTATTTTCCAGGGTAATCCTTGCCCTTTTGAAAACTGGGACATTAGCCTGCTTCCAGTCAGCTGGGAGCTTTTACCTTGCCTATCTCAATGCAAGTGCGAGGCAGTCTACTTTTAACCTAAAGACATATGATACTAAATAAAAATGAGGTGGTTGATAATGTTGTCAACATTAGGAATATAATCCGAAAAAGATGCATCAAACCTAACTTAAATAGGATAAATATATAATATGCCACTGTTCTAGTCATAAAAGATTCCTTTTAGAGTCATCAGAGAGAATTTACATATCTAAAATGCAATTTTAAAGTAGGTGTCTAAAATAGACCAGACTAACAGATTTAGAGGCATAGTACTCCCTAATTTATTGACTGTTAGTGGATTTGGGCGAGAACTGTCATTTCCATGATCCATATGTGGCCTAGAAATCATCTTTGAATTTAAATAGCCTGGTATATTTGATATCTTGTGTGTATATTGGTAGGACCTCATCCAGAGTAAGGTGAATATTGGAAATAAATATGTCACATATGCTTTGTCTTGAGATTATCCTTACTCAGTTATATATCAATGCAAAACACTTTTACATAGGCAGATAGTGATGGGATAAGGGGGAATGGTTATAAACTAAATGAAGAAAGACTGAGGCCAGATGTTAGGAAGAAGTTCTTTGAAGAAGCACTGGCACACGTTGCCAAGAGGAGTGTAGATACCCCACCCCTGGAACACTTCAAGGCCAAGTTGGATGGGGTTTTGAGAAACCTGGTCTAGTAGAAGGTGGCCCTGCTTACAGCAGGGAGTTGAAATGAGATTATTTTTAAGTTAATTTTCAACCTAAGCTAACATACTACAATCAGTGGAATGCACCACATCTTGCAGAAGCGAGCAAGCCATTTCTTTCTAGGAAAGACCAGAGATGTCGAGCTAGATGTGGTTATGTGATTTAAACTATATTTGCTACCAAGGTCTTCTATTTTATCAAGATGAGCTGGTGATCTAAAATATGAGATATTGGATTCTTAGGATAAATATATTCTGTTTTATTGCTAGCAAAAACTATTCTACTAGCAAAAAATTGCTGTTCTCATTAAATCTATGAGTCCACCTAACCCATTCATTGACCAAAGACAGGTTGAATGCATATTAACCATATTTAACACATAGCTAGACCCATTTAGAGCCTCTCAAAAAGAGGATTCCACAACATTACCAAATAAACTACTCCAGTGTTTAACTTTTTCAATGTTAACAATTCTACAATTCTATGATTCTGTAATAAATGCAGTAAAATCTTCTTCCTCACAGGTAACTAACAGGTCTTGCTGAAATATAATCTCAATGCTTATTGTTCTGTCCCCATCAGACAGGAGTGTATGTCCATTTGGCAGAACTTTATTACATGCTTATTCCACATATAATAGACATTTCATGCCAACTGAAAACAATCTCTTTGTAACTGTTATCTTTCTAGCTAATGTAATCAGAATATAACATGAGTATTGTGTGCATCTGTGTATGCAGCAATGAGGTCAGCAAAATTCTGTGCTGTTTGAGATTTAGGTATTCTTTGACTAGTTACATATTGTCAATATGACTATTAGTCCCTTGAATCATATTCCCATGAAGTTGTCTCTCAACATGCAGTCCATCAGGATTCAGGTTAACAGCACAAGAACAGGAATCCAAGTAAATTAATATAAAATATTAATTTTTTAGTGCAGCTTTGAAGAGGTGTATCTGGTGATATTCTTTTTCAGTAACATGTTGAAGAAAACTGAACTTCACAAATGTTTTCAAACATCATTCCGTATTTTGGCATCACTTTCATTTTATATTACAATAAGGCACCAAAATCCCCACACTCTTCATAAATCAGTCCAATACAATCTAATTGGAGATAATTGTCATATCAGATATGCCACTGTAAGAATATTAATCCTGATGGGGTTTCATAGGTAAGCAGAATTATGCCCAGGTTTTTCCTAGGAGTTGTAGTTCATGCTGCAAGTCAAAATTTCAAGGAGAACTGTATCAGCTGGGTGCAATCTAAAGAATTATAAATAAAGTCACAGCTCTCACTGAGTTGAATTCAAAAAGAGTACTCATGTGTTGTGAATTATTTTTCTTTGTCCTTTGACTGAAACACGTTCTTGAAAGGATACAATTGTTTCAGGAGTGTTTAAATGTTAACACCCGTAAAGATGAAAACAAAAGGAGACATAACACAATTATTTTCCCATATATAAAATCTCCAAATCTGTGTACTAAATGTGAAGCCAACATTTTATTCCCTGAACAATTTACAGTTCATTAGCAACAGCATTCACCACCATCTGACAGTTGGCCAGAACACTGATCTAAACTAGAAGATAATGAGGTCAGAAAATATCTTAGAGCTGTATAAGAGCTATGGAGTATCATCAAAATGTACAAAGAAAAACTGAAAATGGCAAATGTATCTTTTTGTTTTAGAGTGTCTCCACAATTTCTGTGTGGTACAATAGAATTAACCCTACTCTGAAAACTTCCGTGATAAAACCTCAGGAGTAAGCAACTCGAGACCAAAATCCAAAGCAAAACAGGTTTCTTTCAGGTCCTATATGTGGTACTTACAGGAACCAGTAATAGGAAGTAATATTTTTGCCATCAGTGTCCAAGGGACCGCAATTCAGTGTTTCTTTGCTACATGGCATTTAAGACAGGCAGCAGAGATTATCCCCTAAATTTCTTCTTCAAAATGCCATTGAAAGAGGAATCCAAAGGATTATGTGTCATGGGACGTGAACTGTTTTCCAGGTACAAAAAGAGCAAGGTTAATGCTGTCACTTAACAAATATCCATATATATTTCCTGTAGAATCTAATATAACAATTGCAGTTCATTATAGCTTAATAAAATAATCACATGCATTTTGCCACAAACAGCATAGTTATTAGTCATGGTAACAGATCCACAAAACCAAATGATTCCAGAAAGCCATGGCTTTTGCAAACAAACATTACACAAATTAAGTGGGAAAGTGTAAAGAGAAGGAGTAATAGACAAAATGCTGAGAGGAATACAATTAAAGGCCTTATGATGGAAAATTCTTCTAAATATTATATGCAACCATAACTGTTGGATTTTAAGTGTGATTTTAACAAATTGACTCACTTAAACCATCAGTCTCTTCACTTCCTTTTCCAACAGCTCTTGAATTTAAAAGAAATATGTCTCTGAGCCCTTCTTTTTTATTTTATCCAAACATGACACAATAATTCAGGAAATGACCCACCTATCTATTTCAGTAGGGAAGCATAGGCCATCTTTTTCTTTATAGGATAGAGTGCTGTACAGGTTGTTAATAACTACCAGATACATCCTCCTTCAAAAGTCTTGGTGGTACCTAGGGGAACTCTCATCAGCAGGAACTTCTGCAACAAGGACTGGCAACAATGCAGACTTTTACCCAGCGCTGCACCCTGGATTTGATGATAAGCAGGGGGATGTTGTAACAATACTTGTATAGTTTGCTAGAAATTAGAGTTCTCCTCCACTCCATTATTTGGGAATGCCTCAGTTGTTAGAAATGAGATTATTTAATAACCTAAAGCAGAAGGACCTCAAAGGGTTGAATATTCAAGTCAGAGACTACACCCAGTCAATTGTTTGCTTGGAAAGCTATCAAGCAGCTCTTCTCTTACAGTCCTTCTCACTCACAGACTGAAGTACTTTACAAGATGACTTCTGCTACTTTCTTTCACAAATGGTGGACTAGAGGTTAGAAAAGTGTGTGTAGAAGCCAAGAAAGTAAAACTAGGATTTCCTCTAGGCTTCACTCTTCTCTTGCCCTGAGCTGCCAGTAAAGATGCTAAAATACATAATATTGACTGTTATCTCCTTATATGGTTATGTATGTGTTAAGGAATTGGGAAAAAAAATTCTAACAATTTCGGTACAAACGTCATGTAGGTGGTCTGACCTGTTTTGTTGAGATACCATCAAGGTTGTCCTGTAATTTTGCTAGAGATCAGTGAAAATCCATCCCAAGAAATTGTACCCTGAACCATTGTAATTTTTTATTTGGATTATCTCCTTTAAATTGAGAGTCAAGTTTTCCCTGACTATCTAGAACCACAGAGTAGTTGGAAGAGTTTCAGCCAGACTGACAGCTCATGAACATTGCGGGCTTTCATGATCCCCTTCCCCTTCTGCTGGGGAAGGAGCTTGAAGAGTTGCATATGCTGGATAAGAATTTTCTTCCCAAAACATAAGTTGCTCCTTTAAGTACAGAGAGAAATCAGTTAACTGTATTTCAAACTGACAGTTAGATGAGAATCTTTAATTCCTGTCTTTTTGGCAGGAATTCACGGGTAGAGTTACCTGCTTTATCCTATATTGTATCACACCTGCTGCACTTCCAGTACAAAGCAACACAAAGTCATGTTATGCACCAAGATGATTATATCCCAAACTAATTAAAAAAACCCTTGAAAAAAATATATTTAATTCTGTGGATCTCATTTAAGCCTCATATATCTCCATTCTAGACTGACATTTATGCAGTCTGATGTTCTATTTCTCTTTAAAATAATACTCATAAAAAACACAGATCATACATATTAATGTAGAGACATAGCTATCAACCATTACAAAATGTAATTAGACATTTTTGGTTTGTATTGTTTTATTTCAAGGCATATGTACAAGTATGCAGAGAATAACCATGCACTCTCTGGGAAGGCCTACAAATTATCCCTGTTGTTTTGTGCTTTAAACTTGAGTTATGCTGAATAGGAAGGCACAAATATGGGTTATACTAACGTGTTTTCCTTTTACAACAATAATTACTTGGAGGGACAGAGCCAGGATAGAGGGTAACTATTTAGTGTAGTGATGCTCCTAAGGTGGCTTTACTTCAGTTCCATAAATCTGGTTTACAGTTCAGGGTGGATAGACCACACTGAAAACACAGGATATGATTACTGTTAATAAAAAGAGGTGATAATCCAAATTAGACCTCAAGTTGCTTTAAATTCCAACCTTTAAAAGAACATTTCTACAAGGAAAACAGCTCTACATTCTTCAAATATTTTTCATGTATCTTTTTGGTTCATCAGAATGATTAAGTATTAGAAATGAATATTTTTTGTCAAGACTGCTTTTTGTAATTTTTCTTTGGATCTCAAAAAACTGCAGTGAATTTAAAAAAGAAGAAGCACAAACAAAAAACACAAACAAAGAAAACTCCAAGAGATTTGGCTGTTTCTTTTTTTAAAGTACCAATACCTTACTAATTAGGTCTACTTACCTAGCAGAGATGAATGTGTTTGTTTTTTTTTTACAGGGCATATCTTCAAATCACTAGAAGATAGTATAATTAGTATCCAATTTTGAATGTGTTCAAATTTGACCACTCCACAGCTTGTCATGGTGTTTAAGGAAACATAATTTTTCTTTTAATCTTTTTAAGTCTGAAGTTTCTGCATAATGTTTATTGAAGTAAAGTCTTGTTATGAAACATGCTGTAGCAATGATGAGTTACATAAGCATTTGCTGAAGATAACTCAATAATAATTATTTTAATGATGTTTTGCTCCTTTTAACTTCTGAATGATGCACTAGAAATTCTGGAAGATTTTTCTCACCTCTTTTTTCTTTCTTTACTTTTAATCTTTTTTTTTTTTCTCCCTTTGGAAAACATTAAAGATCTCTTTCCTTTTTTTTTTTTTTTTTTTTTTAATTTCTTTGTGGGAACAGTGAGAGAAACATGAAAATGTTTTCTTTTAGGGTCCTGAACCTTACCCAAAAGTATGGGAATGCCATATCTTCAGTAGAGACATTATTTGTCTTAAATATTGGAATTGATATAGTAGCATAACGGTCATGAACATGCTCTGGATACCCTGAACCCACATGAAATCCTGCTGAGGTCACTGGGTTCATTGGTAGTGCAAGAGTTAATACAGGCTCACTGAACAGTGAACTATTCCATTATCAAAATACTCTGAAGCTAACTTGACCAGAAATTTTACAATTTGAATAGAAAAAAACCCGATCCTTTGCATATTATTCAATTTAACCCAGCTAGTCCAAAACCACTGCGTTTCAAATGGCCTGCAGATGGGGTCTGACTGAAAGGGGAACAGAAAGTTGTGGACACAATAGTGTGGTTTCCCCATTCATTTGCTTTAAAAAAATGAATGTATTGCTCTTTTGCAAATATTCTTCAGGTTACTACAGTGACAGCAGCCTAGCTTGCTGGCTGAACTGATCTGTTCTACATCTCTTTTAAACAGTGCTATTCCACTAATGCATAAGACAAAAGAATTGCCACAAAACAGGGGTCATAACAAATGACTTTTGAAACATGTCCAGCTAAATACAAAAATAAAGAGAAATTTAAAACAGCTCTAAATAAAATGGAAATATTTAAATATAATCCTCCAAAACACTAATTGCAACCATTTGTTTCATAGGATTAAATCCTTGTAGAACATTTTATCCAACGGTTTGGACTAGGATGTGAACTTTACAAATTACTACTTTTTTTCTGTTTTATTCGGCACCAGCTGTGTGCATGCTTCTGAAACATCACCAGTCATGCTGAGCATTTAGTAGGAATGTTGCAATGGCAATTTAGATGTTAAAGGGCATTGTGATTTTTAAGGGCTTGTTATCATGGCCAGCTGTAGCTAACAGCTTGTAAGAGATCAGGAAGAGGTATGTGATTTTCCAAGTAACAAAAGCAGCCTGTGTTTACCATGATTTCTTTTCTGCCACAGTATGTGTAGTGCTGGATATGGAAATAGATGTTTTCCAAGGAACAGAATTAATAAATGACGTTATAATTCTGTTGTCTTTATTTTAATCTCACAAATAGTTTCAAAATGTTTACAATGTATCAATTATCCTTTCCAAGATGAAATATAACTTCAATTGGATGTTGTTACATTGAAAGTTCTGGAAAAGTAAGAGGGGTTTTTTGTGTCTGTTTTGGGCATTCAAACTAGGGAATATTTGTTACATCCTTTCAAAATTTCATTTTTTAATTTTCACTAATCAGGGCCATTCCATGGAATGTGGCAATCTTACAAGACCTTCCAAGAGGATATTCTGTAGCTTTTTCTGATGGCTATGGCTGGTCTATAGAGACCAGCCTGTTGAATCATTCAGGGTAAGTTAGTGTTGTTTGAAGCAAATACTCTTCAAACAATGGCTTTAAGTAGTGTAGGTTTACTATTATTTGTACACAAAGACAGCATTTTCTTAATGACTTGGAAGCTTATATATGACATATAAATATCTGCAGATTAAAGTAAAAGTAAACAAGCAAATTATATCTCAGATACAGACTTACCAGGACCTCATTAAAAAGTTGGAACCATCGGCACCACACAATTAGCTTTTGTGTCTTGTAATTGTGACTTACAGCTAAAGATAAATTGATATATTTGATGAAAGAAAAGCATGTTATATGTTGGAGGTACCCAATTATACTTCCCTTTTCACATTCCAGTAAAGATGAGAAACTTTTCTGGACACACTGAATGTTAATTGCACACACTGGACAACATTATTAAGCAAGTAACTGAACTATAAAGAAAGATACATGCTTTCCTTTGTGTCTTAGTTTGGAAATGCAAGCTGTGGCTAGGGGTGTGTATTCTATTGTCATCTGTCAAAGGTAGGGCAGTTAGCTTCTGTTAATTGGGCAGTTTTCTTTATCTCTTCCGACCACTTTCCCTCTAGGAGATATCTTCTGTTAATGGGCCATGGAGTCTCACTGCATAACTGATAAAATTACATCACCCCATGGTGAGATGTTCCGCCCAGGAGGAGGAGCCAAACATTTCTACTGGATATAATTGGAGACGTGGAACACCACAGGCAGCCTTTTCCCACTGGATTCCAAGAGGAAGTCTAGTCCCATATATACCAGCGCTGGACCTTCAGTGGAAAACTACACCCTTCGACAGGATCACTGCTCCAACAGAACCACATCTGTCACTGCAGCCATCATTTAATTAGGCTGCTGCCAACACCCTGACCAGCAGGGTGTCAGGTCATATTCTGACTGTCAGTGTTGTTTTGTATTACAGCATTTTTTTATTATTTTTATATTTTCCTAATATAGAACTGTTATTCCTACTTCCATATCTTTGCCTGAGAGCCCCTTAATTTCAAATTCATAATAATTCGGAGGGAGGGGTTTACATTTTCTGTTTTAAAGGAGGCTCCTGCCTTCCTTAGCAGACATACCTGTCTTTTCAAACCAAGACTTTGCTACATCTGTGAGACATTATTCTGTGTATTGCAGTAAGATATCGGTCTGTATTATCTTTGTAATAGGCAGAAAACAGGAAAAAATGTAAGCAGGAGTGCAGAGTAACAAAAATACTTTAAATATTCATATGAAACTATGATTATGACAAATATCAAATACACACTGAAGAACAAATAGATTTGAGTTAAGGAAGAGCTCTTCACTGACCTCTGAAGTAGTTATATCTTGGTAAAAAACTAACTCAAAATTAATTTTTTGATCTCTGGTGATCAAACCATCTCCCACAAGGTAGATGTCATCTTATTCTCCCTTGAATTACCAAGTGTTTTAAAGTAAGAAACTTTATTATGAGAAATTTGAAGATAACCTGCTAAGAGATGTTCTGATTTCAGCCTTAGTTTTTGTGCCTTGTTTCATCTGATTCCAGTGCTCCTTGTATTAATGTGAACCAATATTTAAGTAAAGCATACAATATGCTAAATTCTGTCCCTAAGAAAAAAGGACCAGTCTCCCTTAGAATGATGTTGCATTTTGGCAACAGCATGCTCTTGTCATGAGTTCTGCAGTCTTTTAATGGCACACCCTCTGCAAATTTTTCTCCTTGGTTTTGATCTTGCCTCCCTTCAAAAGTAAAAACTTGGGAAGTAACTAGTAGAAAGAAAATTTTCCTAGGCCACTCCATTCTATCTATTCATCAGCCTAATGGTGGAAGTTACATTTTTTCTCATTTTTTTCTGTTTCCCAGATGGGTATAGCAATTGCAGGGCTAGACAACAAATGCTTACCTGAAGAAGAAATCTGTGTCTTGTTTTCCTTGTCCTCTTACAGGAAACCAAAGTGAAAAGCGCTGCTTTTTGCATAGGCTCAGCAAAGCGGTTATGTCAATTCTGTGATCTAAGTCATCCTGTGAATAAAATTAATGTTAAAAGAGTAGGAATTAATTTTAATACAGACAAGACCGAATAAGGAGGATTTCAATGTCATTTTGATATTAAGGTTCAGAGGGGGTTGTCAGGGCACTCAGGGTGCCAGCAAGATCTTTAGTTTGGGACGCACCTTTGACTCTTCTGTGACTTTCTCATTTATAAAATGGGATGAATATTTCACATTCTCTCTCTTTGCTTGTACCACAGAGAAGCAATCTCATCCTAGTCTGCAGGTACTTTGCTGATTTCTGCATGCTGTGCCTTTATTTTTTGTGGGATGCATGCGTCTGCAACACTTCTGCTGCTCTCTCCAGCAAGTCAGGTAAAGGATTTGGTGCAGGCATCAGAGATATGGAAGATAGCAAGGTTGCCCTCTGAGACATTAATCTCTTTCTTTCTCTCTCTCTGAGTCTCCACACCAAGCAGTTGAGCCAGAAGGAAAAATCATTTTCTGCTACCTTTCTTAAGAGCCAGGGGAGAAGAGGGAGCATAGCAGCAAACAAACTTATGCTCTTTGTGACGAGGAGAGGAAAACAGAAATTGTGTCCTGGTAGGAGGCCAGAAGACAGGTTTCATCAGTAAATAATGATGCTAAAATATAGTGAGGCCACTGCACAATATTACAGCAAACATCAAAGCATTCTCACAACTTATTTTTTCTCACCATCCTGGAAGACATTTTTGATGAATCAGCTACCTGCTGTAGTTGGTGAGACCTGCAAAAAATCTTTTTCTTCAATTATAGGCACCTTGATTTGCAGCTGCAGTAAATGAAAGCAGGAATGGCAGGGAGTGTGGCATGTTTCAGCATCACATGTAACTTGTGATGTTATATCTTAAATTAGGATGCTGCAGATGCCCTACTTTCTAAACTATGGTTTTATTTTAAACAACTAATTATGAAAACAGCTAGTAACAATCCCAGAAAAAATCAATTTTCTGTTAGTAAGTAATAAAATAGAGACTTCTTGCTCTGAGCTAGAGAAAATGTCCATTTTTCATCAAAGTGGCTTTGACTTCTATGCATTTTCAAAGTTTTAGTCTGCCCAACTAGGGAGGGAAACACGCTTAAAATCAAGTTGCATAAATATCCCCAAAAATACTATTCATTCTGCATATATTCTGGCTTAAAAAAGCTTCTATGAATTTGCCTGAAGTCTCTTCCATTTCAAGATTCACAATAATTCTGCAAATCAATTACCCATGTTTGTGATAATATGGCTATCCCTCTTTGTGCCCTTTTTCAGATAAATGTGTTTTAACCAATGTGTTGGTGCAATCCTTTCCAGCTGTCTAGATAGGGCTTTTTTCTGAGGGCCCAAAATATACCTCCCTTTGGCTGCACCAAATGAACAAAATGCAAGATTCTGCATGTCTGCTTGATGATGAATAGGGATGAAGACACAGATGTTCATGTTATGGGGACTTAATTTTTAGTCCTAATTCCTTAGGGTCTCAGGTCTTCTCCAGCAAAGGTAGTAGGGCTTTCATTCTTGTCTTCATGGGAGGTTGGTTTATGACTCTTATTTCTTTAAAATGTTTTGAAAATCCTCTTTTGGTATTGGGAGAATATAACATTTACTTTCTTCTCTTGAGAAGTTATACTGCTACTCTTTCTGCCAGCACACTCATGAACAAGGAAGGGTTCCTGCCAGTGTCCTTTGGGCTGGGCTGGGGTTTCAGTGACAGTGCTCCACACAAAGAATTTTATTCTCAACTTTGAAAGTCATTGCCAGCTGACTGATGCTGAAATAATTTCTTTTATTTTTTTTTTAAACCTCAGAAACTTCTCAAGCCTGAAAAATGTTAATGCAAACCCTATGGCATCAGCATGACCTGGCATCTTCCCAACCTCTGCACCTGCACAATTACAGCCAAGGTTTCCTAAACACTTTTTCCCTGACAGCTTGTTTTGGTTTGAGTTTGCTGTTGTTTTGTGCCGTTTTTCCCCACCTTTCTCTTTTTAATCACCAAACATTTATGGCAGGCATAATTTTTCAGATGTTGTTTTGGAGAGTTTCTTGGAGCTAATCATATATGCCCCTTGAGAAGGTTTGCAAGAGTGGCCCACACCTGAAGCTGGAGTCAGTGAATTCCAGCAAAGATCCCAGCAAAGATCCAGAGCCACCTGGCTCGCCTGAAGGGCAGCAGGCGAGGCTGCTCAAGGAGTGCGGAGCCAGCAGCTGCGTTCTGCTCAGGCCACTCTGACAGCTCCCACCGTACTGATAAAAGCAGAGCTATCAATCACTAAATAAGATCAGCCAGCATTTTAGCATTTCCTCCCCTTGCTGACTCTCTTTTGCAATTGGCCTCGAGTGTTCTGCACCGATACACAGTCAGGTGTGTTTACACACAAGGAATTTGCATGAGGGCTTGTGACCTGTCAAGACACAGAAAATTAATGTCAGCTCATTAGCAGAAAGGGGAAAAAGAAAAAAAAAATCAGAAGCTGGAGACCAGGAACCAGATGCTTATTTATGTTATGTTGAGTTCTATCAATCAATTCAGCTGGGCATCTGGTATAAGATATAAAGCAGTAAGGATGTTCATGTGTTAGAATATAGATCTATTATGCCAAGTTTTTAATATTTGAAAGGATGGAATAAAGGAGTAGTCACTAGGCTGAGAATGTTTTTTTTTTAATGTTGATATAAATCTGGAATAAGCATTCAGAAATATGTTGCAATATCTACAGAAACAGATACATTCAGAATGTGCAGCCTTATAAATGCCTGATTAATTTCTAAGCAGAACATCTCCTCTGACAGCAATGGAAGACCTCCACCAAGAAAGATGGTATGGTATGGAATGAACCATGGTTTGACGTTTCATCTGCAATCTGAGAAGCTGGTAGTGCATTACTGATCAGTAATTTTTATATTCGGGAGGTCCTTTTTACAAATCACAGAGAAATCCAGAGCTTGTTATGTAAAAGCTAGATCATGAAATTTGCTCCTAATTTCATTTTCTCTTTTCAGAGCAATGCAAGAAAACAGTACTTGCTTTAGGATCTTGACCAGAATGATTATTAAGTATAGGCTGTCATTTCAGGACTTCCTACAGAAGATTGCCTGTATCTTGGTTACTGATCTATCTTTTTAAAGAAAAAACACAAAATCCTAAAATTATACTTGTCTTTTGCTTGCCTTCATCTCAAAATATTAGTCTGTAAGTACTATGAAGAACTAATGTATCAGTTGATAAAAATATACCTGTATACCTGTATTACCTGTGGTATATTATTTTTTAAAAATAGAAGGAAGTACAACTGAGTGACTATAAAAGAATAATTTGAAATAGGAGATAATCTTTGAGCAGCTGTTGAAAAAAATTAGTATGAGTGAAATTCTGAACTTCTATTGTGCAGAAGGGATCCAGTGATTTACTGTGGCTTCATGTATTTTGCAAATTTGTTTTTGAAAACCATGATTAGAAATTTGTATTTGAAGCTTTACAGACATATAGATTCACATAATGTAAAGGAGTGTATGTTTATGTGGAAGTCCTTTAATATAATGTAATTTTGAGAAAGAACATTTGTACTTTGTTTTTCTCCTTAATTTTGAGCTTTTTAATTGTCTTTATTGTGTTATACTCTGAGAAAAAATTTTAAGCAGAGACATCTGTGTTTCAAAACATGCAGACATAATTATCACTTGTTTCATATCCTGGTGTTTTCCTAGGTAGTTATTCATTATCTCTTTTAAAAGGTCAGTTATAAGGGTAATGTGCTTACTTTTTTAAATTGTATGAAAAATTTAATTGCTTAAATCTCCCCTTGCTGGTTGTTTGAGGTGTCTTTATTTATATCCTGGAAATAATTATTTACAGACTTTCCTTTCAAGCATATTATGGACAATATGCAGTTTTAGCAAATTCAGTGTCCCTTGGCTACTACTTGTTTTAGAAAATCAACTCTATATTACTAGTTCACACTATTGTCTTTTGAGATTAATACCTCTTCTCCCCCCCATAAGAGATAGTAAGTACAATGGGATATATTTATTTTATTACTTGATAACTTGCAATTAAATTTCCTTTTTTTTGCATACTTAAGGATTATTATTGCTTATTCTAGCAGAGGAGGATACTCATCTGTATGTGACTTTAGCAGATCTACTTCCGATGGACCCTTCTTGATGAAACTCTGCTCGCCACTGGCAGCTTTTAGAATTTCTTACTCACCCAAGTGATCAGTAAATATTGCTATGGCTGCAACAAAATATTTAAACTCTGCAAAAAGGCTGGTGAATGCAAACTGACCTGCCCTATCTCAGCACAACACTTATCTCACATTGTGCTTGTCCTACAGCTATTTAAATATATATCAACAGTGCAGATATGATAAAATGAGGCTCCAAATAAAAAAAAAGTGCTTAGTGTCTAAATTCAAGCTAGTAAGCCAAGGCATAACAGCTTCAAGACATTGCTGAGTCAAAGTTTGCATGTTTAAATTGAAACCTAAAAACCTGCATGTTTGACCATGACAGATACCATGAAACAAATAATTGTAGATACCCAAGTGATAATTGCACATCTGCTTATGGAGCTGGATGGAAAAACTGGAACAGGAAAAAAAACAAGATTGAACAAGTCATGTTATGCTTTGTTAGTTAAGACTGATATTTTGGTATGCAAAACATTTTTCCTTTTTTAAAAATTAGGATCTGATGCAAGTTCCATTAGCTTCAGTGGACTTTGGATTGTATCATGGAAAATAAAAGAATTTACCTTGAATATAAAAAATTCAGCTAGAACAAATGGGTAACCCTAGCCTCAAATATTTGTTAGATTCATACTGTATGATGTTTTATGCCAAATCTTTTGCTCTTTTAGCAAATTAAAGGAATGTGGTTTTGCACAATTTACCCCAAACAATACTAGTTTTAATCAAGTTAGGGCCCTTTGAATTATTTCCATGTTTATCCACATTTATGAGCCTTGAAAATAACCTGTGTCAGTTTTGGATTTGAAACAAAGTTGAGAAATGAAGACTTTTTTTTTTTTTCCTTTTCTTTTTTTTTTTTTTTTTTTTTTCCCAAATAGACTTGTAATAGAGGTATTCTGGGGGATTTTTCAATTTCAACATTGACTCTATTTCTCCAGACTGGAACAACATTCTGGCTTCAGGGAAATCCAGAACTGCAAGAAATGGTTTATCAATGCTTTTTGTCTGTTTACAAAACAGGCTACATAAATACCAGTCATCTCTGATATTTATTCCACTCTCTAATGCAGTTATGAAAATTCCCAAGCAGTATCCTGGATGGATTTCACCACTGAAAAAAAGAGTCTTGCAGAAGTTGCTTCATAAACTGCATGTGAAAGATCAATTTCAGGACATTGCACTCTAGACACAAATGAAAACGGCATCAAAACTTTAAATATTGATGTAGAATTTGCTTCTTCTGGTTTTATGGCCTTCACTGATCACACTGAAGATGAACAAAACAAAAACCCAAAAAATAAAATTTTTAAAAAATTTACAAAACCACAAACAAACAAACAAAAAACCCACAGAATTTTTTTGATATCTTATGTCCCGCAAATTACCTGCAAAAGTCAATGGGAGGATTGCATACAGAAAGCATGAAAATTCTTGTGTCTTGACCCCAGTACCACACACAGAATAAAAGAATTCCACATCAGTGATAAAGATGTACACAACATCTGCTATCAACCCTACCCCGATTTCAAAGAGTTTGCACGAGGGAGGAAAAAAGAGTTGCTCATCTCAAAACACGAAAAACCCACATAACCTCAGCACACAAAATGAAGCTGGAAAGAAGATCAGGTATGAAAAAATCGTGTGACCACTGACAAAGTGATAAACAGTTTGTCATCTCTGACTAACAATTGGCACAAATGCACATCAGCTATAACATAACAGCATGGATAAAACCCCATGATTCCTGAGGTTAAAGAAGCTAGGGAACAGATACAGCTGTCATTTATACAGGCAACCATCTGTAATAATCCACTGCAATTCACTGAATTCCTTTGAGTGGACAGTAGGTAAACAGGGGCAAAAATGGATGGAAAAGCCTCAATTTTAAAAAGTGAAATAGATTCATTTTTTAATCTAATATTCACAATTTTCTGATTTTACAGCAGTAAACAAAAACAGAAGGAGCACTTCAATGTATCTGAGCTACTTCCTACATGCCGTTTTAGCTTTCCTCATCTCCAGCAGGGAAACACAGAGTAATGAAATCTGGAAGAAAAATAAGGTATATATTGCTATGCAGATTTCTTTTCAAATGGCATCTCAGGGTTTTTAATAATGGGGGACAATAACAAGCACTTTTGAACTACACATACTTTTACTGATACAGTAAAATGCAGATTATGATGTTCCAGTGATGGCTGCAGTGTAAGAACACTTTGTACACAATACATATACTGGAACTGCTGGCTCTGACAACTGCTTTTAGTTTTAATGGGGATATATCTATACATATGGGTTATACATATTCATATACACACGTACATGGATGAACATACATAACCTCTAATGGGATTAAAAGAGAATTTGCCAGCTATACAAATACTGCTAGGAAGTAATTATTACTTTGACCTATGACGATTGCACAAAAAGTCATTAAGTGTCATAGTTCCTTTTGTGACAAATCTACCTCAGGAAGCAATATTTCCTTTGTATATCTTTATTTTGGAAAAAGCATCAAGTGACCTTAAACAGTTAGATGTCCTTAATCTGTGGATGTTGATCACCTATAGATGTTGATTTTCCCTCATGCCATGCAGAGCAGACCTTGGGAAATGGCTTACAAAAGACCTTAAAAATGCTAAAATTTTACCTGAAATCAAGGTAAAATGGGGCAAGTATTCAGTAGAAGAAATGGAAGAAAATCCATCAAAGTTACAGAAATTACAGAAATCCTCCTTGGTTCAGGAAATACATGGAGTCTAAAAGAAACCTGGGAGAAGGACGAAGCCTTCTTGTTCTGCTCCTGCAGACTGTGAGGTGTTTCCTTTGCAGCCCTCCAAACAAAACTCAGATCCAGGCCGACTCTTGCTCCCACCCCCTACACCCATTCCAATCATGTGTTCTCTCCTCTTAAGACACCTAGAGGTAGAACTTAGTTAGATAAAACCAGATTATAAAAGTTCACATTAGATTAGTAAACAGCAAATAAGCATCTGATGAACAAAACTGCAAAACTCCTTTGATTTTTTAGGCACCAAAACGGTAATTCCATATTTCACCCATGATATATCTGTCGTCATTCATACAAAATTTTCTGCTAAAGTCTTTCTTGCTAAACACTTTTACATGTGGCAGAATTCAAGAATTCTATGAAAAATAAAATATAAAGTCACACCGTGAGGAATATAGATTTTGTCTAATTTAAGTTTTTATGATCTTAGAGGTGATAGCACTTTAAAAGCCCTTTTTAAGAAGAGGACAGTGTGCTACAGGAATGACGCCATGTTTTGGCTACAAGTCTGTAGTTAAAGCACAATTTTATGCCATTGGGTTAATGGACACTATTTCTGGTCAGGGAAAAAACCCCACATCTCACTGGAAGTGAGCTTAGCAAGCTCATTTTTTCTGGTTTTGAACGAGATTGTTTGTTTTGGTTGTTGTTGTTTTCTGAGGACAATCAATAGCTAAAAATTAATTATAAATACCATTCGGTATTCAATACTTTCCTGTGTATTAAATATAGTAATGGCTTTCCTTCAGGAAAGGAATTGGCATGATAATTACCTTTAATGTAAAAATTATTTTATAGTCCTAACCCAGGCAATAATTGCTTCTGCTGCTTCTTTAAATGCCAACCATCACCCCCTCTCTACTGAATGCTGTGAAAATAATTATTTACCTCAAGTCTCTAGATCAGATAAAGGCATTGATACCCTTTCTATAAATTTTTCTCATTCAAAAGTGCAATTAGAGAACACTGTAAGCAACAAATCTCAGAGCAGAATATGTACAGGACAGGAGCTTTATCCACAGTGTACCCATTTTCTGTCCGATGACACTGTTAGAATGGGATGCAGAACAGTATTTCACCACTCTTTCCTCCCAGTGAAACCATTTCTAATAAAGAATTTTGTCATGTCCTTTTGTGAGGGAAGGTGGAGACCACGACCCAGTCTTCCATGGTCCCAAAATTTATCTCTCAGGGATGGAAAATAAATTTTACCTTTTAGCTTGCACCTTTTGTAGTGGTTTTAATGGATGCAAAGAAAGTCTCATTTGTTACCCTCTAATATATCTTTTATACCTTTATATCAAGGTGTTTTGCCTTGTGACATCACAATAACCAACACAGAAGAGAATCAAACTGTTACGTTTCAGCTCTCTGAAATACATCTACCAAAATCCTATTTAAATATTTGCATAATGCATCAACATATTCTGCTTTTCAGGGGCTTTCTTTTTTTCCTATAGATCTCCAGTAAATGTTAATCACCAGTTTTAAGCTGCAGGAGGTGGAAATAACTTGAGAGTTATTTTTGCTAAGGTAGGAGAAAAAAAAGACTATCAAAAGATGTCTGCTAATGGACTTTTGTAAATGGTATGATTCAGGTAAAAAAAATAATAAAAGAAACAGAAATAGAAAATAGCAGGGATTGAAATAAAAGAAATGGAATGAAGTGTCAGCAATTTAATGTGCATATGAGTTCCAAACACAACAAAAAACGCTTTGCTTCAGGCAATTTCTTCAAATAGAAAAAAAACAACCTTCCATCATTTTTATTTGTAGAGGTTCTTTGAGTTACTAAGTAACCTCTACACTAAAACATTTCTCCTTGAAAAGGAAACTAGGAGGGGAAAGAAGGAGCCATGTCTTGCAGCTTCTGAAACAGATCACTAATCTATGATGTCAGGTTTGAAAGCAGGAAAGATCATCCTTTAAATAACCTGCATTTGCCGATTACCCTGTCTTTTCTTCCATCACACGTTTTAGATGCTGAAGAGCTCTCTAAGCAAGCCTAATGCAATGGTTCCCAGCATGTATCTTTTTAAAAGCATCTATCTTATCCACACATTTTTTTCCCCTATGTCCATGGATAATAGTCAGCTCTCACAGCTCTGACTGTGACAGTCAGTCCAGCTGGAGAGCAGGACACAGGGTCACACTGTTCTTGGCTGTTGAGGGAGAGGTGACTGCAGCCAAGAATCAGTAAAATTTTAATTTATATTACTTTACTTTTACCAATAGTCTGATCATTTCAGGAGCCCCATCATTTGTCTTTTTCATATAGAACCTTTATACCCTCTTAAGCTCTTAAACTAAGCTGATAGGCTTAAAATCTAGGGTAAGAAGGGAAATTACTCTTTTACTTTGAATCGTTGTTTATATTTATTTCATTTCAAGTTTTATATTTTTCTATTTTTAATTTTCCTTATTATTGTATTTCAGGGATGGACACCAATTAAAATGTTGAACTCCCATAACCACTGCTGAGTGATAGTGTCTTTGCTACCATTTTGTCTAAAAGCTGCCACAGAGAAAGAATATTTATCGGCACCACTCACAGCCTGCTGCCCATGTGATAAACAAAATATTCCTTTTGGGGAATAAGGCTAAATAATCTTTAAAATATAATAGCGCTAACTCTGATGAAAAAAATATATATACTTTCACCAGGAATAAAGTAAAAAATCCAAATATAATGTGAGTGACTCTTAAAGGACAGTTTTAATTTAATATTGATGATAGCAATTTCAATTCCTGAAAGACTGTCTTGCAAATTTGAGAGCTCTAAGAGCTGAGTCTTTCCCTCCCACTTCATTCATCCATCCTTTCACATCATCAGCCAGAGCACAACACTTCCTTGCTTGCCTGCTCTAATCAATCCTGAGAGCCTGTGAACTCCCATTAACTTACTTAACTACTTCATAGGGGGTACTGTAAGAATTAATTAAACAGTTCCTGTTTGGACACTGCTTTGAATATGTATAGTGCTATGGAAATGCTGTGCTATTATTTAAGCAAATTCATTATTTAAGCAACAAATATTGAATAAATCATTTCAGTTTTTGGCAACCTCCAGCTCAGCTGCAGATTAGCTCTTTCCAGGCTTCAGGAGTCAGTTACTGGGTGTGTGGTTTTAAGTCCATGCAATGGGCATGTGGCTGATTTCAGTATAATTAGGTCAGAATCCATCAACTATCTGAGTCTGAATAAGAGTGTCTGGTTTAGGTTCTCCTGTATTCTTGCTGCAGGTATCAAGTATCAAACTTTAACTTTATCTCTCTTTTGGTCCCCCTTTTTCTTTTTTACAGAAGGCCTAGTGGATGGGAAAAATCTCCTTGTGGAAGCAGAAATGCAGAAAACAGTGCAGAGAGGAGAACGAGTGCCCCACATTCTGAAGAAAAGATGGGGTCCCAGAAGCATGTACAACTTGCAATACAGAAAGCAGCTGACAAATTTGGTTTTTCTTCCTTAAATTGTACCATATCCTCGGCCCACTCATGAGGATGCCAGAATACTCTCCGTGTTCCCTGCCAAACACGCACCAGAATGCCTGCCAGCACCACTACAAATTCTCAGAAAACAAACAATAAAATTGATTAACTGGGGTACACATGTGTTCACACAGTCCTTTCTGAAGGTTTGTACAGTATTAGAGGAAAGGTGCACTATCTCTACTTGGTTTGGGACTTTTTCTTTACTTTGAGATGAGCAACTTCAATGATCTGGGGTAAAAAAAAAATATTTTCAAGATTTTCATTCCATATGCTGAATTCAGAAACATTTGTGAGAAGCATCTTATCCCAGTCTCCTTTCTTTCTCCTTTTACTGTAGGATAGACTGGGAAATGAAGATTTAAGTACAGTTAAAGGAAGAACAGAGAATAAGTTTCTCCAAAATGTTGCCAAACATAATTGGGCCTGGTTGACTAAACTGCTCACACTAAATGATTCAATCTGTAGACCTTATTTCCCCCATTCTTGGGACTAGTGCAGCAGGAAAGTGATCTATTCATTCTCTAAAATTATCCAACTTAAAAGTTACAGAAACACTTCAGTGTCCAGGTTACTCATGACTATCAGCTTTCACTGTTCATTTAGCTGCCTTCTGCAGGACATTCAGCAATGACACTACTGAAATGAAGCTACTACCAGACTAGCCCAGGTGAACCACTGGAGAAAGACACTGAGGGTCATATGCCAACCTCCTTCTTCCTAAGGCCGTGTATTTGCAGCTGGAGGGCTGGTCTGAGGTGTAGTAGTATCAAAGGATTCAAGAATTACTGAAGAGGAAGGAATGTGAATGTGCAAAATTATTGTAAAATGGTCAAGGCACTCGCGAAAAAAAAGGAATAAAAAGTGGAGACGTCTGGGAACATTAGGGAATATTCTAGAGCAGTATGGCAGTGTTAAATTAACTTGAGCGCATAAAGGAATGGGTAGCAGGATAGGGAAGGTAAGCTGGGCTGCTCTCCTATGTGAGTAGGGGAGAAGCAATACAGACGGTGCCTTGTAGTCATGGTGCCTTCACTGTTTGGACTAAGGACCTGTAGGATCACAGCAGCGTTTCTCACCAGCTCCCATGGTCCTTTTTTTCCATGCAACACTCACTGTTAGGGAAAGAAGAAAAGGGTGAACACCTCATTCATGTCTTGGGTCAGGGCCAAGTCATGATCTTGGACGTGAAGAGAGAAGAAGGCAGTACAAACATGCCTCAGACACCAAGGAGAACATCTGAGAACATCTGAGAACAGTGTTTACAAGAAAACCACATTTAAAAAATAATCATTTTTAAGCTTTTTTAAAAAAACCATAGTCTTCAGACTTCAGAGATTTTTTAACATTATGTACTTTTATTTTGACAAAATTCAACAAAAATTTAGCTATTTCTTCCCCTAACACTTGCCAAGACTGAAACAAATCATGGAGAAATAAGCTTTGAAAACTTCAGTTGTGAAAGCACTAGGTCCAGTCCCACTAGAGCCATTCACATACACACTTGGGGAAAGTCCTTAGAGGACAGTGCTGCCTGCCTGAGGCATGGAACTCTGAACTGGCTAAGGCAACTGAAGCATCTCTGCCTACCCCACCTCAGCTGTGACAGTATTGGGTGGTTCCCAGTGATCCTATATTTCAAATCTTTTTTCTTTTCTATTTTTAATTTTCTTTAAGGTCAAAGAACAAAAAGAAAAAAATCAAAGGACACAGAACAGAATTCCTACAGATCTTGTCAAACTGGATTTCATGTAAAATGGTCATGGCAAACAAGTTCATAAGAAGAATATTTGTCCATTTCCTTCCCTTCAAAAGAAATTTTGTCTAAAACAATTAGTAAACTATGTGAAGCAAGACGTATGGGAATATGGCAGACAATCAGTCATTCATGGATGACCAAATGCATCTCTCCCTATTCTTGGTTTATTATTCTATTGAACAAAATACTGTGTAAAGCATCTCCTTGATACCAGAAAGAATTATTGAAGTTTCAACTACTTCAACAGAAGCTACTGTTGGAACCCGGGGCACAAGGAATATTTCTCTGCCTGTCCTGGGAAGTCCTGATCCCCAGGGAAACACTGCTTTTAAACTTCGTCCATGGAGAAAGCTTCCAAGACTTTGGGATGAACTGGAATCTACGAGTGTGTGAAACAGATAGTAGTACAGTTTATCACAGGGTGAAAACCTTAGAGTTTCGGGGTTTTAGTATGGAGGTACATAGGAGGCAAGATGGAGGATTTTGGGCATCGTCTGATCTCCTTCTTGCTTTTCATCTACTCCATTTTCTGCAGTGTTGGGAGCACAGAGTGACTGGTTAGAAAAAAACGCAATGCAGATATTGTCTGGACAGAAAAATAATTATTGGTAGAAAAGTAGAAATAAAGTACGTTCTAAGAGTAAATTGGACAAAATAGCTTTAAAATACTTTGAATCTGCGTGTCTTGTGACTTTTGGTGCCTTCTTTTGTACGCTAAGTCTGAGATGCAGATGGTGTGCAGATCTTCCAACAAGAGAAAAATAAACAACAACCTGAAGACCGAAAAACCAAAAGTCCCGATCATCTCTCATTCCTGGCACAGAACTTTTTAGGAGTGTCCCCAGTGCGGGGGATCCACAAGGGACGTTTCCACAAGTTACTGCTCTTAATTGCTACATACAAGGGAATGACACTACTACCTTGTTTAGATGCTTGCAAAGCATGACCAAAGTTAAGAGGCTTATCTCCTACCTAGCCAAAAGGAGAGAAACAGGTTCCATGTGGAAGCTAATACAGACTAACTCGTTGAAAAGGGTTCTCTGGATTTCTCTTGGGAAACATTTAATTTTCTCTGCTGACTGTGTAGGGAGGCTACAGAGACCAATCTCCCTGCCCAACATATAAACGAGACATTTAAAGTTAAGATGAGCACACACCTTATTGTATTCTCCTTCATAAAAGTTCTAGAAGTGTATTTCCAATCTTGTTTATATAGATGTATATATATATATTTAATATATGTATTAAAACAGGGAAAAATATACTTTTTGTGTATATATACAGGATCCCAGATGAACATGTTTTTGCAATAACCACCAAAAAAATATTAATACTAACATCCATTTGAGCTTTTTTGCTCACCACTTCTTTATTTTTTACATAGCAGGCTCATAATTTCATAGTTGAATTTTAAATATGCCTATTAATAATCAAGTATCTTTATAGGGACCCTAAATGTACAAAAAACTTATACAAAATGTATAAATCTGAATAGGTAATTAATACTTGAGGTTTCTTTTATGGAATAGCTGTTTGCAATTGTTAGAAAAGTGTAAGTTTCCAGGTCACTAAAATCACATGTTTTATCAAACAGGGAGGGGAGCCCTCTGGGTATGCTGAGTAAGAACTCAATATAATCTAGCCTTAAAACTTTATGCTTTAATTAAAATGTATACTGATGTGCAGTCATTTTCCTGAGCACAGCAATATGGTAATAGGCCTTTAAAAATTCAGATCTCTGCAGTTTCATAGTACATTTTTCAATCTGATCAAACATTTTTTTTTTTCTCTTGCTAATCAGTACTTTTTGTGGTTTATGAATACAGCATTATATTTGATTCCATTCCCCTGTGGGTTGTTACATATCTTAAAAAAGTTGAGTAAAGATTCCTCAGAAAATACAAAAAAAAGATACAAACTAAAACTTCCCTGAAAAGACTTGGATACCTAAAAAGACTCTTCTTCCACAAGAAAATTTTGTTATTCTTGCTATCTTGCTCAGTGTGCTGGTTTGGGCTGAGAGAGAGTAAACTTTCTTCACAGTAGCTGATATGGGTATACAGTTTGGATTTGTGCTGAACAGTTTTGATAATTCAGAAATTATTTCATTACTGCTGAATAGGGCTCACAGAGTCAAAGCCTTTTCTTCCCCTCACCCCAGCCCTCCAGTGAGTGGAGTGGGGTTGCACAAGGAGTTGGGAGGGAACACAGCTGGGACAGCTGACCCTGGAGCACCCATTTGTAGTGGGTGGTAGAATGCAATATTGCATTCTTAGCATGTAAAGCTGGGTGGAGAAGATTGAAGGGAACATGTTTGGAGTAATGGCATTTGTTTTCCCAAGTCACCATTATGTCTAATGCATCCCTGCTTTCCTGGGCATGGCTGAACATAGAATCACAGAATCATTTATGTTGGAAAAGATCTCTATGATCAGTGAATCCAACCTTTGACCAAACACCACTTTGTCAGCTGCACTCCAGCAGTAAGTGTCACATCCAGTTGTTTCTTGAACATCTCCAAGGACAATGATGACTCCTGCCTGGATAGTCCATTCCAATACCTAACAACCCTTTCCATGAAGAAATTCCTGCTAATGTCCAACCTGAACCTCCCCGGGTGCAGCTTGAGTCTATGTGGTTTTGTCCTGTCAACACCTGCCTGCCTATAAGTAAACATGTAAATAAACTCCTTGTTTTGCTTTACTTAAATGCATGGCTTTTGCTTTACCTATTAAACTTTTTTACTTTAGCCCATGAGTTATCTCACTTCCACTATGCTGATTCTCTCCCCCATCCCAGCAAGGGGGAGGTGAGTGAGCAGCTACATGGAATTGAGCTGGAGTTAAACAATGACACTTGGTAAACTTGATGTACTCATAGCAAAACATAAGGTGATGTTCGATTGTTCCCGGGTCAGTTCTGCTGCAAAAGCAGCTATTAATCTCTGGATGAAACAAAAGGAACCAGAGGCAGCCATGGTAGAAAGTGAAGCAGGCAGACATAGGTTTACCTGGGAGGCACCCACAAAGAAACTGCATTTATTTACTTCTAATATCAGTAAAACAAAATGTTCATGTTTCTTAGAATCTAGGTGAATTTTTCCCTTTTTAAGTTTCAATCTGCACTGCTAAAATGAAGTTGGGTGAAATGAATATCTGTTTGGAAGAAAAGGAAACCTGTAGGGCTCACCAAGTTAAACAATCAGTTTGTAACTGAAGATTGCAATAATAATTCAGTAAGATGTGTAAATCACATTATTCAGGGAACTTGAATTCAGACTTCCCTGCAGCAGCCTGAAATGAGGAGGATTTTAGTCCCAGAACCACCTAATAATCATATTCATTGTTTTTACCACATGGAATTACTATAATTAATTACTATATAGTACTATATAGCTTTACTTTGTATTTAGGTTAAACTGTAAATACAGTATGTCTGATCAGCGATAAAATACCATCTAAACTTGAAATCCCTTAACCCCTTGAAATTAATTTCAGTTACTTATAATTTGTTAATATATGTTGTAATTTTATTTTGCTTGGGTTTAAGATGTTTACAGAAATCTATTCAATTTAATATGTACGGAGCAGCAGTTTTAAGAGCTTGCCTGGTGAAACACATAAGAGGATGCCCTAGGCTCTCAGGTCCTAGGACATTATTATTTGCTTGGAAGTTAAGAAACTGCATGTCTTTGTGAAAAATCTTACTAGGTTTCCTTGCTGAGACCTCCCCTTTTAGAAGAGAGACTGTACAACGTCTCTCTTCTAAATAATGGTGTCTTATTTGATGGCAGCTGAATGAGTGAATGGACCATGGGTTTGTAGAGTGAATTCACAAGAAGCAACTGCAGGACTGTGAAAACAGAAAATGACAATTACACATGAGCATTTAGATTAAATATGTTCTGAGAATTTGTATAGAAAAATACTTCTTTCATTTTTGTTACTTCAGAACAGCTTAAAACCAGATTTCAGATGGAATAGTCTGGCATAAAACATTAGTTTATCCCTTTCATCTTGCCTGTGGTGTATGTGAAGGGTTTGAGCCTTTTATCCCTTCCTGGCTCAAGGAAGAGAACTTCACTGTACATATTTTGTTCAATGTCCTTTGCTAGAACATGTAACAGAGTTTGAAACAAATTCCACTAATCACTCACATCTCATTTCTGTGCCATTTGTTTTTCACATCATACAACTCTTTGGCTTCAACAGTGACTCCACAAACCTTGTGCTCCTCCAGGAGGACTACCTTTACATTTATGATACCAAAATCGAATTTGTTTTATTTTACTTACATATTTAACATTTATTTTATTTATCAACTCTTCTATTTAGTAGAGGCTCAAACAAGTTGCAGACTATCCCCCAGAAGTTCATAATTTAACTTATTAGAAAGAGGTCATTTGGCTTTGCAGACCAGCTCTACAATGACAATTCTTATATAGAGACTGGTACAAAGAAAAACACTGATGCAGTTGTGATAGAAGCACCTTACAGGTTCACCAGAGCAAGTCTTTACAATGGAAAAGACCAAACAAGCGTAGGAATGTGGGGGAAAGAATGAAACTGGTGGCTATATCAAAAGGGCTCTTAGCTACTTCAGGCAAGCACAGCACCACCAAAGATTGGATTCTGTGTGGCAGGGACTGTCTTTGTTTATGTCCATTTTATGATATCAAGTAAATTTTAAGCCCAAGAAACAATATGAATAATAATTATTATTATGTATTTGTTTATGGGACCAGTGGGGATAATAATATGTTAGAAGGTTGCAGTGCTAGTGAAAGCATGTAACTTTTCTAGACATGCCCCATGATTCTTGCATTTTAGCCTATAACATTAATTAAAATATTGCAAATGTTTCTCCTCAAGTGGTCCCTAACTTGCACATGTATGGAATCCTAGAAGTTAGAACGAGAACAGGCCCATTATTCAGTTTCATTATCTGTATATATACCATATTTTATTTAGAATGGGCATATTTAAAGTCAAATATGCCCATCTGCAAAGGCAAATGTAAAAAATAGTTAAGATACATAGCTATTTGCATAAAACACCATATGTATTCAACTGTGAGAAAACTTAAGAGATGGAACTGAGGAAGACTGAAAACTTTGGGGTAGGCAGCTTGTAAACCACTGTGAAAACTTTCAGTGTGAGGTAAATCTTAATATAATATTAAAATAACTTTGTCTGGTCCTTTTCATAGATATTTTTCCAGTCAGACCTATGCAGTGATGTTTCAAATTTCTAACTTAGTTTGAGTTACAACATCCTGTGTACTGCATAAAATCTCCATTTTCCACCACAGTTTGGAATTTATTCAGGGGCTTTGACAGACCAGGGGAACTTTTGGATGTTTACTGCAACTGAGTTTAGAAGTTCTTCTACTAGAAGATAAAGCACAAGTTGTTTTTATTTCATTAATAAAAGCCAAAAACTGCCAAATGGCAGAGGAAAATTCAAACTCCATTAAACTTTAAGAGCAAATAAACTATATTTATTAGGTAATTTGGTGTGGGTAAGTAAGAGCAGGGAGATTCAGACCTGATGTCACAGGCTTTTTCCAGGCTTTGTTACATTTTTCATAAAGTAATATGCATGTGTGATGCTTGAAATAATGTAAACCTCAATTAATAAATTTCCTCTCTAGGTGGTTTGGGGTGGCAGCTGGAGGGCCACATATATTTATGCTTTCAGAAAAGCACCCTTTCTCTTAATACTAAGTTGACTAAAGATGACCTTTTGCTATTCCTCTTATTGTTACCTTGAACCTTCAGTGATATTCACGCCTTGACTGATATTTTATGAGTTTTTAATTTCAGCTCCCATGAATGCATGTCAGAGGGCACTCTTTTTTCACCTCTTGATTTCTGCCTCAAGAAACCTCAATTACCATTGCCTTGCACATGTGACTCTACCATTTTTCAGCGCTGAATAAATAAGAAAAAGTTTCAGCAGGGGTGAACAACTCTACTCTAACATGCTGGTTTTAAATGGAAAAAGCCCTAAAAACTATTGAAATAGTTGCACATTTGTAATTTGCACCCTCACTCAGAGTTAGATATGACTTACAAAAATTTGGGTTCCAGCCTATACACACATACCCCACCCCGACCAGTTCTTTCTCTTGCAAAAACTCATCAAAAAATAAGGATCCCCCTGACATTAGTGAGGCACCACAAAGCTGACCAGAGCCCACCAAAGTACATAAAAGTCTGTTACTTTTCAAAAAACAAAGCTATTACTAGAAAATAAATGAGATTGTCTTTAAAAATGCTTCATATGAGCTAGAATGGAGTCTATAAAGAGCTCTGTGCTTTGCAGAGCCCTCTCGGGCGCTTACTCCAGCAGCTCCCTTCAGTCACTTTGGACAAAACTGGTTGTGGTTCAGCTCCGATTCTGCCCCCTACTCTTATTTCAGCCTCTCCTCTGGATGTCTCTGTTTTACCTCCTGTCGTGGTTTGACACGGAAAAAGAATTTTTCTCGGAAGGAAGAGGTCAGTTTGGATATTGACTAATCGAAGGTGGACACGCCTCTGAGAACACAGAGAGGTTAAAAGCAGAATTCCCAGGAGAACTCTCTCTCTTTGGTTCCAATCAGTGTGAAGTGCAGACTCTCCCCTGCCCTGGGACGAGCTGGGTGGGGGAGGGGAGAAGCCTTTGGAGGTAGGCCCAAGGGTGGAGGGGCTGGAACTGGGCTGGCCCCCTGCAGATGGAAGGGTGGAGAAATCTGGGATGTCTCCTTTCCCTCCCCAGAGGAGAGAGAGAGAGAGAGAGAGAGAGAGACAGAGGGAGAGAGGGAGAGAGAGAGAGAGAGGGAGAGAGAGAGGGAGGGTGTGGTAAGATAGGGACAGGCGGAGCGGAAGATTACCGGAATGTCACGGAAAAGATAGGCCCCTTCTTCCCTTCTCTCTTTCCTGCTTATCTAGTTAACTCCAAGAGTCCCAGAAGAATGTAGCTACACCTGTTCTGGTAAATTTCCACTACCCACTGTCCCTGAAACCCCCAGCCCCCCTCTGACGTAACAAAGACCCCTAAACCTATTTAAACCCATGAGATAAGATAATAAACGCTTTTCGACCGTCCACCAAATTGGTGCCAGCGTGTGTCGTTAGTCCGAGTAGCCCGGGTGAAGCCGGGCTGCCGTGCTGTCTTCTTGTAACCAGGTCGCCGTTGTCTTTTATAAAGGCAACATCTGGTGCCGAAACCCGGGACAAAATTTGCCCGGCGGACGGGTTTCACCTGGACAGAAGCAGCGGCCAGGACGGTGGAACCGTACCCAGGCGTAGGGGAGACGTCCCCGGACCCGCGAGCGTCATAGGCAGCGTCGCCTGGGTCGTAAGTATGAGGCAATGGAATATCGCGTTTAAGCTCAGGGACTTTTATCTTGCCATAGCAAGGCTGCCTGAGCTTGGAGCAGCCGAATGCTCAGTGGATGCCATGCATCCGGGAATATGGGAACAGTATACAGCCACGCTAGCCGAAGAAGCAAAATCCTCAGGCAAAAGCGTTACGGCACGGGGCAAAGTAAAAGAAACCCCGCGCAAAGCAATAGAAAAACAAAAGACGCAGAATGCAGCGCGCACGTGTTTATTAGTCAAACCCGAGCTCGGGGGGGGGGCGAAAGCGCGGACCGTCCCTGAGGAGAGTCCACCCGGGAGCGAAGACCCAGAGGGGCTCAGCGCGGCAGCCCCTTCCCCGGATCGGAGCCCGGCCCGGCCCCGCCGGGGAGCGGAGCCCAGCCCGGCACAGAGGACCGTTCCCGCCGGAGCCCGGGGCGGCGCGTTCCGGGCGCCGCGGCCCCGCTTCCGCCGGAGCGCGCTCCGAGCGCCGCGGCCCCGATCCCGCCAAGAATCGGACCCACCCGCGGCTCCGTGCCGCTTCCCCGCCGGCGCGCCGAGCGGAGCAGCGCCAAGCCCCGCCGCGGGGGCCCCCCGGGACGCCCCCGCCGCAGAAGCCCCCCGGGACACCCCCACCGCAAAAAACCCCCGCGAAAACCCCGCCGCAGAAAAACCCCGAGAAGCCGCCGCTTCCCAATCCGTCCCGCCGCCGGTCAGAGATCCGCGGTCAAAGGCGCAGCCGCGCGCGGGACGCTCTTGGCGAGAGCCGGCGGGAGAGACCGGAGTCGCAGGGGCCGCGGCTCGGGGAAAATCCCCGGCCGCGCGGCCATGCGGTAGTTTTGAAAATGGCGCCGAATGCCGCGGAGGGGGGCGGAGCCCGAGCGGTCCCGGCGCGAAATCTCGGACACCGCGCGACTTCAAAAGCGCGCGCGCGCGGGAGAAAGGGGCGGAGGGCGGCTCGGAGCACAGAGCCAATCAGCAGCCGCGCCAGGCGCCGCCACCATATAAGGGAGAAACCACCCCCCGCGGGGGGCGCGGCGAGCCGGGGGGGCGGGAGCGGCGCCTCCCCCGAGGGGGGGAGCGAGCCCGGGGCCGAACAAAACGGCGCGGGGCCCCGGAAGTGCCCTGGCATTTCATTTCCGGCGCGGAGCTTAGCAACAGATCTACCGGCCCCACAGAGCCGGCAGGGGCCAGCCGAAACCCCAAAACAAAAGATACGGAACCAGCACAGCTTAAAACAAAACCAAATAGAGTTCTAAGCCGCACCGAAAAGCGGTCACAATACCCCTTAGAGCTGCGACAAAAAAGAGCATCTCGCCAAAGAATACAGGTCCCAACCCCCGGACACACAGGGAGCGCGCGGGCGGGGGGGGAGCGCGCGGGCGGGGGGGGGAGCGCGCGGGCGGGGGGGGAGCGCGCGGGCGAACCCAGCCCCCTCCCACCGCAAGCGGCGCCTGTGCCGCAGAATCAGCAGGGAATGCCCCGATACGGGACCCCGGGGTAGCCCTAGCTATGAAAGTGGGGAGAAAGCCCCCGGAAATGTAGGAAACGTGCTGCCTCTGTGGCAGTCGGAACCCCCATGTAGTGAGACCATGAGAGCCACTGCTGCACACCACTGCTAACAACCGAACTTGACCCTCAAAACAAAACTAATGAGAAGCTATGAGTTCTGTTTGCAGGGCACGCTTGTGAACCATCCCAGTGACACACACACCCCTGCTCCAGAAAGAGATAACAAACCACCAAACTGCCAAACAACACCTGAAAATCCCAAGGTGATAAGATCCAAACATGCACAGTGTCTTTCTTCATGCAATTTTACTGTTACAAGCTTGTAACCAAAGAAACAAGCTAGCCCAAGCCACTACCCTCATCAGCTATTTAAGTAAGTCGTGCAACAAGTAACAAAATGCTCAAAAAAGTCACCATAATAAATACCCCATCCTTCGTGTTCCATATAGCCAGCCTGTTTAAAAGCTATTTTACTAACCCTAAATAAAACCAAATCAAACCTAACTAACCCATATTAATTTTGCTATAATATTAAACCCCTTTTTCTACAAAATCATTGCTTTAAATACCCCCTTCAATTACTCCACAGCCAGTACCCCCCACCAGTACAAATAAAACACCCCCCACAAAAGACCAATAAGTAAGTAGTCCCATCCACATTTAAGATGTAAGTTTGCCAGAAACCCAGAGTGAATCCTTATATGTTCCTTACCACGTTTAATAACTCTATCAATTTCTGTGTTCAAGTTCTAATTGTTTCTAAGGTCCTGCATCACTCAGACGAAAAGACATACCACCTTCTCAAAAAACCTAACAGACTCCACAAAAAAAAAATTAACCATCGCAATGCTGCTTGGCCTGAGAGCAGCTAGCACAGCCACGAGTATCTCAACCATCGCAACCCAGCAACACGAGCTCTCCCAGCTGCAAATGACCATCGACGAAGACCTGCAAAAGATCGAGAAATCCATCTCCTATCTAGAGAAATCAATCTCTTCGCTTTCAGAAGTAGTTTTACAAAATAAGCAAAGACTAAACCTTTTAAAGCCTTCAGCACCTACCTTAAAAAATCTACCCTGATCTACTAAACCACCCTTTCCTTAACAAGTTACAAGTCTGTACCTCACTCCAATGTCTCTATTTACAACTACCTCATTTTGTATATGATAAAGAGGGGGGAGATGTGGTAAGATAGGGACAGGCGGAGCGGAAGATTACCGGAATGTCACGGAAAAGATAGGCCCCTTCCCCCCTTCTCTCTCCCCTGCTTATCTAGTTAACCCCAAGAGTCCCAGAAGAATGTAGCCACACCTGTTCTGGTAAATTTCCACTACCCACTGTCCCTGAAACCCCCAGCCCCCCTCTGACGTAACAAAGACCCCTAAACCTATTTAAACCCATGAGATAAGATAATAAACGCTTTTCGACCGTCCACCAAATTGGTGCCAGCGTGTGTCGTTAATCCGAGTAGCCCGGATGAAGCCGGGCTGCCGTGCTGTCTTCTTGTAACCAAGTCGCCGTTGTCTTTTATAAAGGCAACAGAGGGAGAGAGAGGGAGAGAGAGAGAGAGGGAGAGAGAGGGAGAGAGAGAGAGAGAGAGAGAGAGAGAGAGAGAGAGAGAGAGGGAAGAAGAGCGGGGAAAGCCACAAGGTGCCCAGCTGGCTGTGGGAGCTGGAGGGAGCCTGGGCAGCGAGCCATCCTTGGGTGTCGGGACTTTTAACCCTTCCTGAGAAATGAAAGCTTTGTGAAATTTTTCTCCTCCTCGGTTTGAAAGAGAGGAAGAGAGACAGCTTGGACCCTGGGATGTTGGAAGGAGAAATTCTAGGTGGGAGGAGATGATGGAGTGGATGATGGAGTGGCTTTTGGCTGGACTTTTTCTTGTTAGCCACAGACTGAACTGATCTTCTCCTCCAAGAGAGACTGTATTTTAGGAGGATGCTGGTGAGCCAAAGAGACCATGCTTCAGCTGGGAAAAGACAGAAATGGAGAGAACAGTGAAAAGTTAGGGAGGTTTGTGGTGGTGCCCCCTGTCTTCAGAGAAGAAGAAGAAGAGCTATCTGTTCTTGGATCCTTGGCCCCAGGGGAAAATGGGGGGGGACTGTGGTCCCAAAAATAAAAAACTGAACTGTTGTTTTTTCCCCTCTTGGCAGGGCATCCTTGAAAGGAAAAATCCTAAAAGCAGTCTTTCCATCCATGCATTGGTGGTGAGAGCACTGTGCATGGAAAGGAGAGTGTCACCATTGGCAAACTTTTTTCTCTGGGCGGTGCCATGTGTGACATGGAAGCACAGGGTGTGGCTGCTGTGTTTCTTAGGGGGTCTGTGGCACAGGAGAGACTCCTCTCTCCCTCGATGGACTGAGAATCAATTGTCTGGAGGGTGGAAACCTGATTGGGGTCCAGGTTGTGTCTCACTGTGGTTTGTTGGAGTTGGGTGGTGGGAGGAGGAATGCTTTGGAAGGTTTTCATTTTGATTTTTGTGTGTTTTTTTCTTTTTTCTTTTATAGTAGTATAGTAGTAGCTTAATAAAGTTTTTTTAAGCTTGGGCCTGCTTTGCTCTGTTCTTGATTGCATTTCACAGCATTCAATTGAGAGATTGCCTTTTCATGGGGGCACTGGCATTGTGCCAGTGTCAAACCATGACACCTCCTCAGCAGGAAGCCTCACACTCCAAGCCACGCTTGAGACAGGGGTAATCGCTGCTGCAAGGCTGAACCTGACCCCATGGGCAGTGGTCAGGACAAAGCTGTGGCCAGCAGTGGCCTCAGCTGTCCAGCTGCAGGCTGTTAGCCCAGAGCCCTCTGAGGAAGCAGTTTAACCCAAAGCCCTCTGAGGAAGCGCTGTGGATATCCCTTTCTGCCCCTGCCCGTGGCTGCTTGCGCTGATTGCGGCTCACCCCGGTCATGGTCACGGTGATTTCCAGGACCGACAGATGAGGAGATTGCAGTCCAGCTATTCAGATGCTGCTGGTGTTAATGAGAAGTCAATGTGGGTAATCAAACTAAAACACAATGCAAATGCTTTGGTCCAGGTTAATACAAGCCTCTTCCTTCCAATGTTCTCTTCCTTCAAATGAAACAGCTTGTTCTATCTGAAATGAAGTGTTTTGCATACTTCACAGAGACAAAAGCAAGCATTTGTAAGGAACAGCCACTATTCTTTAAAATTCCATATAAGTACGTATGAAGAATCAGCCAATTGTTTTAAAAGCATGAGGACAAAAGTTCTAACCTTATCAATTTTTTTGTGTTTTTCCCTAAAATAATGTGACAAATTCAATACATATTCACCATTCAGTACAGCTCAGAATTGAAATGTAGTGTTGTCTTTACAAGACATTGTTGCCATATTTTTGCTATTAAAATTTGTCTTTTATGTCAATCCTGTTGCTGATGTTTTCTGCATAATGAATATTACCTGTGGTCCTGTCACCCAGTTTAAATTCTAATATGTGCAATGTCCCCCCTACTCATGCCAAGCTGGAAAAATACTGGACTCAATGTACTGGACATTTACATCCATGGGGCTGCATGGATAAAACCTTTAATTACACAATGAGCATAGACATTAGCAGTCTATTGATATTGTAAGAGTACAAATGAAATTATCTCTTGAGAAAGATATTGTGAAAATCTGCCTTTCTTTCTCATTTATGTATTTTCTTATCATGCACAAACAGAAGGCCGATATACTGTTTCTCCTTTTAAGTTTTCTTTATTTATAATTTTTTGGTCTTTGCCTAAAATAATACCTATCATACTCATTTTTAGAAGATGACCAATCTCAATAGTCAGAAATTACCTGGAATAAAATTTAAATTTCAAACTTGCTAAAATGCAAATTCATAAAATCACTTCCATTAATGATGGTCAAACTTGTCAAGGCGTGTCATGAAACACTACAGAATGCAGGGCTTGAACATGAGCAGGGAATCTCAGCTCTAAAGCCATGTTTCCTCCCTGGTGCAAGTGCAGCAAAGAGGCTGTGACTTCCCTTACCAGAATCTCACGTGACAGAAAATTTCCAGTCTTTCTTCTCTTTGTTAGTAGCCAAACAAACTGGTCTCTAGTTCCTATTTTAGCACCATGAGGCAGAAGGATTATTTGTGGGTGATTGGGTCCAACCCTCTTCATTTGCAGGGATCATTAGCTTTGGGTTTTGTGCTTTGTGAACAGGACCACGTACCCATCAGCAGCAGGCTTTCAGCCACCTCTGCTTTCTCTGTGTCCATGCTATGTCTGCTATTGCATCATGTCCCAGAAGCTTGATTTCTTACCAGTTTCTTTGGTTGCTTGAAAACATATGCACGTATTTCTGTGAGACTGAGCTACATGGGCAGAAAAGTAAAATGCCATTCACATGCCCCAGGACCTGGCAGTATGGCACTGCAGCAGAAGGACATCCTTGTCCTCTGGAGCAGCTGGAGCTCAGGATGTGCTGAGGCATCTCAGATTACACTATATATCTATCTTTAGACAAGTGGGGCCCATCCATTTCAGTAGATTCTTACCTTGAGATTAAGTTCAAGACTAAAATACCCAAATGTAATATCTACATATCAATATCTCCCATTATCATCTGTGGATGCTCAGATCCATCTGGGTTCATAGAAGCTGGTATCTCACATTCCACCCAAGGTGTGCTAGGACATCCTGCCCATCCTCTATTTGCTGCATCAGAAGAAAACAGGTATCCAGCAGCTCTGGATCCCCTAACCCCACAGATATTCTCATCTGGACCAGATCATTCTTAAACTGCTTTTATTATCCTGCTTTCTGATTCTGAAATGTAACTGGGAACTTTTTATCTTATGTATCAATTATTTGCTTAACATCTGTATCAATATTATTATTTATTTTATGTTTTTGGATCTATAGTTTCTTATTTATTTGGATCTATAGTTTCTTATTTATTGTCTATTCTTACTGGAAGAGGTAGTTATATCTTCCTACCTTATTCTTTATTTGCCTGGAAATATTAGACAGTATATAATGATGAAATATTGAATGCTGTTAATGCTGTAGTGGAGAGGAAATGAATTAGATTGGGACCCTGAAGGTTTATTAGTTCTATGGTCTGTGTTTTTTTTAACACTATGCAAATGCTAAGTGTAATTGCTTTTTACCATTGATTTGCTTGATTTATAGAGTTTAGGGCCTAAAGTTTGACACTGATTATCAAGAATGACCTTTTTCATTATACAGGCTACTAAATATAATCCAGTAATTCTTTATTCAGCCCAGTATGTTCTTAGTGAGGTAATTATTATTGAAAAAAAAATCAGATGCAATTTGGTGACCACATCTAATTTCTCAAAGCCGTAAAAACCTTTATAAGTCTTTGTTTTCCTGAGGATACCCTTCAGCAAGAACTTACTTTTGTGCTTTAGCATTTTAATATCTAATTATAATTTTAATTAAACAATGAAGATACTGCAATAATAGTTTCCTCATTAAAATATGAATCAACAGGAAAATTAAGGTATTATTGCAACCTAAAGTGGACTGTGTGGAAACTAGGTTGTATTTTATTTAAGAGTTAAGTATTAATTATTGTCTCTTTTCTAAAATGTATATTATAAAACGTCCAAGGTAGACAAAGGATCATAGTGTATAACTATTTACATGGTGGGAAAACACCAGTCAAGATTATGCTGTCAGCTCCCACTGGGTCTTTCAGTTGTGTCCAAACTTGTCCAAGTATGAGCCAATTGTGGTCTTTTAATTTCTGATTTGGGGTTGTTTATTTTTTTCTTGCACTTTTGGGGTTATTTGAAAAGTTTGCCTTGCTGAGGCTTTGAATCTGTGGCAGTTCCCCCTGAAGTGAGAGCCACACCTGAAGTGATTTCCTTACTAGAAAGAACAGCTTCCACACACAGATACCTTCAGGGTGAAAAGAGAAGTTAAGGAGTGAAAAGCTGTGCTGGAAATACACACCCAGTGTCCTGGAAATATTGGATACATTTGATCTGAATTAACTTTTCTAAAGGAACTCATGGAAGTAGAATTCTACAATTGATGTAGAACCCAAGGAAGCTAGGAAAAACTGTGTCAAGTAACTTCAGAAATGGTATATATCCCATAATCTGGGAAGAAAATTATACAGGAACCAGGGCTGATATAAAAGCATGAGACATTCCTAGTAAGTATAGGATTGAGGGTTGAGACAATTGTCTTCTGAGAGTAAGTACTTCTCAGGGAGCTGCCAGAAGCATCACAGCCCATCCTGCCTGTACCACCCAGCAGCATTTCTGTGGCTCCAGACGCTGGTGAGCGCCTGGCACAGCACAGCTCTGTGACCACCTTGGGCCACCTGGGCTGCTGTTGACAGCTCTGGCACTGGCTGCTGGCATTCAGAGGGTCACAGCAGCCACAGCAAGTTAGTCTGCAGGGAGCAGTTCAGGAATTTGGGCTAATTTGCTCCATATTATACCTGTGACAGGAGGGTTTGAGATAGACAGGGTCTTAAGAAATGTTTTCATTGTTTTTCTTTTTTCCCTCTTAGCATGGCAAAGCTTGGCTTTTGCAGCATCAGAAAACATTGCTAATCTCAGTTATTTGCACGTAGTGAGTGAAAAAAAAATGGAGTGTGTGTTGGGGGAAACATCTTTAATTTATTTGTAAGGACTAGTTCTAACTTCTCCAGCAAATATAGTTGTTATTGAGTGAACGTGTGCTGCCACCCAAAGGCAGCCCCAAAAATGTCTCCCGGCCCTTGCAGTTGTACAAACAGCACGGCTTGACTCACTATAGCACAGTCCCCTGTCCTCTCCCATCTACCCTCAGAGCTACCTAGAGAATGTGTCATTAAATTAAGTATAAGCAAGGTGAGAACGAGCTAATTTCAGTAGTTAGAGGCAGCTCCCAGTCTCACCACTTGTGAATATGGTATTACAATTACCGCTGCTTTTGTTTATCTATAAAAGAAAGTGAGCAAAGGGTGATTCCCTCCCCCACCTCCCCCCACCCATTATCTGCATTATCTGGTGTGTTGCTAGCAATAGTTTTCAGTTAAATATAATCTTAATTTTTATTAACTAAACTCAAGTATGCTTGCTTAGCAAGAGGAAGTGAAAGCTCTGGGGAGACTACACCCTTCCAGTACTTAAGGAGGGGTTTATAAGACCTGTAGCAATAGGACAAGAGTTTTATAATAAAACAGGGCAAGAGTTTTAAAATAAAAGAAGGTATATTTAAAATGGATATAAAGAACACTTTTAACATCAGGGTGTTGAGGGACTTAAACATGCTGCCCAGAGAAGTTGTGGCTGCTCCATCTCTGGAAGTGTTCCAGGCCAGGCTGGGTGGGGCTTTGAGAAACCTGGTGTAGGGGAAGATGTCCCTGCCGTGGCAGGGAAGTTGGAACTAGATGATCTTTAAAGATCCCTTTCAATCCAAACTATGCTATGCTTCTATGATTTTTATGTGAAATAAAGGTTAATTAGTGAATTTTGGTAACTTAAAATTTCTGCTCTCCACACACCTAAATAATACTTTGGCATTAATTAAGTTAGCTATAACAGAGCACCAGCTGATGAGTTGGTCTAAAAGAGGGAGAAAAATTTCATAGTACCGAGCATTCTGACTTACTGACTTATTGCAGCCTTATTGGCTGCACACTGGAAGCAGTAAAAAATAACAGGTTTTGTTTTTTGGGGGAAAAACCAAATTAAGATCAGCAAAATCATTTCCAAGCAAGACGTGAATTCAATAGCATAAATACTGAAAACTTTGCATGATCATCCAGGAAAAAAGACAGCTTTGTTAATATCATTGCTACTAGCACAAGTACATTGCTACATTTCAACATATGGCTTCAGCAAAACAGAAAAAAACTATTGATAACTTGACAAAAGTGTTGTGTCTCGGCCTCTTCACAGCAGGGGGAATGAAAAAATCAAGACTGTTATAATCAGTATCAAGTGTTCCTACTGTAGTTTTCCTTTTTCCTGATTTTTTTAAAAAGGTGAAGAGGGAAATCACATTTAATATTTCTTTTCATTCATGCACTCAAATGGTGGCCAGTTTTCAGTTTTTAATCTTCACTTTAACAAAGAGCAGTTGGGCAGCTATTGACAGTGAAACACAGCAGTCGACTACCTTGTAAATTAGAAGCTGCGGTAGTAAAAATGGATTTGTATATCACCGGGAGTAGAGAGAGTGTCTGCCTTGTAAATTTAATTAAACAGCAGGTGCAAAATCAGGTCATATGGCTTTGATGTGCCCCATGTGAGGATGACAACTAGACAATGATTCTAATATGAAGAAATTTGCATACATTTGCATTGGATTGCATAGAACATTGTAGCTCACACCTACTTTCTGTGTTTCATTTTGGGGAAGTTGGAGATTTGAATGAACAGTTCCTATTTAGTTCCTACAACTAAACACAAGAAATGCTTTTGTTCTGTCATGGTAGGGAACATATGGGTTATGATGCTATTATGTACCATTTTATAGAGTATGCTTACATGATAATCAAACATTTGAAAATGCAGCTGAGATACTTGTAATGACAGGAGAAACAAAGCTGGAAGTAGGGGGGAACAGAGACGAAGAATGGAAACCACCTCAGTGTTTAAATCTTTCCTTGATGATCATTTGTTTACTGGAGCATTAATGCGAATCTACATTCTGGTCTTTGTCCAAGGGGTGTCACAAACAATTCTTTTTGCTTTTGCAGCTAATATTGTAAACAATGAAATTATGTAGGCTGGAAGTGTTTTCAAATCTGGTAATTAGCACCTCATAATGATTATTAGTTATATAAAAAAATGCACTTTCTCACATTACTGGGCTAAGCTAAAGGTAGAAATGTGTAAATGATAGTTATGCTTCCTATGCTATTGGTTTAATGGGAAAACTAACTGTATAGATCCCCAGACCTTTTCTTTGCAGTTAAAAATGTTAATGAACAGTTGGTTTCATTTTTGACAGTTTGTGAGATTCTGAATCCCAGTGCTGTTTTTGCTGACTGTGCTAGAAGTATGAGTTTTAGAGGCTATTAAAACACAACTGGGAGGGCAAAGCAAAATACTCTGAGAGCAGAGGATGCAGCTGAAAAAAAGGCTGAACTTTACTCCTTAGGTAGTGCCTAAACCTGGATCAGTGAAGACTGAAACCTGCCAAGAAAAGGCGGCTCATCAGGGCAGCTATGAGCCTGTCTGCTCTTTTGTAGTCTGATCTGCAAAGCAAACAAGCACAGCCCCCCCCCCCCCCGCCCCCACCACCACCACCCAAATTTAGAAGATTTCAGGGCTCAGTCCTGGCTGTGGCTGTCCCTGTAAACTGCCAGATCCAACAGCTATTATGTTAGGGTTGCCATGTCCCACCTCTTGTCACTGAACTAAGTGCAGCAATCGTCCCAGCTAGCTCAGTTCACTTAGACTAGACACAGATATCAGCTCTAAGGACACAGGAGACAGTCCTTGCGGCAAAGGTCTAAATACCACCTCTGTAGGAGAGCTCACCTGAAAAGCAGTGCCTGGTGACAGCAGCTGGGGTACACGGATACTCAGGTGACCTCAGCTCAAGGTGTCTATGTTGCCCTTTAGTTTATGGGGCAGCCTTAAAGAAGCACATGATGTATCAGGAGTCACCGCTTTTAAGTGCTCATGATGTTGATTTTCACAGATATTTCTCAGCGCAGATTTCTGCTCCTAGGGCTGAAAATGCACTTTGCACTAGGGTTACACAGTGGCTGGACAAAAGCCAAAAAGAACATGACAAAACTTCTGGTAACAAGAGCTACAAAGACATGGCCCTTTAGGAACCTCACACTGAAGAATTGCTCCAATGGGACATGTGAGGGTCTTTCTGACTTCGAGTGTTTCACTTTGCCTCTACTGGAGCTCTCTGCTGCTTCTGTGAGAACACCAACCTCCACATGATTCAGCACGGCTGGGGCTTGGTGGGGAACAGCTGGAAAAGGAGAAAGAAGAGAAGGAAGTGGGATGAGAATTCAAGGAAAGGATGGAAGAAATCTGAACAGGAGCCTCCTAGACAGATCATCTGCCAACATAAAGTACTTCCATTATATAAACAGCTGACCACCTTCAGGAGTTTTCTTTCTTTACTGCCTACAGCCTCCTCACTGAGGTTTTCTATGTCTTCTGTTGTGGTGATTGCTAAATCAACTATTTCTGTTTACCCTCTTTAGGGATAGAGACTTTCCAAGCGACTGGCAGAAATACTATAATTTTTGTAACCATCCTCCTGAAATCAGTCATCACTGGTACTGGCTCTGTCTGTGAGACACTGTGTGTTCTTTATCAGATATGTGCCCTGAGTTCCCCCAGTGTGGGCGCTGAGGCTTATAGTGCCCTCAACATGTAAATAAAGCAGGTTTACCAAATTTGGCCCTAAGAATTCAATAAAACTGTCACTATACAGGTAGCAAATATGTAATCTCCAGCTCTAGATAAACACCAAACAATAATCTAAAACTTCCATTTGAGAGAAAAATACGTTAGTTACTTTCTTTATTCAATTTCCTTCCTTTTTTTTAAAGAAATGTTAAAAAAATCTAAGGAAAAAACAGACATGAAACAAATCAAGAAATTTATTTAATTCCATTTTAATTTTATGGGGGTTTTTTTTGTTTTTGCTTTCTTTGTGGTTGTTTGGGGTTTTTTTAATTACATGAAATGGTGCCCAGGAAAGCAAACATCAGAAGTAACACAATTAATTATGACATCAATAAACAATTCAGCAGTTCTGAGAAAATATTAAAATGACCTTCCCAAATAAAATGCCAACAACGTATATTAAACACCTGTAAGAATCTTTTTTAAAATAGTTAGCATGCCAAGTATATTCAAATAGATTGGTCACCCATGTTAATTGTAGAGCAAGGTTATTCCCATGGATCACATGGCAAAAGAAAAAAATTAAGAGAACAAAAGCAAAGCCACCTATCAAAAGCAACCAAGTATTGCAAGGAAGACACGTACAAACAAGAAAGAAGACTGAAGGGAGTCAAGATGTTTAATTTTACCAGCCCTTCCTGCAGTATGAAACCAAGGAGTCAGTGCATAGGAAGGGCAGGAGAACAGGAGCTGTGGTCGAGTCCTGGGGGCGGTGGTGCCAAGTGTCCGGGGGGTGAGGAGGGACGGGAGGACGGGAGGTGGAGCTGCGCGGGGCTGTCCTCAGAGCCGGGGCTGCAGCCGCTGGTCACTCCCTCCCGAAGGCTCCAGAGCAAAACTCCTGGCAGCTCCTCCAAGACAGAATGACTTCAGACCATTCCTGCACAGGCTGCCTCATGCCAAACAGGGCTGCAGTTTCGGGATAGAATCTTTGTTGTTTCCACAAGCCCTTTTTCCCCAAAGGACTGCAAGCAGTTTCAAGGTCCGGGCCAGAGCAGTTCTGCATCAAACCATTCTGCTGCCGGGCAGCAGAAATCCCCCACCTTCTTGCAGTGTCAGCTTTCTCACCTTCTCCTGAGCAAAAGCAGCCAAAACATATCCAGCAGAAGAAGTAACACTCTAGTTTATTCCACACGTCTAAAAATCTCTACAAGGTGTGAAAGGTATATAACTTTCCAAGTGAATACCCCTAACATGATATCAAAAGTAACATTCATAGCAAGACTAAATATTAGACCTACCCTTTGCTAAGCTTCAAAATAGAAAATTAAGTATTTTATATGCAAATGTACTCAATTTATAAACCAGTTAGGTGACATTTTCAAGGAATATGTATGTAGATATTAAAGCAATAATCCAACAGATGTTTTAGAAAATTAAGAACCTGGTTCCTGATACCTTCAACCTCACAACAATTCTCCTTATTGGATTCACTAACTGAGCAGTAGCTGATATCAGAAAGTATTCTGGCCATTGAGATAATTACCCAAAGTGAATATAATTAACTTTGCTAAAACTGGTAAACTTTGAAAAGTCACCACTCCAGCACTTTGCTTCAGTTTTTCACAGTTTGCTCTGGTGCTTCATAATTGATATGCTTTTCTTCCAAGGTTATTCAGACAGAAATATGTCCCTCTTTACTCCCACATCAACCAGAAGAAACACCAGATGGGTGCAACTTACTGTTATTAATTTGTACTGCATTGTAAAAAAATATAGCAAACTAGCCTAAACTATTTCCAGGTCACTTACAGAAAATACAAAGGTGTAGAATGAGGGAAATAATCTCTGTTTTACAGAATGACACACTGAAATCAACTTGACTTAGGAACCACAAGCTAAAAGTTACAACTAAATCTCAATTCCAAGGATAGCTGGGGAAAAAAAAGTATTTTCCCATATCAAAAAGTATCCAAAATCTCGGCAATTATATAATCTGATGAAACTAAGACCTTTCAAAGTTTAAAAAACTCCATTTAACCTGGGAGTATCCCAGGATTTTAGGTGCAATAAGAAATGGGTTCAGGTCCTTAGGTTAATGAAAGTGAATTTTGGTTGGGATTTTTTTTATATATATAATTTAAGGTGAATATCCTAATCTTTGGGTTAATCTGAGGTAGAAGTTTTAATTTTAAGCAACAATTTTATTCTCATCAAAACTACTTATCCCATTACTTGGGGAATTTGAAATTAATGAATTAGCAATTTTCAAAAGAAAAATAATGAAGTCTCAATATTCTTTAATATCAATCCTTTAGGTTCTTTCGAAACTGTTTTTCTTTCTTTCTTTGTGGTTTCCTAACAAACATAACACAGTAGAAGAAAGAACTTTGAAATACTGCAGCTTCACTATACAACGTAGAAATTTCATTATAGTTTCTTACTCTTGAGCTGCTATAATATCTCTGGTTTAGCTGCTCTTTGCTAGGACAGAAATTATTAATACTTTATCATTTTAATGCTGTCATCATGTCTCTTTTTTAGATAAAAAAACCTACATATGTAAGGTGAGTTTCACTGTAATGTTCAGATATGACAACCGAGCTTAGTGCTTTTCCTATTTCATATGGAGCAAACATGTGTAAACACTTTATTAAAATTAAAAAAAAAAAAAAAAAAAGAAGTGAAAGCTGTTCCCTGCTGATTGATTTTTCAAAAGCTCCCTAGACTGAATCGGCTACAGATGTTTGCAAAATGATTGGATGTAAAGTGGGCTTAATTCATAAAAGCAATAAAATGTTGCTTATTGACTGAACAGATGAACTAGCTGAGGGGACATAATTTGGAGTGTTCTTATTGGAAATGCTTTGAAGAAATGTAATGATAGTGCAGAAAAAAAGCCTTATTAGATGTAGTAGAATAAATTTACTGCAAAACATTTTACAAGATTTGAGACACTGAGAAAATTAATTCCTGAAATTTGGATTGTACAGTTATGCATCCATATAAACTTATTGTGGCTTCTCAGACTAGCAGTGTTATTCATAGTTAGCAATGAAATTATTTAAGCCTACATTTAAGAAAATGTTAAGATGAACAAAAAGAAAGAAGTGCTGGTAAGTAAATTCTCTCCTGTCTGCTGCTGTCTACTCTGCATTTTCGAGGCTGTAAAACCTCAGGCATATTAAAAAACAGTTCCTGCTAACTCAGATCATCACTCCCAAAAGAGAGAGTGAAAAAACCATAGTAAGATTTCCATGAGTTTTCCTTCCTTGAGAATCCATACATTTAACTCCATGCCTAGCAAGGAGGTGCAAAGAGCAGATTAAAGTCATGCTGCTCCAGGGCAGCGATGTATTCTGCTGTCATGGTTCTGATCAGCAGGGCTGGATGTCTGAGGACACATTTCTCTACAACTTATGATTAATTTTTAATATTATTTTAGGTAGTGCTAGTAGTCACCTGGAAATTTTGATGTTCTTAGGGCCTCTACCTTACTAACGCTCTGTTTTTGACTCCTTAAAATTTAGCCATGGGAATTTTGAGCATTAGTCTTTATCTGAGGTTTGAATGAAATGCCAGAGCAAGATCCCTTCTGAAAATTATGAAATTATTCTGGCAAGTCTTCGTTTTGGAAACCTTGAAAAGCCCTTATACTTCTAAATAAGGAACTAAAAATCTTACTTTAGAGTTGTTTCAGACAGTGCCTGAAATTTAACCTTAAAATTTAGGTACTTAAAATGAGCAGATTGCATTCATATTCTTCAGGCCTTTCTCCAAGCATGTGTTTGCAGATGTGTTAACTGCAATGGATATGAGTTTCCTCTGTTTGGCTAAAGTTTTCCCTTGGGTTGCCTCATGAACATTATTCCTGATGACAGCAGGGTGCTGTGAAGAGCATTGCTGGGCAGGATGGAAATGAAATGATCATCAGTGGGAGCATCTACTTTTCTCCTGGCATGACTTACAGCACAAAGTATGGGACTATGAAAAGAACACCCAGTCATGCTTTCAGCAGTTGCAGAATGGTGGATTGGCCAAATCACACAACTCTGAGCATCATTTAGATGCCAGTACTTCAAATGTCATGTGTATTACTGTGATCTGCTATTCCCTATATCATATACTCAGCCAGGGGCAGAAGTTTCTGCCACAAGAAGTTTCTGCCCAGTTTGGATTCTGGAAGCTGATGGAGTCTGTAGACAGTTAACACAACCCACACTGGAGCAGCTGATGAACTACATCCTTTGTGAAGGACTCATGTTGGAGAAGTTTGTGGAAAATTGTTTTCTGTGGGAGGGACCCCACAATGGGGCAGTGGAAGAGTGTGAGGAGTCCTGCCCCTGAGGAGGAATCAGTGACAGAGACAATGTATGATGAAATGACACATTTCCCAAATCCCTGCACCACTGACAGGGAAGTACAGAAAATTAGGAGTGAAGTTGAGCTCAGGAAGAAGGGATGAGTGGGAAGAAAGGCGTTTTTAAGATTTTGGTTTTATCATTATCATATTCTGATTTTATTGGTAATAAATTAATTTTCCCATTACTGGTGATTGATCTCTCCGTGCCCTTATCTTGACACACAGCCATGCATTATACTTCCTCTCCCCTGCCCAGCTGAGTAGGACAGTGGCAGAGTGGCTTTGGAGGACACTGGCATGGAGTCAGGGTCAACTCACCACAGCCACAGACATTAGTATGGCTTTCTATATGATTCGGTATAGCTTCTACGTTGAGAAATATGATAATCTTAATGGAGCATGATATTCCTGTTGAGTATTACTCTTTGTGTCAGTAAGGGTTTGATATTTTTCTTTTTTAATTTTTATATTTTATTATATGTGTGAGAAAATTAGAGTCATGGACTGCCATTTTAGTTCCTGACACGCACCACTTTTCTGAGAGTGATCTGTCTTTAAAAAGGGAAGCTTGTATAGGAAAAATTTTATTTCTAAATATACCTATGCAACCCTGTTTGATATGCCTAGGATGCCTGAGACATCCATGTGGGACTAGCAGATCCCACAAAAGATGTACAGAAGACTTCTGGACAAGCAGTTGAAGTCTGGGCAGGATTGTGTGAGGTGCTAAAGGAAACAGAGTCACACTGATAATTTTGGTCTGTTGAAAGAAAAGATTGAGACAAGCACAAAAACTGCACTGCAGAAAAACATGAAAAATAATAACAGAAAGTTGTATTTTCTCCCTTTAAGTTATGGAAACGAAAAATTCAGCCAGAATATTTTTAAAATCCAGCAATGCAAATGATCAAAGGTTTTATTCATACAGGCACTCTCATGTTTAAATTTTAAGCCCATTTGAAGTCATCTTCTCATCGAGTTAAGCCCATGTACAGGGATTGCCAAGATCACTGTCTTTTCCTGCTGTAACTGATGACAGCAGGGTTCCATTTGCGTGTAGTAGCCCACTGCTGCCTGTCTAAATAGATGCAATTGTCAAATCTCCATTCATAGTGTTTTTAAAGCAGCAGTGAACATTTAGGCAGGCACATGAACAATTGTGTGCTTACAGGCGAGCTCAAACTCTTTGTAAGGTGTTCCTAGAGCTGAGAAGAGAGGGGAGGAAAAAAGGAGAGGTATAGACAGGGAAAACTGGGGCTAGTAACTTAATAATAGAATAACTGAGTAACTGAGTCTTGATCTATACAGCCTTCCATTCACCCTGTGTATATGTCTTTTTCCAATTGGAAAAAGTCTTTAACTGCTTTCAGAATTCATGACATGAGATAACAACCAATGATAACTTTTTGAAAGTAAAATTAGCTCAAATTATGGTCCCTTGACGTTTTGAGCCTTTGTATGGAATTGTATTTTGCCTCACCTACACGAGGCAGTGGTGAAGAGGTTAAACAAAAGTTGCCCCTTTTTCAAAACTGTGTTAATTAAAAATGCAAAACCCAAAGAATTCACAGCTGGATAAATAAAAACAGCCCAGATGGTATAGCAACAAACTTCTGGCAGGTCTTGAAGCAGACAGTATTCCTGCATATTTTATTTCCTAGCACAGGCTATCACCAGACCACACCAGCGATGGCTTGGGCAGTACATCAGAATGGGGGCACTCAGGCTGTCCTGGTGCTAAAGGCAGCACAGTTTCAGAAACACCTGGCTACATACCTGGTGTTTGTGCACTGCACAAAGCAAGTCCCCAGATTCCTACTGTAAGTGAACTGTATGTCTCATTACTGAGAGCAAATTCCTTTTGGTGGTGCTCTTTCAAGTGTGCACGTCAGTAAATTTCTACCTTTCAGCATGTCCATGTGTGTTTGTCAGCTTATCTGAAATGCACTCTGCCAGGGAATGCCGACCTAGTTTGATGAGTTTTAGATCATGTTCATGTGTGCAGAACTCCAACAAATTTCAAATCAGGTTGTATTAACTTTTGAAAAGAAATTGGGTACTACCAATTCTCTGCAGATATGTCTGGCCAACTCCTCATATCCAATACAGTGGCTCTGCCTAAGTACAGGAAGGGAGAAATGGAGATGTGTTGTTACAGCTGTTGCTTCCTTGCGCTGTTAAGCTTCATGAAATTCTAGACATTCAACATCTAACAATATCTGGACAGAGCTTTTAGGAGAAAAAGAAATTATATCTGGATAACATGGAAACATGGTGACCAAGACGAGGCTCAGGACAATAGGAATAACATTCATAGTTACTTTATTTATTGTGTCTTTTTAAGAACCTTCTTAATTGGTCAGTTCTAAGAAATCATTCAACATATCTCAGTTGGTTTTCCAGCTCCCTGGTAAGAAAGCAGGTTCCAGAAGTGGAGTAGATACTACACGGATTCACATCTGAGAATTAAATTATTGGGACAGAAAAAATGTATGATAGAAGTATGAGAGAGGGAGAGACAGTAATTGAGTAAGGTTAAAATATCAGAATGTGTACAGGAATATAAATTAAAAATAAGTGTGTCTAGAATTATTCAACTTCTGGGTGGTCTGCATCTTGTATTTGGCTTCTCGAATGCACTCTGCTCTCAGTACATGTGGTAAATCCAGTGCTAGCACTACACCAAGTCATTGTGCTCATTACATGCCACAGAGGCGTGTAAAAGCAGCGTGGGAACCGTACAGTTTTTTGTTCTTTTGTTGGAGCTGTGGGTTGGGTTGTGCTCTCAGACCAGCCCCACTTCAGTGCATGGTTCTGTCTTGCAACCCCTTGCAAGGGCTCCTCACAGCTGGCAAGGCTTTCTCTGAAGGCTGGAAGGTTTATCCTCCTGTAATGGGGAACAGTGATGTGGACTTGAAGCTATTTCTCCAGCCTTGGGGCAGTCCTTCACAGCCTTCATTTACATTTGGTATTGTGATGAAGATCAGACTCTTTTACTGCCATATAAACTTTAGGCATATGGCTTTATCCACCACAGAAACTCTCTGTAAGATGCATACGAGGCAGGAAACAATAGATTGCTTCTGGTCATGAAGCACAATAGTTTTTTAGGCTTTATAATTAAATAAAGCTTTTGGTGAGAGAAAAGGTCCTGAAAGGCCACATGGCTGTTGCGGCCACAAACTTTATTATTGCTACAGCAGAAATTAACAACATCCATTTTGTCTAGGAACTCTGAGATGGCCTTATTCCAAAGATGGTCTCCTGAGTGATTTGCATTAGACTTTGACTTCATGGCCAGATTTTCATGCAATGCAAGTTGTTGTTTTTCTCCTTCTTTTTGTAATAATATATGTGCTGCTCTGGCAGATGTTCTATTTTCACATTTTTTTTTCAAAATCAACACTACTGAGTGATACTGAGATGCTTTGATGGTGTAATCCTGACTGAAAAAGCCTTCTGGCACATTGGATAAAGACTCGTGATATGCATGCTGCTGTGCTACAATAGATATACCACTGCTCAACCTCCTGTTCAGGTTGATCCCCCACATACTTTTCTCACATCTTCTCCCGAGCCTCCCATATGGTTTTGGGAACTGCTGAGCATCATGGGCTGACTCCCACCTTCTGTGGGGCAAGCACAGCAGATTGAAGATCCTACTCACATGCAGACCCACCCCCCAAGCATGAGCATGAACAAACCTGTATTTCAACAAAAAGAAAAAGCAGCTGGCAAGAACATGACAGAATTCTTCCTTCAATAGATTTCCTCCTGCTTTCTTTCCACTCACCATTTTCTCTTTGGTTGCTTGTCCCTGGATAACTTCCTGCTCCAGGTGGTGTTTCCTTCTATGTGGAGAATTCGAAGACTGGAGTGCCAGCACCCTCACTCCCTCAAGTAATGGCCTACTCAATGTGCAAACATCTGTCTTACTCCCTGTATAGTTAATAGGCTTGAGTGAAATTTCCATTCTTTGGCAGATAGCTTGGTGGAACTGATACTCATCCTTAGAGGGTATATTTTATGAGGTATGGACAGGGCTCCCAGTGAGAGGCAGGTGACTTATGCTATGTGTTCTAATTAGACATTAATTCCCATGGCAGCGCTGACAATGATCCCTCTCTGGACTGGAAAACTATTAGATTCAGTATTGAGCTTAGTCTTGGTCTGAGATAGAGATCAATGAATTGTCACTCACTTCAGACTGAACATGGATTTCCAATTAACAAGTTGTTTATGACTGAATTTTCATTGCAGTCTATATGTTTTAATTGCACATATATTTTATATCTATACATATAACAACATACTAGTCTGATGTATTTCGTTATTTCTCTTTTCTTTTCCTATCCTTTACTTTTTGCTTTGGTCCCAACTCTATTTACTGACATTTGGTTTTGCCTACTGGAAAGACATTGACTTTGTTCCTTGAGAAATGTACAACAGCATGCACATAGTGCACTTTTGGAGGGATTTATCAATGCATATAAAAAAGGTAGAAGGGATTTTGCTGACTTTTTCAAATGTAGATAAGGATTACCTGAATGACAGGGTTAGAAACAGTCTGAGCCATTGTCAGAGGAAGCTGGTCCTGAGCTCCTGAACCAGGAGGCAGGGGTGAAGGGCTGTGGTTTTTACCTGAACAAAAAGCAGGCACTCAGTTTGCCACTGCTCTTAGCTCCTCCTGTCATTGGGTCAGCTTGTGACATGGGAGTTGTAACTGCATTAGGAGTTAAAGGGCCAGTAAAGGTAGCATTTCAGGAGAGATCTGGGAGGCAGTTATGTGTAGCGGTCTGAGATGACCATTTCCAGAATACAATGACAATTTTTTTCCCAGACTGATACCCCTGATGAAGAGCTAGAGCTCCGTGGTCAGATTACAAAGCCTGGCTGCTCCTTGGAGTGTGCTGGCATCCTGACTGCTTGTGTAATTGTTTCCTACCAATAGAATCTCCCCATGGGCACAACGATACCTATTTATGAAAGATTTAGAAAGGGGAAAGTATTTTCCACAGAGCAGTATATATTCATTGAAAACATCTGAAAAAATGCAATTGTACTCAGCACTGGGCTGAATTTTCACAAGCAGTAAATTAATTTACTCAGGGAACCACTTTATATATAAGTACTTAAAATTGCTTTACAAAATGCAGAAACAGGGTGCAATAATTCATCTTCAGATGTAATGCAAACAGTCCATTTGTATAACTGTTCCTTTAGCTCAAGAAATTAAATGTAAAATTAGTTGTTAAAGTTCAGAAGTAGCATCAACACCTCAGTGACACTACCTAATTGTATTTATATTTCACAAATATCAGCCAATTTAGTATTAGACTTTCTCACACAATTCTGTGTACGGTTTTCTATTGGAATTTCAATAAGTTAGTCTGTTTTACCACTTGAGAAGATCTAGAGCTGCTAGAAAATTTTCACTTATTCTATAAAGGCATGAGCCATGGGAACGGCTGCCTGTATTTGCTGCCTGGTGAATCTGAGCAGAGTTCAGTTCTTAAGAAAGGGATCAATCAGATTGGTGCTGAACACTCATGTTTTCATTTGAAACAAATACAGCTGAAGGAAGCAAAGAATTTTCTGGAGATTTTCAGCATGTTGCAGCATAGAGCCTTTAATGAAATTACAGTGTAAGGATGTCCAACTAAAAAGATGGAGTAGTGCAGGTTTAGTAAGGGTAATGCAATTAAAACTTTAAGGCAAACTAGATTTATGCTATTTTTTTGTATATGTTCTTCAGAGGTCACATAAAAACAATTTCACAGTAACTAGAAATTGGTCTGCATAGCTCAAAAATATTCAAAGCTGCATTTCATACGTCATCCTTGGTAAGAACTCAGAACAGATTGTGTTTATTCCTGTTATTTGCCTTTAGTTTGTCCAGATGTACTCTACAGGTAAATCTTACTCATTATCAAAGATCTATGAGTCACTGGAAATCACAGACTAATTCTCACCCTGACTTGCACATCATGCAGCCTCTTTAAATTATGAACACTGCAGAAGGGGAGGATAGCTTCTGGACTGTTTCATCTCTATGAGCCCTCTGACGTCTCAATTTCAGCCTTGCAATGAATATCAAATATATACTTGTCAAGGAATATATATATATAGTCTTAAGTCATAGCAAAATTGGCCTTTGAATGTGTCATGCTGCTATTTTTCCACCAGAATTTAGCTTTTCCTTATGTCAACAAAAATAAGTTTAATAAAATTTAAGTCTGACTAATCATGAACTGAAGCAAATGCTGGTTATGTCTTCAAGTCTGCAAAACAGTGTCAGTACAGCTGCTCCCTTAAAGAGAGGTTGTTGCCATCAATCAGCTATTGCATGGGCCTGAGTCCCACAGAGGCTGAGGATTTACTATATTTCTCAGGCATGGTCAGGTCCATGGTCAGATTTCAGTTTCATGCCTGCCAAATTATTAAGATACAGTACTTTGCTTTCCATAACACAATCTTTCCCATCATTGGCAAATAGCCATGATTAAAAGTGCATCCCTCTGGCTCTTGTGAAGGTAAATGATCACATTAATCTGTTACTCTGCCTATATTTGAAATTATGTACTTATTTTCTTTTGTGTGAGTTATCCTCTATTTAACAAAATGGACAAGAGACATAATAGTGGTTTGGCAAGCAGAACTCATTCTGTGACAAAGCTGTCTGTGAGAGGGCTCAGTGCATGTAGAGATAAGCTCAAGTCCCACAGTGAGGATATGTGCTGAGATTGGAGGATGGCTAGGACACAGCTTGAGCAAACACTTCATTAGCCATGAATAATAAACGAAGACACTGGACAAAACTGAGTGCAGTGTTTAAAAGGAAAAAAGGAAAAAGAGCTGAACTGTCAATACCTTGTGGTATTTGTAAAGAGCAAAACAGTGTGCAGAGCTACAGTAGGGACCTAACACCAGCTAACTCCCCTGATAACCAGCAGCTCAGATACCTTCCTTCTCCAAGCTTACAAGGAATCAAATTTGACTCTCTAAAGATTAATATAATGGGGCAGCTGACTTTATGAGGTCCTAATACACTTTAAAAAAACACCAAAAACTTGAAGGGAAAAGATCACTATGTAATTCTACAGTGGAACTCTTACTAACTTCAGAGTTGTGGTACAGCAAAATAATTGTTCAGAGTTTTTATCTCTAGCTACAGCAATTAAAGCAATATTTATAATACAAAGAATTATATAAGTATATATAAGCATATATATATGTATAATATAATAAGTAATAAGATCATTCCTAGATCCAACTTCAATGTGTTTGCCATAGACTTTCAGAGTTTGCCAGAGAGCATGAAAGACTTGTTTAAGGATTTCAGGTATGAAAGAAGCAATCATAAGGGCAGTTGATGGAAATAATTTAAATTTTCTTACCTTGTTGTCTTACCTACAAGATAAATTTTCTCAATGGATGTGAATAGGATTTCCTAAAATGAGGGCTTTTTAAAACCATTGAGGGTGCATTTTAGAGCTCGTAGTTCAGTTGCATATAGACATCAGCCTTTGCGAGACTGTAAGGGGTGATATTTATCTCACTGACACTTATGGGACAAAGGACATGACAGGAACTTAGAGTACTTAATAAGAAATGTAATGAAATGAAACTCACATCACCCTTTGAAATGCTGTAGAGTAACATTAATGTGCCTTAATTAATCCTTTATCTTATGTTGATGCCTAAGCCATTAGAGTAAAATCTGAGTGTCTTATATGCCCTATAATAAAAGGAAAAATAACTTCACCTAGTGGGTAAGAAAAAAAAAAAGTGAAAACAGAGGTCAAGAATCTTTTGAAAGGCCCTGATTCTTGTAAGTACACGTACTGTGGTAGAGACAGGGTAGATGTGAAGTATTTATGGGTTGATGGTGCAGGATGGCATATCATTTCACACACCATCAGCGTCAGAAAAATACCTCTAATTAAAAGAAAAAAAAGAAAAGCAAACCATGCCATTAATAAAAACCAAAGAACAGATATTTGAAAAGTCTGTACTAAAATCTGCAAAAGACCACTCAAATTAAAAGCTGTGTCCTTCATGTGTCCCATTATGGAGTATAAGGCAATAAACAAATTGGGGAAGGTATAGAAATGGCAAACTGATGGACAGGAATGTGGAACAGAGATCTGGGGAAAGGATATTCATAAAGGTCTGCCTAAATCTAATAAGGGGAGTCCTTAGATGCTAGAGTGGTGTGTTCCCCTTGGGGTAATACAGAGCACTGAAAGTTAGTTTGCAGATGAAAAACTGAAATTGTCTTCTAAAAGGACAAACTGCTCATTCTCCAAGGAGAAGTGAGAGAGCCTAGCCCAGCTACCCTAGGCTTTGGGAATGCTTGCAACACAACGTAATCATGTCTGCAACACAACCTAATCATGTTTGCAATAACTATGCCTCACTTTGAAGCCAGTTTTAAATGACCTTAGTAAACTACTTAAAATCCAAAAAATTTAAAATAAAATCACTACATGTCCTCTAGTTCATATTAAAAAGAACAGAGTTGTAGAGGACCCTTATCCTCATCTTTTTTAGCTTGCCTATTGAACTGTTTTATTATTTACTGGTTGATAGCACTGCCTTTTACCAGCCTTTTTTAACCTTTTTCACAACAAGTTTTTTAACCTTTGGACGAGCAGATCTTTAAACTTTTGGAAAGAATTTTGGAGGGAATTTAAGAAAAACTAGTTGAGTTTTGATAACTTTTCTAAAATGCTTTACCTCAGAAAATGCCCTTCTTGTAGGCAGCAGTGTTTGGGCACAGCTCAACTTCCGTGACATGCCAGAAAATATTTTACTGGGACACATCTTGGAACCACCTTTGCAAAGCTGCAGTTCATTCATTCTCTGCAGAGAATTTTGATTAATCATCTTCCAGCAGAGAGTAGGCACCATCCCAGGTTTTCCCCAAGGGTGCATTTCTGGACTGCCACTGAATGGGATGTATCATATCCAGGACTGTAGAATTAAATAGGGAGCAGGGAGTTTCTTCTCTTCCATGATCATCAGTTGCTGCTGTAATAATAAATAAAATAATCCAGAATATGGCCTTTATCTGAGAATAAATGGCTTTATAGAGTTTTCATCCATGTGATTTAATGCTCTTTCCCTTGAAAAGAGTAGGTTTGTCTATGTCTTTCATCCTTGGAGTTAGTTATGCCCTAAGCCATTTATGGTGGTTCTCTGACAAAATATTACTTACTGTGAGTGAAACATGCAATTGAGCATGTAAACCATTAAAAAATTAGGAAAACTATGTTTCAGCAGTTTTCTGTGCTAGTCCTGGGCAGTTGTTCTTGTTAATGTGAATGCAGAGGACTAGAGGAAGTTTTGTGGGAGAAAAATGTCAACCATGAAAGCTGGCTAGACTGAAACATGGAATGAAGTTGTGAACTGACCAGCCAAGGGTTTTAGGAGACAACAGACTGGAATCTGGGTGAAAAGATTAAGGCTGCATGGGGGCAGGTCTGACAAGTTGGTATGGCAGAGCTGGGAGAGTAAACCTGCACTGGCCAGGAAATTTACCAAATTTAATGTAATAATTTCTGCTCTGCCCCAATATTTTCTTCTTGATCCATACTATAAATATTAGAGAAGTAACAAATTTTGATTTAAAACTTTATAATAATGGAAAAATAACTTATTGAAAGCAAGTGGTTCCAATAGATAACATGGATTTCAAAACATAAAACTTAAATTTGGATTTCAGATGACACACAGTACATTGTTACACATCTTTCTGTTTACAGTAAAGAGGCATCTGCTACCATTTTTTGCATGGGGACACTGCACACTGAAATCAAGTAATTTCTGAAGCTTCTCTTGAGCAACTCAGTAGACTGATCCCCTCAATTTCCCATCATAAACAGAGTTTCTAGGCCTCATGCCTCTTCAGCTCCTTCCGACTCACTTTACATCACTTCCTCAGCACTACAGACACCAAAAGTTAGTGGTGTATTCCTGCAGGTTTTAGCAAGTTATGCAGTGCTGTGTGGCTGTGCTGCTCCTTAACACTCCCAACCCAGCAGTGCTCACCCTGAAGGCAGCTCTGTGCATTAGGGTCTGGGATTAAGCTCTTCTAAGTAAGTGCAGAGACACCGCCTTTGAGAGTGTTGCTTCATCTAAGATTTATGCATCATGGATTCTCTGTCTTCTCTCCATCACATTGTTCTTTTCAGAAATGTACTAAATATGTGAAATCCACTGTCAATTAAAGGACTGTTCTCTGGTCCCTTTGGGTTTCACTCAAGGAAATTTTATGTACAAACAGCAGAAGAGCCTTGTTTGGTGTGCTAGATTTCTGTTTAATATCACATGAATTTTATACATGAAGTAGTAAATATCCTTCCTTATTCAAAGGGCAACTTTGCTGTTAAAACTAAAATATTTGACTTCTGTAAATTTTTATCACTAACCTTTTCAGAAAAAATCCAAATTTAAAGTTTTAATTTGATAATTTTTGAAGGAGAACGTTGACATTTTTTGACCACGGAAATATCCGTGATATAATAATGTACTGTAAGCTCTCTTTATAGAATTTTCATTGGAAACCTCATGTTTTTTCAGCAGAATTGTTCATAAAAATTCTGACTGATGCCTGGACACCTCACAGGCATCTCATGCTCTTTATTGAGATACTTTTCTTTTTTTCTAGGTCATTTTATTGACCATGGGGAAAAAAGAAAACAAAATGAAAAGAAAAAAAATAGAAATAAAAATAAAAGGAAAAAAAAGGAAAAAATTATGCAGTTTAGCACCTCTTATAGCAGAAGTAAAGGACCTTCTAATTCCTAGTACAGAACTGAAATGTTCCCTCCAGAATAGCATCTCATGTAGAGCTCTTAAGTATGTGAAGAACTCTTAAAGACCTAGTGATATTTAAACTATCAGCTTGTTCTAACTTTTGTCTTTGATACCTTGTTTTCTGAAGAATCTACTTTTGTCATCATGAAATATCCCTATGGTAAATATTTCACCATCACCTTTGTGGTGAATGGATAAAACAAAATAGTTTAACTGCTCTACTTTGACCTTATCTTTTTGATTTGTGTTCAGAGTGATTTAGTGGTTCTACTGACTTTGTGAAAAAGTGAGTATTTTCTGCTTCATGGTTTTGTTTGCTTAATTGTAACAGAAATATTTTCCTTACTATAGTGAAGAAAACACAGTTCCTCAAACAAACAGGTGCTAACAGGGATGATCAGTCACCTTCTTGAATGACCCCGTGTATGAAAGTTCAAAGATTTTGACTATTTTCCTCACCACTTAGTGTAAGCATTTTTTACTCATATTTTCTACTCCTGATGAAGTGTTGCTCACTGACATGTTACAATTGGGCAACATTGTTCTTCATATTGTGTTATTTTTTATTTATGCATCTTTTAACTAATTCCAGGTTAAATACATAGTCTGTTGGAGAGGAGGAAATTTCTTTAAGAAGTCTCAGAATTGCAGAACTAACCAGGAGGGAAGGAACCTCCAGGGGTTTCTAGGTGCTTAAAGCAGGTCTAGTAACTCAGGGCCTTTCCCAGTCAGGTTTTGATTATCTCTGAGGACAAAGGTTCTTCAGCTTCTCTAAGTTCCTGTTCCAGTATTTGTTTACCTTCAGAGTTAAAACTCTTCACAGCTTGTATTGAAGGTCATGCCTGTTGATCCTAAGCCCTCAGCTCCACTTGACACCTTTTATAAAGACAAACCATCTCAGGTACCTGCAGGATCAAAGAATCAGATTCTGTGATGAATTTGAGAGAAAGCAACCATCTTCTTACAAACATCCCAAGTCTCTTTCAGACTGATTTAACCTATGATCTGGGCTGAATACATTCCAATGCTGCCATTCCTCTATTAATATTGTCTCAGGCCAGTAGTTTAAGGCCATGAGATCACGATCTGCCAGAAAAAATTCCTTGCTGGAATTGGGCATTTATTTTATCTGAAATATTCCCAATTTAAACAGGCTAATAGGTTGTCAATATCCAATCCATTAACATATTAAAAATGTATGAATATTGGCTATTTAGATAAGTAAACAATTCTTAGTGTTAACTTCCAGATTCTTTCTATTTCATTGTATGAGCTGTTCTGTTACAAAAAAAGAAACCATTTTCTCAGTGTCTTGGGAAATTTACTGTGCAATTTCTGAGTAGTGGAGAAAATAAGAGAGATCTCATTTCTGGGAGGCAGTTGGTAACCACAGGACATTTCTCCTGAAGGAATCATGAAGAATGGTTGATAGCTACTTTAAGATACATCTTATCAGAGGAACCCTTCTAAGAAGGGTTCTAACTTGGTCTTGACCAGTTCTGGAAAAACAAACAAACAAAAAACAAGCAAACAAAAAGCCCAAACAAAACACCAACACCAAAAAACCAAGCCAAATAAAAATGTGTTGCGGAACAAAACCCAGAAAGAAAAAGACATTAAGGAATAATGGAAGTAAAAATTAATATGTGGGAGCCAGAATATGCACAGTGCCTGTGTGGGTGGACAAGCAAGTGGGGATATGCCAACAAGAAAAAGGCTGACATTTCCTATTCTGTAAACTTAAGATAAACAAACTTTCTGAGGTCTGTTGAGGCTTAGCTTCTACCAAGTGTTGGGGCTAAAAGGTTAATATTTATGATTTTGTGTTCCTGTAAAGAGAAAAGAGAAACATGCTCTTACTGCAGCTCAGTTAGTACTCAATAGCTGTTTCCACTCTTTTTACCATTATGAGCAGTAGAAAAAAAATGCTAGCAGGATCCTGCTGACTTTGCTAGATCTCATTTAGGAGTAGTGTACTTTGCTGTACTCCATAATCAATAATCCGATCAACTCCGTGAAGATTTCTTCTGCTCTTCTACTTTCTATCTAAGCAATATCCCCTCAATATTCTCTTCCCCAAGCTCTATTCATTATCCCATCCCTCCTCCCCATGTGCCTCAGTTCCAGCATACACTCAACCCTCCCTTTTCCAGCTTTTACTTTTGAGCCTGGTTCATCTCCTAAGTACCATTGGATTCATTTCTACTGAGATCATCTGTCGCCTCCTGCCCTCCCACAAGACTTCAGTGAATTCTGGGACCATCTCCAACTGTTTATCTAGGAAATAAAATAATCAAGGACTGCTTCGAGTCTAGGGGTGGCCTAGTTTCTTCAGACCCAGTCCTGCTCCCCATCCAGGATAAAGAGCTGAAGTTCCACAGGGTAGCTTCTTAGCCCACCACCAGAAAAGCCGAAGTAGACAGAGCACACAAGGAACTATCCCTATTTACTGCCTCCATCTACACCAGCCTCACTGTGCTGCTCCTAAACAATGTTGAATCCTTTAAATCATAATTACAAACCAGCCTCTTCCATACTCCACAGTGACAAGACAGAGATGAATTAAGGAATTGTCACTGCAAGGTAGGGAAATAACTGTCAATAACATCAAAAAAGTATCCAACCAGTGTGTTATTCATGGTATTTTTAAAGCAATTGTTATAACTGAGACTAGCACTAACAATAATAGCACTTATGATTGAAAAGACATATGAAACTTGTTCAACTAAAGTTTTAGTTACAAACTTTTAAGTCATATAGTTGGAAAGAGATTTGAACATTTTTAAAGCAACACTCGTATAATTCATATATTTGTTCAGTAACCTCTGATGTCTCATGGAAACAATCCAACACTCAAAATTTTAGTTCACTATATGGTAAACCAAACTGTTTTATAGAGAACCTTTCTTTCAGTTCCTGGACAGGAAAATCAACAGGTAGAAAGGTGAACAGCACATAATTCTCAGCTGAAAGCACATATGAAAAGTCTACCACGGGCTGAGAGCAGAATGGTCCAAGGGTGACCATGGAGATCACACTGTGCCTCAGGGATCCCACTGCCTCCAGCCTCACTCCCACACCTCAAGAGAACCCAGAGGTTCCACAGCTGCACAGGGCTATATGCAGGGTCAGAAGTTGTTTGGCTGAAATATCTCTATCAGCTGTCCGAACACCCACTCCTCCTCCACCCTGGGACCAGTGATGGGATCAGATGGAAGAAATTTTTCTGCCAGATGTGACCCATGGGCCATGTTTTGAACTGTGCTGATTCAGTTTTACAGTGTTTGGAGCCTAGTTCTCTCCTCAGCAAAGACTAATGAAGATTTGGCTAGTAAGGTCAGACTCTGTGCTCCTAGTTTTTTATAACACATCTATCATTAGGAGTGTTTGGAAAGGAGGAATCTTACTATTATTTTTGTTATAATCCATAGTGGTAATTTCCTAAGTTTCAGACTTACAGATTCCCCACATTCTGTAACTAATTCTAGTAGCTTTAGGGTGTTCCCCAGCTGGGACAAATCCAGGCTCATCTCTGTCTGGAGCGTATCCAGGCTCACTTCTACTGGGGGGTCTTGAAGTTTTCCAGCATCCTTAGCCATGACGCAGACCCATTTGGGACTCCTGCCTTCAGGCTGGCCATTCTGTAGCTTACAGAGTTCCCAGGACTTGGGTAGGCCTGCCAGAATCACAGTTTCTGTTGGAATCTTGCCTTGGATTTGGCAAAATTTTATCAAACCCAAGCTGTTTAGAGTGAAATATTTCACACTCAACCAACTGGAATTTTTAGCAAACTTTGTTTCAGCAGAAAATTTCTCACCGATTCCATCTAATAACAAAACATCAGGTCTTTAGGGAATGCTGTATAGTGCCATCCAAGATACTGAAGAATTTACTCCTATGAAGAATCTACTGTAATGATGTAAGCATCCATTTGGTATCTGGATTTGTTTAATGATCATTGTATGTGCTGTTACAGTCTCCAGAAACAATTGATGTTCAGATTCAGTGGGCTGTTGCTTCCTCAGATTTTGAAAATTATGTTCTCTTGTCCTGGTGGCTGGCAGCTGCATTTGGAACCAAGGAAGCTTCCATTTCAAAGGAATCCACCTATGTGGGTGATATAATGGAGGACTGTGCTGCCATTCAGAAGGACATCTAAAGGCTGGAGAGATGGGCAGAGAGGAGCAGCTTGAAATTTAACAAAGGCAAATGCAGGGCCCTGCACTGGGGAGGCACCTGGGGAGGCAGGCACCAGCACAGGCTGGGCTGACCTGCCGGGATTCATTTCTGCAGAGAAGGACCTGGGGGTGCTGGTGGACAGCAAACTGTCTGTGAGCAGCAGTGCCCTTGCAGCCAAGAAGGCCGATGGTGTCCTGGGATGCATTAGGATGAGCATTTCCAGCATGCTGGGGGAGATGTTCCTGCTCCTCTACTCAGCTCTGGTGAGGAACAGCAGGAGTGCTGTGTTCAGTTCTGGGCTCCTCAGGACAAGAGTGAAATGGAGCTCCTGTCCTGTGGAGTCTTATGGATGGTGACAAAGATGATTAAGGAACTGGAGCATCTCTCTTATGTGGAAAGGCTTAGGGAGTTGACTTTGTTTAGCCTTGAGAAGAAAGAGCTGAGAGGGGACCTTATCAATGTACAAAAGTATCTGAAGGCAGGGTGTCAAGAGGATGGAGCCAAATGGTGGTGCCAAGCAATAGAATGAGACAAAGGGCAGAAACAGGCAACCAGCAACAGGACGAGGAAATTACCTCAAGCTGTTCCAGGGAAGGTTTAGGTTTTACATCAGGAAGAATTTTTTTACTGAAAGGGTGGTTAAGCACTGGAATGGGATATCCAGGTAGATGGTGGAGTCACCATCCCTGGAAGCGTTCAACACGTGACTGGATGTGGCACTTAATGCTGTGGTTTGGTTGGTGTGGTGGCATTCAATCAAAAGTTCATTGAATTCATGTGGAGGCCTTTTATAACCCTAATTATCTATGATAATTATGATTCAATGGAAGTGATGCACCTGAACATGAGTAATAACTTCTTTACTGTGAGGTAGACTGGGCACTGAAATTGGTTGCCCAGAGAGGTGGAAGAGTCTCTTTCCCCGGACATATTAAAAACACATCTGGAGACAATCCTGAGTAACGTGCACTGGGTGATACTGTTGGAACAGGGAGGTAGACTGCCTCCAGTGGTCCCTTCCAACCTGACCCATTCTGTGATTCTGTGATTCTGAGATGGGATGGTGAAAAATGTGCATAGTAAATGGAATGGGGAAGATAGATCAGAGATGGATCAGAAGAGTTATAAGCAAGATAATAACTCCCTCAGCCACTCTCTAGGCGCTGTGCTTCTAGGGACTTTGAAAGTTGTCTGCCTGATGAGCTACTCCAGGAGCAGTTTTACACACTTCTCATTCATAAATACTTCACATTCATAAAATGGACTAAAACCATGTCCTCAATATCTACAATCTCTTAATGACTGAAAACAACCAGCAGTATTCAGGTAACAGAATGATAGGAAGAAAGAAGCTGTAGAGAACACACTATCCCCAGTTATATGCATTTTTAATCACTATTTTATCAGTATAAAGACTGGGTTTGCAGCATAAAAATGGGGAAAGTATGGTCTGTACCTAAACCTTACATGTAGAATTCCTGCTGACATGATAGACATTTTAAAAACACAAAAACATAGTAATAATCTACAGCCTATGTTCTGACTGCATTGGAATCAAGCACTATTGTATAGTAAAAAAATATTTTAAATAGCATTCTTCTTTTATAGATGATGCAAGATCTCTTGATATTTACACCATTTATAAAAGGCTAAACAATATACATTAACCATACAATTTGTCTCTCACCGTTCTATTTGTTTTATTACTCCTATAAAACATAATTCTCTGGGCAGTTTAGATGAGCAAAGAGTGTGAAATACTGCTGGCCCCATATCTCTTCCTTCCATAGCTCCAGACAGATTCATTTCTGGAGTGATTGGTCTCAGTATTCCTAGGCACTACAGGAAGATTAATTATTTTTAGCAGTTTATCAATGTGCTTTTGTAGCAATCCTCAGGAAAAAATCAAAGGAAAACAATATAGATAAGGAAACTAAGATTATTGGTTTGCAAAATCAGTTATCTGAATTTGAACTGAGCTCTAATAAATGCCATTTATATTTAGGGTTAGATTAGAAGGCTAGAAAAGTAGTCAAAACAAAATTTACTAACTGAAAGTGAGAAGGAATGTCACAATCCCACATTCTGTTACAGGAAAGATTAAATGTATGAAACAATTGGGAAGGAAAATGAGTTCTGATATTCCTAGTTTTGTTCACTGTGTGAAGTGGGCAGCTGCTGGTGGTGTTGCTATCCTAGTTTTCCCAAGAAAAACAAGCAGCAGGACCCCAGTATTTTTCAGTTTGCTGCCTACATTATTTCTCTATGCCTAAAGTCAGCAAAGATAGGAAACAAACATAGCAATATTTAAATTAATAATGGCAAATAAAACATGCCAGATGACAGCAAACACAAGCACTAATATTTAAAATAGCTGTGGTTATTTCCTCAGTAAAGGTAGGACTAGAGTTACATTGCAGTGAACATAGCCGGAAAAGTGCTGCATGTTTCTTTGTGCCATGCACTGTGATTTCCACAGAGAACTCTTGTCATTTTAGCTTTTTAGGCTTGTGAGATTTCAGCAGAGAGAAAGAATGATGGAATAGATTGTAACAACCTTTTTCTTTTCTAAACCAAATTATTCTTTACAGGCCCTGTGAAATGAATGATTCCAGTACTAGGAGTCCATTCCTGACTCAATTTTTTTAGCTGTATAGGCATAATCTGTGAATATAACTGCTTTGGACATTAATTCAAATAATGTATTTTGGTGGCTAATGCCAAAACTCTTTCTTTCATGATAAAAATTACCTGGAGAAATGTGACAGCAGAATTTGAATTTCTAAAGCCAAAGCAGTCTCTTCTGGTTTTTTTTGACCTTTGCATGGCAGTCATCAAAAAGCAAATATTTAAGATAAATATTTCAAAAAACAATATGTATATTTTAGTGACAAGTTTTCTTACAGATACATGTGTATGTAGCTGATGTCACTGTTTTATGCACATTTATAATATTCTAGCAGAATAAAAGGGTTTTGCAGGGGATATACAAAAAAATATATTACAGATATCATACTTCAAAAATGCAGCATAATTCAGTGTCTCTCCAAAAGTAAGTTGTTAAGAAAATTTGAAGCAATAAAACCTTATAAAAGCAAAGAAAATTGCTAGAAATTATCCCAGTATCTTTTGTTAAGTCTGATGTGATTTCAGGCCAACTGATCTTGATAATGCCTAACCAGACTTTTACTACATTTTTCTAGGTTTGCTTTGTTGCTGATGTTTTTCCTTCAGTGATGAGGTAGTGCCATGCAACAGTTCTGATCACTGAAATTACAGAAGACCTTCAGATTATTTCAAAACCACATTTTATCCTTATCCAGCATTTTTGTTCAACATTTACAAATATCTCTCCTTTGACCAGAAGTATCCTGCAAGTTCATCTTCTAGACAATCATGCTAGATGTAAAAGAAAATCCTAAAGAGCTTTAAATGAGACTCCTACCTTTATGGAGGATACCTAGATAATGAAACTTTATATCCTTTATTCAAACTATTCTCTGTTCCCATTGGGAGGAGCTTATCTTCTCCAGGCATGGGGGAATGGTGGAGAATTGAACACTTGTTGAGCCATGGTGAAAGCCTTGTTTTTTCAAAGAATTGTCAAGATCTTTCCCCAGAATGAAAAAAACAAAACCCAGAAAACTCAAAACAAAAACAAACACCCCCCCCAAAAAAAACAAAGCAAATCAAAACCAACCAACCAAAAAAACCCTAAACTGAATCAAAACAAACAACCCCCCAAAAACAAACAAGAAAACGACCAAAAAAACCAAACCAAAACAAAAAAAGGCATTTAAAAGAAAATAGCACACACACAAAAAAAAGGAAAACAAACAAACAAACAAACAAACAAAAAAAAAACAACAAAAAAAACTGCACCAAAACCCCAAAATCAGCTGCCTGGAACACAGCTTAATGGATCCTCCATGGGGTTAAATGAATGCATCCACAAGGCCAATATTCCAACAGGGCTACACAGCAGTGCTCACAGTTTGATGTGCTCTTAGGCCACTGCAGAAATTACTGTGGATCAGGAATTCAGTCAGACATTTCCCTGGCCATACCGTGGTGTATCAGGCCTAGACATTGTCACAGAGGCCAGGTCTGCACAGTAAATTCTGGCTTACCATAGTTAGTTAGGAGTTGTGACGAAGTGTGGCTGTCAGAATTATGGCAATACAAACTGCTAGCATAGACATTATTTTCTAGCAAAGCTTTTCATCTGCCTAAGCAGTGTCTTTAATTTAGGAAAGAGGGCACAAGCTCAGCCAGCAAAATCATAGTTTTGCCAGTTTAAAATATACAGCTTCACATTCTTTCTGAGGGTATATATCAGATGGGATGGTAGGAAGCTTTCCAAAAGCAGACCTTAGCTTCATTTGTAAACATTTTTATTAGAAAATGAATATGTCTCAATGATTTGGTTTGTGTCGTTTTTCCCAAGTCAGGAAAATTCATTAGATTAACATTTGTTTGAAATTTGACTTTCCACCTCCTTCTACCTTCATATATTATCTGTGAAATGTGGATTAGAGTATTCCCCTGCTTGACAGGAGTGTTGTATATATGTTTATTGAAAAAAAAAAATTCTCAGGTGCCTTAAGCTCACACAGCTTTTTTTGGAAACAGAAACACTCTTTTTCTTCGTTCAAGTCCTATGGGAAAATACACTTTTTAACAAGTATTTTTCAACTCAGAGGCTTCCAAATTTCCAGCCATTTTAAGACAAGAGAAGGATGGTGGGTTCAGGAATCTGACATGTCAAGATGATAGATAATTTTTTACTTCTTATTATAAACAATGTAGAAAAGAAAAATCTGTTTCAAACTTGGATAAATATTCAAAGAACACAATGTTACCTTCATTTAGCTACCATCTCAGGGAAAATCTGAAACTCCATTACTTTCTGGCTATAGCCTGACTAAATATTAACAGAAGAAAGTACACCCAGAAGAGTTAGAAAAGTTTATTTAATTTATCAGTAAGACTTATTTCACAATCTGGAAAACAGGTATCTGAAAAGGACATCACGTTGAAAAAGAGCAGAGAAATAGTAAATCAAGACTTGGTCTTGCCTCTGGCAAACACCAGAGTTTCTGAAATCCAGACCAGGTCCTGGTCTTTAGGTGGCTTTAGGTGGTTACACAGATAGCAGCATCATTATGCTCAGTTGTACAACTAAAGGTTGAGAGGTTAGAGATGTATTTGACAACTTAAGTACTTTTCTGAGTCCTTTTTTATTGGCATTTTAAACTGAAAACACTGAAGAGATTAGGTCTTGATAGAGACCCCACCACTAACACGTGAATACCTTGCCTGTTGCAGTGCAGGTACCAGTCACTCCTGCTCAGCCTCAGCCAGCTGCAGTAGTTATGGCCCATCCTGTGAGCCATGGAATGGCTGCAGTGTATATTCTTACACTGACCCTTTTATAAGGCAAAATATGCTTGCATTTTTTTGGTTAAAGCTGTATATACTGACTGTAATCCAACTCAGCCAGAAATTGTATGCAGTAAGATTCAGGGTGACTGAGCTAATCAACTAAGTAAGACACTCAATTTGCTCATGTACTCATGCTTTATTTCTGTTATATTGGTTTCTACATTCACAAAATTTCCACCAGGCATTCTGTAGCTTGGCGGGTAGGAACACTTGTGCTTACTGTGGTTTAAGACTTAGACACCCAAACACAAAGAAATAGCCTAAGTCCAGCTAAGGCAATTGTGTTCCCTTCAGAAGCTGTTTTTCATGAACATCTAGAAAGGATAAGACACCAGGGTATGGACTGAATTATTTATAAACACTGACATAATCAGCATATAAAATTCTCAACTCATATTTTATGTTTCAGACATTTTATTTCCTGACCATTATCAGGATGAATTTTTGTCTTTAGGTACTTATTCACACTTTTGGTCTCTTATAATTTTCAAGGGCACAAAAAGGTATTTCCATTCACATCAATTTAATTTACAGATGTTGCTATATAGTAGAATTAAGTGTCCCTCTTTTGTGTAATATCAAAATCATGGGTTTTCACACTCAGGGAATCAAACAAATCAAACATTCCTTGTGAATATAACTTCCCAGTCCTTTCATGAAACTGAAATAAGGAAAATGGTGATTGAAGAGAACAGATTCAAGACCACATTACAAACTGTCATGTTATATTTCCTGAACTATGTTTCACTGGATGACCTTCAGGACTATTAGCAAAGTGATTTCAAAAGTGTTCAGATTGCTTTAGTGGATATGCCATTCAACTGATGTTAACCTTTTAATATATTGAATTTATTGTGACGTAAACACCACAGAGTTTTTCTCTCATGAAAAAAACTAAAGAACAGATAATCAAATTATGTTGGCATGCTGCCACTTTCAGTACTGTGACCATGTTATGTCAAGGCATTTGGATGATGGTAGGTCTTTTTATGCAAGGTAGCTTTCTGTTTATAGTTACAGTAAAAAATGTGCATTGAGGGAGGAAGGAACAAAGTTCTGCAGCACTTTAGCAAAAGCAATAGACCACTGGCATTAGTGTGCCTTTGGATATGCAGTGGATTATCCTTGGCTAAGGGCCAAACACCCATCCAACCTCTCTCTCACTCCCCTTCCTTAGCAGAACAGGAACAAAAATAGGATGAAAAAGCTAATGGGTTGAGATAAAGTCAAGGAGACCCCTTACCCATTATTTTGGTGGACAACATAAATTCTTCTATGAGAAATTTATTTTATTGATTGCTAAGTACAGGTGAATTGGGTAGTAAATAACAAAACCCTCAAAATTTAGAAAACTGCCTTTCCTCCTGCTTTTTCTAAGCTCATCTCTACTTCACTAGTATTTTAATTCCCTTTAATTTTTTTTCTATTTTTTATCTTTTCCTTCTGATTTATTTTTAAATGACATGTTTTTCTTTCTTGCTTCTTACCCTAGAATTATTATATTTTTAAATTAACAGCAGTGCAACCTTACTTCACGAATCATTTTAGACAAAATTATTTTATACCATTCTTATTTTCCCTCAGGCATCAAAAATACCAAAACAGGGAAAACAGAAAAGTGTTTGTTCTGTGAAACTTTTTGTTGTTATTTCTAGAGCTGGTCTAAAAATAGAAATAGTTTTCAGTGAAAAAATATTTCTGAACAGTATTCTGCTTTTTAAAGATTCAAACCCTTTTCCAAAACACCATAAAAGTGATAAAAATAGCAAATAAATTCAATGCAAAATGTAAAAGATTAGTGTTGTTAAAATTCAGTGAAACCTCTCTGACATGCAGAAGTAATCTCTGTGAAACACCACTGTGAAATGCTGCTTCCAAAGCTATTCTGAATGCATTTGATATCTAGTGCAGGATTTCATTTGTATCCCCAAAACATTGGTAAATTCAGCGAGATTGTTCTTATTCCACAGCAATTTCAGTTTCAGTAAAGAATAGATATTTTTTAGTTTGATGAACTTATCTATGTGAGCTTGCATCACTTGATAATTGATGCTGTTTAAAAGGAGCTTTGTAATACTACAGACAATTATAGAAATGGGTTAATTACTTAATTTAAGGACTACCTTATCAATGGCATATTACAGTGAAAGTTTTATTATCTATAACTTTGCTTTCAGTTATGCCAGCTACTTCATTTTTTCCATTTCTACCCTATATCTAGAATTATTTGGTTATATTTAATGGCAAATCCTGCTTTGTTAACCAGTTTTAGGAAGTATTTTGAGGTTTTTCTATCACTGCAGTGACACCTGGTGTTGAAAGCAAAGTTGTTAATAGCTCAAAGGTATAGGAGGATCCATTTCATAGCATGTATTGTCTTAAACCCACCAGCGTCTCTGACTTTTCACCACCTTCTAACTTGAAAGAGAAGGAAATGGGGAGGGAGTAGGGGAAAGGGGGAGAAGGAAGGAAGGAAGGAAGGAAGGAAGGAAGGAAGGAAGGAAGGAAGGAAGGAAGGAAGGAAGGAAGGAAGGAAGGAAGGAAGGAAGGAAGGAAGGAAGGAAGGAAGGAAGGAAGGAAGGAAGGAAGGAAGGAAGGAAGGAAGGAAGGAAGGAAGGAAGGAAGGAAGGAAGGAAGGAAGGAAGGAAGGAAGGAAGGAAGGAAGGAAGGAAGATAATATTTTCACAGGTATTAAAAGATACTTATCAGTTGCTGCATGGATAAGATTTCTCCCCAAAAAATAATAAAATAAATTGGTTTAACTCTCATGTCCCTTGGTCCCATGACCAAGTTTTTTTCTAATATAGAAAAAAACTGTCAAATAAGTCTGCTACACTGAAGACTGATTCAGACATTAGCACAGTTGCCAGGGTAAATTTTTCAACCTCAGAATAGCAACTTCTCAAATTCACTGGATTTAGAAAAGCCCAAGGTGTCGGTGACAATAAATCAAACAGAGAAGTGAAATATCCCTGTATACTTTGTATAATTATTTTTTTCCTGAGGAGAAACACTGACTTTAGAAAAAAATTAAGAGAAATTAAAGCATTCCTTTATATGTCTGTGTATGTTGTATATACATATGTTTCTGTTTCAACTGAGAGCAATGTAGTTCTGTGATTGAATATAGAGAAATGCTTCAATAAAGTCTAAGTGGAATATACAATCAATGGATTTAAATCCATATATACAGTTTTATCTGTAACAGAATTCCTGTGTGCTAGCATACATAAAATATGAGCATCTCTAATAAACAGCAGCTGGATTATATATAGCAAGCTGGATCTTTGTGTGGAATATCTTTAAGGTGTTTTTGGCACAACTTCCAGGGCTGTCTTGACCAACACTTTCCCAGATGTGTAGGATTATGGGATAGATCTTCTGGAATCTCTCAGGAAAGCACTTTAATTCACAGCCACACCTGGGCTGAATATTGCAATCAGCTCCCATTTTCCACTTACAATTTTCCTTCCTCGTTCATTTTAATTTCTCTGTTTTCTCCCTTATCACTTAATATATTTTCCTCATTATTGGCATCTGGGCTGTGTGTTCTAACACAAACACCGAAAGACCAAATCAAGATTAAAAAAAAAAGAGCAAAAATATTCCCATTTCAGATGGAAGAGCAGATGGAGCTCTTGGCACTTCAGAGGATTCAAATTGACCCTCTGCACCAAGCTCAGGGAAGACAGACTGTCACTGCTGACTGGAAAACACTAAAGAGACCTGTTTTCCCATTGAATATACAGTAGCATTTTCTAATTTTTTAGCTCTAAGCTGTGCATGGCCATGAAAGAGCAGCTGAGGGTTTTTTGGTTTTATTGTTAGATTAGACTCTCATATCTCATGGATGCTCTTCTCTTACTTGAATGTTGAAATGATTGTCCTGAATTTTGAGATAAAAATTTGATTCTACATTTTTTTATCAAGTGCCTGAGAGAGGCTGCGATTAAGTGGTGACTACATCCTGCTCTTGCCCATGCCTTCTTGATAGTTTTAGAAGTCACATCACAATCATCCAAGGATTAAAACACTCTGAACAGAAAGGGCCAAAAGCTCAGGTGGTGCAAAAGAATTCAGCTCTGCAAAGAGCAGTTCACAATCTGGCCTGAATTCTCAAAGCTGGCTTTTAAACATTCAGGGAATAATTATCTTTCCAAGGTACTACATACTATGATGGTTGCCTATTGTCAGTATTAACACACTGAGACTTTAATGAGCTTTTTTGAGTACTTTATGCTATTCCATTGGTTATAGCAATGTTTCATTAGACTGATGCAAAATACACAGTATTAAATATAATAATTTATTTCTAAATTGTATAACTGTAATTTGAACATCTTTTTTTTTCCATGAAGATGAGAACAGAGTTATACTTTGGTTAAAATTTTTCTGAAGAAATAGTGCAGACACAAACAGTATAAATCTTAATGTAATATATATCCACTTTAAAGACATCTAAGTTTCAGCTAAATTTAGAAGCTGAAAAACAGACACAAATCAGATCCTTGCAAAATATTCAGGTAACTCAGATTCTGACATAGCCTGAGAGACTTGAAGAAATCTCCTACTTTGGTATCTCCACTTTATTCCTTATTCTGATCAAATTGGGTCCATTATATTAAATATGCCAGTACCTGAAGGGGACTTCCAGGAAAGATGGGGCAAGACTATCTACAAGGATGTGTAGTGGCAGGAAAAGGGGGAATTGCTTCAAACTGAAAGAGAATAGGTTTAGATGAGATACCAGGAAAAAATTCTTTACTGTGAGGATGTGAGGCACTGGAACAGGTTGCCCAGGGATGTCCTATCACTCGAGGTGTTTAAGGCCATGTTGGGTGAAGCTCTGAGCAACCTGGTCTAGTGGTTGCTAACCATGGAAAGGGAGTTGGAACTAGACATATCCATGGTTCCCTTCCAACCCAAGCCATTCTATGTTTCTACGATTATTATTTTGCAGTCACATTCAGGAAAAAATCTGTCCAAGAAGTAAACAAGTGTTTTGAAATTATTTTTTATGTGAACAAAATGGTATATTTTTTGCTTGACCAGCCTGCCATTGTTTCCCTAAACCAGAAGAATGTGCAGGGGAGTAAGCACTTCTACAGGTTCAGGTTGTCAATATTTTAGAAAGAATATTCCATGATTTGTGCTAGATCCTGAACTGGGTGCAAATTGTTGTATTCAAGATACTACTTTTCTGAGGAATTTTTATCAATAATTCTAAGGAGAAGGTAGGCTCTGAAAGATATAATAAGGCTCCTGTCCTCCCTCCATGGAAGGGAGCTCTACACAGGAGATGCCAAGAAACCTCTTTCCAGACACAGATCACAGAACCTTTCATTTTTTTCCACTTTCTTTGTTTTCAGTAATGGAAATCTAAATAATCACTGAGTTAATTTTAAAATGAACTCTGACAAAAGGCCACCTCTACCTCTCTTCCATTTTTCATTATGCCATTGTGGATGTATTGCAAAGGGGAATTACATGTGATGGCAGTATTTCCTCTGGCAGGAGCTGCAGAGCCACATCATACAGACCCTCCACGATGAAAGATGCAGATATAACCTAAAATGTGCTGAGATCCCTCATGATTTATTTAAATCCAAAATTAAAAGTCAGATCTGTACAGAAATATTTCTCATCATATTTTGCTGAAACTAGGATAATAAAGAAAAATCCTTTGTTCTACTGAGTGCATAGCAAACTAAATGTGGCTCTTTTACTAATACAGTTTTAGTTGTCCCACGTTACCTCAATTTTTAAATTAATTCATTTTTTTCATATACCCTTATTTTTCTCTATAAAACTGGCAAAACCAGATTAGCTTCAAAAAACATTTCCCTTTTAAATTGTTATTTTTCATTTTAAGGAAAAAAAGAAGCATCTGAAATTATGAACATCACTTGCCACTCAAATATTGTTTTGTGCCAAGTTTTGGTATAAAGAAAATTTTCAGCTGAGTGACAACCTAATAAATATGTAGGCTTACAGTAGCTCTTCTGAGAAACTGAACTTCAAATAGTAACCTTATAATACTAACAAAAATGTGCTAATTTTTATGCTTATTTTTCTTACTTAGTTTGTTCCTGATGGTTAGGAAGTTGATTGTTCATTTTTCTACTGCCATTCACACCAGCTGCTATAAAGCAGCTATAAAAATACTCCCAGTGCAGAACTTGACCGTAGATCACTGTACCTAGACCCAGCTGCAGATGGATGAAGCAGCTGGTCCAGAGAGGTGCTGTTCCTGACTCCCACACACACTTGGTCATGATGCATGAACAGCACAGTTGCTCCCCAGCCACAATTCCCATTCAGTCACAGATTTATGAAGTAATGAGCCGCCTACCAGGAAAAAAACAAAACCAGCAGCTCTCCAGCACACTTTAAACAAACACCCAAGAATATTCCATAATTATAAATAACTGCAACTCAGCCATCAGATGAATTGCTAAAACTTTTTTACATAACTTGTTAAATGGGAAGCAAACAGAGTAGAGCAAGGAAAGAAGGAAATATGCCTGTGTTGGGAGATAGCAAAGTAAAATTGGTAATTATTTTTCAAGATATTTTTTCTTTTTGTTTTTTAACAGCAATATGATGGCTGATGGGGCTGTTTTGCAATGATTTATTAATATTTCATGTAGCCTAGCTATTTAATAATTTTAATGTGAACATGCCAGATTATCCTGACTTCAGCTATAAGAGAAACACAAAGAATGGTATGAGATAAGATATGGATTCTGCAGTAAATGCCAATAAACTGCAAGAGGAAAATAGGCAGTCTACATTTTGTGAGGATGTAAAGTCCTGGGTCCAAAGCAATTAACATTGTTGTTTTTCACTAGCTTGGGTATACGGGGCCATCAAGGATTAGTGGCCAAATAGTCTCTCCAGAAGGGAGGTGGGAATTTCTTGTGAGGTGTTCCTACATAGTCCCTTTTTGTGGCATCTGTGCAAAACAGACCTGTGCAATCCACAGTTTGAGATGATGGGGGTTTTGGTAAGGAGGGCATGGAGGGGGCTTGCTGTTCTAAAATTCTTTTCCTCATGCTGTTTTGCTTCTAGTTTTAAACTATTAATTCAAAAAAATAGCAGCTGCCAAAGCTGTGATGTTTTCAAGTTCTTGGGCAGAGTATCTCCCATCTGCATCCTGATACTGCATTAAGACATCATGCTAGTGGAGGATTCACTTCTCTCCCCATATATAATTCTTCCAGGGTTTCCATGTAAAGACAACCCAGGGACAGAAGAAACCCAGTGCATAATCTGAGCTCAGCCTTGACCTGGACACGGCAGTTCCCAGAGCTGTGCCTTGGTGCAGATTCTGCTTGCTTTCATCAGCCACCATAGCCTTGAGTAGACAAGAACTACACTTGTCCATTCAGTTTGATCTGATGGATGAGTGCAGCGAATCTGTAGAAAAATAACTGTACATTACACAAAGACCAGAAATAAGCACCTGAGAGTTAGAGTTTTAAAACACTTATTTTTTAAAAATATTTCCATAACAATCATGTACCCTGCAGTACATCTTTCAGAAAATTAATATTACTTGACTTTGCTTAGTATTATTAAGTGCTGCTAAGAAATATACTCACAGCTCTAAAGAACCCCACCTCTTGTATTCTGTTTGTTCCTGCAGAAGCAATACTGAGCTGTATTATTTATTTTGTTTTCTGCCAATGTTTCTTAAAAAAAAAAACCCACTGATCTTAAGGCTTAAAAACAGTACAGTAATAGTGGCAGATTTTATTTTCTGCCAATTATCTTTGAAAGGGCAGGTTCAATCCTTTATGTCTCTCTTCTTCAGTGAGCATAATGGTTCTGTATCAGCAGAAAAATGGCTACATTATCTAATAGCTCTCTTCCATCTCTAACTTATAAGATCCTATCAATGTCAATTGTTGAGCTGTGTAACAAGGCTAATGTATTTACAGAAAACAAATATAATGGAAACAATAAAATCTAGACTGAGGAACCCTCCAATTTTAATAAGATAATATGTTGATTTTTTTTTTTTTTGCGATACAAAGATTTTCTTTTTTCTTCTCAATAGCTCTCCTCATTGACTTTGTCCTCTTTTTTTTTTTTTTTAAGAGACCTCATATATGAATGGAATCCCAGAAGAAATTAACCATAGCCATATATAAACTGATTAGTTAAGCAATGCATGACAGCAAGGGCTTGTATGCACAGAGACTGAAGGGAATTTGGGACAGAAGTCCAAACTGTGACCTTCCCAGGTACTAACATTTAGGAAATGAGAGTATGCACTACCCTAGAGAGACCTGGAATGAAGTTCTCTGACCTTTGCCTTCTCCCACAGAATTAATTGTCCTTGCTCATTCCATTAACACTTCATTTCACTGAGGTCTAGCCAATGCAGTAGCAGAGGAAACACAAGAGTTTTGAAACTGGGGCTTATAGGCAGCTTCGGCTACCTATACCTAGGCAGAAGACAGCTAATTTCATAAGGTGATTCCATTCTCCATTTTCTCCTCACAATACCATAGTGTTGTAACCAGCACGTTCATTTTAGAGGTAACAATCGGAAAAGTCAAATTTTTGTAGCACTCATGTAAAGTGCTACTTTGATATAAAGGAGGTCCCATCAAAAATTTAACATGGTCATACAGAACTGTAAAACACAAACAAATACAGAGATCACTTCTTTGCTTGCTGGGAAGTTTAATTTTATTTCCAACAAGTATGCTTGCTGAGCAAAAATTGTATTTCTAAAGTCCACTTCCAATATCAAGAATTAAACCTAAAATACGATCAAAAATTCAGTTTGCTGTCCTCTGGCCTCTCTGTTCTCAAGCACAGTGAAACATATCTGTCCACAAACACAACATACTTAATTTGTTTCTTTTCTGAAATGTTAGCTCAAACTCTGTGACTTTTTCAATAGTTTCATGGGGTGCTCTGAGTGCTAAAATGAACCTCAGCATAATTTTCTGTGAAGATCTTTTGGAATTTATTTTAGAGGCATGAATTTCAGAGGCATTTCTTTTAGAGGCATTTCCTCTGGAGCCATTTGCTCCAGAGAAAAGCTTATTAGCAATATGGCATTTTTGAACCTGCCTTCCCAGATCTCCTGAGCAGTGCGTGTGCTGTGCTTTTTGGGGTGCAGTGTCATTTTCCACTGCCTCTGAAGAATGCCTTTTTGTGCTCTAGTGGCTCACCTGCATAATAATAGGAAATTGCTATATAATCATTAAACGATCAATATCTGGTAAAGTAAACCTGAAATAAGGAAAAACAGATGTTGTTTTCTGTGTTTAATGAAAAAGGCTTATGCATCCTCATGCTGTATTGTCTGAACTTTCTTGGGTTTGGACCTTATGTACCAGACAGAGGTATTTGCCACATAATCCATGTATTTGAATGCTGTTTGCAGATTACCCAGAAGACACCTGGAAAAGAAAAACAGCAGGCCCTGGAAAATGTGCTGATGAGCATAACCTTTGAGGAAAGGGAAGCAGGACACCTGAGAGCTGCAGATCCTAGAATGCAACTGCTCACATGCCCTGTCATCCCCTGGAGGCATATGAAAACTTCTACCCTTAACAAGAAGCCAGAATATTTCATTTTCTTCAAAATTCCACTACTTTGTGAAGAAGAATAAATATCACCCCATCACCAGTGCACTTTAATTATTGCATTCTGCTGTGGGAACAAAAATGCATCATTAAAAGTTTTCCAGACAGAAACAGTTTCTGACATATCCAGAGTGAATGGCAGCTCTTCATGGTTGAATACAATAAGTACTTAACCTAAAGGGCTGATAGTAAATGTGAAATGGTGGGATGATTTCTGCATAAACAGGGAACGCAAGCTAAAACTTTTTTCAGAGCAGGCAAATCACTTTAGAGACAGCATTGATGTGGCCATAAATCAAGATGCAAGGATATCTTTAAATGTATTTGACCCCATTTGACTGGTATAACTCTTAAGGCAGATTTTATAGCCTCGTTGAAATAATTCTCCTATGGCAATCAAGGCTTCAACAGGGCCATTATTATCTGTGTGTGACCCAGTCACTGCTGGAGGAAGGTCATTACCCCAAAGAGGCGGGAATAGCATCAAGAATAGAAGCTGCCACAACCTCACTTCAGCACTGAGAGTGTTACTCTAGTGCAGGAGGGCACAAAGAATTCAATCCACTGCTATGATTTCCAGCATTAAGCTGCGAAGTTATATAGATATGCTAAAATTAGTGCCTTTGCTATCAGAACTCAATTGAAAACCACACCTCCACCCTCTCCTTTATTGTCCTATAGGAAACCAACACCTTTCCTCTTGGGGGAAGTCTATCTACATGACTTTGACCCTCCTTATGTTGAGTCAGATCAAAGGTTCGTCCAGTTTAGTAACTTGACTTACAGTGAGCAGCCATGGACACTCAGGAAAGAATAAAAGGAAGTCACATGTAGAGGGATCCCTGCCCTGCTATGCACCTCTAGTTTCTGATAATCTAGATGTACTGACTTTCATGGTTTTATACACCTTATCATATTTTCTTCTGACTGCTGTTCTCTGGATGAAGAGTCCAGGTCGAGCCTCAATTCTAATGGAAATGAGAGGAACAATTTACTGGTATAGCAGCAGAGACTCTTTGTCAAGCTAGTCAAGAACACTTCAACAAAGTACTTATTCTTGGAAAATGTCAGTTTGTAGAAACTTAGTATTTTTCCAGGAGCATTCTAGTCTTGAAAATTCTTTAGTAAGAGGTTTCTCTAGTCAGGTAGGTTTTCTGGCCAAACTGAAAGCAGAAATAAGGGAATAACTGCACAATCATTTGGTGCTGAGATATAACAACATGGAAATGTAAATGTAATCATTCAACCTCTCTTCAGAACCACAGTGCTTATACAAAGTTAAAGAAATGATCACTGGATTAAGTAATTTGCATTTAGTCCAGGTCAAAGAAAGAACCAGTAGGATGGCATAATGAACCAACAAATTTTCACACTTCTGGTATTACTCTAAATAGTTTGACACAATGCACTCCATTCCCTTCAACCTACAGCTCATTTACCAAAACTAACAACATAAAGAGCTCTCAATTGTAAAGGAAAAATAACTTATTATCCATTTTCATGTAGTTTTGCACAAACTGTATGTTGCTGCCCAAGAAACACAAAATTGCTCTGAAATTATAACAGAAAGGAAAATCAATCACCAGAACTGTGGAACTGGCCTTTGTCACAGAATAGTGGCTTAAGCTGCATGCGGACACCAGGCTCCATCTTTGGTGAAATTTGCTCCAATATTTTGCTTTTAAAGAGAGTAGGGTAAGAACAAATTCATCATTTCTCATTTGGGAAGCTAAAGATGGAGGCATCTAAGGGTCATTTCTGGTGAAAGGCAGTTTTTGGATTGTATACCACAGTTCTCAGATACTCAGCATATTGTTGCTTGTTTTGTATGAAGTCAGCTGTAGTGTTAGTGAGCATCAAGAATGTCATAGCCAACATTTCATTTCTTGGCTCACTTAACAATTGCAGAGTAGATGCTGCTGACTGTGAAAAGTAGGGAGTGAAGTATTTGTGCATGGAACTCAGTCCTGAGTTTAAAACTTTAAAAGTTTCAAGATTTTCTTCTTTTGCCAAGTTTAATGCTGATATTATTTCCAAGTAACAACCAAGGCTGATCCTTCCAAGGGCTCAATTTCCTCAGCAGCTGAAATCCACATTAAACTGGTGTGTGCATATAGTGCCATCAGAGCAATGCAAAGATACCACCTAGAGTTGTACAGAAATATTAACAGTGCTGCAGCTCCTAACAGACTGATACATCTCTTTCAGCCCTGGATGTGATGTGGGTTAGCTCTAGAGCAATAGGTAATTTATTTAACCCACCAGCCTGAAGGTATAGTGAAAAAGTATGTTTTGAAAAAGCACCTCTTTTCTTTTTTGGCTCCATGTAATTCTCTTTCAGATTTGAATAGCTTTCTTTCCAATTCTACTGCTAGAAAGCAAGTGAGGCTGAACAAAAGTGGAAAAAATCAGTGAAGAATTAGTGTTCTTTACTATTTAAGCATCATGTATGAATACAGCTCAGAACAAATGTACCTCTGCTGACAGGTGGAAGAGATAGACTAGCTTGTGTTGATATAGCTGTATGAGAAAGGAGCTAAATTATCACTTTTCCCTACTATTCAGTATCCATGCTGGGAAGAGAGCTTATTATCTCTATGACAATTACTCTCCTGTGCATTGCAATATGGAGAGTAGTTCAGCTAAAGCATGCTGTCTCTGCTGAACTAAAAATGACAAATTTCACAAACTCATATTCAATGTCAGCTTCTCCTTTGTTCTTCAATTTTTGTGATCCACAAGATTAATCTCTTGGTTAAATCACTTAACAGCTACAGTACTTACAGCTTTATTGTTTTTAAATTATCTAGCACATCAAAACCCAAGCCAAAACACAATCACCCAGGCCAAATTTTTGAATGGGTGTGTCTAGGAATGAGTTTTTCTTTGTGAATAAGGAAGCACTTATATAACTTTTTGATTAAGAGTGAATACTGTATAACCAGTGACAAAAATATTAATTTTGTAGTGATGCTTTGAGCATCACATGTTTCCTGTTCTGTGCTGTATTGTTGACTAACATGGGGAATATGGTTTGTACTCTTATTTTACCTACACCATGTTTTAGTGTCTGTAGTTCTCCGTGTTGCAACGTGTTCACAAAAATCCAGGGTCAGGGGAAGAAAGCTCCAGAATGATGAATGTTACCAATACACCCTGAAGAACTGACAAAGATGAAAAATTAATGATACATAAAATAAAAACCCCTTAACCTATCCAGAAAACAAACAAGAGAACAAGCAAACAAACAAACAAAAAAAAACCATAAGGAAACAACTATGTGAAATTATTTTTTATCAGAACTTTGTAAAATGCTTTTATATCACTAAAAAATTTCTTCAACCTGCTGAAAAGACCAGTTCTTCAAGACCCAGAGATATAAAGGGTTTTTTTGAGACTAATACAACTGATTTTCACTTTGACACACTCATAATTCCAGTAATAATTCAATTCTCTCAGTTTAATTAAAAAATTTGAATCTGCATTCTGAAATCAGATGCTTCTATAGAATTAGAGGCTCTGCAAAAGGCCAGGTAGATTAGATTTCCCAGATTTTCTTTGTTTCAAAAATCCGGTATCTTCTCAAAGCAAGTGAACAAGCTAGTACATAAAAATAACCTTAAACTGACTTGTTTTGTTCTGTTTTTAATTGCATTTTGCTGTGCTTTCTTTTGCAGCTTGTCTGACAATCTCACCTGTGTTTAAGAGACCGGCAGCCCCAGCGCTGCCTGTGGCTCCCAGATGGAGAGGAGTCCTGGCCCAGACTTCTGCAGAGATCTTGCGTTATTTTATGTCTGTGGCTCCAGTGTTTATCTCTGGAATGGAGCTGCCCTTCCTTTAAACAAAGCTGTGAGAAGAATCCCAGCAGTGGTCAGTGGCACCCTCCAGCCCCCCAGGAATAGTGGGGTGCAGGTTTTACATGAGCACCCCCAGCTCCCTCGTGGGCTCTGTGCAGCTGGACAGGCGCACTGGCAGGCATGAGAGCACCGGGCAGCTTGCCTTGAAACATGTCTTTGTGTGGGTGCTCATGAGGCCCCTACACACACCTAATCAGGTACCAACCACTCTGATAAAGGTTCTGGATAGTCCCTTGGGAAGGAAACACGACTGGCAAATTGTTTTTTCCTATTCTGCAGAAGAACACACTGATGCCTCCTGCTTGCACGCGCTTCCGGCTATTGCCTCTGCAAACGAAGGTAAAACATGAAATTCAAGGCGCTTCTGCCTCAGAAGAGACACAAAAGAAGCAGAAAGAATAAATGTAGCAAATGTAGCTGTAGGGGATAAAGCTATTCTCCTTCCACTAAACATGTCTGCAGAAAAACACTTGAGATAAGCTTCATTATCTTTCTATAGACACCTTGCTAACACAGGTGGGATGCACTTAGGTAACTAGCAGATGAAGGGTTTGCTCAAGGTCAAGCAGAGTCTGTCAAAGTCATTGTTTAACCCAGTGAAAAAATATATCCTGAAAGCCTCCTACAGAGAAAAACCTCCTTTTCCCTTTTAAAAATGCAAATTTCCTCAGAGAATGTATATTTTCTTTTTTGTTCAGTTTTTCCACACAAGTCATCAACAAAGGTTTGATTTTTTAATTGTGATTTTTTAAGACCCCACATTTTTCATGTCTTTCCAGTGTTTTGTGTGGACAATATTGCATCCCTCTTAGTTGGAATCGGTGCCAGTTGGGGAATCTGGAAGTACTGATTTCCAGACCCTTGTACTTAAGTATTACATTTTATGTTTCAGTATTTCAGAAATAGTATGGTTTAAAAAAAAATAAGAAAAAAAAACAAAGAAAAGAAAGGAGAAAAGAGAAAAGAAAGAAAACTCCCAAAATACAGCTTCAAGTGATCTGCATAAAGCAAACAGAAATGTAGATGTTGGATTTTGTCCAGGACTCCTGGTTTCCTGCGACACTTACAAGACAAAAGTTAGGGCAGCATGCTGCAAAAAGATACCACGCTTTTCCAGCACTGATAGGCTTTCTACATCTGCAATGCCACAGCTATAGAATTAGTTTTCAGACCCAAATTATCTCTCTTGCAGGCTTTACTGTTCGAGTTTGCAGTGCCATAAATCAAGGCTATAGTCCGGCAATCAGGAGAGGAAAGAGCTTTTAAATAAATATTTTTTAAATCTATTCCTTTTTAAAAAAAGTAATTCCAAATAACTTTTTAATCTTTCTGATATTCCATTTGGTAGTTTGGGGTTTTTTTCCCCTTCTCCTATTATTTCTTTTGTGGCAAGCAGGGGGTTCATTCTGTGGGAGCTGCTGGAACAGGGACTATAGAGAAAAGACAAGCGTGCCTTCAGAGATGACGTTTTTAATTAACAGCTGAGGATTGTCTAGGAGCAAAGATAGGCTAGAATGAAAATCTGGATTTAAATATTGTTGAACTGGGACCAGCTCATACAAAAACTTCAGGTACAGGACCTTCAGAAGCAGGTCAACCAAAACAACAAAACTGAATTCTAGTCTGATTTGAGACAGGTCTAAAATAAGTAGGTTGATCTTACATCTCATTCCTTGACCCTTGTCTTTCTTATCCCCATATTAATATATGACCAGACAGTATTTGTGTTCTTTTACCTTGATTTTAAATTTTTCTTGTGTAAAAAAAAATTAAGGTTTTTTTTGGAGGAGAAAAATATATGTGTATTTTAGGGAGGAGCCACCTGCTTCTATGAGGAATCACAGAAAAAGGAAATGAGTTGGAAACCTGAACATGAATGCCAGCAGGAATGAAGCTGAAGTGCTACAGCACCATCTCCTGGAAGTCAAACATTTCTGAATTTCTACACCTGATTTAATGCAGTCATGCAGAGAGATGAAATTTAACTTGGGGTTAATTTAATATATTCCTCTTCAAAAAAATGTTTTAAGAAAATATGAAGCTAGTGAAAAAGACTACCATGACCTATCATTTCAGGAAAAATTTTCTGTATAGGAGTTTACTGCCATCAGGCAGTACTTAGTCCTTAAATTCAAGCATTTGAGGCTAAATAATGAGAAAAGGGAGTCATAAAATTTCACAGTAAATTTGATTGGAAATTGTCCTTCAAGTAATAATTATTATGTTAGTTTTTAGTAATTTACTGTGAGATAATAATAAAAATATCAAACTAATTCTGTAAAAAATAATAAAAGTATCTAATTCTGGAAAAAAAACCATTAAAAGTAGTATTAAAGATTTGGAGAGTTTACATTATTGATTTCTGCTGTCCTAGAATCAGCTTCATAACACAGTAGCATAAAATAGTCTTAAAAAAAAAAATCAATGTGTAAATATGTGTTTAAAAAAAAAATACAAGTGTTATATCCTTTTGCCATGAAGATTCTTGATGATTTCCTCCCAGATATCTACTGAAATGTTTTAGCTGATCATAGTATGTCCAGGCAAGTTTTTTCCCAAACCCAGAGGTTTTTCTCCATGATAAGAGAGCAATTTCCCACTCTGGCTGAGGATATCTCTCCCTGAGTAAAGGTCCTGCTTGTCACCTGCCCTGGCCTGGAGCCTGTCCCAGTGCGGATGGCCACAGCTTCTCCAGCTGCTGGCCAGCATCTCCCTGGGCTCCTGCTGGCTCTCGGGACACAGAGCAGAAGCTGCAGTCTGAGGAGCCCTGTCTGAGGCACTTCACAAACAGGGTCTGGCAGGTCAGCTCTGTTTTGCAGTTCAGGTGTTTTGTGTTGGGACTAAATCTTCTATTACCCTCTTTGTGTTCCACATGTATTTTATCTGCAGAGGGATAGACACCACTTTAAAAAAGTGATGTCCTGCAATAATAACTCAGAGGGCCCTTGGAAGTGGAACTTTGCTACAGCTCAGTTTGGCAATATTGATAGGATCACAGAATCACAGAATAAGCATAACAGGCACTCAACAGAGCTCAGTGGGCTTAAAGACAATTCACACTACTCATGCACCACTGCTGAGACATATTTTGGCTTTTTTTTATATACTGGATTCTTCCCTCTTTTCTGCCTGCTCTCTGCAAGAAGCCGCGTCTTGTTGAGACACTTCCAGAAACAGATTATGTTTTTTGCTGTATTCACATTTCTGGTTTAAATTTGCAGTGTGAAATGTCTCAGCCGGGTTTGGCAGCCGGGGCAGCTCGCTCCGTGCCTGGCAGCAGCGCCCGCAGCTGCCCCGGCCGCGGCGCGGGCACCGCACGGCAGAAACCCCGCACCGGGGCCGGGACAAGGACAGGGCTCCGGGGCCCCGGCAGCGCCTCTGCACCGCCGCACCCTCCCGCTGCTCAGCCACGGAGCGCCGCGCTTCCCTCTCGCAGCGCTGCTCGGGGTCCGTTCCTTGTGCCAAGCGCAGTTCAGCCTGGAGGCACCCCGTGGGACCGGGGACAGTCCCCCCAGAGAGACCCCTCAGAGTGCCTCAGGAGGAAGGGCTTCAAATTCTACCCCTCCGAGCATCACTGGTCCCTTCTGCTTTCAGCAAGTCAGGAGCTCAAACGGGGCACACAAAAGATTAGTGCAACAGCGCTTTCGACATGGAAAGTAAACTCCTCTACAGACCAATCGTGAAGAAATCACATTTAAAGATAGCATTTAGCATAGGGTTTTTCCAAAATTATTCCAGTCTTGAGTGAATCATGGCTAAACACTGAACTGTTTCATATCCAAAAAAAAAACCAGAACCATAAAAAAAATAGGATTTGAAGGAATTTCAAAACCCTACTGCTCTGAGATCAGTTATACTTTCTAATTATATCCTAACTATGCCTTGAAAGCATAAAAATATAATATTAATGCTAAATCTCCCAATCATCAATCAACCTCATCCACTGGTTCACTAACTTCTACTTTTTCTTTTTTTAATTTCAGTATGCTTCCGCAGTGCCGGAACTGACTGTCTTCTGTATTTCTTCAATTCCCTTTGTTGCTCAGTACATCCCTACTGGATGTGAAAAACAGATTATCCTTTTGGTCTCTGTATTAGCTCTTTATGTTCTTGAAGCTTTTGTTCTGTCTTCTTTCAGGTTTCTCTTTTTCAGGTTGCCCTGCCCTCCCCTCCCCTTTAGCTATATATGACAGCACTCCCTCATTACTCATGCTCTTCAGACGTCTAATTCAGCTTCCACACTCTCCAGAAGGTCCACTTAATTCTTGCAGTACAGTACTCAGAGCTGTGCTACTCAACAATAGCTGTAATGGTCCAGCTAAGCCCTTAGCAGCAAGCAGAACACTATGGTTAGCAGTACTTACTTCTGCCTTGTTTTTTGTGGTTTTCTTTTTAGATATAAATATATCTCCTTTCTTTTATGTTCTTGTGGTATTTTGTCATCAAGTGTACATTGTATTCTATCATACTGTTCAAAATTCCAAAATGGATAAAAGCACACCCTCCCCTTGGAAATCCAGTCTCTTTTGCATGTGAGCTCTTCAAAGTTTCATCCTTGAAACACAGACTGGGGTCATGTCAAATGTATTCAAGATTGACTTTGTTATCAATGTTACGGTCCAACAAGAAGACAGAAACCAAATGGGCTGAGAATTTCATTCCATTTGGAACAATAGCAAAACACAGTTGGCCTGGGCTTCTATCCATCACACCTGGCTCAGAGGACTTCTAAGCTAAAGAGTCATGCCGGCATCAGCTGTAGATTACTTTTTTTTATTATTATTTTTGGGAAATTCCAGGGGAAAGAATGTTGAAACACTGCATATGTTTTGTATCAAAACCACCTGGACATATGTTGCTTCAACTATTGACATTACATCATGACAACTGAAATATCATTGCATAAATCTCTCTAATACCCTTCATGAAGGCCATCAATAATTTTTAAGTGTTCACAACCCTGAAGTGTAAGATAGAAAAGATAGTGTTGCTCTTTGGATGTAGGCATTCATTGCACTTAACCACAGCATTTTTAATAAACTCTCCATAATGAGAAGGTACATAGTGACATGATGATGGTCTTGATTTATACCTCAATTATTTCTGACAATTTTAATATCTTTAAGCAACTTCTACTGCTTCTCATTCTCTACTTTTTCACAGTTGTAAAATGGACTTACTTCAAGATGCAGTTTGAAAATTGCTTCCGGATCATAAATATATGAGAAACATTGAAACATATTGCTTTTATTTTCACATCTGTGTAGTCAAGATTGCAAAGATTAAAGTCTTCCTTTAAACAAGTAGTTTTATGAACTTTATAGCCCACTATTTGCTTGTTTTGGGAATAGCAGAAATGGTATTACACTGTAAATGTTGTAAAAATCTTGCAATTAGAAACAGACTGGAAAAGGGCTTTGGGCTATCTAATAGAAGATACCAGGAAGAATATTATCTATCAGACATATAGTGAGGAGCAATATTAAAATAAAAATCACATATCATTATATTTGTAATATATTTCCCCTTTCTTGCCTTGAAATTTAGTCTGGGAACTTGTTCCCACCAGAGAGGCTTGCTGGCCATGGACAGACCCAAGAGCACCGACAGATCCGAAACTTCAGGTGCCACATGTAAGCCACCACTGTGTCATCTGACCCCAGGTGGGAGAGGCTGGCCCTGCTTTATTCTGTGTGCAGCTGCAGGTTGCTGTGCCAAGCAGCATGGACAGGTATTTCTCCTCAACAGCCTAGTCTCTCTTATGAATTTAAGGGATCAGGAGATGGGAGCAAAGCAAAAAGGATGCTGGAAAAAGAGCACTGCAGCTAAGGAGGAAAGGTGATGAAAGTCTTTGTGAGAACTGAAAGGAAACATTTATATATGTTTGTTATATATATATATTTATATATAACAAACACTAGGAGACACTGCTAGAGTTTGGAAAGAGCCTAAATATCTCAGCTTCCATAAAGCTCCAAAGGGAGCAGAGATATTGGGAAACCTTGAAAACCACACCCTGCAGGAACAGGTGTTCCATGCTGGCTTATTCCACCCCTGTCCTCTCCTAACCAGGTAACCCACACCTCCATGCCTCTGAGAGAGGGAAGGGTATGAGATCTGTCCCTAGAGAAATGAAGCAGCAGAATTAAATTGAGGAGGAGGAGGACAAAGAGCCTGTTAGTCACTTTGTGCTGACGGTGACAGTGAGGAACAGAAACTTTTATTTATATAGGCGCTAAATCCAGGTTGGATTCACAGAAAGGTCAGCTCTGAGTTACTGGCCCTGAAAATGTACAGGGGGGAGATGGGGAGGGGAACAGACTTGACTGCTCAGAGAGAAAAATGAAAACAAGGAAAGGTAAAGGTGAAAACTGCACGTAACCAGATGACATGAAAATACCAACTTGCCTGAGTAAATTACAAATTAATGGTCAAAGTAAATGAAGAAAAACCAGAAGAGGATAAAAATGTAAAATTGAAAAAAAGAACAGTGCATCCCTACTAAAAACAGTGTTTCATTAAGACTGGTGAGAGTTTCAGAGAACTTGAAGAATGTCAATGACACAAAGATGACACATTATGTCAAATTAAAGATGCATTAAAAATTGCATTAAGCATAGAAGAAAGGCATAAATTTGAAAAAATATAGCCACTGAAACAAGACAGAGAGCAGGTACAGGAGCAGCTGATAAAAGCTGAGATAATGCTGTCATTTTGTCAGATTCAGAGAAATCCAGGGAAGTTCCTATTCCCTATCTCCTCCTAAATAGAAAGCCAGAATTCTGATAGGACAGTCATGAGAAAAGTGAGCTTATATCAGAAATTATACTTAGAATGAAAACATATATAAGAGAGGAGGAACCAGGTTGAGGGTGTGGTAACACTCTAAAGTTAAAGAAAACCAAAACAGCATCCATTTCTGGAGTTAAAGTTCCATTTTTCCCCCTGCTCCCTATGAACCACATTTAGCAACAGCTATTCTGGTCCTTTAACCAACTTCATTCTGAGACCGCTCTGTGATAACCAAATGTTTAAAAACTTAAACAGGAGAAAATATACTAATTCTCATCACAAAGAAAAACATGTCAGCAGGAAAAAAAGCAGGGGAGTGCACTGCATCTTGTTATGGAAAATCTATCATACCATGGGCATAACTCTGCATTGCTATAGAAAAATAGTCACACAGCAAGCTGGAAAATAAGGTTTGCCACTTTCCTACTTTTTTTTTTTTTTCAATCTCTCCATATCTTTTTCTATCATCACATCTCCAGCATTTAGATGGTGGATGAAAGACTCATGAGGACTTTTTAGAAACTGAAATTTTAAGAACCTCTTAAAGTACTCTGCTGAGTTTACTGACTGAAATATCAGACCTAATTTTATGCCCCATTTTTTGTAATAGTTTTCAGAAGATTTTCTTGAATAGATCTGTTCAATTTTTTTCTGTCAACAATTAATTAACACCTGATTCACAGGTGGCTCTTTTTTAAAGGACTTTCCTTTTGAAATATTATATATATTGACATAATATGAAAATACAATAACAGGTGACTAACTATCCATTTGCTCTGAATGTAATTAAAATTAATATAAAATATCCCATTAACCACAATGACTTATGTCAACTCAGTTGCAGCTTTCCTTTAGATCCCTTTTCATGTCCCCTGCCAAAAGCTATTGCCCTTGATTTGTTTAGTTTGTACCATAAAAGGTGTCAACATAGGGAAGTTCTGGTGTTTTCCTGGAGATACTGGGGGGTGAAATGCTGCAGAGCTCAGTGGAGAAGTCAGTACCAGAAATAAATGGGGACCTGGTCAATCCATTATACTTAAGCACAGAGGTTTAATCCAAACTGTTGGTCTGGTCTTAACTTGTGGCTCAGAGGCAGCAGCTGTGAGGGTTAGCTACCATGGAGAAATGCTGATTAGTAAAATGTGACTAAGAACCTCTTCAGAACATCAGCTGACATTTCGAATCAAATTTCAGTTTCATCTTTGAAGAATTAAATCAGGGGCTTAATTAGAAGCCCCCTTTCCTATAGAAAGGTTGGGATCACTTAAACTGCAACAGATGGCAGCAAGAGAGAATTTCATAAGGAAATTGGAATAAATCAAGAGTTTACATGCTAGGGAAAAGAAGGCCGTGTGACTTCTCCCTGCTAGAGCTGTCTCAGCAGCCAGCTCTTCCTGCACCTGCCCTCAGGGGAGCTATGACAAGACTAGGATCCCAACTGTAGATGCTTTTATCTTGGTCATAGTCTGGATTTTCAGGGAATGTGGTTTATAGCAGAATCCGTAAAGCCGGGGAGTGCAATTTCTTAGACATCAAATGGAAGAACTACAGGAAGAAAGGGTGGGCTGAGAATATGAGGGAAAGCAAAAACTTCATAAATGTACTAGGCATGGAGACTTCAAGAACAAAGAAGCTGAGGTCTGCAGAAGCTCCAGCAAAAGAAAAGGAACACATTTCTCCACAGGGAGAAAGTTGGCTGTGGCCTAGTATTGCTGGCAGATGGAGCTTCAGCCTCAGCTGGCAATCTATTAGGCTTTAAAAAAAAATAGTAAACTGTCTTGGCAATGAGGGGGAAACCAACTGCACTGCTGAAGGAAGAAAAACCACATGCTCTGACAGCTTACTAGTTCATGACCCCTGCTCACAAAAGAAACTGAATGGTGGCAGTTGTTGGTGACTCACTTCTCTGCATAGCAGAGCCATCAGTTTGTTGGTATGACCTAATGCTTATGGAGAGGCTTTGCCCAAACCAGAGCTATTGCAAAGTTTGCCAGGGCTTGTTCAGCCCTCTGACACCTCCTCCACATGGCTCAGTCACTTCTGAGCTAATGCCACTGCTCTAGGAAGAAGCAAGGGAAAACCATAAAAACCAGCAGGGATCCTGAAGCGATGGTGAGAGAATTGGAGCCTCAGCTGGTGTTCTTATCAATCCCATCAGAGAGGGTAAAAGCCCAAGCAAGGACAGACACATCCTGGAGATAAATATATGGCTGTGCAGATGGTGAGGCTTGGAGTACTTGGGTTTCCTGAAGGAGGAGGTTGTATTCATAATAGGGTCATAAGAGGGATGAGAAGGAAATGACTGAATCGGGTGTAGATATGTGTAAAGTATTTTGCTTATATGATGCAGGATGCACATGTTCACTCTGAGATCTGGAGTCTGGAGGGAGATAGACCTGTTAAAATTCCCCAGGGTAATGACAGAAGGAGGAAAGGGTATCTTTAGAAAAGAAATAAAACAGAATGCAGAGAATGCAAACCACGGTATGTTTAAATTTATTTTAGCTTTTTCATAGTCAGGTACCTAATTTAAACTAGTCATGTAGGCTAGTATTACAATCAGACCCTGTCACCTGTCCTAGACTGCTATTTTATGATGGGAAGAACTGCCTCTGAAGGAGTTTGTTTCTCTGCAAGGACTCTGAATGAAACCTAGATAATGGAGTGCCTAAGACAGCAAAAAAAAAAAAAAAAAAAAAAAAAAAAAAAGAATAAAATATTATCTCTTTCACAGATCTGAGTAGAATCCAAATCTCTTCTTGACTCAAATCTGATCAAAAAGGAAAACATGACTGAAAATAGTGAGGGGCAGGTCAATTAAGGGAGAATGAGCAGTGAAGTAGTAGGATTGATACATCTCAGATATGGAGTAGAAAAGAACACTGGAAACACTGGAAAAACAGGACAGTGATCTTCAAGAAAAGAGACTTTCATAACTTAGTGAACTGAACCCATTAGGAAACACAACTATAGGAAAGAGTCCAAGGGAGTTGCAGCTGGCAGTTTCTTAAATAAGACACAAAAAATAGGAGCAGCAAAGTAAGTATAAGGAAGAGTGGCCATTGAAGGCTTGATTTAACCTTTTTTTCAGCAGCATTGGAAACAGAAGTGAAATCTTTCACTACCTCACAAGTTCCTTTCTCCCTTTTCTCTTAATTTCCCCAGAGTTGAAATGAAAAATATTCCTTATATGTTCCACCTCTGATTCTCCTTGAAAGAACATAAATAAACACAATAGCGAGATGCTTTAGATACCTCTTCAGTATTTCACTCTCAAGAAGAAATTAATATTAAGTACAAACTGGCCAAATTCTTAATGACAAGCATGACAAATGACATAAATGTGAAGCATTTACATTTGACATTAGCATCAATGTCAAAGGAGTATGAAGTCTGCTGGAAAAAAAAAAAAAAAAAGAGCATCATGGAGGCTATCTAAATAAGTTAACTGCTTTCAAATAATTTTATACTCTCTTTAAATTCTCCTCAGAGAAATTAGGGCACTGTCTAGGGCAATGCCAGAAAACGTAGTCATGGAGGATAGCTGGGCTCCAGAAGACAGAAAAAATAAAACACAGTGTAATGTGTATAAAAAGGACAAAATGAGTCATTTACAGTATGACATAGTTGTGTTTCTTGAAGGTTTGTCTGTCTTCTATCCCAATTCTATAAGCAGGTTAGGAATATATGGTTAAAAAATAATAAATGCAACATCAAGATGGGAAAATGCATAAAGATGGGATGTACAAGGTTCTGTGGATAGTCTGGTAGTTTCTAGATGAACATTTAAATTATTTAAACATTAAATAATTTGAACAGGTTAACAGAAATACGTTTTTGCAATCTGAGGCTGTACAATCCCGTAATGATAATTGTAGTAGACAGCAAGATTAGAACTCTAAATGACTTTGATAAATTCAATATATTCTTGATGTCAAGAATGATATTGAGATTAAGTAAATGACATACAATAAATGGGGCACAATTCAACAAGGCTGTGTGCAAAACATGGCACTGTGAGAGATAAACAAAAGTGAAGTACAAATACATCACTAAATCAACTGGCTACAGGTAAAGTACTTGGGGCTACAGTGAATAACACAGCACATAAACTGATGGGTCAAATAAAGTGCAACTTCAGACAGATCTCCATTCTAAATGTATTTCTGAAAAACACGACACTTTTGGAGAGGGTTCAGAGGTCAATGACAACTCTGATTGTCAATGATCAAAAATCTGAAACCTAGAAGACCTAGCAAGGACACTAGAACTCATTGTGTTGAGATTTTTGTTGGGGGTTTTTAAGTGCAAAGAGAAGTGAGGGAGAGACTTAAAAGCGGTTTTCAACAACATTAAAGTTTATTGAAAAGGGGGAAGAAAGTTTTGGCATTACTCGTTTTGAATTTTATTTTCATACACACTGGAGACAGAGCAAGTACTACTAAATTACAACAGTAGAAAACTTCACAAAGTTTTCTCACTGTAAGGAGAAGGAAATTCCAGATTGTTTTGTTAAAGATGATTACAGTATCCTCAAAGTCTGTTGACTGAGTTAAGCAAACAAGTATTATACACAGTAACATGGGATGGAGAGAAGGAGGAATTTTGCATCAGGTTTAGATGTTCTGGGTTACTTCTTTTAGGCTTTTTCCTACATACTTTCTTTGAATCTATAATGTTAAAAAAAAAAAAGATTATTCAGAGCAATATTAAACTCTTTTTGGTGCTTCAATCCTGCTGCCAGTTGCTGGAAATTGTATCCATTTTGAGAAAGATAAATGTGGAGAAGAGAATATGATAGTCATGACACTGAGCTTACAGACTTCTCTGAAAGGGTGATAGATCTGTGATGGACTCACTTCTACTCTTGTGGGAAACTTCATCTCAATTGCAGATGAGATGCACTGTACAGCATAAAGTTATCCCAAAGGACCTGAGCCATCCATGGCCCTAGATTTAGGGAGTTATTTTTAGATACCCTGGGTTTAGACTACAAAGAATCTCAAATGCTTGAAGACAAATTGTCTGACAGATTCAGATTTTGGAGTATGGCACAAAATTAGTCCATTTGAGTGGTGAAAAAGACACAAAACCTTCCTTATCACTCAGGTAGAGCATTATTGTTTATCTTCAGGTTGTGTGCTAGAGACAAAAAGAATTTGTATTGCTTTCTTGATTTAATAAAGGTTGATATCTTGTTCTATGTGAGGAATAAATAAACACAAGTGTTCTCCTTTATGATAAAAAAAAACATAACAACAACTTGAATTTCCATTCTAATTGTCATGGAACTGTCATATATCTCTCTGTTCTTTAATGCATATTTTAACCCTACAGTTTCAACCTTACTTTCAAGACAATTTTAATTTTTCTTATGCATGTATGGAAAAAAACTAGTATTTTGTGGATATGTACTCCAAGAAAAAAAAGTATCAGGAAAAAACCACCAAGAAGACATTTTATTTTTATAGAAAATCTATCATTTTATAAAATGCTTTCTAACACCTAGCTGACCTCATCCATTTGTAATTGTTTATTAGCTGAGGAGGAAAACCCAAATAAAGATAAGTCTTAAGCACCTCTGTTAGGTAGTGGATAATTTTTTTCTGATTTCATGTAAAATATGGGAGTGATAAGCCTAATAGGCCTACTTGGTGAATGCTTATTATCAATTCTACCTAAAACAAATTTAACATTCAGGAACTAATGAAAAACAAAATCTGATCAATTTAAGTCAGAGGATTTTTTTAAACATATATTTCATTGCATATTGGAAGTTTAAAGAAACTGATTATAGAAAACTTTTCAGGGGACAAAGATTCTCATGTATTTGTCCTAAGAAAACACATAAGGCTTAGTCTAGAGTAACTTGGGAAATGATTGTGTTCATCCAGCTTTTACAATGTCATAAGAAAGATGCTCCACACCATTGTTGTTCATTGCAACTGAGAATGTCTTGCTTTTTGAGAATGGTATGTGAGGAACACTGGTTCATTTAAATGTTGTTTCCTCCTCTAGAGAGCTGAAAAAACAGACATCAGCTACTCCTCCCTGGTAAAGATTTTGAGTGTGAATAATCAATGGCAGTAAAACCAAGGTAACAGAACTAGCTAAGCTAAAAAATGATTTTGAACTTTTCTTACTCACAGGACAGCATAATGGTAAAGACCACAGATTAGTGAGACTGAGTGAACTTTGTGCAGTTTGCTATACAAAGGGACTGGAACTGAAAGGAAAACATGAAGATGATAGAATCTTTATAATATATCTATTGGATAAAGTACTCTGTACAAAAAAAAAAAAAAAAAAATTATTACTTGGGCTCTTGAGAGAGTGTGTGGAATAACAGGAAAGTCAATCCTTGCACTGGTGTATCTTAGGCATTCAATGACCAATGTCATTGTTTCCAGAAGTTTGTTGAATGCATTTAGGGTAGGTTTCTTCCAGGTTTCTTGTGTATCTGACCCAACACTAAGGTAAAATGCCAAGCAAACAAGAAATTCAGGGCACCTCCATCCCTGAATCACATTCCCATCAAATCAAAAAATTGTTAAAATTCAAAGGCACTTCTGGAGCTCACCTAGTACAACTCCCTGCCCAAAATTTAGCTGACCCTGCTTAGGGTCAGCTAAGAGCAGGTTTCCCAGGACTTTGTCCTCTCAGGTGTTAGATATCACCAAGGCTGGAGATGCCACAACCTCTCAGGGCACTCTATTATGGTGTAAAACCAACCTTGCATTAAAAAAAAAAAGCTTTTTCCTGATGTTTAAATACAGTAATCAGTATTTCAACTTGTGACATTGCCTCTTGTATTCTCACCAGATACCACTGAGAGGAATCTACCAATATCTTCTGATCAGGTATTTATATACATTGACAAGATTCCCAAGCATTCTCCTCTCTGGGATGAATCAACTTTTACTCATATGTCAGATGCTCCACTGCCTTCATCATCTTTGTGATCTTTCCCTGGATCTGTTCCAGCATGTACTTGTAGTGTAGAACCGAACAAAACACTTCACGTGTTCAGAGCTGAATACAGAGGAAGGGTGACTTTCCCTGACCTGCTGGTAATGCAGCCCCTGATTCAGGCCAGGACATTGTTGATTCTGGCTGTAAGGGCACATTGCTCTCTCATGGTCAACTTGGTGTAGAAGGGTACCCCCAGGCTGCCTCTGCAGAGCTGCTTTCCTGCTGGCTGGCCCCTGGTGTGCCCTGATGCACAGGGTCACTCCCCCCCAGCTGCAGGACTTGGAATTTCCCTTTGTTGAGCTTTATAAGATTCTTGCTGGACCATTTATTGAGCTAGCTGAGGTCTCTCATTGCAGGGCAAGCACCTGGTGTGTCAGTGTGTTAACCCTAACCCTAACCCTGCTCCTCACAGTTTTGCAATGACGCTGATAAAAGTTGACATCATGAGTTTATGCACAGCACTGATGGTTCTTTACACAGACATACATACACATGAATGTGCATATGATGCACTGGGATATATAAACAAGTGTGTAGGCACTGGACTGAATGAACATAGTAGCTTCTTACAACCGAAGTATTCTATTACTCTATTTTATGTATATAAATGTGCTATGTAAGGGTGTGTGTGTGTGTGTATATATATATATATATATACACACTGATAGGTATACATGTGGTGTACTAGAAAATTCATGGCATATGAGTAGCTTTCAGGTAGATGACTGTCATTTAGACCAGGTTTTGGAATGTGTCAGTCCCATTCATAAGTCACAGACAATGGAGAATTATGATGGTGGACAGTGAGCCACCCCAAATCTGATCACCAGAATGTGCCAAGCACAGCACAGGGGTGGCACATACCAACACTCTCCTGGATCTCTCAGTTCTTCAGAAGGGTGGAGATTGTTGTACCTATGTAATATCAGGGTTCATTGAAGCCCACACATACTGTGAAGCACACACCCACATGTTATCCTGCTGAACAAAATATACCTGCCTTGGCAGCAAATCACAGAGAAGGTGTCATTAAAATGCCTCTTTGCCTCCACCCAGTGCAAAACTCCTTTTAAAAATTTTCTATGCTGCAAGAACTGTGCAGCAGTTATGGTTATATTATATATATATATTATATATATATTGAATATAATGGTTATATTCAATATTCAGAAGTTAGTTGCATTTTGCTGAGTATTTTAAACAACTTAATTAAATGGTGCCTAAAGGAGAGCTGACATTCTTGAATGTCCTTTAATAGGATATTGCAACCAATGCCAAATCTAGCAAATAAGCTGTATTTAATGTCTTTAACAAAAGGCTTTGGATGTCATAGCCACAGCAGGAAGTAAAACCTGGATTTAGAGAGAAGCAAGCTGATGTTTAGATTGAAATAGATTTAGATATGAGATTTAGGCAGAGTGGACAGAAAAAGATGTAGATGGGTAGACACAGTGCAGAGATGGAGAGATGAAGAGATAGATACAGCAGATAGATTCTCATGGAATAGTCCTTCCGTGTTTGGTGTGCAGCTGCATAGCACCTGCCTGACATTTACAGCAGATAGCTTTTATTCATTTCATGGGATATTCATCAAAATGTGGTTGAGAGATGGAGAAAATTCCAAGTATGTGTCATCACTTTACTGGTTTGTGCAGCTGTTTCCTAAAGCACACAATGATGTTGTGTTGTTAAGGAAATACACTGTCACCCTGCTGAACAAATAAAGCATTTAGTTTATTGAGTAACATTACAATAACGATGGGAGATAATAGACTAAAAATACTGTTTATTCAGTAAGAATGGACAAAAACTTTACTGTCCATGAAAGAATCACTTCATGTACAGAAAATAAAAATGGTATTATTTATTTAAGCTACCTTTTTAACAGTACTGGTGCAAAATACTTCCTGACATAAGCTTTGATCAAAGATAAGAACCAGCAAACATCCTTAGTGGCAGAACTCATCAGACTAGAACTCAGACTGGAACCAGACAGGGGACTGTATCTACCACATGCAACAACAAATAATTATGCTGGCAAATACAATAAAGCTAAGATAGATAAGGGGTGGGGAGTGGGGTGGGTGCTGTGTTGAATATTGATATTGATATTTATAAATTTCTGGTCATAACAAAGACTCATGTTACCCTTTCCTGCAAACAAGCCTGTCTTGATTTTACAACTCTTTTTATAGGATGCTAAATATGTCTCAAAACCTGATGCTTTCAGAAATATTTATTTAAGATACTTCTGATGAACATGGTATGTCAGCCAAATCACCTGAGACAGTTACACAGGACCGGGCTGTTATTTATATGAGATTCTTTTACACAGGCAAATCTAGCCCAAAATCATAGCATTTTCTTCTGTCCTATTTTGTTTCTTTCAATTTTGCAACTGTTGCAGGAAAAAAGGAAAAAAAAAAAAGAAAACAGGAAAAAAAGAAAAAAAAGAGAAAAGAAAAAAGAAAAAGAAAGAAAGAAAAAGAGGAAAGAAAGAAAAAAGAAAAAAAAGAGAAATAATAAGAAAAAGAAAAAAAGAAAAATAAAAAGAAATAAAAGAAAAAGAAAAAGAAAAAAAGAAAAAAAGAAAAAGAAAAAGAAAAAGAAAAAGAAAAAGAAAAAGAAAAAGAAAAAGAAAAAGAAAAAGAAAAAGAAAAAGAAAAAGAAAAAGAAAAAGAAAAAGAAAAAGAAAAAGAAAAAGAAAAAGAAAAAGAAAAACACAGTCTGTCATAATATTTCCTTTAGAGACAAGTGGGGCAAATTATCTTGTCACTTTCATTTGTAATAGATTTTTCAAATGTTTCTTATGTTTGAGCTTATGTTTTGGGGCTGTTGATTTAAGCAAACATTTACAAATAAGTTCAAAATGCAAGTGTTTTGTGTTTTGCATGCAAGACTGTGTGTTGGTCTAGACTAGATCAAAATCAGACTTAATTTCAAGCAAGACCCCTTTCATATGCTTTGCCTGCTTCATCCTGAAGCTGTCTCCACCTCCGCACACATTTTCCTCTCTGGGATGTTCCCCAGAGAGCCCCGTACCCGCTCGGTGCCCCAGGGCAGCGCTGCTGCAGTGACAGGCCCAGCCTGGGCTGGGAAAGAGCTCCTGTGAGGGCAGTCCTGGGGCACACACAGCCCATCCCATCCCATCCCATCCCCTGGCTGGGGGACAAATGCAAAGGCAGCATTTTCTGGGCCCAGGATTACCCAGCAAACCAGTATGAGCTTCCCTCGCGTGGCCAAAGGAGACGTGCAAAGGACACAAGGCTGTGCTCTGCTAGACCTGTCTGCTGGAGCGAAGGAATGGCACTGGCAGCCAGGAGGGATAAAAGCTTCTACAAACGCGAGAGAGTGCAGGAAATAGTCTTCAATTGATTTATGGGTCTTTTTACTAATTTATTGGAAATCAAAAAAAGAAAAATTCCTCTGTGAACAAGTTGCTGCAGAGGGCTGGATGCTGAGCTACTGACGTAAGCCCTCAGGACAATCCCTGCAATCAGCTATGGTGACACACACTTGCTGAGCTGGTCCAGGCCATCTGTGGTGGCAGCTGAAGCAGGGAGTTGGGATGCACAACTGTAATTTATGGAGAAACCTTCAGAGCTCCCTGAGACCCTCCCTGTTCTAGTGGCAACCCCAACCACTGCAATCACAAGCTTTTCTGACTTGAGCACTCAGTAGCATCCTCTCATCTAAAAGGAAAGTTTATTCAATTCATAATGCTAACTGTCTGCTGAAGCCTCCTGGAGTTAAGTAAGGAACTCACAAGTGTTGGAACATTTTAGGCTTTGTCCTTTAGAAAAAAGTTGTTAAACTATGACCTCATGGTGCCTCTATCTTGGCCTAGATCCAAAGGCAATTGAAGTCAACTCCTATTGACTTCAGTGGGCTTTGGAACAAGCCCTTTTCCACTTCAGCACAAGGCTATTTTAAATTAATCAAGAGAGCCTCATTGGAATCCATTTTGGCCTTTAAAAATGGAGTGTACTGTTGCCCTGGAACTGAAGGTCTCGTCATGATGCTTGGCTGTGATATCAGGATGGAAGCAGAGATAAAAGCCCTTTTTTGCATCAAGCTGCTCCTGCTGGAGCTGCTCTTTTCTTGTTTCTTGTTGCTAAAATAAAAGTGTTATTGTTTTCTCTATTGGTCTCATCTTTGGGGATTTGGAAGTCCCTTCTAGGGCAGGCAACCTGCACACACACGGATGCCCTCAGACCCCCCTGTCCACACAGGCACACACCAGCCATGCGTGCTCATTGCTGCCTATATTTCTGCAAAGCTATTTTACCTTAATTGTCTACAATTCAGGGGTTATCTATTCAAAATAATCATTTTTGCTTATGTGTAATCCAGGACAGATTTCCCACAAGAATCTGCTATCATAATGCTATACACAAGCACTTTTTCCATTTCTTAAACGTATGGCAAAACAACTACATACATTTTTTGTGCTCAAGGGAATTGTTTTTTACTTTATTTCCATTCGTTTTCATAGTGTGTTGTCCTCCCTAAAATAATCAAACAATTATCTAGTAACATAAACAGGAGATATTGATTAAAAAAAAGAGGGAAAATTTGAGAGATTTCATTTTTTGCTATGCTACTAGAGAGCAGACTCCTCCACAATCTAAAAAAGAAAATAAAATCAAACTGTTTTTCAGCTATATTTCTATCATGTTATGATATGTTACAGACAGTGTAATTTGTACAGTTTTTCAGACTGTGATTAATGATAGATGTTGACTGTCATATGTATAAAAGAAGAAAATCTAATTTCATAAGTAAAACATAAAATTGAAAAATTATTTCTGACTTGATATTTCAAAATGTGAATAATTTCTTAGGTTATCATAATTTATAATATTCATGTCATAAGAAATCAAAGATTGATATAATAAGCTGAGTTGGAAGGCACCCACAAAGATCATCAAGTCCAACTCCTGGCCTGCACAGCACCATCCCTAAGAGTCACATCATGTGCCTGAGAGCACTGACCAAATGCTTCTTGAGCTCTGTCAGGTGGTGCTGTGACTCCTTCCCTGGGAATCCTGTTCCAGTGCCCAGCCACTCTCTTGGGAAAAAGCCTTTCCCTGATATGCCACCTAAACCTCCCCTTCATGGAGCTTCACAACACTGTATTTCCCTAATTCAGAATGAGAACAACTTTCAACATGTTACAGTTTCTTATGAAAATTAATTACAATTTTGAGCTACCTCTGAACTGTGAGGAGGTCAGAAGACCTGCGTTTCATGACAAAAAAAAAAAAAAAAGTTTTTATTTTCCTTGATATTAATAGAACTCATAAAAGGAAATATTACGAGCTTTCACTGAGCTTTGTGAATGTAAGTCACCATAGAAATGGAAAGTATTGTTATTAAAAAGAAAAACAGTGATTTCAGGTCCTGAGCCAAAACGAGCCAGGATATGGAAAGAGCCACATCCAAAGCCCTCTGGAATTAATCAAAGTCTTTCCATTGCTTGCTGTGGAACTTTATTCAAGTTGTGAATTTCTCATGGTGACATCTGTGCGTCCTTCAGTGATGGATGTGGTGAAACAGTGCTGGAGACAATCACAGAGAGATGCCATTGCTGCAAAATGACAATTTCCTGGCTTTGTGTAGCATTTCTTCAGTTTTTCATGCCATTCTTTGGATGTCATCATTCATCTGTTTCCCACGACTCTTTTCTGTTTCCTACTTCGATTTAATCCCCCCCTTTTTTTCTCCTTTCACAAGGTAAAGTAATAACTTATACAATCAGATATAAAACATCATTCTGGAAAATGACAAGTCATACTTTCTGGTTTACTCTATAGCATTTATTTTCTGCTTTCCACAGGTAAGGGTGGAAATGAAGTACAGTATTTGAGACTACCTGAGGAATAACACCATCAGTCCTTTCCCATGTGAGATGGAATTACAACATGTTTTCATGTCACTTCTCCATGTGTAAGTTCTGATGTCTTCTTACATTAGAAATATGCAGGAAAAATGAAAGTGTAGTCATTTCCTTGCTTTCCATTTCATAGGAAAACACATTTATATGATTTTGTTCCATCGCTTTGAAACTACGGGAGAGTTTAGGTCCAGTTTAGGTCTCCTAAACATGTGCAAAGTTATATGAGTTCAACTTGTGTAAGCCTTGCATGAGTGCTATTGAGCTGCACTACTGCTCCTCAGTGCATGCATTGTCCTGCAACACAATTGTCCACCTCATAGCTGGCCCAAAGGGACTAAGGAAGTACACAATACACACCTAGAAAACAGTACATTGTCAATATGTGGGGGTGATACCTCCACTTTGATCTACACAAACTGGGAGCAGGAGCAACTTGGATTTGTGCATTGAGGATGTGTAGGTCTAGAAAGGGTCTCTAGATTCCAGAAACACTGTGATATGGCAGGCTTTTAAAGATTATTCCACTTTAGTAAAACAATAAGAAAACAAAGAGAGACTATTGACTTCCCAAATAAGTCTGACACAGTTAACATCACTGCCTGCTATTTCTTTCCCCTCATAAAAAACTTTTTTTAAGCACCACACCTAATACCTTCAAAACCATCAAGTCTTGTCTCCAACCAAAGTAATATTTCATTCTATCTGAAATCTAGTCAAGCTGGCAGGGCTGGTGTACCAAGCTCTCCCACTATGTGGTTATCAAAAAGAAAATAAGGTTACTGAACGTGTCTGCATCACATCTTACCTTCTGAACAAGCAAACTTGGTTTGACATAGACCCTTGAAACAAGGCTTTCCTTTCCTAAATGCCCTTTTCTGTGTCTTTTATTTCTTGAGCTCTCTCTAGTCCCAAATTTATGTTGAAACTATTTCAAAGTCAGATATTTTTCTGTCTCACTCTTTTCTCAAAGCCTCTGTAAAACTGACCTCATTGTGCAGGGTGGTCTGTCCTTTCATTTTAGGCTGTTGGAAGGGCAAGCAAAAGCCTCTTGTGTATGTTAGCAAAACTTCTCCTTCGTTGACAAACAGCCACTAAATGGTGACATGGATACTCACATTCTGGAAGTAATCATGTGAAGCAGCAGCTAGGATAAACTAAAGCTGCCTTCTCCATGTGCTATCTTGAGTATTTGCCTCCAGGGAGTCAGATTTTAGTAGCATTCCTCTGTTATAAAATACTTGAGTGACCACAGTGACTTCCCCAAGTGTCTGACCATAGGTCTGAATTTTCCTGAAAATTTGGAATAGATACTCCCTGAATCGTTACAGATAACACAAGGTTCCATGGTGGATTTAAAATTGTTGAACAGGAAAGTTCAGGTGTTTTGTGAGGTCCAAATCCATCACCAGAACATCTTCTTCCCATGAAATATTTGTCCAGTCTCCTATTAAAACTTTTATCACAGAGAAGCCTGAAAATCCTTCACCTATTCTTGGGCTTCACTGGCTCTGCAATTGATAAACTTTTGTTTCACTTCATTGTCCTTTTTTTCAGGCTAAAGCCACTGTTTACCCATCCACTACAGGCAGAACATGCCTCAACCATTCAACATCTTGCTCTGAGAAAAGCAAAGCAGCTCAGTTATTGCAGGATAGCCTGGCACAGTGGGAAAAGGTGATAGGAAATTATAACAAACCCCTGCCAGAAGAATTTTGATGTAATCTTTGATTTAGCCATGAAAAGTATATATTTTAAAATTACTCCATAACTATTGGTTCATAATTTGGAAAAGTTATAGTTGACTTCCTGTACATGAAGAGGGCCTATGAGAGAGCTGGAGAGGCACTTTTTACAAGGGCATGTAGTGCCAGGACAAGGGGTAGTGGCTTCAAACCTAGAGCAGGTTTAGATTAGGTGGTAGAAGGAAATTCTTTACTGTAAGAAGGGTGAGCCACTGGAACAGGTTGACCAGAGAAGCTGTGGATGTCTCTCTCATCCCTGAGAATGCTCCAGGCCAGTGTGGATGGGGTTCTGAGCAACTTGGTCCAGCGGACTATGTGTCTGCCCATGGCAGGGGGGTTAGAACTGGATGAACTTTAACATCTTTTCCAATCCAAACCACTCTATGACTCTGTGATTCTGTAAGATTACTGTTTAGATTTTCAGGGGCTGGCTGCATAGCTGCAGATCAAAATAATTGGCTGAGGTGTGACCAGCCTTCAGGTGGAAACTCAATATCTATCTAAATTTTAAATGAAATGCCCAAACAAAAGAGGTCTGATGAAATCCCTTCCACTTTTCATACAGGCACATATCTTCTCTGTGCAGCCAGGAGCTGGAGTGAATTTTCCAGACATCTCATTTACTCTAGTCAGATTCTGGTAGGGGACGTAGCAGAACCTTTCTCAAATGCCACATGTACTTCAGTAGCCTTGTAGGCCACTAATTGTAGAATCCCCAGACCAAGTGACTAAAATATAAACTATTTTCTTTTTCATTCTGATCCCCATAACATTGTCACTTTGAGTTAGGAAGGGATTTAGAGCACAAAATATAAGATTAAAAAAAAAATAGATGCTTCATCCTAAATCTTACTACTACAGAAATAATATCATTGGTCATGGCCTTCAGATTTAGGAAATTATGCTTTCAAACAAAAGTGAATATAAGACACAAGCAAGACTCGATTTCAGCCAAAACACATTAAGAGGTAAGACTTGCCAAAAATACAATAATGGCAACAGTAAGGGAATTTAGTTTGACCTGCATTTTTTGAACATCTTTTTCATTATAAAATATTATTTTGGAATATCAAATTGCCCAAACTGTTTAACTTGTGTTAAGCAAGTCTTATAGAGTCACACCATACAAATAATTATTTTTTAGCATTTTTCAGTAAGAAAACATCAAAACATTCATTCTTCATTGGGATTTTTGAAAGTATCACACCCATCTATTTATAAACTGATGAATTGCTCTAAAAACAAAGATCGGTTAGAAAAAATAAACCAGAGGAGACTATAGACTACATAGAAGAATTCAAAGTGACGACATATGGCTTCTGGCACCAGTGTTCTGCAGTTGTGCTGGAAGAGAGAAGAGAATGGAAAGAAGGAGTATTACCCAAAATGGTATTGATTTAAAATGTGAATGTCTTGATATGGATCTTCTAATATGTGGGCTACACCTGGATTTATGAAGTAGTGAACTGCTAGGAGGAAAGGGTACAACTGCAAACCTGATGGATATGAACAACTATAAACAAAAGAGTCACCAAGATGGCCCCATATGTTTGAGTTGAGTTTAGGCAAGTGTCCCCCACAAATAACTCAGCTGACTGTTACTAATCAGAGCTCAGAACAGGCACAAAAGCTTAACTATTTGCATGTTTACTCTTAATCAAATTCACTTTGAGTTTCCTATGTATGTCTGTATCAAGTTCACTGTTTTAATTTCTTTACTATCAGGTACTTCCCTCAGGAATTCAATTGCTGAAATATGGAGCACGCGCTGTTTGCATTTCCCCAAGAGATTTCTAGACTTTTTTTTTTCCCCACAGAAATAACACTTGAAAACAGCATATCTATCCTGCCAGCTCAGAAACTAAAATGAGAGGCAGGCATTCAGGAACACAACGCTCTAACCAGTTCCACAAAAACAAACACACAGAACTTCTCAGAAACAAATTTATCTCAGGAAGTTTAAACAGGTAAAACTTATTCATCTCAGACTACAATTTTAAAGTGACTACAGTGATACTTCCAAGGGGCTGCCTAATGTACATGTGGAAAAGTATCCCACAAGTTCCACTGTTGGTTCTTGGGAAGAGAAAAACCTTCTGTCAGGCTTACCTGGGCTGTGGGAAACCAACCCTATGGTTCTTCAACATCAGTGGACTGAGAGAGGGAGCATTTAAACTCATCTCAGTTTTCTTAGACACCAACCTAAACATAACTTATGAGATAAGCCTCCTCTGGAGGGAACTGTTTCTTGCTGTTGGATGTAATGGGAGGCTTTAATGTATAGCTCTAATTCATAGACATCCAGTTTGGGTGAGATAAAAAACATGAGAATCAGTGTGAGAAACGCAGTTTTGGGCACCTCATTACACCTCTGTGAAAGGAATGAATGAATAATTTTTCAGAATTTAGTAATTAAGCCCACCAAATGCAAATGATAGAAATTTGCATGTGTGCATGTAAAAGGAAGAGAGTAAAAGAATTTGAAGAAATAAGGCTGTCTTGTAAATCTCTATTTATTTTGGACACATTTTCACTGTTGCTATTTATATCCTGGTCCCCAGACTAAAGTGGGATGGAAAGCTGCTGTGTTACTACAAGGTTTTGGTGTATGTTTTGCTACCGCTACTAGAACCATCACTGCTGTTTGATGTAGATTCCTTTACTGTTCTTAAAAATCAGAAGTTTCTCCAAGATACTTAATGATTTCGTTGCTTCATAGAAAAAAAGTAAAAGGAAGAGAAGATGCTGAATAATATAAAATAAATTACTTCTGTGTTTACGTTTTGGGTCGATTTCTCAACTGGTTGCGGTATTTGCTTGCAACGCTGAATACAACAAAATGTTCTTAGAAAGAAAGGATTGGAAAATCAGGGTCAGAGACTTTGCAAATGTGGAATACAAGTGTATTTCTTTGGAAAGATGTCAGGTTCTATCAGCAAGGCCAGCAAAGACTGCCACCTAAACACCTAGTCCACAAAAGGCAGCAGTTTCCAGCCCTGTCCCCTGAGGGGTTTGACCCTTTCATCAGTAGCACATTGTTTGGTTGAGAATGGTGTCTCTGGCTCCCATCAACTTCCTACTAGGATCACTTAGCCTCTAACTTGGGCAGGAAAAATACTGACTGGAAAAATACCCTTGAAAGGGTGCCAGTCTCTGATTTCAGTCCACTTTCTGCCAAGGTCAAATTCCCCTCCATTTCTAAACTTTTTTCATTTAGTATTATTCCCTGTGGTTGAGAAGAATTTCCCATGGACACCATTGGAACTGTTTCATAATTCTTTATACTAACCTAACTCTCATTAAATGTAAAGCTATAAGAAGCTAAAATTACAGTATTACAATATTTGGCCCTTGAATTTGCCCGGTACTATGATGAAAAGTGCCTCTCTTCAGTGACCCTGGTTGGAATGCTGGATGAAGGCAATTCAGTCTGTGCTCAGCCAGGTGGGAATGCTGCTGCCTCAAGGGAAGCGTCCTGCCAGCAGTCCTGCCTTGAACAGATTTGCATAGCAGAAGTAAACTAACCCTAATATGCACTTTTCTACAGACACTTTATTAAACACAGTAGAAATAGTTTTTTACACAGGTAGTCTATGAAATATACTCTATGAAATAAAGTATGTATGTCTTTTCAAGTTAATGTTTTACACTTGATTTGTTGGTGTTTTTTTCTTCTTTCACTTCTATTTGCATGATGGGCTTGTACAGTGGTTTTGTTTTGTTTTTAATTACACTGCTGTGTGTTTCCTTTTTTTCATTAAGTACAGCATCCTCTTGTACTCTGCTGGACAATTCTCTCCTTATACTTTACGCTTTTGTCCTTGCCCCCACATGAATCTGCTTTGCCAAGTTTTCAGCTGACATAACATTGTTCATATCCAGGAAGTTACTGAGCTCCTACTGCTTTCCTACTTCTGTTTAACTATGGATTAAACAGACAGCCTCTCTTCAGCTGCCTGCAAGGTCTCGCTGTTTTGCTAGCTGGGACCACATTTTTCAGAAGTGACAGTTTTGGGAGCATTTTGGGAGAAAGGGTTTTCTGGTATACATCAGGACTCTTGACTGCTGCCTGCATGCCAGTCTATATGGAACAAAACCTGTGTCTCATTATTGCCATGCATAAAAGAAAACAGAGTAATTTAAAACAATATCCAAAATAAATGGCAATAGTAATTTGTGGAACAATCTGAAAATATGCTAGAGCAATTCAGATGCTAGAAATCCTCCAGTATAATCTATAACCAGTGCTGGCTGCAGGCAGTACAGATGCAAAACACTGAAAGAGAGCCATAATAAGAGAGTCACAAGGAAAGCACTACTCCTTAGATTACCTGTGGACTAGTACATCTGGTTATTTCCTTGTCTCTTACACACTCTCCTTTAGTCTCACAAATTTCTTCAGAAAGCTGATACTAAAGTGGTATCACATACCAGAATATTTTCATCCTGCATCTTGGGGAAGCGTCTACACCCCCAAATATTTCTGTTGAACTGAGCAATTTTCTGTTTTCAAAAAAATATGAGTTCACCTCTTTGATGCTCCATATGTGGAGCCAAAGAATAAGGAAACTTGCCTGACTTGTCTCTCCCATCTGGTAAGTGGATCAATTCCTCAACACTGCATGGAGGACATGTCAAGATGTTGTTCAGTGCTTGTTGCTACTTTTCCTACATGTTCTTTCTCACTCGTTGCAATGAGTTCATTGTTCTGACAGAAATTAGTCACAATATTCAGAGGTTATTTATGCAATACCACTGATCCCTAATGCCAGTCTGGGAGGGCATTAGCTTCTGGAATTTCCAGTCATCAGCACATATTGTGCAATAGTTCTAGAAATTGTGTTGAGACCCCAAAGGTAAATAAGTGTGGAGAAACTTAGGATCAAAGTGCCCTCCAAGTAGCTCTCACTGCATGCAAAGGCTTGAACAACAGTGATGTTCACAAGCTGCAGGACTGCTAGTGCCTAACTTCTGTGGGTTATCAGCTCAGTTAAAGATCTCCTTAACCCTTCACTAAGTCAAGAACTAAATACACTGTGACATCTAAACATAGGTTTTGCCCCCCTAGATAGATATAGTTCTTCATGCCAATAAAAAAGCTTTTCTCTTTCTCTTTATATAAAAAAAGAGAATATTCTGTTTAGTCAATGGTAGGTTGTTTGTGGTTACCTTGAACATGTAAGTCGGACTGATTTGGCATAAAGGAACTAAGCTGCAAGCAAAATATTTTGTACAAACAAAGAATAAAATTCAACACCTTGTTGTCTCTATTGTTTATTCCAAAATCCTACTTTTGGAGATTGTGCTGTATCTCAGATTTGATTTGTTTTGGGATTTTTTTAAAACATATTGGTTCTGGTGATCATTATGAATGATAACTTGCAGACATTGATGTTTCTCATTCAAAAGCCAAAAAAGATAGAAATAGATAATTCAAAACTTCCTTTTTCTTTATGATTAATGTCTTTACACCTCCCATGATTTTCCAGAAGCTGCCTCATAAATGGGTCACTCACACATCACATGGGAACTATTTCTGCATTATGCAGAACTGAGGCTGAAGGAATCTGCTGCAGGGTCTCTCAGTCTGCATTTCGTCCTTCACAGGATGCACAGTATGGCTGCAGGTGGAGGCACAAAATAGACTTGCTGGTACAGATTTGCAGGTTTGCCAGAGCTGGCAAACCAGAGACGGCGTTCCAGGTGTAAGAATTCTATCTAATGGTTAAAAATTTAATTTGGTCCTCTCTATGTAAAAACCTATACAATACATGACTCTTTAACAATGCAGAGCAGAAGAGAAAAATGAATTTAGTACTTTGGCTTTGAATGAGGAAGTAAACTGTAGGCTGGAAAGTCTAATTGAATTTTTATTTTGTTCCCTTTGTGTACCATCAAGATATCTTTCAGATTAAGGCACCACCATATTGAAGCAGGCACTGAGCATTTCTCAAATGAAACACGTTCTCATATCTGATTAATAAGTCATAAATCAAATCTTTTGAGGGAAATTGTTAACAGTAATAGTTGGAGAGCTGTTCCTGTTAAAAAGAGTATGCTTTATTTTACTCTTAGAATTTACTAAAGTTTAACAATATCTGTTTCACTTAATCACTTACTACCTCTTCCTGCTTTTTCTTTTGAATATTCTTTTGTCTCATATCTCTATAATAATTCAATTTTCATTGGCAGCTTGTTACATATTCAAATTATTGACCACAAGATCTTTACCAGACTAAGAAAAAGCCGTAGTAGCAAAGAGCGCCTCTGATATTGCTTTGTCAAAAATAAATCAGGAGGCCAGGCTAAATCAAACACAATATAAGTAGAGCCCATCTTGCCTGGATTATAATTAATTTTGAATTCCTCCTGTTGCCATGACACCATGCATGAAAAGAAATAAGCCAGGCATTGTGCAGTACTCAAGAGCTTGTTGAAATTTTGGGGTTTGCTTCTTTTGTTTAAAATAGGAAGAAAATAGTGAAATAAAGCCAGCAGTAACACAATATATTTTCCTCTCTTTGAGGTGGGAGAAGGGTACATGCCAGGTATCTTTTTAAATTTTGCTTGTTGAAGGAAATAATAATAAATTGGAGATATTTGTTTAAAATTCCTGATTCTACTCCTGACAAATCAAGTGATTATCACACTTTCTAATCTTTGTGGACTACCTTAATTTAATATTCCTCTGTGACCACCCCCTCCCAGCTGCTTCAGGGGCAGCAATTAGCCTGAGCACTGCACACAACCCACACACTCTTCACACAAACCTTATGTTGAGCCTTCAGTAGTTCTTCAGAGAAGCCTGGAGAGAAGGAGTTCTTCAGGTGGAAAAACCTCTTGTACACAAAGGACATACCAGATACTCTAGAGAGGAATGAATTTTTTTCAGAACCTCATCTTGTCACTGCTTTTGTGGCTTTCAGAAAGATTATGATATTTTCTTGTTAAGTATTGAAAAAGGTTTTCTTCTCCCTACCAACATGTCGGCGCTTCTTGTATCCAGGAGCTTTGTTTGTAGTGCTTCACATGTGGTTGTTGAACACTCAGATACATAAAGCTCTACAAAACCCTTCCATTGGAGCGTTGTTAGTTGTTTTATTGGCAAACCCCATCTGACATAGCCTCCTGAGCAAGTCCAGTAACTGTTGCTCCAAGAAACACCTTAATCATTTCTGTGGGGCTGCTGCCCATCACTATTTGGAGATGGCCATCTCTGAGCAGAGACAATCATGACCATTGCTAGGGAGTGCTCCATGGTGCTGTGAACTGCATGAAAAGGGCAGGCAGCCCCTCAGCTGCTTTGCTGGCACTGCATAGCAGCTGGAGCTCCTCTGCAAGCTTCATATTTGAGTTGGAGTAAGCAAAGTCATAGCCTATCCAGCTGAGAGCAGTATTATAACCTTACTGAGCTGTGCTGACAGGCTCCACATCTGAGGCTGCCATTAAAGCCTTTAAGTACTGAGTGTCCTGAAGGGTCATTAAGGTATCCTGTGATTCAAAACAAACGCTGCTGCAACCTCAAGCATTTCTCAGCTTCCTTTCCCTCACAGCCACAGCTTTTCCCTGTAGCTTCTGGCCAGATGCTGTGACACAGAAGGCATTTTCTCAGCCTTAATGTTAAAAGCTATGAAAGAGAGATGGTTGCACCCAACAGAACTCTTTAGGTTTAAGGAGCCCTGGGATCCCTCTGTAAGGACAAATGATGTTGCTTGCAGGTGTTGTAGCTTTTCACATTCGGTTTATTTCCACAGCACAATAGCAGAGAAAATATCTGGGTTAATTCTCTCAGTCCTAGGGCACAGGAGAAGCTGAGTCAGAGGGTCAGCTCTCACATAAGGCACTTGTATTTTAACCCAGTCACAACTCTCCTCTGCCTCTCTTACCAGGTATTACTTGTAAGGAAATGCTAGTACTTGACTGCAGAACCTGCAGTGCAGCACATCCTCACATCACAAGTGAAAGGATAAAAATTGCTGGTAAGGATGATTGCACGGAGCACCAATGTACATTTTAGTCACAGCACAGGTAGAGGCAACAGAGATAAAGGTGAAATTTCTCATTGGCTCTGCCTTTTGCTGCTCTGGATGTCTCTGCTTTCTGATTCCAGCTGTGGGAAAAAGCAAGATAGCACACACCCTCTCCCCTTCAATTTGCATCTTTCAAGGGCTATTCTTCAATACTCTGCACCTAGAAACACTACCCTGCTCCTGGGAAGCCAGGAAAAGCTGCAAGGAACACTGAAAGGCTGGAGGTATCCTGCACTCTGAAGATTCTCAGTCTGTAGCTCCCTGATTGATGTTGAAGGCTGGGAAAACTTCCTGAACAAAATGCATGGATATGGTGGGGGGAAAGTGTAAGTGGTCTGGTAAGAGACACTGTGTTACCCCAATCCTCTAATTGCTCTGCTTCACCTGAGAAAATGTCAAGGTTCTGAAAAGGAAAAACAGATTGAGCTCAAAAACATACTCCAAGCATATTCTTAACAGGCTGTAATTGGCATGAATTCCAGGAGTCCCTGGAATTTTGTCAGAGAGATGGTGGCAGCCAGGACTGCACATTGTATCTTTTTTTAAAAAGGTTAATGCTTGTGTTAGTATTGGCAGGATCCTAAAACAAACCTCTAGTCCACAAAAAATGAGAAACCAACTTTTCACTTTGCTCTATTCAGATGTACTTGGTGGCTGGGCAGGGGTAGGAAGACACACAAACTTTGGAATGTATATAAATAGAGAGGTAAAGACAGAAGTACTCACAACTTCCCTGTTGCATCTTGCCTCCCCTGCCAAACATGTTGACTGCTGAATAGATGGCTGGAGTTATTGTTTGGACAGTTGCATTGTTTCTGCTGAACATCTGTATTACAGAACACAGACACAACAGCAGGCGTGGGTAGGAAGACAGAAAAAAAATAATTTGGCTGAGCTACAATATTTGTCCAATATAAAATATAGAGACGATGCAGTGTTGTTAGCCAAATCTTACTCTGTTAGTAACCAACTGATTTTAGTGTTCCCCCTTCTTCTCCCAGTAAAATCAGTGCTTTTTTAACTCGGCATTTTGAAAGAGACCCCTGGTTTGCACCCTTCATTTTACATCTGTATACTGGAACATCTCTATATCTTCTTTTGAAAGTTTAACACTTGGTCTTTTTCTGTCAGAAAAGGTTTACACACCCTCAGAGAAAAGGAGCAATAATGTATGTTAATATCAGAGAATAGAACAGCCCCAGCAGCGTGAGCAGGCCCATCATAACATCGTTATTTTTAGCCCTATCTTTACAATTAGCTCTGCGGAGGCTCTGAAGCACAGACTTTACGAGCTCAAGGTAGAAATCTGGCTCCCAGGGATTTCTCCTGCCAGGCAGCCCAGGCTGAGCTGCGCTGGTCGGCGGCTGCTCCCTGCTGGCAGCACCGCTCACTGCCCGAACACCTTCCCGGGAACTCTGCTAAGGCAGCTGGAAGAGTTTATCCCTATTCCAACTCAGGAATCCCTCACAAGACCTGTACCCCTCACAGAAGTTAAATGGGACTTCAACAAAATGGATTCACTAAGGCATGAAAACAAAGAAACCCTGAACTCTGCTCATCTGCCGAAGTAATTTTAAATGCAGTTGTGCGCAAGCTCATGCATTTGTCCTGGGGCTAACCCCTAAAGCGACAGTGGCGTTCTCAAAATACAGTAAGACCTCAGGGTGCTGCAGCAGCCCAAGTATTTCTGCCACCCACCAAAACATCATTTTGAGGGAGCAAAGAGGAAAATAAAATGTGTGCTTGTTTGTAATTGTTCTCAAGAATAACATACAGCAGTGAGATACCAAGAATGGCTGAGACAACAACTTTAATTTAGACTGGTATGAGGAGGTCAAGGCCTACAGAACCTGCTAAATTATTGCGTTTCCTACAAAATTATGCAATAGAATTTCTTCCTGTAGTCATATATGAGTACACAGACAAGAAGACTCATTTGACATTCTAAAATACTGCACTGAGTTAGGACACCTACAATTTACTCCCAAGTGCTCTCTTTATTTGGCTTACAGTGTTAATTGCATTTTTTGCTTTAAAACCCAAAAAGAACCCAAAAACCAAAAAACAACAACAACAACAAAAAAAACCCAACAAGGAATATAGGAATAAATTCACAGATAGCACACACAACTTGACATTGTTCTCTCTGTCAAATACCACAAAAGAACAGGACTCCAGTCTTTTAAGTGTGTTTCCATTGCTTGCATGTGTGACTTTGGTTTGTACAATTTACAGCATCTAAACATTTTGTATGTGGCACATGTGATAAGTTATGGTTATCACACACAGAGACATCTGGAAATACAGAGTAACCTGGTTCTGATTTGCAGCACCAAGTCCTGCCCTGGTGTCTGAAAGCAGTCCTTGTGATAAGGCATTCTATGACTGCTGTCCTCAGTTTTAGCCATGTAAAAGTTATATGCCTGGACAAGGACAGTTTAGACTTCTTTCATCAAAGCATGTGAGATTAAAAAAAAAAAAAACAAAAAACCACACCTGAGAAGCAGCTTGATAGGCTAAAAAAGCTAATTTGTCTAGACAACAACCTTAGTAATAGCAGCATAGGATGGGAAGGGAGATCTCCCAATAACTCAGGAGATGTGTCTTTTCCTCAATTACCACCAGATGAGGCCAGACACACGTATGTCAAGACACCTCATACTTAAGTGATGTCAGATATTATTAGGCTGAATCTTGGTTCCCAGAGCACAGAACTTGGGTAGCAAAGGCTTCCTGGTACAAAATAGCCTTACCTGCCATTCCCCAAATCAAATAAAGTTTCATTGGTTTCAATATATCCTGCATAAAATAATTCTTGATATAGATTCAGTGTTGACAGGTCAAGTACCCAGGGCACAAAATCTCTTATGAGGAACTTCCTAGCTGATCTTCAATTAAAAAAAAAAAGAAGAAAGGTGCTTTGTGGATGCTGTGGATGCACTGTGCTCACAAGCGGGTAGTGACAATATCTAGCACAATCCCCCATGCATGTATGTGTACACAGTGCTAATTCCATTAGCATCACTGTAACAAGCAGAATGCCAGAACTAGCACAAGGGCTTTGTGCTGTGCAATTTTGTTGTCTCAATCTTTCAGTTCTTACAGGACAATTAATGACATTATTCTGAGCAGAACTCTTCTGTCCACTGCCCAGATATACCTCAGGAGTTATTCTGGGGCTGTGATCCCTCCTAACAGAACTTACTACTATGGATGTGGTTCAGCTCCAGCAACTGAATGATCCTGGACACGGTTTACTAGAACATACATGTGCTGTAAGTTTGCCACTTGAGAATTCAACTCCTATTTTATAATTTTAGACAGATGACTGTTACTCCTCCTAATTTCTGCAGTGATCAATTCTCTAATGACAGACTTCTTGTGCAGAAACCCAGTAACACAGCTGAAAGGCACAGGTTAGAAAATCCTTCTATAGCAAGGGAAGATGAACCTGGTAGAGAAATAGAGGCACTTCCCAGAAGCAAAAGGTCACTAAACTACACAGTTATTGCACAAGACTGAGAAATAATCCTACTCTCCAAGAGAAAACTGCAACACCAGACATCCATTAACTGGAAGCAACACAATACTGGAGAAGCAGAAGCAAGCAGAAAGATCATTATTAACAATACCTGCCCTAGAAGAGATCAAAACCCCTTATGCCTTTTAGACACTATTTTCTGCCCAATTAATTGAACAAAATATCTAACTTACTCTTACCTTTGTGGAGAAAAGTCATTATGCTCCATGAAAATGAAAGAAGAAATTAGTTAGTAGCAACTATTACATGGCCTTTTTAAAAATTGTCAGGTAGAAAGCACATATATACATATTCTTTATGCACACCATTTTCTTGAAGAAATTGTACCTACACTTTTTTTACTGGTATAGACAAATTGTATCCTAACAAGTGAGAAATAAACTGTGGGAACCAAAGGAAAATCTACATTCTCAATTACAGTTTAGGCAAAATGCAAAGTGCTTGTTGATGAAGTCAAGAACATGAGAACTCATTACCACTGTTGGAGAGCTAAATATGCTCGGTTATTCAGGAGATTGGGCTTTACTTTTAAATTTCCACACCAACCTGAGAGGAGTACAAGCTGCTTGCAGCCACCTGCACCAGACCGAAACCCACAGTGCAAGAACATACACACACCTCAGAGTGATCCTTGGGGCAGCACATTCACCTGCTGAGAGCATCCATCCATGGACTACAACTGGAGCTGGATCGAGGAACCAGCTGTGCATCAAATTAGTTCTAGAGATATCCAGATTCCCTCTTTTAGCTAAGCTGGGAGATGGTGAGTCAGAAACCACAACTATGTACAGAATTGTGGCAGGAGGTCTCCAGGCCACAGGCTATGCTTTCTCCAAAGGTCTGAGAGGCAGAGAAGCACAGGGAAAAGTCACTATGAAAAATCACAGGAAACACATTCATTTAAAATATCTATTGAAATTACAAATTAAACTCTCCAATATGATTCAAAGTACAAAACACCACATTAAAAGGCATTCAACAGCTCCTTTATACATCACAGTGTTAGTGGCACAAAATGCACTTACATTTCAAATACATCAACAGAACTATTTTTACACTGGTCAAATACATTATTTATACATATGCATGACTCCTTCATGCTTATCCCTATACAAGTTTAAAATACAGCATATAAAATGATCAAGAAAGGTTCAGTTATGTACCATGTACCTGTACCTAATGTTCCTGGAATTCTTGTAAGATATACACAAATCAAAGCAATAATGAAGACCACAGGGCTCTAAACACAAACAGCATGCCTTACTTAGTACAAGTGCGTTAGCAATTAAGGGCTGATGCAGGCTTTTCTGGTGTCCTTAGTATCACTGTCATCAACAACTGTTTTTTACTTGTTTTCTTCAGGCTTTTAGATTATGCACATGAAATGTACAAACTTTGGCTTTAGAAAAGCAAAGCTGCACGAAGGTTTATGCATGCTGCACCTTACTGGAATGATAATGGCCTACATGAAAAATATTTATTCCTATACAGTAAAAGGCCTAGAGATGAAATGCACAGAACTTCATTATCATCTTCCTGCCCATAACAATTAAAAAAAAAAAAAAACACTTTGTATTTTTCTCATATATGGATATTTTATCCCGTCAGCTCCCTAAATGAGATGTCCTGTCAGCTCCATAAAAGAGAGCTATTCACTAATTTTGACTGTTTTCTGCATGTCAGGAGCTCAACTGTAAATCGAGAGTTGGTTCAGTCTGCTGTTATTTGGGATTTTGCCTAATTTATGCACCAGAGTATCTGAGGAAAGATGATGCTTCTTAGTATGTGTGGGAAAGTATTCTAATTTTTTGACATGCTAAAGTCAGTAGTAGGAGGCTTCAGGATGACTAGCAACATGAATAAAAATGAAATATTAACATAAAACTACAGTAATCTTTTATATATAATTGTTCATCACAAACTTTTGAAAAGTTTCAAATCCAATGAATTTGCCCTCACAGCCCTCCTGAGGTAAACACTGGTCCATTCATTTAAAAGATGGTTAAACAGATAAAAGGCAGTAAGTGACTGCCCAATGTCACAGGGGAAAACCCAACACTGCCACCATTGAAGATGAAGTGGGCTGTGCTCCCGATCTCTCTCAGGACTGGCTTCAGCCCAACTAATGGCAAGGCTTGGGAGATGCACAGCCTCTGGAGCTGTGACTCCACACAGACATGACACCCCAGAAGAACATGCAGATGATGTACTGGTACAAACTCCATTAAAAAACATTTATGAACAGACGAGTCACTCAAGGGCTGGACTTGATCCTTGTGGGTCCTTTCAAATCAGAATATTCTATGATTCCGTGTGAATATAAACCCCCTAAATAATGGCATAACCATAAAAATGCAGCAGAAATCACCCTGTGATACTTATTTTTCTGCTGCAAATCCAAAAAGCCATAGCTGTTGTAACAGATTTTCATTTGAAAAGACAAAGAAACAAACATTCCCTTTCCTATGGCAGGGGGTTTAAATGTCAGAGTTTAAAACTATGTCCTTACAATTGAGTTTTGGGGTATTAAATGTCACACTATCAACATAAGCTGTAACATAAAAGCACCCTGAACTTAATAAATCACCACCAACACTTGCTACTTTGGAACCAAATCAGCATTAAAAATAATAACAGTAATAATAATAACATTAACAACAATAAAAACAAACAAAAAAATCCCTGAAAATACAGATGGAATGATATTTAGCAAACCTGAAAAGACGGGGTAGCTATTTGGTAAATATAGCCTAGTCCAACAGCTGGGATGTGAAACAAAAGTTGTGTCATAAAAATCACCAGTAGCAATTCAAGTATGTTGAGATCAGAGATACACTGACAGTTTTCTGATTGTATATAATGTTACCAATGAGTAGCAATTATAAATTATCATTTAAAATTTTCTATATATGCAAATAACTTATTTCTCTTTCTTTTTTCTTTTAAATCTGGAAATGCATTAATTCTGACACTGATTATTAACTGGCCACACAGCACTTTGGAGAAGTCAAATTTTGTTGTATTTTGACATAAATTCTCTAAGAAAGGCACAGAGAAAATAAACCTCTTCATACCAGGACACTTAATACTGATCACAGGCCACTGAATGTCTCCTGTTTTCTATGATCTCAGTAGGAGAGTTGGTCATCAGTCACAGCCAAAATACAGCAACACCCCTTAGAGCCCCAGCTAGAAAATCAAGAACCCATGAAGTCTTTACATCCTATTGTCCAGGGTATTTTCCTCCAGTTAAACAGGAGTACAGGGCCAGGAAGGAAAGGCCATAGTTCAAGCTAACCTTCAGGAAGCTGTCCTTTGCAGAAGGGTTTCCACTAATTTTGGACAGTGAAGTTATGACTCAGGACAGCTCAGGTGCATGGTTTGGGATCCTTCTGGGAAATGGACTGAGCTGATGCCAGAGGGAGAAAGGCACCTCCCTGCCCGCTGAACCTAGCAGTGCTTCACAGACCCTGGAGCTGGCAAGCAGGGATCAAATGCACTACCAGATTTCCCTACAAGGATTTTTGAAGCAATTTTTAATAAAAAGATAGCCAAGATCCTAGAGGTACTCAGATAACAAAATATCTGAACTGTGCATTGCCATAAACAATCTGAAGATATCATGAGTTCAGATTTGCTGGAAACAAGCTATCCTTTTTATTCACATTACAGAGACTGAACTCACTAAAATAAAACCAAGTAAGCGAATTGCAGACAGTCTCCAGCTCCTAGAGTTAAAGTCTATGGTTAGATACAGTTTGAATTTGGACAGCACTCAACTTGGAAGATAAGGGAGGAGAATAGTTTTATAAAAAGAAATTAGCCTTTTCAAAACTGTGCCCTACAATATTTTTATTAAACAGATATACAGTGTAAACCAAAAGCCAATAAAGAGTAATTTTTTTATGGTTGAGCTATGAAATCATATTCCCAGCCTGTGATAGCAGCCAGAAACAGATGCCTTTAAGGATCTCAAGACATTTTCAGTGTAAAGTTATCCTGGCTTCAAGATATTCATCCATGTCAGGACATTGCTAATGGCAGAAACAAATTATGAACAAAATAATGCAGTAAAACTTCAGTCCACAGGCCATTTAAAAGAATGTTTTCGTTCGTATTACAGACATACACATTGTTGCAGATGCTTCACATTTCATGGCAAGAAGTTATAAGTCAAATTCTTGTTGGCTTTAAAATAGAGCAAAATGGTTTTCAAGAAAATATTTCTAAAGAGAAACCTCAATGGTGTAGTATGTTGAACAGCACACTTTACTACCCTGAAAACAGAGCACTGAATTCTGCAAAACTATCAAGTGATTAGTTTTCAAATAAAAACTTATTTTGTCACAGTATTGTTATTAGCACAATAAACCACATATCATACAATACTATCTCTGAAAATGGGCTACGTAGTTTAAATGCAAACTATTCCACAAATATCCTGGGCATTTTCATATTAACTACAGGGATAATAATGATGTATTTTTGTATTTAAAAGGAAAGACTCATTGATAACCCAAAGTCTGCTAAACAGTAATTAGTCCTGTATTTTTTATTAATTGTCCTAAAGACAGAAGCAAGCTATTCTGAATTTCCAAAATAATTCCATAGCACAGCTATTTACACATTTGGTTTAAATAGGATTCTATATATATATATATCTATGTATCTATAAAAAGATTAAGATACCTGGATTAGAAGTTACATAGCCCTATAAGTGTAGCAGAACCCTAAACAATAACAAAAAATAACAATTCAGAAAACACTAGTGGTCCAGGGGTAAGCAATATCAATGTATTTTTAAAAGAAACTTGATGAAATAGCAGGTTTATGTCACCACTCAACCTTACAGCTTTATCAATTAATTTTAAAATGTAGCTTTTAATCAAACAAATTTCTTATAAGACTTTATAAAATTCATGGAAGGCAGCAGGACCAATTTTGTCCCTCTGATCCTCCCCAAATTTCAAGAAAGGCATAGGATGGCCTGTATGCACCTTACTAATTTTGTTATACTTGGAAAAAGTAAGCACTAAAAAGGACATTGTGATGGCTTTAACAAAATCAGATGTGTAATAAAGTCACATGAAGTTGACTATCAGATTTAAATGATAGTCAACTCAAAGATATGCAGGAGTAAGACACCAAATTTGGAAGCAAACAGATATGCAAAAGTTTGTAGGCTTTTTCAGCTTGGTTTGCTGATGCCATTCAGTACAGTCCCCAGTACACCAGCAGGGCAGCACCAACCTTTTGCATTATTTTTATAATAAAAGCAGTATCATCTCTTAATTTCAGACAGCTACCCAGGTCTGTGATCTCCCTTTAGCACCAAACTTGCCTTATATTACCCTCCTTGTCTGTTATCAAGTGATCTGTACAACAGTAGTAACAACAGTTCCTGGAATCAAGACTGTGTCAATGAAAAGCAGAATGGGCAAGTAAGGCTACAGCAATGTAAGTGCAGGAGGGAAACATAACAGCAACAGTAAAATCAAAACATGTTGTCCAATCTTGACATGAGTCCAATCTTCTCTCAGTCTAGGTTGGTAGAGGGTCATCATCTCCTTTATTACATTTGCACTTGCAGCACAGAACAAATGGTGTAGCAAGTAGAAGGAAAGGGGAAGCCACCAAAAGTAGAAGACCAAATCCTGCAAAAATGCCTACCACCTGTAAGAGAAAGGGATAGCATTGTGTCAGGGATAGCATTGCCTAGATTCTGTGTCTGCTACATCATTGCATCATCTGTGTTCATCAAAAAGACCTCAGCAAATGCCACTGACCTTATCAGAACCAGAACTCCCATGTGTATGACTGACTTCCAACAGTCAGCTCTTGTGACCAGAAAATGTGAGTGAAAGTAGTGTGAATGTTCACATCTTATGGTTCCTGTCAGAACTGTGCCACAGAATTCTGTTTTATCACACAAGGTGATGCAGATGGCCATTTGCCTTTTTGAATCTTCTTATATCTCAAACAATTAAGGAAGCAAATCACTACTTCTTTTCTTGATCAAACCTAAATACTAAATATTGAAATCAAGGCTACAAAAAAGACTTCCACTTTCAGGTGCTCCTTTTTTTTCTGGAGAAAGCTTCAAGAAGAATAAGTCAAGGTGTTGGTAGTGTTCAGAGAATCTGGGAAGAACCCCACAATGTCCCACCAGCATGCACTCAAGCTTGGGAATTTCAATCACAGATTACTAACACCATGGACTATAGCAGGACTTTGCAAATGCAATGGCTTTTTGCAGTCAGACCTGAGCTCATGCTGCTGCTTCAGGACACATGATCTAACTCTTAAGTGCATATTTTTCATTGACACTTATTGATCACCTCCTTCCCAGCATGAGCAGGGGACCATAGACTTACCTAACTGCTCTGTGCAACAAAGCAGTAATTTCTACAGAGCTTAAATTTGGAAAATTATTTTAAAAAACATTCAAGTTGAGCTTCATCCCCTGAGAAAGTTTGCCACTGGCAACTGTAAGAGTGATGCTGCAATGATATGCCCACAGATTATTTAAGAGAATAATCTAGATTTATTCACATGAGAGTGTCTGTGAATAATTTTGAATAATGATGGCAAGAGCGGAATGCTAATGCAATGAAAAAACCTCACAGCAGAAGGCAAAATGAAATTAGAGTGCAGCACTCATTAAGGATTCTTCTAGTCAGGGCTAGATACGCCACTTCAGTTAGCTGGCAAATATTGAATTAGCCATGGTATAGATGGGATGATGCAGTAGCACTTTCGCTGGCCAGGGCTGATCGGGCGCCGCTGACCCTGCAGGCGGCTGCGGGGCTGCGCTGCGGCCGCGGGAGGTGGCGCTGCGCGACAGCGCTGCGGGCGCGCTCCGGCGGGACGGGACCCGCGGGGAGCCGCCGCTGCCTCCCCGCACCGCTCCACTCCTTCCCAGCGCAACGCCTCCTTCAGCTGCACAGGCGGGCACGGTTCGTAACCCATTCTCTTGTTTTTGGGGGTGCTGACGATCTGATGGAACTTCTACTAATCTTTGCATTTCCCAGAAAGGAAAGTTAAATTCTCATATTTAAAAAACATGAGCTGCAACTACTGCCATGCTGCTCTTCACAACCCAGGCTGACTGCACTGGTCAGACAGAGCCAAGCTAGAAGCTGGATATTCAATGGACTTGACTGACTACTGGTAATTAATATAAAAAATCTATTTACACTTTCCTTTCAACCTCAATATGCCATCAAAGAAATCATTGAGTTTTAATTTTTTTTTTTGCTGTTTTTGTTTTTTGATGTGGTTTTGTGTGTGTGTGTGTGTGTGTGTGGTGGGGGGTGTTGTTTATTTTTAAGTAAAACTGCCCACTGAGTATTATTTACTTACTTTTTCCTTGGTTCTTTTTCTTCTGAAGAAATTGCTGCCCTACTAGGCATCAAGCCATCTTCTCTGGCCAAAACAAATATTTTTTTAAATCCACAAACAACAAACCAAAGACTTACCTCAATTTGCTTTGGATAAATCTAAGAACCTTAACAACCTACTCAAAGTTAACATAAGGAAACAATTGCAGTGTTGATTTGGCTTCAGTGGGTTTAGCTGAATTACATCCTGACTAGGAGTGAATTATCACCTTCTTTCTCAACAATGACCAGATCATCAAGCATTCCACACATCAAACATATTTGCACAAACTGCAGCGGCTTAGAAAAGATTCCAAATATCAGATTAATCACCACGTACTACAGGTTTATCAAGTAAACTTAATGTACCCACACACCTCCTGAGATACCATTGGCTAATCCAAGCAAAAGCCAGTCCACAGGTCAGACACCCAGTGGTAAGGGTGAAAGGAGAGGTGTGCGATCCTTCTCCTTTTATTTCATTTTAGCTATTTATCTGGACTTGATAATTATTCTATAGACTTGGGGTTTATGCTCACATGGAAAGAAGTCTGTACTTCAAGAAAAGTACCTCTCTCAAGCTAAGGTAGCTTTTTCCAGGCACACAGTAAATTTAGGAAGAGATGACTCAGATACACAGATACTGACTGTAAAGGCAGTAGATTGGACCAAGTCACACATTAGCATTTACACTGCATGCATCAAAGTGCTGCAGAGAGCTCTTTTATTGCCAGCACTCTTGCTGAGTCTAGCAACACTGAATTTAGACTACAAGAGATATTCCTACACTCTCTGCAATTGTCAGTTTGAATCTGTGTTTGAAACTGCTGATAAACCGTCAGGGTTACTTTCTATCCAACCAACAGGAAGGAGTCAGAGACCACAGCAAGATAATGTCTATATTCCGGTTAATTCCTTTCCAGTTCTGGATCCAGAACTAAAAATGCCTTGCAAAAAGAGCTTCCTTGTAAATAATACTGATGGTGGCAACCTAGTTCATCCTCCAAATTCAGTGAGAACAATCTGAACTGGCACTGAACTGGCTCTGCAAACATACATCTTCTGGTTATCTCAGGCATTTTGCCAAGGAGTGACTCCTCTAGGAGAACTAATTGTTCCACTCCAAGCTACTGCCCTCTTTTTATCTGCTACAAAAATCAGTTACAAAAATTTGGCACAGAATTTGTCCTAAGGAGTTAAAATGAGGCACTATGACAGTAGTAGACCTGTAAAGAGAGCTTTCAAAGATCTGAGCTTTACCTGTGTCCTGTGCCAGATAACAGACGCCCTGGAGTGCCCCAGCTTGTTTCGACAAGGTCCTTTGTCATAATGTATAAGGAGAAAATCATCCTACAAATATTAAATGAGAAGGTAGGCAATAAACAGAAATTCTTCACATTACAAAACACTACATTCTGACAACTTAAACCCAGGAATCACATAGGAAGTAAAACCAAGTGGACATGGCCATGTCCAACCTTTCCAAAGTGCTTTGTTTCCAATTAGGTATCCTCACAAACAGGTTTGTTTGGCATGTTATAGATATATAACAAATTCTTCTCCCAAAGGGTCTCAAGCTGCATATTTAAACCCTAGCATGAAGTTTAGCAAGAGAATATAAGAAGATAAGGTGACCACTGCATGTATTTTACACACATATTGCAAGAGCAAAGGAAAATCAGTACTTGTGCTGCAGACTTCCCAAAGTTGGTTCATCTAGCTGAAGAACAGAATGACAAAACAGATTTTTGAGATATTACACTCCTATCAATTCTGTCAGCCTCTCACAAACCAGACAAGATATCAAGTCTAGTTCTAAGGGAACACTGCTTTTTTATCGGTGAGAGCATGTAACTTCAGGATTGTTAGTAAAATATTCAAATGGGACAACCACAAGATTTGAATAGCTGGAGTAGCTCTCAGGAACCTAATTTCCTTTGCTATTGTTAACAATAATAAAGCAAAACTGATGACATGGAAACAGATGTTGTGTATTGTAAATACTCTGATCTGTGGGCATGATAACAGGCTGATTTAAAAAAATTATAAACATATGACAGCAGCAGCTTATAGACCAATAAATTCCTGCTGTTGGGAGAACACTGTATTCTTTCTCCTATGTCAGATATATTTCTTGTCCCACAGAATACAATGAATGGTAAACAAATTAGACTGCTAGTCACATACCAGATCTAGTTTGTTAAACATCCCCAGACTAAGAATATTGCTAGTCTCATACTGTAATGCCTTAAAGAAAGACAACATCAAAAAGTCAGCACTGGAAAAAAAAAAAAAAAAGCAACACCCTGTTAGGTGCCATGTAAAGATTGTAAACAGATTACTGTCATAAGATTTTACTTTTTAATAATTATTTACTGACTCAGACCAAATGCTAAATTCACACAGGTCAGACAAGTAAAACAGAGGATACAAATTCTATCAAATTCTCAGCACCAGCTCTGATGAGTTGTGGCTAGAAGCTAGTGAGCTATTTAATTGATTAAAGAGACAGCTGGATGGCAAAGCAATGAACTTCTAAGCTTCTGAGAGCCAAGAGTGTATGGCATGTACTCACATCAAGAGATTCCAGACAGTACCAGCAAAAGGCATGTTTGCAATTCTTACACATCATTTGGGCACAGCCTTCATCTCGTTCAATGTAAACTTTACACTTTGGACAGCGTTTGATTGGAGCATCATCATCTTCCATTTTGAAAACTGAACTGTGGGAGAGAGTGAGAAATTAGCAAAATGCATGATCATGTCAGTTTAGAGAAGAATGTCTAAGAATTGTGCTATGAAGGTAAGCCTGCTTTTTTGCTTTAAAAAATATAAATTACTAGAGATTCAGGAATTCAAGTTATTTTATTATTCAGATATTATGCCTGTAGAATGCTTCTGAAACATATCTCTAGGAAAAGATGTTTAATGACTACAGTGTCTACATAGAAGTTAGGATATTTTATTTACCATGCAAAAAACATCTGGTTTTGTTATCTAGTAATAATAATAGATATTAAACAGTTTTCTCCTGTAATGTACCAGAGGAGAAGCAGGTAGCTCACACCTAAATATTTCATACATCTGGATTATTTTCCTTTTCTTTCCTTTCTTTCTCAGATAAAGAAACAATCCCTTGATTGCACAAAAACCCCAGACCATATTCCTTTGGACTAGGGCATCAGGGATATTACTTCTCTGTGCTCACCTTGAGGATCCTGCCTAGGAGTTTCCCTCCAAATCAAGAACAAGAAGATTTTGGTGCATATTGCTCTCTCAGTTAAACTTTGTCTCTGTTGACAGACTCCTAACAAGTCACTGCTCATGAGTTAGGGTCACCAGTGATTGTTCTTGCACAAGGTTGTGCAAAACTGCAGGTGTTCCCTCATATAATGGGCACAACACAGAGGAATGCTGAAACAGTGGAATAACTTTTATTTCCCTTGTGTAGCTTTCTATGTAGGTTTTATGCTCACTAACAACTAAAATGTACCTTAAATGACAATTCCTGCAGCTACTGCCAGTGTGACATACAAGAATGACTGATGGAGAATCAACAATTTGCTGAAAAGCAGGACTGATCATTCATCAATCGATCAATTGATTTGCCCAATAGCAGGACAAAAGGGCACACGCTGATTATTAACACTAGAGGTGACTGTACTAGAAAAAATGCTTCGTATACATAAAATGTACATGAAACTCCTAATGCTACTAACAGACACATTATGCTCCACAATAATGAAAATAAAAATTACTTTTACTTGGTGGAGTAAAAAAATTAAGCATGGAATAAAATCTAAAAGAAACCAAAACACTAAGCAAAAATAGATAAAGTTTGTTACCTTGCCATGAAATTTAGCACAGTTCAGTTCTTGTCAAGCATACACAAAAGCATGTGCCAAAATTTGTATATTTGATCAGGAACTCATCATAACAGCATCCTAGCTAGTCATCTGTTACAGCAAAGCTTGAAAGAAGACAAGGTATGAGTAACTAAGTCCAAGGCTGGGCAGGGCTTTAATGATACCTAGGAGTGCAACACCATTTTTGAAAAAGCCCAGACATGAAGTGGAACACATACATAATGGCCTTTCTTATTCAGTGGCTGCAATTTGCCACCAGAGCCCACTTGAAACAGAACTCAAGATCATAGGGCAAATGTGCAGCAGAGGAGATGACTGGCAGGGTATCCTAAAGATCACTGTCTGGCATATTAGCAACTCTCACATTGTCCAGGAGAGCAGCAATAACAAGATCATCTCTCAAGGGAGGCTGATGAACTGCCTGGATGTCACATTTTTCCCACTGGGGCAAAAGGCCAAAGGCTTAAGCAGCTCCTTTGTGCTTTGCTGGGAATGCTGGTAAAGAGTGAGGCTGCCAAGAGCTGTTTAGTTTTAGAATACAGCTTTAAAAGAACAGGAACAACTAAGTGAAGGAAACAGCTTTAGAACAAAACATCAGGAAAATACCTCTTTGAGTTTTTAGCTTCTAAATACTTCATCTTTTGCAATATCTTACCTTGTTTCTCCTGGAAGAAAAGAGATTGGCATGCTCTCTTGACAGCCTTGACCTGGATGCCAATTAGATTTGCAAGCAGAGCAGAACTCAATGTCACACACTTTGCACTGGACCAGCTGAGGGTCCTGTGGGCTTGATTCCTGGAGCTGGCAAACTGCCTGGCACGTAGAGGATGGACACCAAGTTCGGCATGGATCCAGAAGCACTTCTGCAAAGGGACATAAAAGAACCAAATTCAAAGGCAGATACAAGATCAGCCTTCCATAACAATGCATTTCAGCTGAGGTTGACTGGTAGGGCATTTGAAGACACATTTTCAAAAGGAGCTTTTCAATTTATGCGACCCACACTGACATAAATCTGGCCTGCTTCGCAAACAGGCACCAAACCAAAGTGAGTTTCATGAGTCTCAATTAATTGCCCTCTTTCATTCACCAAAGTAAACTTGTTCTGAGAATGAGATGTATTTTTTTTCAGTAGTACTTGAAGTTAAATACAGCGTATACTATGCAGTTAAACCCACCAGAAAGTGTTTTTACAATGCCTTGTCCTGTAGGAACCTATTTCAAGTTGACCTCTATCCTAATGTAACAACATGATTAACAACCACAGTTTTATCTGTTTCTTGGGTACTCCTTACAGATAACTCATTTCATGTCTCAAAGCCCAGTTCAGGCAATAAAACCTGCTAACTGCAGTGGTCTCTAGCAAAACTTTAAGTTCTCTATGGCCACACCATTCCACATCTCCATAGGCACAAGGTCAGCTTATGTTCTTAATGTGTTTGTATCTTTACACACAGAACCGCTCATTAATTCTGTACCAAATGCTAACCCAGGAGATAATCGTGGCTCTGTGAAAGAGGTCTGTATTCCTCTCCAGCCCCTATAACACTAGTAGTCAACTTAAACAGCAAAGCTCAAAATAGAGGTTACTCTCTCCCTTAGTTATTTAGGAACATAATACATAGCAATTTTCTTTCCTTAGTTTATTCCCAGAGTGCTGCAGTTCTGGGAATCATGCAGGCAAGAACAGAAGCAATTACTTTTTAGGTTTTGGGGTTTTTCTTTCTGATGACTAAGCAATTAATGCACAATGCTACTGCAAGAACATATGCAGGGATTCTGATTTATAGAATTGCTCTGAACAAACCCGTTCTCACAGCCTTCAATGGGTAATGTTACATGTGTTACCTCTTTCAAACTGTAGCTTCTTATACCTTTGCATGATTTCTGATGCAACCATGCACTCAATCTGTTGAAAAAAGGAAAAGAAGAAAAAATTCCAATTAGGAACAGTAATAATCTAGTAATTTTAAATAAACAGAGTGGTTTTGACCTTTGAAGGATTAATAAAAACATATGTTGTCAACAATGAAGCTGTAACATAAAAAGCAAGACAGATTTAAACACCCTGTTTAAATCAATCAAAGGAAAAAAGCCTCTTTGCAGGAAGAGTGTACCTCATTTTCTTGCAGATGACCTCGCTTTGGGCAGGCAGCATCAGGGCAGCTGATTGCTGTTTCTAGACCTTCTTTGATCAGAAGTTCCACATACTGTTTTAGGCACTGTAAGAGAGCCAAACACTGAGTTAACTATTCTGCCAAGGTTAAATCACTCAGTATTTTAACAGCTTTAGTCTGAAAATCTGAAGAATTCAAACTTTGAAAAAACAGGTACTACTGTGTCCCTTTTACAGCCATAAGCCACATTTGTAGCTTTTGCCACAGTTATACCTTTAAGCAGAAAACACAAAGTTCATTTCCCCATCAAATCATGGAATCATTAATATTGAAAAAAAAATTTTAAGATCCCTTAAACCAAAATTCACCAAATAGCTTTTCATCAATATAAAATATGCAGCAAATTAAAAAATAACAATGGGGGAAAGAACAAATCAAAGAGGATGTAGAGGCAGAAAATATAATAAAACATGATTTTCGATTAACCACACTCTAAAGATCTTTGTGTGACTAGAAGCCACAACATATTTTAGTAAGCAGTAATTCCCTATAGACAGACATCTGTCAAGCATACTAGAACACAAAGGGAGTTGTGTATCTTGACATCTATTCTTGGAAAACAACTATCTGAACTTCATGGTTAAAGAAGTAAATTTTCCATAGAAAGGAAAAATGTGAGAATTAGGACTCCCTGAAGAACTAGAGTTTCCATAGGGACCAAATAATAAATATTGGTAATACTAATACTTTCTCCCCTAGCAACCACAGCATTTTACCCAACTCACAACTGCAAATGTAGCCTCCAGCACAGCAGTGCACAGCATGGCTATCAACAAAGAGAGAAGAAATGCATATATTTCTGACCAAGGGAAAATTAAGGTTAAACTTTGTTATTCTTTATGAGCAACAACTCCCCTCCACCTCTATCCTTCCTACATCAAGCTGAGAGCATAGGTGTCTCTTGGGAAGACAAGGGAGTGATAAAGACCCTGCTCTCTGCTGCTGCCATGCAGCTTCTACCAGCCCAGCATTACACAGAAAGAGCAGACAAAGTTCTGCTTCCCAGTGGAAGGGGCACCCTGTGATGTCCTCACCCTGCCTGTGTGCTCAGCTGGCATAAGCAACTGGAGACAATTACAGAACGAGGTCCCTAACTCTCTGTTTGCAGATGTGTGAATAAAGAGTGAGGCTAGACCAACAGCAGAGTAAAATGAAGATATGACACCAGCTCTGCATAGAGCTGTGTGGGAGGCAAGAAGCATTACACACTCTGCAGCAAATTGGCAAAACAAGGATTTCAGTTACCATTTCCAGACATTTACTAAAGATATGTAGCTTCTGACTAACCACCAGCCTGGGAAGGTGAAGGACTGCATTGACTGTGCCAAGGTTGGTGTGCCTAACTTCAGGCCAGAGCACAAAACTGCTTCTCTCAAACTGCTTCTTCCTTCATGCTGTGCAATCAAATAACCCATCAACAAGCACCTTCCAGCCTAACCCTCAGGCATTGGCTTGTACCTGCTAAAGTTCAGACTTCAAACCACCTCTTCTCTTTCTCTTCTGCCTCTCTATTTATCTATTCAGCTCATTTCAGACACCTCTATTAACAAACTAGTCTAGATTTTACCTCCTGCAGCTTGATTGCAACAAAGACTCTACCTCCTACCCACACAATCTCTGCTGCTTTGGTCCGCAGCATTTCTGGTGGTGCCACCACCTTGATAGCACAACAAATCATTTCTGTTAGAGCTCCCTTTCTCTGCATCTCCCACACATTAGAGAAAGCAGGTTAATTTTTTGGAAAAGAAAAACAGAGATCAGATAATTGGTATTTATAAAATTTTTAATTGTGCACAGTAATCCATGTGTGACAGACTACACATAGTCATTATCTTCCTCAGCAGGGGTTTTATGAGGACAACTGCTCATTTAGTAGATGTTGACTTGCAGAAGGTTTCCAAGCCATCACTTGGAACTCTGCAGGACAGGTGATGGAACACTTTAGGAGAACCCGTATCGGGTTCTCCTAACCACAACAGGCTGAGCTCTGCAAGACCCAGACCCTAGGCTGTGTGCCTTGGCAAGCTGTGATTTCAGCTGTAGTGAGGTATTAGTGCTACTATAATGACACTGCTGGCTCTTCCCTTTCCTCTCCATTTGCAGATGCCAAGTGTGGATTAAAACGAAAATGCATACATTTTTAATGCCAGCACTTAGCACTTATAGAAAGTACTTTTCAAGCTGAATGAGCTTTGCTATCATTAATCATTAATGTGGCTAATTCTTCTCCTCAACCTGTTTAGGACTATTGCCAAAGCCTACTCTATTTGCTTCCCTTTCCTCTCATTTTCCAAGAAACTACACAGTTCATTCCTGTCATGAGTAGTGTCCATGGCCTTTCCCTTCCCCTTGATGGGGCATTGGCTGCTGTCTTCTCAAAATCAGCACAGCCAAGTGCACTTCTCATGCTTCATCTTCTGAGAAATGCCTTAAGGCTAAAAAATATTGCTGGAAAATAGGCAGAGGCTAAAACACACTATCCATTCAAGACTCCCCTGAGACTTCTTGGGCGCAGAAAGAGGAACCCAAAGCAGTTGCGAAAGAATTTGATGCACAGGGTACCTGTGGCTTCTCTTGAGAGCAGACACAAGACATGCAACTTGTACAAGACTGGCTACAGTACCAGAAATGCAGCAGCATACAAGCAACACAACAAAGCAAGATTAGGTATTCAATCACATACTATGAAAAATTCATTGTAAAACAATTACAAAAAGATGACAAATTTTTGCAATTTTTCTATGCAACTTGTTTCAATGCCGGGAGAAAGTATTTTCATAGTCCTTCCATTAATGCAATAAAGTACTCTAAAGCATGAAAAAAAAATGTGGGAGTGTAGGTCACCCAAACAACATTCAAAATGAAGTCTATTACATAACTTTTCTCAGAGAAAACAGGAGCTAAAAGTAGATACTTAAGACATGAGACTGGAGTAAAGTTACAAGAGTACACTTATGTGTATAAAACTAATATGCTGAGGAACATCTTTATTATTCCTCTAATGGATGTGTGTCAGAAGAGACACACATCCATTATCTCCCCTGAGCTAACTGGAACAATACTCCTGTATTGTTCCCTGTGCATGCATACTCCTTGTGCATCTCTGCTCTGTCCTCTTTCCATCCCTGCTGTCTTTTCTGATGTGTGCATAACTTTTTCTGTCACCTGGTAACCCATTAATCCTACAGGCATTTGCTGTCCCCATGACAAAGGGCAGAAACACATGCATTTTTAGGAGTTTTGGCCCAGATCCATTCCCTCACAAACATCAACTGAGACCCCAATTCAGCAGCAATTTCACTATAAGATGCCTATATAAATTGGGAAAACTTTTTTTTCTGTTGCCTCAGAGACGGATGACTAATAAAGGAATGACTTTCTGAAGCTGGCAAGCACAGTGCAGTATTTAAAGCTCAGCAATATGTGTTGTACTTCTAACCTCTATACATCAAGGATTGTGCCACACAGAAAGGTATGCACAGTGACCACTGATGTGCCATGGCTTTAGAGCTTCATATCTTTTTGTTTAATGTTATAAAGATCAACATTCCTATATAGGAATCAAAATGCTTAATTTTTGCCTAATTTCAAAATCGCAACACAATCTTGCTCTGTTGCATTTAGCTCTAACAAAATTGCACAGAACACAGAAAAATGTTGATTTTCCTTTTCTTTTAGAAGAAGTCCAGGAATAATCATGCTTACTTCTCATGTTTGTGCTTTGATTTATTTCTCCTGACATCAAACCCCAAATAAATCCCATCATAATTCCAAAAAAGGAATATTGAGTTTCACTGTTTACATGGGGGGGCAACATTTATCTACCATCTACTTTGACAGAAAAAAATGTGTTCACTTGGTGCCTGAGGTAATTTTACAATACAAAATGCACACAATTAAAAACACTTGGAGATGGTTTGGGAAAGTTATAAATAATTTATTTTTAAGAACATGTTATTGCTATTATTGCAGCAAACAAGGAATGGTTTTTCAAGATGTCACATTTGAGTTAGGCAGACAAAGGTTATCCTGCACTATCTTCTTAACAGCTGATAGGTGGAATTTTTTAAAATGTAGACTTCTGACTACAATAATGCTGTGATGCAAGTGCCTAATCACATGGGAAATTTTTAAATCAGTCCATGGATTTGGAAAGGCCAAAAACACATGACAAGAGTGAAGTATATCATCACTACATCATTTGATTTATTTCTTAAACCTTCAAATATATTTTAGTGCTGGCAGTAGGCCATAGCCATCACCATAGGAAATGTGCACTACATGCAGAATCATCACATGCTGGTATTGGAAAGCAATTTTTGAAAAACCAAAACACATGCACTGATAAAATTGAAAGAGGGAAAAATAAAAAGATGATATCTAGCATTTACCAAGTTCTAAAAAAGAAAGGGAATTAGTTTTTGACGATGTATTTAGTAGCAATAAATAAAGGTAGGCAAAGGCAGTTGCTATTGTGCACAAATATTAACCTTGGAGAGAACCCTGCACTTTGGAGACAATCACTAGGCGTTTACGCTGTACTTCAGAAACACAAAGAAGGGCTGACATGCATTTTCAACAATAGATTTTTTAAAGCTCAGGCTGAAAATCTTTTCAAATAGGGTAATTATTAACATATAGACTAAATTCCCAGTCTCAAATTCTGTATCTTCTGCAAACTAGAATTAGATGAACATCTAAAAATATACATACATAAATACACACACACACACACGTGTAATTACATAAACTTGCATTCAACCACACGAAGACTCGGGAAAAGCTGGTTGGTATTTTGTGATCCATGTTACAAGTGACATCAGGCTAGGCACATACAAAGATCCCTTTTACATTCTAGTGTAAGAAGATTCTTCTGTATGAAGAATATGAAAGGATATTGAGTGAGAAGCACTTATTTTGTGTCTTGTAGCTAAAAATCTATAATTTGGTCTATGGGTCGCTTTTATGCTAACAGGATACTAAGCCAAAGCTCAAAATTCATGTGATGGGGCTACACAGACAACCAAAACTACTACAGCATGAACTACATTTGGTAGTAGCTTGTAGTATTTTTATGCTCTGCATAATGGGAATTTTTCTTTACATTGCTTTATAATTAATTCTAAGAAGGTGATATATTTTCCTTCCATGATACAGTGCAATACCAAAGTTATTCTACTGCTCTGTGCAACTTCCCCTAAGCTAATTCTGCAGTCAGTCTGGTGAATAGGTAGAATTTATACTTGTAGACAAACTGCCTGTAAATCTTTTGGGTAACATGATGTAATGCCCTATTTTAGGTTCAGATTGGAACAGCGCAGTGATGTAGTGTGCAATACTCACTGGGGCAGGGGAAGACCGCATGTGTGAGAGTGAGTGAATTTCTTTCACTACAAAAAAAAATCTGAGTGTGTCTCAGGTGAAGATTAATACTCTTGGAAAAATAGATCACTTCCTTTCCTTTTGTCCAAATAGCAAATTCACTCTGAATGTCATTGTCTAGAAATATTTTCCATTTAGACAAACTTGAACCATTTCAAGAAGAAAAACTCCCCTAAAACAAGCAGCCTGCATCTGGGGTGTTCTCTGAAGAAGGGAGAATGATACAACAAGGCTAGAGCCTTCCCTATGCCTAAAAGAGAGATTTTAGGAGCCTCATATAACTACCATATGCTACCTTTTTAAATCTTTTGGTGCATACTTCTTATAGCAACAGGAATGCTCATCTGGTAATAAGACAAATCACAGAATCATAGCTTGGCTTAGGTTGGGACATACCTTAAAGATCATATAGTTCCAACTCCTTTGCCATAGGCACGGACACTTTCTACTAGATCAGGTTGTTCAGAGCTCTATCCAGACTGACTTGGAACACTTCCAGGGATGGGGCATTCACAACTTCTCTGGGTAACCTGTCCAGTGCCTCACCACCACCATAGTAAAGAATTCCATCCTAGTATCTAAACCAACTCTTTTTCAGTTTGAAGCCATTTCCCACTTGTCCAATCACTACATGCCTTTATAATGAAAGCTCCTCCAATTTTCTTGTACAGCCTCTTAGCTGCACTCCCTGTAGCAAACCCCATCATAAAGTTACCTGTCCCTGCCCTCCCTTTAATCCTGACCCATAAGCTTTTGGTCGTCTCCTTATCGATCCCCAAGTGTAGCTCCACACCCTCCAGCTGGTTACTGACATAGATAGTGACACCTCCACTTTATTTCTTCTGCCTGTCCTTCCTAAAGAGCCTGTATCCTTCCATTTCGACACTTCAGTCATAAGAGCAATATTATTTAATCTTAGTGTTTTATAGAAAAAGAAAACTTTGAGAAATTTCCATGGTATACTTACCACACACAAGAAAACACGTGCAATGAAAGAAAAAAGTGTATGTTCCTCAAACAGGTTTTAATCTTCTTTCAAATTTACTACATGGCCTTTTTTTGTGTAAAGTAGTTATAATCCTGCCTCAAATCTATTGTTGCTTAATAACAGGCTCAACTTGAAACCACTCTTGCACTACTGCTCCAGTGTGCCCAATTCTCTGCAGTAGACCTACAATCTAGCTTTTCAATATCACCCTAATCCTACTTAGTTGACAAGCAACTTACTGGAAAATATCTATGCACACTTAATCACAGGGATCTGTTTGAAGCATATGCCTGACTGTGGGAGTGATTTTGCCTCTTTACTAGATAAACTGTCAGCTATACTGACCATATCTGCAAGCACAAGTTACATTCAGCTTCACAAAGCACCTAGATCTGAGACAGATGTACATTAGAAGTGTTTAATGTTCGTGGTACTAGTTTGAACTTAGATTATTTCCACTTTTACAGACATCTTTCCAGAAACAATTATCTACTTGCAAGGAAATCTTCACTATTAGAACTCAAGTTTTTATTAACCGTAATTTGTCGTCTTAAGAATAAATCACAGGAAGAACAAATTCACTTATCTTGACATGCAGTACTTAAAATCTGAAAGCAGTAACAGAGAACTGTCTTACATGTTTATCCTTTATAGCCTTTGTTTTGTTACAGAGACAAAGTTTTGCTACACAAGCATACCAGCCCTTGACTCCAAGACAAGCACCTGCAAGGCACTCCAGAACCCCACAACAGGGAAATACCTAGAGCCTTATGCTGTGAACAAGAAGGTACACAGAGAGGGACTTTGGCCAGGACCAGAGACAGATAACAGCACAGCTTATACATGTTTTTCCCAAAGTGGCAAGCAATTTAGAAGACCCCTGTTTGACAGGTTCCTGCCTCCATCTTCCTGATACTTGGCCTATTTTAAAGATACTTTTTGTTTGAAATTGCAAAGGGTAAATGCCTCTTTTTCCCTCCTTGCCATCAATGTTTAAAGACTCCCTCAGCTGTTCTGTAGACCTGTCATAGACTATACTGTCAGTCTAAACAAAATCACATCATCTTCCCTGTGGATGATGGTCAAAGAGGATGAGGGCTGGGAAAGATAAACACAGCACATGTGCTTCCATGTTTGAGGACAAACCATCTGAGCATTCTTTCCTGAGCTGTAAAAATTATTGTTATCCAAGAGCCCCTGTGCTTCCAGCAAGTCCCCCATTGTAGTATGGGAACTGGCCGCATCCTGGCCGGAGCAGGCACTCACCCACTGCAAATTCTGCTGTAGTTAGTGCAGCAATGGCTGTTGATTCCTCCTGTGGACAGCAGAGTAGACTTTGCTGCATTGGTTCTACCTCTGTCCAAATGCCTTCTGACAGTACACCCAAATATCACAGCAGTCCCTGGTACATGCTTCTTAATGAATGCAAACAACAACTCACAGGTAAGATGTTTGTATCAGGGATGAGGTGCATCACCCCTCTGAGCCCAGCCTCCAAATCCTCCACATGAGACTGCACCAGTTTGAGTACAGGGAACAGGCACCATCACGCACCACCAGGCCATCAGTCAACAAATGATGAAGTAAGGCAAGAAGAAATGTATTATCAAGAAAGCAGAAAGAGGAGCCCTGATAACTACTTCAGCTTGAGAAATGTCAGGACATGGCAAATAGCCTTTGAGACACAGCAACCAAAGGCTGCAAAATCATAAGCAAGACCAAGAAACCAGAACTAAAGGCACTGGAAAAACAAGTGCCTTTCTCCAGATGAGTATCATGAAACAGAAAGTAACACAGATTTACAGCTGCCCAGCCTTTGAAGTGGTGGACTTGTTTTTTTATATACACATTTATGGCTGTGTACTGTAAAATTTATAGAAGTTGAACAATTTTTCTTCAGAGGAATCGGTCAGAGCAGCAGACAGCAAAAAAATGGCCAAATGACACAAGGATAATACCTTGTAATACTTCATATTTGAATAGGTATTTCAAGTGGATGTACATGTAAACTTTTTTCATTATGAATTTTTACCCCTTCCATTACCTTTCACAAACTTTTTGTTCTCACCTATTTAGGGCTGCAATAGGTAAAAACACACAGTAAATTTTACAAAAAATAATTTATATTCAAATGCCAACATATGTGGGATGAAAATCAAATATTCAGGAGGAAAAAACCACCACAAAAAAATCAGCCTTATATGCTTAAGAAAAACTTATTCTATTTCAGAACAGAAATAGCAATTCTGAGTGGGAGGAAAAGACACCTGCAGCAAACAAAGGCCCTTCCCTTTTCACATGCAAAACCTTATGCAAACCAAAATTAGCTAGTTTTCCCAACAGCCTGATGAAGACAGATAACATTAATCTCATTTAGTGACATCACACAGAAGAGGAGAGCTGAATGCTCTGGATCAAGTTTAGTTTTCACCCATGGTTCTGTGGTATCTGCTTATTAAAGCAGGGAGTTCTGCTATCCCACCACCTACAAGACAAGTGAGAAGGCAGCTGGCCACGTGAACTGCTGCACAAACACACAGTGACCTCTAACCATGAATCCTCTGCTGACACATCATGTGTCAAGATCAGTATCAGTACTCTGCTAAGGTTAGGGTATATGAGCACAAGCAGCAAGCTCTAAGCTTTGGTGGTGGGAAACAAACATTACACCTGCTAAGAAGGACCTTGAACTCTATAAAACCTCACAAGCCATTAGGTTTCCCCCTCTCTCAGGTCTCCAAGCAAGTGAGGCACTTCCTTTGGTAGAGGTGAGGAACAGCCTGGTGTCAGCTGAGTGCTGCCATGCTAAGGCAGACTTCTTTTGGCATGCAGAGACAAACTACACAGGAACAGGAAGGCAGCCAAGCCCACCTGTTTCCATCCACGCTGCTCTTGAGGTCTGCCTTGCACTGGGGGAAGGAGAGGCTGATGCTGCTTCTGCCTCATTTGGAGTGAGTGATAACACTAAGTAAATCACTCTCTTTTTTATCCTTCTGCTCAGAGATCCTTCATGTTCTTTTGGTCAAGCATGACAACAAGAAAACAAAGGGGGTGCCCGATACAAGTTATAGGCAGGATAAGTGCTTTGCTGATCACAGCCTACAAGGCAGCTCAAATAGCAGAATGATTAGAATTAAGCAGATCTGTATAACCAGTCATGATTAGGCAAATTCAGTAATCCTGTTTAAAAAGGAGTAGTGATAACAGAAGTCTCACTATCCTACTGTCAAGATACTTGGGATACAATACAACAAACTTAGAGGGACACCTAAATGTCCAGGTAAGATTAACCAGCTGGCTCAAGTGCTTAGGGAAAGAATCAGAGTATGCGTATCTACAAAGCAGTGTTAGTTTCAAACACCACAGTTGATCTACTTGTGCTATCTGACCAAAAAGAAAGCACAAAACAAAGCAGAAGGCAGGTCTTAACCTTAGTTTTGTTATTTTCTAACGGCTAGTAGCCCTCTCTTTCATTTACCTGACTAGTTTCTCCTTCTATCTGTAGCAAGATAAGACTACAGAGGAATAATCACATTTTTTCACTGAAATTTTCTGTCATGCTTCATATTTCTTCTAGACATTTGCTTGCTTGGATTGCCCACTTGACAGAATTTTGTTTTAAATTTGAGTAAAGTAAGCAATGAATCCACTGTTACCAGAATAATCAGTAGTGAATAACATCTTGAAGGGAACTGAATAATCTAATGTGAGGTCAAAAGGAGCTTAGCCTGTCTTGAGTAATAGTGGCATCACTGCACTTGGAACACATTGACACATCTATGTGTGTGTGTTTTATATATATGTATAGATATATATAAATTATACAGTATTTATGTACACAGATGTACATGCAAATCCTGAACCAGAAAACATTCAAGCAATTAACTGCTTGACTTCCATGCAAGAATAGAAACTGCAAAAAACCTTTTGTAACTTCAGCACATATACAATTGTTAACACATCATCAAATAAACATCCTGCCCATTATGATGCACATGAATTTCATCACGGATTACAACAGAATATGAATTTCAGACAAGAATTTGATAAAATTGCCCCCTGCTTATCTCCCATCATCCCCTTAAAAAAGCAAAGGCTAAGTAGTAAGTGAAAAAATTTAGTGCAGCAAATAATTAAAAAAAAATATTAAAGAAAAGAAGAAGTGGTGTTCTCTGCTTTACTCTCTTTTTCCTTCTCTAAGTGTAAAGCTTTCTGGACAAAATATGCAAAATCAATTATTTCTTCTGAGGCAAGCAACTGCTAAATTACAGTCTTAGTATGTAAGATTATTAGCTATGTACTGTGTGCTATTTAAGTAGGTAAAGAATTTAATAAAAGGCTATTTAGGTGTTTGGTCCAAAATTACACAAGCACACTTAAGAGTGGTCTTATTCTTAACATGACTTTAAGAGAGATACTGGTTTGCCCCTTGATAATACTCAGAAAAGCAAACAGCAGTTAGCTTGCTTTTCTCTGTTCTTTAGACTTATGTTTCTCTGGTACTTCAAGCAATCCAACAATGGATTTGCTTGAGGTACCAGAGAAAATACATTCTCATAACATTCCTAATGGATGAGATATACAAAACTTGAGAGCTCACAGCATTGTCTGGGCATTAATGATCACAATGATAAAAACAATAATGGAGTATTGTATTATCTGGCAAAATAATACTATGGGAAATTGTAGTGCCTGTGCCTTATCAGCACAGGAGTGGCAGTCTGCTCTATTTAATCCATGCACAGCTCTGCCAGAAAGCAAATGGAAACAGCATCCCTATTCTATCTTTCTGAATAGAAATACTGTGCTACTGTACAAGTGTCAGAAAAAGACAATCCTTCATGGTATCTTTACTACAGCACTTCTATGATTATTAAACAGACAAGACTTGCAGACAGAAATATAGGACTGAGAGACCTGTATATTGATCCAAATGCTGCCAACATACCAGCAGTACTGCACTTGAAAGATGTCTTTGTAATACATACTCATGTTGTTTCAGCTTGCTGTGATTTAGACAGAAGGGCTAGAGTTAGTGGTAAAAGCTGTAGTAGTCCTCACACTTGTATGAATATCCCTTTTTCTTTTTTGCTCATATTCCTGGAAAGGCCATCAGTTATCTCTGTTCACATACAAAAAAGAAGCCTGAACAAAACTACATATTGGTCAACCAAGAACAAAGCAGAGATTAACTGGATCTACTGTACATAGACCCCAGGCAAAATCTTGGGTCAAAAGACTACTCTTTTTGATTGTTTGGCCATTTACAAAGCACAGTTCATACACTGTTCCTGGTGTTTCTGGAAATCATTGCTGAAGGAACACCAGTGGAAGATTCTGCATATATCTGTCACACTCTTCCTTAACAACTGTCAGTAGGCCAAACAATCTTGCTAGACACATGGGAGTATTTTCTTTAGCAATTTATCAGCCTTCAGGCTGGCCCAAAGGTATTGATGAAGGCCTGGGCTGTAACAGGTTTATAGCTATTGCCTCTTGCACTTATTGGGATTGATTCTCAATACTTCCCACGCCATCGTCAAGGAAAGTAAGGGTAATAATATCTGTTAATTCATGGGAAAGCTTTAGGATAAATATTTTTTTCAGGGCACTCAAATGTCACTGTAAAAAGCTTATTAGTGGCAAACAAGAGGCAGGCAAACTACAAAAAATTCTTTAAACAGGACAAAGGTGAATGAACTATTCAAGAAAATCAAATACAAGTAGGAAAAACTGGCTTATGATTGCTCCTGAACAGAGTTCAAAACACAAATTCCATGTCATCAGTCAGATGACTATATCAGCTGCTAAGAACAGGTTATCAGTAAAGGCTGCATATCTGATGTCTGTAACTGGTTACATCTTTCAAAACAGTTGTAAGAGTCAGCAACCACATGCTAACCAAAAAATCAGAAGAGTGGGGATGGCAGTAAACATTGAAAGGAACAAGGTGAAGATGAAAAAATGCATTTGGTAACCCAATCCTTCCGCTGCCATGGAAGCGTTACTGAAAATTGACATTTAAATATTATCTGCATTCAAGCGCAACACTCAGCTGTAAGCACTAAAAGAGAAGAGTTTTCATGGAGCCTATTGTTTTATATGCTTTTGCATGCTTTAGCAACATTTTTCACAGTAGATCTACCTGTTCCATTGGCTGCCTCCTATATCTTCAATAACCACCAAGAAAAATGAAATTTACTATTAACAAATGGTAGTATTTCCATGAAGAAAAATAAAATAAAATCCTTGTACACACCAAAAAAACTCTTCTGGGAAGAACTTTTTAAATTAAAAAAAAAAAAGTCACCTAATCCCATGCCTGAGTCTATAATACCATATCATAAAGTCTTGGGAAATTAAAGTTTGAGCATCATGTATCCCACAAGTTATATTCTTACTGATAACACTCCACTTTTTCCTCTGCTGAACGATCATTACAAGGTTTTTGGTGTAATTGCACCCATTGCAATATTTCATGAACTCATATTTTAATTTAAGTTCAGTATTAGGGTTGGAAACTGACTAGTAGTTTCCTCTGTTCCTAAACTAGCAATATCCATTTACTGTGAAGATTATGTTCTTTGTCAAATACTACACGTTCCCCAGTGTTTTGTATTTAGCTGACAAGATTCTTGTTATTCCAGGTAGGCATTTGTACAATATGGTAATGGAAGCCTGTTTTGTGACTGCAATTATGATACAGTGAAATTAGAATCTGCAATACATTAAATACTTCTCTAGTTACAAGTGTGCACATGGCTATGCTGGGTACTACTGAAAGGCATTTAAAGAACAATGCAATCATCAGGCACCGTCAACACAGGATCAAAAGGAGAGACTGTTTCACTAATTTGATAACCTTCTATGACAAGGTCACCCGCCTGGAATTAAGGATGGAGTTTCTCTGGATTTTAGTGAGGCTTTTGATACTGTCCCTCTCAGCACCCTTCTGCACAAGTTGTCCAGCTGTGAGATGAGCTCTGAATGTAAAGTTGGGCTCCAAGGGTTGTAGTGAATGGAACTACATTTGCTCGGCAACCAGTCACCAGCACTGTTCCTCAGAGCTCAGCTCTAGTGTCAGTTGTGTTCAATGTGTTTGTCAAGTGTTTGGACCCAAGAATCAAATATACCATTAGCACGTTTGATGACGATAAAAACTAAAAACTGCTGCTGATCCTGTTGAGGGGCAAGATGCCTTGCAGAGGGATCTAGATAAACTGGAGTAGGGAAATGATTAATGGCATGAAATTTAACAAATTGAATTGCCAGTTTCTGCACCTGGTACGGAATAACACCAGGCACAAGTATGAATTAGGAGAGGAGTGGTGGGAGAGCAGCCCTGCAGAAAGGTGTCTGGGGTGCTGGGTGACAGCAGGCTCCATGTGAGTCAGCAGTGGCCAGCAGCCAGGAGGGCAAAGCCCATCCTGGGATCACCAAACCCTGCTGGCTAAAAGAGGTGATTGTCCCACTGTGTTCAGAGTGGGTGCAGCCTCACCTTCAGCATGGGTGGAGTTCTGGGCCACACCACTTAAGGATGTGAATGTCCTTGGATGCATCTCCAGAGGACAATAAAGCTGGTGAAAGGGCTGGAAGGAGTGTCCCATAGGGAGTGGCTGAGAACCTTAGGTTTGTCTAGTTTGGAGAGACTGAGTGACCTCATTGCTCTCTAAAGTTTCTTAAGGAAGGAAAGTATAAAGGGAGGTGCTGAGCTCTTCTCCCAAGTATCCATTGACAAGACATGTAGGAATGGCTCAAAGCTGCACCAGGCAAGGTTCAGATTGGACATAAGGAAGCATTTCTTTACAGAGAGGGTCACCAAACATTGGAACAGGCTTCCTAGAGCAGTGTTTATGAGGTACTTGGACAATGCCTTTTAACACCATGCTTTAGCTTTTGACAAGCCATGAAGTGACCAGGCAGCTGGACCACAGATCATGGTTGAAGTGATCTCTTTCAACTGACAGATTATTCTCTTCTAGAGTTAAAAAAAAAAAAAAAAACAACAACCAAACCACAAACACCTCAGCACCCAACAAAAACCCTATCAATCATAATACCCCAGTAGTCTTTGATATTCAATTAATTGTGGGCATGACTCCACCAAGGTCTCTAACATTTCTGAAAAAAAAGTGAAGATTTTGTCAGTTTTCCCATTCAGTCCAACTCATTAGAAGTTGTCTTTTATAGGATACATAAGGAACACCAAAACCACCCCCAGGTCCAAGCTACTGATAGATAAAAGGAAAAGTGTAAATAGCCTTGGTAAGGATATAACTATACAGTATACTGAAGTGCAGAATATTTTTTTAATTGCAGGTAAACAAAGGTTTACTTCCTAGCTTTGTGTCAAGTACACAGCAATAGTTATTTATTTCCACCGCAAGATCAATACTTCAGGGTGAGTCCTACCCAGAAGAATTGCACTATTTCTGCAGTTAAATCTATGTCTTGTTTTTTTTTAATGTCGAAAACTAAAGAACACAAACTCACCAGGGTACAGAAGATGCATTGGCATTGTGCTATTGTTGTCATCTGCTCCACGGGGTATTCACCAAGGCAGAGCTTACAGGACACTAATGGGTCAAGTACCAAGTCCCAGGTAGGCCTGTATCTTGCTGTAGTCATTGCCGAGCAGTCTGAAGAACAGCATAAAAAGTAAAGATACTCCATTATTTCCTTATATTGATACTCAGTACATTTGTGGCATTGAAAATCACATTGTCAGTTATTGCCTGTTGGGTTTGTTTTTTCCAACAACCCAATTAACCAGCAATAGTTATGCAGCACTTGCCAGCAAGTGTCAGCACTTGCACTCTCTTTTATATCCCCTTTCTGATAGAACTTGCAGAAGGTAAAATAACTCCACACATAATACACTAAACATATGAAATGAAAGCAGAAATACCCTTAGGTCACAGGCTTTTGTCACATATTAAAAATGCAAAAATCTCGTTTCCAATTCCTGTGATTTTCATCACTAGTTGCAAGCTTTCTCTCACAAATGTTAAAATTTACTCCTGACATACCTTAACCTCAGCTACGTAGGCAAGACTCAAAAGATCTTTCATAAGCCAGGTATTTATTATGCCCTTTTCCAGCATGATATTTCAGCTCACAGAGTCAGATATTTTTGTTCCCAGGAGCATGACAGATCAATCAGTTTGCTGTTAATTTTAGTAAGAACAATAAATATTTTGAGTACACTGCAAGTTTTAGCCTGCAATTTCCTCCAACCCTTTCAACATGCTGGGAGCACAACTTGGTTGTAGCAACAACCATCTGGGACAAAAAAAGTGAGCTATAAGAATAGGCTATAATAACCTATATATCACCCTCAAGACAGTGATAGGATAGGATCATGCAGAGCATCTTTATCTTCAGGGCCCAGATGGCGTGTTGTCAACTAACTAAGCAGAAAGAAAATCTCACACGTAAGAAATGTATTCACAAAGAGAAAAGCTAATTTATGAATTTCACATGAAGAAAAACAAAACAAAAACCCACACACTCCCCCAGAACATCTAGCATAACTTATGGAGGACATCAAATTTTAACAACATATTTACTAGTAGTGCTTTATCACTTTAACATTGACCTTCCAAGCATAGAAAATTCACATCCCAAGCTGCTGAAAGGTTCACATTATCATGCCATCCTCCTTCTCAAAATTAAGCAGTTCCTTACCATCGTTACCCCAGCAGTTACATTACTCAAATAACAGTTACAGTTGTTCAGGGTTTGTTTTCTTTTTTTCCCTCCTTTTTTCCCCCTCTGCCTCCACTACTCCTTGCAGGAACTGCTAATTTTTAAGTCATATCTGTGAACTTTGCAAGCCTCCAGAACTGCAACTAATGCTTACTATACTAGATTTAGGCAAATGTTCAAGAAAAGCATGCTTTTTGTCCCCAAAGAAATCACATTCAGACTTCATAAATATTTCTTTGAAGTCCAAGTCTTTGATATTCAATTAATTGTGGGCATGACTCCACCAAGGTCCCTAACGTTTCTGAAACAAAGTGAAGAGCTTGTCAGCCCTCCCATTCAGTCCAATTCATTAGAAGATGTTTTTTATGATGTACGTAAGTACCACCAAAAGATTTTTTTCTAGTGCAATCAACAGGGAGAAGAAGCAGGGAGAGAATAAAGGCTAAGCAACCCCATTTCCAGGGCTGCTCTAGAGCACTTCCTCTGAAAGCCCATACAAAAACTCCACGCTGTTTCAAAGGAAACAGATGGAACAGCCCCACAGAACAACACATGAATAATGGTTCCGCCTCACAAAATACAACTTGGGCTGTGCAGTCTTTTCTGAGACCTCAACATTAAAGTCCAACGTAGTGATATGAGTAAAACCCCATGATTTCTAAGGCTACTAGACTGCTTCTGTGCTTCACCACTACTTTTTCATTTCACACACAAATTACTAGCAAAACCAATTTTCTTCTTCCAAACTTTGGTTTATCTGACATTTACAGACAGATTCATGAGGTATTTGAGAAGTAGTGATCAAACACATCTGAACTGTCTGCCATTAGTTATTTGCTTGTCCTGCCTAGTTTATTGCATATCTGATGCTTACGGTTTCAAGTAGATGAAACCAGGAAATGAACAATGAAGGACAGATTATGTTAAGGATGCACTTGCATACATCAGGAAGACCAAAATCACAGCAAATTTTAGATGTAAAATCTGACACAATTCAGACTAAAGCTCACTGAATGTATGGCATGGCTCAATTCAGAAAAAAAAAATATATGCAGTGTGGATCAATCAGTGACAACAAAGGGAAAATATCAAGCTTTGAGCTCCAAGGCTTAGCCTTGATTTCTAGGAAATTCAATAGTGGCTTGCTGGTATCACTGTGGTAATTCCACTTTTGCAGAACAACTATACTGCAATAACACCTCACTGGAAAGTATTTATCCTCTTCTGCAAAGCAAGAATGAATCAAATTAAAATTCCAAGCTGGCTTTCAACAAACCAGCAGAAAATCAGCTGCCCCATAGAGCTAGCATGTAATCCATGCTGAATTCAGCTATGGTGATAACTGAGAAAAATCTGAATTCAGCCTCAAATGACAGCAGAGCCATTCCTGCTCTCCTCGCCTTGCCAAACACCTTCTTTTAATAAACAAATTTTACATTAATTATGGGGCAAGGAGAGGACAATGTCACTGCCGTTAAAGCAAGGACCACTTGGCCTAAAAAAGGCTTGTATGAAAAGCCTCCACACCCGCTCGATCACCTCTCCTGGGTACCCCTGTAAAGGAACAGAGAATGAAGCTTTTCAGCGGATGGACTAAGTCTTGTTTCATGATCATACAGCACACTGCTACAACTAAATAATAAGCTTTTCTGTTTACATCACAACACTTTAAAAAGCTTAAAAAAATAAAGCATAAAACCAAACAATAAACTTGTAAGAGAAAAGTAGAAAAACAAGCACCTTCTTTCAAAGCCAGATTAAAACTCCTACTGTTCCACAACTGTGGCCTCTTATGGCTTCAGATTGTATTCTCATGCTTTGTAGTGATGTGCAATACTTCAGGGAGAATGTTAAGTAATTTCAAGAAAGACAAGCTAACTAAGAGGATTTCTAGAGGAACAAAATATTGAAAAATGTCTTGGTGTGTCATTGTGTTGAATGACAGCACTAGTTAGACAAACAGCCAGTAGAAAATTTTGCCCTATAGTTTGGCTATTTACTAGGAGGTCCCAAGAAATCATGCTAGTGAAGGTACAGTTCAACAGATCCCAGCACACTAAATATATAGTTCACTGGAGATTGTGTTGCTTGCCAAACTCAGTCCAAAAATCAATACTGACAGCAGACACACCAAATCAGACTTAAAGGCACAGAAAATCAGAAGAGAAGTTGGTCATCAGTCCAAACTCCCAATTCTACTGCAGTCAAAGTCAATCTCATTTACGTATTTTTGCTGACTGTGGTCCACATCTGGTAATACTAAATTTGTAAGATACATGGTAAGATAGCACAAGATTTTCTGGCACACCTTCCCAAAGCAATCTGGAAGTCAGAAGCATAGGAAATAGCTTTAGTAAGAGTTTATTCGGAGCAGTCTTGTCATAAATAATTAACAACCTGACTAATGACTTTTTAATTGGTCAATCGTGCACGTCCACACTGAAAGGGAACCTGTGCAGAAAGAGAGAGAAGTGACTGAAGTCTTCTTACTGTAATAACAATATATATGAATGTGACTCTTAGGCAGTCCCAGAGATGTGCACGGAATATAAAGGAAACTTTCATTATTTCTGAAGAACAATAAATTAAGTGAACATGAACTTATCTCTGAACAGTAAGCCATCAGCTTTTGGTCCACCTACACAGACTACATTTTCTAGTGAGAACAGTGGCTGATAACATCTGGTAAGTCAATAACAGAACAATTCTTTTTAGGCCTCAAAATGTTGCAGTAAACAGTGAAGTAGAAATACTGTGAAAACTTCTATGACAGTAGGAAATAATGCAACTTTCTCACATAAAAGTCATTCAAGAAATCCTAAAACAATATTATTTTTCTTATTGCACACTAGTCAAGTATTTCACAGCCTTGTACATTTAAACTGCAATTGCATCATCAACACTTAGGATACATGACTGCCTATGTGAGAAGAGTGACTAGAAAATAGGGTTGAATAGAAGTCATATGCAGCACACTAGCTGGTGGGTCTTTTCCATCAAGCAAAACTCAAAATACAGATTTCAGCAGAATCTCAATTTCAGTTTTAGGTCAGGGATGAATTTGATTTCTAAATTAAGGGCTTCAGCACCCCCTCCTACCAAACAGATAGTTAACCAGGTACACTTAAGTCATCTGCCTTAAGAAGTAAACTTAATCTCAATTTATTGACATGATGAAAAGCAGCTCTTTTAGAAATCAAAGGAAGGGACTTAAATGGGATTTAAAATTTGGTCTCAATCTTCTTGTCCTTCTTTATCAAAATAACTAACAAAAGTAATACAGGCTACTAGATGAAATCAGACATCTGTTATAGTACAGTTTTAGTATTGTATGTAAGTATTTATAGATTTAAAAAGTATATAATACAGATTACATTTTCTCCTATATAAAGTCAAACACATCTGTTAGTACAATTGTATGTACTTTTTTAATATATGAAGTATGTTTCTATACTATACATTTATACACTAGTATTTATGAAAGTATAAATCTGTACAAAAACCTATATATTTTTGCTTACGTGGAAGAAGGCCACAGATGTCTGAAGTGCAGTCATTTGTAGAAAGGCTACTTACACTGCACTTTGGAACTAGGACTGCCTGACACTTCTTTTAAGTCAATATTTTTGACTTTGAGCTTTCCTCTGCAGCCACTGCTGTGGCTCATCGCACACAGTCCCACAGCTATGGGCCATACCCTCAGGGCAGCAGGGACTACCTCCCATGAGCCAGGCTGGCAACTAAGGGATTCAGCAACAGTCCTATTTGCTACCCTCTCTGTCAGAGCTAGAACTTGATGCCATTTTTCATTGTTCCTAGGCTTTTCCAAAGATCTTCAGAAGGATCATATGAAAGAAACCTACATGACATAATTGACCACTTTGCAACTGTTTTGTTTTGGTGGCACCAGTTTTTATTATGCAACTGTTTTGTGTTGGTGGCACCAGTTTTTATTATGCAACTGTATCACAGAAAAGATAATTTTAAAGCCACTTTATAAAACAAATTAATTATTACATCTACCCACCAGGTAGACTTTACAATAACACAAACTAGCAGGCAGACTTAAAATCTCTCATTTATCAATCACAGCTAGTTACTGGCATCTATCACTGCAGTATCTGTCTCTCCAAGTCTTCATCTTCACAGAACTGCCTGGTAAACAGAATCATTCTCTCTGACTGGTGACAGTCATACTAACACAAGACTAATTTACATGGATGTTTAGGGATGGTGAACTTCCGAGTTTTGATGCCTGCCTTCCTTTGGTTCTTAAATCCTGTCAACCTGTCAAATGCCTACCTAAGTCTCCAGACTCATTCATAAATCTGATCCACAATCAACTGCACAAATCCAGCAGATAGGTATCATCTCTTGAATTCTAGACAATCCTACTAAAGCCACATTCTTTATTCCAGCAGTATAACAGGCTGCTGTTTATAGGCATAACTCTTTTCATCATGCACAAAATTTCAACTTCTAGTGCAGAAAGTCATGTCAGCACATCGTCTATTATGAACTCTGCAGACCTAGCCTTTAAGTCCCTACACAGACTAACCACCAACTTCAACCTCTCCAGGTTTTTATCTTCAAGCTATTCCAAGGCTCAAGCCCAGAAGAAATAAAAGATCATGTATAAAAGCTTTAGAACACTGTCAGCAACTCCAGTCTCCAGGACAATAAAGCACATGGGAAACAAGCTCTTACTTTGAGTTGAAACAATTATTCCAGGGACTTCAGTCCACTCATGAGTAGCTACTATGTTTCTTTGCTTTACCTCCCTGACTGATAAAATCCTGCATTTTAAATATTTATATATGTATCATATATACACAAGCACACATGTGTATGTATATATGTATATAAATCTATACATGTATAAAGATTACATTGAAACATTCCAATGCCAAGGAAAAAAAAAAAAAGAAAGAATGTGTCTTTTCAATGATAAAAGGTATCTGAACAGTAACACTGATTGCAAAACAAAATAAATCTAGTGGATTGCTTCAGGGACAAATCACTCTTACGGCATGTTAAAAGAAGAAAAAGAAACCACCAATTTCTTTGCTAAATACATGGTAAATTTTTTGTTTGTTTTCTAGAGAAATTAAAACATTATATACAGCAACCACTCCTACGAAAACCTAAGACAATGTGGTTTGATTACTGCACAGACCATGAAAGATTCTAAAGATTGTAAAGCAATGGACAGTTTCTAGATCTATGGATATGAGAATACTGCCTATCAAATACATGGGTGGGTAGAGAGGAAAAGATATTATGGTGACAAACACAGAAAAACAAGGGATTGTTAAAATTCCGCCTTCAAAAGAATACTACAAATAGACATGCCATAAACTGTCCATGCAGAAGGGCCCCAGAGAACTAGATCCTTGCACATATTCAAAAAAATACAGCCACTGAATGCAATAGAGCCAAAGACTTTCCTGACCTTGCATTTTCCTATGTTTGGCACCAGCACTGGTGCCACTGTGGCTTCTTGTAGCACTGACAAACAGCAGCAACCTGAAATAAACTGGGTGAGGCTGTTATTCAGATCCTGTAGGCAAGGGTGAAAACGTTTCAAAGAAAAAAAGAAAATCACTTAATTTCATCTGAAAGAAACTGCAGATGGGAAAGGCAAACAGACAGAAGGGAAAGAACAGAAAGAGACAAAGGTAAGAAAAAAGAAATATAATAAAAAGAAAAATGGTGTAATAAGTAAGACAATTGAAAACATAGGAAATACAGAAGAAATCTTGAGAAAATAGCTGAAACAGATCAACTTCTCAGCTCGTCTCAGAAGTAGTGTACTTCTATACAGAGTAAAATAGTAATTGAAATGGAATCCCACTGCAATATGACCCAAACATTCAATATTCCAAAAAGATGACATGAACAAAAGGACAGGTGTGTAATTACTAAAGACTAACTACATTGCTCAGAATTCATTTGTCTAATCAGTGTTTGCTATCCAAGAGATTATGAAAACATTGGAGCAGCAGATGACCTCAGGCAAAAGCTGGGAAGCCCTTGCACCACACCATTTCCCAGAACTGGAGTCCTAGATCCTCTGCACATCTCAGAGCACTCTCAGCAGCTAGAGGCACAAGGCTTAAGATAATTTCAAACAGCAAGGTCAAGATGATATGCATTTTAAAAGCATCCTCATCTCTCTGCTGGATGGAAAAACTCCACCTGACACAATATGGGAGAAAAGCCTGGACACTGTAGAACTGTGTTTTCAACTGGATCTAAAACAGGCACAAGAGCAACATGTTTTGGTCTGGAGTGAATAAGAACGCCTGCCTCATTTTCTTGCTTTAACAGTCATGAACCTATTAGATCCTTATTAGAGACTTACATAAACTTTACTGCAATGAACCACTACCTTTGAATACTGGGGCTAATATCAAGGCACCATCTGTGAATTACAGATAGACATAGGTGTATAAAATATAATATGCAAAATATATACAGAAGTGAGGGAGGTCACAGGTTAAATCACTAAAAGTCAAGCTGTCAGAGTTAAGCGCTGAATATTCTAGAGAAGGGGATATTGGCTGCACACAGAAGAGGTCTTAAGGTGAGGCACAATTCCACTACCTTCTACGGAAGCACCTTATTTTCCAGAAATTCCTAGACCACTCACTCAAAAACAACTGCTTTGCTACGTCTTCCCTCCCATCCCTTATATTTCCTCATGTTTTTATTTTCTCTTCTCCAACCTTTTTCCCCTCCACCCCCTTTCTTGTTTCCTCCTATTCTTTCCTCTCTGCTTACAAGAATTGATGAATTAATGCACTCTGTGTTGTCTCCACACTAGCAATAAATCAGTAAGGAGTGGTTTGGAGCTTTGACATACCACAATGTTTTTCCTTCTCCAGAGCTATCTCTCTCAGAAAAGTAAGATCTATGTTTACACAAAGTCCAAATAACACCAAGTTTGAGCTCTGTAAGAGCTTTCTTCCTGGGGGTAAAGAGAAAAGCCTTAGAAGCTTCAAGCTAGAAACCAGATTTAAAGCTATACAAAGTTATTGTGAAACTGAAAATATGAGCAAGGGGAATAGAGCCCTAGTTCTGACTGAGGCACTTGGACCACCTCTCAAAAGGAAATCAAAACTGTTCTTTTACTTGCAACTATGACAAAATGCAAGCTTAAGGCATGCTGTATTTCCATTGTGCTTCACAAGTCTCAGATGAGGAACAGAGTACATGGGATTGAAAAACCCACCACAAACCCTCTCAAGGTGTCACTTGCATACTAACAGTGGAGCTCAGGTTTGAACAACAGCTCCTGCATTAGTTAGTAAGACAGCACATATCCAAGCACCATCCCTTCCTATGCTAAGCAGATAAGCTGCTGGCTGAAAGCAGCATTCAGAGTGGGGTGAAGTCTGGTTAACTTCCCTGTAGCTCTTTGCTCTTTTGACTCAGCAACAATCGCCAAATTCCAGGTAGGTATTGCTAAGAGACAGCATCCTTCACAGCTCTCAGTGTGGACAAGTTCCTGGTCTCATGTCCCAGATCTACCCCTCAGAGAGTAGAGTGAAGGGTTCCCTTGCTCTGAAATGTTATCTTCCACAAACAGTATTAAGAGGGAGAAGAACCAAGAGAGGACATTTAATCAATAGGAATAGAAAAAAATGTATTGCCAAACAAAGGAAAAGAGATTCTTCATAGAGTTAACACTTCTTTATAGATGTGTTTTGTGCACTCATTACAATCACATGGAAAATTACTTTTTCTAAAACTATTCCTAAAACCAGCAACTCCAGTGAGAAGTCAGCTAGCTTCTCCCCCAAACCACCAGTTTGTGTCATACAATTTCACCCTGTGAATTAGTAGATACAGTATACACACTCATTCACCATGCTGGTGTGATACACAAGACTAAGCATAAGGAAAAACTTAGGATGGTATTTAGACTGCCCATAATAGTTATGCCACTGCTGGCACCTAAAGAAGCAGATTTTCAAATAAGTGCCTGCACTACTTATTCAGAGAGAGGGAAGAAAGTGAGAGGAAGAAATTCAGAGAGAGGAAGACAGTGTTTCTAATACCAGGCACCTCAGCCAAAGGGAAAAACCCCACCCAAACAGGAAAAAAACCAAACCAAAGTACCACACATGTTTGTCAGAATTCTGTACCCTAATAATAAACCAAATGGCTTGAGCTATGCAGTGGGAAGAATTATATCAGTACATTTCTCCCCCCACCAAACAGATAAAACTGATACAGCCTGCTCAGTACATCCTGCAGACAGCATCTAATCTGATCAACACTAGCTGCTACTCACTGTTTTTCTTACTAGTAGTCTTAAATTTAAAAATAGATAAGAGAATAAAATATTTGTATCGTTACTTGTATCATCTGATGCTTTACATGATAAAAATTACAACTATCTCAGCTAGGACATTTTACAACAAATCTCTGGTGTGAAAAACTTGATGACTCTGGATTCAAATCTCTTTTTGTACAGTTCAAATCTAATTGATTATTCCCCAGCATCCCCCTAGGAGTTTTGTCTTTTTATCTCCTGTTGTTCTAATTTCCTCCTGCTTGAAGGAGCCTGCCTTCTTCCCATCATATCATCTGTAGCACAATCCAGTTTCTCACTCTCACTGTCCTACTAGGCAACTGGCTACTCCTTTCCTCTCCGGCAAAGAGGCATTTTGCCTCTAAGTACAGTGCTACAAAATTTAATTGTATTTAGGTCTAAGGTAATATCTCAGCCACGCTAGCTTGATTAATAAAATGGTGTTTGTTTCCAAGTTTCATCTCACACATCCAGAATTCCATGTTCCAACTATAGGTCTCCATGTCTTTGTATGACAGCCAGCATATGCCTGTGCACAGACATGCCACTCACACAGGCCAGGGAACTTAAAGATGGATGTTTAATACACAACAGCACTTAAGATTAGGAACAGATGCTTAGATTCTCTCTCTTCTAAGTGATGGTCAAGTCATTTAGCACAGGCCTTGCAAGACCTTCAACAAACACAATCAAGGGAAATTTCGTAGGCCAGTGTCAATCACCAAATTTGCATGCACAAAAACAAATGAATCCGATGATTAGAACATCACCTGAGTTATAAAGAAGAACTGATAACCTCTTCTGTCCCAAACTTACTGCACAACTGAACAGCTCATGCAGCTTAGTCACAGAGACACTTCAGAGAGCACCTACCACACCACATGGGCTGAGCAGAGGATGTGGGGATGTGTAGTGCATTAGCTGCTTGAGTACAAGCTTTCCTGCACTTCTCCCTCTGCAGAGATCTGTATGTAACCGTATTCTATATATATATATATATATATATATCTAATATGTATAGAATATATATTATTCTATATACTAATATATCATATAATATATTAGCCTCAACAGCTTTGTTGCTGTTTTTTCCTCCCTTCCCAAGTTATAACAACATTTGCAGTGCAACACACATATAAAACCCTTGTTTACTGCAGAAAGCAGCAGCACGTGGCAGAAACCGTGCCTAATGCCTCTGCAACCACACAGGCAGAGATACCAAAACCAACAGCTGAAGTACTGTGAGGGCACGTAGAGATAACTGAAAGCATAACAGGGAAGAAAAAAAGAGTACAGATTCACCATAGTGATGGTAATGCTCTCTTCAGGGCTCTCCTCGTCAAGGCAACAACTACAGTAATTTACAGACCTCTTGATTTTGGGAACACATGCAGAGAAATTCTATTGGGATTTCCTGAGTAACATTTTCTACACTTGAGGACAGCTCAAAAGTCAACAGGTGTTGGTCTCTGGTTTTTACTTCTAGTTTACATTTAGTTTTCTCCTTTTACTCATGAATAATTGTGGCCAATTAAGATTAAAAATTAAATTCTGGTACTTGAACTATAGTTTCCTTCCACATTTACAACAATATATTAAGAACAAGCTTCTGTAAGTTCTACAGTGGCAAATCACTTTCTGTACCAAATAATTCATTTAGTAAAGACCAGAGGCAGCAGGGAGAAACTGATGCACTGAAGGTTCTGCCTGAATATGAGGAAGAACTTCTTTACTGTGGAGGTAACTGCACAGGAACAGGTTTCCCAGAGAGGTTGTGGAGCCTTCCTTACTGAAGAAATTCAGTAACTGTCTGAACACAAACCCATGGCATGTGCTGCAGGATGACCTTGCTTGAGCAGAGAGGTTGGACTGGATGATCTGCTGTGGTCCCTTCCAACCTGACCCACTCTGTGACTGACTTTTGGGATTTTTAACCTTTATTATTATGGAAGAGACTTGGCTCGCGAGTTACACAAAGAGACGATATGTCAAAACTTATTCAATGAATATACCAATAAAATAAGACATCAAAAATCATTTAAATAAAGCTTTTCTAACATGGAGTTTACAAAATCAATTTGAATTGCAATAAGAATATAAATAAAAAAGGATACTACTTCACTGTAGCATAGCACTACATAGCATGAAGAGAAAGCTGAAGGTACTTAAGTCAATCCCTTACATCTTCTACATACACTCATAATTCATCCTGTTAAGGAGGAAACACCTCAGGTACCAATGGTGCAGGCACTAATACCTAGTGCACCAGAGTACTTAACTCTGCTGTAGATTCAGTATGCAGTGAATGTGACAGCCTCCTCAAGAGAGAAATTGCCTGCTACCATTCTGCATCATCTCGTAGCACTTCTAGACCATATCAACCCTTTCCCCAAATTAACACAGATGTTGCAGTTGATAGTCCTGCTGTGCAGGATACACGCCATGTTGAACATCCACTGGAGCACTTTTGGGTTTTGTATCTGTACAAACCACCTGCATCCTGCTCAAGCTGTAACTTTTATGTGCTTGTGCACATGGGCAGGAACACAGCCCCCACTGCAAATCTTGTGGGTCATAGTGCTGATCTGCTTACCAGCAGAAAGCATGCTGAGCACAGGGATGGAAAACATCTACTTTTCAGTTTCCCAGCAGAGAGATCTGGTTTGCTGCATAAAGCAACTGAAATTTGCACAGACTTATTCTGGCAAGAAGAACAGTGTTTTTAGGGCAGCTTAAGCTTGTGGCTATTATTCTAGGGATTTATAAAGAAAAGCTTTAAAAACAAAAAGTCAAATAAAGCTTTTTCAGCAAGTCATGATGGTTTTTAGAAGTGAAAATTATCAGAATTAAGTTATTTTATTTCCTAAAAAAGGAAATCAAATAAAGCAGTGATACTTTTATTTAAAGCATTTACATATACAATATTTTCCCTAAGCCACTTCATAAAATGAGCTCCTTCCACAGGTAAAAATTATTGGTCTATCATCCATTACCAAAAAGGTGACTAAAAAAAAGGTAACTAAAGCTTGTCCCATAAAACAATATCCAGGAAAAGGGCTAAGAGTTCTTTGAAAACATGCTTCTCCTTATGTAAAATAACTATGTCAAGCTTTTTACCTTGGATATCTATTATGTCTGAAAAAACCTTTTCAGGACCTTGACATATATTCATATGGGTACTCAAAGCAGTCCCAAACGGTTTATCAACAGAAATCAACTGCAAATTTCTCTGTGGGGAGAAGATTTTATGTTTGCATGGTGCACACTGCAGTAGGCCAGAGGTTACAGAAGTTTACATCAATACAAGCAAGCTGTAAGACAATTCAACTAATATCAGTAGTCTTGGTACTAAATTCTCTGCCTCAGGAAACATGACTAGCTGAATTTAGTGAGCAACCATTTTCTGCAGAGCCATTTGGGCATCAGGAAGTATTCTGATGCAGTATTTGACTAAGCAGTTAGTTCTGATTCCTGTAGCTTCCATCCCTTTGCATGCAGCCCAAAAAAAAGTAGACCAACCAGGTCAAGTTAACATTGAAATAAGTAATAAATAAAAAAAAATAAGCTATTTTCTTGAAAAAGTTATGACTAAAAAACTGAATTTAAAAATGGTAGGCAAAGTTACTCCACACTTCCCAGAGGTCAAGTGTACATTTCAGATAGTAGGAAACTTTCCAAGTTCAACTCATGCTTTCCCAAACCACACAAGACACAAACCACAGAAGCCTGCCCTTTTCCTAGCTGCTAGGAAGATCACAGATGAGGTGGTTGGGACCATAATGAACAAAGTAACATGCCACACACACCACCACCCACCTCTTCAAACATACCTCACTATTTAAAGGAAATCCACTGTACTAAAAAAGGAAAATATATTTTTTTAAGTTCTTTAGTTGTTATTTTTTCCCTATTTACTTTAATGGTCAAAGTGTTTTATGTTCGGGACATTGTGAAAAAACAGCCAGAAGTCTGACATACTGGTTTAAAATAGACATTTAGAAAGGAATTGCTGAAGGGGTTCTACACCAAACAGCAAGGATTACAACCCACTGTTTAAAATTATGTTTTGTGGCTGGTTTTTAGATATTCCTAGTAACAAACTCAATCTGATTTCTCTGTCTTGGCTGAAGTTATTGCACCTAGCAATCTAGGAGGCCAATAATAGAAATTTCATTTTAAATATGGCTATTAATGTTCCTAAATATAGTCTACCACATGACTGACCTGTGCAACAGGCCTTAAGTCATTGTCTAGGTTTTCCTGGGGTTTTTTTCTTGACCAAAGACAGTAAATGATTGAATAGGACTTAAAAGTTTGACATGCTATTGGGATTAAATTGTTTGTCAATATTAAAGCTACACAGAAAAAAAAAGCTTTCAGGAAGGAACTAAACCTGGAACATGGTGCATGTTTAATGACAAAAGCCTACCACCAAACAACTGTTCTTTAAACTAAACAACTGTTTAACCATAGAAGGTATCCCACATTTCTTTTCTGAAATCTTTAGGTGAATCCTACATTGTCCTACCAGAGCATTTTGTCCTAGTTAATTGGCAAAGGCAGCCCCTGAGTTTCTTTCTAGCAGGAAACTAATTAAATAGATTCAAAAGCAAAGCAGTGCTACTTTAAAAACAAACATGAGGGAGGAGTACAGGAGCTGCTGTTGCTTTTCCAAAGGAGTTGGAACAAGCCAGTCCTTTAAAAGCAGGAGATGCAAAGCAGTGCATCTCCTTTAGATTGGTGAGCACAGATGGGAGCAAGAGCATCACAACTTGAACCAAGGTGCTCGGTGGCCTTCAGAACTCACTATGCTGGGAAAGGCTAGAGCAGGGCAGTGTAGGAAGACCCTATAGTGGAACAGAATAAATTTAGGGTTTTTTTCAGCCACACTGAAGTGTTCTAGATGGAGAATAGGGAGGATTTAGCATCAGACATAGAAGACCAGCTGTAAGCCAAGGCAGTGCTACATAAGCTCTGAAGTCTAATAGCTGAAGTCATGTAGTTGAGTTAATGGGGAGTTTGGGAATATGACTCACAAAACAACTAGGTCAGTAACTACCAGCACATTCATAATCTATTTGTACTTGAAAAGAACAAAAAAACCCCAAACCCCACTAAAGAAGGCCCATAGGAAATGGTGAAAATGAGAAGGATAAGTAGACCAGAATTCATCCAAATATTAGATTTAAAAACAAAGCAAAAGCTGACCACATGCAGCCTCTAACCATGTGGTTGTTAGAAATTAATAAAAGTAACCAACCATTTGTAAAAATTACCAATAAAGATTTTAAAAACATAAAAACAAATTGAAGCACTATAAAAGGAACAAATTAAGAACACAGATAAATGGCACCAGAGTGACAATTCAGAGTGCTGGGCATAGACTGCTTCATGCTGGCGCTGAACAGCAATACAGGCTCTCATACTTGGGCACAACATTTTAATACTGAGCAACAAACAACTTCTAACCACAGATCTGGATCACCTGAGCTGGCTTGAAGAGGATGCTACCATACCTGCTAGTGACCTGAAATAACCAGGAGGTCTGGGTTCTTGCAAAGACAGCAGTGGTCAGAGAATTAGCAGATGGAAAAAGCAGGCAAAGTGGTATGTAGTGCATAAGACAATATAATTATCCTGTGACACAGACAGTTTGTGCTCTCTCCTGCCTTCCCTACTAACACTCAAAATGAAATGTTTTCTTCTGTGGAGACTGGTTTTGCTGTTTGGTAAAAGAAAGCAGTGTTGAAAAGTAGCTGTTGGGTTTGGAACAGAAAACGCTGAGGTTTGAGAGGGCTCCCAACTGCTTGGAGAAGTTCTTTCCATATGCCCTGAGAAAACCAGCTTGCTTGTGCAGCTCAGCTTATGCCTGACAGACCAGCCACCAACATGCTTCCTCCCCAGCCCTGAACTCAAGGCCTAACAGAAATGGCAACTAGCATCCCAATTTATAACAGAGACATTAAAAGGACTACTGAATAATATGGCAAGCTGGAAATCAGCCTCTTACCTCTATGACAGAAAAGGAAATGGATGAAGTGGGCAGTTTCCCTCTCTGAGATCCAGATCTCCCCAGTAGCTTCATTCCCATTGGCAGTTCTTATTCTGAAGTGTTATTTCAAGCCAACCAGCAAATTTTATAGAAAAGTGAAACTCGATTGAGACATGCAAAATGCAAGCCTGAAGAAAGCAGGAAGAGCTGAATTTGTAACTGTTAGGGATGGAGGAAGATTTAGTAATACTAAGATGAGGGAACACACAAAGAGCTATCGATCCTTATTAGGATCATTACCTTGCCAGGAGAATGGAAAACTGATCAGAGAAAATCAGAGGTTCCACTGTAATGTCTGAATCTAGGGACAAGAAAATGTCTCATGTACTGCTGTAAAGGAGTTGTGTACATTGCATTAAAAAAAATAGAAAAAGTGGAAGAAAGCTTGTGATAGCTTAGGAACTGACTGTTATGCAACAATGAGATTCTTTTACACAAGACAAAAAATTGTTGCAAGGTGTGCAGTGGTTACTTAACTTTATAAAGTTCAAAATACACAACAGTAGATGAGTGTCTTGACTTGTACCTCCTTACCTGCTTTATACATTGCCAGTACATTCCAGCACATTTAATCCTTTGTATATTTGCAGTAGTCAGTGTCCTCTATTTCCCTTCTTACACACTGAGCTGGAGAAAATTAACCATTCCTAACACCACCCAACATTAACTCTTGCAATCCCCTCTTAACAGAAAGGTGATCAATTTTACAGAACCTAGAACAAACTACAAAAAGTCAATGTCACATATACATAGCATCTGTATAAAAAGTAAACATTCACAGCCAGACTTCATTCTACAAAATTCAGAAGAGGTGAAAAATAACTCCTGATCAGGGTTTGGTATATGGTACAACCCCAAAATGTTCCTATGTTAGAAGCTAATACTGGTTTAAAAAAAACCTGCTGCAACAACAAAAATACAAAAGTATAGGAAAAAACCCTCCACCATTTGAAACAAAGCCTCAGAAATGCAATCTACGGCTATTTGTTTCTATAGGATGCTAAGTTCTTCTGCAGCACCAGAGGGGCATTTAAAACTAAGAATTAAAAGCAATGAAGGCTGAGAAGGCCATACCTGGTCAGAACCACCTCCACGTTGATCTGAGCTAACCACAGACCCAAACACATAAACAACCAGGTAAACAAAGAAACGCAGATGGCTTAAGAATGAGCAGAGATAATTTATTTCTAAAAATTTTGCATACTAATAAATATTTCCCACCTTCAAATCCTTCTTTATTAGTGAGGAAGATGTTTTGTGACTAAGACAAATAAATACATCTAGTTTTTCATCTTGTTTCATTAAATATTATTCAAAATAAATTTTACTTTGTGGCTGACATCACAGAATGAATTTTTCACCTCCACACTGTAATTTTTTCTTTATGTCACAGGCTGAAAAAACACTTCGACATTTGTAGACAGATATTTACATCTTTATCAAATTTTATTTTAGTTACCAGTTTTCTATTTTGGACTGAGCCAAGTTGTTTCTTTGGCTACTGCTATAAGACATGATTATTACTGTATCACTAGATCTTGATCACACACTTGTCACTAAATTATGGTACAAAGATTCAGTTTATATAGGTCTCAACTGACATTAAGGTTATGGACAGCTACTTAGAAAATATCTTTATCTGAAACAAAGCCAAAATATTTTGACTGTTTCCTTCCACAGTGGAATGAAACATTAGAACTATTATAAGGTTATAAACAATGGGACAGAAATTATCAACCCTAACAGAAAATCTGACTATTTCAAGCCAACACTAGATCATTAGAGAATAATTTTGCATTTTACTGGCAAACTCTGACTTTCCCCATCTGCTCTGTTCTCTCCCTACTAATGAGCAGGAGCAAGCTATGAAAGCACGTTTAAAGATGACAAGAGCACAAGCCTCTTCAGATGCTTAGGAATGATCAATGAGCTGTCCCCCTATGTTTCACTATCACACAGACAGGAGTGGCAGGATCTTGCCTGCCAGACGAAGAAAATCAGAGGGCAACGCTTCTCTTCTTTGTATTAATCATCTGAGCTATGTATGGCATGTTCTTGTTCTTTACACAAATACCTCATGATCATCTGTATGCCACAAATATTTTCCAATAGAGATCTCTGCCAGGACATGCTCCATTTCAGTAATCCCTTAGAGCCATTTCAGTGAAACAGGGTTGGAAGGCAGCAGAAAGATTCAAGAACTCAAGGCACATTTTAACTGTGTATGTTCACAAGATGTCAGAGCCACCCTCACACCGACTGAAGGACAGGAAAGACCATAGAAACTCACAGTTGTTTGACTTTTGCCAGAACATATCACACTCACCTTAGGTTTCCTCTTGTTTGAGAGAATTAAAAAAAGACTGAGCAGTTATGCATGCTTTTCCAGGACAATGGACACAGCTCCCGAGAGTACGTTACACATGGTTTTTCCCTCGTGTTTCAGAAAATGGGATAGGGTGCCTGGAGAAGTTTGAGGATCTTTAGAGGCACCTCAGCACCTCAGAAAACCAAACAAACAGCAAGGTGAGAACAGAACAAGATGCACTGCTGAAAGAACACAGTGGTGAATAGGTGCAGAGGCAGACCACTATGCCTGAAGGCAAAGGACTCTTCAGGAGAGGGATGGAGAGCTGAAGGAAGGGAGAGAGAGGCTGAGGGACCTTGGCTCATCTAGCTTCCCACAAGGAGATCAAGAAGAGGTATGGTCACTCCTTGAACACCCAAGATGAAAGGTGAAGTACATCACTAAGTGGGAGAGGAACTATTTCAAGGAATCGTTGACCCCAAGGACAGACATGTATAAACTTGCCCTTTCCCACTTACAAGGATTTTCTTCAAGTTTCTAAGTATCAGGAATGAATGATGTTTCTAGCATAATTTCCTAAAAGCAGGAAAAATGCTGATTATTTGCAAGATGAAAGTTTATAAAAGGAATTAACTGTAGCACTGTGAAGAACAAAAAAAAAGTATTTCTGCTTCTTTGCATTTAAATTTAAAACCAACTAGTTAAATCAAAGACAAAAGCAATATAACTGTAGATTTATTTCTTTTAACCTAAACTTTTTTTTTTTTTTTTAAGCAAGGGATATGAAAGACAGTATCAGACATTTTGGTTTCATTTTGGTTTTATCTCTCTTCTTTCCCCCTCCCACTGAGATTTTCTGCTTCTAAAAAAAGACATGAAAATACAGACCTTTACACTTAGTACTAAAAAATGGAGCATAAAAAAAAACAGAAGAGAAATATGTAAACTAGTTATATAATTAAGAAATACCTTTTTATATTAAGATATGTTACTCAAGCAGAGCATACAGATTTTACATTAAATCTTCAGTACTTAAATATAAGCCAATGAGGGCATGATTGTGTTTTCACAAGAGGTCTTTCCTGTAGTCAAAATGAGTCAAGTAAGAACACCATTACACTGTGATAACTAAGCCAAGAACATGAATTTCAAAGAAAAGGATGGAAAAAAAATTGTACAATCTTGCTAGTAAGTTTATGACTTTTTAGTACTATTTTAGGAGAGTGTGTGCAAAAGCAGCATTGCTTAGAAAAATGGAAAGCTACCAACAGCAAGTCACGAGCTCAAGCAAATAAAAAAAATCTAAAAATGCCATTATTTCTGCATATAGCCATATATCAGAGTAAGCATAAAGCTACACTTGCAGCTGTAGTGATAGTCACAGGATGACCTTTCCCAAACCACAGAGAAACAGATAGATTTTAATTTTTTAAACACAAGTTCTGCTGCCTTCTAAAAGATCTGAAACTAAATACATGCTATGTTTTTTGTTTAACTGGAGATACATTTACCAGTTATATCAATAGTTTGCTATGGACTACATATAGAACTGTAGCTATCTCAAAAAGGAAATCACTATTATCTCTCTCCTTTATTTAGAATATGAAGTATGTGAGACATATGGAGTACATAGGAAATGGAACTATTAAATCAAAAACCATATATGAAAGCACAAGAGGATCTGTTACAGAGATGAAGATATATTTTATACAAGTGTATATATAGACACATATATATGTTGAGATTTAAAAATGAAAGCCTAGTGAGCCCATTTTAAGTGGTACCATTAAACTGAGCTTTGAGGATTGCTATCAAATAAGTCTCTGTGACTTGGATTTTGCTAGGAAGCTAATTAGAATGCAGATTTGGTCGTTTTCCTACATTTCTTTGGTAAATGAACCAACCCTTTTCATGGTAGAGCTCCATAATTAAAAGCAAACTTTGACAAATTCCCTCCTCTTATACTACCCCAGGCTATGTGGCTTCCACTTTTATGGGGAACCACAAGAGCAATTCTAAAGACTGCAAAACCCATTTCTCATGTGTATTTTTCCCTCCCCTCTCACTTCTGTTGGCATGAGTCCTATGAAAGCATGGCTGCATTGAAAATTGCATCTGTCTGTGCCCCAGCCAAGTGTTATCAAGACAGCCAAAGCAAACACCTACCACAACAAGGAGAGATCTCCTTTGTCAGTCACAGGGATCCCATGAGAAAGCACCAGTCTATGATTTTGGTAGTCTTAGACAAGCCTGAAAGACAAAAGATAAGGGTCACACTTTATTTCAACTGACCATATAAAACCAGAACTGAGAGAAGTAGCTTTTAAAATTGTGTGATAGCACAGTGTTAGCAGACAAAACTTTGTGGTGGACTTGGCAGTGCTGCGCTAACAGTTGGACCTAATGATCTTTGAGGTCTTTTTCAACTAAACAATTGTATAATTCTACAAATTCAGAAAACAGCAACTGGCAGGAGTCCTACTTTCACTGCAAGCTATTTCCAATTTTTCAGATTTATCCAATAGTGTTTTTTCTCAGAAATAAACCATCAGTTGAGTTCCTTTCCAACAAATACTCATAAAACTTATTTACTCAAACTAAACATGTAGATTTTAAAACCTGTCTTTTGTTATCAAATGTAGCTTGGAATAAGTTTACAGCCAAATACACAAAATTCTGATCTTCCTTATTCAACTTAAGTTTTAAACAACATGCTACTTAAAAATATTTGTATTTACTGAAGCATGCCTTAACATTTAAAACTCCTAAAAGTATTTAATTCCTGCAACATTCTCATCCTTCACTGATTTCCATTTAGAGGGCGATGTGATATGGGAAAAATATCATCCATACTTCTAGAAAAAAGAAACAGTAATTACTGTTACTCAGGCAACAAATGCTCGAAAAAAGCTCAGATACATGTACTCTAAAATTCTAGGCTACTGATCAGTTATTCAGCCAACAGCTGTGTCACCAAAACAAGGTTCCCCTCTCACTTCTTCCACATCTTCCTCACTTCAACTTTCCCCTCCTACATCTTTAAAACAAATCTTGATTGAAAATTAGGAAAACTGACAAAAATTGTTATTGCCCTCTTCCTAAATTATCTTGACATTTCAGGAAGAAAATCAAAATTTATTTTCATTATGGTCTATCTACTTGTAAAATAAAAAAACTGTTTCTTGTTCTTCAGAGTCAGAAGGTCCATAGGATGTATCAGATTCTTAACCTGAACACCACAAATTATTACACATTTTCCAAGTACCCTGACAGCAAGATGAGTAGCTTTTACATGGCAAACAAATACTGCCTAGGCATACAACCTGCCTTGGGCTGGAAGCCTCAAGAGATTCATCACTTTCTCTAATGGCAGGAAGGGCAATTTACTGGTTTGAAGAGCTAGAGCTGTTCACCTTTCCATTTAGCTCTTCAGACAGTGTTTCTAGTTAGGTTTATCACTCTCTAAATGAGAGAAGAAAAATAAATTTAAAAAGGAAAGTAAAAGAACTGAGTACAACACACTTTCTTGTCAAGGCAGTCAAGATGTTCAGTCTCTTGTACTGTCAGGGTATGGTTAGTACTTAAGGTGCTTTCAAACTCCTTTCCTAAATCTCTACCACAGATGTTTTTCATCTCTTTTGCCAGCTCTCCTTTTTAGCACACAACCTGTCTTGGGCCAGTGCTCTAAGTCATTGCAACAGCTTCATCTGACTTATGCCTCTCCTAATCTCCTTCTTCCTCTTAAAACCTTGTCCTTGCCAGCACCTTGCTCAGCACTTCACTAACCTCTCTACCACCACTGCCTTCCTGGGGCCCTCTCTCCCACTTCTATCTTGCAAAGGCAGGAGAGATCCTGAGGAAACAAATAGTTCTTTATCAGTAGTCTTTGCCACTCCTCCTGTTTGCTCCTGGGCAACCTCTTCCAACCACAAAAATTCAGTTTATCCTCTCTACGTAAGGCCCTCACAGATTTACCTCCTACTCCCAGTCTCTCTCTCCCCCCTTATCCAAACTGGAAATTTCAACCCTTCTCTCTGACATTTCCTCAGAGTTATCCAGCTATTAGGTTAAGCTCTACACAGACGGACAAACCACTTATCTCCCCTCCCATACAGACTTTCCCAAGAGGCTCTTCTTAAATAGCCAGCACCCTGCCAGTGCCCCAGTCTGCAGGCTGATCATTATATTAACAAGAAGTTGTATGTCTAAATCCTGCAGAAAGAACATGCATATAACATACATAAAATGCAATCTTTTTTCTGATCTCCTAGACAAAGAAAATAATTATCCTGGTTTATAAAATGGTATCCTTTTATCCTGAAAGATCTTCCTCCTTTTCTCAGGCTTCAACCAAATGAATCCAACTTCAAGAATTTCTGAAAGGACATAAGCAATCGTCATCTCCTGCACATGTTGCTGGGCTATTTTAACTCTTCTATTGCTATATAATCCATGTAAACTGTCCCCCAAATGCTTTTCCCATAATTTTAGTAACTTTCTCAGTCTTCTCAGCCTTTTCTCTTGATCATTTTTTACTAGTGTTTTATCCTGCATCAGCAACTAAGCAATTTATTTCACAAAAATGACCCGACTAATCAATCTATTCAACATTGTTTAGACATTTATCTTTGGATGACATGAAGTCTGTATTAAAATTTTCTCAATAGGAATCCAGTAACTACTATTAAAAATGCAGATGGAAAAAAAAGCAGTTGCTCACACTCCACCCTTTCCATATTACATCACTTCCAGGAATTTTTTCACCACTAGTAATTATTGTGGCTCTTTCTATCCACCTGAAGGTTTTCAAAAGACCTTTTAAAGATGTAAAAACTAGGATCAGATACAGAATTTGAGCATTATTGTCATTAGTAACACCTCTATCATGCCAGGAGAAAAATGCTTATTTTATAAATCCCATCCTATCTTCCCTTCCTATAGCAGCACACTGATACCTTGAGTCCTGTATCCAGACTGATCCCTACACTTTTGCAGAGCTGCTGCTGTCCAGGATGCAGTCCCTGATGCTTCATGTCTGGAAAACTTTTCACCAAGAAACCTGAACAGCTACATCCTGTATATATACCTTTAGTTTTACTGATAAAAAAGAAATAAATCATTCTCTGTGGTTACTTACTTTTTTATTGCAATCTGGTAAACAGCATAATTGAATGCTTTTTTTTTTTAAGCCTCTGTCTTAGAAATGAAAAATGTTAAATGGCATCTTGCCTAGGCCCAGTCCTGGAACATTGTGATTCTCAGTTTATTTCCCACAGATACCTATCTACTTGATTATATTTTACAGCTGCCTGCTGCTCCATTCACCTGGCAGGCTTTTGCTGATGTGGCGTAATGGTTGCCCAACAAGAAAACTGTATTGTACAGAGCCACAAGATGACAGGCAGAAGAATTAAAAAACCTTTGTCAGCCTCAGCATAGTACCAGTGGCAGATGTGGAAAGAAAGGCTGTGGGATCTATTCTGTATTTGTGTGACAGCCCATGGGTGATCTGTTTTTTTGTGTCAGCCAAGAGTAGCCAGGAGGCACAAATGGCCATGAACTCATCTCTCTCCACTTCATCCTGTCAGAGCTTATGATGCAGCTCACAGCCTGGCAGCCACAGGGTCCAAGGACAAACGCTAAAGGGCACACAGGAAAAAGGATGAGGTTTGACAGGTTATATGCACAAGAACAAATTTCAGCTTTGGATTCTCACTTTACTCACAGTGGTGACAACTTGTGATTATGCAAAACATATCCTCAGCAGCCTCCTTAGCTTTGTCGGGAGACAGCATTTCATACAGTCCTACATACAGTCAGCCCTAGTCACAGGGGGAAGAGAGTGAAAGATGAGATCCCTCAGCAGCACCAGCTCCCACAGCATCCAGGGACACAACACACTTTTCAACAGGAAATTCTGTTGTGCAAGAACAGGCCACAAATAAATTGAAACCCCGTGCCAAGGAGACACAGAGCTACATCCTGGAAACTTAAGCAAAATTTAAGTGTACAGCTTAGAGCAGAGAGAAGCCTTTATGAACTCTGGGTAAAGCTCCCTGCTGCACAGTGCCAGCTTAAGTATACTGTTGCTCAAGCCAGGAAATGAAATTCACATGGATTCTCTGAAGCAGAGTAGGAAGCTACCCACCTGCCACAGTCCTTCCCCTCCTTCCCTCTGGTTTACATATCCCACACCATTTTCTCTTGACAAGAGATATTCAGGTTACCACAGCTCAACAGCTATTTGACTGGCTCGTTCCCAACAGTGAGGTGCTTTTCATCAGATCACATGTGAGATCTTTAAAAGGCTTTTTACAGAAAGCAGCTACATGATTTCATGAAAACAGAAAAGCTCAAAGCACCGTGATAAAAGGCATTTTAATAGATCCATTGATACTAATACAGGAGATACTGTGTGCTGAAAACAGGGATATTTAAGACATTTCTAGCATGATAGGCCAGAAGATTTAATTGCTAGCTTTGCTTTGAACTTGACAGCTATTACTACTCTACTAACTCTTGGATGCACTTCTAAAGAAGCTTTGTCATTTTAAATTTTTAAGAGAAATGGTTGGATTTAACTATCAGGTTTATTATAATATATGTAATAGAAAAGCAGAACTGAGTCTTTGTGAGAAGACAATTCCCCACCACATACACACCTGCTTATTAAAAAGCTGGAATGCGAAATGTCTTCCCTGTAGTTATTCTTCCCACCAATGAAGAACAAACAATCAAAACTTATGGTTAAAATAATGAAATCACAATTACATATTCATTTTACCAGATAAGCTTTTCTAAGCCTTCCAGAAATGCAGTAACGTTGACTAAATATTGTATGTTTTCCTATAAAAAGGTAGATGTAGGCATATCACACAATTAAAAAAAATATATATAACTTTTTGGGAAAAAAATGCTTTTTCCACATGGCCAGTCTAATTTCCGAGGGAAAAATATTAAAATAATTTGACCATAATTGGGATCTGAGTGATGTGTAAAAAAATTTTAAATTTTGCAACTTTCTCATAACTGTATGAGAACATAAACCCATTTTTAATTCCCGCATTAGCAAATATTTTTAAAGTTATTGTTCACTTACAAGTACTAGAGAAATTAAAATAAAGACGGGTCTAAGGTTCAGTCTGACCTCGAAATCAACACAGACTTTACCTGACCTAATTTTCTCAGTCAATCACAAATGGACCAATGAAGTTGCCTGTAATCTCAGATACCTTGAAACACACAAGGTATTTGAAAGAAAAAAAAGGAAATACTCTTTCATTTTGAAGACCATAGATTCACATTCCTTCTCTCCTGAAACTTGACCACACAGGAGGTGTACTAGGTGAAGAGGAACACACCAGGCAACTCCTTTCAGGCTACAGCACGGCCCCACAACACAGGAAGAGGCACAGATGTGAACTGAGGTACAACTGCATTTTGCACAGGCTAAGCAAGATGGACTAACTTGGCAATGGCTCCACCACCGCAACTGGCAGTGAGCTGCACAGCCAAAATAAAGACAAAACAGGAGGCAAGAAGAAATTGATATAATGGCATTATCCCAAAGCATATACTCCCTGTAACTCTGGAACGTTTGGGGACAGTCTCCCTATGTCTGTTGGATGAGAGCTGTCTCAAGGTGACTGTCAGTACTCTTCCATATCTTGTGCCATATCAGACATTTCCCAAAAAGCACTCTACTAGTTAAGAGAGGACTATGCTTCTTGGATGGAAAAGGGAATTACATACGCAAATTATCTTCAGTTTTCTGCCTCAAAGCTAAGTCTGGAGTCTCAAAACTAAGTCAACATACCAACACCCCTGTCCTAACACACACAGGAAAACACACACAGGGACAGCATACAAAAAGAGGGAAAAGATCCAAACAGGAAAAATCATGAGGGAAAATATGGCTCCACATACAGAGCACACAGCCCCTTCCCTGTGTGCTCATTTATGAATTTATGACAAGGCATGCAACCCTGAATTCAAAATACCACAGTAGCCAAAGGCCTCTTAACCTGGCTGCCTTCATGGCTAAAACCAGACAACCTTCTGAGAGGATTCTGGAATAACTCACATCTTTCCCATCATACAGCACTGCTTATTCATTGGCCTTCAAGCCTTCACTCATCAAGCCTTCACACATTAAGAGTTCATACAGCTCAAGCTGTACCATCAGATGTCCAACATTTGGTCATTTTGGGATAGACTGCCCCAAAGCCACTCTTTGCATCTGCATACTTTGCATTTGTGGTATTTTCCCACAATAGATGATATCTACAAAAGTATACTGCATTGAGAAAAAAACCCACTGTATTTACATTATTGTTTTCTGAGGAATTCATATATTTTTTTCTTTGACAGTTTCATTATACTCCTTAACTGTTAACATCCAAAGAAAACGTCAACATTCAAACCCAGCAAATATTTTTGGAAATAATTTATGCAAAGTATCCCTATTTCAAAATATCCTCATTTCCTTATTTCCATGTACTGAATGGCTGCTGAATAGGAAGAATTTGGAGGGGAAGAAACTGGAGAAGGCTTTTTGTATTATTATTATGAAAAGTAACTTGTTTTAAAGAAATATGAAAACAGTACATTCAGGAAAAAAGCTCTCCGAGGGAATCTAAATGAGGGAATCTTTTCTGATCCCTGCAGACCTTCCATCGCTGTAGGTATGTAATAGTTTTAAATATCAGGAGCCACCTCAATTAAAGAGAAAGTTTGGACTCCCTAAGAACATAATGATGCAAATCACAGAAGGTTCTGTTACAAAGCCCTTTTGAGCATTCAATAAATGCATTAAAACATGATGTGCTTTATCTGATGCACATATTCAAAAATTAAGTGTCTGTATAAAATAGAAACACGAGTCTTCAAAATTATTTTTTATTTTCTTGTTACAGCATTTACTGTTTCCTGGTAGTGGAGTTCTACATATTTTCACTAAATTAAAAAAAATCAAAGCCCGAAGAATGCCTGGGAACAATCTTGTTGAGTAACCTCTGATTTCTCCCAAAACAAAGACTTTAGCTAATATGAAATACCTAAACTCAGGTCTACAGCTGCCACAAAGAACATTTCCTACACATTTCTAGGAGGACCTATTTGCTGATGGACAGATATTAACCTTCAGCAGCCTTTCAGCAATTTCCAAGAGCTTTGACACATACTGTCTAATACTGACACATACTGCTTGTTTTAAGCTTCCTTGACTGTAAAGACTTTTTTTTAAGAGATTTCCTCTCTTTCCTGTAAAGCTCCAGATACTGCGAATTCTTCACAACCAGTAGGGCTGAATAAGTCCCAAGTTAAGGCAATCACATGGAAATTCCCTTGGTATTGAGAAAACAAATAGATTTTGACATTACTTGAGGTGATTTTAATAAGACATCCTTATGTTCACATATTGTTTTACCCTGGAACTCTCCAGGTTATAGTCTTAGTAACATCCTGTCCAGCACAGCACAAAAACTGTTTTGTTTTGCAGGGTTTGTTGTGGGCTTTTTTTTTCCCCTCAAAAAGTAGCACCATCTTTGCCCTTGCACAGTTCAAGATAGAATTGTTTGGTAACACAGTGAAAATACACTGTCATTTTAATGAAAAGGACAGGCTCAGTCTCATGGGGTAAGAAATGAAGCTGTACAAGAAAAGATACCAAGGCAAAAGGGAGAAAGCAGAGATCCTCACTGCCCTTGCAGCAATCCCTTCTGAAGCTGCCACTGACAGCAGTGTTGCCAGCCAGCAAAATGGTACATCACTATTCTTAGCACAATGAAGGGGCACGATGGTTTGACTCTTCCTTATATTGGCAGCTGTGGTGAATCATCCCATCCAAAAGCAACTATTCCTATTAATAAAATTGCAAGGACATGTCTGTGTTGGTTCAATGCAGTATAATATTGACCAATATAGTAGAATCAGGCAGAACAGGAAACAAAATCAAACCAAAGAAACCCCCAAGAAACCCATGCAGACCTTTCAGAGAAGACAGAGCAAAACAGTAAACCTTCCAAAAAAAACCACATTCATCTGTAACTGTAAGAAAGCTTCACAACAGTAGTCTAAATTGAAAAGAACACAGTCAGACATTTTATTTCATTCAAATCTGTGAAGTTCACCTTTCTAAGAAGCTAGTAGAAATGTGAAGTGACTGATGTAAATATTTAGCACTAACTGACAGTTTGCTAAAAAGATAGCACATTCTTTGGATTTATGAGTTGTCTATTAATTTGTCATACCTTGATTTTTGACTACGTAACATGAACTGAAATTAGAACTACCCTGTTGCTCCCTCTGAAGTGATATTTTTAAGACAATGACAAGCTAGAATAAAAGAAAACAGCACACAGAGAAATGGCTTATCACACTCCTAGCAACTCTACAGATGTAAAGGGGTTAAGACAGTAAAACCACTAAGAACTATTATGTTTCACCCTCAATAAAAGCCAGTGGTAAAACCTTTAAGAATGGATTTTCAGACAAATCCATGCAAAGTAAATGGCCAATGCTGCTGCTCCAGTGGGACATCACATCATGCAAGAAAGGAGAGAGATGACATGATGTTACATATTCTGAACACCACCACAGCTGATGCCCAGTGACAGCAACAGTTTGATGGAGCCAAGCTGCCTGCTTCAACAAGCAGCAGAGGTGAAAAACTACAGTGGAGGGAAGGATGAACTCACACTGCAAAGAATGGCTCCCTCAGAGCCACAAGGATCCAAAATACAGGGCAGAACCAAACACACAGAGCAGAGCCACCAACAGCATGGAGCAGTGCCAGGGTCAGCAGCACTGCTTTGAGCAAGCTTCACACAGCACCAATTCTTCCAGTACAACCTTCCCCAAGGCCAGCGACTGTCACATCACACTGTAAAGAGAAACAAACAAGCTTGTAGTCTTGAGACAAACTTACATCCTGCAGGTGAGTGTGAATGGATGAGCATCCATATACTCTGAAGTTTTTAAGTGCTTACCATCAGAACTACAGGTAATATATACTACACCCTCACAAAGCAGCTGGCTTCAGCTCCTGTAGCAACTACAAGGTTCACCACCATGTTGTGCTTAACCTGCATCATTTTCACTTCTCAGTGATTAACAGGAAGAGAGGACTGCTCCATTTTACCTGAGGCATAAAGCTTATGTCAGCTCAGTGTTTGGAGCAAGCCAGTGTCCAGCTGGCTCCAAGTGTGGTCCTAAAGATCAATGAGACCAAACAACAAGCTGGAATAATCAAACAGCCCATTTGAGCTGGCACATGTATCCTACAGTTGTGACTGAGGTTATCCTACCTCTCGCAGCTTTCCAGCGACAGTGAGACCTAATGAATACTGTCACATCTTTGCTAGAAAGCTAGACACACACACACACACAACTAAAACAGTAATTGACACCAGCAAAACCTGGTGATTTAAAGTAGAGAGAAATCACCAAAAACCTTTCAAAAGACAAGTTGTCAATAAATATCAAAAGTACAAAAAAAAACCCCAAAAAACTGGAAGCTCTAATAAAAGCTAGGGCTTGGTTTGGTTGGTTTTATTTAAATATGGGCTGCCTTTCCACAAATCTAACATACCTTATACTCCTTCAACATGTATCTTTTGGTCAGCACTTTTTCCACAGAAGTAAGAATAGACAGTACACATCAAAGGTAAAAGTAATGCATAATTAATCTAAGAAAGTAGGTGTAGGTGTCTTCTCCTCTAGGCTCAACTGCATGACAGGAAATACATTATTCATGAAGGAAGATGATGGTACAACATTAATCAAGTCAGCATGACAAGACAAACAAAGACCACAAGATGTATTCAACAGATAGCAGCATGCAAAAGTGATCAGCTAACTGAAAGGTTCACACAGAGTCTGTTTACAGAAAACAAACACTGAGGAGAAATACAGAAATAAGACTGAACTGTTTCAGTTTGCATCCTATTAAGTCTTGTTCCATTTGGGGAACAATCTTTATATGATAAAACTACAAAGAAAGTTTCTGGGTGTCTAAAGAGTTGCTATTACAAAGTTAAATTAATAAAAGAATTAAAATAATTATTTTAACAAACAGGAATTCACATAAGCAGGGCAGGTATGAAGAACAATAATAAAATATTTTTTAAAAACAGTGAATCTTTCCTTTCTCATGCTCTTTTTGCCATATTATTAAGCTACTTGGGGCTAAAGACTAAACAGTTGCTCTTCATATTCAAAACCATTGCAAAAATATTCAGAAATCAAAGAACAGTATAATTTGAAACAGTGTCAAAAAATAGGAACAAAATATAAGTTGATTTGTAAGCAACTGGGCCAGTAAAACCCAGTTTCCTAGGAATGTGTGTCAAAGTTGCAGGAGGAGTTCAGAATTCACTTTGTCCTTCAGCAGGGATCTTTCCATCTGCTGAGGCTACCTACCGCCAGAAAAAATGTAGGTTTATTGGACATAAGCTACCACCCTCTCACAAATGCAATTGGAATCACTCAAAAGGTTTAGAAATTAAGAGCAACTATGAATGTCAGACATTCACAGAGAGTTGCATGCAATCTCTATTTTCTCAGAAAAGCAGGCTAAAAAAATATATACACTGATTCCCCATAGCTTGGTCTTGAAGTGTCTGTTACGAGACTGCACTGGAGACATGAGCCTGACCACACAAGTCACAGAGCACTGCTCTCATTCTGTCTGGATGGATCCATTTCTTAAAATGGGAATAAAGAGATGAAGGGAAAACTGTAGGAATAGAAGGAAACCCAGACTTAAAAACCATTCATTTTCCTCCTAAAAGGACAAACAGTCTGAAGCATCAGGCCCAGAAAAATACAATTGCTTTACAGAATGCAGCAAGACCCCTCCTGTCACTTGTCAGAGAGGGGTCATTTGGGCAAGGAACAGACTCTGCTCACCCTTATCACCACAGCCATCCTGTATGGTCACTGCAGAGAGGCAGTCCTGACTGAAAACATTGGGTGAGGGGACAGGAGGCAATCACTTTCTGATGCTTCTGTCAGACCTGCCCCCATCACAGAAACTAAAAGAGGTATATTTATATACATACATTGCGTAAAATGTTCTATATAGCATATGCTTTACATACATACACATAAAAAAGTATATATAGAAGGAAGTTAATATCTCTGAGATTATAAAATCCACACACAGATCCTCATCAGTGATCAAACATGAAGAAAATCAACTGCTGAACAGCAATAGAAATAATAAGTATAGGAAGAAGCTGATAATGTACCTGATTAGCAAGGGCTAATGATGGATTTTTGCCTTAATATATTTTCCTAATTCATTTTCATATTCCTTGTATCTCATATTCCTGGCTAAATATAAGAGTTGTCTGCAAGGACTGGATGTGTAGAACAGTATACAATTCTTATGCTATGTATGATCTATTTAGTAGAGAGTAGAATTGAGACAAAGGCTGGTCAGCTGAAACTGCCTCCAAGAACCATAGTGACAGCTTTCATAGCTTGTAGTTCAAAATAGAGTTTTATGGTTAGATGAAATAACCCAAATACTCCAGAAACAGAACAGCCTGTAAAATTTCCAAGTGAAATTCAAGAATAACGACTCCAAAACTATGGAATCTGGCTGTTCACAAGCAAAGCAGTGATCAGTGCAAATAAAGGTGAACATTTGTGTGTAATGAAAACAATTACACCTGAACCTGGTAAGTCAGAACTTAATTTTCCAGGCAACCTGCAAGACCTCTCCACATTCTAAAGTATTTCATATGATCCATTTGACATCATGAAGAAGAAAAAGTTCATATTTATAAGGCTTAGTGCATTTTTTCAATCACAAGTCATCTGCATTCAATATAAACAGGATGAAGTTGTTTTGAACTGTCAGAGAATAACAGCAAGGTGTTTCAATGCAACAAGCTACCACTCACTTGATATTCTATGAATGAAAAGGTGAAAATGTTGCTGTAGTAACAGTCATGCCAAGACTAGAACTAGTCTGACAAGATATTCTGTCTTCACAGTAAATAAAAAGTTACCAGACATACTGATTCACTTTCTCTGTTCCTCTTTTTCTTCAGCCTTTTAGAAAAGACACTTAATGGTATTACCACTATAAGTGGCACCATCAGCAAACAACCAAGCTATTTGAAAATCCATTTTATACTATCTTTGCCGGCTCCAGAATTTGCTGACTGCATCTGGAGAAAAATTGTAAGCATTTCTGATCCCAGTTGATTAGGAAATACAAAAAACATATCACTTTGCAGCAAGTAGCCAGAAGAGCAAGTCTATTTTCAACAGCTCCTTCCTCCCAGCCATCAGAAGTGAAAAACAGACATTATCATTATGATCTTTTTGTCAGATCTCTTTCAAAATGAATTTTATGAACTTGTTTCTGCAAAGCAATACAGAAAAGGATCTTGTCTTATAAAAAGAACAGCTGACCACAGCCTAAGTTAGACACAGCAGAATCACTACGCCACTCCAAATGAGCAGTGGGTTAGTTTGTAATTGTTTTCCATTTCCTTTTTGTAACTCAAGATGCAAAAAGGAACACAATGAAAAGTGAGTCTTCTAATCAATCTACAGACTACTAACTCAATTGCATAACTATTGATACTAATCCACAGGAAATATGGCAAGTGTAACAGGTTCCAGTTCCCCTGCTGCATCAGGTCTCTAAGAGAAAAATGGTCTGTGCTCGCTGACCAGGCTGCAGGATGAGCTGAGCCATTATTTTTCCCCGAATCAGCACTGGAGGGCAAATACAAGTTTTCTGCCAGCCTATGAGAGCATTCTTGTAAATACAGCAGATACACTGAAGCCATTCATACCCACTCTATGACACTGCAGCCAAAACTCACGTTTATGACAGCAGCTTTGTCCTTTGGCTTAACTGAAAGAAAAGCTGTCAGAAGTTATAAAAAATTCCACATGAAATCTGACAAATACTTGGAATATAGTATTGGGAAAAAAAAAAAAAAAACAACCCACACTTAAAACCAAATAACTTAAGCAACTATATTGTCTTTTTTCCCCTACAAATGATTGCTTTAAAATACTGAATCAGGGAAAAAAAAACAACAAAAAAAAAAAAAAAAACCCAAACCCAAAAAAACAGTCCATAAGTGTTACTTCTGATAGTGTAAATGTGTAACTTTTCAAACTGCTTCAAGGGCAAAAATCTACAATAACTGCAGACAACAAACACCTGATTTGATCTAGCAGAACCTAGGCTATGAATCATGGTGATTTAGATATGAGGGGAAAACAACCCTGTTTTACATAAAGATGGCTTATTGAAAGTAGTTCTATCAAATTGAAATACCTACCATTGTAGTATTATTTCAATCACAAATGGTTTTCCCCCTCATAATACACAGACTGCACAAGAGGATAATGATAATGAGACATGATGGCCAGGGAAAGGGGGAGAGTAAAAAAATAAAACTTTATCCCAGGGGGCAAGGATGACTGTGGGGAAAATCCTGTCTTTTTCCAGACACTCCTAAACAAAAGGAACTATTTTTCCCTCCTACCACTACCCTTCTCACTTGATCTTGCTTCTCTTGGATATTTAACAAACTTCCTGTCAGGACACCTAGATACTTCACTGCCAGGAAAAAATAAACTAAGTTTTTCCACACTGTAAAGTCCCATTAAAGTAGAGAGTAAGCATTTTCATTAAAAGGCACAGATGTCCCCCTCACTGTACTACAACCTCACACACTCTTTTATCCCTCCAACTACACCTTCACTAGCCTCTGATGCCTGTGAGAGAAGCACACACAAGAAGACAGGCCAACCGCCAGAAGTTTAAACTACTGATGTAATCTCTCCAGTAGCACTCTGCCCAAGAACATGTAACTTCAGTTTAGCCACTCCTGGGCCAGCACTGATAAGCTAATGTGAAATGAAGCAATCCATTTCCCAATGTAAACAGCTGTTTGGCTACACGGGGACCAGTATAAACAAATGGATCTATTTATAAATCATCATTTATGCTTGTTGTAGAACAGGAATATTATGTTCCAGGGCAGAAGTGACAGTATTTCCAAGAATACAGCAAAAATTCAAAGAGCTGCTATCTTCTTCCATCAGCCTGCCTGCTGACACCCCCTGTTCCAGTTCTGTAGAAGCAATACACACATGATGCAGGGCCTGATCTGTTTAGGAACAAGATACCCTTGATCCAGCGGGTGGGGAGACAACCTCATTGTCGTACCTATGGGTTCTTCCAACCAATACAGCTCAAAGAAAAGTCAACGGTAACATCAGCTCAGGGAAGGAAAACCCGAGCCTTACTCCTACTTCTTCCACCTCTGCAACCCAAACGATGCGGTTTGTCCCCAGGCTGCACACTCCGCTCGTACCGAGAGCACGGCTGGGGGCGGCACTCCACGGACCCCTACGCTCATTATTTCCCCCCGCGCGAAGAATGGCTACTGCACTCCAGGGCACTGGGCTCCTTCCAGACGTTCGCGCTCCTTTATGGGAACGCCAAGACAGAGCACACGCGGGGCTGAGCCGCCGCTGTCATTACGCCCCCGCCGCGGCGCTCCGCCGGCAGCCCGCGCCCCGCAGCCGGGCACCGCTCCCGACACGGCCACAGCCCCTCGCGGAAAGGCTCGAGGGTCCCCGCGCCGCCTCCCGCTGCCGCAGCGCCCCGGAGGCGCCCCCGCCCTGCCCCGGGCGCCTTACCGTGCCCGTGCCGCTGCAGCCTGCCGGCGCGGGCGGCCCGCGGCGCTGTCCCGCGCTATCCCGCGGAGCCGCGGCAAGACGCCGCCGCCCCAACCATGGTCTCCACCCCCCGCGGAGCCGGAGTGTGGGCGGCGGGCGCCGCTCCCGGTCTTTTCTCCGCCGGGGGAGGAGGAGGGTGGGGTGAGGGCGGGCGGGGGCGGGCGCGCCCGGTGGCGGGCGGGCGCCATTAACGGCCGCGCTCGCGCCGCCGCCCACTTTGAAGCGGCCGCGCCGCGCCAGGCACAGCGGCGCCCCCTGGCGGCGGCGGGAGGCGCCTCCCGGCCGCGGCTCGGGGATCCCGGGATTTTCCGCTTGGCAGCGCCGCCGGCCTGGGCGTGCCGAGCCGAGCCGCGCCGCCGGTTGTACCGTGAGGCTTTCATCTGCTTGAAGCGATAGCACCTCGGGCTGCCTGAGCGTGATGGGCCGGGCTCAGCAGATCCGCCAGCGGCAGAGAGAACAACGGGGCTGGTTGTGCCGAGGAGGCGGGGGGCTTGTCGTGCCTGCCAGGGGAGGAAGGGGAAGGCACGGGAACCATGACAGGCATGGCTGTTCTGCGGGAGCTGTCCGAGCTTCCCTGGTGTCGGTGTCAGTGCGGAGCCAGGGCCGGTGCTCCTGCGGCACGGCAGGAGCCGCACGGAGCGGGGAGGCGAACGGGAGATGCCTGGCGGATCCATCGGGCACAGCCCAGCCCCGCTGCGGGGCACACACAGCCGGGCAGCCGCCCCGGAGTGACACACACAGCCCGGGCACGGGGCACACACAGCCCGGCAACCGCCCCGGAGTGACACACACAGCCCGGCAGCCACCCCGGAGTGACACACACAGCCCGGGCACGGGGCACACACAGCCCCGCAGCCACCCCGGAGTGACACACACAGCCCGGGCCCGGGGCACACACAGCCCCGCAGCCACCCCGGAGTGACACACACAGCCCGGGGCACACACAGCCCGGCAGCCGCCCCGGAGCGACACACACAGCCTGTCGCTGCGGCACTGCTGCTGGGCGCCCTCACACCACCGCAGTGTGCGGGGAGATGGCAGAGGGGAGGTAAAAAGCTAAGTATCCTCTCACACACAGCCAAATGCTGTGAAAAGCTCAATTTGAGGTTGTCTAGTACAAGAGTTTACCGAGTCTGAAGATGGAAGATGAGCCTGAGAAGCTGCTTGTCTTCAGTCTTCTAAATAGACTGGCTTTTCTCTCTTATTTACCATAACAGAAGATAATCTTATTTTTGTCCTCGGATATTTATGGATAGCTGTGCCTTTCCTGTCGGCTGTCATCTGAATAGCACAAGGTATTTGAACTGTCTTCTCCCAGCACAGACCAGTCCACTCAGGCTTGTAACAAGTGCCTTTCATCGCGAGGAGAATCACCACCATTGTTCTCCGTTCGGCCTCGATGCTGCCCTTGGCACCGTGCAAGCAGCCCCCATGCTAAATACAGACTAAATGCATCCAGAATTACAGATCTCTTGTGAATGCAGCCACACGTTCTGCTAGTATGGCTTGTATTACAGAAAAAAAAAAAATACAGACAAACGTAGGAAAATAGAAACATTTATTGAAAGGTGCAACACACTCATGAAAAACTTAGCAGTAATTATTGAACACTATTAGTCCAAAATTGATAATTTGTAACATTCAAATATATCAGGTCCTTCACGCTGAATAAGAGGGCATGCTAAAGTGCATCTTATGTGACAATTTTACTTGCTACCAAGGTATAGTCACAATTTTATCATAAGTCATCCTCCCAAACACTCATTCTTTACTTTTTTTTACAAATAGAAACAATTGTATGTTAGTAGAATGCAGTGTCAGCTCCTTCTCAATTCAGCATCTTTAGCAAGTGCTTAGCTGCAATACTATGATATTATACACAGATACAATTAAGCATATCTGTGCATAAGACATAAATTTAATTCTGACTTTTCATCATCACAACATAGCTGTAATCACTAAGCCTGGGAGTAACCCTGTTGAACTCCATTTTATTTTTCTAGTCCCATACTGTGTAATGAAAGCCTAAAGTCCACTTTTGGTCCAATAGGAACTGTGTTTATAAATTTTTTTTTAAATAAACTAGATTCACCAACTGTAGCCAAATTTTTGTTGGTTTACACAACAATAAATTTGGCATATAAAAATGCCAATAGCTTTTCATTAACTGAAATCACTCTCAAACTGTAATGTGAGTTGCACAATGTACACAACTCATATTTCCAATGTACATAACTGATATTTCCTTTGAAAAGGAGTTTCACACAGAGCAGAAACCTTTTACTAATTATGTATGGTAACAAGAGGTGATATGAAATCCTTAACTTTTTAAGAAGGTAAGAACACAGAACCTTTTAACAAAAGCCCTCTTAAATGTCTGTGCATTATTTACTGGATTTTTACGTTTTCAGCTCCTTCTTGTTTCTCTTGCAGTTTCCTCTGTAGGCACAGAGGAAGCAAAAGAATAGCCATTTACAGGGTAAAATGCAAAGCAAAGAATGGCAGGATTTCTGGATCTGAACAGGAGTTTGTGTACCTCATATCTGTGTGCTGTGCCACAGCTGGCATTTTCTGCAGAAACTGCAGGGTTGTAGATTTTTTGGTACATTGAAGCACTAAATCATTCCCCATGCTGGGACTGAGATAGCAGCAAAGGAAAATGCTTATTTTCTACCAGTGTGGTGTAGGTACTGAGGAAGAGACTAGATTTAATATTTGAGCGGGGGAAGTCAAACCCCAGTTACATAAATTTGCATAGCCCATAGAGCCAGGGAGAACTCCAGCCAAGGTCAGTGAAATAGCTGCCAAAAGACTGTGGGGTTACAGTGTGTGGGCCACATTTTAAATGTCACTTACTGTTATTACATGAAAAAAATATACTGAAATGTCAGTGTCTAGGAAGTGTTGTGATTGCAAAATGCAAAATACAAGGGGACAGAAGAGCACCAGTGAATATATTTACTGTTATGATAGTAAAAATAGAAACTGAAGTAATTATAAATGGAAAAAAATTCACAGAATATTCAGAGGAGTACTTTCCTTTATGCAGAAGTAACAGCTCCTACTTAAACATTTTTCCCCTTCAACTTTGAAGATGCATTAGGGGAATGCAAAACATGTCTTTCAAAAACTTCTTTAAAAAATCAACTAGCATTTCCAAAAATTGGAAGAAGGTGTCATTTTCTCTATGTGATACATTTAATGCCTGCTGGCTCCCAACTGCTGTAAATATTTAAATGTGTGAGACAGTCCAGACATTGAGTTCAGTGGACAGGATGAATGAGTAGTGCCATCTCACTTCTGCTCTGTGCAGTGCCTATCCCTGTGCCCTTCAGACAGAGGTAGGATGGAACTAGTTAAATTTGAAAACCTGCAATTATAAAGCCATAAAAATTGCCAGAAAAAGCAAGAATGAGGGCAGTATATTAGGGATTTTTCCGGTGTTAGGGATTTTTTTTTATTTTTTGTATTTTATATTGATGCTACCTGCTCTTAAAATCAAAGGCAGATCTCACAAAACCAAATTAGTTTCATTTAATGTCTGCAGGTTTATAACCAGCAAGCCAATTAGTTACTGAGACAAGCAACCTTTAAAACAAGGTTGCTTGATATATGAACCTTGTTGTTTGTAGTTCCATGACTTAGCAAAATAAAAAGCTAGTATGCAACAGAAGATATATGTTAGGTTGTTCTACATGGTATTAAATATTTTGAGAAGGAATCTTCATCAGAACTGTATGCTTAAAGTTTGAAAATGGTTTAAAATAATAAATCAATATTTGCAGATGAAAGGAAAATAAAATGAATAAAACTAATAAAATGAAAACAATGTTTCATTGTAAATATTTGTTGTAACTAAAGACATTGCCAATGTGAAATATGATGTTTATTATTAGGTAAAATGTACCTCTAGGTTTTAGGATGGACAAATACAATATTTTCTTCATGACTAAAAATATGTTTTCACAGAAAATTACATCCCCCAACATTTCTGCAAATACCATGTATGTATGCAGAGGAGAGGAAGAAGATGCTGGTACAATTAAGTATTAAAAAATAAAAACTGCCAATTTTTTCCTTTTAAATACATGATTACTTAATGATTCCTAGATTCTAACCTTCTATTATCCCTGAAAAAAGCAGAAGGTGCTTCCAGAGTCCTGCCAGCTGGCCCTCCAGTGATCTACCCTGGAACTGCAATCCATCTTGCCCTGAGAAACAGGAAGAATGTATTCCTTGATAAGAATTTTGACTTATCTGTCATTACAGTTATTTAGAACAAATTGGAGTTTGGGGTGTTTTTTGGTTTGTTATCTGATATGTACATTTATGCACACTTATGTAGTATTTTATAAAACCAGTTTGTCTTTAAGTCCTTGGTGCAATTGACTAGAAAGTTTATTTCAGAGTGTATTTACTTCATGTGAAAGTTCTGAAAGTATTTGATCATGCTCAAGATAATAACAGACAATGTAATCTGCATTCAAAAAGCATGTAACATATTTACATCTAGAGTTACACTGAACATCAGTTTGTGTAAAATACCAAGTGTAGTTAAAAGTATCAGATACAAGTATACACTCACCTATAAAGATACACCTATTTTTACAGAGTGCACTGCCCTAACTCTATATATCGAGTCACCAGTCCAGTTTCATATCTGCTTTACTCCACACATACTTTCCTCCTCTTTTTAGGAACATCTTCTCATCAAATCCACTAAATTTTATAGCTGCTTCTACACCAACATCCAGGATAGACTTGGAAGGTTCTTTCCGTCCATTTCTACAGTTTAGAAAACGCATCTGGAACGTGATATAGATAAGATGATAAGATGTTAGAAATTCAATTTGCAAAATCTTAATTTTTCTACAGACTTAAGCAAGTTGCACTGCAAAGTTCCACCAAAGCCTATGTAAGTGTACGAAGAGGTTCACTCTAGTCCTTTGAAGGCTCAGAAACTCATGGTGACATATCTTAGCAGGAACAAAGCAATACCATAATTCTTGAAGACTAAACGTTGTCACTTCAGTTACATGTAAACTAAGTGGGCACTCTGAAACTTAACTTTCAGGGCAAGTTCTGTATTTTTATATTAAAGAAAAAAAGCAAAGATGTCCTGCAAATCTAGACATCTACACCTTAAGATTTGTGGTGCATGCAGACTGATGGCAACGCCTCCTTAGGTCGTACTGTATTGCAGTTCACAACATGTCTGATGGGCATAAATCACATCTTTTCGTTGTACTACATGGCCAAATTGTTTTATAGGATGCAGAGTAAATTAATGGTTATCACTGTTGTATACATACATATATATTAGCATACAAATACCATGTATCAAAAAAAGACTTACATATTCATCCAGAATGAGGTATGAATCTCTCATCTGTAATAGATCAAAAGAAAAAACTAAATTAATGTACAAATCAACATTCTATTCTACTGAAAAAGGAGGGAAAAAGCAAACAACTTTTCATTCAAGGTCTGATACAAATCTTTGAAACAGCTGCTGTATCACCACTATTTCAGTGAGCTTGGATAAAATTTATAGAAATAAATGACAGAATTATTAGAAAAACTTTATGTATGAATAATAGGACCTCTCCAGTGTCTAAGTGAAACATGAGTACCCAACTGGACAAAGATGTTTTCAATAATATCCAAGTTTTCTATTAATCTCTACACCAGAAGAACTTAAGAGTTTTGCATGCTGGAATGATTATGCCATTTTCCAAACAACTGACATGACCATTTTAACTGGGATGTTTAATTATAACCCCACCAAACAAAGGTGTTCTGCAATCTCAAAGGTAAAAGAGCTCACAGGTCTCCGCAAAGAAATATTTCAGCCAACAGCTGAAATAAGACAGGTTTTCTTAGTTACGTGGTCATCTCCTAAATCCTCCTTAAAATTCTCTGGATAGCTGGAGCTTGCTGCTGTGTATAACAGGAAATCTGATCAATTTGGTGTTCATCTTTCACACAGATTTACCAGAAATCAGAAACAGTCTAACAGTCTTCTGGAACCAAACCTACCATGGGAAGCCTTTTTTGTAGGACTTCTTTTATAAAAAAAAAAAAAAAAAAAAAATTTCTCATCTTCTTAACCCATTTTCTGATGAGTGCTCCCTCTCACCAAATGCCTTAAATGATAACTTGGTTCAACTTGCTATTTCTTCACTTAGTTCATAAGCTTTCCTAAAAGTGAATCTTCTAACTCTCCTCATCCCATGTTAAGGGTCTGTAGGCATTTACAAAGTGGCCTGAGCTCCACCCTTAGGCACCAAAGTCCTTCAGTGTGGTCACTGTAAGCTGGATGGCAGCTGATCAAGTTAACTGGTAGGCTCTGCAGGAGCACAAGGAGTCTTCTCCTGAATAAAGAGCCTGAGTGTTCAATCCAAAGGAGTTCAGACAGAAAATGTTCAAAATGCCACTCTGTTGTGAGAGGGGTTACCCAAAAGTACTATTAGTTTGGTACTGCTCCTCAGTTCCCAATATAATGCTGGTTGGGATGCTGTCTTATTCATGTAGGTTGATGACACTGGCATAATGTCAATCTCTACTAGGAAACTATACTTAGACTATTGTGCTTACATTAACTCTGAAATTTTCAGGACCTTGTGCCCAACTCAGGAAGAGTACTCCCACTGGTGTCCACAGGAATAGGAACAATGGGTTTTTCCTCTTCCGCTAATAACTTTGTTGTCAATGAAAAGCCTTAAAGAAAATAAAAAGTCTTGGCTTCTACCAAAAAAAAAAAAACCAGTTGCTGATAAAGTTGTACTGCACTTCTTCTAAGCCACTTTTAATAGGGAAAGTATTAATTGCCATGAAAGTTTCTGTTCCTTTCAAATATTCTAGCATTATTTAAAAAGTTACAAAGGGACAATTTAATTTTTTACCTTCTGATTAGATTCAGGTACCAAGCAGGAGACATCTTTGTGACGATCCAGGAATCGATCAAAGTCTTCATCACTGATAACAAACTTTTCTGCTTCTCTTAGAGCATCCTCACCACTGTTCTCCCCTTCAATAAGCAGGCACTGAAATACCTGAACAGAGAAAGCACCTGGTTAAGGCGTTATGTTTTCACTTGCCTTGAGGATAAGATACTTCAGTCTCAGTAACAATGTCTTTAATCTTTCTGTCAGTAGAGCCAAAATGACACAACTTGTGATAACTGAATACTCCACAAAGGGCATGGCACAGATTTATTTTTTGTAAATTAACATTAGAGTTCTAAATGTTATAAATTATGATTTTCCTTACTATCTGAGATTTCGCTTACAGTGTTTTTTGGGTTTTTTGGTTTTGTTTTTTTTTTTTTTCTGAGGAAATCTGTGTCTATAACAATATCCATGAGGCAAATAATCAGAAATTATTCCACAAGTTCTCCCATATTTATGTCACATTATCTCTACCCATTTTCAAACTTATTTCTAGTAAAAAATAATAATATGTATCCGTTAATCTCTAATGCTCTGTAAGAGAAAATTAATATACACTTATATCTTGCTAACAATATATTTGCTTTAATGTATCATTGTTCAGTAATTTTTCCTAGGTTTCTCTACACCATAGCATAGTTTCACATGTTAAAGGCTTTCTGTGTTAATTTTAATATACTAAAACAACCTAGAGCTACACACACTGAAATTTTCTGTACATAACACAACCAAAAAAAGATTATGGAACTGCTGGGCCCCATTTAAGTGCAGAATGAGATAGAACCTATCTCAGCACCATGCAACATTGAGAAGAAGGCTCCTAACACCAGCCCAAGCTGGAGCTGGAGGTAAGACTCAGGTCAACAGAGGTTCAGATGACTCCAAGATTTAATTTTTTTTCTTTGAACAGGAAACATGTGGTGTATAGTACTTTCTTACCTTCCAGCGCACAGGGTTGAGTGCCTTGATCTGCTCATTCATGTCTTCTTCAACATTAAATCTGTTTATGACTGAATTTATTTTAAAAGCAACAGCATACTCTCGGCACCATTGCCTCAGTTTATGCAGATTTTCCACATGGTTCTTCTTTCCTTGATGACGGCCAATTAAAACGTTGACATCCTCATCAAAACTATCACATGAAATTGCCAGAATATCTAAATATTCACCTGGAAACAAGTTTTTAAAATTGATTACTATCCAGTCCATCAGCTAAAAGCTGTGAGGACTCTGCTCACTTTCACTTCCTTGTCATCTGTCACAAAATGCCATGTAAATGCAGTTCTGTGGAGTCATCCTATCAACCACAAAAGCCACATCAGTATTGAAACACATAGTTTGTGTGTGTGAGTCCCGCATTATGGAAAAAGGTGAAACTATTGTTTTATTACACTATTATACTGAAAAGTTTTTATGGTATAATGCCTATCTTTACAACAGATGATCAAAACTGTTTCACTGGTATTTACATTTGATTTGCATTTACTAAAAATTGAACACTAAGAAACCATCTCCCACTTGCCCTCAAGCCCATCCATGGGTGAGGCTGCCCCATGGGGGCTCCCCAGCCCTGCCAGTGCAGCTGTGCCCAGTGCTCCCTCCTTACCGTACTTCTGGAACCACTGCTTTCTGATCAGGCTGCCATTGCTAACAATGCTGACACTTGGCAGCTCCAAGTCCTGCTTGCAAAACTGGACCAGTTTGCCTACAAATTCGCCTCTGTCATGAAGAAACGGTTCTCCTCCCGAGAAATTGATTTTCTCCATTCCTAGAGAAAGACCAAAGAAAGATGCTATGAACCTCTGCTGCCCATTGCCTGCTCCTGTTCAATGTTATCAATGCCCCACAGCAGCGGGACAAGGGGCATCCCCGGGATAACTTTTTCCACGGCACTTGGTCCTGCGGGGTCCCCATTCCCCGGTTCCCTCCGGCCCCACCTCCCCTGGACTCACCTCCTTCCTTGAGCATCGCCAGCCCCCGCTTGGCCTCCTCCAGGGGCAGCACGAAGGAGGTCTTGGCCGTGTGGAAGCAGAAGCCGCACTTGTAGTTGCACCGCCGGGTGAAGTGGTAATTGACGCTGGTGGGCGTCGGGGCCGCATCGTCCCATTCCTGCTCCCGCTGCGGCCGGGGGGCCGCGTCCCGCCAGCCGGGCAGGGACAGGGACAGGGACAGGGACAGGGGAGCCAGGCTCCAGCACAGCGCGCCCAGGCGCCCTCGCAGCGCCGCCAGCACCGCCCGCCCGACGGACAGCAGCCGGGACAGCAGGGCCAGCTGCATGGCTCGGCTCGGCTCGGCTCGGCTCGGCTCGGCTCGGCTCGGCTCGGCTCGGCTCGGCTCGGCTCGGCTCGGCTCCGCTCGGCTCGGCTCGGCTCGGCTCGGCTCGGACCCAGCGGGATGTGCTGCGGGTTTGGACTCGCCTGGGCACAGTTCGACTGGACTTGATTCGGCTGGGGTCAGTTCGACTGGTCTCGGTTCAGCTCAATCCGACCCGGCTCGGCTCGGCTCGCCCCGCAGGCTGCAGAGAGGTGTCCGGAGCTCCGCACTTAAATATGCGGTGACCGCCACCCCTCCCCGCCCATCCCGCCCCGCCGTGCAGGACCGCCAACAGCTCGGTTTCGTTTTCCCTTCTCCCAGAAGCGAAACTTGGCTCCGAGACGCGGTGTTTTCCTCCTGCCGCTCGGCCCCACCCATGGCCCCAGAGTCCCCACGCTCCAGAGCCGCTTCTGGAGGCCACATAGTTGTCTGCGGCCAACGCAGACCCCGCCGACTTCCTGGGGCTGGGAGCAGGTTTGAGCACCTCTGTGTGTGAGCAGTCTGGAACCTAGGACCCCTTTTGGTGTGTGTGAGGTCTCAGTGACTTCGGCTTCTTGTCGTGAAGCAGGGGGAAAAGTGAGCTTGTACAACTGCACTGCACCTTTGTCGGCATTCAAGAGCTCCTGTAAGTTTAAGCAGTTTTGCATGGAAAGCAACCCAAAGGAGGAAGCCTGATGACTTCAGATGAAACAAAAGAAAGTAATTGCGGGTTTTTTAATTCTTGATCTCCAGTAATGCTCCTCAAGCAAAGCTACTGCACATGGTTAGCCTTAACAGCAGGAACAGTTGACAGCCTGAGGTGCGACACTGGTGGCTGCCCACTCATGGTAACACCAGGAGAGACCAGGACAAAGCTGCCAGTTTCCATATTCCACAATTCCACTTACTGTGGAACAGGTACTGATGGAAAAGGAGCCCCTCCATGATAATACCGGTTGCCATCTCCAGTCTTCCAGTGTGTCCAGACACACCAACAGGATTGTCATGAAATTTCAGCCTCACTTTGTCTTCAGCCAGCCTGTCCTCACTCTTGCATGGGCTGTTTGACATTGCCACTACTGCCATGGTACAGAGTAATAATCAAATCTTAACACCTTCCATGTTATCAATGGCCTAAAATGGAGCTTCCCTCATTTACATTGACCAGTCAGAACTGCTGATGTAGCCAAGCAATCTTGCCCTCATGTTCTCTTCTTTTTATTTCCCCCTTTTTCCCTTAGAAAAAAGGGGTAGAACTATCTTCATTCTATGCAATTTTCATGAGAAACAAAACCTGCTTGTGAATAGGAAGTGTTAATTAGGCCTGTCATTGGCTATTGTCAAATTCCCGTCATCTTTCCTTCAAGCTCCTGGAGGTGATTTTCTAGCTGAATAATGTCTGGATCAGTAAAAACAATTTTGAACAGTTTTTATTCTTTGAATGATTTTTATTGTTGTCTCTATCAGCTGTTTCTTGCTGGAGCAGGTTCATACTAGTAGGGCAGAATGAGACTTCTTGCTGTGTCTGGCTCCAGTAATGCCCCCTCACAAAGGTACTGCTGCAGCATGATGGGAAACATCTCACTTCTGAGGCTTTCCAAAATGGTCTCAGAGGCTGTCAGTAGAGATTATTCCAGCAGGAGTTAATCATGTGCTCTTCCAGTTCCTTGAGGTTTATGTAAAACACAAGATTAAGGATAAAAGCAGGATATCTTAATAAATAAAGAGTTTGTTGATCACAAACTTGAAAATATGATTGGAAAGGGAGGTGGACAAGACAATGCAAATTTAAACTGAAATCTGACATTGGAATTGATAATTGGTAGCTTCAATGTTTCAATTAATATGGAGAATTCTGATAATCCCTATTTCTCCTCACTCCATACATCTCTTCTGTTGCATGGTAGGAACCCTATTTCATTTCTTATCTTGTCTGGCCTCAATTCAGATTCCTTTCTGTCCTTATTCATATCCCTTGTTCATGTCAAGTTAAGCCAATGCTGTATGAACTACAGCCTTTCTTCTTTGAGGTGGAAGGCTCATGACTAGCCCTGAGCTTGTTGCCTAGCACCTCAGCTGGCCAGAAAAATTAGGTTCAAAATACTTAATTTCCAAATTTGGTAAAGAATCCTTGATGATTATCAAATACTCTTGACACAAGACTTACATCTTATATCCAAACACTCTAAAAACATGTCAGAAAAATATTGCTCAATAAATCAGAAAGCTAAAACATTAGCATTTTTGGACTGTTCTTCTTTGAAAACACAGATCTCTGTTTCAAGGAACAAAACATGCAGAGAGCTTTGCACCCAAGCATACTCAAAGCTTCCTGTTCTTTGTAATTCTATCAGTGCTTTCTCAGAAAATGGCAATTATGGTTATTTTTACTTTTTTTCTCAACTATATGTTTTCAGATGACACTCTGCTTTACTGTGGAGCCTCTCAAAGTAAACCCAGACCAGGATGTGCCCCCTGCATATATACAAGTCCCAGCAGCATCAAGAAGGACATTCACATTTTATATCCCAAACTGTCTTAGCTCAGAGGCTCTACAGTGAGGCCTTCAAGAAAACACAAATGCGCATTTTTATGCACAAGCTTTGAATCTACAAGAAATACTGAAAGCAAGAACTGGAATGAAATTTTCTGTCCTGATGCCTTCTGGAAGAACCTCAGAAAAGCAAGCATAAATGTTCTTTGAAAATTGTAGGAAGTATGAATCCTTCCTCTGGCTTCCTACAGAAGCCATCTTACAATGGCTTCTCAGAAATAAAGCGATGGAGTCTCAGAAATAAAAATGTTTCTGTTTTCCAAAGCTGTATCTAAAAACCCTTTAAAGATTAATAAAATTTTTCAAAAATTATAGAATAATGTTATTAACAGTGCACTAGATAATAAATAAGTACACAACTAACATGGAGGAATCCAAATGGATAAACATAGATAATGTTCTTGTGCCTAGTTGCTAGGAAAGCAAAACCTTTAAAACAACTGTATAATATTTATTGAATTAATGTAATTTTATATTTGAAATACATGTATTGCTTTCTCCAGAGTGGCCATTTGGCAGTTCCAGTCAAATAGTATTTTGCTAGGCAAACCAAACTACTGATACAAACCAGTAACATAATAAAGGTTAAAGGAGGAGTCATATCACGTCACCTGGGAGGACCAGAAATGGTCCAAGGACAGCCAGACAACTCATGCAAATCATGCAATGGCAGATGCAATTTTAGAATTTGATAAATATATTACTTCTTGCTCTAGTCTCAGCTGGAAATGATCTAATTCTCATTGCATCTGCAGCACTATAAATGCAAATCTGTCAAGGACCTTGTACTTACAGTGACTCAGCTCTCCTTGGGATGAAAAAATCCGAGGGGATATTACCAAACAGAAAGCTCAAACCCACATGCAATTAAGTTATGAAAGACATATGAAACACGCAATATGACTATAGATACAGATTAGGCACATTTGAAAGAAGTCCACCATGGGCCCTTAATGGTGTATATGTGATTTCCCATTCAGGAAGTATTAAAAAGATGGTTTCTGTGATCTAGGGAAAAATCATAAAATTGTGGAATGATAGAATACCCAGCTGGGAGGGATCTCAAGGATCATCAGATCCTTTCTTGACAGAAGTATGTTGAGAGAAGAATCCTTAGTGTCCTTTCCATTGCCTTCCCCAAACATCTGGCAGTGGCCACTGTCATGGATGGAAGAGGAATCTCTTTTGGCCTGACACTACACTGACTTCTGTGTTCTTATGGTCTTATCCCCAGATCTTTTTCTTTCCTGGGGTGCCCTTTACTGATATTCTTTAAAATTTATTTTGCACTAAAAGAGCAGTTTTATTTGCACGTATTCTATGTACCTACACATTTTATGGGCCTTTGAGTTTTTCCCGCCTGTGTATCAGACAGCTGTTTACAGGACTGTAGACTTAGATATATTTTAAACTTACAGGGTAATCAATTTCCATGCTTTGATTTTGGGGGTTTTTTTTTCTCTTTCCACTTTTTGTGGATCAAAATTTTTTGAATATTCATATGGCCTCTTCTTGTCTCTGTATCTCATCCCCGTAGCTCTATGTAAGCACAGTGGACATTCAAAGATGTAAAAAGGCTCCTGAAAAGTGTTTTGTACATAATTAGCACATGTGTTCTTCAACATTTCTTCATATTATACAGAGGAAAAAATTATAAAGGTCCTTGTAAAGAGACTGAAAAAGTCATATTGTCTTCACTGGTTTTAAATACAGCAAAACATCTTGGGCATAAAAAGACAACTCTCTTTTCCTATATTTTTACTTGAATCCTGCAAGAGGGTACTTTAAAGTAATTAGGCAGGAGAATAGGCATCACATGCCTACTATGAATTATCTCTTAAGCATATTATAAATTAAGGACTCACCACCAGCTTGGTTCACGAATAGTTGTAACAAGGTTTTATCAAGGCTGTGAGATGGGAAAAGGGAGAAGAGAAAATGAAAGTAAGTGCATTCCATTTGTTCAGCAGAGAGAGGCAAGGCAGCAGTAGCATTGGAGAAAAATCAAACAAACAAACCAGAAAAAAAAAATACAGACAGGAAAGAAGCTGAGAGGTCAGTGAGGGAAATGGTCAGCTTTACAAGCGTTTTTGAAATGAAACTTGGCTGCAAGTCAGCTGGACCTCGAGTAAACAAATGAACAGAAAAGTGGCAGGTAAGTTTCAGTATAGATAAAGTTTCAGCATAGATAAAGGTGAGGCAGTGCAGATCCAAAAGTGTCATAAAAACCTTGTGTACCTGATGCTGAGCTCAGCAGTGGCACTTGTGCTCAGGAAGGACGTCTTAGTCACTGTTGCTTCTCCTTTGAAACCAATGGCTCTGTTGGGAGGCAGCAAAGAAAAAAGTCAACTTAAAGCTTAGTATCACCCCAAAACAAGGTAGATTGCATTACTCTGCTGGTCTGTGAAACTTTGGTAAATGCAACCTGACTAATGGTACAGGTCAGGTCTCCACATCTTGACAGGACCTTACAGTTAAAGAAGTTATCCTTGTTTCTAACTGATCAAGGGGATGAAGCAGCTGCCTTACCAAGGGATAGAGGCTGTAATTTCTGTAATGAAAAAGATGAAGGGGAAATCTGAGTGATCTTTAAAAATCCTGTAGGTAATAAATAAATTGAATGTTGAACTGTTATTCACCACAATCAGTAATATTATTTGAAAGGACACTTGTTGAAATAAGGATGTGAGTTTAAAATTTATAAAGTTTTTATGCAACAGTAGAATTGCTGGAATTGGGGAAACTCCACAGGGGTTTGTGGAGGTAGATTGTATCAGAGTCAACAACAGATTTAGCCAACTCCATGAGTAAGGGTCCACAACAGGTGCTGAAAGGGAAAGATGAGGATGTGCTGTTTAACATTCCCAATTTGGTGACTGTGGAAACTGGAGGAGCACAAGGACTAGGAGAAGGGACCATGGATAAGACAGGCATGCACAGCGTGTCATTCTGCCAGACAAAATATTGGCTGAGAAGAGCCCCTACTCTCAATCAGTGCATATTATTATGGTCTTAAAACTACCTATTGGCTTCCTGTATAATGAACCATATTTTACTCTGTTTCTTCTGGTATCCATACCCAGATGCCATAGTATTTGAGTGATGTGGAATGGTGCTGGAGTTCTCAGGTATGAAACAACTTTAAAAAGAACTAAATGAATTTTGGTACATGATGCTGGGACTGTAATGAAGAGCTTCCAAGGCTGTGTTCCCAGCTGTGGCTCTGGCCCAGACTTCCATCAGCTTCTTCGTGATGGCAGTTTCCAACTGGCAGTAGAGATGATTTGCAACTGGTACTGCCTACAGCTGCTCCCCTCTCACTGCAGTTACACTAAGTAAAAGGTATTTGTGCAAGTGTTTGAGATGACCAGAGGAAGACAAGTTTCCAAGGAATTTCTTGTAGAGTATATTAATTGAGAAAACATGTCAGAAGTTTAACTTTAGATACCTCTAAGCAGCAGTTCTCCAACTATTGAAAAAGAGGAGTTTTCTACAGATGTGCAGGTTTTCAAACATTTTAAGTTACATCTTCTGCAAATTCAAAAACTACAGGCAATGTAGGCAATTTAGACAGTTACTCATAGCAGCTGTCACGAGACTGTCCGTGCTATTGCTATTTGCAGTGTTCCTGGTTCCTACATCTGAGCTGATGAAAGCTAAAATTGACTATTGCAAAATTGCTTGAAAAATGATAACAGGCTTCTAAAAGTCCAGTTTACTCCCAAAACTATTTGTGTCTGTTGGTTTTGTTATCAAGGCACTGAATAACCAAATAAAGGAGGCAAGTTACTGATATGCCTGACAGCCCAGTGCTGCTTGGGCACTGCAAGTCAACAAAGTAGTTCAGTTTGGGTTAGGACTTGTTCGTCATTTTGGGCCAGTCCTAAGCAGCGGAGCATATTTGCACTAATATTTTTTTTTAATTTTTTTTAGAAGATCAGCAGGATTCAGCCACGAGAGCCCGTGGGAATGTGACTCTTTGCTGCTGGCGGACGGGCAGGCCGGATTCCGAGGCTAGGACATGGGATGTATCCCGTGATTGCTGGCGCCCATCCGCGCACAGACCTGTTCCCCGCGGGACCGAACCCGTTCAACCCGGGGCCAGGGACGCGGGGCGGGGAGGGCACAGGGGCGTTCCGAGGAGCTTCCCTCTGCTCCGCGCTCACAGGCGCTTTCCCGGCCGGCCGGGCCAAGTTTCGTTTCCCGCTGGCTCCTCCTCCGCCTCCGCCCGGTCCCTCCGCTCTGCTGCTGGCCCGTCTCGCTGCTCCCGGCTCCCGTCTCGCTGCTCCCGGTTCCCGGCTCGCTGCTCCCGGTTCCCGGCTCGCTTCTCCCGGCTCGCTGCTCCCGGCTCGCTGCTCCCGGCTCGCTGCTCCCGGCTCGCTGCTCCCGGCTCCCGGCTCGTTGCTCCCGGCTCGCTGCTCCCGACTCCCGGCTCGCTGCTCCCGGTTCCCGGCTCGCTGCTCCTGGCTCGCTGCTCCCGGCTCCCGGCGATGCTGGGGCGCTGCGCCCCGGGCTCCCCGTGCCCCCGGCCCGTGGCCCGTGCCCTGCCGCCCTCCGCCAGCGCCCTCCGCCAGCGCCTGCGCCAGGTCTGCGCCGCGGAGCCCTCGCTTGGCTCTCCAGTGCCGTGGGACGGGCGGGTGCCAAGGGAACGAGGGGTAATCGTTTTAAACGAAGGGAGGGCAGGTTCTGACCAGGTGTAAGGAAGAAGTTTTTTACGATGAGGGTGGTGGAACACTGGCATAGGTTGCCCAGAGAGGTCCCATCTCTTGAAACATTCCGGGTCAGGTTGGACAGGGCTTTAAGAGACCTGATCTAGTTTAGGGTGGTCCAGTGCTCTGCATGGGGGTTGGACTAGATGGTCCTTAAAGGTCCCTTCCGACCCAACGCATTCTGCGATCTCTCCTTGCAGTGTGCGGAACGGATCCCAGAGGCTGAAGCAGTACTCGACCTGCTGGAGAAATGCCCAGAGCACCAAAAAAAGGGAAGTTTTCCCGTCATAGTTTTTGAGGGGCTGGATGCCACGGGTAAGAGCAACATGTGGTTGAAAAACCTCAGATGAGAAATTGTTGAAAGGAGCAGCTGCTCCTGTTTTTATTAGGCATAAATCTTTAAAATAAAATTTTAAAAAATCTCAGAAACATGTGACAGATAAGGAATTAATAATTACAAATGTCAGTCTGTCTTCTCTTACCTGTAAAAGATTACTGTATGCTAATTTACATTCAGTGATTTAATTCCTTACCTATACAAATGAAAGAATACAGAGTGGAGTACTGAAAATTAAATTTCTTGTTCAGATGATGAAACATACTTTTACTGGAGAGTTTTCAAATAAATGTACTAAACTAGTGGTAGTCTGGGGAACTGCCAGCAGTTTGTCTAAGAGAGAAATATTACTTGCTTCTGACTATTGTTTTTTAACTTGTCAGTTAAAGAGAACTGAAAATCCTCATAAAAAGAAGGAATTGGATAACCAGCATGGCAACATTTACATAAATTGCAACCGATAAAAAATATTATAAAATAATATATATGGAAATTGCCATGATTATGTAGAGAAATTGACATGCATTTAAGGGAGTGAAAACTGAAAACTGGCTAAAGGAAGGGCTGGAAGGCCCAGAGAGCAGGAAAGGGAGTAATAATTCCTGCAACCAAACTCAGAATCTTTTTCCACTGGAAACCTTATGACAAGATGCTCAGGTTAGATATTCAGATGTCAGAACCTGTATGCCACATGAACAGACAGGAGCGTTTTTCAGTTTTTAAAACTCAGGTGTATCTGGTAAATAATATAATGAATGTTTCCTTCTGTAAATGAAATGCAGGCAAAACCACAGTGACCCAGGCTGTTAAGGATGCCCTGAATGGCATTCTGCTGCGGTCCCCACCAGCCTGCATCAGCCAGTGGAGGACTGTATTTGATGATGAGCCAACACCCATTAAAAGAGCATTTTATGCTGCGGGCAACTACATTCTGGCTTCAGAGATTGCAAAAGCATCCACACAGGCACCTGTGATCATAGACAGGTTTGTGTATTTAAGAAACCCTCTTATATCAGTGCCATCATACAGTTGTTCAGTGTTACAAGCAGTCAGTGATCATCTCTGTGTTTCTTCAGGGGTTTTGTTTTGGGTTTTTTTTTGTAGTTTGTTTAGGGTTTTTTTGGAAGCACTCTGCAGAGAGTCAGATAAATATTATATCTTCTAAAGAGTAACACTTATGATAACAGTAAAATACGGAACTTCAATCAATGTAATACTCATAACTAGTTTAGGACGCATGAAAATTGTTATATCTTCAGTTAGGAATAGTGAAGGAACAGATTATGCATCCTGAGCTAAATCAGTGTTTTGTGACAAGCCAGAGGAGACTATGGGCTGCTGCTCATGGCTGGTCATGGTCATCTCTAAGATGTGTCTCAGATATGGGTGGATTGGAATGACTGAGTTTTAGGTAGACTTACTCTTTGTGAATTTAAACACAGAGATATGCTTCCCACTTTTTTGTTTGTGTTATTTCTGATTTTCACTAACTGTGTAGGCAGCTTACATTATTAGAGTTCATAAAAAAATCTAGATGTACTTTGAACCCTCTGGCTTATTTCAGTAGGTGTACTGTAACCTTGGCCTAGAACACACACAGACACACATACACACATATGTTGTTTGCATGTGAGTGCTATTTTCAACCAGCCCCAAATTCACTGAAATGTATCAAACACAATGCCTTGTAGTGGGGAGAATGTTAAATGCATGTGAGATTAGTAACATTAGTAATGCCTATGTTCATTCACATGTTTTTGAAGACTGTATGTTCTCTGCCAAATCTATTGCAGTAAGTAGGATGGGAACCACAAAAAAGGGGACTCAGAGTAAAGGATTTTGAGATATATTGTAACTCTTCTTTGACCTGTCTCAATATATGAGGAGACTTTCTTTTGATAGGAATATCTGAAACAGTCTCTGCATAATGTTTTAATTAATAGTTCACATTAACTCTGAATAGTGCACTGAGTATTATCATTGTTAAGAAATAATGGATAGCACAGAACTGTTATTCAGATTTCCCTTCAAAGCCACGGTGTCATCTACCTCATCATTATTGACTTGTTATAATGCCAACTGTCTCCTGTATTACTGAAGAATTAATGTTCTCTTTAAAATTTATCTCTCTCCATTTTGTATTTTCCTGACAGATACTGGCACAGCACAGCTGCCTATGCAATTGCCACTGAAACAAGTGGGAAAGTCCAGGATCTTCCACCAGCTCAAGATGAGGTGTATCAGTGGCCTGAGGATCTTCTTAAACCTGATCTTGTTCTTCTCCTGACTGTTGACCCTGAAGAACGAGTCCGGAGACTTCAGCATCGGGGGTTGGAGAAAACAAAGGAGGAAGCTGAGTTGGAAGCTAACAGCTTGTTTCGCCAAAGGTAGCCTTTAATAGGGAATAATAAGAGGCTGGAGGCAAACTTGGCTCCTGTGGAATCAATAACAAATGTGACTCTCACATTACTGGGGACAAGAATTTCCACAAGAATTTCCTTTGTATAAGCTTTTGTTTTAAGCTTTTTTGGTTTTTTTTTTGCTTTTTTGTTTTTTTTGGTTTTTTGGAAAGAATGCATGCCTGTTAGGGAGGGTAAATTCTGTTTTTCTTCAATACTTTTATTTTAGCATCTTTCTCAGTGAGGTCATGAATGAGATGGACTTAAGAGTTCCCGGACTGGTACGCAAGAAGTTGAAACACACAGCTTCCGCAGGAAATTCTGGAACTGAGCTCCAGATAAAGAGAATAAAATTAAAACATCCTCTTGTAGTTGTCTTTAATTGTGCAGAGTGTTTCAGGTACCACTATAGTCAATATATTCAATGGAGCCTTCAAAGTGATTAATCTCATCACTCATTTGGAGCTCAGTGATCTAAACTTAAGTATCTAAAGGCTTTTGATAAAAGATGTGATGCAGAACCTGTAGACATTTCCTGGGCTAGGAACTGGAAGCTAAATGAAATAGTTCAGAGCATCTCATGCAGTACTAGGTACATTAACTTAAGCAAATGAATGGCACCCTAGGTATCCTGCTTCAGGGTGTGCTGAACTGCTTTCTAGGCTCTGCCAAATGTATTGATTAGATCATCTTTGTCTATGGTGGAAACTCAAATACCCAGTGTTCGTGTAGACAGCTCAGCAGAGACACTTGAATATTGGTTTCCATATCTACAAGCAAGGCTGAAATCTACCTTTAGGCTTTTAAATTTCTGGTGATAGAATACCTTAAAAATATTGTAAAGTCAAAAGTGTCTATAATTTGTAAAGCCAAAGTGGCTTTACAAAGGGGAGATTTTGCCTGACAAATTCAACATTGGTGAATGAGGCAGAGCAACTGATGACATCTGCTGGGACTTCTGCAAAGTATTTGACAGTGTCCCACATGACACCCTCATCTTCAGATTTGAGAGACATGGATTTGATCAATGGACCATTCAGTGAATGAAGAATTGTCTGGATGGCAGCACACAAAGAGTCGTGGCCAAGATCTTGCTGTCCACATGGGAACCAAAGACAAGTGGTGTCCCCTGGGTCACTTCTGGGGCTGATACTATTCAGCATCTTTTTGGTGACATGGACAGTGGAAGTGAGTGCACCCTCAGCAGATTTGCAGACAAGACCAAACTGTGTGGCGCAGTGGACATATGGGAGGGAAGGAACGCCATCCAGAGGAACCTGGACAGGCCTGAGAGGTGGGCCTGTGTAAAACTCATGAAATTCAACAAAGGGAAGTACGATGTCCAACACCTGGGTCGTGGCAATCCCAAGCATATCTACAGGTTGGATGGAGAAGTGACTGAGAGTGCCCTGCAGAGAAAGACTTGATGGTGATGGTTGATGAAAAACTCATCATGAGCTGGCAATGTGCACTCACAGCCCAGAATGCCAGCTGTGCCCTGGGCTGCATCTGTGCACCATGGCCAGCAGGTTGAAGGAGGGGATTCTCCCCCTATACATTGCTCTTGTGAGACCCCATCTAAAGTGCTGAGTCCAGTTTTGATGTCTCCAACCTAAGAAAGACATGGAATTGTTGGAGCAAGCTCAGAGGAGGGTCACAAAGAACTGAAGCACCTCCTGTATAAAGACAGACTGAGAAAGGGGGGCTGTTCAGCCTGGAAAAGAAAAGGATGAGTGGACACTTCATAGCAACCTTCCAGTATCTGAAGTGGCCTACAGGGAAGCCAGAGAGGGACTCTTCATCAGGAACTGTAGAGGTGGAACAAGGAGTAATGGATACAGATGAAAAGAGGGGGAATTTACATTAGCTATCATGAAGAAACTTTTCACTGTGAGGGTGGTGAGATACTGAAACAGGTTGCCCAGAGATGCTGTGGATGCCCCAACTCTGGCAGTGTTCCAAGTCAGGTTGGATAAGGCCTTAAGCAACTTGGTCTGGTGGGAGTTATCCCTGCCCATGGTAGGGAGATTTGGACTAGATGATTTTTCAGGTCTATTCCAGCCCCTTAACATTCTATGATTCTGTGATTGCTTAATTTTGAAAGAAACTCTGTGTGGACACACAGCTCTTATAGTGGGACCTGCAGAGGGATGAGTTAGCTAGGGAACATACTGCCATTTAAGCATCTTTTACATTTTAATTCTGTTACAGCATATTTGTGTCAGAAAGCTTTTAGTTATTTCTACCTGTTTATTATGTCAATCTGAATATGAGAATATCCAGAATCTTCCTTGGTTTGTCCTGTGACTTGTGTCCTAAATAGCATTATGGGAACATAATATTATGGTCCCATAATATTAAAAATAATATTCACATCCTCATTCACACTCTCAAAGACTAAATGTGGGAGAGTTTTTCATTAGGCTTATAGCCTAAGTGGGGAGGTTTTCATCCTGTATTTTATCCTGTTATTCATCTGCTTAGTTGATCAGAGGAAGGGGTCGAACGATACGTCAACTCTGTAATCTAATGAGTCAAAGCTGAGATCAATGAGTACAACTGCACAATGCAATGCCATATAGTTCAGAGATACCTTAGCAGAAACGGAAAAAAATTAATTTGGGCACAAGAAGCAGACTGTCCACTCTACTGCTATACCAGACTGTATTCAGTGATAAGCCATAAAGAAAGAAATACTTTATGCCATGCCTTGTTAATATGGCTGGAGCTCTGGGAATCAATGTCAAGGAAACTACGTGGTTTGAGATTTACATTGTAATAGTTACTAATGGTTTATTGCTCTTTGCAGGAGATTTCATTCTTAGCTTCTTATTAGATTTTCTATCCTCTGTCTCTACAATGTGAGCACTGTCTTCTGAGACTGACGACTGATTTCATTTCATATCCCTGCATTTTGGAGTCTAATTTCTCTTGTTTTGGTTTTAGTGTTGAAGAGTCGTACAAAAGGATGGTGAATCCTGTATGCCAAGAGGTTGATGCCAGCCCCTCCAAGGAAGAGGTTCTCAAGACTGTTCTACAACTAATTAAGAAACACTGCGCTTTTTAAAAACAAATTTTAAATTGTAGTAGCACTTAAAAGATACTTTTTATTGCCCCACTGGTTTTGGTACTTGAAAATGCACAGTCATGTGTTTTGTCTCACAGAAATACTGAATACGGTTTTATTCTGTCTACAGTAATCTGTGCAGGTTATCTGTTTAGTTGTTGCTACTCTACTTTACTGTATAAGGCAAAATACTATTCACGTCATTCAGCATTCTTAGTAAAGAAACAAACATACTACAGTCATGCATGAAGTGCCTCAGTGCTTTTCTGACACCAGGACATTTTGAGATGCTATCATGTTGCATCTTCATCACCAGGAGAACCTATTCCCCAATCCATTGTGTACCAAAATTTGCTGCACTGCATCAGGAGCATTAGATGCCAAAGAGAGGCTAAAATATCATCAGCACTAAAGCCATAAAATGATTATAACATTTAGGAACAGAAAATCCAGTGCCCAGTGTTGAGGTGTTGGGGTTTTTTTTGGAATAGAAGATGAGCAGCTGTTGCTGTGATGGGAATCCTGGAAAAAAATATGTTGTAAATGAGTGCCAGTAAACACCAAGGGCTCTAAGTAATAAAGTCCAAACCTGTTTATATATTCAAATAAAATATCAATTATTTTCAGAGGGAAACCAGAAAATGACAGCAAATGAGAGAACCCAAAATTAAAAACTTATAAATGATCACTAAAATATTTTTTTTACAAAATTTTTCTTTATCCTAATTATATTTGTTAATGAGACCTAGTATTCTTTTGAGAGAATGTGAAATGAAAAACCACAGAGATTCTGAGCAATGGGAATGATTGCACCTTTTCAGTTCATCTTTCTTTTTGTGTGGGTGTTTGAGCTGGTTGAATGTGAAAGCAGGCTGCATCAAGACTTCAGGTCTGCAAAAGCTTATTTTTATGTGTATTAGTTTAACTATTGTTACTCCTAAGTGTAAAAGTAAACATATGCATAAGCCTTTGTGAGGTCAGAAATAATCACAGTTCCATTAAAAAAAAAAAAAATCTTAAAATGTAAATTTGATTTAGAACACTTTTACTTACTTTCCTGTTTTAAGCAAGTGCAATTATCAATGAATCTGTCTTCTAAATAAAAACATACTCGGTACTGTAATTCCTATGTCCAGTCTGTATATACAAGGTGATAGAAAGAAAAACTTCTAAAAATACAGTTTATTCATGCACCGTTTAATGGTTTTGAGTATGTTATTAATTTATTATATAATTTATACATTCTATAAATTTATAAATTCTAGAAATATATGCTGTTTTGTTTCGTATATTATTTTTATTTCAGCAGCCTTTGGATTTGCCATGCAGCAAACTGAAAATGCATACTTGTATATGCTCCAATTATTCTAGAAATTATAAGACATTCAGGTACTCAGACAATAGAGGAAAATCTTATATAGAAGACACTACTGCATATGAATGATCAGGGTGCAAATATGTGCTTGTCCTAAATATTTTGTAGCCTTAGCTTGTCCAGGTAAAAGATCACATGGCCTGAGAAACTCCACTTGTTCTTTCTCCTTATGCAAACTAGCACATGAAGCCAGACTTTACGGATTTTGATGGTGTGTTCTTAGAAGTGCAGGTTTGTATTTGCAAAGGTGCTGGTAATATATATCTTCAAAAACTGACATCAGACATTATCAATTACACACATGCAGAATATATTCACAGTCTAAATTTGTCTATAACCCAAAGCTACTGATGCAGACTAGAAGCACAGCAAAGCAAGGCAGAAAAAAACAAACATTCCCCTTTTCAAACTTTTGTTAGAATTAAAGGTCTGCAAGTAGCTCTGTGCCACATGCTTTATGCTAATTTGCAGACCCACTCCAATACTTCCCATTTCTGTGACATTTCTGCCAGATTTTTGTCCACAGTATCTAAAAATACTGCATTTCATTTACATTTAGGACATGAATCAAAAATAGACACAGAATCAAAAATAATGGCTTAGGTTAGAAGGGACTTAAAGGATCATCTAGTTCCAAACCCCCTGCGGTGAGCTGGGGTACCACCCACTAGATCCGGTTTCTCAGGGGCCCATTAAATCTGGACTTGAACACATCCAGGGATGAGGCATCCTCAACTTCTCTGGGCAACCTGTTTCAGTGCCTCGACAGCCTCACAGTAAAGAATTTCTTCCAATTATCTAATCTAAATCTCCCGTCTTTTAGTTCAAAACTATTTAACCTTGTCCTGTCACTATCTGCCATGTGAAAAGTAATTCTTCCTCTTGTTTATAAGACCCTTTTAGGTACTGGAGGCTGTTTTAAGTTCTCCCAAAGCATTCACTTCTCCAGGCTGAACAGCCCCAGCTCTCTCAGGCTGCCTTTGTAGGAGAGGTGCTCCAGCCCTCTGATCTCATTTATGGCCTCCTCCGGGCCCACAGAGATGTTCAAATGTGAGGTTTGCCAATGACTCCTGGTGCACAGGCAGGTCTGGAGAGGAGCAGCAGGAATACACAAATGGCCATCCTGCTCCCAGCAAGAGCATCACCTGGGCTAGAAACCGACAGAAACTTTGCTGGACAGTTTGATGGCCACCAGAGGTCAGGATTTTTGTTTAAGTGTTTGAAAGACCTGTAATCTCCAAGTATTTCCATGCAGATTCAGAAACTTAGGCTGTTCCTTGGCATGTAAAAGTGTTCTTCTGTAGCTTTGGAGGATGCTCGCTGTGTAGGAAATCTTGTGTAAGGCAGGTTAAGCCATGACACAGTGCAGGCCCATGGCCACCACCTCTGCCAGGCAGTCCTGAGCATGGCCAGCCTGGAGAGCATCCCTGCTTACCTGCAGCCAGCCCATGCTGGACAGCAGGAGTTAGTAACAGAGAAGGGCTGTTCTCTGACAGTCACCCTCAGGGCAGAAAACATGCCAAAGCCTGTTTCATTTATTACTATTATTACATTTATTACTATTAGTAATTTAATAATTTATTGATTCACTAGCCTTAGGATATGGCCCTGCAAAGACTCTGATGCTACAGTTCTCAGAGCATCTGGCTCATTAGGCCAGTAAATTACACAAAGGAAACTGAATCTCAAGTTTTGCAATTATTCTGTTAAAGCCAGTGAATTCAGCCCTTACTGAATAATAAATGCAATTTGTAAAATTCAGCTGTTTCTTGAAGGACAAAACAATACTTCTGTTGATGTCAGATTAAACTTTGTATACTTCTCAGTTAAAATGAATTTTTCAAGAAATTCAATTTTTATTATTTAATTTATTCTATAGTGTATATTTTATTTCATAAAACACACTATAGTATTTCAAGCATCTCCATTCTCATTTTTAATCTCATTTGCTTCAATTTTTTTGGTCTAGAGGGGAATAGATGCTAAAATAAAATGGTATTCAGTTGTCCAAACATAGACATCCACAGCAGTTAGTCTCCCTAAGGTATCTGAGATGTCTGCGTGGGGCTGCCAGATATGACACGAGACATTTGGTTGAGCTGTTGATCTGCAGAGTGGCAGCTGGAGGCCTGCAGGGATACCATATGGTGCCTAAAATGGCACTATTCACCCATTTAAACAGTGAGAGGGTTAGAGAGCAGCAGTGCAGCCTCTTTGGGTTGAGTCTACATTAGCAGGTGTCCTGGAACAAGTGGGGATGATCTGTAGCACAGAGGAGCTGGCACGGGGGACCCAGGGTGTGCCCTCTCTGTATTTCAGGTTTATTTTAGACCATCTCTAATCTGGTGACATCGACTGCCCTCATGTTAGCAGCTGTAGTGCAATAAGTGCACTCCTACACCAGATTTTTTTGTGTAGCTTTGTCTGGATGGAGTCCAGTTGATAGATGCCAGGATGGTTTCAGCACATGAAGCAAAGCATGGTAAGGATGGGTGGTCAGGAGCAAAGCTGCCACACGGTCTGCTGGTCCAAGCTCAAGTTCTAATGTGGATATATTGTGTAGAGGAGATCTCTGGGAAAGGTTTCCTTGGAGTCAAAACAGACTTTGGGGCCAGTTTCATCAGCATCCTAATTGGTGGCTAAGTTGGAACACGCTACAGTTCCTTTGGTCCATATTCCTGGCCTGCCTGCCAGATATAACCTCTGGACTGGCACAAAGATTGAATTTTGGAGCGGTTTTGACCCCATCTTGCCATAGCATGAGGTATAGCTGTGGCCTCACCCAGTGTATCGGTAGCAAGTGCTGCTGTCAGCTTGGGAGGTGAGGAAGCTACCTGCAAGAAAATACCAAATTTCAGGAATGAAATGTAAGGCAGATGTTTAGCCATTCCCCTCCCAAATTTTAAGTTTGCAAGACAATTTCCACAAAGTCAGATGCTAGGAGGTGACTTGAGAGCTCTCTCAGAAGGCATGAAATATCCATCTCCACTACATCTATAGTTTCAAACTCATTATGCTCACCATTATTTTCTGTAGAGTCACCAAGCAATTTTATATACAAACTGATATTTTATCAGGTAGGAGTTCACTAGTGCCTGGAACAAGCACATGGAAGCTAGAGAGGCCAATTCTTTGCTAGATTTTCTTCACTGTACTGTGCTTTTTCCGCACAGAATTACCAGCTTCTAAAAATTTGTTGCAAACTGTGTATGCTGCTTCTGCTATCAATTCCTGCCTTTTCAGAGGCAGGAGAGTCAGGACACTTAATGGGACTTTGATGAAAGGAAATATGTCTCTCTCAAAGTTCATGATAAACAAAGTACCCAAGGAGTTTTTATTTTTATTTTCCTTTTTTCTTTTTCCTGTTTATTCAGTCCCAGTTACCATACTTCATTAATTTGAATAGTTGAAGAAACTTTTGTTTCTGCAGGGGGCTGCACTAACTTTGATCTTTTTAATGGAAAGCTTTGTTCAATAAAATTAAATCGGCTCTTTTGTAAAGACAAAGATCATCACCCTCTGGCTTAACTTAACTAAACAGATGCAGGGTTTATGTAAATATGCAGTCAGTGCAATTTTATAAAATAAAAGCTAGAATACCTTACCATTAATGTAAAAATGCATTTTGTGTTACCAGCTGGCCAATAATGACATTTTATTCAGCCATAAAAGTGTGTGTTATGTACTCCAAAGCAGGAGAAATATGGTGAAAAATGCTAAGTCTGCAACCTCATTGCTTATGAAAATACCCAGACAGAAAAGCTGCACTTTAAGCATGTGGCAAATACAAAATGAATTCCAGTATGGTTAATTTACTTTTCCTGCTGCTCTCCCCCTCCCTGGAGCCAGTTACACTGGTGAAAGATTAGTGCAGGCTGCAGAATTGCTTGGGCTTTCAGTTTTATTTAATGAAAGTGTTGTAACCAAGTAGGCACTGCTTTCCCTGAGGAGACAGAAGACACAACTTTTGCAGATGTTTCAGACCACATCCCACATCTGTAAGTCTCCTGAGCCAGTGCTGAGGCTTTTGTTGGTGATACAAGTACCACCCCTCGAGTACTGTTCTCAAGATACCCCCACTATAAGAAAGGCATTGAGATGCCAGAGGACTTCCAAAGAGCAACAAAGCTGGTGAAAGGTTCAGACCACAAATCCTATGAGGAGTAGTTGAGGGAGCTGGGGGCATTTATGGAGAAAAAGGGCCTTGGTGGATATCTTATCACTATCTACAGCTACCAGAGAGGAGGCTGTAGTGAGGTGAGGCTTGGTCTTTTCTCCCAGATAATAAAGCAATAGGACAAGAGAAAATGGCTTAAAGTTGTGCAAGGAAAGGTCTAGATTTTATATCAGAAAAAAATCTTAATGGAAAATTTTGTCCAGCATTGTAACAGGCTGCTCAGGGAAGTGGTGGCCATCCCTGGAGGTATTTAAAAAATGTGTTGGTGTGGTATTTGGTGGTGCATTTGGCAGTGCTGGATTAACAGCTGGACTCAACAGTCTTAGAGGGCTTTCCCAACCTAAACAATCCTATAAGTCTAGAATTCTTTGAGCAAGAACCAAGTCTTCCTTGACTCTGGTGTTGGTCAGACTTGGAGGAGGTTGGAGCAGTAATGATGCACCAGGCTAAGGAGCCTCATCTGCTGATGGAAGCAGATATCATACTATTGACACACAGACGATATTGTGCTGATGCTGTGTCTGAAATTTGGTCTGTATCCAGCTGCACGCATTTCTTGTTCCCAGCCAGCAAATTTTTGGGGTGAATACTCCAGTTCAGGATTGCAGCTACCAGAAACTTGTTTTTCCCTCTTGTATTCCAAAGTGCTGGCAGCACAAGCTTCAGACATGCCTGATACCAATCTTGTGCCTCCAAAAAAGAAATCCTAAAATATCTTAAGACTACTTATTGTTTTATTGTTTTCTTCCAAAATGGGATGCAATGCTTCTGTGTTAGGTTGGCAAAAATATCTCCACACCAATATTTTAATTTGAAGAATCAATTCACTCTACAACAATATTTTACTAGAGTTGATTACCTAAGTGTCAAATGAGCTATATAGACATTCCTTTTTAATATAGTTTGTGTATCATGTTTATGTACTATGTATGTGCATTGCCCAAACAATATGGGGTTTGCTCTGCTTTTTCAATTTCCACATGAGATTTATTTGATAAATGGAACATAGGTTATTTTAGCAAAGGAGAGTACTTACAGTTAGCTTTTATTTAGCACTTCACAGCTTCTGAACTGCTGTTAGGTTTAACTGTGATATTTAAGATCAGAAGCCTTGAAGTAGGTGTGATTCTGCTTCCCCATGGCAGTGCAGCTCAGCTCCAAGCAGCATTCCCATATGACTCTGATAATGCAGCAAAGAGTTCAGCTCTAGACTTCATCTACCTTACAATTACAGCTGCCTCCTCAGAGGATGCATCATCTGTGCAACAACTGCTCTCAAGGTACCGTGAAAAGCCTCTCCTTTTTCTGTGTGGGTGTTTCACTGAGAAGACAGCTCAGAAATTATCTAAACGTGGGCTCTTCATAGGAAATTAAGACTTATTTATCTGCAGCTGCAATTCAAAGGAAGCATCTATATGTAGCTTTGCCAGCAATTCCCCCAAATTGATTCACTTTCTCAAAGTCTTTGACCTTTAGGAAGCATTCTTTTGTTTTTACCAATGTTTTCCTATTAATCTAATACTGTTGGGAGAAAATATTTTTCTTGTTAGTCTCCAGAAGCACTGGATCTACAGCATGGATTTTCAGGACAATTTCACAATTATCAAAAGAGACAGATGTTGTTACCCTCATTTTTTCAGGGCAAAACAAAAGAGCATCTGTGGAACTATCCCACAGAATGGAACAGAATGGTCTGCAGGCAGTTGTACACAAAAAATCACCAGACTGTCCACAGAACCCTGGGACACTGCCTTAGAAACAAAATCAAACATTATTGCAGGAGGCTGCAATAATGCAAGAAAGCCTCTTGAGGAGGACAAAGGCAAACAGGAAAAGTACCCCAGCAGAAACAAAACAACCTGGGACCTGCTCCAAGTTTGCAGTCCACTAGGCAGAGGGGAGATCTGAATTAGATCTAGCAAGTGCTGTGCTTAGCCCATGCCATTAAAAAGAATGAGAGAGGAAAAAGAATGAGACAGGAAAAATGAGTTGTATTCTAAAAAAAGGTAGGCTCAAAGGAATATACATTTCCCTCCTGAAAGGCTGAGCCACAAAAAGTGGTAAATTTTGATTTTTTAGTACATACAAAATCAATAATGGGGAAAAAATAAGAAATTGCAAAAATAGAGGCATTTTTGTTTCAAAAACTCATCATTTAGGATAGAATCACACTGATGCAAAATTGAAAGGATGCAAAGATGCAAGGCTGAGCTGAATGCACCCCATCCTGAACAGTGCACATGTGTACCTGTGTGCGGGTATGTGTGAACACACATATGCTGTGGGAAGGCATAGGGGATTACATCTGTCTCTAACATGTGACTTTGTCATATTATGGGTATTTTGTTTTAAATGTCTCCTGCTTGGAAGTTTAATTTACATCCCTAAGAAATAGCAACTGTAGGTCAGTGGATCCCAGATGTTTCCCTGGGCTGCCCCGCCCTGCATAGCTTACCAGTGGGGAGAGATGATCCATGTATAACCTGATCTGTGCAAGGGATGTTCTAGTGGGTGCAATGATCTTCATAGATAGTTTTGGCTCTCAAGCCCTCAATGCCCTCTAGCACACTTGTAAAACCACTGCATATCTTCTTCAGAAAGCACTGGGATCCATTAGTAAAGCATGACTTCTTTCATATCCAAAAGGCGAGGCTTGTGATTTCCTAATCTTTTCCCCACAGGGTTACAAGAGCAAAAGCTCTCTTATTCCCAAAGCAATTTCAGCCTGACTCTTACCAGGGAAAAGAGACAAATGATTGAATCTCATAAGGAAGAGTAAGGACCTGACCTGTGGTTTATGTCTTCCTGGAGTGTATTGTGTCAATCTGTTGTAAACAGGAAAAACATTTCTGTCCCTGTTCCTTCAACAGGGTGGGTGAGCCCTGGACAGGCTTTTCACTGAAAGGGTAACACCAAAGTAAGGTTGTGCTCCTGGGCAGGTGTGAGTGGTGCATCTGATGGCGAGGAGGATCTAATAGGGGACTTCTTCTCAGTCTTTCCACTTTGATATTTTTGGAGACCTTTAAGCTGTGCATAATTTCTGTACTGAGTTCCTTGATCAATCTACACTCTGCATGTAAAATGTAGATACCTATTCAGATTTCTGACATCATCTTTGAAAGACAGAAAAAAACCCAAAAAACAAGATGTGTTGATTAGTTTTTAGGGAACATCAGCAATAGATATGGGAGATGTACTCTGGACAAAAATAAAACTCTTAAACCAAAATTGTAGCATAAGAAACTGATAAAGAAGCTTCTGAAGCTAAACTTCTTTCATATCTCTCCTTGCCTTCACCTAAGACTATAAATGCTGAAGCAGTAAGATATCCTGCTCACAGAGGGGTATATATCAATAAAAACACAGCAGGCTTGAAAGCTTTGCAGGAGGCTTGTTCTCACCATTGTTTCACCTCTCTGTTTGAGGGTTTGTTTTTGTTTTGTTCTCTTCCTCACAGCTGTACTTACTGAGAGAGACATGAATATATTATAGATAGTGTTGATTCATATCCTGCAGGAAAAACTGAAGAGTTGAGTGAATTTGGCATTTCCAATTGCCAGGTTAAGGAGCAGAAAATAGCTGTAGAATTGGAGCTATTGACATTAGAAGGGGTGAGGAGATGACCAGTGGGAAGGAGAGCAGAAAGATTTCTGTAATCAACATCTTTGTTCTCATTCTCACTCTGCAGAGAAACAGCTTTTACCTAAATATCAAACCTTGCTTCACTTTTGTTACAGAATTGAAAATAAGCAGGAACATACTAGCACACTGCAGGAGAAAACAATCATGTCTTTGCTTCCAGCCATGCCAGTGGAATGGCCAGTTGTGATAAGGAAAGTCTGTAATCCAGTTTCAGTAAATCAAGCACAGCTGGGGCATCAGCAAGTCTGTGGTTTGCTTTTGTCCCCTGGGACTGGGGTTGTGTTAATGTTGCATGCACAGCCTGGCGAGCTGGGCTAAGTCACAGAAGTCTGGATCTGGGTCTGAGCTCCTTCAGGGGTCACAGCTGCTTTGGCTGGGGATTTTGGGTTAGGCTCATTACAGATTATCACTCTGAGCTCTGGTATTCTTTCTCAGCGTGGAGTTAACAGGATCCACATGGTGGATTTGGAATCTAATATTCAGATGTGGAGAGCCCTGGGCACTAAGCCCCGATCTTTAACAGGAGCTGTGCACATGCTGAGACTTAGGCTAGCAGGTCCAGCATGTTGGTTAGTGGTGAGAAAGGGTCTCACTCTGTTTCAGACAGTAGAAGGGGTTTAGAGCCTTGAGATATACTCATTTTCAAACACTTCAATAAGAAGAATCAAATGCATGAAGAAACAGAGCCATATGGGAAATACTTAAATGAATTTCAGAGGAATTCCCCTCATCATAATCTGTTCTATAACCTAAAAGGGCATGGAAGGAACAGCATTTTGTTCAGACAAATAGCTTATTTCTTTTGTCAAACCTTGTCCTTTGTAAGGGCTGTCTGCCCATCACCGACAGAAGCAGAGATCTCAGATTGCATGCTTTTCCCATCACTGGCTCTCTGCCTGCATGCCTGACCTATTGATGTCCGTGGTGATCTATGCAGAGACTTGCACAGAAAGGAACACTGCCTCTTGGCATTAGGATCCTCTGTTTGGACCTCTGGGAAAAGTTATTTTAAAGTGAATTTTGCCTGAGGCAAGCTCAGTACAATGAAATCCTCTCCTTGCAGGACCAAAGGGAGATGCAGGGAACTGGATTCTGCCCCACAAAGTCTGTGAGGAGGTGGGGAGGGAGGGCAGAGCCCTGGTGACCCACAGGAGGTTACTGGGTTTTGGCAGGCGCCCTCAGAGACCAGCAGAGCCTGAGGCTTTATCTGCAGGGTGGCCAACATCTGACAAAACAATCTGCTGGAAGGCTCGTGGAGGGAACCTTGCAGACTTTCCTGATGCTTGCCCAGATTTCCCCACACAGGGAGCAGATCTGGCACGAGCTGTGGGAGCAGTTTGATTTCCAAATGCACCGTGCCATAAATTCCATCAAACGGGGAAACACTGCAGATCAGCTGGTGGGCTGCAACCCGCCCATCTCACTCCATTTGTGTGCCTAAACTAGTGGGGATGCCAGTTCCTTCTCTTTCTTTTCTGTATCTCCTTCTTTAATCCAGTGTACCGGGCACGCTTGTGCATGCAGGGCAATCTGCAGCACATCAGGGTGGTGCTGTCTCCCCTGAAGTGCCCGGTGGAACCCCTCTTTTGGACTCGGAGTGCGGGGAGCGCAGAGCCGCCAGAGGGAGCGAGAGCACCGAATAAGGCAGCTCGGGATTTACGCTTTAGAGTGATACAAACACCGAAGTCATAAAGAGGCAGGAGGAGAGGAGGGGTGGCTCAGAATGTTTGTGGTTGCATTTAGATGGGGAAACTCCAAAGGAATTTTAGAGCCTATTTTTATGCATTTGGTAGGTAATGTTTTTTTGGTTGCTTTGGTTTTGGTTTTGTACATTTTTTTTTTCTAATTCTTGATTTCTTTTTGTACTCAAGATCTTTTTTTTTTGGGGGTTTTTTTTTTTGTGTTTTTTTTTTTTTTCCTAGTTCTTGATTTCTTTATATAATCAACAATGGCTAAACGGTATAAGCTGTCAAATGGCTTAAAGATGTAGCTATTACAGGTATTTTATACCGTTTCTCTATGAGAAAGGCAAAAGTAGAATATTAAATAAAGTGATTAAAATGACCCTCAGCTGCACAGAATTTAAACACAATACTGTATCTTTACAAAAGCACTGCTGAAGCATGGTTTGCTTTTCTGTCACTTCTCCCTTGTGTGGCTGTGTGCAAATCACCCAAACCCAAATCCTCGTTGATAATAAGGAAACTTAACACTCCGAAAAACAGCAGAACTCAAGTACCTAAATAATACTGTAGTCCTATTTCCCCTATTCCCCATTTGATCTGTGTGTCTGAACTGCAGCTTCTTTCCCTCACAGAAAAACAGACCATGCTGTAAAGAGTGCACTAAAGAGTGTAAGATTTTATGTTTCAGGGATCTGGGGCTCAGGGGCTCTGATTGTTAAAACTAGCACAAGATAATCAGGACTTTTAACAATGCTATTTTTTGTTCAAGGACATCCTGGGCTGGTTTTCCATGCAGCCATGCAGAAGGCATGCTGCTGAGGCTACAAGCCAGGCATTCTGATTAAAAAATCAAGATCTCCAGAACTCTGCTGCATAGCACACACAGCATCAGTCTGTATTGTTACACATGTGGCTTTTGTGTCTCTTGAGTTTTATCAGTTTCCTTTATTGTACTGGGTTTATTCTGGATGCAATAATTAAGGGTGTGTCAGATTTTTCCATTGCAGATCTTACTTTTCAATGAGTTATAAAATTTCATTATTGGCTGCAACCTGACATATGTAGTTGAGAACCTGCTGCTTTTAAACTATTCCTTGAAGCATTATTTGAACCAAATTGGGCTATTAAGAAAAAGGGGACTGCACTCCATAGAAAATTGGTTCTAAAATTGGAATTCATCCCAAATTTTCTCCTGATATCTCTCAGGCCACACATAATGGTAAGAGTAATATGCATTACTGGTGTTAAATATCATAGCATCATAAAGGTTGGAAAAGAACTTCTAAGTCCAACCTTTAATCTAAAACATACAAGTCCACCACTAGATCACATCCCCAAGTGTCACATCTATACATCTTTTAAATACCTCCAAGGGTGGTGATTCAACCACTTCCATGGCATATTCCAGTGCTGGAAATACCCTTTTCTGTGAATAAATTTTTCCTAATATCCAATCTAAAGCTTTCCTGCCACAACTTGAAGCCATTTCCTCTTGTCTATCACTTGTTAACTGTTAGAAAAGGCTGACCCTCACCTGGCTACAACCTCCTTTCAGGTAGTTGTAGAGAGCAATAAGGTCACTCCTGAACCTCCTTTTAGTCCAGGCTAAACACCCCCTGCTTCCTCAGCTGTGCCTCATATGACTTACTCTCCAGGCCCTTCAGCAGCTCTGTTGCCTTTCTCTAGACTCATTCCAGCCCATCAATGGGCTGTCAGCTTAACAGCCCTTTCATTACAGCCCTTCTTGCAGCGAAGGCCCCAGAGCTGAGCACAGGACTCGAGGTGCAGTCTCATCAGTGCTGGGTACAGCAGGACAATCACTGCCCTGGTCCTGCTGGCCACACTGTTTCTGATACAGTCTAGGATGCCACTGGCCTTCTTGGCCATCTGGGTACATGCTGGCTCGTGTTCAGCTGGTTCTCACCCCCCCAAATCCTTTTCCAGCAGCCAGCTTTCCAGCCACTCTGCCCCAGGCCTGCAGTTGCTGTGATCCAAGGGCAGGACCCAGCACTTGGCCTTGTTGAATTTCTTACCATTGGCCTTGGCTCATCACCACCGTGCAGCTTCCAACTCTCCAGCAGATCAACACTCCTGCACAACTTGGTGTCCTCTGCTAACTGAGTGTGCCCTCGATCCCCTTGTCAGCTCATTGACAAAGATGTTAAACAGGACTATCCCCAACAGTGAGCCCTGGGGAACATCACTAGTGACTGGCTACCAGCTGGATGCGACTCTATGTACCACCACTCTTTGAGCCTGGATGTCCACCCAGTTCTTTTTCATTATAGACATAACATGTAAGCTCCATAGCTAAGGCTTTAATGAATTTTGATTTTAAAACAAGGGAAAGATTTACTGTTGAAACATTAGTTCTAGTGCCTCAAAAGCTCCTTCCTGCAACACATGGGCCTCGTCCCCTGTCAGTCACCTCCATCCTCCTCTCTGTACAGGCAGATGGGCAAAGGCTGGGGCAGGTCCAACTGAGCACCAGCGCCCTTGAAGGGTCAGGTCACCCCGTGTCCCTGAGCAAGTGGCACAGGTCACTTTTTTTACACAGGTGATAACTCTGTGTGTGTGTGTCAGTGTCTGTGTGTGTGTGTGTGCCTGTGTGTGTGTGTGTGTGTCTGTGCCTGTGTCTGTGTGTGTGTGTCTGTGCCTGTGTGTGTCTGTCTGTTTGTGTCTGTGTGTCTGTGCCTGTGTGTGTGTGTGTGTGTGTCTGTGCCTGTGTGTCTGTGTCTGTGTCTGTGTCTGTGTCTGTGTGTGCATGTGTCTCTGTGTGTCTCTGTGTGTCTGTGTGTGTGTGTCTGTGTGTGTGTCTGTGTATGTCTGTGTGTGTGTGTGTCTGTGTGTGTCTGTGCATGTGTCTGTGTGTGTGTGTGTCTGTGTGTGTCTGTGCATGTGTCTGTGTGTGTGTGTGTGTCTGTGTCTGTGTCTATGTGTGTCTGTGTGTCTGTGTATGTCTCTGTGTGTGTGTGTGTCTGTGTGTGTGTCTGTGTGTTTGTGTATGTCTCTGTGTGTGTGTGTATGTGTGTGTGTGTGTGTCTGTGTCTGTGTGTGTGCGTGTCTGTCTGTGTGTGTGTCTGTGTGTCTGTCTGTCTCTGTGTGTGTGTGTGTGCTCCTGGCTGCCCTGCCTGCCAGGGGACACCTGGTGCCTGGCTGGCAGCAGCGCTGAACTTTCAGGGACAGTCCGAGTCAGTGGGAATTGTACTCTGGGTAAATGAAATGCTCTACCACAAATACAGCATATTTTAACAGCACCGTTTGAAAAATCTAGGGCTTGGCATTTAAAATCAGGATTTAACAAACGAGGAGGAGGTTTTGATGTGCATTTTGCATCATCTATAGCAGAGAAGGGGAAGGACTATTAATGTCATAAGGAGGCTATGAGGGCAAATCCATTTGGAAAGCATTTATATACTGCTGTGATGGACCCATAGACAAATTTGCCATTAAATGACTAATTTGTCTCCCATCACTTTCTTCAGAAGCCTTCTTCAGAATTATTCCACTGAATTTTTATTTTCAGCACAAAACATGCGCAGTTTTTACAACAAACTGAAAAAACTGAAAAAAAATTTTTATTTGTTAAAAAGGGCAACTTTTCTCTCTACAAGGGTTTTTCCCCTCAGAATTAATAAAACTTTTTTTCCCTTTAATTTGGGTAGAAACAATTTAAAATGTCAAAAGCCTTGTTTAACTGGGAAAAAAAAAACACACCTAAACAACAAGCTAAATAATTATCTAAAAGATCTATTATTTTGAGAAAAAATCTAGGAGGTCTTTTTGTCAATGGCTACCTTCAGATGACTACAGTGGGACTAGAATTTTGTTCTTTGATCTTGTAAATGCATCCCTGTCATCAAAGTATGTGAAGTCCATAGTAGCAGCATTTCTGCTTTCAGATTTGCATAAATCCAGGAAAGAGCATAGCATTACAGCTCAGTGTCAGAGATTAACAAGGTACCATGTTTGAGCAAAGTGTGATTATTGCTGACCAAAGTGGATAAAGGAATACATGTGAATAAATCAAAGAGGTATATGTAATAGTGATAAAAGTAAAAATACAGCATAATTCTGACAGTTTCTGAGGAAGGAGGATCTGTGATTCTGCTTTAGATGAAAATAAGGATTAAGTCAAGTAAATTAAAATGGTATGGATGACAAGAGAATCAGACTCAGTTTTTTTCAGACAGCTAGAAACAGCTTGTAGTAGATTTCATTTCAGTACCTCAAAATGGTGCAACAAATTTCAGTTAATTCTTTTATGAAAAAAAATGTGAATCTCAGCAGCAAGAATGAAAACAGCAATTTGGAAAGTAATTTGAATGGACAATATGGACAGTAACAGAATGGACAGTAATTTGGACAGGGTGATTTTCTTCAGTTATCTTGCTCTGGCATATATTGTTGTTTTATTGAAAAGAATACACATGGTTTGAAATCATTGTGTTTCCCATTGAAGACAGATCAGAGAGAATTCCTTATAAAAACATTTCATATATTTTCTGAGCGCTTTACTGCTTCCAGAATTGGCTAGGGTGCATTATCTAGAGTGCAATCAAATGTCACGCTAGAAAAGCACTAAAGCCTTTTTAATTAAAAACGTCATAAAGGATTAAGTAAAATTATAACCGCTGGTTGCTGTAACCTTCTCAGAGGGGCACTGGTGTGTCTGTGTCTGTGTGTGTGTGTGTGTGTGTGTCTGTGTATGTGTCTGTGTGTCTGTGTCTGTCTGTGTCTGTGTGTCTGTCTGTGTCTGTGTGTCTGTGTGTGTGTGTGTCTGTGTGTTTTGCCCCCTTATACCTTCCTTTCCCATTTTTCATTTCCTTCCCACAGCCCCAGGACAGACTGTGCCACCACTCTGAAACCAATAGCAATCCTGAATTTTGCCTTTAAAAACTTAAATTGTAAATATTCTGCTGCAATATTCAGAATTCCCACTTTACACATGCTTGGCCATTGTATTAATGAGCAACACCATGAAACTTCCAAAAGTAACCATTGGTATGTTAATGCTGACAATTCAGGCATCATATAAGCATGAAGATTTGTTCTTTCAAGGCCAAGCTGTGGTTTTTCTGTGAAACGCATGCAAAGGGCTGGATAATGTTCCAATGCCCCAGCAGCAGGCTACAAGGCAAGCTGAATCACACACAGTGTAATTTTTTATGGAGTGTCTGAATCCTATTGTTCCCTTGCATGGCTCTGGAAGTTGCACCACAATTTAGCCCCAAGGAAGTTTACCTATTTTGAGAAACAAATTGCTGGAGTAACCTGTTGTTTTGTTACAAATTCACTGAAATACACATCCAATGTGTCAGTACACAATTAATCACACAGAGACTGGTACTCTCTGCTGAGTGTGTATTCTGGATAGAAAAAGTGCACCTTTTCATCTTTCTGCTCTTGCACTTATTTGTATGGCCTTTTACTTTTCTCAGTTTAATAAAATCTTGGTCAGGCTGACTTCATCCAGGTGCCTCACCAGCATGCTCTCTCAATGCATTCTAATCTGCATTATATCAGATGTTCATTGAGATTTAAATATTTTTTTAAAAAGGTCTTTTCCCAACTGTACATTTTCCATTGCTCCATTACAAAAGACCCCTGGTGGCCGAAATTAGTGAATTGGACAAATTTCACTTATTACTGTGAGAAAAATGGTGTTTTTTAAGCAGTAGTATCTTCCCTTCAACAGTAAACAAGTTTTGGTTTTTTTTGTCACCAAAGTAATTTTAAATAATTTTGATTTGCTAAGGTCTGTATATAATGGACATAAAAAATGCCTGCTACTTATGTTCAGGTTTGTCACCTATTACAGGCCTGTTTATTTGCAATTCACGAATTTAAAATTATGAACTCCTTGTACTAAATGCTTGCAGTGAAGCTTTTGCTTCCTTTCTTCTTGTCTATTGAAGGTAAGCATGAGATGCCACAATGCTTGGGTACAATGCATAAAAAATTAGCAACATTTTAATAGCCCTTATAGCGTAATACAAGACTAAGATTTTTATTCAAACTAGGAAATTTTTTTTTGTCCTGCTTTGATAAGCAGGACAAACTTTTCTCTGGGACAAAATCTGCACAGGAAGATTTGTGAATTCTGAGTTGATCCAGCCTAACTTGGGGAGAGTGGACACAGCTGTTGGAAGAAAGTGAGGCAGAGACTTCATCTGGGCATTGCAGTGGTTGAAAGATCTGTCTATAGCTTGTACAATTCAAACAGTTACAGTTTAGGAACCTTTGCAGAGCCCCAGAGCTAAAGGTTGAATATATAAAATATTGGTTTTGGAGTGGCAAATGGTGTCTGATAACAGCCAGAGGAAGGGTCTCTACAACTTTTTGAGTCATCTGCTCTCCTTCTGGAACAAGAATTATTTTCTATTAGTCCATTAAACACTCTCAGAACTGTGCTAAGAATCTAACAGTAGCTCTGCATGCAGATGTGGCTCAGACCCTATTCTGGGGTAGCAATCTCTGCTCTCCCAAGAGGTACATGAAAACCAAGAGGTACATGCTTTCCCATGTACCCAAGAGGTACATGAAAAATATCTGAATTCAGCATTCTGGGACACAAAACATCTGTTGATCAAACTAAGAAAGTGCTTTGGATTAACCAAAGTAATATAAATTCCCTAATTGAAAATCAAGGTTTATAAATCTTACATCACCATCAAGTCTTTCAATTAATGAAAGGAAATGGAGGGAAACTAGAATTAAAAGCTGCAAAATTTCTCTGTACATGATTAGTTGAAACATCTATGCAGGCGCTGTCATCAGAGGTATCTGAGAACTTCTTAGTCACTGCAGCATCGAGAGCCAACCCCATTCCACAGAGTGGAAGCAAATGTCTTGCATAGATTTATTCTTCTAATTTAAGAATTATTTTAAGAAATTAACAATATTTGAAGTCTTAAATTTCTGTTTCCCGCTCCAGTGAGATTACTGCTGATATTGCACTCTTTCATTACAGTAAGCTGTCACGAAATCATAAATAAAACAACATATCTTTGGCATATGGAAAACACTTTTCAGTTTGACAGGACTGAAACAAATTCAGTGTACAGGTAGTTGCCCTTCCAAAGACAAAGACCATCCCCAGGCTGCTGTGGCTGAAGCATGAAAAGGGCAGCATCATGTCTGAGCCTCCACAGGCTGATAGACGTCCTCATTTGCCAGCTGTCTCCTTGGAAATCTCCTGACAGCACATGAAATTCTTTTGCTGGTTGTAGTCTAGACTTCACCTGAGCATCTGAACCACTTCCAAAATAGTTACCTAGACCTTGGATTTCTGCCAACAGCAGACAATCCAATGTAGACACCTACCTTGGCACAGTCTGAATTTTTTTCATGTCTTCTCTGGTGAATGATTGGCTTTTCTAGTACAAAAGTTTTTGAGGAGCTGCATCAGCAGAACCCAGAACTAGCAAATACAAGCGTGACATTTTGTACCTGCTGTTGAAATGGAGGCACAAACATTTGATGAAGGGACTGTCTGATATATGGGAACATGTTGGGTGCACAATAGTGATAAATTGCTTCCATGTTATGCCTAGGAGACAGAAGTGATGCACATGCAGCATCCTGGCATACTGTCACTTCTGTTCCCAATGCAGTACGAATCTGTGAAGCTAACAACTCTTCTTATTTGGTTATACCAGTGCTGGTCAATATTAAAATGACAAAAAGAAATAATGCCTTTGCTCTTCATTATCAGTGTTTTATTTAGACAGGGACTTATTTAATTTTATGACCATTTCTCTTTGAACCACCTTTAAACTTTCTAACCATAGGTAACTCAGAATGAATTTCTAGACATTATACATAGTGAAAATGCATAATCTGATTAGAAACTGGTACTGCAGGGAGTCTGCAGGCAAATGCAGTGCAAATTTTGTAAGTATCTGTAAATTTGAGGTTTGCTCAGGCTGAAAGAGTAAAATGCCCCTTCCATCTTACATCGAGAGGGTATGAACACTGAAGGTTGTCAGGTGGGTAAGACTGTGTTTGGCTGCTTTAGCTTCACACCCTCAATCATAGTGTAGTATTGGGTTAGTCTTTAATGTGAGACTTGGAATATACTGTACCATCATTATCTTCCCTAGTGTGTCAGTGCAGAAAATTAATAATATTATCTTTTGTAGGATAATTCAGCATAGAACACAGACACATTTTTTATAAGTAATTATATGTTTAGAAGCTGCCTTCTAGTTACATGATTAGACTATAACCAGTATTGCTATCTATACTTAATCAATACCCCAGATACCGTCTGATTGTGGAACAAATACCAGCAATGCTCAGAGTGAAAAACAATGTCACTGTCTCCTGGCTCAGTGCTGACTCATCAACCAAGATGTGTTATCACTCATGTACCATAACCTTTGAGCTTCACAACACTGATCAAAAAGGCTTTGGTTCTTCATATATTTTCTGAATGAAATAATAATGCTTTTGTTTTCTATCTTCCCTCTCTCATATTCCAGTGCAGTATCAACCAGGCAGAAATATTTAGCATATTTCTAGCACTAGGCTGTAATTTTAATTTTTGTGCTGCATGCACAACTCTAGACAGGTGTTTTGAAATGTAAATAAAAAGCAGTGTAGTGTGGGACTTGGTACACGAAGTGCTGCAGAGCACTCTAGCAGGATGAGAAGCACAACATCTATCTGTTTAATAGGGCAGCAAGCTTGTGTAATGAGCAGAAACCACTCATTTAAAATCTTTACTACAGCTCCCCAGCTAAAATATAAAACCCATTCCAAGGAAGCAGGAGGTAGAATAGCAGAGCTCCAGCAAAATGTGGAGGGTAGTGCAGAGCAGCTCAGTAAAACCCCCTAGGTGGTGTGTAGAGGAAGGGTGTGCCAGGCTCTTCAGCAGGGCAGGAGCCAGCAAAGAGCAGTGGGCAGTGTCTGCTCTGAGCCGTGATGCCGAGCAGCCAAAGGCTGTGGACATGTCTCAAACAAGTGTGTGTGCTCTGAGCAGGTTTCTAAGCAAGTTATCCATTTCCAGCATTATGTGCCTGTGGTTAAAGGGATTAGCCAGTGGTAATCCAGTTCTGGGGGAGATTGACTTTCAAAAATAAGAGAAAGCTTCTGCGGTGGACACATTTTTGGCTCTGCTAACCTGGGTTGAGAGTTAGGCTGCGTGGGGGAGGGACAAGGATGAATAACCTCCACTCTCTGTTTATCTCCCCACTAGAGGCCTCTACACAGCTGTCAAAAAAAGCTTTTATTGTCAGCATAGTTTTAGGCCACTTAGATGACAAAGTGCAGAAACCAGTTAGGCAGCCTTCTGTGCAAACAGAGCTCCAGGCACAAAACTACCTCTTTGGTAATGAGGATTTGTACCATTGTCTGGTTGCAGTCCTAGAATTAGTAATATATTTGTACTTAAAGCTTGATCATAACTTCACATCAGACAGGTTTATGCAATGTAATCCCACTGTCCTCAGTTTTGCTGTTTTAGTCGATATTGGTGCAAGCAAGGTGAAAAACAATGCGGTGCCATGCTAAAACATATAAGGTAAACAGCCAGCAAATTAGATTTCTCTCTATATTGTTATATCTTTTGGCTATTGTTATCTTGAAAGCTACATTGAGCTATGCTACATGGGCTCTTTGTCTTCCCATTAAAGCAATATTTCAAATGGCTCTTACTTTCAGAAGCTCCTTTTCAGGGCTTCAGCCTTTTCAGGCAGAACCAGTGCTGATGCTAATGACATGATGTCTATCCCACAGATCATAGAAGGTCTCTAATTCCATCAAGAGAAAGACTTGAGGAGTTGGCTAATGTCACCAGAAAACCTCAATGGAATTACAGCTGCAACTGTGAGGGTCTGGAGTATTTCACTTGCTGCAGGATGGGAATGAAGTGCTATCACTCAGCTGCCTCTCTGCTGTGCTCTGTCTTATTGAACTGTTTGGAGAATCTTGGAGATGAAGATACATCTGTTACCCCTTAGAGTCAGTGGAGGTGTCTCCTCAGGTTTTGTAAGCCCAGGAGAATTAGGGGACCTCTACCCACCAGCCTGCCTCCTGGGCAAGCTGTGGTTTCATTGTGAAGGACTGGCTTCCAGGCAACTGCAGAGAGTCATGGTTACAGGAGCTTTGCATTGGGAACAGGAGGTTAAATTCATTACATTGCCTCAGATGTTGGGTTTACCCCTCTATGTGCTCCTTTTCGTTATGCATATACTGCCAATTTTTTTCCGAGATATTTTGCAGCTGAGGTTGGTGTTTGTCTGTGTCAACCTCTCACTTGCTGTAAATGAACTTATTTTTTCTCTCCCCATCCCACAGTAGGAATTTTCTATGCACTACTGGTCAGATAGCTAAAGACTTTACTGTCCTTCTTCTACTTCTTTCTTCTTGGAAGCTAAAAAACTTATTTCAGACAAAACCTGGACATATGTGTATATATGTAATCTGTCATGTGACAGCTGCAGCTATACACACCTATGCAAGCCCTGCCAGAAATGTAAAGAAACAAAAACCATCAAGACCAGTAACAACAACAACAACAAAAAACCCGCAAACAAAAGAGCCTGTTAAATAAAAAAGGCATCAGTGTTACATAGTTTCATTAAAATAAGAAAAAAAATACATATGGGCTGCATCTGCGTCTGTAGATGTGACCCCATTTTTCCCCCAGTTATATACAGCTTTCTCTTCCTGCTGTAGGCAGAGGTCAGTGATCATATTCTGCTTATGATTTCTGAAGGTCACTTTCATATAAAACCTTCCAGATTCTCAACACATGTTGCCCAAAACTTTCTCAGCAATGCTACCTTTTGAGGCGCATTATAATACCTGACCTCTGACCTAGCCAGCACCCCATTCCATTCAGACTGGCAGAGATGTTATCATGCTTGCTTTCTTCTTCTTTAATTGTAGGCTCTTGCAGAAACTACTCTTGAAGCTGAGTTATGCTCCCAGGCTCCTTAAAATATCACAGATTTTCAGCACAATCTGAAGCCTAATAACCGTAATGAACAGAGAGATTTTATCTTGCTTTTTTTTGCCAAGTTCAAGTATTATTGCTTAAACCTTCACAATTACCCCATCATTTTATCTGTGATTGCTTAGCGTGATGATTTCATGAGCTTTGCTGGGGGAAGAGGAAATCTAGCCAAGGAACATTTTCAGGCTATCTGGCAGCCTTTACTTTCAAAAGATGTATTGTTCCTATTGGGGTTTACTATTTCATCCAATTCATCTTGATATTTTGCTGCTTGCATGGTGAACTGCTCAGGAGAAGATGGTTTAGTCTTTGTCTTGTTTATCTCTACCCTCATCTTGTTTGTTGTTAGCCTTGAAAGCAGAGCAGTGGCTATCTATACGCCAAAAGAAAAGACAACTGACTTCCTTCTGGATTTATCTGGCCTGCTTCAAGCTAATTTAAAGAAGTAGCCCTGGCAGGCCATATAAATGAGGATATAAATGGTCATAACCTGTCTAGGGAGACTTCTAAATGCACCTAGTAGTTTTAAGAGCACATATCTAATTGTGCCTAAATCACTTATGTTCTTTTATAAAATTCCTTATCTCCAGTGCTCTCCTGCAGTAAAATAATGAGTCTGCATGGTCAAAAGGAGGCAGAGGGGTCTTGGGCTCTGAGGCTGTTCAATTTCTTTTAAATATATTGTTCAAAAGAAGGAAAATTAAACTTTGAAAAAGAATAAAATCTCACACAAAAAAATCTTTAGTCATAAAAATAGCCTCTTCTAAGATGTACTTTAGGTTCTATTTTTCCCTGGCATCATATTTTTCTTGCAAACAAAGCATAAACTTTAAGTTTAATATATCTTTTCCAAAGTGATCTTGTGCAATTCTTTAACAAAATATATGGAAAGCATTATATTCCCATGAGAAGCTGCATCATTTCCCATCTGAAAACTCTTGCAGCTAAACTTGAGAAGATAGAGTCTTCCCATGATATTTTCTTTTAAACATCTCATGCCAACTGAAAATGGAAATTTTGAATTTTATGACAGACTGAATCTTTCCTTTTTAATTATTTCCCTCAGTTTGGAAACATCAGAGCACTTATTGCATTTTATTTTGAGAATGTCAGATAGTTTCAGTTCAGTAATATTAGAGGATTTCATTTAGACCATGGGAAATCACAGTATAAAATATTAAATACTCTAGATATCTTATATGGAGGATGATATTAATATTTAATCCTTAGGTCAGAGGAAAATGCATGAAAACAATAAAGCCAAATCAATTTATTTTAATACCAGTGAAGATCTTTATGTTATTTAAATGAAAGAAAAATCTATTAGTGACTTTGACTTTTATTGAGAGTGAAAGTTTCAGCTTTGCCAAAAATGCCATCTTTACTCTTGAATATTCAGACATGTCTCTCTGTCTCAAAAATGAAATTTTAGAACTTGTAGAAGCACAGAGAAGGTCAAAGAAGCTCAAAGATGTGAAGTGGCTGTTGTGATTAAATAAAAATCTGGCAGCTGGAAGGGGGGATGAAGGAAGATCTGGCTTTGTGGTGGCCTGGAAAAAGTGTATCAGAATAGATTATTAATTTCCTCTGCCAGTGAAAGAATGAAAAAGACTATTGGTGTAATCAAAGCAGGCAAGAGATCTTTTTTTCCCTGCCAAGTACACATAACCTTACACATGGAAGGATCAAACATTTATTGAGCAACTGGACAAACGACATGTCAGGCTCAGGGCATGGAGGTGTTGCCTCTGGTTTGGGAAGCTCCTGAACTGTGAACGCCAGAAGCCAAGGGTGAGTATCCGAGTATCTCCTTATCTGGCCCTCCTTTGGCTGTCTGGTTTTCTTAAAGGGATCTCAGAGTCAGATTCTAAAAGCATAGATGGAAATGGCCTTGGTCGTAGCAGCTGCTTGTTCTGCACTGTCCCCAAAAGGCAGGCTCCTCATGAAACCCAACCCTTACCCAGTACTGAGGGTGCAGAGAGCAGTTGTGTTACAAGAAATATTCCCTAAAGGTGTGATGCAGAGGGCTGGCCGTGCCAGCTCATTTTTAGGCTGTTATCTCAAGCAATGCAGCAAGCTTGGGATGCAGACTTTGGACAGCCTGGAGGGAAGAGCAGCGTGTGGTTAGCCAAGTAACCACTGGATGACACTGTTGTTCCACACAGCTACAGCCAAAAAACTTCGTCTGGCAGTGGAAATGTGCCTTGTGAAAGAGAAGTGCAGATGTGGGGTTTTAAGTGTTTAGTGTATTCTCTCTCTTAGTGCAAGGGGCAAATTCATTGCATTTGCCTTTGTGTATGTCCTCACAATTAAATGCTGGCTTTCATTCCTTGACGTTTAGGTTAAACAGCCTGATTCAATCTGCATTTAGCCACTACTGCCTGCGTTCTCCAGATTCATAGCAACCAAGAAAATAGTAACTTCATATGTCACACAGGGCAGCTTTACTTACAACATCACTAAGAAGATTAAAAATAAATTGAAGCATATGTCACTTCAAAGGGGGCAAGAAAAGGACATCTGCATTATTTGATGCATTAATGAGAAAGTTCTGCCGAGTCTTGATTTGAACTGTATGGGAAATGATGTGATTGGTAAGCTTGCAAGTTAAATGTATTTCAAATGAAATTGTTTCTGAAATTTGTATTTAAGCTAGGTTAAGGGACGCTTACATTTTAAACTTTGCCTTCTGATACCTTGTTCATAAATTGAGCTTTACCCTTTTAACTTGAGGAGTTTACAATAAAAAAAAAATCAAAGCAATTTAGCTACAAATATCTAAGGCTACATTTCAGTGGAATAAGCAAGAACAGCTCTCCTGCCTGAGGCAAATCTTATCATCCATGACCATCTGTACAGCTACAAACTAACTACCTCTGGCACTGCATGATTCTGTAGACATTGGGCTATGGACTAGCAAGCTAACATCCATCCAACTTGATTCCCATCTCCAGCTCCAAATACACCCTGATATCCTCGATTCCATATCAAACATTTCCAAAAACATGGATGCCTAGGTCATTTTTACATTTCCCATCTTTACTATGAGGATGAGGATAAGTAAAAGTCACTGATGGATGTTGGAGATGCATAGGCAGAAACCCTCATGAAAAATTCACGAGGAACAATATGAGTTTCTCCACGCCATCTTGGTGCTTCTGGTTTGTACAGCTCAGCTGAGGAAGGCTTCTTTGCTTCTGAAGGAAATATGACTTCCAGGAGGCTAATGTTCTGTTTAATGCATTAGCTTTTCCCCTTGGGACTCAAGTTACAAATGCAGCTCAGGCCAAATTGATGAAATATCTGTTAATATGTGAATCTGACAGCTTGGAAAGGACACAGCTGCAGTGAGATAGGATAGTTTTAAGGTGATAGAGAAAAATCTAAATATAAGAACACCGTTATTTGTGTATGTGGGTCTTTTAGAGGGATACACTGACAGCTGTTAATGAAGCCAGGAATAATCAGTCTGTTTTTCCAGAGACAATTTCTCTGCAGTTCATCCTACAGGGGAATTTGGCACTGTACAAAAATAATAGGCCTAAGCCATAGTCCATTTGCTTTATTTTTAGTATGACATTTTGCTGCACAGAGGTTTCATATATGTCAACCTTTCCGGCATAAGCGTATCATGACTTTGTGAAAAATTGGAGCATGGATACTTGCCAGATTCTAAATAAAATGCTTTCCATTTGGTTTACCCTGAAGCCATAGGGATTGCTCCAGCAGAATGGAAGAAGGCCCACTTTCAAATAGTTTCCCACATTGCTGTGTTCACAAACGTATTTCCAACTCATGTCAAGAAGCCAACAGAAATTTGTCTTTATGCATGGAATAGCCAATGCAGGTGGCTAAATAACATATGCAATCGGATGTAAAAATGTTTCCAAACATCGCTCTTAAAAATGTATTTGAGTAAAACAGTGTGCCTATACTTGACTGACACTGTGGCTCTCCCTGCGGCTCTAGGTCAAGTCCTCCCATCAGTCTGTGCAATGGTGGCAGGAGCACAGACCCATCCTGTGGCTTATAGGGGTCCCCTCCTGCTGTAGGTTATTAGTGTGGGCATGTTCTATGGTGTCCTCACAGCTCCCTGGCGTGACTTGGAATGAGAATTCCATTAGGTGTGCTTGGGTCCAGAGTCCATGTGGGACATTCCACATGGACTGTGGGGACATTCCACCCGTGGGAGGAACCTGGTGCTGAGAGGAGCCTGCTGGGGCCACTGTGTCAGGGACTGCTGCGCCTGTGTTTGCCATGGGAAGCAAAGTGTGGATGTGTGTTCTTCACTGACAACCTGGTGTGTTGTACATGTCTCTATCAAGTTATGTGTTGGCCCCGAAAACAGCTGAGAGCTCTGTATTTTGAGGTTACACCCTGCAGATGGAAACATTTAGCCTGAATACTACAGGGACCAAGAGAAGCCAGGAAGAGAAAATCCCTCAGACATGGAAACTGCCTGTGTAATTTTGGAGAGGTGGGAAAATTAGAAATGTGATCTCTTCTGTCAGTGTTTCATAGATATTATATAATAGTACATGAATTAGTAAAGAATTGGAGAGAATTTAATTGCATTCAGATTTCAGAGTAGATATTCCAAAAGTTAGCTTTTTTTTGTAGAAGATATGATCAAAAGAAACAAGAATTGTTGGGAAAAGAGAGGATAGTATGAGTCTTAAGCAGAAATTTAAAGAAATTCCTTCTTTCAGGTAAATGGACAAAAGCAAGAAAAAGTCCACTTGAAAAAACCTAGGACAATTTTTTTACTGAATTATGTCTGAAATAACAGTTTTAACATTTTTAGATTCAAACCACTTGCTTATAATTTTTTCCTTGATCCCCCCCAAGTTTCTAGACTTTTACAGATTCAAAAGTGACTGCAAAATTTAACAGATTACTAAGGAAACCTTATAAATTATCCCAAGCATCTTATCAGAAATTGTAAGCAAGATTGCACTGGTGAGATGATAGAAAAGAAAGTAGTTATAGAGCTAGTCATTTGATGAGAAGAAAATTGAAACATGAACTCAGACACCAGGATTTATGAAGCCAGGCTAATTGTGTTATGGCCTGAAGTTATGTCAGGACAGTTTTAGCTTGGATACCAGGAAAAAAGTTCTTCCCCCAGAGGGTGTTTGGGCACTGGAACAGGGAAGTGGTCACAGCACCAGCCTGACAGAGCTCAAGAAGCATTTGGACAGTGATCTCAGGCACAGGGTGTGACTCTTGGGGGTTGTGCTGTGCTGTGATGGACTTGATCCTTGCGAATCCCTTCCAACTCTGTTTATTCTGTGATTCTGTGTTTCTAAATGTTACTTAGAAAAGTTAGCAATTATTTGTCATTTAATGAAAAAAAACCTTGAGTGCCTCTGTTTTTCAAAAATCAATTTTTTGAAGGCAAGCTTTCCATAAAACTTCTTCAAGCAAAGGGATTTCCAAGTTCAGAGCTGCTAGAGAACACAGGCCAGGCTTTCAGTCAGTGTGAAAGGGCATCATTTGGCAGAAGCTGGAAACAGTGTAATTTATACCATCTGAGAAGCTCACCTTCTTACCCAAGGTAAAGCAAAAACAGCAGAGCTGCTCTGATTAATATAATAGCATGTTTTATTTTATTTTATTTTATTTTATTTTATTTTATTTTATTTTATTTTATTTTATTTTATTTTATTTTATTTTATTTTATTTTATTTTATTTTATTTTATTTTATTTTATTTTAATCTCCAGGCTTTGGTTCTTCATTTCTCTTTAAAAATTTAAGCTTCTGTCTGAAAACTCCCTTATTATAGTATTAGTAGGAAGGAAAATAGTTGCTTCAGCTTTGGTCATGCTTTCAGAACAGCCAGTAAGTGTGCAATAATTTATTTTCTCTCCAATCCTTTAATTTTTTTTTTTCATTGTATATATGGAGACACTGAAAATCAAGATGCTTCTCTATGGCCAGTAAATAAGTCACTGTTAAAAACACCCTTGTTCTCAGGATACAGTAGGCTTTTGCCTCAGGTGGTGATTTCAAGTAAGGTTAAAGCAGAAGCCTACACTTAAGAAATTACTTTGCTTTTTAATCCACTTCTACAGAGGCATCAATCATCACTATAGATTATATATTCTATATTCTAGTCCATTTGCCTTGAAATATAAGAAATAAGCTTCTGTTATGACAGCACAAATAGATGCTTGACAAGGGGGTATATATTTACAAATCATCTTTAAAGCACTTTTTCACCTGTGTCAAAAAGCGACATGGTGCCAATATTTTGAATTCTCTTCCAGTTTAGTTATTTCATGTCCATTTTAGTCTGTACTCAGAGAAGAAGACTGAGTTGCATTGTGTTTTTGCTAGATGGTGCCAGAGTACACTCCTGTTCTGCCCACTTCATATAACTGGCTGGAGCAAAAATCTTGCTGTTCATTGGAAAAATCCTACACTACAGCATGAGCTGTATGGTCCTGCTGATCTGCACTGGTGCCTGGGCATAGCAAAATGCAAAGCTTAGCTCAGTATAGAAGAGACACTGCTCTCCATTAGTAAATTGAGCAAGAAAGCAGAACTATTTTTCTATTTGAAATATGAAAGAAAAAATATACTCTAAGTGATTTTGATCCATTAGCTTATGAAACTAGGAATCTAGCTAAGCAAATATTTGTAAAAACAATGCAACCAACATCTATGTATCTATAAATTGACAACATATAGTGTACAACTAATGTTGATAAGTCATTTCCATCAGGGACTCATAACTTATTGGGGTTGTTTTTTTTTCTTCTCTCTTCTCTTTTTTCTTTTTTCTTTTTTTTTTTTTTCATTCCATTGCCTTTTCCACAAGTCTGCAAGCAATTAGCATGGGTGAAGAAAGGGCAGAATACAGTTTTTTTTTCTTGATGTGCCTATGTCACTGCCATAATATTACTGGAATTGTAATAATTTAAATGGTGAAACAAATTGCCTAGAAAGTGACAGCACTGAATGTGCTCTTTCATGGATCATTCATTGTTGGCAGTGGCCCATCAGATATGATATTATGTCAGTCTTAGTAGGTCTGCAAAATAAACTGTCTTGTTATTACTGCACTGTATTGTGAAAAATCATCCTTTGCAGGTCTAAATGCTGAACCTGTTTTTGAAAGGTAAGTGCAGGACACAAAACATGGATCTCATTATTGGGGGGGGGGGGAGTGCATTGCTGTACTGAGACAAATTTGCATTGATGAAGCAGAATGAAACATTTACTGTTCAAATTAAAATAACCAAAGTAGAAAGCCTATTCTGAAAATATGATTCTTCTGGACCAGCACCTTTTTTTGAAGAGTGCTTGGCACAATTTGGGAACAGAGTATGAAAACTGCTTTAATGGGATTGTTTTTTTTAATGCTTTGTGAAGTTACTCCCAGTTTCAAAGCAATTGGAGAAAGTGCCCTCTTTCTCATGGCCTTGTCGACCTCAGAGGGAGAGAGTAGAATTGGAAAGATTAAGTTCTCCTGAACACCATAACAAAATCCACAAGCAGGAAGATGACCCCTACATTCTCAGATAATCTGTGCATGCACAGATGGATGAAGAGTGAGCACAACACACCTTAGAACTTCTGCCTGTATTAAAACAGCTAATGAACTGCACAAAGGGAAGCAAATCAGGCAGATACAGTGTACAGGGCTAATACATTCTTACTGCATTATAAATATTTGTATTTTTGAAGATTAATGGACTGAAATATTTTACAGTGAGGTCTATTGTTTATCCATGAGCTGCAAACACGAGAGATAGCTGCAGTGTGAGTTTCCCCACACCATCCTGTTAATGACCTCAACTCTGACCCTGGTAGTCCTCTTGAGGGAAAAGGGGAAATTTGGTCCAGATCATTTATGGACATTTCCTGTGAAAAGCCACGCAAGACACTCACTGTGGACATTGCAATGTGAGTTTCTTAGTGATTGAAACAAACCTTGAATGTACTAGAAACTGTAAAGTTAAAAGACCAGAAATTTTCAAACTAAATGCTCATCCTTAAGCCAGTACAAACACTGGATCATCCTCAATAGCCTGAGAAACACACTGTGTAGCATAACCTGAAGTGAATTAACACTTGACTGTACCTGTATTCAGGCAGTGATTCAGTTCCTTGTCTTGAACATTCTGCCAAGAATTCCTCCTAAGGTGTACTCCAAAGCAAGATGTATAGTTCAGGGATGGGAAGAGCAATGGGAGAAGATTAGGTCTTGTCTGCTGCAATTTGTTATCAATTGTAGTTTGTGACTTGTTGTTTGACCACAGAAGAAGACTCAATAGAAGAAAAAGAATCAATATTTTTCATTGCTATCTGAATATGTGATTCACTCATATATGGAATGCAACTACTTTATGCCCTTTAAGGCCTATTTTTTTTTCAATTGTGGTAACAGAGTCAGATACCCTGACTGGCCAACAAGCAATAGTTCATTAAGTGGTGGTAATTTAATTGATTTTCTTCACTAATGCATATCTTAAGATAGACTGCCATTACAGGAAGGGTTCAGGAGGTGGTTGATCCACATTAAAACCATGTGATTATGCTCTAAGTTTCATAGCTTTACAGTGTGACCCTAGCCACTGCTGGATTCCATGGTGGTGAACCAGCATATGCTATAAAACAAAGGGGCAAGACAAGATGAAGGAATATTTGTAGGAATTCCCAGAAGGTGGGGACTAAAGAACATTTAAAAAGTTGGAAGAAAATACAGTTACAAAGGTTTCTTGCTATGGTCCTCAGCACTGTAGTATCCAAGCTTACACAACCATTCATAGATTTGTACTTCCTCCACCCCTTTGGGAGAGAAAATAATTTTTCAGGGTTTTGACAAAAGGAACTATGGAACAGGGTGGATTAACACATTTTTCCAATGTCTCCTTTCATTGGCCCAGGAATTCAGCCTGCAGGTATGCAACCTGAATAACACACTCTAATAATGATGACATAGATCCATCTTTTGTCCTGGATGGATGCTATCTCAGGACCAGAAATCTTGTACCTGGAATATTTATAACAGACACTCTATTGCTCTGCTGTGAATGGAATTTTATGATTTAGAGAGTATAAAGCACTAATGAAAGAAGATTGTCCATTTGTATGGATCATTTTGATTTAAATAATGTCTGAAATACAAAAATAATTCTCTAACAGCAACTATTCGTAAACGAATAATTGCAAATTATTTAATAACTTTTGAGACAATTGGATATTTCAACAGGGGCAATTTTTCAAGCAGAGGTTCATATATAATTAGGTTTTGCTCTCTAAGTTAGTGCAACTACAGAGTACACACAGATGTGTTTGGTAAGGGTAACTGATGTGAGAGGAGTGGGGGATGGTGATAGAGACATTGCAGCATTTCTGTGTGCTTTCCCATAACAGTTATTTTTTCCTGTTACTGCTACAAAGACTGCTCCTGGTACATCTTGATTTACCTGATCTTACTGGATAGGATGGAGTTAAGCCACCTGCAGACATATATAATCTGCATTTGACTCTTGAAATGTCAAGGCAGGAAACATTCTGTAAAGAAGCAGTGCTTTGGTTTCCTCCTTCTCACTTTTGAAGATGTGTAGCGGTCACAAAGCTCATTGCATCAATAAGAGATGGGATTTGTGTCAGGACCAATAAATAAACACAAAGAAATTATTAATCCTACAATGATTTTAGGACATGGTCAAGTAGCAAAACAAATATTTCTTCATCAATCTTTTAGCCATTAGCTTGACTGAATGATATGCTGAATGCTTGGGTGGTGCTGCAGTGGGGGTTGATCAAGCCAGGTCAAAAAGATTGAAATTTTCTCATTCTTTTGAATGTCAATATTTAGAGGTTATTTTAAAACTATTTGTGTCTGAATATAAGAATAAAACAAACAGGAGGAAATTTTTTTTTTTAAAGGTAGCTTTTCTCCTCTTGCCACAATACATCCTTCCTGACCCTGAAATAATAACTAGTTATATAGCCAAAAAAAGAAAGAGAAGGCAGAAAGGAAATTAGGGTAGAAAATGAATAAGGAATGAAAACAACTGGTGAATATTTCTTCGGGCAGATTTTGTATGGGAGTTTAATACTTGCTTCTATCTCCTTGTTTTACTGAACAAGATAGTGAATTTATTAAATACGTGCCCAGATCTCTGAAAAATGTGTTTTAATATTAAGTTAGAACAGGTTTTCAATTCTTTAATATTTACATACATAGTAAATAACATAGCTTCCTATTTCAGTGACACAAAATTGATCTCCAATGTGGATTTTACAATACCAGATTTCCTAACCTCTTCAATAAAGCATGGCCTTTTGTATAAAAAGAGGAAGAATCCCGTGGTATTTAAAATTTCTTGCTTTTGACCTTTCTTAAGGGTACATGTGATTTGCAGCACTGTATAATGTGTTAGCAGCAGGCAAGACTACATCTTGAAAATCGTTCAGAATTGATAACATGTCCCTGTGCACATGATCCTCATACACAATTTCCCTTTTCAAAGGAACATGCTAGGAATCTGGGTTTGCCATTTTAAAATTGACAATAGTGATGCTGTTTGTTCTTTTGTTTTCTTTTTTTTTATTTTGTTCTGGGGCTTTTTAAAGGTTTCAGTACTCAAAATATTTATAAAATAACAAATTAAGAAGATAATACTGCTGTGGGCTACACAGAAAAAAACCAGGGGCCAATGCTGCCAAAGCATAAAAGATTCCCTAATCTGTATATCTGAGTCAACTGCCTCTGTGACTATATCTGATAGGCAGTAGGCACTGCTTCTCCTTTTACTTTTTTTAAAAAGAATTTCAACATCCTCTTAAGCTTTCATATGAAAGATGCAGAAGCAGGGCATATATCAAGGATAAAAGGATATGGTAGAAGAAAGACACCTTTCCGTTTTTATTGCTAGCATTTCTTTTTTTCTTTTGTAAACTTTCTGTGTCACAGGCAGTTACATGAATATTTTCACAGTCCAGTTCTTTTCAACAGCTTTCATTTGAACTGATGCACGATAGATTTATATCGTCATAGATTCTTCATGCTGAATTTATTCTTTATATTTCTATAAATTAATGCCATTGCTATAAGAGACAGCTCCTGACAATAGACTTCCCTGTTCAGGACCAGCATTTAATGTTTTGTGTGTACTTGTGAGCTCCCCATAAAAGAACTCCACTCTATACAGTATAAGAGAAAACCAGGACTGAGTTTTTGTCTTTAAAAAAAAATCACTAGAAGGAACAATTCATGATAGAAAAATGACTAGCTCGACAGCACATAAGATTGTTTTATGAAAACATTTTAGCACTGATAACCACATCTTCGATGCAATCCACAGCTGATGGCAAGCCATCCTTGTATCTGTTCCCACTGCATGTAATTAGCTTCTAACACATATCCACATCATGTGTTTTAAATCTTCCTTTCATCTTTCTACTGCACTACTGATGTCTCCAGCAACAGATTCTTAAGCAAGCATTTTATGACAGATGCTCTACATAGTCATTTTATATCTGTGGCATCAATAAAGCAATAAAACTTAATTGGTTACTTCAGCACGACGAAGCATATTTCTGACACCTTGAAGCTGCAGATTGACAGAAAGGTTCGCTGGTGGGGAGAAGAGGTAAGAGAGGGTGTGTGAAAGCTGATATTGCTTTATGAATTACTTCTTAGGGTGCTGGCTTGGCAATCACTCTGCTGATAGATGAATGTTCTTCACTTATTTTGGTAACGTTGGCACAGCTGTGATGTGCCCAGCTAGCCCAGCACAGCTGAGTGCAGCTGGGTCAGAGCTTCTGAGGTTTAGGTTCTCCCTGGCCACAGAACCCCCAGCACAACTTTCAAGCTCTTCAGCTTATTAAGAAATTTGTCAGTATAGATGACCCAGTGGGATCTCTGTCCTAAAGTGCAGTATGCTCTAGCTGATGGTAAGCAGCAGATAATTCAGTAATGGCTGAACCAAAGCCTACAAGCACATTCATTCTGGTTTTTTGATGAAGGTATGTCCACAGTTGTCTATAAAGAATCTGTGTTCCTCCATGGGATGGTCATGTTGATATAGAAGAGAAATACTGGCTTCTATCAAATATAATAAAGATAGCTACATGCAAAAATAGCATTCAAGGCATGATCTGACCTAATCCAGATCATGAAGCAGCATTGTGTTTATACTTCTGTAAAAACTTGAAAAAAGTTTTGTTTTATAATTTTTTATAGTGCACTACAGGTATCTTCTTTTTGATATTAAAGTAAAAGCCCTGCTATAATTTTGCAAATATCCTAGTGTGCTCTCTAACTGAAACCAAACCAAAGCTTACCAAACCCAGGAAATCTATTATCTGAATGATGGTAGGAAATGAGACTTTCAATGAATGTATATCATCCTATCCTCAGATTTTTTTTCTTATGTTAATAAATTACCAGGATTTTATGATTTCCTGTTCATTTCTAGAGAAAGAAGATGAAAAAGAAAATGGGGGTAGAACCAAGGTGATTTAGAGATAGTGATTGGAAAGTTTAATGCATACTGAATTATGACTACAGTTTATGGTTATTTCTTGTCTCCAGTAATCTGCTAATTTAAGTAATGTATTATTCAGCAATGTTACTTGGGTTTTGATGGTGCTTCTACAAAGGTTGAGATTGAAGGTAGGATTTTCACACTAAGTTAGCACATATCATGTTGCTGCTGAATATAGATTCTTTTTTTGGTAAACTGCATCTGGGAAAATTTCTCACGTAGTCCTGAACTTCCATGGCCCTTAACTCCATCTCTGACCTCAAACATCATCTGTTTTCACAACCCTTTTGCTACTGTTGCTAACTGAAGGGTGCACTCAGTGCACTTGAGCAATGTCAGAGTTATTTAGCTCTGGGCAAGAAGATCTGAAAAGAAACAAGTGACCTCTCCTGCTTGGCAGAGAGGACAGCAGGAGCTGGAAGTGCAAAGACTCCTTTCCCTGCTGCTTACATGGGCCACAGGGCCTATGGGGGAAAACTAAAGAGGAGCCCAAAGACTGCTGTGGTCTACCTGATTATCTCACTCAATTTTTTTCCCTCATGTCTCTCCCTATCCCTTGCTCCCACCAGCGTAGGCTAGCATTTGGAGATTTGGATGATAAAGCAGACTCTCAACCTTGCTAAAGCCTCTGCAAATCCATGGCTCCCCTGAAGGGCACAGAAGATAGGCAGATATTGCCAGCACCATGGGTTTTCTGCAGCCCCTGAATGGGAATGAATTGCAGCTCTTGATTTGAAGCCCATTTTTTGTGGCAATAGCTTAGGGATCTTTGAACCAGCTAATTTTCTTGTGTTTGCCCATGTGATGTGCAGTGGGATGGCACTGATAAAATGGTGTTTTTTGCACTACAAATTTCTGAAAAAATATATTTGGGAGGCTCGCACATAAATGAGGAAGTATTAAAAAGCATGTAGATCTCTATGTAGATCTGTCAGTGAGAGATACAGAAACGTTTCGGCCAATGCCTTTTGGCCAGCCTGTACCCTTATGCTGTGCCACAGCACTCCCAAAGAGGCCTTCCCTTCAGCTGTGTAGTTCTTCCAAAGCAAAACCTTTAAAATATGAAAGCACAGGATAGGACTTGATTTCATTACTATGAGCAGGACCAGAGGCTGTGATGTTATTCACCAACCAGCTGAATAACTAGATAAAATTTATGGTTTCCTTATGGTTTGATTAGATTTTGTGTCAGTTCTTACAGTGACAGATTCAGAGAAAAGAAATAAAAAGACAATGTAATTTAAAAATCAATAATGTGGTGGGGAGCGAATGCAGACCTGGAAGTTTTGCATAGGGGGTAACATTGTATTGAAATGTTTAATTTCTTCTTTTATCCTTTTATATTTATTAACATTTAAACAGACTTCTAGGGATTTTTATCTTTTATAATGACTATAGCCCTTTTGCTGAGCTCATTTCCATTACACAATGTTATTTCAGCTGCTAGGCAAGAAGATAATGTGCCCTTCATTAAAAATAGCTAGGAAGAGAAGAGTAGCATACCCCCCTTTAACAAGCATTTCTTGTCCCTTATCTTTTTTTTTCTCTCTTTCTTTTTTTTTTTTTTTCCTTAACATGCTGCTCAGATCTTTTGTCTGTGGAGAAGTTTGATTATGCCTTAATCCAAATGGCCAGTTCAATCTATTAATCCAATTAACCAATTCAAACTATGCCGGGTGTCATAATCCATTTCTTAATCCAATTAGCTGTTGTGTTCTGACTGTGGGTGAGGACTTTGCAGAGCAGAGGCTGTTTGTTTTCAGATTCAGAATGCAACACGATGTTGCAAGCTAGTTCAGACTGCTTCCCTGGTAGCCCAAACAAGGAATGAAGTAAGAGATGTCAGCAGTATTTGCATCCTTCCTGGGTTTGATCTATTTTATCAATAATTAAAGTTAGTAGGACTTGATTCTCACAATCAAATTGGATTTGTCTCTTTGATATTTTCTTTTCATGAAACTGAATTTAAATATACCACTTGCTGGAGACAGGCAAAAAGGACTTGTAAATTTAGCTGGTTTAGCTTAGGGAGCTAAACCAGCTTTAGACGGTTCAAGTCTTCTCTGTATTTTATGAAAATCAGGCCCCTTTTAAGGAAATGCAAAGTGGCTCTCTCAGTTCCCCAATCAGTCGTGAAAATGTTGCCCTTTGTATTTTGCCTTTTCAAGGTAATAAGCTAAGCAAGTTAGCCAGGGAAGTGCAAGCTTGGATATCATTGAAACATTCCAAATACTTTCCTGTCTGACTAAGCCTAGAACATTTATGAACATATATTGTAATTCCAGCATTATAATCAATTCTCATTGAATACTGACATTACAAGTAATTAATTATTGCTTTTACCCAACCTGGAAAAAATACTGAGATTTTCAGAATTCATGTACTAGGGAGCTACTGACTGCATGAGCATTGTAGTGGACACAGTCATTCCAGGGCTTGCTTTGTTAAAATCCTATTCAGCTTTAAGGCAACTACACTTTCCAGTTTGGTTTTCCTTTAGACAGGTCATGCGATCTGAAAGTCATCTGATCTGAAAAGGACTTGAAATTCTTTTCTATGGAAAATCAGAGAAAGGGTTAAGTTGCTCTTGTCTGTTAAAAAGTCTCCTCCACATACTAACTCCATGGTGTAAATCTGTACTTGAAATATGAACCAAAAACTGCTGAGGTGTGCACCTCAACAATATATGCTTCTTTTACAAATATTTCCCTGATTCTAGCATCAAAGGATCTATGCCTTAACTTTGCTAGTGATATTTTAAAAATAAATTTGTATCTTCTTTTTCTCTCCAGCTTAAAAATCACAATATTTTCTACATAAATTATGTATACTCAACAGTAAAAAAAACTTACAAAAAAAACCAACAACCCTCCCCCACAAAACTACGAAAACACTGTAGCAAAGGAAAAAAAGAGACTACTGTAAGCAGGCAAAACAAAAATTACTTCTCAGTATTTCAACAGATAGGTTGATTTTCTATTTTATTTTCATACCTTCTATACTTATGACATTGATATTTTCTCATCATGAATCTAAGTCACATAAAATGGCTGGAGAAATGGAACATTTAATCACACAAAGCTGATCATTAAATTAGTGACATTTATCAATACAGGAGAAAACATTACATTAAATCATCAATTTACAAACAAAAATAGACTGTTTTCATCCAAATTGCTATGATGTTAATGGAGAATTGATTAAGTGCTAGATCTTTCTGGCATCTATATGAGAGATTCTCCAGGGAGCTGAAGGCAGTAACACCTCCACGGTTCGTGAACAGTGCTCCTGTTTCTCCAGGATCATACCACTTGTCTGTGAGGATAACAGAGACTTGCTGAAGGGACAGTGGGTGGAGTTCAGCTCTAGATTCAGAGTCACAAATCAGATGTCTGCATAGGTATCTCTGGGCTGTGGACCTGCACCAGCCTGTAGATTGGCCTTAACACGCATGGCAGAGATAGCTGCAAAGACTATTGGACAGAATCATAACATGCAAGTGAGAATCTGAATCCCATAAAAGGAATGTGTCTTCTGGCCGTTGCTTTGTGGCCATGTTTACACGAAGCTCCTCCATTTCCTACAGATCATACAATGTCCTTCTGCATTGCTGAAGCTTCATAAACAACTTATTTTCAAGAAGAATGTGCAAGGACACAGTAATGGAGGTTAGCTGCAGCTATGAATTTTATGAACAGCTTGATGGAAACCACATTAAATGGCAACATCAACCCACAAATCAGCTTTGCAATGCTCTTACTCCAATCTGGTGTTGAGGGTGATTCACAGTGAATTTGCTTTTCATGGCCACCATTTTATGCAGTGTCATTTATCAGCATACCAGCCTCTTGTGCTGCAGGAAACTCTGGCATTACATTTTAGCAGTGTTAACAACTAACATTTTTACAATGCTGCTCATGTTAGCAAAGTAAGTACTGTAAATAACATCACAAAGACTACAGTAATTGCCCTTTTTGTAATGTGCCTGTTCACTGTGCTATCACCCAAGTCATAAAGCTGTCACATCCTCTCCATACATTGTCTTAGAAGAGTAGTACTGTTCCACTCAGACCAAAATGGGTCAAAACACAGCAAAAGGTGATCCACAAGCAGAGGAAGAGCTGGATGGTACAAAGAAGAAACAATTCCCCTATTAACAGGAAAAAGACAATTTGCTCTTGAGAATTATTCCTGAAAGAGGTATGATTGGAAAAGTAAACATGAGGACAGTTAGAATGTAAAATATTTGGTAAAACAAGACACAGAGCTTTGGGATTTTTCCTTATTTTGGCAAAGCAGTAGTATCCTAGAATCCCATGGCTCCTGTAGTCTGATTGAATGTAGTTCTTTTTGGGTCATTCACTGTAGCCTGACTTGTAGCTCTCCCAGGCAGAGGCTGGATCCCAAATAGGATTGGACCCTGATGTTCCTTTTTCCCTGCAGCATGCCAAGGTAATATATCATAGAATTGTAAAATGGCCAGGTTTGGAAGGAACCTTAAAGATTATCTCATTCGAATCCCTCTTGCACTAGACCAGGTTGCTCAGAGCCCCATCCTACATGGCCTTGAACACCTTCAGAGATGAGGCATCCACAGCTTCTCAGGGTAACCTGTGCCAGTGCCTCATGACCCTCACAGTAAATATTTTTTTTCCTATATGTAATCTAAACCTACTCTCTTTCAGTTTGAAGCTACTTTCCCTTGTCCTCTCACTATGTGCCCTTGTAAAATGTCTCTACCCATCTTTCTTGTAGGCTCTCTCCAAGTATTGGAAAGCTGCAATTAGGTTACCCCAAAGTCTTCTCCTCTCTGGGCTCAACAATCCCAATTCTCGGAACCTTTCCTCATAGGAGAAGTGCTGCATCCCTCTAACTGACTTGATGATACTCCTCTGGAGTCACTCCAACATGTCAAGGTCTTTCCTGTACTAGGAACTCCAAGCGACATTCAGAATTCCAGGTAGGATTCTGAGCTGCACTCAGAATTCCAGAGCAGAATGGAGGGTCAGAATGAGTTCCCTCAAAGTGCTGTCCACACAAAAAGCTGACTAAAAGCCTTCTAGATGTGTAATTTATTTAGAAGTAAAGAAAGAAAATCTTAAACATTTAAACCAGTAAATATAGCCCTATTCATATGAAACCTTACCCTACAGCATGCTATGCCCTTGTTCTGGAAAGGCACTGACATCTTGGGCTTTTTCTTTAGAATAGGTTTCTTTCTTCCTCTACTTAACCTTGCCGTCTGTTTCCCTAGCCCTGTTCTGAGGAGGATCCTATCTTTTCTTCTCAGGAGTCCTTTAACTACTCATTAGCCTTTAAGTTTTAAAGTTCTGAACTTGGAAAAATAAACATATATATTATTAGTAGATGGGGTGCCATGTACTTGAGGTTAATAATTTTGCCCATTATTTTTGAAGAGCTGGCATAAGTATTTGTTCTGGGAAGCCAAGTCTTGCTTCCTAATTAGCTTTCTATGCATTCCACTGTAATTTAAATCAATATAGTTACAAAGGAGATTCCTGAACTCAGTAGAATATGTAAAGCTTTCATTGTAATGCTACTAAAATTAGTCATGTTTTTTGATTCTAAGAAATGAGATCAAAATAAGTGCACTTCAGCAGCAAAAAATTAAGCTTTTTTTTTCTTTTTTTTAATCATTGAGGGCAGCATTGTATCCCTCTTTTGTGCTAAGAGAAGTTGATGACCTTGCCACAGCCTGTTGCTGTGGAATAGAGCCCCTTTGCACTGTCAGTAGAAATATGTGTGCTTGAATCCAGAAGTCCCACATTTCATTCTTACTGTTGATAATTTATCTTTGCTTACAGTGCTACAGCTTACTCCATCCTTACATGCCTCAAGATGCATGTAGGGAGAATCTTTTAAGTTTCAGAGCAAACAAAACTGAACAACATTGGTTTTAAAATCTTTATTTCTTATGAAAGTAATAAAAAAAGCCCACATGGAATTTTTTTTAGAAGAATCAGCACTGGAAAGAACCACATACTTCACCAGTTTACATATAGCAACATATTAAATATCTAGGTTAGAAAAATCTCCAAGACACCTACTAGACATCACTACAGGATATCTGAGAAGTGTTTAGATCACAAACACCTCTGAAATTCAACACCTTACCTGAATACAAAACCACACCCTTTAATTACAAAATATCTGACAAAGAACATATAAAAGAGGAAAATCTCTAATATCAAGGAATTATTAAATTCCTGCAATTTGCATTCTTTATATAATTTTAGAGAGCCTAAGTTTTGTGGAAAGAAGTAGCCTGAAAAATCCTGTCATTTAATGAGAATTTTTAGCCAAAGCATTCTTCAAAAGAGTTATATGCCTATGTCTAGGTTTCTTCAGAAGCATTGGGATATAGAAAATATACATGGGCTCTGCACATATGGCAGAAATGTAGGTGAAACCAGGAAACACTTCTCAACCAGCAGCTAGAGGATATGTAGGACACTTCAAATTATATATAATAGATATTAAGTTACATTTAGGTGAATTGTATCCTTCCTATCTATCTATCTATGTATCTATGTATCTATCTATCTATCTATCTATCTACCCACAGCATATTAAGTATAACTGAAAAATGTAATTGAGTCCTTTGTGTCCTGCTATACCTGTTGGTACAATGAGGAAAACAAAAAATATACAGATATGAAAGAAATATATATCTTTATAGACCTGTATCTGGAACAAGTGAAATGACTTCCTCAGATTTCAAAAGAAACTTAGTCAGCCTCTAACATGGTTTAACAAATAATAAGTAGTGTAAGTGGTTCTCTAGCCTTCTTTAACCGTGCAGAATGTCCACATCAGAATTGGTTTTCCACACTTCTCTCTGTTTAAAAATTTAAAAAAAAATTACCATGATTTTATTTATCTAATGAAATATGCTTTTAGCAATGTAATTTTGTTGCATGACATTGATGCTGGATACTCAGTCTTTAACCTCCCATGTGATGTTTGTGAGATCTAAGTGTCGGATGACCAAGTGCACATAGAAAAGTCAACTAAACTATTAATCTTTTGGGCAAAAATTGAAGAGACTAAATGCAGCAGAAAAGACTGGAGAATTTGAGTAGCTTTTTCTTTAATTTTCAGCTGTAAAGAGAGACACGGTATTATGAATTGCTATGAATAGAAGGGTGCTTCAGAAAATAGTATGAAGGTGTTGCTCAAGCAATTGTAATCACCATTAAGTCTGAAAGAACTTTCCAGATAGTCTAATTTCACTTTCTGGGGTCTGTGGATGGGCTTGAGACAGTACTTATTGCTAACAACTAAAACCTGAGCTGGCTCTTTTTCCCCTTTAGTGAAAGGACTACATGCATAAATACAGTACGTGATATACACTGATAAACAGGCCGTGGTTAGGAGGGGAAAAATAAAAAGAAATATCTGCATAAGCCTGTCCTGGGGGATGCACTCTGGGCCTGGTGGAAGGCTCTGAAGGAGGAAAGAGGAGGCAATTTCTTCAAGAAAAGAGCCCAAAGAAAGATCTGACAAAATCTTCTATATCTGAAGTCTGGATACAGGCTGAAGATATGTCCAAAATAGCAGCCTTGGGAATTGGATTGTTTTGAATGCAATATGAAGATCCTAGCCCAGTGCCTGGCATAGTTTGATAACTAGTCTGAGCCAGATATCGTGCCAAACAAGCAGTTTGTGTGCGGAAAGTTTGCAATTTACAGCCCAGCAGAAATGAGCAAGGCTGGGGTAGATCATAAGAAATGCTCAGCTCAGGCAGGCTGGGGATCCATCGTACACGGTTTGTGGAACGGTCTTTTATGTTGATTCAACAAAGACAAGTTGACAAGGGATAAAAACTGATAAAAAGAAAGTAGCTATCACACCTTTCACAGAATGTGTGAGAGCTTGGGGTAGAGAGAGAAGGGTATATATGGTTATGTCTCTGCTTGTTTAATGAAAAATCCACAGAGTATAATAAACCTCATTTCCATGAAATTAGCATATGGGTAAGGCTTTGTAGGATCTAAGAAAGGCACTTTGTTTGAACACATAGGGTATCAAAATTCTCATTTTAAATCTTTAATTAACTTTTCTCCCTCTTCATTATCAATCACTTATTTCAACTATTCATAGCCTCAATAAGCTTCCTCTGGTGGCTAAGAGATAAGACATTTAAGAAATAAAAAGTCAAAGTCTGTGTTGCTTTTATTTGTATTGCATTTGAATTTGACCAGAATGCTTTGGGGTTTTTATCAAAGATTGGAGTGAAGGGAGTACTAAAGCTCATTTGGTTATAAATTTCCTGGGGATGAAGAATATGAGCGTTCACGTGTAGTCTCCAAATGAAAGCTAGATAAACATGCGTAGACTGAGATTTTAATGTCATATAATGCACACAAAATTTCTCTAGGTATTGTTTTAACAGATTCACATGAAATCTCTCAGGGTGCTCTATTAACAGATGCAACCTTGGAATGAGATTGAGGAAATGGGGAAATATATTGTCATAAGACTATCAGTGAATAGATGTACCTGAAAAAAATCCCAATGTTTGTGATATTTTTAGTAACTTCTGCATTCTGTTAGCAAGTAAATACTGTAATCTTCTATATGCAAAGAAACTCTTTTTCCCTGTATGTTGTTAATTTCCTTGCTCCATGTCTATTACAATTTTCTAGTCTGATTTACTAGCTTACAGTGTAGACATGTAATATTTTCGGTCTTGAATATTTTGAAGACCCCTTGGAGAGCTGAACAAAATTGTAAATGTCAGAGTTAGACAATCCAAATGTTCTGTCTTGCTAAAATCCTGGAAGATTGCTGAAGTCAGATGGAGAAAAATGCAAGTACAGCAGCTGACTTCAGGGAAGATGTGATCTATGAGGGTCAGGCACACAAACTGAGATCTAGGATATGTTGGGAACAGTAATTTCAGGAAACATTATGCAGCATTTTTACCAGTGTAATACTCATCATATGATCCAATTATGCAAATAAATTAAACAAGACCTAGACATAGACCATTGATGGTCCCATGGACTTGGGAATGATTCTCAGAACAGTGCTGAAAGCCAGGGGAGTGCTTGCCTGTGCAGAAGTGACACATGCCACATCAACTAATGTCCCTCACATGCAGCTGATTTACCAATACGGACATGGCTGTGTCAGGGAAATTAATTCATTAGTTTAAATTAAATTCTTCTGATTGTTACAGTCAGGAAAGTTACATTCAGAGAACCTGCAGATAAGAGATACTGGGATGACCAAGGAATTTCAGAATTCAGTTAAAAAAAAAAAAAAAAGGAGCTTGGGTGGTTTAACTTCACAAGAGATTTGCTAAAAGTAATGTATATCAGAGAAGTAAAAGATGTATTTTCAATGAAGAATGGTATTGGTATAAGAACAAGTAAGTTCAGATTGTGGCCGGTAACATAATTTTCACAAAATTTTTCACAAAATGTGAAAATTATGACAAGTTTTTTTCTACTCTCTGTCAGAATGAATGCTCATTTGAAACAGATTTCCGTTTGGAGTAGTGGGCAGAAGGTAAACATTGGGTTCAAAATCTTAAAATCATGGCTAGGATTACACAGTTAAGATTGGTACTTGCAGTACATGTCTGGATTAAGTTGACTGAATGAGTCCTTTCTGTTTCAGCTCCATGGTATTGGATATTAAAACAATTGGTCAGCATATAAATTTTTTCATAGGCTAATTTGTGAGGGAATATCTTGAATAATCTTCCACATTTAGACTCAAACCACCAGTTTAAATTTTGACTACAGTAAAATTTATGGTTCCATGTAATCATTTTGGAAATGCAGTTACAACTTCTGTAAACATGATTTTTAAATTCTGTTTAAAAATAAATTCCTTCCTTGTTTTATTAGCTGCTGAGAATTCAGTGTTCACCAAGTAAAACACACCAATAAATTCATGACTGGCAATTTTTCTACACAATTTAAAAGTATCTTCCTAAAAATCTCTTCATTTTCAGCTCTGATTTATGACTTAACCACTGATTTTGATCTACAGTGTAGACAAATATTGCACCCAGGGATTGTGCATTAATGAAATAGGATGAAAAGTAAATTTTTTAATTGAAGTCTTTACCATGGCCTTTTTTACCCTCAGATTTGAAGCACTGTCCATGACTAGGAAGTACAATAATTTATATTTTTATTTATTTAAAGGAGATTTTTAGATAGTCATTTTACTCTAGGAGCTTGAACCTTAGATAAACACTACAGCACTATGAGATATGCAACAAAATTGTTCTAGACTGCAGCCCAGTTGTCTTGCAGTAATTTGATTTTGGTGTTGGTAGATCACATTTAGACCCAGCAAATTAATTAGAACATGAATTTTCAGCTCAAATTCAGATGTTCGGGAGAATAGCTTTGCCTTGGAGGAAATCTCAGTTGAATCTGTTTCTTACAGACCTGTTATTGGAATAGAAAGAAAATTTTGGCGAAGAGATAAATGAGCACAGCTTTAAATTCAGATGAATAATGTATAGTTCTAGTCACAATTACCAAATGTGCTTATTGTTAGAAAACAGAGTTTGCAATAATCCCTTGTTTATGGAAAATTGGCACATGCAGTGTATAGCTCATGACATAATTTATGGAGTTTTCTGTGGAGTCCTGGTAATTATTACTGAACTATTCATTATCGATCTCATTTGGAATGTTAATGAATTTAAATCCAGCTTGTTGAAATGCAAAAACGACCACAAAAAATCTATTGGTTTTTGGCAATTCTGTACTCACTGAAGCCAATGGAAATGTTCCCACTAATGTCAAGGAATAGTAGATCTTTGTGAATGTGGCTTCATGGATGTTTTTATTCCTGCTGCATTACTGTTTAACTCCATGATGTCTTTAGTAGCTTGTATGTGACGTGGTCTGTGGCAGCATCCCTAGGCTTGTCTCATCCAAAGATAGTACCTGAAAGAAGGCTGCAACAGATGGAGAGACACTATTTACAAGGGCATGTAGTGCCAGGACAAGGGGGAATGGCTTCAAACGGAAAGAGGGTAGGTTTTGATTAGATACTAGAAAGAAATTCTTTACAGTGAGGGTGGTGAGGCAATGGCAAAGGTTGCCCAGAGAAGCTGCAGATGCCCCATCCCTGGAGGTGCTCAAGGTCAGGTTGGATGGTGTAAGAGGCTGTCTGAAGACCCTCACTCATGTGCCTGCCGATTGCCACGAGAAGGAACTCCCTTCCCCCACTGCAGTTCCAGCTTGGAGAAGGCAACAGTGCAGGTGCAGCCGCTGCACCGTTATGTTAGCTGTTCCGAACGAGGCCCGGCAAGAACTTGGCAAGGAGTTGGCAAGGACTTGGTGAAGACCCAGCGTGGACCCAGCACAGGGCAACCTGCTGCAATTCCTGCTTCACTCTCCACCTTGAAGCTGAATGAACTGTTGGGGTGACTCTGGTGGTCTCTCACTGAAGACCCCTCATCTGCCTCCTTACCACCGTGACAGACGGAGATCAAGAACCCTCTCCCCAAGGACTGAGACTGAGACCCCTACCACAGAGATTTGGGGAGGAGAGGATGACATGACCTGTTCTTCTCCAGTAACTTCATTGTGTTGGTCCTGCCTGGATGATTTTCAGTAGATACACCTGTTCCTCCCATAGCAATTTCAATAGACTCTCATTGTTCTGCATGTTCCCCCCTTTTTCCCTCTGTGGACTATAACTGGACCCCTGGGTTGGGTAGGACTTTGGAGACTCTCCCCAACACAAGACGGACCCCTATCGTCCGGACCAGTGAAGACCTTGCCTGTGTTGGTAGCTATTCCCGTCCCCCTTCTCTCTCTCTCTCTCACTCTCTCTCTATCCTTTTTTACTTCTTTTCTGACCCCACTATCGCATTTATTGTTTTGGCCCCTAATAAAGGTGCATCTGTTGTGATTAAACTGATAGTCCCCTGCTGTTTGTCTTTTGCACTTTGGGATTGGCTAACGAACCATCACGACACCCCGCTATAAGTGGATCGTGACAGATGGGACTCTGAGCAACCTGGTCTACTGGAAGATGTCCCTGCCCACTGCAAAGACATGAAACTAAATCATCTTTAAGCCCCTTCCAGCCCAAGCCATTCTGTGATTCTGTGATTGTTTTATTGCTTTAACAATGCAAGCAATTATGTTGACTCTTTTGGTCACTGTTAGAAGGGTCTCTAGTCCAGATACTGGGACAATGTAACGAGGATATGGAGAATATCTCAATTTCTTAATCTCCCCCCAGATTAAAAGTATTGGTGATTTCTACAGCACTGTGAAGTTCAACTGGAGCATGTGAATGAAGTTTTGCTGTAACCCGCTAAAGTGGTGGCGTACATGCATGTTTTTCTGTGGGAGAACATGACAACTCTAGCAGCACAGTGAGACCTGGTTTTTTTTGGTTGGATGATGGGGATTTTTGTTTGGGTTTTGAGGGTGGGGGGAATGGCTTTTATTATTATTTTTGTTAATTCTGTTGGTTTTGTTAGTATCATCCTTGGATGCATAATGAGAAAGTTTTAACTAAGGGTCCTGAGGTGGTAAAATAACGGGAGCTAAGCAAAATATTGATGACTGTAATATATTGCTGTTACATCTTGCTTTCAATTCATTGCTGTAAAGAAAATATATTTTTAAAAGGCAATTCATGCTCTCAATAAAAGACTTACAAAAATATTTTATGGTAAAAATCCCTCAATTTATTTAGCTTGCACAGGAGGTATTTATGAGGCAATTAATTACAAATACGAAATGCCTCCACAAGGATACGGTATCAGTTAGTAGAAGACTGTTTGACCCTGCAGTCACAGACAGTAAAATGTACTCTAAACAGATGAAAATTTAAGGTAAAGTAATTTAGGCTGAAAATAATGTGCATATTTTAAAATCAAGAATGTGCTTAACTATCAGGGCAGCTTGCCAATGGACATGTAGATTTTTTCTTTCTTCATGTTGTCAAGTAAAGTGGCACATGTCCAAACACACATGCTAATTCAAGTTGCATATAGCTGGCACTGAACATGGAAATTACTGAATGAGGTTTTATGGATTGTTTTACTCAGAATGACAGATCCTGTTGTGCTTTTTGCCCTTAACTGTAACACTCTGAGAATAAGCTTTTTTCATAATCTGGCTGATAATACTAGTCATATTTAGATCATTTGTCATAACGATCATCATACTTTTATAACTTCGTAATAATGTAATTTGCCAAACAGAAAAAAAAAAAGATAAGTAGCAAGAATACTCTTTCCTTCTCATTTTCTTTCTTACTCTGGGCTAAGCACTAAAGTATTCATGTATTTTCCAGTGCAGTGAAAAACATGGCTGTCAGCCTTTGAACATCTGTTCTGAGCAGTTTATATTTATATTCTCTCTGCACCAGGTAAAGTGTGTTCAGAGTCTTGTTTTGTTAAATAACTTTTTTTTAGTGGAAGCAGGGAGAAAAAGGAAATTTTCTTAGTGAGGAAGTGTTTTGAGGGCTTTTTGATTCTCTCTCAACATTCATGTTTCTTAACACTGGTGTAATTAATAGTTTGAGGCTTATGCTTCACATGCTGAATGAAGCATTTAGGTTTATAAAAGCTTAGACTTTGGCTCTAAATGCCACAGTCTCGGATTACTCCCTTCCCAAGGAAACTTGACTCTGACACAGAATTGCCTGCATAATAAATTGTGACCAGGTATGGTATATCCCAGATCAGATGGGATATATTAGATAAAGAAATTTAGTAGAATAGGAATGTGGGCAAGAAGTCTAACATAAGTCAAGGGTGAGCCTTGTAGAACTCAAGGCTGACAGTGCATGGGCTGCACTAGGGAGAACACAGCCAGCCAGTCCAGGAAGGTGATTATTCTCTGTTATCCATCCGGCATTTATGAGGATGCACCTGAATTACTTTGTCTGCTTTTGGGCTGCCTATCATAAGATGCTGAAGGAGCAAGAGGATGAGGAGGCTGGGTATGACCCACTTAGAGAAGATTATGGGAAAAATGTAACTGTGATGTGTTTAGCTAAACAAATTGGGTGTGTATAGAGAAGGTGGAATTGAATTTCTCAGAGGCTTATACAATGAAAGGATGAGAGACAGCACTAAAAATTTCAAAAAGTTAAGTACTATCTAGTGATAAGCAAAAATTGCCATGAGTGGTCATAGACTCAACTAAGTAGCACAGCAGGATTTTGTAATATTTATCATTGGAGAGACATAAAATTTACTGGACAAGAGCTGAGCAATGGACCTAAATTTGAACCTGGATAAGCTTTGACTTGAAGTCACACTAGATGACCTTCTCAGGTATCTTCCAGCTTAAACCATTCTACGAATATAAATACAACAATGTCCAAAGATAATAAGGGGAATCATAATGGGCTGTAGCCTTTACAGGTTAGGAGCAGGTACAGAAGCAGCTTGGTCTGGCCCATAAGATGTCAATTAGATACAGTTATAGGCAAGGGGTTGGTAGTCCATTATATTAGAGAAAACTGGTCTTCATCATAAAACTTTATGGAGATATTTTCATTCTTGAGATTCACCTATGGTGTGTATCACAAGAAAATGGATCAGGACCCTGAACTTCTTTAGGTAGTCTATGGAAAGGTAAGAAAAAGCCTGGCAGATACATCTGATAGATTTCCAGGGGACTGCATGACTGAAGTGAGATGTAGCCTTCTTTAGCAGCTGAATTTCTGTAAGCACTGAAACAGTATGACCATTTATATTGAACGCTGAATCACTGCAGTCTAAATGAGAAATGACAAAAGCATGAATAACCGAGGCCAGGTCACTGCCTTCCAGGAAATACTCTTTTAGCCAGCTGGAAAGAAAGCCTTTTACTGGTGGCTGCTGTTATGTAAGCCCTGAGAATCAGTGAATAATTTCATGTGCTTGCAAAGATTTAAGGCCAGAGTGAGCCATCAGATCAAGTATTTTGAACTGCTACTGGCAGTTTTCCTCACATAATTTGTTTGGGTTTTTTAGTTTACTTTTTTTCTAGAATGACATCATATATTTCATTGAAAATATTAGGAAAAGTATAGAAAAAATCCATCACAATGGTTGGCCTGTTATCCACCCTAATTTGTATCATCCACTCTTCAACCTCAAATTTTAAACTTTAAAATACCGATTCTTTTACATCTTTCTTTGTTACATTTAGGAGCATGATAACATTCATAATTGCCTTCTAAAGTTACTTCCGTAAGTATTTTCTCAATCTTCTTTCCTTGAATCTTTCAATAGGTGACTATTTCTACAACATATGAAAAAATTCATGGCTTTTTAGAACACTCTTCAACTTCAAAAATCCTTTGATTATCTCATCTTCTGATTGTATCTACTACCAGCTTTAGTTCACACGCTATGTTTGCAGAATTTAAATATCTAACTCACAGAAATAAAGTGTTCATAATTTCCATTTTTCTTGAGTTATGTAATCTATTTCTGGTAACATTTTAAGGGGGATTTGCACTGGATTGTTAATCTCAAATATTTTCTGTCTCACTAGATACCAGGCTGGAGCTCCTTATTCTGTTAGTTCTTTTCCCAGTTGCTTTATGACTTTGATTTCTAATTAAAAAAAAGAAAATAGTTATGAAGGCAATTCCCCAAGAAATGCAGTTAGCTCCAACTTTAGCATCTTGCCCATCTTATTTACTGAAATTTGAAAAAATCTATGGAAATTTGCAATGTATTTTAATAACTAACTATTTCACTGTCTTTGAGACCTTTACTGAAGAGGATCATGAATGTCCTCCACACTCCAGGTGGAGCCTCGGTGAAAAAAGCCTTTGACAATTTCTTGCCAGCAACTCTGCGTGGACACTTGTCAACAATTAATGCTAAAGGAATGAAATAATAATTAATTTAGCAGGTCTTACTGGTGTTGTTTTGCATCATGTTAATATTTTGACGGAATGACATACACTTCAAAATGGCTACAAAATCTAAGTACGGGCTAATGTGGTGTGATGGGGTAAGGACCTCCTTAATTCATGGAATTCATTCCTTAATTAATGGAACAAGCTGGCTTTGGGAAAAAAGCAGAATGGTGCTGTGCTTTGGCTGGTTATTCTTTCTGAGAGGGAAGCTGATCAGTGTGGCTGTGCAGCTGTACAGGTACATTTGTGCTATTCCAGCACTGGAGTGTGTTGAGGTGGGGCATTATTGACTCACTGGCAGTTAAAGATAAGTAAGGATGTAATCTCTGCATGCGGTCTTCATCAACCAAAATTTTAATACTATCAAAGTTGGGTAAATTGGAAAGAGGTATCTTTTTTTTCCACACAGATTAATTTGTTAAATCCTCAGTCAAATATTTTAGGATTTCTGCTGAGACTTAAGACTAACCAATTAATCAGGTTACAGTTATATCAGTCTTCTTTTTTATTTGTTATATTGACATTGTCTTAGCTATTTTGAGGCTTCCTAGGCTTTTATGAATGTAGGTATGAATAGATATATATGCGATCTTTATTATAACTTAATATCAATGAGACACAACTTTTTTGACCCTGTGATGAAAATGTTTTAAGCCTCCTGATTCAAAAATGTTTATCCTAAGTATATGCTGTCTAACTTCTTTCTAAGGCTTATTAATAGCCTAGAAATTGCCTCCCTGTCCTCATATGGTATGAATGCAGCATTCTGCTTCTTTCCAAATATAGAGACATGGTATTAATTAAAAACTTCTGTTATTTCCATGTCATCATTGACAACTTTAAAATCTGCATTTCTTAATATACCTTTCTATAATTTATTTTGTTCCCAATACACTTTCGATATTTTTTTAGAATGCCTTTAATTCTTCTAGTCTGCATAACTGCTGTTCTAAACTACTTTTAGCAATTCATAGCTTCTATTCGCTTCACAGTTTCACTTTTTTTCCAGATATTTTCCTTAAAATGTTGTGCTTTTGTCCTTGCTTGAAGGACAAGATTCTAGCTAAGGTCATTCCCATTCTTAAGAGCGACACTTGGAAACTCCAGAGGTTTTTATTAATTTCTTTGCCTGCCTGCATTTTTCCTTCTAATAATTTTTTTCACTAATTGCTTCAGATTTTGAATATAAACTGCTTTGCAGTATGATGCATTCTCTTTATATATCTATGTTTGGGGCTGTGTCTGGTCTTATTGAATATGAGGTCATGATCCGCAGTTTCTAGGCAACAGCTAACTCTCAATACCCTGGTTATTCTGCTTTATATAGAAGAATTAAGTCCAAAATTATATTCCTTTTATTTTTCAATAATTCCTTGTGCATTATAAAATCATCATATTTCTAGGGATTGTTTAGAACTATATGAAATCACCAGTCTGCATTTCTCAAATTCAAGTTCCTGTAATAGCTTGATTTTTCTTTCACATAATCAGTAGCTACTTAGGAAGAAACACATTCTCATAATTCAGAGGCCAAATTAGTCAGTGGCAGGTTCTCTTTGTAAGATATGTTAAGCAGAACATTGATCTATGTGCCTTCATGATCCCTGGGTTTGAATCACCAATAAAACTAAAACAGATAACAGTACTTTCAAGGCAGAGTTCAGCTTCTATAATCCCATTATCCATTTTACCATTATAAAACAAATTGTGTGAGTTTCATATGCCATTTATGTGATGCATCTCAACAAACTGTGACAATGTCAGATGTATCAAATTTCTTCTTTATCACTGAGTGCTTGTACTCCCTTACAGTGTATCCATTCTTATGAGGAGTCTGTAATAATCACTTCCAAACACAGTTGTCGAGTACAAATTTGTTTCTATATACATTGCACAGAGCTGAAAATTAGGCATCTGGGTCACGTACTTTGCTTTCCATTATGCCCGTCTAGCTTGCCTTAGTGCTGAAAATGTCTAAAACCAGATCATGGAAAGAATTTCCTCATCAAGTACATCTTCAAACATATTCAGAGTCAAGTCTAAATAAGAAAGTGTAATATTTTTCCTGCTGCCAAGATCAGGATTTTGCTTTCAAACCCAGGATCCATTGCATGTGCCTGGATTTCCTGTTTCCTTTCTGAGTTTCCTTTTCTATTTCAAAATGAGTTCTGTTTTGTTTTTTTATGACTGAGCATCTGTACTTCTCAGTGAATTGTCCCTTTTATTTGAGTAGCTTAAGTACAAACTTGAAGCTGTGAAAATAGTCTTGAAAGGCACAATTATCATTCCAGCCTATGTATAACAGCTGACTCTACTTGTTGCTGAATACTGCTGTGAAACTTTGTGAATCTACAAATCTAGGGTAATGTTGGCGCCCTAATGGAAAATTAACACCTTAGCAGAGAGGTCTCCATGCAAGACTTCTGATAGGATGAACTGCCCATGTGGGGTAGGATGCTCATACACCATTAACTGCTGCAACTCACCAAAACTGGTGAAATAATGGGTTGATTTCAAGAGGAATGTGCTGAACAGCATGGAAGATTTTAGGCAGAGACCAAACCATCAACATGATTTTCTTGAAATAGCATAGCCTGTACTACATTGGATCACACAGGACTAAACTTGCTTGTTGCTAGTAATGACAGAAATCTAAAGACATTATCTGAAATGAAGACCCCAAACCAGTATTAACACTGAGAGAAGGTGACTTGCCACAGATAGTAATAATTTATTAAAAAGAGGAAATGGAAATCAATAGTTAAGTTGCATTAAAGCACAGAAGATGGCACTGCAGACTAGATGCTTAAAATGTTCTGTTTCTTCTACCTTATAGCAATCACTGATGTTATGAAACCACAAGGATATCCTATTATGTCTCTTTTCTAAGCCACTGTTCATACAGAAGTGAATACCTCTATTCTGTACTTTTAGTAGATGCAGTCCTGAAAGGCAGTGTCATCAATTCTGAAGCCTGTGAAGATCTGGCATGATGATTTTTGCTGCTTGTTGGAACTGAATAGCTATAAATACTTGTGAGAGTAAAGCTCATTTAAATACATTTTACACAAATGTTATTATTATATGCATTAATATTTTTTTTTCACTATCCAGATCAATCTGAAAATGACTACAGTTCCTTTTAGCTGGAATAATTTTTTTCTACAGACAAATGACCAAAGGCTTCTTTGGAAATTAAAATTTGCTTCAGCAATATTATTGATAAATAATAATCTAGAATAAGTTGCTATTGAACCCTAGAATGAAAGCTGATTCTTTAATATGATATTAAAAGTTAATTTCCTGAGGGTATGGTGAAAGAAATTTACACAATCAGTAAATGAAGAAATTATAAAATCACCACATGCAACCCCACTAATGATAGATGCAGTGCATTCATGTAAAATGGCTTGATTAAAACAGCCTCTGAAACTCAATGAACATAAGACTTACACCTTGGATGTTCTGCTAGCCATTTGACTAAGAGTCCTTGAATTAAATACTGATGGTGATAGGGAGCACTTTTAAAAATATCAATGCTCATTCTGTGAGAGGTGGGTAAATAAAGTGCATAATGTAAAGATAGGAAAAGCTGAGGAGTGTGATTGCATTGGATCCTCTTGTCTTTCTGCCCTGAATTAATTTTGCTCTGGTATAAAATATCTTAAACTTTCAGCTTACCACGGTGAAAAACCAATAATGGACAATTAGAGGGAAAAGAGTAGTTCTTTAATTTTTAATATATTTCAATCTTCTGTAAATGTCATTTTTATCCTCTCAAAGGGTGTTTTTTTCACACCCCACCTGTAGTACTTGCACTTTCTGTTTCCGCCTGACTTGCACTCCTCTGCCACCCTCCATCTGTGCAGCCAGCACCCACGGCCTGGAGTTCCCTACTGTTGTGCCAGTTCCATGGCCATGCTGACTTCACTGTCCAGCAATGTATGCAGTAGCCACACCACTTAAAGTTCACCTCCCTTTTCATGATTCATTAATGCTTTTTGCCCTGAAGATCACAGGTCTCACTTTCTCAGTTGAAAGATGGATGCCACAAACATTGCTAGGTCATGGAAATCCAACCTGCTCTCAAAAGCCTCTCTGAAAGGTGAGGTGAAGAGGTTGAGAACCAAAACACTGATCTGAAGCATTTCCAAGGTAATAATAAATCCCAGGAGAAAGCAAATGCACAAAAGTTGTGCAAGTACTTGACACCCTCCATTTTACTGAAAGTCTGTTCATTTTCTTCATGAGGTGATGTATTTATTGCTAACTATCTGTCAGACTGCAGCATAAAAATATCAGCCATAATTACATTCATGCTACCAGCCTTGACATTAAAGTTAATCTGAAAAACACTCATTTTCCTATACTACCTTATGTAACCAGGACTCAGATGCAGCAATGGTTCACTGTCAGGTTTTATTCTACTCTGTTTCAGTGCAGAGAGTTACTTGACAGCTGTGAAAATGTTGGCTTGCCCTTTGTCTTACAAAGGGAAGTATTAGAGAAGCCTGACATTTGTCAAATGAAACTCTTATTGGTGTGACCTATTTTTAGGTACCCTTTGAAACCTTATGATAAGTACCTGAAAACTAATGATCCTCTGTTTCAGGAGAGAACATTTAGGAATGGCTTATTAGAAGAGATAGACATAGGACTAGAGAGATCCTGGCAGGGTGTTGTGCTGTTTTGTAAGTTTGAGATTCTATAATTTTGTTTTATTTTTAGGAGCAGTTTAGAAAACCAAAAAGGTGCTGTAGACCAGTTGTAGATTGGTCAGGTTGTAGACTGAGAACTGGGCGAGTGGGGAAAATCTTGGCCCACAACTCAGTTAATGTAAACTTCTTGATGTATTTAAATTTATCTTCAATAAAGGTAATTCATTATTTTAATTATACAAATATTTGACTGCAGACAGACATCTCCTAGATATTGGGAGCCTGTAGATTAGGCAGGAATCCAGCAGAGTGTTTCACAGCAACACTCTGAGGAAGAGGGTCATATAAATTATCATAGCAATTCAATTATAAGTATTTTATAAAATTAAGCACATGTCATTCTAAGGAAGGAGTAGTGTTGAATGTACAGTATTGTCCCTTTCTGTTACCTGAGACTGTGGCACCTTGTATATAGGATGAACAGAAGAAAAAGGATTTATTTTGTCAAAAGGAGTGGGTGGCAGGCAGCAATTTACTAGGAGAGACTTCAGGTTTAATGCTAGTATCAATACTCAGGGTGTCAGATCACTGTATGAACACTTGAGGGAAGTTTGTCTTCAGAGATCCCAAAACATCAAATACTGATCAGAGATCAGTGATCAGTTATATAAAGCAAACTGGAAGCATGTGGCATGCATGGTGTTGCTCACAGAATGGTTTGGGTTGTAAAGGACCTTAAAGACCATCCAGTTCCAACTCCACTGCCATGGACAGGGACAGCTGCAGCTCTTCAGGTGGGAATCATGAGGGCAGAGCAGTGGGGGGCAGTCAGAATTGTGCAGTCAGGGAGACACCTGGTTGCTACAGTGCCAATATCTAAGATGCGTACACCTCTTGGGTAGAAGCAAGGCATGGAAATCGAGTTCTAGGATTCAATGAGACTTACATACAGAGCATTTTACTTTTGGTAGGTGAAAATTTGCCCTTGACAGGAGATGGGGATTCTCTCCTGGCTTTACTTCCTCTCAGGGGAATATTCCTTCTCACAAAAACACACAAATTTGATTGAAGAGGCTGCATAAAGTCAGATGAGCGTCGCTTGGAGTTTTCAGGTAAACCTGTAATTTACAAAGTATGAGAAATGTTACTACAAATAAGTAATAATTGTACATAAATTGAAGAACTGAAGTGTCTCCCATTTGCAATGAGTACGATTTGTGATTCTCTCCATCCACTACATGGCAGATGGAAATAAACTTCCAAAATGTCTAGGTACACATTTACATCCTGGCAGGTGCATTTTTCAGAGACAGATCAAAGATAACCATGAAATGCCTCAAGGTTTCTCAGCTATTCAGATAAGATTCAGCTCAGATTTCAAGGATGGTGGAATATTTTTCTAGGGATGAATAAATTTATGGGGGAGTTGCTGAAAATTTGGAGGAAATGTATAGGAAAGCAATGGATGGAGACAATTCCTGTGGCTGAGGGGTCTCGAAATGTAGAGGTAAGGTTGGTGTTATGGTTACGACAGATAAAAAGGTCCTGCTCAGTAGGAGTGAGAAGGACCCTCAAAAGAAGGGCTAGGTTGCAAAAAAAAAAAAAAAAAAAAAAAAAATTCTCCCTGCAGAAGGCTGTCATCCTGTCATCAAAGCCTGGAGACCCAGCTGAAATGTGGTTGGAAAGGACTTCCATAGGAAGGTGTGGGCTGCAGATCTTGCAGTAAATCCCTTCTCTTATGAATTGTCCACTTTCAGCATACTCTCCTTGGAACCAGGAATAATTTTCTTCTTTCTTTCTTTCTTCCTTCTTCTTTCAGTCATTCTTATTCACCTTCAGTGCTTCCTGGTCTTTCAGAGAGCAGAATATGGAGTGTGGTTGCTGATGCTCCCTACTGCTGCTCAAAACCCTGCTGTCATCCCCTGGTTACTCTGACCCATCCTGCTGCAATGACATCAAGAGTGGAGAGTATCAGGGAGGAAGAAAGCTAGAACATCCTGTCTTTCTTTCTTTTGCTAGACAGTTTCTACTTAGCTGTCTAATTTGTCTCAAAGCTCTGCCTTGAGACAGCTCTCTTCTAGTCAGTTCAGCTTGAGAAGTTAAATGTAGAAATAGCTGAGCTGTTTTCAGCCAGTCATTAGAAGAAGTCTGAGCATGGCAATAAGGAGTCCCTGTGGGCCAATTTTTTCCTGTGTCTCAGATACTTGCTGTGTCTGAAAGATTACAGCAAACAAATGAACCTTCTTACATACGTATTCATTTTTGGTTGTTCAAACAGTGATCCATATTCTGTGTGATCATACTTACACCAGATCTGTTTGCAATCTCAATTTAAAACACGCATTTATCAGCAAATTATGTCACATGCAAGTTCAGAATAATATTTGATCACAATTAATTCACAAAGTAGGTACATCACCTCATCTAGCTGTGATATGATATGGTTTATGCCATCAATACATATCTGAGATTAATGAGTCAAATAACAGACTATAGAAAAATCATTTGTCACCCCAGATAGCAACCCAATCAGTTGGAAAACTGACCAAGTGAACTTCCATTATATGGAGGGCTTATTAGAATGATTTTCAAAGTATGGCCTGAGGTTACAGAGTTCTAAATAAAACTTTTTTTTCAGCCAGGTAATCTATTTAGGTTCCTCTGTGGATGTATGTTGCTATTGGACCCAAAATGAGTACACAGAAGCATGGTAAGTTTAAAAGAGAAAAAGACCTAGTTTTATTCAGACATTTGGTATTCATTCCAAAGGTGACCGTGGATTGGAGGATGGAATTACCACCTCTCTAACCACACTGGTCCAAAGATCAATTAATCATTTCTCTCTACCCACAGAGAAATATGTAAACTATTTTATTTATACATAAAATTGTGTGGGAACTCTGACTCTGAAATATGTAAACATTATCAGAAGGCTAAAGAACTTTTATGAGAACTTTAAAACTTTCAAAATAACGATGAAAAAAAACACTTCTAAAAATCAGGGCAACAGATGCAGAAGGTACTTATTCTACTACAGACAAGTTGGATGTAATAGTATAGTATCCTATGCCAATAAATGTTCCATGCTTAAAATAATTTTCATCTCTCTTAACATAAAATACTGAATTTGTAACAGCTTGAGATTTTTCATTGTTTTCCTTTCAACAAATAAGTTACTGAAAATAACATCAGCAGATTGCTAGAGAACGTTTTAAGTTGCTATCAGGTTGACTAAACAGTAAATGATACTCCTGAAAATGACCCTGGTTATCCAATGGAAGAATTGTAGTTCCTTCAGGTGGGTCAGCTGGTTGCATTTGGCTTACTCTGGAGGTGCTTAACACTGAAGTAGAACAAAGAGTCCTGTCTCCAGGCAGGGATGGTTCTGGTGGAGCCATCTCCCATGTGGAGAGATGGCCTTCGTTCTATTCTATTTCATTCCACCTTGGCTATTACTATGGGTAGACTACCAGAGTCTCAGAAACTGGGAGCACAGATGATTTTAAATGACAATGATACAGTCAGTCACAATGATATTGTAAACCTCATCAGTATCTCAAAAAAATCTAACTCAAAAGTTTGTCAGGCTCTTGAACTATTTCCCATTTAAAAATAACTAAAAGCAAGCTACACTGGAAACTTTAGAAAACATGGCTATTTTTATAAAGCTTGTCAATTAATAAAAAATATTCACATAGTGATAATTAGGGGCCTTCCCAGCACCAGAATAACTCTGAAGTGGAATCTGAATCTCCTTTTCAAGTGCTAAGATTGCAGCAATGTGAACCTCCTCAGCTTCCAAGACTAGAGTTCAGGGGATTATGGTTTCATCTTCAACACTGCTATACCTTCTAACAATGGCTTGGGGGTTTCTCTGCAGAGTATTTCAATTAAATTGTTAGTATTTTAAGCCATGGTTATTGTGCTGGATTCTAGATTAATTTCACTGAAGTGAGAATAGTGTGAGATGAAAATTAACAGAAGTAACATGTGGCTGGATAGTCATTTTGACAACTGGTTGGAAACAAAGCCACTAATCACAAGAGGTTGTGAGGTTGATCTGCTATGTTTTAGGGTTTTTTTTATGCACTGGCTTTGTTTCCTTAGCTCTAGGAAAGCTAACTTTAAAATGACAAACAGACAGGACTGCAGTTTTGTACTTTACCCAGATGATGATGCAGTCAGCAGCACAAAGCTCTGACTACCTTGCAAGTGAGATTGACCATGTATCGCCTGAAGAAAGAGTGCTTTACATGGACAGCAACTCCTATTGCTTCTAAATGTTCCTGGCCATCTTCCCAAGCTCCAACAAAACTACCTCAGACCTGTCTGCCCAGATAAAGGGGTACTATGTTATATGAACCATTAGTGATTTATGAGCCATTTCAAGTTAGGATGACCCAGGCTCTCAGTGAGTGCTGCTGCCGCCATTGCTAGTACTGCTTTTATTCATGAAAAAAAAGTGCCTGGGAAATCCTGAGCTACAGACTAAGATAAGTGGAGATGAGCTACACAGTACTTAATGATATTCAAAAGTTTTAATTTATATTGTGTTGCATTGTGAAGCCTGGCTTTGGCCTGTGTTATGACATGGATTAAACTGCCTTTACATGTCACCTATATCACATTCTACCCTGGGGGTGGCCTATCCTTGTGTCAGTCACCTGCATAGCCTAAATTAAATTGCATGTACATGTACTACAAATTCACATTGCTTAACCAGCCTTAGAGAACAAAGATTTCATACCTGTTCTGTGCTACTCATATTTCATATGTTCCTGTGCTACTCTGTCATTAAGGCCAGGAATTTATCTAACATCCTCTATCTCATTTACTAAATCTTCACCCATTTGAATAATAGTCAAATGTGGTGACAATATCAATAGTTGGTCATCTTTAAAACAGCCTTATGTATATTGTAAAACTTATACCCTATGCAGTGTTGGAGGACTATATAATTTCAGTAAAAATCCCTGCTTCTGGTGTTTTTGCCTGCTCAATGCTAAGATACTGTTTGTATGAAACAAAAAAGAAAACAACAAAAAACAAACAAACAAACAAACAAAACCCCAAAACCCTTCATGAAATTTAAACCAATAGGGAAGGTACAGATGACAGGAAATAGAGGTTTTGACCTGGAAAAGCTATTGCTTCTGCCAAGAAAAGGCATGAAGAAAAAGAGTGAATATTGTATTTTACAGACTAATTGGATTTTTCAGGCTTTCCTCATTCTTTTTTTTTGGAAAGTTCAAATACAGTTCTCTAGATGTGCCTTCACAAATGATACATAGAGCAGTTTACCTCTTCTGTTTATTAAATATCATATGCCAGTCAATACAACAAAGAATAACTTAATTATTGTAACAGCACCAGCTGCTTGACTTATTAATAAGTTTGTAACCTATTAAGACTTGTTTGCAGTCTCCTGTCTGCCATTTTTCACTTACTGTTTAGGCATTTCTCTCTTCTAAGAAAATATTTTGTATTTTATTTAATTTCTTTTATTGAATACTGTTCAAGCATTTCTCATTTTTGTCTTCTCTGAAGTATTCACAATCCATCAAAAGTTGTGACATGTGCAGCTCTGTATTGGTGCTGGGTTAGAAGTTTTAATTCAGTATTTTCCCCAGTTTTCTTCAGAAGTGAAGGCAGTAGCAGGAATCTTTGATCTTGAGGAACATTTCAGCTCTGGTAGGGAATTGATGGCTCCACTGAAACTTCTTGGGCCGGTTTCCCATGAGTCACACACCTCTGACTGCAGAGCTGTAGCAGAAGACAATGCTGCTCCCCCCTGCTCCCTCGGATGCGCGGAGTTTGCTGCCGCTCTCTGAGCTCATTGGTTGGCTTTTAAAAGTCTGTAATTATCTCCACCAAGAATAGTATTAACTTTAGAAAACCTCCCTCAGCCCATCCTTTGTCTGCTGCCAGCTGCTATAGATCTGTCTGTCCCACTGAATTAAATTAGCACATCCAAAAGCAATGTCTCTCAAGTGATTGACAAAAATTCTTCCATTGCTCATAAGGGAAATAGGAGTAGAAAAAAGGCTAAAAGCAGCCTTCAGTGATTGTATTTGTGAGACATGGAGACTGTACCAGATCCTCAGCTGTTACATACTGTTATAACTCACTAACTATAAATATAATTGAGCTAACTAATGTTAAATCATTTGAGAGCTTGGCCTAGAACACAAATATATAAAGGCTGAAGTAATTGGTCCACCACAAAGCATTAATATAGTGGTTTACTTTTACCATTGGCTGCTCACATGTACTAAGCAACTATAATTGTGTTCTTATTTAACTCTCATGTCTCTGTCATCTATATAACATATTTTGTCAGACACTGTTAGGCAACAGAGGTATCTGGGCTCAATTTCTGGGTCTGCCTGCAAGAAGTCCAGTAAAAAGACAACCATTCTAAAATTTTAGTTGACACCACTTTTAACATCCACCTCCAGTCTTGCCAAACTTTTACATTGCCTAAATCATGGTCTATTAGCGGCAATTTGCAATTTCAGGCAAAGGTTTTAAACAGCAGGATTAAATCAAGGATTAATTTTATTGTGCTGAAAACAGAAAAATGTTAGCTTTAGGAACTGGAGATGAAGAGGCACGATGCACTGTTAGCCGTGTGGGTTCACCAGAGGAAGCTGCTATGCTCTGCTAGACAATTACAACCCGAGTTAATTGTCCTTGTGGTGTGGAGGTGGTGTGCTAAGCAAAGCGTTTTCTCATGCCCAAGGCATGGAGAGTTTGGGAAAGCTCTGCTTCCTATTACAGTGCTGCCTCATTTTTGAATGAGAAGTCATTGACTCCAGGGTGCTGACATCAGAATCACTGCCCACTGCTCCTCTGTTTCAGGGTTACTGAATGGTAGAGCCCTGTCTGCAGCCTGGTCCAGGGTATGGGAATGCTGTTTCTGGATTTCCCAGCAGTGCAGCACTGTGATCTCTGCAGCACTCTCTATGCCTCGTTAAATGTGTGAGGCTCTTAGGTAAAGCCCCAGCTGGAAGCTGAATCTGCAGGGCCCAAAAGAAATCTGCAGCCCAAAAGCACCCTGTTGACCATCCCTCAGCTGTTGATGCCTGGTGTAGCATTTCAGCTCCCCTGGAGCCCTCTCTGAATCTCTGTCTGGTGCCTCTGAGCACCTCACCCTCCCTGACCTTCCCAAAGCAGGTTGAAGCACTGACTCCATGCACTGTGGGCCTGTCATTTCCCTTGTCCATATATTTTACATGTGATTTGACCTCCAAAGATGTGTCTTCTCAGAGGACTCCTTTCTGCAGTTTCCAGGACTCTGAAGAGCTTTAGATTTTATAGCAAAAATAATTTGATTTTCCTAAAGGATTTGGAAAAAACCCAAGCTGTTTAGCATGCAAAGATTGACATAAGTGGGTCTAACCAGAGATTCCCCAGCTGTAGGAGAAACATGCAGAGAAGTTATGAAATTTTTAGCAAACTCTCTTTTGGATGCAGAGATATTGAAGCACAGCCCTCAGAGAAAAGAGAAGCAAGACCTTCTGGGGGCCCAGAGCAAGCTGCAGGGGTCGGAGTGGGGATTTCTGAGCAAGGAAGCTGTTGCCTGCTATTTTTTTTCTATTCAGAGAAACAGGAGTGAACAAAGACTGTGTGCAAATAAGATAATTTACACAGAAAATATATTTGTCTTCTTATTCTAAGAGTTTCGACTAGAGTGAGTAATATTATGAGTTGCATTTCTTTAACCATTATTAACCTGTGTGAGTATACCTGTGGTTATTTCTTGGGGATAGAAAGTGTTGTGTAAAAGTGCTAGGTGAGTGTTTACCATTGCATGTACCATTTTTGGCTCATTTCAGATGCACTGCTTTTTTGTTATAGGATTAGATTAGAATTAAATACATTGGATTTTCATGTAACAGGAAAGTTTGAGAAAGAGATTAATCCCTTCTAAGCTGATCAAATAACTTTTGTTGCAGATGAGGAGAAGTTGAGGATTTACAAAGCAATGAGCTGTATCACATCCCAGTTTCAAATTCCTTTCACATGTGATGCAGGGTAGCATTATAGATATTATAGAATAAGAATCATTTGTACAATAATGCAAGCCTGTTTAGATCCTATTTGTCTAGTTTGTTTTTTTTTTTTTCCTGATGCTTATCTGTAGTGTAATGACACCCTTCCTGCTCCAAATATATTACTTTAAACACTGTGGAAAGAACCAGTGAGGGAAACCATGTCTCCTATCTCATGTGATTTACCTGCAATAGTCTCTCTGGTTCAGATCGTTAATGGAATCTCACTGTTAGAAAATCAGGTAAAATTGATTGAAATAGGAATTTTCAAAATGTTATCAGAAATCAAGTTCTAATTATTGTGCTTTGTTGTTGTGGTCTGGAATGCCTTGGAAGCAAAAAAGGAAAGGCCAAAGCACAGCAAGGAGAGCCCACAAAAGCTGCTGGTGGACAGGAATGCCAGGCAGGGGATGAGAGGGAGCCGTGCTGGCACTGACACGCAGCAGAAGGGCTCACCAGTCAGTCATGTCCTGTATGAAATCCAATTACCTGCTGGGTTAGACTGCTTAATATTTATGCAGTTGAATTATACTGGCTGTTCCTTTGGCAATTCACAGGTTTGACTAAAAAAGAGAGTGCAGAGGATTACTCTTCAACATTTTTGTGTTGTTTAAGAGAAAGATTTTGGCATAACACTTTCTACTTACTATGAGATTTCTGCAATTTAACAACATAATAATTTGTTTCCTGAATCTGCTAATAGTGAAAAGCCTGCTTTTACTTAGTAAAGGATTGTAGAAAGAAAAAATATATTTCATTATATCTCCTCATCTGCCTGAAGAAAAGTAGAGGTTTCAGGCACACAATTTCTTCTTCAGGCCAACATATGTATGTGCATATGTATATGTATATGTATATGTATATTTAGTTATTTTTAAGATTCTTAGTTTGCTGACAAATGGCCCTCTCCTGTTTGTGCACTTATAACATTTTAAGAAAGGTGCTTCTCTGTATCTCTACTGCATGCTCTGAACTGTTCTGAATTCCTTCATTAAGGATCATCTCCTCTAATTGGTCATTTCATTGTCTGAAAAATAGGCTGGCTGGGTTTATGTATGCTAAAGAAAAAATACATCTGGTGAGTCAATGTATGCCTAGCTGGAAGTTCTACAGTGGAAGAAATGTCCTTGGGAAATTAGTATTTGAAGTATTTGATTTGGTTTTTCCTCAATAATGTGATTTTATTTTTTGGCATTTCATGAATGAAGAATTGTGTTTCCCAGTATTTCTTATGACAAGTGATTTAAAAACTATTTGAAACTCTTGTTTGAAATATTATTTTCCATTTTACGGGCATTTATTTTATTATTTTGCCACTTGTATATAAAATGCTATTTAACAGTGAACTAAAATAGCTCTTTTCTGTTTTGTTTATAAAATTGAACATTTTATAAACAGTTAACCTTTCTCTGAGACCAGAGACTCTGTAATATTTTGGTATGGCATCACAGTAAGCACTACTATCTGTCATGAAATACAAAAGAATAATAATCAGAAAAATATAAAGAGTAATACCTTAAATCCAGCAGTGTTCTCTTTTTTTTTTTTTTTTTTTTTTGCTACTAAGCACATATTAAAATATTTTACAACCTGCAAATCATTATAAATAAAATATTCTGATAAAATCATGTGTTCTACATTAGAAATTAAATTGCCAAAATATTCTGTAAGATGAGAATTTATAATTTAGTTCTATCTCTAGTAATACTGATGTCTTTGGAAAAGTTGACCAGTTTAACATGAAACTGATACCATTAATAGACTTGTTTGTTAAAAATCAATACATTGAGTGAGCAATACAGACTTCAAATATCTTAAATAGAGAGAGCTGAAAAACATACTTTGTCTGTTGGCTGCAAATTTTTCATTACCAAAGACCTGCTCTTTCTTCTTACTCATATTTTTTTATCACTGGAAAGCTAAAAAGATAATAAAAGGTCTTCTCGGGGAAGGCTTACCCTGCTGCGAAGGAACATGGCCAGATTTGGGGAATGCCCCACTGCAAGGCACTGGGGATCAGAAGAGGACGTGCTCTGTTGCTTGCAAACAAGCATCACAGATGTGTTAGGAAAATTTCCATTTATTTTAGCTGTGAGGCTAAGGAGAGCCACTCATTTAATGAGGTCCTGACCAGCTCTAGTTAAGACAGTCTGGCATTTGCTATTCTTCCTTTTAACACCATTTTATGTATGGAAATCTTCATCTTTTCATGGATTAAGATTATTTAACTCTGAAGTGTATTTTACTTTGCTCACTACACATGAGATTTAAAGTTTCTGTCTGTGTGAACAGAAACTTTTACCAGGGTAATGGTAACAGTAGTTTTTCTTGTCTGTAGCATGGTTTGGAACTCTGGAGTGTGGGAACCTCTGTGTAAGGGACAAGGAATTTCCTATGAGTCTGTGTTGGGTTTGCATGGCAAGGTTTTGGTAGCAGGGCGCTACAGGGATGTCTTCTCATGTCCAACAGAGTCAATGCCAGCCACCTCCAAGACGGACCCACCACTGGCCAAGGGTGAGCCCATCAGCATGGTGGTAGTACCTTTTGGATAGTTACGAAGGGGAAGCAAATCCAGCACAGTAGCATTTGGAAGAGAGAAGTGAGAATATTGAGAGAAACAGCCCTGCAGGCAGGGAGGTCTGTGCAGAAGGAGCCGTGGGGAGATGTTCCAGGAATTGGAGCAGAGATTCCCCTGCAGTCCGTGGTGCAGCCCATGGTGGGGCAGCTGTGCCCCTGCAGCCCATGGAGCTCCGTGGTGGAACAGACATCCACCTCCGGCCTGTGGGGGACTTCTCACTGGAGTAGGGAGATGCCCAAAGGAGAATATGAGACCTTGCAGGAGGATCCTGGCAGGACCTGTGGCCTCATGGAGGGGGGAGAACATGCTGGCACAGATTTGCTGGCAGGATTTGTGGGAGACCCACACTGAAGAAGGGAAAGAGTGGGAAGGATCCTGGTCCTGAGAAAGAAGGAGCAGCAGAAACCACATGTGATGGACTGACAACAGCGCCTGTTCCCCACCCCCTGAACTGCTTGGGGAAAGAAAGTACAAAAAATTGGGAATGGAATTAAGTCATTAACTTGACCCATGAGTCTATTTTTCTATTTTCTCTCTCCTGCCCAGCTCAGGAAGCCAGTGATAGAGTGGCTTTGGTGAGAACCTGGCATCCAGTCAAGGTCGACCCACCAGAGGAATATCAAAGGATATGTGTTTATCACAAAGCTTTTTTTAATGTGATGAAGGAGCTGAATGAAGAACCTTTACTGTTAGTTTCCAGCAAAACATGAGGACCATACAGGAGCCCTGTTCTCCATGCTGTGTACATACGCCACACAAAAAAATCAGATGTGATAGTGACAGAAAACAAAGCAAAGTAGGTAGTGGGAGCTCCGATCAAGGTCTGCCAGGACCTGCTGGAGGAGGAGATCCCTGAGGAAATAAACATTATGTTCCTCAGACTTTTTCCATGGTGTCTTGACTTTGCTCTGACAATGAAAGTCATTCTTAATAAACTTGGAGAGCTTGTGGGCAAAACAATTGTCCATCTCTGAACCTAACTTGAACCATGTGGAATACTTACTGCTCTGGGTTCACATCCTACTTCAATGTAAATGTGGAAAGGCAGCTATAGAGCAGAAATTGATAAACAAGGGAGTAGGAGAGAGACTTGGACAAGAGAGGAAGTCTAATTAAAAATAAAGGAATGCAGTATAAACTGGTATGTTATCTACAGGCCACCCATTTGTGCCAGCCAATTTTTTAACGAATAACACATGCCTCCCTTTAGCAAGTAGGAAAACATGTCTTACTCTTAATTGAATTATACTCAGAGGATGTAAGAAAAAAGAGGAGTGAGGTGGGGGAGGAACGTGGTTTTCGGTTACAGGGGAAATATGTTCAGAAATGGAGCCTTACACATCCCACACAGGCACTTTGAAACAGCCTAAGACATTTGGAAAACTTCAGGTGCTACTATGTTCTCACGGCTGTATCATAAACAGTTGTTAAACACCTTATTGCCCCTAATATTATATTGTCATAGGCAGCTGCCCCCTGCTCCGGGTACAAAGCCTGGACTCTGGTTACACATGCCCCTACTACTCGGGCTTGGATGGGGCTGCAAAGAAAAAGGCATGTGGACATACACACCCGTGAACTAGGGCTTTGCAAACCCATTAAGACACTCTCAGTGACCTAGTGGTATGGGGTAACAGGCCCATCACCCCTTGTATTGGCTGGAAATGAAAATTGTTGTCTTTTATATGATTTCAAATTAAATATAGTTTCTTTGGACTGCTCCTGCTTCTATGCTATTTCTTAGTGAACATATTCCGAAGACAAATTTTGCATTGAAGACTTGAATTTGATGTAAAATGAAATTTTACATCTGATTCCTTTTTCTCCATCTTGTTTCATGTTTCTTTTCATCATTATGCTTGCTCCTGGTGACACATTTTTTTTTAAAAATGGAATCTACTTCACAACCTCTAAGCAAAGCCAATATAAAAACTTCAAAATTTTATTTCAAATTTCATGAGGAAACCAGTTTTCTCCTATGATAAAACTGTAACATAGAAATGCAATCATTGTTGAAGAAATCTTTTTCATTCTACATTAATTTCTGTTAAGGATTCTGTAGAGGGCAACAGTAGTATACCAAGAAACTGTGTCAAGAGAATAAAGAAACCCAGCTGACTGTGCCCTATCTTTTGAATCAATTGGCAGCTATATGCAGAAAATAAACCTAGAGAAACACCAAGTATATGGAATAATATAAGTTAAAGTTTTAAATAGTTCAGAAGCATGCTGAGATTTATTTTACTGTGACAAATATGTTTGTGCTGCAGTTGGAAAAGGAAATTAGCTGGCTAGAAACAATTAACCAAATAGGAAGAGTCACTGAAAGAAAGGTAGAAGAGCCAACAGAATAGGATGGGAGGGAGCCAGATGTGCCAGCAGCCAGAATGAGCATCCCGAGGGAGAGGCAGCAGTAGCCAGCTGGCCTGGAGAGGGGGGTACCAGAGGAGGCTGCAGTGTGCAACCAAAGCTTTGCCTTCAAAGTTCTTCTCTGTGCTGGGGTACCAGTACTCTAGTCAAACACTTCTTCACAACACATGTGTTAATAGCAAATGTAGCTTTTCGTTATTTGCCTGGTTTTGATAAGGCAAAGGAAAAAAAAGGAGAGATTTTGTTTTATTAGCTGCATTTATTTATGAAGTGTGAGCTTTCTTAATAGACAGAGTGGGAGGCAGGGGACTATTCCAACATTCAGCTAACACAGAATCTCCTACCTCAGAGTAAAAGCAATTGTTTTTAAGAAAAAACAGAACCTAAGAGCAGTTTTAGTTGTATTGTGACATAATAGCTGTATGAATTATGGAGAAAATGAAATTACAAAATTATCTCCTTGCTATATAAACAACTTTATTATTTTTAATTTCATGCCATATATTGTTTGCAATCAGAAAGCTACTAATTTTTGCACATTTAAGAAACCCATGATAGATACATTCAAGTTACTTAACAAAAGTGCAATAGACATATCAAATATGTGACAGAATATATATTTCTTTTTTTTTTACCTGGAAAGGTATTAAAATAGGCTTTTAATTTAATTTCTTTAAATTAAAAAATACAGTGGCTGTTGTGAGTACATTTCACTTTGCAGAGTGTTCCTAATTCTAGTTTTACTTATTTCTAAGCAGTCAATAATTTAATATGTGGTGACCAATTTAATTTATATTGATGATAACTGAATTTTAAGAAAGCCCTGAAAATTTGTGTTTGTATATACATACATACATACATACACACACATATATATATATATATATATATATATACATGTTAGATATATAATTTTTTTTCTAAACAAATATATGTTTGCCTTTGTTTGGGATTGGAATTTTCATTATGGTGGACCAATAATCCTCAAGTGGAAGTCAAGATGTTATGGTTATGGTAAAGTTTAGCTTTGAGAAGTATAAACATCATATTTCTGAATGGAACAAATGTCTGAAGACAATAGAAAGGCATCTTAATATTTTGATGCTTTAGTGGAAATCACTGTGCTGCTGGTGGAAAGTCCAGCACTGACTACAGCTGCCAATAGATGTTTTCCTGGCCTTTGCCTAATCCTTATTCTTTGGGTGATTCTTGCATTTTCTACTTTTTATAAATTTTAAAGGTCAAATTTACCTCTATTGCTGATCTAAACCAAGTCAGGATAAAAACTCCTATTGTTCTCAGTGGTTCAAAAATTTCTTAGGGCTCTCTTTTGCCACTATCTGATTTCATCTTGCAGAGATTCATGTAAATCATTTTAACAGGCTTGAGTGGGTTTATAGCCCATCATTTTGATTTGAATAAACCTCAAAGTCCAATAGGAATTTCATCTCAAACCTTAAGGACTGAATCAAGACTATGCATAATCCATTGTAAACCATACGTCAGCCTACTTTCCCTACAAACCTCTCCTAGCATTGTGAGAGGATTTGGAAAGCTCAGCAAACCTTGAACAGAATCTAGTTTCTTGGCTTGTGACCAAACCTCAAACCTTAGAAATTGATTTTCTTTTCCTTGCAAAGGTTTTACACAGTTGCCATTGCCCTGCAGTTTTATTCAAGGCAATTCTTTGCTTTTTCTGCATGACTGTTGTGCCGCTTCTGAAGTGAAGAAAAACCCTTCCCACAGTGAGCAGAAAAAGACCTCCTTGACAATTAGATATGTGCCCTAGAACAGTATCCAGAAAATAGATCAAACTGTGGGGACAGAACTTTAAATGTATAATGTGTATAAATCTCACTATAAAGTTGTTTTAATTTTTATACCTTACCTGTATCTCTTATGATGACTTCAAGGTGCCCTCAAGGTACATGGTATCTTTGTGTTCATGTAGTCCAAAACACCCTTGGAACAGGATCCTGTGTGGGGCCTCTGGGTACCCCTGCAGTATAAATACATAATAAAAATAATAATACTAATAATAGTCTCTTGTATAATTTATGTGAACTACAGCTATGGAGTAAACCTTTCACAAACAAAGTTTCTTGGTGCCAGACTAGTTTTTGTTGGTCAGGAGTCTGCTCTGACTCTAACAGCTCACAATTCTGGGAGCAATTCTTCATGCCAGCCATCCCTCTTTGGGACTGTAAATTTTCCTCTTTGAACCTTATAAATCCATTGACCTCTATAACTTGGCACTTTGCATCAGAGTAAATGACCCACCTGCTAATGAATTTATTGAAACAAAGCATACATTTTGCTGACATGACCCCACATTTTTCCAAATGCTGACTTAGAAATCTTTAGGGAAAGTCATCTGCTTTAAAAAAAGAGATTTTCTAAACTAATACCTTGAGTTTATTTAAACATTTAAAATATATGTTGAAGTGCTGTATGAAATAGTGCCAAAAAGTGAATAATAGTGAATATTATTTTTAAATGCTCATCTGTAACTACATCTCTCTAAACTTAAAATTTATGTTTCATGAGAGTATTTTTTGGGGAAGAATGCATTATATTTTAAAAAGAATTTAATTACCTTCTGTAAAAGTAGAGATGGCTGGCAACTCTGCTTTGTGTGTAGTAATAAAAATGGTTTATTGGCCTTACGCAGTTAAACACAGGAGCCAAATTATACTCGGGCTCAACTTCATATCTTGTGCGACTCTGGGGGCATCATTTCCTGACCTGGATTCCTCCCCTTCTCCAAACCCACCTCTTTTTCTGCCTGAAAGCAAAGCTTAAATGAAGGAAAGTAAATAGCTTTTCTTTAATTTAGCTGTATTTGTTTTCCATTGGCTCCTTTAAAGCAGCACCAGTAATGTCCCCAGAGCTCCCAAACCCATTTATTTTCTCTCTACTACCTGCCAACTTGAAGCCAAAGCTAATTCACCCCAGAAGGTTTAACTCCTGTCAGCTGCAGCATCAGGGGCATATCAGTGCCACTGTGTGTAGGTGAGGATCAATAGGCTCAGGAAGTGTAGAAAGGACAGGACTGGAGGAAAACAGGGTTTAGAGGCTGATCATGAAGAAATCAGAGGGACCTGGTATCTGGATTTGGCAGGGGAGCTTGTTTTGAAATAAAAAGGAATATTCCACAAGGAAAAAGGGAAACTGAAGCCTATTGTAAAAATTGAGCTGCAGTTTAGTAGATTTTTCTTTTGACTTACAACACTATTAAGAAGTAGACTCATAGTCAGGTTACAGAAGGATTTTCTTGGTTCTGAAGGACTGAAACTATAATTTTCAAAGTACACCTTAGCATCTTGAAGCTTCTCTTCCTCAGTCTCTTTCACAGAAATAATCCATGTGTATAGGCACTTCACATTATGTACTCTAGACTGAACACACACGTAACGTCAAAGGTGACAGGAGCTAGTCAGAAAGATCCAAATCCATATAGCTTATTCTTAAACGTGTAAAACCATCCCCAAAGGAAAAGTTGCATGAAACATTTGCCATAATTTTGAGTGGTTATGTAGGAGGAGAAATTTTGTCTGGCATCCTTGCATTGTAATCCCTGATGAAATTTTTGGCAAAGTTTAGATATTTAGTTTACATTTCCACGATCTCAAATTTAACTCATAACCTTTAGCAGTTCTCCTAACCTTGCTTCTAGAGTTCTCATTAAAATAGTCTGTATGCTTTCATCACATTAATTTAAAAGAACTACAAGATCATCTGATCATTAATTTTTACTTCTTCTCAAAGTATAGATTTTATATAAGTTAAAGTAATTCTGTGTTGAGGAAAATAAACTGTATGTTACTGACACAGAAGAGGATAATCCATGATGCTACTCATGTCTGAACACTACCTTTTGCAAGAAACTGAATGTCCACAACTGACATAGGGAATCCCCAGGAGCCAAACTACACTGTCTGTACAGGGGAAGGCAACTCGTATTGTCTTTGAAAATCTTGGATTTAGAAAACAATTTCCTCCAAAATATTCAAAGTCAAGAAATTAGCATGACCCGTGGCACAAGAGCAAAGCGCGTACCATCTGAGAAACAGAATTCTCTGCATTAATTTTTTTCTTTTCTTTATCTGTATGGATATAATTTGTCCTATGTCCCTTCTTCAAATGGGAGGATTTCTTATACAACAGTAGAAAACTGTACAGTGGGTGCAAGACAGATAATGGTATGCTCACAGAAAAATTATTTTTAACAGTTTAAGGTGACCCTTTTAGGCCTGAAAGATGACATTTGCCCATGCTATGATCACCAGGAAAAATATCAGTAAACCCACTCTTTCTAAGGCCAAGTAAAAAGGGATAAATGGGCATATGTACATCCTGTTGGATGGAGAGGCAGATGGTCTATCCTGATCATTCAGCTCAATACAAATGTATCTTACTCAAGATCCAGTCCTTAGCTGTCACCCCCATGAGAAAGACTGAATAATCCTTAAAACTGTCAGATTTTTTTCCCTCCACATACTATAGTCCAAGCAACATCTGAAGTTCTCTTCATTTAACTGAGCACCTGTGTTCCATAAACCTTACAGACACCTATCCAGCAAAATGCTACCAAAATGTCCATATTGATGTGATGTGCTGAGAGAGTTGGAGTTGTTCCGCCTGGAGAAGAGAAGGCTTCAAGACAACCTAGAGCACATAACTGTACATAAGGGGGGCCTACAAAAAAGCTGGAGAGGGAATTCCTGCAAGGTGGTGATAGGACAAGGGAGAATGGAAGAAAAAGGAAGAAATTATTTACTGTGGGGGTGGTGAGGCACTAACACAGGTTGCCCAGAGAAGCTGCGGATGCCCCATCCCTGGAGGTGCTCAAGGTCAGGTTGGATGGGACTCTGAGCAACCTGGTCTTGTGCACGGTGTCCTGGCCCACAGCATGGAGTGTCAGAACCAGATAGTTTTTAAGTTCTTTTCCAACCCAGGCCATTCTATGATTCTACGGTATATTCTTACCATGTGAACTCTCAAATGTATTTGTTCCACCTAATTTAGACACATGAGTGAGGCATCTAATTTAAGAAAATATATTCCTTGGACTCCTTCATGTCAAAGCAACGAGCACATTCTTTGTATACGTCCACATATTCTATATATTTCATAAGTTGTTTAGGTACTACAGGATTAGAAGGGTTAAAGGTAGAAGGGTTAAATTCATATCAAAAGTGAGCAGTGGCACTCACAAAGAAGTCTTGATAATGATATTGCTGGGGTGCTAACTCACTTCCATCTATATGATATTCCTCCTCTTACATTTAAATTCATTCCTTATGCAAAGACACCTTTATGCTCATACTCTGTATGCACAGCCTGCTTGTCTGTGCTTCCTCATTCTCAGTTTCTCAATAAATTGTGAATCTCTCACTCAGTTCGTGCATCTGAAAAAAGGGATGAGATCTCAAACATTATTCAGACCCCATATATAATTTTTTATGAAAGCAGGTGGGTAGAAAAATAAAAGGGTTGCAGTGTCTTCAGCAAAATAATAGGTTACAACATAGATTTACCACCTTTTTCGATAACAAAAAGTGAATTAATCAAAGAAGTTTTATAAATAATTAGCTTGGCAAAACTTCAGATGGATGTCAACTATTCATGCATATTAAAGTCTTGTTATCACTAGTAAATTGGCTGAAATTATTTAAGAATTCCTTATCTTTAAAAAATAGCCTATGTGGAATTTTATGTCTCTGTATCATTTATTATTATAAATGTATATTTATTGAAACAATGAAAGTGCAAAAATATTTTTCTAAATGTTATCAAAATTGGCACAAGAAAACTTTGAAGTTAAGTGGGAAGATGAATTGTCTGTGTTACTGAAAAAAGGAGGATCAGGAAATATTTTAATAACATTTCAGCTACCAAACAGATAGTATTAGTAAGAATGTGTTTGGCTATGATTTTTTTTTTCTGTGAATATTTGACAAACTACCCTGCACATACACAGATCTCACCCCTAATATTTGGATTCCTCTTAATCAAAAACTGAAGAGCATTTTAAGTTTTTGATCTTCTTGATCTTAAATTCTTGCCAGTCAAGAAGCCACTTCTTTATTAAAAAAAAAAAAATCTTGAAAGCATTTTGACCACACAAAGTGTTATTCATATGAAAGCTGTACTCAGGTTTAAGCTAATTATGGAAAAGAGATATTCTTGATGTCAAACTCATGCTCCAAATGAGGTGAGGATGCTACAAATGAGAGAGGATTAGCAATGGGACAGCTTTAGAAAGCTGCTGCCGCCACTGTATTCTGCTCTGGCACGGAAGACAATTGAAATTATGACTGTGATCAGGTCTGTTAGACTGAGAGGCAAAGATTCTTAAATTCATGTGAAGCTGGGTGATGTTTGGGATTCCGTTACAAGCTTACACATGAGACAGGCAGCTGGTGAAGGTTTGGAACCTTTATGAGTTCTGGACTTGAAATTGAGTTTAAAACTGAGATCTGCCTTGGGTCCTTAAAGTAATTTGAATTTTATGTGTGTCACTTTGAACTCTTTAAATGGTGTAAGAATTTAAATCATTTTAAGAGTTTAACATGTAGTTGGTAGAAGAAAAAAAGTCCTATCCTATGGTTTCAAATGGGAAGAGGTGGATACAATGCAAAGCCATTCTTGAGACGCTGTGACAACATGAACATCTGAGCTAGTGCTGAATTTGGGGTGACTATTCTGGTCTGGCTTCACGTCCACATGGTGTCTCTGAGATCATCTGATTTTTATGGAAGTGGTCCTCACAACATCCATTTATTCCCATTGAAATTGTCAGACCTCTTGCTGCATTAGGTGTGACTGGATCCAGAAACGTCACATTTCTGAAGGAAGTGCCTGGGCATTGCTTTAGTTATTTCTATGAGACTGAATACAGAATTGTCACTCATTTATGCCACCCCCAAGGAAGTATCTTTCCAAGCACTGAGTGCTCTCCTTTGCTCTCAGAGATTTGGTATCTGGAAGAAAATATTTCTCCATCTAAATCTTATAAGGATGAAGAGTATGCTGAATGAAGAAATCGCTTTGAGGAATAGAGTGTAACAACCAGCACCATGGGGGTTCTTGCTGGAAAATGGGGAATAATTCACTGAAATCAAACTATTTTATTGAAGCAAGAATTTGCTTCAGTATCTTACTCTTTTTTGGTGAATATGCAGATTTAATCTGTACCAGATATGCTTGATGAGCCGTATTTGCAGCATGAACAGTACAAACCATCTTCTAAACATTCCTGACTGAACTGGGCTCCATGTGCTGCATCCTAATTCAAAGGCAGTTCTCATACAGGTGTGAATGCATTTTGCCTGAGGTAGAACTAAGCTATTTATGTACTTAACAAAGTGCAATAGCTTCTTCTCCCAAGCAACAGGACTCACAGGGCAAAATGTCAGACACAGACGACCTACTGAACACAAGTTAACAAGATCTTGAACAATTTTCTGCAGAGGAGTGTGATGAACCCATTATAAGGAATGATGTGGGTCCTCTGTGGGCTCTCAGTGTTTCAACTGTATCATTATTTGTCATATTTACAGTATATGACAAATGAGGTAAGGGGAGAAAAACCTGGACTGAAAAGAGATTAGATCATCTGGGATGAAAAACTGCCAACACTGAGGTTTTACACCAAAAGAAAAATAATAATCATGCCTTACATAAAGCATATGTAATCTCTGCAGCTACCTTGAAAAAATGTCCCACTTTAGGACATTTCTTACCCTTTCTTCTACACACAGGTCCCCCATCTCATTTATCTTTGAGGCAAAGATGCATTTTCAATCTTCGTTGTCCTCTTTTGCAGAAAACACTGTATGCATCATATGCAGAAATATGAGCAAACTGTGGTTTGAATCCCTTCCACCCTTTCAGAAATTATTAAGCACCCAGTGTATGAGAAGCCATGTTTCTAATCACTTTTATGTTCCATTGACCAAGCCCTTTTCCCAATAGCACTGTCATTTAATACTGAATACTAATGAAGCCTGACTTTGTTAGAAAGGTTTTTTATTCACTTTGTTTTTGTTTTTGGGTTTTGTTGTTGTTGTTGTTATTTTGGTTTTTTTTTTTTTACTCTTGAGGTGCATTTCTGCTTTACCTTTGAAATCTGCATATGCAACCCCATACTAGTGCAACACATTTTAGAAAAAATTGTCCTTATATGGCTCTACTCAGACTTCCAGACCTGTTTTGCAGATATTCTGAATGATACAGAGAGTAGATGGCCCTTTAAAATGTGACCTGAACAAAACACATTTATGATATCTCAATGGCAGAATGCAGTGTACAATATGTAAGTATTTAAAGTGTATACTACAGAATGAGACATTTTATTGGCTGAAATCACATCATTTAACAATGACCTCCTGCTGTGCACCATATTTTTTGTGTGCACATAGACATTACATGGAAGGAAAAATCATACTATAGGCAGCTCTAACAAGACCCAGGTATTCAATGAAATTCAATCCCTGTTTTCTGTTGCACTCCTTTTACCACTGAATAATTTCTAATTCCTTTTTTTTTTTTCCTTTCCTGAGCTCTCTTTCTTACAGATTTCAGGGCTGTAGTGTTGGTTCCTCTCCTGACACGTCCATCCTACACTGACCATAAAGAGCGAGAGGCTGACAGATAATGTCAAACAGCTTTCCATGGGAACTCAGATTATGCAAGTACAGTTTGATCTCTGCAATGGTTCAGAACCACTCAGATATACATTGTGCACTGCTGCCGAAAGCTTGTCTCCAGGCTACTAGGAGAGATATTTAAAGCACTGTGATGTTTAAACAAAAAAAATATGTCTTTTATTAATCATATTTGCACAATTGATCAGGAAAATTAATTTCTTATGTTTTCAGAATCAATTTTGTGGAGCAAAGTGAAGTAAGATTAACCTATAGACCCTAACCAAAACTATGGCTTCTTTGTTTCAGGCTGGAGAAAGGCCAAATCACATTATAGCATACTTTACTGGTACTGTTATATATTAGGAAAGTCCCAAAAGGGTTTGAGAAGGAACCAGCACATAACAGAGTTAGTGACTGGCTATACAGCTCTGTCTTGTACTGTTTCCAGATTCTTACACTATAAACCACACAGTTATCAGTTTCATTGTCACTGTGATTCCAGACAGACACACACATCACACAGGCACTATGCTAATACTTTGACAAATGAAAAGGTCACTTTTTCCCCAGATAGTCCATATGTAGGTGTGGGAGAAGATCTAGGTAGACTCTTGTAACACACCAGCTTTTATTTTTCCATTGTGCATTACTTGCTTTTCTGCTGTGGGGTTTTTTGGGTTTTTTTTTTTAATTTCTGTAGGATTTCTTTTCTCTATTCCACTGTGTTTCAATGTGATTAATCTAAATTTATTGAATACAAATTTTATCCAGACATAGGATTTCTAGCTAACAGTCCATTCTTTATTATATGCAAGGAACTGGGGCAAAATTTTAAAATATGCTCACATATTTAGCTAGGATATTTTACTTAATCAACCAATCTTTTCTGTGTTTACAGAAGTATTGAGAACTGTAGTGCCTACTGAAGTTAATGGAAACTTTGCCTGCTCAGCATGTCTAGAAACTGGACTTAATTAATGTTTTATTGATTAATAAACTTTCTAAATGTTCACACAGCAGCACAAAACTCTAGTGACTTCAGTTTTCTGGCCATTTTCAATTGGTGTAGAAAAATAACCATAACAATATGGTGTGATAAGGAAGTTGTTACTTTTATTGTAAATATTACTCTATATCTCTTTTAATCCTAATTATGTTCTATAGCTTAAACAAAGTTTATTTTACATAAGGTATACAAACAAGGTAGCATGTAAGAATTTAAAAAATAATTTCTTTGACTACACTTTCCAGTGAGAACAACTAGCTAAACCTATGTCGTCCATGTCAAGTACAACAACTCTACCTTCCAGCTGTCATCTGCCTCTTTCAAGAAAAGGCATAGCAAAAAGTTTCCTGCATACCCTGCCAGTCAGAATGATACCAAAGGCATTGGTTTTATACACAGTGAGGTCTATGTGAAACAAGTGGAGACAATGTCTTAATTTCCTTAACAATTAGAAATATATACAATTTTATATTCACTTAGAGAGTGGAAGAGAACCTTCAAGGTCTTTATTTCATGTAATCATCACAAGGTAGTACACTTCATTTGAATTTACACAGCACAGACATTTGATTATTCTAATATCAAGGGACTAAGACAAAAAAAAATTGGACTACTAACCTCCATATATTTTGTTTACATTTTATTTAGAATTGCCTTCTTCCTCTACATATCAGTACAAGTCTACCTTAGCCTCACTGTGCCTAACCTCATTCAAAATATTGTGGAAGCATAAGCAGTAAAAGACATGTGTATATATTACTATTGGATTTTCTAATTATTGCAAGTTTCCCTGTTCATCAGAAATAGGTGGAACTACTGCAATTCAATTCTGATTATTATTTTGAACATATGGAAGTCTGAATATATCTGCTTTTATTTATTCCATAACTAATTTCAGGAAGGTTGGGTCCCACAAAGCACTGAATCCCTATCACTTGCAATGAAATCAGGAGCTAGCAGTTGGCTGGGATCCCTAATTTTTACCTTGCCCTTGAAAATCAGCCAAATGACTTGCAGTAGAAGTTTCCAGAATTAAAAACCAAACCAAAATAACAACAACAATGAAATCCACAAAAAAACCCAAACCTGCATCCATCTATCTCAATGGATATTTTTCATATCCAAACAATAAAAGCATCAGGCTTAAGTATCGGACTTAAAGCTGTCAACTTACTGGCCAAAAGAGATGTTATTGTTTCACATAATCTAATGTATACATTTAGACAGTTTCATGGTTCATTTAGTTCCTCCAGTTTCTTTTTCATTTGGGATCCATTCCAGTCCCTGTCACAGAGACCTGACTCTTTCTTTGGCTGTGAAGGCTCCACAGCAGCACAGCCTTGATTGTGCTGAACCTCAGGATACCCATGCAAGTCTGGGTGATCCAGGAAGGAAAATCTCTGAAGATCTAAAGGTACAGTGTACTTTTAAGGCTGATAAATTGACTGTAGGAAAGACCTCAAGAAGGTATTATTAATTATAAATTTAAAAGCCTCCCTTCTCAGCATTTTCAAACCAACATAAATATGAATTCTGCTTTATTTCTCAGTATTATAAAACTTTAACAACATTGAACTGTAAAACGAACTAAATATATCTTTTTTTTTCCTTTCCAGAGTACTTCCAAATCCTTCTGTTAAATTTCTACACTCTGTCACAGACATATTTTTATATTTCTCTGTCATTTCTTTGTCTCGGCTCTGTGGAAAAGAGAAATGATCCAATTATCTTGAGGAGAGGATTTCTAATAAAAATTTATAAAGAAACAGTAAGTGCTGTCACCTTCACTCTCTCTTTTTCCTTTTTTCTCCCTTCTCTGTTGTTGGTCAGGAAAGAAATGCTTACGTTGACATGAACATTTTTGTATGTAAATGTAGGCAAAGCCAGGCAAAGAAAGATTTTATACTGATTCCTGTAAAATCGTTCCTGGATCTGATGTGGTAGTAGTTGTATCTACTACTTTTTTCCTCAGATTTTTTTTCCTCAGTTTTCCTCAGATTGTTCTCTTGGAGCAGACATAGGCTTCATCCAAAAGGGAATTTGGTCACAGAACTCCCAGGGGAGCAGAGACACTGATGAGAAAGGCTGCTCTGGTGGCTGCCAGCTCCTCCAATCCCAGGCAGCTGAGCTCTCTTTCCCCTGGCTATTCCTGTGCCTGAGAAGGTTTTCAAAAAAAGAGTCAATGCAAAAATAAATGCAGTGTTTTGTTTCAAACTGCATTAACATCTGGATACATCTGAATATGATTACTGGATGGGATATTGCATGTTTCTTGGCACTGTTTTCCTTCCTCACAGTGTTTTTCTGCTCCTCATCACTCACTGGCTGATCCCTTGATGCCCAGGTAAATGCAATCACACTTGCATATTTGACTTTTCTGACAGTGTTAGAAGTCAGGAATAATCATTCTTATTTTCACGTATGAGTCAACGGGTTTGAACTTTTTGCAGTGTTATTCTGGTGTTTTATCTCTTCCTGTGGAACTTTCCTGTCCCAGTGCCTGTCTATCAGAATGTCTTCCTGACTTATTTTTTACCTCAAAATCTTATTCTTCTGCTATGCTTCCATAAAACTCAGAAAGGACAATATCATAAGCGTGCTACATGTCCAAATTTATGCATTCCATTCTGATGATTAACAGAATTAATTTTTATATGCAGCTGATGAATGCATTTCTTTGCATTGATTTAATTTATTAATTTAAAAGCCATTGCTGTTATTAAAAGTACATTAAATTAATTAAATTATTGACACTTTTGTGTTAATAATTCACTTTACCCACTGACTAAAATAGTTTCAGATTTTTTATGAAGGGACTCTTGGATAGTTTTGAACAGGTTCTTTTACCCCTTGACAGTTTCACTTGCTCATTTCACAAGAGGCCTTTAAGTCTTACTGTTAAACCTAACTTTTTGAAATGATACTACAATGAAAATGTAACAAACAATGGGAAGACTTTAGAAATCAGTCTAAAACCAACTTGCTGATCAAATTAAAAAACCCCTTCTACCAAGAGCTGGATTCTACTTAGTTTCCTCTTGAGAGGAGAAGCTGTAATTCCTGTTCCAAACCCAAACTTCATAATTTCAAAACTGTTCAAAACTTAGGAAATGTAGCTCATTTGTTATGCAACTTTAATAATGGATATGTTTATACAGAGAAAAATCCTTTACTTCATTTTAATCCAATATTGTCAATTTTGGGAACCAATGCAGGATCCTTTTCTGCCCTCTGTAGTGTAACAAAAAAAGGTGGCCATTCAGGACTGCATTTCTTACTTTTATGTAATAGGCACTGTTTAAATCTCTGTTAAGTTTCTAATTTTTTGTTTGGGGCACATTTATTCTGTACAGTAAGCACATATTACAGAGCAGAGGAAAATTAATTGATTCTAAGATAAAAGACACCAACCCAATAGTCATCAGACACAGCAGCTAAGAGTGAAACATAGCAGGCAGAGTGAGGTTAATGCACAGAATGTAGTGAATTCTCTTACAGGCAGTTGTAAGTAGGCTACACTGAGGGGTTGTATATTCTAGTTGTATATACTATGTTGGGTGATTGAAATTCCTGCTCTAAGTTCTTATATATAAATGTTTAGTTGCTTATCAGCAGAATGAAAAAGGTCTGGGTTTTGGTGACATCTGAAATAAAAACCAGCTGCCTGTTGTTTTGGGATCTGTCTTTCACTAGCCAGTTTATAACCACTGCCTCACTTCTGCAAGGCTCAGAAGTTTTTGTATCCCCAAAAGCATCTAGAAATTAAATTTGCCTGTTAATGACATTGTGCACTTGAAAAGTATACAGATAAAATGCTTTATTTTTTTTTTCCTTACCTGCTTGCTTTTTTTTTTTATTCAAGATCTCAGAGAATTGTGATAGAACATGTATTTTAATTAGTGTGATTTGCATTTACCTCCTCAAAAGTGAAGTATGGTCCCAAATTGCTTTGAGTTCTCATCTGATTTGTAGGTTCATATATTAAATATGATAAATTAAGCACTTTTAATTTTTTTTTACATTTTAGTAGTTGCTCTACAGTCAGCTCTCTGCAGAGATATCCTCTGCTATAAGACTGCTCCTTGCTACATTGGAACATTTGGCTGTGTATACATTGCACACAGCAAATGGTATCCTTATGTCTTTGATGAGCTCAGGGGAGGAATAGCTTTGCACGTATTTCCACTGGACCTGCAAATGTTGTATATGCCTTGCATAGATCTTAAACCACATTTGCATTCATGAATCAGCTGGAAAATTTAGCATCTCAGTTGTGTTGTGCACTTTCAGGGAGACCAGCCTTGATTTAAAAAAGTAGGTGCTAAATTAACAAAACGAACTTCAGTGTTCATTTGTCTGTACTCTTTTCAACTTGCTAATTTCTTGTTCCCTCTGCCTTTTCTAAATCCAACCTTTATTCTCTACAAAGTGATGACTTTGCTTCATACTTTAAAGGAAGAAATGAGATACAGTGATGCCATAAAAAAGGAACCCAAAAATCCACCCAAACCCAGTTTATGTGGGTTTTACATCCTTTTGATAAAGAAAAAAAGAAATATACAACATTTTGGGTTGGTTTTTTTTTTTTTTTTTTTTAAGATATTCATTAAGCACAAAGTAAATTTTAAAAATCAAATAAACCTTCTGGAAGTGGCAAACTTGAAACTGTCTGCTAGAACAGAGTTCTAGTAAAAGAGGTTTCCTTGAAGAGACTTTCTTACTTCTTAATGCAACCATTGCCAACACTATAATCTCTTTCAGTGCCTTGCACTCTCATACCTGTGTGTGTCCTAGTATGTAACAACATACAGCAATGTAATTAGAACACCTTCACTTTTTTTCTTGCTCCTAAAGGTACTGTGAAAGGAGAGAGTGATCTGGGAATTTGGTTGTTACACTCAACAGTCAGTAGCAGCTCTTCACTTTTTGTAAAGCAGCCTAGTCCTTGGACCTTGAAGGATTTCTCACCTGCACAGCTTGTGACACAAGACGCATCATATGCCTGATGAGTCTATTCTTTAACAGCTTATCTGGAAGTGTGATCCTTGGGAATATCTTCCCAGCACTGATTTGCCTCGAGTCAATTATTTTGAAGCAAGGAGACAATGCGAATGAAGGGATGAAAACTTATGCTGTTGCCAGGAGAAAGACTGAGGTAATCTTCAAATTATACAACTGTGTCTAGTGATGACACTAATGGGCTCCTTAAAAATGCAGATAGCAGCTCATGCAATGATTAGCTTGTGTTATTGATGCACCAATATTAAGTTCAAAAATATAACACATTCTTTGACATTTCATGATGCACATTTCCAAGTTTCGAGGTAATTATAAGTGAAGATGAGACTGTGTTTAAAATAGAATTTTTCTGGTAGGAAACAGACACAGCCTTCCATGTTTCCCAAATGGAACTGTGATTATGGACATAACATAGGAAAGGTTTTAAAACCAATAAGTTTCTAGGCAGTGTTATAGCTTCCCTGTTTATTGGATATCGCCTATGTACAAATGACAATGAAAAGTGAAGTCTGCTATTATTTGTCATGCCTACAACAGCTACTCTATTTGCTGTCAGATTGCATTGTATGCATTGTGCATCTTTTAGCAGCACTTAGACAAGCTGACATAAAATACAAAGATGATCCCATTACATTTCCTGCAACTGCATCTCATTTTGCTAATGCTTACAAATTAAGGGTGTCTATCACCCTGTACATGAGACAGAACACAGATAGCATTTTAAATCCCTTGAATTTTGCAGTGTGCACCACTTAAATACAGAGGCAGCCCTGCTTGTAAACAATTGACATGTAGCTCATAAACTAGTCTAGTCAATATGAAAATGCAACCACGTAGTGCCTACTGAAATTATTCTTCCTTACTGTTATTTCTTAGTTGTAACTTTATTTGTAGCAATTTGCTTTTTGTAACTTATTTACAAGAGACGGTTTAAATATACAGCACCAGCGCTTATCTTCATCCACAAATCTCAGTGACCATGTCTTTCCAGGGTCAACAAATCCTGGAAAATCCAATGGAACTTTAAAGGAGTCAAGATGCTAGAGGATAATCTCTCAGAAAGATGCTACTTATTAATATGTCACAGATTTGTATGAAATAGAAGAATCTCAGAGGAAGAGGAGACTCACATGGAAATTGCCAGGAGTGACCAAATGGAGTGGCAAAATCTTAGCACTATAGGCTGAGTTTCATTAGCTGTAGAGCTGTGCTTGAAATCCATGTTCTGTGGTGGGACATATTATGCAGGACTTCATTGAAGCAGTTTTACTCTAGAAACAAAACGAGACCTGAGCTGTATAAAGTGCTTCTGTTTCCACATTGGGCCTCCTTGCTGTACTGGATATTGCCTGCTAGTTTCCTGCCGTTGTTATCCTTCTCATTCCCACCTCATTGCTATGGCCACTGAACTGAAGGAGTGTTTGCTTTGTTGTCAGTGCTGGGCTGACACACCCAGTTCAAGCTTTTCTCAGCACACCCCTGGAACCCCTGGGATCATCATGGTTTGGGGTAAAAGGTACAGACTCTCCATATCTATGAAATTGCACCCCTTTTCCTAGCAACATTTTTGTATAGTGGTGAATGGCTGCAGTTGGACAGTCCTGCTGATTTCCCAGGTCACCGCTGTGTTCCTGGCACATCTTCACAAGCAAAAAAAAAATGCCTCGAAGTGCTTTTACACTACTGTGTAATTTTTTTTAAAATTTAAAGAGAGCTGCGAGCTCTCTTAACTTCTCTTTTACTCCTCTGGAAGTGTCCGTGAGTGGCAGTAGTTGTGACCTTATTCAGCTGCTTTTAATAATTTTTTCTCCAGATGCGGGAAGATTTTAAGCATGATAGGTTGGGAGAATTTTTTTCCTGTGTGTCTTTGTTCTTGAAACTGCCTGTTTAAGTGGAGCTAATAATCTACAAGACTTTTTCATAGAAAGCAGTCATTAGAGACTCTGTGACAGGTTCAATTTTTTAGCTGAACAGTTGTTTATGCTTTTCCTGTGATTTCCATGGGAAGTGTATGGCTCTCTATTTCATTTGCCTTTGAAGAGGAAACTGAATTACCTTAGTGTCAAACAGCTCAACTGTCTGTTTTACTTTTTTGTTTTCATCTTTATTTTTGTTGCCATTAACATGGTTACATATGGGTAACCGTATGGTGGGATACAAGTATCAGATGGTTGCCCAGAAGTCTGGCATCTGCAGAAATTATTTTATTTCCAATTGGGAAACTGAATCTTTAGAAAATGAGTAATTATGGAATACATGAAAATCATAGTTGGACAAATAACCCAATGCTTCCCCCCATTACAAAGCATGCCAAACTCACTCAGATATTTTGAGAGGTGATGTGTTACTCAGCCTGTGCAACACTATAAGGAGTTTGCTGCATAGAAATTTCTGGGTCTGTCAAAAAAAAAAAAAAAAGACTATTAGAAACATACTATAGTTGAGTTGACTTCTTGGTGTTGCTTCTGTGCCATAGAGTCACAGTCATAAGCAAGAGCCCCAAGAGGCCCCAGCCCAACAATAAAGACATTGTTATAATAAACACAGCACAGATGCTCAGAGCTGTTTACAATGCACACAGTGGCATATTCTCTAGTCAAAAGTTTTTCTGCTACAGAACTGATTTTTTTCTCAATATTTCAGGCCTAATTGCAGTATCCCAAGGGTTGTGTCTTTGCTCATTTTCTTCAATTCTTCTTTATAATATTTGTCCTATATTTCTCAATTTTTACTAACATAATAATGGCAAGAAAAAGACTCATTACCTCTACTCAGACTCCTTTCTGTACAATTCCTCTTCAATAATTGTTCATCTTCATTTTTTGGCCAAGGAGTTTAGTTGGTCTTTGATGTAGGAATGCTTTCTCTTTAGCAGTAGCTTCAGCACTAGAAAAAAACCCAAAGGAATAGAGAGAACCAAAAAACCTTCGTGGGTGCCAGCGCAACAGCAGCTTTGGATGGACAAAGCTGAGATAAGGAGAGATGCATGAGGTATTTGCTTTTCTAGAGAGAACATTTTTCATTCCTTTACCTAGATCATCTCCAATTCTCTGCAGATGTGATTCTCTAGTGACCAAGACACAGAAGTGAGGGGTTTGTTCAGTTTTGTACAGCACAGTTTTGTACAGCACAGTTTTGTGCGGCACAGTTTTGGTGTCTCCTCTGTATATTACTCTCCCTGTTATAACCAGATAAGCTATACAGGAAATCTGCTTTGCTGTAATTGAAGAGCAAAAAGAAAACAAAAATATTAATAGTTCTGGTGGAAAACTGTCCCCAGAGTGTTTATAAAGCCAAATCTGACTTGATGTTTTCAGATTTGATGCAGACTGTGTTCTTCCCAGTCAGTCTCTGGATGAAATTAGCATATTTTCTGAGACTTGCACTGCTATCTACCTTAAATAATATTGGAAAAATTATTTTAATTTGAAAGGTCTGCTGTATGTAGGATGACAAAGCTGTTCACCTTTTGGGGTGTCAGGAGGGAGGTCACCAGGTCTCCCCAGGCCCAGCCCAGCACCAGCTGGTTGTCCTGGACACTAAGAAGTGCTGGAATTAATCTTCTTGGATGGTTTTCACAGTACCTGACTGGGTCCTGACTGTCCTGGGGTCACAGAACAGACACAGAACTTCCACTGCATAGTCAAGGATCTGAAAAGTCAATTGCAAAGCTTTCAAACCTGCCTGGCAAAAACAGGGCTCAAGAGTCATTGAAACAAGTAGTTGCTTCTAGAAAGTTTTGCTTTTTTAAAAAAAAGGGCCAAACTTGCTTATAGATTGTTTTTCAATGTGCTATGAGATATCCAGAAACATGCATATAAATCTTTCTCCACTGTACAGTGGTGTGCACTTTTTGAATCTTAGTGTTGGACTGGAAAAGGTGAAAGTTAAAATAATTTGGAAGACCTGGATCAAGCTTCATCTTGTACATTGTCAGTTACTACATGAAGATCTTGAACTGATCTCTATTTTATGATCAACTACTACAGGAAAGGACTGATAATATAAACATCCCTTTGGAGTATTATTTTTCATTATGACAATGTTCTTTTCTAATGAAAACATCAGTTTATCAAACCAAGTGTCAGGTCTAAAATCAATTTGTTTTTCTGTTACAATTGGGAAAAGTTTGTGGAGGATTCTTGTTCTATTAGGAGATGAGTCTTTCAGGCTTTTTAAAAATTTCATTGAATTTGATCTAGTTGAAGAGGAGAGTTCAAATGTTACTACATCTACCCATGCCAGATTGCCATTTTCTGCAGCAGTGGAGCAGTGCAAAGGCTGAGAATTCATGCAGTGAGAGATGTTCAGTGGTGTGCAGAAATGTGTTGTGAGGCTAAAGTTGAAAGCAGAGGGCTGTGCGTGTGAAAGAGATCATGATGGATCAGAAGCTGAACTCTGACTTGACAGAGTGGTATCCTTCCAAAACCAACAAAGGCAAATGTCACTCAGAGCAAATTAATAGGAATATTAAATGCAAGACATAGGAGGCAACCAGCTGTCTGCTCAGCACTGATCAGTTGTCTGCTGGAGACCACCAGTGTGCTAAACCTCCATATTTTAAAAGTGATGTAAAAGATCTGAAAAATAGAAAGCAAACAATGTAGGACATTTAAAAATGTGGTCTATAAAGAAATGTTGAATGAACTGGGCTTGCTTAGTACATAAAGGAAAAGACTATGGCAGAACAGGTTTACAGTTTTATCATGTTTAAAATATTGGTCAAATAATCATGTCAGCTAATGGGCAAAAAGGGTATGACTGCAGCAATGCAAATTTGAGTTATATTTATTTTTAAATTGCCTTTCTAAAGGGATAATAAAATGCTGGAACAGATTACAAGTGGAGACGATAGACTTTCCCATCTGAATTGGTTTTACAGATCTCTTCCATGGATGATTTCTGTAGGAAAGGAGGACAAATTAGAGAGGACAATCTGAGAACAGTTGTACACAGAAGAGGCAGGATTCAGATCTCCAGAGCTGCCTCACTTTGTCAGGGACTCTGTTGGTAAAAAGGGAGTGAAGGAAAAAGAGAGAAAAAGGCCCAAAGATGGAAGGCTGCAAATTCTGTATCTTACTAAGTGGTTAAAAAAAAAGTGCCTTATTATAAAGCATTCTGCAGATTTTAAAAGATTGACTCAAGAATCCTGTTATGCCAGGCCTAACATGGATCTAGACCTGCATCTTGCTCCTCAAAAATTCTTCCTCTCCACAATTCTGGAGCACACAAGAGGTGAAGCTGGAAGCTGATTGATCTCTTTATTCGAACCAATGCTATCTTAATCTTAATGTCTCCCTTACTTTTTTGGCAGCTATGTATTCCCTACCTCCCACACCCAGTTTGTTTTTTGGTTTTTTTTTTTTTTTTCTTTTGGCCAAGCAGAGATTTTTTTTCTTCTGAGAGAAAAGAAAAAGACAGACATTGGGATGGCAGTCAGAATTCAGCTTTTCATCCTTACCTCTCTGCTCTACACTAGAAAGGTTGAAGTCTGTCCTTCCAGCCGCAGCTCTGGTGTAAAATAGAAAGCAAATCTGTAGTGCACCAAGTATCCAGTAAAAAAGAAGTGCACAGCATTTATTTCACACTGTTGTGCATAAATATGCAACTGGGAACTTATTAGGAGGTTTGGGGATCTTGTTACTTAAGGCTAATTTGTTTGTGTGTTCCTTTTAAGAATCAGAGCAGAACTGTGCTACACCATGAGCCAGTCGGCCAGGCAGAGGCCCTATCACTAGCCATATATCAACTCTTTCCCCTCCTGAAATGTGGCAGGTAGACACCTATGATAGATCTATGTGCCTGCCTTAGAGTTTTAGCTTCACAATTCTGGGTAGGAGTGCTGATTTTCCATATTTCAAAACAATTAATTTTTTTTTCCCCCTGAACATTTGGATACTGAACAGCAGTGAATCAAAAAATCCTTCCTAGCAAGAAAGTGAATGTTATATGAAATACTTAACAGTTGCTAAACTGAGGAAGAATATAATTCTTAGTTGGTTTAACTGTTAATGATTAAAAGAGTGGAATTCTCTACGCAAGGTATACTTTTATCTTTCTGTCTTATTGGACTTTGATCTGTTAACCACAGCTTCTTTTATAGAAGCTGTGAAGCTGGAGTTAAGTTCTGATGATGGCACTGCAAGTCAAAGGTTTCCAAAGTACTGTGTGCATCATTAGTGTGCTCCCAGCTATGTGGAGCGGCGTGGCAGCGAGCCAGCAGCGCCGGGTGCTGCCTGGTGCTGCTCCTGACTGCTGCTGCTGCTCCCCATCAGTGCTGATGATGGCATTCACATTTAACACTGCTGCTGATGAAAGTACCTGCAATTACTACAACTGCTGATGGCAGAGAGAGTTTGTTAGCCCTGCTGTAAATTACTTCCTGAGGCTTCCTTGCCAGCTTATTTAGTATTGTGAGCAAAATGCAGCCTCTTGGCACTTAGAAAGAGCTACATTAAGCAAAAGTTGTTTAAAAAGGCAGATATTATGAGACTAAGCCATATTGATGCCATAAAGAGAAATTCAGCATTTCCCTCTTATGGCTGATACTGTGTGAGCCAGCCTGAACCAGGAAGCAGCATAGCTTGATGCAGTGCCCAATCTAATCTGCCTTTTGGCAGAGCTGACAGCACCAGGCTATCCTGATCCCAGGTTCAATTTGGTTTATTTGAATGGTTCTATTCTCCACCACAGGAAGCTATGAAGTTGGATTTGCGTTAGGTTGAGAATGGCTATATCATACTCAGTACATTTCACAATACAGATAGACTGGAATATTTATAACAAATATTGACCTACGGCCAACACAAAATATTTCTTAAAAATGAGGCCACAAACCAGGTCTCCATACCACATTAAATCTTTCTGTATAATGCATTAAATATTGCTCCTCTTTAACTAAATTCAATATTCTGTATTTTTATATTCAAATTTTAATAATTGATATCCTTTTACAGATTACAAAAGTATTCTCCAGAAACTGACAAGGCATAATGTGATCCCAGGTTGGAGTGATCCATCCACCTGCCTCTAGTGAGGTCAAAACATAAGGATGACTATATCAGTCAAATCCAAAGATGCTTTTCAGCCACTGTCCTGTTTCCAGCAGTAGCTAATAGTCTTGCCTGGGCAGATTATGTAAATGGGGCTTGTACTCCTGCTGTCACGATCTGTGAGTTGCTCCAAAGGCTCAGATACTCATACTGTTCAAAAGTACATTCTCACATGTTGGTGTTGCACAGTCAAGGAAGTAGACAGGTTTAGGCTCAAAGTGAAACTTCTGCATTTTCTTTGTTACTGGAATGGTTCTTCCATGTTTTTGTACCAATTCATTGCCTGTCTGTACTTCTTGGTTGGTCCACTGTTTCACGGGGGCTGGTCCTCCACAGACCTCCCAGACTTTCTGAATGTAATCCTGAAGCTGTGAAATTATTCACCTCAAAGGACAAGTTGGACTTGCTGTGAAAATTGAGGGAAGGTGAGACAAAGACAGAACCTGCACACTGGTTTCTTCATGTCCTGCTCAGTACTGGTTCAATGTTTTCATGGATTTTTTTTTGTTTTCGTTTTACTCGAAAAAGCATGTCAGGATATTTTGTGTTCCCACCAGCCATTCCTTCCCAAAATGTTGTGGAAATGAGAATGTAAGACCAAGGAACATCTATGCCTTTTTGTACAAAATGTAGAAAACAGAGTAAGACAAAGGGAAAGAAAATGGGAATTTTAATTTGTACTCTTAGAGTGACACAAATAGTCCAAGCTATAGTGACTTTATGGGGAAGAAAGGAAATAGAAAGCAATTTACAAATCAGAGGAAAAGACCCCTTGGTGCTTCTCAACAAACGCAGGGATCTGGATTATTTCTCCTTGTTAACTACTGCAAAGGCAAAATATTTATAAGGAACAAAAGATATAGAATAACAAGAAGTGTTAGACCATCAGATGTCCTCCCACACTATTTTTTCTGCCATTCAACAGATCATCTGGAGCTTAACACTAAACCAATAATTGTGACATATGGGTACAAGCTTTTTTGAGCCAGTGTGCAGTGAGCAGAAAACTGTAGGTTGTTAATGCAAGTACGTGAACATTTTATTGTCTATGTGAGTGACCAAGCAACTAATTTGCAGCTTTGTGTGGTTTTCTTAACACATAAATATAGTCACACTTGAGACACCAGAGTAAAGTTAAATCCCTGCCAGCAGGTGCTTCTTCTTGGAAGAAAAAGGCCATACACTGCTAAAAGATTCCTGTACTCTAAATTTAATGTTTAAATGCACAGAAATGTCTTCTTGTTGCATATCTTTGGTTATAAGACTTTTGTATTTGGAGGCTGGCTAGGAATTGAAATTGCTGTTTGGATAATCACAGCTTTCTTTGGATAGCAATTTAGGACTCATGCTATTAACCCCCTGCATCTCTTTGTATACACGACATTAAAAACTCCTTGCCAGAAGCAGTTAACTGTTAGACGAATGGGCCAGGAAAATGAGTGCTTACAAATAAATGCTGGGATTAAACTGCACAGAAAGACAGGCAAAGATTTCCTTTTCATTCTTTGAGATCTTTTGAGCAGTTTCTACTTTTTTTCACAAAAGATCATCTTTCAGCTTGAATTTGGCATATCTGAAGTAAACTGGAAAAAATACACCAAAACAACCAAAAAATAATAACTTTGAGAAATACCAAGAAAACACTTCAGCCATTGGTATAATAGGAAAGTAGGTCAGAAAGCATTTCTTCCATTGCTGCTTATGGATTTTAATTTATTTATCTTCATACAATGTTATTTCTTAGGCAAATTTTTTGGAAACTTGAAATCTGACAAGTGTCTAAACACCAGTTCAGCAAAACATTTATCCTACATATATTCAGAAAACTACTTGCTGTATTGAAATCCTGTTGTTGTTTCACATATGTGCCTAAACTACATATGCCTACACACTGCTCTAAATAGCCTATTGCATTGATGTCATAAGGTAACATGAACTCACCCTATAGATGCCTAATTTAATCTGTATGACTCTGATGTAGAAGTTATTTTTCCTTCATCTCTTTTGGTACTGCACTTACAGACCATATATATGTCTGTCCTATAAATATCAGTTGAGAGAAATAGTGCAATAGCTACATTGGCACCTAAACTGGACAGTGAAGATAACGCTGCGACTTTCAGTTGCTGCGTTGCTGAAATTCTCTTCTGATCTGGGTGAGTTTCAAAAATTTGTAAACTTGTTTTGTATGTGCATTTTCCGACTTAAAAATAACTGACTGACTTTTATTTTACTCTGTAGATTTCAAACATGAGTGCAGCATGTAGTTCAAAGCATGCTGGAAGATTGAGAGTAAAAATATCAGATGGCTTCATTTGATTGAATGCAAATGTACACAAGATAGAGGCCTCCGTCTGAGCAAATAATTCTACACTTCCTTTATCGGGAAGAAACAAGCTATTTGAGAATGTTTTTCTTGGGGTCTGTTTTAAACATTTACTGTATAAGGATGTGGAGGTTTTTCACTGTGTTATTACGGCTACATGAGAGTTAAGTGATGTTTCATACCTAGTGAAAGAATTCTCCAGCATTTTATACATGAGACTGAAAAACCTTGAGATTAATTTTCTCTAAAATATACTATTATATGTGTAAGTGAACAAAGTATGTTTTGGGGTGTAAGTGCCAAACTCAAGACTAAACTTCTTTCTCTAATTCTTATCAAAATCTTGGGCTGTGAGACTGTGTTCCAAAAATATGTGTCTTTGATGAATTTGGGTTCAAGATCAGGTGACCAACTCATCTAACATCTAACAAGAAAAGTCTGAATAGGTCATCCAGTCTGTTTTCCCATACATGGTCATCACAGCATTTAACATCACTGATTCTGTAGTCATCCCAGTTACTCTAGAAACAATCCCAGTCTTTAAAACTCTGAGTCTCTGGCAGAATAAGATCAACAGTGCTGCCAACAGCAGTGGGGATGTTACAGGATGCTGATCAGGTGAGACATGCCCACCATCCCAGCTGGAGGTAGGCATTGCTTGCTGTGCAGGCTGGCACAGACACCCAGCGTCCCTGCCAGCTCCCAAACATCAGAAAACAACTGTGAGTTTGTGAGCAAGAAGTATCCCCAGGCTTTTAAAGCCTTTTCTGCTCTGTCCTAAAGCAATGGTGCATCATGTCTGAGTACTTTGGCCAATCTTTGATTCTCCAAAGAATGAAGAAAATGAGCTATTCTGAACATGCCTGACCAGCTTGCACTGGAGTTGAACTTGGAGAAATGGAAATCTTTCTCTGCCACTCTTCTTGACAGGCTGAGGATCTAAAGCTGGAGGTTTGCTTAGAGTAATGGTTTTCATAGAAAACCAAAGCTGTGAGGAGTGCTTTGAGAGTAGTAGACCATCTGTTCTCTTTCCGGTCTAGAAAGTAAGTCTATGAACATGGAAATTTGAGCAGAATAGGGGAGCTTTATTCATCAGGCTCAGCTAATATTAATATTTCAGAAGACTCTGTATTTGTGGGCCAATTAGAAGCTACCTGGGCCTCAGCCTATAATTGCCGCCCAAGTTATCACTATTCCACAATCTAGCACACATCCAGGTTCCCATATATGTAAGGTGAAAGTGTCTTCTTGTTTCCCCAGGGTTATGGAAGAATGAAATGCATTTGTATGTGTGAAATATTTAGGTGTTACATTTCTGTAATCCTCTGAAGTACGATCTAGGGAGAATCTTAAGCAGACAAGCAAAATAGATGGTAAGATAAAAGCTCTTGCTGTTTCTACAATTCAGATTCTTGGCAGGGCATCTTTAACCAGTAAATTTCCACTCCTCTCTCTCTGCAGGTGCTCAGAACCATGCCATTTTCCTCTTGCTCGCCCTTGCTTTCTATTTCTCATACAGAAAGTAATAAAATCAAAAATATTTTTAAAAAAAAGCCTATATGACAAATGCACAAAGGACTTGAGAACAAAAAGAAGATAAAATAAAAGTCAAGGCTATCCACTTTTAGTTCTCTCTTGAAAGCTAAACAATGACCAGCGAATGTCTGAAGGGAGGAGGAGAGTGCCAAGTGGTCAAAATACTCAGCTTTTAACAGCTGGGAAATATTATTTGTGATGTAACCTGTATTTAAAATGAGGCCAAAGTTCATAAACCCTAAAAAGTAGTATGCATTTAAATATTAGATCTGATGATGCACAAATGGGAAAAAGATGTACAGGTTATTTTGGGCAGGTGGGTTGCAAATTTTTTCTTTTTTTTCATTTCTTCACTCCAAGTTTCCCTGTGCCACTTTCAGTCTATAAAGGAAGTAATCTATACAGTTTCAGGTGAATCAAAGTTGAGGGTGAATATCCAAATCAACGATCTAACTTCCTGTGGTACTATCAAAGGCAATTCCCTATTAGTGGGACAGAATTATGCGTGAATTATTTTGTCAGTTTTCTCTACAGATAAAAACACAGGCTCATAGCCTGAAAGCATTTTAACAAGATTTGAAATTTTCTATTCTCTCTCAGATTTTTCTCTTTTGTGTTTGTCTGATTTTTTTTAATGGTTCTCTTTTTTCTTTCTTTCAGATTTTAGAAAGCAGATAAGGTACTAACTGTGAAAGAATAACAGAAGTTGAAGAACTGTATTTTGAAACCTGATAAATGAAAAATGGGCACAGTATCAAATTTAATCACATTTGTATGCACAAGTTGTTGAGAGCTGACACTGATTTATCATCTATCAACAGTCACTAGATTCTGTGGCTACTTTATACAGATACAAAGAGATGGATGGACGGATGGATAGACAGATAAACTGATGGTGAAATAACGCTGCAAATTGAGTAGCAACAGACCTAGCTATCAAAGATAACTCATCCAATTAATTTTTAAAAATATGGAGATTTTTTAAGAGCAGACCTTTGGGAAGCCTTCTACAATATGGGAAATGTTGAGAAAGCTAAACTATCCTGTGACTGTTCGTTGTTCAAATGTTATTACTCCAGTACTACAACAAAACAATCCCACTTTACAGACAGTTCCACCAGTGTCCAAAAGATTGGAGAGAGGGAGTTTCATGCTAATCTTTTGTGCCAAAGCATCACACAGAAATATTACATTAAAATTAATCCCTTCCTCTAATTCATACAATGAGTTTGACAGTGCACATTTGTGAGCATTAAGAAAACAAGAGGTCCAAGAACAGAGTGATGGAGTGAGGTGAAACCTAAACAGGTGAAGAAAAGTAAAAAGAATAATGTAAATGGCACTGAAAATGACAGGACCACAATGCACGGCCACGAAAGATTAGTCTTTGCACAGTATCCCTCCTTACAGACAGTTTGTCCTGCTTGTATTAATAAATAAATTAATTGAGGTGTCATAGATAAAGTGGAAGTTTCCATATTAACAAAGAAGAAGGCAGTTCTTACTGGCTGTCCTGACCCATCTTGCTCTGCAAGCAGAGCTTTGTGCCCATGCAGAGACTGGGGTCACCATTAGCCACGCTCGTGCCCGGTGACACAGCCTGGGCACGAGGCTCAGCCATGGGCTCACCACTGCTGCTGCTGCTCCCATGGCCTCTGGAACTCCTGCCTCTTGGGAATACAGGTGCAAGCAGGTCCTGGGATCATGAGCATGGTCATTCTCAGTGGAAATGAATTCCCATAGAGCCATGTGGGACCATGATTTTGGAAACAGTCTGGCCAGAGACTGAATTGTTTGCATCTCTCCTGAGTCCAGACTTTCAGAGAACAGCACCTACTGCAGTGCTTTTGTCCAGGCAACAAAATGATGAACTCTTTTGGCACCTTATCTTCAATTACCCAAGTTTCCTCATCTCTGATATCAAAACTTTTAATTTACTGACCAAAGTCACTAATAGCACTCAAATACTGTGATAATAGCGCTCTATAATTTAATAATAGGTAATATTCATTTAACTTAACTTATGATTAATATTAATTTCTGCAGCCATTATGTGACTAGCCTCAATGACCTCTTTCCCTAAATAATGTCATATTTCCTTTCTAAGTGCTGAAGTATCATATCTTCTTGGCTGACTGTGGATTTCAATATATTTTCTTGAGCTACAGAAATAATGACTATATTTGTCCTTCATCTTCTTTTTTAGACTCAAAACCAAAGATCATTACAGAGTCCAGGTTCTCCATTCATTTTTTGCTAGCTATTTCACTGTTCATTTTGTCTGTCTAGCCATTATCCCACTCAAGAAAACACAAATTCAGTCATTGCAGCTAACATGTCTGTAAAAATATGACAAACCAACAAACAGTTTCTGAAAATTTCTGAAAACACATGTATTAGACTCTTCTATTTTTTTAATGACATACAGTTCCATTCAAATCAGCGGTTCTCCTAGCTCTAAACATTTGCTGCTCTTCATTATTCAGATTTCTGTTAAAAGGGAGAAACTCTGCAAAAAAATGTTTATCAGTAACCTGACCTTTAAAGAGGGAAAGACTTATAGAATTTATATTTTAATCAACTTGGAAAAGAGATTAATAGCTTGATATGCCTGCATATGCATTATTCATATTCGTCCCACATAAACTGCCCATAAATTCACCCATGAAAGTATTAGGCACATCTAAGCAGCCAAGAAAGAGCATCTCGCTGCCTGCTGTTAAGGCTTGTCTTCAATTGTCCATCTTGCTTATATGCAGAATTGCTCAGCAGGGACCTCACCTGTCCTTCCGGAGAGAACTCTCAAACCCACTTAGCACGAATTGACAGCTTGGATGGACCAGGTCCTTGTGGACTGAATACATACACCTTGGACCACAGATAATGCAGAATTCATGGAAAGATCTGAATTCAAGCCATCTGTCTGTGTCAGACTTAGACCTATCAAGCACATCAAATATTTGTTATGGACATGTATTGCCATTATCAATTAGATTTCACTTATATTTCATGAAGGGAGATAAGGGATTTATTTTAAAAAACGTTATGATTTCTCAAAGATTTTGTTCATTCTGCAGTATAATGATGGCAAGTCTTGCTCTGCCCTTTATGACCATTTCAGTTGGTAAGCACAAACTGCTGTTTAGTGAACACTGAGAAGGAGAAATGTATTTAGGCTGTACAAGACAAGAAACAGGAAACATTAAGTCCTGAACAGGAACATATGAGAGGAGATAAGCAAGGAAATACTGCTAGGAGCAGGAGCAACAGAAGAAACCAGCTCTACTTGAGAGGAGAAGCTCAAAGATGAAAAAATTATTCTGTTATTTGATAAATCTCAAAATAGATAAAATTTGAACATCCCTCTCAACGTTCTCACTGAGTCACATCCTATCTAACAAACCAGAATGCCTTCCTCGCCTTGCTGTACTTAGCAGGGGAGAAGCTGGGCAATTCTTGGTGAGGAAAAAAATGTTTTGAATTAACAGTTTCAGTAATATCTCTTACAGCATAAAGCATCTCATGATTCCCAAGTGGATGAGGCTCTGGTCATTGGCCTCTAGTGATGCCAGTGAAAAAGAGCCCAAAGTGACAGCAAAGCAAATTCAGATGACATTTGTGAAATGTTTTAGACAACTGTTCTGCATTTTCCCTTGTTTCATTGTTCTTTTATGAGCAAAAGCAGAAAATAAAGTATAAACAAATTGAAAGTCAGAGCTGCAATGTGGCTGCTTATTTGTTAATTTTGTTTTTAAAAGGCTTTGCAGAAATTGTAGACAGTTCTTTCAAATGATTCCACAGGAGGCTGACAAAAAGCCAAATTATTCTTTGCATATGAGCTGCCCCCTCTCTGCATATAACCCTTGTGATTTGCCAATAAGAAAGAGTATCTGAAGGCTTAGTGACATCTGAAGGACAGGGAAAAATACATAGAACAACCAGTGGCTGTTTAATGTCTCTCAAACTTCTGAAAAAGACATTATTCCAGAAATAAAATTGCCATGTGTTGTTTGCCAGTGAATCTTCTGTATATAAAGAACACAATTTATAGTTTTGTCATGCATAAACTTTAACCTGTTGGCAAGCTGTTTGCAGTGCCTGGGAGCCTAAAGTCTCCTGGTACCTGACTGCTTTCTGCCACTGCCCCACTGTCAGGCTAAAGATGAAATGTTTGCTATTCCTACCCTAGGTAGGAGTCTGCTTTAAAATGAAGTAATTTTAATCTAGGAAATATTCTCAACACTTGGTAAACTATAGACCAACTTAATTTTCCAATTGATTTTTATAATAATAATAATAATAATATATAATAATTCCAAATTATTTTTTTATGTGGGGATTTTTTGCTTGTTTGGACAGCTTGGAAAAATCATCTAATCCTTTCTCCTGCTTCATGGCAGCATCAGAAATACTTATCTGTTCCTTGGAGCTGTTTGTTTTACCTGTGTTAAAATTGCGTTCTTGACAAAAATTCAGTCCAGCATTCTTTATCCTACAGCTACAAATAATTTATTTTGCTATCTATTTTCTAACCAAAATAACTCTTGATAAAAATTGTTCCTAACACTACTTTTCTTGTCCACTCTGTAAAGAGAGATTATTGCCTCCTTTTTTTTTTCCCCCATCAGGCTTTTTTGTTTGAAGCCTGTTTGCATGTCTTCCTTTAGCTGTGTTAAACTTGGTTGTTCTTGAGATACTTGAGTTCCTCCAACAATTGATCTCAGCCTTTTAACAAGATTGAAACAGACACAAAGGAATCAGGAAGACATGCAAAAAAATTAGTTGTAAAATTAATCAGGATCTGAGGAAGAAACGCTCATCATGCAGCAGGTTCTTGGTGACCTACTGAAGAATCTGTAATCTCAAACCTCAGTACATGTCAAGTTCACAAAACTTAAACAAATAAAGTAGATGACGTGGGATTTCTTTTTATGTTAAAAAGACATAGGCAATAGTCTTTTTACATCAATACATCAATATCTTAATTGTATCTTTGCAGAAAATTTATACTTTACTGAAATAATTAACTATTTCACAGTGTCAATCAGTAGCAAGTGCATTGATAAATATGCTTTTCTTCAAAAAAACCCAGAAAATAAATAATAAATGAATAAAGGACAATAACCTTTCTGGAGAAGTTTGTTTTCTTTAAATTGCATAAGAAAGCCTCAAACAGCACAAATTTAATTTCCTTTTTCCTTCTCTTGGGACATCATCAAAATCAGAAGGTAGTGATATATTTTGCAAATACCTGCAGGAGCAAATAGGAAGAAAAAAGGACAAATTAAAACATAAAAGGTAATGAAAAACACAATCCAACTGTGTAATATCCACAACCAGTTTCAGGTCTTAAATTTTCCCTACAGTTAAAACCGCTCTCTACAAACAGGTATCCTGGAGTTAAAATATTCACTGTATAAGCTGAGAACCTGGATACAATCTTTACACCAGGGAAAAAAATACTCAAACCTGAAGAATATATTGGAATTCAAAACAAATGTTGCAGAAGCTAGTACCTGGCTTTAACACTTCCTTGAAAAATATATTCTTCCCAGAAAACATTATTTTTTTTTGTCTTTGTGCTGTTCATCGGAAACAGACTTTCTGATACTGCTTGCCCACAGTGAATATTAATTCTGAACTGGGATTTTAACCACTGGCTTCCTCTTATGTATGCACCTACTCAAATGCAATACACTGATGAGCTTATTTTATAGTGAAAAAATGTCATTTGGATCAATTTTTTCTAGTTTGAAACAAAGAAATATCATTTGCAAAGATGTAAGAGTTTATACAATTCTCTTAAAAACTAATAGAAAATTTCACACCAATCCAATAATGTAATATCACTGATTAGTAAAATCCTTTTGAAAACTAGACTTTCACAAGGAAGGATGAAATTTCATTTCAGTGGATGTCTTTGGGAAGGAATGAAATTTCTGGGAATTTGCTCCCAGAAAGCATGAATCTTTCAGTTCATCGTATTCTCTTGAATTTTCAGGGCATCTTTGATCTTTAAATAAAATTCTCTCATGTTGACAATTATTTATTACCCATTATGTGTTATTTTTTACCTTGCTCCTTGTAAACGGTAATTTTTCTGCCATGTTTTCTCTACAGACTAAATTTAGTATTGTATCTACATCCTAAAATGAAGTTTTGTACTCACCTCAGTCAGTGTAAATAGACATGCTGTGACAGGCTGATAAGTGGCAGCAGGAATCCACCTATGACAAGAGCCTGAAGCTGCAGGGAAGGTTTCTTCCTCTAGGATGTGTTTTGTATACGCTGTCCTTTTTGGATTGTGGAGGGGGAGGCCATGCTTTGCACACTGCACAGGCGAAGGGAGCTAGTGTCCTGTTTCTTGCCTTTTCTCCTGTTTTAAAATTATGTTTAGTTTGGCAGAATGTCAGAACCATGGACCAACAGAAAAATCTGACTATCAGGGAAGGAAAAAGTATAAAGTTAGGTGAAGAGATACGGATAGGCCAGACTGACCTTCAAGATTTGAGTAGCCTTGATGGTGAGCAGTAATTATGTGGGTTATGTACTTGATTAAAGCAAAAAAAAAGGAAAACTGAAATGAGAATTTATATATGGCTGGTGAAATGAGCTAGGTTAGATTTTGCTGGGTAATTAGCTAGTTACACTTGACCGTATCGCCTCCTTGCAGCAGGGCATTAACAGATGGTGTACAGAGCTGTCAGAACAAAACACGCTGCCTTCCCCCATCAAGTGCTGCTGCTGCTGAAGGATCAATTCTTCAGTGCAAGCACTGGGGGGCTAATAAAGACTCCAACCCTGGGAACAGGAGTGATTTACAATTGAACTTAATCTATTTGAAAAATTCTAGCAACCACATTAAAAAACCCCCAAATCTCATCATGCACCACCTGAATTTCCTCAGTGCCATCTGTCTGCTGCATTAAACAAAGCCCCCAGAGACCCTCAGAGGGAGAGAGGCAGAGTTTTAATGATTAACCTAACCTGGCTGTCAGAATGGATAGCTTGATGTATAGGCCCTGGGCTGGCAGTTTCTGCATAGCTAGTCCCTGACGCTGCAGAGGAGATTTAAGCCAGCAGGAATTCCCCTCTGCTGTGTAAACCAGCCCGTGTTCTCCCAGGACGCAGCACCCGCGTGCGGAGGCGTCGCCGCGGCGCTCCCCGGATTTGTGGGGGTTCCCAGGGGGCTGGCACGGGGAAGCGCTGCTGTACGTACACCTGCAAAGGCAGCGCCCAGCCAGCAGCCAGCAACAGCCCTGGGAGCTCAGCTGCACCTGAGTTCTCTGCAGCGATATGGCACAGACTCCCTGGCTTTATTTCTGTTAAAGAATTTACCTGCTGGAAAACCTTGAAATGTTTCCAGTTTGGCGCCCGAGCACTTACCTGGCGGTACTGAGGCTGCTGAAGAGTATGAAATCACCAGCCTCAATTTCATGAGCTGACATTATAGTTTTATGAGATTTCTATGATTCAGAAGTCAATGTAGCATTTTGATAATTTCCATTTGATCTAGGAAAAAACTACCTTTCTTGGCATCAGTCGCAAACTTGGATTTACAGAAGATGCCAAAAGTGAGAGCTTTAAGTTTTATGAGAGAATATTATTTTGATCTCTCAGTAAAAATTTTTCCTCTGAATACAAAGGACAGCTTTGCACTATAAAAATAATTCTAAATTATGACTGACTCATTCACTCACTCACGTTTTTCATCTCACGTTGAAATATTTAAATTAAATTGTTACTTCTTTGTATTTGTGGAGAAGATGTAAACAATGTATCTTTTCTGTTAGAAAATGTTTAAGAATCATCAAGATATTTGTGGGTGTTATTTAGTGAGCAATCATTGTACTTCTTTTACAGTAAAATTAATGGTTCCACTTTGCAGGTAAAGAAAATGAAACCTAAGCTATCATTTTACAATAGATTTTACCAGAGCTAGCAATTTACATGTGAGCAAAGTGAATATAAATAGTGAAAACACATTCATAAATTATATATTTCTAAAGGCCCAAGGGAGGAAAAAATCATCTGACAAGCAAAAACCAAAAGTATAAACTAATTCAGTGGAAGATGCATAATTAAAATAAGATTCCTAGAATTAGTTAATTTTTGTATTCATCCGGATAATTATACATAACTATGATTATCTAAATTATGAAATTATCTGTGTTTTATGCTTACTGCTAGGCTTACCTAGGAAATCTCTCCAGATCTATACAACATTCCTGAAAATATTTAATAAAAACCTGCAATGTTAAAATATGTGTGAATTCTACATAGATAAAGAACACAATTAAATAATGTAGATATTTATTATATTATTTTCTTTGGTAGTAATTATTATTTTTATTAAGTAAAAATCACTTCTGGCATACATTAACTTTCTCAAAAAAAGTAATTTTCTGTCTCTACACTCAGTCCCCATAGTCAATCCCCAGGGTCCAGGGGTGAGAAGAACTGATCTCCAGTAATTACTGCAGGACTCGCTCTCCCAGCCAGAGAGGGGAGCAGGGCTCATGTCTCAGCAATGTCAGGGTAATCCTTCATCTCACAAGGTATACACATTTCTCATAGCTGGCCCCACTCTATCAATCCTTCTGAAATATGAGAATCCCACTGAGGTCCATTTAGTCATCCTGCATCCTATTGTTGATGAATATGACAAAGCAAGACAGATCCTAATGCCAGCATCTCCAGGCAGGCTGGCAGCTCTCTTGCTTTCATTTTCATGCCCTAATAATACTTATCAGTGCCATTTGATGATTGCTCTGAAGTGTGTTTCACACACAGGCAGCAGGGTTCATATCCAAACAAATCTGAATTCTGAGTAAAAAGTTTCATAGGCAAATGTTCGCCATGATTTACTAGGAATTTATGTGCATATATAATGTTTTATAAGTCTCCCTTTATAAGTCTTTCTTTTCAGGTAACAATAATAAAGAAATAATAAAATGAAATATTAGCTCCTGTTTTAGTAGTTCAAGACTCTTCTGATCCTTATGCTCCTTAGGTGCTTACCAAGGATTTCTGCTGCACTCTGCTGAACCTGAAAGTGTTTCACCTTGGCCATATTAGAAAACATGGACACCACATGGATTGTGCATCTTTTGGACTGGCTTATCAGGCACAATGAAAAAATTTCTAGCAGTGAAAAAATGAGTTTTATGTCATTTTCCACACCCTTGTACCTAGGATCCCTGGAAAATTTTCCTGCTTTTGACACCTGTGTCATTCATATTAGGATGATGGAAGATACAGAAGTAGCACATATTCTGCTCTACCATCCATGTACTGTCCATACACTGTGCCACACTGGAAAGGGAATTCTACTGCCAAGAAAAGGGTTGAGGTTTTTTTTTGCTAGTCCAGCACATCTCTTATTTTCTGCTTATATTTCCTTTAACTCAAAGGGCATTATGAACATAATACCCTTGCTGTCTTCTAATGAAAGTAACCATAGAATGGGTGACAGCAGGGATCAATAAAACTGAAGGCAAAGGAGAATATATTTTATACTTTTCCTTCCTTGAATCTCCCTATTTCGTGTAAGTTAATTACATGATAATTTAGGCCATCACTCTAACAAGAACCACCATGGTATTTCATGTCTTGTAATAAGCAAGGATTGCTTCTCAGCTACATGTTTTGATAAACACATATAAGAGTCTTATATAAGATTCTCATGCAAAGGTTTTCGTGTGTACATTTTCAGTCAAATAAAGTTTTTGATCCAAAACGATAACTAGTAAGTAGTCTGAATTAATTTTCCTTAAAATATCTTAAATACAAGAAAGGGCCTTGAGTCACATTTAAAAAAATACTATGTATATTCTTTCACCAAGGTCTGCTTTATTAAGAGAAAGAATCAAGTTCTCTAACTCAGAGTAGTAATTACATCTACTCTGTTCAAATATTCTTGCTATTAAACTCTAATGTACAAAGGCAGAAGGCATTGGCTCCTTGCTAGTTTTATTTTTTAAAAAATGTACTTTGAAATTTTTTTTCCATCTAAATAATTTTTCACATAATTTTTTTTTCCAAAATAGTCAAAGGTAGATGCTGGTAGACTTTATTTATCATTTTTTAAATGCTTTTTAACTTCATCTAGAATGATAAAACTTAAATAAACCTTCTTTACCCAAGTGCTGCTTTTCTGTAATTGCCCTGTATACAACATGTTAAAAGACTTTAGTCTTGTCTTCAGTGGACCTGGGCAATGAAGATCACTTGGCTAAGATGGGTTTTGTCAGACAGCAAAGAAGCTGAAAAAACCCCACCCTTAAGAAAGATAGACCCATGATAGCAAGGCTCTTTATCATCTTCTAATATCACATTTCTATGTTCCAGTGTTTCATTTAAATCTTACTGATCAAAGGTTAATGTATCATTGTTGGGGTAGAGCTGGTACCCAGCAAAGAGGAAAGGGCAGGAGGAGCCCAGCACAACCTCTAGAAAGTGCAGAGAGGGAACTGTGACCTAAGGATTCCTTTTAGCCTCTTCTCCTTTTTGATATCCACTCCCAGGTTCATCAGCAGGACACTCTGCATATTCTTACCCTGCTCTGTCGATGTGATTCTGGCAGTGGCTGAGATTCTGGATCTGTTCTGTTAACAGGAACTTTAATGGATGCAGACTTTCCACATCCAGTTGTGCCACCTGTAGCAAAATGATGCTTCAATTTAAGCTAATGCTAATCGAAACTTAGCCAATGCCAGCTGTAAAGTTACTCCTTTCTCTTCCAACAGTTTGGAAAGGGCTTAACCTGTGAACTGCTTTCAGGAATCCTCATCTCACAGGGTTTCTTGTTGAATAGTTTAGATGAATTACCTTCAAACCATGACTTGTTCATTAATTTTCCCTTGCTACTATATATTTTTCATAAAGGAAAAATTGATATTGTCCCCTGCCAGGTGACTGATGAGCAAAATGCAGCTAGTACAATTCCAGAAATTTTGGACTAGTTTTCATACCTGAAATGTCTGAGATTCATAAGGCAGGAGGTTTCCTATGCAGAGTTCTGAATATCAGTAAGTAACAACAACAAAAAAAAAAGTGTGAATTCAAGCTCTTACATTGTGGTGTTGTTATTCACAAAAGATGTATTTAGATAATATTTTAAAAGTTCATTATCTAACCTAGTTCCAGATACTGTATTCCGTATCTCTTGTCTTTGAATACTGTTTAGGTATGATTTTTTTCGTTTATTGATGTCGCCATTACACCTTTTACTTGAAACAATTTGGAATGCCCTAATTTTCAAGTGCTTTTCTGGCTTGTGCCATGGTTAAACCCAGAAGTAACTCAGACCCGACAGCTTCTCCCTCCTTTCCCTGCAGTGGGATTGGGGAGAGAAGAGGAAAAAACACAAAGCTCATGGGATGAGATGAAGACAGTTTAAAAGGAGAGGGAAGGAAGGGAAAGGAAAAATGGTGATAGAAGTACAGACAAAACAAGTGACACACAATGCAGTTGCTCACCATCCACTGAGCAAAGCCCAGCTAGTCCCCAAGAAAGTGGCTGCCACTGCCAGCCAACTCCCCCCAGTTTTGCTGTTCAGCATGATGCCCTATGGTCTGGGATATCCCTTTGGCCACCCGGGGTGAGCTGTCCCAGCTGTGTCCCCTCCCATCTTCTCATCACCCCCAGCCTTCTCTCTGTCAGGGACACATGAGAAGCTGAAAAGTCCTTGACTTTGTGCAAGCCCTGCTCAGCAACAACTGAAACATAAGTGTGTTATCAACATCATTCTCACTCTAAATCCCAAACACAGCACTGTTTCAGCTACTAGGAAAATAATTAACTCCATCACTGCCCAAACCAGGATAGCTGAACATAAAAGCCTTTCCTCTGTCCTTGTCACGTACCTCCCTCTCAGGGAATTTAAAGCTCCTTTTAACCACCAAAATCAGTAAATTATTTTTGTGTTGGAAGAGTTTTATTTTTTTCTCCTTCACTTGTCTGAAGCTTTAGTGTCTTGTTTTATGGTTAAAAAATTCTACATTTTATTTTACTCTAGTTCCATTTCTGCCTCCTTAACTGCATGCTGACAGGGAGCATACTGAGAAAAAAAAAAAAAGGGCCATGCCATTTAGAACTGCTTCTCATTGACCTCTTTCTATCCTTGCATTTTCAATGTGTTCTTCTGGTTGCTTTCCTATGTTAAAATCTGGGTGAGGAGCTTTGAATGCTGAATCTCAAATGTTAAGTCACATTAGCTGGATTTCACTGAAGTAGTTTAGGTTCAAAGGGATGAAGTATGTGCTTATTTTTGCTCTCAGTAGAATAGCTCTGTTTTTTGACATCTTTGAATGAAAAGTAACTACATTAGATAGAAACTCAGAATCATACAATCATATAATCATGAAATACCTGGTTGGAAGGGACCACAAAGGTAATCTGTTTCAACCATTCTTGGTAAAATAACAGTCTGGACAAGATTGACCAGTACCCTGTTTACTTAAATTTTAAAAAGTGTCCAAAGTTGAAGAATCTACCACTTGTCTAGGGACATTATTCCACTGGCTGATTTTTCTCATTGTGAAAAATGTTCCTTTTATCCAGTCAGAAAATCCCCAGGAGTAACTTGTACCCATTATACCTTGCTTTTTTCCTGTGACTTGGAAAAAGAGAGACTCCATCTGTTTTTTGTAGCCACACTTTATATACTGGAACATGGTGGTAAGTTCTCCCCTAAGCCTTCTTTTCTCAAGGCTGAATAAACCCAATTCCCTCAGCCCTTCCTCACACGGCAGCCTTCCCAGCCCTTTGATCATTTCTGTGGCCTTTCTCTGGACCCTCTCCAGCCTGACCACATCTTATTGTTAAACCTACCAGTATAAGTTGGGGTAGGTTTAGGATTTTTCACTAGAATGAAACTTCTTGATTTCCAGTATCATCTTTTGGTCTTAAATGTGTAGGGCTTTCGTTTGGTTAAATAGAGGCTTGCTACCAATCTGAGAGGAAGCAGATTTGGTTTATTGTCTTTTTTTTTTTTTCCCTGAAAATTTATCAGTGATTTGTAGTCTGGGTATATGATTGTTTTCAGAAGTATAGGTGCAGTTCATTCGACCAAAAGGTAAACATTTTTTTTGTAGACAAACAAGTGTTTGCCATTGCCTTTTCAATAAGTAGAAGGAAAGAGGTATTAGGGAGTAAACCATCTCATCCTGCACCTATCTGAAGATAGGTGGATCATTTCCTGACTTTTTTTCCAAGAGTCAATGATGTTTGTACCCTTAGGGTTTATCTTCATGGAGTAACAATTATGAAATAGATATGAAGCTGTCAGAGACTGTCCAAGGGAGGGCTACAAGGATGGTGAAGGGCCCTGAGGTGAAGCCGTGTGAGGAGTGGCTGAGGTCCCTGGGTCTGTTCAGCCCGGAGGAGATGAGGGCAAACCTCACTGCAGGTACAGCTTCCTTGGAGGGGAAGAGGAGGGGCAGGCACTGAGTTCTGCTCTCTGGTGACAGTGACAAGACCTGAGAGGACAGCCTGAAGCTGTGTCAGGGGAGTTTTAGGTTGGATATGAGGGAAATGTTCTTCTCCCAGAGGGTGGTTGGGCACTGGAACAGGCTCCCCAGGGAAGTGGTAACAGCACCAGCCTGACAGAGCTCAAGAAGTGTTTGGACAGTGATCTCAGTCACGTGGAGTGACTTGTGGGGATGGTTCCATACTGGAACTGGAGCTGGACTTTATGATCTTTGTGGGTCCCTTCCAATTCATCTTATTTCTGTAAGACAGAAATTTAGAATGCAACAGCTATTCAACAGTGATTTACACTGCTATTCTTCACTAAGAAATGCACTATATCTTAGTACCTGCACTGGTTACTCACCTCTGTTCTGATTCTCCAAGTCCCTTTTAAGAATCAAGCTGTGTCTGGCAACAGAAACAAAAAGACAGAGAAGCAGGAACACAGAAATGCAAATTTCCAACTGCTGAGGTCTGCTATGTACAGAGAAGATCCATGAATATTTGGCAAGTTGATATTTCAGGTTCCTTTATAGATCCCAGGTATTCAGGTAGGAACCAGAGCTGTGTTTGAAGAGTTACAGAATGCTGAGCTTAGGTGCTCTCAGGAGAGGTGGTTGGAAACTCTGGCCTACATATGATTTTCAATATGTGCACAGACATACAGAAAATAAAAGTATTCCTTCTGGCTTCATTGCTATTATTATTATTATTATTGCTACTACTACTACTACTACTATTATTATTATTACTATTGTATTACTATTTTAGATTATTCCTACGTGTCAACAAGCCCTTAGTAAAAGAACTTGAAAGAAACATATCAGAGTGACACCTGGTAGCTCCTGTCAAAACTATGCTCATCAAATCCTGCCAGGGAAACGAATTTCATTAGAGATGAGGTTGAAATTGTCACTCAGCAAGTTTATTAATTTTCAAATATCAAGAGTGAAAAATGCACCAGCTGGGTGATAATCACTGAACATGTATAAACAAGCCCCATGCTTAGCTAATCTTCACGCTGCTGCTGGTTACAGGCCCCAAGCTTTTAAAATAATATTTAATAGACTGGATTGTTCTTGAAGGTAAATGAGGATGTGAGATTGCTGACAGCAACTCGCTCCCCATCACACCTTGTTCAACACATATGGACATCCTACCTGACCATAGCACAGAGTCAAGATCTCCAGGTTCAGCCTCTGTGGGGCATTAAGATATATGACTCTCAGTACTCAGGTGTTTCTGAGTAAGGTGGTCTCGTGGGTTTGGGAGATGTACATGACTGTGCAGAGCAAATCCATCACACCAGCACCTGTGCCCAGCAGCTCTGCACCTCACCCAAGCACAGTGAGAGGAGACTCTGTGGTGTAGAGTTGTCTCACTGCACAGCAGATGTATTATTGCCTTGCAATGCATCCTGTTAATTCTGTAAATAAACAGGATAGCACTGATAAATAAACAGAATAGAAGACTGATCTGTGCTAGACATACAGTGAGCAGTAGCTCAAAGGGGGCATTTTCCAGGGTGGTGGCTGCTTTTGGAAAAGTACCACTGGTTGTAAGAAAGAAGAGATGCACTGCATTGTCTCTGGAGTGGGGCAGCACCTTTGTGGCCAACCTAAATGGGAACCTTTGCTTTAGTTCTGCTGCTACAGAGTGAGTCTTAAAGACACACAGTTTGCAATCTGCAGTGGGGTTTAGTGGCAGAATCCTCTGCCAGTTGCTGTGTGCAGTTAAATGCACGGAGCTGCAGATAGGGACCAGCCATGCGCAATTCAGTGTATAATGCTATTAATAATTACTTGGTTCCCCCGTGGTCAATGATTTCTAGTAATCCCTCTGTTTTCTCCCTTGTTAGATTTAGATATATCAAAGGCTTTTTGCCTGTAGTGAGGCCACACGGAAAGAAGCACCATTCTGTAGTCAGGGGTGCTTCACAATCACTAGCTTTGCCCAGGTTTTTCAAACTTGCTGCTGGATAAAACCATCAGAATTTTTAACATGCAAGCGTCCAGCAGCAGGACACCATCTCATTAACTCTTATAGCTCCATTTTCTGAGTACTGCTGTGCAGCTCATTTATATTAATGTATTCTTCCTCCTGCTGTTCCGAGCATACAAGGACCGAGAGCCCTCACAAGGGATGTTTGCATTAAAGCTGCACATTAGCTTCCAATGCCCTGAGGATCCTTTATGTTTTAAGGTAGATACAGCATTTTGTCTTTTACAAAAGGTTCTGCTTGAAAGGTTCAGGGTAGGAAATCTAGCTTTGTCCCAGGGCTGACAGATGTACTAGCCAATTTAACAAAAATATTAGCTGCCAAGAGGCTTGGCAAAATACATGTAATGTTCCAGCTTGATGAGAGAAAAACCAGGATATACATTGCTTATCTGTGGACAGCTTGTTAGTAAGGTCTGGTTGAAAGTACTTAGAGAAAAAGTCATTTTGTCAAATACCCTGCAGTAACAAAGATAAAATATTTTGCACAGACATAACAGTTTTGATAAGTTTTTTCACCTTGAAGGTTTCTGTGAGAATCAGTATTTTTCTGATTACTACTGAAGCAGCAGAGACAGGTGAGGGTAAAAGGCAGAGGAAAGAATAGAATTATTTTAAAAAATCTGAGGACAAACTGTCTCAACAAAAGTCTATTTTTTACAAAACTAGCTTAAGAGTCTTTTTTCCCAGAATGGAATTAGAAATGTTGCAAGTCCTTACCAAAAGCCAATGCCATTGTTTAGCAGGCTTCAGTGCTAACTGTATTGATCACATTACCTGTGACACTACTCAAAAAAAAAAAAAAAAAGACAGATTTCAAATATAGATTGGAAAGCTATTCAGGGTCCCATAGCATTTCAACAGCACTAAAATCAATAGTATAATAGACAGAAGAGTGGCAGTTGGTGAGCTAAAATGAATTTATTTTTCTGGATTGAAAGTTTGAATTCCACAGGTTAGTTTCTATGTACAATAAAGGAGAGTTAATGAAAAACAGTAAGAGAATCCAAGTTCCACAGCCTGCTAAAAGATTGGCCCTTAGACCAGAAAAGCTCTTCCTCTGCATCTGCCCCATGTACTGGCTGCCACCTCCTCTAACAAACTCTTTAACATCCCTCCAGAACTTCCCTGTGCCCAGCTATGAAAACACAGTTTTTCCATCTGAGTCAGGTGCAGTGTCCATTAGGATTGGCTGAATTGCTCTTGCATCAGAACATTTTACACTGATCTTGTTCTCCATGTTATTGTATAGATGAACTAGGTCTAATAGGAGTATACCTGTTTGTATTCCCTGTATTTCCATGTATTTTTCCATAATATTTTATTACAGGATTGTTTTTATGGCTTTTTGGTTGTTTGGGTTGTTTTTTTTTTTAAATTATTACAAGAATGTACTACACGGCTTTCACTGTATTTTATACAAGGAATGATATTCAGATAATTTTAATACAACAGAAGTATGCAAAATTCTTTGATGTGCTTTAATATCAAGGCAGAATTTAGTTCCACTAGGAAATAGAGAGGAAAGAATAAATGTTAGGAACTCATAGGATGGTCTTGATCTAGTAATAAAACACCTATGCAGCAGACAGGAGCATAGATTAGGCTTTGTCAGTGGTACATATGGCCTAAACCCAAAGTCAGTTAGTCATAATAGCACATAGACATGTTCCAGATATTGTTACAAGGCAGAATGGTCTATAAATGGCCTTCTAAAACATCAATCTTTTGCCTTCAGAACTGCTTATTAACTGAGCTGAGGAATACATCAAATATGCTAATAACGTAGTAACCAGCAGCTAAGGAAAAAAAAATAAACCACCAAATGTTCATTTACATTAGGATCACAGCAGCAACAGCATACTGATAATTTAACCCCCTCTGCTCTGGATAACAACCTCAATGTGACGCTAAGCACAGACTGCAGAGCGAATACTATAGTGGAATGACCCCATTGACAGTTTTAAACATTTAAAGATATTGAGATAATTTAAAAGGACAAGTGGAAGCCTGCTTCATCTAAGGCCACTTAATAATCAGTTTTATGCACTGAGATAATGAGACATATTAGCCAGAGAGTCGAGGGGGGAAGTTCAGTGAAAAAGCTCAAACTCTCTTAAAGCCTGTCAGAGGGAGCACATGGCTTTTCTTGCTTAAAAGGAGGAATGTCACACTGAAGCAAATAATACATGAATAAATAAATAAATAAATAAATAAACAAACAAAACCCAAGGAAGGCAACTATTTGCTTGCATGCAATTAAAGGACATTACGTTAGCAATTTTTCCAATCTGTACTTGACATTTTGTAAAAGTTGGTGGTCATTCACAAACAAATCCTGGGCTACCTTGCTTTGTATCATGTTTGGCAGCAACTACTGCAAACTGATATATATACTTCAATATATATTTTTTTGTTCACCTCATGAGTTATGCATGTGAAATTTCAGAATCTTTATTGTCATCAGAAACAGCTGCTCATTACAAGTAGATTATTGTTTTGAGATATATACTGCATTTGTGTCGGAGTAATCAGTTAACCCTCTATGTACATGAGAGTATTTAAAAATGCTCCAGGAACAGGCTGTGCACATATTACAGCTGTGCAGTCCCAGAATTTTTTATATTATTTTTTATTTTCTAGCCAGAATCATACCCCAGACCTATCAACCCTTCTTTCACAAACTTCCAATTTTTCCGCTCCATGTCAGGATATGTGAATACCTCACTACCAATCTACATCATGCTCTCAATGGGTGAATAAGAGGAGATGTGTGGATTTGAAATCGGTGTGGACTCTAACTTTCACATAATTATTGTATGAAAATAAATTATTTATATAGAATTGATATTGCTAAAGCATCAAAATGTTCATCAAATATTTTTTGAACGGAATCAAATATTTTTGAACAGAAAACATTTTTTTTCTTTTGTTCATCTATTTTTGCATATATTTTAAATGATAATTTAAAGCAATTTACAGGAAACTGTTTATGATATGCAATATTGAGTGTTCTGTAAGCAGCATGAGAAGGTCTTTGCTACTTTCATGGGTTTTTGTTCATGTTGTAATCATTTATGCACCTTTTAGGTTGACAGCAGTGGGGTTTGCATTACTAATTGGTAATGCACTAGTCAGTATATCCAAAGGAAGGTCATATCACAGCTCTCTGAAGAATCCAGATAATTAAATTTCAAGTAGACCAAATTAAACTATAGAACTAGTTTCCTTTTCACATCACAGGTTGTACATCTCATTTTAAAAGCTTCAGTCCAGCATAGGATGGGTGCTTAAATCCCATCAGTGCAGAGGAAGGTGGTTATATCCCTGAAGAAAAGTGCACAAAGACAGACACAGTCCAAGCCTACATGGTGCAGCAGGAGCACAGCAAGGTCCTCTTTCAGTTTCTCTCAACTCAGCTGTCTAAATGAGCAAAGTGCTGTGGGTTTTCCACAAATTCAATCTTCACACTCAGTCAGGTTCATTATATTAGGCCAAGATATAGTCAATAAATGGGCTTCCACAAAGGGTTAATGTAAAATAAGCATTTTCAAAGAAAACCACTAGATTGAAGAGGAGGGAGGCTGAATGTGAGGCTGGAGATGAAGAAAGTGATACTCCCAAACTACTGACATATTGCAGTGTGAAACTGGCTCCTCCAGGGTATTTGAAGCTGGCTTTAATTTTGAATCTGCCCCACTGCTCTGAATTATGACAGATCATTATGGAGCCTATATCTGCCTTCCTCTCACACATTCATCCAACCAAGCAAGATGCTAGAGTGTGGCAGAGCTCCAGAATACTGACATCTTTTTTTGGCAAATAATTAATTTCAAAGTATTTTCTCAAATACGTGTAGGCTTCTAGTCAATGAAAATATGAGTTTGCCACTTATTCAAACCATCTGTCTTTATTTTTTAAATTATAATTGTACAATATGTCCATTTTCCAGGATTATTATTTCATGTTTTAAGACTACTTTTAGGTATCTAAAGGTTTTATCTATAATTAAAATATGCATACATGGTTTGATTAAAGTTACTCCATCCAAGCAGAGATATACAAAATGTTTCTTCTAACAAAGGAAAAGCCCCACTGCAGTGCACAAATGACATGTCTTGCAATATGTAGTGCAGCAATAAGTCAGATTTAGGATCCTGACTGTGTATCATGGCATTGAAAGAAGTTCATTAAAATGTGAAAGTGGAAAGATCTTCACATTCAATACTCAATTTATATTAAAATCTCCTTAAAATATACCACTGGGACAATGCAAGGTGTTGATACACTTAGCAAGTGACAGAGGTCATACCTTCTATATTCTGCTTATTAAAATACATATTTTATACTGGATTTCAATAACTTCCTGCTTTCTAAAGAAAAATGTAATTTTGGAAAAGCATAAAGTGATGAACCCTTTGACCTCTAGAAAAGAAGAAAAGCATCTTGCATTACAAATCATTTATCATTCATATGATCTTTGCTGCCTGAATACAAGACTAACTGACTTTTGAATGAAAGCTGGTGATTTCTGAATGCAAGGCTAAGTGTTCAGCTTATGGTACAGCTGGGCCATTCTCACCATGCTGCAAAAAAAATTAGCTGAAAGGCTGCTTTTCATATATCAAGAAAATGAAAATGGAATAATTATTTTTCTTCTGTAAGCTAAGAAAAATATGGCAAGCATACATTTTGAGTCAAGAATTTTACTGCATGCATTACCATTATTTTTTCCATAAATGAAATATCAAGTATTTAGCAATAAATTGAAAAATATGACATTTAGTTTTGTAAAGGTCTGCTTTGTGCTTTCTGGGCAACAATGGATAAGTTGCAATTCTGAATAGATCAAAAATGTCATCAAGAAGGCAATAGGAAAAATGTCATGATGCAGGAAATTATTTAGACTTGGTTTAGCTTCTGTTTAAGAGCAGACCCATGTCTGCTCACATCAAGCTACAAAGGGCGTGTTTTCTGTGAGACACTGCTGATTCAGAGAAAAAAAAAGTGGTTTTTGAATGCCACATCATAGTCAATAGCATATCTCTCCATGCAATTATTGAATTATTTCATCTTGATAATGTCAAAGGCAACATGTTTAAATCTTGCTATACCATTTAGACTTCTGCATTAGTAGTCAAAGTAACTAGAAATGGTCTGATTTTAACATGGTGAAAATCAAACATTTACTTCTTAAAAATGAAGGATTGTGGAACTTTTCTTTCAATTTGAGCAAAAAACCCCATAGTCTAACTATTTCAAAACACTGTTTCTAATACAATGGAAATTTTATTTGGACTATAGTTTATCAGCTGATGAGGAGACTCGCTGGGTGATAATATAATGACTCACAGATCAAAAATCCAAGGTTCAGATACCAAAGAAAAAGGAACCTACTCTTCAGCATCACCATACACTGGAGGGTCACCCTTGCTCTGCTCACAACCTCCCGGAGCACGTACTGGTGGCCATGTGAGGAGTGCCCACGGTGAGGCACCGCGCTGGCCTGGAGGTTATGTTGAACATAACCCTTGGGGCTGTTCTCCAGCACCCCTGAGAGCATCCAGGCACGCACAGAGAGCACCAGAGAGCACCTGGCCGGGTGTGGCAGGGCTGCAGGCAGCCACAGGGGCTGGTGTGTGGCTCCATCCACAGCCTGCCACAGACACAGCGCCTGGCCCTTGTGCGCTGAGCTGAAATTGATACTTGCACAGCCAAGGAGCTGGTGTGCCTAAACAACTAACCCAGCTAAAACTCACAGCAGGCACCTCGGGAGCTTCAGGTGCTCAGTAAATAACACTAGTTTTATCTTCACAGGCAGAATTTAATGTCCCTTATCATACAAAAAAACAGTATTTTTACTACACATCCATATTATCTGAAAAGCCTGTTGCAAATGAAGCACTTTTTAAAAACTAAAAACCCAGATTTGAGAGTCACAATTGTGGAAATGTGAGGAATAACAGATCCATTTGTATCCAGGAGCTCTGCTTGTTCTCCCACTCACTCAACAAGCATCCTGCACTTGCCTCTTCCACTCAGCTCTTGGTGCTGTTGAGGTGACCATGGGGAGCTGAGCTTGCTTTAAGTGCTTCAGAAAGAAAGCCCAGGAAGGGACTTCTTTTGTACTTCCTAGAGCTTATGCATCTACTTGGGCTCTACGTGATAAAAACTTTTATATTTTTCATCTTCCACAAATGTACTGCTTGTACCTTCAGGTAGTGAAAAGCATCTTTGTGTGAAATGATAAAGGAATACATTGATTTATACTGTGTTTTCCCTGCTGTAAAAGTCTATTCAAAGTTGCAGGAAAACAGAATCAGAGAGATTATTTTAGGGTTCAGATTATCAGAAAGGAGTATGTGCTTGTATGGATACCTGGAATGAGTTAGTGCACGTATATCCTTAAGTCTTATATAAGTATACAGATGCATGTGCACACACACTCACCTGAACCAGAAATAATTAATCAGATTGCCAAATAAAATGGAAGGCAGGTAGTAAAGTTTACAATATCTGTACTTGAGAAGCTTGGAATTTTCAACCGTGGCTCTGAAGAGATGGGATTTAAGGCTGCTATGGGTCCTACAAAAGAGCATAAAAAGGGGAAAAAAAAAGTCACCTCTGTCCTTTGTGGGCAACACAGCCCTTTGTGAACCCCATGTGTATTTTTGCAGTCCTTCTCTGGCACAGATGTGAGAAATGTGAGTGTACTTGCCCGCAGCCAGGGTGTAGCAGGGACTGGTCTCAGGAGAGCATTGCATTGTGCATGGCACGTACTCTACATGGCAGATTGTCATGCAAGGAAATGCTGACAGATTCACTTTACACACCCGCTCAGCTTCTTCATTCCCCTCTAGAGTCTGAGCCAGATGTGCTGGCTGTGCTTATGGCAGAGAGGAGGCTGAGATACTTCATGCTGATGCTGTCTTTGGGTTTGGGGCCTGCTTTTCCTATGAATCTTAATAAAGGCTCAAGAAAGCCTCATTTCCAAGCATTCGACAGGCTACTGCCAGTCCAGAAGCAACAGGGGAGCATGCTGTTCATACTTGCTTACAGCAGCCCTGCTGGGTTTTCACTATTAATTGTTCTCTCATGTGCCTTCTTATTCTGCAGGGGGAAAAATATAGTCTTTTTGTGCTGAAAAGTGATGCTTTGGACAAAATGGAGTCAGTACCATTCTCCTTTGGAAAGACTTGCTCCTCCAGGGCCTATGCTATCAGAAAAGAGACACACTGAATTTGGTGTTTCAATTACCTGACAGCCACTGTGAGTTTCTGCTTTTGCTGATTACTGATCTGCAGTCATCATTCATTTCTCATTCAACTGATCATGGTGTGAGGGTGGTGGTTTATGCTGCAGAGGGAATGCCACTTTCTTCCCTCCCCCGTGCAGGTCACTTGGAGGATGATTGTCCCCCCACACTTCAGGGAGTCACTGACACTGCGCTGGTGTTGGGCAAATGGGAGTAGAAGAATCTTGCCTGCTCCTCTCCCACACACTTCATTGACCCATCAGCTCTGGCTGCATGCAGTATAGGTGCAGAATAATTTGCAGGTGATATTGCTTCTGAGATTGCTGTCTTAGCAAGCCTTGAAAAGAAAGCCAGAAAAGAGGGCTTTTGGGCTAATGGATGGTTATAGAGATATGTTATATAATATCAAAAAAGAAAGGTAGAGAACTGGCATACTGGAACATAGTTCTGTCCATTCCCTGTGACTGGTTCAGCTTTCCTGGCCAGCATGCTGAATCACTATCCAGAGCCTTTAAAAAATCAGTCATCATCTATTTTCTTCTACTGGCTTGTATGACTTTGCTCCTTTTTCTGGAAAAAAATATAAATACAAAACCATCCCACTTTCAAAAACATGCAAGATGTTAACTATGTGAATTCTCTTGTAGCAACACAGCGTTTGGAAAAATGTCTTATTTCAAAAACATGGTTTCTTTAAGTCTCTGATAATGAAAATAGAAGCAACCAAGGTATGTATTGACCTTGGGAATGGAAATCTGGGATTTTTAATATTTTTTCAATAAATACAAGAATCTAGCCTTAACATTCAGACTGTGTGAAATTCTTTATAGTTTCAAGCTAGCAGGCTGATTTTTCCTTCTGCTATGTTCTTTAGGAACAGGGATAATCCCGGAACATTTGCTGTAAGGAGAGCTGTCTTTCCAAAGAAGTGTTCCCTTTTACTATTCTCATTAGAGTAAGATTATTTGAGTTCATAAAAACTGCAAAGATGTGTACAAAAAATTATTTCCATGATCAAATCCTTCCTTTCCAAGTAAGATGTGGATTATAAAAGCTGAAAAAAAACTGTCTGGTTTTCCAGTAAAACTCTTTAGGGGTCATTTAGGCATGTTCTCCATGTCCATCACAGCGTGATACAAAATTAGCTCTGAATGAACAAGACTGACACAGGAAACCAGGTGCTTAATTTGCAAACCAACTCCTCTAAAACACATGTCATTGGAGATAATTTAAGGCTATATTGAAAAGACAGTACAATACAAATGCTTGAAAATAGTGGTTTAGATTTCATCATTGCAAACCTGTGAGCTTGACACACAAAAGTAAAGTGTGTTTTTGTCAGATGATCCTCTGTGATAATGATGGCTGGAGATGATAAATTGAGGCTAGTGGTATTAAAGAATTTACTTATTCAACTTGCCAGATATTTTGGAGAACCTTAAATGTCCTCACTGTCTTTAGAAATGAGTCACACAGAATAGAGCCTGCGTTATTGAACTTTTCAGTTACTAAATAGTGCAGAATTTCCAGGTGGCTCCTTCCTGCAACATTTGGTATTTCAGGGCAGCAGTCACCAGAGGAGGATTGTATGTATTGAACATGCAGGGAAGCAGCAATATATGAATTCCCATCCTGAATAAAACTCTGTGGCATCAAGTCCAGGTTACCACTGCCACACATCTCAGAGGAAGGGAAAATAATGTGTCACTGGCAGGTGTAACAGAACCTGCACAAAGACCTTCATTCCAGCTTCTTGATGTGTACCCCAGGGTCTTTTGGGTTCCTGTGGTCAACCCAAAATCTTTCTGTGTAAGAAAGATTCCTAGATCCCTCTAGATATGCACAAGTTTATTCAACTTAGTTCTCTTTGTCTCTCTTTTTGTGTATTTTAACAAGTACATGGTTTAACTCGTGTGTTTGCTGGCTAGAATAGTCTCAGGTCAATGTGAACAACACCTGAGCTGGCTTTGGTCTCCTGGTCTTAAAGGTGAGCACTCCAAAACTTTTATTGATGCCACTGTAACAATTAAGGAATATGTAAAAATTTAAATTTGCACTTGAATGAGATTAAAGAATGGCTTGTAAACAAACTTGTTTTTGCTCTCTGGACCCGGTAAAATAGCTCTTTCTATCCCAGTTTTCTTGACTAAGCAGCTCTCAAGAACTTTATGGATTGAAACCATCTTCACATAGCCTCCTCTGCACCCCTAGCAGTCTCTCTGTCCATTGCTGCTGAAGTCTAGCTGTGTGTTTATGCTCTCCACTTTTTCTGGGGTGCACAGCTTGGTAAAACAAACCAGTCTGACAAATGCCTCTCCTGGTTCCTTCTATTTCTTTAGTTTGGTACTTGCTGCAAACCCATGGCATTGTTTTAGGAGTCAAACCAGTAAAGAACTGACCCAACAATGATATAAAGTGGGGGTAGGGTTTAGCAAGTTTAGCAAGCTGACCCAGCCCACTGAAGGTCAGATGGATGCCAACACCATCTCAAAGAATATCTGGAGTGGTGGTGGAGTAGGGATGCCTGTTCTTGGTTGATCATCTCATTCCTACTGCTGAACTACAGGCATCAGGAGTATTTGGAGTCTAGCTGACCACTGTCTGTCCTTCCCCAGCTGTCTTAGCCTTCCTCCTACTTCAGAGGTTAAGTTGCTCTTGAAGGATATGGCCTTTCAGGACCCTGGGGTGTCAAATGACATCCCAAACCATCAGCCATGCTCCTAGTTCCTAGATGGAACTGTGAACTGTGCATTATAAGACATATGTATATCCATTTGGATGGGTTTGTCTCTGTTATGGTGTAACCTCTTTCTTGCAGCCATCATCTTGACTTCCACTGCAGTCAGCAAGCAGCATTAAAGCACTGTGATTATATGGGTAGTAAAAGAGAAATCATAACAGAAAAATGCAATTTTTAGTCAGGTCTATCTATGGTGTGTGCATTCGGGGTGCGTGTCAATTCCTATTTTGTTTTTGAGCATTTAGCCACAATCTTTAGTGATTAATACAAATTTCTGCTAGAAAGGAGAAATAGGAAAAAAAGCCAGCATAAATTTTCCTCGGTGTAAAATTCATACTCCAATGAATTACTATTATGCTGCAGACAGCAGTAACAGCGAGGAAGCCATTCAGTATTATTGTAATGCTGATGGTTATTGTTCGTTTCTGTTCACCAAAACAAAGAAAATCAAAAAATTGGCAATTCTCTTTAAACCCACCTCATATTAAATCCCCTGGGCGTCATTCCCAACCTGCACCTGCCTGACATCAGTGTGGGCCATTGATTTCCATGAGGAAACACTCAATTTGCATCGGTGCCTACGACTGAAAAAACAGGTTCTGGCTTTTTGCAAGGTTTGGTATTCTGTCTTGAAATCAGACAAAATTAGCCTGAATTTGTGAATTGGTTATTCTTTTCCTGCTGAAACGATGCAATGTCTGCAAGCGCTGCTTTGAGAATCTGTTCTTTTTGTGTGAGAACAGATGTCTGGGAGGGGTTTTGGCAGGACCCACTCTGTCAAACAGTCCAGCTTTGACAGTTACTTGCTTGAGGGATGGCTAAAATGCAAAGCATTTCTGATCAGAATATCATATTCATCTGGAAGTTAATTACTGTGTCTGCCTTGGTATAAATAATTAATTATGCAAAACCCACACAGCTGTGGCTGGACAGAGTTAAGTGACTTGCTGTCACTGCCTCACAGTTCTGGAAAGGATGAAGGGATTTAGAAAATAAGCTCTTTAACTCTTGGGCCACACTATTGTGATAGCCCCTTCCTGATCAGAAGAGAATATGATAATCACTGAGCATGCTTTTCTTTACAAAAGGACATTTCCCAGTTTAGCCTGTTCAGGCCCCAGTAGTAATCTGTTCTCAACGCTCTGGCTGTGTCAAGCTAAGAAGCCAAAGACTGCTTGTTTTAGGGGAATGAATGTGCAAAACCTCTGTGACAGCACAGTCATGCTCAGAGCAATCATTAGCCAAAGCAATGCCTGCATCCAAGTGTGGATGTGTGCATGGGAGCGAGCCAAGAGTGAAGGCACATGGATACAATAACCAACTTGTCCTGTTTTATAGGACAAGTATAAGAGATGGCCAGGTTTACAGAAATTATAAATATTTTTGAGAGCAGCAGTCCTGTATCTGGTCTTCTGGAAAATGGGCAGGGTCATGGGTTCACTGTCAAATAAACAATTTTTCTGGAAGGCAAGGGTAGAGAAATTGCCTTGCTGGAGAACAATAGTAGTATTCTCCAGTAGTATACATACTACTTTATGGTATGTATTCTCCAGTAGCTCATTGTACAAAGAGAAGTATCACCCCCTATTCATTTGTGATAAGTGGTTTTCTGCATGTAAATCTGATTTGCCAAAATGTTTTTTGCCTGTAGCACTGGTAAATGAAACACAAAAAAGAAAAGCTTGGTAAATGTGTCAAGTACCTTAATGTAGTAATGTAATGAAAATACAACCCAGAGGACACATCTTGTACCTTCCAAGGATCAAACACACCACAATTCATAGGGTGGAAGGTATCTCAACACTTACTTAATTTCTTCCTTTAAATAATGTAAAGCTATGTAAGCATCTATCTACTCTAATGAGCACAGAAGGAAAAAATTAGTTTATGAAGACATTAGATGAAAAAGATACTTATTTGTGACTCTTTCCAGGATTTGGCTATATTATTAAAACAAACAGAATTCTACATATGGAACTTTTATATAGAAATTTTCATCCCCCAAGGATCCCCCAAAAATAAATTACAAAGTACAGCAGAGATTGTAAGCAAGTACAGAAGCAATTACATGTTTAGCTGTAGTTCAGATACAACCTTAGACATTGTAGAATGTGAAAAGAAAATCAGTAGAAAAATGGCTTATCCTTTACAATAAATGCTACAGGCCTCCTATCTATCACCTGGAAGGGTATTGCTGACAGACATGACAGGACATTGGCTCAAACAAAACAATTTTTTTTTGTAGTGTGCCATTTTCTCCATGTGCTGAATGCAGTCTAAGCTCTGTGTTTGACTTTGTGTTCTTGCCACAGAAATTCAAATTATAGCCTGATCTGTGCAAGGATACTGTCAAATGAGAGACAGTAACACTTGGGCTATTTCTCCAGCAAGAAGCAAGGCTCCTGATGAAGGTCCAGGCAGTGGCTTGGTATCCTCCATGCCATTTAATTGTTATCATGCACCTTGGCACGGCTTTGGCCCGACTAGATGGTGCAATGATATTTGCTTTAAGTTCAGGTATCGCCTTGAGCCAAGGACTTTTCATAACAGGGAGTATTCATGAGGTTGCTGGGGTTTCTAGAAGAAATCTGTCTGGCTGGGTGGTACCTTTCAGCACCAAAGGATAGACCAGGCTTGGGAGCAGCCCATGTCCTGCTGAACCCAGGGACAGTTCAGTCACTGGCTCTGATGTAAATGTGACTGCAAATAAGTTCTACCACTGAACAGAAATGATTGAATGTGGACTGTCTTTAGTTTAAAAATTCAACTACAAGCATTATCAAAAGTCGTGGTAAAACTCAGAGGCCTCATATGACCCTTTCCAAAGGTTGCAAGAAAAGGTGCTAGTGTTGCTTGAATGCTGCCAAAATTGGCACCTTAAAAACACACATAATTTTTACGTTGAAGACCTCCCTTTCTGAACAATCTTGATGTGTCTGCACACTGTCATTTCTGGCAATGGCAACCCCTCAAATATCTGTAAGCATTGTTCAGCAGTCATCTCCTAATTTATTTTAAATGTCACTTAAAATTATGAGTAAGATGGACAGGAAAACAAGAAAGAAAAACTGAAGTTTGAGGATCCAAAACCACAGCCATGTTGTTCTTGGTTGTCCTTGGTTTGTCAGTGGTGACAAGCATTGCTAACAAAGGTTCTCAATGCAAAGATTATATAGGAAGGCAATTTTTTATGCCAAATTTTCTTGAATCGTAGATTGTTGTTGTCCTGAGTCTAGCGAGATGGAGGTAACTTTCCCGATGGCAATGCAGTGTTTTGCATTGGCAACTGGAAAGGTGCTGATCTCACACCAGTGCTTTGGTGTCTGCTGAGCAACGCTGGAACCATCAGTGCTGTTTCTCCAACACTCCACCCTCAGTGGTAGGCTGGGGTGGGCAAGACCTTGGAAGAGGACATAGCCAGGACAGCTAACTCACACTGCCTACAGGGATATTCAATGCCATATGATGTCTGCTCAGCCATAAAAACTAAGAGAAAAGAGGAGAAGAGGAGGGGGCATTTGTTTTTCTGTGCTTCGGTTAGTCTTCAGGATCAGCCACTACATATATTGAAGCCCTGCTTCCTGGGAAGCAGATGGACATCTCCTGTTGGTGCGAAGAAGAGAATAAATCTTTGCTTTTTCTTTGCTTCTGTGCATGTCCTTTGCTTCTGCATTATTAAACTGTTTTTTCCTTGATCCACAAGGGGTTTTTTTTCCATCTTATTTTCTTGCCCCTGTCCTGCAGAAACAGGGAGTGATAGACCATCTTTGGGGGCACCTAGTATCTAGCCAAGGTCAACTCCCCACTATCCTTTTTCTTGCCCAATATGGGACATGAGGAATTTGAGATAACAATAGTAATAGAGAGATGTAAAAGGCAAAACATGGACTGAACATATCTAGAGAGTGAAAAGTAGAATAATCATAGGGACTTTCTGTCATTGAAATTGTGGTGATGTAAAGTGTCCACTTTTGCTCCATTATGATAATGTCCTTGTGATTTTGCTGTGGGAAAATTATTTTATATTGATGTGACTAAAGCTTGTAAATAATGTGTGATGAATGTGGATTTTTTCACTAATTCTTAAAGATTTGATTCACAGATGTAAGGCGTGGTATCTATTGGGTTTGTGTGATTTAGCGGTTGGGGGCATTACAGGGTCACTTCTGTAAGAAGCTTCCAGAAGCTTCCCCTATGTCCAACAGAGCCAATGCCAGCTGTCCAGCTGAGAAGTGGAGTGACAAAGCAGCTTTGGTAAGCACCTAGAATCCAGTCAGGGTCAACTCATCACACTGGTACTTCCTGAGATTCTCATATTCTAGGCAGATTCCACTAAGTGTTGTTACCCAAAGTGTTCAACTTTGCTGGCACCACTCAGTCTACTCATCTTTCTCCTTTTCCTCTATTAGTATTTTCACATAGTTTTTTGTCTCTGTATTTGTGCTCATTTATCCTCTTTCCCCCATCCCTAAGCAGAGGTTTCTCACCATTCCTTCCCCTCGGGGCAGTGCCTTAGCACAACCTCTTTGTTCTGTCTTCCTTCTCCCTTGGTTTAGTCCTTCCCCTTTTGCAGGCCATCCATGCACACCAGGCATCATCCATCATCCATGCAGGCTCAGCAATGCCAGACCTGCCTTCCCTGATATTCCTGTTTAAATTACACCATCCTGACATACCCCTAAATGGATCAGTACTTCCCCCCGGCACACAGATCTCCCTGAGCTACATCCGTAACAGAGGCTCTACAGATGCATGTGAAGAAAGGGAGGGTTACAGCGGCAGCTACTGATACAGGTTTTCTGTTTGTTTTGTTTTTTGTATTTTATATAATTGAAGAAATCACAAAGTGTATTTCTATATTTAATGGAACTGTCCATAAATGCATATAGATAACTTTCTCACATACACATGCAAATATGTATATATATATATATTATATATATATATATATGTATGTATGTATGTATGTATGTATGTATGTATATACACAAATATATTTTATACTTTCAGTATTCCCAGAAGGCCATTTATGTGGTCTGTAACAGGACTTTTGTCATTTAGTTAAAGAATAAAATAAATAAAAAAGAGATTGAGATGAAAGTTACTGATGATTTAACATTTCTGCAGTTTCCAACTTCAGCACTTAAATCTTTCTCATTTCTCACAGCAGATTTCATTGTTTTGTGGAACTGAGTTCAAGTTCCCCATTTATACACAATTTAAAACTCAGGGTTATGAGGCAAAAAACTAAATCTTCTGGCTTACTGAGATGCTATGACAATAAGGCTGTATAACCACCTAGCCAAATAAAAACAAATAGGCAATTCAGTTCTTACATCCTATGTGATTTGAAGTGCAATTCAGGAGTTTATCCAAAATAACATCCATTTATAAAGCTATATCCCATTTTACTCCCTTTTTTTTTTTTTTCTGATGTGTGTTTAGTCAGTGGCAAAAGGTAAAATGTATAATCTGTGCCTGAGTTTGAAGCTCACGCATTTGCATTGGGCAAAAGTGCGAGTTTTACGGATGCAACAGATTTGTCCTAGCACTTAGAGGGATCTTCACCCGCTCAGAATTGTATGAAAATACCCCTGGTTTGCTACAGGATTTGGGTCAAGGCTGCTTTCTCTCCATGTATTTTAAATCCTTGCATGTTTCCTAGAATGATCTCAGGTCCTTTGGAATAAGAAAATGTAGCAACAAGTTCAGTCCCCACAGACCTCCTTCATTATGTGGTTCTTCCCCCACACCTCGACCTGTGGAGTGCATTACCTAAGGCACCTCTAAGGGAAATGATCTTAAATTTACAGGCATGCATTGTGGTAGTGCAGCAGATCCGTAGGGTCACTGGAGTGACACTGTCCATGCACACAGACAGATTAAGGTAGAGAGACAAGTGTCTTCCTTGAAGTTACATGGTGGATAAATCTGCCTCATCCTTAAAACCAAGCCCTGGGAAATACTTTCAGTGAGGCCCCCTTACCTTAGCACAAGATCAGAAACTTGTGCATTACAGTGTGGGATATCACTAATACTCACTTATTTCAGAAGCGTTGCCTTTTATTTCCAGGACCTTCTGATGAAGTGACTTCAGCAGGTTATACCATTATTAGCAAAAAAACCACTGTGCCTTCCCTGTTGGAACCCTCATCTCACAACTCCCAGCAGGAGCAAGGCAGGTCACTGCGTCACTATTAACCACCAGCTTGACAGCTAATTGATTTTACACTCGTGTATCAGTGCTTGCAAACCATAATTTAGAAGCTAATTTGTTTCATACTTTTAATATCATAGGCAGTTTTGTATCCTGTCCTACAAAGCCTGAGCTAATCACAGTCCATCATTTTTACTGCTGTTGGCCCCAAAACAGGTCTTTTGTACATTCATACTCTGTGACACTCTTATCTCTTAACCCAAATGTGAGAAACAGCCCTGCAGCACCAGTTGTCTTGTGGATACATCAAGGGAGCGTTTTCAAAACCGAAGCCACTTTAGGGTAGTTTTAATGAGGCCGTGTTTGCTAAAGCATGACTGACAGAAATAATAAGTTAGCATTTGTGAGGGAACCCTCAGAAACTGAGCTACAACAGGCAAAAAGCCAGCAGAAATTGTTGTGCTGTTGAAAATAAGAGAGCTTTAGAGCTCCTAAAATAGCTCTCCTAGCTCAGCCTAATGCAATTAAAGTTACTGATGTACATAATATGAAAACTGGGAGCTCTTCCTGTTAATAACCACTGTGTAACCAAGGTAATACATTTCATTAATTTAATATACACTTTTGTATCCCCTGATAATCGACATATAATTAAAGGGATAGGCTTTGTATTCCAAAAATAAAATTTGTAAAGGGCAATTTTATAAAAACAAGGTATTTTACTTAATTGTTCCTCTATATCACCCTGGTTAACACTTTTTATTTTATTAAAGTATCAGTATTAAAATTCAGAACAAATTGATATAGGTACTGATCAATTTTATCAATAAGGAAGTATACTGTCTGGTGAAGATGAAAATAAAAGAATAAATTATTGTGGAATGTGTAGCTGGTGTGGTAAAAAATGCACACTGAAGTCGGAAAAGGTCCATATTTAATTCAATATTCTATATTGTGCTGATGTAAAAATACTAAAAAGATTCACATTCTTTTATTTTTCAGAGTATTGATTAGAAATTATGGTAAGATGATTGTTATTTTATATTTCTCAAAATCTTTGACCAGAAGCTAAAATTGTATAAAAGCCAAGAAATTAGATTTTTAGTTGACATGCAAAAAATATCTAAAGGAACAATGAAACTGAAGAAATTATGTTTGAAAATGTAGGAGTGTAGGTGATTGATTATTAAATTATTAAATTAAGGAACAATATTCCCTCAATTGAATATTCTGGGAAAAAAGGAAAAATCCTACATTTTTTATTCTAATTATTTAATAATTTAAACATATATATATCTATATGCAAATATACTTGTTTTACAGAGATACAAGTCTTGTGAAATTTTATGGATAGGACAAAGAAAAATTTGTAGCAGGATGAGAGATGAGTGTAAAAATAGGAAGATAAATGTGTAATTATAATGAAAATAAGGAGGCAAAAATGGACATTCAAGAAAGCTATATATTCATGAAATTAAATGAGTCAAATAGTTAATTATTAGAGATGGAATAGATATGCCAGGATTCAGAAACCATAGTAGTGTTGAACTCTATAGATTTGAAATCATGATTATGTAATAGATGATATTAAAATATAACTTGTTATATGTGATATTATATATCACATATATATTATATTATATTATATTATATTATATTATATTATATTATATTATATTATATTATATTACATTACATTACATTACATTACATTACATTACATTACATTACATTATATTATATTATATTATATTATATTATATTATATTATATTATATTATATTATATTATATTATATTATATTATATATGTGATATTATAAAGTGTGGTGAGATCTTTGTCATGAAGTAAAAATATTCCCTTGTAAAAATGAGTGTACCTGGAGGCTAAGTTCATTCTTATACCATCTTTGCCAATGAATAAAAGTATTTAATATACATTTTTAAAAATTTTCTTTCCCACAGCTGAATTGAGAGGTAAGAATGCAGTTCTTTCTTTATGGTTATTTGCTAGCAATGAGCCTTATCAACAGCTTCTGAATAGTGTGGTGGAAGTGTCAATGAGTAAAGACTTGGGTGCTAGTGGAAGTATTAATATATGTAATATATTTAAAGATAAACCAAAAGAGGATTTCCTTGGTATTCCCTGGAATACCAGTTGTTTAAGGGTCCAGAAGCAGGGACCTCCCTATGGCTGTTTTTGTTGCCTTCTGCTTTCAGTCAAGAGTCTTGTCAAAGGAACTTCCATAAGCCAAGACCAGGTTTTGCTACCCATCACCTCACCTAAGTGATTTGGGAGATAGTTTTCTCTCTTTCTGTTTTTAGGAAATTGGAAATTATACGGTGGAATAATTAAATATACTTAAGGAATAATTAAAAGCCTTTTAGTTATTTAATTCATATTAATTCAATGTTTCTTTCCAATTATTTTTTTGCCTTTGTATTTAAGACGATGAGGTTATCAAATTTCTTGTCTGTGCAGGAACCAAGATTACACTGGCAGTGAAGAATCTGGATGTTAAATTTCACATAGTCGGTGGTTGTCCTGTGTTATCTATCAAGATCTCTCTCTAAGACCTCCCTCTCCTTGAGGGAATCAACAGTTCTTCCTAATCTAGTGTTGCTAGCAAATTTGCATAGTGTGCACACAACTCCTTTATCCGGGTCATTGAGAAAATGTTGTGAAGGACTGGCTCTAAAATTGATCCCTGGGGAACACCAGTAGTGGCTGGCTGTCAGACTGATGCTGTCCCAATACAGCAACGCTTTTAGTCCATCCTTCCAGGCAGTGACCACCCACCATATTGTGCACATGTCTAGCTGGATTTTCTCCAGAAGGATACTGTGACAGACGGTATCCAAAGCTTTGCAAAAATTAAAGAAAACTTCTCACACCTACTGCCTTGTTGTATTTTGTTCAATCTCCTGACGCATCATGATTTTTCTAGTGCTTTAACCTCAACAAAATCAAGATTCAGTTCAAGTTCTTTGGACAACCTGTTAACTTTGCCAGTTAGTGTACAGAAGGGTAAAAAATTTATGAGGCAGGAGCTAGATCTGTATTCAGTCAGCTCATTAACTGATATCATTATCAAACTGATACAGGAATCATTAAAAATGTATTGGATGTAAATAGCTTTCAATCTATATTCAGTTGGCTGGATTTACACCAGTAGTGCTAATATATACTCTAAGCCATCTGTTCCCTTAATGAATAGTAGTAGCTATGTGCACAATTCTTACTTTCATGAACACAAAGTTGGCATAATAATTAAGGACATGTAAAGCATAGAAAAACAAAAGCAAAAAAATTAACATTTGAGGTACCTATGTATGAAGAAAAATCTGATGTCTCTTAGAGATATAGTTATCAGTGGGCAATTTCTCCTGGATCATAAACTGCCTGTTGCAATGCTACCTTGGCCCCAGGAGAAGACAACCTTACTGTACACTCCATCCCAAAGAAGACGAGTTTAAAGGACTATTTACTTCTAGCAGGTGCTTAAAAATCTGCCAATTATTACGGCTGTGGTGTGACATGGGCTATACAATGTTTTGGATAAGGCTGAAAAAGCGAGAATGCACCTTCCTGAACCAGGAATTCCTTGCCTAAGCCTCCTCAGTAGCAGGAGGAGGCACAAGCCTACTGACCATCCATCTTCTGACCCAGCTCTAGCTTTCCTTCTTCCCAGCACTACACAGCTGGGACCCACACTCACAAAAAGGCAAACTGCTCTTTGATATAAATCACTAGGAAGGACCAACTTTATTCCAGGTTCCTGTTCCTATATTTACCCCGGTATAAAGACATGAAGCCTCCTCATTATCCCCAAAGAATACATTATCTGTACAAAGAAAATGGAAACCAAACAAAACAGCTGAAAAAAAAAAATCTGAAAAAGCAAATCTAAGCCCAGAAAACCTCACACTTGGAGAAACAGAGACAGCAGGAAAAGCTCTGAGCAGTGAGAGTTTGGCTTACTTTTAAAATACAAGCTGCATGATATATTTTTTGTGAGTAGAAATGATTATTGTGTTATTTTGTTCAGCTGGCCTTCTTCTACTTCCGTATAAGGAACAGTTTAAACTTGTTCATGCATAGATTTCTTTGCAACTCCTGAATGTGTTATTCCTGTGAGACAAAATTAATTTCTTTCACTTAAATGAAAATAATTCACTTTTGCAAGATTCTTCTATAATAGTTGTTCTAAAGCCCACGTGCTGTTTGGTTGTCAGGTGGTGATTTTCCACACAGTGGTACTTACTGTGTAGCATGAAACAGGTGCAGTCTTAGGGGTGTAGAAACTGAGAGCATTGATATGCAAAACTATTCATTTTGTAGGGAAAAATACAAAGAACTGTACTTCATATATCTGAGTGAGGAATCAATAAAATGCTTGCAAACTCTGGCTGTGTCCATGGATGGAGATAAAGATGAGAAAAATTCTAAAAATTGAATTTGAGACATTTTGGCACAGTTGAAGCCTAGGTTTCCATTCTTCTACTCTCCAGAAAAAACTTTTCCTATGGTGCTGAGAAACATAAGTAAGCTGCAACTATGTTGTCACTAGATATATATTAAAGTGTCAGATTTATATTAAAGTATTAAAACAAACATTACTACTGCAAGTGTAGGAGTTGACTGCATGTTGAGATCTAGCTTTTAACTTTCAGTTTATCTGTGCACAGGAATTATATTCTGAATCAGACCCATGGGCCCTTGAAGTTGTCAGTGACAAATTGCAGAAGAATCCTGCAGGTATGAAGTGTGGAAAAATCCCCCTCACTTACCTTTTTGCTCTTCACCTTGAATAGTTAAAGCATGACATATTCTGAAAGAGGAAAATTATTAATTGCTTAGAAAATTTATATAGGGAACTTTTATTTTAATTTCTCAATTCTTCTATATGCTTCAATCATTTCCTGTGAGTTCCATTGCTTCCTTACCTGTTGATAATTACCAATGATTACTGAGAGGTGAATGTATGGAAAAGAGTTAGAAAACACAACAAATGGAACTGACAAAAATACCCAGAACTGTTCTGATTTTCTCAAGGAGAGAATTACAGATCAGGCATTATCCATTACATTTATTATCTCACAATAAAGAAGTAAATGCCAGTCTTGAGGAAGTATGAATTCTCATATTTTTAAGTAAGTCCACAATGATATTAGGTATTATACCTTGCAGATACCATATTTGTGGAGCAAGTGACCATCTGAGCAGCTGAGTTGCCACGCAGGAGTCACACACAAGTCAGAGCCTCTGTGACCCTACTTCAGAAGCAAGTATAGATACTGCTAGGAGAGCAAAGGTATCTCTCTTCTCATGAAAGCTTGTGACAAAGCAGGGGCAAGGCAACCCAGCCTGAAAGAGGGTGATGCTACTTAGCAAGAAGATCAAACAGAATGTCTTTGTAATAGGCAGATCTACTTGACACCTCTGAGAAATAAAGGTCTGAATCTAGTTCACTGCATCAGCTGCTTTCACTAAAATGATGGAAAACATATTACAAAAAGCAGTTAGCTTCAGAAGAAATCACCACAAAGTCTCACACATCTGGTTGCAAGTCCAAACATGCAAAATTCTGTTAGTTATAGCACTTTGCCCTGTTTGATTCAGCAACTCTCTCTCACTACCTAATTAGACTGGAAGTGTTGCAGAACCTTCTTTTGCCACATCATCTCCCTAACCTGAGCAGTGCTATTGGCCTCCTGATTACCACCAGTTCCTTTTCTAGTACATTTCAGTCAGGAAAATGTTCCCTATTGTGCATGTTGAGTGGTCCCCAGGGAAGGCACTGGTTCTCTGGTCTTTCAGGATGGCTCCCCTAACCCCAGGGTATGTTGTAAGCATAAGGTAAGAATTTATCTCTGTGACTCAGCTACAGTCTTTATAGGAACTAAATAGACAAAAAAGAGTCTGGTCAGTCACCTGAGATGTGCATATGACTTCAACCCATTTCTGAATATATTCTCTACTTTCTTTACAGAGACAGGTGCAAACAGACACAGGGATCAATGACTTGCATAATTGGAACATATTGGAGGCAACTCGCTTTTCTCATGGAAAAGGACAAAGCAATTTTCAATGCTCTTCCATAGAAGGCAAAGTCTGGGATAGGACAGAGAATTGTCATGGAATAGCTGGTTTGTACAAACTTCCTGATCTGTAAGGCAATAACAAACAGCTCTTATGATGTTTCGCTGCATGCTCTTTAACGTCCACTGTAGTGTTCATCCAGCACTGACTTGTATACTCTGGGAAGGACCCAAGATCTAGGAAAAGTGTAGGCAATGTACAGCCCAAGGCTGGAACAAATGGTGAACTAAAAGACTGGAGTCTTGGCAAGAGGAAAGAGTGGTGAGGAGGCGTTTTGTGGGAGTCTGGGTTTGGTATGGAAGATTCATCAGTAATGTGTCCTGGTTTCAGGGCTTGCTAGTGAGAAGTGTGATGTATGGCAAAAGGATAAGAAAAGTCAGGAAATGGGGAAATGAGGTGTCAGAAGGAGGACTGGTGCACAACTTAGGCCTCCATTTTGACTAAGCAGAATGAGCAGGAGAACCTGGGAGAGTTACAGGGTTACATGTAGAGATGAATGACGTGGGCTCTTGAGTGTCAGGATAGCACAGATTGTCTTGTCTTGATTTGCTCAGTTTTGCTTCTAAAGATGAGGTTTCCTATAATTCATGCCTGGCTCATTAGCCTGTCTTTCTTCTCAGAACTCAGACCTGGCAATTTCAATTCTGCAAAAATACCTTAGAGTCACTCTTAGACATTTAGCTGAAATCAGCAGGTCAATGTGCAGCAGCAGCCAAAATATCATCATGATGCTGGATATTGTCAGGTCAAGTATTCAGAACAAAACAGAAGACACAATTTTGACACTACAAAAAAAGATTGATTTGCATCTCTGGCCACTAAATCTCAAAAGGAATATGGTGGAGTTCAAAAAAGGCATAGGGAGAGGCAGCTAAAATGGTCAAGAGAATGAAGCAGATGTCCTGGGAAGGGGAACTTAAAGAAAGATGAAAGAAATCTGTATGGGGATATGAAGAAAGTTTACAGAATCACAAAAGCAATGGACAATCGAATTAACTGTTGCTTCAGTTCTCACTGCATGAGTCAGGGAACACTCAATAAAACTAAAAAGGGGTCATTTTAGGAAAGTGGGTAGAAAAGCTTTACACAGTGGATAGAAAAGCTTTGGAATTTGTTGCTACAGGAGGTTGTAAGGCAGATAGTAATGGCAGGGCCAAGGAGCATTTAGACAGATTTATGGACAGCAGCTTGCAACATGGATGCTAAAAGAACTAAGGATGCAAGCTCTAATTTCCCCAATACAATTTCAGATGCTGGGGAAATATGACAGGAACAGAGAACAAAATGTGGCCAAGCTCATGTGCTCTAAGTCTTTAAACACTATGTCTTACTGCTGTTGAATGATTATTATACAAGATGAGCCATTATGTTACTTAATAGCACATTTATTCTGTTCTTATGTCCTTGTTTCTTTTTTTTTTTTTTTTTTTTTATACTGGGAGTGTTTTTTTTTTATCCTGTGTATTATATGGAGACCCTATGACCACAAGCTGTCAGTGAGGGCTCCAGTAGGGCATAAACTACCTCACAGAAAACAAACATTATGCTTGGATCATACACTAAACATACCAGACTATGACTCCCAAAGTACAATAAATATAATTTCATTTAGCTGCAACAAAAGTGCACATTGAGTATATATGCACATATAGGCTGTTTGCAGGTATCTGTGTGCCTGTGTTTGAAATTCATTCTGTCTGTCTGTCAGCATATTCTCTTGCTATAAGTCATGGGAAGGTGGAAGTATTCTCTCACACCAGCCTGCTTTACAAACTAAGTGAACCCACTAACCTTGTGCCATGAGGTGATGGACAGCTTGGTGGAGGGTGGGAGAGCAGTGGGTGCCATTCAGCTTCACTTTAGCGGGATTTCTGACAGTCTCCATAGCATCCTTATAGAGAAGCTGACGAGGTATGATTTTGGTGAGTGGACAGTAAGGTGGGTTGAAAACAGACTGAGCAGCCAGGCTCAGAGGACTGTGATTATTGGTGCAAAGTCTAGCTGGGGACATGTCAGTACTGGTACCTTGGACTAGTAACTGAGCAGGTGGAAAACCTGGAAAACCTGGTTATTATGTTGTCCGTGGGAAGGAACTCCAAAGTTAGATGATGTTCAGATGCTTTTTTCCCTTAGACTGTTTCCTTTCCAGGTAGTGTTTGTAGTAAGCTGTCTTCAGACACAGGAAAAAAACAGGGAGAGGAGTGGATGACAGAAACATGAAGGTCAAATGACACTAGTTCCAGAATTATAGCAGTACTCTAATTCAATATGAAAAAAAAATTATGATGCCCTGGCAGATGGATTGTTCCAGTCACATCCTATTACCAGGAAATCAATTGCATAATCAAAGACCCTATTAATTTTTTCTGGCATTTCATCATAGCTATCCATTGGACTGATATTCAGAAATTAATACACAGACACATTTGCATATTACTAGTATACAAACTATTCTAGAAGCAAGTTCTCTAAGTGCATTGTTCTTAAAAATATGTATTTTTATATACTCTGATATCTTTGATTTTCAGAGGGCCCTCATTCATGCAAAAATTACTTAGAGTAAGCTAAAGTTAATTCTGTCCTCAGCTGTCTACCTGATACCTCTCCTGGAGGTCAATGCTCACATATCAAAAAGACACTTCCTGAATATGCAGTTCTGGATTGCCATTGTTTTCAGACTGGAATATTAAATTAAAAAGGTATTTAAGTTTCTTTTTTACTTTGTGGAAGTTCTAATTTGGTGTCTGCTATGCAGGTGTCTTTCGTTGGAGGGGGGAAGGATGGTGGGCAGCTGCAGAAAGGAGGCTCTAGGTTCCCAAGGTACACCAACCCTGCTTGTAAATCAGAGACTGAAGTCAAAGCTGAATGAAAGCTAGCAGAAGAACAAAATGAACAGATGTAAAAGAAAAAATGTTAAACTCTACTCTGAATAAATAAGTGTCTTTTTAGTTTGGCTGCAGTACAAGAAGCATGCTTTAGAGAGGCAGTTCCCAACTGGAAATTCAGTTCTGAGGAGAAAGGATGAGCAGAGAGAAAAGAAATGGTCTGGGAAACTCTGTCATATTACTGTTAAATGGAGATCAGCTTGGAAGAATTTTTTGATTCCTTGTGTACCCAGGCAAAGATTATTGTTTTCAATCACTGAATAATGGATTCTGTTTTCCAACATAGTTTTGAGAAGGTTTATGATTTGATGCATGCTTGTATGATTTAAACCCTGGACTCTGTCAGGCTATGATAAAAGCTGCCATCACCTCACCAGGAATTTCCTGTAATGTATAAACATTTGACTTCACGCTAACCTTCCCTCCTGCCTCTCCCACATCCTTACATGCATATCAATGTCTGCTGAAAAGGGCACTGCTGTGTACCAAGTCCTGGTCAACAGACTAAAATGACCAAGGCCTAAGGATTACTGCAGCACTGCTAATCAATAGATATTGAGTGCAATCCCCTGCTCTAAATTCAACAGGGTTAATAAGTGTCTACAGAAAACAATGCTCTGAAATACAATCTCATTCAGTGAGGGAGGGGAGGTAGAAATGTTTGCTTCAGCAGCTGCAGATAAAACCTGTGGGAGGCAAAGCTTTAGCTTTTACCCAAATTTGGCCTGAAGCATTCTTGATTTGCTAAGTGTGCTGTGCATTAGAGACAGCTTTGCTGCTGACAAGAGAAATACCACATATGATGACAGGTTTCTGAGCTCCCGAAAGTCTTCGTTTGATGTTTTACTCAGAGATGGCATGTGAAGCTCCTTATGGTCCCATCTATTAGACCTTTGGTTTTGCTTTTTATGCTTCTATGCAAGACTAAGCACGTGCAGGATGGAGGAAAGGAATTCAATTTAATAGCTGGCCAAACGCCCTTTTCTCTTTTGAATAGGCAGCGATGCTATCTAGACATGAAAGGTGACACTTAAACAGAGCAGCAATACTACTTGTAAAAGGTCTGAAATTCTTATAACTTTGCTTGATGGCAAAAAGCGAAGCCTTTCCCATCCCCCTGTTTTACATGATTTATGGAGTGAACTCTTAGTGCAGTTTAAGATCCTGAGTGAAAAACCCAGTGCTGAGAGACAGGGTGCCAAACTCTCTGACTAAGCTGGCGTAGTCAGCCAAGCTCAGTATCTGCTGGCTGATGATGAATGGTGACGTCTCAGTGCTTGCTCAACATCTGTCTGCCTACTTCACTTCTAATTGCAGATAACTGGGAAGGGGAGAAGCTAGATTTCACAGAAGCAGTATAATGTGACTTATGCATGAGTGTGAAGAATTAGGTAGGCATGTCTATGCTGTGTTTTCAAGCACACCTTCAACAGATGTCCAACTCTCTACACATTGGCATGCATGGTTCAGGATTATTGGCTGTCTGAGCCTCTTTGTAGTAATACAGGAAAGGATGCTTGTCACCATGGCTTTACTGAATTCCTCAGTGGGAGGGGTCAGCAGAAATGCTGCTTCTTATCAGCCAGAAGAGCGGCACTTGTTAATGGATTATGGAAGATGAAGATGGGTGTACCCTGACGTGTTCTTCACAGGTACTGCTCTTTCTCAGGTTGAGACAAATATATCATGCTATATGCTGGCATATATAACTGTCTTAAAACACTTTAAAGCACAGAAATGACAATTATTTCTTTTTCTTTAGAGCTGTCTGTTATTTTCCTTTTCTTTCATTATGTCTGCTTTTTATAATTTCCTAGGGATTCAGCAAATGCTACTTTTAAATGACAACTTCTGTCATTCCCCTGTGTTGACCTAAAGCTAGAGAACACACGTTGTATTCCTTATTTCTGCTGTGTTGCACTTTTTCCATCAGAATAGAAACATTAAACTGTCTCCATATACAGGCAAGGAAAATGTGTAGTTGGAAATAGAGTTTGCTAAAACAAGACCCTCTATTATCTGCTAGGAAACAGGGACTTCAAGAGGTCATTTAGTACCTTCCCATTTGTCTCATGCTTTTCATCTCATCCTTTTCTTTTATCCTTTTACGCCTTCTTTTTTTACCTCTTCTTTATTTTCTTTGTCTGATCCTCTCTTGTGTCATATTTAAGCTTTGGGCAGTACATATCAAAGCAGGCCCACAAAAAACCCTGACTCACAGACGTAGCCTCTACGATTGTAAAGGTACCAGGCAACTGTGACTCTAGATTGGAAATAAATGGGGAAATAGGCTTCATCTCTGCTTTATTTCCAATGCATAATTCTCACAGTGGAGTTACAATAAAACAGTGATGACAGATTTATAATAGTGGGTTTAAGGTTTTTGGTTTGCCAGTATAAGTCTGAGTCTCTAAGAACCCAGTTTGGTACTACGGGGAATTGGGGCCTTTGTATCCCAAGACAAATGACTTCCAAATTGGAACACAGCTATGGACTCAGGCTCTATTGTGAGGGTTAATTTTGTTTCACTCAGAAATAATTATTGCTGGCTTATCTAAAGTAGCAGAAGCTTGGAACAGGAGAGTACTTCACTCCTCCTGGCACAAAGACACTTGTGATAATGTAAGTTATATAAAAGGTGCCAAGCTAAGGGAAGGGGTGGGGGGCGGTTTGGAATAAAACCGTCAACAAAAGAGTGACTTTAGCCATCTTCCCACTGTTCAGATTATTGTTCCTAATTTTTTACATTTCTATTGACTTTTCATTCTAACCAGTAGTTTGCAGGAAATCTTGCCTTGCAGTTTTCCACCAGGAAGAAACCAGTGACCTAAAAATGTGGTATATTTGAAAGAACAATTATTAAAATTGCATGAAATGAGTTAGTCCTTGAACAGCAGAAATGGCCTGAAGCAAAGAATTCTTCTTTAGGGAGCTCAGCCCTAAAGCTATCACCCAGTTCTCAGTCAGCATTGATGTAGATTCTTCCCATTTGCCCTAACAATTCCCTGCTAAAAATTGCATAAAACCACCACATACCTGAAGAACATGGCAATATTTATGGAAGTAGTAAGTGCTGAAGAGTTGGCATACACTCCTTTGTGTGTACACTCTGCCCTGTGCCAGCTCCTGCGCTGTGGTGGGCGCCTCTCCATCCCACCGGCACTCAGGACTTCTGGCACTGGCTGATTAACAACAGGCACATCTCGAGCTGGGGCAAGGACTGAATTGATGCAGGATTAAAAAGGTGACATTGTAAAACAGGATTAAAGATTTAGGATGAGTAAACATTGTTTCTGGGAGAGAAATGGCCCAAAGCCATTTCCTGATCTGGGTATCAGGAAGAGAGGGAAGAGTGGAAATAAGGGACAGACTGTCAGCAATCAGTTTAGTTCTAAGCATCTTCTTGAGGAAACAAATGGTTATCAACACACAGGTAGTGAAGATCAATATCATTCAGATACTATATTGAATGGTTTAGTGTATCAACCAGGATCTGAAGGATAATATTATTCTCTTATTATTGTCTATTATTGTCTGGCCAGGTTTACCTAAACTAGCCACTATCAGTCTACTACTCCTTGTAAAACACTCACCACCAATCAATCAATCACTTGGAGGGAAAAAACAAAGCCAGCACAAGCCACCTACATCTCTGGAGGTTTGGACTTATCTTTTCAGTCTAGGCAGACTGGAAGCTATTGTGTGAGTATTCACATTTCCATTTCACATTAAGACCCTGGCTTAGGGTGATTACCCCCATGATTTGCTTCTTCTTTGTTTTACCCCTTTGCTACCTTTCTGATACCTGTATTTGCAAATATAATTTGAGAGTTTAACCAGGTGGTGGCAGTGATGAACTGATGTTACCTATTTCTACAAATCCTGTTGATGTAACAACAATAATAAAGAATGTAGGCAAACAGGTTAGTCCTTCAGGGCTCAATTTTTAAAGTTGTGCATAGGGATTTAGTATGATATTAACTGGAACTTCTTGGTCAAATCCCTCCACAGTACTCTGACATTTTATCCTGGACTGGTGAGGGTTCAGCTCTAGTACTGAACTTTGCATAAATTTTACATAGGTTATACCAAAGAAGATTGGAATATACTTTGAATATGTTACGGGTTATAGCAGTCACAGTGAAGGCTGTCCTTGTGCATTCCTCAGTGACTTCCCTCAAGGCGTGAAAAGAGTTTCAAAAGAAAGATAATTCATCAAATGTGTAAATGAATAATTTAATGTATGTTCTGAGTGTGTTGTAATTACATGTAGAATATTTTGTCATTATTTTGATTCCAAAATTAATTTTTCTGATGAGTTGGAGAATAATAACTCCATTTAAATAGATACCTGCAATACCTTGTCTTACAACTAAAGTACAAAATGTGTAGTGAAAAAGATGGAGTTTTTCTAGACTTCCACATAATATATTAGAGTCTCTTGGATTCAAAGTGAATTTAAAATTTTGGGTTTATTTCTAATAATCAATAGTTTTATTTCATTAAACACTGAAGTTCTGACTTTACAAGATGCTCATCATTCTTCACACATTATGTTGCTCTCCCAATTTGACAAATCTTTCATAGAGTTGTGTTCAGAGAATGAGAAACATCCACTTGCATGAAACCATTAATATTTGTTTGCAGAGACAGATATGAGATGTCCAGTCAGACGGAATCAGCACACAGCCCCCAGTAGGGCAGCTTGTGGGGCTGCTGCCAGCTACAGTTCCAGTTGTTAATGATCCAGGGCAGCATCCCATATCCCTCTGAAGGTCTGTCACTGTGAAGAACTCTCACTCACACATTATTTTCATATTGTCTGATATGAAGGATGTGAATAATATTTTTAGTCTTCATCCAGGAGGGCTAACTTGCAAAGTGTTCTTGTTGCTGCTGTCCTCAATGCAGCCTACTCATCTTCCCCAGCCAATGCCTCTGCCATGCTCTAGCATGAAAGACTGGTTGCATTCACTTGGAGCTGCATTCCTGTGGGAGTGGCTGTCCTGTGTTGGTGACAAACAGAAAGACATTTCCTTCACAGCTTAGAAGAAGGATGTGCAGGAATTTCTAGAAAACCACAGTCTTTAGGCAGCCCTTGACAGCTAGAAAGTGAAATGTTAAGAAATCTCCCTCTGGAAAAAGTCAATTATTGGCAGCCATATTTTTTAGTCTATTTTTTTTTTCTTTCACTGAAATAAAGGAAAGAATAGGAAAAAATAAAAAAGTCCTGGGTAAACAGCAACAAACTGTACAAAGCTCTGAATCTGGACACTGTTGTGCAACATAGCTTTGCAGCTTTTCTTTTCATCCATCCCAGGCACACTAAAATCTGGAGGGGTTTTTTTGGTTTTTTTGGGGTTTTTTTTGGTTTTTTTTTTTTTTTGTTTTTTGGGGTGGGGGGTTGGGGGGTTTTGTTTGTTTGTTTGTTTTGTTTTGTTTTGTGGTTTTGTTTGTTTGTTTTTTTCTCCTTTTGCTTCTTTTTTTCTTCCCATTGCCAGCAGGGCAGAACACTGACAGAAACAATGTGCAGGATGACTTAAAAGATGAAATGCTTGTCTTCCTTGCCACCCTCTCATTTTTATAGCAGTTAACTAACTTGTACTATAACCACTATAATCAGAGGGTAGTTACACAGTTCTGCTGATACAGAATATTGCTGGATTTGGAGCCAAGAATTGATTTTTAAATCCCCAGAGACTTCAATTATAAGATAGAAACTCTGCTGACACCAAGACTAGCACTTTTTCTGTGGGTGGAAATGACAGAAATGAAGGCTTAGGTCTGTGAGTGTGCTAAGAGTGGAGAGGCAAGATGCTCATCCAGCAGAGCTAGAAAAGATTCTTGTTTTCTTTATCAGCTCATCTTAAAATACATAAAAATGGTGCAAGGAGATTCTGTATGATTTTTACACCATCTGCCTTTTATTGTGTCCAACCCTACTCTATGGTTTCAGAATCTGTGCTCCATTTCACTGAGCACCCCTCTTACACAGAAAAACCCTGTCATCTACACAGCAGGAGCAAAACCACTACAGATCTGTAGTCTTAAAACAGGCAAGTTTTTCAGAGAAAGGTAGTTTCTGGAAAAGCAAACAAGCCTTTGGGCACAGGGTCTCAAAAACACCAGTTAGACTGAAGTATTAATGACTTTTTTTCTAAATACTACTTGCTGGCCCCCACATGAACTGCACCCCCAAAAAATTAATTCAAGGCAGGGCCACACCCTGCCCTCTGTGAGACATAAGAACAGGTCTCCCAAAGCTGCCAAGAGGAGTTCTGTGGCTTCTACTGCTGGAGGGGGAAATTTGATCCCTGACCCTTTCAAGAGATTTGGTGAAAATACACAAAAGGCTGACTGGATCCACCTGTCTGGTTAGCACTTTACCCATTTTTCCACAGTGATATTAACTGAAACTAATTTACTTGAACAACCTTTCACACAAACACGGCTGTGAATAATTTCACAAAGAGCAGATCATTGCATCCCTATGCCTTGGTCAGGTTGATGTGTGTCATTCAGATGAAAACCCAAGGCAGATATGGCAGGGTGTGTTTGTATATTTGCCTACTTAATGCCTTTTAAGCTGTCTTGTGCTAGTTATCAGGTCCAAATATCTGAATAAATGTAAAGAAAACATGAGAGCAAGTCAAAAGTGCAAAATTATTAATCAAGTTGAGCAAACAAATAAATCTTCATCTGGTGGTTACCCACAGACACATTTCTAGGATTTGTGCAAATGAAGCCAAGGAGTTATACAAGCTCTGCTTCTTATCAACCCAGTTTATCTCTGTTTCTTGCTTACTCTTCATTAGCTCTCAGCAAAAGATGAAATTGGATTGTAAAGGATGCACTAGGCTCATTGTCTGCTTTGCTTCTAATTGCTGACACCGTTCATTAATCAAAGGACACCACTGGGGAGGGAACAGGTTTAGGTCTACCTAGCTGACTATGCTGATATCAACCAGTTTTCTGAAAGTGCCAGTCAAAGGCTCTTGTGTTAATCTGCTGTGAGCTGCTGTGACAATCAGAGCGCACAATGACAGCTGGGGAGTCAGTGGTGCCGCATCCCGCGCCCTCGCCCCCCCTGGGGAGCCGGGACACATGGCCAGGGGCTGGGACACATAGCCAGGGGCTGGGACACATAGCCAGGAGCTGGGACACATGGCCAGGGGCTGGGACACATAGCCAGGGGCTGGGACACATGGCCAGGGGCTGGGACACATGGCCAGGGACTGGGACACATGGCCAGGAGCTGGGACACATAGCCAGGAGCTGGGACACATGGCCAGTGGAGCCTGGGAACGCCTCAGCCTGAACACTCCCACACCCTGCCAGGTTATGGATTTCAATCGATACATTGCCTTGGTGGCACAGGGGGAAGTGGCACAAATAAAAAAAAAAAAAGAGAAGATAAAAAGAAAACACGGCAATTAAGAGTCAAAAGAGCAAGAAATAATTTATGCTATGACTTAATATGCATAATGAACAAAATTTTTATGCATCATCTTTAGAAAAAAGGAAAAAATGTATATTTAAAATATGCATTATTTTTTAAGCTCAGTCATGTCATATCCCTCACAGTGTATTTCGGGAATCTCCTAAAAAGAGTACAATTTCTTAAGTGTGCTCAAAATTTTAGAAACATTAGTGTTTGGTGTCTTTGCACATAATACCAATTCCTGTTAATGGAGGGTGTGGAGCATTTGCAGTGCCATGAGACTCAAAGTGTGGCTAACCTACACCTTTGCATGCTGGCACGAGGGATGGCCAAGGTTAGCACAGACTGCTAATGAAAGACCTGTTCCACAAGTTCTTCTTTGGGTCATGCATTGGTCTTCCAGCACATCCCTAGTGCTACAGGAGTGGGGTTCACTACCAAAGGAATAATGAGGACAAGTTACAAAATTTTTCTATTATATGAATTTGACCCAGGATTAGAAATCAGAATTTTACTAGCCAGAAATTTACTACAGGCTTTATGACATTACAGCCTGCATCTTACACTAGGGATGATGCTCAAACCAAACATCTCCAGGCTATTGACAATCTCCAACAGAACAAAAACATTTTTAACAAGTCATATGAACATTCCTCCTCTAAAAGCCTGGCAAATGTAATGTATCTGAGCATTAGCCAGTGAATTGTGGGGGATTTCTGCAGCCAGGGCTGCCTGGGCTGCCATCTTAGAGATACACTCACCTGTGAATAGTAATGAATAGTTGGAAAGGATAATTTATTAATATTTATTTCCTTTAAAACACATTGATCCATATACAGCCCCTTTTGGGAAGAATAGGAGCAATATAAAATATAGGATACAATATAAATACCGGCTGCTGTATTTTTCTTTAGGTACTCTACCAGCTTGTTATTCTAGTGGGGAGAAAAACATTTCTATATTTAATCAAACATATATTTCTGAAATATAGAGAATAAATACTTGAAATTACCTCATTTTATGTTATAAAAGCTGAGTTCCATTATATGATCCATGATGGCAAGCAATATTTTTTTCTCTGTGAATACCTTTGTAAGACAGGATGGAAGAAATAAGTGCTTTCCTCATTCCTTTGCAATACAGCCTGGTATTCCAGAAAAGTCTGGAGGAAAGGGATTCAACCTGCATGTCATAAATGAACTGCAAATTAGAGCTTTTCAGCATCTAACATTGAGATGCTTACAGGGACAGTCTGTATGCTCTTGTACCTCCCTGCTTTTGTTGTAAGTTATGTTTAACCCGGAAGAAGAAAATTTAATTTTCTATCAGTTTAACTCACTTTATATGACAGCTAAATCACTCCTTCGTCTGCCACTTTTTTCTGGCAGGAAAAGATCTGAAGGTTACTGCTGTTAGAAGGGACTGGTGTCACTAGCAATCCATGTAAAAATGATATAGACTTCATCTCTTCTCCAGCCTTTACTATTGGTATTAACCTGATAACTGAGGCAGAGCCTGCTTTCTAAAGATCCTTCTGATTTGCAATGACATTACTTTTCTGCCTTGAAGAACTGCCTGAAATAAAGAAAAAGAGAACTTAGAAAAGAAAGTTACGGTTTTATTTTTAGTTCATAATTTACAGGGCTAAAGTCAGATTTGGTATGTCAAAAGGTTCCCATCTTAAACAGAGCATCTTAAATTCTATTTACCGAGCTTCTCACATTCCTTTGAGATCTAGACTACTTTTTAAATAGCAATGTTCCTGTGGAACACTTGGGAACACTGGCTTTTCAAAGGGCAGCTGGAGGTCACTCATTAGGTAGGAGGGTGAGTCCTGGCCTGGAAAACTGGGTTGGCAAGTGATACTTGTCATTAGCAAACATATCTGCTACTACAGCAGTGGGCTACCAGGGGTATCTTTTACAGTATCAGTCTTGCAATTTAGAGCAATGCCATTTTGCTGGACTGGATTATCATCCTCTTTGGAAACTTGTTCCCTTGTACCCATTTATCTGTCCCAAGAAGTCATTTGCTGCTCTTGCAAGTGACTTTTCCACAAGATGTAACTTGCCTTATTCTGATGGGTGTTTCCTTTGCTTTCCCTCTTCCATCAAGAGCTTTTAGGAAGCTGGAAACCTGGTCTGACAAGGTCAGATCTATTAGACTGCCTGATGCCCTCCTGAATATCTTCCCATGTAACTTGTTGCCCGTTCCCTGGAGAAGAGGGCACCCCACTGGGTCCCTGTGCATGCTGGCGTTGGGTTTCTATGGGACACCCCAGGAGGCCCCGAGGCGCAGCGGAGCAGCAGAGGGGAGGCAGCTCCGAGAGAGGGAGTCTGGCTGCAGCTCCTGCATGGCCCCGCAGCCCTGGTGGGTCATGTACTCCCCCAGGAGGGAGCAGGCAGCTCCTGGCCCATTTGCACAAAGCTGGAAGACTTCAAACTCTCGTCCTGTCACTGGAGTCAGGTCTGTATAATTTCTTTCTTACTTCTGCCTGCCAGCCTATCTCTGGCTGTCTTGGTGGTGCCTGTTGCCTTGTTACTGCTGTTGGCACTGGTGTTTTATTTCTTATCAGTGCTGGGAGCTGCCTGTTTTCTTTCTGGATTTATACAGATCTAAATCCTACATTTATCTTTCTTTTATCAGCAGCAAAACTTGTGGATACTTCTGCCATCAACCTATACTGAGTTTGGCTCCATATTCACTTGTTCTCCATATTTAACTCATGTTTAACTTACATGGATAAGTTAAGAAACAACATTGGGATATTTGACTTTTGAAGTTCTCACAATAGAACTAAGGTTCCTTTTAGTTTAATTTTCCTTTGCTTTTGACTTTGAGCAGGAAAAGAAAATATTATTAGTAGGATATTTAAGAAAAATTTCAATTTTTTAAAAGTATTATGATAAAAATGACATAATAAGACATCAATAACTCATTCTATAATTTTATTTTAACTAGATAAAACATAGAAGAAAAATATCAGAAGAATTACTATATAAATGTACAAACTCTGGTTTAGGAAAAATGTATTTTAAAAGTAATATATATAGTTTTAATGTTTTTCAATTTCAGTAAAAATTCTTTTCATTGATACTCTGCTTTGAATCTTTGACATATACAGAGAGCTTGGAAGAAGTCTCTCAGTATCAGGGGAGGCTTTTTCTGCTAAACAGTTTGCAGGAGAAGAATCCCTCCTTGGCAGCTGCCCGAAGACAGATTGGATGTTGAAGGAAACTTACATAAAGGAAAAGAAAGCACTGGCACAGTGGCTGACAAATCTACTGCTGCTTCCTAGAAAATGCTGAGCTGAGGGAAAAGCCACCATGAGATCTGCAGTCGTCAGGAAGGAAAGACAAGTCCCAAATGCATAAGACCATATTCTTTCACCATCTCTACCTATGGGCTCCAGAATGCCTCAATGACAGCTGATAATAGTGACTCATCTTTTGCTCATTTCACTTCACTTTTCATAAAGATTTGCCAAGTCTCTCAACTTCTTATAGAAAATAAATCTCTCTCCTGTTTCTGCAGTCTCTGCCACATGACAATGTTCATGTAGTTTTCTGCCACAGGTGTGACTCCTGTAAGAAAACAGTGACTCACATCCTGGCTTTGGTGTCAGTGCTTTGGTGTCATCCATGTGACATCATCATGATGGTACATATTTTCTGGAACCTGGTCTGAATCAGCTATGTTTTAAAGAGAGTGCATTGACCAAAGCCAACTCCTTTTCTCCTGAGATGTGGCTCACCTGCAGAGCAGATCCTGATTGAAGCCACCATCTATCAGGTGGCAAACAGAGAAATCTCTCTCTGCTGACAGATTCTGCATAAGGAGATATCCAAAGATGCATTCTCTGTTCTCTTCTTCTGTTAACTGTTGGACAAGCATCTCAGAAACATCCCATCTTCCACAGTGAGTCAAAAAGGCAAGTTTGATGTGACATCTCTTGGGGATATGTATCTTCTTGTCCTGCAAGAACAGTAGGAGAATTATCTTTTAAACTCGTGACTTGTAAATGGAACATCGTGTTCCATTTGCTTACAACTATTTATTGACTAAAGAATTCTTATTTATCATAGATAATTCTAATATGAATTCCAGTTTTAATCTTTTAGACATCTTTTATACTTTCTTTTAAAAAATTATCTGTTCCGTTTTAGTTAATATGATTATTGGAGTATCTTTTATATAGCCTAATTTAGTTTTTCTTTAATGTATCTAGAAAAGTATTTGGAGTTTCAGCCTCCCTTAGGAGATCGAAGATTAACTGATTAACAGATAATGTCAGTAATGGAATTTAAAGTCCAGCCAGAGGCAACCCAGACAGGAAAATTTTGATGTTTTTATTTTGCTTCACATTTTTTTAATCTTTGATTTTGTTTTTATTCTTTCTTCTTAAGAAGGTTATCAATGAAGTGGCAACTGTTAAGAAGAAACTGTTCAAAGCACCATTGATGTTCTTAAAGAAACACAACATTTGCAATAGATTCTGTGTATAAGAGCGCAAGTGTCTGGAGTTCATCAGTATATGGGTGTTCACTGTTACTGCCAAGATTAGCACACACACACACATGCACACATACAGGCTATGTCTGCTCTTGTCAGGATATGTCTATTCAAAGAGGCAGGATATGTTAACTCCAGGAAAATTTCATGAGGAGGTGTCAAAACAACTTCGATATTGATTTACCTCTTGTTGACTTAGAGCAGAGACAGCATGAACTCATAGTGCTCTGCACCTAGGCAGGTAGATGTGTTTATAGACAGCCTGGTCATCAGCAGGGAATGAAGGTAACTCTCATCATCAGACATATGAATCCTTTTATGAGTTTCAATACATTGTTAATAATCTGGACTGTAAAAAATCAATAGAGAGACATAATTATAAGAGCAGTCAATAAATAGTAATTTTATCCTATAATATCCATTATATTTGAGGTAGAAATATGTGGATTTCTAAATTATTTAATATGGCCCAACACACTTGAATAGAGCTCAGTTTCATGGCTAACTTTATTAAAGCTCAGTACTGAACTAAAGCACTAACCTGAATGGATAGAGGAGCTTCAACTTAATAGTCTCAAATATCTACTATTTTACACCCATGCTCAGTTTAAGATGCTGCTTGTCTTGACAAGGGTGAGTGATGGCAACAAATCAGTCCCTTACACAGTGCCTCTATTCTACACAACAAAGAAACAAAATATGCCTTAAAGCTGAAGCATTACAAGTGACCACATACCATCTGTCAGAGAGAGGCAGAGATGTGGAAGGACCCACCTGAAATAGGAAGTCCTTATTATGTTAATTTTTCCATTTAAAAACCTAGCTTTGTTGGAAATGCAGGCATGTCACACAATGTGCTGCAACACAGACACTGGTTGGGGGTGACAGTTTACCAATCAATTCTGTACAGTCAGCAAAATGCATTGCTGTGGGTATTAGCTGATGCTAGAGCTTGGCAATTGTCTGTGTTGATGGGTTATAAACCAGACTCTGGGTCCAGGCTTGTGTCGTTTTTACCAACCCAGCACTGCAAAGCCAGAGGGCAGCTGCCTTCAATGCACCACTGCTGCAGCCTCTGGGCACAGGGGCTGGACTGTATTTTTCATTTCTCGTGGGCAGACAGAAGCCATCAGGAGTAGGAAAATTGTGTGATGATTTTGAAATGCACGTCTGCCTTCCTGGAGGATTGATTTAGCCAGTGACGTGTAAAGAAGTCCTCAAAACGAAGAGAAGATTTACACTAATAGTCAATTTTTGATCAGGTGAACAAACATCAAAAAAGAACAAGAGAAAGTCATGGCATTTCTTCATCAAAGTTTTTTTGTTTTTTTTTAATTTTTGACAAATTAATGAAACTAATAGGGGACAACTGGGAGAAGATATGCTATTGACTTTCATAAAAAAGGACACCTACCCTTAAGGCAGAGCACAAAGTCATATCTGATATCCAAATGCTAGTTCTGAATTATCAACATTTTTTAAAGGACTGAAAATATCAAAAATTCCATAGTTAAAACAAACAGTATTGTTTAAGTCTTCAAAGTGTCTTAGGAGATTGATTCAGCTAAAGGTCATAAGAATTGCACAGCTAAAATTTTAGACCTGACTTTTCAAAGTCAGGTCAAGGGAGACCTATGATTGGGTCAACGAAGAACAGTGCAGATAAAAGGAACATTTACACTAAGCTGTTCCTTTTAAATGCCACTATAAACTGGTTTTTATAACACCCCCACCTCCTGTCTTCTTGTTTCACTCCCTTGTACACTCCTCCCTCTCAAATAGTAAACATCTTGAAAGTCCTGGCAAGAAAACTTCAGACAGATAGACTATCCATTAAAATAAAGTGGAATGCCTTGATTTTCCCGTGGAGGGGAGGAGGAATGGAGATCTTTTCTGTATCAGAAAAAGGCTTACAGGTGAAAAAGAGAATTTAGAAGGATGCCTCTGGCTACCCAGCCTTGTCACTTCAGGCACCTTCCAACACCCACGCATTTTGGTCCTCAGAAGTGAGGCATAAGATTTTTCCTCAGACAGAAGCCCCCAACTTTCTGGCAGAGTAAGTCACCTGGATAAAGTTATTAAAAACAGCACAACTACCCTTTCTTTGGGCCCCAGCTTTATTTTACAGGCATGCACTTAGGCTAGAAACAGTCCAACAAGTTCACACAATATCAACGGTAGTCATTGTGCTCTTCTTGTAAATGTGAAAACCTATTACCTGTAAACAAATATGAAATGAAGACTTAAGGTCTATAGGGAAGAATGAAATCAGACTTTTATAAAAATTTTTCTGTGTTCTATGACAGGCTGAGATGAAAAATTTTCCAGTCTGCATCTAATTCGTACTACCTATATGTTTTTGTTTTCTTGGCTACTATGATTATCTTATGTCTAGTGTTTCCTATTTAAGATTAATTTGATTAATTTGTGTGGCTGGTGGGAAAGTAGGAGTTGATGACAGAATATAAATGTTTTTTACATTATATAGTCTTTTAAAAATTAATGTGGTTGTGCATGCATGCAAATATATATGCAAAATATTGAAAAGTTTCTCACAGGAGGAATGAAGACCATACTAAGACTGTGATAAGCGCAATTTTCTAGCAATTAAATAGATTGCAGTTGTCTGAAGATGACTTACATTTGTAAAAACAGCAAGTTGCAATCATCTGATTGTTCTCAGGTACTTTTCAGGGATTTTGTTTGGAATTCTTGGGTGTATTGTGGGTGGATATATGCTTTAGCCAGGAGCTTGAAAAAAATATAAGCTACAAAAGAGCTTGTTGGTTTACTGGCTGACCCAAGGGACAAACCCAGGGTAAAATAAAAACATGCCTGGTTGACTCTTTCATCACAAGACTGTGGGTACTTCTTATCTTAAAGCCCAGTTTGAAGCTCATAGACATCAAACTGAAGTTACTAGGCTTTGCATAACCAAATAATGACACGCCCTGAACAGACAGAACTGGGGGGGTTCGTTATTTTTCTGGTGCAGAAAAAGGGCCTCTCCAAGGATCTGTTGACAGCACTGAGACAAGTGTGAGCTGCACCTGGAATGGCTGGAGTCTGAAATCAGGTGCTGTTTATAAGCATTGCCTCATAAAAAAGAGCTTACGGGAGAGAAATTTATTTTGTATATATTAAACAGTCAAGAAGAAAAAGAAGAAAGCAAGCTGTTCTGCAGGTCAAAATATTACTCATTACTCTAATAAGCACTTAACTCTTTTTGAGAGTACAGCACAGGCAGACAGGGGATTTTTTTCTGCAGTGCTTTAAGTCATTCATTTGATTTGTTGCCATTTACTGCAGTTGTGTAATGGCTATAAAACTGAAAAAAACATAAAACATTAAAGAAAGGTGTTGAAGTCAGCCTTAAGGTACTAAATTCCTGACAGCAGCTTGTAAAGCAGTGGAGATTTAGGTGCTGTAAGATGACACTGGAGGTTGTGGTAGGTGCTGAAGTGATGAGTCTATGACAAACCGGAATTACGCAACGATGAAAAAAGGACCTGGGCACCTCCTGGTCCCTGCTCATTCCTGGGGGCACCAATGCTTCACAGATGATTTTCATTTGACATGAATGGTCTTCAGACATCTAAAACTCCTGGTTTGGATATGCCCAGAGCTAGACCTAAATTCAGCCTAATCTGACAGGCCTTTACAGAGCGCTGCTGTCAGAGTCTAAAAGTATGAAAAAATCATACAAAATATAAATGAACTTCTAAAATATAGAAAGTAATAAACAAATAAAAAAATAAAGTTGGTGATGTTCTTTCACGTAGTTTTTTCCAGATCTGTTGTGTAGACATCAGGGGGCTGAGCTGTGCGTCATGGAAGGACTCAATATCACATATGTTTTAAAATCCTACTACCTCCCACGTTCAGTAGTTGCATTCCAGTAAGGCATATGTTGAAGGAGAAGACCTTGGTTCAGCCCCTCTCCCTTAGACTGAAGAAACTCAGCATTTTCATTGCCTCTCTCAGGAAGATTTTCTACCCACCTGGCTAGAGGCCACCTAACAAAATGCTTTGACTATTGGATCTAATCCACCACAGAGCAACCAATTTAAAATGCACTCTGGGTTGCAAAGAATGAGCTTCTCTCTTAAAGCTGGTGTATTCAGATGCATTTAGAGTAATGCTCATTTTGTGCTCCCAGGAGTCTCTGCTCCATGGGTTATTTTGCTATAAAAAGCATGAAATTTGTTATTAGATATTCAAGATAAAGCCATATCTTCAAATATAGCTAAAACACATTTAAGGAAATTGTCAGACACTGGCTGTACCATTTGAATGACAAGGAAAAATGGGAACGATCAGTGATATTTATAGGCAAGAAATTCAAATGGTGCAATAAGAAATAATTTTCACAGCATAAGGGCTATGTTGCAGAGCCTGTTGCCAACCACAGAAATTGGGATCAAAACTTGGTTATCATAATGTTCTCAGAAGGGAGATAAAATCTTATACAGCCTAGAGTTCAGGGCAAGTTAGCTGAAATCCTTCACTTCTGGATTCCAGTACCTTAAAATACACTTTGCCACCATGAGAGTGTGGACGCTAGGGTAGTTAGAACTGTGATTATAATGCAGGGTGGTCCTGCCTCTACCTCATTAAAACTTATTGCTATTATTATAATTCACTGAAGGACTACAAATACTGTACATATTTATAGACAGACATTTATACATATAAATGGACTAGATTAGTTATACTGTGTCTCGATTTCAGGAAAAGCACAAAGTAGGCTGTGGTCAGATGCCAGGAATGAGGGGAGAGGAAGTTATAACAGGTATATTAGATGGGTATAAACTCTCTCCTTCCTCCCAGTAGCATATTTGTATGTGGTTAGTGACTTGTGTTACACTGCAGTGAGCTACTGTGCACCCTTGGCTTTAACTAGTCCTGTCAAACTCACTCCTCCCATGATTGCTTTCCTTCCTACTGAACAGGAACCCTAGGCAGTGCTCTGATCTGCATGGTTAGGTCAAAAAGACTTGGGCAGAAACAGAGCTATGATGGTAACTCCTAGTGTACAATGGCCAACATCTTTTTTAAATGCAAGTAAATATGTCTTATACACCTTTGACTCTCAGCAGTGAGTGTTGCAGCTCATACTCCCAAACAGAGCTCCATGTCCTGTAGGCAGAGGTGAGATTTCAGAAGTTCTTGCATGAATCAATCTCATTTTAGTCCTTGAACATGGAATTAATTTTCCTCATCCTTGCTTGCAGGATGTCTCTCATATTCCTCAACTGTTTAGTCCTGTTTCTAAATTTATTTATATCACTATTTTGTTATTAAATGATAATTCTTTATTAGCATTGCCTTTTAATACACTTAAGGATATTATATTACGGGTATGAGTTAAAATACACCCAGACTTCAGGACAGCTTCCTTTCATAAGACCTTTTCCATCCACCATCAAATTTACTGCTGATGTACATATATATATGTATATATATATATATATATATATACACACTTGTGTATAAGGAACTAGTGCACACAGCAGTGCTTAACATCCTCTTCCATAGCCTATGAGAATCAGTGACAATCTCTCCTGTGGCTTTTGTGGGCTGTGGATTGAGTTTCAAGTGCCAGCAGTTACTCAAATTACACATAATTCTTGGAGTAGGGTCTTTAGTAATATGTCTGCTGGTTATTGAGGCCAGAGTTAGGTCTCATTCTCCCTGTTGAAAAACTGAGGTAGAAAAGTAAACTGAACTCAAGGAGCAAACTTAAGTTAAAAGGACATTGCAGTGGGAGAATGGAAGGGTGAAATGGAAGTGTGCACAGTGTTTTCATTGTTAGAGACTTCTGCTTGATTGTCCACATTGTTTGCAGGCAGTTTGTCATGCAGTATGAGGAAAAATTTCTCTTTTCCATAGACTAAGCAAAAGGAGAGAGTGAACAATGCAATGCATCCATAAGCACTGTACATTGCAATCAGTTTACTATATCCTCTAGAGAAACCTGTCTGACAATACCCAGTCTGCAATAACCACCCTTTTGAAATATCATATTTACTGTATAACATTTAAAACCATTTAATAATAAAACTATCCCAAGAATGATGGTCATTCCAGCTGAGATCTCTAAAGCAAATAACATTTTATCACCATTTTAATTTATAATTATGGAGTGGCATAAGAAACTAAACCTAATTCATGATCTGGGTTAGAAGGATTGATACAAATATATCACATTACTCTCTATCACCTATGGTCATACTAGTGCTCATAATAGGTAATTTATTTTCAAAGCACGAAGTTCTACCTATCCTTAAGTACTGTCATGATTCAGGTAGAAGCCAGAAGAGTCTAGAAATGCAGAATTAAGACAAACATAATGGGATGACCTCAGTGGCATCTCAGAAGATTCAATGTTATTGAAAAGATAAGAATATTTTGTATAACAACATAAGAATATGGAATGAAATAATTAATCACATCCTGGGTAGGGAGGTACTTTTTCTTTTAAATTGATAACTGCTTCCTTTGGCTTTTGCAGTGATGTTGATGGCACTTGGAAAGCTTTACCCATACACATCAATAAACTCTTTAGGTTTGGACAATTGAAACAATCGGTAGGGAATTGAGTGGAGCAGTTCCAAAGCCAGCAAGGCTGGGAGAGTGGAGATAAGTGAAGCTAAGTTACTCATCCTCGCTGAAGTAAATTAGCCCAGATGAAGAGATTCATAGTGAATTGAAGAGGGCAATGTGCAATGGTAGAACCAGCAGGGAGCAATTTTAAGCCTCCATCCTGCCAGCTGTTTTACATGGGTGGTCCCTAAGCATGCCTGGTATGTAATTAACCTGAATCCCTGGATAGCATCTGTGGCACACACACTGGTATTGCAAGCTACCATTTCATCCTTGCTTCCCTGCAGGTCTGACAAATGATTGTTGTGTTGCAATTACAGCAGACTGAAACCAGCCCTACATTTTCCTGCCTCTCTTTAGAAATAAGGAACACTCTTTTCCATTAGCTGCCAATTAAAACAAAATTTACTTTAGGATTAAAAAAAAAAAAATCAGCTCCAGCTGTAAAACAGTTGCCTCTATCCTGGAAAGGAAGTGTCTAGAGCGGAAGGAGCACTACTTTTCACCCACTGATGGTTGTTAAGTAGAAAAAATTTTCGTAACATTCTTAAAAATCTATCAGGTCTTTGATCTGGCATATTTCTTAACCAATGATCAGTTTTCCTATATAACAGTGTTATGTAGGAAAACGATATAACTCAGATGCTTCTAGTTAAATGATTAACTAGACCAGGATGTCAGTCTTGCCACACACCAAACACTTGGTTGTGTACCCTGTCCCAATGCCTGCAGTCAATGGCCAGTGGGCATTAGAGCCCATTCACTTGGACTGAGCAGCACCTGATGTTATGCAACGATGATTGCTTGTAAAGCACCCCAAACCCCTTACGTTTCAAGCTGATGCAGATTTGCTACGTCAGAAGGTTGTTTTAGTGGTCATTAGCTGCAATAAGACATTTTATTGAGCAGGCAGCACACTGTATATATTGTACAGTCCAGATATACTGTAAAATGTTGACTTTATTATGCTATGGTTCCACTGGTTGTATTACCATTTTAGCTACACTTTCCATCTTCTCTTAGTTTAAAAAGAATCTGTTTCTCATGATGACAGATTGGCTGGCATCATGAAAGTGTTTGATATCATAAAATCCTGTGACTTGTAAAATGATGTGATTTAACCTACAGTTACCTATGCCAATTTGTGAGGTCTGATTGACATCAGACACTTGTGCAAATAGTGAGATACTTCTAATTAGAAGCACTGTAAAAGCAGCAGAACAGTGACAGTGGGGCACTGTGCTAGCATTTTCAATAGTTTTGCCTTGATCCTCTAAATACCTTAATTACTGGGAAAGTTGCTCCTTTGTCAGGGAAGACCCATGAGGCCTATCATATTGGTGAACTCTTTTTTTCCCAAAACATTCACAAGTGTGGAATTAACGTGTCTAGTTTGTGCAGTGTGGGATAATGGGATTTTCTTGCTGGGAATTTAGGAGGAGTGCTCCTGGAGGACTTTACGACTATGCAGGGAGGAGCTCAGCTCAGCAGACTAAGGCTTGCTGTCTAGTAATGTTATGCATAATGTTGGCTTGAACTGTTTTTTGGCTCACAGAGACGATTTCCAGATGCTGGGCCAGAAATTTTTTTACTACTCCAAAAATGGGAGAAGGGAGAATCCACTTACCTGCATCGCACTGGTTGCACACACTAAGTAAGAGAGAGCAGCCCTTTGGATCTTCCCAAATTTTCTCAGGGACTTAACCATGTGCTTTGGCTCAGAAGAGCAGAGCCTGTTTGCCCATGGCCTGAAACACTTATTCTTGGCTGAAGCTGAAGTGCTCTGGCATTCTGCAGCTGCATGGGAGAGAAACAATCTCCACCCCAAAGCATGAGCTTTTCTATGCTGCTTTCACTCGCCTTTCCAAATGATGAGGGTTTGCCAGCTATTATGTGCATATATTTGTATTTCTGGCTAGCACATGGGTCTGTATTCTACAGCATGTGTTCTGCATGCTGCTGCCTGACACTGACTGAGGTCACAGCTCTCCCACTGGGGATCCAGAGTGCCTGCCTGCACCCACAGTCCTGCCTCCAGAGAAAGCGGTGATAGCACAGCACGGAGCTTTCTCCAGGGACTGGCTCTTAGAGACGATGACTCTAAGACGATGGCTCTCTGGGGATGATAGTGCAGAGTCAGGGGGCTGGAGCTTGCTTCAAATGAGTTCACTGTGGTGCTGGAAACAGCTTTGTGTGACATTTCTTTCCTGAGTAAATTATGCAGCTGTCTGCAATACATATGTATTCTGTGGAACTATGGCTGTCTGTTTGCCCTGTTTTCTCTCATTAATATTTGTCCTGCAATAATACCTCCCTTCCCCACCTCTAAATTATATTTCCTTTTTTTTTTCTTTTTCCTGAAAGGAGAAGCATTCTGTTCTAGAAAATGGAGCAGGTTTCATTGTCCTTCACTTCTTCCTTTTTTCTTAATCTCCCAGGATTTTTAACTCACCCTTTACGAAAAATTCATATCTTCTGAGAAAGAGATGACTGGAGTACGAGTTTTTCTCCCCTGTTATTTTTTCTGTTTTTTAGGGCAGGGAAGAAGAGAGTGCTCCTATAAAGTAACCACATTTCATTATGTTTGGTTGAAATGTATTTTGCTTTCTAATAGTTTAAGAAGTAGAAATAAAAGGTTTGATAATTTTTGTCTGGTTTTCATTACAATATCTTTTTTTTTTTAAGAAACTGTGGAAATACTCAATTTTAAGTCACATCTCTAATGAAGCAGAAAAGAGCTAGAACAAGCTTTTGTATTTTTTAGAACCTGCACATCAAACTAAATTCTTCATGGTTCTTTTTTATAAAAAGTTGGAGGTTGTTTGTTATTTTTTTCCCTCCTGCCATAGTCATTTGCTGCTATAATGTGACAATTTCCATGACTGTTTTGCATGTTGATTTAGTTGAGAATGACTGTTGCTCCCTTGGATGCTGTCCGCATAATTAATGCCTCCTATCTGTCTCTTGCAGAAGGAAGAAAATCTTTCTTATCTCTGATGGAAATGGTGGAGAGGCCCTCTGGGGCCAATTAGATCATCAAATGGCAGTGGCATCCTGGAAGAAACCACCATGGTGCATTTTCATCATTCTTTTCAGCTAAGCAGGTTGGAGAATGGGAGGAAGGGAGAGGGAAGGGAAATGTTGGGGTCCCTGATTAGAGCAATAAATTGGCAAATAGACCACATCTTACTTCCCAGTTGAAGGTGCTGACATGACACCTCTCATTTTTTAAACTTTATTTCTTTCTGGCTAAATAAATTCATTTCATCACTGTTTTGAAAGCACAGTGTCTTTATGTCAGTCTGAATCCATGTCATTTAATTCTAGCATTTCTTGTGTGTCTTGACAGGAAGCAGACAGAAAATACTGTTTGCGATAAATGACATTTCTGTCCAGTTCAGGTTGTAGTGCTTTTTAATCATAACATTTGAGACAGCATCAAGAGCTGTAGTCAAATTGTTTAGGGTTTTCCTTACTCATTGAAAAATTTAATAGCATATAAGTGTCTGACGCTTTTTATAGCATTACTATAATTCCTGGTTTACTGATAAGACATTTAGTAGAATATCAGCTATTGCAACAAAGCCCTAAAATTCAGAACCACTTAAAATTTTAAGTTGTATTCTGAAACCATCTGTACAGTCTAGTGGTAATCTTTAAGTTCAATAAGTTTATAAGTGATATGCGTGTCATACTGTTAAAATGAACATGTGTGTTGCCTTGACATTTATAAATGCTAAAACCTTTACCTTGTTATTCAATTCACAGCAGGAGATGATATTTAAAATGGTAACCTTCTCATGCTTATAGATTATTGCTTAATTTTATTCATCTTTTTTTAAAAACGTCACAGTCATCATAATTTCTCCAGTGTCAAGGAGCACAATTGTAAGCTGATGTATGACTGTAAGTTATGAAAGCTAGCATAGGAAAAACTAAGCTTAGGAACACATTTCTTGGGTGTTTTTCTTAACTATCAGCTTAAAGTGTGCCAATAGATAAGATAATGTTTTATTATACAGATGATACCAGTCTTGTAAGTAACAATCATTTGGTAAATTTCATATTAATTCCTCTTAAAAGACACAAAGGAGCAAGCTGTCACTTTTGCAAGTTTTTCTCAAGATAGGTAGGTCAAATATGACTCTTCATGTAGCAAGTTCACATGCTGAAGACCAGACTGTCTTTGTATATGAAGTGCTGCCCCTCACACACGTGCTGTGCCCATTTGTCCTCATCATACAAGGAAATATTTTACTAAAAGTTAACTGTACTTAACAGTCCAACACAGGACGTCCCTCATCTAAGGGGACCTGGGCTCAGTGGAAGACCCCAAGCAGTCCCTGTGTTGTATCAGTACTGAAGTCATTGATGCAGCTTGAATCCAGAGTACAAAACCAAATTAATATAGAATAGGCCTTGTATGCTCAGGTGATAAAAGCCTGTAGGGAGCTTAGCAAGGTAAGACTGTCACTTTCTCCTGTATCTTCATCTTCTCTCCACTTCCTACCTGTGAAGCTCAGGTATCTGTCAGATTGTAAATCTTGCTGGGTTGCAAATCAGGTGGGATGCAACCTCTTTGCCCACTCTTGTTGCTCTTTATACACTTTGCAGGAGACCAGAAAGTCAGTTAGTTCTAGAGATTTTCCTAGACAAAGGGTCAAATCTGGCAGAACTGGCCTGTAATGGGAACATGCTGCAATTTACAGAAGTAAAAAGATATTGTGGTTAATTGTTAAGACTATATAAATACTGAATCAAAGGATTGTGTACATGATGGTTGTGCCTCAGTTTGGGAGAGCCTGAGGGTTGCCCAGACTGAGAAACCAGCAGGAAGGTGCCAGGTCCTTTCTTGCTGAGACCTCTGAGAGGTGGCTCCATGTTCCCATCTCCCACCCCTGCACAAAGCCACACTGGCCAGGCTGTTCATGGAGGGGTCAGGGCTGTGGGATGCACAGCAGTGATCACAGCTGTATAAATTTTATTCTGGGCTAAGATAGGCTCTGCAAGTTAAGACAACTTCGCAAGTCTCAACATTTACAACTGTCTGTTGACAGGAATTAAAAAACTGATAGAAGTGAAAGCTCAAAGACAAATCTTAAAGGTATTCTTGGATACAGATGCAGCTCTTAGGGGTCTTGGGGCCTTGTCAGCCCTCAGTAAAATCTCCTTTCCTCTTGCACTGAATGCAAGCAACACATTCTGGTCACTGGGTGCTGTGCTGTGTCTGTAACATCTAGAGTGAGAATTCCACTGGATACCCCTAAAGCTGAGGTGACGCAGTTGTAGCAATTCTGACTATGCAGCACACAGCAGGAAACTGGATTGTCCTGACATCCCAGTAGTCCCAACATTTCGTTCTGAACTGAATGGTGAGAATTCATGATATAAGTTTGTGGTTTTGCTTTCCATTTAATGTTGAAGTTGAACGAAATAGATGTGGGACATTTTTTTTTTTCTGGAAAACGTTACAGAGCTCTGCACAGTTACCTTCAGAGGGTTTTTGCTGGTGCCTGACAGCTTGGGGAGCTATTGCTATATTTGCAATATAAATAGCAAATTGGTCATATTGGAGCAAATTAAAAGATCAATCACGAGGTGACATCCTTTTTTTCTTTCTGTTTTGAGGAGTTATCAGTTACAGATTATCATCTTGTCAGCATTATCTATAAAAGTAATAATTTCTTCTGTTCTTGTTTTGTAAGAGATTGTTCTCTCATATCTCCATTGTGTTATGCATATATGCACAAAACTACGCTCCTACAACAGAACACTCAGTTTGTATCTCCACAAAGGCAAAATTTATTAGATCCACCATTGCTTAGATAATTTGTTGTTGATATATGCCCTAAGAATAATCACCTTCAAAACTATAATCTGTTTCAGAAGAAAAGCTTTTTTTTCCATGTTGACTGCTCTTGAAATGGATAGAAATTCCCTGAAATAGTTAATATTGGTATGAATTTTTCCAGTGTAATAGTTTTGGGGTCACATAAAAATCAGTGGAAATGTAACCTCTTGCACTTCCTGTAAAACACTGAACTCTGGATGATAATCAAGACCTCTAGAAAATTGTGGGCTGCACAAAAATTGCAGATTTTGCAATTTTCTGACCGCTGTGTAATTTTCTGGCACATTTAAATGTGTGTTTGGTTCAGTGCCAGGCTCCTTCCTCCCCCAAACACCCTAAAATTAACTAGGAGCTTTGGGAATTTCATCTGTCAAACAGAGACAGAAATGTCCAATCAGCCTGGAGGAAGCATGGCTGAGCAGTGCTGACCCAAAGCCCTTCTCAAAGAAGGAAGGAAGGAGAAAAAGACAGATGAGGAACAGTCTAGGAGAGAAAGGAGAGGGAGGACAAGATCAGAAGAAAGAAAAGCTCTGGAGAAAGGGTGAAAAGGCAAACTTGTAAGAGAAAAAAAGCAATAGAAACATTTGGAACAATAGTTTGTAGTTCTCTTATAGAGTTCATAAGAGGTTCATATAAACTTCATTTGGGGATTGAGAATGGGAAGATTTTTATGCTAAAACCCCTTGCAGTTTCTTCTCTGAAAACTGAAGCAGAGTCTAGACTCTTTATGGCTGAGTTAAGCAAGTGCTGGGATACTTCAGAAGCATGTAAAGTACTGAATTTCTGCAGTGAATGTTCAGGTCACTGTATTTACAGCTGAACTTTGCACAACTGATGAAAGCTGGTAGATGACAGGTGGATTAAGGAACAGGTTGATGGCAAAATGGGAAGAGAAGCTGGGATATCAAGTGCCCAGTGCAGCACCTTTATCACAACATCACCTGCACTTCATGGTTCATTGTCTTTCTATCATAATATTCTTATGGTCCTCTAAGGCCTTTAGGTGTTGTGAAGCACCACAAAATGTCACAGACAGACAGCCTGCATTTGTCCCATACATCTATCCAGCTTTCCCCCATTTGCTGTGCCATCATTCTTAGCAACTGTGACTCACTGAGAAATAAAAAATTGCCTGTTCTTGAAGCTCAACACAGCTCACACTGGTGAAAGAGCCCCTCACAGGACTCACTGCTGTGATGAATCAGGATCAGCAGTACAAGGCTCATGGGCTTCAAAGCAGCTTTTTGGAAGCCTTGAGGAAGAGGGAAGTATTTTAAATAGGGAAGGAAAAGGGTTGAAAGGAATGACCAGGAATTTATCAGAGGGCCAAGGAAGAAATTACAGACTCCAGGCATATTATCTGAATTTCTGTGCAGCCTTTGTCCTTGGGATTGAGTCCTTTGACTAGAACCACTGTTATTATATCAGTACAGTAGCTCTGCACTTGGTATTTGGGCCCTACATCATCAATTTCAGAATAGAGTCACACTTTTGTCAGGTTGAGAAATCACAACCAGATTTTAAAAAATAAAGCTTTAGAATTACAGGTGCAAATGATTTGGAGACTGATTCAAAATCTGACTAATTTCTAGTTTAAAGTAACTTTAAAGTTTTGTAGGTTGAAAAAAAAACATGAAAGATTTTCACTAATATACTATGGGATATGTGGAAAAGTCCTCAGCTCTCTAGGAATATTTGTTATTTTTGTGAGAACTAATTTACTCTAAAAGCATGATTAAAAGCTCTACATCAAATATACCACATGCTCATTTTATTCCTAGAAGCAAATAAAATGCTTCAGCTTTTCTGTAAATTATGCATTCCCTGCTATTAGAAAACTTTCTGACCTCAGTGGTGGCATAAACAGTAGCTCTAAATTACCTTAAAAAAAAAAAAAAAAAAAAAAAAAGAGGAAGAAAAAAACCCAAATCCAAAACAAAAACTGACTGATACCTTCCCCCCAAATTAAAAAGAAAGCTAAAAGAAATTCAAACAGTTTGAGATCATAAAAAATGAGCTAAACCATATGTTTGAAATAACTGTCAAGCTTCAAATCCTTCAAGATTCAGAATTGAAGCATTCAAGGTTTCATATACTGATCTGAACGCTTTCTCACATTTGGAAATCTCACGAGGACACGATCTCATGAGATATTCTGTTATTATGTTTTCCAGTTTGGTTAGACATATGGCGCAGCATGAACAGCTCTCCTTCCAGTGTTTGGTTTCTGTTACTCAGTTTTGAAATACACATTAAAATGATACTTCCTCCAAACTGCAATGCTTAAAAAATGTTTTGTTCTATTTCCAGTTGTGCTTTGGGGTCTGATCTGGTTTTATTTTCCATGTGGAAGGACTAATGTGTTGTAGTATGGGATGTACATAACCCAAGATGTTTCATCTTTAAGCAATATCTGTCATTGCAAGTCAGAGACTTAACACTTTTGCAGAAGAGGAGAGTTTGCCCCCATGCAGAGCAGTTCCTTTGTCTTTATATGAAAGGTCTTGTAACTGTTGTTTTTAACTCAAATAGCTGAGGATCAACAACATCCCTCAGGCTACTTGCTTCCTTCTTTCCATCCTTAAGTTTCAAATGGGTGAGTGATTTCCAAGAATGAAGTGAGGAAAAGAACAATTGACCCATTGAAGCCAGTGAAGATACAAGATACAATATTCTGCACCTTGCTCTCCTTTATGGCAGCATTAGTATATGTTACATTTACTAAAGACAATATGCACTGAATTTTGCTGCAAAGTCAATTAATTCTATGCAAAAAATAGAATCTTTGGGCATCTTTGACACCTATACAATATTCATGTCCCTTGCTTATTGTTGGGTCCATGCTTCAAAGCATTGTATTAATACATCTTCTCAATAAAAAGGCTGTAAGAATTTCTCAATGTGGACACAACTATGTGTATGGCCTTTATCCTGGTCTCAAAACCATTATCTAAATTATTTTGTAAGCTTTTTTTTTTTTAAATTAGATAAGCCCAAGGCAGACCTCTAATATGGGAAATTTCATCTTGTTACTAAAATTTTTTTTTAAATTATGAGCACTTGGAACATGTTTTTTACTGACAGTGTTGAACAATGGTGACTATTCATACAGACATTGCTATGGTGGGTAATGCTAGAATATGTTTGGAAAAAACCCCACAGCATCTAATTTTAATGTTTTCATAGCAAAAACCATCAAACATTTCCCAGCTAATTGTGATTATTTCACTTATGCATATTGAGTAAGGTGTCTCATACCACACCAGACAGTGAAAATATTTTTCAAATCCATTTCATAAAAGTACATTTTGTGTTTCTAAAAGAGTATTTTCTTTTTTCCTAAAAATATATTTTATGAAAATATCAGAAGATTAAAAATAAAAATACCCTCGGGCATTTCCTTTCATGTAAATCTGTAGTTCAGTTTTACTTGAAGGGATTTCTAGCAGCACTGCCTGTTCTTGGCCTCACCTTGAGAAGCTGTCAGATTCTCACTTGCTAAATGTTCTCGGAGGTCTCTCAGCTTGTTAGTGCTCTGTTTGACTTCCCAGGTCTAGCTTTTGCAGACATCATCGTGGCTGTAAATCCCATGTCATGCTTAAATACTTGAGAGTATCCATGAACTGCTGAACTTGTGATTACAGCTTCCTCCTTCATCCAGAGATTGTCTATGAGAAAGTTTATATTTGGTCTTTCTGTGATAGAATAGTGGAAAAAAACCCACAAAGGCTCTGTTTCAAAGACCTATGTGTGCAGAAGAATCCTCTTTTCTCCCATATGGCATCTCCAAGTACATTTTCCTGGAGTCAGCTTAAACTATACTCTAAGTAGAGTCTCTGCACTGGTGGAAACTGTGCACAGCCCTCCATGGTCTGCATCTGTGAGATTTATATTTCCATGAAATGTAAATGCATTTTATTCCAAAGAGGTTTGAAGCCAATTTTTTTTGAGCTGCCTGGGAGCAGATGAAAAGTCGTAATGGGAATGGCATAGGAATGGTTCAGTGGAGGAGCTTTGAATGAATGATGCCACTTTATTATGAGCCATTTGTATAAAAAGGGACATGCTGAAGTCTCTGCAAGATTTAATTATATAAAACATGAAGATATGAGAGAGATTTCTAGACCTTGGCTCTCAGTGCATCTACCTTCAAGGCTCAGTTTGTCAGTAAGAGGGTGCCATCATCTTTAATGGAGAAAAAAGTAAGACACAGACTAAATGCACTTTGGGTGCCATCTTATAAAGTATTCACATAAACACATATGGAGGGGTTAGACTCAAAATCTTCTCTTTCACTTCTTTCCTCCTTTGAGAGCTGAACACACATTTACAGAGTTTCAGGAAGATCTAGGGAATGTCCACAATGAATGCTCATTTTCAGGTCCCTTAAAATAAAAAGAAGACTTATGTAACAGAGAGCAGGATATAGTTGGAAGGCATAGATATATGAAGGCACCTTCTCCTCTAGTCTTATATTAATAAAGGTGCACAGAATCATGTATAATAATTCTATATTTATTACAAAAACTGGGTACCTTGCCTTTTCAATGTACTTTCTGAATCATCTCTGCATTTCTTTCAATAAATTTAAAAAAGTGTGTCATTATTGCAAATAGAAAAACTAAACAAATTTTAAAATCCAGCAAGCTAAAACAAAAGCAGATGAAACAGACATATAATCTTGTTTTTTGACTTACATTTATCTATTTTTCCTGGGTCCCATAAGCTGTAATCTTTTCTGCTTTAAAGATCTCATAATTTTTTTCTTTTATCCTGGCCCCCAATATTTCTTTTCCCAAAAGATCTGAGTGAACTCACATTTTCTGCCTTACATTAAATTCTATATAATCTTCCTCATTGTTAGATGAACTGTAAGCCAGCAAGGTACTGAATTAGACTACTTTTTCCTGGCAGAGCAGACAATATTGTGTTCAGCATGAAATTAGCACACATTCTTTCATTGAGTAACTAGATAAGGCTAACTTGTTGCTCCCCAATCTTCTTACTGTCTGCTCAAACTGAGAATGGAGTGAAATGGTCAGTCTGGAGTAGTATCTTTCAACAATGAGAATGAGAAGAAAAAGGGACTATTCACAGATAAAAATAACTTTCTTTCTTTCTTTCTTTCTTTCTTTCTTTCTTTCTTTCTTTCTTTCTTTCTTTCTTTCTTTCTTTCTTTCTTTCTTTCTTTCTTTCTTTCTTTCTTTCTTTTTATTTTTTTTTTCTTTCTCAATGGTGTAATCATATTTTTGTCACTCTTGTGGTTAGCATCAGCAGCTTTGCTGGGGACATTCAAATCCAACTCAGGGAAAAAGTAAACATAGATTAAATTGCTATGCATTGCAAAGTAATGCAGAGCTATACATCATTCATGATATCTTAATAATGCAATACTATTTGGATGTTTCAGTCTGGAAAGGAGCCCAAGTGTTTCCAGGCACACTAAGAGCACATGAAATTATGATCAGGGACCATATTTAAACCACCTACTCTAAATGCCTAATTTAGGCATAGCTACTAATATAGTGCTTAAATTTAAGAGTGAGATGAGTGATCTAGGCCTGCTGGATCTTGCCTCCACCACAGCTGGTGGGAAACAAATAGCTGTGACTCCTAATTTGAGCACTGGAGGTGGGATTCATCTCACCTAACTTATCACACAGGAAAAATAGTTGTTTAAATCTGAGCTGGCAGCCCTTCTTTCAGTGGAGAGATGGAGACAGCTCCACAGTGTCTCTCCTGCTGCCACCTGTTCCAGAAAGGGGTGAATTTTTCTCTAGCAGTCCTTATTCCTACTTGATAAGCTTAGACTTAGGCAAGTCACTTGTGTATGCATGACCTGAGATGACCACACTTCTGGTGGTCAGTGTAAACTGGAAGGAGTGGCCACACCTTACCACCAGCCCTGCAGGGCGCTGAATCGGAGCCTGGGAGCTGCAGGGTGTGGTCCACAGAGGCAAGGAAGCCAGGAATTTTGGTGACAGCCAGGATGGACAGACGGGACCTGGCTGGTCCTAGACAATTTAAAAATAAGATGAAAACAAAACTTACTGCATAGATGTATGAATTCTAGATGACAATTTTAACCCAGTCATTCACATTTTTCACTTAAGGAGAAATTTCTGTATTAATAGATTAGCTCTTCTGGAAGTCCTGCCACTTTTGCCAAGTATTAGGAAAACTCCTATCCTGTGAATAATTTGTGATCTTGTAATCAACTTATACCAGCAGATCAAAGTGCAGAGATGTGAGAAGTCTGCCAAAGATAACAAACTTTCCCTGGAGGTGTTACGAAGAGGATGCACTGTGAATAAATAACATTGTCTGCTTATGACATGTCCAGCCTTGGGCCAACACCTGGGCTCTGTCCCTGCTCTGCTCCCAAACAACACTGCTTGGCTATGAACGAGGAGGGACATGGTGCCAGATTCCCTTTTCCTACAAATCTAACTGTATCTAGAAATTTCTGCTGAATGGACTGAGCAAGAATTTCCTACATTCCCAAGTGATTTTTGAACTAACACATATGTGAAAGTTTCAGGGAGATGAAATTTTAGGGGAAATCAAATAATTGTGTATTCTTTCTGAAACAGGCTTGTGATCTGATGGCAAATGTAAGCAGGCAAGTCCTGAGTGTCAATTTCTTCCTCCAAAATCTACCATGACTTTAATCTCACATGGGCTTCCTTTGTTCTTGCTGATTCCCAGAGTTTAGGTTCTACTTCGAACAAACCAGCTCATGTATTACAGCTTGCTGGAGCCCACAGGTTTTGTATCTAATTGTATCAATCATACATAAACAATAAACTTAAATAATAATAATAAATTAAATAAAAATGTAAACAAAATGTAAAACAGTAATCTGGAGCCAAATAAATTAGCAGTAAAGAAAAAGAATGTCCAAGCAGAAAAGAGGAATATTCAAAACCCATAAATCACAAATTAGTTTGATGTCTACCACATTTGTGCTTTAATATTCACTTGAATTAGGGTCTGAATTCCTGGAAAGAGAGAGTGGAAGAAATAACCTATGACATTTTAGGGAAGAATTCTATATAATTTTCCATGCTATGAATGAGTTTTCCTCCAAGCTGCTGAAATCGAATCTCGCAATTACTTAATAATAAGAAAAATTAAAAAGATAACTAGGAAGGAGTATGTTGAGACCCTCATTTAATTAATCACAGTTTGGATTTCTGGTATGTCTCTTTTTTTTGTTCTTCCAAGTATTATGATGGCAAATGAGATTATGGATTGTCATTTCAGAGACCTTACAATTGTATTCCTATTTCCAGCTTTAATGTACTCCTCAATCAGATATTTTCTCTGGGCTGGTGAATATTCCCCTTCTCATTTGAGTGTAAAATTTTGGCTGGATAAATGAACAAAATATTTTTTTTTCTTGCTCTATGCAAATGATTCAAAATTTTACATTTAGGAGACTCTCAAGTATGGCACTTTTATAAACTTGTATTCTATATTTTTCTAGTAGTTTTACTATAAAGTATGTGTGGCTATTTAAAAAGGGCTAACACTGTTAGGCACTTCAATGTGTCATACTTGTGTCCATTCAGTCCTTCACTAAGATTACAAATAAAAAGCCTAGCTATAAAAATTTACAATTTACTTGACTTCAGTTGACCTGTTTTGCTCTCAGGGTACAAACAAATGAACAGTCTGTAAAACCCTTTCTCCCTGAGAAACTATAGTAGTCACTTAAAATCTGCATCCTTCATTAGCAATTTTGAGTAAAATTCTTACTTTCCTCTGTGTGATGTCACTGATAGTATTTTATGCTAAGAGGCAGCTTCTGAAAACATTTTTTGATTAGCCGTCGATGTCATTTTCTCCTGTTGCAATTAAATATGGGTGACAGTGATTTAAGTGAAATCTGGAGGCTCAGTCTGGTCCTGTCTCATCACTAAAGCTGTCATTCACATGCACGATGGAGAACCACGCTCTCCAGATGCAGCTCGACTGCGAATTGCTGTGAACGTGCCTCTCGGTGAAGGCAAAAAAACTTATGACAGCTGCAGTTCTTTGATCCCAGTCTCTGACCATAAGGTAACAACTACTAACCTTGGAGTTGCAATAGCATAGTTCAAGCTGACAAAATATGTGGAGCCTCATTAAACTTTGGGAAGCTCAATACAAGCACAGCTGTCAACTCTGATGTCTGTACATTTTAAACACAGTCTGTAGAAGAAACATAGTCTGTTGTAAATCAGAGTAATAAAAAGATAGCCTGGTTTCTGACATTAGGTAACCAGTAGATGCAGCAGTTTCTGGTTTCTGCTCCCAGATCTTTCAGAAATGCTTCCTAAGAACTTTTGGAGGAATTTTGGGGTGTCTACTCCCACTGAAAAAGGGTTGCAACAGTGAGCTGAGTTGGTTAGCAAGTTGTTGTTACTTCTAACAAGATCTGTCAGATGTTCTTGATCTGTGCTTTTCTGTTTGCTGCTAATTCCTGGTTTTGGAGAGACAAGCACCCTCCCAGGAGGTGCTAAGGAGAGTCCTCTATAACTGTCTATGCAGAAATATGCACAGAAAGGTGGGGGAAGATCTGCTGTACACAGTGTATGGGTGTGCTGATAGAGATGAAGGTGAAGTACTAAAGATTATGGTCCCCATTAACTGATGGAATTCTACCTGATGTGCCAGAGCTGGACTCAAACTGAGCTCCTGAGGGAGGATGCAGCCCTGGGTCCTGGGCTTGCCAGGATGACAATCCACCTTCTCGGGCTGGGGAAGCTGTGCTCCTTGCCTGCAGGAGCTGTGCATTGGGAAAGGGCTCTGCAGTCAAGTAAAGCAGCTGTGGGAGGAGGTCACCAGGCAGTGAAGAAACAGAGGAGGTGAGAAAACAACACTGACTGAATCTTCTTTATGAGTGCAAAGATCTAACTGCATTGAGAAAGGAATAGACCAAGTCTGAGCTTACTATAGATTTCCATGATGAGAAAGGCTGGAATCCTGTGGCTTCTCAAACAGGGGGGATAACTCCTGTGCCATCTGCAAGCCTGTAGCTACAGTGTGGGTTCAGTGCCCAGGTTGCACATGAAGGGCTGAGAGCTGCGTCCAGTGAAGCATCTGGGCAGGCTGAGCCTAAGACTTGCAGCAGTGTCAGAACGAAGCAGAAGTATGAGCTGCTGGGGATGGACACCAGCACCTCCTGGTCTGACCCGGTGTCTAGAGATGTTTGCAGCTTGTCAGGAATTTGGATCCAGGACACCAGGTTGCCAATCTGATCCTCAGATTATCCCCCACTGCTGCTCTCTGTGGGCACCAGTACTTGTTGGGGAAACCTGAACTGTAGCATGACTTTGCATTTGAGGTAGAAACCAAGGGCCCAGGGGCTGAGCTGGCATCTCCTTGATTCTGCCAGAGACAGGGAAGGACTTGATGAAAAATGGATGGACCCCATGGGTCCGACTGTTGTACAGCCAGTGTTGACTACAGGGATAATGTTTTACAAGCTTGGGATCCTCTCTGTGATAAAAATATCATCCACATGACCAGTTGCAGCAAGTACCAAGGGGTCAATGATCTTTGTCAAAAGGCTGACCAGACTGGGGAGGAGAGCTTTAAACTAGGAAAAAAGGAGCAGGTAAGGGGGATGGTGGTGACCCACATCCTGTTGAAGAGGTTATGGACTGGATTGGTAAGAGGGCACAGAGTAAAGGCTGGCAGGAGAGATAGAAGAAGGGTTGTGAAGAGCTCATTGATTTTAAAGGTTCATTTTCCACAAGTTCAAGTTTTATCTGTCTTTATGGTTGTTCCAGAAATGACAGCAGGAGACCTGCATGGATGAGCAAAGGCCTCTCAATTTAAACATCAAAAACAATTGGAGAGAAGCTGGTGCTTCTCCAGGAGAAATATGACTTAGAAGGGACACAGAGGCACTGTCCTGCCTCTGAGCAGCGTGCAAAGGTGGGGCTAGAAAAGCCAAAGCCCATCTGGAGTTGAATCTGGCAAGAGTTATAGAGTGGCTGTAATCAAGAGACTAGTTAGACTGGAACTGTGATGGATACTGCAAAACCAGAGAATGCATGCTCTTGAACCTAGGAGTGTTAGTAAAGAAATAACTGTAAAGGAATTATATTCTATTTAGTCATGTGTGGGCTCAGACTTTTTACACATACACTCAGGCTCACACAGCCCCAGATGCAATTAAATTAGGGGTGGCTACAACCTGGTCATCATGCAGTAGACAGATACTTTCAGAAGATCACTTATATTTTGCATAGTCTAACTGGTCATTTTGCCCGCTGACAGGCAGCAGAATCAGATTCATATCCCTGATACCCTTGCTGATTTAAAAAAAATTAGAGTGGATATATGTAGTCCTGAGTATATTTCTTTGAGAAAGAAAGTAAAATGGTAATACTTTGGTGTTTTCCTTCTGCTATTTTCAGACAGTTCAAAGGGATGTGATCATCCTTCAGTTGGAGAAGGATGAGCATAGAAAAATAAAGAAAAGCACAGGAGCCCAAAAAAAAAAAAAAAAAAAAAAAAGGAAGAGGAAAAAATAAATTTCTAGGTAGATGGAGACAAAGGGAATAGAAAATAGGGTTTCTGTGGCCTCAGTCACCTGCAAAAGTGTACCACCATCTCAATTACCCTTCATCTAAGTCTTCCACAGGGAAATGGAAAGCACTCGCCTCCCTCAGAGAGGATTATGTGTTGAAAGGATAGCAAAGGTGATTTTTTTGTTTGTTTTTGCTTTCTCCCCCCTGTTAAATCTTTAATTGCAGAGCAATTGTCATATTTTACTTGCAGGCCTCTGGATAGGCAGGTTTTCTCTGTCTTCTGCAGGTCAGCATTTCAAAGATATGCCAGAATATCCATGAGACCCAAAGTGTAGGACTCCCAATGTGAGCAGAAGGCTTGGCATGTAGAGGAGTCTAAGAACAAAGCAGCCAACATCCTTTCTCCAGAGACAAAACACATTTTGTCTGTGACATTCTTAGTCTCCATCTGCTCAGGAGAGGGAAAGTTTCCCATATGGTACTGCAGTGGGCTAGTGATTCACTCTATTGACTCACTCCACAAAATGCACAATTGAATGTTAAGTAACTGAAGTCAGCTTTAATGGATGCAGCATATGTATACTTCATGAATGCAAAATATGTAAACTATTATTATGTCACCTCTTTTTGTGCTGATAGTACTGCATTGATTACTGATTGATTCCTAATTGCTTATTAATTTGAGTTATCATGCTCTGAATAACTTGCATTTTGAATTATCAGTTTAGAATCAAAATGAGAAACACATCTATTTCTGCCATGTCACATTACATTTTACATTTTTCATATTATTTTCAGTAATATCACGAGTCAAACGTGTTAGGTAATCAAGATATTAGTGGTTTAGCTTTGATGTGAAAGCCTCCATTTCTAGAGAAAAGGATGTCTTACAGTTTGTCTTGTTCATGTATCACAAATTCTTTCTGCTTTTTTTTTTTTTTTAAAGAACATTGATTTTTTAATAGATCTGTGAATGTGGGGACCATTCATAAGACAGTTTATTATGAGATAGTCAGAACAAGTTCAAGCAACTGATGCCTGTCCTCATGGACTCCCACTTGAATTTAGTGGAAGCTTTGCTACAGCTTTTTAGTAAGTGATTGCAGAATTGGGACGGGGTTGAAGAGAATAGTTTGTTTGAACATGAGATAAAAAACTGGTGTGGTACAGCCAGTTTCAAGAATGATATCTGGAGTATTGAGAAACTGTCTTGGGTAAAGGGGAAGGAAGGAACAGACTACTTTCCCCTAGACTCAAGGACTGAGAGTAAAAAGAATTGAACAAAAAATACTAAAATTTAACAAATTTTAACACAAATACAAAGAAAAAAAGTTTCTTTTTTTATTAAATGGGCACTCATGGCATTCCACCCTTAAGTGGAAGTGAGCACCCAAGATTTGTAGGTGTTCATGGTGAAAAGGAATTACTAAAGTCAGAGGGTGTGCAAAAGCTTGAAAAAGTTTTATTAGTAAATTATACACTTAGCATGGAAATTGGTATAAGTCAGTCCCTTATCTCTCATTATAAGCACACATCAGGGGCTTTCAAGTAAAGGGGTAGAGTGAAAAAGAAGAGAGAGAGAGATGAATTAAAGGGGGGAGACAGAGAAAGGAAAAAAAGCAGAAAGAAAGGTCACCAGTCCAGGTTCCAATATTGATCCAGCTGATGGAGTTTGTGGGGTCCACACACCCCTGGCTTCTTGGGGTTACCTTTTTACAGATAAGTTTTCCCAACTTGCTTTCTATGTAATTTAATCATCATGTGCAGTCCATTCTTCTAGACCTTTCTGGAAATGGGTCAGAGGACTACAGGCATCATTGGTGTTCTTGTTTGCCCTCTCCTGGGTTGGCTTTTTGTCAAGACCTGTAATGACCGAGGCACGGACTCAGATCAGCAGGGAATCTGAGACCTTTATGCAAAGAAACAAAAAACTGGTTTTATACACTTCTTCAAGACAAGGATTTCCTTATATGGTATTTTTCACTAAGTGACCTATCACACACTGATATGGCAGTAGCTCACTCTCTGAATGTCCTTATGCACGGTGATGGCTCTGTTCAGGTGTCTGTCAGGCTCCTTTCCGTGGGGAATCTGCCACGCAGCATCTCCTCCCTCCAAGGCCACGCGGAGACAAGCACCTCTGCTGCCATGGCACTCTGCAGGCACAGCCCAGAGCCTGCAACCCAGTTCCATCCTATGGAATGCAATGCTCCACAGCAGCCCATGCCTGCTTCTTGACCTCATTCCTGCATTTGCGCGGGATTGGGTTATGCTTATCTCCAGGAGCCAGAGCAAGAAAGTGCTGCCTCACCTCTGCACGGCCCCTTCTCCAGCCACATCCTGTCCTTTCTCGCAGCATGGCATTGCCAACAACCCCTGGTTGTCTCCACAGCTATCTGGATATTGGCATTTGACAGGAACATTAGCCTCTTCATCCTCTAAGCTTCTACTGCACTCAAATTTTTAGAAGTCTAAAATGACAGAGCTGCTAGGCTTCAGCCATTCAAAACATCTTTTTAATCTATATAAAAATTTCAAATTAAATTTAATTTACAACCCTAAAATTAAATTTAATTTAAAACATGAAGCAACTGTAATTCCACTATACCTAGAATGTATACGGTGCATGTATCTGTTATCCCCTTGGGCTACTTAATAATGACTATGTACATGGGCATGTATTTTTTCTTGTGGAAATGTATTTTCTTTAATAACTAGATTATAAAATCTGAAGCCTCTCTGATCTCAAATTCTGGTGGTTTTTTTACTAGTCAAAAATATTATAGCTTTCTACTTTCAACTCTTCCCCATTTTATAAATAGTATTAATACAGATATGAATACATATATGTACATACATATATATATGCCCACACACACATACATACATATATATATATATATGTATAAATACTCTAGCGTGTAGGAAAACACCATTCATAACATAGATATACCTGTCAATCCAAGGAAGAATTTTCACTATGCTTCCTTTGTAATGAAAATTGTTTACAGTGCAGTTCTTCAGGAAAGAAGCAAATGTAGTTTTGTAGAATAAACACCTAAAAGTGAACATATTTTCTTCCAAATTTTTTGCAGAATGGATGGGAGATGCAATCACATGTTTGGGATTTTTTGTTTTTCCTTGAAGTTTCAGCATATCCAGGACTTGCATATCTTTAACAATACGCAGTATCTTCTCTATCCTTTGCTGGTGGGTTTCTTCTTAGGATTTCTTCCTTAGGATTTCTTCTCCTGAGGACCTGGATTCTTGGTAAAGGTACAAGATGAAGTTTTGTGGTTTAGGTTTGTGCCTGTGCCTGTGTGTTTGGGCTGTTACACACACGCACAGCTCGGTGGTGATGGATGAGTTAGGGATGGCTGGAAATCAGCCATGGGCTCACGGTAGCTGCCACAGCTGAATCCAGGAACACACCTTGTCTCCACTGCCCTTGTCCCCCTGACCCTGACAGCCTCTTCACCCACTCTTCCTCAGTTTTCTTCAGTAAGGGGATTTAAAATATCTAAAGGAAATGACAAGATATTGTGGTCTAAGCATCTGGATTTCACCAACTCCTGTTCTCCCTCTATTTATATCTTTAGTGAGATTTATTGACGTTGCATTGGTTTCTGCTGAAGAAGTGTCACATTAAGGCTTCTTCTTTGTTGTAGTTACTAATTTAAGCTCCTTACACAAATTCTGTTGTCACCTTCAGAAAGTTTTTGTTCAAAATACGTGACACACATCTTTCCACCATCCTCATTCCAGTCAGAAGGATTTGTGGAGCTCCCAAGCATCCCATTACCAGAAATTGTTTCCAATTTCATATTGATATCAAGTTATATAAGGTTCAAGTCAGAAAAATAGGATAAAACATTGAAATAAGGAGAATTATTTAATTCTCAAAAGTCAGAAAAATAGGATAAAACATTGAAATAAGGAGAATTGTTTAATTCTCAAAATTTACTATGTCCCAGAAAGTAAAGTTATAGAAGCTCTGACTTTTATTTTTAAATAAATAAAGCGTGCAATGGAAAACAAAACAAAACCAAAAACCCCCACCAAAACTGACTCCTCCTACTGAACAACAAATTCAACCTCTTCTAAGGCTACCAGCCTATCTGTTCTAACATGCTGTCTCTCTCTGGTTTCAAATGGCTAGAGATAAAGGCAGACAGTGTTCTTCCACTGTCACACAGGCTCACACTTTGATTTAAGGTGTGCAAACTTATGAGAAGAGATTTAGAGAATAAAGGGAAATTGATGCTTGAAGGTTGTGTTTTTAAAACAGTAAACCCTTCCCTTATGTTCTGGTGAGATTTTGGGCTGTGCACCTTGTATACCAGATGGGAATACTTTTCTGTTTGCTTGGTCTTGGTAATTTTTTCTGTTTTCTTAGCTGGTTTCAGGTTTCTGTGTAACAACTTTTGCCTCCACTTTAAAAAAATCCAAACACCTGACCCGGCTACACATTACTAGGCCTGTTTGGTGGGAAGTGAATGCTGGAATGTTTCCATTTTCAAAACTGTAAAGATTCAGATTTATAGTCAGTCTGTTTATATTCTATCATATCATGTGTGGTGGCATAGGATATCGAAGCAAGAAAGCCTATAGGGATACCACCATCTGAAATGAAAAATAGCTTCTATGTATGGCATAATGCAGCACAGATGGAAAATTGTGCTTTTCTGTTTTACTGTTTCTGTACATTACTCAGGGAATAAATACTGGACAAATCAAGCAGTCATTTCTAAGGCTCCATATAACCTATTTTACCAGTATCAGCTGCTATAGTTTTATATTCCCTAGAGAAAAGCTGCCTGGGTTCCCAAGTTTTATAAGGCATTTCAAGGAGACCTCACAAATAAAAATGGATGGAAAATATGGTCTGGTTTTTAATAACAGTATAGTTAACTTTGCATTTTCATATGATAGTCAAAGCTCTCACTAGTGCATGCAACCTTATCATTCTTCAAAGCAGCATTTATTATTATGGACTATTACTCGCTTATTTCATCTGCTATGAATTTTACATCATTATTTCAAGGGCACAGTACAACAGGAATACACTATAGCTGTTTCACTTCAGGTCTGGGCTTCATAAACTGAGAAGGGTTATTCCACATCTGACTCAGCAGATTTGCTCTGACACCTTCTCTCTGAAGGATTCCCAAAGGATTCCCAAAGCACATTTGCAAACCCAAGTAGCCTAATAATATTTAAAGCAGTGCCTGGGCAGTGTTGGACATCGGTTTGAGAACTTTTGCTCTGATCCAAGATACCTGAGGTATGATGAGACTCAGGATAGGAAAGTCTGTCACCCTCTCTCCATCACCTCTGCTTGTAGTTAGAAACCACAGACAGGGACCAGATCACCCACAACTGCCATCACCCATCACCCACAGAAAGGGACCAGATCACCCACAACTGCCATCACCCATCACCCACAGAAAGGGACCAGATCACCCATCCTGGCCCTGCCTATTGCACTGGGACAACACAGGTTAGGTTTGATGGATGCTTTTCTATTGCTGAACTTAAAAATAGTTGTAGGTAAAAGAAAATTACTTTTTTTCCAGAGCAGGCATACCTGTCTATGGAAAGTCTTTAAAGTTAAGGGCAAGATATGTTCCAGGGAAAAGAGACACTCCGAAAATAAATACTGAGCAAGCTGTCAGACTCCTCATGCAAAAGGAAATTTCTCTCCTTCACAACTGCTTTGCACTGCAGTAGGAAACGATAGTATCAGTATCTTTTCTGTGGCTTTCATATCCTAACATACCAATTAAATAATGGCCCCACAATATAGAAAATCAACTTTCCCTGAGCCTTTTAGGACTTCAAATCACATTATCCATATCCAGCAAGGTAGTTTCCACATTTTTTTCTTCTTTTTCAAAGTAACAGTATTTTGTTTTTCAAAGGAAATACTAAAAGTAAAAAGGAAAAAGAAAACCTTAGCAATATTTGTTTAAATAGTAGAAATAATTACATATGGGAGTCTGTGCTACAAGATTTGGCTTGAAAACTGAGTGGAAAAAAACCTTGATATTTGTAAAAACAAAGTTATAGCAATTTTAGTCATATCAAGCTTCCTTTTCCGTGATACAAGCTGACTTCTGTCCACTTGGCCTTTCCACCTCCCAGTTTAGCAGGTGTCATATCACTCCTGAGGCTGAAGCCAGTTCTGCAGATAAGGAAGAAAATCCAATTTCAGCATCTGACAACAATCTCACCTTTTGGTGAGACAAAAAGTAGTTTTTGTCATTGCTATATCCCTATGTGATAGTTTCAACAGGACTTGCAGAGACTCAGTTTGGAGTGGTTAAAGGCCAATCAAGGAAAAATGAATCTTTAGTAGGTTTTATTTGTTAATACACTTCATATAACAGATATTAATTTTCCCCTACTTTCAAGACTATGAATTCCTCATGTATCACCTGTATTTATTATTATTATTTAGAATGGTTAAATATTTATTTTCAGCTGATTTCCAAGATCTAAATTTTAAAACATTCATAGTCTCACATAATAATAGAATCTTTAAGGTTGAAAAAGACCTGTAAGATCATTGAGTCCAACAATTAGCCCAGCACTGCCAAGTCCACCACCAAACTGTGTCCCCAAGTATCCCATCTACACATTTTTGAACACTTACAGGGATGGTGATTCCACCACTGTTGCAGTGTGGTTTGATTTAGTCAGTTTGTTTTATTAATGTTAGTCAGCCTTTATGCTCCCCCATTTGTCCCCTCACTGTTGGTTTGATCCAAGTTGTTTACCCCAAAAGTTCCTGCCACTTGGCTCCCCAGTTACCTGCCAATCTTCTCACCTCTCCCTGTTTTCTTCTTATTTGGTTCCATCAATCGGAGTTTGTTTATACCCTTTCAACTGCCAATCCTTTAACCACCCCCAGTTTCTTTGAGATAGTTCTTCAATCACCCCAGTTTACTTTTCTATTTGTCCCCTGACCTTGTACCTACCCCTGTTACATTATCATAGGTTGTTGTATCCCTCTCTGGTTTACCCCCATTGGGCAAGACAGGTTTGCACCCCTGTCCACCCACCCCCTATTTAAGTTGCTGTAATCTTTGATTTCTTTGGCATTTGTCACTGCACCCACCCAGAGGGCACCTTTCCTGCACCACCTGGGGAAATAAAGGACTCTTTGGGCTGGCATACAGGTGTCCTCTCTCCTCCCTTCACCTCCTCTCAGCGTGCAGAGTTACCCAAGCTGCACCCACGAGCAGCTCTCAGCACCATGAGGGGCAGACGATTCTCCCTGAGGTGCCGCTCCCGGTGCCCACCCGGCCTCACGTGGACGGTGCCAGCCGGCCCAGGCAACTGCCCGGGGCACACCACTCCTCTGAGAAGCCTGTCCCAATGTTTGACAGCCTTTCAGTGAACATATTTCCCTAATATTCAAACTAAACCTCCTCTGATGCAACTTGAGGCTGTTTTGTCTTGTCCTAAAACATTAAAATAAGAGGACAAAAAGGTAAAAAACTCAAAGCAAAAACCAACAAGACCTGAATTACATACTGAGTCAAGGATTTGGGTTGAGGTTTTGTTTCTTTGGTTGGTTTATTTTTTCATTTGTTTTTTTCTAAGTGTTTATTTGTTTGGGGTTTTTTTTTAAGATCGACTGCAGGACTCAGGACTATATTTAAGGCAACTTCACGTGAGTATATAAAACCAGCTTTACTTAAAGTCAAAAAGAATCTGATAGATAATTCAATGTGGCCACAAAGGTTACAGTGAAACTGATAAACTAAACCAGGTCAGCACATGGGCCTGAGTATAGAATGAATGCAGCCGTTCATACTGTGAAAAGTTTCACACAGATTTGGTCTCAGCCGACAATGTAGTGCTACAATGGGGACAACCTGGGAGCCAGCTCAGGCCACAAAATGTTCTCCATGGGCAGTTTGAGGAAGGGTTAAGAGAGTTAAACTGTATAGATGTGTGCCTTTGCATACTATTTGTCCAAAAGCAGTCCCAGGATGTTTTATTTACCTCTACAAAAGCAGTCAGGGGTGAGAGGGGTAAAGGAAGTTTTGGGAAGGGGAAGAGCTTTAGTAGGAAACTGCTGTGCCAAAGAAATTTATTGCACTTCAAGGTCAACTAAACCCATCTTTGGCTTAAGGTCAAAATACCAAGCACCATTTTGAGAATGCAAATTCCAAGAAATTGAGATCCTCTTCTTGTTCAGAGTTGGAGACATTTTAAAAAAGATTCTGGCTCCCTAATACAAAGAGTAACTCAGTCTCAGTCAAATCATCTCAACTCAAGACATTTTCAGTCCTAGGTTTAAAGTTCCCTTTCCCCATGTTTTAATTAGAGCGTTACTGTTTTTCTTTAATTTATTTAATGTAGACTGGTTTTATTGTTGCGGTCTGCTATTTTTATTACAATAGCAAAAACATTTTTAAAAAACAGTTATTGTTTCCAAGCTTCAGTAATTTTTATAAGCAAAAAACCCTATAAATGGTGTCTGACAAAAAAACTTGACATGAATAAGGGAGTATGGGGCCCTACCCAGAGAGGTACTGAGCAGCCTTGTGAATGTTGGGCCAGATGGCTTTGTTAGGGATAAACAAAAAGAGTGAAGAGAGAGCAAGCAGTAAGAACCATTTAAGGACTATGGAGACAGAAGAGACTTTGACCCCTGGACCACCTCAGACTAAGAAAAAAGGAGTTTTTTTGTCAGAAACCATTCTGTGACTCAGATGACTATATGATCATGAGAGATACTCTTACCTAGGTCCTTATTATGCCTTTGTGACTTTTAAAAGACTTCTTAAAATAAGAAACTTTTTTTTATTCCCTGCTGTGTCTCAATTCCTTCTTTGGGAAAAAAATCCATTTCAGTCTCATCCTTACATCATTCTGCCCTAATGTATCCCAGCTGTAGGGACTTTCCCTTCATAATCATAATTTTCCCCAGTTTGAGGCAGATCCACTACCCCTCCTTGACCTGCACTTGTCCTGCTTTAACTGAAGTTGGAGTTAGCACAGGGTTTGGGCAGCTGCCACCATATCAATGCTGCAGTGCTTACCTTATAAGCATCTTGAGGCCCCAGAACAATATCCAGAGCTGAGAATTGCTCAAAAGGAAAACCAATGAAAAACAGTTACAGAAATTCTTCACACTGAATGAGGGTCACTTACATGCTAATAAAGAGAAATATTCAGCACAGAGGGGTAAAAGTTATCACTTTTTCAGTTTTTGAATACCTCAAGTAAGGACTTAAGGCAGGCATTTGTACCTCCTGTAGTTCAACACCTTGTTTTGAGGAAAGACACCTACAGTTGCTACAGACTATAGACCAGTGTTACCAGAATTAATGATTTACATCCTTGTTTCTGCAGTTTACACAGAAAACCCGTGAAATAGTATGTATGAGTTTCCCCTTCAGCAGGAATCAGATATCTGGATTACTTCTTTCAGTTCAGACTCCATGCTGGAATTGGCCTTTTTTTGATCATTTTGGGCCCCTTCCACAAGCTACTAATGTTTTGTTGCTTAGAAGGACAATCCTGCCAGAAGATCAGGGATATGCTCTGCTACAACCAGGAGTGTGAACTTCCTCCTGGGAATGAGGATGTGAGATCAGACCCTTCTTAAAGAGACATTTAAAGAAGCCATACAGAAGATGACTTTTACAAATACCCGTCATAATTTGGAATCAAATTCTTTGCTCAAAACCAGGACTAAAATGCATTTGCATGCAGATCATTATTCTCTCAGATGAATTTTTCAATTTCTGGAGTAAGAAAAAACACCCCCCAACTGTTTGGGGTTATTTTGTTATTTAGTTTGGGGTTTTGTTGTTTTTTTTTTTTTTGGAGGGGTGGGGGTTGTTGATATTTTTTTGGTTGTGTTCTGTTTGTTACTTTGTTGGTTGGTTTGGGGTATTTTGTTTCTTTGGTTTGGTTTGGTTTGGGATTTTTGTTTGGTTAGGGTTTTTGGGGTTTTTTTGGGGGTTTTTTTTGTTTTTTTGTTTGGTTTTTTTGGGTTTGTTTTTTTTTTTGTTTTGGTTTTTTTGTGGAAGGTGAGGCATTCTGTGAGCACAGCTGAGAAGGAGAGGCAAGGATGGCTTCAGCTCAGGTGCAGCATCAGCTCATCAGCTCAGCTGAGTGTGCCAGCATTGGCATACAAGCAAGATGCTGCAGTCTGAATGTCGACACATGGTCAAATACCTCTCAGTAGCCCAAGTGTGATGTTTAAAAATCCCTTTGTGGCTAATGTCTAGCAAAAGGCTACATTATTGGCTAGAACAAAGAGTGTAACACTACCAGCAGAAATGGAACATCTCCAAGTACTCCTGTTGTGCTGTACAAAGCAGCATCTCTCTTAGTCTTTGCCATGTTCCCTTGTGAGGGAAAAGACTTTTCCTGATACAGGGGCTACAGTAAACTGTGCAGATAATGGAATAGCAGAGAGGATTCACAATAAATTTTTGGCTAGGCTTTGGGCTGTGAAAAAGGCTTAGTTGGGTTTAGGATAAGTTTCATTCCCTGCAGTGGGTCTTGTGCCAGCCTTATTACTGCACTGCCATGTGGAAAATACTGGAAATGAAAAGACTGATCCTTTGAAAAACGCTTTAGAGGACTTGATGAGACAGAATAAAAGAAAGGACAAGTTATGATGGATAGGGATAGGGGGTGCTTGCTGGCTGCCTGCAGGTCATTCCCAAATCAGTTAGAACAGCTGCAGAGGGGAAAAAAGCAAGTTAAAAATAAACAAAACAGATTTGCACCCATTACAATCACTGCCTTTGCCAGTCTTTGCACTCAAGCCTGGCTTCCTGGAGTGAAAGAAGAAAGACTTCAGATTTCACAAAGGAATATTAATAGAAGTAATAGATGAACTTAAGAAAGAAAAACGACTAAGATGAATACAACTTGCTTCTGGTGTGAACAGATGGGTCATGGAATAGTCTGAGGGGTAACTAATGGGACATTGATGCTTAATTGAACAAAATAGACAATTAGCAGCTGAAGAAAAATCTGGAGAACAGTAAATAATCCTAAAATGAGGCCAGTGGTACAGCATGATTGGAGTTTCATAATAAACAGTACTTAACAACTCACATTATAATATATTAAACTACAAGGAAATTGGTCATATTTATAGGGCAAGATTCTATTTTAGAAATCAGTGATGCTACAGATGATACAGGGTCACTGCAGCCAACCGAGCACCCATTTCCAGCACTATTAATCATGGAAAGACCCCATGGGAACTTTTGAAGTGTAAACAAGGAAAATTATAAAGCAGTAGCAGTGTGGCTCTCCTTGGCATTAATGAGAGCATGACTGTCAGTTCTGGTGTCTGTGTTAAAGGTTATTAGAAAAGGTTGACAAGACTTATAAAACCCAGTTGCATCCAGGAAAAACATGTTTTCAGCTGAAGGATAAAAAAGTTTGATTTCTTTAGAGCATCCAAGGGAGGGCTAAAAGGTGACTTGTTTGTAATGTGCAAGTACAGCCTTTGAGAGATTGTTTTTGAGTGAAAAAGGCCCTTTATCCCAACAGATAACATACAATTTAGTAGTTTGAATGATGAAATCTTAAATAAAAATACATTCTCACAGCAGTTAATTTAATAAGCATTTCATGCACTCATCATCCCTTAAGTTCTTCAAAGAAAGACTGGATAGCTTTCAAAAAGACAGCTGCTCGATCTCAACCAGGAATTATGAGTTTTATTCAGGTATTACCAAGCAATATTCTCCTTTTTGTGTTGTATTGTACATTAAAGGTAGCAGGGATAGCAGTCATTTTGGATCTTAAAATATAGGTTAATACTGGGAAAGCTCCAAGTACATTGTAAACATACAAGTGACAGCAATTTCTTAAGAATTCTCATCAAAATGTCAGTTGCGCATAACAAACACAAACTGGGTTTTAATAAGTTTTCAAGGACTTCATTTTAATTATTTTGAGCCTCAGAGATGCAGAATGAGAATCCAGCTTGATTTTGCACTGAATAGTTCTTCTCTGCTAAAATGAAAGTGATCTTTGCTTTATCTTTCTTCACAGAATGACACAAGATCTCCATCAAGTACATTTCTCACATTATTACATGAAATCCCTTGACTAGCCCTTGCAGGCTCAGGAACGTAGCAGCCTTTAAAAGCCCTCAGAAAAAAAAAAAAAAAAAAAAAAAAAAAAAAAAAAGGGAACCTGCATCCCTCTCCTTTTTATTATTTGGAAGGGAAAAACATTCTCTTGTCAATCCATCAGGAACCATGATTTAAGCATTAGCTGTTAAACCAAGTAATGACATGAGCTTAGGTGATTATATACTTGCAGGTACCAAATGCCAATCATTAAACATAAGGACATACCTAAGGAGCTGTGTAATCTAAATAGCACCAAGTCCTTATGACCATCCAGTTGCCCTATTTCTTTCACATTTGATTTTATTTTTTAATAATGCTGATGCCGGAGGTGCTACTTAAGAAGTTCAGAGAGGCAGGAGCAGCAAGTTCCATCAGCTTTATAATAAATGGGTGTGTAAGAGGAAACCAGCCAAAGGGCAAGCATTTGGAGGTGAGATATTGAGAACACCTGCTCCTCCCTCAGCACACTCATGATTAAACATTTTACTTAGTATGTGAACTGAAATGTGTTATGTTAAACTGGGGTCAGAAGGCACAATGTAATTATGGTTGTTACTATTACTACAGAGGCCAAACAGAAATCATATTGGGAATGACTGTGTGTGACTGCAAGGAGGAGTAAATCTCCTTGGGTAAGGAATTGCATTTAGAGTGAAGAGGATAAAGAATGTTTTACTGGAATTCTCCAGATCTGTAATAGTTAGGTTTCTCTTCAGGAAAGCATTAATTTCTTCTGTTCTTCTTTAAAGTTCTCTTAATAAAACACAAAAATAAATTTAAAAAACAAAAACCGAACCTCTAAGTCCAAATCAGCATTCTTTAACATAATCTGATTTCTTAACACATTCTGAGTATTTTTGTGTGAGTCTGTGCTGAGGTGTTCCTTCATTTCCAAGGAAGTTTTTCACCTTTCCTTGAGAAATACCTACAGGGTAGGTTTCTCTCCTCAGGGCTGGATGACCAATGGCACTTGTGCCTGAAGATAGATCATGCAGCACATACACACAGACACATACACACCCTCCAAGTCACACAACTGGTCTGTACTTAAACATCTTTAATAATCCTCCATCGTTTTATGATATAAATTTAAAGATTCAGACCATTTTTAAAAAGTAATTAATGAAGCTAGGGTTTGAGAAGTAGTTTCACAAATTTCTTACCGCAACAGCTGCACAGTTTGGAGCCAGTGTTCTCACAAAGTGCAGAAGAGCAGGAATTAATGTTCTGGTCTAGTGTGGTTTAACCCCAGGTGATAGCTTAGCACCACCAAGCTGCTCACTCACTTTTACCTGAAAAATGGTGAGCTGAGATAGAGGAAGTTCAGTAGGTAAGGCAAAAGTCAAGCACACCAGCAAAGCAGATAAGGAATTAATGCAGTACTTCACATCAAGCAGGGAGGTAGCCAGTCACCTCCAGGACAGCAGGGCTTTGTCATCCATAGTGGTGACTAGTGAAGACAAATGCTTCAGCCAGCTGGGGACAGCTGCCACAGCTGTGTCCCCACTCAGTCTCCTCTGCACCTCCAGCCTACACCTGCTCAGGAAGGGTAACGAGCAGAAAATACCTTGGCTGTGCAAGCGCTGCTCCCAGTAACTAAATCTGGCTGTAACTATCTGTAACTACCAGCACTGCTTTCAGTACAAATCCAAACCACAGCCTCATACCAGACATGGTGACAAACAGTAATTCTTTTGCAGAAAAGCTCAATACATTCTTCATTATTTTTCAGATTTATCCATTGGATTATGGTTTTTAATATAAAATTAGTATTTCTACATTAGTAGATATGTACAAGTTCTTAATATTTATGAGACTAAACTCTCTAAGTTAAGAAAAATAAGAAGCAATGACTAAAGCTCTCAAAAATATGGTAAATAAATGCAACTGTTCCCAGCACAATATTTGAATGCATGTTAGGGGAACTAGCAATTCTGGTTTCTTCAAAGTTCAGGGACAGAGCACATTTGTATTTTACTGACTTTATTTATATTGAGCAGTACTTTACACAGCAGGACAATTACTGTAAGGGAAGAGATGCCACCAGCCTTTTTTCCTGTCATCAGTAGAAATAATTATACAGAAAGACAAGTGTAAAATATGGTAGATATTAGACCCCATCCCTGAATCTTACTGTCCCTGATTTAAAAAAAAAGGACACTGTAATTAATTTTGAGCAGCCTTGTTAGTGGAATCAGAATATAATTTTTTTTCTGAATTTTACCTGAATTTGACTTTTAACAATTCCCTGTGGTGATGTCTTACCCAGTCTAATTCCACAATTTATAATTTAAAATACATTTGTTGGTTTTGAAGCTTAGCCTTTTTTAATTAACTGAAAGGTCACTTGCCTATGTACTATGAGTTATGTTGTGATGCCTACTGTCAGTCCCATATGTTGATAGAAAAGCTTAAGTTCCTTAAATTTTATGACTTTGTCTGTTTGCAATTAAAATTTTCCCTGTCAGGTGTCTGCCACAGTTTGATTTTACAACAAAAAAGCCCCAAACAGACAAACAAACAAAAAGACAAATACACTCAGTTAAAACAAGAAATCAGTTTCTTCCAGTGACATATACCCTGTGTTTTTAAATGAAGGTATTTACATGACTATCTAAACTGACGACCCTGAAGAGAGCTTTTGAGCAGGAACTGGAAAACTGAAATGCTGTCTTGGTGTCAAAGGTGTGTCTTTATCCCTCCTGTCATAATTATTCCAGGTATGATGAAGTTTTGAATTTCAGGTTTTAAACCAGCTACTCTTAGTTAAGTCATGTTCTGCAGAGCATATTAACTGAATTCTTAACATACCATATAGAATTAAGTACAGAAAGTTGCAATACAATCTCACAATTGCAAAAATACCAAATATACAGGAGTTATGCAGTGCCAGAATGGAGTTGACACATAGAATTAGCACTCTACTTTTGCTTATGTAATGATCTTTTTCTATAACACTCCATTATTTTTATTTTTTTTCGGAACCTTTAAAGCACAGAGGAAAAGTAAATCAAACCAGAATAAACATTTAACTTGTCTTTTCATTCATCTTGCTAAGGTCAGCATAGTCCTTTTGTAGGAGTCCCCTACAACCATTTCTCATACTCCACCATGTGAACTTTTTACTCGCTCCTCCAATTTTATAAAGTAGAATAGGAGATTCTGCCACATATTACTGGGATATCCTCATGTTTTCACAGACATGAAAAGTCCTAGGCCCAGCTTAGAGTGCAGAAGTCCTGACTAATCTGTTGGCCTATCCTGTGCTGGAGTGCCTGTGTCAGCGGACGAGGGATGGCATCTACACTTCTGTAGGGCCTGATAGAGTCCCCCACAACATTCTTGCCTCTAAACTAGAGAGATTTGAGTTGGATAGGTGGATTTTTAGATGGATAATGAGTGACAGTCAGTGGCTCAGTGTCCAAGTGAAAAACAGCAATGAAGGGGATGCTTCTCAAGAGTCCATTCTGGGACCATTGCTACTTGACTTCCTCATCAGCTACATAGACAGGGGGACGAGTGCACCTTCAGTGAGGTTGCAGATGACCCCAGGCTGAGTGGTGCAGCTGATTTGCTAGAGGGAAGGGATGCCATCCAAAGGGTCCATAATTGGCTTGAGGAGAGTGCCCATGCAAACCTGAATATGACCAACAAAGCTCAGTGCATGGTTCTGAACCTTTGGTGGGACAGCCCGCCAGTGTCAATAAAAACTGGGTGAGGAGCAGATTTCCATTATCCATTTAAGCCAGATCCTTTTAGATAGTTGTATAACTATGTTGTTCTTAAGACACATCTGAATTCCAAATTAGGGTTTTAGAGAAAATTTCATCAAAAAATTGGTATACCATTAGTGTTCCATCAACACTAAACTGATAGACAATAAATACAGAAAATATAATCTATCATATACAATTAAAATATTCAAAAGGCCCACAGATCTACTTGCTTAATACCAGAAAACAAACAATCTTCTAAATAAAATCAATATTGTCTGGCATTTAGATGAGCTTGCAAATAATACTGCATCTATTTTTTAGAAACAGTCACAACAGCAAATTTACCAACAATAAAAAACTCTTAGCAGGGTGTTACTTACTTCTCTTGCAGAATAAATTTTAATTTATTCATGTCATCATACAAGCTTATTGCAAGGAAAGGAAGACATCAATAACTGTACACACCTGTGGATGATGGAACAAGCAATAATTATGAAATCTACAGAGAAAATAATTAATCCATTTTCATTTACACTGAAAGAAAATAATACTTTAAAAAGAATATTATTACAAATCCCCCTTCTAAAACATCTAAATAGAAAAAAAATTCTTCTCTAAAATCACTGTGATCATAACTACTAATAGAAATATTAAGTAGAACCAAGTCTTGCCTAAAGTGCCATCATCCCATATAGCTGAAAACTGAGAAGTCATTCTTGTGACTGTTGGAGTGAATTCTTAATGAAAAATATTATCAGTGTTGAGATGATCCATGCATTTGTAGGCTGGAAGAGAAGGTGGAACCAAGAGCTGAAGGAGTTTAGGATGTTACAGACCTGTGTTACTTCCAACAACTTCATTAATTCTAACCTCTGAAATCTGTAGTTTCTTCCTGAAAGATGGTGAAGTGAACCAACTACGCCCCCAAAACACATCTGCTGCTGCCTGCAAAATCAGCTGGAAATTCTGCCTTCATGCAGAATGGTCAATATTGTACACAGCAGAAGAAATTAAACTATGCTGCTTGCTTCTGTGAAGGTGTTATTTTATTTTAACCCTCTTGTTCCTGTTCCAGACACCATGTAATTGTCTAATGTGGTTATATTTGTGCTTCTTTTTCATCTGGGTACAATCCTAAGTTCAGAAGTGTAATGAAGAACCTTGCCTCATGTGGGTTTCTGTTAAATCAGAACATCATAAGATTTTAAAAGCATGCTGGAATAGGGCTGTGCTTTGGATTTAGGGTGAGCAAAAGTTTGATGACACACCAACATTTTGGTTGTTGCTGAGCAGGACTTGCACTAAGACAAAGGATTTCTCAGCTTCTCATGCTGCCAGTGAGGAGTCTGGGGATGCACGAGGAACTGGAAGAGGATACAACCAGGACAGATGACCCTGACTGACCAGAGGGATATTCCTTACCACATGGCATCATGCTGAACAACAAAACTGGATGGAGTTGGCTGGGGATGGTGGCACCTTGCTCAGGGACTGGTCAGTGGCTGGTGAAGAATTGCATTTCTCATCACTTGTTTTGTGTACTCTACCATGATTACTTTCCGTTTATTTTCTGCACAATTAAACTGTCACTATCTCAACCCAAAATTTTACCCTTTTTCTGATTCTCTTCCCCATCCCACTGAAGAGGAGTGAGTGAATGGCTGGGTAATATTTAGCTGCCTGTCTGGCTAAATCACGACACTAGTTAATATTCTACTCAAATGAATAATGCCATTGGAGCCAGCAAGTCTTGGAGGCGGTTAAATTTAGCAAATCACACATGTCTCTCTAAGACTGGAGCCACAGCTTGTGTATCAGAACATTTCTAATGTTCCCCAGGACCAGCATGGAAAATTGACTTGAACAAATCATTAGATGGCTATAGAAAAATAACATAAGGATGTGACCCTCACGGACCTGATTTCCTGTAGGCTGCAGAGGAGTAGCAGGGCAAGCACTTAGAATAAAAGCTGTCTGTTTCTCTAGCCTTTGGAAAAAATGTCTGGGGCAATTTCAGTTTGCTTGCATTTTTTATTGGAAAAGGTAGTACAGAAAGATAATTCTGCCAAAGTATCTGCATTTGAAAAACTACTTTGATGATTTTTATTAAGTCTAGGTACTATAGTCAGATACAGATGGAGAAAGAAGGCTTGCAGCTAGTTTCCTGTACTTCTAATAGCAATTTGAAGACTGTTATGCAGAAAACACAACAGTGATGTCAATGTCCTTGTAATATTCATAAAGGTGCTGTCTAGGTTCAGTTGCAGTCTGATATTTGTACCCAGGAGCTATTTTTCCCCCCTTATTGTTATTTTTGCAGTTCTAAAACATGAATCATAAAAAGAGCCTTTTGCAAAAGCACGTTATTATCCACCAAAAGCAGCTCTTCCATTTGCCAAAACATTCCTTCAAACCACCTATTGTTATGAGGATGCTGCTGTTGGTTAAATGCTATTATACAAATAACATTAATCATATATGCCTGCAGTTAATTTTAATTACTCTGCTCTCTGCTTCTCCTCTCCTTTCCTCTGTCTTTCCTCCAGAAACTCAGCAGAGGAACTGAAGACCCACTGTTTCTGTGCCCTTCCTGAAGACCAAAGGAAGAACAGAGCAATCCCTCTGTGAGCTCTGACAGCAGTTAAAGGGGGAAAAAAGTGCTTTCAAGTAAGAGAAATGAGAATCCCTCATTAAAAAAAAAAAAAAAAAAAAAAAAAAAAAAAAAGTGTTTTGAGACTGCATTGACAGCAGGAGCAATATTTAAAACAGTATCTTAATTCATTAAAACACCAAAGCTCACAGGATAGCTGCTGCTGAGAGTGGCCACACACTACCCAGTTGTGCCTGACTGGTGGGTTCAAAGGTTAGTGCTGAGGATATGGGGAGAGGGATTTCTGATAAACTGCTCCATCATTAGGCCCCAGTTCTCTAGGCTTTAAATGGTCTCATTGCTCATGTTCCCAACATGTATGTATATTAAGACTGACCACAGCTTCTGCCCTGTGTAGCCAGGTGATTGCCCTCCACATGAGTTAATTCTGTAGTGAGTAGATGTGCTGGATCTGGTGCTCTTGCGAAACCCAGATCAGGCACCCAGACACTGATGGGGAGAATCATTGGATCTGCATCAAAGAGCCAAAATCTCTGAGCTAATATCACTTGTCTCCTTTTATATACCTTGTCTGATTAATGCTACACCTATTTTTTTTTCTTTTTTACTAGATTCAATGGTAAAGAGGCTCATTTTTATTCTTTGATTATAAATGAGAGTCAAATACTTGGTTTGAGACACTGGTAGCTCATATTAAGGATATCTGCCATGGGCCAGAAGCATCCCAAGCCTTGTCTATGTGTGCCAAGCATGTCTGAGTGTCCTTCCACAGGATAATGAGCAAGTTACCCGGGGCTATTGACATGATGTAGGATTTAAACTTATAGAACACCAGTGAGTACCATCAAATCACTAACTAGAATTACAGTAAGACTGTTACTGTCCTTTCTCACATTCCTGATGCATCCTTAGTTCACTTGTTGCACACTGAGCCACTTTCAGTATGTTGACCACTGTGACATCTGCCCAGGGAGTCAGAGTGAAATCAGGGTTCAGTTCCTTGCGGAGCTTTGTTTCTTGAGGGAAGACAGCTTTATGTGGATTGGACTGAGAACAAAGCCCTCTTTCTATGAGCTTTGCTTCTTGTTGAATTGTGTCTCCCTGCAGGCTCATCTTTAATGCCGAAAGTTTGTTCTAAGTTCATCCTTTGCTTAGAGTGGTTATAAAAAATTGAAGCTTGACAATTTAGAAGGCGTATGAATACAACCATGTACCTTGGTTTTCTTTCTGAAGTCAGTTCAGACCTATTATTTTACACTATCCCTCATGTCAGGTTTGTAAGATTTTCTCCCCCACTTTCTTGCTGAGGAAGATGGCTGAGGTGTGGGCAACACATCCCAGTCTGAAGAAGATATTTATTTCTGCATGTGTTTGTCATATGCAGATAGTGAATTCAGGCTGGTTGTAGCTCTTATAAATAGCTAGGTGCCTCCTTGACTCCATTCTTGAAGTTTCCTGGAGGAAATGATCAAGGTGGATTTTAAAAGCCTGTTTTGTTTTTTTGTGGGGTTTTTTTTTTTGGTTTTTTTTTTTTTTTTTTTAAATAAAAGATTATTAGCTGTTTTGGTGCTAAGATATGATTAAGCAACAGCAGTGCCTAGGAGAGCCAAAGTAATAAGATTTTTATTTTTTAAGCATAAAATTGATATTTATTTCTAAGATATAGAGGAGTCATAACTATGGATGAATTAACAGAGTACAAGAAACAGAGTTGCTTTTTTCAAAGGTCAGCTGTTCTCACACCCATTTTTTCTGTTTTGTAATTAGTGTGAGAACCTGCTGTGCAAGGACTCCATCTCAATTTCCTTCACCTACTGTACTTAGCAGATCTATGCAGATCTGGCTTACCTGCATCCATTTCCTCAAGTGTCTGTACAATCAGGCATTTCTCCAACCAAAATGCTTTCTGAAACCTTTGCAGTGTCAAGAAAGTGTTTGGCACAGAATCATCACAATGCTGATAACTTCTTCAGATAATTTGATCTATTAGTACCTTAGGCTGATATTTATATCTGGAAATTGAATACAACCTGCTTGTATACACACATATATGTATATTTGTATATATGTAGTCCCTCCACAAATAAGAACAAAAGTCAGCCAGCCTCCACATTCCCCCCCTCCAAATTCCCCAGTTACAAAGAGTCTTTTGAAAGCATTGGAAACCAAGTTCTGGAATCAAGATGCTGCTCTCACAAACAATGGGCTGCAAGATGCAAAATTGTCCTATAAAAATACACAATGTTATTTTACAAATATTTTGTTCTATAGTTTCTATTACAATTAAGCTCTAATATTGCTCAATTTTATATAAGCATTTTTAATATAATTTATTTTATGTTCAACCAAAACTGTTGTGCACCTAAATAATTTAAGTATCATAAAATTTCAAAGGTGCTGGAGTGGCCAATTGTGACCTTTAACTGTGCCCTTATTTAATTAATGGACTCTCAATATTTCAAATTTTGCTTTAGCAAGAAAGAACAATCTTAATCCACAGTCAGAAATATCCATTCTGCTTAGAGTGGCTTCAGTCTGAAAGGTATTCTGCCCAACCTGGTCCTCCTTTAAGTGGGAAAAGTGCAGGATGATTCAAGGCATATAAACTTTCAGCTAGGTGCGAAAAAGGCTCCAGCATGTCATGCACAGCTCTCCAGTCTCTGTGTTCAGTGAAATGATGAACTTTTTCAACAAGACAGGTGACCTTCCCCTCCTTGGCAGTCTCCAGCTCCTGAACAGCTCTAATCCTTTGCCATGAATGCTCCATCTCAACTTTGTGTTTCATCAGTCTGTGTGGCAGGCTATGATTATTAAAGGATGAAGATGTGGTGTTAAGGCATTAGCAAGGAGAAAGGAGATAACCTGTTTGTATGCACACCACTGTTTGATCTGTGCTGGGATAAATATTATTGTTGGCACACTGAAACCCTTGAGAACTTAATCAGAAAATTAAATGCTCTGATGATAGGTTCATATCTCTGTCCAGAGCTGGATGCTCTTAGAGATATGTCAGATTTCTACTCAAGAACCTTTGTAGATCAGACAGCAAGCAGGTCCAGCTAGTGCTGTGCCCCACCACCAATCAAAAGGGCCAAAAGGACCATGAAGCCCTGACTAGCACAGAGACAAGCATGTGCAGTGTGTTTTCCCATCTCCTAGAAATTTGAGACTCTTAGAACTTCTGAAGCAGAGGTGGTGTCTCTGTTTTACAGTCCTACCCTGACCTACCTGGCTTAGCAGGCCGGGGGTGGTAGCTGTGGCCCTGATGAACCGTGGTCTGAAGTGCCAGCCTGAGTGAATGTCTGACTGAAGAAATACAGCTAGAATTCCTGGGTTCAATAGCTTATTAAGTTACAGTCCTAATTATGACCATTTAAGATCACTTTTAACCACATTCTCACTGGTGCCTTCAGCAGAAGTCTCCTGCAATTTGGGGAATGTGGGAAGGGCACAGACATAAATTAGCTTCTGTCTTCATATTTCTGCTCACCACTACAAAGGTACATCATCCAATGTGATACCACTTCACAGCAAATACCACCCTAGAATTAGCACAGGGCAGTCCTCTCAGATGCCCAGGTTGGAGGGACCAGTGGCCTTTCTGAGCACAAACTCAGCTGGAGCATGGCAGGCACTGACTGGCTGCTGGGCCAGGCTAGACGGGAACGCTCCACCGTCCTTATACCAGAAGGAGGAAGGACCAAGCTGCTGCCATGATGATACAACACTGCTCTCCTGACTTTTTGTTCAAAATGTTGAAATCTCCTAGTCTTGCTCTACAAAATGGGAAAAAAATATTAAATATTAGCATTTTTGGCAAAATGAAATTATTCTTTCTGAGTCAGGCCCAGTCAAGACTGCACACTGTTTTCTCCCTAAACAATATGAAACTTTTCCAAAATTCACTTCCCTTTTTGCTGTTTTTATTCACCATGGAATAGATTCATGATGAGCTGCTGACACCATCATGTTTCACGTTAATACAATAATAATCTGAAACATATCACTGAACTCTCTTCATGACAACTTTACAAGCACAAAAAAATCAGAATAATCTGTCCTGGGGCAGTGCAATTTTGGTGTGCAATTTAAAATGCGATTTACTTGCACTCAATTATGTAAGTACAGGTTTGATATATCTAAATCAAACTGAATATATTGATTTTCAGGAGTAAAGATGATCAGTTTTGAATATGGAGCATGTGGAATCAATGTTCTCTAGAAGTCACAGCTTACTAACGCCAATATATTTACTTATTTTGGGAACTAACAGCCTTCCTCAGTATAATTGCAGTGTATCAGTGTCAATTTTCTGGCCGGTTTAGAAATCCAATCCTTCTATTTTTCACTGGAAGCCTACATTAGCAATGCTCATGCTGCTCATTTATTGCATCAATTTATAAAGAAGGGGAGGAGAATACCTTTGCTCTAGTAAGGGTTAGAAAATTTAATTCTTTAGTATTCATATTTTATTTATAATCTTTGAACAGAACATCAGCAAGAAAAGTGCAGCGTTATGTCTTACGATCAAAGATACGTTCTTCTTTTCCAAGGGCTGCCAGTAATCTATTACTGACTAAAAGCACGTGAATTCCATGTTCATCTTGAAGATACAATATACAATATTTCACATCTACTGCACTCAGATTTCAACAATCAGCTTCTTTCAAAGACAACCTGACAACTCAAATGGTGAATTATTAAGTCAGAATAACAAGGGCAACATTCACTTTCTTTGTGCAGCTCCAGCTAGAGTAGAAGATTCTATTAATTATCAGACCAGAAATGGGCTGGGATTTGCTTTGTACATTGCTAAGCAATTTAACTGGAAGAGATGGGTTATATATGGAAATAAATGACCTTTCTCAAAGCTTGTTTTCCCACCAACTGCTTGTGTTGAAACCAATTGCAGAAGTCATTCAAAATGAGCTGTTTATTGCTTCCTAAATGCATTTACTGCATGCCAGATGTCCATTTCAAAACATTCTGCTGTGTGCCTTTTAACTGACCCTACACTGAGATGTAACTGCCCATAGCCATTGCCCTGGAAATGCTGCTCGCTTAGCAGTGGGCTGCCAGCCCAGCAGGCACTGGGGCAGACCCTCTTCAACACCACAGAGATTAGGAAGAATAAAAGCAGCTCCTTAGAGAAGATGAGTCCCTGTCCTGCTCAGACAGACGATTGCATCCCAGAGTAAACCAAACTGTCAGTGTTATCTCATGAGCTGGCTGACAATAACAGCAAACACATGGCAATGCAAACTCCCGGCATGGGATGCTGCAGGGTTCCTGAAATTGCTTCCTCTCTTGTGTTGTAGAGTTACTTTTTAACTGAGCTGTGTTTTCTAGGATGCCTGTTATGCTGAGTACTTCTGCTTTGGCTCCTTAAACACTTTTGCCATGTTCCTGGAGTTCATCCTCCTGCCCCACAGCAGCCACCAGTGTCAAGGCTTAAATATGCTTACCCTCGCTTGGTGCTTGCCTTTACATGTGTGCATTTGGGGTATCACAGAGCCATAGAATAGTTTGGAAAAGGTTGGAAAAGACCCTTAAGATCCTTGAGCCACCCTGTTAATGGAGCACTGCCAAGTCCACCACTGAACCATGTCCCCAAGCGCCACATCTGCATGTTTTCAAAAGCTGGAGCACTGTGCTTCGTAAATGTTGGCCAGAGTAGCTGCCTGGCAGGAATGGACATCCTGGGCCCAATTCCCCACTTATTCACATCAATGGACTCAGCAGAGCACTGATAGCAAGAGTATGGCAATTTCTCCCTTTAGTGCTCCTCAATAGTTTTATAGGTTTACCACACCTTGAGAATACACTAAAACTTTTCTTAAATTTTGCTTTAAAATATTCACTTGGACCTTCAATAAGGCATGGTTTATATATGGAGCTCAGGTGGTCAGTTTGCTTAGTTTCTTTACTATTCAACTTTTTTTTTTTTCCTATTAGTAATTTCAAAAGGAGTTATTTTATTGCTCTTTCTTTCAGGCAGTTATATACTAACTCCCTCTGTTAGCACCACCAGGGATTTCTTATAATAAATGTTCTTATTCCTTTAGTGATATACTAAAACTGAGGCTTGAATAAAAATGAAAAATACATTAAATTAAAATACATTTTCAATCTAAATTAAGATTAAAAGAAAAAAAAAGTCGAGGAAATGTTTTCATAGTACAATAGCAAGGAAGTTAACATCATAGTAATTTAAAGTTATTTTGAGTAACTTTGGCATATATAGCAATCAGAAAGAGAAATTACTTTTACATAACTAATTTCAGTCCCATGTAAAAAGTAGTATTTTTTTTTATAACTGAGTGGTAGTACGTAAGAAACCAATGTGAAATTTTGAAATAGAATGTCTTTACCAAATGACAGGAATTATAGCAAATGTGAAAAGTAAAGAAAATCTACCATATTTTTTCTATAAAACTGGAAACCTTGATACTCAATCCATTATGAAAACAGTTTTGGTTTTGATGAGTAGGAATTTTCAACAAATATTTAAGTCCATCTCCAACTGGATTTGTTTAATTTCAAATCAGTCATGCTGCAAAGCAAGGAAGTTATCTCCTACTTGCTTAGGAGCACAGAACATATATTAAGCATGGCAAGGCTGCAGTGAGCTCTTCAGCCTCATAAGGTACTTAATGTAACACTTGTTTCCACATTTCAAAATATCATTATATTCTTTGCCATACCTCCCTTGCTTCTGATCAAAAACAATACAAAATAAAACAAAAAATAAACAAAACAAAACAAAAATCAAAACAAAAAACCACAACCAGTTGAATAAGGCAGATGAAAGTAATTAACTATGTCTAAATTTCTCTTATTTTCCTTCAATGCAAATTCAGTTAAATCCTGAATTTGAAATTAATCCTGGGCTGACTTTGGCTTTAATGCAGTTTCATTTGTAGTTACATAGAATAAAGAAGAATAAGAAAAGCAATCATAAAAGACACACAGAGGAAGTTATTGCTATAGGACTGATTTTTCTGTGAACATTAGTTATATGTCAGAGGTGGATTTTTCTATTTACTTAGAAATAAAAATATGATACTTATCTGTGTAAATTATATCTTAATTAATGGCAGCACATGGAGTCTATTTTTGCAATGATAAAAAACAGTTTAAGTGAAATATTCAGAGTAAGTTTGCAAATGAATTACATAATTTTAACTTCCAAATTCTGTTACTCTCAGTAAATGTACAAGAACACAATTCTTTTGGTAAATTAGCAGTGTTGGAAAGAAAGCAGTTACACCCATGGTGGCAAATCAGTTTTCCCAGACTGCTAAAAAGAACTAAAATTGTCAATCACTCAAATCAGGCTGCAAGGGTTTAACATTGTGCTGGCATGCAAATAAGAGGAGACGTCTGCAAGAGCAGATCTCTTCTGCAAGATGAACAAAAGTACAGGGAATGGTTTGGAACTATCATTAAAGTATAAGCCCTAGAAATTATACCAAAAGAACAGTGAAAAAAGCACACGGAGAAAAAGCAATTACTCCATGTAATTCATATTGGTTTTACCATAGTGTTTGAGAGGAAAAAAAAATCTCAGAATGTCACCTGGATAAAGTGGCAGGGAAAGATCCCAATGTCAAAGTTAAAATGCAGCTGGAAATGTTCTTCTAAATACTTGCCACCAGTAAACACTTCGACAGTCTGATGAGGCCTCAAAAGAGCTGTGTACAGATGCACCTTTAAGACATCCAATTCTGTGGCAGGCTTGTTCTTACCTGTACACTGAAGATTTTGCTAAGTGAGTAGTCTTAAAATAAGTGGGAAAACATATCTTTACATCTCAGAACTGGTCTGTAATCTTTGCATACTTGAACTAATCTTGTTCCAGTTGAGACTGGAGGGTTTTATCACTTCATTATCATTTTGGTCTCATTCAGTGTAACCTTTTCTGAGGTCCGACCATCACTTCAACTTACACAGCTCTCCCATTTTCAGACCAGAACTAGAGTTTGAAATCCTATGGAGCCTGACAGCAATTACCCCAGCACCTCTGGCATATCCATCATCTGGATGACTCCTCATGCTGGGAGCAATAGCAATTTTAGCCAGAGAAGCAACAAGCTCCTTAAAGCAATGTATTTGGAACAGAAACATTTAGGGGGAAAAAAAAAAAGTGTTAAAATAATAAAAATCTAACTTGTCAGCTAATTATGTTCCAGGGAGATGCTGGCAGCACTGAGATCTTAAAGACCCTTGAAATCTCAGCTTGTATATTCTGTTTTTTCAACTCATGAATCTGTTCTCACTTCCACTATCTATGTTTGAGGCTTCTAGGGGTCACTTTCTTTTTACCATGTTCTTCTTTGCCAAGACAAAGTCACTGTTTTATTACCCTCACTTCTTGTAGCCCCCAGCTTTAGCAATGAGGCCAGTAATCCATTGGAAATCTGAGGTAAAAGTCTTACAGAAGGTGTTTCTTGTAGTGTTTCTTGAACATTTCTGTGGGAAATAATTTTCTTCCCTTTTGATTTTGCAACAATCCCCACAGTCCAATAGATGCTAATTTTACTTCAAAAGCATGGTCATGTAAAGTGGGATTTTCCTCATCTGATTTTAGCTGCCTTCAAATGAATTGTCTAATTTAGTCAAACAGAGATTCCTTTATTAGGGACAGAAAGAAGTAGGTGTTATCAGAAGATAACATGTTTCTTACCTTTGGAATTTACCTAAGAATTGGACAGCTTAATTTTTAAATACCTAAGGTATTTAAAAGTTGGTAGAGACCCATCCCACTGGAGTGCTGATTAATTGTGTTCCTTTTGAATAGCCTTTTGCTTATTATTTACACATCTCATATTTCTAGACATTTCAGTAATAAAAAGCAACAAAATGTTACTCACATTTTAGAGGAAGTCTTGCAGGCCTGCTGGTAACTTTTCTTTTTTCCATTATTAACCTTTTTTTTTTGTAATGGTGGTGGTGGTGGTGGTAGTAGACATTCAGATTGACATTTGTACCTTGTGATAGCTGTTGGTCTCAGCCCTTCTGGGTGCCAGGCTTGGAGGACATGGGGGGATGGCTTTAAACTGAAAGAGGGTAAATTTGGATTAAACATTAGGAAGAAATTCTTTACTGTGAGGGTAGTGAGATGCCTGTACAGGTTGCCCAGACAAACTGTTGATCCATCCCCAGAAGTGTTCAAGATGAGGCTGGATGGGGCTCTGAGCAACCTGATCTAACAGGAGGTATTCCTGCTAGTGGCAGGGATTTGAAATGAGATGATTTTTAAGGTCCCTTCCAACTGAAACCATTCTATAATTGATTCTGTGAGTCTATGATTTATTCAGCTGCATTTTACAGTGTGCAAAGCACATGCTGTCATTGGTTGCAAATGCTTTGCAAACCAGATGATTGATTTTATGATACTTTATCAACTCTGATTTGTAAAAACCTCAAACATACAGGTAACTCAAGACAGTCCCCAGGTTCTTAGTCTAGTAGCAATACATCTTCTGACACCAGCTGGTGCTTTTCTGATTTCTCCATCAAATAACAGGTGAGCAGGCTGCCACCCCGTTCATTTATTGAAAATTTGGAAAACTGGCAAATGCTGGCAACTGCATTTGGCACTTGGGGTTATGATGTACTTTGAGAAGCTGAGACTGCAGAAGCCAAGAGTAAACCCCCCAAAGAGGGTGTTTAATGCTCCTGTGTGTAACTTGAATCCACTGCAAAGCTTTGTCACTTCATCATTAGCCTAAGATCTTACCTAAAGAAACAGGATTGATTGAGTTAATCTTCTGGGTTTTATTTCTCTTTCACCTACTTAAAAAGGATGAGCATGCATGTGGATGTAGTTGAACAGCCAGTAAGTAGAAATGCCAAACAAAACTGCCACATTACTGCTATTGAAATACAAGGAGGAACAAGCTGGAATTTTACCTCCATATTCTAATTTCCATGGAATCAAAATATGTTCCAAAATTCTTAATTAGATATCAATTGAAAAGAAATTGTTACCAACTGCTGGAGTTGGTGGTTGAATACACAAGGCATGGAGGTGACTAGGTAAATGTACCAGGAGTACCAGGAGGTGGGGACCTTTATTTTGCTTTCTCTTTACTTCAAATTATATGCCCAAAGTGGCAGGTTCTGCAACATTTCTGTCTTTAATAACTGGTCTATATATTCTACTCTATGCATGTGAGGTGAGAATATATAGATATAGGAAGCCCAGAGCAGCTATTGCAAATCCTATTGCAAAATTCTTCATCACATAGTGCATCATTTAATTGCTTCTTTGCAGTATGACCAAGAAGTTATAGTGGTAATCTGGGAACCCAAAAAATCCTTTGAATATTTATCTGCTGAGGCTGCAGATCCTCAACAAACTGATAAGAGACTGTGGGACTATTTTTCAGGGAACGATCTGGTTTCTGCTGCAAAATACCTGAGCATGTGTTTCCTTAAAGCAGCAGAAGCTATGCAAGTGGTGCTGCTCCAAGGGACATTGCTGTTCACTCCCTATGAGCCCCTGCACTTTGGCAGAAACATCAGTTGGTTGAGGAAGCAAGAGAGAACAATGGAAAAATAAGCACACACACACACAAAAAAAAAAAAAAAAAAAAAAAAAGGAAAAATAAGCTCTAGGAAAAAGGAAAAATAAGCTCTAGGAATCAGGGGACTGAAAGAGAGAAATATAACTTTTCTGGTAAAGCAAGCACAAACAGCTGAAGATTTATTGATTGTAACCTATATTGCAATGGTCCCTGAGCTAACACTTTAATAAAACCACTGAAAATGACAACCAAAAAGGAGCCCCAAAAACCATAAATCTAAGTGTACGTGCAGAATGGTGTGGAGAAAATAATCAGCAAAAAGCAATCAACTCCATCTCAATTTGGAAGCAAAGAAAGTGTCATTTGGGGAGGACTGAGGTGTAGAAAACCTTGGAGTGTGCAGTCTTGCCTATTTCAGATGGCAGCCAGTGCCAGATGCTTCAGAGAAAACACGTAGGAAATTCCACAGCACTCACATGGGAGATAATCTGTCCCCATCTACTTGCCAGGAAGATCTCATGCTAATCTTTAAAATTTAAGATATACTTAAAACTTTAAACATCAGGCTTTATATTACTCCCAACATTCCATTTAAATGTTAACCAGTATAACTGGATAGTCACTTTTTTTTTGATACCTGCTAAACCTATTTTTTCTTTGAATTATGCACTTTTTATTTATACTTGATTTATTATTCTTAGTTTTGCAATGATTTGAGCTAACCAAGTTTTGTCCAAGCAGCCATTTCTCAGTGTTCAAAATACCAGTACAAGAATTATAAAAAGAAACCACAGCCCTCGTTTTTCAGGTTGCAGCCTACACATCTTTTTCTTGCCTTCCCCAGTATCCAAAAAGAGAATATTGATTTCAGGGATGTGGTTAAGTCTGTGCCTGGGGTAGGCTTTCTGTGTAGGATCCAGTTTGCCTAACTTGCTCCAGGTTTTTGAAGATGTGGAATACACTTATGCTAGTAAATTAAAAAGTCTGGGACAGGAACTAAGTACTAAAAGATTTATAGAGTTTAATTGGTGGGATGATCCTGGAAATATTCTCCTCTGACAGCTAACACTTTTTCAAACAGTGCCCTTGGAGAATTTGCATGATGGCAGAACTTAGGTGGGATAAAAAATTGCTATTGGTGTTTTAAAGGAAACTACCGAGTTTTGGAGTGTAAGAGAGCTGACTGCAACTTGCACACAGGCTGTGCCCTGTTAATCAGCTTCAGTGACAGAAAGCTGTCCCAAACAAGTCTAATCAGGTGTAGGTATGTAGCCCTGAGAACTCATCTTCCATAAGTAAGTACATCCTATTTAATCAATAAAGGCAAGTGCTCTTGAACTCCCTCCTGAGAGTCTGTCTTGTATAAATTGTGCAACAGGTTTTTCTCTTGGGGATATCTGCTGACCAGACACAGATCTCCAGCTATTTTAGTCCTGGCGTTTTGTTAGCACCTGAAGCTACAGTGCAAGTCTAATGAGGTGGTGTGGATCTCATGCTTTATTGGCTAACTCAAATAACTTCGGTATCAGGAAATCTGCGGTCATAGTTTCCTTTAATTTTCATACACTTTGTACTGAAATGGATAGGGGGAAAAGTAAAAACTAAATCTGAGTTTGCAAGCTTTTATCTAAGTAAAAATGGAAACATGCTTTTAAATTAATTTCTTCTTTTAGAAAGAACAAACATCAGTGGGGTTTTGTTGTGGTTGTACTAGAGGTGTCAGTCAGAATTCAAGTGCCCCTAAGCAAACATGTACAATAAAAGGGCTCCTGTCCCATGGAGTTTAACCTGGAAATGAACCAAATCATCAAAGAGGGAAGAAGAAAACAAAGGCCTGGAAAGCACAGTAATGCACTTGAGATCAAGAAACTTACTAAAATGTGCTTAAAATGAAGAGATTTAGAGCAACAGAAGAATTTAATTAATCAAACTGTCAGAACTATCTGCCAGGTAAAATACATCTACTGATAGATGTATGAGTGCTGGTAAAACACATCCTTCACTTTAGCAGCAGCAAAGGAAAGGCAGAGGAAGCTCTGGAGGAGCACTGGCTGAGGTGTGCTCTCAGCTATGCTGCTCAGGCACCGGCGACTGCAGACGCTAAAGTGTGTGTCAGCACAGCCAACAGGCAGCAAGTGTTTAATTATACTTAGGATGACACATACTCATATTCATGTTCATCCTAGGTATTTTGTAGGGGGAAACAAAAGCTACAGAATGTTTAATGGTTTCTTGCCACTGCTGCAAAATATCACTACCATGTGCACTGCCATGCATACGATGCTTGGGCCACTGCATGAAATGCCACCTAGCTGCTATCTCCACTTTTGGTATTGCCTGTTTTTCAGTTTCTTAGTTTTGCTTTTTTTACACCTTACCTACAGTTCTATTAGGATTTTGAAGACTGTGTTCCTCTTATTCTTAAATTTTGATGACTGTTTTCACCTGAGATTTTACTTTCGTTGTCTTTTGTATTCTGAAATCTTCATGAATGAATAGCCACTTGGCTAAGTTTGTTATTAACTAATCAATGTTTTTTAAAAAAATAAACAGTGGTGTACCCAAAATTGAAAAGCAACATATTCTCAAGTGCTTTTTTTTTCTGTTTTAAGATGCAGTATTTTATAGTGTGTTATTCTTGGACAGCCTGTGAGGATTATTTTGCAATAGTACTGAAATTAAGAGTCAATTAATCAAGCACTGCTAATAGGTACTTTAAAATGCTTAAAAGAGGGTAAGAAAAGAGATCACAGGCTTTTGCCTAAGGCAGAGGAAGATTTGTTTTAACTAGCAGTTAATGCAGAGAGCACCCTTTTATGACGAAACTAAATTTTTGTTTGATTCTGAAAATACTTACATTTTACTTTCACTTTCATACAGATTTCATTGCTGAAATGAGGAATAAAGTTAGCTGTCAAAATTATCACTGTACATGGACTTGATGCTAATCATACATCCACTGACTCAGGCCACTGCATTCTCATTACGCAACCAGCAACCAACAAATGGAAATACTTCAAAGTTTAGCACTTGGAGATTCAGGTCTCCTGTCTTAGCAATCTTGCAACTAATCTGTGTAACTGGGCCGGAGTTTGTCTTTTTTCTACGGCCATGAGTTTTCCATTCCTGATTCAGCAGTTCAGCTTCTGGACGAGACATGAGGGTTTCTCAGGTCTAGGTTTGCACACACTTTACGGTTAGGAAAATATCCTGTAACAAGGGATATTATAAATAAATGTAAATACACACTTAACTGTTACCAAATGTTGGCTACATGTTAAAAAAGTAGGTCACAATGAGAGTCACAAATTATGTTAATTGTCTCAAAAACATTAGCATATGTTGTATAGATTCCAGCTTATTATTTGAAAACCATGAAACACCTGTAAAAAAGTAGGTTATGATAATCACCCAAGCTGAACATCAAGTCATGGAAAGTTTCTACAAAAACTGTAATACTCATCAGCTTCAAGAATGTTTCCCATAAGAAAAATTTTGAAACTTGACTTCAGAAACATCAGCATCAACATCTGTGTATCTTTAATAGAGTGAATATTCTGAAGCTATTAATGAGATCTGATTGCTGAACATCAGAATTGGAACAGAAAGATTGAGAGAAAAGCAAAGTAAAACTGAAAAAAGACTTGGAGTGAAATTCTGTCCTGCAGGTCACTCTGCAGTATCTAAGAAAACCTGAGTGGATTAAACTATACATTGATTGACTGTAAATAAAATTAAATTCTGCTTCTGTAAGAAAATCACATTATTAGTGATTTGAAGTGAAAATTGCTTTTAACCAATACACAAAAATATATAAAAACAATAAATATAATTATACAATAACTGTATTAATATTTACTCATTCAGAATGCTTTTCTTCAGGGGAAGCATGGTATTTCTGAAGTTAACATGTAAAGGTAGATAACATGTTACACTGACTGCAAAACCATTGCAGGGAAATGCTGTGTCTGGAACTGGGAGCACTTGGCTGCTCTGACTGGTTAGAGGTGTCACTATTTGTGCACCTGTAGATTGGTGAGGGTAGAGGTGAGCAGCCAAGGAGCTGAGCCACAGCACTGCAAGTGTTTATGGCTGGAGATATCAGAAATGCCCTTTTTCAGCTGTCAGCTGGCAGTTTCCTACATGGAGAGAAAGAATTTAGGAGTCTGTTAGATGGACTTTTAAAATTTCTCTGCAGTGGTTTGTATTTCTATCTAATTGTTTCACTAGCTTGCCAGAAGTTACCATGCCTGTCACACTGGCGGCATAGGAGGATTTGAGTTCACATTTAACAAATCCTGTTTGTATTCTGTGTCCTCGCCCAGACTACTTTTGCCCATGCAATGGAAGTTAAGATATCAGCTTGGAAATCACTGTGGCTAGTGCTGCTACTCCTCAAAACCTGACAGAAGTTCTGACACAAAGGTGGAAAGGGCAGAAACACCTACAAGTCCTCAAAGCTCACTTTCAGTTTGTTTCAAGGCATTTTGCTTTCCTCTAAGCAATTTTCAGCCCTGGCAAGCATCAAGTGGACAGCTTCAAACCACTTCCTGAAGTTGATGTGACAGCTTTGCTTGTAGTGCAATTGTCCTATCTCCTTATTACTCATTGAGACATTGCAGAAGAATGCTGCTTACCCAGTGATAATTGATTGCCTTAATTCACAAAGCGAAAAGTTACATAAGTAGGCAAAAGTTTGGAAAATGAATGAATGCACTAGAGGTTAATTTTCAGGCATTCTGAGTGCATCACTCAAAAGATGGTGACATTGATTTTTACTACGTATATTCCATTAGGATTAATTGGGTCAGGAAGACATTTATGCACTTATGCACTTGTATGACTTTCAGTGATGAAACTGGGAGTTGGGTTCAGATTTGAGTGTTATTGGAAGTGCCTCTCCACCAGGTCAACTTCTAAGAACAGTAGAATAAATATGACTTAATGCACTGCAGTAAATTTCACATCTTTTATTGACTCTAAAATTCTAATTATATCCAGGAAATGCAGACTTGAGAAAAACTGCTGTGATGTAACAAAAGCTTCTTCTATAAAAGTTATGGAACATATATGCATTAATGTTCAAAAAGTTTTTTCATTGTAACAAATTTTCAGAATGTATTTATATTCTCTAAGTAGATTTTAATGGACCTTTGAAATTCATTAGGGTGTTTTAGTCATCCTGCCAAATAAAAATTAATGTCTTCTGCCTAAGGAACCAAATCCCGGTTGTGGGTCATATTGCAGTAGGAGTGTGGTGGATCTTTCAGCTGTGTAAACCATCTATACCCTGAGTACAGTGACACAAGAGACTATTGACCAGGTGCACAAGGGAGTGAGACATATTACTTACCACAGAAACCTTGGGTTGCAATTTCCAGAATAATGTTGTGTCAAAAATGCCAGCAACAATAGGTGGAAAGTGGGAGGCTTTCAGAGAGAGGTGGAAACCATAGGACTGTATTTTCCCAGCCAGTCCTATGGTAACCCCAGTATTATCTTCTGAAGTTATCCCTGAGAGTCAAGACCCTGACACAGTTCTCACACATCTGGGCTTTGCCCTCAAGCAGGACAAAATGTTTTCCAGTGCAATAAACTGAGAAAAAAAAAGTAGTTACAGAGTAAGCAGCAGCTGCCTATCAACATCTAGCAAACAAATCTTCAAAGTTTTCTCTTTTTGTAAACATTTTTAAGAAAAAAGAGAACATAAGAAAGTTTTGAAAACACTGGAATTTTTTCATAAACGCTTTCAAGAAAAAGAGCTCTCCTTTCAGTAAAATACCTTGGTTCAGTTTTTCACAAATATTCAAAACAGTGTTTGCATTTTGAAACTGAAGAGCCTTAAAAGCAGAATCACAGAATTAAAGAATTGTTTAATTTGGAAAAGACCTCTAAAATCACTAATCCACCTTTTAACCCAGCACTGCCAATTGCACCAATAAACCATGTCCCCAGGCGTCACATCTACAGGTGTAAATATCTCCAGGGATGGTGATTCAGCCACTTCCCTGGGCTGTCTGTTCCAGTAACTCCTTCAGTGAAGAAATTTTTTCCTAATATCCTAATCTAAACTTCTCTTGATACAACTTGAGGCCATTTCTTCTCATCCTAACTTGAGGCCTATTCCTCTCATCCCAAAGATATCTCAGCTTTGTGTCCACTTTTACCCTGCCCCATTCAGAAACCGTCCCACCTTTCCTTTGTTCCTCCTTTTGTAAGTAATACAGTGATAGAAGTTTTTGATGCCCTCAGTGTCCCTTACAAGTTTTATCTTCAGCTGGGATTGTACTGTTCTGTCACCACTCCTACACAACCATGCAATATTTCTAAATTCTTCCTTTGTAGTCCACCTTTGCTGCATTTTTGCACTGAAGTATAATCATGAGTTCCCTGTCAACAAAGTCCTTATCCTGCCAGGTCTACTTGACATTCTGAGTACTTTGATAAACATTCTTCCTGGTGGAGGAGGCTTCTAGTTTGTCACTCCACTCTGACTGGAGAGATGGACCTAATTTCATTGCAAAACAGACTCATGTAGCTCAATGAGGCATAGCAAAACAGAATATTTGCCTATTAGTACTTTAAATAATTCACTAAAGAAACAGTTATTCAATCTGGAATTTTTTTTCTCTAAGTTAATATACCTATAAAACTAGTGCTACTAATACTACTGTATTATCAAATAACTAAAATTCTAATAATCTGGACAATCCTGGGTAAAAATGTTCTCTTTGACATAAGAAGACTTCATAAAAATACTGTTTCTGCTTGTTCCCAAGCACGAGCAGGAATTGTATATTTGACTGTTTCTGCTCCTCTTCCAAGTAAAGTTGATAACAGGATGTGCTGGCTCAAAATTTGTCTTTCCATACACAGCCTATTAATATCTGCTTCAGCTATTCCATCTAGTGGAATTTTACCTCTATTGTCTTCTTCCAACTGAAATGTCATGAATCCTGTCAGGATCACTTGTTGTTCTTGTGCCAGTTCTTCAAGGAGGGATTTCACTGGTGTGATCCCATACATCCTGCTCAATCTGCAGGAGCTGTCCCACAGCTCATAAAATGAGCCCTTCCAAATTTTCTCTCTGTAAGGGAAAAAAATAGAAAAATTTGGAAGTATATATCTGTTATTGTGATATTCATGTTCATTTTTCAGACTTAGTAACTTTTATCCTCACACACGAAACCCTATTCAGGTAACAGCTGCATAGCAGTAGAGGTGATTACAGCCTGGAATTGGCTTCCTATTAATGACTCTGTTAGTTTCTGCAGAACTTAAATTTGCCATCCAAGGCTGCCAGCCTTCCAAATCCTTGTGCTAAAACTCCTCTGTATTAGTAGGTATATACTTCCACATGTAATGTCAAAGAAAGTGTAAAAATAGAAAATAAATTATCTAGTGCCATTTTAGATAGACTATTAGGAAAAACATCTTAAAAGAAAGTGTTGTCAAGCATAGAACAGGCTGCCCAAGTAGTGATAGAGTCACCATCCCAGGAGGTATATAACAGAAATGTGGATGTGGCACTTAGGGATATGGTTTAGTGGTGGACTTGGCAGTCTTGGGTTAGTGGTTGAACATGATAACCTTGAAGGTATTATTCAGCCAAAATAATCATACAATTCTACAATTTTAATATTACTGGGTCAGCATCTCATCCAGAATCCACAAGAGCAGAATTTACCTAGACCTGTCCTTTCACAGTCTCAGTCTCCTCAGTATTTCCTCTTCTATTGTCAGTCTTTCTTCCTCTCATTTCAATGTTTTTGCTTGCATTTCACCCATGTTTTGCACCATTCTCCCATCTTATTGTCAATCATCACTCTCTTTTTGTCTTTCTTAGGACAGTCAACTGTATTCTTAATTCAATGAACAGAAATAGCTTCTGTCAATAACAAAATCCTGGGCTTGTGGTCTGCTCCTCAGGGCAGAGCCCACAGCCATTCTGAGACATCAGTGTTACAAATATCTGAAGAATTGGGTAATAATAAATTTCCAATCTTGAACAATTTCTATTAAGTAGTTGTGGTGGTTTTTTTTTTTTTCTGGAACAATGTTAACATATTATTGTTGTTAGCATCCAGAAGACAACTTGATTATTGCTAATTAACCACCTACAGAGCAGATGCTTAACCTGAACAACACCTTTCAAGGGAATATCCAGAGGCTGAATTTACCAGGCACCTTTATAAGTATTAAGGACCTACGTTTACCACTGAGCAGTAGCAAATTATTTCAGAAATGCTCTAGGTGAGGGAAAGTAGCTAGTGGAAATAGAATGTTAATTAGAGTGAGGAAGTGCAGGGCCAGATGTTTCATGGCAGGGAATCATGCTGTCTATATGGTAAGGTATGGGAGCAATGCACTGTGAATCTGTTTGTGTAAATGAAGGATCCTGAGGCTTGCAGAGGTGTTCTACTCTCCCCACAATTTTGTCAAATCTATTGTGCTTAGCTTTACAATTTACCAAGCATTTATGTTCCATTCAAGTGAAGTGGGGATGTTGCATAAGCATTTCTTCTTTTAACCATTTCTTGGGGTTTTGACACTGAACCTATTGTTGTTGACACTGTTGTGCTGATTTTGGCTGGGGTAATTTTTTTTTCCAGTAGCTAGGAATGTGTATGTATGGGGCTGTGTTTTTTATTTGTGCGGAATATAGGGTTGATAATTTAGAGAGGTTTTTGTTATTTCTGAACAGAGCTCATACAAGAGCCAAGGTCTTTTCTGTTTTCCATATTCCCATCCTGGCAGGGACCTTGGGAGTGCATGGGAAACTGGGAGTAGATGCAGATAGGACAGGTGACCCAAACTGGCATGGGATATCCCAAACCACATGACATAATTCTCAGTATTTAAATAGGGGGAAAGGAGGGGAAATAAGGGAAAAGAAGGAAGAAAGTGTGTGTGGGAATTTTTAGAGTGATGGTGTTTGTCTTCTCAAGTCACTGTTACTTGTGATAGGGCCCTGCTCTCTGAAGATGCCTGAGCAGCTACCTGTCCTTGGGAAGCAGTGATTTAATTCCTTTTCATTTTGTTTTCCTTCTGTGAGTGGATTTTGCTTTCCCTATTAAACTGTCTTTGTCCCAATCCATGAACTTTCCAGCTTTTACCCTCCGATTCCCTCCCTGATCTCATGGGTGGGAGTGAGTGGGTGGCTGCATAGGGTTTGTCTGATGGCTGGCATGAAACCATGGCACCTGTAAAATATTGTGTTATTGGAAGAGCAGCTGGGATTAATATTGGGGAATATGACTACTAATGCCAAGGCCTAACCTTCACTTTTTCTCCATGTACAGAGTAATAGTGATCCTCATAATTAGGAATATTTTTTGTAGCTAAAGAACTTCTGGTCCAATGTCTTCCTACAATGCTGTTATACCTCACTCTTTTACCTGAATTCCAGCTTTCTTATGCCTGCTCTTTTTGTCAATAAGGATCATAATTCAGAAGACAGAATGCATAGTTAACCCTGCAAACAGCTCTCCTCTTCAGTGCTCTTTTACAATAGAGAAGAATCTTTTTCCAACAACAAGGCTCAGTGTCTTGAGTTATATTTGCATGTGTAATGTTTTGCTCCATTGCCCCTAATGTGCACTTACAAGGTATTATTTTTGAGCACAGCTATAACTGATTGGAACACAAACCACTGGGTTTATCACCTCTTGGACTTGGATTTGTGTCTTATCCTTAGACAAACGCATATGGAAAGCTTTGCTCACTGCATTGCATATTGCAGCTTGCTCCCCAAAGGTACAATACATAATTCAACAGAGTCTGGTGTAGTTGTCAGCTTTTCCTTAGAAAGAAACCAGCTGTTTAAAAGGCTGAAGGAATAAAACATTTTTGGAAGAGCTTCCCCACATGGATTTCTACAGCTCCTCTCAGCTCATATTACTAAGGCAGATACAATAACAAATTTACAGAAAAGAGTTGAAATCTGGACTTAAAGGCAAATGAAGGTTTCTGCCTCCAGTGACTTTCCTCACTCTCTGATTTATGGTTATGCGTGTGAAATGGAGTGAAAGAGAGCAGCTTTGTGTTTCTTGTGTTAATTTACACTTTCTGTGTCTGGAGCTCTCAAGGACCTTTGTGTGATGATGAGTGAATCCCCGAGACACAGACTTTAAAAAGATATGTCATACATCCATAATATGAAAACCCAGGATATATTTAGGGTATACCCTCACTCTCATACCAGGAGGGAACCCCTGATCCCCAGTGTAGTCAGAGCATCTCATATGTGTCCTGCTCAATGACTTTACCTTCTGGAATGAACAGTCTTTCTTCATGTGGGGCATTCATGTCACAAGTCTTTGATGGCTATAGCATAGCCCTTTTTTTTATCTCTCTGCACATAAGCCTTCACAGCTCTCATAATTACTACATTTGTGTCCTACCACAGTTTGTGGTGGTAGGAGTGTCCCATGTATGCATTCCATGCTGGCACATTCTGTATTATGGCACTTCATGCCACACATGCTGAAAGGCTTTCTTTAGTGCTCTTTAGTGCTAGAGTAAAATTTTTTCACATGGCTAAGAAAGTATAGCCAGAAGCGTATTTCTTGAACCCTCATGGCCATCAAAACACATTGCTAAACACAATGTAGACAAATATGATGTATAAGATATAAAAATGCCCTTCTGAAGTCTTCCTCACAAAGGCTGGAATACTGATAAAGTTCCTTACTCTCCAGCTCCTCTTACATAGAAAATTCAGAAATATGAATTATGTTTCTCTTGTGTCTTCCTCTCATATTTCCCGACTATAAAATACCATGCAGATAAACTGTAAATTAGTTCTCCCAATTCTCACAGCTATTAAAAAAATAAATACATGAGTTCACATCTCTGTTCCCTCACCCATGTGTGCAATAAACAATGACATCGCTTTAAAGCATCCATTAGTTTTGTGAGACTTAGAAATTAGTCTTTCTCATCTATAATATCTGTGGTGTTACAACTGAGTCAAGCAAGTAAAAAGAAAAGCTTCTGTAAGGGCAAACAGTTACATTCTTTATGTGAATAGCCAGAAACTTCTGGCAATTGTTACCCTCCCATAATTTTGTTACCAAGATATGGGACACTGAGGCGGTCTGTGTCCTCCATACTCTATCTATGAGACACAAAAATATCCAAGAACCCCAACCTCTGATGGGCATATAGAGAGCCAGTTTATCATAAGAAATATATCTGTTTTAAAATATATATGTATGAGATAATTTAAGTGAAAACCACTCTACTGCAGAAATATATATGTGATCATCCTGTCCCTAATTTATGGAAAGATCTTCTCCTGCTCGTCAGTGTGCTGAAGAGGCACCTTCTGTCACCTTGTTGACAGAAAAAATGGGAAAAAAGGTGCATATACTTCTACCTTCTCTGTTCAAGGCTGCATTATGGCAAAATTGGTCTTTGGGATAAAGAGACAGTATCTTATTTGGGGGTAGCAATGGATCAAGGAACTTTTGGGAAAGTAAGGACAGGGGAAAGACAGACCCATCATAAGAAAGGGTGTGGCCTCCTTCTGTAAAGTCCTAGTCAAGATGAAGAAAAAGCTAACAGGACTACCAACAACAAATGCCAGTCCATTCCCTTCTGCTTATTTTGAAACTACTCATGGAGTAGTGCCATGAATCCTCTCTGCACAGCTTGTCTTCTGGCAGCTGAGATGTGTGTCAATGAGCTTGTATGATCATGCAAATTGTGGAGGACATCTTCCAGAACAATTTGGCTGGATGATTGTGTCCATGCTGCTGGGTAGCAATCAGCACTGTTAGAAAATGGTAGTCAGGGTCAGGATCTCACCTTCAGATGTATCTGTAAAATTACCAAGAGAATCAGCACCTAGACACACACAGGATGTTGCACTGTTGTCCATCACCTGTCTCCCAGGAGTTTCTTTCCTGCCATCAGCAATAAAACCATGCCTTCATTTATGCTTACCTGAATTAGATGTTTACTTGGCAATCTCATGTGAATCCTCCCAGGCAACACAGGCAAGAAAGATTGTGATACAACCTAGGCATTAAAGGAGCTGTTTGCCAGCACTGTGGTTTTCATGTACCTGAGGGCAAAACTTCATGGTGAGTCATAAGTCAGAAAATTAAGAAATCTACAGGCTTAAGATTAGACAATAAATTTGGAGGAGAGTAATGTGGCTAATCTACCCTGTGACTGTAAGCAGCAAGGACAATTGGTGTAACTTCATAAACTCCTTTCTTCCCTGCTCCACATGAACTTGAACAAAATCCAAACTGAAAGGCATTGTAGCATGGGTGTGAACAGCATCAGGGCTTTTCATCTAGAAACAGTGGAAACACTTATAAAATTATTTGGTTTGGAAGGGACATACTTCCACTCCTCCTGCTGTAGGTAGAGAAACCTCCTACTAGACCAGGTTGTTCAAAGACCCATCCAGCCTGGCCTTGAGAACTTCCAGGAATAGGGCATCCACATCTTCTCTGGGCAGTTGCAGCCTTTTTACTCTCACAGTAAAGGATCTCCTCTTTATATTAGGCCTATCCTCTTTTAGTTTGAAGCCCTTGTCCTACTATATGCCCTTGGGTACTGCAATGCTGAGCATAATATATGGCTTATTTATATTCTGCTTTTTTCTACTATAAAGATGAATACAATTGAACGTGACTGCAATGGTTGACTTATTCATGCTTGTGCAATGTTTTGACTGAAGATACAAATTATCAAGGCAGAGAGACTCTGCAGAGGCACCACAATAAATTATAGGGCTGGGCAATCAACAGCCACATGAAGTTTAATAAGGGCAAGTGTTGGATTCTGCACTTGCGATAAGGCAACCTGGGATATACAGACAGACTGGAGAATGAGATTCTGGAAAGCAGTGTCATGGAAAGGGACCTGGAGATCCTGGTTGGTGGCAAACTGAGTATTGCCAGGTGACAAACTGGCCCTGGCAGCCAAGAGGGCCAACCCTGTCCTGGGGGCATCAGGCCCAGCATCACTAGCTGGGCAAGGCAGGGGATTGTCCTGCTCTGCTCTGGGCTGGGGTGGCCTCACCTTGAGTGTTGGAGTCAGTTTTGTGTGCCATAATGTAAGAAGGACATTGAGTTGTAGAGAGTGTCCAAAGCGCAACAAAGATTATGAAGGGCCTTGAGGGGAAGCCATGTAAGGAGTGACTGAGGTAATTTGGTCTGTTCAACCTGGAGGAGACTGAGGAGAAACCTCACTGCAGTTACAATCTCCTCATGAGGGGAAGAGGAGGGACAGAGGAGGGTCTGTGGTGACCAGTGACAGGAATAGAATGGCCTGAAGTTGTGTCAGGGAGATTTAGGTTGGATATTAGAAAAAGGTTTCTTCACCCAGAGGGTGGTTGGGCACTGGAGCAGGCTCCCCAGGGAAGTATTTGCAGCACTGGACTGAGAAAGCTCAAGAAGCATTTGGACATGCTCTTGGGCGCATGGTGGGACTCTTGGGGAAGGTGCTGTGCAGGGCCAGGATTCTGTGGACTCTGATTCTGTGCTTATTGTTGTTAAGATACACAGGGATTCCTGTTGTTCTAACCTTTACCCGCATCCACTTACAGTGATTACTTTTTATCATCTTTAAAAAAAAGTTAGCCCATTCTGAGATATTGCTGCCATTTTCAATATATCAATAGTCAGACAGGCTTATCTATTACCTCAAAGTCAAGCAGCTTAACAGCAAAAAAATAGAAGTCGCAAGATTCAATTTGAATCCATCCAATCACGCCCTACTGGGAAAAGACATACAACTTTAATGTCTGCTGGGACTTCATTTCTGCTGCTGGATAGGTTGTTCCTGGAGGAATATATAAGGACAAATTTCGTTTTTCATTGCTTCATGCAGTTCCGTTGACTTTAATGAGATTGGAAAGATTACTTCAGAAGCAAATGTGGTTTTTATCTTCTTTCCATTAACAGGCCATAGCACTTTAGTAAAATACAGGGTGAAAGTTCTTTAGGAATGGCAAAGCACCTGGACAGTCTCAAACTGTTGTCTCTGCATGACTGATTCGTTGGCCATTATTTTCACTCAAATAATGTAAATCATGATGGGTGGCTGTGGCACAGATCTGCTATGTCAATTATTAAATTCTTAATGTTAGAATTATCACTTTATGTTAAACAACAACTTAATAGTGTTTTTGCTGTATGTCTTTTACATCTGTTAACATGATACTGCCAACTTTCCCTCTTAAATTAAATTTTTGAGACCATTTCTTCTAGTTAAGAGTCTCTGCTTGCTTAAAGTGAACACAAAATTTTGTTCTCCTTTGTACTGTGTATGAGGCATGAAACATCTTCCACAGCTATGAAGAATATCTTGTACATCTTATTTTCTTGCTAACATTTCCTTTTCATTAAGACCAGATTAAGCATGGATTCTGTAAAATAAAATTCAGTATCAGAGCATAGCTTATATATAAAGCTATTCTAAATCAAATCTACAGCAACAATACAATGTTAATACAGATGCACTGAAGAATTATTAATACTAAAAAATGAAGCATGCATTTATAGTGCAAAGTTTCTCTCTGTTTTTCTGAGTTTTTTCCTCTCGTCTGCTTCCTACTTGGCTTTAAAAAAAAGTAGACTTTTCAGCACTTGGTTTGTAGAAACTCATAAAAGTGACATGATTGAAATTCTTCAGACACGGCTTGGCTTCAAAATGTAAATAATGTTCTGATAGTGATTTCCAGAAGCTGAATAAAAACATTAAATTTGCAACTTAACTGTTCTGGGGGAGCAAAATTTAAGAGAAAAACAAAAAAAGAAAGAAAAGTAAAAAGAGGGGGAAAAAGGAATATTCAAGAACGGATGAACATTATTAGTCTCAGCAAGTTCAGTCTTTTAAGGCTTCTTCCCTAAAGGACAAGCTTAACTTTGCCTGAGCATTTTCCCAACCATTTATGTTTGAATTTACCATGTCTTAGCAAGATTTTGCAGTCTTTCAATCCAAGCTCATCCTCAGATACCAATCAAAATAAATACTGATGGGTAATATTAACTGGAGGTCAAAGTAGCATGAAATAATAAGAGCAAATTTTTTATATTATTATTTCTTACATAATTATTGTTTTCGCTTACACTTGCTATCCATTTAGATTTAGAAAAATTATCCACTTATATGAGTGACATACACAAAAGGAGGCTACACAGCTTCAAGTATCTGACAGTTCTGAGGATTAAGAGAATAATTTAGTTTATTATCACTGTCTGAGTTGCTTGACCTAGCTGAGATGTGAAAGAGTTTGTATCAGGTATCTTATCCACTGGTATTGCTCTAAGTGGGCCAAGAGGGCAGAAAGTGTGTTTCAGTAAGAACAGTCACCACCATTCTCTGGAGAAGGAGGAAAAGGAGAATAGTGACAAGTGAAAAATGGGAAAAAGATCCAAAATAAAACAAAACAACCCCCCTCCCCCCCAGTTTTTAAAATAAACAAGAATTTAATCTGTAATATGTCTCCCAGCACTGATCAAATTTTTTGTGACTGTTTTTAGGGTTACCTATAGGGTTGCCCATCTTTGAAGAAAGTGTAGCTCAACATCATCCAAAAATGTTCTGTATAGCAGGTTGAGAGTTATGCCAGTTCATCTGTCCACACCTGTCATTGAGTTAATATCTAGGGATGGGTGATGTGAGTGTTGAAAGGCCTATTTTTGGTAAATATGACAGACTTTGTTGAAACACTACTGCAGGATTGATTGTAGGTATCTTTAGGTGTTCCTTTCTTACTCTGGTACTCTTATGTTAGAAGCAAATTAACCTGGAAAAGTATAAACCTCCAGTGAATTATCTCCTTCCTTTTATTATCTTCTTCCTCTTTCACATTTTTGATTGTTCCATGGAACTTAAATGAGCAGTGAGGCAGAGGTATGTGTAATGACATATGAAAAGTGTTTTCAAATACGGGGTAGTCTGACAGTCAGTGATATCTGAATGTACTGAACTTAGTGCTTAACTCTGGGGTCCTGATTTTCTGTCACATACAATCTTCTTTTAATATTTTCACGAGTGCCAGTGAATATCAGTCACTTGCTTTCTTGCCTGGGAGCATTCTGGATCCTGTTGTCACTTGCTTTGTAGAGAATATCCTCACTGATGGGACAGCAGTGAATTCTGCACAGAGACGTTACATTGCTAAACATACTTCTGTCTGTGTTTTTACTTCTGTTGCCTAAACTGGGAGGTAAATATCTGGACATGGCTGCACCTCTATTTGGTGAAGAAACAAAGCTCCTCCTGAAGCCTGGCTTCTTGCATAGAACCATCTGGCCAATGATGAAACCTACAGTGCTGATGTTAGTGACTGGACAAACCTGCTTACAGTACCTTCAGGGTATATTATTTCCATTATGTGATTCACTTAGTCCTAAACTAGAGACCAAAGTAGGTAAAACGAGTTGATGCTCTACAACTGGTCGTTTCTCCCCACAGCTCTAACAAGAGCCTTCTGCTATGACCTCGTTCCTCTGCAAGAGTTCAGATTTAGGCTGATACAAATCCCACCAGATGTGCTTGCATCTCCCTTGTAGGAAGGCTGAACAAAGATTTCTAGAGTCTGTCTGTCCTTTGGTAGGTAAATGGAACCTTTCTAAGGGGGAATTCAGACCAGCCTGTGGTGAGCAGGTGATAGAACTTCTATCAGACCACTCACAGAAAACCAGGGCACACACACAGGGTAAGGAGGTGCTGCTTAAAGAAATCTCTGGGGAATAGACTGCACCTGAGCTTCTCCCTTGGCACTGTGAGCCCCGGGGGACTGGCCCAGGAGGCAGGTACCATGAGGAGCCTTCAGCTGGTCCCTGGTCAGCAGTGGGGACCCAGGCACTGCTCCCAGACAGGGCTTTGCCATTGTGAAGGTTCTTCCTAAGCAAGGGTAACGAGGAGGCTGAGCACAGCCAGCATTGCTAGGGACAAGGAGTTTATATAAAGTTCCTTATCTTCCCAAAGAACTGTTTATGCCATAAAATTAACGGGTTTAGGAAAAGTGAAGAAGCAGATATCAGACTATAAACAAATAGTTTTAATTTATTTTTTTCTTGGGAGGATGAACTATAAGCAAAGTAGAAACTTTCATTCTCAGTAGAAACTGGAAAAAGGTCTATGTTTTTCTTTCTTGCAGTACATATGTTTTGAAATCAATTCTTTCTGAAGGCAAACATCACTGTAATTAAAGAAGAAAAAAAGGATTAAAAGTTGTCTCATAACCGATGTTGCTTATTTGCTCATTGTAAAGGAAGAGAAATAGAAACGAAGGGTCTTTTTCTCAATATCCTCTTTCATTATTGATACTACTTTTATTCCTGTCATTGCTCTATTAGCATGTGCTCATCTCTTGTTAACATCATATCAATATAAAAGCAACAGCCTTCACCATGTGCTTCTGTCTCTAATAGCACTAAAAACAAACAAATCCTGAAACTTAAGATTATAGTGGGGAAAATGTACATATCAGCTAAATGTGTTTATTGTGGGTGTACTAACTTTTCTCTTTTTTAACAATATTTATTTGGGGTTTCTGCACTGGACCACCAGCATACTTCCTCTGTTTTACTTAATCATTTTTTTCCCTTCCAAACATAATTCTTTTCAAGGATCCTCAAGCGCCATTCCTCTGCAGTCTGAAATTCAGTATCTGAGTTATATCCTGGGGATTCCAGTGGTATTATATTGTCAACAGGGCTGCAGCTGTTACTATCATGTGCAACACATGTTTAGAGTATAACTTTTTTCCTTCTCTCTGTTGTTTGGGTTTGGGTTTTTTATATTTTGATGGCTTCTTGGGAGAAAAGGGGAAAAAAAAGGAATTAACTGTAATCCCCAAACCACTAGAAGAGACCTTCAGATGAAAAATATTAAGTACTTCAGTCAAGCACTGAGTGGGCAAAGATCCACATTAAAAAAACAAAAGATTGCTGTCAGAGTTGATCTACTGAGAAAATGTAAGACAGAGGGAAGGAGCCTGGGGATGAACTGTGAATAGATCATTAAGGAGTCTGGCTGTAGTGCTCAAACTGAGCAAATTTCAGCACTCCCAACACCATTCCCCTTTGGCTTTGTCCTCCCTTCCTGATTTCCAGTCCAAAGGAGGGAGCAGGAAACTTCTGCCCTTGCCACATCGCACACCAGCACTCCTGTAAAAAGGAGTTTGTGGTAACCGGATCATTGTCAAATGAGTACTAGCACAAATGGAAGTGTCTGTGAAGCCAAGAGAGGGTTCCATTGAAATACTAAGCATATAGAAAAAGGACCTAGAGGATGGCTTAAGATTAAAAAAGTGAATTCTCTAACAGCAACATGCTGCTATAGAAGCTTGTCTTTCTTACAGAAAAGTAATTTTTAATGTGTAGTCTAACAGCAGTCTGGGAGTGGTTTCTTGAGAGATGTGAGAGGTAACTAATTAAAAAAAATAAGGACATTATCAGAAAGCTTACATTTGTTTTTCAGTGATTCATGCTTAATAACAAAATATTTAGTTGAAAATGAGTGAAAATCACTGTGACTCAGTAAAGCAAAGCATAGAATAGATTAAGTCCTTCTGTTGTGTGTCCCTGAAATAATATCTGGTGAAATTTCCTATTTAGTTTCTCACTGTTAGGTAAAATGGCTGAAATTCCAGAAGGTAGGGTAAGAGCTCTATCATGATCCTTGATTTTCTGAAAGCAACCAGACAATACCATTTCACTAAAGAGGCTCTGAGAAAGAAGCCTTTAATAAACACAAAATTAATTTTTTGAAGGAGACTTAAAATAGAGCGGTAGTTCTGAGACACTTAGAATTATAACAAGACACTTAGAAGCAGAAGCAGTTATTTTCAATCTATCCAGATGGATGAGTGAAACTGAACAAATGTAGCTTTATTTTAAAAGAAACTATCTAATCATCGATCTAATGCAGAAGTCCATTGCTCAGTTTGGATTCCCCTAGAACTCATTGCATCTGCTGTGTCTACCCCAGGCTCACCAATCACTAAAGCAGAACAACCCCTAGAGACAAGAAGCATGTACTTATTTATTAAAACACACAAAAGCCCCAGAAAAAAAGTTGAAATAAAACAAAAAATCTATATTATATCAACTATCAAGTTTCATGCAAAATTAATGTATATAGCTATAGGATTGCATTCTTGCTGCTGTCCTTCTTCACCACCTTGAAAACTCATCTTTATTTTATGGACCCTGCCTGTCTCAATTTTTTTGCATTTCATAACAGTTTGCAATATCTTTAGGAGAGAGAATATGATTTTTCTTTTCTGAGATGGATTAGAAAGCCAAAAAATGGGACTCTGATCTTTTGTGGTTAACAATAACATTAGTAATGATAATATATTAAGATACAGGAATTATCTTGGGAGCTGTACTCTTTATCTAGTGTTTCCTTTTAAAAGAAAACCTGGAATAGTTAGGAATCATCAAACTATGTAATGACACATATTTACAAAAGCCATATAGAGGAATATTTTATTGTAGTGAGTCAGTATTGTAATCAGTAAATAATTATTATGCATTATACTTTCATTGAGATTCTGGTGATGACAAAATTGGATAGCAGCGTTTTTTCAGACAGTGTACTCTGTCTCCTTATGGCTCTGAATGTTGGAGTCAAGAAAATGAAGTTCTTGGCTCAGCAGACTGAGCTGTCTTAATCTCCATCCACTCTTCAGCTTTTCCAAAGAATTCTCCCGCCAAATGAGATAAAACTAGTATTTCTAAAACCACTAAAAACTCATATTGTAGTGTCTGTGTAGTAACAGATTCAACCACTTAATTTTTGTTGTCCATATTTCATTTTCTGCACGCAAAAAAGTTCGCTGGTAGAAATGGTTGAAAGAATGGAAAATGAACATCAAGGATCCCACCACAATGAACATGCCTTGAAGCCAAAAATTTAACTGATCTTTTCCATCTCTGATTCTTTGAAACTTAGCACTGTATGAGTACAAACTTTAGTTTTTTTCATTGCAATTAATATTATATTTTCTGTAATCTTAGTAAATAAAGGTGATGCATCTTCCTTCCAACTGTGAGACCTCAAAGTATTGTTTATATATTTACTGATATACCTAGCAAATAATCTTTTGCACTGGTTGAGGCTAGAGCTTGTATGTAAAGACTTCAATAAATGGACTGTAAAATTACTAAATATAAAAAGGAGGAACTGGTGTATTGGAACAAAACTGATAGATATGGCACATATGATGTTCTTTCTGCATATGTTTAGACCTAGTAAAGGTCTGTCTGAAAAAAATAGATGGAAAAGAATATGCCAGGATAGCCATATTTCATCAAACACTAAACAGATTCAAGAAAATGGGACTGACAGTGCTGAGCCAGAACTAGAATCCACCCACTGCAAGAAAGCTGTGGTTGGCTGTTGTCAGTAGTGCTCGGGGAAAGTTCAAATCTGGCTCTTGCATTCAGTAGCCCCCTGTGAAACTGTCCTCCATAAATTTGGCAATTTTCTTCTTAAAAACATTTATTCTGTGGGCTTTTATCACAATCTCTGGTAATGAGTTCCACAGTTTAATCATACACTTAGAAAAAGTCCTTCCTTTAGTTTATTTTCAATCTGTTACCCGATAATTTCATTGATGTACCTGTTTGTTTGACAGTGCCAAGACTATTAGTTTTGACAATTTTTTCATTGATGTCAGCTGTTCTTAAAACTAGTAGAAAAGATTTTTCAGTACAGGCAAGAAAAAAGCCTGCCTGAATTGGAAAAAGTGTTTTTCTCCAACAGATAATTTGAGAGAAGAGAGCCAGAGATAATAGGCTAATAACCAGGGTAATATGGAAGGAATCTGGCAAGGCATAAATACATGCCAGTTATCATTTGGAATTCCTCATCTTGTTACATTTTTCTTTAAGAGGTTAATTCTTGTTAGATGACAAGAACAAGGTCCTTTAGTTTCAAGGACACTATTCACTACATGCCATTGCTACAGACTGGAGGGTTGTCTGATACCAGAAAATGCAATGACTGAGCGAATTCAAATGACTGTCATAGCACATCCTGGAATTTTATATGATCTATGGAGAGTAACCAGATAGGAGGGAGAGAAAAGATAAATTTGTTAGTAGAGCAGCAACATACAATGATGTATAGTGTTAACTTATGTCTGTAGTGAGGTAGAAGAAATGTTTATCTCCACTGCAGGTTATCATTATCCCAAATACAGTTAGTCTTCCAACTGACTTGTGTTTCCTAGGATACAGTAAGGAAGAACCACACTAATGAATTTGCTGCCTGACACATGTTGAAAAGTAACATATGATGGGATTTTTCATATTACTCTTTTATTTTATAGTGCCAAAGACTGTGTGCATTGAAATGAACTGCTGAGTACAGCAAATGATGCTCAGAGAGCTGCTGTGTTCAAAAGAGAGCTCTTGTATTTTGCTCTTTCTGCTTTCTATAACAAATTTAAAGAACTTTTTAGCAACATTTGGTTATTTTTACTTTTTTTTTCTGTTTAGGACACTTTTCAAAGGACTTCACAGATGTTCACTGAGATTTCTATGTCTATTTTTGTCTCAGGAATATATAAATATGAGTGACATAAGTGCTTGGGCACCGACAGTCCAACTGAATTTCAACATTGCATCTCACTTATTTGCCTGGGAAAGGTTCACCACATGTAAAATTATCTGCTAAAAAGTGTTTAACCTGTGCTTCTTATACAAGATGCACACATGAAACCTTAGAGAAAACAAATTTGCTCATCACTTTTGGGTATGTGTCTTAGGATGGGATGAACTGCTCCTTAAAAAGGCCCTTTTCTCCTCACCAGCAGTAGGGTGAGCTCAGTTCACCACCTTCCACTGTAGCTAAACAGCTAAAGGTAGCTGAGGTGACTTCTGTCCTTTGCTCTAATTTCTCCCAGTTCTGATTTTCCTTACTAAGAACCCTTAAAAGATATTGAAACCCAACCAGTGAAAAAAATAAAGAAGTAGGTTAGCACACAAGTAGTGTGAAAATTGCTTTTAAAAATGTCTTTTTTATTGTGTCTTTTTCTTTTTTTGTCATAAGCAATCAACACACAAAGAGCTGCATATTCTTTGTATTACACAAGGGAAAATTTAAAATGTACTTTCAGGTCTCTCCTTGTGTTGTGGAGCACATCTTAAAATCACGACATGCATGAATTCAAAATCCATAATCCCTTTTTAGGAATCCACACTTCAGGTTTTGAAAGGTCTGAGTAGCTTCGACTCATAAAATAGGTGGCCTCTTCATGTCATGGTGGAGGTCATTGTAGAAGAATTCAAGGAGAGTACTGATACTAGAGATTTATCTATAACAATTTCTACCTGCTTTCTCCATCACTGGAAGACTAACTTTCTTTCAATAGTCCATGGAAAAGGTTAAATTTTAAGTCTTAAAATGCTGAAACAGTGTCCTCACTAAATTTGTTTCTAGCATGTTCTGTTTGGGCATAGTTTACTTATTTTCAAAAAGAAATCTCTTGAGGATGTTGCAAGCACTGTGATGTCAATCAGTCTGCCTAAGAGAAGTGCATACTTCTGTAAAAATATAAGAAAGGACAATTATCATGGAAACATTGCATCTGAATTTACTCTACTTACAAATCATAATTCTCAGAAATGCAGTATCCTGAAAGAAGCCTTTTATTTAATGACAAGGCAATGCATCTTGAGAATAGCCTTATGTATTTTTCATCACAGATCTGAAACAGTTTCTATCCTGTTTCTTGTAACTCCATCTCTTGAGTAGAAGGCAGAGTCATTTCCAGTGAAAGCAGAGTAGTTACATGATCAGTGCAATTATTTATATTTGATCAATGTCAGTATAGGCATGGTCCCCTACCAGCCAAAATTTTAGTGTAGGCTCCTGATGCTTCTCTTCTTGATAACCTGAGGCTGCCACACAGACACCACCATGCAGCCATCTCCTCTGCATTGCCCATCCTTGGCAAATGCAGGGTAACTGCAGGTTGGAAATGTCTCGAAATGTGCCCTGTGTGCTATTAAGAGCAGACTTTTAATCATTTTAACATTAAAAATTGATTTTTCAAAGCAATTCCAAAAAGAATTTTTTGTATACATATTGTTCACTGCTTTTAAGACAGGAATATCATTACTGTAACCAGCCCTTCACCCACAGTCACACAGGAAAAGGGTGAGGAGGAGGGGAACAGCAAGAAGCTATGTGAAGTGTGATAGTTACAGACTCCAGCAGACTATCAACAGCTGCAAGGTTAATTACACATCTTACCAAAATATATTTTAAAAAAAAGAAAATGAAAAGAAGGGAAAAATCAATGCTTCAGAAATAAAAGATGAGAAATTCTTTAGAGTAATTATAGGCTGTTGAGGCCTTATGGTAATAATAAAGAAAAACATCTGACTGGATTTATGCTGGAGGAGACAGTGACAAGAGGAATACAGGTTGAAAAAATAATTAAAATCAGCTATCTTGGGTAAGCTGTCATTCAGTCTCTGGAAGAAAAGAAATGCTAATAAAATATTAATAGGATCTTTTTAAGATTTTTAATAACACTCTTTTATACACAGGTAGCACTGCAGTTTGTCAGTCAAGAACATCAGAAACAGAAGTACCAGGCAAACAAATGCATGAAAAGTGGGAAGAAAAGAAAAGCTTTTGGGCAATAGGGTTTGACCTCAGAAATAAACCACCAAGACATTCAGGCAGGAGCTGTTTGGAGAACATTTTGTGGAAAATCACTGACTCTGCTTTGCTTCTTAGAGGAAATTATAGCAAGGAGGAAAAGTTATTTCAGACTGACAGACACCAAATGTCAGCAATCATGATATAATCAGAGCAGGCTTTATTATATTTAAGTGGTTTGAAACTCGGCACATTTCAGACAGCTTCAAAATCTAGAGGAAGAATGCGTCTAAAAGATGATCTTATGAATATTACATACACACGCTCTGTGTAGCATCACACATATTTTTATGTGATAAATTCTTTTGCAACTGTCTCTGCAGCTTCTTCTTCAGTGGCCCCTTAGCACTGAGTGTCTTTCTTGAGCTGGCTTGCAACTCCTCTGCCCTCTCTTCTCTCAAGTCTTTACATAAAGCCACATCTTTACTGCTGACCCAGCCCTGCTTTGTAATGAGCTCCAGAGAAAATATGCTTTGCCAGGCCAGAAAACCACTGATGTCACTGTGCTCAGACAAGTTCCAGGAAACTTCTCAATATTAGATATGCTGTGGGGGTTTTTTATTCCTTGGAATGTAATTAGACCTTGCTAGAAAACTGTATTACCTTAGGGTTGGTTCTTAATCCAGTTGGTTTTAAGCAACTGCTAGGACAGGCTTAGCATCAGGCATTTTTCTCTGCACAGATAAAGCTGCTGAGGATGACACACGCCCTGGACACGTGGCGCAGGGTGACTGCACTGCTGTGTAATCTGCAGCTGCACTACATCTGTCACAGCTGTCGCAGCTACTGCACACCTCAGCACAGATGCCATTAATTTTAACTCTACACCTGCAGTGTGCCTCATCTCTTAAAAGACCTTTAACAACCTCTTTCCTTCCAAAACAGCACACTTCCAACCCAGGCACAACTTAACTGGCAAATATTCTAAGGAGATGCAAGGGGAAACTGAGGGAAATAATTAAGGTCCTGCCCACGGAAATGTGTCTCATGGTTTGTGATTGTCACTAATGACAGGTGTGTATCTGTGCGTGGAAGGAGAATGGATATTTATTCATTACTGGAGTAAGCTGCCTTGGATATGATGGTTGTTGATAATAATGCCTATTTTAGGATTGTTTGACAGTTCTCATCAAGATAAGAAAATGGTAAACTCCAGCAGGTTATTTCTTTGGAAAGAAGCAAGGTGAGGGAGGAGTGAATGTCAGAGCAGAATTTAGTTGTGTCTGAGAAAAAGGCTGAGAGGAAACACATTGTGTTCCTCATGCTGAAAATTTCTGGTGAGCATCTCTTACGTCACTGTGATTTATTAATTTGACAAAGGCCATCTTTGTAAAACAAAAGTGACCTTTACTGCAAATGTGAGAAGCCAATCAAATATTGGTAAATCCTAAAAGCCTGTAAAACTGTCAGGTCAGTTAAGATCTGAAGCTAAATGTTTCTGGAAATGATACATTCATTTAGCATATTTGGCCAGGCTGCTTCAGTAGTGACCAGAACAGGTCCTGATGTGAGCAGGGACAGCCTCTGCACACATGGGCTGTCCACACATACCATCTCATATCTTCTGCTGAGAACAGGCTCACTATGTGCATTCCACACTAAAAAATGGAATATAGTCCCCTTCTAACCAAGAACTACATGTATGTCTAGACAGGTAAATGCCTATGCCAATGAACAGAATTTTGTGTATGTACACATACAGAGATCAGAGAGTCATGAGGGACAATTAGGTAAGAGAGGCTGTGGTGACACCACACTGCACATGACACAGAACAGAGATGATGAAGGTTCCAGAGGCCCCACAATAATTTTGCATTTCTGTGTCTTCTGTTGATGTGGTCTTGTCTATTAGGGCCATATGCAATACCCTAAGAGGGAGCAAATCATCTGGAGAGCAGAAGCTTGGTGTGGCAATAAATCCTTTCCAGTCTCTGGTTCCCAAGGCCTAAATTCACAGCTGAGTCTGGAGGACATGCAGCAAATATGATATTGAGTCATTGTGCACTGAAGGATGAGATAAAATTCTACAGAGTTTGATAAAACATATATGAGTATTTGAACATTTTGATGCAATGTCCCCAGTTATTCTTACAGGTAAAAAATTACTGCTTGAAACACAGGACATAATGAAAACATGTTAAGGCACCTAAGCTCAGGCTGAAGGATGAAGTATTCAGGCGCAGGTAGCAGTGAGTGAGCTGCTCTCTCCTGCTGGATGCCAGCACAGCCTGCAGACCTCCAGCCCTGCATGGAGACAGCTCCTGGAACCTGAACTGCTTCAGGAGGCTCCTCCAGCTGTGGCTACACACCACACCAGTCCACTGGAAGTTGACATATTGTTCTGCCTCAAAACATGGTGACAGGATGGAGGAGCCATCTGTCTGCAGAGGGCTGACTGTGAACTGGCCTTCAGCAGAGGGTTTGTGGTGGCCTCCATTTCCCACCTGCAAGACAACCAACCTACACACAGCAGACCTGTGCCTACTGCTTAGAGACAGCAAAAAGTACTTGTAAAGGGGAGGATCAGGTTCAGGAATTACAGTATTGAAAAACTGTGTGTTTCTGAACTATCACATGTTTTGGAGGTGAATAGTGACAGACCACTTGAAATGCAGAGGGCCAAATGAGATGGCAGGCTGCGATTGCTTTGGTGTCTGAAGCCTAAGATGTGCTGATGTTCTATGTGCAAACTGCCAGACTGAATCAAACCAGTTCAATGTCATACTCAGAGTCTTTTCACAGATCCAGGCCATTTCCTCCTGATGCAGATACGGGTGTTAAAAAAGCAAACAAACGAACAAACTAAGTAATAGATTCTGAGAGAAGCTGCTACCAGGGTTGGGATTTTCGATGCCTCTTATTGAACATTATTTATCTTTTGAAACTTAGAAGATTAAGTGCTTTCCAGAAACATTAGTTTTAAATAGCATTTGCTATAATAGTCAATGATGATAAACAAGCAACTGACAGAAGTCTTAGATAAGCATATCTAAGATTTTTTTACGTGACAGTTATAAGAGCAGTACTTATGCCATTGAATAAGATGACATCCAGGAATAACCAGTACCAGAGACAAAGCTCTAGAATATTCTTGTCATTTTTTTGTAAATGTACCTCTGTAATTTAGAATTCTACTCCACTTAATTACTATAGCTATTGGAAATTTAAATATTATTTCACAATTATTTACATTGATGTTTGAAAAGATCACAATAAAACATAGCATTACTATGATTACCTAAGCAATTAAGAAAGACAATGTTTTGAAACCACCTTCTAAATAATGTACATATATCATTCACATATCTGCATCACACTGATTTTTCTGTCATTTTGATTAATAAAGTGTTGGACTCTGCAATGAGGATTCATCTCCCCACATGTAGCTGTTTGTGGGTTAGGCATCTATACCTTAACTATTCAACTTTGGCCATTTTTGAGACAATAAAAAGGAACTAAGGGACGACTGACCTCACCCTTACGCATGCATCTAGGGCGGTTCAAATCAACTAGACCCTTAAAATACTTCTTTTTCTGTCATTAATTCACAGGAGACCTAAGAAATATATCTATTGACACACCCATTGCATGAATACATCTGACAGTGATCATCCAAAAATAGCAAATATTCTATTCCTACTTCAGTTCCCCATATATTTCCAGACCAAAGTGGAAAGCTCAATGAAATTTCAGTTTTCATGGGATTGAGTCTGTGAGATATTTTAAATAAAAGTTTTACTATGTGCAAAGTAATGCAAAAATGTAACAATTACGTTGTGAACCCTACAAATGCAGTACTTGGCAGGCATTAAACCTGCAGCAATGAACCTGATAGCTGAAAGTGGAAATCTTCTCTAAGTCAAAAGCAGCTCTAATCAAAATGGAACATGTCAAATATCAGTAATTCCTGGTGAATTAAGATGTTTGTAATAGCTTGAGGCCACTTTAGAAAAGGGACACTTTTTTACCAGATTTGTAAAATCTTACCTTCTATAATATAAAATATGGCTGCTGATTTTCTTACTTAGAAGAACCTGCAACATCAGCCAAGTAATTACTGAAAACATCCACGGATCCGGGATTTCTGCAGGAAGTGGACAGTAAGCTCTGAAACTTCTAGACAAAAGGGAGCTCCTGATTTGCACTCTGGTAAGCACTGTAAAGACTCTTGTCTTCAATGTAAGGGCAGAAAAATTCTCACAGTGTTCATTGGCCTCATGATGGAACACAAGGACTGCAGACTGAGCCCCCCATGACAGCCAGATATGTTTCATTTCCTGAGAGATTCTCTTGAAATTTATTGAAATTAAATTAAAAAAAAAAATACACTTACAGATTTTTAATTTTTTAATGTTTCTTTCTTAATAGTAAAGGAGAGGAATAACGAGGATAGTGAAACCAAATAGACACAGCAATTGCTGTGCAATTTGCCCTTACAACAAAAAACCATTTCTGCATCAAATAACCTATAAACATGATTTTTTTCACTTTGTCTATTTTTTAATCCAAAACTATCAAAGCTTTAAAAGAGATAAAGGAATTTTTGAGTTGTAGCAGGGAAAATGAGTCTCAGATCTCATCAAGGTCAAAAGCAGTGCCTCTGCTGATCCAAGTTATTTACTTCTACACTGATTTGCTGCCTTGATCTTCAGCTCATTTAGGCTGAAGAACTTTCTGGAGTACCTTCTGGATGGGAATGACTGGGCCTTATCCTACTGCAAAGCCAGAGAGCAGATTAAGCCAAGTCCCAGCTCCAGTGCCTGAGTCAGTAATTGCACCTTCCAAGGTGTTACCCAAGGTGATCCTAAGACTGAAGCCTGGCAGAGCACAGAAGATATTGCTGTTCTTGTGTGGAAGAAAATTATTCTACTCAAATATATTTTTAAAATATCATTCAAATTGACAGATTAATCACCAACACAGTTATCTTCAGACTTCCACTGAACCCTCAATCAGAGCAGGTTTTACAGATATATAAGAAATTCTGGTATAACTAAATTCAATGGCATTTCTGTCCTTTTCTATGGGGGCAAATTTTCAGCTGTGATCCACACACAAGCTGTGATGCACAAGAAACAGCATTATTCTTACAGCACAGAGGACTTGCACACATTAAATATGTCAGAAGAGATGCCACCAATCTGTTTTATAGCTGCTTAGATACTACAAATGGCTCTCACAGAATTTAGAAGGATGCATGTTCAAAATGTCAAAGTCAAGCTTTTATCCCTGTTAGAAATTATCTCATATGAGATAATTCTTTCACTGTGTGAAAGAATCTGTTTAAGTTTAAACAGAAGCAAGCATGTTTTCTAGATGTTATTTCATGTAACATATTTGTAAGGTTTAACATGTACGGTCATAACAAACCATGCCTGAATTGCACCTCTTCCTTAATTTTCCATCAGTCATCGCAAGTATATACTATCCTTACTCTAAGTTGTGCATTTTATTTTCAAATTAAAAAATATCTACAAATAATGTGGCATTTCATTTCTTAAACAGACAATCAATGTGGGACTCCAAACTGTACATTCTGGATGTGGCTACAAAGCTGCAAAGCTTCATAAATCTGGCACAGAGAATCCTGAAAGCAAATTGGAGAAAGGAAAATTTTACACAGACAAACCTGAAGGAAGAAGATGTGAGAGAAGTTGTTTTCCTAAGGTTTACCTCATCTCGACTAGTCTCTGGAAAACTGGAGACAGCAACTCAGGAGGAAAAGAAATTGAACCAGTCTTCAGCGTCAGGAGCTTTTCAGCGCACTCCAGATGTTTCTGAGGTGTGGTAGTGGTGGTGTTTAACCGTGGTTAAACAGTCAGCTCAGTCCCACACAATCTCTCACTGAGTCTCCTGGGGTAGGATGAGGGAGAGAATCAGGAATGTAAGAGTGAGAAAATATAGTTTAATAGGTAAAGAAAAAGTCAAGTAAAGGAGAAAAAGAAATTCATTGACTCCTTATCAGCAGGCAGGTATTCAGGGATCTCCAGGAAAGCAGGCGTTGTAATAAGTAATGACTACCTGTGAAGATAAATATCATAACTTCAAATGTCCTCCCTTCCTCCTTCTTCATCCAGCATTTCTTGGTGAGCAGTGTCATTTATATAGATGCCTTAAGTTTCTAACACATTTTGGATTATTACCACATTTTGTTTTAATCACAAATCCAAAACATTGCACCATGGCCAAAGTCAATATAAGTGCAGCGATCCTGTGATTCACCAGCTTTATTCCCCACGTCTCATAACACAGTCTTTGAGGATGCATAATCCCATTTTTGTGAGGGTAAATGTGTGATGATATTATCCTGCCCAGTACACACCTGCATCAAGCTGTGTCCACCTAAGATGTAGGCACAAGGTATAACGACAGTACCATACGATGCTGTGTGGAAGAAGTTTGCAAGAAGATATTGTGGGGATTACTTGTACTTTTGTCAGACTGTTTTACTTTATGAAGAACAGAGTTAACCAGCCTGGCAATTGTGCACTGCCTTGTAAATTACTGTCTTAGGGGGACTTGAGCAAATTCTTACAGTCTACAGAAGTCAATGCCATCACTACTGATACTGGAGGTTTCAGGTTTCTCCTTGACGAGCTGATCAGGAAAATACTTTGTTCTGTTCCTTTATGAATGAAAGAACTAGAGGATTTCAGGATGTTTTTGTCTAAGCCAAGACACTTGCAAAGACATCATCAGTGCTTTCTAGCTGAGGGTTGATCTCAAGAGAAAGCTGTGTGGTACATTGGTGTGTGTGCATGTGAGTGTGTGTGCACTTTCATGTGGGAATTTTTTCTGTATGCCAGAGCATATAATGCCACATATTTAGGAGAACAACATTGTAAAAACTGAGAACAATGCAGGTTATTCATCATCAAGATAATACTAAAAACTTACAATATGTAGTTCTTTGACTCTTTGACTTTAGAAAACATTAAGAACCTGCCAATACTTTTTTAAAAGACCTGGTTCTTTCATTCTTTCTCTTTGGTACCTCTTTTTTTTTTTTTTTTTTTTTTTTTTTAACTTTTTAATGTTTGATCAAGCTTTTCCTATCAATGCATTCCTGAGTGAACCAGCACAATTGCTGCTGTGTGAGCACACAAATGCACAAGAGCTCTGTAGAGCATTCAGTTAAACTTTAGTGGGGAAAAAAACTTGTTGAAATTCCTTTTGAATTTTTCCATGTTACCTCCCTGTAACATGTTACCTTCTAGTAATCCTATAAATTGCCTCTCTGATGTTGCACTATTCCTGCATGTCACTGTTAAAACAGACATCAAAGAAAGATTATAGCAACTTTTGTACAGTTCTGATGAGGACAGACCTCACTGATCCAAAGAAAGGGCTGCCCCTGCTTTTACGGGGCCATGTTGGTGATATATCCATGCTCTTTTTTCTCTGCTTATAGAAGTGTTCAAGATGGAAAACCAAAGATTTGTAAGTTATTCAGCCAGCACTAGCTGTGCCAGTCCTGATAAACTCCAACATCTGTAGATTTTCATCACCAGCAAAATTCTCAGTACATGAGTATCATGGTGTTGCCCATGGTGTTTCCACAGCTTGAGCTCTCCAGCCCTTCTATTGATGACCAAGACTTACATTATGTCAGACTAGATGGTAAAGAGCACAAGTATTTTGCTGAGGATCTCATCTGAAACACACCAAATATAGCTGAGACTGAAGTACATGTAATTTGTATGTTCTGTAGAAAGTGATTTGAAAACTGTCAGTAGTAATGCCAGAAGAAGTAACTGCATTTGTTGCTGTCTTCTCAGCAGTTGTGTGAGAAATATGTCAAGCATAGATGAAATACCTTGAAATTCCTTGCTCCACCCAGTGCATCTGCATGAGAAATCAATATTCACAATGGAGAACAGGACAGCAGGGCAAAGCTTGGGTCCTACAACTCCTTCAGCACGAGACTCCTTCAAGAGAGTCTCCTGCACACAGCAGCCCCACATGGAAGGGGAAATACTGGAGCTGCCTCATTTCTTACAGCTGCCTCTGTACCCATAATACTGACTGCACAGTACATCTCCAATTTCTACTTTGCCAACACAGGGAACATGTGAGGCACAAGATTTGGGGAAAGCGTAGGGCAGGACTATACCTACAATGGTCCAAGTTCCTATGGGAGGCCTAAATAATTTTCTGATCAGCTCAATCAAACAGTGAAATATATCCTGCCTATGGTATGCTTGTTTCAGTAACAAAGTTGTCTGAAAGAGTCTGTGAGATTATACATTAGTTCTTAAAAAGGAAAAAATGTCAGAAAGATGCCAACTTTTAAGTGGGTGAACTGAGACCCTGCTCATAACAATCATCAGTGCTTTTTACTCACAAACTCTATAGTCATATATTTTTTTACAGAAAAATAAGGTAAAGGCAGTAATCATTTATTAATTTCCTAAAGTTGCCACTATTTAATTCTGTCAGTGAATCCCTACTGCTCTGTGATGAGTTTATTGAAGGTTATATAGAATAGCTGAAGTATTTCCACTCACCCTCTCCAAATTTATAACATGCTCCTGTCCAGAAGATGGCAAGGAAACCACTTTAGATGCCTTTTTTAGAAAGGCTCCAGGAAATGGAGTTTTAGATTTATTCTTATTTAAATAAGATTGCTATTTTCTTTTAAAATAACACTTCTTATTTTTGAAACTTCTCAAAGTGCCAGTCATGTCTATCACTTGTCTGTCCCTGCTCAGAGCTTAATGCAAAGTCTAGAAACTCTTTGTATGAAAATTTCATGCCTCCAGGTGCTCCATTGATTATTCATGAAGCTTTTGGAGCTGTCACCATGGGAGCCAATTGGCTACAACTTATTTAGCATATTAATGACCTATATGAGTTAGTGCATGAGGAGACATATCACACCACCTGGAATGCAAGTGGCAAGCTGCTGCTGACTCAATCAGCTTTGCAATGGGAAGTAAGGAATTGGAAATATTTTACACAGAAACAGCAAATCTCTCGCATGTCCAAATGCATTCTCTCAAATTAGCATGCATGGCTTCAATAGCTTGTTTTCATAATATGTTCCTTTTATCCTCTGTGCATTTGGCCTCATTACAAGCTCTCTCCTCCTGCCGGAGCACATGCCCCTGGAAAGGTTTAATAGGTGAGTCATGTGCTTTGTGAGACATTACATCAGAATGATTTAATACACCAAGGGCAGGGCTGTATGTCAGGTTCAGCTGCTGTTACTGCCGTTACAGTTTGTGTAGCAGGTAACTTGATGGTCTCCAGAAAGCAGCTAGATAATGATAACAATTAATTTTATGGCAGCAAGAGAGGGACTTCAGCTGAGCTAAGCACCTTTTTTATTTTCCTCCATTTGCTGCGGCGCTTTTACACCCAGTCAGCAGGTGAAGCGCTGCCTTAACATTTTGGCAAAATTAAAATGTTAAAGCTAAACAAGGAAATCGCTGAGGGGGAGCCGGGAAGCAACGATTTTAAAAAGCTCTGGCTAAACCAGAGGCAGCTCCATTAAATCCTCAGACAAGCGGTGCAAGCAGCGCGCTCTGGCCGGGCTGCGCTGGACCCTGCGGGTGAGGAGCCTCCTCCTGCCCGGGCACTGCAAAGCCCGGCTGGGCAGAGAGAGAGACTCAGCAGCCAGGCACTGCCTCTCCTGGCCACCGCTGCTGTATATCACTTCTGAGCAATCCTGCTCCAGGCACAGAGAAAATAGCTGTGGGTCAGGGTCAGTCAGAATAGCACCATCTGACCTTTACATGTTTGAAATACTGAAATGCATTACTAAAGATTTATTAAAATTATTTGAGGCTACCTTTGGGGACAAAAGAGATTTGTTATACAGAGTGCATGGCTTTGGCTGGCTGACAGGGATTTAGGGTTCCTATTCTCATTCTGCAGGACCCTGGGTCCCTGGGTGAAGGCAGGGTGACAAATGAGAGTGAAATATATGCATAGCTGTGAAAAATCAGTCTCAGCAAAAGTGGCAAAACACTTAAGCACATGCTCAATTTATTTTCACTTCCTTCATAACTTCTGAATATTTTCTCTGATCTGGTACATTCATTGCTTAAAAATATTTCTTACAGTAATTTATTTAGTAATTAAAACAAGCAAGAAGTGAGGCAGTTGCTCATGGGGATGTGTTAGACGCCTACATATTGTGTATTACTTGCTAAGAAAATGCATGACCTAATACCCACGTAGCTCCTTCCTTGTGACTCCAGCACAGTTATAATAATCCTTCTGCAATGAAGGACCAGTACAGAGAACCACAAACTAAAGTACAACTAGAGCTGGGAGTAAGCCCTTATGCAGAGCAGTTCAGACTGATAAAAATACATGTGGGAGAAAAAACTCTACCACCCCTAGGACTTCTGTGCTGCCCCATCCATGCTATTGCTGGTCAGAATAACAACATGGAACATTGTATATCTCTTGCTCTAAAGTGTGTTGAACTTTTTCAGGAAGTGGGAAGGGACCTGTTGCCCAAAAGGACATAATATCTTCCTTGGCCCATGTACTAACAACAAAAGAGGCACTGGAGAGAAAAGCTATTTTTCAGGAAGTGGGAAGGGACCTGTTGCCCAAAAGGACATCATGTCTTCCTTGGCCCATGTACTAACAACAAAAGAGGCACTGGAGAGAAAAGCTTACTTCCAGAGATTTGTCAGATTCAGCTGGACACCTGTTTCCTAACCTTGGGGAGTGACAGATTTTCTGTAATAATGTAAGTGAGCTTTCTTTGCTTCTAATCTTTAGATGCCTAAATTTGTCATAGACATAGGTCCTCTTGGCAGCTGAGATTTTGGGACTTCAAATTTTGCTTATCCAAAACTAGGCAACTACAGACCTTGAGCACAGTCACTGATTTATTAAGCACAGACAACACTCAGAGAGGAAAGAATGTACACAGAAACCATGAAGGCTCTTGGGTCTCATACACCTAAATTTCCCCACACACATCTTTGTGAAATGAGGAAAAGATTATAACAATTAAAGTTCTGTTCTGGGTTTTGAAAGTTTTATACCATTGTCCAGGATCCAGGATACCTGTTTTCCAGATGACTTGGCACAACAAACCTCCTGTTCCTGCTGCCCATGTACACTGTGTTCTGTAGTCACACAAATTTTATCCAAAACTCTAGAGAAACCTCAGTACCAGTAAGGCAATTGCCCATCTAACTGGCCACCATTTCTTCAAAACAATAGGGGGAGAGAGAAAGAGAGAGCACACAGAGAAAGAAGCTCAGGGGCAAAGAAGAGGCATAGCAACAATAAGAGTCCATAATTCATAAGCCTCAGCCGTTTGTTTTACCAACCAACATCACCAGTACCCTGCCAAGTGGGAAACATTTTCTGGACATAATAGAAAACATCACTGCAATGAGCTATTGGTGGCCCACCTAAAGGTTAACTGATGGAATGGAAGTGCAAAATTAGTTGGTTGTTAGAAGGCATTTGGATTGGCACTTTGAACTGATGTAGTTGTGCATATTTTGTAGTTGATTTAAAAGACCCAAGGCTGATTTTCTTTGGTGTTCTTAATTGTTGTTTGAACTCAAGTAAAGACTGCATGTAATCCCATGCATATTGGTGAATCCACAGAATTTACTTTGTTCCAGTGTAATAAAAGCTTCCTTTTGGCTCTTCAGACCTGTCCGGAGATGAGTTAAATTTATATATTATGCAAAGAAGAACCAATTTGACTTTTTCTGGTGGTCTTTCATGCAGGGATTAACATTAGCTACAGGTACTGTGCAGAATCAGAGGCAATGCGATGACATAAAGATTTAAAACAACTGCATAGAATGATCTGTGATGGTACTGATAGCAGTATGGAGTTCAATATTGAAATATTAGCCTGTAAATAACCCTTTATATCCAAATAAATTCTGATTGCCTATTCACAGCTTAGATTTCATGAGGCCTTCTTCATTACAAAATGAATAGCTTCTAATTTGTTGCATCTCTAAGTAAAGTTCCAGTAAATTATATTTAAAGGAGGGAGAAAAAAGGCCTTGTTATGAAACAGTCACCAGCTGGCCATACCATTGCAAGTGCTATTTTATTCTCCTTTTTGAAATTCAAATTTTTTGTAAGACTTTTTTTTTTTAACTTAATTTTTTTAACTTTACTTTTTGGTAACTATGAGCCTGTAGTGATGCATATAAAGATGTATGAATGCTGCACTCCTATATACAGTGATTTGCATATTGTGCTTAGGCTGACTATAACAGAGATAGTCTTCCTGAATTTGTACAATATACTGTATAGAGGATCCTCATTGTAAATATTGTTGCAATATCAGAAAAGTAATAAAAGTTAAGATGGAAACATTTAGGACCAAAACTTCCTGAAACCAAATATTGCCCTGCAGTGAGGTCCTGTTGACTCTAAGTGTTTTTCTCTTTAAAGTTTTCTGTCTAAATCTTTGTGCCTGATTCAACATTACACAGAGCTGTCAAAATGGGCTGCTTTCTCCCTTCCTGTGCCTGTAGCTCTCCTTGTCCTGCTCTTTTGCTGGAAAGGTAAATTCTCACAACACCTTTGTGTCATTTCTGCTATCTGTAAGATCTTTTATCAATTCAATTCACTAATTTAGCAGACTAAATGCTAAATGCTCAATACTCAATGCTCAGAATCGGGAGAATTTTTTTTTCTCTGGCACTGAGCCATTCTGCTAATCGCTAAACTATCCCTCAGAAAAATCACCTTGGCACCAAAATAAAATCATCACAATCTTACCTCCTTAATCTATTTCAAATATACTTCTGTCACATTACCAAGTGACAGAGTTGCCACATGCAGTATGTTTGCTATCAAATATGATGGTTTATTTACTTGTCTTAGTATCTTCTCTTATTTCTGTTAGAGAGACAAAGCATCTGCAGCTGCTAAAAACACTTGGATCTCAATGGACTGTAGTGTTTCTTCAAGATTCAATTCCCTGTATATTCTAATATATAGACCAGTAAATACCTGGTCTGAAGTCTGCAGAGGGAAGCTCCTAGGTCTCAGGTGAGCAGAGACAACAAGTATAGAATTGGACATGGGACTTGGATTCAGCTGAGGACACCATGTTCAAATGCTCAACTTCTCAGTCAAGGAGGCCCTTTGACTGTGCTACCTGCAGTGGGTGTTCCATCTTGAAAGACCTGGAGTTCTTTTTACTAATACATTTTCCAAATGCAGAATGATGCCTTTACTTTTCTTCTTCACATGACCTTTCTTGCAGTATGTATGCCCATGTTTGTTATCCTACAGATGCTGGAGGGATGGAGGGAAAGATCTGCATTGTTAAATTTTGAAGACTCTAGAGCAATAGCCAAGTTGCAAGTAATTTGTTTTAGCATTCAGCTGGGCCATTAAAGGTGGAAATTCCTTGTTAAGCCAGCTCAAAAATGTATCTGGAGTAAAGGATCTCAAGAGGGCATTTTCTTGGCATAGGTTCTTATGGAAGGCTGTAGAAGAAATGGGATGTTGGTCTGAACAAGGTGGTCATGGTGGTGGGACCAAAGAACACTTCCTTAAGTAAGATCAGAGAGGAAAGGGAGGAAAGCTCTTCCCCATCTGTGCATCATGTTCATCTGAAGAGGTCTGGCAGAAATATCTGTGGGAAGGACAGGGTTGGAAAAGTGAGGGAAGTCAGGGGGCGGAATTCCTGGTCTGGCTCTGGAATGAGAAAAGGTCAGAAATCAGCTGAGAACCTGGACTTGTTAAAAACAATATGTGGGGATTTGTGAATTGTGGGATTGAAAACAATATGTGAAACTCTGTGAGTGTCTAAGCTCACCCTTTGAACAGGGTGAGATGGAAGAGGGGAGTGTGCCAGGACCATCATGTATGTGAGCGGAAGTTTTATAGTTTGCAATTTTGCTGACAGTGATAGAAAGCCTTGCATCAGCCTCCCCATACTAGGGCTCTTCTGTAATGAGTTTATCACCCATACCAGGTTTATCACTATAATGAGTTTATCACCCTTAATGAATTTATCACCCACACTGTTTGGTCAAAGCTTTCATAAAACCGGGTGAAGATACATCAAAGAGTATCAGTTTAATCCTTTTAAAACAATCACACACATTCATCTTCAGAGGAAAATTTGAACGTGGTCAAAACATCTTTTCCCTAAGGAAATCTCCTGGCAATTATGGGAGGTGTCCTGTCAACCTGTACTCCTCCCCAGTATCTCCTAAGCAAGAAGAATAAAATGCTCTTCAGGATAAATAATAATACTAGATATTATGGGGTGTTTTCTGACACAAAGAGGCAGAAACCTGAACTGCCCAGATGTTACCTCTCTGCTTCTGATCTCTTGCAGCCCCATTTCATTCAGAAGTCTCACTGGTGCTGTCAAATGGCTTAACTGATCACTGTCCACCCTTGAGAGAGTGTACTGAGAGCAGCCAGGCTGCCAGTAGTCAGCCCTGACGGCCTCATGTGAAAATGCAACTGCGTTGTCTGTGAGAGCAGATGATGCTTGATGGATGGATTCTGGCTGAGGCGCATGTTCCCATTCCATGGCATTTGCTTCTGTCCAGCTCTGGATCTTTGCACAGCCAAAGCAGCATGGACTTTTAATTCAGGCAATAATGTCACCAGATCAAGTCTCAAGAGCCACTATTAAGGCTATTACAGCTTGTAATAGTAAATCTTTATTTTACTACCTACTTCTATTTGTTAGGGTTTGGAAGCTTTATGAACACAGGTGGCCAAATTAATCAGTAGTGTTACTCCCTGGATCCTTATTTGGCCCATAAACTTGTATATATTTAGATTTCTCTGCTGGACTTCTTTTGCTGAAGCCATTTTTTCTTATAATGCAGGGCATGAGAAAACCTAGCTTCACTGTTTTATCTACTATATTCTCTCCAGTGCCATTTTTTTCTGAAAACAGTGGGTTTCAACAATTTCCTTCTTTTATTAAAAAAAAAAAATTAAAAGGTAACACAATATTATTTTACTATTTTTATTGCATAACATAAATCTAAAGTGCAATGGCAACTGATTTTTCTGTTTCAAAGAACTACATACTCATAATCCTCAAAAAAATCCCATTCATAACATAACGTATTACCATATGAATGTATATGCCTGCCTTCTTGATCTGTTTTGTGTGCTTATTGTTAGAAATTAATGGCTCTATCTTTAATTATTCCAGGGTAGTATTTGAGTCAGGAACTAGCATCAAATTGTAATTCCTTAATTGTACGCTTTTACTACAGGGTCTGTGGTGCCACCCAAAACTTCATGCTAGCTCTACCAAGGATGATGCATTTTTTTCACATCTTTACATTTTATGCTTTTAATAAAGAAAAATGCACTATAGGTGTAATTTCATAGAGGAAATTTGAACAAAACCTTCCAAAATGCTTTAGAATTGCCCAGCATGCAAGAATTCAGATTAAATTGGTTACCAAAATAGCTATTTTGTAGTTTGGACGCCCGCAATGTGCAATCATTTACATCTCACCAATCTATCATCAATTTTCAGCTGGCATTTTCTCTGCAAGTAATAACCTGCAAGTGATGTTTGCAGCAGATAAAGACAGCTGAAGAAAAGGTAAAAGGAAGAGAAAAAAAATAAAAATAATAGTTGGTAAAAATGAGAGAGAATAGTATAATTACTTGTATTTCAACAGTATCATGTCTTCCCAGAATTCAAGCTGTGCATAATAGCTGTAGTGGAAGGGCAAAACAGAGAAGCCCCAAGGAAATGGGATGCAGAGAGTATTTTTTTAACCTTCCTGGGGAGCCTTACTCCACAAAGATTTAAAGCTTTTTAAACATCATGAGAACATGTTGGCTGGAAAGTAGTGCATTTCAAGATGAAAATGCATTAATGAATGTCTCTTGGAAGAGGACAATCTGAAATATCTTTCTCTGTGGGAGTAACTTGCAAGCTGATTATCTGGGCTGATAGATATTCCATTGGAGAATGTTCAGGGAATGTTAAGGTTGAACGGTTGAGCACACAGAAGTTAGAAAATGCCACATTGCAGGATTCAGGAGCATCCTTAACTCTGCTTCTGCTGTGTATGTGGTATAATGTATTCATTACATATAATCTCCCAGACACTGCTATAAATACATACTGTTGTCCCTGATCTTAGATTTTACACATATCAGTGTATGCATTAAGTATTGTGTACAGCTCTCCACTGCAGCTTATTAAAACCTTGTACAAGACAAGTGCATAATAAAATTTGTCTGAGCAAATAGTGCAGATTAAATATTATATTTATGATATAGAAAATGGCAGTAATTTCTTTCAATACATTATCCTGTGAGCTTGAAAGACTGAATGCTACATGGGTGCATGCAAATTAGCCATGTAGTTAGCTGCTTCATTTCCTGCAAAGCTCAGGAGGGCTGGCTTTGTTTCTGCTTTAAAAGACACAGCACAGGTGCTGCAGCAGACTGAGGCTTTGGCCATCCCCAAATCAAACAGGACAAATAATGAGAAGGGACCCTGTGATGCCTCATGAACAGTCAGCTGATATGGTTTTCTCCCTGATAGACAGAGCTTTGTCTGTCCGGTGAGGGCAAGAGAAAGTTGTGATTCTATGTGGCCAAAGTCAGAGCAAGGGATGCATTGAAGAACTGACAGCAGGGCAATCATGCACAAAGTCTACATAGCATTGGAAGTGAAGGAGTAAAAGGAGATTGTAAAATTTAAATGGTATTCACAGTGAAAACAAAGTACCAAATTAGTAAGGTTAAAGATCAGAGAACCCAGAGTGGAGGTTTTACAAAACCCTAAAAATGTATAAAACCCATTGTTTTTTCCCTTTAATGGACTCGAAATGCAATGAAAGCACATTTTTCTCTAATTAAATAAATGTCTTGTGGTGTGCAGAAATAAATACCAATGATTCTTAAACCATGGGCTTTGATTCTGGACAGAATGTGGGGTTTTTATTTGGGTCTTAAAGGATGTTTTTTACATTGTTTTAATTTTAATGGGTACTTCACTTTGTTCTGAGCTTTACCTGTGTCTCCATTCAAATGAGTGCCTGGTTGATTTTTATTCAAAATTAATCCTGTCCTGCCCTTTTTCTTCCTGACAAAATTAAGGATTAGTTTTTTCCTTTCTGTACCAGCTCGCTCTTTTCCTTGTCAGCTGACTGCTGTATGGAACTTCCCAGGAAAAGGAGAGCTTGGATCTTTGCTCCCACAAGTCTCTGCATGAGAGTGGGGATGTCTCTGTTGAGACATTTTCACCAGTTCTTATTCCATGAAGTGGGCAAATGTTGCCTATGCTTAAGGGAGGACTTGTGACTTTCCCCAGCCAAGCTGAAATCTAAGGAAGACGTGGCTCTTGCTACGCTACTTGTGAACCTACTTGATGAGATTTATCAGTACTCTCCTCACTAAAGTCTCCTGCTTTTATTATGATCTTTTTCCTTTCAGATGTTTTGCTTCCTTCTAGCACCAGAAACAAAATATTTCTGCAAAATAATCTCCTAGAGAGTGTACTTTTTTCTTCTGCTCTTTAAATACTTTTATTTTCAAAGCAGTTCCTGGACAAGTACTTGGTCCCTGTAGTTGAAAGGTCAGTTGGTGTACCAATCTTCTGTGGGAATCTGCTGTTATTTCACCTTCTGGACACTTCAAGGAAGATCAACATATTCTTCTATGTTTAATAGATTTAATATCGTTCTATAGGATATTAATATCCTATAGAATAGGTTTAATATCCTTTTATGTTTAACATATATCTTCTATGTTTAATAGAAGATAGTTGTACACAGCAAATTGAATAAGCTTTATCCCCAGATGCAATTATGTTTTTCTTCACAGGACTTGACAGATCTATGGTCAGTGCAGTGGGAACCACTGCCTTCTCATCAGATTCTTCCTCCTACAGAAAAGCTAGCAACTATTTTCATTTATATCAAAGAAATTTGTTTATTCAAAGTACACAAACGCAATACTTGGTCTCACTTTCATCATTGAATGGGATTTCCAATAAATACATGCCAGTATGTGGTGCACATGGAGCCCAGAGGGCTGCTCTCAAATTGCTCCATTTTGCATATCACTGTACCCAAAGATTGTGAAGACTCAGTGGATCTTTAGAAAAATAATATTTAGATTCAAATTGACTGATGGTGGAATTCTGGAAGAATTTAGTAATGCCTTTAGCATATTCCCTTTGTGTATCACAGTGTCATTCATTTCAGACACTGGAGGTGGCTGGATCTCTGCTGGTCACTCCCATATCTCCTGCATTCACGGAATTAGAGTCTGATTCAGTTCAGTCTGAGCCCTTGTAAAGCAGAAAGATTCACACTTGACTGATCATTTCACACAGCATAGAAAAAATGGCTCAGGTAAAGCCCCTATTATTCATAGAATATGGACAAAATCAACAGTAATAGCTAAATTAGAAATAGTGAAAGCACCAAGTTAGCAGAAATGTCACTTTAACCATTGCTTTAGAATATAATTCTGATTAAGTAGGTTTTTTTCCTTTGTTTGTACACTCATGTTCTTGGAGATTTTAATTGCTCACTGGTTGACATTGTTCCAGTTTACATAAAAACATGCTTGACAATTAGATATTATGCAATGTAAGACAGAGATACTGTCTTTATCTTTACTGCAGCATATCAGAACTAAAGATCTGCATGCTTTTCAGTACATGCACCAGGAATATATATTTTATCAGAGTTTAAAAAAATCTAATTTATCAAATTAAGTTTAAGGAAAAATAATAAAACATCATAAAGAAAGAATTTTTCTTTAAGGTAAACCTTTGCTGTCTTAATTGTGTTCACAGTCATCATTTGCATTTGCTTTGCCTTTATGGTTCTCATACATATGTTAAGTATCCATTAACAGCCTTTCTGCCAGTAATGATCTTAGATCCCAAGAGTGGACTTCTTCATAGATTCATCTCCATACATAAAACTCTGTTTATAATTACTCACTCTACAGCCTCTTGTTGCACTTATTACAGGCATGTGCTTCTAATCTCTGCTCAAAAAGACACTCTTTTAGGTCAAGAAAGAGAAAAAAATAGCTGCAATACTTTCAATTAATTCATTTAATAATTTAATGCTTACTATAATGGATTATTTTTGTCTGTTCCTTTTCCCTTCAATGAAAAATTATTTACCTTAAAATACAGCTCTATTTTATTAACCTCACTTCTCTAGCCACCCTTAATGTCTAGGAAGCATTCTTTGATTGTGAATATGACTCCATGACTATAACTCTGATTCTGAAAAACAAGTATTTTCTCTATCCCAACCCCAGACTACATAAATCATTGTATTTTTTAAGTTAAAACCAGAGATACTGCTCTTCAAACATACCTGAAATGCAATTGTGTCATAAGTCTCATTCTTGTAATAGCAACATGGATAAAGGTTAGAGTTGACATCTAATGGAAGCTAGGAGAAAACAAACAACAACTTACAAAAGCTTGGTGGACAAAGCTAAGTAAAAAAGAAAAAAAAAAAAAAAAAAAAAAGAGACAATAAAACAAGTAGTTTGAGAGTTCCGGCATTTGTGTCATAAACACAGATTATTTGTCTAGTATTTTAATTATACTTTATCATTGCAAAAGAAATGTCTAAAAAAAAAAAAAATCTGTGCAATGGTTACTGCTGCAAACTTTGACCAGTTTCCTCCCCAGCCTACTACTTGAAACCCAAACTGAAGTTCTGCTGATGCCTTTGGCCTTGCAGTGCTCCAGGAAGATCTAGACCTGCCAGCCTAACAAAGCACATACTTGGCACACTTACTGCCAAGAGAGAAAGAAATGTGGTGGGCTTTCCTAATGTCTAATTTGCACCAGAGATGCTGGCCTTCGTTGCTGTTTCTTTGTTGTTTCTTGGTGACAAGTGTGGCGTGTGCACACATATACACACAGGGCAGACTTAAATAGCTCAAGATATATTTAGATCTGCTGGGGCGGGGTGATGGGGAAGGGAGGGCGGTGTGGGTAAGCCAAAACCAGCACTAAAACTCTTGTCTGAGTGTGTTGTTCAGATGACCTTTTATGAGTCTTAAGTGTCTTGTTTAGTGCTTCAAAGACATTTTTCTTTCTCAGCATGCTTGGTCTCAGTCTGAATACCACATTCTCCAAACATTCATAAAGAGATGCTCCTTCTGATACAATTTCCATAGATGGTCTTTCTCAGATGATTCTCCACTATGTTTTCACCCTCATTGTCAAGCATCCCACACCTAAGCTAAAAGCTTGCCTTGACTAAATGGCTCCTCATGCTGAAGATGGTATCTTGTACAGGTCTCCTGGCACATGGAGAGGGAAAATTCACCTCTTACTCCTGATTGTCCACTATTTGGACTGGTGAAATAATTTTTGGTATTATAGCAAAATTTCGGGAAGACTGTGAAAAATGACAAATTAGTAAGGGCTCTCCAGTATCACAATCACAAGAATCAAGAAAAATAGAATTTATGGTAAATTTCAGTTTGTTTTGCAAAAAGCTGTACTCTGAAGTAATTTCTAAAATGGACATTCTGTGGTGGTTTAGGCTTAAGTAATCCATAATATGAAAACACAAACCCCTCATATTTACTTTGAAAAAAATGAAGTGTTTGGTGAATTTTATGACCCTTTCTAACACAGACATAATGAGGGATGAAGAGGTGATATTTGACAGTTTAATAGCCTGCATTGTGACAGCTGTGGAGCTGGGAGGGTAGGGGACAAGGCAGTATATGTACTTGATTTCTTATTTGGCTTGGATTTATCTTTTTCTTTAGTCCTCCTGCATTTCTTTTAGCAGTGTGCTTTGCAGATTGGAGATGATAAATCTCCCTTGCCACTGGTTAATAGCACAGAGCTTTGGGTCCTTTTACCTCAGAGGAGGAGGATAGATCAGGTCCTGTACATCAGTCAATGTGCTTTGGTATTTCAGTACTTATAACTTGCCCTAATTTCCTATTTGGTCTGTCACATTCTAAATATTTACAATCTGTGTAAACTTGTTCCACATAACATTTTGAACTTTAGATCCTGTGGAAAAAGAAGAAATAAAGGATTTCATTTTTTCTCAATGTACATGTTGATATGTAACTAACAATATAAATGTCTGAATCTGAAAACCATTGCTCATGCATAATCTTTTGGTTCAGCTTGTAATTTGCAAGTGCTGTATTTTTTATATGGTATAACCTCGATTCTCAGATTCTCACTTGAGATCGATTTGCTGCTGAAAAATGTGGACACAGTCAGACAATGAGGCAAATCTTTCTAATTCTCATGGTGCCATGTTCTGCCCATTGTCAATGCCATAAATGATGAAAGTTATTTAGGGGTTGTCCTAGATTTTGGCATTTCACTTCTGTGGGATCTGCTCTGTCATATTGCACCCCCTAAGATATTGCCTCATCTTCTGGTGAGACACAAAGACAGCTGATGTAGAGTCTGTTTGATTAACTTCATCCAATGGATCTTTTCTTCAGTTTTCAGCTGAAAGTTTTTGCCAGACACTTGAAAGGGAACATTTTCCTTTGCTTCTAATATATTATTCATTATGTCACCAAGAAGAAACATTTTTGAAATTAGTAGCACAGCACAGTCTCTCACTTGTGGACATTAATTTGTGGCACATGAAAGCAGCTGACATGTGTGCTGGGGCAGCGTTGGTGCCTTGGTACCTGGTGGACAAGCACCTCCCAAGCTGAGCACTCACATCTATATCCAACATGAGTTAATCTCCACAAGCTGCAGTCATACCACTGGCAATATTGGTATTACCTCAAATGTACTTTTCCAGGTCTTTTCCAACTCTTTGTATATGTAACCCTAATTTTCCTTTTGAAAAATTTAAATCTTACAAACAAATATGAAATAACAAAAAGTAGGAAAAATATCTGCATTTCCTCATGGAATAACTTATTGGAAAAGGATGTCAGTGTGTCAAAAAATCTATATAAACATTTTTATCTCTTGTTAGAAAAATAAGTCTCAGAATAAAGTGAGAACTAGATAGAAATAGTGCATCTTTTTTCTTTCCATTTTCTTGTCTTTTCATTTCACCCATGCAAGAATTTCTAAATGGTTTTCTTTCTAATGGTAATATCCTTTTTGCAAGGCTTTTAGCACATCCCCAGCTCTAAGCTGATGAAGACAGTTAGAAATGATTTACTTAAAGTCAGAGATACTGTTTTTGAACTAGTGCCACCATCTATTTATAAAGTGATGTGGAAAATGTCACAATAACCTTAAATACATTTTTTCTCTCAAAGTCTAGGACTAGTAGGATTATTAAGTAGGACTTATTTTGTGAAAGTGGTCAGAAGGTACTATTTCCTCTCAAGTTTGACTTTTAAAGGTGTCTGTTTTCTCACAGAAAGAGATACAGCATTCCTTTCATCTGGGCTGCAGATATATACATCATCTCCATTTTACAGGAAAACTACAGGGAAACAAAGAAAGTGTCAAATTCCTCAGGGATCTCCCCCTGTAAACAGAAAGGTGCCTATGTCCCTGAAACAGTTTGCAGAGGGAGAATTTTGCTTCAGTGGATCATAAATGCAGGCCAGTGATTTATGTTCACAGATTTCTAGTTTATGCATGCACATTTTGTGTTGAAATCACAGGATCAGGCCACAAAGATCTCCTTCTCTCTGGTTCTGTAACAGTTAAAAAGCAGACCAGAAGGAGGGTTGTATGGAGTGTATTATAGATACCTAACTGTGCAAACAACTCTCTCAAGGACTATTGGGAGCTTGTAGTCAAATTTTCCAAGGGAAAAAGTCAGAGATAGAAGAGACCATGTATAAGCTAAGTATGAACTTGGTGATGTGGTCTCTTCACGTGTAGGCAAGAGGAGATTGAATTAGACACCTGTAAACATGATTCCAAAGCCAAAAAAAGGTCACAAAGGCCATTCAGATCTGACATATTTTCTGTAAAACTCCTGTGATCTGGGAGCAATTCTGCTGTGAGCAAATCAAAAGGCAAAAAACCAAAAAACCCTTTCACTAAATAAGTCCTTACAGCAATGACTGCTCCAAACACAAACAATACCACCTGCTGAGGCTTCCCAGTGCTCAGCTTATCACAATGCAGAAATAAGAAATTTTTAGAAAGGGACAGAGGACCTTGATGCCTTGATGGCATTTCTCCATTAAGCCTTTTCATGACTGTTACTGTATTTTATTTGTAATTTATGACCATATATTACTGGGATGGTTGTAAGAATCCCAGTTGAGCTCAAGCCTCAGTGTGCTGCCCTCTAACCCAACACATAAAATGACTGCTTGAAGATCCCACCTACCTGAAGGAGCTGGTACTGGATTCTAGCTCACATGGCAACATTTTTGTGTGCTCTTGGTCTTCCAGTGGTTCAGTGCACAATCACTGAATATGACAAGAAAGTAAATAGTCAAGACAGGCAATCATGTTCTAAACAAATAAGACAAATAAGAAAAATGTCAGAAGAGAAAGGAAAAAACAGAGAAATAAAAGGATTAACCTAGTATCAATAACAGACAGGAATAGAATTAAAAATCCCTTTCTCTGTGAATCAGTTCAAAGCATCACCAGAGTCCTGGGCAGATATAGCAAAAATTCCACATAGTACACATTTCTTTCTCTTTTTTATACATGTTTTCTTAAAGGCACCTGTGCCTGGGTTCTTCAAGGTTCATAAGGGCTTGTCTGTCACTGACACACTGTCAATGCAGTGGCTCAAGAAAGGCTGCACACAGGAAGATAAATGAAGGTGCCAGACAGTGCTCTGCACTTCGTCTTTTTTGAAGTAGAGAGACCCTTTAGGTCCAAAAAAAAAGTTCTTTAAAATAATGAAAACTTGTTTTGATTAAAATCTTGAAATTCAGGCTGATAAAAGGATGTGTGGAGGAACTGAAAACAGCAAGGATAACATTCATGCAACATTTCAATTGAAACCCAAAGAAATTTACTGAAGGTGAATTGGAACCCAAACATTTGGTATCTTTCACTTTTTGCTTGAAAAAAAAAGGCATTCAGTTAGTTGTAAAACTTTTTATTTTAGTAAGCCTGAAATAAACAGTATCAATAGCTCTCCCTTGCTACTCTGCAGCTCTACTCAGCTCTTCAAATCTTCAGAGATGCATTAGGTGCTTTACTATTCCTTCTGGGAAAATAATTATGGTACAATTTCTTCTCATTCAGATCTTAAATCCTGATTAGATACCTGCAATCTGGCCTTCAAATAAAATATATAATCTTGTGCATCACATTGAACTTTCTAAATTACAGCAAATTTTTATTTTTTGAACTTGTAATTATAGCAATCAGTTTACCTGCTCTTCACCTCAGCATATGTTATATTGCCCTAAGTGATTAATGTCATTATAATCAAAAGTCTTGGAGAAATCTTCTGATCTAATAGAAAATTTCAGAAAACCTGTTGCCTCAAAAAACTACTAGGAATTCAGACTTTCTTTTAGAACTACTCCAAACTAGGCTAAAGTTGAGATTGTAACTGTTTGTTTTATTTTAAGATCATGATGATCTGAACCCTGAAAAACACTAGTACTGGCCCAATTTTAAAAAAAAGGAAATCAATGTTAAGATCGATGTATGACCATTCATTTCAGACTATAAGGAGATCTATATCTAAATCAATGCACCTACACCGTAAATCAGTTAATAATTATTACATCTGGTAATAGGGGCTTTCTCAGACCTCAGTTCTGTCTCCAAACATTTGGGGATGGCTAGAAGGAGCTGTGCCATACTGAAAGAAGAGTTTATTACTCAGAAAGCTAAATTCAAAGAAAGCAAAAAAAAAAAAAAAAAAAAGAGAAAGAAAAAAAAAAAGCCAAATGCACAAAAAAAGGAAATAAAAAATAAACCACAAAAACACAACCAAAGAAACAAACCAAAAAGGCACAAACTGGTTTGAAATTATGTTAAAGGATAGAGAGTTTGGGAAGTAAGTTGGAGCATGGGAGGCTAGACAAGTAAACAAGTGATTGGTCATGGCAAAGCTAGGTCAGTGTACAGAAGAAAGAGACACTGTGATGTGTTAAACTCCTCTGAAAACTTTGGAGAATCCAGGTTGTGGGGTTGTGGATACAAATCATAAACTCTTTAAGCCATTCAGATTTGATATGTTTTCCTCTCTTTTTTTCCTCTAAAATAGCTACAAAGTTAAATGTAAAAGTATTTTAAAACAAGGTGGAAGTTGCAGTGTGAAGCTCTAAGGACCATATTTTCTGCTGACACAGTTTGAAACCAGATGAATTATACCAATAGATGTTTGCTCTGAAAGTCAGGGAGCGCCAAGGTTAGGCTGAATGTCAGGCATTGTGACAGTATTTTTGCAATACAGAAAGCACACTTATTTTTATTCTCAAACAGCTTGAGTAAGATGTTGAGGAATTTGAGAGGGTTCCCTCTACAGTAACTTTCCAGCTCCCAAGATAGCCAGAGAATATCTCATGATAATGCAAATCACCAGTGTACATGTGCTTTAGTGAGTACAACAGGAAAGGATTAAAATAGATTTAGGCTATCTAAGAATGCACTGAGAAAATAATCTCTTGTTTTTCTACAGGCATATACATACATGCCCATCAATATCTGACTGCAGCTAATTCATGTTGCCATTTCATGAACTAGTGTCATTGCCTTAAAGTCAGTAACCTTAAGATCGGAAAAATCTGCATGTTGCAGATACATAAAAGCTGTAATAACACCCTTTTAGAAATGGAAACTGGTAGAAATGTAAGGATGATTTTAAAAAATTTGGGGGGATTTAGACAGTGTTCACTGGTATTTGTGGGAACCAGGACAAACTTAACTTCCTCCCATTGTTTTATTCCTTTCTTTGTGTTTGATATTTAGAGATTTTTTTCTTCTTTTTTTTTATTTTTTTTACATGCTCATCCCTGAGAAAAAATACCACCATTAAAAGCTACTAAGGCCTTCTAAAACAGCAAGGTTTTACTGTTGTTGCATTCAAGTTGTCTTGAACTATGCCCATCCTGCTACCCAAAACTATTCCTGTACTTACAGTTGAGAGGCCATAAGCAAAAACTTTCAATACCAAAAGATCCCTTGTGGAGCTTCAGGCAGCATAGCCCTCTTGAACTTCCTCTGTCAATGGGATCATGGAGTGGAAATATGAAGCAGAATGGCCCATTTTCAAGCACAGGCTCCTGTTGTGCTGTCCATTCACCTACACCCAGGATTTGATGCTCCCTCTCCCAAGGAAAATATGAAGGATGTTGGCAGGAGAAAATCTGGATTCTACTACAAGACCTTCTTTCTCACACTGAGAAAGTGAAAAGCACTTCCTGACCATAGTGTGCATGATGGAGAAAGAATAAATGCATATTCTGAAAATGCTAAGGCCTGGTCATTTGACTGGTGGTGAAGGTCTAATCCTGTTCCTGAGAATGGAAAGAAGGATGGAAATTGGCTGTGAAGGACCCTGCAAGCTCAGGCAGTTGCCCGTGATTTACATGATAAAGCTGTGTCAGGAGACTTTTCCTCTAGGGTTTGTGCAGAACTGTGTCGCTGCTCCATTTTAAGAACTATGTTTTGTATGGGGGGAGGAGGGGGGGGAGGACTCAGATATCATGGTTGCACTGACTTTCCTCATTTTAGCTGTTTTTATTAATTTATTATGCCAGCTGCAAGTCCTTTATAAAGCCTATCACAAGAAATATTAGAAATTTCCTGGAAACCCAACCCCAAGAATTTCCATTGTTAATTAAAATGTCATCTTTCTAACAATTAATTAAACAATTTCTAGAGAGAATATAGAGGAGAGAAGATCTCTCGTGACTAATTTTTTAACAGCAGTTTAAACCACCTAGGGCAAAATCAGGTGAGTTCCTCAGTGGAGAACACCTGGCCTATTTAGTATTGCAAGTAAAACTCTTGTCCTCAGTGAAAATTCTCATTTATAAGGATATGTCAAGACCTTCTTTGTGATTCCTTCTCAGAATTTTTCCCCAGTTTAGTGTCAAATTAGTTTTCTTCATTCATGATCATCTCTGATGTTATCCTTCATCTCTGTGAGGCTGAACATAATTAGAAGAATTGATTCTTTCATGTCATTCAATAATTTATGTAATTTAATTGCATTCCCACTTGACTTCATTTTTATTTTGAATTTATATTTACAGAAGCTAGCTAGCAATATATGTTTCTCATCTTTGTTCTTTTGATACCCAGACACCTACTGCCAACAGATTAATGTTGTATCTCTATGAAATAGCCCACAGCAGAAATCAGTAGCTAACACAGTAGTAGAATTATAGGTTTTTTCAAGAGCACAATAATTTGTGTTTGGTGCTCAGGAAAAAATCTTCCATATTTTTATATTCTCAAGTCCTTTAACAATCTGTGTAATTGAGGGAATCAGTACTAGTAATTAGCAATTAGTATTTTGAAATTAACAAATTTTGTACATTTAAATCCTAAACCAAAAATATATTCCTTCTGAACTGGGAATTTTCCGGTCTAAATAGTAATTTCATTCTCTCTGAAGACTGGAAAAAGTATTGTTATCATTTCCAGATGAGGTGTAACTAACTCATGGTTTGGCAAGATACAGGCCCCAGTCTCTACTGTTTCCAATGTGTCCAGGTACTTTCCAGATGCATTCTTGGTCTGATTGGGATTTTTGCATGTTAGGAACCTGGACAATTACTCTGTATGTTCATCCCTGAAATATCTACATTCATAGTTTCTTGCTCCTCCTGACAGCTGGTTTAGAAGTTTGCAACTAATTATCATTTTCATTAATTGTTCATATAAAATGTTATGAAAATTTTTTGAAAAAATTTTGAAATTAGTTTTATATTCCCAAAGCAACAATGAAATAGTATGAACAGAATGAAAGGAATATGCTTCAAAAGCATTTTTCTTTTGAAGTTTTAATTTTGATGTATTTTGCTGTAGAAACAAAACTTCAACAGGCAGTTTAGCACAGCAGTGTAAGAATCTGACCTTGCTATAAAATTACTTGGGTAAAAAACCAACCAACCAACCAACCAACCAACCAACCAACCAACCAACCACGATCAGGGTTTCTATTTCCACAAGTTCTTTCCATGGGAAGGCTATTAGGAGTTCTGTTTATGGAACATCAAATAAAAGCTGCCAATTTGCAAGTCATTACTTGACAGTTTTGGGGAAGTCATAGGGAATGTTTAGAACAGCAGATTCTTGACATCTAACATTTTAAAAGCTCTTCTACCTCAGTTTCCTAGAAAGACAAAAGAGAGAAATAGAGGTGTACACCTTAAATTTAAAAAGGTGAATATAATTTGCTTTCCTTGACAGTCAAAGGAGAGTGAAAGGCCACTGTTGAAGTGCTTCTCACAGAAAATCACCATAATTTAGATTCACTCTTTGTAACAGTTTTTCTATTCATAACTTAGAAAATCTTGGAAACTGGCGTCCTTTTTAAAGTGTAATTAATAATTAAACTGCTCTGGTGAGGAATCCCACATTTTGCTCCTCCCTGTTTTTTAGGGGCTTTTATTTTTATAAAAACACAGTTTTTGCTCAGATATTCTAAATTATGATTTAAAGGGCAAGGGAAGACACAGGAATTCTTCTGGTTTGAATTTCACTACACATTGCCATCCATATGTATAAATATTTTTATTCTATTTTGTTCTTGTAACCAATGACAGAAAATCCCAATATAATATCTGTAGTCTTGATTCTTAACTGGTTTTCAGTGCCTTAAGCCAGGATATTTTTCCCCCTAAATTTAATAAAGTTTCACTGGTGCTGAGCCAATATTAAATATATCAAAAGCAAATTAGTGTTCTGTCAAAATAATAGCTATAAAATTATCTCCTTTTTTTTTTTACCAATGGACAAGCCAGATGGTCCCCAAAAAAATCCTATATCAGTGTCTCTGCTAGTCACTGAGAATAACCATATTAGTGAAATTTTGTCAAAACATCCAGTGGAAGATGTCTCCTAGGAATAGCTGATGAGTTGTGACTGAACTGTTTGTTTCACTCTTGAAGGACAGCATTTATAATTCCCTTTTAACATCACTTTATCCTAATTGTATCATATTATCACATTTATCACATTTTATCATCATTTTTCAGTCATCACTTTGCATGTGTTATAAATGCTCTCAGCCCAAGTCACAGCTCACACAGATCCCAGAGGTCTCTAAGAGGTTTCTGTGTGGAAACCTGAAACATGCCCAGACCCTTTCTGTTATTAGGCCAGAACCAGGGAAGAGTGGCAAATGGGCAACCACACCAGGGGCCTCACTTCTTCCTGGAGAAATTAGGACATGAGGAGATGAGATTTAATCCTGAGATCGATTTGGGGTTGGGAAGAGTCCATACCTAGGAGGAAGGGCTTGGAAAAGTCTTTAATATTCTATATTATTTAATAAAGCTGGGCAAAATATGTTCCCAACTATAACATTATCTAAAGTGCTTCAAAATTAAAGGGGAAAAAAAGGTATGTGAGCAAATTGTTTGGGAAAAATAAACCAGATTAAATGAAAAGATTTTTCATCCTTTTTAATTAGTTAAAATAAATATATTTTTACCCTTTTGGCTATCTAATTATTTTAGAACAAAGATAAATCTAGACACAGTAACTAGTTTTGTCTTGAAACCTTTCATTTTAATGTGTAGGACTTAGATAATTTAAAAGCTTTGTTTATAAAGTCTGAATTTGCAAGTATTAAAACTGCCAAATTTTGCCTTCAATCATCCACTAAAGTGACTTTCTCCAGCAGGAAAACATGCAAATAAAATTTCTGAATTTCACAGAAGTGCCAGAGAAGCTATCAGCTAAGTAAAAGTACCAGACAGGAAACTGTCCACCTTTCGACGCCTTTCCAGGTTCCAGGAGAACTCCACTGACTGTACTGAGACCTCCTCTGCCTGCAGGAGCTTGTTCTGCAGGGCACAGAGGGAGGTGCTGTGGAAGGATCAGTTTTTCAGGACATTGGGGAGTGATGTTACAGCACTCTCTAAAGGGTTCAGTACATGGCTCATAGCCCAGCTGAGGACAAGGGAGACCAGAGAGCCCGGGGAGCTCCTTCCCCCCTCGCCCTGCAGTCACCAGGCTCAGGAAGTGCCACAGCAGGATGCTCACAGCCTCTTCAGCAGCCAGGCTTGGGGGCAGCCAGGAGGCTCCTCACCCTCCTGCTGCCCCTTTGTGCCTCAGCAGAATCCAGGATTTGCCTTTTTAATGCTGCATACTGAGCAATAGCCACGAGTCTGTACACGTGGCCTCACCTATAATCTGTGCATTCTCTCTTCACTTAGCTTGCTCTGCTGAGGATCACCTTCATTTGCTGTAGCAAGCACAGACTAAGACATCTGCAATTTCAATTCCATAAAAGAAACAGAACGCAGCAGAAAGTCCATTTCCATGAGATAACTGCATTTTTCCACTAAATTAAATCGTTTTGTTTTTAGATTTAAACCTTACATGCTGGCAAAACCTAAAATTCTAAGATAAAAGTTGGTCTGTTAGAGATAAGTGTTATTCTTATTGATTATATAATTATCTAGAAATACACCACCACAAAGTCCTCAAGGTCTAATCTATGCCACATCAGAGCTTTATTGCTATTGCAGTCACTCTGTGGTACAGACAGACTGAGTAAGCATTTAATCAGAAAATGATATCTAGTTTCACAGCAGGGTGGGTTTGTGAGTGTGCATGTAAGTGTGAAAGTTTTTTCACTTGACTTAAGGGGGCCAAATGTTGCTCCTGGATATGTGCATGCTGCTCCTATTAACATCTGCATTTTTGCATATATATAACATTACTCTCGAGGGCTCCAAAGGGAAAGGTTTTCAAGTCCTAAATGTTTAAATAATTATGTATATTATAAGCAGTTATTTTAAAATACTGACTTTCTAAGCCTCAAAGCCATCTACACAATAGCATCCTAGGAGCTGTTGAAACAATAAGGCTTTAGATAAAAATTTCTTAAAAACAGAAGTATAACTGAGAATTTTAGTACTTTCCTCAAGATCTTACCCAGTCTAGAATCAAGACTCACACCTGATACTAGCTTTCCTGTAGAAGGAGCCATTCTGGAATGGTCAGACCTGACTAACTCACTAAATGATTTCTCATATTTTAGAGAAATCCTATTATTCAGAGTTTGTTTATTTTATTTTAGATTTAATTGCAAAATATGCCCTTGTTCTAAATTAAGCACATCACTTCATAGTGTTGCAAGAAGAGCTATTCCTCTTTAAACTACTATGCTAGAGTCTGAAATGATTTCTCTCTGTAACGAAATCAGCAGAATTGTAATGAATGTATATGACTCTGTAGCTGCCACATGACCCCAGAGTTACTTTAACTTCTTGCTCCATCAAAATCTACTGTCATTTATTTATTTCTGTGCCCATTAACATTTCCAATTAAAACCTTGGTGCTACTTTGACATATGTAAATGAGCCTGTAAATGTCCTCATGGAGGCGACCTGCACATGAATAGGGGTCTCAGTGCAGATGGCCTGGGTTTGTAGCACACCCACAGAGGGGCTCTGAACCCTGAGCACAGCGGCTTCACCTTCCTGCAGGTCAGTGGCCCTATTGATGCCTTGTGAGAGCCCAGCCAGGGCTATACCCCAGGTGAACCCAAAATGGTCACAAAAATGGATGACTGGTCACATGGTCTCACACTTTTATAAGTTCTGGTCCATTAGTATATTGGAGCTAATATTCCATTGCAGCTTTCAGTTATGAAGTCCCATATTTCTTGTTTTTCTCTCGTCAGTCCACCATGGTTTATGCTTTTGGGCCTGAGATCTGGATCAGTCGTCCTTGGTCCCCAGCTAGAGAAGGAATTGTTTTGTCTACCCACTCTGTGAAGACAGCTTACCATCCCTTAATATGAAGCTCAGAAGTGCATGCTAAACAGAATCTGAAAAATATAAAAGCTAAAACAGAATCTGAAAAATATAAAAGCTAAAACCTGAGGCATCACTACCACAATTGGGATGAGCAGTAGGTGAAGGTGACAGTGAAGTCACTGTACTCTGTGCCCTGGGAGCAGCCCTTCCAGGTGAGAAGTGATCAGTCAGTGCTCTCTGAGCTGGCACCTGACACCTCCCAGGCCCATGGCTGGAGAGAGGACCTATTCCAAGAAAAGGCAGAATTGACAGATCTCAGACTAAACAAGAATTTTTTTTTTTTAGACAGTGTAAAATGGTTATAATTTGTTATCATCTCAGAGCTAATAATGTTTGAAGGGAGGGAAGGCAAGGTGTCTGCCTTGCTGGGATTGCAGGGTAAAACATGAAAACAGGCAGGCAGTGATAGGCAGAGACACAGAAGCAGGACATTTAGATTTTGGAGGCATTGATAGTTTTGATTTTTCCTGTTGTTAGTGGAAACTAATTACAAGTCCTTTTTCTTCCCCTGGTTATTATCTTCAGTCCATCAGTAGTTACCATCGTTCTGTCAAGACCTCAAGTAATTTCTAGAGAAATGTGAAGAAAAAACAGCTGTTAAACCAGTTTCTATCAGTTCTAGTTTCAGGTTTTGGACAACACAACTTTTTTTTTTTTCCTTAGCATGAGCAGTCATGCATATAGATGATTCCTTCACACAGGAATTGTGACTCATTCTGCTGTTATAGGGTAAAGCTGGGCACTGGTAAAACTAGCTGGTAAAGCAGCCAGCAACCTACTCTTTCCTTGATTAGGAGCAAGCAGTAAATAGGTAGGTAAATAGGGCAATTGGAAATGTTTTTGGGACAATCACAGCAAGTGTCTCAAACAAAGTGAATGAGTTGACTGAAGGAGAACTTCCCAGAGATTTCATCAATTCTAGAATAGATGACAGGACTATGCAGAGTAGCCAGAGCAGCCTAGCTTGACTCATCCAAGTGACAATGTGAACTGAGGAGTGCATTGCTGGAGAAAGCGTATCCATTCTGGTTCTGTGATGGAGAAAGGCTTGCAGAGAATAGGTGGGTTCATAAAAGCCTCTCTTCATTGTAACTTCTTTCTTGAGAAAAGGAAGAAATGTGAATCAGAGTTGAAGCTTGTAGAGTAGAGGTTCTTATATCAATTAATAAAGCTTAGTTTGTTTTATTATCATTTTCTACCCAAATAAGAAATTTAATTTGGTTGGAGAAGCATTTGAACAGGTCAGTTTGGGACTTCACTATTTTGTAATGTACTTCTGATGTGTGTTATCAAAAAAGAATCACTTTAACTTTATGAGGAAAGGGGATTTTTTTATGTTGTGCCCAGCATGAAATTCAGTGAAATGATGCTACACTTAGTGAAGTTGTCAGTAAGGAAAATACTATTATTGATATAAGAGCAAAGCCAAGAACTGGAGTAAATGAGGATTAGTAACACTCTCCAATCACAAAAAAAAAAAACCTCAAAAAAACAAAACCCAAAAAACCCCCCCCAAAAAAAACCCAAACAAAACAAAACAAACAAAAGAAAAAAAAAAACCAACCCCCCCCCCCCAAAAAAAAAAACCCCATGAAGAAATCCAATTTGTACAGTCAGAAAAAAAAAAAAAAAAGACAAATACTGAGTCCACATATAGAGGTGACCCTGGGGATAAATAAGAGAAAACAATAGCAAAAATCTCAAATGGAAATAAAAAGGGAAAGAGGAAAAACACATGCTACTGCTACAAGCACTGGAAGAAAAGAGATGAGTGTTTAATACTGTTTTGCTGTTTGTCAACATTTACCATTTCACCATTGGAAATTGGGATTTCACCATTAGGGATCATCATAGGGATCCCATCAATGGGATTTCACCATTAGGAAAAGGAATGTTTTTGACCTACAGCTGGAGCTAAAGGAAAATAGGAAGCTGAGCAGAAATGGGCAGATAAATATTGTGATGAGACATGGTAATCCCTGGCCTGTAAAATGGCTCCTTTGACACCACTGAATCAGCAGCCAAACATTGGTAAAATCTCTAAACAAACCAAGCATTTGAGCTGTCTCCAAACAATCAAAAAAACTCTAAGAAAACACTCAGTACAAGGAACTACTGCTTTTGTATTATATAAAACTTTATATTTTAGTTTACTTATTTATTTAGATTATTTTATATCTGCTTTAAAGGTCTACTTGATTTATCCATGTCCAAAGTAATTTTTGATTCATGATATCAAGATGAACAGGATGGGCCATTTAACCCTGCATAACATTTGTAATGCCTTTGGTCAGGTACTGTTTGGTTTGGACCAAAAAAGATCTGTAGTGATCTAAATAGGACACTAAAAGGATAGTCAAGCATCAAGGTAGTAGTGCAAAATTATTTAGAATGCAGAGTTAGTGTGTCTTGGAAGTTAAATGATGTCTTTGGGTTCCTAATCAGGCAGCAGCCAAATTTCACCATGAGCCTCTCCCAGTGTTGCCTGCCTGGTGCCTGTACTCCCACACAGTGGTGGTGGTTCACAAAAGTCATGGGCAGTCCTCTCCCAGATCTCACAGGCTGCCTGCCCCAGAGCAAAGGTAAAAACTGTGTTTTGTGCCATGAAGAATATGGGCCAAATTGTCCTCTGCAAAACAACCCAGGCACCCAGAAGCCTCAGCAACTTGTGTAGAAATAAAGACCAGCATTCATTTGGCATGTAACCTTTAGGATCCAAATATGTTGTACTTATCACTGGTTCCCTTTCTGAAAGAAGACTTAGAAAATTATTTTTAAAGTACTACTTGATTTAAAAAATGTTTACATTTTCCATGGGATAAAAACAATTGGTACCTTCATTTCACAGGTGACTTTCTTCAAAGCCATACCTACCCATCAATTCCATAAAAGCAGTGATAAAACCTGAAAAATTCAGAAACTCCAGAGCATACATGTGAAAAAGCAAACTGTAAATGAGGCACGATCCCCAAGCTTCACACTAAGGCCTGAGTGCTAGAAAGGAAGCCTCAGAGCAGCACTGATGTGAAGTCATCAGTCCAAAACATTTGCTAGTGCAAGCATGACCTGGGAAAATTTTAGGCAGAAAGGAGCTGCCAAGCATGGTATTTGGGACAGAGCAATTCCATCAGTTCCCCTTCAGAGGAGAAGGGGAGTATGGGGCTTGCCATCAGCCAGCATTAGGGAAAAGCCTCTGCTGGCTGCACCTGAGTGAGTTCAATTCCAGTCTATGAAGCTCCACTGCTGCAAGGAGAGGATGAGAAAGCAGCTGAAAAAGTCACTGCAAGCGACAAATACACAGAGCAGAGACCTATCAAAGCACAGTACTGGTACAAACAAACTTCCTCCACGTGCCACCCTCTGGCTGCATCGCTTTTGGGAGGCTTGGGATGGTACAACAAGGTAAAGAGCTGGGTTGCTTCAAGGTTTCCAGGAGTGCATGTTAAAGGGATTAGCCCCTGAATTTTTTTTTGTGTCATATGTTTTCTTTTTTGTTTAGTCCAAAAGATTAACAAAAGGGTTCCAAAAAAGCATGTCATATCATAGAAGGAAATGCAAAAAATTTCAAATATGAGCAGTCTGTATATTTTACGTAGAAATCTGTGTTTTCCTCCAGTGTCTCAGGGATACTGGAGTGAAAAGAGGGGTCCTCTTCACAATCCACCTGAATCTTCTTAACAACACAGCAAAATATCTTGTTTTTCACACTTCATACTTCAGTATATTAATCCCTGAAATTCAAGGGGCAATTGGGTTTTTAAAAGTCTGATGAAATCGAGATGTAAAATTAATTACCTCATAAAAATATAGTCACAGTGCTACCCTTCAATATAGGTTTGGGATAGCAGTTACATGGCATTCACCCATTCTTTTTGCATTTATGGCATCCCCACTCTGAAGGAAGTACTGCAAGAAAGTGCTTCAGGTAATTCTAAAAAAAAATTGTACTGCAGTGTGTTTGAAAGAACTTAAAATTGGGGAAAAATAATAAAGAGATTTTGTGCTCTGTTTCTTCATCTTCTGACACAAGCAGAGGATATTTTATTATAAAATAAATGCACTCTTTACAATAAAATTTTAAGATATTACTATAAATTTGTATAAAGAAAAACAAGAGGTATATAAATAAATGTTCCATTAAAGAATAAAATGTGTGTACCCATTTTACTACATTCTGTAACAGGCTCCAGCCACATGGTAACATTGCCCTAAGCCTTCTCTGCTGTTGTATAAGCAGAGAAATTTTCCAGGTAATCCTATAAAATGTAGCTACTATACTTGGTTGAAAATGCTGTATATTTTGTCTGAATTGTTGGAATAGACTAAAAAGTAGTTATCTTTCAAACTTCTAAGTATTCTTATGTCTCTTTTTTTTGTATTTTATTCTTTTAAAAATTTTCGGGGGGAGAAAAATAGTTTTTTCAATTATTCCTCTATGTACTTTATTGTTGCTTGAGCAAGAGAATGCAAAAACAACTACAGAAGTTTTTGTATATTTCTAATTAATTTTTGCTTAAAAATAACTGTTCAGCTAGATCAAATTTTTTTATGTGTTTTCAAAGTTTTTTTTTAAACTAAATCCAGACATTTCAATTTTCTACAGAACAAGCCATTTCATACAAAAACCTTGCAGATAAATTATTTTGGTGAAAGAAGTTTAAGTCATTGCACCCAAAGTACATTGCTTGTGCTATGTCTTTGCAACACAGACGAAAGCTGTTTAAATCTTGAACACAGGATAGCTCAAGGATATGTGATCTCTGTAATCATTCCAAAATAGTGCAATGACAGTTGTAATTCTGAAACAAGCTGAAAGATCCCCTAAAAATTCCCAAAAAACCAACCTCAGGTAGCCTTTCCTTGGTCACAAGGAGCATATGTGAATTTATTATGAGATATTGTGAGAAAAATCTTTAAGAGCACCAGGTATTATAGAAAAAAATCTTTATAACTTGACATTAGTAGCATGGACTGTGCTCTGTGCAACCTGTCTACTGAGAATACATAGAGTATCAGAATTTGGAAAAGGGTTGAAATAACCACAGGAGCAGTTATTAGAGAAGTATCCACGAAGATCCATGTTACATACATGGATATTTGACAAGACTTTGTTTGATGATGTCTGACCAGACTTCATTGTTCTAGTGTATGATAATTCCAACAGAGCATAATCAAGGCAGTTTTGCTCACTGGAGCAAAAATCAGATTTTCAATGGACCATCACAGGGGACTGACAGGGAGTATTCTTGGTAACCAGCAGTAGCAATCACAAGCTTTACTTCTCAGCAATCTGTATTTGTTGCTGTGTGTTTTCCTTCTAAATTCATGTGATGTTTCATGTTCAGTGGTACATTAATGTAGAAAGATTTCATACTAGCTTTTTTTCCTCATGACTGTTTTTCTTTTCAGATAGTATTTCATTCTGTGCCTTCCAGTCCAGCCTTTAACTTTACTCCCATCTGCCTAGTAATGTTTAAATTTCCTCCCTACTTGTCTGCTCATAATTACTTTCACAAGGGACAAGACATAGAAAATACATTAATGTCAATGCCGTATTTCTATTCACATGTCATATGGGTGCTGGAAAGGTGATTTCCATGCTTACCAACTGCTGGCTCACACATTATGCATTTATCCTTGACCTATCGATATTAGCAAGGGAATAATCTTTGTTTTATTTTACTGCTCTATTCCTCTTTCATAATATGAGATAATTGGTTGTTGTCTTCTGGTGGGAGTGACAAAGGGAAAATATATTGTCTGGCCTTTTAGGTATTTTTGCAATTTTTTGGCATATTTAAATTAACCTTTGGCCTTGGAATTTATAATTTCCTTTTTTGTAAAATGAAACATTTGTGCAATTCATTATGCATTTTGCCAAGTCTCACCTGAATATGCTTCTTATCAACCCTGCCTGTGCCTGCTCAGGAGCAGTCCAGAAGTTCTCACTCTGAGCAGCTGATCCCAACCCCACAGCGAGTCCTTTGGCTCCTCTGGCTGCTCATGGATGTGTCTCCCCAGACCAGCCACCTAATCCCATGCTGGCTGTGCATTTCTTTGGGACTGACCCACCAGTGCAAGCTCAGCTGCACCTGTGCCATGCCTCAGTCAGGTGGGAGGATCTGATCCGAGGGATGGCTTTGTGCAAATGGGCTTCATTTGCTCAAAACCTCACAGCCAACCTGGCAGCAGATAAAATGAAGTTGCCCTGCAGTGGCTTAGTAGTGCTCTTGACAAGGTGGCAGAGTTGAATTTTCAGTGCCCATCCACCCACTGCAATCCTGACTTCATTCCCAAATGCAAGTCTTGGAGTGCAATTATCCTTGGAGCCACTGAAGAAAAATAGAGGGGAAACATTTTTCTTTTAAACTGCATCTTTAAGGATGGAAAGCATTTTCAGTGTATGGAAATGCCTTTTAACCTAGCTCTGCTGGGTATAAAATGAACTTTATTTTGAGTGACAGTCTGCTATTTTCTTCTCAGAATCTTCAGTCTAACTCTATTTCATGGTGTGTCGACTCTCTATATGATTACTCCAATATTCAGGTGCAGAGAAGTAAATGTTTCATGAAAGTGATGTCCCTGTCAGTAGTGTGCATATCATCTGGCCCCCTGAGCTGTCAGTGAACAGATTGTAGAATTACCATTAGAATACAGGAGCCCATAGCTGCAGGCAGTAAATGGAGAGCCGGTAAGCATATGTCACCAGCGTGATATTTTAGCTTCGTATGAATTTGTAAAGTGGAAATAAGCCAGCAGTACCACAGCAACTGCTAACTGTTCTGACTATCCATGTTTCCACATTACACCATATGTTCACAAAATTTGCAGCAAAAAGGAATAAAAACTGCTTTCCACTTTTGTGAAATATAACTTTGTGAGATGGGGTTTAAAATTTCATTGGTCTAATGCTTTAGAGATGTGTTTACCCTGATTAAATTTACTTTTTAAGATATCCCAGGATTTCTGTGGATGTCTACCTAGGAAATTATGTTTAGCTGCCAGCAGGATAAAAACAAGGCACATCTGGTTTGATCCTCTAGGGAGAAAGGTGTTAGATACATTTGGATTTCAAAGTCAAATTATGTTTTTAATAGTATTCAAGCTGAGGTTGGATAGCAGTCCATCCATGCAAGCAGAAACAGAGTTCAGTGTTGGCTATCACTTTTTCTTATTAACCTTGGCAAATTTTGTCTCTCCAATTTTCCACCAATGTTTTGAATCAAAAAGAAAGGCCCTGGGTCAGTGAAGAGGTACTTTTGCCTTAAATGTCAATTCTTTGTTCTCAAATGCTCATTTGACAAATTATAGGAAGACACAGTAATTCTGCTAGATCTTAAACCACCACGAAAAAAAGGAAAAACTAGTTACATCGCTTTCCATAGCACATATTATACATTTTTTCATTAGTAGTAACATTTATATTGAAGAAAACAGACACTCCTCTTTCTAACTCACAACACCTTGTGCAAAATAGTAATTGACAAAAATATTGGTATTTGGACACATCTTAGGTCTGAATTACATTCTGCAGATACCTGTGCCTGTCTGCCTATTCTGGGATAGGAAATGGGAGGCACACCACATTGGAAGGACATGCTTTCAAGAGATGCAAGACACTTAGATCTCAAAACAAGATGGTGTAAATTTAGGATATAGAAATCAACTAGATCAGGGCCCTGTTTCTCTGATGAACAAAGCAAATTATGATCCCTTTACCCAGGAGCTTATCTGGAACTATAGCATGACACTATTATTAGATGGAGACAAATATTTTTTTTTGCCCTTTGACATAGAACATTAGCTTTTGGTCACCCATTCCCAGTTGCAATATGCAATTATTCATCACCTATTGTCTTGTAGAGGCTAACAGGCAAAATAATCACAACTGTAATTATTGATAATGATTCAACCAATTAATAAATAGGTGGCTATCTTCTCAGTTGGAATGTGATAAATAGTAGTGACATCAGAGATATTTGAGTCTTGGTAACTGACAAGGTCATACCTTCTGGAACATATACACAAAAACTAAAGATATGTTTAATTATTTTCTTTATGAAAAAAAGAAACAGACCACCCTGTCAAACATCATGACCTTCTGAGCATCTTTGAAGAGTAATTTATATGATAAAGCATTTGGGCAAGTCCAGATTTTATTTCTTGAAGGTGAAAAAGAAAACATAGCTAGCTGAGTTAATTTGCTCTCTCCGTGGGATTATTACTATGCTGTTTGCTGGCCATCATCTGGAATTGTAAATCTAATTAGTTTTATGTGTACCTATGACTTTCCTATGGGTGTCTTTATACAGCTTAGCTATACATAAATACAATAATAATAAAGTATAAAAATAAAGCAAGACTAGGAAGAGATTACAAAATAAAACACTCTGAAAGACTAAAATGATGAATTGGCAAACAAAACCAAATCCTCAGTCATTGGGTGTCCTGTGAGGGAATAGTCTCACTTGAAATCTGAAATTTCTCTTTTTTTTTTTTTTTAACCTTCTTTATGTGTGTGCTTGTGTGTGCATTCTGGTCCATGATCTATAACTGCACCAAATTTGAAGGTACTAGTCAGTGGCATTGTGAAAAATCACCAATGTGCCTGCAGCATACGTTCTTGCTTTCAGCAATCTTCTTGGCTACAGATAAAGAGATTTGATGACCTTTATTCACCTTAATTTTTCCAAACTGAAGGCTTGCTGCACCTTTGTATAGATACAAAGGGATTGGTTCACACACCATGGCTGACAAATGCATATTCAGACTTGAGGAAAATAACTGAAAGTTCAGCTTTTACTGTCAGGGTAGTTTGCCTTTCTTCACTCATAATGACTACATAAATGAACATAACAGATCTTGGAGTATGGAGACTAATCACCATGAATCACTTGATAAACAGCTCTATTGTATGGATAATAAATAATGTGTGTTTGTTTGTGGTTTTGTTCATTGCTACAGTTTCAAAGAAAGCACCTGCAACTTTGATTATAATCTCAAGAACATAGCTGGGCTTTGTTTGTTCTTCTTGAGCTAATCAGAGCAAATTTGTGGTGTTGATTTTATTTAAAAGGCATTAGTCCTGGAATTCTCATGCTATATGACAGGAAAACCTTCCATTCAAAAAGATTTGTAATACAAGAAGAGATTAGTGCTTTCCACCCTACATTTTCTATTAAACTTAATGATGAACTTATTAGTGCATCAGATGGCATGAAGGAAACTCTCTGTAAAATCTAGATTTTGAATCAATATATTCTATTATTATTACATTCATATATAACATGGCTATACAAAGAATGATAAGTAAGATTTTTTTTACATCTATTTAACTCTGTGTGTGTGTATATATATATATATATATATGTGGTTTTTTTTGGTAAAAAAATCACATAATTTTTATATTATGCTCCTGTGTTTCAGGTATTCATCATACTGACATTCCACAAAGCCTGGCTGCTGCTAAACAATTGGTTTTAAACCATCAGTTGCCATCAATACCAAAAATGACAATAACAAGACAGTCTCAAAGGCCCTTTTTTGCACACAACTCCAGTTTAAAGCATGACCTCTCTGATATCATGCTTCTCTCTGTATACATAATTGTATGTAGAGAGGATAGAAATCTTGAGTATACTTTTAGGTCAGCCTGCCAATACCCACTTGTAATTTTATGTTATCTTTATTGACATATTTTTAGATCTTTTGATTGACATTGAGAATAAAATTAGCATATAGTTGAAGCTGATTGGGTTCAAACTTCAACTATGCTAAGTAGGAACATAAAGTAATTTATCCCATTGTTTTATGGTTTTAGTTGGAATTATTTTCTTATTGAAACAAAGATATTTGAGGAACTTGAGGTGATTTTTTTTTTCCCCCACTTAGAGATTCAATTAGTAGAATCTTTCCTTTTTGACCATTTTAAAAAGAAAATTGTGATTTTCTTCATTTTGGAATCATAGAATAATTTGGTCTGCAAGGGACTTTTGAAGATCATCTAGTTCAACTCCCTGCCATGGGGGTTCATTCCCACACTCAGGACTTCATCCAACCTGGCCTTGAATATTTCCAGGGATGAGGCATCCACAGCTTCTCTGTTCAGTGCCTCACCTCCTCAGGGTAAAGAATTTCTTTCTTTTGTCCAAGATAACCCTACTGGCTTTTAATCTGAATATACACTGTCTCTTACCCTGTCACTACAGGCCACAGTAAAAAGTCCTTCTTCATCTTTCTTATTAGCACCCTTTATATACTGAAAGGCTGCAATAAAACCTCTCTGAAGCTTTCTCTTCTCCAGTCTGAGAAAACCCAACTCTCTCAGCCTTTCCTCACATTGAAGGTGTTTCAGCCCTCTGGCCAATCCAGTAGCCCTCCCATGGACCTGTTGTAACAGGTTCAGGTCGTTCTTCTGCAATACTTTCCATTCATCTCCCTTTTCTGTATCTAGAACTTAATTGCAACAGACCTTTTTTTTTTTTTTTTTTTTTTAATTCTAGTAAATAGTCCTCAAAATCCCACCTATCTACCTAAGTCTAAAAGTGGGAAAAGAAAGTGAGAATAAAACCATCTTCAAGTAGCCCTACAGGCTTGAACTGGAGCAACAAGGTGAGGAGCAGGGGGCAGCAGGGGATCTGTGAGGAGGATAGAAAGAGCTGAATGAAGGTTTGCTCTGGATAAAACCTGCTTAAAAGGTGGAAGGTACCCCATCTTTCACAGCCAAATTCTGTCACAGGCCATGTGTATCTGAATAAGGGTCTTTCCACCAGCTATGGTGGAACACAAGAATAAAACAGAATCTGATCATTTAAGCCCAAGCTCCAACAAGGACATGTCATATTCCCTACCATATCTGCAGAGTGTTGAGTGTTCCTGAAACTTTATCTCACGTGCAATTCCAATATCACCAAGGATTTCAGTACACCAGTTCTTGCAGTTCTCAGACTCCTGGAAGCCTGCAACAGCCAAAGAATAAAAGAGTAGACATGATATTTCCTCACTATCAAAAGGAAAACAAAACAAAACAAAACAAAATAAACAAACCCTGGAACACTGAAAAAAGTAAACTGTGCTGGACAAGGAGAGTCATAAATTTATTTTCTCCTTTTTTTTTTTTCTTTTTTTAACTTAGGTACTTCTGTGAAACAAATTTCTTCTTAAACCTATCCTGTTTCTTAATTACAGCATCACAAATAAGAACTTTGCAAACATCTGTCAGTGTTTGTATACATTACAAATCAATACGTTAAAGAAGAAATCTATAGAAGGCTTGCTATCCAGGCTGAGGCCTCATTTGCCAAATTCTATCTGAGTTCTAACCTATAGGAAGATTATAGATATATAATACATCCTGAAAATTATGTTTGCTCTGGAAATGCTGACAGACCCTTTGCCATAATTACAGCATGTTACTATAAATACATGTCTGTGTAGCATATACACGTACTGTACCCACATAGATATGCTGTCTGCAGTGGTTTATTACTAATAAGCATTTCATGTTTGATAATTTTTTAGAAGAGATGCTGCAGCCATGTCCCGAACACATTCTAACAACAAAGACAATAATACAAATATTACTACATGTATTGTGACTGATTCACACAACTGTCACTTTTGATGGTGTATTGATACAACACACTGCAAGAATAAGCAACTAGCTGATATATATTGCAAAAGATAAACCTGCAACAGCAGGAATTGTGCTTTATTTAAAGAAGCAAAAGACAAACATGCAGATAACAGAACTATCTCAATTACACGTTTTCTAGCATCTCACATTATTCTCTCCAAAGCAGGTTTTAACAACATTTGTGCTTTCTAGGGAAAAGAAAAAAAAAAAAAAAGAAAAAAAAAAAAAAAAGTAACAGCAACCCACACCCCACTCCCCCCTCCCCAAAGTTATTTAGAAAGAAAGGAGCATCCACTCAGGTGCCCCAGCACACATTACTCCTGCTCTGTGTGAGAAGAAGGCAAGAGCTCCATTACAGTATGATATCCCTTCGGGGTATTGTCGCTGTTGTCAATCAAAACAAGTTTTTCACTAACACATTTACTAAGAAAACCTTGTCTTTTTGCAAGGGGCCACTGTCAAGACTTGTTAAGAATAAACAAGGCAAGACCATTCCCGTTTACATTTGACATCAGAAGGATGCACATTTAGCTGTTTCTCCAGCTCAGCCTCTCCAGTGGGCAGAATCCTGGAGTATGCTGAAGCAGAACAGCCTGATATGTAAAGACAGGCTTGGAGTGAGTCAGTGAAATATAAAGAGAGCATACAGGATAAGGAAACCACAATTAGTGTGGGGAGGCCAGCAAGAGAGCTTATCTGTGAAGTTTTCTGAGACACTAATTGCAGTTTCTTTCATCAAGATGAAGACATCTCAAAAGATAAACTAAATAATTCTATATATGCAAAACCATAGTCATTCCTGCTGGCTAATATTCAGATTACTGGACTTATTCTGCAGCTCTGGAAGGGCAGACCTTATTCTAAATCACCAGAATTGTTTTTATCTTGAGTTTTAGTAATAATCAGTGCTTAATCTTAAAGACTAAATCCTCGGAGTCATGAGTTCCTAAGATAATCCCATGCTTTATTACAGTAAAAAGCAGGATTTTTGTTGTTATGGTCAAAAATTAGCCTTAGAGCTTCCCCAGAGTTCCTAAATAGAAAGGCAAGTAAAAAGAAGCAGAAAATTTTATTCAATTTTAAGCAAAACAATGGGTTTTCTCTTCTTTTTGTACAGGCAACCAAAGTCATAACTCAGACAGCAAAACCAGAAGGAGAAAATAGCAGAAGGTCATGGGAAAAAATCTGAAATGGAAGTAATTTTTTTCTAACTATCCTACCTTTAGGAAGATAAGAGATATGAGAATGACATTGTTGTTGCAAGAAATGCCTGAAGCATGGAGCAGCTGAGCAGGATTTTTGATAACTCCAGACAAAATGAGACTACAGAAATATCAACTAATCAATTTCTTACTGAATCAGCTTGGTGCCTTAGGTCACAGCATGGTTATTTATGAGGAGACCTCTGGATTTCATTCTTACTACCTATACCTAAAGGTTTTCCCTTGTCATTGACATAACAGTACTATTTCATGGAAAAATGCAGGAAAACTTAGCATCATATATGTTGAAGGCATATAAATGCGGAATATAAAAACTTCAATCCCATAAACCTAATCTTACACATTCTAAATTCTATTCTTAATTCTTATTCCTAATTTTACAAAAGAGGTCATACCATCAAAAACTACTATATCTCACTTTCAGAGAAATCATCCCTTACAGATATTTTCCGTACTTTTTTTAAAGTCTATTTACACTGGAAACATTCCAATACTTTTCTTAATGACGTATGTATTTGTGTATAAAGGTGGCAAACTTAATCTGCATCAGTCTTTAATCAGTAGATAAAGGCACTATTGCACTATTGTAGTTAAACCAATTACTATTGATTCCACGTTTCTTGCAAAATACCATCACATTTTTGTATCTCATCACTAGAATTAGTAGATATTGCATTTGATGGTTATAGTAAACATTTCTATCACAGCTCTTCTATGAAGACCCTTACTTACAGTAAAGGGTAGAAGCATTCTGAAGTCTAGTTATCCATTTGTTTTACAAGGTGTTATACCATGACTACATAAGAAATGAGAACTACTAGAGTATTTTTGCTTTGCTTTGCTGTTTTCTGTCATTTTATCCAGAAATTTGAAAATCTGGATAAAGACTGAACACATATTCAGAACTGGAAACAATATGTTTAACTTTATAGACATTAGATATTCCTTAATTGAATTTAGGATTGTCTCTGGGAAAAAAATAGTCCAGTTTGCAGAAGGCATGCTTGAGGGAGACAGAGCTAGAGAAATGTGTCCAAACAGCAAGGACAGCTGAGTTGCTCAAGGGAAAAAGGGCCAACATAATAATAGCCATTAACAAAGAGCAAGTACACCACTGACTGAGCTGAAGGGGCAATGCTGACATGGTCCCGCTCTGGAGAAAGCAGTACAAAAATATGGGGTACTGGGAAGAATTTGAGGTAAGAGAATTGTTTATAACCTAATCCCATAATATTTCTGGAAGACATTCTATAAAGCACAGGACATATCAGTACTGTTAAAGGGAAAAGTGCCAGGCAGTGAAGTTGAGCATTGGATGGACCACCAGCCTTGTGCAGTGCATAATTGCTAGCATATTCCCTGGCAGGGGTTTTGCCTTTCCCAGTCAAGAGTTCTCCAAGACAATGACTGGGCACAGTTCAGGGGATAACTTGTGCCAGGACCATTCTCAAAAGGCCACATGAAGAAGAATGTAGTGGTTTGGGTGTCCCCCACCCTACACTTAGCTTTGCAGCAGTCAGTGCTGTACCCTCAAACACTCCTCTTGCCACAGACACTTCATGCAGCACGTTCCCACAGCTTCACGCTATAAAAACATTACTATGGTAGATAACAGTCTTCATGTCCTTTCACGACCTACAAGCAAAAAAAAGATAAAATAATAATAATAATAATAATAATAATAATAATAATAATATCTTTTAAAACTTCAGAGATGTTACAGGGGTCAGAGGATGCCCATAAGACCCTTGGCCCTAAGACTATGAGAGTGGTCTGTGGCCTTGTTTTATTTATTAGTATTGACAGATCAAAGAAACTTTCACTGATATCTGTGATGCATGCTACCTGATACCAGAGCTCTCAATACACATACAGTACTGAAAATACCACCACACATTTTGGTTTTTGCATTTGTAACTGTGTGATTACATCAGTACCCAATTCAATAAGACAAAACAGCAATACTTGATGGGAGAAATTTTATAAAATATCAATTAAATGCAAAAAGACATTCTCAGTGCCACAGGCTTTTAATAAGAAACCCACAAAGTTCAAGTCATTATCACCCTGTCCCTGGGAGCTGACAGATATAAGACCAGCTCTTCAAGACAGCCTGGTAATAAAATCAATACACAGACTCACAGTGGTGGCTGTATGTTCACCTAGGGCTATATGGCCTGCTGTGTTATGATGCATAATATTTCCAATTTCAGTAGCCACCGGCAGATAAAAAAACAATGTGGCTAACAAAAAATTCAGTGCTCTTTGATTCCCCAGCTGAAATGAAGAAAGCTTTTCCTAGCTGCTTCAGTTAGGTAAAAGGAAGCTAATGCTCATAACAAGAACTCATAGAGAGCAAGGGCACACGCTGACATTGCTGGATATATTACACATTTCCTTAACCACTTAGCTACAGCATCTCATTTTACTGTGCCACGGTACCAAGCAATTTACTGCATAAGAAATGCAGGAGACTAGCACTGTGGGTCTTTGGCATTTTAACAGAGCATACCAATGTGTAAAAGGAAAACAGTGCTCTTGAGGGTATGTTGACATTTCCTAACTTTAAGTATACACTTCCTGACTTGTACACTTGGAAATTTACATAAACTATCTGAAATACCCTGGGTCTTGAGACAGCACTCTACAACAAGGCCAAATGCTGCCCTTTGGCATCACCAGAGATTAGAAGATAACTTTACCTGCCACTTCTGAAACTTCAGGAGCATCATTCTATTATCTTTGACAGAATATATTGTGGCAGTGATTAATACTGCAGCAAATTAACACAGTTTTCCAGCCATATCCAGAATACCAAAACAATAGAGAATTATTTAATATCAGGAAATTTATGTTCATTTGTATTGGGTTTGAATAGCAAGACTTTTGAGAGGGGCTACAGGGGTAGCTTCTATCAGAAACTGCCCAGAAGCTTCCCCTGTGTTGAACAGAGCCAATGGCATCTGGCTCTGAGGTGGGCCCACCTCTGGCCAAGGCTGAGCCCATCAGTGACAGTGGTGGACCCCTGGGGTAACGAGGTCCTGGTTACCAAGGACAGGGTTAACTGTTTGCAATAGCTGAGAAGAAATGTGGCTGAAGGGGCATGACCAGACACTGATTTTTTCAATACCATCTCACCCAATGCCAGGGATGGGTAAAGAGACTCTCTCCCTTCCAAGAAGAAGAGCATCCTTTTCCAGGGAGAGAAAAGGTAGTGGGGACGAACTGCTCAGTGTTTGCTGCCAGCTTTCCATATAAATAATTTCTTTGCCTCATACCTCTTGTTAGTAATATTTTGGTTGTTACTGTTTGTTCTCTTATCTCATAGTTGTTTCCAGTTAATAGTTATTATCTCAAGCTGTGATTTGCTACTTTTGTGCCACCAATTTTCAATTCCATCTTGCCAGAGCAGGAATGGGGAAGGGAAGGGGGAGTAAGTAGTGGTGAGGTTTTAGCAGGATTACTAAACTGGAGAATACCAGTCCTAAACCACAACACATAGTCGAGAAGGGCGGAAAAAAATGAGCAACAGCAGCAGAAAGAAAAGTGAAAATATGTGAGAGGAACAGACCTACAGACATCAAGGTCAGTGCAGAAGGAGGGGTAGGAGGTTCTCCAGACACTGAAGCAGAGACTCCCCTGCAGCCTGTGGTACAAACCATGAGGAGGCAGCTGTGCCCCTGCAGCCCACGGAGCTCCACAATGGAGCAGAGATCCACCTGCAGCCTGGGCAGAACCTCAAACTGGAGCAGGGGGATGCCCAAAGGAATCTGTGACCCCATGGGAATCTCATGCTGAAGAAGGCTTCTGGAAGCACCTGTGGCCTTGTGGAGAGTGGAGCCCACACCTGAGTAGGCAGGACCCCATGAGGGACCCATGCTGGAGCAGGCTGTGCCGGAGGAGTGCATCCTGTGGAAGGCACTCATGCTGGAGCTGTTCACAGAGAGCTGCCTCCTGTGCAAAGGACAGGAGAAGTTTGTGCAGGACTTTCTCCCATGGGAGTGACCCAACAAAAGAAGGGACAGAAGAGATATTATGTCATGAATTTACCAAAGGCCCCATCCTCTTTCTCCTGTGCCACTGGAGAAGAGGTAGAGAAACCAGGAGTAAACATGAGCCTGGAGAAAGGGGAGAGTTTTGGGGAAGGTGTTTTCAAATTTTGTTTCATTTCTCATTATACTACTTTGATTTTTTGTTACAAAATTAATTTTCCCCAAGAAGAGCCTGTTTTGCCTGTGACAGTCACTGGTGATCTCTCCCTGTCCTCATCTCAATCTGAGCCTTTCCTTTTTTCTTCTCTCCTGCCCAGGAAGGAAGGCAGTGATAGAGCAGCTCTAGTGGGTGGCTGTCCTACAGCAAGGGACAATTCACCTCTGCGGGATCTGAACAAGAATGTCTACTGCTTACAGACTTTCCTGTCTCTATTGCTTGGGACTTTTGGCTGTATCTCTCTGAACTTTTGTAGCTCTGCCCTCTGTTCTGTTGCTTGCGTCTTTCTTCTCTTCTGCTTTTGGGAAGCTGCTGCTCTCGCATCACTGCATTTATCCTTCCTCCAAGCTACTACTTTCCCTTTTTTCCCTTCCCATCCCTATCTCTGCAACACTTCTCATGTGCCCAGGGGCACTGTGGGTCCTGCTTTTGGGAAGTGCTCGGAAATGCCGTGTGACTGCAGGGCAAGGATGACTCAGGAATCCTGGCACACACCAGGAGTGCTCAAGGCCAACAGAAGATGCAGCTGTCATCTTCAGAATACCTTTAGAGATCATTAACAAGCCAAAGTATTTTAATTGCTTATGATTTGGGCATACTGGAGCAGACAGCGCACCAAGACAACGTAAGACATAGTTCTTGTGCTGTTACCAGCTTTTAGTCAACAGTGAAGGCAAAACTTCCAGCACTAAAGGTTTCTCCATGAAGAGACTATGAGAAGTGCTTTAATATTGAAGTGCAGGACAGAGCCAGTCTCACTGTGAAAACAGGGGTTGTACCCTCTCTCCTTGACATGAGTCATGTGGTGGGTGTGCAACCTGTTCTTCAGAGCTGAAATTCAGGATAGGAAGGAGCACCCAAGACCATGCTCCAACCCTACCACTACACATTACCTCTAGTTCCTGCTCCTTGAGATGCCTGACCCCCTGCTTCAATTTCGGGGATCAAGCCTCTGCCATACCTGTTACCTTCCTCTATTCCAAGGAACCACTCCTTTACATGCTGTGCTAATGTTGCTGCCATAGCCTCATAAGAGAATACAACATGGAAGTAAATGTAGGTGAAAAAGGCTGCTAACATTTTCCTAACACTACTTCCTCCATTTCCCCTCTCATAAAAAGCCACTGCACTGTAGTTACATGTTTGCATAACTGTGTTTAAAAATAACTGAAATACTTTAGAAAACATTTTCCATCTTAAGGCAAAGCATGGAAATTTTTCATGTAAGCTGTTAAAAGTTTCAGGAAATTGTATAGGGATGTATAATGGAAAGTTTCTGGTTGTTATAATCTACAGTATACATATATATCACAGAATCACAGCATGGTTGAAGTTGGAAAAGATTCCTAGAGGGCATCTGGTCCAACCCTCCTGCTCAAGCAGGACCATCTAAAGCCAGTTGCCCTGAAGTGCGTCTTGATGGCTTTTGAGTATCACAGAGCACAGAGACTCCACAACCACGCTGGGTCACCCTCACAGTAACAACTTTTTTGCTGATGTTTAGACAGAGGTTTCTGTGTTTCAGTTTGGGCCCACTGCCTCTGGTCCTGCCGATTAAAGAGGCTGTAATGGCCTGTGGTGAAGGAAGCATAGGGATGCTAATTAAAGGATTTTGTTCTAGTGCCTAACCAAACACCGTGGCACAGGACAGTTCCTGGAAGAATCATTTTTCAGAAAGAAAGACACAAGTCCTGCAATTCAAGCTGAAACATCTTGAAACATGTCAACCACTCATGGGTTCCATATTTGGCATTAGATATGTTCAACTCCAAAGCTGTGAAATATTACGTCTATTCAACTCAACAAGCATTTTTCTTCCAGAATTAACACTTATACTCACACATCTCAGCATGAATTACCACAAAGAATTTTAAAATTATGTAGTGGGTAAGACCTGCAGCTTTTAATACCCTTTAACCTTTGCTGAGTTGCTGTTCTTTAAATTGCTTCTACAGCTATTTAATTTTCCTCCCCAGCATTACCAGTCATTTTTGTTTGGTTACTATTATTTTTATTTGTTTTGTCTTGCTTGAATGGAGGAAGATAATAGCTGTGTCTCAGTGACAGAGCACTAACTCTGGGCATCGGCCCTGGTGCTGCTGCAGCCATGTCAGAGGGAGCAGAATTTTGGTCTGCCTGAGATGGGCACTAAAAGACCTGCACCAGTCCACTATGGCCATGGAGGACACAGGTGAAAGAAGCCTGAAAGGAGAAGACAGGGAGGACTGGGGAGGGTAGGAAAGCAAGGTCTGCCTGTGGCAATGGAGGAAGGCTGTTCCTTCCTTGCTTCTCTTGTATACTGCAGACAGACACTCAGACAGGGATGTGACCAGACCATAGCACGCTCCTGTCTTCTCTCTCCTGTGCCACTCAGTCAGAGAGTTGTCAGTGTTCTACAAGACAAATGGGCACCCTGACATCATCTTACGGGTCTGGAAGCTTCCCACAGTCATAGGAATCATTCTCCCTGCCTAGACAAGGCCCCCAGATGAGCTCCTGGAACCAAGCCCAAATAGTGTAGTGGCATGTCACAGTGGGCAGAATGACTGTGTTGGCCCTTGTTAGAGTGGGGCTGGTGACATGACTGGCCCAGGATGAGGCTCTTGTAACTGAAAGGGAAATATGGGCTGGACAGTCCTGGTGTGAGGCTGGGAAAGCCTCGGACTTCCAGGGTGGAAAGGGTTTCTCATAGTGACAGAGGGTGGCTGCTCCATATGTTGACTCTGCTGTCTTTGACAGCCACAGCTCCAGACAGAGCCACAATCAGATCATGGCACTTGTCAGTCCTCTCCCTCCTCCACCACTCAGCTGGAGAGCACTGCAGACATCTTGTTCTAGGATCAACCTAAGCTTCAGGAAACACACATATCTTCATTCTGTATCACATCATGGTCCTAGAGGTGGCTAGAGGGTCTCCACAGCTGTGCATGAAGGGAGCTCCACACCACCCACCATCTCTCTACCCTGTCACAGTCCCAGAGGCAGCTGGAAGAGCACCAGAGTTATAGACACAGACAGATCCACACTACCCCACTTTCCTTTGTGAAACTTCTATGTGTCTAACCTCCTTACAAACATGCAAGGAACAACCAGATCTCACCTTGTGAAAAAGACAAGTCCTGAACTTCATCAGCACTTTTTGTCTTAACAAAAAAATTGTAAGGAGAGCATCTATGTACTGTGTACATACTAGTGCTGAAATATCTGCCTTAGCTATTTCCTGCTGATTTCCTAGATGTTTGTACTCACAGAGAGAGCAATGGCAATTTATTAATATCCACTGTTCAGCCCTGAGGACATATTTACACTTCCCAGGAGAGAGTGCATATATATGTATAAATGTATATGTATATTTATAGATATTCATTTACATATATACGTTAGGTGAATATTACGCACATAAAGGGAAAGTCACCATATGGAAACAATGTCAGATTTTGAAGGCAACTCATCTAACAACTCTGAAATGACTGTCTCTGCAGCCTTAACTCTCCCTGCTGTGTATGTGGACCCATTAGCTGAAAGTATGCACAGAACAAGAAAGAATCCATGGTCTGTGGCAGTGGAGACCAGTTGTTCCTGTTTGCTGAAAGAGAAGATTTCTTTTCCTTTTACTGTTTAATTTTTACCTTATTGATTTCTTGCTTTTTCTATTTGATGAATATTGATTGTACTCATGCAGTGTTGCACTCATACTAGCACTTTTATTTCTCCCTTGTTTATTCATTGTGGTAATTTACTTGGGGTATGAAAACTGCTGAGTAGCACAGAATTTCAGTATCACAGAAGTTGGAAGGCACCTCTGGAGATCACCCAGTCCATCCCCAAAGGAGGGTCAAATACAGCAGATTGAGTGTTCTATCAGCAAATCAGCACTCTGCTGACACACCAGAGGGTTGTGTTGCTATCCAGAGGGACCCCAACAGGCTGGAGAAATGGGCTGACAGGATCCTCCTGAAATTCAGCTAGGAGAAGCCCTGCACCTGAGGAAAGACAACCCCAGTTAGAAAGTAGCTCTGCAGACCTGGGGGTTTTGGTGGACACCAAATTGGACATGAGCCAGCAATATGGCCTTGCAGAAAAAAAGAGCAATGGTATCCTGGGCTGCATTAGGGAAAGTCTTCCCAGTAGGTCAAGGTGATTCTACACCTTTATTCAGCTTTGGTAAGCCATACTTGGAGTACGCTGTCCAATTTGGAATTCCTCAGTACAACAAAGGGCCTAGTGTATTGTCACTTCATCAGATAACATCTGCTATGAGGACTAGAGTCTACAACCTTAAGTCTTCTTCCAGTTGTTTGAAGAAGGTTCTCAGCAGTCATCACACTCTGCACATCGCTGCTGCTCTCACACATAAACAGCAAATCTTCCTCCTCTCCTCCCAGCCTATGCTTAAGAGCCTGTACCATTCCACCACAGCACTCCATTCGTGTAAGCCACCCCACTTGCATGCGCAGCTAAACCACAGCTCTGCGTGCTCCTGATGCTGCAGATGTAGGCACTTCAGACCCAGCCCTTCTTGTACTGACTCCAAAGCGTGTGAGAGCCTCCCCATGTGCCACCCTCTCAGCACTGATGTGCCTGTACTGCAGGCAGGCTGTTTGTTTCATTGTTTCCAAGTTGCCTCCTGCCCACATCATCCTGCACCCTTCGCTTAAAATTCATAGAATCATAGAATGATTTGGGTTAGAAGAGCCCTTTAACATCATCTACTTCCAACTCTGCTACGGGTAGGGATGCCACCCATTAGACAAAGTTGTTCAAAGTCCCATTCACCCTGGCCTTGAACCCCTGGGATGGGATGAAAAAATAGTCCACAACCCCTGCACGTCCCTGCTGACCTCTTTCTTCTCTTCAGCCCTCTCCTCGGCATTCCCAGTGTGAATCTCTACACCCCACCTTGCCCAGCTTGTGAACAGTGATGGTTCTGCTGCCCCATCCGGGTAGATGCTGTCCCTTTCTACCAGCCTGCCATCCCCAGAGACCATCCACGGCGTCCGCAGCCGAATCCCCGCCGCGGACACGGTCTGTGCGAACCGCAGGCTCCCGCAGCCCCCGAGCCCTCCGTGCTCGCAGCGGCGCCGCGCCGGGACCCCGCTCCGGGAGGCAGCGGGCCGGGCCGGGCTGTGGGACCGGGATGCGGGACCGGGATGCTGGATCGGGATATGGCAGCGGGGTCGGGATGTGGGGTCGGGATGCGGGACCGGGATGTGGGACCGGGATGTGGGGTCGGGATACGGGAGCGGGATGCGGGACCGGGATGCGGGACCGGGATGCGGGGTCGGGATGCGTGTCGGGATGCGGGACCGGGATGCGGGGCCTCCGGCTCCCTCTCCTGGCCCTGCGGCGGCACGGCGGGACACTGCCGCGGGCCGCGACCTGTGCTGCCAAAAGGCAAAAAACGCTCAAGATTTGTGTCCGGGGTTTTGCACTTTTTTGGTTTTGTTTTTGTTTTCCCCGAGGCATTCGTATTCTCCATTAAACCCCAGCTTCCCATGGCGGTGTCTCACCAAAACAGAGTGCCTTTTCCCTGCACACGTTAATTCAACATAGATAGAGTTAGTGCTGAATGTCTCCTGATTCCTGAAAGGGAAAAAAAAAAAAAAAAAAGAAACCTGCTGAGCTGGGCATTCTGAACAAGTGGAAAAATTGGGTTCAGAACCTCTCATGAGGAAGAAACAAATAATTCCTTGTCCTGTGTTTTCTTGATATGTGCACTAAACACCAAGCTCTAATGGGAAAGGGAACACCTCCTGCATTTAATGAGTCTGTACTCTGCTTTGCAATGCTGGCCTGAGATTAAGGTCCTGCTTCTGGATTACAAGTGGGCAGAAGCAATATTCAGTTTTAAGGGACTGTCAGAGGTTCAGAAAAGGCTGGCAACTCCAGGGGGAAAAGCATGTAAATAAAACATTTTTTTTTAATCAAATCACTGAAAATATGGAGAGAATCCAATGTGACAGCAGTTTTCATACTCTCAGAAATAGTCGGCAATGTTCTCACAGAGTGTGTCTCTCCAGTGTGACTGTGTGTAGCTGAGCAGCAGATAGGTGGACATTAGTTGGTGCATTGACCCCGTGAGCTTTATAAAACTTATGCAAACAAGAAAAACAATAGTGAATTTATGACAAAAGATTAAGGGATTGTCCATAGGGAAAATGCAAGAGAGATTCACTCCTTTAAGTGGATTATAAAAACCTCATTAAGCTTCTTTGAGAATCCCCTTATTTAGTAATAAATTGTCTTTATTCTTACACTCAGAGTGAGTTTTAACACTTTAAATTTACACCTTCAATGCATTTGGATTGATTTTTCTCAGTGTCCCCGTTAAGAAAGACCCCAAACAATTGGATTTTAGGCAGTTTGCAACAGCACAAAAGATTTCAAGATTCATCCTCTCAATCCAGGACTGAGGTCATTACTGTCACTGTGGTGAGGAACCTTTCCTGTACTGTCTGCTTTGTAATACCAGATCCTGTCTAGAGATGCAGACTCAAAAGCAAGATTTCTCTTGTCTGTATAAGCCCTTAGACCTCCACATGAAAGGTAAGGTGACAGGAAAGAAGAAATGGCCTCAAGTTGTGCCAGGGAAACTTTAGATTGGATAGTAGGAAAAATCTCTTCATTGAAAGGGTGTTCAGGAATTGGAACAGTTCTGGTGGAATCACAATCACTGAAAGTGTTTGAAAACACATGGATGGGGCACTAGGGGAATATGGTTTAGTGAATATGATGGTGCTGGCTTAATGGTTAGACTGATATTAGAGGTCTTTTCTAACCTCAGTGATTCTATGCCTGTTGAAGTTAGCCACTGTTCTGAACTTCCTTGGAAATGTAGGAGAACGCTGGTATGGAAGTCTACAGGAACACTCCCTCTAGGATTGCACTGACTGCCTGAGTCTCCATTGCAGTCACTGAAGCCTACAAGAGGTTCAGCCCCTGGAGCTCAGTCCAGCTGCCTGAACGTGGGGTGTCTCACAAGACAATTTTGAGACTTATTCAACATATCAACATACATGAGGACAGCAGATAAGATGGACACATTCTGAAGGAGAAAAAACCACAAGGGGCCCCCAGGTGGAACTAGATACTGATGATTAAGTAAGTAAAATGTACCCTAAGTCTTTTATGCTAGAAATAGCTGATTGTTGTTTTGCATTTATTGACCACAATGGGAAGTCAGATATATTCTGTGCCTCCAGACAAATACATTTAGAGGCTTTAATTTTGAACTTAATCAAAGTTCAGATTAGTGGGTTTGATCCTGTTTATTTGGGCTTTTTTTTTTTTTTTTGGTTTTTTGGTTGTTCATTTGGTTAGGGTTCTTTTACATTGAACAGAGAGGAATTTCATTTGGCAGGGTTTTAGGCACTCATATCCATGTGTGACCAAGAAAGGGTACGATAATCTCAGTCATGAGGAAGAATCTTATGAATTTGTATCTGCAGAGCGAAGCAATTTGTAACCCTATTCTGAACATGAACTAATTTTAGGTACTAACACTCCAGAATAGATGGAATTGAAGGGTGCTGGATCTTCTCTGGTATATCTTTTCTCAGACTGGCACACAAGACATAGGAATGCTTATGACAGTCTTCACTGACTTATTTTAATAACACTGGAGTTTTGTGGGTGAATAAAGGCTTCTTAGCACTAAAATAAACTTCTGAATGATTTTTTATCGGCCTGTTGCTCAGATACAGCCTTACGTCCTACATGAGAAAATTCCTACATGGACAATACCTGCGAGAGGAAAAAAAAGCCACATACCGTTTCTTAAAGGACCCTCTCTTCCTGATACGTCTCTTCAGGGAGAAAACCAAATAAACGACAAGGAAAACGTTGGCAAGGTTGGAAAACCAGCGGGAGGGGCCGGGGGCTATCCCCGCGCGGCTCCCACCGCTGCCGCGCGTTTGTGCCGAGCCGCGCGCCGCGGCCGCGCTCGATCCCCCCGCGGGCGGCAGGGGGCGCCCGGCCCGGCCCGGTCCGTGCTGGGGCGCACAGAGCCCGGCCCGGCCCCGCGCTGCGGCCCGCGGCCTGCCCGCCCACGGCCTGCCCGCCGGGGCTGCCGCCTGCCCAGCGGAGCGGGCGTGCATCGGGTTTCAAAATTAGGATCTAATTTTAAGTGAGATGTCAAAACTGGGAGTGACAAGCGGTGGGGAAGGCTGCTGAGAGGCGAGGCGCAGGTAATCCCTGCGAACAGCTCGGCAGCCATGCCGACAGCCGGAGCGGCAGCCCCGGGGCGCTGACGGGAGCTAAGCCTGACCTCGCACAGGCTGCTCGGGGCTGCTTCCTTCGGGTGCCGAGCTCCTCCTGCAGTGCCGCTGATCGGTTCCGCTGCAAGCCCGGAATGCCGCTCCTTTCTCGTGAAGCGTTCGGTAACCTACGGGAGCCATTTTCCTTCCTCACTTTCTCTGTGTGTGAAGAACCCACCCCATGGAATAAATAAAACCAGGACTACAGAGCAAAGTGTTGCAGTACTCCCTCATGGAATAATGCACCTCAGTAGCATCACTGGGGCACTTGTGTTTTTATTCCTTGCTCTCTTTGGAACGTTACAGACTCTTGAGGAAGTCCCCAAGCCGGAAGCAAAAAGGCGATGCAAAAAGGAAGAAAAGTGACTAAAACAGCCAGGCAGCCACCGTCTTGGAAATACAAAAAAAGTATTTATAAAAGCACTGAATTAAAATAAGCAGTGTCCAATATGTGTTATGTGATTAAATAGTCTGGATAAATGCATGTGCTAGGCAGATGTAACATCACCAGCTCAGCTTAAGCCAAGTCATCTGCTGTTTAGAAACTCAGGTAGCAACCTTCAGCTGGGCAGCTATGCACCAATAAAAGGAAAACTCATTTGTCAAGGATGAACCAAGGACTTGCCTTTACTTGCCTTTTTCATGTTTCTTTTTTTTCCTCTCTTGTAGGTTGTTTAGTTTTATTTTGGGGGGTTTTGGCAGGAGTTGGGGAGGCCGTTTTTTGGGTTTTTTTTACATATGGAGTTAGAAAAAAGTATGACATCAGGGCCAGTCTGCTTTATCTGACTACTTGGGGAATGGTTGCCTGATTGCTTTGAGTCCTAGAGCAGGGAAGGCAGTAATGTAGTGCAATGGGGATTTTGATGGGGAAATACCTCTCATCACCTATGGAATTTTTCCATAGTCAATGCTTCTAATTTAAAAAATATGGTTTTTTGTCTTGACTGACAAAGATGCAGACATTGTAGAAGATACTAAAAAGACACAGTTAATTAATTTCATCTGTAACCTCAGCACATTTCAAATTAGCAGTGTGAGTGTACCTTTCCTCACTTCATCCCCTACTAGACATGAGATCAAAACTCAGATTTCCCTCACACATGATTTCCCACAGTACATTCAACTCTATTTTGGTTCACTTTCTGCTACCAGATTATTTGGCTATTTCTGATCCATCTCAACTGTTTTTTTCTTGTTTCTTTGTCTTTGTGTATGATGAGCATTTTCACCACATTGGGTTCCTAAAGTGGAAGTTGGCTTCCAGATTATTCCATATGTCAGGAAATAGAAATCTGGGCTCAGGCTGCAATACAAGGACTTTTTTATATTGTCAGATTTTCCCACTATCTTCATCTGTAACACTGTGGCATCAACACACCACAAGTGTGAGCAGCTCACCAGTTTTAAGATTACACGTTAGAGTGATTTGCTGAATTAGATTAGAGAAAGCATTTGATACTTCGTAGATCATTAGACTATCTAGATGTAGAAGCGAATAGCAAATAGTCAAAAAGAAAATATAATTGATTATGCTTTCATTAAAGAGAGAAAGAAAACCAGAGACATTCTTATCAGTGCCAATCAACATAGGAGACTGAAAGCTTGAGCAACTCTGAAGTGAGGAATTTGTTTTCAATCCTTGCCTCATAGCAGTATTATAGAGACTGAAATCCAGGTCCCTGATTAACCCCTGAGTAAAGAATAACCTTCACCTAGAGAGCTCTGCTTTCAAAAGAGTTGGCCCCTGTAACTAGAGCCTGTTCAATTATTCTTCTTCAAAGAGAGCAGGCACCCAAGAATGTCAGCTTCATAGAAGGAGCTATAATTTTGAAGCAACTTCCTGTTTGTCAATTTATTTTTTTTATCTCGGTGTTGTAAATGGGAGGAAATGTCACGAAGGAGATTTTTCTTTTTTTTTTTTTTTTTTTTTTTTGTTCCTTGTTGCATTTTGCAATTGCAGAAGCTTACAAATGGAGTGTGTTTTCTGTCACTATTTATAGATTGAAAGTGTGCAGACTGTCTATACATGTGTAGTTACCAAATACATGATGAATTCAGATTTGCAAGATAACATATTAGAGTGTTCTTGTTCAAAAACAAATAGTGATTTCCAGTTAAAAAAAAATTAAAAGAATAGCACACCCCCCCCCCCAAAAAAAAAAAAAAAAAAGCAACCTGAAAATCACACACTAGCTGCCATTCAGTAGAAAAAGAGAAATAGCTGAAGCTGGGTTTAGGCATGAAGTGTATCCCTGGAAGAAGTCAGCCTGTCAAAATCTCTCTTTCTTGGCAAGATACCAGAAGGGGAGTATTTTCACAAAGATAAAAAGAGTGTTAAATGCTATCATGCTTCCAGATTGGATGCGCATTCTTTCTTATACATATTTTTGTTATGAAACAAATGCATTTTGGTAAAATTAGGGATGTGTTTCTGCCTCTACTATATATTTTGTTTGATAAAATGACACTGGTTTCCTATCTAATTTTAAACAGTTTAAAATAACTAGTAACATCTAGTAGCTTTCTATTCTTCCAACCTTTATTTTCTCTTCTGTATTTTAATGCAGAGCAGGGACTTGGCAGGGGTTATTTTTGTTACTTTTCTGTTTTAGAATAAGAAGACACAAGTTTTGACCTTTTCCCTTCTGTTCATGACTTCCCCACCATCACTATGCTTTTCTGTTCAGTGTCCCAAATTGCATGGCAGAAAGAAACATTTGGATTTAAATCCTTGTGCTTTATGGTCTAAGATTCAGTTCTTGAAGGACAATAAAAATCTTAATTAAATGATACACTGGTTCCTTTCAAACATTCCTCCAGTATTTAGAAGATGCAGGTACTCTGTTTTCTTTGTCACAGTCCTTGTATTTCACAAATCTCTGATTTAGGGGGCCAAAACAAAACAAAAGCAACATCAACAAGAACAAGAAAAAGAAGAAAATAAAAGAAAAACATAAAAAGAAAAGAAGAAAAACAATTCTATAATGTTCTTCCCAAATATGCGTTCCGTGTAACTTCAGGACAAATGAGTAAGTGAACAGTATGTGGATGGACAGACACTTTCACAAATAACCCTATAAACCTAGATCATGCTATTTGGATGTACAGAAACTGTGTAGTATGGGCAGGCTTAATCTCAGAGGCTGAAAAGCTGCAGCCTGGTAACATTCAGCATACTCAGGTAGTACTGGATATATGTAATATGCAGATATCAGGTGTGACTCTCATAGAGGCTGGACCTTTATTTTGTCTTTGAAGCTTTTTTTTTTTTTTTTTTTTTTTTTTTTTTTGCTTTCTAACATAGAAATTTTTTTTCAACTGCTTATGCTTTCCAGGAAAATAAATTCTTTTATTTAGCCTGTCTTTTCCTAATCCCCTTTTTCCCCCTTCATGTTTATTGCCATTTTAAATAAAGTGGTGTTCACAAACCTGTTTCAATGAAACAATCAAGCTTTCACAGTTCACAAATATTAGGCTACAGAAATAGGTAGAACATGGTTTGAAAAAAAATACCTTAAAGAAATTAAATTAATGTGAAGTATTACCCTCCTGTATCTCTCTGGAAAACAATGCATGTTTGTTTTAAACACATTCCAATATTCAATTCCCAATCTGGGAAGGCAAACCCAGCCTCTATTTTGTGTAAGCTTCAACTCCAAGCAAAGCTTCCACCAAAGGAATTGTAGCTGACATCCCCTAAGGATCACTCCTAGCATGTGCAGCCTGCGAGTTTCCTTGGAAACTGCCATGCAGCAAGCATGAGATTACAGCACATGACTGCTAAGCTGTATAGCTTTACCCAGGAAAATAAAGGAATGCAAGAATGGGGACCAGGACTGCAATCCACCTCCCAAGGACAGGAACTGCTGATTTTCAATCTGAGGCTTCTAGTGGCTGATGGATTACTTCTACTAGAAAAGATAAGGAACTAAAGCAAATCTCATTATTATGAGCTCATGTTTATTCCATTACAGCCGGTTTTCCTGCTGGGAGGGGGCAAAGCTGAAAAGCAACCTGAAAATCACCACATCTGCAAAGACCTTCTGCAAGAAGTCAGCTAGGAGGCCGTATGACATTTTCCCTAGGCTGAGGTAACCTAGATAGGATACCTCATATGGACCCTTTTTAATAGAGGCATTCCCTCTCCAAATTTCTATGATTATACAGTGTTGAAGGTGAGACCTTGGGAATGACCACAGGGGCCCAGCCAAGTCTCTACCAAACTCACCAGCCTGTAGCTGACATAGTCAATAATAAATAAACCAAACAAGACTATAAGTACAAGGGAGCCATACAATTTTTTGTATTCAGGCACCCTTGACAGATTTGCCTGCAATGGATTTAGCCATTCCTGACCACTAATAAACCTCTAGTCCAACCCTTATCCTGTGGCAAGCAGTCCTGCAGCATACATGAACACTTAGTGAGGAAGTTTTTCCTTTGGTTTATCATGAATTGCAGTCCTGCTGGTTTCCCTTTGATGACTCTTAACTCTTGCATAGAAAAGACAGTGACCAATTGCTACCTATTCACCTTCTCTTTTCAACTAATGATTTTACAGCTTCTCTATCAGATCCCCCTCCAGTCATCCCAGTGAGGCTAGAGAGGAGATCACTAGAGTCATTGTTTTACAGTGCACTTTTACATGCACTTTGTCCATGGTGATGTCAGCTTGGAACATGGGTTTTCTTGTAGTTTTGTTAAGTGAGACTGATTAGCTGGGCCTCAAACATATAATTTAGCCTGTGGGCTTTGTAATCTCCATATGAATTTGATCTAGGATATACAGGTCACAGGAAAGCTTAATAATTTGGGTATTTAGATGATCTGTGGGAGCCCAGCTTTGCTACTGCCATCCCTTTGTGGCAGTAGTTATTGTACTTGGCCTCAAATTCATTAATATCAACTTATAGAGACTTCAAAGGTTCTGATTTAAATCCCACCTCCCGTGACTGATATCTTTCTGGGAATCTGCTGTGTCCCCCCAGACCCTGCCAAGAGCCTGTGGCCCTGGAGCTGCCAGAGCACCCACCCAGAACCATCTGGTGTCTGCCCGCCATCCTCCAGGGCACTGCTCGCTGAAGGACAGCTGCCCAAAACAAATGGTGACCTCTGTCATCTGGACCATCAATTGTTACAACATCTGGCAACTGGCTTTCTTATGAGAGCTGACATTTGGTTGCTTTGGACCAAGGATTTTAAGATCCATGGGCTAGAGTAGAAAATGTAACAGATCCCATTTTTAAATTTTTTTTAATGGCTTGCAGCCACTTGGAATAACAGCATAAAGAACTCAAAGCAAATAATAAACTTTTGACAGTGAAAATATCCCTTTGACAATTTTTTGCTGGTCTCATCCCATTCCTGCCTTGAATTGCTACCTTGCTGCAGCCCTAACAACTCTAAATTCTGTTAGAGACTCTCTTCTACACCTTAGAGGTGCATTTAACAAAACACAACTGCATTATTGCAGTTGTCTCCACTGAATGTAGGTGCCTGGCCATGTGAGCTTGTATCCAGCTTTACATCTGCAACCATGTGTACAATGCAGCAGGCTGCTCTGCCTCCCATGCTCACTCTCTTTTATAACTTTTCTTCACAAGACAAATACAACAAAGATAGATGTTGATGTACATATAAATTTAAAATATTTCTATGTGCTATAAAGTGTCTTTGGTCTTTTGCTGCATTCATAAAGCAATTTGAAAAAAAAAAGAAGAAAAAGAGTAATATCTTCAAAATCTTGGCAAAGCTAATAGTGAACTCTGGAAAATTACATTCAGGTATTGTATACAATTTATTGTGTTACTTCAGTCCCACAGATGGCTACAAATAAAACAAATGTTTAAAGTAAAATATTTATTTTGAGCTACAAACACTCTTTTAACAAGATTCCTTCCCTAAACTCTAGGCAGATTTGACATAAAACAGAAAAAAGAAAGGCAAATAACTATAAAATAAGCAACTAAAATAAACTTTAGAAAAAAACTTTCAAAATGAAGGAATAAATCTTACTAGCCACAAAGTAAAAGAAAACCAAATAAAATACAAATATGAGAAACATGTAGTTATAAAGAAACATAAAAGTTATTAAAATATATAAGTATAAATTTATAATTTAAAATCTACTAAGATAACTAAGGCAGACTTTTAGATCTAAATGAACTAATCAGCATGAGCAGATACTAATGTACAGTGACTGCACTGATTTATCAAAACACCAAACATTCAAATAGTTAATTCCAGAGGAAGAAAAAAAAATCTAAGTACAAATACTTATATTTCTCTGTGTTGAGGTTTCATCTGGGCTCCCTGTGAAAAATGGAGACGGAAAAACAATACTGTCGAGCTACAGAGCCCCATTTCAAGCACCTCGCTGCAGCAGTCACTGACGGAGTCTGAAATGGAGTTAGGCTTGTTTAGCATGCCTGCAGGGTCACACTGACTGACCCGGTCCCCTCTGGTTTCACTTAAAACTCAGATTTTCTCCATGAAGATAACATGTTCCTGTGATATTTAGTTACCTGGTCCCCAGAAAGATCTCATTTTTCATGGTGTAATTTTTAACCTTTGTTTAAGATGTCTTTTTTTTTTAACATAAACTCTTTAAACCTGATATATTTCCTCAAAGAACATGTGCTTGCAAGGAAAATGTTTGGTTATTAAAGTATCTTAACAAACCAAAGTTCACTGCAGTTTTAGCTTGGTAGGTTATAAAGGTGTGTTAAGGCTATCATTAAGTGTTCTTTCTTTAATTTCTTTTGATATTGTCTAGTATAAACACAAATATTCATATAGATAAACTGATTCTGTATGTGCTTACACTGAGAGCTTTTGTACTGAAATAAATCATGAGTTAGCACTTCTGTGGCTTTTTTTTTTTTTAACACAAAAGCGTGTGATTTGTGATATACATGAAAATTTAAAAAAAAAATACTTAACTATGACAGAAATTTTCATGAAAAATGCCAAAAAACAGCTCAATCACCTTCTGAGTGTGAAATGCTTCAAAATGTTGTTTGCATACGGAAGGCTTTTTGAAGAAACTGGTAACTTATCTGACCAGAAATTCCCTGGCATAAATGTTTCAGTTGAGGTATAGGTTGGCACTTGGAGAGGACCTGGCTGAGCACATTTGGTTGAGGACTTGCTGCTGTTTGTCTGACAGGCACAAAGGCACGCTGGATCCAATATCCGTGCAAGTACTTTCTGCTTATCAGGAATGGCAAGTCCCAGACCACCTTCCTGCCCAAGTGCCCCCTTGAGAGGCCAGATTGGCATTTAAGGAATGTGAGGATTAGTGATGTAAACTGCAGCAAATCTGAAGTTTAAAGAGGGCAGAATCTACTTAAATGCGTCACTGGGAGTTTGGAATTGAATTTTCCTATTTTGCTTGCTCCAGTCTTTTCTTTTTAAAACTCCTGACTAGTACTTTGAAAACTCTGCTTGCTGTTCCAGTCACAAGAGCAGCCTCCCACTTCACTGCTCCTTAACATCCCCATATTATCCATCCTTCCATGCTCTGTCAATCTGCTCATTTATTTTTATTTTTAAGGGGAGGATAGAAGGGTATGATGTGTTGTTGATGTTGTAAGGCAGCTGCTACAGGCAGTGGGCCTTTACCTGAGAAACCACAAACAATTCAGAGCATCACTGCCTGCACAAACATAAAACCTTTTCACATAGGCACCTCCCAAATCCTCCCCCCCCCCCCCCATCTGTAGAATCCCTCCCTGTGAAAACCACAATTAATAAAATTAGAACAGCTACCCATGTTTCATTCCCTTTTTTTCCTTGTCATCTGCTCATTCCTTTCTCTGCTACCCCACCTCTGGTGGGGGAAGCTTATCAGTCCTTCAGCAAGGCTAATGGATTAATTGGTATTACTGCTGACAGCTGGAGTGATGCAGGCTAATAAACAAAGAAAAGCAATATGTGAAGAAGGGCGGGAGAGAGTGTCTATTAGCTTAGATCATTCCACTCAACCAATTTTTAGTATGGTCATCCGGAGAGTTGAATTGCCACATCTGACTACCAACACAGGTGGGGAAGACTACTTTTAAACTGGCTTTGCAACTTGAAAAATTATAATGTAGAATCTCAGCCTGCTTTCTTGGGTGTGTGGAGTAATATACATTAAGGAATCACATTACACCTGACTAAAGGCAACCAAATCTGTTGCATAATTACTGCTTTTGGGAACATAAGATAACAGATTCTGATAGAACCTGTATGGAGATGTTGAGACTTGTGCAAGGGCTGATTCCTCACTTTCTGTTCTCAGGAGCATTGAGGCATGGCAAATTTTATATTCTCTTTACAAAGGCAGTTCTGTTCCTCCCTATCTGAAAACAGGTGTTAGAAAAAAGGAAAAAATCTAGGGAGGAACAAAAAGGATAACCAAATGAGTATAAAGCTTTCCATGGAGGTGAGAACAAAATTAACTAGGTGACAACACTGTGGAAAGGGAAAAAATCTAGAGGGGTAGGAGAAGTGCTCAAGAAATTTTCAGTGTTGTTAAGATGGAACATAAGGATGGTTTGCTCACCATTTCATCCCAATAAAAAAATAGTGGCTCACCAAAATGAGTGAAATGTAAGCTGAATACAAACAAAAAGAAGTATATTTTCTCACTGTATGTAACCAAGGTGAGGAACTTGCTGCTGCTTGCTGGATGTTTTTAGTGCTCAAATCTCTCTTGGATTCAATGAGAGAGTGAACAAGGAAGATAAATCTAGGAATGGAAATACCTAGAAAGCAAACTTGGCACAGGAGGCCTCTGAGGTTCAGTTGGTGGAGTGTATTTGGGGAAATATCAGTGCATACCTCTGCCTTCCTCTGTACTCCCCAGGCATGCACCTTATCACAGCCAGAGGTGGGATAGCAGGCAAGATGGGTTTGGACCTGGTTCAGCGCACCTGTTCTGATGTTCTGCAACACTACAAAACTGTCTAAAGGGAGGTGCTCTTGTGTTCCTACATGTTCTTATGCTCCTACATGGACAAGGCAGCATCTCCATTGTATCTGCGAAAGACTAGTGTGGACCTACATCCACATCCTGAGTTAAGGGGCAGAGAGGGGTGTTTCCCTGTCCCTGGGCAGCACAAGTGGGAACCAGTGAATCTGGCAGTCTGGTACTCTTCCTTCCCTGTACAGGAAGAACTTTTAGGGAGTAAGATAATAGTCAAGGGCTCTGTTCTGTGACTGACTGGAAGATAGGGGAATTTAATATTTTTTAGGAGATCCTACACACATGGGTTAATCCATCCAAACAGTAGTTTTGGTGTGGTTGGTTCCACCTATAACCTCTTGAGTGCTTGACCAGGTGTATTTGTAAAATACAGTTCCTTTTAGAGCTTATCTGAGTTTCTCACAAAGAGCATTTTGTAACCTAAAAATTGTTATATTTAATAGATATATAAAGACACTAAATGTCGTAGTCTATCAACACTGGTAAAGTAATAAAGTGGATACATGCTGGTGTTTGGCTAAAGCTTCTGTTTGAACTCCTACAAAAAGGAGCTACTATAAGAAAAGGCTTATGTTCATTTGTATTTTCCTTTTAAAAATAATCTTCTCATGTTTAATGTTGCACTATCACATAGTTCTTATTTTGCATAAATACATGATGATTATAGCTGTATAACCTCGACAACTTACTGTCCTCATGAGGCAGCCTGAAATAGAAGAGAAATGCAGATTATACTACACAACTGCTCTTTTGGGTACAATATTTTATTATATTTTATTTCCTTTCCATAAAATTCAAAGAAAATGAAGGTAATTTGGGTTCCACAAAACTAATGATAAGCTGTTGGAGAAAATTCCTAAATCATACTTAGGCACAGCCCCACAAACAAGCGTAGGCAAAGGTGAGTAAAAAGATCAGGCTATACTCACGAACACCTTGAATCTGACCTTCTGAACCTGGATGTTGGAGATTTCAAGCAGGAACTTGTTTAAAAATGAATAACTGTATGAAAATTGTGGGGCCAAATCTCAGACACAGGAAACAACTTTATGCGGTAGCTTACTATTGGGTGGAAAATGGCATGTGGGGGAAAAGATGTATTAAAAAATCAGGGTCCAGTTGTTCGTTAGTTTATACAGCCTGAGAATGTGGCCCAGGGAGTCTCTCAGGCTGGCCATTATGGCCATTGTTAAAGCCATTAAGGCTAGCCTGTGATGTCAGTGATAAGACATCATTTAATAAGACAAAATAGTGGCCTTTTTCATGGTGGAGATAGAATCTCAGCCATCTTGTCTGCCACTGAAGGAAAGCAAAACTAAAAACCTTTCATATAGGCAAGCAATTTGCTATTTTTTGACACTAAATTGACTCTTGGTCTATTATCCAGGGCAGACTGAAATGTCACTTCTTATAACCAAGCCAGTACTCATTTGTTTAAGAGAAGTGTTTTCTGTTTAGTGCTTCATCAGAAGCAGGATAAAAATGCTCTGCAGAGCAATGGTGCCATATACTGTAGATATGCAAATTATGAGGGGAGAAAAGGGCTATGTGGGGAGAAAAGGGCTAAGCTCTTTACTATAACATGAAAAGCACAACGCTAAACAGATTGTTTAATGAATCAGTGATATAATCTCTGAAAAATCCCACAGGAATAAACCTTTGCAGATAAGGAATGGTGTAGCTTCAGCTTTACCATTGAAGAGCTGGTGCTTTTAGTCCTTTGCATGAAAGAGTGAAAGAGTTCTTCATTGGCACTCATAATGTGCGCCCGTTAATCTTTCATTTGACATATGAACTCCCATGTCATTTGAACATCTGCCTGGAAAGTACCTCTCTGGTTAGCACAAATGTATTTTTCTTGAATTAAAATAAATACCAAAACATATTTGTGGCTTTCAGCTTACTTTCTTTATATAACCATGTAGAAGTAATCATGGATAAAATTTGTCAGGTCCCAAAGTTGCAAATGTTTCACTTAAAAGGCACATGGTAGTAGGGTAATTCCATGCTTGTCTGTTGGACCTATATCTACAGGGTTATATTCCTGTTCGATCATGAGAACCCCAGATACCAGTGGCAAACCCCTTGCCTGCATCTTACAATGCATGCATCTTTAAATAAGAAATTTCTGCTTAATGTCATAATAGTTAACACAAAAGTTCCTTCAGTGCTGTTAAAGATGACACTAATAACCTAAAAAATGATGACTGAGAAGTTTTGAGGATTTCCCTCTGCAGGCTAGCCTTGAATAATTACAAACCAAATGTCCACCTTCTGGCTGAAGCTGGTTTGACTCATTAAAGGACAAATCAGTGACTGGCCACCAGGCTTACCATGAATCAGTGGCCATTGCCTATTTGACCATAAATTTACTGAATGGTTGTCAGCAATTGCCTTGCAATGACAAAGACTACCTGGAGCCCATGTGAGACTGCTGTGACTAATCAAGATAAAGATGACACTGCCTCCTGTTTCCAGCATGAACAAGTTTTTGTGAAAATTTAAGTCCTTTTTACAGTTTGTGAGGACTTTAAGAGCAAACACAGGCCAAGATGGGACTTCAGAAAGAGTGAAGACATCTCTCTGCGATGTCTCTTTAAACAGAAGCAGCATGACCTCATAAGGGGAAATCATGTAAGGGGAAGGATGTGACAGAATCTGTAGCCACAGCTACACTGGCAGACCGGAGATGGGCTGAATCATGGAATAAAAGGTGTTTTGTGCACATAAGCCTGAACTGTCATCTGCACACCCACTGAGCTTGAGTCATCCATCCCAGAGAGACATTGACACTATCTGTTCAAAAAGGCAAGGGGACTAACAGTGACAGTGTGCTAATATTGTTCTATCCCCTATATTCTACATATAGAACATTCAATTTCTCTTTCTTTCTAAGAGTCGTTGTTTCCCAGCTGGAATCATCCTCAGATGAGATAGACAGAGGATTCAAGGTGCAGCAGCAAGATGCGTTTTCTAGAATGAGACAGAAGAAAGTGCAAAATGGAATGGTTTGTGCCTTCAGACTTTTGTGCCTGTCCCACCAAAGCAAAAGGAGATGAGGAGCATGGAGAGGAGGAGAGGAAGATATATATGTCTTACACTTACAAATGCAAAATCATAGTTGCTGGCATTATGAGTGACAAGAAGAAACTATTATTTGTAGGATTTGATTTGACATTTGATAGATATGTTAATCTGGGTATGTTATTGGCAATATGAGAATCCATCACCCATCCTGGTCATGGTTTGAAGTGAAGTCATATAGGAATTTTTGAAGTAGAGTGAGTAAAAATATCATTGTTGGTGCGAAAAATAAGAAAATAAGATGATCAAGCTGAAAAGTAAAAATATTGGTAATCTGTCTCCATAAAGAAAAAAGTAAATAAAATACTTGATTACCTGATACCTAACATACCACACACACTTTGTTTTAGAGGAAAATCTGTCAAATATAATTCTAATTTCCAAAGGACTGCACACATTCATGCACGTTTCTGATCTTTCTGAGAAAATATATCTTATGATGTGGACTGACTGGCCTATAGTACTTCCAGGCAGGGAAAGAAGGTGCCACGGGTCCAGTCTATTTGAGTTTCTGGTGGTTTTTTAGCCAGTGGGAATGAGAGAGGATGACCTGCATTTTTTACTTGTTCTATTCATTCAGAAATTCACTTAGTCCTAAGGATCTTAAAATTTCTTCCTCTCTTTTGAAGGATTTCTGTAGAGTGTACTCAGAGATTGTCATGGTTTGACATGAAAGGGAATTTTCTTAGGAAGCTGGTAGTCAAACCAATGAGTGTCACGTTTGGGTATTGGCACCTGGAGTGACCAGTGAGGATGGACACGCCTCTGAGAAAACAGGGGGTTAAAAGCAAGAACTCCCAGGAGAACTGTCTCTTTGGTTCCAGTCAGAGTGCAGTGCAGACCTCCCTTGCCCAGCCACGGGCTGGGTGCCAGAGGGGAAGCCATGCAGCCTGGAGAGGTAGGCCAGGGGTGAAGGGTCTGGAACCGGGCCAGCTCCTGTGGATGGAAGGGTGGAGGAAGTCTGAGATGTCTTTGTTTCCCCCCCCCTCCCCCCCCCAACCTAGAGGGAAAGAAACAGAGAGCCTGAAGACACCTGGAAGTTTGCCGGCAGAGGAGAAGGAAAAGGGGGGGAAGGTGCCCAGCGTGAGAGATGGAGTCCTGGGCCAGATTTCAGCCATCCGGGGAGTCTGGGACTTTTAACCCCTTCCTGGGGAATGAAGGCTTTGTGAAATATTGCTCCTCCTCAATTTGAAGGAAAGAGAGACAGCCTGGGGCCTGAGATGTTAGGTAGGAAAAGCAGGTTGAGGGGAGATGATGGAGTTGCTTTTGGCTGGACTTTTCTTGTTAGCCATAGACTGAACCAATTTCTCCTCCAAGACAGACTGCATTTTAGGGGGATGCATGGTGAGCCAAGAGACTCCTTCAGCAACTACCAGTGCAGGAATGGAGCGAACAGAGAAAAGCTGAGGAGGGTGTGATGATGCCCTCTGTCTTCAGGAAGATGAAGATCTCTGTTTTCACCCTCGTCCTCAGGGGTGGAGGAAAATGGGGGGGACTGTGGTCCCAAAATGAGACACTGGACTGTTGTTCCTGCTGGTACTTGGCAAAATATCCTTAAAGGAGCCCCATGAGCAGGCTGTCCATGCACGGTGGTGAGAGCACTGTGACATGGAAAGGAGAGTGTCACACTGGCAGATTTTCTCTGGGCGGTGCCATGTGTGACATGGAAACACAAGAAGGGGCAATTGTGTTTCTTGGGGGTCTATGGTGCAAGGGAGACTCCTCTCACTCCTGATGGATTGAGTATTGATTATATTGAAGGGTGATAACTTGATCAGGGTCCAAGTTGTATCTAACTGTGGTTTGTTGGAGTTGGGTGGGGGGAGGAGGAATATTTTGGAAGGTTTTCATTTTGGATTTAGTGTGCGGTTTTTTTTCCTTTTTCCTTTTATCATAGTTGTAGTTTAATAAAGTTTTTTTTTTCCTTTGTTATTAAGCTTGGGCCTGCTCTGCTCTGTTCCAGATCACATCTCACGGCATTTATTTGGGATGGTGCATATTCATGGGGGCGCTGGCATTGCACTAGAGTCACACCATGACTTGTTTTGTTTTTTTTTTTTTCAGGCAGTCTTTTAATAAGAATTACACTAGGGTAATAACACCACAGCACAACTCTTGGCATGTGACCTTACCAATGACTGCACAAATGCTACTGCAATGGTACCAGGAGTCAAAACAGTCAGAAAAAGAAGATACCAAAACTTCCTTTCCCATTCCCAATTTGAATTTATTGCCCTCAACAGAAACAAACATTTCCTGTGACATTAAGTTGCCAAAAGCTTCTGTAAATCCCAGTTCACTCAGTCTTTTCCTGTATATCTGTCTCTTCTTTACAGAAGTAGCCCCAAGTACATTTGCAGTTTCAGAGTTGTTTTCAGTTTGTTCAAAAGCCTCAGTTTGCTTATAAAGCTCCAACTCCTGTTACACATCCAGGTTTTTCTTGCCTGGAGTCCTCTCCACAGGCTGTCTTATCACCTACCTGGGCGGGTTGTGTACACCCTTTCAATCCCTGTGCTGGAGCATACTTCATTTCAGAGGGCATCACTGGTCTTAACCAGGACCACACCATATTCTTCGTTATTGTGGATCATATTATTAACCATGGTTATTTTGGGAGCCTCATAATCTTCATCTAAGAAGTTCTTGACCAGTATTCCCTCCTTGCAGTGATGGATCTCGTTGTGCAGCAGGGTGCATGCACTTCCTGGATAGATCTCCACACCAGCACCCTTTGCCCCATAGAGATCTGAGTTTTTCATCAGTAGCTCAGCTGATGTCCTTACTGTTATTCCAGTAGTTTCACACTGTAACACACAATTCTCCATTGTGGTTTTTCCATGATGAACATTTAAAATCCCCTCCACAGCATCATGCTGCACTAACTTCAAATGGGAGATCTTTAGATTGGCTCCTGTAAGTTGTGGTGTGTTTTGTTTTAAAGTTCAGGTTTACTCCCTATTCCTTCCCCTCATAGTGGTTTCTTCCAGGTTGTTTATTCCTAAGTTTTCCCACCACTTAGCTGTCACTCAGAATGTTCATCTACCTGTTCCTCCCCTTTTACCCTTAAATAGATGTGTCAGTCCAAGTTGTACTGCCCACCCCTCTGTCTCTCATTGTAGCCACCCACATTTGGTTCTTGAAGGTTCTCTGTCAATCACCCATGTTCTCTTAGTTGGTTGGTCCCCCAAGGCTTCTCCCCTCCCATTTTTTTCCATTGGTTGTAACCCATGATGTAATCATACTGTAATCTGTTTCCATTGGTTGTCCCATGTTGCCACCCCTTCATACCCACACCCTTTATAAATTGTAGCCAGATCCCACTTTCCTTGGCACTTGTCCCTGATTTGTTCCTGGAATAAAATCTCCTTGGGCTGCACACAAGTGTCCTCTCCTTTATCCCTTTGGTTTGGATCCTCATAACACCTCAGTGCAAGTGTCACCCACACCGATGCACACACCGCCACCTGGCAATCTCGGTAGAGACCCAGGGGCAGCCACTCTTGTAACCCTCACAGGCCACTCTGGGGGATTGCTAGCCAGCACTTTGATACACAGTGGCCGCTTGGAAGGTGTTACACCTGTACAGTCAAAGAAGTCATCTCCTTTCCCTTATTTTTCTATCACAACGTCATCTGGCAGGCCATAGCCTTCTAGCTCTACTGAATCAGCAATGGAGAACATGCCATCAACAAAATAATGGCCAGGATAGATGATGACTCTCTCTCCTTCATAATAGGCATTTACAGCTGCTAGTGGATCACGGTGAAACTGTACTTTTAAGGCATCACAAGATTCTGGGCAAAGTTTGTCTCTTGTCAACAGCTGGAGCAGATTTGCTGTCATGATCCAGGGCACAACATGAATGACCTTGGCACCTGTTGATCTCGGTCCTGTAGCCTGGAGGCTACCATATTTTTGGTAACCAAACACATATCTCAGCAGAGGAGTCTCAATTAGTTTTAGCCTCTGTTTTATGTGCTCTACTTTGTCATACAATTCTAGTCCTTCCACCATGGAAACATTTTCTGCTTCTGAGTCTGAATCATTGCTTGAGATGCTGTTCCTCACATTTAAAAACTTCTCATAAAGCTCTTCACATTGAAATAATAAGTTCTGGTAATCAACTACCAGCCCAGAAGGCACCCGCTGTTCCAGGATGTCATAGTGCAGTCTCAGTCAGGGCTCAACACATCGCGCAAAATAATCAAACTCATCCTCCTCCTCGCCCCAGGTCCTCCAGATGTACTGGTAGAAAAACCTGACATGCTCTATGGCTAGTGCTGTCTAGTCAAACTCTCCTGACTCATAATATATAACCACAGCTCCTGCAGCAGGATCTGATGTTCCTTCAGCTCCAGAAGCTCCTTCATGCACTCCAGGGTAAAGCTGCTGTCCTGGGACTCACACAGGAATGGCTCACTGAGCTGCACAACTGCCTTCAGGGCCAGGAAATTCACATCAGCCACCCCAACGAGGACCTCAAACACAAGTGCGCCAGATCACCTGCCAGCCAGAGGGCTCAAGGACCTTTTCCAGGTACCCAGCTATGAACTACTTCACCTCAGAAGTTTTGCAGTCAGCCAAGATATAATCCTGGTAAGCACTAAATCAGTCACAAAACAAAAGATGACTGGTGTGAAAAATATCTGGGAAAAGCATGATCCCGTCTGATACAGTCCCTCCCAAAGCAGCCCATGGTTCGTCACAACTGCCATAGTCACTCCAAGAGTCAGCACTCCAATCACTCTCGGCATCTTTCTGTCAGAGATCCTTGGCCTGCTCGGGGCAGTCCTGTGGGCCAGTGCCTGCGGCTGGCGAGTCCCAGCCATCCCCCTGTGGTCCCAGCGGCGGCAGCTCCGCCATTCTTCCCGCTCGGCTTCAAACCACCCAGGCTCAGTTCCAGACCCTTCACCCGGCCTACCTCTCCAGGCTGCATGGCTTCTCCTCTCCCTCCCAGCCCGTGGCTGGGCAGGGGAGGTCTGCACTGCACCCTGACCAGAACCAAAGAGACAGTTCTCCTGGGAGTTCTTGCTTTTAACCCCCTGTTTTCTCAGAGGCGTGTCCATCCTCACTGGTCACCCCAGGTGCCAGTACAGAAACGTGACACTGATTGGTGTCCAATCAACTACCAACTTCCTGAAAAAATTCCCTTCCGTGTCAAACCACGACAGAGGTGATGCACATATTCTCCATACAGTTCAGTTACAATTTTGCAGCCTCACATAGTGCATGAAATAACTCATTTAATAATGTGCTTTTAATGTGCAGGGCTAAGGTGTACTCTTACTTGCCAGATGTGACACTTACCCATCACAACAATTATCAGAAGCATTGGTGTTGGTGTTTGTGCTGGTATCAATACTACACTTCAAATCACAAACACAGCCAAAGGCTCCACTGATGGCAGTAAAAACATATGCCTCACATTTTGTATTAAGGACACCCAATTTGTTTTGCCACTGTTTGGAATTAATAACAACAATATTATTAATAATTCAAAGTGTCAGGAAAGTAGTAATTGCTTTAGAAGTGTATGGGGACAAGCAGTCAACAGACTGAAGAATTCAGAAACAGATAGCTAATATTACTACACAAAGTTTAATAGTATCAGCAGAACTATATGCTTGTCTGACTCCCATTTCTTTCCCATGCACAAAAACCTCATCTCCTTTTAGGAAGGTATTTCAGTCTATAGTGCTTAGATTGGATTTCCCAGAAATAGAATCTGTGCCAATGATGATAATTTTCTTTATCTATATTTAAAATGAATTTAAAGGAATTGGTAACACTTAAATGCACCTGGCTGATTAAACCGCAGTCTGCAGCCAACTGGACTTAGCAGAAAGTCTTTTATTGATTTCAGTGGAGTTCAGACCATGATATTTAATCCATTTTGCTTATTGGTCTCATTTATCCCATGAGTGAACACAAGTTGAAAAAAGAGATTGGATACAAGTGAAAAAGGGCCCAGTGAAAGTGTCTTAGACTCTATGTGAAAGAAAATACCATATTGTCAAGTTAGTATTGGAGTTATCTAAAAATAAGTAAAATATCTCACAGTATTTCCTTTGTCTTTTTCTCTTCTTTTAGTCCTTTCCCTCTTTTCTGCATAAGGACTGTGTTTTTTACCTGCACAGCAGAAGCATTTAGTACATTGTGGATTCTTTTGAAATCCAAGCAATAGCAAATGATGATGCATCATTCTGCACTCTTATAAGTAGCTACAAAGAGCCAGTAAAGGGTTCATAGAACATTATTATTGACATCATTGTTCTGGGAGCTTTTAGAGCTCTTAGAATTACTCTGAGATTTGATAATGATCTCAAAAGGACACTTGGCTTCATTTTTTTCTTAGGATTTCTTTCATATAGCCTTTGCTGCAATCTTGGCAATTCTAGAAACATGTAGGAATCTAAAAGCTTGTTGGTTTAATGAGTGTTAGTAGACGAGTTGAACAGCTAATTACAGACTGCACAGACAGAACAATACAGGATATGAGCTATACCTTCCTGTGAGGTTCTTCAATAGCAGACACTACAGGATCCCAGTGTTTTGTGAAGACTTCAGGGCATGGTTGAAATAGAAAAAAACATATGAATGTGCAGTTCTACATCTTTTGAGACACTCCTCTGGATACTTCATTTTGCAGAGTTATGGAAAGATGAAAGTTGAGTTTCCTTGAATTTGCACTTTTAAAATTCTTATTCTGTTTAAATCCAAATGATACAGACAGGTTCCAGTAAATCTGGAGAAATTCTTGCATATGCTTGTAACTACCTTTTAGACAATCAGGCCATATATGTTGCTAGACTATAATTGTTCCCATCTATGTATAAACATCTAGTCCTTTTATGTGTATACCATATCTTAGGAACTGAGCTTCACTGAAGAGAATACTCAAAACTGTTCAAGGGAATTTAGCTTCTTAACAGCTCTTCAAACTCAAAACTTTCTCAGGTCTTTTAGGCAAGCAGAATTGTTGTCTGGCTTTTTGTTTGCTTTTCTGATTCAAGATGTTTGAAATTATGTGAGAAGTGTTTTACAGCCCAACAGAGCAAATGTTCTTGGAATTGCCACTAACTTTCATCCCAGAAAGGTCTAACTGTTTTACTCTGAAAGAGAGCTTAGGTGTGAAGTACATACACAGAGAACATGATGAAGAGATTGAAATAAAGGAGAGAACTGACTTTTATGATGGTGTAGACACACATACACAAAAAGATATTATAATGGATGTTTTATAAGTATCTAAATAATCAAAGTACATATCAGTCTTGAATCCCAGATATGTTCATGGTTTTCCTTTTACAAACTGCTTATATCTTGGTCCAAAAAATACTTCCGCTTAGAAACAGTCTTTTTACATTTTTTCTCCGTTGGACTATCTCAAATGCAGCTATTTCCTGTAATACAGGAAATTCCAATTAATTGTAAGAAAAATTGTTTTTTATTGTGAGCATGATCAAATGCTGGCAAAGCTTGCCCTGAGAGGTTGCGGAGTTTCCATCTTTGGAGATATTTAAAATCTAACCAAATATGGTCCTGAGCAACCTGCTGTAGGTGACCCTTCTTTAAGCAGGGGTATGATTTCATTATTCTATGATTTTTTTCTGAAGAAAATTCTGGTTTTTCATAGTTCAAGGCACATAAACTTCTTAATGCAAACAGTGGTCAAAAAGCGTTGATTTATGCCTTCATGCTATACTGGCATTCAAAAAGACCAATACTTAACACAGGAGGAAAGAAGACAGCTGGGCATCTTAATCCATCTTTTCCAATCTTCTTTCAGCTACTTATTAATTCCCATATTTTGTATTCAGAAAAGTAACTAAAAAAATTAAGTTTAACTTGGTCTATGTCAATGTTTCAGCTAATGGAAGTAAAACAAAGAATTGTACATTACAAATTGTACACATGTATCACTGTTCTCTAAATTGTGTCCTGCACTACAGGTAGATGTCCCTGAACGTTCTTATGTTCTGTGATGGTTTGCCCTCTGACAAGGGGGGTGAATGTGGATTGTCAAATGCTGCATGAAATATTTTAACTGCCATAAATGGCTATTAAATTTTTGTTATTCTTATAAAATGTGGGGTAAAACTGATAATATGCAGTGGACTTGTGTTATTTCTAAAACATTGGAGAACTTACATTTCTGAAAAATTTCTACCTATGACCTATTTAATTTCCCTAAGATGAGTGTGTTGTGTCTACAAATTATATATTTGATGAATAATCAAGAAGCATTTTGTATCTATCTAGATGGATTGAATAACTCTAGTACAGAAGTAGAGCAATAGTTTTAATTTTCTGAGAATTTTAAAGACATTCAGATGCAAATTCAGGACCTGAAGGCACATTCATTATTAATTTTAAAACATTTAAAACAGCTTCAATTAAATAACCTGGAAAACTTAAAGAATATAAAACCAGATAAGTGACATCAGAAATCAAATTAAATAGATTAAAGCCATCTCTTCAACTGCATACCAGTGAAAATTCCATATAAAGGGCGCTTCATTTCTACTGACAATGATTTTGGGCTCCACATGAAATAATAAGGAACTTGCCTGAATTTTGCATTGATTTGAAAACAAATTTTCTTTAGAGTCTAGATTAACCAGTAACTTGGAATATCTTCATTATAACAATGTGTCCCAGATTTTAAAAATAGCATTGGATAATGATATGTAGTGTCTTTTCCTCTGCAGTTGCATGTTGATTTCAGAATGTGAGAGACCTTATTTCATGGGTCCATGTCTGTCTAAGAAGATCTGTATGGCTTGAGGATCAGGTGTGCCCCAGCCTGTGGCAAATGGCAAAGGTGGACCTGAGTAGTGATTGTGAGAAGAAGGAGAAGACTTTTCTTACAGGTGGCAAAATTGCTGAGTTGCAAGGAGCAGCAATAATTGAATGTATTTGCAGTTTAGATATTTTGCAGAGTCTTCTAGTATCTTTCAAAGTAATTGCAAAATGAAAGCCTTATTTTAACTCTGAATTCCAAGAAACATGTCTTTTCCTCATTCCCACCTGATCCTTTTGAAACTGTTTGATTGCTGTCCAGTGGTGAAAGCTCCCAGAGGTGGGATAATCATTTCATATATCTTCAGGATACAGAGAAACACTTAAGCATCAATCACCCTTCTCTTTAAGATAGGAGGCAAGCATCTTCTGCTAATGGCTTAGAAAGTTCAAAGGCACTTATTTTCCACAGCAATTAAGTGAAATGAATAATGAACTGCATTTATTTGGGTTCTTTCTGCTCTCATATTTACTTTCCTTGTACAATTCATTGATTTCCACAAAGATATTCCTTCCTGAATTACGTAGTCTTTGTTCTGATTGGTGGCCCTGATAAAAAGAGAATTAATTAATGTCAGATGCAGTGGAGAATCACTGCCTATCAAATGGGATTGACATCAAAATTTCCTTTCACCTTGATTGTAAGAATGTCAAAGAATCAAAATAAATTTTGAGTACTTTCAAGCAGCTCCATTTTCAAAATAGTGACCCTTCTGAATCCAGAATAGGTATCTATTTAACTTTTTATCATTCAGAAAAAAGAAAGTATTTTCATTTATGAAACCTCTTCTTTAAAATTTTAAGTGGCAGTATGGTAGACAAAACCAATCCTTGTATTATACTTATGATTGAAAGTTTTAAACTTGCTGCCACCCTATATAGAAGAACAATGAAAACTGCTGGCTACATACTTTTACTGCTTTGATTATTTTTTCTATTGCAAATTATTTTTTCTACTACTGAAACTTTTTCAGTAGATACATAACATGTGATGTGATACATGCTTTATCAACCCTCACATTTTCTGGAGGAAAATGTCAATTAATTAATGTGTCTACAAATGCAACTAGATTTCTCTTCAGAGGTAAGTTCGGACACCTTAATGATGAACACTTTTAATATGTCATAAGACGAAACCGTGTTTTCATGAAACCTTATTGACAAAACCTGATAATTGCATTCTTGTTGGAATCCTGTTATTGGGATTTTAAAAAGAAAAATGGCAAAGCAAACCTTTCAAAGTCCTTCAGAGCCTTCATTAATGATGTATGGGTTTTTGCCAGTGAGTGCATCTTCTTTTTTTCTTGTTACAGCCTGTGCAGAATACTGGATGACAAATATTTCTCATTCAGTGTTTTGTTAGCAATTACCAGCCCTACAGCTCTTGTGCTTGAGTAGTGAAAAGGAAACTAGTATTGAGCATAATGTGAAGCTCTGTGAGCAACGTGAGATTAAAATAATGCAAAATACAGTTCCAAAGAGATGGCTTGTGTGCATGCAGATTATCCCCTAAGAGATGTCAGAGTGTAGTTTGCACTTTTTACTAGGAAAGAGAAGGAAGGAGAAGGGAGTTAAAAAAAATGGGCTGACCTCTGCTGAAAATGTCTGGGCAATGACCACTGCTTGCTCTACGGATTGAAGGCTTTAGTTCACTTTTTCCTTCTGATCCTATTTTGCTTTTGCACCTAGTCATTCAGTAAGCCTTGAATATACTTCAGTCCAATGAAAGGCTGTCTTTTAAAACCTAAATAAATTCCCATATGAAAGCCTTGATCAAGCAAATTGCAAGGCTAAGAAATATTATTTTTTCAGGTAAAATCAAATTAAAATATTCTATACATTTCCTCTATAAAGATTGCCAGTAAATTTAGCCAAAAGTTATGTGCAACTATAACTGGTCACATTTGTGGGGGGGAAAAAAAACAAAACCAAAAAGCTCGGATTAGGGACACTCATTTCAAATTTTGAACACATCTTCATGTGTAGTAGCTCTAACACAAAAAGGCTAAGTGAAGTACTAACACAAAAAGGCTAAGTGAACTACTAAGTGAAGTAATATGGGATCATACAGAAATGTAAAAATGTTTGTGTCCACCAATATTAACTCATTTTATTACTGACATTTTGCCATTATCATGATCATAATTGTAATACGGTGCTGCACCCTCTCAGAATTCTTGCTAGAGCTCTAGATAATGGAGGAAGTAACATTAATATTGGTAGAGTGAGTACTACATCTAATTACTGAAAAAAAAAATAATGTTAATCATAAATGTCTTCATAGAAGTTTATGTAAAAATTCTTTTTGGCTCAGTCATCTTAAACAGGTTTGGGTTTTTTGGGGTTTTTTTGCTATTTCATTTATTCTGAGTTATCTCTCTTTAGTTAGCCCATTTAATAAACTTTTTATTAGAAGTAGTTGCAGACAAAATTTGCATATCAGAAATTATTGATTAAAGATGGGAAAAAAATTTTAATCTTACATAAACATTATTCCAGAACTCAAATATTTTCAATCCAAAAAGTTCTGTATTAAAAGGAGAGTCAAACATATTATTTATATAATAAATTGCCTGTTTTCCCAGCAGGTCAGAATCTTTGAGCAGACTTTTCATGTAATCTCATGAATTCAGAGGGTAAAAAGTATCTCATGGAGGTTAAGGTCCTTCAGCCTCACTGCATACTGTAGTTGGCATGACTCATTGGGAAAACAAAAAAGTAGGTCATGATGCATCCTCAAGCCTCTGAAGCTGAACACATGAAGATCTATATAACATACAGAGGACATGTAAAAAAATCTAAATTTTCTATTTGTTTTTCAATATAAAAAACTGCTATGCAAAACTAACTAGAGACTAGGTCTCTTTGAAACCTAGTCAGCAAATGCCTTAACACCAAAAAAGGGTGTGAACAAAGGGTTCTCAGACAAAAATCTACAACTACATCCAATAATAATCTTTGCCTAGAGTCCTTCTAGAGCCTGATTCCCTCTCTAGGGCTGTCAGCACTCCACAGTATTGCTAGATAGTGTCCTTGACTCCATGATCTTTCACGGAAATTAAAACACTGCTAACCAAACTATATTTTGTTGGCAAAATGGAAGTAAGTAGTGCCTACAGTTTATTCAAGAAAAATTATAAAAAGCTAAAATCTTCTCAATGAAAAGGAATCCACATTCCCCAAACCAGTTCAACAGCCTGCTTTTTTGTTTGGGACCATATTAGTCACTACAATTTTATCTCACTTCATTTCTGTGACTGAAGATTGAAGTAAGAACCAAAAGGAACAAAAATGGGAATACATTAATTTGTTCTCAATATAAACATTAAAAGGACATGGATTACATCATTTTGGCAGAATAATAAAGAATTAAAATGGTTAATTCCTCTCCTTATCATTACCCTTAGAGTAGCAATTTTCCAGTTTTTGGCAGCCCTGCTTTAATGCATATTTGAACAAATGCCAGCTTGTTACTCCTCCCCAAAGTCTGCCTGGGATCATGGTACTTCATGTCCACAGAGACAAGAGGTCTGCCCTGTCCTAGATTAATGAAGCTATTTGCTCTAATAAGAAATTTCCAAATGAGGAAAACCAAGTCAATCTTATATAAATTTTCCCTTGTTTTTAGATTTTTTTAGTTCTTTCCTGCTAGACGGGAATTAGAAGAACATTAATAATATAATTTAGCTTCCTTGAAAAATGCCAATGTAATTTTTGAGTCTCAGGTAAAATGTGTCATGAAAATCAATTTTTCATTACTCAGTGCTGATTCACTGACAATGTTAGGAAAAAGAATTATATATATTTGTGAATTTGTATGTATATAAATTATTAGAAATAATTCTAAATTTAGTAATACCAGGTCAAACGTAGAATAAAGAAGTATCAAAGAAATCTGCTGAACTATCAATTTTTTTATCAGAAGGTTAAGTCTCAAGTCATTGAAATTAGTTTGAAGTCACTTTGTTGTTTCATTGCCACAGATCAACTTCACTGAGCATCTGATCTGCTGGGGTATTGGCTCTTTTGGCATAGCAGCTTTCTTGGTTTCTGTACAGAAAAGTTATGCAAGGATTGTTTTTGTGCTGAGGAGATGAAAAACAATAACAGTTAAAAACAATTTTTCAATCTGAGTAAACCCAATTCTGTTAGCTCAGCTTCAAGAAAATCGTGTCTGCTATTTCTCATATTTAATCTTGTGTAAGTGAGAAAGCACTGCAGAAAAATCTATAGGAGAGACAAGGGAGAGATCAAAAGCAATGTGAACTAGGACCAATGTTACACCTCTTGTTACAGAATGATGAGGGGAAACATAAAGAATGGATGAAAGAGAAAAAAGAAATACTGAAATAGAAAAGGAAAAGCTGTGGAAGGTTTGAATGCATGAAGATAAGAAGCAAGATATAAAATTTGAAAAAGGAAGAATGCAGCCTTTTGAATTTGGACTTTTATCTTAGATTCTGTAATCAGATATTTGTCTCCAGGCTTTCAAACAAGTGTCATGAGAACTATTATATGTAAATATAACTATCAAATATAATAATTCATGAGAGATGGTAGAAACTTGGAAGGAACATTATACTTTCTTCTCTCATATGAAATAACAGCAGAAAGTAGTTAAGTAAACAGGAATATTAAAGAGATTACTCCCTAAGAATTTTTACTCATGAATGTTCTTCATGTAGAGAATAAGGAGAATGAAAGAGTTGTGGTGAAATTAACTAACTTTTAATGTATTTATTATGAGTATAGATTGGCATTGTAAGACCTGGAAGACTTGTAAGACTTTTTTACCAGGCTTTTTAAAAAAGACTGATTTGTAGAATCAAGAAATACTTCAGCCACTACCTTCCTGCATTTGCTGTGAGAGATCTTTGCAATTTTCTGGCATAAATGTGCCTTAATCCCACAATTTCCCCAGCAATTTCCCAGTCCCCTTACTCATTACAGAGAGAAAATTGTTATCTCATCATCTTCATCAGATTCTTTTACACGACACTAACATATGGCTGGACAGAACACTTGCAGGCTTCAATCATTGTCACATTTAGGCTGAAATCTAGCAAATTATTCTTATTATGTCTTAGCCTCCCTGATCTTTTCCAAATGACTCTCCATGAAAGAATGATAGAGAAATAAGACCCAAACCAGAAAATTAGCTGTTTCAGTTCAAAATCTCTTTTTTATCTCCAACTTTTCCATCTCAAATTTGAAAATCACCTTTTTGTGTACATATTTTTTCTAACACCCATACATTCAGTTTTAACTAAAATGAGGCTCTTTGGCAGGTTATTTTATTTTCTTCTGCTGCTGCACTTTGAAGTTTCTTGACGCACTTTATGTGAATTTAGATACTTAATTTCTATGTATTATTTAATTGCCTACATAATCTTGACATATGTGGAGCATGCATACATGTGTGTGGGGCACGTGTGTGGCATTGGAGATACAGAGAGGTTTACAGCAGAGGGTACAGCCTCTATTTCAGACATCAGAGTCTATGAGGTCAGGAGGTCAGAATTGCAAGATATTACATTCTTCATTAAGGCACCAACTGTTTTGTTATGCAAACTGAAGGTTGAGAGATTTCAATTAATGTGATTGTGAGGTCTACTAATATTGACTGCTGTCTCCTCTATCGATCTGAAATGCTAGTAAAATTGCTCCAGCCTACCATGCCAGGCAGGTTTTTGAGAAGTGCCTGCATTCTCCTCCTCCTGCTGAACTGCAAACTCCCGCATCACATTAAAATTAATGATGATTTTGTGCCCAATGACGGCAGGTTGACTTGCAGTTTTTCTGGCTTTGTGGGTAATTTTCCCAACCATGCCTTCTTCAATTATTTCTTAGCTAAATAATTCATAGCAATCTTACAAAAGTAATAAGCATACTTATTGCTTTTTAACTGATATTACAAATGGAAAAGGAAAAAAAAAGAGAAAGCTGAAAGAAAAACACAGCATGGTCTGCTTGTATGCTGTCTTCTGGTCTCACATGACAAATAGTGGGTTGTAGCTGGGTTGCTGTGTGCTGGTCACTAACCAACCCTCCCCCAACTACAGATGTGTAGTTTTACTACACATCTGTAGATTGCATGAAGTGGAGGATTTTGGATGTCCAGTATTGACAGCCCTATGTGAGTTATTTTGTAGTTTGAAGCAGATGACTGAAATTAAGTATGGCTGGAATTTTGAAAGTGGTTAGAGGCATTAACAAAAATAAACTCATTCAAATAAATGGGAATTTGTAAGAGAGTGAGACAAAAAGCCTTTGAAAAATAAATTCTATTTTAATAAATACGCTTTTAAATACATAAATGGAAAGCAATCATGCAGAGCATTTCCAATAAGGAGTAGGCATTCTGTAGGCAGGCTCTGCAACTCTTAGGCGTAATTTTTTAGATTCTAATAGTCCTTGGATCTGACTCCAATTATTCTTTAAAAAGAAGGTTATCTCAAAATTCCTACCTTTGTTTTACAATTCTTACAAAATTTACTTAATCTAACTGTTCATCCACACATGCACATACTGCTATGTAGAATCCTACCTTTTTTTCCTGTCATTTGCACAAGACGTAGCTAGTCTTCCCACAGGAGACTGTGGTAACATTAGGGAACATGAGTAATGGTACCAGACCCATCAGAGAATAACTGAGCAGGAACATTGTCAGGGACTTTCCTTCCAACCCCTTCATCTCTGCTGCTCCCTGTCCCAGAACCATGGAATCATTTGGATTGGAAAGGACATCTAAATCCATCAAGTCCACCATTAACATAACACTGCCAAGCCCACCTTGTCCCCAAAGGTGGCTAAACTATGTCCCCAAGTGCCATATGTGTTTGCATTTGAAATGCTTCCAGGGACATGACTGAACCACAGACACCAGCAGTCTCAGGAGGAATGCTGTAAAAGCCTGCAGACACAGGATTTTCTCAGCTCACAGCAAGATATCAAAGTCAAATAGAAAGAAGGTCCATGTAGAATGTGTTCCCTAAAGATAAACTGCCTTTTTCAACTACAAACCATGTACAGAGTAGAAGATTCTTCAGAATAATCTTCAGCAGAAAGGGCTTTGGAGGAGATTTTCCATCTTAAGACACTTCAAGTGATAGAACAGATTTTACTTCTTGGCGCAGAGCTATGTCCTGTACTTATCAAGCAAAAAGTCTTGTGTTTTTCAGACACCAAGGAATCCATCAAGCTAGGAATTGCACAGTCCCTAATCATGCATGGGAGGAACTCTCCAGATATGTGTTTCCAGTAGATATTACACTATTTGGTGGAAACTACCTGGCCTTATTCTCCTACCTTTTTCAGCTGATTCCAACAATATTTCACAGTCTTAATGTGCAATTTCTCTTGGTTTCAATGAAAATTTTCTAACTATGAGGGACTCTTTATATAGGATTATCAGACCATTATCACACCATTCTCAGCATTTTCAGATTGTCAGCAGTGACACCACTATAATGGGAAGAAAAATACCTAAAGAGCAGAGAGTGAAAGAGCCAGAGAGGACAAGTAAGAAATTCTCCACAATTTATCTTCCTTTCTCTGTCAATTCTAGAACCTCCATCTTGATTCTGATATCTTGAAAATGTGGGGTTTTGTTTCTTTTCTGAATTCTGTATTAATTTTTTTGTTGTTGTTTTTGCATTAAATCCTGATGCCTTTTGTCATTTTGGCTCCACAGATTGTTTTTGGATCTAAACCATTTTTTTCTGAAATTTTCCAACAATAGATTTGATCAAAGTCCCAAAATTTAGAACCCAGAATTGGCTGAGCTTAAATCTGGAATATGTTTTTTTCAGCCGAGAGGTTGAAAACAAAAGCCTAGACAGTCAAGAATTTACAATGGGAATACAGCTAGAAGCAGTACATAGTGTGCAAGAAGGAAGATCTGAACCCATTTTTAATTTTCAACAAACCCGGCGACTCACACATTAATTAAAAAGGATATATTGATATATTCCTTTACAAGATTTTTAAGTGTCTGTATCTGATTTGGACAGAGAGGTAATCATCCTGTTTCTTGGACACAGAAAGAGTTCTTGGCAGAACTTAAGCACAAAGAGCTCAGAAAGTTTTTTCTATGAAGCTCCTTTCTCTTCCCTTTGCACTTAGGGTACATGAGAATTTTGCAGGCTCTGAAAGTTAAAGTGGCTTTGTTAAGAAGTAGAGCTGGTAAAGTCCTCTGATGTTGAAGACAACAATTATTTTTTCAAGCATTCCTTGGAAATTTGTCTTCCAGGTTGTTTAATTGTGAAGGAAACATTTAACTCATTACAATATTGTTCTAAGAAATTATATTTCTGTATGTCCTTCTTTCTCCTAATAATCTTTACAATTATTTTTCTCTAGAAGTCACTGAAACTAGAAATGCTTTTTGCTAAACACTTGTCTGAAGTTTGTCTCTCAAGGACTATATTTATCACTTTTGTAGCCTCTGTTTTGTAACTATGAATGTTCTGCAGAAGTCTCCACAACTCAAAAGGTTTTATAATATATCTGAACAGAATTTTAATTTTTACCAAATATACATATGTATGGATCCTCTCTGGAGAAGCTGTTTGCCTTTTAAGGTTGCTCTGACTGACATCCTCTAGAGTCACTTTCTCAGACAAGATCCACATGAGGTCCTCACTCCTGGAGAAAGATGGTAGTTTTTATAGTAATGGTTCCCTTTGCATCTTGCAGCAGAATTTTAAAGCCTATATGGAGGAACAAAATGTGAATTTTCCAGGCAACTTCTCTTTGCATATCTTCCAGCGGTTTTGCAAGGTGATTCAGGAAAAGATTAATTTAACTGAATGTCAAAGTAGACTTCCTGCCAAAATAAATAGGTGATCCTGCAGGATCTCTGCAGCCAGAGAGGCAGCTCAAGCACAGCAGTCTACTCTGAAGAAATCTCTCTTTCCACAGATCTGTGAATGTCTTGCCTGCAGATGGGAGCCACTCAAGAAATCCTAGAATCCTAGAATATCCCAAGTTGCAAGGGACCCACAAGGATCATAGAATTACAGAACATCCGGAGTTGGAAGGGACCCATAAGGATCATCAGACTCAAACTCCTGTTCCTGCACAGCACCATCCCCAAGAGTCACACCATGTGGTCTAGAGCATCATCCAAACATTTGTTGAGCTCTGTCAGGCTAGTGCTGTGACCGCTTCCTTGGGGAGTCTGTTCCAGTGCCCAACCACCCTCTGGATGAAGAAACTTTGTCTAATATCCAACCAAAACCTCCCTGACACAATTCAGTTCCCTCGAGTCCTTCCACTGGTCACCACACAGGAGAGATCAGTGCCTGCCCTTCCTCTTCCTCATACGATGAAGCTGTAACTCACGTCAGTGTCCTCTTCCCCAGGCTGAAAAGGCCAGGTGACCTCCACTGCGGCGGTTTCCTGCCACAGCCCCAGGTGGGTGGCAGGGCCCGGCTGGCACCGCCCGCGTGAGGCCGCGCGGCCGCCCCGTGAGCGGCACCTCAGGGAGAATCATCTGCCCCGATGGTGCTGAGAGCTGCTCGTGGGTGCAGCTTGGGTAACTCTGCACGCTGAGAGGAGGTGAAGGGATGAGAGAGGACACCTGTATGCCAGCCCAAAGAGTCCTTTATTTCCCCAGGTGGGCAAGAAAGGTGCCCTCTGGGTGGGTGCAGTGACAAATGCCAAAGAAATCAAAGATTGCAGCAACTTAAATAGGGGGTGGGTGGACAGGGGTGCAAACCTGTCTTGCCCAATGGGGATAAACCAGAGAGGGATACAACAACCTATGATAATGTAACAGGGGTAGGTACAAGGTCAGGGGACAAATAGAAAAGCTAAACTGGAGTGATTGATACAGAACTTTCTGGAAGAAACTGGGGGTGGTTACAGGATTGACAGCCAAAAGGGTATAAACAAACTCAGCCGGATGGAACCAAATAAGGAGAAAACAGGGAGAGGTGAGAAGATTGACAGATAACTGGGGAGCCAAGTGACAGGAACTTTTGGGGTAAACAACTTGGATCAATCCAACTGTGAGGGGACAAATGGGGGAGCATAAAGGCTGATTGACTTTAATAAAAGCAACTGACTAAATCAAACCACACTGCAACACTCAGCCACTCCTCCTACAGCTTCCCCTCAAGGCCCTTCACCATCTTTTTTGCCTTCATTTGTACACTCTATATTTGTCTTACACTGTGGCAACCAGAACTGCCCCTAGCAGTGAAGGTGAGGTTGCCTCAGCCCAGAGCAGAGCAGGACAATCCCTCCCTTGCCCTGCTGGCCATGATGGGCCTGATCCCCCCAGGACAGGGTTGCCCCTCCTGGCTGCCAGGGCACTGCTGGCTCATGTTCAACTTGTCATTAACCAGGACCCCATGATGAAAGAGAATAGAGGGACACTGCATGGAATGTAGTGTTGAGCATCAGTGACTGTCACTTGCTTGGCTTTAAGAAAGCATAAGTAACTTACTGAAGATTTCTCATACTCTGTTGTGCTGAGGGGTATGAAGTATCTCCAACAGCAATACAAGCAGGAGATGAGATATTGCTAGATTTTTCATTCTTATTCAGAAGCTAACAATCACAGAATAGTCTTTGTAACAGAGAATGACCCTGCTGTGTTCTTTAATTCATCTTTTGTTTCCAGAGCTATTCAGAAAACTGCAGAAAATATATTTACTTACAGACAACCTCTTTACATAGAGAAAGGTAACAGCAGCTTTCCGTCAAAATTTAATGTTTAAAGTATGGTAATAATCCCATTCTTTACTTTACCAACACAGGAAAAAAAACCCTCTATTTCCCCAAGGGAAATTTTTGCAACTTGCCAGGACAACATTATAAGCATTCTTTGTCATCCAAGAATCCCACTGTGTTTTGTAGACATTAATACATTCTATTTCAGAAGAACCCTATATCATATAGTGACTTTATATCTGTATATATGTGCTGTTCTCAGATGTGAGACACTTGGATTACTTTATAATTTTCTGCTGTTTACAAAGAATTTGTAATTCAACTGACTGAGTGGCCTCCTCTTCCAAGCCTGTTATTTAACCATAATGTGGAAACAGTTCTCCAAAGGCTATGAGCATTGTATCTTAAGTCAGAATTATTTAATATGCATCTACATCTAAGCAAGAGTTTTCTAGCAGCCTTTCAGGTATGGCATGTCAGATGCATTTCCCTTTCCAGAGATTCATTTGCAGGAGCTCTGGAGAAGGGTAGATAACATCTGACAGTCAGCGGGGGCACATCATGGATGCCAGTCTCAACATATGGATTATTCCAGTTTGCAAGGTCAGAAGATGTTCCCCATATTATGGATGACAGAATAGATTAATGGTGGGCTACAGTCCCTCAGCCCTTTTCACAAGTGTATTAGAAACACAGTGCTGCCACTGAAAGGGAAGAATAGTGCAACAAAGCTGTGCTGCTACATGCTGTCCTAAAGGTATAAGTTGTCAGCCCTGATAAAGGCATCATTCCCTTACTCAAAACTCTAAATCAGTAATACTTTCTAAAATTATAGTGATTTTTTTTACTTTTGAAGAACTTTTCCCAGGTTTCAGGTGAATTGTATCTTTTTTTGGTTTTCTTCATCAGTATGGTTAGATAAGTGAATAACTGCAAATTCCCGTACTAAAGGAAAACCAATTGCTACAGAAAAATCTTAAGTTTCTAAGCAGAGGAGAATACATTTGGTACTGCCTTTTATTTTTTTTTTTTTTCCTTTTCAAGGGAGAAAGTGCAGTGCAAGATCAACAGCCATCTTGTACATTCAGGCAAAGTAGTAAGGAGCAATTGTATTGCCACATGTTTTGCAGTAGTAAATTTTTCTGCATGATTTTCTCCAAGATTATAGCAAAGCTGTCTTTCATTCCAGTTTGGTTTGGTCTGCTTATGAGTGTGATTTCCATATTTCTTTATTTTGCTTCTCAGAAAAAAAAAAAACAAAAAAAACCCCCAAAAAAAAACCAAAAAAAAAAACCCAACAAGACACAAAGAACCCCACACACAAAAAAACCCAAAGAGAAAACTCCAAAAATAAAAATAATTTTTAAAAACACCAAAAAAAGCAAAAACAAAAGACCCAAACAAACACAACAAACAAACAAAAACCTACAAAAACACAAAACAACAAAAAAAAACCCAAATAAACAAAAAACCACCCCAAAACCTAGGGATGATGCTGTTGAGCTTAAAAAGGTAAACAGACTGCCATAAGCACCTCAATATCTATCACAATTTAACTACTGTCCTGGTATATATTGAAAGAGCTTTCCTGGGAAGGGGTCTCCTTAAACACTTCTCAGAAGCATCACAGGCCTGGCAGCCAGAGGCACAGAAGGTTGAGAATGTCTTCACATTGGGAGCTGGCAGGCAAAATACACTTCAATGGTTCTGACAAACTGGTGGTTTGTCAAAAAATGTGGCAGATAATGTGGCAGATAATAGGCAAATGCCAGTCCAGACCAGCACTGCAGTGGTTCTTCACTTTATCTGCATATTAACAAAAATCTTCAAACTCTTCTGCTCTGAGATCGCTGCACTGTTGCAGTACCCAGGCGGTGAGACCCTCTACCACACTGGCCTTTTCCATGCCACATACGGCCTGTCTGTGCTGCCCTTACCCAAGTCAGTTTTACCTGCGTGGTCCCTTGATCCATGAATGGTATAGTGGACAAACTGAGAGAGGATTATTCCTCTCCAATCAGAGCTCTGAAGGATACACAGGATCTGCAGGTAGAGGAACAATATGATGAGGCATACCCAGGGGTCAGCTGCAGGATGAAAAAGGGCATCACCTTCTTAGACCTCACTGTACCACCATGTTTCTAACATGTCCTGGAGTCCTTCAGAGACAATGTCCAGACCTAAGGGTTGTGTTTATACAGGTAAGCAAAACAAGGCTGGGAGAGAGATTTGAGGAGTGGAGAGTAATTTTCTAGAATTCTTTAATTTTTAGCATATTCCTTTGTATGATTTTAATCCATACCAACAGTTACTGTCTGTGATATTGCCTGGGCATGGGTCAGGCTTTAAGAAAAAGAAATATTGTTTTTCCAGAAGGATGAGAATGAGAAGAGCCTTACTGGTAAGAGTTGCAGAGTTTTCTGTGGCGTATCCTAAAAGCACAGTTGCCTGCTATGAAAGTTGTGCATTTAGCATCAATAAATCTGCACACCTTGCATTCAGGGGTTCTGAAAGAGTTGACCTGGTCCTCTCCAGACCACTATAACTATCTTAAAATAGCATTTGAAACTGTGATACAGATACCTGGACAAAGCCAGTGTTGTGTGAATATTTCAAAAAGCAGAAATAAGCAGATCCAAGTGATTACACGTCTGTCAACCCAGCACTGAACTTCGACAAAATAATGGAAAATGTGCTATGAGGATTAATTCATAAAGAACTAATGCAAGGAAAGGCAACCAACTCCAGTAAGATGGGAAGCAGTTGTGATCAAACTCACTTGATTACTTTTTCAGATTAAACAGGAAGTGTGGTTTGTAGAGGCAAAAAGGCTGATAGAATAGAATTATGCCCAGGATTGGTGCTGCATGACATTTTATTTGCCAATAAATTCAAGATTATATAAAACTGAGTTGGCATGTCATATAGATTGGAAATAAGCTATTGATCAGTCTTAAATTGTAAACTTATATGAAGAATTATCATTAAGCAATTATGATAGTTCTGGGACATTTACACTGCTTAAAAATTTATCAACAGTCTGTGCAACAACTTTAAAATCATTACTAATAAACTTTGCAAATGTCATCAAAATAAGGATAGCAAAGAAGAGCAAAAGGAAGAAAGGAATAGCTTAGCTAGTTAGGTGAAATCTATTTATATAAAAATAACTCGGAAAGAGTTTGGGAGTCACCAAGGACAACCAGCTGAACATACTCTCTTAAAGTAACATGCTGACCAAAAATATTAATACTGTCCCTTGGATAATTGGGAAATATCCATTAGAATTACTCAGCCCTGGAGCCACAGCTGTAGAAAACCCAGTCAGTAATTTGTGAAAAGGGAAAGATTTGACGAAATGTCGTTAGAATAATACAAAAGATTGAAAAATCCACCTGCTTCTTTCATACCATATAAATATGGTCCTGTAGTGGATATTGCTTCCCTGTATAAAAATTTCTTCTGTTTTATAGTGATACTATCTTAATGCACTATATTAATGCAATCATAGAATCATAGAAGGGTTTCATTGGAAAGGATTTTAAAGATCATCTAGTTCCAACTCCTCTACCACAGGCAGGGACACATTTCCAGCAGACCAGATTCCTCAAAGTCCCATCTACCTGACCTTTAACACTTACAAGAAATGGAGCATTCACAGCTTCTCTGAGCAACCTGTTCCTGTGCCTCACCAGTAAGGATTTCTTCCTAATGTTTAATTTAAACCTGCTCTGTTTCATTTTGATGCCATTGCCCTTTGTCCTGTCACTCCATGTTCTTGTAAAATGTCTCTCCATCCTTCTTGGAATCTCCCTTCAGGTACTGGAGGGTCACAATCAGATAATTCAGAAATCTTCTCTTCTCCAGGCTGAACAGACTCAGGTCTCTCACCCTGTCTTCTTAAGAGAGGTGTTACAGACATTGGATCATCTTCATAGCTCTCTGCTGGACTCAGTCCTACAGGTCAATGTCCTTCTCACTTGGGGACGCCAGAGATGGATGCAGAACTCCAGGTTGTATGTCATGACAGCAAGTCATGACATCCCAAAGAAAAACAGTTCAATATGTTCAATTTTATCAAATAAATGTAGTTTACATACAAGAAACGTGAGAAGTGAAGTGTTTAGTCCAGAAACATCATTGTGAGGAAAAAAACTTCAACAATGTTGAGAATGGAAAGAAAGGCCAAGGAACCTAGTAACTGGAAGTCATAAATAGACAAAATGAGGATAGTTCTTGTTGCCTGCATTGTGGTTAATGGAAGAGGTGACTGCAGTAGTCCACCAGATCTTGAACCCTTCCAATCTGTACAGAAATGTTTTCAGTGTAACATGGGTGCCAGGAGGCCAAATTCTCACATAATTGCTGCTAATCTTAACAAAATGCAACATATGGTTTCTCCTTAAACAAGAATCTACTCTCAGATTATACTTCAGATTCTGTTGTATTGTCATAGTATGTCATAATACAATATCACTGTCTACTATGGCTCATCTCTCCAAATATACTCTTATCCTCTATTTATACTATTCAAGCAAAATGATCAACAGAGAGATTTAGTTTATTTAAGCCAATCTTTATTCACACTCTCTAGACATAGCCTGATATATTGGTGACAACAACAATCTTTTAATGGCTTTTAAACAAATGTTTGAATATGAGTTGGTAGAGTTTTGGAGGTTTTGTTTGTTTGTTTGTTTTTGTTTGTTTGGTTGGTTTTTTTGTAATACGAAGTATTCTCTTGTTGGGGGGAAGAGTTCTTACTATTAACTCTTCATACTTGAATAAGAACCTGCCTACATAATTCAACATTTGTTGGAAATGTAACTAAAAGCAATATATTTGCTGTCCTCACTGATTGTCTTTCAGTGCAATTTCTAGAATACCTAGGGCGTTTGTACCTAAACAGCTGTGTTGAGCAAACTGATACTTTGTCTAGTAGTCAGTTCAGGTTATTATCATATAATCATTACTTGTTTGTACTATGTCACCTAGAGGTTTCACTAGAAATGAGAATCATTGTTGGAGGAACTGCCTTTGCCCAGACAGCTTATGGCTTAACAGTTGAGACAGATGAATGCACTTCGTCTACAGTAATGAGGATTTTGCAGAGCAATTTACTTTCTGTTATGCTTGATTAAACCTATTATGCCTTTACTGACACTTGTGCAACCCCATTACCCTTTGTAGGTTTACACAGGTATAACAGGTTGGACCTCTAACAGGAATTAATTCTGTGATTTCTGCATAAGAACATGTAGGACTCAACTCACTCTGTCTTAGCTGTATTAGCTCAGCAGGATGGACAGCAGTGAAAATTACCTGCAGTGAAATGTATTTTTGGTTCTAAATTACAGGGATCGGACTAGATATGAAGAGAGATCTCTGCTGAACTGAAAGATATTTTTGTTATACTTATAAAATTAAAGATTTTAAATAGCAGGAGAATTCTTCAAAAACACTGAAGTAGCTACATGGAGTAACCTAAAGAGTAAATAAAATTGCTGCTATTAGGTTAAGGCAGCAATCAAATCAGTTGGCAAATCTAGGTAGAACTGATATTACAGGTGTGGTTTATACTAAGGGATCTATTAAATCTGTAAACAGATATTTCAAGATCAATTTTGTTACTGAATCTGAGAAAGCTATTTTCTTCCTTGCCAAGACACTTTCCATAGTTAGGGGGTGTATATTTAATTCACTGCCTATTTCTGCTCATACAAATATCAAATGCAAAACCTTTAACTACCTTCTATGGGACAAATAACAAGTGGGCAATGTTTAATTATGGAGGATTATGTATGTCAGAACAAATAGGGATTTTTAAAAATCTGTATCTTGCACTCGTAAATCCTTATGTGCAAGAACTTAATAAACAAGTATCAGTGCATCATCACCTTAAGGCAAATGTTTAACCAGTATAAAAAAATTACTTGACCTACATTAGCTTTACTAAGAAAATCACTTTTGAGCTGTTATTGTACATAACCATGTGTCCTACTTTGGAATAGGCTTGTAGACAATATACTAGCAGTGACAAGCTTAGCAGTGTGTGTCCATTTAAGGTTTATTCAATATGAACAACACAAAAATTCCCAAATTCCTACTGAATTTGACTGCAAAAGTCACTGTTATTTACCCACATCTCCTGTTTCTGCGAAATTAAAGGCACGTGTGATGAAAAGAGCTTTTCAATAGGGAATTAAGCTACATGAATATGTACTTAGCTGTTGATCACAACATGACTAAAATTTGTTCTATTTTATCATCTGTTTGATACAATTGGTATCATATGGAAGCTATGTCTGCCTTATCAAGCAAAACAGATGAAGAGGAGCAGACTCTAAGCAGAAATGTATGGGCTTTGGAACCTAACATCCACATTTTGAGAGCTTTTTATTTACTATTAGACTAACCCTACTCTGATCCCGTAGCCTGCATGCCTTTTTGTGGCTGGAGTGCAGTGGGTGTGCCTCTGGAGTAAATTTTCCAGCATCATTTCATGCAAAATTAATTGAGCTTGACACTCAGAAACATCTGCACACTGTGAACCAGAGCAGGCACTGATGGGAGATGTATTTCAAAAGTACTTTCCTGGTCTGAACTAAAATCCTGATGCGCCAGATACACCAGAAGGCTCTGCTGCCATTGAGCCAGACCTGGACAGACTGGGAAATTGGGCAAAGAGCCTAATGCAGTTGAACAAAGGTGAGTGCAGGATCCTGTATCTGAGGAGGAATAACTCCATGGACCATTACAGGCTGGGGGCTGATTTGCTGGGAAACAGCTCCATGGAGAGGGACCTCAGGGACCAGGTCCACAAGCTGTCCATGAGCCAGCAGTGCATCCTTTTGGTCAAGAAGGCCAAAGGTATCCTGGAGGTGCATTGGAAAGAGCTTTGCCAGCAGGTCACAGGAGGTGATCCTGTCCTTCTACTCAGCCCTGGTGAGGAACATCTGGAGTTCTGTGTCTAATTCTGGGTTCCGCAGCACAGGAGAGACATGGAGATCCTGCAACAGAACAAGCATAAGGCTAAGAAAATTATGAGGGGACTGGAGCTTCTCTCTTATGAGGGAAGGCTGAGGGAGCTGGGCCTGTCCAGCCTCACCAAGAGATGACTGAAAAGGGGATGCGTAGAATGTTTTAAGAGCAGGCGTCAAGAGGACAGGCCAGACTTTTTTTTCAGTGGTGCCCAGCAAGAGGTCAAGGAGAAACGGGCACAAACTGGAACACAGGAAGTTCAATAGGAACATGAGGGCAAACTTCTTTACATTTTTGGTGACCAAGCACTGGAACAGATTGACCGGAGAGGTTGTGCTGTTTCCTTTGCAGTAGATGTTTAAAACCTGCTGGACATGAATCCTGTGCAACCTGCTCCAGCTGTGCGGCGGTTTCCTGCCACAGCCCCGGGTGGGTGGCAGGGCCCGGCTGGCACCGCCCGCGTGAGGCCGCGCGGCCGCCCCGTGACCGGCACCTCAGGGAGAATCGCCTGCCCCAATGGTGCTGAGAGCTGCTCGTGGGTGCAGCTTGGGTAACTCTGCACGCTGAGAGGAGGTGAAGGGATGAGAGACGACACCTGTATGCCAGCCCAAAGAGTCCTTTATTTCCCCAGGTGGGCAAGAAAGGTGCCCTCTGGGTGGGTGCAGTGACAAATGCCAAAGAAATCAAAGATTGCAGCAACTTAAATAGGGGGTGGGTGGACAGGGGTGCAAACCTGTCTTGCCTAATGGGGATAAACCAGAGAGGGATGCAACAATCTATGATAATGTAGCAGAGGTAGGTACAAGGTCAGGGGACAAATAGAAAAGCTAAACTGGAGTGATTGATACAGAATTTTCTGGAAGAAACTGGGGGTGGTTACAGGATTGACAGCCAAAAGGATATAAACAAACTCAGCCTGATGGAACCAAATAAGGAGAAAACAGGGAGAGGTGAGAAGATTGACAGATAACTGGGGAGCCAAGTGGCAGGAACTTTTGGGGTAAACAACTTGGATCAAACCAACTGTGAGGGGACAAATGGGGGAGCATAAAGGCTGACTAACATTAATAAAACCAACTGACTAAATCAAACCACACTGCAACATAAGTGAACCTGCTTTAGCAGGAGGAGTGGACTAGATGATCTCCAGAGACTCAGCCTTGCTGTGATTCTGTGAAACACTAATGCACTCAGGACATGTTGATGAAAGTTCCTGGTCTCAGTCAAAATGAGGAAGTGAAGGAACACACAGAAAGTGAAAAATAAGAAAACACTCAGACATCAAAGAATAGTAAAATGTGTTTTTCAAGTTCATCTCAAGTTTAGAAAATGAGGAATTTGTTCTTGTTGATCAAAACTCATATGTCAGTTGTTGCTGGAGAAACATAGCTGAAAGAAAAAAAATCTTTGCTTCATTCACATATGTCAGCTCAAACTGACCAAAGATTATCATAAACATTTGAAATTTGTAAATGAAATTTGTAGCATGCTTTAAGAAAGGAGGCTGAAGAAAATTAAGGATTATAAGCATTTAATTTTAAAACTGTACATAGCAACATTGTTAAAAATGTGTTCCAGAAAAATGAAATTTTGTTTTGAAGTGCATCTATACCACTTTTTAAGCATCTACTAAAAATGTTTTATGTCGAGTACAAGAAATTATGTCTAAGTTCTATAAGAATTTTTAAGCATTTATTATTGCAAATGCTAGCCTTTTCGTTCAGCTAAAAAACCCTAATCACAAGTTGTCAGATCTTTTTCCTGTGATTTTTCATTGTGCTAACTCATCCTACTTGGTCAAACCAAAAGTTATAAACACATGAAGAACTCAAAAATTAAAACACAGTTTGGTTATGGCAGAGCAGTGGTTGCAGCAGTATTTTGATTTTGTGCAACAGCTTTGCCATGGGGGAAGAATCCAAATAGGGGGAGTGGAATTGAAGTAAGAAATAAAGCTAATCAAAATCATAATCAACTGAGTTTTAGATTTTATTTTTTAAATATTTCTGGCTTAATCCCTGATATTACTGTGCAGCTTGTTGTATATTAGATAAATCGCAAAATATTTTCAAGGATACCTGAATAAAACAGTGCTGCTTTTTTTTTTTTTTTTAATAGACATACCCTTATCAGTTTTGCCTTTTTTTTTTTTTCCCCAATATATTTTGTTTAGGAGAACTTACTATGAGACAAATCACATTGTCTGTTATCTGGTTTCTCTTCTCCTATATGAGTAATTAATTCTGACTGGGGAAGCTTAAAGCAACAAGTAAAATATGATAAACAATATCTGTCACTACACCACATAGGGAGGTTGGCTAAAAGGCTCCTGTCACTCTTAATAATATTTTTTGATTTTGAGCCTCCCTGTTTATTGCATTAGCAGCAGATGTAAAATACTACAAAAAGTAAACAACTTTCTGTAGATGCTACCTGTGAAAATCTGGCCTCTAAATGCAGATATTTGAACTTCCTCTAGGTAGGCACATAAATGCTCTGAAGGAAAAACCGCAGGGGTATATACAAATAAATTTAGGTAACTAGCTCAAACTCTTTGTTTTGTATTATATTTCATGTCAAGATGCCTCATCCTATACCACCAATAAAAGAAAATATCACTTGGCATCTCCTAAGTTTATATAATTTGTCCAGAAGTAGCTATTTTATGCTTTTTCATTCTTATAGAGACATTAAGCCACATATATTTCAAAAGTTTTCAGTTACAGAATTAAAAACTGTAAACAAGTACAGATGATACTATTATGCACTAGCTAACCTGGTTTTGGAGGGAAAAATAATATGCTTAATTTTAGGCAACTGAACAGGTCCACTGTGGTAAATTACTTCTTTAAATGAAGCACATTTTAATGTGCTCTGGTGGAGTGGGACCACTCTGACTCCCACAGACATGTAAAATAACTATAATACACATTCTGCACTGACACAAAATCTCTAGAAAATTTCTACCCAGTCTTTAGACATTTTTTATTCACCTGTCTATACAATATTGCAAATAATGAGAAATTGACATATGTGAAAAGCTTCACACAACTAACAGTTTTCTCCAATTATCAAAGAAAAGAATAACAGCAAGAGAAAAATAAATAAAGTTTTAATTAATTAAAATTTATAGAAAAACCTTTTTGTATTGTGTTAGATAACTAAATAAATTATTTAAATTAATTTTAGTGCTTTTAATCTGTGGTAGAACTTTTCATTCATATAAATTTCATAGTGAAAAAAGTCTTGATTCATAAAAGGTTAAAAATAATTAAGATAAACAAATTACTGGATTTAATCAATAAGTTTAGGACTACCATATCTTTTTTTTTTTTTTTGCAAATAAACTATGCATCTAATAAAATATGTTACTTAATTTGTCTTGAAATAGATCATAATAAACAAAAGATAATTTTAATATGCTGCTACTTCTTACCTGTAGAAACTTTCTTTAGCAATTCATATTAATTTATGATTAAGTATTTGGGGAAATGACATATTCATTTTAATTAACGGTCATAGGACTGTTCTTGGTTATTTTAATTTGGAACATTAATGCTGGACCACTTTCACACTGTGCTTTCAGCAGTCTCTTTCTCTCTGTCTCACTCACGTATTCATATGTATATAAAGTAAAAAGATATACCAGAATTAATTTCTTTCTACAATTTAACTGAATTAAAACCACTGATGGGATTTTGAAAGCACATGTAAGCAGCAACCCAAGAATGTGTGGGGATGATATCACTAAAGTTTCCCTTATAATATATCTATACATTTATGTGTGTGTTTGGATTTGTATGCATATCAATACAGTGAAATAGAATTGACACAAGCATTTGACTTTATACTTAGCTGCATAAAGAAATCCTTGAGTCACAGGAACTCTACTACTATGGAAATCCTCAGTTATTTCAGTATTATAGACATTAATAAAATTTTCCATTTTCCATTAATAAAATAAGTTTCCACAAAACCATAGATTTGGATGAGACTTTAAAGATAATCTAGTTCCAAGCACCCTACCATGGGGAGGGACACCTTCCATCAGACCAAGCACCTCTAAGCCCCATCCAACGTGACCTTCACTTACAAATTTTTTCACCATGTTAGCAGAGTTTGCTCCAGCTAACAGCCAGACTTCTCTGTGGATGTTAAATTAACACTGAAATGTAAATGACTGAAGTTCACTGGAAAAACTCATGTCATGAACCTAAAGACTTGGTCTAGTGGTGCAAATCTACAATAAAGTGCCTGGGTCTGGTAGTGCAAAACTACAGTAAAGTGTAGGGAAAAGAAATATGTATGTCCTTGCCTTGGGGCCAGGATGGCTTCTTACCCAGTGTTTTGTGCTGTTTATCAATCTCATTTCTCTCACATCCTCTTTGTGATACACAGTTTCTGTGTGCATTGAAAAAAGAGGTCATATAGATTTTCCTTACCTAATATTTCACGCTCCTTCATACATGTGGATCTCTACATCTCAGTTACACAGAGATGTAGAGATCCACACTGCAATTTGAAAATATAATAACATTGTGTATTTGATTAGAAATATATATAAGTCAATATGATGCAAAATTTAATTCTTCATTGGGCCGTGGCTGGCCTTAGATGATAGAGAGTAAATATTTTTAAATAGACGTGTCTTCACACAGTCAGCACCTTTACAACAGTAAAGGAACTCAGACTGAAGATACCCTTCAAAAGGTCCAAGAAAACTATTTTCCTTGTGATACCTACAGGACAATGTAGGTCTTAACACCTATAGTCATGGGAAAGGTTAATATCAATGTGAGCAGCTGGATACAGTTGGTAGAAATGCCATGCAGAGTACATTTTAGATGTAGAATGCAGTTGGTAAGAGGCTCTTACTCTAATGGGGAATCCTGGGGAGCAATGTGGAGGAATGGGTATTTTTGAAGCACTGAATGAAATTTCAGTAACAGTGATTGTAATGATGGACATAATATACTGACAAAAAATAGCATCAAGGTAGAAGCGTTTCTCAAGAAGGGTATATTCATAAGGTGTAGAGAAACAAGAGAAAAGGAATTGAAACAATACTAGGTTTTAGATAAACACACCTGCGTTAATAGGCTAAAACATATTTTGGGAATTCTGGAAAGTTGATAAGAATTTATTATTGATCCCAGAATCTAATCTGGACATGAGAAAATATTATTGCACTTTGTTTGGAAAGATACATTTTACAGATGTGCATAACAATTATCCTTTTGTAAGGAAAAAAGTTCTACTGACTCAAATAGCATTAATGCACCTTTCTGAATAAGAATTGTTGTTAACTAGCAAAGCCTTCAATGTGCAGGACTTAATTTGTTTTAAAAACAACTACAGCAACAATAATAAAAAGTTGAAGAAAACAATGCTGTTAAAACTGCTTAAAGTTCTTAATTTCAAAAAGACAGTACTTCACCTAAAGGACAGCCATGAGTACTTCTGAGCTTCTGAATGTGGAAATAGGCCTTGGCCATCTCCCAAGGGAATGAGGGCAAAGCCTTGGCATATGTCTGCTCCCTTCCCTTGCTGAACTTTGATTTTGATGAGAAGGAAATCTGGGCCCATGAGTCAGGAGGGAGAGGCACCTCACTCTGACACTGTGCCCTATCTGGGGATCAAGCAACTGGGACTGCCGGCACCGTGCCGGGTGCACAAGCTGCTGAGTTTGGACACAGCCCAAGGTAACTATTTAGGGAGACCAACTGAACTAAGGAACTTGGGGATTAGATTTTGGAGGCAGCCTGGAATGTCTCCATGTCAAACGTGCTAAAGCTATCTGGAATCTGTATGCCAGGCAGGGAGAAAAAAAATGCTGCATGAGAACTTTCCAGACCTAACTGGAAGAATAACCATCTTGAAAATGACATTAAGCATAAGTAGGGAGTCTACAAGGAATGGAAAAAAGGACTGATCACCAAAAAAAAACTATGACTTCGAAGTCAAGAAATGCAGGTTTAAAGTGAGACTTGGCAAAAGTGGGACTCCAACTGAATATGAGCTCATAAAGGAAATCAGGCTAAATAGTTAAAGTTTTCTTTAGGTATGTGCTTAGATGGAGAAAAAGGCAGGAAGTTGAAAGACTGCAATGAGGGTGAGGAACACATGAAAGCTCCATATCTGATTTGAGTCAGCTTATATTTGGCTAAAAAATCTAGATATTATTTCAGTCTCCAATAAAATTCATGGTTTTGAATGTGGGACTACACACTGGAAAGCAAATAGGAAATATTCACCTGCAAGCAAAGTGACTATCATACCCAAATAGTTTATTAAATTAAAATTGAGGTTCCTCAGATAACCTGTGGTCTCACCAATTTGGAAGACTAGGTGAGTGAAATTTCCAAATTCCCAAAGCAATTGGCTGGTGGGAATTTGGTGTAATCAACCAGGTGGCAGTCCTCATAACAGGAATACATAAATGCAGTGTTTGCATTAAGACTAGTTATCCTAGCAACTACAGGATCCTGTGTCCTGAACTTAGCAGTGTAAATTTTGGTGACATTAGACCTGAGGGTTTAAAAGATCTCATAATATTATTTTTTCACAGGTAAATTATGCTCTACTACATACTAATGCCTGTGTTGTATTTTTTTAACCAGGTAACGTGAACACTACCTCTGCAAAAACAGAGTGCTTAAGAAATTGGGATCAGCAGAAGGGCAATATGGCACAGAAGGGACTGACAATAAAGTTACCAGCACCAGGCTGCAGACAAAGTGTGGGGCAAGGGAAAAACTCCTGCAGAACCACCTGAAGTGTAAGCTTATATTTATCCTTCTTTCCCAAATAACTAAAAGACAAACAATGTGAGCATACTGCTGAGGAAAGTAAATTAAAGAGACACTTGAGGTATTCACAAAGACTGACTTAACTGCAGTGGAAATAATTTCTCTGGGCTATTTCTATGGCAAATGACAGATTAACTCCGCCAAGCACAATTCATACAAGGTGATGAAACTCTTGCTCCAACTGGATTCCTAGATAAGCTGTTCTCCTTCCCTCTGGCTCACAGGCCGCCTGGAAAGCCTAATTTTGCTATACTGTAGCTAGACTAAAGCTGGTCTCTGCACACACACGCCTCTTCTGTTGCTGCACTTCCTTTCTGTGCCCTCCGCTTGCATTGTCGATACATTATTAGATTATTATGCAGGAAAAAGCAAAATGACCTTGCAGACTAGAAATAGGATGAAATTCAGTAGCACAAAATTCAATAGCTACATTGTTTTTATAAACTGGGAGACCACTTTTATTTAGCCAATGGGAGGAGGATCTGGGAAACCAGCAGAGAGGCAGCTTAGCAGATGTAATCTTGAGATATATAGGTAGAATTATTTACACAGCAGCAGACATTTATGAGGTGTTCTCCAAAAGACTGCATACAATTCTGGACATTCACATTACAAAAGAAAAATTTGGATAGAAGTAGGCTAAAACCAGGTTATGGAAAAATCAGGAAGACAGAGAAATGGCATTTTCAAAAGAGGCTGAAATTTTGGTTTATTTGCCCTAGCAAAACAAAGTTCGAGGCAAGAAGTGAATGCCATATACAAACATATTAGGGAAGTAAACAGCAGGAAAAGAAGACACTATTGAAACTAAAAGGTATTACTGGCAAAGGAACTAATGTCCATGGACTAGCTATTAGGATGAAAATTAAACCATGTTTGACCATAGGAGCATGAGATTAACAAGCCAGGTTCTGAGAGGGGTGTAAGAAAGAAAATGTATAGCCATTTCTGAGAAGGCAATGAGACACTTCACAAAATGTTGCATGTGGTAACTCCCATGATAAAGGGAAGACTCCAGAGTGCAGGTGTGTCACACCCAGCCCAAATCTGCTCTCCATTCCTAAACCTACTCTCTGTTTAAAGTGATAAGGTACTTAGTCCTGCTGAGATGGGAAATTTGGTGTGCCTAGAAATGAAACCTGATTGTTTGATGCTCATTCCCTAATACAAAAGAGATTTGAGAGAAGTAGCATGAGAAATCCCAAGTGTCCCTGAGAAGCTTGCTGGGTCTGCCATGCCCTTCAGCAATGGAGAACACAGTGAGTGCTTCAAGCATCCTTGACAAATCCGCCCCAGCTTCCAACTATGCTATGGTTTCAGCATATCTGTACTGCTCACCAAGTGGCACTGTTCACTATGACTTATTGTATCAATAAGTTCTGTAGTCCATGAAAGGATCAGTCTGCGTAAGTTTTATTGTATCAAGAAGTTCCCAGAATTGACTGCTCCCCTAACAACATGACATGTACTGACAGTGCAGAGAACTAAGGAAGCTATGGACCCTGAATAACTAGAATTGGAGAATTTTTCATACTTCAGCCATGGAAGAAAACATATAAAGAATCTTTCAAAATAATTATGCCTTATGATTTTGGCGTGGTTTTAATTAATTAGAATTAAGACATAAAATCCCCATGGCCTTTGAAATTTTTAAGAATATGTCAGAAATTATCTTTTATTGTTTCAGGTGAATAATACTACAATTGTTTCCTTTTCTTATGACTGTAGACTGTGAGGCAAGTTGGTTTCTTGCCAATAGTAAGTATTCTTATATTGTTTCAGCCTCAGAGTGGTAGAACAAATCAAGCTTCAAATTTTAATGTTATTCAGTTTGCTGATTTAATTTAAATTTTGTGTATTGCATGTTTGGCTCTTTTTTCCTTGGCTACCTTTTTGGCAGCTCTTAGAAATAATTCAAGTCTTCTTTTTTTTACCTTAAACTGCATTGGCATAAATACTACGTGCAACATATGCCTCTGCAATGCATATGAGCGCCATGGAGAACAAGATTTGAAAATCTGAAATATTTCCAAAGGGAAAAAACCCTATATAAATGTATTAATTATATCTCCACCAAGGCTGTTTTCTTATGTAACAATTATCCCATAGCCTGGCTTGATTTCTTATAGTTCATTGACCCATTTGGTAAATTCACAGACAAACTTTGGCAGAGGTGTAACTTGATAATTAAAAAGTATGTTATCTCTTGCCAGCTTGTTATAGCCAAGTGTAAGCTGAATGCTAGCTTTCCCTAATCCCATCAACCCAGTCTGTAGGAAGGGTCAGGGGTCAGTAACTGCTTCTAAAAACACTGTTCAATTGAATCCAAACAAGCTCTTACCTACTAAGCAGCTGCTCACAAACAATTCGGAATCTGTCCTCATTACCAATTGTTAGGGGCTCCTGTTGCAAGAAAAGCCCTGTTTTGAATAGGCCTCTAATGCACCAGCAAGTCTTCATCTGATAGGCTAAGACCTAAAGTCAGCAAATTTTTTTACTTCTTTTTCTTCCTTCTAGCACAAAGAGAAAAAATTAGAAACCAGCTATTACCAGCTGGCATATCGACTGTCTCCGGCAGGAAGAAAAATGTTAATTTTCAAAACACAGTTTTGTACATAAAGGAGGACTTCTAGGAACTAGGGGAAAAAAGAAAAGTAAATATAATAATATATGGAACATTGTGAAAAGCACAAACTATTTTTCACTTACTGATAGAACAAAAAAGATTGTGCTAGGAAGAAAGAGTTTTAGAATACCTCTTCAGGAAACTTCATTCAAATATTTTAGTCACTCTAGAAAATAAGAGCAACATCATTATGATCAATGGTCAGACCTAGTTTTGCTGATTATCTAAAGGTTGCTGGCCCTAGGGCCAGGATTTGCAGACTTTTTTATTTTGTTCTATTTTTCTTTTATTTTGTTCTGTGTCACATGTCTAGTAAGCTAGTCATGTTTTTGGAAGGAATAGGTGAAAATGTTTGATATCTGAAAACTTGTAGAAGAGGAAAACTTTGCTTACAGGAGAGCTTATTGCCATCTACAAAATCAGAGTTGTTTCCTGATTTAAACATTCACAGATTTATTCCTGTGTGTTTGTTTAAGTTTGTACCTTCCTTTATTAAAAATGAAAAACTCTTGCATCAGTGACCAGCTATTGCAACAGGTGGTATGTAGGGTACCTCCACTGGTGTAAACTGGGAGCCTTGCAGTCGTCTCACTGGTTTCAGGGTGGGAAGAATTAAACCTTCTTTGACTGCTCTTATTTTTTATGTTTTAAACACAGCTGGGTTTTTTGAAATCCTTTTTAGACAGCTTTGAAAAAGACCACCATAAGCTGATGGACGAGGTGAAAACACCTGCATTGTGGTGGCTCAGAGAATTGAGGACGTGGTCCCACATCTTCACAAAGAGATTTTCAGTCTCTTTTTCTTTTTATTCCTGAGGCCAGTAGCTTTTACAAGCGTGATTTGTAGAGCATCTTGTCTCTCTCTCCCTAAGGTCAAGCTGCTGTCTTGGTCAGGAAAGTGAAGTTCACAACAAGATAAAAATTTAGGAAGATTTCCTAACTCAGGTGCAGAGTTTTATTACAGCAACACATGCAAAGAGCTTAGATGCCTTACACCTCTTTATGTCCCTGTGAAGTTGCATGATAGCTCTCCTAATTTTACATTGCAGTTCTGGAAGCTGAGAAAATATGTTTCTTTTTCTGTGCTGCCTTTTTTTTTTTTGCTTTCTGATGTGAAGATCACAGTTTATTGTGGGAGCAATTGGCTTTCATTACTCTTACAGTTTCAGATGGAGAAACAAATATTTTAGGTAACTTTACCAAGACAGTGATAAGAAAAGATAGTTACTGTGTGGAGCAGGAGAACAACTCTTGTGAATATTCTTGCAGCAATTGCTGCATATATTTAAACTGCTCATCAGACAGAGTACAAATATTAGCTTTCAAATTCATGCAACTTATTAAGTCATAAGTGAAGTTGCTGTAGAAATAGTAATTATTAGAAATATTCCACTGAACAATATTTTTAGTTTTTACTTGAAGCCTTTAGGATATACAAATTCCATTTAAGTAGTATCAAAGTCTCTGACTTCCAGAGGCAGTAGTACATAAGCAGATATAGTATATTAGGCAAATATTCCTAACAGTTTGAATAGGAAAATAAAAGAAAAAGGAAGATGAAGATGAGGCTTACTGGTTTCCAGCAGTTATGACATGCATGTATGCACTACTGGGTTGGTTGTCTCTGCTAATTCAAATTCCTCCACCATCCACAAAACTCCTTTCTCGGAGTTCATTCTATGGGACTCATTAATGAATATTTTTCTAAGGGCTTTGGATGTTGTCTTTTCTCTTTCTTATGCACTCCCTCAAGAGCAGAGATGAGAGTGATGCCAAGGTCTGAGCTTCCCTCTATGCTGTTTCATCACTGTCCAGCCTCCCTTGCTGACTCTCCTCTGACTCATGGCAATACACTCATTATGGCCTTTGGCTGGCAGGCAGGAATTCTGCTATTCCTTCAGAAATTAATTTGCCCAGTGGGGTCTGCTTCCAGAATAAGAATATCAGAATACAGTCCAAATGATCACACTTCTAACTCTGAAAACATCAGTTCTAGCAGTCAGTTGTTGAGAAGTAAGTCTACAGTCTCAGCATATTTCTCAGGGGTGGGTATTTATGTACCCAAAATGCCATCAAGAACTGGCAGGCTTTGGAGGGTGAGGATGAAAGGGCTGGGATTGTCCTTTCCCCCTGTCAGGAAAGACATTGTGGTGCTGCTGTTTGCTTCTGCTCCCCACTTGACTACCTGCTCTTATGCAGAGGGATGGGAAATGGGTTCAGCTATAGGGGCTTCAGCCCCAGAGTATGTCAGAAATTCCCAAAGTGACGTTGAAATCACTCCTGCTTGCATTCTTCCCAAAAGACATAAATTTTCACTTGAAAAAAATTGCAGAAAATGTAATTTTTGTTGTTTAGTATGAAAGTGATTGAGATTCAAGAATATGTGGGAATTAAATTAATGGCATGAATTCAGGAATTCATTTATTTTCTAAAAATAAATTATTCTGGGGATTTATTTCCTTTTTTTCACTTGGGTTTTTTTTGTTGTTGTTTTTTGGTTTTGTTTTTGTTTTTTTGCCATGGGTAACTAAATGTGACTGCATTCCCTATTCTTAATTGTCTCCCTGGAAATATATAGTCAAACCATGCCTTCAGTCACTGTAGTATAAATCCAGAGTAGCTCAAATGATCTCAGAGGAAGAAATCAGATTTTTATTTCTACAGCTATGAAGAAAATTTTATTTAGGGCTCTTGTTACTGTTCTACTATTTGTAGGAAAGTTCTGATCAAAATGCAAGTTGAAGTTTTCAAAGGGACTTTTTTTCATAAATCAATATCTCAGCAAGCCTAGTCGGTTAAAAAAACAAACAAACAACAAAAAAGCCACAAAAAAAAAAAAAAGTCTCATTTTATTTTCCTGACTCTGTTAATCTTTTTTCTTTTTGTTTGATTTTGAGTTCTAAATAACATCAATTTGCTAACAGCATGGGCTTGATTTAAAACTAACAATGACAGTGTAAGTCCCCCTGAAAAAGGGTTAAACGTAGACTACACACTAAAGTGTCTGCTTAAAAAAATAAGTCTTTAAATCATTTTACATTTAAGGGAATTTCTTTTCACCCTTCCCCCTTTCAAATAAAAAAGAGAAAAAGTGAGACCATCTTAACTGTAAGAGCAAGTTTATTCAGGTGGTATGAATCAGACAGGGCTCACTGATGCAAACTAGCAAAGCTAGAAAGCACAGCAGGCCCTGAGCCTCACAGGGCTGCCCCACTAAAAGAAGCATAACAAAAACCAGAGAAGAACAGGCCTGCAGTAATCTCCTTGGCATGGCTAGAAAACAGGGGTGAAGGAAAGCTGCCCTCTCATTATAGTTTTGGTCTCAAGGTTAGAATTAGACCCTTAGGGTAAGCAGCTGTCAATTAGAGATAACTCCAACCAATGCTGTCTGAAATCTTGGACTTATCTCCTAGCAACTCCCCTTCTTTCAGGGCAGCAACCCTCCACTCTGCCTTCAGCTCAAGAGTCATCTTGAAGACAGCGAAATAACCTTTTCAATTTGGGCAGATGCATAAAAAAATCCAGCTTCCAGAGCCTGCGTGAAGCCTGCGTGACATTTGACTGAAGCCGGGTTTTAATCTAGGTTGATTATATATTTGTTTTGTTTTTCACACTGCAGATGTTGAGAGGTGATTTTGCTAAAAGAGCATTCTCAGTTGATATCTACAAATTCAGTGGGTTTTAGGCACATGGTGGTTTACTGGGAGAGACACAGGGTTATCATGTTTGTGCATCTGCTGATGCATCTCTCCTTCCCGCTGTCTTTTACACCAGGAGAAATTTGCCAAGAGTGGTGAATGAGGAGTGGCCATGGTTACGGCCACAGCTCTGGAGTCTCTCTCTGGCGTGGCAGGGTGTGCAGAGCGAAGACAAGCATAAATCCTATTAAGAAAAGCAAGAGGTTATACACCATTTGTGTAGGGAACATGACTGAATTTGAGGGGGAAGTTTAAAACACACTGAAAGGCACCTCTACTTCTGTTTTCAGGGCTTACCACTCATTAGATCTTATTTTAGATCCACAGCAGTCCCTTTTCCTAACAAGGTGACATGAGAGAGGGAGAGGGGATCAGAGAGAGGAGGAGCAGGGAAAGAGAAAAGGGGTGCTCATGGAAAAATAAGGTGGGGGGGGGGAACACACAACAAGGACAGAGCTCATCTTTGATTCAGTTGGGGTCTGTATTCACAAAGAGATCACTCAGAAATTTTGTACAAATGGCAGGAGCAGAATGTGAGCGCAATGAGGGGCCTAATGCAAGCACTTGTCCTGTAATCAAAGATTCAGCTCAACATGAGTCCTTTGTGAGACAACAGCATCATTCTCCACCCGGGCTAACCCCTGAATGCAGAGCAGCTCTCTCAAGCAAGGCAGGCAGGATGAGCTTTGCGTTTCTTTGTCTTCTTTGGAAAATATGATCTTTTTTCCCCTATTCCTCGTTTGCTTCTCTTCTACAGAAAACATCTCTTGATATGCCGGTAGTAAGCCAGAGGACATTTGCGTGAGTGGAGGCGCTCTCAGGGAGAAGAGAAGCAGATGGGCTGACATGGTGGAGCGAGGGCAGCTCCAGCCTGTGCTTGGGGAGAGGGTGCAGAAAAATGGCTGACATCTCCCGCTCGCGAGTGCACGGTGGGCGTCCTCCTCTGCGTAAGCACAATTCCCCCTTCCCCAGGCTTCAGCAGCCCTACTTAGACAAAATGTACAGGGATTCCTTTCTTCCTGCTTACAGCCATTCTGCAGTAGAATTTCACAGTGTTTTAAAACACTTTTCTTTTAAAAAAATGTTTTACCATTTTGTTAAAATGAAACTGAGAATTTCAATAAGTGTAAATAGAGTTTTGCAGTTGGGTTGCATTAGGAATCCCTTTTTTGAGGTGCAAACAGTGTTTCCTTATATATATTTTAAATTTCACAGCAAACATTTATTTCTGCAAAAATATAAAACAGTATTTATCTGCTTCCTGATATTTCTGCTCAGTCTGAACATTACCTGATATGATGGGTATAATATATTCTTTTCAGAATTTGGCTCTTGAGAACTGGAAACAATATGCAGAAAGATTGATTTTCAATCCTTAAAGCTTTACACAGAAACAATACAAAGAAACATTAATTAAGAATTGCCTTGCAGAAAGTGAATACAAAACTAGGTAGCCCAGTTGAAAATTTTGTTATTCCGAGGTTAGAGCAGTGTACAGCAGCGTAAACCAGCGTGGCATTGTGGCAGGGAGGCAGGTCCCAAATTCTTAGGAATACCATTAATTCTTTGCTTTCTTCAATAGCTTAGTGCTTATCTCTATAGAGAACTGACTGCTACCTCTAGCATTGCTAAAGGTGTTTGTTGAAAAGGCTACCCAGAAATGAGTCAAGCCTACATTCCTTGTTGATATCACAGGGAGTCTTGGAAGCAAAAGGCAGACTGTTTAAATTTGAGACTGGCTTATTTGTGACACAAATATCATATTAAATAACCAAAAAATGCCAGTATTACTCTTTTAGTATACAATGTAAAGTTTAAAATATTTCTCAACACCCAGTGATCATGAAGTAAAAAGGGAAAACCTTGTTTCAAATAACAGACTTCTTGATATAAACTTCAATTGTAAAAGATAGAAAATATTACTGATAAGTTAATCTTATTGCTAATATAACTGAAAATGTGTTTGTGAGATCTGTTTGGTACTTATATTATCTTTTTACTTGATTCTTCAAGACGTTGTGATTCACCTGACTTCTGTACGTGTGTCAGTGTGTATGTGTGTGTACATTTGCGTGGGCATGTATCCCTCAGCTACCTTTCAGCTGAAGATTGTAAAAGCCTAAATTGTGTTCTTTTCTGTCTGGTGGTGTATGCAAGTCAATTTACCTACATTTTCATGTTACATATATCCAAAACTCAGAGCAAGTCTAGTTGTACATTTATAACTTAAGGCTTCATCAGATTATTATATAATATATTTATTTTATATTTGTCAAAAATAGGCCAATATAAACCCTTAATGGATTCTTTTGTCTTTTTTTCTTTTCATATGGCATATGTGTGCTTTCAATTTTGTCTCATTAATTTGTGACATTATATAATATTGTAAAAAAGTTTTACATTTTTCAAACCAGGCCTGGCTTTAATTCTGGGTATGATGTAATCACTACCATATCCCTTCTTGGAGAATGAAACTAGTGAGAGCCCTGCAGCTCTGTGGCCCTGTCAGGCTGCCCTGGGCTCCACTTTCAGAGCTCCCAGTGTGATTCAGCACTCTGCCCCTTATTCAAGGACAGAATAAGAATGTGCTTAAGTGCTTTGTGCTTCAAAAACATGCTTAAATGCTTTGTTGAATTGAGAACTAATTAAATGACTGAAAGTTCAGACTTAATATCTCAGTGTATGGAATGTGTGAATTTTCCCACAGGAAAGAATAGCATGCTCTGAAAATATGGCCAAAAAATTTTTGATTTTTTCCTTAGGCTTGGTTTTTTTGTTGTGGGTTGTTGTTTTTTTGGTTGGGTTTTTTTTTTTTTTTTTTGCTTGCTTGATTTTTTCAGTAGAAAAAACAGTATAATTAATTTTTAGGGTTTTTCCTTCTAAAAATTTAAAACTTTTTTTAAAACGTGCACAAGATAAATTGAAAACAAAATTAAAATATACACATTCACTGAATTAATTTTGTAGTTGTGGTTAGGTTTTATTTCTGAAACCTAGCAAATGCTACTGTGTGTGTGGGGAGGGGGATGAATTTCTCTTTTCTCAAATGTTAATTTTTTTCTTTTTCTTTGAAGTGCCTCACAGAAGGGGTTGGCAAGGTTCCAGAATAACAGCTGGAAGTGAGAAGGAATGAAAAAGTATATCATAGAAATTCAAATGAGAAATAGGATATACATTTTTAATGGGTATGGTTATTATTCATTTGAACAAATTATAAACGTATAAACGAGGGATTGTTTCTTAGATTTCCAGATGTCATCAGCTCAGCATTGGATGTCTTTCCAATAGATAAATACAAGCGATTAACTTCACAGAATGTGAGTTGAAATTCAGACAAAAATAAAATGGTACATTCGGGCCTTCAGAGCTCAAAGCATCAGAGATAGGAAACACTGTAATTCTGGACATAAGCTCATTTGCAGCATGTGTGAAAAAGGTACTTCATTTCATGTCCTGAAAAATGAGTGATTTCTTTTTTTAAAGATGATTTTGAGGTTGGTTTTTTTTTTTTTCTGTTACCTCTGATTGAGAAAGAATATATATAACATCAGAGAGGGTTGCTGTTAAGATCAGATCTATTGACATAATTAACTTATTTGCAAACAGTTTAATGTATTTTTGTCTGAGTCTGCCTTCTTGCACACACCAAAACTACTCTGATTCAGCTCCTTGTGAATTAGGGTGTGCAGCAAATAAAGGAACAATCATCTCGTCCAAACATATTTGCATTCTTAATATGGTGCACCCATTCAGGCAAGTGGCAATTTGCATGAAGACCATGAGCCAAATTCAGTTCTGACAGTAGTAGGCATAACTTTATTCAAATCAGACAAGCAGCAGGCATTTACCAGGGGCAACAATAGGTGCTGTGTATTTGCTGCATGTCCATGCTCCAGCATAATGCATTGCCGTTGTGCAAAACTTCATCGTTTTCTTAGACAGACCAGAGCTTATCGAAACTAAAGGCAAGTTTCAGCTGCAAGTTTGGGTATGCATGCAATATCTGGCAAGATATATGGCTTGCTTTTACACCTAGGTTTCAGTGTGAATAATAATCATTCTTTTAAAAACTGTTGTCTTTGCAAGCTTTTGTATCTGGGATTAAATGATAAGCATCATGCCAGTATGCCTCTGGCCACCTTCAAAGCATCTTTATAAAATCAGTCAGAAGCATAATCAACTTCATTCTGTTCAAATTATTAGCATTTTTTAAGTGCTTGTTTTCCAAATGTCCTTACTAATACTTTAATGGTGGTTGTATACCCCAGTGGAGCCAGTGAGGAGCTGGCTGATGTGTCTTGCTGTGTTTCAGTGAATGTTGTGAGGAATCTACAGCAATTAGCTGCTCATGCCTCTGCTTTCCTGTTTTGTGCCTTCCCTTTCATGTATCAGATGTTTGTAAGTTTTCCATTAGACATTTCCTGCTTCTAATAGATGTTTGTGAGGCTTTTGCTTTGAGCTATCAAGGCTCCAATTTGTGCTGAGATGTTTGGTTTTGTTTTAGGGCTGAGGGGTCTTTGTACTCCTTTCTTCCTAGAAAACATTATAATCTGGAAAAAATAAATAAATTGTACTTTGCAAAAAGTGAATATGATTCCTTCATCTAAATGTCATGGTTTGCACATGTGTCTTTTGTCAGCAGATCACTCCTAAAATAAAAGCACATAAACTACAGTTTCTGCCAACTTATCAGACACCAATTGGTGACAACACACACATATATATATATATACTGCAATTTCTAAAGGCAGCTTTGTACTCCAGTGTTTTAATCTTCTTTGCCCTGCTTTTTTCCCCTCTTTTTAATTTGAAACGGTGACTGATTTCTTTTTCTGTTTCCACCAGATTGGTGTGCTGCACGTAACAAGTAAGTATCTTTAGGTGCTTTTGAAAGAAGAAAATACGTCTTAAAAAGTGTTTCAAAAAAGTGTTGCCCAATGTGAAATGGCTGCCAAAATTAACAGGAAAGGCATAATTGATTCTCTGAGAGTCATACACAAAAACTAGCTTAAATTTTATAGTACCACTTCTGATGTGTTAAAATACTTAAATTGATGTGGTGGTGATCATTTAATCCCCTCTTCCATCTTCTAGCAGTGGAGCAGCCTACCAAGGCACTAAGGCAGCCCCATCCTCTCCGGAGGGTGTTTTTGCAGCCAGCCACTATCCATCATTCACATGGTACCAAGGTTTCTGGATCTGTATTTTGCTTATCGAGTCACCAAACCAATGCATCATCAAAGGAAGCTGTCAATTCACAGCACATCACCCTTGCTTTGAACTTAGGAACGAGTCAAACGTTTTGGAGCTTTATTTATTAAGGTCAAAACTGGGTTTGAATTGGGAATGAGGGCAGGGGAGTGGTGAGGGGAGTAGAGGATGGCTGCTGACTCAAGAAACCTGCTGGGACTTTGTGGCCCACTGCTAGGCAACAGCCCATCCCCACCACAGCAAACATACGGCCACAAAATGAATGACCTCATCTCCAAATCGGCTATTTGATATGCAGATCGGACTGCCGGCCTCTGCCATAGCGCAGCGCTGCACGGGCAGCAGGTGCAGCAGGAACAAGTACATGGCCTCTTCACATTTTGAAAGGCAGGGCTGGCTTCTGCTTGCCCACTCCTTCTGGCCCTTTGCAATTCCTGAAGCTCTATTGCCTTCATTTTTTATTTAGACTCTCCACTCAAAGAAAACATGGCGACTCCTTTCTGCTTCCCTCGGCGCGCAGCCTTAGGCCCAGGGAGGAAGGGGCAGGGCTAAGGAGCCTCGCCAGCAGCCTTTATGATTCTCTCAGCATCTGAACACACGACCTGAAAAAACAAGGGGCGTTTTAGGAAGGAATTGCAATTCCCGAGGTTTTTGTCTTCTCAGATGTCATGTCTTTGCAAACGATTATCATTGTGCAGTTTGTTGTTGTTTCTTTTTCAAAATGGAGACCTTCTTTGTGCAGACAGTGCTGTGGAAGGCGACATTTTCCCCTGTGCATGTATGCCCTCCTTTAATTGCATGGAGAGTGCTGTTTGCAGCCTACAAGTGAGGGGACTACATGTGGTTTTGAGGGCAGAGTCGCAAAAAAAGGAAACACAGCATTCTGTAACAGAATTAGAGTATTTTTCAGCTGTGTGTTAAAAAGAGTAAAGAACTGCTGCTACTCTGGTCTGTGAAACAGCACTGAGCCTCTTAGTGGGCCTCAAAGAGCAATAAAACACAGTGTAATATAATTTGTATTGTCTGTGGTTGCAGGTTATGTCCTGAAAGCCGTAAACTATTACAGCTTTATAGCTATGCTGCTGGTATTAACTAAATGAAAGGGCTATTTGTTCTAAATCTGTAGCCTGCATGATAGCAAATCTTAAATTCATCAGAAGCAATTGATGAAAAAGGGGGCAAAAATGCTGCAGACCCAATAGAGTCAAAGCTCTAATGCAAAGAAAACAAAGATTTGGTGTGGTGTCTAACCCCTTCAGGTTTCTGCCTCATACTTCTGGCGGGCAGAATTGATCATCCTTGAGACTACAAGGTATATTCAGCTGGTGGGCCTGAGGGAAGCCTTGGGCTGCTTGTTACAGGAAGCTATGAAAAAAATTGATATTTACATTATTGTGTCTAGATCAGTCTGGAGTCTAAAGAAAGATCCTGAATTTGCTGAAATATAGGAGCTCCTTCTTTTTACCTCCTTAAGGGAGTTTTTTGTTGAAAAATGCACCTCTGAGTAGCAAAGACAGTGACCGTATCTTTCTCCTGAAAGCTGTGAAAATGTTTAGGTTTTAGCTTGAAACCTTGGAATTTCCTGTTAAAGAGGAATTGTTTTCCACATGTACCCGGTTGTAATGCTTTAGCTTTATTCAGACTTGAATTTAAACATGGATGAGATATGTGTCATTAAATTTGAGTTCAGAATGTACATCAAGTTAAAGCACTCAAATATTTGCTTAAAATTGGCCAATCCACAAGTCGTTTTTTACTAAAAACTCACAAGAATTCTCACAGAAAATGAATGCTAATAGGAAGGATGCAAAAGGAAATGGGTCTGGACACTTAAAGGAATGCGGATGACACAATTGTGATTATCATCCCATTTCTTTCAAATGGGCTTAGCCTAGATGTCCGACTGTCAGACCAATGCCTCAGGATTCCTAAAATGTTGTCTTCAGGGCTTGTTTCAGGACAGAGCCGAAGTGCTGCCAGCCTCCCACTTTTTCCCTGCCTGATGGAAAATAAAACCAGCAGTTTGAAACACTGTGGGGTTTGATACCAGGGAGCTTGAACAGGTTCTTGAGGCCTGGGCAGGTCTGAAAGAGGGCACAGACCTGCCCTCCTGCAGGTGAGCAGCAGGCAATGGAAAGGGGGAATGGGACTGTCCCCTCTCATGTCGCAGCCCTGCCGTCTTTGCATAGTTCTGTGAGGTTATGGTGGTTCACTTGCTTTCTTCTGCTTCTCTGAAGACAACCCAAGTTCCTTACCTAAGAGAGTGGGCCATCGTAGGGGCCATTTTCAGTGTCTTTTGTCCAGGGGGTTGAGGCATATTTTGTTACTCAGGGGGCATATATGTGAAAATTGCCTGGCAGTCTGTTTTCTCAAAGTGGGCCCCCAAAAAGTCCTCAATTTTGCAAACTTCCACGTGCTTTAAAGTCCTTTGCCACCCTCCATTGTAACACTTCATATATTTGGCCAGATGTATACCTGAATGTATTTTAAGTTTTGAAAGTATTTGCTGCTGTGAGCATTAACTTCCATGCTCTGTGGGTGATCACATCAGCAGAGCAGGGCTGGGTAGCCAAGGGGCCTCTCCAGGACCCCTGCCTCATGCTGACACCGCTGAGTATGGGGTAGTGATGTACCTTGGGGTATATCCCAGGCACCTTCTACTCCTAGCTATGGTTCAGCTTACCAACAGCTTCTCCACAGAGAGAATCTTCTGTCTAGCATGTGTGCAAAGATGTAGAATCATGGAATAGTTTGGATTGGAAGGGATCTTTAAATTCATCTAGTTCCAACCCCTTGCCATAAGCAGGGACATCTTCCATTGGACCTCCTTGCTCAAATTCGCATCCAGCCTAGCCTTGAACACTTTCAGGGATAGGATGTCATTAACTCCTAGATTTTTAAGGACATGCCATAAGACATGTAGATTTCCACCTGAAGGCAATTTGTTCTAAGTGATAAATATTAGAAAATTTTTGACTGCTCAGGAACTCTCTTCTTGTGGTTTTAATAGAAAAGAAATGTCAAGAAGCTAGAGTGGGTGAGAGAAAGTAGTCTTGGTGACAAGCTGGATGTGACCATCTAGGGCTAGGGCTGGCAGAGCTCTGTGGCACAGCTGCAGGCTATCCCCTGCCTTCTGGACCCAGTGCCAGAGAATGATCTGGACCATTTTCACATAATATTTGAATGAGGTTTTAAATAAAGATGCCAATAGTGTGCACAAGATCACAAAAGGCAAAGCTGTTGGTATGCAAGGGATTTTGGATGAGCACTGGATGCTTGGACAGGCTGCTTGGGCAATAGCTTGCAACTGAAGAGCAATTTCTGAGCCATCTGTTCAGATTTCTTGCAAAGTGCAGGCTTCCCTCCCCTGTGACAAGGCCAGGCACATTCCTCCTGTCCCGCCTGACAGCACAGAAGTGGCGGTGGCTGCTGCTGTCCCTGACCCGGGGCCCCACAGGGGCAGAGTCTACTGGAGTGAAGCTGCTGCTGGGACAACGTGAAAGAGTGAGATTGTTCTGATATGCAAACAGGGAGCCCTGCTGAAGCTGTGCTGCCTTGAATTCAGGGAGAAGAGCAAGGGTGCTGGTGGAAGGAGGACAACAAACCCCAGTGTTAAAGCTGCTCTTGCTGAATGCATCGCACTAAAGAACAAAGCAAGGAGAGCCTTGCTCTTGCAAGAATTTGATCCACCAAGCAAAGCTGCTACAGTGTTAACCCCTTTGTGGCAAGCTGCTTGGGATGCAATTTAACTAGAATGCCATTGGGAAGTGGCAGATTGCTATGCTTTTACAGGCAGGAAATGCCACAAGCTCTGAAGGGTATCACTGGCTATAGCATGTTAGCCTCTGCTTTTGCACCTGATTTTTTGACAGGAGGTGTTAGTGAAACAATTGTGGCAGGCCTGTGGCATTGAAAGAGTTATTACAAACCGGTGGATAAAATGTCTATGATGTCTGATGCAAAGAAATGTGCAACGTTAGCAGATATGTGCTGCTGATCTGGTAACAGCTAGCCCTCTCCATAACGGTGATATTTCTGGGTTTCAGTAACCAGCCCCATAGGAGGTCTTCCTTGATACTTTTAACCAAATTGTGACGTTTGGCTCCCGGCCAGTGAAAGGGAGCCAGCAGAGCTACCAGCCTTCAGGAAGGGTTTGGGTGAGCATTGCATCTGAGCTGGCACACACTCAAGGGCACGGCACAGGCTCCACCTGGCACTGGTAGGATGTGTTAGTCCTTTTGTGCCAAGGCAGCCTTTCCACGCATTTTCTAATCCCGCCAGAGCGGATAGATTGCATTCAGGAAAGACATAATTTCCATATCCTTTGAGGGTGATTGTGCAAGGCCAAGTGCAGTGTGTCTCCTGTGCCTGTAGGTCTCGGCTCAGGAAAGCAGCAGTGCTTCACGCTTCCCCTGTGGTCACCCTCCCCTGCCTGCTCTCCCTGCCTGCGGATATTCTGCTGACAGTTCCATCTTCCTCCAGCCAATACACTCAAGAGGCTACAGCCACGGTGCTGGCTCGTTTCTGCAGCCCCATGACCACAGGCAGAGGTGAATAAATCTGTACCTCTCACAGCCCTGTACAGCTCACAGCCAAAATTTTTGGTGGGACAGTTGCACTGAGCATTGCCAGTGGAGTGTGACTTTGGTATTAGAAATCACTGGACTGTAACTGCGTTGCACTGTGCTTTGTACTTATTCACTGTGATACTGCTGCTGCTTGTGGCATCCTTGTTTCTAATTCTGACCTATAAAGGTCACTCCAAGGCTCTATCTGTGCTGGATGTGATTTGCTCCTGTTGCAATAGTGTTTGCAAGTACTGACATGCCGTGCTGGTCAACACCAGGTTAATACCCCTGAGACCTCCCCAAGTGAATAAGCACATACAGAAGCATCCACACTTACACCAGAGATTTTGCCAATCACCTCCTGACAAACTGGGGGTTGGTTGTGTGCTTCTCTTTCACTTCATTCTCCTTCACAAAATTTTAAGAATAAACTAGATTTAAGCTGTAGCTGAACAACTGTAGACAGCAACACAAACATTTTCTTCAGGTCAGAAGTTATTTTTGTGATGCTCTTTCTGCAGATTATATTGCTCTTCTTTTTCCTCTTTTTTTTTTCTTCCCTAAAGAAGACCCATATTGTAACACTTTACAGAGGAAATTCACTCTGCCTCTGCTTTCCTGCTTGGTGTATATTTAAATAATTGCTGCATTTTAACAAGCTAAATTGCATTCCCACCAGCTGTCCCTCAGACCAAACCTTCAAGGATATGCTAAACAATAATGACTGCAACAACAGTAAGCTCAAAAGGCCTCAAGATCCCTTCAAAGATAAGATGTCTTGCTGTTTCCCTTCCAAATCCAGGCACTCTCATGCAGATGAGCAAAACAGCATGCTTACAGCCCACATAGGCAAAGTAGTGCTTAGAATGGGGTGAGTTTGGCCCTGTGTGAATGTAGGGAAGGAAAATGTAAAAATCAGAAGATAACACTCCAGCACAAATCCAGGATGTGTCAGCTGGGGCCATGCTGAGCAGGGTAGCTGTGTCACCCATGACCTGGCAGACATTAGCGTTTCACATATTCTCCCCTTGGTCACAAATCACCAGACAGATGCTTTTCTGCACATGTCATCATGTGTCCTGCACAGTGTGACCTACGGCCTTCCCACGGCCTGTGGGATTGTCCAGAGCGGGGACAGGCAGCACGGACAGGCAGGGGTGGCACGGACAGGTAGAGGTGACACGGACAGGCAGGGGTGGCACGGACAGGCAGGGGTGGCACGGACGGGCAGCAGGGCAGTCGTGCAGGAACAGGAGCTGTCCGGAGGAGGCACAGGGGACAGGCAGGGGCGCTCAGGCAGCAGGGGACAGGAAGGGGACAGGAAGAGGACAGGCGGTGGGGCCGGCAGAGGCCCCCCGTCCCCAGCCCCGCGCTGGCTCACGGCAGATGGGGAGGGCAGGAACCGGGATTAGCGATTCCTCCTCACCTCCCCACCCCTTCCCCGGCCCCAGCTGGCTGTTTAAAAAGAAAGCCATAAACCCATTAGTACAAAGACAAATGAATCTCATACCCTGAGGCATTCCTTCATTCAGAACTGGCCTTAACTACTTTTCCAACCTTCCTCCCTTTAACCCCAATCTCTTTTGGGTTTTCTTCAGAGAAAAGAAGTTGTTCGGCGGAGTTCGGCAAAATGCTTGACAAAAACAGCCAGTTAGGAAGTTTTTAGTAAAATTCTATAACCTCACTTTGTACGTGTGCAAGTATATTTTCATATATACCTGCATAAATATCTGTCAGCATGTATATACAAATATATGCTCAAATATATCTTCCACATTGTTTACACACACACACACACACACACACACATATATATATATATATATATACGTATTTTTAAATTCAATATGTTAGGCACATGTAGTGGATATTAACACTGAAAAATATCTGTATGTTACAGCTAAGTTTAATATTATATGATTTTATGTATCCTTGATTTTACATTAATGCTAAGCACATGTGAGCCTGTGGCTGCAACCAATGTGAATTATTTCCCCTTGCATCTACACAGGAAGTAGAAAATAATGTGGCAATACTGTGGTAACTATAGAGGACTTGCCACAGCAGTATGGTGGGAAATGCTCAGAGGAAATGGCAAGTGAAAATACAAACAAGGTTTTGTGGAGTTTTTGTTTGTTTGTTTTCCAATTAAAGGAACTGCTCTACGTATAGGTGAGATAGTACAGAGCTAACTATACTGCAAATTATATAAATGGTAATCATTTAGAAGGTGCAAATAAATAAAGTTGTTTAAAGATGAATACAGCTGAATTAAATCTGCCTGAATTATCAGACCTTTTAGAACTGTTGAGATAAAGGCTAATGGACACTTTTTAAGTCTCTCACTTTTTAACTTTTTGTCCCAATCAACTACTTCCTATTCATCTGTAATTTGCAATTTCCTTTTGTTGTTTATATACATATATGTATATATATAAACATGTTAACTAGCCCATAGTTTAAAAATGTGTATTTAAACTGAGTTGAAAACTTGAGCATCTTTTAGATTAATTTGATCTGACTTTTTCTTGGCAACTCACATCTCTCCGTACTGGTTTTATCACATTCTGATTTTTCAGAGATTTTCTTGCAGTGTTTTACTTTCCACATGTAAATAAAATTATGTCCTGTTAGTGGTAGATTGTGTTCATGAATCACACAGAGGAGTTTCAATCAAAATCATATGGATTACAGTTTAAAATACTTTTAAAGTACTAGGCCCCTTTAGTGCACTCTGACCATGGAAATTGAGCACCTTATGGTTCATCCCTTTGGAGCAGGCAGAAGAATCAAGTGTTAATGCTTGGCAGTGACTGGTTAGGTGTTATGAATATTACCATCTACTCCATAGATACTTCCTTAAATCACAGCTATTTCTTAATCAAGGCTCCCATCATAGTCAATGAAGTTATAGATTGGTAAAGATTTTGCCCTTAAATCAAAGTCGTTGTATTTGGTTTACATAATTTATAAAATTCTGTCAGAGCTAGGACACATTAAGTATTCTTCTCCTGTGTGAAACCCATCCAAGGGTAGATTAAGTTAGTTTTGCTTTATGTCATGTTGCTTGTCATGAATAATCCTGCAGTCAGAGGTGACAGACATGTGACATACCATTAAATGTTACTGGAGGCTTTTCAGGCAGCTGGGGGACCGAGAGGCTCAAATACCATTGAGGTTAAATGGAGTTTTCTGAGTAAGGATATGATTTGCCAATGCAGCTAAGTTATCTAGAAGTCTTAGTCTTGATGAAAGACGGTTAAATCTCTACTGTGTTTTGGAAAATTGTGACCTATATCCCTTAATCTTCTATGGATGTCTCCAGCTGTATGTTTGAAGCAGAGGGCATGCCAAGTTGATTATGTTTTTGTGAAACAAACTAACTTTTCACTGAAAGGAGGCTAAAGAGGGCAGTGCAGCACAAGGTGACAAGACTCAAGCCTCAGAATAGTCACAGATTAGCAAAAAAATGCTTTCGTAAACAGGATTTTGCAGAGACTGGAGCTGTTAATTGTTATTGTAATGCACCACATTTTAATTGAGTTAATTGCCACAAAATGTTTATCTCCATTGACTGAGATAAAATGTCAAAAGCTCTTTGATAGCTTTGGAATTACAGTAGGCAACCTTGACAATAGAAGTCAATGTTTTACAATGTGCTGCTGTTTAGATGTGTTTGCTTAGGGGATGAAGCATAATGTTTATTATCTCTGAGGTATCCATTTTGCCTTGGGAAAGAGTGTCCCAAACCACCACTGCAGATTTTTCTTTGTGTTCCAACTGACTGTAGAGAAACGTGAAAGACAGGCTGATTCAGGTCAATCCCCCTTTTGCAGGGAAGCCCCATTTTCACACTCTGAGCAGAGGCCAAGTCTTTCACAAGTACACTCTGGGCTTGGCTGTGCCTGTCAGCCCGGGCTGTGTGCCTGTGCACTCTCTGCAAGGGACAAACAGACTTTGGGAGGCAGCACAGTGCTCAGCACATGGCCAGGTGCATCCCTCCTCTCACTGCCAAAGTCTTGCTATGAGGTACTAGGAAAACACCAACAAGATGTGAAAGAGGAAAAACTAGTTCACACAGTGGGATCCAAAACTGGGTATCCCAAGGCTAAATGGGAATTTAGCCATGAAGCACTGCCTGGCTTCCAAGTGCTGCTGAGACAAGTTTGACTGCTCTCTTTGGAGCTGGATGATCCTTCTGGCTCCCAGCTCTCTTCCACTGTGGTCAAAGGGGCGTGCTTACGGTCACTAAAGCTCAGCTCCTGTGTGTGCACCTAGTGAAGACTCTCAATTGAAAAACAAGCCAAATCCATCTGCTGCAAAGGGGCCCTCTGCAGAGGCAAGTTCCTGAATAGTGAAGTGAACATTCAGGGACTGTTGCCAGTATCAAGTTATTCCTGGGTGCAAGTGCCATCCCACTGGGTCAGACCAGCACCTGCAGGCAGGCAGGAGATGATGTGTGGAGAGCAAAGTCAAACCTCCTCTGCTGGCCACCGGCACTGGTGATACACAGTCTCTGCTGAAAGCAGGCAACTGAACCAAGTTCAGGAAACTCAAGCCAAAATGTAGCAGTGTCTTTCCCTTTTTATTATGGCATATTGTTTTATTAGCCATGGGGGGTTCAGTTCTCTTTAAAATTATAGCTATAATTTAACTTCCAAAAACACAGCCCCCAACTTTTTTCAGAGACAGACATTTCTCAGAAGTACTTCAGTATTGGAGAGTGCTGGAATGCAGCCACAGGTCAGAAAACACTGCCCAGGAAAGAGGGTGATGAAAGTACCGACACTTTTATTTAAACAATTTGCCTTCCTTTTCCCCTCGAGGAATAGTTTATAAATCGTATACCTGTCAAAGCAGTGCCAACACACTACTCAGACCAATTTCTATTTTTGACATGAGCATGTGTTTGGCTGCACTTCTGATAGCTGGCTGAGACTGCGTTATTATGCCATACATCCAGACAGAGCATCTCTGCATGCTAGCAACCGCTGGCTGTGACTGGGCAGGTCTCCCATTCAGACTGGAAGTTTGAGGCCTGATTCTCAGTCCCTTGTTAGTTAAGAAACAGCTGATGCTTGGTTTTTGGGGTTTGGGGCTTTCAAAAACTCTTCCAGCAGACTAGGGGGAAGGAATGGGCCTGAGCAATATAGTGAGGTTCCTGCAAGTACCGAGGTTCCTGCAAGTAACCAGTGCATTATGGCTCTATGCTGCTGACAATCCAGTTCTACTAACTGATGGTGAGAGGTAGAGAAACTCTGAGGTTACTCCAATTGTAGTTGTTCCTGGAGGAGCTGCTTTTCCTTACATATTTTTAATATCAGCCACCTAAGGTCCTGTCTGGTTGTTCATATACTGCCACCATCTTTCGAGAAAGAAACAGAAGGATGTCATAAAACAATCAACACCCTAGTTTCAGGAAACAAAATTTACATAAAATATTTTCCTAAGTTAGCCTGAATCACTTGCATTTCTTCCACCTATTATTCATTCTTCTAGGTTGAACTTTTGTGAAAGAGGTGCCCAGTGACATATTTCACTGTGTTAGCTGGTATAGTGTCCAATAAATGAAGTGGTTTAGTAAGCAGAGTGCTTACCAGGCCTTCAGTACTAAATCTACAAAAGGTTAATGAAGCCTGAAAGTACAGTAATTTTTGTGTGATGGCCTCTCTGCAACCTCTTTGAAGGAGACATCTCTGTGCTGTGAGCTGCAGAGAAACCACTCCAGTGGAGAGAGAGCTATGGCAGAGGAGCAGGGACAAGCTGGGAAATGATGGTGGGGGCAAATGTAGGGTGGAGCTCCAGGATTTTAACATGATTTGGGGTTTAACCTCCTTTCTTCTACAAAATTCTGTCTTCCTGCGACAATCTAGCATGAAAACCTTTAGTAAGCTTATTTATTCTTGCTTTTAAGTTTGAGTCACATGTTGATCTGTCCGTTGGAAATGATTTGGTCTTCTTTCAGGACTTTTGGATAGCTGGAGCATATTTATGTCTAGGAATTAAAGTGGAATAATTTTTCCATCAGTGGAGTAACTGGCAGCTCCACAGGCAGTTACCTAGGATGCCAATGCTTCAGAGTTACACCAGAAAAATAAGATGTGTCGTACAGTCAAAGTGTAGGATAATGTGAATGTGCAAAGTGATGGATTTGAGTGACCTGGTCAGCTGTAAAAGTCAATGCAGATACAGGCCCAGTTTTTATACAGCTTTTTCATTGGCTGTTTTCAACTACTCTCCTTTTGACATAATTAGTATGTGGGCAATATCCATCATTACTTTTCCTTTTGTTTCTTTTAGTAGCCTGTGTTACTAAATGGTTGCAATGATTGCACTTTACTGCAGAGGGCAAAAGAAAGGTTTATAGTTAATGCAGTTAATTGTACAGGAGAAAGCATTGCCATGGATCTCTGTAAAAATTAAATTGATCTGACATCATAGCAGTCACTTGAGTGTTTGAATGCTATTGGCTGGCACAGAAAGCAGAAGGACAGAGAGGTAACCAGGTGAGCATGCATGGGAGGGGAGAGAAAGAAGATATGGCTTTGCAAATATGTTACAGGAACAAGCAACACAGAAAAATACATTAAATTGTCAAAAATGGGAGGTGATAAGATTTTGTCAGCTGATATTTAGAGCTCTTTGGAAGAGAGGATTGTCTCACACAGCATTTTTATGTATTTCTAAAGCAGGTTCTGAAATTAGAAAAAGGTATTAGAAGTCTCATCTATCTGCATCTTTATTTATCAAAGTACCCTTCATAAAAGGATCCAAAGTCATGTGGATTTAAAATCACCTCAGATCTATAAATAAAGAATGATGATAGATGGCAGAAAAATGAGCTGTGGCAGGTAGATATGCTGTGACCAGGGGGACTGGTCTGTTCTTCTTTTGCATCCACATTAATTATCCAGAAGTGGGAGTAAATAGCATCTTAATTGAGAAATATTACAAAGGGACTTGGAGAAGTTGTAGAGATTAATTAGATAATCTTCATAAGGCATTTAAAATACAAGTACTTCCTTGAATACTTTCACTTAATTAAACTTTTATTTAATCTATAAACAACTGGTATTTTTATCAGTCAAACAATCATGCAAAAATTTGATTTATACCTAATTTTTTTCTTTATTTTAAATGTACATAGAGGATATATCTTTGTGGGTAGATGCCTGAATGTATATATGTGTATATAGGGGACTAATAAAATATGTGTGGAAGTATATGCACAATATCTCTATTTGGACAGAATTAAGAACAATATTCTTAAAAAACCCAAGAGTTTCCATCATCTATTTTTTGTATTCTCAGGTGCAGCAAGAAAGATGAAGAATATACAGGAGAAACAACTTTCCATTTTACAGTGCAGACTCCTCTTTATTAGAAACAGTATGGGAAAGAAGAAAATAAAAATCTATTGCTCATTTTCACTTTGATCATCATACCTATCATTTTACACACCACATGCTTTGCTCTTCCAAGGGCATATATTGTATTTATTCTGCAGCTGCAGTATATTGATTTTGGACTACTGAGTTCAGTGCAGATGAGTGACAAACTAAGCTGCTGGGCGACTGATAAGTAACCGTGTTTAATCTCTTAGCTTCAAAATGAAATCCCATAGCTCATTTCAACAATTTAATTTTAGTACTCAGTCAAGAGCATGTACCCTTACTAACACTTTTTCCTTATAAATGTAAAGATCAGAAGTAGACTAGAACCTTTTATGGAAACTGCTGCAATTCTTCATTCTACCTCTACCAAATCATACACAGGATTCTTCCAGATTTACACCAATGCATCTGTATAATTCCAGCTGATAGTTTTAATTACATGTAAATATTTATCTGAATTTCTATTGCATTGTATTTATGGTTCAGTTTGGCAGCTGTGGTGTTTCCTAAGCCTTCATCCATGGAATGAACAACAGACTGCACAATTTCCTAATTCACTACTCTGGGTTTTAAAATACAGACATACCTTCTTGAATATTATAGCAATAGCAAAAATAATAAATTAATAGTAGTATAGGAATAATAGAATAATTATTGTTGTTTTGTTGCAGTTGTTACTTTATATAGATATATTTATAAATACACTTATTACATAATCATGTATACATATAATTTTTAATTTTCTATTATTTTCTTTGCTCTTCTAAAAATAGGAAGAATCCAGTTACTTATAAGTAGTGTTAAATTTGTACATGTACAGTGAAATCTAGAGGCCGTAAAAAGTGAGGCCTCTGAAGTGCTAGCTACAATATTTAACCCAAAACCTCATTGAAAGGGAAGCATTATAGGGCTGGAAAGTTCTCCTCTTTCTTGGCACAGCTGGACAACGCACCAAAGAGCTCTTACAAAGTGTAACACAACACAGTGGCACCAAGTGAATATCCTGACATGTACTCCAAGGCTCCTGGAGTACAAAACAAAACATCCATGAAATCACAGCTCATGCAAGCTCATAAGTTGCAAGCGTTGATGAAGGCAAGCTGAACCTGCAGGGGAGGTGTGACTGCAGTGTGGCCAGCCATACTCAAACTCATGTTTTCCTATGACAGCACCAGTGAAGACCTCCAAGAAGCTGACATCCCTGATAGAACAGATTTATTGCTGTCAAACCCTGAATTTACTGAAGTGCAATTACAGCTACCCATAGGCTCTGGCCTCACCCAAGTTGCTGCAGAGGTAGATTATTGCTAGCTGGCCTTTTGTTACTGAAGAGGAGCAATGTAGTTCTCCTGCTTGTAGGTGTTTCTACAAAGAGCCATTTTTAATATTTTTTAAAATATAACAGTTTTAGAGTATTGCTGAGATCTTTTATACAGAAAGGCAGTAAAGGTATAATATTGCCTAAGAAAATGAAAATTTCCACTTGTAATTTGGAATAGGAACATGTGCAATCCAATAATGTGGCTGACACCTGACCAATGGGGCAACAAAATCCAGTAAAATGGGATTGATAAAACAATAGTTTAAAAGCAATTAGCCAGGGTTTGTTCCCACTTTATGTGTTAATGGATGAGCATCAGCACATAAGGGCTCCTTGAAAACTTCGCATTAGGCAAATATGCAGGGTTTTTAGTATTTTATGGTTAGGTAGAATTTGTTGTCTAATCTGAGGCAATGGCAAGCATTTTAAAAAACATTGGGCATTCCAATAACTTCTGGCTAAGCCTGAGTTTTTTTCCTAGAGAGAGAGATTCATACTAGTACAGTTTGGACAATTAAAATACAGTAAGGTTCACAGCAGAGGTGACTGGCTGTTTGAAAATTGCTGCAGCACACAATTTATTACATCCTTTATTTTAACACTGCTCAGTATATCCTGTAAATGCTTTAATGTGTTTAAGCCAGTTTATTCCTTTGTTAATGGTCCATGATTGCAATCAGGCATGTCCTGTAGAGAGCTTCACACTTCCGTGTGAAGTATTATTTGATAGAAAACCTAATCAATATATCTTATTTCTTCTCTTGCCAGATACAGTTGCATAATGTGTTTTCAATTTGAGCCTGGACCAGCTTCCCCAAATACTCTATAACCTGTGAGAATTCACAAGCATTGTACCAAGCTAGAATTCAAAATCATTACAGCTGGATTCTAGACATTGCTTTGTAAAAACAAAAATAAGGCTATCCTTTAAACAATCACATCTTTCTACAAATTTTTAAGGATAACTGAAAAGTTTATAGAATTAAATTAAGATGGTAAATGTAATGAAGAGTGTAGCTTTCCACATGAAAACCATGTGGTTTTCATGTCATCATATATTATGGAGCGACAGAATCATAATTCAAATAAATGCTATGCTTTAGTCTAATACTGAACGACTACTAGAAGGTGGATAGGTTATAGCACTTTATTTCAAAGAGTATGCATTACAACAAAAAACATTTCATACAAAAATATGACTGTAAATGTTACAAATCTTCCATTTCTTTGAGGAAGTGCTTAGATGAGTCCAGAGTAGATACACTAAATTATGACATTAGAGTTAGTTCTTTCCAGAAAAATCAAAATTTTGTCATTGGTTATATAAACTCAGTGTATGTGCTAACAGTTCTTCACTTTAATAAGTATGTGCTAACAGTTCTTCACTTTTTTTTATCAGACATTTTTGGGGGAAGATAATTTGCATGACCAACCAGGATGCATAGGCATGCTTTGCCAGCAAAGGACATTTCTGAGAGGAAACTCTGCAATCAGTCTCATATACCATGATATCATTGTACTTATTTTCAGGTGACTTTATTCTCCCTTGCAAAGTTTCATGCATGTTATTAGCAAAATTGTTTGTGTGATGCAATTATAGTTGCAAGCACATTCATTCCATGCAATACATTACATAGCTTTACACATTTCACACTTTCCTGCACTGTGGTGTGTCCTTCTGGCCAGTCTCAGCAGCCTCAGACACCGAGATAAGAGAACTGGACCTCCAGTCAAGGTTTTGAATCATATTAGGGTGATGCATGTTGATAAAGGGAAGTTAATTTATGGGCAAGTGGTACCATCCAGTGCTGGAAGCGAGGGTAGATAAGCATCTTATCACTCATGTGATCAACCTCAGACTTCCTTGCACAATCAGTCTTACTTGCTCTGTACTTTTCCATCTGCCAAACATATCACAGAATTGCTGGAGTAGCACTGAACTATGCCCAAATTGCTAGTGACATAGCTGAATTGCAGAACTTGGGCTCCAAACTATTCACTCAAGAATAAGTCTTGGATATAGTACTGTTTCACTCATCAGAGAGGAAAATATGAGGAGCATTGATTATTATAATACTTATAAGCCTTGTGCTTACTATTTCCTTTCTCTTAAAAATTATATTTTCAGTTATATGTTAGTAAAACAATTATGTATAGTGTGTATAATAATTTTTTGTAGAATACATAAACATATAAATACATAAGTGTATTAAATTATAAATATGTATATTTATATATATCAGATTAAAAACCCCACACGATTTTTATTTCACTTTGTCTTGCCAATAATCTGATTGGTACCCAGTGTCAGTGCATTTGTTTTCTTGGAAAATTATTTGTAGAAATTAATTTTACTTGCAGTTCTTTGGTTGTCTAGACATGTGGGCCTTACAGAAAAGTCATTAGCACAGTTGACAAATATTATCGTCCTCTGCTCAGTAAATTCAGAGTTTGCTTTTAACTTACTTGATGCTTACAGTAACATGAGACAAGCAGCATCCATCTAGCAGCAAGACTTCAAAGGGAAATCAGTATTTCCCCTGCCAGTCGTGCCCCATGCACAGCAGCTCCTGGAAGCAGCTGCATTGCTTTGAACTCAACTTTAACTTTACTTCAGAGCCTACTTAGGGCTCTGAAATGGGATGTAAATTGGTGTAGCAAGGTGGTGTAATGCACTGGTGAGTGGGTGTTAGAGGGCCCCCCTCTGCAGACCTATAGCATGTGTGAGTTGCTTCAATCCCTGACCACAGCTTTCAGCTTCTTTTGCTAGGGGAACTTATGATTTTACTTCTGCCCATCCCCACCTGAACCTCACTAAATCACTTACAGCAAACTGCTGGGCCACCTGGGGTTCAGATTTGGGTGACCCTGACTGATCAAATTAAAGTTCTTTGAGGAGAGGAAATGCATAGATTTAAATACCAGTGCCAAGTAATTTCCTTCCTTGCATTTTTCTCCATAGGTACTACTCCCCTGCCCATCTGTGCTCTATATCCATTGATTTCTACTCCTCTTGAGCTATATTTAGGATTAAACTAGCTCATTCCTTCTGAGAGGAGACTGGCTGTGGTTATATAGATTATTGCCCTGGGAGCTGTAATGCAGTCTTCACCTTACTTCAAGCACTTTGAACTGAGGAAACAGATGGGTGCCAAATGGCAAGCAGGAGCGGTCTGGGTCAAGTGATGTGCTGGAGATCCAGCCAGTTCAGTTTCAGTGGGGACAGCCATGGACAGAGCCAGTGCAGACCTCCCGTTGTCAGGACACCAAAGGTCCTTCATCAAATGGATGAGCTTTAAGCAGCAGGTTTATTCAGAAAATGCAGATAATTCATATGTAACCCATATCATTATGAGGAGGTGCCTTAGTTTCCCCTGTGAATGCCCTAGGTCCAACAATGCCTGGCCAGGAGTGCCTGTTCCTTTCAGGGCAAAAAAAGCTTTTTAAAACATTCATACAGAAAATAAGCAGTGGGGGCAAAAAGACAGGCAAAGCTAGACTTATAAGTATCAGTTGATAGAAGATCATGAGCAGACAAGAAAAAAACATGTTTTATTTTCTTCTGAGGCCTATAATTAAATCATCTACAAGTGACACAAGGAGAATTTTCTGGCACATTCTTGCACAGATTTTTAAATAGGATGTGCTAGCCCAGAGCTCATGATCTTGTCAATTCCCACCTTGATCCTGAATGCATACCTTCTTTACCAAGTCTGAAAGTAGATAGCTATGATATAAGTTATAATTTCCAGCAAAAAAAATCTGTTCACCTGACTAAGCAGAAAATACTTTTTAATTGATTTCTTCACAGGCATGTACAGGAAGAATGGTCCCCTTCTAGCAGAAAATTATGTGCATGTTTCATATGCTTTAGATACATAGTTCCTACTATCAGCTCCCACCAGCCCAAGAAGACGATTCCACCGTGTGGATCATTAACAAAAAAGGATAGACTTGCTCTATAATTCAAGCACCTAAAGATTTATTTGTGTAGGAGCTCCAAATGCTACCTAACACCTTCCAGAGGCCTGCTAAGACGATGTAGGACTGTTGTATAAATTAACTGAAAATGAGAGAGACCTTTTCTTAGCAAATAAAATAATGTCTTAAGCTTGAGAAGCCTTAGAAAAATGAGTTAAATACTTTTTTATACTTCATCTGAAATGAGTACTGGCTTCTACAGAGAATTCAGTGGAGGAAAACCAACTTGCAGGAGGTATCAGATGTGCAACTTCTCAGGGTTTGAGCTGCATCAGAGCAGCCTAAGGCTCCTGCCAGCAGCAAAGGAGGTGCTGGAGGGGCATTGCTGAGTTTGCAAAGCCCCCCAGTCACACCAGCTCAGAGCATGGAGTCAGACAAATGACTAATAAGCAATAATCATCTTTCAGCAAATTAATATCAAGCAGCAAGACCCACAGGTTGCTGATAATCTAGAAATGGAGGTTAGCTGTTCAAGCAAAGCTGAGTCTGCTCAGCGTCTTGACAGCCAGTTCAGGGGGATCTGAACCAGGGCATAAACAGAAATGTACTTAAGTAGCAAAACAAAAAAGAAAAGAGGAAGAAATCCCAGAACTGAGAGGATCTAGAAAACTAAATGCAGGTCTACAGTACACATGGGATATTTGATTTGTTAAACATCAATTCAGCTTTACCTGTACAGGGAAAGCATTACTATTTCTCTCATTAGGGACACAGTCATACCTAGGCAAAGATCTCATGTGCAAAATGGAAACACATTTCATAAACCCTTTAGTTTGTGTTGCTTTCATAATTTATATATGTTTCAAAAAGATCTATTGGGTTATCCCTAAACATACAATCTCTCCAATTTCTCCCATTTCTTGTAATGATGATCATAATTTCAATGTTTGCAGCGTATTCCTGGGGTTTGAGACCCCTTAATGTGCCAGAAAACAGCTTGCCATGGAAGGTCACAGAGCAGGGAAGATTTTGTGGTGCTGCAGAGCAGCCTTATAGGATGCACTTAGCGTGCCCCAAAGGTCCTGCTCCACCCTATGACCTGAAGAGCCAAATTCAGTGTTGTCACATCAGTCAGCCCAGCATAATCTAATATGGGGAAGCAGGAAGCATTAGAATGATTTGGTCAAGATGGTGCAACTTTTGTGGGTTGACAGCACTTTGATTGCTTAGATGAAAAGAAATTAATTGCAGTCATGAAGAAGGAAATTTGTTTTCTAGTTTTGGTTATTGCACAACTCAGTTGTGCAGGAGTGAAATTGCTACAATGGTCCATCATTTTACATGGACTGAGGATTTGTCCGTTCAGTATAATTTAGAAATATTCCAACCCCTTATTCAGCAGAATGCAATCTGAGGTGACCTTTTGCACAAACCTCCAAAGGCCACAGAAACTGAATACTTCCAAGCTGACCATCTGACTTATCCTTGTGAAAAGTTACTCTGTATTAAAAGGTCAAAAGAAAAAGAAAAGAAAAGGCTCCTCAGCAGGGAGCTGCCCTTTGGGATGTTAGGTAATTTAAATTAACTGGCATCATGCTGAGTAGCTTACATTTCTATATCTGTATGTGAGTGGGAACAGCTAAGGTTAAAGGGTCAGTCTCTTCTTCAGCAGGAAGACATCCCTTTGCTGCTCCTACTTCGGTGAGCACAATGCTGAGCACCAGCAGTTTCTTTTGGGGTTTGTTCCTGCATTCTGCACATCACGGCAGAGGAACGGAAAATGTTAATGTGACAACAAAAGTAAAAATAGATCTCTCTTTTCCCTGACTCTTACTTTCCAGGGTTCGTTGTCAGAGTTGCTCAGCATCCTCATACTTCTACTCAGGATATAATACATAGGCCCTATAGGAGGGAGGATATTTTGTAGGACAGCTAGTATTAGCTTCTGCAGATACTTCACTGGGGAAGTTCATAGTAAATAGAAGGAACAGAAGCTGTTAGGAGCTTGTTTAAACATATGAACTCTAGCTATTAAATTAGGAAAATAAATTGCAAAAGTGAAATAAGCTATCTGCTAACAGCACAGGTGGAATTTAAATGGTCTTGTAGCCTTTCCTCACAAGTCTAGGAGTCAGGGTTCCTGGCACTGTATCAGTTTTTCTCTTTGACACTGAGTTTCTGCCCAGTATGAGTAAAATGGAAGAAGCAATAATTTCAAGTGATTTTGCAAAATCCACCAGTTTATTTTTAGAAAGTACTTTGATGCCCATGTGTAAAATCAGCATATTGCTTCAGAAGTGTAAGAAGCAGTTCCAGAGGTTTTGTTCTCATTCAGATGCAGTGGCAGGATTTTTTGCATATGCTTTAGCCTTACCTCTCTTCTTTCCCATGGGATAGGAGAGGACAGAATTTGTATGAGTTTTGAGTTCTCTGGATTCAATTGTTTTTCTTACATGAATGATGAGCCATACATTTCACTAAGGACAGTAAAGCAACAGAAAATCCTCTCACTTGGAAAAAAGGACAGGATGATATTCCAAGCCAGGATTAGTGAAGTTTGCAATGAATAAGTGAATTACCTATTCATTCACTGATTCATAGAAATTATCACTCAGAAACACAAAAGCGATTAACACATTTTGCACAGAACATGGGTGTTAGCACAATTCACAAGTTAGCCACGGAATAGCTCAGTAGCCTCCTCACATAGATTTAGTAATTTAAAAAATTTTATTTAAAGATTACTCAAATTATTTTTTTCCAAAGCACTTCTTGAGACCACACAATGCAGTATTGCAAATTGTTCAGGTTTTTGAAATTATTTGCTTCCACCTGGTGATTCACACCACATCGGAGGTGTGCATTATCTCACTGTAACACGGTCCTGCCATGTCTCCTTGCATAATTAACTTCCTGCATACCAACGAAATCAGTTAATGGGTATATTACTGATAAGTTTATTAATAGAAGGCAGGTCAAACTGATTCAGAGGCATTAGCATATCTCTAAGCAGAAGATTACATTAGAGACTGAGGGCAGAACTGTTTATTTGTGTAATTGCCCTATCACCAAACTATTGACTAGTGCTGTTTTGTACTATTACAAGGAATCTTTACATTATTCTTGCAAAACTGAAGATGAAGAATTGTACCATAACCTTCAAAACTATATATATATATATATTAGGATTCCAGACAGTAACCAACTGCAAATGGTTTCTGGCATTCATTGTAAAGGTGAGGTGAATCACCCTCCAGGTTGCCTGTTTCTTTATTTCAGTGATTAGATGAGTCTTGAGTGGTCAATTTACATGAGAAAAGAAGAAAAATTCTACCCTGTGGAGAGAGAATTGCCTGCTAAAGGTGCTTCTTCCCCACAGTGAAAGGTTTACACAGTTCCAGGGAGAGGCATCCCTAGGCTGACTTCCCCCAGTGCTGGAGCCCCACTGGAGAAGCCGAGCCAGCACAGCTGCTGCTTTCTGAGACACGCTGGACCAGCAGACTGCTCCAGCAGCCTGATGCCATCGTTACGGGCTCCTGCTGGATTTGCAAGGTGTACCCCCACACTTCAGTCCTGTCTTCCCCTTACAGAATAGATGGAACCTAAACTTGTGACTCACCAGACCTACACGAGACAGGGAGTGTGGAAATCTGTTTTATCTTCCATTGATCATTATCGATTTCGGTCTTGTCAGACCATAACTTTCCAAATCAGACTGTAGCTATTGAATTGGAAAACAGTCTGCTTAACAATTTGTGCCCGGGGATATCATTCCCACCAGGCTCTCCAACCACTGGGAGACAGAGCTGTCATTTTCATGTGTGACGATCAGCCCTTGAGAGAGTTTCAACCCTCTGATGAATGTGTGTGGTGTTTTGGCCCAAAAAGGTGACTCATTAATTTTTTCTGTAATGTTAGTCCAGTTTACTTGAGGATTAAGATGAAGTCTGAGATGAGCAATACCTTCATTCAAGAGATGCCATCGCACACTAGTCAGCCACAACCAATTGCCAGATGATTACACTGAAGTTCCTATCTTGATTTGCAGGAGAAAATAGCTAAAATAAGCTCCTGAAATGTTTAAATCAGGAATCTAGAAGAAAATGTGATAGCCAGACTAAGCTTAGACATTGTCCTAACAACCCATCCTAAACCATTAGCAGCTTACTTATACCTGATCATTATATCGTTTTAAAATGCAATTAAGAATGAATCAAAATTCTAACAACTTTTTTTTCTTTTTTTTTTCTTTTTTTTTTTTTTGTGAAGTTTATCCAAAGTCTAGCATGATGGTATGCCTAAATTTCATCCATCCAGCCACTCCTAAGTTTCATCCATCCAGATCTGTATTTTCTGTAATTGCCATGAATGCCGAGGGACAAATCAAGTTGCAGAGCCCTTGCATTCACAATGTGGCCCGAAGCAGCACATAAGGCAACCACTAACAAAGGGGTTACTGTTCACCTCATCTTGCTGTCTCAACTACCTCTCCCTTGGGTTTTCACAGACAGATGGTTAATATGTATTAATTATTTTGTTCTAAATACCTCTTGCTTTTCTTGTCATTTTTCAATTTAGTCCAGAAAACGCTTTGAAAATATGGTTGAAATCGAAATGAATGTTCAGCTTTTAAAAGTTATCTAATTTATGCTGTTGTAAACAAAGCTAAGTTGATGAAAATTACCTTCTTCAAAGCAAAAATGGTAGAAGACAGCCTTCCATTACACTCTGCCTGGGAAATTGAATAATCTGTTCACATAATCTGTGTCAATTGTAGAAAACTAACCAAGAAAAAGTACATATTAAAGATTTAAAGATAATAGCTTCTTATCACTGATTCCAATTATAGACAATTTTTATGCATTAGTATGGGTGCATGCAACTTTTCCATTTACTGTGAATGAGTCCTGCAATACTAAAAGCAATATCTGCAAGTGGCGCACGCATTACATAGACACCTAAATTTACATATGTTTTTATATTCAACTAATTAAAAAATTCCAAATCCCAAGACATAATAATTTCTTTAACCCTCTTCTGTACCTTGTGATATTAGCTGTGATATTTGTTATGTTGAGTAGAATTGCATGTGCTTTAAATATACCACTGGTCATGCAGCATAATAGTGGAATCAAATACTATCTAGAACAGCAGACAGATTGTCACATATACTGAATTGGAAGTAATTAAATTTCTCAGTAGAGAATCAAGCCTTCAAATACATTTTTAACAGATTTTTCTCTTCAATTTTACCTGCAATAAACCTGATCTTTTCTGAACGTGACCACATACCTTAGTCTCAGGAAAATGGAATCATGGAACATATTTTGCATCCTTTCACTGCTCTTCTATACAGTTTTGCATACCAAAATAATCCTCAGTTCATTAAAAGGTACAGCCATGAATAATATTCTCTGAGAGACAAAGATATAGACTGTATGTGCTGGAATGTACTTAGGACTGCATCTATAGCAGGAGAGACATACAGACATACTGCAAAGGCTTTGCAGTTAACTGACCTGCATGTAGATTTAAGATATGTTTGCTGAGGAAGCAAAGCCAAATGTGTGCATGAATTAGAGCTGATTTACACCCCAGAGAAGATGGGGCCCCATAATCTCATACAGAGAAGTGCTGACCATGACAATCTAAAATTTGGCTTTTCTTTACAGAAGGTGAGTCAAATGGAAAAACCGAACAGTAATGGAGTTATCTGGGGAGTTGTGCCTCAGTCAACAAGGTTCCTGCAAAGCTGCATCTGCTGGTGTTGGTCACCATGAGCGACGTGTGCTGCTGCAGTAACAACAATTAAAAGCAGCTTGTTTGCCTGAAGCAGCAACCAAAGTAGCAGTACAAGAGAAGATCTGATTCTTTTGAAAACAGTTGGGGTATTCTGTAATCCACCCACCTGCATGTTGTAATGATCTGATAAATGTGGGGAAACACATCTGGATCACAAACCTCACACCTCAGCAGCACATTGCAAATTGAATTAGGTAAATGATAATTAGTTTAAGCAGATATTGTGTCTGGAGTCGAATGAGTGACTGACTGTATTCAAATTAAATGAAAGAAGTTCCACTCCCCTCTAAATTTCTCCTAGTGGTATTTTTTTTTTCCTTATAAATGTGTAATGGAAATGTTGAACCACAAGGAAAAAAGGAAAGAGGGACTAAATGGAGAAAGTGAAGAGAAAGGAAAAGGAAACATAAATTTGGGAACCCTGAAGATTCAGATTTATGATTCAATTCTTGAGTGCCTCTTGTACCTGAGGATATATAATACATTAGTTCAGGAATTAAATGAAGTTTAGAATTCCAGTGGCTAGATGAAGAATGTTGATGCAGATTTCACAAATGCAAAATTAAATTCATACCACATCTATACTCATGAAACCCAAAATAATGAGAATAGATGCACAATTGTTAAGTGTAACAGTTTTTAAATTGAAATAATAATTATATTCTAGTTGTGTTACTGATTTTTCAAACAGGTTCTCGTTTTTAGGAAGAAACTCTTTAATACTGTCTGCTATTTTCTTGGTAAGCATAGAAAGTGAAGTTCTACATATTATAATAATTTGGGCATGTATAGCTCACAGACACAAATATTTACAGTTATAAATTTAGTTTACCTGAGGCAAAGATCCAGAAAGCTGTGAAACATCTTCTTGCCTAACAATTGTACTGAGCTATGTTGTGGAGTGTCAGGAATATGGATGGATCAATTTGGGAACTTTATTGTATAGCCTGTGTAAGAAAGTAGGGCTCTACTGACATATGGCCTATAGCCTTCCATATCCATAGATTAGTCCTGAGACTCAGGAGATTAATCCTGAGAAAGAAACTAGAATGCTTCTTTTTGGTTTCCATCAAGAGTGTTCCATTCTATAATCTTTATCTACCATGGTAAATCCTTGTCTGATGCTATTTTATCTAAGTATCTCAAATACGTTGCAGAATTTAATTTCCACAGCAGCCTGTGAAGCAGGTAAGCATCACCTCTATTCTACAGAGGCATGGAGATAAAACTGGGAGCAATTCTAGTTTCATCATGGCCCAGTTTAGTGGCTTAGTCTACCTATTTCATATGAGCTACCAAATGCAGTGAGGTAAAAAACATTCTTATAGAAACCATAGTTTATTCCCAGACTATATAGGATGAAGCAAATATTTTTTTACATTATTTTCTTACAAAGAAATTCCCACATTCCAAAAAAGCAGTACTTTGAATAACTCTATTATTGAGCCAGAACCTAAGCCAGTGAAGGCTTGAATTGATAAGTTTGGGATTTGTTGAGCTACTCTGTCTGGATCAAAAAGCATTTCAGTGGAAACCCCACTACTCTGTGTCAGGCACACCAGCTCTGGCCCAGCCAGCACATCCTGGGTCCTACCTGATTCCTTCCATCTTCCCATCTCAGCTACAGGGAATTACATTTCAAATCCTGTCATTTCAGGTTTGTCTCCTGGTGATTATTTCACTGCCAAGGACCATTAATATGGATGGTCCTTGGTGGCACTAATATATTTAGAAATCAGAGCAGATTTAGTTCAGATGGGTGTGAGATTTTTAGGGTTATTATTAAAGCACTTTTAAAAAATCAAATTGCATACAATGTAATGTGATAAATTGAAATAAGCTAGGTGATAAGTAGGTAAAAAACAAATAGCAAAGCACACAAATTTCCCAAAGAATTTCATATGTAAAAATTTGAGAGCATGAAAAGATACAAAGATAATTAACGGTGTCCATAGTTTTGTACAAATACTAAGTTAGTATATTTCAGATTTCTCCAATCTTGCTTAAGCAAGGCAAAGAAACTGTGTTCTCCTAAAGCACTGACATGATTTAATGGGACTTATTTAGAAGCAGAAGTATTTATTAATACTCTGAAGAACTCTTATCACAATTTGTCATCAGAATAAAGCAGAATAAAAATTCTCTACCTAATGCCTTGATTTACTCCTAGAAAAATTCTCAGTTACTTCACTTGGTCAAGTAAGGGTAAAAAAAGCATGAAATGGATGAACTAATTTACTTTGGGAAAAGTTATCTGTTTAAATGGTCATCTTAGGCAAGACACAATTAGAATTACATTGGTCTTTTCTCTTTATTTCTGGTCTCCCTGGAGTCTATTTATGAATCTCAAGAGGGATGCTTTTTGTCCTGTTCGCCTTAATTGCATTTTGTTTAGCTCAATGTTTTAAACAAAAAAGCTCTTCCCAGCATGGTTAAATTTATGGATCTCAAGTTTCTGTAAGGATGCAAAGTTTTTGTGTAAGTTGGGTCTTTATACATGTGAACATTTTTGGATCAGCTACACCTACAAATGGAAATCTGATCTTGCAACTAAGGGAGAAATTTATCATTCCAAAAGAGGCAGGAAAGGTTTTAAATCTACAGAAATAGAATCCAGTCTTAAGTAACATTTTCTATCACTTTGATTTCATAATTCAGCCATTGATTAATGTAATAAAAAGCAGGACAACATCTGTTCTGCACTATGGGAATAGGAGGGAATTTAGACATTTGAGAAGTTGCTACTTAGATATTACATTCTACATGGGAACATATGAAGAGTGTTTACAGTAAAAATAACTTCTGGTGCCTACTTGTATTCCTTTTTAAATGTACACATATGCCTTTTGATTTTAACATACAGATACTATAACTTTTATTCTAGATTTAGTTATGAAATTAGACTAAAATACATGGATGGAGTAATTAAAAATGACCCATGTGCATACTTTCATTTGTTGATTACTTTCATGTATCCTGTTTAATGAAACAGCTTTTGCACTGTACCTCCCTGACTAAAAAGAAAGGCTTCCTCATTGTAATTCAGATAATATATGTCAGAAATATGTCCCAGCCTGGCACTGGTTTTTAAAGCTTTCCAACCTTGTATTCATTGCAAGTTAGTTAACCAATTATTATTGCTACTAAGATAATTGCACAGTGCATTGATTTATGTGGGGATTGCTTAATTCAAGCAAAGCCAAACCTTTTTATTCATATCTGAAGAGATGAAGGATGTAATTGAGTTCATATATGAGCTGTTAAGTAACTTGCATATTTACCCCATACCTAGAACAGCTTCCTGAGTTGGTGTGTTGGCCCTTTAATCCAGGGTATGAAGTTCAAACAGTAACACTACTGAAAGGGAGCTATAAAGAGAGATAGATTGGGAATCCCTGCATCCTGATTACCCAAGATAAGAAGGTATTTGGGAGTGGAAGAAAAGGTGGTGAGAGCTAAATTAGCTGTCTTTGAGATAAAAGTTAATTTCCTTAAGAGCCCAGTTAAGATACTGTCCTGTTAAAATCTAAATGCTCACAGTAAAGGCAGCAGGCAACTTTTATGTTTACTGGAGATAATAATTATGGTTCTGGTGGTTGCCTCTGCAGAGGGGATGGCAGGCAGTGGTATATACAAGCACCTTAAGAGATAAACATCTGCAGAAGAATGCAGGCCCCCTGTAAAGCACTGGGTACTGAAACAGAGAAAGAAATTGAATTAATATATGCAAAAATCTGCTTTTACTGTGAAACTAAAAATATGCAGGATTTTCTTATGGAGCTCCAGAAATCATTATAGATGATCAGAGCGGTATCTCAGAGAAATGCCAATTACTGACTTCCCAGATTGCTCAGCATAAGTGATCAAGTGCATGTTGCAGCTGATAGATCTGCACAAAAACATTTTGCACACATGCTGCAGAATTCAGACCCTGAATATTGAAACCTACTTGTAAATAATTTGTTCTGATTTAAACAATGTGTTTGTCTTTGGAAGCAGCTGGTGTTTAACTGTTATACTGATTTTAATGTTGAGAAAGTAAACAATTTATGATTGATGTTAGCAGTAGTTCACTATGCAGCCTCATGCATGCTTAAAAAGCCTTTCATATTATGGTATGTCTCCATACACAGTACAAGAAAAGAAAAGGCAAGGAGGCTTGCAAGTATTTGTGTCAGATAGGATTTTTCTTTGGGCATTGCACTTTCTCCCTGGTCTGAAATGCCTTCTTACAAATGCAGCTGGCAGGAAGGCCAAGGTAGGATCCCAGGAACATTTATGCACACTTGCTTTCATTTGGAAATGGCTTGAGCCTCAGGCAACCAAATAGTGTAAACTGGTTTCAAGCACTGTTGCATCCTGTCTCTTCCCTTACTTCCTGCTATCTCCAGTTACCCCAGAGTCTCAAAATCCTTGCCCATTCTACTTTTCTCCAGTCCTTCCATCAAGACCTGACCAGAATCTGATTCTGGGAGCATCCTGGGGTGAATCTGGCTCCCCCCTGCCCCGAGACTCTGGCTAGAGGTGTCTGGGGAGCTCTCACCATGGGCGAGGCCTTGGTTGAGGTGTTGGCTTCAATGCCTCTCTGTCCTTTGTTCATTGAATTAATTTATGGGCTTTCTCACCTAGTTCAGAGACAACTATACTGATCAGACCTATATCTTAAGCAATGTGCTCACAAGCTTACTTTCAAAGTCATGGAGACACTTGAAGGGCTTAATTTGTAAGCAAAAGCATTAGAAAGGCCCTATAATTTTCTTTATATTTGATTTTAAAGAAACATCCTGCCTAATCCGTGTTGCAACTCAGCATTTTCACATTCCATTTTAGGCTGGCCTGGGATGCTGTTTGCCTTGCAAGCACCCCGGTGGAGCTCCATGGGCGTCTGCCTGAATAGAGACTTCAGTCTGTGCCCTGTCATGTTTTAGAACATAATTTTTTCGATCATCTAATTAAGCAAACTGGTTCATTATAAGGAGTGCTAAGGTGTTGATTCAATTCCTGCCTCTGATTTTTTTTTTCAAGGTTGTTTACCTGTGAAGCCATGTGTAACTAAAGAAAATCCCCACAGCAAGTGGTAGAAGATTGAGAGAGAAGAGGCCTCACTATTGCATTTCTTTAAGCTTTAGTCCAAAATCTCCAAGCCCCCAAGGTTTAATTATCGTGTGCAGTCTAGTGTTGAATAGGAAAAAGGGACTGTAGCACGAAGGAAAGATTTTCACACTGATACTCACAAAAGAACAGGAGCATTAAATGAAAAAAAAATGTTCTAATGTTCTCAGTGCATTTGAAGTGAATAAAGAGGAAATAACTGTCAGGGACCAAGCAAATTATGAGTGGAATTATAAATAGTGAGTGTTTATACATCTCTACAACAAGAAATGCATCTTTTGGCTTGCTGCAGCAGAATAAATACACCAGAAGAGTAAAAGTTAGAGTTTTTCATGTTTTCTTAGGCCTTTTCTTTCTCTTATTTCAAATTAGGTTACTGGCTTAAAAGAACTCAAAAGGTGAAAAAGACCTCACAGTATTATTCACTTTAGCACATATGTGACCTGAAGAGGATTAAAGGTTTGTTCAATCTCTATTCATAGTATTCTTACAGAATTTTCAAAGGACCTTTTAAACAAAGGTTGCCAAACAAAGCACTTCTTTTGTTGCTACTTAGCTGAGGCCTATTGTCAATTAATAAGCAGGTTTTCACTTCAGTGTAATTGGGGCTTTCAATTCCAATTACACTGCATACATATAGAAAATGTGAATGCAATATTAATAGCAACATAAATTTGTGCATATCTGTGTGTGTGTACATAGATACTTATGTACACATCCTCCACAAATGTGTCTCCATGTAACACCACACAATACCCTCTTACAGCAGGTGCTATGTTCCACCACAGACTTGGCTGCATTTTAATTGTACTTTTAATCTGTATCTCTATAAAATGCTTTGATGTTTTCAAATTTGATATTACAAATAGCCTGTGTAGATAATAGTTATAGTTAAAGCAGGAGTAGGTACTACTGTGGTTACATTTATTCCAGATACTAATATAAATGTTGATATTTTTAATTAATTTTATTTTCTAGACTGAAATTCTGTTACAGTTTGAGTTTTTGGAAAAGTCTGAATAAAGGATTTTCCACTCCATTTTGGTGAATTGAAAATTAATATTTATTGTCTATCCAACCTTTTCTTGAATGAGCACATCTTGAATTGGAGTAGCTCATAATAAATATCATTTGCCATAATAAAACAGTTGTCTTTTAGGGTAGGAAGGAAATTTCATTTTGAGATTATCACATTATGAGATTCTGAAAAATTATGTATTGTACTTATGCATTGCAATCACACCACACACCTGCAATTCAACATAAACCTACTTATTTTATTCACTCACATATATGTGTGTCTATATATACAAAGAATGCATACATATATATACGCATATATACATATATATATGCACGTACATTATTGTATGTAGAGATTAATATATGGTGAGATACATGTGAGTATATAGATCAATACACTCACAAGGATTCTTGTGGACTGTTGACCCCCTTAAATAGAAGTGATTCATTATTGGAAGAAATACATGTGACACAAAAGGATTATATCCTTATATGCATAATTAATTTAAGTGAAGCATTTAGTGGAAGCAGAATAAACTGACTCCTGATGGAAGCAAAAGTGCCATGTGCAAACATGTGAGACTGACCCAAGTTCCAGCCTCAGCCAGAAAGGAGGGAGAGCTCCTTATCTCCCAGATGTGGTAAAAGATAGGGCTGCAGCTCTTCAGCGTTTACAAGAACCAAGGCAGGGACCTGCAGATGCTTAGGAGCCTCAGAGTGTTGGGGTGGGTGTGCTCTGGAGAGCTCAGCGCAGACCTGGCCTCAGCCTGGGGAAGAGGCTGCTCATTCCCTTGGCCATCACCACCCATACAGCACCTGATCACTCTCTGCTGCAGGGAGAAGAAACATTCTCATCATGTGCCTATTTTCCCCTTCAGAAAATCTTCCTCTAAGAATTAATGCTGGAGGAAGTTTTTCCCTCTCTCATTCTAGACTCTATAGTATAAATCTTATCTTTCAGTTTTTCTCCTAACTATTTCTAATCTGATATTCATCCTTAATTTTTATTCCCAGGTTATTGTGAACTAGAGGAATTTATAAATCTTTGGAGGGCAAACAGATACCTTTACTCTTTCTTCCTTTCTTCCTTTCTTCCTTTCTTCCTTTCTTCCTTTCTTCCTTTCTTCCTTTCTTCCTTTCTTCCTTTCTTCCTTTCTTCCTTTCTTCCTTTCTTCCTTTCTTCCTTTCTTTCTTATCTCTAAAAAGACATGTATATTCCTAGAATTGCTGTATCTGTGTAGATATAGAAATTTTAATGCACACATGTGCCTTTACAGATAGATGTGTGTGTATTATAATAATCCTTGTTTTACATGCATAGATATCCAATGTGGGACTTTTTCAGAAGTCAATAACTTGATGACATAAACCCAGAATATATGTGTAATATACAGTCCCTACATTTGAAGGGAGATGTTTGTATTTGGATGGAGCATACAGATGCAAACCACGTGAATGGAATCCTGTGTTTATATTGCTAGCCTAGAGGATTTCTTAACATTTAAATGAAATACCAGTACATAATTCTGTTTGACTTTTTTGTATGATGCAGGCCTTGTAAAATGTAGCTCTCTGGATGTAATGCAACATTGCCCTGAAGATTTTGAACCCATTAGAAGAACACTATTTTTGTATCATACTCTTGCTGAATACACTGAAGTTTCCAAATTGAGTATAAATCTGACAAAAATCCTTAATGCGTGTTTGTATGCATTAAGCCCAAGAGGTCACAACCTTCCATAAAAATTCACCTTTCCATAAAAAATTTGTTTGGTTTTGATAATATTGAAATTCAAATATATTTTCTGCTTTAAGGATGGACTGACTTCTCACTAAATCTGAACAGGTCCTATTGTTAAGACTACCACTGACAAATACAGTAAGAAATATGAGGCCATTTCCATTAAAATGTGACAAGATATTCTGGACATAGCTCCCATATCGGACCCAGAACTTAAACAGTTCCTACTCAAGAATTCATAATACAACAAGTAGTAGCAACAGTTTATAGCTACTCTTTGGGATAATATAATGGCTAGAGTTAAAAATATATCAGCTTTTGGGGCATTGAGAGTGTGTCTTCGTGTTTGTGCCGTATGGATTTAGAATAATCCCTTCTGACAGGATGTAACAAATATAAGTGCGGAAAGTTATTTTTCCCCATGTGGTGTCTACAGATCTTGCCCAAGAATGCCAGATGAAAAGCTACAAATGTGATATAGTGCATGACATTTAAGCTAAAGACCTAAAAAATTAGGTTAATTACTTCTACTGTGTGAGAAAGAAAGGGTACAAGATGAGCTGATTTTTTTTTTTTAATGGCATACATATCTGTAAAAGAGGCATTTCCCTTGCTTTGGACCTTCTCTGGGATGCTCCTTGTATGGGTGAATGCCACTAGGGAAGTAATATCACTACAGCAGACCATTGGTATTGAACAGTCATAAAAATGTTCAAAGTGCTGTGTAATATTTTTCAACATGGACTAAAGCACGTTGTTTCAACAAGTCTATCTGTAGTCATATAAACCAGCTCTGTCTAATAACCTGCAGAAAGAGAGGTTTCTATTTATACAACTTGTAAGGATGAGTGAGCTGTGAAGGACTGCAACACAGACAGGGAAAGGTCCAGTTAGCCCAATATACTGCATACAGAAGTCCAAAGAAATAGCATTTTAAAAGAGGAGCTCTAGACTGAATCTTAGTGCATTAGATTTTGAGTCAGCATCTTCAGAACTAGAAGCTTGAACTAGAAGCTATATCTAGAGCTTAATTTAAGAAGTTTATGCAAGAACTATCTTCTGTGATGTTTTCTTGCCTTTCCCCCCTCTGTATTTTTGAACCCTGCAACATCGTGCCACTGTGAGTTCCATAACTCAATGCATTATCTTTTCTTTCCTTTGTTTTCAGCTTGCCACCTGAGAATGCCTTAATTTCTCTTACCATTGCTCTGCACTAACGTTCTTCACACCTTCAGGATTTTATTTAGCAATAATGTGTCTCAGTCACCTCTTTTCTACATCTTCTAGCTTTTTCCCATACCAAAATCACTGCATATTTTTAATCTTGTTTGCTTTTCCAATTGCTCCAATATCCTGTGGAGAGAAGATTACTGGAAATACACACGGTGTGTGAGACATTGGCAAGACAGTGCATAATGATGATTTCTGTTTTCTCTTTCTTTACATGGTCAGGTTTGTATTTGCCTTTTGGCTACAGCCAAACACTGAGTCAGTGCTTTCAAAAGTTTATGCATCCCTGCCCTAGGCTAATTTATAGCACTCGCTGTACTTCTATAAGTGAGATTATTCCCTTCTTCTACATACAAGTGTGAATTCATCTTCTATTTTGTTATTTAACCAAATGTGGTTTTATTTGCTTTGTTTTGTTGCTCTTTGCAATCAGGTTTATATTTGACCTTTCTAAGTCAGTTTATAGAATTTACAGTTTTATTAGCTCCCTCTATGGTCTTTTCCACATCATTTACAAGTACATTGAATAGTGTAGATCACATCAAAGGTGTGATTTCTGAACATGTAAAGCAAGTGTTCAAGGAGAATTTATCTCTTCTGTGATATTTCTTCTCTGTTGTATCTCAAAAATGGAAGAGTCAAAGATTCACTTTAGCAAGTCTGTGGTTTTTCAAGAATGTAATCCTACAGAATATAAAAAGAAAACAGTGCTTTGAAGTTCAAAATACGTAAAATATGGGAAAATGTGGCTATGCAGTGTATCTTTAGTCTGTTCTCTGGGAAAAACAACAAACTTTGAGACAATTGCCTCTGTTCATTGGGAAACATTTATGAAATTAGTTACTGTAATATTTTTGTGCGCATTATGAATAGTAGATATGGTTTATAGGAGGCTTCACCTGCCAATCTGAGCTATCCAAATTTTGAACTAAGGTAGCAGTTTTCCTGCTCATGTTTAGTCACTTCAAACTCAGGTGTATATCCAAGCCCTGCCCAGAGGTTCTGTCTTTAGTTGGAGAAGACAAACACATCTAAAGGATGTTTCAGCCCATTCTAAAACTGGTGTCCCAGAAAAGCAGGATGGGTCACCATCTGGAATAATGCTATCTTATTTCATTAACTACAGCTAGTAGTTATTTCATAAACAACTAGTTTAAAGTAGTTATTTCATGTTTATTTCATAAACGACTAGCTAGGCTAGACACCTAACTTTTAAATTATTACAGACAATTGAGATGAATTTTATCCCACATAATTAATTTTATCCCTATTATAGCTACAGACTGAATTTTTGCAAGCAAAAGGAGCAAGGTTGGTGGCTATTAGGTAAAAAGACATCTGCAGAATTTGTTTTATCAGATAGGGACATTTTCTCTGAAAAGTTTTCCAACAAATTCTGAATCTTGAAGACTCACATACATGGAAAAGTAAGCACACTTGACAACTTTTCCATGTAACTGGAAATTATGCCAGTTTAATTAGGCTGATGAGTTCCATGTGGAAATTCTTACTTTAGAAGTAGAAGGGATTTTTAACTTCAACTATTTCCAGAAAAACATTGCTGAAATTTAAAGAAACATAAAGAAAACACCCTGAAGCAAACATATCACCATTTTCAAGTTAGTCAATATGTTTGCTGATACAACTCCAACATTTCATTTATCATCTCTTTTAGACAGCCACTCTCACTAAAATAAGTGCTAAGGGACATGAAGTGTAGCACTATAAACAAGCACAAAAATTTACTTTTTTTTTGTGAACTCGATAAAAAGTCGATGTTTTTCCTTTTTTTTTTTTTATTAATCAGACTGTTTCACAGTAAAACATCAGTTGTGGATTTTTGACTTTTGGATGATTGATTTAATCCTTATAGCAACTAACTTACAATCTTATTTTACTTTGGCATGTTCCTTTTAACCCTAAGAAATATGGAGCTTAAATTTTACCTCTGATTTTATATATTTGTTTCCCCACTAGAAGTGAGAAAAAATGGCAAGCAATGAGCCTGCCAATTTACTTGTTACTCCATCATTAGGCTCTGGTACTCCAAATTATTTAGGAATATAAACATCTTCCATTTCATGGGATGTGTTTCGATGGCCAAATGCTGGGGAGAAAATTAAGAGAAACAGAGATGGATATCACTTCTGGATATCACTACTGCTTCAGGCCCTCTGTTTTTGCAAACAACCTTCCAAGAGTCTGTAGGATGTCAACACGGAGTCAAAGTCAATTTTCTAATCTACCCTTGCAAATTGTGTCAGAGATCAGTGCCAGCATACACATACTTTTCAAACAGGTTCCTGTAGGTTAAATAAGGTACCTCTAAGTTGCTGCTGGTTGTTTTTCTTTCCTGTAGGTGCCTTTCATTTAATAATAACACTTAAAAAAAGAAAAGCACATACAAACCAAGTATTTCACATACTAAAAAGCCAGAAGTGCAGATACCTGAAAAATGGTAAAAGTACCTGTTCCTGGCAGTGGAATAAGATTTTAAGGGGAGAGAGGATGTTTTCCAAGCTGGCAATGGGTCTGGTCTGGTAGAAGGAGGCAAAGACAGCAGCAGCCATTCCTACTTCACCTTTTTGTGCTCTCAGGGGCTACTTGCAGCCCTTGCATGGGTCTGGGAAGTTCAAGGCAATAGACTTGGGCCAAAGATCAGACAAATTTTTTATTGCCTGCAGCTGCAGAAGAGATCTTCAGGATCCCATCAGAATAGTCAGCATCAAGGGCAAGCTACATATCACCTCTCAAATATTGCAGATTATTCTCTGAGAGCTCAGAAAGAGAAAAGCTTTACTTCCAGTAAACTTCACTGCCTCTGCTTCTCCTGCTACAGCATCTGGCCAAACTAGTACTGCAGAAACGAGCCAGCCAGAGTGACTGCCATCACAAATTGTAATGGATGCTGTGTTTGGTTTTTTGAGAAAAATCAATCTGCATATATATTATTTCTCATTAAGTCAACTCATAAACAATAGGAGGGACTACCAGAATGCTATAGATGCAGCCGACTGGCCACTTCCATGGAAAATGTCAATTTTCATGTCAAATTCTATAGCCTTGTATCTGCTTTATTACTCTCAAAGAAAGGATTCATGCCTATTAAAAGACAATCATATAGCATGCAAGTGATCTGAGATGCCAATATAGCAGCAGACACTCATGTGAGCAGTTTCCCCATGCACTAATGTACAAATTCCAGGTGGAAATGGATTCCAGAAGGCTAAATTCTGTCCTGGGTGGTTTGCAGGAATTATCCCCAGTCAAGTAGTCATTTCTTTAATTCTTTCACTGGCTAATATGTCACTTCACTGCATCATTTTCCTTGCCTTCCATGTAACCTTCCCCTGTGTAAGCCTAATTCCTGACTCATTTGTTGTGGATGTAGAGCTCCATGTCCTTAGCAGATGAAACAGTATAGTTCCTTATAATGAAGCATTAGCCTGCTTCCTGAGATATACTGCTTGTCCAATGGGTACCAAGATAATCACTCTTAGTGCTGTATATGTCAGTGTTTTATTATTGTTTTATTCTATTAAGTTTGTCTACTTTCCTTCATAATGTCAGCATCTTATTTGTGTCTTCCTTTAATTACTGCTTTGAATCTGTCTGTAAAAATAATTTGCTTTTACTCATCAACCTCTCCCAAATATCCCATGGATAAAGAAAATCTACTCTTTTTCACTAATTTCTAAGCCACATAGGAAAGATTATAAGAGTCCAATGTTTTAAACTCCTTTCCACTCAATTTTTGTCACAAGTATCAACGACTGCAAAGAAGCCCTGCAATACTCATTTTAGCAATTAGCAGCAGAGGCTGAAGAAGCCTTAATGGAAAACTAGGGATAGAATTTTTTAAAGGCAACAGAAGAGTATGGATGGAGAAAGTTTCTGGGAGATTTTATGGCTTGAACATGATATTGATGGAATAGGAGAGACAAAGCTGAGGATGACACTGAGGCACAGTGATGGGGTGGAATGGGCAAAAGTAAAGCCCCTTCCTTTTCTCTTTTCCTTCTACTCCCTGTAGTGCCTCTTACACCATCAAATAAATAAAATATCAAAAATCTAAATTTAAGTAGTTGGAATGGGTGTAAAGGTATTTAGAAAACTGGATATTTTCCAGGGTTAAAAACTTTAGTTATGACAACAGCCAGTCAAAGCTTCAGGAACAAGTATCTAGAAAAGGAGAGGCATCTGGTTTAAAACAAAGAAAAGTAATCAAGATATTTTGATTTTAAAAGCTTGTCTTTTTGTTTTACCTATAAGTCATAGTATTTTTTCTCTAAAATTTTAGTTAATTCAATAATATACTTTACAAATGTGAAGATTTTTTCACTCAAATTCAAATTCTCCATCAGTTAAAGGAAAGAAATAAATTTAAATTCTGAAAGTTTATTCAAAATACTAATTTAACCCTGAAAAAAGAAAAACTACAGAAAGCCTCTAGGTGCTCCATTATTTTTCAAAAACTTCAACACTAAAAACACCCAGACAGCAGTGTTTTGTACAGCACTATAAAATGAAAAAGGCCAATAGAAGAAAACAGAGAGAAAGAGGGTTTTTACTTTCTGCTGTTACAGAAGCAAATGTGCATTCAACTAAAACATAAAGGTGACATACCCAAAATTGATGAAAGAATAATTTCTCTTCTAGATGAGACAGTCTTAAGACTAAGGCCTTGGGATATTTTCCATATCAATCTGAAAACTCATTGAGAAAAAACCACATAAAAGGTCTGCCTGAAGAGTTTGATTCATTCTGAGCATGAACAGCAAGAAATTACCAGTATCATCACTCCTGGTTGAAGTGGAATCTGATGAAATCTGAAGAACCCCAAGTGGTTGCTCACACTGTAGATCAGGAGGAATGGATAAGAGAATAACAAATTTAAGATCTTTCCTGGCTTGCTCTTTTTTTAAAAATAGTATAAGCAATAAAATTTGTGTGACTGACTCCAGATTACTTTGGAAAGCTCTGATTACTGGATATAAAAATATTATTTTATTAAGTAGGAAGAACATCAGTTGTTCAGCATTAAGTAAAAATCACATTTTCTGTGCTTCTTATCACTGCTATGTCAGTCCAAGCTTGGAAATGTTTCACTCCAGCTGTTTGTAATGAATGAGACAGAATATGTGTATCATGCAAAACTATAGGTGAATTGCCATGGGTTCATTTTCAAAGAATCCATCAAACCATTAGGTATGGAGCAAAAATGCTGTCAGCTGCTTTCAGAGTTGGAGAAATATACTGAAGGGCAGAAGCCGTGCAGTACATAGTGTGACGTAAAGAAAATCATTATTTGCATTCCCAGTAGCAGCCATGTGCACCTACTTCCAGGGCTCCTAAGACACAGCCCTTTCATTTGTTCCCAAACATCCTGATGCAATGAGTGCAGAAAAATCAGACACTGTTGGTAGAAATTCACCACAGGAAAAATGTCCCACAGGAATCCTGTGGCCCATAGCCTCTTCTTACTTTCTTTCCCTCAAGGTTTATATTTTGTTTACACAGACTGGGGACCAAAGAGGATTTTTATGCTCCCCTACTTTTAACTGCGTGGAAATTAGACATCTAATTTCATGCTTTGTGGTCAAAGGAGACCAGCATCACTAGAGCATGGTTTATCCCATCTGTCTCTGACATATGTCTTTGGATGAGACAGATACCCTTTTGTAAGTACTGTGTTTGCTCATTAATTATCGAGGGAACCTCCATGAGTAATTTAGACTAGACGTATCACTTTTACAAAGCACAGCTAGGTGAGATGGATGGAACTCTAGCTTCAGTGATCAAGACACAGTTCCATGTGCAAGCTTTCTATTAGTACCAAGATTTCTAGGAATCCTTCTGTGCTGGCCAAGAGGGTGCACATTATGGATATTCATTCACTTTGGGTACCAATAGGCAAGAATAGAAAAGACAGCTGATAAAAGTCTTCTGAAAGATTGTAAATAAATCACATTCCAGAGGGTCAAATAAAGCTGAGCAAAGATAAACATTTTCACAGAGGTACTAGAATGCTATTCAGTTTTCTAAAACTGCCAGATTACAGCGAGACTTTAAGAGTCTTGCTTTATATCTTTTTGTACCTTATGGAACAACTGATTCAATATATTAGCATTGCTCTGAGTAAACTCTGAATAAAATTTTTGCTATTAGGACTATTCCTTTTTTTTTTTTCCCTGGAAACAAATTTATGTATGGGCAAAAAGTTCATATTTTCTGGTAAGGAGAGGGAAAATAAACCCCTGTCAATATTTCATAAAATTTCATAAGGGCGCTTCTTGATCTTCCTTTCTAACCTTGACTCAGAATGACCTTTCTGTACTTCAGGAAATCTATTTGGACTCTAAAGAAGAGTGTTTTGGAATATTATTTCAGAATGTCTGATGATTTTTGTTACAAGTGCATTATTTGACAAATCCAAGCTGAAACGTAGGAATATGTGTTCAGTGAGAAATCTATGTTCTTTGATTTGTCATACTTGCTCAGAATTCAGAAAGGAATTGTGAAAGTGTCAGTTGACTTCCTGCAAGGGGGAAGATCCAAGTTTAGAGCAGAGTGTTTTAGTATGTTAGCATGCTTCAGAACCACTCATTATTATGAAAGCCTCATCACACTGCATGCTACAATAGAAGGCAGGCTCTACACAGATAAATTATGTGTGAGACAATTGCTGGCTCCCACCTGATTTAGACATAGGATGCAGGGGGAGACCTGTCTGCTCCAGGTCACACCAGAAATGTGTGGCATGCCTGGAGCAACACTGTTGATTCAACCACAGGATCAGTTTTAGGGTTTTATTGAATATAAATAACAGTAGAATTTGGACTTAAATACTGTCATTATATTTTAAGTTGATTGTTGTGTTTGTTTGAGCAACCAGAAGTGATTACTTATAACAAGGCCCAGTTCCTTGGATCACTGTTAGGAGAAACTTCTGAACTCATGGTTAAATGCAAGATGACAGATGAAGTAATTTCTAGATGCTTTCCACTACCTGATAACAAGTCTAGAGACACATGCTTTCAGAAAGCTCAGGTTCATTTCTGGTAGTTCCCTGCTTACAAATAGTTTTCTGCTGATAATTTAGATGCTGACTCAGGGTACCAGAAGGTTTTTGACCACTTCTGGTAGAGACATATGCATATATACATGCATACATTTGCAAATGAATTATATAATTAGGGTTATGGTTATACAGAGAGAGCTATATGCATACATTTATGTATTTAGCAAACATATTTTTCCAGTTCAATAATAGCCTAGGAAAGATCTCTGGCTAGATTTTTCCCATTAAAAAAAAAAAAAAAAAAGTAGTACTTTGCAGTGCTGGGTGTGGGAAACCACATCTTAGCTCAAAATCCAAAATGCTGACCTGACACCATTAAGGCACAGCTTGTGCTTGGTTCCTGGCTGCTTTCACATGGAGATTTTAACTCTACCCTTCCTGACATCATGCTGGAACATAACCTGACTACTTTACTCAAGGCCAGGTTTCTCCTTTCTGACACACATTGTTACAGCTGGGCAAAGCCCTTAACTTCAAACACGTGCTGGAAACGCAAGATCATGTCTAAAGTTCACCACATGCTTATGCAGATCTTCAAATAGGCCACTGAGAAACATCTTAGTCTGTGGTTTTTTATATTTCTAGATCTTTCTGGCTCTTAACAGACAGGATTGGGCAACCCACCAACAGTGAGGTAAGCTTTACCCAGAAGCAGAATATCCCACTCAGGTGAAATTTCAAATGAATGCAGTATTTACATGACAAAGGTGTAAATTTATCATATGTAAATACACTGGAAGAAGACTTATCACAGCTGCTAATATTGCAGTAGCAACAGGATTTTTCTATGGGATTTTTAAGGTCGTTTGGCATGCCTCAGAAATCCACATTTGGCTGCACTGTAGTTTGCAGCCAAACAAGTCAGTGAAAGCTTTTCAAGGTGTACTCACCCCATCTCAGCTGTACTTCTGGCTACTCTGCAAGGCATTGCTGCAGAGAGCTTGCTGAACCAACTGCTAAAGGAGAGTTCAACGTTTGCCTTCATCCTTGTGTCATATTCAAAGTGGTACTATGTTTCCCCCACCTTTAGGAAGGTTAACACTCTTACAGGAAGCCTAGATTTAAAAAAAAAATTAGATTAAAAAACTATTCCCTAATGTATTTTGTATTTTCAAGCCACTGTCCAAATTAATCCAGACAATTTTCCTCTCAAGTGCAAATATGCTGTTAGCAACCCCACATGATTTTAACGTCTGAACTGTTGCATAAATGCATTAGCAAAAATATTTAAACTACATTTTCCTCCTCTCTTACACTTCCCTCCTCTCTAAATTTTTTTTGGGCAACACATGCAGACTTTCAGACTCCCATTAGAGAGGAATCATGCAGCTAATCTTGTAATTACATTCAGAAGACAAAAAAAAGATGGGTGAGGGACAAAACTGTATTTTAAAAACAAAACTCAAAATTGTTTTGTCATTTAAAATATCCATATTTAGTTTTTTGTTTTGGTTTTTTTTTTTCATTTTGAAAAAGAAGACATCAAACAACCAAAGACGAGTAACACTTATAGGACTGTGGCTCTCCCTAAAAAGCTGGTGCACTAGCAAAGGTCAGGGAGATTCTTCCATTACAGATAACAAAATAGTGAACAGGGAGACACAGTGACACAGAGAGGGTCACACTAAATTTCTGTGTCAGGGCTCAAAGTTCATTACAGCTCCAAGAATCAGTCCAATTTTAACCACAAGCCCATACATCTTCCCTTGTGAAAATCCCTCCCTTAATGCTATGTAATGCATCTCTTCCATTTAGAATATTTGAATTCGATATTCTCTTTCGATCGAGCTTGCAGCTGTTCATGGAAATGTATTTGAATTCAAGATGAAAATTAACAATCCACTTCATGTTAATAATGAACTCCGTTTCTGTTGTACTGTTTAATTTAATATTGAAGTAAAAGTATTTTCTGTAATCTTTCACCTTCACACTCACACTCTTAGCAGCTCCCAGCTGGCTCCTACAGGTTTGTGGGGATCAAAAGAGGAGCTCCTCAGGCAGTGAGGGATTTTGCAAACTCTTAGACAAAGAAATCCATTAGGCTTGTGGGATAAGCTCAGGGCCTAAAGAATGCCTGAAGGGACTGTAGAGGATCTACTTTCAGGAAACTCTTCCTGACCTGTCTGGATCCCAGACAGATCATTCTACCCTGGTAAGAGCAGATTACATATTTTCAAAATTGTTAAATCTGGAATCTACTGTAAATGCTGTGACTGTACATTACATCAGCTTTGGGTATGAGCAACACTAGGAATATTCATATTTTATGTTATCTGAAAGTTCTTAGTTTCTTTGTACTGCAGAACAAATGGTCATTGGGCACATGGTGTTATATATACAGAATCACAGAAATCTGATCTAAGTAGTCTTATGTAGTTTGTATAGAATGTAAAGATCTATCAGTATTATTGGCTGCAATGTCTAATGGAAGATTTTTTAAACAGACATTTCATGTAAAACTTTAGCACCCCAAAATTCATTGTGTTTTGGCACTGCTAAACAGCATCCCAGCTGCTGGCTTCCCTGAGCTGTCATGCAAACAAGGGGCCTGTTGTTTGCAGGAGTGGAACTGGCAGATGTGGCTGGGCCATTCCAGCATCCCTTGACCCGGGTTAGGCTGTCTTGGGCAAGCTCTGATTGATTCTGCTTTATGACAGTGAAAGCAGCACAGTTGCACAGAGCTGCGATGTCTCTTTTTTCAAAGCTCCTTTTCATGTTTATAGGAATCAAGGCACCATTAGGAGTGACCCAGCCACTCGGCAGCAATCACATCTCATTCTGGTTTTGATTTTACAACACACCAAACGAATTTCTTCTGACAAAACTCATGCAATATCTTTTCTTGGAATAATTCACCACAGATGGAAGCTGCTATGTTAGCTGCAGAGGAAGGCTACTCATTACTTACTAAATATATTTTCTCCTATGTGATACTCACAGAAGGCAGATGTGTTGCGTGTCAGTCCTATCCCTGCATGTGTTTGCGTACAAATACAGAAGTGCATACAGGAGGCCTGCAATAAGCATGTATGCACTTGTCTTTTTAAATGGAGTTTTATCTTTGCTTGTGTCTCTAAAATTGGTTATTTGGGAAAAGTACTTGGGATAAGGATGGCTGAAGGAACTGGTAGGTCCCAAAAATAATTTATGGAGTTTTTTGGAATTACAATAAAGCTGTTCAGACTCTAGATTTAGTTTTGTGAAATGTGCACGAGATTTTTTTTTTTAAGTATACCAAAGATAAAATACAGGGTTAATGAGAACCAAATGTTGATTGGGTTGGCACACTGATGTTCTCTGATCGGTGTTGCAATTTTCAGATATTTTGAACAACAGTTATAAAAAAGATATTACATTACCTTCCATGTCCAAAGGGACGTAGTAAAAATAATTTTTCTCTTCAAGATGCTATTATTTTCCATACAGATAGGAAGAGCTGATTGGACAACAACTGCAGGAGATTATCTAAGTCCTTTTTCACAGAAACAAAAATTTTAGTTCTTAGAGGAACACACACATTTGATTTAGCAAGTTACTCTTTTCTCTCATAAATCCAAACAGATTTTGATGGACATGAATTCAAACTTGTGAATATTCCCATTTTCTGAAGGATTAACCTATCATCAGATATCAAAATGGTGCAAAAAAGGTCTTCCACCAAAAAAATATCCTCTAAATATTTAATATATCATGAGAGTTGCTTTGACTCCTATGAAAATAAGAGGAGATACTTTTTGTTAAGCTGATAGAAGCTGTCTATTAGACACTGACACATCCTAGGTGAGATCAGGTGTGCTTCTTGCTCCTGTGTCCAGTCAACACCCACCACAGGCTGGCACTTACAATGGTGACGAGACTCTCTGATGTCAAAATGCATTTCTTTTAATTGAAAATGTTTCTTTGTAAAATGAGTTTGTTTTCAGCAAGACATAACAACCATAAAAATAGCTCCAGACTGGCCTCTTGGCCACCTGTAGCTTTACTAGTAAACTGAGAAGCAGGGATTTAGTAAGTGGAAGGCCTGGGTAGAGGGGTGGGGCTTGCAGCTCTTTTAAAAGTAGCCAAGTACATACTTAATTGCATTTCTGCAGGGAATACATTCCAGAAATGTGGGCTTGCTACCAAGAAAAGTCTGTCAGCAACAAAACTGGCGTGTGGTAAATGCACTGGACTGTGACTCAGGATATCTGGGTGCTAGTCACAGTTCAGCCACAGGCTTCCTCTTGACGTGGAGCCAATTATTTAATCTTATTTTTCCACAGGTAAATCAAGCAATAACTCTCCATCAGGGACGCTGTGAGTTCATTAGTGTGTGCAAGGTATTCAGTGTCTACTTCTTAGATAAGCATCTGGGAGAGGAATCATACATCTAGCAAAAGGAAGAGCTCTACTGGGGTCTCAAAGACTTTCCACAGTATTAGATTATATGCAAATCATGGTAAGTGAACCAGAAAAGCCAATAAATAAATAATACTTCATTTAATCTCATAGCTAATTGGAAAAACACACTTCTCTAAATTATGTTGCTACTGTTTTACCAGCTGCTGGATTACTGTGCTTTGGGTTTTTTACTTGTTTTTCAGAAGTGAATAATATCTTTTTAACACAATTTTCATACATGAAAAGTGAAGCAAAGTTCTTAGTACACACCAGGAAATGATTGGTAGAAATCATGGTACCCAACATTATCATGGCCACATCTCTTTGTAAAGTTGTGGTAGAGAACAAAAATCGTTTATTAGAGTGATTTTTTAGCAGCTTGCTTTGTGTCGTGGATATCAGAACCAACTAGTTGCCCATGGTAGCCTGCTGTGCTGGGCTCTGTCTCACCAAGCCCCAGAACCTGCTCTGGTAAATGGAGACAGAGCCACAGCTTGTGGAAGATTAAGATCCCCACCAGCTCCCACCTAGATTGTTGTGCACATTTCTTACACAGACAGATGTGCAGCACTGCTATGAGACAAATTCACTCTGATATGAGTAGCCAGTGCCAAACAAGAAGATAAATCACAACAGCACAGGCTCTGTTTTACCCCTTCCAAAGGTCTCCACCAGAGATTTACTAAGGTTGTAGCTCCATCAAAAGAGAAAACCTGATGGACACTTCCTTAGTCAAGAAAGACTGTAACACACTGGCTGACAGCAGAGGAGGGGAGTTTGTGACTATCAGTGCTTATCTTTCACATGATGCATCATTTTGATAGGTGTATCCTTAGATGCTGTCTTGCTGTGTCCTCCCCAGCCTGCTGGCAGGAGAGGCAGGGAAAAAGGGAGGGCAGCAATGAGCCTGCAAGGGGAGCTGATTGAGGACACAGACCTAAAGTGTCAGCTCCTGGGCAGGCAGCACATGCCAATGGAAAAGTAAAAGATAATGACGTCCAAGCATTCGGGTGAAGATGGGGATTCAAACCATAAATATTGGGCTGGTTTCCTACTCTAAGGCTGAAATCATAAAAGTCAAACAAAACCAAAAATAATCCACTTTTGTTCTTTCTGCTTTTCTGATCTCTTAGTGTCAGAAAATGAGTATGGGTTTCCTCCTGTAAAGGCCATACATGGATTTGCTTTGCTTTACATTGATAAATCTGGAGAGCCAAATGCTACAGAGCTGGACAGCTCAAGGACGAAAATGATCTGGGCTCTGTGTATTCACAGGAAGGTGTGAAATTATTGGTGTATGTTTCATTCTTAGCAACAGGAAGAACGCTTTCCTAAAGCTATATTACACTCTAATAACTTTAGGAGGCCTGTTTGACTTTGAAAAACTCTGTTTCAGTTTTAGCACTCTTCATTCAAAGTCTATGTTTTTTTACTGCATGGCCTTTAAACCAAATCTGCCATTCTTTTCAACCAGCACTGAACATATGTTCCACACCCCATACATTCCTGTACCGGTTTCCTTGTTTTTCCAAATTCTGACCACTCTCCAAATTGCGTGTCCCAGTTCCTCAAAAGAAAGCTAAAAACATTGTTTTGATTTTATGGCAACTACTTGAATAGGAATATGTTACTCTATTAAAGTTTGCCAGGATCTGAGCGTAGGAGAAACTGAGAGAGAAAAAGTTTGATGGAATTGCCTGTCCTAATATGGCTTTTGCTTCTATGCAGAGAAACGGAAGATACCAGCTAATGTTGTTTTTATTGCCCTTATTTTTTTTTCTGGTTATCTGTCAGTATGGCCACAGTGCATGGGACATGCAGCAGGATTCCACTAGATGTTATTTTGTAGCAAAATCTTGAAATACAAAAAAGTGACTCAAAGCACAAGTTCATGCCTACACAGATATCCATGGAGTAATTCTTCTGTGTCTAAGAAAGAGTGTGAGAAGGACTTCTAGGTTTTGATTGAGAGCTTCTGAAATAAACAAGGAATATCAGGAGACTGAGGACAGAATTCCAGGGAAGCTGGCACAACAGTGATGAAAGATAAAGAGGTGCTAGGAAGCATAGAACCTTGAAAATTAAGATAATTTCTGCAGTGAAAAGAAGCAAAAAATCAGGAAATAGTGAAGAAAGGAAAGACAGGGAAGACAAAGGTAATATATGACTGGTAAGACTAATAGCCTGAAGAAACATAGTTCAGCCAGAGTATGTACAGAGTGGGACAGGAAGAGAAGAGAAACTTTTCTCCTTTATGTTATCTTTATTTTGAATGAGAGCATTAAACTATCTACTGTAGCATGTTAATTAATTTTTACATTGTTGCTTCATTCTACTTTACTGTGCTACTATTCAAGCCTGTATATAAAATCTGTGAAGAAGTATGACTGATTGTCTGTTTGAACTTTCAAGCATTGTGTTTGTTTGGTTTTGATTGCTCCTTGCCAGATGGTTAAGCATATGTTTAGCAGTTTTACAGGGGGAAGAAAAAAAAACCCAACAAAAACCCAACACATGTAGTATACATTTAAGAGTTTAAAAGGTACTGGCAACATTTATTAGCTTCTAATGCAAAGCTAATGTTAAAAATAGTTATAGTGACAGGATACATTTTAAGGCTGAACAGACCTGTGCGTAGTTTCCTGTACCTCTAGAGATACAGGATCCAAGGACTCAGAAAAAATTGCTTTGCTTAACTTCAACAGTCAAAAATTTAGCTGAGTAGCCGGAATTAGTTGCATGAGACACCTTTCTTTCTCCAGTGATGACAGAGTTATCTCTGGGGAATTTATTTGCCTGCCCTCTTTGAAACACCAACCTTCAAATAGGAAATATCACCCTGGGGAGATGTCTGCTTTTCCTTTTTGATTACTGATGGAGACTAAACCCCTAAATTGGATTGGACACCTACCTTTTAGAGACTAAATTTATGTGTTACCTAAGCAATCCCATCTCATTTTATAACACTGCCCAGGATGATTGCCAGATATTGCAGAACTGCAGCAGAGAACAGAAGGATTCCCCTGACAGGAGCAAGACACGAGTAACTCCTGTTTCTTGTGTTCCTTTAATTGAGGTTTATTTCTTCTGCTTTTTTCAATGTTTTACATTGATTTCCAACCAGAAACCGTGGCCTAGATTAATCCAACCTCCTTACAGATAGTTCAGTGAGTTATCTAAATGTGGAGCCCGGTAGGCCTTGCATCCTGTGTAGATAATCAAGAGAAAGAGGCCATGGGAAGGGCAGGGGCTCCTGCAAGGTGCCAGCCTGGCTCTGCAGCCTGCAGAGGGATCCCACACTGGGGAGTCCCCAGCTTGGGTGCTGCATGCAACTGGTGGGTGCTAAATAGGAAAATACTGTGTTGTGACAGCTGCCCATAACGACTTGAACTCATCATCCTCTAAAGGTCTGCTCTAATGGAAGGAAGCAATGAAGGAAAGCTTTTAATCCTTGAAAGACCTAGTCTTTCCTTCTAAACTGTCAAAAATGGTGAATTAATTATTTCCCAAAGGGAGAGATAGTATTTCATGCTTGACTATGACAACTCAAGGTAATTATTCTGATTTTGCCCTACAGTGTCTAATAGGGACATTTGAAAGTGTAAACTGATGAAAGAAAAAAAAAATCAATAACAGTACAGAACACAACTTTTTGCAGATGCTTGTATTCAAAATGTACAAGGCTTGGCAGCTAGGTTACTATTGGCTTTTTCATTCCTAAGAGAGTTCAAAAAGGGGTGAGGATCCTCAAGGGTGAGGAGAGTTGTTTGATAGATGTGTGTGAGCTTGATCTTCCAGTGGAATCATCAGGAATTAAAGCGCACTTTAAAGCAGGCTCTTGCAAAGGGAATAGGTGTCTGGTCTTTGCTAACCCAAGTGAAACCTCTCCCTTTTGGTGCAGAGATAAAAGTCAGAGTTTCATTCCAACACTCAGCTATCAGGAATGTGCCTTTCAGGACTGATAAGTGGGTTTCTACACACAACATACTGCAAGATAGTTCAGTTCACACTCTTACAAGTCCTGTGGCTTCGAATCAATAATGAAGCACTCACAAATTGTTCCACAAAACTGCACTAGGGTGAGAATTACGGAAAAACCTGGACAGTGTTCAAAAAACTGGCTTTGCAAAGCAGCAGATACAAAAAATATAGTGTATTTTAAGAGAAAAAGAAAGGTGTGGGGAGAAAAGAGGAAGAAAAAGGCTTTCAAACATATCAAATGAAGCTTGTTTGACAATAATCACTGCAGGTGGGGAAGCTGATTTTAAGTGTGAAAATATTTAACATTTTATTGCACACAAATGCTTTCATAAAGCAGCCGTTTGTGCGTGTGGGAGTGCGCACGCGCGTGCACATGCAGCAAACAGAAATCTATTGAGTTCCACCAGACCAGACGTCTGCATTCTGGAGGGCTCATTGCAGCCAATAAATTTGACTAAAACTTTTTTTTTTATTTTATGAATTCTGCAATAAAAGCTAATCCTCCTTTCTAGACTTAGCATAATTACAAGACACTATTCTGAGTGCCAAAAATGTCAACTGAAAGTTGCAAACATGGGCACATTTAAGCAGAACCATATGTCTGAATGCAAGGCAAGACCTGAAGAAAGTTAATCAGTTTACCTTTTTCTGAAGAGTCAATTTATAATGCAACTTGAGGTCTAAGAAAGAATATAGTCAGTGATAAATTACATTGCTCAATCATTTATTAATAAGCTTCACTGGAATGAAAGATTTTATCGGTGCTCAAAATTCACTAAGTTACAAAATCACAGATGTTCAGGGTTCTGGAGCCAGAAAACTACTATTAGTGAACTCTCATTAATACCTAATCAACTGGTGATATTTTGATCCTGTGAGAGAATTGATGGCCAATAAAAATAAGCTCAAGATGTCTTCCTCTCTAGGAAATAAAAAAAAAAAACAACCCTGGAATGCACACAGTAACCATGATGCAATAACTAAGATTAACCAGCTGGAGGCTAAATGTTAAATTTTTTTGGGTACAGGATGGATTTATTCTGTCACCTAGGTAATTTCAGAGTCTTACTTTGGAGGATTTATATTAGCGTTCAGACTTAGCAGATGTATTCACGTGCAATACATTAACTATGCAAAACTGCTTTCCAGGCTCTTCTGGATTAGGGTCTTACAAACAGACCTCTCTGGAAATGAAATCCTTAAAAAAAAAAAGCCCTGTTCCTCTCTGATTGTTATTCTACTGCACTTAAAGTTTGGAATCTACTTAAACACATGGCATTTGAAATTAAATCATATGAATTTCTGTGTAAGAATGTGCTGGGTTTTTAACCCCTCAGTAATGACACAAATGGAAGTGCAAGTGGGTTTAGACTTGAAGTAGAAATACAAAATTTCTTGCAGTACATCAAGGCAATGATCCATCTGGTCTACTGTTCTTTCTCAAAGGTGGCCAGCATCAAATTCTTGAGGGAAAATTATACCAATAATTGGAATCAACAATTACAAAAAACCCTCAGTGAATAAATGTATTTTTAAATCAAGTAAATATATGTCCTTAACCTATTGTGAAATTCTAAACCATGTATTATAAACAGGCAGAATTTCACCACTTTATAATTATGTAATATGATTTTAACCCCACTTTTTTTACATAAACCCCAAGACATTTAGAGAAAGGCCTTATAGAAACAGATCCATGGGATGCTTGCATCCAATACAAGGAAAACAAAAGCCTGAATTCTCTTCCATGTGAACTAGCTATCAGAATCCCTAAGTATCCTTATGTTTGAAGTAAATAGAAGTATTGACACTACTGCATATTATAATACATTATTAATTCAATGACTAGGTTTCTTTTCCTTCCTTCCTTCCTTCCTTCCTTCCTTCCTTCCTTCCTTCCTTCCTTCCTTCCTTCCTTCCTTCCTTCCTTCCTTCCCTTCCCTTCCCTTCCCTTCCCTTCCCTTCCCTTCCCTTCCCTTCCCTTCCCTTCCCTTCCCTTCCCTTCCCTTCCCTTCCCTTCCCTTCCCTTCCCTTCCCTTCCCTTCCCTTCCCTTCCCTTCCCTTCCCTTCCCTTCCCTTCCCTTCCCTTCCCTTCCCTTCCCTTCCCTTCCCTTCCCTTCCCTTCCCTTCCCTTCCCTTCCCTTCCCTTCCCTTCCCTTCCCTTCCCTTCCCTTCCCTTCCCTTCCCTTCCCTTCCCTTCCCTTCCCTTCCCTTCCCTTCCCTTCCCTTCCCTTCCCTTCCCTTCCCTTCCCTTCCCTTCCCTTCCCTTCCCTTCCCTTCCCTTCCCTTCCCTTCCCTTCCCTTCCCTTCCCTTCCCTTCCCTTCCCTTCCCTTCCCTTCCCTTCCCTTCCCTTCCCTTCCCTTCCCTTCCCTTCCCTTCCCTTCCCTTCCCTTCCCTTCCCTTCCCTTCCCTTCCCTTCCCTTCCCTTCCCTTCCCTTCCCTTCCCTTCCCTTCCCTTCCCTTCCCTTCCCTTCCCTTCCCTTCCCTTCCCTTCCCTTCCCTTCCCTTCCCTTCCCTTCCCTTCCCTTCCCTTCCCTTCCCTTCCCTTCCCTTCCCTTCCCTTCCCTTCCCTTCCCTTCCCTTCCCTTCCCTTCCCTTCCCTTCCCTTCCCTTCCCTTCCCTTCCCTTCCCTTCCTCCCCAGTGATGGACATCATTGATCATTGCTGATGTGATGGGCTTTAACCACTTTTTCTTTCTCATGCAGAGTTTCCACCAATGTTTTTACCACAGCAACAGCTGACTGTCTCCCAAACACTAAAAAGAAACTGGGGGTTGTGAACAGCAGGATTTCTTGCTTTGTGATATCTCAGAGAAATGAGTTCAATGTTAGCTCTGCCTGAGCTTCCACACAGAGAGCTGAACAGCTGAAATGATAATGTTTTATGGGTACAGGGTTATAAAAGTGAGGATTAATATTTTCTTTCATTCTGATAAAGGGAGGTGGCAAATGCTACCTTTGAAATTGAATTAGAAGATGATGTTGTGACTACTTGTCTACAAAAACTGAAATAAATTTAATTAATTTTATGATAATCAATATCAGGTGTTCAAGGATAGGGTTAGGGCATTTTATTAAGATGTTGATCTTGGCATACCTTATTCAATCGAAAACTCATTTTCCCGGTGCCTCTAATAACTGAAGAGAAAACTTGTTTTGAATAACTCCACATATGGAAGTTTGTGACCTGTAAGAGTTTGAGAAACAGAAAGCAAGACATGAATCTTACAATTTTTACTAACTTGGACATAATTCAGATCTTTCTGAAGATGGTCTAGAATCAAATGATTGAATTAAATTATTGGGAAAAAAAAAAGTGACATATTGCATAAAACTCTGTATATGTTGCAGACCATACTATATGGTACAACCATACCATTCCTAAGGTGCTATTTAATCTCTGAAATAAAAGCCAAATGCAATAAATTATATGAATGCCACCACAGCAGAGGAGAAATCAACTCCTTTAACTTTATTCTAGATTTGCGCTGTCAGTGCATTGGCCACCATTACAGGGGGAGTGGCTGTCACTGCGCAGGTGCAGTGCCAGAAATCTCTCTGAGTTCTCTGTACGCACGGCTGTGCAGAAATCAGGGCAGTCCCGTTTCACAGGGAGGGGAGATCTGCCTGGGAAGATGGCTGTTCTTCCCACGGCTTAGAGAAGCCTCAGCTGCGTGAAGCAGAGGCTGAGCACAGATTGCAGCTACAGTTCCTCACAGTGTTTGCCCCAAATGTATGAGGGGAATTTGCCCTGCTGGCCTTCTGTGTGACCTCAGGATGGAAATACACATTCCATTAATGGACATAATGAAAGGGGTAATGAGAAACTCATCATGTCTTTACAAGTGAAGCATACTAGACTAGCATGTATTTACTATAGAAAATAAGCAGGTGTGTCAACAGCAAAGGCCCTGGAAACAACATGCAAGATAAGATCATGAGGCACCTCAAACTGTTCCTTTGGACAAAGTGAACAGGATGATTATTCAGCTAAACTATTGCCTCTTGCAGTTGAACCTCTGTTATCAGGCGAGATCCTGGTGTGTTTGTCAGTATAACTGGTAGAGCTTCAAATCTATTTTGCAGTACCCTCTGGGGCACCTCCAAGGAATACGAACCATTCTGAACTATCTTACAACAGTGCAGCAGCTTGTCAGTGCTTTTGTGTCTGAACAAGACAGAAGAGAGAAGTCCCAAATGATGCTATTGTAAAATAGGAGCGCTTGAGCATGTTGGGGAACAAGAAGTGGCTGTTGATGTGACATTGATTAATGACTGTGAAGAGTTAAAATGAGGTATTGAACAGTCAGTCTTGGATTTTGCATCAATCCAAGCAAAAGAAAATATACCTTTAAGAGCAGCTCCAAATTCCAATCAGCTCCAAAAAAATGGCATCATGTATAGTTGGTTGTCTGATACTTTGTTAACTAGTTCTGACTGGTTATTACTAAAGAGAACAAAATTAACTCAACAAGAAAAGAAAGCCAAAAGGGCTTATTGGTAAAGAGATGGAAACAGAAGGCCTTACTCATGTGACACACTTGAGACTTTGTGTTTAAGTGAGCAGGATATTTTTTTTCTATTTGTGGTCTAATTTTCCAAATTAGAGCTCTAAAATTTTATTCACCCACTATACAAACAAAATGCAAGGAGACATTATCTAATGTTTGTATAGCTCTGGGAATATACCACATATGATTATATTTATCAAAACATAAACTAGAGATAAATTAATCCAATGGCACTTCTAAAACTCAAGATGGAAACAGAAAACAAGGAATGGAAAACCAGAATATTTTATCTGATGCATGTAGGATTTTTAAATATACACAAAATAGCAACATGTACTTCCAAAGCAATCTGAAATTTACACACTTTAAAGACATAAAAAACAAGTTCCTTTTCATTCCAGATACACTAAAAGGAACAACACAAAACACAACTCTTGTAAATGCTTGTTCAGTATAGAAACAGTTCATTTCATTAAGATATTGTTTCAATACTGTTTCTTAATTTTGTTTTGAATATTTGAATATCATGCATTTTACAGTGTGTAAGTGGCACCGTGAAACATTTACAAGTATCATACTTTAAAACTATCAAAAAACTAATAAAAATTTTCAAATACCTACACTTTCTTTTTTTTTGCATTTTGGTATCATTGTAATGAAATTAATTTTTTGCTTTGTTCCATTGAACGTTATATTAACATAGAAGCCTCCTCATTATATGGTTATTATGCAATTTCCATGCACCGCAACAGTCACCAACAAAAAAGGTTGCTACCACACTTGTTACTGATAGCCAGACCAATGTTCCATTGCATTAGGTACTCGACATACAGGCACGCCTCATTCCAAAAATGTGGTGAACTAGGAAAGTAGTAAAATATGAAAAAAAGCAAACACCACAGTCCCCTTTCCTTATGTTTAACCTAAAATTAATGTATTATTAAATTGTTTCACTAAGAACCCTTAGAAGTCACTTCTCAGTTGCAAACCTGTTAAGTCCTCTATAGAGGAAATATGCAAGCATAAAATCTATTAAAATATCATGAATTGGTGTGGTTTTAGGTTGTGTGCAGAATGCAAAAGGCTTCCACAGAATCATCTGTCTGCACAGAAGTGGAATTTGTTTAGTAGAAGCCAAGTTGAAGATATAGCCATTTATTTATGCTCTTAAAAAAGTTAGTATTATTCATCTGTCTGTAATCTGACAGATCTGTGAAACCTGGAATTCAATAATTATCATTATCATCAAGAATTTGACATACTAGTGGTTGCCAAGTTAGTTTTATTTTCTGATTCAGACTATCCTTTGATCTTTCTAACTTAAAAGATAACATGCACAGGTCTGAGAATTTTAGGGGAGATTTTTTATAGGGAAATAAGCACATCTTAGTTCAAGAAGAATGATTTAGTTAGCAAATGTGTTTGTAGCAGCAATAAATAAGTGTATAAGGCAAACAACTTCTTCTAATGATTAGTGAAATATAAACTCCTATTTGCTGTGCAAGTTAAGCATATTAATTTTCTTCCTCAGCTTCTTTAGTTATTGAACATGCTATGTAGAATAGTAAAAAGTTTCAGAAAAAAATGTTTATAACATTAAAAGCTCCATAACCCCCTGAGCCTATCACTGGATTCAATAAAACTGTGAAGTTAATTTGGATGATGAGAATAATCAAAAGATTACTAATTTGAAAATCTCTGCTGAGATGAGAAACTATATAAATTACTTGGCATGAGTTAATTTAGGAAAAAAAATACTTCCCACAAACATTTGGATAGTAAAATATGAATTAAACCATCACATTTCTGAAAAATATTTTTAGAATACAGAGAAAAAGTAGTAATGGTATTATAGATTAACTAAGACAACTCTTTTGCAGAATAGCTTCTCAGCTATGAGCTGAGAAGAAATTGGATTATATATGTACCACAAAAGTAGTTCTTATGTTAAACCTCAGCACCATAGCTAAATTTAAAGGTGTAAAAAATGTCAGAAAATAAATGTTTTGTATTTCCCAAGAAAGGGAAATAATTTATTTCTTGCTTTTTGAAAGTAAAACTCTGGCAAGGATGATGTAGTCAGCTGATGGTGAGGAGCTCTTGCAATAGAATCACTGAATATTCTGGGAAGGAACCCACAAGGATCATTAAAGTCCAACTCCTGGCCCTGCACAGGACAGCCTCAAGAATCACACCATGGACAAATAAACCCAAAACATTCTGGTAATCACCAAGGTCATTCCTGTTCAGTTGTGAATTTTGGCCTGAGCTACACAAGCTACCCAAGGGTTGGTGATGATCCCCAGTATCTTGTCTGGACAGTGATCCCTGACCCTTCTCACTTTTGTAGGGAAAACCTGAGAGACACAGAAGAGAGATGGTGAAAGCTACACAGTTTCAAACATTAGAGACAGACAAGAATGCCTAATGTAGGAGAAGCAACAGATAGGAGAAGGTGGAAAAATGAGGCCCAGAAATAAACCTGGGGGAGATTTCAGAGAAGAAATATTGGAACATGAAGGAGAAAATATTAAGATTTTGGAGGATTGAAATGATACATTTCCTTCTTCTTGGTTTCTGTAAGTTTCACCACATATGAGGTGGGATGACATGACTCAAAGGATTTATGCTACACAGTCTACTGCTTTCAGTGAGTACTGCTTTGTTAAGAAAATACGTCGACCTTGGAACAACACAGAGAAATGGCAATAAGTCATTTTAAAAATCTCTCTGCTGAGAACGAGTTGAACTGAATTGATTACCTTGGACTTGAGTTTAAAAGTGTTCATAAAAAGTCTTACAGCTATCAATAAAAAAATAGCTTGAATTTTGTTTTCTCTAGGCAAATGAAAGAAGATGATGTTCACACATGTGCTGTGTCTGCACACTGTGTTTTCATAGCAGCACCTGAAGCAGATGAAAGTTTAGACCCGGTGCAGAGAGTCTCTGTTGTAACCAGCTACAGAAACATTGGCAGCAGGGACCACAGGGGATATTTAGCTCTGCTGTCAGAGCCTTCACTCTCATTAGTAATAAACTGACTGCCTCAAAATCTATTTGGTTTCATTGAGTTTGAAAGACCACAAAACATTACAAAGTCCTAAAAAATAAACCCATAAATTTGAATCCATCTGAAATGTAATTTATTTTTTCTGCCAATTCTGAAACTACTCAACTACTGAAATCACAAACTGAAATTTGATGGATTGACAGATTCATTCCCACAATTCATTTCTGCTCAATGGCTTCAGAAGAATTAGTATTCCTTAGCCAATCAAACAACCTGTAATAATTGTTTCTGTTTCAGATCTCGTTTAGTTTTTGCTTCTCTTAAATAGCTGCATTTGCAGTAAAGTAATTTCCACTCAGGATCTTTGTTTCTTTGTTATTGTTATTTTCTTTATTTAAAAGTTGCTTTTGAATTCCAAGTTTTGAATTCCTTTTAAACCAGGAACTTCTATTTTGAATTTAAAGTTAGTTGTAGATGCTCCTATTCATGTTATATGTTGCAAATACATGGAATAATCTTATTTTAAATTATTTCCATTAAAACGTGGATACTTTTTAAAAGGCAAATTGGCATAGAAGTGCCATCTTCTGCATCCACATTCCCATAGTAGAGATCACTTGTGTAAAAGCACCTCCCTTTTGTCAGTGGTCACCACCTTTGTGGGGCAACCTCTGCCATTCAGCTGATGCAGCTGAGAGAGCCCTGCTCAATGTGTGCTGCTGCCCTTGGTGGCTGCAATGTCAGCCTCACATCCATCCACTGATTGATCTTTGAATCATAATTTACATTTTAAAAGAGCTCTAGTATCATTGAGTCTGACCATCAACCCAACACTGCAAAGCCCACCAAGGCCGTACTATGTCCCCAAGTGCTGCATCTACACCTCTTTTAAATACTTCCAGGCATGGTGACTCAACCTTGCCTGGTGAAGTACCAGTTTGCCCAGGTCCTTCCGCAGAGGGAAATTTCTAACTGGTTTTGTATTACCTGTCAAACCAGCCTGGGAACAAAAAGATCAGAAACAGTTATCAAAACAGAAAAGAAATGTTTGCTTGCTCTTGTACATCTGCTCCTATGCTGGGTAAGACCTATGTTTTCTCTAAGAGAAGAAACAAATGTTTTCTGTCTCGATATGTCCTCCTAAACTTGAAAACTTTTATTTGATATGTGCAAGTTTCACAACAATCCTCAAAGCGAAGCTGTGATGAATGAAACTGGAATTTAGAATAGCTTCAACTACTAAAAAGCTCCTCCTCACAGATTCTCCAGTTTTCTCTATGATGGTGTTTCTATCAGCATCTTACTGTGCCAGAAGGGGTTTTGGATTTTCTTGATGCATAGAAAAATCTTCCTTTCCCTAGTTTATATAGTTGTAATCTTTTTACTCCATAAGTTTTTTTTTTGTGAATTGCGCACACAAAAAAACCCTCCCAAATGTAGAGAAACAGTAAAAATTTCTTATGTTTATCTATGTTTAAAAACATTTATGCATGCTTCATGATTTAAAAATGTTAGAGGCATTGGAGAAACCCTCATAACTTCAGTGGGCCTTGGCTCAGTGCCATGGCTTGCTTGTGTAAGCACAAGCTCATGCTACTTGTCCACATTTTGACCTTGGATAGGAAAGAGACTATTTGTGGGGTGCCATAGACACTATGAGCATTGCAGCTGCAGTGTGAGGTGTCTGAACAGATTATTAGAGGAGAAATACCTGAGAAGAAATGACTATCACAGCTAGAGCTAGAATAAATGTATTTTTAATGAGAAAAAGGGGGAAGGGAGGTACCAAGGGCTGTAGCAGCAGTCAGGGAGATGAAAAAGGTGCAAATTTCTTGTTAGAGTGGAGAAGGTTTCTGTTTGGTGCAGTGGTTCAACACTCAGACTGAATGAGATCAAGAAGGAAAGAAGCCCTGCTCAGCTGGCTGATAGTGAAGAGGACTCTTCCAAATTCCTTCCTGCAACAGCACACTGTAGTGGAGACAGGACTGACCTCTCAAAAAATAGAAAGCCCTGCTTGGTTTTGCCCAGAAAAAAAACTCTCCAAAACCAGAGCTTTTGATTCTATATTGCCAGCTTAAGAATATCAGAAAAATGGGAAAAGAGACATAACGACTGTGTTATTTTAGCTGTGTTCTGTGGAGTTTATAATAGGTTATTATTTATGATTTTTCAACATCCAAATGCATAATGATAGTTTCCTGCACAAATAAAGAAAATACAATTTTGAAAGCAGCCTCTCTCTTGTGCATCCTTGGCTACTCAGAGATTAAATATTAACTCCCTCAAATAATGCTCCCCCCCAGCCATTCTATTACAATTTAGTTACACCCCAAGTATGACTTTACATTTCCCTTGTTATGTGAAATTCTCACTCTGCAGATTCTGTATGCTATATTTGGCAATATAATTACTGTTGCCTTAAGCACTTTTTTCCCCACAGAATATTTCCTCTTCATTTATATTATTACATTCCAAGAGAGTTTTCAGGAGCCATTGTGAGTTTCCTTGTATTGCCTCCAAAAAAAAAAAAAATCTAACTTAGGCTATAGCTTCTGAACAATAATAGTGACAAGCCACAGATGTTTCAGAATTGTGTTCAGGCAGTATATAAGCATAATTATTATTGTTGTTGTTGTTGCTATTATTGAGCCTCTTGGCTGCAGTCACGGACAAGGTTGTATTGTGTTAGACACTGTTATCACATGTAATGAAAAAGACAAGTATACAATCCTAGGCTAATTAATTTAGGGACTAGCCCTAGCAGGTGCTGAGCAGTCACACTAGCTAGATGGAGCATTAAGAACTACTTTATACAGCAGTAGCAAAGACATGCCACCTACAGCAGTTTGGAGTTGCCCAGTGCTCTCCTGTGCTAATGGTATCTGGTGTGTGTTTACACTCTACCAACTAGGTTAGCAAAGATGAAACTCTGTTAGCTTTTGAGGCTGTTTTTTGCAAAGTGTTTTATTTACTGGTAGATGACCATATCCATGTATGTCTGTCCAGGGCAAATATTCTGAGAGCGTGCAGAGCCCTTCAAGAGGACATGACATCAGGCTTGGATGGGGGTTTCAAGCCCCAGGTGGTGTACTTACATTCTATGCTTTCATCTCTCTCTGGGAAGATATGTGTGTCCCATTGGCCATGTTCCTAAATCTGCATTTAACTTATTACATGAACAGTTGATACACTTTTTCTTTGGCACTGGAATATCAAAATGATAAATGGTTTACAGTCAACTCTTTTATGTGTAAAACAGACCCACATGGCTAATCAGTGTTTCCTGCTTAAGGGAAAATTAAAGAATGCTTTTCCTTGGTGTCATGTCTGTGCTTTCCAACAAAGAAGTTCTCAGATTCACTTTTTGGCCCTAGATCAGCAATGTACTTGAAAATGTGCTTAACTTTAAGCACTTCCTCAAGTTCCATTGAAGAGTACTGTCAGCACTCAACAAATAATAAATCATAACAACAATTGAAGCTAATCCACTTTCCTTTCAGAAAGCTACATGATAATGCCATAGAGCAAATATAATATGCAAAAAATATTTCTTTGTGGAGTCACTCAATGGTACTTCAGCAAGGGCTTAAATGATTTGCTGAAACAGGCTTTCAAATGAGTTTATATAATACAACAAGATCAAATTGCAATGTGTGTTTTTCAAAATGTCGTCCTCATCCTGCAAATTACTAGGTGAGTAATTTAATCAGTGTTTTCAGAGTGTAAGTGTAGGCTGCAGTTGAAGCCAGAAGGCAAAGGTGTCAAATCCCATTAACAACTACAATAAGTAGTGCAGGTGATTATGGTAGCTTGCTGAGTAGCTCCTGGGAGATGCTGACCTCAAGGGATTGAACGGCCTGTACTTCCCAGAAGATACTTGCAATAGCAGAGTAAGAATAATACAAAGAAGCATCCTAGTCACTAGTCAAACAGAAGTTTATTGTTTGTGTATCTTGTAAGGAAAAAATGTAGTTGCAGCTCTTTGCCTCAGTGGGAGCTGAAGTTCCCAATATAATATAGTGCTGGAAGTTTGTCTGAATGGCCAAGTCTATTTTTTAAAATTTATTTAACATGGTCAGATAACATTTTTAAGGAATGCCTATACTAAATAACATCAGCACTGAGAAGTGGGCTAAATCAGCTCATCTTTTGCTCCAGCTGGTGCAGCTAAATGACTTATGACTCCTAAGCTCACCAGTTGAAAACCATACAATGACGAAACGCTGACAAACCTTGCACTGTGGTGTAGAGTTTTCTCCACTCTGTAGTGTGAAGGACGCTGGAGCTGTGCAGCTCACTGTGGGGAGCAGGTCCAAGAAGCAGCACTGGCTGCTGCCTGGGAAGGCCAGTGGCTGCTGGAGATGCACAGCTGAGAGATGGGGATCCCTTGATGTCTGTGCGGGTGCTGCTCTGGGCACTTGCGAAACAGAAACCTGCAAAGCAAAGTAACAAGAAGCTTTGTGACCTTCTGTAGTTATGTTTGCTGGGGAAAGCTTTTTTTGCTGAGGTTCGAGCTGCACTTTTGTTGCACAATACAAATCAGACCACATATGGGGACTGGGGGGCAGTGGTACTGGTGGTAGAGCAGGAGAAGAAAGGGAGGGAGGAGGGACAGGGGTACGGCAGGGGAGTGTGATACAAATCAAAAGCCAGTTGTGGTTTTCTCACATGGTAATTACTTACTTTTCAACAACAATATGAAAAGCAAGCTCAGCTGGATGTTTGGCACTTCCAATAGCATTCAGGGGCCACTTTGGGTTCCCTCTGTTTCCTGAGAATATGCAGAAAAAAAAAAAAGACGCAGGAAGCCTGTGGGTAAAGTGTCTCCTCCTTGATTTCCAATCTCTCTCCCTGCAGTGGGCTAAGCACAGGCCCTGGACACACTCTGGGGCAGGGCTACCAAAAGCACAGCCCACTGTGGTTTGGGCAGGCAGATGAGGCTGCTGCCTGCTGCTGGCCCCACATGCCCATAAGCTGATGTGACGGAGTTACGCTCACCTCCTGAAATTAAGGAGGACTTGAGGGATTCTTTTAAATTTCTAATAAGGCATTACAGAGCCAAGTATTGTTAAACTACCTATTTTCCTCAAGAGTCTACTGTGTCGGGGCCTGGTAGCCATTCGTACCTCCAGAGTATAACCTGGGAATGCAGCTGCACCCTTCCTCCAAGTGTTAGGGCATGCTCTGTCAGCTGTGTCCCAGCTCCGACCCTCTATTTAGCATTTGAGCATCATCTGATCGTTCCCAGGCACAGTTATGGATGCCCAAGAAAGGCTTTGGAGAAGACAGGGTACCTTGGCAATCCACAGAGGTGGCTGAGTGCATGGATAGGGCCATGTCAGACCCACTGAGTATGGCACTGCAGGGTTGGGAAATCAAAGGAGCACAGATGATGAAAGAGCAGAGCTCAGCTTCTTTGCAGGAGCTGAATATGGAGATCCGTGAGGTGGTATGGAGATATTAGGAAGTATGAGTTATTCATAATTCATTGTTACTGAGCATAAGCCCTCAGGATACTTAGCTGATAAAAAATATATTATTTCAAATATGTGATTTGCCACATTTTGTTGGTCTTCTATAAAGAAGCAAAAGCTAAACTGTACAGAAAATGGCATATTTTGGTTTCTTTTGTTTTTTTTGTCCAAAGCTAGGAAGCTTGAACAGTGTTTGAGGACTTGTGTTCAGAGTTTTTAATATCAGCAAAAACCATTTCTTTCCTTTGTATTTCCTCTCAGAGAATTTAAGATTGTGAGGCTAAAAAACAATATAGTAATTCTAAATTTTGAAAGATCAGTTTGAAGAACTGATCAGTATTTAAAGACTCAATTTTTATTCTAGGTGAGTTCAGTTATGAACAACACACTGATGATCATACAATAGATTCTTTGGTATAGTAATGTTGTTAGTATCTTAAAACATAGTCAGGCTGAGTCAAGTGAGGTGGTTTTATGGAAAATATATACTTGAAACCCTACTGAACTGCTCTCTACTGGGGGTTCCTTCTGCTGTTGCCTTTCCCATTCCTTCTTCCAAATTATCAAAATTAACATGACTCTCTGTAAGGGCTCATTGTCACTGAATGTTTTTCTCTCATGTGAAATGCAGTAAAAAATACCTGCCCCTCATTAGGTAAATAGAGTATATATTTTATTGCCTATCAGGGGAGGCAGCTTGAGCTTGCAGGAATTTCCCTGCAGCCTGGGTGCAATCCAGGGATCGAGGGGCAACTGCCTTGCAACGTTGGCCCTGTGTAACTCTCTGTCCACTAGTTATTCATGCATGTCTAGTTTTAACAAGTACTAAACTGGGATTTTCTAAAATGTGACCCTCAGACTACTTCAAAAGCCAGATGAGCTGGGCGGGGCCAAAGGCTCATATTGTTGCAGCAAAGCTTCCAGTCTCTTATCCTTACTTGTTATGGAAAAATCAGCACAGATTTAGATCTCCCAACCCAGCATTACAGAGAGTGGGGGGGATATTGTATGAACACAGATTTGCTCTCAGCAGAATTAAATAGGATGATGCTTTAAGGCAGAACTATCTTTTTATTCTGCATCTCTATAGTCCTTTGCACAGTGGGAGTCCCAGGCTGACTCCAAGCCCTACTGTTTTGTGAATAATATCAACAACAATAACCATTCCAGCTATTTCTAGTAGGAATGGGAGTGTAATTGCCAGTTGCCCATTTGATAGCACAAAACTGTTTTGAAAAACCAAAAGAAAAAACCCAATACTCACAAAGCAAGAAGAGAAGAATAAAATTGATTAAAATTAGCTTTACATCCTCCTGTATAAGTTCTTATCCATTGCTGGCTGCCTGTTCCTCTGCATGATTCCTCCATCTGTCTGACAATTCTGCGTTTACTTTCAGTCTTTATTAAGATTCTTTCTAGTAAAATGCTTTAGCACTTTTGTCAAGAAGATGAAGTCTTAGAAGTAGTAATCTTTAACAGATTTTTATGCCGGTAGATCTTCTGTATCATGCTGGGATATGATGAAGAGGCCAGCATTTAATTTACACAGGTGTATATCCTAGCTAAGTGTGAACAAATGCATTTTTATTTTATACTGATGAGCATGCATTAGCTTTGAATACATCTTTTATAAGATAATACCTACATCTCTGGTGATTTCCATACTGTCTCATAAAATGAAGTGAAATATTTTATTTGTTAACTTATGCTGGAAATCTTATTTGCTACCCTTCGCTCAACATCTTCAACTGCAAATGAACAGCGATTGTGCAATTACCTTCCTGGGCCATTTTGTGGAGTTTTGGTCGCTTGTGTAAGATGTTCTGAGCTACCCCTCCACAGCCCCAGACTGCAGTGTGTAAAAATGCACTGCAGACTAAAACTAGATATTCACCTAATTCCTTTGATTCAAGGGAATTACCTTACTTACCTGAGTAATTAATATGAATGTTTAATTAATAATTTTGCTTTCATGTGAGTTATTTTTATTATACTTTTTTTTTCCCTACAGGAAATTAAAACCTTAAGTAAAATTTTCAGACAGACCAAAATTAGATTACTTTAAACCTACGCTTTCTCAAAGGGTCTGCTGTTTCAAGGGTCTCTCACTGACTTCTCATTAACTTTCTCTAATGTTATATTGTTATGTCTAATAGAAGATAAAGAGACATTAATAATAGCCAATGACTGGGGTACTGAGTCAGGTCTGAAAATAGCAAGTGTCCTACACAGGTCATGTCATATACAGTGTATGCAAACTGCAAGCAGACAAAGAAGATTAGAGTTTAGATAATAAATAAAGAGGAATGTATCCAGTCCTCTACTTTTAAATCTGGATTCATTTGAGAGCTCAAATGTACCAAAAATCTGAAGGAAATCAGATATGGATAGTTGAAATAATCCCCAGTTAGTTCAGGATGGGGCTCAGGGTTAGTTCAGAGAAAGTTCAGAAGAGTCTCCAAGCACAAATTCCCTTTCCCTTTATTCAGAGGCTCACAGAGTGTGGAGCTCCTGAGCAGAAAGGTCACCAGTCCAATCCAGGACCAGATGAATCTGGTGAAAACACAGTTCACCTCATCCATGAAGGTAATTTCACTTTCTTTTAAAGAATATGAACTCAGTGTCCAGATCACTGCCCTGAAATGTGCCTGGAGAAAACACAACATTATCCTTACAAATATTTTTTATATGAGATTCACATTAAAACATGTGGCCTGAAATGCTTCCTAGCAATTGTCAGCAGCCAAGGGGCTCTTGTGAAAACCCTGCAGATCTGGTGAAGCGCCAGTTTGCCCAGGTTCTCCCACAGAGGGAGATTTCTAACTGGTTTTATATTACCTGTCAAAAGAGCCTAGGAACAAAAAGACCAGAAATAGTTATCAAAACAGAAAAGAAATGTTTGCTTGCTCTTTTACATCTGCTCCTATGCTGGGTAAGACCTATGTTTTCTCTAAGAGAAGGAACAAATGTTTTCTGTCTCTATGTCCTCCAAAACTTGAAAAATTTCATTTGCTATGTGCAAGTTTCACAACAATCCTCAAAGCGAAGCTGTGATGAATGAAACTGGAATTTAGAATAGTGATTAGTGTGACTGGGTGGCATTAACTCCCTATTAGGAGGCAGGTTCAGGGCTGGTTAGCAAGTCCCTGAGGTGAGCTGCCACCAGCACCCCATAACTGCTTCTGGGCAGAGCACAACATCCTCGTTTCCCCATTCATGGATACAGCATATGCAGTGGCAGCTGTATTTCAGAGTTTGTCAACTGGAGTTTCTCTGCCAAGAGGGCTCTGAGCAGTGTGCAGTGGTGTCTGCACATATGCCTGCAGTGACAGACCCAGAGGCTGCTGGAAATTGAATACTAAAAAGTGATTTATTTCCCTTGGTAGTTCTGACTTGTCTCAATGTCTGGAATACCTATATCATAATTATTAGTGCTCAACTCTGTGTTTTAATGATTTGTAGGAAACAAGGAAAAGGGGGTGTGGGAAATAACTATAATTGTGTAAAAACAAACATACAAATTACAAAGTATTTTTTTAATAGAGTGCAAGAATGTCTAATTATAATGAAGCATAAGTTAAATGCTGGGGTGTCAGACCTCTGGGCAGGGGTTTGACTTTCCAAGAAAGAGCTTTGGTCAGTAGTTTCTGATCCTTATGCTTACTTGGGTTGGTGCAGGAAGTGCATGAATGAATCTCATTCATAAATAAAGTTATTTGTGTGCCTGCCTGTTTCTCTCCCCCCTCCCCTGCAGATATCCTTTTTAGAAGTGTATGATTTCAAGTTTAGCAAACATTAAAAAAAATGTTAAACTCTGGTAATAACCAAAGGATAAAAGTAGTGCATTGTTTCAAACAGGATTTCGCTCAGCATTAATAATAACAACCTGTGTCATTATTAATGGATATGAGAAGGGACTGGGGAAAAAAAAGGTGGATTTGGGGTTTTTATCACTTTCTAAAATGAAAAAAGGAATAAGAATAGAGGGCAATGAATCCACCTTTGTGAAAGTGTTCTCACCAATTCGCACTTTTGGAGGTTGCAGCAAGGTGGGTGTTGGTCTCATCTCTGGGACAATCACTGTAAGGACAAGAGAAAATGGCCTCAAGCTGTGCCATGGGAGGTTCAGGGTGGACACCAGGCAGAGTTTCTGCACTAAAAGACTGGTCAAACACTGGAAAGCACTGCCCATGGAACTGGAAGAGTCACCATCACAGAACTGTTCAAGAAATGACTACATGTGGCAGTCACTGCTATGGTTTAGTTTACAAGGTGGTGTTCAGCCAAAGGTTGCACTAGATGATCTTGGAAGTCTTTTCCAACCGTAATGATTCTATGATTCCTTCTATCCAAAATAAGGGAAGTCAATCTATTTTTTACAAAATTATGAAACTAACTTAAATTCATTTTAGGGACCTTAAACCAGGCTGTCAATGACTAAAACACCTACATACTGACCCCAAAATTCAAAGGTAAATTACACCAAATAATGTGTTTTACTGTGTAAGTCACTTACAGTGTTACTCAGAATGATGTTGGAGCACTGCAGAATCCTCATATGTAACAGGAGTTAGTGTCTGCTGAGAGCTAAGAGTTTCAGTAATACTTAGAAAATTCTGGTCTCTTATTCTTACTTTTTTCAGTGATGAAGTAACATCTTAACAACTAAAATTGTTTTAAAAATAACAAATACAAGTAGTTGAGTTCAACTCTGTAGGTGAGTGCAGCAGGATCTGGTGTATAACTTATAGGGCTCTGATCCAGGAAAAAGCATAAGCAAGTGCTTAAATCCATTCCTTTTCAGGAAAGAATTTCAGCACATGCTAGATTTTAAGCATATGCCTAAAGTTAAAGTCAAGCATATGGTTAAATGTTTTCCTGAGTGGAGGCTTTCCCGATTGAAGGCTTTATAGGGCAACGTATGGCATTTTTGAGGAAACCTAAAACATTCTCACTCTTCACAGAAAGACAGAGAAACAGTACAAATCTTTTTTGAAATACCTGCTTTATCGAGTTCTATTGAGGAAAGATATATTTGGATTTATTGAATTCTGTCAAGGTTTATGTTAAACCTATGAAGTGCAAGAACAACAAAACCAAAATATTAATGTTGTAGGCTCATTCAGTAAGCACAGATCTCTAGAATTTTCAAAGAAGATAAATCAGTCCCTAATACACTCATCAAAGGGAACACAAATGTTACCTAGTATGTTTTGTATTAGCCTTTCACTTTATCTCCTTTACTAGAGTTCTTTTCCTCTTGCTTTTTTTTTTAAGTTTGGTGAGAAATTCGGTCGTAACTGCAGTCAGGGTACACACAAGACATGTAAGTCATAAATCTCCCTACTGCAAGCTGTTTTCCATTCTGTTCTCAATTTATTTCTATTTTGTTAATAATAACCCCACAGCCTAATTCAGCCAAATAATGTGGTGCTTGGCTGTGACCAGCCTTGAGCAGACGCACGTGAGGAGCTTCTGAGGAAGCGGAGGGAGCCTTTCCTTCCAGCTCCTTCCAGCTCCTTCCAGCTCCTTCCAGCTCCTTCCAGCTCCTTCCAGCTCCTTCCAGCTGTGGTGCCCTGGGCTGGCACAGGCTCAGGAGCAGACCTGCACACACACGTGGCTGCTCCTGTGTGCAGGTCAGGCCATAGCTCTTGGCTCTGCTGACCAAACACTGCAACCAGACCAGACATCCTCCAGAAATCTCCCTGATCAAGGGGAATAGGGAGGAAGGAACAGGGGATTCTTCCTTTTTTCTCACAAATGTTTTGGGCACGGCTGTCATATGTTCCAACCCAGGAGGTTTGGTTATTGTTGGCATATTTACATACTGTTAGGCTCCCTTTCAAGTTGAGTTCTATTCAGATAATAATAACAACTTGTTTCTAAGCTTTTGTTGAAGACAACAAACATCTTTTCAATTGTGAGTGCCACTGGATTATTCAAGAGAGCAGAGGTTTATTATGCGTATTTTGTTCATGACCACTCCAACTAGCTTAAGGAGGATACCATAAGTTACATCAGACACCTCACTTCCAGTTTGGCTCTTTAATTCATCCCAACTCAAGACAAAAAGTACCACTGAGGATAGCAGGGATCTTCTCTAATTATTGTCATTATAGCACAAATCTAACAAAATATTTAGTGTTATTACTAAAAAATACTTTTTTTTCACTTGGTCGTGGCATATTTCAGCTGCATCTTTCTTTAAAACTGGTTATTCAGGCTGCTTTTCACATTGTGTATTCGGTGTCTCTTTTTTTTGTGCCCCTCAGGAGATCTGTGGAGCCCGAGGCACTCAGAACTGAAGATATCTGAGGGTGCTGTGGGTGGAGGAGGAAAAGAGGACAGATTTGCATCAGGTTTCTGAACTATGCCTTTCAGGACATATCTGTATAATAATGAAGTTTTCTTTATACCCTGAAACTTATCAAAATAAAAAGTAAATCTTAAATCCTGACTGATGTAAAATCAAGGCCTACTATGAAAATGAGTACTCAATAAAGGCAAGTTAGGTCTGTTGTGACGGAGACATCCATCTAAGTTATTTAATATACAGATTTAAATCAATGTCTCAACAGAAAATAAGGGAGTTGAAACAATTTCCTCTTACCAAAATAGTGATTATATTGGGGCAGGATGTCCATTCTGAGGACACTCACATTTTGGATAGAGCTCCCCATGTAGACCAGAAAAGCATTCTCAATGAAAATGTGCTAGAAATAGAAAACTCTGGGTTTTCTTTTCCCATTAGCATTTTCTGATGGAAAGAGGAAAACATTTAATCAAAAAAACATCCTGTCAGTTTCAGCTGATAATTGACATCAACAAATTAATTTTCATTCCTCTCTATCACCCCTCTACCACCTCAGTGTCAGCAGAACAAAGCACTGCTTCCAGACAAAGTATAAGAACAAAAAACATACCCAGCAGTATGCCCTCTCCCACTTCCATTGGTGTGTCCAGAAAGAAATTTGCCATGATTTCTGATCATCATTTCACTCACCTTCTCTAAGTGTGTTATCTGAGCTCCCTCAGGCAGTGATAAGGATGCAGTAACACCCGAGGTACCTTTTCTTTGTGGAAGAAAGAACTATAGCAGGAAGTGCAGACACAGGGGCAGAGAATAAAGAGGAGATCATTGTCACTGTTGTCCTTCCTGTGCAAGCACTGACTTATGGGAAAAGACACTGCTTTTCATTTATTTTCTTGCTCTGAACCATGGGCCAGTCCTGTTGGTGTAAATAACAGGTTTTGTCTTTGCTGTTTGGCTTTTTTCTCCCTAGTGGTCGAATTCTGTCCAACTCTACCTGCTTTTCTCCAGCTGGAGTAGTTGATTATGCAAAATGAGGCAGGTCAAGTTGCTTAAAGATGAGGAATAGAGGAAAAAGAGACTGTGAGGACAGGAAAGGTAAGGGAAAAGCCCCACTAAAATAAATACCATAAAACAAAACAAAACAGAGCCAGGGTGACCTCTCGGTCATCCTGGGGTCAGAAGGACAGAGATGTTATCAGAGTAAGGAACAATCTGAGGAAAATGGAGGCAAGGCAGAAAGAGGCAGAGAAAAGTGTACTGAGAGGGCTGCTGTGACAGGGAGGAGGAGAAGGCAGAAAATAGAATTAGACAAGGAAGGAGATATGCAACATGAGGAAGGCTACTGGGGGGGCAGGCACACCTTGGTGGTCCTTGGATGATCTATCCAAAACCTGGGGAGGCGAGGACACACATGAAGAGAAACTGGTAGAGTAAGGAAATGTTTAGTGCTTTTCTGTTCCTCTCCAGCCTATAAACAACCTTCTCTACTGCTACCCAGCCCTTCAGTACTCTTTATTACTGGTATAAATAATTTTTAAACCAAAATGGGGAGGAGATGACTTTGAAACTAAATATGGCATATTTCTCAAAAGAGGGATGCTTCCTGGGAGGTGAAGAAAAGGGAGGTGGGACTAGGAGGACTCTGTGAAAGAAAAACATATACAACAGACAAAGAGTAAATATTAAGAGGGAACAGATAAAGAGAAGAAGATGAAAAAGATAAAAGTGATGGATGAGAGGAAGAAAGGAAATAAGAGGAGTTAAAATAATGAGAACAAAGGAGAAGAATAAAGAAAAGGAAGCAGAGAGGAGAAAAACAGATCCAAATGAATACCTGGACTTTTTAATGATTAATATATTTTCTTTTACTGAGAATAAATTTATGCTGGACTTAAATAGTAGATTGAGTCACCATTTACACCTTTTCAAAACATGAGATCAAATTTGAGCTTTTTAGGGTTAAAGTGCTCAACCAGATTAAGATCCATCTTTAATGGAGTATGCCTTTTGTGGTCCCAGCCACAAAATTAATATTTTCCTCCACTTCCATGTACATAAGAAGATATTAAAGTGAGTGAAAGGAAACAAATCTGCTCTCAGTTTTGCATCTATAAAATAATTAACACAATGGTAATGTTTCACAGGTATAACTAGATTTTAGTATTTGAGGGAATCTAACCAGATTTGTATTTGCCTCCCAATAAGCAGAAGGAAAAAAAAAAAAAAAAGTAATTTATTATGTGGTATCTTCAGCAATCTGTACTGCCCATGGCATGGCTATTCATTATGAACAATGCATTCAGACTTTATAATCAGAATATTCTGCAAACAAATAACACCTTAAAACAGCAAACCAAACAATAGAACAAGGATTATTGTGTCCCTTCCTTTTCACCAGTATACACAGCAAAGGAGACATAGGAGGAAATCAACTGTAAATGGCATCTTCAGCAGTGAAGGGAAAAGCTGGATATCCACAAGTCTGTTTCCTAGGCAACTGAATGGAGGGACAATCAGAATCTCTCAATTGCACCCCATTATAGATATTTTCTACACAGACCAGTAAAAGGAAGAAAAAGGTGATTGGAAAATCTTCAGCAAAAATCATCCTGGAGCACTTTGAAAGCATGGGGGAAGTGAACAGATAATACATGAAATGGCTGCCTATGTGTAGCTCCTGATTGCAATCATCTTCAGGGCTGTAAGAAGAGGGATGACAGGAAAATCATGCATTTAAAAAAGATCCCAGATTTCATCCCTGGCTCTCAGGATGGGGCCACACTGACAATTATATTTTATAGGAATATCTCACAAATGGACCTTGACACAGTGTATAGAGGGATTATTCTGAAATATGCATTGTGAATTCACTCTCTGCACTGTACTTTGGCACCCCACCAATGTAATGGTCCAAGATTGTTAATATGACCTGATGAACCAGAGCTGTTGTTGATCCACTAATATCTTTTCTCTGAATAATTTATAGAATGCACAAACTTAGACCAATAAAATAAGCATATGCCAAGGGAGTTCACTCTTTTCTGCACTGGCTAATCTCTTAGTACCAAAAGTAACAGCACATGCTTTATTCAGGAACATACTGGGGGAAAAAATAGACATATGAATATTAGAGGATAAAAATATTACAAGGTATCAGAGCTAGACAGATTAATTAATGAATCTAGATGAGACATATGGATTTATAGCATCCCTATATGTTACAATGCTAAGTATTACAGCTATCCTGGCCATCCAAGGAAATGTTCTGGGTAAAGCCCAGCTAAGGAAAGCTTAAATTACTTATTATCATGTATGTCTTCACTCTTCTTTTCTGCCCTTTCTCAACATATTTTCCTTTTTCACGTGTTCATTTTTTTGTCTGTTTGTTGTTGTTGTTGTTTTGTTGGGGTTTTTTTTCATACCCATTTTTTAAGGCTGACCACACCAGCACAAAGCAGCACAATGTCATCATAGAATCACAGAATCATGGAATTATAGAATGCTTTGGACTGGGCAGGACCTTCAAGATCATCTCATTCCAAGCATCTTTCACTAGACCAAGTTGTTCAGAGCCACATCCAACATGGCCTTGAACAACTTCAGGATTGGGACATCCACAGTTTTACTGGGCAGTCTTTTCCAGTGCCTCACCACCTTCACAACAAAGAATTTTTTCCTAATATCTAACCTAAATCTTTTTCAGTTTGAACTCATTTCCCCGTGTCCTGTCACTACATGCCCTAGTAAATAGTTTTTCTCCATCTTTCTTGTAGGGTCTCTCTGGGTACTAAGGCTACATTAGGTCACTCTGAAGTCTTCTTTTTCAGACTGAACAATCCCAATTCTCTCAGCCTTTCCTAACAGTAGAGGTGCCCTGTTATTTCTATGGTTTTCCCCCCCTCCACGCAGCCCCCCGAATGAATCCGACTAGCTCAGAGATATGGGGCTGTGAGGGGAGGAGATAGCAGGAGAGGGAAAAGTATTCAAAAGAGGCCCTTACCCCAGGGATGTTGGAACAGCTCTCTTTATTCTGTGGTGTCCATGGAGAGTGGGGCAAAAGAGGAAGAGCAGGAAGTTTCAGGGGTCTATATAGGTTTTGGACAGGGTGGGCTCTCCTGGCTCCCCGCCAACCCCATTGGGGCAGGAGGGAGGATTCAGGGGTTATCATGATCAGAGCCACAGAGGCCTGGGGAAAGGGGGGACAAAAGGGTGTCCAGGAGCTCACCATAACAGTGCCCCATCCCTCTGATCATCTTTGTGGCCTCCTCTGGCCTCGCTCCAACAGCTCCATGTCCTTCCTGTGCTGGGGACCCCAGGGCTGGATGCAGCACTGCAGGTGGGGTCTCAGCAGAGCAGAGCAGAGGGGCAGAATCCCCTCCCCACGCTGCCCCTGGTTCAGCCCAGGGCACGTTTGGCTCTCCAGGCTGTGAGGGCACATGGCTGGGTCATGTCCAGCCTTCACCCACAGCACCCCCAAGTCCTTCTCAGCAGGGCTGCTCTGGATCTGTTCACCCCAGCCTGTGTTGGTACTGGGGCTGCCCCAACCCAGGTGCAGCATCTTGCTCATGGTTAAACCTCATGAGATCCCCATGGGCTACTTCTCCAGCCTGGCAAACCCATAACTTATAAACAGAAACATTGTATTTCCTGATTTAGACTGTAAGACAAAATACATCTTTCACATCACAGCAAGTATTAACAAAGTACAGAAAAACTGTTGTCAATCCTGACTGAGTTCCTTTACTGGGGATTGCAACCAGTCCAGCACAGTAAAAGGGCAAAAAAACACTGTCAGAGAGGACCTCTGGATAGTGGTGGGAATCAATTTTTTTTTTCTGGAATTTCAGGACTTTATATATTTGTGCTCATTTCTTGTCTGATCTTATTTCTCACAGAGGAATGGTCTATTTGATGGAGGACCAAATTAAACCTCTTTACACTCTGCTTGCCTTAGGCTCTTCGATTTCAGAGGAAGTATATTTTGGTTCATTTCCAGGGTTAGTTTTTTTTGGTTACTCTGTAATTGCTTGTTCAGCTTTACTGGATGGAGTTCAAAATATTGATATGTATTGTAAACTTTATGATAAGATGGGATATCAAGTGTACAACACAAAATTGTGTAGGCAAAATTTATTAAAAATATGGGCAGGAAGAACTTGGAAGGAAACAAATATGTTTCTAAATATAATATTTGGGAAATATTATATATGGGCAGTAACTGCATGCATCCTTTTGATTTGGGAAATGGAAAAACTTTTTTAAAGTATCAATTTTTATCCACAGCTAGAACCAAACATCCTTTTCAATGAATAATTCAACACTGTTATTTTCTCTGAGATAGAAAGACCCAGATTAGTTAGATGGATGGATGGATGGATGGATGGATGGATAGATAGATAGATAGATAGATAGATAGATAGATAGATGATAGATAGATAGATAGATAGATAGATAGATAGATAGATAGATAGATAGATGATAGATAGATGGATGAATTCTGGGAAAAAGCCATCTTCTGAAATGAGTAAAAGAAACAGACAAATCCTTTTTGTAAGAAAATTTTAGTATGAAAAAATATTCCAAAACAAAGTGCTCAAAAGTAGCATTGCAGCCCAGCTTAAATGCAAACCTTCCACTAATTTCTATCTTTACTACTAAAAAAACCCAAACACCCCTCCTATTTAATCTGAAACCAATGGTAGAAAAACTAGTATTTGGGCAGCAGTTCTATCAGCAGCATCTCATCATACACTAAAAACAGACAAAACCAACTGATTGAACCAAACCTGAAGCTCTCCACCCACAGGTAGACAGTCCTGTCAAGGTCTCTGGAACTGCAAAGTCCTCTGTATTTGATTATCTTTTCTCAGTCACTGCTATCTGTGTTTCTTTTTCATCTTGTCTAACAATCCCAAATGTGTTTATATTTAGCAGTTTGATATAGTTTTATGGCATCACTATGCCAATATTGGTACAGCTTATATATGTTAGTGGTATCCCCATATAAACTGTCCCCTTCATCCTCACAGAGAGAAAATTCATGCTTAGGGAAGTATTTCAGCTTTTATTATTTCCTTTTCTTTCTTCTTAAGGCACAAGATGGATGAAATCTTGAAAGTGAAGGGAACAAAATTTCATTCAGGGAAGAAAAAAGGTTTAATTAAGCATACTTCTGTAAGTAAAATGGACGAAATACAGGAGTCCATAACCTAACTGGCCATGGAACATAGAGGAGAGTGGCCAAGCCAGCTACTGCTCTGTGACTAGATTAGCTTTTTACAGGTTGTCTCCAGAAGCACAAGGCACAATAATGGTGATGGAGGTAGGACAGCATCCAGAGACCATCTAGGTGGAATAATCCAAAAAGCCAGCTAGAAAATACTTATGACATGTTCCTGAGAGAAAATCAAAGAAGGAATCTTTTGGATAGTGAAGTAGCTGGAAAGAAGTCTCAGAAGAAAAGCAAGCTTTCAAATACTGTTCCTATTATAAGGGTGAAAAGGACATTATGTACATTATTCATAAACAAATAGCTTTGCAGTGTGCACATCACTTATTCACTGAAATCACCAATAGACTTCCCTTAGAAACGCCTTCCAAGCTCTCAAAGCTGGCTGGGCTCTGTGCAGGAAGGATAGTGCTATTAGTACAGCAGGGAATGGATTTGTTTCCAGTGTACCTGGCAAGCATCTGTACAGACACACGATGACATCAGTCACAGCCAGGACCACACAAGTATATTCACATGTAGCTGCAAGTCTATTGGACAGCCAATACATATGGTTTATACCCTTCTTCCTCTCAGTCAGGAAAGACTTCAGCTATTTTTAAGCTTGGCTATGCATATGGCCAATATAAGGATATTCCTTGTGCAGAGGAAGAAAAGGGAATACTAAAATTTTTTAGTGTGCTCGCTTTAGTAGTTTTCTTTTTCCATTGTGCTTACTCACTCTTTCCCTGGAACAGTGAAGGGCCATCCAGGAGCTTTTGTAATCTCTAAATTTTGAATTAACAAAATCACAGAGTTGATTTGTTCGTGTACCTTGTAAAGTGACCAGTGTGCTCACACAGATGCAGTGGTGCACACTCAGGCTGGCAACAGCTGCCTGGGTAGAGCAGTCAGGGGGCAAAGCCTACAACAAGGAATATTTGCACCAAGGTTTATTATTGCACCCAGGTTTAATATTCTTATGCCAAGGAATACTAAGCCACCTTCAGACTATTGTTCACTCACCTCAAGAGTTAAGCAACAGTGGAGAATGAGAAAATTCATAAGTCTCACAGTTGTCTAGGAGTTAACTTCTAAAACAGAAAAAGTAGTTAAATCCTTTGCATAAATTATTTCCAACTGTCCATCTAACTTTTGTTACAATAGGGACCATGACAAAGACCTTGGAAACCATGATTCATGAATTTTCCAGAAGCAGCCAAGTGCATCATCCTCTGAAAAGAATAGAAAGGGGGAAAGTTTACATTTGTGAAAAATGCCAGCCATTGGCATGTTCTTTTCTCACTTCTTTAAAGAAAAGTAGCAGTAAAGCAGAAAGTATCTACATAGAGGAGACAGTGACTGTCAGTCATTAAATGACTGCCTCAGGTTGTGTCAGTCTCAATGCTGTATATGACTGTACTGAAAGAAACCAAAGCGACAGTTTCAACATAACCTGTCCTTTAATAAGGCATAACTGTACCATATGAAAATACATGCTTTGACTGCTCTTTTTTCTCACTCTTTATTTTTAGATGAAGCTGAAAATTGAAAAGAGAGTGGAGATCATTTAGCTCCACACAGGATGCCTTTGCTGATACTTTCTCAATGGCTGAGAAATACTTAGAAAGAAGAGTACTAGCTGACTATATTCCCATTTCACATTTTCAAGCAAACCACAGTGATTCTAGGCCACTTATTTTAATTCAGTTCCACTTGTTACATCACCTTAGGCTTTGTTTTTTTCAGTAAAGTGCTTTGATAAGGTGATAGAGATTTGTGGCTTAGTATTTGTCATAAGGCAGCTTGATCTATATCTCTACAGTTCTGAGAAATTTTGAATAGATGACTTTATGACACAAAAAATGAAATTACCTGTTGATAAAACCTACTCCTATTCAGTCACCAGTCAAATGGCATGGGCTAGATAAAAAAAAAAAATCACATGGTAACCAGCTTACTGAATTCATGACTGTTTGACCCATATATTCAAAGATTTGTCAGAGGCGAGGTCTTTCAGACTGCGCCCTGTACAGATGCTTTTGAAGTTTTTAAGAAAACTCAGAAAGCTCACAGTCACAGTGGCACGGAAGAAAGTACCCCTCAGAGATATTGATCATTGTTCAAACGGTATTTTGTTTGTGTTTCCCTCAGCAATTAAACTCAGGGTAACTTCTGTTTTAATTTCTAACTTCTGATGCTCCAGAAAATGAAAAGCTTCATAATAGCTGCTATTGTTTCATTTTATTACAGCATAGTAACAGGTTTTAAATGCCATTATTATTTATAGGGACACATGTTTAGATACTACATCTATCTATAAAAGCGTGTTCATTTCATCATTCTGTTCATTTCACCAGACTGCACTCTTTTGCAGCTAAGTTTAACTTCCCACTAATATATTCTATTCCATAGACTCTATAAACTATTGAATATTAGAAACTTTTCATAGCTGACCCTGATTTTTCTTTCTTTTAAGAATTTTTAAGCTAGCCCTGTATTTTATTTGTCTGTATTTTGAGGTTACTGTAAGGCACATTACACAAGAGCACAATGGGTGAACACTCCTCCAAACAAAACTAATTGGTAGCTGCTGTCTCTACATTCAGGAGCTTAGTCTTTCTATGAGCATCTCAGCCTGCTGCCTCAGCAGCTCTGAGGATGAGCAGCCTGCAGGATGATGGATGGGCAGGCTGGGTTCACTGCCTGAGTGTCACAGATCAGCTGCGAGGCACAGCAGCTCCAGCAGTGCCCGAGTTTGGCATCAGCCACGCTGCTCCTCCCTGTGCAGGAGGCTGCAGCTCTCCTGCATCGCCGAACCTTCTGCCAGATGGATGTGCAATAGCTCTGACAGATCCCAGGGCAGAGCTATAACCCAAATACTGGCAGAATCGATGGCTTCTCCAGCAAGTGGCAAGAGTAATAAAACCATCTGGCTTTTCAGAGCCCAGCAGAACAGCTGCTTAAGTGTTTATACACACCAATTGCCTGTTTTGCCATACAACTCTTCCTGTTATAGAAAGCCATCCTGACACTTTCTATGAAATTAAGATATAGGCTATTCACATATCTCATTGTGATCCTTTATGGAGCAGATTTAAAATTGATCCAAATCTGGGCCTATAACTACCTGATTGCAAATCATTTCACTGCATTGTTAGTGATTATACTTCTGAGCCACAGACAAATACAGCCAGGATGGAAACTAAACCATTGACTAGCCAGATCCCAGAGTGTCAGAACTGTATAAAAGTTCATGAGATACTGCTAGAGTAGACTTCTGAAAGATAAACAAAAAATGCATAGAGTAGTGAATAAAAAGAGTGGAAAAAATTAATCTTTACAAACAGAACTGAAAATCAGGTACATAAGACATTGCCATCTGAGAAGCGAAGTCCTCCAGCAAGACTGGAAGTTAATCATGTCAGTCTTTGGATTTACAAGGATGTGAACAAAAGCTACAAAAACAAATCCTGCCTTAGAAGTTTGAAATGTTTCTCCTGAAGATCTTAGTGTATCAGTATCACATTTGATATGGATTCTGTAGTTGTATATAGGTCTAATTTGGATCTACCTTAATAATTTTAAAAGGACTTTATAACATAATTATTATTATGCCAAATGAGAGTGGACTTTTATTTAGGCTAAAGCCATATATGCAACTATGGACAATTACAAAAATTTTAAAACAAACAAACAAAAAATTAATTCACCTATCACCGTGATAGGTGAACTATAGCTGTTTCCTACAATGATTTGAAAGACAATGTCTTTTACACAAACAGCTATATTTAGTACGGTGATGATGAAGGTAGACAACATTACCTGAGAACAGAAAATCATGGAATCATCATTTGGAGCATAAGACTGCCAGACTAAAAAAAAAAAAAAAAAACCACAAAAACAACAAAAAAAAAAAAAAAAACAAACAAAAAAACCCCACAACCAACTTTTTCAAAAAGGTAAAATTTTAACTGGATTTTTAGCCCTGAAATTAGGCTGGCTTAGAGAAGAAAGCTGGTTGAGGTGACCTCCAGAAGTCTCTTCCAAATGAAATATTTCTGGAGGTTGATCCTTTCAGTGATCCTGTGAATCCAAGAGCTTTACCACATAGTCTGTCAAACACTGTGGAGCAGTGAGAACACGATTAAAGGCCAGATGTGTTAGATGCCAAAATAACTGCTGTACAGCTTTGGAAAATGAAACCTGGAATAGGAATCTTGCAGCTGTTTCCAAGGTATGTCTACCATTAAAAAATAAAACCATAAAAGTTTCCTAGCCGTGTGTAGGCACCCGCAGCATTCCTGCTCTTTCCTGATCACTGCCAAGGCACTGTGCTCTGACCCACAGAGAAAACCATCTGCACACCAGGCAGATAAAAATGTTATTTGGGAAACCTGACATAATCTGTGAATTACAATTGAGTTAATTGCATACAAAATTCCTTTTTGTTACTAGAGTGGCTTGAAAAGGATTTATTTAAATATACTTCTGAAAACTTATTAACTGGAATATTTTTTGCTTTTCTTCATGGTCATTCTCAAATTTACAAAGCTGCATTGGAGTTACCTTTGTTTCTAGATCATATTTTCAAGCATGACCTCAAGACATCTGTATTTGGATGCTGCAATCAATCATTAGGTAAATTATGTAGCTTTAAGGGACCAGTCCATTTCTAGTAAAAATCCTTAAAAAGTGCATTTTTTAACACAAGTGGACTTACCTGAAGGGTAAGTCTGGGTCTCTGCCACTACCTCCTGGCCCAGACCATACAGCTTCATGGCATGGCTGGAGCCTATGATGTGTGATTCCTCCTAAAGGAGGACAGTGTCTGCTCCTGAATCTCAAGTGACATGAGCACCTCAACCTGACTCTGACTGACACTTGTTCTGTCCTTAAAACTAAAGTGGGCAAAGATCTTTCAGTTGAGTCTCACTAAATTCTTATTTACTCTTCTTGTAGCTCTAATTTATCACATTTCTAAAATTAAAAATAAAAGAAGCTACATCTGAAGTGATTGCAATCTCAAATAATCTGAACTGGCAATCATCTCAAAGGTAATTATTCAAATCTGCTATTCATACCCCACTGTTCTGGCACAAGGCTATTCTTGAAAGACAGGCACTTCTAAATTCACTCAAATCAGTAACAGGAAACACCAAAGTTTTGAGGCATTTTTCTGCCACTTTCAGCTGATCTCTATGGTTTCTCTATTCTATGGTAATGGTTCCTTTTTTTCTTTTCCTATAATTTTATTGTTTTCACAGGCCATTGTTACTATTTTACATTACTCTCCAAGGCTAAAGTTCATACCTAGATTTTATTGATATCGATATTGAAGCTGGGCTTCAATGGCACTCTATTAATTTGCTGAATTATGCTTGTCTTTTGAAAAAAGACCTGCTTTAAACTGACCAGCTAAATGGAGACCTCCCACAGTAATTCCTAAATGTCCTTCAGTAGCTGGTAATCCTAATTCTGAAATTAAAATCTCTGGCTGCCCTCTCAGAGCAGCAGTCATCATCCAAAGAGCAGGACTCAAAAGTCAAGTGATGCCAAAGGGTTCAAGAAGACGGATGCCCAAGCTCTACAGATGCTGACAGTATTGGCTCTTCCGAACATTTTGGTTTCAAAGACTGTGGACAATATCCATTGCTTCTGATCATGTTTCTAGTAAAGTCATAACAGTCATTTTACAGGATGGACTATTTTCCACAGAAATAAAACTGGCAGAAGGGAATAAAAATAAGCTGGTCTACAAAGGAAAAAAAAATTATTAAATGAAGTGTGCAACTCTTGGCCCTTCATTTGGTCCTCTGTCATTCAGAAAGTCAAAGCTGTCAAGCAGCAGCACAAGGCTCGTACTCAGAGGATCCTTTTAACTTTGCAGCAACTCCACTTGCCTTGACATCACACTCCTCCCATCAGCATCAAAGGTGTGAGCTAAATAAGAATTTGTTTTCTGACAGAAGCATCTCTGAGATGAAAGGGCCCCACATTAGCTTTTAATATGCCAGCCTTGCTACTCCCTCTGCGTTGGTGGCTGATAGGATTGTGAGTAGCATTGAAAGCTATCACTAAAACCCTTCCTCTCCACTAAGAGCAAGACTGACATGGTTTTCTTCCCAGTGACAGCACACTTCTTTGTTTAGAGGGTGGGTGAGAGCTGGACTTTCTGTTGCCAGAGTGTGCAAATGCACTCCTACTGAAGAAAGTAAGGAGCAAGGAAAGGATTTAGTCTGAAAGAGTTCATTTCCTGGCCATCTCCTGGGGCAGCACTCACACATGCTACTCTTTATTTAAGAGAGACTTCAGCCTTACATGTTAGTCTTTTATTCAGAATAGTGAGATCTCAGCCAGAAGTAGTATGAGATAATAACAGGTATCACATACTGCTTGTGGTTTCATAGTATCCACAGTCTGCCAGACTAGTTGGATTATGGGCATTTTAAAGTTAATAAAACCAATTTGTTTAAAAAGAAATTACCCATTTGGCTCTTGTTGATCATCCAGTTGGTCTTATTTTTCCAAGAGGCAGAACACATCTGCATCCAATTAGTATATTAGTTGGAGTGCCTCTGCACTGCTGCATTGCAGTTCCTGTGCATGGCTTTTAAAAATATGTAGGACGTAAACTGTTCTCTCATCTTGTTGCAAATCAGCAGAGGCTTTTGTGGAGCCACAGGATGCAGGGGGTGGGGGAGAAAGAGGGGCTTGAGTGTGGGGGTGAATACCAACAGGATTTGGCTCAGCTCCTTGAGCTCAATTAGGTTATTTTTGTATTAAAGGTAAATTTTACACTTGGTTTCTGACATCACAAAGTAAAAAAGAAAATCTCTATGTGTTTTAATGGAATGTAATTTAACCTTCACATGATCATAAATAGAGCAACATTAGTACAAAACAACAGTACATTATTGGTGCTGTGCTTGTGTCTGCCTTCTCTTCATCCTTTCTAATCCTGCTGGGGTAGTCAGAGACACATAAATATCAATTAAAGACACAACTAATACAATTAAACCAAAGCAGCAAGCTCCTTCAATGGTAGTTTGTATTTAAGCATCTTATTAATGGTATAGCTTCACTCTCTCTTTCCAAACAACATAGTCAGCCTGAAAGCTGTCACTGCAGCTGCTTCAGGCTGAAGGTGGAGAGTGACAGAAGTCAGAGATCTCATGGCTGTGCTGAGGGATGAGTGATGGAATAATAACAAGGGAATTTGAGCAAGCTGTAGGATGAGGAAAGCTTCAGGCTTCAGAGTGCATTTTTAAACAGAGGAGGTTAAAATGACACAAATGGTAGTGTCCAGGGCTTCAGCAGGGGATGAGCTAGAGTTGGAGAGGTGAGTAATTTCCTTGCTCCAGGTGGGCCCGCAGAGTCCAACAGATGACCTGCCTCCTTTGCCCATCAGGGCAGCAGCATTCTGTGAACAGATGCAGAGCCTGGTGGGGCTGACTGCAGTGCACCAACACGCTCCCATATTGACAGGCCCCGGGCTGAAATGCCTCTGCCCTGTTGTGGGCTGACACTGGTCAGATGCCAGGCACTGGTGAAAGCCACTCACTCACTCCCCTCTACAGCTGAAAAGAGGAGAGATTTAATAAAGGGTTCACTGGTTGAGGGAGATAAGAGATTGCTCTCCAAATACCATAGCAGAAAAACAGGCTCAACTTCAAGAAATGAATTGAGTTTATTGCTAACAAAATCAGAGCAGGAAATGAGAAGTAAAAAAAGACATTAAAACCACCTTTCTCCCCATACTTCCTCCTTCCTGCTCTACCTCCTACCCCAGTGGTGCAAGGAGACAAGGAATGGGGGTTATGGTCAGTTCATCACTGGCGGCTTCCCCTGCTGCTCAGGGAGAGGAATCCTTCCCCTGCAGCACTGTGGGGTCCCTCCTAAGACAATTCTCCATTAACTTCAGTGTGAGTCCACCCCACAGGCAACATCTCCCTGGGACTGCTGCAAGGTGAGTCCCTCCCACAGGCATACAATCCTCCCAAACTGCTATGCCATGGGTCACTCTTCCATGGCTGCAGTCCTCCAAGGACAGGCTGCTCCAGCATGGGAGCAGAATCCCCTCTCCATGGGTCTCCCACAGGGTCACAGCCTCCTCCAGGCATCCACCTGCTCCAGTGTGGGCATTTCCCCCACAGGCTGAGGGTGGATCTCTGCATTCCCTGTGGATCCCCATGGGCTGTGAGTGGATCTCTGCATCCCCTGTGGATCCCCATGGGCTGAGGGTGGATCTCTGCATCCCCCGTGGATCCCCATGGGCTGCAGGGGCACAGCTGCTTCACCAAGGTCATCACCACGACCTGCAAATAAATCTTGGCTCTGGAGCTTGGACCCTCTCTCTCTCTGCATTGGCCTTGGTGTCTGCAGAGTTGTTCATCTCACATGTTCTCATTCTGCTCTTCTCTGGTTGGAAATACAACTGCACAACAGCCTTTTTTCTTGATTTCTCCTTCACTATGTTATCACAAAGGCATTACCAACAACTCTAATTGGCACAGCTTTGGCCAGCAGCATGTCCAACTTTAGAGCCATCAGGGTTGGCTCTGCTGGACTTGGTGGAAGCTTCTGGCAGCTTCTCACAGAAGTCACCCCTGTAGCCCATCAGCTACCCAAACCAGGCCACAAAACCAATACACCCCCCACCCAACCTCCCTTCTTCAGCCTCTCAGGCTGGTAATTCTCTTTCAGTGTTTCTCTCTGACACACTGCCCTCCATGCCACAAGATAAGTAAAAGTAAATCATTGTACAAATTCAAGAACAGAGCTCCATTGTTGCCTTACAGGAATTGTTCATGTGCTTAGGGCAGGGTGAGGTCTGGAATCACCACCTCTGCTGTGGTGGACTTCTGTGTGAATCTCACAAGCACATGCACAGCTCTGGGAAGCAGAGCCTCACCCCTGGATGCCCATGTTCACAGAATATAGAGGCTTTTCTGAACAAAGGTCTAATGAAGGCAACCCCCTTCAACATGTGGCAAAGAGAAGCCACATTTTTAAGAGGCTCTAAGTCAATGGGCAAAGGCAGATGTTGCTCAAGGCACAACATCTAAAATCCAGATTCTGATAAAGCATCTATCAGACTTCCTGACTCTGAGTGGCTGGAACACATGCTCAGTGAGGAATTAAGAAACATTGTGAGGATACCCTGAATGATTGAGATTTCTAGCAGTGTGGAGACCTAAACAGCTTCACTCTTTATTCTGACTGTGCAATCTGAATGCACGTGGAAAAGTACCAGAAGGTAATATTACTTCTAAGAACACCTGGTGCTCCAAAACTTTGGGAGCAACTGAGATGCTTACATGTAGGCTCTTTGTGCGATTTTAGACACTGTAGGATACCCAAGGGTGGTCATTCCACATTGAATCATGCCACGGGATTTTTAATATGTTTCAGTTAATAATGGTGAGGGAGGCCAGGAATGAAATCGATGGTATGGTTATATGCCCGGTGCAACTAAGGCATATATAATGGGCTAAAAATTGCTACCTTACACACAGTCTAGATACTTCAGAAATTATCATGGAAACCAGAAAGGAAGCCTTTTCTTCCAAGCTGAGTAGAGAGTAAAAGAGTGTTTGTCCACAACAGATGAGCCCCAGAAAATATTTATCTGCTGCTCCACAGAGGACTAAGAGAAACACTGTGTTACACAAAGCAGCATGGGGCAGCAGAGACTTGAAGAGGGTGTCTCCTTTGGATGCAGATAAGTGTGAAGATATTTATCTTCCTCTACTGACTGGCTCACAATTACAGGTTTAGTCTGAAAGGTCTGACTTTCAGATGGCTGATGGTGTGTTAGAACTCTCCCACCAAAGGAGCACCACTTCACTTTAAATTATAGATATCAGAGGGGAGACAGTTTTAATGTTCATTTTTCTTTTTTCCACTTGAAAGGGGATGATGTGAAAAGCTGTAACTTTGAAGGCTCTGGTGTGAGGCAGCTGGACCAGCTGTGCTCCACAGAGGCTCGTGTTCTCCAGGGCTGGCTGCCTGGAAAGCCGCCACTGCAGGAAGCTGACCTCCGCCAGGCTCCTCACCTCTGAGCACTTACTGAACACAAAAAATGAAACTGAAATCTTGTTCCTTTTGCTTAGATGAATTTCCTGATAGGTGTCAGGAAACAGCTGAAACATAAATTAAACTGTTGTCCTTTCTATCCTTGAAGGTTTCATAATGCACAGAATTTTTTTAATATAAAAATTTTTAAGATACTTTTAAAATTTATTTTCTTTCTTTCAGTTCCCACAGGTTTTCTCATAGAAACAGAGCCAAAAATTCATTTTAAGAAGACTTCCTGTTCTTTCCATGTTGGGTGGTGTGCATTAAATTGTGCAAGTAGCTCATGGATTCCATATCTACCTGAATTTAGTTAAATGTTGGGTCATGCATGCCAGAGTCTATTAAACACAGTGGTTTGTTTAATCCTAAATTAAGGTAGGCTGGCAAGATTGAATGCAAGAAAAACAAACTTATTCTCGTAACCTGCTGTAGGCATTTCCCCAGAAATCCATCTAACCTATGTCTTTGGATTCATCTAATGAATTCTGAAATTCCAAACACCCATTCAGGGAGATGGGGGGAAAAGAGCATTCAAAATAAAAAGTCAATAAAAAAAATATTTTGATTGCTACTTAAAAATAACACTTATCTCAACTGGCAGATTTTTTTTTTTTTGATGGGAGGAATGGATAGAGCAAAAGCCAAAAGGAGAAATTTTTCAAAGCTAAAATATAATTATTCCATCAGTTTTTATGCTATGAAAATTAAGATTTATAACATGCACATCAGATTGGCCTTTACACTTCTTTTCTGGAGTGGACAAGATGTGATCAAGAGAAGAAAGAAGGAATGGTTTGTTAGAACAATGGTGTGAACCATGCTTCCATCAAATTCCAAGGTTATTGCCTTGAGAATATCTATCTTTGTCTTAGTAAAAAAAAAAAAAATCAAATAAGTAAAACCCCGAAGTTACCTTTCAGAATTTTGTTTTATTCTACAAAACTTTAGTCTTCTTTATACACATGAAACTACATTACATTTTTAAAATCTCTCTGGCAGGACATTAACAGAAAGTTGTGGTTTTCAATTCTACATTTAAAATTTAATGTCTTACAATTATATAATCTTTTTGTTGTTGAATTGTTCATAACTTCAGAGGAATATGCCTAATGAGAAAGAATGGTTTAAATTAGTTTGAATAACACTGGAAATTATACATAGCTTTAGTGTATGGGGACTGCATTGAAATCCCCAAGCATAAAAGCAAAATTAGGAGGTACAAACTAGATGTTAAAAATAAAAATGCTTGCATACATGACTGATTTTTTAATGTTAGCATCAATGATACTTCAAATTTGAGTATTTTCCTATTAGTTGAACCCCCTTAAAATGCAGGAAATTAAAGAGCAAGACTGATTTTCTTGTCCAGTGATCTGCTGAAGAAAAAATTATGATGATAACCTATCATTGAGAAAACCACATACCCTTAGTGAGGAAAAAAAAAGAAAAAAGAAAAAAAAAAAAGTAAAATCCAGGCTTTCACAATGTATAGGAAAGGAAGGTCTATTTGACCTGGTCAAATCTTTTTGATATCCAAGAAGCAGATCAGAGACTTTAACTGCATCAAGGTGGACAAATGGATTTCATTACATTTTGCTTTCATCATTATCAGAAAAGTTTCACCGTTTAATAAAAACACTGTGATCTCATTTTATTATTTCCAGGAGCTACTTCTTATCTAATGGCCAAATTTAGGGGCTGAATTTGAAATCTGCTTTCAAGTGAAAAATTTGGCAAGCCTATCTAGCTGCACAGAATGTTTGCAAGTGTTCATATATATCCTGGGCTTCCTGGCTGCCATCTAGGAAATGCTGTCATTATTTGGCTGTTTTATCTTTGCCTACAGATGCTCTGAGTGGTGGAGTGTTACTACATTCTGAAGAAGGGATTTTTAGGAAGTGCAACCAATGCAACATGACTTTGAGGGCTATTGCAGTTTTTAAAAATTGAGGATATTGTACCTGTAGGAAAAATAAACCACAAAAAAAAATACAACTGAACTGAAAAAATAAAAACAAACATCACCAAAGAAACTTTAAGGACTAAATTATCACTGTTTATTTTGTTTCCTGTTGAAAACTATATCTGATGTTCGATCGTTCAAGCAGCCCATCCATACAGATCTCCTCTTTAGCATAGTGGCTGCAATTATTGTTGTGTCTGTTACTGTGTTGTTGTTATCAACTAGAATTATAATCCAAAGCTCCATAACAAATGCAAGTTCTAGAGAAGCCTGCAGTTATTTGTATGTTTTCTGAATTTATTATTGTTTGTCACAAAATAGAAGTGTCAAACTTTCTCTCATAGTCCAGTAATTGCAGCAGTCTCTCAGAAAACAAAAAATGTGGCTTAAAATCATTTCTCTACCAAAGATTTGAATGTGAGTCTCCAGGTGGGTGTTTTAAATACTGTAGCGTGAAGGGCCAGTCCATCTCCTTGTTTTAGTCTAAGCATAAGTGATGGGGTTCAGCTGCTTACTGCCAAAGGCTCTGAAACCAAAAAACACCAGACTGTTTCTCTGTTGCTCAGAGTTATCCAAGTACTTCTTACATTTGTTTTAGTGGCAAAAGGTTGTAGTAATAAAAATCCACAGAGATGACCCAGGCTGTCTGTCCTGCTTCAGGAATATTGTAGACTGTCCCAAGCGGCAAGTGACTGGTTTAGTTCTAATGGTTTGTAACAACATCAGGAACGTCAAGTAAAAGAGTAAAAGTAGCTCATAGATACAGATGTAGATATGCTTATATATACATATATGCTTATATATACATATGTATATAGACACACACACACTTTTGTATACACACACGCATCTATCTATCTATCTATCTATCTATCTATCTATCTATCTATCTATCTCTCTATCTCTATCTATCTATCTCTCTTAATAGGAGGGCACTAATAGGGCTCTAATTACCTCTGATATTCTGGCTGGAGAGCATCCCCACAATGTTCAGCTGTGTTCCGTGCCTGATCTAGATGTACTGTGTTCAAGCTCCCTTTCCAAGACTACAGCAATTATGCATGTTCAGTTCAGAATGCAGAATAACTTCCATCCTGTTGGATGTTCCTGTCTGTGGAAGGGGGTTAGATGAGAGGATCTTCAAAGTTCCCTTCCAATTCAAGCCAATCTATGATTGATCCTATTATCCATCCATTATGTAATCTAAAAGGTGAAAGTCAGGGCCAGAACAGAAAAATTGAGAAAGTTTGCATCTCCTGCCATTGGTTCATATTGAATTCAAGGATCTTCTCCCTACATAGGGTGTGATAGTACTGTAATGCTGCCTGACACACAACACCACATCTTAATGTCAAGGCATTAATTCCAGTAATCTTTTCTTCACATGAGAGCTCTCTTACCTTTCTGACACACAGTTCTTCCAAGTGAATTAAATCTGGGTTGTGGATGCCTCACTGGGGGCATACTCTTCTCATACCAGAAACTAGAGTTGCAAACTTGGGCTGTGGATTCCCAGGGGCATCGCTTTTGTCCATGTTAATATAAAAGTAAAATTCTCTTTGTGGGTCTAAAGGAAGATTTTCCAAGGTGAAAATGTCAATTAGTTATCTAACTCCATGTGAACATCTTCCCTTGAAGTGCCCTGTTTTGTAACATTTTCCATTAACAAAAATAAAAAAACCACGTAAAACATTTTATTCTTTGTAGTTGATTTGATATACTGAGTGTGTCCAGGCACTTTTATCAGTGGGAAATATTTCCAGTGGTCTTATAAGGAACAAAGTGACCATCAAGACCAAGGCAGAGATATCCTAAATAACGTTTATCCTCTGCATAGTCTTATGGGATGCCAGTACTTTGGTTTTAAGAGTGAGGACCACTGTCAGACTGAGACGAGAGTTTGACAGCAAATTGATAGATCATCACAGTTGCACAGTCTGTTCTCCCTGTTGACAGAAGTATTTTAGTCTTCTGAGGTGCTGCTATATAATGCAACTGCCTTACTGCTGAATATACCAGCAATTCTACACTCATTTTCTGAATTTCAACATTTCAGCAATATTCCAGCATTTTCCAAAGAGTTAGTGTTATATGCACTGTAAGCCACAAGTGTTCTATAATTTTATGAGCTGCTTGAGGAATGTCAGTCCCTACATGTCCATACACAACTTACCAGTCTTTGCCCTTGCATGTCTTTGAATTTTGATATAGAAAGCATTTTGTCTCTGAGTAAACAAGTAATGGAATTAGGATAATGCTTACCATTTCAGATGCTATTATAGTCAGTTTTCCAAAGAAGAATTAAGTCCCAAAATATGCTGCTGGCTTCAGGACTATATTTTCATGCTGCTTGGATATTGCTTTGTGGAATAAAAGTTGCTGCTAATAAAAAACCCAGTGTTTCTTCTCAGCCTTTAGTGATTCTTCAAAAGTATCTAGGAAAAAGCCTGGGGAAAATATTTGCAATTTTTGAGGCTTGTGTATAAAATAAAAAATGTTGTGGTGATAGTTCTTTTTTGTCTTTGTTTAATGAGCACCTTGTGACTCATTGAATACATTCACTAATCCCAGCAAATAACAAAGCAGTTTATTCACCCCCATAGTCTCTTGCTTTGTAATGATCTTTCCATTACTTGCTTCAGCTCAAAAGGGGAGACACACAGGAAAAGATCCTAATCTGTCATTAATCTGTCAATATAAGGAATGTACAATAGCAAGGAAGTATTAAATATATTAAACAGTGCAATCTTCAAAAGTGACAACAGAGTCACCTTGACAGCACAATTCTGAAACTGGCCTTTTGCATTATGGGATCATATACAGCAAAAATCTCTTTGAATATCCTGCATTGGTTTTCCAGTTGTCCACAACAAATGCTGCTACTTACTGCTTATACATTTGTGTCTTTTACTTCTGCCTTCATCCTATTTAACTGGAAAACATTTCCAGGCCAACAGTTGGCAGCCAGTTTTGCATTCAGGCTGTGTCGTGCTTTCCGATGTTATCTACTAGTGCTGAATTGCTTTTGCTTTCATGGTAAACCTTGTGCTTTATCTGTTATATATTGGCATTACGATCCAATTCTATAAGAATTATGAAATTTAGTGTTAAATTTAGGGGAGTGTTTAAAACTTCATCTAACTTTAAGCTCATTAGTTCTAAGCATTGAAGTGCTCATCAGTGCTGTCGTGATAAGGAGTAATAGGTGCAAACTGAAAGAAGGGGAATTTACATTAGATATGTGGAAGAAATTCTTTAGTCTGAGGGTTTTGAGATACTGAAAACAGGTTACCCAGGGAGATTGTGGATGGCCCAACTCCAGCAGTGTTCAAAGTCACGTTGGATAAGGCCTTGAGCAACCTGGTTTAGTGGGAGGTGCTCCTGCCCATCGCAAAGCAGGTTGGGTTTAGATGGTCTTTAGGGTCACTTCCAAGCCTGAACATTCTGTAGTCTATGACCCTTTAAGGACAGCTAAGATTCTATGTATATAATATATTATATGTTTGTATAATATCTACTTTACTCAGTAGGTGTAATTAAATCAATAACACAAATGATTAATCCCCTGTTGTATTAAGCAGAAGTAAATCCGATGAGAAGCATATTTCTCTGAGGCTAAAATGAGTTGTTCTTTCATTTATTATCTGTTATTGATAAAATACAGTTTTTCCATACTAACATAAGGATTATATGTAGATGGTGAAGAATATCAAAATTATGGATAATAATTAGAACTGGCATTTTACTGTTCAAGCTGTCAGAAGAAATTTGAAGTGCAGTTATCGCTAAGGAATTTAGCAGCAAGGAATAAATATTGGAGGCCATTAAATACTTCAGTTGATCTTGTGCAGAAAATCACACTAGGAAAAGCTAGTGTCTATAAAGGAGGCAGAGGTGTCCCGAAATTTTATTTGAATAAAGATAGAGATAGTTCATACCCCCGTGGGGTTTCTCCCTGGAGATTCTGCAGGATGAAGCTTCCTTTTAGCCTAAACTCCTGGCTGCATGTTGCCCTCTTCCTTTCCCCTTTACCTTGGCTGAGGTACTAGGAAGGTACAGATTTCTGAACTGCTTACCACATATTCCTCCCTTGAACCTGTCATTTTCCTCCAAAGTTCAGAAGTTCAGTCTCTCTGGGCTCTGAATAGACCTTGTGCAGACCCATTTGTCTATTACCCAATGTTCAGGAATCAAACTCTGGGTTCTGTAACAAACTTGTGCAGCTTGAGATTGGTAGAGACATTAAGACCCATTTCAAAAACAACACGAACTTCTCCTAAAGACCTCCCATCGAGTTGTTTGTAAAGACATTAGCACCTAACTTTCTTATCAGTCTTGAGTCACCTACCAAATCTTGGAACATTACAGCCAAAATGACAGTTACAATTGATGTCCCTCTGCTGAATAAATGAGCTGAAATTTCATTCATATTATTTTATTTAGTGAGATTTGTTTTTCAGGAATCTAATTCAAACAGAAGTGGACATTTGAAATATGCCCTTCTCCCATCCTTATGACTGTAATTGATGTAGATTGAATTAGAGCTCCAGGCTTATCAAAACACTCAGCAGCTCCTGTTGTGATATGGACATTTAACAAAGTTATTACAAAATCATTGCATCTTAGCAGAAATATGAAAAAGAAAACTGTTTTTTTTTTGGTTTTTTTTTTGGTTGTTTTTTTTTGTTTGTTTTTTTTTAAGTGAGATCTTGATATAAAACAATGAAAATGTGGTAAGTGACTGACCACAACTGCAGTGTACTACATCTTAGCTATGTGCAAAGGGATTCCTAACTATTTCCAAATCAAATGAGGTAACAGTTGAGGTGCCCAAATTTGTGATATGTCAGCACAGATACAGCAAACACAGAAAATGCAATGCTTATAATTGTGTTAATGGTGGCTAAAATATTATTTAGAAGAGACAGAAGCAAAAGTTCTATAAGAAAACTTTGAAGGCCTTTGTAACTTTACTTGAAGCCAGAACAATATTCAACTTAAGAAATAAGAGTAGAATACATTTCTCCTTGTGCTCACAAGTATTGACAGAAGGCACAGCACAGAATTAAAGGTATGTGTTTGTCTTGATTTCATGTAAAATAACCCACATTAGGCTCACAGGAATAGCAAGAGGAAAAATAACTCCCTTTGTTGTTTTGAATGTTGCTGTTGGGTCACTCTCCAACATCTATACTGTTATTTTCTTTCTCTTTGATCTGGATTCAGCTTCTATTAAAGATAACAGAAACCAATGAAAACTGGATCAGGCCAGGGTGTTATTAGCACCAAATTCCCTCCTTCATTTGCAGCTTCCATCACGTGCATACTGAATATCTCCCCATCACTTTGCAATTTGAGGGCACTGATATGTTAATTTGCTCCCCAGATGCTGTTTCATGATGGTTTTGCTATTTCATGCAGCCTATCATTTCAGAGATGCTCAGACTTCATTTTGGCCTCTAAGAAGCTGAAGGAGCCTCTGGAAGCTGTGGAGGTTCAGAAACGGAAGAAAGCCTGAGGTCAGGGAATGTGGTTCCTAGGCAAGCTGGAGGCGGTCAAAGGATGTGGTTTTGAGGATGGAATACAAGCTGGATGGAGCTCAGGAGATGGTCTGTCATAAAGAGATCTGACAAGACCCAGGGCCACGGATATGGTAGTGCTCTAGTTTTGATGCTGTTGCAAACTTAGGCGTACATGTTGCTGGTGCTGTACCAAAGGAGCTGATTAGTAAAAAAAAAAGAAGAAACAGTAGCGAAGGGACACTTTCATGAAATAATGAGAATAAGGCCAGAATATTTCTAAAGAAAAAAAATCAGGCTTTTTGCAATCTCAGAAAGTAGAATAAAATCACTGTTTGAATTTGTATTGCAATAGAAGCATCAAATTGAAGAAATCCTATGCAGGAACTGTAATAGAACTTAAAAAACTCACACATGTCTAAAAAATGTCGTATCAAAAGCAAGCTAGTTCTTTCAACTTAGGATTGAGCTAACTCTTTCAACAAGGATAACTTCCCTACACCTTGGTTTAAGCAATAAACACACACTTTCTCCCTCCATTTTATATGCTGAAGCTGCCTGGCCGTCCTAAAGTTCTGGTTTCAACAATAGTTTAAACAATAGAGCAATGTATTTTCTTTAGAAAATACATGGAACTTAAAAAAGAAATGAAAGCAGTAAAACATGAAGAGGATTTGTAGTGTCCACTTTTGGCCATCTGCATTAATTGCATGTGTGTGTATTAAAATCAATTAAATGGAGGCATGCCTTCCTTCCAACACAGAAAATAATTAGGTAATATATTAAAAGTAGATAACCTTGTTTGCCTCCCACTCAACCTTTCTTCATCATTCTTAATAGCAAACATCTAGTTATTGATCGGTTCATTTTAAATGCTACCAAGGTAAATGCTGTACTACTTTGAACTGATGAAAGAACTGAACAAAGACAATCATAGTAATTGTGGTATGTTGAGGAATGTAGATTGCAAGAACTGAATACAAAAATGCCTTATGAAACATCTTCTACCATGTAAAATATTACAAAAGAAAGGAAACACAGGTATAGAGCAGTCAGAGAAATTTAGTTTAACTCAAGGCAGATCATTCTCATCTCTTTCATTCTGTCTTTGTAGTAAAGACTGCAATTTCATTCTAAATCAATACATTTTCTCAGGCAACATGATTCTATTATAAATCATCATTTGTACAATGTGTTTCTGCAAATAAATCTGCAGCTAGAAGGGATAAAAAGGAAACTAGTTAACAATAAACTGTGCTGTTAAACTAGGACGGAAACAATTTAAAACACAAGGTTATCACTGAAGCCTGCATCAACAATATGCTCTCAATGTCAACTGTTGTGGAATTAAGTGCACTTTCTCTTGCAAATAGCTGTCTATAAAGTTAAAGCTGATGCTCAAAACAATGAAAATGCTGAACCTAAACTATTCATGAAAATATGAGGTTTAATGTATATATATATTTAGCTATAAACCTGACCAACTGTATTTTGAGCAGATTTTTCAACAACTTCACGTAGAAAGGCAAAATTTGATACAAATACATATTTTGTGGCTTGAATGTAAACCTAAGGAACTGATTACCCAATAGACTAAAAATTTCTTTTGAAACCTCAAGTGCATGCTCAATTTAATCTGTTCAAATGCTAAAAAGACCAAACTTGGTAAAAAAAAGAAAAAAAAAATCACGAGAAAAACAAAAGGCTGATGCTAGTATAAACTATTGAAAATCCATGGATTCTGGAAGTTTGAGGATTATACATTTCTATTCGGAACTGAAGAAGTGCTTTTAAGTATGTTTCTAGCCTGACAACTTTCTATGTCATCATCATATCCCCTCCCCTACAAATTAGGAACCTAACATAAAATTGATAAATCCTAATTTAAGAAAAGGTTTACAAAAATATCACTGAAAACTGTCTTTTGGTGATATGCGAACTCCAGTTTGCAGGTGAGAACAGAAAGAAATATCTGCCATTGACAGGATGGCTCAGAAACTCCCCGGATTGGAAGAGATTGATACAAGTTGTCAGACTATACTAACTTCTCTTCTTGTCTTTGAAAACCATTCTTGTGGCCTAATGCATCCCAAACAGCTTTGCTCTATGACTCCTCTCCAAAATTAATTCCCTTCTTGACACTTCCCTTCCTGATTATTGCTACCCTCACACTTTCATGCATCCAGAACTGTGTGCAAAATTATACAATAATCATATCTACCACATCAGAAAACATAACTTCTGAATAAATGGGCCCATTTTCTATCAATTTCAACCTTCAATTAGCAGAGAAAGTTCTTGCTTATGAATCTGAATAAACTTGGGAGGTTGTGCTTTTTTTAAATCTTAAAAAAAGTCTTCTGTCTAGGTCTTTTGATCCATCAGTAACGCAAGAGTGCACATTATAAAATGGATGTTGTCTAAGAAAAGACCAGATTCTGCTAAATTTATCCACATAAGGGAAAGGTATTATGCAAGTAAACAGAATGTATTCAGTTTTCCTCATTAAGACTTCTATGGTAGTCAATGAACAGAGCTCCTAGATTAATTTATTAGTGTTAACATATCTATTCACATTTCTAGTTTGCTCAGACATTAGGAAAGCTCTGATACTTTTGTGTCTAATGTCACCATGTCTGCCTAAAAAATCTTTGTGTCAAGGAAGTCCTGTGCAACCCCTACAAACAGTTTCTATTTCCTTATTCAGGAACAGAACAACAGAAGTCCAGTCCTGGGCCAAATATTGCCCTTGCTTGATAAATTTGTTAAACACCTCTCACATCTCCTTGATTCAGTGTCAATCAAAGGCAATGCTACTGCTCACATACTTGCAGCTGAATTGTAGCTCTAAGCATACGCATTAAGTGCTATTTTGGATAGATGCCAGGATTGCTTGGGTCCTTGCCATGTCAGGCTCCTTGTGAATACATTTTTCTCATGTGAACAGTGTTTTCAGGACCAGACTTGCATCTTTCAGCACATTGACAGCTATGCAACTCGGCACAGGTGAGTAGGAGCTCTCCAGCGGTGAGAACATTTGACTTCTTGCTGTGTGCAACATTTGAGACTGGACCACAGATATTTCAGGATTCAAAGGTCAGTGAGTCTGGGAATCTATCCTCAAGTGAATACAATCCTCTCTGTTACCATTAAATACCTCACAGACACAAAAGACAATGTATTTGAGCACTTAGAGGAAGAAGCAAAGCATAGAGATATAAAAATGAAGAAAGAGTGTGCAAAAAGTACTCAAATTAATAAATTTTAAATTGTCTTATTGGGTAAGATAATTTTTTAGGCTAATATCTGATTAAATATTTTCCTTAGACTATCCTACTGTGCTTGTTTTGGCAGTAAATTAAAAATTTATCAATTACCCACAACCTTAGAGGCATTACCTTTTATTTCCTAAATAATTTTTGAGGGTCTGCCAGCCTTGTGCAAACTTCTGAGCAAACCAGCCTGGATCACTTCTGCACTGTATGTGCAGTGGGACTGCACTGGACTCCTTGTGCAGCAGTGTACAGTCATCAGCAAGTCTGATACACCACAGAGCTGATCTACATGTGCTCCTCAGAGCTACACAGGACACAGCACATTGATTTAGAGTCGTGCTCAAACATTTAGCCATGTCAGGTATAACCAGCCACTAGCTCTATATAAACATTGGGAATTGCATCCATGGAAATGCTGTGTAAATAATGCATAAATAATGGGACAGTTAAATCTAAGGTTTCAGATCTGGACCCTGAGGAACAGGGTCTTTGAGCTTCTAGCAAAATATTCTTTCATGTATATATTCCCCTAATGCAATCTGCAAACTTAAGGCTGTTTTATATGGACAAAGGTAGGGAGATTGCCTTTGGTGCTGTAGTGGGTAGTACAAACCATTCATTCTGTTGGTGGAAGAAGAGCTCAGCTTAGGCTCCACTTGAGGCACTTGGAGGGAAGGCCCATGTGACATGAAAAATGCAGAAGAAATGCCTTTGGGGTTTGAATGATTACTGAAGAAAAAAGAATATTACCATCTTACCAAATATCCTCCTCTTAGTATGCTCAACGGCTAGTCAAAATGGAATATTCTGTAAAATATTTAAACTGCTTCCTTTCAGTTGAAGGAGTGATGCTTAACTAATAACGCATTAATTAAGAGACAGGAATGGTATGGAAATAACTTAAGGAAATAGCATGTATTTTTAGAAAAGGTCAGTATAACTAAGGCAATGGCATATCTTAGAGTTTAGGAAGATAAATTTATGCAAATATTGACTGTAATCTTTTTATAAACCATGAAGTATATATTAAGTTATTTTGCCTACAAATTTGTAAGCATTTTTTTCAAGCCAAGTCTCCCTAGTGTGCTTTGACTGATAGGATTCCCTGCTTGTTCTACTTGCTCATGAAAAGTTAACAGTGCTAGTGCATAATGTTTATTTTTTACAATAGAACAGTATCAAGGAAGCAAAAGCTTTGGAAGGCTCTGAAGCTAGAAAAATAAATTACAGTGATACAAGAAATGTCATATATAACTAAATACACACAGTATCAAAAAGAGGACTAAATATAGTACATTTCTTTTGCAGAACAGCAAATTATTCACTAGCTTCAATGTGTTGTTGCAAAGGTACAAAAGATACATATGTATTATAAGTGCATCTGTGTGTTCATAGAGTGCAGTGTACAAAAGCTATTGCTTCAGACACCATCCAGATATGCAGTGGTGACATTTCCTTCTCCCAGAGGTAAATGCAACTCCCTTGTGAATGAGAGGAAGTCAGGACTGCCTGGCAAATGCTCTGTCAGAGGCCATCCAGTAAATGTGCCACTTTGAAGGTCACCTAAGCCTCCTTCCTCACCATATCTGTTTTATATTTGTATCTCTGCTATCTCTGCTGTCTGCTCAGATGGGTGGTTAACAGACTGTGAGTCCTGGGAGTGAAGACTTGCTGTAAAAAAAAAGCCAAAACCAAACAAGTATTAAGGTACATTGCTAATATGTGTTAGATATCAACAACTTATTTAGGAGTCTGAATTCTGAGTCCATGTCCTCTGTGTTAGGAAATTGGTGCTCCTTCACAACTGGAGCCAATACCTTTGGCAGAGCAGCGGCAAACTGAGTGGACATGAAATACTCAGGCACTCTTTCTGGTCATCTTTCACCAGGACAGAAACCTGTTGGGAAGATAATGTGGCAAAGCCTACCCTGCTTCTCTCCCTGGTCCATAAGGAACATTGAGATATGGTCCATGTCAACTGGGCAACCCTTCTGAAGATCTGATCCGAAATTTGTATTTGATCTTCATGATTATTCCATCTGATTTCTGAAAATAGTGGTCACACACAATATTAATCAAGATGGGAGGAGGGAGGGGCTTTAACTGTCAAAAGAAAACTTATATTTGAAACCGCTCAAAATTGTTTCTGCATTTTAAGCAACTCCATTTTACCTTGGTCATCCTAAGAACCAAAGCTGCTTTCCAGGAATTCTCTGCTTTACCAACAATGACATCCCACTTTTAATCAAATTCCAAGGTCAAAACTAAAATAGAACCAAATTCAACAAGCATTAATTAAATATTATGAATTTATTTAAATTTGATATAGATCTACTAAATGAAATATAAAAAAAAAATCTCATTTCTGTTTTAGCAGTAGGAGAAAAACTAAGACAATATGGGATTTAGCAGTGTTCATTTGAGAGAATGAAATATATGCTAATTTGTCTGAGCTTTTATGCATTTTTCATTGCTCTGCTGGACTTTAATAGGGATTTTCTTTCCTTGCCACTTGTACTGGACAGTAATATACAGCATATAACCTCATTCAGTAAGCCTATGATTCATTACAATTAAGATTTATCTTACAATTACATTAGATCAGATAATGAATTTTAGCTTCTTGTATATTTTCTTCATTTTGAATAGCTCTTCACTTCTTAGCTCTGCTATGCAGGAGGATTCCACAAAAACTGGTCTCCAGTTTCATGCAGATTAACCACAATGAAAGAGCCTCCCTGACAGGCACTGCCCCTCTACCCTATTCAGAAAGTTATTTTCTCTTTCTGTTGTAACAAACCCATAGAGAGGGGTCTAAGCCACAATCATGAATTCAAACCCTCCCTCGTTTGGGGTGATCTTGGATCCAAACCAAGATTTGCAGCTGGGACCCATCTGTAGTTATAATACAATATCAAATAAGTCTGCAGTGGTGTAAATTGGCACAGATTCACAGACTTCAAAGGAAGCGTGCCAGCTTGCAGGAGCAGAGAGTATGGATAATCCTACGTCTGTGAAGAAAGCAATAAAAGGGCTTAGGGAAATCAAAGTAGATAGAATAATTATGAAAAATCCAGATCAAACTGAAAAAAAAAAAAAAGCCTTGAAAGTTAGAAATATAGTGTTATGCAGAGATACATACATGTTTGAGATACATTACAAGGATAATCAGTCTTCTCTGCCATTGTTTGTGTTACATTTTATGTCCTCAGGACGCAAAGAACCCAATATTTGTCATACTGAACTTCTCACAAAATTAGCGCTTTAACCATTATCTTTCTTTGAGTAAGACAAAAATGGTCCAAAGCTTTAAGAATCCATCAATAGCATTCCCTCTCCAGATAATAATTTAATCACTGTTTCATTCTCAGAGGTGGAATGCAGTCTGACCCACTCCTGCCATAGGGCACCACAACTCTCAGCAATTCTCATCCTTCAAGCAGTTTTGAAAATATTAACTAAATACCTAAAAAATTCTTATAAAGAAGATGGATTATCATATCCACATTTTTGTAGTCACTGATCCTGAACAAGGTGAAATAACTTGAATGAACACAAAGATACAAAAAGACTCCCATCAGGGATGGAACTCAGATGTTTTGTCTTACCTCTTCTGACATCACTCAAATATTATTTTCTTATTGGAAATGGAGATATTTAATTATTTGATCTTAACATCCTGCATTTAGATTTAGAGCATTAAAAATATTTACCAGGATTTTATGATTCTTTTACAACAGAACTCAGTCTAAAAGGTCTACAGAAGACTGTGTATAATTTTCACTCATGGTATTTTGCCATATTGTCTATCATGTGTTGTTTGAAAGGAATAGGCAGGCCACGGCTCTCTCATTTATCTCTTACAACATGCTTGGATAAAAGTACTTTATTTCTGCAGGAGTTCCTTAGTTTATTTATTAATTTATTATTATAAATTATAAATATAAAGTTATTCCATTATAAACAAGCCACTGTATTTTAAACAGTCTTATTAAAGTCCTGTAAAACATTTTAATTGTATCATAAATATTTTTTCATGTTTTGTGAATTTTAATTTCAATAAAAAATAAGGATAAATAAATAAATTTTTAAAAAACATAAAAGCCAAAGAGTCCTTTGGAGTCCCATTAAATCAGCAAGCAAGGGGCATAGAGTGCAAATATAAGAAGTAGTTATATTAAGTCTGACAGATTTTTTTTTCCTCAAGTGTTATTTTAGAGCTCTGTTGAATATGAGCTCTATTTCCTCAGTTAAATGCTGCCAGCTTGGTTATTCCTATTACTTTTGTCTTGTAAATTCCACCCGGCTGCCATCCTCCTGCCTGGGCCATTGCACAGGCTCTGCTGCACAGCAAAGTTCACATGCAGCAGGGACACCTCGAAAAAGACTCGTGCCTGCTGCTTCACAGCATCAGCCCCAAGGCACAGCTCCCACACACTCATTTCTTTCAGGATGATACCAGCCACCACATGAATGCAGCAGCATTTTGGAAATAAAACTGTGTGAACAGCAAGGTGATTGTGCTCAGGTGCCTGCATGCTCATGGCTGAGAGGAGGAGCTGTCTAGAGACTTATTTAGACTTGGATTAAGGTTTCACCCAATCCCTGCACAGCGATATTTAGAAGACAATTGCTGCCAGGAGGACACAGAGCTGTATGCTGGTGAGCATCAGTGAAAGCAGGCAAATAAACATTATGCACAAGTCAATTATAACCTTTCCCTTGTCATAGAACTGCCAGTTTATCTAATTAAGCAGAGACAATGAAAATGCAAAGCTGGCACCACAGACCTATGACAATATATACCATATCCTATGTGTCATCTCTTCTGCCTTTATAAAGGCTTGATCTGAACCATAAAAGCCTTAGAAAGGACTAGTTTGGGCAAAAAGTAAGATAACATTTTATGTTTCTTTAAATGTCAGTTTGCTTTGAATAAAATAAATTTTAAAAAATCATAAATGATGCATTCCTATGCTATATATGATTTAAGAAAAATAAAAAAGCTTCTGTTGAACTATTGAACTGTGTCCCAAACACTCCTAGATGTATGGAGATTACTTCATCTGTTCATTCCTCTTAAGTATATCCATCTGGCAGCATAGATAACCTCTGTGCACCTGCTCAAAACTCAGCCTTTTAGGTTACTCTTTGCATTCTACTTTCCTGGGTATGTGTCTGAGCAGTGTGCAATGCATGCATGGGCATGAAAAAGGGCTCCAGGCAGCAGCCCTGTGACATAAGTCTGCCCTCAACAAGTAAGAAAAATAAGCATTTCTTTATTTGTGGCTTAAAGCAAACTTTAAGGGCACAGCCCATGGAGGCAAGGCTAGGTAGAGAAAGGTGAAATGGGTTTCTTCCTTGTTGTATACCATTCAGCAAGGGCTGGATACACACACACACACATACACAGAAAGAAAGACTGGAGAGATTAATAACCCATAGCTGGAACGATTTTAGGTGCTAAATTTTAGGTTCTAAAAATTCTGGTTAGAAATACAGGATCTTTAGATTTCTGAAAAAACTTAGATATCCACTTATTCCTTTATCTGCCATTAGAAGTGCAGACCTTTAATTCTCATATAATTCTGCCTGCAAATATGTGAGCAAAGTACACACACCAGAGTAGAATCTATTCTAGAAGCAGAACTCTCACTATGCTCCATTGAGGCTGTTCCAGTGGGAGCATCCCCAGGTCTAAAGGTTGTCTAGGTGAATTTATTTTAAGGATTCTTTGTAGCTGGGCCTTGGTGCAGTGATAAGCATGTAAGAAGCTGTTAAGTGAAATGGGTGGTTTGTAAGAACATGACCCTGCAGAAAATAGGACTGCCCAATTGAAGGAAATCGGTAATTCTGGAAGACTACTGGATTCACTGAGATCATAATCACAAAATAATTCCAATCTTTTTGGTAAATTATATAGTTAAAGCAGAAGGGGTGCAATATGAATATTGTATTAAGGAAGAGAAAAGAGTGATGTGACTGCAGGACTTGTTAGCCACCCAACTGACAGGCAGGGCTTAAAAAAAAAAACAAGCATTGAGAAAGAAAGGAAAAAATTAAATTCTATATGGATACATAAAGATAAGTGATAGATAATTGCTAGATAAATAGCTATATACATTTAGATTGAAATATCTGCTAATTTGAGGTATGTATTCTGCCTTTGAAAAGACAACTTTCTTAGAAAACTGTTACATGTAACAGCTACTTCTTGATCTCGGTTAAGCATGTGAAACTGTAATCTACTGTGTGATACTATGAGACTTCTTAGCTAAACTGGAGAAAATAGGGATCATAACAGAACAAGGGCATAAAAGAGGACTAGCCAACTTTTAGTGCTGACATAAGAAATAAGCGTTGGGTGTAAAGTATTTTACATCAGGGAGGTTCCTACTCCTCTTCCCAGGCATGGATTCTTAGTGCTGATTTAGTGTGCGTTTTTTAATGCACTTGGTAAAAAATAGTTGGTGTGGTACTGATATGTCCTAGAGATACAGGGTTGGGAGGGAATATGACTCTAAAGGATGGCTGGGATGGAACACACAGGAAGAACTGCATGACGTTGTAGGCTGGAGTAATTGAAATTCAATACTGCAAAATGCAAGGTCATGCACTTACGGACTAATAACAAAAGCCTCTGCTACAGGCTAAGAGCTCATTTGTTAAAAATGACTGAGGAAGAGAAAAACCTGGGCATATTAACAAGTCACAGGATAACTATTAACTATTGAAGTAATGTACTTGCAAAAAACCAGTGCTGAGAGGAGCAGTATTTCTAGCGTGGATAAGGAAGCAGGTTCATGCGGTAGAACCCAGCTTCAGCTCAAAGACAGGGCCAATATAAAAAAAACAGTAGCACACATAACTTTAGGTTAAAATTCAAATATGTTTGAAATCAGTAGAGCAGTGAAGTGGTCAAACAATTTCTGTCAGTAGCAGGATCTACTGAGATGGAAATTGACCAAATAATGAAAAAACTTATGTAATATGTATATATAAGGTCATTTGTAATATGAGGAACTAGACCTGATAGCCCAGCAAGCCTATTCCAGCTTTCAGCTCCGAAGGATTTCTTTTTCTGCCCTCATGAGACCTGCAGTAGCTGGTTCCCTTCCTGTGCTCCCCAGAAGGGCTCTGTGAGAAGCAGTGCTGGTGTAACATGATGCAGAGCTCCATGGCTCCGTGCCCAGCGCTCTCCCAGGACAAACTCACTGAGTTCTCTCTGGTAGCTGCAGCCAGGAGGCTCAGTGCCACAGAGGCACAGACTCCACTGTGACAGGGAGGGAAAGGTGCTAATGCAGGAGGAATCCTCTGCATGTGGGATGCAGTTGGAAGAGATTTCCCCCACAGCTGGAAAAAAAATATTCTCTTTCACAAAGTGCTTGCAAAGGTGTGAATCAGACCTGCTGGCTACTGTACATATATACATAGTTTCCAAGTAATTTATAGCATCAAAGTAATTATAACTGTATGTTAATAGGGTTTTGATCCCTGACCAAATTATTTTCAGAACACTTTAGTGCTGCTTTCAGTTTCCATTCCTTCTTCATATTTGACACTATAGATATATATTTTCCTTTTACCACAAACAGCTAATTTGAAAAGTTGTTAGTATATAAGATTGGATATGCTGCTAAAGATATTTATTTATTTGCAAAGTAATAAGTATTAATTGGATATAAGTATGCAGAACTAATAGACTTGAATAAGTAATGAGTTTTCTTGGGATTAAATGTATAAAGAAGTACTGTTCAAAGTAGGAGACTTACTTAAAATCATGATGGGAAGATTTACAAACACCAGCAAAATAAAAGTGATTCCTCTGGTACAGGGGAATGTTAGATGTTAGGCATTGTGAAACATGAATGTACTGACAAGCAGTTCAGCGGGAAGTGTGGTTTATATGTCTCCAAAGGCAGTTTGTTAGGAAGTGACTGGGAGGGATTAGTGAAAGGATATGAAATGTTTTAGCTGTAAGTCACTAGTTCAAATCCTCTCCAAGGCAGAAGTGAATAAGGACCTAAAGCACTGGAATTGATGGAGTTGGTGCTATGGCTGATCTTAAAGTCATGTATGTGCTTAACAGCTTTGTTGGACAGAGGCTGCAAAGTCAATGTTATTTGTTGGTCCATGTGAAATAAGTTGATGTCCCTGATTCAATCCCACTAAGTCAGCACCAAAGGATTAAACAGCAATGAAGTGCTTTTGCACATCTGGTGCTTCTCCCACTGGAGCATGGCTGAGTGACAGGCAAGGGAAAGCCATACCTGCCTTGGGTAGAAAGGATTTTAGTCTCTAGAACTGTAAATCTGGCACCTGTCACAAGCACTAAAGCTCACATTACATAGGACAAACCTGGGCCTTTGTTTTTTCTTAAATGTTTTCACAGCTACATCTAATCAATATAGCTTTCTCTTTGTTCTAGGAAGAAGCAGTAATTAACTTTCTGTCTAACACAAGCACCCTCCCAAGCTGCCATAGAATTCTGAAGAAGATAAACAGTTGTGCCTAAACTAATCAGTGTCTTTTGCCAAACTCATACAATTATTGAGAGTACAAAAAAAAAAATCAATGCTTCATATCTTCATTTTATTACAGGGAAACGTTAAAGCAGTCACAGAAAATCCAGAGAGACCCTGGTCAAGCATTCATCAAGGTAACACTTTCAGGATTACATGGGTGGAAATAGGTACTCATTGTAGGATTAAACAGCAATGTCACAGTTTTGTGATTTGCCTCTGGAGAAGGAAAGGAGATCAAGAGCTTTTATCGTGTTCAGGTGCAAGCCACAGGAAATTAGGCTTGCTTTATAGACCATGATTTCCTGACTACACAAGCATAACAATAATTAGAAATCTTGCAGAGGAGATTATATACTGCAAATGCAGTTGTTTACCTCTAGGTTCCTATGGTGAGATGAGTTTTCCAATACCATTAGTTATACTGTATATTCTCATTAGCTGAAACAAGAAGAAAAATGTCTACAAATTATGAGACTTCTAAGCTGTATGGCTCATGAAGTCAAGTAGATGTCATAGGGCAATTAAAAAAATAAATTACAATAGAGGAGATGACAAAATCAGAAAAGAATGGAATTTTATGGCTATGACATTGGTATCTATCTGCATGTGATCAATCTATCTGTATGTCACCTCCACCTATATTCCATTTTCTGTAGCTTTTTGATTGAAAAGTTTGTGCAGATAAGAGCCAGTGTAACATCTCAAACTCCTGCTATCCTTGGAAGACAAATCCAGAGAAATTTGAAAAAAAAACAAATACCTGCTCAACATAAAGAAGAAGATAAATATGCAAAATTATAATTGGATTATAAAAAGACTGGGTATATAATGGATTCTAAGATTATGTTGTCTGACTTTGAAACAACTGAAAAGCTTTTTAAAGACAAATAGAAATATTATTTAGAGGTGAAGACAATTTACCTTGAGATCTTGTGCTACTCATTCACAGATAAGTGAAGAGTAGAAATGCCAAAGGCACATTTCCTTTTTAAATGGAAGCTACCAAAAGTTTATTGATGACCATAATGTTCATTTGCTGTACCTACCACACCTGGATGTTATCAGATTTTCAACCACCATGTGATATTGTGTTTAGAAAATACAGAAAATCTCATTACTGCAATATATCATGTCCAACACACTTAAGACATCCTGTCAGCTTCCCAAGTGTTGCATTGCAAGCTTGTTTTAGTTCAGCTGAGCCATTAGATTGTTTCAGAAACACATTCTGTATATTATTTAGACACATGCCAACAGCAATAAGACACTTAAGCATAACTGACAGCTGCCTTATCATGCAATGAATGGCAAGGTGTATGTCAGAGACAGACAGTCTTCAACAAACAGAAGCCATTGTACACAGTAATGATAAGATTTCCAGAGAATAAATGGTACAGTTGTATTAAAATTTCATCTGATTAATCAGTGAATTTGAATTGAGAAGGTAAGTTCTAATAGCTTCCCTTTCTTTGATTAATATAGGATTAGTTATTTATCAGGCCTTTGCTTGATATTTCACAATACAGATCTCATTGCTCACTATATTTTTCTTGGTTTTAATACTAATTATGATATATATAAGATGGGATTAACTTCACCTTCTTTAATGATGTAATATCTAGATACCACTCCTGTCACCTCAGAGTTCATTATCTGTCTCTGGAGGACAATTCAAACTCTCTGCTTTAGGTACCATTTCCTCAGGTGAAGCAACCTGAATGATGCACTTTGCTAAAGTGAGATGAATACTACCCATAGGGACAACCCTTTCATCCTTTAAGGGTGAAGATGAGATGACCTCTAGAAAAAGAACTCATTTAAACTTGGGTTTATAGAATAAGGATAAAATAGATACTGGTGCCTTCCAAACCACTGAGAGTTTTAGTACCATCCTCACTGGAGCCAGGAGGTCACCCTGAGCCTTGGTATGAAAGGCCACCACACACTGCCATCTTCCTGTTAGCAACATAGAGGTGAAGAGAACTGTGATTATTGTATCCATTACATTACCATGGAATCAAATTTTTGATCCCTTTTTGGCAACAAAAAACAACAGTAAATATGGAAGTTGGATTGCATGGTGGAATTAGCAGTGGTAAGGACTGAGACCCCCTGAGCCTAATTGCTTTCATGTGCAGTGCATCTACAGACAAGGAAACATTACTGATATTTAAAACTACCCAGAAAATTATGCTGAACACTACATTACTGGAAGACAATTGGAGAAAAGCACGAACTCTTACAATGGGAGTTAGTAGATGACATAAAATTACATGCTGGACTTGATTTAGACGTCAGTTGTGGGGGGTGGTGGTATGGTGAAGAGTGAAAATGATGCCTCATGAACTTATAATTGAGATATGTAAATTAATATGTCCTGTATGTTGAAATTACATTTTTAGCTTTCTTTTGATAGCTACAAAAGCAGTTTTGTGTGCTTCTCAAGTAATAAAATTATTTTCACATTGGTCAATACTGCAAGGTGAGAGGCTCAAAATGACTCTGGTGTATGTACCTATTCCATATGCTGGAAGGAGATCTCTTTCAGTGACAAATTAAAAGAATTCATCTGATTTTTATCTAGGAATACTAAAATGATCTATGCAATATTGTCGTAGTGGAGATGGTAATCTTCAGGGGACTAACAGTAAGCAGCAGCCAGGTCAACTTTTTAAGAGTTGCAAACAGATCCACAGTGGTTCTTTCTTTGTGACTTGAATTCCCAGAGGAGATTCTCAACTGTCATGGGATCAAGGAGATATTGCACATTCAGGACATGTTTTCCTGAGTAGCCTTGAGAGGAAGCTTCAAAAGTCATATGAACAGGACCCTCTCATTTTGGCTCTGCGCTGTGGCATGCTCAGCACCTAGAAAAAGATATTTACTCTTATGTATACAGAAATAATTCCTTTATGAAGAAAATTGTACATCAGATTCATTTTATGAAAATTAATGTGAAAATCTGAAAATCAGTATTTAAAATTTCTCTCTCTTTCACTTGTGTCAGGAGTTTTGTACCAGCAGTTCTGTGGCTTAGGAAAAAAAGCACAACCATTGTTACCAAGTTAGTTAACCTGAGGTCTAAAGCATAATCATTGTCCTACATGTGGTTTATTGATATTTGTTTAAACTATTTTAATGAATTTTTATTCAGGTACAGGATATCAAATTCTGAATAGATGAATTCTCAGCTAAGAGAGAAGGACAGGAAAAGAAGGAAAAAAGGAAGGAAAGATTATCCTCTTGTCATCACTATTAGTGGGTTTATTCACTAGACAAAATTTGGTATCTTACAATTTGTTTTATGCAGAAAGAGGAATAAATTATAAATAAAATAACAGTAAAAAAAGCTGTACATAGTCTGTTTCCTCAAGCATGACAAATCTGAACACAAATTTCACCATTCACAGCCATCATGGTTTTTAGACAGTCTCCTGCTTAAAAAACCTAATCCTACATCCTATCACTGCAAGCATGGCCCTAGAGCCACAGAGCAGTTATGCTTCCAGCTGAGCAAACTCTCTTCCCTTCCTCTGTCTGGGCACTTCCCTTGGTTTTTCAAAATCCAAACACACCTGTTCAGGTAAGGATGATTCTTGAGCCCCCTTACATTTGTCTACAGACTGAACAGTGTTTTGTGTTTATGTTTTGTTGTTTGATATTTCTATTGCTTCAGCTTCCTTCTCCTTTAACAGAGGTTAATGAATTTTCAAAGTTATCTTTAATGAAAGGTAGTGGTTAAGCCTAATAGTTCCACTGAATTTTAATCAAAGCTATAAGAATGTTTTAAGACTTTCTGAAAGTAAGTTTAAAGTTTTACAGGGCTATTAAATGTTAACCTGGCCTTTGACAGCAATAGTGTGGTTTCATCAACTCACACTGACAAGAATTAGGGAAGCTAGAGTGCAGAATGGACTTCCCATTCCCACTTCCATCCACCAGTACTCCATTTGGGTTTTAAAACTACATACATATTATGGTGAGATCGCTGGAAACCACAGGGAATCCTACTAGCAATCCTACTGACCTCCATCACCTCTTCCCCTGCTCTAAAAAAAAAAATTGGCAGCAAATGTTTCTCTGTCTTTCTGATAAGCTTGACAGGTTCATTACTGCTCTTTACTTTGCTAAGGCTCAGAATAAAAGTAATCATATACAATTCTTAAGCAGACATTCAATTTCATTCATACCTCTTGATAGTACTGTGTTAACACACATACCATTGCACAAATATGCTAGCAGTTTTTAAACTTGAACTGTTGAAATTAAAGCAAAGAGAGTATTTGGACATGTTTTATGCCAGTAGAGAATGCTCTCCTAGAATAGCTCTTTGTCAAATCCAGCTTTTAATAGAAGTGGTTGTAGAGCTCCCTTCATCTAGTAGGCTGACAGGTCTGGTGTTAAGTTTCATCCTGTCATGCTTACTTATAATCCTTGTGCCAAAATAAACCATTCCTTTCAGTCATGGTATTTCCGGTTCACAAATAATTATGATGTTACCATACCCATCTTAAGTCTCATTTGGTCAATTGAAAAACATACAGAATTCTTTCCCTCTTTCCTTGTAAAGCAACTTTCCCAGTGTCTTTTCCCTCTACATTATAGTTTCCTGAATTATTTACAATTAATCAGCATTATTCCAATATTAATTTTTCCCCGGGTTTTACACAGTTTTTATTAATGCACTGAGGATTGTTTAGATGAGGAAGATGTGTACAGTACAAACCATCACAGAAAAGAACTAAATTTTATCTCAGCTAAATAATTTATCCCAGAATACAGAGATAAGCCCTGTTTCTTGAGTAAGATACAAGAAAAATGTTTGTCTGCCCAAGTCAGCAATTCCCAGACTCTAGGTCACAGCTGTGAGCGATTAAGGTTAGTGGGTTCAGAAGCCCCACAGATATGTGGCAGGCAGCAGGGAGGGTGGTGGGTCAAGGGAAAAATAGGGTTTTAGGTTTGATGTAACCTATGCCTACCTGCCTTCCAGAACTCCAAGGAGCACTGCCATGAACAGGGAGTACTTCTGAAGGTTCTCAGTTCCCCATCAAACACCAGTCTGAGTTCAGACAGCTGAGTCTGGTCCAGCTCATTTCTGGTATCTGTATTCCTTGGAGAACAGAAAGAACATGAGGATCACATCAGACTTCTTCAACTTCTCACATGCCTTCATCCATTCCTTTCCAACACTTTTCCTCAGACATTTCCTTTCCACTGAAGGACAGGTTACTGATTATTTAGGAGCAACCTACTTGGTGCCTGCTTTATCAGATTCAGAGAAGGGACAACATGATAAATAAATGTGTGACACATGGGAAGGACATTAAATCTCGGTGTGCCTCATTCTAGTTGTTTCTATGTATACAGAAAAAAATCTGCAGGACATTTTTATCACTTTTCATGATATCCCTTGGGGAACAAGCTCTGTTAACTATGTTAATTTTTTTGCCTGTATAATGGTTTTTCAAGTCCTGCCTGAGCAAGTGGTAACCTGCATTCTCTTTTATTTTTCTATCCTTATGATTCACATGAGCCCTGAAATCTACCAAAACCTGAATTGTTTTCATTTTCTTTGAAAATAAACAGGGATCATCTATAGGAAGGATCCTTTGACTTTGGAGAAATTGAGCTCCTGTCCCTGTATAGGGCTATCACAGCCTTACATGAGTTCACATAACCAGGATTTCTCTAGCAAGACCGCATGTAGGACAAACACAGAAAGGGCAAACTCCTTATCTTCATCCTTCTCCTTCTACCAGTCTCTTTCTCCAAATGTCCTGATTCCTGACTGTACAGGAATGTTATTTTAGAACCACTAAACCTTCTGTTTAGTTGTTCATGCTTTAAAAAAGACTAGTACATTTTAAGTGGAATCAGGCTGGAAAAGGTTGAAGAAGAATCAAAAATTCTAAGAATCTCTTTTCTCTTTCTTCAACCCTTGTCCCCAGCTTTGCTACGATCCTAGCCCATGTCTTTGCTCTTCTCATGCTGACTCTTGCAACTTTGCTTTGTTGTTATACATACATTTCATCTTGTCTTTAAATTATATTATTCTCCTGATTTTTTTTATAATATAATAGTTTACTTCCCAGTCATCTTATATGTCAGGTTCATGCTTCTTTTCACTACTTTAAATGTACATGCAAGCCTGCCTCATAGACATCCTTCTGTTTAGTTCTAGCTATGCATAAGGAGGAAAGAAAAACTGGCACATTTTAAGTGAAATTAAGAGCACCTGGAAAAGGCTAGATGAGAAGAATCAAATAATATAACCAAATAATAGAACTACATATTTTTTTAAGTAAGAAAAGACTTCTAAAATCATGGATTCCAACCATTACCAGGCACTGCCAAGTCTACCACCAAACCATGTCCCTAAGTGCCACATCCATAGTCTTTTTAGTACTTCCAGGGATGGTGACTCCATCACTTCCCTGGGCAGCCTGTTCCAGTGCTTGACAACTCTTTTGAAGAAGAAATTTTTCCTAATACCCAACCTAGATTTCCCATGGCCCAACTTGAGGCCATTTCCTCTTCTATCACTTTTTACCTGCAGAAGGTGATCTCTACCTGGCTACAACCTCCTTTCAGGTGTCTCAAGCCTCCACTTCTCCACAGTAAACAATTCCAGCTTCCTCAGTCACCTCACATGACTTGTGCTCCAGGTCCTTCACTGGCTCTGTGCCCATCTCTGGACTCACTCCAGCACCTCAATGTCTTTCTTGCAGTGAGGGGCTCAGAACTGGACACAGGACTCAAAGCGTGGTCTCACCAGTGCCGAGCACAGGAGGATAATTCCTGCGCTGGTGCTGCTGGCCACACCATTGCTGATTCAGGCCAGGATGCCATTGGCCTTCTTGGCCAGCTGAGCTCACACTGGCTCGTTTCCAGCTGCTGTCACCAGCACCCCCAGGTCCTCTTGCACCAGGCATCTTTCCAGGCACTCTGCCCCAGCCTGTCATCCCAAGGGTTTGTTGGGAGCCAAAGGCAGGACTCGGCTCTTGGCCTTGTTGAACTTCACACCATTGGCCTCAGCCCATCAATCCAGCCTGTCCAGATCCCTCTGCAGAGCTCTCCTGGCCTCTGGCAGATCGATGCTTCTGTCCTATATGGTGTTACTTGCAACTCACTGAGGATGAACTCAATCCCCCTGTCCAGATGATTGACAAAGAAATTGGTATCTTTACAATCCAAAGGATGCCATTTCTTTGCCAGGGAAATCTGTGTTTCCCATGAGCATTGCCTAGCACAACAGATATCAGTTAAACTTTGACAAGTATTTTAATTTAAATATTTCACAGTGAAAAGAACTATTGGTTTTTAAAATAAAGCTTTTGTACTGTTTCTATGCTCTTATTTGTCTAAATGCTTTAACAAATTTTTTTTTGTCTCTTTCCCCAATTTTTTTCCCCTCCGGGAAAAAGAACAAATGAAAGCGGTCTGGGATGTTTTCTCACTTTTTGAATTTTGTTTTTGACACTTTGTAACTTTTCAAAGCTTCCTCAATTTTGGAAGAAGTAAAGATCAAACAAGTAAAATGAAACTCTGTAACTTTGCCACTTTATAAATTTTAAAAAAAGTGGAAAAGGTATTTAAAATGTAACAGAAAGAATTACAGAGTTTCAGTTTTCTATTGCTTCACACTTTTCCAGAGCTAAAAAGGTTTTTTAAACTTACAGAGGTACAAAAAAGGAAAATGTAAAAAATAAGGAATAGGGGGAATAGAGGTCACAGTTTTTAATGCACATTTTATAGAATGGGGAAACTTTGGGGCAAAAAGATAGGATAAAGAAAAAATAAAAGTCAGATATGAAGCTATGCAAAGAAAATGGCATCATTTGGTACAATATAAAATAAAATATTATTTCCATTTATTATTCATGCATTTTCTTAATAAATGCATTCTCCCTCATGACTAGAATCTGTGGATGAACTCAAAAGCATTCTACAAGGTCCCAATTTTAAAAAATGCATATCTGTATTTATCTGTACATTTACCAGGTTGCAGTGTCTGGCAGTTGGTTGGAGGCTGTAAATAGCAGTGAACCTCACTTGTGAAGGAGACAGAGCATTCTCAGAGGTCTCTGCTGTGAACTTACTTCCCCAGGCACTAAATTTAAACAGGAATCCCATCATCCTCTACCCCAGGAGGAAGACACATTTCTTTGATGCTGCCATGATTTATACAAATAACTGTAGGACAGTAAATATCGCTGTGCGTATTTTTGCTTTGTCTGCCTCCATGAATCTTGTGCTGAGTGCTTGTGGTCCAGCTCCAGCAGCAGAGAGATGGATCTGCCCAAGTCCCAGGCAGGTCTCCAAAGGCCCAAGAGCTGCAGCCTTAGAAAGGTGCAAGGGACAGATCTCTCATAGAAAAGCAATTTTTCTATGAAGAAACAATACAAATTATGTAACTTAATGCTAAACATTGTGATCCAATTGATGTAGGGCCCCTCTCCTGTAACCTTTCTGAATTACCAGAAAACCAAGACTTCTGCTCTCCATGGTGACCACGTAACCACAGCTGGGCAGGTTGTGTAGCCATCCCTTCCAGTGCTGAGGGAACATCCTCTCCCAGCACAGGATTTTAACCACCTGCAGTGTTAGGCAGTGATGAGCTTTCTGCCACCAAAAGCACTTCACTTCAACAGGGATCTAGGTGTGTGTAGATACTCTGAATAACACCTGAAATCTGGAAAATCCAAGAGATGCAGACATCTAAATCTCCAAATAATTTTTGAGACTTGCACCAGGGGAGTTTTCATGGGGCAGGAAGGTTCCCTGGGGCTCACTCTGTGACCTGGGAGCTTGGGAGTTGTGGCTTTGTCTCCCTCCTAGACTGCTGGAGCACAGCCACACACAGCCTCTGTGCACTGGTCCTTACAGCCCATGCTATCCCATGTCTCCTGGAACTGGAGGAGTGTTTCCATCTTGCTCATGAAAACAAACCCAAAACCATAGTCACATATGGTTCTATAAAAATGACAAGAAAGTGACTGTGTAGAGTTGGATTTATTCAAATTCATTCTGTACACATTAACTATAAACATAAAGAAACAAATACAAATGGGGGGCACAGGCTGTGTGTTTGATTTTCAGATGACAATGCTTATTGTATTTACCTGTGAAACTGGAAAGACCATAGAAGATGATTCAGATTATTGGGTAAATAATGCATGTTTAAGAATATGACCCTGACTTTCCCTTTTGCTGGTTCTTCATTTTGTTGAATGATTTATTTATAGCGTGTCTGTGAATCCAGTCCCTTCTGTGGATGATGTCATCTTTCTCATGTATTACACATGCTGCACCCCAGGGGAAAAGGCAGCAACATGATTCCACATTTTAACCTTTCTCCTTCCTCTTAGTACATATACTTTATATGCATATTTGTTTCAAATGTCACTGAAGCATCTCTTTTAAAATATACATTTATAGAAAGAGAGGAAAAAATTACAGATACCTGTTCAAGTTCATTTTCTCTGTTACTGAGGTCTCAGATAGCAGGCAAACTATTCGGTTGTCATTCATTTAGCTTTGTTTGTAAAGAACTCCCATAGTACTTTACATGTCTGGTGGTTAACACTTAGCTTTGGAGAGATTAATGAAGCCAAGGTGAAATGGTGATAGCAATGAGGCTGGAAAAGAGAAACAAGTTCAACACCCACTCCCAACAAAAAAAAACCAAAAAACCCCAATGAAACAAAAAAACCAACCTCAACCTGCTTCTATTTTCCTAAATGAAAAAAAAAAAAAAGTTCTTAAATATTGGCATTTTCTCAGTAAGATGTTATTTTTAAGGTTATTTTATTTACATTTGTTTGTATTTATTACATATATGAAATATGTAAATCTTTAAATCACATCAAAAATATACTGGAAAGGAGGATGAGAAAAACTGATTAGAATAACTTTCTGTATTTTGGAGGCAACCTATTTCTGTGCACTGCACTGGGAAATCCATCCCACACATCAACTTCCCAGCTGAGCACAATATAAGCAGCTCTCAGGAGGCAATGAAAATTTCCAGTCCCTGACAACTTTTATGAGCTGGGATTTGGTGGCTGCCCTTTAGTAAAAAGCTGTGGCTTCCCTTGAAGAAAACATTTCTATTCTATTGCTACCCTGTCAGTCCTTACCAGATACTCCCTCTGTTTAAAAGCTTGTCAAAACTTACAATGGAATCAAACTTCTTTTTTTCCTGCAACTGTAATATTCAAGTCATCTTATATAGATAGAACTAAGTGCCTGCTTTAAACCACAATCCATATAAATTAAATTGAAAATAACTTTTATAATAATGTATTTATATGTGGTATTTTGAGTACTTGCTTTATGTTTCACACAAAAGACAAAAAATCTGAATTCTGGGAATCTCTTCTCAAAAAGCCCTTTTGCTATATATCGTCTCCAACATCCCAGTTCTTTTACATGAAAAAAGGACATTAATATGAATGAGAGTGATTTGTAGGGCAAGGAGACTCAGAATCAAGATGTATTAAAAGATTCTTAGAGGAGGATTTTAGATAGAGGGAAAAAAAATCAGGGAATTATTCAGTTCATATGCATTTGACTAGTCTATCCTAATATAAAGCATACAGTGTGTAGTTTCTGACTTTTAATGCAAAACTACCAGTGGCTGTTGGACCAAATAGTGAGTATCTCTTTTAAATCATCTGTATCTGAAAATACTTAAGATAAAATTGATGAGTGTTTTATTTCTTATATATTCATAATGTTATATATATGTGTATATATGTGTGTGTGTGTATAGATACACTTCAAATTTTAAATAGTAAAAATATATCTGGCCAAAAAATTTATGTATCATCACTGAGGAAAATAGTGAGCTAAGCTTCAGATAAATGTATAAGGTTCTGTCTGGAAAGACTGAATCCATTAGTGAACTGAACTAATAGGTCAAGAAAAGTAATAGCCAAATAAATATTTTATTAACATTTTGTGAAACTTGCTAATGGTTAAGGCTACTAATCCTGCACTAGTGGGAATCTTTATTCAATATCAGGTCATTATTCAATACATATTGTCTCCAGTTTCATACAAAGTGACTTTCTGAGCGTGACTAGAGAAAGGTATTTTCACATTAATTGAATATTCTAGGAAACAATGGATGAAATCTGCTGCTGTTCTAATATCTTTCTGGTTAAATGATTGGAGCTGTATGAAGATACATCAAAAAAGTCAATTTTATTTGCAATAGGTTTTTCATAACTGATTTTTCTCTTGAAAGCGTAAGTTATGAAAAGGCTGGTGTCTGGCAGTAGGAACGTTCCTTTGCTCAGGATCCCATTTTCCACAAGTGCAGTGTGGAGAGCAGCCCTCCAAGCACCTCCAGTCAGTTAGGAGAGGAGTTGCTCGTGAATGCCAGCATGGATGTGGGATTGGCACGGATATGGAATTGCATGTCCCTACCCTCATAATTTGTAATCCAAGTTTCACTGTTTCCTTTTTGTCTTTCCCTTGGAGTCAAGTCTCTCACCATGAGAAACTGGTGGAGATGGGAGTTGCCCCGTGCCCCGAACGAAGCTGGGGGTTGCACGAGGCAGGCACAGGACATCTTGCTGACTAGTGCTCTGGGCACACACATTTATCAGAAACTGTTTGACTAGGACAGATCCTGATGGATCAAGCAGCAGAGGCAGCTTCTCAGTGTTCAGGGCACACTGGAAATCAGCCCGTTGAGGCAGCTCTCTCATACTGGTGCTAAAAACCAGAAAATACAGAACTCAGTGGGCAGCTCATGACAACTGTCCTGCCTTTCTCTTTTAATTTTTTTAGTTTTCTTCCTGTTGTTTCCAAGGCAAATCTAGTCTACACTGTTTTTCCTGCCTGTGTCTAAGTTCATACCCAGATGGTATTTATTCTGTCAAAACTACCATTAACACCAGTGGAACATTTTTGATTAAGAAATCAGTGAACATCAGAAAAAAACATGAGATCTGTTGCAGTGCAGATGCATCATTTCGATTCAATACCAGTAAAACAATCCAAATGAATCTGAGATTTCTATCATCCTTTATGCTTATCTAGCTTTAGTTCAATCCCTTATCATTAGCATTTGAAAAAAGGAGTAAAAATGCAAAAACTTTCAAATTTGAAGACAGTACTTTTTATGATTCAGTAATCACTGAGGTTATACTGTAACACTGATGTACTGACCAAGGGAGCATTCCTTTCTCGGGACACTAAATCAATTTTACTAATTTATGTTAATATTTGAGCAAGAAAAATACTTAATGATTCTCTCTTATCTAGTCCAGATGGATTGATTTCTTTTCCTAAGAGTGCAGTTTATGAAAATATTGTCTAAACTAACTGTGAAGTGTTAGAAGAACATAAACTGCATGATTCTTATGTATAATTTAAAAAGCAATTTCAAGACTCCAGTTCTATAGCTGTTCAACATATAAAATTCTCACTCAGCTCTGCAGTTGGAGAAGATTCAATAGAAGTGATTTTACAATTGATTTCAGTAGCTGTTTTGACTACAAGGGAAGAACAAAATTGGCCAACAATATTTGTAAAGTGATTTTGGATTCTTGGGAGTGAAGGCACTACAGTGTCTTGTTGTCATTTTTATGAGCTGGAGCACTCATCCTATCTGAAGTTCTCTAAGAAATTCCTGTGTTTTAAAGAATTTCCATCCATAGTCTCATTCTTTGCTCCCCTGTTAAGAATGAGCACCCATGTTAACAGGAATGCCACAGAGGTAGAATTGACACTGTATATAATAAGAAGTAGTATATGTCAGTAATAGAGCAGAAGAGGTTTTAGGGCAAATTCCTTCTTGCCTTGCCTTTAACCTCGTGATTTTTGCATTCCAGTCATACACAGTGGTGACAGCTTCTCTCTGGGACTATTCCATAGATTGAGGTTTAGGTATTCTCCAAAATAATAGGGGATTTATGGTCAAAATCCTCCAGAAATAGAGTTTGTAACCTGTAGCTGTAGTAAATTAAACCAAGGTCTGTTCCCTAGCTTAGAAGCCAGCTGGCATGATCTGCACACATCTATGCTATTAAACTCTCTTTCCAAAACAGTGTGTCTGAATCCAAACTGCCTATTGGGAATGATCTTTGGCCCATGTTAATTTCCAAATTGTTCCAGTGATTTTTTGGAAGAGTGCTAGCATTCACCAGCCAAAACCATGTCAGGGATTTTGCCTTCTAGCAATTTAACAATGCAGACAGCTGATTTCCAGTGCCTGGACTATATGCTGACTCTGCTTTAATTTTTCAGTCTAGATGCGCTTTCTATCTGTTCACGGTGCTTTCTATTTCCCGAGCACATGCTCTACCTACAGGATAACATATCAATGGAAAGTGTTTGTGATCTGTCATCAGAATAAAACCATTAACTCCTTGAGCCCTTGAGTGGACAGAGATATGTAATGTGAAATCCTGAGCTAGATGCTGGGGACACCAAACATGCCATTTTTCAGTGAAGCTGCAGGCAGCTGCTCACCTAGCACAAAGAGTGAGTTCAGAAATCTACCATGGAAGTCCAGCTGATGCCAGGTGTCTAACTTCTAGGTTCTGTACTACTTGGGACACTTGCTTTCATGGCAGTATATGTACTTAAAAGGATTTCAGTAAAGTTGCAGTTTTTCCTTAACTTTGCATGACTGATACAGCAGCTTTAGTAATGTTTGGTTAATTACATTTGTGCATGAAAGACTGTGATACCTATCAATATTTATATCTGTTCATTTATGTAAAAAAATACATGCTCAGGAAAAGGCTAGTGGGAGAATATGTGTGCAAGGGATTGATATGGGGAAAGCAAAAATAAATATTTTTTAAAAACTACTGCCATAGTTGCTCAAATGTTTTTAGCATTATTGTAAATATTTTCCATTTGTATATGACTTTGTATATATTTTTGCTTGTCTTCCAAATGATTGTGGAAACCTGATATTTTACATCTGACTGATTAAAATAGTAGAAATATACAAAAATGTCTACTCACAAAAAGCTCTTTGGGGCTGGAAAAGTCTCAGGTCATCACAGCTACATCAGGATTCATATTTCAAACAGGCAGTTATCTGGGGGAGGTAGGGATGGTATTTTTGCTGTTATTTTCCCTTTTACAGACAATAACACTTCACAATTCTGTTTGTGGGACAATTCACATCAGCTTCAAGCAAAATGAGGACGGATAGGTTTAGCAGTTTAAGTAGGTGGTTTTCAGAAATCTGGTTTAATTCAATGAATGTTTTGCAGCACTATTGGCTTTGATAACCCACAATTGATGAATGACCACAAATAGATGAGGAAAACAAAACTGTTTTCATGTTATGGCTGCCCATAGCCCAAAAAAGAGATTGTAGTAGAAGTTTCCAGTTTCCAAAGGCAAAAACAGGTGGGCATTTCTCACTGATTTGCTACCCTTTTTCTACTCTTGAAAAAGAGTGCTACTGTAGAGGAGCAGTTTTCTTCTGATTCCTGAAGAGTATGAGCACTAAAACTCAAAGAACAAGGTGAATTAAATTAGGTGAATGAAAGAAAGGCGGGCTTTAAAGAGATTTTGGGAACATTATTACAATAAGATTACGCAGACAAAATAGGTCTCATCAAGTAAAGCCTAGGCTCAAGTGTAAGCTACTTTACCGACACAAAATCAAAGTTCTTATAGTACTGACTTGAGAAAGCAATCTCAAGATGAATTTGTTGCATATTTATTTATGCATATTTGGAGAAAGAAAAAGCCCACATAGCTGTACATGTGAAATGCCAAAATGTCACATTAATACCAAGCTTAGCAGGAAAATTATAACTGAGATATAGATTTTCTTTTTCACTATGCCTTTCTTGGACTATCTTGTTCTTGTGTACAGATTAATCCTGCTTCATTCCCTGTGTACACTTCAGTGTTTGTTAACACTATATTTTGAGAAAGTATGACTTGTATTTTAAAGTATATATGTGAGTCTGTTTTGCTTGAAGATGATCATTATCTTCAAACTGAATTGTCAGAGTCGTAAAAAAAACTGATCCATCACAGATATGCAAAAATCAGAGTAATGTCAATAAATGTAGTGTGGGATTTCAGGGGAAAGAGCCAAGATGTTTTTATTCTGACTGTTGTGAGAATTATTTCTAGAGCTGGAGATATTTTTTGAGGGTGGTTTGCTTGTTTGGTTTTGTATGATTTCATTCTGGTTTGGTTTTGCTATACATTTGGGTGGGGGGTTTTGGGGGATTTTTCTAATAGGCTATAAAAAGATTGTCTTAAAACTTTCAAAACTCCAGGGACAACACTTTAAGACCAACAGATAAAAACGTCATGAAATTCTCAGGACTTAAAGGATTTTAATGGATATTATATTTTAGCCATTTAGAGTGGTCCAGCCAGCAAGCAATTTTAATGAAAATCCAAATACCTATGTATGTGCCTGTGTTAAGTTTGTAATGATGCAAATGTGTCTCAGTATCTGTGTGGGTCTATGTTACCTACAGTCCATGTTTTCACACATTTATTCTAGGGTTAGATCTAACATTCAAAGTTGAGAATATTGTATTCAAACTGAAATACCAAGTTGGTTTTTGGTTTTTTTTCCCCCAAACCTGTACTTCTATCCTTTCTTCCATAATAAACTGAGCCAACACCCAGGCTGCTCAATACCTCTACCATGATAGTTTTAAGATGTGATGACTTGTGGTCACCAATCCAAAAACACTTTCAAACACTAGATATGAAAAATTCACAATAAGCCATGGAGAAATTCCCTCTGGCATTAAGAACTGACATAGAACTGAAGCTTGACTTTCCAAAGCAGTAATAACTGTTCTTACTCAGGAGGAAGCAAAGAGAAGACTTCAGCTAGACACATTTGAGACTGCATGGAGGTGACCTTAATCTGGTCTCAAAGATTTCTAATTTGGTTAACTGTGATCAGTCTTGAATAAAAAACCTCCATAGGAAATAAAACAAACAAACGACCTCCACCTCCCAACCCCTGAACAAAACCACCCAAAGTATCATGGAATACTCTCAGAGCATTGTTTCAATGTCTTCTAAAATACCTTAAAATGCTTTTTGAAACTTCTTTGATATGTACAGAAAGAATAGTGGTATGGTGGCTGTATATAAAGATTTTATTTCATTGATTTACAATGATCAGCTTAAACTTCCTATGTTTACTATGACAAGTCACATTCAAACCCTTATTTCATATCAGTTACACATCTCCATTCACACAAAAACATACTACTACAACAGACTCCTGAAATGATATAGATTGCTTTCAGTGTTCTTAATAGGTCTGATAAGTTAAGCAGAAATTGCTTGTCACCCAAGAATTGCTTTTTGAAGAAATGAGCAATTTGCTAACTGTTGGGATAAGGAAGGAACAGGAAAATGGGAAGAGCTGTGCTCACGAGTCATACAAAATTATCTGGAATTTTTTTTATGTATTGAGTTGACTTTCCCCCAGATCTGAAGGTTTCTATCAACTACAGCTGAAGTTGATTAGAATTTTTCTATTATTTTCTGGGTATTAAGGGTAACCAACAACCTCCACCCCCTGCCCCTCCCCCTCCCAGCAGAAAGGAAGGAATTATCAGTTGATATTTTCAACCCTGTGTAAAAGCTTGTGGAAATACAGACATTAAATACAATTGAGAGATGTGTCTTGTAAATTTCCTGGGATATGGGCATATGTCTACTGGCAGGAGCACTAGAAGGTTAATTTCTGCAATAGATGGCTTGTATTAATTACAAATTTTGAATTTCTAACAATATAACTCCATCATTTCTATAAAACAATATTTAATATACAACAAACTTTCACCACATAAACACATTAAAAACACCTTTTTATAGTTTCAAGAATTGATTACAGGTTTGTCATAAAAACATTTTCATAACTAGAATCTTAATACAGAATGATTTTTTCTATGCCAAAATACATTTAGATGGTAAATTGTTTGTAGAAAAAGATACAGAGAGAAATGGGGTTTGCTGGCATGTAATCCATTTTATTTCATTCTTTCATGGTCAACTTTAAAGCAAAGTTAAAAATGTTTGTCATAAAATATTTTATTGTTTTATCCAGAGTCTTAACCAGAAAAGAAGAAGGAAGATAATTGACTTATTCTGCATTTCAGTGTCTCTCAGGCGTGCCCAGAACAGCACTTAATACACACTACCTGGACCATAACTACCTGTCAAAGGTTTTTTTTGAAAGTTATAACATTCCCATTAACTTTCAGCTTTAGGTGCCCATAGAATGAGGAGTGGATTCACTGTCATAGCTGAATTGCATTTACCAAATGCAACACCAGAAAAAGAAAAATCCACATAAAACCACATAGGAAGATTGATCACACATTTTTATTAGAGTCTTTTGAACAATTGCATTATGTTGTTCCTTTATTTAAAAACTCTTGCAAAAAAAGACATTGGAGTGGACTGGTTTCAACCCTGAGCATTAACACTGCATATCAAGTACTGTAGTAAAGAAGCTGGTTAAGTTTGTAGCACTAGCACAAGTCACTGATATTAATCCTCTAGGTGATCAGGTTTTTACAAAAAAAATACATAGTTTTCAATAAATAATGCTTAATTTTACAACTTTGATACAGCAATGTCATACACTGTTTTGACACATACTAAACTCTGCATGCTATATAGTCTACTAGAAGACAAAACTTTGCCATGCATTTTCTTTTTCTAGTGCTAGAAAACACTTTGTCCTCCAGTGCATTGCCTCAAGCAGCCTTACCATCTTCCTTCTCTCACAGCAATAGGCCGTGCACTGGCATGCAAAAACCTCAAGAAAAGGTTTCCCCCCCAACATCACTCAGACTTCTAAACAAAAGTACTTTTCAGCTTTTCCCCCCAAGACCTGGAGTGGCTATGAAAACTAATTTCATGTGGCCTTGAAAAGTCTTTGAAATTACATATTTTAAAAGTGTCATGCTTGAAAAACTGCTCTAAAACATTCAATTTCCCCCACCTGTGGCCATCATGCAACATCATTGAAATGTTGTAACCATCAAAAGTCCCACACTGGAAAACAGGCCTCCATTTTAAAACAGCCCACCAAAAAACAAAAGGAAATAAGAAAAAAAAGTATCACAGCATTTATGTAAAGACTCCAAAACGCCAACATATGTACAAGAGCAAAACCAGATACAAATTGTAAATGAACTAACAATGGCATATAACTCTTCTCCCTGGCTTTGCCAGGAGTTGAGGCAAATTGGTTTTGGAGATAAGCAGGACGATGGAAACGAAAACAAATTGTGACAATGGGAGTTCCCGGATTAATCATTATTACTTGATCAAATTTCTTCAAGCAGTAAATCAATGTCTTGATTTTACTGGAAGTGTGAATTACCAAAATCTAAATCCTTATTCAATAATTCTAAATTAAACCTGCTTCTGAACTTTCAAGTCTTAGAATTTTGGCACCCTTGCACTTTTTCATCCTGCAAGATTGCACTTCACAGAAAATCCAGATGTAACTAACCACAAAAGAAGAAATTTGATTAATTAATAAGGATTGAAACCTCCATTCTCACACTTCCAGGTTGTTGTTCATCATTGAAAACCATTCACCCCTTCTTATCCATATTGCTTTAGGGGTTTCCTTGTATCTACAGAAGTCATTCCTTTTAAATTGCTGTCAATCACAATTTTTTCTAACAGTTTTTAAAATATTCCTATCTTTGCACTGGCATAAGTATTGGGTTTTCTAAGAGAATCTCACCCCAAAGAAGGTATTACTTTTATACATGAAATATTACGAACTTTTGCTTCCCTTTTTGTCATTCTACATTTTCTGCACATTTGTGCTTTATATTGAATATAAAAATAGGTCTTTAAAACTCTATTTACTTTAAACTCACTAAAAAACTACTTGCATGTGAAATTCTCTTACAAATTCACTGCATCCATGTAGAGAAGATAAAACTAATTAGGCAGTTAATTGGTATAGGTAGTGTGCAAAAAAATTAAAAAAAAACAATCACAGCCTTGGATGTGAGTGAGGGGAAAGGAAATTAATCAAAGAAATACAACTGTATAGTAGGGGAAATGTAAGGCAACTCATTGTATTAAGTTTTTGTTGTTTATTTTTTCCTGGCCATTCTTACAAATGAAGGTTAGGAGGAGCTAAGACACCTATCCTGCCAGCAGCCCTTGAGGCAAAAACTCCCATTAAGCTCAATGAGAATTTTTTTTCTTTTAACCAGAGCAGGTTTAAGGCCTTACTAGGCAACAATTGTGAAGATGCAAAACAGAATTCATGAACTGTTTTGATTATCAAACACCTAAAACTGATATGGCCCTGACTTTGACCCCAACCAGTTTTCCCCTGGTGTAACAGAGTTGCACTTTCCTCAAAAAGGCAGGAGTGAAGGATCATACTGCACGCATGCAAATCACATTCAATAGACTTGAAGTTTCATCTGAATGTCAGTGAATGCCTAAAGAGCATGTAGCACTTAAAGGACGCTTGGAATGAGCCTTTCTACCACATTTGTAAAAGACTGCACTTAAAGAAAGAAAATATTTCTTAATTGTGGTTATTTTAAAAGGAAGGGAAAAACAGTAAAAACATCAAAAGGGGGGGGGGGGGAAGGAAGCCAGCAAAAAATATTCACCTTAAAGATAAAAAGAATCAGCATGTTTGATTAGGTTTTACATTGAGCTGACATCCTCAGTGTTAGTAAGGAAATTGTCTTTCGACATAGAAAAGCTCATTTTCCTCCCTCCTATCACTGAGTCCTATTACACATTGAGTAGTATTGTACAGAGACAAATGCAAGGAATGTGGGGAAAAAGGCCACGGGAGATCCCAGGCCTGCAACAGGACTGCTCTAGCACATCAACAAAGATTCCTACGTACACAGAAAAAAAAAAAGGAAAGAGAAACAGAAGGTATGAATATTATTAATGACAAAATAAAAAAGAGTAGCTTAGCAGATGCTATTTTTCATGAGTAGAAGATTGTTTTTTACTCTCACTGAGATCAGTAGGATCTTAGGCATTCAACAGCATCAAACTTCAGCCCTAACTATGCAGTGGCTTAAACAGAACACTACCTAGTTTTTTCCTTGAACAATATGCAATAAAAAACTCTAAAATAAAAGTAACTCAAGTGTTTGGCCAAAAAAATTATCTCCCTGCACCATATACCTTCACTCAAAATATTCCTCTGATATAGTACAGTATAATTCCCATTTAGAAGAAAGAAAAGATACACTTTTGAGTGGGTATTATATTTTTGACTAAAGTAGACCTGTTGCTCTTTTAAAATACGCCTGACTGCTCTTTAACTGGATCATTTAAATCAGCTATCCTTGAGTAATATTTTAAATGGTAATTTTAAAAACAGCTTCCAAAAATATATGCAAGTCAAAACTTTCGTAGGCTGAGACACAGACCTTATTACAATGCTAACTAAATGCAGCCTGTATTTGACCATAATCATTCATAACTCATTGAACATCTGTAAAGCACAAATGTTTAATGACACTGCCTATTATCACTTTAATAAACAAGGATGCATATCAGAAGAAAGGGACTGAAAGAACAAGTCACCCTACCCTCATGATAGCTTGAAGAATTACTAAGAGAATTTTGGCTCAGTTTTAAGACTTAGAACCTGATCAACTTACTCCATCACCCTAGCCCAAAACAGGATTTTCGATAGCAGGATAGTGAATGGCTAGGCTAGAGCACTTCAGTGTAACTATTTTCTTTCAGTCTTTTGCCTTAGAAGAGATAAATGTCATTTGTTTTCAATCTGATTTCTAAGTTATTACATGGAGAACACACTAATCATTTGAGACCAAAAACTGAAAATTCAAGAAACTCTGTTTTATTGAGGACTATCCATTGCCAAGGATATCTTGTATATTGTAATTAAGTTTGTTTTAAAACACAGTTTCTCATAAAGAATTATCACAATGCAAGACATAAATTTGAGTTCCCAGATATGCTATATCTCTTTTCTGATAGCAAAGATTTAGGCCAAACAACTTTTATTTAGAATCATGAGTGTTTTATTATTATTATTAGAAAGAGATCAGATTATATTAATCATTTTACTACCAGTTTAACTAACCTAAAGTAAGATATCTCACCACTTAAATGCCTAAGAGTTGTCTTTGATTAAACATAACATGCATGCAGGTTTTAATGTTATGTTTTATTATGCCTTACAAATGCGTATGCAGGATTTTCATTTCAGCAAGTCTGAAAGCCTGTAGCAGTGGTTGCCACCAAAATACCAGCACAGTGAATTGTCCCTGTAAACAGCTGGATCATTAATTAGCGGAGAAAAAAAAAAAAAGTAGTAATAATTTACCAATGCCTATCAGATAAAAAAAGTAAACTTCTTGAGAAACAAACTTCCACCTCGTGAGTCTGTTTATTGCCATCAGCAGCTATTTCAGAGCACACAACTGAAATCCGATGGCTCCTAAAATCCAAAAAAAAAAAAAAAAAAAAAGAAAAAGCACACTGACAAAGTCTGTTTACCTACAGCCGAAGCTCGTACCCCCTTCCCCTGCCCTGCCTTCCCGGAGCAGCGGGCGGCTCTCCGGAGAGGCCGTGGCCACCCCGGCGGGCCGAGCGCTGCCCGGGGCGGAGGAGATGCAGCACCGCTACCCTCAGCATCTCCACCTCGAGTCTGGCCCGGGTTATCCATCAGAAGCGGGAGAGGGGGAGGAAAAAGCCCAGCGGGGAGAAGACCGGAGCATGCAGAGCGGGGAGCGTCGCCTTCCCCAGCGCCGGGAGCGGGCAGGGGGCCCCGCCGCGCCCCCCGCCCGGGATCGCGGCTGCGGGGCCGCGCCGGGAGCGGCGGCAGAGCCCGAAGCGCCCGGGACAGCCAGCCTGCGCTGCCCGGAGCGGCCGCAAGCAAACCCCGGCCCCGCGGAGCACAGCCGGTGGGAAAAAGGCGACGAGAGGGAGGAAAAAAAAAAAAAAAAAAGGAAAAGAAGCAGTCCTGACTCTCCTCCCCCCCTAGCTCTGATCGTGCACCACAGCCTACAGCTACCGCTCCTCCGCGGGCGAGGGGTGACAACACGGCATCTCCAGCGTTACTGCTACAGACACTAATTGCGATACGAGTTTCTATCAGTTCCAGCTGATTTATTAAAATTGTAAAGATACAGACTTTCAGCATTAAAAAAAAAAAAAAAAAACAGGCTATGATGTTGACAGTGCACAAGTCTGCTTTTGCCATCATTTGCTACAAAATATGCAGATGGTCTGTACTTTAGATTATATTGCACAACATGAGAAACTTTTTAAACTATGTGCCTTTTTTCTTTTTTTTTTTTTTGCTAAAATCGAGAATCCAGTTTCATACCTTCCATCTGGGGCCCCATCCACATATCACAGCGTATGAGATACATAAAATCCTACTATAGTACAGTACATATACAATCTTTTAAACTAAGATAACAGCTCTGAGGTCTATATCACCATTTTCAATAAATCTTTACCTACAAATATTGAACAAATCTGAACTATAGCTGTACAAAAAAGTGTTTGTTTCTTTTTTTTTTTAAACCACAAGGCCTTTAGATGCAAGGATTATTTTTTAAAATTTTAATCCTTTTAAAACCAGGACGTAACGTACCAACAAACTTGCATGCTAAAAACAGAGAAAAACAAAGAAAATAAAAGGGAAGAAGTGCCTGAAAAGTCTTACTGAAAAAACACAGCAAGAATGTTCCCTTTTCACTGTACAAAAATACGCCTGAAAATATATTAATTTTTAAAAAAGACTGAGGTCTGTTATGTATCAAAAATGTTTCAATACCTTTTTGTACTGAGGTCTAGGCTGTCTGGTATTCAATCAAGGAGGTATAAGGGAACAAGTTACAAAAAAAAAAAAGTTGGCAAGTAGAAATCACATTTGTAAAACCATAAACAATTTGATCTGAAAAGTAAACTCTGATCTTAAGTCAGTTCAGTTATTTGTAAGCGTTTGTACAGTCTGCATTTTTTCAAGCTCCCTGCAGCTTTGTTAAGAATCGGATGCATAGAAGACATCAGTTTTCTCCCTCCAAAATAAGTTGCAATGGTCCCTTTCGGAAAAAAAAAAAAAAAAATCATAGCAGTTCGTCAAGATCTCTCACGGGAAAAAAAATAAAAATCCACAAACCCCCTTGAGTAACAGTTGTGCTGCCAAAAGACTTCTTTGCAGACCATCTTCCAGACTTCAATCAGAGACTGACAAGCTTCAAACAGCGCCTTCTGTATCATTTTTCCCCCAGTCCCATTTGCCTTTGCTGTTGTTGTTGTGATCACCAACATAATAAAAATTAAAAAACATTAAAAAATTTAAAAAACAAAAATAAAATCACAACTCCCGGGCTCGGAACTAACTTCGAGATTTTTTTTTTTTAAAGAAAACAAGACTTATTTTTTTAATCATTATCATGATCATCATCATCATCGCTGGCGTCGCGCCGCTCCAGCTCCGCCGCTCTCGCCGCCCGCCCTGGCCGCCGCCCCCGCTCAGTACGTGAACACCAAGTCGGAGAAGTTCGCTTCCAGCCAGTCGCCCGCGATCATCTCGCTCAGCTCCGGGGTACAGTAGTCGGGGAATTCGAAGTGGGAGCCGAGGCTGCCCTCGCTGAAGGAGTCCAGGTCCTTGTCCACCAGCGAGAGAGAGAGGTTGCCGGCGGCGGCGCCCGCCCCCAGCTCGGCGGCGGCGTGGCCGTGCTGGGAGAAGTTGAGGCTGAGGTCGAAGAGCAGGTCGTCCGCCTCCTCGCTGCCGGCCGACGAGGTGGAGATGGACCGGGAGGAGGCCGGGGAGAGGCCGGGCGGCTGCTGCGGCGGCGGCGGGCCCTGCTTGGTGATGTTCTTGAAGCTGTAGTAGAGTCTGCTGCCGCCGCCCGCCGCCGCGGCGCCGCCCCGCACCTCCTCGTACAGGCTGGCCCCCTCGGTGGACTCCGCCGAGGAGCTCAAGGTGGGGCTGGCCGGCACTTTGGCCACGTTGTACCGCCGCAGCTGCTGCGGCCCCGGCTCCTCATCCTCGTCCTCGTCCTCCGCCTCCTGTTTGATCCGCAGCTGCAGCTCGTCCTCGTCCTCCTCCTCATCCTCCTCCTCGTCCATGAAGACGCACTTGACCGTCTTACTGGTCACTTTCAGGGTGCCGAAGACGTACTCGTCTCCGGCGTAGTCCCCGTGGTGGGCGGTTTTGGCTCCCGGCTTGGGAGGCGAGGAGCCGGAGGAGGCTTTCAGCTTGCTGCACTTCTTGCTGGAGCTCTTGCTGCTCTTGCTGCCGCCGCTGCTGGCGGGCGCGTTTTTCTCGGGACTTTGGCTGGCGTTGGGCTTGGCCGACGGGTCCATTTTGGGCTTTTTCCTGGGACGGTACTTGTAGTCGGGGTAATCGGCCATGTGCTTGAGCCGCAGCCTCTCCGCCTCCCGGATGAAAGGGATCTTCTCGCTGTCCTTCAGCATTTTCCACCGCTTGCCCAGGCGCTTGGAGATCTCCGCGTTGTGCATGTCCGGGGACTGCTCCATGATTTTTCTCCGCTCGATCTTGGACCACACCATGAACGCGTTCATCGGTCTCTTTATGTGCCCCGACGCCGTTTTGCACCAGTCCGGGTCGCTCTCGTCTAAAGCGACGGGGCTGCAAGCCATGAACTCGCCCTCTTCGGTGTCCATCGCTTCCCGGGGCAGGTTGCTCTCCGTCTCCGTACTCTCCGCCTGCTGCACCATGGTGGGCTCTCTCCGAGGCGCCGCTCCCCTCCGAGCCAACAAAGCCGCTCCGCCGCCGCCCCCTCCCACCGCCGCACCTTGCCCGTGCTGCGAGCTGCCGTGTGCGCGGCGCGGCGAGGCGGGGCCGGGCGGGCGCTGTGGCTGTGCCGCCCGCACCGCGGCGCCGGCGGTGGGGCCGGGCCGGGCCGGGTCGGGCGCGGCTGGGCTGGTGCGCTGGGCGCGCGCTGTGCCCGTCCCCGGCCTCGCGCCGCCGCCCGCCCTGCGCGCGCTGCCCGTCCTGCGAAACTCCCGGCTCCGCGCGCCGCGCGTTATCAGCGCCTCATATGGGTGACATCACCGCCGCCGCCGGCCAATGGCGCCGCTCGGCGCCGCCCGCCGCCGCGCCCCCTCGCCGCGCGCTGACACACCCCCGCGCGGGGAGGAGGCGCTGCCGCCGGCGCTCCGCGGCTCTCGGCGCACCGGGCCCGGCCCGGCTCGGCTCGGCCCTCCGCCCGGGGGTCGGCAGTGCCGCCGTGGGGAGATCGCCCGCCGGCCCCGCTGCCGGGCTTGTAGCGGTGCGGGGAGGCGCGGGGCGGGGCGGCGGCGGCGGCTCCCCCGCGTCTCTCTTCCTCCGGAGGCCACGGAGCCCCGCGTGGTTCGGGCGGGCGGCAGGGGGCGCTGGCGCTCCGCGGGCGGCGCGGCCGCAGCTCCGGGAGCGGAGCCGCCCCGGGCGCAGTGCGGGCACCGCACGGGCATGGCGCCCTCCGCGCCCCGCACATGGCCTCCTCCTCCTCCTCCTCCCCCGCGGCCGCGCTGCTCCCCTGGAGCCCTGGAGCGCCTCGGTTCCCTGTCCTCCCAGGGCTTGTGTCGGTGTCTGGTCGGTAAAGAACGGGGCCGGGAGAACTCGGGGTAGAGCCCGGTGCGCTCCCGGTTCCCTGCGGATGCAGACGGTGCCTCGGTGGCCCCGGACTGCTGATCGGCGGTATCCGGGGTGCGGGAGGTCCCCTTCTCCCCCGGGGAGGCCAGGGCTATCCGCAGGAAGGACGTGAGAATCGTCGCACTGGAGGCACTTACCGCGTGGTGTAGGCAGAGGATAAAGGCATCTTCCCCGAAGTAGAGCGTGAAAATATACAGAAAGCATCGAACAGTGGTGATTTTCTATTTGTTTGCGTGCTTGTTTTTTGGGAAGCACCAAGTTATTCAGGACCCTGTAGTGGATACACCTATGCGAATAATCCCATGTTTGATTTTATCACAGAATGTCTGAAATACAAAGGTTGACAGTGTACTACGCACCTGTGGTCATCTCAATTGCAAAAATACGCTGGAAATTAGTCCATATACTGTTTTATGGGTTCCTTTGTGCTTCTCCAGCTACCATTTGCAGTTATTAGAAGAGTTTAATAAGTTTTGTGATGGTTGCTGGCTGTATACGGACATAATGGCAGTGACAGAAGTGAGCACAGCCTCTCCTCTGCCCGAGCACGTCCTATGAGCTGGTGCTAATGGGGCAGTAGGTCCCCATGTATATCATCCTCTAATTATCCCAGTGGTTCATTTTCCTCAGACTACAGCAAAATTACTGTGTTTGGATGATGTGACTCTGATATCATAGGGCTGCAGAGTGGCTAGTGCTGTTACAGGAACAAAAACAAAAAACCGAAAATGTCACACACCTCTTTTAGCTGTATGGATAGGTTAGGGCTGCCGGGTCTCAGCTGTGCTTGTCAGGAGTCAGGTGGAGCTTGAAGGTTACATTTGAGGGAGATACATAGTGTTATGTCACCTTCCTTGCCTGACCCCAGCTGGGTGTACAGAATAGGGGGAAGGAAAAGGGCATAGCTGAAGGAGGTTCAGCTACTTCATTGTAAAGATGGGTTTTGAAAAATAAGTGGTGCTCTGCCTCTCCATGACTGTGCCCAGCCATGATTTCTGCTCTAAGGCTTGTTCCTACCTCTCGCTCTCCCTCTGACTGCACTTCATGGTACAATCTAGCTCCATGATAATGTCTATCCTTTAAGACACAGGGGATAAAATGGAAAATTTGACTGGCAGGCTTCTCAACCTGTCATAAAATGTTAAAATTTAGAGAAACCACATGAAAAGAGGGTGCAGTACCTCTGGGAGGGAGTGCCTGAGTTCCTGTCGCAGCTGCGGTCAGCTGTGGTCTCTCTGGGGACGGCTGTTGGCAGGACAGGGCATTCCTTCCGAGAGGACTGAGTTTGGCACTTCCCGCTCCATCTGGGTGAGGATTTGCTCAGGCTGGGCACACTAGAGAGCCTTCTGTTTCAGGAGGATTTTGTAAAATTGAGAGTATGTTTCTTGTAATGATGACGTGGACGGGAGTCTCGCCTGACTGCCTCGGGGGAAGGTAGCTTTGATACTGCTGGGACCTGTACTAGGCTGACAGCAGAATACCAATGTCTCACCTAACCCTATTTCTTAGTGTTCTTCTGTAAGTACCAGTAGTCAGATACCTAGTGAGAGATTCTGCAGTCTTTACATGCATTTTAAATCCAGATAAAAATAATAGTATAATTTTGCAAAATGAAAAGTGTCAAAATGTTTTAATTTGTTGGCATTTATGGGAGATTTCATTATGTCATATAGTTGCATGAAATTCAAGCTGATGAAATGAGAATTGAGTATTATCTGAGAAGTGAATAAAATAAATGAATTTTCACAAAGTACTGCTATTTTTTTTAATCATTTTACAAAAACCATAAACTATTTTAGAAAATTTTCACTCAATTGCAATGGAAGGCATATAATCAATATTGATAGTACTGAGACTCACTACACCAGGGTGACAGAATCTGACATTTAACACATCAAGATCAGGAGAGATCATTTTTAGGAAAGCTTTGGTGTAATTTGAATCCACTGTCATTACACCATACTTTTGGATATTTCCACTCTTTCATGTGTGTCCCTGTGAAGATGTGTATTAATACTGCAGGCATCACATAATTTTCATAAATCCCAATTTTCTATTTATGTGTTATATCTCATTTTCTGAGTGTCTTGGCAGCATTTCAATTTTTCCTCAAAAGTGATCTGCTAAATACAAACAGCATTACTGTTTTCTCATGCTTATTCATGATATGTTTTGGTTGGTTTTTGTTGCACTTTAAGGGTAGCACTAGGAAGATAATGAAGCTGAAAATAGACTGACAAATAATAGGCACACTATATAAAACAAAAAAAAAATCTCGAGGATTTTAGAAATCTGATTAAACATGTACATGAATAAGTAGATATTACTGTTAAAATTAAATAATTTTATGTTCTAAAAGCAGTTCAATAATTGTATGTGTGCATGTATATTCCTACTAGAGTGCAGCAGTTAGAGCTAACAGCCCACTACTCGTTCTTTTGAAATTCAAATGAATAATCGTCTTCCCATTATCTAGGTCAACAGGAGGCTGGGCTACCCCAGAAAGTGGGAAAAAAACCCAGGTAAAACAGGATTCACTGAAGAGCTTAATGCTTTTCTCCTTGGATGGAGTCCATTTTTGTGGGTCTGCATGTGCACTGGGTTTCCCATACTCTAGCTCAGGGAGTGTGTTATTCTGAGTGACCTGAAGCATGAGAATGGCAGTGGAAGCACTGAGATGGCCTTGGCAAGAAGCTGGTGAGGTGCCTCCAAAGGCCTGAAGCCAGCAGGGAACTCTCCATGCAGGAGTACGGGTCCTTTGCACATGGCCCAGTGCACCTATATGTACCCCCATCAATGCTTACAAAGGTGAAGTGAGGCATGTTTCTAAGAGACTGACCTTACACAGTCCTTACAAGACTTTGACTACCAAACAGGAATTAAATATGAGCAAAAAAAGGTTTGTTGTTGAAGAAATAGTGTTTTAGAAAAGTGGAGGATATTCCCTTTCCTTACAGTGCCTGTTCTCTGTGTTAAATTTCAGTAAACTGAAAGCCAAGATTTTTACTGTGCTAACTCTGATGATAAATAGTACTATGAGTACAGTGTTCTTTTGGCTATTTATTTCTTGCTTGTTCTGAATTGTGCTGCAGATTTTTGCCTGGAGAGCCCAAAATGACTTTGTCTGGGGAATGTGTGGGAAAGCCGGAGTTACGCACCTTCTGCAAGGTGTGGGAAGTGGTTTCAGTCACAAGCTGTGGATTCAGAATGGAAGAAGAAAGAATTACAGTGTCAAGAGCGTTTTGTCTTAATAGAAAACATATAATGAATTCTGAACGGAGGGGTCACACCCAAGCTTAGTTCACAGACACATTTCCTAGAGATCTTCTCTGGAATAAACAAATTCCTTGAATCTTGCATTCATGAGGAAAAAAATAAGCTGTGGTCTTACTTCATGTTAGCTAACACAGGGTAAAATAGTGAAAAGGCACACAGGCTGTGCTTTTTAAGATTTGGTAAATTTTCCCTGCCTTAGTGTTTTTATCTTAAGCTGCCAATTCACATGGAAAAGCCAACTTCTTGTCATTGCTAGGAAAATGGCATCCTCTCCTTTATTTTCAGCATGGTGTCCATGCTCTTGGATTGTGTAAGGCTGGTTTACAAAAAGTCTTTGTTTTGAAAATGAAAGTGCCCAAAGCTGACAGGTGTCACAACCAAACTTCAGCTGAAGAGGTAAAGTGGACTCATTTCACTGAATAAAGAGTAGTCATTTGAGAGGATAAACTAGTTTAACCATAATCTAGAAAAAATATACATCCAGTATGAAACTAAATGCAGACAAAGGTATCCAGATGCACTTCACCTTGATTTTGTTTGCAAAAATTTTTTTGTAAGAACTATGTGCATCAGATTCCACTCTTGTGAGGGCAGTCTGAGGGTGGTTTTCTGGCTTCTCAGCACAAAGTGTGGCATCTTCTCAGGCAGTGTGGTCTTCTGCTGCTGGAGGGATCCAGCTGGAGCCCAGAGAACTTGGTAGTGGGAACAGGAGCAGCTCCTCCTAACTCACCTCCTGTACGTGTTCCACTTACTCATCGTCCAGTGCCCAGCTCTGCTCCTGGCCACCCAACAGAGCTGTGACACGGGTACTGATTTTGATCTGCCTGCTGCCTGTAGGTAGTCCTAGAAACATTGCTTACTGTTTGTTAACACATGATCAGCAAAGACGTCTACAGACAAAGTGATTGTGTACATGGGTTGAAATAATCCAGGACTTAAAACTGGAGCAGAAAGAAACCCTATTCTTGCAGCTCTGCTGCCAGGTCTGGCATCCTGGAGATGCTGTTGCTCCAGCACCCTCCCCTAAGGCGTTGTTGGATGACAGTGCTGTCTCCCTGGGGTAATATAGAGGGGCCATTTCTTCTCAGCCTCAGCATATGATCTGACACAACAAGGTGTTTTAAGACACCAAGATACATCACTTACTGATTTTTTCTAATATTTTAACTGGAAAGTGCATCTTATTAAAAAAATCCAAATATACAATTTAATTAAATAAATTATTCCAAATATATTAAAAATTTCCAAATATATTTGAGCAACATGTACATTCAAGACCATTTCATGCTTTAAGAAACAGCATAAAAATAGAGTTGGATGTTCCATGTACATTGCACCCTTCTCAGATTTTTGTTTTCGAGACAAATACTTTTCTTCTTGGTTGTGAGATTAAAACCTGGCTCTGTGAGTCAGGCAGGGTCCCTTCCATCCCATAGATCATTGTAGTACTGGTAGTTTTGCTTGGGAGATAATTTCCTCAGCCACTTGCATGTAACCCTATTGATTTGAACGTCTGCCCCAAGCAACACCTGTGCAAATTCACGGATGGCACTGGGATTGCACAGATGCCATGGAGGGCATATTCTGGCATATAGGACATTTATTACTGGTGGTGATGCATGAGATGGAAGGGGTCCAGGACTCAGGCTGAGTTTGTGCAGCTGGCAGCTCGAAATTTACTTGCAAACTGAGCTCATTGGGTAGAAAAATCAGTGTGATAATGAATCCAGAGCCCCCTGTGCCATTTTTACCAAATCACTTTAGGGCAGAAGAACAATTTAGAAGAGATGTGTCTCTTATTAAAAGTGTCTGAAAATCATGCTCGAAAAAACATGGAGAGAATCCCATAAGAGATTATACTGCAGATATTTGATATCAGAAATTACTGTTTCTAGGCTTATTTAAATGGAAATGTTTACTTGTTTCTGCTGAAAAATTGATGTAAGTAAGTTTAATGTGTGAATTTAAAACAATCTATCTTAATATTAATTATTCAGCCACCAGTTATATGCAATTAAATGGAAAATACTTATTTTTAACATGTTTTATTTTGATTGATATGAAATCTTCCACAAAAATCAGAAGAATTCAAAGTGACAGAGTTTATTCATAATGCTATACACTTCTATTGCTGGCCTATAGACATTGAAATCCACAGTGTTTTAGCAGGTCTCTTAGGAAAAAATGTTTTACCCTGAACCAATTATAGATCCTTTCTGGCTAAACTGCAGAGCCAGTGTGCTTAATATGGGTAATTTGATGTTGTAAAGTATTTGTCAGTACCCTAGGGTAGTCTCTTGGGGCACAGAGGTTTCACTGTGTAATATTTCACACTTGTGTGCCCGTTAACCTGCTTAGTTGCAGAATATTTACAAGTCATATAGGATTTATTACATCATATATTTAATTTATACAATATGCCTAAAGCTTCTCTTCATGAAGTCTAGAATGATAATCATACTTATTGTAATAGAGTTGCTTACTATTTTGGGCGGGAGAGGGGAAGGAAGTCTTTAGTCCATCAGGCTCTTTAGAATGTGGAAATTTAGCAAGGATGTGACAAAAATACACAACAATGTATTTATTAGGCATCACACCAATATAACCATTGGTGATACAAACCATGTGTACAGTTGAATAGACATGGATACAGAGATTTATCATTTAGCTTTTCCTTCCTCCTAAAGAGCAGTGGAGGGCTGCAGCTGGCCTAGCCCTCGTTGCCAGCCAAATAACATTGGAACCTATAAAATGGACACAGGGTGTTTTCTTTGGGTCTGCTATCATGAAGAAGGCAGAAACATGACCTCCTTAGAAAGACTCTAAGCAGGAAAGACACTTAGCAAGTCTCATGTCCCATGTGCTCACTGGATTTGGATCTGCTCATCGCTGCCCATTGGATACGCCATTATAGAGTAAGTGAAAAGCCACTCTGAGGCATATGCCTGAGAGATCTTAATTTACAGGACTCACACAGTGAGCAGGATTCTGCAAAAATCTGCAGGGGTTTGGCTTAGAAGGGCCTTGCCCTAAATGCCACCTAGGACCCATGGCATTTCCGAATCGGAAAATTGAGTACGCCCAAGGGCTTTGCCATAACGTGACCTGTCCTTTCAGATCAGCAGGGAGTCCCCCAGCAGGGCCCAGCTCAGAGATTTGAGCTGTGCTCTCCCACGTGTGCTGGATGTGTGCCTGGACTCAAGCCTCTGAGCTCGGTGGTGTGTGCCCACGGAGCTTTGAGCTCCTCAGCGCGGCAGGAGCCGCTTGGAGCATGGAGTCAGAACATCCTCCAGTGACTGTGCTCCCATCTGAGCCACTTCTGCCCAGCTCTGGCAGAGCTCAGCCTGGAGAAGCTGGGATGGGCTTTTCGGGCTACCCTGACTTCTCCCTCCAGACAGTTCTTGCTGGTAATCCTGAGCCTGGGCTTGTGCAGGCAAAATCCAAGTGAAAGAAGTGCAACAGCTGTACAGTGGAAATGGAAATTAGAGCTTCATTATTGAGCAAAGAAGCAAACCACATAATATTCCTACTGGTTGTATAAATTTAGAGAAGAAAAGGTTATATGAAGTTCTTTGTAATGCTCTTTATGTCCTTGTTTTGTTATGTCCATGTAAATCTTTCTATTGCCATTGTTTTAAAAATAAATAAATTTAACAAATGTTTCATTGCTCATTTTTTTCAAATGGAAAACAAACAAACAAACCTAGTTATAAATAATATCAGCAGTCAAAAGAAATCATACAGTAGCTAAACAATGAAGGCACATAGAAATGCTGTTTATTTTATTTCTACGCAAAGGCCCACTAAGTTCACAGGAATGAATTAAAAATGCTGAATATGACTCTGGGCAAGTAGCACTTCAGTAAATACTGGGTGTAATTTTCTGGTTTTATTAATTTGTTATAAATTTGGTTATTAATCTATTAGAAATGTTCCGTATAATGTCCTAGTATGCATATACTAGCACATTACTATGAAAATCATTTTATGTTCTTTTATTTCCTAAAAGAATATTACTAAATATTCACCAAAACCAGGTAACTGAAAAAACCCAAGCACACTGTTCCCCCTAATAGCCTTCGCTTCGTAGTGAAAATGAGAAACATCTATTTATTCTATCCACAATTTCTTATTTATGGATATGCTGGGAGATTTGAGGTGCATACAAAACCCTGTCTGTGCCAATCGCTTAAGGATGGCGAACAAATTAATTTGGGGAAGATTGTTCACCTTAAACCAAAAGCCCAAGCTGTCTGTCCTCCTTCCCTTACATTGCAAACTGTGCACTGTTAATATGAGCACCGCCAAGATATTCAATAACATTAGAGGCTTGAAGGTTTCCTGATGCTTTATTACACAATGATGAAAATATCATAATGCCTCTAACTTCATCAAATCAGGCATTTCATTACAGCATCTTGCAAATATAGAAAACTGATTGTCTTGTGTCAGCATGGCCCGAATCCAGTTCTTGCATACAAGACATGGTTACTAATGATCTTTGTAAGTCAGATGAAATTTGGTCTTATTTTTTCTGTTTTGCTGTACTAGAAATTGTTAAGACAGAGCAGCAAATAGAGTTTATCATACAGTTTGTTTGACAAAGTGGTCAGTCAATAATAAACCAGAAATTAATAATTAATTATACTTGCTATTTGCACAGCAGTTGATATTTTGTGACAATGTGAAGTCTGAGGTAAGAAATTATTATTGGCAATTTATAGAAGGGAGCTGCAGTTTAGGGGTTCTCCCTACACCATCAGTTCTTGTCAGAAAAGGATGGTACAGGGAGCCAGAAACCTCTTCCTGATTTCTGTTTCCTGCTTTGCCTGGAAGGGCCTGGCTGTGTGACCCGGGGGAATATCTGTGCTGCCAGCTAAGTAGTGTGTAGAGAGAACCATTTATTAAGCACAGACTTGCCCCACATAGTGAGTACATGCCCAAATCCTTCATTCAGGTACAAACAGTCCAGTATATGCCTCACCTTACAGGGTTATTTCACAATAAAGAATCCTATCCCTTAAGAATAAGATTAACAGAGGTCTGTTCAACCCTTTCTGCAGTACCTTGCGTCTCCTTTCTCCTTCACTTCCCAAACTTCGAGGGAAGCAAGTGGGTGGCTAACTAGCTACACACAAATTCAGAGTGCACTCCAAGCTCTTCATTTGGCAATTTACAGATAAACAAAACAAATCAGGAAAGGAAGGTCTGAACTAGTGCTAAGATAATTTATCTAAGGCTACACAATGAGCCTGGCAGGACAGGAATAGCCCTGGAATTCTCCCCATTAGAGTCTTGTGGACTCTTCACCACAGTCCTGAGACTAAATGAATAAGTATGCTGAGGAGTCACGTTTGAAAAGACAGCTTGTACCATTCAATTGCTCCCATTTGGGGACAGGGTAAAGATCAAAACTGGAGCCAGCCCACAGAGAGAGATTTATGTGAAAATGAAGCATGGGGTTTTTTATATGTGAACAATTTTCTCTTGAAATAGATAATTATTTGGGAGAACCATCTTCTATTCTCCAGCAGGAAAAAAAAATACTGTCATGTTGTTCCATTTCTGTATTATTCTGGTAATGTATTTTAGTGACTGTATGCATTTCTGATTATTCGCAAGTGCTTCACAGAGAGATTGAATTTACATTTTATCTAGACACTAGTCTTACCCAGAGAGATCTTTTTCATTTCAATACTAGTTTGAAAATCCATTATTTGGTGTTCATTGTATGCAGGTTTTTATTTCCAGCAAGATTGCTGTGGCAGAAAAAATACAGACAAACTTAATGTCAAACTTTACTAAGTATGAGTTTTCTTGCAACATAGAAAAAGCCTTTCTATATGTTTCCCTGGGCAATAAGCTTGGAAAATGTGAGCCTGATTCTTGTTTCCTTTTGGAAGACAGTTTAGCATCCTCACCTCCCACTTGGAATCTGCCTCTCTCCCACCTGGGCCCTTCTGGCTTTCAGAATGGAAAATATTGTTTCCCTCAAGAAACAAAATAATTTTGTATTTCAATCTAGGTTTCTGGAACAACTGGAAGTGCTGGTCCTGAATCTCCTACCAATGTAATCTCAGTGATAGGAGCTGCTTTACCAACATTGATCTTTATTGGTTTCTTTAACTAATACTCAAGGGTTAAAGTTGTTTCAAATACCTTTTCTTCCTGCAAAAAAATTAGCATTAGTCAGTTCTGGTGGCCATGAGGAAAAACCAGTTCTGACTACTCTCTTAAACCATCAAGTGCAAGTCAGGTAATCACCATTGCACTGTTTCTCTCAGGAACCCAAAATATTTATCCATGACCTGGTGCCTCTGTCTGGCACTCTGCCTTGCACAGGGGTTCTTTGGTCCAGATCCAGGGTCCTTTGTTGTTCCCAAAGTGACAGTACTTGTAGTCACTGTGAGTTTTGAAAAACTATCCAGACAAAACTGTAACTGCTGGTTGAAATGCTGCTCATGAAGAGTGCTATAAAAACTTCTGATTTAGAAATGTTGCATGAGACCATAGATATTTCAATTAGAAAGAAAGTTATATAACTTTCTGTCAACTGTTCTATTTGAAACAAACTTTTAAATTAAATGAACAAGAAATGTGAATTTTAAGTTTATTGAGATTTTCTCATGTGTAACAGTAATTTTTCACTGCTGTTGAAAGCAATCCATTTTCAGTGACAGTATGATTTTGGCAAAATCATTATTTCTGAATTTTGCTTTGAGAAGAAATTGTCAATCATTTATATGGTACAGCACTATTAATTGGTGGTTAATTCTACAATAATCCAGATCATTTTGGAGACCATCTTGTGTTGCTATTAATCATTTTAGTGGTGAGCTGAAGAAGAATGAGAGGGGAATCAGGAGCTAATGCAATTGGCAAAGGGGCTGAGGAGAAAATGTGCAACATGGAAAGAAGGAGGAAAATGCAGAGGTCAAAATGTGCAAAAATAGGAGTTAAGTGTCATAGTCCACTGAAAAATACTGAAATCTTAAAGCAAGGCACTGAGCAGGTAAATCACATTGGTAACATTTACTGTATATAGATTGTTCTCTCTAATCATTGTGCCAGGTTTCCTGCTAACACTGGCAAGATGACCTCTGTAGGTTTGAGGGAATGTAAGAAGCACAGAGAGCTGGACCATGCTCGTAATTCCCAGGGGAATGCAGTCCTTTCTTCTCCTTGGGGTTTGACACTTAAAGGCTGGAAAGTAGAGGAGGGAAAATACCTGAGGCACAGCAATAGATGTGAGCTGCTGCAAGCTGGTCCCATCTTACCTCTCCTCTTTGTACAGAAGGTTTCTTAACAGTAATGCAAAAAGCTTGTTCAAAATGTGTAAAACCCATAGAGGGTCTAAGCTACTATTACTTGGTCCCTTTGGAAGGCATAGGCATTATGCAGGGCTTCACAGCATTTCACTGCAATCTTCAGCTTCATCTGGTTGAGAAATGCTTAAGGAAATAGCTACAAGAAAATGAGGTCTTAGGGTAGCTCCAATGTCACCCACAGGTGCAAGATAAGGTCAGCAATTGCTCTTTCCTTTTAAGTTAAGATATTCTGCTGCTCAAATGTAAAGTTAAATTGTGAATGCTTCAACACAGGCCATAATTACCTTTATTTACAAAAAGACAATGCACTGTTTTGAAATACATTTATTCCAGCTTGCTATTTTCTCATGCACCATCAAAAAAAAAAAAAAAAAGAGGTCCCTTTATACTTCCAGTCCTTCTGTTTTTCCTGGTTGTGAGCATTTGCTGACAAGGCAATGAAATCTATCACTCTTGCTTTCCAGAAATGCCCCCCTGCCCCCACTTCGCTTTGCTCTTGACAACAGCAGCACAGAAGAGTGCAGCCTTAAAACAAAATTTTCTAGTGTGTCATGTTGCTGCTGAAATTTAATGATATTCAGGCCTAGGAGAAAAGAGCAGCTGCCCTCCAGGTGGTGTTCCATAAATGCTCCCCAGAACCCAGCAGGAAGCTGTACAAGTTCAATTCAGTGAAGCAAATTCAATCATTTGCCCCTTTGTAAATGGAGCATAAGCAAAAAAAAAAATTCTTTGAAGGATCCTAACACAACAACTACACATACCTAAAAACTTAGAAACACATTTTTTTTTGCTTGCATTACTGTATTTCAGATAAGCTTAATAGGAACTTACCTATACAGCAACAATTTCCCTTTGCAGGACTGTCGAAAGGACAAAAGGAATTTCCATAAATATCCAATACTTGTTTAATTCACAATTCAAAAATTAGTGGTGACTAAATTGCTGTAAGTTTAAGGAGTTGTCTTCATAATGCTTTTTTTACAAACACTGTACAGCTTTCCCAAGGAATTATCTTTTTGTGGCAAACTTAATTAGTGGAGCATCATTTGATTAAGTATGAAAACTGTTGTGGATTTGCAGTTCAGGTTATTATTATTTCATTATAGATTGTACCTACAAATTAGAACTACAGGAGTAAATTTTTGAAGCCACATCTCCTTTTAATACTAATTGTGTTAGTGCCTAATATTTGCAATTATCCAGCACAGCCACCAACCCAATTTACAACTGGCTTTATTAATAGAATATTCAAAATTACATGCAACCATCCTGTTATGGCAGTCTGCCAGGTCTATTTTCTAGATGTAAATAAATGACAATATTTTTACTCTAAAATATTTTTGTATGTTTGAAATTCACCTTGTAAACAACTTGAAAGTGAATGTTTTTCCTGCAATTTGCTGAACATTTGGCCTGATCTGCTTTATATCTGAAATAGGTAGGATATATTTTGGAAAGTGATAAAAGACATTTTCTGCCCTCATGCAACTAAATATCTAAAAATAATAAGCAGCTTGGATTTGAAAATAGTATTTTGACAAATGATTAATGCATTACCTCTTCTGGCACTTTGAGGGAAAAAATTACAGAGCTAAAACTGTGTGCTGGAAACCTTTGAATTGCCCAGTGCATTTTCTGCTGGTAATGTTTTAGAAGAGCTTTCATACTGAATGTATATATGGAGAGGAAGCAGCTGGATATATTCACCTGATATCAAACTAATGATCCACTTTTGATGAGTGCTTTTAGAAAGGAAGAAGGTCTGGTTGCATCTCATGAAAGGCTGTTCAAGGTCTCAAAATCTGGTTTTGGTATTTCTGAGTGGCACTGCATTAAGATGGCAAACCAGAAAATCTCTAGTCCAGTTCTTGAAACTGTGTTTTCTTTATGGACTATTACGCTGTCACAACTCTACTTTTATAAGGTGCCTAAGTACAAATTTATACAACCATAAAATTTCTAAAGAAGCCATAAATGTCTAAGGGATAAATACGATTGTTATCACAAAAGTATGCATACTAGAGTATGTATTTCAGAATATATGTTCACTTGCCTTTACCAAATCAATAGTCATCTATTTTCACACCTTTTTTCTAATGAAGCACTCTTTTGCAATAACAATTACTCTGCCAGCCAAGTGACCAAATTCAGGCTATCACAGGGTGCATGCAGATTGCCATATCACTTGGAGCTCCAGGTCTCTCTCAGGCCCAGGCTCCTCCAGCATCCCCAGAGACACCAACCTAACAAAGCCAGGAGGATGAGCTGTTCCTTCAGACTGAGCTTCCCCTTATCACCATCTCAAGCCAAGCCTTCGTAATCCACATTCCCATTTGGCTTGAGTCACAAGGTGATGGCATCGTCTGGCACTCTTGCCTTATTTCTTTTGCAGTATTGACTAATGTTCATCTGTGGTTGTAGAAACCTTGCTTCACTTAATGGAAAGGGAATTAAGACCATTAGTCCGAATTTCCTTATCTTCTTTTTTTCCTTCAACATGTTTCCTGTTTGAATGTTGAATATGTATGTGGTTTTTTTGGTTTTGTTTTTTTTTTTTTTTTAACTTTGCAACAGTTTTCTGTTGCAAAGCACCCAGAAAACTGCCAAATAATGAGAATGTTATCCAGCCTGAAATTGCTTCTGTAGCTGCTGGATCATAGGGTTTCCTGCACCTCTGCTGCCAGGAAAGAGCCCTGTTTCTCAAAAGAATATTTCTGATACTGTCACAGAAGTCACAAGTTTTGTAAATTAAACAGAAATTATTTATCCAATTAGCTGAGAGCACTAAGAACAACTATTTGAGCATTAAAGCTATGAACTAATAACTTTGATACAAAATTCATGATCATTGGACCAAATACTCTTCTCTTGCAAGTTGTCTTCTTAGAAGATGAAGAGCACTTACAAGGAGCAGGAATAAATATTTGATAGGATCTGTACCTTTTTGCTTATGAAATTGAAGCTATCAAAACCCCCACTAAAAAAAACAGTGCTGCAATTTATGATCTACTCCCCTAAACTTTCCATCTTTATTGCATAAAAGTCATAGAGATATGTCCAGTTTGAGTTTTCTCCTAGTGGAAAGTGGAAGACAGAATTATTTACTGTAATTAGTAATGTAATCTGAATACAAGCTGTGGCTCTGTCTGTGGAGCTGTATTAATTTCTGCAGAATGGTTCTTAATTTCTCAGGATAATACAATGATTTGAATGTTTTGAGAGTATTTTTGGGAAAGCATATGCTCAAAACAGGGGTAGACCCTGCTACAGGCATTGGAAAGTAGCTGTCTTTTGGAAGTGTCTTTCAGTGTTTTAAAACTCTAGAAATTAAGCATGAAAAGTGAAATTGTCAAGCAATATTATATTCTGAACCAAATATTGGAAAAATGTTAGCTTTTGAGGAATTTGTGTTTGAGCCAGGAAACATTTCACTTATCTGCAATTTTTTTTTTTTTTTTTGCTTATATGGCATTCCTGACTCATATGCATATCAGTGATACGTTCAGTCACTGGTATAGGTGAGTATTTATTTTTTATATTCTTTGACTGTGCTACTAAAGCTGTAGTTGTACATCTGTGGGTACAATACACAAGGGTTTTGTTTATTTTTTAAAAAACACCTTTACAATATTTAATAGACTTTAATAGAAAGCGTTTTAGTAACCATTTCTCTCCTCTCACAAAATCATTTATTCTACTACTCCCAGTGCTGATGCAGGATATGGAGACTGTGTGTGAAAAGCAAGTGACTATTTGCATCAACACCTTTACAAGCACTCTTTAAGGCAGAGTGCAGAGCTAAGTGTGCCTCTCTCTTTTCACCTTGTGCACCCAACACTGGCCCACTCAACTTTACCTGCAATCAGGGTGCCCAACCCTCCACATCGTGATGAGTCACAGTTATTTCCTTCCACATGAACCTGAAGGGTACTTCTAGTAACTAAACCATATTTTTCCCAGTGAATTTCATCAGTGAAGTTTTATTTTTATTTGTTTATTTACTATTTTATGCTCTTTATTTATTTTGTTTATTATTTATTTTTTGTTTTGTTTTGTTTCTCAGATCAATCTACTTTTTTCCCCACTGATTTGTTGCTGTTTGACAGTCTAAAGAGAATTAATAAGCCTATCCTATTTTCTTGGTTTTTTGCTGCAAATATTTCTCTGTTTTACTTACTATTTATTAAAAGGTTGCGTGAACCCAACTATATTACGCTAAATAATAGCTCTGAATAACTGATATGTTAAAAACATGTCACCCAAAATACTCACAAAATTCCAAGCAAAGAAACATCATATCATTTGTCTGAAACAACATAATTTTGATGTAGCATGTCTGAACACCTCTGTTGATTTTAGAAATTATTCTCATACCTGTTTATGTTTGCTGATATTCTCTTCCCAGCAGTCAGGCTTTCCTGACTACAGGTGATTACTACTTCTCTACAGTTTTTTGAGTGAAGTATCAAGCCATAAACAGAGAAAAATCTCATTGTACTTGGGAAATGAACAGTGCAGAGATCCATTTGCCTTTTTGCAACACTTTATTCTATAATCCTTTGTTGCACCTAGCAAATCCAAATGCCATTCCATGATTTTTAATATGTCCTTTTTTCTCCATTTGGTTTAAATTGAATTTATGGAGCAGGGTGCAGATATTAGGCTGAGAGGACAGTAGAAAGAGAGGATGAAGTGCTAGTCCCTCTGCAAGCAGTGGCAAATCCTCAGTTACACAAAGAGGATCTGGAGTAGGAACAGAGAACACATAAGCATGGTAGCTACCATCTCCTGAGATCCCCAAAAATGTGTGCTGCTCCCATGAGAGCTTACTGCAATCGTCAGGATGCCTAAGAGCTTCTTCAGCTCTGACATCTGAGCAGCTGCTGAACGCCCAGCTCCTCCACACCTGCCTCAGGTGGTGTTTTTCCTGTGCCACAGGCTGTTTGTCCTGGCCACTCTATGGGCTGCCAGACCTGGGCTTTCTGCACAGTCAGAGCAGAGGCAACAAGCCATGTCCCTGATGGTAGCTGTTCTGATTAATTTAGAAGAACACAGAAAGATACACAAGCCCAGAGACTCAAATATATATCCCCCTTTTTAAAAACAGTGGTTTTGTTTAACAGCGGTTTTTGTTTTAATATCCTTTAGCACCAGATATCTAAATACAGAGAATAATTACACTCCCAAACCTTTCTTTCAAGGAGAATTACAAATTGTGCAGCTCATTTCCAGTGCTAATCCAGAGACAGTGCACAGGCTCATTTTCACTGGTGACCTGCAAGGCACATACCAAGGAATTCCAGAATTTTAGATGTGTGATTTTTTATTTTCTTTAAATATGACACCATGATTTAATACATAGAGAAAGCAAATCTCCAACACTGAATTTTCCCATAAAAACATTAGCATACAATCAGAGTGAATGCTCTCTGTCTTTAGAAAGAGTTCCTGAAGCCAGTATGACATGTCTTAGATAGATAAATAACGATAGATAGAAAATTATTTGCAATTAGAGACATTTTAGATATATCTAAGCACTTATTACATAAAATTTATATCTAGACTTAGTATTTTTCTAAGTGTTATCTGTAGCAGGTTTTTTAACATCCCGGTTATAAATTCCTGAAATCAGGGTTCATAATATGGAATTGTTTGTAAGTCTTTATTTATGGCAGCACTAGAAGATGCTGCAGTACTGAACACTATCCTCTAAGCTGTTCTCATTCTGGTATTCCAATCATTCATACCAATTTTTATCGTGAGTCTTTTAATGCAATGCAATGTACAGTGTCTCTGCCACACAATTGACACACACATTTTTCACATGTCTGTGTGTGAGCAGAGCTCTGTCACTGAAAGAATTTTATCAGCTCTGGAGTAAAAGACATCAGGGTGGGAGGGAAGGGATTTAGGTACGTAGCTCTTGTTGATAATGAGAGCTTCACTGTTACTAAATGTTTACTAAAGATAAGAACTAAATATATTTGTGGCATGAACTTCAGATAATAATTTACCTACTCTTTGAGTAGGTAAGCAAAACAAACACTTGGCTCTATCATTTTCAGCAGTGAACAAAGCAATAATTTTCAGAGAAAGAAAGAAAAAAAAAAAGAGCAACCTTGACTCCACTTAGGCTATGCTAAGTGGTGATATTTAGAGAGGGGCTAAAGCAGGGGCAGGGCAGCACCACACTTCCTCTGGGATATTTGAAAAAAGACTGCACAAAATGCCTGTGATGACAGAGATTGCTCCTTTGTGTGTTCTAGACATGCTTTGGGATGGGTGGGGAAGGGGTCCCATTACTTCTTTTTTCTTGCCAATCCTCTTCCTGAGTGTGTTTTCTTGGAGCTGCCAAATTCTGGCTGCTTGCTTTGCTCAGCTGGGCTCTCAAATCCTTTTTTTACTCTGTGCATTCATCACAAACATATGCTACCTTAACACAAGCATTATTTCTCTAGTTCTGACACTACTTGAGACAGTCTGGTAACAAATACTGCAGTCCTTGGTCACTGCATTTTTAGGGAATGCCCCAGCAGCTGGAAGGCCCCCAGGTCTCAGGTTCCCTCACAAGTGGGTGAACATCAGACATGAGAGCCTTTTTCCTGTGCAGACAGAAGGCTAATTTGTTGTTGCCATAACACTATCCATGCTGCTGTTCACAGCTGGGCTTGGGGGCACCCCACCTGGCTGTTTGAGTTTCCTGACCCAACTCATCAAGGATTACTCTGATGGGGTGCCTGTGAATACCAACGTGTGTGTGTGTCTGTCTGTCCTTTCCTTTGTGCCATGGCAGAATCTGAATTAGAGGAAACTGTAAAGTCTAGTTCTAAATTTAGTTTAGTCCTTACAGCGGCTCTGAATTGTGGTACAACAGACAATGAACTTCTCTGCCACTGGGGAGCCTTACCTCCTCACTAGCTCTAGAGGGTCTTCCTCTGCCTCCAGTGAAGAGAGCTGCTGGGGCCTCATGCTGGGCAGCCTTATTTACTCAAACATTTACCTGATTACTCACATGACAGTGATAAGGAGGGTATTTGTTGGCAAACAGGTGTAACTCATCAATAATGGTAGCAGAAGGTCATTTGATGACATGCTTGGACACACTGTGTGTTTGTTTAGTTTTAAAAGTACTCATCTGTCAGAGGAAGGGCAGTTAAAGATGCACACTGCATAAATCAGAAGAAAGCTGCTTTAGCAATACTAAAATCCAACAGAAATGTTTCAGTGCTCATACAGTCAGTCACCTTCATCACTTACCAGCTCTGTTTGTTCGGCGTGGAAATGGGCTTTTCTGCACTGCTGGGAGGTCAGTGCAAGTGTGGCTCCTTGGGCAGGGTATGTGGTGCTGGGGACAGACACCCAGCTGCTGCTGTGGGCAGCACCAAAAGCCAGCAGAGCTGGGAGGTACCGGGGCGAAGGCCATGACCCACTGGAGCTGGCCAACACCTCAGAGCTGGGCTGGGTTCAAGCCTGAAGTCGTTTCTGTGGGTAAATGGTTTAGAATGTGTTTCTCTATATGGTATGAAAAAGGCAATTCATTATGGATGGTGGTGTTCCAAAATCATGGCTCCATACCTGGCATAAATTGGAAGATCTATGATGAGAACAAACACTCTAGACCTTTATACCCTTTTCAGGTAAGTTGTATTTGGTCTAATTCAAAAGTCACATATGATTGCAATGGACTGAGCAACTCTTCCTCCACAAAGTGCCACGTTTCTTCTTGCTGTAGTACAATATCCCTCCCATTTTCATTCTATGGCCAAAAAGCATGACAGCTTTGCCATGTATGACATTCTTGTCATATATACTGACAATCAATTCCCATCCTGATTCTGTAGGCAGCTGCATATTTAGGATGCTCTTTCTGTTAAATGCCATTGCACACCTACTCTTCCACATCAGTTTTATGTGAAATCTGTTAAGATTCTGAAATATCCTTTAGAAACCAAGCTGGCATTTGTAGATACAAAGAGGCTATTGCAAGGGTAATGTTTGTTTTAATCTTGCCTTTCATTTTAATAAGCAACTGAGCCCTTCAGGTTGAATACTAGAAATTCTTCTTACTTTGTCCAAACATCATTCTCCCAAAGAATGAATATATATTATTGTGAGGCTGTGATGAGGGTAATGCAATACTAACACTGATTTATTTACAATATAGACATGTGTGTATGTTTGTATATGTGTATATATATAAAGGAAAACATTTTGATGTCAGTGTTGCTTAAAATGCAAAAATAAGCAATTGAAAATAACATGTGTGTGAAAGACAAGGAAGAAAAACAAAAAAAGCACACCAAGTTACATTTTTGGTCAGTATCTATTTCTAGCATTTCCTACTATGGTTTGTTATGTTACTTGTTCTACAGTGGGAACAAAAAGAAATTACTTTACTGTGTGATTATCTTGGAAGGATGGAAGTACGTGAATTTTAAGGATGGTAAGTCAAGATGCAGTCACATTTAGTATTTGATTTTAAAGACCCCATTTTAGTATTACTTCCTCCACAGATTTCCATCTCCTCTTCTTCTGCACAACTCCAGTTCTAGAGAGATGTAATCCTGCTATAACTAATAATATTAAATCTTCATGGAAAAAAGCAAAATTTAAGACAGAAATTCAGTATACACAAATTAAAATAGGTTATAACTTAAATGTGTCATAACAGAACCTTGCAGAAAATATTTACCTGTGTGTGCTGCCTTCTCTAAAAGGAAGCTACCTTTTTGCTTTAATAATTCTTTTTTAAAATTAGTTTTTTGAAAGTAGCTCTCAAGCTTCCTATCAAAGGTAAATTTGCAGTGAAAAAATCTGACTGTTTTTCATTTGTATCTTTCAAGCTTTTACCTGTATATTTGATTTGGATAACAATATTAAACCAGAAAATTTAAAAGTTCATAGACTACCTTGCCAGGTGTTTATATTTTTTTCTCACAATTGTACCAATTACCCGAATTTAAATTATTGGCACCGTGCTTTTAATGTGAAAGCATATATACAACATTAAGTAGGGCAATTATCTTACTTCTGACAAATTTGCCCCTTTTTTGCTCAGTCCTTGCATATACATATTTTGTGCACCTTGCAGCAACAGAAGGTTTGTCAGAGTCATGATGAAACCAGGAAATGACAGCAAATTATGGAAATCTGAGAGGAAAAAAGATTAACAGGAAGCCACAAAAAATAAGAACCCCAAAAAGGATTGTAATGATATACATTGATACTGTAATTTGAGCCACACTAAAGAAACTGCTTGGATTTTTTGTAATTTTCTAGTCATTTTGCTTGGATAAAATTTAAAGAGTAAAATCAGAACCTTTCATATCATTCTTCTCTGAAGTACTGTTTAAATTCTCTTGAATTCTCTCATCTTGAGCTGTAATTATAAATTAATCATGACAGTGCAGACATCCTAGTTGATAACTGCACAGTCAATACAAAATTCTTTCTATATGGGGGGGTTCAATTGCCTCTAGCCCAAACTAACCTGAGAGATTCTGTTTCCAAGTTCATTCAAGTTCATGAAGCTCACCAGTATCACAGCTAAGGAGAAAACCATATCAGTCACCAAATGTCTGTGCACAGACCTGGAGTGTTTGCTGTGAAGAATCATTTGTGATGTCTGAGTTGATTCTATTAAGAAGTGTTTGCTATAATTTCCGTTGTTTAGCAAATATAATGGCTGGAATAGACTGCTTTATTTACAATGTGCAGGGATTACATTTTTGTTTCCCTTGAGACTTAATTTAAAGGTTTGGTTTTCCCTCAGTTCTCCATTTACTCATGTTTTAAACAGCAAACAGAAGAACCATTCTGTTAATTCATGAAATTCATAATCTTGAATTAAAATCTTCTCCTCATCACTGCTTTGTTCAGAGTAACCAGCAGTACCTTAAAGAGCAGGAATGATTTCAGGATCACTGTCCTGTTGTTGTTGGCATGGAAAATATCAGAGAGTTAATTCACTTGGTCCCACCTTGCTAACACAAGGCTCTCTAGCAACAGATCACTCTCTGAGGAGACTCTTTTCTTACCCTTGGATGGCGCAGATATGAGATAAAAACAAGAGGAAACACAAGTTACAATTGCAATTCCCTTGACTCAGTTACTCACGGAAGACATTATTTACTTACTGGAACTTGTTTCCATTTATTGATTTTGTGTTTGAGCAAAATTCCATGTTGAAAGATTTGGTGACTGGCATCTTTCCCAAACCGATCCAGTGCTGATCACCAGAGTGCACATTTCATCCCTTTCTGGTACCAGCTCTACACTGAAAAGGATCTCTGAGGAACCATGTAATTTTTGTCTTGGTTAAAGGTAAATCTCACTGTTGTGCAAGGGGGGCCCACTCATCAAAACTGGAATTCAATGATACTTAAAGCTACAGTCTTCTACGAAGGATAAACTTCACCTCAGGTTCTTTTATTTTTATTCCATTGAGGGAACCAACAGAGATGATGAATTGTGCCACAGGTTTTTTTCAGATGTAGTTTTAAACACAGTTCCAAATTTCTTTTGCAGCTACTGTATGGATCAATACAAAAGTGTGTAATGAAAAGGATGATAAAACAAATTTGGAGGAAAATATTGAAATTATGAATTAGCAAAGCAGTGTTCCAGCACATCAGAAAAAAAAAAAAAAGCTGATTTGCAAAGGTTCAAGACTATCTATTTTTTCTTTCTCAGGTTAATACATCTCCGTTTACAATTTTAAAAAATCTAACTTTTACATCAGAAGATTCCTAGTACTCATAAGAAAGATTCTCTTTCCCGGTAGATATTAGTCCAAAACTACCTAAAAAATTAAAAAGAGTCAACCACAATGCAATCTACACTCATCAGCATGACTTACAGCAGTTCTGCATTAAAAAAGTTTCTGCAAGAAAAAATGTTAAATTTCAATCTATATTAGACCTTTTCTCTCTATATCTTATTTCTGTAACATTTTGGGAAATATTTAAGACATAAAAGCAGTTTCTCAAGCTCTTCCTAAGTAGAAAAGCTGTTTTGGAGAACAGCATAGCAATAGATTATACTATGATTGCATCTTTCATCTGATGAATTTAAAGTGAAAGTCTAATAACTAATGTCTATATTGCTCTTTTGAAACAAGCTGTATTTATTAAAACCACATCACTCACTACAAGAATCTGAAACAGGTAAGTTCAGCTATATAACAGTACACAGAAACAAAGCTCAGTATCTTAAAATAAGGAAGATAAATGGATAACATAAAATTGAAACTTCAGGAGTAATTTACAATAGCAGAATATAATTACATGAGCTAGTCTTACTGAAAAATTGGTATCAACACCAATTCTTGTGATATGTCATGAAATATTTAACAACAAGTTGCTATCCCAGAAGAAACTATACCAGGACAAATATCTAGTCTTATGTTTATTTTAAAAAGTTGTAAAAATGTAAATGGGGAACTGTGATATTGATTAAGGCTATAAAATATATTTAACACATTTGTGTACAGTATTTGTAACTCGCTCCCACTGTCACTAAATTTATCTCTGCAAGGAAGTGAATGGGGATAGCTCTAGTGGAATAAATGAGTTAACAGTAGTTAAATTGGAATAACTTCTTTCACGGTCAGTGTATTTTAAAATACAGATTATCTTATTCTGGAATAATTGTAACATTTACAACATTCACCAAGTGATAAAAAAACCCCAAAAAAACAACAACACAAAGCAACACAAAAAATGACCCTGTAATACAAAATTGATTTTTCACAGATAAAACGGCAAAAAAAACTATTTCAAATAGATATTGTTGCACAAAGTATTGCACAAGAGCTATTCTGGCCAGTGCTGTTATTTGAAAGAAGTCTCAAAAATATGCTTCAGAACAGGCAATACAGATTCTGCATCTAGTGTAGCTGTGTAAACTACATTGACTCTCAGGATTTAAATAAATGGCCACATCAGCTTCACTTTTCTGAGGTTCTGTATCAGAAAGCCAGTTTAATGTTTTATCTGGTCTAATGCAAAATATCACACCTATATACAGCCCTTTTAAGACCACTGGTCTTACACCATGACAGCTACAGCAAATTATTACTAGAAGGTTAAATATAGAAGGGTTTAACTAATCATGAAAATTGTCATGTTCTTGACTGTCCTTCAGAGTATACTTTAATCCAGAATGACAATTCATTGTAAGAACAATAATTCCTAGTCTGCAAATCTTTTCCCCAAAAAAGTTAGTAATCACAGAAGTAAATAAAAAGAAGTGAGGTTGATAAATATCTCTTCTATTTAGGTACCAACAAAATTTTCCACATCTTGTCCAAAGTTCTAAAAGTGTAACTCCAAGGCAAATAATTGCTATCAATTTTAATCAGACTTTATTTTTTTTGTCTTCCTATAGAAACTCTTACCTGGCCTATGAGCAGCTTTAGATACACACATATCTTAAAAATTTGACTGTGAAATGATGCCTGTCTACTGAAAAAGCCACTCCTTGTGTGCAGCTCTGACTGTCCTGCAGGCAAGAGTGGAAGGTGGCAGAGGCTGGTGAGAGCCCCAGGTGTGCAGTGACTGCAGGATGAGAGGTGGACGTGGAACTGTCAGCATTCAGAGTCACTTGGCTACACACACCCTACTGAAATCTTCCTGCTGCTAAAACAGAAATTCTCTGCTGTCCTATTTTTAGTGCAGAATCACAATTCCTTATTTTGCTTACCCTGATAGTCACTTTAGATGTGTGCTGTGCTAGGGTGCAATTGCTTTACTCAGATATTATAGAAAACCACTGTTAGCATTTTCACTTATGTAAAAAAGCTCTGGAGTTTTTTTAGTCACAAGTAGCCAGTTTTATATCTCATGGAGGTGATAGTTCCAGAAGTACACTGACTCTTGCTATGGTGCTCCAAATTGACTCCATAAACCTTGTTTTCCTCAAGCTCTGACCAGTTCTTTTCATGTTCTGAAGAAGTTTACAGTCATTATAATGCAATTTGGAATTACACCAAAACAGAAAGGCTGACTGACAGATTTCCTTTCAGTTATTTAGGTCTCTTGGTACATAAAGACCTGGATGCTCTTGGCAGCTTCAGGAAGAAAACTGTGCAAGCTACCCAAAGACAATGCTTGCAGTATTGGAGTATGGGAAACTGGTGATGGATACTCAGCTGAAATGGTTCTAGGCAAATATTAACATGATACCAGTATGAATGTGCAATAGTCTCATAATGGAATATATTAAATTTCTATAATCTCATTTATAATTAATAATCACAAAGCTTCTAGGAGTACATAATCAACAAAACTCCATTGAAAAGTGATGGATTTGTTGAGGCAAGAAAATAATGCTTCAGCAGAAAGTGCTTGAATCCTGAAAACATCTTTCCATTACTTCAGAGATTCATAGTATAAATGTACCTATTTAAATAGATACTGAGGGATTTTTAATAGTTAGTAGAAAGAAGCAGATGATTCTAGGATATTATTCATCAAATACTAATGTTTTTGTGCTAAGGTAAACATCTAAGATACGTTGGAAGTTTTTTTCCCAGTAAGTGACTCTCTCTCTTGAGTATGGCATTGTGTTAATGTACCAAGGTTTGGGTAGCATGAGGGCATCATCACTAAAGCTCAGCAGAAAGTTAAATTCTCTGTAAATAATGATGTTAAATAACATGACTCTCACCTGTTGTGCTTACCAACTTTGTAAGTCAGGAGAAGTGGAACAGTCCACCTCTTACCCACCTGCAAAGGAGGCAGGCACAACTGGAATTCAGATATTTTAGGAACTTTTCCTATCTGAATGAGAACAGATCTGGCCCATCTTGTTGACTGAGTAATCTACCAGAGCTCTTAGCTGCTGCACACTATAGAAAGAATGGAGCCACTCATTTGGTCATCATATGATCACAGGTATTTCAGGATTAATTTTTCTTCACACAGTCTCAAAACAAAATATTTTGTAAAGCTCACCTCACCTTCATGTATGTTTAAACAGAAAGTAAAAGAAATAAATTTGAACTTCTATGCATTCATAGCTTTGTTTTGCATCTTCTGTGTAGCTATTTCCCCATAATAAAGTAACTATGTTTGCCTCAAGACTACTGTTAGATTATTTTAAATTCTATTTTCAATTTTCTGTTAAAACATTAATACTTTGGAATTGTCCACTTTAAATTATTTTCTCAATTATGATTGATATGTTAATACTTTTATTAAATAGTTAATAATGCTTGCTGTTAATAAAAAAAAATCAGAATATATTTTTGCACGCATTTTGTTTGTTTTTTGGTATTGAGTGTATTAATATCAAACATGCCGACCATTTTTTGAGAAAGGCTCAAACTGGATTTGGTTTTTTTCCCCATTTTTTTGTGTTCTCTTTGAAGAACACAAAATTGGACATCTATTCTACATTTCTTGCTTTCTTGAAGCTGGGTATAAGGTGAAGAATGAAACAAAAAAGCAATTGAAAATAACTTTTCAATATTCTGTTAACTTTCAGAAAGGCCAATTTTCAGTGCTTTGTTTTGTTGTGCTTTTTGTGTTTTTTTCTTTTCCATTACTTTTTTTAAGCAAAGGAAGCTTGTGAACAGCTGAGATGGTTACAGGAAATAAAACAGATGTGAGGTGGGAAAATCTATCTTCAACTTAACAAGAACAGGGTTGAATACAGTTTCTCAATAGTAACCTAAGGAAAATATAAAAGGGGAAATGTTTATGATAATTTAAACCTCTTCTAACTCAAAATCAATGTCGTGAAAAAGAGCAAATTCATCAGGGAAGAACAGCTCCATGGAGGTCAGTTGTTCAGTGCTCTGCTGCAGAAGAGCCTATTACGTTGATGCAAGCACAGTTTTGCTGACTGTGGCAAAACACCACTCAGTTCAGAGCATTACTGATGAGGACAGGTTTAAATTTAGCTTTAGAGCCCTCACAAGGATTATTAAGAGGGTGATGCTTCTGGGCATTTTCTAGCTCATTGCTGGCCATTTTGCACAACTGCCTGTTCTCTGTTGCAGAGGGCAAGTGTCTCTTCACAGGTTGATACTTTTGGTCTGGCTTATTTGGAGAAAGGATGATCAAAAAAACAAACAAACCACTACCAACTTCTTTGCTTTGGGGAGGTTTCTGGATAATCTGCTGTCTTTACTACTTATAATTCTCTGGAGTGGCATTGCATTGCTGGAGAAATGCTTGGGAAAAACTCACCCAAGGGTGATGAACTACAGGATAGAAAACTGCTGTGGGGTCTGTTGAAAACAACAAAACAAACTTGTATGTTTTAACTTAATTATCTGCTGAATGCTCGTCTTAGTCTGGTTATTAATGGCATTCAGAACATAATTGCAATCTTGATTGATTCACTGTTTTCCCCTTTGCAGGTCATAGTAAGCACTAACACATTTTTATAATAATCATCTGCAATTAGTGAAGTGAATGAGATTTTGAGTGTTGTCTGTTATAGCTGTCTATTTTCATACACCTATTCATAGAGTTTCGTTACTGTGAAAAGCAAGAAAATATAATTAGAGCTATTTTGGTTAATGGAAAGCAGAAACAGCCTTATAGCAAAAAGGCCAAGTACATTTATCTACCAGGTGAAAGTCATTGCATATCTTAAAGGGTGGATATTTTTAAGCACAGGGATTCCTACTGGTCTTAAATGTTGGGGGCAAAGGTTAGTGTGCGTATTTTGCTTTGTGATTTTTTAAAGTTAGATATGTAACTATTCTGAAAAAATTGTTGGTCATCTTGAACATTCTTTAAGGTAAAACCATTTTTAAAAATAAATATTTTGAAAGCAAATGCTGCAGAAAATAATTGTGGAAACTTTAGTGGATAATTTTCTTTTGAAAGACCATTTCTAAGGAAAAGAGAAAGTTGGTGTATATAAATTATTGATTGCCTCTAACCCCACATTGTTATAAGACCATTTATTTTCAAATTCTGTCTCCCTAGGAGACAATATTGGCTGAGGCACAGATCCCGGAGTTATGGAGTAAGACATATAGCACCTTAGTAATTTTGAGTGAGTTCTGCATCAGTGCCCCTCGGGGCAGGACTGTCGTAAGTCACTGTTTCAGTATTTCAGCATCTCTGCTCTACAGAGGGGATTGTAGCTCTTTCTCCTGCTCATGTGACGTCTTCCCCACATTGGGATAGGCTTTTCCCAGAAGAAATAATTTTCCACTTTTAGCCAGATGCATGAGCACTGCTCCTGGATGGATCTGAAAAATCCAAAGGAAAAAAGAAGGTTGGCAGTTTATGGTAAAAGTAGGGAAAGAAATGGGCATTGATGTCCTGATCTTGGAAAGCTATGAATGATTCCTATTAGGTACTGAATACACCTAATTTACAGAGAAATCTTCATAAATAGTTAAATATCCATTTCAGTGTTTTCTCAAAGTTGAAATTTATTAAAATTTAAATTATAATATTGCAATAATTGCAATATTTCTCATTTGCAAATAGGAAACTGAGGGCCTGCAAGAATCATGACTGGATGTACATAAGAGTACAAGTATAAACCTCACACCTCTGTGCACATCTGCCTAATAAAAACCTCTCCCAAATCTACTTCTCACAGATTGTACCGGGTACAGCAATCTCCTGTGAGGTTGAGGGACACGGGGTTCTCCTGCAGGGCCAAGAGCAGTCTTGTTGCTATGGGCTTAAACTGCTTCTTTTCTGCTACTTTACTATACAGCCATTGCACATAAAGATAAAATATCATTGAAAAGAGTGCCTTTGACCTACATATGTTCAACATTTGCCAATACTTAAAAGTGCATGGACAATTAGATGGAAGAAGGCTATAAAATCCCTTCTCATGTAAAGCCATAGAAAATCTTAAATAAATACCAAGAAAAGAAAAGTCCAACAGTTTTGTGGGTAGTTTTTTGTTGTTGTTGTTTTGGTTTTTTTTTTTTCTTTCTTTCTTTCTTTGGATTGTTTTTTAGTTGGTATTTGTTTCATTGTCAGGCTTGGATTGTGTCCATATAAAGTTATCAGGATTATCACCTCTGCAGAAGCGTCAAAACACCTTTCATTTTAAGCCTGTTTTATATAAAGCTGTTATATTTTCCACTAATTATGAGAAATTCCACCTCTGCTAACATGAAGATATGATTAATAGCTGTGAAATATATAATGCAAGCAAAGAAACACAGTAAGTCCCCCAAACTGGATTTAGGATCAGTATAATTTAACACTGGCTGTGTAAAAAACAGCTTTCATTTACTCTTTTCTCACATTTGCATGTTCTTATTTTTTTAGATTAACTTATAATTAACTTTTCAGAGTTTCATATTTTATTACCTCTAAGGTGTTCAAAGCTTTTCTGAAGTTTCATTTCTGTTTGGAAAAAAGTGTCACTCTGCCTTCCACCATTGTGTGTTGTCTCAATAATGGGGAATTACACTTATGCTCTGTTGCAGAGGTGGCTCTGAACAGCATAAAGCCTTTACAGGGAAGCTGTACGTCCATGCCCAGTGAAGTGTTAAGGCTTGAAGCCTCTATTATTAGGTTCACAAGTCCCTGCTACCTAAACCAATACTATAGGATTCCACAAGTCTGCCAAAGTGGCCTTTGCTCTTTATTAAATTAATTAAATTTAATATTTTTTTTCCAGATGGGACGCACCCAAGAGTAATGAGGGAGCTGTCAAAAAAATTCACCAAGCCACTTTTACTCATATTCCAGCAGTCCTGGTTAATGGAAGAAGTCCCACTTGACTGGAAATTAACAAATATAATGCTCATCTACAAGAAGGGTTGGAAGGATGATCTGTGGAAGGATGGTCTGACCAGCCCATCAGCCTGATCTCAGTACCAGGAAAGCCATGGAGGAGATCTTTCTGAGTACCACCACACAGCACATGCAGGGATCAGGCCGACCCAACATATGTTTACAAAAGGCTGGTGTTTGTTGATGGTTGGATTGGATAATCTGAAATGTCACTTCCAACCTTGATGATTCTGTGGGTCTATAATAGATGAATCAAGTTACTTCATGCAAACTGGAATCCAGTTTTTTCAAATGTTTGTATACAAGCACTGCAGCATTTTGATCCAACATTTTTTAATCTGAGAGTTTCTTGACTGATTTCTCTTTGAATGAAGATTTTCATCTTCTTATGACTGTTTGCTGTCTAAATAAAAACCTTGTGATCCATACAGAAACATATCTTTAAAAGCTTAAGCTTTATGTTAATTTTTTTGGTGTAATACAGGAGATAATTTACCTCTGAGATTATACTGCTAGTCTCTAGAACATTATCCTTCCACACAGAGTTAAGGCCTCTGTTCCTGGATTTCCCACTAGAATCTCAGAAAAGCATAGCTCTTTGTATGGCTGCATTGCCAGTAAAGATGGGGATTGTTTTACACATGTACAGGTATCCAGAGAAAGAGGAGGTGAGCTAAGAGGAAATGACAGGGTTTGATGCTGGATTAGGTTGTCATTAGGACAATTAGCTGTAACATTATCAAGTCCCCACTGCTGTAAATATAACCATGAAGAAAAACCCTGCTGAATTCCTGTACTACCAAAAAGGCAGGTATAAAATTTAAATTATAAGAAGGTAAGGCTTTTTGCATTTAACCATAACAAAGTCTCCATAGCCTAAAACCAATGATGATCTGAAATAAATAAATAAATAAATGTTTACACCAATTTTTTTTTAGAATTCAAGACAAAAAGAGTAAATTGAAAATAAAAATTCCCGTCACCATTTACTCATCTTTATGAAATTTAGATGAGTTCCTGTAGATGCAAGTGAGCAATTTCTAGCATACACCAGGAGGTCACCACACAGCATTTCTGGTAGTACCAGATGACAGACATGATAATGTCTGATGACAGACATTCTAATAATCAGCTTTTTCTGTGTCTTTGCAAAGCCATCTTTGTAGATTCATAAAATCCTTTCCTTGTTCATCTCTTCTTTCCATCATTAGCATTTCAATCAACTGTACCTTTTATTGAAAGCCAAACTGAGAATGTGGGGAATTAAGATTTTTAATGTCTTTTAATAGGAAAAAAAAAAAGTTTTCTGAATGACTGTGAGATGTCTGTTGCCTTTTGTTGTTGTTGCTATAATTGAAATTGCACAGTATGGCACAGTGATGTATGATTTTCTATGGTTTTTTTTAATCAAGTCTAATGCAATCAGTCGTAACAAGAAGATCAACAGCAAACAGCATTAAGAATTCAAGTAGAAGAAACTCATCTGTGGAAGGTGCAGTGGTCAAGAGTCTGAGATTTTAGGAGCAGCACTCAGGTATATTTGAAAAGAGAAATCACAGTCTACCTTTTCATACCTTACCAGCCAGTACACATATATCTTTGTGGCCACAGGACTCTGCCTTAAGACGTCTCCTGCCTCCGGTACTCCGGACACCGTGTTTGGAGACCGTGGCTGCATGATCTGATGTCTGCCACAGGCCAAGCATGAGACTGCTGGCACATACTAACCAGAGGGTTGCAGTTCCAAGTGCTTAATGGCAAGAGCCAAAATACCAGAACTTTCCATTTGGACAGGTTTCATATTTTGTGGGCCTACTATGCACTGTTTTTCTATTCCAAATGAGATATGTTAAAGTGAGGGAGATGAAGAACAGCGTGGATGTAACGAGAGTAAGTCTAAAAAAATAAATAAATAAATGTAAACGTGCTGACAAATTAGAAGTTATTTCAATTCTCTTTTACATGAAAACTCCAGCTAATTTGTTTAAATTTTAATTTATTTAAATTAGCATAAATAACTATACCCCCCTCAACAGAGGGCTTGGAAGGTAGGTCAAGGTGGATTTTCTGGTAAGAGAACAGTTCTAAAATACTTAGTGGAACAAATTTCCCAGAAAATGAATTATAATGCTTTAATATTCACATTAGGCAACTGAAATAAGATAGAGAATGGACTATGGCACATTTATTAGAGATCTGTGACCCATGTACAAGTTTCATGCACTCCTAATTCAAATGTATATTTCTCCAAAGAAAATATTGGATTATTTAAAATAAGTAATTAAAATCTTTCAGTAAAAGGAAATGCAGAATCTTGATTTAATCAGTGAATGAACTTGTGATAGCTGCGTGTACAAAATATGCAATATATTATCTGAAGAAGCCATGGAGAATCTTTGAATTTATTACATAATTGTAGGATTGATGTTTAATTTTTAAATAGCAATGGGAATAGCAATCTTTCTCATCTCTGATAAAAGGTGGCTGACTGAAGGGTTTAAGAATGTGGAATGTACAGTGAAATGGTAAAATTAATGTGTGTATCTCTCTCCCTGTTTGGCTTGTAATAACTATACAAAGAATACGATGAGTGGTAAATAAAATTAAGTATGTGGTCTTTAAGAAGCATGTGGAATTCATTGCCACAGGAGGCTGTAAAGTGGTTGTAAGGTGGTTGTATTTAAAAGAGGATTATTTTACAAGCAATAACACTGAGCTAAATTGTATGGAGCAATGGAGCAGCATTCTTCACAAGACCCCTGAGGCTGGCTCAGCATTTTCAGCTCTGGCAGCAGAGCATTTCAGGCCAGCGGAGGGGAGCCAAAGTGGACGCAGAGATGACACAACAAAAAGCTAACCAAAAGGTAAGTAAAAGCCAAGAGGACTGGAGACATAGGAATAGAGCATAATAAAACTACAACTTGTCCAAATTCAGCAGGGCTTCTGTTCGTATGCATCTCTTCTCCCCATGTTTTCCTGTTAACTGACTCAGAGCTGCAGCGGCACAGGGCCAATGGGAAATTAAGCCCAGGAGCCAAGGTGGAAGCCAGTCTGGCTGCTTCTCATCATGGTGACTCAGCTTTGGACTGGGAACTTTTTCTTCATTTGCAATTTTGAATTGACTGACACTTTACTGTGCAGGTATCCGTGCACTGGAACAGTTTTCCCAGAGAAATAGTGGAGTCTCCTTCTTCCTCTGACACATTCCCTCCCTTCCTCACTGACACATTCAAGAACTGTCTGCATCTAATCCTGTGCAAGGATAATCCTGCTTGACCAGGAATCCCAGGACCCACTGGAATCCCTTCCACCCTTACCCTTTCTCACATTTTGCTGAAAACGAGGCGAAAGTGGCCACTTGGGGGATGGGGTGTGGGAGGGCAGCTTGGAGAAGGCATGTATTCTGAAGGAGGAAACTTTGCAGACACTAAAACAGAGGTTCATCTGGGGCAGAAAAGCTCACTGCTAAAAAGCCTTTCAAAAATTAGACTTCCTCTCCTCTGGGAATATTTGTCTGCACTTTTCTCAGCAGGTTGCTGCTTCATTTTCATCCATCACCTCCCTCTCTTAGGGCTTAGGGGCCATAAATCTCTATTTTGGCCCTTCTTCCGTGTCTCAGCCCCATGTCTTCTTTACAATCTCTTTGGTCACCCTTATTCTTCCCAGCTGGCTTCACATACTTAGTGAGCAAAATTTGTCTAGGGAAGGAGCAGGACAAAATCTTAAATCCTAAAAGGAAAATTAATTATGAAGTCAGTAAGCAGGACCACAGACAGTCAGATAAGAGATTTGAAGTCTAGAATGGCGTAGGTGAGTATGATGCTTAGTAAATTAGCAGCAGTGTTTCCTTCATGTTTGATTGCCAAAACAACTGTGGTAATTGTAACTGGAAGCAGGAATCCATCCTCAAGTAAACTATGAACTGTTGGCTAAGAGTTGCAGCAATTTCCATGTGTCTTGTTTTCCCATAAGACTAAAGTTAATAACTAAGCATACCATCTAGGAGTATGCTAATTTTCTTCCATTATGAAAAGTAGTGTTGCAAGCCCTTACTTTGTTGGCATTGTGGGCTTAGGTAAATAAACCTTCAATCAGCTTCATTGTATGGTCAGTTAGCTAAATCAACATTCCCATTTCTAACATTTGCTGCTATAAAAATTTCTCCAGGTATCTTGCTATTAAAAACATGATAGTAAGTTGTTGTGTTAGGTTGCCAGTGGAAAATCTGTTTTTGGTAAATATTCATCTCAAGGTTAATTTTTTTTTTTTTTTTTTGAACAAGACTAATTTTACATACTCACATTGCTTATAAGAAATTTGGGAGATAGCAGGTTAAAAATTCATATGGAGAAAGTTGCATATGCCTTATTCCCACTTATAAAAAAAACCTGGAGCTATTTTAATGTTTGGCATATGGAGTTATTGTAGCTCACTGAAAAAAACCCCAACCACTCAGCCCTGTGTTAGATACCAGATCTCTCTTACTATTACGTAATGCAGGGAAATATATATACAGAGTACAGTTATTTTAAATACAAAGTTTAGCAAGAATTATTGTAGCTTATATGGAAATGGAAAGTCTGAGAAGTTTTACAAGTTTCAAAGTGCTGTGGCTGATGCAAAAGTTCCATTTATTGTGGGTCTATTTGCAGCTGGGAGTTCTGCAGGAACTGGAAGAGACAGAAAACAGTGAAAATGCAGACTGAGTATGTAAAAATATAGGCAAACTCTTTGCACTCTTCCGTGGCACTGATATGTAAGGCTAATAACAGCAACTTCACTCCATACATTTCCTGTCCTTAACTAAAAACAGATCCAGATGTGGCAAGAACGTCATGACAAGGAAGCAGGAAAAGGAAGGGTAAGTTTGGACTAAGGGTGTGCTGGGTCAAAATGCTGAGCTCTGTGGGGAGATATTGACTTGGGCTCAGGTGGGCTGGTGGATGTTTGCTCATTTTGCCAGGCCATTTGTGCTGGTTGTGCTGGACTGTGATGATATAATGGCACATCTGGCACTGTGGAGCCCCGTGTTTTTTCTGGTCCATACGAGAAACATCTTTGTAAATTTGAAGCAGTTCTGCATTTTGAATGCAGATGGTAACATGAAAATCCTGTACTCAAGAGCTGATATTATAACACTTCACATTGTCCCAAGATGTTTCATGCCAGAGGTGAATATCTTTACACATATAGTGGGCGCCAACATATGGCAGGTACCAGTGTGTTGGGAACTGTGCCCTTGACACTGTTCAAGTGTTCACAAAAACAGCAGCAGGAGCTGAAATCTTCCATCACCCTTCTTGAGGCTTTTGCTCTATAATTTTTTCAAATGTGTATCTCCCATGGTCCAGAAGTTGGATTATTTGCTAAAACCCATAGTCCCTTGTCAGCCCGCACTTCATACAGATCATCGCTTAATTTTGTCACAAAATGGACTCAGCTACGGTTAATTTAGGCCACCAAACAACTCCTTTTTAAGACAGCTGTAAGCCCTTTTGGGTCATATATTTTGCAATGATATTTCCTCCGTTTGCAAAAGGCTTGTTTTCAGACAATCTATTTTCCCTACTGATAACAGTGGCTCTGTTCTCAGTTAACCCATGGATGATATCAGTAAGTTTTTGAAAGGGGAAATGAACAAGTAAAAGCAAATCAATGGAAGAAAATTAAACACACAACAGCAGTTGTAGAGCAACACACATCACTCAGTCTTGCATAAGCCTCGCATTGGCTTTTGTTCTCCTTCTTGTAGGTTTTATAACTCACTATAAAAAAAGTCTAGTGGAAAGTATTTTTATTTCAACTACAAAAGCCCAGTGGCTGAATTTTCTGCAGAGGAATAAGGCTTTTCTCAAATGACATCAGCAACCATTATTTGAAATTACCATCTTCCACTCTGTTCTCATTCTACACTGACTCATGAAAGTTTTTCAGAGAAATACTGTATATTTAGCTATTAGGTGTGCATGTAAAATCAATTCCATTAATCTAAATGCAGACTCTTTTATTATATTTTTCCTTTCCCCAAGCTGTAGTCTCATTTGTTTTCTCCTTCCTGATAATTTTCTTTTAACACATAGTTTCTGCGTTTCTTTTTGTTTATTATCTTTCCCTTTGTGCTTTCGTTTCCTTGGAAAGGTGTTTTGCTTTATTTTGATTTTTACAGGATATTACATTTTCTTTTTTTTTGATTGGTTTCCCCTCCTCCCCCCCATTACCTTGCCCTTTAATCACTTCCCTTTATGTTGCTATTAGCGATATAACCTTGGCCATTTCTCTATAAGCTGGAGACAGCATGTCTCTATTAGGCATCAGCTTGTCAGGTGCATGAGCTCTGATGCCATTTCATCATAATTCACCATGGTCTGATTTATGTATTCTGTGGTCACCAAAAGTAATTTTTGGTATTTAAAGGGAATTTGGCTCCACTATGTATGGTTTTTCATAGTAAACAGTAAAAAGAAGGCTTCAAATCTTACCCATTCACTTTTGACGTAATTTAAGTAGTAGATGAGAGGGAGGCTCTTATATTAAAAGATGTTAATCACCCTTCCCTGCTGGCTTCAGTGAGAACTTGGTGTTGGATGGTGTGGCAGTGTCTGTGCTGGCACGGGTGCTCGGGTGCTGGCCCTGGGAAGCAGCTGGCTGTGCTGCTGGATGGAGGGAAGAGTCTCTGGCACACCCTCTGCCTGTGGCAGCAGAGCCTGCTCCTGTAGGAAGTCTGTGTATGGGCAGCCTGATTTGGAGGGCTGTAGGGGTGGATGTGGCCAGGCTGTGCTGGCCAGGTCAGAGAAAGGCTTTGCATGCCTTTGTTCTCTCAGAGGTGGAGACTGCGAGTGAGAATCTGCAGGGTCACAGCACACAGATATGAACCCTGCACACCTTGAGTGTCTCCTATGGGACATGCATGAGGAAAAGTACCCTGGGCTTTACTTGCAAGAGGTAGCATTCACATCTGACCTTTTTCCAGCCAGGCTGATTCCCAGGAAGAGCATTTCTGAACTCCCCTATTACTAGCACTACAGCTACTGTCTCTCACCTGTGCAGCTCTTCTCTGTGTATTTTCAATGCAAAATTATAGCGCCTGGAATACTATGAGTGCTCATTCCAGCACTCGCCTTGCCAGCAATCTCTGAATTCCTTAAGCCACAACTCTTGAAACATTTCCTTGAAACGCTTCAGGGCTGGGATGTGTTCTCATGTCTCTTGTCAGGCCTCTGTGAATGGCTGTGCACCCACCTCCTCAACCTGTATCTGGGATACACGTGGTAGGCACCAAATAGCAGATGATCAGATGCACTAGCTTCCTTAGTGGTCTATTTTTCAGTGTAAGAAAGCCAAGTTATGTTACAAATACCAGTAAAAGGTAACTGCTTCCACAAATGGCACTGCTCAGGAGAATGGCAAGCACATGCTGAACACAAGGAAAGCTACCAAAAAAAGCAGGAAAAGTGAATTAAATATTGAACTTGTGCTCGATTCATTTTTACTTTATTTGCATTCAAGAGAGGTAAACATTAATGAAAGTGCTTATTTATCTCACAGACTGAACCATTTATTTAACAGAGAATGGACTAGCTAGTTTGAGAAGCTCAAGATAGACTTTTTTTTTGATTCTGCCTAAGAACCCTGAAAAACATAGTTTCTTCTGAAAAAAGACAAGATGTCTTCTATAGCTATGCCAGTTCAAGTCTAGCCTTATATTTTGTAATGGAAAGTTTTTGTGGTGCTTTTCTGACATGTATCCAGTTTGAAATCAATGTATCATATAATTTGGTTTTGGCTAATTTCCTGTATAAAGAAAAACAACCATTATTGTCATTGTAACTGGTCTTCATTGACAAATAGTCCCAGAGCTGGAATATTATTTTCTGGCATCTAATGATTCATTCAAAGAGTTCCCAAACTAAGAGAATCTCTTATTTTAGAAAACTTCTTCACTTAATGGAATTATGTGAATACACCTTTCCCGATCTACATTTATAAAAAGAGAAATGACTGAATTGTATGTTCAGGGGAATCTGACTGGAGGAAAATGAGATCTGTGACTTAAAATATCTTTGAATACTGTCCAAAAGAAGGGCACTTTTAACCTACTATTAACAAAAAGGTGATGATGAGTGCTGTTAATTGTTCCCTTTGCTTGTCTATTGCTTTCTCTTTATTGTTTTGACTTCTAGTCCTTGGTGTCTTTATGATTTGGTCTGAACCAAAGTCCTTTTGTCTGCTTCCAATATATCTGTATTTTCAGGTGTATAATTAAATGCAATATTGACCTTAGTATGATTGCAAACCCAGCAGACAATATGAGAATCCCACCATTAAAATTTATCATGAAATATCATATAAAATATATTTAAAATGTTATAATGTGTTCCCTCATAGTCTAGTTAAGCTCTACGGTTTTATGACAGATTTAGAGTAATTGCAGTTATTAAGTAGGAGCACTGTTAAATTATCCAGGAGAGAACCTTGACAGTTGTTGTAGATAAATGTCAAACTGAAGCAACAGATATTTTGCTCTTTGTTGATTATAATTAAGATTTTTTACAAATATAAAAGCTTGTATAGGTCTTCTTATAAGCAGAAGCCATGTCAGGTCATTACTATTTGTCCATTACTACTTTGAGAATCATTATCTAGATACCTGCCTTAATAATTCTCAGCAAACCATTGCAGGTGGCTTTTTGTGTCTACCTGCCAAAGTAACATGCCTTCCTAAAGACTTTGCAATCCTCAGACAGGTTCCAGTGCTGTCCGCTACTTATGCTGTACCATGGCTTAAACTTCAGCTTGTTCCAGACTTCAAGAAAATGCTTATATCAGCAGCTGATTTTTTTTTTTTTTGCTCTTGATTTCTTGCAAGGAAATCTTCATTGCCAAATGGCAATCTCACTGCAAGCAGCGGAAATAGTTTTCTTAGTGTAGTTCTCCATAGTGCTCCATGGGAGCCGAGGTTCTCAACACCTGGGACTGGAGCATGCCATCAATTTGTAACTACAGTAAATTATGTTCTTTTATCTAAATAATTATTTTTCCAGCCAATGTGTAGCAGCTAACTGTCACCTTTTTGTCCTACAGAGCTTTTCAGGTTTAGCTTCTGATGTGTACTGGGTCAGCCTCTAGAGCCTTTTTGCAACAACTGACTACTGCAGTAATTATTAGTCCATGAAATATTAGAAAATATCAGAACATCAAAAAAGAACCCAGACATGGATAGAGTTAAACTAACAAGCAATGAAATATGTAACAATAAAACATTTCATAAGCACATTAGCAGCAAGTGAAAAGTGGGAAGGAAACAATGGTCCCACTATTTAAGGGGACAAGAATGACAGTTGCAAAGAGGCAAAAATATTTAATGCTGTTTTGCTTCAGTTGGATAACATGATCCTCATTTGCACTCAAAGGGTAAGAATTCAAGCCAGAATAAAGAAAAACAAGTAAGAGAGTACCTAGATAAGCTGGTTGCTTTGGGCCCAATGAAATCACAGGGGGATGCTTGAGACCATTTTATACAACACAGATGAGGTTACAGAAAAGTGAAAAGGAGCAAACAACTGAAATTTCATTTATCTAGTTTTGGACATGTACAGAGTGGATATCTATGTCTGAATAGCTAATGGAAATAAACTGGTATCTTGATGGTGAGCTTCTTTTGGCCTCTCATAGACACTGGTTTAAAGATTTTATGAATAGTGACTGACTTTTGACTAAAACATCTTTGATTTAAGCGCATGATTTCTTTAAAAATGGTTCTTTACCAGTAGTTATCAATTGCTTGCTATTAAACTGAAAGGATGTAGGAGGAGGATGTCACTAAAGATCTGTCTCATGTCTGGTAGATTTTTGGTGTCCGCATTAGTAATGGGGGTGATACAGACCAGGGAGCTGGTTACCACTTTGTCAAGGTGACTGTAACAGAAATAGCTCTGTACATATCAAACTGAGCATATCAAACTGAGCATATAAAACTGATCCCTACAAACTAGACAGCAAGCCTGGGAAAACATGGATGAGAGTCACTGAAGACCAGTGTAAAATTCTTTACCAAGGTCAAGTAGTCAACTACACAAAGTGACATAGGGACCACCAACAGCCTGCAGTTGTGGAAATAACCTAGCAAAGCAGACCAAAACCCCAACAGGTAACACTTAATGCACAAACAGGACTGCATCATCTAAAACAAGCAAAATGATGCTTCTATCAGATAGATAGAATGTAGCACTGATGTAACTTCACAGTTTCCCAGGCTGAGATAGCAAGCAGAAAATGTTTCCCTGTGTGGGTATGAGGAGTAATTGGTATGAGACAGGTTTGGCAGAGCAATTTGGGCACCTCCATCCTTCAGCATTCACCACATGGGATGAAAAAAATCTCATAAGTTCTTTGGAAATATGGTAGCTAGTGTATATGTAACTCCTACTCATCCCATCTCAGAAGTCATAGTTACATGGCCCAGAAGACAAATAGAGATTCAAGAAGCACTTTGCTGACCTTTTAGATTCTCTGGAAGACTACAGGTAACCTGGCCTTGATTTTAGGGGTTTATTTGGGGTGGAGTGGTTTTTACTGTTTCTTTGTCTTTAGACCCTATTTTATGTGTATAAGAACACACTGGTGTCACATAAAAATGCAGGGACTGGTTCCTATCTTCTGTTCTGGAGGAAGGGAGGGAAACCTTCCCCTTTCCCCTTTTATAGGAATATTTCATCCACCAAAATTCCACTGAGCAATTGCATCAAAATGTAAATAATATTCTAGTTCATTTCAATTCTATATTATCATCTTTTTATTTTCTAGGGATGAACATTTGAAATTAGAGTTACCATTAGTCTTTTTTGCACCTTTTTTTTTTTTATTCTATTAAATTCTATTTAAGACAAAAAGAGTGATAGGAATCAGGAAAAGAAAGGATAAACTAGTAAATGTCATAAAGAATTGGAGTTCAGGATTTTATTTTTCTCTGCTTTGTATTCAGCTAATTTAATTCTTCAGATTGTGTTTACAGTTTCTTGACACTTTTGTAGCAGTTTTCATATTTAGTTTCCTCAGGGCTACTGGTTAAATGACACTAGGACTTGTGTTTGGCTGTGAGGGTAAAATTCTTTTACTTGCTGCTGCAAGGGCTGAGGTACCACCACTCCCTTTCTGAAATAAGGAGATGTTTAATTCAGAATATCTTTCCATCTAAAATTAGCCAAAGTTTCACAATGAAAGAAAATCAATATTGCTATCATTGTTTTTCATTATTATAAAATTTGTAGTGGTAAATCTTTGGCTTACATAGCACAGACTAACAGGACACTTCATCTATTACTTTGTGATGGAATAGGTCTCTCTAAATGAGAATTTCAAAGGCTATTTGGGATGGAAACTACTTTACACTAAGGTCTGTTCAATGTGTCCCTAAAAGATTCTTTGCAGTTACTGTATATGTTAGATACTTTAGCTCACCACAGTTGAAAATCCGGCCCCTTCAATTTTTGTTTTATTGTGTTACCACACCAATCTCTTGGAAGATGTCAGTGATCACTTTGATATTTTTAAAAGATTTTCAGTGTTGTCTATTTTAAGATTTCCTGAGGAATGAAGATTGCCTAGAATGAGGCAGACATATGATGGACAAGATCTTATATGCAATGAGGATTACACCAATGTGTATTTTAATATCATTATTCATAACTGGCCAGAAGTGAAAATTCTCCTGTGGTAAGAATAAAATCTTCCAGCTATTTTAAAAATGTGACTCAGACTGCAAGTCTTTTATGTGATTTAGCCAAACATAGTTACATTGCTCATAGCTGGGAATCCAATGTGTATGGGGCACATCCCTTGCCATGGAAATTGCTGATCCCAGGGTTGACAGCTGTAATGTGCAGAGCACATTAGCTAGTAAAATAGCAGCAGAAGTTAGTGATAGAGTTTCATTTAAATATCCCTAAATGAATGCCCAAATAAGTAAAGATAAAACATAGTACTAAACAATAGCTGATAACTCAGCTTAACCAAGAGAACCTGTACCTGTGTGCAATGCAAACTTGCCCTGGCCTCATGGTTTGAAGATTTCTCACAGGATTATTAAGCAGGATAAGAAGTGTGAAGAGTCCTGTGTGCAAGAAGATACTCTGTACATTCATTCCAGAAACCTTCAGCTCAACATGGTGTTGAATCCAAGAAATAAGTTTATGGAATGATGCACCAAAATGGCAAAGTCCCCCACATCAACTCTGTTGGGGAGGGAGGTGCTACAAGCAGGGACAACTCAGGGAGGATCTGTGAACAAGGTGATAAATCCCAGCTCAGAAAAGAGATATAAATGAGCAGCAGAATGTGGGAGTTCAGGGAATCAGCACAGCACCTACACCATGAGCATTTCAAGGCACTTTGCCACCTGACACAGCTCAGTGTTTTGGATGCAAGTTGTGATCTGTGCAAGGAACCCACTGCAGGGATGGAAAGGATGAGTGTGAATCAGGCTGCTGACTGAGCTGCCTTCCTGAAGACTGGGATTCAGCTGGACAAGTCACTGTGTCTGCCAGTAGGACATGGATTATCTCCCTAGTAAAAGTTGGTTTTTCTGGCCTGTAGTTCAGATTGAAAATGAGGCCCCTATCAAGAATATAAGATGTTTTAAGGAACAGTAAAAGGTGGTCTGGCCTCAAAAGCATCACTTTTTTCAGTCTATCTTTTTTTTTTTTTTTTTTCAGTTTATCAGTACTTTTTCACTATGCTTTGTAATCTTTTGCTCCTCTATGAAAATCATAGAATTATAGAATCACAGAATCATAGGATCACAGAATAAGAAAAAAAGCTGAGTTGGAAGGGACCCACAAGGATTATCAAGTCCAACTCCACTCCCTGCCCAGCACCATCTCCAAGAGTCACATCATGTGCCTGAGATCACTGACGAAATGCTTCTTGAACTCTGTCGGGCTGGTGCTGTGACTCCTTCCCTGGGAATCCTGTTCCTGTGCCCAAACACTCTCTGGGTGAAAAAACCTTTTTCTAATATTCAACCTAAACCTCCCCTGACACAACTTCAGGCCATTCTCTTGGGTCCAGAGCAGAGATCAGTGCCTGTCCATCCTCCTCCACTCACAAAGAAGTTGTAACTGCAGTGAGGTCTCTCTTCAGTCTCCTCCAGGCTACACAGACAAAGTGAACTCTTCTGCTCCTCACGTGGTTTTCCCTATAGAACTTCACCATCTTCACTGCTCTCTTTAAGATGCTCTCTAACAGCTCAATGTCTTTCTTGTACTGTGGCACCCAAAACTGCCCCCAGCACTCGAGGTGAGGCCGCCCCAATGCAGAGCAGAGCGGGACAATCCCTCCCTTGCCCGCTGGCCATGCTGGGCCTGATGCTCTCAGGACAGGGTTGGCCCTCTTGGCTGCCAGGGCACTGCTGGCTTACATTGAAGAGAGAAAGGAGAAGAGAGGGAAAAAAGATCCATAGAACTGTCTTTCAACTCATTTCTGTGTTTTGCTGCAGTTGCCTTTCCTGCTAACTTATTCCACATGTTTACTAAGCTTTATGTAAAATAGTTGTTCCTGACTTCTTAGTTCTTTCTTTATTTGAGGTAATTTGTCATTTTTGCTTAGTGCCTAATCAGTTTTGAAATCATACATCAATTCTACTCATACTTATATATGAGCTATATGGATAAAATATGTATACAAACATATATATACAAACATAAATATAATTATATTTCCAGTTGACCAGGCTTTTGTTGTAAAAGTGGCAATAAATTTAACAATTTTAACTTTTTGTTATCGACTAAATCAGTGAAACCAACTACTGCTTTCTCCATTTTGTGAATTATGTTTGAAAATCATTACCATTATTAACAGAATACACAGTAAAAATATTTGATGCAAGCATGGTGTGCAAATTATTTGCAGATGACAATTCAAGTAAAAGAAAATCGAAAGTGAATCTGAGAGATTCATGCAAAAAAGCTAGATTTTGAAATAGCAAATGTCAGGTTTTAAGGCAAGGTTTTGGTTTTGAAATTGCAAGAGCAAAATAATAAATGGAACTGCTTTTAGTATGTTACTGAGAAAATGCTTAAACTACTACTATGCAGAAAATTATACTTACAATTTGTGTATGGGAAAAAAACAGCAAATATGTATTTTGCACACAGATTTGTTTTAGGCTTTGTTCTCTGTTGTCACTTCTTCTGGAAGAAAAAACTAAAAAGGCAAAACAATCTCATTTCCTTTAAAGAGGGAAATCAAAATTTTCCAAATATTTTAAGACAGAATTTCTACAATTAAATAAGTTACTATGTTAATATTAGCCAAGGGAGAATTTCCCTCCTAGAATATTTCTTGTTGAGGTGAACCTAGCAGAATACCAATTTAGAGGCTTCTGGTGAGAGCACTTGCTGCCATGCCTGCAAGCATAGTGTAGGGTTCTCCCTCTGCAAACCACTCCAATTTGACAATTGTCATGGATTTGTGAAACCAAAGATGGTCATTTGTAAACCAGACACAGGCACAAATGCCTCTGAACTTTCTGGACATTAGCCATTCTGCTGATGGACAAGAATTATTTTCAGCGTTTGTAAGTTCACCCCAGTTAACTTATATGTGTATCTAGGAGGAGAATGAAAATGACCTGCACCAAAATCCTTTGTATAGTTTTATATTCAGCTTGTATCAGCTGATGAGGTGGATGCATTGGAATGCTATACCTAGTGATTTATAAAGAGAATGAGTCTGTATTCTTTCTTCTAGGTTAAAGCCACCTGGCAGCTATGATGTGGGGATCTGCCCAGTACAGAGTCAGAAATATTTACCCACAGATAACATTTCAGCCCCACAAAACTCAATTAGTAGCCATCATCTTTTTGAAGCAGAAACACAGTATTTATATGGTAGATACTTTGTCTTCTGATTTTTTTACTGCCCCTTCCCATCTATATATAAAACAATCTTTTGTTTAGCTGTGCTTCTCTTGCGGGTGTGCTGTGTAATATAAGGAGATCTGAATTCTCTGGAAGTGTCTTTCCACTGACTGGATGGAGAGTCTAGCATAATTATACTGTTAAGACAGCCTAAAGTCAGGGAAGCTGAATCTAACATATTGAGGCTCTATGTGAAAGCTAAATCCACAAGGACCATGCTGACCTGAGTGAGCTGAAATGAGCTGGGACATGGGTCCTTGCCTGGCACACAGCCGTCCATACAGTTTATCTTTCAGCATCATCCCTGACCTAGTTTTGGCCAAGGCCAGTTAGCAGTCCCAACCAGAGCCTGGGCACAGTTCAGGGGTTAGCACAAGCCAAGGACTGCTTTCAATGGCAATTTGGATTCACTCTCCCTGTTTTGGATGCAGAGTGTGGTGGGGAACAGACAAGACAATTTAACTGTGTGGATGTGATGACATAGCAGCTGGCCTTGGAGCTGCACAACAGTTACTGGTGCATTGTATTTGCTAAGGCAAACACAGCCAAAAGGACTTAACTGTTGCACCCCTTAATTATATGTGCTCTATCACCAAGTGGAAAGCAGCAAGACCCTCTCTTCAAAGCAAAGGGAGTGTTAGCAAAGAGAATGATCAAAGAACTCCTAGAGCTATACAGCAGGACATGCTAAGGAGCCGAATGAGACTTGGGCCAGATCTCTAAAAGTAATTAGATGTGTGTTTTCACTTGGGATTTTCAGCTGTGATCCCTCTTGTTGAGATAGGTCCCTTAGGATAGAGATTTTCCTACAGAGGGTCATGGTGAATACTTTCAAGGAACTCAAAGCAGCAGATGAGCCAGGAAGAGGACTGAGAATACAGATTAGTATCTCAGTCCTTAATTAATACTCATTTATACAGAATGTAGAAGTTTTGACTGAACTAGACTTGGAACAATTTTGATGTTGTAACTTAGCTAAATGAAAAATCACTAGGTACACAGTAAAGTCAAATTTCAATCCTTTGTCAAATGCAAGGGACAACCAAACACCTGAAAAAAATCTTTGTGTTCCTTAAAGTTTTTTTTCTGAGAAAATAATCTATTTTACAAGAAGTAGGTAACTTAGATGTTTGTCTAGAATTTGGCCCAACAGAGCAGTAGAAATCACTTCAGAGACATTCAAAGTTGAAGAACGAGAGTGAATTATGCTGAGACAACCTTTTATGTTGGATTTAAGTCTGATTTCATAAGTCACAGCATTGCATTTCTTCACTTGCCATTTGAAATAGGTGCCTTTCATAGCAGAGAGCATTTTAGACCTATTATTTTGCCCATACAAGACATCTGTAAGATGATAGCATTTATTTATAATGTTAGTACTTTATCCAGCACAGAGCTAGCTCATGCTGGTACCTTTCTCCTTAGCACTCTGAGTATTTCCAGCTGGTGACACCAAATAGCCTCCATTTCCTCATGTGGAACACTCACCAGTTGTTTTACCCCCTCCTCCTTTCCTTTTTATTTTTGCTGCTGGAAGGATGTGGGTGATGATTTATAGAGCATGTCCAATTGGCTCTGTTTGCCTGTGCTGGCCTGCTTCATGCACACTGAGGTCAGTGCTGTATTTGTAGGTAGCCATCCAAGGAAAACACCTCACAGCAGGCAAAAATGCTAACTAAGTAAAACAAATTCAGGAATGGGATCATCTGTTTAGCAAACTTTTGAGCAGTCTTTTCCATTGCACTAAGGTTTCAGTCCAAATCTCCAAATTCAGAACAAGGTACTGAAATATCCCAGGCAACCTCAAGTGTATAGGAGATATGATTTGCTGAAGAGTGCTTGAATGGGGGAAACAGGGATAGCTCCTTTTAAATTATGGAGTTAGCAGTATGTACATTTTAGTCCTGAACATCAAAGGAAAAACAAAAAAGATGTAGGTATGAAATTAAAAGCTATGAGGTTTGTTCAAGTTTTTCAAGGCAAAACTAGAATTACAGAATGAAAATGATCCAATGTTGCCCAATTGTTAACTGCATAGTGGGCCCTTTTGCCTCTGATCTTATCCCCAATGAGAAATTCTGCTGATATTAAGGGGAGTTTTTATGTCACTTAAAGAGCTGGGAGCTGACACCTGTCTCAGGTTTTCTGTAGCTGTAAGGCCAAAAGTATCTTTCATCATGACTGATTACAGAGCGAGGGCAAGAATTCCCAGTTCTGCAAGAGGGCAAAATGCATTGGCAAGCCCTCCACAGCGAGCATCCGGAGAGGAGCAGGGAGGGCAGCCCCGGGCAGCGGGCGAAGGGCTGAATCACGGACACGACTTTCTTGGTTGTGCTTTCTGGTGAGCGGTTTCCTGGAATGGATATGAAAAAGGGCTCACGGGAAAATAATTCTGTGGAAGCACGTGAGAGTTTCACGGCATCTGATCCGCGGCCGAATTCCCTCAGCGGGGAGGGACGGGGCCGCGCAGAAATGCCGGGCACAGCGCAGCCCATCGCGCCGCGCGGAGTGCCGGGGGCCGGACGCGGTGTCTGCACAAACCGCCTCCCCCGGCCCGGCCCGGCCGGCCCCGGCCCTGCGCGGTGGAAGCCGCACTGCGCCCATCTGGCAGCGCCGGCCGCCGCACCTGGCGGCTCTCGCTGCCGCGCCGGCTGCGCCCGCCTTTGCCTGTGCCGTAATTAGTTTGTATCTGATTTCAGCTCAGACGGAAGGGTGTTGCAATTACTTGCAAGTGGTCTGTAGACTCTGTGAGCCCAGCACTGCTACACAGCTTGGGTTTTTTTTGTTGTTTTTGTTGGTTTTTTTTTTGTAAATAACTACAGCTGTGTATATTCCTCTGTTATTGCTATCCTCGACTCTGATTTTACACTCACTTCTAACCCTCTCTTTCCTCAGCAAACTTGCTTATGAGACAGGAAAGGCAAACACTTCCCCCGCCCCCCCTCCCCCCCCCCCCCCCCCCCCCCCCCCCAGTTTTATAAAGCTCCACTGTTTTTCATGAAGTACAAAAGTTTTGACAGATGAATCTGTACCAGAGAGACCTTGTCCAGTTGCTTCTAATTCAGCAGCCCTGGGTTGCAATAGTCTATTTCTTAAAACCCTTTCACAAGGCAAACCCTCCTAATGTGGAGACAAAATCACTTTCAATATTTCAGAGGAATTTGATTTGGTTTGTTAATATTACACTTGATTTTTAGAGTCATTTGGCGAAAACTAATCTATCAGGTCCATCTCTGCAGCTATGTCAGCAATATTTGGGTCCCAGCTATTAGAGAGGTAAACTGGCACAAGCCAAAGGAATTGAGCTTTGCTTTAAAGGAGACTGTAGACCTATATGATAGCAGGTGGAAAACCAGGAAATCAATTGCTGCTGTCAGAGTCCACACATTTCTCTGCATTAGCAAAAAATTTAATAACAAGGAGTCTTACTGCCCCTAAGTGTGTCTGTGTCCCTAAATCAGGGGCTCCGTCCTGCTTTCAGGCTTTTCACATCCTTGGTTTCGAGGTAGGTGGCAGGCATCTGCTAATGAACACGTGGCTTTATAGAAGTGTTTCTATGATCAAATAAATTCTTTTTAAACGTCATTGTTTTTGGCCATAGAACTGTAGGTGCTATTGTGCTCCACGAGCCAAGTCTGTTCCCACTAGATAAGAAAGAGATGGATCAAATTTGCATTACTACATGTGCAAATGAGAAGTCCCCAGCTTCCCCTCCCCCTCTCTTTCTAATGCTTGTCCTTGCTTTTTCAAATCTCTTTTTTTTTTATCTGAAATACTTGCCACGTGGTTAAAAACCTCGCTTTTCTCTGTAAACACTGTGTAATACAACACAATGCACTGCTTTATTTTCAATGATATATTGGTTTCTATGTTTTTATAAAATTAGTTGAAGCCAGAAAAGCATCTACATGCTTTCCCCCAGATTTATTGCATATATTATACTTTTTCTACTTCAGTGGGCTTCTATCTCTGTGCTGAGCTGAACAAGTGCCTATATGACAAAACCCCTCCTTCTTTTGCACACATGCACGTACATATGAAACCAAAAACCTGTTTTTCATTAGCATAGCCAGCACAATGGAGGCAAGAGTGGAAGCAAGGAGAGAATTTGAGATTTATGGCATCAGGCATCTCATGTGAATGAATGTTCATGCCTTAATGTAACTAGCTGCAGATAGAAGATAAGCCCAGCACTGAAAAGAAAAGCTGCTGTTTCATATTGTGAATATATGCACTTATATTGAATTCTTTCTCTGGGTAGCTTCTTATTTCAATCTAATTTACTACTTATGACCCGAATCCCAAAGCACATTGACTCATTCACACTGGATGCAGATGTGTACATGCTAAGAACACATGAAGAAAGGTAAAACTTCTGTTATAGCTGAGGGCAGCTTTGTCAGCATAATGGCTGCAGAGTTAAGGGCTCCAGGCTAATGCATAACAAATACAGAGAGCCCTGTATTTGCATCTTTCTCTGTTTACAAAAAGTGTGTATAATAATTTGTCTTCATACCAAGAAAATGCATTTTAACCCTACATTGCTTCTCCATTTTATTTTAATTTTAGATATAAAAAAAATAACAATACAATATATTTTGCAGGAAAAAATATAATTTAAAAAGGAATAGAATTAATTTCTTTCTTCACATTTAGCTACAGAGTAATTTAGAAAATCTCTGTTTTCCTCCTGAGAAATTGAACCAAGACACGGATCAGTTATCTGAGTACAGCATCAGGAGTCAGTAATTCTTGAGCACTTTTTTTTCTTGTGGTGACTTTCCCTGGAACTGTGATCAGGTTGTTTCTCCTCTTTGTACATAAATGCTTTTTGTAATATAGCAGATTGCATCCACATGTTCCGAATATCCATGCATTATAGGTATTAAGGAATCAGATCCAGGCTGCATGCACATGGATCCAAATGCATGAAATTCAATGCTATTTAGTAAAGTTTCAGTGACAAAGCCATCTTATTTAAGTTTTTCTCAATATTGGCAAAGCAAATTTGAAGGTATATATTGTTAAATACAATTCTTAGACGAAGCTTACAAGTGAGCCAATGTTCATTCATAGTGAGACAAATTAATCACATGGGTGAATACTATGGTTTTAATTAATATAGTTAGTATAGAAATATAGTTTAATAATGTTTAATAATAGAAATATAGTTTAATATGGTTTTAATTAATATAGTTAGTATAGAAATATAGTTTAATAATTTTCAGTGAATAGAAGTTATTTATGTGCATTTTAAAACTGAGCGAGGATACAGAAAAGGGGAAAAAATGTCTTACTTTTCCCCCAAAAGTCAGTGTTGCTAAGCTGAAGTGTTATGGGTTCAATAGCTACACTAAGAATTGTCTGCTGGACTCTTTCAAAGTTTTGCTGTTACAGTACTCTCCCACTGAGGCTCCTTAACCTCATGGCTTTCAGTCCACAGCAGCCAGACCTCTCACAGGGGAGCATGAAGCAAGAACTAGTCTGTGTGGTGAACAAGTGTGGTTTTGGCATACTAATAGAGCTGTGTAATATTTTTTAAAAACAGCAAATTCAGCCAAAAATTGATTTTCCCCTATGAGTGTGAGTCAAGCTCCCAGCATGGCTCCAGCTGGCCAAAGCTCAGCCACTTCCATGAGAGGAGAAGTGAAGGAGGAGGTGAGAGCTGGGGTCATCTCCTTCCCTAGTTGTGGCTTGGAGCATCTTCTAAACCACCACATGCTACAGCAATAATGCCTCCCCCTATAAATTTTCTTCTTCTTATAAAACACTGAAAAGGGTCTGTGATCCAAATGACAAGGACCACGAGAATGCAGTAACTGCAAGCCTTGGAAGTCTGTCACTTCCACGTGGGCTGCTTGCACTGAGTGAAGCAGCATCAGAGAAGGAGACTGACAATGTCCTGCTCCTGCACACCCCATGCTAGCCTGGGGAATGGAGAACAGGCTCAACAGTGGGACATGAATTTTTTTTTTTTTCCTTTAGGAGCCAATGGAAAGGTTTAACATGAATCTTTTGTATCCTGAAATTAACACAAGGAAGCAGTCTCTGCTTTTTGCTCTCTAATTTCTGTTTAGTTTTATAATTTTAGACTATTTATTTTGCTTTTCTGAAGTGAACTTGATCCCTTCTGCTTTAGGTAGTCTGGAACATGTCTTTTAAATGAAATTTTAGGGGAAGGGGGAGTTAAGAAAACAACAATTGGTTTGATCTGATTTTTTTTTTTTTTCATTCAACAGCCACAGTGAAAAATCAATTATTTACACTGCACAGAAGGTTCATGACCCTGACAGAGATCCAGGGCTGGAGCAGAACCAGCACAGAATATGGTGCAATCCTGCATTATTTTTTAATTTAGCAAGCACCTCCTGAATGTATGACATAGAAATTTGACCTTCATAGAAAACGTAAACTAACCAGATTTTCTCTTTTTTCTGCAATTGATATTTGAATAAAAAACACATTATAAGTGTATTGTTACTGCTATTATAATATCCATGTACCAGGCTCATGTTAAGGTATCTTTCTTTACCTTATCTGATCAGCTTCTCTATAAGTACCAAGGAACTAACACTACAATCCTGGCAGACTGGCAGTAATAATAGATCATTGTGAATGGTAAAAAAAAAAAAAAAAAATTGTTCTCTTTCTGGTATTCTTTCTACATTTTTGTTATAGGTCATGGTCATAACTATAAAACAGATATTCAGAATATTTGCAGCAAAGATAATCACCGAATGACAGAATATTCTGAGTTGTAAGGGAAGGGAGAAAGGAAAAGGAATGCTGGGAAGGAATTCACCCAGTTGTGAGTTTGTGTGGTGTCACAATACACACGTTTTGTCAGAGAAAAGGAGAAAAAAATTGATTTCTCTATAGAAAACTAAGATATCTGAACAATGGGGTCATCTTGAAACATTTCCATTTCTTCTTTTTAACAAAAAATGTAATTTACTCTTCACAATAAGATTCCATTTTGGTCTAGTTGTAGCAATCAAGATCAGAACCCAATGATGGAGTTGACTAATCCCTCTTTTTCTTTGTTTAACAAATCATCTTTGTATTTATATACAGTGTTGAGAATGAGTCTTTGCCCTTGAGCATCACAAGAATCAAGCAGCAGAGTGCATTTTCTGTAAATAAATTTCTAAACCTCATTTAACTGGAAGTTTGCCCCCAAATACCAACATAGCTGCTCTTCAGCATCACATCCTAGGCTTCTCCGGTGCTCTCTGGTCTTCCTCAACTTCCTCTGTTCATTCTGCTACACAGATACACAGATGGACTCAAATCAATTCCACTGTTTGTCCATTCAGTGCTGAACCACTCGGACAGCATAGCTTCTTCTTGACGGCATTTATTCTTTGTAAAACAGTTTTCCATTACTTCATTTGTCACCAAACAAAGGAGCAGCTAGATCTTCCATCATGTAGTCCCTGCAGAAATGGTTATAGCTCAGGCCCAACCATAACATGAATAATCTTAAACCATATAAAATATTCTAAAGAGATTGTCCCTTTATTTATACTGCAAAGATGAAGACCGACCCCTAACTGGAATGTTAACTCAAACATCAATTAAAGTAATCCTTTTAAATTAGTGAGTATTATTTTTATGTAGTTAATACAGCTTGTTACATTTCCTTGAAGATTTCTAATCTTCCAAAGTTTAAGCAAAGTCAAATAAATATAATTATTTTTATTAATTTAATTTTTTCCAGAAGCCTTACAGGACATCCACCTCTTTCTACAGATATCAGACAATAAAGTAGGCACATTCAGAGCAAGGGCTTTATTCAATACCTGAAACTAAGCATCCTAAGGTTCACCTGAGTACATGAGGTATATGACACAGGCCTTGAATAAATACATGATTTGAAAGTCATATTTAACTTTGAACCATAGGCTCACTGTAAATAGTATTGAAAATTACCTCTAAAGTTTAAAATACAATCTTTCAATGTTATTTGGTTATTCCAAACACAGATTCCCACTTTGAAAAAAGAAAGCCCTGGCATTTGTAACTTGACACTTTTAGTTCTGTGGTAGCTGTAACTGCAAATTAAAAAAGTATATTCATCTTTCAGATCTGTCTTAGATTTTATTAATACAATGTTGCAGATAATGAGCACTGCCAGACTAGTACTAGCTCCCTACATTTATCTGCTGAAGTACAAGAAACCTCTGTCATGATTAACACCCATATAGTCAAATGACAACCATATTTAGATATGAGAACTAAAACTAATGTGTAAGCAAGGCAGAATGGGTAGTGGGAGAAGTCAGCCTCCTGTTTTCTAGTAATGTAGATTTTTATTTTCTTCAATATGACAATATTTCTGATGGATAGGGGAAAGATGCAGAATAACAGTTAAAAGAGTGCAAAAAGAGAATGTGGTAGAAAATTAGGAAGTCAACATGGCCTTGATGGTTAAGTGATGGCTGCTTTGCTCAGACAGCATTGGTTCTGAATGCTCCTTGTGAGTACTCAGCCAAAAGGATTGGACAGGCTCTTGCTCCTCCTCTCCTTAGCAGCGTTGATTCGATTCCTCATATAGTGTTGAGCTGATCTTACAGACAGTGGCAAGAGGCCCTGAAGTTTCCACATATGCTCCTGGCAGGCACTGGGGTGTAGATGAGGATGTGGCTGAACTCTTCATGAGGCCACTGTGGTTGCAAGGTCACCTGTGCTATGGCACTGGCAATATAGGTGTCATGAGCAGTGTAGCTGCATTCTCATACCACCAATGTCAGTGCTGGCAGCAGGACAGCTCAGGTCACCTCCCCAGATGTGTATGTCACCCACGAGAACCAATGCAGTATGTTGCAGTACTAGCTTTTGTCATCCTGTAATGAGCAACCAGATGCTGAGGACAACATGAGCTCACCTGTCAAAACAAGACAGGTCTGGGATGAATGGAAATAGATTCAAAGAATCATAGGGTGTCGTGAGTTGGAAGGGACCCATCAGGATCACCAGGTCCAGCTCCCGGCCCTGCACAGAGCAACCCCAAAAACTACACCATGTGCCTGAGAATGTTGTCCAAATGCTTTTTTAACTTTGTCTGGCTTGGAGCTGTGACCACTTCCCTGCAGAGCCTGTTCTAGTGCATGATCAATCTTGTTTTGAAGTGTCTGACTCTTCTGAGGCCTTGCCTAGAAACCAAGGCTTTCACCCAGTGCTGCAGACACTGCCAGTGGTGTTGCTATTTATCACTGAGTGCCATGACTCCTTAGATCTTTTTTTGATCTGCCTTAGCCTAAGCCATAAGTTCATGGAACTTGAATTCACTGATTGTGAAGACAATTTCTATTCAATCACTCTCACAAAGGTATTTTGAGTCTTGTGATATTTCATTCAGCTGAGAACAGAAAATAACTGTTAGTGCAGTGAGGTGATACAAGTAATAACTGTTAATAGACAGTGACTTTAATGGCAATGCTAGGCTAGACTGCAAATTAATGGTCTGTGTTGAGCAAGGAACTGAGCCCCTGAAACAGATTAAGAAGGAGCCTGTGCTAAGAGTGCCCTAAATGAGACTTTCCAGGAAATCATCTGTGCAGCCTGGCTTGATGGGTCCTCAGCTGGGGCCTCATGAAAATCTGGCTACCGTGATCATGCACAAAACATTGTATTATATTGTTCACAGTCATAAATGTGTATACCCTAAGTACACTTGCATGTCTATATCTTGATCATAAAACAATATTGCCAAATTTCATTACTTTATTCTAAGTCTTGTGATATTTGGAAGTAGGTCTTCCATTTGAGATCTACATAAAACTCTTGCACTGCACATTATTTAAAAAAAAAAAAAAGATGTTTTGTTACCATAATCAAAAAGAAAAAACAGTACAACTATGCTCTTGGGGATCAAATGGTACAAAGTGATAAAACCTAAAAGAGAAAAAAAAATATTTAAAGCAATACAGGAAATTTTCGAGACCAAATTAATATTTTTTGAATGTTTGAAATTACAATATTGACATGTCATAGAATCAGTAAAAACTGCTGGATGTGTACGTATTTTAATATTCTAATTTTTAATTTGTTCTAAAATAGGTATTTACAGAGTTCGAACTTTATATTCAAATTCACATAAGAGCAAGGGGTCCTCAAAGTGCTCTCCACAAAATTCTGGTTTGCAACCTTCCATAAAGAATGAGGTTTGTATCAGTTGTCTCCATGGAATTGGTGTGCAATAAGTCTACCTTTATTTAACAAACAAACATTCTACCTTTATTTAACATTTTTGATTTTACGTTCACTTAGTGTTGTACTTCTGGCATGTTTCCCTTTGTAACTAAAACCCACATATATTTTTACTCATCCCACACTGTGATTTGAGGAAAATAATTTTATGCTTAAAGAACTATTACAATATTTGCTTAAGAAATTAATCCAGTAATTATTTGCAATGAGCTTGTCTGCAGATGGCCTTCTGGGTGCACTATTGTGAAGAGACACAGTTTTGGAGGCACCTTTTTTTGACAAGGTGGGCACACTACCAGCCCACCACAATTGCTTCCAGTTTCTCTAGTGCTTAGAAGCAGGCAAACCTGCCTTACATGTGGCTTCTGAGGGCTGAAAAACAAGGCTGGCTGGTTGTTCTTTGCTTCTATAAAAGTCAGGGCTCCTTGTATTGGGGGGCAGTCCCCCAATGCCAGGGTCATCCAGCCCCCATGGAGATGCAGCTGCTGGACTGGGAGGGAACTGAGCCCCACTGGTCACTGTGCCCACAGCTGAAGATAAGGCTGCTCAGCTGACTTCAGGCATCTCTGATCTCCAATATCTCAATATGACATAAAACTGGAATCTGTGGCTATTCAGGGAGTTAATAAAGCCTCGTACCAACTACAGACAACAGATCTTTTCTGAGGGGGCAGCTATGCCTCCCTCCTCAGCCACTCTCAGTTCTTGGGCAGCCTGATTCTTGCTGAGATCAACATCATTCCATCTTATTTGGAGCACTGCACATACACATAGGGAGTCAGGTTTTCTGCTGCTTTACATCTTGTGTGCATGCTTACACCAGCACAGGGTGAATGAGGAATGTTCTGCTTTATCTTTCAGTAGCATTTAAAATTCTTCAGTAATTTAAATGAACACACAAGATTGAGGGCAATGACAAATCTAGTCTGTGCCCTTTCAATGCACATCAGCTGTGTTCAGAGATATTAGTTTGACTGGACAATATTAATACTTTTACTTTCTTTTTTGGCAAGTCTTTTCATTAACAGTAAAATAGCATAAGCAGTTTCTTGAGGGATTGAGGGTTTACCGAAGCTCCTTTGAAAAATGGTAAAGTAGTTTTGAATTTTAGAGCTGCAATTAGTTTCACAGATCTGTCATAAGGCTGATTTACAGAAGCACTGAGAACAGATAGCTCCTATAAGGTCTAATTGGAGCCATGGGTTCTTAGTCTGAAAAGTCAGTCCCTCAGCTGAATATCTAAAAGGTAAAGATCCAAATTATAGTATTAACATAATGTTGTGGAGAATGTCTTAATAAAGTAATAGGGAGAAGCAAAAATGCATCCTCACACAAGGCAAAAACTAAAAGCTATGTACTGCACTTCTTACAAAGATGTAAGAGGGCCCCCCTGCTGCTTTTACCCCTCAAAACTATTTCAAATTAAGGTTAAAATAGAATTGAAAGGAATTAAAATTAAAAAGCAACCAAAAGGTTTGAAGTCCCTTGTTCACTCAGTTATTGCTTTCATAAATCAAAACTAGACATCATATGAATTGGCTGTACTCACATTGTTGTTTATTTGCTGTGCAGTTACGGGGCCATGGCAAAGCAAAACAAGATGATCATTGTTTCAACCAGACCTAGATTCTTTAGCCTGTCCCCTGCTGTCTGTTCTAGCTTTCTGGTCAAACTAGCAAAAAAGCAAGAACTAACATGTTGTTTCACTGCTGCTTTATTTTCCCTTACTTTCAGATCCCTGATTGTCTTGACTGTGATTTAAAGGAATTTGGTTTTGTTGTGGCAGTTTGGGAGAAAGTCACATAACAAACGCCAGCCTTGCCAGAAATGGTAAATGCCATGGAAATCAAAGTTGTTTTAAGAGCCAAAACTTCCAGGAATTTATGGAAGGTAGTGTAATTTTAAGCATTTTGAGAAAAAAAAAAAAAAACAAACAAAAAACAAACAAAAAAAAACCCCCAGAAACTAAAAACAAGACCAGCAAAAGGCAGTGTTATGCCTTCTAGGACCTTTTTATTGCTTCTACATAATGGCTGCTTGACACTTAGGCTGAAATGAAAGATGGCATGGGCAAATTAAACATACAGGCAGATAAGATGAATTGCCCTGTCAGAGTGTTTCTCCTCATCATCCCCAAACAGCTCTGCAGCTCTGCAATTAAAAAAAAAAAAAAAACCAAAAAACAACCCCACTGTTTACTTTTGTGTGTATAAAAAAGGAAAGACCTTCTGACAACACCATGAAAAACTTTAGGTTTTGTTATGGCTCCAACGTTCTGCCTATCCTCTTTCATGGGCCCTCAAAGTTTACTGAGCTCTCAGCACAAGATCAAGACCTCTCATGAGCTGTTCTTTTCAATTGCTAGCACTAGTACTTTTCCCCTTCTCTGTATTTGGGTCTCAGAAACATATGGCTGGTTTTGCTTGGCCATCATGAATGATAGTCCCATATTGTCATAGGTGTCAACTTCCACAGAAAAATTGTCAAGTGTCAAATTGTGTTTACTAATGCAAATAAACAAATCAAAGAATACAGACTCCTCCCCATGCCTTGGCAAGTCCCTAAAGAAACAGCTTTCGTTATAGTCTCTGCCTCAGTTGCTCTCCTTTCATGCTTCATTTTGTTGAAGTTGTACACCCAAAGCAAATATTAAAAATTATGAGGAAAAAGTCATCAACACCAAAAATTGCTAAGAAGGTGCATCAAGTGTATCTCACTGTGTGATTTCAGTTTTAAAAAGTATAATATTCATAATCAGCCATCTTGAAGCAATGAAGGATGTATTGAAAAATTTAGAGGAGTACAGGACAATGTAGTTATTTACTTATTTTTAAAGTACTAAGTCAGAAGGGCATTTCAAGGGTAGATTCTTCACCTTTAACATATGGTAAATAATGCCATTAACTTGAATGGATTCATTGTGGATTTTCAGGTAGTTTAAGTGAAAACACATTTTTCCTTTAATATTAAAACATGCTCATTAAAGTTGCTTTTTTACTGTGTTTATACCTTTCCCTTTGGCAGTGCCGCACTCTCTGGTGTGTCTTTTTTTCACTCAAATAGTCAAAGAGCTATGAAAGGGCAGAAAGCAATTTTGCTGTTCAAAACTCCATTATGCCTGAAAAAGAAAAATAAACAAACCTAAAGACAAACCCGTTCCCTCTGCATTCAATCACCATGATGAGAGAAAATGCACATTTTTGTAATCAAAGCTTTTTGAAGCCTTCAAGTTTCTGTGACATGTGGATGGTAACAGATTAGTGGGTCAGTTCACATGATCTGAGCTGATACTGCATGCAAACATGTTTCTCTAAATATTTCCACCACTTGTCAGTTTTCAGTGGGTACCTGCCTATTTTCACTTAGTTGGAATTAATGTAGCAAAGGAGCAAAATTTTCATCCTCTGGAGTTTGCAGTGGGAGTAGACATTGTCTTCTGGATCCAGACACACAAGTATCTAGAGTTTATGGACTTGCTCAGATCATCTGTGGAAGCTGTGGGAGCTAAACCCACAGCTTGATTTTGACTGAAACAGATTAAGGAAAGTTAAAACGAATTGCTCTGCCAGTAAAACTATGGGGGCAATAACTCTGGCAGGTTTAAAGAGTAACTGGGACATACTGGGGAGAGGAAATCTCATTCCCTTGCATGGCTGGACTTGGAGGAGGATTTCTGCCAACAAACAGAATGACCCCGGACAAGAGGAGCAGCTCCACAGTGTTGGGAGCAGTAGCTTTCCAGAGCTGACCTGCTGTCCTCAGATGGACGGACTTGAAGCAGAACAAGCTTGTTCATTCCTGGTCTGAGACAATACCCATTCAAATGTAGGGAAACTGTCCCACTAACACAGTCATGCTGAGCAGCCTTTGGCTACTTCTCTAAGGCTGTTGACAAGGGGCAGTAGTTACTGTGGAATATGTGGTTCAAGATGAAATCCTTTCAGTGTTTTTGCTAGGGAGAGAGGCAGAGAACAGGGTACAGCTGGTGCTGGAAACAGCTTTGAGCCCTGCCAACTGGGATGAGGCGTTTCTCCTTGCTCCTGGGGGAGCAAAGCCCCCGGGTGTGGTGCAGCAGCTGTGGTCCCGCTCCCTCCCGGGGTTGGAAAGTCCTCTCGTAACCACTAACACCTGACGTGCGCAAGATTTAATTCCTGACTTGGAGGTGGAACACAGCACAATTACTGATTCTGTTTTGAATTAAAACCCAGCTTGGGTACAGTCTGCAAACTACAGCCCTCCTTGCTCAGCATTTGTCCACTGCAGACAGAAAAGCTTAAATAAAAGTTTATATATTGAAGCCAGCCTGACAGCAGCTGGGAAAATGCTGAAGTAGGACAGAGTGGAGCCCAGCTCTTGTGTCCTGCCGATGGAGGCAAGGCAGGAGTTAGATGGGGCCTTTGCTGGGGGAAGCATCCTTCGCACCCCGTCCTTCCGTGGGGCAGCACATGGAGTCTCCCAGCGGGGAGGAAGGTGCAGGGGTGCCCACACCACCGCAGGATGGAGGCCGCTGCTCCTGCCCACGCCGTGGGCCCAGCCGCAGGGCAGGCCTGGGGCTGGCCAGGCGGGACAGCAGCAAGGCTGGGCAGCGTGGAGGAAGCAGCCTTCCCTCCTGTTCCCCGCCACCGGGACTCAGTGCTTGGTGTCCTGGGGGCAGGTCAGGCACTGCTGTGGGGCAGACATTTGGGCTGTGGCAGAGCCCGGCTGGACCAGCCGGCAGGGAGGTGAGGTCAAGCAGCACTGGTGCATTGGCAGCTCTATTTAAGCAAAATCCCTGAATCCCATGCAGCATTTGCAAATCTAGCTAGAAGCTGAGGCATGGTGCAGGCACTGCGGGGTGTTTATCCCCCAGCACCTCCCTGCTGGGTACTGACAGTGTGTATCATTTGGGAGAGGTACCCCAGCATCTTGCTCCTCCTTGATGGAAAGGCACAGAGGCACAGCTGTGCTTGAGTAGTGGAGGCCCCTCTGCTATTGATTCCTGCCCATTCAGCCCTGCTGTGGTATAAAAAGTAGGTTTAGTGTGAGCTATTTGCACCAGGGTTAGATTTATTCTTGGTGAGCGTGGCTGTGCCTGACATTAGGAACACAAGTTGCACAGAATCTCATTTTTAACATCCGCTATAACGTGCTTTGTGGTAAAGTATTCAACAAAGGAAAGGAGGATTTTTGGAACAAACAACAAGTTAAGCCAACATGTTACAGCAGTTTCTAATGTAGGATACCTGCAAAACCAGAGCTCACCATATGTTAAAAGTATTGTATATTTCTTGTACCTATGGGAAAGATTTTTCCCTTATATCTGAAATGGACTGTATTACAAACAGCTTGTTAAATGTGTGACAGATCAGCTTGAAATGATGGTCCTTGTACTCTACAGGCCTGCACATTTGCTAATAAACTGACTACATATACAAACAGTCTGTTCCAGGGTTTAAGCTCCTATTACACTGGTTCATGTTTCAACATGCAGCCACTCTGTAGTTTGTGTTTTCAGCAGAACGAGTAAGTGGATGCATATGCATTGCAATTCCAGACATCATTCCATACCAGATGTGGTGCCTTTATTTTTAGTACTGCAGGAGTGTCTGCTGACCCTTTCTCACCCCATGTCTAATGAAAGATTGACTGCTCTGGGTTTTCTTATGTTGAATTATATATTAGAGGACAGTGGATTTAAAAATTAATTCAAGATTAATTTAGGGATGACTGCACATGGAATTATTTGGCCAACAGATGAAAAATGAAAATTTCACTACAAAGAAAAAAAATTGTAGAAGTGTCAAATTTTAATCCAATTTTCTATAAAGAATGATCATATTCTGAGACCCTTCTGAGGACTGCAATTAATCATTCAGAGTGATACCCCTTTTCCACTTGCTATGCAAGCTCCCTTCTGAGCCAGAGCACCATCCGTGCTCCTCTGAAGTGGGGATTCATGTGTTCAGTCAGTAAAATAAATTAGCACTGTACCAAATGTCTCCAAATTCAGGAAACACAATGGCTGAAGCACACACTTAGGTGAAAGGAGACATAGCTTTTTTTTTGCTTTTTTTGTTTTTCCATGGACTAAAAAGGAAAAAATCTAGTCCCACTTTTCACCAGATTTACAGCTTCTACAAAGGCTTGTAACTTTTTAGGCAAATGAGAAATGAATCAAAAGCCAGAAAATGGTTCTCTTTCATTTGAGGCTCTGTTAAATTTTAATGGAAGTGCCAGATGTAATACAGACACCGCTGCTTCACTAAATCAAAAGGAACACACAAAAATTGACTAAATTTTGTCTTATATCTTTAACTGTTGGATTTTTATATTGAATAAAATAAGAAGAGGCTATAATGAAAAGCAGGCTAAGCAGTCTAACAAGGTGGATGCTAGGAGCTCAATTTACTAAGTAAGGATACAAATGTTTCAAAAAAGAATAAATAATTCCTTTACTAATTAGTAAATCATATTTGTGAATATTAGATTGTGTTAACTAAAACTCTCAAATTATCATTATTCAATTATATGATTCCCATATTTATTCTCTTTCAGTCTGAGTATTTTAATACTACATAATTTTTTCTTGTTTGTTGTAATCTTTTCTGAATATAAGGTGCATGGAGGATGAAAAGAGGAAAACAGAGATAATACACTGTATTCTTCAACTGGCAGAGTTATTTCTGAAGCTAATTTTTCTGTGTTCTCATATCCACAACTTCATTTGTTTGGATTTTTTATATCAGTTCTTAATATTTTACAGTGCCTATTTTTCAAGGTGGTGACTGAAATGCAGATAATGAAGTCTCATGCAAATGAAACTGTAAACTGAAAAGAATTGTATGAAATTGAATGCACTTTCCATTGTGGAACATAGAAAATTTAAAGGCCCTGCTGCAATATATGAATAGTATTGAGCACATGGTATATGTTAATGACAAATTAACTGGGCAGCAGTGGGTTCAGGATAAAAATTGCATCAAATCATGGGTTGCAGCCTGCAGGAACAGAGCGGCTGATCTGCATAAGCTCTCCCTATCTCCCAGTCCATGTGGCACGTTTCTCTGGTTTGTTACCTTATTAGAGAGGAAAACATTTATAAAGGGACTCTTGGAGGCTGGCTGATTTCTTGCTGAATCAGCCAGCTAGCTATTGAATTGATTTCTACATCTTCCACCTAAAGAAAGCTAGAAAATGTTTTTAATTGAACATTCCCTTAATTTACAGAACATGCTGGTGCAGAAAAGGCTGAGAAAGGCAACTAATGCAACAAATGCATCCTCTATTTATATACATAGCAATGATGAGGTCTTTTATATACTGGAAACGAATGGTTATTTAATATATGTTATTTGCCGAAAAGCAATGCATAAACTATTAAATGCATGTAACAGAAGCATAGATGAAGTAGCATTTGATTCTGAAAAATAAATGGAACCTAGGGTGGGGGGAGGTTTTGAATAAGGATTTGCTTCCAGTGCACGGTGAATAAGAATAAGGCCCTGTTCTTCCCATAATCAAATACCAGTGACACTGAAAATTGTTTTGACAATAAGATCACTAGTTTTCAAATTAATCTGCTGAAGCTCAAATACATTTCATTGTGCTAGCAGGAGAAACGTAATTTTGCTAACTCTGTTTTAATAGATCTTTTTCTGTCAAAATCTTATAACTTAAAAATGCTTCTTAGAGTATTTAAGAAAAAAAAACATGCAAAAATATTTTCTTGTGTGGTGCAAGATGTATAGATCTATTATTTATAGCTTTATGATAATTCTGTAGAAATCTGAACCTATATATCCAAAGCAATCTCTACTGGGAGGTCTGGCCTCCCATACTGGCCTAGCCTGAAATTAACACACATTTTGAGAAGTAATACTGTTGGATTTGCTACTACCAAAATTACCATCTGCCATTTTTTGGAAGTTTATTATTTTTGGATTAAAACAGTCAAATAGAGTGACATCTGCAGAGTACTTGAGAGGAAAAAAAAGGGGAAAAAGGGGGGGAAAAGGGGGAAAAAAAGGGGTAGTCAGTCCTACAAAATTAACTTTTAACACATCTTTAATGCTTTAAGATGTAACATCTTCCTCTAACATTAGTTCAGGGTGAGCAGGTCCAAAGTTTTATTCCAGCCCCTGCTACCAGTCCATTGTGTAACCTTGGGGAGGTTTGCAGCATGGAGGATAATGATTACTGAGCTGTAGCCTCATTGACATAAGCATTTGTTTTTTCCTGCTTTTTCAGGTTTTATCCCAATCTGTAAGTTTACAAGGCAAGGACAGTACCTGACTTCATAAGCAAGTGTTCTGGTAGGGATATAAATCTCCAGGCTTTGGGGCATAAGCCAGCCTGCAATGCTAAACAAGGGAAATTTAGCTTGCAGGCAGATTATCTCCAAACTGCCAGATGTAGCATTTCTTTGTCTGAAGCAGCTGGTACTGACCACTCTTGGAGATAGGGTACTAGGAGAGATGGATCACTGCTTTGATCCAGTATGGCAATTCCCAGGCTCTTCAACAGTGCCAATAATATTACTGGCATTCAATAAGAATAATAAGATTACTGGTAGGAGTTTAACTAATGAGATCAGATAAAGAATCAAAATTTGGTGGGTTGGGGAAGGTTCATCATATATCCAGATGTCCAAAACATATTGATGGTAGGAGGCTTTTTTCCCCATGGCAATTTTAAACAAAGGTTTTCAAGTTTCCACCTTTGGAGCCTCCTAAAGTAATATTAGTGGTTGCATAAAAAGAAACTTGAGAAGGTGTGTGATATACAATTAATGGATATGAAAGAAAAGTGGGTGGAAGGAGTAGAAAGTTTGTAAAATTTTGCAGGGTATAAGTGTGCAGGTTGGAAAGTGACAAATAATGCTGGATTACACAATTAACTATGAATGGAGAGGCAGGAAATAGAGGAAGTCTTATTGCACTGTCCTCAGAGTACATTATAGTGTGTTTTCCAACAACACAGTCTGGGAATCAAAATTATGCCAGCAGTTAGCAGCCAGCATCTGAAAGCTACAAAGCACTGAGTTCCCTCTGATGGAGGTGGACATTTGGAGATTGTGAGCACTAGGAGGATTTGAGCTTTGATCAGGGGCAGTGGCTTTTTTTTTGCTTCACTTTGCTAGTAAATTTTGTTGTAGGAAAGGATAGGGAGCCGTGACTCTGCTGGAGCTGCATTAGTCCATAGGTTAGAGTACTGTGATCCCAGATGGTTGAAGCAATGCCAGCTGGTAGCACTTGGACAAAGAGTTCAGTCTGATGAAACACAGCCTGACAGCTGGTATCAGATGCTGGAGAACTGTAAGTTTCAGTGAACGTGTTGCTATTGGAGTCATGACAGAAATTTCAAGGGAGAAAAAAAAATTAAATTTGAGAGACATTAGCAGAGGATCTCATCTGCATTGAAAGAAGAGCTCAGCCATGCTTTGCTGATGCTGCCAGCAAGGACTTGGCCTGAAGATTCTAAGGGCCTGTTTACACTACAAAATAGCAGGAACTTAGTGCGATTTCTTGTTCAGAAGAACCACTGACACGTTCCAAAAACAAGCTTATACTTGAAGCCATTAGCTCATTTGCTAAATGCTGGATCCAGTTGCGTTGCAGTATTTTGGCAATAGTCCCTTACTTTCAGTTGTAGTGCTAAAGGGACAAAAAGCCAGGATTCAAACTTTATGAAGGTTATGAATTAAAAGCCAACATTTTTGACTGCACCTAAAGATTGACCAGAAGAGTAAGGAGGCGTACAAAGGGAGTGCTCTGCACGGGGATGTAGCTGTATTTTGTGACATTTGGGCTTCCAGCAGACACAGACTTTAATAAACAATGTCATGGGTAATGAAACTGAGATGTTTTTGAGGCAAGAGACCACTTTGAAAGAAAAGTCTCTTGGCTTGGCACAGGTGGAAAGACAGCCAGTCTCACATTTGATGGACACTGTGCCCTGACCATCAGCACTCTGGGAGGAATTCAAGGTACATTTCCCTTACTTTCTTTGATCACCTGTGTCAGTAGTTTCTGAGTACTTTACACTTAGAGGTCCCCACCCCCGTTACAATATTTCTGATTTTTGGCATATCATCCAAAACTCTCTGTCTTTCCTAAGAAGCCTGTTACATGTTTAAGCATATTAACACCTGTGGGGCTGGAATTTGTCTGAAATTATTTTTACAGCACCAAATCTAAGCATCTGGACTTTCTCAATAGCTAATTGAGAGAATAAAATATGATTTAAATAGGTGGCATGAATTGTCATTTACAGACACCTATTGCCCTCCTTTGGGTATAGAAAGAGTATAACGGCCTTCTCAGTGCAGATGTTATTAGTGTTTGTCTAGTTAAGTCTGTGTGGGTCAGTCCCATTGTGTTTGATATTTTAAGGCATATCCCTCTTGGCATGATTTGTTATGTAGGTTAGGTGTGTCCCCATTCATCACATCATTGTGGTGACTCCTGTTTGCCAATAGCTAAGTATTTCCTTTCATTGTGGGAAAACCAGCACTTTACTTGGGGCTGAGACTCTCGTGGCAGCACTGTGCCCTGAGATATCTATGCCCTTTTATGCATTTATCTCTAAATACCATAAACCAACAAGATCTGGGAAGTCTTAGAGCAATTCAAAAGACTGGATAGGAAAAGAGGCATAAAAATGTGTGTCCAGTCTGATGCACCAGGCACATGCCTGCCACATACATATAAACATATAAACTCAGTTAGAAAACCCTTAGAAATGGAATATGAGTTAACCTTGGCAAAGGGCCACATACCCATCAAGACACCCAGTCACTTCCCCTCTGCAAGAGCACAGGAGGAGAAAACAGGATGAGAAAACCCCTCAGTCAAGAAAAGACAAAGGGATCACTTAACAATTGCCATCACAGGTAAAACAGACTCAATGAAGGGAAAAGTATTAATTTATTGCCAGTTAATACAGATTCGAGTAGTGAGAAACAAGGAAAAGCATTAACCAACACTTTTCCTCTTCACTGTCTCAGGTTCAAACCCAGACCCCTCCCGGATCCCAAAGGCACAGGGTCGATGGAGGAGATTATAGCCCAGACAGAACTCTTCCTCTCTGCAGCCTCTTCACATTCCCACCTTTCCTGTGCAGGTTCCTAGTGGGCTGCAATCCTTGAGGAAAGACCTACTCCTGTTTGGGTTTTCCATGGGCTACAGCTTCCTTTGAGGCACATCCACCCTCTGAGGCACAAGGTCCTCTGGTCTGTAGTGTGGATTTTTGCTCCACCATGGTCTACCTGTAGAGAAACATCTGCCATTGAGCTCTTCCTCTTCCTAGGCACCAACAAAGGATACAGGGGGTACGAAGAAAGATCTTCCACCTACTTATTCTCAAGACACTTCTGTTAATGTATTTGGCTTTCAAATTTTTTCTTTCTGAAGGTTCTTTTCTGATTAATTTTTTCTTTCCTTTTTCATCTTTTCCATGTGGCTTCAAAAATAAAGGGTGGAAGACAAATGGCAGACCACAAAAGGAAAAAAGCAGACAACTTATAAAAATTAAAGCTTTCAAAAGCAAAGCATTTTGTTTTGCAGCTTTGTCTTAAATAAAACTAAAAAAAAATTTCAAAAAACAAAAAACCCCAAAGAACTTTTCTTAGAAAATATTAGATATTCAAAAGTAGGGTTTTTTTTAATATGTTTTTATGAAAAGCCAGCAAACCAGCCTTTCAAAACAAAAAAATGAATGATGCAGGGAAACATTTTATCTCCTTCTTTAAGAGTGTCATCAGACCAAAAAGGCAACCTCATTCTTCTTCCAGAGCTCTTAGGAAAAGGGAACTTTTATTTTCCTGGATGGCACCTAAATGTAATGAGATAATATCCAAAAGCCATTCTTAGAAAAGCAACAACAAAATGCTTGCTCTCTATTCTATCTATATTTTGTAATTACTCAGAGTTATTCTAAGTCAATAATCAATGTCATTTATTCCAGTGAGAATTATTTAATGGCTGTAGGAGATTAAGTCATAACTCATTCAATAAATTGCAAGTATTTCTTCTTTCCCTCGTTCCTCTCACAGTTTGTCATATACACCCATTGTATAATGTTTTAAATTAAATGGAGAAATTGAGGGCAGGAAGTTTGACTTGTATGTCAGTTTATTAAAATTCTCTTTTTCACTGGTACTTTTAAATGCTGTTTCAACTGGAACAAAGAAATCTAACATAATTTTAGTTCACTTAAAGAAATTAAATATTTATTACCTTAATCAGTGGAGTTATTAAACTGGATTTTTCCTAATTTTCCCTGTTTATTTTTTTCTAGTGAAATATGTTTGTTTATTTTTTAAAATTAATTTATTATTGTATTTTTGCTAATCATTGTGTGGGAATTCTTGTGTCACACTACATAATTTTATCAGCATAGAAACTTTTCTGAAAAAACAGTAAGAGAAAATGAGATCCTAACACAGCAAATCTGCACTTAGCAGAGCTTTATTTAGTGCAATTAAAAGAGCCATTGTTTTTCTTACCAGTGCTTGGTGGTAGGCACAAAGCTGCCACTTGCAGAGGTGCCAACAGCATGCACCATTGAGTACCCTTCCAGCAGATACGTAATTTACCAGAGTAAAGGACTGACTGAGGTGATAATGGAAGCAAAAGCTGAGCAAAATAAGTGAACGCAACACTGACCTTTTGCACTGCAGTGAGAGGTGCGACTGACCCCCTGATCTGCCCATGGAGGGGACAGGTATCATGGTACTCTGGAAGTGCATTAGAAGAGAAAAGAGCAGACTGCAAGCAGCAGCAGGAAATTCAGCTTCAGGAGATTTATGTGCAGAGGTGTCCAGAAACCCAGTGAGGAGCCTCTTGAACTGCAGAACTGTGTTAGGAGAAGCTTATTTCCTCCCTCTTCCCCAGCATGGGCACACTGGGCAGGTGCTAGGACATTCTGATGTTTCGCCTTGATTTATTTATTTGATGAAAAATAATGAAAGGGATGATTCTCAAGAGTCCTTGGAGATTCCATTAATTCTGCAAATTGAGCATATTGATATGTTGGTGATTATTTTGAAATGAACTAGAGAAATTGAAAGGAAAAATGATTGTAGGAAAGGCCTGTTTAATGTGCAGAGATTTTAAAATGTAGGTAATATTTCAAGTGTATCAAAATACAGTAAAAAGACCAGGGGTTAATTATACTAGCATGATAGTTGGAACCACATTATTATAATTCTCTTGGAAAGCACTATGGAGCATATGGAGTGAATGAGGGGCCTATGTGTGCATAATAAGTTCTGTATGGGGATAAGGTGAAGGAGCAAGAGCTCTCTTGTGTGTAAGAGGCACTAAATAAGGGGAAGAAAATGATTTAACTACTTGATGAATCAACTTTGTACGTAGAACACATTTGCAGTGCCCTATCACTTAAATAGCAACATACATAAATTCGCTCACTGCCATGATTCATCTTTACTTTACACAGCAAATACTACCCCAAACAGTCCAGAGAGCACACGCTGGAAAATTGGCTGTTCAAAGACATGCTCATATTTCAACAGAAACTTTGTATTTTGTGCTGTGCAGAATATTAATTGTTTGCACTACAAACTTGCTTCCCTGCTACTGATTTTTTCTTTTGTTATTTCTGAATAGAGTTTGATGTTTCCAGTTCTCAAGTTGCTGTAATTTTTAGTGTGTGCAGGGGTCTGGCTTGACTCTTAGAGAGTCATCTCAGTAATGGAGACCAAGAGAAGACAAAAGACCTCCTTGAAGTTACTCCTCGATTTGAAAAGATTCTGCTGGCAGCTTTGAGTTGTGGTTATTTGCTTACCTCACTGAAAATTAATTTTAAGCATTTAACAACAATTAAACCTCAAACTCAGATTAGGGGACTAATTTTTAGGTGACTAAAGATAGGTGCGGTGAATCCAACCCAAAAGACTGTTTAAAAAGGATAAATTATAGTGGACAAAGACTACACAGAGAATTCACAGAAAAAAAAACTAACCATAAAGTGAGTCTTCAGTCTATTTTCCACTCAATTTAGTCTGTGCTGAGCAGAGGCTTTAGTTCATGAAAAAAACATTTTACTAATTAACAGTAAATTACTCAGGACATAAGAAAAGTTCTGTAGGTGGATCTCTGAACTAGGGTCTGGTTCTACTTTTAGGCCAGTGCACCTAAATATTTTTAAATCTTTCAGGGATTTGATCACTTAATCAAATATGCCATGATGTGAGATTCAGAAAAAAGTGTGGAATTAAAATAACAGAGGCCACCTGGAATTTTTGCCACCTATAGAGTGACTGGCATTATTTCTCTTATATTGTTTTAGCAGAATGGTTGCATGCACTAACTAATTAGAATAAGGTGTAGAAAGGCAGTAAATGTGGTGTTCGCTGAAAATATTCACTGAGCTTTGCCAAACTAATCTTTCATGCTCAGTTTATAGAATTTATAATACATTTGGGACTATATTTCTTTTCTTTTAATGTCTGCATTTACTTTCACCTCTAATTAATTGAGGATACCAATATCGCTGCTTTAACTGGTAAAAGTCTAAATTTACAGCATTTCTACTATAAAATAGAAAACAAAAAAAGTGACCAATGCTTTAGAAACCAAAATCTGTTAAAAACTTCACTGTGTAGCTGATTCCACTTCTAGGAATCTGCTATATTTGACTGAATCTTCTACTACCAACAAAATAAGAAAGAGGACCTGGGGTTTTTTATAAGACTGTACTATATAAAAGAACCATTTTAGCAGCTTATCAAACTTACATTTAGGCACATGAAGCCAACTGCTTTGAAAAGGTCAAACTATGTGGCACACAACCACTTCAGTAGTAGGATTCTTCATAAAACCAGTCTCACAAAAAAATATATAAATCCTTAAACGTTTTCTTTAATGGAAAGTAAAAAAAAAAAAAAAGGTAAACATTTAGTAGAAGAATTTCCAAGCTCAAGAACTGAAAGTCTTTCTCCAAAATCAGTCCTGTCTCTTGTTGAGAGAAGAAGGAAGCAGGTGATAAGGCATAGGGAATATGTTTTAAACATTTTAAGGCTAATCATTGACCTTAAAGTTGTCCAGGTATAAGCTGTTACAATAATGCAACATTATTTTGTGTAAATAGGTCATTACACTTAGGGTTGTAGTTACTGCATCTCATCAGTACTCAAATATGGTGTCCACTGGAAATACAATAGTGAATTCTGCAATAGATGGATAAATAAATTAGAGATTAGAAAATAAACAGGTAAATAAACCAACTCTTTTTGGCTAGATGAAGAGAAGGATGAAAAGTAACTTGTTCACAATATGTACACAGTTAGGTTTTGAAGCTGAAAATAATTAGGCAAGGGCATTTCAGCCTTTCTGACAAATGTATATTTATCTAACCTCAACTTTCAGCCAGTGTCTGGAAGCTGTTCCTTATGTAAGTCAGAAACTGTCCAGTGATTGGAACCTGAAGTTAAACAAAATAAATCTCAAAATAAAAAGATGTTTTTTAACAGAGAAAATTTGCTAAAGATCAGAACCTGGTTTTTCTTCACATGAAGATGGTGAATTCACCATTAGTTTAAATGCAGCTGCAAAACACATTAATCCAGCTTCTGAAAGTAAATGTGTATCCTGTGGGAAATGCTGAAGAGAAAGGACTGACAGGGATTTGCTACAGGCTCTCTAATGGATTCATTGTTATTGCAAGGATACAAGACATTAATGGAAACTTTAGTCTGTCTTGTTCCTCTGAAGTCCTTTCATTTACTCAAGCTCTCCAGCATGAGTAGATGGGGGTAGGAGGAGGAAACTCAGTGGCTTCAGAGTATTGAGGTTAGAGTACATCCTCCTGGACTTGCAAGCAGTGAAATGATGGATCTGAGAGACCTGCAGGAGATTTACAAGGTGTCCCTTTATGCCTGAGCCTTTGGACACACCACAGGGTACACAGCTCCAGCTGGCCCACCGCTGCCAGTTTTGCTGGATATCACTGGGGCTGGATATCCAGGTGGAGCTGTTTCTGGGCTGCCTAAGTTTGTACCAGGCTTACATGTCATTAAGAGACCTACCATTCTGCTGATGAGCTTCACACGGCTGTTTCAGTAAGAAACACCCTTGGGGATCCAGGAGGCACATTTTCTTAGAGATGAAAACAAAGATAAAAATGAAAGCAAAAGACTGGGGAGAGGAAGCTAAAGTTTGTTCTGTTTCAACAACTGAAGGCGAAAAGGGAGGCACCCCATTACATTCAATGAGACCACTGCTTAGATAAGCAAAGGAAATGAGGGAAGAAAACAAATGCAAAGTGTCTTTCTCAAGATCACACAGCTGGCCAGCTGGGAGCCCATCCGGAGCCTATGAATCCTCCAGCATTTCTGGTGCAAGCCATTGAGTTGAGATATATTTATAGCTTTTACTCTTGCAAATAGAAGTGGTCAAGGGGAAAATGTCATCATTTGCATCAGCTATTTTTCATATCCACATAAAAGAAGTATTAGAGACCTGAGGAAAGACATCCTGACCATTACTAATTTTCAGTAATGGTACAGTGATGACCTAAATACAGGAAAATAGTTTATAGTATTTCATCATATTAAAATTTTGCCTTCTCCCTCTCTGGTGTCTTTTGTTTGATTCTTAGTTTAAATAGCTGGCTGTGTTGTCTAAAGCATATACCCTTTTTATTGAGTGGGACCATAAAACAAGGCTCCAGATGTCTGATCAGGACCTCCTTGTTCTTATCCCTCCCTTATTAATGAAAACATTGAAAAAAAAAAAGGCAATACCAACAAAAGTAGAATCCAACAGAGAGAGTGTGTTCAGTGAACCTCTGTACCCCTCCTGTACACTCCTCCTCTGTACATCCCACTGTAAGTCACATACAAGAACATTTGTAACACATGCCTCTAGCCAAGGGTAGCGACTGGCAGGCATTCCCAGTGTGCTGCAATGGGCTGCAGCTTCCTGGAAAAGCGAGATTTCATCTTCACAGCTATGCTGAGCCAAAGAGGGAGATGGAACAAGAAATGCTACCAGCTACTCTGAGCTCCTCTGCTTTGGCATGGTAACACACTAACTGAAGGTATTGTGAAAATATTACTTTTAAGTAAGAAAGCTTGGTAATTTGGCTAGAATAATAGGGAACATGATACTGTCTCTTCTCTCATTATTTTCAAAAACCTCATTTTGGAGAACCAGAAAGACAACTTGTAAGTTAAACCATGTGCATTCTTCTGTATAGGCCTGTCAGGCACTCAGGCCTTAAGGAGAGTCAGTTCTTGGCTTTCCAGCGGTACCTTTTAACTCTGCTATTCAGCTTCAGCAAGGGCCCTCCATAACCACACAAAATCCAGCTGTGATTTGATCCATACAACCACCTTTCTCTGGGACAGAAGAGGGAAGTTTAAGGAAGTAGACTTTTCAGCCTGTGTTAACATATTAATATCATAACTTCTCAGTCCTGTGCTCCCACAAATTTAGTACTAAATCATGCTTGATGCACCTGCAGAAATGAGCCCTGCTTCCTAGAAGCAATGAGAGCAGCTGCAACTCCAGCATGGGAAGGGGACTTCCCATTTCTCAGTTGCTGCCTGGTGCTGCCCTGGTCACTCCTACTTGGCTTTGTCCTGGCAGAATGTGCTGGGCTGCCCTGGGCTGGGCTGTGTGGGCTTTGGGGAAGTAGGCTGCATTCCCACAGGCCCAACCCCTTCCCACCTGCTGCCACCCACTGCATTGCAGAAGCCTGCAGGAAACTCCAAAAAAGGTATTAATAGGCTATCTCAGAGTAAGGGTCAACAGAGGAGCACACATACTGCTTAAATTAGTGTGCTATATTTACAGCAATAATTGCAAGTTGCAGTCACTGGAAGCCTCTTGAAAAGATATGTGGTATGCCCATGACAAATCATTATTTCTTTCCCTGAAGTTATAAGCATGGGCACCCACACTAATGAGTTTTCAGACATTTTAAACTAGAATTATATCTGTGCTTCTTTTTAAGGAAGTGGTATATAACTCTGACTGATCTCAGTAGGAGATTAGATAGAACAAAGCAAAATATTCTAAAAATTCCTAATAAAGTCATCTCTCAGTCATGAATAAGCATATAAGCAGGCCTAAGAGAGCATTTTTTTTCCTACACGTGATGAAAATAAATTATGTTAAATGAAACAAGTGGAAATAAATCATGAGAATTCAGCATGGAAGTAATTTCAAACTTTTTTTGCAGATTCTCACAAAAGCAAATCTCTTCTAATTTTACTCTATTTTATATACCAGTTCTAGAATCTCAATGAACCTTGTGTGCTTAGAATTAGCTAAAGGAGTGCCATTTCTGCTCTTCTTACCAGTATTCCAACTTGAAAACTTTGCTGGGTCCATGGCACTGTGGTGAAAGTACCATGAACACAGGTATTTGCCTGTGAGGAAAGATCATTTGGCAGATAAAACCTCAGTATTACTCTTCCATACTTGCTCAATAACCAGATCTGGAGGATTTGTTTCTTGACAGATAAATAAGCTCATAGAGGAAAATGGCCACCTTTGGATCATGGAGAGAAAATAGATTACTTGAGACAACTTTTGACCATACATAAAGTATAGATAAAGAAGAGTAAATAAAAATTCAGCTAGAATGGTTGATAACTTTCAGTTTGAAAACTCTGAGCTCCTTTTGTTTTTACAGCTGCCATTGGAATGTCAGAAAATAATTTCTCAGTTCTGCAGCATTCTCCATCTGGGCATCTCAGGCTTTGTCCATTTTATGGTGTAGAAATAAGTTGAAATGGTGACATTTCATGGGATGGTAAACTGAGCTCCAGAAACTTAGACAAAGTTTGACTTTTCTTTGGCAAGATGTGAAAACAGAAATATAATGTCCTCATATGTAATTTCCTGCTTCTATAAGCTTGGCCTTTGTCAATATAAACCAAGAGAAATCTAAGCCCAAATTTCCTCCCACTAAAGAATATGCATGAGCTTATCTGAGAGCAGACTATGCTGCTGTTCTTTTTATAAGAAATAGCTCAGGCCACACCTTAATACCAAGGAATGAACATTTGTGGCATTTGAGCAATTGATTTCCCAGACAACATTTCTTATGGTGACTGGCAGAGAATGTTGTGTGGGTTTTCTTTCTCTCCTCGTCTTCCCCCACTCTCCACCCCCACTGTTGGTCTTGCTGCTGTGTCTTTATTATAGTTTGTATGGTGGCATGTCTACTTTGGGAAATGATGATTCCAGTGTGGGTGGATGGAAAGAGATCTGCCAGAGGGTGCAAATTTCAAATTGCTGCCACAGATACACCCTTCTGTGCTGTCTTCTCAAGATACCAGAAAAAGTCTCTAAGGAATGCCTGGGGCTTGACTCTTGGTGTAAAGATAGACATCTACACCATGCATTTTTCTTGCAATATTAAAGAAATAGAGCTGCCGAACTCAAATTGCCTTCATCACTTTTTCATGGAGGTGGCCATTATGAAATCCTTAATGGAAGTAATGCAATATTTGTATATTTGTTTCATCATTGGTCTTGGAAAATTGTTTAAAATGCTGCTTCCAAGTCAAGGTGACTCAGCATTGGTGATTTTTACACTAAAGTCAGACCACATGATTTTAAAATATTGAGAAGTACAATGTGTAGAAAATATTCCAAAGTAGGATGTAATGTTTATAACTGTAAACATTCTATTTGTTATGTGAAATAGAAAAGAAATAGAAACATAAGGGAAGTAGAAAAATTGCCTAAAATAATGTTACCAGTGATATACCACATCTACTTCAGCAAATAACATGCTTTTCTCAGATGCGAAGAGTGTCTGTCTCTAGCTGGGTAAACTGATTACTCTGGTTTCTGGTTCCCTGCATATCTGTCCTTATTAAAAGGAAGTGCAGAAGTTCAGCTGTGCTGTAGCCTGTGCTGCTGACTCTGTTTCAGGAGCAGGGCTGGAGGGAGATGATACAAGGAGGAAAACAAAGATTTCAGAGACAGAATATTTATAGTAAAGTATTAACTCCAGAAGTCTCTTGCTTAGGAAATATTTTGCTTAGATTAAAAAAATATTTACATCCCTACTTAAGGTTTCTTTTCCCTCAGTGTGGTGCATACTCTTAAGTGGATGCTTCAGTGGAGTTCTGAGTAGCCTACAATGTCTGCGTGGATTTAATATTTTGTACATGAAAACCTTTGGCTGATGTAACTGTAACTCATCTTCCTTGAAGAACGAGACCAGTAGGTCTAGTCTGCTCTCTATTAGCTGGCATACATGTGTCTGTTACCTAACAGAGTACTTATAAGAAAACCCAGCTAACTCATAGTTTCTGTTCATCAGAGCAAGATGCAAACACTGAAGGAATAAACTGCTCTGAGTCCTACTGCACTTGCAGGCTGTATTCCTTGGGTCCATCAAACTTCTTTTCTGTGGGTATGAACTTATATTATGCCTTTCTCCCAACAGTCACATTCAATCACTACAAATGCATAATGACTAGAAATCATAGGACTTGTTAATAGCATGGATGAAGTTGCTTTCACAAATTGCTGCTAGGAATAGAGCACAGTGTTCTATATCAGTACATCTATTTAATACAGGAAAAGAAAAAAGTGAATACATGATCTATGTCAGGGATTTTAAAATAACATTATTCTATGAAGAAATCATAGAAATGAGATTCAGCAAAGCTTAGGCTTGTTTCTTAACTGAAGTAGTGCTATATGGTGGTTACTGTGAGAGAGGGTGAAGTTATATTATTTTATTTTGAATTATAATTGAAGTTATATTATTTTATTTCCCAAAGAACCCAAGTTCTTCTGCTTTCCAGACTGTGTTAGATTCCAGGAAGTCTCAAACAAGTTTAAAACCCATAGTCAAATAAAATTGGCGTTCCCTTGTCAAAGAAAACAGCCAGATGCTGATACATTTGGTTTTATGTGAACAATTTATTAGGCAGATATATGAAGAGCTAATGTGTTACTGATATTTCTTTTTGATATTTCTTTTTGTTTTACTCCATTGATACAGAGGTATTTATACAGCTATTCAGTCTTACACAGTCAAAAAGCACCACAAATAAACAAAATCCCAAAACCAAAATCCCCCAAATCCCAAAAAACCCAAAAAACTAACCAAGCAACCAACCAAGCAAGTGCAAACAACCAGCCAAAAAACCCCAAATCACCACCTAACAAAAACCAACTCAAACAACAAAAAAACCCAAAAAACCCAAAAAACCCCCAAACCAGATCCAAAACAAGTCCACAAAAAGAAACAAACAAAAAAAAAACCCTAAAACCAAAACCAACTCGCAAATTAAAAAAAAAAAAAAAAAAAAACAACAAAAAAGCCAAACAGCAAAAAAAGCCCCAGAACAAAAAAATGAAAAGATATAAACCTCAAAAGAGAAAATTTGTGTGATGTGATATACAAAGTTATAATCACAACTTTATTATCTTTGGTTATTATCTTAGGTGCATCTTTGGCTCTGGAGATTTGTCCTCTTTTATACCTATTTGTACAACTGAAGATGGTGCTGCCAATAGACATCCTATTGAAGAATCCCATAAAACAAAGTCAGACCATTTAGCACCTCCAAACCACTTAGCTCTTACTATCTTTATTGGGACAGAGATATTGAAAATTGAGAATTGTCTATGGCTTATATTAATAAAAAAAAATTATTAAGAATATGAATATCACCTTCCTGTCTTCCACAGTCATGAGCGCAAAACTCTGAGGTGGGGTCAAGCCAAATAGAGATCAGTGACATTGGCAGTGAAAGGGAAAAGCAAAAAGGATAAGCAGAGAATGAATGAGCTGTGAATGTTTTAAGTGATTATTTATTTGTGTGTTTGCACTGGTGTTGAGGTAAGATCTTATTAACGTTATTACTCTACCAGTAAAGCTCTGTGTGTGTAGGACTATATCTGTTCATTACACATATCATTCAATTTGTGTGCCCATGTAATATATTTTTGATAAAGATCTACAGAGCATGATATCTCCCCATATGTTTGTGGGTATGTATATATATGCATACAGCAAGAAAGACAAATATATCTAAGCTGTAAGAATCAGACTTGACAGCATCAGTGATTCAACACAGCTGCTTTAAAGCGGTTAGCTCACCACTTATCTGTGTACAGCCAGGAGCAGAATCATTAGGAACATTATTATTGTATTATAATTACTCTAGGTTTTCCAAGCAGTAAAAAAAAAAAGGGGAAAAAAATGCAGATGCAAGTGGATGCTGTTTAAGAATGACAAACTGTGTGACATTTTTCAAACATGATAGACTGTACCTGAATTCTCAGTGGAACCAGGAAACAAAGCTACTGACTCTTAGTGTCCCAGTACAAACAAGTGCAAAATGTTTGTTTTCCAGATACAGTTTCTGGTCTTCACTGATCAGTGTGCTGCTAAAGTGTCCTGCTTCTCTTGCCTGGAGCTACATGAACCATGAAAGCAACCTGCTGCAATGTTGCTTCATTGGTGTTTAGAAGCTCTCACCTTGAAAGACTCAAATTTGAAGATTTTGGCATGCCTCTAAGTAAGCAAACAAGCCCATATCTAGTCCATTTAAGCAAAACCACAGGGTCTTGGTAAAGTCCAATGGACAATTCATAGGCATTTAGAGTCTTTTTGAAGGCTTTCAATAGATGTTTGTATATCTTCTTACTAAAAACATTTAGAAAGTCACTGCCATTGAAAGAGATAACCCAAGTTTGATGGAGTTAAAGCTACTTTACTTCTTTAAAATATTTACTATTGACACAAGAAAACACCACTTTTTTGAGAAGTCACATGAGTTTGGGACCATAAATCTTTACATGTCCCTGAATCTCGAGTTAGTGAACTATCTGCTTATGAGAACTTTAACCCCAGTAGAATGTGAATCGGGGAGCAATACTGAAGCACTTTTTTCTCTTCATATTCAAGTTTTTGAATAATTTGATTTTCTCAAAATCTCCTGAGTCTGAAATAAGTATACTACTACAATATACTGACAAAATTAAATAGATTATAATAGGATATATTCTTACAATTATAAACAACTCAGTTATCACAGTTGGCAAATTATTGCTTATCAGACATCCACACTATATGAGTCTATGTGAGCTGCTTGCCTTGTGCCTGCTGCAATTATAAAATAAAATCTATTAGCAAAAATCTCCTCTTTGGTTTCACTTTGTTTTTGCAAGAAGGTGAAGCATGCAGATGAACCATTATAGCATCTTGGTTGACAAGCGGTACCTACATTCTTACAGCTGGATTGCTTACAGTGGTTATGTCTCTAACAAATCCTTTCCTGCTACAAAATTACATGTTTTTTTCAGCACAGAATTATGTTCCTGAAATTTTAATCTTCAACCAGTGAAAAAGAAGGAAGAGCTTTCTACCTATTGATGGAAGCATGGTAAGTACTGCTTTTTCTGTTTCACATGAAAGCGGAGCCCCTGAGAATGCTTAAGAAAACAGATTTTAAAAACTTGGTAAAATTTCACAGCCCCAACCAAGACTTTCCCTCATAACATTAGTTACAGTAAACTACAAGCTGAGATGCTCAGGACACTGGTACAGCTTGTTGCTTCACTGAAATCCAGCAACATGGCTACACATGGCACAAGCAAAAGTTAGACACATTAAATCCTTCTTGCACTGGACAGCTACAGACACTGACCTACAGAATCATCTTCTCCACTGAAACACCTTCATTGAAAACATGGTAGAAGTCCTGCAAGAATGTCTGCTAGATATTACATGCTGCCACTACAGATGTGCCTGGACGTCACTGGGCTCTCAGCTGACCAGAGTTACTGTGATAGCCCTGTTCTGCTTACCTTGTTTGAGGGTCTGACATGGGGTCTGAGTCAATTAATACCCCACCCAGGAAACCTCACTGTCCTGCCAGGCTCCTGGTACCTCTGCTCTTGTAGGGAAGTCCCACCCCTACTAGTCTTGGACAGGACTCTCTTCTGGAGTAAATAATTATTATTCTGCTCTGCATTGTGAACTAAACAATTACTCTTGACTAAAGTTACTGTAATAGCAAATTTCTTCATGTAGATGAGATCTAAATGGATTTTCTATTTTCAGAATTGGAGGTTTGATGGAGGTCACCATCAATAATCTGGAAAATCCTTTGCACTATGGATATAACGTGAAGAATTAGCAGTAGAGTTGTGTGAAACATTTGCAATGAAGCTAGACAGTACAAAATTGACCTCTTTGGGGGTTTCATTACAAAGTGAGAAAAGTAGGAATGTGTTGCCAAGAGCTTTTTTAGTGTTTGCTGGACATACAGGCCAACCTTGAGACCTTGTGTTTTGCTTTGCAAGTCAAGCCCCGTTTGCAAGTTCTTGTGGCTTTTATGCCACATATGATGTAATATTTTCTTACTATGTTTTCATTTGTATTGCTGAACAGATGTCAACTAAGGGTTTAGGAAAGAGAAAGTGAGTTTAAATAGCTTGAAATTGAAAGAAAAATTGTCAAGAGTATCAATGAAGAAATATCCGAATGTTTCTCATAAAAAGAACAAGACCAAGTATTTTATCAAAGACAGCAAGTGGGATAGCCCAGGTGTCTATTAGTCTCTTTTCTGATATCAGTGAGAGGAGAATAATAGAAAGGGTTGTATGGAATTTAATTGAAAAATAATCAAAGGATCAGAATATATTACCAGACAACAGGATCTAATAGAAAATAGCTCTTTTCATAAAAACCTGAATTAATTTTTTGATGAGAGTTCAAATTTGATTGACAAAGAACCTATGTAGATGCAACATTCTTAGAGTTATGCCAGGATTTTACCTCCTGGGGTAAAAGGAATAAAGCATTGCATTATGTCAAGAAAACACATGGAACTGAATTCATAATTGGTGAACACTCAATGTCAATCGGACGTCAACACATTGACATTTGATCTGGACAGGCTGGACTGATGGACTGAGACCACCTGTGTGAGGTTCAATAATGCCAAGTGCTGGCTCCTGCCCTTGGGGCACAACAACCCCAGACAGTGCTCCAGGCTGGGAGCAGAATGGCTGGAAAGATGCTCAGTGGAAAAGGACCTGGAGGTGCTGGTCGACAGTCACTTCAACATGAGCCAGTGTGTGCCCAAGAATGCCAACAGCATCCTGGGTTCTGTCAAAAATACTGTAGCCATCAGGACCAGGGCAGGGATTGTCACCTTGTACTTTGCACTGGTGAGGCCACCTCAAATCCTGTGCCCAGTTCTGGCCCCTCACTATGAGAAAGACATTGAGGGAGGAGCATGTCCAGAAAAGGGCAACAGAGCTGGTGAAGGGCCTGGAGCATGAGTCCTGTGAAGAGTGGCTGATGGAGCTGGGAGTGTTTAGCCTGGAGAAAAGGCTCAGGAGTGACCTTAATGCTTTCTACAATTACCTGAAAGGAGGCTGTACCCAGGTGTGGGTTGGTCTCTTCTCCCAGTCAACCAGCGACAGGACAAGAGGAAATGGCCTCAAGCTGTGCCAGGGGAAGTTCATGTTGGACATCAGGAAGAATTTCTTCACTGAAAGAGTAAGTAAGCATTGGAATGGGCTGCCCTGGGTGGTGGTGGATTCACCATCCCTGAAAATTAAGAAACAACTGCATACGACTCTTATTTCTATGGTTTAGTTGACAAGCTAGTGTTTGTTCAAAGGTTGGATTTGATAATCTCAGAGGACTTTTCCAATTATTCAATAATTCTGCTCTATTTTGAAAAAGTAGCTCTCTGTGGTGACCCATCATCAAAGAGAAAGTTAACTACAAGAGTTAACAGGATCAGTTCTATAGAACTGGTTCTATATTATAACTTTGCCAGCGATCCTAAATATACATACACTAGTGATAAAGTTTTCCACAAGGATTAGTGGAATAATAAATAGCAGTTGGAACAAGGAATTCAAATGGCAACATCTGCTCTGCAAGACCCATGGTTCTGACTAGCTTATTGAAAGCAAGACTCAGAGTGGGTTGGTTTTATTGTAAATGAATTTTCATGGGAAGAAGATGATAAATCCTGAAAGATAGTTTAACTGCAGAAAAAAGAGTAAAACAAAAATCAACAGATCATTTTAAGTCAAGTAAATTTGCATTAGAAAAAATAGACCAAAAAAATATTATTTGGGTAGTCCTCTTCCTTTTGCTTATAAGTATATGTAAGACCAACGTGAATGACTCCTAATGCAGCATCTGTGGCAGCTCCATGACTTCCTTAATTTGGTAGACTGTCTTAATTATAAACCTTCAGGAAATGAATTATGCCTGAAGCTTTTTCAGCATCTTACTCAACTTTTACCTTCAGCATAGTCAATGTCCTTTAAGACTTTTAATCACAGTTGTTTACAGCCAGCTGTGCCACCCTTTCACCTGTTCTTATTGTCTTAGCCTGTTACAGGAGGATGCAGAATCTTTAAGAAATATTGATCAAAACCTTGGTTTAAAATGCTTGTGAAGCATGGTTGAGCCATTTTTTCCTTACATTGGTATAACTGTTTTCCTTCTACTATCATCAGTTGTGAAAACTTGTTAAAACAAAATTTTAAAGGACTGGCTTTAAAATTCTTGAAAGCTAGATAAGGACTTTGACACAGCTCTTGTAGCAGTTAGGGTAATTTTTCTTTATTAATTTTTAAACAAGAGATTATTTCCTTCTGGGATACGTGAGGACACTGTCTTCAAGACCTTGAAAAAATTGAATGTTGGGTCTCATTAGTACTGTCAGGCAGCAATATAATGATTTGAGAAATAGCTCATGAATGAGAATATTTTTAAAGTAATTCCTTTGTTTTATATTTTAAAGGTTATTCTGAACAAAGAGAATGTGAAAACTCTTGTCTTTCAGAAAATGTATCAATATTAGAATAGGAGAGTGATTTGCAATTGAAACTAGAATAATTGCTCTGCCAGACCATGAGACTGTAGTAGAGACTGGGTCTCAGCTCAACTTTTATTGAATCCTGATTTTTTAGCTGGAAGACCTCAAATCCAATGCTGATTGCAGTCCAATAATCTTTGGACCCCCAAAGTCTCTTCAGGTCAGCAATGCAGTGTATTACTGTAGTAAGATAAAAGAGTCAGCACAGAGAGGAAGTGTTCCCTCCTGTCTGTCACTGCTGCTCTGCTTGGTTGTTTCTTCAGAGAGTGGGGAAAGGAGCCCCTTAATTTTAAGCATAACTAGTTCAGATATGTCATGATAAACGCATGGACAGATTTGCTCTTTTGAAACACAATGCAAATTTTTATTAACTCTATTAACTATAAGGAAAAAAAGCACCAATACCTGAACTGAACAAAAGGCAAATGATGTAAGGAGAGCAAACACGTTAAAAAGTAACTAGTTATTTTTCTGGACTAACATAATATCCCTTAAAGCAGCCTAATTGTCAAATACATGTTGCTCCATTTGGTCTGAAGCTCAGGAGTCTTTATAGTCTGTCTTCTGTAGGCTCAAAAATGGAGGCAACCGGGATTCCTAGGAATCCCAAAAATATAGGTCAAGAGGTTTATATCATATGAAGTTAAAGATTCATTCTTGATTTTTGATAACAATAATTATTATTAATCAGGGTGATGAAATCATTGAAATATCTATCTCATACCATTCGTTTAACAAGGCAGTTTAGGAAGGCTGCCATCTGTTATTATGTACTACAGCGATTAGAGACAGGCAAAACTGACGTCCTCCCTTTCAGCAGTCTGCAGATCATGAATATAAGTCATCAAAACATACTGAGCAAAAAAAATCTGCATGAATGGGAAGAAACTATTATATTCAAGTAAATAATTGTACAGCATCTCACCACTGAGTATCTAACTCCAGAATATAAAACAGAATCTAATTAACAAACTCCTCACTTATGACAGTGTCTTACAAAGTTGTAAGAGTTATGGAAGGTATAAAAGCACCTTTTTGGTTTTTTATTGTTAAAAAAAAAAAAAACAAATACGTTAAAGACAGTTTAATTTCCAGCAAGCTACTCAGAAAAATTTCCCCTCACCTGTCTATCTAGACTGTTCTTTCTTAATTGAACTATGACATATATGAATGGGAGGAGCGCATTTCTATTTTAAACCTCAGCCAGGGGAAGTTCTAGCCTGCAGTTAAGCTCCTCTCTGAGATCTTTTTCACCTACTACAGAGTGGGGATGCATGGCTAAGGCTCAGCCCAGTCCTCAGGAAGGCTTAGGGCTGGTAGACAGGTCATGCCCAGTAGGAGTGGGCCTAAAAACAGGTGATTTGCAATCTGTTTTCTACACACTTTTTGTGTGTTTTTTCCCTCATCCCACAGAACTCAGTAAGTCCTTCCCAGGTCTGCACAATAAGGCTTCATCCCTCAGCAGTGCTGTGTCCTCTGCACACAGAGGTGCTAATGGTGCTCAGCTCTATCACATTCCCTACAGAGTCCCAGCAGAGACAGAGCAGCAGGGCTGAAGATCACTGGCCACAGTTTTTGTGTAGATAAAGTACTGCACAGTATCATTATGCTGGTGAACTACTGATTTTGCACTGGAGGTCTGTTTCCCCCATCATTCACACTGACTGCCATGGATACTCCATTGCTGTCACTACATCACCCTTATTCCATCAGGCACCGGAATCTAAACCTGAACCAACTACACTGCCTGTTGCAAAGAAAGATTCAAACCATAGCTGATGTAGAAAATATTTCTGATGTATTTATCGTTAGTGATTTAGATTTTCAGAGCATGTGAACTTCTCATGAAAATAGCATGGTTGTGGAACAATCTTTTAAAATACTACCTCCCCTGAAATTCAGCCTTTTCTCATTTAAGACTAAATTTACACAAAATTCCTCATATGACAATGTTTTAGTACCATCCACGAGAGTTTTTGGTTCTGGAATAAGGCTAGGCACCAGCTTTTGGGGCAAACACGAGAATTTATATCAAGCTTATTGTGTTATTTTAGGCAGTACTCAAAAATGAGAGTCACTGCAATTGTCAGTGCTCAGTTTGAACAGAGTCTCTACCTGTTTGGCAAGACTCTATTATGTTCCAAATACATTGTTGGCCTGGTCATAGTCTCTTGATAATGAACTGCATAAAGCAAGGATTAATTCATTGTTAACTGCTTTATCTCAAACTATGCAGACATTGCAAATTCATCTGCATTTCAAAGCAAGGATTTGCTCAAAATATTCAGATTGGCTGGAGAACACCTGCTTCTCAGATGTGGCAAATAAGGTACACACTGTTTCTGAAAGGCAAATTTCAATCCTATCATGAAATTCAGTATATCAGAAACAGGAGGATGGAAAAAAGCAATTGCAAATAACATCAGTTTTGAAATGTATAAGCAGTATTCTAGATATATAGTTTTTTTTACCTCTATACTAATGCAGAATTATATATTGGAGACTAAGTTTTTTGCCAGACCTGAAAGTCACTTCAGCAACAGGACAGAAGCATCAGCAATAGGAGAAGAGTGTGGGGTTTGCAGTGCTCTCACATGACTGGCACCTCATTGAGGAGCTGCCCAAAGAGCAGCAGCAGAGAGTAAATGTGCTGCCTCGCAGCTCCTCATCTTCCTCGCACATGAAGACAGCACATTAAAGGAATAAGAAGAAAAAATGCAAACAGTATTTCAAGCAGAGCTGCCAGAAATGTAGAAAACAGCTGAAAACCTTAAAGCCTTCTACATGGTATGCATAGGAAGCACAGCGGGGAGGAGTGCCAGGGCATCTGGAAATTATCTGGCTGAATTTTTAAAAGCCTGTAAGTAACCATCAGGAAATGTTTGCGTCTAAAATGTAGAATGACACAATGGATTTTGCATTTTTCAAGAATCCAGAAAACTTAAATTCTGTCTTTTATTGACTGAGCATTGATATATAAATAAAATTATCTGAGTTTTATATCTTAACTATGGAAAAATAGGTTTTTTCATTATGAGAAATTTTATTTAATTTGTATATGTGTATTGGGAGGGGGACATTTTGACTCAACACCAAGAGATGATTGTATCTCTGATATTCTGTCTGTCTTTTTGAGACACTACTTAACTTTTGCAGTTAACCCTAACATGCTTCATTTACCCCTTTCTGAAGCAGGGATATTCATTTCAAGAATATAAACAAAGCTTGACCATTTATGTTTAATGAATACTTGGATAGAAAGTATTACATGTATTACACTTCCCTGAGTAGAGACTAAACACCATTGTTAATAGAGCCCATGTTATAACAGTCGCTGTCAAGCAAAAAAACCTGCCCACAATGCAGCTGGGAAGCCACACCAATGCTCATATGTGCAATGACATAATCCTTTGCAATAACTTAACTGAATTGAAGATACATGTCTCCAAAAACGTTCTTGCTTGTGTATGTGAAAAACATTAAGTATTTGACTATACCAACTTCTATACAGTGCATATAGAATCCTAACACTTTGAAGGGAATCTTACCTTTGAACTGATTGTTCAAATCTAAGATGGTTCAAGAGACATTTCAGCTTATGTGTGGTTGGAAAGTTGAAAGAAATCTCAAAAGATGACTTTCGAATATAAGATTTAAAAACCAAATTTTCCTGGCCATCAGAAAATTTTCATTGAAGGGGAAATTCTCTTGGGTCTCCTCCATTTGTTCCTCAAACTTTCACTTGGGTCACAAATTGGTGAGATTATTGCATCTCTAGGACAAAAACTATGATGTAGATTAGATTCTTCCCATCAAAACTGGGGCCACAGGTACCTGCATTATAAGGACAGCCATAGGTCAGTTGTTTTTCTGCACAGCTCTGCAAGAGCCTTTCTCTTTGGATATGAGACTGAGAGAATGAGCTGACCATTTCTCATTGTTTCCCATAATTTACCTCACTGAAAGGCCCAAATTTTAATGTAGTGATTCAAAAATTAGATTTCCATAAATAATCCCACAACCACTATGACTTTCTGAATTTGAGGGCATGATAGTAGACAAATATGAAAAGAAATTTGTCTTCAATGAGGAGGTATATTTGTTTTCTAAGGGGACAAGGGGTTTGTTCGTTATTTTTTATTTAATCACATCAGTCAATTTTAGATAATTTCCTAAGGTCCCTATCAAAAGGTATTATTCCATGATTCTGTATTTCTATGAATAATGAACTAGAGTTCTCAAAAATATTTTCTGTCTTGTGAGGGCAAAATTAAATTTATAAAATAAAAATACAGAACAACCTCATTCTTTGACAAGAAGGACAGTTAGAATAACTTTTTATTAATTTTTTCTAAATTATATGTAGAAAATAATTCAGGGTTAGTGAATAAAATCCAGTGAGACTAAACTTTTCTAAAAGTTTCACAAGTTAGAAGTTTAGTGTTCAGCATTGTTTTGAAAGAAAATCCATTGCCATTCCATTTTTAACACAAATTTCTTTTTACCTACTATTATAGGTAAAAAAATAAGTTACAGAGCAAGGCTGGTCAACTCATGCAGTCAGAAGTGGAAATCAATGGTTTCCATTAAAGATATTGAAAAAGTTTAGGTAGATTTCAGTAGGAAGGAAGGATGTCAGTGATCAGAATATTTCAATATGTGCTTCATCAGAAATAACCCCTTGCAAAAGATATTTTACTAGAAAATATCTGAAATGAAATAGAAACACCAGCACGAAAAACCTCTTGGAAAAATTCGTCTTAATCTTCTGAAACTGGAAGATATTTTTACTGTGATAAGGTAGACTACCCATCATATGAAGATTTCCCATGCAGTTTGAAGGCTTCTCTGAAAGACAGACTGCAGTTCAAGCAGGCATTGATGCTAAAAAAAGGAGTTACTGGGTGAGACTGTATTGACTGAGTGTAGCAGATCAGACCACATAATTATAATGACACCTTTGGCCTTAAAAAATCTATCTCTACCTGCATAAATAATGCATCAAGCATTATACATGGTATAACTATTTAATTATATAATTATACAATTAATTGTGTCTGATTTTCTTTACATATACTAGTCTATACATACTAAAGTTAGTCCTTCATAAAGGTTTGATGTTTGGAAAATTGAGGATATCAAGAAAAATAGGAGTCAATGTGTTGCACATTCATAAGCTGAACGGTAATTTTCTGACTGATCGTCTCTTTTTCAGTTGTTTTTATCCTTTTTTTTTCACCCCCAGCTGCTGAAAAGTAGAGACCAGGATCTACTAATAGAATTTTTTTCATGTAGAAGTTCTCATAGAATTTTTTTCCTGTAGAAGTTCTCATTTCTTTTCCTCTATTCCAGTCTTTCTCCAAGTTCTGAAAGTGACTCAGTGTTTACCCACCAATGTAATTACCCTTGTCCTCAAAAGAGTTCAGAGCTCATTTAATCATGAAACACAAGAGTTAGACTTTCAGAAATGTCCTCTTTGCATAACTCATGTTATGAAAATCGTATCTTTATAGATACACCTCTGCTTTGAGTCCAGCAAGGGTAAAAGGATTATAAAGAAAGGAATTAAAAACATAGATGAAATGCCACTAAGAAAAAATAACATTTTTTGAAGGCAGAGGACGAAGAAAGTTCTGCAGGAAAACCCTCCCGTTACTAAACTGAAACACAGAAACTGGGAAGTATGACATGCACAAGAGTACTCTGCTAAGCCTTGCAGAGGCTGCTGTGAGCATGAAGACTTGTTTGGGGCTCATTTTTCTGGAAAAAAATGAGCAGCACTTCAGAGGCATTCTCCAGACTTTTCTGATATGTCAAAGCCAGGTTTGGCATTACTATTATAGGTAAAAAAATAAGTTACAGAGCAAGGCTGGTCAACTCATGCAGTCAGAAGTGGAAATCAATGGTTTCCATTAAAGATATTGAAAAAGTTTAGGTAGATTTCAGTAGGAAGGAAGGATGTCAGCGATCAGAATATTTCAATATGTGCTTCATCAGAAATAACCCCTTGCAAAAGATATTTTACTAGAAAATATCTGAAATGAAATAGAAACACCAGCACGAAAAACCTCTTGGAAAAATACTGGGGGGAAAAAAGGGTCTACTTTAAGTTTTTTCTAGATATCAACCCACATCACAAAATCTGCTTCTGCTATAAAAGCATAGAATTGCCACTCTCAGGAGAAAAAAAAACCCTACAAACCAACATAAGCAAACCAGATAAAAACAAAATAAAAATCCATCACAAAAATTAAAGGAAAGAAGGAACAAACCATGTTGCCAGGAGGTATTACGAGTTATAGATGGAATCTTTAAACCTGTCAAGCAGGTGCTTGATGTACCAGAAGGGTGTTATATGACATCTGGTATGTAGCCTTCCAAGGAGAGTGCAATCCTGCTCCAGAGGTTCCATGAAAAGTTTGCCATTTATTTCAGTGGAGTCTAGTAAAAATCAGGGTCCAGATCTCCCCCATTCCACCCATGCAATTTAAGCACCAATCTCCAGTTAATGTCACAGAAACCAAAAGCTTCTCCATGATATTACCTAACCCTGGAGACTTTTGAAACTTGTTGGAATCTTCCTGATCAACTTGAAAATTCACAAGGTTCCTCATGTCCCTACATGTTTTCAGGAGCAGCTGGCTGGGGATTTGGCACTGATTCCTACTTTAGGGCCATTGTGATGAAAAGTTCAGGTGGAGAAATGCCTGAGGCTGCATCTTTGTATAGTTTTTTGTGTAATTTGGTGGTGCAGATGGCTGATGAAGTCTGTCATTCTTACCCCAGCATTGCAATTTGTTTTCAGTGGCTCTCTTGCAACTGTGGGCTTTACTGTATATGGGACTTTTACAGTAACCCGTCTTTGGAAAAAAACCCAAAAATTAAAAAATAAGTGCTTCAGTATAGCTCACTCTTGCAGTCTGGCTTACAGCTTTGCTCCATGTGGAATTACATCAGAAAATTGGAGCAGACTGGAAACAGAGTGGCAAGAGGGAGGACAAAATGGTCAACAGGTTTTGCCATGGGAGGGGGTCACAGCACAGGTGCCCTGAGGGACACAGCTCACCAGCTGTACCCTCAGCACGCCAATTCCTGCCATCAGTGCTGCGGGCACTTCAACCCCAACCCACCTTTTGTGCAATTGTCATGAGGATCAAGTTTGCAGCCAATACGTATCTATTTGTGGGGTTTAGGCCTTGCCCAGCATGATGGAACTTAAGACATATATTTTGTAAAATACCAGAATAAGTAGGCGCAAGGTCATGTCCAACTTGTTGAACTGAAAGTTTAGTTTATTCTGTTTTTTAATAATGTCTGTGCAGTGTGAAAGGGGAGTAACAATGAAACTGTAGCCCAACTCTGCCGGAACTCCAAAGATATTTTGATGGTGGAATTTTTCTTTTTAAAAGCCCTCAGTTTTACCTCTGCAGATCAACATAAAGCAAATGCTGCTTTCTGAGCTATTACGTCCTTACAAAGATACTTTTATGGTAAAGTTTACGTTAACACCAAGAGCAAGTGTTGGTTTTATGTCAAAGATAGTTTTCTTCACAGTGTCTTGTATGAGGTTATGTGGTGGACTAGTGCTGAACACAGGGTTGATAATATAGAGATGTTTTTGTTATTGCTGAGCAGGGCTTACACAGAGCCAAGGTCTTTTCAGCTTTTCATACTGCCATGGTGGAGAGGAGGCTGGGGCTGCCTGGAATGTTGGGAGGAACTGGGACAGATGACCCAAACTGACCAAAAGGATATTTATTTCATACAGGATGACATCATGCTCAGTATATAAAGTGGGGTGAGGAAGGAGAAAGGGGAGACGTGTGTAGTGATGGTGTTTGTGTTCCCAAGTCACTGTTATAGATGATGAGGCCCTGCTCTCCTGGAGAGGGCTGAACACCTGTCTGCCCATGGGAAGCAGTGAATTGATTTGTTTTGCTTATGTGTGTGGCCTTTGCTTTCCCTATTAAACTGTCTTTGTCTCAACACATGAGTTTACCTTTGCAATTCTTTCCCCAGTCCTGCTGGTGGAGGAGTCAGTGAGCAGTTGTGTGGTGCTTGGCTACTGGCTGGAGCTAAACCATGACAGAGCAAAATCGCTGTGGTTTGTATCTGGAAAAAATATTATATTTTAAAAATTAGGCTCATTAATGTTGTTCTGCCCTTCCTACAGTAGCCAAAAATCTTAACACAGTAAAATATAAGATCACATGTGAGGCTTTCCTTACTGAAAACTCAAAAAAAATTGCTTATAATTTTGGGGCACAAGAATGAACAGAAAGTGGGAAAGAGGAGCTGCAATGGCAATGCCTGAAGTCACGTTTCTGGTGAGTTACACTGTGCTAAACAGAGGCTATAAATGCCTTGCAGCAGATTGATTTGAATGTTTCCATGTAGTGCTGCCTTCCAGGTGGATACTTTCTGGCACAAAAGGTAGGTTAGAATGAAAACAGATTTGAGGAACATGGCCTTTATGTTAAGCTGCATAGTTAAATGTGCCAAACTGTACTTTCACACAAGTATTTTCAGTCCAGGTTTGGTTCACTTCAAATGGAGATGGACTTGCAATTGGCATGAAAGATGCTGGCACAAGGCAGTAAGTGGTAGCCAGAAATGAAATCAGGAGTTTTCTATTCAGCAGAGCGAGCAGCACTTCATGGAAGAGAAGTCCACCTTAAAGACCAGAGGCAGCATTGTCTATCTCTGACAATTATCTCCTGTGCTTCATCAGGGTAAGCCTGCAAACATCTCTGAATGGCATCTTGTTTTTTAGGGCTTTTTTGGGTGGGTTTTGTTTTGGTTTTTTGTTTGTTTTTATTTTTATTTTTGTTTTTTTCCCTGTGGTATTTACCTAAGATATATGACGTGGGATGAGACCAGATAAAAAGAGAAACAATCCCACTCTTGAAATAATTGAAAATCCCCAAAGCTCTTCAGGATATTGGGTGATGTTATCCAAGCATGTTTGTCTGAGGGTAGTTGTTTTTCTGGGAGGAAGCAGGGAAGTTAATTAGACTTGACTGAAGTAACAATGAAGATTTAAATCTCGTTACTCTGTTATTCATGAGCAAATAGGACAAAGATGGTTAAACCTGATCTCACTGGGGAAACTCACACATGCATATGGTAGCTTTTACTTCAGCAGATTCTTAGCAGTTTTTCAGGTAAGGTTTTCATAATTCCCTCAGAGCATGCTACTCATCTGGATAATCTAAATGTTTATTTATATGTACATATATGTACTTAGAAAATAATTAATTGACTGATGGAACTACTGTATGTATTTTTATTCTGTGAACATATGACAAAATTTTTGTTTTAGTTATTTCAGACTGGCATTACATATTACAATACAGCCAAAGGTAACAGAGAAAGCACCATGGAGTATTTTATTATTTTCTGTCACTTCTCCCTTACAGAGCAGAATCTGATCCTAGCCTGGGAAGGAGCTCAAGGGTGACCTGCACAACATTTCCCACAGGACAAAAACCTGTGTCATGATATGAGGGTGGAAGAAAACATCCCTACATCACAGAGGTGCATTAAGAAAAGTCACCTTTCATTAATTTCAAGCTGGGGTGACTTGCTAGCTAATAAAGTCCTGCTTCATATATTCAGTGTCTAGAGAACAAGCTGCCACACAATGTACAAATTACACCTTTCTTTGGCTGACACAGACAAACATAATCTGCTGGCTGCTGCTTTGGAGGAACTCATTACAGATGTCCATGCTAGTTACCAGCCAGTCAGAAAATTTTCAGGGAAATATTTTTGTGTCAGAAAAGCGCTGATGCACCGAGGTGGCTCCTCTTACAGGGAAATGCTGAGACAGACAGAAGTTCCCATGAGAAGGGATGCTCAGATGCACTCTGCTGTCTTATCAAAGTCAAACATTAAGAGAGAGGAAGAAGTTTTATCACTTCACCCTCTCTCACCTCAGGCCACAAGTTGACACCTTGCAGGCCCTTGTGTCTGCCGTGGCCTCTGGGTACACAACAAGGCCCCAGGATAGAGCAGGGCTCTACATCCTCCATGGGTCTGCAGGGTCCATTCCCACTCGAGGCCTTTCCCCTCCAGGGGCTGAGCTGCCTCCTGCACCCTCCTGCACACATTGGCATTGCTGGGGAACCCAGTGGTATCCCTGCAAAAATGTCCTGAAGGTGGCATAAGGAGGAGACCCATAACGTTTCTAAAATATTCGTAAAACAGGGAAACAGATTCTTGTTCTGCTGTTACCCACAGTTTATGGAACAGATTAGCCATGGTGGTTCATACCAGACAAGCCCTGCCGAGACATACTGCCTTATATTTAATGAACGTTTTGCATGGGGCTCTTTAGGCAAGCTAGATTTTTAAAATTAGACTTTCAGTCCACACAGCAGATTGAATAACTCATTCTGCTACTATATAAATGGCAGTTTACTAATTTCAGTTCCTGAACTTGAGTGTTGTAAAGAACCTTCTGGACCATTTCTCAGCAGTCCCTCCCCACTGAGCTCTGTGGAGGCACAAATATTCCCTTCCCTGGCTCCAACCATCACAGCCGTTTCTCATATATGTGTATTAATATAGACATACAGAGCACAGGCAGGGACACATCACTGCACAGAAACAGCTTGGCATACTGTATGCGGGTGGGGAGTTAAAGTAGCAAAGGGATGGTATGAATATACAATTTGGGTCCTTTTAGGAACATTCCAGACTAACAGTTTCAGATGTAGAGCCTGGCTGTAATTTTTAGTTTAGTTTTTTTTTTTTTCCCACTATTGTCATAATTCTAGAAGCGTATAAAACAATTCCAAATTACAAAAAAATAAAAATCAGACAGGTGATTTTTGTTAAAATGTGGTAACCTGATACTCTTCACTGACACCTCCTACATTCAGTGTGACTTTTCTGAAGCTGTAGAACTTGTAGTACATGGACTTTTTCACATTTCCTTCCTGCAAAGGACTCCCTCTAAGATCTGCAGTGCTGTGACGTGGACTTTCAACTGGGTCACTGGTAAATCCTCTCTACACCCAGGCCCTCAAGGCAACATCCAATGCAAACTCAATAATTCATGAGGCCCAGCTCTGACTTGACTGTGTCTCCTGGACTCTTAGCAAGAAGGTTAGATCTCCCAGGGTGAACCCAGGCTGTAAGGAGTTTATAGTCTGACATTCATGGTCGGAAGCTTGTAAGGTCAGCTTTTTCCATGGTCTTCATTCTGCTTCCAACATTTGGAATTCCTGGGTCACTCTTCCAAAGTTTACAGTGCCATGGTAAATCTGGCAGGAAGATTCCCCCTCAGTGGGTATCACAGGGCATTCAGTCTCTAAGACTAGCTGATCCTACCTTTTAGTAGCAGCAGAATTAGAAATGCAATCTGCAGAAAGGTTTCAGCAGCATGCATTCCCTCAGAGCAAATAGCATCTTTCAAAATTCAGATGCTAATTTGTCTTTTTTTTTGGGGTTACTTGAAAGCACATTGAAATTGCCTAATTGCAGATTCAGCTGACGGCTTTGCATGCCCAGTCACGAGCTGTGCAAGGGCAGTGAGGTTCTAGTGGGGAACCCCAGATCAGCTCCAAGGTGTACACACTGGTTCTGTTTCCAGTGCGAGCCCATGGGACTCCTTTGAGACAAAAGGACACAAGAAACACTGCTGGAGGTGCACTGAGCCTGCTCTAACCTCTGATGGGTCCAAAGTAGTGACCAGGCTTTTGGACAGCTTCAAAACATATGTGTCCTGGTGATATTCAGCCTTCAGAGCAAATTAACGCCCCTGGACCACATGTGGTGCAGATGCAGGGGTTTCAGCAGCAAGGGCTTTGGTCCGCTGGTCTGCTTTTACTGTGCTGAATTGCATACAAATAGAGATTCATTCTTGGAGTATTACAAATATAGATAAAATCTTAGAGCATGGAAACTCAGTCTGCACTGAAAATCTCCAGGCTTGGCAAATCTGATCAATTGTAATCTGTCAGTCCTGCAAAGTTAATTCATAAAGTGAACAGAGTTCCACTTCTCGAAAAAATAAAAGTGATTTTTATAACCCATAGTGTCATTTATTTTTTTTCTTCATGTCAGATGAATAAAAATGGTCATTCTTCTAATGATAGTGTTATTCACTGAGATAAATCAGATCCAGATTCTGTCTAAATTTTAAGATAAATAGCTTTTAAAAAACTTTAATCTTTTTTCTAAATTACACTGCTCACCTATAATCTTGGGTGAAAGTACACATTTATTAATAGAAAATGTTCAGTGTCAAGATCCCTGATTTTGTGTGGAGTGCCTGATTTCCTATATTTATAAAGAACCATATTGACAAAAATAATTTTATTTATTACTTTTTGGGGAATCTTTTTTATTTGTGCCCTGTACTACTTACTATTTATTTATAGTCCCTCTATTTTAAATGTTTTGTTATCCATTTGAGAAGTAATGCATAATGCATGTGACTTAAACTCTACATTTGAAGGATTAAACTAAAGAATTTCAAAAGAAGGGAAATGCAAATACCAAGCCCCACAGGACTTCAGTGCCCACTCCAGTGCAGTGAAAGTGGCTGACAGATTTTCTAAGTACATGCCATGAGGAACCAACTTTCCTCCCTCCTTCCTGGGGGACATCATTGGGCTGTTGTTCCCTCACACTCATCCTCTAAGGTTTGCACTGGGTGTGCTAGGTGATTCTCAGATCAGTGGGATATGACAAAAAATGTTTAAGTGATGCCTTAAGACATTTGGCAAGCAAATAAGCCTGGTTTGTGAATGAATGGAAAAAAAAAAAAAAAAAAAGAACTTGAATATAAACTCATAATTTGCAAATTGTTTGTTTAAAGTCATCACTGCATATTTCTGAATAGAAAATATTTTTTAAAAGATTCAGAACTCTCAGAAGTTATTCATACAACCCAGAAATAATACCATATTACCATCTATATTACTGCTACTGCAACAGCTACTCTAGTCATCTGAATTCACTGTTACTGCAGTCTGTAGGCATGTACAGCGCTCATAGCTTTGCACTGTGGGAACAAGGGCAAACAAATATAACACGGACAAGAGCAGCTAACATTTTAGTAATGTGATTTGGTCTCTGAACTCATAAGACCTTGGAGTGATTTCCCACAGAAATGTAAAACATAAGATATCTATTTTGTCTGAGTTAAAACATGGGGATACAAATACCTCAGCTATTATATTCCAGCGAAAGATGAGGATAGTTAGTCAGGAAAATTTAAACAGCACGATCTTGTGGACAAAACTAGTGTCATACCAGACTGCACTAACAGAAACATGCATAGTCTATAAGAGATAGATGAAATCCTCTTGGAACTCTCTACAGAACTACTAAGGCTTCAACAAAGCAACTGTTCACTTTTGACCACAGCACTGCAAGGAATAAAAAGTACCCATTACAGGTGGGAGCAGCAGAAATTATGAGAGTTATGACTGTTTTGCATGATATTTAACTATTTCCTGATATAAATGGGATTGCTTAATCTGAAAAAAAAAAAGACCTGTTAAGAATTTTCAAATGTGGAATGGGTTGCTAGGAAAAGAAAGAGAAAAATAACTTTCTTTGTGTCTTTGGCAAACACAGTAAAAAAGATACAAGCTTAAGAGTAAAGATTCAGGAAAGCTTTCTAGGAACAGTGAAGCATTAAAAGTGATATTCAGGAAAGATTGAAGAATATGCACCCAGCAACAGTTTGTAAGGCTGTATTGGGCACTTGAAGGCTGGGAGTGACGGGAGAATGACATCCTGCCTTGGACAAGTGAATTGGCTAAATGGCTTCTCTATTGAGAACCACTTTGATTGTCTCTTTCCTTGATTCTTTTTCTTAAGCCTACCATAACCAAAGTTTGCTGACTCCTCTCTCAAAGGCACCAGCTGCAGCCCCAAGCATTGTCAACAGCAAGGTGCCAGCGGCGTTAGTGCAGCCTCACTTGCAATATAAGCCACAAGTGCTAGAGAATGAAAATCCTTAGGCACATGGATAACAGTTTCCAGGATGTTCTCATCATGAGAACTGAAAAGTGTGTTGTTTTAAGTCCTGATCTGTTAGCTTCTGTATCTCATAAACAAACAAGTTAAAAAAAAATTTACTCCCCTCTTTGGGAAAGGAGCCTTGAAACCTTCACTCAATAATTCAGCTTTCAGGTAGTCTTTGACTCTGTGCAACTTTTGGCTTGAAAGCTCTGGGAAGAGCACCTAACTTCAAAACAAATTTATTGTCATTCAGCTACTAGGTGGAAGTTAAGTGCAGCTATGCATAATACACAGCACTGAAATCTTTGATCTTTTGTATTTCTGTTCACATTTACAGTTGTGGAAGTTATACATACAATTCATTTCAGATGCTTATGAAACTGTTTCCTTCAGCCCTCAGGGATGTTATATTTTCCTAATGCAAATGTATTCATTTGTTGTCATATTTCTTGATTTGGAATTGCTTTCCACAGACTGTCTCTGAAAAATAACGAGCATGCACACTTTAATATTGAAATCTCCCATACCCATTACCATTAGCACTGGAAGTTAGTGTCAGGGTTTTCTGACCGACAGTAACGTGTGAATTCATAACAAGATGTAGTACAGTCAGATTTTAGCATCCTGTCAAACATGTAAGTAGAATTTAATGTATTCAAATCCATGTTTTACAGTGCTCAAGTTTACAAGCTTATTAGCATTGATGGTATGACTATATAAACCTTTTCAGCTATTTGTACTGTAAAATAGTGAGAAAAAATATTTGATAATTAATTACATATTCTTTCAAAAAGCTCTCTGTCTATTTCTCCCTCTCTCCCTAATTCTGTATGAGATTAATTTTTTTGTACACTATTATTCTTCAGTTCCTATTATATTACTGCCACTGTCACCAGTTCTGAACAGCGGAACTTGAATATGAAATGACATAGGTTTTTTTTCCAAATCAGTAAGAGTGCAACTACAATTAAGTTTTCTTGAAGGAAAAATATAGTCTGTCCACCTCCTTTATCAGGTTCATGGCTATTTAGGTAGCAAATGTTGACAAGTTTGTTTCTTTTAAATTATATGGGTTTTTTTTTTTTCTTTTTAATTATGTGTTGCTTCATGAAAACTGGAACTTTTCCTGTAATTTGTGGAGCTTGTGGCATGTTTTTATTGCCTCAGATATGGATTACTATAATATGCTGCCCTGGTGCTTAGTGTAAGAACATTTGTGAACAGCATTTCTTGTTGAAATTCATTCTTGTTGAAATTCTTGTTCATTTCTCCTTTCTTATAATGGAAGGTTGCACAGAAAGAATGTATTTTACCTCTGCTCCATAATATGTACTGGCATCAAGTTGATTTTTGGGTAGAGTTTAAGATGACAGTTGTATTCAATCTGTTGTATTCAGTCCTATGTGAAATAATTCCATCACTAGTATTGCCCCAAATGTACCTGAAATTACATCCCTTTGTTTAAATGAGAAATGTTTTTCAGTAGTGTCCTGAAGGCTGGAATACCTTTGTTTGTTTGTTTGTTTGTTCCCCCTGCATTCTGATAGAGCACTTTGTAGGTGCTTCAGAAACTTTTACATATGTTTGTAGGAAAAGGTAGTAAGAATAGTGGTCATTTTGAAAAAGGAGAGAGGAGAGATTATGTGGCAGTGGGGTCAGGTCCTTCACAGATATTTGAACCTGGTGCTGGAGAACTTGATTTTCCATAAATTTGAGTTTGACCTGAGCAGCCTCTGTTACAGCAAATCAGTACATTTCAAATTCAGATAGACCTCTCTAAAAAGTGGCTTAGAAAGGAAAGATGCTCTGCCATCATGCTTTGTAAGGTCATCCTCTGTTTTGGGATACTTAAAACTGGTGAGTGATTAGTTCCAAGGTACTGGAGAGTCACATCCTTGCAAAGAGATAGCAAGAATTAAGTTTTGCAGGGTGACTTTCATTACACTGGAGGGACTGGAAATAGTATTGTTCCTGCTCAGACAAGGTTGGGGTTATGTCTCTGTATAAGATTAATACTCTCTGCTTGCAGTAGCAGATTGATTGTTTTGATAAATGTAGCAAAATCAATCAATCTCTCTTCCTTACAGTTTAGATTTATTAAACCTAAACAGGAATTAGAATAAAACCCTTTTCTGTATTAATGAATGACTAAAACAGGCCTACATGGACATACAAAACCTGGAGGATTTAAGACAGAAACTAATTTTTAGAGGAATTACCAGGATCTTTTCTATTCCATGTCTTTCAACAATAGCTATTTAATTATCTTTACAAAAACAGACATTCCTTTGCATTTGTGTTTCCAACAGTTACTGGAGAAATTAGATTTTAAGACTTTATATTTTGCCTCATCTAGCCCCATGACTATGCAGAATAACATACACAGAATATTTATTACTGTATTGTCCAGTCTGGTTTTAAATGTCACAGCTGATGGAGCTGTTCCTTTCCCTTGGGATATTATCACAAAGCGTAATAGCATCTACTTTCAGGAAGTTTTATTCAGTGTTCAGTCTGAATTTTCCCTTTCTCAGCACAATCCAAACTGTAAAACCTTCTAAAACCAAAACAATCCTTCTACCTCTTTGTAAATGTGAGAAAAATCAGAAGAGGGTAATGAAAATGCTGATGTTTTCTACAAAAAATATTTTCTTACTAGTGATTTGGAGGAGAAAATATGTGTGTATATGAATACATATTTTTATTCCAACCATTGTGAAACCAAAGGGATTTTTGGCAACTGACTAAAGCTGGTCCAAATTTTAATGCATATATGTTCAGAACTCCATATAAAACAGGGACAGGGCTTCAGAATGCTCATTTGTGCAGAAGATGAAGACCACATCCCTTCAGATGCTTTGAATTTGGAAAAATAATAAGCAGTGCACAGAAGGTTTCCTTTACTTCAAGAGTCATCTGGAAGTCTCTCATGCTGGCAATCCTTTGGTACATGACATTTTTGGGCAGCTCCTTAGGTCACCACCAGAGACAATATGTGAGAAAAGGAAGGCACGATCTTTTTCTACCTATTTAATCTTTGGATAAATTAATTTTCTGCACCAGTTTTGTCTAATTTTTCCTTGCCTAAAGTTACTTCCTGGTTTGGTTTCAGTTTTCCCATTTCTGCGATGAACCAGAAGAGAACTGTGCTCCCTTGGACAAGACTGAAACAGAAGTTGGTGGAAATAAGAACCGATCTGCTTTTATAGAGGTTTTTTTAATGACCCAGCCTAGACATTGAGGGTATGTTTATTCTCAAACAGAGTGATGTCAGCAAAGTGGGAGGAATTTAGAAAATTTTTTGTGCTTGTTTACTATTCGCAAGATTTCCTTAAAATCTTTATTCCCTTTTAAAGTGAGATTGAAAGATTTTGTTTGAAGGAAACTTTTTGATATGCAAATTTTACCTGATATATGTGAGGAAAAGCAACATGTTCTATGGAAAACATGAAGATACCTATTTACAAAATATATTTTCAGTCAAAACCAGATTTCGATGGAAGCATTTCACTATTACATCTTACCCTCCAAAACGTTTATTTCTGCTTGTATATTAAAATATTGCTAATTTATTTCTGCTATTGCTAGCTATGAAGAGAAAGAAAAGATTGGGAGAATGGCTGGGGGGTGGCACTTTTCATACATTTATATTTATTTTATTTATTTCATTTTACTGGCAATTTAATTGATGCATTTTTGCTTTCTAAAACTTCCTGAAGAACATCAGCTGAGCCTTAAAAAGGACTCAGGTTCTCATTTGACTGCACAAAAATTGTGGGCTGAGGATTGCCGATGCTTCATTTTCCCAGCAAATCATATAGACAGAACAATCCCTTTTATAGGAATATTTACAGTCGGTATTCATACAGGCAAGGTGTCTGCAATGTGTATCCAACAGAAGTTTACCTTCACTACTAGATTAACTGATAGGAAGAGGATGTGAAATTTCAGAAGTGCCAGCACAGGAAACCTAGTTTGAATTTTGACTGGAGTAGCCTGTTCTCACAAAGAGGGCTAAGTACAGAAGGAGTTGTTTGAAATGAAGCAAGATAAATCATCTTAGGGAGAGGATGGAAATGGCTTGCTGGATTTTTTGAGTCTATACAAAGATACTATCCCCCTGGAATATGAAACCCCTGAAAGGTTATCTGAACCATAAAAGTTTGTGCCTCTCATGTTCAAAGGAATGAAACGCTGTAATAAAAACTGGCACCTCACAGGAGTCACAACCAGCTATCCACAGGAGCAGCAATGAGCTCGTCTACAGCTGAAAAACACAATCTTTCTTGCAGTGCCTATCTAAATATGTTGTTTGGACAGGTTTGGGATTTTGTATTGAACACACTTTGAAACCCCCATGACATGTGATAGCACTTAGCTCAGCAGCAAATTCTCACAGGAAACTTACATTACACATTTGACATCCCTAATGTAATTATCAGGCCAAAAAATATACAGGGGAGCAATGAAGCTTGACCACTCAAACATTGCATTGCCAGTGCACGGTGTTATTCCTGACTGAGGCAAGGAGGGAGAGGAAATTCAGGGAGTGCTGAGCTGAATTTCAGGAGCAGATTCAGATTAATGGCAGATCATGGCTGGTTAATGGTGAATTCAGCCTCTGCCCGGCTGCTGGTCCGGCTGAGGCGACAGCACGAGGGCTTCCAGCAGGGCTGATGGCAATTCTACCGCTAATTTATGATTGACGGGGACCTTTTGTTGTGGGCCACGCGTTGTGGGGTTTTTTTGTTTGTTTGTTGGTTGGGGTTTTTTTTGTGTGTGTGTAATATCCAGGAAGCACAAGCTAGTGTGCGCTTTGAAAAATCGCTGCAAGCAGGCTAAACCGGAGAGAGGATGTACCCAACAATCACCAGCACTGAATGAAAGGGGAAAAAGGAAGAATATCATTGTGGCTTTTAAACATGCCTATCAGGAGTGAAACTCTCCAGCTAAACCAGATAAAACCAGAAACAAAAGGGAACTGAAGTTACACTAGCAGCAGCTTAATAGCTGCAATTATCAACTGGGCTCCCAGTTGGAGTTACCACCCATCAGAGCCGAGGTGAAAAATGTCAGGGGAATGGAGTGAAAGGCCTGCCTGAAAATGCAAAACCGCAGAGCATTCACTTGCTAAAAGACTTGGATGAGCTACTCGTTCTGGTCTTTGTGCTCTTTTAAATACAGCCATCTAGTTGTCTTGGAGACAAGCACGTGGGGGAAAAAAAGCCACTCAATATTCCTATCCCTGACTATAATCCCCTGTTATGGATCAGCTAAGTAATAGTCTAAATACAAAATGTATAAAATATTAACCTGACAAACTGTTCTGCTTAAGTCAATGACATATGGATAGAAGATGTGGGTAACAAGAGCTTTATTAAAATGCTCCGGTTCAGCTGCAGCAGGAGTGACAGAATAAAAGCATGACTTGTAAAACAGAAAGGGTAGGGAGATATTAACACTGAAGTGCAGATGAGCAAATTTTCCTGGAAATCTCAGAGAAGCAAACAGCAAATGAGGTTGATTAAAATTACTATAATTGTGGTGACAAGTTGTACACCACTCGAACACCCTACTGTACATAGTTCCAGATGCTAATTTGGGCTCTAATTTGCCCGTCCTTGAAGACAGTGATAAAATTCTCCTTGACTTCAAAGAGGAACAGAAGCAGACTCTTAAATTCATAGGAAAGAAATAAATGTCTGGCTTTAACACCTAAAATCAGCAGCCCTAAAATATATATTGAAGGCATCCTGAGATTTTATTGATGATAACTTCAAATTGATTGCTTTCAAGTTCTTTAAATAAATGGAAAACTTGAGTTACTTCTTATTTGCATTAGTTTGAATCTGTGTAACTAAATGCCACCAAGCATTTGTATAACACTTTTCAGGAACATTCAGGAGTAGGATCTACATTTTCACAGGTAGCGACTCTGGCAACTCATCTCTAGCACAGAGCTCTGCTTCAGATATGTAAAAGAAAGTTACTCTCAAATAGAGCTCTCACCTTAAGGAAAAAAGTCCTTCTAAAAGGTTTTAAAGCAAAGCACTTAGAAGTCATCCAGAACCATTAATCGCTTGAAAATTCTTCGGAAATGCGTTTGTTTTACCAATTTACACCAATGATGTCACGCTGTGTCTACGTTAATATACCTCTATTTAATTCTGAGAGTCACTGTATGTTTCCCATCCCTAAGGGGAGGGAGGTACCTTAACCTCTCTGAAGAGGGCAAACACTTTTTAAACACATCTGTATAACTGTGGTGGAATTAACTGAGATGCTTTGCCTCTAGCTCTTTGTATTAGAATTTTTGTTACCATCAAATACCAGGATGCTTTTCTTCTTTATAACTTCACCCCACAGAAGTTGTGTGCATTGCCCCAGCCTTTTAAATAGTGTGCTTAAACCTATTGTTCATAGTCGGCAAAGTATCAAAGTTATCTTAAAAACCCCAAACAATTAAGCTAAGCATTTGCTAGGATACTTTGCTGTTATCTGCCATCAAGAATCATTCCACTAGTTACAAAAGTTTGTGCTCTCAAAGCTATGCTGGAACAGACGAAAGGAAACTGCACTTAGGTTACTGCTTCTGGACGGCATTTGTGCCTCATCTATTCACTACACGCAGTGCTTTGAAATGAGTGCACTTCCCTGAGATGCCGAGGCATAACAGGCAGTGTTCGTCTCTGTTTAAGTTTTCTGAAATTAATGGAGATGCAGAGTTCTGATATTTTCTTTTGGTGATCCCTGAATGACATATGCAATCTGAATCATGTAGAAAGACTAATAAAATACTGCCTTCAGCAAGGCCTGTGAAATTTGAAAGCTATGAAAATATGCATACAATGACTGCGATCTCAAAAAGAGCCTGACTGCTAATGAAATATAGTCCTGAACGCATTTGAAGGGATATTCAAGCTCGTGGTTAAGTTGAGGCCAGATGTTGACGCAGAGGAAAGGGAAGTTGGGGAAATTTAGGAAAAATAGGTACATGAACCCTTAGGATATTGGGTTACCAGCCAGCTGGGAGACACCTGGAAAGCGGCTATTTAAATCCCTTTGAAGTAAGGGTCTGTTGTAGGGGGATTGGCCAGAGGGTCTGGAGAGCAAAGACCCTTCTGCTCCTTCCAATGCCTCCTGCCGCCCCCAGCCTGCCAGGAGGAGCTCCCAGCTCCCCCAGCCCTGGGCAGCCCTGGCAGGGAGCGGCAGTGCTGGCAGTGCAGAGGGCTGCTGCTGTAAATGTCACTGCAGGCTGCTCCATCGCCACCTCCTGCCTGCCCACCCAGGGCTGGGCGTGCCAGTGGGGCACTGCCATAGAGCGCTGGAGAGACAGAAAGAGCAAAGGTGTGTTCATCGAAAAAAACCCACTTTTAAATTTTTAAAAAATTCTTTTCTGTACATTAGTTATATTTTCCTCATTTTTATATTCTCTTTACATTAACAATAAATTACTTTGGGATGAATTGCTGATTAGTCGGCATTTATTTCTGTAATTACTTCAAATGTAATTTCATTCACCTATATCCAAAAAACTGCTGACAACTTTTATATATTTCTTTTTTTCAAGGTCAGAAAATACATCTGCATACATACATAAATACATAGAGAAATAGATAAAATTTGGTTAATTTCTACTTGTGCTATTTATATATAGATGTATAATTAAATCATTCTAATCTCCAGTTGCCTGAAATGCAATCTTGCTTAAGAATATAACCTTTCATTAAATATGTATGATATAGATTATATATAACATTTTATGCATTATATATCTCCCTTTTTTTCAGATTTGCACAGAAAACATTAAGAATTGAAAGGTAGTGCATCTTAAGGTGAGAGGACAATTTTAAAAATCTGTATTATTTGCAGAATTCACCCAAATTCTGTGACCTTCAACCAATTTTGAGTTTAAGTAGAATTTATTTTATCTCTACCACTGATAGCTGTGAAGCATAGGAAAGCCAATAGTTTTTTGGAGACTGCCTCTCCAGGGAACTCATTTTGATCACAGGCTTTTCCTGCCTCAGTTCTCCCCCTGTGAAATGGGGCAAACCATTTTCTCTCTGCCTGTCATGAGATGCTCTGAGGAAATGTGCATTCAAGGATATTTGGATATTAGAACAAGGAATCTGTATAAACATGTCAGAGGGAGATAAGCATAACAATCCAAAGCTGAAGTATATTAATTGATTACTTTCTGCTTTGCTTTATAGTTTTACCTTTTTGTTTGTCTGCTTCTTGCCTGTAATTTTGCTGAAGGGGTATGTTTCTAATTAATGAGAAGCTGGGTTTTCCGATTGTGGCTGAGCATTTGAAGCTTAGCTGTTGCACGTACTATTCTCAGAAGCACAGTACCTTTTTTCCTGGGAAAAATCTAATTCAGAGTTTAAATGAACTCATCTTGGACACTTATTCATGTAAATGTCTTGGCATGTGCCAAGCGAAGCACCCCAAATACCAGATGACACAGTGGAGTGCAGAACTCTTCCATTGCTTCAGCTCCAGCTTGTGGAGCAGGATGTTCAGACACCCACTCTCTCTCCTCCCTTCCTTGTTGTTACTCACCTTCCTCAAAGGCATTCAGAGGTAACAAGAGATATAGGATTGCTCTGCTTTTGTTTTTGGAAGGCTCTGCAGTTTCTTTAGGTGAATATAACCATTTCTTTAGATGTCTTCCTTAACCTGGACATTTGGCACACAAATGAACAGCGCACAACACCGTGCTTGAATCCTTCTTCTTCCTTCAAGACACACCTGCCTCTTCACAAACTTCCTGCCTTACACTCCAAATATATCTTCTGTCACAAACCTATGCCTCTGTCCCAAAAAGGGCCTCCATATGTGGAGTCCCCAAGTTTGGCAATGGGAAGTTTATGGCATTTTTGAGATAGTACCATATTTTGATAGTAAGCGCAACAAATTAAAAATAATTTAAATCCATTTTTTTTTTCTGATGGACATTTTGTGTGGGTAATAGAAACTGTGAAGCATTTAATTCTATACAGGAAGTCCTTTAAAAAAAATTCTCTAACTGATGGTATCTGCTTTCCGTAACCCTTCCTGATGTACACTAAAGGAAGATGTAGCTCTTTTGTAAAGTGATCTAGTTTTCAAAAAGAGCCCTCTGATATTAGTGCATTTTAACACTGCTTAATGGGTTTATAATTCTATTCAGCATTTTAACTGGAAGGCAGGAATAGGAAGTAGGTGGGAAAATATGCCCATGTAGCCCTCCCTCTTATTGATCATTCTGCACCAAACACCAGAAAGATGAGCAGAGGGGAGGGGGATCTGGTGTCAGTGGACAGGTAGGAGACACCAGAACATTAGTGATAATTTAAAACTTGCATTTTGCAACCAAAACAGCTGTGAATCCTCTAAAAAGACTGAATATTTTAACACACATATTCTGCTCATAAAAATACTCTCTTGCCAGTGCTGTAATTTTATCTACATTAACAAAAAACATTATGAATACAAGTTAAACTAGCTATTGCAATAAATGAAAATGGCAATTCCATTTACTTAATTGGCAGGCATCCAATATCTTTTTATTCTTAGAATGAAACAGCTGGGATCATGAAAAGTAACAACTACTCTGTAATAGCTGCTACATGATATCATCGTTTTCATTGGAAGAAGACAGAGGTTCACCTGGCAGAGAAGAGATGGCCAAAATACACATCATTATAATATGAAATAAAAATCAATAAAATCCTTTGTCCATCCTACTCTTTGGGGAATAATTTTCTGGGTAACAGAGTCATTACTTGAAGTATTCACTTCAAGATCCAGTCTGTCACTGTTAGCCCTGATGAAAACTGTCTATTCCATAGATTGCCTCACAGGTAGAGTCTGGGGTCTTTAACCCTTTCACTTTTCTTACTGGCCCATTATTCATTAAAAAAAAAAATAGCCTTTTTTATCAAAGAAATTATTTGATGGGTGGACTATTATCCAAATTAGTGAGGAGTGTATTAGAATTTGTTCATATTGGTTAATCTTTTTGCTTGCTCAGTTCCCCAAGTTTTATGGCCGTGCTTCTGGGATAGTTAGAACCATTTTTAGCAAGATGCCAATGAAGGATGAATACCAAATGCTACATAATTAAAGATACCAGTCTACAGATAAATGTAATGCATTTTCATTTTCTTCTTGATATCCCATCCCTCCTCAAATCCTTTAAGAAGGAGAGATTAGCAGATTACAGAGGAGGCCTGAAGTAGAGACTAAAAAAAATCCTGGAAGAATTTTCTCCAAAGATTTGTGGTGTTTTGGACAGCTGTTGAAATATTTATCATGGCCTTCCCCATTCTCATCACATCTATCTCTTAATTTGGAAGCTCTTTGGAAGAGGGACTGTGCATTTGGGGGATTCCGCCCTAACAAGGATCTGGCCAAAGCATTTGTGTATCCTCACAAGTAACATCATTGATAGCATTAGGTAATGTCATAATGCTTTCTAAATACCCAGCCAGAGTCAGTGCTGCACCACCACCTGATAATACATTTTTGATGATGTCAGACTAGCTTTGTTTAGCTTTGTTTAAACTGGAAATGTTTATTACTCACCCTACCATACTTTTGGCCCACCTGTAGAACCCCAGGCGCATGTACATTAACAGTATAATGAGAAGTGATATTTAAAAGAAATTCATAACTTCTAAAACCAAAGGGATTGTAAAATTATAATATTATATTTCCTATTAATTAAAAGTTATAATCTTTTTCCCACAAAATATTCTTTGCTGAAAAGTATGATTTTCATGCCACATCTCCAAAGTCAGATTGGTGCATATATACATATATGTACACACATATGCATATATAACATCCAGTTTTGGCATCTACAGTTGGACAGTAAAACATGTCAAATGTTGACTTCTTCAGTCTTTACCAAAATTTGCATCCAAGCAGATCACTATTCGCAGAGCAAATAAGATGGTGAGAGGACCCTGCATCTGTCCCAGATATGTTTTGTGATTATTTCTTTGAACCAGCTCTTATCAGATTTAATGAAAACTTCATGGTTCTCACAATGTGACGTGTACTTCTCCAACACAGCTCCCAGGTTTGTTTATTTTATGTAAAGAAGAGACTAGTTTTGTGCTTTCTCTCAAAATATGCCAATGTACAGTGCAAGTGGTTTGCTTCAGAGATGCACTCTGGAAGTGAAGGAGGGCAAATGAATGAAGTGATGAACTTTAGGACCAGTACAGAGCAGTTTGAGCTTGTAACAGACTTTGAGAATAGGGGAAAGAGGAACAGGTTGCCAAGTTATTTAATGTTAACGTCTTTTTTCAGGTTTTCATTAATATAATTGGGTTGAACTGTAGATTTTAAGGACTGTCAACAATTTAGGTATGATCCCAAAATCATATGGAATGATATCACAGGAAAAAAGTGAATTACTCTACTGCTGGTGTAATTATTTGTGTGTCTGTGTTAGACTCTGTTTTTCAATCATACAACAGATTCCAATAACAAAACTGAACTGAGTGATATCCATAATCAATATTTGACTAGTGGTTTTAAGTTCCGTATATCTGAGTGAGAGCATAGAGCTAGATTTTTTAAAGAGAACTGTTTCATGGAAATGTCTCAGAACATGGACAAGCAATTATGTTAACATTTGCCAAAGTCAACAAAATGAACGAAACCTCTTCCAAAACCAGAAAACCACACAAATAGCAGCAAAGCTAGAGAGTTGCTTCAATGGGAAAAGTATAAGTTTAACTGCAAATGGCTTATACCACAGGGTCCTGGACTCCCTGACAATTTGTGCATTTCCAGATAAGGTGAATGAAATAGTGTGTCAGATCTACTTTGCTGACAGCAATTGCATTAAACTACCCTTAGTGCTACAAGGAAAATGTTACACTCCCCTCTCCTCTAGAGTTTGGACACAGAATTGAGTTAAGGATGTAAAACAGGTTGTCAGACATTGGATGATAACCATAACTGGTTATAAATGTCTGTATCAGTTTTGGTCTTGTTTTTTTGTGATGTAAGAGCCTTAATCTAAACTTCAGAGAAAGAGGTTAAATTACATTAACGTACATTTGGCCAATCTAAGAGCAGAGACACAGAAATTCACTGCAGTGTGATTTGTGGGCAGAGAAGCCTCTGTAACATTGTCTTCTGCATGCTCCCCTCTTGTGGAAGAAAAAAATCCCCATAGAAAAACTGTTGTACTGTATAGGTATTACTGAAATAGCTTATTGTCACAGAAATAAAAAAGGCTAGATGATTTTTTGAGAAAACTACAGTAAAAACTGGTAACAGTATCTATCCAAAATCAGTGGGAGGTAGAAACACCCATGCAGAGAAGACAGGTGATTTGTAGCTGAAGGAAAGCTGTTTGGGATGTGCAGAACCAGCCACACAGGCTTAGGAGAGTGGAATTTCCAGACAACATCTGTTTGCTCATTAAGAATGCCAATAGTGTTTTGGGAAAGACTTTCCTCTTGTGCAAGAAACTGCAGGAAAGCAGTCAGAAAAGCTTCAGCATTTGGGAGAGACAGGCACGGGGTTGTGATGCTTGTGGGGGAAGCATCCCAAGCCTAAAAGGAAGCCCCATGGAGGCTGCAGTGTGTGTCAGGAAATGCCCCAAAGGGCAGATCCGCGTGAGAAACCAGCCAAAGGCAGGGGCAGGGCAGCCCACAGCTGGGAAGTCTGTGGAAAAGCACTGCTACCAGTGATACAGAGAGTCAGGGCTGCCCTGCTCCCGCACACCCAGCACGGCGGTGGCGGCCCCGAGCTCCATCGCTCCCTGCGAGCTCCCCTTACCTGCCACTCTGTCCCCCAGAACTTCCACCCATGCGTTCATATTACTTCCCTAAAATAACACTAAACCAGCGCATTAATGTCTGCATAATGGGACTGCAAACACGTGAGGTTTTTGTTGTTGTATTTGTAGCTTGAATTTGCACTTGCAAGCATTTGAGCTTTCTGATAACATTGCCTAGTTTAAAATTCTGCCGAGAATTTTCCTTCAATTTTTACTTATAACTAGGAGAAAATCATCCCTGCTCCCCCAACAAAAGATATACAAAAATAAAATAAATATTTTATCAAGTTATCAAAATGAAGTTTCATCATTTTCAGGAGCCATTGTAACTTCTTTTATTTAAAACTATGCAACAAAATCATTTTACTACAATTTTGAACAACTCTTTTATTGAATGTCAGTATTGGTTTTCTCTAGGTATCTTTTAGACATGTTTCTGACAACATTAAATGTACAAGGTAGGTTAACTGAGAGACAATTTTCTTCTGATACTTTTATGTTGTGGATTAAAATTGATCATGGTGCAAGTTAACTAACTACCTTAATTTGATCTGGTTAAACTGTTAAACTGATTAGGAAAGTACCTAGATTAAGGAAATAGGGTTGTCCTGTCTGCTGTGAACAAATAACCCCTTGCAGGGGCTTGGAAATGTAAACCGAGCTGTACATATAGATTTCAAAAAATTCTAAAAAAATAAACACCAAAGGAAAAAAAGGAAAAAACAAACAAACAAAAAACCACAACAAAACCCCCCAATCTTAACAGAAAATAACCTGCAAGGTAAAAAACCAAGGTTATAAGGTCCAAATGAGATGAGAAACCAGCCCACAGACAGTAATTACACTGATTTTCAGTGATATTTTAATTGTAAACCAGTTGCCTTAGTCTTCTGTAGCCTGCAAGATCAAAGTGGTGTGTAAAAGAAGATAAATTGCAGCTGGTGCTGAAATTTGGGGAACAGTGCAGGAAGGGCAGGCAGGTTTGAGCACAGCCTTAGAGCTCCCCAAGCAAGGCTCAGAGATGGGAATGTCTGTCCTGCCCCGTGTCCCTCACTCCTGGTGGCCTCTCTCAGTGCCAGGACCAGTCAGTGCTGCTGGGATATTGTGCAGCTACTGCTGGCACACAGCTATTGCTGATGGTAAGGAGTAATTCTGCTTCCTTCCCTCACTTTGGATCACATCCCTGTGGTGCACCACACAATGACGCCCCATTTCCCATTAAGGTTCCAATTTTTAAGCTGAAAAAAACCCTGAAAAAAAACAAACAAAAAACCCCAGTGCAGATATATATTCACCCTGACCTCTGGACAGCTCTGCTGCTTCTCTCTTCCGAGCTGAGTCTCACCTATTCCCCCCATTCCTGCTCTCAGCATAGGCAGAAACACTTGAAGGCCTGATGGTAAAGATGTACCTCAACATATCTAAACAAAAGTGAACTCTTGGTGTCTTTGGGTTCAGCTAAGTACCTGCACATAAACATTCCAAAAAACAAATGCAAAAATCTAAAGCCTCAAAAGCCTCCCCTTTCCTCCTTTCAGCTTTTTAAAACTCCAAACCTGGGCCATTTGAAAGGAAAGGACAGTCTTGGTGGAAGCACTGCCAATAATTACCCATGCCAGGAAGGCACATGTCATAGTGTGATGATTTCACTGCAGTAAAATTAAAGTACATAGGTGGAAATGCTTCCAGACGGCTGAGAAAAGCCCCTGAGGAGATATCTGGGCTGGAGGGCAAGCTCTCAAGGAGATGCAGAGAGAGCAAGCATCTGGGCTGAGATGCTCACAGGCAAGTCTGACCTTGCTGAGATGAGATATCCCATAGGAAAAGCAAATAGGTCAAAAGCAGAGGAAGTGTTTTCTCGTATTTTAATTTTATTCTAAATGTAGTTACCATGGCAGCAACAAGCAGTTTTGCGGCTTGAGTTCCTCCACAGACATACAGACACCTTTTGAACTTCCCTCTTGTCCCATTGCCATATCCATCCCCAGGAGCACAGGCTGAAAATTCACTCATGTTTCCTTCCATGAGCAATGTATCAGCAATGAGAACAACAGTGACAAAAGTACTATAAAACCTCCCTAAAACCATAATGATAATAATTTTATCTTTCCTTCCAGAACAATTAACCTGACCCTCCCAATCCAGTCCTCCATATGTTGTCAGAAATAGAGTAGTCACTGCACAGGTTTTGCTGTATCCCTTCCTCATGCAGTTCTTGTTTTTAGGGCAAGAAGAGAAATCCATCAGCATCCATTTATATCTCTATTCATTTGCATAACTGAGCTATTTCTCTCACACTGCAGACCTCTTCTTCAAACTACTTTTCAAATACAGCATAATTCAGGACTCTCCTTCACTTATGGGTTGGGCTGACCTGGAGAAAGACACTGGATGGGGAATAGGGAAGAGTCCCATATTGAGCCCAGCTGTAAAGAGGAGAGATCAAGTTCTCACATTGAGTCACCCGGTCATTTTGGCCACCAGCAAGCTATGACTGTGAAATACGGGCTATGAACCCCAAACCTAATATTAACAACAAGAAGCTCTGATTCTTAGTTGTCCCTGAAGAATCTCTCTTCTAGAGTAAAATAAAAGAATTGTAGTCTTAGCTGCTTTTATCTGAGTGTAAGTTGAGAGACCAGCAAAAGAAGTAATATGTGATAGAGTCTGCTTTCTTTTGTGCTACATCTGAACTGACTACAAGATAATACAATAAACAAGATAACAAGATCAAAGAGAGCTTGAGAGGGCTTCTTTTCCATTCTGCAGTCCCAAAGGAGAATCAATTATTTCTAAACTATTCAGAGATGTTGGACTAATCTGATCTTTGCTCTGGATGCCTGGCTACTGTCCTTGATGCACTCATGGTTTCTAGGATATTGTAGGGGGTTCTAGACAATTAAAAGAGAAGCACAGAGGTGAAAATGTACTGGGGGCAGTTCAAGTAGCCAGGTGTTTTATTTACTTAGGATTAAACCTAATTTTCATTCTATTTTCAATGGATTCATTTATTAGCTAGTATGGTACATTAAGGCTATGGTGTTACCCTTGCCTGTTGCTGAATCACACCTTTCCTGGGCTTTCCCTTTTCCCAGGGAAAAAAACAAACCTACCTTTCACCAAACCCTACTTAAAAAAAGAAAAAAACCAAAACACTACTACCTTTTATTTGAAGATTAATTTTTGAGTTGAATCACTTTATTTATTTGGTTTACAAATGAAAAGCATTTCATAACTTACATCAGTAGAAGAGGAGGATTGTGGCAAAATGCAGTTTAGAGTCAAGGATAAATGGCTTCTGTGGCTGGAGTAGCTGGAAGCCACTGTGCCCCAAAGGAGCAGCCTAAAAAACTATATGGGTTATTAGTGCGTCAGGAATTGAACACCAACTCCTAGGTGATCTTGTACTGTGAAACAAAGGAAAAATTATCAGTTCCACTTTGAAAGCCATGCATCTGCAGTGAGCTCATTGCCTTCCTCCTCCTGCATGGGAGGAATGTTTATCCAACACCTAATGCAGATCCCTTTCTACACTACTGAGTGCTAATTTGTCTTGATACACACACCCTAATAATTCATCCACTATGAAATAACTGTAAATTGGTAACTTTAATTGCTGAGGTCTCAGCATTGCAGTTCTCGGCATGTTCAAAGGAAAAAAAAAATCAAACCCCAAAAACCAAAACAACAACAAAAAATCAATTATCCTGGGATCTCCCCTCCCCAGACAATAATGTCAAGATTTCAGGAAAAGGAAGCATGGAAATTGCAGACTCAATTAAACCTGAGCAGTTGGAATTCCTTATCAAGATGGAAGTTGCTTCTGAGGCTACAACTCATTTTGAGAAGCTGTTTGGATTTGGAGGAATGCACACAGTGCCATTTAACCATGTACTGAAGGTAAGGACCTGAGTGTAGCTCAAGGGTAAAGGTAGCTGGAAGGCTGGTAGGGTTTCTCCATAAAGCCTGACTTTGTGTGCCACACCAAATGATTCCAGCTGTTGTGTGAAGCTTACATGGTCACTGCGTTGTATTTCCATGATCACAATACTCTTGTCTCTCAGCTTTAAGCCTGAAAATTATTTCTGCATCGTTGAAAGCAGGAGGTCAGACATCCCATGGCCTCCTGCTCCTCTGCTCTTCCAGCTGCAGTCCTGGGCTGGTGGTCATGCACAGACAATTGAATTTTATCAGCTGCATGTTTCTCACTCCAACAGCTATGAGGAATAACTGAAGTATAACATTTTTGTCTTTTTCTCATGACTGTCTGAATCTTGTCTTCCCTCATCTTTATATTTCCCTCCTTTTATCAGGGGAAGTTCTTGGAAGATAAAGATTCTGAGCACTTTTTCCTCACATGGAGAGAAGTTAGACAGTTCCTTTAAGGAAAGTGACCATCCTGTGGATGCTGCAAAATCTCAGCTTCCACAAGGAAAAGAAATGTGACAAGCATTATTTCAGCAGCATTGGCATCAAACCAACAATATTATGTCCATAGTTCCCAGTGACCTCTCAGTGAGTTCCAAACTAAGATGATTTTGTATTACTCCTTTCTCAGGTTTCATTGACAAACAATGCAAAGAAAAGGCAGGAATTTAACTTTGGGAATGACCTTGTCATTGAAATGTGAAATAGAGGCTACTTATCTAACATTTGCTTTACAGGGTTGTGGTAGGACTGATACTTAGAAAATGGGATAAAGCAGGGGCTATAAGTTGTGGGTTTGTATTTGAACATTGCTTCTAACTTTGGAGCTTTATACAACCTTTATTCTGTTTCTGGAGTGCTGGGAAGTGTTCTGTGGATGCCATGAGTGAACTGTGCTTTTGGTATTAAACATTTATTGCCTAGCTTCTATGTTTGCAAGCATCCAGATCAACGACTTAAGCTATTCCCACCAGATCTATGTTTCTATCAACTGCTTTTTTCTTTTCTTTCAGAGAAGACACCTGAACTGTGGTTTCAAATAGGGAAGCTTTCTGTTGAAAAATACATTAAGAAAACTAAAAAACTGTTGTGCAAGGGAAATTCTTCTGACACAGCCATGGACAGCATCATGAGGAAACCTGTGATTTGAGTGTCACACAAGTTGCAGAAGACATTTGTTGGGGAAGCAAGGCAAACTAAGGCAAAGCATGTCCAATTATCCTTCCAACAACTGCCAAATGCAACAGAGAGCGGAGTCTTTAAATAAAGTGTGCAGTCACTTTCTCCAGAACGAACACGAAGCTGCATTCCAGACTATCACAACTGTAGATGCTAACAAGCCATGGAACTTCCAAGAAGAGGGAAAATGCACATCAAAATTAAAGCATCCTGCAAGTTCAAGGAGTTTATTTTTTCAAATGGGAGGATTCTTTCCACAAAAATTTGTCCAGTCTTGATCTATGTCTAGTAATATTTACATCTCTATTTTCAAATAATAAAACTAAGGGAAATAACACATGACTTAACTACAGACATGATCAATTGTCTTTGATACCAATGAAACACCTATATTGCGAATGTGTAAGTGTCCTTCCCTCATTCTTGCTCTTCAGTGGTCTTCTGATAATGTATAAATCCTGTTAGCACTTTCCCCAGAACTCACGAAGACAGCCCTGCCCATATCCTCCCTGTGTCAGCCAGCTCAGGCAGCTGGCAGCTGCGTAATGAAAAGGAAATGAAATTTTCCTGTTAGCAGCCTCCTCCAATTTGGGTAAACAGGGACAGGCATTGCATCTGCCTGCAGTACTCTCAGGCCTTCTCATATGTTAAAATATTTTCTTAGAGAGACTGGTTAAATGTGACTCTTAGGAGATGGGTGAAACCATGATTCAGACTGTGTGGCTGGACCCTTAACATAATCTTTTTGACTACTTTAGAAGTTTCTTGGTATTCAGATCTCTATCACTAGCTGTAAAAAGACAGGAAAAGAAAGGATGCATTTGCTGAAGTTCAGCCCCTAAAAAAATAATCTATAAGACCAAGCAGCATGTTTTTGGAATATACTTATACAGTTCAGAAAAAAATAATCTTTTAATACCAGGATGAGAGTGTTAATGTTAAACTTGGAATAATTCCTTTGAACTACAACTCAAGAATCATTTGAAGCAATTTGTAACTGAAAAGAAAGTTTAGCATTGCCCTTTCAATTAAGAAGTGTGTAAGAGAAAAGTAAAATATGAATCAAATAAAGTGGAGTGCTTTTTCTTTTTTTTTAGGGCTTGCATAATAAATAATAGTTAGAAATATTTATGCAACTAGGTCTTGTTTGGATCTCACTGAACAAAATATTACCAGCTTCCAAACAAATTATTTCTTTTGTATTACATTTATTTAATCTGTCCTTGGTTAAAACATTTTAGTTTAAAGTTGAATCATGAGCGCGAGTACATCTGCTAAAATGCAGTGTTGGAATACTTTGCTCAAACTCCTTTAAGCTGCTAGGAATTTATTTCAGATCAAATAAGATCAAGATCTCTAATCATAATATCATAATATCATTTATAATGTAAATTCAGTTGATGCTATAATGCTGTGATTACACCACTCATGACAGTTTGGCCTCAAGTAAAATTTGACTGACAAACAAAAAGAAACAAGTCTCAGCTGTGGATTTGATTGTAGGTGCTGCTCTCCTATGTCTGTCCACTGAAATCATATTCTGGATCTGGGATTTTTTAAAAAATGTGCTCTTTGTCCACAACCATTATCTAATGGCAAATCAGCTTCAAAAGTGGCAGTCAGCCATAGGGAAGAAGAAGGAAAGGAAAAGATCTTTAGGTTTTAACATGCTTCTTTCTATATAGTTATCTAATTATCTTTCAAATAGCCCTCTGCATTTTTTGTTTCCACACAAGATATGACCAACTCACACTGTAACATTTTTCAAGGTAGCATTTTAAGAAACTAAAATATTTTTGCTGTTAAAATCTTTCTCAACCCAATTTTCCACCCCCTGTAATTATCTTCAAAAATCCTCATTCTGAAGGATTGTACCCTTACACGTATTTCAGCCATTATTAACCACACTGTCGTTATCCCTGCTGACATCGTGGCTTCAGGCAGTGCTAAGGGCCTGCATAATCTTGTTTTCAGAGGCTTCTGCTGCCTCTGTGAGTGACAGGAAGAAAGGAGAAGGCAGGTAAGATCCAGAATTTCTTCGAAGATTAAAGCTCTAGAAAGTGTGCGGTAATCCAACATCTGTTCCTTTGCTCCCGGAGCTGTGGAGCTGCGCCGCTGCTGTGCCATCTGCCAGGCGGCCGGGGAGGAGGGGATGGAGGGGAGGGAGGCGGCTGCTCCTGCGCCAGCCGCTGTGATTAAGGCTGGCTGTGTGTTTGTGTTTGTCGTGCAGCAGGGAAAAAATGACTGCACACTCTGAGCTTGGGCAATGCCACGTGTGATGTGTCAGAGGAGAATGCGGGTCACTTTACCTGCTCCCACCTGGAAAAAGCACAGAGAAGAAATAAAGAAAGCAAAAGGCCACACAGTGATTAACATACAAATAGCATCCATGCTTCGTGTGCAATTCACTCCAAAGTCACACCATTCTGATTTTATCCTAGAAGGTACTCAAAGCAGAATTAATGTAACACTGAGCTTTAAACGAGTTTTGGTTTGCTCAGTTGCAGTGACACAGACCTCTGCACCCCCAGGAAATAGTCTCAGAGGGAGGCATGAGGTCTTCATGCAGTTTACCAAGGTTTAGCCCAGGAAAATTATTGATGATTCCTGTACCACTTGATAACTTATCTTTTTTTTAGGAAAGAAAATAAATCGTTTTCCTGTATATATTATTAAGGCATTGCCTATTTCATCCTCATGTCCAAAGTCTTTCAGCCTCCATGTGCAGTGATTGTGTAAAGTGTTCATGTGCAGGGGCAAATCTTTTGGATCAATCCTGGCAGAATCTCTAGCCCCCAAGTCATGCAATGAAGAGGTACCAAAACAAAACAAAACCACAAAAAAAAAAAAAAAAACCAAAAAAAAACAACAAAAAAACCCAACAAACCAACCAAACCAACAAAAAACCCCATGCAAACAGGAAAGATTTATTTGTCAGCAGGAACGATCCATGGCTCTACCAGGAACCCACACAAAATATACAGATCTGTGCTAATGTCTATCTTCTTCTTGGAGGAAGGTATTTTAAATTAGTAGACCTTATTGGATCATCGATATAAATTGTTGCACACCAGAATGAAATGATTCTAAATTTTCTCTAAATCAGAGAGAATGTTTTCAAATGTTTTCTGGAAGTTTTGGCAATTCCAGTGACTGGTATCTGAGTCAGAGATCTGAGCTTCTGCACATGGAGAGCCTGATGTGACAACTGGAGGAAGTGGACTTCAGAACTGTATGCTCTGAAGTCCAGACATGCAATTGCTGCTCATGGAAACGTTCAGAATCTGGAGGCAAACCAGCTACCAGTCAAGCGGTAGTTGAAAAAGCATCCTACTCGTCTAGGACACCCAGCTGCATGCTTACTAGCTGGAGAGAAGGCTATACTAAGGCTAGTTCATGAAGTTGCAGCCACGCCAGTAAGGGTGCGTGTACCAGCGGACGCTGCAGTTTGTACAGCGAGGAGCCCTTGAGCACAGCAGGGAGTGAATTCACTTCAGCGGCTCCGCAGGGAGGCTCGAGGTGAGCGAGAGCGGAATGTGCCCTGACATCCCTGTGAGCTGATGCATGTGGGAGGCATCTCCGTCCTGTTTCGATGCAAGAGCAAAGCAGAAAATAAGGCAAGGCTTAGCGAGGCAAGGTTTTCACTTTGCTTTCCCCTGCTCTGCGCCAGCAGCCAGCCCTGCCGTCCCACAGCGCAGCCACCGCCCGCCGCGCACATCAGGTGAGCGGGCTGGGCTCTGCCTCCTCTCGCCATTTGCTGTCAGGCGTCACCCGGGGCGGGGAAAGAGCGGCACGAAATAGGAAGGCTTTCTGCCTTCTGGGGCTGACAGCCCTGACAATCTGGCCCTATACTTACAGAAACACAAGGCGTTCAATTGTATGTCATTTTGATGTTTCTGAATAGCATCTCTCTGGAGATGAAATAGTAATCATCACCAGAGCTACAGATTAGCAGCTGATAGAAAAAATAGGCATATCATTAAGCTTGCACGCTTCCTTGTTATCTCACCACTTCTCATTCAATCCTTGTCTGCAAACAGAAGAAGGGAATCCCTGCACGGCTGCGCTGCTGGGTTTGCATATAATCAGGTGTCGAAGCCTGCCTTGCTTAGACCTTTTGTTCAGCTGCGATCCCTACTGGATTTTTTTCTAAGATTTGTGCTTTCACCTCTGGATAATAACAAATAGCTCTTTGTCTCTTTAGGTTTGTTCATATAACTTGTATTACTATATTGACAATGTAATAAAAAGATATACAAAGAACCCTCTTGTTTCCCCCAGCTACAGCAAAAGTGGTGACAATTATTTCTGATGTGAAACAGGATCTGAGACTCCAGCGGGTAAATGTGAAAAAATGTGATTTTTGAAATTCAGTTGTAGGAACAGAATAAATATCAGTTAATCTTATGAAGATATACTTCATAGTATAGGGTCTTTAGTAAGGTCCTGGTTGTTAGGGCATTTATCAGGTGGTATAGTGGTTAAAATTAATATTTTTAAAGATCTATTGATTGCAGCAGTGATGACATTTTGAAAAGTGAAACAAAACCTAATTGACTTACAGTAAGCTTCTCAATGGAGCATGATTGTAAAAATAGGATATTAGAATGCTGCAAACACTTTTATTGAAAAGATTGGTGTTAAATGTGATTTTGAAATTTATTTTGTGAGGGAGGAACATCAGTCTTGGTTCTGAGGATAGTTGTATGCTTTAAATCTTTCTTAGCAAAGACCCCAGATCCTTTTTGCTGCCCTAGCATTTTCTCACAAGCAGTGCTCTCAAAAAGTGCAGAATCCTGTCTCTCTGGTAGGATGTGAGGCCACAGTGCAGCACAGGATGTCCTTTCTGCCATCTGAAGAAGAATCCCTCTCCCCTTCTCTCTTTCAGTTATAGCCTAGCCTGGTCCAAGTTTTGCCTGAATCTTTCCTTCTCATACCTTTGCTGTGCTTCTCACTCTAACACGTAGGTACACCCACTCCGTCATACTCAGGAAAGTTGTCTTTCCAAATAGGTCAAATTTCTAAGTATATGCACATATGCCTTTAAATTCCGGTGGTGATGTACACTTGTATTTTTGTCTCAAAAATTACTGGGGCTTCTCAGGAGGAGACTAAATTAGAGACAACTGTTAATCTCATCAAATCCAGCCTACCTCAGTGTGGTACCTGGTAAGGAAAAGGTCTGTGAAGCTGGGTAGAAAATTGTCCTTGTTAAAAAATAAAAAGGGGAAAAAAAAAGAAAAAAAAAAAAGAAAATAAAAAAAAGAGTGGGAGCTAGGTTTAGTAAATCAAAGGTAATATTGCTGACATGTAAGAGTTCATATTTCCTTTTAATGAGAGAATATGGAATTCAGTTGTTGTGGACTCATAACCCAGGACAGTTTTAAGAAGCTCTGCAAATCCTAAATAATATTTACCTGCCTCTCAAAAGTACTGTGAAACATAGCCACCACTATGAAACACTTCCAGATAATCAAATGGAACACTTGTATTTCAGCGAAAAATTTGGTTTCACTGATACCAGTGGTTAAGTCTGCCATTAAGTTTGTGGGGTTAAAACTGACTCCCTTTGTTGCTGTGCTGATGAGGACAAGAAGAGAATTTGGTGCTCTGTTGTTTGAGGCATGTCAAGAACTTAAAAGTCATCAGCTCCCAGGTTTGTGCTGTGAAGAGGAACTTCTGAAATGAAAAACTTTATGTTTTCCCTCCCAAACATAGTTTTTTTGTGAGGCAGTGCTATTATTGGAGACAAATTCCATGGAAGTCAGCTTGTACAACTGGTGTTTGTACATCAAACATGTTTAAAAAAATGATCAGGGTATGAAGAATGGTATGCGTATTACCTTGATGCCTCATGTAATTTTTAAGTATCTAGTATTGCTGGCCTTGAAAATTATTTCTTTTACACTGTTTTAACTCTTACTATTTTTTTTAGTCTCTTAAGTCATCCACTACTTTTATTTTTAGAGGATTCACTTCAGGAAGAGAGAAGTTCACCATAAAAAATACATATAAGGACCCCTAAGTGTTGTACAAGCTAAATTCACTTTCCTCATTATATTGGCATAATTCAAAGAGATTCAACTCAACAACTTGCCAGTTTGACACTCACAAGCCAATCCTTAAATTACAGATCTAGTTCATCGATGATTATTATTAAATTATACACTTAACAGAAAGGTCTGTAAATTCAGACAAAATGAAAAAAAAAACCCTAAAAAAACCCAAACCAACTAGTTTTCAGATGATATGCATATTATGTGGAGGTCAAACACTGTTGCTAATGCAGGCAATTTTAATGTTTGTGGCACATTTCAGCATTCTGAATAAATTTATTTTTATATTTTCAACATTTAGAGAGTTTCTCCAAAGTGTTTGGAAGAAAATTAAAAAGATTAAAATAATCTCAGTGAGCTCTATTTGTTGCTATAAACTTTAACTAGAGTCAGACTTTTAATGGGTGTGTCTTGGGCTGGTTTCTCTGTTCATTGGGGGTTTTTGTTTATTTGTTTTTGGATTTTGTTGTTTTGATTGTTTTTTGTTTGGGTTTTTTGTTGGCCTTTTTTAGGAAATGGTGAATTATATGAAACTTCAGCTGGAAATTACTTATCTCAATTGTCATTTGGCTTGAATTCCTTTAAATAGCTTCAGCTGGAAAAAACACGCAGCCAAATAAATATGGGATCATAATCCACAATCCTTACGAATCTCTGTTTGTTTCCAGTTGGCAGAGGCTTGGGGATCCCCAGAGTTCATGGTGGCCTTGGAGGAGAGGCACGGCCTTCTGCCCTGCAGGGTGGGCTGCAGGGAGGTGCTTGCAGCTGGAGCTGCTCCATGATCTACAGGTGGGGATCTGCTGGTTCAAGGTGGGCCAGGTGCCCATCAGGGCCTGCTGCAACTCCCAAGATCTGGTGAGGGCTTCCTCCCTCTCTTCTGCTGGTGCTGGCCAGTCTCCCAGGCAACACAGATATTTCCCAAGCAACACGTGTCTCCTCTGAGAGCCCAAGATGCACAGTCACTTTCCCAGACCATGGGAGGCCCAGAAACTGGGCTCCTGACAGCTTTTCGAGAGAATGCACCTGCTATTTCTGATTAGTATGTAAGCTCTCAGAGCTATGCCTTATTTAATTAATTTTGGCAGCTAACAGAAATGACTAAATTAAAAAATGGGAAAATCAACACATCGTTTCTGCAAATCTATTGACTGATTACCCTGAATAAATGAGTTGCAAAGTGAGTTTCAGCTTCAGGGAGGACATGTTAGGTGACTTTTAGACTTCATGATTCAAACTGAAACTCAAGTTGTGATGGATGAATTTCTGTGTGAAGCAGAGATTAGCATTTTATCATTTTATTTGAGCGTAATCCTTTTGAACACAAAACCAAGCTGCCCAGAGATGTGGTGTTTCCATTCTTGGAATCACTCAGAATGAGACTGGACATGGTCCTAAGCCAGCTCCCCAACAGACCCTGCTAGACAAACTCCATGGGTCCCTTCCAGTCTGAACTACTCAATGATTCAGTGAGTGCACCGCTTAGCACAGGTTTAGTTGGCAAGGCAGTGTTAGATCAAAGGCTGGGCTTGATGATCTAGAAGGTCTTTTCCAACCTTAGTGATTCTATGGTTCTGTGCCTAAGAAGAGAAAAAAAAATTTCAATGATAGTTGTTTAAAATACTAAAACTGAAGACCCTGAGTGCATTTTTGATATGACAGTGAGTGAGAAAGTAGTTGCTGGGCCAGATTTTGTAATATTTAGTATTACAAATATAGAATAGGGAGCTTTTTTCTGGCTCAGAGCTATCCTGTGCCCTGCAAGTGTATGTAGAAGACTTCAATGATGATTTCCCTACATGCTACTGCCAAATAAACCTCTTTATCAAACATTTTTGTCATATGTGATTTCTTGTTGTTATAAATAGCATGTGGCTATTAAGTGCATGAAGAATTTAATGTTCTAATTGAACCCAGAGTGCACTCGGGTCACAAGTTGATTTCAGCAGTTTGGTAATACCTTATCACGTTGTTAATTCCCTGCTATTAATGATAACCTTGTGCACTAAGTCCTAATATGATCTTGCATGGTTTGTTCAGCATTTGCAAAACATAATAAATGCAAGTAGGTGCTTGGCAGGGAGAGATCTGTCAACAATGCAGTGTTATTGACTTGTAATATAAAATAACATTCCATTTTCATAAAGAGGCTTTGGGGCTTGTTACTCACAAGTTTTTTACCATTTTTTTCTCCCTCCAGTTTTGTCAGTGAAAAAAGTTTACACAGAAGAATATGGTTTGTCATTTTTGATACTTGGTTTCATCTCTTGCTAGAATGCCTCCACAATAACTCAATTCAAATGTTTGATTTGTTCCTTTCAAATTTTGGACGAAGATGCAGTTACCTTGAAGGTAAGAAGCGATCACCAAGAGGATATAACTCATTGAGGGGTGTGTTTTTATGCAAAATAGGTAATTCTGATAAGGTATGATTCCTTTTTCTTGGCTCCAGCAATAGAAAATTGGTTGCATGCAGTTCTTGTATTGCTACTGGAGAGAAACAGGTGCCTGTGCCAGGTCATATTAGGTATCTAGGGTGACAAAAAGTAGTTGTGGAGATGTTTCTTCCTCTCTAATGGCCTAAAGAACACCAACTTGGGCAAGGAAACGACTTCTGAGCATGTTAAGTTGAATGAGGTAAAACACACACCTGGACATTAAAACAATGATTTTTGTTCTTCTTGGAATTTTGTCCCAAAATAAGCCCTGCCTCTTCATGATTTTTAGCCCAATTATAGAATCATAGAAAAGAACCTGAACTGGAAGGGGCCTTTAAATTTCAACTGGTTCAATACTCTTTTCACATCAAGACATGCAATTGAAAGTAAATGATATACAGGTTTTAATCTGGTAAGTCCTGTTATACTGTTCTTTCATTGAATATATGTGCTTATCCAATTTTAAGTTTCTTGGGACGTATCTTCACGGCTTTTATGTTTTTAAAAAATCCTGTGCATTTTTATGGCTAAAAGCAGTATATACTGCTTTATACAGTACTTAGCTTTTTGAACAGGATGTTTTTAAAATTCAGATAGGAAATGGATGATGTAAAGGGAAAAGGAAAATGGAGGAAAGTTTACACCTCAGGCTCTTTATCCTGGATTATTCCAGTTGTTGTTAGCATGAACTGCTTTAGCGACAAGCACATCAGACGTACACTAAACTAACCCACATATGTTCCTTACATATCAAACCAGCAGTTCCTTTGGAGACCTTCTGCTCAAACCTGAAGAAGAGTTTAATGTTCTTTGCTGGTGGCACTAAAACATGCCCTAGACCCAAGCAGCAGTAAAGAAGAGAGACACACTTAATCTGGTCTATACATGCAATCAACCTGTTTATAGTTATGAAGGTTATGGATGATATTTCTGGGATTACAAATGTTAGAGCAGGAAAGAAACAACATTTGCAAATCCAATGGCTGTGTGTTCTAAGCTTAGCCACAAGAACACACAAGCACAATGTTTTTACTTTTTTATAGAATTTTGAAGTTCTGCAATGGACAAGAGTTCCACATTGAGTAACTGCAATGCAATAGTTCTGGTTCCTGCCCCAAAGAGCTTGCAAGGGACAGAGCAGCTACACTCTGTAGCTAGTGCCAGCCTTCCTAAAGACAAAGCGTGTTTTCATTTATGCTCTAAGAACATCTAGGAATTAAATTCTGTGCTTGAGAACCTTGAAGCTGAAGTCTTGAAGGGGAGGACAGACAGGACTGAACTGGAAAAAAACCTGAGGATATAGACAAAATGGAGGTCGTGAAGCCCAAATTCTGAGGAAAAGGTTGGCAGAGGAGAAGGACTGTGATCTCTACACTGCTATACATTACAGTACCTGCATGTCAGAGTGGAACACCTGCACCTCCAAAAGTGTTCATGTCCTCAAGCAGAGCAGGAAGAGTTGGACCCAGTTAGAGAATTTTCTTTTCAGAGGGATATGAGTGAGACAAATACTTCATAGTGTCTAACTCCAAGGTGAAGATGAATTCTATGAATTTAATCCATTTGAGACCTAGGGAATGCATAAAAGCAAAAGATTTGCTGTTCAACAGCTTGTTCATGGATATAATTTTATCCATTTCCAGGAGAATCAAATGAAAACAAAAGAAGGATTTCATCCACGCAGAAACACACACTTGTATGGAGACTGGGGATAATATTTTGCCTCAAATTATCAGTCAAAAAATCAGTTGAAAGGTATGAAGTGCCATAGAGTTAGCCATTTAGCTTCCTTTTGGCATAGTGAAATTGTGATTTCCTATGGATAATGTCAGATAGAAAGGTAATTATCTAAGTTAAATATCATCTAATGAAAGCTCTTGGTAGGATAGGAATACTGATGGCAGTATGAAAAACTGGCTTTCTTTTCCCTATATGATTTCTTAGATTAATGCTTCAGTCCTGCAGAGTGCACATACCCACCTCTCCCATCCCCACATCTCGCAGCTTCAAGGGCACATGAATGCTGCATCTAGATCTTCAAATGACTTAATGATAAAAAGTAGCTGCATGCTGGTAACTAATCTGCATTTTATTTTCGTTTCCAGTGTTTAAATTATTAAAAATACCCTAAAAACTAATATAAACCAAACTGAAAAGAACACATTTCTGTGCACCTAGAGATGTAATTCAGCATCGGCCAGGCTCGTCCTGCCTGGGTGTCCAGAAGCACTGTTCTATAGAAACAGTCACTTTTGTGGCACTACCACAAAGAGAGGGAGAGTGGGCTAAATATTTTTCATTCTTAAATTATTCCCACTAAAGCAAGCAGCAATCAAATGCTTATCATGATATTGACCTACTTGTGAAGTGCTTTGGGATATGTATTGTTATTTAAATGCTGTGTTGTTATTATTTTTATTTCATTTTAATTGCATTCTGTTATGTGCAGAACTTTTAAATAGTCTGTCTCTCCAATCTAACATCTCCCTGCATGTTCTCTTTAGAACAGCTCTCGATTTTTGTAAAGGCAGGGTAAAACATTTTCAGTCACTTCTGAATCAGAAGATAAAAAATGTACTTACAGTAAACCAAAGTCTATTTTCTTCCTCATTGTTAAAGCTAGCTGTGATCATATGGATTGAAAGGAGACAGAGCAAAAACCTGTGAAAATTGACTTGGGAATAATTCCCATTATGATGAAACACCTTTGCTAGAGCTCGGCAAGGGGAAAACAAGGTTATAGGTGCTCAATCGCATCAGCTAAAATCTAAGTAGAATCCCTTCAACACACTTACTGTGCCCTACATGATAATCAGGGTTAGCTGGTTTTCATTAATTAGAGGTTTGGGCAAGGACTGTGGTTTGTTCTTGGAACAATTTGCTCAAAAGTCAGTCAATGACTCATATTCATAATTCTCCAAGGCCTGAATCCCTGTCTAAACATAGAGTTTGTATTGCTTTAAGTATTCAGGTTCATTTAAAGTAGTAAAACTACAAGTCACATCCCATCTTCCCTTTTTCAAGCCCAGCTATACTGATATAAAGTGATTATACCAGGGTAGTTGATTCTGGTGCAGAAAGTGAAATGAACAAGCTATTAATATATGTTAATACATGTATTAACATGTATAAAATCATATGATTCTGCCTATATCAAAGGTTCAAATGGCCTGTGAATAATGTTTAAAAATAAATCACATTCTTAACTGAAGCAGTTGAACTGATAGGGAAGCAGTTTTGATAGGAAATCTATTTTAGGCTCAACTTTCTTTCTGTGAATGCCACCACTAGCAGCAGCAAAGGACCATATAGGGGATCAAACATTGGAGTATTTCAATGCCATTAGCAATACTGGTGAATACCTCACTGATTTTAAACTTAGATGACACTTTGAGAAGGTTTAACCAAAACAAGAAGTTACTTTCCTCTCTTCTTGGCCATCCAAAGAGCAAAGAGAGGATACTAGTGCTGCCTTTAAGAGCAGAAACAATTATTCTCTTGTTTTTTTCCCATAGCTTCTGTGGTAGTATTTAACTTACTGACCCATTTCAGTCACCTCAAGACAAGTTCAATATTATGAGGGGTTGTGATCATTTCTCAGCACGCAAGGTACCACTGTAAATTTTTGGAAATCACATTGCCACTGATCCTTGAAATGCCTAAAGAATGTGTATTACATTTACTGTTTTGATAGATTATGACCAGCCAACATGACCTTCTGCACACCACAGGTCAGAGAATTTCATCCTTGTCAGGTCTTTTCTCATTCAGCAGTTTCTTCTTCATTAGAGAGCATTGTGAAACATCGACATAGCTCCAGAAAAGGGATATCCGAAAGTCAGGTGTGAGGTGAGCCAACAGCAAAAACACCACCACATCTATAGGTCTGTTTTCTCACATACAGTCCGAGAGGCCATGCAATTTCTAAATGTGGAGCAACATTTTCCTTTTGGGCTTTTTTTTTTGTGAATTCTGACTGCAGTTGATTCATAAAAAATCTGTTTTCTTCAAGGTTTTGTTTTTGAATTAAAGGGAATGCTAGGTTTACTATTTTGTAGGTCTCCATATTTACTTCTTTAAGATTTTAATCATTTTTTTAGCCTCTGCAGTGTGGGGAAAACTAATTTATGTGTGTATTATTGGCAATTGGCACTGGAAGAAAGAACTGCTCAAAGTTTTACAGAAAACTTGTCATTGTCATGATATTTTAAACACTTATTTTCACAAGTGATGCTTTTCTGAGAATGTTTCTGGTTTTCTGGAAGATATGGTATTAGTGATCTTAATGTCTAATGAAATCAAATTAATGTTATTGATAGAACCAGATGGACAAATTCTGATCTTTTCTGTAATTACTTTATAGAGTCTAATGAACTTTCCTTGGACTTGCAGCATGAGAACTCAGGGCAGCCTGTTCCCTGGTTCTTGCTGCTCAAGTGTGTGCCCTCTCAATGTGGGGTGGACAAACATTTAATCAGCTCTTACACTTGGTGTTTTGGTCACCATGTCGTCTGTGTGTCATATCCCCTTTAATCTGTTTAATTTGCTTTTGATGCCTTTATTCTGATTTAATGACTAATGACTAATTTTTTCTTCAAAGTGAAGAATTAAATAAATACATGGAGGTATTGCAGCTGAACACTGTCCTCTTTTTCAAACCTGAAAAAACTGATTAATGGGGGTGGAAACCTCTAATTAAAAATTTGTTCTAGCTTTGTTTTTCTTAAATAGATTCACTCACCTACAACTGCTAGTAATAGCTCTAGTTTTCCCATCATGCTTTCTTACAATTCCCACCTCTTCTTGTATATGTGTAGTCTTTTCACACTGAGAGATGGGACTGAGTAGGCATTGACACCAGTCTGTGCAAAATAATTTTTTCATAAAACCCCCAAAATTTCACACAGGACTACTGAAGGATGTGGGAGAAAGACAAATCTAAGCCTTAAATGAGTATTTCTTAAACACAGGGAAAATTCTTATTATCTTTAATAGTCTTGTTAAAAGCCTTGAGTTACCTCTGTAATGAGGTCTATATGATCAGGCCCTGAACAAGTTAAAAAATGAGGGTACATGGTATTTTGCAATTTCACATATACCACTATGTACTTACAAAATAGAAATTTTACAAATAATAAACTCAACACATAAAATGTACAAGCTTTTCCACTGCTTGACCTAAAAAAATGTCACAGTAAAAGACATCTACTAAACACACATTTTCACTTTACATTTTTAATATAACCTGCTGGCTGCACGTTGCCCATGCTGCAATAGCACTTGCATTGAAATCAACACAATGAAATGTGACGTGTCAGATCAATGAAATGAACAGCACTTCTCTATGTATAAATTGAACAGGCATGCAGAAAGTTTATGCAGCAAGAATTAAGAAAACAGATAAATTATATTGTTTGGGGTATCTTTTTCTGTCACTGATAACAAAAGAGTTAGACAGCACATTAAACAGTAATATATCTTCTGTTTCTTGGTCATTTTTATGTCTTGCAATAATCATTATCAGGAAAAGAAAAGAGAAATAATTTCTTAGGGCAGTAAAAATGTTGTCTTGCTTATTTCTATTTTTTCTTCTTAACAGGTTTAAGATTTTTTTCTTCTTTGCATGTTATACAACATGTTGTTTGTTGTACTGTGGTTTTGTCCTTTGGCGAAAAAACACAGGAAAGTATATTCTACACATAAACACTATTTCATCTGTTTTCATCTATTAAAATGAAATGATCATTTCATTTAATCTATTAAGGACATTTTCTTGCAATTATAAGATATATATTTCATACCTTCTTGCCTTAAAACCACTCCACAACCTATTATTATCCACTTTGAGAAATGGAAGTGCTACAGTTATTCTTACTTTTTGCTTACAGAGGATTCCTTGAAATATCATCAGTGACATCACACTTTCAAATAAAAGACAGATTTAATAGCCATTTTAATATAGATATTTTTGTTAATTTGAAATCTCATATTAAATGTATTTCCTTCTTGTAACACTAAAAGAACAGCACGTAAATTAATCAAAGCATAGGAGCACATTGCTGCTTAAGGCTTTGAAACATTCTGCGTACTTGAGAAACAAGAAGTAATTAAATGGTTCTTTTCTTCAAACTAAGCTAGTCTTTAAAAAAAAATTAAATCACAAAACCACAGCCCAGTCTCTCTCAGTGGAGTCTTTTATGCCTGTGGACAAATACAGAAGTAAGCATTTTTACAAATATTCCTTCCTGGAGAAGGCACATTGGGATTTAATATTTGCCCCCAACAACGGGTTCACTTGGCTAAGCATCACTGAGCATCAATGTTTAAATCCTGCACTCTCATTCAGAGCCACTGCATTTCCACAATATAAGTGCATGAGACCACATGCTGGTATTCTCCACAAAAGTCACTTGTTATTTAAATCAGAACTACAAACCTGCTCCCTCACCTCCCCCTCTCCAGCCCCTAGAGGGGCATATTCTCATTAACATTCTTAATGTTAATTGGAATTACATGTGCACATCAAGAAGAGAATACACCTCCAGATGCGATATTTGCAAGCTTCATATTGAGCCAGGCTGTGTTGAAATAAAACACAACATTGCACACACAGTCCTATCTTCATATCGAACAGTAATATATGTTTTTATGTACAAAATCAGGTCTTACACACAGAGAAAAATAGCTTCAGTATGCTACAACCACAGCCTCCATTACTGTAGCATCTGATCTTGCCGTTTCTCACTCATGTGAAAAATCCTTCTGCCTATGAGGTGCATATAAGCTTATGATCCAGCACATTTTTCTGTAATGGAAATTAGTTGCAGATCTGAACAATTTTAAAATGGTGACAAGAGAGCATGGGTTGGACTCACTTGTTTGGAAAAGGAGCTTCATGGTTCACTGCAAAAATTAATTTTTAAAAATTACAGCTTAGCACCCATATTTTCTAACCTTATAAAGATAATGCAATTTTGTAATGAAAACTACCAGTTCTCAAAATATTATCTTCTCAGAAATAAACATGAAAAGTATAAAAAATAGCCAATACCAAACACACTTCACAATTCTTTTAAAATTCACTGTAGTTTAAGAGTTTGAATTATGTTTATGTTATGTTGCCTACAATTTCTGTTTTCAAAATGTAAATGCAGAGTAGATTAGAAAATAGCACAATCTGAAATCTAGAAAGCTCAAATAGATTAGTTTAATCTTTGAAGAAAATAATTGGTGGAAAAACCTTTTCCGTACTGAACATTTCAAGTTCCATGAAATGGGAATTTTCTATTGTTATTTTTAAGCAGTTCACCCAACAAATCATAAGCATCTCCAACCCAATTAGATAAAATTCCAGAAACAAGGGACAGATTTGACTCAAAAGGCATAAACTGAGCTTTTTTTCCTTTGAAAAAACTCTTCTAAAATTGTTACAGAAACATATATTGAAATAATGTCAGATTCTACTAGAAATCCTAATAAATAAAACTGTGTGCTGAAGCATCTCAGCTAGAATTTTTCAAGGCTATAAACCACATACATACAAGTCAGACAATATCAAGGAAAATGGGGTTGGAGCTGAGGAAAATATTCATTTAGTAATGATCTTCCTGTAGTGACATGCTAGGTTTGAGCCTCTGACATATTGGAAGTGCTCATGTAAAATCTGATTTGCCTATTCTTCCTTGCTATCAAAGATGGTCATCAAAATAAGGTTTGTTGAGGAATAAGTAATGCAAACATCACATCAATCTTGCTAATATTATAAGAATACAGGAGAGATTTAAAAAAGAGAATATTTTTAAAAAAGAATATTTTAAAAAAAGATAACCCAATCCCCTCCCCACACTACATTAATATACTGAATGCCAGGTTTCAGGTATGCTGCAGTCACAAATGCATAGAAATGAGACAGAGGAAAAAAAAACCAACAAGATAAGCCTTTCTAGGTCATCTATTCCATCCATCTGCTGGAGTAAGATCACTACCTACTATATACATGCTAGAGCTTTTCTCAGTCTGATTTTAAATGTCTTGTTTCCATCTGTTCAATTTGACCTTACCTATTTCATCTTGGATAGTTAAAATGGCTGCTGTATAGTGCAATAATTCAGGGCAACATATAAAAAATTTTAAAAATCAGCATGCAATAGTCCTCTCATCCTTAGTGCAGCTAATTTTGAAGATATGTTTACCCACAAAAGATCAAACTGGACAAACGATGCCTATAAGGGTGTGCCGTCTGCGTGCGGAGAGTCATCTTTTACTGTATCATATGGATTAGATTCTGAGCTAATCAGTCAGTTTCAGAGCTGAACTGCTTTGGGTCCATCTTACAATGCAAATATTGGGGGGTGGGGAATGTTCAGACCAAGTCTTCTGCAGTTAATGAGTTGCTTTTCCATTCTTATTAACTAAAATACTTTAACTGCTTTGGTTTTTAAAACTTAAACAACTATATTAGATGTAATCATTATTTTATTAACATTTTTCTCCAAGGATTTTTCTTACTGATTATGAGTACTTTGCAATTTCAGACAGTATGATGGATGCTAGTCTTCTATGACAAGAATTTTAACAGCCCTTCTTCAGCACTCAATGCACACCCAATTATGCGTCTGAGCTAGTAACCTTGAATTTATGTTACCATGGCGACAAACTGGTCATGCATTATGGATTATCATTGAAATTCTACACCCCTACCTAGCATAATGAGAGTTGGGGACTTAATCAAATCAGCCATTCTGTGTGACACAAAGTGAAGAACTAGCTCTTATTGTTCAGCCTGGAGAAAGGAAGCAGGCCTGATGGAGTGGCAGCTGCAGTGCCGCAGCCTGATAGATTGCCCTTATATACATTTGTGAATGTATAGACAGATGGTTTTCAATGCCTGGAATTTCTGGCTTAGGAAGCAGCTGTTCGGGTAACCTCTGCCGTCTCACCTTGTTGTCATGGAGCACGGCGGGGAGGCTGGGAACGCGGCCGGGCGGCCCGGCAGAGTGCCGGGCAGAGTGCCGGGCCGCGGGGAGCGGCGCAGGGAGGCCCGGCCGGCCCCACAGCGCTGCCGCCCGGCCCCACGGCGCTGCCGCCCGGCCCCACAGCGCTGCCGCCCGGCCCCACGGCGCTGCCGCCCGGCCCCACGGCGCTGCCGCCCGGCCTGCGCACAGACACACCGGCAGCCCGCTGTGGGGAATCCTCCCTGGGCTTCACCCCGGCCCGCCTCTCCTCCCTGCCTCGCCACCGCGGCGTGACGCGCTGCTCGCTGCTCCCACACCGCTCAGCAAAGGCACACAGCTCTCAGGTTGCCTGAGACAGAGCACCAGCTTTGCTAAGGTCACAGATGAAAAGGTTCAATGCCAGAAAATCAAACCATACAGATAGAAAAAATTAGCAGCTGTTATAGACTTCTATGTGCTGGGATTATTTTCTAGCTCGCAACTGATATTTCACTCCCTATTCTGAGAAAAAGCTAAAGAAATTTTCATGAACTCATTAACTTTTTTTTTTTTTTTAATAAACTTGTAGTAAAACTGCAGGCTTTTTTAGAAGAATTGACCCATAATACTCTCTTCAAAAGGTTAAATTTCTTTAGTGTAAGCGCTGAGTACTATGTTCCTCAGCAAAAGGAATCTGGTTGACATAGAATTACTAATTTGTTCTTCTCTTTATTTTTAATAATGATAACCATAACATCATTAGTTTCTTCCACTTACTTTTCCATCCCTCAAATCTTCAAAACCTTTGAAGTTTCAAAGATTCTGATTCTTCATCAACACATACCTATTAAAAATCCTTACTTTTCCAAAATACAGATTAACCAATTATTCCATGCCACCCATCTATTTTGGAAGTCTAGATATTGCTACTGCAATATAGCTTATTTACTTATTCATATGGCTAAGGTGACCATCACCATGGTTTCTGCACAGGGAGTTGCTAATGTGTCTGTCAGCCTTGCCATTACAGATTCACCAGACCTGTGATTTCAAAGCATGCAATATTTTCCCAGAATAAAACCTGGTATGACAATAACCTTTCAAAGAAATTCTTTATTATAGATCTAACTGCTTCATTAACACTGCTTTTCTTTCTGCCAAACTGTCTGTGTTTGTGTTTTGATGTATGAAGTGTACAGCATGCATATGTTATGAGATTTAATTTTCAATGTGTGTGCAGGAAGTGAATATTTCCAGCTAGCTTTTAAAGTGAGTCAATATGCAGGTTATCCAGAAGCCTTGAGGAATCACACTCTATCCTCATCTATCTATCTAGCTAGCTAGCTATCTAGATGGGTAAGTAAAAACAGTCCCTCATTTTCTGTGCAACTCTTTACTTCAAAAGGAGCCCCCGCTGGTCTGTGTTGACCCATGAGATTGCAGCAGCTCCCTGGGAGGCTTTGCAGCCTATGCACAAATGATTTGTGAGCTGAAACCTCCCAGGAAAGCCTGGACACAAGAGACTGCACCCACCCGGCAACCTGCTTCTGCAAGTCCTCTTCCAACCAGAGCTGCCAAGGAAATGCCCTCCTTTGGGGGTTTATAATTTATGATTTTTTTACTGTCTTGCCAGTAAATTTATCTTTAAAGCACTGACAGATTGCAATCAAATCTATTTGCTTACTAAAATATATCAGGAAACTTTCAGAATTTCTTGAATTCAAATACTGTTTTTTCCTAAAAAAAAAAAAACCCACCAAACCAAAAATTCACAAAAAAATTATTAATTCACACAAAAGTGTCTTTGACAACACAGTGGCTGCTTGTCTGAGAACAGGGAAGAAAATTCAGAGCTAGGAATTGATGGAATAAATAAATAGGCAGACATTACTATAATATTTCTCAATTAAAGAATGAATGACCTTTTTAAATCTTTAATTTACAGTGCCTGGAATGTCCTTGTGTTTATAAATTTAAACCAAACCTTTAAATCTGATGTTAAGATCAACTTTACTTTACTTAAATTAAATCTTTTATGGCTGAGTAAATTTCACTGTGTGGGCATTTTGGAAAATTATGTTATAGTAGGGTCTAGCAGAGTGAGCCAAGGAAAATACCAGTGCATGCTTTAAATTAAAATCTATAGATAAAAAATAAGAAATATAAGCTTTAATGACATGGGCACAGGGAAGCAACTGCTTCCTTCTGTTTAAAAATATTCCACAAAATAAGGGCATTTTGGAATATTTTCATTATGTTTTAAGAAATCAACTTTTTATAGGGCAGGCTAACTTCAAAAGCAGTGTAACAGGATGGTGAGGAAAATGACATTAGACTAAGTACTTGGGGACAGTACTTGATTTATGACTAAATTTTATACCTCAAAGAAAAAAAAGGTGTGTGTAATACTATTCCAAATATTATTAGCAAGGAAAGAACTAAATTTGGAGTCTATTTTTCCAACTTTTATTTAGGCTAAGTAGATTTTTTTTAGGACATACTTCTGTTGATCTCAGTAAAATTATTATCAGGAGTAATTTTTTCCTTAACATAATTTATGCTTCCGGAGTAGAATCTGAATATCAAAAAAGTTGTTTCTAAAGCAAAGAGTTTCTGAAACATAACATTCTCATTAGCAAGAGAATATGAAGAAAATACTTCTGAGCTATTGTTACTTTGCTTTTACACTAACTTGTGTCAGGCTTTGCTAACTCTGTAGCTGGAAATAAGCTATAAGAATTTCCTTAAATACTTTAGATTTAAAATATTGTCTCTTGACCATTTTAATCAAGGAATCATCCATCCTTCTCCTCCCCCCCCCAGTCGTCGTCGTCCCCCCCCCCTTCCCCCCCCGCCAATAATCAAGGATCAGCCTTTTTCTTCATAAAACAACTTCAAACTTAGTATTTTGTGGGTTGCAGACTACTGAATTTTTCTCTTGCAACTTCCAAAAAGGAGATAGAACAGTAAAAATTTGAGTTAGTGCTTTCATTTTTTCCCCCCTCACGTTATTCATGCACTTGCAGGGGCACAAAAGCCCAAATAAATTTATACTGGGAAGGATTTTTCAACCATTTTACCATCTTTCTGCTGCTGTTGTGTGGCCCACATCAGCCACAGGGCTGCAGGCTGGGCTGGCAGTGTGCTGGCTGAAGTTCACCTTTGCGCCCTCTCATCCTCCTGCCCTTGGCTCTTCACTCTGCACAACGAGGCAGAAGAAAGGACACACCTCTCATGTGTCTTCTGCCCTTTTCAATGCAGCGACAGCCCAACTGTTAGCTTTTTAGGGACTCAAAATACAACAAAAATTCTTAACTTTGAAGGCTTTTTTAAAGAAATGGGCAGGGGGAAAGGCTATATTTCATTTATTTTGGAATAAGAGATGAAGAGATGTGTAGGATACACACAGTAGTCTGGGAATTTCAGGATCTGAGCAAAATGATTTTTTCCATTTATGAGGGGCTGTGACAGTTGGTGTACCAGTAATTGCAGGCTTACTTAAAGTCCCTACCTCTGTCTGAGTATGGAAACCCCTGGTTTGCTTTAATTCACCCACCTAGTCACAACCAGTGGAGCCAGATGATGTGTTTCCCTTCACTGTGAAATGCATTTAATCTCAAGAACGGAATGCTTGTGTAGTGAGAACACTTTTATAATCCACTGTACCAGTTTTTTCACTTCCAGGATCTGACGGGCGCACTCATGAAATCTTCTTGCTGTCACATTGAGATGTTACATTTCTAACAGAGCACAGCTGATGAGAAACATCAGAGTTTATGATTACTCTGACAACAGGACTACCACAAAAATATAATTAAAATTGTCTTCTTTCATGCATGCATATGTGCAAGATGTTTAGGATGGTCACCTGAAAAGCCTACCCTCAACATGCCTTTCTAAGGGTAATTTAAAAGCTAAGTGTTTACTGGTATCATTCAAACCACTGCTAAGAGTCTCTCCGCTTGTGTTTTGCTTCAATATTTCCTCAAAGCTGCATATGATCAGGGTTCTGAAGTGTAACTGGCCCCAGCCATACTCCCTCACCCTGCCCATGGGTCTGGAGCCCATTTCAGCAAACCTCAGGGCTGTCAGTCTCTGCCCCAGCAACATCTGCTCCTCAGCTCTGCTGCTCCCCTCAGCCCAGCACTAACAGGAAGCTAAGCCTTTTTTCCTAGTTTAACAGAATCCTTTAATATCTATATGAATTTTTATGCTGCACATTTACCTACTATATCATGTTTTGGTATGTTGAGACACATGAAATTGTGCAGAGACAAAATTTACCAATTTGTGAATTCTGTGCACAGATGTGTGTATGCACATCTCATTAATATATATGAATGCTCTTTTAAATACTTTTTTCCTCTGTGAATACACAAACTTGTGTTTTGTATAAACATTTGGGAGTTTTGTTCTTCCTTTTAGTCATTCATGTGCTTAAGGTACAAATACATCTATGTAGTTACATATGCATTAAGATGCTCCATAAAAAAAAGCAGACAAGGAAGAAAACACAAGGAGGGAGAAGCTGTTCCTTGGTGTGCTGCTGGCTGAGCTCTGGGCTTGTCTCATGGCTGAATGCCTCTGCCTCCACGAGGCGTCCTGCCTAATACTGCTGGCTCAGCTCCAGCCACTGCTGCTGATTTACACTCACTCAGCTTCTGGTCCAGCAAGCCAAAAGCTGATTTTCAGAGAAAAAGTGCCAGAGAGGAGCTAGAAGGTTTGCATCATAGCAGGCAGTGTCCAGAGGCAAGAGGCAGCTCTGCTTAAAAACAAAACAAAACAAAACCCCAAAAATAAACCCAAAAACAAACAAACAAACAAGCAAACAAATAAACCCAACCAAAAAAACCAAAAACAAAACAAAAGCAAAAAAAAAGTGTTTTCTTTGGGAATCAATTTTTGGCACTGTTTTCTGATACCAAACTATATGAGGCAACTCAGATGTCAGACAACCTGCTGCAGATTTAATGAGGGTAATTGGGGTAGCTAAAACTTCAGCAATGCTGCAGAAAAGAGGCAGCTTGCGATGGTCATTTAATCTGGAAATAGCTTTAAAAACCAGAATATGTGTCCCTGAGGACAGTCTCTGCCAGATTAACCTTCTGGACTCTGCAGCCCTCTGTGGGATGGTGTTATTCTTGTACTTCAAACTTTAAGAGGAAGGCAGGCAGGACAGGCCTGGAGACAGTGTGAGGCAAATGCTTTACAAGGAAAGACACAGAGAAGGCAGGAGAGCTGTGTAAGCAGATCTACTTTTTCCTTTAAGTTCAGAATTTAGCATTAGAAATATTAAACATATCATTATTTCACTATGGTTTTTCCTTTAGCAACTCTCTTTTTGTAACAGCGTAATTTCATTTATTGTCAAGACTTTTATTTTTAAGTAAATTATCTTCCAATTAAAAAAAGGAGAAACTTTCAAAATCACTGCTAGCAAGGCACAGACAGAGAGTCTATCCCCTTTCAGCACCAGTGCCTACCACTGTGTATTCTCTGCCACACAAGCCACTTAGATAAATACATTGACACTGTGAAGTTCAGTGTGTACAGAAGAGACCCCTTGGCACACTAATAACAAATAAAGTGGAGTGGCATTAAACATGTCACTTCCACCAGTGCTGGGTGACTGACACCCCTACACATTTCTTTTCACACATTACTAGCCCTTCTTCCCTCTCTAAAAGATGGCTTCATATCTCTGCAAAGTGTAAAAAGCATTAGGAAAATTAAAATAAAGTCAACTGTAGAATAAATATTGTATAGTAGACTAGATTTTAAACATCAGGTTTATACAAAAGCGTTGTTGTTTCATGTGAATAGGCAACTAAATACGGTGATGCAATGAATGAACAAATGTAGATACTGGATTTCTTTTACACACTCTCACTCCTACCTCACCATATATGTAACGTGATACAATAAAAGCTTTCATTTTGTATACAATGACAGAGCTTAAATAAGCAGGCCAATTTCTTCTTATAGACAGCTCTCATGAAGATAAAGTTTGAAAACAGATACACAGAGCTTTTCTTGAGGAAATAAAAAAATAAAAGAAGGTTTGGGGGAAGAGCTGTGAGAGCTGATTTATAGTTTTCTGAGTAAAATAAATGAAAATTTCTCTTGGATATAAACTTATCAAGTGTTTTCTTTCTATGTATATGGATTTCATCTAGGAACAGGCAAAAAGAACTTATTCATTGGCCTAGTTACAGAACTAGTAGTAGAGATGAACCTTTGTAGCAAGAAGGAGCAAATCTGGTGTTGCAGTGCTCAGAAACTGTCTGAGCTCTTTACTGAAGCAGGAGTCACCCTAAAGAGCTGGGTCATGGGAAATTCTCTGTTCTCTACAGACAGTGGTAGAGTAACTTACACAAAACAAAAGTCTAGATCATCTAGGAAAGGGCTCCTGAGTGCCAAAAGAGGGTGTAAACAAAACCTCTTATCTAATATTCTGGGAATACTCTGAAGTTTGTGGGATCATCAGTGAAAAGGAGACATATGATCCAACCACTCAAATCACAACAGCAGACTTCATACACAAGTTACTACAAGGGCTGGCCCAGTAAAAATTATGGGGTAGAATGTGTAGGACTCATGGCAGTGAAACCAGCAACTAAAAAAAATTGGATTCAGATTTTACTCAAGCCTATATAAATAATGCACAGCAAGTCAGTTCAGAGCACCCTCGAATATTATTAGAAATATTTGAAAAGTTTGGATTTTCTATCTGTCCTGCCTTTTCACATGCTGGTTTTGAAGACATGATAATCCAGACAAATAGATAGTCCCCTCAACTGGGCTATGAAATGCAACTTGGTGTTGTACAAACCTGCAGAACAAGCCCAACACTGCCAAAAAATGTCTCAGACTTGCTGCTGGACCACAGTACTTGAGTACTGTGAGCATGTGGGCTATGAGGTGCAAATGGGTAGAGAGTGTGTGCTCAGCCATTGCATTGAAAATCCACAGGATTTTTAGGACTTTTTAACAAGAGTAACATATTGCAGGTTTTGAAGTCCTGGCTGTAATTCCTCAAGATTTATCCAGCATTCATCTCTGGGGGGGAAACAGGCACTTGGCAAGAAAAAAGAAAAAAAGAAAGCACTCAAGCACTCAAGCAGTAATCTTACTTCTTTAGCCAGCAGGTCAGTCAAATTTAATGGAGTTTTCCTTAAGTGAAGAAGCATCACGTGTTTGAGTATTTTATGGTTTTTACTTAGCAAAGGTGATTTTTAAAGATCCATAAAAGGAGAGAGAGTGGTGTTTGAGAAATACCAAGCTAACATCTCTTGCAAACAAAAGGTGCCTGTGCCGTGGCCCACCAGTGGTGCCTCTGCCTGTGTGATGGGGATGTGACTGTCCCTGACTGCAATAGGTGTTGTGCAGGGATGCTGGAGCACAGAGCCTGTGAGCCTGGCCTGGAGGGGTGCCCACAGGGAGGAGGGGATGACCCAGATCTTGTTATCTTCAGTTCTAGTTGCTTTTCCTGATTTCTAGGGGAAGTACTATTTATATTTCACAACTGTGTACCCTACTCTCTATTTCACACCCTGTTATCCCTTGGGAGAGGGGAGGAACAACAGGCCTTGGTGGAAGCAGCTTGTGGCAGCTCTGGGTCACGACTCCATAAAAAAGATAAGAACATAATAACTGCAGGAGCTACCTTTGCTCTCCCCAGGAAAGAGGCATATGTTTATAAGTAATTTTCTCTTCCTGAGTTCATTTCTTAAAAATGAGTGTCAGAACCATGGAATTTCTTGTTTCCTTCCAAGTAAGTAGCACAGCACACAAAAACACAGAAGTTTTAAAACAATGCACTTTGTTTGCACACTTCAGTTAATTGATACTTATCCTGTCCTGCAAGAAAAATCTCATATTGCAACCTCTTTCCACAGTGTTTAACTTTGATATAAATAGGTGCAGCCCCCATGTTAGTTTTTTCCCCTTAACCAGAAGCAGTTGGGTGGAACATAACTTAAATGGATTTTTTAAAGACATAATATAACATTATGAGCTATTATACAATAAGAGAATTGGATTGTGTCTCCTGCCTTATGTTCTTTAGATTGGGACCATCTCACTGCATCAGTGACTCTATCCCACTGTGTGGTCTGTATAGCTGTAATCATACCTTGAAGTCTGATTACAGTAAAAGCTGATGCCATCATGAAATTCACTTTAATACTTATGTTTTGAGACTTGTTGAAATGATGCAATGTCCTTTTTATCTGAAGTGTATTACCTCAGTGGGTCTGTGAATCAGCATCATTAGATCTGAATGAGTTCATCCTTAAAAAGCATTAAAAAGTGTTTCCACTTCTGGGAATGGGGGACAAACAGTGCTAATAGCAATCTCAATTAATTTAGGGTTTATGACTTTCCTGTCCTTGTTCTGCTTTTCCTTTCAATGGGGTATTTACCATTTGAGAATAAAACTGGCCCATAAGGACGGACAGAGATTTTTGGTGTCCACTGCTGTTTTTCTGCAAGAAATTTGTCAAAATTCTCTGTGTAGAAGGGAGTTTAGAGTGTATACATACATGCATACATACATATATATATATATATATATATAAATTCCCCCTGATAATTTTTTTGTCAAAACTGGTTAAATGAATTTGTCTATATTTGCTGTCTGAATGTGCATTATATGACTTCTGTGGATAGTAGTTTACTGAAAGGACAGCAAAAGAAAAAATAACATCTACTCTGCTATGCTATGCAAGTGCCACCAATAATTCTAGTTAAATGTATGCTCAAGTTTTTACTGAAGTAATATTATGTTATTGTTGTTGTGTTTAATACAAATAGTTTAATTTAAAATGTTTTTGGGCTTTTTTTTTTTCAGTTAGAGAAAATTAATATAATTCAGTTTCAAGTACAAATTACATTTTGTATTATTTCTCTGTGTAGAATTTTGAGGCCATATTGATTTATATGGCTCTTCCTGGAAAGAAAGAATTGTAACTTTTCAGTGTTATAGACCTCCTTTGAAAATATTTCAATGTTTACTGGTCTTTGCACTTGCCCCAGCATCCCAGAACATGGAACCAAAAAAAAAAAGTTGTGTGTTTTTCTGTGATGAATGCTGTGTGATATATAGGAAGGTTTTCTTTGTGCATGATAGATTGAAACAAATTTTATGCCCACATTTGAATTCATCATTACTAGTTACTGTGGCTTAGCTCAGGAAAGGAAGTGTATATTATTCTTTATGTGAGCTCTAAAAGCTCATGCCAATGTGAGTCATATGAATATCTCTACACTATTCTCTCACACTGATCAAGATAACAAGATACAATTTTCCCCTTGAAGCATTTTGATCATATTTGTTTCCTCTGACTAACATTTTTTTTCTCACACTCTTTTACTTCTATTGCTGGTTAAAGTTTTGACTTTCAAAAGTATTTGAGCTCCAGAATTTTTATGAAAATTAGATTTTTTCAAAAGCATTCCTACTATTGCCAATTTTTTCAGGCAATCAAAAAAGAATCTAATATATGTAGATTTTCTGACAAAATCTATATGATTTTGTCAGAAATCATATGACAGTGTTGTAGCATCAATACATGTGCATCAGCCAGAATGTAAAGACTGGTCATCATTATCACTGAGTTTCAAATCTGGATTTCACATGAACAGTGAAATTATTGTAAGTTTAATCTATTTTGAAATAATTTTAAAGATTAAAAAAAATACGCGAAGAAAAAAAAGACTTTTGGCTTTATTTCTAGTCATATATTTTGATTCAAATGTATTTTTTTCTCAAAATCAAGTTATACCTGATTGAATTGGGTACCTCAACATTTGCTGTTTGACATTATCACATGTAATCTTGTTCACATTACTGTGAGACTGATAATGTCACTTGCTTGGACTGACTGATACTGTAGTGGAAATCCAATGAAACTACTTGTGGAAGCTGTTCAGGAAGCAAAAACTGCACTTGCAGTGAGTATGAAACATCATAGATACTGAATATGTTTATAAATGCATACAGTGTTATGCTTATCTTTACTGAGTTTTGTATCAGTTCTGCTATCATTCATTATTTTTCTTTGCTAAAGAATAAAAATAAATAAGAAAAGTATAACCATGCCAGTGAGAAAGCTTACTGTACAAGGTATGCATTTCTTATGAGTGGGGTTGCATGTACATGGAAAATGAAGATAATATATGAAAACCATACTTGCATTAACTACATTACCTCACTCCTCCAAAAACAGTGATCAGTCATGGATCTAATGCTGTATGAATGCAACCTTCTAGGATCACTAATACTTTATTTTGCCTCTATTTATATCTGTAAGTCACTTCTCTGTTGTATTCAGATGTGATCTCCTTGGGGCAGAAGTCATCTTTTTGCGCTACACTTGAATAGAGGTGTGCTCTGTGATAAGATCTCTGTGCACTGGTACATAAAAATAGTAATGTTGCCAGGCACTTTGAAGCTAACAAGATCAAAAATGGCATTATGAATGCTCTAGAGTTCTTGGCAAGGAATGGTCATTGATACAGGCTAAGACAACTGTGCCCCAGCTCTTTAGCATTTTATCTGGGAACGATGACAGCAAGAACAGCTTTCAAGAACCAACTCTTTAGAATAAAGGAGAATCTGATGCTAAGAGATCTTTCAAACAGTCTGAGGGACAGATACTGAAACCTCCAGTGCCATTGAACAGTACTGGATTTTACATCTGATCTCATTTCTTCTGTTGGAAATGAGATCTCACTGCTGGTAGCTTTCCTGTCTGGTGAACCCGTCTAGAAAGAGAAGTGGAACAGAGTCCTGATCCACGGGGCTGTCAGTGCCATTGTGAGCATCCCTTCCCCTCTAAGACTAGAAAACACAATAACCTGCTTGTCTTACCAACCATGCAGCAAACCCAGACAACTGGGAAAGGAAAAGGGCCTTTAAAGTTTCTAGGGAAAGGGAGGGTTTTGTTTTAAAACCTAGTACAAAAAGCAGTTAAAAGGCACAACTTTGTTTATATACTTCCCCCATGTAATAGTGCAGGTATCAGCTCATAAACTGAATAAACTAAAGGAAATTTCTGTATGAGTTTTCAGTGAGTAACACAAGGCTTTTTGCTCTTCCTTCAAGAAGCTATATTATTCATTTCAGGGCCCTACTAAATCAGGTATTTAAACTTGGTCATGCTATATAAACATGATATGAGAAAAAGTAATTGCTTATTATAATATAGTCTAGCTAAAATTAGACACTGATCCTTCAGTATCTATTTAGCATAGGCCATTAATTTTTAAGAACTGTTTTCAAGTTGATGTTAAAAGGCAATAAAGCAAAATGTCATTTCCAGAACAAGTATTACAAATGTAAGGCCATATATTTAATACTTTTAATTTTTAACTTTTATGGATTTAAATATTACATAGATTCTGCAAGGGACCCAGAAACAAATTTTGTATTGTTTTAATTTTAAAAAAACCCAAAGCACGATAACTCTAGATCTCTTACCCAATCAGAAAGGCACAAGAGATAAGTGATGTTTGCAAAAATTCCTTGTGAGGAAAAATGTTAATTAATTGAAGAGACACTTCCTCTAGGAATTTGATAGGTTTTGATAGTATTTTTATTTGGAAAGACTGTTTAAAAGTGATGGCAGTGTGCAATAGTCATCAGTTGGAATATACATCTGGCTAATGAGAAAGGATCATGGGAACAAGCTGAACTTGAAAATGGGTAAGTTACCACAGGTACTCTCCAGAGTTATTTTATTTAATTGGGAATTCTTTCTAACTGCAAAATCCTTTTCTTCTTCCCTTCAGTAATCAGCTACCATTAGAAATAATTGTAGATACAGAATAGGCATTTACCTGGTTGTGGAAAATGTCACAGTTTCTTCTGCAAACTACAAACAAAACCCCCATTGCAGCTATGTTCAGGGACTGTCAGAAGGTGCATTCACCCCCCAAAAAAATATCTGGGTTAATTTCAACTTACACAACTGAACTGACTGAAAAAAAGAAACATCAAACTGTAATATCCCCAAAGCAGTGGGGTTTTTTCCCCCCCAAGAAATCTGTGCTGTCAAATTGGAATGAATTCATAGACTGACAGAAAGTAGCCTCATGATGATGGTGGATAAGAGATACAGCATGTTAGAAAATGGGTCATGTAGTCAGGAAGGGCTTAAAACACCTAAGGACAGAGGAATTGCAAGTGTCCAAGGAAAATCTCTTTATCTTTTGTGAAGTCTGTTAAAATACCTTTCTACTAGTATATCTCTCTCACTCTCACTCGTTCCAAGACTGTGAGGAGTCCTTCTAAGGGCTTGAATATTTTCTTGGTGCTAGAGTCCTTGGTAGGAAAAGACTCAGGTATGTGCTTGTACCCTGGGCTGTTCTGAGACCATTGGAGCAGAATTCCCTGTTTGTGTGGCAACTTGCAGCCATGCTGCATTCTAGTGCATCTCTGTATTGCTACAGCTGGGGTTCCAGGTAGGTAGGACCTGCTGCACAGGGGACCTTTCCTGACAGACAGGCATGAATGCTCTGCAACAGTCCACGGATTTTAGCTCTTCAGGATAGAAAGACCATCAGTCTGCCTAACACCCTCTGGCTGTGAGTTATTCTGAAAGTTGCAGAAGGTATGGCAATCAAAAGTGGACAATGGTCTACTGTTAACAAACAGACAAATAGGAATTTCACGTTTAACTCAGAAAAAACATATAGCTCTTCTTCCTTGTATGCTTCTCTCAAAAAGCATTGATATTTTTAAAGTGTCCCATTGCCTGAAACAAATGCCTCTGAATCCAAACAGAAAAAACAAGGAGAAAGAAGTCTGTACTGATGCTAGTCTTGGTATTGGAGAAACTATCTAAATAGCCTTATTTTCAATGTCAGTCAAAAAGAAAACTTTTTCTGCAGATTGTTTCCTTCTCAATACCTAATCCATTGGTAAAAATGACTGAAAACAGTCAAAAGGATCGTTTTGCCAGTCTCCTCAGGGGATAATGAATGTTCAAGTACTTCACCCTCCATGATGGAAGCTGTGATAGAAGAAAGTGTTGTTCCATGGTGCTTTTGTGCCTTGGCTGCCTTCTCTTTCCCTCTGCTCTGCTCAGTCATCCTGCATGTTTGCTGCAGTTTCATCAGCAGCTTAGGCAGTGGAGAGCTTGGCAGGCTGCAGGAAAAGAGCTGAGCTCCCCCACCAACACCACTTTCCACGGTCACAAGTTCACAAGCATTGCTGGAGTTTCAGACTTAGAACCAAATGTCTGTGGGGCTTTAAAACAATTTCCCTGTCTGACTCTGCTGGCTGCTCCCACTCACTGATTTATGCTTGTGATGCTTGGAGCTGTGGTATAAATCTGGTTATGTAATAGAAACTTGATAACAGAGAAAGTCAATACAGGAGGGCAACAGAGCTGAAATTACACACTGGCACTACTTTTATTAACCCCTTCTTAGTTTACCTTAACTGCTTCTCACAAACAACTTGTCTGAATTTAAGAAAATGTCTTTCTCAATACTTACAGCAACACCAGACTGACAGTTCTCGTCTCTGTCTTGCTGGACTCAAGCAGAACAATTTTCTAGAAACAACACCTTTTTGCAACAAAAAGCTTTTTATATATTTTCTTCAGTTAATTATATAATGAACAATGATAATTTCTTTCACATCAGACAGAATTTCTTTATAAACAGATTGTTTAAGCAAACATAGATATTCTATATTTCAGAGTATCTCCAGCTTGGACAGGTTTTTTGAGGAAAGCTTCTTTACCAGATTGTTTGTTTGATTGATTTTTGTGGCACTTGATTAATTTCTTAGCCACAGTTTCACAGCTGAGCCACAGGATCTGTGAAAGCAGGAGGTCTGGCAGGTCCACAGAAGAACTTCTGACTGCTACAGTCTGCATCATTCCTCATTTTAAGTGATAAAGAAACATTAAGGCTTCAGTCTTTCATTCATACATGAAACTTCCCCTTTATGTTCTCATAATCTGATTCCTGCTGTTATTAGAAACCCTGTTGTTATTAGAAACTCATTTATCACAGATCTTTTTATTCATGGCTTCATTATTTGAAGTCCTGATGGTGATACAATTTCAGTTTTTCTTTTTCTTTGACAGAAGCTAGGGGATTTGCATATTTGATATGTGGGATTTAAGAAGAAACATGGAGATGAATATGAATAAAATCATTATCTGTTCTTCAAGGTGAGCTTTGCTTCTCATGAATATAAGTCAAAAGTATTTGATTTTAAATGCATATGTTCTTTATAAAATTCTGGTAATAATATGTTCTTTCTGTTTCTCAACATAAGGTGACCTAAATCATCAATAACTGAAATATATGTGAAAAACATTAACAGAGTTGATATAAAACAATATTTCATTAGTGTCCCAAGAGCAGTATTAGGAAATACGAAGCTAAGACTGTTACGAAAACTTGTCTGGAAATGATTACTTGAAGACTGGAAGAAGGCTAAAAATCCCACTTCGTCCAGGTGCTCCTGAAGTTGCTTAGCAACTGCCTCCTTAATCATGTTCTCCAAAAAGGGAGGTTTGACAGAGGATAGTAATTAGATGGTTTCTTGAGGAGGGTCAAGACCTCAGCATACTGTAGGCAGGATGTCATTTTGCCCTTCAAATAGAGGTGTTAATGAAATGTCCATCCTCTGGGAAACTGCTTCCTCACTGACTTTCATGAGCCCTGTGGTTTCCTCATTGGAGCTCTTCATCTGCTCCTGGGACAAGGCACTGCCAAAATCAGCCCTGGATGGGCTCATAACCTCTTCTTACATCCCTGGTTGATGGCTGACAGCTTCAGATATGAATGATTTTGCCCATCAAAAATATGAAGACAAACTCACTAATTTCCTGTGGCACAGACAAGGAACTGATAGGGAACTCAAATGTCCTGATTAAACTTGCCAAGCAGCTTTGAACTGTATGCATCACAAATGCAAATAACTATTCAGACAGAAACTTGGAATAAAAGAATCATAGTGAAGTACATCAGGAAATGTGATTCTTTTGGAGTGGAGGGTGTTAACACTTTGGGAAAGAGTTTCCTATCATCACAAGAAATTCCAAACTGCAATTTTACTCATGAAAATGTAAATATAATCTTGGTTCCCATGAACATAAAAAAAAATGAAGTCCTCTTCAGTGGCTGGAGAAGACTGGGGGAAAAGTGAGGAAAGGTGACACTGAGTTCCTTGGCCTTATCTGTCTCTCTTGGCACTGAATCATCATTCTCATTCAGCAACAGTTCAGAATAAAGTGTCTTCTTTTTGTGTACCTGTGAAGTCTGAAGTCCAGCTGACCTCTGGCACTTCTGGTACCTCCCTACATGTGCAAGCAACATCACTGAATTCCTCCTATGCACTGTGCTCTTCCTTCTTGCCTTTTGCTTTTTTGTGCTGCTTCTTACTAGATAAGGACAGATCTCCTTATCAAGTCCAGAGAGGGACACCAAGTTAGTCTGACTAGGCTAATTTTATCAATGCACCATGTATCTGCTCATTAACAAGTCTTTTAAAAATTATATTTGTTGTTAGCTGTGAGTAATATTCTGTATTCCTTTATCCTTTTTTTCCCATCTTGTTTAAAAACCTGACTTACTTTGTATTAGGGAGCTTTTTCTTTGTTCCACTTTTGCTTAAGACAGCACAAAACTTTTAAAAATTTTATTTATTCATTTATTTATTCATTACAATGTAACACTTCTTTCTATGTTACTTGTAATATATTAGAGGTTTCCTTCCTTGAGTTTAAATGCTCTACAGACAATTCTTTTTACATATGCTGAAAGGGTTTTCAGAATGTTGCAGAATATTACTGATTTATCTACAGACTTTATCTCTTCCAGTTTATTTGAGGTCTTAAAATTCCTTATCTTTCTCATGCTTCATCTTCATGTTCTTCATCCCTCTGTCTCCACCTTCAGTTTTTCATTTCAATTAGGTAAATACCTATTTGTATCTTGTGTGATCTAGATGAAATATGTATTTTTACCCTGTGCAGCATTATAGTAGAAACTAGAATATTTGTAACATTGTGCAAAAAAATGCCCAAATCTGACAAAACTGAACTAAAATGTGGTTTTCAAAGTCATATCTGCTTGCATTTTTAAAACTTAATACATGTGTTTATGCTGGCTGATCATATTTAGAAAATAATAAAAATAACCAATAAGTAGAAACCCATCATTGTTTATTGCAAAACAGCCCTCATATTTAAATGATTTCTCACTTTTCCAAGTCAATGGCTGATCTCATTTTCAATGCCTGTCAAACTGGAAGTTCTAAAATAGACCTGCAAGATGCTCGTCATAATCATTATTTTTAGTATTGCTACTCATTCCAGATTGTAAAGCCCCTTGAAGAAGATAAACATTCTACTTTTTTTTTTAAGGAGAAATGTTGTTTTGTAGCAAAGTCAGATTCTACAGATAGAGCTCCAAGGAGCCTGTCTTGCAATGCAGTCAAAAACCTTGGAAGTTGTTTTGGAAGGATACTTCCATAACTTTAATCAGACCCACAATTCTCTAAACTTGTGAAGGGAAAGTTTCATGAAAGGTGTATTTTCAATGCTTTGTGTGATTTAGGACATAATTGTTTACATTAAATGGAAAAGTCCTTTATGTGCATTGGTGTATCACTGCACAGAACTAACTTATTTGATGTGTACAATTAAAGGTAATCAAAATGCCAGTTCAATTCATCAAGAGAGGAAATAGCATGCATTCTAATCAGAGTTCTCTACAGAAAAATGTTTGTTGTTGCTTTTGCTGTTATTCAGGATATTTTGGATACAAGTTGATTTAGTAGTTTTGAAGAGTAAGATGTTTTGCTGTTAAAGTAAAAATTATTCTATATCCCTTCCCCTTTTTTTTTTATTTTTGTTGCATTTCCTATTACCTGAAAGTGCTCTATTGATTTATTTGGAAAATTTGAAAAAAATTAATTCATTTTTTCCTAGGAAAGTACTAAGCTTATGACAGAATCTTTTAAATTTGAAACTGAAGAAGGCACAGAACAGTAGAGCAAACAGAATGTTTGCAAACTCAGAATGTTTTATCCACTCACTAATAATTAAGAAAATATTCAAAGAAATCAGATAAAAAACTATCTCAATTAATTTATTTTCTGTCCTTTCAAGTACTGAAAATCTTTTAAGTGCATTTCAAAGATTGCAGTTGTACATTATGGCTAAGAGTTCCTTCTGGGTGTAAGAATTTATGGGTAGTTACGAGAAAAATAAGTAGGGAAAAGACATTGTATATTTATCATCTACTCAACCTCATCAGAAAAAATACAGACAGATATTTTCCTGTGCATCTTTCCTTCCCTCAATGCCCTCCTTAAAATGGCCAATAGTGTGTTTTTTCCTAGGACTTAATGTTATTTCCAGTGCCTGCTGGAGACAGGAATTTCCTATGAATGACTACAGTCTTTAACAAATCTCAGGCTGTTTGCAGACTGCATTGTCTGTTCCTCAGGGAAAGGGGTTAGCTGGGTCTGACATTTTGCATTTAAGGTTTGTGCATTAAATCCTGTACCATTGCATCAGTAGCACACCCATCACCATGGATGCTCACATGGGTAAGGACCATTTGTTCATTCATTCAGTCAGTCAGACAGTCAGTCTGTCAGTCAGTCAGCCTGTCAGTCAGTCAGTCAGTCTGTCAGACAGACAGTTTGTCAGTCAGTCAGACAGTCAGTCATTCCTGCCAGTGAAGGTGTGACACTCAAAAATGTCGAGATGGGCTTTCCATTTTAAACTTCAACATTTCCAAGGTGCATAAAGTGCATGAGCTCACCCACTGCAGTTCTCACCCCACAGAACTTGAGGTCTCTTCATGGCTGCGAGAGGAAGATGAGGTGAGAATTTTGGCTCATTTCCGGAGATGTCTTTTTCTCTACATTTACTGAAGGCCTGAGAATCTCTAAAATAGGTGCCCTGGTCTGCCTTGTTGATATTCCTAATTCATTAAGGTATTTAATTTAACCTTTTACCACTAAAAATACAGGTTTGATCCCCCTAGTCTTTGATACTACTTCTTGGACTTGGATTATTCTTAAAGAATTTAGGAGCTAATAATGCTCTACAGCCATGTTGGTTTTCTTCATTATGATCATCAGTAGGCAGAGATATCAGCTTCAGGATGTAGTCTTTCATTTTCATAATCTAATCTAGACATACACAAAACTCTGCAGGCTAAAAATGTAAAATCTACTTTTTATTATCCTTGCTTTTCAAAGTATGATGTACATGTAATCAGATTTGTTAATAATTGTAAGGGATTTTGTTGGGTAAAATATTTACCAGTGATCATTAATAATAGATAATAATTTTGATTATTAATATGATAATAATTTCCAACACAGAATCAATTCTCATGAAATGAGAATATTGTAATTACACGCTTACATTAGTATACATTTTAGAATGAGTATCTATGAAACTTCAAAAGTCTTATATTTTCCATTCTACTATTATTTGGTTTCACTTATGGAGAAGCAGTATATTCCAATTATCTGATAATTATCACTCTTACACAGAAAATTGTGTCTTGGAACAAATATTCTTTCTATTTTATTCAAAGTTAAGACTATCTAAAATTGTTCCTTTTGTTTGTTTGAGAGTTACTTTTGTCATCCAAGTTGCTTTATGGTATCCTAGAGTACAAATTACTAGTGGATCAGTTGTTCTTTATTAAATTAAATTGATACTAAGGTTGATTACTAAGATAAGGACTTTACTGTATAGAGAGAATATGTATATGATCAGACAGTACTAACTGGATGACCATTGAATGCACAATGTCATCTGCCCTCTTGTGACTTTCCCTGCATCCAGTGGCTTTTTTAAAGAAACGTTTAACAGCATGATTAACTTTATATGTATCTGCAATCCAGTGAAGTTAATGAAATCAAATATGGATGGAAATCCACTGTATTCAAGCACACAGAACTTAATGCAATGGTTAAGGTATTTACTGCTGACTTACTGGAAGAAGTACAATGGATCTAAAGTGTAAAAGCAGTTAAATAAAGAAAGTCAAAAAAGAGAAATAACAGAAGACAGGCCAATGTTGTTGACATAATGAAAAGGGAAAAAACCAATACACAATGTGTTCACCTCTTTAAACATCCTCAGCTCTTAATAGCATAGTGCTCCACACCATCTGCCAGCTGTGAACAGAAAGAAAATCACACATACAGGTACTGTAAAATACAATCTAATTAGTGTACTAAAGCTTAATATATTTGAGAAATTTTTTTTGGTAAATATAAAAACAATTATAATGGGACAAATCTATTCCCGTGACAATATAATGAAGAGGCTTATGCTCCTGTAATGAAATGTTTCATTATTCTGCATCATGCCTTACTGAATATGTTATATAGTCTCATGTACAGCAATTAAAATGGTAATATACAGGAGCAGACACACAGAATCTGAATCACTAGAGAGCAGTGAGCAGACTCCTGAGATTTACAAACTTTTTCATGGAACTGTCACTCTGAGATATGGCTTGCTTAACATTTGTGTCTTTAGATAGCTCTCCAACAACAAGCAGTAAAACCTTTGCAATATATCCAATAGTAATTGTTTCTTCAAATTAAGGAAAAAAGATGTGTAGCAAATCCCTTTAATGCATAAGCAAACACATTATTTTCCCAGCATTTAGGCCATGCACTCCACAGGCCTGTGGACAGAACTGCAAATCCACATCAAGGAAGCAGCAGTGATGCAGAGCAGCTATGGAAAGCAGTAAATTTTCTTGCATTACTTTCAAGAAAGAAAGTAATTTCTGGCCATTCAGTAATTATGAGAGACCCAGTGGGAGCCAGCCAACAGAGACCTCAAGGAGGAGGGCTCTGTCTGAGCAGGTTTCAGTCTCCATGATAAGAATCACGATTCATGCATTGTTTTAGGAGATCAGCATGAGATCACAAAGGCTCCCCTTTTGTGTGGGGGTGCAGTGAAGTTTTTTTTAATACTTTTGAGAAGGTATAATGTTTCCTTGAACATTTGTGTAATATTTAAATTCAATTATTTAAGAGTGGGAAACCTCTACAATTACTGTAAAGAAGGAGTTACTCTTAGCCCTTGATTTAGTTGCAATGTACCCTTGCTGTCAATTACAGATAGTGACTATCATGTAGCAGAGGCCCACTTTGATTGTCTTAGAGATCTCTTCCAGCCTAAATGCTGCTATGAATAAGCAAGGAGGACCACAGGTCTGGTGCCCAGTGGTTAGGTATTTGTCCGGTCCAAGGTGTGCCTTGGCTTCACTAGAGTCACATGGGTGTTTCTGTTTTCTTAGCAAGGAAAAGATATGAATACTCCAAGGACTCATAACCAGAAATATACCCCAGAGTACCATATTGTGAAAACTACATTAGGGACATGCTGTAAAACCAGTAACAAGCAGTTCTAGATGAAAACCTTTCCAGTGGAGAATTGCTGGATCCCAAGAGAAGACCAACAATCCTGGAGTTGATTTTTAATAACCACTTCAGGAGCAGATCAAATTGCCTTTACAACTAGTACTGTAAGTTTTTTGGATTTGGAACTTAGTTGTAAAATTTAGACAATTTTAGCAGTCCTGTTGGGGTGAGGGAACTACTTTTCAAGTATGGCTGTTCCTGACTTAGGCCTGTGAAGTCTGTGGGCTGCATGGTCTCCTGCGGGCTGTGCTCCCTTGGTGCCAAGGGCTAGAGCGATGTATCACCTACATCACAGTGCTTCTCTTGGAGCATTTGCTTTGGAATTTAGTCTTGTCTGCATCACAGGGACACAGCAGCAGAAAACACCTTGTATTTTAACCAACAGCTACTCATGCAAGAGGAAGATTACCAGGCCTGTTTGCACAATGCACTGTATGAACAGCCTCCCGATTACTCCAAAAGAAACAAAGAGCACTGTGGATTATAAACCATACTACATACTTTATGGCCCTAGTGACCAATATGAGACTGAAGCCACTGCAAGAATAAATGAAACACATTCATATGCATAATTAAAATAAAACATTACCATTGTTTTTTTATAGGACCAGTGCTTGTAAGCTCAACTGTAGTTCTCCTGACAGCCACCTCTGGGGTACACCATGTGGTCACATCTCCTTGTTCTTGTTGGTACATAACATGCTTTACGGTCGTTTTCTTTTCTTTTACATTCCTTTCTTAAGTAACTCAAACACAAATATTTGAAAGTCAGTACATTCTTGATGTACTATTAAAGGGAATATCTGGGACAGTATCTGAGAATGATAGAAACATTTTAGCTGCTCATGTCCACTGTACTTGCCAGCTGCCCCAGAGCAAACCAGATTTCCCATAAATTATGTTGCCTTGCTACTAACCACAGCAAATAGTTTTCTTGGAAAATTTAAAATTTTGTTCCAAAATGAAATAGATTTTTTAAAAGATTTTACATATTCTTTATTATTAAACTCTATAGAAACTTCTTTATAACTACTTGCAGGTACAAACTATCAATTATTTGATTAGTTTGCTGGGAAATGTTTTTAGTGTGTTACTTGACATTAAAAACATTCCCTATAGAACTCCAGGGGATAGAAGCAGGGAGAGGAAAAAAGTGTAATAAAAGTATGTAGAGAGTGGTCATTTTCCCATTCCCAAAACGGGCAGTGATAAATAAACAGCTGGGAGTGTCTTATGACACTGGCAGCAATGGGCTGATGGGACAGGGACAGTAACATGAAAATAGGAATAAGAAACATAGAGGATTGGAATGTCTTGGATGAGAAGGACTAAGCTGAGGTCACACAATGCTGGTGGGAAGACACAGTTATTGAAAGAGAAATAGTAGTACTTGGAAGAGATAAGTCTGGAACACCATGGACACTTTCCCTCTAGGAAGCACATGCTGGCAATTCCCTCCTACTGCCAGATCTATTCCCACATCCACTGTCTTTACACTCCAAGCATAACACTGTATAGATGCACAATCCTGTAGCTTTGCTAAGAAGTCGGTTCTGTTTCAGTAGTCTTCAGACAGTCTATCAGAATGTAGACTTCTTCAGAAGACTTTTGAAATGTGTTACTCTTGAGAACAAAATTGAAAAAGTGTCCATTTTACATTCTAAAATGTCAATTCTAAATTCTATAAATTAAAAAATTATATTAAACATTAATAGCCATTTTCAGAAAAAAAACCCCAGTGTTTGATGTTTTGCCGTTGTTCTGTGTCCTGTTGTGTTTGTGGAATTTGCTAGAGATCAAGAAATCAAAGTTGGTTTACTTTTCTCAAGATTTGGCAACTCACAAGCCTTTTGAAAATAGAAGTACAAATGTACATTATATTAAAATACAGCAAGTCCCTGCATGGACAAGTTAAATTATCTTAGTGTGTCAAAAGTGGGTTAAGTTTATTGGAGTGTGAAAGTTAAAGAAAATGAAACCAGAATAGGCAGGACTCTGAATCTTTCTAAAAATAAACAGGGCTGTAATATACAGCTTGTTTTAGCTTGTGGTGAAGGATAGTGGTTAGGGAGAGTGATCACAAGGCTTTTGTGGAAATGAGGTACACCAGAGTATGTTAGAAAGAAGAGATCCAGAACATAACAAACCCATTGCTCAGTTTCTCCCATTCCCCTCTAAATGTAACCAGTGCATGAAGTCTCATCTCACTGTCACTGTGGCTGGAATACTTTCCAATCTTTGATATGTTCCAAATTATTATAAATTTGGCTTCTCATTGAAAAGTCAGAGCAATGTAACATGCTTTTGGTGTGAGACTGAAAGCAGACATGGCTACATCCCAGCTGGTGGAAATGTGGTGATGAATTTCAAATAAATTTTAAACATTTGTTAAACTCCTCCTGAACAGTTTTACTTGATACTAGTAAAATATAGATACCATAACTGAGCATTCACACTGAAGATTTTAATTACACTGAGACTGAAAATAGAGTATAATATTTAAATAGTCTGTCTTCTGTTCTACTAGCTTGCTGCCCTTAAAAATTTCAGAACAAACGTTCTGTTTCTCTTCTTTCTTGATTTCTCAATTTATGATTAAAATCTACAATTTCATAGTTATTGAAACTAGGCTGATTTTTATTTGATGATCTATCTCAGAGCTAAAAATCTTAACAAGTATATTATAAAAACTCCTTATTTTCTATATTATAAATCTCTCATCAGATTTCTTTGAAAACCACATTTCACCAAATCTACATTCATATATTTATCCACTGCATTTGTCTGTCTTACTGGCTCATGTTAAATTAAAAAAATGAATGAGGTGAGGCTCAAACAACAGGAATAGTTTAGCAGAAAAGGGCCTGCTATGCCAGCTCACTATTTAAGAGTGAGCCAGGAACTCAAGTCCTTTCACTTCAATGGAATTAAGCTGGCTCCTCCCAAAGGAGGTTTTGCCTGTGGATACTCAGAGCAAGTAGCAATCATAGTAGTTTGTAATTATACTAAGTTTAATTACATGTAAAGTATGAGAGCTGAAACATTTGATTTTGACTTGTAGAAATAGAATCAGCATGTCCTATTTTCAGTTGCCCACTTATATTTTTTGCTTCTTTCCTCAGTGTCCTGAAATGAAGGACACTCCATCCAACATCTATCAGCACAGAATGGAAGATGTAGTAATGCATATTACACTTTTGGAAAGTCAGTAAATTGCACTAGCTGCCAATGAGTGCAGTAAAGATTCTGCTTTTCATTGCTTCCATCTGCTGGTTTCCTTTTGTGTTGAACAGACAAGACAAGCAGAGTCTCATGATGTGGAACTGATAAAATATTATCTAACAAGAAAGCAGGACTTTCCTATTTTCTATCATAACCTGCTGTACTTTGTTCATAAATAGCAAAACACAAAGATATTTAAACAACATTGTAAGCTGCTAGTATGTAAATTTACTAAAATTTAGCATGGTATTTTTTTCAGTTTCCCCAGATTTTTAAACTAAGGTATCTTACACAGGAACAAAATTAATTGGCTTGGTTTTCAAAAGCATGCTTAAAATGTTTGCACTCCTTGAGTATAGCCAGAATCTTAAAAAGAAAAAAAACCAAAAAACTTTAATTCAAGACATTAATTAGTTGTTTAGCTTTAGGCATCCAAGTCTTAGAAACTGCAGCTTTTTCTACCACTTGTAAAAATATTTTAGTGAATTTTCAAACATATCAGCATTTCAATGAAATACCACTATTTATTTAACTAATTTGTTAACTATTGACTGCCCAGAACCATGCTCATGATTTCCTTTTGCATTGCAATGTATATGACTAACCAATTTCAAATGTTATTTAAAAAAAAAATTGTGAACTTACTCTTTAGTGCTAAAAAGTCCACTCTTCTGACAGTGTGCAATATCCTCATTATGCAGACATTTGAGTGATAGAGGTGTTCTCTTTAGATGAAGCTTATAAAACTTGAATGTCTGAATATCAATTGGATGTGATGCTTATCTGTACACAGACAAGATTTGCCTATAAATGGGCACTGTAAGATGCCTCTTTCCCCCTCCATTTCTGTTTTAATTTCATAAAGAATAAAGAGACTCTAAATCATCCACATTTCTTGAAAAAATAGTCTTCAACAGATAGGATGCAATTTATTTGACCTAACTGTAAATGTTGATAATGCAGATTCCTATTAGCATTATTATTAGTATTTTTGCCCATCTGAAGTTGTTGCCTTACATGCCCTTATATGTAACTTGAGGAAAACATTTTAGGAGAAGAATTCAACTTACCTCTCTTAGATGCTTTGTTTTATGCATAAGGAATTATTCTGAATAATTCTGGCTCCTCTCTATTATCTCTGGTGAGCTTGTAGTCAACTAGCTCTGATAAACACGTGTTTTTCAAGCATCTGAGTTTGGATAGGCACATCCTGTCTGGAAGCAAGGTGATACTTAAACCCTCTGTTGTCACCAAGAGTGATGACAAATGGAAAAACAATCATGTGTGCCCTTTAAAATGTTTATGTTTTGAGAAGCTAGAATGGGTCATAGTTGTAAATACAAAGAAAGATGTTGAGAGTTTTTCAGCAAGTTTTGCTTACATTAAGTCATGCTGCTCTCCTCGCCTGAAAACTTTAATGTAATTTGCTAACCATAAGAGAGCAAAACCAATACTTAGACCTGTTACATAATGTAATCAGTTAACTAATCCAAAGATCTTTTAGGACTTAAAATTAGGATAAAGAGTGGGTTTTTTCTTCTTTTTTTTTTATTGAATTTATTAATCACCAATTTAATTGCAAAAAAAAAAATACATTCATTACTATACTGTTACAACAAACAAACAAGCAGACAAAATGAAAAAGAGTAGTTCTAGAATTAATTTTGGGAAGATGTTACCAAGCCCATCCAATCCTCATAGAAAATTTTTCCTACTCTTTCCACAGATATTTCTATTTAATGTAATTATATCCATGATCTTGACCTGTTATGCACCTCAGTCTCATCCGAGCCATTTGTGTTGCTAGATGGATCCAAACTAAACAGACAGATAATAAATCTCAGTGTACATGTGTAGCAAAAGTCTTTATGCTGGTCTGGATATGCTTGAACAACCTTGTATTATTAGAACCATATCTTGCCTCATTGTATGGGGGAAAACCCCAGCATTCTCAAGAGTTCACTAGAACTTGCCTCTAAACAGGCTGTGATGGGGAGAGACTAACCCTGACAGTCTGAATAACAGGCACCAATCATTATGCTGTGGCAAAGCTCTTCCTGGATCCTCAGAACCCCAGAGGGACATTACCACAACTCAAGAAGCCTGATATGAATATTTAATCTATCTAAAATTGGGTGATTATGCAGATACTGTTCATCTGGGAGAGTTGTTCCCCCAGGGGCTTATAAAAATAAATACTACATCTAAAATGTAACAGCCAAAATGCAGGTGGTGAATTCTCTCTCTGTCACTTACTTGCAGCTCTTCTTGGCTTGTCCTGATGTGCCACTGAAACAAATGTTCTTTCTCTGAAAAGCAATTGCCGAGGTAGATGCACCGTCCACAAGGGATCAAGGGGCTCATCACTGGAATATGAGATGTTCCTCCAAGCCATCTACTGCAGTATGGGTGATGGGTTTGATGATACAGGGAATAGTTTATAGGTTTTCTTTTTAGTGCATGGTATATTAGAGTCTCACATTTTAATGAATTCCATAAATAAAAGATGATGAAATGCCAGAATTTTGCGAACTACATGCAGCTAGTTTCATCTTGAAATCTGGCTACATAAACAATGCTGTAACCAACATTTTTTTACCTGTCTTCTGTGTTGATGTTCTTGGAATTACTAGTTAAACAGCAATAGATCACTTTCATTACCAAAAATAAAATATTGAGCTAGCATCATTCTTTTTTTTGTGCTTTCACCTCAGCTTCATCAGTCACACTGTGAGCAATTGATCTGTTCTGGGTAATGGAGACCTGTCTTTGTGTGGGAAGCAATTTGTTGTTCTAGCTGAGGCCTTTGGCACACTTCACTCTAGTGCTCTAAAAGGTTGTGTAAAGTGGGGACATTAGGCTGCACGCCAGCCACCTCTCTGTCTTCTCCATAGCTTTTGGTACCAGATTTCAGAAAGGTTAACTGAGAAGAGAGGAACTGAGACCTAGACAAACCTGCAACAGGAGGGTTTTAACAGTGGCTTTTAAAAGAGTGTAAATCATCCCAGAAATTATATTTTTTCCCTCTTTTTGAATGAAAATAATGAAACATTCATCAGGGATTCTGGGTCTGTCAGGAACAAACAGCAGCTTGATGAGCTTCTACAACTGCTGTTCGAGCACATACCCTGAGGAAAAACAGAGAATTAATAGCTTATTTGCTTTGCTTGGTGAGAGAGAAGCTAGGGCTTGTAAGAGAATAATTCAGTCAGAGAAATTGCTAATAAATACATAATTTCTTGCTTACTTTCAGAGAAAAAATTATTTTGACTTCAGATAGACTGATCTTTGTGAGGCATGAAAACCTGCAGTGCAAAGAGGCTGCTCCTGATGGTAGAAGCTCTTAATCCCTTTTTAAAAAGTAGTGCTTGAGCTGCAGAAGCATTCAGCATATCGCCATGGAGAGAGGAGAAAGCTCGAACAGTTTTCTCTCCCCATCAGGTGTCTGGGCTGGAGCACAGTGTCGCGCTGCTGATCAAAAGCAGAGTGTTTGTTCTTTAACCTCTCCGCACGCAGCTGCAGTAAAGAAGCAAAGGTCGCAGGGCAGAGGGGTTACTCTATCTGCCGCCCAGCCCAGCAGCTGAGCCTCCAGCAAACACATCAGTGCTCCATTTGTCACCCCGCTGCCGCCCTGCCCCGAGCGCTGGGCCCTGCGCGGCCGCGGCGGGCGGAGATGCGCCGGCAGGGAGGGAGAGCATCAGTGAGGGCTGGGGCCGCATTCCTGCCTGTTACCTTACCTTGAACGCTGGGTTTAACACTCAGCTTTGAGGGGCAGTCGGGAAGGGACGGGAAGGCAGCGGCCACACCAATGAGTGGCGACTGCAGGCTCGCTAAACAATTCCCCCTCTCCTCTACCCTTGTCTCCATCCTCCCCCGTTCTGCAAACAAAGAGTGTTTTGATTGCTTGGATGACAGCACAGGAATTTGCCTTTTCAAAAGCACTTGCTATATATACACAACCTAAGTACTGTAACTGGAAGAACCTTTTAAAACCAGCATGGGTAATGGAAGCTGTAGCAGTGACCAGTTTAATTTGGAACCAGAGTTTCTAATGAACACATAAACCACAAAGACAAGTCTGCCCATTAGACCAATGGCACGATGGGCAAGAGTCAGTAAAAAATTATTTAATAGGATGCCAAAATTGTTACTATTGCCTCTGGTTATGTTTGAATCCCTCCAGTGTCTGTGTTTGCAAAGTCCTATGTTTACAAAGCTGTCTGAAATATACCATTTAAATTCATTGCATAATGCACAAAAATCAATTTTCTTATTCAGCAGCCAAAGGGCAGGAGAACTAATTTTTGTGCATTACAGCATCATTTCAAACTGGCCCATTTGTGACAGGTTTTCAAATGTGCATAATGCCAAATTAGATGAAAGGCACCACAGGGTGATTACATACATTAAAGGTATCTAGGCCAGCAGCCATCTCTCCTGAAAGGAGAAAAGATTTCTGGGAAGTCTGAGAAACATACAGAGAGGTGAAGAGATCTCTATGGTGCAAAACTTCTTAGTTTAAATGAAGTCCTCAAAATTAAACCATATTTTACAAAATTAGCCTCCCTGAAAATACATGTGCCTTTCAGTTTGCTCACCTCCTGCTCCATATTAAGACCTTATTTCTTATGTACTTTGTTTTTTCCATCATAGTTTCCCTTGCCCTGTCCTAATCCTGGTTCTCTCGTGTCCTGCCTCTCTATTCACTTGCCAAACTTGTTTTTCAGTCTGTCAATCATTCTGACTCTAATCTGTTCTACATTTAACTCCTGTCTACCCAATACTCCAGGTCCACAGGACCAGAGGTGCCACTGTCCAGAGCTTTCCCTGAATCTTCATCTGACCATATGGGCCATTTGATCCACCTTGCTATTCCTTCCCCTGCTCTGTCTCCGAGCTTTGTGGGCACCACTCATTCCTACTCTTCATCTTCTAACTACTATACTACTCATACTATTCATACTACTTATGAGTACAACTTTTATAATGTCTCCTCTTCTGGCATTCATGGCAGGCCTTCAGGTTTAATTTTTGTCCTCTTCAGACTTTTTTTTAAAGCTCAGTACAACCTTCAGTTTTCTTTGCTTAGTCTTTGATCTTTATGGCATTTCAAAAATTAACACTGACAGGCTCATGCACAGCCTATCTGTGCCAGTGTTATTCACTTTTTGCTACCACTTCTCTTTACCACATCCATTACCATTACCATGGCTCAACTCAAGACCACCTACTTTTTCCTCAATTCAAGCTTCCTTCTTTTTTGCCTCCATCCCATCACATTATCAACCACTTGCTTTATCTGTACATTCCTCCTCCCTTAGCTATAACTTGTTGGGCTTTTTGTCATTGCTACATCTCACCCATCTCTCCTTGTTCACTGTCCTTCCCTCTCTGTCCTCACTACGAATGGGCTCCTTCTACCTGATGAAACACTTGATGTTCTCTGAATCCTTCTTCCTTGCTGTCTAACCTTGATTCTAATCTACATAGAAGATTATATATAAACATATCTATATATCTATGTATAATATATATAATTATATAGATATATATATATAGTTATGTAGAATTTGCCATTCCAGAAGTAAGTTCCTTATTATCTACCTGTAAAACAAACTTTTCCATCATTATTAACTCCATTCTCTCTCCTGAGTTCACTTCCCAGCTCCTCTTAACTAGTTTTTGTGGAGTAAATACCTTTCACTTTTTTCTTGCTTAAGATGCCATTCATAGAACCTTCTTCCTTCTTCCCTCAATTCCCACTACTCCTGTGGTGTTACTGGCTTACCCTTTTGTTTATACAGGTTCCTTACAGACAGTGAGTTTTACATCATTCACGCTAGTGGTTCTCATATATTGCTTAACATCCACAAATTCTTTCTGGCTTCTCAATATTGTCTCATAAATATCTCAACCCTCACTGAAATTAGAGTATACATGATAAAATCTCAGCACCTTATTTTCATCTACCTCCACTGCTTTTCCTGATTTTCTGGCAGCTTTTGTTGAAAAATTCTTAATTTCAGATTATCTCCTACTTCTCTCAGTTCTTCCTCCCCATTTATATAGATCTCATAAAAATTAATATACTTGCTATCAACATAATATATAAAATTCCTCTTGTCTCTTTTTCCTTTTTGAATCCATTTTCTATTTCTTTATTAGTTTTAGACCACAAATGTGGGCAACATCACAAGTTTCAAGTGAGGTTAAAACTGTAGAGTACTGAGTAGCCAATGACACCAGTCTGTCTGGGATTTTTGAGAGCTGTTTTGCTCCCAGTGTAAGTGAGAGTTAGGGATAGTGGATCAATCTGTGTGGGTCTTTCATAATAACTATTACTTCTTTGTTTAAATACTTACCTTACCTCCAAGCCACCATTTGTTCTTCCTCTTTTGTTAGATGCCTACTGCAGCAGTGTTATCGCTCACACTCTGATCATTAAAAAAAATTACAGAAGCACTCTTAACCTGCAGGTGTGTCTTTAACCCTAAAGCCAAACACTAAAGATGGGATTCTACAGGCTTCTTTTTCCCACTGATGCTCCTGAGCACTAGACAAATAGCAATTAGCTAAAAACTCTAACTTTGGCTACATACCAGAAGAAATCTATAACTGATTAAGAAAAGTTTCAGGAACTTTGGAGATTAAAGATCATATGGCAGCCACTAAAAAGTCCTCCACTTTGTTGCTCCATACTGTGTTGCTCCAGTTTGATTGTTAAATTGATTTTGTATTTTCAAAATGTATTAACAATATCATTATAAAATAGCAATACTGAGGGAAAAATTAGGGTTGCGGCTGAGTGAAAAAAGTCTCAAGATGTCAAGAATTTAAAAGTGTTTATTTCCCTTTATGGAACTTCTTTTAGATGATCAGATAAAATTTGGAGTGTTATTTAATTCTTTGCAAAGGAGATACAATCACATCTCTTTGACCATTGGAATGTAAGCTGGTGTCACTTACCCCATTTAGATCACATTCAAAACCCTAATTTCCCTGCTGTAAGAACTTTATTGTCATTTGATCAGTATCTCACAGCACACGGTTACTGTATATACTGATTTTATCCTCTTACTATTTTAATAAAAAGGAAACCAGTACAAACAGCCGATTTTACTGATACTATTAGTATCAGTAGCTACTGATTACCTAGCTGTTTTATTGGTCTTAGAAGCCCAGTAACATGAATTATTGTTATATAGTTTGTGAGGTTCTTAGTCTATTTTATGATAAGAATTGTGCTAAATACATTAGCGAATAAAATCTGGAGTTACACCAGTGATATGCTATATTTCACAGTCACTCAGATGCAGAAAAAGCCATTTTAGTTACTAGAAAGTCAAAACTAAGAAGACAGTAAAATCTTTGCTATGAAGCTCTGGTGGTTAATTAACAGGCAAATTCTGATTTCATGCTGCTGTTTCAAAATGGAAGTGTTTTGAACCTAAATTAATTTCTTGCCCATAATAAATAATACTTTACATTTCCTGCTAATCTTACGTAGATAGCAATCTAGCCTTTCAGTTGGCATTTGGAGAATAGGGACATCTCATATTTACAATTACTTTGGTATTTTTAAAAATATTAATCTTTCTATAGCTTGCCAGCGGGCTATAGAAAGAGGGTTTGGGGGACTTTTTGTAATCATTCTCATGCAGGATTTGTGTTTCATTATGCTCATGATTTCTTTGAGCTTAACAAAAAACAGAGTTTAGAAGATTTGTTTGGTATTTAACTTGATTATTTAAATAAGAGATAAGCAATTGCCATTACAGCAGGTAGGCAATAATTTCCTGGGGTCAGGGTCTCTCCTGTCTTGTGTACACCTCTATTGTTAATGGAGCTGAACATGCACACAGGCATTTTTAGAAGGGAATGTTAAACAGTCCCCATTTATTTTACAGTGTAAATACTTACAAGACAAAACACAGACTTCAGGAGTCAGGCTGAAGACTTTAAAGAATGAGCTTGAAGAACAAAGAGATTTAACAACCTAACCATTACTTTTCCCTCATAAGTTCTAACTTTAGAACTGCAAAATGGTCCCTAACCATCACAAACCCACTTAGCTGTCACCTAACCATATTGAGGTAGGGTCCAGACATCAACTTTTTTCTCAGCATTTCTTCAGTGGACTAGCTGACCTCTCTGTTAAGAAATACAGTCTCACTATGCGTACAGGGAGCTTAGGTACAGATGCAATCAACAAAAAACTAACTCTTACTCTAAATTCCCTAAATGCGCACCGACCAGAAAGGTTTCTTGTTCAGCTGGATGAGTATCTGTAACAGTGTTAAGTGTTAAGAGTCAAATTTTCTGTGCTCAGTGACATTTGTGTGGTGCAGTGTGACCCCAAGAGGAGGGGTCTCTATCAGTCAGAACCATATCATTATACAGGACCTGAGCTTACAGCATGAAGGGAAGGTTTGGGCTGGATATTAGAAAAAGGTTATTCCTCCAGAGGGTATTTGGGCACTGGAACAGGCTCCTCAGGGAAGTGGTCCCAGCACCAGACTGACAGAGTGCAAAAAGCATTTGGACAGTACTCTCAGGCACATGGTGTGACTCTTGGGGCTATTCTGTGCAGGGCTGAGAATTGGACTCAAGGTTTCTTGTGGGTCTCTTCCAAATAAGATAATCTATGTTTCTATAGCAACTTTTTTCCCTTTAGTACTGCTTCTAGTTGCCTTTCAGCTACCTTTCAACATCATAAAAGTGTGTGTTCCCTCAGTTTTCTAGTCTGAATTAGTGCCTGCAGCTGCCACTGAGCTGAAAGTGCAAGTGCAGCATGTGGTGGATACTGTTATCAAGCCAGAGCTAGCGCTGCTGAATCCCACAGTTGAAAGGCTCCCATCCCACATTATGGTCACCTCTTCAACCAAAACAATAAACCTGGATTTATTACTTGTGCCTGGGGCCTCACTTAATCTAATCCTCTTCTTATATACCTCCCCCACTCCCAGGTTAGAAGCAACTTAGTCCTTTTTACTGTTGACAGCGAAGTTTTAAGAAGCTTTTGATTAGTTCTGAAGGCAGCTTCTACATTTTTAGCACCTGTATTTTCTAGAAGAGTGTGGGGTTTTTTACTTCAGGCAGAACAGGTTTACAAGCTGCAGTAGCTGAATACCTTAAAGATGCTTTGCAGACAGTTCTTCAAAGATCTGTGACTTCAACAGAAGGACTTTTCCTGAGGCAGCCAACTTTACAGTTGCTTTACAAAGAAAGAATATTGCCATCTTGACATTTATCAGTAGTAAAAAGTATGTCTCAGGGAAGAAAATATTGTGACAGGGTTCAATCTGATCAGCATTCAAATGACAGGGATTTTACAAGTGTTTGCTGTTTATCAAGAGTAAAGGTTCTGCAGACTTTAAGAAGACTTGCATTGCTAAATGACCAAGTAATTCTTGGAAATTTTGCCCTAATGATTCTTGAGAATGGTCCTTGTGAGAAATTACTTCAGAAGACTGGAACACATATTCCAATACAGTTGTCTCTTCTTGCTCCTAACAATTCCCTTCAGCCACTGAGCAGAAGATGTAAAAGCCCTTGACAGGAATGGCTGAAGGTCTTCCTGTGCATGGTGCTCAATTTGTTGTCTTGGCTCTATTTTCTTTCTTTTCACAGTTCTACAGAAATATGTGTAATTGATATGTGAACAAGTTATGCAGCTTGGAAGATGTAAAAAAGAAATGCAACAATGCCTGTTAATAGAGTGATATTGTTTATCTTTAATAATGACCTAGAAGAAGTAATAATATGCTAATTCAGGTTTCATTGTGAAAGGTATTACCTGCAAGCTGAATAATTGCTTCTGTAGTAGTAAGCCAGGACAAAAAGAGACAGTAACCCAAGTGTCTCAGGGTGTACACAAACACGCACACTCTTGAACACACACACTTCTTTCTTTCTTAGAAATCCAAAACTTAAATTCCTAAACTGAAAAGAATCTTATAATCAAAGAAATACTGAAAGGAGTACAAAACTCCAACAATAGACCTTGAAAAAAACACTTCAAAAGACACAACATATTAAGACATAAAAACTTTGCAGAGGCTATGCTTCACCCTCAGAGAATGCATATTGTCAGCTATAAAATGTCATATATCTCAAACCAACGCATAAAGTTTCTTACCATGAATACAGAGGTGTTTATCCTTTGTTATAGGACAACTTGTTAAGATGCATGAAGTTGTCACTCCAGCTAGAAGAGATATGCTTCAGTTTGAACATAGAATATATATAAAGAGAACAGTGAGGCCACTTCATTTGACAGTTAAAGTTGGTCTAGAAATAGTGAAAAATCCCGTATGTATCTCTGGATTTCTTATCTCAATCTCTGGACAGATTTTTGTGTGAAAATTGATATAAAGCTTTTCCACAGATCCTTTTTTAGATATTCCAAGCTTTCCTCACAATATGTGAGCTTTGCATTTAAAACTATGAAGTTTTCTAGGCAAAGGATTTCAATGAATAGGATGAAAAACATAGGAGTGCATTTTGCCTGTTCTCTACAGCCCATTATCTGAAAGATCTTATGTCTTTGACATAATAGACAATGTTATGTCTTTGACATAATAGACAATGAACTTCCTTCTGCTTTTAGTTACACTCATATAAATCTGGAGTAACACCTTTGGAATCTGAGATGAGTTCTGCCTCAGTCTCTCTTTAGATGCTGGACCATGGCCAATCTTTTTACTTTGAATAACTGCCTCCAATGTTGGGATTGTATTCACAAGTAATCCTTAGAAAACACAGCTCTAAACTTTGGGAAATGCTGGACAACTCAAGTCCATGTTACATGAACCTAAAGTGTAGCCCACAACTTTAAGGAAATATCCCTAACTGTGTGTCCTATGCAAGCAGCTGAGGAGGAGACGTGCCTGCACAGGCTCTGCAGCTTGCAGCCTGTCTGGAATGAGAGGCTGCTCCCACTTCTCAAAAAGAGGCAGCGTCCCTCTGCTCCTCCCTTTTCACATGTCATGGTTTTAAACATAAGTGAAATTAAGAAATGTATCACAAGCTTTAGACAACATTGTTAGCCACTGCAGGTGATTGCACATTTCATTTATTCATTCATTCTCTCTGCTGAGAGGTGACAAATCACACTTTTCACACATAAATTCAGTTCTGTGCTTTTGAAACCATGCTGTATATAGGTAAATAAAATAATCCAGATTAAAATGAAATGGAATAAAGTATTAGAAACAGAAGTTATAGAGTCATAATTTTACTGTCAAATTATTTCATAACAAGCAATAGATTTCCTTAAATTTTTGCAGAATCTACCAATAGTTAAATTGCAACTAGTTTTTTGAGAAATATCTGTGATGTATAAATCCACTGATATCTGCAGGTCAAAAATTATGCTGTAGGAAACTGATTAGACAGAGATCTAACAAAATGCTTGAAGCTCTTCATGTCAGGATCAGAAACATCCTTCTGGCCTTTCTTGTGCATATGTGTGGAAGTATATGTGCTAAGTTTCTCTCTCCATGATCACTTATTTTTGTGGGGGAAAAAAAACATACATCAGCATAATTTTCTAGTCATGTGAATTTTGACATTTCCTTTTTTATCAGGAATATTTCCTGTCTTTACTATACACCAAGGCTGAAATATCTTTTCTTGCATTTAAGGGACAAACGCACAGGAACTGCATTTCCAACTGCTTAACAACTCATGCGTAATGTGTTTCTCTTTTCAACAATTTCCAGCACTCAGCTCATAGTTTCATTAACTTTTCAGGTGAAGTTTTGCTAATATGTAGGTAAAGGACTGAAAACATTGTAAAATATTTCACTGTATAATTTCTCCACTACAAGCTGCTGTCAGAATAATTTACTTAGTGTTAGTACATCACTGCACACCCAAAAAAAGTGAAGGAAAAATCACATATCTGGAGACAAGAGCTGGTAAAGTGGTTCTGTACTAGCTCAGACAGACTTTTCCAATACAAACCTAACAATAATATTAAAAATTAAAAGGGTAAAATTCTCTAGAGAGTTTTACTTCACAAAGAGAGGAAAACAAAGAGAAAAAAGTTAGGTAATGAAACTGAAAATGTCACATTTGAATTTATAATGATTAAAAAAAGAAATAAAGGCCTTTGTACCATCCAAATCATGTTAAAGCAAGATTTGGGAGGATCTGAAGTTGTGTGGGTGACAGGGGCTGCCTTGCAGCACAGGACAGTGCTCCCATTGGAAATCAGCCGCCAGGCCCACTGGCCAGTTGGTCTCATCTGGAAGCATTTACCTGTAATTAGAAATCATTACAGCTAGAAATAGTGCTTTTAAAAATAAAAGTAATTTTCTATGAAGCAATCCATGTCTTCAATTCTTCTAGGCTTGTCAGAATCACTGGGCCTAATTCTGACATCTAATTCTGTATCCTAATTTATACAGAATTGTGAAGAAATTGCAGAAAGAACAGAGATTTAGCCTCAAAATGTTGCCTTAAGCCCTAAACTACCTGTTGAGACTGACTCTCTCTGGAATAAAATGACTCAATTCTATCTACTTCACTATGTTCTGGATGAGGCCCAAAAGACCGAACATTTTAATGTAAGAGTATACCTTTATTTTTCACCATACATGCACCTGCCATGGAAACCTGAGTTACTTCCACTTAAGAAGGCAGCAGTTCCCAAAATACAGTAGAATAACAACAGCTTGCAATTCATAACAAGCAGACCAGTGACTGAAGGAGACAGAGAAATGCTGCATGGAATATTCTGGGACCAAGGTTACGCTCAAGGCACAAGGGAAGTGCTGAGTTTTCAAACACCTTGCAGTCAAGAAACATAGTGAAAATTTAGCTTTGTCTCCCCAAAATATCTAAACCTTGAGGAAAGACTTGCTGCAAAGCTGTCTTCTCAGTGACTGAATTAAATGCCCTGTGTGCCAAAGCTTTGGTGTCTGTAATGCTTGTGATGGAGAAAACACCCCAACCATTCAATTTAAAATATTGTTGAGAGCTAATTTAATAAAGAAACCCTGACTGGGGCAGTCCGTGAACTGTTCCATATTGGAAGATTTTTTTTATAGTATAACCATCAGAGCTGAATGGCAGATGTGTGTGTGCCTTGGCACAATTATTAAAATTTTCCAGTGAGTTTGGGAAGGTTTTCAGTTTTGATGTGGGCATGGTTTCCCTTGGGCCCTTCCCAATGCTTCCCAGGTGAGGCCATCCCTGCTGCCCATGTGGGAAAGCAGCAGTGGGGTCACTGTGCTCCCGTGCCCAGGGCTGCTGCACAGATGGGGACTGCTGGATGCTAAAAGAGTGCATTACCTGCCCGAGTCACAGTGCAGCCCCAATTACTGCGGGCTGCTGGGTTCATTGTCAATTAGAGTGGCAGCAATGGCAAGCAGCAGCTGTGACAGATGGCCGGGCTCCAGCCACCTTGTGGGCAATGGGATCAGAGCCAATTAAAAAAAAAAAAAAAAAAAAAAAAGGAAAAAGACTCTCAAACCCCAACACAGTTGTCAGTTAGTTGCAACGTATAAAGGGGAAGTATCATATCTCCAAAGACAGTATTTATCTGTTCTCTATTAACCCTTACTTTCAGCTTTTTGAAGTCAAGATTTTGTTTATTTATTACTCATTTCAAGCATGTTTTAGCAGGATGGTCAACCCAAAAGACAGTTTATATTAAACCTTTGTTCTGAGGGGAACTTAGAAGATGCTTTGCTCATAACAACCAGTTTAATCCAGCTGTTAGATTCTTAATTGGAGAATTTTTTCTCCCAGAACTGTCTCAGCTCTGTTTCTGAACACAGCACATTAAGATAAACCTAACACTGAACCTATTGCCTCTGATGAAATCCAATTCTGCTTATTAACTTAAGGTGATATTTACCCCGTGTTAAAAACTGGAATCATAGCACCCTTCCTAATCTCATCTGGGCAAGAGTCGAAGTTCTCTCCAAAGGGCTTACGCTGCTTTATTTTCAGGTGATCTGGGGTGTTGAGCCCCTCTTTGTTCCTCTCTAGGTTCACACACAGACAGTAAAATGTGCTCCTGAAGGCACCAAGGAAATGCCTCAAACTTTATTTCAGTAACCAGTAGGGAGCAATCAACAGAAATGCAGCCAACATGGGCCACATCTTGACAGCATTCCGTACCAAATTACTTCCTGCACCATCCAGGCTGCGGCCTCAAACCGCAACACGGTATGGCCTGCTCAGATGTGTGCTTGAGGTTTATTCACACCCGGTGTGGGACAGCAGTAGCAAAAATGTATCTTTCTGAGATGAGAGGGAATACGCAAATGGGAATGGTGGTGTCCCATCACGGGAAGCGGCCTCCTGTTTCATCCACAGCCTCTGTAAAGAAGCAAGTGAGGGACAGTTTAGAAATTGCATGAAGATTGTTTGGGGTTGGATAAAAGTTGTTGTCAGATAGTAGGTAAAAATCAAAGAGGGAAACACATTTGTATTCTTTGTCAACTACTTTGCTGATTCTTTGGGCAAAGTAAGAGGAAAACAAAACAAAACAAAAAAACAATAACAGTGGATTACTTTCATGCTAGCTTTAAACTAGGCCCTCTGTAAGAGCTAGGACAAATGGATTTTCCCCCTAAGATACAAAGAGCCAGATTTCAATCCAAAAGACAAAGCATTTTCAACTATCCAGAACAAAGGAAATCTGTTTTCATAGAAGAGAAGAGCTGAGGTAGGCTAAGCATGAAGAGAGCTAACAGGATGTGGGCACACAAAATTAAAGCAATATGTCACAAATGAAAGACTACAAAACAGGCTTTCACCAAATACTGAAAAAGAAAAGGAAAGGAAAAAAAAATTAAGCAAAGAAAGCTCCAGTCACATTACTAATTACTATATATTTTTTTACTTGTACGGGTGTCTTGAGGCCCCTATCTACGGTTAAAATTTAAGCTTCAGTTATGAGCTGTTGTGTGTCTTGACAGTTAATGCCCTGAAGGCAGTGAGAGAAGGGAAAAAATTTTAATCTCTGGTTGTTAATATTGTTGGCAATTGAGTGCAGTCTTAGGACAACAAAAAGGAATTTTAAAAAATTTTGTTTGTTTTTGTTACTATTAATTCAAACTTTGTGATAACATTTTGCTAATAATAAAATAATTTCTTCAAGCTGAAATCAAGACTGAAAAAGTGGCTTAATGAACTTTTACTGCTTAGTATTTGTGCTGCAAAGGTCTGATTGATTTACTTAATGTTCTCTTAATTAATTAATTAATTAACTAAATAAATAAAATAAAATCAGGTTGTTATCCTATTATATTATAGCTTTTATTGTTTGTCTATGGGGGGAGAAAAAGCTTTTCCTTCGCTTAACCTTTGGTGCAGAGCTTGATTTTTTTGAGATTGGCAGAACAACTTTTCTTCTCAAGTATTCTTAGAATTCAGCTCAATCTGTCAAAACCGTAATTACAACTGATAAATTCTCAGCAACCTGAAATCAGTGATATATGCAGAGTGGATGATCCCTTATAGCTTTATTTTTGTTTTTCTGTGGACTATTCAATTCACAGTGCACACTGTGAGCAGGCGCTGTACCCTTTCTCAAAAACTCCAGAAGATTCTTATATTCCAGGTAGGCAAAAAAAGACAGAGATGAGGGGGTGAAAGAGCACCTGCTGTTTGGGTTTTTCAGGCAAAGACTTGATACGCAAAGAGAATAAAAGAAACGCCTTTGGTAATACATGCAACATGAGCAAAACAGGACAAGAAATGCAGTTCTTCCAGGTTCCTTGCGGGCATCCTAATCATATAATCACTTCTCATATTTTGAAGGACAAGCAGGTCAAATAGTGAGTGAACAATGCAAAGCCTTTAAAGAGAAGTGAGTATTTGCATTTACTTGCATGGACTGTGGCTCATGTCTCATCAAGAGATGTATAAAATGATTTTAAGGAAAATAAATTACTGATAAAAATAAATTGTTCTAAAATGTAAACTTACAGAGTTGCTTTGGAAGCAGTTTCCTATATCAAATAAGAACTAGATCAGAAATCCCTTCCTTACCTACAAATAATAATAATGCTCTTTATTTCATTGAAATAGTGAAAGACAAATTATTTTGAAAAGTATTGTTAAAAATGTCAACACCATTTTAATAATTATCATTCATTCTACTTAGCAATCAAACTTCTGAAAAGGTGATTTGCAATAATTTTAGATGTATCAAGGAAGTTCTCTAGTGACTAATTAGATCACATCTGCGGTTTTAGGCAGAATGAAGCTGAAATCTTTACAAAGGTAAAAGTCATATTTAAAATAAAAAGGTACTTTCAACATTAAACAGGTGAATAATTTAACATGAGAACCATTCCATTTGGCACTATATTCATGTGTAAAATCACATATCATTATGCTGGAGCTTAATCCCGCTAATCCTTATTTCAGGCTGGGTCACACTACTAATTTTTAAGACTCTTCATCCATTTCAATAGATATTTCTGGTCATGATGAAAAAGAGCTAATTTAAAAAAAAATTTGTCAAGAAAACCTCTCAGTCCCTCTCTTTGACAATAAATATGTAGATAAATCAATAGATAATTTAGTAGTTAATTGATACAGACAATATACAAATGAATAACAACACTGCAGCAATAAAAAATAAAAAAGGCAAGCCTGCTTTTTTATAGAAGGGCACTCTGTGGCTCTCTATTAGCTTGCAGCCTCCTCAATATCTGGTATACTGTTGACATTCCTTAGCTTGGCTAACAGTAACATGATTACAGTGCTCCCATCACACCCTTCACTAGCTCAGTCAACTCTATTCATGTGTTACACACCTGTGCATATTTGCAGTCCATTTAACTGTGCTGTGAGAAATATTAGCTTTCAAGGTGGACTGAGTAAAGATATTTCCCCCCACGCTTTTTGTACTTCACAAGCACTAAAGAAATACTTAGGAGGTCATAGGCCCTTCATCTTGCATAATTCTTATATTTGATGCTATCATGGTATCAATTTCACTTCTCCAAATAGGTAGGGATGGAAGTTCATCAACAGCAATCATTCCCTCCCTGGTCCTACCAGGCAGTTTTTGGATCTTCTCTCAGCTGTGCCAGATGGTCTAATAGAAGACAAAATTTCTTCCTCTTGTATCTGAGATTATTATGTATAATAAAATGTTACCACCCTGAATGTTCAAGTCTCATAGGAGCATCCTAGTACCATAGGGAGACAAAACTTTCTATGTCTATACATTTCAAAATTGTACCAAAACCCATGGGGAGTTGTTTAAGGAAATTATGAGATCATTAATGACATTAATTAATAATTTATATAATTTATGTTAAATTTCTTACATTTGCTTCAAATATCTGTGTTTGGTTATGGCAGATGAAATTCTGTGTGTTTATCTTTCAGTGCTAAAGCCCTCATCTACATAGAGAACTCAGTGAGGATGTCACTATCTGCCAAGAAAAAGTGCTTTTTTTTTTTTTTTTTTTTTTTTTTTTTTGCAAGTGTAGGTAACAATTATTCTCTAAGACAAGCTACTCAAGCTACTTTCTATTGGCCACTAGAATAGACAGAACTAAAAGAAAGTTAATGAGCAGGTAAGACATCTTCTTAAAGTAATCTCATACAAAAAATACCTACATGTATTGCAGATGCTGTTTAAGTGTCAGTGCTGGAGGAAACAAAATTTCAAATTAAGCTTTGGGTCAACTGGTAAGTTTAAAACTACTTTGAACAGAAAAAACAAAAAAAATTGGTAACATCCTCTCTTAAGTGTTTGGTGAATTCTCCTTTCTCATGTTAATTTTCAAATGGCTCGAGGACACATGCTACAACTACCTAATTCGTGTTTCAAAGGTTTACCTTCCTCTGTGTCCTCATTTACCTTTGTGGTTTTTATTATTTTATCTTTAATCTTATTTATTATTTTATTTTTTATTACATCTTACTTCACCATTAGGGGGTGCTGTGAGTGGATTTACCATTGATAAACAATAGTGGAAAATTAAAGGTTTAACTCCTGAATGAAAAGCATGGAGAAAAGCTGCAAGGTAGCAGCTTCTGAGTAGTGAATGGGCTCCCCCTTTTCTTCCATTCACAGAAAGCAGTGAAATTCATAAAGACTTTTAAAACAAGGTCTTTATAATTTTAATATTAGTGGAAAAGAAAATAAGATTATAGACTAACTCATCACAAGTTAATATTTCACTAAATGAGCAGATAAATCTTTTAGTATTGCCATTTCACTGAATCATACTATAAAGTCACCAAAAATGTTTTTGGATTACTGCAGTGGGGACAGTTTTGAATGACAGCTCTAAGAAACAAAAAATAAGAACTGGCCCAAAATTAATTATTTGCACAAAACCCCTCCCAACAGCAGCCTACTTTCATTTTGCCTTGTATTGGTAAAATGGTTATGAAACTCTAAACAAGACAGTACAGAAATGGTCTATTATTTCTTCTGAGATCCTGACTGAAATGCAACCACACCTCTAAGATTTAGGGAACAGAGGTTCTACAATTACTCAAAGGGGAATCATGTTTCAACCTTTCTATGTCTAGACCACTTATTTCTGACAGTGAGGTGATGAAAATAAACTAAAAAAAGTTTGAACATTATTAATTTTTCACTGCAACTTTGTAACATTACCATAAAGATGCTGAAAACATAAGAGCTTAAAAATTAACTATTCTCTTGTGCCTGGTTAAATTTAAAAGTTGCTAATAAGAAATTTTTTTAAAGGCTCTTTTACATAAAGAATCTGTGTGCAGTTCTGAACAGAAGTAAGGTCACAGGGCATATTATTTTGAACTACCTATAAGTAAGATATTGTTATAACTCAGTCACTGGAAAGATTTTTAAATATTTGTGTTGCTATATGATCTTACAAACAGAAATGGTGTAATGTAATAGTGTAAAGAATTTTCAGATTAGTTTAACAACATTTATGTATGTGAGACTAAGACATCCTTTCCTTCACAGTCACTGGTGTAACTCAAGTATATTCCTAAGAAATGGGTGAATTGCTAGGCATACTGGTTGGGAATTTGGCCAATCACTTTTCACATTTTTTAAATGAAATTCAAATATATCTGCAACAGAATTGTAAAACAATTTTACTATGTTCTAAAACATATAGCTAATTGCTGTAAGTAAGAAGTACCTTAAACATCTTTAAAACCTGGTGGGTTTGACAGTTTAGATGACACATCTGATTTCAACAAAGATATCCTTACACAAGTAATTGATTCAGTAATTGCAATAAGCAAACTTGGAAACATAAGGCAGGATTTATAATAATAGAATGACGTAGGTTAGAAAGGACCTTAAAGTTCATCTAGTTCCAACTCCCTGACATGGGCAGGAACACTTTCCACTAGACCAGGTTGCTCCACACCCCATCCAACTTGGCCTTGAACACTGCAAGGGATGAGGCATCCACATCTTCTCTGGGCAATCCCTTGCAGAGACTCAGCGCTCTACAATAAATATTTTTTTCCTAAATCTACTCTCTTGCCCTTTGAAGCCATTCCCCTTTGTCCTGTCGCTACATGCCCTAGTAAATGGTCTCTTTCCATCTTTTCTTTAGGCTCCATTCAGGTACTGGAAGGCCACATTAGGTAAGTCTGAAGTATTTTCTTTTTCAGGCTGAACAATCCCAATTCTCTCAGCCTTTCCTCACAGCAGAGGTGCCCCATCCCTCTGATCATCTTTGTGGCCTCCTCTGGCCTCGCTCCAACAGCTCCATGTCCTTCCTGTGCTGGGGACCCCAGGGCTGGATGCAGCACTGCAGGTGGGGTCTCAGCAGAGCAGAGCAGAGGGGCAGAATCCCCTCCCCACGCTGCCCCTGGTGCAGCCCAGGGCACGTTTGGCTCTCCAGGCTGTGAGGGCACATGGCTGGGTCATGTCCAGCCTTCACCCACAGCACCCCCAAGTCCTCAGCAGGGCTGCTCTGGATCTGTTCACCCCAGCCTGTGTTGGTACTGGGGCTGCCCCAACCCAGGTGCAGCATCTTGCTCATGGTAAAACCTCAAGAGATTCCCCTCTGGATGGCATCCTGTCATTCAGGAGTGTCACTGCACCACAGCTTGGTGTCATCTACAAATTTGCTGAGGGTGCACCCAATCTCTTTGTCTATGTCATTAACGCAGATATTAAATAACACTGGTCCCACTATGGACCCCTAAGGGACGACACTTGCTACTGATGTCCATTGGGACTCTGAGCCATTGACCACTACTCTGGATGATCTCTTCCATGATCATCCTGGGAACAGAGGTGAAACTGACAGATTAGCAGTTCCCAGGATTCTCCTTTCAACCCTTTTTAAAGACAGATACAATGTTTCTCCTAACACCTTAAAGTGATTCCCTTAAATCTCCTTAAATAAAGGTGATTTATGGTCATCTTATTTTATGTTTATAATGTGGAAGCATACACCAGAGATGATCAGAACCTGAAGATTCTTTTAGAGTCAATGGATTTGAACCATGTTTAATTCATCAAATACAGATGTCTCGGTGTAACTTGTACCATGCTTTGGGATCCATTGATTTTATTGACTCAATCTCCAGTTACTACTTCAGAAGCCTCACATGACTGACTTGTGTTTTGCTGGCTACATTGTGAGCAGCCATGGTCAGGGGTGTGACTCTCACCTCTACTGTCCATACTCAAAGTTCTGTTTAAGTCATTAGTAAATTTCCCATGAAAAGTGAATACTTTGGTTTACCTCCATACATAATGAAAATGTCTCTCCATTTCTCTACAGGTATAGTGTTAGAAGCAGAGTTCCATTGAAAAATGCCTGTGTTGATGCCTGAGTCCTGGTAATTTCCCACAGAAATTCCCAATTTTATAGGTTTCTTGGTCCCACCATTGCTTAAGCCAAGTATCACTTCATGCTGCATCTGGAGCTCCATGTCTCTTGAACTTCAGCAAAGTACCTAATCCCTGATTTTAAATGTCTTCACCTCATGCAAGCTCATTGTTCGCTTGCCAACTAGGATCATAAATTATAATTTATTCCAATGTTAAATATATCCATTAGTCTCACAGTTAAGCAGGGCTGCAAAACAAAGAAGGAAAAAGAAAATCACTGAAAATCACATTGTTAAACTGGCAGGAAACCCAAACAGCTCCAAGCATGTGATACGATGAAATTGAAGAGAATAGTGATATAATTCACAATGAGTTTTCTCCAGCAAGACTGAATTTAGCAGGAGCTATTGACATCTGCAGGAGGATAAAGCCTCCTAAAATTATTTATTTGATAATATCCAGAGAAATAGTACAAAAGCACTTGCCTGGGTTTTAAGAATGCCCTTGATATAATTTCAAGTGAAATCCATGGTAACATTTTAAGAGAAATTATTCCTTTCCCCCCAAGCAATTCTGAAGTATTAGATTCAGAAAAGCCCTGTTAGGTCAGAGTAAATGTCCTCAAATCCTGCCTTGGAGAGTGGCCAAAAACAAGGGAAGAGATTAAGAACAGGGCAAAGCTGTAGCAATGCTTTTGCAGTGATTTAGTGCTAAGGGGCCTCCTGAGGAAAAATTATTGTCTTTGCATTTAACAAGTTCCAGTAGTCATTGCTTCCCTTAATTTATGCAAGTTTTTTTCCATACCATTTTTTTTTTACTTTGAAATAAATAGAAAGAAACAATTCTGTATTGAATGCTTCAATGCACTCATGACTTTATATTTATTTAGTTATATTTCTATTTTAGCACTTTCTGTCTTTTCTTTTTAGGTCTTAGTCCCTCTATTCTTTCTTTATACAGAAGTTAGTGCATAATTTTGTCTTTGTTTTGGCTTTTTTTCTGTATATTTTCCAGTCAATCCATACACTTTTTAAGTCAAAGGAACCAGCTGTTAAAAAAGGACAAGCATTTATGCTAGACCACATGCTAGGCTTATTCTCTGTTTCACTATTTTTACCCTAATAATTTTTAACATTTGGTTAGAGTTGACTTGAGTTGATTGGCCACTGATGAGTGTTAATCCAATGTTTTAATGGAATTATTATAAGGTGTATGTTAAGTTTTAAAATATAAATATGTGTATATATACACCTCAATATTTGCTAATATTACTTATTTTAGTTGCCCATTTTAATGCCTTCCCAGGAGCATTTCACAGCATTACTTTTTATATTGATTTTCCTCCCTAGCCAAAGAGGAATGCTGGATACTTTGTGGAGCAATACAAAGCAGAGACTAAAGCCATCTCACCCTCTCCACTGGCTGCAGGAAAAATTGATGTAGATTAAAACCCTAATTTCACTGATGTCTGAAACTGTGTAATGTGAAAACCACTATCGTCTGTGGTATGCTGGTGGCTGAAGATTCATTTTTTTATTAGAAAAGCACTTCCACATTTCCCACAGCACATGTGCAGATGTAGGATTAAAGCTATGTCAAACTAACAGAAAGTGTAAGTGCAAAGCCTAAGTGGGCTTCTATGCATAGTTTACACATAATCATGCAATGCTAGGTTAAAATCCCTCTTTCCATCTCAGTTTAAGTAATACAGTAGTCAGACCTCAGTCCCTTGTTAATATTTAAAACATTTTCCCTTGCTTCCCTGAGACATCTAATATAGTTATCTTTGACCTATTGACTGGCCTTATCTGTATCAAGTATTGTTCTTGATGCTTGAGTAGGCTTGTTCAGATCAATAAAGGTAAAGGTGGCACAATCTGCCTATAAATGAAAGATGTCCTTCCATATTATATGCTCTGTCATGCTGACTACGTAAACTTTTTCTAATTTCACAAAGAAATTAGGAATACATTTTAGTGGAAATCCCCTGCAAGAGCGATTTCTGCCTGTAGATGTGGTGGTTTTTTTTTTTTTTTTCATAAAAAAAAGCAGTTTTGATATTATCTAGCATAATTTTTTGGTATTATCTAGCACTATCTGTATGACAGGGCTTAACAAATCAGCTGTGTTAAGTTTCAACTCAGTGTTGATACTTAAGCATCTCTAATTCATGCTTCAAAAATAGGCTATAGTGCATTTGAATTCTGTTCATTTCATTACACTTTGAAGTACTTTCAACACTAGTGACAGGGTTGAAATTGAAGAGCTGCCTGGAATCTATGCGCGGTCAGATTACCTCCCTGTGATTTAGTTTTTAAAAACATGTAAATTACATAGAGAAATGCTCTCTGAGAGAATTTTATGATTTCTTTATTATTGCTAAAATTATTTCTGCTTTTATTATCTACAATGTATGGCAAAATAGCTTCTATTTAATGAGAAGTTTAAGATCTCAGAAGTCAAGAAAACATGTAGCAAAATGTGATCATTTTACAGCCATGTTATCAAAAGGCGCTTGTTTGTTGGAGTCAAATTGTGGAGGAAGAATCATCTATAGGAAAGGTGTCATAGCCTGGCAACAAACTGTGAAATTAGAAAAATTTCTCAGATAAACTGAATTCATTTGAGAATTGAAGCCTCAAGGCTGAGATTGTGTAGCCTGCAATAAAACAGAATGCCCTTCTCCTCAGGGCTTCCTTTTCCTACCACAGGTCACTATGAATTTCAATTTTGCTAAAATTTCACTTCAGCAAAAGCAGCAGGGTTTTGGAGTGCTTTTTGATCCTACAGGCAAGGAACAGGGAGAAAGAGCAGTGACAGCACTTGGTGCTATCATACTTAGAGCAAAAAGATGTCTCAAAATTCTGCTGCATGCTCATTTTCTGTCTTCCTTCTGGATCTTATCCCTTTCCTGAATTCTCATGTGTCTAAACACCACTTTCCTGTTTGCATGCTTGACAGAAATTGTCCTATTAAAGAGAGAGAAAAATTGCCAAACCTGTTCAAGAAGTCTTGCATTACCTTGGACTGAACCTATGAGTTACCCATTCCTGTTTTCTCAGAAATAAACTTAGGGATATGAATTAATCCATTATTCCAAGGATACCCTCCAGGAGGGTGGTTCATCTTGCTCTCAAATCCTGCCCTAGCAACAGCAAATTTAAATTGTCAGCCACATGCTTATCCCAGGCAGGAAAGAACAATAACAGTAGAAGAGTCAGGGTTACAAACACAAGAGAGGGTGGGGAGATCTGTAATTGCAGGGGTCTGCACTGAGTGGGTGATGACCTTCAGGTAATAGGGATGCTTTGGATGAAGAAGTGAAAACTTGTCTGGTCTTGTGGCTTCATGATGTTCAGAATTATTAAGAATATTCTCAACAAAGCTTTCACTAGATATGATTTATTCATACACGCATTGCTGTATTAGAAATAGATGGCCATACATTTTATAAGCTATTCATTTATTTTGCATTACAGATATACATGTGTATAGATTGTTTCAGCAAACTAGCAATGCTTACATCCTATGGAGAGAGCAGGTGAAAAGACCGGGCTCATAAGTGTACCATACCAAGTGCAACAACCTTGTCTCATTTGGATCCTCTTAGAACTAGATTCAGATAAATATTGGCAGTAAGAGGTATTTTATTTATAATACAAGTAATAAAGGTGGGGTTTTTTTCAGTGTTGTGATCCCTAGATCCATAACAATTGACAAATTCATCAATTGTATGAAGAGTTTTCAGCTGCATCTTACACAAATTGGCTCATATAAATTTCAGTGTAACTCATTACAACATAAAATATTTTATTATCTTTATAATTAATAAATAACCCAGTGCTTTCACTCTTTGGGAAGTTAATCTTACTTGAAGCTTTTGATTAAAAACCCAGATCCACTGTGGATTCTACATCTGTTTTTAATAGCAACAACATTGTTTCAAAGAAGTGGATAATTTTTGTGTGCAATGCAGATTAAAGTTTCCTTAAGTCATTGTCCCATGAGGTTATCTGTGGTTGACTCTTTTCTAAAAATTTTTATAGAATAACAAAACTATGTCAGTCAAGATGTATTTGCTCTACAAGATTGTAAATAAATAATCACCTTCTAGACCTTAGAAGTATATGACTGGACATTAGATATCAGGCCTGGTTTTCATTTTACTAGGACAAACTAGCTTTGAAGCTCTTCAGAGTCCTATCAAGACACACTTCTACTAGTAACATATAATTATTTATTTACTTTGTCCACCCAAAGATAATGATGACATGCCTTCAATTCCAGTACCGACTTCTTAGTTTGATTTACGAAACACAATAGGGATGGCCACTAATGGCACAGAAAACGAAGTTCAAGGCTTCAGAGTACATGGCTTTAGTAGAAAGTCAGTCCTTATTATCTCATCAGTGAAATTGAATTAGAAACATTTTCTGTATTCTAAGTGCACCTGTCTGTAATCATAAGATCAGATACTCAAAACTTGCATAGTGGATTTGACAATAATTAGATATCTGGTCTTCAAGAACTACTTTTATAAAGCAGATGTGAGGAGTTTTGGCCTCTGCCAATCAAAGTTATAAATCTCCTCAGGGCTGGCTAGGCAGAGTTTGAACAACCCTGGTTGTCTTAATATGTGTAGCAGTCTAAAGCTACAGCACCTTTCCTTAAGTTAGAGTTTTAGCATCTAAAGTATACTTTGGAATATGCATGCAGTAAGGAATTTCAACATTTCTACAATCCACAACATCTTCAATAAATTTATTAGTTCCTGTTCCTTTTCACAATCATTCTGACTTTTAATATGCTTGAAACCTAATCCATGTCTAGGAAGTTTAGAAAACAATCTTTCTAAGAAAACACTTTCATCTGAAGTCAGGCATATAAAATTGAGAATGCTCAAATGTACGAAATGAATACTCCACCTTATTCACTATCTTGCCTCCAGTCATGGCCTGTAAAGATAATTCACAGGAAGAGGAAATATGCCTTAAGAACTAAATGAAACTTTCAGTTCTGCCCTGAGTGAAAGACAGTACCTGTTCTTCATTTTGTATCTATTTCTTGTTGCATTATGCTGGAGGCATGATTTAGACTTGAAAAACAGCTTTTTAAATTCATTGTCTCAGTGTCTTAATTCCACCTTGTTCAGAATGGGAAGATATAATGGGAAATTTCTCTGTCTCTCTTTGAAGAAGGTCAGGAGTTCACTTAAGCTCAAACAGACTGAGCATTTTGAGGCTCACAGGGGCTAACAGCACGCACATGAATCATGCAGCTGATATTACCTCTCTCTGCCCCCAGTAGAATGACTCACTGATGATGTGGTAGGGGGAAGGTAGTGAGATGCTCAAAACTGTATCTTTAAAGAGACCATAGTTATTTTGCTTCTGCACTTTTCCTTTTCACAGGAAGCTTCTTGGTGTTTTAATATTGTTAATATTCATGGATATCCCCCACTTTTGTAACTACCTGTTCTTTCCACTTTTATGTCTAAGCATTACGCAGAGAGTTTTAGGAAAGTGAGGAATAAGGCTCTGAAAGTATGGAAAATTCTCTGTAAAATAATGAAAGAATTGAAATTGGAAGTGGGCTGTACATTGGAATTATTGGAAGGAAGAAAGAAGTGAGTCCTTTTAAAGATTTAATTGAAGTGTTTAATGATTTTTTTCTGTGCTGTGTTTTGTTGCACCTTGCCTACCTGTTTTACTATAACTATACTCTGTATAACATTACCTAATCCTGTTCTTTGTGATACTTGGATATCTTCTGTCTATGGCTATAGATAATTTGGGACTCTAAGCCTGTTGAACTCTCTTCTTACCTGAAATCATTCTATCTGCACCTATGAAAAAGCACTGTCCAATTGTTTATATCAGCTGGATCCTTCTTGAGCCTATCTTACATTAACATTTTTCCCCATATATATTTTAATTCAGATGAAACTAGACTCCACAAACTACTGAAAAGTAATTCTAATAAGTAAGAAAATATTTCAATGATGATTCTAGTAACTGAAACCTGTTGGGTTGTAAGTTGTTATATAGGTGGATATTCAAGTTAAAGCCAATGAAGCCATATGCCGTAGTCCAGATGCAATTTATGCAGTGGAGATCAAGTTCTGGACTATAATATATAAAATATGTAAGACTAATCATTACCTGCTGTATATATGTCATTGCATACCACAGACATATTTTGATCACATCTCTTCTACTGGTTAAGGAGGGGTATCCTGTCTGGCTATACATAACCATAATTTTCCTTCTTGAATACTGATATCCTATATCAGTACTGATATCCCTTCCAACCCAGATTATTCTGTGAGTCTGTGTGACAAGGTGGATTCTTTGTGTCACTCACCTAATCCTCCACTGTGAGCTAAAGGGAGTTGCATAATCATGTATGGAGAAATTGGTAAATAGGCTTCATGTTTGTGTGTTGGTGTAACTTCTGTTCACTCCAATGCTGTGTATACTTAAAAAAGAGGTGTATTTCAACTGCAAGTTGGATCTAAATCCTTTAGGGCTTAAAATTACCTGAATAGTATTAGTGTGCAGACTTGGCTCAAAAAAAATAGCAATTATTTCACTATTTGTGTGATAAAGTTCTAAACCTTCGTCTGATCTTCACCACTTTACTGACATTTCAGTTTGCTTTGGTGTGAGTCTTTGAAGAAACAGACCCATAGTCACTGATTTATATACTTTCATTGGATGCAGCAAAACACTTCATTGCCTGTTTTTTTATTCTAGGGCACCACATAGCTTTATGCACAAGTATCTGTACTCTGTGCACATTTGAATCTTAAAAAAATTATAAAGGAATGTCTGTTATGTTAGCACTTTTAATTTAACACTGGTTGGGATATCTGCCAATGCAGATAGGCACTTTTCTGTGCACTGGAAAACCCAATTAGGACTTGTTCTTAGTTTGATTATCAGTCAGAAACATGCATACAGAAATATTCATTAGAGACCTACTGAGAGCTGTGATAAAGCAGCAGACAGCTGAATTATAGAGTCTGTCAGTAACCCCACTACAATTTTACATGGGCTTGATAAAGGACAAGTAACAAATATCTAAGATGTAATTTGGAGCCTACTGGAACTGTACTTTATTATGGTAGATATTGTTCTGACTGTCTTCAGGAGGCTGGTGAGTGTTTCTTGACAAGATTTTGTGAACAAATGATAAATCACAATGCTAAATGTTGCACCACCGTGCCGTGCACAGCGGTAACACACATGTCAGCTGGAGACAGACTCTCAGTCACAGCCAAACCCAGCAATCTGAGGTTTGGAAACACAGTACATATTACAGAAGCTTGGGCCCAAAACATTTTTTTTAAAGATGATGACTTGATTGATCCCACTTCCACATTTCTGCATTTCTATTCAATGCCTGGGAAAAAAAAGAAAGAAAAATAATTCCTCTTGGGTAATTTGTGTAAAATATTCAGTTAATGTTAAATAGATATATTTTTTAGCTTATAGAAATTTTACTACTGGCTTCAACTTCTAGCAACCTAACATATTGGCACTGCAACACATGATCTGAAATTATATTAAGTTTTCAATAGAATTAGGAAGGACATATGCATGGAACTATGATACTGGTCAGCTTACTAGATCAAAGTCTCTCATACAGTTTATTTAAAAAGCACTTGAGAAATATGGTTCCAATAATGACTTCAATGTGTTTTCCTTTCTAAGCAGAAAAAATATCACATTTGTAAATGGAAAAAATTACATTTGATCCCTTTATTGAATGTGGTATTTTAGTAACAGAGTTGTTCAAGACATATAAACTCCCATCTAAAATTAAATTATTTAAATAAATATTTTTTAAAAAGCTAATAAGAATGCAGAATAAAAGGTCTGTTCAATATTCTCAATATGAACCAGAACCATTGGCACTGTATGGGCTGCTACAGTTGCCAAATTGAGCAAAAACAGTAGTAGTGTGCAGTGTTTCTTCTGTGATTGAGTCTTATTCAGACTAGGATTACTTATCAGTCTTTATTTCACAACATGTGTTGCATCACCAAGCTTAAAATAAACACATATTAAATCACTTACTAAACAAAACTGTTGAAACGTCAGTATCAATTTCCCTGAGCCATGCTGGCTGTATGTGTATTCAGTAATTGTACAGTATGCTCTGATGAAGGATTAAAACCAGCTCACTCTATGAAAATAAGAGAAAGACCCATGTCCATATGAACCACTTTAAAACGCGTGCAGCTTTGGAGCAGAGCAGAATAGTAAAATTCAAATGTTTCCTTCTGAACATGTTAATAATTTTCTGATTAGGAACTAACTATATGTGCATTTTTGGCATAGTAGCCCAAGATGCCTGGCTGACACATCTTACTTCAGTGCTTGTAAGCCTCACAAGCTGTGAAAGCATTTTTGCTTGGAATATGTTTCCCTGTCATTTAAGGTAATACAGTTTTCCCCAAGTTACCAGACAAAGAGCAGATGCACAGAAGCTATGTGTAGGTGTACATTAGCAGGTACAGGCCGAACTGAGCTTGGTTTTCCCATGCTAGTATTGGAATTGGAAATATGATGGGAAAAGACACCAATGTAGGCGTCCGCATCTAAATTTTTGATCCAGATGGTTCTAGCCACATGCTGCACCAGAGCTAGCATACTAGGCTGAAAGTCTGGAGGCTGACTTCACAGCACAGGATGGGGCTGAAAGTATGGTTCAAACCTCCTCCTTTTCTGCCTGTGTGTTCTTAACAATTCCCTTTTGCCTGGCCTGAATTTAACTCAGCTGTATGGAAAAAGCCACAGAGATCTTACCCAGGTTAAAATGTCTACAGCAAAGAAAAATTATCACTTTTCAATCAGGTCAAATCCCTTCTTCATCTCACTGTGCACTGATATGTTTCTTTACACTGGTGCAAAACAAGTAACAGGGACTTGCAGCCATAGCAAGGTGGGTAGGGTTGAGCTACTTTTCCTGATAGCACCAATGTAATGAGGCCTAAAAAAGGAACACCATGCATAATATATTGACACGGGTGTAGCACTGGACTGGCCCTTACCAGCTTGCCCAGGAGTAGAAAAGCTTCCTTTTAAAGCAAGACCTAGAGCCTGAAGATGAAAACTTGTCTTCATTTTAGGCTACCCCTCTGCTCTCAATGACCCTCACTCTGCTTTTTGGAAGTGTCATGAAAACTTCTCCACATATAGGTGGAAATTAAGGAAAATTCACTTAGGAAAAGCACTTTAGATATGTGTTTAAGTTTAAATGTTTTGCTGCAGAAAGATGGTCTTGGATCTGTGGTCATTTGCTATCCTTAATCAAGAACTTCAGCCTTGATACAAAGTTCAAGCAATTTAAAAAGATTTAAAAAGGGATGAAGGCCTGTTGGTTTATGTGAGTCTTGATCAAAACAGCTCAGTTTTCCAGCACTTGGACCCATTTTTGAGTATATATTTAGAGCTTAGGAAAATGACACATTGCCTGTAAACTTCATACATTAAAAATCTACCCCAAATTTTGTGACTACATTCACTTTTCTTGTACAAAAGAATCTTTCTGAGGATACACATTTCTACTTATACCTGATTATGTGGGGCTTGAGTGGGACTGACATTATGGTTAAATATGTACAATGTTGAATTTAACTTTTCTGTCCCAAACTGGGTGGGGTGATCCAGCTGCTGGAACCATATGGAGTCTGTAAGGATATTTGCAAACATAGTTGCTTACACACTGGGATAGTTCAAATTTCTAATATTTCAGTGTTCATTAATTCCTACTCTGGTTTTATTTTCATTTTAAAGAATCATACACTTTTATAGAACCATAAAGACACATATACATCTATATTAATACCACATCATATATATTTTTTTCCAGCTGACTTTTACTCTGAGAAAAACAGCAAAGCTACAGCTGAATACCACATGAAAAATATTTAGCCTTGCAAGCACTATTTATATATCAAAAACCTTGATTAAAATCATGGGAGCACACTGCTGAGTAAAAACATCTGTCATTTCCCCTTCATCTACATTTTTTTCCCCCCTTAAACAGTAACACCCACATTTCAAATGGCTGAAGAGTTTATTTAAGTCATGCTGAGCATATGGAAAGTCCCTTTACCATTCACACACACATAGAGATATCAGTGAAACTCTGGGATGGAAAGCCCTAAAAGCACTAGAAACACTACAAAAAGAGTGAAAGAAAGTACAATCACTCTATGCCAGTATTATACTAGACACAGTAGGTTTAGGGGTATGTGCTGAGTGTAGTTCCAGGAGATGACCTTTTTCCCTCTGCCATTACTAAAGATTGTAGACGGGTATATATATATATATATTCTCAAAATATATACTTATACTTTGCTGACAATGCTGCTTTTCATGTTTAAAAATAAAAATGTTCCTTATAATAGACATATAATTATTCATACTTTGGAGGCTTCAGACTCAGTATGTGGAATACTGGAGAAAAAATTATAGTCTGCCTTGAATTGTTTATAATCTGCTCCATAAATCTGTCATTCAGTATAAATTCAAAAAGCTGGCCAAAGTTTTTACTCTTGTTTGAGCCTGTTTTTGCTTATGTTGCTTATGTATTGATACTAAGCCTCCAACCTCTGTGGACCTGCTCCTGATTTATAGCAGTGCACCTGAAAAGGAACACATCATGTCAAATGTCTGCTTGGATGAGCCGGGCTACTTGCATGAGAGAGAGCTGAGCCACAGCCCAATGCCTGGAGTAGTGGGAGGACTGATGGCGTAAAGCAGCAGCAGCAACAGCAAGAAGAATTGCAGAATGGCAGACTGAGGCCTGCCTCATCATTGATGGGCAGATGAGGTCTCTCTGCTTCCAGGACTCTAGGAATTTCCCATGATTTTAAGGGGAAAATCTTCTTATCTTCAGCAACTGCATAATTCTTGATCAGACATTACATGACACTTTTTTTTTCCTGGAATACAGGGACCTGGCCTCCTATAAATGCATACATTTATGAGCTGCTTCAGCCTTGGCCTATCTGGAGAATGAGAATGTGAAAAAAGTGTTATGCATATACTATATAGCAGAGTTCCCACAATACAATGCAAATGCTATGTATAACTGTGCTTCTAGGCCAGTTCTGCATTGGAAATAGAGATTCTCCTCCCCATCTCCTTCTACAGTAATCTCTGCAGTTCTATAGTCTGCAAATTTTTAGGTTTCTCCTTTTAAAATTTTCTGATAAAAGCTTATTTTCTAATAATTTCATTTTTCCTTGATAACTGTATGACTACCTCCACATTGCCTGAAGCCGCAGAGGGCTCTGCAGGAGATGAAATAATCTCTCAGACACACAGAGAACTAGTTTGTTGTCTGGAGTGATTTAATTCAGTCCATTAAGAAAGAAGTGTATATTTTGTAGTTGCATGTGTTTAAGTTTTAGGAATGTGACTGTTTCTATTACTGAATCTTGCATGATTAAGGTCAATAAAATCTCTACATTTCATAAGAAAGATATAGATGAAAATTAATTTAGACTTAATTGAGAGCAATAATTAAGCTACGTACATTGGTTTTATATATTTCTTAGCAAACCAGACACAGTGAAAGAAAACTGTAGATTTAGACAAATGTGCTTCATAAATATGTCATATATCAAGGTGTCTTCATCTTCTTAAAATTGCTGTGAAAGTTCTATAAGCCTACTTGTTGAAGTTTGAGGTTTTAGTCCCCACAAGTTGTCTTCTTTTCCCTCCACAGCTGTTATACCATGATATGCACTGTTTGGAAAAGAGCAGACACAGCTGGCTGTTTCTTCAGTGCTGTCATTGACCCTTACCCTACCCATTAATTGTCCATCACTGATGATATCTGGTCTCCTACCTCCTCATCAAACACTTCCATACCCAGATGTGCCTGATCAGCTCTGAGGGACATGATTGATGGAAAGCCAGCCACAAGTGCAGGTCTGGGCCATAGCGTGGAAAGGAGTTGTTTGCAGTACAGATGATGTGTTGTCCACCTTAAGCAAACTCTCTGGCTGCAGTAGTTGGCATCTGTGATGCATTGAGCCTGCAGAAGTACAGGATGGAAGGGGAGGGAGTGGTAATTATTCTTTGAAAGATATTGGCAGGGAATGTGCTTTCTGTCTCAGAGTGAAAACTGAGGTGCTATAGAGTGAGCCACAGTGGAGAAGGAGATGCACAGCTGTCTGCACATTTGAACAGAACAAGCTGGTCCTGGGAGGAGTCTTCTATCACTTGAGTGGAAATAAATTAGTCTGAAACACATACTTCTGAGGCATCCAGATTTCACTCCATTTTTATCCAAATGATAAAAAAACTGCATAAAATATAGTAAAAATCATCAAAGTATCCTTCCAAGACTACAACTCTATTGCTTAAACTTCTTTTTTAGAAAAATTCTGGCACAGACATGGCCCAGAAAAGCAAACAGGTTGTCCTCCAGTCTTTTCCATAAGCAACTCCACAGCCTTTTCCAAACAAAATGAGCGATTTCCTTTGAATTCATGGTCAGTCAGCTTATCATTTGTTAATGCTTTGATAACACAGATGGCAAAAGATTTGATGGAGCAAATAAATTGATCCTAGACCCGATCCTAGGTGCTAAGAAACCTATGAGTACCTGAAGAGAAAACCTACCTTACCCTGGCAAAATGAATGTTTGGAGTCTGTATTTTTATCTGAAATCTTGGTCCCACTAATATGCATATCCAATTACATGGTTATTCTTTGTTGCAGTCATTCCCCTTTTATTTCTTTCTTTTCTTGACTTCAGGGAAAAGAAAAGGGCCCAACAGGAGGAGATGAAAAAAGGAGGGTGGACAATGAGATAAGTAAAAGAACTAGTGAGTGTTTGTAAACTTGGAGGTTTGACCAGAGTATTTCTCATTGTGGATTTAAATTAATTTTATTTCTAACCCTTTCTTATGAAAAAATTAAAAGTTCAAGTAAATGAACAGCTGCATTTCATAAATAGTACTTCTTCTTACACCCATAAATTGTCCTTTAAATATAATTGTTTACTAAATGACAAACAATTATTTGGGGAGGGAGTTGCCCTTCAGATTATGCAATTATCTACTTGTTCACAGCATTTTAGTTGTCAGCTGTTATGCAATCTCACTTTGTCTCTTGTTCTATTCTTGTTTAATATTGAGTTGTTATTATCAAACTGTTTAAGCAATTATTAAGCAAAATTATTTTGCCAAAAATGATGAAATAACTCTTTGCTTCCCAATCTAAATGGCTAATTTCACAGCTTGTTGTTGTAAGACTGGAGAGGGATGTATCTTTCCCAGAGAAGATAGGGAATTGTGGGACTCACTAACAGACCTTAGGGAGTTGGACAAATTGGCAGTGTACAAAACAGTTGCTCTGAAAACAATCGTGTCTCTAAACCATCAATTCTCATTCATATGGAATGTCATGATCCTGCTTCTACTGAAATAATTGGTAAAGCCTTTCCTAATTCCACCGGGACTAAGATTGGTCTTTTGGGCTTCCATTCTGCAAACAGGCATGCACATACTGAACAGACCTATTCACATGATTAAGTTAAGCATGCAAATAAGTCTTTTCACTTGCAGTTTGTACATTACTAATGTTTGGGAAATGGAAGAGCTCCTTTTCTTCCTGAAACCTTTGGGCTAAAAAATTCACTGTTTCCATTGAATGTAAGTAAAAGATATTGACTTATGAGCAAAAAACAGCTTTTTTTTTTTTTTTTTTTTTTTTTTTTTTTGTGTGTGTGTGTGAGTGAGTTTATTTAAACTCCAGATATGAGAAACAGTGGTAACAAAGGGCCTTTGTCCCCACACAAATTAGCTGCAGGAAGAATTTCATTAAGTTGCTTACTGGTCATGGCTCTGATCTTTCTAGATGTGTATTAAAAATCCAGAAAACACTCAAGCAAATACATAAATCAAGAAAAATGTATTTGAGCACAATAATAAAAAATATGTTCTACTTATATGACATTGCTCAAAATTACTTGGTGAAAATTAATATCCTTCCAGGAACAGATAAGTGTTTTTGAGGAACCATGTAATATAAAGAGGAAAAAAAAAGAAATTAAGATGATGAAAGGACTACTAGCTTTTATACTTCATACTACATGCTTCTTTTCTTATATCTCTGCTCACTAACCACTCTTCTCTGAAAATGATTCACATCCCATTTTCTCACTTTGAAATCTGGTTGATTGTACATATTAAATTTCTTGTAGTACGTGAGAACTCTACCCACTAATCCCACTAAAATAGGAGGATTTATGGTAGCATTCCAAACTTTGAGTGAATGTCAATAACACCATTTTATCTAAGTAAATAAGGTTGTAAGGGATTTCTTTTTATTTCCTGCTTTCTAGGAAATGTGCAATTCTTTTCTTTCAGCTGATAGACTGAGAGTTATTGGAGTGCCAAACTAGTGAGAATTAATATGGCATTATTTCTGGGGAAAAGTTGTAATCAGGAGACACATGTTCTCAGCAATAGCTGGTGTAATTCTACCTGAATTTGCCATGGCTGCTCTGCAGCCTCTACCTGCCTGTGAGCAGTGCCAGGGGGAGCAGCTGGCACAGAACTGAACCCTTCATTCCTGCTGTAAATGTTTGGGGAGAGACCATGACATGGTCATGGACCTGAGTTCACAAACTCAGATGGAACATGAACCCTGGATTCTGCCTCCCAGTAAAGGCTTGTTGAGACATTCTCTGTATATTTAATGCACACTGTATATAAAGGACTTGGGGCAGAGAATAAAACCATCACCTCCCTTGAAGCACTGTGATTTCAGACTTCTGTTTTCACATTTTTCCCCCTCTTTTCTATTGAAATTAGTCTTGGACTCTTTTCTACAAGATGTCTAAGTTTCCCTTTTTTTTTTTTTGTTTTTGTTTTTTTTGGGTTTTTTTTGTTGCCATGGTAACATATGTGATGTGAACAAATATTTTCCAAGATCACAGACTTCAGTTTATTCGAAGATATATTTTGGGTTGCTTCTGATTTAAAATATGTTTGGTCAGATTGGGTTAAGGATTTTTTATATTTTTATTTGCTTTAGCATTGCCTGTAAAACCTTCAAAGTTTCTCATATTCACAGCTTTGATCTGAACTTCAGATGAGATGTCCAAGGATGAGACAATAGGTGTAGTTTGGGGTTTAGGAAATGGGGACTTATCCTCTAAATACATACAAATTTGTCTTGTTGACACACATTGAAGTAAGCCAATTTCCAAAAGTAGGTACAGACAGAGAATCAGATCAGCAGTTACTGAGGTTACTGTTTGTGTTCTCACCACCATAGCCCAGAGCGTGGACTTTGCACTGCAGAGAGCCTGAGGTGCCTGGCTCTATTTCCTAGGACATTAGGATTCCTGGTTCTCTGCTGGTGGCACAAGAAACTCTTGCCCTATTTATTAAACACAGACTTTAAGAGACTTCTGGGGAAAGTGCTGTTGCCTTCACAGTGTGTTGTGAATAGCTGTCCTCACAGTGTTTCTGAACAAAACAGCCCTACAGAGTTTCTAAGTTTCCAGAGTACTTCAGTTGATGACTTGAATGGCCTCATCTCTTGCTGTGCTCCTCTAAAGTCACTTAAACTCAGCTGCTGCTTGGGTACTGAAATAAGCCTTTAAGACACAATTGCAGCTCAGCTTACAAAGAAATTGCAGAGTGAGGGAGTCAAGGTGGATTTATAAAAGATATTAGCTGCAGAACTTTGCTTCAGGAGAATTCTCACTGCTGTTGAAAACTCTTCAGTAAGCATAGCAAAAAGCCCAAAAATAGTCAGAAGCAGCTTTTGACTGGGAAAGAAAACTAATTAATTATATGTAGAGAGAATTACCTTGGCTACCAAATGGATTATGCTTTTTCCAGTCTATTACGTCCCAACAGGTGGATTTCTCCAAAAGGCACCCAAGGCACATGCATAGATGGATGAATTCCTGAGAGGGAGCTGAAAACAATTGATTTGCCAGGTGCACCTCAGGATAAATAAACCTTCCAAACCTGACTTGTTTCTTTGATTGCAAGTAAGCATAGAAGATTAAAGACAGCAGGTCTCAAACACTGATTTGTTATCCTCCAACTAAGAAGCTTAAGTTTCCAAACGTGTCAAAGGCTTCTTGGGCTAAAGAATTTGGTGCTGGAGTTTCTGCTGCTATTAAAACCATGTGGTCTAAAGTCAGTCAAAACCAGGCAAACACCACAAGGTTTTTACCGATTTTTAAAACAGTTTTATAGGCTGTTGGCTTTCCATATGTAATGAATAGGACTTAGGATGCCTGATCAGTTTTTAGAATAGAGAACTTTTTGAATATCTGAGAGAAAATAATTAAAAATTCTATTCTTAATTTTCAAGTTTTTAAAAGACAAATTGGCTTTTTTTTGCTTTGCTTTTTTATATGCCTTCATTGAGGAATTTGTTAAAATATATGATAGTTTACATCTGGCCTTCATGATATAACTTTAGGGCCAAACTGAACTACTAAGAAAGCATCTGGAGACTCGTATGTAGCTACAGGTATTGAATTAACATGAGTCAGTAAAAATCTACAGCATAGGAAGATGCTCTCTGTGTGTTTCTGATGCATCACATAAACATACATTGTAATAATTTTGTTATAATTTTTGAGACCCATTCTATTATAATTCCATATCTGCTTATATTCTTTTAAGAGTTAAATTAGTTTGGCTGAAAGCATGCATATTTTTATGAAGATATCTGAGCCACAGAAAATGATTTTCCATTCATATTTTTATATGCTTATATGTATGCAGATATATGTGCATGCACGCAAACATTTTCACACTCTATTTTAAGACATTTAATTTTAACAGGACCTGTGTTTAATAGAATAACCTACCAGGTACTTCCATGAAAATTTGCATATTTTTTTCATATTTGTCATAAAGAAAACAAAACACATTTATTTACAGAGTATCAACCTATTTCCCCAAACATCTAACCTTATGAACATATCAGATCATGTATTTTATTACTCAGTGTAAGACTACACCAATTTTTGAGATGAAGCCTGACAAGACTGAGTTTTAAGTGGTAATCAGCAATAATGTATATCTTGTACCTTAATGTCACTATTGGTGATTTAGTGATTAATTATCTGACTGCTGTGTAGTGCTTAAAATAATCTAAATGCATAGGGTAAATTAGTTGATCAGGAGAAAAGTCTGTCATGCAAATTCAGTTCTTACAGAACCTTCCTGTCACACTCATCAATGGCAGCCTAAGTGGGTCACCAGAGTGGATGGCCCCTGTTAATTTATTTTCTCAGACATGTAATACATATTCATGATATCCTGCTGTTTGTCTGTCACCTCAAAGAAACTCTCCATCTCCTCCAAATTATAATTAATGAAAATATGCACAGTTAAGCTTAGGGGCTTGGAAGGAGAGATATTGGTATCATGTTGCAGGGGGTTGCAAGGTATTGGTATCAGCAGTTGTTTGCTAATGTGGTAGAGGAAAAATATTATTTTTACTGGTACAACCTCTTTCGTTTTTTTTCCAAACAAGAGATGTAAAGATCATGTATAAAAAATAAAATTTTTAAAAAGTGTATGTATGAGAATGAAGTATTCAGGATCATTATTCACAGAGAAGCTTTTAGTCCATACTATTTCAATCTAAAATAATTTTTTCCCAGACAATCACAATTACAGATCTCTATTCAAGCTATCCCCATACACTCAGATCTTTCAAAATACCACCTGCTTATTTTATAGTACTACGTAGAGTACTTTTTGGTATGTATGCATTTTTATCCAGAATTATCTGTATTTACACCAGCCATTTCCTATCATTGCCACAGCATTATATGATATGGGAAAAGATACCATATATGTTTTTTTATATGATCTTACAGACATAAACAAATGCACTTTGTACCTAACCTAGCGAAAGACAGAGGTAAACATGTAAACAAATGCATGTTACTGCACGAGTAAAGGCAATAGCAATGGGATAAATTGTATTGTATAGTTGTGTGATAAATTGCTAAACCATGATATAAATAAAATTTATCTCATACTTCTCTATTTTATCAGTTACCTCTGTCTAATCCTCCTCTTAAGGAGGAGGCTTGACTATCTCACACCTCTATACAGCTTCAGACAAATGTCTGTTAAGTAAGAAAAAATAAAATCATACTACCACACTACTACATTGTTCTCTATGAGCTTCTCCAGCACTTACATCTGACAAATACCTGAAAATGTGTAACTTTGAATCTTGGAGAAGTTGTTGTCACTGTATTTTATTTTGCCTTTTTCTTTTCCCCCTTCTTATCAGAATCACAGGTTTCCTTTCAAAACTTATAGGTAATTGCAGTGTAATAAAGCCTGTGTTTCAATGCTGTCTTTACTCCCTTTTAATAAACGAAATAGGCTTAATATTTACCAAAGTAAAAGTAGAAAATTTTAATTTTATGTACATATTTGCAGTCTTCTTGGATTATTTCTGGTCAAAAAGAGGAAAAAAAAGAAGAAAAAAACCCAGGAATAGCAAAATTTTAACGGTTCTAGACATTTGATAAATAGTTCTTCTTTTGATAGTATGTAAGAAATCCATGAAAGTGAATTGGAAAGATTTTATTGCTGACCTGTATGACTTAGTTGTGGCTTTGTCACTCATAAATAATGTATTCAGCCCCAACTCATGCCACTAAAACATTTATACCACAACACATCACTGTGTATGTTATATAAATATTTATTATGATGAATTATTAAAATAAGCAATGAATATTTATTCCTCTTGCAGCATAGTACATGCATGCATGTATACTTTGTGTTTATATAAATATGCACATGTAAAAATATTTAAGTAGCTCTCTATACATGGATGTACATGTATACAGGTTCCCCATATATGTACATTCTCATGTATATATATCCATCCATACAGAGGGTTGTCCACAAACAGCTGTAATTCTGGAAGGTTTTAAACATGCTCTTTATAGATGTGCATTATTTATAAATGGAAGCGTCTACATGAAAGGTGGAATTATGTACATTTAATATTTTTTTATTATCTATGATTAATTCTGACAGGATCACGGCTTAGATGCAACTATCATAACAAAGGCAGGGCAAAGGCCTCGGCCGAACAGCATCCAAGACTTTGAGAACATGACAACTTTCATTAGCCAAAATTTACAGCATGGGAGGTTCTTTCACCTGCTGTTTTCATGTTCGTCTGCTTATGGAAAAAAAAAAAAAGATTTTCTATATAGCTTTTGTGATACCCAAAATATATTTAAAGGAACAATGGTACACTGTGGTTCAGCTGACTCCCTACAACACATGCCTGTTGAATCCTGGAGCGTGTCTGTGTTCATCCCTCTAATCATATCTGATTTCAGACACTGTTGGCACATTTTTAAAAATTTTCCAGGAAGTCATATGAGTGCACAGACAGAGGGAAGAGAGAGGAATCTATCTGTGAGCAGTGTTAGGGGAACACAGATGAGGCAAAGAACCTGGGAACCAGACATGAGGTGCGTTTTCCAGTCTCTGAGAAACTTCATTGCACACCACGACATAAAACATTCCAAAGCGTGTTGCAGATATGAAATATTAATAGGAATTCATCAAGCTCCATAGACTGATGCTTATTTCCCCATTTGCTATGTACAAAGCAAAGGATTAACACCACTGGCAATATTTGTGTCAGGCCATACTGATTAATTTAATATTCTGATTGGATGAGCAGCAGAGCTTTAATGGCTGTTAACTTTCTGGCAAGCGGGGCTGAGAAGGTGATAATGAGATTAACATTTGGAGGACCTGATTTGCTTTTGCACAGTATTTAATTACTACTTTGACACCAACTGGTATGGATTGTGCAGATATGCTGATAGATACCCATATTTGCTAAACTATAATATTGGCTTTAAAGAAATGTGTTAAATTCTGAGATTTCAAATCCACTTTGCACAGACATGAAAATTATGTAATCTCATGCTCAATTAATAGCACCCTAAAAAGGATACTTAGAGCAAGCAGAGTGCCTACAGGAAATGAAGAAATACATTAATCAGCAGTGAAAATTGTACATTAAAGTTTAGGAGATACAGTAATACTAGAGGTTGCCAAAAATTGATGGAGATGATCAAGCTGACTTAGATTTTGCAAATGAAGTTAAAATAAGTCTTAAAATGATCTTGAGCTCTATAAAATAAAAACAGAACAGCGAGAAAATAAAAATACATTAACACCATCAGATCTGTTTAAAGATTTTTTCATTTCTATCTTCCTCTTAAAAAAGAAGCATGGTTTGGATTATTCTTCAGAAAGAAGAGTCATGTAAAGTTATGTAAAGCTTATACTGAATGGTGATATACAAAATAATTAAGAGCATAGGGTAAACAACACAGGAAAAAAAGTGTAACCTTTCCTTAAACCAACTCATAAGTTCTGAATGTGGATTTCTGAACAAGAATGTGATATTGACCAGCCATAGATGAAAGGAGAAAAGACAGCAGATAAGACTACCAAGCTGGAGTGTATATTTTATAGAGATGATCAACAGTTCCTCTTGGGACTTGTCTCAAGGACTGTTGCAAGAAGATTTGTTAAAGTTAGGAAGATAACATGTGCTGAATAAAAATTTAAATTTATACATAAGAAACAAATGTTGTTACTATTTGGTTTACCAGAAAAAGCGTCCTAGGACTATAGCCTGTTTATACACACTTCAGAGTTTGAGGAAGCATAGGGTTTTTTAATATGTATGGTCTAAACACATAATTTGTACTTGTGTGTATACATGTGTGTACTTGTGTGTAAATCATATACACTGTTCTCAGTTTTCACTGGCTGAACAAAGCATTTATCTAATTATCTTGACCTCCGAGAATAAAACTCCAGAGAAGCCCTTTTTTAGATAGCTATTGTTTCAGACCCAAGCTGAAACAATCATTGTGGAAAAAGCTGACCACACCTGTCCTGTTAATACACAAAGTGTGTCCTTCAGAACCTTTCTTCTCTTAAGAGCAGGTGTGTTGGAAGGCAGGAAAAAGAGAGAATCCAACTGACATATACACAATAGCCCATTTTGATGTTCTACAACTGCAAATGCAATTTTCACACACTATGTAAGTTCATTTGCACTGTTAGTGCAGTGGAGGCTAAAGGAAAACCAGGTCTTTTTCTTCAGGTACTTCTGTCTCTTTGTAATAACTAATTGATATCCCTTGCAGCCCTCTTTTACTGATGAAGTATGCACCTAGGTATCAAAGGTCAGGGTCACAAAAAGACATACTGGGATGATTTTCTTTCTGTTCTATTGGTTATTTGTGATATATTAAGCATATTGTTTATTTTAATCTCACATTTATAATGTTCTTTTTTTTTCCCTCAAAACACAAAAAAATGTACTTGCTGGTTTGGGACCAATGATGTGAAATGACAGAACACAGAGCTGGAGTGCAAAAGAATATTTATCAGTGCTGCTCTGAAGTGCTGATATGTAGATCCCAAGCACCTTTCCTATCTAATTTGTGGAAACCAGGAAAGACCATCCATTTTCAGCCTTTGCTATTGTTTCAGCTTTAGTGTCAGCTTCATGGAGCCTTTTGACATAACTTCAAAGCTAAAACAATTAAACAAGACAGACAGCCCTGAAACAACTGAAGGAGGATCTGTTGATCTGCTGTGACTGGATATGCAGCACAGAAGTTGGTGCTGGATGCTTCAGCAGCATCATTCTGGCATGCTCAAGTCCAGCAAAAGGGAGACAATTCTGATGCTTATGGGATCCTTACATTTGCTCTGTATCTGTCATGGTTTTCATTTATACAAATGCAACCATGAATTTTTAATGTCCATAAAGATAAAGGACATCTTAAATCTGAAGCTGATTAAGCCATCACTTCCCACACTTCCTTCAAATTTGTTTCTGAATGACCAGGGATCAATGCTCCTCCAAATGCAAATCTATCAGGACAAAAAAATAAATTTCAGCAAGGCAAGTATGGAATGAATAATCAATTACATGTAAGAATTTGCATTCACTTTTCTAGGTCTTGAACTTTTGGTTCAAGTCTACAGTGCATTCCTTTGCTTCAAATCTATGGTGCAGTCCAAGAAAATCTTAAAGCTGTAAAAAAATTGACCTTGGGAAATATTGCAATACAGGTTGAAATTGTCTAGACTGACTTGTCATTGGCACCATAAGAGGAAAATTTTCTGAATTGTTTTGAATGACTTTGCTGACTGATCATTGGTAGATGTCTTTTGGGGGAGTTTTTTCCTACTGAAAAAATCTGACAGACACTGCAGAGAGATTTTCTGAGCTGAAGAGACTGAGTAACTGTTTGGTGAAGGAATGGTAAACATCATCACTCTGACTAGACCTAGCAATCAAACCAAGGAATGCTATAAAGAGAAGAGAAAAACTGTTAATAATTTTAAGAACAGATTATTACTCAATAATACAGAATGGATAGGCAAATATGCATTTGAGCAGCTGAAGTGCCCCTGTTGCAGATTTATAGTCCTAAGAGTTCTTTCCAGTCACACCCTGGACATTACACATCTGTCTGCCCACTATAAGCCTTTTTTTTCTTTTTTTGTTTACTTCCCTAATATTTGAAATTCAATTCAAGGCATCTTGCTTATTAAACTGGAGAGACTTCAAATTTGCTTTTGCACAATAGGAGCTAATTGTCTGAGACAATTTACATCCATCAGTGCAGTGTTTTATGGCTTTCAGACTCAGTGTAAAATGAATAAATAAGAGAGCTGAAATCATTACTCTCTTTTATTACTGGAGATGTGCTGGCTAATCTGAGAGTAATTTGAATGCTAGAGGCCTGTCAAACACTGGACATCTGTCAAGCTCTATCTACAGCCCATAGTTCACAATCTGTGCCACTTTGTAGCCTCCTCTTTTTCCTATCCTGAAAATTTTCCTGGCAAAACCAAAAGCTGGAGTTAGTTGCTAAGCATGTGAATTTTTTGGTTTCTCGTCTGTAGAATTATTTGGAGAGATTTATAATTTTACTGTTTGGTTAAACCTGGTTGAGACTTAATTTTCATGCTGTTGGAGAGTGGTAATTTTTATGACGATTCTAAGATTTCATTGCAATTTTAGCATCATTATCAGATGGAAAAAGAGGCCATCTGTCAATTGCCACTATCAATTTCCCTCATCTTCCCAGAGGTTGTAACTGCTTTACACAGAGCTGCAGAATTGTGCTGGGGAAACAACAAATGAAAAAAAAAGAGGATGCATCTAGGATAGATGCCATAAAAATAACTATAGGGGACAGACAGACTTAGTAACAGAGGAAACAACACTTGAGAGATATGAGAAAAATAATTATACAAGAAAAAAATTTATACATCAATTTTATAATAATTATAGTTGATACATATATATACTATAAAATAATTTTTATATAAATTTATTTATACAAGAAAAAAAATCAGACTGAGGCAATGTTTATAAGTAAGAATTTGGAAATACTTGTTAAGAACTAGAGGAAAGAAGAGGAGGCCTTTTAAAAAGGAAACTATAATTGGGAATAGAATAGGAAATGTAGAGAAATTAGTTAGCCAGGAGTTAGGCATATAAGAATGAAGGTTTTAGAAACAGTTTGCAGATAAGTTAAAAAGGTGAAAAAAGTTCAGTTAAGGAGATTATTATCCCATACATGAAAAAAAAAAAAATTAATTCTGAAGGAGACAAACAACGTGTTTTACTCAAGAAATTCTCTGAAAAAAACATCACAACTGCAATGTTACGGCAATTCCTGTAATGCTTAATTGGTACTAGAAATTCCACAGCTTATGCTATATTCTCCCCATTTTTTCCCCTTTTCTCCAGGACAACAGATGCTTCTATATTGGAAGATATCCTGAGAGGAGTTTTCTGTTGTATATCCAACGCTTTTACATGGCATTGATTTATGGCTGCAGAGCTCAGAAAAGGAGCAGGCAGTCAGGAATCACCTGGCGCCAGAGTGCCTCCCAGGTCCACAAAAGGTACAAATTACATGTCTGATACCAGCTTATGTAAACCCTGATATTTCATATCAAAATACAGGATATTCTTACCGTAAAGATCACTTACTCTTTAACTGAAGTGTGTCTGGGTTTCAGTATCATTCAGCAAGGAGACCACATAATCTTATGATCTCATGAGATACAGTAAATGTAATAATAATAATAATAATAATAATAATAATAATAATAATAATAATAACATCACAAATGCCATTAATAATAAGATGCATAATTTTTTTCATGCCCTCTTCTATTCATTCCTAGCTAAAATAAACTATCTCTTTCTTTCTATGCATGCTATGAGTTTCTTTGCACAGGTTCAATCATCCTTGCTGCCCTTCCCTATGCTACATCTCTGTTTAGACCAGGATTGAACACAGCATTTTGGACACAGCTACTGCTGAGATGAGGGAACCTATTGGTTGAGATAAAGACAGTTTAGTAGGTAAAGCAACAGCTGAATGCACAAAAGCAAAAAATGAAATTTCATCCCTTTCCATAGGCAGGCAGGTGTTCAGCTGGCTTTTTTATGTTCAATATGACATCACACTGTATGGAATATCCCTTGGGTCAGTTGTGGTCTCTCCTGGCTGTATGCCCACCCAGCTCCCTGTGCACTCCCAGTCTCATTGCTGGGAAGGCTCTATGAGGTGTAGAAAAGGCCTTGACCGTGCAAGCTCTGCTCAGCAATAACAAAAATATACCTGAATTATCAACACCATTTTCAGCACAAATCTAAAACACAGCCCCATACCAGCTACAGTGAAGTAAATTACCTCTATCCCAGCCAAAACCAGCACAAGGTTGCTATCAGTAGCAATGCATTACAGAGCCTGTTTTGCATAAGTGTCTCATGTTTCTCTATATATGTACAATGTATGAGTTTCCTGGTGCTGTTCATTATTCATGGTCTGCAACCTGGAGGTGTCGAGGTGGTAAAGCAGTCACCCACTGTGTTTGGAGTGAAGCCACCTAACATTCTCCCAGGTAATTCAGCTGTGCAGTTTGGAATTATTTCCTGATGGCATCCTGCATGGCATTGCTGTCTTCTGGAGGCAGCAGAAAGGGAGTTTATGGCTGCACTCCCTGTCATCCTGCTGGCTGCAGCACCAGCAAACTGGTATTGAGCCCCCAGGTATGTTACACCTGCAGCGTAGATGTAGATTGTGCTCTGGCTGATACACTGCACAAAGCAATAAACAGTTATTTCTGAAAGAGATTGCTGTGAAAGGTGAAGGAAGCAGTAATACCTCCTTCTAACTAATAAGGAAGTGTGAGATGAGTGACTGACATGTTTTAAAAATCAACTAGTGCATCAAAATAAATTACTTTTACAGAGTTAAGCTTACAGAATGCATAGTCCTCTCCAAGCTCATTAGTAAATAACACAAGAAAAGAATAGAAAGCAAAAAAGCATTGGACTTTGGATAGTCATGAAAATAAACAGCCTTGTTGTGGTGAAAATAGAGTTGTTTTGATAATGCAGTCCCAAATTTCTTCAAGAAATCATCAACTGCATGGAGAACTGAGTCTAGTGTCCTGAATCCCACAGATGTACTGCTGACATTTGCAAATATTCTCTCCTACGGTGTGGAGGGTGTGTATATGACTCAGATTATACACTGTTAAAAAACAGCCTATATATATTTTTTTTAACATATTACTGTTAATGTGTCATAAGGTTTAATTTACAGTGTGTAAAATGCTCTGAGATTTTTAAATATTCAGAAGTGTGATATTGCTTTTTTCATTGCACCTCTTTAATCACAATCCTTCAACAACCAAGTTACAATACATAATATTATTTTTTATGAACTGTTTTCTTTTATTTCAAAAGTTGATTGTTCTATTTTTTCCTGCAAATAAAAAAGGAACGATGGGAAAGGAAGAATTTAGAAAATCTATTTTACAGATGATTTTCCACTGCACTCAAGCATTTACACCACTGTAGCTGTGATGAGATTAAAATTTATTTTAGTGTAGATTGATGCTACTTTAGTGACCTGTGCAAAGCACGGAAGAGAGATGACTAATAGCAATCTGTGTTTGAGAAATTATGTGTCAGGTACAGTATGAGGTAAATGATCCTCTGAGTTTGTGCATCAATTAGACACATACAATATATGTGCAGGGATAGGATTTGTGAATTATTTTTAAAATAATCAGGAAATCTTCAAAACCTGTACAAAATAGACTAGATCCTACAATTCTCAGTGTGCACTGAGAACACTGAGAATCCATGGCTTCAGGTTATGAACTGACTTTGTGGATCTGCAGATTAGCAGCATCTGAGGGCCTGGCCTTGGGTTATTGCATGGGGATTTTTCTGCCTCAGACACCAGGGCTTATTAAATCTGTTTTATGCAGTGGTCAGGAATAGATACTTAGGGAAAGAGTATAAAATCAAGGCAAATATAGTTTCCTTCTACCTGCTTCTGAACAGAGCATTACACCTGAAAATGGATGCTGTAATTAGACTGCTAGGGCACAAGGAAATGAGGGAGATCTCTCCACTTGGATGTACCATACAAACATATTCCATAATGCTGTTAGAATTTAAATGTGGAAATTACTACCAGGTTTTGGTCCTCCACTTGTCTACATTAAGCAAAGCTTAGTTTAGTTCTATCTCCAATATTGCAATGAACTGTTCTAGTTCCTTATTTAAAAAAATCCCAAATTTGTATTTCTGAAAATATTTTGAACTAGACTGATTCTACCCAGTATAGAAAATGCCATCCTTGTTTTAGGTCCCTTCACCCTACACATAGAAGAAATTACTCTTCTAGAACCATTTCACTATCAAAAATTTTCAAAGACTCTCATGCTATAAACTGAACAGTGTCATGCATGCTGATTGTTTCATGTTATAAAGACAGGAAGAGTGGAAAGGAAAGTGGTGTCAGCAGCATCTCTACTCCCCTGTATTTGTATCTAATGTCGTAATGTGTCTCAGCTCTATTTCTTATTACATTTAGATAAGGAATATTTCAAATCAAGATTACATCTAGGGAAATACCAAGAGTTACCTTAATACATGATTCTTTGCTTGGAGAGTCTGGGCTTTTGGTGATAACTGAAGCTGGGGATTAAGGGTCTGGTCTCTACTGATTTGAAAACAAATCTGTAGCTGGATTTTTTGAGGTTCAAAGAGTTAGACAGGGAGATGGTACTAAAAATTTGTCAGATTGTATTTTTGTGTAGAGATTAGTGATTATAATAAAAAGTTTCCAGGTTAGACTACAGTTTGGGAATACAACCTATAATTATCTAATTCATTACTGGGTTCTCTAAGGCCCAAGAACCAGACAGAAATAGGTATTCAGAACTTCTAAAACTTTCTGGTTTATTGTTCCTATTGTTAACTTTTACAGGCCTTGGAGAAAGGCAATGAGTGACAGTTGATGAGGACAAAAGCTGCTTTTTGTTTCTGCTTTTTATTTTTACTAACTTACTTTCTGTTTTGGTTTTTTGTTTGTTTGTTTTGTTTGTTTGTTTTGTTTTGTTTTGTTTTGTTTTGTTTTCTGTGCCCCCACCTTTTTTTTTTTTTTTTAATATAGTTACCAAGCCATCCTCCTATTTGGGTTAGATTTGGTATTTGGATTAGATTTCGGCTTAGTAAAACTAGTAAGAGCTGGACTCTCTGCTACAATTAACTTTAGAGCTAGACCTGAAATTTCATGTAGAATTTTGGAATATAAAGCTTCAAAAATTCAGCTCATTACTGCAGAGTTAGAAGTTAGGAAAAGGGAATGCTGTGCACAGAAGAGAGTACCATATGTTTCATTAACTGCAGGCTGTAAGCAGAAGCTGGAGTAGAGTGTGAGTTTGGAGAATGACTTGGGAATAAACCTTCCAAATTCCATTTTATTAACAGTTACTGAAGGGCCCACAGAATTAGGTAAAGGTCCAATGACTCATGTTCTCTTTTAAGATACAACTGGTACTTCAATAATTAAAGTTAAGTTTAATTAGGGTTAGAATTCAGGGGTGTTGTTAGGGTTAGAATTTGAGAATGCGCACATTCAGAGCCATGATTACTTCTGGATTCAAAAGTGCCTACAGGGCTAGGAAGAGGCCGTAGTGTTAATAGGATTGAAATAATAGGATCTCATTTAGCACAGGGATTTATTTCCTGGCTCTAATTACCATTATAGCAAGGATAGGGTTAGTGAAAAAAAGGGCTTGAAAAACCTGCATTTTCCAGCTTACTAGTGAGACTTGCAAGGACTGCAGTCATGTAGGAAGTCAGTTTCTTCATAGGCATGGGCATTTATAAGGACTGTGAGAGTGATTAAGGGTCTTATGATTGCAACTTGATTCTCTAATTCATTTGGGAACTTTTATTTTGGCATGTGCTGTAGACTTCAGTGGATTAGGAAGCTGGTTTCATTATGAGACTTATCCTCTTCTTTATGGCCCTTTACTTTGGGCCCTGCATAAACTTATAGGGTTTGAGAATTACAAGCTTCACTGGTCTACTTAACCAACAAACCTGTCAGAATTTGCAGAGTGAAAAATAGAGTTAGTGTTCATAACCACTATGGTTTCAACTTTCTTTAAGACTTTGGATAGATATCTTCACCATGAACTGAGGGTTTAGGTGAGAGCAGTGCTGGAATTCAGTCTGGATGCTCACAGTAATGGAGAAAGTGCACTGAGAAAGATGACAGTGACAGTTCTTTTACAGCTCTAATTCTGCCAGTGACCATCATCAGGACTCGTACTGATGGTGAGAGTAGTGGTGATGATAGCAGCCTCCTAATCAGGCTGGAGAGGAGTGCTGGCAGTGGTGATAGCTGTAGTTGAGGGTAAGATTTGATGATGTTTAGGATGGTTCTGAGAGTGATTTAGAGGTTAGGATCCCTCTAAGGATAGTCAACAAGTCACTTTAAGGTTATCAGATCTCCAGAAGATCCTGACCAACTTTGATTAGAATTATGATCCTGTTTCCTAACCTTAAATCATTCAAGCTGGTGTACTCTCATCAGACACTCTGAAATCAGAAGTGGATTGAATGCCATGAAGAAGTACTGGTCAATTTGCTTGTGTAATGCTTAGCTGTGAAGTTAGGAAGAAGTCAAGATTCCAGAGAAAGCTGGTATCTCCAGAGAAAGCCTTGTAGCTTTGAGGTTTCTTTGCTTGAGTCACAAAAGGGAGCACTTTGTCATCTCTCCCACCCAATCTACTGAGCCCTGCATTTGTCTCAGTTTGTATTGAGGGCCACTATCACTTCAAAAAGGTTTTCTGTTCCTGAAGCTCAAAGTGTACTTGTAGGGATTTAAAAGATGAGGGTCTGTCAAGCCACTCATCTCATCTTCTCTTACAGATGGTTGACTTGCTATCATATTTGCAGACAGAATTGTCATTTGTATTATGAGGGGGCAGCAAAAAGATGTAGGAACTCAGTGCATAGGTATCTATTTGCAAAGGATTCTGAGATAGGAAAAGGGCTGATCTTGAAGGTTGCCATTGTATCATCGTCCAGGTGATGGACTCATCAGTTCTGTATTATGAGCTTTAAAGGACATGTAATCAGACTCATGACATGGAAATACAATCTTTTTGGGAACTGGTTTTGAAAGTATGCTGAACTTAGGATGGTGATCATGTTACCACCATCAGGGCCACTGCTGTAAGTCCTGGCAGATGGGAAGTTTAAGAATAAGGTGAGGATTTAGCTCAGAGGTTGAGAACTTATGTGTCACTCTTCAGGGCGTCTTAAGATTGTGTCAGAAGCTCTCTGTCCATTAATACATAGAAGATATCTATAAAGAGCTACTTCAAGTAAATGGGGACAAAGTGGCTAAAGCCAGACAAAAGAGACAATGCAATAGAAAAATATGTTTCATTATTAGGAAGCACATCAAGAATATTTGATAGATCTGTCATAAGTCTATAATTACAACTTCACTGATTATAAAATTTTGTTTAAGAACAGATATAAAATTAAGAAAACTTTAAGTGTTGATAGTAGGAGAAAGTAATGCAATCCAACCAATAAAGTCACAGCACTTAAGATATCTGTATCACCAGAAGAGTGAAAGGTAATAACTTTCAACAACTACTACTACTACCACGACCACTACTACTCCTAAACAGAATGTTAATAACTGAAGAAAGGAAAGGATTTCTAACTAAGTGCAGGAAAGTTCTTTAAGGAACAGATATTGTGGACATATAAAATTACACAAATTTTATCTGGTAATAAACTAATGGGAACATAATATATACTGAATGGACTAGAAATTAGATGGTTTCACTATAGAGGGTTTCACTATTGGAGGGTGCAACTATAAATAAAAAATCATCACTGAGTTATTGTAATTGTAATCTATTGGGATCTATTGATCTGCTACATTTAATGGCTTGCAAGGAAATATGAAAGACATCTAGTATTACTGTGATGCAGCGATTGAGGGCAGGTGACCAGTTTGGAATAAAATAAATCACTCAGAGACCTGGCAACAAGTAAAATGCATTAATGGTGTACCCAAACACAGCCTTATGTAGGTAATAATAGAAAGGGTAGGCTATGCTTGAAAGGAATGGTGGGTTGAAGTGGGGGGCTGGTCTGTCTCTGTGAGACTACAGATTCCAAAAGGACTTTAGGGATCATGGTACAATTTTAAGCAAATTAGTGCTTATCTTGCAGCAGGGACAGCAGGGCTCATGCCAAACTCACAGGGGAATCTGAGGAGGAAAACATTTCCATGATTGTTACACTTCCAACAATTTCTTGTAAGATTTATTAACTCTCATGTTATCATCCTTACTTTTTACTTTATAACCTTATCTCATTTATGTATACTCATTTCAAATATAGTAAAATAACACCAATGACCAATGCAGCTTGGTAGCATCCCTTTTGCTGAGATAACTCCAATATTGCTAAAAACTTTCTTCTCAAGGAGTGCATTTTCGTTTTCTTTCGCCTTATGAGTCTTGGCAACAGAAGATTCTTCTTTTAGGCTAAAAAACACTCAAGTGCATCTTCATTCTGTTTGAAATAATAATCCAGTCATAGTTGGATTTCTAGTTCTCAGAGATGATTACTTCTCATAGATGATGTAATACCTTATTGACCTTTCCCTTCTGTAAGAAGGGTATTATCAGTATAGAGTTGGGTATATACCTGTGCACCTATTTCTAATATGCCTTTGCACAGAAAAGTTCATCCGTTGCAGAGAGATTCTCTAGTGCAAAGTGATTCTTTCCATCTACAGCCTCATTCACTGGATAATTTCCATGATAGGACTGGGTTTTTTTCCCTTTCCAATTAGAGAAGTCAACCTAAGAAAATGAACCACCAGGTTTCTAAAACAGGTAATTTGTCTTCACTATTTCTATTCCACAATAAATAATGACTGTAATTATTAAGATAAAATATCATCTTTCCTTATTTCACTGAAATAATCATTGCTCTCAAGTGTTGGAATTGAGATATTTACTTTCAGGAGTGCAAATAATAAAAATACTAACTTTTTTTATACTATACTAAAGTCATCTACCTTCACACAATCTTCATTTTTCTCATAATTAACTGTCTTCAAGTATTAAGATATATTGAGAAGGCAGCTGCAATAAGAATTTTACTGAGTGAAATGTTTCTTTAAAAGGTCCCCTATCAAGTGAATTGCCATATCAGGCTCTTGTAATTTTGTACAACATGTGACATTAATATTTGGTGAAATAATATTGAACTTTCTACATTCCTTAACAAAATGTATGGTGGATTAATTATATTAAAGAGGATTTACCAGATTCCACTGTTATTAAACATTGGGGGTTTCCCAGTGTTTACCATAGGATTGAATGTGTTGAGTTTGTAAGACAGCTTATTACTTTAGACAATCTTGATGACTTCCATGGAGAAGAGTGGTCTGCACCTGGTAGAACAGGTTCAGGGAGCAGAGCAAAATGCTGTTTGTTGTAGGTATGAGTCATCTGAAAAAGGAAGAGTAACCTGAAGATATGCTGACGGCAAGGAGTTCTGACATTGCTGCATCCACAACAGTGATGAGACTCTCCAGCTCAGCACCAGTACAGAACCAAAACTGAGATTAGCAGGACCCCTGAAACTACTGGCATTCAAATTAAAGGGAAGAAAACTCTTAATAAAAAGGTAGAATCTAGGGAGAGGTGAATAATTTCAGGCAGAGAAGTCTCATTCTGTGGCTTCTTCAATTTCTAATTCTGAAAATAGGCAGATTCCTCACTGGAACTCTGCTATGACTGTAAGTATTAACCCTTGTGTTCTCTGTCTTTGGGATGAATCCAGAGGCAAAACTTACGATTTTAGAAAAGTTTGTGTCTTGTAAATGTCTTGTTTGCATTTGTAAATGCAATATTGGTCACTAAGAGTAGCAAGGAAAATGAAAAATCTCTTGTGATATTTTCATCCAATTTTGTATCCTGGAAAAAGCAAATAGACATCTTTTCCATTTTTCATTTTGGGATGAAAAAGGAACAAATAGTCACACAGAGCAGTTTCCCACCTCCAGAGATGTGGATTTTTGAACATTAGTTTTTCTAACCTTGGATCCTAGACTTAATTTAAATCTGAAGAATTTGGGTTCAATTTACTTATATATTCAATTTAACCAGTAGAGTTTGATGGAATAGTGAGACTGAGTAGAAAGCACAGATACAGTATTCCACTGATACAGGCGTGATTATTCCTCCTCTTTTCCTTGTCTTTGTACAGCATATCTGCTATTTTGCCTGTGTTAGGGACTGTGCAGCAGACACTGACAGTTTGATCCTTTGACATTTAAATGAACAAGGCAAAACAAGACTTATTTGATTTTTAGACTTGACAATAAAAGATCAAAGAAGTTACAGAAGTGGGAAATGAAGGAGGTGGAGAGGAGAAAGGAAAGGAAAGTCATGAGTATTGAATATTCAGTCATCAAACATGATTAATGCAAGTGATTTAAGGGCAAAAATGCAAAATAATACAGCTTTGACTGCTGTCCCGATATGGCTGTTACTAAACATGAATCAATAGTTGATTACACACTTAGATCAGTCAAAACTTTCCAAATAATAATAGAATTTAAGGTTGATTATGGCAACACATTCAAACTGAATAGGACTTCAAATGCATTCCTTTTTGGCTATTTATAAAAAGAGATCAAAAGCACAAGCTTAGAAGGACTGATAGCTAAATGTTAATAATACAGTCAATTTATTTGTAGGGAGGTCAACATTATTTCCAAGTTCTTTATTAATGATATAATTTGTCCAGACCTGCACAAAAGAAATTTACCTGGAGAAGAGAAAGGGTAGCAAGTAGCCTAGCTCTGCTTTATTAAAAACAAAAGGAAGGCTGAGAAGGGAATGCACCAAAGGAAAGCAGGAAGACCATGACAGACCATGCCAAGCATCTTGCAGATAAAAAAGATCAGCTTCCAAAAAATATGACCCCAAACTCAAATACATTAAACACATCTTTTGTCTTTGAAGGTTACATTTCGCCCCTTACTCTCCCAAACGCTGTTAGATTCCAATGAGAAAATGTTCTTGAACAGAAATGATCTTGTAACTTACTTTAGTCTAATTTACCTCTTAATTTTCATGTGGAAATTAGAGTTGTATCATGCCAATATGTAAAGACCCTTTATAAACAGAATTATTCTGGTGTATTGAATCCTACAGGTTTATGATCAAAAAGCCCATCACATCCCCACTGCTCTGATAGCAGAAGCAAATGTTGAACTACAGTTTTCACTACCAGGTGACTCCACGGAGAGGAGGAGGGAGCTGTATATAAGATGAAAATACTGCTATGTCTTTACTGTTACTTTCAGGGTTTTTTAAAATATTCTAATTTTTTTGTGGCATATTCCTGATATATTGGATGAATGGCCAAATCAAAATGAGGATGTGCTACAAAATGGTCCTTTCTACATACACACAAAAAAAATTAAGCAGTTAGGAAGCTGAAATAAAGAAGAAAAATTAAAAAGTAAAAGGAATGAAATGCTGGACCCTTTTAGCTCCTGAATCCTGCACAGTTCAGTTTAACATGCTCTATACTTGTGTAATGGGGCAAATTAGATTCTGCTGATCCTCAGCTTGGATCACTATTTACCCTACTGTAAATGACATAAAATCCCTCTGAATGATAGAGTAGCCCTCAAAATTAAAAAGCAGCCACCTCAGTGATGGCACAAGATAAATGATGACTAGACTGAGAGAGGGGGAGAGAGCACAAAGGACAGCAGAGCATAAGGAGTGAGGAGTGAATAAGCAAACCTGGAAGACTTCAGAGTGACTGATGGCTCCCAGTCTGTGAAAGGGACAGAACAAGATGGCAACAAAAGCAAATATGGAATACATTGGATAAGCAACAAATGGTAACAATACAAAGGTGTTTGAAATAGCCAATTCTCAGATCATCTAGCAGGAAATATTGGCATGAGGATGTCACCCTTATCTGGGAATGGTGTGCACTGATTTACAAAGGCCACTTTTCTCATTTGTGGTCACTAAGAACACTATATTTGTATTAATCAGGTGAAACAGTTATAAGGTATTCTGTATTTGAAGAAAAAATTAGAAACCAAATGTTGTAGTAATTCTGTATTTCTGCTTTTTAAAAATAATTTGTTTTAATATTTTAAAGTGATATGGATTTTCTAAGACTTCAGGGACACTGCAACAGGAAAGGATTAACATTATTTTTTTTCAGATTAAATTTTAAGTATTTTTATTCCAGGCTGGAAATATATCGATAGGCCTTCAATACACAATCAGCTATGCACACTTCTCACACCATTAAAATGAGTTTTCAATTTTATTATTATTACTTCTTCTAAGATGAGTTTTCAGTTTATCTTGGAGATGGGATATTTATATCATGTCTGCTTTTGAAAAGAATATCAACCCATTCTCTCTGTCATATGACTTATATGAGGGGAGACTAAATCACTCCATATCAATGTTACATTCCTTTTTTCCCCCCACATACACTGATGTCTAGTTTTAGCAAGGATAGCATCAATTTTTTCACAGCAACCATGACGGGGTGGAGCCTGGAGCTGTGAGAGCATGTACATAGACAAAATAACAAATAATTACTTTTTGAGATTTTGCCTAAAATTAATCAAATGTTTTAGGCTCCCAAAAGTTTGGGGGTTTTTTTGGGTTTTTTTTTTTTTTCTTTTTAGGTACACAACTTTGGCTTTATAGAACATCTACAACCATGTAATATGCTGGCAAGTGCATATTCTTGAAAATAAAAGGCATGCACAAATACTGCATATAACGTAATTTGCAGAACGTTTGTGTACAAATCTGTGTGGTGAGCTAGGTAATCAGCATATTCATGGCTTGCACATTAAAAAGTGACTTTTTTTGGGCTACTGCTTCAAAATTCACGCAAAATTTGATCTCTGAATAAAGCACAAGTTGCTGAAAAGGGCTACCTCATATCAGGATACAAAAAAAAAAAAAAAAAAAAGAAAAACAGGGCTCTGAGGGCAAAGAACAACCCAAGAACATATGCCCATTTTTTAAATCCCTTCTTCCTCTTGCATTTAAGTCCTTCAATTTTATGTTTTATAAAGGTAGTTTGGTTCAATGCAAATTATGTTTCTATAAAGTCCACCGCTCACCAAAAATTGTTTTCAACAAGTCTCTCTATCCTCCTGCCAACAGAAAGGCAACCACCATGATTTTTCTCAGGATAGACCTATTATTTTTTTTGTCCTTTACTTCCACTGCAAACAATTTCATTGCTGGCACCACCACTCATAGAATCATAGAAGCCTTTACTACAGCTGCATGACCATCACTCCCTGTGGTTTTTCTCTGGTGTTGCACAGTCTGTGCTGCAACATTTCTTCTGCTAAAGGATCTACTTTTCCTTACCTAACGTGTAAGAGTTTTGTATTCCTCTTACCCTCATTCATATCTGACAGACTTTTAAAGTAGAGACTTTATGGTGTTTCAGTACAGCAGTGTAATGGGAAGGCATTTTTGGCCTTTTACTCCCAGATTTATGCTGAGTGATAACATATGAAAAATATGCCTGTAGTTAGAGACTATACAAGAGTTTCTGGAATACTAACACTGTTTTACTTTTTGTATATTGATGTATTAGTGTGTCACATGGAGAAAAGCGTAGTAATATGGCATTATTGACCACCACATCACATTCAAGTTATTTTTTCCGTTTGGTGATTGAGCTAGAATTGTTTGCTCTAGGGCCTGTGTGAATAATATCTGCCTCTAAATATTGTATAAATGAGAAAAAATTCTGGTTTTTACAATATTTTCCAGTCTTTCACATGGAGTTTTGAAAAGCTAAGTCAAAATAAAACCATGGTTATACAACTCAAGTCTGAACAGGGGAAGGACAGCGTAAGGTAAAAGTGAATAAAGAAACTTAATTGTTTGCATACCATAATGGTTTCTGTGTATATGCACAATACTGTGAATTGCTGGACAGAGCTGGAACACTTTAAAATAAAATAATTATGGATGAATAATAACAGCCTTCCTTGAGCAAAGGAGCAGAGACAAACACAAGCTTTTGATGAGCAGTGACAACCAGCTGTGTGTTTCCCACTGACTGTGAGGCTAAGAACAGTTCAGAGGGGTAGCAGACAGTGACGCTGTGTCAAGGAAGTTGGGGCAAACCAGGAGATACAGCTTTGTTAATGAACCCTGGAATTTTTTTCCCTGGAAGAAAAGTGCTTTCAGAACAGCAGATTCTAAACATTTTCATCTGCATTGCTGGGATGTTCTAACTGACTCCCGTTGTCCCAGACCCTGTCATTGCCATATGCAAAGTCCTTTAAAAGAAGACTAGAGAATTACCTGTAGTCTATCTTTAGAAGTTTTCCCAGTGAACATGTGCAATATTTCTCCCAGATTAATCTTTTCTCCTGTAAGAAGTGGGTGTTATGCTGATTCAAAATGTGGAGCTAGGTAGCCCATTATTGACAGGCGAAAAAGAAGAATGTGGAATTGATTAGACAACTTGCTTCTGTTTTGCTTCCTGATTAATTGGGTGATAAAGCACCTTTAGTGCTTTAGTATGATAGTTCAAGTAAATAAGAACATAGATAACTGATTCCAAATCTTAAAAGGATTAGATGAGCTAAACCAAAATGGAACAGTCTCTGGTGACAGTTATACTCTTGCAGTTACTTGGAAGCCAGGAGGCCTGTCTGATGTTACTGCCACCAGATTTAACCTACTGTATGCAAATCAAATGGACATTTTCTGATAACAGCAAAATATCTCAGGCAAAGTAAATGCACAAGACTCAAAAGAAGCCAAGAGAGGTAAGCAGTTTTGCACCCAATAGGACTGCTGGCAGCAACATTTCAAAGGAAGGAAAGAATACTAGGACTTGGAAAAGGCTGGGAAAAAACTAATGGAGATGTACTAAGGTTCCTTCCTTCCTTCCTTCCTTCCTTCCTTCCTTCCTTCCTTCCTTCCTTCCTTCCTTCCTTCCTTCCTTCCTTCCTTCCTTCCTTCCTTCCTTCCTTCCTTCCTTCCTTCCTTCCTTCCTTCCTTCCTTCCTTCCTTCCTTCCTTCCTTCCTTCCTTCCTTCCTTCCTTCCTTCCTTCCTTCCTTCCTTCCTTCCTTCCTTCCTTCCTTCCTTCCTTCCTTCCTTCCTTCCTTCCTTCCTTCCTTCCTTCCTTCCTTCCTTCCTTCCTTCCTTCCTTCCTTCCTTCCTTCCTTCCTTCCTTCCTTCCTTCCTTCCTTCCTTCCTTCCTTCCTTCCTTCCTTCCTCCCTCCCTCCCTCCCTCCCTCCCTCCCTCCCTCCCTCCCTCCCTCCCTCTCTTTCCTTCTTCCCCTTTCCTCTTTCCCTCACTTCCTTCCTCTTTCCCTTACTTCGTAACTTCTTCCCATTTTTTCAATTAAAAATTGTTTTAAAAAAGAAAGAAATTGACAAAGAAAGTGGCATATGGGCTGTAAAATGAGCAACATGCTACCACACAATGAATTTTTATTTACAATTCTACAAACTCTTTACCTATAACCTCTCAAAGCCATTTTTTATGTAAGGCCTGTGAAGACATACAATAGCTCTCTGAGGTTGCTATTTTATCAGCATTGTTTTAAACCTCCATAAAGACACATGAAGGGCTGTTGCCCATATATAAAAGTTTTAGCATGGAGTTCCCCAATTGCTCTGCTTTGTACCTAGCTTTCTGTGTGCTTAATGTGGGTCTAAATGCTAATCTAGTTGTGTAATATGGAGCTCATCCTACTTTAGATAACAGAAAATTAAGTATTTAAGACAAATTTATTATTCATGCTCCCATTGTGGTAAAGGAAGAGAAACACACTTTCAAAGGAATGATTCCACCTTCTAGGGATGGGTATCATGCATCTGGGAATTGCAGGGTGAATTGCCCCCAGGAGGTAAAAAATTACTGTAACTAGAGGTGGTGCTTTAGAAAACCAGCTTCTACTTGGGGTTCACTTAAATATAATGGAAGTAAGACACCATCCAAAAACTCCTCAGACAATGTCTTTATGATGCACCTCTCCTAAATTTGGAAATTATTCTCATAATGTAAATCTTCATACTGCAGTTTGGCCACTGATTTTCTAGCAAGCTGGTATTTCAATGCACAACATTCTCTGCTTTCTTGGCAAAATGGGAAACATATTTCGAAAATCCAATGCCTAAGGAGATCTAGGAGTTGTATTTTAGAAATACCAGAGTAGATTTCTGATCAAGTAGTGGCAGTAGGAAGACTGACTGCAGAACACTATAGACCAGTGTGTTACAACCTGAATATGTATTAGTGTATTAGCACAGCTACTGACACCTCCATCCACACAAAATTAGTTCTGGATAAAAGCCATGCAAGTTATTAAGCAGAAAAGTAATAGCTGAAATGCAAATCTGCATGGGCCTGAATTGGTAAACTCTACAATCTCACTTCTGTAAGATGACCCTTTTTACCAACTTTCTGAGTCAATGCAATAAAAAAAAAGTAAGCACTGTTTCAGAGATTGATTCAGATGAATTAATCAAATATTATATATTATTTATTGCAGCTCTTGATTTGTGAAAGTGTATTGTTCAGACTGTTCTTCTCTTTTCTTTATGTTCTCTTCTGAATTACTTCTACATGTTTGAGACATTTAGATGAGAATTTAAATATATTTTGTTTACATAGTATGTTTTATCATCCTAGAGTACTTCACAAATTTAAGAACAGAAAGCAGAAATTCTGAACCAGATTGCAACTGGCTTTTCTTACACATGCAGGGGCAGACTTTCCCTCCAGGCATCCCTCCTCCCAGTTGCAATCCATGCAATCTTCTGACTGCAAAGAATATTATACACATATACTACATAGACAAAGAGGTGGTAAAAAAGACAAAATATTGTATGCTGCTTTCTTTGACATCAAGTGAGTGCTTCTTGCACAGGGGAATGCATAAGCAATCTTCTCTTCTGTATACTGGTATCATTTTCCCTATAACCCATCCATAAAAATCCTCAAGAAGGTCACATATATGTCTGTTTATATATGTGTCTGTTTGTGTACCTGTACATATTTATTTACTGTATTTACTTAAGTACATATTTACTGTATTTTCTTTCATCATATAAAATTAAAACAAATAATAAAATACTATAGAATTTTCCACAAGTTCTGCTGCCAATAATATGTTACAGTAACTAACAGCGGTTTAGGATTTTAGTTTTCATTTGCTTTTGAAGTAATCATAGGATTTTAGAGAGGTGAAATGCAATTCCCTTTTACAAACTGGATAACAATGCTTTCATTAATTTCATTTGACTATTATCTTTCATTATAACAGCCCTACAGACTCTTGTAGGTATGAATTTTGAATTTTCCCACTGATTGGAAAGTGTAACTTATAACCTTTAAAAGTTAACCTTAAGTAAAAAAATAATACACATAAGTTTATACTTATAGATTTGTAATGGTTTGAGTCCAAGTGAATTAGTTCTATTGGCTAAGTACTTTCAGTGTTCGTTAAAGATACACCTAATAGTAGCAAAAATTCAGGAGGTCATATGTGCATACAGTGTAACATTCACGTGGCTTCTCTGACAGATTGTTGGGTATTTCCTATTGTATATCCCTCTGAACTGCATGAACAGATATTTCTAAATTAATATATCAACTGAAAAAAATAAAAACACAAAAACCCAAAACCAAACAGTGAATAAACAGATTACTTGTGGAAATTTACTTTTTGAACTGTTGAAGGAAATATTTGTTTAATTTGGGAGTATGTATTTGTGGAGCTAGAGCTTTTCCATGCATGATGCTTAAGTCAGCTTTCAAGCTTCTCATCAGCAAAACTAATTTGAAATGCATCTAGGCTTCAAAAATAAATAGACTTCTCACCTACCACTGCTGAACTCAGAACTCTCTCAACTAAGAACACTGCTTGTCTTGGTGAGATTCGGAGGGGAAATGTCCATTTATGCCAGTAGGATTTACACGTCTAAAATGTTTGTTGACACTCACAAAACACAAACTGACTGAGAACTAAGCTCAGAGATGAGGTTCTTTGCCGCAGGATTGAAGCGATGGGGCACTCTGGCAGGACAGCAGCTGCCAGTTTGGGGCCAGCTGTCTGTAAATTGCCCCCTCTGTGTCGAGGCGCTGGGTGGTCTCTGCTGCCCGGCCTCCCGCTGCAGCCGCGCTACAAAGGCAAAGCTGAACGCCGGGCTTCAAAGGAGGCCTGAAACAGAAATGCGATTTCTCTCCATTAGAGGGTGGTCCCTGCTCATCGTGGCTCATTCCACTGGCAGCAGAAGACCTGCAATGCAGTGAGCTGCGTCGGAGATGACACAGGAATCAGGAGGCGGCTGCGCCATTCCTCCGCAGGCCTCACACTCCCTTTTGAACGTACCAGTGACGGAAAAGAAGTGCCCAGGCCAATTCCAAACACACATCCAGTACCTGCCTTCATCCGTGTACTATGTGTGCACACACTGCACGTACATGTAGTTGTGCCATGTGAAGCAACTTAAGAACAGCTTTGCTATAGCATCTGGAGCTGAATTCACCATTGCACAATTTTTCTCCTGTCAATAACATCTGCTTGATTTCAGCCATGCTAATTAACTGTACACATTAAAGAGAAACCAACAAAACAACACACATTTGGCACATGCATATAGTTGTATGCGAATGATGTATTAAAAATAAAACCTTTACATTAAGGTAGATTGTGATTAGGAATTTTAAAGCTAGAGGATATCAAAATGCTACTTGCCAAACAAATCTTGCTGCACTCTCATGTGAGTCTGAACAATATGAAAAGCCTTTCACAACATGATTGCATTCATTATTGTAATACCCTAATTCCATGCAGGCAACTCTATTCATTCACTTTGTTTTGAAGCTTATATATACATGAAGTAGAATTCTGCAATGTCTTTTTACAGCTCAAATTCAATAAGAAGAAAAAATTTCAATAGAATTTCCTACTGTAAAGCATACTATAGAATAAGTATTGCAATGAAAAAATATAAGAAAAAATTGCTGCTGGCATAATGAAACCACTTACACTTTGTATTTCATTAGTTTAATAGTAGTGAACTGTCTCATTCACAGCATTGCCTATTACAGATTGTACACGACTTATAGAGTTCACAGAAAAGGATTTGAAGTGGTTTCTTTTTTTGTTTGTTTGTTGTTTTTGTTTGTTTGTTTTTAAATGATGAAACCCCCAGAATTACCTTCAATAAAGGGCAAAATACAGAAAGCTGATTGCCAAAAGAAGTTTGGACGCGGCACTCATGAAAGCAGAGTGTTGCAAACAGATAAAGATGGAAGTGCAGGGTAACAATGCTTCTGGTTTATGTTGATATTTCTCCACTACAGCACTTTGGACTTGCAGAGGGTCTGCTCCCTCAGCACAGCATGTGCCTGTGAGCACATTCAATTCTACAAGAGTAATCTGCCATTGCAACCAGTGAAATAGTGAAAGGCTTCATACTGCATACATTTCAATATTTCTGATCAAGAACATAGTATTTGTCTCCTCTCAGAAACAAGCTTGAACTGCCAAGCAGTCAAACAGATTTGTTTTCTGAATGTCAGTTTTACTGTCTAGTCTACATCATTCGGCTGCAAGTCCAGAGACTGTGTCCCCTATGAATATTTCGTGAGGATTTTTCATAAGGTTGCCATAATCCCCTCACCTACAAACTGAGAAGCAAATGCCAAAGGTTTTGTTATGCTTTGGAACACCTATTCAGAAAAGATACCAATGGAGAATAGGCATTTCTTGTATCCCTCTCTATTATTCTCCTTCATTGTTACGCTATAAGAGAGCAATTCATATGAAATATTTTTAGATGCCTACCAGCAAAAATAAACAAGAGACATATATTTGCCTCAGTAATTCTGCATGGTCAGATTTTGAGAACTAAAACAATCTTTTCAGTATTTTTATTCAGCCTTCATATTTCAAGGCTGCATGGCATATGAGCTTGCTATCCATCAGCTCAGCCTGACTGTGAGCCTCAGACCTAACAAAAGTGCACTTTAAAAACAGCAAATGAACATTTCCTTGTAGACAATATGGCAGAGTAGCAATAATTTGTGAAAAATGTAGATCTGCACAGTGCACACTACAAAACAATTTGTGTGGCAGAAGTGTAGATCAGTGATTTTGTTAGAATAAGACCATTCTTATTCAGTGAAAGACTCGGACAGCTGTTCTATGAACAAAGCTTAATATTCCTTCATTTCCCTTGCAAGCCTATTTTTCAAGGCCATAATGCCCCCAGTCCACAAAGTTACATTTAAAACTACCTGGAGAGCTTTTTCACGCAGAGCTTGTGTTACTCATTCTACATATGGTGTGAAGTTCACAGATGAGAAATGTGAGTGCCTAAAATAAATACTACATGAAACCTGAGAAGCGTGAGGGCCCTTGGGAGTTCAGCAAATGAAATGCCTATCAGTCTCTGACACAGCAGACGTTCCCTACAATTGGCAGCTTCATGCTTCATTATGCATGGATCAGATATATAGGTATGGCCCCAGGCAAACTCCCTGGTTTAAAGGAGAGGTGCATGCTGGGGAAAGGCAAATGTCATTTGCCTGTGAATTTGAAAGATGAGGGGAAAAAGGGAATAGAGTTGATTAACCAAATGTATGAGGGGTTTATTTTGTACCATTTATCCTAGAGTTTCCTCACTGAGAGTTTTTTCCAGAATTATATGCATTGCACCTTTGATGTTTTGTGGATTTAACAATGTCTAAAAATGCAATTATTCTTGTCCATCCAGCTGAACAGGTCCAAAACAAATAACAAGCAGTCAGGTGTTTTACCTCCAGAAAGAAAAATAAAATCATTTTTTGCTGCCTTTTGCAACATTTGTAATATAACCTATGTTTACAGCACAAGGTCAGCAGACAGACTTGCTGAAATTGTGCAGATTCTGTTAAATACCATTAAAACATATAATGCTGCCTTAATGAATAAAAACTATTCTAGAAACTTAGCTACTGCAGGATGTTAGTCATGGGTATTTCCTGTACAGTAAAAAAAAAAAAAAAAAAAAAAAAAAAAAAAAAAACCCAAAAAAACAAACACCTAGTAACAGATCAGTTTGCTTCACTTACATGTAGTTCTAATTAGAAGAAACAATGAAAATGGTAAATCCATCCTTATCCACAATTAATTGAGGTATAAGAGAGATGAGGAAAAGAATAAAGGAAAATCTCATTTCTGACACTCTCTTAAGAAAGCAAAAAAAAAAAAAAAAAAAAAAAGATTAAAATGTTTGTGGGAAAGGAAACTGCATTTCATCATTCCTGAGAAAATTATGACCCTGAGGGATCAACTAAGAAAAAGTGCTACTGCATATTGGTGTATCTTAATGAAAACCCTTCTTTCCTCCTGCAGCGTTTCCATTCTGAGATTTCAATCATGCTATGTTCTGTCAATTAAGCTTTAAAATATAATTGTAAAGCTTTTTTTCTACCACACCAGTAACAATCATGTCAGATTTTCTTTGAGATCATTTATGTACATGCATACATATACATATACACATTTCTTTACATACGCTTTTATATAAGTATGTATCTCTGTGTGTTTATGCATCTTTTTCACTACAAAAATTCCATGGAAGAATGGCATGGAATTGTTTGGAGCCTAAAAACATAGATGAAAATAAAGCAAACCAAGTCTATAAAATTGAGCGACCTAAGAAGATAAGCCTTCAGCAGCTGTAACAAATAGAATGACAGAGAAAGAAAGAGAAAAAGAATGCCACTAATGTCTCTCAATGCTCTCTCCGTGTGTTCAGACAAGTTATGGCTAGGAATGTAAAACTTGAATTTAAAGAAACTGCATCTGGTGGAGATTAAAAAGGATAAAGAGGAGAAAATCGGTTTGATGTACACTTCAAAATGCTGCTCATAATATAGTTTGTTCTATTACTTGAAAAGAGAGTATCACTGTTCTTTTATGTCTACTTTTTAATCCTATGCTTTTAAAGTATCTTTTATTTGCTCCTATTTGAGGTGAATTGCCTTACTTCAAAAACTTAAATCTAGTTTGAGGATTTTGACTTTAGTGGCTTCCTTTGAATATTCTTCTGAAGTTATATTTTATCCTCCATTTTAACAATTCTCAGGTTTTACTGGGTAGCTGTGAATACAAGGTCTTCCACAGTGAGAATCACCTGCAGGCTCAAGAATGCACATTTTATACTAAAGCTGCCAATGTGTCATGTCAGGGTCAGGAGAGAGGTATTTTCTCAACTTTGCTGAATTGCAAACATTAATAATGTCACACTGAGTCATGTAAACATCAACTTCATTTTATTGCTATTTTTCTGTCCCACAGTATGACTCTAGAAAAGAAAAATAACCAATCTTAATTTTGGAGCTTATTAGAATTTAAAATGTGAACTTCACTAACTAATTGTGAATTGAAAAATCCCATTTGAAATCAATTAGAATATTTATCTATTGGTAAGATACTTAGTGTCTTATTAACAAGATGATGAAAAGAACAAAAAAAGTGAATTTCTGTTAATACATCATTGAATGAAGACCATGAAACTAGACTCAAAGGGCAAGACACTTTTTTTGAGCAAAACATGACAATCTAATGGGTTACTGGAAAGAGTTGAAAAAAAAGCAAAAGCTCCCTTGGACTCAAAAGGACCTGGATATGTTACAGTTTTTCATAAAAAACTACAGTGAAATTAGGAGTTTTCCCTTTAGGACTGTGTGTTCAAGTATTGTGGAAGGTCTTTGGGATAGTTTCAATTATTTTTATTCTGTGTTTTAGCATCATTTTGCTTGGTGATATATTGGTAGATGACCAGTGCCTGTAGTTCAGATACAGAAATAATAAAACATAAAGAGAAACTATGAAGTCATTGAGGCATGACCATCTGAGACTTGGTGCTTCTCACCAGTTTAATTTATAAGTTCATAATTCAAAATAAACACATGTATTGGATAAGATTCCCATCCTCATTTAAACACAGTGGTGCTTGTCTTTCAAGTAGACATAAATTGAATCCAACATAAAACCACTCTACACTGCCAGAATTCTATAAAGCATCCTTAGTGAAAAGGGAACTCAGGGTATTAGAAGAAATATTTTTTTAAAGTTTTATATTTTATTTTAACTAAAAAAAAAAAAAAAGAATTTAACTACTTTTAATATTTCAAACTTCTTTAGTATGTTTCAACTCAGAGGCATATGTGTCTGTAGCATGCAAATTTCACTATCAAGGGAAAAAACACAGATATTTTGGGGTTTTAGAGGTACCTGATTCAGTTCAGTCAATCAGATTTATCTACCCCTTAGTTAACAGTCAAGTGTAGAATAAATGAAATGGACCTGATGATATGAAGAACAAAATATTTATATGCAGAAAAGGTACTGATAGATTCATAGCATATGCTGGGAGAATAAAATGGTAATTTAGTATTTAACCTATTTTTTTTTAACAGTAATAATTTTTTTCCCACTGGAATCCTATTCCAATTTTATGGTTGTTATTTTTTCTTTCATAACAGAGACACCAACCATAACGGCATAAATTGGCACAGCTACAGCAGGAGAGACCACCAACTGACTGGCATTTGTTTATGTCAGTACAAGATACACAGCTGTCTGTGCCATACACAGCACAGAAGTTTTACAAATTTTAATGCAGATGATATTAAGAAAATAAGAATTTATTCATGGAAGACTGCAAGACCTTTGTACTCCTAAGCTGCTACATCTAGTTCTCTTTTTCACAACTCTTAATGTTCAATTCTTAATATTCTCCCTCTCATACAGGAAACCTGGCCACATCTCAGTTGTAGATAGCTGCACGACACAGCCACTTGTATGAAAAGACAGTGTCCCACTTATAATGAGCTCTTATGCCTTACTGTGTCCTTCAGTAATGCTCAAGTTTGGTTTTAAAAAAAGAAAAGTCTCATCTTGACTAATTTTAAGCATGACTTCAGCAGAAAATACTTGAATAGATTGTCCCATTTTGCAGAGAAATTTGAGGTTTGTCCCTGTTTTATGTCCTTTTTGCAAGCAATATGTCAGCTATTATCTTCCTGCACTATCCTCAGAAAGTTTTTTCTTTCTTTTTTCTGACTCATGCTTTTTTCCTTGAGGTTTGGAGTGTTGCTGGTTCAGACTGATGCATGTGACTGGCATTGTGAACTGAAATGAAGGATGGTTACATGCTAACAAGAGCACCCTTCTCACTCCATGTTTCACACACAGCAGCAGCAGCAAGTGATTAATGGAGTGGCTGGAAGGGAGGTTTGTGGATGCCTGAAATCGTCCTCTGCTGCTGTCAGGATCTGGGGAAAGCAGCAGGAAAGCATCTGCCTATATTCACATCTCTCTGTTCTGCCTCAAATATTTACTGTGTACCCTTTGCTGCAGTTTAGCCTTGTTCAGTATTTTCACTCTCTCCTGTTCTTGCTTCTCCTTCAGATATCTGTTTTTCTTCTATCTCTCTATAACCTTTAAGTTCTCCTTCTACTTCCCAGTGTGCAGATATATAGGGTGAGGTTTATCTGTGAGCCAAAAGCAAGCACTAACAAGGTTCGGGTCACAATACAAATTACTCTGCTTGTACAATTGCTTTAACTGCACCACTGCTACTTAAGGGGAAGATGACTGGAAGGGGAAATGGGATGAGCCAGGACAACTGTGCATACAGGAAAATACTTAGACAGGAAGGACAAGATGATACTGAAGATACTTTCAGCTCAGCTGAAAAAAAGACCAGCTCTTTTCCTTATTTAAAGCTGCAACCGGAATCACTAAAACCTGTCATCCATTATGAAGGAAAATATAGTTCTCTTTTTTAATCTTCTTCATATATAATTTGGGAAGTACAGCTCATCTTTTCATGTAGTCATCATCCTCAAACTTGCTGTCCAGGTTCTGTCCCCTTTGCTGTGAGCTCAGTTCTACATCATTGCAATGTGCACAAACACCAACTCTGCTGCTCCATGACTGGTGACCACGGCTCTACAGCTCCTGATTTGCTGACTGCACCACCTTTCATAATTACATCAGAAGCAGTTAAAATGAAGTAATCAATTTCCCTAATAAGTACAGTGAACTTGCTTAGGGGGCTCTAACAGCTGGATTTCCTTTTGATGTTTTCATGTACATTATAAACTTCCCTCAAACTGGAAAAATACTTATTTCTGTCCTTCAGTGTAAAGAACCTGAATGACTTTCTGAAATGCCTAGTTTCACAGTGTGACTAGTACTTCACTGAAAATTGTAATGCAGAATATGCAGAATCATGGTCACAGGATTTCTGCTAAGGAAAGCAGCCTTCAAGGAGACATTATTAAAAAATTTTAATTTTTAATTTTTAATTTAAATTTTTTAATTAAAATAAAAGATTTCAAGGAATAACATTATTTCCATTTGCAGGTTGACAACACTGCAAACTCAATAAACTCGGCAAAATTCCCTTACATCATCTTCACTGATATTAACTTCTGTCCTCTATGTTCTCAATGTACAACACTCTGAGAGAAACAAATGTTGTTTTGACCAAGCTAAAAAAAGAAAAACCTCTGTTTTGCAGAGATCTACATTCCAAGGATTTAAAAATGTATAAGCTGGACACACATATTATATTATGCCAATGCCATTTTACTCGCTGTAAAATAGGAAGTAGCCATCCTTTCCTGTTCAGAAGGTCCTTTCCCAGGTTTCATGTTACTTCTCTGATTATGTATGAAAATATTTTAGCTGTTAAGTTTCAATCTTGTTCTAGTTGCACTGATGTATGATCCCAAATCAGCACAATTCAGCATGCTTTGAAAAAAAGTGCCATTCAGTTAGACTGCGAGCGTGAAGTGAGATTAAAAGAGAATGGAAAAAATTATACCCTTTGTAATGAGGTGTTGTTTTTCTGCACTAATGACAAGGGTCTACCATGGCAGCTGACATCAGCAGAGATGTCAAACCTCTCTGATGAGCAAAACCCTGTACAGAATGCAACTTGCACTTCTCATTTACAAGCCTTGTTAAATCTCCCATCAATGACACATACACTTTTGGTAATAAACTAACTTCTGCAGCAAAAGTTAAATCTCTGCCTCTAGAATGTAGTAAAATAATTTTCATTTCACCTAGTATCAGAATGAATATTATTAATTTAATTTGTTTAGCTGCTCTGAGATGTGTTTAGGGAACTCTGCTTTCAGGTCTTTAGAAAGAGTTTTTGTTGTTTCCCATGACATGATATTACAGTAACTGGAGTTACACTGCATGTAACATTAGAAATGGATGAATAAACATTTACTCATTAGAACTCCTGAAGCATGTAGCTTTGTGGGGTAGTTTGGAGACTGTTGCTCAAGAAATTATTTCAGTGATCCTTAGTCCAAGAATGCTACTTCCTTAGAAAACTTCACTGGGGATTTACTCTTTGTTAATACATGCATTAATGAAGCTACATTAATATATAAGAAGGGTGAATTAATGGGTTGATGGAAAAGAGATAAATAAATACTGTTTATTTACATACTGATCTTACAGAAATTTGTGATATTTGCATGTGTAAAAGATTAATTCCCCAATAACCACCTCTAATATGATAGAAGGCTATCTATGAAAACAACTACTTCACTTAGGTTAATGGACTCTCCTTGAGAAGAGATTTGCCAAAGTCTTCCCTGTAGGCAAGGAATGTTTTTCTCACATTATGCATGATAAGTATTCTGAATCCCCTCAGAATCTAGGCTGATGGTAGAGGTGATCTGTTTCTCTGCATAAAGTATCTGCAGAGGTCTCCTGACACTGTGTTAGTGCTGGAATGTCCTGGCTATGACAAAAAGCCAAGCAAGTCCTATTACAGCACAAAGAAGTGGAGAAGACACATGAAAGAGCCTTCCATCTTCAGCTTTCCAGCCCACCCAGGGCCTTTGAAGTGTTTTTTCCTGTCTTCTCATTAGTAACAATACTGGTTACTAACAAGCTGATAGACAAATAAACAAAAGATACTTGAAAAATACACCTATGACAAAACAAACAGTGCAGCCAGTATAAAGGAGTAATTGTGGGCAAAGCTGTTCTGAATTGCAGCTGGGTTTGCCACCAACTCCTTTCAGTTTCTCACTGAACAATGACAAATCTGACTATCTGGGTTTTAACCCTGACCACATTAGGGGTCCTTCCTCATCTAACCTCTGCCTTGGAACCAATATCAAAGACATTTGTGCTGTGTTTTTTGCTTTCTGAGCTGAATTACTGGATTACATTGTGGTGGGAGTGTAGCCAATCACTTAACTGGAAACAGAAGATAGAACAATCAATGAGTATGTCTCCAGCTTTAAACTGATACATTGATCACAACATGGTGATGGTAAGCTCCCGGAAATCCAGAACCTTTCTGTTTCCTGTTCATAGGTTGCCTGAAAAATAAAGTCATTTAACCAGAGCTAAGCTCTCTGGTCCTCTACTAGAGACTATGCCTTTGCCTCTGTGAAGTCTCTACACTAAATATTTCATTTTTCTTTCAAAGATCTCCTTAATCATTATTTTATCTCATCTTCTTAAACCTTTTTCATTTCAAACCTGCTATGCTTCACCTTATAGGTCCCCCCTAAAATAACAACCACCCCAGGGACTTACATTTTTGTCAAAAACACGGCTCTCCTGCTTCAAGTCTCTGGTATCCCATCTTCCTGTTCCAGTAACATAATTCCAAAGATTCATCATTCACTAAGATCCTCACTACTATCCACAGATCTTCCAGAGCTTTTCTTAACCCACAGGTTTAACTTTCCTTCATTCCTGTAGCCTAATGAGGCTTGCTGCTGATGATCTTTAGAAGCACATATGGTTAAAGTCCATTTCACTCGGTGAAAGTGTTCCTTTCTTAGGAGTCCCACCTGCAAAAGCTCAAGTACAGCTGAATTAGTGACCTTTTGCAAACATAACCTTCTTAGGAATTAATCTTACATCTAAATATGAACAGATAAAAGAGCTGATGCAAAAAAAAACCCCACAATTAGGGAAATGAAACTGTAAATGCTGTCAGGACCAGCTCTGTCTATTTGCATTCCCCAGCACAAGAAGGAATGTTGTTCTTAAGGAAAGAAGAAGGGTAAAATGATGGGCTCATCCAGAGATCCTCTGCTGGGGATGGACCTGTGCTGGAGACCCTCTTAGAAGAATTGCAGAAACAATGCCTGGAAGGCCTTGAATGATGGTGACTTCTTTATGAAAGATTTGAGGGCTCATATTCAGAAGTGTTTACAATAAGACAGAGCACAGGCATCTCCTGCAAACCAGCTGACTTGCAGCAACTCATTCTCCCACAGCATTAGTCCCTTAATGAGCCTAAGTGCACACTTTAAGTACCACTTTTAGGTAAGAACAATTGTCAGACCTTTTATTAAATGAATTATTGGTTCAGTACTGGAAACTCTGTTTTATTATATTGTGGATGTTGTTAATATATTTTATTTAAATTGGATGAAGGCAAGAAGGTATAATTTTGAATGTTTTCAGCCAAATTCATGAATACTCTTCATCTGCTTTGTGATAGCCTGCAGTCATAAAGCAGTTATTGACCAGTCACAGCACGACAGACAGCACTGACTTACTGTTTTCTTCCATTACTGGAGTGGTACAAAGTAGTCAGGACCTGCCAGTTAATCTCACTCTTTAGTCATGTTAGCATTTCTGTTCATCTACACCAGTTCTGAATTTTTCAGTATTCACAGAACTGCACAATTTCACAACTGATTTGACACATTCATATGACACAGAGATATCTGAGGTATCGGGGTTCACATCACAAATAACAGTGTTAAAGACTTTTCAAGTATTCTTGTTTGTGTAGAATGATGAGATTCACTCTGATATAACAAGTTGCTAAATTGCAGGCATGCTCTATAAAAGTAAGAGACAAAATAACAGCATTCTCTATCTGTAAGTACTACTCAAACAGCTCTAAGTTCTGTATAGCTCATACTGTGGTATTCAAGCTTTATGGGCTTCCAGAGAGATCTGCAGCTAGAATTATTGTTGATCTTTATAGTATGTCTCCTGTCACTGAAATGGATGTGTACTCGTATTTAATTTTAATGGCATTGAAGATGATACTTATGTTGCTGTAATAAGTATTGTCTTCAGGACTCACAGAGCTTAAAGGCTGGATCAGAGCTCCCATTTAAGTATCAGCACTAATGCTGCTAATACTGATCCTATTAAATTGCACATAAACTGCTTGAGACAATTAAAAGATACACATTCCTTCAGCAATAGAGTTCAGTGTTCCTTTGGACTGCTGTGTCCAGGACACCAGCAATATCTAGGTTGCTCTTGGATGACAATACATTTGCCCTTACTTTTTCTTCCATTCTAGGAAATGATTGTATTTTTTTTTCCTTAGAAATGAGCAGCTTTCAGAAAATGGGATTGATTGGTCTGTATCTTACAGTTCTAGAGAGCTTCAGACAGATAAACAGATAAACATGTTTCAGACCCTTTCAAGCCTTCTGAAGTGTTTGATAACATTGTGGCATCTTAAAAAGTCCAGATTCATACTAGACTTTATTACAGTCACAGCATCTGTAGATGGGAGATAACATTTCAGTAATGCTCTTCCCACAAATCTTTAGTTTATGGATTGCATGTGCCTTCAAGGACAACAATGTTCACTGCTTAAAGAGGAAGAATATTCAATGAAGACATGGTATGACAAATTCTCTTGAAAGAAAAAGCAGCTTAACCACCTCAACATTCATTTGGGAGAGAACTGCATTACTAATACCCACAGGAACCTAATGAACATCTCTACCTCACACAGAGGCATGATGTACTCACCACTTTCCACTAAGTGCCAAAAGGGTAATATCTTGTTTAGCTGTGAGACAATGCCTTCAGACTCCCCACTCCCTTTGAGTGCAGACCTCAGTGGGAGCCTGGACCTCTGCATGAACTGAGTTACTGGGCTGGAAAGGCCAACTCTAACTTCCTCCCCTTTTTATCTTATCTGTTTTGTACCATTTCAGGTGTGCAAGAAAAATGGTTGAATTAGGCATGGCCTCGGTAGTCCCACCAAAACTATCCAAAACTGTCAGATGAAGACCAAAGCAGCAGACAGCTATGCTGGGTGCATGGGCCACAGATAAAGCAGCGTCATGGGTGGCTGTATTTATTAAGGTCCTGGACCTTTTATGATTCCTATCAGAGTGTAAAGTGTGTGTGAATTCTTTCACACTAGCTGGACTCACTTTGTTTGTCTTCTTAACCTAACAGCCTTCTGAAAGTTCCAAATTATGGTCCCTTTTTATTTATTGAAAAGCATAGTAAAAAGAGTCTCTGAAAAACCTGATGACATTATAGTAACAAAAAAAAGTCACAAGACTGCTAAGTACTTTTGTTCTCAATGGAAAAAACTGTCAGTTACACTTGTGTCTGAAACCCCGGGTGATCAGAAAAATTGAAGGCATCTGCAGTTGCAGACTGAAGTTTCTGACAAGATTATTTACTGAATGTTTTAGAATGTGATTAAAAATTCCCTGTACTTGCTATCCCCCATTTTTGGTTATTAGAAAGCAGTGATAATACTGAAATGCAAAAGATCATATTCAAAGAGCCTTGCTACCTGTCAGCAGTGCTGTGTGGAACCTTTGGAGGGATGATGTAAGAGAATTGTAAATGGATGTCATACTGGGAATACTGAGACGACTGCCGTATCTGCCTATGGGAAAGTATTTGAACATCATGTGTCAGCATCTTCTGTATCTTTTGAGGATACTGAACAAAACTGAACAAACTGCTGGTCTGGGCATTTCTAATTAGATGTGCAGCACAGATATATTCCACACAATAATACTTCATAGGAAAACTACACAGCTTAGTTAGGAAAACTGCCTAGTACAGTTAGCTGATCAATACAGGTATATAACTTAAAATAATTTGGTTGCAGTGTATCAGATTTCAAAGAAAGATGCTGTTAAGATGCTAGTTAAGAGTTTAAATCAGGGAAGACACTGATACCTAAAATGGAAAGGAGATGTAGGAAAATCCTAACATGAGATATAGCCATTTGAAGCCTGAGAAGTCTGAACTCCAAAACCAGTTGCATTTTTCTCTTTTAATTTCCCAAAATACCTAGAGATATTTTGTAGCATCTTTGTAGATGCTCAGAATTTGCTTTTTCCTGGAAGGATGATCAGAAGGAGTTTGGCATATCCTTAAGCCAGCTAGCTGTGAACCAGAATGTGTGTCTTTGCCCTTATTGCTTTTAAAAGTCTAAACTCACTCTGCAATCAGAATTTAGGAAACATACCTACCTCAAACCTGTATGATACACTAGGTTGTAACTGCACGTGCAGTAGTATTTCAGCATGTATACATGCATTCCTGTCTGGATTCTGTCTGTTCCTTTCTTCCTCTGTGACCTATTAAAAAAGTGAGCATTTTGAATTATACACGGTTCCCCATCTCTTATAAAATGGCTTGCAAAATTATCTTTTGGAACTACTATTTTACAAGTTACTTTATTTCATATTCATGTTGTTAATTCTGCATCATCTGGTACAACAGACCAGGTGGTGTCTTGTCACCAGGACTTGGAAATGCCTGCTTGAGGAGAGCTTGAATGGAACCACTGCTCTGTGTCGCTTTTACCTGTCACAATTGCAGAGACCAACCAAATGACCCAGAGTGAAAATCTTCCCTGCCGCCCCTAGCCTGCTGCCAAGGCACTAGAAAGAGTTGATGGTTCTCCTATAGCTGCAGTTGCTCCTACCAACTAGCTGAAGATGAGTGCATGTTGGTTATACTCAACCTAGGTATTTCCCTACAGTGAAATAACTTCTTGTCACTTTCAGAGGCACATAAATAATACTATAATCCAGTCTCTAGGAGGCAGAAACCCCACTAGGGGGTTTTGGTGCAAACAGGCATCTACAAATCAAAATGTTGGAGTTCCTTCCAAGGTGGTCATGTGGGTTGCCTCCATTGTGCTATGAGAGTATCCCCATGCTACAGATGTGTCCCTAAGCTTCTTTGCTCAGAAATGAGAGATTTCCCAAATATTATCACTGTCATAGTTAACTCATGCAATTTATTGCATCATTATTTTAAAACCTTGGGCATGGCACAATTTGTATAACAAAGTTATTTCTAGAAAGGATACTTTTTATGCTTAAGTTAATACCATTCAGAAAGTGTGCTTATACATTACACAGGCAACAAGAAATCTGTAGCTGCCAATTTGTTCTAAACTCTCAGTTCAAGGAACCAAAATTGTCTTGGACTAACTTGTTTTGAAAAACAAATCCTTTTTTTAACTGGTAGCAAGTGCATAAAATAAACTGTCATTTATTCACCATAACTCAACAAACAAACTCAAATATCTTTCCAAGGTTTCAGTTTTACTGCAGTTCCATTTCAGTTGGAAGAAATCTGACACAAACAGGGATAAAAGGTCCTTCCTGTGCGAGTAGGTTTTATTTGTACCATCTACCAATCCTTTTTACTGTGCCAGAACAGTCTACTGTAATCAGAACTTGGTGTTCTTTCAGCCTACTGGTTTTGTGCTTGCTCCGTCATTCTCATTTGCTTTTGTGAAATGCCTGAAGACCTCCTAGCTAACAGGCTTGATTCTTTGGTCTGCTGTATTCTCCTGATGGCTTTTTTTTTTTTTTTTTCATCATTCTAAATTCTTCATTTATGTTTTGTTTAATGCAAAGTTTTAATTCCTAGGGCCCAGTGAGATGCAGTGAGAGAATGAAAGAAGCATCCTGAGAGGAGGTTGAAGGTACCTACTTCTGTACCTTAGAGTAGAAAATTATTAAAATAGCTTAGATCTGACACTTAAACTTTTAATGTCTGAAATTTGGTGATGTGTACCCCACTGATGTAATGTATATACCACTATTTACCAATTATAAACAGAATGAAAAATTAACATGTTTTTTTACAAATCCTAATGCCATGGTTTAATCCCAGCCAGCAGCCAAGTACTACAAAGGCATTAGCTCACTCCCCCACCAGCAGGATCAGAGAGAGAATTGGAAGGGTAAAAGGCAGAGAACTTGTGGGCTAAGATGAAGACAGTTCAACAGAAAAAACAAAAGCTGCCCACATAAACAAAACAAAACAAGGAATGAATTCACTGCTTCCCAAAGTCAGGTAGGTGTTCAGCCATCTCTGGGAGAGCAGGGCGCCCTTATCACACGTAACAGTGATTTGGGAAGACATGTGCCATGACTCTGCATGCCCCCCTTCCTCTTTCTTCCTCTTTCTTCCTCTTTCTTCCTCATTTTATAAATGATGATAATGATGTCCCATGGTCTGGAATGTTCCTTTGGTCATTAGGGTCACCTCTCTCAGCTGTATCTCCTCCCAGCCTTCCTCCCCAGCACAACAGAATGAAAAACATCAAAGGCCCTGTCCCAGTGTATACCCTGCTCAGCAATAACAAGAACATCTCTATATTACCAGCCCTGTGTTCAGCAAAAATCCAAAACATAACCTCATACCAGCCACTGTGATGAAAATGAATTCTACCCCAGCCAAACCCAGCACATTTAAGGACCATAAATATTGTATTCCTAAAATTTTCCTAGGCATCCTGAGGCAGATCAGATCAAATTGTGGGACTCTCCTAGAGGTGATGCACTTCTCCCTACAACATCTTTGGATCCCTGGAATCATGTGATAAATTGAACCAAATTCAAAACTCAAGGTTTCTTGCATTTGAGATGCTCTTATGCTCAGAAGAAATAAATAGGGATATAAAAGTAAGAAAAGAAAAATCCTTTTTCAGTTAAAGAACACCAATAATACAAATATGCTTCTGGAAACATCTGAGACCAGAGAAGAGAACATAGGACTGTCCAGGGAAGAAGCCAGGCTGTGATTTCTAATCATGGGGCACAGGGAACCATTTAGAAAAGAAGACTTCTATTCCTGTCATTAACTAAAAAACTTTGCAAATATGAAAAATGGAAAAAAGACCTTATAAGTAATGAAAATGATGTAAGCAACTTAAAACACACTGAAAAAATTAGTCACTTTGTGGCCCAGAACCAAATACTTGAAAGAAAAAGCAAGTGAGTTTTTCACTATTACAATGATTAATAAATCTCACTCCTCCTAAGCAAAGGTGAGGAAATAAGTTCAGGATCTACTGATCTGCTGCAATGATAACCCCAAACTTAGCCATTTCTTCCCATGTCTGATAAGAGATCTCCAGTTAAAGCATTTCCCTGATTAAAACAAAAGGGCAAGTACGGAATAGAATTGAAACTGGATTTCATTTCCTCCAGAAGAAAATTCCTCCAGATTTCTCCAGAATCTGCTTGAGGAAATGCACAAGACTGCCTATCTGTCTGAGTGTGAAGACTGACAGGGTAAACAGGCTAGTCAGCTCCAACCATGCCTTTTGCAATCAGAATCTCCTGAGGATTGCACACACTTTTCCCACCCTGTTTCTTTTGAAATTAAGCACTCATATTACACAGACAATCTGTATTGAATTAGTGACAACCCTGAACAAGCACAAATCCAACCAATTTAGGCAAGTCTGCTTGTCAGCTTTGTTTTTTAAATCTCTGCAATAACACATGTGCCCCTTGCAGCATTGCCTGGGGCTGCTCTCTTAGTTTCTTAGGCTCTTAGGAATAGTGTGCCCACAACAAGGTACATTCAAGCAAGAAGTTGTTTAGCTCTAATTGTTTTAATTTTAGCATTCAAATCTTGACCTCTTTCTTTCTCAAGCAGCAGAATCTGATAACTCAAAAAATACCATGGCGCCTTGACAGTGTTTGTCATGAGAAGAAACTGTGAATATTTATAGCCCGGACCTTCATGTAGAGAAGAGCACTTGCCCAGAATGAGTGATGTGGGGAGCAGCAATATTTCCTTGCAGACTCCATCCCCACCAACTGGCATCCTAACATGTGGACACATCTTTTGCATGGCTGTGCCACATGTTGCTGAGGGACAAGATTTGCAGGGCCACCACACACAAAGTGTGGTCCTCCTGTGAAGCTCTACTGAAATACCAGATTCATCAGGTTTAGTTTAATCATGGTTTGACAGAAATCCCCTTCTGTGCCAAAAGGTTTGAGGTAATTCTCCTGCAAATAAAACCTGCCTTGGAAGATGTGTAAATTTGGAGGTTGCTTTTATGTTAGAGAGACAAAAAGACACATACTTCCCTCTTTTTTTTTTAATTTATTTCTTTTTTTTTTGGCTTGTATTTTTTGTATTCATTGAGTTTTCATGTCTCCATTCTGTATTCTGTATTCTCCATTCTGTATTCTTAGTTAAGGACGTTAAACATCATCCTAATAAGATTTAGGTGAATCTACACGAGAGGACAAGAATGCCTCAGATGTCTCCCACAATCATGCTTCAAGGACTTGTGCTCTATCTGTGTACAAATTTGTGTTGAGTCCTGGAAAATGCAGTCCTGACCTTGAGTGTTCCCATCAGAGATGTGCTGGAGTGCACCCAGCCTGAAAAAGGTCCACATCTGCGTTTCCAATGTAGGGAAATCCAAGCTCAGAGGCTTGAAGCTGTCTGCAAACAGGTCAAGTCAATAGGGTTCAAGGCAAGCCACAGTGCTGCTTGCTCATCTTGCTGGCTCAGCCAGAAGCATGTCTTGCCTGTAATTATAAACTTTGCTCCATTGCTTCTCCATTCCTGATTAACCCAGGTCCCTTTGCAGTGAACTGGGATATGAAGATCCTCTTTGGAAGTAGCCAGGTTGTATCGAGAGCCTGGGGAGTAACTGAAGCAGCAGATGAGGTGATTTGGTGAGTGAGGGCTGTTGCAATACTTGGCCATCTTTGAGACTACACTTCTCAGCCACCAGCAGGGTGATTTTTAGTTTATTGATCAACTCAGGGACACATAAAAGCAAAGTATACCAAGAATTAGAGAGCTTTATTTCATCAGAGATTTTTAGTAGAATTATAATGATTCTGTGTCATAATTAAAAGCTTAAATAGAATTTATTTTCAACAAGGTTTGACTACCTATGTAATAACATTGGTTTTGCCTAACTGAAGGTTGAGAATGCTGTAGGGCCATCACAGTAGGTGGAAGGATATTTCTGTACTCTACTATTCTAAAAACCACCTTTTGTATTTATTTACACCCTACTGTGTTATTTTACTTGTTGTGGTTGGAGGATACATTGAATAAAATAAACAATTAAATGAAGATATATATATTTTATTATTATTCAAAAATCTGACTAAACAGAAATAAAGAAAACATGTCAGCTTGTGAATGGCAAAATGTGTCCTTTTCTTACTCACTTTTTTCCATTAAAGAATGACAGCCATCCACAGACGGTATCAATGAAAAGCTCTACAAGCAACTTGCAGTAAACCAGTAAAAGCTACAGACATGTCCTACCTGCTTTTATATATGTATCTCAGGGAAAAAAACTTGCAGCAAAATGACTTCATGGGCTAGCAATTTGTCAACATGCTTAGCAAGCATCCCATGAGGAATTTTATGGGGCATAACAGATGCCCCTGCCACCAATTCTTCAGTGTCAATCACACTAGCAAGATGAAAGTTGTAGAAGGCTTCCCTACCTGTACTGCTTTGGTCTGTTACAGGGATATATCCCTCAGAAGAGCATTCAGAAAAAAGAAAAACTGAGTTATGGTGAAGAACTGCTTCAGTTAAGGCTATATATGAGAAGTATTCTTCAGCCAATGCGCCACATATATTAAAATGGTTATATACAGGGGCTGGTGATAGCTGCCCATTTGTGAGAATGTATTACTTTCCCAAAAGTAGGCAGACTGCTTATTACATTCAACTTACCGCCTGTGTCCTGTGGCAGTGCCAATGACAAAGAAAATTGCCTGGGCTTGAGCCATATTGGAACAAGAAATGAGGTAAACAATGATATTAAAAAGTAATTCTCTGCAATGGCTTTTCTTTTTAGTAAGTCATTTTAATATACTATTCTGCACATGTAAATTGTGTGGTATAGTCATAAAAGGCTCTTGCCTTGAATTACATGTATTATTTGCTGGACTTTTCAGGCTGTTAGTATAACGGATATATAGTCAAAGTGGCAAGGCACAGTTATTTTAGTAGATTGATAAATCTGTCAAGTAAAAGACCCTGAGGTTTTGAAGTTTCTGGTGTAACCAACTTCACAGTACAGGGTATGGTGGATTTTCATACTACTAGAAATATACATTCTAAAGTAAAATACATATGGTTAATTTGAATGCAGAATGAGCTAACATCCAAGTAAGTCAAGAAAGGCATTGGTAACTTTAAGTATATCCTTTACAGCATAGGAAGTGGATCTGAAGTCTTTTGCCCCTGGCACAGCACAAACTCCAGCAGCCAGGAAGACTGGGGTGGGAGAGCTCTGGTGACTGCACTCACTGGTGCAATAACTAGCTGATGGACCACACCCAAAAAGGAGGAATTAACCACCTAAATCGGAAGTTGGACTTTTGGCACACAAGTTCAAAATGATGTGATTCTTGAAGACCTACCTGCAGACCAGACTTTTTTGCCTTAAATAGAGTGGGTTCATCTAATCAAGTCAAAATAACTGATAACCAACATTTTTGTCTTATGACTGCATTCTCAAGTCACTGCTCCTGCCTTAAACTTAATTAGGAAAGCCAGTAAAGAAATGTTATTGATTATTGCCGTAATCATTATAGCAGATACTTTTGAAAATATGCAGTTGATAATATAAGATCAAGAATCATTATAAAATAAGCATCAGCTATTGCTTCTTTTTCAAATGTTGGACCAGGGTGTAAGAAGTATATAGTGGCCTAGCTGTTTCTTTATTTCTCTCCTCAAACTGTGTCAAATCCAGTATACTGTCTATCTCTGATGGAAAAAACTAAACACAGCTTCATCTATCTTCCTATGCTTCTCCCTGTTAAAAAAGCTACAGGCATGGCTGGGGTGAGCAAAGCACCAATGGCTCCACCAGTCTGACTGCTTGACCACTGCCTTCAATAAGAAATTAAAGAAGCCGTAGCTGAGAAAATAGGAGAAATTCTCTCTCACCTTTCCCTTCCCAAGCCCCTGGTGTAAAAGAACTATTAGAGTGGCCTGAGACTCATTGAAGTAGTAGTGCATCTGGAAATTCAGCTTAACATTTGTAATTGGACTCAGGACTCTCTCTTCATGCTTGAGAGTAACACACTTTTCCATTTGTGCAGTCATCTACGATAGTTCAAATGGATAGATAAATCAACGGTCTGGAAAATAAGGCTTCATGCCTGTTTTACACTCATTTTGCATAGGTATAAATGACTGCATGAGTGCAAAATGAAAAAACATCGGACCTACATAGGTGTTAAATAAACAGCAAATAGTGCCCATCTTATTTCCAAGTATAATCAGTTTGATTTAGTAGAAGAAACTTCACTATAGCTCATAGTTAATACATGAAGAGTAGTACATGAAAACAAACAATACTTCTGTTAAACACAAAATACATACATTCTATAATATCTGAGGTCAATAATGTCTGGGACCAATATAATTTGTATTAATCGTAAAATTCCACAAATATTGAATGTTTTTTTTTCTGCAGCACTTAGCATATAGTATGGGTTACTAAAATCAATAGATAATTGAATTATAACACCATGATTACATTACATGACAGCCATGTACTTACTTGTCAGTCAGCTGCAACTTGCGTTAATAAGATTCACGGAGATCATTATCTTTTGTAGGCTGTTAATTTCTGAAAAAAGACCTGTGAACAGAAAAGATGTTGTCTTGTTAAGCAAATGCCAGATTGTTATTGAACACTCCACAGGAATAATGAAAAGAAATAATTTCCACAAACAACCTGAAATTATTTGGTTGACCTTTATGATTTCTAGTCCTTAACACAGACAAAATTGGAAAAAAGAAATCTGTAGATCCAAGTACTAAAACCTTTCAGGCTTTTAATAGGTTGAGGAATAACTACTCTAGGAAACTGTCTACATTTTATACAGACTTTTATTTCTTGATGGATGATACCCACCTTGATAATCACAGAATCACAGAATGGGTAAGGTGTCTCCTCCCTGCTTAAATAGGGTCATCCCACATTGTACAGGATTGCATCCAGACCATTCTTGAATATCTCCAGGCAGGGACAATCCACAGCCTCTCCAGGCAATGTGTTCCAGTCATTCACACAGTGATAATAATCCTGTCTCAATGCATGCCCATCCTGTAATACAAATTAAGTGCCTTAAAAAAATCTATCTAAACTACATCGTTCAGATCATTATTATATACATCCCTGTACAATAAACTTCAATTACTTGCCTTCCTTTGCACAACAAATAACATTCACCACATTTACAAACTTATGTATTGAATGACAAAAGTTCAAAAATCTCAGTACATCACTGAAGAACATTAGATATGATTGACCACATGGACTACAGCCCACGTTAGAGAGGAAAAAAAGTGGTTCCTAAGACTGACCTTGGGAAAATAGCATCCTGCTCGAGTACATGGCAATCATTTCAACACTAAGCACCTGAAGGACACACCAGCTAAATGTGAGTTTCCCAGTATTATGATGCACTTCAGAGTATTCCACACAGGATATAGTCTTGCGATTAATTCTCACTGCATCTGAGGAAGGAAACCAACTTCTGGGGTGAGGGAAAAATATTATGTTCCTAATTTTTCTTCACTTTGTTACATATGATCTAAAGTAAATAGTGATTCAAAAATATGACAACAGAAGTTTTTCAGGACAAATATATGGCTATGAGTGTTTATTACATTCTTTTAAACTTCTTTTCAAGAATGTCAGAAAGTCTCCTCTTCAAGATTTTATTTTGGACATCAAACCCCCTATAGTGTGTAATTTATATACACTTAGCAATCTTCACTTTGAATTGTTTAGGTCTCCAGCACTCTTTTCAAAAAGTTGCTGAAAATTTTGGTTATGCTATGATTATGAAATTTTTGAATCTACAAGACCAATTTTATAACATTTGCTTTTTTTGTCTGATTATTTTGTTTTATTTAATTTCATTTTTTTCTCTTTCAATATTAGAAATGCAATTTTTACTTGAACTTGGTCTGCAAAATTTTGACTTCTCATTTTTCCTCTATAAGATTTCACTACATTTCACTTGCACTGGCTCACAAGGTGGTCAATCTCTGTTTGGATGGCCTATCAGATTGTACCAGACACAAAGAGCATATAATCATTTTGGCCACAATCTCTCCTTCAGCCAGTGCTGGTTCCCTGCAGCTTTGCTTTAGTCACTACTGCAACATTAAACAGCATTGGCCCCAGAATCTTTCTCTGTAGGATATCTCTATTTTCTGATAGAGCTCCTTTTCAGTACAGTCCACTGAGGCCTACCTTAAACAGTTCTTTGTTACAATTCTTACATTAAACCTATTCACCCTCAACTAAACTACTTAATCTAAACCTCCATCTTAATCTGTTTTGCTCTGAAGTGACCCAAAACGAAAAAAAAAATGCACTAAGTTTTATTGAACTCTAGTGGCACCCAGTCAGAGTACCATCCCATTCACATTATTTTCCATTGGTAGAAGTTTTGTTACTTCTAAGACTAGTGTCTCATCCATAAATTCATAGAACATTATCCACTGGTCTTGCCTAGTGAAGAATCACCTGCTGAGTTCAAGCACGGTTTTCTAGTGCCTGCTAACATCTGAAATAAGAATTACTGCAAAGTAATACAGCCCATTATGATACTTTCACCTAATTTCAAACTCTAGGATCTTTTCCTCAGGATGTGCATTTCCATTTATTGGTTTTGTGTCATTTGAAGAATTATCATTCTGAACTCCATATCTCTTTCTGTAGAAGATAATTTTTCATAAATTTCTGACTGTAAAAAGCTCATGTAAAAGTTGCTCAGGGGAAGCTTCAGTCTGAAATGTCATTATATGGCAATTTCTAACAGAGTTTAGGACTGGTAAATTTTGCATCCTTCAATGTGCTTTTCTAAAAGTGTTTTGTTTCACAAACTAACCAGAACTTTATCAAGGCCTCTATAAATTAATGGAATTGCAAGGTATACTCTCCAGCTTCAAATAATTCACAAACCCTTCTATATTTTCAACTGCTATATGTGTCTCTTGGTAAGAAACATCTCTGTCAATACAAAGAGCACAGTACCCTTCACACTGAAATACAATTTCAAGAATTGCTTTCTTATGATTTAGTGAAAACTAAGAAATCATCAAGTGCCTCAGAACAAGAAGGTATTGGAAATAAGGCTGAGTGCCTTCCTTCTCTTTGCACTTGGTACAAACAGAAATTCAAGCACTGTTGACATGATAGACATATGAGACAATGGTTGAACGATCATTTCACAGAATGCAGTAATGGGTCAGGTTGGAAGGAACCACAGTGGGTCATGTTGTCCAGACACCCTGCTCCAGCAGGGAGCACACAGCACAGGATTGTGTCCAGACAGCTCTGGAATATTTCAGTGAAGGAAACTCTACAACCTCTCTGGGCAATCTGTTTCTGTGCTCAGTCGCCGACACAGTAAACAAGTTCTTCATATTTAGGTGGATTTCCCTGTACATGAGCTTCTGCCTGTTGCCTCTTGTCTTTTCTATTTCAGCAGATGTTTCAGGAAAAAATCACCTGTTTTCACCCAGTATCAGTGTTTTTAGCATTTGGCAAATTTAAAATTTGATTGAAAGCAGGCTCTGAATATATATAAAAAAAATATTAGTAATGGTTTTATATACCTGATGTAACTATTCTAGAGTGCCAGTCTGAAAATACAAAGTGTTACTTTCAGGAAAATGAAGAAAAATTATTTTCAAATAATTTCATCACTTTAAAAATATTATTTAAAACTACTTACCTAAGTCTGCATGCCTCCTTCCTAGCCAGTCTTCTGGAATAGCATGTGTAAGAAATATTTGTAAATCTAAGAAACAGTCCATATTTGTAAAAAGGAGGTTATACTAAATTAATTATGTATTTCAATTTTAGCACACTAAATTGAAACTATGTCAAGTCAAAGAGTTTACAGGGTCAAATAGACCATTCTTTCTCTTTTATATAATCAGTTTTTAATTGGCACTAAGAGTATTATTTGCCTTATATAACAATAAGACCTTGTATATATATATTTTTATAGAGGCAAACAGAAAATTTAATACTTATTATTGCAGAAATAATTAAATTTTACTGTATTTTCTTTGCAAATTCTTGGGTGCTTTGTGGGTATTCAGTCAGGTCACTGTAACAATCCATCCCATGTCCGGTCATAAGTTGCCTGGCAACCATGTTCAGGATTGATAAAGGCAAACTACCTTGACTTTTTTCTTTTTTGCCTCCCCTTTAAAATCAATATGACAAGCTTGATATTGGTGATGGAAGATTAGCTGAGAAAATGCATGAAATTACTCAAGAAGTGCATTGCTCAAGATTTTCAATTTCGAAGGCTAGGCCCAAGCACATCAGTCTAACATAATGTATTATTTACAGAGATATTATTTCATTTTGTACATGCGTTGTTTCATCTCAACACCTGCTTTTATTTTTTATGTTTTGATTTGGTTTGGTTTTTTTTTTTTTTTGGTTGGTTGGTTGTTGTTTGCTTGATTGGTTGATTGTTTTGGTGGGTTTTTGTTGAGTTTTTTTTTTTTTTTTTTGGGGTGGCAGGGACAGTTTCATTCATAACAGAGCTCAGTATTTCATAATTGTACCATTATGATGTTTCAACCTGAGTAGCAATTTTAGTGTCATTACAAAGAAAAATTGATTGTGGGTTGGGTTAAAGTAGCTTGAATGTACCATAATAGCAAATAGCTTTCAAGAATTCAAGAAATGTTATTTTCTAAATGCAGCTAAATTTGGTGTATACTGTTTATTCATTAATCCAAATGCTCTTTCAGCCATGGAGCTTTCTGCTTCTTCCAGTCAGTTTCAGGCTTGATCAGTGTTTTCTTTTAATGCTGATGTCTTCATCATCCCTTTAAGCTTCCCTAATCTCTGCACTATTTTCCATAGAGTATATAACATACCACTTAAAGATAGTTAAGAACCCCACAAACCCTCTTGTTAATTTGAAATTATTTATGTCTTCACTTGAAACAAATATTGCTGTTTCAGATTTCCAGTGTGCATGATTTTGGGCACCATCTGAGTCAGAAATAAATCAGGATCTAAGCTGAAGTCCTTGCCCTAGTTCTAGTTCTTCAGTGTCAGCCTCACACCTCTAATCCAACAGCTGGTATGGCCCTGACATGTAAGGGCACCTTCTGTTACCTTTCTGTCTAATGAGACACAACCTTGTGTGTCTTTACCCCCCAAATCAAGGTGGAGCTGTTTTAAATTGGTTTTCTATCCTCATCAGAAATGATGTCCATGAGTTGTACAAGTATAAGAAGACTGAAGTGTGGGAGGAAAAGATTGCATTAAGTCAGGATTTATTACAAGAAATTCAGTATTACAGGATACTGTAGAAAGGAAAAAGAAGGGTAATACAATTTTGATTTAAAAAAAACTGAGTTATGGTAGCTAGACATTAAATTTCCCTGTGTTTCCATGTTAGCTACTTATATGGGAGCTATAGACTGCTTACTACTTGACTACATGATTGGTTATCTTGGTCATTATACATTTTTTTTTTTGCTTTGTGGTCTGAGAAATGAGACTTGTAGGACAGGACATGAGCAAAATACAAGGGTTGAATAATGAAGTCCTCATTTTTAATATACTGTTACTCAAGTCTGCAGGTAAAGATGGGTGTACATGCATTTCTAATATTTTGTGTGAGCAAAAAAAATTGTTGTGAAAGCTTTTGGCTGTTAGCAAAGAGGCATAAATACAGCATACATTTATATTCCAAATGAGTATTCAGAAAAGTTTTGCTAAAGGTTTGAGAAGCTGAGCTGAACCTGAAGCTTCAGTTTAGGTACTTTTGATGGAGAAGTATATTTGTTTATGCTCTGATAGTAGCTATGCTTCTATCTAGCTGTCATCTACTTTCACATTTCCCTTGCCTTTAGAGAGAAAAACAGTGTGTTTTTCAAAATTCTGACAGAGTGTAGCTGCCCATGCAGAAAAACTGATTTCTAGGCTATTTTATTTTGCAAACTGTGTGGAAAAAAGCCAACCATCACTCACTGCCCCAGCCTCCAGGAGGCCCTTTTCAGGTCCTTCTGTCTGGTTTCTGTAACCAGAGCTCCCAAGAGAAAGGCATTTGCTCTCACAAGCTGAGGATTCCCTTCTCAGAATGCTGTCTAATGGAACCTAAATTCTTCTGCTGGCACTGATTGACAGTCAATAGAGTAAAAAATTAATCAGATAGAGAATTAATAAAATAATGCAAAGAGCCCTAGTCAGGACTTAAATTTCTAGTGTAACAAAAGCAGGAGATGGTCAGCATTACATTTGGACATTTCAGTACATGTATTTTTGTAGTAAGAGACAAACCCCTTGAATTAGATTTACATTATTATTATTATTAAATTTATTCAAGCAAGAATAAAATATGTTGGACACCAATTTTTGAGGCAGAATTGCATTGTACATGTGTTCAAACTCAGAAAAAATTATACTGTACTAAGTGTTTAATCTAGTGAGCTTAAGTGATTTAGCCAGAATTGCCTCCTTATGTGAAAAGCACAACTACAGAATATAAAATGCTGGTGAACTTTGAAGACCAGAAGTTGCTTTCACATCCCCAGTCACTAGAAATCCCAAGGAAAATTTCTTAAACACTAGGAAAAAAAAAAAAACAAACAACAAGATGTTACGTTATTTTTTTTTCTTTCTTGTCACCATTTTTCTGACAACATCTATTCACATTTTAACATTTGGAACTCATTCATGAGAAAAATTGAGTACATTAAAGAATTTTCTGCATTATTGTTTCATAAAACAAAGTTAAATCGAAACTTTCTATTCAACCACTCCTACTTTTAGAAACTACACAAAAAAGGAAATAATATATAAAGCCACCAACCAAGAGGGTGAATACTGCCAAACTAGTCTAATGCAATTGATATATAATGATTGGTGACTGAGACTGAAACCTTTCATCAAAGACAATGGTGACAACTATGAGTTATAATCTCAGTTTTTCCTTTGATCTTTCATCCAGGTGAAAGATTTTTTGAGAGTCTCACAATAATCACTGTGAGTGACAACATTCAGGTTCTACTAAGTGCAGAAATACAGGTGTTTGGTTTGTTTTATTTTTTTTTTTTAATGACTAAAATACAAGGGAAAAAATAAGGATCCATAGTAGTAGTAAGATTATATCTGACAAGTTACTCAGTTCTGAATAATGTAGCCAGTGAACTACTTAGAGACAAACTGAACTCGCATTTCTACAGAACATATTACCCTTTAAACATAATATCCAAGCCTCACATTGCAAAAAGACACTTTAACCATTTAATTCTGCCTGGTGCTATTAACTCAAAATGCAGTGATATCAGTGGCATTCTATGGTAAGTTAATAGGTATAGATAAAATCTTCTATAAATATTCATTACATCTCATTATTGCAAATTAATGAGCAAGATTCTGAAATTAAGGTTAGTCTAATTTGGAGATATGTATCACATTTTCTACATATGAAACATAAGAAATAAATTATTCTCTAAAGCAAAGTTCTAGTTTACTCCAAGGGTGGCCCAGAAAGATTGACAGTGTAATGTAAATGGGGAAATCAAATTGACTGGGAAGCAAAGATAGATCTACTGCTTAGCTTTAGGTAGCCAACATCCACAACAAGCATCCACAACATTCTTTTTTAGTAGCTGAATCATTTCTGACATTCCTGGGTCTTATACTCAAAATATTCTGCCGTGTATCATGGCTGAATCCCTGCCCTTTGCAGCAGTGGCTCAGAGGGCATGGCTGAGTTAATGGCTGATATTGTTCACCCTGATATTCTTTGAGAGAGTCATTTAGCTCACTTCTGGGTCAGCTGTGTCAGCATTTATCAGAGGAGGCCACAAGTCACCAGCATTTTGAAAGTACACAGATTTCCCCATCTTGCTTGTGGGATGCAGCACCTTGTGTGTGTCTGAGCAGCCTCCACCTACATCTCTACATTTGCAGTGATGTTAAGTGACCTGTTCTGATACTGTAAAAGAACTTGGAGATGATCAGAATTCAAAATGAATGTTGGTGGTCTGCAAGGACAAAATTGACTCCTAGTGGTGTCTTTGCAGGAGTACATAACTCTGGGTTGCCAAGAGAGTTTCAACACAAATACTGTATGGATGCCAGTGTCTGCACATGTGCTTCAGAGAGGGCTGTGCTTAGAGAAGATGGATCCAGACACTTCTCAGAGGTGTTCATCAATAGAAGAATGGGCAATGGACATAAGCTGCTACAAAATAAATCAAAATAAAATATTGTGGGGGAAAAAAAAACCCAAAACCTTCAGGACAATTGAGTAAAATATTGGAATAAGTTACCAAGAGAAATTGTGGAATAAAGTAATAGAACTATAGAATCAGTAAGGTTGGAAAAGACTTCCAGTATCCTCCAGCCCATCAAACCTTTGATCAAACACCATCTTGTCAACTAAACCATAGCACTAAGTGTGACATTGAGTAGGTTTTTTTTGGCCATGTCCAGGGATGGTGACATCACTACTTCCTTGGATAGCCTCTCCAAAGGCTGACAACCTCATCAGAAACTCTTCCTGATGTCCAGCCTGAACCTCCCTGGCACAGCCTGAGGCCCTGTCCTGTCACTGGTTGCCTGGGAGAAGAGACTGACTACCGCCTCCATTCAGGCAGTTGTAGAGGGATAAGGTCTCCCCTGAGCTCTGTTTTTCTCCAAGTTAAACAACCCCAGCTCATATGACTTGCTCTCTAGGTGTTTCACCAGCTCTGCTGCCCTTCTCTGGACATGCTCCAGCAACTCAGTATCTTCTTTGTAATGAAGGGACCAACTCTGGAAACTGGACTTGAGTGCCAAGTACAGGGGACAATCACTTCCCTGGCCACACCATTGCTGATTCAGGCCAGGATGACATTGGCCTTCTTGGCCACTTGAGCTCATGCTGGCTCATGTTCAGCTGCTGTCACCAGCACCACCAGGTCCTTTTCCACCAGACACATTTCCAACCACTCTGCCCCAGCCTGTCATTGTAATGGTTTGTTGTGAGCTGAGGGTGGGACCCAGCACTTGACCATGTTGAACGTCACACCACTGGCCTCAGCCCCTCAATCCACCCTGTCCAGATCCATCTGCAGAGCCCTCTTACTCTCAAGCAGATCAAGTCCCACACAAATATCTGGCCTCAAAGATACTAAGGACTCAGGTGAAAAAATCCTGAGCAACATGAATAAAATTGTCCCTGTTTGGAGCAGGATGTTGAACCAGGTGTCATCCAGAAATCCCTTCCAACCTAAATTATTCCATAATGCTATGACAGCTCAGTTCTCCAAAAGTCTGATGTCTTATTGAAATCTTTGATTGAGAAACTTCTTAGCTGTTTAGCATTTAAGGACTCTAAACAAATGAAAACAGAAAAAAAAGAGGAATTTGGGGTTATGGGGAGGAGAGACTTCTAATTTATGTAGAAATGCTGCAAGAACCAGGCCAGCCTGAATAAAGGAATATTTCAACATTATTTAGAATAAAATCATAGTGCATATTCCACCTTAATAGGCATTTGGACCCTCAATAGCATTTGCATCATGGTCTCTAATTTCAAGGCTAGTGCAGGACCCCAAGACCAGGCAAAAGTATGTCCAGTATTTCAGAGTACTATCACTAAAATTAATAAATGTATATTCTGCTCCTGAAGCAGAGTGCTTCAGGTTCAGGAAACTCAGCATTTAGTCTCATCATGCTCAGTGTTCCTCTGGGGCCCTCTGGGAGATACAAAGCTGTTCTTCCCATTTCAGATCTTGCCATGGACTAACTCTTTTCTGTTTAACTAGTATTGGCTTCTTGCCTGATTCTGTCACTCATCCAGCAGTGGCTTTTCTCCATCTTCTCATTCCACGCACTTATTTTGTGTGGAAACATCAGTTTTCTGGAACGTCTGCAATGTGAGAGGGGAAAAAACAGTTTTCTCCATTTCATAGACCCCCTACATACATTATTTTCAAAGTTCAGACAGAAATATTTCTCTTGCCATTTTGCTTAATGCTATATTTACTTCTTCTGTCTTTCCATTTTCAGTTTATACTATTATTTAAGTCCAAAGTCTTCTCCTAATTAATATCTAAATCAGTATTACAAGGAAAGGACTCCTACACTTGATGAAATTTTCCTAAACATTTTCACTAATTTATCTGAAATGCAAATATGGAAATATAGTTTGACTCACACTTTAGGAATGTGTTTTACCTTTGCCATGCTATCAGAAAAATGCGGGCTTTAAAAAATGAGATTCATATGAAAGTGTCCATTTAAACCCTGGAAACCAGATTCTGTGACCTCTGTTGATAGGATTTTTGCCTGATTAATGAAAGAAGACTGAAGTATTTGGTCATATTAATATCAGCACAAGAGGTACATTCATTCCATCCTCTGTTGTCAGTGGATGCACAGACAAACCTTTGTTAAATGGTACCCATCCTCCCTTCGTATGGGCGATACAAATCATGTCTTTCTCATGAGAAAAAACTCTACTGTGCTCTTTTAAAAAGAAAAGTCTAATACATTTTGGTGGACTTTTTTCCCTTTTTATGGATACTGCTGGTCAAGAAAAAATATAACCCAGGACACAGAACAGTTTGAGTGTATAAACTTGTGGTGCTATACAATATGTCTTAATATTGCAGGTTTAATACTAACTGTGCCCCAGTAATTTAATAATTCTGTGGGAAGACTACTGGGTTATAGAGGATATTTGTCTTGTGATTTCTTTGTGGCAAATCAGAAATTACAGCAGTGCTCAAAGGAATAGAAATCTTAGATACTCATGACCTTCACTGAAACCCCTTTCGTCACTTGTCAGTTCCTTAAGGGGCAATTTAATTGCAGCTCTTTGGCGGTGACAAGGTAAGTGCTGGCATTTTGGCACTGTCATTCATTAACCTCATGCAATGTCAGCAGCACTGCCTCAGACATGTCACCATTTCCCCAGTGATGGCAAGCTGACTTTTAGGACATATGTTTTTTCAAAGATGCCTACTAGAGAAGTCTGCATGCTTCACATTCTTTTGTATGGCATCATTTGTGTATTGTTTATGCAGTTAAATAGCTTCAAGACTAAAACTATCTTGATTCAATCCAGGAAAATAAAATCTGCCACCTAAATTATTTATCTTGCTCAGAAATTAAAAATAAAACAAACAATCCCCTCAAAGAAAACAAATGAGAATAAAAAAAAAAAAAAACAAACCAAAAAAACCCCACCAACCAACTGAAAAAAAACCAAAACCCTTGAGTATGACCCACAAGGAAAAAAAAAAAAGTCACTATACCTGAAGATTAAATAATTCTTTTTCATTTGTAAATTCCTTAAAGTAGAATTAAATTAATAAAATGCCAGGTTGCAAGGCACATAATGTACATTATAAATATGATTATATTTCATATTTCTGAATATTTGTGAGAACCCTAGCTACTAATACTAAATAGACTGGGAGATTTGATGCTGAGAATTATTTGCTGATAACAACATTTGTCAATGCCTAGAAAAACATTATATATTTTCCTGCACTTTTCCCCTGCTACTTTATTTGGACTTCAGAGTGACTGCTGTTTCTGTGCAATTCCACCACATAAATTAATAGATATTATTATGATATCATCATTATAATGTAGCACAAATTATTATATAATGATTATATATTTTTATATTAATAACAACAGCAATAATCATAAACATCTTGATTTTCACTTTGCAAATTCATAGAAGGAAAATTAAGGATCACTCAAAAATAAACTAATTGTTATGCTAAATCATGGATGACTCAAGATGCAAATTCCTGAATTTAGACTTGAAACCCCAGAAATTTAAATAATTTAGGTCTATCCTTTACAAAAAAAGTCTAGATCCAGGTTGTAGCTGGATGTCAAAGTATTCATTCCTAGGTTTCCACTTTATGCAAAAGCCTAGTCTGATTTGTCTAGAGCTTGAACCAGCATAACCAGCATTCAATTATGTCTGGTTCCTGAAGCCAGACAGTAAGAAGTCAATACTTGGAGTTCATTGCTTTTTAAAAAAAGTTTAAAAATATTCCTTTCTCTAGCCAAAATGAAAGCATTTACTACTGTCACTGAAAAAATCCTTCCTAAACAACAGATATCAAGAAGCAACATAGTCTTAAAAAATGATGTAATTAAATTTACTGGGGATGTCTGAAGAGAAAGTTGAAAGAAATTCTACCAAAAACAACAAATATTGATCATACCAATATGACTTTTATGGAAAAAAAATATTTAAACCAGCATTTTCCAGAGAATAAAGAATTTCAATTACTTATTCCTATCAGTCTACTTACTGACTTTAATAAAAACATGTAGATGAAAGCAAGGGCATTGCTGAGAATGTATGAGAGTGGTGAGTAAGTGGAATGACTGAAACTTCGGTCAGATGAAGTGATAAAAGAGTTGCAGTACAATGCTGAGAGCCAAACCAGACATTCCATGCACTGTCACAGTGCACCTGTTAAAAGACAGTAATAACTTCCATACACTGCCCTGGATGCAATGGTACACAGCATTGTTTTGCAAGTAAAATTCTGCCCATATTAAAGGGCATGTTAAATGCAAAGTGGCATCAGTAGGAAAGCAGTAATGACTGTAGCAGGGACTTTTCCAGTCAGAGAAGTGGTGCTAGGTGTGAAGAGAAAAATGACAAGAGCACAAGAGATGCAATTAGAGAGCTGGGATTCTGTCGGGTGAAAACAATCCCACACTGATGCAGCAGGCAGCATGGGGCTGTTCTCCAGGAGCAGCATCACTGAGCTGCAGCCCTGCATCACTGAGCTGCAGCTCAGCCCCGCACTGAGAGCAGCACTTTGCCAGGTGGGCCCGCTGCACATTCACACCAGTCACACAAATTGATCCAATAGTCTTTGCTACAGCAGTTTAAGAGAATTTAGATTCTCTCTGGATTTTGCTTCCTTCCCCCAGGGCTGGTGATACAGATGAGTGATTTCCTTTCGTCACACATAAAGATTTAGAAACACAACATTAATTGCTCTCCTGGCAATTTCCAGTTTGATGAACAAAAGATTGAACCAAAGTAAAAGCAAATGCAGGAATGATTGGATTGAAAGATTATGGTGAGTCCCTCAGTGTTGGGTCCCCTTTTACCAGTTGTCCTGACACCTTACAGGAGCTAAACTACTTCTCACATATTTATCACAGCATTACATACTTATAAGATTTTCTACTCATAAGTTAAAGATATTTCTTTCACTACAAAAATCACTAAAACAAAATTCTCAGTAGAAGTGAGTTACAAATATAGCAAATTAATAGGCAAAGCTGATCCTAAACTATTTTGATGCCTTTTCTTCCAAGTAAAATGCCACATTCTGCTCTACCTTACACTCATATTGGTCCCTGCTTCCATGCTATCCCACTTAAGGGGCTTCTCAGATGATCAGTCCTCAGGTAACAAAGCACCAGATGGCTTTTATCAAGACCTTTCCTCCTTTGAATGGCTAAAATGTAATACTGCTGGCCCTGGAGAGCCAAGCATGTCAATGGGAGGGCAGAACTGACTCATTACCTTTACTTTACACACATTTAGCTAAAAAGGTGAGAGAACCTAAATGTGATGGTGTTATGCCTGGGAAAGCTGGCAGGCAGGAAAACAACGGACAGAAACCTTGCTCTATTGGGTCCTCTCAATCAGCCATATCAACCTTGCTTTGCTTCATTCCTGGGAAGATCTTGAAAAATGTAGCAAACATTAATTAGTCATCCAGGCATGCCTTCAACAAAATAGAAATCTGTACTAACTCTAGGACAAACAGAAACTGGAAACCGATGTGAATTTTGTACCCTTAAATCCACCAGAATTAAGTGCTTGACTAGTCAGAAGAAGTGGTAAAATTTCTTTCCAGATTCCAGAGTGTGACTGCTCATTTATATGTTGCCTAAACACAGGTGTCTCTACTCATCTGACCTGCTGTGGCCTGTTTCTGATGGGGAGCTGACAGATGTGACACAAGACCTGCGTAAGTCCATGTGTCTTGGAGCAGCCCATGCAATCCCAAAATGTACCAGACAGTTTAGCACAGGTGAGTAAGCCAGATTCCTAAACTGATCTGCTCATGGCAGGGTTTTCTATGTGAGCTTCAAGCAGCTGCAGACAATGGGATTATAGTCAATATAGTCAGGGGAGAAGAAAGGGGAATTCAACTCACCCTGTAGTACCAGCCCACCTGAATTGCTCTCTAGGCATAAGTGACTGCAGTGGTCAGATCTTTATGGATTCTTGGAGAGCTCTGAAAACATTCTAAACTATTCTTAGGTTTCTTATAAATATTCTTATAAATAGTCTAACTCTTTCCCTTGAAAAAGCTTAAAATTCATTTTTCACCTACTGGGAATAAACTGATTATTTGGGGATATCATAAATATATTTAAAAGACAGTATTTTCTTTTTACAGGAAGTAACAAAACACATTACTTCTGGTTTTAGTTATGAATTTACTTCACAGTGGAACCAGCCACTTACTGTCATTGCTGTATTTGAGGGCTCAAAGAACAGAGTAATATTTAGCTTGCCGATATCTAATTTTGTTAAGACTGTCTTGAACTGGACTAGGAAAACAATGAATTCCAAATTTTTGCTGAAAAAGTTGAGAGCAGAAAATACCCAAAGGCTGAAAGAAAAGAATAATCACAGATATAATTTTGAGAGACTCAAAGAGCAGGTCAGAAAGCTTTAAATGGGAGACAGGAAGTCAGATGTATATTTTCATAGCAAAATAATCTCTTGTAAATGCAGGACCAGCCAAAATCAAAGTAAGGTAATCTACAACAAAGGGAAGGAGTGAAAGTCATGATTCAATGTCAAAAGAAACCATTTATAGGAAAGAGGAGTCAGGGAACCATAAAAGGATGCTGTCTTTGGCCAAAACTCCTCGAGGGCTGAGAGGAAACTGCGATACAGAAATGTCTCTAAGTGTGCTCATTGTTTTCTACAGATCTGTGCATTTCTCATGCTAAAAAAGAACAAACATGTCTAGAAAGATATACATTTGTCTGCATGTTGTCTTAGCCCAGCTTGGAATTAGCAGTAAAATTAAGTATTGAGAGATCTGTTTGAGCTAGTGTGCCTTGTTGTCTGCCTCCAAAGCCAGATGGAATGGCCCAGCTCACTTTGTGCAGTTAAACCACTCTCAGACCCAAAGCAGAGTGGTCACTGCCCTGCTCTGTTCCCAGGCAGCCTCGGGTGGCTGTGACCAGAGACATGGTGTTGAGCCCAGCCCTGCTTCACTCACATGCCTAAATGACCAGGTGAGTCCCGGAGAGGTGCTTAAATTACCAGAAAATGCTAAACCATGGGTGCAGGTGGATGAAGCAAAGATATTTTTGGTCCAAATTTACAACATGGGTAGAAATCCCATATCTGTAAATATTTTCTGACCTCATCATATTTTCATGGTTTTAATGACACTGCTGTCCTCAGGAGTTTACCTGCTGGGAGATTATTAATGCAGATTATCCAGGCCATAGGGTGATCATCAAGTTCCAAAATATTTCTGCTTAAAGCACAGCACCACATAAGCAAAGGTGAATTGCCTTGAGAGTTGTACTGCTCTCTGGTCCCAAAAATCAGACAGGTTGAAACCTACCTGATTCAACCTACTTTTACACCAAGTTCTTTGTTCCCCGGATAAGGTGGGCAGTCAGACAGATGGCGGTACCATCGCTGGCCACACTAAAATAAGACAAGGTTCTGCTGCTGGGTTGGCTGCGGGAGTGGCTTCTCTGAAGAACTGCCAGAAACTTGCAGACCCAGCCGAATTTACCTGACAACATTCACCTGGCTGGAGCTGAGCTAGTTCTTGTACATCTAGTCAGACTAATGCTGACTGATTATTTTTCAGCTGCTTTCTCAAAAAAAAAAAAAAACCCCAAACCAAACCAAACATTTATTATTTTCTGTTATGAAGATTGTCAGGGGTTGATTACACATGGCTTTATATCAAATGAAGATCCAAACATTGCAGGCAAAATCCAGATCCAAGAGGTAGTGAAACACTCATCTATTCCAAGAGGTAGATAAAATCATTGTGCTGCTAACTTCTTGGCACAACACATCAGGTCTTGCCGTAATTAAAGTTCAGTGACCTTGAACTGTTCTCTGTAATTCTTCAATGCAAAGAGTGAAGTACTTAATAATCTTATAAATTAGAACACTTAATTTCACAAAAGCAACAGGAAACACAGATATCAGCCTTCTTTTTATCACTGTTTAACTCTGTACCAGATGTAGCTGAAGACTGTCTGTTGGCTGGCAGTTTTTCTTGGCCTTCACTGAGGAGAGTGTCATTTTTAGTGAGGGATGCAGGGGGTGCTTGGATAAACTGAAGTGTAGAGTTACAAGCAACAGCAAGAGCGAGGAGGCAGTGGGGAAACTGATAAAAAGAAATCAACTTTTGTAATATCACCTAAAGATAGAAATTAGGAGTTAAAGCCATCAAGTCTTCACTAGAGTGAAACAAACCCTGGATGTTTATCAAGCTTGAAATAATTCAGCTATCCCAGTGGTCTTTTATAACATGAACTCTGTGAGCAAATGAAGAATCAGGGGCTAGAATAATTTAAACGCTTTCATAAAATTTCTAGCACTGCAGTGAAAATATAGGTTTTTTTTTTTTTCCTTCAATGTTTTTAATTAATTTCCTTATTTTTCATTCATTGTGTTTGAATAAACTGCAGCTTGATACTTTTCAATTAAAGAAAAATATATCATTATTTGCTGTCCCTTTATAAGTTTCACACGCACATGGAATAATGTGTTTATAGACCAAAGCAAATAGATCTTTTAAAAATAATCTGTCATCCTGTAGTATTCCTGATAATGTTTTGATTCCAACTCAATTTATCCTGATCTCTCTCACTATTCACTATTGAACTGTTTAGTTATAGACTTACAGTACAACTGGTGTGAAGAGTGCAGAGAAAGTATTCTTTTCCTGCAATATAAAGTTGGGTGTCTCATTATTCTCTTTCACACCCAAGATAAATCCTGAGCTCTGTCACAGTGACCCACATAGATTAAAATACAAAAAAAGATACGAAAAAAACCACCAGCAAATGAAAGGCTTAGAACAAGGTGTATTAAGAAAAACAAGGTAATACATTTATACTTTCTAGAGTTTTGAAGTCTTTGCAGTACCTCCTCTTTTGTAAATATTTTTTTAAGGATACACAGAGAATCTCAGTTCCATTGAGATAAATGGTGAAATTATAAATAAATTTGCCAGGGGGCATACTTCTTGCTTATTGCCAATTCTATCAAGCTTTCTAAATTATCTTTTTGCTAAACAAGATGACTGCCTTCAGCAGGAACAGTTTTCTCAAGTCCCCCAGTGAAAGCAACGCTCCTTTATAGAGTGTGTTTATATGCATACTTGGAAGCTTCCCACCAAAGTTAGATAAAATCTGCTCTTGATTAAATAAATAAATAGCATCTGCTGAAATCATAGAACAAGCATGACAAACTGCAAACTGAAACACTTGCACATACTTGATGATTTGCATCAGGCACATCAAGCATCACTCTATCAGTAGTTCTGGAAATAAGGGTCAAATTCAGCCAAGTGAGGATCACAACCAGAAGTGGGAAGTATCAGTGGAAGCCCAGAAACTGCTGCTATATAGGTTAAGCCTGGCTTGTACTTTAAAGATGGTTTTACATGCTGACCAAGTACATTTCTTTCTCCAGACTGTCTTCTGGCTTTAGAACTATTTTTTTCTAGGCTTTTTACTTACAGGCAACACTTGTCTTAACACACTTGGAATGCAATTTAACCTCTTCTCTGATTCACCCAGTTCTCTCCTCCCCAGATAACTGAAAGGTAATACCTTCACAAAAGCCTCTCCTTCTGCCCTCCATCCAACACTAATTATCAAATTTCCCCTCTTTGTCACAACAAAAAAATAATTACTGTAGTCTTGCCTTTCTTAAAATATGTCATTAATCTTAAGAGATTTTGCATGTATGTGAGAGGATATGTCTATTTTTATCCTTTGCATTGCATTAGAACATACAGATGAGGAGTACTGACATAGTTGTCTGGATCTATCAAGTTACAGTTACTGGTAGAAGTCTTCTGTTGTCTACAGGACATCAACATATGCTATAATTATTGTTCCATCACTGCTCTCAAGAGTGAACATCTGCTTCTACCCTACCATCACAGTTTTAATCTACTTGTAGCTCCTGTTTCCTTGAAGAGCAATCCAAATGAGACAGACTCTGTCTTTTACTTTTTTCTGTTTTTTTTAATAGCTTCCAGGCTTTCACCAGAGCAAAGTGAATACCTCAAGCTCCCACCAGTATTCATTTAAATGTAAAACTGAATTCCCTGTAGCTGTGCTTGTGCCTGTAAGCAGATGGAGTGAGGTGGGAATCCAACTTTCTCACAGGCGCAAACACAGTAGCAGCAAATTGAATGTGCTATTCAAGTGGAGGGGTGTTACAGCTCTCAGAGAGCAGCACAGCCTCTCTTCAAACTGCACTGAGTGGGGAGCCACAGGATTTGCATCAATACTAAGTGTCCTCCCACCGTGCACAGACATCCTACTCTTTTGCAGCCTTTCCCAGCTGTGATGAAGGGGCTTCATTTGCCCATTCCACCTCAACTCACCTCTGTGGTTTACACACTTTCAAAAATATTTTGTCTGTACCTTTTGGACAAGAAAAATTTTACCATTTGAAAGCAAAACAGGAGCAAAAATAAAGTATTCCCACAGCATATCTCAATTCAGTGGCTGAGAGTGTTCACAGGCACCTAAATTATGCTTTTACATTAGTTTATAGTTGGACTCAGTGATCACAAAGATCTTTTCCAACCTAAATTATTTCTATGTTTCTATTGCCAATAAACTTCTTTGGTGGCAGTGCATAACCAAACTTGCACATCTCTCTTGGCAGAACTAAGGAGTCTTTGCCCTTCCGACACTTATCCCCACCTGATGAACCCAGGAAATACTGCGCTCAGTGCTCAGCAGATGTGCAGTGCTTAAGGAAGGTAACAATTCTGCAGAGATCTGCACACAGTCCCCAAAATTTTTAATAGAATGAGTTGCAACTTCAAGCAATGTAAAACTGACTGAATTCAGAGCCAAAATGTTAAATGAGAAAACTGTATTGTCATTAAGCTCTTAAATTTGACAAAGGTATTCTCTTTATTTGAAGAAATCATAACTTGGATGAAAACACTCTGGCATACTGTGGTGTATGAAATCCACACCTGAATCCCCCTTTCTGCTTTCTTCTCTGACTGTCCAGAATTTAAACTTAGACCAACCAGTGGCATGAAATGGCATTTTCTCTTTTGTTATTGTTCACCAGCCTCTTCTCTACTGCTTTGGAAAATGGTTTTGGAAGCAGTCCTCATAAAAATTAAGTCTTCTATGCAAATTTCTTCATTTTAACTTAAAATTGTTCTCTCATAATGAACCTCATACACCAACAATGAAATAAAGCACTAGTGACAATTTCAATATTATATATTAAACGTCTTAATTACTTGCGAGTGACAGCTGTCTGTGCTTGGAAGGGCTTTTAAATGTTACACTTCATTTTATTGTCCTTTTGGTAGATACTGTTTATTTCTTTCTTTACAGTAAACTCTTCATGATATATTCAACAAGGAAAAAATAATTATTTTTAATGTTCTGTAATAAAAACTTTGAATTTTTTTGTTGCTGATGATAAAGACTGAATCAAAAGTACTTGCAATTTTAAACCATCAGAAATGACTGATATTGACTTAATTTCTGCTGCATTTAGACCTCACTTACATCTTATACCTCAAGAATGTCTTCACTACCTTAACTTAAAAAGAACTGAAAATTTGTTTTGAACAAAATTTAAAAGCTTATTTTAACCTGTTTCTAGGAAAGAAGCATATGTGATTATACCTCTTCAAGCCAATCTCCTAGATTTTGTCAATTTCAGCAGACTGTGATGAAAAAAGGAAAAAGGTCAAGGGTATTAAACTCCTACTTAGTTCCTAAAAGTAGACACCATACCACAGACAAAAGAGAGACAGGCAAATTAGAGTGATTGCTGAAGAAGAAGAGGTGAGGTCTGAGACAAGAGCAGCCACATGGAAAAGAGTCAGGCAGCAAAATGTGGAGCAGAAGAACCACAGAGCTTTTCAGAAGAACCCCCGGGTGCATTTGAGAGCATTTTGACATAGTAGGTTCTATCATACTCCTGATACACCTAGCACTGAATGGAGGCACTGAGAAATTAGGAGGATGGTGGAGTGGCACATGATGGGTCCTGGGGGCTGTCTGGGTAAGGTATCTGCCTCAGCCTTCCTCTGCTCTCCAGCAGAGCAAATGACACCCAGAGGCCGTGCCTGCCTGCCAGGAGCCATGCCCACCCTTCCCATGTGGCCCCATCAAACGTACATCAAAACTTGTCTGAAATGGGGCTCCTTATGCCATGTCTTTGTCACCTGCAAATGGCTGTTAACTGGACAAGTACTTGTCAAGCCAGGTTTCAATATTCAGCACTGGTCACACTGAGCTAACACAGCTGTGATACATGCACGGTACAGGACGGTACTTTAGTCACATCCAAGTAGGCAGAGGTGTGGTGAGGCACAGCCTGGCACAACATCATCAATTCCTAGCAAGAGCCTCAATATTTTAGAAGCAGCATGCAGAAACTAACATACTTCTGAAGAGAAATATTTGCAAATCCTAAAGAAAATTCATAGAACACAAATAGTAAGAATACAGGTTAGTGACTGGTAAATTTGCAAGTTTTTAAATTATGGAGCAAAGTCACTGCTTAAATAAAAGAGATTGCATTCCAAGTAGCTCCTGTGTGACCTCTGTATTTGCCCTGTCATTACACCCTTGCTGCATTGGTTTTCAAACAAATGTTAAATTTGCTTTTCCTTAAAAAAACCCCAAACCTAAAGCAAAGAAAAATTTTCAGCATATATAGCTGGCTAGACTAGCCTTAGCTAACACAAAAGAGATAAGAAGTATAAAGAATTTGTTGGTAACAGGAAAGCTGATGGATTCCCCTTCCTCCGCTAAGATTAGGAGTCAAGAAAGTTCAGAGCAGGCCGAAAAATGTCTCAGTAATTTCTTATAGAATTTTCATATTTCCTAATCCTCAGATCCCTCTTGCTCTCAGAGAAAAACATATACCAACCATCCTAAGCCAAATAAGTCACAGAATAGGAAAATACTGTTGGAAACTCTAATGTTTATGGCTTTACACCAGTTGCATATTAGTTTAACCTCAACATTAATTGTCCAGTAGAACAGAAAGAAGGCAAATGGTTCAGTAAATTTGTTGGAAAAACAATGATTACATGTGCTTTTAGTATATTAAAAGTTTTCATTTCAAACCAGAAGGTTTATTAAAAAAACACCAAAACAAAACAAATGAAGCAACTTTCTGTATCCTTTCAAAATACTCTGATTCTATCCAGATTAAAACATGGTATTTTGATGGGCTAATTTCTTGATGCATGTTTACTTAATTGGTTATTTTATCCATTGCCTGAAAAGAAATGACTTTCAAATATCAGAATAAAGTGTTTACCAGTCTTTAAGAAAAAAAAAAAAAAAAAAAAAGGAGGACAGCAGAAGCCATTTCAACAACCTGGAGATAATTTTTTTTTTTGCATAAACAAATTGGATTGCTCTTTGAAGCCACATAAATTATAAACTGCTGAAGACTTGATGCTGAAGTTACTCTTGCAATCAGGGAGCTCTCTTAATGAGTCCTATGTAAAATGGGTCCTTTACAGTCTGGATACCTGTTATGACTATCTTTTAAAAATATATTGTCAAAGCAAAACTTTATATCTAAAAGAATTATGTGTTGGAGGTGAATGGGAAAGATCTGCTAAATTCTCCCAACTAAGGCCATTTGAACTTTACTTACACTGTCAGCTGTCCCTGAGGACTCTGAGAATTGCTTTGCAGCCTTGCTGTTTGCTCTCAAAAATTCATTCAACTTTGAAGTTATTTCCATTAAACTTATGTGGTCTTGGGAAAAATTTCCTGCTGGTGCAAGCACCATGGTACACTGCTTTTTTGCTACTCAAGGGTTAGAAATTCATTTTCACAGGAAGTACAAAGGATTAACTAAAATATGACAAATTCTTAAAATGAGAGACAAATACAGTAGTCAATGGACAAATATTAAGATGGGAATAATTCTAGGGCTGAGAGTCTGAGTTGTATATACAGCCATACATAAACATACAAACACGAGCAGACACACCTTTCATTGCAGATACAAACCTTTGCAGCAGGCCTTTCTGGATCCTCTGCAACATATGGCATCAAGCAATTTGATAGTAGAACTGTGGTGCTGTATTTGTCTATTGAGATGGTTCCCAGGCAAGCCATTAAAAAATTAGATTTTTTTTCCCTGGATTTTCTACATTTATAGGATCATTCACTTTAATGCTCCAGAAACCGCTCAGACTGGTTAGACTGTACAAGCAATATATAAACAAGTGTTCCCTTACTTTAAAACCTATCATAAAATATTTGTCCTGAAAGATGAATATTCTCACTTCTCAGAGATCACCATGCATGCCATTAAGATGTAAAAGTAAGAAACACCAAATGGAGAAATTCACAGGCTCATGAAAAGTACTAAAACATTCTCACAGATCACTGACTTATCCTGCACTTCAATTGAAATCTAAAACCTGCTTCCTCCTTTCCCTGCCATTTTCTCCATGTGCCATGATAGGCCCTGCTCTTTTATCTCCAGAGCTTTTCCCTTTTCTATGTTCTTCCTTCACTGCAAAGGAGTAGCTTCCCTCACACATTCCTTTTTACAATCCCAAGGCCTGGTCTGCACTGTATGAGGATGAGGACCATTATTAGCCCTGTACTTGCTGTAAAGCTTCAGCTAATTTGCACCTATTATCTGACTGAGCAAGAATATCCTCTTAGCTCCAGCAGAAAACTGGAGTAAAGGCTTGGAACATGTTTCCATGTTTGCTTTTATTTTTTTCTGAGTCTTTATCAAATAGAGCTATGATTTGAGAGGTTGTCTTACAAACTACAAACCAAGGAACTTTGGAGTTGTAAAAGTCATGACAGATTGAAAGAGACCTGAAAATAATGACAGCTGATTGCCTTTATGGTTTACAGAAACTCTCATAAAAGAAAAATATCACTTGTGTTGAGAGCAATAATCTATCTGTTAAATAGAGCTGTTCTGAGGGAAAAAATGCATCTAGAGTATTTTGTGAGTTTTATCTGGCCCAGTTTATAAGTTAGGGACACTGGGATCCGAGGTTTTCAAAGACGAGAGGGAAGATCCTTTTACTTTGTACCAGAAGGGCCTGCCTTTCCTTATTCCTTAAAAAAACAGGTGTATTTGTGGACTTCTGTGGTCCGTCCTGCAAATCAGCCTGTTGGACTTCTCCGTCTGATAACCAAGTGTCTGAAAATCAGTTCTAAGTCAAAGGATGAGCATCTCAACCACTGGAGCTGGGCTCACAAGCTGGTGAGCTCTAGCCCAAACAAGGCAATGACATGTAGGTAACACACCAATTTTTGTGTGACTAGGAACGTCTCTTAGTACAAGTGGTCAGTGGCTTAGCAAAGTGGGACACCTCAGTCTGAAAACAGAGGACTGTGATTCCATGTTTATTTGAATCGTGTTCATTTCAGAATTTTCTATAAACCTTTGAAAACAGAAATATCGGCACTCAGTAAGAGTTGTAGTAAACAGCTTTATGTTGCAGTTATGTCAATGGTTTTGGTGCTCTGCTAAACACACCCCTAAAATATACAATTAAACAGAAGTGCCAAAAATGCTTCTTACTTTAGGACAGGAGTAATGTGATATATACAGGGATCCACTCTGGAAAAAAAGCACCCAAACAGTGATCTCAAAGAAAACAGAAAAACCCAACAAAACATGCAAAGAAAGAATAAGCCAATTAAAAATCCATATTTATTTCCAAGTTCTTTCAAGTTTTCCCCCATAATTTCCTTATTGTATAATTTTTCATTACATAGATGAAAATGACAAGGAGAATTGCAAAGCTGTATGAAAACTGTTGGAGAAAAATCTTACCCATACTAATAAACTACTGTACACACCGCACCACACTGAATAACAGATAAGAATTTCTCCTTGCACCCACAAGTTATTAAATCTTCCATCAAATAATACAAATAGTTTGACACTATTCCTTCATAATTTAGAAAATAAGCATTTTAAAGGGGTCTCTAGCACAGGAAGCACATTGATCTGTTGTAGTGAGTCCACCATGATAATTAAAGAGATGGAGCACTGCTCCTATGAGGAAAGGCTGAGAGATTTTGGATTGTTCAACCTAGGAGAGAGAAGACTTTGAGGTGATCTTATTGTGACCTTCCAGTACCTGATGGGAGCCTACAAGAAAGTTGGAGAGAAAATACTTAAAAGGGCAGATAATGACAGTACAAGGAGGAATGCCTTCAAACAGTAGCCATTAAGCCTGAGTCAAACAGTAAGTTTAGATTAGATATTAGGAAGAAATTCTTTAATGTCAGAGTGGTGAAGCACTGGAACAGGTTACCCAGAGAAGTTCTGGACACTTCATTCCTGGGAGTGTCCAATGCCAGGTTGGATGGGGCTCTGAGCAACCTGATTTAGTGCCTATAGCAAGAGGATTGGAACTGAATGATCTTTAACTGAAAGATCTTTAATGATCTTTGTGATTCTATGATTCTAGTAATAAAAGAATCATAGATACATTTTATTATGGTATAGTCTTGTGACGATACTATCACAGTTTTGGTAACAGGAAACAAATAATGTTGTAATATAAGCTGCTACATGAAGATGTTTTAACTACTAGACATCATAGGTTCATAAGACCTACAGGAGAATGTGATGACAATCAACAAGCTATTTCTTTGATTACCAGTGCAGTACAGGTATTGATACTATCTCTCACTGTATCTAGCAGGATATCCTTCACACTGCTGGCTAAACACATCATGTGATGGGGGAGCACCTGGCTCACAGGTTGGGCCCAAAGGGTTACAGTGAATGGAGAGACATCACGCTGGTGGTCCATCACTAGGGGGGTTCTGCAGGGCTCCATCCTTGATCCTGTGATCTTCATTAGCTCCATAATTTACTTGCATGCACGACCGGAAGGGTACCAAAATGGGAAACCATGCTTTGTCTGTTTTATCATATGGTGCTTTACAGATTGTTCTTTCTGTCACCAAACAGAATGCATAATGAACAGATGTAATTTTAAAGAAATCTGACTTTTTTTTTTTCTTTATATTACATATTTTTCTCATGTAATGGAGATATACCAAGCTCTTCACTTGATATCTTTAAACTGTCGGCTTGAGGAATTCCTGGACCAAATTTGATTTTCTTTTTTATGTATTGCACTGGTTGGGGTGGAGGAGAAGATCACTGCATCCTCTTTCTTCATCTGGATGCTACTTTTCCTTTAAATCCAAACATAATCCATTTTGTCTATTTGCTAGCTTTGAGCTACAGTTGAAAGGAAAACATGTGTGCCTTCTTATCCTACATGTCTGGTTTTTGGGCTTCCAGAAGCAGTTCAGTGTCTAGAATGTGGAAGAGCAATAACTTTTACTCTTCCCATCTTTTCCCTATAATACTTTGTACTGACCAACTGACCAGTGACACAAAGAAAGTTTCAGAAGATTTGTCCACAATATGGAGTCCTTGCTAAGAAACCTGAGTTAAATGACCCAGTCAAAACACTTGTGGCAGCTTGCATATAACTGCAGCAATCAAGGAACTTTGTAAGTTTATGTAATACCAGTCCTGGAGGTGATAAAGCTCTATCAACTACAACATTTCTTTTCCGATACACAGCATGTCATTGTTGATGTTTTAACAGCAACACTTTTCTTGCCTGAGCAAGCAGCTGCACTGACTGTGTGACAACCTCAGCATATAAAATACTCTATCTGGAGTTTGTTCGGAAAAAAGAATAGTTGTTGCTGAATCAGAGAATTTCTGTTTGATCGTCCTAAATCTAGATGAACTTCAAATTTATTTTACACCGGGTTCCAAAAATACATAGGTAAATATGCAGTAATTTTGGGTCAATGATGTATCCTGGTTATTTAAAACTATACAAATGAGAAATCAACAACAATGAAATTGTTCAAGAATATAAATAGAATAGTTTAATCAGAACCTGTACCCTTGTGTTTCCAATTTTCTTCAATTTTTATTTCATAAAATTTTATAGGCTGGCTTTTTAGATGGCATAAATGTGCACTGATTTCTGTCTGGCATTGGTTATAACAGATCCTGCTGTGTGTTCACAGTACTCTCATTCTTTCCTATGGAACTATCATGTCAAGCATGTGGAGTATCCATTTTCTTGACATGGAATATGATTTACAACTAAAATGTAGAGATAACAGATTTAAGGATAACATATACTATGCAACAGAATGTGTGTATTTATGGGGCTGAATATTGTCATTTGTTTGATCTAAACAGCTTAACTGCTGCTTTAGACTCTGAGCAGTAGTTTATAGTATGCAGAGGAGTGTGGGGTAGAAATCTCCGAATTAACTCCAGTACAGTGCTCAGCAGATGTGCGGTGGTTAAGGAAGGTAACAATTCTGCAGAGAGCTGCACACCATGCTCCATACCAGGGCATGCTATAACCAGATATGTGCTATTCATGAATCCCTAAACTTTCCACAACTGGCAAATCCTATCACAAGATTATTTTATCATGCACATCAGGTCAAAACAGTCTTGCTTTCTCTATTTAGACTTTTTCCCCTGAAGACTTCTAGGATTACCAAGTCCAGCCTTGGAATGGCTACCTAAAACAGAGGCTAAACAAGATTAAGAGAATAAAAGGGAGTATTTATTAAAGGCCTTTAACAGGTACACCTTGGGCAGCCAAAAGCCTCTGAGGGGCTACACCCAAGATGGACAGTGGTCACGAGTTTTTCACACAGTTATAAGTTTGGTCCGTTTACATATCAGGGGTTAATCTCCAATTACAGCTTCAGGTAATGAAGTCATATACCCCCAGTTTGCTCGCCCCCAACTCACTTTTGTTTATACTTTCTGGGCCTGAGACGGTAAGGTGTTCAACTTCAGGCCTAGAGGAATTGTTTTGTCTGACCAAAAAGTGAAGACAGTAGCTAACACTCTATATGGAATTTTAGCGTTATATACTAAAGCAGTACAGGATTTGAAAAATATAAAAGCCAAAGTTCTAAGGCATCATGACCATTAACCCAGGACTGCCAAGTGAATCATGTCCCTATATGCCACTCTACACAGCTTTTAAATCCCCCCAGGGATACTGGGTCAATTGCTTTCTTGAACAGCCTGTTTCACTGCTTAACAACTTTCCAGTGAACATTTTCCCAATATCCAATCTAAACATCCCCTGGCACAACTTGAGGCCATTTCTTCTTCTCTTATGGTTTGTTATTTGGGAGGATACTGCCCCCCACCTGGCTACAGCTCCTTTTCAGGTAGCTGTAGAGAGTGATAAGGTCTCTCCTGAGCCTCCTTCTCTTCAGGCTAAACTCCCTCAGCTCCCTCAGCCACTCCTCACCAGATTTGTGCTTCAAACCCTTCACCACTTTCGTCGCCATTATTTGAATGTGCTCCGACGCCTCAATAACACAAGTTGCTACATACTTTCAATGTGGTAAGTGCAACAAAACCCACCTCAAAAAGTATGAAATTCAGAATTTGGATTTTTCTACCTGGCCTAGATCTGAATGTGCTGCCATTGTGTTCAGTGAAGAAGAAGATTGAAGAGGCTGTCCACAGCCTCACAGAGCTCTGGCTCCTTGCAAATGAGACATTACCCTGTCTAACAGGTTTCTTTGGGGACCATATGACATTCATAATTTAGAGCAGCCTTGAGGCTTTTCTCACTTGCACCAGGCCTTGATCAGTCATAGCTGGGGTAATCTGGAAACAGCAGAAGTTGTTTTATTAACAGATCCACAGCAAAGGAGCCAACTGAAGGATGTTGCAGCCCTTTGGTTTCCATAGTGTAGACACCAAAGCTTTTGGGCTGCTGCCCAGTACTATATATGGGAAAAATGGGTAAACTGTTCTTCACAGAAAAAATGTCTTCTAATGTAACTCATCTGTTACTGTGCTTCTAAATGATTCAATTTTTTAAATTAATGAAAATATGCAAATTAAGAAGAGGCTGTTAAAAAGGTATAAATATATTTCATTGCCTAAAGTAATTAGAATAAGTAATTACTTAAACATTATTGTTTAAAATTGAATAATATCTTTGATGGCAAGCTGAATAGGGAGAAAATGCTTAATATGCATGATATAAACTACTTATCCTAGAGACAGTCCTTTTTATACCGTTTACATAAGATGTATATATGCTTCACAAAACCTTAAATTGACACCAGTAATTTTAAAGACATCTTTGCTTTATTCATTTACCTTGTAGCTTGATTTTGTAAGAAATATCGCTCACTAGACTTAATTCAAGCAAGCAATTATACAGACACCTGACCATATCTTTGCAACACTATATAGACTCCTTCCATGGCTGTATTTATAATTTGTTTCCAGGCTTTGCTGGGCTGTAGCCACTCAGTAAAGGTAGTTTTCTGTAACTCAGAACAACTGATGTTTTCATTCCTTCCAGAAATCAGTGAAAACCTACCGATCTTGTTAAGACATTTTCCTGCAGACAACCATGCAGGAAAATGTTGTATATACACACTGTACATGCGTGTCCTCAACTGGCACAGATGAAGGGCTTAATCTTATCCTCAGCAAGGTGTGGTGACTCCTCTGGTACTCTGATTAATGTCTCTTGTTTCTTCTTTCCTACTTCATCTACTTCCTAAGAAACTAATGTCACAGATTTCCACACTTTCATCCTCTCCAGTGGTTTAAATGCTTTTGTCATCACTGGCACTGTCTATCACTGATAACACCATCTGTAATATCTATGCTTTTCAAGCTCATAGACTAAGTGCTCCCACAATGATGAGGATAGAAATTTCCTGCTATCAGGTCTGTCTGGTGAGCAGATGAGAAGCTTCCCATGAAAATCAAGGGAAGAAGAAATACAATGTAGGAGAGCACTGAGTGGGAAATACAGATCCATTTAGGGACATGGATGATTTAGTGGTGGACTCGGAAGTACTAGACTAACAGCTGGACTCAATATTGGAGATATTTTCCAACCTCAGTGATTCTATGATTTTTAGATCAAGTATGGAAAAAAAGATTTTAGTAAAAAGAAAATAAAAAAAGATCCTGTCATTAGTGGCACCATTCAGTAATAGCTCATTTACTGATAATTCTGTATTTTTCATTAGCCTAGTGTAAGTGTTCTGTCAAATTAATTCTTACAACTTCTATACTGGGAGTGTGCAGTATGACACACCTGCCTGACTAGTCACGTATTTTTGTTTTAAAATATGGCCCATGAATGCATTGTCAAGCATCAGAAGAGATCTGGGTTGTAAAAGAGTTGAAGAGCAACAGAAAACAGGGAGATTTTATCCAGGGTTTTTCAGCTATTACTGTGCCTGTGTTATCCTGCAAGAGGAAGGGTAGAATGATGGAAGTATAAAGGTTTTCCTTGATTCTCAGCAGATGGCTTGTGAAATATAATCCTACGGGGGGGGAGGGGGGGGGAAATATCCTGGATAAAGAAAAATGCATGACTGATCTGTTGAAATTACTTTGTAGGTTTGTAGGAAAAAATTTTTGTGAAAATAAAACTATAATTACATGGTTAAAATTTTACAGTTAAATACCCAGACTTACATTCTTTCACTCCATGGATTACCAGTCCATAGGTTTTGGACGTCACCAGGATGGCCAGTGGTCAGGGAGGAAGGACTGGCTAACAGGCTATCTGGCCAAGCTGCCTGAAGTACTGCACCAGAAAGGTGCTCAGAGCCTGAGAAGTGAGGCTGAGTCTGAGTAAATTGAATGATCCATTCAAGCCTGAGTATCAGAGACATTGCAGGATTACCACGCTCCGTCACTGGCTTTGAGCAGACAGTCAGATGTCAGCGATTCATTGCAAACTATATATGTTTGTCTGCTGGCTCTCTATTAGAAAGACCCATAACTTCTCCCATAATTATTCTCTTGAGATTATTTCCACAGTGTTTGGTGTGAAAGACATTCATAAGCTTGCACCTGTTGATTTGTGGCAACAGTTTGATTTTCTCAAGTAATTAAATGAAGTTCTGCCAGCACTAGGATGTCAGGACAAGTGAAAAACCTGAATGGACACATTCGTCAATCACATTAGGTGTCCAAGATGAAATGAGTGAATAAATGAAAACCATTTATCTACTGAGCAGCTGCCCTTATTACTAAAGTTCCTGTAGAGATTAAAGCTGTGCTGCTAGCTTCTTTTTTTTTTTCTTTCAGTTAAAGAAAATTAAAGTAAATTTAATACTTTTAACAATTACCTTAAAAGAAGATAGCTGAAAATACTTTCTAAGGACCAGATTCTTAAAAATAATCTTTTTCTTCTTCTGAACCACAATGTTTACCTTGAATGTGAGAAACTGGCATTTAAGTTTAAAAAATAAAATAAAAATGAAATTAAAAGAGAATTAAATTAAGTTAATTAATAATAGAAATAAAGATATTTCCAGTTCAAAAATCAAAATGTCATTATTTATTACTGCTTTTAAAAATTATTACACTAAATACTACTGTTACTACTGTAATACTGCTATTTAATTACACTGTTTACACCAAAGCAATTGAAAAAGGACATTGAATCTTTCTGAAGCAGCTTGAAACCGCCAAAACCAGAGGACTCACTGAAAAAGATGACAGCGCAGAATGTCACTCGGTTTATATCCGCCCTCAAAAATCTTGAGCAGGAAACATAATTTCTGTGAATGTATTTAGTTACAAATGGCAGCATATGCTGAGCATAAAGATTATGTTTTAACCTAAATATTAATATTTTCTAGCAGTGTAAATGCTTCTTATTTCCTCAAGTGAGGGTGAAACTTAGGAGGGCAGAATCAGACAGGGCAACCTAACCAGGTGAAGTTTTCAAGGATAAGGATAAGCCAACAACATCCATACCCATTCAGCTTTTGAGGAAATACAGCTTAATGATGGATGATACTGCCTTTCAATGCTGGCTTGCCATGAACCATACAGAAGGCTGACCTCACTCTACAGAGAGGAGAGAAGAAAAAAAGAAATATATTTGTCATCATTTAAATGTAAAAATGAGCAGAGGAAATTCTTCTGAAATTTTTAACATTAAAATAACAAGGGCCAGATTTTTGGCAGGCATAAATAGCCAAATTACAAATGCTACACACAAAGCTGTTATGATAGAAGCCTAGAACTGCATGTTGGGTTGCAGGAAAAAATGACTGTGCAATGATAAAAGATTATATATATGTGTATATATATATATATATATATATATATATACTCACACACTTACCCAGTAACCTAAACTAGTTTAATCCTATTACATACATTCTCTCTTTTGAATGTACTTTTTCTGCACCTTTTTCACTTATAGACACATTCACTCTTTTATTTACATTTCAGAGGTGGCTTAAATGTTTACATGGCCCCAGGAAAGACAATATTTTGCTCACAGAAAGTGTCAAGTCTGTTCATGATTAAGGACTGGATTCCTTCACAAAATTCAGCCAAAACCTTTTCTATCCACAAAGCCTGGGTGATGCTGTGGTGTGAGGCCAGTGCTGCCGCCCTGCTAATGACAGCCTGAGAACTTTTAAGTCCCCTCATTTGCCTGATGAATAAATGCTTGCCCTAGTCACTATGATTTTAATTTTTCATGGTGAGAAATCTTCACCATCTTTTAGGGCCACCTTTAAACTTGAAATTCCCCATACTACTTTGAGAGGATGAGAAGCCCATTTAAATGAAGTGCAATTGATAATGAAGTTGCTCAGAAATGCCTTGGTGTGGTACCAACTCAGCCTGCTTTCTGCCTGTATATGTGTGGTTCTCTTTCATCTTTATATTGCAAATTTGTTAAAGTAGAACCCTTTTCCTTCATCATCTCTCTTTACTTTTTCATTGATTTCATAAATTCTTTTTTTCAGTGCAGCATCTGTCGTACTGTGGTAGCCATGAAAACATCTGTGGCATTAATGGTTTTGACTAAGAAGCAGAGAAAGCATTGTAATTTTCCTTAATCTTCCTTTGAATGTTGAGTTTGCTGAAACCTGAAGCTCAGAGCTTAAAGCTGAAAAGGAAATTCATAATTTGTGGTATGAAAACTACTGGAATTCTCTGAGGTCCAGCATAATTTTCCAGCATTTCAGGTGTAAATTACTTTGTAATATATGCAATTTAGAAAGCATGGTTGTGTAGGTCTTCCCACACAAAATATTAAATAGATTCTGGAGCCAGTAAAATGCTAACGGATGATTGTATCATCCAGCTATGTCTATATCTGGATGACTTATAGAAATTATGTGGATGTTGAAATATTAATACCAGGATTTTTATGTTATTAAATGAAGACAATATTCACCAAAAATAAAGTACATTAGAAAGGTATAGATGACATCTAGTAATTTTTACCTTTCTTTACTAAATTTCTACAGAACAGTAAAATTAGAACCTGTGTATAATTTAGGTTTGAAGGGATCAATGTAAGTCCAAGCTACTGCTCAGAACAGGCCAACTTTAAAGCTAAATGAAGAGTATTGCTCCATTAAGTTTAAGTTATCTTAAAAGACAGCGTCTGTACTGCCTCCTGACACATTTTTGTATGCATACAGTTAGTCAGCATGTGACCAATATGTGGCCATTTTGTTGTGCTCCTCAGCTGAAAGTCCATATCCAGATAATTTGCTAATTGCTGTGGCTCAAATGTCTTTTTCATCACTGAGGGAACAAGCACTCATCAGCGCTCCTAGCAGTAGCTTTCAGAGGCACCAAACAGGGCTGCATCCAGCATCAACATCAACAGCTTCTGCTAGCTGCAGCCTTTGTGGCTGTCACTCTTTTCATAATTCCTGTCTGTCTGTCCAGGTGTGGAAAGACTCTGAAGACCTTCTGCTGGATTAGCTCTCTGAAATAACATCTGAATAGATCCATAGCAAATTTAAATAAAAAAATGTACAGAACAAAAGTTTATATTTTCTCGGTGAAAAACTCCAGCATAACAACAAAATCCATATCCATCAGAAATACTGTAGAGACAGACTATTTTGCCTTTAATTTGCCAAAATGTGAATTTGCAGTTTTTAACTGCTACCTTATTTTTTAACAGCAGATGGCAAAAAAAATGTACTATATCCACTAGGCCTTGGCTGCTTTTGGCTGCAGAAGAAAAATCCTGTTCAAGTCAACCATAATTCAGAGCAAGGTACAAACACAAGCCATTTTAGCCCAAGAGTACCAAGGAAGCTGATTTTTCAAATGAATGTTTTGGCTGCCTGCCTTCTCCAGTGTTCTGAACTGCTTTTCCATTTTGCTCTTGTTCACATTTATAGCTCAGTGTTTTATAATAAAAGCTGGCATTATTGTCCTCTTTCTGTTGCCCTGGTGCATTCATGTTTCCTTCTCAAGAGATCTTTCTTACTTTTTGTACATTCAGAACTCAAGAGACTACTGAAATTATGTTTCATACAGCCAGTTGCAAACATGCTGAATATTGACCATATGCTCAGAACTTTCCTGAGTTGCAGGCAATGATCCTCCTGATAAATTGTCTTGTTTTCTTGAATAAGACATCTGGTGCCCTGTTCACCTGAGCTATGAGGGACAAAGGACATTCCTTGACCTTCATTCCTTGATGCTTCAGTGTGTCGTGGCTCAACCTGCCAGGCAGAGTCAATGCTGATACTACCAACATCAAAGTTGCTTCTTGCCTGAAGTAAAGGATGAGCAGGGAAGTATTTATGTCCTGCACAGAGTTCATGTGTGCTGCACAGCTTACCATACTGCAGAAACACCTCAGCTAACTCTCAACAAGTGCACTAAGGGCCATTTGCCTCAGCAGGAGCTCCAACCAGATTAATTTTTCTCCTATTTAAGGGTTAAAGTGCAATGAAAGCCAAGCTGCATTTAAAAACCTGTTTTAGATTTCACAGAGTACCTTAACAGTGTTTAGAATATAAAAATAAAAGTTTTCCTTTAGTTAGGTGTTCCTTTAGTAAAGTTAGAGCCTAGTGGTTTTAAATTTCTCTTATCCATTGCTTTTAGCCATCTTTTGAGGACAGTTCATCTTTTGGCTACATAAAATGAATTTACTTCTTTGTCCAAAGACAGTCTATAAACCAAGGAATTTTTATTTTGAATATCAGTATTCAAATACAATATATTTTTGTTCTGATTTAAAAGTCCTGGTACTGAGCTGCAACTTGAACAAGTGTCACAAATGGTTACCACAGCCCTCAGTCACTGGCTGTGCTGTGAGATCAGTAGAAATATGTAGAAATTTCTGTAGAAATGTGGTCATGACTATACTAATAAGCAACAGAGTCTGTGAATGGACAGAAGCATCCACTCTGTCAGCTTAGCTCCTGGCAGACTTTTGGATGTAAACCAATTAACACCAGCACAAACAGTCCTGGACCATGATTTGGGGGGTGGTGCACTCTAAGGATTGCTCCCAATAGGCAGTATGGGGTGCAAACAATTCTTGTTTTGAGAATTAAGAGAGTTTAGCTGTATAAATGTGGGTTGTGCTGTATCATTTGTCCTCAGGGACAGAGAATAGTTTCTGGCCCATTTTATTTACTTGTATAGACAAAGCTTTTAGAAGAACACCAAACGTGGCAATAGTTTTTTATTTGTATTGTAGTTCTAATAAATCTCTTCTCTCAATGGCACTGTTATTTTTACTGTAAAGGCATTAAGATGAACAGTTCTTTAATAATGATTATCAAAACCAGGATTGCAAAGGAACTAGAAAAAAGCCAAACAATGGATTTTTTAATAAATTGGTCCTATGACATGCTTAAGATAATAAAAGTTAGTAATCTCAAGAGGAGGAATGTATGGATATCTGTTTAAATACCTTAAAAAGTAACATGTAATTAAAATACAATGTAAATATAGTAGCTTTACAACATAAATTGTCACATTGGTATGACATGTAAAAGCAATTATGAATCTTCCCATCTTGTACCTAAATGTCTGACTTACATCTTTCATGTTGCACAAAGGGGCTAATCGGACACAATTATTTAATCTTAAGTAAAATTATACAAAATTAAACAAGAATAAGGAAAAAAAACGACAACTCACACGAAGCAAGAAGATAGATAGTTGTAACAGTTGAGATTTGTGCACACCCAGCATTATCTGCTTTATGCAGGAGGCCTCAAGCATAATCCCACTACATGTTTGCTCCAGAAAAGGCTAATGGCTTGAGTAGCAAATTGGTTCCTCTCCTGTTCAACCTAGCAGAAAATTGCTTCTTCTGTTGTCTTTGTTGAACACTGTAGGGTAGAGGGATGTGCAGAAATACTTATCTGGGTGCAAACTACACCCCTGACAGTAAAGAAAGGGGAGGGGGCAAACCCTGAGAAAAAAGTGGAATGGGAAATGCTCCTTTCCTTCACCCTTCAAAGAAGGGGAATGTTGTTCATATTTCCTCCTGGGAGTAGTGTCCTTGTGTCACTTCTGGCCATGACTTAGGAAAATGCCAGCTGGCATAAGTCAAAACCCTGCCTGTGAGCACATTGATAATCAAGTAGTATAAAATCATAGATATCAGTCAGGCTCAAACCCACAGTTTCTCTGGAAAAACAAATATAAATATTTTTTTATATGGCTAGATGAAGATTTAACTCTCAATCTGGAAGGAGTTGTCTTTTTCTGGTATCTTCCTCATCTGCACAGTCTGAACTCAAATGTGGCTGTTGAACTCTGTGGCTCGAGCAACACACTTACTTGAAGGGATAGAACTTGGTCTGTGGGCAAAGATACCATATGCAAGGAACTCACTCATGCAGCCAGAAGGAAGTCAGTACTGATGAAGTGGGATGCCAGCCTATAGATAGAAATGATAAATTGTAAGACATGGGACAAAGGCAGTGGAGGGGGGGATAGGTGAAATGACAGTGATCATAATATTATCAATTATGTCAGATGAGGATATCGTTTGTTAGTACAGTTTGAAGTGATATGTACCATTTAGTCCTTGCATGATTTATATGATTAGTGCTGTTATTCTGTCCTTCGAGCAATTTATATTAAATTTCTAAAACTGTTGGAATTAGCAGTTTTAAAACTGATTGTAAGTATTGTGGAAAGAATTACTAAATGCATTTAAAATTACTTTTGAAAAAGGCTAAAAGAATCCTCTGAATCACTGTTAAAACAACAAAACTCTATACTAATTTTCTGAGACAAACCTGTTATTTTTTTAATGTCTTAACACTTGATTTTATCTAGAAAAACAAGATACTTGTGTAAAGATGTTTTTTGATGTACTAATAACTGCTGCAACATAGCATTTCAAATATTTTATGAAGTTGAAATGATAAAAGTTTTGAGGAAACAGAAAAATTTTAACCCTTCAATCTTTTTGATTTTGAACTGCAATGTTTAGCTAAAAAAACAGAAGTGAGATCAGTTTGGACAGTGACTGAATAGGAAAATTATTGCCTCATTGCTTAGGGCAGAAAGAGTATTAAGAAAGTATTGTAAATATCAGCTAGGGCATAGATATCAGTTATAGTGTAAATAAGGCATTGAAGATGTAGAACAGCATCCTGACAGCAAGTCCATTAGTTTCTCCTTCCCTTTAAACAGAGGTACACAGAATAAGAATACACTTACTTCAACAGAAATAGGAGGCCTTGAGCTTTTATAGGGGTAGAAGCTACCTCTTACAGAGGGGTACCTTAGGATATTTCCATGATAAGATGGTTGTGTTGTCCTGGTTCAGGTATGGTATTCTCCATAGTACTCCAGTGAAAACTCCAATGGGAGGCACAAAAGGCAAAGATCATGAGTTGAGATATGACTACTTTACTAGAAAAAAATGAGATAATAAAACCACAGTAACAGCAAAAATATTAATAACAAAAGATATAGGATTATATATATCTGTGTATAAAGAAACTATTTGCACAGAAAACCCCCTGCCATGTTTCCTCTCCTGCCTTGACAATGATGTGACATGGTGAATGCCATCAGTGTCTTGGCCATGTCCTCTTCCAGCTATTATGGAAAGTTAACCCTGTCCTGGCCAAAACCAGGACTGTTTTGAACTCAGAAGATCTTGGAAGTAGGAAAGAAGAATCTGTGTCCTGCACAAAGCCAGAAGACAAGCACTTTGCTTTGTGTTGTGTAAGTACCATCCTGAAAACTTAAGGACTCCTAATGCCTCTGTTTCCTTCCCTCCTGCTTTTCCCTTCATAAGGAACTGTCTCTATCCAGGTAGAAGGGAGGTGATTTAGCAGAAGATTTGAAATCTCTTTATTGCAATAATGTCTTTGGTAAAGTTAAACATAGTTTATAAACTCTCTTATCTGATCTGATATTATTATCTTTGTGTGGCTCTGTGGAGTAGGTGGAGTTCAGGTTCTGTTGTCCTCTCAAGGACACTCTCCCAGTGAGCATTGTCACAAGAGGTGAGGGCATAGCTGTCCTATGGAGAGGCCAAGAACAGAGACTAACACACTAACTGCCAAACAAGAATACCTAAATTTAGACCTGTAACATAAATATAAATGTGGTGTGTTATTCAAGTAGTTCTGAGGAAAAAGATATTTAATCTCTTTCATTGTTCCAAGTATTCCATAAGACTTCAAAGAGGGATGAAGAAATGAAAATGTGTTCTTAAGAGGAGTCGCTGCTTCCTTGCAGAGAGGTCTGCTATTGGGCATCTGAGTTTCTGGACTCACATTGATGGGCTTCCTTTAGGTGCCACTCATTCAATCAAGGCTAACTGGCAGCAGACACATGGCAGTGAAAGAATGACTGCCAACACAGTTCAATTGACCCAGAAGAATCACCCTAGGGTTAGACTATCAGTCTCAAGCAGCAGAACTTTTCTAAACTCCGTGGTGGTGATGCTCGTGGTCATTTCTGTGTTTCACAGGAGTTTACTTCGTTGTAAGACAACAACTACAAATCATTATAAGTCAATACCACAAACACAAATTTATAAAAGATTATTTTGATGCCATATGATAGTGAGCTTCCTCAGAAAATAATGGCAGATTCATGTTTATAAAATCATTCTACATTTGTCATTTCCAGTAGAATATACAGTTTAGCTTATTATGAACATAGATTTTCCTTCTCCCTGTCAAAAATCAAGACAAATATTAATCCCTTCACATTAGCCTTGGATCAGTGCATCACTATTTAATCTGAATTTTCAAAGGGAAAGTGCAAATTTGTGAAGCATAGCAAGAGCTCCTGTGTTTACACACATGTAAAGAAAATAAAATCAGCACATGCCTGTGTTGATTTCTGTGAGTTTGCTTTATTTGTGCACAAGCATATCACAAATCTCCAATCCATATTACAGGACTGAGCAGCAGAATTCAGGAAGCTTATGTGAATGTTTTCATTTTCCTCCCATAAAGAGGTGCTCCAATTTACTATGGTTAAACATCAAGTGATTATTTTTGAAAACGAATCATCAAAATTAGTATTCTTTGAGGTGTTAATCATAGACACAGAACACTGCAAATAATTAAATTAACTTACAATTTTTGAACAGTTCAGAAAGACCAATTTAAATTGCTGCAATTTTCATAGATTATATATATATTTTCCTTTTAAGAAGGGAAAGCTTCTAATAACAGTATCATGACCTTTCTGATATCAGTTAGACAAGAAGCATTTAAGAAAGTGAGTGCAAATGGGAGAAGAAGGAAGAGGTTAGTTACTTCCTGGAGACTGCTCTTTTAACAACTCCATAGACTTTGACAGTTTTGGAGCAGGCAGATTGATCTGGTCAAATGGGTCAAATTACTGGCATCTTACTTTCTATGGTACCAATCTAGATCTGCTTCCAGTGCATATAGAATTTTGCTATAGGAGATGAGGAACTCATTTGAGATGTGCCACTTGACAAGGAAATAAGTTTTTGCATGACAGAAATGCCAAAATGGAAATCTTCCAGGTAAGCGACTTCCCCGGTCAATAGCAACAAAATTTCCTACCTGCCTATTTTATTCTAAAGAGGGTAAAGGAAAACTGCAAAATAAACTATTATTATATTCTTGAACAATTAATTTTTATCACAGAATAATGATTCTCACTGATTCCTGCTTATTAACATGGGCTCATTACAGAGCTCAGGTCTATTAATCTGCATGACGTTAAGTAGTTCTTACTCCTCAGGTAGTGCATTGGAAATCTGTGAAATTGCAGAGATTTCCAGAAAACTTCTTAAATATGGGCAAAAAAAATTCCCATTTTGACAGATGATGTGTGCATTCATATCTGCCCAAGTACATGTTCTACATGCACACAAAACCAGAAATACTGGCGGAAGGGTAAATGGGAACGGGACTTTGGTTTCCTTTGGCCACACAGAATTAATCCACCACTCCCCAGGGATGGAGCACATTGAGAAGAGCACTTTTTCTGTGTTCACAGTGTAATACATTTGCATTTTCAAGAGAGCTGGCAAACACTTAAGATGTGTTCTTTAAAGAAACATGTGTAGGATCAAGGTGAAAGTAAGTCAGATTTTTACCATGAGTTCTCATATGAGTGATCAGGAACTAATGATGACAGGAAACAAAGACACTGATTGTCGTCCCCACCACCTCTAAGACCTAATCTGAGACCCACGCTGTCTTAAAGATCCAGCAACAAGGATTATTGAACAAGTACTGAAGAAGAATGAAATCAGAACAAGCATATGTGCTAATTCACCACCTTCCCAATATCTCCCAACACCTGTTTTGCTCTCGGGAGATTTTCTCAATCCCATGCAAGCTCCTTGTGGCCATAGGGCTCTTTGAGTGCTGTGTCAGTCCTGAATAATGTCCCAGGAGCACATGGCACATTAGGATGGCACATGCTGGACCTATATTTAACTGTTGTTTCTAGACATACCACAGACAGTATTGATGATTTCCTAAACAAGCCATGGAATAGCACTATTTAAGCTGCCTTGGCTTAGATAGCAGCTGATCACAAATTTAAAGAGCAGTAGTATCTTCAGTACTGTGATCCTGTCATAGTCACATGAAGACACCAGTCTTATCAGTAATACTTAATTTTGCCTCTCTACATGAAATAAATAAAACAGTCTTAAAACAAACATGTGCAACATCATCAGACAGGACAGAAAATAATCAGAAATGCATGAATTATGGCTGGACCTTTATTAAACACTCAGAAGACAAAGGAAAACTTTAAAAATATTAATGCAATCTAATATAAAGAGGATTAATGATAGCTTTAAAAATTTAAAAATAGAAAAAAGAAAAATACTAGTAGCAAATGCAAATCAGAAAAAATGGATTTGTAGAAAATGAGTAAAGAAAAGAAAATAATTCCTGGAAAAATCAGCAGAGATAAGAGCAAGAGTATGGAGGGGACATTTTAGAAAGAAAAATAATTCCAGTAGTGGCATTAATTCATTATTATATCTTGTAGAATTCTTAATAATAATTATGAGATCTTAGGGAGGCCAGAAGTGGTCAGTAAATACATCTCTTGTGCCCTTGGGGAAAACCTTGATAGTGAGTTTTATTTCAGTCATTAATAACCAAACATAGAACACTAATTTAAAAAAACATGTAGGATCAGCAGGTCTGGAAAACCTGCACAAAAGAACTTCTAAAGAAATATTGTAGAAAGGAGCTCTCTGAACTATCAGTGCTCATTTTTAGTGCATCTTTGAAAGCTCTGAAAAGCCTAAAAAAAATAAAATATGCCACTAATTAGGTGGTAAAACCTAAGTTAGTTATCAGGCTGTAAGACAGAAACAAGCAGGCAAAATTATCTGATAAATAACAAGGTACCAGAATAATAAAAAATGTAAAGATTTGGAAGGCAATTAATGAAAATTCACAAAGGTTTATACAAGCAGCTCTTGTTTAACTAACTTGCTGGTTTTGTCTAAAAGATTTAAAGTTTTGTTATTAAATGCATATGTATTGGTGCTTCTGCCAGCATCTCAGTTAGCAAAGCAGGACATTCTGATTAATTTAAAGAAATATAAAATTGGCAAGGCAAAACAAAATAAAACAAGATTAAAACTGACACTTTACATTACATTTTAAGACATGCTACCTCATTCCTACTAAATATGAGTATTTTATTTCTATATTTGCATTTCAGAGAAGTTTTAGAAGTTATCTGAACTAAACCAGAAAATCTCTGTTGATAAAATGTAACACAGCATAAAAGTAAATAATGCAGAGGACAAACTCCAGACCTTGCTGTTCAGGAAATATACTCAGAACCAAAAAATGTAAGAGGCAACCGCAGGAAGAAACTTCTTTTATTATCTCTGGAATCTAAAGTCCAGGAGTGTTTCTGAATTCCCAGATACAGGTGCTGACCCCTGCCTCATCCTGGCTTTCCATTAGCATGCTATCTAGAAAGCCACCAGCCCTTTCCCACATCCCTGTCTCCATGCAGGTGAAATCTAAGCACCTGATCTCGTTATACAAGGAGCAAGCAGGATCTGGGGTATCTCCTGGTGTTCCCTTGCAGTTAAACTTAGATGCAGCCTTTGAAAAGGAATTGCTGATGGTAGAGGCAATTGCAATTGAAGGGTCAAAAAGGTGATCCTTGGGTGTATAATTACAGAAGGTGAAGCAGCAGAGAGAGGTCAGATTGCATCTGCATTTGGCAGCAGTTAGCTTTGGAATGCTAGCTCCTTTCATCTGCGCACATTTCAGGGATGTTATAGATCTCAAAGATCTTGCAGGAAAATTTCAAGGACACATTAAAAATGGAAATGTTTCACTGCAAAATGAAAAGATGTTCAGTCTGACTTAAAGAACTGAAAGATAAAGCCTTACTTGATCACATTCTATATACCGTATTAAATTTATTTTGCCCATGTAAAGCAGAAGCTTAAAAGAAGTCTCCTGAATCTATAAAACTACCTCAAAATGAGATTATTAAGAAAAAATTGAAAATAGACATGTTTGGCTAGTTTTAAAGAGACAGTATTCAGACAGAAAAAAGATTAATTCTTGGATTCTATGATTATAGGGGATATTACTGTAGATGACCACAGTGGACCTACACAATAATCTCTGGGTATAACTGAGTTTTAAACCAGGTTTGAAACCTGCAGGTGACAGGTCATGTAGAAATAAACCAGCCATTTATTCCTTTGCATCTCCCCCCCTCCTTCATCTGAAGTACACTGCATATAGCCTTGCATTAATAAGCTTAGCAATATTTTAATAGATAGTTTAGTCAGAGTTTGAAAGTGTTAAAAAAAAAAAAAAAAGGAAGCCAAATTCTCCTCAGTTATACCGTTATACCTAGTTATCTTCATTAAGATTAATATGTCAGCAAGTACAAGGGAGACCAGAATCTGAACCTACAGTCATCACATGTGAACACTGCATCTTTGTACCTAATTAGTTAGAACTAATTTTGCTTATATTACCATAACCTAGAATCACACCTATACAAAATAAATTACATATGTAGATAAACTATGTATCAGCACCAGATCTGTGCTGTCAGGTGAGAATAAACCTTCTAATATAATTTTCTCAAAAATTCATGAAGTTGCAGCCAAAGGTATCTACTTCATTGATAGTGCTATTTTCCTGAGTGTATCTAATTATAACAATTAAATTATATTATTGTTCAGAAAATGTAGAATATGGGTGATTTTCACGCAACATGTATTGTATTATTATCTCATATTCTGCAATTTTTTTGGCATTAGCAAAACCATGTATGGTGAGATTGTTTTATCATTACAATAACAGAAATCTGATTATTTGCTTTCTATGTTCCCTGTAGAGGGTTTAGATTGTTTTCTTCTAAGGTGATGGATCAGTTTTTTAGAGAAGAAAAAATGGATTATGTATCGAACAATAACAGAGTGAAATAATCTAATTATTTAGGGAAGAAAAATAAACAACAGGACTTTTCAAAACTTTTGACGAAAAATGTTCATTTAAGTATAATGCCAAAAAGAAATCATCATTCCATTTAGCATTTTCAATATATTCCCACAAGGAAAATCTGACTCCAGGAGCAAGACACATAATTTTGAATAAAATAGGGGGGCATTGGAAATAAAAATCGTGCAAATTTATCTTCACAAAAAAGATGATGACATCCTTATAATTTACAGGACCACTATTTTCCAGGTATACTTCTGTCTTTAGCAGGGACTCTGCTTTGTGACTTCACCTTTCAGGCACATTGAAAAGGAAATTTGCAATCATATTAAATAGCAATAAATAGGAAAGGAGGAGTTCTGTTTGTTTGTTTGTTTGTTTGTGGTTTTTGCTTTTTTTTTTAAAGATTCTAAACTCCAATTATTGAATCCAAAGGAAGATGCATATCTTCCTTGCTTTCCTCTAAACTAAGGTGCATATTTTCAACCTGGGTTAAATACATCCTGAATTAAGAATAGATGCCTGGAATTCTCTCTCCACCAGTTTTTATTTAAGTTCTGGAATAACTATATAGCAGTTTACTTGAAATGAAAATAGAAAAGCACCTAAGGAAACCCTTTAGAGAAGCACCTTTGGCTGTGACATTCTCTGTATCTCAGTTACCCATTAATATCTTGGGTTATAACAGCCTTTCTAAAGCAGACAAAATTTTGGTACAGAAAAACACATGAAAATTAGGAGGGGAATTTCATTTTTTTAACTATAGTGATTCTGTCTGTACATCATTGAGCAACACTTACAGTTAGATGAATTGTGTTAACTTGCAAGAGCAGATTTATGTAATCAATTGTGCATAGCACTGTGTAGTGACACCTTCGTGATCTGGATGTCTCTGCTAATGACAAAATTTGTATGCTGGAACAAAATAACCCTGAAGTGCACTGCTGAGTCTCGTTAAATAAATATGCATTTTTGCATTCCATGGATCCTTTTTCAAACAAAGATTAACAATAGTGTATATTTATTTATTTTAAAGTAAGTCTTTGAGACAGGAATATCCTGTGGGAAGTCAGAGTAGGAGTAACAGGAAAGTCTATGGGATAGGACTGAAACATTCTTTTGAGCAGTGAGTGAATTTTCTCTCCTTAACTACTTGACATTTTCCAAAATCTTGGTATCATCAGAAAAGAGGGAAAAGAGATTTTTTCCAACTAAATTAGAGCACATTTTCCTAATGGCAGATGAACATGAGAAGAATAACCACAACAGTCCTAACAGGCTGCCATTGCTGCTATTGTATATAAAATACATAACTGTAAAAATAATATTTAAAATTTCTAATTAAAAGTGGAAGATATTGCTTATTTCTTTACGTTTATACAAGTACTTGGAATAAAGTAAAAATAACTGATAGAGGAAAAGTATTCTTGTCTGTTTGTTTTAATATGGATATTTTTCTCATAACTACGTCTTCTGTACTTATCATAGAACCTATAAATACAAAAATCATTCAGCTTTTCAAAGATTTCCATATGCTTTCCCACACATGTTGGGAAAAGATCACAACACCTAAAGTTCAGTATTTTATGTTAAAATTAATTTTTTTTTGAGAAAACTAGTCAATACAAACTGATTTACAGACAGTCCAGGCAACATCAAATCTTGATCTGATTATTGAAAAAGTATCTCTGCTAATCATATCAGGGAACAAATCTTTCTGCCCATCTCTTATGCCATACCTATCTTCTTTATTTGTCTTTATTTTTTTTTTGTTCACTTAGTGTGGATTTTGAGAACTGAATAATTTGCAATCTTGAAGCAATCAAGAATACAGTGGCTTAGAGTGAAAAACAAGCCAAACTGACCAAAAAATAATGAATTGCAGATCAAAGTATATATACAAACAATTTTTCACCAGGAAATATTCAGTCTCTTCTGTGCTGCATTGAGGAAAGTATGCAATAACCTTACAAATAATTTTTTGAAAAAAAACCAGAAGACCCATCCTACCTATACAGATACTACCTTTCAGAATATGTTGAAAGACAAGAAGTTTAAAATCAGTAAGTTGAAGGAACTATCATCTACAGGAAAAAATCACTGTGGAGTCCACTGATAGCAAATACTACTTTTATTTTTCTACCATCTCTGGAGAAGGAGTCAATTCTCTCAAGGGAGCTACTATAAATGTAAGAAACAGTAATGTTCTGCACTGTGGATCTATGTAGAGAAGTTGTGAGGGAAGGAAGAAGAATTTTATTCTCACCGTTCCCATAAACACTAAGCAGCCACAAAATGAAATTAAATACGTCATATCTTCCAGTTGCACAACAAAATCACATGCCTATCCAACAATCATTGTTCCTTAAGCTCAAAAGGACATATTTGAATGCATATGCTCTTCAGTCTAATGGTAACCTTTATTTTGCCCACTGCAGTTTAAACCTGGATCTGGACATTTGCTATTACAGCAAATCGTAATGCAGTGCATGCTATCAGTTTGCTGCTATTGAAAAAACATGCCAACTTATCTGACAGAAAATACTATGCAGTTTGAATCAACCTCAAGATATGTGACCCAAGGTTTATTTCTGCAGTGCAGAATCACTGTGCAATCAATGAAGCCAGTCACTCAGACATGTGCCAAAACAGAGGCAGGAGAGAAGAATTGACAACACACTTCACAGTTAATGGACCATTTGGACTTGCCACTGGCAGGCCCTGAAACAGGGGCACATTAGAGATGAAAATACTTTTACAAAACAGAGAAAGGAGGAAAGAAAAGCAGGCTACTGCCTGTGTTAGTAAAACATGTATCATTGCACATATATGCTATTCCCATTAAAAATCTTAATTTTGCAACATTTTTCAACTTTTTGCACAAGGATGAAAAAAGCATGCCAGGTTTTTGGCCATAAAGTAACATACTCCCTTTACAATGACGTAAATACTTTAGTGATGGAAAGTTACATCTCTAGCATTTAATAGAGCAGCACATGTCAGAGCAAACTAAGCAACAGTTCATCCACAGACAGAAAAAAAGGCTTGAAAGAAGTGAAGGCAAAAAGTCAAAAGTAGAATAAAAAGTGGGTAAGTGGACACAGTTGAGTTTTCTGACTGTGGAAAGTACCTTCAAAGAGCCCTGAATGTCCAGCAATCACTGCTGATCCCCACAGTCTTCCTACATCAGAAAAAGTAGGTGGCTGCAGTTCTTCTGACTTATGCTTAGTGTGCTCTGTAGAATGCAGTTTTGCTTTTGGTTTTTTTTTTTTTTTTTTAAAGACCTCATCCTGCATTTTATTATCTTTTTCACATTACAGGAATTAAGTAGACTTTTTAATTTATTATGTTTTGCAGAGCAATGTCCAATGTCTTTAATGTGTAATTTTGAAAAGTGTGTTGTTAAAAGAAATGAGCCACTGGATTTTGGTCCAGCCTAGAGACATCTGATCAGGCCAGATAACACTCTCAAACTAGCTGTCAGATTGCAGATATCTAAGGTTTCTGAGCAAAACTGTGATCAGCATGCAGCTTCATTAATCTCCCCCATTCCATTCATTTCATATGTCGTATAATAATGGTAATGAACCAAGAAGTGAGTATTTGTATACTGCACAATAGACATAAACAATTTATCATTTTCTGTTTAATTAAAGAACAACAATAAAAAGAAAATTATCCATAACAGTCCAGAGTCTGCTGAAGGATTCAAGATTAACATGCAGCTAAATGACTGTGGGGCCCTCAGCGATCTCCACAGATGAGCACTAGAAGATTAAAGCAGCCCTGGTGCAAGAAATTAAGAATTTTGTGAGCAATGTTGGTGCAAGTTTGAGTTGTGATAGAGCTTTTGAATAAGTATAACTTATAGTTTGAAATCTAAGAGAAGCAAGGAGGGAAAGGAAATAGCTAATAAACAAAGTATTTTTAGAGAAGTATTTTATTTTCTCTTTACACACACAGAAGTATTCACACGTGCTCACAGTCTACGTTCTGTGAAACAAATTATCCATTCAGGGAAAAAAAAAAAAGAAATCCTACCCCATAATTAGCAACCAGTTTAATTGCAGTCACTAAACTGCTCTTTCTGGCAACACCCTGCAGTCCTGTTTTTAATTGGGCTTGACTGTCTGGTGAGCGCAGCCATACGTGAGGTGAGGTGCAGAGCACAGGGGGACTCTCTCTGGGAGAGTCCTGCTGCTGCCAAGACCCCTTTTTGCAATTGGCTGGTACCATTTACTGCCACACATTGGCATGGGAGCATCTCCAAGAGCCAGGGGAAGGCTTTCTGTCTTTGCTCTTCCCAGAAACATAACATTTGATTCTTCCTCAGGGGATGCCACCATAGCAAGAGCAGGGGTTCAAAATGCATTTCTTCTCACATCTATTGGTTAAGCTGACTTTATTCATAGCTTGTGCCGAGTAATGAGACTATAAACTCATGTTGCATGTGAATACACAACACAGCAGTCATGCTTGAATGGAAAGATGCCCCAGGAAATTTAACTTCTATGTGAACTATATTTACCTTTTAAAAAACCTGCTAGAAATCACAGAGGAAGAAACAGAACAAGCTGAGGACACAAAGGAAGAGTGTATTACCTCACTAGACATCCCTCAGCTTGCAGGCTGCCCTTGGCACACAGGAGGTCTCAGGTGCCCCTTCCCAGAGAGAGCCAGGGAACTCAGGGCAGCCAGCTTCTCAGCAGCAATGCTGCTGCTTTTATTGCCTCTGTGGACTCACTGAATATTCGTTCCTGATTCTGGAAAAGAGTGGTCTTAAAATTTAAGAGGAGTCTCATAAAGAATATGCCTGGGTGCCAGAATTACGTCAGGCCTCAGTATCCTTATCTGCAAAATGGGATTCAAAACACAAAATGGCTTTCAAGGACCAAATTCTTGAAGGTTTGTAGTTAAGTCAACAGGGTAGCTTACCATTCAGAAATGTTCCTGATTTTTTTGTGCTACATTTCCTCAACCACACAATAATTTGATGATGTTTTACCTCACCTAACAGTGGTTTGAAAGTTATTTGCCTGGTTTGAGCTCATCATCTAAACTTATCTCTGGTCAGTGAAGCGAGAGAGTCACATACAGGAAACTGTCTTGTTCTTGTTGTTTGTAATATCTACTCTAGAATGGCAGAATCACTTTCTGCAGATGCTTTCCTCTTGCCAGTGTAAATATAGAATTTGGATGGCACACCTTGCATACATCAGCTGAAATTATTCTGCTTTTATTTTATCTTCTCAATGTATTCAACTTCTAAACTTAGCTTGTGTGCTGTTTTCCTTCATGAGTCAGGTCTGTGGTCATCAATGGTTCATCTGAAGTTATATCTGTAACACACAATGGATAATCCTTCTACAGTCTCGATATTTGCATTTTCTCACTATGAAAACAAAAAAAAAAGTGAAATAATGGGGCCAATGTTGGTGTACAGCAGGATCTTGAGCAACATCAATGTATCTGATTCCCAGGCATATATCCAGAACCCAGAATGGAAATAGAGCACAGCTTATACAGGAAAAGAATTAATGTTAGGTGACTTAGGATAAGCAAAAAAGAAAAAAAAAATTGAATAGCAAAAGATGAATTATAAACTTCTGGCTGTGAGCTCTCATCCTCGATCATATCCTACATAATTATGGTTCTGGGTATCTGTAAATATTTCCCAATCAGAATTAGTGTAATCAAAATATCCACAAAAAGAGACCAAACAGATAACATGACTCATTATGGACTGACGAAGCAAATTTTCTTATTTTGCTTTTTTATTATTCTTTTGTATTATTGTTAATAGATTATTTAAAGCAAAGCAAGATAAGCACACTGTTGAATAATATTTATCTTACAATAATACAATAATCTTTTCAAAAAGTTAATAAAGACTGTGCAATCATTAATAAAAAATATCACTATACTTAGTGAAATATTTGATCATTTGCCATCTGCCTCCTTTAGCTTTAATAGCATGGTGACTTCATCTGTAAACAGGGAGAAAGCTCCACAATAATTGTCAGACAGTGGATGACTGAAAAGAAATAACAGAAAATTTGAGGTTCTTCAATAATAGAAGATTTTGTAAATGCAGCTCCTTGACAAAGCACAATGGTTAAGGGCAAAACTGTGCAGATTTCTTTACCTTGTGTTTCTACCAGTGTTTACCACCCTCCGAGAAATGGAGAAGTGGAGATGAAATAAAGCACCCAACACAGCTCACAGTCTGCCAGTTTAACTTAAAGATTTAGATGGTTTTCCTTTAAAGACTCCAGGCTGAGAACTGCAGCACCTGAAAGTTTCTCAAGTTTATTCTGGCACAGGATGAAGAGGCTTTAGACTGGCTCAGGTCACTAACCAAAGCCCATATTCCAGGCTACTCGGACCTTTTTAGTGTCACTCCTTGGGCATACGTCAGTGGCAATTACCACCACTACCACACCATAGCAAACAAAGGAATAAGGTTTAAAAGGAACATGTGAATCAGAATTTAAAGGTTTACATGTTACAGGCCTGGACACACCTTTATTGAAAAATTTCCAATTGAAATATCTTTCAGATTTTAAGAGGGACTGTATCCTGAATCTCCCAACATCCAATGATAAATTTTACAGATAAATCCCAATTTCCTTAGCTTGCACCTAACTGATGCAGCTTAATATATATCAAGACTTCCCACCAGCTTTTCTGTATCTGCATATCTCTGGAACTTCTTTGAAGCTCAAAGGACTATGGTTATCTGAAAACTGCCTTAAAGGAAAAATACAAAGACCAAGCAAAACCCAAAAGGGTGCCCTCACTACACACACATTTCATCCGAAGCCCTCAATTACTCTGTGAAGAGAATTGCAGTCTCATAATTGTGGAACAGAGCAAGATATCATCTCTAAATATGGATGCTTAAATGCTGTTAGCCTCTGAAGAGCACTCCTTAGCTGGTCATAGTTCTCACCAAGCACTGAGAAAAAATATTTTGTTTCAGAAAATGAAAACCTCTTAGGGCAGTTTCCACCAGGTAAACACTATCAAACCAGGATATTCTTATTATACACAGACTTTTACCTTCCACCTTTTTACATGGGCAAGAAACTGGTAGTGGGAGCAGGGTGAGGAAAAATCTTCTATCCTCAGAAGACTCCTTTTTAATTTTTTTCCCTATCAATTAAAAAATTCAAAACAAACAAACAACAATAAACAAAACCCAAAAACCTAACCAAACCAAAACAACAACCAAACAAACCAAATCAAAAAAAAACCAAAAAACCCCCCCAAACCCCCAAAAACTAATCAAACAAACAAAACTCCCTTTCAAACCACAAAAAAGCCAACAGCAAAACCCCAAAAGCCTAAAAGCCACCACCAAAAAAGCACCCCAACACCAATGCCCTTGCAAAAATGTTTTTATACATTTTATTTTTAACTCATCTTTCATATAAAGTCCTACAATTAAATGGTATTCCTTTATAATAGCTAAAACACTTATCTTTTTTTCTCTGTGTCTAGTGGATTATTGTCTTTAATTTTTATAAACAGAAGAAATGCAAAGATGTGTGCTTTATGTACATAAAAAAGGTTTGATCAAAGCATAATTATAGCAGAGAGCAGAATATGCAAATAAATTGGAATTCAAATATGGTATAGTCAATATGGTGCTTTCAGATTTTTGCCTTTTCTAGTTTCTAAACTCCAGGAACACTGTGCAAGCTGAAGCAATATCTCTCTGCAGCATGCTGCTGCTCACATTACATAAACAGTGCTTGGCTGCTTTCTTCCACAGCAGCGTGTGCTCAGCTGACAGTCCCCAGTGAAGCAGCTTTGTTTTGTTCAGGGCACCAGTGATGAGTAATGGATCTGGCTAATCCCGATAACGTGTGATGCAATTGTCAGAGGGGTTTAATTATCAGTGCTTTACATGTGGGATTATTCTGTAGTACAGTTTTAGTTCACTTACATTTCTAAATTTGCAACACCTGTGATGAGTTGTAGCTATCCAATCAGCCATCATATGAACACATCTTTCAACCATGTTTAGGGGTACAGAGACAGAGCATAGAAGCTCAGCTTCTAACTAACAAAAGTAAATAGTCTGCATCATTCCACAAAACTATCATCAGAGCACTTTTAGGTCTAACATAAATGCTGCTCTCCTACCAGAAGTTAAAATACAAATGTTTGTAAGGTTTCAAAATCACTTGGCAATCAGACAGGCAGTATAAGTTTTTTCTGTAAGTGAAAGTGGTGATTAGTCAGTGTTAGCCCTCTGACAATGCTTTTGAGGTCAGACCCTTGAACACTCTTTTTCTTTGTTATAGGAAATTCTAAGATTGAGGAAGGACTGGGAAAGTGAGATTACTTTCTACAGAAAAAAGTGCTGTACATTTGCAAGCTGTTGTGTGATGTGGTGACAACTGTCATCCATAAGAGACAGGAACCAAGGCAGCATCAGCTTTTCAGTGAGTAGTGTCACACAGAAACCAGTGGGATGGCTGGGACTAACAGGAAACACCAAAATCAAAGTGGCTAAAAGATATATCTATGTGATCTATTTGCTCAAATGTCCCCCCCTCAAACGTCTGAAACAAATCAATTTTCTCAGACCTGAACAATAAACATTCCCTAAATTCTTGCTGTCAAAAAATGCAGCTTTTTGTGAGCTCTAGCTGTGACAGAGTATTTATCACCTAGTTCTCAACAATTTTCTTCACTTCCATAGTCAGGAACACAGGATGTAGGAATGCAGGTGTGATTAAATAGCTCGAGATGTATGTCTAGGCTTCTAGTTTCCCCAATTCTAGCCTCAGTTTTGCTACTGACTTTATACCACATCACCTGTTCAAGCTGTATCTCCTCACAACCTCCCATGCACTCCCCCCAGACCCCTTACCACTGTGGCAGTATGAAAAGCAGAAAAGGCCTTGGCTCTGTGTAAGCCTTGCTCAACAATTTAAAAAAAAGTCTCTTTATTATCATCACTTTGATTAACACTAATTCAAATTGCAGTTCCATTGGTTCTCCGTCTTATGCTGGTGAAACTCTAACCACCTCTCTGGTATGTATCTCAGTATGTCACCCCTGCAATAATTTTATATAGAGGTGAGATTTATCTTGTGGAGAAAGTATGCACTAGAAGAAGAAGGATGATGTGTTATTTCCTCTTATTTTGTTGTCTATAAACCTATCAAGTTAGACAATGCAGGGAAAATGTTGTTATGACTGAAGTTATCAAAAAGACTACATCTGATGTCAGTGGAACTTCCTTTTGTGTATGAGATATATATTTAAAACATAACCTCTGAAGATAATTAATTTAATTCTCCTGAATACCATTACATGCTTGAAATCATTCACTTTGGAGCAATGGCCCACTTAAAAATACTTTTAGTGGTCCAAGTGCTAATTTAATATTTTCCCCTCCAAACTGGCTACACCAACCTATTATAGGAATTCACTCCACAATCTATACAAAAATAAAATATGGCTTTTAGTTGGAAATTATATTCAGAGGATTTTAGAATGTTTTTCATAATATGAAATCCACAAATGCAGCAAATTAGTGAGGGCCTCCTTTTCACAGCAGCAAACAAAGATGAGTTTCTTCTATATGCCTTAACAATAGTCTGGGGTAGTTGCTGAATCTGAGTAGTTCTAGAAACAAGTGCACTCTGAGCAAGTCCTGTCTTGACTGATGATATCCTCCAAGGCAGTGGTCTAGTTTACTCGCCTTTGTTAAGCAATACCTTTAAACTGTTACAAGTTGTTCAACCTTTGGTCATTAATTCATGATTTTGCTTATGGACCTCCTTGATTATAACATATAACATTTCTCTGATGTATCAGTCTCCTGAATACACATAGAAATCAGTTTGGCATAGATTTATAGAACAATTCAAGGTGTCACATGGCAACAACCTAAGGCTGCGTGTACAGAATTTTTTTTTAAGGTATAATTTTTAAGGCATAATTTTGCTGTCTTTAATACTGCTAATGTAATTTGCAGTTGCTGCAGGGATTGGCAGTCTAATTTAATAGTAATTTGTGAGCCAAAGGTGTTGAAAATTTATCTCTGGAGAGCTGGTTCTAGCATCTTGCTATCTTCCAGCACTTGGAAACCAGGTCTTTTATAGGGCTGATACTTCTCTACAGAAATTCAATATCCTGAATATTTTATAATTTTATTTATGTTTCACTGTAACTTAGACTTTTTTCTACAAAAGTGTTAGGAAAATACGTTATATATTTCATTAAATCAAAGTTCTGTCTGTCTTTAAAATAAACATTAAAGCACAAAGAACATAATTTCAAATATATGCCAAGGAAAAAAATTCTCTAAGATTCTTTCACACCAGACCAGATTTTAGCATCCATTTTCCTAATATATTTTAAAGGCAGTTCCAGTACCGAAGAAAGGGCACTCAGTTAGATGGTCCTTTTATCTCTTGTGTTGTAGCTCACATAATAGATAATTTTAGAGCAAAGAAAAGATGTTTTTTGCAGTATTTGAAAACACTTACCATCAAGCTTAAAAATTATGAGAAACCTCAGGAACCAGTCTGAGGACTATTAAAAATGCAGTTTATACTGGCTAGTATGAACTTTCCCTATAATTTGATTTCACAGATCTTCCCTCTCTCTTGGAGTTGCCTAATGGATAATTAAGAACTAAATCAGAAACCATAGCTAAATTTTTCTTTGCTGCCTTGATGATTGGTGACAGTATTTTAGTTAAAGTCTATAACATGAGCACAGGCCTGGAAGTGAGTTTGGATAGAGCTAAACAGAGTGGCCAGCTCTTGCATCATGTAGTCCCTTCATAAGCTTGTCAAGTTTTGTTAAACAAGCAGTTAGGTTTTTCCTTCTCCTCCTGTGGCAGAAACCGAGTTGTCTTGGCACATCACTATCGTACTAGGGAACTCTTATTTTTCTGGTTGACAATCCAATATTTTTATACCCATTGCTCCTGCTCCAGAAGTATGCCTTAGCTTCTATAATTTTTCTCCCTAACTGGCAATTAGTCTGCTATAGCAAAGCTTGAGAATGTATCATCTGGAGTGCATCCACAAATAAACAGGGATAGTGACACAAAGAGATAAGCTGACTACTCAGTCTTGTCAAATAACCTGTATGCCCTCCTCAGCATCTTCTGCCTGGTGGTCAGACCCAGAATCCACCATTGCACACCTAAACTACAGCATCTCTTAGTAAGGTCCTTTTCTGTCCATAGCCCCAGATGTTTTATCAGTGTGTTTTATCAGTGTGTATTGCCTCAAAACACTGCACCAGTCTAGTTCCTCACCCTTATTTAACCCTATGTGAAACAGATACTTGAAGCAATCTGCTGCGTGCTCCAAAGGAGTGTGACTGCCTCACTGGTGTATCAGGCACAAGTATCTGCAACTTTACAATGAAGATGAAAGACAAATGATAATAAAAAAAATATTTGATCTATATTTTGACAAGTATAAAATTTATTCTGAGTTGATGCTATATTTTGTCCTGAGGAGTATTTCTGCTTACAGGGAAAATGTTTCTCTTGTTCTAAGGCGTTTACTACATACTGTGGAGAATTGAACTTCAACTTCCGAGAGGTCTTTAGGTTATGAGACAGTTGAATAGGTAAAGTTAAGCCACCTTTTAGAACATTTCAGCTTTATGATGCATATCATTGCACCCTGTTTCTTTTCTGAGTATAATGAAATCACAATGTTGTGATGCAATGGAACATGACATTTCAGGTATCCATTATCACCTTTCAAAGTAGAAAGCAGATCAAAGCAGATTTCTGCTGGAAGCAGTGGCCATTATGAATGGAGTGTTAGATAATTAAAATTGCAGTTTAAAAAGAATCCATAAATATTTCTTATTTTTTCAAGTAAGAAAAACCTTTGAAATCCCAAATTCCTCATTTTCCAGGAAGAAAATTTGATATATTTGATGTCCTGCTTACTAAAAGCTCTTCTTTAAGCTGGAGTAAGAGATTATTACATCAACAATGCAAAATATAACTTAAGGCAATAAAAGGCATTAGAAAGAGAAAAGCATTAAAAAAAAAATTAAATCTGTCCTTTCAAAAAACTGCTATCAAATTGGCAGAATTTAATTTTATATTATATATGCAAGCCTTCCACTAGTATAGAAGCATATATGTAATTTTCTTGAAATGTTGTAATCTGCAGAGCTCCTATAGGCCAAAAACCTTTCAGTAAGATACAGCTACAAGGCCGTTTTTAGGGTGACACAAATTCATTCTGGGTATAACAGTCAGAAAATTTAAAAGTGAACTCTCTGCATTTCTGGCAGCAGCTAAGGGGTAAGGTCACCCTCTGAGGCACTGCAGAGCCTGATGCAGTGCAGGAGTTACTCTGGTTTGTGGGTACAGATGTGGTTTTATCCTGCAAAAGCTGCTTGGACACTGCCCTTCTATTGCCACAACTTGGCCTTGCACACCAGCTCCCACCCATTTGCAGGCAACTACTGAACCAAGTGTAATGAGGAGAAATACTTATGAGAACTTTCTGCAACAGCTCTCTAAGAGACGAGAGCCTGAGAAAGGAATTCCCCCTGCAACATCTGCCAGCTGGTCCTAGATCTCCACATTCCTGCACTGAATGAAACAATCTTTAAGGAAAGAAATCAAACCAAGATACTTTTCCTCCTTCTTTGGGCTTTTTATCTGTGCCCACAGAGAGAAAGAGTAAGCACGTCTTAAAATGTTTAATTATACAAAGAAATTGGGAGCTGTAAAGCTGTGATTGATTTTATTAACTTTGTGGTAATATTTAACATCCACATAGGCCTACTAATATTTCTATTTTCCAAGAAATTATTGCTGAAAATTGTTGAAACCATATTCAATTATTGTTGAAACCATAACTCTATCAGATATTGATCTTTGCATTCTTAGCTTAGATTCTGTTCTAGAAGTAAATGGAGCTTTAAACAGAGCAAATGCAAGAAACAATAAGTATACTAACATGATTAGCCTGCCTAAGTGTAAGTTTCTGAAGTACACCTCTTTTTAATGGATTAAGTTTTAACCAAGCTCTCTTGGAAAAAAACCCAAAACTTTAAAGATTCAGTAGATTAGACACTAAGGAACAATGTACTTTCAGTTTAATTTTAACTCCTCTAGTCTAGTGGTGTATTTTACTGCTATGTGTTTCCTCTTCCTAATATAAAACTTTGAATTTATTATAAGAGCCAAAGAATTTAATTAATGTAATTCTAACCATGCTACTATATAACAAACAATAAATAATGAATAAAATTCTGAACAGATAAAAGTACCCTGTAGTAAAATTAATCTATCAAAAGTAAATAAAGTCAATAACAAACTACACAGAATATAATTACCACCAAAATATTACCATCTGAAGGGGGAAAAAACCCCAGAAAATTATTGTCTATGTAACATACCACACTGAAGGAATACCCAGCTGATCAACGATTTCAAAGGAAGTGAGTAACTTTCTCATTAATTGTGTTATGGTTTTAAATTGTGGAGGCCAGAAGCATTGCAGGCTCTGAATTGCATTCAGTATTTATACAGATAATGAGAACATTCATGATTCCACTAGAGAAAGTCAAATGATTTTTAGATGAGATATAGACCTGAGGGCTTCAGAGCAAAAGTCAGCCTAAAAGTAGATGGGTTTGAAAACCTCACAGAGTTAAAAATGGGAGTATTTTACAATTAGATAAAAGAGAATCAATCTACTATAGTTCAAATTCACACTAGCACCCAGCATGCAAATTCTAGTCACAAATAAGCTATTTACTGTAATTTTAGAAGCACTGTGCACACTCAGATTCACACATACACATAGAGATAATAATTTGCACTGTCTCCCTCTAAAAGTACTTATCTCACTAGGAGCATTAAAGCAATTTCCTTGTAAATAAGATATTTGAAACACAGACCAGTTCCTCTAAAGGAACAGAATAATAATACAGACTAAGATAATATTTTTTTTCCCCAGTTTCTACAGGACAAATGTGTTCTATAACAAAACTAGGACAAAACTATTCTATACAACTTTCCACAGCAAGTGTAATGCCACATTATCTTACATATTTATTATGTAATTTTAAAGAATTGACATAAAAACAAAGCAATCAACCATAATTATATGTACCACTGATCCACATTTTTAGGACAGCAAAGTGTCCCATTCTCTTTGTGTAATTTCTTTTTTTCTGCTAAGCAAAAGAAAAATAGGGAGGTAAAATAACTAGCCATTTCCAAATAACATAATGTTTCTTATCACATGAAAGCCCTGCATTTATTTCAGTGGAATTCCTGGTCCTGGAGGCACAGCCAGCCCACTCGAGGTATCACCTAAAAATACACGAGCCTTGGCAGGTAGATCTCACTGAAGTGCTACGCTGATCTCTGAAAACTCCATTATCATTCCATGTTCTTTGATCTCAAATGTTCAGGATGTCCTTGCAGCTGTAAGTAAGAATTATTTAGGAATAAGGTAGTGGAGCTGTATAATCTGAAGTCCTGTATTTGTACTACTAGTAGCATTCTAGACAATATTTATAAATTTATATAACCGGTTTTCTTTCCTTTGTGTGTCCAAACATAGACCCATTATGCAGGAATCTATGAAAATCTGTAATTTACAGTGAAAATGCCATATAAAAATATTTACTAGGCAATGAATTTAAAAATAGTTTTGTAGTGTTTTTATTTTATTAAATGACTTTTTTTTTTTAATTTCAGCTTTTAGTAAAAAACCCAAACCTCCACTTAGAATAATACTTTCAAATATACTAGAAATATTTCAAATGAAATAAAACTTTCAGTTGCTCTACCATCCCAATTAAAAAAAAAAAAATCAGTCAAAATTTATTTTAGATGTCTTTATAGAACAAAAATTAATTTCTATTTCTGCCTGATGTAGCTGCATGTCTCAGTTTCAAGAGTACTTGATTTCTGAATGTATCCAGGTATGATATGCAATGAAGTACACAGTACTAATATCTGCTTAGAGAAGTGAATATGTATTCAAAATACACAGCTGAAGGAGGCTCATATACATTTGTAATGGTCTATTTTTATGTATCAAAAGTGCTGGTGATCTTGTAACTAAATAGAGCAATTTTCTACTAACCAATATTAAAGTTATATACATGCAACAATATACTTTTAAAATAAATCCCTTCTACACAGGATGTTATAATCTGCCTTCTTTCTCAAACAGCAAACATGTCTCCATTCTTTGACTGCTGAATTTCATTTCCCAAGTACCAAAGACAACAGGATATCAAAAATGTAGTGTTTTCACTGATCTAAGGCATGAGTTTGATCCTGAATCTACATTATGAATTTATACACAAGTTCTAGCTTACAGATGTCTCTAATTTATTTTCTCATAGTAGAAACAATATAACTAGAGAAGAAACATAAGTTCTTCTTATAAAATAACTTTATACTCTTTATACTACTTTCTTAGTAGATATATTTACACTGTTTTTAAAACAATTGCCTAAGCTTTCCAACTCCTTCTTGTTGGATTGATCTAAATCTAATAAACTAGCATAGTAAGATGGATTTTTGGTGAATTACCTTCTCTTTCTTTGGAAGCAGGGATATCTTGCATATTCCACACTGCATGCGTGCCCATGCACAAATATAGAGATTAGTTCAGTGTAGCCAGTTTCCAGTAAATTATCACCTGTACTTCCTGAGAACTAATTTCCCACACAGACAAGTTCTGACAGGCACCCATGATATCAGTGATTTATAGAAGTTCTCAGCTACCTTCCCTGCAGAAATTAAAAGTAAGAGGTACTTGTTCCTAGGCTTACTATACTGGGAAGTCACTCATTGAAGGTTTTAAGATTGTTCAATCCACATGACTATTGTGTGAATAATCAAATTTGTGTGTTCATGGTTTTACATGGACCATGAAGCATATAAATACAGAAGGAATCTAGAAATACAGTCAGGATTTTTTCTTTCTTAAAGTTTTCCCATCATCAGAATCTCCTCTAATGTTTCTTACTTATTAGGAATATCAAAGCTAAACAAAATTTCTTTTCTAAGTGGATGCTCCTTGCCATAACCAATGGCCTTGACACTTGTCAGTGCTATATGAATGACAAGTCCTCTCTGCCCTGAAGTTGGGTACTATTGCATTTCTGTATTGAGCAGAAATGACTTGGAGACTGGGCTGGCTTTTCCAACTCCTGAATCCAAGAGCTTCAGAAGTTTTAAGACCACTGAGCAGCTGGTGGACAACATAATATTTTTGTGACTTCTGTACTTTACATTCTTATCTTTGAAAACTTTCATAGTTAAAACACACTTCAGGATGTTTTCCTTTTTCCTATTTTACTCCCCAGAAGGAACAGATAAAAATCCTTTGTGTAAATCAACACCCTTCTAGATTCTGCTGCAATACAGCTATTATGAGAAAGAAGATTTAAAATAATAAGTGGTAAAGAAAGTTCAAGGAAACAAGGATCCAATTTCCTGTAAAAGGGATAACTGTATTACTGGCATAAAAATGAATGAACTTTTTAATGGCCTAAAATTAGCTTTATTCTGAAATCCCAGCTTTTTTACATATCTTGTTATAAGACTTAAAAAAACCCCACCAAACACATACCAAATTATCTTCATTTACTTAAGAAGAGATCAACTACAGAATCAGGGAACTTCATATCGGGTGAGTTCAGAAACTTGTACAACATGACCAACAGGTGGTTCATGCAGAAATTATCCTGGAGTAATTCCTTCAGGGAGTCATTACTCAGTTGTTTGCAAGATGAATAAGTGTCTCTCATTTTAGCTAAAGCCAGGATTTCAATGTTATGTCTTATGAGAAAAACATTAGAATACACAGGAGAATGATATCTTGCCACATGAGACTAGAAATAATTTTGTGAGAATGGAAAATTTCCCCAGTTTTTCGAGGAACATTTGAGTCATACTTCTAAACCTCAGAAAGAGACAAGATAGAGAGTCTCAGTTCAAGTAACAATCTTGTACTTTTTTTTCTTTTGGAATAATACATTTATACCTTTTTTTTGTTCTCCGGTCATGACTGGTTTGAAAGAAGAGTAAAAATGAATTATGATGCTGCTATGAAACAGAGAGTGGCTGCATGAACCATTTCTTAATAGAGATATAAGAGTACAAAATCCAGGGATGAGGCTCCCATACTATGGTTAGTGGAGGCATTTCTGGATACTAGCATATAAATGTCTGAGTTATAACACCATATTCTATGAAATCATAGAATAACTTTTGCTGAAATGGACCTTTGAATAACTTTTAGTCCAAACCAGTGCTCAAAGCAGGGACAGCCTTTAAATCTGACCATGTTGCTTATGAATTTGTACATCTGAGTTTTCATTTAATTATTTGAGATTTTAATAGATTATAAATTGGCATTTTGTAGAATTTTTATAATGAGCAAAGAGTGACTAGATTTAAAACAATTCATATTTTAATAAATATATTGTTATAAATAGATACTAATAAGTCAATCTCTTCAATACTTGATACGAACATATTTAATAATTTGGATGCACATTATGAAATATTAAAGACTATTGAAATTATTGTATGATTACCTTGAAGCAAATTCAAATTGAGAAGCTGTTTATGAAGAGGGAAATCCTTACAAATTTAATTTGCACACATGATAAACTTAGTTCTAAACGTATAAATACAAGTCACAACAGGTAGCTATGGTGAGAAATTTAGATACAAATTCTTGCCTGTGTGGATAAGTATCCACAGGAAAAAAGTTCTGAGGAAAAAACCATTGTGGATGGTTATTATATGATCCACTTGAAATGGTGAGTAGGGGGTAGTTTTAACAGTTTTACTGCTAAGCATTCATGCATCACACAAATTCACAGAAAGCTGAAAGTAAATTGTAGAGGTTGGTTTTACAGTATAAAAATCGATTTTCCTGGAGATGGAGTGACCATTTTCCAATGTTTATTCATCTACAGCTGCCTTCTAAATTGATACAGCAGTAGAGAAAAGATAGAGTTCAAAAGGTTGTTTGGATCTCCTTTTACTCTCTCTATTTTAAAGAATTTATGGAAACTGTCTCTGACAATACAAAGAAGCTTTTTCTCTAGGTATGACTGTGGCCTGTTTCAACTATTTCTTGATTGTGTGTGGAGCAAAGAAATTCATCAGTACTTTTTAGGAGAAGAATTATTAAAGGGTAGTCAAAGAAAAAAGAAAGGCTTTGAATCAAGTGAAACATTCCTTAAAGGTAGAGGATTTGCTTGAGTATGAAAGGAAGCAATCTTAGGCTCAAAAGGTTATTAGAAGATCTAAGAAGCCCTGCTGCCAAAATCTGTATAGCACTATTAATAAACATACTTCAGTAGGAAAATATGAAATAAGATTATAAGGATAAATGTAAGAGAGCACAGATCCTTTGCAATACCTAGTTTAATTAAAAGTGGCATTACTCATGATTCTAATGCATTGAAGTTGAACATGGATAAGGTTTCACTTAATGTTATTAAAAGCATGCTGATATGAAGTAGGTTTTTTTAGGAATAATTTTAAAGAGATGTTTCATGTTTGACTAAGACTGAAGTGGACAAAGCTCTGCAATTCTGTTGCTAGTTAGTGAATCAGAAAAGCAGGTATTCTTTGATTTTGAGGTATCTTCCCCCGACAGGTTTAATAGGACTTATAGATTGTATTTAATAATATGGTCAACAAATACATTTGGTAATATTTTTAAGCTTATTTGAAGCAAGAGGCAAAGCTCATCTATTTCAAAGTCATAAAGTATCTATATCAGAACAGATTCTAGGAATATTTTGTTAGATTTCATGTCTGTTCCCATAGAAACTTTAACCAAAACATATGATATTACAAGATTAATCTGAGCCAATTTTTGGTTAAATATGAAAAAATTGAGAGGAGTGGGGAATTAAGAAAATACCCCCCAAAAAGCATAAATGGGAATGTTCACCATATCTGTTTTGGAAAGGACTTGATTAGCCTGAGTCTCTGTTTAAAACTGGAAATTCTCAGTAAAACATCAATGACATTGGATCCATGTAAAATCAAATAAGGAACAACTGACAGTGTGGAAAAAGTCACTGTGGAAGAAAATAATTCTGACTCTTGTAGCTGAGGATTATTCTGTTCAGTTGTGTTGACAAGAGTCTTGTTGGAAGCAGAAGCTCTTATACATAAAGAGGGAGAGGATTTCCTCTCCATTACTAAGAGCAGTATATGTATTCCTGTTAGAGGAATGTAATTCTTTAAACAAAATTAAGACATTTGTATATCCATTTACATATGTGTGTGTGTAGCATAGGAGGAGAATGGCCTTTAGCCCTCTGCTGCTGCAGATTTGTTCTCTATCTGGCTAACCAGTGCCTTGAGTGAGGGAGCCTCAGCCTCCCCTTCTCCAGACAGATGAACATCTCACCTGAACACAGATGACTAAAACAGAAGCACAGCACCAGTCCCATAAGTATTTGTTCCCAGTGCCTAAAAGCTTAAGGGAACTGTGTTAAGGATCAATATTTGCATTAAAAAATGCCTAAATTCAGGTAAGACTAAATTTCTGTCTCCCTGATGATACTCAAAGAAATGATGGGAATTTCATTATGGGAAGTTGTTCAAATACTCAGTGGTACAAACTAGCCAGACAGCATAAAGTTATGTATAATGTGTAGACTGCACACATTGTTCTGTCCTTTCACCTGGGTTTTATGTTCTTTTACATGCAACCACTTTTTCTCCTCTCTCTTTCAAGTGTTTTTATTCATGTGCACAAATGAGTCCTGTGTTTGGCTTGGTGTACCTCTGTATAAATCAAGAGTAATGCCACTTTTAATTAAACTACGTATTGCAAAGGATCTGTGCTCTCTTACATGTATCCTTGTAACCTTATTTAATATTTTACCACTGAATTATGTTTATTAATAGTTTGGACTGGTGTAACCCTGTGTGTTGCATCCATGTCATTGTCCTTGCCCTTCCACCTCTTTCAGAGGTTTTCTTTCCGTATATTGAAAGAAGGTACACTGTATTAAGGAGCAGTGCTCCATGGGTAAAAACTAAGCATATTAAAATTGGCAGAATCCAGTGTTCTGAAACCTGTTCTTTCGTGTACATTCTTCCTCTAAAGCATTACAGAAAGCTAAAATAAATATGGTGACAATTCAGGGCAAAAAAAAAAAAAAAAGAAAAAAATCAAGTCTTAGATAAACCAAATTATTTCATAATGGAATCATCCATGGATATTCATTCCAGCATTCTTAGAGGACTAGCTGAAGTAATTTCAGAGCATTAGTAAAACTTTTTTCCTGAGAAGCTGTGGAAGACAGAAGAAATTCAAAAGACTGGTAGGCCAGGAAATTGTAGAACAGTTATCCAAACTTCAGTTCCAGGAAAAAGCCAAGAACTTTTCAACAGAGAGAAAAAAAGAAATTACTAAAAGACCATAAGGAAGTAAATAGCATCAAGGGTGGTCTTGTCAAAAGCACATGTCAGAACAAGTCAATTTACTTTTAAGACAAGATAAGAAGTCTCATGGACAGTAGAAAACCAGCAGATGTCATACATTAATGTCTCAAGCTTTACACTCTTTCAGACAATACACTCATAAAAGCAGAAAAATTGTAGTTTAGAAAACAATCTACTGTAAACTGAATGCACAGTTGTTGGGAGCTTTTGCAGAGTAGTTATCAGTGCTGCAAGCCAACAGATGTGGCAAGTGGGGTCTAAGCTTGGTCTTGTTTTAGTCCCTATTTTCATTAGATGACTGAGTAGACTGCAAATACTGCAAATACTGCATTAAGTGAGAAATAATAAGTCATATTGTAAGGGCTGCCAGGTTAGAAGTTCATCTGCCCAACATGCTGTAGAAAGAAGCAAAAAGCCAGGATGAAGTTTCACATGCACAAATGAAAACTTCGTACTTCAAGAATAACCATGCAAGTAGGACAGGGAACAGTGGAACAAGCAGCAGCTCTGTAGAAGTAGAATGGTGGACACACCTGACCACTAACTCAGAGGTTGTGACTAAGGGTGTAACAAAAACAAGTCCTTTTCATCACTCTGTGAAATTTCCTAGCTGGTAAAATGATAACAAAAAAGTGCTACAAGAACTGTGATTTGTGCAGTTCCTGAATACGTGGGTGGGGGAAAAAATGAACAAGAACCTTCTAAATATATTACTTCTATAATTATTTGTCTTTGAAATCAACAAAATAGTGTTTTGGCTAGGTATTTAATTTAGCTTTGTTTTCTTTGCTTTTGAGTGTTTGGTTTTGATTCCTAAAATAGAACACACTAATTATAATCTACAATAAGCTTTCTTTCTACAGAGCAAATGCAGTTTTCTTCCACTCCAAATTGTTAATTCAGCCTAAACAAAATATATAGAACTTCTGATAGTTTTCTACAACTTTATACTGATGTAAGTGATTGTAAAAAGTGACTGGTTGTGAAGATATAGAAAGCATGAGCTTTGTTCACTCAAAGTAGTCTACATCCAAGTAGGATCCCCAGTGTAGTCTCTGAATTTAACACAAAAAGTAACTGGTAATTTCTTGGCTTGCCAAAGATACAAGGCTGGTGCTGATCTCAGACTGTTGCAGCAATAATTTCAGGTAAAAGGAAAGTAGTAATAAATAAATCTCCAACATTTCCCAAGAGAAGTGATTTGTTGCTAGACTAAATAAAACCAAGTATCAAACAATATGCATTACATATAGCAGAAAAATTTTCACAAACTCTTTGGCCAGGTTTCCATTTGCAAGGCAAGACAGATTACTGTGACTTGTAAAATAGTTTTCATACCACAGTTCCGTCCTCATTTGTGTACAAACTCCTTTCTCATATGGTGTTCGCTTCCATTAATTATGGTATTTTTAACAGGCTGTTGACTGTGATTAAATATCCTTGAAATGGAAAAATACAGGTAAAATTAGTATCTGTTAATTTATTTATTAAAAATACTCTGTCTACAACAACCTATTAATGACAGAATCATTGATACCTATTTGTCACAAACTCTCATCCACAGTGAGTAGGTATCTGAGACCAAACTTCTGATAGTGTGGGAAGAGAACTGTTTAACAGTAACTTAGAAAACATCACAAATCTGATCCTTGATTTGAAATTGAAGGTAATGTCCATTGTATAGACACACCACAATATATATAGTGGTACATTAATTTATAATAATACTGTACATCTGTGATCTGGCACATTGCAGAGAGAAGAGGAGAACTTAATAGAAATAGCTAAAATATTTTATTCTGGGTCATGTTTGTTTGTTTTAATAAACCAAAACTTTAGTCTAGACATAGTCAAAATGAACTGGGCCATAATCCAGCTATGTCCAGGTCAAAGACAAATTAAAAATTCCATGCAACAAAGTCACATTCATCCACTTATGAGAAACATTCATGAACAAAGGTGCTGATCCTAAGCTTTGTAATTGGTCAGTATATAACTGACTTAATTTAATTTGGTAAGGATGAAACTGAAAATGAATGCAGAGTTTTCTTTAAGCATTTAGCAGAAACAAGAGAAAACTAAAAAAATATATTTTAAAATAAATCCTGCTGTCTTAATAGTGTCTAGATCTTTAATTCAGAGGCACAAGAAAGCCTCTTTTTTTTACATTCCATACTGGGATCACGGATGGCTGTCAGACTTTATTCCTTGTGTCCGAGTTTTATTCAGTGTCTTCTCCTCACAACAGTAGAAGACTTGTATTTTAACTAAACTTTTTCACAATTATTCTTAAGAAATTTGAATTCAATTTCAGTTACTTTCACACTGTATTTTCAGAGAGACTGTGTATGCAGTTGGAAGCATTAAAAAATACAACCGTGTTTGAAAAGAATGCTTTTTCCTGTGACCTCAGCCGTCAGAAGAAGAAAAACACAGCTGGGAGCAGTATCACAAAGCAGACGACCTAGAGGAAGAGAAGGCTGCAAGCTGTGCCTCAGTAGGGCATGGACAGCTGCAGAAATGGAGCCGTGGAGCAGCCGCTTGGAGAAAGCCAAGCCAAGCAGTAGCGTCGCTACGATAAAGCTGTGGGAAGCTTTTTGAAGCTCTGACACGACTCCCCAAGCAGCGTGGTCAATTGAAAGAGAAGCACTGCTCAGGGCTCGGTGGCCCGAAGCTCTGGGGAGGAGAGGCAAAGCCTGTGCATGCCAAAGGGCAGGAGGCAGCTGGCTACAGCAGGCATTGATGGGAATCACTGCCTGCCTGCTGAGCCAAGCAGAGGGAGACGCAGCAAAGCCAAGGCTGTACTCGAACTTAGTACCCCAAGTGAAGGCTACTAGGCCTTTATGCAACTGGTATGAATGATATGCAGATTCTGTTGGGATCATGAGAAAGCAAATTAATTTTTTTTAATGTGTATTTCCACAGGACAGTTAAAGGAGACTGGATAGGGAGGCCGAATAAACTTCTGGCATGAAGAAACATGACAAGACTCGGCAGAGACTGCACAGTTAAAATGGAACAGCACCACTATCAGTATCATCAGAAAGCAAGATTTAGCCTTGATGATAGGCAAAATCCATGTTTCATTATCTGAAAGCAAGGCAGGCTTTCCATTATGATTTGTGGCAGTGGTATTTCCTATGCTTATAACAAAAAAAAAAAAAAAAGAGAGAGAGAGAAATGCAGAATGCCTTGGTAATGGATACAAGGAGAAAGAGCAGAAAGACCCTACCTGTGACTAGGATGACAAATGTATTTGGAATAGCCAGGCTTTGTTAGGTGAAGTTATGCAGAGACCTTAGACTTCAACCTCAGTGACAGATACATTATAAGGCAAAGTGCCAGGGCCTGCAATTGAGTCACAAAAACCCACACAGTGCTACACGCTTGGGAAAGTGCAGCTGGAGAGCTACCCAGAAGAAAATGGCCCGGGGCCATTTTTGACAGCAGCTAAACAAAAGCAAGCAAAGGGCCCAGGTAGCTAAAAAGGCCAGTGGCATTGTGGCTTGTATAAAAATAGCATGGCTAGCAGGGCCAAGGCAGTGATCCCTCCTCTGTACTAGTGAGGCTGCACCTCAAATTCTGTGTTTTATTTTTGGGTCCCTCACTTAAAGGACATTGAGGGGCTGGAACGAGTTCAGCAAAGGGCAAAAATCTGGGGCAACATCCTCTGTCTGGAACATACATCCTCTGAGGAGCAGCTGAGGAGCTGGGCTCATTCAGCCTGGAGGAAGCTGAGGGGAGACCTTATTATTGCCTACAACTGCCTGAAAGGAGATTGAAGCAAGGTGGGGTTGGGCTCTTCTTGTGAGTGACCAACAGTTGGACAAAAGGAAATGGCCTCAAGTTGCACCACGGGAAGTTTAAATTGGATATTGGGAAAAATGTCTTAGCTGAAAGAGTTGTCAAGCATTAGAACAGGCTGCCCAGAGAAGTAGTGGAGTCACTGTCCCTGGAGGTATTTAACAGAGATACAGATGTGGCCCTTGGGGACGTGGCTTAGTGCTGGACTTGGCACTGCTGGGTTAACAGTTGGACTTGATGACCTTAGAGGCCTTTTCCAAATTAAATGATTCTATGATTCTATAAAAACATATTCAAGCTGACCATGAAAAGGGTCAAATCCAATCCTGGGGAGAAATTTAGCATGAACACAATTCAAACAGAAAGTTGCAGCTATTCATTCTCCTGTAATACCCTCCCTGCTGATTTCTCTGCCTCATTTACTGTAAAAGCTGTTCAAAGCATATCACTCCAGGGTTTTTTGTTTTTTTTTTTCTGTAGTTGAGAAGACAGTCTGATAGTAGCAAACAATAAAAATAATACATAGAGTGAAAATTTGAACACCTCAAAACATTTTTAGAGCCCTTAAAAGTGGAGACTTTTTATCTTTCTAATACAAATGCAAAACAAGAGGAATTGAAATAGATGTTTATATACCACAGGATCAACTAAAGCTCAAATATTAATTGTCTGAAAGATACTGCAGTATAAAGAATAAGATTCTCCACAAACTTACAAAATTTAGTTCAAACCAATTAAAGAGATGTGCAAATTACAAGAGCTACTATTAAAAATTAGCACTAATTTGTGCTCCCAACTGCCAAGCAAAAGAGTGGTCAGAAAAAAATAGCCTGTACTTCTGCCCTAGTTGTTATTTCACTCTTAGGCAACTGTATACGGATAACACTTGAATATTTTTTGTCTACGTAAATAACACCTGGAAATCTTTCAGCTAAAGTTTTTATGGCTTATTCTTACACATAGGTAAAACTGAAGGCTGGTTATGTTACATAGGAGCTGGATTTTTTTTTTTCCTTTAGGTTTTATTAGAAAGTATCTGAAAATGAGACATTTCTTGTTATTTTTGCCTTTGATTAAGAAAACACTTTATCCAGCAAATAATTTAGAAAAAGATACATATCTTTTTTAATCTATGAAGTCACAGATTGGTGAAATGCTTGTAGAGAAGAAATTAAACCCCACATGTTATTAGAAAAAAAGAGATGCATTTAGACTATATAGTGGTTTGTTTCTTGGGAACCTCTCAGTGCCCAGGAATTGTGAGGCTTTCTAGGAAGGGTTGGGTTGTGTAGGTTGTGGATTTTAAGCTACAGATTTTTAGTGAAGCCTCTTTATGAAGCCCAAGAAGAGACAATTGGTGTGGATTTCTGAGTGCCAAATTGCCTTACAAGAACTGCAAAAGGCATTTATGGCAGCACCTGCATTAGGGCTTTCTAATATAGCCAAGCCCTTTGAATTGTTTGCACCTGAGAGTCAACAGTGTTTTCTTCTCCTTTTTCACTAAGAACAAACCAAGAGAATCTGCCCTCTTTGCCCACTCACTTTATTAGCTAAGTCTCTGACCATCACTGCAGTATCTGTGAGCAACAGCAATAGTATTCACTATGGACTAGATTGAAAAATAAGGATTTAGAGAATGCTGTTTGATCATCCACAAAACTGACATACTTTATTTTTAACTTACTGTGGCAACACAACTTAAGAGAGCCAAGAAGAGTAAAGTTTACAACAAAACATGTTTTTTTAGCAGCAGGACTACACCAGCAACAGGATTACACCAGGACTACACTAAGACCAAGAGTCAGTGCTGAGTTGTCCTTCTGCATTTACCTAGAAGACAATTAGTGTAGTGACCTGAATCTAACATCTCCATCATATATGTGATTTGAAACTCTCCAGAGGACCAAACAGTGGATCAGGCCTTTTTAAGGATTAACAATGTGTATTGTAGGCACCTTCCAAGCAGTTACGAATTTAGTTTCCCCTCTAAAGAACTGAGTTACTCTGTACCAAACACATGCGCAGTTAGTAAACATTACTGGGCAATTTTCCCAGATTTATCCTGTTAATGGACTTCAGAATAGTAGCATATATGACTTCCTAATCATCTGCTGCTGTGGTTGACAGGTGTGATTCCCCATGCAATTAAGAGAAAGAAGTATTCATAAAGTCTTGAGTTCCAATTTTATAGCGAGCTGTTTGAATAACAACTGGTTTAAGTTTCTTTAGATTCAAATTTAGGACCTCTGCATCCCAGCTCAAGTATTAATCTTTAAGCTGTCATTCCTAACATAAAGCTTCTGGGTGGTAGTGACACACACACCCTCTGTCTTGCTGCTTAGCTCAGGCGATCCCTGCTGTGCTTACTGGCTTCTGTCAATCACATTCATGCACACCTTCATTTATCTAGAGATTTTCCAGGGAGCCAATGTCATAACCTAATGCCTGATGACTTTTCTATACTATTATGCACTTACATCAGTTGCTGCATCCCAGTCTTGGTGTCTCCTGGATTTCGTTTAAGTGCAGCCAAAGGCTCTCATCTTTGGACCATATGGCTTCTTTAATTGTTCAAGGACATATGAATTAAGTCAGATTCTAAGTAGGTAGTTCTTCTGTAATTGGCTTTCTCAAATTTCCATTTCCTTTCTTATAAATACTACCAATCAAACTTCAAATATTATTAAAAAAAGTCACATTTTTAGCCCTTGCCTAAATGTGCAATAGCTTTAGGGGTACTTCATACTCAAAGATCCTATCAAGTGAACAATTGAACTTACCCCATATCCTAGAAAGGTTATCAAAGTAAATTTGAGATATTGTTTGGGGTCCTTACTTAATGGCTGAGTTTTCATAAACACGAACCACAGGCTTAACTTATTAATGAAAGTTTCATGAAAATTCTTTTGAGAAAGCAGCTGCCATCCATCCACAAATTGTGCAGAGAATCAATCTTTTGTAAAATTTTGGAAGTGGAAAAGTCCCTTCAATTCCCATGGTGAAAAATAAGTGGCAAAACTGATAGGTATTACAGTTTAAGTCATGTTTAGGGGAAAAATCCACTCTGAATGATGTAATCTACCATTATGTCTGATGAATAATGACAGAGGAAACCATGCCAAGACTATACTGCAGCAGTTGTGGAAAGCAGACAATGTTTCAGCAGTCACTTATTACTAGCTTGAATCCTATTAATCTGTAATATATATGTGTATATACATATATATATATATATATGTGTGTGTGTGTGTGTGTGTATATATATATGTGTATATATATATATGTGTGTATGTATATGTATGTATAACACACACACATACATATATATATATAACTGTTTATTTATTTATTGAGCTTTGCAACCCCAAATGGCTATATATAAAGACGGTTAAATTATGATTTCATTGAGAAGAAGAAATCCATGACCTACAAACAAAACCAGGTGTATTTTAAAAATCTGCTGACTTCTATAAATTAGTTTAACATGGTTGCAAAACAGTTTTGCCAGGGTTCAAGACATTTGAAGAAGTGCTTTAGCTAAGGCTTTGAACAGCACAATTATTTATTGCAATGTTAGTCTAAATGTGATCAGAATATCTCACCTATATTCATATAACACAATTAGAAGTTCTACCACCAAAATGCTGTACAATGGACTCACATTTTTGCACATGGCTCTTAAGGTCACAGAATCAAAGACTTTACTGTGTACTTCAGGGAGAAGAAATAGCATAAATACCTATCTGGGATCCAACAAGAAAGAAAAAAAAAAAAAAAAGAGTTTTTAAACTGAAATAAACCCTTGGTAAAATGTTAATGTACTGATGACTGAGGGATATCACTCACTAACAAGCAAATGGAAAGTTTCCAAAAGGGAGGCTGTGTTGAGAAGACTATGTTCTCATTTACAAGCATTCTGGCCTCTGTTTGTTTTTTAATAGATGGAGCAGTTAAAAAAGCAAGATTTCAGAGGCCTTGTGTAGACCCTGTGGCATCTGGTTAAGTGGCCCACAATCTGTCTTTTTTTTTTTTTTTTTTGAAGGCCTACATCAAAGATGTGCCTTATTTATCTTTGTGTATTTGCTATGCAAGTGACCAGACTTACCATTTAAAAATTTGATTGGATATGTGTCAAATTCCACCTGGAGGAATCCTTTCGCCTCCTGTAGGTACATGCTAAATGGACCTCTGGCTTTAAATCTTTTTTCCCAGATTTTGCAAAACAACTTTCATTTCAAAGGGTTGTAAATGAACTCTAGCAGACATATGGCTGTTGCATTTTCAGTTCCTTGACTGTCAGCCAGTGATGCATTAAATGCATACAAAAAATAAAATCACAATAAATTCTATAACATGAAGATATTACCCAAAAGATTGAAAATTTTGATTTTAATGTTTAGGATAATCAAGCCATCTACAGGAGAAAATCTGATTTCTACTGCTCTTATTTCAGAGAAAAATTGTGATTCATTTGATGGGAAAGGATGTGTTTCACAACTACCTGGGTAAAAATCAGAACATGCAGAGAGTATTTAATTGGGAAAAGCAAAAAATAACTTAATCTGAAGACACAGTGCAAAAGGAGTTTAAAAGGTATAGTATTAGTATAGGTACAAAAAATGTACCTGCATTCCCTTAATTATGTGTGATTTTTTTTTGAAAATTATAATATAGGTGATCAAAATATAGGACATAGTTGTAGCCTTTCAGCACACTCTATCAGAGAAGCAGACTACAGTCTCTATTAAAAGGAAGAAAATATTGATGTAGGAATACCTGAGGACAATGAGACTGATTTTGGTGTGATCCATGAAGTGGGCTATATTTATGGTTCAGCTGAAATAATTTTACTTCATAAGATGGATGTGCCTCAAAAGAAAAGTAAGGAATGCATCTGAGTATCACAAACCTGCTAATGACATTGGAAGCTGTTAGTTTTTTATATCTCAGTTTAAAAGAGAGCAAACAGAAAAGTAAAAATGTCATAAAAATACTCAAAGAAACATACTCAACCCATAAAACAGATTTAAGGTTTGCTCTTTCTTTGCACAACATTAACTTATTCTTTCATCAGTAGACGTGGGGAATAACTGCTCAATACAGGAAACTTAAAACAGAAATAATCCAGGGAAAAGATAGTGTTGTGATGGTTTCAGTCATCTCTTTATTATTACTACTGACAGGTAACTGAATTTCTCCTTTGCCTGAAGCCATACCACCTGAGGTTTTAATCTTGTCAGATTTTATGTGCTAAGCATGTTTGAGAGAGCTCTAAGGAATAACAGGTAGTGCAGGAAACGGTTATTCTTCCTCTTGGCTAGTGACATTTGCCAGTGCAGCACACTTCCCATAGGCAGCTTTGCCTTCCAGTGACTTGATACTTCCCATGGCATTACAGTAATAAAGGCACAGAACAGCTTCAGTGCTATGATCGAGGAGACAGGCCAGCACACTTAAAATCAAAAGCCATCAGCTTCTCTCACAAATTTGCCCATTCTGCCTGTTTGGAGATACATTTGGAAAGGACAAATCAGGAAAGGGTGACCAAGGACAGATACCCATGGGTCTCGTCATGCATTTGTTATAACTGCATAATACATCCATTCAGTAAAGAGAAGATTCTGACAGCAATCCACTCTTTCATACTGTACAACTTGTAATGAATTTACATATCAGTCTAGACTTCCCACACCATGATCAAATTTATCAGAATATTAACAACTGAGAGTTCATAAAGTGAATTCCAGTTTTGGGCAAAGTGAAAGAAAATTTATTATCTATAGTATTATTTACATATTTATGCTTCATTGCTACATTGAATATTAGAAAGAGACTTTAAATGATATCAGTGTTTTTCCAGTGTGACAAACAGTGATGATGTCTGTTTATGTTTTAGAGGGATGATTATGTCTGAAAAGCAGACAAGTTCTCAGAAACCTCGGTCTGAAGTCATAGGAAGGAATATGAGGAATTCAGTTTCTTGGACTGGGATTCTTCCTGGAATAATGAACTGTGATTTTTCTTTCCCTTTTTTTTTTTTTTTTCCCTTTGTTTGGTTTGGGTTTTTTTGCTTGTTTGTTTGGTTTTTTGTTTGTCTGTTGTGTGTTTCCCAATTTCTCTTCATCATTTTTGTCTGTTATACTTTCTATCAGGTCATATATTCTTTCAGAAATACAGTATTGCCAGAAAACTGCAACAAATTAATTGAAAGACTGCCATGAATCCAACTTTGGCTATCCATTTAGCCTTAACATGAGGTTTAAGTTTTACCAGGGGATTATAAAGCATCCGAGAAATATTCACTTTTTTTTTTTTTTCCACTAGCTTTGCTTTCAGATCAATAAACTCAGTCACAGAGGTTGTTATAAACAACTAGAAGGTATTTTAAACCACACTTTTTCTTGCAACTCATGCATGCCTCACTAGCCCAACTTCTTGGCTTTAATACTGCCATTGTAAATCTAGAATGCAGTGAAGCCAAACCTTGGTCCCACTGATGGAAATGAAAAGTTGAAAAGCCCTGACCAGATGACTCTATTTTCTCCGGCCTGAGTAGTAATTGTATTTTTATATAATTTCCTTAAAGATGATGAATCTCTCATCACTAAGGAAGGAGGAAAATTTATTTGCATGTTATTCATTTGACCATCACTACCCTGTACCTACCAGTGTCTCAAAACACATTGGCAGCCAGCTAAGACACCCAAATTCTTCCCTTTTCTGAGTCGTCATTTTGGTGAAGTGGTTGACTCAAGCAAATGTCATCTTATTATTTATGTTGTATTATTTGATTTCTTAGATTCATTATGCTAATTATTAATGGAAAAATGTGAATTTCAAGGTAAATGTTACAAAAATTTACTAGGCTTTATTAAAGCATATACAAAGTAAAGAGGATATGAGAATATGACATACCTGTTTTATGTTTGAGGCATGGAATCCTTGCCATAGCCTAATGAAAAAGATGTTTAGTCTTGGCTCCACAAAGTCAATACCAACTCAAACCCATAAATATTGCAATGTATGATCTCAAGCAGGGGCTAAGATCAGGTATGGATTATATAAATTCCACAGATGCATAGCTGGTTGTTCTAGGCTGTGGGTGTTGAATGAAAAGAAAATTCTACAAGTGAGGAGACTCACCACCACTGATTTACAATTTGTGATGCTCTGCACAAGGCTGAAAGAATATTCAGCCCTGATAATTTGCTGATAGAGCTGGACAGGTAAAAGTCTGGTGGTAGACCACAGTTATGAAAACAATACCAATTAAGATGAGATAGAAATAAAATAGCCAGTATAAAAAAAGAAAAAGAAAAAGAAAAAGAAAAAGAAGAAAAAGAAAAAGAAAAAGAAAAAGAAAAAGAAAAAGAAAAAGAAAAAGAAAAAGAAAAAGAAAAAGAAAAAGAAAAAGAAAAAGAAAAAGGAAAAAAGAAGAAAAAAAAAACCAGACCACCCAGGATTTAAAGATAAGACTGCTTTCCTAGACAGAAGTCTTCTCTCAGGTGGAAAATTTGCATAAGAACTGAATATCTCTAAGAGCACCTGAAGGTTTTATGAAACAGATAACAGAAAGACAGAGAAGCTTCTCTTTATACTCTTGTGGGAGAGATAAATATTAGTAAATACCTATTACCTTATGCCCTGTTTTTTTTTTTTTTTTCTAATGTTAGGAAATATGTTATTTGCATTGACCTTTTTAAAAGGAAGTTTTGTTTATTTTTACTGACTGAAATCTGTGATAAAAGTGATGTAAGTGCAAGTGGCAAAACTGTCACACTGGATGGAGCTGTGACAATTCTCAGGAATGGGGACCTGAAAATATTCAGTGTCACAGTACCCAGTACCACAAAACACTCTGGTACACACATGTCTGCAAGTGACAGATTTAATCCCATTGTGACATTCCTTCTACACCTCTATTCCATTTCTCATCTTTCTGTTGAGCACTATAAAATACCTGGGGCTTTGGGAAAACTGACTATAAATGTGGAATACTGTAATGAAGTAACTTAGTAAACACTAAGTAAATCTTGTTCTATTTAGTCATGCACAATTCCTTGAACAGGTTTACTTACAAACAGCAAACTGGAAATGTTCTTTTCTGGGAATCCTGGCTTAGCTGTTATTGCCTGGGGGTAAATCAGATTAAAAAATTGCAGAGAAAGGGAAGTGTGGGTACAAAACAAGATTCTTTGCTGCCTGCCTTAGCTTCTCCCTCCATAGAGCTTAGCACTTCAACCCTAGTTGAAGCAGGTCTTCCCAACACTGGAACATTGTTCTGCTTTAAAAAAAAAGAAAAAAAAAAAAAAAAAAAAAGATGATTATGTAACAGTGCCACCTGGTGCTACCTGCCAAAATAGAAGCTTTAACATGGAATGAAAAAACCCTGCCGAAGAATTAATAGGGATCAACCTATTTTATGACATTCACTATAGAATGATATGTTGTTTCAGACCTTGTACTCCACTACAGCTGCCTTTTGCATTTTATTTGAATATACTCCACACTGAGATTGTGTTTAATTATTATCTGTTCTGAGAAAGAATTGCTATTCAGTTGGACTGAAAACATACAGTAAAATTTCTGAGATTGTGTAAATTATCAATAGAGCTATTATACCAAAAAATATGTTTTGTCTTATTCCTAGTATCTGAAATATCTTCATTACAGGCCCTAATGTCTAACCACCAATTCAAAAGCATATAAGTGTTTGTGTGTGACTTAAACAGAGGTACTGCAAAGTGTTCCAGAGGGAAATCACATTGTGAACAAGTTCAGCAAAAGCTTAGTATCAGCTGAAAAATCAGGCTTTATCTAATTATCATACTCTAGTACCTTCAGTATAAATCATCCCAAACAAGGGAATAGCCTAAAAGTGCAGCATAAGAAAAAAAAAAAAACATGTAATTTTATAAATTTCCTCTTGCAAAGGTAATTTCCTTCTCAAGTCAGTTACCCTGGATTTATTTTTCACTTATATATTTATTGTATATATATATATAGATACACATGCACAGATACATAATATGTGCAAGAAATAAACATCAGCCACTAAAAAGTTATTAAAACTCCTGCTAACTCAACAAACTTCTTGACTTCACACAGAAGCATCTGAACCAGAGGAGGTTTTCTTGTTTTCAACCTTCTCTGTAATAACACGAAGCACAGAAATACTTCATTCCAGGCACCAGATGGGCTGGTAAGTTTGTTCTAGTGTCTTGCCACCAACTTGCAGACACAACAGACTACAGATAACTGTCACTAAAATGAAAATACTTATTGGCTTTTGAATGATTGTACCAAATCTGTTGCTGCAGTATGTTTCTGTTTGTCCATAATTGCACTGAACCTTTAGTTCTTGTAATTGCAGAAGCTTGAAAAGATATCATAATAGGGTTCTCCTGGGCCATGAATTTGTGCTCTGCTGTCTTTGTTTGCACACTGTTTGTCTTGCATGGCACCAGTCTAAAGTGAGCAGTGCTCATTAGAAATGGCAAACAAGACAAACTGACTTTAAATTATAAATTGTTCATAGAGGTATCCCAGCAACTTCCATATCCTGAAGGCTGGGGTTTTTCCTAACTTCTGTCACAATGTCACCTTGCACTCACTGACTGTATTGCTTTGCTCTTTTTGAGGACAGGCACCATTTTCCCACCTTTGGTGGGAAGTGTCACTTCAGTTCTCATACAGAAGGAGAGTCAGATTGAGATCTGCTGTGGAATAAGCATCTACAATCAACAGATGGCCCTGGGGAGGCTCAGCTGCTGATATAAGTGCTAAGAGTCAAATCATCCAAGTTTGATCATGCCACGTCATCATTCCTACTCCCAAACTCAAAGCTGATGAAACAAGTTAGAAAGCCACCATTCTTCATATAGGTCCATGTGCCCCAACTCCCATTTTTGAACTTGAGGAGGATAAAGATTACATGTTTCCTGGAGATAAAGAACTGTATTCTCCATTTTTCTTCTCTGACACTCAAACCCAGGAGTTAAGTGTCAAGAGAACCTAACATTGATTGTGTGTTCTTAATTCATGCTGGATTTGTACCAGATGGGATGGCCCAACATCCAAGTGTTTTCTTGCACTTAGGAATTTTATTCCTATTTTTGATTTTTTTCAGTATGTCCAATCTTTTTATTACTCCTAAAATGTTTTTCTAGTGTAGGATTTTTTTTCCTTTTGAATAACTTCTGGAAAAATCTCAATTTTAAAAGAGTAAAAGGAATTACAGGTCACATTTTGTTTATGCGAATATTTAAATGGACTGGTTCTAAAGCTGAAAATTTAGGGTAAGAGAGAAAAACAACAGACAAGGTTGAAAAATGGGTTATTATTCAGGGATCAGAGACCTCTAAGGGCTAATCATAGACTGCTTTTATTATGCAAAACGGCATCTGGTGTTCAGTTTCCACATTTGGAAAAAGTGCTGTCTAATGAACCTCCTATTCTACATTTGCTTTCCCCTTTTAAGATCCTGTTAAGCACACTGATGGCTTATCTGCAGAAAGAATCAGAATTTTAAAAGGAATTAAATGAATCCATCCAAAGGTACAGAAATGTAAATCCATTTATCAGTTAGGCCATTTGACAGCATTAAACTACCCATTAGTTTGCTTTTTTTAGGAAGAGTAAGAGATGCACAGATGTGAAAGGGGAAAAGTGTCACAGTTTTGACTTACTTTCAGTCTTTGCAGCATAGTGTGTTGTGCTTTGTACTCAGAAAGGCAATCTAACCCAGTGGGAGAAGCCCAATTAAAGACAAAGACTGTAATGCCATTTTACTTCAGTGTGAGTGTTTTTTTAGGAGACCTGTCATATCCATTAGAACTGTTTCAAGTGAGACAGGTAGTGACATTGGTTGTGGATTATGTGATTCAGTAACTCCAATTAAGATCTAATATATTTACCCCAGTTCTGTCCTCCTTCACTTTTCCTGCAGTACACATCATTGAAGACCAGTAATGAGACCCAGGCAGATTTTTTACATAGGACAGTAGGGACACGAACTCTGGATGAGACAGATGAGACAGGGTCAGTAATTGAAAGGGATATGGTCTGGGAGTTCATGGCTTGCTTAGCCAAGTGCAACCACAGGCTGGGCAGAGAAGAGATTGAGAGCACCCCTGCTGTGAAGGATTTGGGGATGGTGGGGGATGAGAGGCTGGGCATGAATCAGCGATGTGCACTAGCAGCCCAGAAAACAAATCATATCCTGGGCTGCATCAGAAGAGGCATGGCCAGCAGGTTGAGGGAGGAGATTGTCCCATCTGCAGTGTGGCATCCACCTCTGTGGCCCCAGTACAAGAAGGATGTGGACTTGCAGAGGAGGCTAGAAAGATGATCAGAGCAGGGCTGAAGCACCTATGAATGCCTGAAGCATCTCATATGAGAACAGGCTTAGAGAGCTAGGGCTGCTCCCAAAGAAGAGAGGGATGTGGGGTAGCATTGTAGCAGACTGCCAGTAGCTAAAGTCAGGCTACAGAAAGCTGGAGAGGGACTGTTTGCAAGACCTTGTAGTGACAGGAGAAAGAGGAATGGTTTTAAAATTAAAAAAAAAAAAAAAAAAAAAAAAAAAAAAGTAGGTTTAGACAAATATCAGGAAGAATTTAATGACTGTTGTTATGGTAATGAGGCAATGGCACAGGCTACCCAGAGAAGGAGTGGCTGCCACATCCCTCGAAGTGTTCAAGACAGGCTGGATGGGTCTTTGAGCAGCCTGGTGTAGTGGAAAGTGTCCCTACCCATGGCAAGGGAGTTGAAACTAGATGATCTACGAAGTCCCTTCAAACCAAAGCCATTCTATGATTTTTTTGCTTTATGTTACGTGTTCAAGTCAAATGCATTTAGACTGTAAAGAAGTATGGGTGTGACTCCAGCCTGTACTTCCTCGTCTGTAAACAAAGCAGTTCTCAGGAACCATCTCATACAACAATAAAAGGCATGCCAGGAAAATGCTGTCAGGCTTTGATATTGCCCTGTGTAGGCAACAGGCAAACGTATCTGTGGGTCACTCCAGGGATCATTCCATTGGGCAAACACATGATTACTTACTGGCATGGTATAGGTTTCTGACAAACAAAAAAAGCCAAAAGATACAGTGCACAACTTGAGTTTTGCAAGTTACAGGATGTAGGGAAACAAAACATCTCTTCCTCTCCCCACTGACAAATTTATAAAAGCACCTAGATATAGGGTTTGAACTCCCAGAGGGATTAATCTGACCAAGCAGACACACCTAAATATGCTCATCTAATCATGATTATGGTTATTTTAATGGATGCCCTGCTACCAACTGACTCAAACAGGTCAGCTGAATCCCCTTTTAAAAGCGTTTATATCTCTCTGTTGACTACAAAGTAAGTCTCAACTGACTAGCTCAGATGTAGATAGCTACAATGAAAAACTCTAAAGTTAATGAGATTAATCATAAGTGCCCTACCCACTTGGGAACAGAAAAAGAATTTGGGAGCATCTTAATAAACATATGAATGAAAATGTTGCTCAGTTACAACACTAATTCCAAGTGTTCCCAGAAGTGAGAATGTAAAGATCTGTCAGAAAAATAGTTTAGCTACTCTTAGGTAGCACTGCTGCCACAAGTACAGCATTAGTCATGGAGGTGGGATGAGGTTTGGGGGAAGTATGTGCCATTCTAAAGTACATGTAAAGTAACATCCCCTGATGGGTTCAGGTCTAATGCATTGGAAAAGAGGTTCTCACATTAGGAAAAATGATCAGCATGCAACACAAGCTAGCAGAATTCATTTTTCCATTTACTCCTCTCTAGTTCAAGTTTCTGCAAAATAGAAGACATAACAGTGTCTTGGGACAGTGATGCTTGGGAATTTAGCTTCTTATCAGATCCATTGTTAGTGGCTCAAAATTATCTACACACTTGTGTTTTATTTAGAGGCCAACAGACCTTTTACTCTTAATTAAAGTTTTTATTTCAATTCATCCAATTTCATTTTAATAATAAATCAAGATGAGAGCTTTTTTTATAAATAATTTTGTTCTTTGGGAAGACAGACTAAGGTTATATACCTTTATTTGAAATATATCATAAAAGACAATTCAGTTACTGATGAGGCATGAATGTATCTAATGACATACTCTGTAGGGTGATTTGTTTTAATTGTCACAGTGGGACCTGTTATTGCACAGTGGTAGAATGGGTCACTGCATTATAAAATTAAAGCTGATGCAAGGCATTCATTTCTAGCTTATTTGTAAATTCAAGTATTTGGGATAAAAATATCCTGACTGTAAAGACAGTGTATGGCAACATGCACAGCAGTGGCAAATGTGTCTTAATAATTAACAGATGTATGAGGTCAGATGTTAAGGAAATGCAAGGGAGTGGCACACTGGGATTTTGTCGTGTGCATTAGCCCAAATGAATTCAAGGGAAAAGTACCTGAGAGTAGGAATAATTTGTATCACCAGAGGTTACTCTTCAAGGACAATTAAATGTGCTTGCTCATATTCATGTTGCTGTGCCACAGGATGAGCAAAATAAGCCAAAATCTGCTTTAAAATGGAAAGCATCACAATAACTTGCTCAATTTTCGAAGTTTAAAGGTTAGTCATCAATTACTGAATCAGTGAAGAAACGATGGCTTTTCTGGTTTGTCAGGATTTTTGGGTTTTTTTTTTTTTTTTTTTTTTGGGGGGTGGGGGTGCTTGTGATTTGCACTTCTGATTTGTGATTGGATTTAATATTTTGTACCCGAAATAATTTCAAAAGCATGTTGTCTGTTCATGTATCCATCTGCTGGTCCTTGCTGGACTGGCAGGATTTCTCTAACATCTCTACTCAGTTCCCAAAAAATGAAAAGACGAACCTCTCTGCTCAATATCTCATATAGTATTATAAGTTCCTGTAAATATAAACAAGAAAATTATTTTAGGCAATGCTCAAAATTAGTGAAGACACTGATTTCATTTAAATCTTGCAGCTGACCTCAGAGAGCCAGATTCTTTGTCTATTTATCTAAATGCCTTGATTTTTTTCAATGAACCATGACACAAGACATGGGAAAAAATCTACCTTCAGAGATCATTTTAACTAGCATCTGCTACATAATCTTGTGTTATCTATTTGCCTCACCCTAAAATTACTTTTTTGCAGCTGAAACACTGTATTATATATGGAACTGGCAATAAACTGAATTCTTTAATGGACTGTCCACTTTCCAGAAAGTGAATCTTGATTTGAGTGACTTCATAACTCAAGTACTGTAAGATAGAGGTTCTCTTCTGTCTTTTGTAAAAGCTTACTGCTATTAAATCCTATGCTGGGATTGTTAAAATGCCAGGAATAATGCAACATCTGATACTGAGCTGCAAGAATGTGCAAAAAAAAAAATATTCAGAAATATTTTTAATTTTTTTTTTTTTTTTACGACTCTGGGGAATAGGCTCTTTCCTTAACACAAAAAATCTGAGGTCATTTTTCACCAGCAAAATATTGCCAAACCTTAGAGTCAGTCTGTATCTTTATATAGACATATCCATAAATGTGTACATTTTTAAGCAAATATGCTTATCCAGGGAGCCACAATACCAACAGTGGATCAGACCCAGGTCTTTCCGTTCCTGATTCTTGCTTTCTTCTTTTTCTATGACGTGTAGCAATCAGGACTCTACTGCTCTGGTGGGGCTTCACATCCAACAAAGCTGACTGCTGATGAACAATTTCCAGTGCCACAGTTCAGTAGAAGCATCACTGTACAGTCCAGTGTCCACTCGTACTTCCTAGAGTAAAAAAGTGATCATTTTATGTCACATTCTTCGAAAATAATTTTTCATTAATGTCAAAAACTCAAAAAAGTTTTCTTCTCTTATGGCACCTACTAAATAGCAATGCTATATTTCTGGCAACAATCAAAATTCTCAGGAAAATAATTTCATACTAGCATACGGCATTATTGGGCTCATTCTATGTAGCTGTCATTTAACTACTATATTTCCTACTTTTCTTTCTCATTTATCATTACTTCATTATGATAAATCATCTAGTCATACAACCAGAGGTGGGAAAGATCTATGTGATCATTATTACAGCAAAATTTTTCTTCCTTTATTCCATCTAGCTTTAAATAGGCTTTAAAATGAGATTCTATCAATGTATTTTGAAAGCTAAAAAATATTACGGACTTCTCAGTTTCACTTTTTTAATCTTGGCAGGGGTTAGTTCTTAGTACTACAAATACTTTACAAAGGGTCTGTCTCTTTCTACATGAGATTTAATACATGATAAGTGAGGTTTAGTCTGTTTCTCATATTTTAATCAGAGGGAACCTGTAGAATAGCTGTGGTTTCTCAAATCTGATAATACATGCCAAATAATTTCCTTCTCTGTTATCCTTCATTTTAATCTTTTTGGTGGACTTCATTACTAAAATCAAATTTAGATTTTTAAAATTTGTATTGAGTTCACTTATTATCCTGTTAATTTCTGGCATCTTATTTTCTATGGAAGTTTCTCTGCATTACCTAATCTTTAAAAGTATTATTACCTTTTCTAACATTCTCCATCTCATGCTGCTTTTTTAGTTCTTCTCAGTAGACTGCAGAAAATTAAAGGAGAGACATTACCAGCAATGACAACTATCCAGGATCTGCAGATAGAAATACTTTCCTTTCCCATTTTGGATGAATTGTGTATTTCTGCCTGTTTTATAGGTACCTGACAGCATGTCTGCTTTCTTCTCAAGGCAGGTCACCTAACAGGTCAATCTATTATTGCCCTGAAATGAGTTTGCTTTGTGGAATTTTTCATTGCACTGATGTTTTTGTGGCCTTTCTCTGTTGCTGTTCCTTAGTTTCACTCATGTTTTCTGGAAAAACAGCAACAACAACAAAAAGATATTATCTGATTTAAAAATACAGCTTTGTCAGGAATACCTCAAGTAAACCATTAGCTTTTGTTTCAAACTGTTGTACAAGCCAAAATGGATTCAGACTAGAGCAAAATGGTGACAATGAAATATGTGGACAAGTTTTTCTGATAAAATATCAACATCTGATTTCTCACTTATCAAGCTTTGGGCAGTCTATGAAACCTTTTACAATCTTGTTTGACTATATATATTAAAATGTTATTAAAACATTCAAGTATTTTAATTTTTCCTGCTAATAAGATAAATGCTATACATGGTACCATTTTCTCAACATGATCCTACAGCTGCAGCAACTGATCAGTACAGAATCAGAAAGCTACAACTTACAAGACCTGATATAGAAGAACTGATTACATACTTTGCATACTGATACAAACCAGGTACATGCAAAGTGAGATTTAGGTGAACTGCTCTCTAGAAAACCACATCGGCCTCTGTGGACAATAAGGGAAGTTCAAAGGTAGAACTTTACATTAAAAATATCTCAAATCAAATTAGATGTGTCTCATTGTAAAAAAATGCTACCATGATTTTGAAGTTAGGGTTGGATTGTGGTGTTGGCTCCTCCCAAAGATTTTTGCCACAATCTACTCCTCAAAACTGTGCAGTGAGATTTTCTGCAGCCTGCTGTGAAGGAGGTGTTATCTTTTGCTGCAGTTCAATGTTCTCCATTACAAAAGCTCCAAAGAATAAACGTGGAAGCCTTCCCCCTCCACCCTTCTAAATCAGAGTTTGTATGGCAAAAGCCTTACCATTTAATTAAAACAGAGAGCTAAAAATTGTATTTAGTACAGAAGTCTCAGTACTGGCAACTGTAAGACAATCAGCATATTGTTCAAATCTTCCCCCTGAAATAACCTCTGGAAGGCTTGATAAGGAATCACTTCTCTGTCCTAGTAGTGCTTACCTTATTTTCAGTAGCATTCTCTCATCCCATTCAAAAAACAGATTAACTCTATTCAGAAAATAATAAGCCATTAATTTTGCTGTCAACAGCAATGCAGGTAATTGTTAGTTTTATGCCTCCTTCATAGAACCATATTATTAAAATTTGTCTGCAAAAGAGTCATACAGAATAAATGTAGATGAGATATAGGTAATTTTGGGCTGACAAAGTTTTCTGAGGAATTGATCTAAACCATTACTTCATATTGAATTTCATGATTATGAGGTGATTGACTGACACCACTGAATAACTTAGCAACCTCTCTATCTCTTATGACACTGAGTTAGTTATCACTTGCCTTTCCAAAACTACAAGTTCCTTCATCCTTGATCCTCTATATCCAAGATTGAAGTGAATTTTTAAAATTCTTCTCTTAAGGCTTTTTAAAATACAAAAACCTTAAAAGAAGATTGATAATTCTCCAGAGGGTTCCCCAATGCCAAAATATCCTGATTTTTCTTCTTGTCTTACACCTTTGGAGCTTTTCCTTATATTACAGAGCCAAATATTATGCCATCTCCATCAACTCTGTCCTGTGCTGCTTCCCAGGCAGCCTCGCTGTCAGGTGGCTCTATCCTCAGTCAGAGGTTCTGAGCACTGGGCCATTTTATATGGAAGAAAGCTGCCAAAGAACAGTGCTAAATAACTGGGGTGGGAGGGGGAGTGTGTGTACAACTCTGCAGCATCAACCTATCTGTTGTTTAGTAAAACTTAATTTGAGGAAAGAGTGAGATGTAGCTTGTTCAGAAGAGAGAAAACAGTTAATATCCACACTAATCATCTGAAATATGTATTGAATATATCAGTACACTAAACATACACTCTAATGCATCCTAGAACATAAATGATCAGTTCTTTCCTTCAGGTTTTTTCTGGTGTTGATAGCAATGGAGGGAAGGAAGGAAGGAAGGAAGGAAGGAAGGAAGGAAGGAAGGAAGGAAGGAAGGAAGGAAGGAAGGAAGGAAGGAAGGAAGGAAGGAAGGAAGGAAGGAAGGAAGGAAGGAAGGAAGGAAGGAAGGAAGGAAGGAAGGAAGGAAGGAAGGAAGGAAGGAAGGAAGGAAGGAAGGAAGGAAGGAAGGAAGGAAGGAAGGAAGGAAGGAAGGAAGGAAGGAAGGAAGGAAGGAAGGAAGGAAGATTTTGATATATTTTCTTCAAGAGACTGCAGAATTTAATCACCAGGGAAGGATATAAGACAGTGTTTCTTTCTTGGTCTATTTTCCACATTCAGTTTCCTCATCCCTCTCTATTACTCCAGACTCCTGTTTTTAAAACTTCTTGAACATTGTTTACCAAAGGGGTTAGAGCATTAAAATGAGAAAAGGGAGGCTCACTTGTTCACTTGGGACCAGACTATGAAAAATATACAGCAAGTCTGGATTGCAGCTCCAACTCAGGAGCTGGATCTGGTAATGACTCTCATCCTCAGTCTTAGCCTGCAAGGTTAGAGGGGTTTTCCAAGTTCTGCATACTGCCCAGAATAAGAACATTCATGTGGACCCAGAGAGGAACTCAGCTGATAAGTGGTCATTAATTATTATGCTACTTAACAATGTGCTTGAGATTGTAAACTGATTTTTTTTTATTTAAAAACAAACAGCTTTGCTGTCATGTATGACTGAAAGCTACTTCTTTACAACCCTTGTCAGCAAAATATCTCCTGGCTAGGTACTAGGAGACATTATGGTAAAATAAAACAAACCAAAGAAGTAGCCAGTGAAAACAACAATAAAAATAATCCTAGTGCGCATTGCCTGCTTTTTATTTCCCAGGGACCTGAAATAACATTGTATAGATAAGGACTTTTCTCTATTTCCATTTTTATACCCTCACTCAGAAACTGTGCCACTAGGTATTAATTAGCAAAATCAATATATTCACACCTGTAAAACAGATGTTGCTGAGTATACAAATGGAGCCACAGCAATTCACACACTGCTATCACTTTATAGTCTAGTAAATCATTACACTTTAATGTTTAAAAAAAATAGTAAGATAATAACAGAAAATCTCTCAGCAGCTGTCATTGTGGCAGGAAAAACACACCATTGCTAGACAGCATTAACAATCTACTAAGTCTTACTGCTTTGGATGACAGCCAAAAAGCTTAGATCACCATTTTAGCTGTTCTTATCCTACGGGTTTGTTACTGTAATAATGTAGTTTGCAAACCATCAATATAGGATTTTTTTTAAAAAAATGAAAAAGCCTGAAATAGCAGTCTCTGGAATCTGCACACTATGACATGGAGTCAGTTAATAATGTGACATTCAAATAGACAGAGCTAATCTAAAGAGACTGTTATTAAATTATACTTCATCCCTTGGTAGTGGGAACAGGTACATCTGAAGTCCCTATTGTGGTGAATTAAGTTTCATTTAATAAAACCTTCATTATTTCCCAATTTTATATGAAAAGAAAACTAAATAGATTGCTTCTGGGCACGTCACTGAAAGTAATCGCTGTTCCCTGGAAGTGACAATGCCCTGAACATGATTAACATTTTCAGATTTGTTAAACAGCTCCCATAGCAAGCACTGAGGTTATTCTCTTGCTATTCCAGAATCACTGATGACTTTAGCAATGCAGGACTGTGTCTGAAAATACTGTCTTTAAGCAACAGGATTGAGTAATAAACATGCTGCTTATCAGCTAGAAAGGAATGACTACATCTTATGCCTGAAGATAGGTGGAAACCTCATCAGTTTAAGTCAGATTATGACTGAGAATTAGGTCAATTTGCAGTGAAAGTGTTATAAAGCTCCCTTGTGATCTGCTGTCAGAACCCACCAAAAGTAATCTTGCTCTTTCAGTAGTAAGCTGCTGTCTTTTCTTCCTGTTGGTCTTCCTCATGGTTCCATCAATTTTATTCCTTTTCTTGAGCAAAATAATCATGACTTAATAACTTTCTCCATATTAAAAAATATTATCTAGTTATACACAGAAATGTGCATAAAAAGAAAGAGGGGGAAACAGTTTTGAAAATTTTTCTTTTCAAAACTGGAATTTAGCCGTTGGGGGTGAAATATAAGGATGATTAAATTACTCAAAGCCATACAAATCATAATAAAAATCTGTGGAACAATGCAAGGAATTTTGTTAAATTTCAATTCTAAGAGCAGGATTCTAGAAATGTGCAATGCATTTACTAAGTTTGATATTTAGTAAAGACACTACAGCAATTTATTTTCCTTTTTTAAATTTTTCTGTGACAGGAAACTAGTACCTTCCCATGGGGTCGAGTTTTATAACATTTTAAGGGGAAAAAAAAACCCTGTAATGATATATAGGCATTATGCATCCAGGTCCCAAGATACTTGATTCCTCTGTTCTGAAGTAACTTAACTCTGGTTTTTTACGCAGTACAGAATGACATGCACATACAGCAAGATGAGAAAATAAAATTTATGTACAGGATAATTTTTGGCATCATCAATCCTACTAATTAAAACAACTGATGCAGACTCTTTTTAAAAAGCATTTTAAAAACATCTGGGCAACATCTGAGACACTAGTGAGAGTGTTATTTGCAGAACTTGCTGGTGTTTAGGTCTCAGGGAAAATAACTACTTTCAACAGCTACATGAAATTTTCTCCAAGAATAATACAACTATCACAAATGTTGTGACAAGTGATAAATCCTCTTAAACAAAATGTGTGCCCATTAGGCTGAAACAAAAGGAAAACAAAAATTATTGAGCCACATTCATTTGATGACCCACTGATTTCTGAGTTGCCCTCCATTGCAATTTTTCAGTGTTGAAATGCAAGTTGATATCTTTGACTATATCAGAATTGCATAAAGCACAGCAATAGCACATACTGTATAGAAAACATGGGATGTGTTTCTTTCTGAAAATAAATAGCATCTTCTCACTCAGAATCTTCTCCTAGTGCCTGGAACAGGGCATATCTATGTAAGGTGTTAACTCGCATGGAACTGTGAGGAGTGGCCTGGACTTTGAAAGGTTGGACAGATGGGCAGAGAAGAATCTTCTGAAATTCATCAAGATCAAATGAAGGGTCCTGCACTTGGGAAGAAATACCCCATGGACCTGTGCAGGCTGGGGGCTGATCTGCTCAAAGCAGCTCTGCAGAGAAAGACCTGGGAGTCCTGGTGGACAACAAGCTGCTCAAGAACCAGCAGTGCATCCTTGTGGCCAAGAAGGCCAAAGGTATCTGGGGGTGCATTGGGAAGAGCTTTGCCAGCAGGTCACAGGAGGTGATCCTGTCCTTCTACTCAGCCCTGGTGAGGCACATCTGGAGTGTTTTGTCCATTTCTGGGCTCCTCGGGACAAGAGAGACGTGGAATACCTGGAGTGGGTCCAGCAGAAGACAACAGACCTGACTAAGGGACTGGACCATCCCTCTTAGGAGGCAAGGCTGAGGGAGCTGAGCCTTTCAGCCTGAAGAAGAGACAACAGAAACAATCAATGTCTAAGTAACTGAAGGGAGGTGACAAGAGGATGGAGTCAGGTTCTGCTTGGTGGCAAGGGGCAGAAACTGAAGCACAGAAAGTTCTCCTTGAACATGAGGAATAACTTTACTTTGTGGGTGACTGAGCACTAGGATAGATTGCATAGAGAGGTTGTAGAGAACTGTCTGGACATCATCGTGTGCAATGTAGTCCAGAACAACCCTGTTTGAGCAGAGGCTGAACCAGATGTCTCACTGTTGTCCCTTCCAACCTGACCCATTCTGCGATCTTGTGAAATGACGAGGCAATAGCCAAACACAGTCAAAACTAACTCTCTCTCCAACGAACCTGCACCAACTAAATTAATCAAATACTTTGTCTTCTTGTGTTACACGTTTCCATTTTCTATGAGAAAAGGTGCAATTCGATGACCCAGATCTAGGCTCAGAATCTATACTGAAACTGGCTGTCCTGTTTTTTGTTTTCAAGAGCACATCGCTAAATTAATAAAACCCTTTTAATCTTAATTGCTCAAGCGAGAATTAATGATGTATCCCCAATTGTCTGTTCTGTTTATGCTGATATTAAGGCTGATTAGCCCTACTTTGGACCAAAAATCCAGAAAGAAGCACCAGGAGCTCACACCTGTGACCCACCAATGCCTGGGACATGGCATTCCAGTGCTGGAGGGACTGAAAGACACTCAGTGAGCCATGAAACACCCACAGAGGACTCTGTCCGAACTACAGAAGGACTTTCTGAATTTGCCATCTCTTCAGAACAGCAAGAGGTTTTATCATTCAATATTATTCATTTTTTATGCTTGTGAATACTTTCCTTGTTAAATTAACAGGTTTTTATCACTTTTCTCAAAGGAGGTTTATCTATCTCCCAAACAGGTCAGGGTGAGGGCCACTGAATTTTCCCCTTTAGGGAATATTCCCTTTGGAAATTCCCTCCCTAAATTTTCCCTAAACCAGGACTGTATGTATCTGTACAGATAGAATTTTGGGTGAAAACATACATCAGAAACATTTCAGTTTTGTAATGTAATAGAATTTGTTGTAGTACAAGCTGACTTGTACTGAACATTAACCCAGTTATAAATAAGAAACCCAGTCTAGTTTCATAAACCAGCCTCTGGGCTGACTGACAGAGGTTTCAACCAATAATAACTCTCCTAAATTGCAAGCATGTGACTGGTTCAGAGTCTGGGAGGTGTGGAGGTTAGAACAATAACTCTTTAGAGCTGGGAGCTTTGAAATGCCTATAAAAGCAAGCCCCAAACAATAAAACAGGCTGTTTGGCTGATGAACAATGGAGGTCTGTCGTGTATTCCATCTCAGATGCACAAACATCACGTGTCTGAATTTAATAGATTCCTCTTACAACTCTCTGCACTGCATTTAATTTCCATCGAGTAGGTAAGTGGAAGCATCTCTGTCAAAGGGGAATCATCACTGTTCGTTTAGTGATGATATTACATTACTTTAGAACATTCATTTGCATCACTGTCCAATAGTTTTCATAGAATGCTTTGTAACAAGGTGGAGAGTGGACAAAAATTCCTGGAGCTAGCCATATTCTGAGCAGATGTCAGCACAATGCTTGTTCTCACAGTTCAAGTTCATTCTCACTCTTCCTAGTTTTCATATGTCAGATTCATAGGCATTTATACTATCTTTGATTACAGACATTGTTGTATATATCCTGTAAATATTATGGTGGCAGGATCTAAACAAATGAAGTACAAGCACTAAGTAGCATTAATAATTCCAAAACAAAGCCTAGAGTACTCTATCCACTTTCTCCAGGATGAAAGCAGTCAGCATTTTTCTTTCCAAATACTGTTTCTACAGTATGTACAAATATATGCATTGGAAAGTGGAGGAAACACAGATTCATATGTTCATCAACACTTTTTACCCCTTTCCATTTATCTACATTGGAGAAAGAGTGAAAAATGATATAAAATTCTTTTCAAAATTCAAAGTTCTCTTCCCAATAAAAAAATTAGATAAAAAGAAAAATATAAAAAACTTAATGGATAGTGGAGAGGCCCTATTTGTCTTCTTACACCAACATGAATATTTTTCCTTTTTGTGGCAGAAAGGTCACAGGGTTTACACAGTCTGTAAGTCCCAACATTTAGGTGGAAGAATAGTGGTTTTTGTTTTGCTTTAGAGTTCAGGTTTGCCCCCTATTCTCCCTATTCTCCTCCCCTCCCCAGTTGCCAATCTTCCCAAGCCCTTCCCTAACCTCCTCCCTTCCAAGTTGTAGAACCTCCCTATCCCTACCCCTTTCTCCAAAACATTCCTTGTCAATCGTCCTTGTCCCAACCCCTTCTTCCACAGTGTTCCCTGTCTATTTTGTAATACTCAACACCCCATTTGTTACGTTGTATTATTCCCCTCCCCTGTTCTCCTTGATAGGTTTATAAAACTTAAAACCACCTTTAACCCCTCCCCAGCCTTACCCTCATTGGTTAATGTTCCTACACCCCTCCTCCTGAGTTACTGTTTTAAAACTTCTGATCACCCCTCCACCCCGCCCCGCGCCAGCTTGGTCTTTGGTCTTGGTTTTAATTTTGTCCACCTAATAAACTCATCCAGCCTTTACCCTAAAGACCCGTGTCTTTGTTATTTGTCCTTGTGCTAGACCAGCAGTTACTGGGAATTGCAGAGCTCGCAGGGGGACAGTCGCGCCCCTGCCGCAGCCGCCCAGCATGCCCTGCACGGCGTGCTGCAACAGAATAGTAATAATCAAAATTCTAAGAATATCAAACAACAAAAAAGCAGAGCAGTTCAAGCTGCCAGGCACCAATTTTGTGTCTGCAACAAGGAGAGTAATGTCTAAGGAGACCCTGCATAGAGAAAATGATGACTGCTATCTGCCATGCAGTCCGTTCTCCAGGTTACTTTTATGACAACCTGCATAAGCAGTCTGCCAGAGGCAGAGAGGGACAGAAAAGTGAATGTTCTGCTGGCTGACTGCCATTCCCTGTGCAGTGACTGATAATAATGCTTAATCAAATTCCTATCTGTCGTCTGTATCTTGCACCAGTGTAAGCAGTCATTCACTTGTTGGGATCACGTCTCCCTGTTCCTAGTAACATTCTGAAAATGATAACATTTGCTGCTATTTTTATTTCTTTTCCAGCAAAAGATAGGTTTCTACCTCCTTATTCTTCCCTTTCCCTTCCCCAACACACATATATTGGATTATTGGCCTTCAGCTGAACTTTATAACAGTGAACAAGCTCCCGTCTTTTTCTCGCAGATTAACTTTTTAGCAGAAATGTTTCCTGTTTACGAAAATGTTGAATTCATATACACAGCTGAACTTGGCTGTGTAAGGGGTTGAATGTTTAAGAGGAAGAGACAATTCTGGTTTACTGCTAATAAATTCTGAGCACATGTCTTGACAAGGAAATATTCCCACATCACCAGAACCAAGGCCTTAATCTAAAGTATGTAAGGTAAAAATCCTTGGGTAGAAAACAAAGGTGGAAATTTAGGAGGCACATTTAGTTGAGCATTCCAGGACCCACTTAAGGATGTTACATTAACTGTCTTTTCTTTTCTTCTTCTCCTTGGTAGATTAACAGTCCATGCTCTCCTTTATTGTTCATAGTTATTCATGTGACTGCAGTAAAGTCCTGTCTCAGTTCAAGACTTTACTGCAGTAAAGTCCTGTCTCAGTTCAAGTTTTAACAGGAAAAACTGAGTGAAGTATTTAATACAGTATAAATGTAACCATATTAGCGCTAAGCATGTCTCTGTGTTCAGAGAAAACTAGATATGCCTAGAAGGCAAGTTGTAGTTGGCTGCTCAACATGTTTTGTTTAATATTTGGGTCTGACAGTATTGACTTCTGGTTATCACTACTCCCCTGTAACATACAGGGATAGATAGCTGAAGATCAAGTAATGAAAATATCTCAGAGTCAAGGTTTAATGGTTAACTAAGGCTGCAGAAACACTCTGCCTAGGATGGCACTGCATAGTTTGCCCTTCCCTTTAATTTCAGTGCCCCTCTCATTAAGCAAAACTAAGGTGAAAAGAAGTCACATGACTTTGCAAAGAAAGTCCCCTATTCCTGAAGGGATAGAGGCCTGCACTGGATTAATTTCTGGTGGAAATAAGATTCTGTCCTCCTTTTCCTAAAGTAATCAGGCTTTACTCCAGTTTTCAGAGCTCAGTCACCCAACAGTCCTGTGAAATTCTATGAGGATTTGCACTAGGCATTTTTCAAACATTCAAGAGCCTGGGATTTATAGCCTATTAACTTCTTCATGTGAAATAGAGTTAAGATGGAAGTGGTGGCTTGTGTAAGTTCTTATTGGCTTTCATATACTTCACAATTAGCTGCATCTTTGGTGGGAACTGGCCCTGACCCTGAAGCTTTTCATTAAATGAGGCAAAGGGAAAACTGAGTACACCCACATTGTGTCCAGCCACAGCAAGAGTGAAGAGACATTTTTGGCAGGAATGGAAAAGCTAGCTGAGAAAGTCAACAAAACAGTCTGAATATCAGACTTGTCTTAAGCCAGACATTAAGCTTTTTTAGGATACCACCTAGACCAAGTTGAGCTCAGACTCAGATTTGGGTTTTTTTTTTTTTCTTCTGAATGCAAGTCACCATTAAGCTTCAAGAGTCACTGAAAGGTGAACTCTGACCCTAGAATAAAGTTATTAAATATTACTTTTTCTGAAAGATTTAGGAAAAGAAAGCAGAAATCACAAATATCCAAAGCATATTGAAATGCTTGATTTTCTTTATTTGCCAAACCAGAGAAAACTGTAAATGAGAAACAAAATTTATAAAACCTAAATGGCAATAGTTTTGTTTTAAACTGCTCATTTGAGTCTTAGAAGGGTAAAAAGATGTGACAAATTAATATACTCTATCTCTATATGTTCCATAAATAAAAGAAAACTATTCTATAAAACAATCCAGCATAAGACAAAATACATTTTACCTCGTCCTTCTGCATTAATTTTATACCCACAAGAAAACAGTTTTCCATTAACAACATGCAAAGATGAAAATATATAATATTTTAAAGTAAAAATAAGGTAGTAATGCACAATAATAATATTAAAATCATTAACTTGAATAAAAAAAATAACAAATTCAATTTAGTTAACTTAAAAACAGTATTCTCAATTGAAAGTCTTCTGTCTCTTTGACTAGATATAATCAGCAAGGTTCTAGCTAAACAATTGTTATTTTTCAAATTTTTTTAGCCTATCACAATGATTTTATCACTGGGGTTGTTGTCTCTAATACTCTATAATATATCAAGTGTCATTGGCTGCACTGAGATTTCATGGATCAGCTGAGAACACTTATGGAAGTTCATAATTAAAAAAAAACAAAGAAATGGAAGTTGATGAAAATTAGCATAGGAGATGGCTGCCAAGTGCTTTGTAAGGATAAGAGTCCTAAGAAGGTCATTCAAAGTCCATTGGTGTGACATGAAACAGATGAATTGGAGGTGTATTCAGAACTGGGAGATTGGAGTCAGTGCTTAGGTAGCTAAGGAAATGCTACTAAATATCATTGATAAGAATTGACATTCACATCAACAGAATTCAGCTGTCTGAGTTCAGCTTCGAAAATCACAATATTTGAAGGGAGAGAAACATCCCTGTGTACAAATTTACTTTCAAAACTGGCTATTTAAAACACATGGACAGGGAAAAATGTAACAATTATTTGATTACATCCAAATTATTTTTACATCTAAAACTAAAATAGTAATATTATGTACGCATATTTAATAACATTTATGTGAGACTATTTATTTTAACATTACTGGTCTCATCACTAGTTTTCTTCATACATAGTCACAATAAAATATAAGATGTGAAAGTACATTAAAAGGTCATGCTATTCATCACTCTAATTTCAGCATAATTATTTTTCCATTCATCATAGAAATCTTGTAATGATTTCATTGTCATGGGTATGGAAAAGTGTTCATTATCAACTGCATATGAAATGATACTTCTAATCCTGACATTCTGAAGTGGTAGTAACTCAAACATTAAATTATAGCATCTTCTTACTCATGTGGTTTCTCCAGAAAGCAAAGTTTTGAAAGTAACTTAACTAAGTATTAACATATTTAGTTGGAAAAGTATATATTTTACCTATCTCTTTGAAATTACAGTTTATAATTTTTTATGCATATAAGGTCTGTATCCACTTTTCCCCCCAAGTTCTTACTTTGTATCATTCATAGCCAGAGTATGTCCAGGTTTTATCCATTTTCATTGTCTTTGTATAAAAGCATAAACTTCAATCGCTCAGATCAATGAGTTTAACTTTTCCTAGGATACATCAGTCTCTTTCTATGGATTCTAGAATGGCTAATGGAAATTCTAACTTTGATGTCTTTAGAAGATTACTCAAGACTACTGAAGTTAAGTGAGGTGAAAATATGGACTAGAGCAATAGCGACAAGAGATCCGTGACATGAATTGTTTGATCTATGATCTTAGAATTCAGTGATGTCAGACTAAAGCAAGAGTAGCTTAAGTGGGTGAAAAATATGATATCAATAAAAAATGCAATAATTTGTCAATCAAATTGAAAACTAAAATGAAACAAAATGAAGAGAAGGAGGTAAAATAAGAAATACTATAAACGTTACATGTTAAAAAGCCGTAAAAATTAATCCTTAAAAAACAAGCTATGAATTCAAATCTAACTGAATACATATCATTCCCATCATCAGAAACATCTACTTTTAATTCTTCTAAAATATACACTATTGTAGATGTATTTGATTACTTGTATGCAGATTAATCTGTTTCCATTATTGCTGTGCCTGAGGTCAAATTTTAGTAAAATTGTCCCTAAAGTGTATTTCCTTCAAGATGTGTTCTTTTTTACCATATTATTCCCCTAAACTTGTCTTCATGTTATTCTTTTATGAGATTTTTTTCTTCAGTTTATAAAGCTGTACTCTGAAAATAAAGTAATAAAGTAATACTTTGGCAATGCAAATGTCTGCTGGGGACCAAAAATCTTTTAATAAAAATACAAAAGTATTCTTTCTTCTGCAAATGGTAATTGGTGGATTAGGTCAAGCAATTTAGTTCCAAAGAAATAGGTGTCACTTTCCCAGTATATTCCAAAGGACACATAAATTTCTTCACTATGTGGAAACATTAATTCATGAACATTGTGTACAGTTAATACAGACTTGTTTGTTCAACGTTTTTAGTAGTCCTGATATCTTGACAAATTTACAGATGCTATTAGGAACTCTCCAGGTCATTTAGTGCAAAAGAGTTTTATATACTTTATCAGCCTAATATTAAGAAGTCATCTCCATCATCTTTTGCAAAGTTCTCATTTCAAGTAGAGAAACTGATAGCTGTGTAGCCTGCTCAGTGATGCAGTGTGATACAAATAGGAAAAATAATAGAATGGGTTGAAATAGAGTGAGAAAAACAACACATCTAATTGAAACAGTAAGAGTTAAGCAAGCAGAATGGCATTTATCTCATGTGTGTTTAGCTATTTTGGCTGTTAGTAAGCATGCTTATCCATCCAAATACTACTTTGCTCACAAATAATCGAGTCCACAGTTTCATGACTTGCTGGAAAATACAAGGCAAATCTGGTCTGTGATCACAGCTGTAAATAAGGAATAGGTTCATTTAACCCAGTTGCATTCCAGCAGTGTAAACCCAAGTAAGACCCAGAGATCCCACTGAGTTTCTGTCTCTAACAGAGGCCTCTGCTGCAAAAAAAAGCAGGTATGTAAGTGTACCCATCACTCAAATAGTTGGGATTATCATAACAACCTCCTGACCTATTCAAAAATTTCACTTTACATTCCTGTCTTTGTGCTCATCAGACTCCAGTCTGATTATTTTCAGAACCTAGACTAAACACTGACTTTCAGCTAAAAGTAGTCATCTAAAAAGTCTTTATTTTCCTATGAAAAAACTTGTAGTATTTCTGCCATTAGAGTCCCACCTCAGAAGCTTGTTATGTGAAATACTTTTTTGTAGATATACTCTAACAGCTAATAAAATCTGAGGACCCTTTTTGTTAACTATAGTGGGAGATACAATGATCTCTCCTGCATCTAAGCCAAAGCAAACTAAATTCAAATGGACTTTGTATTATATTATTATGCTTACAGTGTTCACACTAACACAGATAGGTGCAAGATTTTACTTTAAAGACCTGTATAATTTTACAATGGAAACTTAGGAATTTCTTGCACTATGAAGCACTGGAATAATAGTTTTGGCCTGAAATAATAATTTGGCAATTTTGTGTACAGATTCAACTTTGACACTCCTTGTGTCCCTTTTCTCATCTGTAATATTGAGATATTAATCCTGAACTATTATTAGTTCAGAGTGATGAGAAAATAATCAGGGAGTTTTCATTCAGCCCTTTGAAAATTTAAGTCTAATGGAAGTGTAAAGCTAAAATGTGTTGCTATCAAATACCACAATATTTAAGGATATTTTTTCAATGCTTTCTGAAGTGTAATAATTTGAGTAGCAATCAGTGGCATTTTGGAAGGGAAATACCTATTTAAACACTGAATCCATAACAATAAAGGCAAATTTGTTTGTACTAAATCTTGTCTATTACCAGTACACAGTCATTCAAGAGTTAATTTAACACTTGTTAAAAACTCTGTTCATGACTATGGGAAGAAAGGACTTTTTTTTTTTTGGTCATAAAAAAAACGTTGGCTATAGAATTTTTATGTGGTTTTTTTATTATTATTATTTTTCAGTGATGTTCAGATAGTTAATCATCTAAGCTTGTACAGAGAACAAAATTATATATATATATATATATATATATATATATATATACAAACACACAGAGGATTTAGCTCAAATTTTACAATAAAGAAACATATGTCTAGTATCTTTTTCTATAAGGAACTATTAGTAGCATTATTTAATTTTACATGTTTTGATCACATAAAAAGGAAATGGAAGAAATTTGATATCAGTAGGCCATATCCATTGCTGGTTACTCCAGAAAATTCAGGGGAAATACACTTTGGTGGAATTTGATCCAGAAAATCGGAATCTTTTTGCATATAATGAAACTGATTAAGATCAACACCTGACGTCAGGACTGCTACAGCACAACTGAAATTATTGCAATACCTTCCTTTTATTTTTTTTAAGGCAATAACATTTCCATAAAGTAATCTTCCTGATGTACTTCACTCCCTTTTTTCCTATTGGACATAAATATAAAAACTTTAAATCCTAAGTATGTTATTTCCCAGATACCAGAATAAAGATTTTAACTTAAAAATACTAAGATATTTGTCACTCTTCAACATAGATTACACAAAAATTTAAGATGCACAAAGCAGAAACAAAGACATGGCCCAGCAATTTCAGTTAAGCAGCTTTTCCTTCCTCTTAGCCTGTGTGGACCAGGTGTTTAGTTAGCACCAGTTTGCACAGTTGTCCTAAAGGAAACATACAGCTCTAATTCACCTGAAAATCTGCATGAATGATGCTGTGTGAATGAAATGACATATACGTGCATTTTCTTCACTGGTGTTCTCTACCTGATGGAACAAATAATTAAGATCCAGTGTACATTAAGCACTAATGCTTGAATAAGCATTTAAGCTGATGCTGCTTCTTTTTTTTTAAATTTCTTTCAAAGCTATGATATAAAATAGACACCAAAGAACAGATTCTGTAAACAGTTGGGCTTTCTTTCCGTGTAAAATAAATTTTAAATATTTAAACTTCTTTTTTTTTTTTTTTTGTGTAAGATATTTCCTTTAAGCTGTAGATTGAATTTCTTTTAAAATTACCTATTTGTGATATGGTGCATGGAATACCTAACAGACAGAATGTTGCTATTTAATTTACACCGTCTCTGTGCCAAGGATATAAAAAGATCTATCAAAGGTATTTCTGTATCAGCTTGACAGTGCCATATTTTTTGTGAAATGTTAAAAGTCAGCGTACAAATTCTATACAATTCTCCTTAAGGAATACAAAAGCGTTCTGTAACACAAATTGTTTGCATATAGATGACTATACTAAAGTTGCAGAAAGTAAACAAAAAATTAATAATTTCCAATGTTATGAAAATTATTGTAAAGGTTTTTAATAGGCATTTTTTCCCTCCATACGAAAGTAGTAGTGTTCCCAGAATGATAATAATCTTTTTTTCCTCACACCGCTGAGCTGGGAGTGACCTCACCTGACCCAATTGAAATTGATTTTGTTGTTGAACTCCTTGCTAGTGCAAATTAATCTTAGATCCATACAAGATCAGGGAAGCAAGACACAGACTACAAAGACCTCAACTACTAAGGGAAAAAATTAGCTCTGGAAAAAGTATTTTAAGTTTGGAAAGATAAATGGTCACAATGACTTGCTTTGATAGAACATCTGTAGAATAGGAGAAGAGAATGACAAGAGCTCTGTGAAAAGGCTGTAACTTAATAGCCTAATTTCCTGCCTAGCCCCAAAGAAATATCTGTCTGTTTCTGACAGCTGATGAAAATGCACCAGGATTTGATTTGCTCACCAGTGTGAGACAAGTTCAGTCCCATCTCTCCCTCAGTTCCCTTGAGCTACGTGGATACAGCAGTCAGGTTCTATTACTGGTTTCCATATTTTTTATTATAAAAACATGGCTCACTTTTAGTTCTTTCCTAAAGGTATTCCTGCCCCCTTTTTTATCTGTTTCAGTATTTGTCTTTTTTTCCATCATAACAGCTGATCTCCCTTCCTAGCCATTTTAAACAATATGCATTTCAATAAATTCCCATGTCTCAAGAAATGTCTAAAGGCAAAACGAAACCTTACCTTTGCAGACACATGATGCCATTCTCTCTTAGAGCATCTGTTCTAGGCTACTTGGGTTCTCCAGTAGAGAATGCCAGCTTCAGCCAGCACAACAATCTTACTTTGACAGTCTGTGTAGGATTCCCCTGCACACCACAAGCTTTGACAGAATTCAAAGTTATCTGATAATGCAGGGCCTCTTCAGCCTGTATTCCTATAACTGAAAAACACTAATGTCTGATTTAGACAAGCTAAATATGGAAAAAAATGTGTAACAAACAACTTCTTCTTGAGAGTTATGTGCTTCTCCTTGAAAAAAAAAAGTCTATGATAAATGTTATATCCTGAAATAAAATGTTCAAATATTGTATAAATGAATGCTAAATAATTTAAATGGAATAAATTAAGACTCAGCCATTCTACAAAATCATTTATTGTAGATTTGGAAAAGTTCTAAAGCTAAAGAAAGGGGGAAGGGCAAGGAAAAAAAGCCAACAACTTTCCTAATTTCATTGTGTGAAGTGAATAAACCTTGATTTGCTAATTTAGGCATTGCACAAAGAGATATAAGCATGAATACACTTTTTATTAATTTACTTTTGCAGTGAAAAATCACTTGTGCTTTAAAACTAGAACAACTTTGGAAGTAACTTTTGATTAAAAAATAATTTTAAAATATGAAATGAGAAATATAGTTAGGAGTTTGAGTATAAAGGACACAACACAAAACCAATACAGTATTTCCGAGATTGGTCAGGAGGTTACTTGAAAACCCCATGAACTATTGAGCTAAGCTGTCATAGAACAATGTGGACTGAAATGTAAATCAGGACTGAATTAGTCAGAACCTTCAATGTGGTCCCAATGTCAAAAAGAAGAAGGAATTAGCATGTGATAGTTTCTAGAGAAACTTCAAATTCCAGTCTATTCAAACATAAATTATGGAAACAATCAGTTATATTAGATGAGGAATATCAAGCTCCAGTGGATTAATAGTCAAGTCAGTTCACATTTGTCCCCTTGTTGTTTTCCTTTATTCTCCCTACTTGCACAGATCCGCTTGCACAGATCTCCTGTTTATTGCTGTTCTCTTTCTTCTACAGCAGAATCCTGATCTTAGTCATATTTTGTTTTTTGTTTTGGCCCACAACCCGGAGCTAAATGAACCCTCACTGAATATTTCCAGATTCTCTTGAGCATGAAAGAGAAGAGAAGATGAGAAGAGAGATGTGTGGAAGCACTGCTCCTTACCAGCAGCAGATGTGGTCATACTTGTAGGTCAAGATGCGTTCCCAGCTCTAAGAGTTACAGCTCCTGCAAACATAGAGAGCCCAGAGAACCCAACAGGCAGCAGCGTTTGAGGATGTTGCTGCCATTCCTCAGTTTTAGGTACAACCCCCATCTCTACACTGAACTCACAGTAGCTTCTCAAGGGGTAAACATGAGAAACTCAGAAAACCTTGGAAAGACAGAAGCAGGTCTTCTGGGTTGACATGATAAACTTAAAGGGAAATCTCCAAAGATCTAGGAAGTTGGGCTGTATGATGCAAAAATCCAAGCATTCCCACAAAATAAACTTCAGATCCAGCAAATATCCATACTTTATTCTCATATCTTTTTTTTTCCAATATCTTAAATAATGTTTTATTTATGGGAGACTGGGGCTATTATTTCTAAACATAGTGATGATAGATACAACAAATGTAATATGTTAAGAGTTAACAAGAACATTCAGTAATAAATAAGCAGTCTATGCCTTTCTCTTCCCACATCTAAGGATAAGCTGAAAAATATGTTTGCTTTGCATCATGAAAGAGTGGTAATTTTAGAAACCGGATAATATTTCATGACAAAGGAATTTGTATTAACATTATGGAATGCAAATTATGAAGCAATTTGCTTGATACATTTTTGCAAAGTTCCACTTATTTCACTGGAAATATGCTAGCTTGTGCCTAGGGAGAATTATTCTTGCAATAAATGTGTTTAATTTCAGAGATTTGAAAGCATTACTAGGAAAGGACTGTTTATGGGAACAATTCTAAAACTATCAGTAGTTAGATGCACACTAGAAAAATGCAATTATCGTTCAGAGAATTTAAAAATCTGTACAAATAGCTAGAAAATAAAGGATGTTTATTGATGGGTGTCTCTATTCCATGGCAGTGCAATAGCTATTAAAATACTGGGTTTTTAAATATCAGAGATCATGTCTGTGATGACAAATAAAGTACCAAAATTTAATATAAAATAAATCTAACAAAATCTGGCCATATTATCTTCTCAAAGATATATCCTAGTGTTTACCCTTTTTGAGGATTTTATTCATCAGCTATCAAAACCAAAACTGATGACTAACCAAGAATTCACTGAACTACGCCAGTTGTCTGAAAGCAGTTTAAATTGAGAAGATATTGCCCATGCATTCATTATGTCCACAGAAACAAAAAATTCTTTTTGTGTAGGTTACAATCTAAAGAGTACAAAATACTAAAGAAATCAGAAAACACTTCCTGATTGCTGATTTAAACAGTCAAAACAGATTATGTTCATTTAGAAATGGACTAGTCATACAGATCTAATTGATACCTCAATTACAATAGAGAGGGAAAGCAAAGAGGAAAAGAAGTCACAAAAGATTATTGTGAACGTGTCTCTGGTTCTGCATATTTTCCCCACAAATAGTATAATTTATGAAACAAAGTTCTACTGTACAAGACAATTGAAATTCCCAAAACATCAGAGTAAATAAAAAGTTATGCAATTTGTAATATTTTGAAATATCTCAAAAAAGTTCAGTAAAGTAGAACTATAAAACTTCATGGTGGTAGTAAAGAATTAAAACCCTCTGAAAAAATTCCTAAGACTTTTAGCAAGTCTAAAACATCTGTGGCATCTAAAAGTTTATGAAAAGCACAATAAGAACTTCTTCAGAGTCTAGTTGCTTTTCTGTTTTAAATGCAATAGTAAACTCCAAATGTGGGTGCCACAATATATATTTAAATCAAGCCCAAGTCCACAGATGCCCACATTGCCAGAGTTTACCACAAAATAGTGTTCTTTCTGGGTATCAGTAAAATCAATTGGTTTGATCAGCTGAATGTTGTGAAGAACTCATTTTTTATCAGTTCTGCCTTTCCTGAGGGGAAAAAAAAATGGTCTTGCATGTGTCCTGGGAAACACTCTGTCTGTCCTCATGATCAGCTGTTCATGACATTAGAGCAGAGCAGTAAGGTGCCACTCAGGTGGGCTCCTAGCATATTTTTTCAGGCTTGCTCTTTGAGTAGTTAAAAAATGTTGACTTGAAATGCCCCTCAGATTTTGGCTTATTTAGACCATAACTGATCTGCTGGCTGACTATCACAAGATGGAAGTGCTTTGCATGACCAGGACTAAAAGCAACTTTCCAGAGGCAAAGTTAATTCAATTATTTGGAAAAGTGATCTTCAGCTTGTCCAACACAACCATGGGAAAACTATGTGGGAACCTCTTCCAGTATTAAAGAAGCAACCCAAATGCCAGACCTACCAGTAGTTCACAAGGTAATTTGGGTTTAAAAAATAGGTAAATTTCTGTTGTGTGATAGCAATACACCAATAGGCCAGAATCTATTCAAATAAGTGTTTGGTAACAAAACAATCATCATTTCAGTTATCATAAATCATTTTTATTATTCATTATCATATCATATCATATCATATCATATAATTTGTTCCTAAAACAAATGGGAACAGTTTCCAGGACTGGAACCACAGTAGCAACTGATTATATAAGTGCAGGGATTCTGTTGTGTGTTGTAAGCTACCAAAAATAGTCATACATATTACACAGGAATGACAGAAATTATTGTTTCCCTGAAATTCTTCTTCTCCATTTTTACCTTTAAAATAGTATTCCCTGTGTAGTTACTGTATCATGTGATTAAAGCCCACTGGGCATATAGATGTGAAAATCTTCATAATAATTGTTTTCGTGTATCCAGATTTGAATTAGCTTCTGGTATAAGGACTTTGTCCCTTTCCCTCATCATCCATGTTGGAAAGAAATTGAATTATGCCAATTCTTGTTCAAAAAGCCATTCAGTATGGTTTTGAGTGTAGCTGGTCTGAAGCACACAATATTGGTATCAGGTCTGACTTCCTCTGCCATACTTTAATCAGTATCTCATCAGAGCTTTGTGTCAGACTCCTTCACATGCCCTCATGGCACAGGATAAAACCAAGGCTATTCAGCATACATGCATTTTGTAACATATACAAGCCCAGTTGTGTACCCTTCAGCATGGTGCTATGGCTCCTTGCCAGAACTGAACATCCTCACTGGGAAAGATGAAGGTGATGGGGATGGTTCTGTCCAAGGTGAGTTCCAAGCAGGAAGCAGGACACAATGGTAGAGGCACAATCATGAAGGAGCTGTGACAGAAGGGAAAACATCCACAGAAGAGTCGCTTTGGAGTTAGCCTATCCCCCACTGCCATAGTACAGAATTCTAAACAGCTGATACAAAATGGGGATATTAACCCTTGGGGATAAAATAGGATGAGGTTCCCAGCTTCTTCCTCACTCCACTACTCTGTTTCATGGGAACATAATGGTGCTAAAAACATATTTCAAGGGAGTGGAACTCCTTTCAGTGCGGGGTGGTGGAGTCCTTTATCTTCCATCCACAGGAACATTTCCATTGCTTTAAAAATATTCTGGATGTAACCCTACATCTTTGTCTCTTTCCAGACACAGATAGTCCCACTAGCATTTACCTGTAACTAAGTGCAGTGTGCTTTCCCTCTTTCCATACAACCACAGTATTTTTCTGTGGCCCCAGTGATATTAGATGCCATCCTTAAAAGGACAGACACAAAACACTCCTGTTTGTTACTGCATAGCATGTAGACAATTTTTTCTTGACAAGGCTTTAGTGTATCGATGGCTGTTAAACACACTTTTGCCAAGGATCTGCAAGGCATCTAATTTATGGCCATTGCCTAACAGACTGTTTAAATGTTAATGAATCAGGTAGCTGAATTACATGCATGAACTGCTGCATATAGTTATTTTAGACAGGCTGCAGTGGATGGAATTACCAATGCAACTCACCTGCCACTAATACTAAAATGTGAAATTTGTTTCTAAGTTACACATGCATATATTCCAGCTTCAGCATCAGTAGCATTGAGCAAAACTGTATGGTTGCCAAGTTAATGAATTTTCTCCGGCGTCTTTGTATAAGCCTTTAATCATGTGCTAAGAGGGAATTGTAGGCAAGGGAAGAAATTGCTTTACCCCTCACTTTCTCAGGTGGAATCTGTGATCATATGTATGAAGGGTAAACTGAAAATTAATCAAATATTCAGTTTTAATAAATTCATTGTACTATTAGTGTAGGATGTTTCACCCTTCCAAATAAAAATAGCTCTTTGTTTCCCTATTTTGTCACCTTTTAATGCAAATCCCTAACTAGAAGGGTATTTTCCTTAATCATATGGAAACACAGAATCAATTTGTTCTTGAGGGATCTCAAATAAAAGTTACGAGTTTTATGGTCGATTGATCATTAAAAATATTTCTGCAGATGACTCAGAGGTCCAGAGCAATTATAAAATGCTACAGGATTCCAATCTGAATAGCTATTTTGAGATACAAAGTCTCAAAATACTGTGTGTTCATTGAACACAAACAATTACATTGCTTTTTTTTAAGCCCAGAAGGGAAAAAAAAAAAAAAAGGAAAACATAGAAGCTTATAAACTATCTTAAAATAAAATTAATTTTAGTACTTGATTTAAAATCCTGCAAAATACATAATCACAGTCGACACAAGAATCCTGTGTACTTAAGTCATCTAAGCATATAACACAAAATCCTATAAGGAAAAAAAAGCAATACATTCCTCATAGTCAACAACAGATTATTAAATCTTACAAAGTTCACTCATATTAATCTTGAATTTGCACATGCAAATTAGGCACTTCTTGGCACCAGTGAAGGGAAGCCTCATTAAAACTGGAATTTAAAAAAAGCCTAAAGGGGAAGCACTTTATTTATTAGAAAAAAATCATAAGTATTTTGGCCTTTTTCAACAGCTCCATCTGTCCATTAAATGTCATCCATTAAAGAGACACACAACAGAGTGGGTATAAAACATGGATGCAGTTTTCCAGGATTTTTTTCCGGTATTTTGAAGGTTTCTGCTCCAGTAGGTTTTATCCTTTCCCCTCTGCTCTTCTCTGCAGCCGCTGCTTTGATATATTCCCATATTAATCTATTTCACCACATCTCAAGCAGTGCTGATGCTTTCGTATTTCCCAGTTGCTCACACATGCACATTTAGGCAACTGTGATGCAATCCCCCTTCCATCAAACAGGGTTAAGTGTAGTCTCAGCTCCTCTTCATGCATTTTCACATCTAATTGCTTTAAAAGAGGAAGGGGTGGACAGAACTTCTTGATAATTTTTTCACCTAAAGAAAAACACCTAAACAAAAGGCAAAAGGCTTAAATATATTTCTTATATTATAGGTCCAGCTGCATATAACTCTTGGCTAAAATAAACATAGCACAATTCTTTATTTATACAATAAATAATGCACAAGGAACCTTTATTCCTAAAGAAGGCAAACAATGAGCTATCATATTATTGGTAAAGGTTATGAACATACAAAGTAACAACGCCAGCGGCAGCTGCATGTATTATTATTGAGAAATTAAATATCAGATTTTCATGTACCCTTGGGACTCAATAAGCATATAATAGGCAACACTATTTGAAACCCTTCATGGTGATAGCCTTTATGTATCTGAAGGGATGTGAGCTACCTAAATCATGACAGAACTTTCCAAATACTACTTTGCTTTAAAATCTGGTTTTGAAAGTTAGTAGAGACTTTACTATACCTGTAACATAGATCTTCTGTAAGCTGGCTGGAGCAGCATACAGCATGAATTCTCATAAATCTGTTACTGTAAAATTCAAATATTGATCTGCAAACAATCTGCAGAGACTGAATATAAGAAAAGTAAGCAATCATTAAATGTTAAAAGCTCCCTCTTCATTGGCAAAGTCCTAACAATTTTGCCCAGTTTTCTTCTGTCCACATGCCTGACCATTGTCATGGTAGTGTCATAGGATTTCCAAGTGAAGATGTGCATCATGAAAATGATACAGCTGCAAAAAGCAAAACACACTATAACCCTTGGCTGCCATACAGAGTGTCCCCTTTCAGAAGAAAGGAATTTGCACAGATTGAGACAAGGAAAAGTCATTTATCTCACCTCTGGCCATTAGTCAAGGACATCTATAATTACCATTCTTTGCAGTTTCTCCTTGATGGTGTTGCTTCCTTTGCACCAACCCTCTAATTCATGCAGGAATTGCATTTAGGTAACTGTTATTCTCGCCAAGTCTCATGATGCTAGTTCTGGAAAAAATACTGACAAGCAAAGAAATACCATTATTTGGTTTTGCTTGCATCTTTCAGGGCTTACCCTTCCCTCCAGTGTTAGCTCTTCTACTTTCTAATAGAACCTTTTAATGAATAAGTAGTTGACCATGCACACAATCTCCTGTGAGAGCAAAATGCCCTCTCACCTTTCAGTTAATGCTGCATGCACAACCCTAGAGAAGAAAAGAAGCATCTTAATAAGAAATATGTGTGTACTGACAGAACTTAGAAGTCATTAGACTAAACAATTTTTTGCAGAGAAGCAATTAAGACAACATATTGAGATCCTTATTCAGAAAGTTTTTAGCCCTTAATTAGGTAAATTTGCCACCAAAATAAATTGATTTGTGGAGGAAGAGAACAATGTAAAACATTATGGGAGGATTTCAAGACATATAAATAACTCTCATGGACTATATTCTGATTTCTTGTTGTCCATTCTATGACTAATTAGAGGACTTTCAAGGGTGAAAGACAGAAAAGTATCTGCAGGACACAGTAAAAAATAACTAATGTTTGTGAAGTTAAAGGGTGCATGAGTTTCCATTCTAAGCAGGCTGCTTCCAGGATGTCAGACCATGGAGAGTTCTGTGCTCTGAATGCCAGAGGGCTTTGCTATCAGGCAAAGCTATCAGGAGGCCTTCATGTTGGGTATGTACAAAATTTTTCTTTTCCAAAGTGAAAATAACGTAATACCTTTCAATTTGTATGTAGCATAAGGCCCTCATAAAGCTGCATTGATAAAATCTTTTCTTCCCTAGGTGAATTTCCAAAGAGTCCAAAAGTGCTTTTTAAAACAATGTAAAGGTTCTCAGTATTTATCTGTAAGTTTCTGGTAGAAAAGTACAGAGTGTAATTGAAAACAACTTCCCTGTTTTGTAAATAAATAGAAAAACCACATTGACTGCTACACTCTTAAGCAAAAGTATGCACGAACAGGTAATTTCAGACTCCAGTAATGCAGTCATAGAAATGTTCATGTGTGCAAATAGACTGGTACAAGGCCACTATTATGAAATGTACATGTGCATGTACATGTACACACCGAATATTGATATTTTGGTATTTTACACTGCAACTATTCTACCCAGTTTACAGCTTTAAACTTGTACAGGTAACACTTATTTTAAAAGCAGTTCTCTTCTGTGAGATTCAATTGTTTCAGTCAGGATTAGTGCATTACAGATACATGAATAAATGTTCCTGCCATAACTTCCACATTTAATTTGTAATTTTAAAGGAAAAAAAAATTAACTTTTCATTACTTAGTCAAACATAGGGACAAGTGTAAAACTAAAATGTAATTTCCAAATCCATCATTACTTCTGCTGCTTGTCAACCAATTTAAACCCTAAGGTAGAGGACAAGGAGAGTTGCAGGCAGAGATTTTAGTATTTACCAAGAAACACCCAGAAGGAGAGTTATGATCTGCCCTTTCTAGGTCCTAGCAAAATAGTAAGTGTTAGCAATCCAGTCTTCCTTAGATGCAGTGCCTAATAGGATATCAGGTATCTGGCAAAGGTGTCCTGAAATAAGTTTCATGTAGTAGCACCTGGGAATGTTTGGAAGGGCACATCAAGTCAATGCCATAGCACTTGTCAAATCAACTATGAATTGAAAATATATTTACTGAAAATTTTAGATGCAAGGAGACCAAATGATGTGTGGCATGCAAATAAATAGCATCTAAGATAGATTTGTAAACTGATAAAATTGAGAAGATCATATGCTCATCAAAGCAAAGTATTCTTGCTGTTTCCTTGCACATTTTTTTGTAGAACCAAGCAAAGCTTAGAGAATCTTTTGCAAATACTTACAAATAATTAGTTAGATTTGTCATCAAAAGGTTATTAGTGTTCAAATTGAGTATACTAAGGAAGAATAACAGAAATATATACAAAAGTATATAAACCTTAAGATCTTTCCTTGGTTATGTTTCTATCTTTTTTCTATCTTCCTTTATTCAGTCTGCTGTAAGTGATTTCAGTAAAGTTTACTAGTTCCATAATGAACTTATATTTTTAGCCTCACTAAACTTGCTACAAAGAAACACATTTCATTCAGATTAACATGGCTAAAGGATTAAATCCAAATGCAGATGAATAACTTGTACCATAAATATGAAGAATATCAATCTAAAAATTACACTTTTCTTTAGAAGATGTTTTCTGTCTGATTTTCCGCTCAGTAGCAATGGCATTGCTTCACTGTCCTCACTGGAAATACTTATGACTTATTTTTCACTTATTCCAGGATTAATGTCTGTGTTGTCATAGATATAGTCTTAATTTTACATAGGTAGTGTGTAAAACAAAAATGCTGGAAACAAGATGGCAATGTGACTTCAAGGCAAAGGAAATTCTAATCTGCCATTTCTGATACTTTCTATTCAAAATTATCTGTGCTATTTACAGTGATAAGATAATGACTGATTGTGAGAACTACTATACAATAATTTTGAAATCGAAATCATTGTGCCTTTTAAACACAGATTTATTTTCTTAAATGAAGATTAACAAAGTGTAAAATTAATCTAGATAATTTTTTCTCACATTTCTCTTCTCAATGCTTCCTAAAACGAAAAGGATATCATGGTCTCCATTTATTTCCCAGTGTGCCTGTATTTAATAAAAGGCTCCTGCACACGTGCAGAAAGCACAGACTGACCTGCAGTCAGCACGAAGGTCAAAGGGCCCAATGGACAGTGAGCCGGATCGCCCTTCCTGGTGGTCTGCAACGATAAGAGCTGGAGTCGGGCAGTAACAAGATCTGCATGAGTACAAGGAGTTTCTCTTCTCAATTTGATGAGGTTTCACTCCCATCTAGAAAAAAGCACAATCACTTCTTTGTACAACCACCATGATGAATTAATGTATACTTTGTTTTGACTCTTTTCCAAACTCCACACTCAAGCTCTAAATTTTTTTATTAATAACTAAAAAATGTGACATATGAAATGACTACTTAAGTAGTCATATTTGCATAAAACAGGTACAAATACTGTAAGAACCAGAGGGAAATACATTTTTGTGAACTTTGATTGTTGATGAAATTTTTGGAGTAGATAACTGCATATGATATCAGTCAAGTTCAGGATGCATAAAAATCTGTCTTGGAGAACAATTTCAGTCCACCTAAAGAGTCTGTAGCAATACGGTATCTCAGGGCCAGATTCACTACTCTATTTCAATTACACTGCAATGTAACAGTGATGCCAGACAACACTAAACTGAACTTTCTCATCACTTAAGACATGCCACAGATTTTCTTCACACAAGAGACATCAAGATGGTGTATGAATACAGCCTTCTTGGGGACATTTTTACATTGAAAAAATTTTAATATGCCACTTCACTATCACTTATCACCATTCACTCCACTGTCTCATCTAAATCACAAAAAGGAAACTGCTCACCTGACTATAGAATTTTCTCTCTGTATGTTCCTTTGATTCCTCACATTAGGCAACAGGCAATTAAAACAATCAGCAGAACAGACAGGTTGCAGACAGCCGACTTAAATTTCACACAGCTGATTAATTCTGAGAGAATGAACACTACCAGAAGTTTCATTTTATTGTCATATCTTCACATTTAACACTATCATGCTTCTATAATTCATTCTGTGAATAAAATGTGGTTCTTCTTTGTACTTGACTTCATGTTTTAGACTTCTGTTTGCTTGCTAAGAGCTATCCATAGACTTGATGGAAGAATATAGGATGAACATATTTTGTGTACACAAGTTTCAAGGTCTAATATCATTCAAGTCGATATCCAACAAGGCATGTCAAATTGTAAATCTTTAAATGCAATACAAGCAGACAGTTTGCCCACTGTAGTCAGGACATTTGAAAGAATCAGTCTCTGGCCTTAAACAGAAAACAAAAAACTCTATAGATATTTACTGTCTACTCAGGGGACAATTTCAACTTCTAGTCTTCATTTCTGCTCTAACATGCAGTAAGGAGAAAATATACTGGAAGCAGTCCAAATGCATGGAGGATAGAAAGGAATCATACTATTAGGAAGAAATAAATTACCCTCTAGCCTATCTTAATTGACACAAGGACTAGGCTAATACTGAATTAGAATGTCAGTAAAAGCTCTTATGTTACCATGTCTTACTGGCAGCAGGCATATATCCAGCAGAAATCTGAGTCTTTAAGTAAAAAAAATTGATTCTGCAACAAAGGAAAGAATGGTTCCATTCAAAATCTGCATATCTTAGTCTTAAGTCTCAAGAGTTCAGGAAGAACTAGGAAAAAGAGGTCTCCATGAAGTTAAAGGACTTTCAGATGCTGCAAACACATGAAATCCCAGACACTGAGATGCCAAAAAGGTGCTATTATTAAATGGGTTTACAAGTGCACGGTGCTCTTGTAAGACAAGTAACTTAACTTTCAAGCTAAAGCTGTCAGGTTAGAAGCTGAATAATTAGAAGCACAGAATATATTTAAATGGTGAATCATTTTATACTAAGTGTGTTTTAACCAGGAAATACAAACTCTTTAATGAAATCTAGAAGTTGATTGATAAACACTGATTTTTAAATTAGTAGCTCATAGTACTTTAATATTTTAAAATAAAGGAAAAAATCAGACAACAGGTGTTAAGTGAGTTGAAACTCACTGAAGTATTTTCAACAAGTGATCACATATAGAAAGGGCTAATCCTATTAGTATCTTGTAACAGTTTCAAAGCCCTCATTCAGCTTCTTCATAAGGTTTTATACATTGATTTGCCACAAGTAGGAATAAAGATTACAGGTTTCCCCCATTTGGTGGATTGTCTTTTGGAAAGCAATGATTCTAAGAGTTATGTCGGGTAATAAACTTACCATGGCCCTGCAATTGAGTGGTTCAGACAGAAAATCAACTCCAATCCCTCAGTGTGAGTGAGAAATTATATACAGGATTTGAGAGATATGACGCCTTTGTATATAGGAAGAACATTACTGGAATGCAGTGTTTAGCTCTAGTATCAGGTACCTGAAAAGTCAATTGACAAACAAGAAAGTCGGCAGAAATGAGGAGATAAAAAAAGGGTTATGACAAAAGATTCTTCACTAAACACTCTTTTAAATGAAGAAAATGTCCAAAGATGTCTTTCAAATTATCTACAAGTTGTTCATGACAGAAAAAAGATATGATTTAACAACACTTTTGAATTATCACCTGACATAATCCATAGAGACTGGAATCTGAGGGCAGATCAAATCAGATTGCAAATAAACCAAACAATTTAACATCAGCAGTAATCAATCATTAGAACAGTTTACCTAGAGGTGTGATGGATTAGCTATCATTTGACATATTTACTACCAAGTGTAAAGTTATCCATCTACAAACAAAAAAGAGAGGTCACTCAGAGTGTGCAGGTCAAACACACAGGATAGGGACCCTATCCTGACATGGGATTGCAGGACTTTTAGAGATCCTCGTGGATTATATACAGAACATGAGATCCTTACCCAAAATGCTGCAGTCAAGAGAGGTAGCATGATCATCAACTGTATAAATAGGACCCAACATAGAAAAATTTACCCATTGCCTATATGTCACTATTGCCACAATGTGACACCAAAGTGATTTATCAAAATAGAAGATTAGGGAGAGTTCAAAGGAGGCATGTAGAAATTGTGAGTCACATCGCTTACCCATTCACTCTTACCCATTCCAAAAAGAAATTATGCTGCTTTGCACTGAGTTTAAATAAGAATTAAAAATATTCAGTGTTGATCTCCATTACTGGGATGGTTGTTTTGGATTTTATTTTAAATCAAATACACATTGTTTCTTTTCAATGAGGTATGTCTTCATTCTACATAAATTAATATGGGGATAATACATGTCCTACATTATAAAATATGTCAAACTAAATATCTGTGAGGGTCAAGACTCTATGTTTTTCAAAATAATAGCCCTTTGATAGTGAATGATGCATATGACCACCTACATGGGGGAATTCTATATCCAGGTTGTCAGATACAACACTCTTTTGGCATTCTTGATTTTGAAAAAGAAGCTTTCTTAGTAAGAAAACAAAAGTAAGTTTTTAAAATTATTTTTTGAAAAAAACTATCACAGAATCTAGATAATTAAATTAAAAGCTTTTGCCAAAACTTATTTATGAAATATGGTTTTACTTAAATAAAAGTAAAAAAAGTTTCTCTTCAAATCATTAGTTCCTCTAGGTATTCAACCACAAAAATAGAAAAAATAGATAGTTTTTCTTACCTCATTTAAAAACATTTGTTCTTTAATAAAGAAAGCCATTGTTATTGAAAAGTCAGCCTTTGCTCATGGGGCATTTAGAAAAGAGTTTCTTTGCTAATTTTTTTTAATAAAAAAGCAGATTAGTTCCACTTACAAAATTGCTTAACAAAAGTATTTTACACTGTAAAGTAATCCACAACACATTTATTCTGCCAACATTGTGAGCCACTGGGAGGAAGTGTGCCCTGGCCCCAAATCTGCCAATGTCCTCAGCAGGGCACATTGTTGTGCCTGCAATAGTCTGTTTATCCTCTAAGGGGGCTTCTTACCATTTGTGTGTGTGCATGTAACCCATTTAAGTGGCAGTGAAGGCCACTTGGTGCTCTCAGGATCCCAACACTTTCAATTCCTCACTAAAAGTGCCAAAAAGAAAGGTAATGAGGAGCCTAATTAATTTCGTGCTGAAGAATTTTTGATACATCAAAAGCTTTGCCTTATTTAACATGAAATTATTTCCAGGTTTGAATGTAAACATTCATTACTTTATTTAGGTCCCTAGATAAGCCTAGCTTTCCTTTCCTTTCCTTTCCTTTCCTTTCCTTTCCTTTCCTTTCCTTTCCTTTCCTTTCCTTTCCTTTCCTTTCCTTTCCTTTCCTTTCCTTTCCTTTCCTTTCCTTTCCTTTCCTTTCCTTTCCTTTCCTTTCCTTTCCTTTCCTTTCCTTTCCTTTCCTTTCCTTTCCTTTCCTTTCCTTTCCTTTCCTTTCCTTTCCTTTCCTTCCCCTTCCCCTTCCCCTTCCCCTTCCCCTTCCCCTTCCCCTTCCCCTTCCCCTTCCCCTTCCCCTTCCCCTTCCCCTTCCCCTTCCCCTTCCCCTTCCCCTTCCCCTTCCCCTTCCCCTTCCCCTTCCCACATCATCTCAGATGTGGAGGTTTAGAAGGTTCTTGCTGTTACCTAGCCAGTTCAGGAATATTTTAATACATGGCTGAAATACATTTTTTATGTTTGATACATGGTTAAAAGAAAATTTTATTTCGCTTATGAGATTACTGAGTACATATGAAGTATACAATAGAGGCATTAGCTTTTATTTGCAAGGTACAAACAAGAGTTCCTTTTCACTTTCAAAATGAAACAGAATACATTTTGAGTTATTGTTTTTAACATTTAACACAAAAACATCCGGAACAGCCAATTTCACTGAGAGGAAATTCTTGAAGAGGTTCTCTGATTTTCTGATTTCTTAGTGCTCACTGTAGAACTGGGAAGTTTCAGGTACCCTTAATAGCTGCTAAAAGTTGTTAATGGATGATGGATTTAATACTGCAGGCATTTTGCTTATGTACCTACATTAATAGCTTCAAAACATCTGATTTTAACTACAGACATTTCAAATTGTTATGTTGACCTAGATCTCACAGACGCAGCAATTTCAATCAAGGCAAGGAGTCTCATGGTTGTCTGGATTGTTTGTCTGTTCACCAGTGAGCCCTATATAGGAAAAATACCTGTAGTGAGTAAAACGTACAATAAATTGTCTTTAGGCTTGCTTTTTTCCCATTTTCATTTTTAAATACATGTGCATCTCTGAGGGCTGCCAAAGTGCTCAGCATATAATTGCAGAACAAAACCAAAGCACTTTAAACCCTTTACATGAAGACTTCTGATATGATAACAAAAAGACATTTATTAAATCTACTTAACACATCTCTGAAACAATTAATTGTTCCAAGTTTCTTTAGAAAATTATGCAATGAGTGAACAAGTAGTTGTCAAATCACTTTGTAATTAAATTCATGCATTTGTTCCTGTTTTAAAAATGGCCACATATTCCATCTGCCCATGCAAAATGCTTAAGTATTTTCAGCCAGCTTCCCTAAGTAAAGCTGTATGCCCATCACAGGCAGCTCACTTCACTGTTACAAGGGCCACAGCTGCAAAGTATCCTAATCAAGGACAAGAAATCACCTTTCTTTGTTCAGTATCTTTTGTTAAGAGAACTCCATCAGAGCTGTTGAAGCCAACAGTCGACAGCCAAAAGAACCTTAAGAGTGAACAAGCTGAAGAGCTAGAGGGTATCTTCTGATTCACCTTCTGATTCAAAGTGAGCTGATTCACTCTCCAAGCTCCAACAGAGCTTAATACAAATATGCATTTGTCTCTCTACAAAAAAAAAAGAAAAAAAACAAAAAACAAACCACCCCCCCCAAAGACAAATCAAAACAAAACAAAACCAAAAAAAAAAAAAAAAACAACAGAACAAAACCACGGCAAAACTATCCAGCTGTTCACTTCATGGCAACATTTAGAGGCCTCTACAGTATCTTTTCTGTTCATGATTCCAGAAGTATACTTCAGACAAGCAGGTATCAATAAATGCAGGTTCAATGCCCCAAGATTTAGCTTTCTGCAGTTATTGCTCAAAATTATTAAGATATAAAGCTGGAAGAACATGAAGGAGTCTAGCAATTTTTTTTTTTGTTTGATGCTAAATCATTTATATTTAATTCATTTTCATGAGCTTTATAAAATAACTCATAACAAAAGCACAGAACTAAATAAAGCAAATCAACACCCACATACTCCTTTTTTCATAAGTGTCTGGTAACCTACAACAAATAGTACTGATTATATTTCATTGGCCAAGTGTACTGGAAACTTTTATCTCATTGAACAATCATTCTGTGCATTTCAATATTTCTTGATGGGCCATAAGGCAATTCTCAGGTACAAACTATTAGGTTGACAAATTGTTGACAAAAAAGACTGTGGGATGTAGGGTGGCAGACTGCAGAGGGCACAACAGAATGAGAAACAGACAGGCAGTATAACCTGCCAACTGGCAAGTTTCTGAAGTGTGAAGGTTGGTCTCACACTCATTCTAACACTCAGTGCTGCAAATTCAAATACTTAGAAGCCCTGAGGTCAACATTTACCAGGAGTAGGAGTTAGCCTTTCAGTTCAGATTCAGAGTAGTAAGTGTAGCATAAAGAGGTGGAACAGACAAAAGAGATGCATGAACCACCACTAGTAAGAGAAATGATGAAGGAGATCCAGAAATACATAACAAACACCAAAGTAAAAAAAGATTGAAGGCATTTGTGAGAGATTACATCAGCCTCAACACTCTAACTATATTAAGCAAACGAGTGAAACCAGTGATGAAAAATGTAGGCCTTTTTTAATAGAATCATAATGTGCTGCAGAATTATAATAATCTGATATATTTGATACAAAATTGCATGAGATAAATGCACAATGGATAAAAAAGTACCTGTTTAGTAAAATGGCATGATTTAAGAAATCAGCTATTAAATTTCGTGGGCCTATTTCCAAGTTCATTAGAGCTGATGAGATTTCAGTCATTAGTATAGTGAGCACTGTTAGATCTAGTCCTGGATTGGGGTTATATTGGCTATTGCATTAGACAAGGATGTTCAGGTTAAATGTGAAATCAATTAGGAGCAAATTTATTCCCTTAATCAAATATATGTGGCAATAATCACCTGTATGTAAAAAGAGAAGGTAATCAATCAGTAATGGCCATATTCTTTTTTCCCCCAGTTAAATTTTGCCAATTTATAGCACCTTAGGAACTATCTCAGAACATTTTGATAGAACCTGTGAAGTCCTGAGTTAAGCAACACTCAAAAATCATAAATTATTGGAAATTAACCACTTGTCCTTAGAAGTTTAAGCAAGGAAATAGCAATTTGATATTTCCTAATCCAGGTAAATTTTTATTTAAGGAATCTGAGATACTCATTTCTAAGATAAAATCAAGGGACACTATAACAGAATTACTTCTGGACATAGTGCTGGTTGTTTTGGCTTTAGCTCATATTTTGCACCATGCCAAAACATATTTCTCTTTAATCCTTCCACTTCTGAATAGCGGGTATATATGGCCAGTTCAGTACTGAGCTCCAAAGGAGGAGTTTTTTAAGTCAACATGCTCATTAGCTCAAAAGTTAAATGTTTAATCTTTGATCTTTTAGAACATCATCTAAATGCATGTGAATATCAGTTAATAGGACCAAAAGTATCACACATTTTCTCTTACTGTAACAGAAGTAATTTGCACTTAGACTAGTCAAAAAAAAAAAAAAAAAAAAAAAAAGACATCTCCAAATGAAAAATTGGAAGGGAGAGGCATATTCAAAATACAGGCAAAGTTCTGCCATTTGAGTATGTCTACAGGCTGTATGTTATGTTTACTGAGTACATCTACTCAGGAGTCCAAGTTTGTCCAGTTTGGTGAGTGCCTGTCAGATTCCAAAAGCTGGGAGATTTTTATTTTGCCTTTGCTCTTACTTGAAACTTCAACTTTTTTCTGTTCAGGGCACTGAAATACCATTTCCAGGCCAATTTTACTCCTACATGGAAGAACAGAAATCAAAGCTCACTAAGTCTATTCAAATTGGGCTTATCAGAAGAAGATGCTCCTTGCAAAACATGTGCGGCTAATTCTCTCATCTCTTATGTCTGCACCATTTTCTTCTTTGGTGCAAACCAGAGAATAACAAACAAAACTGGAAACAAGAGCTATTCAAATATCTCATTTGTAGAAGGAGAGACACAAGGAAATGTAAGATTTCTATTGTCAAAGTGTTTTTGGGGGAAAGTCTGATAGCTAAAGTAAACCCCTTCAGGAAGAGCACAGGAGAGGGAAGGTTAAACAAAGGTGAATTCTCTGTTGACATCTGGTTGAGTGAAGAAGAGACAAATAGAAGGTGTCACTCACCAGGCCTGAAGCAAACTTGATTTAGATATGCTGTGCTATTATGTGAGAGCATTTCTCTGAAAGAGTCATATTGTAAACTAGTGCATAGACACTATGGTCACCCAATGCCCTAAATGTGACTGAGGCAATGGGTAAGTGTAATCAAAGATGAAGATTAAGGTGCAAAAGTTAGCACCTAGAAGAGAGTAGAAAAAAGGGTCAGGGATTTGCACCAAGGTCTCTTGCAAACATTTCTTTACAGGAATGCTATAATTGGAGAGGCAGTAGAAGAAACTACTTATGAACATAATTTGAGATGAAAAAGTGCTTAGTTTCAGTGCTGTCTGCACATTTCCAAGGGCCAAAATACCAAAAGTCAAATTGCAGGGGTTACTAATATGTCTGAGAGTAAAGAATGGCAGGAGGCACAACTATTTGGTGTGGTCAGCACAGGAGGTACTGCACTATGTCCCTAGCAGGAACAGCTAATGGAAATATAGCCCATAATTAATTACATCTTTCTTCTTGGGAAATTGTGACAAAGTCAAAAAGAGAGTGAAGATTAAGACAGGAATAGAAAAGTAATTTGTTCAGTAATTTGAAGAGACAACTACAAGGCTGAACATTTGTAAAATGTTCAGACTTGTAGTTGTCTCTTCAAGAAACAGACTATTGCAGTAGTTATAAGTAGTAAAAAAAAACTTCCTAAATTATATCTATAGAATTTCTATTATTTTTAGGAAAGCAATCACCTGTTAAGCTCTATGACTTATGCTTGTTAGTAGGAGAAAATTGCCTCATTGACCACCAGGCAACAAAGTCCAGTGGTGAGGATGAACTGCTGATTTGCTGCAATTCTGTTAAACCAAACATAGACTGTGCATTGTTCCTAATCAAGTTTTGGAAGACAAGCATCTCCTAAGCCTCAGTTTTTGAGTCTTCCACTTTTAATATCCACAAATAACGGCAAAAAGAGGGTTTTTTCCCCTTTCTTTTGTTATGCTCCTTGACAACTCACCATGCAGTTCAAAAAGACAGTGAGTTATTTTTCTAATAAAAAGAGTTGCCATCTCTCTTCTGTCCTTCTCTTTAATTGCATGATCCTGCTCTTTTCTGCAGCTGCACTAGATCTACTCAACAGATTATTCACTGATTCAATTTTTTTCATTAAGCCAACAGAAAAAAATATTCCATTCTTTCTGCTTGGTTTTTTTTTTTTTTTTCTGCCAGCCCAGTGACCTGAATTGGCTTGTCAAAGGATCAGGCAGTGCCAGAGCAGCATGAAGCAGCAGCAGTACATAGCTGGGAACAAGAAAACAACCCATTTATCAGGAAAAAGACATTAGATAAGCTTAGCCATCTCCTCACACAGCACTCACACAGACACAAAGCTCATAAGCAGGAACAACTTGAAGTAAACCAGTACTGGTTTCACCTAGAACATGTCAGCTCACAAATGTCAGTATTTCTGGAGCTGATCAGCAGAAGTTAAACTGTCCATACAACAGCAGAGGGTAAACTCTTAAGTCACCTCAGTGTCAGTTACCTTTGCAGATGAGGCAAAACCCCAATAAGTAAATAATTAAAGGGAGGAAGAAAAATCCTGTACATCAGCTAAGCTTTGCTGACCATCCATTTGTATGATCTAAAACTTTAAGTTAATCCAAGTTGGCTTAGTCTTCTCTTAGTGAGACAAAATTTGCATTTGCTGGGGCTTAGGTCACACACATGGACAGTTACCATAAACTTGCTGACACACAAGTTTTCTTGTGTGTCCAAACTCTCAGAATTAGTTTGGTTTGGCTTTTTTTCCACTATTTGCTCACCTTCTTTCTCTTTTTATGGTTCCTGAGAATGTTTCTCTGCTACCCATTATCTTTGCTGACCTTTGAATGCAGAATATCATATTAAACCTGACATAGATTTACACTTGAAGGCAGCATAACATAAAGTATTCCAAGTAAAGTCTGGCAATATTTTGGATTGGTACTTTTTCCAAAAATAAGCCCAGTTTAGTGTTAGGCAATACACTTATATTCATCACTACTTTCAACTGATTGGAACAACAATTTAAACTGTAAAAAGCATATCTAAATAAACATTCAGAAGTTCCCAAAAATAAAATTATAGTTTTCTCCTATGGAGGTATCAATGCAACAGTGAACATGATTCTAACCATTGCACCCGTTTTAAGCTCATACAATTCTATAAAAAAAAAATACTAGCTGATTTGCATCAGTCTGAGAGCAAAAAGGTCAGGGTAAGTTGTGGATATTGTAAAAGTCACTATCTATTTTAATTGCTTGGATGAGAAACCTTAAACAAGAGGAAAAATATCCTGGATGGATAATTGGATGTGTATGCAAGACATTAAAATAATTAAATAAAAATTTCTGGTTTTCCAGTAACCAAACTATAAAAGAATAGATGGTAACATGAAAGACAGCTCTCAAAATGACATGAGGAGGCTTATGTTACTTTCACTGCTCAGCTGCAACTGAAATCCAGATGTGGGAATCAGTTATCTGGGAATGGTGATTTTGCCATTGAGAATTAATTAATAAAGACTTTGTTTGAAACAGCCATTTATTGTAAGCAGATAATTAGAAAGAAAATATTTCTGATTTCTATTCGATATACATCTTGTAGTTCTCTAGGCCTTATTCAATTGTGGTGTATTATGAAACACCACCAATGCCTGTAACAGGGCCCAAGGCTAAGGAATGGGTACATTCCCCCTTTCACAACCAGTGAAATTATTCTAAAGTGAGATTCTATCTCCTTCCTTACTTTTACTGTTCATTACAAACAATAATTTGTTAATAATTTTGCACAGTTTAGCAGCACTTGAAAAGCTGTCATATACTGTACAGAAAATATACAAATATACAGAAACAAGGTCATGACCCCAGAGCTTGTTACTTGACTACAAAACAGACCCAAGCAGGAGCTACAAATAACAGCACAGGATTACAAAATGATAACAGCATGCTTCCTCACAAGTGACAAGGAGACTGATCCAAACCAGGGCTCCAGACACCATGATGTAAAGCCTGATGGTGCCGGCTACATTTCCTCCAGCTGCAAAGTAGAGTGATAGGTTTTCTTTTCCGCTAGGTGACCTGCCACAGGTGCCAACATGCCTGTCCTTTGACTAACAGCCAGATAGATGTAAAGGCTTTTACCTATGCCATCCAGCTCTCTCACTTCCAAACAATGTCTTCTGCTCAATTTTGTTTGTTATTCTTTTTGTACTTTCTCACTGCTGTGATAGCCAGGTTGATAAAAACAAGCAGATGAGATGCTTTGCTTTTCCCTTACTAGTAATTTATTCCATCTCTCCCTTCTTTACCAGATTTGAGTATAGTCTGCAGGAAAATTGTTCTTGTACGGCATCCCCTCCAAAGTTTCATCTTTGCTGAAGGCATTTCCTCATCAGTGAGAAAACACACAGCAGAGAATACCCTAAGTAGGACTTTTGTTTAGGGGTGGAAATATTTATTAAAAACAAAACAAATCCTGCTCAAAATACCTAGAAGTATAATGTATTTTCCTTTAATAACAGAGCAGTATAGCTCTGTAGACAGGGTGTAGAAGAGGGGAAAAATTACAGGCACTTCAGTTTCAAATGATAAGCAGAAATGTGCAGGTGTTGTACATTAGATGACCTTCCCTATGTGGGTCACCATTCATCAGTACTCTCTTAGCAGCCTTACCTAGGGCAGCTTGATGTGTCTCATTTCTCATGTCTCCATACAGGAATGATTACAATTCTTAAGTATGTTTAGGTTGGCTTACAGGCTGCTGAGCAGAGAAATAAATTTACAAATATTTAAGAGGTGTAAAAGCTATCAAATGAGAATAATAACTCAGTTATTATTACCAGTAATGGGACTAAATTAATATTTTAAAAATGTGGAGTATATAGTCAAATCTACCTGGCAGTTGTAATAGTTTCTCACTCAACAGTGTCTCTGGTCCCTTTGTGATTTTCTCAAGAAAAAGAGGTCGAAGTATGGATACATTTGTTCTTCATTCCAGGCATAGCGCATAAAGAGGTTATGGTGACATGACACTTGTGCTTGTGTATGCATGCCTGTGACTCAGACCTCTTTCATCTTGACAACAGAAGCTGTTAAGTGACCTATAACTGATACTGCTGATTTAGAACATCCTTTAGCTTGGGCTTGCTTCTATAGCTTTTATACAACAGAGGAATTGGGGCTCTGCTACTGCCTGGAAATATTTGTGACCTAGACAGCAAGTATCCCTTCTGTGAGACAAATGACTTTGCAGAATGTCAAAGAAATGTGAGCAGCTGGAAAAAATAGTATTCCCACCACAAAAGTATATTACTAGTTAATGAATATGAAATTAAATTATTTTTATATTCTACAAACCATAATTTAGGATTTTTTCTGGACAAAGCTTGAATTCACTTGGACTTCTGGTTTGGTTTTGGACTTAACTCTCCAATATGAAAATAAGTAAACCAGTTCCACTTCGGTTTATTGTAGTGTTCATGTCTGTTGAGGAAATTAAAATAAAATTCTGAATTAGATTAACAGTTACCCACAACAACAATTAATCTCAGAATTTGAACTAATACAGATATAATAAAAATTAATCTTCTAGACCCTTGCAGCAGATGTGACAGCAGCAGGACCTGAAGGTGTCCTGGCTCGTCTACCCAAAGGAATAGAAAGTTGCCTCTTAAACAAAAGTCAGTTGGCTTTTACTCTGTGTAAGCACACAAATGCAGGACCAAATCGTTACACTGCAGTATTTATCAGAAAGAAATTAACAGAAACACAAGCAGTCTTGGGGTTTTTTTTAAATTACTTTCTCTAGCTACTGCAATATTCTGAAAAAAAAATCAAAATGCAGCTGAGCTTGGGATACTGCAGACCCTTGAAACATTAATATGCAGAGATAGTGTTTTTTTTATTATTTTAAAAAAATTCCTATTCTTTCTATTTCTGTGAACACCTCTCTGGTATATGGCATTCAGCAAGTGTGGTTCTGCAGCAGTATGTCTGCCCCACCCTGAGGGACTTCTGAGACATGACACTGGATTCCAACCCAACAGACTGAAAAGTGCCTTTGTTTGCCTTCAAGTACCCTGCCTGGCAGTATTAATGTTTCCCCACACATCTCTGTCCTTCTATCCCAGCACCTATAATGCTTCTTTCCCGTTCTCTAGTAAAACAAAAAAAAACACACCATAACCCAACAACAACAACAACAATAACAACACAAACCCCAATACTATTTCTGAAGGGGAAATGACTGGAAACTGCTGGCTTGTACTATTGAGTCTGACATATTGTCTGACAAATCCAGCAGGCTGGGTACAATCCACAGGAAACATGTACATTGTGTCTATTTTTGTAAATAGAAATGGTCTACCTTTGGGGAGAAAGCTATTAAAAATTAGGGAGAACACAAATTGCATCTGAAATTATTTGCAAAGCTCTGTGCTGGGATCAGTAGAATTAAGTTTCCAGATTTGGTAAATGCTTCCTGGATATTTTTGAGCAAGTTATTTATCAATATCTGCTTCATCTTCCTGGAGAAACTTTCTAGCCTTTTTCTCACCCTAGTTGGAACTTGGACTCAGCTGTGTTTAGAAGTATGAGATCAGCCAACTCCTCAGGTGAATGCTCTGCTGGTGACATTAATGGTACTGACCATGAAAACCAGAATGATTTCTGTTTAGTGGGTTCATGGAATAAATCTATATACAGTTAGCAGATGTTCAGATAACAGCTGAGTATTCATGAGTATATTTGTAAATCTTGACACTTTGAGGAATTTGTAATGAATGTCACTGCCTTCCTATTCACTATAGTCAGACTGCCAGTCATCTTACTGTCTGCAAAGTTTGACAAGCCTTCAGAAAGAAAGAAACAATCAGGCATTCACAGAAGTAAAAAGCTGAGGTGAACAGTTCAGAAACAAGTTGCAATCTGGCCAATTTACTAAATCTGAAAAGTCTGACTTAGCAATTACTTGCAAATATGAAATACATTCTCAGCTTATGGAAATAGTTTGGAAACTATTCCAGACCAAAAAAAAAAAAAAAAAAAAAAACAACTACACTTTGAGCAACTTTTACTATAAGTAATCACAGATGCCTCAAGAAAAAAAAAAGTCACTGATGCTGTGGGTTTTTTATTGTTTTAATTTATTTCTTTTAAAACAGAATGATAAATGCCAATTTGTCTGTGGATAGTTACACAACTTGACCCTGGGTTCTGACTTTTAGTTGATGATTGGTCTTGAACAAATCATTTAACTCATTACTTTATCCAAATTCCACCCCAAGGTGCTCAAGCAACATCTGTAGAGGGCATGGAAGTTATCAGAAGTGAAAACAAGGGGTAAGAGTTAAAAGTCACAACAGTGGAAATTCAAATTAAATGTAAGAAAAAAAATTACATGAGCATGGTTGAGCACTGCATGCCAAGAGAAATTTCAGAATCTCTGTTCTTGGAGATTTTCAATACTTGGAAAACTATTTGAGCGATCCAGCCTAACTGTGAAGCTAGCCCCACATTTCATGTCCTCCAGAGTGTCTCCTCCTACTTAAATTTCTGATGTTTAGAAATCTAGCAGTGTAATGAGGGTTTTTTTGTGTAGTTGACTTTTCAGTGTCTGAAAACAAGATGGACTAATTGATATGCAAGGACTCAGAAGTGCCTTAGCATGTGTACAGGATGACAATAATGGAAATATCTAGGTGCTTGCCAAATGCCAAAAGAAGCAGCAGGCTTCAGCATACACACAGTTTTCCACATTGTTAGGTACAGCTGTGAATTCTTTTTAAGAATCTAGAGAAAAGCATGCATTTTTCAGCCACCAGTGTAATATCTATTGGCTTTCACCAGAAAGAGACAATAAAGAGACAGAGAACTTAGGGAACATTTTCATTAATTTTTGAGAGTTGTATGAGTTTGTATCAAAAGGTCAGGAAGATATTTGTGGCCCGAGTAAGTAGTTATTGCCCAGAAAAAGTGATAAACTCCTATTACTCACTTCTGCTGTTCACACAGTTCTTTGCACCATTCAATATCTGCTGGGTAAAAAAAAAAAGTTTTCCATCAAACAGACTAAAAATGTATATCTAATTTACCTGCAGCTTGACATGTGTATCACACCACTCAGAGTTCAGGTACAGTGTTGCATTTTTTCAGGAGTCTTCAGACAAGGCTGTTTTCACTAAAGCCTGCATGTGGCTTTTGCCTGGAATTTTAATAGAATAGAATAGAATAGAATAGAATAGAATAGAATAGAATAGAATAGAATAGAATAGAATAGAATAGAATAGAATAGAATAGAATAGAATAGAATAGAATAATTTCTATTGTAAGGTACCCACAATGATCATCTTGTCCAACTGCATGACTACCTCATGGCTGACCATTTGTTAAACCATGTTGTAAAAGGTATTGTACAAATGCCTCTTAAACACTGACGGCTTCAGGACACAAATCACCTATCTAGGAAGCCTGTTCCAGTGTTTGCCTGTGCCTGGCTCTCAGTGGCCATGGGATGGAGTTGGCTGTGGCTGTCCCGCTGGTGGCTGCAGGGCAGACACGCGAGTGGCGCTGCGGGTGGCGGGGATCGCTGCGGTGTGGGGAGGACAGCAGAGCACAGAGCATGGGGAAACTGAGGCACAGGAATAAGGGAAGGGCACTTGTCTGAGTTTCCAAGGATTTAATCCCAAAGGGGGGCGGAGCAAGTGACAAATCTGAACCTGAAGGGGCTACTTTTAAGGGATGGGGGAACGCGGGGAGGACACAACCTGTGACCAACAGGAGGGCATTAGGGGAGGGATGCAGGGGAAGGGCTCCCCAAGAGAAGCCAACACAGGGAGGGAGCAAACCCTACAATCCAATTCTGCTTCGAGGAAGGGATGAGGGACAGGAACACTCCAGAACCAAAGGAGTGTGCTATCTTTGACAGACAGGGGTAAGACAAGGGAACAAGGGAGGTATGCAGGTGGATTGACATGTGGATTAACGTACATTTTGGCAGGAAAACAACTCAGGATTGAACCATTACAAGCTTATAACAAAGAATATTAAAACATACTACAAAAGAACAAACTGTAAAATAACAGACTACCAGATTTGCCCAGCATTGCAATAAAGAAATCCTTCATAATGGCAAGTCTGAATATCCACTGGGGCAGATCTGAACCAATTCTACTTGTCCTGTCACTGGATACTAGGAGGAATGGCTTAGTGCTTCCCCTAAACCCACCAAGTTGACCAGAGCATTACATGAAGTCCAGACTTGCACACAGCACTCTAGCACCAATGTTGAATACAGAGGGAGTATCATTGCTTTTGACAGGCTGGTGATGCTGTGTTTGATGCATCCAAGGGTCCAGTTTGCCCTCTTGGCTGCCAGGACACACTGGTGATTCATCTCTGCAACTTGCTCCTAGTAATGAACACAGCCCTGCTGAGAGAAAAGTTGGCTCTGTGCCCTGCAAGGCCAATTGTCTGACACTGGCTTTGGGAAGGCTCAGAAGTTGTAAGCCATGACTAGCCCTCTTCTTGGACAGCCTTGATGAATAACAGGAATTGCCTCATTTTGAGTTGTGATACACAATACCCTGGCAAGGTCTCATCTGATTTACAGTCATCTCAGACAGACAGAAAAGAGATTTAAGGAGGCAGATAGTCCTAAGAACAGTTTACTGGAAACAGAATCCTAGAGAGGAAAAAAAATCCAACCCAGACAACAATAAATCATCAACCTGTGGAGTCACCATCCTTGGAATTGTTCAAGAAATTACTGGATGTAGCACTTAGTGTAGTGATTTAATTCACATGGAGGTGTTCAGTCAAAGGCTTGACTTCATGATCTTGGAAGTCTTTTCCAATAATAATAGTTATATGTTTCTGTTCTATAAATTGCAATTTGATCTTCATGCACTTCTGTCACACAGAATGGTTATTTACATAAAGGTGTCTTCTGTGAAAAAGAGACCATTAGGAAATATGACAGGAAGGACTCCTAATCCCACCTTCTATATTAGTACTGAATAAGAACTTTGCTACATTGACTATTAAGGAATTAATTTCTTTAACATCTCATATAAATGCCCAATATCAGGCAGGATGAATTGATCAGCCATCCTCCAAATACTCTCATTGCTCTCTCCCCCACTTCCTTGGAACACACTGTTTGAAGGCAGCCTGCTTGGGATGGTTCTGAGCTCTCTCAGTGCTGTAGCCCTTCTTCAGTAGTGAAACTAAAGAATCTTCCTATGTACTACCCATAGCTGAGACCCCTTCATCCTGCAGGAAATGCAACTAACAGAGCAAGATATGTTTCTGCCTCTCAGCTCACTGTTAGCCTTTAGATGGAGACTATTTCTACTAAATTCAGCAGAGCTAGAACTGATTAGCACCAAAGTGAGGGATTTTTAAATCAACAGCTTTGCAAAGGAGCAAGGGTGGGCATCTCATCTACTAAACATCTTTACAAGGCAATATTTTCCCATTGGGAAATCACCTTAAGCACAGCCTGAAATTACAACCTTCTGAGGTCTAGAAGTTCCAGAAGACCTATGCATAGAACTGTGTATATTTTTAATTAGGTACATTCTATCTGCATCCACAGAAATAGCAAGATCATTTTCAGCATTAGTGTCTATCACACATCATGCTTAGGATGGCTTAAATAGAAAATTCCAAGTACTTCTGGTTCTCTTTTACCCACATGTTAAACCAAACCAAATCTTTCTAACCATTTCATTTACAGTTTCTAAAGTAAAGTTTAAAATATTGTTATGGATACTGACTTCAACCTGACTTTTATTCTTGGTGTTAAAAATAGAAAGTTAGAATATGACTTTGCATTTGGAAAAATGGATATTCCAGAAAATTGAGCACAGGAAAGGTTTTAGAATTTTGTGTCAACAGCATTTTTACAATGAGGATGATGAGAACATGACGAGTGTCACTGTTTAAAACATCTTTCATCATTAATAATTTCAGATAGGTTTCATGAGGTCATTTATGAGAAATAAAGTCAAGACGCACTAAAACCAGGAAAGGTACTGTAAATGTATATGGTACATATTTCTTTTTAAAGCATAAAATATTTTCTTTATTAGTGTGTTTCTTTGAATTTGTGAGGTCCCAGGTTTAGCTAATAACTGTGTCAAAATTCCAGTATGATCTGGTCATGGTTTGACACTGCCCCAAAACCAGGCATCAACAAGAGTCACTCTTTCACCCTCCCATGCCACAGCTGAGTACAGGAGAAAAAAAAAATGAACGGTTCCTCAGTTGAGATAAGAGCCGGGAGCAAACATTTCCAGGGCAAAGCAAGCTCAACACAAGGTTGCAAAGTGAATTTATTACCAACAGACTCAGAGGAGGATAATAAGAAGTAAAATAAGCCCTTAAAACTCCACTCCCCCCCAGCCCCTCCCTCCTTGCCACCGACATCACAGGGAGACAGGGCATAGGGGTTTTAGTCAGTTCATCACCGAGATTGTCTTCTGCTGCTCATGGAGAGGAATCCTCCCCTGTGAGACCATGGGGTCCCTCCCACGGCAGACAGTTCCCTTTGAACTTCTCCAGCGTGGTCCACTCACAGGCAGCAGCCAAACCAAACCTGCTGCAACATGAACTCCCTCCCATGGGCAGACAGTCCGTCCAAACTGCTGTGGCATGGGTCACTCTTCCAGAGGGTGCAGTCCTCCAAGGAAGTCCTCCAAGGCTGCTCTAGCCTGGAAGCAAGGGCCCTCTCTCCATGGGTCTCCCACTGGATCACAGCCTCCTCCAGGTATCCACCTGCTCCAGTGTGGGCACCTCTCCCATGGGCTGAGGGTGGATCTCTGCATCCCCTGTGGATCCCCATGGGCTGCAGGGGCACACCTGCTTCACCATGGTCTCACCACAGCCTGCAGAGGAATCTCAGCTCCAGCACCTGGAACACCTCCTGCCCCTCCTTCTGCACAGACCTTGGCGTCTCCATGTTGTTTTCCCTCACATGTTCTCACCTCCTCCTCTTCTCTGACTAGAAGAAGCACTGTGAGACTTTGTTTTGATTTTCATCTTCAATAGGCCATCACAGACATTACCAGCCTCTCTCATTTGCCCAGTTTTGGCCAGCAGCCAGTCCATCTTCAGAGCCATCAAGCGTTGGCTCTACTGGACATTGTGGAAGCTTCCAGCAGCTTCTCACCTGCTACCAAAAACCAGACCATGCAAAAACAATGCAGGTCTAGAGTGGACACAAAACATTTTCTAAAAATAATTCCTATGGAACAAAACTATGCATATGGAATAAAATCTTTCAGAAGCATAAAAGAGAAGCACTGTATGTACAGGTTATATTTTTTTGAAAACAGAAAAGAACATGTTTCTCCTACAAAAGCTGTCTTTATAGGACTTTTAAAACATAGCAACTGGAATTGGCACTTGAAAAATTGCATTTATATATATAATTATAAAATTATATAGAAATGAGAGATACTGGGCAGCATGAAAAATCTGGTGTGTTATTTATTTATCAGTGTTGACAGTTGGCTCCCAAAGGAAATGGATGTGCTTAATTAATTAGATGCAGAAATAGATGCACAAATTTGCATTTATCAATTGTTTTCAAGTGTTCTTCAGCATCATCAAAGCAAAACCCAGAAAGAAAGAAAAGCAGTGTGAGGCTTTCTAATATTATATATGCGACTAGTTCTGCACAAATCTATTACATTAATGCGTCTTTAAAGTTAAAAAAAAATCAAACATATTTGCATCCAGCTAACTGGTTTTAATTGATGTACAAGAATTGAACTACTGATATACTCTCAGCTTACTCAACTGTGTAATTTGTATGAAAACCTAAGGTAATTTGTTCTGACACCATGATGCAGGGTAAAGCATTTGTGAGATCAGTTTAAAAGACCTCAGTGTCACTCCAAGTGTCACACCTTCATAACTAGCATCTATAAAAGTCAGTGAATTTTGTCTTCTTGCTCTGAATTGAAAGAGGATTAATTATTGCACAGATGTATGCACCTGTTAATGATGAAATCTTTGTCCATTAACTGCATGGGAAGAAACAAACTATGGTTTTGAATAATAATTTGTATGAAACATGGAAGATTTATATAAAAATATTTAAGACAAAAAGAGGGATTTTTATGCATATTAGGGAAGGTAAAGAGGAAATCAAGTTAAACACAACAGAAACTAACAGAAAGACAGTGAAAACATATAGGTGTTAAATCTAACTGCCCATATTTGTTCTTCTAATTGCCAATTAAAACTTTCACAATGTATTTAGCAGTTGCTCTCTCTGTGTGTTTGAATTGAGAAACAGAAAACAAAATACAGTTTTAAAAGTTAATGAGACAAATTGAAATGGAGAAGACACCACAATGCATGCTGCAAAGGATTAGGCTTTTCCACTGGAACCAGAAAGAGATTTTTCTTAATTACTGTTAAGTGACCTCTCTTTCCTTCTCCTCCCCCACCTCCCTTTTTAGTTTTTTCCTATCACTCTTGTGCTGTCTGGAGCACTCAAGTTTTGCATAGAAACCACCTGTAGGTACCAGCTATCTCTGTCACTATTCACATGGTTCAAATTTCCTGGTATTATCCTTTGCTTTTTTCCTCTTCTACTCATTCCTTCATGCACAACCTCCCTCTATTTTTTTTGTAAAAAAAAACCCCATGAGTCGACCTCTTGTCCCTTTCAATTTCCTCCTCTACCAAGAGCAAATCTGCAGGATTATAGAGGAGAATTTGAGAAGAAATTAGAGTAAACAATACTTTGGGGCCTACTTATGGAAAGGGAATAAGGAAGGAGAGGATGAATCAGCCCACATAAACTGAATCAGCTCCTCTTGCCTTTCTCAGCAGGCAGGTACAATAATGATTCATGAGCTTTTGGCCTAAGGGAGTCAGATCAAAACTCGAATGCAGATGCTACCGCCTGAAAAACCTACAGTTCATCAAAATACCTGTGGGAAATATTTTGTTAAGAGGTGTCTCAAAAGTCAGTGTAATTGCTTGAAGTCAGTGGATTGCTTGTAATTGCTTGCTTAAAAAGGAGATTGCCATCCTTTAGAATCATTCTGAAAAGTTTAGATTTTTTTTACAAAACTAAAATTCATATATAAGCTAGACTTGGTTGGCATTTATTTTCTTTAATCATGTATTCTGTAGTTCTCATTTCAGATTTTAGGTTTGAAGGAAATTTCCTGTCGTAAGTATTTATCACTTTTTAGCAGCTCTGCTAAATATTTGAGTACATCTATGCAATTTATTTTATCTTTTGGAGGTTCAGTTTAACATATAAGCAGTCTGTGATCTGTACTTATTTGAAATATATTGCACACCGAGATATATGGTAATTTGAAACTAAATTAAATGAAAATACAGGCACATACTAGAAAATTTAAATTAATTCCTTGATATAAGGAAGGATTCCAAGACTTAGTTTCCCAGAAGGAAACTAGCCAGAAAAACAGCAAAATGAGCAAAAGATTTTTCTTTTTAATAAAAAAAGAAGAATAGAAAAGAAAAGAGTCACCCAAAAACTTGAAGAAACCATCAAAGCACTAAGTTCTTTAGAGCACATTAACACTTTAAACAGCATTAGTATGTGGGGACTGGAAGGTGATAAATGTGATGTCAAATTGTAAAGTAATGTCTAGGGAGCAAGAAATCAACAAAGTAAAACTTCCATACCAAATAAAATGGTTGAAATTATAAGAATGTGTAGAATTAGTAGATGTTAGGTAACTATAACATGATGAAGGGAAAAATAACTTGGATACTGTAATGGAGAATCACTTGTTGCAGGTGTGTTAAGAGTTCTTGGAAGAAATAAATAATCCAATAAGCAACAGCAAACCCTGAAATCTTGAAAGATTATTTTATTAAATGTCTTTTCAAAAGTCTAATTGAATTAATTCCTGGTTGAAGGATAAAGCAAACAGTAGGAATCAATGTCAGGTTTTGTCATTAGAAATCCCAGTTAGACCCCAGTGGCATCTATGCCTGGATTTGGTTTTGATTATATTGAAGTAGAAAATGAAGAATTACTGAAGTGACTAAGCTTATTTATATATTATTTAAGGTTATAAAACTAAAAGTCATATGTGGAAATTTGCAGGAATATCTTACAGTATTGAGTGACTGGGCAATTACCTGACAGCTAAGACTGGATGGTGATAAATGCAAAGTAATATAACAGGAGTAAAACAAGCTTTGATATACATATAGAATGACGAGCTCTATTCTTACTACTCCCATTCAAAAATGAGATTCTAATCATATTGAAAATAATTCTATGAAACAAACATATTAATAAGTAAATATTAGGGATTATCAGAAAGCAAATGGTGAAAGACAAAAGCAAATATCATTATCACTACTTAAATGTATGACACAAATACATTGTTCTTATTAGACGTAACTATTAATCCTGTCCCACTATTAAGACATATGATTATAAAAATACAGTAAAATATAAAAATGATTGTCAAACCCCATGTGGCTTTCTGCAACACTAGGAAATACAAGGTCTGATCCTAAGGTAAGTAATGATTGTGTTGTTATTTTACCAATAATGCCTCTTACTGTCAAAATGTTGAGCCTCAAAGAAATGATTTAAGAATTATTTCATTCTATTTCATATAATTGCATCAGTGTAAGAATTTATCATTCCTTGTATCATCTATTGTTGAGGAAGAGTGTTTAAAGGAAGGGTGGCAGAAGTAAGTGTGAATTGAAAGTCCTACATCTTGTTTCATTTGGACAGGAGACAATCAGGGCCTTTTAACAGAGCAGATACAGTTGGAAATTTTGAGCATTCAGTGCAATTTCTGAATGTCATTAGCTATCTGATCCTGCTCTTACTATACTGAATATTGTCATGGGAAATGAAAAATAAAGCAAGGGAAAAATGATCTTTCTAAACAAGATTCTCAGACAGAATGGGAAGGCATCATGAAAACAGACAGAAAGATCTCAAATGAAAGTCAGAGATTTCACATTCCAGACTGCAAATCAATAGTGGATAGTTATGTGGGTTCTTGATAGATCTTAATCTCCATCTCTTCAGATCTTTCTAACTTGAAAATTAGCTCTATGAAACTGCAAAAATCCCACAAAAGGATTTGAGGCTAAACTGATGGAAGGATAAAATGATTAAATCATTGATTAACCTGAATGACTGCAGGAAATTGAGAAGGAAACTAGTGCTGAATGAAAAGAAACAAAACCCTTTAATTAGTGATCAAAGATAGAAATATATCATGTGATTGCAATTTTGAACCATGTATCTGCATGGAATTACTTCTTTAGTTCTTTGAGACTTAACTAGAGCATATCCTATAAATACCTTCATAATCATACCCTTTTCAATAAGATTTTCAGCTGGTTTGTATTGGTTGTGCCTGTGGATTTCAAACTCATTCAGGAGTTCTCAGGGTGGAAAGTTTTAGAAAGATCATGGCTGATCAGCTGATATGTACACAGTTATTTAAAAATGTCATAGAGTCATAGACTGCACCACATTTCTGGTTTTAAGACACTGCGCCATCTTGCAGTATGAGCCATTCATTTCTGGATCCGGTGATCATTCAGAATGTCCAGGCTGAATTAGGGTAAAAATAATGTCTGTTTTTCCTGAGGCTTTATGAACTTCTAAGAAAGAAGAAGAGAGTTAACAAGTGCAAAAAAAAGAAAGCAAATACAGATATTTAATTCTTTCATAACAATGCAAAAGAAAATTCAACTGTACCTAGGCATTTTTAAGAAACATAACCTCATGAATATTTAAACTTTGTTAATTAAAAGCACAGGACATTTTCACGGCTTTCACGACATCCAGGCCCGGGCAGCAGCAGCGGCTCCGCGACGGGAGGCCAGGGCCGCCCCAGCCGAACCCAGCCGGTTCCAGCTGGAAACAGCCGGTTCCAGCCAGACACAGCCAGTTCCAGCCGGACATAGCCGGTTCCAGCTGGAAACAGCCGGTTCCAGCCAGACACAGCCAGTTCCAGCCACCTCCACAGGGCATGGCAGAGCCTGACACACATGGTGGGAGTGGCACTGGGGAAAATATTTAAGAAATGGCAAAATCACCCGATGATAGAGAGAAGGAAGGGGAAAAAAAAGGAAGAAACAACTTTTGGAACACTGAGATGGGAGAAGAAGGAACTGGAGGAGATATCCCATGTGCTGGAGCAGAGATCACCCTGCAGCCCATGGAGAGACCATGGTGAAGGAGGAGTTTCCCAGCAGCCTGTGGAAGCACCCACACAGAGGCAAGGAAAAAGTGAGGGGAAGGAGCTGCAGAGCAGAGCTATTATGGTCTTAGCACAACCCTCATTCCCCATCCCCTGTGCCTCATGGGGTAGGGGAGGTAAAGGCCTTGGCAATGGAGTGAGATTGAGCCTTACAGGGGAAAAGAAAATGCTAGGAGGGAGATGTTGATTTAGTTTATATTTGTTTCTCATTGTACAAATCATTTTTACTTCGCAATAAACATAATTGCCCCCACATTGAGTCTGTTTTGCCTGTAGTAGTAACTGGCAAATGATTTCTCTGTATTTATCCCTAACCATGAGGTTTTTCACCTTTCTTTCTACTCTCAACATCCTGTTGAGGAGAGGCAGTGAAAAAGTGGGGGGGGGGGGGGGTCTGACTGCCAATGCCATGACACTATACATGTGTAAACCTGCAAGTCTAAAATCTAAGCATGGTCATCTGTGAGGACATAGCAAGAATTATATTAAGATGCCACATATGAAATTTAAATTCACGTCTATGTGTAGATCCAACCGACAATAACTTTGAAGAATTCTGAGAATTAAGTTTGGTGCATGAAATACAAACTAAGGAGAACATGAAAAAATTTTGTTTGATTATGACAATACAATGCAACCCTTAATATTTTATCTTTCAAATTTCAAAATAAAAAGATGTGGGTAATATTTATGTCTTATGTTCAGGACACTCCCACTTACATTTTCCAAGTGATTTTTCAAGTCTCTTGGGAAATGTTTGAGTTTTAAGAATCAAAATATTTCAGTTGGAAGTATAGCACAGTAATTTTAACTTGTTGATTATAAGTTATACTTATTTTTGCTCTTTAGTAAGTGAAAGAGTTTAAGTTTAAAAAGTCATAAAAATTGGATAACGTTCTATAACAATTAAATCAGGAAACAATGACAACCAGCAGCCATTATAACTTAAATAAAAATAATTGCAGTGTTCGAATACTATAGATAAAGGCTTTTCATATCATAAAGTGAGATGCTCCAATATTTTAGTATTATAGCATTAACTTTAAAAGCTTTAGACTCTATGGCAGTTATTTTCCATGTAACAGATAGTTACACTTTGCTGTTGGATCCTTTGGGGAAGTACATTTTAGAGTGCAAAATCATTCTGGAGCCTATTACAAGCCATTACGTAGAACAAATATTATTAAAATCCCATCAAAATTATGGCTGAAGTTGAGGAAACAAAATATAGAAGTTGAAGGATCCCCATGAGTGTAACTACATTCATAGGGGGTGAATGTAAGAAAACTTAAGTGGAAGAAAAGTGATTCCATCTTAACTCAAAATTTAAATGGTGAGAAGCCCTTTCGGTCTCACATGGATGATAACAATTATATTTAAAATTAATTTCAATCAGAACTCACATTTCCAATCTAATTTCTTGTTTAATAAATTGTGACACTATTATGATGAGGGTCTAACATAAATCTGTGAACCACATGATATATCCCCATATAGTTACTGGTACTCCAGTTACTTGTTACTGGTACAACAGCCAGAAAAACAATCCTAATATTCATTGATTTGAAATATGACATTTTAGGTTTCATTTTCCATTGACAGCAAAGCTTTTGAAGAGACAGTTTCAGTTGCATCTTTACTGATTGTGAACTATACACATACACAGATGTAAATATGCCAATAATCTCTCTTCATCTTTTGTTAATTATTGAATATAGTAACATGTTCAATGGAAAATTTTTGAAAAAAAATACCATTTCAACCATGTTGTGATTGTAAAGAAAGCAAGTGTACAAAAAATACACATTTCCACATGGGAGGTGTGAGAAATGCAATGGCCAATATTTTTCCTTCTGACTCAGTAGTGGGTCAGGGGGTCAACATACTTAGATAACACACCTCATTCTGCTGGTTAACTAACACAGTGCCAACACCTATTCTGTCTTCCCAAGACTAAAGGGAACAAAACTTATCTCTGCTCACTCTCCAGAATATCTGATCTGATTTTGGGAATGTTTCCTTCCCTATGTTAACTCTCAAATTTTGCAAAGAAAATTCTGGGAAGATTGCCTGGAAAGACTCAGGCAAAAAGTGTGTCAGCAGTCATTCAAGAAATATTGTAGTACTGACAAGAGTACCTCTAGATGTGTTACTGACTAACATAGACATAAATTGTTCTTCTCTAGGGTTCATACAAACCAGTTAAATATTCTGACTGCCTGTCATTATAACCTGTGTCCTAGATTTACCTCTGTGAGGTAGCTCTGTGAGAACAGACATGGCCAAGGCATTCAGTATAATAGGTCCTGAACTCCAGAGGTTCTCATGGATTTAACTTCTACTAAGTGACCTAAGTGACAGGCAGTGATTGATGCCTGCCAAATGTTTGCTTTCTTATCCTTGTCTGTGAGAAATAGGATGGGATATGCTTTTGAGAATTTGTTTGTTTGTTTACTTTTGTATACTCATTCATTTTCTGATATGTGTTAAGGATATAATATGCACATGAAAAAAGTCAGATTGCTGGGTCAGTGGGAGTCATTCTGTGCCTTGCTGTCAGATGGCATCAACCATTGAGAAAGTTTACTTTTTCGCAGAAGAAAGTTATGGTCTCACTGTTCTGTGTTCTGGAGCTCTATATGGTGGAACCCAACACACACAGTTAATCATGCTATAACTTTAATCTTTTGATGTATGTGCTTCTGAGTAGAGGAGCACATTGAATGCAAGGAGCAAGCAATTGACTGTAGATATTGAAGCAGGCAGTGCTACTGAAGAGAAAATAATTATTTTCTGAAAATGAAGGAGTATTGCTGGTACTGAATAGTCTGTGTATATAGAAATCTTTTAACTTGAACTCCATTCTTCCAGTCTTGTCACACCAGGCATCTTGCCTCCTGATATCTGTCTCTACAAAGTACAGGAGAAAGAAAGTTTAGTGAATATATACTTGTCTGACTTTCTACCACTTCTGGATTTTTTTCCAACAAGGAGTCTCTCCTCATTCCTTGATAGCTCTTTAAAAACAATTTTGATACCAGTCTTGGTTTGGCTTTGAGATCAAGTTTAGATGCTTTGAACAAAAAAATTTTGCCATACTTGAAAAATCTTTTGCTTTATACTTTAAGCATATTCATGCATCTCATCCCACTCTCTCTTCCTCCCCACAAAAGTTTTCTACCCCTTATTCAATTTCTTGACCAATGCCCACATCCTGTAACCTTATGATCATGGACAATATTGGTAGTATTTTTCAGATTTTTACCAAGTCAGTAGTCCCTACAGATAATGAGTTTTCTAGCAATGACCCTTTGAACCACAGGGAGGAACTTCCACTCTTCTGGAATAAACTCTCTGCCTGCAAGGAATGCCTTTGAAGTTTTCAGCAGGGAGGTCTTGACATAAGTCTGCAATCTCAGCATTTAGGTAAAAATGGAACAGCCCCCAGACTCCACAGTTGGAACCATTCTTCAATATATTCAAAGAACTGTTTGAGTACAACCCTCAATTTCAAAATATTTTCTATTTTTATACTTGAAAACCAAAATTATTCACTGAACTGATTTCAGCCATAATTGAATGACCCCACAAGAAAAATAGCTTCTGAGAATCATTAGGCACTTCAGAGCAGCTTTCTGGCATCATTGCAGTTTCTTCACTCACAGATTTGGACTTGCAGAAAGCACCTCAGAGAGCTGATACCAAGAGGCAGGAAGTTTACTGCACACTTGCACATTCCAAATGTCCAATCCTGCAGAGTGAGGTCACTGAGTCCTGGAAAGACATCTAAGGGAATTGAACTAGTCTCATAAACGGACTTCATCTGAAAGGGATTAGAGAAAGATGTTCAGGAAATATAAAGCCATTAATATTATAGAAAAGCCACATAACACAAATAAAAACAAGCATCTAAAATGCCTACAGGCAGCTCAAATGATAGGCTGAGTGATATTTTATAATTATCTATGGGATGTTTTTTGTTTAATTATGACTTCACTTCATCAAGTTGAAAGCAAGCATCAGTATGAAAAGCAGTAGGAAGCCAGTTTTAAATGTTCAGCTTAGGAAGCTGAAAAATATTGTCAGAATCATCAGGTTAAGCCTGACAAAATCATGCAAACGGAAGGAATTCAAAATGGGTCATGCACTTCAGATGACCTCCACAGAACCCTGGGTATGATATATGTACTATATGGCACAGGGACAAGTTGGTGGCGTTTTGTTTTGTTTTTTTTTTTCTTATACAGTACACTGTATTTATGAATTTAAAATAGGAAATTGCTGAGGGCAAATACGCTCACAAAAATATCCATGTCATTGGGCTTATCATAAGAAAGGAAAGAGAACTTTAATCTCAAGTCTGAACAACACAGCCATGCTTTTGTCTGTGACTTTGTAGCCTAATACAATTCAAACCACTTTATATTGGTACAGCAAATCAGTTTCTTTTATATACAGAACAGCTTTATTTATAAATTGAAGCTAATCTGAAGGCAAACAAAAGAGACACTGTGATTGTGGCAGTGTTGAAAATAGGGGGAAGCTTCTGTACAATATTTGGACAAATTTCTACCTCCTCTGAAATTTGTATCTTAATTCTGACATAGAGAGATATGGATGAGATTTTTCATATCCTTTCACATCAGGAGACACAAACCATGATATAGTCTTGAATTAGTTAGGGCTGAATGGTTGACACAGTTAGGATTAAACCCAAACAAGGTGGACTGAATGGAGCCTATGCAGTGATAATGTGCAATTCTTTTTAAAGTGCCTGCTGAAATGATCATTGTGAAGGATATTCTCTAAATGTGAAATATAAACATCATCAGACACATGGAAAATATACATTGGCTTTAAAGATGTTCAGAGTACAAAAGGCCTTATTTTCCACTTTCCTGGTAAATGGAATCTTAGTGCCAGCAAGGTGATATAGAACATTTATGTAGAAAGCCCTGGCAGGTAGAATCAGCTTTAGGTAGAAGACAAAACCATTGCTTTTGCAGAGATCTGGAGAAAATTCATCAGTCTTGAGTGCAGTGTGACATCCATCACCACAATCAAGGAAGAGTGAAGCATCAAATAAGTAGGCCTCTAAAATCATAGACTGAGATTAGGCTTCAGCAAACAACCATGGTCAATAACGCTGTTCTATGCCTGGGGTCTGCATGCTGCTGATAGCAGGATAAGGCATGACCTAAAATTTCCAGCATGTTCTCTCATCCTTTGAAATGGTATTAGAGAAAGCAATTACACTGGCTGTTGTACAGTTTCCTTGGTGAAATCTGCAGTCTGAGTGGAGAGCAGAATGTTGCTCTGCTTGCTAAATTATATCTTGAAGAAAAGCAGATTAATCTAAAGGATTAAGTTAGTTAAAAACCATTCAGACAAGAATAAACCTAAACACTTAGATTTAGTAATGTAGAATTTTTATAAACACTGAAAAGGTAAAAGTAATTTATTTTCTATTGGTAGTGTGACTTTAGATCACATTCTTGAGAAACTTCCTTATGAAATAGATAAATAGCAAATAATTTGGAAGAAAAGCACTAACAACTCATTGATAACATGCACAGAAAATATTACAGAAAGTGGAATGACATATGAAACCTGAAACAGTAAACAAGTAACTACATCGGTAAATGATAAATCAAAGCTTTTTTTCCCTTGAATTATGGGAAAAAATAAAAAAAAAGAAGATAGCACTGTCACTTCATATACGGACATTTTTTAAATGCTGTTGGAAAAAAATATTTGGAACTGGCTCATGAAATAATGGATAAGGAAGCCCAACCAAGAATAACTAATCATATTTTTAAAAATTGACTAATAATTAACTATTTCAATCTGAAGGTTTGTGGGATACACAGCTTGGATAACAACACTCAGGTTTTTTGGGTCCTTCTCATACTATAATGTCAACATTACTTATGCATTCAAATTTAATTTATAAGCTATAAAAATATTTTAATTTCATATATTTTTTTGGATCTCAAGCAGGGATTTTTGATTTTATTACTATCACTATACATTATTAGTATTATGTACAAAGTATCCCTAACTGTTAAGACTGTTTATTCCAAAGTGATTTGTAGTGATGTATCCAGGGTGGCTCCAATTCCCTTTCACCAATATTAGCTATCACATGAAAGAGAATAATTTCTCAACACTCCTGGTACGGGGACAGTTTCTCTCATTCATATGAGAGACTAAAGAATGTATGGGACAATGTTCGTTAGATTTACTTGATTTCTGAGAATTTTCTTAAAAGCTTCTTTTTCCCTTTCTGTGCCTCCTGCCTGAATTCTCCACTTCATTCCTTTTAAGGCAGCTGGATAAGGTAAGGGTAAGCTGATAAAAAAATTATTAATCTGTGTAAGAGCAGGAAAAGAATGCACATGAGCTCCAAACTCTATCTACTTTTTCAAATGGCCTTTTCATCCAGACTGATGCTGGCTAGAACAGGAGGAGGCAGTACTGCCTCATGTCTCTGAAACATTTTACTTTGATGTTAGTAAACCACCCTGTTACATTGGCACACACCCCCCGAAATTTCTCAGTGCAGATCTAACACAGACTAGAAAAGCAGTTTTTCTCATTTTGAAATAGATATCTGATGGCTGGTAAGCTGAATAATTGTTTAGAATCCATTGATCATGTTGAATAGTTTTAAAATAACTGCATAAGAACTTAAGCATGTAGTGTGTACATGTCAGTCCTTAAATTTAAGAATCTGACAGCAAATCATAGCCTTGGGTCTGTAGTAGTAACCTATGCAATAGAGGTTCAGTTTTACTGGAACTGTAATCTGCAATTTACGTATGCCAGTTCTGCATGGACAGGAGTTATGGAAAGCATATGTTTTATATAGTAAGACAGAAGGCTATATTAATATGGCTATTGAAAATCAAATTTTCTACTCTCTATTCATATTCATGTAAATGACATCGATTTCCAGTTAATCCAATAGTTTTGTGGTGGTTTTACTCTATCATGAAATGGAAGAGAAAGAGGCTCCAAAAGTTAATTCTTCTTTCTTCTAGGATGGTTTCACAGAATTGGAGCTTTGTCAATTTCAGCTGCATTATTTCTGGTTTACATCTGTGCAACCAAGTAGAGAAACTGAGATGGAGATAGTTTTTAAAATAATATCTAAGAAGTACTGGGTATAAAAAATCACATTAATTGAGTGTCCATATGCAGTCATTAGAGAAGTTTTAGCAATGCAATATATTGATTCATCAAATCAAGTTTAAAAAAGTCCAACACCCAACTGAAAAGATATTCTAATTTCTATTTGCTCTGAATGGTTATTTTTACTAATTTGGGGGTTTATTAATTTGAGGTTCATTATACAGAAGCACAAAGCAAACTACTATGGCATAATGCAATTTTTAAAGTATTCCCAGCGTGGCAGAAGTGCCCTGCAAGGTGTTTCAAGGAAATCTTACTTTTCCTTGTGATGTCTACAGAGGTTACCTAGAACCGAGGTCAGACAGAGTTAAAGGAATAAAATAGGTGTTTATTAAAAAGGCCTTAAAAGAGTTCATCTTGGGTAGTACAAGAACTTGGCCAAGGCTGTGCCCAAGATGGATGACGGGTCACGAGTTTTCACACTTTTATGTTTGGTCCATTTGCATATTGGGCTTAATTGTCCAATTACAGCTTCAGGTAATGAAGTCACATTCTCCTAGTTTTGCTTTTGTTAATACTTTTTGGGTCCTGAAGCAGGAACGGTTCTCAGGCTGGAAAAGGATTGATTTGTCTAACTGAACTGTGAAGACAACATGCTAACATTTTATATGAAGTTCATAGTTAAACATTAATGCAGTACAGAATCTGAAAAATATGACAGCTAAGACTTGTTCATCTTCAAACTTCAGGCTGATTTTACAATTTCAAATAGGCCCCTTTTAAAAAATATGTCCTCTTGCAGATTTTTCATTTTAATTTTCTCTTGTATAAAGTTGTCATTACTACTTCTGTTGTGATTACTATAATAGTGTAGCATGAGCAGAGAAATAAAAGGAGAGGGAATTTCCTAATTCCATTAATTTGGTTTTATTATATTGTCTGATTTATAGAGCACTAACAACTTTCTTGCACCTCTTTGTAAATGCAACCTCTTTCATGACTTATACTGTCTTGCAAGTGAGGAAAACAAATTTTACACTCCCCACTTGACTGCAAACCACTACTGTGAGTATAATTTCTGTTCACTCAGGAATCAATATGTTCACTTAAGAATCTCAAAATACCAGCATGAACAAAACAATTCCTTGGACCCAATTTGTAAACTTGAGAACTTTCTGACTGATGGATTGTATATCCATATTATCTGACTGCATATGCACAAAATTCCCATCTCAAATTATATATTTTAACATATGAAACAGTACAAATAATCCACACTTTAAAATACCAGTTGTCTTATGTCAGAATATTGTGAAAAGATACTTGTGGCAGAAAGTGGTAGATATTTGTCAATATGTTTAGGCAATCAATTAGGACTCTACTAATGCGTTTACACTGTACAGGATCTTACCTCCTTGAGTGCTCCTGTGAGGATGAGAAGGACTGTGGAAAATCTGTTACTGAATTGCTCAGACTTTTACCTGGAGCTAACGGAGCTCTGATGACCTACCTGGAGTTCTGATGGCCTCTAGTCTGTTTCTCCTGATGTCATTGTTCTCTCGGACTGGTCTGTACAAATCATGTTACCTTCCTGGGCAACTGTTCCACCTTTCTGGCAGCCTGACAGAATTATTGCAATCATATTCCTGAAGAAAAATATTACTAAATGTGATAAGGACATATTCTGAGGGTATAAGGTGTTTTTTGTTTTTTAAAGTAATAGTCATTATTTTAAACTACATTATATATGCTATTTTTGAGATTGATATTCTGTACTGGTTTAACACTTTTCCTAATATTCTAGCACACTCTCAAGGGTTGAAGTATCTGGATGTACCACTCAGCTAAATCTTAAATGTCATTAAAACCTCTGCAATGGTTAAAAAAAAAAAAAAAAAATATATATATATATATGTATGTATGTATGTATATAAAAAAAACCCCAAGAAACCAAAAAAAACCAAACAAACAACAAAACTGGCAAATTCCAAAACAGCATCAAAAATTTCAAAGTTTAAAAACAAAAGCTGAAGTGGGCAGCTTATCTCTGTGAGAATATTTGAATGTCCTTAATGCTGACCGTGCAATGGAATCAACAGAAGGAAAAGTCTCTGCTATTTAAAAGCTTTTTGCTTACATTCAATGTAATTCTAGTTAGACATGCCACCCTAGTAGATCAGTGACTCCAGTACTTCTAACCAAGACCATGATCTGACAAAACAGGTCTGAGAAAACAAAATTTGATCACGAAAAATTTTATAGAGGTTATAATTTCCACTGGACAAGTCTGCAGAGTGTCCTTGGAAAACTCTGCTTTTTGTGCCAGCTGTAACCAAATGCGCATGAACTGAGAATGAGCTGCCAGGTGGCCAGGAACATAGCTATTACAAAAACAGAGCATCCACTGTGCAGAAAAGTATTTTGCACTAAATGCTGTAGCAAAATGTGATTATTTTGACATTTATTATATAATATCAGTTAATTTTAGTCAATTTAGACAAAGCCAAGAGCAACACAATTAAAGTTGACACATAATACCAAATAAAGACATTTAACTGGAGTAAGTTCTTTGTACATAATTTTAGAGATGCATCATTTATGTGCTTATTACAATGTTATATCCCAAATAGAATAGATACCAGTTTGTGACATTCATTTCAGCACCAAGGTAACAAAAGGAAAGCAGTACATTCTCTGCCAAGTCCCTGACTAGTCTCACCCCAGTAAAAGAGAATAAATTGATGCAGTCTTCAAACACTTTAGATGGTGTTCACAGGAGAAGCAGGTAGGCTCTGCTTACTGCTTTCAACTTTCCTTTTCATTGAAATCTGTGAGAAGATTATGTCAGTTTATTGTTCTTTAGCTTCTAGAAACTAGGAAAGATATTTTTCCCCCTGGATTTGTCTATGCTCAGAGCATATTGCATAGACACAGCCAGTAAAGCTCATTTCATGCATGCAGCAGCCAAATATACCTTTAATGAAGACACCTCAAAGCACTAGACACAAGAAAGTGTCAGCTGCAGGCACACAGCCTGACTACAGCTGAGACTCAGAAATTAGTGCCAATTTTTTTTTTTTGCAACATTTACACAAGCAGCTAAGTCTAACACCAAGACGTGGAAGCACCTCTCTGCAAGAAAGTCTGATAGCTTTTGCTATAATTTTTGAACATTTGCTGTGATTCCTGAGAAGGTTTTATTTAGGTGGCTACTACTGCCATATAGAAACAGATTGTATTACCCCTGAGGCAGGGGCCTGAAGCAGGGAGCTAGACAAACTCAGGGAAAACATATCAGGTCCTTTATACAGTTATTCCCACTATGAAGCCTCTGTCTCCATGGGTGCTGTTCTCCAAAAATGCAGGCTGTATCCGCAGCCAGCAGTGCCTTTTCTCTCTCTACCAGGCCAGGGTTTCAGTAGTGCATCTCAAGTTACTTTGAACTCACTGGATTTCCAGAGACACATTCAGACTTTGCACTTGGATGCTGGAGCCCCCATACCCAGCAGGATGCAGGACCTCTCTCCTTGCAGGTGATGTTCTGCCTCATACAGCAGAACCCACCATACGAGGCGAGCTCAGCAAGGAGGGGAGGCATTGGTAGTGTTCTGTCATTGCTCTGTTCTGGCATTGGCAATGGACTTGCCAGGGCTGATAACTCAAAGATGCAAGGCACCTTCTGACAAACTCTGCTGAATCTGGAATCAGACACATGTTGTGCTTTGAACACAACATGGTGTTCACTGAAGTTTTTCCTGAAAGCCATATAATCTCATTGATTAGCCCAGATTGCATTGCTGTTTAGAGACAGCAGATTATTCAAGATTCTTGCAATTATAATGTATTTTTACAGCAACCAGACATCCTCATCTGTGAGAAAGTAAAGATCAAAAGCTGTGAAATGTTGAGCTATTCTTCCAGAGATCAGCTAATAAAGGAAACTTAAAAATTCACTGGCAATCAAACTGTTAAAAGTAGTACTTCTGATGCAAGTCCACTACAGGTCCCTATCATATTGCCTGACCTTTATACTGAACCTAGGCATATGAGGTTTTTAAGTCCACGAGCTTCAATCCCATCCTGAGAAGTAAGGTAAAGCTGCACCATCATAATATATTAAGCATGTCCTGCAACACATCTCTTTTTTTTAAATTAATAGATTCTTGCCTTTTTTATGCATCATTTCCATGCTGATTTATGGTTTATTTCAGAATAATAACTATAAGATATAGATAATTCCAGCTGTACATTGTGTTTGCTACAGGACACAGGCATTAGCTAAATGTACTGTCAAATGCATCCATCTTGCAACCACATGATGTTCATATCACTTTCTTTTAGCAATAACATGTTTTTTAAAATTAAAACAGACAATAACAGTCTTGATACTGATTCAAGTTGCAGCCATTTTTTAGAAGATCTTTCCATACCATCATTCTGTTATTATAAAACCTTTTGAAGGAAATACTGTGGTCAAATATCCAGTCCCCTCATACCCTCACCGTTCAGCACATGGAGAGAAAGTTATCACACTTACAATTCATACCTTACCCTACTCCAAAAATTAACTTAAACTAACTTTCAAGTGTAGAAAATCTCTATTCCTGCATAATAAATTCATGATCATGCTCATGAATTGTTGTATAGTAATATGTAAAATGACCTACAGAAATGTATGGAACTCCTCACACTGGAACATGGATATTAAAAAAAACAAACCCAAAACCAAAACCCAACTTCATATATTTGTGATAAGTGTATTGGAACAAAAGATGCATTTAACTTCTGGGAACTGCTGAGATGTTAATTCTCTTAGCTGGAAATAACCACCTGGTAAGGATCACAGTCTGGATGTCTGGGAATCAGTAAGGGTGAAGAGAACAGAAATGCTTATTTCAGGGTTAATAAGCATACACTTAAGAGATGTGCTCAGGAAAACAGTATTAATTATAATCTCCAATAGTCCTATAAAAATTCCAGTGATTTTTGTCAGAAAACTAAATTATGGGACTGAGGAAAGACTGAGACATTTTTTATCCATTTATAGAATTGTGCGTATATATATATATGTGTTTTCTTTTCAATTATAAAAAAATCTTTTTTGTTGACATTAAATTATCTTTTGAATTTAAAAAAAATTAAAAATAAACTTCTTTGTAGTAAGTATTCATGAATTACATTTTAGTAGGCTTATGGGAAAACAACTGGTATGCAGCAAACTAACTATTTTGTGCTAGAAAGAATAATGTACATAGGCTATGGAAGCTGAAGCTTTCATATAAAAACTGGAAAGAGCTGTTGTTTTACTTTAGGTCTGTCAGCTCTGGAAACTATTAATGTTATAGAACACGAAGATAATTTTACATTTTTACTGTGTACAATATTAAATTACTATTTTCAAGAGAACACACTTGCATTGCCTTTTTTTGTATCCATTCGAAGAAGAGAAGTACAGAATCAGGCTTTTATATTAAAGTCATTGAAGCAGGAGTATTGTTAAACTGCTCATGTAAAGCTCCAAATGGGCAAAAGCTATTGCAATCAAGGGCACATTTCTACTTGACATAAAACAAATAAATATTGGCCAGAGGCTGATAGCCACAGTATCCAGAAGAAATAATACTGCCAGAATGGTGATGGTGAAGCAAAGATAAGACATTCAGAAAGAAATTCAGTGACCCACTGTCCACAGGGTATCTATAGCTGCACTAGAATTCCAAGTAAATTTTTGGAGGAAAGCTCTTATAATTCTAAAATTTACTAAGCAATGCCAGAAAACTGCACAATGATAGTGTACCTTTAACTTTATTGCCACATACCACACGCTCTAACTTGTCAGATCAAGGCACTAAAATATATTCAGTATCTGAAAGCAAAGATAAATTAATAGTACTTTTAATTTGTACATTTTTAAATTTTAAATGTGATTAAGTGCAGGAACAACTTCTTATGGATACAGTGTTTTCTTTCTCACTTAAGGCCTTTCATACCAGATTGGCTGTACCATTCTCAAAAGATATGCTTTAGATCACTCAAAAGACATAAAAATGTCAATTCCATGAACTAATTAATGAAATTGCATGGCTTGTGTCCAGCACAATCATAACCTGTAGCCTCGAGGCTTAAGTAATCATAAAGCCATTTACAAGTTATTCATGCTTTGTCTGATTTTGAGTTAAGGGATAAAATCACTAATAAACATATAAGGGTGAAGAAATCATGTGAGGAAAGGCAAACTTTCTCAAATGAGAAAAGATTTTAAAATATTTTTTTTTAATGAGATTTACTTTCATGTCCTTCCCATGATGAAAATAGCATCTTCATTAATATTAATATATTTCAGGTAATGCTATTTGTTGTTTGACAGATGTTAACACAGTGCAACCAATAAGGAAAAAACCCAAATAAGCAAAGTGATCCTATTAAAGCATGGGCAAACATGCTGTGTAAACAGCTGTTTATTATCTGCATCAAAGCAAATCCTCCTATCTCTCAGCAACTGAGCCACTAGAAGACCTTCACCACCATGTCAGATTTTTCACCAGGCAGAAATGAGCTGTATGTAAATAACAACAGTCTGTCACTCACAGTGGTGAGGCTGTCGCCTTCCATGGTAAGATCTGTTTGACCATTAACTTTGGAGATAATGCAGGAATTTTTTCCTTCTTTTTTTTAAAAATATCTGAAGGAGACATTAATGAGAGGATTTCATGAGACCACCTGTGGGTGGTTGGTGGGCAGGGGCAGGCTGGCAGCTAACTACTTCTACTGCTTTTTACTTTCAGCTAGTAAATTGAAATTAGCAGATTATTTATCAATTATATGTTTGTAATACTGACTCTACCATAATTCTTTAACTATCTAGGATTTGGCCTACAGAGTCTGAATTATTTGTGTTCAACTTAGAACAGAATCTTAAGAAACTTACGGAGGAAATCTTGATTGAAAAATATTACTTTCCCAATGTTGACAAGCTTGAAGTTACTTCAATTTGAATTTGTTCTCGTGTCAGACAACCAGATGTCAGACTTGGCCCTATCACTATCCTGTTTTAAAAATATGTCCTGTATCAGAAACCTTTTATCTTCTTAGACACAAACACTTTTGATTTCCAGGGCAGAATACTTGCATGGCAAGAAGAGAGATTTGTGAACCCTTAATAAGTTTCTCAAAACACAAGAGGATAAATTAAATGCACTGGTCTTCCTCAATTTCTCACAGTAAAGACAAGTTTTCTATGTTCCAGGTAATCCTTGTAGTCTTTTCTGAATCCATATCAATGTGAAAATCAATCTGTGCACTTTTCCTTGTGTGGATGGTGGACTTGGACCAGGAGTTCTAGACACATCCACAGTAACGCCTTTGATTATATCAGTCTCAGAAAGATGGTCTACCAACTTCCACTTCATATTTCTCAGCTCCCAGCTGCTAGCAGTGTAAGTCTCACAGACTGGAAAAGTGGCTCCCTGTTCCATGTCTGCCTTCCATAATCCTAACAACATATGGTTTCTCATTCAGCCCTTGGTCATTTATCTCATAAGAATTGTTTCTAAAACAATTCCACCAGCTTGGATTCATCTGTCTGCAAGACCACACTCTCTGCACATCATTTTTGATGGATGTGAGCCAGGTCAGGTATTAGAAGTTGAATTTATTTCACCTAGGGTTTCCTCTATGTTAGAGGATGGTCTGCTGTCATGCTAGGCAATTTACTGATTTCCCACAGGTCTGAGCATCAAGACAGAAGGTCAAGCAGCAGTTTTATTAATGCAGTGCTGAGGAAATGGGGAAAGAGGCAACTAAAAAATAAGAAAAATAGGAAATAATTTCATAAATAATTTCAAGCGTAATGTCAGAAATAAAGCAAGACAAAGTAGATCAATGTTCTTGGATTCTGAAGGGTTAAAAAAGTATTCCTAAATTAATTCATTCTTGTTCAGAGGATGACAATATTCCATGTGACCATATTCCCAGTTATGATGAATGACCCTACTTAAAATAGTATTTTCCATGTGTTTTGCCATTATCAATTAAGTGTGTAAGCTCCTGAAATGTCCTTATCTGATGAACAGTAAGTCACAAGATGGGATATGGGAGTCTAATCTCCATGAGCTGCATGCCTTAAAGGCCAGAACTTTCCTTAAATTCTGTCTTCCTAACAAATACACATCCCTTCTATGTACAGAGGGCAAAATGGGAAATGTTCGCAGCAAAACTATCAGGATAAAAATTATTTCCTATGGAATTTTTTTTACCTAGGTAATTTCCTGTTTCTGTTTCAGGTAGCTGCAGGATAATTGTACTTGGCATGAAAAAGAGCATGAACCCACTTCCCTTAGCACATATCACTAATTGAGTTTTCTCACCACTACAATTGCTGAAATTACCATTATTATTGTATGTTAGAATCATAGGATTGTCAAAGTTGGAAGTGACCTTTAAGTCCGCCGAGTCTGCCAACCCACCATCAAGTTCGCCAACCCACCGCTACCATTGTAACCCCTAAAGCACAAAACCACATCACCAAGTGCCAGATCCAGGCACCTCTTAAACACCTCCAGGGATGGTTACTCTACCACCTTCCTGGGCAATCTATTCCTACACCTGATCACTCCAATAGTGATATTTTTTTTCTAATATCTAATCTGAATCTCCCCGTCTCAGTTTAAGGTAATTTCCTCTTGTCCTTTCACTGCAGGCACAACAGAAGAGACTGACCCCCACCTCACTGCAGCCTCTTCAGGGAGCTGCAGAGAGCAATGAGGTCCCACCTGAGCCTCCTTTTCTTGAGACTGAACAAAACCAGCTCCCTCAGCTGTTTCTCAGAGGACACATTCTCTAGTCCTTTCACGAGCCTTGTTGCCCTTCTCTGGGCATGCTCCAGTACCTCAATACCCCTTTTGAAGTGAGTCATCCAAAATGGAATGCAGTGTAGCCTCAGCAATTCCAAGGGGGATGACCACTTCCCTGGTCCTGCTGGTTACACTGCTCTTGGTTCAGGCCAAGATGGCACTGCCCTTTTGCCCACCAAGGCCCACACTGGCTCGTGTTCAGCCATCTGTCAACCAGCACCCCCAGGTCCTTCCTACTGAACAGCTCCCAAACCATTCCTCCCCCATTCTGCAGCACTGCCTGGGTTTGTTGTGGCCCATGTGCAGGACCCAGAACTTTGCCTTGTTGAACCTCCTGCAGTTGTCCTCAGCCCACTGATGGAGTCTGCCTGGGTCTGTCTGTAGATCTTTCCTACCCTCTGGTTGTTAAGCAAGCTCTGAGTACATTAGGCCATTAGAGAACTCATCTGTAAGATCTATTTGAAAAATCTCAGGCAGCCCTAAGTAGAAGACAAATATTGTCTGTTGCTCCCCAGAATCTTGGAGCACCCAGACTTAAACAGTTCTGCCTAAGGAAACATGTGATGAGAAATACTATTGCTATGGGCATTTGAACAATTTTAATGGTTGATTTTTGTGGTTTGTTTATTTGTTTGCTTGTTTTTCTGTTACTGTGACATTCCTACACTCTTCCTAAATTGAAATACAGGACAAAACAGCTTGTAAAACTGAGTCCAAGTGGTCAGGCTATAAACCCCTTAACAATTACAGTCATTGGCACACTTGCATGATTATTCTGCAGATGACAAAAAATAATAACACCAGTCTTCCTGTAAGGCTCTTTGTGCTATCCTGGCATCAAATGGAAGTGTGTTGTATGTTAACAAAGGCATTCAAAGGTCATAGTTATACAGCAAGGAGCACATTTATCAGACGAATAAGCCCAAAATTTCAATGCAAAGAGCAGCATCGGAAAGAGCACTGGGATCATCATCAATACCTTGTCTGGTCTCTGGTGACTTTATTATGCATTTTCAATCTTTTACAACCTGTCTAACAAACCACTTGTCTGCCACAGTTCCTGATTAGGACAGTAACTATTCCACTGACAATGTCCTAATTAGGGCTAAAATTCATCTGCTGAGACTGTATGTCTCTCTGGTGAGCCAGTCACTAAAGAAATGTTCACATTCTATTGTTATCCACTCCTGCTCCAACTCCCCCTTATTCTCACTTTCTCTCACTTAATGCATTATTTGGGGAACGTAAAACACCTATCATAATCAAGTCCTAATACTGTATAGGCTTATATTGTCAGTGAAAAGAAAAATTGTAATTAACATTAACAATGAAAATTGGAAGAAGCAGTTGTAAAAGCCACAGTGGAGAATTCTCATACAGTTTTCATAAAGATATTTAACTGGCACAAGACTTTGAAACAGTATTGCATATAAGTAATACCACCTTTTTGCACATTATCTCTTTAGCCTTTTAAGTTGAAGGTGGAGTCAGTATTGCTAATCCTGTCTAAAATTTGCAATTGTAAAATCCTGGGGTTTGGTTCCTACTTTTTGCCTGTGGAACCTCAAAAGCAGGGCTACTGAAAGCTTTCAACAAAATACCACTGTTTCCAAAAATGAAGCTGGGGACATCCAGTATTCAAACCCTTGTTAGGCTGTGAAAATCACATCCTCATTAAGATAAAGCTGCTATTTTTCTGGCATATGAATTTAGCATTTTCCAAATGTGAGGTTTGCTGCTGTTCCAAGTGTCATTGTTTCTTTGCTCTCAGTGAAGCCCTGCAAAACCCAGTGGTAAAACCTGAGTCACCCCCTCCTGTGGCTGACACCAAAACCACCCTTCTGACTGGTTGAAGTGACCAAGGGCTGTGCTAGGAGACTGATGGCCTCTTGCAAAATTGCAATTCACTCAGGGTATTCCATAATATCTGGTCTTAGGCTTTTCTCCTTCAACAACATAGAAATTGAACACAAAAGGGTAAGATTAAATATGATATTAAAATCACACAATAGGAACTCAAGAAGAACCATGATTTTTTATGGAAATCAACATGAAAGCCTGCATTATGTCACTGACTTTAATTGCATAGTTATCTTAATATGTCTTTTGGGATAACTGTCCCATTCCCTCAAGAATACAGAGCAACCTCAAGGGACTGGCGGAAATCTGAATCATGTTCCTTACTCCAGAGGCTTAATGTATTAAGGAAGTATTCTGAAAAATGCAGCAGCATATTTTACAGAAATCCTGAAACAAGCAGCAGACCTAGAAACAGACAAAGGACAATTCATGTTGTAGGGGACATTGGGAACTCCAGTTCAAGTGTTTCCTCCAGGCAAGACCAGCACCAAATTAAGACCATGCTATCTAGAGCTTTGTTTAGCCATGTCCTGTAGACCTCGGAGAGCAGAGATCCTGGAGCTCCTTGGGTTGCCTCATCCCTTGTCTAAACATACTCATAGTGAACATTTTTCTGTATTTACTCTCAGAACTTCCCCTTATTTTAGTTTATAGTAACTGATTATTTTTTTCCTGCTACACACTTCACTAAATACTTGCCTTCTCAATATCCTTCCCATTGGTGCTGGGTAGCTCCTCTTAGGTCCCCTGAAGCTCCTCTCTGCTCCAGGCTGTACAAGTCAAGCTCTCTCAGACTCTCCTCACAGGATAAGTGCTCCAGACTCCCAAACATCTTGGTGCCCTCTGTTGAACTCCAGTTTTTCAGTGCCCTTCTTGAACTGGGGGTCCAGACCAGCTCCCAGGTGTGGTTTAAGTGGCAAATAAAGGAAGGGCAAGCCCTACCTCAGAATATAGTCTGTGCCCATGCTGCCACAAGCCAGCACACTGCTGGCCTTCATCACTGACAGGATAAAAGCACTGTACTTTAAATTCTAGCTGAAGTTAAACTTGAGAACTAGGACCACAAGCCAAAACTTTGTCATGATAAAGCACTGATCCCATACATGGGAAGATGACAGAAAAATAATTTATTCATAATAATTTATTTTATTTTACATTCTGCATTTTTAGTCTTTGTTTCAGACTTCTGGCTACATCCACCGTGTTTTGCTACTGGGTAAAATGTTTTTGTAATATGTAGCACATCTCATTTTCCTGTTTATATTTTAAGCATTTTAAACCTGAGGTGTGTGTCTAGGATAAGAAAATGTTTGGTAATTTTTTTTTTCACTAGTATGAGAGTATAAAAGACTTGAGTAAGCATCAAAAGATATATATTTTCCCTGGAAACAGAATCTTATTTTAGTGTTTGGCTGTATGTCAATCTGCTTTTCTTCAGATTCTACTGCTGTGTCCAACACCACTTTGCATGTTTGTAGGTAGAAGCAATTTAAAAAACATGGAATGATTTTAAATAATTGGTAAGCATATACACAAATGTTTTTGAGTTATTCTGGCCAAATATATCATTCTCTTTGAAATCATCACAAAATTCCAAAAATATAACAAAGGCTGCTTTCAACTGTTGTAACTGCTTCTGTTTTTCATCTTTTCAATTTTCATTTAATGTATTTTTCCTTTGTTGAATTTTAAAGAGCTTATTTATTACTAAAAATACATTATGTGGAACACATTATGTACAATATATTATCTCTATCTGTACTTTGTATAACTCCAAAAAGCTCCCCTGACTAAAAAAATACTTGAAGATTTGCCTCTGAAGTAGAGAAAGATTATCAGACTACAGAGTACTTTTAATAACTATATTAGAAAATGAATTCTTCTTCTTTAAGAAGTTCAGCCAACTAGCACAAGCTCTGGAACTCATATTTGAATCATTTTGTAAATAATTATTACCCTTCAGGCCTAATATATAACAAAAAGGGTGATCATGAAAATATTTTTACAGTGATATTTTCTTTATTTATTTGATAAATAGATATTAATTAAAGAAGGATGTGTGATTCCTTCCTTCCTGCCTGCCTTCCTGCCTTCTTCCTTCTCTGCCTCTTTCTTTCTGTTCCGACTAGTACTAAGTTTGTGGATCTGAACTTGCATTTGACATGTTACCATAGGACTTAGTAGTTAAGGAGGCATAAGAGATTTATATTGATGGAGAGAATATGTCTCATGTTGTAAAAGTCCAAATGCAAATCATGAATGTTTCTAAAGTACTATCAGAAATATATTTTTTTCTGATTTTTGTGTTTATTAATTTGAGATAAAATGATCAAATTATCTCATATGTATTTGACATGAAGGTTGTTAACCACTAGAGAAATCCTGGATCAGTTACCATCTAATTACATGTGTCTGATTCAAAATCACAAAAGTACAGAATCATAAAAATATTTAGGTTAAAAATTTGTAGTCTCTAGATTAGAATGTGTCAAATACACTCCCTCTAAACAGGATTAGGGCAGACTGTACCTTAAAATGCTCATCATTGGCATGACTGTGCCAATGATGAGCATTTTAAACCAAATTTCATTAGTGGTACAGAATATATGGATGCCTGATAGAACATATGTGTTGATTTCTGTCTCTCTTTACTCTTTCTCAAACCAATAAAACATTAATCAACTTCAATCTATAGGGAAAGTATTTTTACAAAGGCATTTAATTAATGGTTAATTTTCAGGGGGTGAGGAAGGATTAGAATAATTGAGACTGGATCAGCTCAGTGAAAGATTCAAGATTGTTCCTTAAAGACATGTGGGCGCATACACATGTTAGAGCTGTGTTTAAGGGTCGTGATTATTTCAGAAAAGCATATAGAATAAGAATTTTCCTCACTATTCCCTTTTCTGTCAGCTCACAATGAAGAAGAGTTGTAGTCACATCCCTCCTTTGGGAGGGAATGATGAATACAAAGACTTTTGAGGAAAATGTGTACTATTACTACTAAATGTAGGGATCTAACCCCTCTATCTGGCTCCATCTTGATCAAATATATACCTTTTATCCAGCCCTTTAATATAACTCCTTAAAACAATGTCATATATCCTATTATTTATTTTAAATAGGCAAGTTCAAGAGACTGTCTGCCTTTAGAAATCAGAGTCTAAGCAGTTAGGCGATCCATATGAAAACAGTGCTTCTCAGTTTCTTTTTGGCAATATATTTCTTTAGAGTTAATTCAGACAAGGAATTAAGGCATTGAGGTGTGTGTCCTAGCAAAAGACAAGGGCAGCTTCAATCTTCTTGTTTGTATAGTTCTTCATAATCAGCAAGCAAGCAGTAAAGAGCGTAACACTATTCTAGGTACCCCATACTCAAATTAGCCTATTTGGTTGTCAATTAACTTTCTGCTTCCTTGGCATGTTTCTCCTTGCTGGTATATATGCAAAATAGCTTGTTTGAAAAGAAATCATCATCAAGAACAAAGGAGGTTTTTTTTTCTGCTATCACCATTAACATATTGTGACCTGAGTACTAGACAGAAGTAAAGTGACCCAGGAAGCCAACTGGAAGCCAAACGTTTCAGGCACAAGCTACTGTCTTTTAAGCTCTCCATTTTTTGCTATCTCCTTCACAGCTGTGCTTCTGCAAATGAGGTTTCCAGTGCTTAGCAGTTTTAGTCAGTGACTAGACAGAAATTCTGAGCAAAGGAAAGCTGAAACTATACACAGCTTCTGAGAAGTTATCACTTCTATTTACTTTTGTGTTTAAAAATAGTTTATATGGTTTTGTTTAGTTTGTTTTTCTTTCCCCTTCCTTCCTGGACACATTTATTATAAATCAGGTTTTAATCTACTAGGAGGTTGGAAACTTCTGTTCTACAACCTGAACCTCCCACTCATATTCCTTAGCATACCATAAGAAAGCAGAAAAATCTTAACAAAGGAAGCTTTTCAGGTCTGCAGAACATTCTCCTGAATTTGAGAATGGTTTCTTAGAAAGGAAGACTACACTCCTATTAGGGCAATCTATTTTGAGGTTTACTGAGGGTAAGACTGTGACTTATAGCATGGCCTTGAACAAAAAACCAATGACCTGCATCACATGACAGAGGAAGGGACTGATTATATTATATGCAACCTTTACAAACTCTCTGAGAGAGCAGTGTTTTTAGAAACAGGAGCTATAAATCTACTAAATCCTTCATTCTTCCCCAGTAGTTACCACATATGAGGTCTCAGGAGGATTGTATTTTTGTAGATACTCTGATCTAGCAAGAAGCAATAGGGGAGACTTTTCCCCAACACCCTCCATCATCAGACCACTGACCTGTCTGGGATAAATTAATTGCGTTTCTGTACCACCTGTGCATGAAAACAGGTGATTTTCAGGTGATCACCGATTCTAACTTTTTGAAGTTTAGGGCATATTCTATTGAGCAGAACCTTCAACTGTCAATTTTATGCTTGAGAAAGAATTTAAAATGCAATTTCCCACAAAGGCTTCTAACAAAAATCAAGGGGTGGTACAAGAGTGATGAATTTGTGGGGAAGAAATAGGAATGTGTGTGTATTTGTTTCCTTCTGGTTGGATACTGGGTGAATTGCACTATCACATAATTAAATTTTCTTCCTCTTCCTGCTTGTATCTTACAAAAAAAAAAAGAGACCAACTGCTCCGGATGCTTATCCCATTAATGAAATCTATATTATTCTACTTGTGGAAGAAGATTTCCAATGGAACTTTCCATTTGCTGCCTTTCCACTGATACAATCTTTTTGAGTCATATCTCTGGTAAGAAACAGCAGTCTCTGCTGCTAGCTGGGGTTCTACCGCTGTACTGTGACAGTCTAGTGAGCAAGAATCAAAGTTGCTAACTCTCAAGAAATGAGAACTACTCAAGATTTATTAAAAACACCTGAAAAATATACAGAAATTTTATGGGCAAAATAGAGGGTTTTTTTTATTAAGAAAAGATATCATAGAGAGCTATCTGTAAAAAAGTATTCATGTAGAGAATGGATAAATGGATAAAATATGCAACACTGAGGTAATATATCCTATACAATTTTGTGACAGAAACTATAAAATTAGGCCATTCATTTCCTGATTTATAAAAAAAATTACATGTGCCTGACAGTCATACAGAGTCCCAGGTTCATATATTTTCATGGAGCTGCACCTCCAAAAAAAGGGTCTTTCAAGGTATCAAAATTACTATTAATATAAAATTATTGGCACGACAGAAAGAAAATAAACTATTAATCATTCTCAAGGTCCTGATATAAACACTGAATGAATTCTTAAAACTGCAGCAAATTACATGCATGAAATTAGGGTCCTAATTCTGCCCTTAATGGTACATTGCTTTCAAGTTCACGCAATCTCTTTGCTTCCATTAATATATAATCCCTGGTTCCATTAATATATAATTTTTCCGCTTGTGTGTATGCAATACATGACTTATATTTATCTCTGTCATAAATGTAGAAATCAAACTGTAAAATTATTGGTTCAGGAACAGTTCTAAAATGGAGTTTAACAACAAGTACTGTTTTATTGGCTTAGAAAATACATGAGGCACCAACAAAGTTACTTTTCGAGAAACCATATCAACTCACCAGGGTCATTGTGAAATAGACTTTTACTTATGAGAATGAAGAAGTTTGGTTGCTAATTGCCATTCAACTGCAGTACCATGGCCTGTACATGCCTAGGATTTTCTGTTCCCCCACTGCCATAAACACACAGCTGTCTGCTTCAAAATAGCTATAAAATAAAAGAGCAAAAGTTTTTCATTCTATACGGAAATATAAAAACACCCTATTCTAAGACCATAAAAAGAAATAAACGTATTTCAAGTATTGGAAACTTCACAGTAGGCATGAAGAATGCAATCACACTTGACACGTTTCTTCTGTGAACAATGAAGGATGTAGTCATAACCAAACTGCTATGTCTGCATCCTAGCAAATACATTGACTTTTACTATGGACCAGATTGCATCCTTGCCACATACCCCATGTCAGAATGAGCAAGCTGAGAAGTGCTTTGATGGTTGCATATGTTGCTTTTGTGCAGCCCCAACGAACAGCAGTTTCACGAGAATGAACTCTCAGTCTATTTAAATATATGTGCTACAGTGCAACCTCTTTCTAGTTCAGCATATGTCCTATATTGGGTTTTATATCTCACCATGAGAGTTAAACCCTGTCTTTTTTTCACTGCAGAGCTTCTTCTGTGGAAACAAATGTACTCATGAGAGCTAGAGATAGCACTATATCTAAAGGAAATATCATATTACTTCTGAGGCAGCACAAAGCATTAACTTAATTTCTTGGCTTGGTCCTGTCAAGCAGAGATTCAAATAAAGTCTTTCATCAGCAAGAAAACATAAGCAACAGCCAGAAAAGTAGATGTGGTTAACAGCTAACATCACTGTCGCTGATCCACAAGGCAATAAGTGCTCACCAACAGAATGGTGGAAATAAGGCTGACAGTGTCTCAAATAATGGACAATATTGTCAGCCCTGAAATGCAAGGCTAAGAACAAGCTATTCTCAACTGTCACCATCTAAAATCCAGGCAGGCTAGCTAGCTAATAACAGCTGGAAACAGGGAAAACAAAACAAAATCAGGTACATGAACAAAGACTTTCAATACTTTTTTGTATACCAGCTTGTGTACCAAGTTAACAACTTTTTTGGGCTATGACACGTCCAAAATTTATGGGCAATAAAACAGCAGTGTTGAGTGAAGAATGTCTTCAGGTAGTTTATACAGCATAACTGGTACTCAATTTTCTATTTTTTTTCCATAACCACGGGTATTTGTTACATATACATCATAGCTGTTTGAAAATATTATCTACGTTATTGTTATATTTCAATTCATGGTTTCATTCTCTTAAGGCATATTTGCTCAACATTTTTAAAGCTCAGTATTCGTGTTTGGAGGTTTTGTTTGAAAAAGGGGCCATTGTTTATGTAACACCAATGCCATTGCATAAAAGTGCACCACTGCCCCACAGCTGACCTTTCCTGAAGTAACAAATTCTAGGAAGAGAGTTGAGGTTCAGTATGTTCCTCAGATCTAGCTCCACCTACCCTTATTGACCTTAAGGGCAAATTGAATTACCTGAATTCAGGTTTCTTTCAAAACCAATTTGCTCTAACAAGAGGCACATCCTCTTAAGAAGCTTCTGAGGTATTTTTGTTTGTTTGGTTGGTTGGTTTTTTTTTTTTTTTGCAAGAAATCAGATATGTGGAAGCACCAGGGAGTGTAAGACAAAGAAAGATGAGCTGTAGTGAACAAAGTGAGGGCCTTTTATCCATTTTATAAAACCACTACTGGTTTCAAGGATATTAATGGGATTATATCTTAAATACATATATGCTTATACTAAGCATATATATATGGTAATCTGGGATTGTCTAAGACTTCAAGAAATGGTTGCAACTAATATAGTTTGTGTGTGTAAATTTAAAATTTGCTTCTCTTATGTGTCTACACTGGTAAATCTCAGATCTCATATATAGAGGCATCTTGGCTATATGTTTCAAACTAATTTCCAAAAATGTTTTCTCCATCTGTTCATTATTAGTAAATACTACTACAATTCTATCTTAATTTTCCATTAAAGAAGTAACACTGCATCAGCTACTGTCATTGTGGGATGCATAGATCCAGTAAGAGTCTTTCAGTCTTTAGGCAAAAGTGATGTAATTCATAGTGCTTAAAAATGTACAGGCTTAAGTGATTAAAAATGTATTTTGTTTAAGAGGTGCTATCTTCCTATTACTTAAATGTCTAAGACATATCTCAAATCAGCATACTATTTTGCTGAACTTTGCTTTTTCATCATATTTAGTAGCAACTAGCAATCTTGTCTCTCCTTTCTTTTATTTGTTATTTCATCACCTTAAATACTATTTACTGTCTTTTCTTTAATCTTGATTACTGTTTTCCTTTTTCTAGTCACACTTAATAAATTTTGGTTATTACTTCTGTTTGATTTTTAATAAGAAGGCAAAAGACTGCCAATATTAATTTCCCCTCTCAATAATTTTAGTACTTGTCTCATTCCTACTGTAATTATTTTTTGTAAGACTTATGAAAGCTGCTACTATTTTGAGATAACAGTAAATCAGTTTCTGCACATTTTTGGTTTGAGAAGAGGTTGAGCATGGCAAGCATCACCCAGAGTCAGTTTTTCTAAGCACAGTTGCAAATATAAGCACTTGAAACACAAAGTTTGCAAATAGAAAGATCCATAAAAGCTGACCAACCCTCCTAAGACAGCATTACCAACAAAATTTGAACTGAGGAATTGCCAGATCCTAGCCCCAAAGACAGTCTACTGAGACATAATGCCTATTGCAGGTGAACATTGTTTCCCTATACTGACTAAAGCATGAACAGGCAGGGGCATGTAGATCCTGGAGTTCCCCACATTATAAAGAAGCCACGTGAAATACTGAAGATTAAAAAGTAGGTCAGACTTAATAAATGCTTTTTTAAGTAATCCACACTTCAGATCCTGATATGAAATGGATGAAATATGTGGTCTGTTCAGTAACTAGAGATTCACCCTATTGGCTTTTATTATGCTAAAATTCTTGTGCACACAGAAATGGCTTATGCATATTTGCATCAAAAAGGAAATTAAAGAAGCTTCAAAATTAACCCCTCAATTCTAAATAAGAAAACTTCACAGAAAAGATTGGAGCAGGGCCAAATGTAGTATGAACAGTCACTTTTACCTAGCAGATATTACATGTGGAAAAATAATGACCTGGCCTAGGAACAGTAAAACCTACTCCTTTCTACACTTCCTTCCTCAACCACAAATAAAACGCAATTGTTATTGCATGCAAAACAATATCTTTCATTCACTATTAACAGAGTCTTTTTATGGGTAGTATTTTATGACTGAAATATAATGTATAATCAGCTGCTCCACAGATCTTGCTTTGTGCTAGAAATGACCATAAATTGTAGCAGTTCTGAGTGCTGAATCTGCCTCTGGATGTTGACACTGGAGCTGCTCCACCTTTGCTTCTTACTTCAGATATGAAGCCAAAACATCCTGCTGTTAATGCCAGATATAAAAGAAGCAAATAGAAGGATGGCAGCATGCTCTTGGAAAAGCAAAGGTTTTGAAACATGATTGTGTTCCACATGGCAAAAATACGATGTCATGAGTCTCCACTGCTCTTTCGTTTGCCTGTATTTACAAAGTCAGCACTCAAGGTATTTTTATACTTAAATATAAGTCCTTGGCACTCAGTGGACCTCCCAGGTAGTTCATGTGGGTGTTCTACATAATGCTTAGTCCCTTGCATTTATAAGCAGACACAGCTTCTAAAGATGCCTGTAACCTGTAAGCCATGACACCAGTCATGCCATTAGGGAAATTCATAGTGACAGCAACCAGAGGAAATGAATAGGCCCCAGAATAAACTGTTACCATAGAGGCAAAGGATTGAAATGGATCAGACATTATAGCACCTGTACACAAGAGCAAGTGGGTAAAATATTTCCCATGCTATGAAAGCTTGAAGTGACAATCAACAATTTGCAATATTTGGTGAGTGTAAGCTTCCATGGTTCCTTTAGAGAGGGAAGCAAGTCACAGTTACAGTTTGCACAAAGAATCCAGTGTTGAGATGATTTTTTTTTCTTTGTCCCTTTTTTATTTAGTTTGAAAGGGTGGAGGCACTGGGAGTGGATCAGATGACCCACGGTGGCTTTTATACCAGAGCAACTTGCACAGAAAGCACACGATTCTCTGAGTGCAGTCCTGAGCAGATCTTGCCCCTTTTTGCTGTTGTCCTGATGTGGTAGAACGTCCTTGCTGCAGAGAGCCCAGCGGGGGCCAAGGGCAGAGGCAGCTTTGATGCTGCAGGTCGCTGCAGGGTGAAGAGTCCTGCCGCGCTCAGAGACCGCGACTGTCACTCAAGGAATCATTAGCAATGAAAAGAGGCGGTGAAGCTTGTTGTGTTGTCATCACACTGTAAGAAGGTTGGCTGCAGCCCAAATTAACTTGCTTAGGGAGTGTGAATCAAAATGACATGCAAACTGAATGTTAATGAAAATTTTCTTGTACTTTAGACTTTAGATTCCATCCAGAAAGCTGTCTGTCATCTGGAAGACATCATATCTCTCCTTTCCCCTTGCTCTCTTCTTAGGATATGTATTTGCAAATATAAATGAAAAGAGGAACTATTTATTTCTCTTAAAACCTGTGCTGCTTGGATCTCAGTTTCCAGACCACTGTATTGTTTCCAGAAATTTCCCTGAGTTGTAGCAGATAAAAAAGGAAAGCAATAGAGAGAGCGCCCTGCTTTTCAGGCAAAAGAATTGCAAGGGTTTCACTGGCAAATAAATGTCGTACCTCTAAGTGCTGTTTTACAGTAGTGCAGGTCTACTGTCACAGAGAAGGCTTGCACTTATGTTTCCAAAGGACTGGACTATTCAGGTGTTATTTGTGATATTCACCCATGTAAGACTGTGTCAGTGAAAATCACATGTTTTTCTGACCCAGACAATAGAGCTACTCCAATGTGAAACCATTCTACAGAGATGGAAATAAAAGGGAAGCCTATAATGTACACAATCATCCATTTCCTGACTAATGTGCAGTCATATGCCTCACCACTTGGCAAGAAGCATAGTTAATTTTCATTATTATCATTTTTTCTAACAGCTGTTAGAGACTCTGTGCTTGCTAATTTCAGAGGCCCTCTTCTCTTCCTCATGCACTTAAAAGGCAGCTCAAAATTGAATTTCCTGTCACATGATGTACACCACGAACATGTGTTTTCACACTACATTTCAAGGAACCTGCTATATGTGCTGCAAAGCAATTAACATGTTATCAATATCTAAAATGAAACCCTCTTTTCTATCAAAGTCAAAAGAAAAAAAAATCTTGAGAGATTTGTGATTATAAAATGGTGAGCACTGCTGGTCTAAATTATAATTTAGTAAGTAAACTACCCAAATCCTTATTGAAATCAACGAAAAAACAGATTCTGCGTTAAAAGAGAGCATGAATTCCTGAATCTAGCAAAAATAGTCTTAGCAAATTGAAACTATTTCCTCAACACAGAAATGTGAATACAGCGGTATCACTGAGAGACAATTCAACATTTTTGTTAAAAGAATTAAGAATTCTAAAAGAATTAGGATAAATTGTGTTTTAGAATCATACTATGAATCCAAAAGGATTCAGATTTTAAAAAATATCAACACATAAAGAAGTCTTGGTTAACTTTGAAGATTCCGTATGTGGGCTTTTTTCAAGTTGCATACTTACCCTTCCAAAAAGTTGATTGGAGAAATGTTTTTTTCTGCATTAGAGAGAGTAGTACACTCAAGAATTAATGCAAAAGAGACTGATGTCAACGGGAGTATTCCAGTTTGGAAAGGATGGCTATATCTTCTTAAAGTTGAGTTTCTAATTCAGTATTATGTTTGGTCAGTGTGTACTTTGTACACACACAAAGTACTGTTGTACTTTGAAATATTGAGCCAAGAACTTGGATTGGAATACAAAAGGATGAGTTAGGTTACTAAATAGAACTTCAAATGTGTTAGTTCAAAAATTTAAAACCATGAAGTCCTGAAAGACCCCAATGTTTTCACAAGCGAATAAGGTCATCTGGGCTGCCAGACATGCACAGCTGCACATCTCCACTTTTTATATAGGCTAAATCAGACCTTCTCTGAGAAAACCCAACCTTAAAGAAGCAAGAATTGACTAATGAGAAAAGAACATCACATGGATATCAGCAATGAACTAAGTTTGCAAATCTTTGAGGACAGGGTACAATTCTGGAGAATAAAATTTCATTGTTCTGCATTCTTTTCTTTTTTTTTATTTAGCAATAAACTACTTTAACCACTTTCTTCCCTCCATTGTGACATCTGCCCATCCAAGTGCATTTCTTTGTAGGAATACATTATAAACCAGACAAATGAAATAACACAAACAAAATACAAACACTTTGGGGACCCCTTTTGTAGCTCACATCATTCATTGAGGCTGTCTCCAGGACAATGTACAATAGATCCATCAGCACAGCAAAAGACAGCAGAAAAGCAGAATACTTGACATTCTTTTGGGTTTTTTTTAGGACAAACTACTTTCTTGTGGTCCTATAACTCACAATTTCTTTCTTTTTATTGTTAAAATATGGTTACTAAATATTTTTTTGGCTCTATTACCAAGGTCACATTATTACCTAATTTGTACCTCTGGTACCTCTTGTGTGGGAAAGGGAAAAGTTGTTTCTCTACAGCTAAGGGCAAACACAGTTGAAAGCTTCATGTATGGTTCAGCCTTTTTTTGTAGCTCTTGTGCAATGTCTAGATGTAATGATATGAAGCTTAGATGTGATGATCAGATAAATTTGAAAGTGGGCCAAATTAATAAGCAATGTATGAGGAACTGTGACTCAGGCTTGCTTGCAGTCACTTTGGTCTAATTACTGCCACTTCACTGATGTGAAAGGTAATCTCATTATAATTTACATGCTTGGAAGCCGGAAGGAGGTGTAACATAAAAGAGATTGGTTACTTAATTTCCATTTCTCTATATCTCCTCAGCATGCCATTTAGACTGAGACTCCTTAACACGTGGGTAGAGATGGAGTAAGTGAGACTTAAAGTGAAGAAAATCTAATTTATATCCCTTTAAAAGCTGTTTCTAAAGTAGGATCGCTATATTTAACAGATGTATAAAGACTGTGTACAGAAAATGCTACTGTAAAGTTAAATAATTTGTGAAGAATGTTGGCAACTTGAATAATTTAAAAGTTAAGGAATACCAGACTTGTTTTTCATGAGGCAACTCATTTGCTCAGTTATACAGCTCTACTGAGCAGAGAAGAGAGGGATCCTATGGAAAAGATGGTATATGACCCCACAGAGAAATTTAATGTACTCAAGATGTACAAAAGCTAGAGATATATCCTAATCTTCATATGTTTGATTATGAAAGGTGAGGAAACAATGTATTTTTATGATTATACATTAATTTCTCTTTTTATTTTTTATTGCTAAAAGGAAATCTTGATTGTGTTAAACCTTATCCTATCCCTGTCATGCATTGCTGATATCCTTCCATTCTTAACTTTCAGCACTGCAAGACAGCTGTGACAGAAGTCTTATTCTACTACATTGCCATTCAAAGTAGGTCGCTATTTAAGTGAGAGCACAGCATGACCAGCTCTCTGTCCTCTGCTTCTTCTCTTGCTCTCTACACCTAAGGCTATTTCCGTCACCATACAAAGCTGAAAAGCCTCTACATTGGCTGAGATGTCCATGTATGTCCAAAATAGGAGGTAAATCAAAGAATAAAATTATCTGTTACCTCTCCTTCCCTTTCCTCACTTCTGAAAGACCTTCATCTCTTTGTGTTCCCGTAACAAGAAAACAAATGAACCTTTATGGCAGAGTTTAATGGAGACAAGTAATTTGCAGGGCATGGAATAGCCAAAAAAACAAATTCCTATGCCACTTGGTACCTTCCAAGGCTGCATCTGTGCCAGAAATAAAATGGGAGATATATTATTCTATTGTCCTGTCACAGCATAGCTTGCATCTCCATGGCTAAGCTATGTCATCCCCAGGAAAAGGTGGCACCCTTTGCACTGCCTGTTGAGAAGAAATCTTGGTGTGTACTCTCACCAAAACCCATGTCTAAGCTTGGTCTGGAAGGATGATAGTTTTCACAAGGCAAAACTTTGTGAAGTGACATCCCTGCTAAAAATGCAGACAACTACAAACAATGGTCGATGTTACTGCTCATTGGCTTGTTTTATCATTACTTGGACAGATTTAATAAAAATGTGACTGAAGAAAAAAGAGTTTTCTGCTCTTCTCTCTTCTTCCATCTCTCAGCAAATCCTGAGAACTTTCAGTAGCCTGTTGTTGCTGCTCCTACTGCTGCTCTAGCAGTAATACAACTCCAGCCTCTGGATTTTCCTATATTTAGCCATTATTTCTACCATTGCCAAAGCATGCCAAGGAGAGCAAACTAAAGTAATGATGATAGAAATCTCAGCAGCAGTTCACTAAATATTCACAGCATTAAAAACTCACCTCTTTACTTCTTGTTAAGCCTAACGGGATTTCTCTTGGCAGCAAAACCTTGCACCTGTAAGACTTTAAATGAAAAGCTAGGAAGAATCATTTATGAAGTAGAACAGTAGGCAACTTAGAAAAATGGCTTCTATTTGTGCAGTCTACACCCATCTTTGCCAGGTAATAGACAGATCCTTGACCTATGACAGCTATCAAAGCATCTTAAAATTACAGAGCAATGCAGTACATCCATGAATCAACATCAGTGCATTAGCCAGCACCCTGCTGCTTTAAGAGTCATTTCTCAGGAAAAGTAGACAATATGTCAAATATTTTGCTTTTAGTTTTCTCCTTGAGCAAATCAGTAGGCAGAAGTACAAAGATTTGACTACCCAGAACTATTGCAGGATATTTTAACTTACATATGCTTTTAGCAAGTTCACCACAGCTTCTGGAAATCATGTACCAGCAGTGATCACTGCTGCAATGTCAAACCCACACTATTCATGCACAATCATTATAAAATGTCCATACAAGATTATTTCATGGTCTATGCAGAGTTAGTGCACAGGGGAATAGGGATCACATCCCATATGGCCTCATTTTATGTAACCTCAGGTTTCAGTGTATGAACTTCAGTCCGAGGAAGCTTAAGGCCAGTTTACATAGGAAGGATATGACTCAGTTGCCCATAATTACCAGTTTTTATGTCATTGCTGAGACTCTTGTCTGCAAAAACTGCTGATTTTGACTACTACAGCACAGGCAAATTTTACATTTGCAGGAAAAACACAGGGTGGAGTTCTTTAGAACCTCTGTTTTGTCTGCTGCTTCTGCAGGCATACTTGTGAGCTATAGCATTCAGACCTGAGCAGGCAAATTCAGAAACAAGAGTGAAGTCTAAAACATGATTTGTTTAAAAGCAATTCTACAAAATCTCCCAGAACTTTAGAAAAGCTCACTGAGACACTCTGACAATTTTAGACTGCTTTTTGCAAAGGTTTAAGTAAGTACTAAGGGTACCGTGGAAGAAGTTGAACATCTAAACCATTTGCACATGCTATCTTAGCTGCTTCCTTTTCAGAACACAATATCTTTGAGGCATTTGTAACTGTTAATAATATTACCAATCTCACTTGAAAGAATCACCATTTGTTTTTGAAGTATACCTTCTTGATATAGTATTATAAAATTATTTAGGTCTGCTATCAATGCACTTAAGTCAATCTTTGATGGTTAAAATTTAGGCGCTTTCCAAATCCAAAATTAAAAAGAAAACTAAAGGAAAAAAAAGGCATTTAAAATTTAATATTATGACTGATCATATGACATAGTTCATGGTAAGACTTTTCTCTCTAGTCTTAGTTTCCTTGATAAACATCACTTTTCTACTTTAAATTCCCTTCTCTTACTTGATAGGAGTCCTTCACTCTAAATATTAAAAATAAGTAAAAATGCCTTAGCTTTTCTTCTGCAATGCTAATTTGGAGCAGTAAAATTTAATTAACTTTACAGAAAACACAAGAACCACTGTTTATTTAATATGGAGAATCAAAAAATATCACAAATGGATGTTTTGAGGGTCAAAATACAAGCACATCCACCTCTGCCAGCTCACTGTTGATTGTGTGTCTGTGTGACAGACAAAAAGTTTATAATATATTCTGCAGCCTTTTAAACTTCTAGATTTCTGTATTCTAGAGATTGTCTTCTTCCTTCTTTACTTAATTCCAAATGTCCTTCTCAGCCTGATTTATACAACAGTATCATCTGATGTCTTCAGATGTCTTTGCTCCAGACGTTTGAGAGAATAGACCTTCTGAGTGCTAGAGTAAAAGAGGTGTTTGGAGATCCTGTCAGAACTGGGAGCCATTCAATAATTAATGTTCAACAATTAATTATTTGAAGGCTTTAAAAGAAAGCCTGAAGCTTTCTGAATATATTCCCAAAGCCTGTTGGTGGTCACTTGTGTTGGGTTATGCTACATTCTACCTGAAAGGCAGAGAAAAATGAGCCTTTACATCCTCCTGCAATGATGGAAGCTCCAGTGAGGCAGTGCCTACTGTCAAAAAAGCACTTTAGAATTCTACAGGACATCACAATTCTACAGGCCAACAGGCAGGATAAGTCTGAGAGAACAGAGTCTTACATTGGTTGAACAGAGAGACAAGAAATACTCATAGGAGGCAAATTAACATCCATGCTTAAATTAATCTTCATCACAAACCATAAGTTGCACAAACCTTTTTCTCAGTTGAACTGGTAAGTATACCTCTGTAGCCAAATTCTTGGACTGTTACATCTGTAAATGTGTCTAGTGGCTGTATTCCTCTCCTATACTCTCATTAGGCAGCCCTCTTCCTATTAAAGGAGGTCAAGGCATGCTTTTATTGCCTTTGCTATTTTTCAAGGCAAGTATAGCTAAAGAGATTTTTTATTTGTTGTTTTAACTTTTTTTTTTTTTCCTGATGTTTCCCAAATCCAAGGGTAAGTATCATTGGAAGTTGTGAGTGTATAGATTTTTGGTGGCCATTGTTGTTGGCTTGATTTTTTATATTGCATTTTCTATTAGAAATTCCACTTGAATACAAGCTATAAAAAAATAGTAACCAAACAAAATTAATAACCAAACAAAATATAAAAATAATATCCAAAATAATAACAGTAATAAATATAATAATAAATATAAATATAATAGTAATAATAACCAAACAACATTTTTTGTTGCTGACTGTACTTCTTTGATTCAGTTTTGAAACTACTTGGATTAACTTTGAGCCTCACTTAAATCCATCACACATGTCTGTCCAAATGCATATTTAATTCACTGTCTTTGAAAACCAAACCAGACAAGCAAACAATAAAAAATGATCATGCCTTGTAAAACAGAGTCATAAAGCATAACAACTAGAAATGTTATCAGAGGAGAAAGGGAGAGAACCGTTCTAAGAATCTATTCTCCTTGACAAGTGGTATTTATTTAAACAGTCTTCTACTTCGTTCTCTTGATTATTACACAAATATTTTATGCTCTGGTTGTTTTACAAGTGCATTAGCTCTTAGGAGAAGTATAGTACTTTTATTAGTGCTCTATGAGACTGTTATACAAAAACCCACCTGGGAGGTTTAAATTTTATATCCCCAGCTCTACTAATTGTTCTCTAAGGGAATAATTAGGGTAACTTTAGCTTTCCAACAAGTTTGTATTCACACTTATACTGAGTTAAGAAAGAGCTTGCCCAGTGATCACAGAAAAATTCCATTTGTTTCCTTAATAGATCTAAACCTTCTGATAGGGCTCATAGTAGTTACAGTAAAAATAAATGTACATAGAAACATAATCGTTTTAATATAACATAAGCACATTTCCATTTCATTTTGTCCTCTGAGTTCTCTGGACAAAGATAATTATTAATAAATAATATAAGGAAGCAGTTGGATGCATTTAGAAGTCCTTCATATTTGTGATATGTTCTGATTATTCAATTAGTTTGTGAAAGTATCTAGCAAAGTTATCGCTCGTTAGTGTCTTTCCCTGGATGTCCAGTTGTACTGTGTTTTTAAGACTACCACAGAGGAGGTCAAATTAAAAAATAATTTATTTATTCACATGAATGAAACAGTTATCCAAATTTCAAAAATAATTTGTTGAAATTCAAATGTTAGGTGTGTATTGGACACTGAAACATCTAATTCATGGTCTGATATTCATACATGAAAATCTTCTATGTGCTAATATAGACTCCCAGCTCAGAGTATTTCCAGAGTAGTTTCATAAACAAACCACCTTGAAGAAAATTCCACTATACTCCTTTAAAGTCTGATTGAACACTATACTCCTTTAAAGTCTGATGGCAATTTAAAGAGGGAAAAATGATATTAACCAGGAAAAAAAGATGTTAACATTCTGATACCAACAGTAAAACTCTGTTGGAAACGGTCCTTGCCTGTACTATTCTGTGCTCAACATTAGTTTGGGATGGTGCAGCTCAGCCTGGTTCAGGACCAAGCTGGGGACCATTCCAACAATCAAACAACACAATTCTTGAGTTAAATTTTATTATTATCAATGCCAACTCAGCCACCCTCCAGTCCAACCCAGTCTCTTCCATGGTAGGTATGAATATCCCTTTTGGAGATGGTAAGCTAACTACTTTTAAGAGTATTCAAAGGCAATTTCCAGGTTTGGATCCTCTCTTATTTTCTGTTGCTTAGTAGAAAGATGGTAGTCAGTGTTTGTCATGGGTGAATTTTCTGCCACACCCAGGTTATTGAGGCAGCAGCTGACAACCTAGCTCCTGCATCTTTGTGAAGAAAGTTCGTACTGTACCTGGTCTTCCTTGTGATCAAAGAATCTTGCACTTTGATAGCAATCCTGTGACTTTGAATAATTTTTTTGTTTGCCAAACAAGTATGGCAACAAAAGCACAAATACTGAAGTCAAATTAAATCTAAAGGCATGTCAGCTAAAAATGTTAGCTTCTGCATTTCAAAACAGGCAGAAGGCAATCATAGCAGAAATTTTCTTTATATTTGTCCATATTAAAATCGAATTTCAGGATCTTCTGTGTTTTCATTTAAAAAAATCTTGTGTCCCCTTATCCTTAATTGCTATCCATTGAAGCTGCTGCATGACCTGGATGTAGCCTTCAAGGATGGACTTGGATAAAAGCACCCTTTATAAATCTATCCAGTCACTGAGGATCTCACTGACTGTGTAAACATCCTAGGGGTATTTCTAAAACCTTTAATCTTGATGCAGTCTGACTCTAGCCTGTTTCCTTCTTTCTTTTTTTTTTTTTTTTTAACAAGGAAAATATGGCTGGGAGGTACTGATGGGAGACACTGAGCTGCAAGGCACTCAGTTTGTGTAGACTCAACCTACAGAGCAAGGTCAGGTTTATCTTGCAGACTTTATGCAGCTTGTTCAGAGTCAGTTTACATATTTCCAGGCTTTCTGGTGTGTCGGAGGCCAGCTTCTCTGTGAAGACTTTTCTTCATTGAACAGTTTTGTTTATCTAACACTTCAACTCTTTCATATTTTTTTTCCCCCTGGAAGGTCTCCGGAGTCTGGTAGCTATGGCTTCAGAAGCTTTACAGAGGAACTCATGCATTACAAGAAAGTCTCCCTCTGGTGATCCACGCACACAGTTTGACCTTAATGAATAGACAGGTTCTAAAATAGTAGGCAAAAGTTGTTTAGATAAGAGCCTTATTCTGTGAAGACATTTCTGTGAACTTTTTCAGTATTCTTTACTAAAGAGTGCCAAAATGCTTATGCCCCTATTAAAAAAAGAAAACAAAAACAAAAACAAAAAAAAAGAAAGAAAAAACAAAACAAAACAGAACAAAACAAAAAAAAACCACCCCAAACCAAAACCAAAAAAAAACTCCAGACACTAAATTATTTCCTCAGAGTTAGGGGAAACACCAGCTCTCAAATCTGAAGAGTGTGTAACAAGCAATTGCATAGCTTGGAAGGGCAAGCAAACACCTTTTTAGATTGTGGGGTTCTATTTTAATGAAAGGGATTAGAATCCTTTAACATTTATGATACATTTGAATTATGTAGTAAACCCACTGGAAAAAAATATAAAACCTTGAACAAAGTTTAATATCATGATTTACTATAGCATACCCAGCAAACTATTGCAAGTAACTGTGCTACTGCATGCAGAAGCTGCCACAAATGTCAATTTTACAACTGGAAAATTTGGAAACCCTAAAAATGATGTCCTTTCTGCTTTGCTGTGTAAGAGCTTCCACCCATTGGCAGTCAGAGTCATGATGTTTAAATTTAATTTTCTCTAATGTAATCAGTTTTTGCCTGCTATGTTTAAGGCAATTTGAATCAATATCCCATGCAAGTAATTTAGAATCCATAGCTATAACCATTGCAGGCAGTGAATCATCTAAAGAATAAATAATTTAGCCTGAATTTCCTACTTTCTCTCACTGGCTTTTTATAATGGTATTCGCTTTGATTTGATTTGGGTTTTTTAAAGAAAAAAATAATAATATATTTAACAATAATTGCACAAAAAGAAATGTTTCCTGATCTGCTACTCAACCTTGAATTTAAAAAAAAATACTTAATTTAAAAAACAAGTTCTGCTCGCTCGTTCTCCTATAACAAGGTACAAGGTAATGGTTTAATTAGGAATGCCAAGTCTTACACTTTGCATTTAGCTCAAGGATCCAGTCACATAACTTCCCAGAATATGATGCTTTACTTATGCAACACCTATAGCTGCAATTCTACTTTTCTGGGTAAAGATCTGTTTCTGGATATAAATCTGTTTTGCCCCACAGTCTCATGCAAATTCAGTGGAGAAGGTGAAAGGTTCTCACTCAGGAGCCAGTCTTTAATTCAGCAGTCTTTTATTTGTGTCCCTGCCTCACCTCTCTCCAGAGGATAAAGCATTATTCCTCTTCAAAGATGATCTCCTCTCAGAACAAAGGTGCTTCCAAATTAGCAGAAGACACCAAACACTGAAGTATGCATGCCTTCCTCCAGAGAGAAACTGTGTACAAAATGCAAATCCCCAGGTTGTGCTGCTCCACAATATTGGAAATTCTATGGGTACTGAGGGAAATAGGTCAAGATATTACTTGACATTTTTATAAAGTGGAAAGATTACATTTCCCCTAGTGTCAGAGATTTGCATATTTTACTTAAAAGAAGGGGTTCCCTACATCATTTTATTGAAGTAAAGGCTTTGGCTTTGGTTTGAAAATTAAATTTTCAAAGAAACGTTTTCAACAATACAACCCACAGGTAGACCAGAGAAATGCTTGCAGTATCAACTTCCACTGCAGCACATGTGTCACATTAATTTAACCAAGTTGCTTTTCTTAATTCACAAACCAAAATCTCCAACACCGTGTACAAAAAATACCAAAAATTCAAGTACTGAAAGATACTGCATATATGTTTGTTCTAACTGTTAGGTGGGATGACTAGACACACACAAAAAAAAAAAAAACCTGGCTTATGAGCTGTCGAAGAGAATTGAACATTATTCTTTTCTACTCAAGATTATGAGATGTAAGAATAAAAAAAAAAATACCAATGCCTGTTCTTTACTCCTTAGACTTCTGAGAAATAGGATTAGAGAAACACAGGCATGGCTTCAACAGGCAGGATAGACCAAAAGAACACTCAGAGGAAGATATATCAACAGGCAGTTTAAGAAGCTGTTTGTCTAACCTCTTACTCATGCTGGTGTTGAAACTAATTAGTAACTGGGTTAAAGGATTAAAAATATTTTATGAATCTTTGACAGAAATAGTTTAAATTAGCAATACAGTTTTTGTTAAGTAATGCTTAATTGTATGATTTTATAATCCCAATCTTTAATATTCTATGAATCCTCCAAAATGTATTTAGTCAGGGACCACGAACACAGACAAAAAATATCTCTAAATTATGCAAGACTTTGTTAACGGTGTTGCAAATACTGAATTGCACTGGAAAAGTCTTTAAATTGGCAATCTATTTTACTGCTGGGAAGCAATAAAATTGTTGCATACTTTCTGGTATCTAATCTCTTAATCAATATGAATTCCCAGTAACAAGGAATGAATTCCAACCTAATTGAAACAATTAGCCTAACACTGTTGTCAAGAAAATAAACTATTATAAATCATGACATATTAAGTATTAATTTCTTAATCTAATTTGAAGTATGACTGCACACAGCCTCTCCATGATACTTACTGCTGATAATACAAATGTTGGCTGTGAGCCTGCAAAGTGATCAGTGTGAGTTTATGTTGGCATGTAGGGTCTGCAGATTTACATTACTCTGTAGAATGTAGTGTACAGGGAAAATGGAAATTAAGAAATACTGCAGAATTTGTTTATGGCTGGCTTGTCCAATCTGGAAATCTTTTATACAGAACTCAAGATCACCTCTGGAAAACTTAGGAAACAAGGCTCTGATGCATGCAGAAATAACCTTGAAATAACTTGTTACTACAACAGAAGTTATTCCTAATTTAGTAACTTAATTGTTTTATTCTTAATTGCTAAGATTTTAATTCTTAAATTCTGAAGATGGAGCTCTTAAACTAGAAGACTAGAAGTTTATTGTATTCATCCTTGTATTGTGTGTTTACAAAACATTATTCCTATTAAGTAAAAGATAATAAAACATTGTAAGTCATAGTAAAGGACAACTCCCTATGTAAAACACAGTCTCTAAAAAGCTAATGTAAAATAACAAAGACAATAAAAAAAGGATTATATTCTCCATAGTATTTTAGAGAAAGGACAACTGAGAAATTAATTTTAGCAAGATGCCTCTCATTTACACTTATGCATAACTAACTTGTCCTCTAATTCATAGCAAAAAGATCTAGTCCCGTACCGTTCATCACACCCAGAACATCAAAATCAGCTCAGTAAAGTTGTACTATAGAAATGCCTGTCATGGGAAATACTGTATTTTTAGGTCACATCTAAGTCTCTGGTGCCCACGAGTAAGCTGTGTCAATCAAGGAAACCTAAGAATACTTTGCTTCACCAAAATTTTACTATTCAAAAATAGATATGTAGTCTTAGATAATTTTCTTAGTTCTTACTATAGTTAATAGAGAAAGAGCAGCAAAAGATTTTTTACCAAAAGGTAATCTTCTTGTCTCTGTCTTTGAATGAGATTACTTTCAGGAGCGCACAATGCATTTTTGTTTCATATGTCTTAAATTAGAGAACCTCAAACTCTCAGGATTACTCAAGCCTGTACAGAAAAACTACAGCAAAATAGGAAATCAAGCAATGTGTCAAATCCCAGATGACTGTTTCAGCCAAAACAACGTTTCTTTTCTGAGGTGTCTCTTTTGATTTGCTGCCTGATAAAACAGTAGTGAAATACATATAAAGACCCCACCTTGCATTAGGAAGATCTTAAAAATCCTTGACACATAAAAATCTCTTTATACACCAAGACAATTTTTGGAACACGTGAAATACAGCAAACTCTAGAATGATATTTTATATCAAATAATAAGAAACAGAATATTGTTGCAGAGAATGGCAAGCATAATTTCCCAAGTAGTTTTTCATAAGGTGGCATATATCCTGAAAGAAATTGTGTGAAGCTCTATATCCAGACCCTTCTGTGACCACACAATTTACATTTTATTTTATTTTATTTAACAGACTTACTGGCTGTTTTAGGAACCACTGAGCTAAAAACATAGTAAAAGTAGATGAGACCATTTTTAAGAAAATTATGTTAGAATAGAATACTTCAGTTCAAAGGAAACTACAACAATCTGATGATTGTCCAACTGCCTGACCACTTCTGGGCTGACCAACGTTAAAAATGTTGCTAAGGGCATTGCCCAAATGCCTCTTAAACACTGACAGGTTTGGGACATTGATCACCACTCTAGGAAGCCTGTTGTAGTGTTTGACCACCCTTGCCGTAAACAAATGCTTCCTAATAGCCAGTCTAAACCTCACTGGTGCAGCTTTGAAACAATCCTACGTGTTCTGTCACTGGACACCAGGGAGAATAGCTCAGTACCTCCCTCTCCACTTCCACTGCTCAGGAAGATGCAGAGAGCAAGGAGAAGTCTTCATTTTATGCAAAAACCAGAAGTTCCACATGACACATCATGTTTCACCAAAAAATATATCTGAACCAGTATGTCATAATCACTGCATAAAAAAATTATCAGGAAAAAAAAGTAGTAAGAATATTTGAAATGGGATGATTCAAAACAGAGAATTTTGTTTTGTTTTTGTTCCTAGGCACTTTCCAAATCTCTACAAACTCATGAATTTTTGAGTTGTATAAGTCAAATGATCCTTTATCCTTAATCTAATTGCACCTAACATCTTTAGAGAAATCTGTAGTTAGTCCCTGATTCTATATTGTCATTATTACTGTTAGACTCTTGCCACTAAATCAATAGCAGCCTAATCTGCCTCTAGAGATCACACTATTTGCAAGAGCTTACTCTTGTTCATGGATCATTTGAGATCTGTGTAGAGCTTTCATGTCTGTAATGATGAGGTTTGGGACAAAAGAAAACAGCCACATATAATTTTATGAAACAGTTCAAATGAACAGCTTCAAATACAAAGCAGAGGACACATGAAAAAAGACATAGCCAAAAGTTTGAAAATGTAGAATCTTAAGTGCATTGGAAACTAAGAGAAAAAAAGACAACTGTCAGCGTTGATTTAACGTGCTAATTAGAGAGATTTTTCAAAATATCTCTCAGAGCTGAAGCATAATTCTATTGTAAGTTAATGGGAATTGTGATCCTAAGCCATGTAACCATGATGAAATTGTAGACTGTGTACGACAGAATTACAGAATAGTTGAGTTTGAAAGGCTTCTATGGAAGTAATTTAGTCCAACTCCCCTGATCAAATAGGATGACCCAAAGCTAGTTGACTGGGACAGTATTTGTAATATCTCCAGTGATAAAAAGTTGCCTTCCTTAGCAACCTGTTCCCAGTACTCCATCACCCTCTCAGTAAAAATATGTTTCCTGACATTCAGACAGCCCATCCTGCATTTCAGTTTATGCTTCTTGTTTGTGCTACTGGGAACCACTGAAAATAGCCTTCCTTGAGATATTCACATAGATTGCATCCACCTTTCAGGTATTTACATAGATTGATAAGATTCCTCCTGAGTCTTCTCTTCCCTTCTGAGCAATGGTCCCAGCTCTCTCAGGCCCTTAACCACCCTTGTGTCACTTTGCTGAAGTCTCTTCTGTATGCCTGTGTCTCTCTTGTATGGAGAAGCCCAGAACTGGACACAGCACTACAAGTGTGGCCTCACCAGTGCTGAATAAAGGGGCAGGATCCCCTCCCCTGGAGTCCTATGTAGCCCAGGGTACCATTTGCCTTCCTTGCATCAAGGGCTCCCTGGCTCATGTTGAACTAGCTGTGCATCAGGACCCCCAGCTCTTTTGGCCATGCTGCTTTCCAGCTGATTCCCAACACATAATTCTGTACAGAATTGTTCTTTCACAGGTACAGAACTTTGCACTTCTCTTTGAACTTCATGGGATCCATGGTTTCTTCAGCCTGTGTCCATTAAAAGGAATTTTCTATTATGTTAAATGTTTTGCTCCTTGTAACTGAAATTGAACTCAAGTTGCTGGATCTTTTTTTCTGAAAGAAGAAAAAAAGAACAACATGGTTTTCTTCCCTTCATGGACAAGTATATTTTCATTTCAGTAACTTCCAGCAGAAAACAATTGAAATTTTAAGATGCAAGCACCCCCTTGCCTATGCAACTTTCAAAATATAACAAAACTTTTTCCATTTTCAGGAGATGGCAGGCAGAAGCTCTCCCTACACACTCGACAGAAGTGATGGAAAGGACAATTACATTTTGTTAACAAACAAACATTCAGACATAAGGTAAAATTATGCTTGAGTGAACAGAATTTATTTTTTCCAATAAAGATTTAGTAATAAAAATGATGAAAGACTTATTAGTTCTTCTCAGTGGAAAAGTGATTTTTATTATTTTATGATATGGTACAGATTGCTCTTCAGTAATATGTACAGCAAACTACTTGAACAGAACAAAAGTGTCACATTAATCAAAATGCAAATAGCCCACTGGGGGTGTATATAATAATTCTCTAGGGGTTTTGTTGTTGTTGTTGTTATTGTTTTTTGATTGGTTTGTTGGGGTTTTTAATACAGTAAGTATCCAAACCAAAATGAAGCTATATTAATTTGACACACTTGAACTGGGCTGGGACCTCAAAGAATGACCCAAGGGAGAAGAAGGATCCATTGAAGCTGTTCAAGTCAACAGGCACATCTCCAGATAGTTGAGGTTTAAAATTGCTTTCTTCATCCTCACTTCATTGGTGCTTATACTGCTGAAAGAAACAGATTCAATATGTACATGGTCTGATTAATTTTATGGTACTCATAAATTTGATTCCATTATAAATTGCATTGCAAAGTACTGTCTTCAGCTAAGATGAATATCTGTCCATAAACATGCATAAATTCAGTGGCTAGACCTGCAATGCAATGAAATGGAGTTTAGTCTGAAGGTTCCTAAAGAGACATGAAAATATGTATGCTAGCAGGTAGGAGCAGCCAAACTGTGCTACACAATACAGTTCTTCTTTTGTTCCAGTCAACATATGGCAATATAAAATTATAGTAATTGCCTGATCCTTGTATTTCAGGGTAGGCAAATTAATGTATTCAAATTGTGGCTTAGTAGTTCCCTCACCTCCTGTTTTGTTCTGAGCATTCTGAATTCAAATCAGCTAATTGAGATATCATGCTAAAGGATGTACTTAGATTGGCTTGATGGACTTAGAACTTTCTAAACATGAGAGAAATTTCCAAAACTTAAATTCTAAGAAAGAGAAAAAAATTCTTTTAGGCATCATTTTCACCTCCCCCTCACATGTAATAAAAAAGCTAGATACAAACTATCAAGTCATAAAAACACTTCCCTCAAATCAGAGTCAAATTGCTTCAGGAAGAACTTATTCCCAAGATGCTTCAAAATGTAGAATCACTGAATTTTAAAAGACAAATTAATGTGAAGATAGTGGAAATAATGTCATGAGACATTTCAGGAGTAAAGAACTTTGTGTGAGTTTTCTTCTCTGAGGCATATAACACCCCTTTCATTTATTAATTTAATCAACAGCTGGAAAAAATAGGAAATCTTGGAATTTAATTTCTTAGAATAGTGTTTTGGCATCAAAGCTTTGCAGCTGCTAATTGCAATATTTTGTTGCAAGCCTCCTTGCATTCCAAGCCTGTCTCTTTTTCTTGTCCCATAACATGAATACTCCTCAAAGAGAGCAGAAAGTGTATTTCACTGTTGAACTTTCCATGGAAAGAAATGTCTGCCATGAACACCTGAAATTTTTCATCACAAGAAAGCTGTTTTAGAAGTAAGCATTGGATATTAATTTCTAATATCCCTTAAAGTAAAGCAAAACACACATAAACTTTTTTTTCCCCTAAATATCCCATCACACTATATTTGTGTCCATTGTCAAAATGTTGAGTCTTGTGGCTGACAACCAGAAATGTTAGCCTCCTAGGATGGTTCTTTTCAGTGTCTGAACAAGTACTTTTCTGTTTTTGCTGTCTGTGATTGAAAAGTGCCCATAATTATCTACAGTAACATATTACCCTCTTGAAAAAAATTCTTCCCTCCATCTCCTCTTTTCCATGACTTGTAGAGAAGCAATTAACCTATTATGCTGATTAAGCTTAACTCTATGCTTTTCTATCTGTCATCCTGTTTCTTATATAGACTGTTCAGAATATATTTTAATATTTCTGCCAGATAGATTTCTGAGATATTTTCTCTGTACTTCATGCAACAGCAAAAAATCACACCAGTAAAAAATTCTGGACAGGTTCCTTTGAAGAAGATATTTTAAAATAACATTAATTTTTTTAAAAATTACATGTTTAGAGGAATCTTGCATTCCCTCTTGCCACTGTCTATATTTCACAATGGGAGGACTACTCTGGTTTTCCAGTATAGCTCTGACATTTGAAATTCTGGAAAAGTGCCAACTGTTAGCATTAGTAAACAATTATTTGTCATTTAAAAAATCATTTGGGGTTGAAAACAAGGGGTTTGGAGCCAAGGGGTGCCTTCTGAGGATTTATTGTTGAGGGGAATCCCTCAAGAGACTGGTAGACAACCAGTCTCTAATGGTTCTAATGGAAAATCAAAGTGTAAAATAATAAAATCTATGCCAGGTTGTACTTTACAGAATAATCTGACTAATATAATAGTTTGATTTCTTTCTATTTTTAAATTTTTACAACTATTAATAATAGGAAAATTAGTAACACTAAAAAAGTGATAATTTATTTCTAGAATAAAAAATAGGAACCTCTAAGTGTTACAAGAACTCCATATGTATTTTAAATTTATTAGCAAGCAACTGAGTGCTTGAAGTACACTCAAAACCGGGAAAAACCTAGAATGCAGTGCCACTAGACTTTATATATGTTCATGCTCAGTTAGGGGAGAATGCACTTCTTTGTTCAGCCAGCCAATGTGTGTTGCACTCATTTTCACAAAGAAAAACTCTCAAGATTTAGAAAAAATAAGAATAATTAAATAAGAGGAAGGAGTCATTGTACATTCCTGGTCAGATCAGCTCTGTTTAAGTGAACCATAAATTAATTCTGTCAGGTGAGGAAGTGTCTCAAGCTTGTGAATAAATCCCAGTAAGTTGGTCTGTTACATTGGATGCACTTAAATATAAATAAATGTTTCTGTTTATAATCTCTCATATAATTCAGAAATGCTAATGTTTACCATAAATGACCATCTTAAATTAATTTTAACAAGCAGGCAGGTGTGTAGAATTTTATGGTGACTGCACCATATTTAAAGCTTTCAATTACACAAATATATTCAAAGATTTCATCTTGTTCTGAATATTCACATTGTGTTGATTCTTATAGGATTAATAACTACAACAATTCACACTTCTGAAACATTCTTTGTTCACATTTCTCTGTCTTGTCCTCTTTTGGTAAGTTTAATGTATGATTCCTTCATACCTTAAAGTGTAAAAATAGGGTGGCTACTGAAAACTATACAAACATAAAACTTCATAGGCTACAACATAACATTTTTCCAGGCAAGAAATTAAGAAATTAAGATTAAGGGGAGTACTTCTAACACACTTCCAAATTTTCAAATTAAATTTTCAGGACTGAATCCTTTCTGGTTAGTTGTACCTTGACTATATTTACTTCAGAGACTATGGTCACTCTAGCAAAAACTGTGCAAGATCCTACACTTCCTGGAGCAGTCACATGAGGCAAAGAAAATAAACAAGCTTGAACACCTGGTACTATCCAGAACAAGTTCGTGCTTGACATTAAGATCATTGATTAAAACAGTAGCTTCAATTATCTTCGAAAGGTTTAAGCCTAAACTAACTCTGTCATTTAAACATGCAATTACCTCTGGTCCTTTAGTTGCTCTTGTAAAATCTGAATCTGAAATTACTTTTCCCTCATTTATGGATAAAGTTACAGATTTTCCTAATGAAGGTGAAATCTTTCATTTTGTTGCTGCTTAAGTTCTTACAAAGTCCTTGTGAGCTTGTTTTCCTGGTTTGTACTGACCAAGGTAATGTGATATGGACTTAGCTGCCATTTGCATTGTGAACTTTTAGACCTCTGTTAAGATACCCACTATTACCTTTCTGATTTTTAGCACCTTAATGTATGTGAGAGGGTTCTTGTACGGTTTATTTTACACCATAAGAAAAATATGACTTTTCAATTAAAAATTTAGATTCAGAAAGTGTTAAAAAGACACAAATATTTTTCCCTCCATTATAGAATAAATGTTTTTGTCAAACAGCCAAAGAAGAAAAAAATGAGGTATTTGTTAGAACTGTCTGACCTGTAATTTGTTTTTCTTCTGATCTAATTCTTATCTAAATACTCTTGGTTTGCTTCCAAGAAAACATATTTTGCCTACTATGAGGTTTAATTAGTTATAGCTGTCATAGCACTTTGAAGATGTGAAGTATCCTGTCCAGCCTAAGTTACCTCTATCATCTCTCATTTACTGCCTGCCTAAGCTAAGCTAAATAAAATATCATACTACCTTTTTTAAAAAAGTATTATTCTAGAAATACACATCCTAAATAAAATGCAAAATATTTCTGTGTTTTTGTGTAGTAAAAAAAATATTATTCCATAGATGCATGTCCCTTTATTTACCATTCTCAGTCATCAACAGCAGAAACACCAGCATTTCCACTGAATGCCAAGAAAGCCAGTATGACATGATTTATTTTTATTGGTAGTACTGAACCCAGGTTAAATCACAGCCCCGTACCAGACATTGCATATACACATTCAGTCCCAATCTGCAAAGCTTGCAGCCTAAACGAATATCACAAACTGACAGACATAGGAAGGGAACTGAGGCAGAAAGGTCAGTCAAACAAGAATACTTGCCAAGTTCACATAGCAAGATTTGTAATACTGAGATTCAACCTACCTAGATTTCTTGGGGTTCAGATCGTGTTTTAACAGTAACACCTTAGGCTGGTACATATGAACTGGTTGGAGAAAGAGGAACCTGAAGGTTTATTGTTAACCTACAAACAGAAAAATAAGGATGAATACAGCAGGTCTAATCCTTGGATGTAAGGATTAGACAGCAAATCTAATGGATGGTTTCAGTAATATGAGTGTGAAACTTAGCTGGAGTCAAAATCCATGCTAAGACACTTCAGGAAAACTTTGAATCAGCTAGTGTGCAGTAAGAAATGAGGAAAAGTTCAGAAAACATTGATAACAATCCACAATAAAATAATGATGGATGCAAACTTATTTAATGTAGGAAAAGAGGAGGGAGGTTGTGGTTGCACACCCTTGGCTGGCCACCAAGTGCTCATCCAGATGTTCTCTCACTCCCCTTCCTCAACATTATGGGGGAAGAAATCAGTGTGAAAAAATTCATGGATCAAGATAAGAACAGAGAAATCACTTACTTATTACCATCATATACAAAACAGATTGGACTTGGAGAAGATAAATTTCATTTATTGTCTATTAAAAATAGCACAGATTAGTAAGAAAGAAATCAAAACTAAATAGACTTTCTATGAACCCTACCTACCCTTGTTCCCAGGCTCACCTTCACTCCCTCAGTCTTATATTCTCTATCTGTTCCCTTCCTGAGCAGTGCAGGGGCACAAGGAATGGGAGTTAAACTCAGTTCATAACACATTGTCTCTGTTCTTCCTTCCTCACACTTTTTTCCTGATGCAGGGCGGGGTCCGTCTGACATGAACTCTTTTCACAGGCTACAGTTCTTCAGGGCAAATCCATCTGCTTCAGTGTGGGGTCCTTCTCGAACTACAGAGCAGATGTCTGTTCTGACACGAATATCCATGGGCTGCAGGGGAAAAAACTGGTCTTATTCATGATCTGTGTAGAATCTGTGGTGCCTAGAGCACCTCTTCCCCCTCCTTCTTTCCTTTTGAGGGCGTCTAAAGGGTTGTTTTTCTCTTACTTTTCTCACTTTTTTCAATCTCATGGTTTAACCTCAGCCAGCACTACACAGCTATTTGCTCACTCCTCCTGGGTGGGACGGGGGAGAGAAATGGAACACTTAAAAGGAAAAAAAAAACTTGTGGGTTGAGATAAGGACAGTTTAATAGGTGAAGCATAAACTGCACATGCAAGAAAGCAAAACAAAACAAGAAATCTATTCACCACTTCCCATGGACAGGCAAGTGTTCAGCCATGCCCAAGAAAGTAGATGGTATTATACTATATTAGGTCATTTTGACTCGGTTGTCCTGGCTGGGTTCCTTCCACCCCTTGTGCACTCCCAACCTCCTCACTGGTGGGGTGAGAAGTGGAAAAGGCCTTGATGCTGTGTAACGGCTGCTCAGCAACAGCAAAAGCATGCCTGTATTATCAAAACTGTTTTCAGCACAGTGAATCCAAAATACAAGCTATTGTGAAGGAAATGAACTTTATTCCAGCCAAAGCCATTATGCTTCTCTCTCTTGCTACTGCTGCACAGCATTTTTTACTCTTTCTAAAATGTTAAATAATAATAAAGTCATGTATGTTACATATGTGTTACATCATATCTGCATCACCAATGGCTCAGTTTTGGGCAGCAGTGGGTCCATTTTGGAGCCAGCTGTAATTGGCTTTGACTGACATGGGGACAGGTTCTGGTCTCACAGAAGCCACCCATGAAGTCCCTCTACTACTAAAAATTTGTCACTTTAACCCAACACAGAGGTGAAATTTTCAATTCTTAAACTCTATTAAAATATATGTAATGGAAGTTAGTGAAGAAATAAACATCATGAAGCTCAGGAAATCACCCAAGATGAAAATGCACTGAGGCCAGGAAATCATTAGGTAATAATTATGGATGCCTACCCCACATCCTGTAACTCACTCTTATTGAAGGACATGCATGTTCTTCAAGACAGAATACTGGCTAAGGGGTCCACTCTAAACCAGAGCATCTCTTCTTAAATCCCTTTATTCAGAATTTTATAAAACCAATCTAACATTTTATTACTTTTCTCTTAAATGTCACCAATAGAATTCAACAAGGTCTGCTTGCTACACCACAAAAATCTCAGGATTTGAATACATCTCTTCTTTTCAAAGTACATAAATGAGGACTTTTCAAAGTATATGAATAGCTACAAAAAGAAGTGCTATTTACTCAAAATAACCAATAATACCTATTAAAGGGGTGATGCTTCAAGATAAATGCATTAACCTAAGGATTCTTCTGTGTTCTGGGATAAACTGGTAAAATCTTGCTGAAGTGTACTGAAAGGTTAAACTGGTCAGAAATATCATTGTACATGCTCTTACACTTCTTCAAGCTGAAAATTTTAAGGAATAGAGCAATTCAAATCTCAGTGGAAAAAAACTAAGAAGTTAATGAAAATATCCTGGAATGAGGAGGACATCTGGGCCTTCTTTCTTCATGTTCTTAAAATGAAACAAATGTTTAAAACGTTCCTGAACTGTGTCCAATGTAAATAGTGGCTAAATCTTCAATCACTTCCTTGGGTAAGACAAACTGTTATAATGAACAATCTAAGAAAGACATAACGGAACAAAAGGGACACTTGTACTATGATTATGTGTATTGTGCCACATGCTAAACCCTGAAATTTAATTTATGCTGAAACTTTACTAAAATCAGTGGGGGCACATTAAAAAAAAAAAAAAAAGTAAGAGATTCAAGAGTCAGGTTTTCCTCATATTTCTTAAAGGGATTTTTTTCTGAAAGGTACTTGCTGGATAAAACATAAACCAGCATTCCTTCCTACCCTTCCCAAGTAATAGAATTATCAAAGAAGAGCAGCTCAAGCTCCTTATATATGCTTCTGCTACTTATTATATTTATAATCTTATTCTTATATATTTAGCAACAAATGGCAGTGATATTCAGCCTTTTAGTGCTACTTACCATTTGCAAACTATTTTATAATGTATGTGGCCCATACAGTTCTGTTCAGAGATACCCAGGGGTTTGTACCAGGCAGAGTAAACTATTCAGAATTCATAATTTGCATTAGATAAACACAAAAGGTTTTATAAAATGTTTAGCCGATGCTTGAAAGTTTTACTGAAAAAATAACAAAAATAAGACAAATATTTATTTTAACAGCAAAACTCAGGATAATTATTTATTGGTTATTTGATCGTTATTAAAGAGGTAAACTCAACCCCATAGCAATACACTTTCAAAGATTCTTCTTCCCTCCTTCTCAGTAGTTCCTTTTAAAGTGTGGTCATGCTGTTGACTCACAGTCAGCAAATACCAAGCACCAGAGCTTTAAATTCAGTCAAATCTGAGTTCCACTTTTGCATTCCTCACTCACAAAAAGAAGTAGGAAGCTGAAATATACCCACTTTCACAACTTCAAGCTTTACTTATTTGTGCTTCCAGGAACACTGCTGGAAGTCTTAAATCATGTTAAAGTTGGTCTCTAAATAGGATTTTCAAACTTCAGAAGAAATGCATAAGCAGTGTAAAGCTCTTTCTTCTTATCTTGCATCACCAGTGCTTACACTAATTTCAACAAAATAATCTCTAAAAGGCACAGATTTCATAAATTAGCAACACAGTACCCGTTGGAATCCATCCTTCAGATCATCTGGAGGCTTTGCATTAAGAAGAAAAAAAGGAGAACAAAGCAACAATGTAAAAGTTAAATCTCTGCCTGAAGCACACAGTGTGATATGAGCATCGATAGCAGACTCTGTTTTAAATTAAAAGCAATTTATGGAAGTTATTTATAAAGTAAATCGGCTAGGCTGCAACTGAATAACATAATAGGCTTTTACTGCACTGTTTGCTCCTGTTGCCATACTCTTGTCTAGTGTTTCTCAGGATTTATGGGACTTTCTTGGAGGTCTTCTTAAGAGTTCTGAATTTTAGTATTTCTTTGCTTTTCTTCATCATCCTTTGTAAGTTACTGTTGTCATGTCACAGGACCACAAATGTTTATTGTGAAAAGTCACTAAAGACCAAATGACCCTGCCACCTGGGGAACTTATAGCTTCATGTTAAACCCCAGCTATATTAAAAAAAAAAAGATCTTCCCAGGCTATTGATTTGCTGGCAGTGTTTGATTGTACCCTGGAGGCAGGTGACAGCAAGGCAACTGGGCTCTTACTGTTTTACACTCCCTATTACACAAACCAAATAAATCTTCTCTAAATGAATTCACGTTTTTTTCTCACTTCTATGTGACAGTTCAGTATTGAACAATCTGTATACTGTTTGCTTCTGGGATATTGAAACTAAAATCTTCATAATCTTCATAACAACAAATTTCTAGACCCTCAATTTATCTTTAAGATAGTGGCAGCATTTGTTGTACTCTACACTCTACAAACTTTTGAAATTGTCAGGTCTAAAGCATGAATTCTTTAATACTTATCATGGTCTCCTTGTGCTACCCAGATTATTTCATTTTGGAAAACACTTCCACTAACTGGAAATATGGGCAACTCCTACAATATCACTTGTCTTATGCTGTGACTACAAATATAGCAAGCTGGCCTCATAGGGAATGAAATGAGAATTTAATGATCAAGCTAGTCTAGAATATGAATGTCTTGAAGTAAAGCTGCAAGATTTCTTCAAAAAAAAAGAAGTTGAAAAAAAGATTGCATTAACCTGCCAGCTTCCCAAGAAGGAAAAATAACCCCAAACTTATGCCTAAATAATCACAGCAAGAAAAAAGCAAAGGATTACAGAATCTGACTGAAAATGTGTTCTGAGAGATGCTAACATAAAACTTAATTTTTTTTTTAATTTTAAAATCTCACTCCATTTAGAGTGTGGAGTGTCCTTTACTTCATGCTTTAATACACCATAGTGCATATCATGGTGGTCTTAAGGGCAAAGTCATCCTAAGAAAAGAGCTGCAGTAATGAATAAGCAATTGGAGTCACAGGTGTGGTCAAATCAGGAATATTTGAATATTCAAAGCAGATTTTCTTGAAAGACTTCTTTTCTGATTGCCTGTTTTCTCCAGCTTTTTTTTCACTGTGTTTTAAGCTCAGTTTCCTTTTGTGCCTAACCTGTGACCTGGATATCTGCTCTCTCTCACCTCTCTTCTGCCCCCTTGTCAGTTTACCTCTTTATAATTCCCTGCCTTCAAAAACCCATGTATTAATATGGGTTTATCGGCATCGAGAATCACTTTTCCTTTTTAATCTTGAAACTTTTTTTCATCTTGCATCTGCCATCTGTATTTCTATTGTTTACTATCATCCATGACTGTTTAGCTGTCTCTCTGTGTAACCAGCTGAGTTTGGTAATCATGCACAGAGAATGATTTCTCCACAAAAAATTCTTGTGTAACTTATGGTTCTTCCATCTGGAGAACAGTTTTAAGGAGGCTATAAAAGAGGGTTTTAAAACTGTTACTGATATGTGTGGGTTGGGGTAGACCAGTCACAGATTCCTTGAAAACAAGGTACCACCAAATGAGACCCCAAGGAGCAAGGCTGATCAAAAGGCAGAAGTCCTTCCTACAACCAGCAGTAGGTCAAGAGGACTCTATCAAGTATGTGTACACTGTCTCTTTTGTTCATAGCTATCACTGGAGACAAAATATGGACCTAATCATGACCCGTTTTTCACATTAATATCAACAATATCAACCACAATAGGGTCATTCTTAAAGACTAACAACAAGCTAGTAAAGACTAGCAATTACAGCTAGTAAAAATCAAAACAAAACAATTTTTCTTTAAATTTCTGCTAAAAAAAGGTTTGGTTGGAAAACTTTATGTAATCCTAGTCAATGGACTATAGATAAATAAATTAGATAGACAACAAAAATATATTTAGCTGAATTGAAAAAACACTCTTTCATTGTATATTTTGCAGTTATTTCCATGCCTAAATCCTTTATTAATCTCACAGTTGGAGTTTTAGAACTTGTCACCACATTTGAATATGAGGTTGTTTGGACTGAATACAATGTTTAGTATACAAGAACAACTTATAATCTTCTGTCATCAGTTCTGTCTTAATATTATGTACATATTTCATTTCAGTTCTTTGAAGTGCTATTATTTTAAAAGATAATAGAAATGTCAGCAATTTCCCCTTTTTATGCACATTGCCTCAATTATGCTACTGTGTCATGAGAATTTTCATTTAATATAAAGTAATTTAGATTTGTAAAAGGAAAACATGCAGGATATTGCTTTACTAGAAATAGAGGTGTTTTACCCCTTACATTTTGAGGAGGCATCAGCTGCAGGAAGTTGTTTTAAGTCTGAGATTATGATAACCCGAGAATAGCCAGGATTTCAGTCCCATGTACTCTATTTGCTCTCTCTCCATCATATCTGCCAAAGACACTCTAAGGACTAGAGGTATTTGAGAAAATGAGGAAGTCCTGACTGGACCTTCAGTGCACTTAATTCCAAACAAAAATGGCCATCAAAATCCTAATTGTTTATATAATTTATATTTTTTTAATTAGGCTGAGCCCTATCTTTAGTTTGTTCATGTCATTAGCCAATATTTCACATTTAAATACTGAAGTTTTCTGCCTTGACTTATGTTATACAGGAGGGAAATTAAACTCACTGATGAATTAGTACCAAAGCTTCCAGCACTGAAGCAGAAACCAACATTCATTTTTTTTAAGTTTCAGGTTGGTTTCATCTCAAGAAACCATGTATGTTCAATTGAGGATTTATAAAATCCACTGTAGTCTTTGAAACTGTTCAAAAGCCTGTGACTTTCCCTGATGAGGAGGGAAAGATAAAAAGTAATAAAATTCTGAAATGAGGACATCCTGTGAAGGGGAGAAAGCATAATATGGGATTATTTAAGAAAAGACTATGCTTTGCATTGAATTGTCAGTGAAGTAAAATCAGTGTTGCTGAGGCTGCTCTGGATATTCTCATATTTCTCATCATCACAAAGAAATTCCAATGAAATACAGAAAGAATTGCAGCTACCTCTGTTTACAATGATACACATATATGTGCATGTGCTCATATATCTATATTCATGTTTATATGAAAACATTGATTCCATTACATTTATTCCTGCCAGGAAGTACCAATTAATTTTACTTGCACAGATGAAGTTATTTTAAATCAATTAATGGAAGTACTATCTCCTTCTGAACTTCTAAACTTCTATCTCCTCCTATGCAACCACTAGTCAAGGAGAAGGAAGATCCAGCACTTTGTTCTTTCAGAAACAGAGAACAAAAAAATGGCTGCATCTACTAGTAGCAGATTACAAAGCCCCCTCTTCTTCCTCAAGGAACTAAGTTATGTACACATGTAACAGCAGTTAGTTCTGCTAACCAAACATTTGCTGCCACTTCTCATTAACCTTTCCTGAGGAACTCAGTTGTTTAGCTATAAATGATAATAATTATTTTGCAATATTTTTTACTTTAACTGCATTTCCAAGACAATAAGTATTTTAAACATAGACTTACACTTTTCAGCCTTCCAATCTCTATTTGACCCTTAGTGTGGCTCTTGGATGTCTGAGCTCACAGGGTAAAAAAGCTGCCTTGGCTCAGAGGGCTATGAGGGCTAATAGCTGCAGAAGCTGTACATCACTTTGTAGGATGTTCACATCAGGCTAACTCCATTCAAGCTAAGAACATTTTAAATGTAATTCTCAGTGCATTACATTTTTTCCATTTGATAAGTTGACACATTACAGAAAATACTTAAACCTCTTAAACCTGAAAGTGGCAAATCCATTTTCCCAAAGAAAGGGTGCAGAATGGTGTTCGCAAATAACCTAAACTAACAGAACTTCTGCATATTCCAAAACAAGATAGTAAAATATACTTTTTATAGAGCAATAGATAAAGCATTATTTGGTATAACAGGTTTAAAAAAAGTCGGATATGTATACAACAGTATAATTGACAGACACATTAGAGAGGATGGATTGCATAACTTTATGATATCCTAAAATTGTCCTTGGAAGAAAAACAATTTAAACTCTTGCCATGCTCACATTGAAATATGAAGTGGCTAGTATAACATCAAAAATTACATATTTTTTCTTTATTCCAAACAAAGTTGGTTTTTTTTTTGGGACAAGTGACAGTCTTTCATATAGCATTTATGCCATTTATTCCATGCATGTTCACATGTCCCTTCTTCTGACCACAGAAATCCTTTTTAATTAGAGAGTCTGAAGAGAAAACCACACTAGTGATTTATGATCTATTACTATTAGATGACTTGAAACTTAAATAAAACTGTCTTGACTTACACTAGCCAGAAAACTAACCCTAAAACAGAAAAGTATCCCAGATTGTTCCAATTAAATTCCTTCATTATTCTACGTGAAAAGTTACCCTGCTTTTTCAAAAACTAGGTTTAGGGAGAAAAGATGGAATTTGCCATATGAACTGAAACTATATCCCTGTTTCACTAACAGAGGAAGAAATATTCAGACTTTTTTTCAGTTGAGTGATTAGTAGAGTAAAACCTGGTCCCTTATAACTACGACTAGACATGAAATGGCAGGTAACATGGACAGCTTACCACAAGATGCAGCACTTAAACAGATGGCATGTAAAACGTGGAACTTACAAGTAGCTTTAAAAGACCATATAGACAGAAGATCAATCTAATACAGAATTTAAAATAAAAAAAATGGGCTTTTAAAATTTTATTTCATTAAATAAATTATACTTTAAAAAATATTCCTTCATGGTCACTTTAATAGGTCAAGATTACGATAGTGAAAAAGAGCAAAAATTATTGTGAAGACTTCTTGAAACAAAACAAAAGAAAACAAACAAACACCCAAATAAAACCCTAATCAAACCAGTCAAAAAAAGTCCCATTTGTACTACTTTATGATTCTTCTTCACATCCCAGACATAGCCACAAGCAGGCTGTCTTTGATCATGCTTGTCCTGGCTCAGTCATTCTCCAACAGTTTTTTCTAGTTAATTTTTCTACTCAAAAGACAAAATTATACAGCTGTGAATCATTCCTGAATTTCCTCTTCCATTAAGTGGCACATGCAGTCCCTGGTGCTCTGAAGAAGTTTCTTCTCAGAAGGAAAACCACATAATTACAGTGCCTACTATCCATGCAGTCATGCTGGCTTTCAAAATGGAATTTGAACTTCAGAGAGTATTTTCACAAATGCAGACTGAAACCTCTGAATCTCTTGCATTTGTCAGTTGAGTTTATTTAAAAAAATGTATATAGCAGATATCAGTATAAAGGATTTATACACAACTTGTTCACCCAGTGCCAAGCAGCCAAGTCATTACTGACACTGTTAAGCTGATATAATATTATTATAATACTGAGGTCAGATGACCTTGCCTGGCTGTCAGGTGCCCACCAAACTTCCCTATCACTTTTCCCTCTACCAGTAAGACAGCGGGGAGAAAACATGACAAAATGATCATAGGTGACGATAAGAACAGGGAGATTACTTACCAATCATGTTCATGGGCAAAACAGGCTCCACTTGGTGAAATTAAATTTACTATCAACGAATAACAGAGTAGAATAGCAAGAAATAAAAACAAAAACTAAAAAACACCTTCTCTCCACCCCTCCCTTCTTCCTGGGCTCACTGACAACTCTTTTACCTCCTTGCCCAAATGGCACAGAGGCTCTGGGAATTTGTCAGTTCATCGGAATTTTTCTCTTCTGCTTCTTTCTCCTCAAGAGGACTCCTCACAGTCTTCCTGTTCTTCCATGTGATGGCCCTCCCGCAGGAGACAGTCCTTCATGAACTTCTCCAATGTCAGCCCTTCCCACAAGCTGTAGTTCTGCATGTTTTCCATGGATCCGTCAGGCACAGGCTGCTCCACTGTGGGTTCCCTGCAGGGTCACAAGTCTTGCCGGCAAACCTGCTGCAGCATGGGTTCCTCCCTTCACAGGGACACAGGTCCTGCCAGGAGCCTGGTGCTGTGTGGGCTCCCCAGGGAGTCACAGCCTCCTTCAGGCACCCACCTGCCCCAGCATGGATCTGTAACGGGCCTGGGTGGATCTCTGCTCCCTCATGGACCTCCACGGGCTGCAGGGGCACAGCTGCCTCACCATGGGCTGCACCAGGGGCTGCAGGGGAATCTCTGCTCCAGCACCTGAAGTACCTCCTGCCTCTGCCTCTCCACTGGCCCTGGTGTCTGCAGGGCTGTTCCTTTACATATCCACACTCCGTTCCCAGCTGTTCTGTGCAGTGAATTTTACCTTATCTTATTATCCCAGAGGCACTCCCACTGTTCCTGCCTGGCTCAGCTTTGACCAGATGCACCCAATGGCAAGTCCCTCTTTAAGGCAACTGGCACTGACTTGGGGGCAGTTTCTGGTGTCATCTCACAGAGTTATTCCTGCAGATTGCCCATCAAAACCTTGCCACATAAAGCCAGTACAAATGCAAATGTAAATGTATTGTATTTGGGATGTAATTGACTTCAAGGTTTTCTGAAGAGTAATATCTGCATATCATCTCAATTATATTATATTGCAGTACCACACATATGAATCATGCAAAGATAATACAGAGTCAGCATTTTTTTATCTCATGACTTCATTTGGCTTTCATATAAATGATTTGGCTGCATCACAGGGCTACCAAATAACACCGAGTCAACGTGCATGTAGGTCAGTGGAAAGATGTCTATTGATTGCAATAACCTTTGCACAAGAAATTGAGTGAACTCACCACTTGTGACTTCACAAAGAGATTAGAATTAAAAAACTCTCAAAATTATGGAAGTTAAAATTTCTTCAATTTTTTTTTCACCTACCTCAATCTCTTATTACTGATACTGATTTAAATGATTAATGTAATGAATTTTAACATTCTCTGATCATTTGAAAAACAGATGTTTCAAATAGATTACATGCATAGCCATGGAGGCCAGTGCAGAAAAACATTTTATTTAATATGTACAGTATAAACTGCCATCATATTCGTGTAAAAAGAAAATGTTTTAGTGAGCTTTTAATAATGGAAACATTTTGATAACAACAATAAATCTGGGGAAGCAAAGCTAGGAATGTGGACTTTGGAGAATTTTCTAGACATATCTAATATGTTACTCTGTTAATTAAATGGAAAGTAGTCTTGACGAGTCAAGTCTTTGGGCCATGTGGTGACAATCAAATTTTATAGAAGGTATTCCTCCACAGGAAAAGGATAATGTCACTTTCCAGTGTAAAGGCAACATCAAAAATTCTTACATATTCTGAAAGAGATACAGCCAGGAAAGCCACTCAAATATGCCACCTGGTAAATGCTTGACCACTTCACATCTAACCACAATAGACTGTCAAGCAAAAGATGTTTTTCTATTTTAAGATGTCCAGAGAGAAGTTAGTGCTTCTGAGAGTGCTTCCTATCTTAGAGTTTGATCGAAGATGAAGTTCTAACTTACATGGAAATTGACTGATTTAGACTACAAGTAGAATTCCATTTCATGGGACATACAGTTATTTCAAACTTTGTTTTCCTTCTGATGCAAAATGAATCATCAGGTATAGTTTTCTGCATAGCAGATATGTCCAAATGTGGATTTTTATACCCATCCATAGTATTCCATGTATCATTTTATTTCTGTTTCTTAAAAGAAAGTGTCACTGAAATATATATATGTCCACAGACAGTTTTATTTCAGTCTCATGAGGAAAACTTTTCTAGCTAGCTCTGAAAATGGCAATCTAGCTTTGAAAAGATACTAGATTTGATAGATTGATGTTATTTTGTTTTGGTTTTCATAATCTTTTGTTCCATTGTTGGTCAACAGCCCATTCATTTCTATAAAATGTATTTATATGTTGATGCATTTGATTTTTTTTTTTTTTTTTACTTATTGCTACATTCATGGCCTCCCAAATATGTGCATAGAATTCCCAAGCAAAACTTTAAGTCTAATTTTACTTTTCAATGGCTTCCCTGGAAACCAGGTCAATTATAGACATTTTGGTAGACGCAAAAATTTACAGGAAGACTCAGCAGATGTTAATATATATTAATCATACTTGAAAAACAAAGGAGTCCACAGATCCAGTGTAGATTTTATTAACAATTAAAATTAGAAGTTTTATTAACAACTCATCAAAGTTAATTAAATTACAATTAACTGTCATTGATCTCAATAAGCTTTAGATCAGTTGTTAGTCAAAGTATTTGATACTTCTAAACTAGATAGAATGTGTTCCTTTTATATTTCTTTGAATTTGTATTTTAGTAGGTGGTGTATTTTTATTAGGATTTTATCAGGTGTCTGGGTTCCCAAGTATCAAGGACAAGATTATTGTTTCTTAGGAGTATCTATGATACCAGTATTTTGAATTGTGTACATTCCAGTAATTAATGTTTTCTACAAAATAAATATTTTTTTCATTTTAATAATGGTGGAAGTGGCATATTATTGCTATCCAGAACTTTTTTATTTTGTATGTATATGCATATATATGTACACATGATATATTTGTGTGCAATGTATATCTTTCAAATGCACACAAACAATTTATCTATTGAGTAATAAGAATATTTCCCTGTGGGAAAGAAAATATTTTATTTGTATTTAAACTCATCATACAATAATTTTGCTTAATATATTTTATTGTTTTATAGAATACTTGAACAGTTTAAAATGCCTGGTATTTCCTCTCCATTTATGGTTGATACAGTAATAATTTTATCTCCTTGTAGAAATTTTAATTATATATTAATAAATATTGAGATGTCTTTATACAATCACAGACAAATCATCTACATGTCCCATGTTCCTTAAATTCAACTAAATCATAAGACCTTTTTTTGTCCACTGGTAGTTTAACTGTAAAATATTATGTTTCAAAATATTTCTGTTTCAAAAATAGCATCTGTTAAGCTATGTACAGAAAATGCAATTTTTCTTTAGTTACAGCTTTTAAAACTAAATTCTGCCTTGTACAGCTTAATCTTCATAGCCTAAAGAAAGACTTCAGGCATACTAAAAAACTGTGATTATCACTTTAAGTCTTCCTTAAAAAGCAATCTTTGATGTGTCTACCTTGTGTTAAAAAACTCCCTAATCATAGCATGAAATCAATCATTGGGCTTCTTTTGTTCTCTCTCTGTGCTAAGTGTATAAAAATTATATTTTAAAAACCATCAGTGTCTACATAATGGGACACTCTTGACAAAGAACAAGTTTATGTTGTGTCAAAGCTACTTCAGCATAGCTGCTTCTCATGCAACAGATTTTGGGGGATGACGGTTCAGAAAGCAGAATTTCTTTAACTTTCCCTCTTGGAAAGATAAGTCTTAGTTTTATCAATACATGCAAACATTTTTGTCTTTCAACTCCTTTTGTCTCCCCTTAGATCTTCCACCTAGGGTAATACAGTGGGTGAGATTCATTCCTGTTCCCACACCAGAGCAATATAGAAAGGCAGTTTAAGATGGTTAATTTTTCCTACTACCTGGAAGAAAAGAATGTTACCTCAACATCTCTCCCAGCCGAGTCTTGTTGATCACTGCTACCAGTCTGGTAAAATCAAGCTAAAGAAATAATCCATATTCATGAGAGAAATTGAGTCTGTGGTAGTCATGAAATTTGAGCACTTGAGCGTCATTCCATATACTAATCACACTAGTACAATACCTAGAAGAAAACTATGTGTTGGCTGCCATTTTATTGTTGTTAGGTTGTTTGGTTGTTTTTTACATAACACTTGATTTCAGTCTTGATTTTTGTTGGACCGTTTTGTGAAAAAGATAAAGGGAAGGAATATGGCATGTAAAATCATTTGAAACCAAAAGCTCCAGAGTTAAAGAGTGTGACATTGCCAAATACTGGGAATAAAGATTCCTCTTCCTTAAAAATATTATGGGAACTCAAAAGGGGAAAATAAAACTCTTCTGAGGGTTAGGCAAGTGTCTTAGGAGATGACTTACATTTTATCCCCTCTTGTATAATTTGCTACTTGTACAACCACCACTTTTCCTTGCAAAACTGTGTTAGTCTGTGGCCATGCAGTTAAAAGTCATTGCAATAATGCATCCACAAGCAGAAGAGAGCTGTCTGCACCAGTTTCAGAAGGCAGCCATGGACACAACACACCAAGTGTGCCTGCATATCATATGGTTTCCCTCAGAGTCCCTGAAGTCTACATGTGAAAAACTGATGCAAGCTCTTGTGGTTGCCTCTGCAGATACTGGACATGCTCAGTTATAAGGAGTCCTTTGTTTTCTGATGGTTCTTCTCCAGCTGCTTGTGGTTATACAAACCACAAATACAACTGCCTGGTCTTGAGCTCAGCCTGGGCATAGATCTCAAGATGAAAATTACAATTAGCTAGAGAAACTCTAATCTGCACTACGGAGTAGTAGACTAAAGACAAAGAGTATAGTTCTCCCATTTTCAACAGCTCCCTTTGCCAATGGAAAGGCCTTAAATGAAGCAGTTTGACCTCAGAACACCTCAGAAGAGGAAATCAGGGGAGGAGAGAATATCAGGAGATGGAGGAAACTGCTATAAGCAAAAGGAGAGGAAGTAATCAGTTAGAAAAGTCACAGAGACCTCTCTAGGGCAATCCAAAAACTGAAAAACAGAAAAGTATTTAGTCATATTCCTTTTCTGACCACACAAAATATTGCACAACATTTGACCCTTGCTCTGCTGGAAACATCAGCAATCTATCTGCAATATAAACAAAATAATGCTTGCTGGCTTTCTAAAAAAGCAAGCTGTAGCTGTGCTCTGCAAGGCAGGTGAAATGCAGGCAGTGGAGCAATGGGGGCTACTCAGGCTCCTGCCGTGCCTCAAGTCACCCCATCTCAGCAAGCACCCATGAGTTGTGCTTCTGCAGTAATTCTCAGTTTGTCATGAGAGAATCAGTGTACAACAGGAGTGAATTCACTACCCTGAGACCTGGTTTTAGCAGCTTCAAGAGATACAGGTACTAAATATTCATATATAGAAATGATGAGGTTTTGCATCTTTGTGCAATGGTATTTTTCAGCCCTGAACCTCTGACCTAAACTCAGGCTCGCATTCTCAATACTAAATGCAAGGATGAATTGTAACAAATTTCCTTCTAAAATTTCATTTTCTGAAACAATTATATTACTGTTCACACACATGGAGTTTCAGCCTGATACACCAGGAATTATAAGCAATGTCAGATGCAAATGAGATTCTCATACACAATAAATTCCCTCTTCAATAAATGAAGTTTCTAAGTTTCATTCCTGAAATCATGTTTCTTGACTCTCAAAATGATTTTCTAATATGCCTCAAAAGAAATTAAATTTTTAAAGCTTACAAAAATTAAAACTATTTCTTTCCCTTGTCCTTATCACTCAAGTTTGGGCCAAAATAAATCAATCACAGGTGTGGAATGAAGGTTCAGATGTGTCAGATTAATAAACTCCATCTTGTTAACATTAAAATTACGCGTTTACAAATCAGAATGCGTCACAAACTGGCACTTAGGAGAAATAAACATTATTAAAATATAATAATAAAAAATTTCCTCTCTAGTAATTTTTTTACTTCATTAGAATTATATATTTTTTTAAAAAATGCTGGAAAAGTTTTCCTGTGTGTCTATTATTCAAAATAAATTATGTATATATCCATGTGCATGTTGCCAACCTGGGAGCTTTAAGAGAATGTTTCTCACTAAATGTGGGCATATGAATATCCCTATGACTTCCCTCATTACACTCATTCTTCAGATTTCCTTTCCAACGAGTTTCAAATAATTTTCTGTAGCATGGAGAAATCATGCTCAGTGATAATCATGTATTGCCTATTCTTCACTTAGGTTTATAAAATACAGGTTCTAGGGAACAGCCATTTTAAAGTCATATACTGTGGGATCTTACATGTTAAATTATTCACACACAGTAGCATGGTCATACAACAGCATGGCTACCTGGAATTCTGGGGTGATTTTAGATGTTTGAAGGCATCAGAGTTCTCAAGGCATCAGAGATGAAAAAAATAGTTTCCTTTATTTTAATATGATACTTTCTCAATCAGTAAGTTTTTCATTTCATTCAGACAGAAGCAGCATGAAGAATTGTGTGTGTGTGTGTATGCAACACTGATTAATGCATCACTATCTGCAGAGCATGCTTCAGTTACAATGTTTCACAGTAAATTGCAGAAAAATCATCATAATCCATTGCTCTCAACCACTGGGAAAAAGATCTTGAAAGTAAGGCAGATGCATGCATTTAAGAGAGGCATTTACAATGCATTCAGAAGAAAAAACAAGATATATATATGCCAAGATTTACTAATGACTGTGGCTTTTATGGAGAGGTTGGTATTAGCTAGATAAATCATCTGCATTCCATTTTATCAGGCTTTCAAATGCAATTGATATCATCCATCTAGACCACACAGGTCTATACTTCAGGTAAAAATCAAAACAAAGCTGTGTGGTCTAGTTTGTTAGCACTGTAAAGACAACATATTGTTAAGGTTAAGATAAGCCTCTGCATTTAATTCTATTTATAGCAGTCTTCAATAAGTATGCCTGGGTTCTTTTTCACTTTCCAGGTCAAAGTCACAAAGGCTGTCACAGGAAGGTGTAAATTACACTCCTTTGCTACAGCAAATCCCTTTGCATAAGGGATGGAGTACATTTCAGCTCAAAACAGTGAGCTATGTCACTGCTACCTTCTCTCAGGATTTCTACTACAGAATAGAAGAGTGGGCAATTTAATTTTGATAAAGCTGTCAGTGGAAGTCATTGAAGAATCACAGACCTTGACCACCCCACTTTTATGTCAGAATTGCCTACTTTTAAAGGCTTATTTCTAGCCCTTCATGCCAGGTAACAAAGAACTATAAAAAGAGATTGCATCTTGTTTGTGATCTCATTCCGTCTAAGAAAGGCAATTAAAATACCTTTCATTTGCTTTCCATGGAAGAGAATCAGTAAAGTGAGAAGAGTACTGTATGAATCCACTCATTTGACAACTCTCATGGAACCGAACTACAAATGTAAAAATAAAAAAACACTTATAGTTTAAACACCTATGTCTGAGGGCCTATTGAGGCATAATAGTCTTGGTATCCTCAACAATGCAAATTTATTTTCTGCCCTGTCATCTTAGTTCTTGGTATACTATTGCCCATCCATACACACTCTCTCTCTGTGGCACTCTCTCAGCCCAGACAATGGAACAACAAAGACAATCAGGCTTCAAAATATTTCAAAAACTCACAATAACTCAATCTGTCTTGCTACAACATAAAAAGCTACCTCTGAGAACTGAGAGATACTCAAGACTTCTAAAATGATTACTTGGAAAAGGAGAAGACGGTACTGAGTTCCAGTTCCATCCCTCAGAGCCTTCTAATGAAACAGGACATTTCTGGCTGAGTTTCCATGTGCACACGTGGTGTGCTTTGGAAAGCCTGGGCAAATGACCAAACTCACTTTGCAATCTTTCTTTCACAATTACAACTGGTCAAGGGGGTTGACTTATGTCTGCTATTTATAACTTATGCCCCATGGCTTCTTGTTAGAGAGCAGGCTGTGCTGAGAGGCGCGTGATTGATAGTGAGTTAATGATTCCATTGTCTGCAGTGATGCAGAAAGTACAATTCTCATGCATCAAACTGAACGGGAGCTTTATCACCAAGGCTCTGTGCTTTAAAGTGGTGCTGTCACTAACGCTCCTGAAAGGAACAGCAACCAGGACCAGAGGCACTAGGATGGGTCTTTGATATTCATGTTATTAATACTTCTGTTAACTCCTCAGGGTACAAAAGTTGTAGAAGAGGACTCGTCAGAGTTTTTACGATGAGTGCATTAGGATAAACAGAAGAAGGGCAGTTTTTAACCTTGCCTAAGGTAATGTTTTGGGGTTTTTTGTTCAGCACTGCAATTAAGTGCTTGCAATCGGTTACTCAAAATAATTGTTACAACGTTTTTAACCGCCTTTACTCAATGCATGCATTGTGTTTTTCCCCCTACTTTACCAGCCCTACAACACTATACCTCCCTCATGATACTTGCCCTCAATAAGGTCACTGGCAGTGCACACGCCACTGGGTGACTTAAAATTCAAACATTTCTATGGAATACAGGGAGTATCACTTTTCCTGGACAAATTTCAGTTTTACCTTTAATAAGTGAGGAACATTAATTTCATTGTCACTACTCTGCACCCCCTTCAAAACTATCAACAAACCACAGCTCTGCACTGCACAGGTACAGATGAAGAGCTGGAAACTGTTCTGTTAACTTTCATCTGTCTGCAGAGATTTCTTCACATGATATGGAGCAATATTACAGCCACTCACACTGGATATGAAGTAATGTCTCCAAGCATCTGGAAGTATCACTAGCTGTAACCTTAAAGGCCTAGAACTACACATTTCTCCTGCTGAGTATATGATTTGATGAAAAGGGCAAAAAGCCTTAACACCCTGCATTTTATTGCTCTGTGCTGAGACCTGGGATTCACAGAAATTCATAACTTTAGAAAATTCATAGATTTTTGTAGATATATGTTCCATCATTGCATTTTTTTGAATATTTAACTCTGTGAATAAGATGAAAAACTTACTACAGCTCTATATGTGAATAATGTTTAAGTTCCAAAATTTGTTTCATATCTTTGACCAAAATAATATCAGTAAACTACTCACACCTGATTCTTGCTCAAAGTGATGTTCAGTGTTATAAGCTTCTACCTTAAAAAAAAATTGCCCAGCAATTTTTTTCCACAGAAATATATTGCCCAGTGCTGTGTAGAGTGTTGGATCTGCACATTTCCTGTGTGTGCACTGAACGCCCATGAGCTCAGACACAGCAGACACATTAAATACAGCCTTCATTCCTCATAGAAACATCTATATGTTTCAATCTCTGCCCAGAAACAGGTTTCAAACAGGCAAACAATGCATGCTCAGGAAAATCTAAATGGATGATGCTCCTAATAAATATCAGCATCAGAGTTTATGTTTCACTTTTATTTGCCCATCATAATTTTGCATACAATTTTATCTTCCACTGTGAAGAAAGCAGTCCTGAAATGCTTCTATAGACAACACAATGTGCAACTGTGTGGGACACAATAAAAGCTGATCCAAAGCCCCCAGTGTTGACATTACTGGCAGAACTACATAATGAAAACCAGAATTTTTTGGTGCTAACATTGAAATTTTCATCCTAAGCTGGGTTGATGGCTAACCAGGATGGGATCCTTTATACCTAGGTACTAGTGTGTTTATGGTGCTAATTTTCTTAAAATCACATACATCCATAGAAGTTGACACAGAGTCCCATAACTGTGCATTACTCAGAACTGCCAACAGAGCAAACAGGGTAAATGTGAATTAAATATAATAACAGTGTTTGCACTTTTCATAAAGGTGTAGATGGCATGTCACAGAGGAAGAAAAAGAAACTGTCCCAGTTAAAACTTTTTCAGTCAACACCCGCGGAAAAAAACCAAGCCCTTATTATATACCTGGTTTAGCCCATTATTACCAATGTTTGTGATGGCAAAGAACAAAACCTCAACTTCCTCCCAGAAAGGAAGTAATGAGTATATCAGTCAAAAGAACCTTCAAAGGTTAATCTTCAATAGATTGCTAGAAGTAAATTAAGCCCTGGTAATGTTTTGTTCTACAAACTTCCCAATGCCTTCTTAAGTGTTATTCATCTTTAGAACTCTACTTCTCATGTCTGAAATGTTGCTAGATTTTCTTGTTTTTTGAAGATTACTTCATTAAATCTATTGACTAAGGAAAAAGTATATCTGGAAGAAGTCAGATTTATTCTAAGTATGCATACTTTATAGAAATTCAAAATTTGAAATGCTTTTTTCAAATAAATACTGATTTTGTTGGTTGAATCTCTATAATTTGTAAGGTTTGGATGGATACCTCACTGAGACAGAAGCAAGGCTTACAGAAATGTTACAAGAGGTCTCTTTTCAGAAAACTTTATCTTGATTTAAAAGTTTCTTTTACCATGCTCCACTCTTAGAATCAATTAAAAAAGAATTTTAGAATGTGGAAGCTTTTAACTACATGTTCAGTGTTAACAATAAAACCATTATATTCTCAGAGCAACAGAATTTACTCTTGTTAATTTGATCATCTGCTGCTGCTTTAGGATGATATGCAGATATGTGTACACTGACATCTCACTTTGTCCCATCATATGTTAACAAGAACTGAGAAGAAGGTAAGATACAGAGTTCTGGTCTAGCATTTCTGTAGTTTCCAAATAAAGTAAGTAAAGTAGTAAAAGATCTTCACTCCACTCACATAAGCTTGTTTTTAAAAGCTGGAATAGAGATTTGCCTCTTGGCAGTGCTAGTAATGTTAAGAGATTACCTAAGGATAACAACTTTAATTGTACAACCATAACCTTTCACCCCAATTATGTTCAGTTTGAATTTATTTATAACTGAAGCCTGATGCACTTTTGGTACTGTGCTTTTTATTTTACCTTGCCTTTTTCCCTTAGAAAATCTGTAAGGCCTCACATACAGAATCATTAAGGGTCCCTTGATTAAAGTTCTTTCTCTTTGACAAGTCTGAATACAATTAAAGTGCAACAAAGTCTGGAGAAAACTATTTCTTATTCCGCTTTTATTTGCTCATCATGGTTTTTCTTCTCCTTTGGTTTTTAATGTCACTTCCCACTTTCCCTCCACTCTGTGAGATAAAGCAGCTCTAAAATAATTCTATCAAGACCTACAGCTTGCTAAATAACAGTCATTTTATGTGGTATCACATGACAAACAGAACCCAAGACAGAATAAGATGCATATAGTGTGTGACTTAAAGTCATGCACATTAATTACAGATTTAAACCAAAACAAAACTTATTTTCTCAAAACATTTGGTATCTTCACCTATTCACTAAGCCTGAGCTTGATTGCTTGTGTACTGACTATACTGACTTTAATTATGCTGACTTCAGTATAATTTCTGACTGTTTATTTTCCTGAGTTATGGGAAGGCAGTTCATGAACTCAGAACTAGAAAGCATTTAGTCACTTCTTACCCTCTTTTGAAGGATGTTTTTGTTATAGCATTTATAATCTTTTTTTGGAGACCTCATTCAATCTCAGAATACAAGGAACAAAGAAAATACCTGCTTTCTCAAACTTGAGGCACAATACATAAGATTCAGATGAAAAGAACAGAATAACTGTTCCTGTTCTGCAATGTGCTGGTATAAGCTGCACCCACATTAAGCTAGATTTACCTCAGAGGGCTTTTGCACAGGCACAGCAACTCACTGTTAAGCTGTAAGTAAGGAATTTAGCCCCTAGATCCCAGTTTGTCTAATGTCTGTGTCTACAGGTATCACACAGGAAATCCAGCTTTTCTCAAAAAAAAGGACAGAGAGACCTTTTACTGGATTGTCTAAGATGACTCTATTTTGTGCAAACATCACTGGTTTCAAAGGCAGAAAAAGAATACTGCCCTGAAGTTATGAAATTGCAGACGTAGTTAACATAATTTTTTTGGCACCAAGTTTAATTCAAAAGGATTAAATAAGTATACTCATAGATTTTTAAACCAATCAAATCTAGAATACATTTCCTGCATTAATTTCCCAGCTAACTTAATTATACAGCCCCAGGCTCTGGCTCATGATCAATTAACAGAGCTGTAAAAATCTGGAGCCCAAGACTACCACATATTAATCACCACATCTGATATAAGGAAAACAGCCTTTATTGTGGTTTCTGGATTTGCAATCAAACCAGTATCCACAGCTGATATAGCTCAGCTCTGCTTTAAAAAAAACAAAAAAAAAAAAACCAGAAAAAAAAAAAAAGGATTTTTTAAATTAGTATTTCTCATGACTTAGAAAGATGTGAGAAAGATAGATTGTCATATGCAAAACAGGTCTGAGGAATATTTAGAGTACAAGAATGTGTTCATTGTAAACTACTGAGAAAAACTATGCATATCTGGAGGAAAAGAGTTCACTAGTGCAACCCACCACATACAGCAATACTGCAAATGCTTAATTGCTTTCCTCTTCATAATGCAAAAGCTGTTTAGTTCATGCTCACCCAGAAAATTAGTCATAACAGCATGATGAGCACCTCTGCCATGGGAACCAGTTTGGAAACACATTCCCTTTCTTCCCCACACACATCTCAAGTTCACAGTGCTTTTCTAGGACAGTGGGTGCAATTCTCATTCTGATTTCATTTGTCTGTCTTAGCAAGGGAAGAAACATGAGAGTATCAAAACAGTCTGCAGGGAATGACACAACATCTGAGGCAATTCTGCAGGTTCACAGTAACTTCAGGTGGATTAAGGCTTTTGCAGAGGGAAGATGCTACCATTAAGCTACAAAGAGACTCTTCTATAAATATGTAACAAGAGTATAAATAGTTTCAACAACATTTAGGAAGAACACCCAACCTTTGTGGTGAAAGAACCTTTCTGTGGTCAGGCTGACGCATGCTGTGAATAGTAACAACCTGACAACAAAAAACCAATGAAAAAAAATCCACAGAAAATTAAATACATGCAGACAAAGTTCTAATTATACTGAAGATTACTGAAATTTCAGGAGAATATTTTCAAAGCAGTATCTTCAAGGCTTGATTGGCAAAATAGCAGGGTCTTTTAGACTGCCCTGATCTAAAAGTCCTTTGGAAAGGCTTCCAGGGATGCCTCCAAGCAGTGAATCATGCTTGTCATTTGTATACATTTAAATGTTATGCTGAACTGGTGCCACAGACACCCTGTAGAGACCAAAGGTGAATCATTATATTAGAATACATTGTTACAGTACAGCTTTTCCCAGTTTACTTTGTTAAGGTATTTTGAAATATCTTGTGTCTTTCTGGAAGGTCACCCAGTTACACTTATATCTGAGAGTCAGCAGACAAATGACTGAGCTATATGTAAATGCAATATTCCAGGGTGCACACATGCCAGGTATGCCTCCTTAATACTTAGGTTCTAAAATAGGAGCTTAACCAGATGATGTTAAGGTCTTCAGAGTTAGATGCCTTTATATTTAATTGTCTTTACTCTTCAACAGGGCTGAAAAAGGAAGCTAAATCTTCTATTTTAAGCCAACTACAACATATTAGAGGGATAAGTGGAGCCATGACCTGATGAGATGACTGACTGATATCATCTGGCTAGACTTCTGTGAGGCCTTCAACATGGTCCCTCATGACATCCTTATCTCTATACTGAGGAGGTATATATTTGAAGGGTGGACTCTGGTAGATCAGAAATTGGCTGGATGGACACAGCCAGAGAGTTATGATCAATGGCCCTGTGTCCAGGTGGAGGCTTGCACAAGTGGTGTGTGTCCCTCAGGGCTCTGTCATGGGACCAGTGCTCTTCAATACCTTCATCAATGACACAGGCAGTGGGATCGAGTGCAGCAAGTTTGCAGTGTTCTCTTAAAAGTCCACAGAAGAGACATGGGACACAGAAGCCATAGATTCTGGGCTCAGGTCCAAGGACTTCTACAAGTCTTACTTCTGTCTAATAGCTAGGACATTTTTATTGGAAGTGAGGGTTTGATCTCCCTCTGCAAGATACATTTCACAGGTAAGTATTCAAACCAAAAGACTATTATAAATGGTTTACAACCATTGGACACTACTACTACCACCATTATATTTTAAAGTATATTAGTTACCCAGTAGGACAACTCAGAATCTTAAATTATATGAAGATTTTAGGCTGTGAATTTCAGCCTCCAGGCACAATAAAGAGCATAAAACTCAGGAGAAAAGTAGATTTCAGAAACACTTTAGTATTCACCACTTGCTGGTTTAGGTGTTCAATCCCATTCAATGCTGACTGTTGTAAATTCAATTCCTTGGCTCCTTACTATCCTCTATATTGCTCGGGGACTGCAAACATCTAGCTGGGGTAATGAATTCAACTCCACAATACCAGTATGCCAAAATTCAGCTGAATTCTGTTGGCAAGGATAGCTTTTGGTGAATGTTTTTTTTATTTCTGTTACAGACCTTCACCAAGAAGGGTAAGTTTTTCCAGGTTAGAACTATGTAAAATCAGAGGTGTGACTGATGTTCCAGCTTCAGAAATCTCTTTGCCATTTCAACAATAATATCTCATAGAGCAAGTAAAATAGGAAAACACCTTGTTCACTTGCATTTTGATGGAGATGTAAGTGGAAAAAAACTGAAAAGGACAGGCATCCTGACTGTTAAACGACTCATCCAGTATTCAGCCCATTCTCATGCTTAATTTTTCTCTGTGACCCTTTCTCCATGATTTTGTTCCTCTGCCTGCCCTTTATTATCAGCTGCCTCAATGTTGTCATTTCTCCATGATATAGTTAAAAACATACCTTATTTTTTTGGTCTACATCACCATTTCCAGGCAACTGAACCCACTCCATCAAACACATATAATTAGTCTCTTTTTTAAACAATCTGAGAAATTTCTGAACTACCTTCTTTAATCAAATTATAGCCCTGTCCCAAATTTACCCTGTGTTTACCCTCCAGCAGAAGGAAATTTAAAATCATGGTTTCTGCCATAGAAGACTTTCAACCTACATTGACTGGGTAGTCAGCAGTCACAGCATAAACTCCAGAGGCTCCTCTCCTCCCCTCCCTTTGCATGTGCTAGCACCAGATGGCCAACAGATTCTTGGCGGATGAGAGCAGAAGAGCATCACAAGCCATCTCACGGGTCATTGTTTAACCTCACCCAGTCCAAGGACCACACTGTGTTTTGGTGTTTCTTTTCAATTCTGTCTTTTCTGTGTGTTATCTGGAACTTCTTCCTCGTGCAAATTTACTCTCTTGGGCTTATCCTTGCTCAGCAGCAGGCCTATCTTGGACCCGGCTGGTGCTGGCTCTGTGGAACATGGGGGAAGTTTCTGGCAGCTTCTCAGAGAAGCCACTCCTGTAGCCTCCCTCTGCTACAAAAACCTTCCCACAAAAAGGACCAAGTCAGTTCTCAGTACAAGTCATTCAAGGGCCAGAAGGTTGCCAAGATATTGATACAGCAGCAGCAATATCACCAACATTTCTGACTTTGTCCTGTGGATGCCTCAGAGCTTCCAAACCTGTGAGATGAATATCCATAATGCAAAGAAATATTTTCTTTATTCACAGTGCATTGGCAAAGGGGTAGATATTTGGACTGTCTGTGTGACTATGAATCTGTCATCTCTTAAGTTTCAAGCATCTGACTTACTGACCCCAGCAATATTTTTTTAATCTAGTTGATGTATAATGCATGTGAATTTCACATATCCTAAACATACCTTAATATCTTCTCTTATCTTTCTTATGTTGCTTTTCATCTGAGATCAAAAGTTGTGAGATCTTAGCAGATGCCTCTTAAAAATATAGAAGAGTGGGGGCCAAAATATTTTCATTGTATGAAGACTGAATTAGAAGAAATATTCAAAATATGTTGAAAATCTTATGCCCTCTAGTTTTGTCTTTTTGGATGTTTGGGGTTTTTTTTTTAAGAACCCTCTCCTGAGGTTTTTTACACTCAGTCATCAGGTTTCTGATAATACCTTGCACTCAGTTGGCAAAACAATATGCTGTCAGGTTTAAATGTTGCAAAATTAATTTTTCTGACTCAAATATATGCCTTGGGGCGAAACAGAATTAGTATGAGTTCAGAGTTGTACATATCTGCTTCCAAAATCTATTATTTTTTTAAGAGAAAATGACCAAAGACATAGGCCTTAGAATAAGACTTGAAACAAAAAGGTAGTAAGCAAGTTTACAAATCTATTCAGGCAGTAATTTTTTTTTTTGAATGTGTATAATAGCTTATTAATATAACAGAACCCTGTTTTCAGAGGTTTCATGCTTGTAAAATTAGGTTAGTTTGCACTGGTTTTAATAGTACCTATGCACAGCACCATTGATTGGTTTAGAGTACAATGCTGCAAGGTGCACTAATTGCCCTGAACACTGAAATGCAAAAAAATTTAATAATAGTGTAGCAAGACAGAATAGGTTTTGTACAAAGGTACAATCTTTTAAAAATAGACTGCTTTAAAAATTATCATCATTCTACAAATAATATATTTTGTTTTCACATAATTTTGTTTCTGTCTACTTGTTCTGCCTCATGAAAACACATAGAAAGCATTATTTTATCCTAAAGGAAAAGAACTTGAGCTCAGCACAAATAACTTTCTGCAAAGGACCTTTTGAATAATTTTTAAAAATGGTTATTTTAATTTCTTCTCCAAAGGTTTTCTTTGTTTTTGTTATATATGTATGTATGTATATATATATATATATTTATTTATTATATATATATAAATACATTGTATTTATATGTAAATTCAAATTCCAGAGATTTTCACTGAAAATGTCTTAGTACAAATTGATTTTCGCATTGTTAACCATACCTATAAATAAAAAAAAAAACAAACCCAGACTCTTCAGTGTGAAAGAAATGAGAGTCTGAAATAAAAATTAGTCAAACTGTAATACATCACAATTACTTTCCTCTCAAGGGAATGAAAGACATCTTCAAGGGGTCTCCAATATCCTAAAAATGGATCAAAAAAAATCCAAGCAATTGAAACAGTCATTCTTGAGCACTCTCCTACTTGTTCCTATTGAAAAGTCTATATAGTTTTTCTATAGTAAATCTTTTACATTCTCTGTATCACTGGAGGTTACTGTGATATCAAATAATGTAGTGTGCTTTTGGTGTTGCTCTGACACTATCTCACTATGCCACATGAAAAGAGTTTTGTAGTACTGCAGCTGTGCCATATTTGCCCCCAAATTCACCTTTACAAAATGGTTTGACTGCAAAGAATTCAGCTGTTGAAGATGGATCTCTAAGTGATCTCCCCAGACAGCAAGCCCACAACTGTTTGTGGCATTACAGTTACCAGGCTGCTGGGTGGTTCCCTACTCAGCCCTACAATTTAGGAAAGGCACAGTAGAACAGTGGTGGTTCCAAAAGAAGGCTGGAGGGTCACCAGAGCAGGAGGGAAGACAACAAAGTCGAGGTATGGAGTTGTGTTTTTTATGTTTTATTATATTTGTATTATGTATAGGTTTGTTCCATGTACCCCCGGTTCTGTAACAGTTCTCCCCGGGTTTTTCCGTCTTTCCCCGTGGGTCCGTTGTCCCCAAAAATGCTAAGTCATTCACCCTGTTTACCCCAGATGCCTGTCTGTCACTCAGTGTCCCTTCCCCTCCACCTGGAATCTTCCACCCGGGACACCAGGTGATAGGCAGAGGACCTGGGACCCTTCCCCTGTCTGTCCTTCATTGCATGTACCCCCGTATCCCACTACCCTCAACCCCCCCGTGGCTTTACGCCATTGGCTGCTCCGGTTTTCCCCCGTTCCGTATTTAGGTCGTTCGCATGGCGCGCTCCGCGCTTTCTCCTGGCTGGCTCCAGCGCGCCTCGCCCCACCCAAGCCGCTCCAGCAAACGCAGGCGCGGCACGCCTGGTTCCCTTCGAATTATTGTATTCCCGTTGGATTGCAATAAACGGAATTCGCCCCCCGGAGAAAGACTCTCTTCATTAAATCGCCGTGGGGTTGCTGACTGCTCTCCGAACTCCGACAGCGATGCCCAAAGCCCGGTGAGGGTTCAGCGGGAAGCGCTGGAAATCTGCCCGTGCCCCTTCTCCCCAGAGCTAGCCGGGGCAAGGGAAAGGCAGAGGGGAGAAGAGCGCATTGGCATCGAGGAAAAGAACATCTGCGTCCATCAGGAGCATAGATTTTGCAAAATTCTGGTGGCTAGGAGGGAGACAAGGGGCTGCAAGAGGCTGCTGGCCAACAGAAATGAGATGGGTACTGCAATAGTAAAGTTCTCATTTCAAGAGTGGAAAAACAACTGGTGAAAAACTGAACATCTAGTGAAGACTTCAGAACGTCCTCCAGAATATGTATCCTGCCTCCAACAACAGACACTTTGTTGTTCATATATTCATCACATCAAGTTTACTGCTTCAAGTATGAATTTGGGCCACTGGTTTTGAGACCCAAAAGTTTTCCTGTGCCAAGACTTATGCATAGATATAAAAACCTCAACAACCTTTGTTGCAGAAATAATTCTTTTACTCTATGATATAATCTTTGCTATTCTTGCTAGCCCTTGCCCATAGATGATAAATCAGCTATCTCATTTTTATATGTCCTCACTGTATTTGCTACAAGCTGGAAAAAAATTTCTACTGCCTGTTCCAACTACCAAAGGTCCATAAAAAGAAAAAAAATTGATAATTTACTAAAAGCAATAGCCTTCCATCTGTGTAGCTCCACTAAAAACCCTATTTAAAAAACAGGAATTCTAGGATTATACTTACATTATAAAAAATTCTGCCTACAGTACATTTTTCTTACTATGCCTCTAGCAAAGTAAAACCAAGCAAATATTAAAGAACATATCTATACATAGTAATGTGATTCATTTTTTTAGTGCTGTCATTATTTTGAAGAAATATTTTGTCATATTTTGAAGAAATATGTATTGATTTATAAATGTAGTAGATATTGCAAGAATTATGCATTTTCCAGAAAGAAAAAAATATTTTCTTACCACTTATCTCTCTCTCTGTAAATCTGAGGATTTAACATAATTTACTAAGTCTTACTTTCTGTCTGACCAAAAGAATGTTATCCAGAGATTCTTAACTCTGAGGCAGAATCCCAGTAAGACTTTCACACTGCATTGCATTTTATACACTTTATTTATTAAGAACTTCAGAAATGGCATGTAGTGAAATCAAAGTTCTGTTTGGAACACAACCTTCTTTTTTAATTTCTGGCTACATCTTCAACATGATCCATACATTTTAGAAAAAAATAGTTTATGTGGACATTACTTTAAGGCTAGAATTTCTTGATTAAAAGTCAAATTAAAGCTGAAGCTACAGTTTGATAATATCAAAATCTCACCACTTTCTCATGAGTTGGGCAAACCATATTTTAAATGCCATAGCATTTACACCATTTGATTTCTACCATCCTGACATTTGAGATAAGTTCTCCAGATGAACCTTTCACCGATGTGAGCTGCAACATTATTTGATTCATAAAACACATTCCTCTGGTTTTATATCTGATCTGAAATAAATCCGCAATGAACTAGCAGGATGAAAATGTGAAGATATGATTCACATAGAAGTCTCTAAAAATAAAATTTGATGAAAGCTGTGCAAAGTATGAGGAAGGAAAGCAGCAATTACTGGTGTTTCATATATATGTGTGATCAAAGTCACACATTAAGAGTAGATACCCATTCAAATGCACACACTCCACAATTTCAAAGGAAGTCAGGAATGCATAGCAGTATTTGAGACCTAAAATTACTTATTCCCTTTTACTCATTTTCCTCATAACCCCACCACTCTTGGAATCATAATTGTTTCATGGTGTGAAAATGTGTATAAATGAGTATTTTTCTAGGACAAATATAAAATAAATCATATTATGCCTACTCTGCCCTTAAACTTAGCAGATCAAAACCCCAATTGAGTTTTTGAGGCCTAGGAAGAATGAGAGAGCTGTAAGTCTGGATTTCAATTGAGACCAGAAATAATTTGCTTACAGAGCTAGTGATTCATATTCTTTCCTGGAGTGTTGCCCATTCTAGGATTTTCACACCACTCTGGCCCCCTCAGAGGATTAGCCAGATGTTCAACAGCCCATGTGTAAAACACCTGCTTCACACTGAAGGATTTGGCTTTGTTAAGACCAAAGAATGGGAGGAGATTGGGAGGAACAGTGGGAAAGAAATTATGATTTTAGGAAATTATGATTTTTACCCATCTGGGAAACCCAGCTGGAGACAATGGTAACTGGATGGAAAACTTACTATCTACTGGCACTGCACAGTCAACTCAGAGGAACAGTAGTCTTCAGGACTGGCCTGTGACTGGGTAACTCCTGCAAGGAGGAACTGTGAGTTCCACTGTCTCATTTGGGATCTATTTTTGTGCTTTAACAGCAGGTCAACCAAGACCTGAGTGAGGGGGTGAAATTCTACTGTGTGTGGTGATGACCAGACTCTTTCTTGAGTGGAAAGAAACAGTTATTTGTTAATGGAGGGTTGGGGTCAAGCATGCTATTTATAATGGCCATGATACAGAAACTGGGAACCCAGCCTTAACAGAGATGGGAAATTATATGTATATGTATATGTGTATGTGTATGTGTATGTGTATGTGTATGTGTATGTGTATGTGTATGTATATGTATGTATTTGCTGAATTTTGAAAGTATAAGTTTATTACCAGGATGTTTAATGAAATATGCATACTAGCAGAAGGAAAGTCTGAATATATAACAGCAGTTAATCTGTTGCAGAATTGTTTAGGAGAAAAAAAAAAAAAAAAGCATTCAAATATTTAAAATGTTAAATATCTGCAGTATTTCCTACCCAAAATAAGCAATTATTTTACAAAATACTGAAAAACTGAGTACTTAATACTAGGATCATGTCTAGGTATGTTCAAGATTCCTGTGCAGAGCCTTCCTTCCCTCCAGCAGATCAACACTCTCACCCAACTTGGTGTTGTCAGCAAACTGACTGAAGGTGCACTTGATCCCCTCCTCCAGATCCTCGATAGGTATTGAACAGGCCTGGCCCCAGTGCTGAGCCTTGGGGGTCCCCACTGGTGACCAGCCCCCAGCTGGGTGTGGCACCATTAACCAGCACTCTCTGGGCCTGGCCATCCAGACAGTTTTATTCCAGCAAAGGGAGCACCTGTGCAAGCCATGGGCTGCCAGCTTCTCCAGGAGAACGCTGTGGGAGACAGTAACAAAGGCTTTACTCAAGTCCAGATAGACAACATCCACAGCCTTTTCCTTATCCACTAGGAAGGTCATCTGGAAATGAATGAAGATCATGCTGGTCAAGCAGGACCTGCCTTTCCTAAACTTATCCCAGCTGGGCTTGATCTCCTGGTTGTCCTGTCCATGTTGCTTCATGATGGCACTCAAGATGATCTGCTCCATGACCTTCAAGGTCAGCCTGAGAGGCTGATAGCTCCCTGGATCTTCCTTCTGACCCTTCCTGTTGATGGGCATCACACTGGCTTAACTCCAGTCCTCTGGAACCTCCCTAATTAACCAGGACTGATGATAAATGGTGGAAAGTGCCTTGGCAAGCTCCTCTGCCAATTCCCTTTGTACCCTTGGATGAATCCCATCTGGCCCAATAGACTCACATGTGTCTCAGTGACTCAGCAGGTCACTAACTACTTCCTCCTGGATTGCAGGTGGTACATCTGCTCCCCATCCCAGTCTACCAGGCCTGTATAATACCTATTCTCTATAATACCTATTATCAGGGGGCTGACTGCCCTGAGAATAATCAGCTTTTCTGGTAAAGACTGAGGCAAAAATGTCATTAAGTACTTTAGCCTTTTCCTCATCCTTAGTTACAGTGATCTCTCCCACATCCAAAAAAAGGGTGGACATTTTCCTGGGCTATCCTTTTCTTGTTAATGTCTTTTATAAACACTTTTTATTATCTTTCACAGCAGTAGCCAGGTTCAGTTGCAGCTGAGGTTTTGATTTTCTAATTTTCTCTCTACATGGCCTGACAACATCCTTGTATTCTTGCCTGCCCCTTTTTCCAGATGTCATAAGTTCTTTTTTCACCTGAGTTCCAGCAAAAGCTCCCTGCTCAGCCAGGAAGGTCTTCTTCCCCTACGGCTCATCTTTTGGTACATAAGGATGTCTTGCTCCTGTGCCTTTAGACTTCCTTTTTCTATTGTGTCCAGCCTTCCTGGACCCCTTTTTTATAAAGAACATTTTCATGGGGACTCTCTGAACCAACGTCCTAAATAGGTCAGTCAGTCCTGCAGACAAGGTAGGGACTTTGATGATTTTTTCCTCGCTACAGGAAGAATTGAAAACTCTGTCATTTGCAGTAGATACACCCAGGACAGCCTCTGACCAGCAGAGTTTCCATTAGCCCTTCTCTATTGGTAAAGAGTCAGACCAATTAGCTCCTACCTTTACAGGAAGAAAGCATCTCTTCAGTGGCACTTTGAGTGGTCTGTGATTAGCAGTACACTGCCTGCCTGGCACCCCATACTGTGCTACCACTCAGGTCCCTGAGCCAAATATGCTACTCAGAAATACATTTGCATTTTCTATACCTTTGCTGAGCAAGTACAGGGCACGACTTATAAACACAAGTTATAGATAAAATTACTCTGATCAAGCAAAGATCATATTATGGACACTCAGAACAGGAATCACGAGGTGACCAGGCTGAGGTATTATCCAGGATATTGGTGCCAGATTCCTTTCCTAACAATGAACAACCAAGTGCCTCATCAATGCCAGAAGTTAGTATTGCAGGATGTTCCATGTGAAAGGGACACAGAAACTTTCTTAACCAAAAGGAAAAAAAAAAAAAGAAAAAAAAATGCATACTTTGAAACAGAGGCTCTATTTGGCTTTTTAATGTACTTAGGCAAGTAAATACATATATATACATACACACATGTATGTATTACATATATTGTACATAGTCTTTAAAAGTAATCCTGTCAGCGAGACAAGATAATTGTTCAAATTAAAGTTATTCAAGGAGCAAAGAAACTTTTTGTGTCCTGCCATTCCCTGCTTTGCCTTTTGTGTCTGCCTTATTGTAGTTGGGCTCCTTTACTTAACCAAATACTTGTGGCTCTCTTGCAAAACAGCCAGGTGGGCTGTGCTGGCAATTAGCCTGGGGAAAGGTGGACTAAGGGCCCAGGGAGTATTAGAAGTGTAGCTGAGGAAAATTTGGACTAGCAGCTATTTTTAGGCACTGTGTAAAAGTGTGCTTTTTGAGATTTTATCTGGGTTGTTTCCTGTGAAAGGAAGCAAGGGGAAATGGATTGATACATTCAGAAGCAAGGAAAAAATTCATATTAGTCTTCTAAGTGGTTTTTGTTTCATTTTTATTTTTTAACTGTTTAAAATTTTCCTTTGAACAAAGAAAAATGCTGCTCCTTTGTGGAAAAAAACAAACCATCATATTTTAACTAAAATAGTCCCCCTGCTCATGACAGTCTGATTATAGAAATGCAGATATTAAGTAACAAATTGAGACAATCTGGTAGTATTAATGATTTTGCTAAAAGCAAACTGTGGGGTCTAGAGAAGAGCTGGCACATTAGACTCCCCCAGGTAACATATGGACTTGACAATTTGATGCCCAAAAATGTTAGAGAAAGGTAGGAGAAAAGACTGAAACATTCTACTACTTATAAAAAAATTATATCTGCTGTGCCTCCAACTTTACCAATGATCTTGTAAAGGATGCAAGAATGAATATAAAATAATTTACATATTTAAAATAGAAGATCTTATTGTTTGATTACCTTTGAAGAATAGTCCTTAGCCTTTGGGAAAGATTCTCATAGGTGCACATGGATGATTTGTTCATTTTTTTATACCTATTTTTCCAGGCTTTACAAAGCGTCAGTGATACTTTCTCACTAGAAATGACTGGAATAGTGCATAATCATTTAAACAATTTGTACACCAAATTCATCAGGTTCAGGATAAACCAAACATGCCTAAGCAATAAAAGGAGAATGTTGTATGCGAGTTAAACATAGGACATGGAATTCTAAAGATTGCTAGTAGTAAATAATAAATCTATATCTAACAACCAGTATATCTATTTCCAGACAGTACCATAAAACTTGAGCCATATAAAGCAATTAAAGTGGCAACTAAATATCTAATTCCAAAGTTGCCTACTATGAAAGCTCTCAGTTCAGTCGAAGAGAGAACAGAGGGAGTTCTCTAAGGCTTCGGCCTGGGAAAGGTAGGAGAAAGAATCAAAACAATTATTATCTCTGTTCATGTGTTGTGACCATGTGGAATATGTGCTGAAGATGGTTTACCCAAGGTGGTTGCTTGATTTGATTCTGGTGATGGTGTTTGGATTCAATGACCAATCAGATCCACAGCTGTGTTGGGACTCTCAGGAGAGAGAGTTGCGGCTTTTGGAGTTAGTAGTTAGTGAAAGCTCTCTCTACTGTAATGTAATAGATTGTAATAGATGTATAATATTATAGAATGTAATAGAAGTATAATATAATATACTATAAGATGATATTATAAACAATTGATCTAGCCTTCTGAACCATGGAGTCAATGCTAATTATTACCCAGCTGGAGGCCTGTGGCAGTAGCTTCCTTTAATGTTTATTGTATGGGCAGTTCCAGAACTTCCTCACTGGAGATAAAATTATGCTTTTAAATATTTTCTAAAAAGGTAAGGTTGTTTTTAGGGACAGTTGCTAGTTAGGAATTGAATAGTTAAGGAGTCAAATGAAAAGCATGCAGGAAAGACCTTAATGCTTAGGCCATCAGCTGAAGCAGGGAAAACAGGGTTTGTAATTAGGAAAATATTTCTCTTTAGATCCTTTTTATTTTATCCAGAAACAGTTTACTGTACAACACACGGTCCAGTCATTTCTCCTTTCCAAGTGCATTTAGATTTTTTTTTAGCATTTCTTCAATACCAGGAAAAGTTCCACATCTTCTACTGACATATTCTTTTAAGAGCTTTGGACTCTTCCACAGGGTTGATGCTCTCATCAGGAAGTCAGACAAGCTTGATCTGCAGCAAAAGTAGCATGTTCTGATTGTTCTCCAGGTAACAAAAAGGAGAGCTGACCTTGTATCACTGCAGTAGCAGATTTTTGTGCTAGTCTCTCAATACTGATTTTATAAAATATTTATATCTGTGAAACAGATAACGTGAAAAGTGCAATGAAAAACTTTTGTGCTACATAAGAAATATAAGGACTGTCATATGCTTGCATTAGTAGATTTTAATAATGAAATATGAGTCATCTAAGAATCAAAACCAGTGAAAATCTTACTAAAGTAAAAATATTATTAAAAACTTCATTAAAGCTAAAGACTTTTTTAAAGTATATGAGAAAAAAGAAAGAAAATATAACATGGAATATATATTACAACTATAAAATACATGAAAGAAAGTTACATAAAACATTAGATAAAAGTGACAAATAGAAACAAATATAATGAGGAAACTGAGCAACTAATGGACTTTTAAAGGAGGCATGTACTGTTTAGAACTTTCTCTGGTTCAGTCTTCACAGAAAAGCTAACTGTGTCTAGATATTTTGCTTAGTAATTATTAATGATTAGCAACACCAGCCTGAAAATGTAGCAATCAATTAAATAAGTTGAATATATTCAAGATGTTATGAATGACAAGCATCACTCCAAAGTACATATAGAGTTAATCAAAGTCTTTCTTTATGGATGCAGGAGAAATGAGAGAGGCCTGTGGAAGGTGAACAAGTTCTAGAAAGTCAGAGAACAAGCATGGAAAGTTTAAAAGGACACAGAATACTACAGAAGAGTCAGCTTTTCTTTGATAGAAAGATAACTGAAGCAAATTATTAAACAATCAATTTGTATTCACCTAAAGACAAAATACACCAACATGAATTTGTCAAGAATAACGCACGTCAATATAATTCAATCTTTGACAAGATAACAAGATCTGAGAAAGTAATAGATGTCAGACTCACATGACACACATAAACCAGCTGGGAAAATACAGTCTGAATAAAGCTGCTGTAGAATCTTGCCCAGAAGGCTTGACAACTTGTTGGAGAATGGATAGAATATATTACATAATGCCCTTCACAAGACTGACCTGATATTGTTCAATATTTTAACTAATAGTGTAGGTTTATGTAGAAAGTTTATGAATGACAACAACTTGTGGAGGATTTAATTTCAAAAGACAGAACTAGAATTAAAGCTGATTTGAAAAACTAGAGATGCCACAAAGATCTGAATATAGAAGTACACATAGTACTAAACATGAAAAAGAGGAAATCAAGGAAAGGATGAAAACTTTGTTGGGCAGAGAGATTTCAGAAAGATGAGATGTTGAATCAGAAAGGGGGAAATCTGACTTCTATGTACATTAACGATACATGTGGCCACCTGTGAGGCTTGACTGTCACTGTTAGGGCATATTCAAAGGGAGTTCACATCTAGTATTGGTGAAGTTAGTATAAGATGGATTCAGCATGATGGGATGCAGAAGAGAATTCCAGACTAAGACAAAAAAAAAAAAGAGGCAAAAAAATTTGCTAATGTTTATGAATAATGATTGAAAAAAGGGGTCCATAAAAGAGAGAACTGAGGACAAAATATAATATTAAAGTGGTAAATAATGAGTCTTATTCACATATAGAGAATCTGGGACAAGAAATAATTGCTTTCCTTCTAAGCAAGGAAAATTGAAACTTCAAGTATAAAAAATTCGATAATAGCAGTTATGTAATGGACAAAGTTACGTTTGAAGGTGTTGAAACCAACATCACAGGAGACATTTAAAAGATGTGCATAGCCAGAAAAATTTTTTTTTAAAGTTGGTTTTCATTGCTGTGAGACAGAATGATTGCTAGATGATACTTCACCTCCATATTCCTTGGATTTCTTTAACCCTATGATATGCTGCCTAGAGTCTATATTTCTCACCTTTTCAGTACTTATTTGTGATTCTTTCAGACAAACAGTGTAGCTTGTTGGTAAACTATTGACCTGTGCAACTGGAGGTTATTAATAACCATTTAGAAACCTTGTCTACTTTTCAGAAAATAATCTGATAATATATATAGATAAAAATTGCTTACCTATGCACTAGGGAATGCTTTGTTTTAAAATTTGTGAAGTGACATAGATTTAGAAGTGACATTGCATTCCTGACAAGACTGCAATTTAATGGCACCATTGTACAGACAGCAGTGTCTGGAGCCTGATTAAAGTGTATCCTTTGTCTTGAGTTCATCAAGAATTTCCCATTATATGCATGAAATAGGCCTGTAGTTCACTTATAACTACACAAATTTTTAGGGAAAAGTTAAAAACTTAAATTTAGCAAAATAAAAATCTTTTAATGAATGACAATAAAACAGGCAAATAAAATGTCAAAATCTATTAAAAAAGTGCAACCAAGATTAGCCAAAGTCAGTATATATTAAGTTAGTTCTAAAACACTTTCCAATAGAATAGCACCGAATAATATTTTAAAAACATGTTTTTAAAACATTTGTGTGTGGTTTAATATATTTCACATTTTTGTGAGATTTATGTGATCTAAAATACTTCAGTTCAGGGTGGTCTATAGATTTCTAGAAAATCAGTATAGAATTAAACATTACTCTTATAATTTTCCAAATTTGGATTCAGCTGTTGCTACCTCCATATGCCACTGGTCACTAATCAGGCAAAGGAAAAAGATCTCAAATAGGTAAATGTAACCTTTCAGAACGTTTTTGTCCTAGATCAATATCAACTGCATGAATCACATCTATCATGCCTGTAATTCATTTTTACACTGAAGTAAATCACAACTTAAGTTAGACCGAATCCTTCCAGTTTAGGATTTTGTGGACTTTACAGGTCCACATATACTTGCTAAAAAACAGATTAATTTAAAACCGGATGAATTTTCAGTGAACAGAACAATTTCACCTGAAACTCTATGAAATGCAAACCCATCTAAAAATACTCCTTTTCCTTCTCTTTACCACGATACATTCTGTATCCTGACTGAGGTGTGCAGAGGTGCCATACAAAATGATGCTGATCCGATACACAGCACACACAGAGGCCTGAAAAAGATAGATTACTTCTGACTGGTAAAGAATATTTTATGCAAGTGTATATGAGATTTGCATTTTCACCATTTGTGTGAGATTACAAGGAATGCTGCAAGGAATAGTGAGTCAAATCCTACTTTTGTAACAGGAAGAATCTATTTATTTTACCAGCCTTCACAAGCAAGACTGCAAATTAGTGACTTCAGTGACCTGTGTAAATTTAAGAGTGCCTTCAGGTCAGTAACCCTGCATGTAGTAGACATATGTAAGGCACTGTTCATTCATGCCTAAAACTTGCAGTCTAAACCCGGATCCAATTAGTAATAGCTAAAAGGATTTATTTCTCCAGCTTTTAAAGAAAACGGAACTGAATTTAAAAAAATTAGACTAACAGGAGCAGTAAAAACACAAAATAAAATCTTCTGTTAATACTGTTCTTCAGGGTGCAAATCAAATAGAAAAAAACCCCAGGAAATTAGAAACATTTGGTGCAAATTCAGTTCAGACCCCTTTTACACAAATCATGAATTATATACCAAAAGATTACTTTACTCAAGGGATCATGGCCTCAAATAGCAAACCGGACTGGAAATTTTCACCTAACCAGCACACATGTAATGTTTGGTTTTTCTCCAAGGCTGACTTGTAGACTCTTCTTCCTTTGTCCTATTCTAAATATAAATTATTGAAGCAGTTAATTATGTATTAGCAAGTAGCAATCTCTCAAAAAAACAGGAATAGAATGGATTACCTTTTACAACTATATACATAAAACATAAGAATGTTACTATGTACTAGTAGTACGATGTACTGCTGATACTAGGGTATCAGCATAATCACAAATTCTGACATGTAGTGCCTTGTTGACATTCAAGTTGACCCCCTGAGAATCTGGAAAACTTGAAGTCTACAATAACACATTCCTACACCTTAATTTAGTTCTTGAGTATGCTGGGAAATTCACCATAAAAGGTTCCTCATATTTTTCTGTTGGTCTAATGTGGATTTAGTGGCCACAGAGAAGAGGGCTTGGTAATTTCATGTCCTTTTACAATTTTCTCATGTTCTTGACCTCCTGTTTTCTACAAATGAGCACCAATGACAGAGTTCCTTTGCTCTTGGGAAATTTTTGTAATCAAAATGGGCCAGACTTCACTCCATAGGCATCTGCCCAACTCTTTCATGTGGATTTGTTGCTAGTGCTGCAATAAAGAGGAAGATTAGCCTGAGGCAGACACCTGGTGTGGAAAATTCAAGTCCACATTCCATATGAACAAAAAAATTATAAGCTATGAAAACCAGAATTTTATTGTAGGGAACATCAGAGTTTCTTAATAATTCTACCTTTTAAATATAACTAATGGAAAATAAGGTATTCAGAGTCCAGTTATTAACAGATACAATTTGGTCCAGTTATAAAAAATCCCAGCTGAGTTTTCATGTCTTTCTGCACCAAAGGTTTTCAATGAAAGGAGAGTGGATTCTATTTTAAATGAATGGTGGAAGTAATTAGGTAAATATCTTTATCCCATGGAATCACAAACTGATTCAGTCTCAGGATGAATAGGAAGGATAAATATGACTAATTTTATAAGAAGTTGCACAATGTGCTAGGGGAAACTTAACAGGACATCACTAAGAAGGTAAGTTTGTTAGTAAAGTGCTAAATGTATTGGAAAGAGATGTTGTCTCTGTTAATCTAGGTCTCAAATTATCTCAAAATCATGGTTTATTTGATGATTAAAGTTTAGCTGAAGAGATCCACGTGGACATGGAATTATTTCTATTCCCATCATATTTTGATATAGGGAGAAATTCTTGGAAAAATGCTAAAAAAGTTAATCTGCAAAGAAAGCTACATCTTAGGAGGCCAGAAAGTGAAGGGATAAAGTGAGAATTTCCAGCAGTCAAGGTGAGTTAGATCTTGCAAAGGAAATGAAAACAAGCAGTAAAAGGTTATTTAGCAACATAAATAAAACAAGAGAAGCTGAGCTAGTAAGCACTGCCAGTGGATTTGAGATTAAGACTTTATATGTACAGACCAGAAGCTAACTGAATATTTGACTTCAAGCTTCAGGATGTATAACTAATATGAGAATTGGAAAAGGAAATTAACACCATAAACTTGGAAATAAAATTCAAATAATAACAACAGATTATTTCTGTCACTGAATATAAATTACTGAAAAATCTCAAATCAAAAAATGCAAATATGGTAACAAAACTACATCATCAGAGGGAACAGAGATTTTACTTTGCCCTGTAAGAACAGAACTGCACCATCAATTTTCAATTTATTTTGTTCAGGTCTCCAAATAGCTGTTAAATCATAAGACCTTTCCTTCAAAAAAAAAAAAAAAAAAAAAAGAGTCAATACAATAGAATGATATATTACAAATGTAGATTAGAAATTCTTTCCCTTTTTCCCTTTTGTGTTTTACTGCACTACATTATTCTTGAAATATAGCTTTAAATTATGTTGAATTTAAATAAAATCAGAATTTTGTGTTGTTTCTTATTCGTGGGAATTCTATTTTAATGTCTGTTTCATTAATAGTACATGAAAGGAATTATAATAAGGAATTGTACCTATCTAATATCAATGTGAAAAGTTTTATTTTTTGAAACAAGTTGCATTTTCAAGGGTTATGAATTTAACAAAGAAGTCATAATGTTTTGCTGGTTACCTTAAGAAACCTAAGAATTTTTTTAAAAATTACAGCTAATGATCACTAATGGGTTTCTTATTTGGAAGTAAACAGAAGAATTGTCATATTTCAATTATGTTGGTGTTCACAATGAATTTTGATGGTGGAAATGAAATGGTATCAAAATGATTTTTCCACTAGAACCCAACAAAGATGGGAGAGACTGATCTGTATTTCATGAAAAAGTGGTGGAACATCAATATTGCCAAGTATAAAAACTAAGACTAGAACATACTGCACAGACATACAAACAAGCAAACATTAGTTGCTGTTACAAGAGTAATTTGTCTGAGAAATTTTCTCCGTTCCCTTTTCCCAAATGTGTTTCTGCAACCCCTTTTCTACAGAAAAAAAGATATTAAGCAAATTTTATAGCAAAAGAAAAAAAAAAAAACAGCATCAGAAACCCCTATTCTAATGTTTAAGTGTAAAAAAAAAATGAAAGTTACCTGTAAAATTACAGCTACAGGGAATTGTCTCCTGTGCAAAATGGTGTATTTAAAAGCCAGTGAAAGTCAATTTAAGCATGTCATGATGGACAGACTAGGAAAGCAAAGCTATTTCTTGATGGAGACTTAATTGCATGAAAGATACAGTTAATTCACTGATTTAAAACATCACAGATGAGAAATGCTCCCTGCTGTAAAATATATTTACTTTCTGAGAAAAAAAATGACACTAAATATCATCTAGGAAGAGGGAGTATTTACCATAGCCTTCATTTGTTAAATATCTCAGGTCCTTAAAATGAACTATAACAGAGGTAACAGAACATACTTCTGTTTGTACTGCTATAAACAGAATGAAGTTACCACTAGAGTTATAATAAGACTAAATTTGTCCAGGAGTACATCTCAGCCTTACTCCAGCCATCCACCTCGCAAATTCAAAAACTATGTGTGTACAGCAGTACACACATATAATTAAAAGTGTTCAAATCATAAAACAGTCAAATAACAGTCAAAACCCAATAAAACAGTCAAAAACTTCTGTATTGTTCTAGAGTTATTTCCAGTTTGGCATCTTCTAGAATCAATAAATTTAGTTTTATCTCAAACAAATCAGATATGACTATACAACACTGTATTTGCTGCTGCTTCAGAAAATATGCAGATATAATTTATTCTGATTGTGAATTGCTGATTTTAGATTTACATGAGTCTTAGCACTGAGATGCATAAAGGTTCATAAGATGAGTATCTGAGTTGAAAGGTGAAAGATGTACAGCCAAGTCATTTGCAAATGTTACAGCAACATGAAGCCAGGGGTAAACAGACTGGTGTGCTCCTCATTCAAACAGCATGCAAACTAGCTGTTGAGAAGGCAGTCCTTTCAGAAATTAGGATCTAACCTCAACAAAATTGGTTTATTTATTTTGTTAAATACAGACCTGTTGAACAATACATTCAGTGGAGAACCAGAAACCCAGCAGTGAAGTATCTTAGTTACCTAAGAAAGGAGGAAATAGACCTAGATTGGCATAACTGTTACCAGTCAAGGCCATCTTTACTGCTGTGCCTAAGGTGAAAGACCTTGCACAGTCCCATATTTTGGCTATCTTAAAACTTATCAGTATGGTGTGAATTCTGGAGACAACAAACAGGCAGTGTTGTGAAGACTCCCCAGAGGGAACAAGTTTTCAAAGTAAAATCCTAAGGCAAAATTTTTAGGGTGATATTATGTAAATAAGCAATAAGATTGACTGAGGTTTCAGCAGTAGTGCTCTGTGATTTTGCTTTGAAAGTTTTTGCTTTTTGGAGTTCACTGTAACCTCATTATGTTTTGCTGGCACTTTCTCCAGGAAAAGCAACAGCTGCATAATACTGATAAACCTTAAGAAGGCCAATGTGCGTGATTGTGGTTTGTGTTCCAGTCTCCCTCAACCATATGTAACAGCTCTAACCTGGCACCACTTGCTGTTATTAAATCTCAAATTCTATCTTGCAATGTAAAATGTAGTTCAATAAGAATAACCATCCAATAGAGCAAATTTCTAAAGAAATAATATTGTAAAACATTGTTCCTTAATTAGTCATACCACTATGATTATAATATACTTCTATTAATATTGACTGAATGTGAAATCATTGCATGGGAGTTGATAATGAAGAAAAATCTTTATGCATTAATTGGATTTTAGTAACCACAGAAATAAATAGATGGCACTTCTAAAACCCCTCTGAATGTATACCAACATATAAAAAATTTATTTTGACATGAGGTATTTAATAATTCATAAAATCATTGATAATCCTGGTAATATTCAATATTGAAATCCTGGTAATATTCAATATTGAAATATTTAAATTCAATTCTATTCAATATTCAATACCGAAAAAAGAAAAAAAAAGATACTTCCAGGGCACAATAGTCCTCTTTAACATGAATGATTTTAACAAAAACAACAAGTAATTTTTTTTATTCCTTGCTGAATCTGCAAGTTCTAATATTCATATTCTCCATTTTTTTAAACTTTCTAAGTTTTTATGGATAGAGAAGAAAGTCAAAAAGTCCAGTCATTTACTAACATTTTCTTATTAAAAATGGTGGGGTAGGTCCAGAATTTCTCCAATTCTCAAGATAGAAGAAAAATTAAGGGTGTAATAAGAAATACAGAATGGAGAGACGCAGATAAAATACCAAGTTTTCTCCATATGTCATTGGCCTATGAAATTATTGCAACATGTAATTCATTGGTTCTAAGAGTTCAACACAAGTGAAAAGGGATTTTTCACATTTAATTATCATGGACAATCATGACTAAAGAAATTAAAAATGTAGGAAAGTACAAGTCCTTTGTCTCCAAATGTAAACCAATCCCTAATTGAAAAAGGCCTCTTGTCTGTAGTTACAGTACTGGTTGTATTTGTGACCCACTATGAGAAGTATCTTTGGATATAATTTCAATAAGATATTGATATTATTCCATAATGATTTAGAATAAAGTCCCCAGCATTTGCGATCTTTGAACTGTACAAAGTTTTGTGCAAAAAGACTGGTGGTGTCTGTGTCATTTTGAGTCAGCAGGAATGCCAGTTTTCAGACAGGACTTCTAAAGTATCTGGATCGTAAGAAGACATAATGAAGTCTTATATTTGAGTTTAGAGATCTAGTTATGATTCTTAAAATATATTCTGATAAAACCATGAAAATCATATAAATCTCAAGGGTAGCTTCAAATACACTGAAGGCAGAGAAAAGATACATGACCTAATGCAAATAATTTTTTTTTTTTAGTTGAACTCAATAGGTCTTTTCTACAAATCAATTTTTCAGGGTAATTCTCAAGTATTTCAGGTTTGCTGAAGGTTTAAACCTAATCTCTCCACTAAAAGGAGAATTCCTCTGTCTTTAAGGGTTTGCTCTCTAGCAGACAAGTGTGATATATAATTCCTCCGATACTTTTATTTCTTTTCCTGTTGTGTGAATCTTTTTTTACTTTGTATTTATGCTCAGGTCTAATGAAATGTAGTCATACAGTGCAGCATCCCAACGCAAATGATTAAGTACAAATACTCCAGAGAACTCTTAATTTGGAGATACAGAAAGGCTCCAAAATTATTTATTTCAAATTTCTCTGCAGCTTAGTCATCAACCTAGATCCTGAAAAAAAACCCCAAAATTTAATAAATCATACAAAATGTTGTTCAGACTCATGATCAGTTTGGAAAGTTCTGAAATCCTTGCTGGGAATTCACCACTTAATTACATGTTTATACAAAAAAAACAGACACTCCATTTATCAGCCTTAAATTTTCTGCTTTTGCTTTAGTAAATGTCCAGTTGCTCTTAGTTTTCAGAAAAAAAAAAAAAAGTTGCTATATTGTGTTCTATCTTACTTATTACTGAATTTCTTTCTAAAGTGTATGATTACAACTGCTTTCTTTTCTTCCTTTTTCTCTGCAACCTGTTCATATTCCATACACACTTTTTAGGAGAGCTGTATTTCCAGTCTTTCCTTCAGTCTTGCAGTCCAATGCAGCGTGAATTAACAATAGATCTATTTTTGTAGAAAATATATATGTGCACTAATTTTGATAGAAAAATAGAATTAAGATATGAACTATTGCCATCCATGGGATTAAAGTTTATAAAACAAATAGGAGGTAGATGCTTGAAACTCTGAATCACATTTCCATCCAAGAAAATGTCCAAGAGACTCATGTCTTTCACTCAATGTCCTCTACTAGTCACAAATGTGGCCTCCTGCATATTTCAGCTGCCTTTGAGACACTAAGATCAGATATATTACAGACACCTAATGGTGTTGAAGTATTCTAAAGACATAATTCTTTTACAAATAGCTAAGTTTGAGCATGAAAGAGACTTGTCCTAACCATTTCTAGACAATGCACAATGAGATATCTGCATAGACAATGATCTTCAAAGGATAAAAATCCCTCTCAAGATAAATGTGATCGAGGGGTTTTGAGGATAAATAAAGTATATGAGGTTAATAAAGTATGCAGACTTTCAAGCGGATTTGATTCAACAAAAAACTTTTTCAGCATTACTAGCATTATTGGATGTAAATCTCTATAAAAAGAATGTAATTTGGGGAACAGACAAAGCTCATATCTGCTACATTTCTGATTTATTGTTGAGCTAGTTTTCCTGGACAAGTGCACTCTTACAAAGTCTGAGGGAGGTTGTGTACTGAGATTTAGCTTTGTGCAGGTGTTAGTACTATCTATAAGTCTACTGCCTATGGAACAGGAAAGAGCCTTTTGCAGACTCCTGGCCAGCTCTTAGCTCCCTACATGGCACTGCAATGTGTGATACAGACAGAGATAAGATCCTTTTTTTCCTATTTTTCCAATCCTTCCACTAGACCAGGTTGGTCAGGACCCCATTCAACCTGTACCTTGAATACTTAGAGGGATGGAACATCCACAATTTCTCTGGACAGACTTTTCCAGTGCCCCACCACCCCTCTGAATAAAATCTTCTTCATCTGGTCCAAATTTCCTCTCTTTAGATTTAAAATTGTTCCCCCTTGTCCTATCACTAACTGCCCATGTAAAAAGTCACTCTCCATCTTTTTTATAATCTCAATTTAAGTACTGAAAGGCCACAATTAGGTCTTCCCAGAGCCTTCTCTGGCTCTTCTCCAGATTTGTTTGGTATGACCCTGTAGAAATCATAATTTCATGTCATAATAGAATGACTCTCAGGAACCAGATTGAATTACAGGATCTCTTAGAGTTCTTTAACAGTGCTGCTATGATTGAAGGTGGTCTTAGGGGATTTTAAATGGAAGTGGCTGTAGCTACACAGAGCTGTAACCTTCTCTCACTCAAGCCTTCTCTGTATCCAAGCTAATACCACATTAAGTAATTTTGAGGCCAGTTTATTTAAACCACAGCAGTCAAAACAGCCAAAGCTAAGTCAACATACGCCCCTTCTCCATCTGCTTTAAGAATGTCTACACAAAAGATTAGAAAGTCTACACAAAAAGATTACTTATGTGCCTGAGACATGTTCACTTTTTACAACTGTATCAGCTAACCTAATAAAAGATTTTATTTCTCTCTAAAAACCTTGCAGGTTACATATCAGAAGGTTATATATTAGTTGTCCTGTGACCAATGTAATTAATGAAGTATGTGTTCAGTGCAGTTCGGATTTCAGAGTGATCTCAGATGTGGATTCTCTGATAACCAGTAAAGGATGAATTCAAGTCCTGTTTCTTTTACACAGCAGTCCACCTTTCCCAACACTGCTGGAATTTACTGTGTTCAAGTCCTCTACCTAAATTCAGATTCAATCTACACCAAGAATAAAAGATGGTGGCATAGAGACACAGATAATTGTGGCAAAAATGCTCCTGAAATTATGCATGTATGAAACATGTCTGGTTTTATTCTGAGGACTTTGGCATGACAAACAGAACAGAACAGAATCATCTGTCAAGCTTTTGGTCAATTTAGTCCGTATTTTCTCTGTGTGCATTTCTGTGGTGTATCGACCCTGGCTGGGTGTCAGCTACCCAAAGCCTCTCTGTCACTCCTCTCCTCAGCTGGGCAGAGGAGAGGAAACACAACAAAAGCCTGATAGGTTGAGATTAGGGCAAAGGGAGATCACTCACCAGTCACCATCATGGGCAAGATAGACTTGAGTTGGGGAAATTAGTTTAATTTATAACCAATGAAATCAGAGTAGGCCAATGGGAAATAAAACCAAATCTTAAAAGAGCTTCCCCCATCCCTCCCTTCTTCCTGAGAAAACTTCACTTCCTATTTTCTCTACCTTCCTCACACAAAGCCTCTGCTGCTCTTTCCTCCTCAGGAGGAGGCGGACTCCTCACACTCATTCCCTACTCCAGGATGGGGTGCAGTCCTTCAGGAGCAGCTGCTCCAGCATGGGTCCCCCACAAGGTCACAAGTCCTACCAGAATCCTGCTCCAGCATGGGCTTCCCAGAGTGACAGCAATTATAACAAATTAAAGTGAAATAAAAATAGCAGAGAAAAATTAAACCTGAGAAAGAGAAGACCATGTAAATGGAAATAGTTGCTACCAACCAAATCATGTCCAGTCAGTCCCTGAGCAGCGGATCCCCACACCCCAACCCCTCCCCAAGTATTTTTTATGCTGAGCATAATTCTATGTGTTATGGGGTATCCCATGCATCAGTTGGGGTCAGCTATATTGGCTTTGACCTCTTCCCACATTTTGGGAATCCCCAACCTCAGTGGTGGGATGGGGAGAGGAGTGGAAAAGTCCTTGACTCTGTGTTAGTACTGCTCAGCAGTAAACAAAACGTCTTGTTATTGCCAACACAAATCCAAGACACAGACTGATACTAGTGACCAAAGGAAATGCACTGGTTTTCAGCAGTGTATTTCAAGACCCACTGCACACTATGGAGAAGAGCCTGTAAGCAGAGGTTGCCCACTGCACGGCCCAGGGTAGGAGATACTTCAGTGCCGCTTGAGCATGTTGCCAGTTTGAGTCTCATGTGTGTAGACACAATCCTGCTACTCACTACAGCATGACATGGTAGATAGACATAAAGAAAAATAGGCTGGCTATTTTTGTGCTTCACCTTTTCCTCAAGAGATCCAATAATTAGTATAAATAGCGTTAGAAATCTTTATAGGACTGACTCAAAAAGCAGAATATCTACAACTACTTCTGATGTTATTCGGCAGTTATCTGATCAAAAAACAGAATAGACACAAAGAGGTACCACTGGAACAGTAGCACTTAAACCTTACTAGTGAAGCTCTGAAACATTTTGAACCTATGTCTTCCACTTTTTATATTATCTTTCCACATCTAACTCCTTACTCTATAGAGGGGCTTTTTCCTCACACAGCTTTTCCTTTCAGGTTGCTTTGATTTCTTGTGGAAGCATCTGCCTAGTGACTACATGAAGTCTGGGAAGACGACTTGGGTAGTCTGAGTTAAACCTGATGGAGCAGACACCACATTTTTAAAAGGGCAAGGAAAGCATTTGTGGCACTGAGACTGTAAGTTTCAGTAGCTTGAAAATGACTACATAAGTCAAAATCAATCAGCCAGCACAAATAACAGCATTAATCATTGCATGGCCCCCAGAAATAAAACTGTATCTACTTCTCTGGTAGAATTACTCAGTTTCAAGGTTTTTTTATTAGAATGGTTTTTCACAAGTCCCAGTGACATCTGCATAAGTACACAAATTCAGTTGTCCAGCAGGGAAGGTTTTGAAGTGGCTTTCTTGTTATTTATTTTTACTGTGTCAATTCTGTTGAAAACATCACAAAAAAATGTTTGTACATGTCCTGAAAATATACTGAGTGAACACTGGTTCTCCTGCAAGTTACATCTCAGCAAAATATAAATCAAAAACTGTTTGTTGTGTCTGTGCCCTCTAATGAGAAAAAGATTCAAGAGAGATATTTTTTATGGACCCATGCAATCATTAAATATACAAAAGTAAGTTATAGTGGCACTGATGGGTAACCTCTGCTCCTTCCTATAGCAAAGTTGTGCCAATTTCATTAATAAAAGATAACACCAGAGAGAGTGGAAGAGTAACGCTTTGAAACAGCTACTGACAGGTGACTTTTCTTCACTGCAAATCTCTCAGCAGCATATTCTCCCCAGTTTCACTGATTTTGCAATGATAAGTGCAATAAGACTGACAAGGAAGCCAGCTTGGTCTAGAACCCTGAATTTCACTGTTTTGATGCTGTTGAAATCTTCAAGGAAGTCCCTTATGGACCCTTAAAGTCAAGGACAATTCAACCTGAATGAACCAGACTTAAATCATTATTTTTATTTTATTGGGTACTACTTTAGTACATCCATCCATCTACATATATATACATCTATGTATATATCTCCATAAACATATATATATATATATATATAATATATATATATATATATATATATGTAGACAATATGCATATACAGAATATGCATATGTATGTTTTTGTGTGTATATATACAAATATATTTCTGTTAGGAAAACAAAAATTTGGTTAAATAATTCATAGTATTCTCAGAAACTGTTAAGTAGCAGACCAGAATGCAGTAATTAATACACCTATAGACATTAAAAATGAATGAAAATTTTCAGGGATAATATCAGTGAGCCATTTATCTAAGATCGTTGCAATTACAGGGAATTCTGAGTTCCATGCCAAAGTAATATGGAGGGAAATGCTGATATAAGAAAGGATCAGCTGACAGCCCAGTAACAAATTTAAAAATCAAGATGACTGTCCACTGTCCACTGAATATTACCCTCTATAAAACCCTATTCTCAACAGTTTGAAAATACCATTAAATTCTTCTATATTTAGGTAGTCACTTAAAATTCAGAAAAATTTGCTTTTCTCAGATTAAGGCTTATATAGACAATATTTCTTCACAAATCACAATGAGAACAGTGTCAGACACACTAACTGTATGTGATAGCCAGACGATGATCACTGTGGGCAGAAATAGAATTTGTTACAGTGAGTTTAGCATTTCAGCTAAAAACTTTTTTAAAATGTAATATTAAATAAAATTAATTTTCATTGTGTCATGGGCAATGTAAACCATAATTACTCTAACAAAAAGAAACCTACAAGAATTAGAAATACTGTATCATATATAACTCTGACACATTTATTTAGAAACATAATATTTCAAAGATCTGATGTAACAGAAGACCAGAAAAAAATGAGTCTTTGTTTTCCAGTGTTGATTTACTGCAGTAATCTGGTAGTTGTAATTCTTCATCAAAACAGAACAGCTTCTGCACTATTAACTAATCTGGACCTGGATAATTATTAGTGAGCTTTTATTATGTGTACTGTACCTCAGAGTGTCGGTTACTGCCCCATTAAACAAATTGCTACTTCTGAGTACAAGAGCAACATTAAATAGGGCTCCTGTCAAAAGTCATTTATTTGTCACACATGCTTCGTAACTAGTTTTGCCATACTACAGCCATGAAGTTAAGGTTTATTTTTAATATGGTATAAACCCTTGATACTGCTGTAATTAGAGCACTGATTTTACACTGTAGAGGAATGTACTACTGTTCTTATTGATTTCAATGAGTCAATCAAAAACACATTTCTAGTTGTACTAGGTTTCTGAAATACCTAAAAATACAGAAAATGTCTTGGTAAAGAAAGTGTATGGTAGCTATAAACAGTTATAAAATTAGTCCTATGTACTAACTATCCATTTAAAGATGTTGAAGAGTTACCTAGAAGTGCAAAATAATTATCCTTTCTCCCTCTCATTTCCTTTTCTCCTAAAGCAAGTTTCTTTTTTTTTTTTTAAATACAGATGAACACACATAGGAAAGGTGTAATCTCAAGGGAAAAAAACAAAAAAGTAAGACCAAAAATATCCCTTACTTTCTCTCTTTATAATTCATGTTAAAAAATTGCATCACTGGTAGAGAAGCAAAGAGACATTAAGATTAAAAAGGGAGTGCACTACAATTATCCCCTAGTAAGTCTCACAATGCCAAAAAAATACACACAGATCTTTAAATCAGTGCAAGTGCTCGGACTTTTTTCTCTGCGAGAAGTCACACTGGCTATTGACAGAAATAAGGACTTACTGACCTCTGGGTCTAAACCAGAAAAAAGGTATAATGAAACTAAACCAACGCTAAACAGCAGACTTCATGAAGACTCTCAGATAGTAAAAACCAGATCTAAATGGAACTGTAACTATTAAACATGAGGAAAAGGATTTTGTCTATTGTAAGGGCCTTTCTTGAATATTTTCTGCACTAAAGGTTTTGTGTGGTATAAAAATGTTTATAATACTAATACAATGACATCTGATTTTTAAATATATTCAGCACGATTGAGTTGAATAAGGCACATTCAAGTTCAATTTTTTTAATGTGTAATAGTTGGTACTAGTAGTTCAGTACAAAAATTGTGTGCTTTAATGGTTGAACAGTGTACAGTGAATGCTAGAGGGAAACCTTTTCGTTCAAGAACCAGGCTTAAGACCAGATACTTCACAAACAGGAACTCTGTATTCAGGACTCCTAATGAATTCAGGAGTCCTAATAAACTCAGGAGTCATTCTTTATTCAAGAGTCCTGCTCAGGAGCCCTAATGAAATGTATGAAGCTCTGTGTGTCTGTGTGCAAGAGTCAAGGGAGCAGCTTATGTGGGCATCTTTCATTCTTCCATTCACGACATCTGTGTACACATCAAACAGTTCCAAAACAATTTATATTATTTCCTGTAATAGTCCTACAATTATTCCAGGTAAAATTTATTTCACAGTCAGTTCATCACTAAAGTGATCAGTGAGTTCCTCATAAACAAACCTCACAAGAATAAATTTATTCTAGATTTTAATTTATACCCTTCATAAATGTTAGGATATTCTAGTTCAGAAAACAAATATAATGTGACCTCTGTAGGAAAAAACCTACTGCAGACCTTTTACCTCCTTAGAACAAGTATTGCTAGTGAAGGAAATAACATGAGTTCTTATAGGAATAAGAAGTAATTTAGGTGTGGAATTCGCTAATGACACAGAATTTCCACTCTGGTAACATGAAAAATTCAGTGTCAGAATGCCCTGAGGGTACAGTTGAAGGAAAAGCACACCATATAGAAACATAAGCATATATATATATATATATATATATATATATATATATATATACATGCGTGTGTGTGTGTGTTTGTGCATGCATGATTGAGTTCTGACATCAGAATTTGCCTTGATTTTGAACCTGTTTGCAAAAGAACAGCATTTAATCATTGGATGTTTCATGTGCCACTGGTAAATGAAACATTTCAAAACTGTCTCATGAATCTTTTGTTATTACTTGTACATTTACAGAAATACTGGTATTTTTCCCTTCTCCCTATATATCTTCCAACTCTTCTCAGTATTCCACATTCTTGACATGTTAGGAGTTAAACATCCGTTATTTATTTGCTGTGCATTCTGGTTGTGAGTGTAATGACTGACAGATTGCCTTAGTAGACTGGAAGACTTTGCTGGGTTGCTGCCTCGAATAATGATCCTCAATCTCACTTTTCCTTTTTCTTTCTATTTCTAATTATGCATTACTGGACTAATGTTACTATTAAAAGATTTGTATCTCATATTATTGTGGTAGAAACAAAAAAGCTTGTGATTTCTTGCCTCCAGAACAAATTGATATAATTATAGGCTTACAATTCATGGCTACTGATATAATATCTTAGCATTTTCATGTTGTCTTCACACATGCAGATTTGTATTTGGGAAGCATATACTCACAGCTTTAATAGGCAGGGTGAAGGGGTTGAATACTCCTCACATTATGTACTAAAAGAAATTTCCAGCTGTTAGCATTTTGTGAGTTCTTGGGCTCTCTCATGTGATTGTATCATGCTGAATTTAATTTTGGATGAATTTCTACTTTAGGGCCTTCTTAGTGTAAAAAAAAAAAAATACTAAGTGGTGATGTTAGCCGAAATTTTGCTGTAGTGAAATACTTCCCTGAGCTTTTGGTAAAGGGTAGCATGTAATTTGTAATGATAACCACAGCAATGAGTGCAAATAGTAGTCAGCTATTAGCAGCCATAATTGGTGCACCTTTCATCTCCTGTCAAGCAGAGTGGCACTGATTAGGACCAAAAGACAGCTATCAGATCTCTCATTTCCAGACTCAAACAAAAGGAAAAGAGGTTCCTGTCTGAGCTGATAGCCTTTGGCCCTTTGATCAGATCCTACCAGAAGTCATCCAGGTGCAGTAACCTGATTTCTCATCAATGGGCTACCTTTTTTGATGTAGGTAAAGTCCTACTGAAAATTGCATTTATGAAGGGAAAACAGCAGGACATGATCAAGGAGTATAGTTACCAATTCACATGGAAAAGTTGTTTTGGCATCCTACTTTCTTTGAGGGAGGTAGTAAATAAGTTCTACTAATATTATGGAAAAGATATTTCTATAAACAACTAGCAACACAGCCCTTCAGAAGGCTGTGTTTGCCCTCCCTAGTGTAACAGGAACTTAGGCATGGTTTAGTGCTTATGAAAGTCCAAGCAAAATAACCAAAAATCAAATTTACTATTGATGGATGGGGAAAACATTCCCTGCTTAGAAAGAAAACATATATGGAAAATTCTGCTTCTAAATAGTTAAGCAAAAAAAGTACATTTCAGAGAAAGACTTTTCAAGTTTTACTTTCTTTGCCGTAAATGTGCAATATCAAATACAGATATGTATAATGTGTATCAATCCTTTTTTATTTTATTAAGCAGCTTGCCAGAAATTATTCTTTACTCTTACAGTGGGTTACAGAAACAACTTCATCACACATTCAGGAAGTTGCTAAACAAGGTTTTACATGAGGTAACTAACAGTTGGAGTAAGTACTTCCTCTCAATTTCACATGCAAATACTATCAATTTAATGTAGCAGCTGTTATTCTCCTCCTGATAAACAGATACTCTGTATTTTGTGGGGAAAAAAATCTGCTTCAGAGTGGAAGAGTACTGCACCGTATTTCACCAGTGCTTTTTTTTTTAATCTGACCTCAAAAGCCCTTGGTCTGTGACATCATGAAATAACCAACTTTTTGAAGACTCTAACTAGTTAGAGAGGTAAATAATTTTCTGCTCAGGCTAAACTGTTGAGTTAAACATCTGTCACAGTTGAGGAAATGTGATAGAGGTACTTTTGTAGTCTAGCATTCTAAATTTAATCACTTTTTTTCCAATTAAATTAGAGTGTGATGTGTGGCAAGTTGTATAGAGCAGAATAGCTTTTGTGGCACTAAGAAAATATTTCTCTGCTAGGAAAAATGTTAGACTGCACAAAATTCTTAAATTTTAAATAATATATAACCATTTAAACACAAACAAGAGAAAAAAAAAAGCAGAACTCCAACTCTATCAAGGAAGAATGAAAATTGAAAAGGTTAAGATTTCAGTCATGTTTATGAAAATTAAATTCACTTTTGGATTACGTTTTAAATGTATTAAAAATTAATCTAAATCAGTTGACTTATTGTATGTGCTAAGGCTTAGGAAGAGGACAGTTTACAGCTGAATACTGCCCTGAGTATTTTTCTCTAATTTGTTCTCAGTAAGGAAACTTTAAAGGATGTGGATATAAATAATGGATGCTGAGAATCCAGCTAACAGTGGCAAAAAGTAATTATATTTAAAGTAAAGTATAAGATAATTTTGACAATGTTTGAAATTGATTTCAAAGTAATTCATGTATGAATCTGGGCATTTATAAAACTGTTTAAAGAGATACAAGGCTATAAGACTGGAATCCTCTTCCAAAAACCTAGTCCTCTTCTCTTAATACAAGTCAAATATTTAAATTGATCTATTAAGATAGGAGACATCTATTTTCTAAAAGACAATAAAACACAATAAACCTAATTTCCAATAAAGTGTATGGCAGAGCCTCAGGCAGAGTTCTTTCCCTTTGTCTGCAGCTCTCCAAGAGTGTGCCAGCAGGCTTTGCACCAATTCACATCCAGACATGCAATTCATACACTCAGCTTCATGCTATCGAGACATGTGCTCTGCAACATCATTTTCATGTTATTTGAGACAGACTAAACTTAGGAATACTGCAGAGTGTCATACTTTGAGGGCCAAAATGCTGGAACATAGAGTCCAGAAGGAGCTTACAGACAGGTGCTGTGGTATGTGGTGTCTGTTTTAGGACAGACTCCCTAAACAATGTGGATGTGCACCAATAGATGAATGCTGACTGTGTTAGAAGTGATCTTCCTTCCGTTTAGAGAAATTTTTGGACCACAGGATACTTATAAGAAATACCCAAGACATTGAGCAGTTGAATTTTGAAAAGATGGAGTTCAAATTTTTCCAGAAATGAGGAACCTCAGCATGGTGACAGTGTGAGTCTGGGTAAACCTGTGTGTTATATACTATCACAGCTCAGTAAGTTGTATGGAAACCATGGGATGACAGGGACAATTTAGTTACACTTCTGGAAGATCCCAAACCACCTACTTACCCATATAACAAGTGGCACATGGAATATTTTATCGTACAGAGTATCAAGCCTGATTTGTTGTTTTTGGAGTGTTGTTGAACAGAATTATTTTTCATATGGAACAGACTGGAGATACCTATCAGCTCTTATCTGACTTAGAAAATACAGGACTGGAGAATTAGAACAGCACATTTGCTTACAGTCCTGCCATTTTACATCTTTAAAATTTGACTTATATACTTTAATTGCTGTTTTAAGGGTGGCCAACTACCACTGAAAGCCTTGCATTTATTTCCAATAGATTTTTAAATGTTAGCAGTTTTTTAAATTTATAATTTTGGAAGAATGCTGGTTCACATCTACAGGCTGATTAATGTAATGAATTATATTGAATAATGTTGACTGGCTTATTGGATTAGATATGCATTAGATACACATTTAATTGAAAATCTCAGTCTCTGCTAGAACATATTCAAAGGTTGCTATGGGTTTTGTTGATCTAGATTGCATGGTGACTTTTCTTAAATATTTAAGATGTATGATTTTATGATTTTATTTAAGATTTATGATTTTAGATGTCGTTCCAACTTCTTATGTCTTTGGATTTGCTGTGATTTCATCTTCCCCAAAAGCTAACTAAGAACATTGAGAAAGAATAAATATAAGGATGGGATAAGCTCCCACTTTCTGATCGGTTCTAGGCAGAGATGGAAAGGTGTTAGTTTTCCTTTTCCTTTGCCTCCTACTATCCAGCTGTTCTGAAAGAGAAGGGAATGGGTGAAGGACCCGAAAAAATAATAGGATTTCTGTATAGAGAGGCCAAGTAGCTGGAGATTTTTCTAAGCCTCCAGTTTGTAATTTTTGCTTGAAATATTAGCATTGCAGTTGTATCCTCTTCTCTTTCCAGATAAGTAAGAGGGTATTAAAATTCACTCCTGCTAAAATCACAGGAGTGGTGTAAGCACTTCACTGACCAAGACTATGCTGTTGTAAATGGCTATAACATAATTTCAGGATTTGAACAGAATAAGAACTAGCTAAAGGAAAAAACCCTACAAAACACCAAACAGAGTTATAACTATTGCCAGATATAAAAAATTCTTGAGTGAAAAAGGGTTGGCATACTGGAGAAATCCTAATGCAGTGTGACTTTTTATAACATGAGTTGGCACACAGATTGCAAACAGACCATTGAAAAATGCCAACACCAACAGAGGAGGTGCATAACTTATACAGGGACTCTGGTCTGCTCATGTTGTGGTCCCTCTGGGAAACAGTGTTGAGGCTTTCAGGGATAGGAAATAGCTAAAGTGTAGTCTCCTTGGATTATAACTATCAACTTCAATGAGCCAAGGGATTTCTCAGCATGTATAAGTGTGCTAATTCTGCAGTAAAGCCCCATGTTAAATTCTAGACCTCAAAGAAACCATTTATTGTGCAGATCTCATAAATTAGCTTCAAAATTAGCACCAGTCTTTTCATAGTTTTCTACTAGGGCTAGATGACTGTGTCATTCCATCTTTCTCTGTTTTTCTTGTCCAAAATCAGGTTGTCAGTAAAGCACAAACAATTTTAAGTCTCAGCTTTAAAACTAGGAAAAAAAACAAAAACACAGTAGGGATATGACTAATACCCAAACAGCCTACCAGTTTTCTGGGATTTATTGTTTTGGGCTTTTCCTAGTAAGATCTGTTTCAAAGATATTAATTTCTGCAGTTACATAAAGACATGCAGCTTAAAAGGAGGACCAGTGGCTATCCTGTTAGATACTGATTCTATGTAGAATATTTGCAGGCTATCTAGGTGAGCAGACTGAGAGTTTGCTGGTTTTTGGTTTTGTTTTGTTTTTTAGGTAATTAAAAATCACTTTCTCTGAGTAATTGCCATCTTTGGTAGTGCTTGAAACCCCATTAGATTTCAAGAAAAACATTCTGCCACTTGTGATTTTGACAGGAAACATTTAGCTCTAGCAGAACCCTTGTGGCCCTAATCCCGAATATGTATTTTAAAGCTATAATGAGACTGTGAAAGGCCAGAGGAAGTAAAGAACCTGTTTCTTTTCTCAGTTAACACCACTTGTATTCTATATAGCTGTTAAATTTAGTGGAATTGTTCCCAGCTTGCAACTGTGCAAACAGAAGTACAGTCAGTCTCCTAATATCTGGGCTTTGCAGAAGTATACTATGTATGTTTTATCTCTTCTCTATTAACTCTCCTGTGTTAGTTAGGCAATATCCTTCCAGGGCCATGCCAGTCTCATTGATGATACTGGGGAATAAACAAAGTAGATGTTTGGGCAGAAAACCTTAAAAACTGGCAAAAGAAAATTTTGAGCCCTATCCAGCTAAAAACATCTGTGGTCTTAGAGGTTATGAAAGGCCCTGGCTACAGATGCTGGCTGCTCAATAAGTCAAAATATTCAGACACAGGTTGGCCTCCAGTGTAAGGTCAAATAAAAGTGTCTCTGTGTGTGATGGAGAAAGTTTAGCAAATGTGAAGGAAAGCAATGTCAGAAAACTTCTATTTTATCCTGGTGATCCAGATAAATTAGAGACTCTTTGCACAGGTCCCTGTATGGCAGAGTATCACCACATATTGGATCACTTTACAGTTAAGATATATGATGTCATAGCCAAAAACTTTTAAAAGTATTGATTCTCAGCATTCTCATTAGGTATAGGAACCCAAAAGAATTCTCCAAAGTCAAAACACATCACATCTACTTTGTGGCATTTGTCTCAGTTGCAGAAGAGGAGAATCCTTACACCCAATACATAGTGGTTCAGCCCATCTGAATATCCCTGGCCTAGTGGAAATGTTTGGGTTTTTTCTCCATTGACAATCTGATCTTATTAGTGCCTAAACTTAATTGAGGAATCCAGAAATTAGTGATTTTTCCATGACTTCACCAGCTATAGGAGAGACTAGAGCTGAACAGGAGTGACAATCAAATCTCCAAGGTCTCAGGCTGTAATTACTGAAATGCTCTGCTATTTATCTTCCCTCTAGACACAATGGGTGGGGAGAGTCAAATAAGAATAGAATTTTTGTGACCATCCTAAGATTACTCACATGCTATCTGTCACAAACATGTATCCTGCTGGTTTTCTTGTTTCCCAGAGTTCCTCCACACATAAATTGGTATTTCTTATATTATATTAAATGTTGAAAAACTTATTTGTTCTTTTTACTTCTAATTGACCAATTAAGGCTATATAGTCTGTTGGGGACCACAGGATCTCTGTGAGAGATTTTCTGGAATCTTTCACATCTGGTAATTTCTGTCCAGAGTTTTCTTCAGGTTCTATCTGTTTTTTTTGAAGCAGTAACACAAATGTGAAATATTCCCATGACTCTCTCTCTCTGGGATGAGAGAGACTGATGATTATTGATATCTGTAATAAAATAGTTTTGTAAGGATTTATAATATAAAAGCATAAGTGCCATGTATAGCAAAGAAATGCATTTTAAGTGTATTAGAAAAGAGTTTGATGTAAATACATATTCTGTATGATCCAAGCTCCCATGCTGGGAGCCTCCAAGTCATAGCAGAATACAAATTGCAAAGAGAGTATTTATTCTTTCATTCCAAGCTGTTATGACCTTGGTTGTAGATATAGCTTACCTGATTTCCTTACATTTTTCCAGATTAATAGTATTTATTACACTCTACCTTAGCTTCTAAAATTAAACACTTGAAGTCTAAATAAGTCATTCCAAATTCTGTACTCACTGGCCAGGAATGGACATTTGTGGGTGGCGATGCACCATTGCCTTTAAATCTATAATGGCATATTATCTGCAGACACCTGTATCTTTTTAGGTCTATATAGGGTCTACATACATTTTCCAGACAAGACAGAGTGCAATCCACCCCAGTACATCAGAATCTGGACCTGTAATATCTGTCCAATACAGTGGAGACATATGGAAACATAAGCAGACACCACAGATCAGTTATTTCTGTAATCAAGTGAGTTGAACTGTCTTCTCAAGCTACCCTGACAACTTAGAGATTATCTCAAGTGTCTTGCTCAACAAAACTAGACAGGGACAATGGCAGCACAGGACTAATCAGAGTACACTGACAGATATATCTGGTATTTTGATATTTTGAATGTGCTGAGATGTTTTTCCTTGGAAAAATATAATTAAACATTGAATCTCACAATTCAAGATGGAGGAGTCAGAAAATAAAGGAAGGTTTCCAGTCCTTTTACCAGATTCTTGAATACTGACTTGAACAAAATTAAGATCTGTGTTGACTCCTCATACATTTTTAATATGCACATTTCTTTGGAAAGAAAACATGCTGGGCAACTGCTTGTTATGTAAGAAACACACACATAACATCTGAAGATTTATTTGTCCTAAAAGCTGGATCTGGATCAGCTGAGAACAGAAAGGTGTTAAAACAGTCAATAGCTTTCTAATTAACATATTTGTGGGATTACTGGAGCCCAGAAAACCCACAGGAAATTTGAATAGTACAAATTTGACCAGAATCGAACAGTAGAGATTTTTCACTTTTGAAATAGTTTCCTTTTATGCATGACTGAAGTTATTTACAAAAACTTTCGCAAGACATTTCTCTATTTCTTCTCAAGCTGGCCAGCCTCATAATGTTTATAACTATTTTCACGTCTAGGTGTTTATTTGATATTGTGCTTCTGATTAGACAGGACTGAATTCTTAACTATGCTATATATGCCAATGAGGGTTCAATAACTTCTTCTAGCACTACTTTTTCTACAACTTTATTTATTAAAGATAGAAATGTTATAAATACAGTTATGCTTGACAGTCTTGTATTTACTACTCTGTTTTTCATATTGCTGTTCTCAACTTCATACAAATTATCAACATCCTACAAACGGTCTTAAATCAGAAAACTTGTAACCACTCTCAGTTTATGGCAGACTGTAAACTTATATTCAGCCATACAGCCAAAGCAATAGAGTTCTTAGTTTATTACTCAGCTGAAGAAGTACAGACAGGCTGAACAGTTTGGTCATAAGATGTAAACACACTTTTCTAGAAATCTAACCTGTACAAAAATATGAGGTACTTCACATAAAAGTGAGAAAAAAATTGTTTATGTCTACATGTGGATCTTTAAAGAGCCAATATTTTCTCCAGGCAATTATAATACAGACTGTTTCCAAAAAGGATGCATGTTCTGTACTTTAATTTTGATGCTACAAAGCACAGCAAACTGCTTTCACATAAATGCTAAAAAGAATGGAACATCAGACTACTGAATTAACAGACGTTTTAACATCATAACTAACATAATGATTGTTAGTTTAAAAGGGAATAAAATATCATTCTCTTTTAAGTTAACAGTTCCTATAATGTTCTTATGGAAATTATATAGCATCTCCACTACCCAGATGCTACAAGTCTATTGTGATATCTTCTGCTAGAATGCGGCTTTGAAAGCCATTGAAGGAAATTGTTCTTTTTCCAAGATGGAGAAAGAGAAGTACTGGACTGTCGTCTCTTCTCTTGGAGACATCTTGTATATTTTATGTTTAACAGTCTCCAGTTAGACACATCAGCAGCTTTAGGAACTGGGATAGAGGCCAGAATTCCTCCACCACTTCATTACAGAGAGAGCCTTTAACATGGGTGTGGGAGGAGTGTCACCTCAATTTTATAATCTTTCTGCATAAGGGACAGATTTGGTAAGAATGATGGCAACATTCCAGAGTATGCTTTAATCTTTGTTTAGAGAAGGCTTTGGAAGACTGGACATCATCATCTTGTGGGAACTTGGGCACTGCTGGATTGTGTCCAGAGAAGGGCAATGAAATTGATGAAAAGTCTAGAGAGGAAGCCACACGAGGAGCAGCTGAGGGGAGCTGAGATTGTTTAGCCCGGAAAAAAGGAGGCTCAAAGGAAACCTTAATGCTCTCTACAACTGCCTGAAAGATGCTGTAGCCAGGTGGGGGTCAGTCTCCTCTCCCGGATAACCTGAAACAGGACAAGAGGAAATGGTCTCAATTGACACCAGGGAAGGTTTGTGTTAGAGAGCAAGCAGAATTTCTTCACTGAAAGGGTGGTTAAGCATTGTTTGTACTTGATAATCTTGGAGGTCTTTTCCAACCTTAATTATTTTATGATTCCATGTTCAAGACACTTTGGAGGAAACAACAAGGAAAGACTTAACCTTATTTTTTTGTTTCTCAAGCATTTTTTCTAACTTTTCATATTTTTACTACCACTTTTGTGGTTTCTGGGAAAATGAATATGTATTCTGAAATCTAAGATAATAAATGTTTATTACATATTAATTCTATACCTAAAGGTTCTCATTAGGTCCACGTTGGGTGTCTGCTCCCCAGGAGGTGTGAAAGACACATTACACTAAGAAAACCCTCATTTGATCTGGGCCTGGCATTTGCCAGTGTCCATAAAGACTGATCACCGTCTCAGTCCAAGTGGCCAGGACTGGTTGACTATTACTAAACAGAGAAATAAACTATCTTCTAAATACAAATTACCTGAATCCAGCCAAATAACAAGTAGTGAAAAGATTGTTTTAAATTATTTTTAAGTCAGAAAGCTATTTCTTATCCTGATATCCTTTGCATTGGTCACTTTGACCCCACAAGTTCATCACTTAAGACTCAACTACAGGAGCTCTTATGTAAGAATGAAGCCCCATACATAAAAAGATTACAACTAATGCAAGAATAGCAATTTATCAATGCACCATGGACAGTATAAAAAAATATTATTTTTACCTTGGAACACCAGCTTCCCATGGCTCACCTTAGATTTAATAGAGAGATTAATACTGCCTGAAATCCTTCTCAGTGTGAGTTCCAAGTTCTTCATCCATTTTTGAAAACTTGGCTGCCCTTTTATTTCATATTCCAATTCTTAGTCTCCATCATAAAGCCCTGGAACTTGCATAGTATCTCTGCCAATATGAGTCTAATATGATAAATTTATCCAAAAGTTGGTCAGCTCTTACAGGAACAAGTGGTTTGCCTGTACAAAATTTCAGAGACATAAAAACTTGTTGAAAGCAAGATTTGAAGAATACATCACCAAACTGATAGTGAGCACACACCATTGTGACCCTTTCTAGACCATAGCTAGAACATAGCTAGAGAGAAACTTTCTCATCCGCTCTGAATCTGAGGAGAAGTATAGAGAAGGAAATACAGCAAAATAGATTATATCAAACACAGTGAAGAATCACACCCTGCTAATTCAAAAAGTACATTGTTTGTGAAGGTTCTGATTTATACATCTTACTCAAAAGGTAGAGTGAAAAACTGAGCAGCAGTCCCAATCAAGTTAAAAGTTCCTGTACCACAACTAGAACTGTTTGGATTTCTTTTTGTTAATAAAATAGTCTGTGAGGAAAGTTAGTGTAAAAGTCTATGTATCCTCTTATCACTGTGGATTCCACAAACAAAACGTAACAGAAAACAGCACAAATACTTCAAATATGGATTTAAAAAATGTGAAAACATCACAAAATATGCTTCAATATCTCTTAGATTTAAAAAAAATCATCTCCTTCCCCCACTAACCATTTTTCTTCCCAAAAGTGTAATTTTAGGTAAGAATTTACAGTAAGCATGAAGGATGTTTAAAATTTCAGACCATTATTTCATCTCTCATCCCTGTTCTCATCCCTGTTTTTTTTTTATTTGTAGTTCTGTCTAAAAAGCTAAACTATATCTACCAGCATTTCTGAAAACATATTCAATTAAAACAGTTTCTTGCCTTAATCTTGTAAAATCACTTTTTTTTTTTTTTTAAGAAAGCCCTTTGTATTTTAAAAGTGGAAAAAATTCTTTTTAAAATACTTGTTTGTCATTCTTGTGCAGGGTTAACTCTGTGTTGGTCTATTTCATATCAGAAAAGCTGAGTTATTCAATAGCCAGCAAGCAATATGCATGAAAACTGTCCCCTGAAATCTTATCCATACAGCACTGGTACCCAGTATTATCTCAGCTTCCCTTTATTTCCATTAGTGATGGGATTTCACTTCTGGTTGAACAGAAAGCTCATTATTCCCAAAGCATCAAAAACCTCTTTAATGTAAACAGCGTATGGCCTTTGACTTGTGTTGGTTTGAGAAATAAGATGGATGAGCTGCCCTGTGAGACCTCATACCAATTTTTATTCCACAGCAGAGAAAAGATGTTACTTCTCACTTTATCTGAGAATTTGAAATTGTGAGAGTCCTCAGCTCCTTTTATCTTTCTGCTAGGCTAAACTGTCCTCTTCCAATTTGTCAGCACAATGTTAAGTTCACAATGTGTGTCTTACACTAAAATGTTCATTCCTTCATTGTTCTAGCCCCTAAAAGCTCTTTCTTCTCTTTTCCTATACAGTCCTCATCCCTGATCTTCATCCAAAATAGTTTCTTTAAAATATTTGCCTCACTCAAGTTTTACCCCTTAGAAGAGGCCAAAAACTAAACATTTTTCTTGATTTTTTTCTTCCCTCACATTTTGTTGAAGTCCACCTCCCTGAGTCTATTTGGGAACCACTGCTCCCAAATTCCCTTATTCTGAACTGAAATGAGGAAATAGTTTGAGCTGGGGCATATAAATAATTTACTGATGCATAGAAACATATCACTGGTTTCACTGAACAGAAAATAGATAGAAAATTGAAATATAACACGTTATAGATTTTAATAATTAAATTTTCCTGAAACCGTGTATAAACTTCCATTATAAAAAAGAATTAATTAATAGAAGCAATCCCACAACTAAACTGCTCTGACACTGATCATGAAACCACAACATTTATCAGAAATTTTGTCATTTGTCTGACTAATCTTTTAAATGGAGCATGTAGTTTATTTAATATAAATATGAATGAATGATTGTATATCCAACTAGTAATTAAACAATAGGTCACAGCTCGAAGAAATCCTTAATAAAAATGTGTTAAGAAAAATGAATGTTGCAATGACAGAGGAAAGCATAGAGATGATAAAGATGGGCTATATTTGGGATAGCCAGCATTCTGAAGACGATATTTTATTAATTAGCAAAGTTAATAATTCAAATTTCCCTTGTTGTGAATCTTCACATTGGCTAACACTGCACTGAAATATTTCAGGCAGAAAAAATAATTAGATTTTTTTTAGTAAACAGATATGCTTCTGTGTATTGTTATGTATGTTCATTATACAATAAATTTCAATTTTACCTCTTCAAAATTACAGTTAACTGGAGATTTCTACATGGATTCTGTCTGTCATAACATGAATTGTGCTCCTTTGCTTTGCTTCACATGGAAGCAGTTTTTAGGGCTGTCAGCTGGTGAACGTCAGAAAAACAACGCAACCTTTGAAGTGCTAAAAGGTATTTGTGGTGAGTGTAAGGCATATCCCCACCTTCATTTTTCCCCAAAGTAGTTCACCTGATGTGCCTTTCTGCCACAACTCCATTTTCTCTTGCTATCTGGATCCAGAACAATACAGACCCAGAATCATACAGACCCTGTAAGGAGAGAAAAAAAATATTTTGAAAGGATATGAAATATGGTCTGCAGGAGAATGGACAGTGTTTGTTTGAATTAGAACTGAGATGTACCTAAAAAAAAAATCACTAAAAAATTATCAAGGATAAAATCCCCAAACAAAAATGGAAATTTCTTTACATGATTAATAGTCCAACTGCAATTCACTGTGGTCATTTGCATACACTCACAGCATGATTAGCCAAATTCATGGATGAAGAGTCTATTATGGATACCACTAGTGGCCAGGAAATCCCAAAGATACAAATGATGAAGCTTGGGACAGTGCACCTGGGAAATAATGAGAAACTCTTGCTACATTTTTATATTTTTCCCTAAGGGTCTTCTTTCAGGCAGTGCTGGTGATATAATATGAGCTGGGTGGAGGCTGGTCATGTCCTAGTGTGCCTATTGAGACTCTCCCATTCTGATCAGACTTGGCTGAACATGCTTTAGGCCAAAACAGCAAAGTCATTCTCCCTCTACAATTCCCCCACAGTAGTACAAAATTATTACTGAATGTAATAGAAGTACTTCTGCCTCTGTATCTTCTACTGCCTATAGACACCATCTTTTTCATCTTAGATACTGTAAACAAGTTCTACCCAAAAGTTCTAGCCAACGAACATTCATGACATCCTTTTCAGAACATCCCTTTCCAAAAAGCAGAGATTTCCCTACTTTTCTGGATTATTAATTGTATGTCATTTCTTTTATCTTAGTTTATTGTTGGAGGATCCGAAGGTATGATAGTTCATATTCCAGATACAGCTGAAAAGTCAAGACCTTCATTACCATGGACTTGTCCTTAAATTTTCTTTCTTATCTAATAGTTCACAAAATAAAATTTTAAATTTGCAAACATATTGTGTTTGTGTAGCCAGGTTTTGGGAGCAGAGGGGCTACAGAGGTAGCGTCTGTGAGAAGCTGCCAGAAGCTTCCTCTGTGTCCAGCAGAACCAATCATTGGCAGCTCCAAGATGGATGTGCTGCAGACCAAGGCTGGGCCAACTAGAAATTATGTTAATGTCTCTGCAATAACACATTTAAGAAGAAAAAGAAGTGATTTTGCACCACTTCTTACATTACGTCATTACAGAAGATGTAATTGCAGCCAGAGCAGAGCTGGATGAAAACACAGTGAGGAACAGCTCTGCAGACACCAAGGTCAGTGCAGAAGGAGGGGCAGGAGATGCTCCAGGCACCAGAGCTGAGATTCCCCTGCAGCCCATGGTGCAGCCCATGGTGAGGCAGCTGTGCCCCTGCAGCCCGTGGGGATCCACAGGGATGCAGAGATCCACCTGCAGCCCATGGAGGAGCCCCACACCAGAGCAGGTGGATGCCTGGAGGAGGCTGTGACCCTGTGGGAGGCCCGTGCTGGAGCAGGGTCCTGGCAGGGACCTGCAGACCTGTGGAGAGAGGAGCTCATACTGGAGCATTTTTGTTGGTGGGACTTGTGACCTCATGGGGGACTGGAACAGCCTGTCCTTGAGTGACTCAGACTGCAGCAGTTTGTAGAGGACTGTTTTCTGTGGGATGGACTCACATTGGAGAATTTCACAGAGACCTATCTCCTGTGGGAGGGACCCCATGCTGGGTCAGGAGTCCTCCCACTGAGCAGCAGCAGAAACAACCTATGATAAACACACCATAACCACCATTCCCTGTCTCCCTGCACCACTGGGAGGAAGGGTGGGGGAAAGGTGTTTTGTGAGATCTTATTTTGCTTCTCGTTATCCTGCCCTGATTTTATTACCAATAAATTCAGTTAATATTTCTAATTTGTGTCTGTTTTGCCCATGACAGTATTTGGTGAGTGATTTCTCCTGGTCCTTATCTCTACCTATGAACCCTTTGTTATATTTTTTCTCTCCTGTCCAGCTGCGGAAGGGAGTGGTAGAGTGACTTTGGTGAGTGCCTGGCCTCCAACCAGGACCAGCTCACTAGAATTCTACAACAGCTGCATGTCCCATGTGAAACTGTAAAAAGACGACATTATTTCAGAACCTATTATGATGAAGTATCCTTCTATGTGTTTAATATTCCTAGCACATAAATGTTGTTAAGATGTTATACTGGCAGTAAACTTGACCCAGCAAGTCCCAAGCCGGCCAATAATTTTACGTATCTCTCAGTCATATTGCCTATGCTGGAAATAAATTGTAAAAGTGGGAACATGATAAAACTATGTAAAATAATGGATGGGCCACAGAATACAGGAGTGAAGATTATTCTCTTCTGTTTCAGAATACATGAAACACAATGCATTCAGGGCAGATGGAAGAAGAAAAAGTAGTAATATAGATGAAAAAGCTTTTTCTCATAGTAGCAACTAAGATGTGGATTTTTTACCACAGAAAGACTTCAAGGAGTGCAACTTCATAGTGTCATAATAGTACATGTATAAAGATATCAGAAATCCAAAGAATTATTATTTTAATTCCAAGGAACATTTTAAAATGACTACTAAAATATATGTTCCTGGGTTCCAGTCAACTTATAGTTCTGAATGTGTTTGTGTAGAGCAGATAGTTACTCTGCTGTCTAATGAAGCATCCTTACATTATGTTCTAACTCTGGTTCAAGACAGCAACAAGATACAGATGGGACAGATTATTCTTACTACGTAATATAACAAGACCTACCAGAGAATCATAGAATCATTTAAGTTGGAAAAGAATTCTTAAGATTTCCTGCTTACTTCTCCAAGGCTTGAAAACTCAATCATTTTGAGATTGTTATGCCCAAGGTGGCTCTGACCACCATATGACCCATCAGTCCTTTTCTGTTTGTGCAAAAGAGCTCCAGGAAGACATCTCCCATGGCTGGCTCATTCACCAGGAGTGTTAGGAACTTTCACACACTCTAGAAACTTCCTAGACTGTTTTCTCTTTGCTGTGTTGCATCTCTAGCAGATATCTTGAAAGTTGAAGTATCCCAAGAGAACAATGGTCATGAGACTATCCCCAGGTGCTCATAGCATATTTCATCTGCCTCTTCATTGAATTTGGGTGGTCTATAACAGACTCCCACTAGGATACCTGCCTTATTGGCCTTTCCCCTGACTCTTACCATAAATATGCAATCTAGTTTAAAGCTCTTTCTCTCAGACTTGGCAAGTTCTATGCAAAGATTCTTTTAAGCTTTTTGAAACTGGTATACCCTATGTGTCATTAGCAGGCCTGATGTCTTTTATCTCTGGGCAATCTGTTCCAGTGCTCAGTCACCTGCACAGTGAAGTTCTTCCTCATGTTCAGGTGGAGCTTCCTGTGCATCAATTTCTGCCCACTGCCTCTTGTCCTATTTCTGGGCACCACCAAGAGGAGCCTGGTCCATCCTCTGACACTCCACTTCAGCTTTTTGTGTACGTTGTCATCTTCCCTCTCGGTTGTCTCTCCTCAAGGCTGAACAGGCCCAGCTCCCTCAGCCTTTCCTCATAAGAGAAGATGCTCCAGTCCCTTACTCACCTTTGTACCCTCTGATAAACGCAGTCCAAGAGCTTCATTGTACTCCAGGTCTCTCTTGTCCTGAGGAGCCCAGATCTGGACACAGCACTTCACATGTGCCTCACCAGGGCTGAGTAGAGTGGCAGTTTCTTTCAGAGACAGCTTCATTTTTCTAATATTCATGTATAGGCCAGTTTTTGCTATTAATAATATGCGAGTTTTCTACTTTGCAATTTTTGGTGTTTCAAAGGGAAAGAAAGGAGTTACTGATGTTACAGTATAGACATAGGGATTAATTTCTGGTTTTACCAGTAGAGTAGTAGGTCTGTAATCTCATCTTCAAACTATCACATTGTCTTACTATTCTACAGCATTTTTCTATTAGTATTTGTATTTGAGACGGTATAGGCCAATTCTTTCTGAATTTGCTTAAAAACTCTACTTTTAAATAAATAAGGAGCTGTATTTCTCAAAAAATGGAAACTCACTAAAAATTAGAAGATAAAGAAATATTTTGGTCAAGAGAACAGGTTATGCTTATTGTGCTGAAAAGTATATTTGCCTTCCATTTAATTTCAAACATTTTTCCTACTTCAGAAGAAATTATTAGATATTTACATTTTGCTCTTTTTCCTTTTAAAAAAGAGGAATGCATTTCCATAAATTATAAAAAGTTTCCTTAATTTAATTTCATTTATTATCAAAATAAAACTTAGCTATTTCACAGGATTAATTTTCCTATTAATAAAATGACAATATTTCTTATCATTCATTATTATCCAGTTAAAGAACTTTTGATTATTGCAATTTTCTTCTTGCCTCGAGTTAAACAGAAATGCTTCCATAGTCTATAAAGTCTCTTTACTAAAGTCTTTAGAGTAAATAAGGATTCTTTTTACACGATATTTATTGGCAGGGACGATCTATTTTAACTGAACACCAGTGTGGCTGTTTACTTCCAAATAAAAACATTCTGCCTAAAGAATATTCTTAAAAAAATTAAAAAGCACATGTGTTTTCCTACACTTACATCTTTAAAAAACACACATAAAAGGAAATGCTGAGTTTTTTTCTGAGGACAATATTAGGGAAATTCAGCAAATTTAAACATAGCAAAAAATATTAACACATGCTCAGCCAATCTGTACAGGTTTTTGAACAGGACCCAAAGAATCTGTCCTTTAAATTGAAACAAATTGGAAACACTGCCTGATTAAGGACAGCATTATCCAAATCCTTGTTTTCCTGTTCAGCATCATTTTGTGTGGTACCTGGATATACAGAGAAAACAAACAAAGTAAAACTTGCTGGTCTCAGACTTCAAGAGGAATACATGTAACTGGAAATGAAATCAAAGGTCTGTGATCTAAACAAAAATGAAATCCTCTTTCTCAGCAAAACAGAGTTTCTAAGAAAGTCTACATGGGCCTGGAACGGGGGAGCAAGGAGACAGCAGAGTCTCTGATTTGTATTTCTGCTCAATTTACTTGAGCAGGATCAAATACGCTACTGGCAGACCAAACTGTGAACACTTTTAGTGCCCACCTAAATCCTGTTTGCCAGATTCAAGTGAGGCATAGGCCTTTACTGGCTGTCAAAACAAAGACAAATTTCATAGTTTATGAGTAAACCAGGAAGAAATAAAGTAAAAGACATAAATAATTTTTCTAAGGTCTAGTTTTAAATGCAGGATTGTTTGTACTGAAGCAGAGACTATTGAGGGAAACAAGAAGTTCATCTGAATGAATATTTCTTAAAAATTAAAACAGTTTTTTGCCTTCTCATTCTTCTGTGTGAATATTAGCCTCCTATTGTTTCTGCAGAATTTTGAAAACTGATTTCAGTGGCTTACAAATACAGAATATCTGTAATCTGGAAATGGAATAGTGTTTTTCTTTTCTTGGAATTACCTTTTAGACTACCCGGAATAAGGCTGAATAGTAACAGCAGTATCAATATTAATTATGTTAGCATAGGATTCCAATCTTATAACATTTCACAGGCGTCCACAGATCTGTTTGTCATTTAATAGAATCAAGTGGCAATGCATCTTGCCCTAAGAAGTTATAAACTGGCACCCCAATTTTTTAACAGTAATAAGCAATCTGAACAAACAGCAGACATGTCTATTTTGCATCCAAATGCTTGCTTTAACACTTTGGCATTAGCAGCCTTGTGCCTTGTGAGCTTACACTGCCACTTGTATTTTGCTTTTATTTTGTAGTTCTTTGTCAAAAACATAGGTCAAGAGTTGTTATGAGTAGGATAGGAAATATGAATTTCTCTGTAATTTTCTGTGCTTATGCAAACACATAGAAAACAAGGTAAGTGCATTTCTATTGAGGAGCCCCATAACCATTACATGTGAAGTAAAAAAAAAAAAAAAAGGAAACCAAAGAACCCCAGAAATGTCACAAAAATATTGAATTACACTGTGGCTTTCTTCTCTTATCTTGACAACCAAAGACAATCAAAGATCAGCACCACCCACATCCATGCATCCTCCTCAGACTACAAAATGGGATTTGGTGACAATCCTGCAGATGATGTCAAATCATACAACAGAGGTTTAGAGTAAACCAAATCCCAGTACTTCCCATCTTTTTTAGTAAAGGCTACAATTTTATGGAAATTAAATTATGATAGTTTTAGTTCATAAGTTAATGAATCTATTACCTGTCAAGGGCCACTAAAGAGAGACCAGAGGAGATTTAAGATCTAAGAGCTTGTGTTTCTCCTCAGGGTCAAAGGTGCAGACAGAGACTTTGAAGATGTATTACCAAAGCTAAGTACACACCTTGGGCGAGACTGATCCTGGCCAACTTCCAAACACTGCCACAGACATTCACTCTTGCCTTTACACTGGATGGAGTAAAAGTAGGAATAAGGTTGAAAGGCTTGTAGATCCTGATAATGACAACTTGATAATGAAAGCAAAACTTCACACAAGCAAAGAAGTCAGAGGAATTTTCTCAGCACTTCCCATTAGCCTCTTTCTGGAAAGCAGGCCTTCAGTACACAATATCTTCTGTGTGCTTCAGCACACAAATGCAAGAGGAACAGAATTTCCTGCTTTCTTCTCCTTTCCCACATCTTATCATACAAAATATCCCTTTGGGTCAGTACAGATTAGCTGCCCCCTCCCAACTTTTTGCCCACCCCCTCACTAAGAGGAAAGAGGGAGAAGGTAACAGAGGGAATGAGAAAAATCCTTAACTGTGTTCAGTAAATATTTAGCAACAGCCAAAACTTTGATGAGTTAACAGCACTGTTTTAGACACCAGTCCAAAGCAGAGCACCATATGGGCTACTATGAAGAAAATTAACTCCATTCCAGCCAGACCTGGCACATATTCTCTGAAACCAGAGGGTAGTAAGTTCAACCTCTCTGCCCTAAGATGGAAAAAACCTGAGTGATCTTGTATAACAGTGCTGCCATGCATGAAACAGCAGAAAGGGAAGAAGCAAGGGAAAAGAACTCCCAGAGACTTCCTGCCTCATTGAATGGTTTGAAAAGTTCTTTAAAATTGTGCCTGGAACTATGTTCAAATGTTGTGCTAATGCTCAATATCTGCTAATTACGAAAATTGTGCATTCTTCTGTCCGAGAAACCTACTGGCAGCTGTTACTACTGCCCACATTTGTGACAGATCATGAGGCTGTTAAACATAACTCTGTTTCTTCCAAAAGTATGTCAGGTGTGAGATTCTGGTCTAAATTAAAGCTGAGATGCGGGAAAAAATGTTTAGTTTTGTTTTTAAAAGAAATCCTCCTAATTTAACAGCCAGCAGTGTGTGCATGTATTCCTGAGCATTGCTGTCACCTAGCTGGGCTCACACCACCATGAAAACCTGCTGCTCCTTCTCCCCACATCAACTCCACAGTCCTGCAAACAGTTCTTGTATGAACATCTCTACTCTGAACTGGATAACAGCCTCAATGAATTTGGGAAGCTCAGAGTTATACACATCAGGTCACTAGTGCAATATCAAGGTGAACTAATATAAGAAGGAAATTACACAGACATAGAAGCAAGGAAAAAGTACTGTTAGGAAAAAAAAAAAAAAAACAACAAAAAGAAAATATATTAAATTGTTATTTAAGTTGCTCAAAAATATTCTAGCTAGCACTTAAAGTAAACAAGCTTCCTGAGACAAAAAATATCTGAAATACCAAGTAGACCTTCATGTGCAATAAATATTTCAGTAGTTTCACTTATAATTAACTCTACATTGGATGCCATCTTTAAATTAAGCCCTTCATGTTTTATACTAGCAATTCTATATATTTAAATTCTTATATTTAGATAGGAAAGTGCATTGATTAACCTCTAATCTTTCCTTCATCAAAGTGTCAATGCTTTAGTACCAAGATTTTCTGAAAATGTGGCAATTGCTGTGAATTGAAGTTACCCTCTGAAAGTTCTTAAAATAGAAACTACAAAGACATGTTTAAACTAGACTGTCCTCCTCTTGTTCTGTTTAACTAGAAGTGCAAGCCTGTGTGCATACTGTTTTGAAATTCAAGCTTTTTATATTTTAACATTCCCATCTATTGCTAAAGTCAATGGGATGTGTCATTCTAGGACTTAGGAGTTATATATTTTACAGCTAGAATGTTCACATACTATAGGCTTCTAAAAGTTATTTAGTTTTAATATAAATAATTGCTTAAGTTGTGCTCTGCTTATAGAACCACCAGTCTTTTCTGTGGAGCAGGAATTTTTGCAAAATGAAAGATTATGTCTTATAATCTTGTAAAGATAAGTAAGAAATCACATTAAGATCACAGTTGTAATCATCACAAATCTTTCCTGTGCCATAAAGAATAAAACATCACCTTGTGAAAATAGACTGATCTAATAGCTACAGAATTTTCCAAAATTTGGTCCTATTTGAACTAAGGCTTATCTTTTAAAAGAACACCTAATTGTAGCATAAAAAATTATTATTATGGATAATAAAATTCATAAGAATAAGATGAGGAATCCAAGTGGAGAAGCCCTGGTAAATTGTGCCAGAGGGAATTCTTCCCTGACTATCAGAAAGTCACAACAATTATTTTCTAGTGTGAATTTATCTAATTTCTTCCAAGAGGTAGGTGTTAATATATATTTACTTCCTAAATTAAAAGAGGGCCTCTTAAAATAATCTCCTTTTACGTTATTTACTGGGTGTGACGGGGTCATACTTCAGACATTAATTTGTAGTGAAAACACTGAATTTTGAACTATTTTTTTTAAAAATTACCCCTCCCTTGGGTAATATTTTCCTGCAAATAAGCACTTTTTCAAGACCAAAATAGATAAAGTCCTCATAAACCTGGTCTGATACCACAGCTCACTCTGACTTGAACAGAAGGTTAGAGACCTTAAATATTGAATTATCTCATGAATTTTTAACCGCATGACCTTTGCCAGTTTCCACAGTGTTGACACCATACCACCATACTTTCTCAGGTTAATCTTGGCAGTTAAATGAGAGAATGACAATCTTGATTTTATATATATATATATATATATATATATATATACATATAAATAATTGACAGCTATTAATTGCCAGTATATATATTTGACAAATCATTTCAACTAATAGAGAAGAATTAAAAACTTGAATTCCCTGAAATTCATTTTATTAATTAGCACTGGTCTGCTTACTAAGTTGTAATTTTTTAGACAACACACTTTTCTAAAATTCATCCCCAAATTAATGAAGCTTATAATTCTTCCTTATTTGAAGGAAGGTTAAACATAAACTATGTTACATCCCAATTAGAATCTCCTGGGATATAATAAATGGTATTTAAATTGTAAACAGAGATCTACGCACTTCTTGTGCAAGAAAATTTTTATCCATACATCATTTTTCACTGACATTGCTCATACACAAAAGGTCTCTGGACTTAAGATAATAATAAAGAAAGAGTGAGTACTAGATATTTTAACTTCATGAATATACTGCAAAAGCAAGTCTGTCACAAGAAAACTGATATCTTTTGGTTTTCTGTTTAACAGTGCTAGTTGATAAAAAAAATCCAATCTTTAGAGAATGAAAACTGAAACCAGAAAGCTAGACATGGTAAAGCATGGAAAGCTATTGTACTAAAAAAGGATTTAAATCATCAACAAAACTATAGTATAATGATCTACCTGGGTACAGCTATGTGACCTGCCTGGGCTTTCTAATGGACTATGACTCTCTATTCAAAACAGAGAATAGAATTCAACCATCTTCATCTCTGTGCTCAAATGTTCCCTGTAAGGTTGGTTAAGATGTAACAGATGATGAAAGCAAATTAATTGAATTTCTACATATCAGCTGCTCCATCAGTAAGAAGGAAATTACAAACATAAGAGATTAAATGAGCAGTGTAATTAAAATGCTATCCATGTGCTTGAAAAAACCTAGCAAATTTAGGAATGTTAGAAGTTTCAAGATTTCTTCTATCCTCAGACTAAGGTGGTAAATCACAATATCTGTAGAAGCAGAATAAACATCCTCAAACTGCTCAGTGCACCACTAGCAATTTTATAGCACTTGTCAATGAAAGTGCTCTAAGCATTTTAAACAGGACATCCTGATTCATTTGCCTTATTTTACAGTTTATGGAACAAATACAGTGAGAAAGTGGCAAGAAAATATGATGGGAACAAGATCCCTACTGAGTTCTTACAACTCCAAATTCAGCTACTCTTTATTATACTATTCTTAGGCTGCTTTTTAGCTGTTTTGAAGATGTAGACTGTCCAGAAAAGAGAGACATAAAAATTTATATGCTTCTCATATAGCTTTAGCCACATATGTATGCAGTAGTTTAATTACATATGTGTGCAGAGGTATGGGAATCCATATCAAAATTGCTGCAGTGATGAGAAGTGGATTCAGTATTAGGTGATCTTTGCTCCTACTTCCCACTCTGGCCCAGTCCCACAGTGAGTGCAGTCAGCATTCTATAGACACAGACAGCATACTGAATCTGGCTTTGGGATCCCAGGGTGAGAAGGAAATCAGTAAACAGCAGGGAGTTCAGCGGAGGTCTAACCAAGGTGGTGATGGATGAGAGCACTTATCCCATGAGGAGAGGCTGAGGTAGCTGTGCTTGTTCAGCTGTCATATTGTAATGGGAAATATTCTGATTTTAATCACGAAAATATTACCATATATGCAGGCTTTGTAGAATGGGAAAATCTTGTTAATATCATGATACCAGTAATAAATAACAATATGCATTCCTTTACCTACTCTGCTCATATTGTATAAATTACTATGTCAACAGTTTTAGCTACTAATGACTGGGGATGTATAAAAAGAAATTTAATGACACTTAGAAAAGCAGAACCCTGAGCCTGAAATAAGTTTTTTGTTAGGTTGGAAGCAGAGATTTTCATTGTAGGGAAAAAAAAAATGAGATTTTTCCCATATAAGGATATTGTTTATAGTCAAAATAATAAAAGAACAATACAGGAATTAAAGTGCAGAATTCATAAATTAATGTTTGTTCCAGGTTCAACACTGTAAATATTTCAGTGCTATTGAAACTACAAATTTTAAAGTAAAACAAAAAACCTATTCCTAGACATTTTGTTATTACAAATGTATGCATGATAAATATAAAACACAGTAAGTAATTGATAAATTGTATTTAAAATTACATGCTCTACAGCAAAGTGTTTAGAAAGGCATGTATGCAAATCATGTCTACACCTTAACCTTGTAAATACCTAAGCACATGTATACCTCTACCTTTGAAAAATTGCTCAAATGAGTCAAGCTATTAAGCTTACAACAATGAACTAAAAAGAATAACGAGAGAAGCATTTATATATACCAGGAATCAGAAGATAAAGCAATTATGTTTTTAGACTAAACAGACTTAGGTACATACTCCATTAATTTTCACGAAATTCTGCAGAAGTAGAATACCTGTGCGTGGCTTTAGTGTCATGCCTGAAGTCTACACAATTAACAAGTAATAAAAACTTGATATGCCACATACTTCTGGAGGAAAGTATATTTTCTAAGAGGAAATGGAAACTTGAAACAGGCCTTCAGCACGTAGGGATTGTGAAACTCCAGTATCAGATATGTTGGATTAATTGTGCACAGTGCAGCTGTTCTGAGTACATGCAGCATTGCTGAAGAGCTGGACTTGTGTGCCTCTGTGCAGACTCCAGATTGCCCTGTGCCATTCCATTCTTCTGTATCTACTCACATTTGCACCCCAGCCTCTGACTGATTCCCTTAAGAGAGCTCTGCTGGTAAAACCGTCAGTCTTGACTCCTGAGTAACATAGGGACTTAATTTCTTCACACACAATGGTTGCAGAGAAATAAATAACACTGCAGTTTCGACCTTAGCCATAAACCTTTTGGCATACAAAGCCAATGCAAAGAAAAAAAAATGTGTATATGCAGTTTTTTACAGTATAAAATGGGATATTGAATGCAAATATTTCTTGGTATTGTTTGGATTATATAGGCTGTTAAAACTTATGATTAGTCATATACCTTAAAAATAGTAAACCATTAGGTAGATAATGGAAATCAACACATACACCATATAATTATTACTGTACAGAGAATGTAAGAAATACAGTATTAGAAACTGTATTTGCATCAGTTGAAAATGAAAACATCCTTTAATCCAAGACTGGATCAGGCATCTGCACCAATCATTTGGGCACTTATAGTACTGGTTGCCTACATTTTTTGTGTGCTGTGTTTATAAAAATCTTTTATAGGATGTTATAGTCTCATTTATCTAGAATCTAGGATCCTATTTGAACTCCTGATTAGACTCAATAATGGGAAATAACCTAATTTCAGTTCCTCATAAAGTAACAGAACAAGCAATTGGAAGAAAAAATATTAAAAATGTAAAACCACCAAGAAGAATTTTTAATAATAAAAATCATTAAAGACCAAACCAAAACAAAATAAAAGCTGTCTAAGATTATGAAGACTAGATGCACCAGTCTTTCTTTTTTTAAGCATTAGAAAGCTACTGGATGGAGAAAAATATTTGATAGGTGCAGTTGGACAGCTTGTGTTGGAAATCTCTTTAGATAAACAGTCCAGTTTACCTTGGAAAGCACCTTAGATGATTCAAATTTAATTGTGCACACATTCAAATCAATGAACAAAAACCATTCAAAAAATTGGCAGCATTTCAGAAAAATAGGAGTCCTTCTGAATATGGTGGTGTTCTTGGTGAAATAATAATCTTATAAAAGTTCTGCTGTCCAACCTGACATGCATGCAGACATAAAGCATATTTATTCGCAGGAACAAGGCTGTACTAGTTCTGTTGCCTTTATTGCTGTTTGTTCAGGGTTTTGAGACTTTTTTTTGGAAGAATTGGGCTTACAGACTCCATTAGTCAAAGTTTTCACTGTTTTTCTGAATATCTGTGCTTACCAAACTATATTTAGAGGCGTATGTGTGTGTATTCTATTGTGATAAACTAATAGGATCCTGCCCTCAAGTGATAAGTATTTCAGCATCAGGAATGATAAACAAAGATGATACTCAACGGTAAAATTTCAAGACAATTGGCAATAGGCAGACTCTCCCTTTGCCAGTTGAGCATGTACTCCCTGATATTTTATGTTAAAAGATAGCTGCATGTCACCCACATATTGTACATCGTCAAAAATTTTGTTATGAAAATGTGATTTTCCAATGGTTTTGCATGTCACTCTCTGACATATGACACAGTGAAGTGAATTTTTTGCAAAAAATACTTTGTAAAACACTCTCACTTGGAGTCAGTGGATTGCAAATTATCTGCAAAAGCAGAGTTGTCCTATTACATACCTGAAAAAAATAAATAACCAAAAGGCTTGCAAACCATGCCAGGCATTCCGAAATGTGTACTAATTTTATTCCCAGTACAAAAATGAATTCATTATAGCTTGAATATTGTGTTTTGTATGAAGAGAATCATAGAATCATTAAGTTGGAAAAGATCTCCAAGATCATGAAACCCAACCTTTGACTGAACCAGTATGCCAACTAAACCATAGCACAAAGTCCCATGTCCAGTTGTTTCTTAAACACTTCCAGGGAAGGTGACTCCATCACATCCCTGGGCAGTCTGTCCCAATGTTTAACCACCTTTTCAGTGAAAAAATTCATTCTGACAGTCTACATGAACCTACCCTGCTGCAGCTTGAGGCCATTTCCTCTTGTCCTGTTGCAATTTACCTGGGAAAAGAGACCAACCCCCACCTGACTACAGCCTCTTTCAGGAAGGTGAAGAGAGCATTAAAGTCTCCTCCGAGGCTCCTTTTCCCCAGCCAGGAACATTTGGACTGATGGTGTTTGTCTTCTCAACTCACTATTACATGTGATTGGGCTCTGCTTTTCTGGGGATGGCTGAAATCCTGCCTGCCAACAGAAAGTGGTGAATTAATTCCTCAATTGGCTTTGCCTGCCCACATGGCCTCACTTTACCTATTAAACTGCCTTTATTTCAACTTCTATTGTCTCCCCCATCCCACTGGGGAAAGTGAGCTAGAGGTTGCTGTAGGGCTTAGTTGCTGGGTGGGTTAAATCACAACATTGTCCCATAAGTGTGTCAAAATATAGTATGTCAGATTCAGCTTCCTTTCACAAATATATCACAGTCTTTTTGATAAGAAAGGGATATAGTTAATTATTTTTTAATTAGTTTTTAATCTGACTCCAGACCAGACATATGGTACCTCATTAAATTCTTTTCACTTTTTCAGTTAAAAACAACCTTCCATGAAGGAGGTATGCAATTTCTGGAAAAAAATTAACTCAGAAAACTTTGTGTCATCTTACAAGATAAGTCAATCTGTGCAGAACACCTAAATTTTGGTTTCACAGGTTAACTGCCATAGCAACTGTAGCAACCTGTCAGCAAATAAACTTTTTATTTATACTTCAGAATTTTTCCCCTGCAACAGACTTAAATGATGTATCAAAATCAAATAATAAACTCACACTCCATTGCCAAAATGCAGGTAAATACTGAAAAATCTGAAATTAAATAAGAAAAGGACGTGTAAGTTGTTTTCTTACTTAGACAGTACCTTTTAATCATTCACCCAGACTTTTGAAAGCTAGAAATACATTCTACAGCATGTAGAAATTCAAGACACATATAGCAGCTGGGGTTATTTGAAATGGAGACGTATGACTGTGCTTTTTCCACCCTGTAACACAGCTAATCATTCAGAATTTAGGGTAAGACATTCAGAAGGGATGAGTCAAAGAATCATATAATGGTTTGGGTTGGAAGGAACCTTAAAGATCAGCTAATTCCAACTTCAGTGTCATGTGCAGGGATACTTTCCACTAGAGCAGCTTGCTCAGAGTTCCAACCTGGCCTTGAACACCTCCAGAGATGGGACATCCACAACTGCTCTGGGTAATGAAAGTCAGCAAAAAAAGCCCCAACATCCTCTTCAAAAACAATGCATAAAGCACTGTTACCCTCAGGTACATCACGGAGAGTTAGAGAAAAATAATGGTATATTGAACTTGCACATTTCATCTGGGCATCCAAAAGTACTTTACAGGCATGTGTTTTAGGCGCTGCAAACAGGTTCTGCCTATGGATTCTCTAAAAGGTGTGTGTTTTTCTTTTGCTGAGTTTCCCTTTATATTATTCTTGGTCACCCTCTATGACCATGGGAGCAATCAAGATTTCGGTCCCTGAAGGACAAAACAATCCAGAGGAACAATATCTTCAGTCCAAGGAAACAATAAACTTTTCTGAATGATATAATATATCCCCAGCCCGAGAAAGAACTCGAGTTTTCCAGCAGTCATTTTCCTAAGTTCTTCCATCTCCCTCCACTCTTACGACTACTTTAATGTGAAGCACAAATCTCCAGCTTTTTCTGGAAGCTGTGCAACAGAGAAGCAGGTGATTCACATGTCAGGGAAGAGCTTGGGTCTTTTTTGCAGTGGTCAGATATCATGTTTAGGGTGCTATTTAAGCTCATATGTATGTGCTAGTAAGCCAAATTACAGCAGCAGTAGAAAATCTTATTGTACAACAATTTTTCAACATTCTTTTGAAAAGAATATTTTAATTGAATTATTTTACTGTTACTTGAGAACAAAACATTTTTAATTTTCCTTAGGAAGCATATTATCAAACAAAGGCTTCTTTATACTAAATGAAGTATGATAATAAAGTTGTCAAGGCAAAACAAAAAGTCAAAGGACTTATGTAGCTCTTCAGACATCTAGAAATCTCTTTCTCATGTCTTTAATATTACAAAGGCTCCAGGTCCTCTGTTGATAATGTTAAAGCATTGAAGAAATCAACAAATCTGGGAGGAATGTGTTGTGATTTGGCACAGAGAGAATTATATAACTTGGAGTCTTCAGCCCAGAGAACTGGCAAGTTTTTCTGTAGGGTGAATATCCTCATTGCTTTTTCTGCAGTCCAACTACATAATTCTTTGTCTCATAAACAAAAATGTACCCTATTTAGCTTCCATTTTTTGAAATACTTTCCTTAGTGTTGACAGATATTCAGATATTCTGCTTGGGCTGAGACTGTTGTTATTTCTTCCTAAAGCATGAGGATACATTTCAATAATAATTCTGGCTTTCTGAAATTTTTCCAGCACAATATGACAATACCCCATATGGCAATATAATGTGAGGAAAAATTCCTACAGTCCTACTCCAGATGCAATGGCTACTACACCTTTAGCTTACTACAACCATCTCACACCTGACAAACCTGCCATGCAGAAAGGTGATAAAAAACTCTAGAAAACCAGTACATGGTAACTTTGAAGCCTTCTTAGTGGCAGACAGCATGTCCCAGGAAATTGCAGGTAGAGGGAAAATGCATTCAGAAAAGTTCAGTGATTATCCAGTGTTCTTTTAATTCATCAATCTTAGTTACATTTATATCTTAGAGGGTCAAAATAGAGTTTTCAATCTTGTCACTGAAATCAGCTCAGTTGGTTAGAGCCTGGTTCTAATTACACCAAATTTGTGGTTTCAAGCCTCATATGGGCCATTTCCTTAAGGGTTGGACTCAATGACTCTTTCCAACTCAGAATATCCTGTGATGCTGTGAGTAATACTATCCTGTCAAGTTGCTATTCTGTTCATTAGTGCAACTGATAGCTGGCCAGGCTTCATATTCTTCTTGACCTTATATTATTACTTGTAATGATCCCACTTTCGTCCACATTGAATCTGATATTACTTTATCTTCCTTTGCATTTCTTCTTCTAAAATAAAGGCACTGTCTTATTTTTTCATTAACATTTTTGATTCATATTCCTGCACTTCATAGAATTATAGAATGGTTAGGGTCAGAAGACACCTGAAACATCATCTAGTCCAAACCTCCTCTCATGGGCAGAGACACCTTCTACTACATCAGGTTGCTCAAAGACTCATCCAATCTGATTTTCAGCACTCGCAGTGATGAGGAATCCATAACTTCCCTGGGCAACCTGTACCAGTGTCTCAGCACTTTCCCCATGAAAAGTTTCATTCTTCCAGTGTAGTAAAAAGTGTCTCTTATTCTTAGAAGACCCCTGTATATATTGAAAGGACACGATGAGTCTTGTCTACTCCAGGCTGAACAATCTCAACTCTCTCAGCCTGTCTTAATAGGATTGGTGCTCCAGCCTATGATCATCCTCGTCCTCCTCTGGGAGGGCCACTCTTCCACTCTGAGACGTCCATGTCCTTCTTGTGCTCGGGATCCGAGAGTTGAATGCAGCCCTCGGCTGGGGTCTCATGAGGGCTGATAAATGGACAAAATCCCCTCCTCCCACTTGCTGCCCACACTGCTGCAGATGCAGCCCAGAATACATTTGACTTGCTGGAATTCAAGTAGGCATTGCCCAGTCATGTCCATCTTTTCATCCACCAACACCCAAAGCTCTTCTCAGCAGGGCTGCTCTGTGTCCATTCTTTGCCCAGCCTGTATTTGTGCTCCAGGTCATTTGCAATCCTTTGGGATTCCTGATGTGTGTGGGGAGAGGTGATGGCTGCTGTTACCCCTGCCCACCACACGTGTGCTTCCTCATCTACTCTTGGGCCAAATGCTGGCTCTGGGCATGTTTTGGCACTCCCTTGGGATTTCCCCACCACAGGAACCCCCTTCCCCAAATATCACATCCCCCTTCTCCACTGTGGGATCTACCTTCTACAGAATTGAGAAAGCTGGAAAAGAATGTTTTCCTTAATAAATAAAGTTGTTCCTCATGAAGTACAAATTCCTGTTTCAAAAGACAGACAATATTAGATATGTTCTAAATATATTCTTCCTATGTAACTTGCAATTTAATGTTTTTTGAATGATGATCAAAACTACCATGGCATTTATATTTTGCATTTTTATTTTTTTGTATATTGCATTTTTCAATAACTATGAGTTTCAGGAAAAGCAAAATCTTTTAGTTATGACCCGACAAACAATTCTGGTAAAGGAATGAGTACATACATGAAAAGTTTCATGCTGTTTAAAAAATGTTCAAACCGTCAAGATTGTCCCATCTTCTTTAATATTTAAGAACTCTGAAAAGTAAAGCTGACTGAAACAGTGTTAGATGAAAGAATAAAATTTTGATGACAACTGAAAAAAAAGAATAGGAATGGACATTTATCAGCTATGGTAAAAAACAGGACAAGTTTTGAAATCCTTTAGTGGCTCCCAGATAAACCATAGCAAACCTAAATTCAGCTAAATAATTCTTAATCCATTTACTACTGTAGGATGCTACATATGTAAGAAGATGCAGATTTGTAACTTCCTGTGTTTACAAAGATCCATCTCATTCAAAATCAAACAGGCAACACACAAGACTGAGTGATGTAAGAATAGAATAGCGCAAAATTGCACTTTGTTACACCCTGTGTGCAGCTACAGTTTAGTTATTTAGCAAGGGTAACATGAAGAAAATAGATAAGCATTTATTACAAAGAGGAACAACTTGATTACTTTAAAATATGACTGTTTTTTCACATTATCTGGAATTAAAGTTCAGAGATAAGAAGTTATGGTATGGTCTTCCATGGTGTTCAGTGTAGAAGAAAAATGACTCCTTATGTTGGTTCATTGCCTTCTGTATAAAATCAAGATGTATGTTGCATTTTTTTCTAAGTATTATCACTCAGAAATAGACTACAGATGTTTTTCTCAAGGAGATGGAGAAGTAAAACTATTGCTTTTTATATATGAACTTAAAAAGCACAACATTGTAATACAAACCAGGAAGCTGGTCAAAAATTTTGTTCAACATTTCAGACTTTTTGTAAGCTTATATATTTTGAAAACCATAAATAATGAGTTTGATTTTATTTTACTACTTCTGCTTTCATTTTGCTCAAAGTGTAGAATATCATAAAGAGGATTATGCAGCTATTCAAATGTTCACATGTTGAGTCTCTCCTGCTGCCATCACAAATCGGAATGGCATTACCTAAGTTGACAAATGTTCACATTTGTCAGTGAAGGTGTTTCCACACATTAGGCCTTTCCATCACAGCAAGTTCAGCTTGCTGCACAAACAAGTAAAGTGTGTGCGTGTGCACATGTGTGTGTGCCAAAGAGAAAAGCAAAGTTTTGTGTAGCCTTTCCCTCATCTGGGCAGCCCAGTGCAGGGAGCTGATCTGCTGCACTGATTCTTATTCTTTTAAACAGTGATCAGGGACCAGGACTCAAAATTTACTTTTTTCCCCTCCCCCCTCTAATTTTCATTTTGACTATAGTAAGAGGTTGCAGTGCAAAGGTAAAATGTTCTGCTCCCACACGTACCAATGGGTCGAGAACTTTTCCTTGTGATGGGAATTTCTAGTCCTTAATAAAGAAGGCAACCAGAATAAGGTGTTTTATAATCATTGGACTGAGTAATAGTCAAACAGCACCAAATACCACTACACGCTACCTGCAGAGGGGTGGCTTTTCCACAGGACTTGCAGGGTCATGAAATACTTAAAAGCAACAGTTGCACAGTGGATGAAAATATAAAACCTCTGCATGATCTGTTAGTGCCTAATGATCTTACCTGTGACCTTATATGTGTGCTTTTCCCCAGTAGGAAACCAATTCAGCCCTCAAAATCCATGGAGTTACTGACTTGGCTGAAGTAAAAACAGATTAGATAGAGTTTAGTCTGATAAATAACCTAAATAAGGAAGCTGGGACCATGGAATTTGCTGAAATTCTAGCTGTAACCACTGTTGCATGATTTTGCGTTGGCATTTGGAAACAATACAGTAAATTGAAATCCTGACCTCATGCAAGAAATAATTAAAAGAGTGGATGAAATGGTACTTCCACTGAAGTCAGCACATATAGCTTGATCCCAAGTATGCACTCTGTTTTTTCTTTTCCAAAAAAAAATAGATGGAAATACTTATTCTTTGAAGTCCATATTCATTACAACTGTCTTAAGACATGAAAACAGCTATATATGGTACTAAAAATGCAGTGTAAAGCTACCTAGATTTGCTGACATTATATTTTGTGCTGAGATTTCTGTTTGAAGATTGAAATGCACTGAAATATTTCAAACTAAACAGTAAGCAAGAATGTGAAGAATAAGGAAACTTCCACCAAAAGTCACAACAACTACAAACCCACATGACCAGCTTTATCTGATCCCACTAGACCATTTAAAGCTAAAGCATAAAAAGGTAAAAAAAAATCACAAAGAAAGAAGTGCATCTCTGTAGTATTTAAAATTTGATATTGACACATGAATATAATGAATAGTACAATTTAGTATTGCATTGTATAACAGCACTTCAACACTCTTGTTACTGATTCTTCTCCAGGTTGGTGGAACAGTTGCTCTGCACAACAACCTTACTATTGGCAGGACATACATGACAGAATCACAGCAGGGGAGAGTTTGGGAAGTATCTATGGAGGAGGTCTAGGCCAAACACCCCTGATCAGGGCAGCATCCTTTACAGCGCACAACTCAGGATCATGTCCGGTCAGACATCATACATCTCCAAGCTTGAAGACTCCATGGCCACTTTGGACAGCCTGTGACAGTGTTGGAAACAACTTCTGGGTAAAAAAAAAAAAATTTCTTGTATTTAAATAGAATTTTCCATGTTGGTTTTTTGCTCATTGTATCTTATCCTTTCACTGATCATCACTGAGATGAGCATGGACCCTTATGAATCTTTTATGATTCGTGAGATATGTATTTCCCATAGTCATCTTTTCTCCAGACTGAAGAGTTCAAGCTCCCTCAGCACCCCTTTGTTCCCCAGATGCTCTGGCCCATTAAATGGTCTTTCTGGCTATTTGTTGGACCCACTCCAGTATCTCCATGTCTCTCTTGCACTAGGGAGCCCAGGAGTGGATACAGTACTCCAGGTGTGTCTCAGCAGTGCTGAGTAGAGGGGAATGATCACCTCCCTCCCATGCTACTGGGCTTCCTTGCTGCTAGCACACTTTGCTGGCTTAGGGACAACTTGATGTCCACCAAGTTTCTCTCCATCATTTTGCCCCCCTGCTCTTTTCAATACATGGAGTTACTCCTACCCAGGTGCATTTCTTTTTGTTCTGCTTTATTTTTAGCCCATTTCTTCTGCCTGTTGAGGTCATTTTAAATGGCAGCAAACCAAATATATTTTAGCATCTACTTAAATATAGTTTTGTTAGGGTGCAAAAACCCCCAAACAAACACAAGATGATAAATGATAGAATTGCTCTTATTGTGCAAAGAATTTGCAGTCTAAGTGGAGAAAACCTAATGAAGGTAGGTAAAGAGGGCTATCCTCAATTTGGAGGAAAGAACAACTGAAGCACAAAAGTTAAATTGTCACCCTAACTTTAAAAAGGGAGTCTGTGGTAATGAATCTACATAATATTCTCTAGTAAGCTCAAATTATCAATTCATTTTTTTGCCTGAATACCTCAAAATAAATGGCACATGCAGATCATGCTGTACAATGTGCAATACCACAAAAATTTAGTGACGCAGACCTTGATCAAACAGAAATTAGGAAAAATTATCAAAGACACAGAGCATTATTAGTTCTCTTGCAAAAATGGCAAATAAATTCGACATGCTTGAATAAATTCAACTTACAACTGTTTTCAATATTTGAAAATCCAAATATAGTTCAAAAGTTAAACATTAAAATCTCTTTTTCATACAGCAAACAGTACTCTCTGTGAGCAATTACACAAATAGCTCTTAAGGTGCAAAGGAAAATATATGATCAGAAAAACTTAAATTTAATCTCTGATACCAAATTAATACATTCACCTATATCTCAGTTCATTATTGTTTAAAAACAATCAGGGGAAATTTTTTTAGGTATTGTCAGGCCTTTTAACTGCCCTTGGAAAAATCTCTGTTTAATACAGTATGTATCAAAATCATGATACATATTACTCCTCACTCTGTACTATAACACTAACATAACACTGGGAAATATTCATCTCATCTGCATTGTGTACACAAAACATGTATATTTAATATTATTTAAGTAATGGCACAACTTTCTATACACTACTTATATGAACTTACAGATAAAAAAACCCTACTATATTCCAAAAGGAGTATTTATTCCCTGTTTCCAGTCTTTCTGCTGTTACATGAGAATGAGGCTCTATGGATCTTAAAAGCTGAATCTTATACATCACAAACATTTTTTTTGTCTTGTATCTAAACTTTTCAGAAGCATATTTCTTATCAGCTGAACACATGCACAAACAGCACAGGATTTTATATTGTATTATGTATACACATACTTCATCAGTATGCTGAAATCAAATGACCAAGGGAATATTTATAACCATATACACACAATAAATCACTATCTTGGTCTCCTAAAAAGTCAACACACACACACCAGGGAGTTTCTTTTTGAATGAGTAAAATAAAAAACCCTCTCGCAGAAGAATTCAATATGGTGTTTACATAAATATTTTCAAATTAAAAGAAATTTTAGATTGTACTGTGCTGCACATAGGGTTTGTGAAAATTATAAGTTACTTGATTTCCATAAAATTTTACACCAAAAGACTGCAGCTGACATTCTTATCAGAAACAATCTGTGCTCTGCTCTTGCCAATTAAAACCTAAAAGACACTTCAGTCCTCTTATGACTCATTTTAGTTTGGTATTACCTGGTGGGATATTTCTATTCCTTTTTAACAGAAAACAAAACAACACCTGACAGAAGTTTAAAAGGCATAAAATTTTCAGCTGCAGGATTCCTGCCGGACATCATCCCCTGCCCTTGGGCTAGGGCACATTCTCCAGGCAGCGATCCCTGCAGCTCAGGATGGGACACCAAGGGCTGCTCTCACAGCTCAGTGTGACTCTGCTGCGTCACAGTTTACCAGCTGAGGAGTCAGCCCAGGCACATCACACACTTGAGAACGTAAGACATGGCTGCATGTAAGCAGAAGAAGTAACAAACTAGGAGACTAAAGAAAATAAGGCAAGCAAATGCAGGATGAAATGAGATACATATTTGCACATTCCCCCACCTAAAGCCAAGCTACAGTGATGAGCCCTCTGCTGTTACAAAGGTATTCCTGCTACAGTGGAGTGAAAGAGCAGATAATTCACCTAACTCCCTACTCTCATCAAATAGCATAATTAATCTACCTTAGCAACTGGCCCTAATGAAGATAAGGTATCTAAAATTATTCTGAAACAAACAGGGGCACGGGAAATGAAACCAATTCTACTCTGAACCTGAGCCCACTGCAGTCAAAACATATTTGATTATCTCTCAGCAGAATCCAGAGGATCTTCTGGAAGGTGTAAGTAGCCAAAGGAAAAGCAGGATACCCAGAATCTTGTAGAGCCTGGATGAATAAAAATGTTCTGCAGTAGATAGTGCAACTTATATTAAGCAGGAGGAAAAAAAAAATATTCTGTGCTGAAATACCTCTGTCCTATTACAATCTTTGTCTCCCCAAATAAAGTTCTCCAGTAGGCAGAATCCTCAATTCTAATCTGAGTCAATGACTCAGTCTGTGACCTTGGGCTAATCACTTGACCTTCATCTGAAGCAGTCAAGCCAGCTAGAAAATTGTGTGAAAACATCACATTGCTGTAAACCAGTTTCTGTATCTAAAATGAGATTTTCTTTGGGAAAAAAAAAAAAATACACACTGCAGGGAAGAAAATAAATTATTATTTATCCTGAACTCTGGGTTAGAAGGCCAAACCAATAATTTTCAGTGTTCACTCTGTAATGATATGATTCTTGCCACATAAATACCATGACACTGTGTAAGACACATATAAATAAATTGTCTGCAGTTACTTTTTAAGCCAAGTTTATTCACATGCATGAAATTTTAAAGAATTCTGTCAGGTCAACTCTTCAACGTGTAAAACATCAGGGTTCTCAATGTCTGCAACAACCTTGCAGAAGAAAGAAAACAAGTTGAAGCTTACTAAAACTTATGTAATTCACAAAGGTTCCAAACACTTTCCCATTTCAAACCAGTGAGTTTCAAATGAGAATATGCAGTTCAAGCAAAGTATCACTGAAACCAACAAAAATTTAATTTAAAAATTTTCCTTTAATATGTTCATTAAAGAGTTGGAAATCGTTTGTAATGTATGGAGGATTATCTACCTTTCAGTTGTTTTAAATTATTGAATTTTCTTGTTGAAAAAAAGCCAGGGTTTTAGCATATTTTGTTTCAAGTATGCTCTGAAGTTTAATATTTCGATCTGTGAATGAAAAATCTAACATAAGCTAGATTGTTGCAAATTGTCTGAGATCATGATAGTTAAGTATAGGGGTATAAACATAGTCATAGAAAGCAATCAGTATTTCAAATAAGCATATCCGATTGAGAAAATGGCCAGTAGTGCTTCATCTTTTATTTTCTTCCATCATCTGCCATATTTCTTTCATTTTGCTTTAAAAAAAGTGGGAAAAGTTTTTAGTAAATAAACAAAATAGTATTATTTCGAAAATTCAAACGTGAAGTATGCAATACCCCTAAAACAAGAAGACTCATTTTTATACTGTGGCCCTGAAATGAAACACTTCAATTTCTAACACTTTAATTTCTGAAACTATAATAGTTAAATGCATTTCCATTTTCTTGTGCTATTGTGAGTGCAGGCATGTGGCTAGATTATATTTCTTTCTGAGAAGGGCAATTAAGCCACTAAGACCTGTAATAAAAATATAAGAGATTTGTCCTCATGGCATAGGAGTATGACGAGATGCGGGGAGAATAAAAAAAGAAAAATTGCTACTGAAAAAGAGTGAGCATTTCCAGTTTGCCTTGGATATACATAATAGTTGAAAACAAAACATCCAAACCTCAAAGTTTTAGAAGACAAGTCACTATGAACAATATCCCCAGGATAAATATTTGAGAATTCTATTTATGCCACCAACAGAAATTGTGACTCAGAAATTGAAAGTGTAGAAATTCTATTTAAGGCAATCTAAGGCAAATGCTAAAACATCTGTGCCTAAAACCTCTGGAAATTTGCATGGACTTGATAAAAGATGGTAAAGAAAGTCAAGTGTTACTTAAGTTGATCTTTGGTGGGATGTAAATATTGTCATTCACCCACTGCATCCATTCCAGCATAGGTGGTGAAGTGAAATGGTTTTGTGAAACTTTTTGAGCAGCCTCATACTCCTGGCTTACTGACACTGGAATTGTTTACACTTCTAGAGGTTCACTGATGTTCTTGTTCGAGTGCAAGGTTCTGCTTTCCCTGAAATTAATCTGAATGACTATGACATGAGAAGAACCATATCTATGAGCAGAAAATGAATATGCTCAGATCTCTTCACACAAGTTTTGTAGGACAGGACTAGAAGTGTGAAAAGTGTGTCTCAAATAGTTTGGTTTAAAGTCTTAATATTAATTTTATCCAAGAAGTAATTTCTTGAATTCATGTATAATATGAATAATTAATAATATCCCAGTCTTACTGAGATTTATAGACCATAGCAGTCTAACATTTACGAAGGCTTTCCCTCCCTCAATAATAACCCCTTACTATCAGAAATAAATCACTATATTGGTCTCCTAAAAAGTCAATATCTAGTTACTAATCACAGATAAAGTAGTTTGAATCATATACATTTTTTCTACCTTCATTTGCCAGCTAAACAGTTGATTCTTCCCTGATTATTTAAAGTGGAAAAACTATGTTCCTTTAGTTTTTCTATAAAGAATGAGGGAAATTATTTCAACTAGTTTTATTTATCTTTTTTTTTAAAGAAATATAATTCAAATGTTACTTTATTTAAAGGAATATGCTTCATTAAATGGGAGAGGTTACTTTACCATTTTAAAGAGATAGTTTCATTACAAAGTAGAAGTTATTTACAACTCGTCTTGCCCTCTATGCAATATGAAATGGAACTGTGTGAATACTAAGAAGCAAAAAATTCTGCAATGTGCTCTCAGTACTTTATCAACGAAGTCTTATTAGAAATGTTGATTTTGTATATATACATTCACTGAATATTATTTTCCACTTTTCCTATACACTAAAAAGAGTGATGGCATCTTGATTAATATTTCTATAATTTTATTCCATCTCTGATTTATTCACAGGGCACTATTAAATAGAAAATTGTAAGTTTGATCCCAAGACACCAATTTGAATTCTAGTTGGATGCCCTGAGGTATTTAAAAGACATTATATGTGTGATCTTTAAGACCTGAAATGCTTTGTAAGCTTTGATACCACTGGTGGCTCAACCGACATGCACACATCTCTGTGTGTCCATGTGTGCCAAGGAGTTAAACATCCACTTAGTCCATGCTTTATGTTGTGATGTTAGGGAAAAAAGTTAAAAATATTTGGGTTTAGCTGAACATAAGGAAATCTAAGAAATATCTGATGCAAATCAAATTTTGGGGCAGTTGTGCTTCTGCTATCACTGCTAAGAACCAGACTACCTTAGCTTGCTTGACAGGTATTATTTTGTCTGCTCTCTAGTCACTGCAGTTTGGGATGTGCTCTCTTCTGGCCTCTATCTGATCTTACAAAACACACTGTTTGTTTCTTGTACTGCTGCACATATGTAAGTCACATCATTCATTATTCTTTGTCTAAGCTGCACCCCAAAGCACCAATGTCACCTGAAGACCATCTCATTCTTGACCCTTTCTTCCAGGTGTTATTCATAGAGCAAGGAGCACCCTCTAGTCCCTGTCCTATCTAACACACACTACGCCTGTGGCTTGGTATTAGTACAAACTAACAAGGCTTGATTTTCACAGAGAAAATAAAAGATTTATATATTCACAACTAATTATGAAAACTGACAGATTAAGGGTTTTATGCTCTGGGAATAGGAAAGCAATCATGATTACAGAAACTACATAATGTGTTGTAATTCTTTTGGGGAATACCTTAATTCTGTAGAGCAGTCCCTATGTTCTCCACAAGTATTTGATATTCCATATCCATAGCTGGTACTTGACAGTCACGTGTTTCAGCAAGGTGTTTAAGCAGATATAGATCTTCAGGTAGGTAAATTTAGACAGAAATTTTCCCTGTATTTAAATTTGTTTTACAGAATTAGATGACTCTTTACATATCACTCTTCAGATGATCAGGTAGCTTGAGGAAATTTTGATAAAGAAAATTGAAATGAAAGAATGAAATCAATATAGCTAATCCAGTTGAAGACAGCAGAATGAATAGTTTATTCTTTAAGTAATATCTCCGCGGAGTCTTATTGTGTCATACCTGTCATTCTGCCATAAATATCAAAATAGTGAAATATTAGTAAATTTTTCACCTTTCAAAACTGTGCTTATGTAGCTGCTTTTATTTATATCTCTTTATTATAATCACTTATCTTTCACCACAGAAGATGGATGCTATCAGCAAATCACTTGGAAAGGATCATTTGACTAAGAATTTTTTTTAAAAAGGCTTGAACCATGTTAATAATAGAGAAAATAGTTTCAAAGTCAGAAGCCATGCTTATCATCATTTGCAGAGGGAAGAATATGTTTCCAAATTGTCAGGCTAATCTACAGCCAATGATTTAACTAATTTTAAAATCTGTGAGACAACCCCTGAGCAATTTTTCAACCTTCCCAATTGCTGTTGTTTCCGCCAGGAAGCAGTGATCTATCATTCATCACTCATTTCTATCACTTTTCAGCTAGAGTAAAGCTTGTGGTCTTTGGCAGATCCAAACCTCCAGCCAGTGATGAACTGGTAAAATGTATCCACTGACCATGGTCACATGAACAAATGTCAGCATCTGAGACAATAGACTTGTAGAAAAAGTTTCCAGAAGTGGTATTGCCTTGTTGCCAATATCTCAGTTGGTCCTCATATGTAGGGGACCAAAACACTGATTTAAGAGCAGTTAAAAAAGAAAAGAAAATACTATGTTCATTTGACATAAAATTTTTCTTTATTAAAAAAGGTATTGGTGCAGTCTTATGTGACACTGCAGAATTGTCTCCAAGGGAAAGTAAGGACCACTTTGTGGCCTTGCCCTCATGATGCACTTGCTCTGTGCTCTACTTTCTCGATTCTGCTGGCCAGCCTATTGTTTCTCCGGATGTCTTTCAAACTCAAGCACACCAGACTGCTCATTTTCAAACAAGGAGAAGACAAAACTGTTGTAAAGGATGGATAAATATAATTGCCTGGCAAAAGATTTACAATAGTACAGCCAGGATGAAAACAATCCCCCCTACTGGCTGGACAATACCCTTACCTACAGATAGGTCCAAAAGTCAAATGGACTGTTCCATCTCAACCCCCAAAATGTATGGTTCATCCCACACCTGTAACCCTCCTCTGAAACATCAGGTGTCTGTGACACCATGGGCCCAAGTCTTGTTCCAGCCCACCCTGAAGCCCCCTGATAAGGGGTCTCCGAGGGGCCAGACGCCCTCTTGGAACTTCCCCCCTCTTGGATCTTCCCCTCTGTTGGAATCCCTGCTCTCTTGGAACTCCCACCCTCTCCTAGAGCATCCTCTCTACCCCTTGTCTCTCCCCTCTCCCATCCCCTCAGGCCTTGCCACGTGCTGCGTCTGGCAGCTCCAAGCAAGACCTTTCACCATCCCTAATAAACCTGATATTCTAAGAGCAGCCTTCAGAGATCCCTTGTCTCCATTCATTAAAGCCATCCTGGAGCACAGCCATCCCTACACAAAACAGCAAACACAAAACAGATGTTAGTCCGTTTGTTTAATTCAGTACACAGATACACTAAGACTTTGATATAAGAACCTTCACAAGAGTTACAGACTACACAGTTACTAGTGAGTCTAATTTTATGTTACCTTAAAAAAGAACTCATTTTAGAAAGGCTCCACAGAATAATATCCACCTCTTATCCATGACCTTCACTCAGTAACTCAAAAAGTCCAGGAAATAGAGTAAATGGAAGTGAGACATCAGAAGCTTCATGCTCTCTGTACCAATTTAAAAGCTATTGAGAAGTTCATGCATTTTCACATTATGCAGGGGTGTCATTTGTCTTTGTTTGGCACCAATTCTCCAGTAAGCTTCTCTTTTCACCATATAAATGGCTCTGATGCTGTATTAGCACAGGGGACTAAACAGAAGCAGCTCTGTAGTACTACTCATGCATTTAAAAGCACTACCTATTTCAGTTGATGTCAAAGGAGCTGTCCCACTATCAAAACTAAAACAGGATCTGACCATAACAGATAGCTATATTCCACTTGCAGTGAGTAGAAATAAATCTACAACAATGCCATTACCAATATATTTTGCTCGGTTGCCTCTCAAAAGAGGGTTTTCTCCTGCTTCTCCTATGTTTTAGTTTATTTGTAGTAGTGAAAAACGTGGTTAAAAGATTTTATATGGACAAGACCACTGAAAGGAAAGGTACATTTGAAACTTTTAAATACATTCATATACAGTATGAATTTCTTTTCTTTCCTTTATTGTGATAAGATTGGTTTCCTGAGGTGGAAGATGTAATTAAAAATTAAACTACTGATAATTAAATCACCTACAGGCGACCCTGTAGAGAGGGAAGATTTTTGTCAGTCTTTGTTCCTTTTTTCCTGTTAATCATAGTGAAAGAAAGAGAAGGTACACATTACACCTTTCAATACCAATGTTTAATTTACCTTTTAATTAGGAGATGCATTCTCACTTGGCGCAAATATGAAAATCCTACTAACACTCACCTGAGTGCTGCACCCTTCTGGACAGCAGGGTAGATCTTTTGCATGATTAAGTATATAAAAGTTTAAGCTCAGCACGGTTTTAAAGATCTAAAAACTTCATTAAAAGGAATCCACCATTAAAATAACAAAATCATTATATTTGCATTGAAATTTTCTTCAATAAAATTTATGTTTTATTTCATTGAAAAGCCTATTCCCTTCAGCCAACCAGTGTCAGCATTCTTAACAGTAGTGTTTATATGGGACATGCTTACTACAATGACAAATTATCTCATTTACAGCAGTGTCCAGAAGTTCCCTTGCTACAGAAGATACAAATTATGACAATTATTCATCACTTTCTTATAATACCTTCCTGACACAAAATATAAATTTTCTCATAAAAAATATGATTCTCTTTCCACTTCACCCCCCACATTTCATTGGGAAGGTGACACGACTGTGGGTAATGGTTATGGGTCCTAGCTTTCGCAGCTTCAGTGCTCATACTATAAGTAAAGAAGGAAATTAGAGTTGTGTCTGAGCAACCTATAAAGTCTGAATATTAATATTTCAGCACTGGTTAATGCCACTCTGAGAAATACAAATTTTCCAGAAAGGCCTGTATCCTGAAACTCCTGATACCAACAGAATTTTACACTTACACTGAAAAGTGGATGTATAAAATTAAACATGGTTCTCATTCCCTGAAATAGAGCAATGGTCTACCTGAACCTCAAAATATCAGTCCCAAGAAATTTATGATTTCAACTGTTGTTGTGGGCTGACTGGAATTCAGGGAATTTCCCAGGAGGTTGAGTTTTTAAGTAGATGTTTCTGCCTTTCTCTGTTCCAGTTTCTTCCACAAAGATAAGAGAAGGGGCAAATACTTCTGTCTGTTCTAATCTGGGGGTATGCATATTGGAAATAAGTAAGGCAGCACCAACACTTAACGAACAATAATGATTCTGCTCTTCTGATGGCAATGATATTTTCTCTGAAACAAAATACAAGAAAAATATAAGCTGTGGATGCTGCACCCTTGAAAACATTCAAGGCCACGATGGATGGGGCTCTGAGCAAACTGATCTGGTGGAAGTTGTCCCAGTCCCTCTGTCAGACACTAGTAAGTGTTGAAACAGTCCTATGACATGATCACTTACTGAAAGATCCCAAAAGAATATCCCTTCATTACAAATAAAACTCTGTGACTTCACAAAACCAGCTCTGCACATGGTTAAATGGAAAAATTAGATGAATGACCTACTTAGCTAGGACATCCAGTAGCAAAATAATAATACAGTGTTGTCCTGAGCCAGAATTACCTGATTTCAATAAATTACAATATTCCTTTGTTTATTCTCCTGCACAGAAAACATGAGTACTGTCTAAATAATGTGATGCTAGAGAAATGACATAGGGAAAAAAGGTAAATTAGAAACTACCAAGGCAGAATCAGTAAGTTTAAAAGTTCTGCTGAACATCCAATTTTATTTTTATTTTTGATTTTACATTTACTTCTAAATTTAAATTTCATTCTAGATGTACTTTTTTTCTGGTTTCCATTCTTGAAATAAAGTTAGCAGAAGTACACTTATCCAAAAGACATGTTTAGAAAAATAATTGGTGTGTTATGTTCTGATCCAATGACACTAAGAACACTGGCAAATCCTCCTTTCATTTCAGGGATACAGAGTCAGACCTCTGGTGAGTGAAAGAAAAAGACACTGCCTATTAAAAATTATGTACTGCAGAGTAATTGTATGTTTTTGTAAACTATTAAATAATTACACAAAGTCCAAAAATAGTCTCACTTGCTATTTCAGAGTCTATGATAAATCCCTTCTTCAAAAGCAAGAAGAAATCAAGAACATACCCAGTACTTTTAAAATACTGATTGCATTATGGTTAAACTTGCAGCATATATTTATGTTGTCACCACAACTGAGCAGTTGTCGGAAGAAAATTCCCAGGAATATTATTTCACAATTTATTAAAATATGTTCTACCACATCTATGTCCCTTTCTGTAGCGTATCTTACATATTTATCTTCCTAAGTGATAATCTTAATACAAGTAGAATGTAAATTAATAGTTGTTGCCACAGCTTCTCGTATTTTTAAATGAATATGCTGCATTGTAATAACACATACATGTTCTAAAAGTGAGTTTCATTGTTGAATTATAAAAAAAAATAATTAATATATATAAATATACCATTTCAAAACATTAAAAAGAAAATTTACAATTTGCTTGCTGTAACAGATGAGATAATTTTGAAAACTAGGGGGTTTATGGGTTTACTAGAGACACACAAACTTAACTTCTATCACTGAACTTTTTGTTAGCCTCCAACACAGAATGACGAGGTGAATTACTTTTGTGAAGACTCTCCAGATTGAGTAAATTCCAAAACAGTGCTTGATATGTATTTGGAGAGTGCTAACTGACTCGTGCCAAAATCTTTTAAATAATTTAACCGTTTAATGTTTTAACCACTTGAATAATTTAACATTTTTAATAAGAAAATTCCAGTAGCTGGAGGCATGCCTTGATGGTGTTTAATTTGCCAGAACAGACATAGAACTAAAGTTTACAAACCTGTTTCCACAGATGATGGCCAAAGACCACTACTGTGAGTGTCCATCACCTCCTTGGCAAGCGCCAAATGCATTTTAAAGCAGATATAAGTGAAGAATTAACTTGTTAGCACTTGAAAGCTAAAATAGGTATAGAAAGGAAGATACAGAACTCCCATGAAATATTCACATACAGAATCATACTGGCCACTACACTTGGAAGAAAGGGTGAATCCTTAAGTTACCTGAATTATAGACAATATGAACACTGCTTTATTTTGGAAAATAAATTCATCATGACAGAAGCAAGTCTTCTCCGAAGTTACCATGGCTTTAGAATCTGATATTAGACTGTGGCTTCCCAAATGATACTAGAAAACAAGGAAACCAGAGGGAAAATATTCTTGGTGTTGTCAAACATCAATCAGCCTCTCCCATCCTCTGCTCTTGAGTGGAAACATATAGAGAGCAGATTGCTTTAATTTCCTGAACAGAAGTTACCACAGCTGCATTTCATTCTAGCATGCGAAAGGTATGGAATTGAAAGAGTAGGTTTTGAATCTATGTGGATATCAAGAACAATGACAGTGTCTGCAGCAAGTGAAATGGGCATCTGAAGATCCCACTCAAGGGAGTGCTGGTGATAGAGGATGTCACCTCATCCAGAGGCCTGGTACCTTGACCTGCTTATTTATATTCCACTGAGCTGTACACGGGTTAAAGGTAAATCCTTGGCACCACCTGTGTTTCTGAACATTTCAGAGGATGACTGCTCACAGCTACAGCACACATACATATCCCTTTATCATGACTAAAATCCTTGTTTGAGGACTCCTGAGGAAAGAAAAACAAGCAGCCAATGGAATGTCATGACTGATAACTAGGCTGGCTGTACAGACTCTCAGAAATCAATCTGTATTAGTCTGTTTCTAGTGGCCTACAAGAAACTAAAGGTCTGGCGTACACATGCAGAAGAAATTATTGACAGGAATACCAATACATTACAGAGTTCTTGTTCCCAGACTACTTTCCTTTTTCTACAGAGGAAGAAATGGCAGGCAGGATGAACCTGAATGTTTTACTTGTTTTTGCTTTCTGAGCCATATCTGGCTTCTACTCTGGATTCCTCAAAGCAAAGCATCTGTTTGAAACTCAGTCAGAGCTGTAGATAGGATAAAGGCACTTCTAGCATGGGATCGGAATAATATTTGGGGAAAAAATTATCTTTTGTTTTGTAACCTTCAAAATGAAGACCTAAAAGTGTAGTTTTCTTGAGTAATCTTCAGCCTTTTGTGTTTTTTTTCTGAGCTAACAGCAAAGCATTTTGTTCAGCAAAATTCATTTCTCTCCTTAGATCCCTCTCTTATTCCTGTACACTATTTGAAAACACAAATAGCAAACTGTGTCCACCCAAAGGTTAAGCTATTTATGTGAAGAAATTTGAAGCACATTACTGCTGTCATCATTTTTTTCCAAATTCCCTCATTTGGTGCTTCTGGACCCACTTCCAGGAAAAAAGTTCAGTGTAAAGTTTGTCAAAGGAAGGGCTTTTGAAGTTTGCTGTAATAAGAATTTTAGAGTCTTATCTATAAGACTTATCTATACTGTATTTGTGTGACTGTGTTATTGAATACTATATATAACACTTCATCTGAAACTGATTAGTAAATCAAAATTTCAGAAATAAGAATTAGCATGAAGTCGTTACACAGACATCAATTTGCTCTTGGTTAATTTTAATGGATTAATATCTTTGCAGATTTAGCAGATTGATTAAATAAAAAAGACAGACGTGGACTTTAAGAAAAATGTTGATAGTCTATAAATAAAAGGCATATGAGATTAACAATGCAATAGTGATTTCAAAGCTTTGTTTGATCTAGGGAAAAAGGACAAAAAAAAAGAGACAAAATAGCACCTTCATTATGAACAGACAGATTTCATAGGTAGAATTAGTCTTTTTTTCCTTCAGGCATTTATATCTTAATTTTGTATTTAAGTTTTTGGTATTTGACGGAGATAGATATTTCTGGCACACAGTTAAGCTGACATTTTCAAACATCTACTTTAGGACATATAAATACATATCCAAATGTGATTCTTGTCTTCCATTGACAAGACAATCTAAGCTATCTAGATATTTAACATTGACTGCAATTGACTAAATGTAGGTTAGTTAAAAGAATTAAGATCCTAATTTAGATATCCATATAATCTACTCAATGAGATTACAAAATACGCAACATTTAAAATATTTCTAGAAATTTCAGGAGTGATTTTAGCATTTTACTGCATTTTGCATTAGGACTTTTATTGTCTCAGCTCAGAGATCCATATAATGGGATGAATCCTGACTTCCTGACTTTTTTTTTTCCCCAGGGGAAAAAACAACTGCAGTTGAGATGTACATTCAACATTTGGTTTGTTTGTCTTCCAAAGACCTGCAAAATCTCTGGGTGACTACTTATTTTTTATTAAAGAATAAGCTAATTTATCACCTCTGAGAGGTCATTATACTAAGAAACAAAAAAAAAAGAAGAATAGCAAAATTAAACTAACTGAAAATGTTAGTATAAACATTTTTTTTTTAAGTCATTAAATTCTCATGAGAATATTTATCCTAATGCAGCCAGCTCTAATTATACCTAAAAAATATTTTACATTAATGATAAGGTACACTGCAAATATGGTAATACAAGAGCTGATATTATTTTATAATGTCTTCATTAGTTACCTTATGCAGTGACATCAGTATGGAAATCAAAAGCAGCAAAATAAGGCTGATCAGGTTCTTTATATGAGTGTCATGCTGCCCTTATGTAGAGGAACATTAATGTCAATGCCAAAGCCACACTGCATACAGAATCAATACTTATGTTCTTGTGAGCCTTGTTTCTTATTCATGTTGCAAATGACATGATAAGAAAAAAAATAAAATACTATTTGCAGTGTAAGTATAATTACTACAAAAAATAATAATAATGATGTGAGGACAGCTGTAACCATGGTAACATTGCAGAGGGAATAATTCACAGCAAATAACATACTTGATGAAGTTAACCTACATTTTCTGCAGTGGAATGACATCTAGCAGATTACAATTTTCCCTTCAAATGTGCTTCAAAAGTACCTGGGACATACAGGAATATTTTGCATGTGATCCTCAGTGTCTTAATTTTAAGTTGTTTGGTAGCAATGACTGGAGACTAGCTCTTTTTTTATGATGCGTGATCAGATGAGCATCTATTCCCAGTTTAATTCAAGTTCCATTAAATTCAGAAGAAAGAGATACCTATCACATCAAGTTAGAACTGGATCAATAAGGAGTTTGAATTTATCGGTTTATCATTAATTTTGCTCACAGAATTGAATAACTAGTTACAGAACTGTGGGCTCTCTATTCACAAAATATTTTTTTTTTTTTTTTGCTGTGTGTAGACAGGAAAGGATGTTCTGATTCTTTGACATCATTAGGAAATGTCTTTTCAACACACCTCTTCATCCAAAAGCTAAATGTGAAGAGAATTGGGAAGGGTGTGACCAAAATTCAACTGGCTGCTCCTGGTCTAGCACTCATGATTAGGACACATGAGATTCAGTAGCCAGCAGCACACCGGGTCAGTAAAGAAGCAGTAGAGTTAGCATCACAAGCAGCTATCTCGAGGCTCTCAGCCCAGGCAGGTGTTCATTTACAGACACATGAGCTCAGGTAGTGAGCTGTACATTTACAGCAATAGCTCACTGGAAAGTCCACATTCCCATCTGTGGATCTTAGCCAGAAGGCTCCAACACTCTGCTATCATGCTATTCTTTCCTTCTTTAATACGCCTTTTTGGCTTCCCTCAGGACCTACACACAACCTCAAACTGAGTATTTATATTTTATTTGTATTAGATAAGTCCCTCAGGGCCAGCTCGGAAAGGAAAACTGCTTCCCAGGAAAGAGCAGATGGTTTGGCCTGGTTTCACCATGAGTGTCCCTTTGCCCTTCTTTACTTTTTCCCTCCTCACTCTCCCAGACCTCTAATTTCTCTAGCTTGCATCCTCTGCTGGCAGCTGGAGAAGAGATTGTGCTTCACTGCTGCTAGTGGGAAAATTTTGCTGAACATTTTGCTCCAATGCACACTGGGGACTTTAAAGTCACAATTTGAGGTAAAGCAATTTTACGTTTTCTTTGAAGGCAATTTTCTGTTGGCCACTGAATAATCAATCATTTAAATTCAAATTTAAATTTATATCTCATAGCCTTATGAATCATTCTACCTGCTTATTTAACTTAAAACAGATTTTAATGAATCTTGTTCTGCACTGAAGTAGGTTCTGAAAAGCAACTAGATATAAACAGACTTTCTCAAGGCAGAACAACTTTACCATTATGCTACATATATCCCCAGAATATTCTGCAAGCACAAATTTAGTCCTGGTTGCAATCAAGGTTTTATATTATTTATGGAGATTTTTAAAAATCACCCAGAAGCAAAATAATAATAAAAAAAGGTGTTTTCTTTGCCCTGCGTCAGTAATACCATCATCCCTAAAATCTCCAGCTGAATTAGCCTGAATTTTGTTGGAGGCTTTCACCAGCTGTCCCATTGCTTTGCCCATGGCACAGAGAATACCAAGGAATAGTAATGCACCTTATCCATGGAAGCATATGGCCTTGGGAAGGGGTTCCCCTGCCAGCCTATACAATTTTAAGGTCCTTTGAGAGAACTGACTGTGTGAGGATCTTAGGAAAAGAAATACCTTCACAACTATAACTAGGCTGGACTGGCACAGAGTTTAAAGGAGCTTTATGCCTATTCCTCTTTTTATAATGGTGATACAGCTGAGCTCTCAAGTTTGCGACTTGATCAGCAAGCTCCTACATTTACCAGAGGCCAAAGAAAATTCTGATAGATAGGTGACTCCAGCTGGACTAAATAAATCACAGAATTCGAGTCTGGGGTGGAGACAGAAGCAATTTTTCTAGCTATTTTTAGCTCTGCTTTTAATTAATCTACCATTTAAAATCATACAACACTTTATAAAATTTTGTACTGATCACTGAATATGAACAGATAGATTTAATTTAACTAACATTTGAGATTTTCAATTTATTTTAGAAACATTATAGTCTGTTTACTAGTTTCATTAGTGACTAGGCTCTTGGCTAGCCTAAGAAAAGTCTGTAAAAAATTGACTGACCTAAATTTCTTGCAACAGTAATTTTTCATTCTTTCCTATTTGTATGTGCAAAAGGCATTGGAGAATATTTAATTTAGTAGACAGGATAGTAGCTTATAATTAAATTAAATTTTCTGCAAATATATTCTGCTTTCTATTCCTCTGCCATGTGAAATGACTGAATATTACCCACTGCAAGAAAGTTGTTTTCTCAAAATACCCTGAATTTCTAGTAACAAGACAGATATATCTCAAAGGTAGATAGCTAGGTTAAAGAAAAGCTTGGCAGAGTATTCCTTTGTAGTTTTGAAATGCTATGCAAAAGTTCATTCATTTCTTTTGCACTTGGGAACTATACAAACTAGCTTTCATAGTCTGCAAGACCAGTTCTCAGGTGTCATTAGTACCAGTGCTGTTGCTGCTTCATTTTTGTCTTCTTTTACAATAATGATAATGATGCTGAAGCTTACAAACATGGACTTATATTAGAGATCAAATGAAAGCCTCCAGTGAGTGGATTAACATATCAGGACAGTTGGCTGATGCATTTCAAGAAGCTTCTGAATTATATATGGCCCCCAGTGCCCTTATCATTAGGCAAAGATGTACTTACAGTTCATTGAATGGGACAGGATAAGTGAAACAGGATGGCTTTGCCTGGTGATTGGTAGAAGGGTGTTATGCAGCCAGATGAAATGGATTGTTGACTACATTCTGTTTTAAAGTTCGATAAATTCATCCCCAGAGCCTATACTGGTGTTACAAAATAATGGATTACTCTGTCGGCGCACCGTCATGGCTGTATTTAATATGGTAGAAGCCTTTATGAGGTGGTCAATAGTCATAGATTTATAAAGAAAGGGAAAATAGCCTTTCACTTAACGGGAAATACTTAGTCTGTGCAGTATTTTAAAACAATCATAAACTTTCTTAGCCTGAATAGATTGCTTATTGCTGAAGGTGCAGTTTACTGGTCCTTCGACAAAGGCAGTGGGAATGTAGATCAATTAAAGCAGAACACTAGGCAGAGAATGCACAAGAAATTTAAAACTTAATATAAGGCTGTTTGCTGTCTGTTCATGTTCCCTTAGGTAAAAGTGAATTTCTTTTGTATGCAATTGGGAATTCAGAATTTTTGTTTTTGTGAAAAATGTGATATTATCTTCCATTCTCAATATTAAACTTGTGGCATGGAATAAGTTTCCTGAGAACTAGGAATTTAACTTTTCCAAAGTCATTACTTTAAGTTTATTAGAAATATTGCACAATGACTTCATCTCAGGGGCTCTTGTTCAGTCATTTTATGGTGGTATTTACATATAAGGACATAATTAAACATTTTGAATTAAAATGATGATTCTATATTCTTAGCTTTAAGAGTAAAATCCCAGTAGTGTTGCAATTGTTATGAAAAGCTTTTTAAAACCAGGAAATTCAGCTTAACTGCACACAAAAGACATCCAAACATGTATCAGTAAGAAACACAGAAAAAAAGTGTTCTAATAGCCTTTATACTGCCTTATTGGACAAGAAGTTCAACATGAAAAAAAAGTGGAAGATAAAAATCTAATAAAAAAATAAAGAATCAGTGGGTTTTATTACTACCTCATGGTAAACCTGCAGGGAAAAATTGTGTAAATATCTCTATATACAAATGATTGATCTTTATATGAACATGTTATGTTTTATCATGTCCATTTTTTTGATAAGTTCAATATCCTTTTCACATTTCTAGGCCAATAATTTTGACATACATTAACACTAGAATGTCCGCAAGACTTCCGTGTCCAAAAACGAGTTTTCCAAAGTAAAATTAGTTAATCTATTAGAAAATGTTAATCATTATTAAGGTGTATTTTCTTATACTCTTAAAAAAATCTAATTACTATGTATTAGTTATTTCTGTCTTGAAAGAAAAGAATTGCCTTTATGAAAATCATTGAACTTCAAAGAGATTCAAATTCAGCAAACTTAAAGTTTATCAAACATAAAATATTGAATGTTTTGTTAACCTAGGCAAAATCTTGGCTTCTGCTGATGGAACTAGGGCAACAAAAGATGCAATAATTAGTGATGTCATTGCTGATAGGCAAATGTCCCGCCTTTTATGTGCTCACAGAAGATGTACAGCACTGACATGCATCTCCAGCTGCATGTTCTGCTGTATTTTCAAGGACGACATACAAAAGACAAGAAATATTAGCAAAATTCTTACAAAAAAAACCCCAACAGATTATTTTCTGCCCTTATGCATCTTTTTCAAAATCCAAGGAACCCATATGATTGGCTGGCTTGACTTCTTGTACAAACAGGCCTATAAGGAAGCCCTGAAAATCTCTGCACTAGATCTGTAATTTCTATTTGAACTATACTACATCTTCCATAGATGTAGTCAGTTGTGATTACTTTTTAAAGTTGTGAATTCAACTCACCTCTTGGGGTAATTATATTTCTGCACAAATGTCTGATGGCTGTTCACATTTCATCTAAGGATTTGAGATTAGCTTTAATGTTTGTTTTATCAGATAGGATGTCTATGACCTTAAGACCCAAGTTACTTTATTAGACTCTGAACTGTTCTTATGGCTCCTTTAGGACCCACCTCAATTTTTCAACATTATGTAGTGTAAAGCAGTGATATTCTCTCTTAAATCCTACCTGATATCCCTTTCTATCTACCATGACACCCCAAAGAACTGATTTCAAGATAGTCTTTTAGGCTGCATCATACAGCTTATGTGAGGCAACATTAACACTACACATAATTGGACATTCTGTACCATTGCACATTAATGATTTCTCCCAAACCAAATCTAAGTCAAATTTAGCTTTGAGAGAAGCATTGTATCAAGTATTTGTTGCTAAAAATATAAATGCTGATCTGATTTATTAATCCAAACTGTGTAATTTGCCTGTCATTAGTATTTATCACTAACTAGTGAATTTTTCATCACCTAGAAAAAAAAAAAAAAACAGTACTATTTTTTTCTTCCAGATCATCCCTATTGTTAAGAACTAAACACCCACTTAAGCCATGTTTCATTTAAAGGAATTTGCTCCGAGAGATATTTTAGTTTAGCTCAGTTTTTCTTTACAAAATTTCAACAATATTATTATCCTCAATATGCTGAAAGATACTCGTTTTGTATTACAATTAGGCAAAGATCACATTAAATGAGAGATTATCCTTCCTTATTTACAGTAAATAGCTACAAGTTAAAAGAAAATAGAAGCTCTATTCATTAATGATTTACATGCTGTTTCTCAAGGTTTCATTTTATTCAAGTAGAAACTCGTGCCCAGAATATTAAAGACATATTCTAACTTGGTGTACACAAATAAAGCTGACTGCTTGCAGTAGCTTCTTTTGAATTTGTCTTACCCTGGCTTACCCTGGCTTACCCTGGCTATAAATTTCCTCACCTCTCCTTGACAGTCAGACAGAGGAAATCAATAACACTCCAGAATGCATGGTATGTCAGGTATGATAATATTAACATTATTTTTGGCAGAGGTGAACATGCATGGATGGGTATGTTCCAATGGGTGAAACAGCTTCTTTAGTGTCTAAGTATTATTTAATTTCCCTATAGCTAAATGAGCAACTGTGATGGTTGTCTTGTCATTACTTTTTACCTGAGGGCAAATTAACTTTTTGAATGTGATTAATAAAAATTTTTAAATTTATTTTCTGACATTTAAAGCAATCTGTTTTATTGAGAAGTTGACTAAATGAATTAATTGAAGCTATATTTCAAGAGAAAGGAAAATATTTTAAGAGACACCTTGCAAACTGGCCATCTGTAAGAACAATGGATAGTATAGTATAGTATTCAATGGATAATACAGTATTTTTTTAAGGATTCAGAAACAGAATCTGAGTACTGATGTTTGATACCTTGTCTGTCCCAATAACTTTGTAATCCATTTGTCTCTGCATAAATTACATAACTGCCTAGCATTAGCAAATATGATGTCATTTGGGTTTCTGCTCCACCTCCCACCCCCATTCTGTGTGCAAAGGAATGAATTACCCTGGCAGAAGAAGAGAGAGAACTGTGTGATAGTGACTCACCAGTGACAGACACACTGTATTTGTTTTCTCAGAAACTTTTAGCTCTTGCTCATATTTTGAGAGGAAAACTTGCAGAAGGACTTGAAATCAGAGAAGAGAATGAAATCTGAATTTCTATTCTCATGCCACTACATTACCCAGTCCTTCAAATTTTTTTCACAGTCCAACAACATGTGACAAGATCTCAAGGAACTTCAGTGCCTAATCTGTTCAACACCTTTTCCCCCAGTAAAGGTTTGAAAACCAAAGATGGAAAAGAATAACAAACTTGTTTATGAAACAATCTCAGTAAAATATTTGGGTTGCATTGATCTCACATTCCACTAGGTTTTTGGAACTAAATGCTTAAAAGAAGGAACAATGTCCTAAGTTATGGGATCTTTCTTCCCTTGCTAATGGAAATTTCTGAAATGTCAAAATTTTGTATACAGGATGTAGCAGCAAGATCACCTTATGTTAACTGACAAACACTGTGACTGTGAGGGATCTATTATGCCGTTATCTTTGCCTGGTTCCTATTTTTCTTTAAATATGTTTTCTAAGTCTCTAATATTTAACTGGTGGTGAGTAGGGAATGTGAATGCAGAGTTATCATTCAGTTAAGCTTTACTGTACAGTGAGAGATTTACTAAAACCTTGAGCTCTCTAATCAGTGATGGGAAAGGTAAATAAACTTGGTTCTGCATAGTTTACTGATGTATGAAGTAATAATGCAGCAAAAGAGTGCAAAATGGTCTTTGTGTGATTTTTTTTTACTTCTTAACATCAGAGAAAGTGTAGAAGTGAAAAAAAAAAGTATTAAAAACTGGAATATATATATATATATATATATATATATATATATATAGCATAAGAAAATTAAATTTTCTTCCTGCAACATCTGCCAATTTCTGTTTTTTTAATATCCCAAACCAGCAGACTAATTATATAAATACATAAAGAAATAAAGAAATATGCAAAATAAGGCTGCCTTGTAAATATACAGTCTCATATATTTGACAATATTGTTGGAAATATTTATAAACTTCTCAAAAATCCTTACAAGGCTCCTATCAAATTCAGTTCAAAATTAGTCTCTTGAGTTTTCATTGTACTTTTATTCCAGTGCCAGATTAACAGGATTTACTTGACATGATTTTCCACTAAAGGCACAGTGAGAGGGTGGAGATGGGGAGAGAGAAAAAGAGTAAGCAAGGAAGCAATCAAGCTGCATTACATGGGCAAAAAATAAGAAAGTCATACAGAAGAGTTACAAATGTATTTTGTTTCCCCATATAGTTCATATTTAGCTTCCTAAACAAATCTGCTAAAAAAACTCAAGAATATTTTCTTGAATAAAACTAGATAAAAGTAAATCAAATTAATTTGTTTTATAACTAAATCCTGACAAACAGAAGAGAATGCATATGTTTCTTTAAGTCTCCAGGGCAGATTTTGGATACTTAGAGGTTGTTTTGCTCTATGCTGCTAAAATATTCTGGGCCCTAATTTGTATAACTGACCTTAAAAAGATACTGTCAGGTTAGGAAACCATTTACAGCCTCAGAGTTGTCAGAAGAGCTCTTTTGAATCCTTCACTAATCAGCCTAATTTGGAGTAGCCTTTGTAATGCTCTAATTTAACCAAATGACTTGTATGTTTTTATATATTTTTTTGTCTTATGCATTACGTTTAAAGTATTTAAACACCTTACCACTTGATTTTAGGCAAAGCAGTAGATAGCATCCCTTTGAACCCATTGACTAAAGAGCAGATATTAACATTTTGCAGTTGCATAAGAATAATAAAGATTAATAATCAACAGAAGATAAAAGGAGAATAAAATGCTGTATTTTGCTGTAAATATTTTGAAATTGTCTTCTTTAAACCTTCTTATTTTTTCAAGTATATTGTTTCTATCTCTTTTGAAAATATCTGGCATCCTCTCCCATAATAAGCTATTGTTTCAAGAATGAAGATTATTTTCATTATAAGAGTTTTGTCTAGAATAGAAAAATTTAATTATAGTTTCATCATAATGATCACCATAAGGTTATAGGAAGGTTATAATAATACAGAACATCACTGTTCACCTATGGATTCCATACAGAATGTTTTATTTGGGTTGATGAAATATCAAGAGATTTTTGACATTTTCTCTTGGAAAGAACCTTATTTAGTTCCTTTTTTCTAGTTTCAAATTTTGCTAATAAAATGCTAATAAAATGTTAATAAAATGTATTCTATTTAACTAATTATATTGACTTTTCTGTGACCTGTATGTAATTTGGATGCAAGCCAATAGCTGGATGTAGTGTGGAAAACCTCCAAGAAGGAAAAAGTTGAAGATAAATTTTTGGTCATAAAGAAAATGTCACAATTTTCCTCACAGAACTGTATTTAAAATGTCTTTCTAAATGAACTAAAACATAGAAAAGCATTGCACAATGATAACTTCACTAAAACAATTGTATGCCTAGCTGTGAAGACTGAGCAGGAGAATGAGAATTCTTCTGCTTGAAGAATTGTGCCTCTGTATGCCACGTAGGCAAGGAAGTGTCCAACACATCTGCTTTGAATAGAAATAGCACTTTTAGTGACATTTCTTATGGTCAGAAAGGCGGACTTGCAAAACAACTCTAAAACTACAGCAACTGAAATTTATATTCCTGCCTTCCTTCTGAAGCAGTTGTGAAGATTAAACTGGAGAAGAGCTGAGGACACTGAGATTTTCCTGTGCTATTTTATCTTAACTTTATCTCATGACCTATGAGCTCTCTAGTGTCACCACTGCTTGTATAACATACCTCTGTCTCCTCTAATCTGTTTGTTTGAAAGAATTTCCCACAGTGAGATATTGTTTGATTTATTCCCAATGTTTATACTACTGAGAAGTGACCTACACAGAACTGGAGACCTGCAGTTGTGTCAAGGGAAGTTTAGGTAGGCTATCAGGGAAAGATTCTCCCCCAGAGGGTGGCTGGGCACTGGAGCAGGCTCCCCAGGGAAGTGGTCACAGCACCAGCCTGACAGAGCACAGGAAGTGCTTGGACACTCTCAGGCACATGTGATTTTGGGGCTGCCCTATGCAGGGCAAGGAGTTGACTTTGGTTATTCTTGTGAGGGTCTACTACCTCAACATATTCTATGAGTCTAGTATTTTATTTGGCAGTAAAAATAAGCATTAAAATTCAGACATATTAACTTGCATAGTACTACAGACCAACACAAGGTTTGATAATCTTATAGTAGCAAATAAAACATGTCAGTGAACTTGTTTTTATCTTCACCAGCCATACCAGGTTTATACAAGCCTATTTTTGTAATAAGTTATTATTCTTCTTATCTTTTTTTTTCCTCCCTTATATTTCTATGAAACTAAAAGCCTGGTTTAAACTCCTGGAGTAAATCTGTTTCTTCAGTCAGAATTCTCCTGTCAGAGAAACATCTTCTCCAATTTAGAGACAAAATAATTCTCAGTTGATATTGGTATGTAAACATGACATATTACTCTTAGAGATCAAATTTACTAAATCTTTTACAAAAGTTTTCTTTTACTGACTGAGACACCCAACGTTGTGTAGTTGTGCAAGCAGTTTGCGCATATCACAAATCAAGCACAACTTTTACATAAAAATACAAAATTAAATATATGATCTGATACTCATTTATAGGTTTGTGTTGACAATACAGCCTGCAAAAGCTACCAGCTCTATGGTATTTGTCTTGTTTAAATCAATAACTTTTTCCTTTAAACTGTATCTAAAGTTTTAACATGCTGATATTTATAGTTTGAAAGAAACACCTGAAAAACTAAAAGTCCATTGTTCACCTATTGAATTTTATGCAACATGATAGCATATGTTAGAATTTGAAAAGAGATATGTAAAATGTAAAAAAGGGGAGAAAAATTATTATGTGATTCAAAACAACTTGCTTGCAGCTTAACTCTGCAAGACAAAAGTTGACCTCAAATTGATCTTCTGCACGTGAAATGAAAGAGGCCATTATGTGAAAGAACACAGCTCCAAAAAAAAAAAAAAAAAAGTGTCTGACTGTCTGTCCGACCAACAGTCATGAATCTTAGCCAAATGAGTGAAAAATGTACTTATCATTCCATCAAAGATGAATACCATGCTCAAAATACTGAAATAGAGTCTGAAGAATTTTGACCACTTTAGAATTTAGAAAGACACATATATTCCCCAATGCCGGTGGTTGATAGAGATTCTTGCCACAATATGCTTGAAGTTGCCACGTCCTTAAAGTGCTTTTCCAGATATCCAGTGGTTCCAAAGTCTTTGGTAAACTGTGAGTAGGAAACTTCACAAGGGCTTCTAACTGAAATGGAAAGAAAACACAGAGAATATTCAGGCTTGGAGGACACAGTTGGATCTTCAGAAAGTGAGTAGAGGTGTGAATTTCCCACACTGTCCAAAACATATGTCTGAAAATTTATGTATTTTTTTCTTCCATTGTCTCCCACATTTGTTTATTTAAAACTCATTTCCATCAGAATTTAGCCCTGAAATAGTGATTGCATGGTAGGCTCTGCTGAAAGAGAAAAATAACCACATCTTCAAGGAGAACATGTTTTAGTATTTTGATTAATTTTCACTATGGTATTAAGAAGTCTTTTGCAGCCAATGAGTGCTTTAGACTTCAATCACTTTGTTAATTAATTGTTATTCAAGTTTTATGAAAGACAAAACTGGGTTGTTGAAATCTGCTCTTTAGTGACATTGTTTTCCTGAACAGTGTTAAAACATATGAATATTTAATATTTTTCATCTATAACCAGTCTTCTAGCATGAGTAAAATGCAATAAATATAAAGCTTTTCATGCAAACAGAATGTATTTTAGGAAATGTAACATATACACATAAGAAAACCTGTCCACTTATCATCCCATAATTTTAAGGGAATTACTAAAAATTTATTAAACTACAAGAAACTATTTTGAAAAAAGTTTTGGAGGGCTAAGGAGATTCTAGGGAAAATTGCAGTAATGATGTTTGAGGAATGCAAACCAGATACAGGCAATTACTCTCTTAATGTTTCAACTGAAACACCTAGTAAAATGAATCATCTGCTCATAAGAGAGAAAAATGCACTGGCACCAAGACCAATAATGAAACCAGTCTCTAAACAAAAGAATAAATCTTGTCATTTGATAATTTCTTTGATCAAATAAGCAAACAGTAATAAAGCAAATAAAAATATTAAAATATAATAATATATAGACATAAAATAAAATATAGGAATATACAGTTAATATCATATAATATTATATAATATAATATAGCAAATGATAAAGCAATCAATAATAAATAAGCAAAGTGTAAATTAGTGACTAGACTAGAAGCTTGTACTCTAGATATACACTTTCAAATTGCAGCTCACTTCTGTTTGACAGAAGTTATTTAACTTTATAAGTCATGGTCTCTATTCTTATTGTTTTAGAGCCCATTATGTTTCTACCTTTCAGGTGCTAAGTAAAGAAAATGCCCATTAATGATTACAAGATGTCCAGATAAAACTCTGACAAGGGTCATAAAAGTGAGCAGAAGGGTAATTAGTACAGAATGCATTGCCACACATTAAAGTTGAATGTAATATTATATGGATAAATGTAAACATAATGCCTAGTAATAGACTAATGTTTAATTTTGTCTCTATCTAACCCTTTTGAAATCAAATTAAAATTGTCTTGTGCAGCAAACATAAGTAAATATATATTTGGCCTCTAAAATTTCAAAAATTTCTAAAAGTTCTCCAGAAGAGTGGGTGTGGTAATACTTCTATCTTATTGTGAAACAGTAGAGAAATAAAGCTTAATTAATCTGGTCTCCGGTTCAGAACAAATCACAGTACATTGAAATATTCAGTTGTATTGAATAAACCCCTTGGTTCAGAAGGAGCACTTGTGTAAAACATAAAGCATTTGTTTGAGAGTAGGATGGAATCAGGGACATGATTATTAATGACATCGGGAGAAGAACTGAGTGTCCTATTTCCTAAACAGACATGTTTCATTCAAAGGTCTTCCATGTATTAAATGAAATCACACAAAAGAAGAATTAAGCTAAAGAGTTTAAAAGCAAGACTAAACATTGAAAAAATCAACTAACTGTAGGTAATTTTAATTATATTTCTTTATCCTGAAAAAATATCTGGGTATGCTAGGCAGCTTAAGTGGTATATTCAATTTGATGGGTCCCAGAACATGCACATCAATGTATATTTTGTACAAGGCTACTAAATGAGCTTTGACAATTATCATGCAACTAAGGTTAGTTTTCGGTATCTTTAGGCAAGTCTGATGATATTCAAACATAACTAATTTTCTGAGTTGTTTTTCTTTAAAACAGCACTAAGTAAATAATCATGAAGCAAAGAGAGGAGAAGGTGCAACATAAGACACGTAGGTAAGGACTCACTGATATACTTTACTTCTTTATACAACCATTTTTAAGTATCTGCATAGTATTTTCCCATGTGTGGTTTCCTGTCACGAATTTAAATTACATGGAGTCCCTTTAATGATGAAGTGATGCACAAAAAAAAATCAGTTACTGAAATATATGGATGTCTTATAAATGCACAGATTTAGCTGCATTTCTGATTTTCATGGGAAGTTTTCATTGGCTTTTAAATTTTTTTTTCTATATCACCATCAAGACCATGTTTACTGACTTAATCTCTCATATATTTGGTCTAATTCAGTCTAGTTCTCTTAGTTAAACTAAAATCTTGTGTGTGAGGAGGGGTATGTTGGGTTTCATTCAGAGAAAAATCACTTGTTCTATAAATTTTTGACAGGTATGAGCTTAATTTGAAATATCCAGTGCTTTCAGACGCTAGCATGAGAAGTGTGAAGATGTAAAACTCTAGGTAAAGGAGATCACTGGGGTCTATTTTAAGACATGAAATAGTTTGGATCCATGACAATACATAAAAGAGATCATAAGAAAAAGCAGACAAGCATAAAATTTTTTGTGGTGCTTCACTAAGGCAGAAGACAAAAAACCTGTTTCTTTTCTCACAGTTGGCTGCATACTTGAGGTACAGCCACTCACTGACTCCATCCACTGAACCTAAGTCACTATTCAGTGTTCTTCCTGCACCCACAGATGAACAATTGACCCCTTGTCTAAAGGTGGTGCTGTTTTGCCAAGGAAATGGTACCAAATTGCTTCATACCTCTTACTCTTACAAAAAGTGTTAAAAATTCCTTTTTTCTCTCGTAGTTATGTCTGTAGGAAAGGACAAGTCACTGACAACATTCTTGCATTCTTCTATACAGTGGATTTCTTTATACACTAATCCTCCATATTTACTGAAGTTAGGGAAAAAATTGTCCATATTTACTGAAGTTAGGGAAAAATTTTTAATGCATATATTTTGTTTCACTTGGTGTACATGTGTTAAAAAGTACTGCAACAAATGAAGGTCACTTTAAAGGAATAGGAGAATCTGAATGACATGATGGATTTCCAAGTGCTTAACTCTGTTAATTCCATTACACAAACACTGAGCATTTTCTTGATCATTGCTAATTAGATCTCTAAATACTCTGCAAGGAAAGGCAGCCATGTCAATGCAAGCAGAGAAAACACAAAACACAAATATTGTATAATGGTTTTGTTTTCTCTTGTTCTCAATCTAACGCAAAAGTCTCCTAAAATTAAAATGTCGATTCTTCTTTATACTGCTCATATTGTTTTTGTATTGAAGTTAAACTAACAGGAAATTTTTTTTTAAAAGTATGGTTAAAGTGCACCAGGGAAAGTTTCTGTGTGACAAGTTATGATAATGTTTTGAGAAAGCTCAGCCTTTCCTAAACTACAATCGCAGACACCTGGAAAGAACTTTCAGCAGAGAGCTCAAGATCCAAAATGCATAAAAGCACTGAAAACAAAAAACATTTCCAGTTTGATCCTCTTCAGGGTGAAAGGATACTATATTTATGTAAATAAACAAGATTTTGTTTGTTATAAAGTTTAACTATAATTTCTTCTTAAAGGCAATCTATAGGAGATTAATTAGTTTTGCTTGTGTCTCCAGAAAAAATGGCAGTGGCATGTAAGTGCAAACTGGACATACTTCTGTCATGATTCTGTTTGTCCATATTTTCTGAGCTGTTCCAAACTTATTGGTAAAAAACCTGTTTATTTAAATGTGATATACTGATAATTAACGTAATAAAGTTGTGAAGATTTTGGCAATAAAATAGTGACATTTTACTAATAAAAATGAGACAAATCCATATTGTCTATCAAGTATTCACACACAGTCTGTCAGGTAAATAATAGGATTTTTTTTTTTTTTTTTTTTTTTTTTTTTTTGAGAAAGTGAAAATGTTAGGACTTCTCAAACGTGTCCTAGCAAATACAAATTATATCCAGGAAAAATACAGTACCAATGGAATATGACTTGAACACCCAAAACCAAATGAAAACTAGTAGGAGTGGATCACTCCTCCACTACAGTCTTCTCGGAAAAAAACAAAAAATAAAAGAAAAAATCAGCATGTTCAGTGTGCAGTGTTGACTACAAGATTTACCTCATGGTGTTCCATAAGGTCATTGACATTTTGACTTTGAAAGCTTTCATTAAGATAAAGATCCATTTATAAGATGAGACATTGTCTACCCTCAAACCATTTACAAAGAAAATGTTTTTAGTGAGTGCACTAATTAATTGTATTGAATTTAGTTGTTATAACACAGAACATAAGGACACTGACTGAAATGCCTTATTTGACTTATATGAATATGAATTAAATTTCAGTTCTCAGGCTACAAATGGGATTAATACACTTGGAGATACCTTTTTCCATTAAACAGAAAACAGCACCAGAAGTACTGGGAAGAGCATGAGGATTTGTCAGAGGTCCCTTCTTTCAGGCTGGAGCAGCCTGCCCTTGGAAGACTGCACCTTGTGGAAGAGTGACCCATGCCACGGCAGTTTTCGGTGGACTGTGTGCCCGAGGGAGGAATTCACATCACGAATTTTATGGGAGAGCTGCTGCTTGTGAGATTGGAACCACACTGGAGAAGTTCACATGGAACTGTCTCTCGTGAGAGTGAACCCCACACAGGGGAAGGATTCCTCTCCTGGAGCAATGGAAGAAAATCTCGGTGATGAACTGACCAAAACCCACATGCTCTGCCTCCCTGTGCTGTCAGTGGGAAGAAGGGAGAGGCTGGGGCAAGAAAAGGTGTTTTAAGGGCTTATTTTACTTCTCATTTTCCTCCTCTGATTCTGTTAGTAATATACCCAGTTTGTATCTCCAAATTGAGTCTGTTTTGCCCTTTGAGTGGTTTCTCTGTCCATATTTCAACTCATGAACCTTTCATTTAATTTTTCTCTCCTCTGCCCAGCTCTGGCAGGGGAGGCCGAGTGAGTCTGAACTTTAGCCAGTGTTAAACCACGACACAGTGGCATCAGGGAAAGTTAGCTGGTGGCAGTGAACAGATGCCTGCATTGCCAGCTACAAGTGTGTGAACTCCAGCAGAGGGGACTGAGTTAAGCAGGAGCCCTGCTTTGTGTCATGAGGAGCTGGCAGCAACCCCACACCAAAAAACATTGCACCCAGGGCAGCAGGCAAATCACAGCTATATGGTAACAAAATCAGAGTCTCACAGGAACACCTGCAGATTATTTTCCAAACCTATCTTCTTAATACCAGATAGACTTTTATTAATGTCATATAATTGAGATACTATTACAAAAGTCTAGATGCTAATTAATCTACTGAAATTAATGGTATTTTCAAAAATGTTTTATTGTAAGCTTTCTTAAAAATAATTTTTTCATTTACATTTCAGATGAAAACAACAGGGAAAATTATATTTCTCTTTATCCTTCTCATAATTTTCGAAAACACCTTCTCCTACTAAAAAAGTGTACTCTTGAAACCTTGTCTCAGAGAATGCAGACACAATAGAATTGAGCACTGAAATTACCAACTCCCAGATACCATGCTTTGTCTCCCCATTAGTCAGGTCAGTTACAGAACTATTTTATTTCACCTATTCATGACATTTCAGACTTCTTGTCTGCCTTAGTGTGTATAATCAGCTGTCCCTTCCTACAAAATGACTATCAATGGTATGTTTCTTAAGGGACCACCTTGAAGTTCAATGCTGCAGAGTGCCTAGAGCATTGAAATTTCTGATTTCTTTAATGTATTCACATGAGTTAGGCTAAATATGTTTTAAAGCTTTGAAATTAAATGATCCTTTACCATGGGGGTCTGAATCTCTGTGCTAGACTCGGGGGAGAGAGATGTGACCAATATCTTTTTGCTGTCCTTTCTTTTCTGCTAGAAGGACATATTGAATTTTTAGGAGAATAGCGTTTTTAATTAGATGGCTTAGTTTGTTCATGTTAAATGAAAGGAAAGAAAACAGAGAGCAACTGAGGGAGTACTTCTAGGATTACAGGTTGATGTGATATCAGCACTTTGCTCACAGTAATTAAAGTGCAATAGGCAAAGGGAGTGAAGTCTGTAGGGGATAGATGCCTGAAAGAGGAGGTGGACTAGGTGTTACAGAATCAGTCATAGAGTCCCCATCCCTGCCAAGGAACAGGCAGAGGGGTTTTTTGGTGGGGTTTTTGTTGTTGTTGTTGTTGTTGTTGTTGTTGTTGTTGTTGTGGGTGTTTTGTTTTGGGTTTTTTTTTGAGAACTTTATATATATTTTAATCATCAATTTGAACACTTGAATTGAAACAGTTAAACATTAAAATACCAATTAAAACCAAATTGGTATAGACAATGGAAAGAAGAAATTGTGTAAGGTTATATGAGCATAGTTTCTCTTGCTTTCCACCTGGGAATAATTATATCAATTTCTCTCTAATATAGCAACAATAACATTCTTATATCTGTTTAACTAAAACAAATTTAAGTCCTTGCATTTCAAAATGATCCAACTGTTAGAGCTCAATAAATTTAGCATAGCACTACTCTGTAGCTGTGTAGGACAAGGGACATAGTAAGTCATCCAACAGATGATAATTCATGAAGTGGCAGTAAATCTGACCAGTTTCACACACATCACTGTATCTTTAAAGTGACATAGCTGTATAATTAGATTGCTCACTTCTGATATATATAGGTACTTACAACATTCTTTATAAATATCTATAAGTAACACTGTGCAAGAAACCACGGATGAGAGCAAATGGTTGGCAGCTGTGTAAAACAGTTCTTACAGTTTTAGAATTATAAAAGATGACCCAAAAAAGGCAAATAACTAGGCACTGGTAGAGGAAAAAACTTAATTAAAAGCAGAGCAAACAGAAGAACACTTAAAACTGAAAAAAAGACAGAGATGAACAGAAGAAAATGAGCTGCAGATTAAGAAATTAGGTCTCAATCTACTCTGAGTCAAGATGAAGTCATAATCTCAGAGTACACTAGCAACATGAAATTCAAGCCACAGAAATGTATATTATAATTCCAGTTTTTCTAAGCACAGACTGTAAAACAACACACTTAAGCAAAGCATATATATTTACCACAGCCAAGTCTAAGTATTTTCACCTATTTATAGAGAAAAATGGTATGTATGTTCCAACATATGAGCAAAATTTGTTTAAGTCTAAAATAATTTTCAGGACATCCCCAAAATCTGATTTTTCACAGCTGTAGATAACATTCCACTTGCATGACAAGAAATCAATTGCTAGCAACCCAGCAACAGTGAGAGCTGCCTTATTCAAAGTGTTACTTTGTAAAAATGCTCAAATGTCACCTGGTTCAAATATTTGGCTTATCAAACACTGAATACCAGGGTTATTTGCTAACAGGATAGTGGCCTGGTGTTAATGTGCAATGAGAAGCCTGCATGTGGGAACTGGGGTAACTCATGGACGCTGAGCTGTCTGCCTGCTCAGGGAGCAGAAGGTGCCTGCCAGAAAACAGTGTGTTGGCCCCCTCCAGTGTCACAGCAAACTGAACACCAGCTGTGTGTGTCAAACCAATCTGCCTGCCATTTCACACTGCCCTGATCTCACAAGGCCACTGCAGCAGATAAAAATACTAATCTGCAGCAGCTATACTTGGAAAAATTACAAATCCATGTTAAAATAGTGGACAATATTCAGTTCCCAATCTACGCAAAAGAAGGGAATATAACAAATAGTTATTTTTCAGGGAACAGATTTAAATGTGAAGCTTGGCAAGTGACATGCACGATACAGCCAGGGTGTGAGTAAATCTTTCAGTACTCTTGTCATTCCTTGTTTCTATTTTATAATGAAGCATTGTTTTCTGCATTGGAAAACATTTTGGGGAAGTTTGTTTGTAAAACTTAGTAGAATTCATTTCAGCTTTCTACCTATATGAACATTTCCACACCTAATTCTGCCATATTTCCCCTGTAAAATAAACAAAATACTAAATTAGGAAGAAAGCAGTGAAAAGCTTTGTGAAGACACAAAGAATACATATTATGAAAGTTCTTTCCTCCTAATCTCTATCCCAATAAACTAACTTCACATAGTAAAAAATTAGTAGAGCTTACTTTAGAATTACTTTGGAGCTTACTTTAGAGCTTACTTTACTTCTTGGGCCTTACTGAGAAGGGCACCATCGTGAACTTCAAGCAGCTGAACCTGCCCCAGTAAGCTGAAATCGCCTCCCTGAGTTTAGTGGGCCAAGGCATTGAGAAGAGCTCCTCATAAAAAGGTAAATATGTGTCCTTTATCACTCATTTTTCTCTGCAATTCTTGCTACAAGCTCAGAACCAATGCTTAAGGAAGACTGCAAACATTAAACAAAACAATGCCTCTTACTCGAGAGAAAAGCAGAGAGCTTTCCCACTGCTGGAAGAAGGGCTGGCAGATTGTGCTGAACTCCTTTACACAGTATCTTTCTCTACAGCTGTCATTGCTGCTTCTGCTACCAGGAGATGGTATTTGCATTTCTAGAAGCCAAGAGTCACCCAAGTTCAACTGGTTACACATCACATTTTGACAAATGACCTAGGACCATCTTTATCTCTCTATACAACCTAAAACATTTCCCAGAGCTGGAAAATCCTGGCCAACAGATACAAAATGGCAATTGCAGAAAACAAGATAATGGTTTCCCAAAGTCCTCCTAGTATATCTGCAGGCTGACGATAGATTTGGGCAGAAGCAATTTCTCTAAAAGGCACAAACTTGTGGTCAAAGATTGGAATAGACTTTTTTCAAAATGTACCACAATGGTACAGATTCATGAATAAGTCACCCAATACACTTTTTTCCAGAATTAAGAATATGAAAATTTCAAAGGATTTCCCCTTAAGTTTACCTCATCCCTTGCCTCACAATGGGCCATGAAGCCCAGTTGTCAGCCTCACTCCAGAGTGAACAACAAGGTGGATAATTTTTCTTCAAAATCCTTCCCACACTTACTGTAAGTACATTAATGCAGGGACCTAAACCCCAGCAAGATCACTAATCTCTGTTCACTTCCTCTGACAGGTTATAATTACACCTTTTTGGGTTTCTGGTTCAATGCAGATGTTGGGATGACTTTTGTTACTGCTACTGCATTGTAATGGTACCCGAAATACCAGGTACCAGGGCACCTGCTATTCCTTCTAGCGCTGCAGTCCTAAATGCCAATGAGGTTTTTGTCAGCCAGGAATGAGCATAGTCAGGGTATGTTCAGGGTGCTACAAATTTGTGCTATTTACAGCTGCAGCATCCTCTGGACCATTTGCAGCTCTTTGGGTGGCCTTGCCTCTGAAAGGAGACTCCAGGGGAGGAGGATTCACCAGATCCTCCCAAAGCACCTGCTGCTAAACCTGGTAGTGGACAATAAATGAGGTTGCTCAAGGTATTTACTTCTTTGTTGGATTCCTTGGTTGGTTTGCTACTTGTGTTTTTACTCAATAGCAGCATGAGAGGAGAGGCTGGTAAGTAAAGCAGCAAAGATGAAGTCAAGACCAGACTCCAAAGACATTAGGCAGCTCTGGTTACTTGACTTTAGCTGTGGTGGTAAATGCCCAAAGGATTATATTCAAGTGATAAAGATTCCATTCGTCTTCCAGTATGAGCTTGTATTTTGGCACAAGGGCATCCCCTTGGCTGATATTTCCTCTAAATCTGAATAGGTCTTGCGACAGATTTTGCAGAAAGTCATAAAATTTAGAGCACACACAGCATTTCTCTGGTACAGAGTTTCCCCTCTAAGGATTTTGAACATGGAGGATGGTAAGCAATAAAACAAGGAACATACTTTACTAAAATTTTGACAGGTTTTCATTGACTGACGGATAGACCAGGACTGCAGTGTCTTTTAGATGACTACTGCAGCTGGATGGATTCCAGCATTCTAGGCAAATAAACACCAGTTCGGAGAAAGATATAATTGGCTGACATCTGCTGGCTGCATTTGTGTATCCCACCACTAATTCCATCATGTGGCAGAGAACATACAGTGGGCTTTAATGGAATATTTGTATTTATGTATAAGACAGTGATCTGAGGTACAAAGTCCTTCAGGGAAAGGTAAAATGTTTTTACTTTTCTAAACAACTGTTCTAAATTAATTTAAAATCCCTCCCAAACTAATTCCCCCTTCATCAAGTCATATAATTGGCTTTATATTTTCTCATTATCCAGTAACTAGTGATTTTTTAAAAGACACTAACAATTTAAGGGAACTATAAAGTACAGATTGAATACAGAAATAGGTATTTTGGCAGAAATATGCAACTTCTCTAGCACTTGGACTGATTAATTGGCAATAAACTATCTAATAAAAACATGTTATGTCCAATAATAAGAAAAGTGTTCTACACAGAAATGTAAAAAGTAGGGAAAAAGTGAAAGAGACATACCTGAAGGGAAGCAAATATACATTTTAAGAGAGAGGGTTTCTTCATAGTCTCCTTTCTTTGATTCAACATTATCTAAGTTCCTATGGTAAGTAAGAATGCACAGTACATTATATAACTGATTAAACACATAAAAAATTATGGAATAGCGCTATTTTAGTATAATAATTTCAATAGGTTAGTTTCACTAATAGTGCTTTGACTTTAATTTTTGTGCCAATGGGTTACCAACCACCCATTCACAAAATACACTGAGCCATCATCTAGTGAAAAATCCTGCAAACAGTAGGAACACATATCTTATTTAATTCATGAATATTGTGACTATTGCATGAGATAAAATGAAGACCTTAACTTATGCCTTTAAAATAATTTTACTGTATTTATTTCTGCTATTACTCACTGATGGGTTACTATTATTCAGTGACAGTTAACATGATTTAAGATAAATTCCATTCTTAATAGCATTTCCTAAAAGAACCATTATTACTATTAAAGTCTTAAATAATACTTAGCCAATGCAATCTGTTAAGTGAAGTGCTAAAGTAAGTTGGTAAAGGAGTGCTTTGATAGTTGTACAGTTTAAATCAGTCTGTAAGGCAGAAATGTTATACCTGATATCAAAGCACCTTTTAAGCAGTAGCAAAACACATTGAATATTTTGTGATTATGTAAAGAAATCTTTTGACATGCAGAATCTGATGACTATGCAATTAAGCATACAGTTAACCCTGGACCAATGTAATATCAGTAATTTAATTTTATATGCCTAACTTTTGCCTTTAATTTCCCAGCCTATAGTAGGTTAATGATACTGTATTTTAGGCTACTTTCCACCAGTGTGTGACTTCAAGGACAGAAGAAAGATCTTCCACAGGGGTGAAGACAGCATCTGTCACCAAAAAATAGGAATGTTTGTTTATATTTGCCTTGGTCAATAAAATATACTTTGAAATTTTTAGTAGGAAATATGCACTCACTGCAAGTATAGAAAGGTGTGGTGTAATTACAAGATTAATTTCACCTTCTTAATGCCTTTATTAAGTATCAATGGAGGATAATTACAATAGATATGCAGTGTGTTCAGTTATGGTTTATAATTATGGATAGACATCCACCTGAGGCTTCAGCCACTGCCTTTTTGCATTTATTCCCATATAAGATGCATTGAAAAAACTGCTAGTTTTGCTCTCAGCTGAGATCTGCTTAGTGGCACATAAGCAGGAAGAAGCTTTTACTGTCAGCCCACTCTTTCACATCCCAGATATACGCCTCCTGCCATGGTTGGATGCACCATGCTTCCCTCCTGCCCCTCTATCCCTTGTGACTGAAACAACTGACTGCTCACTCCCCAGCTGGTGACATCTAGTACAAACAGCCAAAGAGAGGTGGGAAGAGGAGCAAGGCTGTCCTGCATCCCAGGAACCACACACTTCTCCGCTATAGAGCTGGACCATGGATCACCCAGGGTGGAAGTCCCTCCAGTGCCATGGCTGTGCTCTGTGGGGTCAGCCTCAGCCACTGAGAAGCTGCTAGTTTAGAGCCCAGCAAAAACCACGGTGGTTTTGATGAGTTTGCAGATTCTGTTACTCATCATACACTCCACATCTGTATGTTTTGATGACACAGAGCAATCACAGAAGACAAGGCACAGAGCTGCTATTTCCCTTACACAGGTAGCCAGAGATACCTCTTGGCCTCAAAGGCTAAACCACAGACTGATACTTGATACTTCACATGGTGTTTCAAGACACCACTATGCATCAGCTTTTAAAAGCTAGCTTGTCAAATAGTGGTCTTCACAACTCATTTCGCTTTCTCTTTTTGTTTGTTCTTTTCATGTCATTAAGTCAATATTCATTACTGATGCATTGCAGGATTTAAGTGTTTCGCTGGTTTCTCTTTCCAGATATAACATGCTTCAAACACAAATTAAGTATTTGATCTAGGTTGTCCTTTCAAATATGTTATAAGGCAAATTAACACTCTCCCAAATCCAGAATAAAAATAGATCCAAGATTTGTGTTTCTTGCAGAAAGCTTTAAAAAGTCTATTCCAGGCTGAGAAGCATGTGCTGAGAATTCCTGAGTTTTATAGCAGCTTCTGCCAAATCACAGTAGCACCTCAGAAGCAACCTTCCCACTCTTCCTTAACAAGATGCATTTCACATTAATATAGAATAATCTGCAAGAGAACTGCAACGCTGTCAGGAGGAAAAAGGGGAGATTAACACAGTGGAGCAAATAAATTATATTTTCATATTAATACATACTTGTTTGTTTGCTTTCTTTGCCTGTGATATGGCTGCAGACAAGTACGTAAATAATAGCTTATAATGAACCCTTATAATAGAGACCAGTCTCTAATTATAAAAATTTGAAAGCATTGATCATTTTCGTTTCATTGTGAGAATTAGATTGAACTTTTAAAGCCTGGACAAAATTACATTCTAGTGAAAAGTGACACTGAGTGCCCCAGAATTCTCTTCTATTTAAATTAGCTTTAAATTTTGATAGTTGTCAAAAAAAAGGTTTTAGTAAGAAAGTGTTTACAGTTCTCTATTTAAGATTAGTTTTCTGAAATATTTCTGAATTTCTGAAGTATTTCTGAAATATGAAGGTCACAGGGTTTTTTTTCTTGGGAAAAGAGATTTCTGTTTTGTAGTTAAAACTGGTCATATTTAGGAATTATGTATTCAGATAAATAAGAAGCAGCTACTTACATAAGAAACTAAATGTGCACATAAAGTTTAGTGAAAGAAATAAAACCAAATTAATATGTTTGTCCAAACATATTAATTCATAAAATGTGAAAAATAAATTCTTTTATTTGTAGTAACACTCCAAATCCTCTAAACATATTTCTGTATAGATTTATTAGAAGACCATTTTTTATCATAAACAAGAAGTTCCAGTATTTGGAAATCAAGGATGTCATTTCTTTCTTCCTAAATTGTTGGTGATTGACTTGGTAGCTGAGGTCACTATCCTGCCATCAACCCATGTTTTCTAGACAGATGGTAACTAGAGATACTCTTGGGATAAAACAATGTACTGATGTAAGGCGTAATGAATATGTGACAAGAATAATACTTGGTGCCAAGAAAATTCACAAGACAGTTCTAGAACTGTTTCTCTAGGGAAAAGAAATAGTCCAAGTAGTTTGAGAGGAACATTTGCTTTAAATCTTGTCAAAACCCCAGATGGGGTAGCCAAAATAGTGTGCATTTCATTTTAGCTTCTGGGGGAGTTTTCTGCTCAGTCTGCTTCTGAAACCAGGACAAGCTGTAGATATCACAGATGAGATCACAGTACAATAACATATTTCTGTTTGAAGACAAAGGCTTGTCATCCTAAAACTCACTGTCTTTAGGGGTTGATTCACAGGCAGTGAACTGTCAGACTGGGGCCAGTGGCCTGGGTGAATTTCAGGGCTGCGATTCAACAGAATGGCTTTGCTTTACATAGCCATAAACATTTATTGTTGAGCTTTTCTTTGTCTCTCATCCTTTCTTAGTCTATATATATACTGAGGAGTAGGTTCAGTGCTGTAAACACATTGTATTTTATCACTGTAGCCCCCTGGAATTTCCCTAAAACTCCTTTATATAAACTCACTATCATAGCTGTAAACTAGGATGAAATCTAACGTGACCAAATTCAAAGCAACCAGGGAGACGTGCTTTGGGCCTAAAAACTTTAAGCTCTTCAAATAGAGGTTAATTTAGTGTCAGAAAAACTTAATTACGACTTATGTGGTTTCATTTAATGCATGCCTGGAGAGCTAAGGGTGGCACAAAATCTGATGCTCACTCCTTCCTTGCTTTTATTCCTCTCCAGGGAGGCAATAAGTTACTATTTGCATTTCAAAGACCAAAAGCCAACCTACTCCTTTGGCCAGGGAACAGGAGGGCTCTGGATAGAAACAAGGATTATCCCATTTTCCTCTACCTCTTCCTATCCATCTTGACAGCAGTAAGAAATACATTTAGAGCATCAAGATGCAAGAACAAGTACTACCCAAACTGTCATAGTGGGAAACAGAGGCAAAGGCATCCTGAGGCTATTTCACTTTTTTTGACTTTCCCCACTTGCAGCACAACCATAGTATGCCAGCATATGATGGCATATGCTGGGTGGGCACTGTACACTCAGTGGGAAAAACCCAACACAAACATCATGATTGGGAAACAAAGGAACATGTGGTTCACAGTATTTGAAGAATTTTCTTTGTTGACCAATGATAATAAGAAGAAAATTAAAAATAATTGCAAAAGCCCAGAAGAGTTTGAACACTGATTTGAAATGCCAACCACCACATATTTAGATTTTCAATCATTTAACTTGAATTCAGAATATTTACAGGATTTTTAGGAAAAGGAAGGGAAAGAGCATAGTGGTACTGAGACCTTATTCTCATATAATGAATTTCTGTCCTTGATTTGATTGCTGCTGTTGACCTTCAAACATCTTTTATCACAATACATCCATAAGTTTGTTTTATTATCTTCACTTGGTCTAATTACCTGGATGATTCTATACTGTTCCCTACAGGGAAATATAGTGCTGAAGTTTGGGTTTTTAAATACTAATTAAAAAATTCATTAGTGTGTGAATTAATTTCCACTCTTTGTATTTTCCTCTCTCGATAGCCATCAGAATCTGATAGCAACATGGTAGTTGCCATACTTTAATTATACTGTTAGAATTCCTTTATCCACCTGTAGTATGAGAAAACAAACTTTATTACACACAGTCTAAATGCAAAGCCATCTAAATTGTAGATCTAAAAGGTTTACATATAAATAAAATTACTTTGCCTTGTATAGCTTTCAACTAAGTTCCTAACATTTAAATATGTATTTAGTGTGTGGAACAATATTTTAAACTATCCTTCTCAAAAGTATTCTCAGGTACTATATTGAAGGCTGGGTTCATAAATCTTATTTGTTGAGACAAGTTGTATACAAATGCACTGCAAATGAATGTCAAACCACCTGCAGTTATTTACTTGAGTTCACTCAAGTCTTACATGGTTTTTTACTCACTTAGTTCCATGAAAGTGCCTTTATGTTTGTAGGTACATCAGTTGTGGCTCTTTGCTCCTACAACTCATAGCTTGCACATACAATCTAGTATTCACTTTACTGTAGTAAGTGGCTTGGTTTTAATGACATAGAATTCACATTTGCTATGCAAAAATACAGGTATTGCATGACTGTTGTAAAAACAAGACCGAGAGAGAAACTTTTGTAAAATTATATAAAAATACTGTAATAATAACATCCATGCCTACTGAGCCTCAGAAACATCAGTATATTGTAACTGGTTCATGAGGAGCACCTATTTATTGTATTATTTAAATTGTTAACAACAAAACCAAGCATCTAATCAGTGATGTTTTCATTTTCCACTCTGCACAGCTCCATTAATTTTGCCTTTCATTTTTTACAGTTGTGAAGTTGAAAGAAAAAAACAATGGAAGAGTTCCTTTGTGCTGTGTTTCATTAAGATCTCATCCAGTTGATGTCTACCAGTCTGTATTTAACAGGAAAAAAAAATGTCTTTCTAGATTAGGTCGTCGTTCCTAGTCCTCATATGAAAAATAAATAAATTGCTGTCATAACTCATGTTTCACTATGACTACAGTAATTTTAAATTGCAGCCTAAACCATTGCAGAATAGAAACAATTTTCAAAACTCATGTAGGATGATGGGATCATATTGATGCAACAATGGAGTCTAGCAGTAGTAACTCAGGCCCATAGTATGAGCACTGATTGTTTCTGAGTTTGACAGTGGAAAATTCTAGAATTACTGCTGCTCTTGCTTTTTCTTACTCTGACTCCTGTTTCTTGAATTATTTTCTGTTCATATACAGAGACTTAGTAGGAAAAGTTAAAGCTGCAGATGCATTGCTCGAGTACAAACTAGAGATCTGCGTCTCTGACTGTGAAAGAGGACTAGAGCCTGGAGTTTGGATTCAAAATGACTACTTCATTTGTCAGGATGTTATAGGCATGTAATTACAAGAGGGTTTTCCAGGGTGTAAATCCTAGTGCCAGTCTCAAAGAGAAGGGTTCCAGTCACTTTCTGGCACCACCTGTGGGCAGTTTGAGCATACCTTTGCCATTGCCACCTTTTTCAAATGCTGGCTAAATTACCTTTGGACATCTATAACTTGCTCTATGGTCTAGAATTGGTAAAGAATATAGAGAAATAATTAGCATTTTAGGCTCAGAGCAATCTAGATGAGGAGCTGTATCAATATTTCAGTGTAATGTGTGATGATTCTAAACGTCAACATCCCCAAGTTCCTTGGTATAACTGTAACTTGTATATCCTTTTAGAGCTGTGTTTCCACCCCCTGCAACAGACTATCTTTTGCAGAATTACATAGCTCTGAAGTTTCTCTGGTTTGTTTCAGAATCTGTATAAACACTTTACAAAAACTGGCTTCAAGAGGACAAATTCAGAAATATTACAATCACTCTCATTTCTGAAAATCCACAGATGTATGTCTATCTTTATATATACACACACACATAACTGTACAAACATTCTCCAGTACACACAAATATAACTTCACACACTTAAATCACTCGTCCTAGAAAATAAAATTTTCAATGTTTTTTAATGCTGATAGATATAATTCAGAAGCTTTTGAAGAAACAAAGTGAAATAGCAACAGTTAGATCCTTCACACTCTTATTAACAAGTTACTAAATTAAGGTTTCAAAAGACCAGACTGTCAATGATAGTTTTGCTGTTGCTGAAGTACAGAAAAAAGTTAACTGTAAGAGCATGTTTGCATTCCTTCATATCAAGTTGCATTCTCACTATCACATAGAAGATATACAATCTCCTCTTATACTGAACACAAACTGGTACATTTCAGTGATGAATGAATGCAAGTCTAAAGAGGGGACTTCAGCTGGCTGTTATCTAGCTGGGTCAAGGTTTAGATAGGGAAGAACAAAAGTCAAAAAGAGACAAGCAGCATAGGTGGCCTGTGGATAAAGAGGTTCATTCTTCTGGGTAATCAATCACATGAGCAGAGAAAACAAACACATATATGACTGAGAGGGTGAAACTAGCTTTGAAGAGAGATAATTACGTTTAACTGAGTAGTGGCACACTGGCTTCTTAAACATCCACAGTGGCACATTGGCTTCTTAAACATCCACAGTCTTAAACATCCAGTTTAGTCTGCAGCACATAAATACACACTCAAAGGACCTTTCAGACTAGTGCTTTTCCAGTTGCAGTGAAAAATTATATTTATGAGTAATTCTTATTAATGAAAAAAACAATTATATTCTCATAAGAGGAAATTAATGGATTTAAAGGTATTAAATTAAGAACATACATTACTCTATTTGCAAAGAATATTGGGTTGAGTGAAAAAAATATAAATTAAATTGACTAACTAACAGCCAGATTTTTCCTGGGGCTTGTGCATTCTTCATAAAAATACAGTATTTAAATGGTTTTCAAGAGACTGGTCCCAGTACTAATATTTTCAAATGTGATTATTTAAAAATAGGCCTTGTGCTGATGTCCTAAGCTTGCACTGACATATGTGTCAACAAGCAAATGCCTTTATTTTCTGCAAGATTGGGTTCAGAGACATCCATAGCATGATCACAGTATGGATGTTATCAGGGATCTCTGGAGGTCATCTGGTTCAAGCCCCCCATATCAAGCACAACCACACAGAACTGTTTGTCTGGGACCATGGCAAGGCATGTTTTTCTGGAGACTCCACAGCCTTCCTGGGCAACCCCTGCCAGTGCTGGGACACCATCACAGTAATGAAGTGTTTCCTGAAGTTCAAACAGCAGCTTCTCTGTTTAGGTCTGTGCCCATTGCCACTGCTCTGTCACTGTGCACCAATGGAAAGAGCCTGGCTCACCAGGTCATTGTTTTGCAAAGCTGATTTCTAGCTGGGTGGTTCCCAGCATATAATGGTGCTCAGGATTGTTTCACCCCACTTACACGACTTTGAAGTACATGAGGATTTTGTCAGTCCATTTCGCCAATATAGATGAGGGTGAAGACTTATCCCTCTAAAGAAACCTGGGATTAACTAACTCTTCCATCTCACAAAAAGTGAAAAGATGACCTTCCAGTAAGGAAAGGATTTAGAAAGAGATTATTTGGGGACAAGTCACAGAATGAAGAACACAGATACACTTTTGAATAAAGAAAATGGTACAAGTTTCTAACCAGTAAAGATAATCTCCTTCTGTCCTTCCAAAACCAGGACTCAATTCTGTGCCCAAAGAACTGAGAAGAAAGAAAGGAAAATTATTCCAGGTTGTTTTTATGTTTGATTTTCACTGTTTTTAAACATCTGCAACTCCCCCTAAAAATTCAGAGCATCCAGATACACCTGCATGCTCCAAAGCTGGGCTTGCCACCATTTTGTTCCAGTGCAAGTCTGGAAACCTTGTAAAGATAAAGAAATAAACCACAGAGAAAATTGTGCTTTAACTTCAAAAGTAATTATTAAGCTGTACCATTCATTAGAAAACTTGTGATAATGGTTAAAATGGGGGAAAAAAATAGAGCATGTGGTTTTATTCTTGTCTTCATTGTGTTCTACCTGCAAAGATGCACAAAAGGTCACATATATCTTCAAACAGATATGTCAGATTGCTCCTGACATATAAGTCAATATAACTTCTAAAGCATGAGGAGGTATAATGTGACAAAAACATCTCACCCTGCAAGTTTTTTTCCTCAGTTCCTCTCTAATAATGTGAGGTGAATAAAATTTAATTTTGTTACCTTATCTCCTTTGACTATTTGAATGTTAAGATCCCTTACTTTATTTGCCTACCACAATGGAAAGGTTCTTATTTGGTATGTCTAGAGTTTAAAAAACAAAAATAGCGAATGGTTGTTCTGAAATTACAGCCTCCAACATATTTTTTCTTATCAAAATGCAAGATGAATTTTGTAGCCCATCCCAAATGTCATATCTGGGCTATTTTGGCTACTTGGAAAAATACATTTGTGGACTAAATAATTGTAATAGGAAAAAATTCTGCTGGAATTCCTCTTGTATTTGTACCAGTGACAATATGCATCATTCCCAGACACAAGTGTTAAATATATATTTTATCTATTTTACCAAAACTATAAGAAGAATGAGGGTATAAATAATCTGAAAGAGAAGTGGCATAAATGTTTATGAATGTTCTACGGTGTAAAAGTTGCACAAAACAAAAATTTAATAATGCTAAAAATGTCCTCAGTTACTAATATGAAGACACTTGCAAAAGGATTTTTACCTACATCAGTCCTAAAGAACCAAGCCAAAAAATGCTCTCAAAACTAGGATACTGTGTTAAACCTAGAATAAAACTTACTGGCAATAAGTATAATTTAAGTAAAATCTTGGCAGCATGAAGGAACAATTTGACAACACCTTTTCAAGACTACGATGGAATTCAGAGTGACTTGAAGTGCTGAAAATCTTGGACTCTATTTCACATAGTCTCCAGAATGCTGAAAGGATGGATTTTATGATCGGGAAGTTCCAAATAGACCACTGTCCTGTGCAGGCCTACTAAGGACATGAAAAAGAACTTTTTGATTACTATTTCTGCAAGATGGAAATACAACATGCAACACTACCATATCAGCTAGAAATAATTGCCTGTGCTTTTATATTGCATACAGAACACTAATAGAAGCAGGACTAGACGTGGTCCTTACCAGATTTTCCAATATTAATGTAATTCCATCTATGCTTGGCTCTCCTCTGTGTTCCCTTATAACCACACACAAATCACGACACCATTCATAGCAGTGCCAGGACAGGAGCATAAGGGCAGACGTTAGCAATACACCAAAATCAACACCATAATAAATAAATCATTTTTAAAACAATGACAGATAAACTCAATACAGAGTACCCTTCAATGTTAAAAAAACTACGAACTGAAAAAGGTCATTTGAGATCAAATGAGGAGGAAAACACAATTGCAACACATGAAATGAAATTGCATTCTTAGAGTTAACAAGAGAGTCAAAAATACAAACCAGCTTTCTTCTAGATATTTGACTGGTAGTCTAAACTGTCACATTATGATTTAAGCACCTGCTTCTACTTCAGCTACAGAAAATCCTCTTTCATTTTCTAGGATATCAAATACAATATTATGTAATAAAGATATCTATTACAGGAGGGTCCTATCAGCCAGCCATTAAAACACAGAACATCTGAAGGGTAAAATAAAACCAGGGGTTTTAGTAAAAATAAAATGCACTGTGAAAAAGATCCATGCAACTATAGAGGGAAACATTTAAATCACGGCAAAACTATTATAATGTGCTTGTTCTGAATATAGTTAATATTTGATTAGGTAGGTGCTTGGAGTTAATGTCCTTCTTAATTAAATCAGACTCCTCCTTCTCTACCCTCAGAGAAGAAAAAGATTGATTGTTTTTTTCAAATGCTAATTAGGATAAGCAGAGAAAGTCTTAAATCAGAATGCTTTATTCAGTCCTGCTGCTTCATCCATTTGGATCCTGCTCACATTTCCTTGGGAGGCCTGCTCTTTTGTATCTGTGAAAATAAGCACAGATGTTGGCTCCACCTCCCTCAAAGCAAGTTTTGCCTAATGACCATTTTGAATGTATCCCACTTGCACCTGTTCAGCATTTTAAAGTAAAATAAAGTACTTGATTGACTCCAAATATCTTGTCCAGATTTTCTTAACTTGATTATGTTGCCATAAAAGACAAGAGATTATTTGAGTAGCAGCCTCAGTATCAGCTGGAGTAAGGCCAACCTCATCACTCCTGGAAGCATTTTTTTTTTGTTGCTGTTGAAAGTCTGACTTGGGAGATATTGCAGATTAATTAGAACATTAGATGGCACTACTACAGCACTGAGGTACACATAGAAGTGAAGATTACCATATTCAATTATTTATAATGTGCCAAGATCACAAAAATGCTGATATTAAAATGATCACATTGATTTCAATATGATATTTCTGCAGAACTGTTCCTTTTTTATCAATAGAATGCACTAGCTATCTTATTTGGTACCTCCTCCAAATTTATTATCATGTATTATACCTCCTTCCTCTTCCATTACAAGTGTCTGAATTGCAAAATATTTTTGTCACAGAGTTGACCAAATCCTACCATCATTAAGTTTCTAGTCAGTCTCCAAAGGCTTTCAGAAGTCCAGGGAAAATACTTTCACTTTTACTTTCATAAATATGAATAAACTTTTCTGAAATCTATATATCTACTCCAGTTTCACAATACACAAAGTGATTTTAATTGAATCATTGAATGTTTTAGATTGGAAAGCACCTGAAAGATCATCTAGTTCCAAACTCCCTGCTTCAGTAGACCAGGCTGCTCAAGGTCTCCTCCAACCTGGTCTCAAAGCCTGACTTTGAGGGATGGGGCATCCACAGCTTCTCTGGACAACTTGTTCTAGTGTGCCACCAACTCCATAGTGAGGAATTCCTCCCTCACATATAATCCAAACCCATCCTCTTTGAGTTTTAAGCCATTCTGCTTTGTCTTAACTCTACACCCCCCTGTAAATAATCCCTCTCCAACTCTCTTGTACCTCTTTGGATACTTAAAGGTCTCCCTTGAGCCTTCTCTTCTCCAGGATGAACAATCCTAACTCTCTCAGCCTGTCTTCATAGGAGGAGAGGTGCTGCCCTGAGAATCTGTGTGGCCACCTCTGGTCTCACTCCAACAAATCCACATCATTCTTGGGTTGGGGACCCTGAACTGGGTCTTTAATACCTAGCAATGTATATTACCAAATCATTATTAGCATTATTTAAATTTACAAAAACTGTTGTTTCATAGCAAATGAGAAAATTTTTGTGATTGATTCCACAGTTCCACAGTTCCATTTGACAACAAAATTCCTTTTATTAAATGATAGCCAAAAAAAAAAAAAATAAGATGGAAAAAAATGCAGTTTTCTTTTTTAAGCACATATGTTAGTATGTGACACAACATTTAGGAAATAGAACCAGAAAGCCATTCTGCAAAGAAGTATTACCATTTTGTTGAGAAAAAAGTGAGACAAATGTATCTTTTTATTACCAGGAGGCATTTTTTTTGAGTTTTCTTCTCAGTTTTTATAAAACAATTTAAAATAGTGAAATGTTGCCATTTTCAGTATGTTGTACTCAAATAACTATTGGAAGATGGTTTTAAAAATCACTAGTGAGGTAACACAGTAGCTGCTCAGCTTTAGATTTTTCAACTAATTAAAGGACTAATTGCAGTTGCTTAGAATCATTATTATTTCTTTTTTACTCCACAGCATATCAAATAAGGGTATTTTATACCTCTTTCTTGATTTTGTAATTCCGACCATTTTTTCCTAACAGACTCTTGTCATGTGAATTTTATATTGCACAATTCTGCATGTATATACAAATTATATATTTTTGTGTGCGCGTGTGTGCATATGTATCTTTGAAGGAAATAATATTTTGTATTGCACCAGATGATAGGGTATAAACTGCTAAAAGGTTTATGACAAATTTCTTTTTTTCCTCATGAGAATTGAGTATAATGAAGAATTCTTATCAATCACTACTGCATAATTTAAAATTATGTCTTATAGCAAACATACAGGAAGAATAATGAACTCCTTTCAGAAAACCTACATTAGAATATTTCCTGAATTTATGCTTTCTTTGTTTATTTTAGTATCCTCCCTAAAATAAAATAAATGCCTATAGGTACACATCAGTTTTACATAAATTATCTAGGAGTACATTAGCTACCACATATTCAAATTAACTGCTGGCATGTCATTACTCAAAATAACAGAAAAAAATATGTTCTTTAGGTGACAAATTGATAAAGCGTGATGCTAGGACATTTCTGTATGCTTCTCTAAATCATCTCACATCTTAATGTAAGTGAAAATCAAATTATTTACATTGCAAAACAATATAATAATAATAATGCAAAGTATAAGAATTAAAGATTTTTATTGATATCAAATTTATGGTAACCAGTGTTGTCATTTTTTATTATAAAATATCTGATCATCACACTGAATATTTCTATTGAAATTCTCATATATGAAGAAAGACAGAGGATGTGTTGTGATTTGGTCCTCCTGTGAATGTCCATAATTTAAAATTATATCTGCTGAAAAATAGTAATGATCCTACTAAACACAGAATAAATGCATTATACTGGCTAAAAATTATTCAAAAGTACACTTATACAGAAATTAAAGTTGCACTGGCAAATTATCAAGCTGCACCTTAATCAGTCAGCTGAACATAATGTTCAGTCACACAGCATTGTATTTCATGCTAGACATTTCTTTAAATTAGATATGTTACATCTTCAGTCATCTGTTAGCTGACCTGGCAATAAATATAATGTATCATTAATAGTACATAAACCCAAGATTATTATACAAAATTCTTGTCCCTTTTTTGTCTTCATAGATGGCTGAGCTTATAAGGACACTATAATAAATATCTTGAATAATTTCTTCTTGAAATAAATATCTTGAATAATTTCAAAATTATTTTTGAGTATGATTTTTTTATTCAAAAAAACTTTGAAAGAGCTCAAAGAAGAGTGCAACATAATTCATTAGGAAAGAGAGGTTATTTTAAGGCCCATGTATGTTAGAGGAACCCAACAAATGCAGCCAGACATTTAAACCGTGTGGGTGAAGGCCATGTCACACCACCTTTCTTACACAGATGAGCACAGGGCAGCCAGATTCTCAGCTGGATAAGTTTGATATAGCTCCACGTTATTAAACAGGATTTGAAATTATTTATATAGTTTTATAAGCTACAAACTAAATACAGAAAATAGGAAATTTTAAGCAAAAAGAATAATAGTTCCCTTTCTAAGCTGGGATGAAGAACAGCTTCCAGAACTGATGCACCTTTTCTGTTCTTCTGACGCCCCATTCCTCTTTTCAGTGCATGCCCATTATCTTTTCTGAATACAGACAGTTTCCTCCACACAAATACAAGTTTTCACGTCCATGAAAATGCTTGATAGTCAAGGTTACTCCAAAATCATATCAGGTTATATTTCCAAGCAATCTGTCAACTGCAAAAGTGAAGACTTTAGCGTCAGCCATTTGTGTTCCATGATGCTTTGTTAGCAATTGATCCCTAGAACAACTCAATTAAGCTATACCTTGAGGAGAGTCCTTTTTGGCTAGCTTTTCACGAGAGGATGTGTCAGGAAAAGTCTAAAGATGACAAAGATATTCACACAAAGCAAGCAAAATTTGCACATACATATTGGCAGTCAAAAGTTCAGCTGGCACAGTCCCTGGTCAGTTGCCTGGAATGTTGGATTGCCACCTCACGGGTCTGACTTTAGAAACATTACTTTCTTTGGTTTTTTGATGTTAGGCTTTTTTCTGGAGATTGTATTCTTATTATTCATGGCCATATATTTCATACAAAACATGCTAAATTTTCCTAGAAAGGACTCTTGATGTGTACATGAAAAACATCTATATCCATGTTGAGAAAAATTCCCTACATATTTTTATAGGTCATATGTACAATTTGTTATTGATTTGTATAACTTCATTGCTGCAATTATTTAGTATGGATAAGCTTCATTACCAGAATCCTTTAAGAGAGAATTTCAGCTGTGATCTCTGAGCTGAAATTCCTTTGCAACAGCATTAGCTGAGACCTTGGAAACCAGTCATAATTTTCAACTACTTGAATGACATAAAGCTAGCTGAAAATATACCATTCTGTTCATTCTATGGTACTCTTCAAAGAAACAGTCAAGTTTCTTCCTTTCAAATTGTACTGAGGTGCCTTATGAAGAGAGGAGCACAAGTCACTTATCAGCCTTGACCAACTAGAACAAAAACACAGATATTCGTTAATAAATAAATAAGTAAATGTAAATTATTAAAACTTAATGGGCTGTTCGGTTATATAGTCTGACTCTTTTATATTGCATAAAGATTGAATTTTATCTGATAATTCTTGCCTATTACTTTCTATTTGCAGAAGTACATATTCCAAAAGCGTTTTAGGATTTAGTTTGAATTAAGGATTATAAAACATTAATATGATCTTTGAACTGTAACACCATAATTTCTAGTATGTTTTCCTCTGCAATACTTTAAATAAGAACACAGAATTTCCCTTTGTGGGATTTATCAAACATAGTGAAAAGTGAACATTTAATTAAATTTTGGAAGTATTATGCACAGATCTTAGAATGAGTGCTGTCTATGACAAAAACAGAAAACAGGAATCTAAAAATGGAAACTCCAAGGAAGAAAGAAGTTGTATTATTGAGCCAAGACAATCTTCCAGCAGATTTTTAAGCAAAATATAATCTACACCGTGTATCTGGTTAGGTGAATATAAGTATAAAGGAGACAGAGATTGTGATATCCCAGAAAACATTACTGTCATCTTTGTCTGCCTTGTCTCTTAAGAGTTCTTTCCCAGAGATTCCTGAATTGCAAATCCTAATTAGATACGTTATTAATCTTATTCACATGAGAAAAGTTAGATATGTTCACAAATATTTGTTGGATTAGAGCCATAATATGCTTCTGGTGGGTTTTGAAGCATAAGATCCTTTTAATTTTCTAATTCATTGAATACACTCCATTTCACTATTAGAAATCTTGGTTCCTAGTTGGTTTTACAATCTTTTTTTAAGCATGTTTAGTTTCATTTTGCCCATGATTCAATAAATATGCAAAATGTTGCCCAGTGATAGTGAAGGAAGTAAATTTATGCTGGAACTACAATAATACTGATAAAACAGATGCTGCTTAATAACTAAGAAAAGGTCTTCAGACATAAGGGCTGAAAAACTTTTGCTTTATACAAATAATGAAACATTTCCAAGTGAGGGTGGGAGAGTTTAAAAACTAATCTAATACTGATGAGGGCAGGTTTTACTCATAAAACAAAAAAAAAGACGAAAGTTACAGGACCTGAGCATGTGGGAAGAGTTGCTTTTAAACTACTAAAATGATGAGATGTTATGTCTGAATCCCAGTGTGTAGGTTAGCTTCATCCCAAACTGTAACAGGAAAAAATCTAAAATACACAGGCCCTGTCACACATTCTTCATTGCTCTATGCACTTATTTCCATAGAAATTAAATATTGGAAGGAAACCATGGTGAAGCCCAGTCTCACATCTGGAGAGCCAGAATCAGCATACAAGTGAGAATCTGATGTGCTGTGAAGCCTAGGTGTATCCAGAGATAGCTGCAAATAGAAGTTGTTGTTATAGGCAAAAATGTAAATGATAGAAGTGTGTTACAGAAGCAACTATTTTTTATAAACCCATGAGAGTAAACTGGGATTTCTGCTACTAGTTCCTAGCATCAGGAAGGCTAGAAATAAATAATTTGCAAATTACCCGTCCTTATTTATATGACAATCTTTAGTCCTTTAGCACTCAGCTCTGCTTTCAGACACTTTCCCTTTCCTAGAAGTGACATCTGACTATGCGAAGACAGAGACACCATCAATTAAAATCAACTATCAAACTTTGTAATTAACAACCTTTATGCTGATTCATATCTGATTTATGAAATTCAGCAAAAATCTAAATTTAAATGCATTTCAAGGCAGCCATTGATTTTTTTCCCCTTGAGAAACTTGAAATGAACAAGCACCACTTTTAATGGTTTGAAATAATTAAAGCAGACCACAGGAAAAGACAATTCACCAAAGTTCTCATACAAGAAATATATCTTAAGAACAAGCTAGCTTCAATTCTCTAACCTATTGAAACAGAAGGAAATGTTTTTCATTTTCTATTTAAGCAATATTTAATACTAATGTGCTTGAAGCAGAAATATTCAACAGGAATCTAGTTTTTATGAGGACAAGCTATTGCCAACACATGTTATTAATTTTTCTTCTTATATTTTACTTGGTGGGGAAGATCTCTAGGCATGGTGCTGAAATAGTAGAATGTTAAAATCATGGAATGATTACCGTTCAAAGAGGTCTTGTAGCTTCAAGCCACCTGCCATGGGCAGGGAATCTTCCACTAGACCAGGTTACTCTGAGCCCCTAATGAGATGGAGAAGATAATAACATGGTGGTTGTTCAGTAGCTTAAATATTGCAAATAATAGTACCGATGAAATTCCATCCACCTTCCTTATTTTCTTCCTTTAAGATGCCAATTCCATTTTTCCTTACAACTGCAGTCCCACAGAAACAGCATGGATGGGGAAGGGGAGCTCTCTTGGCATTTGTACCATGGGTCAGCAGAATCCACTTTCACGATCCACCTCTTCTGACATAATTTTCTTTAAAAAAATCAGTAAAGCCTCTTTAACAGCAACATTTCTGCCCCCTCAGGCAAGTCTCAAGAAGAATAGAAGTTTAGTCCTGATTATTTGTGTGCTAATGAATATGGTATTTAAACCACAAAGAGTGAAAATCCAAAACATAGAAATCAAATGCATGTTGGCCACAAGATTGAAAATAGGTATAGATAAGTTTCTTTGTATCTGTTATGGACAATTATAGGGATACACATATTCTTCCAATAATGAGTATGAAGAAAACTTCTTCCTATTCAGGACCAAAAAAGTGGGGTTTTTTTAAAGCAAGACTGTGGAGTCTGGGCTGTAAGAGATTAGATACATATTTGCAAATACACACCCATCATTCCTCATTTTTCTATAAATACAGCCTTCATGCATTTTGTAGATTAGAAATTATTTTTCATGTTTCTGCATATGAAAAATTGCTCAGGCCTTTTAATCTTGTTAGCAATGTATCATTCCATTTGTTGAAGCTATATTTTAATTGCTAAATTGCTTGTCATTGGTTACACTAAATATATTCTCAATTCCATTATAACCATGAAAGACTTTCCAATGGAACTTCTTCTCTGATAAAGGTATTCACTTTTCAAAGTAAACCTTATGGGTACGTATTTCACAAGAGATACAATATATCCAAGAGAAAACCACTTACTATATTTGACATAAGAAAGCTAAGAAAGCTGATGTATAGACAGAGCAATGCGTTCAGATTTTTTGGTTTACTGCATGTTTCTCATTCTAATGCTGACTGTGCATATAGCTTCTGGTTTTGCCTCGTTATTCCTTTCATATTTCTATACATGCAAAGGCATCATGGGACACCAAATAGAACCAAAACAAATGCGAAATGGATACTTCTAGTTTGATAGAAGTCAGTGCTACAGCCTGAAGAATTTAATTAGAAATACCCTGAGAAGAGCTTGTTCTTTACATCTAAGACATGACATGTCAGCTGCTGAAAGCAGATTTGGTAGCAGTCTTAGTTATCCGACAGAAAACTGCCAGCATGACAGCAGGCCAGCCTTTTTTAACTGAATTTTCCCTTGACTACTAAAATACCTAAAAAGTGTATAATATTAAAGGCAAATATTTAGTTCAGTAAGAGACACAAGACTCAGACATGCAATTTAGATTAATATATATTGATATTTTTCACTTTAGTTCATTTTTTTTAAGCAAAAGGGAAGTTCACATCACCCAGACTGTACAGGGAGATGCCTAAGATGATAGGAAACATTAGGAATGATGTTAAGATAGATGATACGACATGTTGGGAGCAGGTGCTCACTTTCACATCTTTTCAGATTAAGTGTCTTATGTAGCTGAATGGCAAATTCTTCTTCTGGTCGAGGTATTCAGCTCAAATTGTAGGAGCAAAAGCCTACCCTTCCTATTTCAACATGGCCAGAAAATAAGCTTGTTCTTCTCCTGTCCAATTGTTCAACACCTTTAGAGATCTAGCTCAAATTTCTGGCCACACTCAAGGACTTACAACTTGAATCACCACTCCCAAAGGAAAGTAATGAAATGAAATTATGCACTACATTGAAATGCATGTCAGCAAGTAAGATACTTCAACTGGAGTAATTTTGCTTCATGGGGAATAAAGTATTAATGGAACTAATTCCAAAGCATTTCATTTGTCATACTAGGTTAAATAAAGAGGACTCACATCCACTTAAAATTCTTTCCACAGTCAAACCTCAGATGAAATACTTTATCTGGTTTAGTAAATGCACTTCAAGAAAGGTGGAAAGATGTTGGATACACTCCAGAAGACAGCAATAAGAATTAGAATTCTAGAAAATATATGGAGATGCTAAGCAATCTGAGGTTATTTAGGTTAGGGAAAAAAAAAAAAAAACCCTAAAAATTGTAACTGTCTAAAAGTAATGTGAGAAATATTGGAAAGAAATTATTCCCTGTGGTTACTTTGGATAGAATGTGGTTCAGAAATTTTCAGAAATGCAGACTTAGGTAAGATATGAAGGGATAAGAATCAGCTTCTGCTTCACATACTTACATTTCAGTGACGAAAAACAGGCATCCACACCTCAGCTGGGTGGCTTTCCTACCACCACATTCAGTGGAACTTAGAGACCTCTTCACTTTAGCCAAAACTTGACATGTACTCATGCTCAGCTAAGTCCCTGTACTCCACTGACTCTATTGACTAGACTTTCACTAAGTATTACAGCTGCTCAAATGCAGATGCCTCTTTTGTGTATATACTTAAATGAACATGCAAATTGCAAGATGGACCCTGGTGGAAGAAAAATCCTGCAAGTGAGGATGGTGAAGTTCTGGAATAGATTGTCTCTGCATATTGTCTCAAGCAGTAACAGCAGAGTATGGTTTCTACAGCGTTGACCATTCCCTGGGGCAAAGGCAAAGTTATTCTGTAAGCAGAATAGCCCAGTTCAATAAAACTTGATATTATGGCTTCTGTACTACTGTTAAATACTGCCTACAACAAGCTCTGTTCATTGCTTCTTCTTTGAGGAAACACACAGCATGTGGCAGAAATCAGAATTTTCTCTCTGTGCATGTCCAAGCAGGGATAAATGCAGATGACACTACATCTCCTGTTACTGGTACTGATTATAATAACTAGGCTGAAAGTCCGTGGGAAAAAGAAACTATTAGATCAGGTTCCTTCTTACATGTGTCTCTGAAGGGCAACAGCTCTATGTGCAATTTTGTTTGAGCAGAGTCCAGTTCCAAACTCAGGTAATCCTTAAACTAACCGCTTGTATATATGGGTAGTAGAAAGACAAGCTTGTGGATCTTGATAGGGTTTAGGCACATCATTATTAAAAAACTACTCAATGCTGTAAGGTTTATTCTTTAATTGATCCATCCACTTTATTTATGTAGTTTTTTAATTTCACATATCTTCCTTCATATTATTAACTTTCAATTTTCCTTATGCAACCTGATGTCTATATTGTGTTACACATCCACCTCCATGCTCAAACACAAACTAAACTCTCATTTTCATTTTTTGAAGTCTAAGATCATTTATGTCCCCTTGGAGGACCAAGGTGAATAGTGAAATAGCAGACACAGCATTGAAATGTGAATTTCACCTCATCTAACTTGAGAATATTACACTAAGAAATCCATTTGACTTCATCTATCACCTGTGAAGAGAGACATGTCCCATATGGACAGCAAATCAAACTGAATGTCTAAAATATTAGGACGATTACTACCACTGCTTTATGCAAATGAAGTAGGAAACTAGATTTTGGGAGAGAATTTTTCACTGCCATTGTTTAAGTGCATACATCAAATGTACAATCGCAAATTAAAAATTTGACAATGGGTTTGGTGAAAATGTCCTTTTTGATTCACTCTAGACTGCTAAACAGAAAATTTCAGATATTTTATGCTTTAATAGTGAATGGCAACCTATGGTATAATAATTACGGACTGTGGATGAAATTATAGAGACACAAATCTGTGTTATCTCATCTTGTTTATATTTGTTAATTCAATCTTTCCTATAATTATCACATTACAGACTGTTAGACAAATGCAGTTCCCAATATGAAGTGGTGTTGATTCAGAAAAGTACAATGTACAAACATTGACATCAATACCATTATCTGTTCTGTAGTGTTATAAAATACCACATAACTTTGACTATCCCAACATTCTTTTCAACTGACTGGGTTTTAATTAATATTTTTAAAAATACTTGGGATAAAGAAAATATTATTTCCTTGGTTAACTTTCAAAATATGCTGTCAGTTACGTATGGAAACACATTAAATCCTTCAGTTAATTAACTGATTCTGTGTAGAATATCTGCAGTTCAGCAAAGTATATCCTGTTGTTTTTACTTCTAAGCTACTTTTGAAAAATAAAAGTAGATCAGTGGATTAAAATAACATGTTAAATATTGTTAGGTTTCATAAATAGTATTTTAAACAGTTGTGAAAACACATGCTTAAGAAAAAGTACTTAGTGTTTAAAATATTGAGATTTATTTTGTTTATCCAGTCTTAATTTGAATAGTCAGAATACCTCTATTAAATTTTTTTTCTGTTTATTTTCTTTCTTTATCCTCAAATTGAAAGAAAAAATAAAGTATACAGAAACAGCTGAATTTTTGCAATAAAACCTTCTGTTCATAAATTTATTTATATTGTTTGAAGCATTTTATTTTGATAATATTAGAGATTTGGGCTAAATTGCCCTTTGAGAAAGGAAGAAAAGGCTTCAACATGTAATATATTATTACTGGTTCAATGAACTATGAGTCACCAATTAGGACTGCTTTTTTTTTTCCTAATTATCATAGGCTTAGTCAATCAGCTGGACAGTAAACAAGGCTCTGCCGTCTTAGTCTAGTGTCCAGTCTGGTTAAATCATTTTCTAGAAATAAGCTGGCCTGAAGGTCAGGAAGGACAGTCATTCTAAGGCTCTAAGTGGGCTACTTGAGCTTAACTGGCAAGAAGAAAGATCCTCTGTTAATTTGGTATGTATGGGTGAGTGCACATCAGTACCACAAAGGGCTCCATTATTGCCATATCAAAGTAAATAGATGAAAAAAGTGAGTCAGGGGGATGAATGATGAGTCAAGTGTTAAGCAGACACTGAATGCAAACAGTAAGTATTACACAATTGCTCTCAGAAGGAATGTGGCATCTCTTAACTTCTAAATTTCTGCTGTGATAGATCTGGTTTTCTGCAGATCCTTTTTATCCTGCAGGCCCTTTATTACTCATTTTAATGAGAATTTACAAACAGGTTAATAAATTAAATTAGCTTGTGATATCTGGAAAAAGCTTTCCCACATTAAAAGTTATCTTAAACAAGGTATATTTTTTGCATGTGAGGTTATATTCATTGCCAGGAGAAAATGTTGGGCAGGTGTATATCTTTCTCTGAGAATATGATTGATTGTTGTACAAATTTAGATTTCAAAAAGGTAGCTCTCACAGGTTTGGATTTTCATAAAACATCATATGGGACCCAAAAAACATCAATTAAATATAAAAGTACAGAAAACAAAAATTGAATGAAGAGGTTAAAGGAACTTCTGTGAAAGATATTTAAAGTGAAAAACAATTTATAAGAACTGAAATGAAACACTTGTCAGTTAAAGTATTAAGGAACTATTTTTAGGAATTAACATCTTTAATTTTATCATTATTTGTCTTTGCAGAAAAAGGAAAATGTACTTATGAAATGCATTGATAATCTACAATGCAATTAGAGAAGACAGTTAAGTATCATCCAGAGATAAATCTGATGTTGAGAACTAATATAATAAAAACATGAGAAATGCACTGTTGTGCATTAGGGAACACAGATAAAACTTTTGCGTAAAGTAGGGAATTCAGTCAGGTGTAAAGGCAGGAGAAATAGCAGACTTGAGTGCAACAATTAATTACTGAAAGCACCCATGAAAATTACACTTTTTGCTATGTTGCATCAACTGATTTCTTTTTTGTCATACCAAGAAAGTAATAGTGTTATTCTACAATGAATGGATAAAAAGTACTCTAGCAAGTATTGTTGTATACATTTGATACAAATATTGAAGAACCCTTTTTACAAATAAAAGTAATGTAAAAAAGGGCTGCTGAGAAAAGCATAGAATATAATGTCTGTCATAGAAGATGGACTAAAAGAACTTGGCTTCTTGAGCCTAGGCAGATAAAGCTGCTGTACACATCTTCCTCAAGCAGTCAGGAAGTGCAGTGCAAGCACAGGAAAAGAGTGGAAGAGAACATTGCATGAGACAGTAAGTTTCAAGAATAAGGAATACAAGCTTATACAAGCACTAGAAAAAAAATTATATACTTAGAAATTATAATTACATAATAATTAATAAATACATTTGCACAATAATTAATAAAGATCTGCAAATATTCCTTAGAAAGTACAAAAGCAGTCCAAAAAAACCTACAAGATTATTATTTTCAAATAATTCCATATTGTATTCTATGAGTGTGTGACTGTGATCTTAAAATATACAAAAAGCAGTCTCAGAGAAACAGTATCTCTTAGGGGACAGATGCCAGAAATGAAGAGGGAAAGAAAGATCACAACAAGCAATATCTTGAGAAGTGATCTACATATTGTAGCTGGATGTGCTGATGCAGTGTTCACATTGCCTGCCTGCTCAGAGCTCTGCTCACATAATTTTTAGTAAGTCTTTTCAATTGTTTCCTTTTCCTAATCTTCTGCAGTACCAGAAAGTGAATCTATGACTGTGGGTTGAAATTACACACATCACTGAATTGCAGAATAGTTCTCTTTGGATGGGATCTATGAATGTCTCTAGCCCAACCTCATGCTGAAAGCAAAGTCAGCTTTGCAATCAGACTTGGTTGCTTAGAGCTTTATCCAAGTATGTCTTGGAAAATCTCCAAGGGTGGAAACTGCACAACGACTTTAGGCAACCTGCCCATTGTTTGGCTGTTCTCATAGTGAAAGAGTTTCCCCTTATCTTCAGCCTGAACCTCTCTTGTTTCATCTTAGGCCTGATGCCTCCTCTGTGCTGCCACGTATGGCAGTGTGAACAGCCTCCATCTGTTGTCACCTCCCACAGGCGCTGAGGCTGCTGCTGGGCTTCCCCAGAGCCCTCTGCTCCCAGCTGCATAAGCCCAACTCCCTCAGTCTCTTCTCAGTGCTCCAGTTCCCCTTGACCATCTGCAACCCTCTGCAGTTTATCGAGGAGTTTATTGAAGTGGGAGTCTAATATTGTATGTAGTTTCCTAGATATGGTTCAACAGGTACTGAGTAGAGGGCGCTAAACACCTGGTCCTGATCTCCTGGCTATGCTCCTACTAACATAATCCAGGAAAATTTTGGCTAGTCTGTTACCAGGTCTTAATGCTGTCTCAGGCCCGCAGCCTGTTTACAGCCCACCAGAACCCCCAGGTCTTCTTCAACTCATCTACACCCTGTACAGACAGGCTCCCACCTGCACCATTGTCAGGGGTCTTCCTTCCAAGATGCACAGCTTGGCTTTTGTCCTTATTGAACTGTGTGAGGTTCCTGTCAGCCCATTCCTCCAGCCTCTCCACAACTCTCTGAAGGTAGGCAGTACATCAGCTGCCCTGCTGTGATTTGGTGCCATCTCTAAACTCGAGGAGCAAGCAGTCCATCAGCTCATCCAAGTTTTGGATAGACATATTATATAAAGAAAAATTCCTGCACTCATCACTGTGGAGTCCACTTTTTATCAGTCTCCAGAAAAAATATGATCAATTAACCAATAGACTGTACTGAAATATTTTTTTTAATTATTTCATTAATTTTTCTGGAAATAAAATCTGTTTCTAAAAGTAAATGTAAGTAATTTACTAAAAATTTGGGAACTCCCAAATGAGAAAAAAATAACATCATGAGTTTAATTTTCTGATCTCTCGAACCAGACACTTCAGAAATATACTGGGAAAAAAATCAGTGAAGAGTTTTCAATTTCAGTTCAGCATTGTCATCTATTCTAAATAAAAGTTGAATTTGCAATAATTCTAGGATATAGCCACAGAAATAAATTTACGAAAAATGTGGGTGTGACTCTTTCACTGAAGCACAGAGAGAGAAATAAAGAATAAGAAAAAAAGACATTGAATGATTTATATTAAAACAAAGTATAAAGGAAGGGGAAAAGTACAGGAACTACCTAGTCTTCATTATGCATAAACACAGCAACATCTGAACATGGAGTCTTCAGGGTAAGATTGGCTGTGCCATATTCAGCAGACTCTCAGTATTCTGAGAGAAAAGAGCAGGTTGGAGACCTGTTCATAAAGGTCAAGCTTGTGTAATCACTGACAATTTGATCTATGGCTATGTATAGCTGTGAAAGCTGGATCCTCAAGGCAGCAAACGTGAAGTTATCAGAGTCCTTTGAGATTCTGTGTGGCTAATATACATTGAAGACATCAGAGCAGCAGAGAAGACAAATGAGCATACATTGCAGCAGTGCAGAAAGAACTATTACTGCTCCCAGAACATCAAGGAGAGCAAGCTGAAATATTTCAGGGACATTCCAAGGAGAAACGGAGATCGATCAGCAAAAACAATAGAGTAAGGTAGAACTGCAAGCAGAACTGGAAGCACGGATTGGATCGGAAACATAACAAAAGGGAAATTTCCGCAAGCAGTGAGGGGATGTCAGGTCTTGTGAATCATGATGCAAAGGGCCACTGACCTCCAAATTTAAGGCAAAGCTTAATAATGATGGATATAGGTAATTTATCAAACAATAATGTTGACTGGTAAGCAGCCTAGTTAAAAGACACATGAAATGTAGCCTCATGTTTCTGACCCCTCAAGCACCATCCAAATAAGATGATGCTTTCTTCTAACAGAAGCTGTAGATTTCATATATCAAAATTCTACTTCATATCAATCCATAAAATATATTTAGAAACTACTTATATACAGACATAATATTCTTATACAGTGATAAATTAAAAAATATAAATTAGTTAGAAAAATTTTATCAATTCTGTGTGAATGTTCTTATAATCAATAGTTTCATTTTACATGGCAGATCATTCTTGGTTATTCTACGACCATTTTTTCCCTAAGAATTAATAAAATATGTAAATATGCCATTATTTGTGAAATCTTTATAAACTTTTCAAGACATCTTTAAAGAGTTTATTTATCTTTACTTCATTGTGATTACTACTACATTTTAAAACATTTTTTCCCTAAAAGACCTATTTTAGTCTTTTTCAGCCTTACATTTCAGTGTCTATCTGGACCATTTACATTTACTTTCTGTTTTGCAATACCTCTGAGCTCAGTGTTTCCTCGTGTGAGCAAAAATGGGCTTCTTCACATCATCACATTCAGCCTGATAGCTTTAAATAAGATTCAATTCACTAAAAAAGTGAGTTAAAAAATAAGATTATGTAAACCTTAGCCAACATCAAACTTCTTTCCACACCATGTTATTGTTTCTTTCTGCACCACAGACAATCACCAGGGCATATTCTTATCTTAAATCTGTAGAATATCTCCATTGCCAAAGAGTCATTATCTATCAAAATTATACATACTCTCCTCTGCAGGCTTCTGAATCGTTATCACACCCAGCATGAACGAAGATATAAAATAATAAATTTGGTTATATATGCATGATTTCCATGTTGAAATAATCTCCTACAATCAGATTTGTTACACAAAGGTTATGCAGAACAAAACATAATGAATTGCATTTGATCCAATTGATTGCCCACAGAAAATAAAAATAATGCTTTATTATCAGGCTTAATAAACTGTGAAGAAGACTTTTATATGTGGCCAGTATTTCTTCATCCACAACCTGGCATTACAGCTTTGCAAAGTAAGATCATGTTTATAAAGAAAATTAACTTCTTCCTCTGCTGTGCCTACTGCAGTGTCTTAAATAGGAAAATACTCTGGGGATGTGCTAGTTTCTCTTTTCACCTAAAAGTGATAAATTACAGATGCAAAAATTGCTGATGCTTCCAAATATTGTAAATGTGCAGCTGTATATGCCCTTAGTTAAAAGGATCCTGAATGTGAGAGAATAACATTCAGTTCACTGCATTAGCTGCACCAAGCAAATTTCTCTATGTACATTGCACTTGATAAATTACAGCTTCTAAATCTGAATGAACCGCTTAAGCTACCTCTGTCTACATGTCATGACTCCTTGAAAAGCAAGATATATTGCTTCAAAGATTTTTGTGTGGTTATAGATCAAAAATAAATAACACTATCTCATTTAGTTAAATAAAGTGAGTATCAATATAAATCAAGAGTCCTCTCATGCTTTCAGGAGACAAGCTGGCAAGGCGTATATAGTCCTTTACAATCAGAGTTCGTAAGTTCATGGCACTTAAAACAGGCATGTGTTGGGAAATAGACAAACTACTATGTATTCTGCTTGGAAAACATTTGGTATCAGAGAAATTTGTCAATAAGAAGCAAATCAACTCTGTGAACAGGTGAAAAAATGTGTTTAATCCATGTTCAGTGTTGATGGCAATAAGCCAATCACTGTAATTTGCCATATATGCTCTGTTCTAGCCAGCAAGATCTGACTCTCACAACCCTCAGTAACCAAGTCAGCTTTAGCCTTGAGAGCACTTCTAGCCTATTCATTACCAACACTGCATTTTTAAATCACGTTGCAATACAAAGGAGAAGGGGGTTTGGTTTTCTTTAAGGCAGAAATTTTAACAGAAGTCTTGGGAGACACATGGCTCTACGGCCTCACCTTGCATCACTTCAATGTCAATATTTTTGAACAGGTAAAAAAAGATTACAACAGAAGTAGTCCTAGTTACGAGAATGGTCGGAAAATAGAACAAGGAAGTGGATAAGGTCAAGGTAGAGCAATGTTCATTTATATAAGTGAATGTCTTGCAATAACCTTTGGCATTCATTTCCATATTTTACATTTCCACATCTCTAATTTTATTTTTTTGTGTTCTGAGCAACATTTTTTTAATGTAATTTTAACTTATAATTGGCAATGCATATACATAATTACTGTTAGTCTAATTACATAATTAGAGCACATATATTTACAAAATTGCAATACTTTATTAGAAAATGTAGTTGCAGTGTTAATGGAATTATGCTTAATGTCATCTATGGGAAAAAGACAGAAATAAAACTATAAACACAGTTTAACATTTCCCACCTCAGCCCTCCCTCTCAGTGTTTTATCAGCAGTACACAGACTAACAATCTTTTTTAGAAGTCCAGAACTGAACTATAGAAGTCTGTTTTAAAAAACTCTTAAAACCATCTATTTATTTAACTAAGGATTGATATTTGAAGTGGAAAAGAAAAAAAAGAACAGGAATCAATCTTTAAGTAATACACTTCTAGAAGATTCTGCCCTTAGTACTACAACAGAAACCAATAAGACAAATTAAACTCTGCAAAGACCTCCTAAGTAGAAGAATCTAATAAACTGAGGACCGCTCAGATGGGTTATATTGATCAAATTTTATTTGAAAGAGGAGCCTTTAAATCCTATTGTAAGTCCTGTAATCAGCTCAGTCTTTCCTTCAGTGTTAATAAATATTTGACTTCTCAACTCAAGATACTTTTATAGGAGTTTTGTTCCTCCATCGACTTTAAAGGCAAATAAAACAACCTTTGACTTTTGTCATTGATTGCTGAAACAGTTACTGGATGGAGTCACATTAAAGCTTTCTTTCTGTCCTCTCCCTTTATATTTTTCCTGAAAACACAGTTGCATGAAAAGTGTACCTGTCCTGATTTTCAAGTAATACACTTAGAAATAAAATGCCTTAAGACTACAAATAATGTATGTTTGGGTGGATTTGTTTTTTTTTTTTATTTTGTGGGACTTCATGCTACAGAATTAAATTTAGGCATAGTAAGGCATATGATAAATATACTATTTCCTGTGTAAGTATACACGTAAAAATGTGAATTATATTCAAGCAGAATCTCATGGTTTATCCCTAAACTTAAAACATTAGTTTAAAAGAGGTATTATTATGGTAAGTATTTAGATTCTGCCTAAATGTTCTTAGGAGAACAGGCTGGGCTGAACCAACCACAAAACATCATGCTGTATATGATAGTCCTTTCTATGCCTACATGCTTGTTACAAATATATTCAGTGTTACAATACTGCAGCATGACTCCTGCAACCTGTTCACTGAAATTGCTGTCTGTACATATTCAAGAGGAGTTTATAATAATGGACTTAGTATTCAAGACACACTGTAATTTGACCACTCCTTATCTGAAAGATTCTCATCTTACCCAAAAATGACTAAGATGATGCATTACAGCCATTGTTACTTTTTTACACAAATGATGGAAGTGTTTGAGCTGTGTTTCAGATCTGGAGAAGATAAATAGGGAATTCCCTGAGAATACCATTCCAATGGCAGAATGGCCATTTCTTCATTTTGTGAGAAAAGAGAACCTATATTCTCAGTTTGTAGGGATGCATATCCACAGCCTTATTTTACCTGAAATACATAAAAAGGGGACAGAGCAAAAGTTAGAGGAGGTTATATTGCAGAGTATGCACATGCTCTAAGCAGTTGTTGAAATTTCAAGTGTATAAGCAGTAGGAGGCTGGCAAATTGGAATATACAAAATCAGTTTCAATTAATGGTTTTAGGTCATGTGGCCCTAAGCACTACCTTTTAACAATACAAAGAGTTACTAAGCAGATGAAATTATAGGATTAAGGCTTTAGAAAATGCTATTTTTGACCATTTGTGCACGCAAATCACCCAAGTTGTGGCTTGAAATGCACCTCTGGCACACTGCAATGTTACACCTGTAGCACAAAAATTGTGATGGTCTGCATAGTGCATATGACTACTCTGCACATGTTGACACCTGTGAGAATAAGACTGTAGTTTTCCCTTTTCAGATTTGGTATCCTGTGGGAGTCAAACAAGCTGGGCCAAGACAGTGTCTTGGCCTCAACTGAGTACACAGGAGATATCAATCTGAGACCGTGGGAAACAGGATACTAAGGAGGGCAACATCTAGCTAAATTATGGAGAGGTGCATGCAATCATGGGAAAGGTTATGTTCGTGCCAAATAAAGTGATGTTCTGACTTCTTGTTCGTGATTGGTTAGTTATGGTCTCCACATAAGGAAATGTTTATAGTTCTTGTTGTTCATTGTTCCCCTGCCCTCAGCCAGCACTGTATGCATTGTCGTGTTTTCCCCATTTCAAGGTCTTTGAAGTAACCATATATTGTACATGGCTCACCTTTTATTTGAACATTATTAGTTTTGCTTTCCAGGTTTATTTCGTCGTTCCTGCTTCTTCATCACTGACATTAGCTGACGCTCCCGCAGGCGGGCTACATCCTTGTTGTTGTCAAGGATCCATTGCTACTCCTGGGGCTGGACCAGGCAGCAACAATATCCCACATTTGAAACTTCCTACACTCACCAGGCTCCAAATAAGGTGAGCAGAGCAGGTCAGCAATGGTCGCCCCAGTCAACCAGGAGCCCAGTGATCTCCAAATAGGTTTATGGTCATGAGGAAAGTCCAAGTCCAGTCAATGAGTGAAGCCTTGGCTGGGATCAGGGAGGTCCAAGTCCAGGCACAGGCATCTGTGCCAGGAAGGGCTGTGGGCACAGTAGAGTAGGTGAGGACAAAGGATCAGGGTCTGAGCTGCTCACACAGCAGATCTGGACGAGATAAGCTCCATACACAGCTCAAAGTTGAAAGAGGAAACCTCAGGTGCTTCCAGAGCAAGCTACCCTTCTCTGCCCCTGCCTCAGTTTTCCTTAAAAGCAAAATAAACATAGTCAGTGCTCTGGTGTGACCATGGCTCACAGCTGTCCCTGCTGCTGAATCACTAGAGCTGTACCCAGGACTGATTTTGGCTCAGGCCAAATAGCACTGGTGTGCCCCAGACAGTGGACACACACAGGCTAGGGGAAGTTTAGGGCCACATAGGCTAGAGACCATTCCCACTGCTGCTGATTTAGGGATTCTAATGGTTTGGGAAGGAAGAATGGGGGTAGTATTTAGCTGGATAGAAACAAGCCCATCTATGCCCATCAGACTTCTGGCCAGAAAACAAGTCCTAGCCTTGTTTTCGCTTCCATTATAGACAAAAAAAATTTTACTGTTTTTTGGGGGGGGGTTTTTGTTGTTTTTTTTTTATGCTAAGAAGTGACATACAACATGAAAGTATTAGGTCTGTTGGGGTTTCTTTGTGATTTACTTTTGCTAGCAATAAGGGCATAAATCTTACAATTTCTTGTCTCAGTTCCTTGAGGGAGAGCCTGGGACCTAAAGGATGCAGTCCCAGGAATTTAGGTCTGAAAGCAGTAAATATCCAACTCACCTGCATACAGCAGCCCAACTTCTGCTTTGTTCTTCATCAGGAGTAAACAGATTTTGTGGGACTCAGAGACTTAATAATCTAGGATAGTTGTTAGGCTCTTATTTCACTATACGAAGACTTGACGTTTCATCCTTTGAAACCTTACAGAGAGACAGAGAGGCTGTCAAACAGAAATTTCTCTGTAATCTAAGCATGAGGATTCTTCTAGACGTCTCTGAGAAAATAAATTCTGCCAGATTTGCAAGAAAATTGCACTTCAACTGGCAGTATAGTGTTATGAGATATTAATCGTTTCTCTGTGGGCAATATGTATAAAATTTAAAAGTACTGTAGTCATTTGCAAGCATAAATTAGTAAAATTTTAGTAGATAGTGCATTAGTGGACACCTGTGCTTCCCTTCTAATATCAATGTGCTTTGAAAGAAGCCAGCATTTTATAGGGCTCAGAGTATGAGTGTTAAATGCACACAATTGGGTATAAATTATTGCAAATCATAGACCTGGTCAAATTTTTTGTTGTTGTTTCAAATCTATCAATGAAATATGTTCACTATCTCTCAGAGTAAAGATAGTTGTGGAAAATGCATATTTTGTCAGTTGTTTTATTCTTTTCCTTCAGAACTCAAAGACATTCAGTTTTCTATATGTGGCAATGTGTAGCAAAACGTAAAGGGACTGTCAAGCAAAAATTAAATCTGTGTTTATTTGAAATTAATACACTTGAGCAGCCCCAATAATGTATGTTTTGTAAATGTAATAATTAATAATTTATAAATGTAAGATTGAAAACTAAACTTTAGAAACCTGGTCTTCTCACATGCAAATGTTTTCATCAGTTATGTTCGCCGACAATTTTAACCTGTTTGTGGTATCATTCCTGATCTTCAGCTGCCACACTAAAAATGGGACATAGGCCTGTCAACCTTGTGCAGAAATCTATGAAGTCTAAATGGCATTAGAAGCTTACCCTACCTTACATAACTATAACCATACCAAATTGGTAATGAGATGCAACTTAGAGGGTTTTTGGGGGAATAATTCTGCATCTTTGCATTCAAGAAAAGTCAAACACACACAAGTAATAAAAATTTTAAAATACTGAATGACAGCTTGGTTTTGTGGTAATTTTTTTTAGCCAAAGCAAATTCTTGATATTTATGTGCCATGTGGTATGTGCCCAAACAAGAAAATGGCAGCTCTGAAAAGCCATCTCTTTCTCTGAGAAGCAGTCATTCAAAATCACCTCAAAAATAAACTAAAATGCTTTAATAGCATTTCATAATATTTTAAAATTTCCAAATCAAACTTGATATAAGGAGTAGGCATTTCATTTCTTTCTAGATTCAAATCAATAATCTGAAATCTTTTTTTTTGCTTTTATCTTTCAAGCAAATTGGGTCTTGAATATTGTTGTCTTCCACTTTATAAGAAAAATAATTTAATTTTACAGCAATATTTTTTGAGAGCCAGCTTCTTTCATCACTTGGCTTTAAAAATCCAATATTTATTTTTAAACATCTCAGTTTATGGTAAGATCTCCTAAATTTATGAAAATTCTTGCAAGTCAATATTCTGGATTGCCTACTTGCAGACAAAATTTGTAATATATTTAAAAATATGGGATTGATGCTCCTAATGCTGTTTATGAGTACATTTATTCTGTCATCACTTATCACCTTATCTAAATTGTCAAATATTGCTCTGGAAGCATAGTAGGTACTCAGTACACTGCTGTAAAAGACTTTCAGAAACATCTTGAGTTTTCATTTCCCTGCTTTACACCAGAACAAACTTGCACAGCATAAAATTGAAAAACATTTCTTCAGAAGAGATTTCCACAAAAAAAACCCCAGTTTTCCGTCAAAGTTGCTTGCCAAAGCAATGCTGCCCCTACTAGAAATATCCTCTACTTTTCAACAAAAGAAAAAGACAGTTTGTGCATATGTCATAGAAATCCTGTAGAGGACTTACAAATAATAACAATTATAATATGCAAGGTATTTCTCTGAATTTTCCAAACCCCGAGGAGATAAAGATTTTGAAAATATTGAATCATCCTTCTTAAAGGTATTTTGAAGTTAATATGTTTTAAAACAGTAACATATATCCATGAGCTGTGCTAGTTTTTGTTGGGGTAAAATTAATTTCCTTCACAGGCTCTGGTATGAGGCTGTGTTTTGGATTAGTGCTGAAAAAGTGTCAATAATTCAAAGATGATTTTGTTATTGCTGAGCAGCACTTGCACAGCACCAAGGCCTTTTCTGCTTTTAATACTGCCTGAATAGTGAGGAGACTGGGGATGCACAAGGTGTTGGGAGGCGACACAGCTGGGACAACTGACTCCAGCTGACCCAAAAAACATTCCATACCACATAGCCTCATGCTCAGCATATAAAACTGGGAAAAGATGGAGGAAGGAAAGATGTTCAGCGTGATGGTGTTTGTATTCCCAAGTCACCATTACTTGTGATGGAGCCCTGCTTTCCTCAAGATGGCTGAACATTTGTCTGCCCATGGGTAAGTGGTGAATTAATTCCTTGCTTGTCTTAACTGGATATGAATTTTGTGTTGTATTTTTACTATGAATTTTATTACAGCTCAAGCACAGAGAAAACACAGACTCTCTTGATCTCCCTCTTAGATTATTGCCAGAAAATATCTATGACAGATAAATTAAGCCTGAAACATAAGTGCAAAGATGTAAGCAAAAGAATATTTGTATGCTTAAGACATGACTCTAGGACTTTGAAAGGTGACATTTAAAATGTAGCTCTGCAGCATGTATCTTCTGTGAGCCTGTGTTACCCACTTTGAGCTTAGCTTTATTAGTCATTATCAGAGTTGCATTACTTCCCCAGAAAACAGGCAGCAACACCTGATGGATGTTGTGTTCTTCTGCAAATCAGGTCAAAAAATAAGCACCAAAATGAAAGGTGATAAGCACAATACCATGCTCAAGATACCCTCTGGATCATTGACTCTAGTCATCTGTTAATGAATACAACCTATAACACAATCTTTTTTATACACTGTTCCACAGAAACAAATCAAGATTTTGCCTTCTTTCTCCTAGGAGACTGTTTCAAATTTTCACAGCATTTACAGTTCACAAAAACCCCAGGTTTCTCTTAATTTCACATTTAAATTAATTTATGTGTTTTTGCCAACTCTAATTTAACTCAAATATATCTTCGCTCTTCTGCCCGCTGGTGATTAATCACACCTTTTTCAATCTCCATTTTGCAAGACTAAGAAAGCAAGCCTCCTTTCCTTCCTCTCCTGAAGGAAAAGCTTCCTGGCATTTGACAATCTTTCTTTCCACCTGTTCCTAATTGTGTAAATGTATCTTTCTCAGTCCTGAACACCAAGACTCAGAGGTCTTATGAGACAAGTACCTGTCTACTACCACTAGGAATGCTTTGCTCAAAATCTGCTCAGGTAGCATTTGCTTTTTTCATATCCACTTATGTCCATATTTTTTATTCTGTCTTGTATAGAAAAAGAACCATTACCTTAACAGCTTCCAGTCCCTAACTCATGTTTACATTCTCTGTCTATTAATACTCTTTCCTAATAAAACTATTGTGCTCGGTTCTTGGGGTCATTCATTTTTCCTACCAAATTATATTCTCCTCCTACTTTTTTTTAAAGGTTATATTGTAACCTTAGTAATTTTTCTAGCACGTGTCTACTTCTGTCCACTTTATTTATGACAATATTAAAGAAAATTATCTGAAGATGGATCTTAGAGAAATCTCAGTATAATGGCTTCCTTCCAACCCAACAGTTTCTCTTTCAACTTTATCCGATGTAGTCTTTTTTTACCCAGATATACATGTACATGCATTGAACTGCTGTTGAACTAATAACCTCTTATGAGGCACTACATTCAAAGGCTGCATTGTATTCTAGATAGATGAGATCTGCTGCAGTTCACTTGTCTGGAAAATCAGATAAAAGTTTATCTTCTCTTAGGAAAGTATCACATTAGCCTCATTCCTTCTGTATTTGTAAAAACCATGTTGTATCTTACCTCATCTTTTATTAACTTCCTCATCTCAAGCTCTTCTTCACTTCTGTAAATGTTCTAAAATGTTCTGTGTTATTAAGGATATATTGTCAAGTCTAGGAAGTCAGTAGTAGCTAGGAAGTCAATATTCTTTTTTAGTTTTCTTTAATGTAAACACATATACACGCTACATTTTTTTTTCCCCTCATACAGACCATTTCCAATTCTACAGATATTATAATAGATATTCTTGACATAAATAAGCAATTTTACATGCAAACATCTTCAATGCTCTAGTCTAAAGGCCATCTAGTCCTAGACACAGAAGTATGGCTCTAAATCAGGTATGTAAAATACAAGGAATTTTTCTTCTGATAATCTGACCTTGACTACCAATGATGAGTACTGTAGTCATCTCCAAAATAAGTGTTTCCCCTAAAACAGATTTAATCTATTTATAAACAAGAAAATAGATAATAAAATAAGTCACCTTTTGTCCAATTACATCTCTAAATCTTTCCAGTTCTCATGTATAAAAGATTTTAGAAATATTTCTCAAATAGCTTCAAAATTATTTTAAGAATTTACCTTATGAAAATGGAATTACAAAATTAATTGTTGTTATTATTATTGTACATTTTTAACATTAATAATTACTGTGCATAAGTAGAAAGAAACAAGCAAACAAATAAAAAAGAAAAACTCTGGAAGAAGATCTGATTACAGCATTGTAGTACAAGAAGAATTTCAGACATTGAAATACTTGAGCAAAGTAAAAAATGGTAGTGACTGAAAATCAAAGTAAATTAATTTAAATTAGAAACAAGATGCATCTTTTAGCAATGAAGGTGGTTAAGGAATGGAGCCAAACTTCAAGAGATGCCATGAATTTTCTGTTTTCTAATGTTATTAATAGAACCCTCTTGGTATGGCAGAGCACAGCAGTCCTGGCTATAAGATCATGCTAAAATTATATAGAGTCTCTAATCATGTTAGCATGCTGTTTTAGTGGCAGAGCTGGTGAGTTCTGTCACAGCTTTGGAGAGCCAGCAGTGAGAACTACAGTGATCAGCACTCCCCAAGAAAACCTACCTAAAAATTTTGCAGTTTATATTAAAGAACATTTTTCAAGAAAATCAACATAGAAGAAATTTCAGTCTAAGTAGCATAGGAGCACTTCTCCCTGAACCTTTCCAAATCTTCTACAGTAACATACTTATTAAATCTACAAAAGGCTGAAAGATCAAAAATTGCCAGCATCAACTACACAAACGAAACAAATACAATCTCAGCAGGGTGTTTCAGAAACAAAATACAGTAGCGGTATTTCAGAAAGAACATTATAAGGAATTAAATATTCTTGAAATAAAGTATCAGAGAGCATGCAGGAAATGAGGAATCAGACCTTTATGAAACACAGGTCCTTCACACAGCAGAAAATAGATACAGTTTATAAGAAGGCATTAAAAATTACAGCATGTATTGGCAATATCTATCAAGAAGAATAACAATTAGAGCATGGTGTTCTCCAGAGCACAGAAACGTGATGGTAAAAGAGCTCCATTGATGGATTCATTTCAGCCCAGATAACTACCTGTGTGCAAGTGTGATGCCACATCTTTTCTCTTGAACAAGGAGACAAAAAAATGACCTGTCAGAATTTTTACCTTGTTTTAACATGACAAAACTACTGACACCGTGTTTGCTGTCATTGCATGACCATGTGGAAAGGAATGATAGCTTCTGATTGCATCCATACCAAGAAATTAAACAGTATTGGAGAGCTATCCTAGCCACTGGTTTTCTTTGCTGTTAAACTGCTGCCACCAGAATTTTGGCCCATGTTTATATGCACATAGCGAAACAGTTCTTCGACATATTTTGATAGTGAGGGCTAGGGATATTCCCAGCCAGGGACCATTCTCAAAAGATAGTCTGGATGCAAGAAACCTTCTTTGGAGCTACAGAGATTTTAACATTGTGGACACAGACTTTTCTATGACTTTTTTTACCGGCATTTTTTCCTTAGTGGTAAAGGGACACTCATGCTAACAGGATTCAAGACTCTAAATCATTTTAGCATGGTGCTACAGCTAGGGCCACTGTGCTCTGCCATACCAGGAGGGTGTTGACAATGAAAAATTTTGTTTCATTGTTTCTAATTAGCTTTTGCTAAAAGACAATAAATAAGATTGAGTGAGTGTCAAATAATAATATCTTTAAGACACAGAGGGAACTGTTCAGGGTAACATCTAAACTGCACAGAAATGCCTGTTCTCTAAAGTTAAAAGAAAAATAAATATATAGACACAAGTAATGGAGAACTCATAAAGAGACTCAATAAGAAATTGCTACATTTTTATATAAATTAATCAAACATAAGTGACATATCTGCAAGAAATGTTGATGCGGATATAAGACCAAAGATATGTGTGTGTTCATTTACATGAAATGACAAAGAAATATAAGATTTTCAAACTATTAATTGCACTTTACTTATGCTAAGGGGATGTTAAGTACCCAGTGTGTTTAATACCTAAATCAACACCTTGAAAACTCAAATGGGTGTAGTGTAACTAGCAACAGATTTAATAATCATTTTGATGTTATGGATTAGGTTTCATCTGTTGATTTTCTTTCTGCTCTTTTAGTTATTTAAGACATACACTGAAGTTAAAGTTTTACTATTTCAAATATATTTAGAGGCTGTAATTAGAAGTTAATCGCTTTTCCTCATATACAAAAATATCTTCTCTGTTAAAGCTATACTGTACCAGTGGCAATATCCTAATTCTTTTCAATTGCTGTTTATTTTACCTTCACCACAGGTTTTATTCAGTGTACAGACAATTTCCCATGGTAGAGTTAGTGTTTGGGCTGGAGAAGACACTACACTGTTGTTAAGACTCTGCTTGGAAGTGATATAACCCCATTCAATTGCATAGCCAGCAGAACACACCAAACTTCCAATGTCAGTTGCCCAGCTCAGCTTCAGGGTGCTGGGATAATGCACAGCACACAGGTTAGCAAGCATGAGAGCAGGGCTCCTTCCTGACAGCTCCAGATCTCTAATTCAAGGGAGTTTGATGTTGAAGATCTCTAGGACATTTGTAGTACAGTGACCAGCGCATGGATTTGAGCTTTATATTGCCATCATCCATACTGCTCAATTGCTATCAGGTTTCTCCACACTGATGTGGCACATGACATGCCAGGCACCGAGGAATAGCTTGTGAAAGAGCAGGAGCACAGGGCTTGTAAGGGGACCATTCACAATAGGCAGAATAGGTTAATTCATGTTGTTCAGGGGGAAAAATATTTTAACCAAATAGGCGTAAGTTTGACCATAGCACTTAATCTTATGGGCAGAGGGCAACCTCTGCCCCACACTATCCACTAGCTGAGACACGGTCTTACTGCTTTTAGCAGTCCAACGAGAGAGAACAAGTAGCCTCACTGTGAAAGGAAGGGTTTCCTGAATCTTTTGGCTATGGCTGATAAATGCAGCTTCATTCATCAATTTTCTGCTGTCCTTCCTGGTGTCAAGGTCTCTGGTTGCCAATCTAAGCATAACCACTGTACAAAAGGACATGCGGGCAACATATAAAAGCTGCAATATGATGAGAGAGAACAGGGGTTTACATTGCTTCAGACCACTGTTTTAGGATAATGCTACTCTGCATGGTCTAGTTGGATGCAGCATTATGAAAATCATCATCTTGCTTCAAATGCATCCAAAAGAATTCTGATGCTGCTGGTATTCTCCTGTGTAAAAACACTTAACAATTCATGGCTGCTGAGGAGAGCAGGTAAACACTCACACAAACCAAGACATCTTTGTTATAAAAATCTCTACTGAAAAAAAGACAATGGGAAAGAGAGAACTGACCTTTTGGTCCCCGTCTCTCCCACTGCAGAAGACAGAACCAAGCCAGGGAAAAGCTCTGATATGGGTGGTGAAGTAAATAGGAGTATTCAATACCAAGATCTAGGCAATACTTATTCAAGCATTACAGGGTCAGCCTCTGTTCTCTGCAGCTGTTCTTCAGCTCTGGAATTTAATTATTTCCACCACTGCTCACTTTTGAACTGTGAAAGTTCAAAGGAAGGAGGTTATTGACAGTGCAGGACAATTGGATGCTGCTGCTTCACTGGCCAAAAAGTGGTCAGTTCTCATCTCTGAGGCCAGTAACAAAAGTATCATGAACAAATAATAGCAACAAAACCTAAAACCTGTAAAGAGGTTCTTGATAAAAAAGCAGTTTCCATACAGCTTCAGCAGTAACTGGAGATGAGTCTTTGACAAAGACATGTCAACTATAAAAGGAAGGCTGTCTTCCTTTGTTGGGTTGACCCTGGTTGTAGGCCAGGTACCCACCAAAGCCACTCTATCACTCCCCCCCCTCCCCAAAACAGTGCAGGGAAGAGAAAATATAAGAAAAGTTCATTAATTGTGATAAGGACAATAATAGTCACACATCAGAGTAGAAGTACTTACCATCACAGTAAATCAGACCCAGCTTGAAGAAATTAATTGAATTTATTACCATTCAAATAAGAGTAGGATACTGAGAAATAAAACAAATCTTAAGACCACCTGATCCCCTGTGCTCCCTCCTTCCTGGCCTTAACTTTATTCCAGGTTCTCTGCCTCCCCCCCCAGTGGTGGAGGGAGAGAGCAAATTGGGGCTACAGGGAGTTCATCACATGTTGTTTCTGCCACTGCTTCCTTCTCAGGGAGAAGAGCCCTTCTTCGCCTTTTCCGTTTGCCCGAGGGAAACAGTCCTCCATTAACTCCTCCAAGAGTCCTTCCCGAGCTACAGTCCTTTATGAACTGCACAAGGATTTCCCCAGCCAAGAATGCAGCTGATGGCACTGATCCGAATTAACAGCATTTTTCAGGGCAATTAAAAAAAAAAAAAAAGAAAGAAAAAAGAAAAAAGAGAGAAAGAAAAAAGAGATTTTTATAAAGGTAAACCCATCGTGAATTTTTATCCTTTTGGTCTGTTACAGAACATCTTGGATGAATAATTAATATTTCTTTTAACATTTTAGCTTGGAATTACTTTTATCAGGCACTGTTGAGGTCTTCTAAAAGAAAAGGATTTGCAAGGGCACTAGGCACACAGGCCTAGAGGGACAACAGATGGGGCAGGCAGCACGAGCAAAGCTACGCGCATTTTGCAGGCAAACAAGATGTCACTGTGCGCATACACGGAGCAGATACGGGCTCCCACTGTCCATGCCTAGAGCTGTGTAGCTGCTCTCCTGCAGACCTGAGGCCCAGTTTACTCTCAGGCTTAACATCAGCTGGGTCACTGCACAAAACCAGTTTCTCTGCTGGTGGTGTGAACTATGGGGAAAACAAGCTGGTATCTGCCTGCGGAATAGCACACTAATAATACCTCAGGAGTGAGTTGGACACTTTCTTTGGCTCAAAGGGGAGACAACACAGCAAAAGCTGCACTGAAAGAGACGTTTAGAAGCAACCAAGCAGAAGTTAAAGTGTCACTGCTTTTTTTGCTATGACATGAAAATTGTAGTCACTGTAAAGAATGGAATTGCATGGTAAATGTCTCAATGGACTTCTTAAAAAAATAATTTTAAAATAAGATGCTTAAATTCAAGATTTAAAATGTTCATTTAAAAAATCTTGTCCCAATATGAATTTAATATTAAAAAGACATGGAAGTTCACAAAGGGCAACTATATCTCGAGTCTACAGAGTGCAGCAGCCTCTAATCATTTGTATATGTTCTGTATTTAGAGTGATAGAAGTCAGTAAGAAACCTGACTTTATCTTGATAAACCATATAGGGATTATTAGCAATCATTAGCCACTGGAAGGAGGCTGTCCTGTTTCTGCAAATAGTCTACAACTACCCTGAAATGAAGTTTCTGTCATCAGAATGTTCTCTGCGGTATATTCTGCTTACAGATGTCCTATGGCAGTCAAACTTTACTGTTCTACTGATGATGTGCTGACTGGCAACACTCACAAGAATGTCTCTTTTGTCCCCTTCCTCCCTTTTCATAATTTATGTATTTTATTCTGATTTCTGAGTGTAGGAACATGGTTCGTGCTGCAGAATTTTCAGAGCCCACAAGAAAATCAATTATCTTTTCTCTGATATTTATTACAAACACTGCTGATGACTTCAAGCTCTAGGACTAGGCTAAAATGACATTTTTGGAAAGACAAAGAAAATAAAATTCTGAGCCAGGGCCAGGACTAATCTGACTTCCCAGTTCAATCATGGAGTACAAGAAAAATGAGAAGGAATGTTCTTCAGTAAATTCATTCACTCCATGGAAAAATGATGTTCCTTTGAAAGAGGAGTGGGGAAGGAGGAAGGAAAAGGACAAGTGTTGTTTCCCAAAAAGACTAAGGTGTCTTTGAGAGTTAAAAGATATGCTCATAAGTTATTGTAGGGCATAAGCGGAGTGTTTGGCTTAAGACCTACTTTTCATTGTTTAAATAAAACTCCATCTTTAACGTGTTCCATCAGCTTTGGACTGATAAGGATGGTTTGTTCAAAGATAAGGCCATACTATGGGACTTATGATGTAGATGATGCATTATTATTTTAGTAGCTGCTTAGTTCATTTCCTAGTCATAGACCACAAACCATTTACATTGGACACTATGAAAATATAAATAAACTGCTGTTCTAAATGACTTGCAGTTTAAATAAAATAAAACATAATAGATAGACTAGCAGTGACAGTGATTCAGAAGAGCCAGAGATGGTAGCTGAGAAGTCATTTGGTCCCAGCACAAGCTCCACGCAATCCCTGTTCTCTTAAGCACAGGAATTGAAATCTGATCTTTATTTATCTGGATGCTATTTATTTACAACATGTCATAGTCCATAGAGTGGAATGCTTCAAAATCAAAGCTCTTTTTATAAAAAAGGACCCATGTTTGAACTAAGAGCTTGTTCTGAAAGCAGTACTGTAATGAAGAGGGCCTTAGCCTTTTTCTCCTGGAAATGAAATACGGTGTAGCAAAGTTTATATGTGTCATGGTTTGACACTGACCCAATGCCAGACACCCACAAGAGTCACTCACTGACCTTCCCGTGTCACGAGTGGGCAGGGGAAAGGGAAAGCAAATGAACAAAGGGTTCATGAGTTGAGATAAGGACCAGGAGAAAACATTCCAAGGGTAAAACAGGCTCAACGTAAAGTCACAAAATTAATTTTTTTGCTAGTAGAATCAGAAAGGGATAATGAGAAGTAAAATAAGCCCTTAAAACACCTTTTTCCCCCCAGCTCCTCCCTCCTTCCCACCAATAGTGTAGGGATACAGAGTATGGGGGTTTTGGTCAATTCATCACTGAGATTTTCTACCACTGCTCAGGGAGAGCAGTCCTTCCTCTTTGAGACCGTGGGGTCCCTCCCATGGCAGACAGTTCCCTGTGAACTTCTCCAGTGCAGTTCACAGGCAGCAGCCAAACCATACCTGCTGCAATATGAACTCCCTCCCATGGGCAGACAGTCCTCCCAAAACCACTGTGATGTGGGTCACTCTTCCACAGGGTGCAGTCCTCCAAGGACAGGATGCTCCAGCCTGGAAGCAAGGGCCCTCTCTCCATAGGTCTTCCACTGGATCGCAGACTCCTCCAGGCATCCACCTGCTCCAGTGTGGGCACCTCTCCCACAGGCTGAGGGTGGATGTCTGCATCCCCCTGGAACCGCACAGGCTGTGGGTGGATCTCTGCATCCCCTGTAGATCCCCTTGGGCCACAGGGGCACGGCTGCTTCACCACAGTGTCACCACGGCCTGCAGAGGAATCTCAGCTCCAGCACCTGGAGCACCTCTTGCCCCTCGTTCTGCATTGACCTTGGTGTCTCCATGTTGCTTTCCCTCACCTCCTCCTCTTCTCCGACTAGAAGAAAAGCTGTAAGACTTTGTCTTGATTTTCATCTTCAATATGTCATCACAGAGACATTACCAACCTCTCTCATTGGCCCAGTTTTGGCCAGCAGCAGGTCCATCTTCAGAGCCATTGAGGCTTGTCTCCCCTGAACATGGTGGAAGCTTCCAGCAGCTCCTCATGGTGTGGACCCCACTACCAAAAACCAGGCTGTGCAAAACCAATACAATATGCCATTATTTGCAGACAGTGTTGCCACAACTTATCTATCAATTAAGGCTGGGAAAAAAAGAACAGCTTAAAAATTAACTTGATTAGTCTTAAGCTCTGACCGGGGCTCATTCCTGGGAGATAGCTGCTGCTTTATGTCATATTATATGTATTTTTAACATCAAGAAAGCTCTTTAAATCTCACTATAATATTATTTTTTTAAATAATAATGTATTGTGTTGTATATATTGACATACTCTTTGCAGTACTTCACTCCTCTGTTATGAAATGAAAGGTACTTCCAGGTTCGTATTGATTTAGACTGTCTTATAGCCATCTTCAACTTTCTTCAAGACTATGAGACAATAACCACATGTCTTTAGATAGCTTTTACTTATTTGTCAAGTGCAAACCATTGAAAATATGTTGACAGAAACAGACGACTTAAGTTACAGTTTCTGAAAGTATCACAGAAGAATTCATGCTAGATGTTAATTTACTGAGTGAGAGAACCTGGATCTTTTCTGAGCCCCTCAAGCACTCTGTTACTAAATACAATCGTCTAGAGCCTACTGTTTGGCCTGTAGGCAAGGGGCACACTGTGGCTTGGGCTCTAATGTTATTCTTTCTCTTCTCAGCCACGGAGATGATTGCCCATCCTGAGCCAGAACAGCACACTAATAGATAAATCATAGGGTCAATCCTGTTAATCCATTATCATTTTAGGTTTCATAAACTTTATTTTTAAAAAATGAAATAAAATTAATAATATAATCAGAAGTAACACTTGAATAATTGTAGTTGCTTCCCTGTCTCAGTCATTTTCTTGCTTGTACAATATTAATGTTTAAACTCCTTATTTCAGATAGAGCCCAGACATGGTAGCCTGGCACAAATTGCTACCCATGAGGTCATCAGTCTTGTTAGTTCACATGAAAAGGCAAACAGCATGAGGCCAAATTAAGTGTGGAGCTTCATACACTGACTGCACATGTCTGATGTCACCACTGATTTACTTTTATGTGCTGTCAATCTATGCTGGCAATATATGAGAAGCAGGAAAACTTTTAATGCAGCTGAATTTGCATGTTCGGTGGTACTCTCTTTACTTAGACACAAATACACAGTAATGGAAGAAGTATGTTCATATTTCCTGTGCTGATTAGCTTCCCATGGGCTTGATCCAATTTCAACTCAAGTCAGTGGGAATCTTTCCACTTTCTTCAGTAGCAGTTGGCCCACATCCTCAATGAGAAGCATACTGCACAGAGCAGAAATTCTCCATAAGAAAAATTATTAGACGATTAGAGTCTATAAGGGGAAAATGGGCATAAGATGTCCTACAAGCATGCTGACAAGACAGTCACAGAGTGAAATGAGTCTCAACAAACTGCAAGCCTCATTTGGTAAATTGTAGACATAGGTATTAAAATTTACAAAGTAAAACATGTTATTTGTTGCACCAAAAACTTTAATTTATTCCTTTAGGTTAGATGAATCTTGCCTGTTCCAGTTTGATAGTACTTTCACCTTATTATCAGGTAGTTTCAGTGTGATTTTTATTCACATACCAGTTTTAATTCTGAAATTGATTTTGTCCAACCAGAAAGGAGCAGGGGTGTGCTTTGGATTGAGCTAAATTGGAACAACTGGGGTTTTTCAACACTGAAACAGTTAACAGGAACAACAATTGTGGTTGGAAGTGGAAGATTAATTTTCATGTGCCTTTAATTCTCAAATGTTATTTTGGCAATAAATAAGTCCTCTTTAGAAAAATGTTGACAAAACCTCACTTTATTTAGATTTTTGATTAATATAATTCACAATATCAAAATTATGTGGTTTTAGATTGATTAATTTTATTAAAAATTTTCTCTCTAGCCACCACAGTTTAATCAGTAATATTTTACTTTTCCTGTCTCAAAATTGAAAGGAAGAAACCCATCTACACCAATAAATGACTACTACAGGAGACAACTCAAATTGCAGAGCAGTTCTGTGGTATTCTGAAAACTAGTTTAGAAGAGTTATGTACCCAAGCACAACAAGTAAGGAGCAAAATGCAGATCAGTAGGCAATACTCTGGGTCTGAAGTTTATATATGCCATACTACTCTATACATCATGGTTAGAACAGATGCCCAAAAAAATATTTGGAAGGCCATCTAGTGTTATCCAAGTGAAACGCAATATATTTAATTGCTTAAAATGCGTGCACCTGTTCTCTCATAGAACAACTAAAAAAACACAAATATTCACTTTTGTTTTAAATTCAACTGATCATCACCATCTCTAGAGCATCACTGACATTTTGCAAAGAAAATGTGTTCATTTTAACTCTCACAAATATATGGGATTTTATACAATTATGGAAGAAAATACTATGAAAAGGAAATTATACACAGAAAGTAAAACAAGTGAAATTTGTGTCATTGTAAAGCTTTAACAACTAACATTAAAATGTCAAGATGTAAAGAAATATAACTTTGCAAAATAGATAATCAGTAAGATGGCGTGATACCAAATCTGTGTGAGGAAAGAGATTCATACAGTTAAAGTGCAGCAACACGGCAGTGGAAATGTGCTAACTGCACGTGTGTTCTGAGCCTGAAAAAGTGTTCATTTTATAGCTGTTCTTAATATGTGTAAATAAATAAGTAAATAAATACTGTCTAGTCTATCTTAATTTCTATCCACTGAACACACATGCACAAACACCCTTACTCATCATAAGGCCAGAAGGAGCTATTTTGATTACCTGCTCTTACTTTAAAAAAAAATACAGGCTGCAGAATCTCAGTGTATTCATCATACATACAGCATGCATAAAAATAATGATTTTCACATCTTTATCCTTGTTTTATCTGCATATAAAAAGACTTTCATACATGTGATATTTTAACTTTCTGGTTTTCAGATAAACCATTTAATCCTAGTAAGAAAATAAACTGAAATAATCACTGTAAAGCAGTAAAAACTGTTTCTTTTGCAACATACTGCTCACTTTTTCTGTGATACTGTAACTCTTTACTTCAGAAATGCTGGGAGGCAAACAAATTACTTGAGTATTTTTCTGAGATTATATGCCAGCCTACTGGCTACAGTAGCCATTAAATTATTTAAATTAAGGATTTAAAGTTTACAGCTCCAGGCCTATGATTGTATATAAAAATTCCTATTAAAAATTACAACTGCTTTCTCATTTCACTAATGAACTCACAGTGGGATTTAAAGTGTTTGTAATTTTTTTTCTTGCACATTTAATCATAAAATATATAAGATAAAAAGTTCAGATTTAGTAGTCATGCCATAATTTATTATAGTGTCATCTACCTCATTTAACTTTTTAAAAATTTTTTTGTTAAAAATTATCAAATTAACACTGCTTTCTCAGTGGCATTGTCCAAGGTTGACAACATTTGAAGATGGAAAGAAGCATTCTGTGATGTTGATGGCATGGTAAGGACTTTTTCCATTAGTCTGTATCTGTGGAGGTCCTTTCCAGATGTGCTTTTGTCACAAGACAGATATGGGTCACAACAGCCTGGAACTATACCATCTTCTTATCAGATTCAAACCAAGTTAAGTCGCTGCTTTTTGTCTCCAGTCTGACAAGTTGAAAATTACATCCAAAGAATTTTATTTTTAAGATACCAAAAAGAGTAGGTAGAAATTTTGTACCAAATTTCAGTTTTAGGCCTGATTTAATCCCTAATTCAAACACCCAATTCCTATTTAGATCCACATACTACTTAACTCCTAAACCATTGCAATGGTTTTGGATGAAATTACTACCAAAGCAACAGAAAGGTCAGGGCTCTTCCTTCTGAAGCAGCCACAGCAAAAACACAAGGCCTCACTCCCTGTGTGTTCACGCCACAGAGGAATCCCCAGTGTGCCTCCTCCTTTGGAAGAACCAGGCTTTCTTTGACAGCCACTGGTTGTTGCACAACCACCAGTGATGGTGCTGGTGCAATAGCCACTCAGGCCAAATATCCACATGTACCTCCTGCCCACCTTTGGTTTACAGGGACAGCTTGCACTCCCAGAAAGTGTCTCCATGGCCATTCACAGCAATAACTCAAACATGGGATGCAACAATCAGTTCCATGTATCACATGTGAGTCCAGGGCAACACCAATCAGTTACACCAGGGACTCTGCCACCTGCCACAAGCCTACTCACCCATCACCTTGACTGCAACCTGCCTCCATATCCCAATGGATCCTGCTCAGTCCTCTTTGCCCTCTCCCATCAGCTGTAAAGATCTGACCCATCAGTGTCACAGCTCTGCTCTCTGACACATGTGAAAGCAGTCACCTACTTATACAGGCTGAACAACTGCAAGAGTGGTTGTATCTAAATAAAAAGTGCTAACTCCCCATCCATTTTCTCCTCTGTATTTCTCCCACTAATATCCATACAATTCTCAGCACTATTCTTCATTCTCACCGAGTGCCTGTCACCTCAGAGAGCCCAGACTGTTTGCCACAATCAATACAAAGTTCATTCCCAATGAAAAATGAGATGGGGATATCAAAAAATTTGTTATGCAAGAGAGTGAACATCGGGGGGTCAGGACAGAAGAGTCTCCTGGGTACTTGGCCAAAGCAGTTTGGGAACATACCCAGGACTGGTTTCACATGAAGAGGGCTGCTTCTGTGCTACATAATCCATGCTATATAACCCATGCTATATGCCAAAGTACAGGTGTACACCCAGATGCCATTTTCAGTAGTTTCCTCACTGCTTCTGAGCAGCAGGGTCCTGCTGGAAGAGTTGCAGCCCTCCTGGGATGCCAATTTAGTAATTGCAGCATTTTCCAGCTACTCCAGGGAGGGGACACAGTGCTCTGACAACCACCACAGCATAACAAGCCCTGAGACCACTGGAATTGCCCAGAGGTAAACACCTCTTCACAGGATGTGTCTGAGATTGCTCAGTTTATTGCTAGCTAGATTGAGGCTCAGGTGAGGGAACCTGGGAATTACCAAGATTTAGACTGACTGCCCAGGTGACAAGGGCTATTTTTCCAGAAACAGGAGTTATGAAACACTAGTTGCCTTCATTTAAGCTTTCCTAGTCTTGCCTTTTCTGCACCTGCATCTTAGACAGTAGCTTTTCTCTCTTCCTCTGCTAATAGCAGCAGACACATCCTCTCTGGGAATGATGTTCCTGATTCCAATTACATTACCCTTTATGCTGTGTCCCTCCGACATGCCAATGTTTGTCCCACCAAACTATAGAAATATCTGCCATTTCAATCTCACTTCAAGCCCCTGGAGAAAGAAGGATTCTAACATACAGTGGTTAGTAAAGTCTTTAGCTAGCAGAAAAAATACCAAAGATATTGTCTTCTACACCTGAGACACTGAAGCTTAGAAAACCTCATGGTGATTGACATGTCTTTGTCTTGTCTAAAGAACAGCAAACTCCACTTTGTGTTTTCTGAAATTCTATCTCCAAAAAAGGGCCACAGTAAGTGGAAATACCTGCTCTAAAAAGCAATAATCAGAGATGCAAGGAGATGCACAGCAATTCTTTGGACATAAACTTTCTAGGCTGCTTTCTATGTAGCAAATAAAGATGTTACAGTCAAATGAGTGCTGAGGAAAGAGCAGACCTGAGCTACCTTGACAGACAGAATAGGTAATATCTTCTGTGGGATTCTTTCTTGTTTCAAGTCAAAATTATGGTTTCAAAATCCCATTTAAAATCTGACCCTATTTTAAAACCCACTGACAGTATAATAGCAAAAGAATACATAAAATGTTTGACTTTGAACTAGCCACACTGGGCCATGTTCTACAAAAGACTATTTTCGGAATATTTTATGTTTGCATCATAAACAGAGGCCTCTTGAGGTTTTTACACACCACAGTGGAAAATGAAGTTGAGCAATAATATCTTGCCTGACAGATTTGTTTAAGAAGAGTACATACAATATCTCAGATATTTCAGTATACTTCCGGTGAATAAGGAAATTTTATATGTTTTATATGTTTTATAATCTTCTATTGGAGATTATTGTCTCCTGAATTCTTACAATTAAAGATTGTAATTCTTACAATTAAAGATTGTAAGATTGTAATTCTTGCAATTAAATCTCCTTACAATTAAACCTACAACTGGACAAGGATGTCCAATACAATATAAATAAACTTTGAAGACAGGAAATATCTACAAAGGTAGATCCCAAAGATCTTCTGAGAAAATTATGGATATTTATGTGTTTTCCTGTAGGCTCAAAAGTGTCTGTGAAGACAAGAGTACCAAGATTTGGAGCCCTCTTACCATTGCCTTAGTGATGCCTGTTGCATAATTTCTTTGCCCAGTAGGATTGTAAGGTAAGACCAGAATGAAATCATTCATGGTGTTCTAAGGAGCACAGACAGATCCAAGCTGTGTAGCTTTCTAAATTCATAATGCACGGTCTGTCATTATATGCAGTAAAAGCAAATGGATGTATAATTAGTTCAGCATTATATGTACCATTAACATACTCCATAACTATAGCCTATATTTCTTTCAGAGTTGTAGTAGAATTTTATTTCTGCCAATAAGAAGAGGTTTTCAGGTGTGTACATTGGTCTCTTCAACCAGCAAAAAACATTTCTTAATCCAGGACAAAAGTTAATGTACTGTTCAGGTGACCAATATGTTTCACAGTCATTTAAACATGATTCTGGACATTGGCATAATCCTAGCAGCAACCCAAGCAGTCACTGCCCATGCAGTCAAGGGGACATTTCAGTTTCTGGTGCCCACCTGTGCAAGACAGGCTTGTGGTAGCACCAATAAGTTGGTGCTTCAGCCCTTCAAGTTCAGGTCCAGGGCTGCGAGGGCTGCAGCATGGGGTCTCCCACTACACAGCGGTCAGCAGGGATTGCAGTGGATTCTTTCCCTGACACTGGACTTCTTTGAAGGAAGTGAATAACTGAATCCATTTTCTGGCACCACTTCTGAAGTCATGCTACCACATGTGTTATTCATGTATCATGATGTTTTTGAGTACTAATGGCTTAGTGCTCTGCACTTCCTTTTAATAATGTTAGAATGAAATAATTCCTGTTTTGACATAACTAGCTTATCATCACATTGCCAGAGAGCGAGTAAAAAGTAGAAGTTCCAAAGATGTGGCATATCTCAATGTTCACATACACATAAAAAGATAGAGATTAATAAATCAAAAGTTATCTTTCTGTTATTTGAAAAATAATAAGTTTTGTCAGGAATTATCACACTGAAATCTATTTAATTTCATCCTTAATTTTAAAGGATGTCTTAGAAAGAAAATGTTATTTGAATACTGCCGTGGTTTAGGAACTGTATTCTTCAATTTAGTGTTCCTATTGAAACACTCTGTGTGTAGTTCACTTGCTTCCGGATTTCAATGGCCCAGTACCAAACCCTGGGCTCTACCTCTAGTGACCAGCAACCAGCTGGACTTTTTATCACCACTCATAATCCTTTAAGCCAGCAATTCAGACAGTTTTCAGCCTGCCTTGCCCTCCTCTTACCGAGTCTGTACTTCATCAGTTTGTCTATGAGGATATTATGGAGGACAGTGTACAAAGTCTTGTTGAAGTCAAGTTAAATGATATCCCATGTTTCTCTTGTTTCCAGTGAACTGGTGATTTTGTCATGGAAGGTTATCAGGCCATCAGTCATTACTTCTTCCTAAAGCCCTGCTGACTATTTCCAGCCATTATCTTGTCCTTCACGGTTTGGAGTTTTCATTATTAGCTCCATCACCTTCCCAAGGATCAAGGTAAGTTAAGATACATAAAGCTCTCCAAATCCTTCTTCTTCAAGCCCAAAAAACATTTATCTCTCTCAATCCATAGGAACTTCCCCTGGTAGCACTGAGTATTTGTATCAAACTCAACTGCTGCTGTGATTTCTAAGTAATTGATCTTGACCTTAAAAATAGCTTGTACTTTAATGCTGTGGTTAAAACATCATGGAAATTAAAAAAAGACACAAGAAGATGGTTGCAATTACATATTTAGCAAAAATATTTTTAAGAAACCAGTAGAGTACAAGCCAAAAAAAGAGGAAAGAACAAGTTTTTTAAGTGAGGTTCAAATTCAGAGGATATGAGAAAATTCGTCATACAGTACTGTGGCTTAAAATCCAGTTTGTAAACATCTGGGAAATAAGATAATTAATGAAAAGACTCAACTATTATGAACAGCGAGCAGCTTTTTTTTTTGGTTTTGATGGTGTAACTTTGCTGGTGAATGATGGGAACTTTATGGTTATGATATATCTTAACTTTTGTGGAGTTTCTGACAGCTCATCTTATGACATTACCACATGTGAGCTAAGGAGATAAAATCTAGCTTTAATCATCCATGAAAACATGAAAGCCAGAACATTCTTGCAATAGCTCACAGTCTTATATGTAGCTGTTTCCAATATGTTCCCAATGTCCTTTTTCTGTCAGGTGATGCTGATAGAAGGAAACATCTTATGAGTACCCTTAAGAGGGTGATTTTGGGCAGAGATATGGATGAAGATGTCTTCAACCACACATACAGGGCAATTTTATTCCTAGTCCTTTCAGCACAGTAATTCTTGCTTTGGTTGTTTCTGCAGTTCCCCCACTGGCTGAAATCTCTGGCCTGTTCCATAATATGGCCACAGAGATTTATGCAGAAATATTTTCAGAATAAGGTTTTTGTTCACCTTACCAATGCAATGAGATTCTAAGGTGATTCATACTGATACAGAAATTTTTGAAATAGGAAGCCAAATTATTTCAGTATTTTAAATTAATCACTGTTGCCTTTTAATAATTTTCATTACAGCATATCACCATACCACTCAAATTGCTCAACCCTGCTAAATATAATATACATTCAGACTTTCAAAATACCAAGATCTTCCCCCACTCTCACCTTCCTCAAACTTTCTTCCATTCTCCCATCATGGATCAATGGTCAAAGGCAGCAACAAATCATGAGCCTTCTCTCTCTTGAGCTCAGGTTGTCAGACAAGCATCAGTGAACTTGCCATTTGGAAGTGTTTGTTCAAGGCTGTTGATAGTAAGTGTACAGTTTGCTGAAGCTCTAGGAATTATCTTCAGGACATCTGGCTTAATGTCCAACCTCTCCATGTGAACTTCCCTGAAAATAAAACACCAGAAAGTCTAAAAATGTATTGACTTGTCTGCAGAAAAGATTTGCAGGCTGCTTGCTTTCTTGTAAAGTAAGAAATAACAAGGTTGATTTGAGCAAACAGAAAGACATAAAAAAGCTAAGACCTGTCAATAAAAAGACAAAACATTATTCACTTACAAGTCATTCTACTGGGGACTATCTCTAAAAGCATGATTTGTTTTTGGCATCAGGTTTTAAAAAGCTGCTTAAACTTTTCTTTAAAAATATTTGATAATTTACAAGACTTTATGAAGGATCAAAGAACATCTCAATTATTATTTCACTGTTTGAAAAAGCATCCTGTTTGTGCACATGAGGGAAGAACAAAACTTTACACCTGTGATCCTTACATCACTGGGGTGCTCGGACTTGAATTGCCCAAGTAACAGTAATTTATACTTTCTTATAGTTCCTCTGTTGGGTAAAAAAGTTTTACCTTGCAAAAAAGAGCCAATGTTTTTGCTTTTGGATAATTCAGTGCTTCCTTTGCCAAAGATTTCAATCATAAGCTATAATTAATATTGCTTAAAAGTAAACCAGTTAAGAAAATTGCCTTTATAAAATTAAATTGGGTTCCCCCAAGATAATAACTATCAATTTGAGGTGGACAAAGTTATAGCTTTAATTATGTACATTAATAATTAGTTGCAATTCATATTTCATATGTAGCCACCTTTCTTTACCTTGTGGAATTAGAAAAATCAAAATTATTTAAGTATAAAAATTTTTAAAAACTGGAAAGAAACATAATTCTTCCTGACATAGATTTGAGTACATGTATATAAGTACATACAAAAATATTGCTGGATTTCAGGAGTTATCAGAATTATACAGACGTGATAAAACATCTAACCTACTATGTAAAAATCAGAAACAAAGACCTATAAAACCCAAAATAAACATCTGAATAAGGGAGTTATAGTTCTCACTTAGAGAACTCAGTTCTCTTTAGTTTTCAAACTTAGTTCCTAAGAAAAAAATAATTTGCCTTAGGATCTCTAGGCTACTGTATAGCTGCTGAGCTTACCATTAAGAAGTGGTAGTTAGAAAATAGTGCAGGAAACCTTTTCTTTCAATCCAAAGTTCCAACTTGTTAACTTATTTACTTTCCCCCAAATGTGGCAAAAGAAAATAATGCAGTGTGAAAGCTTCTAGGAGGTTCTCCATGACCTCCATAGCTGCATCTGCCCCTTTGCACATCTTATCTGCAACATCTTGACAGCATTCCGCATCATACCTCTGCTGTGAAAAACTAGGAACAGCTATCGAACTAGACAAGGTATTAGTACTTTCCATGATAAATATCCAAACCAACAACAAACAGAATGATCTGAATTACAAGAAAATTACTTGGATCTTTTCTTCCGTTTGCACTGAGTATTTTGTTTTTCAAGAGATGCCAGTTCTCTGGTGTGTTTGTCTTCCATTTTCAATAACTACACTGTTTTCTAGTTTTGACATTATCAAAAACAAAAATACAGAAAAACTGTAATTAAGGACTGCTTTTATAATTTTTAAGTAGGTTACTGACTAGTAGGCAGAGATCTCCTGAGGCAGTAATATCTATTTAACTTCTTGTCTTACTGACAATGAAGCATGACATAAACCAAAAAAAAAAAAAAAAAAAAGAATATCATCTTAGCAATAAACCACTATTTGAGAGCAGATGTATTCTAAAGACAGAAGATAATATAGCCCTTATGATGGCATTATATAATCATGGAAAATTTTGCTTGGAAGGGACCTTAAAGACCATCTAGTTCCAATCCCAGGCCATGGGTAGGGCTGCCACCCACTAGTAACTATTGGAACAGGTTGCTCAGGGCCCCATCTAGCCTGGCCTTGAACACTTCCAGGGGTGGGGTAACTTCTACAGGAAAAGGATAATAACTATTATTCAAGGATAATAACTATTTTTGTCTTCAAATATTGTAAATATTGCTGCTGCTATAATTAGTGAATTAACTACATCATGATTCTGCAAAGAATTTGGTCTCTATTTTTAAAGAGCTTGATTGTTCCATTAAAGTCATCTGACTTAGAAATGAAATGAAGCACACATGTAATAGTATATTCAGTAACTGTATGTTATAGTTTGTTATCAAGACATTTATAAAATATATTAATAAACTGACTGTTAGAATAGATTATTTTGCATGTTAATAAAAAAGTAATTGAGAGTTATCTGTGCTTGAATGTAATTAGTATTATCAAGAAACTATTAACGTCATTAAGAATGCTATTGTTCTACTATAAAATCAAGATTTCTATTCTATTACAAGTAGAAAGCCTAGAAGATACTTTTTCAAAGTAATTACATATATATTAATGCATGTCTTCTCCTTGTAAGGATAATTTAAGTCCAAGAGACCCCAAATTCAAATTTAGTGAAAAAAAATTTGCTATTTTCATGCATTTAATAGGCATTCTGCACTGCACAGAAAGTATTAAATGGATGAGATCTTACAGTTTCAGGAGATTGTACAATGATTTCCAGGAAAGCCCCTTGCACTCCAGGACTTGTTCCCTTAGTGATTAATTTAATGCCCAGAAGAAGGTGACTGTTATTTATGCCATTAGCTAGCCTGTAACTATTGTTGTTATTAAAATCAAAATAAAAGTTTAATTTATGGTCTAAGAATACTTAAAGGGTATTAACAAATGGGAGCCCATTGTAGTCTTTGATGTCACAAACAGACAGTTTCTTCCCTTTAAGTCATACAAAAATGAGCTCCTTATTCATAAGTGTGAGCAAGACTTTTTCTGACTGGAAATGTGGAAAGGATCCAGTAAGCCATAAAGTTTCATGAAGAGAATTAGAAAAATAAAGCTGGTCAAGGAAGTTAGAGTCTGAAAACCAGAGAGGTAAAGGGAATGCAACAATGATGAAAACAACTCTCAGTAAGCTTCAAAACAGGGCCAGGTATGGGAGACATAATCAGGACTTACTGTAGTGGAAGAAAGCAAAGTAGTGGAAAGTGAATGAGGCTGAGGAGGTGTCAGAGACAAAAAGAAGAGTAACCATGGTAGGGCAAATAAGATGACCACTGAATAAAGGCACTTGTAGGAAATTATTGAGGAAATCCCTGATTGATAAGCCAGGGAGTGGGACTATTCTGAAATTTAGCATCAGGACAGAAAATGGGAAGGAAATTGCAGAACAGGTTTACAAGAATAGAACGTGAGGGGTGTTAAGGGATCTTTCTAGGACAAAGGAGAGAACACAGATGACAAGTTCTTCCTGCCTCTTTTTTTTAAAAAGAGAGGCTTCTACAATGAACCAGAAACAATTTTGCCCAAGGCTGCGTGCTTAAAAGATACAGATCTCTGTGACTTATCATCTTTGCAATACCAACGGTAGCTGTTACCAGGATTTCCAATGCTCAATTGCAGGAGAAACTATAGGTTTCAAAGTTTTCTTACTCAAATAGTGACTTTCCTGGAAGTAGGAGGGAGGAGGTATGAACATGTCTTTGTGCCATCACTGTCTCTAAAGTCTAAGGCATACTTGCCTGACCTGCTTATAACAGGTCTTTGTTTTTCCTTTCTCCTCTACATAATCTCTACTCCCAAATTTTTGATGACAAAACACAGGACAGAGTTTCCCAACTCTTACAAACTGTTGCCAAACTCACTTCCTTTTCATTCTTCTCTTCCCGACTCTTTTATTTGCCTCTTTTTAGTGGCCTGCTTGCTCTCTCCTCTGCTGCTCTCTGTTTCCCCTTGGAAAGATACTTGTTTGCAAATAGAAAAGCATGTCTATGAGTATATATTATCACGCTTTTTGCACAAATATTTACCAGAATAAAATCCATTTTGTCAGCACCTGTACAAAGAAAAAAGGTTGGCCAATCAATACTCATCTTCCTCTCCCTTTCTTCTTTTTCCTTGTTTTTAATCCCTTCCCTGTCTCTCTCCTTTCAAATACCAATCAAAACACACAAAACCCCCTGCATTTGGAAGTTTTGTTCTGCATAGCACAAGTCAGATTAAATTACCTAATTGTTGTACAAACATCATGCTGCCCATCACTAGTCCAGGATGAATGAGGGGGCAGGACTTATCCGATGGACCTCTGTGAAGAGAACAGACTTGTGCCAATTACAACACGTGTTATTCCTGTTATTGCACTCTTTCTCAGCTTACACAGATCATACTAACTCTGGCTGATCTTCCACAGTTTTTCAAATTTTCCTTTCCTCTGAAATTTCCCTAACCTAATGCCAGTTGTTTTCAGATGCAAGACTGACAAAAGTGACCATCTGGCCATTAGGAGGATTTGGGAGTAGCAGGCTATAAGTAAAATACAAACAAAAATGAAGCCTATGAAAAAAATCTCTGCAGAATATCAGTTTCATCCACCTCATATTTTTAATACTCAAGCAACACGGGTGTTTATGTTGCAAAGAGTTTTACCGTGCCCTAAACTTTTCTTGCAATGAAGATGGGAATTGTATCCAATAAAAGCAGTGATTTAAGTATTGATTATATCAAAATATGTGAATTGGAACAACTTTGTTAATACTGCAAAGTGAAACACTCCAAAAGATACTAAAAATGAGGACCAGGCTTAACTAACTGTTTCATTTTGAGTTTTTTGAACCCTTTATACCAAAAATTTCATTTACTTCACCACTCACTCCATTTTTTCCAGGATCCACTCCAGACTACAACAGTACATGAAATACTACTCTACATGTAGAGTAGGATATTATATAATATCCAAATTTATTCACTGAACAAGAGCCTGGGCATGACCCTGGAGATTGGAGGTTAAGGACAACCAAAAGGGAAATAAAGAATTTGATTCCTAATCCTACTATTATTTTGAGTTTTTATAGAAAGTAAAAGGTAGGACAGACTGAAATACACTGACTTAAATACACTCTCATTTATTTGAGATGGAAAAGCTATTTCAAAAGAGTTTCTATCCAAACTCTAGCCACTCTAAGCATTTTATACAGTGGGGTTTTGGTGGAAAAAAATCATAGAAGGATTATCTTCTTCATGTTCTAAAAGAAATCAGCATTTTCTTATGCACTTTTGGAAAAAGTTTGGGTGAAAATATATGTGCGCGCATGTGTGTGTGTGTGTGATTTCAGGATGGCTAAAATATACTGTATGGTAAATTAGCCCTGAAAGTATATTTCTGGTCAATCTCAATCTGAACTTCTTAGAAATAAATAACTTGCTGAAAAGTATTTTTCCAGATCTGCTGGGACTAGGAAAGTATAGGCTTAAAAATCTGTAGCAGCTAATCAGAGAAAGCAATCTCTGGTATAGCTAACAGTATATGGTAAAAAGAAGCAGAGCCTTGTTATTATATGATCTTAATCTAGATACCTTAATCTGGATTTTATAGATGAGTATACACCAGACTTCATGCCACAATTTTAACACATTGTTCTAAGGAAAAAAAAAAAAAAAAGAAAAAAAAAAGAAGAAAAAAGTATAAATTTTTTTATTTATGTATATGCATATGTCAAATCACAAAACCTCAGTGGGGGAGCAAAAAGCATATCACACAGTGGACTTTTTCCCATTCCGATATTAGCTTAGAGTGATGAACAATTTTAGTATTAGAGCTAAAATATAAAATTTGGGGAAAAGAAAATTCAGTCATTAAAGATTTTTTTAAATATTTCTTAAAGCCTGCAAAGGAATCAATTCCCTTCCTTCCCCTCCCTTTGGTTTCATCATTCTGGATTAAACTCAACAGCAAATCTAAACAGAAAGCTTAAAAACACAAAGATTTAAAATAAGGGGACTTTTGTGAAACCCAATAATATAATCTTAAGTACAAGAATCAGAATTACAGCCATTACAAGGCAGAAAATAATCAACTGAATACTTAATAACCATTCAATAAATGATAGTTATCATCAGAGTTCTTATCTTTTTTCCTTACTAATAGAAAAATAAATCCAATGTTGCTGGGATGTCAGACACAAAAATTGGGCATGGTTTTTTTAGGAGGTTTATAATGCTTTTTTCATTAATTATTATTTCCTTTAATTTAATCAATTTATTCTGTATACAAATGAAGTATACGGGATACAGTATACTAGGTCAGGCCATTCCCTGTTCAGTTTTTGGTATGGAGTACATGGGAACTTGCATCTCCCATGAGAACATGAGAGTAAGGAAGCCTTTGTGGTGAGGTGCCTCTCCAACTCCTTTTTTTGGCAGACAGGTGTAAGTGAGACTATGCAGCTGCTTCAAGCTTAAAACAGATCCCCTCATTCTGCATGGAATTTCCCATCAGCTTCCACATCCTTATCAGTACTCATCCTCAGAGTCAAACCCTTCAGCCAGGGGATGACAGATTATAAAAACAAAGAGATTATGTTGTTATACAAGTAATGACCCTGTGACAAACTATGGAATGCTCTGGGATGCATTTTGAAGGGATGGGAACTGATCAGTGAAATTTTATTCTGATTCCTAGGATGGGGAGGGGAGGGTTTGACGGTTTTTCTGGCCTCTTCTGTTCTTTAACAGCCTGCCCAGCATGTGGTTGGCAAAAGCACATGTTCTACACTGTAACTGCACAGAGTGGCCCTTACTGCTGCCAGCTATTACTGTGTGCTCTGAGCAGTTCATCTCTACCCATCCTGATAGGCAACAGATAATCATCAGCTAAGGTGTTATTCCGTTTGTGCACTTGTGGGAAATTTTTACCATGTGGAGGGAGAATAGGATGAAGAAAAAATGGAGATATGAAACAAGAATTGCAATCATAAGATTACTCTAGGAGCAAGTCCTCTTTAAAAAGTGAGAACCAGTTTTTGACATACTGGTTTGAAGAAAGTCTCACCTTACCGTTTCTTTTTTAATTTGCTGTTACAACTAAATTGTCATCTCACCTGAGATTTTCAGAACTTAGAGGGAAACATAATGCCAGCACTGACTAGCTAGGACTATGACTACATATTTTGCTCCAGCCTAATACATATTTATCCTGTCAAATCTCCTAACCACACACAGGATTTTAAATTGGTTACAGAATAAGAATATTTTTAGCAAAATCATGTACTATTTAATGTATTTGCTGCATAGTATTTCAGATAGATATTATATATATTTACATTATATTATTTTTTGGTTGTTTATAGTTTGGAAAATTTATTTTAATTCAGAAAAATGCTATTCATTAAATAGAACAAGAAAGATTGAACTGCAGCAAAATATCTGGGCCCTTATTTATTAGTGAATAAAAACTATTGCATATCAAGAACAGGTTTGTGTTGTGCCTCTGGATATCTTTCAGGTCATTAGATTTTTTACTTGTCACCAAGAAAAATGACAGATCAGAAACAACTAAGTATAGAAGTCAAAACTAAAAGTGACTTCACAAATTACAAGGCAGAAGTAATTCCTTCTTTTTTTTCAATAAATCCTAAAATCCATCACAGCTATTTAAACCTCTACATGTTTTGCAATGTCTTTTGGGCTTGGGGTTTTTTCTTTCCTCTGTGAAAAGACATTTGCATGTTCTATATGATAAAAAAAGTTTTATAATGGAAACAATAACTGACACTACCATAAGATTTTTTCTCAATTTTTCTATTTTTAGTAGGTTTGGATTCAAACCAACAGGAAAAATACTTCAAAAATCGAAACTTACGCAACATAAACAACAGTTGTTACACTGATCATTGAAATGTTTCATAAATTTTCAATCATTGATCAGTTTGCAAGATAGCTATTAAAAATAGCACTTCAATTCCTTTTTTTTTCCTTGTGAATGAATTTTGCTGAGTTTATTTTACTATTTTAATATTATATAATGACAAAGTAGTTCTGTTTCTTTTTATAGCTGTGTACTTCATATAATATCAAACTTTGATTTCAAGGTTGTACAGATTGTCTTTTAGAGTGAGAGGCAAGCACTGAGATATGGACAGTGGTAGAAGAGATGATATCTCTGTACAAACTCTTTCCAATAAACTTTATGTTTTCTGAGTTATACCATATAAATAATAATAAGGGTACACACAAACCAGAAATTAAACATTTTCATATCATTATTTGAAATTAATATATAGATATTCAGAGAAACCTACTTAAGTGCTGGTGAAGATGCAGAAGACATAAGAGAAATTTAATTTCCTATACTCTGACTTCTGAGTGTTAAGCAAAGGAAAGAACAAATCGAAGCTCTCCATTAAAAATTGATGACAATTTTTGTCATCAAATTTCAATTGTACTTCTTTCCCTTATATATCAGAAGCAGCAGTCTTAAAAGTGCATTAATTTCTTTCCCAGGCTGGTCACTTTAAGTGTGAAGAGCACAGTTTGGAAAATTGAAAGGCATCCAAGGACAATAGTTTATTTTATTACATTAAACTTCTGCATAAATGTGTGCCAGTTGACAGTGTGCAAAAAATATATTATCTATTATCCACTCTAATATGGCAAGCCATCTCTTATTCCACTTATGACCTACAGTCATATTGACACTATGGCTATAGGTGTTGGAACCCTGGCTTGTGAGAATTTTAGACTTTCTGTGCTGACAGGCACTGACCCCCCAAGAGAGCAATGCATTTGATCTGAGGCTGTGGAGAAGGCTTCCAAAACTGAATGATAGAATTGGGACTATGGATGTGTAGTCGGAATAGAAGTGTGTAATATCACATGGTGGAAAACTTAAGAGTTTAAGATTTAAGAAAATAGTAATATATATATATATATATATAAAACAAGATGGAGGTTTTAGTGCAGAGGGTGGTCCTTCTTCTTAACCTTCTTCTTCACCTTTTTCCTCATGGGTTTGGGTGGCATTGTGTAATTGGATAAAAAAGTTCACATTGTGAGGCACTAGTGATTAGTTATTGGGTTAAAAATAAAAACAATTTAGGTGTCATTTCTTAATTGAACAGTTTATCCTTAAAAGGCCTTGTAGAGAGAGAGAGATGGCTCCATTTTTAGTTTGTTTGAGTGAAGTGCTGTAGAACTCACAGTTATGTGAGACTGTAATATAGAGCAAAACTAATAAACATCTGAGTCCGAACAAGAAATACCATCTCGTGCATTTAATCCCGACCTTGGCAAAAAGAAGCAAACACTCCACATCATTTGTACACTGGTGCTTTGATCAAAGGCAGAGAACCAACAATTAGTGATTCCACACAGCATCAGAAGGCAGACCCTGCCCTTCTTGTTGCCCATGTAGTACATGGTAGTGTACTAGAGTTCTGAAACTCATCATCATGTTTTTCTTGTCTGAATAGACATCTAACCATGGCCCACAAGTTACAGGTTTCGAAAGACCACCTTTACATAGTATAAAAGTCTATAAAATTTCTACACAAACCTGACTTTTGCTCTTTAAGCATTAATATACTGTTTTAAGATAAAACATTCAGCTAAAACATTAAAGACAAAAGGCCATTGAAGAAAAACTAATGATGAAGGACCTGACACACAGGTGTCCTGGTGGTTAGTGCTAGGAGAAAAATACTGCGGGATGCATTACTATTTACTTAAACTAATGCCTATACAGATTATGTTAGTTTAAAATTGAAGATTCTTTTTTACTTTTCTAAAAGAATGTTTATTTAAAATTGAAGATTTTTACATACTTTTCTAAAAGAATTAGTGATTCCATTTATTGTGCATTACAGGAAGAATTGTAAGGTCACTTAAAATGGATTTGAAGCAGCAGCAAAATTAAAACAATCTTGGTGTGACTCAACAGATAACTGGTTTATATTTTAATATTTTGGGAGAAGTAATCAGCAATTGTTTATTTGAAATACATTCTGCTCTCCTCAGAATCTCAATATATCATACATTTTGCTTAAAACTTCAGTGGAATCAGACTAAGGTGAATTGATCAAGTAACAACTCAATATCTTTTAATGATTCCAGATGGGAACTAATAGGCACTTCTCTCAGACTGGATACACACCATAGGGACAACCATCCAGTTCAGAAGAAAGAGGAGGGGAATTCAGCCAAAGTGTCCTTTCCATTAGAATGCCCAAGGAAAGGATATTTTGTATTTGCTACAGAAGCAGTATAAGAACTGAGAGAGAAGTAATTCATTCTGTAAGTCAACAAGATTCTTTTGTGCTTGCAAGCCAGCAACCCATTCACCTTTAAAGACATTCAGTGTGCATTTAATGATTTATAAATAAGCAAAGAAATCATATTAATGTACAAGATAAAGGGTACTACAGATTGGACTGAATATCCTGGTTCTTACTACTTGACACATATCCCTGACTTTACATCCTATTGAATGATACATAAAAGATAATTACTTCAGTCTGAAGCATTTGTAAGAGCTGATCATGCTCCCTATTCTCCACATTTAACCTGCTTCACTTCAAGCTAGGCATACTGCTTCAGCTGTATTTATGTACTAAATGCAGGGGGGGCTAATAGTGAAAAATGGTTATATCATGCATAAAAGTGACTAGTCCAGCATGAAAAAAAGATTTCAGGCTATATTCACAAATTTATAGATCTGATGCTTTAGTTCTCAGTTGATGATGATGATTTTATCCAATCATCTCCTTCCATAAGCAAGTGGCTAGTTCAAGTCACTTCTAGTGTCTCACTTCAAGTAAGTGACTTGAACTTTAATATTAAACAAAAAAAAAATTCCAGATTACTCCAACAAAAAATAAATATTATAGTTACCATCGCACCATCACAACCTATAAACATAGCAACAATGTAGTTCTGAGAATTACTAATTTTTTGTACTTTAATTTTTTTTTAAATTTGGGATTCTATTACTTTGTTGCCTGTACAATTAATTACTTGGTAGACCTGAATGATTAGCAAATTCATCCAAATTAAAACATGTTGGTTCAAGTTTTATCATGAATGCATATACACAGACAACATTAAACATTGTGACTTAAGCTGTTCTAATCCAGAGATAAAATATATAAAAAATGTGTCTGCTGAAGAGGCATCAATGTGTGTCATCTCTGATAGCAAAATAATTATTAAGCCACTTAACTCATCAATATGCTTGACAAGAGATTAGTATAGATAGGGTCACTGCAGACATGTCATGACATTTTCTATTTTTTTTTCTGGTTTAGAAATTCTCAGCTATTTTCTACAAAAGGGGTAAATACTTGCAAAGCTTATTTAGAATCCTTCACCCTTCTAGTGTTTCCCATAAGCCTTCTCTGACATTTGACCTACCTCTCACAGATCAGGACATTTTATCTGAGTTGGGAATAATTACAACTGACAGCAGCTCATAGCTTTTTTTCCCCCAAGTCTTAGTTATAGAGAAAGAAGAACAGAGACAACAGATTAGAGGATTGTTCAGCAATCCAATTTGTGGCCTATTAAGAGTCTTGAACAATCTTTTATTCTTGCTTGATGGGTTCATTTATAAGTTTATCTCATGGAAACTGGTCACAAGGAAACACATGTGACAAGAAACTTGATAAACAATTCTTAAAGAATTACAGTCAGAAATCACTTCCATGGAATCTGATGCATTATCAGAGCACTCAGTACAAGGAATAATGCTAGTACTTTTGCAAGTAGGCATTTTCTGAAGTGCTACTAAAAGAAGACATTGAACTCTTTTGAAGACTTTCATTATACCTGTTTTCTTCATAAGGGGTTCATCTCATCTTCAGATGAGTCCTGTCACTGTTAATTTAAAAATTATAGTACATACATGTTTATTCATTGTCCAGTCATCTTTAATAGCCAGAGTTTAGCATTAGGATTAAGTATGGCCCACATCAAAATAAATTTATAAGGCCTAGACATTAAATTAGAAAAATGGGCTGTATAAAAAGTTCACAGTAGTTCTTTAATCCAGGATAAGTTTCTTCTTTTCAGGAAGATTTTTTTTTTGGTTCTCTTATTTAGATACCTATATTTGTCCTTAGAAATACTAGTTAGCATGTTAGTAGTTCAGCATCTTCTAATCCTTGATGGTTTTCTTCCGACAGAATTTCTTCATCATTAGATGAAGGCATTTAAATAGCATGATCCACCTCTTAACAACTGTCCTGCACAATTCCTAAATACTTCAATCTCTCATAGAGGAGACTTCCCACAGTCTATTTTAGAAGACTGTTTAAACTATACAAATGTGTAATCACATGGGGACCTCTCCAGCACCATCCTCCAGCCTCTCACAGAACTGGTGCAGTAGCTGTTGGAAAGCCACCTCATTCTCTCTCTTCCAAACTCAGTTTTAGTAACACTGAAGTATCCCACTCAGCCCAGAGAGAAGTCCTTTCACAAACTTCCTGCAAACAGAGAAACCCTACTGTATGGCAAATCTGCCACTACTTCTGTCCTATCACTTAAAATTTAAATATAAAAAGGTTATTTTCTTAAGAAAGTCATACTAATGGAAAATCACCTGAAAGAGTGAACATTTATTATTGCAGATATTATCATGCAAGGGTCTGTGTCTCTGTTACTCAAATATATAAGAAAAGCTGTGCTTTGTCCCATTAACACCTTCACCAGCCTCAGTCTTCAGGGTACACTGGCAACAATAACTGTTGAGAAAGAGCGCAGAAAGTTACAACATACTTAATTATGAGCATGTCTTCAGCCTGAAGCCTGGATTTCCCCTGCTGTGAAAGTACAACATATGCACCTGCTTCTGCCATTTCATTGTATCCACTCTATGTATGCACAGGTTTTATGTAGCTTTTCTTGCCCTGGCACTCACAGTCCAGGGCAAAGTGGGTAAGTGTAGGACAGCATGAGTTTGGCTTTGTCAACACAATCACTGATCACTGAGGAAAAGACAGTTTTGAGCTTGTGTGCAAGAGGTAGCTGGTTTTGAATCCCATTGTCAAGCAGACTTACAGCCTCAGTTGAGAAAGTGGCAGAGGTGGGTTGTGTTGTGGTTTTCAGTTATTATTCTTTTTGTCTATAGGTAAAAACCAGGTTAACTGTGTGGCTGTTTAAAACGTCCCATGTAAGCCTTGAAATTGTTTATTCCAACCACAAATAATGAATAAAATTACCCCATTAATTAGAGACAACATGGATTTTGGCTGAAAATCTCACTTCGGGAAGCCACACAATTACTGATAAATGACATAGGGCAACTAGAATAAGAATATTTTTAAATGTTATTCTTAGAAGGAGGAAATTATTTAGCTATGGTGTGAATTAAACAAAAGCAGATCAAATTGTATGATGCAGTAGAAGTAACATTTTCAATTACTGTTCCACTATTATTCTGTAAAATCCCATCTTTCATGGGTACATTCTTTGTGTCTAAATTGTATAGAATAACATATTGCAAGACAGGTCTAAATAAAAAAGAAAAAGGAATTTCACTTTGACACTAAGATACTTTCTTATCATTGCAACAATGCTAACATAATTAAAAATGTTAACACTGATTACTGAACTATTTTTAACTATAGTTTTAACTTTATGTGCAGTTTTATATGGCTTAATACATTTACTACGTCATTTCAACATAGCCCTCACTGAATTTGATTAACAAGATATGTGACCAGTTATTAGAAGGGGAAATGTTTGCTAAATGGCAGAAAAATATCTGTGACTGAAAATCTGATGAAGGACCACAAGGAAATAAACATATCACAAAAACAGAACATAAGTCTGCAGTGCATTTTTCATTTATTGAATTTTACCCTTTCATACTGTTAAGTGAATGTAAGGAACACTATACTGGCTTTCCATATATTCTATTTGGGGGAAGGTTTAATATCACTGCTAGCACAGTAGGATAGTAATTTTAGAAGAAACTCATATTTCTTTCTGTCCTTCACCAGGTGAGAAATTACTTGGCTTTTTTTATCTACAGTATGACTGGAGCAGATTTTCTTTGTAGTATTGAAGTTTTTGCTCCTCCAATGAAATGTAGAAATGAATTCAATACTGGAATTCAGCACAATCTACATATTCTGGGTAGCAGCCAGTGAGGCTGGTAATTCCCTTCTCCAGGGAATGACAGGTGTTGATGATGACACACTCAAGACAGGTGTGCTAGCTTTGGTAGCTGAAGTAGTTTCCATGGAGACTTTGGGAAGTCAGAGTTAAAGCCTTAAACATGGGCACATTGCATGCACAGCAAAACCAAGGGAGCCATCTAAGCTGCGCAGTAGGGATAGCTAAGAACTCTTGGGCATGTTCTTAAACTGCTCTCCCAGCACAATTAGGTAGCCAGAAAGAAGCACCTTTCTCCTCTGAGGATTCACAGGTGTGCATCCTCCTTTACAAGCTGACAACAAGGGTCTTTTAGGTATTTGCTACAGCAATGCTGCCCTCTTCCCTTCTCAGAGGCCAGCGTACAGAGAGCAATTATAGCCTATGTGCAAGGCACAGGTCCCCACCTTCTTCCTTGCCAGAGCACAAGTCAAAGCAGGACTCACCCCTCCATAAGTATTGTGTTAATACCTTGGGGATTTTTCCATGTTCTTCTTGAGAAGCTGCTCTTTCTTATAGAAACTGAGGTATCCTAAAGGACTGTTAACAACACCAAGCTAGATTTACTTTTCCTTCATCAAACCCACAAAAGCCCAGAAGAACTTTGGAATTCTGATCAAATTCCCTGCTGTTCAGTCACCAAACTTCTTAGTAACCTGTCAATTTCTACCTTAACAGTATTTAAAATTTTACTTCCTCTACTCGGAAGCAGAAATTGTTGCTCTAATGAGCTAGAAAGTTTCGTATTTCCAGTCTGTGTTTTTTCCTGTCTGCTATTTACACTCAGCTGTTCATGTGTCAATAGTGTCTCATTCACTGCCCAGCATATTTATATTTGGCCACCCTACGCCTTCTTAATCCCTGTTCTGTTAGGTCAAACAATGTTGTCTTTCAGGTGAGCAGAGTTAGGGTTAAAACAAATGGAAATTTTTCCTCTTCCTCCTTTATTTAAGGCAAAGTAATAATTCCCTTTATTTTTCATGTTCCCACAGCTCCCCCTCCCGTTTCCATTTATTTAGGCCCTTGGGAAAAGGCAATAGCACCTGAAACAAACTCCTTTCCCCTGCCACAGTATGGGAGGTAGTGTGAAATGCAATCTGTCAGTACATGGTGAGTTTAATTATGCTAAAATTCAATTAGGCTCATAGGCAGTTGAGGAGCAAAGACACCAGGCCAAATCAATCCCTTTTGTTCATCTGTGAAGCCACCAGGTTAAATTGTTTTCCCATATATGTAAATATTACTCTGGGTGAGAGTTGTGTTGGTAGGAGAGCAGATTCACCCTCTGACCCAGCTATGTAGGCTCTCACACCTCCTGCAATTATCTCACGTCTGCTCAAAAGAGAGCTGACCTATATGTGGGTGAAGGTCTCTGCCAGCTGATGTGTTCCCCCAGGATGAATGTCATGCCATCTCATCTCATCCATCTCATGTTGCACTGATGTGAGACACAGGCGCAGGGATGCTTTTAAGAGCTGGTGAGCACTGTGCTCTTTCAGTTTAGCCTTTACTGTCAAGCCTAAAAATTCAAAAAAGTTGCAAAATTAAACATTGATAGTTTCAATGTTTAATGCCACAATTTTCAAAGCCATGTATGTTTTCAGGTAAAAGTAGCAAGAATCAGAAGGAAAAATAAATTTGAAAAGTCTCAAGAGAACAGTTATTTTAAATTTTATGTTTTTAAATGCTGAAAATGTCCAGATTTTAAGTGACTGATGTAAAACTGCATTTATAACATTCGCCTCCAATCCTTACAAGTGAGGCTTTGTATATGTAAGTAAATACAGAGTCACTTCATAACCAATGAGTTTTGTGCTTTTTACCTGCAGATCCTTATCACAATTTCCCATCTCATGGGTGTTCTAGAAACAATTTGTATTATTACATATCAGGAGCTGTAAGGATACAATTGCATTTCCCATCTACAGTTCTATGAACCAGAATCTAAGTATCTATCAACTTGAAAATTCAGACCTAATTTATTAATAGATAAATTATTTTAGAATCCTGATGTGCTACAGATAAAAAAAATGGGGAGAGAAAGAAACTGAATACATAAGAGTCTAACTCAGGTGCAGACCTCCTTAGATTAACAAACCTCCATCAACCTCCATTTCTAAAATTGAGAGCACTTCCCTGCTGCAATATGTCTGCAACCATACTCACTTCTGACAAGTTGCAGAGGACACCAGGAGATCTAGCATGCAATTAAAAAACAAACATATTAGAATATATAACATTCTTACTTTTGTAAATATCAGCAGCACAGACTGTCCGTTAAATAACATGCATCCCCATTACTGTACCTTTTTTTGCTTTGGACCTATATGGCTTTTTTAATGTCATTCTGATGAGCAAAAATTGTTTATTCAAATCAATAACACATGTATGACAATGAGCCAGTGATCAGGAATAAAACTTCCAATGTTTTCTACTCTTAGAGTTTAACTCCCTTGTCCCCATTCCGCAGGTGCATTATGCATTCTACAAATGCCACACATTGCCAACACATCATCAGACATGGCAGCATCTACACCAAGCTACCCAGCACAATGACTGGCCTACATTTCTCTTTATTATTTTCTAGGTACTCACACATCTTATTAACTTTCAACCACACATTTCCTCTAGCCTGCCCCACCTACCTTTTTCAGTATGGACTGTTGGCCAACACTATGTGTGATAAATAGGATGGATCAGCTGCATCAGTGGACAAGGAAAGGGCTACAGATGTCAAATACCTGGACTTCTATAAGGCCTTTGACAGGTCCCCACAATATCCTTCTTTCTCAACTGGAAAGAGCTGGGTTTGATGCATGGAGTATTTGGTGGATGAGGAATTGACCAGACACCAAAAGGATAGTGGTCAATGGCTCAGTGTCCTGACAGACATCAGTGACAAGCGGTGTCCCTCAGGAATCTGTATTGGAACTGGTGCTGTCTAATATTTTCATCAATGAAATTAACAAAGGGATCTCATGTGCCCTCAGCAAATTTGCATGACACCAAGCTGAGTGGTGGGATTGATGCTCCTGAAGGACAGGATGCCATCCAGAGGGACCAGGAAAAGCTCTAGAAGTGGCCCACGAGAATCTCATGAGGCTTAACAAGACCAAGGTGCTGCACCTGGGTTTGGAAAACCCCTTCTATCAGTCTGAGGGTTGGGGATGAACAGATTTAAGGCAGCTCTGCTGAGACAGATTTGGGGATGCTGGTGGGTGAGAGGCTGGACATGACCCAGCCATGTGTTCTTGCAGCCCAGAAAGCCAAACATGTCCTGGGCTGCATCAAAAGTAGCATGGGCCAGCAGGGTGAGGGAGGACATTCTGTCCCTCTGCTCTACCCTGGTGAGACCCCACATGGATGCACCCACATCTGGGATCCTCAGTAAAGCAGGAATTGCACACTAGGAGTAGGATTAATCTAACCTAGAAGCAGAGACCCTACTAAGAAATTATTCTGTTCAGGTTTCCTAGGTCCTGCATTCAGTCAAGAGGAAAAGGCAAGAACATCCATCAAACCATTCAACCCAGATGTCTAATTGCTTTAGATGGACAGGATCTGTGTCTAGTACCTATAAGAGACAACTGCCCTAGGGAAGGTGCACATGTGATTTTAGGACATAAATCCTATGCCATGGCAGAAGTTTCCTCAAGGCATTGAGAGTCCAATATAACTAACTCCTACTAGTAGAAATCAGTGGAGGACCACAAAGACTAAATGTGTATTTAGCTAAAATGAAGCAGAAGTTATAAAATTATAACAGAAAACTTTGGTAAATGTTGCTCCAGTACTTGTATATTGTCTCAATGAAATCCTTACTTTAATCCGTAATGCATCTAATGCATTCTAATACGGAATAACCAGTCACAGAAAAGTAAAGGACCCTAGATCCATGGTGCAGATATGTAGACTTCAGAAATTTTTTTCTTTTTCCATTTAAACCACTTAATAAACATGTATCATAAATGAAAGACAAGCATTTCCAGCCTTCCAGATGTTCTTGGTTTCCTTTGGAGGCTATTCTATTTGCTAAAAAAGACTTCTTGTTCAGGAGAAGCCTTTGACAAATCTTCACTGGTTGAAGGGTATCACCCCTGTCTAATGGATTCTAAGTACAAACAAATAAGTTAATCTCTTTCAAAAATAAATAAATCTTGCAAGTAGCAATCATAGATCTAAATATTAAATATGGAGAGTTTTTTGTGGTTGCAGGGCAATACTTCTAGGTTAAAGCCTGACTTATTAAATCTCCATCAAAGTTTACTATTTCAGTCTTATCATCTGTCAATAAAGAGAAAATAGTATTTTGCTTCCCAGACTATGTAGAACTCATGAAGCTGAAGTAATAGTATTTGCTTGTTCTGTCAAAAGGAAGTTTTTGCAAAGAGAAAGAAGAGGAATGTAAAATGGATAGAAAAGACCTTGTGATAATTATCTGTCACTAACTACACCTCAAATCTCTAAGTAAGTTAGTGATGGTAACCTGCATAACAAAGATTTCCTTGTACAAGCATGTACACTCTGACAAACCTTTTAACTCCAGCTTCCACCTCAATATGGCAGAATATCATATTGCAAATGCCCAGAGAACAGTTGTGAGGCAGGGGAGGAAGTAGTTCTCAACCTGGTAAAAGCCATTTAACTTGATGCCATTTCAAGCAAAATTTGGACAGCCAAAATGAAAGATTTGTTTCAAAGAGCCAAGAAAGCTGAAAGTCCCATCAGAGGAGCAGCACATATATGCCAGCAGCATTTCTGTTATCTCAGAATATTTACACTGTCAGACTAAGAAACTGCTAATTTAAAACTTCCTATGCTGCCTCAATCCAACATAGGAAGTATTCAGCTGCATCAGAGTTTGCTGGTTCCAAATGTACCACAAGCACTCATGATGGCCACCAATTCAGCAGCCTTAAGGAGTGGGTATTATATAATCAACAAGAATAAAAGAAAATTACAGGGAAAGTAGGGAAATATTGAGAAGAATTTGTAGTTTCCTCATTATAGAGTGCCCGAGTGGGAACCAGCAACTGAAAATCGCAGGAGACAAATCACTGGCAACTTTTCTGACAGTGATATATGTACAGTTCAGCAATCTCCTACTCTCAGAGAAATAGACATCGGATTGACAAGTGACTGGCAGGAATATCTCTGAAACAATTGTGAAAGAGTAGAATAACATGCATCAATGAAGGATTTACTACAGAATGCTACTTAAAAAAATAAGAAGGCTCCAGCATTGAAAAACTTCATCCCAGAAGTTACAGCAAGGTCAGTAATTTTAAGTAGTTTCCAAAATGGGCAACACTTACAGATCCTACACTCTTAAAGTCAGTCTTAATGGACTGTCCTCATCATCTTCTCTGCTTGCCTGCACAGCACAAGCTGTAGCATTCCATCTAATGACAACTTGTAGAATTAAAACATATGTAGCTATTATATCTTCTTTCACACTTGAGTTGACGTGCTGTAGGTGTTTGTAAAGCAACACGCAGTTAAATGAACAGAAAGCGAAGATACAGTCACTAGCAGAGCCTATAGTAGCCACAGTGCCAAGACTTCCACCAAACATGGGGAGTTTAGCTACTGAATTCTTACATGTGACTTTAATGCGTATTGTAAAAACAACGAAAAAAGGCACAGTGTTCAACTACTCACAATACACATGACTGAGTCTTTATATTGTGTATAGTGACTGATTTGAAATTCTCTACAGGAAATAGGCCACTTTTTTGCATTCCAGAGGGATTTTTATCTCTTACATTTATACAGTATTACACATAGGTATGGATCTTCTATCTGTATTGTCCTACAGATTAACTATTTTCATGAAGAATATAAATACTGTACTAGTAGTAGCAGTAGTACTCTGCACCATTTAGGATTTTGTCTGTGAACATAAGAGAGACCTCAGAATCTACCAAGTAAAGGGGTATAAAAATTAATTTTCCATAATGTTGACAAGGTAAAAGGCATACACTTGGCCTAAAATCAACTGCCTGCCTTTATGCCATGTAACTATTTTATTACTTCAAAATAACATATTTTACATTCAAATCTCCCCTTTGAGTCACTATGCATCACACAGTATCAGTCTACACATCATTCACACAGGAAATACAACACAACAGCAAAAGTGCTATTCTGTCCCCATACCCTCTTCAATGAAAAAAAAACTATTAGGGTTTTCTGTGCTGCAGGTGGTTCTTCTCCCCTTTTATTTTTCATTGTCTTTAACTACTAGGGAAAAAAAAACAAAAACAATGGATTTTCACACATTAATACATCTGAATGGATGTTTAAGATCTAAAAGCACAGATGGCATTGGAGGTGAGCCAACTTTGAGGCTTATTTTGTAGCTTGAAGCTTTTTTGCACAGCTGATCTGCATTCAGAAGGCACCATTGGGCCCAAGAAGCAAAAGACCCAGAGTATTCATGGGCATAGGCAGAGATTCTTGTTTCTGTGTAGGCTGACTTAAGATCTATGCTGTAGTTTTGCCAGATTTCCAGCATGTGGTTGGTATGCAACAACACATCTGCTCTGACTGAATGGGAGAGAGGGGGATGCATGAAAATGGCTACTATTTCAACATCATGCTTTTCTGTGGCAGAATCAGAAACTGCCTGGAACAGGAGACAAGAATTTTAGAGGAAGAATACCCAAGTTAGTAAAGGTAAAGATAAACATGGAGAATGGTTTTACTCTCTGACTTTTATTGAACTTGTATATGTCAAATGTGAAGAATTTTATTAGAGGAAATTATTTTTCTTTCCAAAAGACTCTCCTTTTCACAAACCTTTACTGACAATCTTTTAGCCAGTATCCTCAACACATAGTTGCTGTGAGTTCAGCTTTCCTTCAGAAGATGTGTAGAATAAACATTAAAAAGATGTGCAAAAGTACTAGAAAATCTTCCTTTCTGCTGTTACTGCCATTAATTTTCTGAGAATTAAATATATATAAAATAGTCTTTCTGTGCTCCCCTTATTCTTCTGTAAATTTCTGTAATTTTAATTTCATTTTTAGTGCCTGGAGAGTCAAATAAGATTCTTCCACATAAAGGACAGAGATGCAGAAATAGAAAACCTCTGTTCTAAAACTATTAACAGCTAGAGTATTAAAAATTGTGGGGGAAAAAGAAAAATTTCCCAGGGTCCAGGAACTTACATAATTTATTCAAGTTAACATAAAAACCTAGCAAAATTAATCTAGATGAATCTCTTGAAGACTAGCTGAGTGATTGTGTGTTATCCACTAATAAATTATATAACAATGTAATTCACTTACGGGGATATTGTGATATTAAATTAATCTATCTAAAAACAAGAAACAAAAGGAGGCATAGAAATTTTGTAAAGTATATTAAATTCAACTTTAGTCAAAGACTTGAGATATAAATCCCTGCGTCACACAATTCCCACATAAGAGTCATTGAAGTTCGAATCCATTGTCTATATAGGAGAAACATGACGGTCAAAATGTTTTGCTAGGCAGAACCGCCTTGCTAGTGGAGAAGGGACCCCAAAAAAGTGTGCCCTGGTGGCCAAGAAGGCCAATGGCATTCCGGCTTGTGTCAGGAACAGTGTGGCCAGCAGGAACAGGGAAGTCATTCTTCCCCTGCACTTGGCACTGGTGAAGCTGTACCTTGAGTTCTCTGTCCAGTTCTGGGCCTCTGAATTTAGTAAGGATGTTGAACTGCTAGAGCATAACCAGAAAAGGTGACAAGACTGCTGAAGGGTCTGGAATCCAAATCCTGTAAGGACTAGCTGAGAGAGCTGGGGTTCTTTAGCCTGGAGAAAAAGGAAACCCAGGAGTGAGTTTATCACACTCTAAAATTACATAAAGAAGGTTGTAGCCAGGTGGGGTCAGCCTCTTCTCCCAGGCAAACAGTGACAGGACAAGATGACACAGTCTTAAGTTGCACCAGGGGAGGTTTAGGTTGGACATTAGGAATTTCTTCACAGAAGGGGTGATTGGGCATTGGAATGGGCTGCCGAGGGAAGTGGTGGAGCCAGTGTTCCTGGAGGTGTTTAAGGAAAGACGGGATATGGCATTTAGTGCCATGGTCTAGTTGACAAGGTAGGTCATAGGTTGGATTTGATGATCTCAAAGCTCTTTTTCAACCTAGTTGATTCTATGATTCTGTGATCTTCAATTTGAGCATTTTGTACTCCCAAGTAGAAAATGTCCAATATAGTTATATGGTGTCCTAATTCCAGATTTCTGAAGGTCCTACGTCATCTAATATAATTTTAAGCATTAACTTATAAACAAATAAATATATCTCAATGCATAAAAAGAAACACATTTTTTATTAGTTGGTAAATACTGTAACAATTAGAAAATTATGTAGGCCTGGAAAGCAAACCTCATCTATGATTTTTGTTTCAAATTAATCTGGTTTGTACACCGAAATACACAGGATATTTGTGAAAAAAAGAGCAAGGAGTGACAATTATTGCCCACCATTCAGACATCTCCAATTTTATAAAGTATTATTGCAAAACTACTAAAAAAAACCTGCTATAATTCATCTCATGCATCTAATTATCTGTTTCTCCACACTGAGTCCAAAATTTTCCAAAGTCTTTCTCTGCCATCATGTGTTATCATTGTTGTTTTGATCTAAGAAATAGCTGACTAATATCTCTTTGAAGTTCATCAGCTCTCTACTGATTCTTAAATGTTAATTAAATGCATTTTCAGCCTCACCTGAATGTTTCAGCTTCCTTATGAATATAATTTTTTTACTAGTCTATAATAATTTCATTTTGGAATAACTTTACACGTATAATGCTTTCATACAAAAAATAATTCATTGCATTTCAGTGATATTTATGAAATGTGCTACGAATCATCTACAGCTAGCTTATATTTGCTTAAATAACCATATGTCAAATCATTCATTTTTATCTCAAATTCATAAATTTGGAATAATAAAGCAGTTGAAATATATGTTTTTTTTATCAATTGTACACCAAATAACTTGCATATCAAATGTACAAAGACAAAGGAATTCAAAGGATGTATTTATTATGTCACTGCAGATTAGTTAATAATGCAGATATCTAATTATGTAATTGGATTTAGCATTCAGATGCCACACACAATTAACTTAATTACAAAATGAATTTAAAAATCAATCCTGCAAAAGGTAAACTTTTACTATGGGGCTGCTCAATAAATATTTCAAATATTGCAGACAGAGATATGAAGTTTTTAAGATACCACTAAATGCAAATTAATGACAAAATAATTTGTATGTGTATTTCTTCTTAACAGGAACATACTCATACATCAAATTTAGAGTCCATTACTTTGCCTGGTAGATAGCAGTAATAATTAAGATAATGCAGAATTCTAATTATATCTAGAATAAGACATAAAGAAACGCAAACAATTTTGTACTTAATTTAGTCTTCTCTAAAGAAAAGCGAAAAGTCCCAGTTGGTCAAGAAAATGCTTCATATTTTTGTGATAATGACCTAGAGACCATGCATAGTGATTCTGATTAAAACATGAAAGCTATTTCAAGTCATGTAACTCAGTCATAAACTGAAACTGTAATTTGTCTAAACTTCAATAATCATTGAGAAAGCAATAGGATAAGTTGACAGATTTCCCAGCAGTATTTCAAAATGACCAGGGAAATCTTCAAACTCTGATCGTAATTTGAACTCAATCCATTACAAAAACAGATTGGTGAAATCAAACATCCACATTTTATTAACAGATACTGAAAAAAAAAAAAAGCTTCAAATCTCTTGAGTAAAACAATGCTTCACTGAGAGCAAAATCAAGTGACTATATATTTGATATACCAAACCTAAAACCTGTTAGGAGTTGGAAAGAAAACTCACCAGTCTCACTGTGCTTTGGATCATATACTATCGGGCTCCCCCAACAATTATAAACCAGTTATATTTAAAAACTTTTAGCTTAAAGCAGTGGAGTGAATGGTGCATGGCTACTGCTCCAGTATGAGCTGCTCAGGACCGTGACCTTGGATGAGGCAGTCTGAACTGGCTCCATAAACTTAGCTATTAACACCACGACTGATTCCTAGATACGTATTTGACTAGTCAGAGAAAACTACTTTCTTTCTGCCCCTGATCCCAGAAAGGAGAATCCAGCAAAATACCACCAGCTACAAGTGTCTCTTCTGTAAGACTTTCTTCATTCTCTTTTCACGTTTGCTTAAGCAGGGCCCTTCAGAAGTTCTCATCATTCATATGGCCCATAGCTGAAGGTTCAAGGATGCAGAAACCAATTATTATTTAATTAATAAACAAAAAACACTGAAATTTTAAGGCCTCATCAGTAAAAATTGAAGACTAGCCATAATTTCGCTGATGTGAAAGGGAATACCTCAACTGGAAGAGGGTTAACGGATGTGAATGGGATATTTACAAATTTTCCCACATTAATAATACAACATTTACTCCAAGAAAATTTCACAATCACTGAAATTTTATTTTTCCTGGAAATGGGACTCATGCTAACACTAAATCAGGCCAAATACAGCCTTGTGTTTGAGCCTTACATGCCCTTGAGTTCTCTGGCAGAGAAGCTCAGCAGTGTGCACCTGCAGAACAGAAAGCCATCTTCATTTTTGACTTCATAAAAAAAACTGTGGTCAGCAGATCAAGGGAGGTGATTTTCCTCCTCTACTTGCCCTCATGAGATGCCACCTGAAGTACTACATCCAGGTCCAGGCCCTCAGCATAAGGACACGGACCCATGAGAGCAAGTCCAGAGGAGGCTGCAGAGGAGGCTTCACCTCTCCTGTGAAGACAACTCACTTTGCTGAACAGCACAGCAGGCAGACAGCTCATGTGCTTTTTCCCATCCCTTGTCTTTGCTGTTAACCACTGCTGTCTGGAGTGTGGAGAAAATATTGCAGTTCAGAGTTGTTAACACCCACTTCTGCATGACCCATAGAGAGGGGATTTTTTTTTTTCACTTCAAGGGTGTAAAAATCTATGCAAATTTGCAGCAAATTTCAGTCCATTTCAGTCCCCTGGTACAAACAGTCTGTTTAATAATAACTTATTTGTGCTCCAGTTGTGGATGCTTCTTTGTAAGATGAGAGTGTGTTCATTCCTTATATACTTTATATACCTTTTTTTTTTTTTAGTTCCTTGGGATTTTTTTATCTTAAGAAAAATGGAATCTAAATAAAGGGTATCCCAATAGGTAATTGCTGCTGACTGAAAATCCCTCAATAGTACAATTTTCTCCAACAGCATCAACTTATGAAGCTTTAATTAAATTTTACTTTTGGGAGAATCCACTAACTAGACAAAATTTTCAAAGAAAAACTTAGAAATAAATTATAGCTGTCATTGCTTTCTGAGGTTATGTGGTTCATTTCAATCTCTATATTAACCTTAATATACCCTTTATAGCCATTACTGTAAGTGTATGAAAGAATCAAAATAATACATTTGAAATATCATTTAACCAATTCAAGAAGTAACATTTTCCAAGAACATGCTGTAAGAACACCAAGCTGAGCGGGGAGTTGAGATTCCTGCTTCCCTTTGATTCATAATGCAATTAATTTTTAGGATGTCAGAATTTCTTTCCCAACTGAAATGCCAGGTCCTGACCAGATGGGCTGATTAGGGAAACAATATTTATTCCTGTAGTTCACTGTCTGATTTTGCTATCTTTTGAGTGTCAGAGCGAAACATTCAGAATAAATGATCACTAAAGGTCATCCAAAATGAGTTAATATTTTTTAAAAAGTCCACAAAGTTATAACTGAGAATCCTTTTCTTCTGTAATGACATCAGTTGTGTGTTTACCTTGAATTCTGCTCATGCACACTCACACTCCCAATATTAAGCTGGACACCTGCCCACACAAGAAACGAATAACAGTTATCATTAGTTCTCATCATAAGAACTGCTGCATATGCACATCCTGTAAATTTATTTCATCATGTAGATTTTTGCCAAATTTATGAACTAAAAAAAAAAAAAAACCAGAAAGTACAAAAAACACCTTAATAGAAAAAATATTTTTCTTCTGTTGAAAATTAACATCTAAAATTACTGATGGCCAGAACTAATGCCATCTGATGTGTTAGCTGGTTTTAATTTCTCATGCAAACATATTCATAATAGCAAGAAATGCTGATACAATTAAAATTCAAAAAGGAAATCCTGTCCCTACAGCTGAGTACCAGCTCTTTCACTGTGAAGACACCAATATGTCTTGCATCATTCTGCAGAGATGAGATGGAGCTTAAGACCTGCCCAGCTGCACCTACACCACCACTAAAGTGGTGAAATTAAAGCCAGCTCTGAGTTGTTCCCTGCTGTTCTCTTTGGAGCACCACTGTGAACTGGCCAGGTATAAACAGTCCCTTCTGCTACAGGGGGATGCTTTCAATGATTTGTGAGGATACTAAATCAATGCATTTAAGCCATTCTCTTTCTATCAGAAAATTATATTAACATAGAAAATGGACAAATATTTTGCAGATGGCTGTTTAATAAGTCTGTGAGAGGGTATCATCTATTTTAGTTTTATGTGTCGACCAGCCTCATCCTAGTACTCTTCCCTTCCAACTACTAGCAGCAATCTTTATCCGATCAAAGTTTTCTTCTTGCTAGCACCAAACAGGATTTTTAAATTCCCAAACTGTAATCCTGCTTGCTATCTAGCACATTCTATCAGCATGTTAAGCTTAAACTAGTGTTTTGGGAAGCAAGTCATAAATTCCTTCTTCCTTTTCCTCTCCCACCATTCTGCTGTTGCTGCTTGTTCTCTCACCAGGTAAATATTGTCCCAGTCCTCCAGCCCTGGCTGACTCACCAGTGCTTCTTATTTCCTGCTTACTGTGGTAGAAATGCTAGTCCAGGGAGTCCCCAGGACAGTGACTGGACATTCAGCTGATCCCACTGAATTTAGAATACCTGGCAGAAGTCTGGACAGTTCTTAGCTGTCAAAGCAAATCATGAAACTTTTATCAGAAATAATCCTAAAATCATAGCACAGGGATGACAGAACACTCTGATTTTACAGACTTACTGGCTATCTTCCAGATCTAAACCATCTAAACTGGTACCCTTAGTCTCAGTGGAAAAAAAAAAAAAAAAAACCAAAACCAGAAATACAAACCAGAAATACCCTGCACCTCTCTGTCTCTTGAGCTCTCCTAACTCAACTCTCCTGAAACCTAAAAACTGGGGATCGGTACTTCATTGTGCCATGGTCAAGCTTCCTCATTGAGAAAATACACCTTGTGTGAACACTTGGAGGTAAAAGCATTTCCCTAAGGTGACAAATAAAGTCTTCCTCAGCTTCAGATTGTTTAGAGCTTATCCTTCTTCTCCCATAATACACATTCAAGGAAAGTATCTTTGAACTTCAGATTCTATTGTTGATAACAATGTTCTTTGTGTCTCACATTGAAATGACTTCAAATTGCAACCAGGAATAAAAGGGGGCACAAGAGGAACATGAGTAGGTAGAAAAAACATCAGTTCTGGCTCCTAAGGTATTTCAGAAAATTAATACTAAGCCAGACAGGAGCCAAGCCTAGTTTTACCTGCTAGGAGAATTGGAGCATTCTTCCCAGTAGTGATTAGGGCTTTCTAAATGGAAACAGGATTAAAGGATTCAAATGTCTTCAGAGATAAGAGAGAGAAGGTTTCGCTTTACCAGCATGAGTGCTATGATTACTTGGCAATGATTACCACCACACACTCTGAATTGATTCAGATCTGTCAGCACTTGTTGGACAGCTAACACTGACGGCTAAGTTCTGCTAACAGTTACTGGATCAAACTCCTGGGGACACTTGGAAAAAGAGGTGGCTTGAACTACGCAAGGGTGCCTCACTCAATCTGCCCAGGAGTCCTCTGAATATGGATGATAGCTATATCATATATAATATTATATATATATATAATAGATATGCTTAGGGAGATTTCAGGTTGGCTGGCCAAGCACCTCCCATGAGCAGCCCAGAAGACCCCATTAGCCCTCTTCTTTGCAGGGACTGGGGAAGATGACACATGGCAGCAAAGTAATCTCAGCTGAACAATCTTCTGACCTGAGGAAGATAAACCAGGTGAGACCCAAAGGCAGGACAGTCACTTTCCCATAGCACTGGGTGCTCTTGATCACATTCTACACTTCAGCAGATCTCAGCGCTGTACTTGCCCAGTCATATCCCTTCTATGTCAGCACTTCCTTGGCAACCTAACAACCTAGTGTGCTCTCCAGTCTGCAATGTAGCTACCATTTAAACTGCCTGTTTAATAGTGAGTAACAACTTTTCCAACCAGAGATGGAAGATAATGCATCCTGTGGCCCAAAGGGACTATTTCACAGCCATTTTCCTTGTTTTATGTACAAATGACCTGGGTACAGATATAAAAGCTTATTCCCTTTTTCCAAAAAGTCTGGTACTGAGCTTAGATCTGTTCAAGGACTACATTAACCTTTACACTGTTATTTACATGAATTTGTCATCTTTTGATTACTGCTGGTTCACCCACAGAAAAAGCTGCCCTCTTCTTTTTAAGTAATGGCTGGGTACAGGAATTATTCGTGGGTTACTGAACACATCCCTAGTCATTAGTCTACCGTTCATTTCAGAAGAAGCTGATTACATTAACAATTCAACCATTTACAAGGGACTTAAAAATGTAGTAGGATTTTGTTTGTTGTATTTTTTTAAATAAAAACCCACACTGCAAAATAAAGCAAATGTAAAAAAAATGTATTGTGCTTTTTTTGTACCAGTGTACTGTCTTGAAAGTTCTCGGAAGACAAATATTTTCTTTAACTTGTGAGAAGGGAAGACATCAAATACTTGTATGTACTTCAATATGCAATCTATGTAAGCAAAAAACTGAAAGTGCAAAGGAACATACTGAGTGGAATTTGAGACAATTTTATTGATTTGTTTCATACATACCTGTCTTTTTCATTGCTGTTTAGCATCTTGCATATGAAGATAGAAAAGTATGTATCTGCAGCGAGTGTCAAGTTCCACTTTACTGTATGGTTTATTCACCAACCTATATCCACATAAAACACACTTATTGATTTCTTATATTAAAGACATAGGTGATATCAACAATTCTGTACCACAAATCTTGGGATAATCTCATATTTCTGTGCAGCCTTCTGTTTAAGAGCTTCACTTCTATCACACTGGGATTAATACAAGAGGTTGTTTTCAACTCTGAATATCACTAACTCCATTCAGCTGTCTTCATGTTGACATAAATGAAAAACAAGTCCTGTGAAAGCATTAACAAACTGGTATAATAACTGATAAGCTACAAAAATCTGTTCTTTTCTTACAAGCTTCTCCATTCCCCATAATTTCTTCTGAGATGGAATCAGGTCATTTGAAGCACATTACCTTTTTGCAGATGTCCCTGCTTAAGCACTATCTTTTTAATACATTATGTAAATTGTCATTAGAGTTAATTAATCTATTGACTGCCAATAGCTTGCTGGTTGCATTTGGCATTTTCTCCATTAATGACTCATCCAGGAACCAAAAGTCATCTTTATGGATTTCTTATAACATATGATTTTCATTCTAAATAGTATGATTTTCCAAATTTTATTTTAGTGTTCTTGATTAGCTTATCAGTATTTTGTAGAATTAGTAACCTTATATAAGATTTTTTTTTTTTCTAAAATCATGAACAAAGGCAAGAGAATCTCTAACTTAAAATAGCTGCTTAAATTAAATTCTCTAGGGAAGTTACTTATTTACTGTAAGTATTGTATAAACAATAAGTTTCCCTGATGCTGAACTGTTTAGGTCTCTAAAATTTGAGAACAATGCATAAGAAGAATAAGCACTGTACAGATGCTACAAGAAGTTAGAAAATCCATAATCTAAAATGAACAGTTTTTTTAGAAACATAATTTTCTCAATATCCATTTATAGTCACAGAAAAAAATCTCTTAGCAGATTACTCAGGACTTTTACATATATTTGAACCTTTGGCAAGGAAATCAAGTGCCAAATGCCACAGGTATGAATAAGATAAGGTGTCTGATTTTTGTTATGCTATGTCTAGAAGCTGCAGCACAGCTGCTTTCTCAGAAGTTGTGGAATGGTAGGAAGAGGTTGTCCTCGGGCAAAGGGCATAAGGCAGGCAAAGGACTACCACGGACCAGTCTCTTCTCTTCCAGCATACATGTGATACACCTCTAGAAGGAATAGCTGTCTTTTAGACTGCCTCTTTGGTTAGAGTGACCAATTCTAGTAGGTGAAGCAGAGCCCTTCCCACAGCACTTCCCACATCACTTCCATGAGCCTGAGTGGAAGGCTGTAGAAGGAAGACATTCTTGATGCATCCTTGTTTAGCTTCTCATAAATAAATAAATAATAAATAAATAATTCAATAAAAATAATCAATTAATCTATTAAATATTTTAAAGGTGTTACATGTTGACTTACTATAATAATAGCTAAATAATTTTCTGATACTTAACCTGTAGCCTCCAAGGAGCAAGAATGTGCCAATCCATTTTTCTGCAGAAGCACCTTAAAGAGTCTGCATTGTCACAGCAATCAGCGGCACACAGAAGACTTTCTTTTTAAAAGATCATGAGAACATAACACTAATTTGACTATTTAGCACTAAACATAAATTTTAACAAAGCATAACAACCATTCAAATATTGCAACCTATAATTAATCAGGAAATTTACAAATCAGTAAAAACCTTCATGTTGATCAAGGGAACTTCAGTTTGCCTCTCTGTGGACTCTCTCCCCAGCTCGACAGCAGAAATATCCACAGGTGTTAGTGCTGTGTGAGTTCCAGCAGACACATTGCATATACTTTTCACAATCATGCTAATGTTTTTGTGACTGTGAAGAAAGAGAACAGCATTACAACATGAATAAGAAATTGGATCAAAAATGCACAGACATTTCAATATAGCTTTTCCATGGGTGGCATGGTTTGAAATAAAGAATATTATATCCTGAACATATCAAGGTACAGAACTTTCCCTATTCCTTTTTGCATTATGCAAGCTAGACTGATGTTTATGCAACTCTCATTAGTTATTTGCAGATTTGAAGGGAATATTTAAACAGTTTTTACTTCTAAGTTGCTTAAGTATTTTTCTTTTATAATTGCAGCAGACATTACTATTGTTATTGTGGCCAAGGTTGGTTACAGAATCAAAGGCCTCTGAACATGACCTTTTTTTAAAAATGCACAAAGAACGGTCATTAGGAGGAGCTTTGTCAATGGTTTCACTGTGGCCAAATCATCTTTGAGAAAAGTGAGCTGCGTGTTTAAATTCTTGGCTCCTAGACAGCAGCAAGGTCTGATCCTTGACAGTATGAATGAGAAACAGGAGGTCACTTACAAAGTCTATAAATTAAAAGCTCCAGTTAAAACAAAACTGACAATGCATGAGACTCTTTAAAACAGGGGGAAAATACAATTTAGAATTTTTACAATTTGGTGAAACTCATCAAGGAAGATAATCAGGAAGACTTACTTATCAAAAGATGCCAGAGTATAGATGCAACATGCTGGTAAGTAGGATCATATCACTGCTTAGAACAAAAAGACAAGTGGGACTATAAGGACACAACAAAAGGCAATGCTCATCATATCTGTTAGCATAAACTGACCCGCCTTAAGAAATAATTCACAGGCATTTAGGCGAAATAGTTTAGTATCTCTCTCATATGATACAGTAATATAAAGAACCTAAACCACAGTTTTAAAAATTAAGGTTGCTAAGTTACAGCATACTTTATCAGCTAATTTACCATTTCTAAAGACTCATATTGAAGGAAACATAACAGTGGTACTCTGTGGGAACCCCGGGATTGATTCGGGGCTCTCGTGTGGTGGTAAAGTCTCTCCTCCAACCCGTGCTTCCAAAGAAAAACTCCGCAGCCTCTTGTTGTTCGGTCTCAAGGTAGTTTATTGCTAGCTATCTAAAAGATTGTCCTCGCCCGCTGCGGCTGCTTTGGTCTGCGGCCCAGGCAGAGGCACACACTCTCCTGACACCCTCACTGTCCAGTGTCTCCGTCGTCTCTCTCCCCGCCCCAAGCTGCTACTATCTTTTATATGATATATTACGTGTTATATGTTTATAGATTTTCCCCAATACCTACTATCTATGTTACAATGTGCTTTTCTACTCTAAACCAATCTGTGAATGCCAACATCACCAAGAACATGGAGGTAAGGAAGAAGAAGGAGGTAGAACAGGATCAGGTCCACTTTCCTCCATCTTAGAGCTCCTGACCCCCCTGTACAAAGTAAAAACCCCCCTGTACAGGTACTAAAACCCCCCTGTACAACACTAAAAAATTTTACCCTCTAATTTGTGACTACTTTTACTATACCATCTAACACTCTGTGACTGCTTGTTCCACCCTCAAAGTTGGTAATTCATTCCATGGTTCAAACTCAAAATCACAGCTGTTTTCAGCTGCTTGCCAGGGTCTAAAATGCTTCTGACCAAGGCCTGGAACCTCTAAAAATGTCTGAGGGACATTTTGGGTTCCGACAGTGCTCCTATCATTTTCTGAGCAGATAAAAATTCTTTTTCTCGGGTGTGAAAATTTAATTTTAAAACAAACTAATATGTGTATTTTTCCGGCAACAGAAATGTAATTGTTCATTTCCATGCTGTAAGTTGTATGAATTTAACAGGAAAATACATTGTTAGAAGTGTCTCTAGTAATGAGTTTGGTTCTCTGGATATTTTAAAAAACAAATTTAACCTATTCCATTACTATTGTTACTAATGTACCAACAGTATAAGCCACTGGGCTCCTAAAATGCAGACACCTGTATAGATTTAATTACCTTTAGTTTAGCCCTGTTGGAAGATTTCTAAGTTACAGCTTCTGGAAACAGCAGAGCTGCATTAGGTCTGGTCAAGCCTTATATAGTCACCTAAAGTCCTTAGCAGCTCAGGAACATTATTTCAGAATATTCCACCCTGTACAAGAGATTTCAGTTCATGCTTCAGCAAGGTGATATCTTCATATATATTCCTAAACTCAAACCAAATTGCCTTGGTATGAAACCCAATTGAGAAAAGATGGCTGTGTCAAATTAGAGGAAACGGACATGTTACATTTACATCATAACAGATGTTTTCACATCTGTTATATGGAAATATAGGGTAAAATACAGTTGCTGCTCCCTAGATGGAATGCATGTTCAAAGCTTGAAAAAATAGTATGCAAAGATTATCCTGAGATGGAGGGAAATGTTAAGGAAAAGTGAAAGGTCAGACTAAGATAGCTGCTCATGATTTCTGGTTCAGACTCAGTCAGCTGTCTTTGCAAATTTGGCATGAATTCCCTGCAACCTTCAGGACAGGATTGGCAACTTTCAGGACAACCAAATAGTGCAAGATAAACAGATACAAAAATTGGATTTGAGGAGCAGATGATTCCAGGTTATGATTCTTCATTTTAACTAATTTACAGTAATATCTATTGAAAGGACTAGCAACAAAATTTTTGTGCCACTAAGAAGCAGTGTAGAGTTTGTATCAGTGCTGAGTTTCACAGTATTTTTTCACAACTGTTTTGTCTATGTCTTTACAGAAGAAGGAGTTGGTCATGACCCAATCAGGATTCAGTATCCTTTGGGTCACTGGAACAGAAGTATACATAGAAAATAATTGGCTGTGTAAATATTAGGTGTACTTAAAGTAGACAAAGCTGCAGGACTACACAATATGCATCAAGAAACATTATCATATGTTTTCTAGGAAACTGATGGACCTTTATTTTATATTTATAAAAGTTCAATAGCTTCAAAAGAGATTAAAGAGGAGCCCAATTCTCTTGATTTTAAAAGCTGTAGGAACAACATAAGAAACTAAACAAGGTGTTTTAAAATAAGAACTGTTATCAAGAGAAATAATCTTAAGAAATAACTTAGAGAATAAGCTGTATCAAAAATCATAAGAAACTGTGTTGAGGGAATAGAGAAATGGGTATTCATTATTAACTCATGAGTTTGGAAACTGTAGTTGTATTGAGTTTTGCTTGGCTTTTTTTTACAATACATAGAGGGATAGTAATCAAGGATAATGAGATGAAAGTGAAGTGGTTTATATCACTCTGGGGCAACCTAATCTCAGCATATTAAAGAGAAAAACTGCAGGAAGTCTAGGACTTCAGCCGTCCATAATTGGAGGGTTCATGTCTCAGAAGACAAAAAAAAAGGCAAACCAGCAGGTTAGTTCTAATTCTGGAGATAAATTATGTGATCCAGAGAAAAAGATTGAGACTGCAAATCCTTCTCTTGATATCAAGTGAGAAGCTAAACAAGGATGCATGAAGAATGTCTTCCTTCTTGAGCCTTCCACTCAGGCTCATGGAAGTGATGTGGAAAGTGTGGGGGGAAGGGCTGTGCTTCACCTACTAGAAATCTATACAGAAAAGACTTCTTTAGTCTTCCATTTTAATAGATGGTTTCAGAACTGGCAGAATTCAGGCAGACTGAATATACTGTCACCAATTTGCAGAAAGAAGGAAGCAATGAGTTGAGCAGTGTTATTTGGATAGCATTTTACTTTTACTTCCATATGCTTCATTTGGAGAGTAAAGGCATTACAGCTTGGCTTAGATGAGGAGAATCTTAACCAGATGAAATGAGATTTATTTCATTTAGAAGATGTCATCAGTTTCAGGAAGACTGCCCTGGGAGAAGCAGTAGAAGGAAGGATGAAAAATGCTATCATCAAAGCAAAGATTTTCACATGTGATGCAGCAAAGACTGATTTTTATGACTGATGTTTTAACAAATAAGACAGGTAAGCAGAGATCAAAATTTAAGACCTAATTTATTTCAGATATTAATGCAAATCATAGCATAAACTGGTAATAGTAGAATGGCTGGTGACTGGGAGAAAAAGAAGTTTGAGATTAAAATCATTGCCCATAAGTTCAAAGGCACAGCACTTATTAATAAGACCTGTATCTACCTTGACTTCAACATAATATTTGAGAAAAATTCTAGCAGTTTGGAAAATATAAGCATCATAACTGAAACTCATGGCACTAGATTCAAATTTTTCTATATATATACTTGGAAAATTCTATTCTGCCCAATTAAAATGTGACTAATATAAATAATAAACTAGGTTTTCACTTATGGTTTTATTAGAAATGAGGCTCAGTTCCAGATAATTTCTCTCTCAACATATTATTTCTTGCATTATAAAATAGGAGATACCAGAACTTCCTCTGAATACAGTTTCAAGCCTTTAAATCACAACTACTATATCTATACAGTGAGATAATAAATTGAATATAATGAAGTGAAAATATATTTCTCATAATGTCATGTTATCTTGAGCTAATTATTTTCAACATATGGTTCTTATGCCTAAATACAAACTAAAGTATCCTATTTCTATACACAATATGGAAAAGTCATCACTTCAGAGTGCATGTTGATCCAGCAACTGCACAGTGAAATGGTAACTGAGGGTTTCTAAGTTATGGATCATTTAAATTATAAGCATGCCACCAGCACTATCAGGGGTCCAATATTAAAATTTTTCTCATATCAATGGTTACTTGGGAAAACACTAGTGACACCAGGTCATGTCATACTGAAATGAACTTTTAACAAAAATACCATTAATATATGATGTTTTAACACATACACATTTTCTGTTTATAAAAAGTGGAATATGGTCATATTAGCAAGTTTATTAGAGCTATAGCTTCATTTAAAACTTCTTCCTGCTCTTTGATGTTATACAATCACCAACTGCTCCTTTGAAATGCAGCAGCAGCTGAACCAAATCACCCTCAATCGACATTAGTGATAACCCATTCAATCTCCTGTCCCACAGCTGACCTCAGCCTGGTTTTGATCAGAACTAGTTTGGGTAAAAAAGCACTCACCTTCACAGTCTGACAAGGAGAGTCAGGTAAATTGAAAGCTATTTTTGTCAGCATTTCAATATTGTATGGCTATTATAAATATCTACATAATCAGCATTACATAAAGTAGATTGTGTGTTATCTGAACTTTCAGCTGATAAGCAGTTGATCAGAGATTAATATTTTAATATACAGCTAAACAAATTCATCAGCATAAAGACTTTTTTTTTTATATCCTGGGTTATAAATTGACAGCAGCAGCTTTCATGCCAATGGTATCAAATATATGATCAATGCTTTCAAAGTGACTTTAGATAGCAATGTCCTAAGTTACTTTACTCTGCTGACTATTACAGGGTTGTGTATTTTAATATGCATTTTAATTTGACCCTTTACAGCCACATTACTCTTTCACCAGTGATTTTTATCTTCCCTGTGCCTGCTTTGGATTCTGAAGTAACCCTGTCTAAACTTAGGATTCAGTGTTATCCAAATTCACCACTATTTCCCTGGAGTTAAATGTTTCTTTGATTGTTCCAATCAAAATATGTGATTATATGACAAAAGGAGCATTTCTATTTTAAACAAATTTGTCGAAGAAAGGTTTAAGACCCTCAGCTCCAGTAGACTGGTGTTGAAAACTGTATTTTTCTGTGCAAAGCTGGTGACGGCATTCTAGCCAGGTTGCAAACACACACAATTATTTTCTCTGAAATTTTAATAAATAGCCTTTAATTTACCTGACTATTTAAAATAATATGTTCCAGTTTCAATCTTAGGACAGGGAAAACAATGTGTTTCTAGAAGTATACTGTAGCATCCCCCAGGGTCTCCACAGGACACCACATAGAGCACTTAGTTTTCAATAAATTAGTTTTGTCATATTGGATATGGCAATATATTAATACTATTTTTTTATCTTTCTGCCACCCACCAGCAGAAACTAGATTCTAAGAACACATAAGCAAATCTCAGCCATCAGTCATGGCCATGCATCTCTACTGCAGACAGCTGCATTGTCTTGGTGATTACAGGAAGTTTTCCTGTAAATGCAGATTCCAATTTATATAATATTCTTAGAGGCTGTCTGAGGTATATAATATATGTTTGGCTGCATTCAAAAACCGTAACCTGGAAAAGCTGTTGGAAGAAGAAGGAAAACACTCAGAAATCCAAATATCTGAAATAATGTCTAAGAAGACCTTAACGACTTTTAATCACCTTTCCCAAAGCCAAATCAGCTGTATCTATCCCATCCAGGGAGACTTTTGTGTAGCCTTTTCTCAAAGACCTCCAAGTGTGAAGACTTCATAGTTTCTTCCAAGCAACGTTTTGCAGCACTTACCTAACCCTGCTGTTAAAATGCTATTCCAGATTTCTGATTTAAATCTTTCTTGCTTCATTTTAAGCCCTCTGTTCCTCATCTCCTCCACCTCTCATTAACTGATGGGCAGCTCTTGACTGACAATACTGGTTTACAGACAATACAGTTTACAGAGACCTGGGCCCAGGAGAAGATGCTGGTTTAGAACCAGACCAGTTACAGGAAATGGAGGCAGGAATGGTTTATCTCAGAGGCAGAAGATGACCTTTGTTCTGTCAATCATGTTAAATGTAAAAGAGTCTTGTATGCATATTTGTTAAATGTGTTTAGAGAGTGAAGTATAGTACAATAGTACCCAATAGTACATTTGTCCTCTTCTGCCATGAACAATTTTGAGCAAATATGCACACATTCGCATCTATTCCCCAACTAGGAATATATGTAAAAATATTTTAATTAGATTATTTGGGTTTTAAAATTCATACAGCAGCCATGTTTATTAGTATCAGAAACCTTACAGATGTTGATTCATGAAGTCTGCTCCCTGCTCTTTTAACACAGTAAATGCTACTGTGATGTGAAGGATTATTGTCTTAATGCACAAATTAAGGATTAATTTGCTTTACAAAACATTTTAATGCTCCTAAATTTCTCGATTTCCTTCTGGGTGTTTACAGAAACTTTGATTGTATAAGACAGTTGAAGTTATAGTAGTTGAGCTATTAATCTACCCACTCCTCCCTTCCATCTTTCCATTTAATGGTAGGGGACACATCTGCCATTTCCTAGCTTTCCAGTACATTAGCTGTTTTACACAAATCCAGTGTAACTTCTGATTTTTATGAGACTTCCTCAGTTAGTCTCAAATGCGCTAGGAAGAAGTCCTTTATCTGGAAGAGAAAAAATGACGTAGGCCTGGGAGACTGCTAGACTGAAAGTAATCTGGGGTACACAGTAGAATCTTTGATTACAAACCAAGAAGCAGCAAGCCATCAAGCACTTTCTGCTTCTGAAAATATTTTGTCAGTATTCTATCACTGAAGTTTCTTTACGATCTTCTTAGAAGAATCTAAATTCTTTAGATTTGTGAATATTTAAGCCTATATAAATTCACATTTACTATTTATATTGTGGTATTGCTTAAATGGGATGACAAAGTACCCTAACAAAGACAATTTGGGCTAGAAGGAAATAATTATTAGACAGGCTGGTAGGTCCTGCAGGAAGGTGGAGAAGCTGAAATAAGAAAGCAGGAGAGCACGTATTTCTGAAAGTTTCTAATATGCAGAATAATTTATGATTTTTCTGCCGTAAAATGTTCTAAGAAAAATTTACAAAGTGTTATGATGATTACAAGGAACAGAATGTGATCTTAAAGGTATGAGACACTTGTAATTTCTTTTTCCTTAAATGGTATAAATTTTTATGCTTTATAAACTCTTAAGATTGATGTTGTGTGCCAAAAAAAGAGTCTTAAAAAGAAAGTATTAAGGCCACATTTTCTTGGCCTAAAAATAGCAGATAGTCAAAGTTCTTTTATCACCCAAAATTATTGGAAATTTTATTTGTTTAAAAAATAGTCTCTCCCTTTTTCTTTTGAGTTCTAAATTTAACAGAAACAATGCTGATAGATGCAATAATATTCAAAGCCTTGGAAAGATGCCATTTCCCAGACATCACTGAAAAAAATATTCAGGAAATTGTTTAAAATTCCTCACTCCTCTCCCAAGTATCAATAACAAAATGAATACAGCATTTCATTTCTGCTTGGGTAGAAGTCCTGGATATTCTAAGAGGCTATTAAACAGATAGCTTTTGCACATGAAAAATGCATGCTAGTCGTTTTGTTCTTATGTCAGTTATTTAGCACACTGTACATAAATCAGCTTGCAAGATATAGAGTTTAATCTTTTCTGGTTTTATTGCTTTACCATTCCACTGTACTTATATTGCATTCTGTGAAGATGAAACTTTGATTTAAAATTTTGCATTTGTAGGCCTGAGTGTTAATACTGCACACACAGCTCAGACAATCACTGATGGGAATCACACCATTAGGCTTTACAGCCAACGTCCCCTCTATGGGTTAATGTAATTTGTAGTCCCAAATGAATTCACATTAGGTGTACACACAGGACAGTAATGTCCTTTGGACAAGAGCTATTTCTTGTTGTCTGTGCAACATCAAGCACAGTGTAGCCTTTCGTGTTCAGAGTTTCCAGGTTCTATTACATAATTTATGTTCTTTTGGTTTTTTCCATTCCTCTGCTGGTAAAAAATAGTAATTTATTCATCCATTATATAGCTGTGTTTTAAGTCCTTTATGTCCACTTATCTTTAAACACAACATAGGGACTGAAAATGGAAAGGTTTTCTGGGGGCATGGAGGCCACTGTCCTCCCATTGCAGCCACTGAGCCTCAGAGACCCTTCAGAAAACAGATCAAATGGTAAAACCCCTTAAGCTCCTCCACCTTGCTGTCAGGCAGTGACATTTACTCTCTCTGTGCTCTTTCCTATGCTGTTTTATTTCTGCTTTAAAAATTCCCACTTCCCTTTCCTTTTGTTACTACATACATCCCTTTTCCAATTTTTCTTTCATTCTTTCTTAGTCTCAGCCTTCATCCTTGTTTCTCTCTCCTAGGTTTCCTAGAATTCTTCTCTATGCTTGTCCAAGCACCATCCCTTCTCTAATACAGTGCTTTGTGTTCACATGTTTCAGATTAGTGTTATCAATGTTAAAATATCATATCTCATAGGAAAACTTATAATCTTTATTTTAAAATCTCCTGCCATTAAGTATATCCCCCACTGTTAAAGCTTCCAGCCATTCTCTTTTATTTTAATAGCTAATAATTTCTTTATCACACTACATTTTTGTCATGCCCTGAAATAAATTTTCTCTTTTAATGTGAATTTTGCTTTTTCTGATTTTTGAATGTATCCCTTCAAACATTTGGATTTGTTGCATTATTTTCACATGTTATGAGTTTTCATGCATGAACATGTTATGTTGCACTGCACAAAAGGTCCATGAACACCTTGGTCTGAGTGACACCTAGAAAAAAATTAGTCCCTATTCTAAAAATATCTAATTTCCAGAACCTGTCTTATTTTTAAACAAAGACTGATCTATTTTTATACATTTAAATACATTACTTCAGTGAGAAATTTACACATTCTGAATCCCATATGGCAGACATGCCCAGCAGTCCTGAACTGTAACCTCAGTATCAGACAGACCCTCTCTCCTGAATTCTCTGCCAGCTCTCTGAGGCCTCCTGCTCCTCCCCCCACACAGTACAAGGAATTTATATCCCTAACAGCACCATGAATTCTACCCAGCTCTCAGGCTGGCTCTCAGGCTCTTATATTGCTAAGGATTCTACCTCCCAAACCTCCTTTACATTTAGCCTGAAGTGTTTTTTCATGGACATGTATTTAGTACAGATGGCAAGCCATAAAACTGTAAGAAAGGTTATTTATTTTGAGGTATTTCATCAGGAAAAACTCACCAAGATGACTCAGTTCATTTCCAAGGCTATCCTAAGGCAAAATATGTTGGTAGTAAAGTCAAATAAATCACATATACAAAAAACAATTACAAACAATTGTGATTTTTTTTGTGGAAAATAAATTTTAAAAGCTGTAAAATAGGAGCTGAAGTCTTCTGGCATTAAAGTTTGTTCATACATTCTAATTCAGGCCAGCTGTTTAGCATGCAAAACCTATTATCTTTCATAATCATTAGTCTGTGCATTGAAACTTAATTTTAATGCTATGAGTTGCCAGATTACCCTTTGATAATTACATGTTGAAATATTAAAAGTACAGACCCAAATTCTGCTAAGACATGCATGTCTCTCAGAACTATATTCACCCACAGGAAGGCTTCAGTGACTTCATATAGAATAGGTATGTCAAGTAGATGATCTGTGATCTTTATGTACATTATATTGGTCTAAACTATTTTAACAGTTATATCAAATGTTCTTCTTCCATGCCTGCGATTTACATACTTTGCCCTGGTTCCACACCATGAGACTGTTTCTTGGTGAAAGGCACCATGTGGAATATATCTGAGAAGAAACAGGTGACTCACAGGAGATGGATGGGCTCAGAGTTGCCTGCCCAGTCATCAGATACCTCCTAGCTCCAGATTCAGTAAATTCTCCTCGTTAAACTCTGCGCTGTCCCCTGAAATTCCCTGTGGATTTTCTCACCATGTATCTAGAGAAGCGAGCTTTCCTCACAGGGACACAGCACTGCCTCCAGAGGTAGCAGTACAACTCCTAGATGGTTATCTGAACAGAGAGGGGCAGGGAAAGCCTAGGATATCGCAGCCTTACTTCTTTAAACGTTTTCTACTCCAAGTGAATTTCAATTTATCACCTCATGATGAGCTGTTTGACATCACATAACAAGACAACAGAAGCATCAAGGTTGTGAGTCAAGACAAGCGTTTAGAAAAGTTGGAGCCAAGTAGGGAAAAGAAGGAAACTAATTCCAGAATAAAGATTGAGGTAACAATGGGATCCTGACAAACCTGGAAAGAGTAAGCAGTCTGGCCAAAGCATCAACACACCAAAGAGGAGTTATGATGCACGTAGAACTCACATGTGATTATTATCATGTAATATTCACTCATGTGTGATTATTATCATATAAACAAAAAAAACTGGGCTGTTGTGGAGAGCCTCACTCTTCCTGGCATGCTGTTGGCTACCTACAAGAGTTTCCAATAAAGGTAGGCTACTTTTATCAAATTTCTGAGACTCATTTCAAGACAAGAGACATCCTTGTCTCTCTTTATGGTCATTTGAAAATAACAGGATTATTTAAACTATGACTTCTAGTCTATTTTGGTCTCTGCATAAGAATTATTTGAATCACAGTCTACAGTTGGCTGTCTGCATTCTCTCTAAAGGAAAACTGTGATAACTAGCTCAGAGCTGAATATTTATGCTAGAGATATCGGCATTTGCTGAGATGAATTTAGGTCTTAGAGTTTGAATTGAGAAGACAAATAATAGCGATTCAATAGCATGAACAAAAACATGGCTTGCATCACATCTTGCAATACAACCGAGATTTTTATCTTTGTAGAAAAAGGCGTTACCAGAGGGACTTGGCCTTTTTAAAACATTATTGAATGTTTCTTTAGTAAGTACAGGACTAGCAGGAAAGGAAAGGAAGCACAGGTGAGGGACTACTGAATACAAGACAAGGAGTACAACAGGAGAGTGTGCATGATTGACATGAGGTCAGCAGTGTGTGGGACATGAAAAGGCAAAACCAACAGACAGCACTATCAGGGTGAGCAGTATCCAGCTAGAACTTCAGCGTGGAGCCTGATAACATAATCACCACCTGATGAGTCCAGATTTGCTGTCCTGAACTTTCACAGATCATGAATACAAGACAATGACATGGACTTGAAAAACAAATTTTCTGACATTTGAAAGCAAGAAAACCTACTACATATTTGTGGTTTTGTGGATCTGACAGCATCCTCTTGATTTTTTGAGCCTTTCTCCAAAACTGAGAGAAGGCATTAAACTCACTTTCACAAAAACTAAAGATCTCTGGGGTGCTTTATTGAGCAATAACTGAGCTTCTAACAGAAACAATAAAAATTGCTGGATTTTTGTTAAAATTTCTAGGAATTAACAAAAGACATTTTCTTTCCTACCATATTGTATGTCTGTTCTTCTTTATTCAAAATTGTAGGACGTCAGGCTAAAACCCCTCTGCCTCTTCTTTATTACATAAGTCTGCATGATTTAAGTGATTCAAAGCTGTCGTATGAACTCTCCTCCTATCACAGCCTTGACAGAAATATCTACTACTTAGTTCTCTATTGTGACTGGTCTGAACAAAAAGGAAATTATGTTTCTGGTATTCTCTCTCAGTAGCAACAAGAGATCACCATTACCTGACATAGACAAGAAATAGTGGAGTTGCACAACTATTTCCTTTGTTGCTGTCTTTGAATTTTTCTCATCCTTGAATTGAAGGCTACTTTTGCTGTGCATCTGGGAATGAGGTCTCATAAACAACATGAACAATGAAGTGTCTCATGACCACTTTTCTCTTTCAGGCAATTGTACCTGTCCTGAGTCCAGAATCACTTCAAATCCTATCTTCTCTTGTGGTTAGCAAAAGCCACGTCTAGATCTCTAACCATGTTCTGTGATCATATTGTGGGACAAAGGAGGTAAATGGAGGCTACTGGGACTGCCTAAAAATGCCCATGGCAGATGAGAGGATACCCTGGAGCACAGGGAGTGTTTCAGTAGCTGAGTACCTGTGGTTCACACCATGAGGACTAAAAAAAGCCATCTGGGGTGCTTCACAGAAAGCAGCAGCAGTGAATGAATCAGGCTGCAGCCACATCTCCTGCCCAGACTGCAGACTTCACTGCAAGTTCACAGAATTGAAGAAGACAGAGCCACAGTTGCAGACACAGACACTTTGGACTGCATTAAAAGTGTCTTGTTCTGTCTGGTACTCAAACTACAGAGCACATGCTTGCATGTCAATGGCTCTCCCCTTGACTTAAGCAGAATTCCTCAGACAGTGATGGTTCTTAGCACAAGTAGCATAAGAATAGAAAGATTCTTTAAACCCTCAATGTTCAGGTACAGGTACCACAAATATTAAAATCTTTCTTTGTGGCAGGTCATTTAAATGTTTTTCATTTCTATTATACCAACATTTTCTTATATTATCATATGTATTCTAAATAAGTGTTTTCTTCATTTGGCATTCAAAACTATTAGTTTCAAAAGGAATAAAACCCCCAAGGACGATTAATTCATCGTGATTTGGAAAATAATTCTAAGGAAACATTTCATTTGAATTTTAAAAATTTATGAAGGATTTTCTCAAATGCAATTTGCATCTGATAGTGGGTGGATTTTTGCTCCTTATTGTTTGTACAAGAAACAGATCTTGGGTAACAAAGCAGCTTTCATGTAAACACACACCTAGGCATCCTATTTTTTCATACATTCTGGGTTAAGTCCTGAAGGAAATAAATGCCACAAGGTTTAACTGGTTAACATCAACTGATATGACAACTTACACTATGTGATAATTTACCTTTCCTTAATAATTTTGAATTGCTTCAATTTATCCTGCACATCCATGGAAAATTAAAAATACAAGAAGTGAAACTTCCGTTTTCAGCCCCTTTTGACTCTTCTGTACTACCCTGATTTGCCTGTGGTGAAGAAGATTGTATCAGACAAGCCAAGGATGGATCAATACAGGCAAAATGACAAATACCTGAATGTTTCATTCCCATAATGTTTGACAGTTCTGTGTCACATATTTTTTCAGTAACTCCTGTAAGGAAGCATAAGACATAACACTGTGAACCACCAGAAGAAATGAACACAGCAGATTTTTTTTTTTTCCTCAAGATTTTCAATATTAAAAAGTGGAATGAAATATATGGAAAGAATATATTGGCTAGTCACTTGTGTGGTGTAGATCAGTCTACCACCTTTAATTTTAGTGTTGCCTTTTCAGCTTACATCAGAAAACGATTTGGCATTAGAGAGCCTGTCTGACTGAAGTCATTACATTTCAATAGGAAAAGTTACATCATTAATTATCAGCTACATAATCAGACTTTCTGGAAAACAACTGGAATAAGAAAGATAGAGTTGCCAATTTGCAAAGAGTCTTATTTTCCAACCACAGTGATGCAACAATCATTGAAAGAGATAGTTTGAATAACAAGGCAGCCAACATGTATTTTTAAGTATTTCATAGAGTTTCACCTCAGTTGTTTCATAAGTATCAGAAAAATAACAAAAGCAAGCTCCCTTCTAAGACCAGAGAAAACTTTAGTATGAATGCCCTCAAGCCTGAAGTGCCTTGTATATTACAGCATTTTGTAACCTTCTTCAAATATTTCCCTGTTCTTAAGGTTTCAAAGGCTCAGAAATCAGGGGCCACTTAGTCTCCATTACCTTGAAGGATTTTTAAATAAGCCTGAGATCATTGTGAGTAAGTCTCTTCCAGAAGAAACATTTCACTCTATAACAAAAAAATTTCCAGTCAACAGAATTTCAGAAGTGGCGATTTTGATTTGCTCAGTTTTCTTTTCTTTCTCAGAGTGCAGAAAACAGAATTTTACCCAGGGTTTATATTAATTTCCTGAACATTTGGAACCTTCCCCCTTTCCAAATGTCACTGGGTTGATGGGATGACATGCATGGGTATCTCTAGCACAAATATTTTCATGTGCTACCCCACTACCCATCTTTTTAAAAGGTGAAAGATTGTGCACAATCAGGAGCCTGAATATAGCTGTTCCTTTCAGGTACATACTTTTCACATCTTGACTGTCAAATGTATTTAATCCATTCTGCTCTGATAGGAAATTGCAAACATGATCGCAAAGCCAATTCTCAAATAATTTTCTCAAAATTAGGACCTCCGTGAAATATTCCTCTTTTACAAATTGGAAGTAACATTCTCTCAAAAATTCATCCAAAAGTTTCTTGAATCTTCCCCATGCCTTCCTTCTGTGAAGGAAACAGAGCATTTCTGAGGTCTTAATGTAGGGTTTTAAGAAAAGTACTGCACTGGGAAGGATGGTCTTTGTTAACAACTAGTCACCAGACTGACAGACACTTCCTACTTAACTAATTTCCCTATCATGCTTGCAAGAAAACTCTGGGAAAACATCAACTTATTTTCATTGCTCCAATTCGTCTTGTAATCTTGGCCTGCTCATTCAGTCAAAATGAAAGCAAACACACAGATGGGGGTGGATGTGTTCATTAGGAACAGAATCCATGTAATCCATCCCTTACTGTCCAAGCACCCAGTGCAGTGTGCTAAGGATAGACCCTTCAAAAGAAACGTGAGTTCAGCACAATAGCATGAGGTGTTTTATTCAGTTCCAATGTTAAACTAGTTCAGATGATACAAGGTTCCTGTGAGAGAATAATTGGCAGGGTGGTGTTGATGCCATTTACTTATTCATTTAGAACATCTAATCAAAACAGTTTAGGAAATAAATGGCTAACTATGTTCTACATGTAAAATAATTAAACATTCAGAGCATGATATTTAGCAAGTATGTATATTATATTAAATACAATATTCAATTTTATCTAAAAGGACAGATTAGGCCCAATGAAAGAAAGCAAGAAAGAAAAAGAAAGGAGATAAAGAGCTGATGGGGAAATAATTTACTAACAAAAATTTACTAACTATTCCTGAAATAGCACCAGAAAGTCATGGTACTCACAGTTATATTTCCCCATGTATGCTACCAGTTATATATCAAGAATGGATGGTAATTTAGCAGATGAATACTCATTTCATATTCTGAATTCCTAACCTTCACAGTCATATTGCACTGTTTGACCCTAGCCCACATGTCCTGAATGAAGAGAAATCCTGCTGGGCTGAAAAGATCCTCCTTCACCTCCTTTAGAGCACACTGACACTGCATAAAGCAGAGCAGCACAGGAGCAGCCAGGCAGCTGCAGTGCACGGTGACAGCAGCATTGTTGCACCATGGCATTACTCCAGCTGAGCATCTCTGCTAGTACAACAATACTCTTCTGGGACTGGAACTTGCACTTTCAGCCCATGCTCAGATTTCCCCTGAGAGTACAGAACAAGCAGGAACAAACTCACAGCTGATACAGCAGCCAACATTTATTATTAGGAGTGTCAGACACATTTCTGAATATAGGCTGAACAGTGATCTTGGTATGTTGCCCCCACCTCCTGTTTCCAACAATCGTGAAGTTATTCTTTGGTAACTCCTAAACCCTTCACAGGGCTCTCAGAGGTGCAGAATAACCTTGGGATCCACTGGTACTTCATGAATGCTTGAGCTAAACTAAAAAGGCCAGTAGGCAATGCTGCTGGCAGATTATTGACTTCCTTGTGATGAGATAACCTTTACAGACAGAGAAAACATGTCACACTGAAAGACCATACTTTATGCTTAATTTAAAAGCTCTAAAAATACCCCAAGTATTTTGTCCATATTTCTTATTTCCATGTGTTTAGAAGTAAATTTGTTTCTATTTTGTGAGGAAGGAGATTTGGGGTTTTGCCCACACATGTACAAGAGACTAAGGTTTCCTGTGCATTTAGATTCTGCTTAGCTGTCACAATGTGAATAAAAATATACAAATATAAATGTAAAAATATAAATATATAAAGGACAAGCAAAAGGAAAACCTCTGGTCAACCTTCATAGGGAAACAATGGCTGGGCCAATAACACACTGAATTTTGCTGCATTAGAAGGATGCTGTTAATCATCAATTGTTCTCCTCAGTCCCTTCTATCATTTCTTTGTAAAATAAAGAGGAGTTAAGATCAAATAGTAAATATTAATTTTATCATCAATAGTTGTTAAATGAATTGCTATCTCTGTGATATGCATTAATAATTATTTTCTCCTGCCTTTTCTTAATTTAAATTCCAAATAGTTTTTATTAATTGTGCATTTTTCATGTGGATTCTTAAATGTGTTTTCTATGTAAGCTTCTAAGAAGGACATATTGTAGCACTTACTTTCACAGCCTAGCTGAAACAGATACTTTGCAACAAGTTAAAATTGAAATAAAATAAAAGCATATATAATTTAGAATCCTCAATATTATTACTGCAAAAGGCCTTAATTGTGTGATCTGCGTCGACGCTCTTTCTACACTAGAACCAAACACTAATATGAGAATAGGGTATTTTAAAAAATATGATAGCAAGCCCAAAATATGTCCGAGTTAAGCATATAGTTGTCTTCATTTAAAAAAAAAATTAGGTTTTGTGGAGAATTATGTAAGAAATGGCTTGAAGAAAAGGCAGCCTTTCAGTGGTATCTGCTGTAAAGCAGCCAGGTCCAGCTGCAGCCTCCAACAGGCATCTCCTATTTGGTTTTTCATCTTCTTTTAAGGGGCAGCAACATTTTGGGCCAGGATTGATCAGGACAAAGAATCTGATCCAGTGGTATTGCACATAGGAAGGAGAAATTAGGTTTGGCCCTTTTCCCAGACAAACCTGGTCCCAGCACAGAGTCAAGAACTGTCATTGAACTCCTAATACAAACGCCCAGCTCCAAAGCCTGCACTGCCCTGTTGAAAGTGACTCCTCCTAATTGCAGTCTATTATATCACTGTGATCTTCAAACACCTGCCTGAAAGCCACTAGGAGATTGATTTCAAAACTTGGTATTCAGTGGAAAAGCTGAGATTTATTTTTGAATGGTTTCTCTGCTCCCAGTGTCATTTCTTTAAAATCAAAATTTGTATTTCTGTTACATACACTTCCTCTGCAGCTCCATGAAACTGCCTATTAGCTACAAAATATGAGAACTACTGGACAGTTCTGCACTTTTGGTAGGTTACCAAAATAGACACTCCTGAAAAGGAGGGTACCACAATATTCTGGTGCCTAATCTCATAACTGTAACATATGTATATACTTAATTGAAGGTATCATTTCAATCCTTTACAGCACTTTAAATTTCTAACATTTTTATGATAAGAATGGGAGAAAAAAAGGAAAGATAGTCCTGACCCCTAACCACAAATGAAACTTAGAAACTAGGAAAATAAACAGTTACTTTCATTTCTAGATTGAGTGAAAAGCACACAGCAGAAAAAAATAGAAATTCTGGGCCTTTATCTGTTTTCTGGCCAAATACACTTTTTCCATCATTGTATATAAAGGGTGGATATTAATAGAGGTAGCAAAGGTGAGGCCTGAATTAGATATTTCAGATAATTCTGGCTTCATTTATCAATCCGACTACTAGCAATCAGGGAATTTTTTTTAAAACTTCAATGATTTTTATCTTGACAGTGCCTCTTTAATAACTAAATGGAATTCATATTAATTATTTATCTCCTTTAAAGTGCACTGAATAGCTTTGCTGAAAATTACCATGTTTATATTTATAGAACATGTATGGATAGGTTCAAAATTTATTATTTATACAGTGATGGCTTTATTTATAGGAATCAAGTTCAATAATTAGCATCAAGTACAAAATCTCCAGGAGTGATGGTAATATTAAAGGAAATAGTGCCGTTAGGTTTGCTTTGTCACTCCTGAATTTTCAGTGACTATTTCAGTTCCTTACTCTTTAAGTCTTCTAATCAATATTGTTACCTGGGCTTCCCTTGTTCCTTTGAAAGATGTGGAGATAAGCTCAAAATGCAGTGAGCTGAACCCTGTTTTCAAAACTCCCTACTTGTAAAGGTGCATAAAGATAGCAGGATGAAAAAAAAAAAAAAAAAAAGAGGAGCAATTTCTTCTAACCTTAACAAAACTACAACCATTCTCCATGTCTGTGAAATGAATGACCTCTCTGTTACATGGCATTTTAGATGATGTTAAGGTTTTGAAAAACTCCAAACAACCTTCACCCTTATTTCCAGGTTATATTGAAATTGGCCTGACAAATACAAACCTTAAACATTCAGATACTTGCAGAGAAAAAGCTTAAGGCTGTAATCCTGTGGCCTTGTACCCAGTAAGACTGAATGCAGCCCACTTTTATTGCCATCATGTAACTAATGCACCATCAATATTTCATGCATGTAATTTCAAATGAGTAAATAGCTTTCTGCAAGTTGCATAATTTGCTCATAATCTCAGTGCATCTTGTTCCATTTAAAGCTAAGTGCTACCATTTTCAAAATGCCCCCACAGGAATGATTCAGCCTGGCCAAGAATGATTATATCTTACAAAGTCCCCAACCTCACTATTGCTGTTACCCATCCTTACTGCAGGGTGAACAATTTATCCTAATGCAAACACCAAAAGAAAGTAATGCAACAGACCCTACCAAACCTTTAGTGTTGCCACTTTTTAGTCACTAAAGCAGAGAGAGGAGAGCAAGCAAAAAGCTTTGACATATGAGGTGTGATACGTTTAGTGAAGGTAATGAAACCAAGGGCTCAGCCATTAACCTTCAAGGAAGAAAACCCAGGCCCACTGCTTTAAAAATTGCTGGGACCAATCTTTCACCATGACAAGCATTAGTAATGAATAATTAAGTATTTAATATAATGTTGCTTTGGTGAAAAATGATAATTTTACAATTGATGGCCCCAAACCTATTAAGTGTTATTATGGTGCAGTAAAAGAAGGATGAGAGTTTTGATGAAATGCTTGTTTTCCAGTGGAGTGGGTTTTTCCCCTTTGTTTTTTTTTCCTGATGGCTGGACTGAAGCAGTTATGGTTATTAGGTTCAAGATCCTTTCAGAGCTGAACAGTGGCCTGCTGAGAGAATTTCATGAAAAATTTAAAAAGGAAAATTCAACCTGGAACAGTTTCACATCTCATGCCAGCCTGCCAGAGGTTGAACTGTGTTTTCCCCCATAATATTAAGCTAATGTCAGGGATATAAATCATTCAGCAGATGCAAATGCTGAAATCTTCCTAAAGGAAACCTTAGCAGTTCCAGAAGCTTTTTCAATTAACTGATACATTTATTTAAAACAATTTAACAGATGCTCTCTAACAGTTCCTCATAATCAAATGTTTATTGCAAAAGAACTATTTGAGTAGTAAATTATTTGCACTGTACTCTAGTACCTCTCTTTGCTGTTAAGAAAACTGAAGAACTAAGCTGTATCAGTTCTTCACAGCCACTTCTCTCTTCTTTAGACTTTGTTGTTGTTAGAAAGAATTTTAACTCTATATTTAACTCTAGAATTTTAACTCCCACAAGTTTTGGTGGGATTGGTGAGGCAATGGCATATTTTGTCAGATACAGTCTAAATTATTGTTCTGCTTTAAATTGGTTCAAACAGAAATCCTTTATAATCCACTTTCTAATATAGCATGGAGGTATTAAATAAAAAAATTACACTTTTTATCCCATAGGTAAGAGGTGATGGGAAGTCTTCACTCCTTACAGTTGCACACTTAGGTATGACATTTGCCAGTGACATTGAACATTTGATTGGACTTCCGCAAAATAGATACAAGCACTGTGAGTTTTCAGTGTATAATGAATTATCCTTGAGACGCAAAAGGCTAAAAAAGATGTATTTAGTCCTTCAAAGATTTAGGCTATATTTTCCTCTCTGTGGAGTAGAAGATTCTCTTAACCTCACAAAAAATTACCTCACATCTATGGTATACCTTTTCTGACTTTTAAAAACACCACAGATTGTGGGGCATGTGCATATATGCGCACACATACGTGTTTAGGGTTACTAATTCCTGTGAAGTAAGCATAAATCAAGAAAGAACATGGAGTTAAATTATTCTTTAGATTGCAGTCTGTAGCCGTTGTGTAGAAATGGCCACTAGCTGGTTGCAACAGCTTCTTTTCTCAAGGTTTAAAAATGCATCAGCTACAGGAAAATCTACTAAGAGTATTGCTGTAATTCAGACCCAAACAGTTCATAAACAAATGAATTATCCCAGGAACCTAAAAGAGAGAACTACAGGTTTTTCTGAACATCTAAGAAAGCTTTCTAGACTCTCTACAATAACAAGAGATGGAGCATTATGAGTCTCTGAAATATAACTATTTTTGTTTTCTCTTGATAGTATATACTTCAAATTTTAAAAATAGCAAACAAACAAAACTCAATTAAAAAACCACCACCACCAAAAAACACCCAAGATGGAGTAGGCTTTTCCTGTCCAAATTTGTTCTCGAAAATTAGACACAGTAATTCCACCATGATTTTAAGAAGAATTTAACTATCACCATTCCATTTTGCAGTAGAGCAATAGAGCTATGGAGATACAGAGCTTAGGGTGAAGTTTTCAGAGGCACAGCAACCAGTGCTACTTCATTTCCCCTCAGTCCCAGCTTTTCTGCTTCTTTTTTCATACTGCATCATCTGTGTCTTGTTCTCCAAGTTTATCACCACAACACCCCATTCCAACCACACACTTGAAAAGAAACTTCTTAGGACTGCTTCTGAGTGCATTAATACAAAGCCTAACAAATTATGCTCTGGATTTAATGGAATTTGTATAATAGTACAGCACAACTCAGTATGAGATTAACTGCAGGAATCTGTCTGTCTTCTTTCAGGAAGATATCTTCAGCAATAACAATTACTGAGTTTTCATCTTCTTACTGAAAATGTCTCATGGAAAATGACTGAAATTTGAAAAACCCAGATAAGAAGGGAGCTCAAAACTGAAGACTGTATCCATGCTATTACAGAAATAATGCTAAAAAGTAGAGAAAATTCTAGGGAAGGAAGAAGAAAGCTGTGTGTAGAAAGAGAGGTTAACTTTTTCTTGATACCAGAAACAGAACATTTTTTTTCTCCAGAAACACCTTCTTAACATCTAACAAAGAAATTAAGTTCAGCACTCATTCTTATTTATCAAATGGTATATCGAAAGATAACCAAAGAAAAGGAAATCTTTAGGAGTATTTCCTCCATGTATAGAACCATTTCTAATATTTATATACCATCAAATATTTCAAAGAATGAAAACACAGATGGAAAACTAACATATGTAAAAGGGGACAGGAGGGAACACAAGCTCATATAAGTGCAATACAAAATTCTATTAACTGCTTAAAGTTTAGGAAACCTGGTAGGATTCCCATGAAGGCATTTTTCTTGCTTCTTAGCAGAGATGACACAAACTGGGTAATTTACTGCTATTAACACCAGAAATAGATACAGAAATGTCAAGGAATCCTTAGAACCTCATTCTGAAGAAAAAATTCCATGAAATTCAGCATCATAAGCCTTAGTGAATAAAAGACACACCTTGGAGAGGGATTCAGCTGAATGCCAGTCAAATAAAACAGTCCCTGAGAGAAGCCCAGCTGTCATCCCAGAGGGAGCAGAAGTCTCAGGCAACCTTCTTCTCCCTTTATTCCTCAGGATTGTTCATTGTTTTCTACTCAGTCAGTGAGTAAATGAATAGACAAATTCTACTGAGAAAGCCATTTCTGCACAAGACAGGGCCTTCACATGTGGTAAATTTTAAGGTGTGAATGAGAGCACTGAGTCTCCCTTTACCAGGGCACCCTTTCACCCAAACCCAAGGCAACATTTTCAAAACATGTGTCTATATCCTTGTCGGAAGAGACAAACACAGTGTTCTCGATGCACAAGACACTGGGAGCACACCTATTAATAGGCTGACCAACACTGTTTTCCATTATTTATCTGTGTTTTTACAGAAAGATCTACACTGTAACATAAGGCAACGCTCCATATTCATAGAATCTAAAACGTGATCATAGATGTAAAATACAGTTTGACTATCTTCCTTCCACAATTTTTTTTTTCAATTTCTACTAGGTTCACCTTTTTATCCAGCCATAACTTGATTTCAGAAATGCTAATATACAAAATATAATTTATCTAAAACTATGGGAGATTAGATTACTTGGTGAACCTCAAATACTTGTGGTTTTGTCTTAGACAGGACACAATCATGTTGTGTTACTTTACCAATTACTTTAATCAGTTACCTGCCAGTAAAGTGGCTAATGGATTATTACCTAAATTGCAACACTTGTTCCAGGGAATCAAAGCCAAAAGCAAGTACAGATGGATCAGTTACTTTGGTGAATACAAGCAAAAAGGTATCTAAATAGAGTGCCATGGTTACTGGATAAAATTAGGGCATATTTGTCTCATAGGCAATCTTGGACCTGCTGTTTATAAATACACTTACGTACCTATATATACATGTATAAAAAAGTAAACTAAATAAATAGTATTAAATACTGAATAAATGGTATGAAGCTGTATGAAATGCAGTTTCTAATACAGAGTTCTAATGCAAATTACAGTCCTTTCCAATCAGAATCTTTTCAATTGATTTACTTTAAGTTGACCAGAGAGATAGATCCAATACATGAAAAAAATGATCCAAGGAACAGCCACTGAGAATATACCCAGTCTACATAATTCACTGTGTTCAATGAAGCAAAAACAGCAGTATTTTGAGTGTCTTTCATTTTATCCATATAATTTTCACTGTACGTTTTATCCTGTCTGCAACATCATAGATCACAGAATCTGCTGGAATTTGCAAGAAATATTTGAGAAATTGTTCCTTTCACCAATACCCCTAGAAGAGAAAGAAGAAAAAAAATAAGCAAACCAGTTTTGGTGGTCTAAGCATATGTGAAATAGGGTTAATTGTAGAATGTGCTTAGATTTCACAGGACAAAAGATTTCTGCCTCAATACAGGAACCATCCAACCCTGAGATCCCTGTGGATGAATCAATACCTTGAAGTGTAGCCATGACAACCAAAGAGATCAAATAGGCTCAGCACACACAGTATTCAGAGTATTGATTTTTCAGCACAGGACAATACTGTGCTCTCAGTGCCTGAATATGGATGAGGAGTAGCTGGCTGAGGCAGACTTCTCCTGCAATGTCTGAAGTGATGCTGCTGAGGAGAGAGCAGCACTTGGAGGAATTTCACATCACGATAGTGAGGGTATCCATTCTCCAGTCACTAAGACAGACTGCAGCCTTTGTGTCTGCAGCTCACAGCCCCAGGTTTCCAAATAACTGGTTAGCCATGCTCATGAAAAATAAATCTTTACTGTTCCTTTTGTTTTGGAAATAAGTATCACTGACATGCAGACATTTATGACCAGGACTTGGGATCTGCAACTCTCAGCATTTAAAAAATGAAACTGCTGCACTTTAAATAAATAAATAGAATACATATTACAAGAAAGACACCACCAGCAGTCTAGAACAGTAATCTGTCTTCTTAACAGAGGCAAAAGTATTCATCATTGCATTTTTTGTGGCTCTATTCTGTTCATGGTATTAAGAGATTTAAAATTTGCAAACTCCTCTAAAACAATCAACACGACTGTGATTTTGAGTGGTCTGGAATGCTATGTTAATGTAATTAATGGGTATCACACCCAAATATCATTAATTTTAACAGTTAAATTTAATTGGAACAACAGAACAGCAAATTTAAGTGTGAAAAACAAAGCTCTTAAGAATATGGAACATGTTCATGAAACCATAATCAATGTTAACATAAAAATTTCCTCAGAAAATGTAATTTTTTTGAATTATCAATTGAACATTTACAGCTTATAAACAAGGACAATTCTTTTTCCAGAAAACATCATCTGCTTCCATCAAAAAACCCCAAAAAACATCAATATATTATATAAAATAACATTTAAAAATCAAATCAGTTTCAACCAGGATGCAATAATTTCTAGTTGTTTTATTGTGATGTTTCATAAAATGTCCAGTTCCTCCACCTCCCCCTACTCATTGGCTGCTTATCAAACACCAATATCAATCTTATGGCAAAAAAAATACATAATAGTTACTATGAAGTAATTGTTAATACACAAGTAAACTTTTAGTGAGCCAGCTATAGTTTAAAAAAATGCAGATTACCTAATTATTTTAAGGATATATATATGGGGTATTTCCTCTCCAGACTCAATGTGCATTGTACTGCTGTAAATCTGCAATGGATCTTCATTGCTGCTAATGTTAATCCAGCTCTTTTTTGCCTATGGAATTAGGCCACTTTGAAGCAAGAAGGAATCGGGCCAAGCTAATCTTCAGAAGAAACATTCAAAATGTAAATGGCTAGGACTCTTATTTTCACATTTTAAAAAGCCCTTCAAATTGCACTTTACTAAGTGCTTCTGCTGTAGCATTTTATTTCTGTATGGATGCTCAAAGAGCAGCAAGAACTCATTTGCCATTACAGCTGACAAAACTTCAACCGTACCTATATTTGCTCTTGGTTAGGGCATGCAGGAGATGTGTCCTTTCCTGTCTTCTCAGTCACTGCCAAGCAAGGGGTTGACATTTCCCATCCTACCCCGTGAACCAAATGAGCTACTGAGAAACCAACCACAAGCATCCAAAAGAGCTGGAAGAATTATGTCTTTGAGTCACCATATAGGAAGCTAAGGCTAGATTCAGAGGTACATCTGTAAATGTAAGTAACTGAGATCTCATATTTTTAACTGAGATCTCATATTTTCAAGCTACACAGATAGCACATGTATTAACATGAACATAATCTGAGTAAAAAATGTCCAGCAAACTGAAATATTAGTAGTATTAAGAAAAGAAATCATGCACATCCAGCAGCAAAAGTCTTACTTAGGGAAAAGCTATTTTCCAAAAATATTGCCATATTCCCTACTATAAAATAACAAACCTGTTGAAGTCTTTGGGGAATAACCTGACTTGCTTCTCCACATGCTTCATAATGCACCTGTGATAAGTTTTAATGATCCATGACATTTATGCACCTGTTCCCTTGCTGTTGATTTGCATTCTGTTATTAAAAATAATGTGATCTTGTTTCTAATTGCATGCATCTGTCCACAGTTCAAATACCTTAATTCTTCCTTATTAGCAGATAGCTGGTTATTCAGAGAACCTCTCTGTACAATTCATAAATTCTCTGTAAGATTATGATCTCTGAATATGCCTATGCCAGAATATAAAGCGTTTCATTCAATGAGTTGCCTTTGCCTGCATATTTTTTGTTTCCCATGTTGCATATTATTCAAGAGTAGCAGATAAGAACTAACAGAAAAAAATTGTTTTCTTAAGTATTCTAGCACTGAAGCATATTTAGCATAGACAGCAAGTCAGTTACCAGCAAAACTGTCTCTGAAAGGTGGTCATACACATAATGTTACTTGCCTGTGTTTGTTATGACCTTAGGGAAAATTATCCAAGCAACACCTGATTAAGGGTTTGGAGAATAACACAAGGACAAAGGCAGCTGTTGTCCTTCACTTTGTTTTAGTCACTAAAACCATAGGAGAGTGAGCTGTCTGTCCTGAGAACCTGGTGAAGTGAAGGAAACACTGATATTCTAACAGACAGACCTCCCACAAGTTCCAATGAAAAGATTTATTAGAACAAGGAAGTTCATTGTTTGGGGGTTTTTTTCTAAAGCAGTACCAACTCCTGTAATTTTTCTTCAAGAAAGTAAAAATGTAATAAAAAACTGCTGAACCCCCCCATTCAGTTTTTCATGTGTTTTTTTTATCCCATGCTCAAAAATACACCAATGAAACATCACAAAAACATTCCAATATCACTAGAGACTGTGAAAAAAGAGCACTTAAAGAAGTCTTCTCAATTTTAAGGTCAGACACCAGGAATATTACAAGCCCACTGAATTTTATTTGGAAAGAGTGTACAACTATGCCTCTCTTTATATCTAGCAGTATTGTGGGGATAATGTTTGCAAGAGATATCAGCTTAGATTTGATCTTGTGAATCACTAACCGTCCCTAAAATACTTTCCACTTTTCCTAGTCTGTACTTCTCCATTTGATAAATTTTTCCTATAAATAGAACTTGACATTCATTCTGATTAAGTAGCAATTTTCCTTCAAATTCATAGAGTTCAGTTAGGTCAAGGTAATTATGAATGTCAATTCTAGATTCCAAAATGTGGAAAAATGTTTTACTGAAAAGTTTCTAACAAATTCATAAATAAATTCCTGCAGATTATTTACTCTATACATAGATCTTGTATACAATATATGTAAGTACAGAATCATAGAATTGTTTGGGATCTTTATGTTTATCTAATTTCAAACCAAATTAATTCATTTTCCAATATACTGTGATAGTAGTAGAGTTCAATCTTCTTAAGAAACTACACAGCCTATGATGGCCAGTGACAGCTTTTAAGTTCTTTTAGCAGTGAAACTTGATAAATCTAATAATTTAAATATTAAATACTGATGTAAGACAGAACTGGCAATCCAAGTGTGAAATATAGGTGCCAGAACACTGACTTTTGACACATTTTTGCCAACTAAAAAAGAAAAAAAAGGGAACAGGTTTTTAAAATGTTTCTAAGTCACATGTTATCTCCTGGGAGACAGCAAGTTTTAGGCTAGAAAATAAGTGACTTGCAGACTGACCTGTTTGATTCTATTTGCCTGCAAGAGGGCTACCAAGGGCTAAATTCTGTGTAGTAGTTAAGAACAAATTTCTTTGTAAGAAAAGAGCAATTAGTTGGGAACAATAAGGGAAATATTTTCAAGGATTTATAGGCAAAACTCACAATTTATTTTGCTGACCAGGAAGATGCCTTGAAGGTACTTTCCTAACATCATCCAGTAAATAGAGGTTTCTACAGTAATAGAAGCACTTGTTACAAGTGACAAAACAAATACAGTTTATAATAAAAAAAACTTCTTTAATTATTTTACTCCCTCCATTTTAAAATCCTCTGCTCCCTTTAGTGGCCCTCAGACCATTAAGGAGGAGTTTGTTTACAAAAATAACTCATGTGTTCTAACATAAACTGAACTTTCTCATTTTGCCAATATGCACCACAGTCCGTTTGAAAACTTAGATCAAAAACTTTGGGCTGGATTTTTAGTTTTAATCTTATAAGGCCTTAACATGGTTTCTACTGTTTTGAACTCGGTGTACACATCTGAGTCTTTGATCAAAGAATTTTTGGGCAGAGAAAAACTGTAAATGTTAAAATAAACAAAGGATCTTAGTGCCTGGGAGCAGGTGTCCCAGCTATTTTGTAAGATTTGCAGGCTCAAAAGATATTACTTGCTCTTATCCCAAATGTCAGATGCATGTTACAGTAGGCACATATTTAGTAGAGGAGCTTAATCCTTCCTGCTCCATCAGTGCTGAAGCTGCAAACACTTCTGGCTTATGCCAGTGCAAAGTCAATTTAAAGGATACCAAATACTGATGAGCCAACTACAGTAGCTGGAGAGCAGTAGTAAACCATCCGTAACAGCTTCTGACAAACTGCTGAGCCTTGGAAAATTATGAAAATTAATTCTCAATTCTTGAATATTTTCAGGTTTCACAAGCACTGTTGGCTATAACTCTAATCAAAGCACAGAAAAGTTTTAATAATGTGACAGGTAAGGTGAGAAAGAAAAAGAAATAATAAAACTGCTCAGAAAAGGGCTTGAGGTTTTATTAAGAAGTGTGGTTCCCCACCTCACGCAGCCCCCCAAATAATCCGACTAGCTCAGAGATAAGGGGCTGTGAGGGGAGGAATATCAGGAGAAGGGTAAAGGTATTCAAAAGAGGCTCTTACCCAGGGTATGTTGGTACAGCTCTCTTTATTCTGTGGTGTCCATGGGAGAGCGGGGCAAAAGAGAACGAACAGGAAATGCCAGGGGTCTATATAGGCTTTGGACAGGGTGGGCTTCTCTGGCTCTCCGCCAACCCCTTTGGGGTAGAAAGGAGGGTCTAGGGTTTATCTGGATCAGAGTCACAGGGTCCCGGGGAAGGGGCACAGAATGCCCATGAGCTCACTGTAACAAAGAAGTACACATAGACACAGGCATTTCTGCCAACAGCCTTTGCACATCTTTGCTTGCATAAATCATACAGGAACAGCAAGGTCTAGCTGAAGTGCCTTGAAGGCACTGATCAGCCTGAACAGTATCAGTGACAGTGGGTGTGTGTCTGACCCTGGTTATCCTCACCACGCCTGATCCAGGGCTGTGTTCTGGTCTCAGCCCCAGCACCAGGAGGCTGCTCTGCCCTCTTGGTCCGATGTGGCCATGGTCTCTGGGTCTGCTCTGCTCCCTTGCCCGTGTGCACCTGGGTCCCAGCGGGCTGGGTCCCTGCCCTGCTGGCTTTGCTGCCCCCTGAGAAACTTCCTGTGTCTCATCTGGCCTTTGCTGCTCCCCTCCAGTGACTAAATCAAATCACACTTAAGTGACTAAAAGAAAAATAACCTACATCTCTTTGTCCTCATTATTCCACATTTAGATTCCATATAACAGCAAGCATTTTTAAAGACCTGTCAGAATGTCTCTGTTGACCTTTACAGTGGAGGAAAGGATTCAAAATTATTTTATATTCGCTTATAATTTTCTTTAAACACTTTTGAAAAATTATTTAATTTATACACTTCACCCTTCTGGTGGTTGACTAGAATGCCTGCTAAAACATAAATTTGGGCTCACCATTTCCTGTAACCTTGGAAGGAAACCCACAGCAGTGAGATACCATGAAAAGAGTCACTGTAATGACAACAGGAATTTCTAATGACTGGGAAATCAGGCAGAGTGACAGCCATGACTTAGTGTGAATTGCCTAACAATTCTAATTGTCTTGTTGCACGAAATCCCTATTCAATCCCAGGTGACAGTCTTAGGAGTAGCAGCTCACAAGGTCTATTATTCTGCTACAAAAGGAAACTAAGCTAGGTTGGTTCAATTAATTTTTGAAAATTGTATATTGCTAGTCATTTTATTATGTTCCTAATACTTATCTTGTTATTTGTTCCAATGTTTTTTTCTAGAAAAAACCTGCTTGACCTATGCTTCCTTGACTATCCTTTTTGGTTTTCAAAAGATAACATGATGCACTTCACTTTTCTGTCAGATATCCTTCACAAAATAACCAGTAAAAGTCATTATTCTTTTTGTAACTAGCCTATGCTGAAGCTCGTCAAGGAGTTGATAAGAAAATATCTGCGTTATCTATCCACACAGTACTGTGTTTTTGCCTGAGCTCTTTCAACAATTTGTCACAATAATTGTACAAAAGAGCTTTTCACCATTTAAATTTCTTTTTGTGAAAATCAGTAGAAAAAGCAGCCATTAAATAGTGTTACATTTCAGCATCATCAATCATTAGTAAAAAGGAACAGATCCTCCTCAAAATCTCTTTTCCTGATAATACAGTTAAATAACTATTTCCTTTACACTTAATTTCCTTTACACTACTAGCTGGCCTATATATATTCTTTTATAATTTCCTTATACACACCCTTAAAAATTTTACTTTGTTTATATTTTTCACCTACTTTTTATCCTTTGATGTCAGTAATGAGTTTGTGATTTTGCCAAGTCAGTCCCTATTTACTCTTCTTACTTTTTTTCCTGTAATTAGTACTGTACTTCTGAAAATTAAAGGTTTTTCCTCTCTTTTTAATGTAAGATTTGCCTCTGAGATCTCACCCAATTTGTTCAATTTAATTACCTCATACTGGTTTTAGTTTATTTATTTTACCTTCATAAGGATTTCAAAATTAAGCATTAACCTTTCTTTAGCCATACTATTTTCCTCCTTCAATCAATCATTTTCTATTGAGCAAAAACTGTATATTTTGATTTTTGGGCTAAGGAAAATGAAGGGGATGTTAACTCTGTAAATCAGTTACTATGCCTCCAGTGATACCCTTGTGTTTGAAATAAGTCAAGAAAGGCTATTCAATAAGGAGTCTTTGACATTAGCCTTTGGAATCAATAAAGAACTGGCATATAGACCCAATATATACTTAATTTTAGAATATGCTGGGTAGTATATTGTATCATATTCAGAAGTGCAGTTCTTTACTAAGAAACCAGTGAAAATATCTATTTATATATATATATATACTGTCATTTATGTCCAGAATACACTGTATATTACCTACATTTTAATTTTCCTTTACAGGAGTGAATAACGATGGTGTTGGTTGTTACCCCTGATTTTGGTCCAGGATCTGTGATTCAAATATAAGCAGCATATCCTACCACACAGTCAGTAAGAACAAAGAGTCACCAGGCAAAGCATGACAGATGGCAAAACCATCGAATGGTAGAATACTTGAACAAACAAAAAAGACTGACGAAATATCCCTAGGCCTGGCATCTGCCATGACATCTCCTACGTCTGTTGTACCTGGCCTGCAATCAACTGAACAGCATTCCACTGATATGGGGAAAAGATGGGACAGGAAATGAGGCCCTGAGATCAGGCAGAGATACTATTCCAGCAGGGGAATACCCAGGGCAAGTACTGGTCTGGTGAAGTGCATATGGATTACAGAAGTGTTTCTTCTTTTCAGAAGCACATTTTGGAAGCGATTTTGTCCTCTGACTTAGTAAATAAAAAGCACAACATAAGGTAAAAAAGCTGGTTTCCATCCAGACTAAAATGGTAAAAATATATAACAGCTTGGCTTTAAAAGGATGTCCATCTGTTAGCAAACTAGTGATCATACCATATCCACAATGGTCTAGCAAACTAACAGCCAAAAAATTTATTGTCCACACCCACAGCTCAAGAAATATTTTGAGCTGGAGTTTTTGGGGGTTTTTTGTGTTTGTTTTTTTGGGGGTTTTTTGGTTTTTGGTTTTTTGGGGTTTTTTTTGTCTACAGCAAGATCATTTTAAGTGATGAAGTGAAATTTTTGCCATTTTAAAATGTTTTTAAACTGTCTAAATCTTACAAAAATATCTTACTGGAAGATGTTCCCTGTCCTTACAGGTCCTGGTGGGCACACAGCAAACCAGTTCTTTTGCCTTGGTAGGAGAATCTTGATCTGAAATCTGATAGTAGTATTTGACATTCAGTGCAAGAGCTGGTGGAGATAACAGTCTTCCACAAAAGTGTACTTGGCTAGAAATGTTGTTCTTGGCTGACTTATTGGAACACAAGTTAAATAGCTGCACTACCAATTTGTACCAGATTACCAGATTGAAGATTGCCTGGTTAGCAAACACATGCCAAGGCCTTTTCATTACTTGCCACATCTAAGCCAGCTAGATCTAATGCTAACCTGGATATAGTATCCAAGCTGAAATCACGTTCCTAATATATACAAGCCCTTCAAGGCTTTATCTCATGTCACTTCAAGAAATTTTACACCGTTAAAGAAATTGGACCAGAGACTGATGGTACTTCAATTTTCTGAGGTATCAGCATCTCCTGCTGGTTTGACCAAACCAGCAAATGTTTGCAAATGAACAATGCTGAAGTCTCAGATTTAGGGTGTTTACATTTGCTGCACTTCGCGCAGCACAGGTGCTGCACTGGTCCATCATGCAAGGAGATGAACTCAACACGTGTAGAGCTGTTCAGCCAAAATATCGCCATGAGAATCTGCTCCTACTCCTTCATATTATGAACCTGAATTTCATAAGGCCAGAACTGAAGCAACAACCTTCAGTAGAGTGCAAGAAGCAACATTTATTAAAATTGCTTTCTTGGTATATTTTTGTTTGACTCTCAATTTATCAGTGCATGATCAATTTAAAAATGCATGAAACATAATAGTATAAGCCTTGTATTACAACACAGAGTCTTCCTCTAGGAATGGTTATAATGATTTACTAGTTTAAGTCTGGTGCAATAACACTTTGTTTGGATCAGCAGACCTATAATTTGACTGTCATTGGCTGGTTGGTAAACACAATACCATACAAATTGTCTTTGTTGCCTGGCCTAAGAATGTGAATGACCAGTCTGAAATACAAAAAATTTACTCTACAATACCAGTCCAGTAGTGGATTTTCCAGACTTTTGAAACAACACTTAAAAATGTAACAAATTCAGAAAGGTTAATTCATAGATATGTGTAGCCTACGAACCCTCCTTTGTGAGAGTCATTTCAGAGGCTTTCAGCTAAGCCAGGTGTATACTACAGTACATACTACAGATAAAGCTGGTCACACCAGCACAGTCTATATCATAGAATCACAGAATTACTTGGGTGGGACCTCAAAGGTCATGGGCATGGTCACCTTTCACTAAACCAGGTTGCTCAAAGCCCTATCCAGCCTAGTCTTGAACACTTCCAGGGATGGGGTCACCACAACTTCTCTGGGCAACCTGTTCCAGTCCCTCCGTATCCTCTAAATAAATAATTCCTCCCTAATACATAATGTAAATTTACCTTCTTTCTATTTAAACCCATTATACCTTGTCCTGCCACATTTTCCCCCCACTCTGGGGCTCTCTGAGCCAGGACACCCCAGCTGGCATTTAAGTGTAACACAAGCCGGCAGAGTTTTTCTACCTGCTGCTAGCAGTCCACCTGGAAGAGAGAAGGCAGAGTCCTTGGAGATCTCACAATGTGCTTTGCACAAAACTGGTGCTGTTTTAAATGTTGTATCATGACCTTCCAAATGGTACCTAATTTTAAGGAAATGCTTTATTGTATTAATTTATAGAAACAGAAGACTAGAAGGAACCTGCGTCATGTCTAATCCCCTGCTATTACAAGCAGTCACATCACATAATCCTTTTAATAAACTGAAGTGTACTTGGATACCATGGTGATGAGTACTTCATAAATATGGATATTTGTAGCTGAGCAGAAAGTAAAATGATAAAAAAGTGCAGTTGAAGAAAAGAAGGACTATGAATGACAAGGGTGAGTATAACACAGTTCTAAGGATATTACAGTTTTGGATTTTTCACAAGAAACTAATGAAAATTTTACTGAAACCTCTGAAATAAGAGTGATGCCAACTAGGGAAGGGGTCAATTTCACACAGGACTTGTGAGAAATACAATAATGGAAGAAAGAAAATAAGGATAGTAAAGAACAAAAGAAAGGCCACTGTCAATACAGAAAACTTACTCCATTCTTCACAGTGCACAATGCAATGGTAATAGCTTGAAAGAGCAAAACCACAGCCATTTAGAGATTTATCCTGAGGTTATTTAATCAGACAAGTTTATAGAAGAAAAAATAATTTCCTTACTTTTGTACCTATCAGAAAACCAGGGACCCAAGCCAGACCTAATGTAACATCCTTAATCACAATAGCTCATTTTATGCATTGTGCCCCTCTATTTATTTTCGTATGCTTGGCTTTCCTGCATTTGCAGAGTAGTTCTAGAAGATAATTCCTTTTTTAATGAAGGAATTCTGGTGGAATATATAACAATTTTAATTTTTCTTTCAGTAGTTTTGATCAGTTTCAGCATAAAACAGAAATCCTCTCCTGTATATCCTTGTTTCAATCTCCTTCCACGTAAGATAAACCTTCATTTAGAAACCACACCTTTATCACACAAGCTGCCAGAAAAAGGAATGAAATTTCCTAAGGTAAACCTTCTATATACAGCCACAGAGGGAAGTAATGAAATTTAATGAAAGCTGTAGCTCTAAATAAAAGCACAGGGAACCTCTACCCCAATCCTGATGAAAATGAGGTTATGGGTTGCACACAATGATTAACATTCCAACTCTTTGCAACCCCATTGTCTCCAAAGGACTTACAACAGAGATATATTTGGCATACATTTTACTCCAGACAGATGAATGAGGAGTAAAGAACTCATCATTTTCATTCCTGCAAGTACACAAAAGGAAGATTTGGAACAAATGTTATAACAGGTATGATTAGAACAGAGTAAAATAATGTATTTCTTCTCCATTTTTTAAAATATTAAATACATGTTTAAGTAAAATAAAAAATCCAAACACTAGGCTGTTTGTGATTTTCTAGGAATTCCTTGAAGGAAAAGTTAAAGCATTTACTATGGCAAAAAAAACTGATCTTTTTATTTCCTGTCCAGTGCAGCTTTTCTGTTGAAAACAAAGAAAGCAAGAAATTTAAGCTGTATCAGATAGGATACCTTCTTTGTTGTGTTTCAAAGAACAGGTATGCATTCCCTTGAGAAATTAAAGAGATCATTTTAGTGACTCTCCAATAGGGATTGCAATTTTTAAAGCCATTGCAACAATTCCTTTAGTTTGTTGGCTTATGAAAGGAAGTTTTGAATGTTGAGAAGGGAATATATTCCCTTTATAAGGGAATTCTCAGTATGGTCACAATACATCAATTAATATTTTTTCATTTACTTTTATGAAACAAAGTGATTCCAGTAGCAAAGGACAAATATTTCAAGTTCAAACTGTGGGGGGTTTTTCAACCAGATAATTTTTGTTGCAAAAGTTGCTTCCCATTTTAGGAGAGAACCAGTTTAGCTCAGTTGAGTCTTCTGAAAACATGAAAATATTGGCAAAAAATTTGCAATTACTTGGTGTTACTATGATGTCTTCTTATTGGCATGTCTATTTGAAAACATGTATGAATTTTCCAGGCCCTGTGTGGCAAAAACCAACAGTCTAGACAGAGTATTGAGGCTTCACTACCAGGCTGCATTAACAGAAGTATAATGTGATAGCCATGAGCACTCTCATCACTAGATGGGACTTGACCCAGGAGTACTGGATCTCAAAACAAGTTCTTAGCTAAAAGACTGGGACAAGCATGTGAGAAGGATTCCGTGGCTATAATCACACTAAAAAGTAATGTGGTGGGTTGACCATGGCTGGACAGCAGGTGCCCAACAACTCTGCTCCATCACTGCCCTCCTCAGCTGGGCTGGGCAAAGGAAACACAATGAAAAAATTAGTCAAGGTAAGGATGAGGAGAGGTTACTCACCACTCACTGTCAAGGGAAAAACAGACTCAAGCTTGGAAAACTAAAGAGAAATAAATCCAAATCTTAAAAACTCTTTCCCACCAGCCCTTCCTTCTTCCTGGGCTTAAATTTACCTATTATTTTCTCTATCTTCTCCTCCCCAGCAGAACAAGGGGATGGGGAATGGGAACCATGGAGTGTAGGAGTCCCTAATAATCATTGCATAGAATTAGATCAGTGTTCCATGCTCCTCTGATTGCACACAAAAGGCATTCCTTGTATTTTGATTAAAGTCTTCTCCATTCTTTAGGGCCATTTTTATGCCATTGTCATGTATTTATACAATTAGATCTAATTTATACTATTAGACCTAATTACTTAATTGTTGTAGCATACATGATGAAATAATGAAAATGTGCAATTAAGATGTGCAATTACATAATTACAATGTGTAATGACATTAGGTATAAATATCCTAAAATGTTATGGAGAAAATATACTGTTGAAACAGAAGAATTTTTTTAGATACTACATTGGTTTTATAAAATGCAGACAAAACTATGAAGTCATTCCTCAAAGCTTAGGAATTTTCTTCTTAAGTCCCCACTTAAGACACAGCCCATTTTTAGCAGAAAAATTTATGTTTAATACAATCAAAAAGGGTAGGGAACAGTATGGAAAAAAAATTATATATACTGGAATAACCAAGGTTATTTTTTTGCCATATTTTTGAACATCAGCTTCCAGTTTCCATGTCTTTTTTTATAATCTGGAGAAAAATTATAAATTTAACTCTTATATACAAACTACATATCAACTTTAGAATTTAGTGTGGCTGTACAACATGGAGCCAATGAACTAACACAGAAATAACTAATTCCAGCCTTGCTGTGAAACCTGGTATCAGCTTCTCTCAAAAATACATGAAAAGAAAAGTATCTTTTTGATCTTCCCAAGACTGGAACCTCCCCACTGCCTCCTTCTACCCTGCCCCTGAGAAATCCCACTCCTGCGTCCCGAGACTTCCCAGAGATCCCCAGGAGCACCTATTGCTGTATTCTCAATGGTGTGTCACAAAAGGTGAGATTTCTCACTTGACAGCTGTTTACTTGTTAAAATTAGATTTAATTCCTGTAAGTATTTTAAACTCCCAAAGATACAGAAGGGTGAGATGGATTCCACTGTACCTGGGCAACTTCATTGCTCTTGGTAACATACAAGCACCCCAGACTGACCCTGAGCTCCTAATGGAGCTGGCAAGAAGAGCAGCAAGAATTTTACAAGTAAAATGAGCACTAGTGATTAGAATTTTTCTTTTCTTCAAAAAAATAGTCTTGACAAAAGATTTTGACTAGCTAAATTTGAACTTTCCAAACACACACTTTGGTAATATTCCCACTCCGAAAATTCAAAACAATTAGTAATTTTCACCTGTCAGTTCAGAATGTTACTTCGTGTTTATTTAAAAAGCCTTTTGTTATAATATATCAGTTCTGATGTCTTTTTACTTTGTTCTCTGGGGAGCTTTATTTTCAGGTATCTTTCTGTTACCCTTTAATTTCACTAGAAGAAGGAATGGAATGGAAAAGAACAGCATAAATACAAAAGTTTGGTAAAGTTTTCATGGCCAAAATACTGATGTTAGAACTGACTGGATGCTGTACGTTGATTTCTACCATCAGTATTTAAAGTATCATATCTGAAGAGTATTTGAAGTGATAGAAAGATAGACATTATTTCTCCATAAGGAATGTAAAGAAAAATCCCAAACACCTGGCAGCGGGTGCCCATTAAGGGATAAAAGGATCAATGGAAGTAGGAGGCTGGGGGAGACTTTACTTGCAGTCCTAATTTCTAGATCTCCAACCCCAAGACATGGGAAACCCATAACACACTGAGAATAGAGCTGCCAGAGTTACAGAGGCGCATTTCACTCCCTCCCAGCTGGGTGTTCTCTGGAGGAGACGCTGCACTGGTAATTAGGTTGGTAATTTGGGCCTCACAGCGTCTGTCAGTTGCAGCCTTTCCTGAGGCAATAAAGCTTCTCGTGACATATCAGCAAATTCAACACCTGCACGGTAGTGAAATCCCAACTGGTCGTATGCCATGAAGCTTGAGATTTGTAGGCCTTGAAGTCTTCTTCTGAGCAAAACAACTTTAGATGCAGCTTTTACAAATCTTCTATTATGCACCTTTCTTTAAAAAAGTAATTTTATTTCAAAACAAGTTATAAAGTAGCATAATTTTTCCTTATTGAAGAGTTTTCAGATAGTAGCACATTATACATAGGCTTCTCAAAATGTTCTTCCTTTCTGAATATTTCAACCTCAGCAACTCTCCAATCTCAGACCTGAAGGCCTGTCTAAAACCCAAAGACTCCTCTGTAACAAATGTGTACTTCAGGTTTAAAAGATTATCGGCCTTGTGCTAGCTCAAACTTGGCTTGTCTGATTCTTTGTGTGGCTGAGCATCTTAATATCAGACACATATAAATATAAAGCATCCTCAAACCTTTAAATGTAAATTTAAACACTTTTCATGATTGAGATTATGCTGGCAGAATAGCTATAAAAATGGAAAGGAAATGTATGGTTGCTAAATTTTTTCTTCATTTTTTTCCATTTCCTAACACACAACCCCTTATAAAAAAGGACATGAGGAAGAAATATATCTCGCATTAATAGTTTCCTTGAAAATCCTAGAAACACTAACAATTTTTGTAACACTAACAGTAACATTTTGAAACACTAACAATAACATTTTTGCTCTTGACTTCTAAAGAAAGACTAACTTTTTATATCTGTCAACTTTGTCAAATGATAAAGTGACTTTGTATGTCAGATTAACAGCAATATTCTCATAGGGTAGGTTTGCATTTTATGTTAGATTAGATTATCATAATTCTTTCTCTTTTTTTTTTTTTTTTGCCATTTATAACATTTGTTATAAAATGAAATTTAAAATGAAAAATATTTTTAGCCTGAGAAATGTATTGGCAAACATAATTACTACCTCAAATATGATAAAGCCATATAAATCACCTGCTCATAAATCCTGCATTGTAATGCTCTAAAATCTTTCACTGGCCTTTATTACAACTTTTCTATTGTACAGGTGAAAGAAACATATCAGGTGAAAGACACAATTCTATTGTTTCTTTCTCCTGCTATGAGGTTCGTGGAATTACAAAAAATATATCAGAAGTAAAGCACTGTCCATGAAACCTGGTAGGGTATGTAAAAGTTAACTGCACTGTGTATTTTACCCTGTAGCTGGTTTACAACAAAGCAAATCATGCTCTGAATACTGTAGTGGAAAAGAATACATCTTTCATCTAATTAGGCATTATATGGATGCTTGAGACCTCACGGACTGCACCCTGGAAAGCAATCACACTGCTCCCAAAGAGGTAAGATAATGCTGGAGGATTTAGCTGGTCTTATGTTTATACAGAGAGTTCATATAGCCTGAGTTCTTGGGGCTGCTCTGGCCTGGTTTTCACCCCTGAGCTGAGCCAATTCTCAAGTGACCTAACAGGTCATTCTGTTTTACATGCTTCCTGTTGAGCACCTTTGAAAGAAAGTCTGAAAATTGAATTAAACATCTGTTCCTAGAGATGATTCAGTGAGTTAGAGCTACTACATAAATATCCCACCTGAGCTGCTAAGCAAGACCTGAAACACTGAATAAGCAGAATTCACTCTTCAAAAAACAAGGTGAAATATGAAAATTTATTTTCTTGCTTGTTTTTGAGAGACATAACAATGTACAAACAAAATTTGCCTCTTGAATATCTGCCTCATTTAGTATGGACACAGCCAGGACAACTGAGCCTGAGTGATCAAAGGGATATCCCATTCTATATGTTGTCATATCCAGGATATAAAGGCAGGGTGGAGAAGAAGAAAGGGTGGACATGTCCCAAGTTATGGTGCTCTTTCTTGCTGAGTCACCAGTACATGTAATGGAGCCCTGCTTTACTGGGAATGGCTGAACTTGCCTGTCCATGGAAAGTGATGAATTAATTCCTTGTTTTGCACTGCTTGTGTGAGCAGTTTTTGCTTTCCCTAATATTTTTTTTTAATATCAATCCAGAAGTTGTCTCAATTTTATTCTTCTGATTCTCCTCCCCATCCCACTGGGAGCAGACAAGAAGTGAGCAAATGGCTGCAGGGGGCTGAGCTGCCAGTGGAGATAAAACCTCAGCTCTGGTGTTGTACACTCACAGATACAGACCAACTTAAATCCCCCCAGATCAAAAGTGCTGCAGCACTGCTTTCCCCCTTGATCAGAGGCACACTTTATCAAACGCTTCCTCTTATTAAAGTTAATCAAGTCAGCTGCTTGGAGGATCCAGTCAAAATGAAGCCCAGAATAAGCAAGTCCTTTCCATCCCCTCCAGTCAGATAGTGGTAGAGCCAACACAGCGAGGCTGGGAATACAGGACCAACACTTTCCTTTTAGGGCACTTGTGAGACAGAACAGTAAGGTAAAGAGACTCTAAGGGCTCGAGAAACATGTGCAACATTTGGAGCCTCTGATGGCAGGGAGTTCTTTTAAATGCTGATCAGCATTTGACAGCACCAGCAGTCTGTGGAAATACTGCAGGATTGGGCTGTTATTTAACATTAACAAATTAATACTGCATTCAGATAATGAATGGCTTGAGCAGACATGCTTTCACACACCACCTGTCCATTCCCCTCTCACTTCTGTTGTTTCTTCTCACTCTGAAGATAGCTTGCTAATTGCTACACTTGTATGTAATCTGACGTGGCCACCGGGAATGGAGAAATGGGAGGGGAGGCGTTGAGAGAGAGAGACTAGAGGAAGAACTTGTGCTTTGAGTAACTACTTCATCTTGATTGTGGTGGTAAGAGTTTATTATTCTAACCCTTTGGTCACCTCTTAAAATATATGAAAGGGCAATGGCAACAGTTCTTAGACACTGCTGAGGCATACCTGTGATATATGGCTACACACCACCCTCAGTTTCATCAGTCAACTGCTCCCTTTGCTGGCATTCACAACTGAAACAACCAAATGTGTCTGTTTGCACCCATCAGATGAGCACTTAATCAGTAACCAGTGAGACCTATGCTTTATCAAATGGGATGAGTGTTCTGGATAACAACTTATATCTTAAGTTGCCATCAGCAGAAGGAAGAAGTTATATAAACTCAGGCTTTTACAATAAGTTGCAGTGTACAGATGGAAGATAATGTGGTATCAATAGGGATTTTTTAAAATATCCAGAGTGCTTTTTGGAAAACTGCTGTAAAATTTCTAGGGAAATTGATAACCATGGACTTTCAAGAAGTGTATATTCTAAACAGTAATGCTGTATGTGACATTTATTTCCAAAAGAAAGCACATTAATGTTTCTGCTTCACTGATAGTAATGATGACAAACTCTTCTGCTACTTTTAGACTAAAACATTTTTCATTAAAATACTGCCATTTCCATGATCTGATGCTTGTCTTTCAATCTTAACAGTGAAAAAGAATTCAACGTAAAAAAATATAAAGTCATTTTGATCTATTTGATCCGGAACTATCCCCAAGCAAGAGTATTTGTTTGGAATGACATTCTGTTAAGAGCACACTTTAATCTCTGTCACAAGAAGATATTTGCATCTCAAAACATCTGCGTAAATCAAAATATCTAATTTACATTAGGCATAAGTTTACATAACTTTGTATTTTGTCAGCTGGGACCTAAGCATTTTTCTAGATGCAGAAAACAGATACTGCATAGGCAGTACCCAAATAAAAATGCACCCTGAGCACACATTGTGAGTTAACCATGACATCCATTATATGACTACCATATTAAATGGGTGGCACTTCTATTTATTGCCCCAAGTGTTCCCTATACGGCCTTAATTAAGTACTTAGAACACTTCCTGATCCACACTACCTGTAATATGAGAGGATACATTTTAACACGTCTCAGGAATACTTAACACGAGCACTTAGTCCTTACATGAACACTAAAACTCACACTTTCTGGCACTGAACAAAGCTAAAGCTCTAGTAATGTGTATATAATAACAGTATAAACCAAAATATATGCCTTCTGTATATGCTGCACAGGTATTACACACATAAGTTCTAACAAGCAAAAACAATAGAAAAATTTAAGTGCTTCTGTGTGAACACTTTTCTTGCAAGCTGGATTTAATTTCATATGGGTACTGAACACAAATCCTGCTGAGGCTACTAAAATCATGCAATCTCTCTGTTATATCTGTAACTTTAATTACATATTTGGATCAGAATTTTTTCCTGTATGGAGATATTGTTTCCACCTGCAATAAAAATGACAGTTAGTAGAGTTTTCCCTTTCTGTCTCCATGTGCATCTGCTGGCACTTCAAAACATTTAACTCTGCAACATATTTCCTGTGCTTTTATAGGAGACTGGAGACCAGAAAGATCAGTATTACAATTTTATGCTGCTGTTTGCTTTACCACTTGTGTGCTAACCCGATTAAGATAGTAAATGTCAGTTTGTCCTTCAGACATAGTATACCTATGTTCTTTGGGACAATTTTTCACAGAAATGTTCAGTTTTTATATTCAGAGTTCTTGAAGGTTTTAGATGCTATTTTTTACAAACTGTATAAGAAATGCTAACAAGAGGAAAACCTCACGCTCGGTACATTTATTTGTGCTCTTCTGTGACATTTTCTCACTCAAATAAATGAATGAATTTATGTCCATAATACCCTTGTGAGTTAAACATTCCTATTTCCATTTCTCTATGTACCCATGTAGATGTTTGAAGCTTTTCTTTTTGGCTTGGGAGAGTAGGGGGAGGTATTCATTTGCTGAGTGGATTTCAATTTCTGTATAAAGCAGCTGGAGACCAATCTATATTTTAAAGCAAAGGAAAGCCCAGGGAAATGTACCATACTTAAATTGGAATATATCAAAGCTGACACTAAGCAGGCTCTCTTCATTTTCCATCATCTCCTTGTACTATTCTACATCCCTCTTATGTATTCTTAAGTTTTAATTCTTTTTATTATATATTATCTATGCTGCTCAAAATATGCTGGGCATTTTTGGAGACAGCCCTTGCCCTGAACAGCATAATGCAATAAAAATGTGTAGTTCCAGAATGCCATTTTTCTGAATTTAATGCATTTTTCCTCATCTCCCTTTGCCCCAGGGAAGGACCACCATCTCCACTGTACAGATGGGAAACCAAATAGCTCTCTAGTGTACACAGAGTAGAGCACTCAAGACAGTTTTTCTAGTCTTTGGTCTCATTCTGACATGATCCACTTGGAAATGGGCTGCAGGGCCCTGCCACTGACATCCATTCCCTCTGCCTTAGCAGCAATTCTGTGTCATCCTCAGATAATTTTTATAGGGCTCCTGGTGCCACCTGTCTAAAGGGCATGAATGCTCACAGAAAAGTTGATTTGTGGTTGCTCTCTTAAATAATTGAATTAAGACACAAGCATCCTGCAGCTACTTAGCAAGGTAAAAGAGAGAGTCAGATTCTAGCTCCCACAGACATTGTTTCTGTCCCCAGACATTAATAGACAGATTTTTGATGAATTACATATGTATCTATCTATTTATGTATGTATCTATCTATCTATCTATCTATTCTATTTCCTTTGAAGACTGAACATAAATTACTGGGGAAGTCACTGGATGAAAAGTAGCAGGGAATTTCAAAGCCTGCCTTATAATACCTAGGTAAACTAAGAAGTCAATGAACTATCCCAATCTCAAGCCAGCAGGACACCCAAACACAGGGATCAACTCTGCAGAATTGTAATACATAAATCTATTTGCACAGGCCACCTCTCTTTCCCCATTCTCCCCTAGGCAGCAACACCTTCAGTCATGCACTGCACAGCCACAGAACTGAGGCATTTGCAATCCATGGAACAGCTGCCTTTTGAATTTCTCCTCCCTAAATATGTTCCTCTGCCACTGGAGTCTGAAAGTGTTACTTTTGATTATAAACACCTCCTACATCCCTGCTGAGCAGATTGCCATTCTCTCTCCCAGACTACCTCTGCAAGTACACTGGGAAATCTGCCAGCATACAAGGTTCCCATTCCTCCTTCCTTGAGAAAACTGCATCCTGAGAATATGGTATAGGTGCAACTTTCACAAGAAACAGCCCCCACAGTCAATGAAATTTGCTTTAGTCAGGACAGAGACTTCTTGGGGATTTTCCCTTATTTTCTAAAACCTTAATAACTATGCACAAATACATAAAATTCCAACCATTCTCTCTGGGATAAATGAACATATAATAATTCTGAGTAAAACTGGTTCTATAAAAGTGATATTTATTAATAATGTCTTAAGTAACAGTACTTACCCTATTTTACATATCATTTCCCTTTAAATTAGTGGGAAAAGGAAGAGGAGAAGGATGGAAGAAAGAAATAAAGTACAGAAAAAATTATTTGCAGTGTACTGAGATTTGTTTTTCCAAGTATCATCACATTCATCATTAAAAATCCTATCTTTCAAGAAGACAGACCTGTGGTCACATTCCTTTAAACTCACTAGTTCTCACATACTTTATTTTCTCATTTGTCTCACAGTCATCTGGATTCACACTGCCAACTCTCATGCAATGAACATGATAATAAAACCAATAATGTCTCTTACAATCCAGCTTTGCTGGAAGTGACTTCCATATGCATGTGATTCCAGTGTCTCTCTCCCATACAAATATGAAAACAATCTTTTTTCTGCTCCACAGCCATGTCTCCCAGGCAGTGAATTTAGCAGGGCAATGTGACCCACTGTCTGGATATACCCAGGGAAAGGTGAGGTTGCAAAATAAGGGTAGGACTCTTACTGTGACTTCTGTACAGCCAAGAACATTTTCTTGAGCAAGAAATCAAACACAAGGAGGTCAGCTGGACAATGTGCAGAAGGAATTCAAACCTCCTGCAACAGCCTTACTGCAACAGCACAGTACTTGTATTTAATATTCCATATGGAACAATAGTCAATGCTGCAGCCCAACAATACAGTTAGTTCTTCCACAGGATAGTGAGCTAATGTTCAAGAGAGACCTAGAATAAAATACAACAGCAGATGACATAAGAAGTGTTGATATTGGCTACAAGTTGAATAAACTATAAGCAGAACCACAATAGGCAACTGGCACCAGCCCTCTGGACTTAAAAGCTTATTTTCAGCTCTTGGAGCCACCACTTCCAGACATTTTTTCCCACCATTTCCAGTGTGCACTCATTCATAATGTGCACCAGCTTTTGTAGAATAAAACTTTCCCAGTTCACTCTGCTTCCTCCGTATGAATAAATACATATATCCCAGTAGAAAGTGTAATCAGTTACTGCATAGCATGATATAGCACATATAACTGTGTGTTGCAGGCAGAAGACTCCTGATTCAGGGAATTTCACTTAAGAAACTGATGATTTTTAATATTAAGTTCTAATTACTGATGCTGGTATTGAAAAAATAGAAAGCAAACAATTAAGTCAACACTTTGCCTCCCCCTTCTTCAGACTCAAGTCCAACACTGATCTTCCCACCTTCCCAGTCTCACTTTCCTATGATTTGCCAAACACTTCAGTGAGGTGTTGGGTGACACAGGAGCTCCAGGTCAGTGCCAATTTCATCTGCCCTTTTCTTCTTGCTGTTTTTCTTCCACTGCTCCTTGGCTCTTACTGCTCCTTAGCCCTGGTGCAGGACTCTCCATCCCTTCAGGGGTGCTCCTGCCCCAGAGTGAGGGTCTCCAGCTGTGATCCCAGCACTGTTCCCTTCCACACCACTCTCCCACTTTTCCTCCCTTTTCTCCTGGTAGGTCTATTCACTTTTTTCTTCCAGTGTCCCCTCCCAGCAGAGCACTTTGCTATCAAACCCTGCTGCTGCTGCTCCATGAACAGTGCCATGAGATTAAACCCCATTAACAGTTCCACTTGTTATAGCTTCTAAATATTTTGCATTCCAAGTATGTTCAGTAGCACTGGAAGTCCCATGGAAGTCCACATGACTGTTAACATGATGAAGTGCTCTGCTCTGTGTTACCAAATAGGGGTTTACCTATCTCCACCATTTGAAGAAAAAGGCAGTAAGTTTTATTCAGAAATTTCGTGGTTGCTAACCACACAAAAATGAAGAGTCCGAATCATGGAGGACTGGAGATACCCAACAAAATTTTGGGATTTTCTGGTTGAAATTAAATGGTTGAAATTAAATTCTGAACTACTAGTGATGGTGAACAGGATCTGCTGTAACAGAATCTAACTTCCTATTATTGTTGAAGCAGATACGGTATTTAGGGACCTGGCTTAGTGCTGGTCCTGGCAGTGTTAGGTTAATTATTGTACCCTATGACCTCAGAGGTCTTTTCCAACCTTAATGTTACTATGAATCTGTGAAAGAATTCACTACCTTAATCTGCTCTGAATTTACATGTTGCATAACAAAGTATTTATTACATCAAAAAGACATGCAAGAAATGACAACTAGACAGCTCATTCTATTTAAGAGTCTACTGAAATCACATTAGTGCTTTGATTATTGAGCCAAATAAATAAACTGCCTGGCTTTGTCTGGGGAATTTTTGAGGCTGACACTGCAGGACCAGTGCAAACAATTTCCATCTCTCGGTTACCGTGGTTACAGTAAGAAAAGACTGTGAACTCTTAAAAAGATAGATCTCAAACATTGAATGTCCCAGTTATGGCCTACACTTATTCTAGCACTTGATTAATTTAGAGATATGTAATATTTTTCTTTAATCCTGGATTGTAATCCTAATGCAAAAGACAAGATTCCTTTTTCTGTGTGAAAACGCAGTTTGCCGTTTTCACCACTGAAAAAAAGCATTTTTCACCATTTGAAAGGCATTTTTTTCATTTCCCTGCACTAATTATATGACTAGTGTAAAAATATGGCAAAAAAAATTTGAACGAGATCCCTGTTTAATTTAACTCTCTCAAAAATTAATCTGGAAAAGGTCAAATTATATACTGTGAGGAGAAATGTCAGTATTCTTTTTGAAACAAATATGCCTAAATGATGTTCTGCACATGAGCTACATTTAAGAGTCATTTACTAATAGTATGTGTTTTTAAATTAACAGAGAACTTTGTATAAAGCATGAACACGATCTAAGTAGTTTGAAGAAAAACAAATTACATCATTACATTTATGATACTAATAATGAATGGAAATTATACGGTCAGGCAAAAGAATAAAGAAAAATAAGCTACTATACCTTAGGCTATGGTTTCTAGAAGCCAAAACCTCTGATAATTATTTTTCATGAAGCCTTTATTTTAACAGATAATACCACTGTGAAATATTAGATTTATTTCAACATGAAAATTAATTGCATTCAAGCATTTGAAGGATAAACACTAGAAAGTTGTGAAATTTAAGATAGCTGTCCAGGCTTTGGTAGCAGGATAGCTACAAGGGTGGCTTCTTATGAGAACCTCCCAGAAACTTTCCCCATGTCCAACAGAGGCAGTGCCAGCCAGCTCCAAGGTGGACCCACCACTGGACAAAGCTGAGCCCACCAGCAGCAGGTAGCACCTCTGGGGTAATACAGTTAAGAAGAGGAAAAAGAAAATATGCAGAGAGAAAAGTGACAGAGTGTGAGGGAATCAGCTCTGCAGACACCAAGGTCAGAGAAGAAGAAGAAGAAGGAGGAGGTGGTTCGGGCACCAGAGCAGAGATTGCCCTGCAGTGTCCAGTGAAGCCCAAGGCGAGGCAGATGCGCCCCGGTGGCCCAAGGAGGTCCATGGTGGAGCAGAGATCCACCTGCAGCCCAGGTAGGAGCCCATGTCAGAACAGGTGGATGCCCAAAGGAGGCTACAACCCCATGGGAAATTCACTCCTGGTATGACCTGTGTCCTTGTGGAGAGAGAAGCTGGAGCAGTTTGCTGGCAGAACTTGTCACCCTATGGGGCACAGACAACGTGTGATGAACTGACAGAAGTCCCCATTCCCCTGCGGTGCTGAGAGGGAAGAGGTAGGTGAAAGCAAGAATAAAGAGGAGATGGGAAAGAAGGGAAGAGTACGGGGAAGGCATTTTTAGGATTAAGTTTTATTTCTCATTATCCTACTCAGATTCGATATCCAAGTGGAGACTGTTTTGCCCATGTTGGTAATTGTGGAGCAATCTCTCCCTGCTCCTATTTCAACCCTTTCATTACATTTTCTCTCCCTTGCCCAGCTGAGGAAGGGAGTTACAGAGTGGATTTGGTGAGCACCTGTAATTCATCCAATATCAACCCACCACAACAGGATAAAGAAAATATTATCATGATTAAAGGAATACAGTTAGAGAAAAGAAAATATGTACCTGGAGTCAAATCAAATATAAAATATTGAGTTCTGTCAGATGACAAAATGAATTAGAAAAATTCTGTCCCAAGACTCAGCTGAAACAGGAATAATCAAAATGTTTGATACCTTGTATAATAGTCCTAAGATAAAAGCAGAAGGATCAATGTTCTGAAAAATCTTAGCATCTGCTAAGAGATAATAACTTCAAGTGAAAGGTCAGTATGACATTCCTAACTGCTCCAACTAAGCATAGTTCAACAAATCTTCTGACAGGTTGAAAAAGTGTGAACCAAACACCTGTTTTTTATAAGTACACATATACTAGAGCTGGAACAGCCCACTAAACAGGGCCAGAGCACAAGCTCAGCTGCAGCTGGCTCCCACTTACAGGAGCACTTAATGATCTCCCATGCTCCCAGACAACATCTAGGCATAGATTGGAACACAGAATAGGCCAGTGAGAGCTTCAGACACCCTGCTTTGTGTGCAAAGAAAGTCTAAGTATCAAGGTACAAGTTGTGCCAGCTTGTTACCCTGAGGGCCAAAATGTTAATTTTGTTTACCAGGATGCATTTAATCATGAAGTTTCAGAGTAGTAGGGCATAAAAGTAAGTCCATACCCTTCTGTTGAAATCCATTGCAAATGGTTTGAAATTCATCAGACTTTTCTGTTTTGCTAAGGAATAATGAATGAAAAAATACTCAAAAGCAAAGAAAAAAGAGCACTGCTTTTCTTTTTTTTTTAATAAAAAGCTTTAAATTTACTAAGAATGTGTGCCACATCCCTCAGGAATCACTTAGCTGATATTTCATTCACTTATGCTGATGTTTAATTCTGTGTAATGCTTTCTGAGAAGACAGGATTTTGTTCAGCCTGTGCTTTAGTGAGGAAGTTAATTTAGTAGAAGAAGGGGATTTTAAACATTATATTCAGTTAATTTTGTATAGGAAATGCTGTCATATTACTAGGAGCTTCAGGAGAGATGCAGGCAAGGAAGACTGGTTAATTTATAGGTACTGTAAAAACAGATTCCTATGAGTCATTTTAAGACTACCTGGACACAAAATTTGCTTCTGGATTTACACATAAGACTACTTGAGTAACTCCACTGACAAAACAGCACTTTGAGCCAGTCACATATTAACACAGTCCACAGAGTAGTCCACAGGACCCTCTGGATATCGCAGCTTAACAGCAGGAACGGCAGATTTGTCTAGCTCTGCCAGTGACTGACTAACTAACCTTAGACAAAATATTTACATATTTGCTTCACAGATCCATTCCTGAAAGCTATGCATGAAAATGTATGTTATTATATAGCAAATATGTGTTATTATATAGTAAATATTGTTATTAAAAAACATGCAAAGGAAAACCTCTTTTTCATGTTAACTTAAAGCTAGGTCAAAATACTCTTGCAATGAGTTTCTATTATACTTACTTTACAATAAATTAACACCAAAGCTCTCAATATTCCAAAACCTCGCGGAAAACTATGGACCAGTTTGACCAGATGTGAGCTTTGCTGCTCTGTATTTACATTCAAAAAAGGACTCAGCTGACCAATTGCAGCCCCTCCTCTAATACGCATTAACCTAAAGCTGAACAGCTGCCAACATGATCTCTGTAAAGCTTCATTGCATTCCCTGCTAAGTCTTCATTTTGTCACTTTATAGTATTTGCAGATCAAAAACAGCTCTCCAGCCCTGCCTTAAGCAGTGGATAAAGTAATTTCCTTTAAGAGTTTTAGGGTATTACTCCCAAGTGCATTTCTGAAAAGTCTCAAATGGAGCAGATAAAAGGGCAAGCAATAGATATAAAAAGAAATAATTTCAACTTGACACCTGGCAAAAGGGGGTGATTTTGGTGTCTGTTGATTTCACAAATCATTAAACTTAACAGCAAACATAAAATGAATGTTTCCTGCCCATTTTTTAAATGTGGAGGCATACAGGCACTTGTAATGTTTCCCTATGTGAGTGGCCATTAGATTTAGCATTGCATGGAGGGCAACTGCATAAGTGCTCTCACAGCATCATTGTCAGACACCAGATGCAGTGGTGGTAGCCCCAGGGCCAGAAACCACAAGTACTTATTGTGATTGCAGTCAAAGGTCTCATCTGTGTCCAGGTTGTTCTGTTCTTATCCAGGAGAAAACATCAGCGATTCACCTTCACTTAAACTACACAATGCTTATATAGAAAATGGCATCACTCACTTTCTCTGCATTTATTTCAGGAAATCTCTCTTTAATGCACTCCTCTGCTTTGCTGTGGCACTTTTTAGCTGATACAAGGAGTTGCAGCACAGGGTGCCTTTTTCAGCTGACTCCAGCTAGCCTGGTACACTACCTGACAGGGAGCTATATTTCCAGGTGCTTTTCCAACTTCCTTTTCTTCAAGAGTAGCCTTCACCAACAATGTATTGCAGTAAAGACCTTCCTCAGGCTGTGCTTCAACAAGACAGACAAAGTAATGAAGAACAGCTCCTGGATTCAACAACCCACATTTATGAATACCCAGACATGACAGTGCACCATATTATTCCAGTGAGATTTAACCCTTATGTCCAAAAAAAAAAAAAAAAAAAAAAAGTGCAACTAAAACAGAAAATTAAATTATATTAAAATAGAAAAGCCGGGATACAAGAGTTTGGACTCCTCTGTAGAAACACATTTTAATGAATTCAACATTGAGTCCTGCATTTGATGCTTTTGATTAGTACATAATAATTCCCTCAGGTGAGTAAACACAGGTCAGACAAGTCAGGACCATGATGTTGGTTCTAATACAGAAGTATCCTCTTTCCTGAGGACCAAAAATTTATTTTTTCAATGTCTTGCCCTTATACTAAATCAATCAGTAATAAAAATTAATATTTAAAAAATAAAATTAAAAGTAATTTTTAAAAGGCAAAATCTCTTTATTCCCTTTATCCTTGATAGTTTTGCTTTTCTTGGCAGTCTTCCAGATTTATATTTCCTGCTCTTTATCAGCAATTTTAAAACAAGAATAGTTTTGACAAACTGAATAATAGAAACAGTGTATGCTGACAATCAGACTTGAATTAATGGACAAGTATTGGTACTTAAAGCTTACTTTTAATACTAGCTCAGACTTGTGTTACAGCAGTGAAATACTAAATCACTGTGGACAGGAACAGAAAGTGTGCACATTGGTATCACATCATTGTATTAGCTCTAACACTTCTGTTACTTTGCTCTTTTATGAACTATCAAGATCCTGTATGTGGTATTTCAGTAATTAGATCATGTTTCATGCAAAAATTCCTTCCAATTATGGTGATAATACCATACAGTACTTTTGAATGTCATTTGTTATTAAAAAAAAATCACAAACATAAAAAACAAAGAAACAAACAAACAAAAAAACCCTAAGAAAATGCCATAAGAAGGGGAGAGTGCTAGAAAGTACTGACTGCCCTGAGTTAGACTTTGTATAACCATACTCAGAAACTGCTTGAATTTCTAAGCTTGAATCACTGTAGGGAAGACAAGCAGATATACGCAGGAGTTTTTGATTCAAAATTTGTAATTCAGCTTTTGCTCAAGACTTGATTGGGAAAAACTATTCCTGGGACTAATCCAAAGAAAGGCTAAGTTTTATAGAGAACCCCATAACTCACCATGGCATTTGTACTAATTGTCAGTGACAATTTGTTGTGTGAATTCCGCTCAGTATCACTTTGAATATGATGCAGCAATTCTCATTGGGAGCCCCAAATGCCAAAGTCCTTTCACAACACAATCCACTGATTTCCCAGGATTTGGCCTATTAAAAACAGACTAAGAAATTAATATCTCAAAATGCACACGTTCATTTTTCCCTTCCTAAGGGAAAGATGATATGAGAGAGATAGACCTGAAGATCCACCCTGGCTCAGTCAGCAGTGCTGCACACAAGGGGTGGCAGCTACTGCGGCTGTTACACGTCTCAGAACTGGGCAGAAGCAGTAAGGAATAAGCAGTCCCTTGCATTGACAAGTTAAGGATCACTTGAAAGGCATCACAAGCTTTTCTCTTCCTTCAGCAGTAGTCAGGCCAGTGACCCTAACCCCAGGAAGGTCACAAACTGATAAGTTACAAACTACTGACCAGCCTCTGTCACTAATTCTGCTGGAGACAGGTTTGGTTGATTTGCACTCGTAATCATGCAGGCTGCTATGCAGCACTAGTGATATGAGAACTAACAAAGCAGCAGTTTCTTTGCTCAAATTATTCCCCATCCTTCCCTTCCAGTGGTTTCCTGACTTAAAAAGAGAGGCCCTGAAGGCACAGAACATGCTGGATTCCCAAGGCCCATTTATCAGGGCATCCCTTATGCAGCCAGAGGTCATCCCTCTCTAACCCTTGCTGCAACATCCAGCAAAATGCACAGCCACTTCTGAATTATTTTGACATATCATCACCTTTGCAACACAGCTTAGATTTCAAGCACAGCTTTGAAGAACAGGTTGATTTATAGGCATACAGGCATATGTTTTTTCCACCAAAAAGAAATAACTTGATTTCTTTATTAATCAGTCTTTCCAAAGATGATGTTGAGATGTAACTAAATAATTCAAAACAGTATCAGGAAGGAAGAGAGTGCTGAAGGACTGGAGGCCCTTTTTCTAAAACTGCAGCTAGGACCTGATGCATGGGACATAAATTTAATATTTATTTTGATAACTTGAAGGCAAATAAGGTTTTCTTTGCAAATACTGGCTTATCAAATAGGCATGCAAATATGTAGCGTAAACACTCAATACAGCACACAGAAAGTATGAGTTATGAATATACTACAAAATAAAAGGAGCAGATGTGTATCTCTGGTGTTCATTGGGACAGTGAGCCTTCTGACTGCAGACATGCAGCCACTTGGACATTTTTGGTATGTGTTTACACCACTGGAAAAGCACCGAGAGAAAGAATGGATAGCCAGTCAGTGTACAAGGATGAGACAAATAATGCTATGAGCAAAATCTACATGCACCAGGAAAAAATGCTTGCAGCCTGAAGGGGAAGTACAGGATGGCATCATTTCCAGACTAAAACAGAGATTATACCACAGAGGTTAGACCAATGAGTGAAAAGCAGAGCAGCAAAGCAAGATATCAAACTTGCTTGACTGTCTCACAAAGAATCATAGAATCACTAAGGTTGGAAAAGACATAAGTCCAACCATTAACCCAGCAGCGCTGTGTTCACCACTAAAGTGTACTCTCAAGTGCCACATCCACATGCCTTTTGACCAGATGCCATCTGTATATCTTCTACACCATAATCTATTTCACTTTTGATTTTGGCACTCTATGTCTGTGACCTTGGAGCAGAAAACAACTCTTAGACTAAAAGAAAAGGAGATGCATTTCTTCATGTAAATCTCACAATAATCCCAGATTTAGTGATTTGCTCCTATGCCCAAGTAACTTGAGAATAAATTTGATTCACAGTATTTTTCACTAATAAAAAAACATGTCAATAAAAATCTCATACAAATCACTTAAAAAGCCAGTTCTCCTGGAAGTAGGAATCTTGTAAGTCCTCTAATCACCTAGCTAGCAAAGTCATGACATATCCACACATGTCAACACCTTTCAACAAATTTTTGATTGCATGCAGAACCCTCATATATATACATATAGTATATATGTTACATATATATGACATGTACGTATGTGTATATAGATATATATGTATATATACCCACACCTAAAGGGAAGGTGCAAAGAGAACATAGTCAGGCTCTTGCCAGTGGTGCCCAGTTCCAGGATCAGAGGCAATGGGCAAAAACCATAATGGAGGAGCCTCTGAACAACAGGGAACACTTTGTCACTGTGAAGGTGGCCTACACTGGCACAGGTTGACCAGAGAGGTTGTGAAGTCTCCATCCCTGGAGACTGGTTGAGCTGGAGAAGGTGTCTGAACTTCTAGAGGTCCATTTCCATCTCAGCCATTCTATGGTTCTGTAACTCTGTGATTTTTGTACAATAAATAGTGATATAATGAAAGGCTGGGTCTTGCAAGTATAGCAGAGGAAGTATTTAGAGAGAAATCAGTTTTCTAGAAAATCCAGAGCTAAATGAGCTTACAAAATTCAGAGTCAGAAATTCTTTAACATCTGTTTGTTTAGAAATATATAATCGATTTTATGCAATAGAAAATCTGATATTGAGCAGAGAACTAACACATACATGCACTTGCCTTCATGACTTGTAAAGTAATATACTCATGATAGAAAACCAGTATTACCTGAAGAAAACTAGAAAAAAAACAGTGCAATATAATTTTTAAAGTTAAAAAAATATATACAGCTATTGTTCCTTAAATATAAAATAGCAGGAACACAAACAAAAGTAAAACTAAATTTCTAAAATGTATGGAAGAGAAATCTCCCCTATGAAAATAGGTATGGAGTGAAGGGCAGTGAGAGGTATCCCTTCCATAGCCATAAACAAATGGAAGGGGTAAATGCTTCTGCTATACATTAATAGCTTATCGGGAGATTCAGAATCCTTTGTTTTAAAACATTTCCTTCTTCCTGTGGTCAATGCTAACTGCAATAATCCTGCGAGGCTTTGATACTTGTTTGTAACTTTATGTCTGATTGCAAATTTTTGGGACTTTTTTCTCCAAATATTTATTTTAAAGCATTTACAAACTAATCAGTAATGCACTCATCTGAATGTTCTGGGAAGACATAATTAATACAAAATCTTGACTCCAATGTAAAGCTTGATATTTCAAAGACCCACTTCCAATTGCCTTTTATTTTGCTCAAGTAGCTGTCACCTGTACTCTGTCCACCTCCACATTGGTATTCTTAGATTTGGTAACCTTGTCCATGTTTCCTTAGGCTGCTCCTGATGACTTCTTGGTATTTCTAGGCCCCATTTTACTGATTTGTGAACAGTGTTTTCCAGTGCTCATTTGTTGGACTGGGCTGAACTGGGCAAAGGATGTCATTGTTATTGACATGGCACCTACTGTACACGGTAATAAGAACCCACACAAATCATGTAAAAAACAGTTTAACCTTGGCTCCCCTAGCCCTTACATTTCTACAGTACATGCCCTGAAGCCAGACCTCCTGTCTCCTCCATCCAGAGCATGCAGGCTGTGGGGCTGATGCAGATGGACTCTGCTCCCTTCTGGTGAAGTTCCCCTGCCTTTGCCCTCTGCCCTCACTCTCCTGTACTGTGGCACACGTGTGACTTTGGAGGCAGCTGCACAATCCTCTGGTGCCAACATAAACACATGCTGAGAACTATGGAGTGGCTGTCTTGGGGCTGATGTGCTTGTTTTGCCAGGTGATGCACATTTGTGATATTAACTGAACTTTGGGAAGAAGCAAACTTAACCTTCTGGGAAATCATGCAAGGAGTGCTTTTTCTCATCTTGAACTTTCCACTGTAATAATGTTTTTCTCATTTACCACAGAATGTTCAGAACCAACTGGGAGAAGTTTTTAAGATGTTTGTCTTGTCAGAATAAATTTCTTCAGTGAGTTTATAACTAGTTCTGCACTAGACTATTATAAGCAGTATAAGTTTACCTTTGACAGGCAACTCAAATTTGATACAATTTTTAAAAATTAAGATCTTTCACACTTTTTGCTATAAAGAGCATCTTGCTTTCTCTTTCAGATAAAAAATGTTTAAAGTTAATGACTATTTGCAAAGAGGATACCAAATCTGACTTTGCGTTATAATAAGCAAAACAGCAGCAATGTCCATTCATTCTGAGATGTTTTACAGGTCAAGGAAATAAAGTGCTCCTGTTTCAGACTTAAATTATGATGGGGCTGCTCAGCCAGAGATCAAAACCTAGATTTAACAAAACCTAAAAAACAAGAAAAAAAATATTAAAAAAAAAAAAAAAAAAAAAGGAAAGGGGGAAAAAGAGGAAGAAAAGGAATTAGTGTTGCTGCTTCTGAAGGTGATAAGTTAGCGTGTGTAGCCTTCTTGCCACGACTGGAAGCCCTTTGCTGAGGGAGCCGGGTGCTCCGCCCCGGTCTGCCGTAGCGTCTCTGCGGGGAGCAGCGGCCCCGAGCGGGCACACGGAACCGCCGCTCCTGCGGGGATCCCCAAAAGTGTGGATGTGAATTTGGTATCTATTTTGGGAAAACGTGGAAACCTGGAAATTTAACCCTGAATCCAGCAGAAGAAGGCGAAAGAAATTAATTATGTGTGTGCATACAAAAGACCTGGAAATAGCTCTGCTTACCCTGTCATTTTAACATATTTGTTTTCACAGGGCTTGGTTACACAGCCTACTACAGTGCACCTCTCCCAGGGCTAAGGGTTCTTCATCACTTTCTAGTTTTTCTTAGGAAATATACTGCTTTATCCCTGCACAGTTTTTCTGCTGACCAGCTGCTCTGCCCAGTGAGGTCTCAGAATTTGCTCATGGAAGCTGAAATCTTCTTTGACAAATTGCATTTTTTGACAGAACCAAGCTTGCCAGGCTGTCAGACTGAGACAGCTGGAATGGGATTTTTCAAAACGTTCAGGACAATAGACAAATTATGTCATGAAATACCATCGTATTGAGGCATAGTGTTATACTATATAAATGCTCATGAAATTACAACAGTGCAAGCATTCTTCCCTGAGAACAGTCTTCACAATTTTAAATCTACCCCAGACTGGAAACTACAGAAATTTGATTGCAATCCAGTTTTAACTTTTGATGGATTCTGCATCATAATATGGAAAGTCACACAGAAAATACCTGGATTCCTATAAAACAGTGCTTTATATAACATAGAAAAAGTATTTTATAATATTTCACATGCTTAACAATCACACTAACACACAGCAGAATTTACTGAAGGAGCTTTTACAATCATAGAAGGAAATTAAATATTTTAATGTTATTATCTGAATTGATTATCCTTCGTCATCTGCGAAAATGCTCTCAGTTCTGGTCATCTAATTCCATTGGATGCAGCAGAATTTAACAGAAGACTTTGCAGAAGTTGCGATATTCCAAGAAATCAGTCTTATAAAACAGCAAATTATTCCACACATCCATGCTAAAGCTAAAGGTTAAATTCCATCACAGCAGGTAACAGTATTCTAAAACCTGCTTGGCACAGTTGAAACTTGTACAACACGAGCTACAAACATAAGTTTTTAGAGAGGATCTGATATAGGTTAAGGAATGTAGAGGAACACCTAACAATGACCACTTCTCTGGGGCTCATTTCTCATCATACATTAAAGGACAATTGGTGACATAAAAATTCAAAATAGTAAAGGGATTGTTTCAGCTGAAATAATATTATTCCAAGGGCTACAACTTCAAACAGTGCATATGCACCTTACTCAGACTGGGGGAATACATTTCTCCATGAGCCACTCTTCAGAGAATTCTGGCACTTTCAGCTGACTCTCTGGCACCAAACACTGCTGAAACAGGACACCAAATCTCAGGTTTGGCACAATATAGCAGTTCCTACATTCCTAAAATTCCTGTTTAGTCTGTGTAAATTGGATCTAACTAAACGCTCCTGCTGGGCTTACAAAAACAAGGAAAAAGTTTAAATTAGGCAGTAGAGTTTGGCAGCTGTATTTAAAGCTAAGCTACGTGTAAGCTCAAAGTAAAATTCTACAAGACAGGTGCTTCTACTGTCTTGAAAGAACACATGCAGCTCCAATGGTCAGTGTAGGCACAACTACAGAATGATGTGAAATCGTTTCTCAATGCAGCCCCAAATTAAAAAAAAACTCATACAATTTAATCTATAAAATTCCATGTAGGACTTCAAATTAATTTCAGAAACCATTTGTACTATCTATATATTTCATGATGCATGCACTTGCCTTTATAATCTAGCCTATCACTTCAAGCCACTAGAAATTAAAACCATTAATAAATAGATGATAATGGACTATACAAAGAAGATTGAGGCCACCTGTCATGTCAATACCTGTATCTACTGCCTTTGTTCTCAGAGACTAAATGGTTGAAAGACAAACCTATGGAGTTATAACTTACATGGAGTACAAAACTCTTTCTATTTTTTGTCACATTTAAATGATTTCAAATGTGAATGAAATCTTATAGTCTACAGACTATATCTGAACTAGAGAGAATGAGACTGGCTGTGTTACAATGGATCTATTCTACATTCCCTCCTTGTAGAAAAGCTAGCTCATATAAAATATAATATCTAATATCTAATAGTATATATAATATATATTATATTATATATATTAATATATATAATATATTATATATATTAATATTTATAATATATTATATATTGTATATTATATAAAATATAATATAATATATAATATAATATAATATAATATAATATAATATAATATAATATAATATAATAGTATTTCTTACTATTAATATAAACACAGTGTGGGTAGGAAATTCTCCCTGTGTTAGTAGTTACTTCAATATTGCTTTAAGAGATCCTTCCTTTTTATTTGTAGTGCGATGTACCTACAAATCTTACTATTGACCGTTATACCAGGTATTGTAAAATTGAAGAATTGCAAGGCAACTTCTGACCCAAAGTGTTTACTGTTGAAGAGTGAAATGAAAAATAAAAACATCATTAGGGTTAACTTAATTATGTAAAGATGCTTCTTCAGAGTACCTTCAGGTTATATATAAAAAATAAGAAACAAAAAATAAACTATTTGGTTTGTAACTCTCAAAGCAATAAACATTTTTATATTCTTAATAAATATAAAAGAGATATAAATATAAATATAAAGGAGAAGTCTGCAATACAGTTTTGAACTTTGTGAGACACTTTTTTCCATTTTTATCAGTTCAGTCTCCTTACCTCTAAAGTGGGAAAACTTTATCAAAACTGGCAAACCCATCTTCGACTCATGTTATTCTTTCTGAAACATTTTGATATGATTAAGCAAACATCAATGTGGGATAAAATTAAGCATCCATTGTTTTCTTCATTTTTTTAAATGCAGATTTTATGTGAAGGTATGAGATTTTCCACAAAAAAAAAAAACATATGACAAACACAGAGAGAAATAACAGAGATTAATAGATAAGTATTTCTCAGCTATCCTAAAATCCACTTATAGAAATTTAAGCCTGGAAGTTAAAGCTTAACATAAATACTCTAAATAAATTCTGAAACAATTTATCCAAACCATCAAGAAATATGTCAAAAGTTGGTTATAACTATGTATGCACAACAGCTCCATTAGAGGTGCCATGTGATTTCCAAGACAGATTATTTTGCATGTTCTCGTAACCAGGAGAACAGACCAATGCCATGTTTCCATTTTTCTAGTGTTCTTTTTTGCTGGTAATTTTTTCCATGTTTCCTGAACAACAGTATTTTTATTTTTTTTTCATACTTAAAAGACAAATTTTAAACCCCAAGACATTAAAGCACTGGAAGGAAAAGAAAATGGTAAGAAAATGTCTTTTAAAGTCCTTTTAAATTTCAATTCCAAGCTTAGATGTAGTTTTTCCATGTTTAATCAAAAGCATTCAGGTGTCTGCTCTCAGAGAATTTAGTGGAGAATCACATTCTTACTATCAGCAAGTTGCACTCCTTCCAAGTGCTTTGTGCAGTGACCTTAACAACTCAGAGTGCTGAGGAATTGAGGATTCTGACTGAAGCAGACTCTGAATTCATGAAGCATGGTCTGAATTCTCAAGCATTTAAAACCAGCACTTACTAACTGCAATGTAGTGACCACCATTACATTCCACTATTTCTGAAATTAATTTTTCCTTTCCTTTCTTCAAATACAATTGAATATAATCAGTTGAAAGGGTATTATCAAAGGAGGCATCAAAGAGTAACATTTTTTAAATAAACAGTATTAACTTATCGTAACTTGGTGTTAATAAAAAAATCAGGCTATTACAGTGTAGAAAATACAGAGTAAATGTGAAGTAGATATGGAGAGGAAATATGTTGGAAATTTACTTTGAATATAAAAGGAAATAGTATTAAGAAGATCATGTTCAGGAAAGAATATCTATTACAACATCATGCAGCTTTTTAATTTGTATGACACTTTTATGACAAAGTCATACAAGCCTTGGCAGAAAAATAGCCCCTAATTAAAATATTTGTAGTTGTAATTGCATTTATCTGAAAATATCCCTGTATATTGTAAGTACCCCATTGGGATGCCAAAAATAGGCATCTAGTGCTATTTGAAACAGCTTATTATTTTTAAGATATCCATATAGATCTAGCAGATATGACACGTCTTCCTGGGACAACAATTGGAGGGCAGATAGGACAGCATTTAGGAAGCTTGAGACCATGCATATTAAATGTCACTATTTATCTGTATTTGGTCAATTGATTCCAACTTGAGTAACACATCAAATAACTGAGAATAATTACCAACTGAAGTTTCTCAATCAGGCAATAAGGAAGCAATTCCATGTACATAAATGAATAACAAGCCAAATAAAGAGGGTTATAATTAAAGATGATACTGCATGAAGTTTGAAAGTCTAATTAGGAGTCTAAAAATTATTTCCTGATAAATGTGTGAGTTCCATTTCATCCCAAATTAGTTGAAAATTTTCAGTTAAACCACCTCTGATGATTTTTAAACCTATAATTGAAGACTCTCATCAGCAAATTTCCAGATTTAAGCAGTAAGCAACTTCAACTCTTCACTCTTGTGTTCAAGATAATCCTGCATAAGAATGAGGATGGTTGTTCTTCACCCAGAGGGTGATTGGCACCTCAGGGAAGTGGTCACAGAGCCTGACAGAGCTCAAGAAGTGTTTCAATGCTCTCAGGCCCACAGTGAGACTCTTGGGGATGGTGCTGTGAAGGGCCATGATTTGAACTTCAGTGATCCTCGTGGGTCCCTTACAGCTCAGCACATTCTTGTGAAGGTAAAAATCCAATTCAAATAAAAGCATAATTTAAGAAACATTAATGTTACACTAATTCTTTCAAGGCAAGATTTTGTCTCCAGGCAATTAGCCATTCTGCCTCCCATTCATGTAGCCTTACACCCTATTATTCCAGTTACATCCTGCAGGCACTGGAAAGGATGCAGGAGACATGTGGTTACCTGGTGTGCACTTCACCATAACTCAAATTTTATGTATAGTTTTAGAGCTATTTGTAATAGTAATCATGGCTACCATCAGCAGAGAGAAACAGACATTCTAGGACACGACATATCTTAATCTGTCACGGACATAAGATTAGAAGAACCACATCTTTTCCACAGTAGACTCTAAGGGGAATGTAGACAACTATCTCTAATGAAGACAGTTGAGTTACAGATTACAGAGTCATAGGATGGTTTGTGTTGGAAGAGAGATTAAAAATCATCTAGTGCCACACACCTGCCATGGGTAGGGATACCTTCCACTAGACCTTCCACTAGATTAGACTCCATTCAACATGGCCTTGAACACTTCCAGGAATGAGGCATCCACTTCTTCAGGAAACCTGTTCCAGAGCCTCACCACCCTCACAGGGAAGAATACCATTACACCATTTACTCAAATAAATCCTACCTCTGCTACCAAAGATATGTTTTAAACTGTTACAGTGAAAATTTTGCTGTTTACACGTTCCTGGTTGCAGCTCTAAAGAAGACAAACATTGATTTACAAGGATGAATAAAACAAACTGCAACACCTCTGAGGCAACTACTGCTTTCCCTTTGGCTAAAGGATGTATTATTTTCTGTTGTATTTTAAGGACCATGGCTGTAACCGTACAATATACTGAAGTAAAACCCTTTGGAGTTATTACATTCTATCAGGTAGCTAATATGTCTTAAAAAAATACTCTAAATGTGTTTACAGGCTAGAGACTAACAATCTGTCAAGTAATTCATGTTTCTGAAGTCTCTAATATGGTATGTACATTTGGTAGGATTTCTTTTTCCCCAAGGAAAAAACAGTGGCAGTCCTGATTACATCACACTAGAAAAATTGCCTCTCCAGCTTCTTGGCTGCATTAAACAAATGAAACTACTATACATTATGTAAACACTTGTAAAAATGTCAGTGGCAATTAAACAAGTTTTTTCAGCCTCTTGTGGAAGATTTCTGCAGGTATTTCTCAATATAAAGTATAAGGGCTGCCTAGAGAACCACCACTCACAACTTGCAAAGTCTGATTTCTTCCTGCACTGAAATGAGCCTAATAAAATGAAATAGTGTAGGAAAAAAATCACTTAGGGGGCAGGTATCTGCTCAGCTCTCTCCCTACAACATTCTTACACTCCCTACAAGAGCCAAACACAGTACATCAAAAATCCTTCTTTGTCAGGATGTGACATGAAATGAAAGGCTTTGACACATGTCAGAACGTGACTGGGAGCAAAAAGATAATGGTAGAGAACTTAGAGGAGAAAATACAGTTTCTACTCCCTGGATAGAACACTGTTGGTATATCCAACCTCTCCCACACATTACAATTTAAAATGCTAAATAAACGGAGGGTGGAGCAGAGCCAACCAGGCTCTGTCAAAACCCTTCAGAAGAGGGAACCCAGCACTTTCCATCTGATAAGCCACACAGCAGCTGAAATCAATGGGAGATAAAGGAAGATCTCCTTCTGTTCAACTAGAAACCATGACAAAATCACTTTCCTTGGACTGAGACACGTCCCCATCCCAAGATACTATATTGAGATATCTGCCCCCAGGGTACAAGCATCCTCACTGAAATAGGTATAGGAGTAAAGCTGCTCAAGCTCCACCTAAAACATAAAGAAATGGTAACAAAAGCTAGTTGAGAATGGGGAGAAGTTGGCAGAAGACTCCATCATAGTTTCTGGGAACAGCTGAACCTGTCTCCATCGTAGGAGCATCATTTGGTTAGAACTGTGTTCTGTGCATGAAGGACGATTATCCCAAATTAGTTTTCAGTGGGGAATGCAGCTTGTCTATACAGTGCTTTAAATTAGTATACTGCTTTGAATATATTTTTGCAGTTAGATACTATCACTGGCAATCTTCAAACGTTAACCTGTCACAAGTTTATCAATGGAGAGTGTTATGCTGTAAACTGTTAATGTAAGTCCCTTCAAACGAACTATCACTCCCTGGCAGTGGGTAAAGGTGTGAGACCCAGGAGAGGGTTTTTATTTTTGGCATGTGACCCCGAATAAGTCAGTGAAACTACCTTCTGATCCAGCAGGACTGCTTACTGAAGGTACAGAGTGCCCCAAAGGGACACCAAGAGATAGGTCAGGCACAAGGGTCTCAGCTTTCCTGGGGCACTGACAGACAAATCAAACACTAAGGGTTTGAGTCAATCTCCCCTTTTCACTGACAACATACCAGCAATCTGCACCAACAAGGAATATCTAAGCAAGCCCAATACACTCTACCTCTTGAAAATAACAGCATTCAACACAGACCCAGAAGTCAGAAATTCTCATATCTTCGGTCTGTAAACTTAAATTTAGGATATATATCCATGTTCTTTTCTCAAGTAGGAAAGTTATTCACAACATCCTCACCATTCTCATTATTCACTCTCAGCTGCTGGTAGTTTAGTAGGACAGGCTGACAAAACTTAAAAATTTTAATTTCTTTCACAATTTTAAATATCAGGGAGGGGAAGGAAAGATAATTTGTGGTGGTGTTTTTACAGACACAGGTTATTATAATGAACCAGTCTGCTATGCAGGCACTAGCAGAGGGCAGAAAATATTTCTGCTAGTTTTGTCAGAAAATAAAACATTATGTGGAACAAATGTGGAACTACTACAACAGTAGTTTAGATGGTATAATTTAGTCCTTGTACCTATGTTCTCCTTCAAGTGACATACAGTAAATAATCCAGTGTTAAAAGAGTAGCTACCGAGAAGTCAGAGACTTCCTTTTTCACAAGTGATCAGATGGAAAAGATAAGGAGTGGTGGGTATAAGTTAATCCTGAGGAGATTCCATTTGAACACAAGAGGAAAATTTGTCACAATGAGAAAAATCATCCATTGGAATACTCATCCCAGGAAAGTGGTGGATTCCCCAACACAGAACACTCTCAAGATTCACCTGGACAGGGTCCTGGGCCATCTTGTCTAGACTGTAGGAAACCTTTCCGCTTTTGCCCAGAAAGGTCGGACCACAGGATCCTTGAGGTCCCTCCCAACCTAGTGTTCTATGATTCTATGATTTTCAGCTAGTGATGGATCTGGGGTTTAATGATCCCTAAATAATCAAGAAACCATTCTAAGCACATATTTTTAAGATATTTTTTTAAGTAGCTTTAGTTGTTCTTAGTATAATTGTTTTTAAAATTGAAGTTGTTATCTCTTTGGAATTTTGTAATTTCACCCTCAAACCAAGCATCTCGGCATTCACAGCACTCCAAAGACCTATGAATTCTCTCCATAAAAACTGCCACTGCTGTCCACGCTAATTTAAATTATGCCTTTTTCCTCTTAGGAGATCTTCTGAAATTAGAATCTTGTCAGTTGATTGTCAATTGGCATTAAGCCAGGATATAATTCTCTGGTATGCACCATTAAACCTCACAGTGAGGATTAATTAGTACTGCAAAAGCACTTTGGAAATGAAATGCGCTGTGTACTAAATAATTATTATTTTTACTATTATAACATTGTAAGAAAATTAGCAAGTGACTAAGAGACAGTTTACAAGACCTCCCACTGAAAAATACATTAGGTGACCCATTTCTGAGAGATCATCCAAATAAAATTATCCACCTCTATATACATCTAAATCTGTTTAGATGTATATAGACGTGGATAATAAGGTGCCATAATGGATCAGCATTGGTAACATAGCTGGGTTAGGATATGGGGTCAGTGAAGAAAAATAAATTTGCCAAGTAATTCACAAGATAGTGTTATGATACAGTTTTCTGCCTGTTATCTGCTGTAACCATATACATGCGTATGTGGGCAAACATAATTTGTGGATATCCATAAGCTGCAGAACTCACTTTGATTAGTCACTTATATTTAGTAACTAATTCAGGAGCTTATTCCCAAAATATTCCTTGCAGCATCAAGCACAATATGTACTCGGATCTCACAGGTTTAACACAGAATCTAGATTTTTCTTCATACTGACAAAAAACAGTTTTGCCATGATTCAGCAATTCCTCTCTCCTCAAAGGCTAAATGACACACCTTAGGTTTTTGCACACAATACGGACTGATTTAGAGCCATCTTCATTATCCAAAATAGTGCTTAAACTTATGTAGTCCTGAGATTCATACACAAAGCCGAATGTGTGATTTCACAATCATTCTCAACTCACTTTGAACACTTGCTTCATAATTATGAAGTTAGGAACCACTTTGCCAAGAGTGGGAACTGAGGCTTTGGGTAGGAATCATTGCAGTACTTTTGCCTACATTCCTTCAGCTAATCCTTTCCTTGTTTCCTTGCTTAGCAAAAGGAAAGGTAGCAGATTATGCATTTGCAAACTCTAGTGTAATAAATGGCAGTGAGCAATGAATAAATTCACACAGTGGGACACAGTAGAATCCTGAAAATAATCTGCATGAACAATGCAGTTTTGAGGCTCTGATTCAGACAGATGTTGTCCCATGTATTTTTCTTCATATTCTTCAAACTGTGTAGCTATGCAAAAAAAAAAAAAAAAATAAAAATGCAGAATGGCACAGTCTATCTTTCCATTGCATAATCTAAGCCTTAGCTCCAGCAAGGACTGGTATTTTCTCATTAAACAAGTATGCATAAAGATAAACTCAGCTTAGACTTTTTGTTTGTCTTCTGCTTTCTAACAGACAGGATGCTTTCTAAGGTATGTATTGTAAAATTGTGGGAGGGGGCTTGGGAGATAGTCCCCCTGAGATGCTGTGGGAGGCAACCAATGCGTAACTTCCTGCCTCCCCTGTTGTCAGTCTTCTGTGGTACCTTCCCCTCATTCCTGTCCATCATTATGTAAGCCATCCCCCGGTTCTGGAAAGTTCTTTGTTCTTTGTATCCCCATTGGTTCCTTCCCTGTAACCACGCCTTCCCCTTGTCCCCATTGGTTGTCACCCCGTCACTCATCCTCTGAACCCTTCTCTCATTGGTTGTTCCCTACCCTGACCCTCCTTCCCGGTCCCTGTTATATTCCTTACCCCACCCTCAGCTTAGGGCTCTCAGAGTGAGTTCCCTTCCCGAGGGGTTGTGTCCCTTCGCTCCCTGCTTCGCTTTTCCCTACGATAACCCTCGAGGAAATAAAGCTGCCTGAGTGTCATCCTGCCATCGGTGGAAGCCTCGTTATTGCTATTCGGCTCCTGAGGACCTGACCCTGTGGCAATCCCAGCGGTCACAGGATTTAGGCGCCTCAAAAATAATGAAAGTAGTAATCCAATTATTCTTAGACACAATTAGTCAGTTCCCTGGTTAAACAGGGGCAAGTTGCATGTGCAGCAAAGAAGCCTGTGATGGAAGCTATGTAAGAAGCACATTCAGCACACTCTGTGGAAGAAAATATGAGTGGCTATCTATCAAAAGCCACACAAAATGCAGGTCTGGAATCTATGACAGTATGTGAAATTTGTAAGGGTAATGTATAGTCACAGAGCATGGAAAAGATCAAATGGCATGCCATTTGTACATTATTTATATTAGTTTTGAGGACTAGCAGGCAGACTGCTGCTCTTTGGAGACTCAGGCTGTTCATCCAGGTTAAGTGTTGGTGAAAAAAAACCACACAACCTCTGGCTCATAACTTTCCTGCCCCTAAAAGCTTCTTGAGAAATGAAAAGATTACTCATCACTGATTTTATTTTGATCTCAAGACAGAGAGATTTATACACACTTGGTATAACCACAAGTAAATTTCTAGAATAATTTGGAATACAATAAACCTTTGGTTAGTCATTAATATGTTCATTTCCTGCATACTGTCAGTGATAATTAAACTATCCATTCCAAAAAGAAGATTCTTAACCTTGCCCATCTCCTCCATTCTCATTAAATTGCTTGTTAGATTTAGTGTCTATCAATGCCTTACATATTTCCTCTGTAGTTTTGAAACAATTCTTCTTCAACTTTCATTTGCTAATGGGAATAATTGATCCTTATCCTCTTCTGAGCATTTCTTCATGGATTTGCTCTTCCCTTGATATTTATTTAATTCAAGGTTCAACGTGCATAACTAGTAGAATATCCTAGCATGACATATTTAGTCAAACACTGGAAATCCTGACTAAAATCTCAGTGTTGCACAGTGCTAAATGACTTCCACAATGGGAAAAGGGCTCTCAGGTGTTTATCTAGAGTCTAAAAAGATTGGGAAATGTTCTGCATTAAAGATATTTTGGTTGTATTTGGGTGTTTTTCATACATCAGTCCTGCTCCATGGATATTTTTCTCAGATTAGGCTCAAATACATGTCTAGAAAATTTGGGAGCATTTTACTAAATCAGAGTAATGGATTCAGATGGATGAAAGATGTCTGTAACAACTGATATCAGTAATAATGAAATAAAAATTAAACTCCCTTAACCTTCATAAAGCTACATAATTCTTTTGTTTGTGAAGGTTTTTAAAAAAAAGTTGGAATAATATCAATCCTTGAAAAATAATTGTCATTACAAAGTCTATAACAATAATTTTCATTCTTAAGCAACCCAAGTTTTAAGAAATCAAAGAAAATAATTTTAAAAGTAAGAAAGATTTTATTTATTAATTCTAAAATATGAATTCAAAATTAATACCATAATCAATTTTTAAGAACAGCTTTGAAGACGTTTCATCATTTTATGTAAAAACTCTTAGAATGTGCCAAAAACCAAACCCATTTTTTCTCTGTAGCACTCTTTTTAAAAACCAAAGATTGTCAGCTAGGCACAATTCCTACTGCCATAATTCAGTTCAAGAAATAATCTCTTAGATAAGGTGCTCCAAAAGAGTACGGCAAGTTTATAAAAATTGCATAAAGGCCATAGAATATATTATCCATATGTCATGTAAACAACTTCACAAACAAGTTTTCAAGCTATTTAAAAACACTCTAACTTGTGAGATTATTTGTATTTTAGTTAATTTTCTAGACCAATGAATCATCCTATATCAAAATTTAAAATGGTTGCTGAATATTTGGAGTACAATAATGACCCTGTCATGTCTTCTTGTGCATATGGTCTGACTGTGGCAGTTCAGAACTACTTATTAACATTAGCAATTCCATCTTTCAGTACTGGTGTAAATTATTCCAGCCCACAATGTTGCACAGTCTATGAGGGGACTGTATCAGCCACATGCATTGATTGACACCAGAGATTAAGTTAGCATGCTGATATGACCATGAGAAATTACCATTCTCACAGGTTAAAAACACATTATTTCTTGAAATCCATTTCACAAAACAGAAAGTTATGCAATTATTTGCGTTATAAGTTCAGAAGGCCCTCTGGTCCAGTAGCAGATCAAATAAATAATTTGACTTCTGTCTCTCAAAAAGGCAAAGTTTGGTAAAATGAATCAGCCCCCTGTATTTTATTTCAGCTTTTATTTTATTTTTTTTTTAAAGAGTAGGGAAGGAACCTTAAAAATTCTTTAAGAAATTAGGAAATTTAATGTAACTTTCTGTTAGTGAACAACACTCAGTACAGTACTTCTACAGCAGCTTCCAAGATTATCTCTGTGCCATGACAGTAACCCTATGAGAGTGATTGTCATTGCTTCAACTGCAGACCATCCCAGACTGTGACTGCAGAATCATATTTACACTCTCATCTGTAGCCCCAGCCTAGCTTCCCTTGTAAATCTGTTTCTACTGCAGTCAACAGTGCAATTTTCTTAATGATATATGTAGTTAAATTATTGGAGGGAAAATAAAATCTTCCATAGCACCCTCACTTTCACTCTCTTCCCGAATTTTCCTTCCTGGATAAAAAAGGCAGTACATCTTCAGAACCTGAAAGGAGAAAATAGTGCCAAAAAAAAAAGACTGAATCCTTATATTTGTAAGGAATCAAAGAGCCTATCATAGATACCAAGCTTCCCCTACATATTTAGCCTTTATTATTAGATATTGTATTCAAAATGCTTCCTAGACACTGACTGAAAAACTCAGTTTGATCTTTACTGTGGGAGAATCAAGACATCAAGACTGATTTACATCAGGTGAGAAAAGGTTTTTCCTTTTTAAGTAATCTGGGATGTATTGCAATGGTACAGTGGTATCTATGTTTTACTATTGAGTCACTTCCATGAATAACTACCAAAGTAATTTCATAAGATATAAATTATTACTAACCCCGGGCTACAGTAAGTCATGAATTCCAAAGCTTTTTAATTTAATATGCATATTTTATGTACTTGAGGATGAAAAGCACACTTTTTAGACTGACTCTGTTTTGATTTACAGCTTTAGCACCATGCCTGAGAAATGTTATTTCACACACAGTGGGAGGGAGATTATCACTGTATAACGTAAATATTGTATATATTGGTGTGCAAAAAATAGATTGTTTCTTTTCACATAGTATCAATGCCTCTTAGTACACAACTTTGGAGATTTGAGATAAAAAGTGAAAACTACTAATTGAAAAAAATGTAAGACATGGTTGTGGGAGTTTGAGAGATGATGTTTATACAAAATGGTTGTGACTAAGCACAAGGGGTACCTAATTTCATAATTTGATGTGTGCTACTGTTAAAAATATCTAAAAATAATGCCTTGAAATCAGACTGTGATTGTATATGATACTGATGTTGTGAAAAATGCTCCATTTACACCAGATAAATTAATCAGTGGTCATTCAGATCACTACAAAATGATTTGGGTATAAATACTGTTTGTGAAGAAATAGAGCTTTCTGCCATGAGAAAAATTCTACTCCATGCCAGAATTTGATAGGCATTCTTTCAAGTATTTAGAAGTAATTTTTTCAAAATCTAAAGAATTTGTAGGGTGTCAAAACCTTCCTTTTGGGTCCTCCCATTGGGGAGACCCCTAAAAAGTTCTGTGCCAGGAATGAGAGATGATCAGGACTTTTGGTTTTTCGGTCTTCAGGTTGTTGTTTATTTTTCTCTTATCCTAAGTTCTGCACGTCGTCTGCATCTCAGACTTAGCGTACAAAAGAAGGCACCAAAAAGTCACAAGACACACAGATTCAAGGTCTCTTAAAGCTATTTTATCCAATTAACTCTTAGAATGTATTTTATTTCTATCTTTCTATCAATAACAAATTTTTCTGACCATTCAACATCTGCATTGTGGTTTTTTTCTAACCAATCACCCTCTGCTCCCAACACTGCAGAAAATGGAGTAGATGAAGAGCAAGAAGGAGAACAGAAATGCCCCAAATCCTCCATTTTGTCACCTGTCTACCTCCATACTAAAATCCCAAAACCCTAGTTTTTCACCCTGTGATAAACTATTCTACCATCTATTTCAAACACTCATAGATTCCAATTCATCCCAAAATCTTGGATGCTTTCTCCATGGACAAAGTTTAAAAACAGTGTTTTCCTGGGGATCAGGACTTCTCAGGATAGGCAGAGAAATATTCCATGTACCCTGGGTTCCAACAGTAGGGTTTTATTTAAATTAACACCAAAATCAACAGTTTTGCAATTAATATCATCCAAGTTCATTGAATGAAAGATCTGAAAAAGATTAAGTTTTATCTAGACAGGATGCAGATTGATACTTCATTTTTAAGTGTCAGTTTAAAGTAAAAATTTTGTAAATTTTTACTTTGTGTCCTTATCTCTAAGTTAAAATTTTCTGATGCAGACTTCCTATGAATTTCTGTGATGGTAAGAACTAAATGCAGCTTGGGGAGCTTTCCTAATGGACAGGAAATAGAATACTGCTTCACTCCAAGCAGAGGCCAGGGAACAAACTGAGGATGCCAACCTATGGTGGCTGGCAGGTTTAACTTCAGTTAGAAGTCAAAACTCACTCTTTCACTCTCAATCCAGCTCTACAGCTAAATGAAACAGATTGTTACCAAAAGCTTGTAACTGCCTGTTCAGAGCACAATGAAAGGATGGCATCTGGTGACTGCAGTGCTGGAAGGCACATGTTGCTTAGTCCGCAACCATAAAAATAACAATAACAGCTTCTATTAAAAAATGGGGAAAACCATTTGGGAGAGTCATCTGTTAACTGCCAAGGGTGAGCAGCATCACCAGGAACCATCCAAGTACAGACTATAGTCACCTGCACAAAGAATGCATTCTCTTCTTCCTCCTTATTTGAGAATTTATTCCATCATGCCTCCAGCCAACCACACTGGTCAGATAGCAAGGAATAGAAATATAAAAGCTCGCTCTTCATGGTCCATTTGCCAGCAGGAAAAAGTGTGGTTTTGTTTCACTGTTGTCTGAGAGACAACCTCAGCAGGTTCAAGCAAGCTCTTGATGGATCAGTCAGAAATTATCAATCTCGAACCTTGAACTGTCAGCAATTCACCTCTGAAAGACACATGTGTAAGTGACCACTTTACCATTACTATGTCTTACAAGGAGGCAGAGAGCCTAAGGGCAGGATTCTCCTAAGCAGCTGTGACTTTGGCATTCTCAGTGTCAGATGGACATTGTGTTAGCTCACATGTAGCTACACAGGCTGCTTGGCAAGTGTTACTGTGGAAAATTGAATGTCACAACAGAAAGGGAGCAGAAACTAGAGCTGAAGCTAGATCTTTTCACTGAAAGAGACTACACAACATAGATTTACTAGATAATACAAATTTTTTTGTTAACCTCTTTATTCACACATATTTCTTCTCTTTTTGCTAGTCTTATTGCTTAGCTCTATAGAATTAAAGATTTGCTTAAGGAATATATACTGGTTTTATACATATTTGTATGTGAATATCAGAGATAAAACATAGGAAACTAAGCATGCATTTGTTTATGCACAGAGACACTGTGGCCACCTCTGGTCAGTGAGGAAGAGAAAAAGAGAGGCATGATCTTTGCTCATTAACATGATGACAGCCATAGGATGGCTTGGGAATTTAGAGTGGAAGCATTCACATAAACACTTTTCTGATTAAAAGTTAAGTAGAAGAAATGTGAGCTCATGGGGCAGAAAGTCTCTGCCAGCCCAAATTTCTGAATCACAGATATAGGATCTCTTACTTGATATTTTCAAAGACTTCTAGTTTGATTAATAATTTAGAGGTCTCTGGAAGACATGAGCCTCCAAAGCTGTAATTATAAAACTGCTCCTTTTTGACATAAACTGATAAGAACTAGAGTTACAAAGCTGGACACACAAATTATATTTACACTTGAAAATTAAGTACATCAGATCATGCCTTGGCCTGGGACAATCATGGCCTGACACAGTTATCATTACTGAATTTACAACTTGTAAAGCCAGATAATTCCTTGGTCGCAAATTGCCATTGCTGAGCAGTTACAATTTGAATTTCTTCTTCAATGCAAACGGCCAAATGGGAACAGTTTTGCATCTGTGCAATTCCCACACTACATGCAGGAGCGGGTCCTGGTTGGCATTATCTGAAACCATGGTCAGCAGCTCCTTGCCTGCTGATCAAATTCAACTGCTCGAGTACATTCCTGTGCACTGTTGAAGCTACTGGTACTGATATGGCCAGATTCAATTTTCCACTGGGCCTAGCTGAAATATTTTTTTTTTTCAGCTTTCTGCCCTGGTAGTATTTTCATAACATTTTTTTACCATGATTTATTACTTTGGTGAGAGCAATAAAAGTATCTTTCCTGAATGACACATGCATGTTTTTCTTGTAAAATGAATTAATGCCTTGCTTATGGCTACTGTTTTTAAGCTCTCCAGTCACAAATACACTATTTTTATAATTTCCTCCCCTCTGTTTACCTATGGATTATAATAGCTTTAGTCATCATATCCAGTCGTCAAAGAGAAAAAAAGAAAAGGAGCATTGCCTGTCAAGTTTTGGCAAAATAAAATTATTGATTGCAAAAGTGTTTCAAATAATTTCATTCTTTATCTCAATAATGGCAAATGTATCATGTCAATGTTCTACACCCTGCTAAAATAGCAATGGATGATACAACCCATAAAATGGAAAAAAGAACATTAGAGGTTAGATAATAATAATTCAGATATAAGCACACGTAAAAAGGTGCTAGTATTCTGCAGTTTTGCAAATCATTAGCTCTCTGGAATAAGGACTGTGCCTTTGCTTTGTTTTTCACGCAGCATAATGGCACACTGACACTGATGAAGACTTCCAGGCAGTCCCAAAATGTAAATAACATCACAAATAAATTACGATGGCAATGTCTTTTGTTTTTTGAGTATACAGCTGAAATGAGCTCTGTTCTTTATCTAAAAAAGGATAACAACAGTTTGTTTGGTGTAACATTTTGTATGATCAGTGTCCAGGATCCTGATTTTTCTGGTGGTAGAAATAAAGTCTTTATTGTTTAAACAATATCAAATACATAAATGTAGCATAAGCATATATCACAAGAGGAAGGAGGTTAGGATGGCCCCTTGAATTAGTAAACAAATTAGGGCATATAGAAGGTAGTTAATGCCCAAGTATTCTTCAGAGACCTAGGATTCAGCTGAAAGCTTTGTGATTCTATCAACTGTGGTTACTACTTTTACTGAAACCATCAAGGCTTGTTCAGCACATTTCAAAATCCCTGATTCAATTAATGCTCCTGCCCAACTACTGCAGTGCATAGCAAGCCCAGGATTAGAGCTAGAAGCCCCTGAATCTTGGCATGAAATATACTAATGAAGAGAAAAGCACAAACCATAGAATCATAGAATAGCTTGGGTTGGAAGGAGTCTTTAAAGGCCATCTAGTACAAGGTGCCTGCAACTGGCAGGGATGTCTTCAAGAAAATCTGTTGGCTTAGAACCCTGTCCAACCTCATCTGGAATGTTTACAGATATGGGGCATCTACCACCTCTCTGGCCCCCTGTGCCAGTGTCTCAATATGTAAAAATCTTTCTGTAAAAATCCCAACCTAAATCCACTATCCTTCAATTTAAACCATTTACCCCTTGTCCTGTCACAACAGATCCTGCAAAAAACTCCGTCCCCTTTTTTCTTATAGGTCTCCTGTAGTACTAGAAGGGTGCTATAATGTCTCCCCAGAGCCTCCTCTTGTCCAGGCTGAATAACCCCTACTCTCAGCTTTCCCTCGTACAAGGGGTGTTCCAGCTCTATGATCACTTTCATGAGAGTACAAAAAGAGGACAGTCACTATGATTGCCAACAAGAACCTACAAAGGCTGGAACTTCACTGCAGGTTAAGGTCTCCCCACAAAGTAACTACCACACTGAGGCTGTACTGTTTTATACCATAGCTTTGCATGAGAGAAAAAAATTTCCTGCAAGCACTAAACCTCCCAAGCTCTAGTCTGCAATGAGCTCTGTCTCATAATCAACTGGCTGTTTAGTGGAAGTACACAAAATCCAAAGCATGAACTTACTATATAACAAAGAATCTATGTCAAAGCCAAAATTTAATAGGTGCATTAATGTGTTGACACATAATGAAAGAATAAAGTCTAACTGAATGTTTCCCAGTATGTAATTTGCAATATTTCTCCATTACGTCAATAAATCCATGACCTTGCTGCATTCTTTCAGTCAGTATTAGGGGCTCACAGAGAGGTTTTCTCTTTGACTGCCACAGTTTGTAGGACTTTATTGTCTCTGAACCATACATACCATTTGCTAGAAATTAGCCATTGAGTAAGGAAGCAGAGGCAAAGGGACAGATGTGGAGACAGTATAATCCCATACACTTTGTTTCCATAGAAAATGAGGCAAACAATCATAATTGTTATGAAACTGGTTTGGGGTTTTTTGTGTAGATAATTGCATTTTCCTTCTATATATATTTCCATCATTATTATTTAATATAAATCACTCTCTATCTGCCCAGCATGATTTACTGACAGGATGTTTAAAAGGGAAGAGTAAAAGCCTGAGCCACTATGCAAGGGATAAAATATATTTCATGTAATTTTAAGTATATTGATCTTGCTTTGAAATTGAAAAGCATAATTTAGGAAGGCATGTCTATTCATTTGAATTTAGAAATAAGAAATATGTCTCATGATTCCCTGTCCCTACAAACTAAATTATAACCATGAATTTCTGAGTTGCATTGTTTAATATGATGAATTTTTCTACCAGCCATCTATTTAGGAAATCTTATGAAAGCCTCCAAACAAAGACTAACCCATAGATCTCATAGGACAGTAAACCTTACAAAAATATTAAAAATAAAGAAATATTTTAAAATTACAATAAACTGATATTACTTTTCAATTCACCATATGGTATCTACTTGGCAGCCTCGTTAAAAATCTCCATTCATTACACAACACAAAATAAAACTAAACATGTGAAGAGTAGTCTAATGAAAAAGCTTATGCTTCTTTCACCTGGAAGAACTGCTTGATTTACAAAAGTTCCTATAATTAAAGGGAAAGCAAACAGTCATGTAGATTACCTAAAAGGTGACTACTTTTGAGGGTAGATTAACATAAATTACAAATATCAACACTATTAATATAAAAGATAAAAAGTTCTCTTTTCCTGAAATCATACACATTTTTCAAATGCAAATGGGATATAACATATAACTAAACTTGAACATATAACTACTCATAGGAATAATGGTGCCCAAAAAGTTCAGTGAAGATGTATCTGCATCTAGCCACAGTAGCAAGCAATAGAATCGAGTACAGAAAATTCTCATCTGCACTCTTGCGAAGAGAATGATGTAAAAGAGCTTTAAGCAAAGGGGTTTTTTGTATGTGCAAAGTAGTGAGCAATGGTACACCAGGTGTTAAAGTAATTTAGCCAACCATTCTTATACTAAGCAGTGCTTTCTTATTACTTCCTTTTCCGTGACAAAAAGCTGTATATGTGTGATATTTCAGCACTGATTTTCTCTATCAAATTTCAGTGCTAATATCTCATATTCTTTGAAAAATATTTAGGATTGATGACTCTGAAGTCTGAATTTACCCTTATAGAGATGTGTGAGGCAGAAGGATTGATACTATTGTATACATTTAGCGGAGTGCAGGTCAGGCAAAAAGCCTTTTCGCAGAGGTTCAAGTAAAATTTGGCATAAATTGGTTACTTTCACACTTTATGATTTTCCAGAATAACAAAAAAATTTTTCAAGACTCTGACATGTTTGGTGTTTGTTGCGGTTTTGTCTCTTTTTTTCTTCAATGGCATTTTGGTCAGCCCTAATCCATACTGTTTGTTTTGCCTATGACTGAGCAAGACATCTTGTTATAACTGTGCAATGATATATCTGTCCCTAATCTCAAACTGGCAGGGTTATCAGTCACAAAATAGGCCATATTTGAACTGAGTTAAAACAAAATACACATCACTGAGCAAGACTTCTTTTATGTTACACTTTACTGGTTTTACCATTGTTGAGATTATTTGACCAGTTATTGAATTCAGTGTAATAAATGAAAATATCTCTGTTTTCCCTATATTTTCTGTATACCAATAGCTTCTCTTTAACTAGGCAGTTGGTGACTTATATGCTTATTGTCTCTCTTCACTAATTTAATATTATTAAAATGTGACCTTCTTAAGGCTCTGAGGAATACATCCATTTATCACTTGTAATGTGAAAAATGTTGCAGCTTTCTATCCCTACCTTTTGTTAATAGGTCTCCAAGTTCATATGAAATTGCTGTCCGATATGTTTTGTGTCATTGGCAAGCTGTTAAATGAGAAACTTTCTCAGTGAATTTTGTGAGAATAAAGAAAACAATTACCTAAAATCTTTTTTGTCAAATTTCTGTTTCAAAATATCTCCATTCTCTGAGGACTGATAGTTTCCTATTAATGCTTTCAATCAGCCAGACACATCTCTTTCATTCCTAGTCTCTACAATGCACTGGACTTTCAAAGTGAAACTTCTGATTCAGTTCTAACCCATTCTTAGCTTCAATAATAAACACATGACAGCATTTCAAATACTATTAGTATGAGGGAAGATGAGGCGACTATAAAGACCACTGCCTTAATTACAGTTCAAAGATTCAGATTCAAAACTGGAAACATTACGAAAGCATAGCAGTAAGGACCCTCAGAAGCACTCATATTCCTGAAATACAAAACCAGGATTTTTGCTAATATTTACCTCTGAAGAAAGACCTCATAGTTGCAACACTGAAATAGAGAAAACTGGTAATTCTGGAATGAAGAATGCCCACTACAGTCAAGGTCACTATCTTTCTCTTCTTGAATACATGCTCAAGGAATAATCACCTCTGATACTGAATGCAAAATGCAAAGTAATTACCTAATAATTTGATCTTTGAATTAAGTTGTGATGATAGGGCTGAAATTTCTGGTCTTGAACTAAAATTATCTTGCAAGAAGAATCCAGAGAAAGCAATGAGCTTGACATCTATTCACTTCAAAGTTAATGCTAAAGTTAGACTTAGATACACTAAGATGGATAAAAATATAAATTTGTGAAGTCTGAGACAAAATCTAAAATGCCCTATAATTAACAAGATTAACAAGATTCAGGATATCACACAGACAAGTCAATCTAATTCTATTCTTAGAAATAGTCTTCTTTCATCTTCCTGCCAGCTGATCAATCATAGCAACAAGGGCCAGACCAGAGCCATTCTTAACTAAAAATCTGTAATTTAAAAAAAAAATAAATAAACAAACTTTAAAAACTGAGGAAAATAAATGCTACCCCCAAGATGATGAATAATCCTGTCCATAGAAACTGCTATAATTTATGAAAAAAAGACATTTTTTAATTATTAAAAGGACAGTAATTTATTTTTTCTAACTCATGGGAGTATATGCATCAAAAAAGAACATAATACCTTACAATATCTTTAGCAGTTATTGATCTTACTGGCATGAGTCAATCTTACTGTCTTCCCAAACAACAGTGTCTTCACAATAGCTTGCTAAATGATTTAATCAACTACCAATAAGATTGTAGTTGATTAATCAACAAATAATATTATCACCCTTTGCTGTTCTGGCTCCATGAAGTCTTCATATTTAGTTATCTCTTCTCATATTAAGAGATAGGTGCTCACAGATCAAGTGGTTTCACTTTATTGACCATTACTTTTTTGACCATGACTTTATTTCTACTGCCTTAGATGGACAGGTTTAGTACTAGATGAGAGGAATTCCAACCTAGCTGTCACCAGTGTTCACTCTCCAGTAGCCTACCAAAATCAGAGCACCTGTTGTAAATATTTCTGCCCTCTCACTAACAAAACAAACCCATTTACCACTAGAATTTCTGCTTGAGGAAGAAAGAAAGATTCCATTTCATCCCTGTAGACCCCAAAAGAGACCTTTAAAATACTGATAACCCCAAGCAGACACTAGACTTGGATTTTGTTTATCTGGATATTCATAGGTATGAACAGAAACAGGTACAACTCTTGCAAAATTATGGCTCTTCTTCTATTAAGAAAGTTATTTGAAGAGAAATGACCTCAGCTGTGTTCACATTCTGCACACACACAGAAAGCTCCTTATGCCTTTCTGCTGCCTTTCTTTTTAAGACTTATTCTGCTTTCAATAGTTCACGTTTTTTACTGTGGTCAAAGTCCTTTCAAAGGTCTTTTTGTGTATTCATTATAGTATAAAGTATATTTTTCAAACCCTACATGCCATTTCCCTCAGCACCACTGTCCAGCTGTGTTTTTTTCCCAGAATCTTCTTTCATTCAATAAACATGAAACAGCAACAAGGACAATCCTTGTTACTAGCACTAGCAAGAAGACGCCCAGAAAGAAAAACAAACAAACATAAAACAAACCAAACCAAAAGCAAAACATCAGAAAAAAGTGTTTTGAATTAAATAATTTCTGAAACATGTAAAACTTTTAGAAAAATCAATATACAGTTATTTGGAACTTTGTAGCAGTCCTGTTTTATTCTGGAGAAGTAACTCAAGCAGTGTGTAAATTCACAAGTTATCTATATTCCATGTACCATGTGGCATCTCCTGACACATCCTACTGCTTTCAGTGACTTACACTGGCTTAGCCTCTGGCTACCCTAATTTCATTCTGTATTAAAATATGACTCCTGAATCATTCTTTTAAGCAAACCTTCATTGCACTCAGCATCTTAATTCTGTCCATTTATTGAGGGCTTTTTTTCTTTCACATCCCCCAGAATTCCTCAGAAATATCATAAAAAGCCTCTTCTGAGACTCAGCATCAAAGATCACCAGTCATAGTTCCAACTTCAAATTCCGTTTTGAAAATTACAGGGGGTGTTCTAAATGAGCTCCACAAAATCCAGCAAAACTTAATTTTACATCTTTTAATAATGGTATTTCATAATATATACCTAGATAGCTGTTTGCTCTACTTATACTCAAAAATCTATTACATGTAAAGCTGTCATGTCTTACTTGTCTTAAAAATGTGGGGATTTTGTAAATATTACAGCATGCCTGCCTGTGATGAGGGGGCAGTTTGAACTCTTTAAGGTTCCTTCTAACCAAGTCTGCCTCCTACTGATATGAACAGCAGCCTGTAAACCTATTTGTGATCAAGTACAGTAATTAATTTTAGCATTAAATATGGGGTTTGATCAATTTTAAGAGCTTTTTCCAACCTCAGTGATTTGCATTATGTTTAACCTAGACCAAGACCAATATTTTTAATTTTAAAAGGTGAAATTTTTTGTATTTACTGGAAGACTATATCTTATTTAGGATTTTTCAAATTTAATTTCATATAGTCTGACTTGGAATACATTGAATTTTTTCTAAAAATACTCTCTGTTTTTATGAAGGTCATCAAAGCACAACAAAGGATGAGTATCTTATCTTGGTTGGGTATGCGAATGTTATTGCTTTATTCTTTATAATTTAATCATCAAACTTATTCATCTCATGAGACTGTAATTTTCTTTCAAGTGCAATTATATTTCACAGTATGCCTGCTGATTAGGCAGAAACAGAAATAATTCATCAGAAAATTACAAAAAGAATTAATCATCACCAACATGTAAAGTAAAAATACGATATTCAACAGCCAATAAATAATTAAATCCCTTCTTTCCAAATCCACCAAAGCTTAATAGGAGGCATGTATACATGTGCCAGTAAAGAATAAAGATCATATAACCACCCATTAGGGGTTTCCATTTTGAATTGTGCAAAACAGATGGATAATTTATTGCTTGTTTCTTTACAAAGAACTATTTTAATAGATCATGTAAAAGACAGCCCCTTGTAGTATAAATATGTATTTTATTGCAAACTGTGCTTCAATCTGCAACACTAAAATCCTGAAATGGAAAAATTAAAAGACAATCATAAAATAAGAATTACTATTCTTGCATCCCATGTGACAGTCTCATAGAAAAACTAAGTCCCGAACAATTCTTTAGAAAATTGTAGCCTGATCCTGTAAATACATGCACATATGTACACATCTGTTAGTTTTTGTAAGGCCACTTAAAAACAGGCTCAAAAACCTTTGCAGGAGTCAGGCCTCAAGTTCAGTGTCTCCAGTCATTATGTCACTTAGAGGCAGAATTTTTTTCGCTCTTGGCAAACAGTTTATAAATTAGAAAAGTCCATCAGTATATTGAAGTTCGTGTTAAGAGAGAGCAAACAAAAAGCCACCTACAAGACACTAAAGAGTTAATTTAGATTACAAACTAAAATGTCAGATTCCTAGAAGTTTGTCTTTCAGAATAATTTTAATTTCAACATATGTAAACTGAGATGTCTTCAGGCATCTTGAGGTTCATCACAGCCTTGGTTCAGTAGTTCCAGATGAAGTCTCATAATTGGCAGATACAGCACAGAAGTCAGGGCAATAATGTACTCAGAAACAATTGACGAGACAAGGTTACATTAAAATCTTGCAAGTGGTCTCTAGCAAAGATGGAAATCAAGAATGCACATGTGCTGTCAAACTGAGGGCCTGTTCAGATTCTGGAGGAGTTGATGGCAAAGGGACAGTGCGGGAACAAGAAAACTTCCCATCACAGGTTGCCAACACTTAAAAATAAATGAGTTGTACAAAGGAGCTATGTCAAGTAGCTAAAAGTAATATTGAGAACTACAGAAAAATGCTAGAAGTACCAACTCAGAAGTAGTATTACCTTTTTTGCAAAACCATTGCAAAGATGCACAATATTTTCATTGAACTCTGGAGAATAAATAAAGCAGAACTTCATGAGGAATAATGTGGCATGAGCCTGAAAGCATGTGCTGGAGAAGGGATAAAGTTTTTATCAACAGCAGCAAACATGTATCTTATATATATTTTACTCATATATATAACCTATTTCCATGAGATTTAACCATTAACCCCTGTATAGTTAACATATGTATCATATGTCTCCATTTCCTCATAAATAGATATTAGCTTAAGTCTTCCTTGGCAAAGTTCTTAAAGACCCTGAAAGTAATAAAAAGAGTAATTCCCAAGAATGAGCAAAGGAGTAAAGCAGTATAAGGTCATTACACTGATTAGATTAATAAAGTTAAACCCAATGTTGGAAAAATCATAAAGAAGAGATTAGCTAAATAAAAAAAAAAAATTGCCAAGTTATCTCTCAAAAGAAATAAAATATATTTTATTTATTTGACTTTATAAATAAATATATAAACGTTATAAAAATCAGTAAATTTTACAAATTATAGTTTCCAGTGTAAAAATATATGACATAAAATTAGTCTACATTTGTCTATCATTAAAAGTTACAAAACAGTTTTAAGACAAAACAAAAAAAAGTTTCTTTTTACAGGTCTATCTGCACAAAACACCTGCATACAGAATCTGTGTATTTAGACATGGTGTAAATAAATTTGAGATTGAATTAAGCATTTCAAATAACAAGAGATATTTTCACTGGTAAATATATTTGCATTATATTTACAAAAAATGCAATATCATTAGTAACATTTTCCATATCAATCCTTATTTTTGTACTTCATTTCACTGCTTTGTTAGCATTTTTACCAATAAAAGGTCATAATTTATTATAAATTTGCACATGTAAGAAAAGAATTAGCAGTGTCCACTGTTACAGTATGAATTACAATTTTATGCAAAACATTAAAAGACTGATATAAATGTAATGTGGCACAGCTGTAGGTATTTGGAAACCTATATAAATCAGGCTATGATTCAGAAATTTGCTTCAAATTTATTTCTTTCAAGGCCAGCAGCACAGAGTCAAGCATAAGTTCGGCACTGTTAAACAAGAGTCTTAAGTGTCACTAGTACTGGTTATAGTGATAGAACTGGATCAGACCCAATGGAAATGTCGAGAAGATTAAGCCACATCCTGTGGATAAAAATACAAGTGCTTCAGAATCTATAGATTCAAAATGGTTTTTAAACACTGTAAAAAAAAAGTCATCAAAAAATCTTTCAACAAGTAAAAGGCATGCGGATCTCACAAATTATTAAATAAAAACATGAAGTTCTGCCACATTTAGTACTACGAAAGATAATTCATATTATCTGCTGCAGCTATCCAAAATAAACAGTGATTCTGTATGTAACTATCCCAACCCATATCTTAAAATGGAAACATGGAGCTGTTCTATATCATATAGCAAATGTGTGTAATTCACAGTTATGAAAGAAGTGATGCTCCATACCCAAAATCATTCCAATTTCACCCTTTAGAAGTGAAGAAGTAACACTGCTGCTGAAACTGGGCATTATGAAAGTTAGACTAATCTTGGCCCAGCTCCTTCTATACACAAAGGAGGCACATGGAAGTTTGCCGGATTGAATCAATCCCAAGAGAGATTTTTCTCTTTAGGTCTTTGACTAAGATGTTCACAACAGAAATATGGCTTCTGCTATGAAACTAATAAATACACGATGCAAAAAAAAAAAAAAAAAAAAAAATCTGGACGATATTAAACCTTTCACTAGTGATTTTTGTGTTTGAAAAAGAAAATAGAATGCATATAAAGGACTTTGACATTGGGAAAAACAACATTGTGTCTGATTCTGATCTCATTAACTCCTTTAGATAAAGCCCATATTCTGAGTAAGATTAATTTTTCATTATTTGTGTCTTATAAAAAGTTGCTAAATTCCTTAATATAGATTTGGAATTATTAATCAGTCTTGGTCTCCCCAGCTTCTGTTGATTTCTCTGCACAACAAAACCTCTTAGACTATACTAAAACCATTTATTTTGCACCCAGCACATTTCATAGCTACATTGCTCCATAGCAAATGTATGTTCCTGTTATTAAACTGACTTACACTATCCAGAGAGGAGTGGCAATGAAAGTAGAAGTGTGGTACATTTCTTCATATAACAAGAAGAAAGAAGAAAAAAGGAATAATACCATTTATTTGACTTCGATAGGGTTTTTTTCTGCACCACAGAAGTGGCTGTAAAATTAGACATTATTTAAATAACACCAGAGCTAACTCAAACTTTCAAATTAGAAAAAAAGTCAATGGAAATGTCAGTGCAATCAGACCTTTCATAAGCTTCACTGATCACTTATCTGTTTTTTCAATATCTGTTGCATTCAAATACCTATCTGACTTATTTAAATAATTATCAACAATTAGGAAGATAACCTATATTAAACCTGAAAGGGCATTCAAAACAAATCAAATTTTTTGCTGGGGTCTAAATAACCTATTTTTGTCAGTCTGAAAAATAATATGAAAGTGTGACTTTTAGTTAGTTTTTAATACTGAAAAAAGGTTTAGTATGTGTAATTTAAAACAGCAAAATACTCTTTATTGATCTTGACTTACTTAATTTGTTTTTAAAACCCTCAATAATTTGAATACCCTCAATACGACCTGCTACCTGTTATCTTAGAACTGAATATTGGATATGTTTTCAAAAATTCTTACTCATCTGCAAATGAAAGAGGAATAAAGGTCCCTGTTGAACTATCTGCACTTACTATTATTGTACCAAAAAAAAAAAAAAAATTGATGGGAGCACTCATGTACAAAATTCCCAATGTATTCTTTGTTTTATGTTTTGAATGGATTTGAATAAAATCTACTACTTCTATACCAGAACTTAAATTGAACATACACATTTCTTTATGAAAGGAGCTATAAACTGAAGAAGTAGAACCTAAAACACTTCTCTTTCTCTCTATCATTTAATTAGTCTGCAAGTTTTACCACCCATTGTGTTACTTCCTTATATGAAAATAATTAAAATTACAGTGCTACAACTTTGACTAATTGCATTAATATGTAACAGCCTGAACCAGTGTCTTGAGCTACATCTATACTTCAAAAAGGGCATCCAGGAGGACTCAAGGAACTACAGGCTGTTCACCCTAAGGCCCTGGGATGGCTAAGCAGCAAACTCCACAAGAAGGTATTTAAGAGATTATGAAGACGTGTACTTATTATGCTAGAACAATTTCTGACTTCCTTTAAAGTCCCCTAACCCATAATATTAATGGAAAAGAAAAAATAATTTATTCAAGGTTTTACTGAACTTTTATCTTTTTATTAAAGTAGAAATTAATTTATATATACAGATACACTTTGACTTTTTTGCTATATTAAATTAAATTTTTGTTTTGAACATATTTTATTTTAAAAAATCGTGGCTCAAGATGGGTACATAAAATATGTTTCTCAGTTGTTCAGCTTACTTAAACTTGACCAAACTTTAGATGCTGTACCAGAAAGTAGAACAATTTAGTTATCGAAAGGGCATCTTACAGTGATGTTTTAGCAGGTGGGGGTTTACACGACTTTCTCAGATACAGTTTACAATCTGTTCATTAGGGTCAGAACACCAAGCAGGTGCATTTCATTTGCTTGGTTTGTCTAAAAAGGTATTCTGATAGTTGAGCAACATAGTCATGGGAAAACTTCTGCCCAAGTGATATTGTACATGCAATGAATGAAGATGAAAATCTGCTTGCAGGGGTGCCAGTTATTAACAGGAAGCAAATTACCTCACTGAATGTAAAAGAAAAAAACAGTCCAGGTTCTTGATAGTACATGTCTGAAGTGTTTTATCCAAAATATTTTAGATTTTTTTTAATTGATAGAGCTTAAAGGGTTTCTTCATAACATTTATGGGGCTTTTCTTCCTAACCATAAGTGTTTTATTTCGTACAGGTTTTCACATGTTCACTCTACACTAAGCTTTATCTTTTGCTATTCTTGTAATGGGAAAAAAAGGTAGAAAGGACCCTTAAGAGAACTTCAATGCTTACAGACCATTGTACAGATTAGAAAACTAATCATATTCCTTGAAGAATAGGATAGAAATACAGGAGGTGATGTGATAATGAAGCAGGGAAAAGCTAATCCTTATTTCTTTCAAATTCCCTGGCACATGATGCCAGATCCACTATCAAACCTTGAGATGGAGCAGGGAATCCTAAACAAAAAATTATCCCTTTTGATTTGATTCAGGTGGCTGATGTGCAAGAGCATTATGGCCACAAGCCAGGCAAGATTGAAGTTCAGGAAGTGGAACCCTATCAATGCATACATGATAATGACCCATATAGTCAGATCTCTATTGTTCTCATTAACAATTAGTAGCATTTTAATAGATAAGGGAGGACAATGTCCAGTATTAATGCAGCAGAATGCTGAGAACCTGAGGGTCTGACCGGGAAGACAAAGAGTTAAAATCACTCAAGCAAATTGAGGAAGTGTTACATGCCAACTGCTTAGATTAACTTTTGTCCCCTGGATGACAAGCAGATCCTGACCATTCACTTTACAATTTGGGTTTCAATATTCTGAAAAACCAAACCTGGTGTCTGGTTGGCAGTGTGTGGTCCTTTGGTAACATTTACCCTGTTCCTAAAAGATCACAGACTGCAGTGACCTTCTTTGTGTGGCACCTGCATGCCCTGAATATAGAAGAAATGTCCCAGCCTGTCATTATCAGCTGCTACTGGTTTTCCCACTGGGTACTGATGAAGTCTTAATCAGGCTGCAGACAATCAAGAGGGATCTCAGGACCTTGGGATCTGGAGCATAAGCTGTGCGCTCTTCTGTTCTGATAGTTACAGGGAATGATGGGACAAGAAATAGGAAAATCATGCAGAACAATACCTGGCTTTGAGACTGGTGTTATTAGCAGAATTTGGGGGTTTGATTATGGGTCAGTTTATATGACACTGAGCCTGATGGCAACACACAGGGTCCATGTGTCTCAAAGAGAAATAAGACCTCAGTCTGGATGTAGCAGAGCTCATTGAGAGAATTTTAAATAGATTTGAAGGGGGAGAGGGACATAGCCAGGCTTGACAGACTTGAGATATCGGAAGGGAAGAACTATTGCAACCAACCAAGTAGCAAAATGAAGCTTAAAGAAGGGACACCTCCAGCAAGCGCAAGTACCCAGAGACATAACAATAAGAATGGACTGTGGGGCATCCCTTTGTACCCCCACTGGGATATTGACACAATCAAATACCTCTATAAAGCCTGTGTACACAAATGCACAGAGTATGAGGAACAAACAGGAGGAGCTAGAGATCTGTGTGCAGTCACAGGACTTTGATCTCCTTGTGGTTACAGAGACATTGTGGGCCAGCTCATGTGGCTGGAATGCTGTCATGAACGGCTGCAGGCTGTTTGGGAAAGACAGACTGGGAAAGCACAGTGGTGTGAGACAACACTTGGAATGTATCAGACTCTGTCTTGGGGTGGATGATGAGCAAATGAGAACTTATGAGTTGGGGTAAAAGGGCAGAATAGCAAGAGTGACACCGTTGAGGGTGTTTGCTCTAGGCTCCTGGTCAGGAGGAGGGAGTGACGAGGCCTTGGAGCAGTGGCGGATCAGCCTCACAGCCACAGGCTCTGGTTCTCTGGGGGGACTTCAACCACCCTGACACTGCTGGAGAAGCAGCACCGTGAAGCACAAACAGGATGGGAGGAACCTGGGAAGTATCGATGGCAACTGCCTGACATGGGTAGTGGAGGTTCCCACAAGGAATGGTGTGCTCCTTGACCTTTCACTAAAAAACAGGGAGGGCCTTGTTGGGAATGAGTCTGATATATACTAGCAAAGCTGTCCTACCATAGTCTTCATACCTAGAGTTCTCTATTTTACCAGGTCATGTTTTATTATTACCTGCTAAAAGTGAGAATAAATTATATCTTCATGTTAATTGGTAATGCAGAGGTAGTACAACTATAAAAATGGCCCACATTAGATTATTGCTCATAAGTCAACAATAGAAGCTCTCACTAAGGTCCTCTTCCCACACACATTATTTACCTCATACAAGGTAAAAAGAGAAAATCCATCCCTGAGTTCAGACAGGGATGGCAAGAACAGAATTAAAGGATACCATATTTTACAGTAATCCTAAAAATACAACAGTTCCCTTAAGATATCGTTATTTTAGCTTCCAATTTCTAGATATAGCTAGGAAAATAATTTTTGTCTCAATACTAATTTCAGTATTTTTAATTTAATTTATGTTCTGATTGAGAAAGGAAAATCAAATTATTGGAAAATTCATAGGAGTACAAAAAGGTTTGAATCCAAAATGACCCAATTCCTGATTGAAAAATAAAAAATGGTCAATTGAAACACACACTCTCCACTAGAAAATTGTGATCTTTAGTCACATTACATTTTCTTATATATTTTCTCCATTTTTCATAAAAATATTACCACTAAACCTACTTATTGCTCTGCATATTACTGTTCATGAGTATGACATTGTATTTATCACCATATGCCATTTTCAAAACATATATAGAGGCATTTCTTGCAGGCTTTCTTACAGATGCACAATTGGGAGATTTAAAATTCCAAATTTTAGTACTGTTAGTACTTCCATACACAGCCTACAAAGTAAGAAATTTCATCCCAAAGGTGCATATACTTACAAAGTATATGCTCATAACAGTAGTCCAGGTTTATTTATGCTGGATATGTAATAGCACTTTCTGTACTACTTTTTTCTAGATGAACTTATGCTTACATTTAAATTTGCATTGACTTACCCCAAATTTGCAGTACTTCTTTTAGCCTGCTACCCAGACTTCTTCAGTTCAGAAAACAGTAGCTGTGTTTTTAATTAAAACTTTTCCTGAATATCCTCAGAGACAGAGTATCCCCTTCAACCTATGCCAAAAAGCATATAGCAGTTAATCCACTGAATATTTAATTGAAATCCCATTATCAGCATTTTCAACATTGGTTTCACTTGGAATTTTACCCATTGAAAATGCATGAATAAATAATACTTACTTTCACATATGCAACTGCTGCAATCACAAATTCTTTCAAGTAACTCATACATTTTTTAAAGGGTTTTAATTATTTCTATGCCATTCCTACCACTTTTTCTAAAAGTTACAGAAATACATCAACTGAAGTGCCAGTAGTGTATGTCTGGATATGCTGAATCATATCTGAATTTTTTGCTATAAATATGTATGGTTATATCTGCATTTGTGCGTGAATATGCACACTTATACCACACAAATACAGAGTGCCAAATTCCATCTTTGGATTCAAATTTGAGATCAAGACTCAAGACTTGCTGGAATCTAAGTACAAGGAGATAGCATGAGTGGCTTTGCCTTTTCTCATGATAGAAAATGCAATCCCAGCAAGTTCACCTTGTAGCAATAGTGGTAGGCAAGGTGGGCTACAGCAAAAGAGACATCAAAAAGACAACTGTCTTGGTGTCCAGCAGTCAGTTCCCAGTCTGAGGGACCATTATGTTCTATACTACAATGGGCATTTACTTAATCATACAATGAGAACATAATTTCCATTAAAAGCAAATGGAAAGGACTGATGACCAGCTCCCACAACTCAGTGTCTTAGGATAATAAAGCCTGAGTGTACATCCATTCACACTAAGGGCTAGGACTTGTAACACCCAACTTGCCAGCTCAGATGACGCACACCTGGAATTCAGGATTTTGTGGATCACAGTCAGATTCCCTATTTTCCACATGCATTCTACAGGAAGCTTAAGAGACCATGCTGAAATTACAAATGGGACTGAATAACACCGTGTTTAAAACATACATGTTATAATTATGATCATAAATCTTCTTTGTGAATCCTGACTAGTTTTTTCAAATCATTGAGTAAACTAATAAATTGCCTCAGCATCAAAAAGCATAGACCTTCCCAGGTTTCAGTCTCAACATCCATTGGTATATTCATGTTCATATAGTCAAAATAGTGACAGTGCTGTCTTTAAAATTAGACCTGCTTCTCTTTCTCAATTCATTGACTTAAGTGTACATAGAATCAGTGTAGGCATTCTTTTAAGCATAAGTAACACACAAATGATTAATGACAGAAAAATTCTGAGATAGCAGCTATGCTTTTCAGAATAATCTTTATCTTGTAAAACATATGTGGTACAATTTTATTAAATTTGCTAAAGTCAATTATAAAGCACACTATTTTTGGTGAAGCCAAATTTTCTGCTGGGGCATTCATCGTATGATGCCTAAGAGGTGCCTTTTCTCTTCCAACACTGTTAAAGAATGAGTCAATTCTAAGTCAATTTTGTAAAAGACAAATTACAATTTAAGGTAGAATGAAAGTAAATATATTCTGATAAAAGACATACATAAACAGACTTATTTCAATTGCTTCCATAAGTGTTCACAAGAAAATCTGTGTGGTTGTATTGCATTTTCTTTCTTGGTTGCCAGAGGAAAAAAGGAGTGTTGGTTGTATATTCTAGTTAAGTCAAATGGATTTAAATTTTCAGTTGAAACTGATTTAATGATGTTGGCATTTCATGAGTTACTCCTGTAATAATGACAAAAATTTGATTACTGAATCCTACAGGACTCCCATCATCATTTAATCATACCAATATCCTAAGCAAACGCTTCATTGAAATTTCAGCCACATCAGAACTAAGCAAGAAATCCCACCATTCCACCCCTTAATCAAAAACTATATTAAATGGTTTCATGTTCAGAATCAAATGCAATATGCTTCACATTCTGCATGAAAAATCCACCTTGCATTTAAAATAGGCAAACACATTTAAAAAACAAGGAAATCTAACATCAGTCACAGTATTGCTGGCATGTGCTGTAATTTCTACTTGCACATTCTCAGGTGGAATCTACATACATAAAAACCAATTTAGCTCTTCCTTGCAGACTTTATATGCTAGTCATTAACACTTTCCTCACTCTTGTTTCATTCTAACTTTTATTATTAAATTAATCTTAGTTTATTTCCTCAATTTTAAATTATATTCAGTGGTAATAGACAAAGAATTAAATACTAATTCTTTAACTTATGAATCAAAATACCTACAAAATATTATTTACATATGTATTATTAAACAAAAGATCTGATCTGAAGGCCTCATTCAAGTCAAAACTCTGCTTCAGGGATAGGTATACACTTCAGCAAGGTTTTTACTTAAATAAGAGCTGGAGGGTCTAGCTTAAAGTAGTAAAGTAATGAATTATGCTAATTTCATATTCACAAAGACATTCAGCTCTTATAAATAATTTAGCCAAATGAAAATTACTGTTGGTGTATGAAAGTGAATTAGAACAAGCATAGGGAACAAAAGTATCACAATTACAATACTAAAACTATTACAACCTTATCGCACTAAAGACTAACATTTATCTTATAAGATTATTGAGAAAATGTTTATTTTAAAGAAGCAAAGCATTGAAATGTAATTTTCAATCATTTTTAAAATTTAAATGAATTTCAAACAAGCATCTTCACTAATAAAAACACAGACATGTTTTCTGCATTTTTTTAGGCTTTTAACAAAATCAGTAGTTCTTTCTTGCTCTGCTCCTGACACATAGACTAAATATGCTGGGCCCCATCCAGTTCATATCCTTTAACAGGCAGACATTGCAACTGCATTTTGGCTAACAGAGGAAAATAAGCAATAGTCTTTGATCCGCTGTCCAAATGCTTCAAATAGAGTAATAAACCCTTATCTATGAAAATACAGAAGTTTTACTTTTCAAAGTCAAATGCAAATGTGTTGGGTTTGATAAAAAGGGATTACACACAAATGTTCATCAAACACATTGAGCAAAAAAGGATAAGAGGCAAAGAAATAAAAATTAACTAGAAGGGGTTTTTTTGAGAAGAATGCTGCAATACTTAAAGTACAAGAATCTTATTAATTAAATTAATAAAATATATATTTGGAAACTACTCAATACATTTATACCTTCCAAGAAAAATATAATTAAAAGTAAAGCTATAACATTCTAGCAATTCAAAATAGTTTTCTGAAAGATTGATCTTATGCATATTGGTTCTCCAAGCAAAGAAAAATATTGATGTGGTCCCATGGCTGTAATAGAGAAAAAGGAGCATCATAATTATGTATAACAAGGATACTCCAAAAATGAACATTTATTCTTACATAAATATTTATTGTGCCCTCATATTCATAGTTCACATTCTTTACTCTTTGTTTTAAGTGTTTCTCTTTTTTTTTTTTTGGTCTAGTGTCTTTGTTTGCATTTCTGAATTCTCTAGCTCTATTTCCATTTTCTATATTCTGCATCTGCTTATCCTATGTTTTACTGAATTATAAGCTTGCTATACTATCTTTCTTATTCTTCCTCTCCTTTCACATTCTGTCTTTTCCTACTTTACTATCAAGTGTGATATACTGCTGTCCAGTTTGCAACTATCTGGCAATAGGTTACTGTGGTAAAGATCATCTCAAAAAGAGCCAGTATGGATATAAAATGGCAGCACATAATCTCCATTGACCTTGCTCAATGGGCAGTCAAACACATGCAGGTTGAAAACAACTTCATACACACAAAAGACTAAAGTAGGAACTAAGTTATAAAAGCTGATAAACCTGGTGCCGTTTTCAGTTGTAGTAGGCAACTATCTCCTATATTTTGTTGTGGTTTTTAAAATTATGACCTGCAAAATCAATTGTGAAGCAGCTGTACTTTAATGCTAAAGCTTGTGTGAACTTTCTAGTAAAATCTTAACTGCTAATGTTAGCTGATGAGCAGCATCTCTTCTGTGAACAAATAGAGGACTTCACCTTTCTGTACTGTCAGTCTGGCACCTTTCACAAGCTTTGAGTCCCCTTTAAAAAACAAAAATAAAGATTTGACTGTCAAAACAGGTTTGACCTGACAGATGAATTGAGTGAGAGATTTTAGAGATGAAGACAGGTCATTGCCCTTCAGCAGTCTCTCACATCTGAGCTGAAACTGAAAGACAGTACCATATTTAATCATATGCTTTCGAAAAAAAAAAAGAAACATAAAAGTCATCTTTTGTCTCAGTCCCTTCCAAACTTAAATAATGATAAAATAAAATACTACTGTATCCTGATTTGTATATTTTCCATTTTTCCCCCCTAATTTTAAAGTATCTACTACTCTGACTTACATGTTTGGCAGCTTATCTAATATTGTAACACTAAGGACATCTTTAATATAAAATATCTTTTTTTATGTTTTAAACAACACAGCTATATTGCTATAAAATTATAAAATAGCTATTTTTTATTGTAACTATTATAAAAATGCCTAAAATGTTAGAATATCTATGCATATAAAATCCCTATTAATTATATTAAATATAAGTAAAAAATAATGCAATAAATTAATTTAATAAATTAATGATTTAATGACAACATAATCATAATGAGCTAACAGTAGATGCAATCATTTTTCATATGTGGTCTTCTCTATTGGTTTAATAAACTATACATATTCCTTTATTAAAGTTTTCATTGAGGAAAATTATTTGCTCCTAATGATCACTAATATAATTTCTGATTTGCCAAGATAGATAGAATCAGCTCAGCTTTTTTAACTGACGCTCAAGTTTCTATTAAAAATGTATATGCATCCATTCAGCATGACACAAAAAATTCAACACAACACATTCCAACTCTGCCAGAAAGGAAACAAAAGAAAACCTGAAACTGAGTATATATAATTCTGCTATTTCTCTACTATGACATTAACATTCAAAAACAAAATCAATTAAACAAGAAGTTCTATGTGTGAGTTCATGGGTAAGTGGCCCTGGTTTGATTCCACTATTTTATAAAGAGTTTAAAGGAGTAGTGGAAACATAAATCCCTCTGGTCGAGACTCAGCATATTCCCCCACATTATCCAACCAGCTTACCTGGCTGCTTGAGCAAAGAAAACCCAAGAAATTGGTCTAACTATTCCACAGGGAGGACAAAATCACAGCAACTTTTCCAGGAACTTTCCAATGTAGGTTATGGGAACCTGATCATCTCTACCAGCATATCTACCTGATCATCTCTACCATATCTCTACCTGATCCTCCAGTGCTAATCAGCCAAGTGGCTTCTGTAAGATTTACAAACCAGTATTTCCATGTCCCAGCGTCAAACAGTTTAATCAGACTTTAGCAGTCCATCATACCTTTCAGTCTTTATAGATAATAGCAAAGAAGATATTGTAAATATAATGTTTTGTCTTTACATTCTAAAAACATATTAAATTTTGGGAGGAAAATAAGTACTTCAAGATAAATAGAAATTTAGGAAAATTAAGAATGACAAAACTATTTTTAAATGTGTTTATGAAACACGAACATTATGTTCTTTACCTTCTAATAGCATCAGATACGTCTGGTATTTCAAGTTGAGTTGTGCTGTACAGTGGTTCTAAGTGGTACTGTATATCTGCATTATTGTATGTCTGCAGAACAGAGCCCATCTATATTATTTCCGAGATCTATAGAGATCCAGCTGTGCGGCATATACAGGAAAAAAATTCTATATTAAAAGCTTAGCATTAGAAGAGATTACCCGTGTATTTAAACAGTATTTCTTTTACAGGTTCATTAAACTGTATTTAACATTGTCCTAAAGAAAATTCACAGTTCTACCTTATACTGTCATCCCAAATGGTTGGGTATAGAGAGTAGTTCTAACAAGCACAAGACTGAATAATATTAATTCCACAGCACTTAACCTCAGAATTTATTTATATTGACTTAATTCATCACCTATACGTTATCTTGGGTTACTTTTTTCCATAAAAGTATGGTTTCATTTTTCAAGTGCTGTTTTTGTATTTTAATGGATATTTCCTTGAGGTCTACTGGAAGGTTCCTGGTACTTCACTTTGCTGACTAATGAAACATAAACAGAAAATGTCAAAATAAAGACTAAACAGTTTTGATATATTGATAATTATGCCAAAATAATTTGTTTCCAATTTTATTTAGTGTAACCAGTATCAATGTTCTGATTTATCACATCCATAATCTTTTTTACTTTGATTTCTAAAGTTATTTTGGCTTTGCAAAAGTGAGAAATTAACTGCAGCTCTTATGCCTATATTCTCATATGTCAGTCACTGTGTAAAATGACTAACTGCAGGTAGCATGCATAGATTCCATTAAGAAATGTTAAACTATTTTTGGTACTTTTAAGAAAAAATAAATTATTCCATACAAAACTACAATTAGTTCTTTCAATTTCAAAGTAGAAGCCATTAATAACTTGTCATCACTCCTTTAAAAATGCAGGTAACATATAGGCTACATTATATATATATATATATATATATATATATATATATAATTTTTTACATGCTATTCAGCTGGACAGAGAACATAGCCAGTATGTTCCCAAATTGTCATCGTGGCCCTACTTACCACTAGTAAAGGGTTATTCCCCTTCTGGGTTCCAGTTCCCACTTCTGAAACTATTTCAGTCCTTACACAATAATAAACATCAGAACTAAATAGTATACATCAGGATTGTAAACAATCCAGAATTGTTAGAACTTCCTTTTACTTTAAGAACAGACAGAATGTGGCACTCAGTGCCATGGTCTGGTTGGCAAGGTGGTGTCAGATCATAGGTTGGACTCAATGATCTCAAAGGTCTCTTCCAACTTTGATCACAGATTGATTCCGTGACTCTGAGATCCTGCAAGGCTTGCTGTGACCGGATTTAGACTGGTCAATTGTTAGCAATGCAAGAATTGCATCAGGCCAAGGTTTAGATTTAATGTCCCAATTGATTACAAGTAGCCAAACTTGTGTAATATCAGTGCAGTGATATTTCTAATATTATGATTAACGCATATGGCACTGTCATATATACTAGCAGAAAAAAAGAGCGAAAAAAAAAAGAGAAAAAAACAATTTTATAATCATAGAAATTATTGATATAAAAATCTCATTGAAGGCAAAATGTAAACTAATTTTCATAATGGAAATATGTCTTTATTTTTTATAATGTGATCTTTCACATTAAGAGGAATTTTAGAGAAAGTAGCTATGAATTTTAGTATGATACAGAAAATAAAAGGATTGTAATAAAATATTAAGTGAACCACAGATGGCATTCATCTTAATTCAGGAACAGAAGAATAACCAATAAAATTCCAACATGATGGAAATAAATGTAACTTTTATTACATGACAGCTACTTTCCATGTAGTTCTTACTGTTTAAAAAACTAATATCTCAGTAACATTTAAAGAACAATTAAGTTTATGCACAGATACATTAATGTATTAACTAAAAAAATTATGAGATAAATCCAGCATAGAAATCAAACTTTGATAACATTAAAGGAAAAATTCCTTTATAAGTAGCACAAAGCTCCCTCCATGGTTACCCAGCTCACCCCAGGTGAGGGAAAGGTGGGTCTCAGGTTCAGGTACTCTGTGGCCTCATCACTCTCCACTGAAGTGCACGCTGTGGGTTTGAAACCAATTAAGCTCAGTAAAGATTAGGAACTCAGGACTCCCATTTTCTAGTTAAGGCCTTAGACAGCTAAATACTTTATGAAAACATTTCTCTCTTCACTTTGAGCCTTTTCCTTGTGTTTTCTAAAACAGGAGAGTAGTCCAGATACCTGTACTCAAATGTTAATGGGACACAGACTCAAAGTATTTCACTATGGATCTCCATTTCTCCGAGGTGACCATTTCTCCACGGTTCCATACCAGCACCTTACTCTAAGAAAATGTCAATATTTCCAATATACTCCTTTTATTAGTATATATATATATTATATATATAGACACTATATCTCTAGCTGGTTTATGCAACATTCCATGATGTGTCAGCTGTTGTAAGTCCCATTACGCAAACCCCAGACATTTTCTTATATGTCCTTCTCCAGCAATAGTTGCACTGATTGCAATGGGTAGTCCTGCACTACAAAAAAAAAGGTAATTCTAGTACAACTGTGATGAATACTGTATAATCCATTTAATCAAGCCTACTCTGAATGGAAAGAAGACTCAGCCAGTAGAGTTAAGAAGGCAGATAGTTCAGGAGAACAAACCAGCAAGAGGAGCAGGCTGGAGGCAGCAGCCTCTTCAGTGCCATTGCTACAGGAAGTTACTAATGCTGTGGCCTAGGTGTGAGCTACAGCTTCTAAGTCAGGCCAGATGAGTTCACTGGCCATGTCCCAGCTCCACATCACCATATGACCCAGACACATGTAATCCGAAAAATACATGTGCACCTTGCCCTGGTTGCCTTATGAAAGGGGACTGAACAGGCTCAGTTTAGAGAACGCCCACATGGTCAGTGCACCCAGCATATCCACTATTTAGATGCAGCATCCCAAGTGTACCTCTTCAAAATTAGCAAAGAAGCTACAATAAACAATTTTTAATTTAATTCCAATATGGGGGCTCCCAAATAGATTTGGTTTCTTGATTTTCTTCTTAGTGTCTAAATCTCTGAGTTTATGCCAGAGGTCTTTTCTATAAATCCCATGATATCTGTAGGAAATCAGGAGAACAAGAATCCAGAAACTTTGTAATCAGTGAATTTTACCCATTACTTCCTTGCAAGCTTAACAAGAAATTTAAAAGTGGAATAGTCTTTTCCTTTTGCCTGAAATATCCCCAATGAATGAAATAAATTTTTTTCATCTTCTACACATGAATATTAAATCACTTACTTTTCTAGTGCAGGTCAGAGAAGTAATAAATTCGACATGAGAAAACTAAGCACTATGAGAGTTTGGTGATGAGGATAAATGCAAAAATAATATGAAAAATATACTCAGTTATTTTCAGATTTAAAGCATATAGGTATATTTTCATAACTGTATACATTTTATTTACTTAAAATGCAAATACTTAAATCCACATAATCTGAATTCAAATATAAATTCCAACTGATTCATTATGTTACCAGCTATTTTTTGCAATATTCCATAGGTCTGACAATGTATTTTTTTATAAAATACCTGAAACATACCCTAGCCACATCTTTAAAATGTATATTTAAAATTAATTTTTTAACTACCTCTCACCTTTTTTTACTTAGGTCCTCTGGAAATTGCATGTAATAATCCTAAAAAGGAAACCATAAATAATTCAAATTGAAATAATAAGTAATTTCTGGAACACTCTCCTCTTTCAGTAATTATAAGTAATTGTAGAATAGATCAAGACTAGCCCAGAGGAGAAAGATGGGAGTCTTGTGGACAAAAACTCATCATGACCTGGCGGAGTGCCCTTGCAGCCCAGAAGGCCAGCTGTGCTCTGGGCTGCATCCAGAGCAGCGTGGGCAGCAGCTGAGGGAGGGGGTTCTGCCCCTCTGCTCTGCTCTGCTCTGCTCTGCTCTGCTCTGCTCTGCTCTGCTGAGACCCCACCTGCAGTGCTGCATCCAGCCCTGGGGTCCTCAGAACAGGAAGGACATGGAGCTGTTGGAGCAAGGCCAGAAGAGAGAGTTGATCACAGGGCTGGAGCACCCCCGTGAGAAGACAGCCTGAGAGAATTGGGGCTGCTCAGCGTAGAGAGGAGAGGGCTTTGGGGAAACTTAAATCACCTTCCAATACCTAAAGAGACTACAAGAGAGCTGGAGAGGGACTTTTCACAGGGTCAGTCGTGATAGAACAAGGGGGAATGGCCTTTTACTGAAGGAGGGTAGATTTACATAAGACATGAGGAAGAAGTTCTTCACTGTGAGGGTAGTGAGGCACTGGAAAAAGTTGTCAAGAAAGATTGTAGATTCTCCATTCTTGAAAGTGCTCAAGGTCAGACTGGAGAGGACTCTGAGCAACCTGGTCTAGTGGAAGATGTCCTTGCCCACGTCAGGGTCTTGGAATCAGATGATCTTTAGGGTCCTTTCCAACTAAAATTGTTCTATGAGTCTATGATTCTAATTTGATAATTTTGAATGACAAGGGTTACAATGAAGATCCATTCTCTTTTTTACTGATTTTAAATAAGTGTAATAATGCTAATAAAGTCTTCCTTCTGATGCCTAAAGAGGCTACCTAGAACAGAGGCTAGACAGTGTTAAAGGAATAAAGTAGATATTTATTAAAAAGGCCTTCAAAATATACACCTTGGGCAGTACAAGAGCCTGGCTGAGGCTACGTTCAAGATGGATATAGTCACGAATTTTCACGCTTTTTTAAGTTTTAGACCATTTACATTTTGGGGTTAATTGTCCAATTACAGCTTCAGGTTATGAAGCTCTCCTCAATTCACTGTTGTTTACACTTTTTGGGCCTGAAGCTGCAGCAGTGTCCTTGGTTCTCAGGCTGGAAAGGATTGTTTTGTCTAACTGAACTTACTATCAGTCTATATGAAGCTCAGAGTTACACACTAATGCAGTACAGAATCTGAAAAATACGAAAGTGAAAACTTAAGGCATCACTTCCACCTACTGAAGAGATTCAACCAGGGGAAAATATTTATAACATCATAAGGTATTATATTAATATAGAACTTAAATTTTAGATGCACTTTAATGGTTTACCTTCTATATGAGCTATTGCCCCCTGCAAATGGCATATACCAAATAGCTTCTAAGTGATTGGTTTATAAAATTAAAGCATAGACCTTCAATTAGAACCCTAAATCCTACTCATTTAAATCTGAATTATACTTGAGAATTGTAAAGTTGATGCAGTTACTGTAGGCAGCTGTACACATTTTGTCCCATTTTTTTCCATATACCATAATTTTTTTAAGTAAAGATTCTCCCACAAAACAACCAGCATAATTTTACCCAAGTAGTGGCAATATAATACATGTCATCATGAAGAAACTATTGCCTTTTACAGTCAAATTTTGAAGAAATCATAAAAATTTCAATTAAATCAGCAGGGTGTCATCTGAAGAACCTAAACACTGCTGTGAAGCATTTTCTCAAAGTATTTAGACAGTAGTAAATGGTGTGAAACCATCAAGTCACTTGATTTAGAACTCTGAAAGACTTCCAGGTGGTAGTAATTTCTGCCTATCATAAGTCTTGTCCAAATTCACATTCCTTATGTACAAGTAAGAGGCTGAAGTGCTACAGAGCAAACTGCTTTGAATTACCAATATTTAATAATTATGTGAATTCATTTCAAAAACTATCAACTAGACATCAGTTTTAAAATACACTCAAATGATACTTAACATAGTCAAATAGAATACTGTTATAATAAAAATCAAATTATTTATGTATTTGTTCTAAACCCAGAGGAATAAAATTATCTTATGAACTGTTTTAAATCTAACTCTAAGCAATGTAAATCATAATGTTTTTTATTTATTCAATAAACACTAAAAAATAGGTAATTATATTTGTGCAGTTCATTTTTTATACCACAGATATCTGTGTTTAATTTTTTTAGTTCTCATATTTTCTGCAAAACTAATTTTTTGGAAAACTGTTCTAGGAAGAACATATGATATTGTGTTAGTATCATGAATTGCTGATGGATGTGCATTAAGAAAGACTGGGAAGATTCATAGATAAATGAGCACCTAGTTTGTCATTTTTCAATGAATTCAAACAGTTCACAAATTTAGAAATTTATCTGTTAGATGATTCATTATTTGCAATATGGCCAATTGCAACATAGATAAAAGAGTACTGTAAAAACAAACTTGACTTTCCAAAGAAAAAATATTAGGAGAGCTAAAAAAATTATTACTCACAAATGGAAAGTTTAGTAGGCTGAACAAAAATGCCAAACCCATCAAATTAAAAATGCAATTAAACTATAAAGGTAAAACATATGCCAACCCACAAAGATATCTGCTCTCAGAAACTGTGAAAACAGTTACAATATTGTGCCAAAACACACTATAGAAGCAATGACACCTCATGCAGTTAATAAAAATGTTGCTGTTCATAAAATAAAAATACTGCCTGAAAAAAGCTTTCAAACAGAAAAGTATTGGTAAATCAGAATGTGAGTCCATCAGTACACTATAATTGTTAGTCTTAATCTTTTAAGAAACTATTATAATAGACTATATCAATAGTAAATATAATATCCAAATTAAATGCTTTTGAAAAACAACTAAATAGCCCAGCTTGAAACCTCCTCTGTAATGACCTATGAAAACCACAATTAAGTGCAGCCCTGTCTGATCCAAGAAATCTGATGTCTTTATTAGATTAATTCCTGTTTGACTGGTATCATATATTTTTCTTCATTTGGACTCCCAAACTGGATCTCTCACCATTGGCAGTCCAATGCACAGTCTGTGAAAGTGGATCTTTCAGTCTGTCACCAAATCTGTTGTAACTCCCATCACAAGTTTATGTGTAGATATCCAGTATGGGCATGCAATATGACAGCAAGGATAGAGACCAGAAGAAAACTTATAAAATGAGGAAGCTGAGTAAAATAACCATCAGATTAATTCTGACTAATAAAAAAGTCCAGATTCAATAAATAATGTAGCATAACAGGCAGAGAAGTTAATCACTGTGTCATAAGAAATGCTATGAACCGTGACAATTTTGATTGAATGCTGTCATTTGTAAGGATGCATCTAATCACAGAAGATCCATCTTCATTCAGCTCTCAGAGCCATCAAACATCGAAGCCATGATATGAATGAGCTGAGATTTCAGCTCACTGAGTGTTGAAACCAGTTCATATAATAAAATTTCTTTTTAAATCACTGTCTTCAAAGGTAGGGCAAGTTTCTGTTGATTCTAATGGTTGCATTGTGGGATTAAAGAGCTGAGGTATACTTTGTAAGGATTCACAGTGCTTGCTTTAACTCCCAAGTTCTTTTTCAGTGTAGAGACTTGAAGGGAAACGTGACAGAAACATGATGAAGCCTCTTGAAAGGCCACATGTGTAAGCAAATTTCTCTTAAGAAGACATTGCTTTGAAAAACATGCAGATTTCTAAAATACAGAATGGTACTCCAAGTTTGATCTTTCCGTATCCAGCAAGTAACTATTATACAACATGCTTCCTGTAAAATAATTTCTAGAAATTTCCTCCAGAACAAGGTCTTTTTAATCTACTCATCTGGTGGACTTGCAGTATCTGGAATCCATCTGTGGGAGACAAAAATACCACCATAACAGGCAAAGAGGATTTTCAAAGTGTACAATGCTTGTAACAGTTTGTTCTGGCCCAGAAGATTCCTTTAAAAATTCCAGAAGTTGCCTACAATCACAAACATAGGTTCAGCTGCCTAATTATTGTGCCTAGTGCACTTTCATACCTGTGGAATCTGAGCCACAGAAGTGGTGAGCTGCATGACTTCTGGAGCCTCGTGCCCCTCTGGAGCAGCAGCTGGAAGTCAGGTAGCATAAACCAGAGGATTTCAATCAGCAGGGGATGTCTATACAAATCTCATCTCAGATGTCTCTACTGTCAGCAATAACAAACTGTTCTGATAAAATATTCAAGATGTGGAAAGATGTCTCAGTAGTGAAGAAATAAATACAAAAGTTTTACACAACAGAAAACACAGGGAAACAGCTTGATTCAGCCAGCTGGCTGAGGGGAACTGGAATCTTTTATAGTAGCATTAACCCCAAGAACTGAAAAATGCTTCGGGAGTGTTCAAACACCATTCTCCAAAGCCTGTGTGCAAGAAAATTATGACAAGAAAAGTGGAGGTACTAAAGCTGCTTCCATCTAAGAGGGAATGGTAGATGGCTGACAAAAGGCACCTTGAGGAAATGTCTTAGCTTGACCACAAACTCAACATAAGCCACAGAAAATATCACTGTGACCCAGCTGTAATCTTAAAAATAAATGATGGGAGCTGAGATGCTTCTTTTTTACACTACATGTGTAACATATAGAAGAGATGAAGAAGAAATATGTCTCCACAGCTAAAAGCTCCAAAAATTTCACTTATGTACATTCTCTCAAAAGAGAAATAAATTGTCTGAGACATATAGAAGTTAGTGTAGTACAAGCACTGGTAGTTTCTTCAATGTTTCAAAAAAATGTGGTTCAAAAAGGTGGCAAAAATCAGGTTCCTAACTAAAGAATTAATTTAACAGGCAAGCCTACTCAGTCTATAAGGCCTTCAATGGCAGGTTCTGTGGAAAGCAAGAGAGAGGGGGCACCATATTTAAAGAATAAAACATGCTGAAATTGTAAGAGTCTCTGCAAATGGGAAGGTAAAATTTTCTTTGGTAATGTACTGCTTTTCAGTTTGCAAATCTGAACTCTTGAACTCTTGAATTACTGTTATCAATATGAAAGCAAAAAACCTAATAAGTTCTCAAGAAACACAGGCCTTGAGAGATATATGGCAAAATAACGTAACAAATTTCAGTGTAATGGTTTTTTTTATTTGTAGCTTTCAGGAACATTGCTCCTGCCAGACACTTTCAACATATGGATAGATCTAAGCAAAATAGTTGCTTAGAAAGACTGAGAAAGAATAATTAAGTCATGTTGAAGTTAGAATAAGTGAGAATAACATTTTTTTGTCCTCCCTTCAAGATTTTTTGTATTTTAAAGGCTTTCCCAAAGAAAGCCTTTATCAGAATCTTTACACTTTCTAAAGTGTAAAGATTCCTATAATTTAATAATTTGAGGAAGGATGCTAAATATAAAGGAAACGACATTTTATTATCTCTGACTTAAATTGAAGATTTCACAAAATAATTAAAGTTTCATTAACATCCTGGGAAATTAAGAGCTTTGTCTAAATGGGTAGAACCCTTCTCTTTCATTTTACTTTATTTCTCTGGTGATACACTATAAGCTCACCAAGTGGTTTACCCTACTTTTTGTTTACAAACTGAACAAGATCAAAACCAAAAATAACAAGGAATAACAATTGATTCAAGGAGAAAGCTGTCTAAATTTAAGTCATCTATCTATTCAAACATGATTTTAAATTTCAACAGTTCATTTTAAATCCTAGTGTATTTCATCAAATTTTAAATGTCATTAAAAAAACTGTGGGGTCATATCCTTAATGCCTGTCTGCCATAACAGATGAGTCAACAGTGAAATACATTGTCCTCCACTCCTCAGCTGCATTCTCTTTGTGTTATTCAACAAACTGATCATGATTCCAAACAGAAGCAAGGGAAGTTCATCAAAACAGTTAGCAAGACAATAGTTTAGTGCATTGCAGTCCATTTTAGATGTCGTGTCCAGTTCTGGGCTCCTCAGTCCAACAGAGGTGTGGGTTTCCTGCAGCAAAGCCCCAAAGATGAGGAAGGCCTTGGAGCACATACTGGATTATGAGGAGAAGCCAGGATAATTGCTGCGTGGGGAGGTGGGAAGGCTCAGGGGGATCTTACCTTTATAATGTGTATAAATTCCTAACAGAGTGAGTAAATAGACTCTGCAGTAGTGTCTGGCTACAGGACAATGAGTACAACCCGAAAGATGGGAAATTTCACTAAAGCATAAGAAAAAAACTTTTTTACAATGAGGTTGGTCACCTCTGGTACTGGTTGCCCAGAGAGATTGTAACATCTTCATGCTCAGAGATATTCAGGACCTACCTGGGTATGGTGCTGGGCAACCTGCTCTTGCTGACCTGCCTGTGAGCAGGCATTTGGATGACTCCCATAAGTGCCCTCCATTTTTAACAATTCTGATTTTACGTGATTTTGTATCAATGACAGATTCACAAAACTCATTTATTCTCTTCTTTCTTTCCCTTTCAACACACACTGTTCTCCCAAATACAGATTAAGCTAAATCATTAGAAAAGTACTTACGTTTTTTTCGGTTTTGTTTTTTGGGTTTTTTTTGGATACTACAATCTCTTTTCCAAAAGCTGTGTTTTCTAATTAAAAAAATAAATAATTATGATAAGTCACCTTCCTCAGAACCTAGCATTACATATCCATTTTCCTTGAAACTCCTCTTCCTATTACTTCCTTCTGACAATTACTTCCTATTACTTCCTTGAAACTCCTCTTCTTCCCACAAGTGTAAGTTTCTTTTGGACCTTCTGAAGATTATCCATAACTCACAACCCATTCAAATATTAAAATACTTCCTTCCTTCTCCTACATCACTAATGACACTAATTTTAATACCTAATTTTCAGTCATTTTTCATTAATTTTAATTCATTAAATCTTTTCTCTTTTTTGATATTGAAGGTCAACTGAGAAGAGCAAATGTAACAAGTAACTGAGTCCAGCACTTTGAAAGCAGATTTCCTTGTCTTGTAATATGAAGAGTTTGAAACAAAAAAAAAACAGTAATTATAAATTAACAGCTGAAAAATATCTGGTTTTAAATGAGATTTGGTAATCTAGGCTTAAGTCAGCCATTTCACTCTGATAATGCTGCAAGCCTGCTCTAAATTGCTTTAGAAAGTGCCTTCTGTGATCTTCCATGGCAAAGTAACTTCTAATAAATTGTGTATGCATATCAAAAAGAAAGCTGAAGCATCTTCTGTGTAACATAAGGAATCTACCTCTATTTAGATATCATAAAAGTAATTAATAATTTACCAATTTTCTGTGCTATTGGGATCTAAATGCTTTATATTGAGCAGATCTCTTCCCTCCTTTTCTTCTTTTTTTAATATGGAATATTATGATGTAGTTTGTTGTTCTAAGATCAAGAAGATATATTTTAATGATCTGTTTATCTTGCAAATTGCAAAATATAACTTTCTCTGTAGGTAAATACTATGTCAAGAAAAACCCTTTCCAGGAACATGTGTTCTTTTTTTCTTCTTTTTCCTTTTTTTTTTTTTTTTCAATAAATAAATAAAGCTGCCTGGGCCAAGTCCTAGCACTCCTACCACAGTGTGTCAAGTTCCAGCCAAGAGCAAATATTTATGTCTGCATGCCACATTAAAACATCTTGAAGCAATAAAGCTGCATTCAGAAGACGTTTGGAGCCATCTAGTGGAACTGAAGTCAGGTAAAACCTGAGGACCGTGGACATGAAATGCAATCAGTTTGGCAGAAGAGGGAGAGACATGGTTTATTTTTAGCAGGTTTTTTTCCTCAAGTACATTATGAAACTTGACACAAGTGTTGTTATTCTCGTTTAAGAAAAAAATAACTTTAAAAAGAACTTAACAATTAACACAAAAGTTCAAACTTGCAAGATGCTCTGAGGGTTGATTTCAAAACATCATCCCCAGAAATATATAAATCCAGAGTAACCAGGAAAGTGTACTGCATAGTGTAAGGCATGGCAGCTACAGGAATTAACTAAAATACCTAAATTATTCCTTTATCTTCAAATTCTATTATTTAATTTTCTAGTGGTAGATATACAGTGGTAAAGAATTATTCAATTTAATAATTACACACTTCCTTTCCTTGAAGAAGCAATTCACATCATATGTCAGACATATTCTTCAACTTATAGTTTTTAAATTGGCTCTTGATTTTAACATTGGAATCATGTGTGATTGCTTGATTACAGAAATGTTAAATCTTTCCACATTAGCCTCATGGCAAAATTTCCTGCATCACATCTGCACTCAGAGAATTACCTCAGCTTTGTATTTATTTCTGTGTACACTTTAAACATTACTTGCTTTAGTGCACAAACCTTTCTATGGAATTTATCATTATTATTTCAGCTGTCTCATCAATAGAATTTCAGATAAGATCATACCATTTTTGGGAGTTATCAATGTTCCCATATGCAGAGAGAATCATCGCTCCATCATCAGCATTGTCTTCAATGGTAGAACAAATGCTGCTGTTTTCAGAGTCCAAGTCCATTGTTTTCCAGTTAATGATGAGAACATATTTGGTCTCCCTTCACATAATAGACAAGTTTTCAGGTGGAGATAATAGAATAGATCATTAAAACCATGTTTGTTATAGAATGACACTGCAAAATCTGCAGAGATTTTTGATCTCTCTGTATTTGTAACTTGCTTGAGTTAACTAAATGTACACAATTGTCACAACAATGGTTTGAATTATTAGGAGCTAAGTTGAAATCAAATTAGATACCTAGATAAGCAAATTTATAAACTTCTACTAATAGACTTTTCTGTGGTTATATAATTTTGAATGTCCATCACTTTAAATAATAGTTTCTCCATTAAATAAATCTTAACATTTAAGACGTAAGACTGAAAACAATATATTATTTTTTCTTCTTCAAAATTCTCCCATTCTTGTACAGTTGAACTCTGTCTCCAAAGAAGGTGGCTTTGCTTGAATTTTATACACATTAATTGAGTAAAGGACCTGCTGTTAAGGGCCATAGTCATAATACACTCCTTCGTACACCCAGTCAGGGTGACAAAAGACATGGGGAATATAAATATTAATTCTTTTTCTGTTTTATTATTAGAATAATATTATCATATATAAAAACATGACATAATATCAGACAGAAATGTATAGGAAATTAGGTTTCATTAGCAGTTCACTGAATTAATTTCTCAAATTGCCTATTTGTAACATTGTTGTTTTAGAAAACTCTGTGGTGCTTTGTGATTGTGAGATTATTTTTTCTAAAAAACTGTTGGATTAAGGGTCCTTTCATGTTATCTATGATGTTTAAATATTGTATTCTAGATCTAGAGATATAATGGTTTTTCTTTAAATTTCACTAATATAATACTATGCATTGCAGTATATCATCACATTCTCAATTTATTTCCTTCCTTAAAAATACTTTGGAAAAATTAAACCTGTCATACCATACTAATTTAACTTTAATTCACGGTATCTAAATCAAAAAATTGACCATTCCAAATCCTACCTGGTTAACCAGAGTTTCACTACAAACATTCAGTACCGAGACATTTGGAAGTTTTTATACGTTAAAGTAGAAAACTTAAAATCAAGTAAACAATCTGATTTATAACATATTTACTTGATATTATGTGACTTATTACAGATAAATTGCCATCTGGAAGGCCCACCGAAAGTACTGTGAATTATTGATTTAATCTGCAGAAAAAATAAATCATACATCATTAGCTGATGCAAGATGTTTAAAATATTTTCTTCTCAAAAGCATTCCTTAAATATAAACACTAGTCCCACAGTCAAATACTATCTTTGTTCAATGCAATATGTTACATGTCAGCATTTTGGAAAATCTGTCATACTTAAGGAATTCCAAGGCTTTCACTGTTACATGTCTTCTATCCTCAAAAACCTGTGTCATATTCTTTCACCATTTGTCCAAAAGACTTTTCTGTTTGGAACTGGCTGACACAATTTAATCAACCAGAGAACTCACTGTCAAGTGGCCTGATACACTCTCTCCCCTGAGAAAATAAGCTGCCACCACAGCTTTTCCACTATCTACTAAGCCAAGAAGTGAAAAATTGAGGCTTGGAATTAAAAAGGATTTCCCACACAGGAGTTCAAACCAGGAGAAAAAAGCTATTAAATATTCATAGTGATAATCAAGTAACTCTAAAACCCGCTTTCCTGGCCTACTAAAAAGACATTGTATGTGCCGTTTTGCTTTAATTTATGCTATATAAAGCTCTGGTATCATTAATGATACTGCAGCGATTGTAAACCTCTATGCAACTTCAATCTGTTCATTCAAATAATTTTGTTTATTGATGAAGACCCAGTAGAAACAAAGATAAGCTGCTAATATAATGGCAAAGGTAGGAAAGCATAAGTCTCTCCAGCATAAAATCTCTCCTTAGATGCAAAAGCTGCAAGTGTTACATGAGAAAAAATGTGAATAATCAGTGAGACAGAGTTCTATACTGGTGGGATTCTATCCGCAAATGTATAAGGCAAGGAATTTGTTAGACATAAAAATCTATGTTCTCTCTTTCACACTGTCTTTAGCCTGGAGTCAACCTCACTATTTTGTATCTATACAAATAAGCAGGGACAGGATGCCACAAAGCATAGTACGCTGTGTTCATATCCATGCCTAAACACTCTTCAAAGGATATTCAATTGTCCTTATTGGAACGGTGAATCTCAAAACAAGGACTTTGTTGGAAGGGATGCTGAATGGCATTCACTTGAAGTGTGTCAGGGAGTGCACTAACAGACTGGAGATTTCATCCTACCCCTTGCAGGCTTAGGACCCTGCCTTGGCCCTGTTCTATACAGTATTAAGGTGCACACTGGGTGCTGTTATAGTTCTAAATGTTAGTTGGTTGGCAATGATGTAACTTAGGTTTACATTTTAATCCTTTAATTCCCATTATAGCTACCCTTTTCCTAGTCTTAAAGGATATTTGTGGAGTAGAACAGATGGAAAAATACTGCAAGACAATTTACGACAGAATCCTAGTCCATCAAAATATCCACACACAACTTGCTACATTTACAGTACTGAACAAAGAGTGACAATACCTATTTCCCAGACCCAAAATCACATAGCATCATCTTCTAATCCATAAAATTTAGCTCAGTGAGTCTTCAAAATAAAGTTCATGCCTATTGAAAATGGTGTTTGGTCCATTCTAATGTCTAGGCTGGGAACTAGGGTGTGAGCTGGTGCAAGCCAAAAGCATGTCCCAGTACAGATAATTGAGTTCTGGTATCCCAACATATTCTAGGAGACAGTTTAATGTACTGATAAAGATGCAGCCAGAGGAAAACAGACTGTGGCACTGTGTATTATAGCTATTGCCTAGAGGTCTCTTTCTATACCATTTCAATGGAAGACAAAGTACAAGGAGAGGAGATGATAGACACCAAGGTTGCATCATGACATCTGGACAAGACACAGCTGGAGTGGCCACCTCAGCCTGAGAACTGAGATTTTCTCAGGTACTTCAGTCACCCACTCCATAATCACTTAGATCTGGTCTTCCTGCCTTTCAGTCTGTTTCCATGAACAAACAGAATTTGTCTCTAAATACAACTTAATAGAGAGAAAAGAATAAAATAAATTTTGATATACTTGCAAACTGATATTTTGTAAATCCTCCCTATCCACAAAACACTCTTATAAGGTGCGTCACAAGCAGCTATACAAAGAGACACGCTACTGTTCAAATTAGACCCAAATGTTTGTGTCATTAAAATAGCTTTTATAATTCAGGTGTGAGAATATAAACTTACTGTTGTTTTTTTATTCACAGTAATTAAAAATGTTAATTTAAATAATAAATTCAATTTAAATAAATTCAAAGCCTTTTTGAAAAAGGTTTTGCTGTCTGAAGAGGGTAATCCACTGAGATATTATGTGTATAGCAGAAGACAATATTATGGCATTTTACAAATGTGTAGTTTAGTAATTTATACCAAGTAGGTATCAAAGCAACAACATAAGTTCCAAGATTTATATTTCTTATTTATAGAAGAAATTGGGTGAGATTAACTTCATTTATTAACCTTAAGGTTAACTTACTTCGTTTATTTATTTATTTATTTATTCTCAGTAAGAATGACACAGTTTCAGTAAATTCATAAGTCTAGCCCAATTCATTTTCACAATATCTTTTTTATCAAAGCAATGACAGAGGAAGAAAATCTCTATTTTGAACCAAAATCCAGTTATAATTCAAAATGTAGAAATATATCAAAGGCCTTTCCCTTTTAACCATTATGAATTCAATCCTGTTTGCCTTCAGTGCCATATAGGAAAATGAGAAGATCCTATTCAGAATGATAATGGCAACTTCTGACTTGCTAAGCCTGCCGAAAGAACTCTGTATGTGGCGCAATCTATGTCACATTGAGTGAGGCTCCACTATACAGCAACACTGGACTCAAAATCATATATTCAATGAGATGGGGATACCCATATCCGGTCATTTGGACTCTGCCTTCTCTTTAGAGAGAGAAGAGAGAACAAAGAACAGATTAAAGAGTCATTGTACATAGGTTGGCTTTGATGATGCCAAAGGTCTTTTCCAACCTGGTTAATTCTCTGATGTATGAAACAGATTTACTCTGCATTGGCACACAGTACTCAGGGCTTCCTGCATTCCTAAAATAGTCCACCATTTGGATTGCTTAAATTCCCACTTGAACCACTTTGGTTATACTTGTAGGATATAAATGGGACTTCAGTAGTACGAGTGTTCCATATTGGCTGTTATGACCCTGTCTGTAACAAGCTATTATAATGATAAATACAGCAGAGATGTCACAATGCAAGTGTACAGATGCTAGGTCAAATTGCCAAAAATTACTATGAAAGGATATGTAGTTTAACATTGCATTATCTGTATCAATACTGTCATAAAAACTCCCTGTAATCCATACTAGACAAATTACACATAACTAACACTTAACTGTTTGAAAAACAAACGGTTTGAAAAATGGGATATTATTCTGTGTGATTAAGTCATATAGATTTAAGTTTATGACTTATAGTACTTACATTCTAATTTTGAATGTTTCTTATCCTCTGTAGCAGTTTAAATCCAAATAAGCTAACTTAACACCTATGTGATTTGGTCAGTCTCTGACTCCACATAAGCCAAATAATGAGAAAATCTTACTTATCTGGCATCAGTTTCAGCTGTGATGAAATCCATACAAGATCAGATAAGAAACAACAACACTTTTTTCAGTGTGGGTGGCCAAACATTGGCTGGTTGCCCAGACAGATTGCAGTCTCCATCCATTGGATATATATAGAACCTAAATGGACAGGGCACTGAGCAACCTGCTTTAGTTGTCCCCTCAGTCAGTAGGGGTTTGGACTGGATGACCCCTAGAGGTCACCTCCAATCTCAACAATGTCATGATGCTGTGATTAATCACTAAATGTTATCTATAGTTTATACTGCCTGAACTTCTGCTTTTACACTCTACAGCAAAGAATGTAAGAAAGCAATAATTACTCTTAATTTATGAAAATATTTATTGGCAGTCAACTGATGTTTAAATAGTTGCACAGTAAGGACAAAGGAAAGTTAGGACAGAGTAACATTATCTTTGTAGCCAAAATTTTTCATTATAAATCTCAGGTAAATTGATATTATTATCATATCATACTCTTCCCTGAAATAGCACACATTAACAGTTAAACATAAATTATACAAGCATAAAGTAATGAATGGGTATTTTTTTATAGTAATTTAAACAGGCAGGATTCATAATTAAACACTTACTATCATTTCTTTCTTTTTCCCCTCAGGCTTTTTAATTCCTACTTCAATGTAACTGTAGAGGGAAAAAAGACACAGTAGATAAAGTATGTTCATTTGTATTCAAATTAAATAGACAATCTAAAAATACTTTGGCCTCACATTGAAATCCTTATCTAAGAGTTGAGAGAAAAAAAAAAAAAAAGGACATGAATAACATCACTTCAACTTACCAGAACTAAATTGTCACCACCTCAGAATCTAAAATCCCATCAGGCATAAGCCTCCACAGATTTGGAGACTTTAAGCCACTTCCAAAGGGCTGCTCAGAAATCCCACTCTGCCACAAATTGCCTGCAGATAGCCAGCAAGAGCTACAAGCCACGTGTACCAGTAGGAAACACAGCAGCACACACTAAGGTACTGAGGCAGGAGGCAGAATGCCCTCTGCCAGCTCCCTGCCCTGAGCCTAAGCTCTCCCTGCAGGCTGCTGTGCATCTCCTCGTGGCTGTAGCTGGTGACAGCACCACCGTCTCCAACACAGCAGCACGATGATTAACACACTTGCACTAAATCACTGTGGTTTAAGTTCTATCTACAGTCATTTTCCTGATGTCTACTCTGATACATTGCATTTATGTGTGTATGTAAGTATATAGAGTGGGAGCTGCATGGCCAGATTTATTCAGCTCCAGAAGAGATTTCTGTAAATGGTCAATTAAAATATGGTTTTTGAAAAAGGTTTTGCTGTCTGAAGAGGGTGATCCATGGAGATATTATGTGTATAACAGAAGACAAGCACCATTATATATATACCAGATTTTATTTCTGCAGTATTCTTTTTCAATGAAATCTGACCAAAATTTCTGTGCAATCTTCCATTGAGCTAAGCAACAGCTCTCACTGGATATCTAAACTACTCAAACTTATTTTACTGAAGTGTAGATCTGCCAGCTAGATAATCTTGTTCATGAAAAAAAAATTCCTTAACTTCACAGGGAAGTGATTGATTGCATACAAATGTGTCTTATTGGCTATTCCAAATTTGAACTCAAATTACTGAGTTCTGTTTTGCAGCAGTTGATTAGTTCTATGACCGTTAAAAAAAAAAAAATGAAAAAAGAAAAAAAAAAGGCCACTGGATGTTTTTGTTGCTCCAGTTTCCCTAAGGCAGTAGCGGCAAAGAATGCTTGAAGATTATGAGGCTCTTGACTATTTCTTCTGTACTCTGAGGTTCTTCAGAGCAACAGTAAAAGTGAATAAATCTTACTGTTTTGACTTGCTTGACAAAACAGAGACCTAACTGAGTCATCTGTAAATTTGGGAAGATTATTCATTATTTGCACAGAATTTCAGGATAAAAATCCTAAAAGCTCTTGCTAGAATTCACTGCCTGCTGTGAGCACCATTACTCTCACTGGTGAAAAAAATCACAGTTTTATATTGCTGCTACTGACAACCCTGTTGTTGCCTTCTCAGAGCAGGAACAGCTGAACTGTGTTACAGCACCCCACATGAGAACAGACAGTTCTAAGATCAGCTCTGAAAAGCTTTGCAGGGTGATAAATTAATTACTGTATTAAAGAAAGAAAAAAACCTCTTTGATTGTCACTATTTCCCAGAGGAGCAACTTGGCTGAATGAAACTTAGGTGTCTTCTCAAACAGGCAATTTGCCTTTCCAGTGTAACACATGGTAGGGAAGAGTATTTCCATTCCTCCTCCTCCTCCTCTTCCCTCTCTTTTTTGCATTTTCATCCAGATTTTAGTTGTTCCACAGTAATTCATAATGACAAAACCCTGGCAATACTTCGGCAGTTTATTAAACTCAGGGGCCAGGGCAGCTTAACAGAGACAGCTTAACTGGTCAAGGACAAAGGCCTGGAAAGAGAAGTCCTTGGCAGGCTTCATGAAGGTTTTCTCCCTCATCCCAAACCCTGATGGCCCTTTATGACCCCAGCAAGCCCAGGGTGGGGACCAGCCAGCCCCATCCCTGCCTCGAGGTTCAGCTGAGGCAGTCAGGAGCCAGACAGGGCCTTCCTGCCTCCTGCTGCCCATCCCACCTGCTCTGCCCCAAGGAGTTGGACGTGTTGGGGGACTTGCATGTGTGCTCTGCACACAGGGGCAGACCCACAAAGGTGGTGGGAATCCTAAAACCTCCTGGGGTTAATTGTTGAACATGTCAAATGTCCTGAATAGCAGCAGGTTCTGGGGTGGATGTTACAGAACACTTTGCAGTGAACAGAAAAAAAGCTTTTAAAGTTGATAAGACCTCCCTGAAACGTGAGGCTTTTGTTTCTCTGCATGAGTCATTCCTTTCTCCTATCCTGTGTTTCTGTTTCACAGCTTTGTCTCTAACAGATGCTGAAGTGCCTGTGGAGTACTGAGGAGGGCAGCCAGCTTCCTGGAGCGGCAGAGACAGTGAAGATCCGAGAGTTCAGCTGGGGATTGTGTGGAGATGCCTTTCCCTTCGCTTTCATCATGACTTTAAAATGTCACTCATTATGAGCCTATTCTTATTTTAACTAGATTTCCTCAACAGTTTTACTCATTTCCAATAGGACAACCAGCACAGAAAAGGGTGCTAAGGACCAGAAGTCCTTACATGAAAGACAATATATAAAAAGTGTCATTTGGACTAGTAAAACAAACAATGGCTTTTGTCCTGCTTGTCCTTAAGCAAACAGAAATGTTATTCTTGTTTTATAATCAGTGAAGAAGAATATAATTAAATAGAAACACAGACAACAGAAATGCAATAAATCAAAAGAAATATTTCTAATTATAGTACTACTCACTGCATCACAGACCCAAACAGTAGCATGAACCAGAAAGGAACAAAAGAACAGCTATGAAAACCAGGTTTTTCTATCATGAGATACTAAATGTCTGTGATTATTGGAAAGGAATAAAAGTCCTAATACTAGGCTCTGAAGGTATGGAATCAAATATTGTATTTTCTACAGACTTCCTGTTTACTGCCTCTATACCACTTTGTTTCTGTCATGTTTCTCTGGACAAAATAAATATTCTGGCACTTATCTGTCACAAAAAGTGATCTGAGCAGAAATATGTTATAGATGAGGACCATTTTACCACTTTAACATTTTACAGCAAAATAAGTAAGCATCATTTTTTTAAGGGGATGCTGATTCAAAATAGTGTAAACACAATAAAGAACTTATATTCCTTAGTTATCACACACCTAAAGTGATACTGCTTCTCACCTGAATGGTCAAACAGAAGGTGTATGAAGGTCTGCCTGAGGTATTACCTCCAATGGAAAAAAAAAACCTTAGCTAATTCTTTCAAAGCACCTGAGTTTTTTGGTTTTATATTTTCTTTACAATTAAGTTCCTTTTGCCAGGTATGGGAGATAGGACAGGGAGTACAATGGAACTGATAAAGCAGCCTGATATCTTAGGCCTGGTTGAGAAGCAAGCATGGGAGAGACAAACACAGATAACTGTTCTCTGGTGTGGAAGTGACCAAGAGACATGTTGTGAAGCTGTAATGATTACCACATAATTTATGACATAAAGAATGTGTAACCAATGGGAAATTGTCACCAAAAATAGAATCCTACATATAAGTGCCATACAAGTAAACTTTATTTAAACCTTATTCTCAATAAATATTTATTTATTTAAATATTTAAACCTTATTCTCAATAAAATTGGCTTCTGATCCACCTCAGTCATCCCAGTCTCTCCATCGCCAATAGCCAGGCACAAAACAGCCCTTGGCAGTGAAGCTGGAGATTTGCCAGGCAAGATGAAGATCTCAGAGGGAGCTGTGGAAAAAAGTGTTGAAGGAAAACCACAGTGGTACCTGACACCTGTGTGGGCCAGGCTGTGTTCAAGCTGTTACATCTCAGCCATCAGAAGACAGAGGCACACAGGCAGATTTTCCCTGCTCTAGTTCCGCAGTCTTTTTCTGAGGGAGGTACATTTGATCTTATGGATGTAGTTCAGGAATCCTCTCAGGAAAATGGTTCTCTGGATGGCTGCTGATTGCTGGCCTTGTATCCTATATGAAGGATTTTGCTTTTTATAGCCAAAAGAAATGATCTTCAAAACACCTATTAATGGCAAATGCTGCATAAGACATATATGTTAAAAAGCAATGAAGTCAGCTGCTCTTTCTTCCCACTGGCATTTTGTCCTTGATAAGACACAGCTATTGCAACAGTATTTTTATCCAAACATCAGATTTTAAGGAATTACTTACACCAACTATGAACTCTAAAATCCAATTCCTCCAAAAATAGCGTATCTGTGGCCTTAACTGTACAATGTAATGATGCAATAGCTTTCTTTATGCCATCTAGAAACTTTTCAGAAACTAATCTTTTACCTTGTTTCAAAACTAATCTTTTCTGTTGCTTCAAACATGCTTTTGAATTGGTATAAGAGGAACACAGTTTCTAACAGAGAAAGGTTTAACTCATAAGGACAGATAATGCCAGGTGCTCCCAGCTGGGTAATGGATCAATCATACCTATTAATGGAAAAAGATAGAGAATATGTGTTTTCTTTTGTTTGTAACTAAGACAAAGAGATATACACAGTCTCTAAACTTAAATTCAAGTAATATTTTTAGCACTTGAAAGTGTGGCAACATTGAGAATTATCTTCAAATGCAGGTTGTGAAACAAAAATCAAATTATATCTGCAAAGTAATCAGAAATCTCATAATATAATCCCAATTTTATTTCAAAGAATTTGCATGCAATCAAAACTTTCTGAAAATATATATATTAGATTTATTTATTTATTGTTAGGGATAAAATTCACTTACTAATTCAGCTGCCAGAAAACCACTAGACTAGGGAAAATAGAGTGGTGGAACTTTCTTTACCTTTAGATGTGAAAGAAGAAGTTTAATTGAAAAACTCTTGAGAAAAATGCATGTGACTATCTAAAAATATAGATATGTATGATTTAAAACAGATTAAGTATTCATAGTAAGCATTAAAAAAAGAGAAATGTCTTCATGGGGATCTTAATCTGTTAAGAAGTTGAAGATTTGGTTGGTTTTATCTGGACTTTTGGACCAGTTTATTTTATTTAAATTATTGTTTTTGACATTCACACCAAAATCTAAATTTAGCAATGAAATTTTTCAGCTGCAGACCTTCCGTCTGAATGCACCTGTATTTTTACACCTGTGTGTGCACCTGCTAATCACTGTGGCCACAAGCTCAGGAAAATTTTCAGAGATAACATATTTCAGTGCTAAGTAGGAAAAAATTAATATTTCCTGGCTGTAAGGACCATTTCAGAATAGACTTGTGTCACCACAACAAGTACTCAGATATACACAAAACCCTTCACAGCCCAACACAGACTAGTTTTACATACTGGTTAAACAGGAGAGTGCATAAAAGCTGAAGGTCTTTACTTTCAGTGGACAAAAAAAAAAAAAAAATCTGCCTATACTTCTCATCATTGCATTATGTGAAAAATAACATATATGTGAAGATTTTTGCTTGGTATTTTTCTTAGATTTTGAACTTTTCCAAAATTTCCCCACAGTCACCAGAAAATAATGGATTTGACCAGATCAAAGCATTCTGAAGGGATATATCAATTCAGTTGAAACCCTTGAGGAAACTCTACTCATTTATGGTCACTCTTCCCACTGCCCATCTCCTGCATCCTTGGCTGCTAAAGTCCTTTTTCCAGCCAGCTCCTGGCTGCCTAATCTCTGGAGCTCTGTGGGGTTTCTGTAAGCAGTCTGGTTGGCAGAGCTCTCAGCCACCATCCAAGCTCACAAAGGAGCTCATAAGGTTTAGCAATTCTCTGGACAGATGGTAATCAAGATAATACAACAAAGATGAACTCTCTGGAGCTACTGCCCTACTCTGCAGCCAACTGGCTCCACATGCCACAGACAACACCAAACCTCCGACCTCAGCAGCTTCCCAAGCTCTCTGAGCTACATCGGTAGTGAGTTCCTTGGTAACTCAGCTGTCCACACATCCCCAGTAGTGTTCTTTCTCGGCCCTTCATCTTACTGGCAATACTTCTTCACAGATACTCTTTTCATTTAATTTCATCAAAGTCATTTTCATTTTCTTTTTTTTGTCTTCTATAAATTATTTCTCATACTAATTGTTGAGCTCCTGTAATTTTGTCCTAATGTTGGATTTGGTCTTAAACTGAAAAAAAAAAAAAAAAAAAAAAAAGGAGTTTGCAAGGCCCTGCCAGTCCTCTGGCCAACTGGAGGTTAGTTTTGATCTTGGTAATTGTGAAATTTCCTTGTTTCTCTCATTTTTCACCTTGCAATTCTCAAAGGTTTGGCAACATTCCAAAATATACTTACCTGTTTTTCTTGCCCAAAGAATACGAATGCTGCTGAAACATTGTCATTATCAAAAATGAAGGGGGATGTTGGAGCAAGAGCACAAATATGGTTCAAATAATTAGCACATCCTCTACTGAAGTTTGCTCACCACATTCTGCGTCATTTCACAGTTGAAGTGAACAGTTGAGGAATGTAAGTTTAAAGCTCATAAATTTTCACTCCATCTACAATTTCAAAATCTTGAAATCATTTTTGTATGTTATTGATTCACCCTCTAGAATCATTCATCCTTAATAGTTGGATTTTCTTTGGGGAACTTTCATTTCTTGCCATACTGGATGACAACCAGAGGTTTCAAGCTTGCAGTGGAGCTCCAGGATCACCCATAATCTTCAGGAGAGGTTGGCATCTTATTTTACCTCTGCTTACAGAGAATATGCAAAGTTCAACCCACCTCACCTGGAAAACTGAGATCCAAGAATAACAAGTATGAGAGGTATAACAACATGAGTAAAAAATCCTATCATTAATTGTAGGGTTGGCAATTTCTGTGTAATACCCACATGAAGCTAGACATGTGAAGTACATCTTTGTTTATGCACATCATAATTACTTCTTGTCTCACCCACCCTACTTTATTTTTCTAACAGTGTGCAAATTCTCTACTCTTGGGCAAACTGAGCATCAGTCTACTATTACAGATTAAATATTAATGCCTGCCAGTGCACATGCCACGTGTGAAGCTAACCATGCTTTGAGCAGGAGCTTGGGCCAGGTGAGCTCCAGAAGCCGTTCTGAGCCGCTGTGCAGTCAGGGCAGTGCAGACAGGAGCAGAGGCTGTCCCCGTGTGCCTGTCCCTGCACACGCAGCCTGGCAGGTGGCTGTGAAATGGGGCCGCTGCAGGAGCAGGGCTCTGCTTATCCCCTGCTGGTGGGGACATTCCTAGTCGAGCTCCTCCCAGCTTTATGACAGAGACTGCTGTCATTGTCCCAGCAGTAAGAACTGGATTCGCATTTCACCTCAGTCACCCCATTTCAGCATTTTAACCCCATCCACTGTGAAGAGGAAACTGTGTCCATATGCAAGGTGCGGCCAGGAGTGGGCACAACCTGTCCCATATTGCCTCTTCTGCTCAGTAGAGGCAAACTCTGTTGTAAAAACAGGGCAGGCAGGAGAAGCAGCTTTTGAAATTGCTAAATCTATTACAGCATTTTCACAGGTTTTGAATACAGATACGAAGGGTAGTTTCTAGCCTGCAGTCCCACAGCTTCCTGCATATTTTTCAGGGTCGTCAGCTTCTGTGAGTGCAATTCCTACTTCTAATAAATTCAGTTATTTCACATGACATTTGCAGAGTTCAGTTCTGAGATACATATCTGCCAATGACAGCAGCCACCTGCCACTCCTCTACCAGCTAGTGTGATTTCTTCCCCTCTGGATTTTTAATGATTCAGTAATGTACCGTAAAAACAATCTTTTAATTACAAATAATTTTAAAGAATAAAGTCTCTATTCTTTCATGGGATTTCATATACAAAGCAATTCAGCAGGATATGTTTTCATCTCTTCATTAACAGTCTTTCTCATAGTACACAATTCCATTTACTTCAAAGGCACATAAAAAGAGGGGGATTATGCTAGTGACCTATAGTTTATGGTAAAGTAGAGGGAGGAGAGTGTTTTGCCAAACAAAAATTAACTTTCTTTTTATGAGCTCTGCTGAAGGCTGTTCGTGCTCATCCTCAGAAGACAAGAACCTAATTTCCAAGCTTTAAAATATTCAATATAAAATTCAGTGAGTTATATTAGCAGAATTTCAACCCATACATCTACTAAAATTGCTGAGAACCACTTATTTTAGGAAACAGCAATTAAAGCAAAAGACTATGCTGAAGATTTTCAGGCTTTATTCTGACTTTTACCGCAGGATTGCAATGATATGGTTGATAAATCTGATTATTTCTTTGTGCCTTAGTTTCACCCACATAGAAAATTAGATCACTACCTAATTCACAGGGATGTTGAGAACCTTAATTTTTATGGGTTTTAAACACTTTTTGATCTTCACCTAGAAACAGAAGTTTACTTTTTTTCTGCATCTTCTTTTACATATAGGAAGTCAGATAAATACTGAGTTTTTCTGCTTTGTGAAGACCAGACTATAAAAGGTCTGCAGCTTGTTCTCTGCCCTTTCAGAAGCCAAGAAAACTGATATGATTGGACTTAGTTGTTAGTTTCAAAAAGCAACTACACATCGACTAGAGGTACTGCTTTTCTATCTTTATGTTTTACAATACACGCTACTGAAACACGAGAGGCATGCATTAGGGGACAAAGAATTGCAGAATTTAAGTTTTTAAAAATCTTATTTCCTTCAAGTATGTAAGGCTGACAAATAATTATGTTTTTATTGCAGCCATATTTTAAGAATACATACTTACCACAATCATAATTTTTGCTAGTAAGGGTGGTTCCCAAATTCCCACTTGACCAGATAGGAAGGACTGTTTTAGAACCAGAGGGCAAAAGGGGATCTTGATCCATGGCTTGCACAGCTTAGACTTCAAGATGGCCCAGGTTTATTCTAGGAAAGGTTTTCGTGCTGGTGCAGGACATTGTCTGCATCAGAGATGCAACAATAGACTTAGGGAAATTCTGTGGTTTTTTTTTTCAGTCAGAGTCTTAGTAATTTACTTTCAATGCTTTTATCATCAGTTGCCAGAACAGCATTTTGGAGAACATAAAGTGATGAGCACAGGGCAATCCATGTGGAGACTGGGAAGCCCACGGAAGCCCTCTAAGAAAAACATACCCTGTGTTAGCACTGACTCTTCTTTGGCTGAGTCCAACAGTTGATGCCATCCATCACTTACCTCCTGAGCAGGAGGGCACATGGTAGTGTGGGAAAAGGAGCAGGGCAGTGGCAGAGGAAGAAGTGATAGGGTCATACAGTCTTGGAACAGGGAAGCAACATCTGAACAGAGCAGGAAGAGGGATGAGTTACAGTAGAGGTCTGTGGATCTGTGGGAAGCACCCACAGTATGGAAAGAACCAACTTTTCATGAGCTTTTCCCATACAAGTACCAAAAGCTCTCAGGTAAAGCTAGTTGGAATAATCCTCAGCAAAAGTAATTGTTGTGAAGCTCTACTTGAAACATTTACAAGGGTTCTTTGACATTACTTTAGAAAACAAATATTTAAGTTGAACAACTAATTCTAATAGAACTACCCTTATATTTCTATGAAATGCAATTTAGCCTCTCAGAAATATGACTTAGAAACCTTAAAATAATAATTGCACTTTTTGCCTATTGCCACTCTAGTATCTGCTAGAGACTCTCTGTTGGGAGATCAAAATGTAGACAATATTATGGACATCCCAAAACAAAGCTATACCTCTGAGAAGCAAACAATCCCTGGACTTATACTTGACTCCAAAATGCCAAAAGTTAACTGTTTATATTTCCTTATTTTGGAGTGATATTGTATCACTCCAAAATTGAGTGTGGGTGTAATTATTTTTTGCAGTGTAAAGACATACAGCTATTTATAGCTCAGCATTGCAGAAGTTAACCTAACATGCTTATAGCAAGATTTCATGTGGAGCACATTCTCCTGGCTGCCCTTGGTCTGTGTTGCACCATGCCAGAGGCACAGCACAACATCAGCCACAGGAGCTCAGCCTCTTGTTACTTGATTGGCCCTTGCCAACAATACATATATAGCACTGATAAAATCTGTTTTAGAACTTAAGTGTCCCTTTTGTTAGATTTTTTTCTGGTATCCTAATCAAATCCTGTTGGCTTCACAGTAAGTTATTTTTTCATGCCACATCATGAGCAGACATTGGAAATAATAAGTTGTCATCATTATAAAGAGTTTTTTCATCATCACACACTTGCATCATACACTTCCTTACTTAAGTCTTCTCTAGATCAAATGAAGCTTATTTCACAGGCCATATTTGCCAGCTGTTCATCAGTTTTATTGTTTCACCTTTGGATTCCCATCACTTTGTCTGTATCCACTGCTTAGAAGTGAGTCCATTATTCCAGCTGAGACCCCAATGATACAATGAAAAAGAAATTAACTCCCTTCCATGTCCTTTATGAGTATATCCCAAACTGAAGTATCTTGATAAACAAAAGAATCTTTTAATCTTTTGCAATTTAGTAACATTAGCCCTAAACCTCCAAGTCTCTTTCTTCTTTCACATATTCTGAGACATCTTGTCACTTTTTCTTATGCACAATACATTTCTCTTTCTGTTATTGAATTTCATTTGTTGATACTGGCAATATTCCATACAGTAAAAATTGATTTTAAACTGTCTTCTACAGTTCTTGAAGTCCTCCTTACTCTTTCATTATGTCATTGAAAACAGCAACATGAATACTGAGTAGAATTGTGTTCGAGATAAACCTCAGAGAACTCTAACTTCAAACGTCCTCTCATTTTTACCCCAAAGCACTGATACTGTTTCTTACCAGGTTTTTTTTAAGCCATGCACTCACTTTATAGCAATGAATCAAAGCTATACCCCATTTGACATGCAAGCATCAAGAATACAACATCTTACTGTTTTTCTACATCTAGCAGATCAGCAACGAAGCCAAATATATACAGGAGGATTCGACATGATTTGTTCTTGACAAATCCACAATTATTATTTCCACCACTTTATGATACACTTGGTTCTTTCACTTTTTTTTTTAGGTATTTGCTCTGGTAATCCAGTTGATTTGCCTGATGAGTTACCTTGTATTTCTTTTCTGTTAAATAAAGGAGGAGGAGGCTTCTCTAGGGCTGTGAGACCTCTTGGTCCTCCACAAGCATCTGAAGACAATTACTAATAGTTCAGCAACTGCTTTGGCAACCTTCAACCAGATTTCACCTGACCCTGCTGACTAGAGCATTTCTAATTCATTCAAATATTTTTCAACCTGCCCTTTCTCTCTTCTGACCTGTGATTCTCTTCCCCTGTTAAAATTAATTGCATCAAAGATGTGATTGCAATTAACCTTGGGAGAGTGAATCTTTCAGCCTTTGCTATGTCATCACAGCATACAAAAGCTTATTCCATCAAATTAAAAAGAAATATATTGTCCATATAATACCAGCACCTCAGTAATGCATTTTCATTATGCACCACCAGACATTTGTCCTCTCGGTAGTTACAATACAGTTGTGCACATACACCCCAGTGATGCTGCTGGATTTGAAGGCCCAGCCCCCTCTCTGCTGATCAGCACTGACTGCTGTGACAGGACCACAGGATGTCTACACTCCTCCACAATGGCATTTTACCCCAACACACACTTAACAGGGCAGAGATGCCACACAACTGTATTGTGTAGGAGATTCAAATACTGTTCCCCAGATCAGGAACAATTGTTTGACTTTATATTTACAAGCAGGAAATCAGTAATCTTTTTAAGACATTCAATATAGCATGTTCCCATCTGGGCTATGGAGCGCACACACCGTGCTTCTATGTTGAGTTTTTACTACTGAAATGAGTCAAGCGAGAACATCTGTGCATGGAAGTCACTGAAATGGTCTCTGCCATGTCTTGCCAGTCATTTCTTCTTTCTGATGTCCATTGTCTCTCCTGGAGGTGCTATTTATTGCTTTGCAGCACAGACAAGGAAAGGCAAATATTACAGTTTGCAGGGAAGAATGAAACAATGCCAGGCAACCATTATTGTCTCTCTCTCTCTCATGAAAGAGAAGAACAAATTCAGCTTGCCTCTCACACAGTGATCATAACTGCCAGTTTGAGAAAGAAAGGAGAGCTATTTTCTGCAGGCAGAGCACTGATTTTTTTCCCTGAGTGTGACTCATGAGTCTGTACCACACGGGGCTGCATGATAGAAGAGGCACCCGGATCCACTGTGTGACAAAAAGTCACCTGTCACAGGTCGTGCTCTTCTGGATGTCACACCTCCTTCAAGACCTTTAACAACTTCTCCTCATAAACTTACATGACAACTGGTCAGCAAAACATTTGAGCAGCAGCTCCACATAATGGGGATTTTGTGATGGAGGCTACTGAGATTTGATGGGTAGGATTCATCTTGTCACTCAGAAAAGTCTGCATTTTAGCTTGTCACCTTGACCTCACCTCCGGGCAAATGAAAGAAATGAAGAGTCAGAACAAGGAATATTCCTATCCCGATTTAGACATCTAAAATAAGACAGATGAATCATATCCTGAATGCACTTATTTCTCCCCACAGACTAGCTAGTCACTATTGACTCCCCACTAGTCATAAACATGTGACTAGCTCAGATGCAAATGTCGGCAATGCTGATGTTTAAAACTGGAGGAGACAACTCCCAACCACCAGACCTCAGCCAAGGCTTCTGGCAAACCCAGAAGGCTGAACTGATTATCATGATGGGCTCAGTTCAGCTGCCTCATACAGGGGTGCCTGGTGCCCTAGGCACCCAAGGACATCCAAGACATTCAGCAAATTTATTCACTGGCCTCTCCCCAAGGAATGCAAAATTTGACCTCACTTAAGCAAACTACCAGGTCAGGCTGCCCACTGCAGTGCTGCTCCCAGTGCAGTAACCCTACACACTGTCCCAGCAGGTGAGCATCTCCATCACAAGATTGGTAATGAAGCAGGGATAGAGATCATGCAGAGCAACCTATAAGAATAAGCCAAAAAACAGTACCTATTTCGAAGACAATTAAAAAAAAAAAAAAAAAAGAAAAAGAAAGAACCTTCAGGGCAATTAGAAGTAAAACAGGCTCACCAAAACCCTTAACACTAAGGAGCAGCCCAGTTAATTATTCTCCATGTTTGTCTCTCTTTAATCCTTTTTAACATGTAATACTACTTTCTTATTTTCAAAACTAATTTCACACATAATACCTCAGTTAATATTGATTTCCACTGTGGGGTTTTTTGATTTCTTCTCATTTTAACTACATACCTAGCAATAAACCTAGTCTGCATAATCATTATCATACTCCTTAAGACCTTTAAAAATTTCATAACAGGTTTAAATATTCCCCTCTGTAATCTTATGACAAATTATTTTTCCCTGCCTGCTCACTATTAAAAATGGATTTCTGTGAATGCACTTATATGTAGTCTCCAGTCACACATATACATTAGTTGTTTAAACAGCAGAGAGGTCTTTTTTAATTCCTATAGCCAATCTCTGCATGAACAAGTAAAGATTAAGGGAAGAAGGGAAGCAAAATAGCCATTGGGAAAAAACATTATACATTGCATACATGCAAAAATAAAGTATGCAGAACCCATACAGCAGAAAAAGTGGGATGCACAGGACTCTATTGTCCAGCTCTGTCTTTCTCTTTCTTGCTCCCAGGAGAGCCAGGACAATGCTGAGTGGTTTTGAAAATTCTTTATCTCTGGTCAGTGATCTCAACAATGGAGGGGAAAGGCATAGGATCAGTGTGGGATTAAATAAAAATATGATCAAATATCATTTACACTCAAATCACTGCAAAGCTGACTTCAAATGACATGGATGGAAACTGTTCTCTTATAGGGTGAGAGGTGATCTAATGGTCCCTTTTTCCTGCAGCAGCATAACATCAACTGACATCACAGAGAGTCGTTCAGTGGGCAATCCAGCAGAAAAGCTGGTTTCCTATAGTATCCATCAATATTAGTTCAAGTCTTCAGTGCCTAGAAAGGACAATTTATCAAGTCTTTTCCTGTGGTTAGGATTTTGTATAGTTTGTTTCCAAAATGGCTCTCTGATGTTTAACAACAGGTAAGTTCCCACTGCAGCCATCTCCTGAGGAGGAGGATCTTTGTTTACTACCCATTCACATTTTTACATAAAGTGTTTAAAAACTGCAAATCCCAGAGACTTTATGTCTGTGGTTGACATAAACATGTGGTTGACAATGGCTAAAAGGTTCAAAAGTTATTTTAAGGAAATATACCATACAATGACATTAGCTCTGTTTTTCAAACAGCAGGTTAGCACAGCTGATCAAAGGAGCAGCCAGTACCTGAGGCAGGCCCTGCTTGGTAATGATCTGCAAGTGGCACCAAAACCAGGGATTTGGGCCTGTGCAAAACTGGCCCACAAAGCTTCAGACCAGGTGTCTCTGGTGTCAGCTACAGGGGACATGTCACAGTGCAGCCTGGAGTCAGCAAAACTCAGGCCCTGCTTTACCTGAGGTTAATGGCCGCTGACTTGTCATCTGTTAGAATCCTGCCCACTTTGGTTTAACTTAAAATCATAAAGCAGATTTGTCTTATGGGTTAGATTTGTGGATATTCTATTTATTATAAAGCAAAAAAATGTCTAGACTGAAAGGAGATTTGCCTTTGTTAACAATTTAAAACATATTTTCAAAGAATTCTTTTTATGTTGCTTATGATTCGAAACAACTGCACAGGCAAATCAATTCCCAAGAAACTACAGTATATAATCAACACACATAATTAACTTCACTTTGGGTCTGACCAGATGCAAAAGGAAGATAAGCTTTAAGAAGGAAACTGGGGGCACTGTGTAAACCAGGACAGTAGTCTCAAAGAATATTTTTTAAGAGAGATGTAACCACTGAGTATTAAGCATGAGGTTACACATCAGGTGCAATGCATTTATACTTTTGCAATACAGGTTTAAGGGATACAGCATTTTATCTTCCATTTTCAGAAGCTGTAGCCAAAATTCAGGACCACAAAGGAATTCCATGAATCAAGGCCAATTGTAAGTTTTCTGCTAACCCAGCTGTTTGGAAAAGGTAGTGAACTTTACCTAATATGTCACATATTACATTTATTTATGTAGACAAAAGAGCAGTAATGCTGGGGAAGAAGCAGAGAGCTGGATTAAGTAAAACAAGCTAACATGTATATGTACAGGGCATTTTGTAATAAAGAAATTAGTACTTTGCATTTTTATACCTCCTTTTATTTCTGTGTTTTACAAACACAGAAAACTTTCCCTCTTGCAGTATGACCATATCATTCATTTAATACTAAAGAATAAAGCAGGAACAAAGTTGGATTTGTTGTTCTTTAGATATGCAAGAAATCTTTTCTTCACTAGATGGCACCCTGTCTTCCCCTATGGATAAACGTTAAACACCGCAAAAAGCAAAGGTTTCTTTTTCACAGAAGAATAGAAAATGATAGAGGACTTACTCTTTGTGTTGAATGCTTTTACTGCTTTTTTTGTGTTCTACATCATACCTCTTGTGTACTTGGAAGGATAAAGTTTTGCATCATAGACCTACTTCAATTATTTTACATTCAATATTTGTTTCAAAACTGATTATTGCCCAGAAATCTTCATGGGAGATGCACCCATTACAATGGCTCGACTCTGAATAACATTTAAAGTACTCAGAATAAATTATAAATATAAAAATACTTCTCTCTCTTTCTTTGTAAAATAAGCATAGATCTAGAATTGATGACAGTACTGTCTCAAATCCTCAGCGGGTATAAATCAATTTGGCTTCACTGGAGTTGATTGATGCCAGGTGAAGATCTGCACCTGCAATTTAGATGCTGGCCTGCAGAGCACAGCTTGACTTGTTTTCTTTTTCTTCACTCTGAGGCATGATAATTGAGCTCACTTGGGCACTCTTCTCACTTCTTAGTCAAAACTCCTACCTGAGAATTGGACTGAGAATCAGTGCACATCTCCTTGTAATAATTCTAAATAATCTTTCACAAAGAAAAAAAAAAAGAAAAATTAAAAAAAAAAAGAAAGCTGACTAGAGACTTAAAGACTTAGAGCTCAAAAGTCAGTTGTTCAATACAATATCAGTGATTACAACACGGCAACTGATGCAAGCAGAAGCAAAATACCACTCAGCTCCTTCATTTTTACTCTTATGCCACTAGATGATAGTATGGTAACACCTGTATTGTTCAGCTGCACACCAGACCTTCTGTTGCTGAATTCCTGGCAGCACTCACACTTTTATATGTAAAGAATATCCACAAGCTCATCAATACTACATAGCTAGCCTTTGAATAGCAGTGCTTAATTATATCCCCTGTGATTTCATGCATAAATATACCCAGAGTGTGGTGGATGCTATTATTTGTCCATAGACCAAATCTGGGCTTTATTTAGGCACAGATATTACACTAAATTGGTCACCTCACTCTATTTTTATGAGTTACCATCCAGAGCTATAGTGAGACATTTTGACAGAAAGGGCAGGATAATTACATTTCCCTAGCAGGAAGCAGGAGAATGGCTGGAGGTAACATTTACATTCTGCCTCATGGGCATCCCACTCACTGCCAGTTCTCCACTCGCTGCTTCTTCCACCTTTTCCATTCTGTGCTCTCCCTCTTGAGAGGATTCCCTCCTCCCTCATCCAATAGAAAAGCTCTGGGCTAGGAGGAGACTCGCATCCAGAAAAACACACTGAGCACACAGCTGCGTCCTCTCCCCAAACCCTTTCTCTCCCATTTCACAGAGTTTGTACTCTCCTATCACAGTAAAATTAAAACCAAATTGTCCTTTCTGACAGCTACTCTGTAAAGTAAATAGTCAAAACCCGTCACTGCACAATTTTTTCCCTAGGTAATATTAACACTCTAATTTCTTTTTACCCAAAATAACATGTTCAGGTTTTTTCTTGGTAAGCTGGATTGACTCTCCCTGACCAGGAATATGCACTCCAATGGAGCAGTGAGTGGCCAGCTCCAGTTTTGCACAATACCTTCCCCATCACAGCCAGTTTTATAAACACTTCCAGGTCCCCACAGTGGAAAAAATCCCATTTCTTCATCCATAATCTGTGGCAGAGATGTAGAGTGATGAAGCTGTTGGCATGACAGGCAAGCCAAAAATTGAAAATGAGAATCTCCAGTGAAAAGACATCAGCCCTTAGTCCAACAAAGTCTAAGGGGATGCAGTTCAGAAAGTGCAATGGGTAAAGTCACACATCATTGCATTGTTGGCTAATTCTCTGCTCGAGGATTTAATTCAGCCATGACCATCACAAGTCACTGAGTGTCCTACAGGGATATAGACCTAGGGGAAACCCTGAACTTCTGCTTTACTTTGACAAACTTTTTATTTAAGTCAGGATGAAAATATATTTGTAAGATTAGCAGGTTTCAAAAGGCTTGTATTTATCTTATCTAATGATTGGTTTGGACATTTGGAATAGTGCATAAACTACTAGGTATATGGCATAGTACTTAAATAATTTTCATAATCAGTAAGAATATCTTCTATGTAATGTAGGTTGAACTATCTATTGGTTTGTACTCATTTATAGTGTCATAGCAGGCCCAGGAGGATAAAACAATTCCAATGTCACAGTCTTTCAGCATGTCAAACAGAAGTTTCAAAAAGATCACGTGTTCCCATTGGCAATCAAGACCTAAAGAATAAAGTAAAATATATCAAACATTATACAGATCACTGTTACTGACATGATGTAAAATATATTAACAATATTATAAAAATCAAATCCCTTTATGGGTCAAAATAAAGCTTTAGAGAAGAATTCTAGAAGTAAACATCCTGAAAAATGTCTACTTCAAAAGTCTTCCTCTGTTGTGAACCCTCATCATATTTTACAATTAAAATTATTTTTATATCATCTTCTTTCACTTTTCATCAAGAACTGTAACAAAAAAGGTCCAATGAACTGCTATTTTGCAAAGCATATTTGAGCTGGCATTTCCTGAGCTTATGAAAAATGAGTGCACTCCATTTTACTTACATGAATAAGGATGCTCTATACCCCACTTATGAATACTAATTTTTTTACAGTTCTTCTCTGTGATATAAGAATGTTTAAAACTCACAGTAGGGAGAAGGTCTGCTGCTCACAAACCTGTAACAAACCCATATTTCCAGGGATAAACATGTCAGCTGTCAGAGCACAGCGAGGAGCAGCTGGTTCACGAGGGATGGTGAGCCAGGAGCTGAGCAGAATAACAAGGCAAGTGGGAGCAACACTTTCCACCAAGCAGTAGTGAGGTTGTGGAGTGGCAAATCTGGATGGTGATCAGGATCAGACGTGATCCAGCGCTCTCTCAAGATGTCCAGAGTGAGTCAGAGCTCTCACAGGCATTGGAGCTCCCGTTGGAATCAGCCAGTTCAATGCTTTGTCTTAGCCAAGCCCCCTCCTAGAAGGGCGGTGCACTCCGTCCTGACATCAATACTGCAACACGCAGCCCTAGCAGCTAAAGGTGCAGAGCACAGTTGAATGAAATCCACATTTTATGTGAATAAGTCATTAAAAAACGTCAATGGGTGACTACATTAAAAAAAAAAAACAATTGCTATTGTTGCCTTTTTAAAATGCCAAAGAATGCCCTTTATTCAATAATAAAATAAATAAGGGCTATGGGGATATATTTATGAGGAAAGATTATCCATCAAAAATAAAACATAAAAGAATAGTCTGAGAAACACCTGTGCTTGCCAGACAGACATGTTCCAAAGGCTTCTGCAGAGCTACACAAAATGAAAAATTATATTACAATTGCAGGTTTTAATGCACATGGAAACACCCCAAGTAAAATTAACTTATTATTAATTTCATTTTTAAAAAAACAATAGTTCTAAATTCCAGGGAGAATAATGGAAACCTTACTGAGCATGTCAGCAGGCTTCATGCAGGCTGAGCACTACATGCAACATTGATTTCTGCCTCCAGCAAGAGTCTACCTACAGGCATCAGCAACCAGAGGGTGAAAGAAATTACAAAGGGCTCATTCATTTCCAATGCCTCCATCGTTTCCTACCCAGTTCCTCAAAGGGGTAAATATCAGATGTGCTGTTGTTGCCCCTTGCAGCACAGCTACAGACCTTACACTCTAGCCTTGTTCCCTCTGCCCAAATGTTGAAATAAAGGCTGCTGCAGTCAGTGTGCAGGTATCTGACAATGAAACTAATGTAGTTTCTACCTCACATACATAAAGCACTGCAAAAAATATCCAGAAGAACATGAAAATTAGGAAAAATAAATGGTTTTCCACTGCTTTTATTCTTTATCCTAAATTTTAATAGAAATTTACACTGTTTAAATGCTACACATATCGAGGAAATCTTTAAAACCTGGTGTGACTTCAGCTAAAATAGGAGCATTTGGCATCACAAAAAGCTTCCTATCTCCACAGAAGTCCTCTTTTCATCTTTCTGAGGAAATTGAACAATACAACAGAAACTTTCAAAACCTAGGTAAAAAACAGCAACTTAGCACACATAATGAGGGAGCTTCAAATATCTGTATCTCAGGTTTGGACTGTTTTAATATAGCAATGATTTGACAAAAGTATGTTGGAGATTTAAACGGTTTCTGAGGATTTCTATAGCAGGTAGGAAACAATCATGATATTCAAAAGGCACTACTCTAAACAAATTGCTCTACTGGAATTGTTAGCTCACTGCAAATTCTACAGAGTCTTTGAATATTAGTGTAGAAAGAAATTCACATTATTTAATAGATTTCAATATGCAGTTGGAAGAATGACTAACACACGGCTATCATACCTATCTTTATTAAAAGAAAAGAAAGCAATCAAAGAAAAGAAAGCAATCAAAGGACCCATTCATCTTGAGTGATTTCTCTGGAGCCGGGCTGATAATCAAATACTATAGGATACTATAGTACTGCTAGTGATCTTCAAAATTAAAGCAAACATATATATATATATATATATAGGAGTGAGATTTACAGAGTAAATATATGAAATAAAACAGTTTGCTCTCTTAGGTATATAAATCAAATAATGTCAGCATCTGTGGATATGAACAGCCTTGTATGGTCATTGGTTGTTTACATGGCACAGCACAGCAGAGTTGATATGAGTTGGTTTTCTTGTTGTAAGGAAATCTCTGGGACCACATGCCATATCCACTGTGGATATCCTACATGCCAATCTGCCATAATGATCAGATACGCATTTTGACCAGAATGTTATGCAAGGATCATTTATCCTTAAAAATCATCTTAAAACACTGTGCAAGGTAATCCTAAAGAAACAGAGATTTTGAATTTTTTTTTCTGTGCCTAACAGTGAGATGACGTGGCATGCAACTGGCTCCAGGGAAGATTTAAAGTAATTCATCATTTCTTTTGTGAAATTATGCTGAGGTGTTTTTTTTGTAAATATACATCACATTTTCCATCACATGCAATTGTAAATTTGGTACATAAATTATTTGTGCAAAGTTATTTATTACTGCTATATACATAGGAAAATTTTTGAAACTTTTTTGCTTTTCAGGGGATTATTTTAACAATCTGTGTAAACATTTAAGCTGTTTTCTTACTAAAAGGAACTGATTGCTAATTTGTTTTCATGAGCTTAATTGCATATATATGAAGTCTGCCTTAAATTGTGGAGGGATGGTATTTTTTCTTATTTTGTAACAAGACACACCAAGATTTAAAAAAAAAATGTGAAATGTTTACTTTAGGGAATGATATAGTACCTGAAATACTTCATTACTGAATAATTTTCAGCAAAGGAATGCAGAAAATTGAATTGTTACTTTTACATTTAGCCAACCCCAAAACACCATCTGGATGAAAACCCTCAATACTAAATTATTACAATTTTCATAGCATAGAATCATGGAATCATAGAATAGTTTGGGTTGGAAGAGACATTAAAGATTACTTAGTTTCAATCCCCTGCCATGGGCAGGGACACCTTTCACTAGACTTTGTCCTCCCTCAGCACTAAAATTCAGTTTAGTTAAATGCTTTTTGGTCATACATCTGTGAATAGATCAATGAAGAAACATTACAAAATTGTAGGAATCATGACTTTTGGTTTGCTTTGGCCAGTTTAAAAAAAAAAATAGTTGTAACGTTCAAAAAACCTACAGTAATATTTGTACTTATTGACTGGAGTATACAAAATACGTCTTGTTGCCAAAATATCCCTGTAGCACTACAAGTAATTAGCATTTATAACTACAAATTTTATTAAGATAAAAGAATATCAGGAATCTAATTCTAATCATTCTATAAACTAGAAGCCAAATTCTGCCTTCTCTTACAGTCATGTAATCACATTTGTTAACTGTTGTAAGGGCAAAATATAGCCCCAGAGCACATTCTATCTAAATAGATATATTTTCCTACATAAAAAGCCAACCAAGCTATGCCTTATTACTGCTCTTCCCTTCTGAAGGGTAAATTCTAATATTTGAAATACCTAAACTGTATTTACAGCTGTACAACCCTGACGCCACATACTTGCAAAATTTCACTTGTACTCTATAAACATGGAGCAACTTGTACAATTGTCTTAAGCATTTTTCTTATAATAGAGAAAGAGCAGAGCAGCTTAGACATTTTCTTTGTCAAATTCGCACACAAAATACATGGTAATGTGACAGGCAACATCGTTCCAGCCCCCAGACGCCACCATCTCCACACAGTCCTCCTCGTCGTAAGCGTTGTTGGGCTCCCCGCTGCGCCACTTGTTGAAGGTCTGCATGGGCGACCGGTCAGAATAGACGAAATTCCCCTCTTTCTCCAGGTCGTTAATCCCAATGAAGACTCTGGTGAGCCCCGCTTGGTTGATGTACGAGGCAATCAGGTTGTTGGCAGTCTCATCCTTGGGCATGCTCAGCGTCCCTCCTCGTCCGTGGCAGTACAGCTGGGCTTCCTTGTACCTCTTCTCCTCCTTCACCAGCAGATAGATCTTATTGTCTGTCTCACGCACGCCGGCGACAGCTGCGGGGGAGGGCAGTGCTGAAAAGTGAGCACTCGCATTTCTATAAACCAAGTCACTGCACACCCCAAAATAGCTTCACAAATCAGATGTGGGAACGGTGACACTCTTAACGAGCGATTACACCGATAAAATGAGGCAAAAAGAAAGGAAAACAGTGATATAAAATTAACCTACCATTTTTTATGAATTTTAGCTCTGTCGTCAGCTGGGCTACTTGAATATCCATTTCACCAATAGCCTTCCTCAGCTGACTGCACTCACAAGGGATGCCTGTGAAATCATATAGATGCAAACAAATGAAAAAGCTACCTAATTTCAACAATTATCTCAACAATTTTATGAAAGGCCCAGCATGACAGCCCTGGAGAAAGCTGTCTTGCAAGTTACAGAGAGAAAATTAGAGCCTTCACTACCCTGCACCATTATGATTCTCAGGGGTGTCTGGGCCTGTGCAATACAGCTCAGTTCACATCCTACAAATCTTCCATCCTGAATGATTAGCACTAACCTAAGTACAGATATATATTCTGTGCAAAACATCCATAATACTTTTTAATGAAAAACATTTTCCAAAATTCTCATTTTCAGTAAAATTATTTTCTTCAGTTTTCTGACAAAGATTTCTTTAACAGCAAAAAACATTGCTAGCAAATTCTTCCCAAGGAACATATCACAGCAGATCTAAAATTCCAACCACATCTTTCACATAATTACCTGCAAAATGCAGTTCTGTGTTTTTGAAAGTACAGAATTTACAATACTTCTGACAATAAAATTAGACAATAGAAAATCATCTATTAACCCACATTGGTATAGGTTTGACAAAGATAATCTGAATGTGAATACTAAAATACTAATACATCTCTGACCACAGCTCTCAAAATGAGGATCAATTACCATTTGCAGTTCTGCATGCAATTATTAAAATCTGCATTGGACTACCCAATTACCCTGCTCAGTTGTGCAAGTCAGTCTAAGCACAAGGCACTTGCCCTGCCAAACTGTGCGTGCTGGCCAGCTGCACAGCATGCTGGCTCAGGAGTTAGAGTGACAAATTATGTTCTCATGAGAAATCTGATCTGTGCACCCCCAATGCACTCTGCCAGGAAGGGATGAATTCAGTCTAATCCAAACCTGCCACTCTTGCTAGGCTTGCCCTTTTTACACTAGGCTGTTTCTCAAGAACATCTATATACCTCTGGAAGATCCATGTACCTCCATATAAGAATCTGAAGAGGGGGTGATGAGAAGACCGAGCCAGGTTCTGCTTGGTGGTCCAAGAAATAGGACAGGAGGCAATGGGCAGAAACTGATGTACAGGAAGTTTATCCTGAACATGAGGAAGAACTTCTTTACTGTGTGGGTAACTGAGCAGGTTGCCCAGAAGGGCTGTGGAGTCTCCCTCACTGGAGATATTCAAGAACTGCCTGGACACAATCCTGCGCCATGTGCTCTGGGATTACCCCCTTGAGCAGAGGTTGGACCAGCTGACCTGATGTGATCCATTCCAGCCTGACTCATTCTGTGATCTGTGTTCTTGGCAATCTTCTGCTCCTATAACTATAAACCATGGATGGGCAGGAGCACCCAGCCTGCTCCTTTGCACTGACTGGTAGACAAAGAAAGATATGCAGAGACATCCCTTTGCCCTGGTGATGAATGATACAGACAGTCTGACTTCAGTTCCCACTAGGCTTCTGGAAAGATTACTCCTCAGAGAAAGTACAAGATACTGTTCTAGATATACACTATAAGTCCAGCAACTTCTGCAACTTCAATGATTTTAAGTCCTTTGAAAATATCACAGTAAAATATTACAGTACCAATGAAAAAATAATTCATTATTTCCCCCAGTATGTAAACAGATGTATTTTTAGTGATGAAAAGTCTTTCACATAAACAAGGTGTGTTGTGGATTACCTGGGTCACCATTAGGACCTGGTGGTCCTATGTCACCATTATCTCCTTTTTCACCTGAAGACATGAAAAATTACATAATGTTAATGCTGCCTTTTCTGTCAATAGTTCATTTAGCACTTATCTATTTTTTTCTCAAATAAAATTCAAATGTGGAAAATAGAAATATGCCCAATCAAAAATAAAGATTTTTCTGTCCTAGTCATTCCATAACAAAGGCAAGCCATGCCTATGAAACTTGAACCCAAATAATATGTACCATTATCCATTTCTTGACATTCATAAACTTCACAGAACCAGTAAATTCAGATGCTGTAGAGGGAAAAGGGCTGGATTTACCTAAATTTTGAATCCAAATCTAGATGACTAGGTAAACACTGGTCCAAATGACTTAACCAAAATCACATAGGAAGCCTATGGAGTAGTCAATATAAGAAAACACATGTTCTGGCTCTTAAAAGTCCACCAAAGTGCAACACATCTTCCCATCTTCTTTAACTGTCCACACTTGCGTGGCAGTGCAAAGTTCTTTACTTATCCTCAAACCAGCATATTCACAGTGCTTTAAGACTAAATATACCGCTGTAACAGCAGAAGGTAACTAGTTGAAAGATCTCAATGGCCTGGCTGACTACAGTGTGAGAAAATTCCTACTAAGGCAAACTGTGAGGCTTGTTAGCTATTTTTCAAGCCCCTAAACTTTTCTCAAACATAAATGGTCACACATTTTTCACCTGAAACACAAATCGAGAAATAATTTAATTAAACATACCTTTTGAACCAATTGGACCAATTTTTCCATGCCGTCCTATGCTCCCTTTCTGTCCTTTGTCTCCCATTTCTCCTATACATAACAGAAGGATGAAAGACACAAGTAGCAATGCAGTCTGATTCATTCAGATTCTACTACATTTGCAATATCAGTTTTTACAATGGACAAAACCATGCTATATCCCAAATATTCACTGAACTCCAGAGGTCTAGCTCAATCCTTGTGAAGAACTGACATATAGCAACCTAGACAGTGATTTTATCTTTGCTAAACAATTGACATTAACAAGGTATGAATGTGTAATTGTCAACACCTCTTGTCTGAAAACCACTGGAAAAGCTTTTGCAAACTTCTTTCAGCTGATCATGACAGGATTATGTTGAAAATACAGAGGATTGTTGCATTCAAACACAGATCAGCAGATCAAAACTATCATGGAGCTGAGAAGACCTAAAAGATCCAAGCACAACCGACATTTCATCTCAGACAGTGACTCCACTGTAACTGAGAGCTGGCTTTGGGCTTAATGACTTATACAATATAAATATTGTCAAATGAAATAGGTTTCCTTCTGTACCACACTTTTAAAGGAGAGGGGGTATAGAGGAACTACAGGAATTAATGCCTTCTGAGGCTCCTATCCTGCAGAAATCCATGCCCAAAACTGCTTTAGGAAATATTTATGAAATTGCTTTCAATGGCTGTTGAAAAGATTGCTTCTTTGCTGAAACCAACATCTGCTATGCTCTGGTCGACCACACAGGTGCAAGGAAGCAATGAGACAGCCCTGTCTCATTGCTGGGAGGAAAATCCACCAGAAGGATCCAGCAACTGGACTTGTGAAAACTGTCATAGCTCAGCCTCAGTCGTGGATCTACGTCAACTGAAGATCTGTTGCCCCCTGTTGCTACTGCATCTGGACAGATGTATGTATTTTTGAAAGCTGGATAACGTTATTGCCCTTTTTTTCATTACCTTTAACTTAAAGGTGAAATCAATAACAAGTTTCAGAGTATAAACTGATCACTGCTGGGCTAAGAGATGTTATATCTATTACTCCATGAAATCTCAAGCAACCCTTGTCACTTGATGGCATGAGCGAGAAAAAAAAACAATTTCCTCTGAACCGAGAGAAGCTAAATGTGTGTGGTTTGTTGGTCTAATTAATTATTGGCAAGTCCTACAACCAATCATTTTCCTTTGTTTCTAATAAGTATACAATTCAAACACTACTGGACACAGGCTTTCACCAGAAGAAATAAATACTTTTATCTATTCCTACTGGGAGTACCACCCTGTAATCAGTTTGTCAAGTTGCTCTGAAGAGGATGTCTCGTGCTTTGCATATTAATGAATTGGGATTACCATTAATGATTATGAGAAGTTTGAATTCTTTCTCTTTTCAGGCTGCTACACCTGAAATTAAATAAACTCATTGATATAATGCATAAATAAAATTAAATATATAAAATTATTTAACTTTCTTTCTTGTAGAAACTGCCCAGAAAATAGACTGCTTCTCAATCACAGACAGTAAAACCCATGTACTCTGCTCAGAAGTAAAAGGAAAGTGTGTTATCTTGAGCACATATAAGACATATATTAAATCCCCTTTCTTCATTAAAAGAATTGTTCACATTTGGGTTTCTCTTACAGTGACTAACCCCTGCTTCCACTCTGGGGGCTTGCTTGTTCTGCTTCTTCTGCAGAATAAATCACAAAGTTTCAAGAGAGACCCATCTGCCTTGAGGGTTTCAAAAGTTTTAATACCTTTTATAAAGCCCTTTTTAGTGGCCCTATGATTGTCAAAAATGCAGTCTGAGGAGTCTTAATGAAATCAGGAAGTAATAGCTGGAAAGAAATGGGGACAATAAAAGAAATTAAGTCTCCATAGACCAAAAATAGGAAATCAAACACTAAGAGTGAATAGAGAACTGAAGAAAGTCATCTGTCATCTCTCAGATGAAGGTGGCATACATTGGAACCAATTATAAAAGATTTAAAGGATTTGGGAAGGAACAGTAGAGAAGGAAATTCTAAATTGTCTTCTTGGTGGCTTTTTCAGGCCCACAAACAAGTGAAGAAATAAAATTCCAGAAATGAATGGTGGGCTGCAAAACAAGTGAAAAAATGAGGGGTTTCACTCTATGCCATACTATAAATGGAGGTCACAGAGTATGGGCAATCTCTTTAGGATTAGTTGGAACAGACAAGAAGGTATAAAACTGCCTAGAAAAAGAAAAAGGCATCAAGAAACAAATCTAGCAAAAATGCAAATTCACCATGACACAGACAAATTTAATCAAATCATGTTAAAAAGAAGAGAGAGTAGTTTTCTTCCCAAACTTAAGATTTGATTTTAAGACAAATCAAGTCAAATTCATGATTTGACATAGAGGACATCACAGTCACCTACCTAACAAGGAAAGTAGAAGTGTACCAAACCACACCAAAGGCCTCTTGAATCTAGTGCCATCTTTTACAGCAATCTGCAGAGGATACTTAGGAAGAGAACATATATAGATGAAGATTAAAAAGTCTTTCCCCCAGAGCACCTCAATAGTTTCGCAGCAGTCAGCGTTCCCAATGCAAATAGCTAGAGTGACTTGAATGAGAATGATATTTTTAAAGCATATAACAATGCTATAGTAGTAATCTACATTCAGGACACTTCATTTTTAAAAAACCATTGGCAACTGGAAATCAGAAAATTCCAAATATGTCAGCAGGCTACTGAACTGCTTTACACTGAAAAATCTGAATTATCCACACCAATGAAGGTCAGCAACTGGTGAGGGAACAGTGGCTACAAGAAGTTACATTTTATCACAGAATCATGAAATGGGCTGAGTTGGAAGCAACCTTAAAGATCATCTAGTTACAACCCCCTTCCATGGGCAGAGACACCTTCCACTAGACCAGGTTACTCAGGGCCCCATCCAACATGCCCTTGAACACTCTTTGAGGGATGGAGAATACATAGCTTCTCCAGGAAACTTGTTCCAGTGTCTCACCATCCTCACAGTAAATAATTTATTCCTTATATCTAATCTAAACCTGCTCTCTTTCATTTAAAGCCATTCCTCCTTGTCCTGTTATTACATGCCCTTGTAAACAGACCCTTTCCAGCTTTTTTCTATGTCCCTTTTACTCGAAGATGCTCTAAGGTCTCATTGGAGCCTTCTCTTCTGCATGTGGAAGAAGGCAAACTCTTTCAGACTGTTTTCAAGGCAGAGGTGTCCCATCCACCTCTGATCATCTTTGTGGCCATCCTCTGGACTTGCTCCAGCAGATCCATGTCCATTTCATGTTGGGGCACCAGAGCCAGAGCTCTCATGAGAGCAGAGTAGAGTGGGAAAATCACTTCCCTCAACCTGCTATGATATAGTCCAGGATGTGGTTGGATTTCTGGGCTGCAAGGGCATGTGGTCAGCTCATGTTGAGCTTCTCTTAAACCAACACCCCCAAGTTCTTCACCTCCAGGCTTCTCTCAATCCATTGTCTGCCCAGTCTGTATTTGTGCTTGGGATTGCCCCAGTCCAGGTGCAGGACCTTGTACTTGGTCGTGTTGAACTTCATGGGCCCACCTCAAGCTTGTCCAGGTCCCTCTGGGTGGCATTCCTTCCCTCCAGCGTGTTGACTGTGCCACACGGCTTGGTGGTGTTGGCAGATGTGCTGAGGGTGCACTCAGTCCTGCCATCTGTGTCACCAACAATGCTAAATAGATATTCTTATATGAATGAGCAGTGCATAATCAGAGGAGGCATTTTATATAGCTGGGGAAAATCAATTTCACCCAGCATTAGCCATCCTAAAGTTAGGGTTTTTAGTCTAAGGTATTTATCTAAACTCCCACAGCAGGCAATGAAAAAATAAGCGCCTCTCAGTAGTGATCCATCCCACTCATGTTAGACAGGTATCATAATCAGAATAGTTAGAAAATTTGTAAAGGAAACTAAAGCTAGTGAGAAAAAATCCAATCTAGATAGGCAGCACAAATGTTTAAAGGATTTAAAAGTGCATTCAAAGCCAAAATGAAAATAGTGCAGTACATTCCAGAATGGAGGAGCTTCTATTTGGAGGCAAGCAAAGACAAATAACTGCCCTCATGAAACATTATCTTGCTAGAATTATGTTAAAAACATATTAGCAAGCTTCTTCAAACCAGTGGTTCCTCTAGCCCAAGACTTTGTTTCCTGTGACGGCAGCAGAAGGTTCAGTCCAAGAAGATCCCACAACCACAGCCACTATCTGCAGGTGGAATTGCTGGCTCTGTCCCCAGCAGCTTCAGAGAGTGCCTCCTAGTTCAGGCATGATGGGATCTGGTGATTCTGTGTCTTGATTATAACCTCCTCAGACTACTCAGAACAGATGCAAGAGTCTCAGTCTGTCCCGTTTCTCCTTCTGAGGCAGCTCCTCTTTTTCACATTTTTGGTGCCCATCTCTTACCTCTCAAGTCCTTCTTGAGAGACAGAGGCCAGAAAAACATGCTTGAGACAGCGCATGTCAGGCTTTTGTACAGAACAAAATCAACTGCAAAAAGAAGCTTCCTGTTTTGTCCTTTGTGCTTTTGTCATCCTTTTGTGATGATGGGCAGTGTTCTCTTGGCCTTGGGACTCTTGCTAATGACTTCAGAGCAGTCCTTGAGTTTTAAGTGACAGTTTGGGGTTTTGGCATTATTTAAGTATGGATTAAATCATGCATCCCTAATTTCCCTAGGCAATATGTTTATTTACATTGAAGCCCATCTGCCACCTTTTTGCCCACTCAGTTTAGCAGGATTTTCTCAAAATCCTATTGAGTTCAGGTGGAACTGAAAGACAATTTTGAACCAGATACCCACTTTGTGAATTCACAGCTGTCAATGTCAGGACTTTTATATGGAATACTGCCTGCAGCACTCCTTAGTGAGCAATAAATTCATGTAGAAATTGACTCAGAAATGCAAATGATTGATTGATTACATATTAATGAGCAATCAGTAATAATAAAATATAAATTAAGATATTATTACCTCTTTTTAGAATTTGATTATACAAATGACTGAGCACTCTGGCTCCAATCCAGTTAAATTAATGAGTCTTCTCTTCTACTTAAGAGGCTGTGCCTGTATTAGTAAACTAAGTGCCTGGGACTATTCCTTGGCAGTGGGAACCAGGTATTGAAGAATGGGGTATCACTCCATGATACTAAATTGTCTTACTCTTTGAGCCAGGATAATCTTGCAAGCTGCTCATTGTGTTAGCTCCCAAAACATGCCCAAGAATTGCCTGGGAAAGTGTTAGCTGGCAAAAGCCAAAACCACTGTGCTAACACTGCAGAAGTAGAGACAGCTGAGGTCCAAGCCCAAGAACAGTATGTGAGACTGTATCATATACCATTATAGTTGTATAAAAATTAAGTACAATGTATAAAGGCTGAAATTAAAATACTAAAATAATATACATTTTAAATGGTTATGGCTCTAAGAAAACTGAAATGTTTTGAAGAACATAATTTTAATGTTCTGTTCCTTTGATTATACATTCCAAGTGTAAATCCACTTTGTCCTCATTTTGATTGCTGTAAGGCACTCTGGGAATATTCACAGAATGGTACTATTACCAAACTATTTGTGTGGAATTTAAAAACATGGAAATTATGGTCCCACAGACTTCACCAGGACTCAGTAAAATAACTGAGTTTACTCCCAACATGGGAGAGCACAGTACAGTCATCAGTGCAAGTGGGGAAAGTTAATTTTGCGAACTTCACAGCCCAAAACTTGCACTGCAGTACACACTGCTTTCATCTGAAACAGCCATTGTACTCAACCCAGTGCTCCATGCTTTACATAAGGCCGACACAGTTTTTTATATTCTGCTGACATGCTATGCATCATAATTGACCTATACAATTAATTAAAAGCAATGAGAAAAGTAAGTGGAATTTAACCTTAATCAGCACACAAAGACATCAGTATCTCTGATGTCACCCTGAAGCATCAGGACAGGCAGAACAAGATTTATTTCAAGTAAGGACCAGAAAGTTTTAATTTTTCTGCGTTACCAAAATCTGAAAATATCATGAGGAAAGGACATGACAAAAACATCTGCAGCACTTTCTATATCTTGAGCTCTTCAGGTCAAATATGCCATAAGAAGATAGTTTTTGTAAGCTATTTTATGGTTATTATACACCTATGAAGTTCAAAGAAACTAAACACATTTTCTTAGATGAACTTGCTATAAAAATGAAACAAAGAAAGGGGAAAGAAAATAAATAAAAGAAAAAAGATTAGTGTGATTTTGATAGTGTAAATTAAGACCAAAAGTAGAAAACTCTACAAATGTGGCAGAAGGATTGCAGCTTCTCCCTCATGTAAACCACCACTTACTCAAAGGGGAGAAAAATAAAATAGAATTTAGCAGCTTGCATCAACAGAAGGAGCCAAATATTAGATCAAGACAAAAATTATCAGGCTTAAAGAGAAATACAAGGGGTTGAACACATGCTAACTCACTGACTGAAATTCAACAGACTTCTCCATAGAAGCAGAGCTGCTGTCCATGGGTGTTTTTAGGGGCAAAGTGAAGGAACAATGATTTTTGCCAAACATATTGTTAGATTTTATTTTTGTCTGAATGTTCCATCTTTTGGATTAGAAATAGGAAAATCCTTGGTCTGCTGGAAGAGAATGTACTCGGTCTCATGCTGCTTGAGAGTCTAGAAAAGTATTTGTGCATGAACATAGCTACAGGTCTGCACACTACATACAGTCTGTGAATGTTATCCAGAGACTGAAAGGTCAGGAGATTGAAAGGTTTTTCCAGGTCAAAATTGGATTATTCTTCTGTGTCCTTTCCATAGACCAGATATTACAACTGTGAAGTCAGTTTGCTTATCCAGTCAAAGCTGCAACATTCAAAGTGTACTGAATATAGTACCATAATGAAAAGTGGCACCATATAATCCAAATTTTCTTTAAGGTATCTATGTTATTTTCTTTGATGAAGCATTTATGGAAAGGAGTTGATCAGGACAAATATCTACGAAATGTACAGCATTAATGAAAAAACGAGTTAGTTAGAGCTTACTTTAAACAAGAGCTTGTTTGTAGAAATTTCTGTATGCAAAAAGGAAAGCAGAAAAATATGCTGCTACAGAAGTAACAAGAAATTTTGTCTGTGTTTAGTTAAAAGTACTACCTGGAAAAATACTGATACAGCATGCATTCATATTCTATTTTCTTTAATCTCTTTTCTGATTCATGTATGTTTTCCTGTAGTGTGTTTCCGCTCCAGTGTTTCTTATTTCAGTCTCATCAGAATTTTGGACTTTCGCAGGTATGAAAAACTAGAAAATTACCACTGTTATTAGCATTAATCAAGCATACCTTATGAGAACTATTTTTCAAATAAATGCAACTTTACAGTAGAAAATAAATAAATTAAATGCTACATCATGGATTGCCCTGACTGAAAAAGAGTATTTCCACATCCCAGATGGTCCAAAGCATTTTGAAGTGACATGACAATATGCCAAGATAGAGGAACATGCCGGACAGCGTGATGAGAGGGGTTCTGAAGAAGTTGTCAAGACAACTTCATGCCAAAGGACTGAGGCACTTTGTGCTCTCTTTGCCTTTGTCTCTGCTGGCAAGGTCTGCTCTCTGGCCTCCCAGTTCTGCATGTCTGGTGGCAAAGATCGGGGAGGACAAACTGCTCATGGCATCTGACAATTGAGTGAGGGACAACTTCACCTGGATGTACACGAGCCCACGGCACTCAAGGGTGATGAGGGGGCTGCTGCAAGGCTGCCAAAGTCCAACCAGCAGCTGCTAAGGAGTCCTTCACTGCTGAAAGAGAGGAAGGAGCAGAAGATGCCCCATGCTGGCAGGAATGGTTGGTGCATTGGAGGGTGGCCCTGCCAGTCAGGAGGAGCTCGACAAGCTGCAGAAATGTGTTGACAGGAATGTCATGGGTTCAGGGTTCAGCCAGATCCTAAGTGCCTCACCTGTAACACTTTAATGAAGTCTGGCTCATGGCTGGGTAAAAAACTCCTTTGCCTTAGAGGACCCAGAGACTCTTGGGCCCTCATACATGAGAAGCAAACTGAAGTCCAGCTGAGGAAGATGGTTTTACTTAACTTGGAATACAGAAAGGTAAGAGGGGAATTAATTGCAGTCTTCCATTACTTACAAGCAGTTTCTAGAGAAGACGTAGCCTTTTCTATTCAGAGACACACAGAGAATGGTCAAGATGCAATGATTACAAGCTGCAACAGGTCTTTCATGATGACACCAGTGAAATAGATTAATTAAAATTTATGTGAAATCTCCATCCTTGGAGATTTTCAAAAGTCTACTGAGAAACCTGCTGTGATATTGAAGTCTGCCCTGTTAAGAGCAGGAGATTGGACTAGATGAGCTCTTTACAATCATTTAACCTAAATTATTCTGTCATACTACACTTCAGGCTGCATTGCCTTACAAGAGGTGAAATTTTAGTTTCCAATATTTTTTTTCTAACAGTCATCCTTGAAAACACATCTACATAAGGGAAATAGACTGACTGAACACACACACCCCTCATGGAAGTTATAAATTTTTCAATGTATTGTAGGAGGAAAAGCTCTAGCTATGGATTTTGGTCCCAGGATAATCAGTATCAGACTTCCATAAGTGCCTAAAAGAACAAAATATTGGAACATGCCACCATCACAAGGAAGTATAAAGGATCTCTAAAACTGCTTTGAAAGAAAGATTGTAAACTCAGTTCAGTAAAAGCTAACTCTAACCTTCTAATGATAGGAATGTCAATCTTTAATTTCAATATTGACATCAAAGGATGTGACTCCTGCTGATTTGAATTTTCAGAACACAAAGCTCCTGGAAAACTTATGAAGGCCAAATTTCCTCCTTGCTTCAGGAGGAAAACAAATGTGAAAAAACAGAATTTCCTGCAGGATAGAAATGCTATGTTTCTCTCAGCTGCATAACTGAATACTGTTGAACACCATTCCTCTCAAGAGCTCAAAATATTTTTGAACTACAATGCAAACAAATTTATCCCCATTTCTCCATATCCAAAAAATGTGGGAACACTCATGTTCATCTTTGTCTATTATGGCTTACTGCCTTCCCTCAGTGGTTTTAATTAAGTGCTGTGAGTGTTCAAATTCACAAAAAAAAAAAAAAACAAAAAAAAAACCCAACAAAAAAACAACCACTAAGAAAATTGAGCCTCGTGAATTTTTCCTCTCTGATCTAATATGAGGTTTTCATTTGCAGAAGGCAAATTATGAAGGAGACATGATGCCTTTCTTGACAAAGACCTTTTTAAAAAAATTGAGGTTTTTTTTTTTTTTTCAAAATATATCTTTTTAACCAGAAGATAATACTTAGTCTACAAATGACTGCATATAGTTGTACTGGTTTTGGCTAAATTAAATTAAGTAAATATTTATCCTTGTAGCTCTGAGGGATTTATGATTTGGGATTTGTGACCAAAGCAAGGTTGATAACACAGAAACTTTCATTATTGCTGAACAGTGCTTGCACAGGACTAAGCATTTTCTGCCAGTCACCACCCCTCCAGTGAGGAGGCTGGGAGTGCACAAGAAGCTGGGAGGGGACACAGCCAGGACAGCTGACCCAAGGGAAATTCCCTAACCTATGGCACAGTGCTCAGTATGTAAAGCTGGGGGAAGAAGAAAAAACGAGGGGACATTTGGAGTGATGGTGTTTGTCTTCCCAAGTCACATTATGTGTGGTGGGGCCCTGCTCTCCTGGGGATGGTGAAAACCTGCCTGCCCTTGGGGAGTACTGAATTAATTCCTTGTTACACTTTGCTGGTGTGCATGTGGCCTTTACTTTCCCTATTAAACTGTCTTTATCTCAACCCATGGCTTTCCGCACTTTACTCTTCTGATTCCCTCCCCCATCCACACCAGGGAATGTGACTGAGTGGTTATGTGGGGCTGAGCTGTTGGCTGGGGTTAAACCACAACAGCAGTAAACAGAAATGGCCAAGGATTAATTAGTCACCCAGTCGGGGGCAAGGAGCCCCATCCTCATCATCTCACAAGAAAAAGCAGTATTTTCTCGGGAATGACTTTCAAAATATCTTCTTTATCAAAGTTACCTTTTTCTCCTGGAGGTCCAACTCTGCCAGGACGACCTGGAGCACCTTTCTCCCCCTTTTCTCCAGCCTCCCCTGTTGATATAAAAGTAAACAAAAAGAAGAATCCTATTAAACCAGGATTATTTTCTGTTAGCAGCTGTGAGAAGAATGCCATTCTCTCCAGTGAAAAAAATAGATGTGATCTGATTTAACAGCTTTACTTGATGGACAGAAAGTAGATTTTTCTTCAGTTGATGCAGACACTGGAAAACCCCATCAATACATTACTGAGGTCTCATACAACAGGGTCTAGTTTTGTGGATGTTACTTACACCACTGACCTTCAAAAAGCCAGCAGCACAATTCACTTAAGTAGAAGCTTCAGAATCAGACCCCAACTCAGCACATAAACTTCTGTGTTCACCAAACTCTTTCCAAGCCTCTGCCAAGGACATCTTTAAATCTCAAGTAAAAATGGCTTAACTATGACCTTAAATTAAAAGAAAAAAATGTCATTTTTGTGACCTATAAGAAAGCACTGCTACATCCATCATTTGAGGATCATTTTTAAGCATGAAAGCATTAACTCCCTACTTCATATCCTGAGTTATATACTGTGCTTTTTAATCTCTGATGTATGAACCACTATGTAGTGTACTTACATGCACATAGCTTGTGCATGTAAGTACATACATCATTGTATTCAGCATATTTAAACATCACTTTATGTAAAACTTGTTTGTCTCCCTGGTGCCTTTCATTAAAAATTTGGGGATGCTTAGCTTGTTTTGCCCACTACAGCCACACTAGTACTGTAGTCTGCCATTGACATAAAATTAAAATCTCTGACAAACAGAAGGTTAAAGAATTATTTATACAGCCACCTTGACAAAACAGGATTTATTTGAGAAGAAGAAGAAAGGAGAAGAAAGTTCTATGGCTTCCACAGAAAATAATGTGCTGGTATGTAAAATCCAGAGCTAGCACAGCATATATGATATCCCAACACTGTATTTCTATGGAGAGTGAGCATTAGCTGCTCTCCAGGAAGCTGATGGGAGCACCACACAGGAAAGTCAATGGTTATCATGCACCCCACAAGCCCAGCTCTCTGGCATAGCTGGCAGCTGTGGTTCAGAGAGGAGTCACAGAGATGACATGTCACACCATGGCACATTTCAAATATGCAGCCTCCAGCTCTCTTTCCATCTCTCTCTTTATTGTAGACCTAGGTGGCTGTGAGCAGAACTCAGCCCTCCATCTGTTATATTTTCATTCTTCAGGCTGCTCCAGACCATCTTCCCTGCCTTCAGACATGCAAAAATAGGCCATTCCCTGACCTTAATGAGGACAAACTTCACATAACCCCCGGTGAATAATATTGTTAGTATGAAACAGGCTATAATTTGGCACATTTGGGAACGTCACTTTTTTATTATCAAGCAACCAATAGGCATTGTATGATTGCCTTTCACCCCTCAGGGCTGGTTATGAGTTCTTTGCTTCCCAAAGATAAATCCTGACAATGACTTTTCCTTGCTCTCTGGAGGCTGAGAGCAGGCTATTACAGCCTATTGCTTTACACGTTCTTCAGAGTGAAAGCTGTGCATTAGGGATCAATAAAATAGATCACTCTTGCTTCAGGCCATTACACTTGCCTGCATTTATTCTTATAATACGATGACACCGCATTCCTTAGTGTGGGTGTTTTAAAAACTTTCTGCAGGAGGAGATTACTCCATTACAGGCCCAGCTACAGACCAGTCGACATTTTTTTCTTATCAGCTGTTTTGAGGAGCAAGACCTTGGCCAAGAGAGACTGATCGGTGGTACAGCACAGCTTTGCCTTGTGTAAGTCCCTATTCTTGCTGTTTGTACCCTGATCATTGTGCAAATTGAGGAAGTAAAGCCTGTGCAGGTGTCGTGGGCAACAAAACAGTTTTCAGTCAAGACCTTTCAAACAAGTTAATTTTTCACCAATAAACAATAATGTTTAACTTCTTGATTCATGAAACAAAGAAAGACACCCCTGTGCCTCCTTTCTGGTCTCCGGTCCCTCAATCTACAACCAAGTGCCTTCAGAGCAGGAGGTTGGGATCTGTGCATTCTGGTCCCTACCTGACTAGTCTGTTGTGGCCTTTTCCACCAGCTACAGTCCCTTAGCACTTGCACCTCTTGTTCAGTCTCCTCTCCATCCCTTCCTGCAGATTTGCTCCAGCCCCACTGCAGGAAGCAGTACTTTCTCTGTCAGCACAACGCAGCCTTGTCCATGCAGCTGAGACAGGGCGAGATGTAGTTAGCAGTGCTCTGCGGTGCTGAGATGCCCCATACTCCTAAAAGAAATTTAGCCCTGCCAAACTATGTGAGCTATTAAGCACTCCTGTCTGGTGATAACTTCTTTCTATTACTCATATTCCCCATGTGAGTTGATGTGGGTGTAAAAAAATTGGGTTTTTTAACGTAGCATTAACTTTTTTATGTATTGAACGTCATTGAGACTATTAAGACAACTCCTGCTTTAGACTCTAGAAGGTAGACAAAACAAGATGACAAGCTGAGAATTTAAGCTCTGAAGGGCTGTTCTGTGTTATTTTTTTCTCCACAATTGTAGTAACTTCAATTTTATGTGCCTATCAAAAGAAACTGGACTTTAGGAAGAATATGAGTGAACTGTGCAGTGAGGTTTCATCATCCATTGCTTTTTCACATGCAGCACACTTTTTTTATTGTTTATACTGCTGGCTTTCTAAAACATGGTTCAGTCTGCTATCTGCATTCTCAGAGCCATGGTTTTTGCCTGACACTTTTCATCTTACTCCTTTATACTCTTGAGTTAAAAAAATAACCAACCCACCAAAGCCTGCCCGCCTAAAAAAAACCCATCAAAATGACTATAAAAAACAAACAAAGAAGCAAAAAATCCACCAAAAATCAAACCAAACCAAAAATACTCCAAACATACAAAAACCCCCAAACCAACCAAGCAAAACAAACAAAAACAAATTCCCCCCCCCCAAAAAAAAAAAAGGAAAAAAAATCCCACAAACCACCAAAACCTGTCCATAAGACCTAAACTGCCAAATTTAATCTCATTTGTGCTTTTACTATTCTTGGTATCTTTAGTAGCTTTCTTCCTCATCCATTTCCACTTCCATTCTCATCTCATGCCCCTTATGATTTTCTCTTTTACTCTGTGGGATCTTAATTGATTTTGTATCATTTTACATTTATTTAGTTTCCAGTCTCTCCACTCAGTGTCATTTTTTGAGCTCTTCTTCCTTTGTTTTTCCCTATTATCTCTTTCTGTTCTTCTAAAATTCCTCCTTTACACTCCCCTACTTCTGCGTACTTTTCCCTGATGATTTTCTCCTTCATCACCCCATTGGGGCTCCACATTTTGCACCACCTCTTAAGTGTCTATCATCTGCCATTCACATATCCCATGGTCTCCCTAATTTCTCACATTTTTTCCCTGTTTTTCCCAGATTCTGACAGAGCCATGCCCAGCAGTAGTGGGGCACTCTATTTCTCCACTGCTGGAGATGTTGCTGGCAGCCCAGGGAAGGAGGAGGAGATGGTGCAGATCTAAAAGCTGCAATGAGCAAATCCTGCTGCATGGCAGCTGAAATTTGGGCAAGTGGCCACGTGTGCTTAGTTTAAAGGAATCCTTGGCCAGTGAAATGGGTTGGAGTTGTGCCAGGGCGGGACAGCAGTATCTCATCACCACCTCTCTGAGCCAGTCCCCCTGACAGCACAGTTGGTGCACTGAAAGCTTTTTAGGGATTTCACATTAACTAGGTCTGTATCAGGTCATTTTATGCTTCACAGAATTTGTACATCAATCTCGCTCAATTTTGCGAGGCTTATATCTTATGAAACTGAGTGAAATCATTAACACACAGTGGTTTTCAGTCCTCTCTCTGGCTTCCAGGCTCAGAATTATCATCTGCCAAAGGGTCCTGCACAGTTTACACAATTTAAAAACCTTTGCTGCACATCATAACAATAATGTTTATTGTTATTGTTGTTATTGTTGTTGTTGTCATTGCATTACAATGGTAATCATATATGCTAATTTTGACTGATTACAAAAATAAGAAAATCAATGCAAAGAAGTCATAAAACTCATCCTGTCAAGTTCTTTTATATGAAAAATATTTTCAAAGCTTAGGGCTGTGGAATCTGACCCTTTGACTGATATTTCATGCAAATTTGGACAACATATATTAACTTGCTTGTGTTCTCCTCTGTAAGTCACACTAAGAGCACTATCCTATGCCTTTTACATAATAAATATATCAAACAAATTAAACAACTTTACTCAAGTCTTAGTGAAACTTCAGAAGGCTTGGACACAGTGTTGTTCTCTCTAACTGGAACATCTGCAGAAAGTCTACATATTATTAAGATCAAAAGCCACTTATTGAAGTAAATAGTAAAGAACAGTTTTTGGCTGAGTTCAGGCATCCAAAGCTGCATCTATAATAATAATAATAATAGACAAAACAATAATAAATATTAAGAAATAAACATATTGTTAAAGCCAATTGGCTAAGCACAGCTCTCATCCCTGTAGCCCAGCTCTCTTGCCTCAAGCAGGGGACAGGCACACACAAATTGGGCAATGCCTGGAGAGGACAGTTTACACCCAGCCAAACCCGTGGCCAAGCTGGGCTCACAATTTAACTGTGTGAACAGCTGCAGAACAGAGCTGAGCCTCACCCTTCCCAATCAGTTAACCAGAACAGGCAATGACTGCAGTCCATACTGTGACTCTCTGGCAACTCGGGAAAGCCCAGATTTGTAATGATAGGATTAATGGCAGCAATTGTGGTTAGGTGGGTTTTGTGACACTACAAGTCATAATTACAAGAAAAATTGAAAGTTTTGTTGTATGCTTTTTACACAATGCTTTTTTTTTTAATTGTTGATGATAAACTGGTGGTTTTCATGGGGTTTTTTTGTCCTTAAAAAGGATTAAAAAAAAGTTTAAAAGTATCTCCCCATGTTCATATATTTCAACAGGAATGTCATAGCCCTCACAAGGGGAATTATTGTTATTGACTAAACAGGGCTGGGATTTCAACAACCATAATGGATGTTGTTGCTTTAAAATGCTAATTCTTCCCAGTAGTTGATTTCTTATGCAAGGTATATTTTTTTCCTATGAAAAGATCAACCATTTATTACACCACCTTCTTTGGGCAAGAGTTTGGGGGCATATTCTGTAAAAATGTTGTATTTTTCAAAAAAATTATAGAAATGTCAAAAATCTAACTAAAGTTGGCTTTCTTCTAAGAGGTATTCAAGCTTTTAAAAAATCAAAAGAAGACAAACAAAAGACAAGAAAACACAAAATAATTCCTATTACATTGCAAAATGGAAATGAAAACCTGGCCAGGTACAAAGTAGGGCCTGATGTTACAGTTTTTGGGTATGTGTACCATACCACTGCTCAGTATAAACACAGAGAGAGCAACCAAGCAATGTATAAGAGTAACAAGTACTAATGATCACCAGCAAATCTGGGAAACTGACATGCATTCTCTGAACCATTTAATTTCACCTTATGGACATTAAAACTCAATTTTTAAGGAGGCTATAAACAGGGGCAAATAAGAGGACAACTGAGAGGCACCTTCTTTGTCTCTGTTAAAACTGTCAATTATGCAAATAAGCCTGTTAGAACAAAAATTTTAATATCTGAATAATGGAGAAGGCTTTCACATTACCTTTGAGGCCTGGAACAAGAATCTGAACAGAGCAGGACTCCTCTGCAATGTGTTGAGAATATCCAGATCTTAGCAGTGACAGGAAGGCAAGGCTAATTAGAGTCACCAAGAAAACCAGATCTCTCTTCATAATGAGCACTTACAGGTCACTGACTCCTAAACAAAAGAATGAATAAACAGTTGTAAGAATTCTAAAGGCTTTCAACAGTTTCTAAACCCATGCAGCATCCCACTACAAACACAATATATATTTGTGTGCTATAACCCACACAGCATGAGAAGCACATTGCACAGTTCCTCCAAGCAGGTTATATTTTGCCCAGACACACATGAAACAGGCAGCAGCACATTTAGCAGGTTTTTTTGCTGTTAGACTTGATGGGATAAAGCCCAGGAGAAATTTAATTAAACAAGAAAGAGATTAAACAATGCTAATAATAGGCAAATCTGTGTTCATGATTTCTCATTGGAGGCAGCTATCTGGAAAGGTGAAAGGAGATAATGCAGCACATAGGCTTAGAATCACAGAATTGCTTAGGATGGAAAAGACCTCTAAGATCATCAGCCAGCCATTAACCCAGGACTGCCAAGTCTGCCACTAAGCCATGTCCCCCAAGTACCACATCTACATGTCTTTGAAATATGTCCAGGGATGGTGACTCAATCACTTCCCTGGGCAGCCTGTTCCAGTGCTTGACAACCCTTTCCATGAAGTAATTTTTTCCTAATATACGATGTAAACTCCCTCTTGCACAACTTGAGGCCATTTCCTCTTGTCCTATTACTTGTAACCTGGGAAAAAAGACCATCTCCACCCTGGCTACAACCTCCTCTCAAGTAATTGTAAAGAGCAATAAGGTCTCCCCTGCACCTCCTTTTCTCCAGGCTAAACCCTACTCCTTACAGGACTTTTGTTCCAGACCCTTCATCAGCTCTGTTGCCCATCTCTGGACATACTCCAGCACCTCCACGTCCTTCTTGCAGTGAGGGGCCCAGAATTGAAAACAGGATTTGAGGCGTAAACTCACCAGTGCCAAGTACAGGAGAAAATCACTGCCCTGGTCCTGCTGGCCACACCATTGCTAATAAAGGGCAGAACATCATTGGCCTTCTTGGCCACCTGGCCTTGCGCTGAAAGTTGTCAGTACTAAGTTCCCACTTAGAGTGGATACTGCCCTAAAAAGGCAATTCAGTAACAGATGAGACCAACTCAAAGGCCTGAAAATTCACTTCCCATCTACCTGAGCACTGGGATTGTGCCCAGGCAAATTGTCTGATACAACAGCCCTCATATAAGTCATTGAGGGTGGAAGACAGGTAATATTTCACTGTATCATTCAATAAAGCTGAATCAGAGTCTTCAATAACTCCTGGAGAGAATCAACTTTGAAACTTAGTCTAGTCTAAGCTGACAAGTGAAATGGCTTGCCTGAAATTACGCTGTGAAGAGATGTCCCAGAAAACAACCAAACAGAAATGGAGTTTGTGTGAAAGGACTGTAAAAAACCAATATTTAGGAGGCCTGTAAAAATACTTTGACAAAAGTGTTATTTATGTATTTCTGATATATTTTTCTAGTCTGTCCTTAACCAGCGCTCAGTAGTACACAAATAAGCTGAAAGTTATAATAGATTTTTATCATCTTTTACAGCCACCATAAGGGCATATGAATTTTACATCTAGAGCAAGAAGTTTGGGCTATATTAATTTCCACTCCCTGAATCCCTTCAAAAATAAGAAGGATTAGGCACAGGTGTGGGACCAGTATATGGGTCTGTATGCCTCAACATATTGGGGATCTAGGAGAGCAGAACTGTATTTTTGAGATGGCCTGAAGGTACTAACTGGCATAACAGATGTCTTAGCAGCAAGGCCAAGTAGATGATTTTGGATTTGGGGGAATAAATTGTCCCTCTGAATTACTGTCCAGTTTGTGCTTCCATTATCCCCTAGGAGACCATAGCAAGGGAATCTGATGGGAGCAGACTTTGTCTCCTTCCTCATGTGTGGAGGGCATTGCAGGAGTTACTGGCCAGGTTTCTCTGCCTCACAACCTCCTTGCTACACCATCTGTTGCTACATCCACACTGAGGGACAGAGGATGCCACAATACACCCCTAAGTTCTTACTGATCATCCAGCTCTGGTGCAAAGACTTGTATGCACTATGAGTCCCTTTTGACCCAAATCTGTTCCCCAGGTTTCTTTCCAAAGGAGAGAGACCTGCAGCTGGAGGACCACGCCTTAAAAGGTGATATCTATGCTTTGAGTTGGGAAGAGCTCTTGGGTCAAGAGATCTCAATGCAGTCATAGTCTAATGGGCTACAGTAGGGCAGGAAACCCTCGGGAAACGGTAATGCTAGGCAACTTTCCCATGGGGCAAGGGAAGAACAGGGACTATCTGAGGATTTCCACAACCTGCCATGCAGTCCTATAATGGGTCAGGCATAAGCTACTTCTCAGACAAACTTTGCCAACCAGAAAGAATACTTAGGAGATGGTGGGACTGCTGCTCAAATATTTAGGTCATGATAAGTTTTGTCACAATTGCAGCAATTATCACTTGTGGTTTCTCAAGAGTACAGGGCAAAACTGACTTTTGCCACTCAAGGATGAGGAACAGGATCTAGAGAAGGTACATCATAAAGCCATGCATGGATCTGTTAGAATGTGACCAGAGGAGGGACACAAAGATGACAACTTCTCCTACAAAAACATGTGAGAGAGTTGCGGCTGTTCAGTCTGGATGGTGTCTTAAGTTTTAGCTTTCATATTTTTCAGACTCTGTACTGCCTTAGTGTGTGACTCTGAACTTCATATTAAGTGCTAGTAAATTCACTTAACAAGGTAGTTAGACAAAATAATCCTTTTCCAGATTAAGGACCAAATACAACCGTTGCAGCCTTAGACCCAAAAAGCATAAACAACAGCAAATTAAAGAGAGCAAACCAAGAGAGTAGGACTTCATAACCAAAAACTGTAATTAGACAATTAACCCCAATATATAAATAAACCAAAACTTATAAAAGTGTAAAAATTCATAACCAGTTTTCCATCTTGAGCAGAACCCCAGCCAGGCTCCTATACTACCCACAGTATATCCTTTAAAAGCCTTTTAATAAATACCTACTTTCAAATACCTACTTTCACCTACCTACAAAGTTTATTCCTTTAACTCTGTCTAGTCTCTGTTCTAAGTCAGCCTCTCTAGGCATCATGGAAAAAAATAAATCTCAGGGGAAACATCACTGGGGCCTTCCAGTATTTATAAAATACCGGGGATTATAAAAAAAAAGAGAGAGTAGCTTTTTACACAGACAGACAGTGATAGGATAAGGAAGAATGGCTTTAAACTGAAAGAGAAGATATTTAGATTAGGTAGGCAGGTTTCCCAGAAAAGTTAAGAATGCCCCATCCCAGGAAGTGTTCAAGGCCAGATTGCACAGGACCCTGCACAATCTGTCCAGTAGAAGATGCCCTACCCATGGCAGTGGAGTTGGAATTAGAAAATCTTTAAGGTCCCTTCCAACAGAAGCTTTTCTACGATTTTGTGATAAAGGTGGACATAAAGAAGTGCAATAATCAGAGAGGAAAAGGAAAAGTAATGGAAATTTGGATGCCATGGAGAAGCAGCAACCAGGCCAGATCCCCAGTGCTGTGACAGACAAAACCAGCAGGAAAGCATTTGCTGTGTTGCTGAACTCTGCTTTTCCGGGCTACAGCCTCCCTTGCCTGTGCACAGGGCCAGCCACAAATACTAGAAACCAGGTCAAGTCACCGGCTACTTTATAGCTATTTTCTAAGTTTATGCAAACTATTTGACCACAGTCTTGAGATAGTTTTGAAGTATCAATCTCTGTGAGAACACTTTTCTCCAAAATATTCTCATGTGCCTACTAAAATTACTTCAGAAACATTAAGCTTGAATCTGGCTACATCTCCCCAGAAGGAGATTCCTAACCCCAGGGTACAAGGAATTTGTTCACAGTGGACAGTCCTGCCTCTTTTTTCTGTCTCTGATTCACAGCAGTCATCAAACAAGAGGGAGCAAAAAAAGATAGTGAATAAGAAAGGTTGAGGAAAAGAGTGCTTTTCCTCAAAGGTTTCTAAGGCCACTCTTGGTATTTAAATAGTCAATGCTGGTTGACTGCAAAATGAAGGAGTCCCTGGCAGGAACATGATTTGCAATGCCAAGTGAGGGACCAGCAGTCCCTCATGGAGGAAGGCTGTGGTTGCCTCAGCCAGCCAGGAGGATATACCTGGAAGTCTCTTTCAGTCACCCTCAGCAGCAGCCACCCCTGAGAGACGGGGTTTGCAGGCTGAACAAGAGGATGTGGGTCCTACCTGCCATAGCCTGCAGGACCCACCTACACCCCAGGAGAGCACCTGATCACCAGCTTGCAGGACATCCTAGGCAGGATATCCCACCTTTTCTTATGTAGTGGGAGCACTTCAGGATTCAGAAGATCGGACAAAGAGGCTTTCAAGCCGAGTGGTTCAGATACCCAGCTGAAAGCCTGGAAATTAGGCAGTTTCAATATGAGCACCTGGCAGACTGATGATAAGGATTCTTAATGGAAAAACTGGAGAGTGGAATGAAATGGCCTGATGTGGAAGAAGAAATTGAAATTACAGTGGTTCTTCTGTCTCTGCAATAGCGAATAAAAGGTAACATCATCTCCTCTGTCTGCATTTCATGAGGATTTAGATGTATCCAGACTCCACCTGAAAGATCAAAAGCTCCAGGTATGTTAAATATTAATTTGCCTTTGCAAACTCGTACACAGCTCAGAGATGAGACAGACATCGAGCAGCAGAGCACTGTCAAGGCTGCTTCTGGGCTCTCCTCAGCAGCCACATATGAAGGATTTTCTGGGGGAAACAAAATCTCCAACAAAGTTTCAGCACATTCCCTGGTGTCTGCTGCTGCTCTTACATGTCTCAGAGACAGAGGGGATACAACCCCACCCTACCACATATTAACTCAACTCACAGGGGAAATGGATTTGCTCTAGAGAAAGAAGCTTCTTTAATGTCATTCAGGTAACAACACCCAGATCCGTAAGAATACTTGGGGAAATTACCTTGGTCTGAGAAGAGCTACTAACAAAAGGAATCTCTGAGGAGGCTGCACATTAAAAAACTCTCTAAAATCTGTGGTTGCAGTAAAGGGACTGCAATCCTTGATTAATAGTAGAAATCAAGCCAAAAGCACTTTGTATATCACTTTCTTCATCTCTCCCTGCTTTCAAAAGAAACCTTCTGCAGCTAAAATTTCTTTCTGTGATTGAAATAACAGTTTGATCTCCAGGTAAGTGCTACAGCAGACACTTTCACTTTAAAATACTAGAAAATTTCTTGCCTTTCTGACCTGTTTTCAAGCCCTTTCAGACCTAGATGCATAAAATCTTTTAAGAAAACTAAATCACATTGAAACTGGTCCTCAGATAAAGGAGGACCAAGCTGTTTTTTCAAACCACTGTTTTGGCCCTGGTATTTGGACTATCTTCAGCATTGGTAAAATCAATGCTTGAGAGAAACCTAAACATGTTCAGCACTGTAAAAGTATGAATATTTTCTCACTGCCTCTGTAGGGGTAAAAAGTCAAATTTGTGGCCATTAAATTAGTGAAAGTTGAAAATATTGGAAAAAATTAGGAGAAGAAAAAGGCAGCACTTACTTAAAAAATAAAATTTAATAAAGTGCCTCAATTTCCATCAGAAATGAAAACATATCAATGCAATCAGCACAATAATTTCAAAACAACTTTTGAGACCTCTCAGCTTCAGGAATTATGCCTCAGGCACCAAAAGAGAAGAGGTTTCTCAAACCAAGCTTCAAATGACAAAGTCCTTGAGAGGTCATTGGAGAATCCCAAAGGCCCCACAGGCTCGCTCAAAGCCGCTCAGGACCAGCCAGGCCAGCTGGCACTCACTGAGTTCCCACACTTCCCCCCAGCTCTGGGGGGATGGAAAGCTTGGAAATCACTTGAGCCAGCTAATGCCTCATGCATGAAGTCCCTGTATCTACCAGCGGCTCCAAAACTGCCAGTGGCTACTTCTATGCCATTATTTTGGACTTAGAAGAAATAACACAGATGATCTGCCAAGCTGAAACTAAATGGATGATAAATGCAGAAGACAAGTGATGCTTGCTGGCATTAATGCTCGGCCAGCCAATAGCTACTGAGTAACTGCAATCCTCTGTATAATCCTATAGGACTCATCTTTGAGCTGGTTTTATTTCATTGAGTAGTTTTCATGCTATGATTTTTTTTTTCTTTTTGTTGTTATTTTAAAAATTATACTAACTTCTCAGGTATCTGAGCTGAATTATCTATATTCTGAATGGAGTATGCTTCTGCTACAGACACACAAATCTGCAGAGCCACAGCCACATTTGGTGAGTGACTTTCCCAAGCTGGTTTGAGTCAGCACTACAGACACAGCACAAAAATTTTCACTCCCTGACTTTTTAAGTCCTTGTCATCCACATCTCAACACCTCCCCTGCAGAACCCTTTGGAAGCTCATGTATCTTTAAGCCAACTGCAGGTCCTAAGCTGGATTCTAGGAGATACGACACATGCCCAGAAAAAAAAAAAAAAAGCCCCCAAATAACAGGCTGTGACACCGTACCCATGCTGTTTCAAACATCTTGAACAGATAAAAACAAACAAACAAAAAATAATTAAGTCACAGGGCTACCAGCAGTGCCAGCCTCTGGCCAGGGACAGGTTTCTGGGGGAAGCGAGGAGAAGCAGAAGGGACAAACCTCCAGCACTGTTGACACAAGCTGCGTTTCACCCCTTGGCTCAAGGGATGTGGATGATTCCCTGGGGAAGAAGCCTTTCACATTGGAGATAAAACCTGTGTCACTGACCTCATCTTCCTCCATTACACCCTTATTAATCTTTCTAACCTACAGATGTTTTGTGCAGCTATGCTTTTACTTTATCTAAGCATTTTCTCATTTGTCCTCTCAGTTCCCTTGCACATTACTTTGGGTAATCAAACGTTTGCCATTTAGCTAGACTATAAAAATCAGAATCAATTACAAAGCTACTTAAACGTTGGGTGATGATTATCATAACATTGCAATGCTCTCAAGTTAAATCCTACATGTTGATTTAAAGGTTAAAGCAATGGACTTGAAAGACTAAAAAATTCCCTAAATATTAATAGTGTAGAATTGCAAGAATGAGGACCATAACTGCCATGCTTACCAAGTCTCTGTGAAATCTATGGAGCATGGAGTAGCATAAAGCAGAGACATAACACATTTCAGCTCCTGATAACACTGAAGAACAGTGAGGTCTGCTGTAGAGGACAAAAGAGTGAGTCTAAGCTGATGGGAAGCTAGCATTACCTAAAAGCAAACTGATAGTAAGTCCTTGGTTACTCCCCAAAGTACGCTTAATACTGGCACAACAGAGCCATTTCCTCAGACGATGTTTGTGAGGTGTAAGGTATGATTAGTTTGTCAACATAGATGCCCTTATCAGATGTAGGTATAGTAGTCTCATTTTTCAAAAAGAATGTTTTTAAAAACTGGGACAAGTTTCGTCCTGATGTTGCTCTGCTGAAGTCAGTGAGTTCATGTTAGTATTAACTTATTGTCATCTGTACTGGAAGTGTAAAAACAAGGCTTCCACAAGAGTGAGATGAAGTAGTGCCAGAATGGGCAACTTTTCAAAACTTTTAACTAGAGGGAGATGGGACCTGAGTGCCAAATCTTTCACAATAATTCTCCATGGATTTTTAGACAATCTATGGATTTTTTTGTAGAAAATAACACTCAAGTACATTTTTGTCTTTATGTAAATTGGTGGTCAGAGACAACTAGAAATACTAAACAGAATTTCTCATGAAATGTTTCAATCAAAGTCTCTACTAGATTACAAGATCTCTTCTGCCTTCAGCTATAGTGTACAAAAATAATTTGTCATTTTGGGTGCCATCATTGTTATATGTCAGATCAAATTTTTTGTATTCTCAACCACAAACAAACAGACAAATTAGTGTACAGGATACTAATTTAACTATCAGTTCTTCTAAAGCAGGGGTCTAAAATGTCTCAGTTCATTCCCACTCCTATAAAGCATTTACATGAGAACTTCATACTATCCCCATACAGCTATTTGCAGGAAATAAAAAACCAAGAATTCACCAAGAATCAGTGAATAATGTGGAGAATGCTGCAGGGAACATTTCTGTACATGAAAAAATGCATAATATGAACATTTGCATTTGTAATTTTACTTATGAAGCTTTAAGGCGTTGCTTTTCAGCCCTTCCCATCTACAGAGGCTTAGGACTAGCTGCAGAAGTTGGGGCATCTGTGCAATATTATGCCCACTCAACTTACACTTTGCAACACATTCTCACTCTTGAGGTGTTTGGAAGTTTTCCTAGGTGGGCCTGACCATTGCCTTCTTGAGGAGACTGGACAGGCTGAAAAGGCAAACTCACCCTGTCCCAGTCCTACAGCTCCATTCTGGGAGGTGTAGAGAAGAGGCAGAAAAGTCTATCAAGGCCCCATCCCATCATCCCAGCCATGCCAGCAGTGGCATCTGCCTTTTGCACAACAGAAATGCCATTCAAGTATTGATCCAAAAGGTGTGAAGTAACAACTATGGAAGATCGTCAGCTTAAAGGGATTGAAACACACAGCTCCAGCTCCCCAAGAGAGTAATTGCTCACATTAGATGGACACAGCAGGTGAAATTAGACTACACCCAGGCATGCTACATTAAAGGATGAAAGGAAGCAGAGAAGCAGCCTGATGATGAAGCTCAAGTCTAGTGGCAGGACACTAGACTAAAACTGGGTAATGTGAGTTTTCTGACTTCTGCTTTTATGTCCCACAATTGATCATGTAAAAACACAGGGGTGGGTCAGGAATATCCAGAGAGAAGACAAAATCTAAGAAAAGCAGTTTATGAGATTAAAGGAAGAATAAAAACAAGCGACAAGTCATAGGATATAGACTACTAGCAGATATAGAGCAAAAGGGAAAAATTAGAGGTCTGACCAGGGGAGAGTAGCAGAGAAAGGACAGAGGAGCAATGGCCCCATCCCAGAGGGCAAGGGGACAGGAAAAAGGTTTGCTTTTGGTTGTCACAATATCCTTCTCCTCACTGAGGAGAAAAAACAAGAAAGACCTGAAACAGCTTTTGACACCCTTTTCTCACACATTAGGTAAGTGACAACTACAATTAAAAGGAGGTTCTAAGAATAAAGGGAAGCCACGAACTGCTGCCCATTTCTTTCAATGCTTCAAGTATGACACCTCAAAAAGCAAACCACAAGACAGAGCACAGCTGCCACTAGTAGATGCCTGTTTATCGGGACAGCTCTGCTTAGTTCCAGACCTTAAGCTAGCAGAGGTTAATTTTAAACAGACCCTTGGGGAGGGATTTAACTGTTCTGGCTTAGGTGGTCAGTCTGAGAAAATCATCCTGAACACTCTGTGCAACCAAGTCAGAAAAGGCACCTTTGCAGCAGGATTCATTTCATCCCAATACAGAACAGGACTGGTAATTGGCTCTGGAGGTACCTATTAATTGCTGAGTATCACTAGTTCAGCCTTGCAGGTATGTAAAGTTAGGTGAGAGGTGTCCCATCACTGCTAATTAGCTAAGTCAGTCTACAGGAGGGTTAACAGCAGCCTGGCTTCCTGCTGCACATTAGCTTCCCCTTCTCTGTACTGTCACCAATGGCCAGCTGATCCCAGCTAGCACAGGCTGCTGTTTCAGCAGTAGGGTATTCCTCTGCTTGTAATGTTGTTTTTCAGTTGATTTAGTTCCGTGGTTCATGGCAAGGATAAAATGGCCATAATTCCTGTGAAAAATGATGCCAGCTAAGGTAAGGAATGCCCTTGGCAGTAGCTGAGATGGCCTTCAGTGTGTTACAAAACTGTGCCATTGCAAGCCAGCAGCATACAGAAAACAGGAAGATACATAAGTGAAAGAATTCAAGGGACTAAATTACCAGAAAAACAAACAAATAAACAAACAACAAAACCACAAAACCAACCCAAAACAACAAACAGAAACAAACAAAAAACCACACACACACACAAACAACAACAATACAAAACAAAACAAAGAACCTACAAGAAAACTCACCAAAAAAAACCCACTCAAGACCAAAAAACAACACAGCACATAATGAGAGCGGGAACATTTTAAAAGCAGGAAAGATATGGCAAAATACTGGGCTGCAATGGAAAATAATAATAAGCTAAAGAAACAGAACATAGGAAACACAACAACATCAGGCATTTTGTTGTAGCATGCAAGCCACCAAGAGTTATGGAAAGGATCCAAGAGTGTTATCCTCAAATGACAAGGACATATTTCTTGCAGTGATATCCTCAGTATCTCTGTGGTACATAAGCATTCATGATCAAAATCTTGCATTTGAACTGGGGCAGTGTCAACGCTATTTCAACAAAAGATTATTTTTACTTTCAGGCTGAGAGACCAACTAACACATGTGATCCTATGTGATTCTACACGTGACTACATCAGTGGACAAGGGAAGGGCTACAGATGTTATTTATCTTGTCTTCCGTAACGTCTTTGACATGGTGCTCCACAACACCTTCTCCCTAAATTGGAGAGATATGGATTTGATGGGTGGAGTGTTAGATGGACAAGAAAGTGGTTGGACAATCACATCTTGAGGGTGGTGGTCAACAGCTCAGTGTCCTGATGGACATGAGTGATGTCGTGTCCCTCAGGGGTCTGTATGGGAGCCAATGTAATTAATACCATAATTAGTAACATAATGGATGAAGAGATTGAGTGCACGCTCAGCAAATTTGCAGATGACACCAAGCTATGGTGCAGTGACACTCCTGAAGAACAGGATGCCATCCAGAGGGACCTGGACAAGCTGGAGAAGTGGCCCATGGCAATCTCATGAGGTTTAGACCAAGTGCAAGATGTTGCACCTGGGTTGGGGCAGCCCCAATACCAACACAGGCTGGGGTGAACAGATCCAGAGCAGCCGTGCTGAGGACTTGGGGGTGCTGTGGGTGAAGGCTGGACATGACCCAGCCATGTGCCCTCACAGCCTGGAGAGCCAAACGTGCCCTGGGCTGCACCAGGGGCAGCGTGGGGAGGGGATTCTGCCCCTCTGCTCTGCTCTGCTGAGACCCCACCTGCAGTGCTGCATCCAGCCCTGGGGTCCCCAGCACAGGAAGGACATGGAGCTGTTGGAGCGAGGCCAGAGGAGGCCACAAAGATGATCAGAGGGATGGAGCACCTTTCCTACAAGGAAAGGCTGAGATATTTGAGATTCCTGTAGTCAGTTAATTGCAGCCTTCCAGTACCTAAAGGGAGTCTAAAAGAAAGATGTGGAAAGACTTTTTACAAGAGCATGTAGTGACAGGACTACAGTGAATGGGTTCAAATTTAAAGTAGCTTTAGATTAGATACTGGAAAGATATTCCTTACTGTGAGAGTGAGTGGTGAGGCACTGGAACAAGGCTGCCCAGGGAAGTTGTGGATACTCCATCCTTGGAAGTGTTCAAGGCCAGATTGGATGAGGCTTTAAGCAACCTGGTCTAGTGGAAGATGTCCCTGTCCATGGCAGGAGGGTTGGAACCAGATGATTGTAAAGGTCCCTTCCAGTCCAGGCCATTCTATGATTCTATAATGTTTTCACTAGACAAGTGACAGGTGATCTTGATAGCAACAGTACAACCCAATGTCCCTTTATTTTTAGAGCTCTGACACACCTTTCCAAACACAGGCAAGGGAAACAAGGCAAAAGAAGGGGGAACTTATCAAAATAGCTGCCCACATTAATAGAAAATATATGGTTGGTACATAGAAATTCTTGTAGAAGCAAAATGCCATGGGAAAATAAACAAGTTTCTATGCATCTGACATGACTTAGTTGAAGCACACACAAAGGCATTCAATCCTAGACATTAACAAATTTCTTAGAAGTCAACGTATTCTTACACTAGAATGTTACAGCAGACTTTCACTAATCAGGCTATATCATTGGCAATTTTCATGATCCAATGTAAAAGCTATTGCCTAAAGGAACCCAGTGGAAATAGCTTTCAGTGGCAAAACCTCCCAGAGCAGCTCTTACACATGCCACAACACATGCACTCAAAATACTTTACCATGTACAATGCACTGTTTGACAAATATTTTAAAATATATTAAATATTTTAAAATTTGAGAAGGAGTACAAGGGATTGCATGCAGTTTGAGATGCTTTTGACAATCTCATATCATTTTGTAAATCTGAAATATTAATTCAGAAGTAAACAGAATGTGAAGAACACAATTTGCAAGCAAGGGTGTTCATCTGAATTAATATAAAGAAGGTGTTACTTCCCTTAACTGTATACCATGATGCTTCTGCTACCAAAAGATTCTTGAGGATGACAATCCCCTTAGAAATTTTTTCATTGAAGTCTTTCCATCTAACCAACTGCCCTGAGAGATTTCTGTATTTTAATAATGTACATTTCTAGGGAATAATATAACAAGTTATGTTAAATAAGTGATAACTACTAGCATTTCCACTGCTTTGGTACTCAGCAAATTCTCTAACAATAGCACCAGATGTACCTTTCACACAGCTAGAACATGACCAGAGGGCAGCTGTGCACCAATTAAGAAGCTGCAGAACAGCTAAGCAGTGATCATTTGAATCTTCACGTTTGTCTGCTCAGAATTTATAGGGTTCTTATAGGAGCAAAAACTAATGCTACTGTTTTGATTGTGCAGTTACCAGTAAAATAAAAGGCTTCAGAGGTGTTAAAGAGTACACTGACCTGAAATCCCAACATCGGCCAGGTGACTTAAGAAGGGGAACAATTAAAAAAAACCAAGACTTGCCACAGTTATTCAGTGCTGTCAAAAAGATATAGAGGCATCAGTTCTATACATTACAGAAAGGCCATGTACTCAGCCACTGTAGCTGCAATGTTTAATGTAATCTTCCCTAAAATCAAGGAACAGTGTGAATGCAATCACTTGTACATTAAGCATAACTAGGCAAATGCATGTTTAAATATGGAGTTGCTAGGGAGTCTGTCAGACCTGGTGGGTTGACCATGGCTGGAGGCCAGTTGCCCACGAAGCCCCCCCTGTAGGTTTTGTACAACAGTCATAAAAGTAGAGAACGACAATAGAGAGTTTTTGACACTACACAATTACATAAAAGGCAATTCTGACATATCATATATATTATATATCACATCATGGCCTGGGTTGGAAGGGAGCTTAAAGATCATCTGGTTCGAACCTCTTTGCCATGGGCAGGGACCCTCCACTAGACCAGGTTGCTCAGAGCTCCAACCTGGCCTTGAACACTTCCAGGGATGGGGTATCCACAACTTCTCTGGGCAGCCAGTTCCACAGCCTCACAGTAAAGAATCTTTTTCTACTGTCTAATTTAAGTTTGAAGCCCTGTCCCCCTGTCCTGTCACAACAGGCCTTTGTAAAAAGTCCCTTTCCATCTTTCCTGTAAGTTCCCTTCAGGTACAGGAAGGCTGCAATTAGGTCACCCCAAAATCTCTTCTGGCTGAACAAATCCAACTCATGAAGATGCTAAAGAGCAAAGGAAGATAACCTCCGATAAAGAGCTTTTTTTCAGCTGCAGCTCATAGTATGGCTATCACTACATCATCTCATTTCATCTCTACATTAGCTTTAAAGTGCAAGGTCATTGCACAGCTAGAGAGAAACACTGCAAGTGCATCTGTAGGTGCTGCTGACAGATCCAGCACTCTGGAATCTCCTCAGCATGCACCATCAGTCCTTCTCTTGCACTTCCACATGTTCTCAGTATCTGTCTCCTTAACATTTCTTGAACATAACTCCACTCCAGTGAGCCATCAGAGACCTGTTTTCTTATTAACACCATTCTGACAAAGCCCATTGCTACACATTTTTCTTTTCCTATTTAATAAGGCTTTTTTTTCCCTGTTTCCTGTGCTAGGCCTTAATTAGATTCTTGTCTGATGTTTTTACTTCATTGGCTATTATTACTGTGCCATCTAACAGTGCTGGTTCTTTCCTCTCAAAATTTTTAAAGCTCTTTGTTTTAATTCCCAAAAATTAGATCTCTTAAAAAACTTTCTCTAATGACTATAAAAAGTCCTATAAATAAGTAAAATTAAAATTATACAATCACTTTTATAATTTTGTCCTTCCAAAGAGCATGGCATTCAACATCTCATCCATGGTCTCTTGGAGGCCCATAGACCATTTCTAAAGAGTCCATTAAAGATGAATAAATGCATACCTACTGTCAGCAAGTTTCAGTATTTGCTAAAATCATCAGCACCATCACAGGATATTTTGGAGTGGTCCATAACTAAGCCTGAAAATCACTCAAATTAAACAGAAAATCTTAGAGTGCTATCTGAAGGTTGTTATTATTATTTATGCTTATTCTACAACTAGCAAACAGGACAAAAAGAAAATAATCACAGAGAGAGCCATACCTAAGACCAAAGACAGGCACCAGGAACTTAAGCACATCTATGGATGCAGCTTCATTCTTCAAAGCCCCTATTCAAAAAACAGCCAAAGCTGAAGCACTTTCTCTTTCCACTCTCCATCTTTTTCTCCCATTTTTCACCCTGCTTAAGTTCAACACTGGCAGCACTACCTCTGAATCTCTCTCTGTGGCCTCATCCCAGATTTAAACAAAGCATCCAAAACCATCTCCTAACAATCCAGCCACCTTAAGAGGTAGGAGGTTCCTGTGGTTTTGTTGAAAAAACTTGGGTGTCTAAGCTTTTCTTACTGCACAGACCAGAGATGGTCAACCTCTTGCCTGAGGAGAATAACAAGACACTCTTCTCCCACCTGGCACATTTCCATCAAGGAAATGCATCCAAAATCATTCAGTCTCCTCCAAGCACACCAAATTACTATGTTGGTTAGTTACAAGGGCACCTTTGCAGCAGATGGGAGGTGGAGGTTTGGAGCAGTGCAATGAGCTGCATTTAGACCTCCTACTTCCCAGGTAAGTGGCCCCAGACAGCAGATTATGTGACAGCTGGGTAGCAGTCCTCGAAGAGATCTGTAGAAAACAGTTTTCTCAGAGCCATTTTTCAAAATCTCCATGCTTGAAGAACAACCCAGCACACAAATTCAAGGTAAGCTTCCACCTTCCAGAACTCTAGTTCCTGCAGCATTTGGAACTAAAGATGGTGAATTGATCCACTTCCACATCCAGAATAGAGAATTATGGAACACCTCTCAGAAGCAATTTTTGGATGGCTGTTGTGGCCATCACACACTTGTCTGACTGTGGCGAGTCACTTTCTTCAGCCCTTAGCTCTCCTCCACTCACTCCATACTGCACATAAGCATAGCCATTTCTTGCTTTGGAGTCTGGTATCCAGCTTGCAGCACTGTGAAACTATTTATTCATGTCTATGTTTCATTCACGTGCTGTTGGACTAAATCTTCAGAAGTCCCTTCCAACCCAAACCATTCTATGATTCAGTGCAGAAGAAAACTAATGTAAACCCTATAAATCCCCACCATTTGTCATAGTGCTCTGTCCTGGCCTCCAGGACACCCTATGGACCTCCTAACCAATCTTCTGATAAAGTTTTGAGGGGGCAGCATCCAAATAGTCCCAGAAGATAAGGATCCTTGGATTCTATGGAAAAATTAAGAGATTGGTGCACTGATGAAGCACTCAAGCAGACCAACTTCTGTTCTTTTCTTGACTACAAGTATCTTCTACAACTATAGGCAAATTACCCAGGACTACATTTTTATGAAGAGCCACTTAGATGGATGAGATGACACCTTGCTGTATTTTCAAAACCAACTCTTTTTAAAGCATTGGGCTTCTAGTAGGTTGTTTTCCTATTGACTTAAGAGTTCTTAAAAAATCTTAACATCCAGTCATACTCCATTGCATTTTTCAGTTCCAAATATATAAAATGGAACACTTTCAGCACAAAAGTTGGCAGAAGTATTAACAAAGCCTTAGAACTGTTATTAAATATTCTGTCCCTTGTACAGGTGTTTGCATGGCCAAAACCAACAAAAGGCTTTAAACCTTCTGCTGACACTCTCTAGAAGGGTCCTACTCTCATGGCTGAAAACCAGGATGGCCTGTGGCTCGTGCAAACCAGAAGGAAACACTCAAATTTTAAGAAGCTGCCAACTACTTATCAACCAGCTGATGCCTTATGAGCCCAGTCTGTGCCTCTTTCACAAGACTAACTTTTCCAAAATACATCCTATCACTCTTTTCATCAAGAGAAATTAAAATAGCAAGACCCTGACCACACAGCTTTACAGGAAGTGTGGTTCAGCTGCGAAGTTCAGCCAGTAGTGAAATGCAGTGCAAAGCACAAACTACACTTCCCAAGAGACGCCATGAGAATATTTTTGGCTAAACTCTCCTGGTTTTCAGCCAAAATAATTTGACAAAAGAACTGAACTATCCCAGAAAACTGACACTTTTCTTTAAAAAGCTACTCTGCCAAAAGTCTTCCTACTTCAAAAGGATTCTGGTTCAAGAATTTTTGGACAGCCCTAGAGATGACTAAAAAGAGCTTTAGAAACAGTGCAAAATCACTCAAAATAATCAGAAAAGAATAGCCTTGAATATAGCATACAATTAGAAATTGCACAGATTTCTGCTGCTTCCACAGATCAATTCTCTGTTGACTGTAGGACTATGCCATGTCTTATTTTGGCTATGAATTTAACTTACACATTATCTTTCATGTATTAACTAAAACAAAAATTTCATTTTAACAGATACATCTAAGAATTTTATGAAAGACAGTCCAAACATTTTTAAAAGGAATACTTAACTTGGAAGTCTTATTTCTTATCTACAACACTGGCACACCTTATTTATGCTGCATCAGTAACATACTAAAATTTTAGGGATAGTATCATTGTGTCACCTTTAAGTCAGTGGGGTTTTTTTATATTTTCTGATTACTATAATACCTTAAATATTCATGACCAGGTAAACAATCACATAGGTATGAAATACAAAAATCTCAGCTACAGAGAAGAAAACATTGGGCAGCAGTTTTTATATTTGCAACATTTAAAAAATATTTCAATTTGGTTTTACACCAATACAGAAAGTCAGAGTATTTCCTATCTAGCTGCTCCATTTCACTGTATGACAAGTAAAGTTAGGTATTCTCCACAGTGATTTGATTTTGCTAGAAAACAACCCCCCTCCAAAATTTACATGTATGTATGCACAGAGGTCAGAATGGAAACTTTCAAGTCCATTATGAATCCTAGTTTTCATAGCTCATGACTGAAAAGCAGGCATGTGCCCTGCTGCTCACTAAAGTATGACTTCCTCTCACTCATTCCTGCTCACTTGGACCAAGATTTTGTATCATTATACACCCTTATATCTCACTAAGCATTTCTGCATGGTACCACTCCCTACACAATTTGGTTTTCACCGAGACAGCTCTTAATTACACAGCGATGTAATTCCAGCCCTTACTGGACCTTCACTTCTGCAATGCCAGTCTTCATTCTCTGCTTTGCAGTGTATTAAAAGATCACTTTTCAAAGTGGAAAACAGCCAACTGCCTGTGTCTGTTACTAGGAATTACAACTCAAGAATAAAGTAAAATAATTTTCAATTGTAGGAAAAGTTAAAATTCATGTACGGTTTTTCCTTTCCTGCTAAAAGGAAAGCGAGGTCTTCCAATAGCATTTGTACATTTTAAATACAATCCACCTAAGCTAAACTGGCATTCAGTGATCTAACCCACATGGGTGCTTCTCAATAGAAAGGTCCAATGTTACCCAATAGACTCAAGCAAGTTCTTTTTTCCTGTACCTTCCCCTTCTATTTGCGGGACTGTCAATCATATTTTGCCATATGCAAAGCAGCTCCCTAACAAATATCCAGACTTTTTCTTCTACATATTTTTATGGAGTGAAAGCGTAAAAGTCTCTTACCTTATGGCTGCTGAGAGAATGGGAACTGCACAATGCTCTGTGCCTGCAGGGACACTGCACAGATGAACCTCATTGCTGCTGTTTACAGAAGTCTGACAGTTTTTAATTTGAAAAGAGGTTGTCTTTTTCTTTTTGACAGTTCAACAAATCAGACAAAACAGTTGCAAGTGTTATCTGTAAACAGCTTCCTGTTTGAAATAGATCAGCTGTCCTGCAGGACAATAATTAGGGAAGAAGTGTGGGAAAACTGAAGAGGTCCATGATGTAAGCTTTTTATTTTGGGAATGTACTTTTTTGGGAATGCACACTTACTTTCCCCTCCTCCTCTCTAGCAGAGAACCCCTTTTTAACCATTTACATCTATTCAGCTCTAAGCCATGCATGCACATTGCCCCAGCACAACACTTCTCTTGCTTTGTTTCAGCAGATATGAAAACACATGAAACACAACACTGAATGTGACCATCTTGTGTGGATAATTAACACACTCCCCTTGCATTCTTGAGTAAAACAGGCAACTGTTTCAGAGCCATGTCTGAACACCCACAAACAATGTAAATGCTAAATTATCCACATGGCAGGCATCTTCATGATTTTTTTTGGGTTTTTTAAAACATCTTTTGATACAAATTTAGCTCTATTTCACTATAGCTTTTACATAGTTGTACAACTCTGGTTTTTACCTTAAACAGCTAGACTAGTTTGAGGCCTGGATAAACCACAAGACTCCATATACATTCAAGCAGCAAAAAACTGGGGCCAGCTGATTCTGGGAAGTGGGATTTTGAGAACACCCCCCTCAGTTACAGCAGTTTATACTTCAACAGATATAAATGGCTTCACTCTCAATTTCCAGGGCAAATAGAGAGTACCACTTGTGACTATATCAATTAATATCCTTTGATGAAAAGCTGCTGCATTTGTAAGACTTGTGTGAAAATTGTGTGAATCATCTGTCACCATCCATCTCATGCCACTGTTCCCTCCTCCCCGTTCTTCCAGGTAATGTTTGAGGGGTCATGCTCTAAGCAAGCACCCAGTGGGCTGGGAGGCTGGGTAACCCCCAGTATGTGACCTCTTATTTGAAAACCAGGACAGGAACTAAGGGCAGTAGCAGGACATTCCTTTCCATTTTCCAGTCCCAAGATCAGGAAAGTATCAGAACACAGAAAAGGTTTTAGACTGAGGGGCTAGAGAAAGCTGCAATAGAACCATCAGTGTGCTCACTTCTTTATCACTTTTCCAATCTCTTTTGAAGTGTAGGTCCACTCCATTGAGAATTTCGTGTTGTGGTGGGGCTTGCAGTACAAGCTGATGGCACAGTACTCATGTACTCTCTTCCTGCTTTGCTCTTGACATTACATATCCTCTCTCCCAGCAAACCTCTCCCTAAGCCTGTGCAGCCTTCTTGCCCATGACAGCCCCTGTTTTGTTAGTCCACAGCACACACTGACCAGCTTTAATGGCAAAGAAAAAAACAGGTACAAAAAGAGGCAGTGATGCCTCAAACTCAGGATTCCCTGTGGACTACCTACATACAGGTTTCCATGTTGGACTGGAACCTGGTTATCCGCCTCAGCTGCTATGGACTCCTGTATTTAACACACACCAAATGGTCATGAAAAGTTAAGAGCTAATTATCTCTTCCTCAGTAGATTACCTCAGTAAAGAAAGGTAGAAAATGAACAAAATGGTAGAACATTAACATAACTGTCTAAGGACCATGCAACTTTAATTGTAAAGTCTATTTTTAATGCATACAGGCCCCATCAGATCAGTGGGAGCAGAAGGCAATTAGGACTGGGCCCTCACAGCACTTTGTTGGCAGAAACTTGCCAAGACAAACATTTTATGTAAAGAATGTAGCAAAGTGACTGTAGTCCAAGCCTTTGAAGATCATATTACCAAGGCGAAGACAACTCCATTTACATACATATCTATTCTCCCTGTAAACACAGGAAAATAACTTTGAGGACAGAAACAGAATTCAATAGAGAAATAGACCCATTCAGGGAAAGTTGGTAGAAAAGGTAGGACTCAACACTGGGGAAGCAGAAAAGAAAACAAACATAAATGACCAGAGTTCAAAAGGAAAGGGCAAACACTATATATGCAGTGAAAGTGCCTTCTCTAGAAAAGGGAGAATAAACAAGCACATGGTTTTCTTTCACATGAGAGAGAAAGGCATAGTCCCCATACAGAAGGGCGTAAGTAACCTTTTCCCACCCCAAAAACCAATTGGAAACAGTATAGCCATATTGGTGCATCATCTAAATCAGGCTACTACTATGTGCAAACTGGGGTACTGATGCATGGACCATGTGGGAGCAGCTTAGGTCATCACCAGGTCACCACAGCCTCTGGTCATTAAGTTCTTTATGATGTTAACATGCCTGTCTGGGACACTGTAGCACTTCAAGAGCTGATTCCCAAGTCTTTCAGCAACCCTTGCTGGATAGAGAGGGACAGCCTCCAGAGGCCACAGTGTACCAGTACAGAGGAACAAAGAGCTCCCGGACAAATTGAAGCACAGAGAAGAAGCCTGAAGAGGGTGCAAGCAAGAATGTGTAGCCTGGGAGGGATAGAGATTGTCTGAGCAAGGGATCATGTTAGGAAAGCTAACATGAGAGACTTAAATCTGGCCAGGGATATCAAAGGCAACAAGAAAAGTTTCTTTAGGTACATTGGTGATAAAATGAAAACTAATGAAAATGTGAGTCCTCTCTGCAAGGAAATGGGAGACTCTTTTGACAGTCTCAAGAGATGGGTCTGAGCAAACCTGATGAAGTTCAACAACACCAAGTGCATCTGGGCTGGGGCAGGCAATCCCAAGGATAAACACTGACTGGGCAGAGAATGGATCAAGAACAGCCCTGAGAAGAACTTGTGGGCTGATGAGAGGCTCAACACGAGCCAGCCATGTGCCCTTGCAGCCCAGAAATCCAACCACATCCTGGCCTGCATCAAAAGAAACACTGACAGCAGGTTGATTCTGTCTCTCTACTCCTCTCTGATGAGAGCCTACCTGCTGTGCTGCATCCAGCCCTGGGACCCCCAACATAAAAATGTGGACCAGTTGGAATAAGTCCAGAGGAGCGCTAATGAACATGATCAGAACTGGGCTGGAGAACCTTTCTAATGAACACAGGCTGAAAGGGTCAGGCTTCTTCAGCCTGTAGAAAGCTCCTGAGGAGACCTTAGAGCACCTTCCATTACCTAAAAGGTGTAGGGCTAAAAGAAAGCTGGAGAGGGACTTTTTACAAGGACATGTAGTGATAGGGCCAGGCAGAAAGGCTTCAAACTCAAAGAGGCAGGTTTATATCAGATACTGTGAATTCTTTACTGTGACACTAGTGAGAAACTGGAACAGGTTTCCCAGAGAAGTTGTGGATGCCCATCTCTGGAGATGCTCAAGGCCAGGTTAGATGGGGCTTTAAACAACCTTATCTAGAGGAAGGTATTCCTGCCCACAGCAAGGAGGGCTAGAGTAGATTATCCTTAAGGTCCCTTGAAACCCAACCCATTCTACATTTCTACACAGCAAGACACCAGTTAGGCCAGCTACTTCAGCTTGACCCACTACACAACTTTTCTTCACCCTTTAAATTTAGGTTAAATACCACATTGACACAACTACAAGTAGAATTCTTGGAATCAAACCAAACCAAAACCATGCAGATAAAATCCAACTGGTTGCAGAAGTTCAATAAAAAGTTTTTAGAAAACAGGAAAAATATGCTAATGCATTTTAGGAGCATCCAGGAAATTTTTCTACACTTTGCATAGTCAGTTGGCATTATCTTTGTATCTATAAGAGGATTAAACACAATACCTGTTTAAAAACACAATGGTTATTAAAAAATCTTAAGAGAAGGTGACAAGAAAAGATGACAAGGCTCTGATTTTCCCTTTGGTTTAGCAAAGCATCCAATGGTATCAGCATCTTCCAATCAGATTTTTCTGCAGGATGACTATTTCCAACACCCAAACTCTTTAAAAAATAAGCATCTGGACTCAATTGCAGGAGCTTAGTTTATTGCAGGCCATCACAAATGCTGTTCTAGCTAATGAAAGAGCTGCCTCACTAACCAGCCCTTATTAGGCCTCCCAGGGCACCCCAAGAAACTCCTAAAGTGGCAAGGAGACGCAGCAGATAGGACTCCTCCATGGTACAGACATGCATACAAGCATGCCAAGTGCAACCCCTCCTCTCTCCCAGGGCAGCATAATGATGTGTCCTATCCCCTTTGCTTCACATAACAGTATCTGTTTACCCAAGAAAATAGGAAACAACTTTATTAAGCGTTAAGACAGTCCTGGTAAAACACAGCTTATAGATCTCTCTCTGTGAAGATATCAATTTGTCATCTAAACATCTTAGCATTGCCCCAGCACCTCGGCCCTCTGAAGCTCTCCTTCCTGCCTCTTCTGTGCAGTACATGAGATGTACAGTGGGAAAGATCAGTGTGGCCACACCAATACAGTATTAACTTTATTTGCAACTGTGTAAAACCTGGCGTTCTACTTCATTAGTGATGTTGAACTAATTTTTTTTGGTATAAAAATTGATAAGCAGCATTCACTGCAGCAGTTGTGCTTTTTCTGTTAGTCATCTCTGAAACTGGAATAATCTTCTCAGTGCTTGGATTTAATTCTACTTTTGCTGCTCCAGGGGCAGATCACAACTGAGCCACACATGTTAACTCAATATACAATAATTAGAAATGTTAGCTATTAATCATTTAGCAACACCAAGTAGCAACTGCATGACACTAAGCTTAACAATGATTTTCCTGAAAACAAGACAGAGTAACTGGAAGGAAGAAGAGGGGATACATGAGCTCATAGACCTAACAAATCCAACAAACTTTCTCCACTTGATGCCAATACATAAATAAGGTCCTTTACTTGTACCTCTGTAGAGAACAGAGCACTAGTACATAGATGTTCATGTCACCAGGGTTTTCACACTAGCACCCTCAAGGCAGGCAGTAAGGGGCAGGGCAAAGGCACTTTGTTAAACTGCAGTGAATTATTCACACCGATCAGTGCTGCAGTCAGCTCCTACTGGAGACAGAGAAACTCACGTTCCCTCAGCCTCACCACCAGCCTTCATTTTACGAGGCTTCATAACTTTCTGTAATAGTCATCTTTTTCCTGTCATTCTGATAAACGCCCAGTGGCCTAGATAGTACATCCCACTGGAAAGAGGTGTAGCTTTTCAGCATTGCTCTGACCTTCAGATGTAATTGAGACTCAAACTCAGGCCAACCATTTGAAAATTCAGGAAGAACAAAGGAATAGGAAATTGATTCTTTCAGTCCACAAGGCAGGAGTGATAGGATTTCCTTTGAATGCTGCTTGGCATGAGATCATACACTGAAACTCACCAGTTGCTCCCACTTACACTCAAGAGGGGCTACTCAGACATGGTTATCATACATCAAGTTGCCCTATTAATACAAGCACTTACCACCCAAAACTTCAAGGAAGTTCTATTACACTACTACAGTTGTGACACATCTATACACCTTTTCAAAGAAAAATCACCAGGGATCAGTCCTCCTCATAGGCAAAAGTATTTGAAGACATTGTGAAAGGATTCATATGAAATAATTGAAGCTTTAAGATCAAGTGGAAGTCTCATGAGCACTTAACAGATGTAAAGCCCTTGTCATTTGGAGCTACTACAGGAAAGAAGTTCAGTATATGGCTGTCTTTGCACATTGGTACTACCCCCGAATTACTGCTGCAGTCCCTTGTGACAGAATGCCCCACCACATTTTCACCCAGAGCAGCTGATGAAACTCATGATCACTCGCATGTTCAGAGTTCAATTGTGCCAGCATATGAAAGGTATAGGAAAAGTCTAGCACCATCTCACATGGAGTTTGCTTAGGTTAAGGTAACATTTGACACCAGCATTCCAGCAGCCTCATTAGCACTTGACCAGATGGCATCAAACTGACTTTCCAGATTGCAGGCATGCACTTAGTATGCTTGTCAAGGGACAGAGGGAGTTGTCTGACTGTATCACTGACACAAACACACGAGGGAGTCTGTAAATAAAAGTAAATTAAGACCAAAGTCTTCTGCAAACACACAGCCTTGTAATTTATGCTACAAAAATTCACCTCTCCTTGTAGCTTAATTGATGTAAAAGCCATAGAGCTTCGACAGCATTATCCTTTCCCTCAAAGAATTTGCTTATGGGGCCATTGTGAGCCTTTGCATATCATACAGTTCAAGAGGACTTGCAACAAGAGCCAAGAAAAATCTATAGCCAGCTGGCAATGCCTGGGAACGTTTGCAATCTTTCTGTTCAGTTTACTGGATTTCTCCTCCCCCACTCACCCCCTCCCAGCGCTTCCAAAGAAACTCAACTGACATTTTTATTACTATGAAGAGATGAAACCTGAGTTACATTTCAATGCAAAAGCAATGCAGAACTTGTTTTAACCTTTTAGCTCTCCATAGCTAAAGAGGTGTCAAATGGGAAGCAACCAAAACTACTGTAAATGGAAAAGGGAAGTAAAGGTAAAAAGACCCTCACTGAGTGGTACTTGTCCTCCACCTGCTCTCAGGTAGGAAAATGCAAGTTATTTAGTGTGCTCCTGTCACACAACTTGTTCCCAACTTAGCTCTCCACTTACCAGACTGACTTCAAAAATTAGTTGTCTTCTACTAAGTTAAACACTTACTCTTAATACTGTGTTTAGTACAATCAAGTACTAAATTCATACAATTTGCTCAGAACTTTGCATGACCAACACCACCCTGAGCTCATGTAAAGGGCTCTTTAATAGAGATACTGAAGTCAAAACTGTAGTGTTTCTGTGACACTCAGCCTTTGAATGCTGATGCATCTAGCTCTTTCCCACCTCTCCCTGTATCACTGAGCATGTACAGAACCAAGGTAAAACACATTATTTCTGAAAGCAAGATCAATACATAAAAAACCCAGTTTTTGTCCAGTGATACAGTCAAGCACTTAAAAGTAAAAATTCCTTCCCATTTCAATCTGAAAGGTGAGAAGCTAGAGCCTGCTTTTAGGTAAGAACTGGTAAGGAATGTTGCCATATAGAACAAGTTAAGTTACCTCAAAAATCAACCTATACCTCCCCCAACCTATTTCCTAAGAATTCGACCCCCTTATCCAGATGTCATTTTTACACATTTCATAAGTCACACACCACCTGCTAGTTGACTTCTTCAGGAAGTGTCAGGAACATGTAAGTCTCCAACTGATATCTTGTGTGCAGACCTCAGAGGAGTTCCACTGCTCTACAGTAATTCTCCATATTTTCCCCAGTTGAGATTTGGAATACTTGGGTTCTTCAGTACGAATTCTTTTTGCAGACTCTGGACTCTTGTCCAGTTGTGTTGCAACAGTGCCAAGAAAAACCTAAGAGGGCTACCATTAAAATGTTGGGGAGTTAAAACTTTGATTCACAGGTGCCACTCTCCAGACAGCAGAGAAGTCCCATGAACCAGTTAATCCCCATTTGTGTTTATGGAATTCAAAATTTAAATGAAATTACTCTGTTATATGAACAGTTGTTTATTCAGCCATTTTTTGCATTTTACAGCTGGAATTCTGGAAATTCAAACACCACATCTTTGCCTGTGAGCTTCTTGTACACACCAGAAAATGTTTCCACCTGTGAAGACAAATAAATCTTGCTTATATATGCTGTGTAAACAAATAACTCTAACATACTTAAGGTACTATACTATTTGCCTGTGTATCTTCACTCTGAGGCCAATAATTTTCTTCTAGATTAATGTAATTGAGGATTTACACAAAAGATACATTTCCTCTAGAGTATTTGGGCTCTCTCTGATTTTCAACGCGAGATCCTGAGAGCTAAGCAGGCCCAAACACAAGACTCCCATTTCACCCCTACAGAAAAAACTAAGCGAAGTGTAGGCTTTACTGAGCACATCTGTTTAAGGTCAAAACTAAATGCTTCACTTGAAAAACAACAAAAACACAAACAAACCAACCCAACCAACCCCTATTCATACAAAAAAACCCCAATAAAACATTGTCTGGTCCCATGAGGGAACCAATATAACTACTTTATAATCCAGGGTCTTTGGCAAGTTGAACTAGAGCTTTAGTTCAAAACTGTCTTTTCTCTATTCAGCACCCTACTCCAAATACAAACCAAAGCATCTCCGCAAGCCAAAAGGCAAGTCTTTTGCTGTATCCCTAAGCAGTTTCTTAGGGATGTCAGAATGTCACCCCCACCTGTATGAGAAAGTAAGTTTTTTTATTTACCTTGTGTTCAACATTGTTCTGTTGTGCTTTATCCAGATGGACTTTTATAAGCCTGCTGCCGTCCAGTTTTACGCGGATTCTCTTGCCCACGATTTCACTTGGGAAGACCAGGTCCTCAAGAATAGCATCGTGCACTGCAGTAAGCGTACGGCTGAAATGCCACATTTATATCGTTAAAATACATCCTCTTGGAAATTTTCCACTTTGACAAGGTTTAAATCTTCCATAGCATGCTTTGGCTGAAAATTTGGTGGTGTTTCTTCTCTTTTATGCCACAGTGTGACAATACAGCGCTATCACAGGGCATGCAAAAAGAAAAGCTAAATTCTACAGAGTGCAGAAATTTAATGACTCCATAAGAAAATGTAGCCAGGTTTCTGATCTTTTAGAGCACACGTTAATTTGTGGCAAGAGCCTTGAAACATTCTTCTATTTCTACACATTTAATAAATATTTAAATTAAAACCAAACTGCTCCATCTGCAACTCTGCCAGAGACATGACTGGAAAAGTTTAAGTGTATAAATATCCTCAGCTGCACGGAGTACTTTCATGGGAGACCCAGTTTTGGAAAAACTGGTTTCTTCATCTGCCTAAACCCAGCAGCTTAGAAGATCAATGTAATACAGAAAAGGACTAGCTGGCCAATTGAGTCCATACTTAGAAGACTGCTTGAAATCTACATGTGTGTATTCCTGAACTGTCCAGAAGTGAGCCAACATGCGAAAAGGCAGCCCAGGTTATTTTACATGAGTCTAGAGAATTAGCAAGTCTTCTGATCTGCAGCATCTTGACCCACAGTTTCAGGGCAGTATCACTGTAACTAACACCCGTGTCTACAGCAGCACTTCATACCGCCCACACTGGCACAGCTAAGGGAGACAAACATCTACAACACAGCAGTCTGATCTCATCTCAGGCTGAGACAGGGGCAGTCCTGCACACCTGCCTTTCCTCAAGCAGAAAGTGGCAGTGTGCTACTCAGACACAAATGCCAACTTCTCTTAACCACTGCGCAGTGCTAGTTTTGAAAGAACACAGGCAGAGTCTTCCAAAGGCAGGAGTGCAGCTAGATGAGTACTTTTAAAATCCATACCTGGAGACTGCAAAATACAGTAACACATGACACAGGTATAATACTGGGGAGGCAGGGAGAAGCTACAAGACATGCCACAAGTCATAAACAGGACAAACCTTAAAGACACAGACTTACACAATGATATAACAACATACAGATGAGGCACTGACATCCAGAGAGATGTAGCAGTGTTGCATGTCTAGCAATCCAGTGACTAGATGAGAGCAGGGAGGTCATTTAACACACATTACTATACTATTGCTATCAAATTCGTATTCAGAGGGTCTAGTACTCGTACCTACACCCCTCCTCAGCCACTCTCTCCCTTATTGCATCCCCTTCAGTGTGCCAACCTTGACTTCTGCACACAGTCTAACGTGTGATGTGGAAGATCCTACAACTAAAACAAAAAATAGTTCTTGTCAGCACACTGTGGTAACAGAGACAGCAGGTTGGGGCTCCTTAAGCCAGCACTGCTAGCTAAAAATTTGCTACAGCTGTAGCAGGAAATACAAGTCGAGTGCTAAGAAATGCAACACAGTGCCCAAAGGTGACCTTTCTACTGAACACTTTAGCAGTCAAATCACAGATACAAAGCAGTATTTCAAGCAGTAGGAGAAAGGACAAGGCCACCCAATCCCTTGAATGACTTTTCAAAAACTCAACTAACCATTAGTTGACTAAACTACCAGGTACAAAAGAAGGTTGTCATACTGAATCAGTATTATTTACTAACCTCCTCGGACGCTTTTGCTTGTTTTTTGTGCGGCTTTTTCTTGTTGGCTTGGGCAGAATCCTTCTCTGTTAAGTCAAGAGAAGAACAAAAAGGTATTTCTCAGTATCTGGTGGTTACAATGAACTCAGAAACATGCACCTTTTCCCCCCACAGACAAAACCAACGCATGAAAAGCCAAAAAGGCAGACTTAAGTATGCCTAAAGTTACATCAGCATTAGAAACTAGAGAACTAGAGTTGCCTGCAGAAGGTGAAGTGTTGTACTGCTATATTTCTCAATTACTACTCCTGCATTCAGTGCACTGAAATAGAAGATTTTTACTTCATCCCCTCTCTCCAGGAATACAACCACAGTAGTCTACTGTGTCTCATCAGCACTGTGAACACACTTCTTTGGGAACAGAAATCCCAGGCAATTTCAAACTTCTGTTAGACTGAGCCTCTGGTGCAAACCAGAATAGTGAGCTCAGTTCCACAGACAGCTAGGTGACATCTGAGATCGAAATGCTAGTTTTAATAGTAAGATCTATTGCACAATCCAGATCAAACCCTGGCTTACATATAACCTGTTCCAAAATCAGGATCTAAATGTTAGGTCAGTAAAACTTATTTTCTACTTTCCTACTGCAAGTGTAGACATTTCAAAACATTCTAGATGCAGTTTTAGCCACCTGCAGTATTTTCTACCATCATATCACAGCTTCTCCATGATTGTATTCATGATGGGGTTACCATTATCCACATTGGGTCATGTCATTCTCAAAATCACATGTTCCCTTCTAAAATACAGATTATTGAATTGATAAGTAAGTCTCAAGGGATTACAGAATCACAGAATCTTAAAAAAAAATCACTGAATATGCTGAACTGGGAGAGACCGACAAGGACCGAGTCCAGCTCCCAGCCCTGCACAGAACATCCCCACAAGACACACCATGTACCAGAAAGCATTGCAGAAACACCTCACAGCACTCTGTCAGGCTAGTGCTGTGACCATTTCCCAGGGGCGCCTGTTCCAGTGCCCAACCACCCTCTGGGTCAAGAACCTTTGGGTGAAGTGAGCCAGAGGCACTTCATTGAAATAAATCATCTTGGCCATATAAAGATTCAGGGTAAGAAGAGGCTCTGGCTTTAAAAAATGCATTAAAATTTTTCAGCTAGCTTCAGTTTAACAAACTGCCCACTCTGCAGACAGATCCCTAGTTTGTCCAACCCCTAAGTACTGCCCAGAGATCCCTCCAACACCTTTTCACCTTAGCTCCTGCCATATATTTAGAACTTGCATGGGTTTTTTTCCTCCTTTCCTAGTAACTTAAATTTTAAATGCCTACATTGTCTAGTGTAGCAAAGTTCCTATTAATATTTGCTCCCTTTTGTTTTAAGCTTTGTGTGTCAAACTTCTGAAGGAATAAGAGTGACCAGAACAAGAAAGTTCTATTCTCCATGAAACAACTTTACATCTCACTAAGTTTCCACTGCTGCCAGCTGAAAACATTTTGCCTAACATCCACCAGACACTCATTACATTCCTGCTGGAACAATGAATTACTATCACTGTTACCATGAATGGGTAATGCGACACTGGAACATGCGTGAGCCTGGACTGGATCACCTCCAGCTATCCCTTCAAATCAACATTTTTGTAATTCTAAGGGGTTTTTTACCTGAGCAATGAACACCACATGTTTTCCACTAAATTTCTTCTCAAGCTCCCGAACTAGCCGCACCTGAATCTTCTGGAAGGACTTCAGCTGAGGAACCGGTACAAAGATAATGATGGCTTTTCTGCCACCACCTACCTCAATTTCCTGGAACAGAAGTACAAAGTAAGCATTAGCTGGGGGTTGAGAAGTAATGTTTGGTTTGACCATGGATCCTGAGCACAGGTATTGATAGTCTTGCTTCTGACTCTGAGGGGCAGGGAGTGCATCAGAGAGCAGTACCTGCCTTAACGCTCTACAGACAAAACACTGAACAGAAAAACTTTTATCAGAGTACTTGTTTTGCTGTGGAGGAGTGATTGGGCAATAAATCCCACCACCCCTTTCAGAACCACATCCTCTGAACAGCAAAGCCCATTACTTCTGCAGAATGAGACCCAGGTGCTAGAACTATAACTACACTGAATGTTTACCATCACATCTGCAGTTGTGCTGATACAAAGTTTCAAAAATTACTTGCCTCTAATACAGACTCCAGACAAAGTTTAGGGGAACAAATCTCTTACTTTTTATCTACTGCTTCATGGGAATCTCCTTCTGTCAGCCACTTGCCTAAGCCTGCATCACTACTCAATCAAAACATCTGTCCCCCCTCCAAATACCAACAGGATTACAATACACTAGGACAGGTTACTTCTCCCCTGATTTGTCTCTTCAGCAGCTGACCAAACGCAAAGTCTGCACAGGTTTACAAGGCACTTCTCCCATGAAACTGGCTGCAGAGACAGCCTCATTCTCCAACAGAATGGAAGGATGGACTGCTCTTCACCAGCTACCTTTTCATATGAGCCAATTCAAAAGCCCATGGGAGATTTCTCACAAATAAAATCAAGCATCTAAGTAAACAAAAAAGACTTTCCTAAAAGCATTTCACTAAGGAAAGCTGGCTCTGCTGTACTTCCAGAGAGATGTGGTTTCTTCTGAAGGCCTTTCAGCTCATACACCAAGCTGCTTTCTGTATTTCCAGATTCTTTAACTCAACTCTAAGCAGTCAGGCCCCTGTGTCTGTACTGGTAAGCCTGGGCAAAAAGCAAAGGCAGCCCAATAAAGTTTCTGACTGCAGTGACCTGCTTCATTGCTGCCATCCAGTCTCCCAGGCTGACAAATTCTAACACTAACTTTCTTCTTTTCCACTAATTGCCATCTTCTTTTTCTTTCTTGATGTTTCAGCTGCCCACATGATCTAAAACTAGAAACATACAAGCAGGCTAAGCTACACGATTAAGTCAGTGTATTGCCTTAATCCACATACCACCTACATAAGAGACTCACAAAAATTTTGCTTTTTACGAAGCATGTTGCAGTTTATGCTTCTAATTTTCTGTAACACCTACATTTCCAGCCAGTATCTACGTGCAAAAAGCCAGTTTCATACCCCAAACCCAGTCTGTAGAGACATAAAGTAGAATCATCACTTTTAAACACTTTTATTTAACATACTAAAAGTCTATTTGGGCTTTTACAGTGACTTTTCAGACTAGTTCCTAAAAAAACCACTATTACAGAATCCTATCTGCTAGCAGCAAATACCAGAAGATAAGCTACAACAGCACCTAACAAAACTACCACAGGCCGTAAGGGCTGAAGACACAATTCACCTAGTACATTAACATCCACAAAAATTAAACATACACAGAACAAGTCACCACCCAGCTCTTAGTGGAGAAGGTCCAGCCTACCTTAGCTGCTGTGATGTTCAATTCCCGCAGCTGAGCCTTTAAGTCGGAGTTCATTTCCAACTCCAGCAGAGCCTACAAAAGTGAAGTTGTGGAATAATCCTTTACATACACTTCAGTTCATGGGAACACTTGAGACCAACCAAATTGTGTCTATATTGCCAAAGAGCAAGTATAGACTTTTAACCACAGTCAATATCGAAGACTTAACTTCCGGTAAGACACATCAACATCCAACAAGTTTAACTGATGGAAACAGAGGCTGACTCAGTTCCCAAGTAAAACTAGGAAAAAAAAAAAACACGCTGACAAGATCAATCTCATGGCTTAGGGTCAGGACAACTATGTCTGTAACTTGAAGTGAGTTACCGAAGACAACAAGGAAAAGCCACGTACCTGGGATATACCAGACTCGAACTCATCTGGCTTCTCGCCATTAGGCTTCACTATCTTGGCGCTAGAGCTGAACATGGCCTTTCTGCAACGCAAAAGAACACTTCGGCTATCACCATGCACGTGTCACCTGTTCCAAACACAGCCAGGACTCTGCAATCCGGCTGCGCAGCCACACGCTCCAAAACTAAGCCAGAGAACGCCCATCGCGCCGGGCCAGCCCCAGCACGTCGCACCCGGGGGTGACTACCCGGCCACAGGAAAAGCGTCCCGGGAGCGCGGGCCTGCCCGCCTCGGGCCCGCTGCAAGCGCCGGGAGCCCAGGGAAGCGGCACCAGCCGCACAGAGCCCCACGAGCCGCCCGAGGGCCGAACGGCTCTCCCGGGCCCTGCTGCCGGCCCGGCCCCTACTCCCGCGGGGCGCCGCCGGCCGAGGGAGGAGGGAAACCCCGCCGACAGGCTACCCCCGGCCCCGGGCGCCCCGGCGGCCATCGGACCCCGGGCGGGCGGTAATCGGGCGCATCCCCACGCCGCGGTGCCGCGGGGGGCCCCGCTCCACGGCCGGTCCCGTATTGCCGCGGCCGCGGCGGGGGAACGGCGGCCCCGGCCCGGGCACCCACCTCGCTCCGCGCCGGCCGGGAAAAGGGGGAGCTCTCGCGAGAGCAGTACAGATCGCGGCCCGGGAAGGCACTGGCCCCGCCCACCCTGGTGAAGCCACAGCCGGAAGAAGGGCAGGCGGGCCCTGTGAGCACACCGCCAGCACACCGCGCGTCCGCTGCAGCGAAGCCCGAGCGGACATTTAGAGTTCTGGCGCGGAGGGGCGCGGGCTGGCACACGCGCAGTGCCGCGGGGCGGCAGTGGGAGCTGCCCTCCCGTCCCGCCTCAGGATGCTGCATTACAGCAATGAGAAAAAAGTTGTAGAGAGATGTTTTCTTTTGGATACTGAGTTTATATTAGGAGAAGATCTAGAGTGAGCAATGTACCTGGTACCCAATAATACCTGGTACTCAAAATATATGACAGGTTTTTAGGAACCACTGTGGAACTATGATCTTTAAAAGAAGTTATGTCACTACAAAGTAATGTAATTAAGAAGGTTCTTATGCCATGCAGTCTCAGAATGGGCACCATGAAGAAGTGGAAAGAATAAATTAGTCAGATATGTAACAAAAGTATCCCAACAGCAATAGGATGTTGTGAGTATATGAAGTCTTATGAATATGTTGGAAGAAATAAAGAAAATGCAGTAATTATATTTTCATACAACCCTGACCAAGTTGTTTCTCAGTTCCACCAAGGCCTGTCAAATACATAAGCTCTTTGGGTTTGGGGTTTTTTTAAGAGAAATGTTATCCAGTTAATACACATAGTAATTATGTGTAATGTTGAGCCCATTTGTTGGTTTTGCTACAGAAGGCAAAATTAATGCCAGTGTTTCGCATTCTTGAACACAACACTGCAGTTCTGGCACCATATGGTTATCTTTGTCAGAGGGATCCGTACCAGAGCTATGAGGGAAGTACAACAGCAGCTTGGATACCTTGGGCTGTTGCTGGAGGTGGCCACACCAGTGCCCCCATCTTTGCTTCTTTGATCTTGTCAGAAGCTGAGGTACTGGATTTGGCACACACCCAGCTCCCAGCTTTGGTCTCCCAGTACATGGCAGTCCAGGTGCTAAGAGAATGGTGCCGGACTCTTTCAGGTGGTGCTTAGCGACAGGACGAGGAGTAGTCACCATAAACTAAAACATGAGAAGTTTCACTTCAACATGACAAAGAATTTTTTTCAGAGCTGCCCGGGGAGATCGTGGAATTTCCCTCTCTAAAGACATTCAAAACCCGCCAGGACATGCTCCCGTGTCACCTGCACCAGCTGACCCTGCCATGGCAGATGATGCCCAGAGGTCGCTCCCGGCCCTAAGGACCCTGCGATTCCGTGGAGGTGTTTCTCCTCACCCCAGAGCCACCTTGGCTCCTCAGTGGAACACACGCACCTGGAGCCCGGACAGCCGGGTGAGAACCAGCTAAACCACCTCGTTCAGCTCCAGCCCTTCGGTCGTGCCGAACACGCCAGCGCACCCGAGCGGGCTCCTTTGCCTTTTAGCAAATGAGGCTTCCAGAACGAGGTGGCTTGTGCAGAGCCGCTGCGACCCATACACCTCATGCTCCACCCCCAAAAAAAACAGCTGACTTAGGTTTTAAAAATACCATTACTGGCGGGGGGAGGGAACAAAACCAACCAAACAAGAAAACCGAGCCACACAAAACCCTGCGCTGTGGCATTTTGTGGTACTTTGGCCTGTGTGGCGGCCCGTAGGAGGCCCGGCGCTGCCATGGGCGCGGCGGCCGCGCAGGCGCAGCGGGCGGATGGCGGCGCGGCCGCGGGATGCTGCGCTGGCTCGTGGCCGTGCTCAGCCACTCCTGCCTCGGGCCCCGCGCCGGCCCCATGTTCTACGCCGTGCGCAAGGGCCGGCGGGCCGGCGTCTACCGCACCTGGTAAGCGGCGGCCGCGGTGGAACGGGGAGCCCGCCCGGCCCGGCCTCACCGCTGCGCGCTCTGTTGCAGGGCGGAGTGCCAGGAGCAGGTGAACAAGTTCCCCTCCGCTAGCTTCAAGAAGTTCCCCACCGAGGAGGACGCCTGGAGCTTCGTGCGCGGCGGCCTCCCGGGGCCGCAGCAGCAGCCCGGGCCGGCAGGTAGGAGGGGGAGCAGGGCGGGCGGCCCGCCGAGGCTCGGGGCGCTGCGGCTGCTGCCGAAACGGGCACCAGCCCCTGTTCCTTCCTCGCCACTGGCTCTGCGCCGTGGCCATGGCCTCCGGACACGGTGATGGATGTGCAGTGCAGTGAAAGTGTTTCTGGGAGAGGAGGCGGGTGTCAGATAACGGACTAACATTGATAATAGTTGCTAACAACTGTTGTCTTTAGAATCTTTAGAAGCAGTCGTTTCAAATAAAATTTGATTTTGCTCAACTTCCTAACTTCCTTTTTTTTTTTTTTTTTTTAAGAGGCATTTGGTCTTCCAGCTGTAACACAAGAAAATGGTAGCCAGAGAGAGGAACCAGAATTAAATACCACGTGTTGCAGTGCATGTAAAAGGCCATATGAACAGTCTACCAATGAAGAGCAGATTGCAAAGCGTGTAAAACATGATGAAAAACAGTCGGTGGGCTCAATACCAACAGTCAGTGAAGATAAGTTTTCATATATGGGTGAGGTCTTTGATTATTCCTTGAATTGTTTTCATTTGTTTATTCTCTGTGACAAGCAACAAGTGTAACAATTAGAAAACTTTTAGGGGGGTTTGTATATGGCAGCATTAGTCCTATTTTTTCCATTTGAAATGAAAATATGAACTATGATTTATTTGTTCACATTGTCTTTCAGTGTAATTTTGATTGGTTTTAACTGATATGAATATATAGCTTAATCATATTGTTATAGATGTGATTTTATGTGTGCCTGGGCTACAAATTGGATGTAGCTTTGAAGTTTTGAAGAAGACATGAACTAGAGTGAAGAGTGTGGGAGTTGGGGCAGAAATTCTTGAGGCTGACTGGTGGGTGTCAAGCTGTAGTGAGACTTGTGGTGTTCTGCTCTGCTGATTTACATGGCTTCTGCAGCTACCTTTAGAAGGGCTCTCTGAGGAGGGAAGTTTGGGGGATTAATATACTGAAAACATTTCTTTTATCTTAAATAGTGTTTTTGAAGAAGTGGTGATTTTGATCATTTTTTTGTAGGTGACTTTGCAGTTGTTTATACAGATGGTTGTTGCACTAGTAATGGACGTAGCAGGGCACGTGCTGGAATAGGTGTCTACTGGGGACCAGGCCACCCTTTGTAAGTAGCTCAATGGATTTTTTTTTTTATTAATTAATATATTCTGTTTGGGTTTATGGGATTTACAATACCAGCCTCCTTTTTAATATGAAACTCTGTTGTTGAAACTCATAACGACAGTGTTATGAGACTGAGTCAGGAGATGTTGAGGGGAACAGAGAAAGCACTCTCTCTGGGAAAAATCAATTGGAAATAATGTTGTTTTGTTTTTAATGTGTAGCCATTATACATCATCCTGAATACTTGAGATAACTAATCTACTGTTTGTTCTTTGGACACAGAAATACCAGTGAAAGACTTCCTGGACGGCAGACTAATCAAAGAGCAGAAATCCATGTAAGTAGCAAATGTTCTGAAATGCTTCTCTGTATTAGACTGCAGCTGCATTTTCATGCCTTTTTCAACTCTGGCTTCCAGAAAACAGTATGGAGCTCTAAGAGAAGTATGCAAAATATTCAGAGTTATGACTTCAAAGAAATAGTTGTCTTCAAGTTTTATTGGTCTATATTGGCTTTGAATTAGGTAATTCACCTTGAGGATTTCCAAATGTCACCAAGCACAGCTATTTAAACAGCCTTACATTAGAAAAGTCTTACTCTCAACTCTGCATAGATTCTCTTGTGTTTTTAATGAGTGTGCTTCAGACCTTATAGTGAGGACTGCTGAGTATCGGTTGAGAGTCAGCTTCTTGTGATAGCAGGATCAGAGTATCATAATCTTTAGATAAATATAAAAAACAATTCAGACTAACTTCTGTTGAGAACAGCAGATTTAGTCTTCTCTTTTAATCTCCTCTTCATGATGGTATTGCTGCTATCTCACACTCCACATTTGGAGATGTAGTGAAATGGGCAATTGCTCTGCTGAAAAACTACAGGGTTCATTTTAGAGGTGGTGTTGGTGTGCCAGTGGTAAGATTTGTCACGGGAGCTTTTCAGTTCTACATCCACACCCAGCCACTTCTTCCTGTATTATTTCAGAGCACCAAAAACACCCCCCAACCTGTTAAGGTATCCAGACTGTTGGAACTGATATGAATTCTTCCTCCTCAAAGTTTTGGAGAAAATGCCTTGGTGTTGATAGAGGTTTTGATAGTTAGAAAACGTGTCAGAGAGCTACTCCTTCAGCACAGAGTTGGACATCAGAATGTTACAAGGTTTTGTTTGCTGCTGAAACTTAAGTGCCCGCCTCTTTGCCTGAATCATAAAGATGTCATCTGCAATACACAATTTTGGGATCCTCTACAATAAAACATGTTGATAACCCTTGGTGGAGAGTTTACAGTAATATATGTGGTTCTGTGTTAGCATCAGGTACTTTGTTAGTATTTTAATTCCATTTGGTCAAAATCCTTTCTGAACTGTGGTTGTTTTGAAATGTTCTTTAGGCAGCCTGCAGAGCAATAGAGCAAGCCAAGACTCAAAACATCAAGAAGTTAATAATCTACACTGATAGCAAGTTTACTATTAATGGTAAGTTAATGATTTTAATTTTCCTGATACTTAAAGACACTGCATGCTTTTTCATTACATAAGACCCACAGAACATTCTGAGTCTTGGAGAGAGGAACCTAAGGAAGCCAGTGCATAACTTAACATGTATGACTGCTTGGGGAAAAACTTCAGAGTATCAGACATTGCCTGCTAACTGCATGGAACAGAAGTAGAGTCAAAGTGTCTGTTATAGTAAATGCTGACAGAAGTAACACCAGGATTTGTGTCTTGAGGTGTTCAGTGTGACGCAAAATCTAGAAAAAATGTTATTTCTTTGTAGGTTGTTAAGGCTGTACTCAGGAAATTACTTGAAAGTTGATGTGGTAACCTGTAGGGTTTTTGTTGTTTTGCATGTATTGGAGAGTCTTAGCATGTCTTTAACACACACACACCTGTGAAGTACATTAAAGTTATCTTGCTTCCAAGCTTTCAGGCTACACTGGAAGACTAGCCAGAGATATGTGCTCAGAGTATGCATTAAAAGACCTGGAAAACCTAATTTTATTCTCCATAAATACCATATGAAGCAGCCAATAAGACTTAATTTTGGAAAAAAACCTTCCTATTTCCTCAAGGTCTTCAGATTTTGTTCTGCTGTTAATCTGGAACTGCATAAGTTTGGGTTTGGTTTTTTTTTTGTTTGTTTGTTTGGTTAGTTATTTTTGGGTTTTTTTCTCAATTTTACAAAGGCAGTACATGTTTGTTTCCAGATCACTTTGGAGATTTGATTTTGTGGGTTTTTTTGAAATAACATTAAAAATATTAACATAAACAAAACCAGCTTATGGTTGAAAATTAAATGTTTCTCTTTTTGTCTTAGTCTCTGTGGTTTTGCTTGCAGTTTAATTTTGCATTTTGGGTCCCTGAGGTGCAAGTGCCATTCCTGTTTAACCAAAGGTATTTTGTAGATGTGTCTAGTGGTTATTATTTAAAAATGCCAAAGAAGGAGGCTTGTAGTTAAGTACAAGTGGATGTAATTTGGTTTTTAGGAGGTTTTGCATGCAAGATTGGAGATTTCCTATTTGGTTCAGGTCATGAAAGCAGTAAGGATATCTTACATTGTCCAGCAAAGATATTAAAAAAAAATTCCTTACTTAAGGAGTAATATAGAAAACTCCCTGGTGAGCAGTAGGCTTTGCTTACTGCATCATCAAGCAAATCCTTAGTTTCCGTTTATTGGCGTTTATGAGATACTTTGGGTACAATGCATATATAAGATGGTAGTCCTTAAATTAAATATCTGTTTGGAAAAACAGATATTTAATTTAATGATGGGATAATTCAGATAATAATGCAAAAATACAATCCTGAAAGACAGCATCAGAATTATCTGTTGTCTCCAGTGTTTTTGCCTGAGACTTTGTACAGAGGTGATGTCTTCTTAAAAGGCTGTTGGCTCCATCTTGATCCTTGCTGGCTTATTTAATAGCACTCTTATGGTGATACTCCCTTTGCACAGGTATTACGAGCTGGGTTGACAACTGGAAAACAAATGGCTGGAGAACAAGTTCAGGCGGAAGTGTAATAAATAAAGAAGATTTTGAAAGACTTGATAGTCTCGCAAAAGACATAGAAATTCAGTGGGTAAGTTCCTTGTTTCTTAATGACATTTTAAACATGTTTCTGGTAGAATCTTAGAAGTGTGATCATAACTAAGACTTTTGTAGAACACTGTATTGTACATCCTTAAGTAAAACTGCAAATACAGAGAAGCTGTTTGTTGTATCTAAAGCAAATTAGCAACATAACCGAGATTATTAGAACCAGAGCTGTCTGGATCTGGCTCTCTCTCATGTAGGGGTAATGCTCAAGCCTTTTCACAGAATCCACACCTACAGCTCCCCACGTGGTACCAAAACTTTGCCATGTAAATCTAATGTTACTTCACACCCACTTCATGCTTATCCCCTCTCAGATCTTGTCAAATAACAAGCTTGATTTTCTTCACCTTCCTACTCCACCCTTAGTTCTGACAAGGATGGGCTTAGGGTATAAAGTTTTTTTCAGTTACTGATTGATGTTTGGACAATTAAGACATCTGAAAATTGAGAGGATCTTTTAATATTCTATGTATGTATCCTAAGTGAGTGCTGTAACTACCAAGGCTTTTAGTGGGATAGAGGACTTTGGCTTTTAGGGAAAGATCAACTCAGTTTAACCACTGAATGCTGGAAGGTGGGAATTTTGAATTGGAGCTTTTGTCTGCATTTCTTAAAGGATAGGTTAGCTGGTCCTTATGCTTTTCACTAATTCCCATAAAGATTATAGTCACAGTTTGGCAAGAGTTTCCCTAGAAGAAGAGAGACAATGAAAAACTCCGTGAAGAAGACCTAAGGGCTAAATATTAGGTGAGGACCTCTGAAGAGGTGCTCCTGTACTGTCAGTGACAGAGCATTGCTTTATCAAATTTCATGTATCTACTTTCTTCCTGGTTTCCTTCTGTATCTAACAGTCCTATATTTTGTCCTTATAGATGCATATTCCTGGTCATGCTGGCTTCCAAGGAAATGAAGAAGCTGATAGACTAGCAAGAGAAGGAGCTCGTAAACAAAAGTGCTGATGGCCTAGGACTAGAGACTGTTGCACTGAGAGTAAAGGCCCTAAATATGACAGCAACAACTTGAACTGCTGTAATTGTTTTGGAGTTGAACTTTGAGCTGTACTTCGTTCTGGCCTGAAGCACTAAATATAAACCAACTTCTGGGAAGGAAAACCCCACATTTTCTTCTATTGTATTTGTTTTACAATTGAGCATATTTAGTTGATGATAACTGAGTATTTGTTTTTTCTCCATCTGTTGGAAGGGCTGTGGTCAGTGTTTTTAGCTGTCTTGTGTACTTATGAGCTCACCTTAATGACAGGCTTCTGAAGAAGTAATTTTAAATCAAAGTGTTCTGTATTTTCCTCTTAGTGAAATAAATTTTTTTGTTTTGTTTTTGTGGGTTGTTTTGTTTTGTTTTGTTTTGTGCAGAGGTATTTATTGCAGTCCAAAATAGCTGGGGCAGACTTTGGGGTTGGTTGATTTGGTGGGAGGTCACCTAACACAGGTTTCTTTGGTCTGCTCTGGCATTCTGGTACTGGCAATAACTGCTCCACAGATGGGCTTGTAACACTGACCTACAGTGCCAGCTGCAGCACCAGTAGCTGCACCTTTTATCATGTTATTTTTCATGATAAAAGAAAAAGCCAGGACACAAGAAAACAATTTTCACTGTTCTCTCTAGCTGATTAATGTCCAAGCTTTTCATCTCTGGCTTCCTGTTTCTATTAAGTAGGTTTTTAATGCATACTGATTCTTGTTAGCATTGTTAGTTCCTCTTCAGTGTTGTCCCAAAGGCAGTAATTGACATTTAGTCTGAAATGGGACTAGAAGATAAACTTCTCCATACCTTCCAGATCTCAAGTCTTTTACTTCATTTTTTCCAGTCAATTATGAGATTAATGGAATGGTTAATGTGCACTTGAATTGGAGAGTAATTACCAATAATCAACATGGGTTTATTTTCTATGCAAGTATACAGGAAAAGCAAACAGGCTGGTTGTGTTATCTGTGTCAACTTCTCTATATGGTACCTCTGTACCACTGAATAGTAGAGTTTAAGCTAGGAATCACTGAAATGTGTTTGCATTTGTTAATTTCTATACAGATGGTTAGAACTGAAGAATTTTGTTACTTTATAGTTCTCATGCATTATAATGTCTTTCCCGAGGCCAAGTGTGAGGTTTTACATATTTAGTCACATGGCTAAAGGAGGAAACTGACTATCCAGTAGTTAATAGGTCAGTGAAGATTTTTTTTTTTTCTCTCATCCAGAACTGCACATTGAAGCTCATATAGGGGTGAAAGAGGGCACTGATTGGGCCCCCTCTGCTTTGTATGTATGCACACAACTATCTATTTACTTTAGAAGTTTGGCTGCAGAGAAAAAACCCATCACCCTGATCAGATTTCTAGTAACTCGCCTATCTTACATATTATGTTAAACAAGTAAATCCTTTTTACTATATGGAAATCAGTATTTTTTTTTTTTTTATTTAAGCAGGAGCTTTGGAAAACCTGTAAGATTGTGATGGGTAAATCATGACAACTGTGTAATACTGAATTTAGGCCACTTGACTACCTGAATCCAATAGGTAGATTATAATAGAAAATCTAATAGGACATATCAATTTCATATGAATGTTTATTCTTATTCTGGAAATTCAGGACAGAAGAAAGCCAAGAGGAAGGTTACAAGATTAAGGCTGATTAAAGGATGGAAAACAAATAATACTTCTCAAAAGGACTTAAAATGGGCTTGAGGGCCTGCAGAGGATGGTGGATGTTGAAGTAATCTTTTCAGAGAACTGCAACTTTAGGAGAATATTAGCATTTAGCAGCCACGATATTCACTGGCTGTCCCAAAACACCTACTTGTCCTCCATGTGCCTTAGCACAGCTTCTAGAGTATCTGTTTGATAGCCAGTAGTGCTTAAATATAAATACTATACATTAAATGGATCTGGTACCTTTTTATGAGAACTGAAACAGTAGTGGTTGAGACACCTTGGTAAGTAAGAAACTCTTTTTACGAAGAAAAATTCTAAGGAGGGATTGTTTCAGTTGTCTGGCCATTCTTACATTGTGCTTAGCTGGCTGTTGGTTTATTTGCCATGCAGGATCAGGTAGACAGCAGAACTGCAGAGGCTGGAGGGGCACAGCCCGGGGTGTCTTGTTTGCTCCAGCTCGCGGAGAATGCTGAGGCTGTATCTTCATGGATGGCGACAACACAAGTTATCTGTGCAAGCACGTCTTGCCACTTTATTTTTTACCTAATTTCTTTTATTCTATATTGTGGGGTTGCAATGCCGGCCTTTAAGCCCGTGACGTACGGGTAAGTTCCGTCAGAGCATTACAGCGAGGGCCGACACGATGCAAACACCATGGCCTCTCGGGTTACCCTGGGGCGCTGCTGCGGATGAGAAGCCCCGAACCCCGGCCTGTCTCGGGGACTTTGGGCTCTCAGCCTGGAGCTGTTCCCTCAAACGAAAGCTCCGCACCGCTCCCTGCCGAGCCCATGCCGCTCTGCCCCGGGCCGCGGGGCGGGCCCGTCCCGCTCGCTGCCGGGCCCTGGAGCCGCGCCGGGGCGGGCCCCGCCGGCAGCCCGGCCCCGCTGGCGGCCCGGCCCCGCGCTCGCTGTGGCGGCGGGATGGTGGAGGCCTGGTACATGGACGAGTCCCAGGAGGACCAGCGGGCGCCGCACCGGCAGCGGCCCAACCGCGCCGTCAGCCTGGAGCAGCTGCGCCGCCTCGGCGTGGTGTACCGCAGGGTACGGCGGTGTGCTGTCGGTACCGCAGGGTAGGGCGGTGTGCTGTCGGTACCGCAGGGTACGGCGGTGTGTTGGTACCGCAGGGTCCGGCAGGGAGCCCCGGGCCGGGCCGAGCCGCGCGGGGGCAGCTGGGGCGGGGCCGGTGCGGGAAGGCCGTGTCCGTGTGGCAGCTCCTGTGCAGCGGCCGAGCCGCCCCGGCACTGCCGGCACCGGGATTCCCACGAGTACCATGAGTTCCGCCTTTAGCAATGGCGTCCGAATGCTTTTTTGTTGTTTGTTTTGTGTGTTGTTTTTTTCTTTCTCCCTCTGCCTATTTTTTAGTTGGATGCTGATAACTATGAGACTGATCTATGCTTGAAAGAGATTCGGAGAGCAGAAAATTATTCTTGGATGGATATAGTGACCATACAAAAAGACAAGCTTCCAAATTATGAGGAAAAGGTACGCGAAACTTGCCTTTCAGTGCGGGTTTCCACACAGCCCAGCGGGACACGGGGATGAGGCTTCCACGTCTAAAATACATCCTGTACCGAAGTCCTGAACATTAAAAAATAGCCTTTGGTGCTATTTTAAAGATAGTAGAGGTCTTTTGCTTCTGTAGGTTGCCTTCAAAGGTTTTGAGGATCATTTCCATCACTGTAATTTCATAACTAAGATTCCTACCACGAGAGTTCTGCCAATGCTGACCTGTTCTCAGAGGGCCTCTCTGAGATGAAGACAAGTAGCTGCCAGCTGGGCCTGGGCTTTGAAAGCTTTGACAACCTAATGGCTGCTTGCACAATGAATCTTTTTTAAGTGAGTGTTAACCCCATGGAATTGGAGGGATACATGCTTTGTACAAGGAGATTTTTTACCTTGGGGAGCTTATACCTTGGCAATTTCATAGCAGCTCAACACTGTTCAGATGAGCCTCCTAGAAGGAGCTTTCTTATCCCAACCTCCAGGTGCTGCTGGCTTGCTGCTCTGACTTGAAGACAGCAACGCAATTACACTTTCATATTTTTATTAAATTTCCATTTACCAGTTTGTTTTAAGCCCATTGTGTTCTAGTGGTTTTGTTTTGGTGATAAGGTAAATTAGGTAGTAACTCATTAAGAAGATGGCCTGGGTAGACCCTGTCTGACAGAAAGATGGGCCATTCTTTACAAGACATAGGGACTTTTGCTCATCCTGCTGTGCTGGATCACTTCTGGCTCAAGGACATCTGCAGAAGTGTGGCTAAACATCATTCAGACCTGAGCAGATGGTGATGGTACCTGGCATTGCACTGCCCATTGTGCACTAAACCTCTCAGGTCTCCGTTAATTGAACTTTTAAAATGTGTTTTGTATTCTGTGAATGTACAAAGAATTTGCCATTCCAGAAAAAAGAGAATGTTGCTGCCACTGTCTTAGACAAGAGAGCCTGGAGCTGGGTCTGACTGTGTGTGGGCAGGCATGACACACTGTTTACATCAGATTGCTGTAGATGGGCCGTGTTTGGCAGTAACTGCATTTTCACAGACAGTGGTAGTACCCTGTGCAGCTAATTCAGCTCTGCATAAGTGCAAAAGAGGGGGAATAGTCTGTGGCTTTGTTTTGGTGTAGTGTTTTGAGGGGGAAACAAAATGATTGAACTGAGCAAGCGCAAGGACTAAATCCTGTAGTGGGAAATTTTACCCATCTCTCTTTCAAATGGCTGTAAGCATTGCTGTTATTCAGAGAATGGTTACATACAGCTAGAGCTCCTTGCCAGAGGAGTTCCTGCCCTCCAAAGGAAATGTAGAGGCCTGCTCAGATGTGTCTGGAGATGGGCTGACTGGCTGGGTTGGCCATCGTACCCATGTTGGTCTGCTCTGTTAGTTAAAACACAGTTACCCTTTGAAAGCCTTTCTCAGCTTCTCTGTGTTTCTACCAGATTTCTTTGCAGCTTTCCCATATCCAGTAGTTTTCCAAAATATTTGCTATTCCTAGATAAAAACATTTTATGAAGAACATTTACACCTCGATGATGAAATTCGCTACATCTTGGAGGGATCTGGCTATTTTGATGTTCGAGACAAGGATGACAAATGGATTCGGATTTTCATGGAAAAAGGAGACATGATAACCCTCCCTGCTGGCATATATCACCGATTTACACTGGATGAGAACGTATGTTGTGTAGATTACCGTAAATTTTGATAACAAGTCCATGTGAATATATATCACATTAGTAACTGCATGCCCTGAGACTTGCAGTTCATTAGTAAAACATGTTGCTTTTCCTTTTGGAATCTGGAGACTTCACACTTCCTGTAAGCTTTATTTTTTGGGTAGTTCATGCACTTCCCATTCAGTTTTCGTGGCTGTGACTGTGATGCTTCTGGTGTTCCCCAAAAGCATTGTGTAAACATCTTGGGTACTTGGGTTGCTGCTGTTTAAGTAAGCAAATAGGGTTTAAATGCTGCACTGCTGAGTATTGTGGATCCAGTGCAGAGGTCTGCATAAGACAGGATGGTTTTGGTTTCTTTGAAATGGTGCAAAGTACTGCTTCTTCCTGAACTGAAGGCACTGATCAGAACACAGTGTATCACTGCATAGGTGCCAGAGTCTTCCACTGCAGGCGCTGGGAGCAGGACCAGCAGTATAGTGCTATAATCTTCTGGAATGTGTGAAGCTTTCAGTCCATCATGAAATAGTTTCAAAAATTTCTGCTGAAGCACAAGTGAAGCCTTAAATTTGGCATGAAGATCCCTTGAAAAGGGGCTCTTAAACGACTTGTCACTTCTTGTTCTTTGGCAGAATTACGTGAAGGCAATGAGGCTGTTTGTTGGAGAACCCGTCTGGACTGCGTACAACAGGCCAGCTGATGATTTTCCTGCTCGGAAACAGTACATGAAGTTTCTGGCTGAAGAAGCACATAATGGTGTCTGAGACCTGACCAGTGGAACATCCCGAAGCCCCGTCAGGATAAATGTGCCTTGTTGCTTTTCACTGATTAAACTTGTATTTTCATAGGAAATTGGAATGACAGAATCCTAGAAAAATTTAGATTAAAAGGTCATTTGGAGGTCATTTAGTTCAACCTTGTGAACTACTATGCCAGTTTTAAAGCTAGACCAAGTTGCTCAAGACCCTGCAGTTTGGAAACCTCTGGTGGTGGAGGTCCCACAGCCTGTCTGGGTGCTAGCACCAACACTTAGCTGGCCCCATAGCCAAGCATTTGTTCTTCATGGCCAAGTCCCTGGTTGCAGTTTGCAGTTGTCTATTGCCCTTCACTGCAAGTCTGAGGAGAGTCTGGCTCTGTCTCCTTCACAGTCCCTGCTCTAGTAGTTGGGTCTCCTGTGAGCCTTCTCCTCTCCAGACTGCGCAGACCAGTGCCCTTGGCTGGGCTCCCTTCTGTTCTGCCCTAGTTCTGGTGACTGAGGGATGTCACTTGTAACCACCTAGTTTGAACCACAGACTGTTTCGAGCCCAATGGACCTGAGATTCTTTATCCATTCAGTAGTTTGTGTCCTCCGCCAGGCTACAAGGCTGCTGTGGGACACACTAGTGAAAGCCTTGCTGGAGTCAAGGTGAATGGCACCTATGGTGTCCCCTCTGCTACAGAGCCATTGCCCCTGGCAGTCAGCATCAAGCAGAATGTACTCTTGGTGAATTGGCATTGACTGTTTGCTCCCCATCACCTGGTATTTCTTGTGCCTGGAACACCTTCCATAATGGCTTATTCTGTAACATTCCTGGGGACTGAAGTGGGGCTGAGCAGCCTGCAGTTCCCCAGATCTTTTGTGCCTTTTTGAAGGTGTCAGTATAATTTGCCTTTTTCCACTCAAAGAGGTTTTCCTGATCTCTGTGACCTTTCAAAGATGCCAGCAGCCTTGCAATGACAGTAGCTGGTCGCATTTACAATTGTTCAGGAATCCATTTTCTAACCTTTTTTTCCTTGGTATTTCTGGCAGGTAGAATTGTGAGAGGTGGGCTACATTAATATTCATTTTGCTCAGAATTCATGCTAATGAACTATGTAGGATTCTGGTTTTAATTAAAGAAAAGAAACCCTCCTTCATTCTTGTCTAAAAATGTTCATAAGATAAATCTGCGTAATCGGCATTTTAGTATGCAGCTTTCCAAGTACTACCCTGGTACATAAAGCTGTGGTTTTCTCAGTAAAATGTAGCAAATTTGTTCTTGTGAGTTATTAATAAAATTACTTTGATCTAGGTATGTTGATTTTTTATTGGTTTGGGTTTTTTTTTAATCTTTGTGCTGACATTTAGAACCCATTGAACAACGGTGTTACTGTAATTATTAATCAGCTTTTACTCCTTGTGCTGGCATTTATTTGTTCTGTAACATGGGACAAATGACTCGCTGTGCCTCAGTTTCTTGAGCTGTGAGAGGGAGAAGAGTAGGCTTTGGCACAGTAGGCTGGTTTTCAGTAGATAGCTTGTACTTGCACGGGACATGGAGCTCCCCAGCAATGGGCACTGGAGCGTTTTACTCTTCTCAGTGATGAATTATATCAGCTGGGTAGATGTACTGCTTGCTGCAGCTCTCAGTGGATGATGAGCTGACTGTAGCCTGTGTGCTGATTTCAGCCAGATATAATACATTCTCCTTCCTCACAGTGTCCTAAATAAACAACTCTAGAAGGAGGTTGAAATGGTCCTGTCTGGGTCTTCCTGATGTAGCAGATGATGGATAATTGAAGATTCCCACTGTTCTTTCCTATGAGTATATACACAGCCCTTCTTTAGTGGTAACAGTGTTTTTTTCACTTTGTAGCAGCATTATTGTTAACCATTTCTAGGTGTTCTATTTCTGTAAATGTTTCTGAGGGTGAAGTTGCGTGGGACTGTGAAAAATCGGTGTTAGGAGCAAATAGGAAGTTTAGCTATAGTCATACACACATTGGGGAGGCTAAGCAGTGACATGTGCCTTACTGGCTCAGGGATTTGTGTGCCACTTGTCTGAAAGGAGCACTTGAATGTCCTCTTGTACAGCACACTGGGGCTTCCTGCTCCCAGAACAAACTTTGGGGATTTTTCAAGGTACAACTACAGGAATAAATGACAGCTTTTGCCTGCAGCAGATTTTATTCCTTTGATTTATATGCCACAGAAAATTGAGTTTCTGAATATAAAGTAAAATGACTGCTTTCTCCTGGTGCTGGTATCAGTCCCTGGTATCCCATCGAATTCATCCCCCTTCTACGCGTTTGTTTCCTTTTTTTATCAGAAGCCAAGGTGAGACTGTTCATTTCTCCTATGGGCCTTTCTGTTTTGATCTATCTCAGCAAAAGGAGAGGTGGGGCAGCAGCACGGGCCCTCAGGAACCCCCACGTACAGAGCAGCCAGCCCCAGCAGGCTGGGGGAGCGACCAGGAGCAGAGAGCAGGTAAGGCATTCTCCTCGGGAGAGATTTACAGCTGGGAGCAGTGATGAGGGATGGACAGTAAAGCGCTGCCCGCCGCAATTGCTTTCAGCAGCTCGCTGATGTAGGATGTGACCCGGGGAGCAGGACTGAACCACCTTGTTTTGTTGCCTCTCTGGAGGAATATATACACCCAGTACAGCTCCCATCTCCTGGCTGTCAAAATAACACACGATCACCCCACTGGAGATCGTTCATCATTTTCATAGCACAATGCATTCTGCTGCTGAGAGGTGGCAGGGGCTGTGGGGGTCTGACTGTCAACACTTCGGAGTCCATGCCCTTTAGTGCCATAGGTGTCTTTGAAAGGGTGAAAGCTTTGCACTCTGAAAGTGGTTTTTGTCAGCCAGGAAAAAAGCAATTTGAGGCTGGTATAAAGATTCCACTCCTGCAAAGAGGTTATGTGGGAAATTATAGTGGGAGGAAACAGCTGGGCAGAAAAAAAATGTTAATAGTAAACATTGTAGAAAGCAGAGAGATGGGAAGGAGAATATGCCATTCCTTCAGATGAAAAATGCAGTTCATTTTCATCAGGTTTTTGTGGTTTTTTATTTCTTCCCTCTGCTTCCCCCCCCCCCCAAGAAAAAAAAAAAAGTGCAAATGAAACTGATTTTTGGTCCAAAAGCATGATTCTCTTTTACCACAGGCGGTGGAAAATCCTGGTATATTGAGGTAGTATGAAGATTCATGGAAGTAGTTCCAGCAACATCATATTGGCAGCATTAACTCAGGCAAATATTTCAGCTTCTCCAGGATTAGAGTTAAAAAAAAAATAGGATAAATGGTACTGAATTGAGATGTTTAAAGATAGCATTTTTTGGTACTGATGTGTGATTCTCTGCTTTAATCCAAATTTTCCCAAAGTGGCATATACCCCATTTTCTCATGAACATATTGAGAGAACTTTTCTGAAGGGGACTCCGTGTAAACTGTGGATGGACAGTAGGATTTTTAATAATTTAGGTTGGCAAAGTGGTGGCTGTGCTCCCTTGTTGTATGTCCTGGGGAAAGTTTCTTTGGCTGGATTTTTTAATGAAAAGACATTTCATGGTCAGTTGGTAGTTAAATAGTAACATCCACTTGGGAAGGGTCTAAAAATAGGTGACGGGAAGTGCTGCTGGTGGTGAGTGCCCTGCCCTGGGCTGCCTGAGAACAGGGGACGTGCTGCTACCCGCAGCTGTGGGAGCTGGTAGCTGCTGTCCTGGCTGCTGAACTTGACAAGTGTAAATCTTCATGTACTCCGAGCATCGGGTCCTACTGGCAGAACAGACACTCTCCTGCCAGGTTTCTGGTTCCAGGACTTAGCCTGAACTAGGAACTTAATGAAGGGACAGTTTCCTGACATCAGCTGGCAAACACCAGCACACATAAAACTGAGATGCAAGCTGAGCACTGCTTTGAAGAATATTTCTTTGTAGCCAGATTGTGGATTTAGATATTTGGCCAAGCTGTAGACCTGACTATGCTTAAAAATGACATCATTTGTTTGGGAGTCTTTCCTGGGAAAATGATAGAAATTCTCAAATCCCCACCAAACAGGAGAGGAAATTTGAGAATAGGTTGTCTTCTGACAGTTGTCTATTTCCTGAAGCAAAAAAAACATATCAGCTCATTGGGGGGATGAAATTGTGTTACAATTTAAATAGTCCTGGTTCAAAGATGCAGATTTAATCTGATTTACTGCACTCATTGTGATTTTACAGCTTGATTCCCAAAACATTTTGTGTGGTTGCAAAAAGTTAATACTCTGCTATACGTGCAATTTGAAAAACCTATTTTTGTGCAACTGAGTCGCTAGGTCTCATTATTTATTTACTGTGTAAGTACCCAGATAAGGCAAAGAAGCAAAATTTCACAAACCAAAATGCTTGGGGAAAGATTCAACAGTTAAAGGACTGTGAATCTCTTTCAATTCAGGCCTCCCCTGCTGTAGTTCTCTCTGGGATTCCTGCATTAATTTTGTTTCACTCTCTATGCTGCTTCTCAGACTACCAATTAAAAACTGTTGTGCCTGTCAATATCAGCTGGTAGAAAATTGGGCTGGGTATGCTCTGGGATTGCCTTTGGTCACAGACACAGCCCAGAGCAGCCAAGCTGAGCTCTGGGCTCTGGTTTCCACTGTGATCACAGGCATTTGAGCTGGGAGAATTTGATTTGGGTCCACCCTCAGGCTTATTTTCTTCCCAAATGATTCAGGCAACTTAAAGCTGACCTGCTGTTCATGGGAAGGAGGTGAGCTGTCCTTGGTGATGCTGTAACAAAACAAAGTGGTGGCTGGGTTATGCACAGGCTTCTGCCTCAGCCTTGGGTGGGGGCTCAGTCCTGCTGCCTGCCACTGGAGTGTGTCCCAGAATTTGAGTACTTGCTCACACATTGCATTGAAAATAGTGTTTTTTTGTTTTTTGTTGGGGGGGATTGTTGTGGGTTTTTTTCTTCTAATAAACAGCTCCACCTCTGCATCTCTACTTCAATTTTTCAATTTAGTACTGACAGTTTTGACAGTTTTTCAAAGCCAAAGTGGAACCTTCTCCCCTCTTCCATTCTTGCCTCAAAAAGGAAACATCCAATTTACTTCCCCTCTTTGTGGGAAAATTATAAGCCATTATTGCTGCCTTTTGGGTGGATTCATTTTAATGACTCTCATACATAATAAACATCTGCAGATGACTGCCCAAATCTAGGACAGAAAATCTACGTGTCAATCCAGAACAGCTTGGAAAGGCAGCACCTAGATCTTCCTCCCCATGCACACTTTTCCTAAGACCAGGGTTGTGACTATCTCACATGTCTTGAAGATGAGAATCATTAAATTTGTAATCCTCAGACTGGCTGGGAGAACTCAGTGGGAAAGCAACTTTCTGCTACCATTTCCTGAAGGTTTGTGGTGGGGCTTGTTTGCATTCAGCACTACAAAACTGCTGTTCAAATGCCAGAAACTGTGCGGGTTCCTGCACTGTAAGGTACCTCACTGGTAAGGTAATTCCTTCCTCAATGTTTAATCAAGTGGGTAGAAAGCAGGATGGAATAAGTGGATGGCATCTTCCTTTGAACTCTTATATGGGTGTGAGGTACTGCTTAAACTCACTTTAACATCTTTAATTTCCCTGGCCTCTGCTCATGACAGCAGCATTATAGGTTGCTACCTCAGCAACCTCAGAGAAGTTGACTCTGTCTGCTGCAGTTCTGCCTGTCTGAAATACATTTACATCTGTATTTGATGCTTCAGTCCCATTTTGCCAATATTGCTTGGTTGCAAGCTGAAGCACCAAGGGAATGTGTGTTTGTCACTGCAGCTGCTGATAGCAGTACCACACATCCTGCACTCCTCTTTCAGACAGCTCCAGCACATGCAGTTAATTAAGCTGACATACAAATGAGAGAGAAATAACTTAGCTGTGCATAAAGATCATACCCCACTTATCCTCCTCTCTGACTGGATTTGCGAAACATCTGCAGCTAAGGTTTCACAGAAGAACGGTCTGTGTGCCTCTAAATAAGCTTATAGTGCAGAAAACCCAGCAGCCTACCCAGGCAGCGTGGTAATTCCCAGCACACCTTTGTGCTGACAGCATCAGGATGAAGATGTATCTGAAAAGGGTGTTAGCTGGCTGAGCTCACCCTAGTGAGCTCACTCACCAAGTCAGTGAGCTCATCTGGACTGTGCTGAGCACTCCTGCTGACATGAAGGATAGGGTAGGTGAAGGAATGACCATCCTTTCCAGTACACTGGCCGAAGTCCATTGTGGAGTTTCAGGAATGTATGCACATGCCTTTGGGGAACACTTCATGTGTCCAGTCTGAAAACTGAGGCACCAGGAAAACGTCAGTGACCAGCTGGTGAGGGAATGCCATTATCACCTGAACTGCAGTTAGGTATTAGAAATGCCAGAGAGATGCTCAAGTTCTTTTGAGGATCAGAGTCTCTGTGCATAATGTAATTATCTGAATGTCTGAAGTACAGCTCTTCTCCTCTTTTAATAAAAGTGGGAGTTTAAATGCAAAACTTCTGTTAAGGCACATTAAGCTTTAAGATTTGAATACAACAAACAACACATTCAGGCTCTGCTTTCCACAGCTTTTCTCACTTAGCCAGATGACATATGCATGCTGTGTTTTAGAACTGAGCTCTGCCCTCATTTACACCAGGAATCCTCATTAAATTCTGTTGAATTCATTGAATTTAACAGGATTGCCTGGTGTAATTAATGTTTTGAGGACAAAGTTTGTCCTTAGCTTTAATGTTTTGACATCATGTAGAGCAGATGTGTAACAGGCAGAATTTAGGGAAGTCAAACACTTAACTTGTTTGTATGTTACATCCAAGCCATAAAGTGACATTGAGTCTTACCTGCATTTCATAAACAGTTAACAATTTGCATACATCCAGCAGTGATAATATGCCTTTGCATTTGGATTTTAATTATTCTGCAAGTCTACCAGGATGTCACTTGTTTAATGCCTGGCTGAGCTTAGAGGTCACCCAGTCCAAGTCTCCTCTAATGGCATTTTTATCTGAGTAAAAGCTTCTACTAATAAGAACACAGCAAACATGCTGAAGTGAGACCTACGTAGTAATACACATGAATTATAATGTAGAGAAATTCAGAAAATGAGATTTTGTTTTCAGAGCGTTTCTTTTACAATGGTTATTGGACTCTGACTAGGATAATAACTTTTTATTCTCTGTCGATCAGAATACAGACTGTCATTTACATGTGCAGGATCAGGAACTATGGAACCAAAAAGCTTTTTATTTCAGTTGTAAAGAGGCAGGTGGCTTCAGTATGCTGGATGATGACAGATCATGCTACTTTCACTTAGCATTGGAACAGACAACACTTTCTGAAAACGTAACGGTACAGCAATGCAACATGACACTTCAGCTAAATGTGTGTGAATCTCTTTTATATTATTTTACATATTACTGTAAAAAAATTTTAGCTTGTGTTGGAAAAGACCTTTGAAGCACATCTAGTTCAACCCTCTCCAAGGGCACAGACACCTTCCACTAGAACAGCTTGCTTAAAACCCAACCAGCCTTTGTCTTTAATGCATTCAAGGATGGGGAGTCTCTCTGGGCAAACTATTCCAGTGCCACACCAAGAAGAATAATATTTTCCTTATGTCAAAGTTAACTTACCCTCTTTTAGTTTATAACTGTTGCCCCTTGTCCTATAGTTACATGTCCTGGTAAATTGTTCAGTGCTCTCAGCATCTTTGAGAACAATGGTTGTCACATCACAGGAGTTCTTTTTATCTCCGAAGAAAACCCCATGCCCAAGAAAAGGGACCTATGCTGGAGAAACTTGTGGTGAATGGTGCGGCATCCAGCTGGCGGCCAGTCACCAGTGGTGTCCCTCAGGGGTCTGTGCTGGGGCCAGTTCTGTTCAATATTTTTATTGGTGACATGGATGAGGGTATTGAGTCCTTCATTAGTAAATCTGCAGACAACACTAGGCTGGGAGTGTGTGTCCATCTGTTGGAGGGTAGGAGGGCTCTGCAGAGAGACCTGAAATGGTTGGATAGATGGGCAGAGTCTAACAGGATGAAGTTAAATAAGTCCAAGTGTCGAGTCCTGTATTTTGGCCACAATAACCCCCTGCAGTGTTACAGGCTGGGGACAGTGTGGCTGGACAGTGCCCAGGCAGAAAGGGACTGGCTGGCAGCCAACTGAACACGAGCCAGCAGTGTGCCCTGGTGGCCAAGAAGGCCAACGGCATCATGGCCGTATCAGGAATGGTGTGGCCAGCGGGAACAGGGAGGTCATTCTCCCCCTGTACTCGGCACTGGTGAGGCCACACCTCGAGTGCTGTGTCCAGTTCTGGGCCCTCAGTTTAGGAAAGACCTTGAGACGCTTGAGCGCATCCAGAGGAGGGCAGTGAGGCTGGTGAGGGGCTTGGAACACAAACCCTGTGAGGAACGGCTGAGGGAGCTGGGGGTGTTTAGCCTGGAGAAAAGGAGACTCAGAGGTGACCTTACCACTCTCTACAAGTCCCTGAAGGGTGGTTGTAATCAGGTGGGGTTGGTCTCTTTCACCAGGCAGCAACTGACAGAACCAGAGGTCACAGTCTCAAGCTGTGTCAAGGAAAATATAGGTTAGATATTAGGAAAAAGTTTTTCATGCAAAGGGTGATAAAGTACTGGAATGGTCTGCCTGGGGAGGTGGTGGAGTCACCATCCCTGGATGTGTTTCAAAAAAGACTGGATGTGGCACTGGGTGCCATGGTTTAGTTGAGGTGTCAGGGAATGGGTTAGACTTGATGATCTTGAAGGTCACTTCCAACCTTGTGATTCTGTGAAAATATACTAATATAATAAAAAAATGAGTAGAAGGAGTAACATGCCTGATCAGATTAACAGCTGTAACAAAATGAAAATGACCGTGATTTCAAATCAGTTATCAATGTAAACTGAGAATCTAATTATTGTTAAGCCTTGTCTAAAATCCTAGCAGAAATTAAAACAAATGTAAAACCTCATAAAGAATAATGCAAATATAACTACTTTTAATTTAGTATTTTAATACTCACTAAAGTTATGCAAATGGTGTTTAAGCCCAGCTAAAGCAGGTGGTGCTGAATATTTCATTTTTGAATTTAGTAGTGGTACCTTAGAACAAGTCTACCCAGATGCTGCACAAGTTTAATTCAGATCCAGCTGTTCAACCTAGAGGCCAAGTCAGAAACAGAAATACCAACTGCTTTCATTTTTTTTCAGTTGACTGGTACATAACTAGCTGTTGTTTCAGTGTACAAGTATGGCCTGTAAAACAGACATACACTGTAAAAATGTGTAAATTCTGTTTCTGTATAAGCTGTAAGCTTATATCTTTTCAGGTGACCAGCGATTTTGCAGCATCCTTATGTCTGCATATCTAGACTGCCAAAGTTTTCAAACAACTGGACGTTTTAGGACAACTGTTTGGCCCATGTACAGTATCTCCAGATGGACAAGCATAAAAATGAGTTATTGGTTACTTAAAAATACAGGTGGGTGAATTTAAAGGGAGTGAGAATTAATTGATGGATATGGTATTAAAAAATGTAACACACTTACGGAATTGTCCCGTGGCAGTGATTTGTGACAAGAAGCTAGTCCAATTGCTAAGCATTAAATCTCAGAACAATAAAACTCCTGTACGAACAGATGCATATATTGTGTATGAGTGGGAGTATCTGCATTGAATCTTTACGATACAGATGAAGGGAGAAATGTGGGCAGAGATGTGAAATACACTGGTATCACAGCAGTACTGTGATTCCAAGAATCTGTGTTCTGAGGGATGCCAAAATTAGTGCATGCTGATACTGTTGCATCACTGATAACTGCATTGTGTCCTGAGCCACATTTGCTTCCACTCTGTGTGGCCTAACCCTTAGATACCTCTACCTCAGGCTCTGCATCATTTTCCCTGGGAAATACTTCGTGCTCAGTGTTTTTGCTTTATAATGGGAAAGGAGAGGAATTGAGCTGAAATCTACTGTGTTTCCACTCCAACTGGCAGTGCTCCTTTCTCTACCCAGCAGAATGCCAGAGTGGAGCAGTTTTGCAGAATCCACGTGTTTTAATCTGAAAGATCCAACAGTAACACAAAAGCAAGGAAGTACAGGGAGACCATTTAGTATAGTCCCTCATGCTGTGGGAAACTGATACTGTGCAGGACTGTATGACTCCCTCACATGCTCCTGGACATGTTCCTGTGCTACTGGGACTTGGACCAGATGGCCTCTGGCAGTTCCTCCCAACCTTAGCCATGCTGTGACTTTGAATGGTGGTTATCAAGCAGCCTACTCTGACAGCCATGGACACAGAAAGGTGTAATATTCGGGAGTCTGATGGGGACAAAATGAAGCACATACCATAGAAGCAAATGAAGAGAGGTGCATTCAGAATTTCCTTTCCGAAATACGCACACTGATATTCTGTCAATAACTTCTAGCTGATGAAATAAGCTCACATGGCTTGGTCATTGATTACTGCAAAATTATCAAGACAATATAAGGTTAAATTCAGTTTTCCTCATAAAAGAATCTGTGTCATTGATGTGTATATATATATATATATATGTATATGTATATATATGTATATGTATATAGACACACACACAAACACACATATATATATATTATAGTGCACGGTTATGAGGAGCAACCGGACAGGAACAGACCTGTAGGGATGAAGCTGGCTCTAAGTCAGCACAAAGTCTTTGCAATGACAGGCCCTTTAGAAATGACAGGTTCTGTAGAAATGCCACTAAATATTCATAATTGAATAGATTTTATTTCACATTTACACATTAGCAAGAGTATATACAATTTAAAAAATCAGCCTCACTGGAAAAAATTAGTTGGAAATGATCTATCCTAACTTGAGACACTGAGTATTAAAGCTATCACCCTCTTTGATAGCTACAGCCTCCAGAAGTGCCTGCTTCTTCTGCATACTGCGAGATGACTCCAGTTCATACATAGTAGTCAGGTTGAAGAGGACACTCTCGTGTAGGTAGTGTTGAGGGTCCTGCTGAACCATCCCTTCCAACTGCCGGAGGGAATCCTTCAGTTTCCCCAGGTAAAGAAGACAAACAGCAGCATTGTTGTTAGCCTAGTGAAAAATAGATTGTAAACAAATACTGTGTTTATAAATATATATGTATATATATACTTATGTATTTACAGGTGATGAGAGAGAAGGAAAAAAAGTCTAGCATCTGCAGTTACAACATATTTACTGTATGCTATGAATTACTATTCTGCATCTGAGTGCAAAACTAAAATACATTATCAATTATACAATGCTATCCTTTTCTTACAATTTTCAAGAATTACCCTCTGCCAGTAGGACCTGCTGACTTCTAAGAAATGAAACTCTAAAAGACAGTCTAAAATGAAATATAAATAGTATAGGACATTAGTTAAGTCTGAAAGCCAAGAGAAACAAATTTCAGAAACCACATGAGCCTCTAGATGCATTTTCATATTTTTTAAATAATTACTTCATTATATCTTCAGAAGTGTTTTTCTCTCTCTCTGGCTTATGTGTCCACATAAGCAACAGGAAGGTACTTTTTTATCACAAAGGCATCTACAGATGACTTCAGGTAAATCCAGCAGATAGGGCAGTCCAAATACATAATGAATGATCAAGTCAGATTCCATTTTCCTTATCACACAAAACAGGTTTTATGAGTTACTGAAAGATTCCAACAGTACAAACTGAAAACATGTTATAACATGTTTAGGAGCAGAAACTTTCATATTTTCTGAAAGCTGAAGATAAAGAAAGAACATGGCCTTTTAGTAAAAAATATTTTTCTGTCCATTCAGGAAACTTTACATGATCTTGTGTGATTTATAATACACACTATTTTACAGCCTGCAAAATAATGCAATTCACGTGTTCCTTAAACTTAGTCCCTTCAGTCTGTAAATGGCCTTGGAGCAGATTACTGGGAGTAAGCTGTCTGACTTCTCAGGAACACCTACATGACCATGCACTGAAAACTGCCAGGTGTAGGAAACTCAAAGGTAAATAAACAGCTCTTTAATCTCAGCTTGTGACAGGAACCCAAGGCTCTGATATGCAACGTGTTAAAAATGTCATGTTTAAAATTACAATATCTTTTCAATGTTGTGAGAAATCAAGTTAATTTTATATACGTTGGCAGATGCTGTTTCTTTTTCTGACATGCAAGTCTATGCTAAAAACAGTGAGTGCAAAAAAAAAGGGCTTTTGCAAAGATCCTGTAAAAGAAGAGTGTCTCGGAATTTCTACAGGCATGCCTAAATATTCACGCTCTTCATACAGACTGGTTCTTAATTTCCCATCCCATTTTCCATCTTATCCTTTATGGATACTGAAAACCTTTTGGCACACATGCCACATCCCATTTTTCTGTAAATCTCTGAGCATACTCTGGATACTAATTAAATCCATGCATGAAGTATTACGAGAATAATTTAGGTGTTCATTATATATGTAGCAATTTGAAGATTTACCACAGCATTTGATGAGTCGATCCTTAAAATTTCTGTGAAAAATCGATGAGCTTCTGCAAAATTATTCTGACCAAGGTGGAGAAATGCTCTAGAAAGTAAGTGACATATAAATGAGTTCTACTCAAAAGCCCAAGGTAATAACACATTTTAAAAAGAATGGACACCATTTTTTATTTTTTCTGTTACAGATGAGAGAGTTTCTGACATTTGTTCTTTACAGTGTGAAGGAGACACTGATTTACAGACAAATAGAATGACAACTTGTATTGCTCAGCTATTATATTTTTTGCCTACGAAAGCAAGAGTCTTCATTGTGTTTTATTAATTTAAATGCAGATACTCTCTTTCCAGAATTATTTCTCTAGAGGAAATCAGCCATATAATTTTCAGAACACCTTTGAATAGTATCTTCTAAATATATTAAGCCAATGTGCTAACCCTTACAAAGCGAGTTCCCCATCACACAGCTCGATTACTAAGTGTATTTAAGCATCATTTGAAGCTACCGGGTGGTACTTTCCTGGCAGATCTGATTGTAGGATAACCGCCCAAAATAACTTCTCCTCTACTAAGAGATATTTATGCAAATGTATATTGAAAAAACACGGTGAAAATATGCAGTGCCTGAAAGAATGAGAAAAAGCTTTGTGAAATCAACTGAAAGATCACAGTTTCAGTGCAGGATGGTACGACTGTACGAAGTTATAGAGATCGCTGAGACTGCAGCCATTCAGTCTCACCTATGGCAGATGAAGTCCCAGAAAAGAGAGAAAGAGAACAAGATTGTCTCAAGGGCACTTTAATGATCACCTTGCATACTTTTAGAACTACATTTCAAGAAGTTTTATTTAGCTATTAAATTACCTACCTGTTCATTAAAACCATAATTTGGCTCTGTAGTCCATCCAATTTGTGAGTCACTTTCTCAACATCCTGAAAATATTTTTCTGCAGTCTTTATGTCTCCAATCTAGACAGAAAAATCATAAGTGAGTTACCACAAGAAGAAGAAAAGAGCTACATCCTGATTATATCTTATAAGGACACAAAAACTTATACAACATATCAAAGTCCATTATCCATCTCTTTACACCAAGGTGACTGGGTAACACCTGTTACCAAACAATGTATTTGAAGAGCCACGTTAAGGTCACGAAAAGCAGCCAAAAAGCATGTGCAGTTTGCCCAAGGCAGTTTCTCAGCTGGGGACTGTGGAGCATTTGTAGGGCAGGGAGGCCCCATATCCTCATTTAGCTCCTTTGTTGTAACTGACCCCACAGTTCAAAAAAGTAGCTGAAAATGAGAAAAGGTCAGAGTTACTTAAAATGAAATGGGGTATTAGTCCACAGGAATGGAAGACAGCACAGGACCCACACCTGGTTAACCCACAGCTTCTGGGTCATAGCTAGGGGCCACAGGACAAACTTCAGTGCATCACACCACATGTCAGAAAACAACTCCAGTACAATGGACCACTGAGGATATTGGGAAGATGGTCCATTTGCAGATTAAAAAAAATACCAAAAAGTGAGTTAAGCAGGATGAAGGAATAAGAGATTTGAAAATTGGCATAAAGAAGTACAGATTTGATGGGGAGTGGAATGGGGGAGTGGATTTCTAAAAAGGAAAGGACATTTCACCTAAAGATATGTCACATACATTGCTCTTTGAGATGAAAAAAAAAAATACTTGAAGAAGACCACTTATTTGGAAAATAAGTGACCAGCATGTTTTTCAGGCTGGAGAAATGGAAGAAGACAAAAAGTTACTACTGGGTAAAACAAACCTACCAAAATCTATCAAAAGGAGTAAAATTAAACTAGTTCAGAAGTGTAAAGCCATGGAAACCAGGCAGTCCTCAGGTGGAGAGATTCAAGGGGGCCCTCAAGAGACCACCTATTTGTTTAAGAACACCATGAAAAATGTTTGTGACAAATGTGCTGAAGTCTCCTTAATGCTCTTAGGTGGTGGATGTTACAAATCTGAGTCTTACTAGGAAACTTAATCCAGAATTCTTAAATTGCCCTAGCATTAGAAAATATCTGTTATCTCATTGCACTTTTTGCCTCAGCTTCTTGTCCTGTCCATAGTGGTAGGGGAGAATGTACAACTCCTCTTTTTTTACAGTCTTTTGCATACTTGAAAAATTTTTATTCCCCTTCTAGAATGAAAACCAATTTTCAGGCAAAGCAATGTTTAGCCCTTTCTCATAGAAAATGCTTTCTGGATTCTCTGAACTCTCTCCTGTTACTCCACATCCTCCCTGAGTGCCCACGTAAGAAGTCTCCATAATTCAACCAATCTATCACCAGCAGTGAGAAGCAGGAATCAGTTTATGTTTCACATGTGAATATAAATTTTGCTTTTATGCCAAGTATCTGGAAGTCCAATCTGTTTACCCTTTTGTGTAGTCTTCTTACTCTCAGCCTATTTCCTTTCTACAGAAAATAGGCTTGTTGTTGCTTCTCATTTTGTATTTGTGTATTACTCCCAGTCTGTGGTAGCATTTTGCCTTTGCTGTTTGAATCACAGCCAATTTAACATTTCAGCTTCTCAACTTGTCAAGATTATTTTGAATTCTGATCCTGCCCTTCATAGTGCCTGTATCACTCCCAGCTTGACATCATCTGTACATTTTACAAGCATGTTTTACATTTTATCATACAAGTACTACCTAACAAAAATTACAAACACAACAAACCCTAAAGAAATACTTGTGGAAAAGATAATTTAGCAAGTCCTTCTGGTCATCGGCAAATTACTTTTCAACTGCACTTTTCAGAGACAGCAACCATCCATCTATCTGAAGGCTTCATCTATATTTCTTCCCAATTTCCTTATGGGAATATCCCAGTGGCAGTATCCAAAGCTCCATTAACACCACTAATACAACAGATACTGCTTCACCTCTAATCACAAGACTTATTCCACGTCAACATAAGGAAATTATTCTTTACATTTATGAGATGATCCAATTGAACACTGCAGTCAAAGATATAGTAGTGTCAATTGCTGTCCATCTACCAGGCATTTCTGGAATACAATTAATAGTCTAACAAAACAGATGCATTTATCCCAGATGTTATATAACTGGACTCAAATATTATTCATTCTAAAATACCATACATTCCCTTGCAATGACAAAGGATACCACTTCTCTCTGTAAATCCCACTAGAGATGTAAATCACCAAGAAAATAATTACATTTAAATGGAGGATAATGCTGGCAAAGTGTAACTGAATCTGTCCTCGAGTACTTTTAGCCTGGGAATCCCTTAACCATGAGAAAATTTCTAAAGCAAGCTCCCAGTTCGCTGTCCTGGGAGCTTGATGAGTCCAAATCTACCATACTTTTATACTAATTACACATTATTTGGGATCATGAATGGTTCTGATTTCTTAGCAGCATCTTGTATCTTCTCAGCAAACATGCCAAATTCTTAAATCTCATTTTTCCCACAGAGGGGAAACAGTTTACTTTTAAATTTTTTTTTTGTGGGAAAGATAATTTAAAATAAATAATTAGTTTTAATTAGTTATTAAAGTAATTTAACCAACTTAAGTGGTCTTTATCACTTATTCACTTATTTATCACTTCATCACTTATTTAACTTAGTTCAGAAAGTATGACTTCAGTATCTAATAATAATTAGCACATCAAATAAAAATGATTAACCTCAAATAATCATAGTCCCTAACAAAAAGCCTCCAATCTGCTAGGTGCTTAACTTTGTTGTTTGTCTGGAAACCAAGATTATTTTTCTTCTAGAATTTTTTATTGCTTTTGACTCAGTTTTGCAGCAATTTATTGCAGAAGGGAAGGTCAGGCAGCTTTTCGAATTTTTTCTTAATGTATTTATTCAAAAGGAAATTTTGGATAGGTCAGCCAGTGAGAGCTACACAATATAATCCTAGAGACTACAATGTATTTACTGTTTCTCTATTTAATTCACTGTTTCTGTTTTACAGCTCAGGTAAAACAGAAAGAAAGGACTGCTGAAAGAATTACAGTCCTTATGAAATTTCTTAGTGATAACCTCTGTCTTTTCCTCCATTCTGCATTTCTGTAATTCTCATTTCCCACTCTTTAAGGTAACAGCCAAAGGCTGTACATCCGATCTAGACCTCCTTATGTTCCACTTATTTGTGAAGATAGAGAGGACATGATGCCTTAGACTAGTTAGCTCAATTTAATTAAGAAAAAATAAATCAAAGTAAAATAAATAAAGAAAAGTTTTACATGTTGAAAAAGGTCACAATTTTTTTTCTGCTAAACTCCTGAATTATACTTTATTGCTTTATGTGTGTGATGTCTATTGTCAAACAGTGTCTGTGACTCTTAACCAACTGGAATCTGGCTCCCCTGCGCCTCTCTTGGTAAATGTTCAAAGTTAGCAGCACACTCTGAGGTTATTTGGGAATTGCTACTTGTTTTTGAGAACACTTGTTTGTGACATTTAAATATGAGAAAACTGCTTTTCTTTACCTGCAAGACATTTTATTTATTTTTCCAGAGAGTGCCTTGTCAACAGTGCACACTTACAACAGAGTGATCCTGCCAAAATGATCATGCCCAGGACTGCAATACTTTTATCTTTCTTTAATTCAAATGGCTTGGTTTTGATTAACTGGACACTGCCTATTTCTCTTAACATATCAAAATCTTGCATCTGTTGCACTAGGATCCCTCAGATAGGGCTGAAAATTTTGTGACAGAAAAAGACAGCAAGCCAAGCAATAGAACCTTATCTCCTTAAGGCGCTAGAAGAAAGGAAGGAAAATATATGCATTTAGAGACCATTCTTTTTAACTTCTATCTAGGTCACATGATAATCTCAAGGACTCCTCATAACCCCTTTTGCTATGTCCAGATCTGACAATAAAACCCCTCAGAACTGGATGCCTGTTGTCACAGCCAGCATTGTGGAGGTTACTGATTTCAAATGATTCTGTAAGTTAGGCGATGCTTTCCTCATGGGAGTGAAAATTTCTCCATAGTAAATGGAATGACAACAGACTTTGGGTGTGACATCAGGGCAGACACTCTTGTCACAAAGGCAGTGCCAGTAACATACCCAGTCATTTTTCCAGAAAGACTAGAACTATTAATAACTCGTATCTTCTTTAGCATTTTGCACATTTACAGTACCATTCTTTAATATGAATAATTACTATGTTCCCTATTTAGGTAATAATTAATGCACACAGCCAATATCATAAAATTGCTCTATAGTGATGGAGATCCACTTAAAACTAGAGACTTTTAAAGACAGACATGTTTAACACATTGTGAAACCATGCTCCTGCTGAGAACTGAAAATCTATAAATGAATTTGAATGACATTCTATGATTTCAAGCAAGCAATGTTAATAACTATCTATTAAGAGTAAATTACTCAGTTTCAAATAATTTTATTACAGGAATGTCACAAATAAGATCATTTGTAAATACCTGACAATCCAAAATTAGATTTATCATTCATAATAAATATAAGTAGATAAAAGAGGAAAAGTTTGAGTTATCAGTATGAGAAATATGAAAGAACTGCAAAGAACTTGTGAGGTACTAAAAATTAAAAGAATCAGATAGCTATTTAAATGCATCATTTTATGAAAAATAAAAAGACATCTATTTTTATTTGCCATTAAATGCAGGTACATGGACATTTATTATTCTTTCCTGTATACTGTTTCTTTTTTCTTTTAAGGTGCCCTCCCCTGTCTTCTCAGGGATATGATCTGGACAAAAGAAGGACACTCTTGAATTTTTTCCACATGAAGATGGCAGCTATACAGTGTGACTGAGAGTTGAATACAGTCTTAAGGCAGTGAGACATGAAATTCTGTCTCACTGTTGTCAACAGGACCTTTACCATTAATTTTAGGGAAAACAGAATGGCACTTTTTGAATAAAATAATAGCGTAACTTTCTACAGCATGTTATTTGTTTGCTAATGCACTCTACATACTACAGGTGCTTCGTATTTCCTAATTGTATCTAATATGATATGAACGGTTTTTGTTTTTGAGCACTACCTCTACAATTTGACGTGTGCCCTACAAAAACAGCTACAGTTTTAAATGCAATGATTATTCTCTACGTAGCTATCAAAAGCAGTATTACCTGGTAAATTTAGAATAAAATGCATACCTGAAGGAAAATCCTTCCAATTCCACTCAGCAACTGAGGCTCTTGCTGTGGGTAATATTTGATGACAGAGTGGTAAGCATCTACAGCCAGCACGTAGTCCTGAGGGTGGAAAGCATACAATCAGGTATTTAACTTCAGAATACTTCAGCCTTTGTGTCACCTTCTTTGTAAAGTCATATTCCAACAGAATTAAAGTATCTGTCAGTGAGACAGAATTTCGATCAATCACTGTAGGCACTAGTGGCTGACTACATTGGTCTTTTCTCAGTTATACTGGAACTGCATAGACAGGTGATTTTTTTTTTTAAGAGGATCATATTCTTTTTGTACCTAAATGCCACAAACTAGAAGTGTGAACATCCTTTATCTTAGATTATGATTTAGGATTAAACCTTTGGTGTGACTGGAGGAATACATACTTGAGAAGTGTCCCACGTTCCAAATATGTTTATAATTTACATTGTTTAACAAACTATATTCCATAGCTTTGTGAAGTGCCTGTGCACATGCTCTTGTGCAAAACATCACAGGATGGAAATTGCAATTCCTACACATCTTCAGATGACAAACTAGCGCTACTACCAAGGGGAACAGGGCATTTTCCCCTCCTCCACCCAAATTGTTGGGTTTTTTACTGTGTAAGGGAAACAAGACATTTTCCCTTCCTTCACCTGAATTGGGTTTCTTACTGCATAAAAGCAGGTAATCTAAATAGAAAATGTATTTGGGCTAAAACTAAGTGAGGGGAGGATTGGTTCTGATCTCCAGAAAGCTTTTCAAGGTTATAAGGTCTGCACAAAGGCCATGCTGGCAGAGGGCAGCGTTGAGATATGCCAGCTCAAGATGGAATGCCAGTATAGCCTCAAGCTAAGGATCAGTGACAGAAGATTAAACAAATGGGTCCCATTTCCCACTGGAAAGAAATTCCCATGTGACCAGTTCCTGCAGTTCAGCTGTTTCATGGTTGAACTGCAGTAATTCAAGGACCGTGACAGGATATGAATTTCACATGGCTTGGCAGGCAGAGGTGAGAGGCAGTGCCCATGCTCTGTGCTGAGACTGGCTGTAGCTGTAGGAACATCCACTGGCCCAGGGCTGTACCAGCCTCAGCTGCTGCAGCTTGGAGAAACGTGAGCAGAGGCAGAGAGCACCTGCCTTAGCTCACAAAGGCCAGGCCAAGCAAAGGCTGAGGACTCTCTGTGCTGTAACACTTCAGTGCTTGCCAACAGTCCTCCCTTCAACTTAATACAAGAATTGTGGTGGGCATTAGAAAGCAAAGGACAATGGAAAATAATCTTAAAAAACTACATAAATCTTGGGATATTCAGCCCTACTATTAGTCTTAGTCAAATTATAATACTCATTTAACTTGTCCCTAATGTGATCACAGCTACTAGGAAAGGTTGCTTTTCTTCATCTCCTGCTTGGTTTGAGGAAGCAATGTTCCCCATGTGTAATGAATTTCTTTTCCTGAGGATGCACTTAAAAGGAGTAAACCCTGTATCCAGTTCTGAAGTCCTCAGCACAGGAAACACATAAATGTATCGGAGCAGATCCAGAGGAGGGCAACAAAAATGGTCAGTGGGCTGGAGTATTTCTCAAGAAGGAAGGCTGAGAGAGTTAGGGTTGTTCAGCCTGGAAAAGAAAAGGCTCTGGGGAGACCTCATTACAGCCTTTCAGTACCTGAAATGGGCTTATATATCAGGGCCTGTTGTGATAGGAAAAGGGGTAATGGTTTTAAATTAAAATAAGGTTGATTTAGACTAGATAATAGGAATGAATTTTTTACAATGAGGGCAGTGAAACACTTGAAGGGGTTACCCAGAGATATGAAGCATGCTCCATCTCTGGAAACATTCCAGGTCAGATTGGTTGGTGCTCTCAGTAACCCAATCCATTTTAAGAGGTCCCAGTGCATGGCAGGGGTAGGTTATACTAGATGACCTTTAAAGGTCTGTTCTGAACCAAACCATTCTATTTGAAACATATTGTTTTATACAAACAAAAAGTCAAGATAAGTCTTTGGAGTCTGATCTGTGTATGAGAGAAATTACATGTCCTGTAATAGTAGGAGGAAAAAAAAAAGGAAAAGAGAAAGCCCTCTGCAGAACCTTTTTTCTGCAAACAACTTGTATACTGTGAGTACAATGATGAATTCTGAACAATTAATTATTAACATTTAGAGTTTATTACAATTCTAATGTGCCATGACAAGTTCACACTTATTACTGGTAATAAAAAGAGTTCAGAGGAAAACCAACATGCTGCATACACAAGCCTATTTATTTAAATGCTGCTGTATTTATCATTCACAACTCAAATGTGATGAAATTAAAGCAACCATAACTTTTCACAAAATGATTTAGGAAAACTTCAATTTTCATTTTAACACCTCTCAGTAAAGGACTTACTTGATCATGACGTACGACTGTGTTAGGCACTCATAAAAAACTTGGAATAGAGACACTTTGATCTAGCTCTTTAGAGGAACCCCAGTCATGATTGTAGTACCTATTAATTCTTCTAAGAGTATAATCTACTAAATCTGAAGCATTGTCTATGACTGTGATTTTTATCCCTTCAAGCATCAAATGTGGTCATTAGAGAAATAATTTTCTTTTATCAAATTCTGTGGTCTAAAGCTGCCCTTTACACAGTGCTCACTCTTGTGCACACTACAGCTCTGGCTACACAACAAAGATGCACAGCACAACCATGAGGGATTGCAGCTCTGCAGTCCTATCCCCAAACCGATGCAGAAACAACTCCCAGGAGACCATGCAGCAAGCTGATAAAAAAATGCTTCTGCCAGCTTACTTTACAGCTTAGCATTAACTGACTGCAGAAAAGCCTCAGCCACAGGAAGCTGCGTGAATTGGCAGTGTTTGCCCACAGCAGTACAGGCTCCCTTGTGTACACAGCAGCCAGCCTTGGCAGGAACAAGCAGCCAAGTCTTAGAGGCCCATGCTGTAGGGGCTTCATAGATTTGGCCTAGACAGGCAAAGAAACCCTCCTCCTTTTCTGCACTCCTTATCCATATCTCCAACACCATATGCATTACAAGTACATAAACACTGAAAGCTCCTGAAATGTGAGAGTAGAGATGAACATTAAGAGTCTATGCACTCTGCTCGTGGTCACTGCACCCTCTTTCCATACAACAGCACAGCACCTCACATCTGTGCTTATCCACATGCCATACAGCATCTGTCACAGGAACAGAACCCATGTCTTCCAGGAGATGACAAGAGACTAAATTATGTATGTCCAAAGGCACAAGCAAGGATGGCCCCAGGACGAAACTGTGAAACATCATCATATATAGGCTCACTTCTAAATACAACCTCATTCTGTGGTCACCCGTGGATGCCTCAGTGAGTTTAAAATGCATTTATTATTCTCCCCAAACTGATGAAAGCACTAGGAGATTTCTTGAATATCCTACATGTGATACAGAATAATACTATTCTGTGGTGAGTTATACAGGCATCTTATCTGACAGTACCTTCTGAAAGAGCACATTGTAAAATAGATGATATTTGGTCTCACTTACTGAAGAGTTATCATTCACAGTTTGGCTAATGTGACATAATACAACAAAGATTATCTGATGGAATGATAAATACACACCACCTCTGGGAAGTGAAGTCTTGATTCATAGAAGGTATTAAGTATTGCCAGTAAAAACCCCAATGACTACAGCTTGTGATCTTAAGACTTATAGATGGGGCTGACATATTGTCATGGTCTTTAATTTTAAAAGATTAAGAGCCTTCCAGTTTTCCATACCTTTATAAAAAAAATCCCAAAAGAAGATCTGAAGTTACACTATTTAGGCTATGAATGAGAATTGGTCTATTGTTTTATAACTCAATACCTCTTTTATTATGAAAATTTAGGGCTAACATTACATATACTAGTAAATAGTATAAAATAGTAAATAGTATAGTAATAGTAAATAGTAGATAATAATAATATATTATTATAAAATATAACAGTATATAATAATAGTAAATAGTATAAAATAGTTCTATTAAACCACTGAACCTACTTGCTGGAGTATGTTTTTTCTAATGCACCACAGTGTAACTGTACTTCCCTTCATAGTTACTGCATTACACATTTTCATATTTCCTTCACCACCACCTTTAAGTACTTAATTAGAAATAAGCATAAATGACCATGACTAAAAATCTTAGCTACAAGGAGTGGATAGTTCATAAATACTTTGTTTTGGGGAGAGACGACAGGGATAACTTATCCTTCCACTAGATAGAAACTAGTGCATTTGTGGAAGGGTTATGAAAGCAGAGGTTCTTAGTGCTATGAATCTAGAGAGCCATAATGCAACATTCGGGCAAAAGACTTTCTCTTTTAAATCATACAGGAACAAAAGTCCTCAGGCATCATTCCCTTGTGTCACTAGCACAAACTCCTTCTTGGTACCATTTTAATTGTATTATCTCCAGATTAAAATAAATTCTAATGCTTTTGTTTTATGAAGGGCAAGTTCTAAAAAAGCTAACACAACACTGAAGAAAACTAAAAAGCACAAAATGTGCCTTTAATTAGAGTGCATTTATAATATATGTGGAAAATACTTAAGTGTTTATTCCTTAGAAAGAGAAAAATCTGGTAAGATAATGTCAAAAGCAATTTTAGGTCAGATATAAAGAACTTTAAAAGTTTTTAAGACACTTCCATGGTGATTTAGTAAAGTGACAAGCATTTTGCAGATAGACTTTTGAAATGAAACAATTCATGTCATCAGCTGTATGTTAAAGTAATATGCTGCTATATTCAGGATATGCTTTCACAGTGCCATAAGCCCAAAGTTCTTGTAAATGGAAGTCTACACTGAGAGGTTATATGGTTTCCCCTTCTCCTCCTGCTGTATTTCCACATCTTTCCTGAAGTTTCCCTTTGTTTATGGGAAACAGGAAATCTGTGTGGTATCAGTTGATACAACTGGGATCCACTATTTCTTTGTCATTTGGTTAAGTCCAACAGTGGTGCACAGAAAGAAGGTAGAACCCATTTAAGAAACGTTATACAAAGAAAGGGAGATGACCAGGAAAGAAAGGCTGCCTTGAACTACTACTAAACTGTCACGGGTCACATGGATAAAGGGACACAGCAGGCAGAGTTCAGTACCTAGGAAAGATAATCCCAGCATATAGGAGACATGACTCATTTCCTGTGTCTGGGTGAACCACTTTGCCTTCACTCTCTACCCCAAAATAAGATACCCCTCCATCTCAAAATTTAAGGAGGTGTTTAACTATGAAACAAATGAGGCATATTTTAAAAAGCAGAAACCATTGTACTGTGTAAACAGAATTATTTGATTCAGGCAAGTAATGCAGAAAAGTTATTACATGAAATAAACCTAATTAAGAATTGAGGATAACAAACCTAGATTTAAATAGTTATAGGGCCAACATCTAATCAAAGTAAATTTTTTAAAATTTTCAAGTGTCAGTCTTGACATGATTGTTCCCTGTTAAATACTACTGTAGTTTTTTTGGTGAAAGAAAGAGGTCAGTAAAAGTAAGATAATATGTTTGGGTTTCTTTCATACCAAAGTCACACAGTTATACTTTAATAAATTATTATTATCATCATCATCAAATACTTGCCCAGGGTATTCCATCACCTAACAGTACCTGGGGGTCAAGCACAGTGCTGCAATACTGTAAGCGGTCACTAGATGGCAATAGATGGCGCTGACTAGGAGAATGAAACCGTTTTTTCTTAAATTACATACACTTGAAACACTCGAATAAAAACAAATGCAGTTTTTAAAGTATATAATACAACAGCAAAAAAGAGTGGAATCATGTTAAATTGATATAATTGTTCATGGGAGAACTTACAAAAGTGTGTTTAAAACTAATTTGAATAGATTCATGCTGAATACTGTGGAAGGTGGAGAAGATGACCACAGGACTGCTGCATGTTAGAAGGGTCTGGGGATATTCCTGAAAACTGAAAGACTCACAAATACCCTATAGCCAATGCACTGAAATGCAAATTTCAGATGGAAGTAATTATGCATTAATATGCAATTGTGGGTAATTTAGAAGTTATTGTGAACCATAAATTTCTAATGTAACAGCTGTGAGAATAGGCCCTAAATACAACCAGTTTTAAGAAGTATCTGAGCTACCGTATTTCTGAAATATCATTTCCAAAAAGATGAAAATTGGCATTCACAAATATATTTCTGTTACTGAAAGAAAATAGCACTAACAAGATCAAACCAGAGGAAGGTGAGAACTGTGCATACATGTAGATTTGTGTGTTCACAAGAAAAAGATATGAGTTAAAAAAGAATTCACAGCAAAAAGTAAAGTGAAGTTCTTGAAAATATATACCAGTATTTTTTTATTTATATATTTTACTTTGTTTGGGATAGCAGCTCATGCTTTTCGTCACGTGTTTACTGAAAAAGAGAATGATTAAAAAAATTAACCTACGCCACATACCTACCTCAAAAGACAAATTGTTTTAATGAACAATTATTTCTATGCAAGACAGAAATGTTCTTATTACAATATAATAATGAAAATAAATATGTGTTTCCCCTAATTCCCACAACAAGAATATTCCCTTCAAGTAAATCTGTATAGATAGCTCTTATATTAAAAAAAAAAAAAAAAAAAAAGAAGAAGAAACCATACTTTTTTGAGGTACTGTGATAATAAGAATGGAGCCTTGTTTGGGAAGTAGCTCAGTAAACATCAGAGGATCAGGTCTGGCAAGGGTAATTGAAGTGCAGCGAGCCAGGAGTGCAAATCTTGGCCTGTGAAGATTCCACTGCTGACATCCCTGCTCCAAGGCTGCTAATTGATTTGTAGAGCACAGTTAGGCTCAGGGTAACAGCAGTTTTCTGCAGGAATGGCGACACCCCTGTTTTCCTGACCACAACAGCATCGACAGAAGTAATTTTATTTCTACTTCCGGAATACAAGGAGAAGGTAAGAGTGTTGCACCAGACAGAGTACAATTGGTTAAAAAATATAAGGAGGAATCAAGGCAGAAAGCCCCAGCAGTGACAGCTAGTCACTTTTGCTTTTATTGCTTTCTTTTCCACCCCTACCCACTAGTGAGGATTTAAACTTCAAAGAAGACATATTACAACTGAGATCAGTTGACAAGGGAGGATGTATTCAGATGTTTCGGATCTCTATCAGATACAAAAGCTACAGTGTTATTAAACCTCACAAACAGAGCAACATTCCTAGTGCACAGTTTGAAAAAGGCAGAGCACATAATTGCTTTTAATTAGAGCACTTAGTTAAGTGTTTGAAAAATTCAATTTAAAAATGCAAATTCTGTATTGTTATTGCATGTTCTCTAGGATGATTTGGGGAGAAATAAGTACAGATGTGTTCCCAAAGAACATTACTGCAAATAGCTATCTATTAAATAAGACATTATTAAGCCTAATTAATTCTTCACTGAGCAAAACCTTAATGTACTGTCAGGTAGTCTTCCCTTATCTCTGCACCAGTAATTCACTTGCATTTTCTGACATCCTATTCTGGAATATACGGTACCTCTGCAGTTCTGCCACCCACGTACCTTCATCATTAGCAGACAGTTTGCCATGGAGTACATCACCCGGCCCAGACGTGACCTCCACAGCTGAACAGAGGCTGCAAAATAAGAGCAGCTTGTGAATTTGCACAAATAAATTAGAGGTTCTTTCTTGCCATCAATTATTGGTCCTATGAATTATGATTTTGAAAGGTCTCCCTCGTTAACACCACTGGGTTTTAGCCTAGAATTTTTAATCCTCAGCCCTGCTGCAGCATCAGAGAATTCTGCATCTCTCCAAGGGAATTGCTCAAGCAGCTCTGGGTACCATACACAAAGCAACAATGCAGAGCAATATACAGTCACTCAGCTCTCAGCTCAGGCCAAATATTAAACACCAAAATAAGCCACACATTTTCCAACATCAGAACAAAAGGTGCATAAAAGGATTCAAGTGATAATGAGCAACAGTTTAAAAACATGTAATCTACAGCATTAAATGTGATAAATTTAAGAATCAAACATAGCTAGAATGTCATTTAAGAGCCAAAACATGCAGAGTGAGAAATGTCTGAGTCTGGGACTGTTTGTGCTTGCCTCTGGCTGAGAGAGATGCTGAAAAAAATCTGCCAAGCTTGTCTGCTTTCCCTATTCTCCTGGAGCTTTGCAGGCATTAAAAGCTGCAGCGGATTTCTCCCTCTTGCTTTGCAGACAGAGTCCTGATGTTGTAAGAGAACAGTTCACACAGACCCTTATTTTCCCTCGTGTTATAGTACCATAGATCAATGCTAGAACTATTTCTCTGATCCTCAAAAATAAACATTAGGACTACTCATTTAGTACATTCTAAAAATAAATGTATATCAGTCAATCAGCTGTCAAGGTCACTGTAATGATTTGAAAGAGATTGGGGGAAGGGAGAAGAGGCTATTTCAATGAAATTGTGATAACTGAGACCACCCATTTGTATCATTAATGTAGTCACTGATGAAAGCATGGCAGATTACACAGATAATTCTTTCAGCACACAAAGAAATAATTACAAATAAGAAGAGCTTGGTGAAATGTCTATCATCTTTCCTAAAAAACTCCTTCCATCCTCTTCAATAATAAAATGAAAAAAATCCAATCCATGAATATTCGCAAATTATGTTTGACAAAAAGAGGGTTATAATGTAAGGTCCAAGACAGAAACCAGCATTTCATCCACTGTACCTTACAATCATTCATTACTTCTAGCTTTTGTTTTAGAAATTCCCCCGTGACCACACATCCCTAGCGCTACTAATGGAGACAATACTCTAAACCCTGAACTAATACTTCATGACACATTTCTTTTTTGCTTTCCGTGGAGGGGGGGATCTGTAAAATCCAAAGATAATTAAATAACTACCCTTCATAATGTCACTTAAGTAAGTATCTCTTTTTTTTTTTTGCATGTTCTCATAGTTTGGTTACCAAATTCAGTTTTTTTAGGACTTAGGTGACAACAAAGTAGATGTTGATTCATACACCAGAGACATCCACATTTCATGTTAACAATCAGATAGCACCAGCTACCATTGTCAAAAAAGGATTGCAAAGCAGGCAAACCAGATCTCTTCAGCCTGTGCTATAAACTGAATAGGAACCTGGTCTGGAAATTCTGTACCTCTGTGTGATGAGGCTTCTTAGCACTGGCAGAAAGGGGTTAAAAAAACCCTGCAAAGCAGTAAAAAAACCCAAAACCCAGCAGCAGATCACTGTGTTTTACTGAGTTGCCTGAAAAACTCTTTGCAGGTCCATGCAGCCATGCTTCCACTCTAAAGCGTTTGCTTTTCCTTGATTTCATCAAGGGCTCTGTACTCCACACTGCCATTCATTTCAATAGGCACTGTGAAGTTACAAAATTGGCATCTTACAGAATGTCTTACCAGGCAAGTGGTGCAATGGCTAAATCTCTCTGCCTGCTGAAAAACTGGCAAATGAGGTGCTCTGTTCCAGGCTATAGATGCACATGTTAAGTTGATTGGTTGTTGCACCTTCTTACATCAGCAGCATGCAAATTACATGCTAAGAATAATCACCATAATGAATTTGGGCTGTCTTCACATAAAGTTAATAAGGTTTGCTTCAGCAAGTCTCAAATGAAAAAACGCAAACCCATTATCGGCCTCCTGGAGCTCCAAATGCAGAGACGAAGCAGAGAGGGAGCAGACCTGGCTGACCTCCACAGAAAACAGCAGTCAACAGCCTCTGCAAATGTCCCATGGGCTTTTTGGCAGTCTTAAACCTAGAGGCAGCTGCACAGTATACATGTAAAGACCGCTCCAAATTTTCTGCAGCCATGTCCCTTGATAACTGCTAGCTGCTGCTTTTCTCCATGCCCTTGATAACTACTAGCTGCTGTTTTCTAACTATGTCTCCTTCTGAGCCCATCTGAGCTCTAAAGCAGAAAGGAAAAGCAGGAGTCAGTAACTCATCAGTGAAGCAGACTGCAGGACACAAGATTATGATACAGCTTGTAAAAAGTCCTTGTACCTTAAAGGGGGATCAACACCTTAGTTTTAAAGTTTTAAGAAACAAAAGATGTGGAGATAAAGATGAAAATTCTGCCAGAAAACGCTAACAGGGAAAAGGAAGTAGTTGAAAAGAGGCAGAAAGAACATTAGATACAAGAGAAAAGAACAGAAACTCATGAAGTACTGTGTCTAACTTCAATGTAAGATTATTTCAATTTTTCCTAAACTTTTTGAGAAGAGTAGTAAATGTATTCTTTTGACTATATGTGCAAATATCTTTACGATATATGCTGCTCACATGTGTTTGTGCTTTTAGGATGCATTCAAAAGGTGTATCAAGTCAGGTACAGTGACATTTTAAAGTAACTTTCACATCCAGTCAAATTGAAGACCAGGTAGAAAAAAAGTTCAGACAGGTCTGCACTCTTCCATACAGACAGTTATAAGGAATTATTTGTAATTTTTTTCTGCTATTAACTCTATCCAGCCTCTTCTGTCTCAGAGCCAGACTTACACATTCCATGAGCTCTTTGTGAACGGTCTCTTAGAAAGGACTTGGTAACATTCCTTAGACTGTTAGCTAAAGGTAGAAGCTTCTTTTTTCTTGGTGTGTGTTTTGAACTTGCTAGGCATCACAAGGGGTCCATACAATCCCACAGCAATGCCTAAAGTGTCTCCTCTTATCAAATTTTCAATTTGACATGAGGAGAAATTTTCAACTCAAATGACCTCATAAGTATAAATTCTGTTTTTTAAAAAAAGCTTGTTCTGAGCACCCTTTTTTGCGCAGTAATTTGCCCTATACTATTGAAGCAACATCACTAAGATAGAAAGAACAGGAGAAAACATAATTGGATATACAAGCATGAAAATTACTACGTAGCTCAATATAATCTAAATATTATTCTAAAGAGTGCCTTATATATTTCAGGAGTCTAAGTACCATGCAATTACAGAGAGACTCAGCCCTCTGTGCAGCAGCACCCTAAGCCAGAGAATCCACTTTATGGTGGTAGTTCAATCTGAAAAAACTGAGTGGACGGCAGACATGAGGTTTGAGAGGAGTCAGTCAGCCAAGGCTATCTAGCTGCAATAGCAAAACATTTATATATTTATCCCTAAAGGATAACAGCCATGTTGTTTATCCAAAGTAAGAAAAATAATTGATTTATTGCACAAGTTTGATCAAGGGCAAAACTGTAAAATTAATTCCAGCAAAAAGTAGTACAAGGTATATAATTTCAGGGCCTGAGTAGGCAATAAGATTAGAAAAATATAGTTTTAACCAGTCTGGGGCCATCTTGTGAAAACTTCTGGCATAATTAGGTAAGCAATAAAAACACAATGAAAAAAAATGTTTAATACCTACCTTGTCTGTTCTCCTGTGTAATGTTAGACATACTTCCATCTTCAGCTAAGCCTTGTTCCAAATTTTCTAGTATCTGTAGTAATTTTTTAAAGTAGCAACATGAGTTTAAACAGCACTATATATTTAATGCAAATTATCTACAATGGACAGTCTCTGTGTAAACCAATTCATGCAGGAATGCTTCACCTAGGTACAGTTCAAAATTACTGGTTATTACCATAGTTAGATCAATTGCACAAAGTAAGAAAGTCATCATACTGTAGAAGGATGTTAGAGTTCAAATTATGATACTTACAGAACATTAAATGTCAGCACACTCTAGAGTCATATACAGTTTGTTAAGTAGAACAGGAAATATGCTCCACCAGAGAATGAACATTAAATAAAATGACCACTATGGAAGTCAAAACTGATTTTTTTCAGAGAAGGCCACAGCCTCCTGACTTCCTCACCCTAAGTATGGGCTTTAGTTTCTTTAGTTCCATGTTTTTGTCTTCAATGAAGTATTCCTCTTAGGTCTTACTACAATTTCCTTCTCAAACTTCGGGGTTTATTGTTTTTTAAAATTTATCATAGATTTTAAATAATGTAAATTGTTGAGTGAATGAAATGAACATTTGTTGTTTTACTTGGAGAATGGAAACGTATACTTAATGAAACTTGTGTTCAAAGCACTTTTAAGTATGCATGCAAGGCTCCATTTGAAACACAAGTCAACTTTCCTTTTCCTAATTCCATTACAATTTTCCAATTCCCACAGATGACCCCATTTTTCTTATTACAGATGTATATAACTTGGTTGTAGAATAATGCCTGAGATTTCCTTCAAAAAACTAACAGGGCCATTTGCTGTTTAATCAGCCACTGTGGTTACAGGAAATACAAAGCCCTGCCTCTTCTGGGGACTGAGCACACTTCCAAACGAAGAGCTTTCAGTTTCTGGCAGCGTAAGAAGTAGCTGTCTTTTCCTAAACCAACAAGGCACACCTCAAATCAAAACAGGAAGTCCTCAAAAAAGAAGACTGATAGAATTTGTTCTTGGAAAGTGTGTTGGTGTTTTCTACAGCCAATCAAGATAATCTGCACCTCCAGAAAGTCATCTCATGCCACCAATTTTAGACATATTAAGCTGGAAGAAATTGCTCTATGAGATACCAAGCCTTTTTCACACACTATAGTGAAGTTCTGAAGTTAAGTTCATAAATTCAGTTACAAAGAACTTAAGAGCAAGGAGAGATCATACAACAAATGTAGAACATTTACCACCTGCCAGCTGAGCCAGGCTAATTTGTTTGGTAAGAACTCTTAGGCCATGACAACCATGGTAATATGGTTTACTGTAAACTTTGGTCAGAGGGCTAGACTGAGCTGCCTTACCTCAGATTTTGAGAGGCTATGAGCATACACCAGTAGATACTGTAGCTTAGCTGACAGGTGGCAATTTATGAGCTGGCAGTGGCACGCCTGCAAGACTGATTCTCAGTCCCACTTTCAAAAGCAGTGCAGCCACCTAGAAATCACTTAGTGCCACCTTTCAGTGCTAAACGCTTAGTGTATAATAAGACACCTTGTCAGAAAAAACCCAGATTCTTGTCTCCCACAAATCCAAACCACTTTATAATCCACTTTCTGCGGTCTAAAAACCCTGATCTTTCTTTTCCCCTACAAAATATCTAGTGATTTCGTCTCAGGTTCAATAAGGCCCAGAGTTCCTACTCTTTAATGGTATAAACATAATTAGGGGCCTTCATCAAAGCAACATGTTGTCTTGTTTAATAAGACAATGGATTTCTCTGAAAACATTCTCAGTAACATAATCAAAAAAGAAAGAATTAGATACTAGCATACAATTAGAGTATTACATTAACCATTCTGTGACATTACTTGGGGATATCTAGCTGTGACCTCAAGCTCAACATCATTAAAACAGAGCTTGACAATAATTTGAGGCTAATTGTTTTATTCCCTAGGTTTATCTCTCTTTGCCCCTAAGTACAAAAACATCACCTGCAATTTTCCAGTATTTGGGTATTTCCCCATTTTCCAACAATTGTTTAATAGTAACATTAATGATTCTGACAGCTTCTTAATGTAAATTATTCCATTTAATCAACATGAAATATTTAGAGGGCAAACTGTTTATTCTAGCAATATCACATGGCATAGCTTTAACCACTCATGTGCCTACTATGAAGAAAAATATGACTGAACACTTCTACCATTTAATTATTCAGTTTTACATATGACCTGTTATTTTTCTAGTTTTGAACCTTTATTGTTATGCACACTAATTAGTTTCACTGGCTAGTATTCACCGAGTCTTCTGTTTCATTCCCTATCTATCATTGCCAGAATTTCTAATAAGTGCATACCACCATTAAGCCTTTTTTTGGTGCTTCTGGAACTCTGTTTTTTTGGGTACTCAGATTGGTCATCAGAGTTTCTATGAACTTAACAAACAAGGTGTCAAGACAAATACTCTCTAGACTGAAGTGGCTTACGAAAACTTACGTCACCTTCGCCACTAGAAGCCTATAGTAATCAAACTTAAGAGACTGAAAAGTTTACCAATTTGGGAATAAAACAGAAGGCCAGGAGATATGGAAGAGCGTGTTTGAAAGGGCCAGGGAGGAACATAATCACTCATGAAGGAGAGTGGTGGAACTAGAGAAGTTGTGGCTGATGGGCAAATAGCACAAAGTACTTTTGACAAGTTTTGCAGAGGTAACACTTGCAGAGGCTTTTTTAGGAAGCAAGAGTGTTAATCCACTTGCCCCTGCTCCACTCACCTGATAGAAGAGCTCAGTATGGCTCTGGCAGTTGAGGGATTAGGGTTTAAAAGTGAAATATAAAATTAAATGTGTAAATTTCCAGGAGCTCTCCCAGAAGCATCTGGGGAAGCATAGATACTTAAAAACAAGAGGAGTTTAGATTTAGCCTGATAGTTCTCCTTTTCACATTTTGGTCTCCAGCTAAGCATTTTTTAGCATGTCTTCAGAATTATTAGCACTAAAGTGATGATGCTTATGTTTTTGAATGAACACTTGAAAAGAACAAATCCTTTTGTGATATTGTTACTCTTATTGCCTGGCTGCTCAAAGACTATTTCAAGGCGGACTTAGAGGTGCAACAAATCATTGAGGCAGTTCATGTTGGGAAGACCAGCAATAACACAGAGACAGCAACAATTTCACTGGACTCCTCTCCCAGCCTACAACACCCATTTGGCACTGCAGATAATTTCTTTCCCAAATGTTGTTCATGTAGAAGAAGATGCAAAATATCTAACCAGATCTCGATTAGACACTTGTAGGAATACTGGAAAAGGTAAAAAACAATATTGCAGGAAAAAATATATATGGAAACATATTCAGGAAAAATTAAAATAACATTTTTGCACCCAGCCTCCAATCCTACTTCAGGTACCAGAGATATGCAAGTAGATGGAGGCTGTAAAGACCAAATAGCCAAAATAAATACCATTCCATCTTTAAATGGAATGGTTAATCTAAAGTTGACAGGTGTCTGTAGAACATATACAACAAAAAGCAGTAAAGAATTTAGCAGATTAAAAGCAAGTATTGGATAGGAAAAAAACCTCACCCTTTCATTAAAAAAGAGAAATGAAATAGGAAGACAAATTTTCTTATGATCAGAATGCACTACCATTAGCCTGGAATAACCTCCCATGGGATATGGCCTCAGCACCATAGGCTGGCTCATTAAAAACTACAAAACAACTTTGCACTGCAGAGAGACAGACTAGGTGAGCTAATAGGTCTTTCCTTTCTTCTAGCTTTTATGACTCCAAGATCATCTCATTTACATAATGATGATCCGTATGCCCTTCGGTAAATACGGATGACCAAAGATTATTTTTCCACTTTTTAAAATAGGGAGGTAAAACACTAGAGGCTTTGGTTGAAAGCTCCCCAATTAATTCTGTTATAACCCAAATGGTTCCCAAGTGTCACATACAAATATTAAGACTAATGAGTGTACATCCTTTATGTTATTTTCTTGGTTATGCTACGAGTTTTTGTTAGTATTAGAAACATATTCTTGAACATTCCAGATGAGATCAAGATTGTTAGACAAACAGCATTCTACACAAAAATCAGAATATATATAAACAATGTTTTTTATCAACCAGCCCTGACTTCAAATGGTTAAATTACCACCAATTTCCAATTGTCTTCTAAAAACACAGTTACTTTTACAAGCTGTCTGTTTTCACAATCTTCTTTCTACAGTTGTCCTTGAATTGCTCCAAAACCTAAGGTACTTAAATGAATGCAAACAAATGAAGTAATCTGGAATGAGGTATCTAGAATAATTGATCAGAAATATTTCCAAGAAGGATGTTTTATTTGTTAGTAGTTATCTGTCTACTGTACTTTAAAAAGAAGCATCCATCAGCACAGACAATAGCTTATTCTGGCTATCATATCCTGCCTCAGAGGAAGCTGCCAGGACCATAGGGATATTTTTGTCTTTCTTGCTGCTTACTGTGCTCCACATCTTGTCTGGCAAAAGCATGGAAGTTGTCCTCTGTTCTACTCATTTGAGCCAAAGTTACCACAGAGAAGAGAAGGATCTCTCTTAAAATGCAAGAGGCACTTCATTACTTTTAATAGCAAATTTCTTATTTGCATCAAGATGGAGAGAAAAATGTCATAATTGAAACTTAATGTTCTTTATAAGGATAGTAAAATTTATTTCTTAAACATTAAGAAATGTTAGTGCCAAGAGATGCTTGTTACCTTGGTGCAGATTATCTTCATACTGTGCAGTCTGTCAAGTGATTCCTGAGGATTTCCTAGGTACTGAGGAAGCTCAGCATGCAAAATCCGCATGGAGAAAGGAACCATGGAACCTAGAAACACAATTAATTTTGTTAAGCGTGTTTGCTATAATGATCAGTTTGTGATTTGCCTATATTAAAAAAGGTATGTCTCACTAGTACTTATATCAAAAAATCCATTTTGCCTTTGTATCTTTTTCTTCTACTAATGAAAAATGTAAAAGATGAGAAAATAGGAAACTTTTCAGCTATATCATGTGACCTGGTTAAAACGTTTTAAGTAGGGAAACACAAGTAAACTGTATTCAAGAAGGCAAGAAGAAGGTGCATCTAACTCAAATTTTCAAAAACAAGTTGTACTGCGAAAGACAATGTTTTCATTGAAAATTTATTTAATTAAAATGAAGGATTAAAAAAATGAAGTCTACTTAAGTTGCACCTACATTACAACTAGTATTTAATAATTATGCATACTTAACAACCAATGTAGAAGAAATAAAATGAAATTACTGGCCTTCAAAGTATGCTTGTGAAAGCGATATAACTGGGGCATGAAAAACCTTTTGGCATATTTTTGTGAAAATTCTGGTTCATTCAAAACATCAAAGAATAGGAAATTTTAAGCAATATTCAGGGAGAAAAAGAAATTCATACTAATTTATTACTACCACTACCGTTGTTCTTATTGTTTTTATTAAATTATTATAATTCTCACTAGAAGTAGTAGTAGTACTGCCAAAGACCTCATTGTCTATGTTTATGGGCATCCTGGCTGACTTCACAGGCAGTTTCAGGAGTTCACCCAAACTCTAATGTGTGCAACAGCTTGCTTTCAGATAACTGCATAATCCTGATACATAGACAACAATACCAAACATAAACTAAACACTGCTACTGAAACCAAATCAGAGCTGGCATAATGGGGATGTAGGCCTTGCAAAATACCATGCCACCGATGCCTTAGGATTTAGCTTTTATATTTTTCAGATCCTGTACTGCTTTAGTGTACAACTCTAAAACTTCACAGCCTGTCAGCTACTGTTCTCCCTTTATAGTCAGACAAAACAATTCCTCTCTAGACCTGAAACTCAGGAACAGCTTATTGTCTCAGGCCCCAAGAGATGTAAACACCAGTGAATTGGAGGGGCAAACTTGGAGTAAATGGCATAATTACCTGAAGCTGTAATTGGAGATTAACTCCTGATATGTAAATGGACCAAACTTATAACTGTGTGAAAAACTTGTGACCACTGTCCATCTTGGGTGTAGCTCCTCAGAGGCTTTTGACTGCCCAAGGTGCACCTGTTGAAGGCCTTCAATAAATACCCACTTTTATTATCTTAATTTTGTCTAGCCTCTGTTTTAGGTAGCCACTCCAAGGCATCACCATATTTCTAATATTTTAATATGTACATTTGCTATACACATATTCTAAGGGGATTTCTCTCTCAAGTTACCTCTTGCTTTATCTTCTCTCAAAAACAGGATTCAGGAGCTTTCTAAATAGATTTTTGCACCTGTTCTTAACAGGCTTGTATGCCAAAGACGTAAATGCTATACAAAATGAGTCACTGCCTCTAGACTTTTTTACAGGTTGACAAAATTTTAATCACAAGACTCACTAATTATGACCTTCACAGTAAGCCACTTATGTCTACATAAATTCTCTTTTGCTGATGCTAACTATTCCTGATGGCTTCCCTGACTGCTCTGTTCCTTTAATAGATGCACATGACTTTCATGCATCGTCATATGTGGAAAACACGTTAAGAAAATAAAACTGCATCTGAAGATGAGACATGTAGAAGTTGATTCAGTCACAAAATATGTGGAATATTTAATGTATGTATTCTGAATAGTGCCAAGCATGACAGTCAGTGTAGGCAGTAAACAACAACAAAAAGAAAGTTGAAAATCATTTAAGAGTAAATTCTGTGCCAAAATACCAGAGTAAGATTGCTTTGCAGACATGCAAACTGTATGCAAACCTATGGAAGCAAATCTAAACTCTGGCTGGTTCTATCTCTACCACCTCTCCCATGACCAAGTTCTAACAACTCCAAAATCCAAGAATAATCCTGTTAGAAAAAGCAGTGCCTAAAACCAGCCTAGTTTGGTACTTATCTTTTGGAGAAGATAAGTCTTAATTTACTGATGATGCATCTTCTGCTTCACTCAATGGGAATTTTGAGGCAAAGGTAAAAAACGGGGAAGAAAATTATGTAAAAAACTGAAAAAAACCCCTAAAGGTTTAGCAACATTTTGGTTACTGATTGTGTTGCAGTATTGTCAATTTTGAACAAGTTTGTATGTTTACATCTTCTTGTAAAATACAACAAAAGGTCAATTCAATAAACACTCGTACAAAAAACTTGAATTAGTACCGGAACTCAACATACAAATATACAGGTATTGAATGGAGCACAGATGAAACACCTCACATTAGCAATTTTTAATAAAAGTTACATAATGTTTTGTGATACAGTTTTTTTGAATTCTGTATTTTCTAAAGTATTGATCTTATGTACTGCTGAATGAAACCACTCTACTACAATCCCTGTGAGAGGAAAGAACAACCCACTACCAATGTACATCATGAGAAGTGGTGTCAGAGGATGTCAGAATGATGAATGTGACTCAAGGTCAACTTAGACTCCATAAGAATCTGATTTATTTCCTATTACAACTAAATCCTCAGTTGTAATAGGCATTCAGAACTATATTACTTCAAAATGTACTGTATGGATGTATTATTTCTCAATCGCTTAGTATTTCCTTCATAGCTTGTGACCAAAAAACATTCTAGTGAGATCCTCAGTAGTACATCAACCGTGGTGACAGGTCTCAAACAAAACCAGAAGAAAGCTGGCTCCGGGTGTAAGGCTAGTTACTATAAAGAATTTTCAAACCAGAATTTGAATTAGTATTTCTCACAGGAACATCTAAAACTCTAGCATCTGTTTCTTCTCTTTCTTTTTGAAACTCATGACATAAACAGAAGAAATTTTACTGTAAACATCCAGCAAACCCATCCAATCAATATCTGTTACTTACTGCTTATTAAGCAAACTACTAACTTTAAAATAACAGAAACCCTACTCATTCTGCCCTCTTCTTCAGAGTCCTTGTAATCCTTCTGAATAGCAGGAGATTTTTTTTTTTTTTTTGGAGAAAGGACAAAACTGTACACGTTTTGTCTCATACAAATGTGACAGCTGGGGAAAGGAGAAAAGAAACACCCTTTTACCACTGGTAAGGCTTTCTTACCAGTCCATGTAAACAGTATTGTATAATTTCAGGTCAAATCAGATGAGCAAATTGCTCATAAAAAACCTGCAGCACTTATTCAAGACACTCAATCCAAATATAGACCTTAAATACATTGTTTATAAACTCTTGAGATTTTTGGTTAACTGCATTTTCCCAGATATGTTCCTGTCTACAAGTAAACTTCTTTTTAGTTAAATTATATGAGGTATGGGAAATGTATCTAATTCAGTTCCTACAGTAATAAACTGATTTTCTGGTTAAAAAAAAAAGCCATAAATTTACTTAGATTTGATAAAATTTTCAGTAAGTGCTACTTATAAGGTGCTAATACAGTTTACATATACTTCTCTAAAAGAAATACATGGTAGTAACAGAAAATGCATGTAAAGAGATCTGTTCACCAATGTAATTCAGTAACTGATTAGCAGCTGTGTTAGAACTGACAAGAGGCGAGACTTTAAAAAGGCAAAAGAGATTTTCAGAAAACACTGTGATTTTAATTTTACATTATCTGGTTTAACAAGGAAATTGAGAAGAAGGAAATTACGTCTGCTGATGACTCGAACAGATCAGTAATAATAGTACTAGGAAAGTCTGAAAGGCAGGCGGTAGAATTTGGAGTACAAAATTTAATGAAAAAAAAAAGATTAGTGGGGGGAAAAACTATACGTCCCTCAATGAAAACATTTATATTGGGAACAAAAAAGAAAGTACAACTGACTGCACTAACACTCAGCTGTAACAGAAATAATACATGTGCTTGTTAGACTAAGGATTACATTATCTTGTCTGGAAAGTTTCACCTACTCGCTTTTAGGCCACTTAAAGCATGCAGAGAAAGACATATTTCTTTGTAACAGATTTATATTATAAGCAGGCATACATATCTATCCCTGTGGCATCCCACTAGGGACAAGAAAATTTTATATAAACACTGAATTTATCATAGACTGTCTTTCGCAAAACTACTCAGCATCAAACCCATATACTCTATTATATTTCACTCAGCACTGCATTTAACAGGGCAACATGTCAAGGAAGTATTTAAAACAATTAGCATAACCTGTAATTAAAATGTTTAGTTAAGAGCATAGAAGAATGGATTTTGCTCTCTACTTCATACTTCCAGTTTCAACAGTAATGTCCTCTTACACAGTAAAACTATGCCAGCTAAGCTTAGATAATTCCCACAGAAGGCAATACCCTACAATTACTGCTATATATTGAAATTTTATTTTAAATTAAACAGGTCTTATTCTAGCTTGAAGTTTTACAGTTGACCTCTGCTGCTCCTCTTTAGGCATTTCATAATAATAGATAAAAAATATATAATGGCAAATGGTTTAATTTTAAGACAATTTTCTTAGCAATTATTTTTAAATACACTGGAGATTTTTTTTCAAAGAATGTGATGTTTGTCACTTTCACATGAATTAATCTTATTCATATGTGTATGTATATATATATATGTATTATCATCATACAAAAGGCAAAACTAAAAAGTTAAAAAAGGTCTGCTGAAAGGAAAATGGATACACTGAAAGCATGGGAACAGATGGAAGAAAGAGCAAGATCAGGTAGAATTTTCGAAGACCACAGATTTCAATTTCTATTTCTTTATGAACAGCTGCACATTTTCATAACTGTCAAAACATAAACATCACCTCATGTCAATCAAACTCAAACTGCAGCCCTCATCTACAGCCCTTTTGGAGCAGAGAAGAATATGCCAATGACCAGCTATTTTATCCTTGAATTTTCTTGTTGCAAACCAGTAACCAGAAATGCTTTCTGATCTGCATTCTAAAGCTTGTTCAACAAATCTTAAATGCCCAAAAGAAACAGAAGAGCAGATTATCAATTACTGAAAGGATAAAGTGGGATTTTATAACAGTAAAAAAAAAAAAAACAAACCAAAACAAAAGAAACAATTCATTCCTTCATTGGGTAAAAGCAAAATACACAAAATTGAGTTTCTGAAAAATATTCTGCTTTACACATATATATATACACACAGAGGGATGTATATATGCTTGCCTTTATATGCACATACTTGTATCAACAGTTTATTTGTGTAATTTATAGGATTTTTAAAAGGGATAATGTAGTGAACTTCAAATCCTAGCTTTACTGACTAGAAATTAAAAGTACACTTAGAAATTCCAGTTCAACAGACTAGTTTCCAAGTTTTTGTTTATTTCCTTCAATCCAGAGAGACTGGAGATAGGAGACTAAATGTTTGTAACCATTTAAAGAACATGTTTTGAAAATTTTATCTGAAATTACATGCTTCCATACACCTTACAATTTAACTGCACATGACCTAAGAACACAAACTCTAAATTATGATCAGATTTTGAAACTTTAAAAAGTTTCAAAAATACTTTTTCAGTAATTTGGAGTTACTTGCATTGAAGAAAGGAAAACATAACAGAAAGAATGCAGGAAAACCACAAAAATTGTCCTGCAGCAAAGAGATCACTCTGAATCTTGCCTACTGATAACTGTAATAAGGCAGAATTTAGAAATTAGTTACTTGCTCCTAGTATTAAGAAATCCTGTGTAAAGCTGGCACTATTTTCAATGAGACTATGTAGCCTTGGGAAAGAATGGACAATTAAGTATTTTAGCAGTGTACTCTACCCCATTAGATTATACATACATTTCTTAATTAAAATATCTGTATTATTTCAGAAAAAAATCTATTTGCATGTCTAAGAAGCCTGAACAACTGGAACCACAACATTTGAGTGGTATTGATTCAAGCTGTATCAGCTGATTTTACAGTAGCTCTGAAGCAACAGAACAGTCAATTTAAAGAGGCAGTGGAGAGGTACACAATCATGACAACAAAATAATGGGTAACCAGTTCCACCAGAGATTTTAATATGTTTTTTACTGCCAATGTGAGCTAGAATGAAGAGCTCGCCTAAGCAACTGCCAAGACTCAATCAGTCTGACATGGAGGTGTTAAGGCAGTATTTGCGATAACACATGAAAAAAAAAAAACCAGTACCACATGTAACAATAAAGTGGAGTATTTTTTTTCTGCTTTCCTGCAAAATTTATTAACAAAGAGGAGCTCTCTCTAAGACATAATTTTTTTAGCCTGTGCATTTCTTCTCTTATCTTTTTTTTTTAAATTGATTTTATTTTGTTTCTCTGCCTACCACAAGCTTTTATTATTTATTAATCCTTTTATTAATATTTTTTCCCCACACCACTTCACATTCTGCCACAGTTATCCCACTAACCAAATCTGAGGAATGTGGAAAAAAGGATGATTTATAGCATCATCAGACCCCATAAATTTAAAAAAGGAAGCTTCAGCCAGCCTGCCTCCTACTGACACAGACAAGTAGAAGAGAAAAAGAAAGGAAGACCGCAAACTCAAAATGGTCAAACACCACTGCAGAGGCATCACATAAAAAAGAGAATCTCTCCAGTCCAAGTCTGTCCTTACGTATGGCATGTGGTAGTCTGTTATTTTACAGTTTCTTCTTCTGTAGTATCTTTTAATATTCCTTGTTATAGGAATATTAAATATTCCTATATATATATATATATATATATATATTCCTATAATAAAGCCCATTTGGCTTCCCTAATGGTTCAGTCCTGAGTTGTTTAACCACAGTTTTCCCTGCCAAAATGTATGTTAATCCACATGTCAATCCACCTGCATACCTCCCTTGTTCCCTTGTCTTACCCCTGCCTGTCAAAGATAGCACACTACTTTGATTCTGGAGTGTTCCCTGTCCCTCATCCCTTCCTCGAAGTAGAATTGGATTGTAGGGTTTGCTCCCTCCCTGTGTTGGCTTCTCTTGGGGAGCTCTTACCCTGCATCCCTCCCCTAATGCCCTCCTGTTGGTCACAGGTTGTGTCCTCCCCGTGTTCCCCCCATCCCTTAAAAGTAGCCCCTTCAGGTTCAGATCTGTCACTTGCTTCACCCCCCTTTGAGATTAAATCTGTGGAAACTCAGACAAGTGCCCTTCCCTTATTCCTGTGCCTCGGTTTCCCCGTGCTCTGTGCTCTGCTGTCCTCCCCACACCGCAGCGATCCCCGCCACCCGCAGCGCCACTCGCGTGTCTGCCCTGCGGCCACCAGCGGGACAGCCACAGCCAACCTCCATCCCATGGCCACTGAGAGCCAGGCACAATGGCACAGGCTGACAGCCAGAAACAGGACCAAGCTTCAGGCTGACCTTTCAACTGTACACAGTCCAGATGCTTGTAAAATGTCTTTTGTGTGTATTAGAGAAATACTTTGGATAAGTGTTTTCACAGTTAACACAGTATCTCTGTATCAACAGACATAAAACAAGTTTCTCACCACAATTTTTGCTATTTTTATAAGCTTACAAAATGTAGTAACAACTATTACAGTTCATCTTAGACATCAGCACTGAAAACTTGTTAACAACATGGGTTGGGTGTGACAGTTCTAGACCATGTATGATATGATTCCTTTAGAACATCTGGAATTTCAAAACTGAATAAAAGAAACAAATTAAGGCCACAGCTTGAGTAACTAAGGACACATTAAAAATGAAATCACACACAAATTTTTTCTATCTTCATATATTTCTGATAAAAATTCTAAATACAGTTACTAATGTCATAAAAATATTAGTAGTGAAAAATGCTGAAGCAGTTCTGATATCTAGACTCACACTATTTTATATATATAGAAAAAATATTATGTATATATATAAAATTTTTGTTATTTTTTTGAATCATCACTACCCACCCAGAAGTGCCATCCTATCGCAGGACACACTAGTGTATCCCTATTCACAGCACTGCTACACATTTAAAAACTTGTGTTGGCATTGAAACCAGAGCTCAAGGGAACAAATACACTATGAAGTAAGTTTCTAGAACACATACAACTAGATATTTAATGCCATGTTACTAATTTAGGCCCTTCCCACCAGAGAACAGAAGACTGATTTCATTTAGAGGAATACAGATGATGCTGCATCATCAGAAAGAAAATTAAAAGGGTAAAGGGAAAGAAACCCCACCCCATATTACATAAACTTCTGATCAGGGGAACAGAAGTTAAATTTTTACTGATGCATAGCTTATTTTTCCCTCCTTTGAAATACAAAATAAATATATATAATATATATAATAAATAATTATAATTATAATATAAATTAAATAAGTTTTGTAGCTTTAGAAGACTCATGTTGGTAGCATTATTTCTTCTGGAACTTACTGCTGTATTAACCAGAAACAGGACCAAATTGCCTCATAAAAGAATGAAATAGCATGTAAATATTCCATTTTAATTGTTGCTCTCACAGGTTCAGAAACACATAGGCATTACCAACGGAAAGGCTGTCTCAGGTTAGGCAAGGTATCATATGAGAGTTTATTATGTATCACAAGGAACACAGACACAAATGGTATGAATAGAAGTGGGTCAGACTGTGTAAATATAGTTAAAACTCTTAAAAAAAATTCCTGAAATCCATCTGTCATGAGAACCATGACAAAATTTCAGCCTTATGTATCCCACACAGAACAATGAAGATGTGCAGGAAGCAATTTGAAACAGGGTTCCTGACCCAAAGACCTACCCATTATGAAAGAAAAATATATGTAAAATAGGACTATTCAGCTTCTTCATGCAGATGAATTTAAAATAACTAAATCTACAACTAAGGAATTATAAGATTTTACTACAAAATGAGAACAGTCAGTTCTCTGCTCCTTATCAATCAGGAATGATCTATGAGTGCCTTAACCAGCCCCACTGGCCAACACAAGGATCCCTGCAGAATCAGTGTCCTGAGAGGCTGCACTCCTACAGGCAATGCAGATGATTGAACAAAGAGCCCATAGAAACCAGGAAAGGAAGACTCCAGAAGGACTAGAGCTTACAGCCATGATAAAGACAACAACAGTGGGATCAATGCACACCATGGCTGCAAATGCCATACAAAATAGGAGGAGGAAATGGAGATTAGCAGCACTGCTGAAAGGAAAACAGCTTTAGGCCAGTTTCAGAGGGAAATTAAGAGGACTATATTGGTCATGTTAAGTTACATTAATGGAAAAGCATCTTTCACTTTTCATACAGTTACTTGTAATTTAAATTCTTTGTGATAGATCTCTCAGAGATTAATGGATGGAAGGCTATTCTCATTGCTCTAAGTTTTGAACTTCCCCTGCTTCCTGCATAAAACCAGAAATCGTCCTAATGTACTATATTTTTTATTATGAATCTTTTGAATACAAAGAAATTATGCAAAGTATTATCTGTATCCCAATTAATGGGACCATAATTTATATCTATACTCTCACTTCTTAAATTGACTTTTAAGTGCTTACTTCATTTATATACCATGAATCAAAATTTAAATGTTGAAATTAAGCAGTTTCTTTTAGGCTTATTACACCACAAAATGATACACAAAATTGCCAAATAGCAGTGGATTGTGTATTCATACTAATATATTTCAACCAAAATATAGGAATGATTTATCTGTATTTTATTATTTAAATTAGCTGGTTAACAATGCATGTATACTAAATTTCTTTATCCATTATCCAGCATAGCATAGTTTAAGGCTAGACAAAAAACAACTGCTTGTGTTCTCCTACATCCCTGAAAATGCTATTTCTCTCTCCTCAAAAGTATGTAAAGAAAGTTTAATAGCTGTTCCCACATAATAATCACACTGGATGTATACGAGATATCTGCAACTACCAGGTCAACTCCATCCAACCTTGATCCTACTTTCCTTTAAAGCGATCAGATTATGGTCCCAGTTGGTATGTTCAACTGTTAATAATTAACTGAAGCATATAATAATGAAATAGACTATCTTCCTTAAGCCTACCTTTTTTCACCATCAATATCCTCATAACTTGTATGAAATAGCCACAGTGGTTGAGTGATTGCTCCAGGACCCAAAGCTCAGTCACAGGACAGGTGATTTGAACACCCAGCCACACTGTCCAGAGCTGCTGCTCCCTGCACCATCTGTGGCATGAGCACTCAAGTACCTCAAATACTGACATGACCTGCAAGGATTTTTCTTAGACAAAATAGCTTATTTTGAATATTGAAAAAGATGTGGATACATAAATATGGTCTGTGGAAGATTACTATTGCTATAGCATCGTGTGTGCAGCTGCTCTAAGAACACCAGATCGAAAAAGCTGTCAAACCTCATGGCCAGGACCACTTTCACTATTCCAACTGACACAATTCCTTCCCAGTGGATTGCCTGTGATTACCTGAAGGACGATGAGTAATGTCAGAGGGAGTTGCTCTAGACAGTCCACACTGGCCTTGCTGGGCTGCAACTGATCTTTTGCATCACTATGCAAAATAATCTGCAAAAAATCATGAACTGTCGGACACCAACTTCCCTTCCTCAGAAACCTCAAAATCTTCTATCGTTCTAGGTTACCATCAAGGCTACCAGCATCTCATGTAAAATGGACTGTAATTTTTCAGAGTGGCACTGCCTATAACAACTGCTTCCTCCAAATGTTGTATTACACACTGTGGTTCAAATAAAAAAGCCAATGAACATTAAGAACACTCCACAGTGTACTTGCATCACTGAGTTATTCTTTTCTAAATAACAGAGAAAATAAAATTTTAAAATAGTCTGAATAAGAGCAAAATCGCTCTTAAAAATAGCAATTTTTCAAACCCAGACTTCTGGAGAACTAGAATATCCTGAGTAGTGGAACTATGAGGTTAGCCTATGGACTATTTGGGAGCAGTGGAAAATAGTGTATTTGTAACTTGAGACAAACTGCTTATATAGAAATGAAGCTGGTGTTTTTGTTCTCTTCAATAATATGACACACAGTAAATCTCTGATTTTACTTACTTTCAATTATATAGCAAATAATATTACATTTAATCATGTTTCAATGAAGAATTATTAACTTACTTCTACATTTCAGTTTTTTTCTTTTAATCCTAGAAACCAGGAAATATCACCTGCAGTGGCATATGGATGTGCAAGTATTAAAAATGGCATAGTGATACTACATGGATAAACTGAAGAGAAAAAAGCTTATAGAGTCTGTTTCCACAAACTCTCTCATCATCTTTCAAGCCTGATTTTGGGTAAAATGAACTATTCAAGTTTGGTAGTTTTTAATTTCAGTATCATAGAACAAAAAAATTACCCTTACTTGTTAAAAACATTCCCCTGTAGCAGAATCATGAAATACACTGCCTACCTATATTGCTCTAACTGTTGTTAGTTCTTATCACTACCTCCATAATGCGAGCAATACTTTAATGTACTAATCAATCATGTTCTTCTGGGGAAAAAACCAAACCAAAACAAACATATCCATTGCTCTCCAATGCTTTAGCCTTAAAAACACCCTGAATCCAACCAATATTTTATATTTACTGTTAAAAACAGAAAAAAAAAGAAAGTATTTCATAAATCAAGTGCTTTACCTTTACGTCCAGGGTATACATTAGGGTAATATTCATAATAAAGATCAGGCTGGTCTAAATTTCCAAATGGTTCAAATTCCATTTCTGCATTTTGGAACAGATCCAGCTTTACCAGCAGTGCTAGTCTCACAAACCAAAGCTAGAAATTAATACATATAAAAAAGGGAAAGACAAAGTCTGTTATAAGCTTCAATCAAAAGCCACATCCAATACAATTTCAACTTTTCAACTTTTTCTGATAAAAGCTGAGTAAAAAGTTTCTCTGTTACTGAAAAGAATCAGGATTTATATTTACCTGCTCTTTCACATAGTACTTTTTATCAAATCATTAAAACAAAGCTCAGAGGACCAATGTTCAATTGTTTGTAAAGATAAACAAGATTTTGAAGGTGAAGTTCAAAAACTAACCTGCCTCAAATTTAGAACATCTCTCTTTGAAATGAGTTAATATGTATGAATTACCAATCTGGTATTTTAACTGCTTTCCCAACTTTACAAGGATGTCCTTAAAATCTTTTGGAGAAACTCCATGAGCTTTATAATCACTAGGGTCAAAAACATGAGTTCTCATCTGGACACATCTGAATCACTTCAAACATCTTATTAATTTGGCTTCTTATCTTCTAAGCAACATGAAACACATTTCTAACATGGAATCTTACTATAAAGTTCACAATCTAGATAGTCCCATGAACTATATATAGTAGAGTGAGTCTTTCAAAACAGCAAAACATATTCAATTTTACTAATGGAAAAACCTTTAAAAAGAATCAAGATTGGATTTTCCTTTAAAAAACTAAGTTTGTTTTAAATGAAGGCCTACTTTACATAAGCAAACAGAAAAAGTATCTTGCTAAAGTACTTAAATAACCTCAGTTTCTATGCTACAATTAGGAAAAGAAGCTTGATCATGTTAAAAAAATTGCCACTATGTATATTGTTGGTAAAAAGGTGACAAAGGCATATTTAAACATACCTGTAAAGAATCTGTAGTATGGCTAGCGGGTAGTCCACTTTTTTTGTAGCCTTGACCATGTGCAGTTAGAAGCCGCCCACACAAGTCAACTGCTGCCCTCCAGTTTTTACTGCTCTGGGAAGAAGAAAACAGTAAGTAGCAAAATCATCAAGTCCCTAAAATGCACAACTGCTGATTTTGCCTGCAGCAGTGACATGTACCCATCAGTAATAATGACAAGGTCAAGAGAGCTGGCCAGTGAGAAGCAGAATGTCATTTGTCAAAGCTGCATGTCTAATTAGGCAAAAAGGGAAATCAAATATTAATATCACCAGGTCACTAAAACAAAAGAATATACCATACCATATGGAATTCTAAACCTAAAGCTAGATCATGTTTGATTATATAAATGAATATACTATAATATTCAAAACTTTGTTTTCTCCTAAAAAAAGGAGAAAAAAATTGCCAGCCATGTATTATCAGTAATATCAAAGTTACTCTACGGTCATAAAGTATTCAACGCTCATTCTTGTCTCACTGATTTATAAACTCAGATTATAACCCCTAGTACAGTTCACCTAATGAAAATAAACTTTTAGCATTGTTCAGGATACAAAATTCCTATTAATCAAAAACAAAGAACAAGGAAGAATACAATGCATAAATGAGAAATTCAGAACAATAACTACTGTTTCACCTACAAAACATAAACATTTGTATTTCCACTGAATTACTGATTTCAAAATACTCTTTTTTTTATTCATATAACAAAAACATTCCTAGTTATACAAATCAAACTATACTCTCACACTGTTAATCAGTATTTCAATGGAAATATCCCAATAATGTTTCTGCCTTGTATAGTCTGATGCAACAAACTAAAAATTTAAAACACAGATTAACGCAGGTTTTAAGCTGTTATACTTTTCTATTATACAGAGGAGTTTTTAAAGAGACATGTATCCAGCAGGTCATTGTAAAGTAAATATATGCTATTCCTGAAAGTAATATTTTTTTTCAAATAGTTTCTTAATACATTAACATAACTGTAATAGAAAATAATCATGTTGTCTGATGAAATGTGAAGGAATAAAATACATTTATATTGATCGTTGAAAAGTCCAGATACTAACCTTGAATTGGTATTTTATTAATTTCGCTCCAGTGTTTTAGAAAACATGTTGATACAGCAGTCACACTGAAAAAACCAGTAGTAACAACTGAAGAATTTTCCTAATTTCTGGCCATCATTTTGCAGCCACACAGGCCACAAACAGGTCACAACAGAGCTCACCACGCACTAACCACCTCACCTCTCCTATCTGCATTGTCAGATGCCAGATAAAGTTGAGTTCCGCTGAAAATGTAAAAGTTGGCTGTCAGCAAGACCATGAAACAGCATGACAGACTCTGAACCATCTACTTTCTTATGGAAGAGCAGAAAGTGATAATGCATTATTATATGCTTCAACATCTACCTGTATCAACTTAGAAAAGATGAATGATACTGACATGGAATACCTGAAATTCATTCCTCTTTTGGAGAGACAAACTACATTCTTATTATCCTTAGAACAGGAGCAAACACAAAACCTAAAAAAAACTGCTAAACTAAAACTGCTCGACTTCTCTTCCCAAATGAGAGTTAGGATCAAAAAATAATAATGGATCATTTATGACCAACTCAGTTGCTACAACCTTTTAAATTCTATTTCAGGCATGGACAAAAAATACTTTATTGAACAAGACAGCCAAGAGAAGCAAGTGTGACAATTATTGTGAAAGCAGTCTTTGCTGGAAGATGAATATTTGAAAATATTTCAAAATTAGAGCTGCCTGCTGGTCATGAAGCATAATTCTCTGTGGAATCTTAATAGAAGACTGCTCGCAGTACAACTCTAATTTGACATTAACTGGACATATTATTGTCTTAGGCAAATTGTACCAGACTTAAGAGTTGCCAGTCCACCAGAAATCTTTATCCATTTCAAACATCCCTCAAAACCTTGCAGGTCTTGCATTTTTGTGCTTTCTATGATCTACAATCACACAGTTCTAAAAATCCAGGTTCCTTATATCTGAATTTTGTTTGTAAGTCGTAAGTAGAGGCTCAAAGCAAATATGGACACTACAGCTTCAGATACAGCATTAAAAATACTGAAGAACATTCTCAAAGACAAAAAAAATTATTCTGTGATGATCAGGATATGGTTGTCTAACTGTAATGATGTGAAAACACTAATTTCTCTAAGAAAAAATACTGCCAGCCAAATATTATTGCTAAATAGTTCACTAACACAACAGCAGCCTCGAAGAAGAGAACTACTCTCCGCACAATGTTAGTATCATCTTTCCACTCCTCTAAAAAGTATGAAGCTGTTATTCTTTTAATGAAAGCCATCAGCAAGCATGATTCCTCTACTTTTTAAACACTATTAGACCAGATGTTTATGTAATGAAAGGATTTTTTAAAAAATCCATATACATAACCAAGAATTAAAAATCCAAACCATCTCAGCACCGACTGTTGTACATACATCAAAGCTAGGCCAAGCAGATCAGTCACCCATCAGAAAATGCATTAGTGCTTCCAGAACTTCTCTGTTCTTCAAAAAAACCAGAAATCCTGGGGGAGGTTTACATACAGACAGGGAAACTGCACAGTAAAACAGATTTCAAATGTAATTCTTCTGTCACGCAAAGAGAAGCACGCAGACTGGAAATTTACAGAAAATGCATTCAATGATGAAAAGGGAACTCCTCTGATACACAAAGACAATTTATAACTTTATTCAGTCTCTCAGGAAAACCACTGGCATTTTCTCCAATAAATAGTTGCTTCTTAGTACAGAAATGCAACCTCTTCCCAAAAGCACATATTTACAGTTTGTGCTGCTCCTACCTGCTCTCAAATCAGCCATAAAACTGTAGGAAAATGCTCACTGATTTAGAAACAAAAGAACAATCCCCTCTCCTATTTTTAAGGATAATTTATAACTTATTAAAGTGAATACATATGTTATACTACTGTCTCCAGGTTTGTTATATTTGAAAATATATGCAAAAGCACAACATTACTCTTGCAAAAGTAACAATATATGACTTTTATAAAAGAGACTCAAAGGGAGTCATTAACTCTACATTGTAACACTATTAAAGTGATTAAAATGTCCTCCTCCACTAGCTATGACATGCTTCTCCCCTGTAAATTACATTGGTAGAACATTTATACATCATTTAAGAAAGTGTAGCTAGTAACCCTTTCTTAGTCCAGCAGCTTGAGGATATTATTCCATATTTAGAGGAAACATTACATATTTACATTGGCATGATACTGCACTCTTTCTGTAAGTATGATAACCCTGAAAGATTGAATTCCTCTGGCTGCAGGCACCTTACAACTCCAAACATCAGAAAGGCCTCTGGTAAGCAAGATTGTGCTATTTGTTCAATTGAGGGTAAAAAAACAGTCTAAAATATGGAATAATAAGAACCAACATAATTGCAGCTTGCACCTTGTATTTGTGGATGTAAAACAAAGCAACACCGTGATGAGATCTTGCTTACACTTATTTGCTCTAGTTTGTAAATGCACGTTCCTATGCCAGATTAATAAAATTATTTAGAAATTGAAAACCCAGATTTTCTGTTTTCAGTTAAGAAATATACTTATCCAGTACAGATATATAACTCTATTCACAAATTATTATAGAATTATTGTGCAGAACTGCTCCAGCAGCCCCTCATCTCTTTAAAGCCCTAAAGTTATAAAACTAATTCACCTACACCACCTCCAAACCCTTTTGCTACCAGTAGAGCATTTCCAATTCACTGCTGCCCATCCCATAGAAGAAACTGAAAATGTGGAAGTACAGGTGTTCAATAAACCATCTTTGGCTTACTAGCAAAAATCTAATTCAAACCATCTAGAGACCAAATTGATGCTGAACAATTTTGTTTACCAAGTTTAACAATTGGAGTTCAGTTCCTGGTGAAAAACTATTCATCTTAGACATGATGCTACTGTTGGTGATCTCATCAGAAAAACTGCACCTTTGGAAGTTCAGCTTATCAACTTCTTGATAAATTTTGTTTTCTGACAATTAGTTGTACTTGAGGAAGCTTTTGCAGACTGCATTATGATCCCCCCCAAAAGGACAACAGTCTCCAAAATTCTTTGCTGCAAGCACTAGTAACTACATCTTACCCACAGAAGTGTTCTTACTTAAATGTTTTTTACTGGAACTTTTACAGGAATGTGAGAAGGTACTACTCAAGAATGCACCTTGGAAACAGTCCAATATAAGGTATTCCTTTGTGGCCCTGGTTAAAACAGTTGGTATCTTCATTTGTAGATGTAACTTAGGAGGTGGCATTGTCAATATGTAAGGACCACATCACTAAACAGGGATCAGATGATTTACAATATCAGAACAATAGACAAGGTAAAACACAAGGCTTATGTCATTTACAATGTAATGCGCTGAGTTGTGAGCAGTGATAACAAAAACACATTATTTTCAATTGGGAGAGCATCTGAGAAGACCTCCAAAGATGTTTACGAAGGCATCCATGATAACATGGCTAGAGAAGGGTTATTTTTTGCTTTAAAAAGAAAATCTGAGACGTGGAAATGCCATGGCGTCTGTTCATACAAAGTAGCAGGGGAGAAGATGCAGATATTAAGGAAAACAAAATTACTTAAAAAGTGACAGAAGACCAAAACACTTAAATTATTGTAAACAACTTTGATTAGAAAAAAGATTTTGAGGGAGGACTGATTAGAATGCCTTTGATTAAATGAACTTCTGGAATAGCCTTTGAAAGTACAAGCAGTGTATTTGTATTTATTAAAACAGCCAAATAAGCTAACTGAATTAATCATATGGTAGAATAGGAAAGCTTCAGAATTGCAGCTGAAGACCTGTGGTTTAAAGATTTGGTATACTGGTGAGCATATTTTCCATCCATGCAGGATTAAAATAGTAACTAGACACTAAAGAAGCAGTTTCCTCTGAAGCAGACAAGCTTAGAATACTGGTTTTATTTTTTTCCCCCATAATACAATGAAGTTTGCTCAAGATCATCTGGGAATTTTATCCTAACAAATTTCTTCATAACAGGACTAAGCATTCACTTTAGGTTTCAGCTGTCACTAGTGTCTTCCTACAGTCTGTGATAATTGTTGGGACTTTTAGATGGAAACTCATCTAAATTTAGCTTGTGATAAGGAACTGTACTATTAGTTCTCTATTGACTCAAGAGTTCAGACAACAACTCACACATAAACACCTAAATAATAGATATCAGTCTAAAGACGAAATTTATCCTAATTCTAAGCATTTCTGTTCTGCACTGCAAATGCATTCAAAGTACACTCTTCTGAGTTGCTGCAAGGGATTGAATTGAGTGACAAAAAAATCTCATGGTCATGTGTAGCACAAAAGGATACCAAATAAACAGCTAAGGAAAAAAATCTTAACTGTCTGGAAACTGCACAGCAATATTCCCAATACTCACAAGTTTTTAACTAGATCTTAATATAAATATTGCCTGCAAGTTGTCCTTTGCATTCAAAGATTCATTTGCTGAAGATATTTGGTCATGAATTCACTCATAAAGAAAGTAAAATTTGTGACTAGCAACAGAGTAGTTATTATATGTCATTCTGGCCTATTATGTATGTAAAAAGCATATATCTTTTTAGTTAATATCATCTAGCATAGGATTTTAATGTTTTAAAGTCTAAAATCCCTTTAAATTTAAAGACTATAGTCAATCAGAAATAAATTTTCCACATTTAGACTTTAAGAAGAAATGCAATGTTTGCAAGGGAACAAAAAAAGACCAACTAATTCTCATCATAAAAAGAAATTAGTTCTACAAATGACACCAAAAAAGTTATTTTGCATACTCAAAACCAGCCAACAGCTAATGACTGAAAGCCTTGTAAACCAAAGAACATTCTAAGTTCTACCTGAATGGTTTCTACTTTATAAAAAAACCCCACTGTTCTAAATAAGGCGATTAAAAAAAACCCAAAACATAAGTAAGGGTAAGCGCCATAAGTAACAAAATATCCTACAGCTGCAGACTGCCTCCTAGCTTCACTGCCTTGGGTCTAAAAGGTTTAACACTACTCTTCTGATGCTTAAGAGCAGGCTTAAATCAAAAACAGTGTCTGCAGAAGCATATTAATTAAGGTACAAGACGGTCTGCAGCATAGAAGAACATCTTGCATAGACACCCCTACCAGGCTAAATAGAAAGGCATTTCCCACACATCAAAAATTCTCTTCCAGAAGATGGAAAGTAAGTGTGGAAAAAAAAGGTTGTCCTACTTAAGACACTGATGGGTACAAGAGTTTTGCGTAAGATTATTTTCAAGTCAAGTAAAACACTGAAAAACGTGTCAAGTAAAACAGAAAAACATGTGTCTAGGATGGAGATCACAATCTGTTTTTTCATATTTAGTTTCTAAAATTACCTCTGAATTCCTTTTAACCGTGTTTGCTGAGACCCTCTAGACTATTCCTAACATGACAAAAAAGTCATCTCTTTTAGAGCATTACATGTAAAGCCACACAATCAAATTAAAAGATGTTAAATACTAAATACAGTCTTGTCCTGATAATTCCTCACTACTTTTCCTCAGTAATTTTTCATCCGTCTTTTCAGAAATAAAGTAAATCCAAACCATCTTGTTATGTCATCAGATTAAGGAAGGCTCAGTCATGTACTAGTAATGAATTTTACACAGGAACACAATTGTTAAAGGAACAAGGCAAGATTTACAAGGCTGCTAGACACAACTATTTTCAGAACAGAAATATTTACATTAATGAAATTATTAAGTTCAGATTCCTTCTGGAAGTAATTTGCTTTAGTTTTCTGCACTGAAGTAAAAGATCAGGCAGTTGAAATTATCATACCAGTTTGGCTTGCCATTTGCAATTTGTATGTCTTTTTGTACAACATTCAGGTGAAAACTTAAGTACATACACAGGTCAACAAAAACATTATTAAAATCTGTTTTATAACCATTACATAAAAACTCATAGTCACTTAAAATAAATTTTTGTAACTTTTGCATGTAAAAAAATGTTTACTGTGTGATTTAAACCCAAATAGTTAAACCCCAGCATCATTCCCATTAAAGGCTATTGTAGTTTGGCTAGTACTATTGAAGGGTCAGGAATAGACTAATACACAGGTTTTTTCCCAGTTTCTCCTCAGTCAGTAGCTCCCAATTATCTTGAGAGAAACAATATTAAATATATATTATATGATGATAGTTACTTACAATTAGCTGTTTCAAGCCTACAAATGACTGCTCTACAGAGTTGGCATTTAAAACTTGTCTTTTCACTGCAGCCTGCTCCCCCAAGAAGCGAAGCATTAGGTCTTTTACTGCATCTCCCTTGGTGTTCATGGAACAGAAAAAGAAAACAGATAACAAGACTATTTAAAACATTATTTCAGCAAAATAAAATGTTATGTTATGTGTGTAATAAATGTAACTGCATGTGTATATACAGCATTGGAATGAAAACTTCTACATTTACTCTATATAATTTGCTATATTTTTTCTTCCATGGATAGGTTTCAGTTAGCATTGACACATTCAAGTTCATTTGCTTCTTCTTCTACTGTAGAAGATAATTTATAAGATCATTCACAAATCTTATAAAATATTCCTCAAAGATCTTAAAAAAACCAGAAAGTTTAACAGGTATTTGTAATGTATGTTAACATTGAAAGGTGCAATCTATTGATCAAAAATAAACATGCACACACAGTAAGTGAGCCTTAAATATCCACAGAAAATAAACTTTGAGAGATCATAAACCAAAGTAAACAGCAACCCTTCAACAAGTGTTTTAAATTTCAGAAGAACTAGCTGCAGGCATCAGTCAGAGAAACTGGGCTATGTGAGCTCAATAGCTGCCTAAAAAGAGACTGAACTGCATATAATAACAGCAGCGCTTAGCTATGACAAAGACAGTTGATATTAAGTGTTTCAACTTTCTCCATGGACAGTGATGGGAAATACATTTCTGTTTTCTGTCTAGCTTCTTAAGGAATGAGGAATACTGTTTCATACATGGAAATTTTTTACCTCTAATGATGTCACTTATCCTACGAATAAACAACAGATCTGCCTGACAGAAGAGCCCAAATAATTAAGAAAAGGAAGTGTGTGCAAAATGATGTAAATACAGAATAATTTTTAAATCCCCCTAACAGTACTTTTGATCCAACAGTCCTTTGGTGTAGGAAACATTAAAAATGAATCTAATGAAACAAAGGACACTGAGAAGAGAGGAACTCATGAAAAAAGGTATAATGGAAAGACTATAAAAAGCAGATTTTTCTGTCACTTTGAGAACACTGCTACAGACAATTTTTACCATACACAACCCAAAGTAAGTTTAAAAAACAATGTTTTTTAAATGATTGTCAAAAAGTAACATGCAGCTGAAATAAAAATAATTCCGTATTTTTCTTGGTGTGATTTATCTACGTAAGACTTGTTTTACAATACACTTTCTGAGCAAGCAGGGCAAAAAATAAAGCCCCAAGCTCATCAATGCATATAATGTGAAATTTCAGTCCTTCCCTGAAGCACACTTAAGGTTCACTCACTGCAAATGCATTTTCAACCAACCTCTCTGTTCACTGCATGTAGCTGGGTTTAACATCTTGCATTAACATTCATCATTAGCAAACTATTCATACCAAAGCTGTAATGACCCTTGTTGGAAGTTACTTTAACATTGAAAATATACCTCCCACAATATTTCAGTTGACATTTCAAGCACTCTACAATTACAGTTACAGTTAAATGCACAATTTGCAGTACTATGGAACAACGATACCAAACTAGGAGATGTCAAATCAGTCAAGGCGTGCACTCAGGCCACAGAAAAGCAGTAACTGAAAGTGAGGAAAGTTTTCTAAACATAAAGCACTTCAGAACTTGTCCCTGTGAACATGTCTAGAAAACTCTTGTAATTCTTAAACAATGAAGAAAGCATTAGGATTTCCTTTAATTGCACTCATGATTTTACATCAGTCTTTCATAGAAATATATCACACGGACATTGTTAAACATCCTCCCTTCGATTATGTACTAAATGGTAGATCTGCATATTTGCACTTGCCCAGATTTAGGGAATAAACAGCAGAAACAAGTCTTTAATCCCTGACTGCGCTGAGGAAGGTGAAAGAGAACTATTGTAAAAAAGGAAGCTTGCAAAAAGGAGGCCATCATCCTTGGAGACTGGAGAAGGGATCACTCCATCTGTCTAAGTGAGTAGCTGTCAGGAGAGAAAGAGTACACACTGGAATAACTCATCAAGGTCTAATGGATATTTTGGGTACAACTGAAGGAGGAATAGCTTCCTCTTACAGTGTTCTGTTTCAGGCTAATTATCTGGCTCTGTGATAACAAGCTAATGTTTTAAGATAAAGCAAACCCAAGAGGCAGCACCAGTGTGGTGTATGTCTAAACTGGTATTTATTGCTTGTGACAGAAACCCAAGATTTTTTGGATAATTCATCTATAAGTCTGGACCTGATTCACTCCAGAAACTCTTCTGATAGCTCCTACAGACTGGGAAGTTATTGCAGACTGCTCTCTGCTTGCATATGACTATTGACTGATGGTCTTTGTTATGCATAATTAAGAATTAAAGCATCCAAACTCTAAACACCATCTATCTACACAACAATTCTATTACCCAGAGGCATAGATACCAAAGAGTAGGATTAGCCCGTTTCAAGAAAAAAACCAAAACATCATGATGGTCAGCCTGGCTGAGCAGCCAGGATAAAATTACTAAGAAATCCTGGATACGTGTGAGTAAAATTTCCCAAATTCTGAAAAAAATGCTTTATGCCTTCTCACCTGTTAGAAATTGACAGAAGACAAAAAATTACTTCTCACTACTATGTTGATTGTTTTGTGATCTCCTGTAGCCTTTTTCTTTTAATTTTGGGGTTATCCCTTCCTAGCAGCTTGCTGCAGCACTCAATTTTTCTTAGAGGTTATACCTTTCCATTGCTTAGGGAAGCTAGAAATGATGCCATTTCAGTCAGTGTTAACATTATTCAGACCACTGTGAACATGAGTGAAATTATTTCCCACTCAATCACAACAGGGAATTCCACAAAGCTGTCAGCTTAGAGGTGTGTATAAATTCCAAATGTATTATCTTACCCAGAGGACCAGAAATAAAGTACTTTAAAACACAAACAGCTTTGGCTTCTACAGAAACTGTCAACACTGGTTTTCAATGCAGCAAACAAATGTCACGATGAATAAATGAGATCTGGTTTTAGCCTCTTCCTGTACAAGGCAGCAGTGACACTGCATTTTCTAATTAGAATTGAAGTAATACATACAAGGTGACCGTCAGCAACAATATGAAGTACTATGACATACGGATTATTGGACAGATCTTCTACACTATTTTGAAAATATAATCACAGAGGAAGATACAGTAATAGACTCTTACCTGGATATTATCAAATTTTAATCCAGGCATGGTGAGATTCTCCTTGTCTATGAACACAGTGCTGTACTGTTGTGTGGCAACTGAAATGAGAACATTTCTTGTCTCCTCACTAGGAATCCAAGCATCATTTCTTCTATCTAGTTCACTCATATTTAAGGCTGTGGCAAATGGGTCATCACTCCCAGCAAAAACAGCTTGGATTTGTGAGAATGGCTTGGGGGATTGAGTTATTTCTAGAGATGATGGGGGACCACCTGTTTCAGGTCTCCCATTTTGCACAGGCAAAGTAGGGTTAGATGAAGAACCATCTCCACCATTAGAAAGAGAGGACATTTGTTCTGGAACTGAAGAGCTTGCACTGGGATTACTGACAGAAATAAAATTGGATGTTGTAAATGAATCAAAAAAATCAGAGGCTAAAGTATTAGTGTTAACAGTGTCACCAAAGAACTTGCTTAGACTAGGACTTGGTTGAACCACCTGTGGATTATACTTCACTGGAGTCTCTATTATACTACTAAAACTGGGAGATTTCACCATCTGAGGCTCAAAACCATCAGATAGGAACAACTGTGGCTGGGAACTAGCATTGTTTGCTTGGCTGAAGATGGTGCACACAGGAATGGGCTCAGTCTCAGAAGATGGTTTGGTAGTACCGGGTGACAACATTCGGTCCTCAGGTATGCTTTCATCATTATTTGGTTCTGTTTCAACAGGAACGTTGTTTCCCAACTTTGGTTCCTCCTTCACTGCTTCCTGAATTGAGTCTTCCTTTAAAGATGCCTGATCATCTGTTCCAATCTCAGAAATGTCTTTAGGAGTTTCTTCATGTTCTGTTTCACTCTCATTACTTAAAAACTCTTCTTTATCCACTTCTGTTTGTGTTTTTTGATTATCTTTAATTTCCATTTGGTCTACTATCTCCTGAAGACAACCAAGTTCACCTGTGTCATCTTCACTATTGTTTGGGGAATCTGAAATAATGACACTCTCCATCATTTGTTCATTAAGTTTATCTACAAAATTATTTGAATCCTCTGATATGGTTTGATTCCCTTCAGACTCAAATTCATCACCACTAAGATCAATGGTTTCCTCATGAAAGAGAACTTCATCCTGAGTTTTCTGCTGAACTATGTCTCTGCTGTCATCTTCACCTGAGGTGCTCTTTGCATCCTTAGCATTGCTTTCATTATTCTCCATAGTAACTGAAAAAGGAGAAGACACCACCAAACAATAATTAGTTTTATTGCTTGTATATTGCTCAGGTGCCACAGCAAAACTCCTAAGTACCATACAAATAGTGAAATTCTTGCTTTAAAAAATAGTAATTTCACTATTTCACATCTCCCCTTTGACATTTTTCATTTAACATTTAATCACAGAATCAATTCTGAAAATATTTTCTCTTTATCTTTTCTACAAGTCGTAAAACTATTGAGATTGAAGACCAAATGCCTCCCACTAAACACACTTGAAACAGTATCATAGAATGGTACCAGAGAATGGTTTGGTATGGAAAAAGACCTTACAAGATCATCTGATTCTAAACCCCCTACCATGGGCAGGGACACCTTCCACTAGACCAGGTTGCTCAGAGCCCCATCCCACCCGGCCTTAAACTCCTCCAGGTTTGGGACCTCCCCAGTTTCCCCGGGCAACCTGTTCCAGTGACTCAACATTTGCCTTCCTGGTCGCAAGGACCGCTCGGTCCTGCTTCCAGCAAGGCGAAGCGTGGGCTGACGGCTGCCACCAGCGCCGCTGCCGGGCACGGGCCGGAGAAGCCCCCGCAGCCCCGGCACGGACACCCGCGGCGGGGGCGAGCCCGGCCTCCCTCACGGCCTCCTCCTGGCACAGCCCCGTGAGCACCCGCCCACCCGGACGCCCCTCAGGCCGCGCGGCCGCTCCATTTAATTCTATTCCGTTTCCATTCTATTCCATTCCATTCCGTTTTGTCCCGTCCCGTCCCGTCACCTCCGCGCCGCCGCCGCGTCCCGCGCCGCTCCCCCGCACTGCGCCTGCGCTCGGGCCGGGCCGGGCGGGGCTGCGCCAGCGCAGCTCCCGGAAGCGGCCGGCGACGGGCCGCGCCGAGGGTCAGAAAGCATCGGACGCGACGGCGGGTGCCGGGCTGGGCTGGGGGTGTCGCGATGGAGGACGACGCGCCGGTGATTTACGGGCTGGAGTTCCAGGTGAGCGAGAGGAGGTTTAGGGAAGGTCGGCAGGTGCCGGTCCTGCCTTCGAGAAGGCGCTGGCCGCGGCGCCGGGTGTGTGTAGAGGGGCAGAGGAGAGCCCGCCCGGGGGACCGGCTCCTCCCCGCTCCCCGAGCGGGGACCGGGGCACCACGGGCACCGCCGGGCTGCGGTGGCGTTTGGCGGCTTTTAGTGGCGTTTGGCGGCCGCGGTGGGTGTTGAGGGTGGCTGGCCGGCGGCCGGGAGTCGTTCCGCCCCAGGCGCTGTTCGCAGGGCCCGGCCAGGCTCCTTCACCCCGCGGCGCCGGGGCTCCTGCCCGGGCCGCGCTCCCACTCCGCCTCTGCCAAAGGCTGCGCCTGGCTCTGCACTGGTGCCAAAGCACTGTCCCAGAAATCCCTGATTCTGCCTTGTCAGAAAAAAAAGATTAAAAATTGCTTTTCTAAAGGAAAACACGAAACTTGTTTCCAGTAAGTTGCAAATTTTAGTTGGTTATATCCTACCATAAATCTGTGTGAAATTTGTGGGATGTCCCTGTACTGTGTGTGTATGTGCATTTGTCCCATGCGACAAATCTGTCCGTCACATCTGTATTTTATGGCTGTAAGGAAATGGAACTGTCTAACTCAGAAACTTACTGATCCTCTTCTTAGAGGAACACAGGTGTTGTGTTTAATGAGGTTTCTGTAAATTCTGGGAAAGCAGAGTGGGAGGGACCCTAATTCACTCCTCCTTTGCCCAAGGTCTTTACTTAGCTGTTATGTGTTGCAGCTGGCTTATCATCACTAGCCATTCTAGCAGTAATACCTGAGAAGAAAACCAGCACCTCCTAACAAAGCAGTTCATTCTACAGTAGATGTAGTAATAGAAATATCTACATGTGCACTTTTTTTTTCCTTTTGGCACCTTTGCTAAAGTATTTGTGAAAAGTAAGATACACAGATTCTTTGTAACAAATGTCCAGTGCACTGAATAGTGTGCTCTGTAGTCTACCAATAGATTTCATTAGTTAATTTTGTATATGATTGCATTATGTGATTGGCTTGAGATGGCTTTAATTTATACTTCAAAATTAATGAAACTTAAATCTCTTTTGCAGAAGAGACTATATATCCTGTACTTAATAAAATTCATATTTCATTTCTAGTAAGTCACATATAATCTATCTTCCAGGAATTTGGGAAAGTTAGTGTGTGTTGTCTGGGACCTCCATGGACCTGTGTATCCTGCTCCCTCCCATACCATATATCTGCTACACACTTCTCTCCTGTGAAGTATGTAACTTGTTGGAGTTGTCTGGCAGGAGGATAAAGCAAATGGATAAATAAAGTGGCTGTAATAAAAGGAAATTACTGTTAATACAGTTATTAATTACAGAAAATACTGTTAATACTTAGGGAGAGGGTGAGGAAAGAAGAAATTATTTATGTGTAAGTCAGAAGGGGAGCGTAGAGATGAAGGCTCTGTTGCTGATCTCCATTAACTCCCAGTGTGTCTTTAAAACAAATTGCATCTCTGTACTTTCTGAAAATGGAGACACTAATATAGAAGCTGTAACCTAAAACTGATCTGGTTTTTCCAACTTCCATCTCAAGGTCTAACAAGAAAGATGATTATATTTTTAATCATCATTTCTTCTGTGTCACTAGATAATAATGGTTAGCTGTATCATCTCAATTATTGCTTTTTGTCTGAAAGCATCTCTTCAGACTAATTTTTCAGCCAAGTTTTAAAAATTTTGGCTTTGCTTCTTATATTTGGGCTCTAGCAGTCAGTAAAAGTCCATCTTTGGCCACTGGAGAAAGTGTAGTTGTGTAAATGTGCTTTTCATCTGATTTAAGTGACCATGTTTATAGGAACATAAAGCTGATTCCTCCTAGGCACTATCCATCAATGAACTTAACATTATTTCTGCATGGTTTCTGTTCATTTCGATGTACAGAATGTGTTCTGATGTATTGACATATATAAGGTAACTTAGAATAATGACCAAATATATTTTTCTCTTTTTTTAATCTCTTGGGTGTGTCTGTACATAATATGAACATTATACAGACATGCAAATAATGTGTGAATGACATTATTTGTGACTTTTAAAAAGACAATCTCACCATGGTTGCTCTGCTTGTCCGGCTGCAGTGAAAATGAGAAGATTACGATGAAAATGTGAGATACTGCTTGAATTGAGGTACTGAGTGATGTGACTGTGGCTCATGATGGTGAATACCAAGCAACAGCAGCAGCTGCAGAACATTTCAATACCAAAGTGGTTCTTCTAAAAGGAATCTTGGTAGAAATAATCAATATCCTCAATGATAAGAATGTAATGAATGAAGTCCCAGGAATATTGCTGAGTGCTGTATTTTGTCAGTGAAGTGATGTTGTTCTTGTCCCATGTAGAGTTGACTGGGCTTTATTCTCTAACCTGAAATACATGGTATGTCTACCCCATGTTGAATTGGCTTTCATTTTCAGGGAGTCACAATTTTCCCCATGTTTTTTCCTGAGGGTTTAAGCAGTGATGTTTTGAACAGGTGTGAAAGCACCACTGAAGGTCTCAAAATACCATGTTTGCCTTAGTTTAAGATTGACTAGATAACATTTATATCCCTGGAAATGAGCAGTGGGAAGAGGTGCTTTCTGGGATAGGCGTTTGGCTCAAGCCTACATCTTGCTTGTTTAAAAGCATGCAGAAGCCAGCCAGCATAATGAGATGAGGAAGAGGAACATAACTTATGCCAGAGAGTGATCATTTTGGAGCATGTGTTTAGCACATTTAATGAGTTTTGGGGATACCACAACACTGAGCTGAATTTCAGCATGCTGGATACTCCTACTGTATGTTGCATGGCAAAAGTAAATAGACATGTGAGGAAAAAGGACAGTGAGCAGGAGGCAAGGACCACAGAAAGCTTCCTGGCTGAGTACTGGGCCATAATGCCTATGGGCAGCTCCAGCAGCGCCCTGAGATAGGGTCTGGCTGAAGCAGGCTTGAAAAATGTGTGCTGATGCTTTGATAGAATTAGTGTTCTGCATTGTGGTCATTGTGCTTCTTGAATGAGGGATACTTGGCCCATTTTGTGTTGTCTATTATATGTTAACAGGTTTTATGAATCTGAATAGACACTTGATTTTTTAGAACTTGCCTGCTTGCAAGAATAAGATGAAACTTAATTTCCCTAAAGCCAAATGTGTTTTCTTAGACTAAGGAACTTAAAGCAAAATACCAACTGAAATAGACTGTGGAAGACCTGTGACCAATGTGTGTACACCTACTGTCATCAGTAGGTATTGAGACTAGCTCAGCTGACTTACCTGTGATGGAGTAAAAGCCAGGTGTAGATTTACTAGAAGTGGTAAAAGCGGTCTTCCCTGGAAAATGTGTTTTGCCTGTGAGCTCCCCAGGGAAGGCTGTGTTGGCTTTCAGGCTTGGCTCTGTTCCCAGTATGGGAGTGCAGAGCCTATAGCTCCTATGGGCAGTGGTGTTCTCTTCCCTGGGGGAAGCTTTTGTGTTCTCCTGTGGGCTCAGAGAACAGCCTAAGCAGAATGTACTTAATTACTTTGGTCCAGCTTTAGCAATGTCTTTGGAAGACTTACTTTGAAAATTGAATCAGTTTAAGAAACTGCCAAATAATGTCTTACTAAAATTCCTAGCTTTTGTGTCAGTTCTCTTTCTTCTCTAAGATTACTTGCCTCATGAGTGCCAATCCTGTATATTTTAAGCCTTTGTGGTTTAAAGTGTTACTAGAGGAACAAACGTAGCTAAAGTGGCAAAGCTCTCTTTACTAATCCCACAAAGATCTTCAAAATGCATGAAGTGAAACAGTTGGAAAGTATTTTTAGGACCCTTAAGCTATTAGTAGGATCTTCCTAGTGTTAGGTGTGGTACAGAAAAATGACAATATAAACATACAGTGAGGTGAACTTGAAGGAACTTTTACATGATGATTGTTACCTTCATGAGAAATGAATGAGTTTTCTTAGGATGACTGTGCTGTGCAGGTGTTTGTGTACGGATTGCATTTATCGCTGTTAGGGTTTACAGATTCTGTCAAGCTTTAGAATAGGGTCAATGCACTAAATATGTTGGTAGTGGGAATTCTTGTGCTGTGAAAGACTTCAGGAAAACAGCTGTCTGAGAGCATTGAAGGTAACCTGGGCATGTGGGCTGCCAACCTTTTCACTGATAGTCACTGCAGCTTATTAGAGTCACTGAGAGAGCCTCCTACTGTGGTGGGAGAAACAAGGCTGTCTTACCTAAGTAAAAATCAAAGTGTACTTGAAAATTGAAATTGTGCCAGAAGGCAAAAATAACATTCATGACATTAGCAGACTGGGGCTTGTCTAGGGGAGCAGAGAATTTGTATTCTGCCTCCAGAATGAGGCATCAGCAAATCCAGCTCCTCACCCCAAGTAGCAGTACACTAGTCCTAGTTTTCAGCATAAGCAGATGGTCAAATAACTTCAAAATCAGATTTAGGGATTGCAAGCCAAATACTGTATCCTTACGTTTTGCATTATAAGTTCACTATTTGGTAGTACAAATTGATTGTATGAATTTCAAATGATGCCTGGTTTGAAGAATATTTTTTCCTTGTATTAAATATAATACAAATATTCAAATGTTGAGGTCTGTTTGTTTTCTTGTTTGGTAATAACAAACTAGTGCAATGCATCAGCGCAAAAACATTTGTTGAACAAGTACTTTTTTGTTTGTCTGTTAATGCCCTAAATAGTAACAGTCAAATTAACAAAACAAACAAGAAACCAAACCACAACTTTGTGCATTTAGCTGGTATTTCAAAAGATGTTGAGGAGTGAAAGTTTTTAAGAAGAAATTATGAACAACGTGTAGAGAATGAATGCATTGCAGTTCCATAATGCACTTAGTTTAAACCAACCTTCTTTACCCCTTTTGAGGTTTGTCATTGTGTTCTTCTGGGTCATCTCTTGATGTTGTCAAGTACAATAGACTCTAATCTATTTCTTTTTATCCGAGGTTTTTATTTTTCTGCAGGTGGCCTAAATTGTCAGGGGCAAGGTAGAAGGTGATCTGTGCCCAGCATCACACTGAGCATAGTGTAGGCATAGACACGATGCCCAGTCTCCAGTTAGTCTTACCTGCATTCTTCTACAATGATCATTGTTTCTTTTGCTTTATCTTGATACAGCTGTCTGTCATGCTTGTGTTCTAGGGTTTTAAATGTCCTTTGCATATGTATTTACTGTAGTGGATTTGCAGTTCGGTTGTTGTCCTGTTTTGTAAAATTCTTGCTTTAAACTATGCACATGTCCTCATAGGGCTGTTGATAAATCTGAAATTTGGACATGTAGCCAAAAATTTTTTGTGGTTCACAATGTTTTAAACTTTGCTTGCTAGTATTTTTTTCCTAAAGTTAGGCCTTCTTTAAAAAAGAAATGGTGTAATTGCATAGATTGTTGCATTATCTAGTACTATCAGTTAGGTGGGATGTTGAACGCATGTGTAAAGATTACTTGTTAATTTGCTGCTTGTGTCTTTCAGATGTGTATTCTGGTTATTTTCTAAGCATTATGCCAGTTTTTTAGTAAGTAATACTTTAATATCTTGGGTAGAATCCTAAAGTGGTTTGGATTGGAACAAACCTTAAAGATCCTCCAGTTCCTCTCTCAGCCATAGGCAGAGGCACCTTCAACTAGACCAGGTTATTCAGAGCTCAGTCCAGCTGGGTCTTGAACTCCAGGGATGGGGAGTCCACAACCTCTCTGGGCAACCTGTTCAGTGCCTTAGCATTCTCACAGTAAAGATTTTTTTTTTAATATCCAATCTAAACCTGCCTTCCTTCAGCTTTAGGCCATTCTCCCTTATCCCATCACTATGTGCCATTGTGGAAAATCCCTTTCCACATAAGCCTGGTATTAAACTCTTTTTGGGCTATATGCAGTTCTGTGTTCTGTAGGTGCAGACTTAGAAAAATAATAATTTCCATTGGTTTAGATTAATCAATATTTATTTTACTATACTTTTTTGCTTATTTTCTATCTATGTGTAGCGTCGCTCGGTCCGCTCCGACTGAGTCGGGGACTTCGGGCACGCTATGATGGTAATAAAGAGAGTCTTCCACCAGGCGGGGTCTCTCAGGCGGCTTTATTCCGAGGGCTAATCGAGGGAAGGCGAGGAGGGCGAAGGGATGCAACCACTCAGAGGGCGAGCCAGCTCTGAGAGCCCCGAACCAGGGCGGGGCAGGGTATATAACAGTTACAGGGGAGGAGGGTCAAGGGGTAGAGCATCCAACCGGGTGAGGGTATGAGGGTGGAGTCAACGGAGAGTGACATGGCAACGGCCAACCGGGATAAAGGAAAGGAGTGGTTTCGGGGGAGGAACCAATGGGGGTACAAAGAACTTAGAACTTTCCAGAACAAAGGGAAGGAATACAAAATGATTGACATAAACTGGGGGAAGGGAGAACAGATGACAGACAACTTGGGAGGCGGGAAAGCTACACATCAGTGGCCTCCCATGGTAATGCAGGGAGGTCACTAGCCACACCCCCTCCCACATCTCCCCCGTCTTTATTAACTAAATAAGCGGAACCGAAAGTCTTAACTAAATATTGTTTGAAAATGGCTAAAGCAATAAAAATAAGGAAAATAATAACTAAAATCCAGATAAGTCCTTTAACGATGGGGGCTGCCCATCCGGGGATGCCCCACTGCAAGAATGTCTTGTCTATAGGGTCAGCAGCCGATGGATTCTCAGTCTTTAAGTCTTTTACTTGCTCTTTTATCTGTTGGATGTGGGCCTGGATGGATTTGCTTCTCGATGACAGATTGAAGCAGCACAGCCCGTCAAAGTCCTCGCAGCTGTGGCCATGGGCTAAGAGTAAGAAGTCTATCGCAGCCCGATTTTGTAGGGTTGCGTGCCTGGTGGTCTGTTCGTCCGCCAGAAGGTCTGAGAGGGCGGCCGACGTAGCGTTGGCATTCTTGTTTACCCAACACTCCAGGTGAGAAAGCTCACCAAGGGCTTTTGCTGCTGCGTACCATGGAAGGAATATGGACGCAGCGATTCTCTTAGTCTTGCCCCAATTGTACAACTGCGAATCACAATTTGAATCGAATTGGTCGTATGAGCGTTTTTTGCGGGCCAATTGTTTTTCCTTCCTCCATTCTAAAATCTGGGTTTTATTTGGAGTGAGAGTCGCAAGCTTGCCAAGGCTGCATGGTCCTCCCTGGAGCCGAGATGGGATGCCTGACCATACTCTGTCTCCACAGATAAGAAACATCCCCTTGGGCAACACCTTAGGACGTGTGGAAGAAATCGAAACTACCTGGCTGGTGTAATTGCACCAGGTTTGGCTATTATATTTTTTGCTTAACGGTGTTACATCCTTTCTGTATGTATTCTTGGCCAAGTCAAGTCCATGCCAATTCTGACTTGGCCTTCTATAGTAAAATTTTACGCAGTATTCTGCGTGAGAGGACCCCAGCAGGTCCAATTCTTGGGGTTCCTCTTTACTATTAGACAAAATTTTTGTCCACTCGTCCCAAGTGTCAACCGGGTTAAGTCTCTTACCCGTGGTTCGGAGTAGGTCGGAGTTGAAAACTGGCCAATCGTCGGCAACCAGGGGAACCCCCACCAGGCATGTGGACAAGGGGTTGTCCACACTGCCCATGGCCAAACATAGATTGTCCTGCTGCAAGGACTTGGCGAGCGTGACCCACACGTTCTCTTTCGGCTGCTGAACAATCCAGCCGTCCGCCGCTTGTAGCCACAGGATGACGAAGGCCACGGCGACGGCCAGCTGGGTGCAGTGGGGCGATTCCTGATGTTTCTCCCGGATTGGTGACATGTGGGCAGCCATCCTTATTCTAATAACGCAAGAGAAAAACGTAAATAACAGAAGAGGTTTGGTTCCCTCCCCTCCCAGCTCCCCCTTTTGGGTTAAAAAGAAACAAATTAGGGCACAGGGGTATAGGGGAAGCGGGTGAGGTAAGGGGGTAAGGGAAAGGTAACTGGAGGGGATGGGGTATCTTTTGATGCCGAGTCCGGTGGGTGGTACAGTCTGGTGATGAGGACTCGGGACACCAAGTTGGGACGGCTCCCGGTCATCTTCTTCTTTCGTCTTCTCCACGCGACTGCGTCGTCCGGTGTCGTGGGAGACGCAGCCTGTGGGTTCGGTGGCGACGGTGGTTCTGCAGCTGGGGCATCTTCCAAGAATGGCTTCACGTATTTCCCCGGAATCCACTTTGGGCCATGAGCTGTTGAAACACAGGCATACCCTCTCCCCCAGGTTATTAAGGGAAAGGGCCCTGTGATGGCTCGGGATTCCGGGTCCCGGACAAGGACCGGTGGGCGCTCCTTCAAAAGTGCTCGCGTGGTGTTCGTAAAGTGCCTGATGACGGGCGGGTCTGGCTCACGGTCGGTGCAATTTAAGAAATTCAATACATAAAGTGCTTTGCAAAGGCGCTCGACCGGAGTCATCGCCAGCGCCGCGTCATGTTGCTGATCGAGCAATCTTTTGAGTTCTTTGTGGGAGCGCTCCACTATGGCCTGCCCTGTGGGATTATGCGGAATGCCGGTGGTATGTTTGATACCCCATTGCTGCAGAAACAGTTCGAATTGTTTTGAGGTGAGTCCCGGGCCGTTGTCGGTTTTAATTGCCTTCGGGACTCCCAGTGTCGCAAATGCCATGAATAAGTGTTTTTTCGCATCCTTCGTTTTTTCTCCAGTATGGAGAGAGGCGAAGATGGCACCTGAAAATGTGTCCACTGACACATGTATGTATTTGAGACGGCCAAAAGCATTGTAGTGTGTCACATCCATCTGCCACAGCTCCAAAGCTCCCAGTCCCCGGGGGTTAACCCCTGACGCCACTGGTGGAAGGGCGAGGGACTGACAGCTGGGGCAAGTGGCGAGGATGGCCTTGGCCTGTTCCTTTGAGATTTTGAATTGCCTGGCAAGGGCAGGAGCATTTTGGTGGAAAAATGCATGACTGAGCCTTGCCTGTGCAAAAATGTCTGGGATTGTATTAGTGAGTGAATGTACCGAAGAGGATGTGGCGATGATCGCTGCTAAATGGTCTGCCCTCCGGTTACCCTCAGCGATGGCTCCTGGCAGGTCTGTGTGCGCCCGGACGTGCATTATGTGATAGGGTTGCTCGCGGTGGGAGATCAGCCAAATTAATTCCGTGAGCAACCCGAACAATTTTTTGTTTTGAATTTCTTTGAGCATGGCATGTTCTGCCCGCTCTGCTATCCCGGCAACATACGCCGAATCAGTAACTAGATTGAAAGGCTGTTGGAATTTTTTGAATGCTCTCACGACCGCAGCAAGTTCTGCGATCTGGGGGGAACCCTCAACGATTTGGATGTCAGACTCCCACTTCTGACTCTCCGGGTCCTTCCAAGTGATCACTGATTTGTGGGATTTTCCTGACCCATCAGTGAACACGGTGAGAGCATCTTTAATTGGTGTTTTACTTTTGTAAGATTTTGGGGCCAAATAGAAGGTATCCTTAAACAGTTTATGTTTAGGATAATGTATTGAGATCTGGCCAGGATAGCTGTCTAAGGAAATTTGGAGGTTTTCATTTGTTTGTAGAAGAGACTCCAATTGCTCCAGATTTAAAGGGACATAAATGCACGCCGGATCGCACCCTGCGAGGGTCCGGAGGCGTTGCCTGCCTTTAATGATGAGTTTGGCCATCAATTCAGCGGGTGTGGAGATGGTCTTTGGGGGCTGGTGCGGAAGGAACAGCCACTCGATGATAAGGAGTGGGTCCTTACGCCCAGCATCCCACTGAAACAGCAACCCATGGAAGTTTGGGCACTTACCCAAGATGGCAAGGGTAATAGGAAGGACCCGGTCCACACGGTGCGCCTGGCGGGATCTGATGGCCTCCGCAACTCTCTCCAGGGCTCCCTTCGCGGCAGGTGTCAGCTCGCGTGGAGAAGCCAGGTCGCCGTCTCCTCGCAGGAGTTCGAAGAGGGGCGCCAGTTCCTCCGTGGTGAGTCCCAGGAGAGGTCGGATCCACGTGATGGTGCCGCAGATCTGCTGCAGATCCCGCAGGGTCCGTGGGTCGTTTTTGATGGTCACAGACTGGGGCGCGACGGTCCTTCCTGTGATGGTGATGCCCAAGTACTTCCATGGGGCGGAGAGCTGGATCTTCTCCTCCGCAATCTGAAAACCCGCATCCTTGATGGCTTTTATTGTCTTATTAAGTGCTGCGCGGAGGTAGGTGGTCGTCTCCGCGCAGACAAGGACGTCGTCCATGTAATGTAATATGACGGCTTCAGGGAAAAGCCGGCGGACTGGCGAAAGAACCTGTGCTACAAAGGTTTGGCAGAGCACTGGAGAATTTTTCATTCCCTGGGGCAAGGTGGTCCATTGATACCTTTTATAAGGTTCCGCCCGATTAATTGATGGAACGGAAAAGGCGAACCTGGGGGCATCTCCAGGATACAGGGGGATGTTAAAAAAGCAGTCCTTGATATCAATGACTGCGAGCTGCCAATCCCGGGGAAGCATGGAGGGTGAGGGAAGCCCAGGCTGGAGGGGGCCCATGTCTTCAATGACATCATTTACCCTGCGGAGGTCCTGGAGCAGGCGCCACTTGTCTTTGCCTGGTTTTTTAATTACAAAGACAGGGGTGTTCCAAGGGCTGGTGGAGGGTATTAAATGCCCAAGGCGCACCTGCTCCTCTACAAGTTCGTTGAGCGCCTTTAATTTTTCCTCCACAAGGGGCCACTGATCCACCCACACCGGAACATCGGTCTTCCAATTCAACGGCGGGGAGGTGCGCTCCGCAGTGGCCCACACTAAAAATCCCACGCAGGGCTAGGGATGTCAAGGCGGGCACCCCACTGGGACAATACGTCCCTGCCTAATAGCATGATATTGGAAGAAACCACAAACGGTCGAATTGTGGCTATTTGTCCCTCTGGACCCTCCACACTTACCAAGCGTCGGCTACGCATGGAGTTGACAGCTCCGCCCACTCCGGAGATTGTGCCACAAGGGGGCACTAACTCCCAGTCGCGGGGCCACTTTGCCCTGGGAATGATGGTGACATCCGCCCCAGTGTCTGCCATTAGGTCCATCGCCACCGACTTTCCCTGTAACGAAAGCACAGTCCGAATTATAGGTCTTTCTTTAGTTACGTTTTGAGTCAGAAACACATGAATGTCCTGTCCAGAGTTCCGTTCAGAGAGGTCGTTTGAGTCCAGCAGATAGAGCAGCGCGAAGGGGAGTCCTCTGCCCAAGGTGTAGGGGGGCTCATGGCAGGTGACCGAGACCGTTACCTCGGACCCCGGTGGGACACACACCACTTCAGGGATGATGGAAATCCTGTCGGGTGTGTGCCTTGCGTCTCCGACGATGAGGACGGTCGCTTCGCCCTGGCAGTGAGGGGGCTCCAGGAACCCCGCGGGGACTCTCACCAGCTCCTCATCCTGGAAAGTGACAGTCATGGAGCTCTTGAGGACCCGGCGGCGGCCAGGATCTAAGTTGGCCGTTCTTCGGAGGAGGCGAAGTCCGTCGTCGGTGCTCCGCCAATCCTCCGAAACTGTCCCCTGGGCCATTGGTCCTCCCGGATAGTAGGGAGGCTCGGGCGCTGAGAAGGGCCATTTGTTGTCCTCACGCGGCCCCTCCTCGCGCTCCGCAGCCCGTTTCCCGCCGGCTGGTATGGCGGGAAAGAGTTCCTGGGTGGGGGTCTTGGGGAAGGCATATACGGGTTGTAAAACTGCTCCGGGGGCCAGTGTGGACAGTTCGCTTGTATGTGGCCCATCTGGCCACACCCGAAGCAGCGCACAGTGTTCATGTTTAACATTGCCTCCCCCACCCCTTTACTCACTGCCATTGCGACCGTCACCTCGGTTGATGTTGCTTTGACGCATGCCTCCACCATCTGAGAGATGGTGGGCTCGGGGTCCTGCGGCAACGCCCTCAAGATCTTCTTGGTCTCCGCAGAGGCGTTGGTCACTGCCATCTTTCGGAGGAGCTCTTCCCTCGCCGCAGGGTGCTCTATCTGCCTGTCTATGGCCTCTCTGAGGCGGTCGACAAATTTGATAAACGACTCGTCCGGTCCTTGGAGAATGGTTGAAAAACTTTGGGAGGGAGTTCTGCCGTCCGGTATTTTCAGTAGCGCGGCACGGCCAGCCTCTCTGATGTCATCGAGGAGCGCAATTGGTAGTTGGATTTGGTCCTCTGGCTGGCCGAACTCTCCATCTCCCGCAACAGCCTCCATTACCTCATCACCCGTGCCCAGGGTCGCTGCCAGGTTGTGCTTTATAATGAGAGGTTTCAGTAGCTTTTTCCACTGAACCTCCCAAAGCAGCAGTTCCGTGGGGGACAACAGGGATTTGGCAATGTACTTGATATCATGCTGTACCAGTGTCCGTCCGGAAAAAGTAAGGTCCAGTACATTTTTAAAGAATGGCGACTCGCGGCCATAGTCCTTTGCCGCTTTCCTCAGCTCCTTCACCTCAGCGTATGGCACTTGCTCCCACCGGGGCCGCTTTCCCCTCTCCCTTATCACCGGTGCCGCAAAAGGCCCAAGGTCACGGGCCAGGTCTAGGTCCCCGTCCTCGATGGCCGCTGCCCGTATCTTGGCCCACCCGCCTCCCGACCTAGGTGTGGGCCGGGGGCTGTCACTGCCCTCATCCTCTTCGGAGGATGAGGCATGACGGGTGAGGGCCTTGAACCTCTCCCTGACCGTTGGGCTCCGGTGGCGTGGAGCCCTACAGGCCAAGATGGCCTGCTTCCGGCCAGGCCGACTTCCGGTTCCGGTAGCGTGGGAACCGGAAGTGGCTGGAGAGGGGGAGGCGGGACTAGGCCCACCTCCCGGGGCGGGGCCTTCCGGCAGGGAGTTCCCACCCACAGGGGCGTGGCCTTCCTGTAGGCCGGTCCCTCCCACCGGGGGCCCACCCAGGGGCGCGGTCAAGGGGACGGAAGGGGCGGGTCCCGACGATGACACCATCGACGCATCAGACGGGGCGGGACCCGACGCAGGGGCGGCACTCGACGGAGGCGGGGTCAATGGGGAAATGGCGGGAACCCGAGGGGAGTAGGGAGGAGCTGGGTCGCCATTTTGTGGCGCTTCTGATGCCAGCTCGGCCATGCGGCCGGCGCCATTTTGTGATGTATGCTGGCACAGATTAGGAATTGAACAGCAAGGTTTTAAACTGGGGACAGGGGTCTGAGGGTCTTGGGACGAGGAAAGGGTCGAACTGGGGTGGCCAGTCCCAGGTCGAAAAGAGGACAGGATGGGACGGGGAGCAGCAGGGAGACGGTGGCAACCCTGTGCCGGACTTTGGCAGGGTCTGCCGCCCGACCCACCCTTAAGGGAAAAAGGGTTAGGAGTGGGGGGGACGGAATGAGGGTTAGGAAAACTGGGGGCCCAACTCTCCCGTTTTTGTTTAAATAACGTAAAAATGGAATGAAATAAAGGAAAGAAACGTCCCACTTTAAAATTCCCCTTAACTTGTAAATCGTATAATAAACGCCCAACTTTTCCCCAGAACTGAACCGAGTTAAAATCTTCCTGCGCAGTGTCAGGAAGGTGGTCAAAAATTAAGTTAATTAAGGCTTTTAAATCCCTTTTGTTAAAAGAAATATTTCCCAGAACGAGGGAGGACTTAACATGGGAATAAAAATCCCGCCGAGCCGGAGACATACGGTTTCCCATTATGTCAATACGGCTAAAAAATTCCCCAAGGAGGCAAAGGAAAACAGAAAAGGAAAAGAGACGGGGTCAGGTGCCAGACGGGGCACGAAAAACTCACCACAAAGGACGCCCGTCGAAAAGAAGATAGCCTCAAAGGGGGGTGGAAGCGCTGCAGGTCCGGAGTGCGAGGGAGCTTCACCGAAGCTGCTGTTCCTGCTCCTCCGGGTGTCTGCAGCCCACGAGGCGAGGGGTCTTCCGAAAACGAAGCACCGTCGTCCGTGGAACCACGTCCGAACGGCGCTTGAAGTCCTCGGGCAGCCGGCTCACGGAGTCGAAGCTGTCGAGGAGACGCTCTCCGCTTGACTCCGTGCAGGGGTCAGCGTGTTCGGGCGCCAGTTGTGGCGTGGCCGGTCCGCTCCGACTGAGTCGGGGACTTCGGGCACGCTATGATGGTAATAAAGAGAGTCTTCCACCAGGCGGGGTCTCTCAGGCGGCTTTATTTCGAGGGCTAATCGAGGGAAGGCGAGGAGGGCGAAGGGATGCAACCACTCAGAGGGCGAGCCAGCTCTGAGAGCCCCGAACCAGGGCGGGGCAGGGTATATAACAGTTACAGGGGAGGAGGGTCAAGGGGTAGAGCATCCAACCGGGTGAGGGTATGAGGGTGGAGTCAACGGAGAGTGACATGGCAACGGCCAACCGGGATAAAGGAAAGGAGTGGTTTCGGGGGAGGAACCAATGGGGGTACAAAGAACTTAGAACTTTCCAGAACAAAGGGAAGGAATACAAAATGATTGACATAAACTGGGGGAAGGGAGAACAGATGACAGACAACTTGGGAGGCGGGAAAGCTACACATCAGTGGCCTCCCATGGTAATGCAGGGAGGTCACTAGCCACACCCCCTCCCACACTATGAGCTGTAGTCTTAAGGCAGGATGCTTTATGAAAGGTTCTATTTGCAACCTGCTCTGGCAAGATGACAGAGTTAAGGCACTTTCCTTGATCTTGAAAGCACTCCAGATTCAGCTGTATTGTTCATTACAAGGATTACTCGGTGTCTTCATCTGTTGAAATAACTTCTTTTTCTCTCAAAGTAACTCAGAGTAGACAAAATCACACATTTTTGTGACACATGGAAGTCAATTGTGTTGATATTGATATTATGAATAAGAGTCTTCCTAATTTATGAAGGCTTCATGAGTTTGAATTTTGTGTCTGGTGTATGGATGTTGCAGGGTTTATTTTGTCAGGGTATAAATAATAATGTTTCTTCTTGTGAAATGTGTCTAAATATTTTTTTTTCTTATGCCCCTTTTTTTTTTTTTTCTTTCTGAAAGATGGAAAATTATTTTAAGAAAGAGTTAGAAAAGCTGATGATATAAATGTTGCTATGTATTTACATAATTTTATTTTGGGCACTTTGTGTCCAACTTTATGCAGTTTTGAAAGCAGCCAGACCTACTTGAAAAGCTTTGAAAGGGCTGGAAACCTCTTTCATTTCTTTATTTTATTAAAGATCCTGGAGGTCTCTACTTCTCTTTGATGTATAAAAACAACAGAAGCTTCTTTGATTGAAGGAGATACATAGATGTTGGCTCATTTCTAGTGTTTTCTCAAAATAATTCAAAGCAGGTATTTTAATGAATGAATGCTATGCTTGCAAAGATCTGCAAATGTAAATTCTGTTAAAGACAAAAGCTTTTCTGCAATCATCTTGATGGACTAAAGTTGTCTGTCAATCAGGAGCACTCTAGACTTTTAGATTAGTGCTGCATAAATAAGAAAGTAAAGCATATTGGTATGGATTCCCACTGATCTTTGATCTGCATGAGTATTTTGAATACAAACTGCTCATTATGTTCTCTATTTTTTTTCCCCCACTACATAGATATTATAAATGTAGGTATAGGCTAGTAGCTTGTTACTTATGAGCTTATGGCATTTTTAAACTTTTTATGCTCTATCTTACACAAAATATTACACTGTTTAAGTTGCACATTTCATATTCCAGGAAGGAAGTATCTGCTCTATACAAGTCCAGAGATGATTCAGAAAAATTAGTTTTTCCTTACTGCTATTGCTGGACAATGCCTTGCATGGCTTTGCTTTATTTCAGAAAAGTCAAATATCTTTAAGTTGCTTTTCTAGAATTAAATTGCTCTAAGTTTGGGTATTGGGATCTAATATATTCAGATATTCCCTTCCAAGCTTTTAGACATCTTCTAAATATGAATTTGAAAATAAGTTTCAAATAGAATGATATTGAAGTCTTCCTGAATCCAAGGGTAACAAGCTGCACAACAGGACGGCAGTAAGAATGGCCATTCAGCAGTCACCTGAATCCTTCATCAGTATTGGCTTGAAATACTTGCCTTAGTGTCTGGAGAGATCTGAGCTATGCGAAATAGAATGTGAATTGCGGAGATTTATTTTTAGATTAAAAAAATAATATTAAACAATATTATTAAGGTATCTCTTGCATGGAGAAACAGCAGATATTCCTCACGATATATAGTTGCTAAAAATGCCTTTGAGTATTCATTTACTTTCCATTTACTCAAAATTATCTAAGAGTCTCTACTAATGACTAGTGCAAACTAGTGATCGTGGCTTTAGTTCAAGCTGTGCTTTTTATCAGTGTCTCACATGGCCCTTAACTGCTTGGTTTTGCTTCTTCCAAGACTGTGGTTGGTGTAACTTGAAGAAGCAAGGCAGAGAGTAATGCCATTAACATAATATAACAAAGAAATAACATTATGACAAAAGTTTTAAAGATAAAATTACAAATTACTTCTCCCATGATTCAGACACTTCTTACCTCTAATGGGCTGCAGCAGAAAAAAGGAGGCTTGGTTTTTAATTTGGTTCTAAACTTGGTGGTTAATGATGAGAAAAAAATTAATGTGTATACAGGCATACTCAACCTGAGTGGTGTGAAAACTCTTGCCTCTTCTTGGATATCATACTGTTTTTTAACAATAATTAAATATTGTCCACTACTCTATGGAGTTTTTTTCAGATGAAAAAGGAAAATTAGTTTGGGAGAGATGCTGCATTTAATGTTATCCGTGTTATAATGAAGATCAGGTAATGTATTTAGCACCTGTATTCCTCAATCCTCACAAGTATGAGAAATTGCACAAAAAATGTATTAAGCAAAATGGGGATAAAGGCCAAGAAAATCTGCCATTTGTAAGAGTGTAATGCTTAAAATGACAATTGATATATAAGTTTCAAGATTTTTGCTGAAATTAATGGATTTTATTAATTGTACTTTTCTAATGGCTTTCTTCTTCCCTAGGCACGAGCTTTAACGCCTCAGACAGCAGAAACAGACGCAATAAGATTTTTGGTTGGAACACAGTCTCTTAGATATGATAATCAGGTAATTTTTCCATCAAATGTCAGTTGTAATTTTTACCACTTTTTGTAACATTTTTCCAATATCGTCCCTTTTCCTTTCTCCCCCTATTGAGCATGAGCATTGATAGTCAAGTTCAAGGATTCTGTGGGTAGAATGTAATGACACTGGTAGGAAAGGGAGGTGAATGAAAGCTTTGTGTATTTTCCAAAAATCATATCTCTCTTCTAAATTGTATGACTAAATCAGATTGGTTTAGTAAAGAAACTGCCATGTTTTTGTTAATTAGAATCTATAGATGCTCTGGAGCTATCTTTAAATCCCTGAAGAGATGCAAAGTAAAGCAAAAGTCTTTTAGCCTTAATTGCTTCTAATGGGACTCCTGATACGTGCACAGTTCAGTGTACATGATGCTTCATAAACTGGATTTTTCAATATTCATTACTGGAAATCAGCTATGTCCTTTCTCATCATTCAGACAATTCAAACTAAAATTTGAGTGACTTTCATGGCTCAGTTTCTATTAGGCCGTTTCTTCTGAGGTTAAGTGTATGAGTTGTAATTTTACAGCAAATTTAATTTTTGTGACTGAATTTCAGTAGAAATCATACTGAAACAAGTTATTGAGGCTGAAAGGGTTAGCAGGTTGTACTGAGTGCAGGTGGCACGGCTTGGGTAGCAGGAGAGCTGCAGTGGTGGCCTCTGAGAAGAGGCCAAGGGTTGCCTGTGCCAGACATGGCTGGTTCCAGTGAATCCACTTCAGGACACAGGTGAGTCAGTTTCCCATGAAGGCCCTGGGCTGAAGCAGAGGAACTGAGTGAGAGCAAAGAGCATCACAGAGAAAGCACCCATAACCACTACTGCCCCACATCCCCCTGCCCCATTTGAAAGGAGCAGAGGAGTCTGGGTTGAAGTTCAGCCTGGAAAGTGGGGGAGAGAAGGTACTTGTTTATTTTAACTCTCAATGAACTAATTCATTCACCCAAGTCTGTTTTGCCCAGAATATTAGTTAGTAAGTGACCTCCCTGTCTGTAGATTGTCACATAATCTCATTCCTATTCTTTCTGTTCTCCCCCTGTCTTTCCTGGGGAGAGCAGGTGTCTGGGATGACCAACTCTTTTGAAAATGGCCTGTAATGGGCTGCCATCGCTTGGTACTATAGCTTTGGGACACGTAAAATGTCAATTTCCAGTGAGGTTTTGAGTTCATTACTCAGTGATAATACTGGATGAGAGTCAAGAAAAGTTACTCCCAAGGAATAAGAGGGATGGAATATTCAGTTTATTTACATTTCAAATAATACTTGGGCAAAGAGTAACAAAAGAAGTGGCAGACACACTTAGTTAAAATTAAAAATTCAATGCACACGATTATATTTTTGATTGTTCTGTCTCTTGCTCTTCAAATATTTGGTATAATGTGTTTTTGGTTTTTTTTACTGTGATTTCTGTGATGGTTTTACAACTTGCTCAGCTAATTAAATCCTGATATGAAATTGTTGTTGAAGAGTGGGTCTCACCAGTTGATAGCAAACAGATCTTTAATAATTTAAATTTTCTGATTTGGGTAAGTTTATTTGGTATATGCTATGTCTTTTGGAAATGTTTGTGTATGTTTCAATTTTGAGTATGCTTTTCTTTCTCTGGTGAATAACATTAACAATAGAAATGCAGGACAATTTCAAGTGTATTCACAGATGTTTGGAGGTTATTGGCCTTTAGCTGTGCCTCAGGCCATAATTTCTTCTCAGTTAGTTCCTCAATCCCCAAAAAGTGCCCTAGGCTCAGCTCATTATAACTTAATTCAGCACTAGGTTCTCTACATTTGCTTAAAAACTTTTTTAGTTACCTGACCAAACTTATGAGCTTTCTTGCAACACTTAATACTTTACTAAGTCCTGCACAGCAAGAGGTTTTATCATGTGCAGATTATTTCTTCCCTTCTGGTCATGGGCAGGTGTAGTGCAAATGAAAGGGCAATAATTTTACAGCTGGCCTCTGTACAAATGATACCTTGTGCCTCACTGAGGTGTATTGCTGTATAAAGCAATTCTAGGTATTCATAGGAGAATATATTTTAGGTGAAAATAATTTCCTATTATTACTAGTATATCCTTTCCTTTCAAAGGAAAGGAAAGTTTTTATAAGATTTTACATTATGTTAATATTTGACATATTAATAGTGCATAGTACTTGGCATTTGGTCCATGCTGCAAATGGTTTAAGTAGTAGCATGACTAAGTATTCTGTATGGTGTAGGTTTGGAACTTTTGTCCTCAGTACTTTCATTGTTGCTAGACTTTGTGTTTATTGCATGCATTGGAAATATACAAGTATGTCATTTATTTTTTCCTCATTCTCAGAACTCTTCAAGTTATTTTCAGTCTTATGTCTTACAACTTAAAATACTTATTTTCATTATTTATATAGTGCATTGCATCTGCTGTACTCAGCACCTCAAACCTGGGTTCTGGGTTCAGTTCTGGGTTCCTCGCTGCAATGGAGACTTTGAGGTGCTGGAGTGGGTCCAGAGAAGAGTGATGGAGATGGTGATGGGGTGATGGGTCTGGAGCACAGCTGAGGGAGCTGGGGCTGTTTATTCTGGAGAAAAGGAGGCTGGGGGAGGGGTGGGGCTGTCTTATCATTGTCTACAGCTACCTGAAAGGAAGTTGTGCCGGGTGGGGGTCGGTCTCTTCTCCCAGGCAGGAGAACAGGGCAGGTGAGAAGAAATAGCCTTAAGTTACACCAGGAGAAATTTCAGCTGGATATTAGGAAAAATGTTTTTATGGAAAGGGTTGTAAATCATTGGAAAAGGCTGCCCAGAGATGTGGTGGAGTCATCATCCCTGGAAGAGCTCAAAAAAGTGTGAAGTTGAGACCTGTATTGCAGCTTCTGTATTTTGAGAAAATTTTCTGTACTTCTGCATAGCTAAGATTTTTGCAATGATTCAGTAGTTAGTTTAGTTAACTTGATTCAGACATGATGATAGGATAACTCTTGGCTTTTTTTTTTCCTCTTCATTGTTCAACCAACTTTGAAAATTAATTTTTAATGAGGATACAGTTCTTCAAAATTTGAGTCTTCTAAAATTATTTGCCCACTGTTGAGCTTAGGAGAATTAGTACCACGAATAAAGTTCCTTCTGTACATTATGCCAGGCCAAAATCTTCCTAAATTCCTTGTACTTCTGCAGCAACCATAGAAAAACAGCTGACTAAAAAAAGGGAGGGAAAAATGATAGACCTATTTAAAAAAAAAAACACATAGCAAAGAAACCTGCAACAAACAAAAATGAAAATAATAAAAAGCAACTTAGTTCTGTCTTTTAAAAATATTATCTATATATTTGAATATTGTTGTTTTTCTTCATCTTAAATACTTTGTTTCCATATAGTATGAAAAGACTAGATTTTTATCTTGGTAGTGATATGTGACTGCTAAAGTGAACTGTCAGTGTCTTACTGAGTGTAAAGTACTTGCTTCAAAGAAGAGTCCTTTCCCTCTCTCTCCTTCTTTCTTTGTAGATAATTTGAATTTTACAATTTGGATACAGAATTGATGCAGATATTTAGACTAAGGATTGTAATGTTGTTATTTTTGTTTATTACTATAACGAGTGTTGAATTGTAATACGTGGCTTATTTACTATTAGCCATAAAATGAAAAATCACCTTCAGGCTTTAAGTTGAAAATTGAGAAATAAGTATGGTATTTCCTCAAACAGGGAAAATTGCTTGTGTTTTCCCAGAATAGTTAATCCTGCGTGAAATCAATGATATAGTAAATTGTTAGTATAACAATTAATTAAAGTAGATATCGGTTATAAAAATCCCATTAAATTGTTCCATGCAGTCATTGTGTATAATTAAGACCCTAATGTTCTATTTTATTGTATTTGCAGATTCACATCATAGATTTTGATGATGAAAATAACATTATAAACAAAAATGTTCTCCTTCATCAAGTGGGTGAAATTTGGCACATTAGTACAAGTCCTGCTGATAAAGGTATACTTGCAACCTGCTACAATAAAAGTAAGTCCTTTTTAAATATGCTCAACTTGTACAAGTGCTTTGGTATTTTTGAATGTGTAAAGTTTGAACCTCTAGCTATGTGTAGACACTCTCAATTGGAATTATCAACACAGATTTCTAAAAAAATCTGTAGCGCTTTTACCCATACCTCATTTTTGTCATATCCTTAGGTTACCTTGGTTAGAAGTCAACTTCTGCATTCATATTAAGAAAAGCCGCAAAATGAACCTTATGCTTGGCTGATGAATGCAAAGCATGGCAAATAAAATATATTCCTGTTACTTTAAGCATAATTGTTATTGATGTTTGCTTTTGAAAGTGCAAGTAAATCTCTTTCAAAATATGCTGGCATCAACCTTTACTTAAAACTGCAGATGAAGTTTGTATATAATGTTATTTTTCATATGTGAAATGCAGGTATGCCCACAGAGAGCTACAGCTTCTTATCTAAATATTTCCTCAGTAGGAATGCTCCTTGTCTAACCTTACCATAAGTGCACTACTATTGAGATTAAGGATCTCTGTGCAATTCCTGAGTGAGACAGGTGTGAAGATTTTCTGTCATAAGGCTTGAAAAATCCACTAGCATCACTTGGGGTAGAGGATGATTTTTCTCTCTGACAAGAAATCTGAGATGTCAGTTGAAATAAATATTGTCTAGTCAATATTAGTCTGTTCTTGCATGAAAAAGCAGTCCAAGAGTATACCAATTAAGGAGTGAGTTTCAGGCTTTGTACATCTGTGAACAGTTGTAGAGATGTGCGGTCCTGCTGTTCAGCCTTCTGGTTGTACTAGGGAGAGGATTCCAGGATTGCTTAGTTCTCCTAATTCTTTTGGATTGAAATAAAATTGCTAAAATTTGAGTTTCTTTCACATATCTTAGGTGATTTTTAAAATCAATGATCAAAGATAAGTAAAGTAGATTTTTCAATTGAAATTATTGTGGGCCTTTTGATTGAGAGCCTTTCTGTGAGATTTCCAATTTCCTTTATTTGACCTAATAAATCATATGAATGTTTTCTATTCCAGATTATCTGTGTTCTAGATCTAGTTTATATGATTTCTTAATATTAAGCTCTGGTTTTTCTTCATGCATCTTATGTTGGAATTATCATCCATTAACATTCTGCAGAAAATACTGACTCTAAATGGCAATGTATAGAACTGAAAGTACAGTGTGGGGTTCTGTAATAAGGGATACTGAGTTCAGCAGACAACTTATTTCAAGTAGCAATGCAGCCAAATTAAGCAGTCGAAACCTTTACAACCCTTAATGTACTGCATTTCTTTTTTGTTCTCATTGAACTACAAGTCAAATGAGATGAATGAGATGATGCTTTCAGGAACAGCTGTAAGTACTGTGCCCATCCTATGTGTCTGGGCCCAGCAATTCTGTTAAGACTTGAACATTGTTGAAACTGGGAGATTGAAGAAATGTGAGATGTGTCCATTATTAATAGCTGTTTTTTTGAAGTTGCTTAAAGAAGTGATAAAATGTGGCATTGAAGAAAGTGGAATTACATACATTTTCCATTTCCTCGCTCACTGGATGAGCTAATGGAATAGGGTGAAATTTCCTCCTTTATATTAGGAAAGGTATTGAGTTTTATTTTACTCTTGCATATTTGCAAAGAGTTATAATAACTGAGGTATGAAAAAAAGATGTTGTAGGTGCAAATAGAAGGGCACTTTTTCACAGCTTTTCCTGCTCTTGGATTTTTGGTAAGAGGAATTTGCCTTTTATATAGGAAGTTTGGGGAATATAAATTTCTTTTTTTAAATGCAGTGAAAATCTTTCCATGGTATCCAGTTGTTATCATCACCTGTTATGTTATTGAGACATCAAAATTTTTTTACTTAACTCCTTGATAGTTAATACTACTATCTGAAAGTCACAGATGGCAGCAATCTTGCTCTATGTTTTGAAATACAAATTTTAAGGTGCTGGTTTGCTTCTCTTTTTTCATGAGGGGATAAAACTTAGCAAAATAATGTAATATGTAAAGCTTTTTGATAATTTCTTCTGAGTGCTAAGAATTCTGTGAGGGAAATGGGTGTGCGCATTCAGCTGGTAACAATGGGTTGTCTCTGGGCTCAAGGTTCAAACAGAAAGTTAAGGCCATCTCTGTGAGTTTGAGAAGAGTGCTGTTGTAATAATACTTGGAAGTTTTTACTGCTCTGATTGAGAGATGCTTTCAGTTGATATACCAGAAGTCTTAATCAAAACTCAAAAAATCCTCTCATATGGGGAAGTTACTACATTTGATTTGGTTTTGTTGGTTTTTTTTAATTTCAAATACAGTATTTTTAACTACTTCTATGAAATCCCACACCATCATGCTATGATTTAAGGGTTTTTTCCTATGTGTGTGATATGTAAATGTGTATGGGTTGTTTTCTCCTGAAACATGCAGGTAGGAAACCTCATTCAGAAGTAGAAACAATCTAGCCTTGTCACTCTCGGGGAGTATGATTTTTTTAAATTTTTTTTTTAATTCCTGCCTTCAAGGATATGTGAAATATTTTTACTCGTCCTTGACTTGTAAGTGAAAGGGGCATAAAGAGGTAGAACTTTAAATGTATGTAGTATTTATTACACCTAATGAAGAACGAAGTAATGTACTTATGGGTCAACAAAAAGTAATTTCCTTGTTGTCCACTAGATTATTTTCTTTAAGTGCTTACTTTTGATAAAATCAGATTTTTTGCCCCTAAATTACTAAACTTGCAGCAATCACAATTCAGTCATTGTTTTGAGATGAGCTTTTGCTTTTAGAAACTCTAGGCAAAATATGTCACAAGTGCCAAGTATAGCATATTTCCATGATAGGATGCAGATTCTCCGCTCATATTTTTTGCTTTACTGCCCTTTTACATAAAGTCCATCAGAATATTTATTATTTACTGACATTGATTCTGCATATCTTTACATACTATGCTTTCAAGAAAAGAAGGTTCCCCTAAAAAGTAAAAATAAGATGGCTCAGATAACTTTCTTGTTCACAAGAAGTCACAGGAAAATTTAAGTCCTTGCTGAATATGTAATTTGGCAACTATATTCTCTAAACAGTCAGTAAAGTTAAATCAAATGGTGCTCTGTATTCTTTGTTCAAGATATTTTACTAGAGTATCAATGTACAATTAGGTCTTAAAAAGGAAAATACCTTCCTGACTCTGAAGTCAAAACTAAGGAAACAGCCTTTTTTTGTTAGCATCGGTATTTACAACTTTGTCTAATTTTGACATTGCGTTATTAATAAAGCCTTGTATTTTTTCATTTTCAGTTATGACATTAACTAGAATACTAGTGGTTCTAGTAGCATTGGAGCAATTGTGTCTTTGGATATTAACCAGAGGTTCCATTTTCTAGGACATTTTTTCTTAATATAAAGAAAAAATGGTGGAACTGTGTCTCCCCTCATGCTCCTCCTCATGCACATACTTCAGAAATACTGACTTAATCACATAATTACAGAGGGAGAACTTGACTCAGTTCCTGCCTCAATCATAGCGGTTTCCCCCCCTCACTGATCATGAATATGCCACTTAGGAAATTTTATACTGTTAAAACTGATAGTATAGGAAGATGATTTTGTTCTCAAGTGATAGGCTTACTTGTTATGTATAATCTTGTCCAACCAACCTCCAGAAAAGGTCATGAATTTGCTATGCTGGCTGCACAACACTTGCCTGTGCTACACATTTCTAATTCACTCCCCAGTGCAGTGTGCTAGAAATGTATTAAGACCATCCTGGTATAACTGACATTGCCAAGAGACAAGATGTGTCTTCAGGAGACACTGAGAAGTAGCTCCTCTTTTTGCAAATGTGTTTGCAGCTAATTGATGTTGTGCAAATTAGGAATGTTGAATTTTATCACAGATTCCCTAAGTGAAGAGAGAAAGTACATAAATATATGCAAGAAGCTAGGTATAAAAGGAGAAAAGAAGGATTATAGTCTAAATATCTCGGGGACAGGGGAAGAAGGCTTTGTAAAATTAGTATCTGAGGTATCCAGAAGAACTCAAGCACTATTAGTCAGTTTTGTGACATGTTGATGCACGTTTTTATCTTCTACTACAGCAAATCAACTGAATTAAAACGGGTGTTGTTTTCAGGTTTTTTTCCTCTTGAAGAGAATAAGATTGTTACTGACAGCTTTAAAGTAGGTAAAAATCAAGGGGAGAAATTAGTTTGGTAGCTTCTAGCTTTAGAAGTTAAATTAGATTGTTAAAGTTCAGTATGAGACTGAACTTTAGGTCTTAAAAAAACTAAAAGGTTGGATTCTTGAGAGAGCAGTGCAATTTAGAGGTGGTTTTTGAGTGATGATAATAAAAGTGACTATGAGCTAGAATGCTACAGTTGCATTATAATTTGTTTAATGCCTAATCTCTGAAAATTTACATGTGCTTTTTTGCCTAAGATACTTACTAATATTCTAAAGTTATGTTCAGCAAAGCAGAAATCATATAATTTGCTTTATAGTAGCCCAGAATTAAAATGGAGGATGCTGTATTTAGTGGAAAATCCCTGTCAGAATAATCCTAGGAACTTTACACATTTCTTCTTTTTTGCTGTTCTGACTAGTTGTAGTTAGTTGACTATTCTCTTTTTTATTCCTTTCATGAAATTAAAATTGGACAGAAGTGGCACTTGTAAAAAGTGAATAAGAAAGGTGACAACATAATTAAGGAGATCATAGCATTTCTTAGTAGAAATACACATTTAAATACCAGAAAAGAAGAATTATGGGGTGGGTTGAGGGTTAAAAATGTACCCTCCAAATAATGATATGAACCAGTAAGAATAATGGTACAGTAAATATGATAAGTTTAAAAATGAAGATAAATTAGTCTTCAAGAAGTTGGTTACTAACCAAATGCTCTCTTCAACTGCTAGGGGGAAAATCATTTCACATGTGTATTCCTACTGCAAGTTTGAAAGAAGCTTGCTTCATTATTCAGAAGACCATCCTAGCCTACTCTAGGATAATTTTTTCATTGTGAAAATGTGAATTGACAAAACCCTATAAATCACACTGAAGAGGAGTCACTTGAGAACTTGAACAGTGGAGACCTGACAAAGTGCTAGACTCCATTGGAAAATTTTCTGCATTACAGTCTCAGTATTCCTCAAGTTTCAGGCTGTAGCAGGGGAATTCAAAAAACTGTTTCGTGAACTTTTAATAATGTTCTGAGGCAACAAGAAATAGCAACAGTCAGCGGGCTGGAGTGTGTTTAATAATTTTTATGTGTAAAGTAGGTGATGGAAGCTTCAGCTCTAGAATGGCTAAAGAAATTTGAATCCCTGTATTGCTACAATGTGATTAATATGATGTTGGCTAATACTTGGAAATACGTTGATGATGCCCTTTTTGTCATTCCAGCTTATCATACAATAAATTCATAAATTCTGTTATGAGGTGTTTGAAAAATTTCTAAGTTAGGTGGGTGTGCAGTGGTGGATGCAGGTTTTCTGTGGGTTTGGGGGCTTGGGGGAGTCATGCCTTGAATTTGCTTTGTTTCATACAGAACTTTTTTTTGATCTGTTGCCTTGTTTATGCATCCCTCCCTGTCTCTCACCGGCTGCTTGAAATTGAGGCAGACTATTTCCTGTGGACTTATAAAGTAAACTTCAGTTACATCATTAAAGGAATGGGGAATTCAGGGGGATTTTTCTGTAAGCTGTTTAAAGAGCTCTGCAGCCATTTGCCAGTTTGCCAGCAATGGATGGCTTCTTTCTGAGTGACTCTTGGATATGGGCTCTGTGGACCAGAATAAGTAAAGAGGTTGAAATGAATGATCATGGTGATGAATTTGGGGAAAGCTGTCATTCTAAAATAATGTTTTATAAATATAATTAGAGTTTATACAGCGTTATTTGCAAACCCTGAATATAACTTTCATTATATCCTATAAGCTAGAATTAATCCCCAGATTTATGCATTGCTCTGAGATACAGATGAATCTATTTAGCATGTCAGCAGAGAAACTAGTGGCTTGTTTGGATTTTGATACTGTATAATGGCCAGCTTGGGTAGTTACTGTGTTCTGTTAGATGTTCTACAGAAACTTAGCAATGGTAAAATAGTTTGGGAAGTCACAGGCTAAGGGAAACTGCTAGTGGGTTTGCATGATATGATGGGGAGATAAAGAAAGGAAATAGAAAAACTATCCAGATCAAAAACCCTGCATAGATGGAAAATAGTTTGCCTGCTGAACTTCCAGTTGGATCTGGGTAGTGGTCTCCATTATTGCAAAGGTGAATTTTTGGGATGTGATTGTATGCAGCTACCCTGGGTGCAGGAGAAAGATATGCTTGGAGGGGCAAGAGTAAAGGACCATAACTCACAACATGATTGTACACAATTGTACTGTTGTTGTCACAGTTCTAATAGGGGAAATGCCTGCTGAAAGACAAAGTGAGGAAATTAAGGTGGTGGTAGAGTTGGAGAAATAAGAAGATCCCGAGGAAGGCGATCCCGAAAACAGCTAAGGGATATGTGAGAGTATGGCATGGTAAAATGTCTTTTGGGCAGTCAAAATATCTTTTGGGCAGTCGGAGGCTTGAGAAATGTTAGAGAAAACATCCTTAGGTGTTAGCAGACATTTAAGGTCTGTCCATACAAAAATGTATTGTTGTGGTTAAATGTCTGCATGTTTTGGTTTTTGATTTGCATTTCTTGTTTTGCATTTTGTTTCTTCTTTATCTGTGGAAACTTCTGCTATTTTCCTGTTTTTCTTCCTTTCTGTGGCATTTACTGAAAGGATTGGTGAAATAATTTGCCAAGTCTTATATTGTTGGATCTAACTTATAATTTTGTTGCAGTAAGATGAACAGTGGTCTAGTGACTTCAGCTTCTCTTTTAGCTGTTTTAAACTGTGCCAACAAACTAAACAGAATGATTATGCTGATTGTTTATGCAATTGTGAATTGGATTGCAAAGGGTATTTTCATGACCACAAGAGTACTTTTATGTAATTGAAAACCTGAAAATTAATATGTCACAATATAGGCAATGAAAATAACAGCATTAAAATCTGATGTTTGGAATGATTTACTCTAATGATATCAGGTAAAGGGAAGAAGCCAATGTGGAAAGTGTGCATGTGAGCTGTATCAACACTGAAAACAATTAAAAAAAAACAACCCTTACCTGCTAGTTTGTGAAGTATAGAACTTGCTGGCTATGAAAGTCTTAATGTTGAATAATCAGGTTTTGGTATCAATCAGCTGACTGCATGTTTGTTGGGGTTTTATTTTTGTTTGTTTGTTTTTCTTTTTTTTTACAGCAATATTATAATTTTTTGCTGGAAATTGTAACCTGTAGAGTAAAAGAAATAATCTCAGGGTATTAGACTATTATAAGGTTATGTATGTATTCCAATAACTTGGAACAGGGCCATGGCATTGACCTAGGGACTAACTTGCAGTAGAGCCTACTGTTAAACTATGAGGGTGCTCCCTGAGCAGTTTTGGTGTGGGCCAAGTTACAGTGTACTTTCAGACAATGATGTAGTCCAGGAAGTTCATTAGTAGCTGGAGTGTTGCCTCCTTCTTTTAACTTAGCCTGCAAAAAAATTCAGCTTGCTTGTGCTTTCTGGCCGAAGGACTGGAGACCTGTACTTGACATTATTTTAAGTTGCCAAAAAATAAAATACCTGCCATAGTTCTTCATTGCAGACTTCTATAAAATATGGAGACTGTTTTGGAGAATGTATTGAAGAGAAACATGCAAATACTTCCGAAATTAGATTAAAGATGTGATAAAGATGTATATAAAATAAATAATGGTATGAAGATCTGATCAAGAATTTCTGTTCTGCTGATCTCAATAATATAGTGGTTCTGTTGTGTGGCTTATTCCACAAAATAAAGAGTAATCATTTTAGAGATAATTTCAGCCTTCTAGAGAAGAGGATATTTTGAAATAGTTATCCTTTTTTGTATAGCATTTTTACAATGTCGGGTGCTATGGGGTGGTTTTGTTGTGATAAGGATTAGTAGGTGTTGTGGAGGTTCTTAAATAATCTTGATGAATTAAAGCAAAAGCTTCATGCTGCTCAATTTGAAGAGAATATTTAATTACTGGGTATTACATGCATGCATTCATTGAGGCAAAATTAAGTTTCTAGCAATGATAATTGTCTTAATTTTTACTAGTTCTTTCTTCTGAAGAAGGTAGTTCTTTTCTATCTGCTTTCAGATACCAAATGCTGAATCAGATCATGAGGTGGAGTAGTTTGCCAGCTTGATGATTTCTGAGTTCATAGAAAGGCTTATCAGGTTTTCATGGGGCTGTGAAACAATCACTTCTCTTTTATTCTCAGTGTCCTTTGTAAGGATGCCGATGTTTTGCTGACTTCCTTATCTTATCTACTGCTGCATATTAGACTTAGAAGACTGTCAGTTTTGATATGAAGAGCTTTTTCCTAAACTGTAACTACCACTTTTAGAATACAGCATCATGTTGGGATGGCTTGAACTGATTTTCTCTACATGCATTAACTAACTTTTGTAAACAGAGGAGCTCATCTTTTGGGTCTTTCTATTTTCACCTTTTCCATGACATGAAATTACCTGAAGTGTCAGGTCTGCAAGACTAGGTAATTGACACTGTTATACTAATAATGCTGTTTCAGGAGCTCACAGTGGAATGCTTCCTCTGGTTTTAACTTTGGCCTTTAAGATAAATCTTTGATTTAAATCCATGAGATAAAGATAGATTAATTCCTTTCACTAGGAAGAGGTAAAACTAAATTTAAAAGCAGAATCTATTCTAAATTTAAAAGTGTAATTAGTAAGTTCCTATGTTGCTGTCATCTTTTGTATTTGTGCTTACCCCTGCTTCTCCTAAGAATTCAAATTCATATTCAAATCCATGGAAACATATGTGGAAACACATTTTTTGTCTTAGTTCAAATGTATTTTTAAACTCCTACAAAAATAGGTTCTCCACTTCTGTTTCATGTAGGGACATAGAAAGCCACCAGAGGGCAAAAGGAAGTGTGACAGGACAAAGCTGTTACCTGCAAATTTCCACATGCAGGCAGGCATGTGTGTGCACACATCCTGGTTTTCACTTGCATTTTGTCATACGAGATAGGTGCCCTGGTGCAGTGGTTATGAAGACTTCATACAAATAGCTTGCATTTATGGATTTAGTTCATGCAAACACAAAACTGGTATTTAATTTTGTTGGAAATAGTTTGCCTTTAAAATCCATTATTTCAAAACAATAAATCTACAATGAGTTATGGCTGTTTGTCTGGTGCATTGTGCTTACACACAGTGCACTTGTGTATTAAAAAAACTTTCTGCAGAGAAAAATCATCAGTAAGGATACTGAAAGAATGCTGCTGGTGATGTTTCGTCTGCTTAGTATTGAAGACAGCAGGTGACACTTTTGCCTTGCTGTAATGAAAGCACTCTGTGTAGGGAAATCATTGATACAGCAATGGGATATGCTACAGTCATTAAAAAGGGGAACAGAAGTGGAATACATCTTTAAATATTTCCTCTTCTCAGCAGTACTGGTGGGATGTACAGAAGAAGATTTATTCCCATACTTTGAAGGAAGAAATAAATGTCCTTGGTGTTCCTAATGTTCTTTTAACATTTTTTTTCCTAGGAATTCTAGTTGATATATGTAATTTCAGTGTTTCTTTACAAGTAGTTTGCAGTAAGGTTTTAAATGAAATGGTTGACTATCTGATCCACATGATGAAAAAACGCTACCGAATGATGAACAGCTGGAGATATTGTTCCATGTTAATTCTGTTCAAATTTGAAGGCCTCTATGCATAGATGTATAATGAGTTGTGTCCAGATGAGAGGTAATGTAGCTGTCATATCATAGTCTGTGAACCTTACTTATATGTGAGAGTGCTGTAGGAGTTAAGCTCAGCAGTGTCTCAGCCAGTGTGTTAGAGCAGATGCACAGTGAAAAGTGTAAGAGCTGGGGGACCATGGACCACATATAATAAAATTAACTTGAAGCACAGATCCTTGTTCCCTTGATTTACGATCTCATCTTTTTTTGACAGTGATTATCAGGATAATTGCAACATTTTTGGTATGAAGCAAAAGAAAATGAATGTCAGAAGAGGGAGGAGAAAAAATGACAGAAATTCAAGTATAACAGAATGGTCCTGATATTGAAAAGAGTGCTTTAAATGCAGAAAGTGGATAAAATGCTTCTGAATTAGGGCTGTCACTGAGGGATAATCTCTTAAATTATCAGACTGCTCTCTCTTTCACTGTTAGAAGGTTTAATTCTCTTCCTCTTTTTAATTTATTTTTTTTAGCTTAGAACAGAAGAAGTGTTTTTCTGTCTCTAATTTGAAGTAGTTTTTAAACTCTATTTTCAAATATTGATCTCAACTAATATAAAAGACTGCAAGAGAATGTGTTCTTTTGCCATCTCCAGTCAATGCTATTGTTGCACTAAATAACATTTTGGAGAAACACCTTAATTCTTATAGCTTGTGTTTAGGCATTCTTGTGCAATGAGTTTGTTACATAACTGAAAGTTAAAGGCTTGCTTTTCTCTGTATTAGTCTAATTTTGTATTAGACTTCAGAATTATTCCCAAATAATGCAAGTGAAGCCAAGTATACTGTGCAAGTTCCTTCCAGTAAATGTTAAGACATTTTGCAACCTCACTTTTTTTGCATTCCATGTTTTGTGGCGTTCTTTCTACCATGAAAAGATAGCCTGATTTCATTTTCCATTATCTCATCCTTCTTGGAAAGCTGGAGAGGCCAAGGGAGTGTCTCTTGCTTCACACCCTTAAGAGAATTATGAAGATTTTTTCTTATTTCTTCTTTATTTTTCCCCTCTTCCTGACTTATCAACATTGCAATTCAAATACTAGAAACAGTTGAAACAGTTAGAAAAACTATATTTTTTAAATAAAGTAGCAAATCTTGAGTTATTGTAATTATATGATGATATCAATTCTGTAGCATATTCTGTTATCTTCATGTCCTCATATGAAACCATGTTAAAATGTTTTGAGGGCTATTTTAGTTTGAGATTTTTCTCCTGATGCTGATAGTTTGCAGCCTTAATTCTCTTGTGTGGTTTTTTTTAATGTGGGTGGGGTTTTTTTATGTGTCATTAAAGCATCAATGTTTCTGACCATTAGACATAACACTTAGGACATTTCTGCTACTGCAGCAATTTGAATGACAGGTACAGGATGTATGAGAATTTTAGATATATATTTGTGTCTCTTTTGGTATTGTGAAGACTATTTTGCAGCTTAGCATAGTTTTATTATATCCACTGCTGGGTGCACGTGCCGTCTAGTAGACTAACAGCACTTCTCCACTGTTCCTTACACTCAAATTGCTGTCACCATGGCCTTCAGGGCCCTTTCTGCAGGCAGAGCACTGTTGAACTTTGAGGTACCTGTTGGTCTGTTTTTCCAGCCTGTTTCTGTCCCTCTGATATTCCCTGAGTCATTAATGAGGATGCTGAACAGTGCTGGCCACACTGTCAGCTCCTGAGGCATACCAGTAGTGACTGGCTTCAGATGACTTTTATACCACTGACCGCAACCCTTTGAGAATTGCAGTTCAAGTTTTGAGCCCAGCCCTCCTATTCTTCAGTTTGTCTGTGAGGATATTATGGATCAAAGGCTTGTTAAAGGTAAATAACATCAACTGTTTCCCCATTTTTACCAAGCCTGGTTTTAATTTAATTATCACTGCAGAATGCAATCATATCTGTCAGACATGATGTCTCCTTCATAAATCGGTACTGAGTAGTCCCAGTCACCTTATGTTTAGAAATGTTTTTCAGATTCTCTTAATCTGTCACCTTCCTGAGGACTGAGGTGAGACTGACTAGTGTATAGATATTTCTTGCCAGTCTTAAATATAGGAATGCCATTTACTTTCTCAAAGTCCTTAGGAACCTCTCTCCAGCACCATGACCTTTCAGAGTTAATTGAAACTGGCCTTGTAAATACATTGTCCATTCCTTAGTTCCTGTGAATGCATTACTGGGATCCAATTTCTTCAAATGTTCCCTAGCTTGACTTTCCCACTGGTCTTGGCAGCCTGGGATCCCTCAGTCCTGAGGATAGCAAAGACCCCTACACGAGACACTGAGCTTATTAAAGTCGTACACAAGGACCAAGACTATAAATATGAAACTCCTTCTCATTGTCAGAAGATTGTGTTATCCTTTGTTTCATCCTTCTAGGAAACACCAACTGTGTGTTGCCGCTTTGGTCTACCTCTAATCCTAAACCATAATCTCTCATTTGAGCTGGGAGCTCCATACACTCTAGTTGCTGATGTTTATAAAGGGTGATTCTCCCTTCTCACGTTCTTGATCCACCCCTCTTAAAAATCCATACCTCTAATCCCAGTTACATTGTACACACCAATAAAACTCTGTATTTGACATTAACATAAGGTGTACTTGGTCAGTACTAGCAAAGGAATTGTATCCTATCCCTGAGCTGAAGATTTGACCACCAAGGTATTTCTGGGTTTGTTTCTATTTGGTTATGTTTTCATATTTACTTTTCTTAGATTATAAGCCTTTTTGGAAGGAGCTACATATCTTTCTGCACTTGAGTTCAATAAAAAAATGCCATGGGGTTTCTCTCTTGTGAGTGCTTCTGAGGTGTAAACAAATGAGAACTTCATAGTTATTAGCAGCCAAATAACATGATGTATTGTTTGAATGCCCCAAGTTGAGAAAACTACTGACGAACGTAGGGCAATATTTAGTCTTTTTCTGTAGACTTTTTGGATGTGCTGGTAGTTGATACCTTGAACTAAGAAAAATCCCAGCCACAACTTATTTTTCTTGTATTAGTAAAAATACCTTTCTTATTGTAGCACTTTTAACTGACCTAATGAGCAGAAAAGTGAGTTTATCTCAAAATAGTGTATCTAGCTAGTAGTTGTTTATAATTATTTTCTTCCATCAATTACTTTTGCTTGATATGTGAGCACATCTGGAACCTAGCTACCCAAATTGTCCAGTTAATGTAATGATACAAGCAGATGGTGATTCTAAGATCTAAGTTTTGAATCCCAGGTTATTGCTGGAAGAAATTTTTTGTCTGTTGGTTGTGGCCACACATCTGGATTTCTGTTGAGGGGAAGTACCAAGTGGAGACCATGGAAGGCTGATGTAAGAAGTAGTGAACCTACCTTTTCCAATTGGGCTAGTGGTTAGTCAAGCTGGGTTCATCAAGCTTGAGGCAGCCACGTAAACTGCTCGTATTGGATGGAATGGCATCTATCCTGCTTGAGTTATATTTGTCTTTGGAACTCCTATGGAGTAGAATTGGAATGCTTTATGTTATATAGATATACTCTTGAATATGTAACTGTCTATTAAGGTGCCTGATACAACAGGGGGATAAGTGGTCTGCAGTTTCCATCAACTTGTTAAGGAGTGCAGTTTTAAATACTGTGTGAAATATCAAGTGGGAATTTAAGTGCATTGGTTTCATTTCACCTTATTTCACTGACAGCTGCCATAGTGCCTCTATGAGGCACTGTGTGTGTGTAAATGTAGCAATGTGGACAGTGCTGTTCAGCTCCACTTGCCTTTGTGATGATAGAAGCCAACATGTAAATATCCCTCATTAAGTTTTATTGGTATACTGTGCAGCTTTCCTCAGCACAGAGTTAAATCTCACAAATGCTTTTTATATGGCCAGCCAATACCTTTTCGTTTGTGCGGTCCTGACTGTAGTTGCAGCTTTTACATTATTGCAGCCAAATTCTGCCTGAGGAGCAGAGTTCAGCTTACCAGTATAGCAATGGTCGCAGTTCTTTGCGTGGGCTGTCCCCATATGGCAGAGTTCCAGAAGTGCAATCAGTAAATTTTGACCTCCCTCAAACAGATACATATCTGCAGAGTATATAATCAAAAAAAATCTGTGCTGAAACATTGTCTCAAATCACCTTGGGATAGCATAAGAAGCATCAGACTATAAAAAAGTGCAATTTATGCCTTTTCCAATTTGACTGCTTGCTTTCTCCACTGTCTCCTGTTCTTCCATAGAAAATTATTTACCTGTCTCTCCATGTCATACCCCACGCCTTTGCAGAGTCTTAGATTGTTCTAGCTGCGTTAGTGTGCAGGAGGTGAGGGTTTTAAAACCTCCTTGGAATTCTGTATATACAATGCAAACATATATTATTATTAGTATAAAGAGTGAGCTGCTGCTGCTATGTTTCCATGTTTTGTGGGTTTGCTTTTTTTTTGGTGGTTTTTTTTGAAAATCAGTGTCTGGTTTTTGGTAGCTAAAAAGCGCATTTAAGAATGGAAAGAAAAATTAAACTTCTTGTAGCTCTTTATTCCTACATATATCTCACCCTCTGTATTTCAGAAAATTGCAAAATTTTTCTGACTACACAGGCTTTTAGGACAAAAGATGAAGTTACTGACCCAGAAAACAAATGGTCTGTTTCTGCCCTCTTTTCTTGCCTGTGAAGGACATGATGTTGAATAAATAGAATACAGTTTATTTTTTTATTAATTGATAAAAAAAGAGGAAAAGCATATTCTTTTTAAAAACAAAATATGCATACCTGAGTAATTTTTGTTTTATTTCTTAATTCTATTAAACTCGAAGAAGAATGTTCACATTGGTTGATAAGGAAGAGTGCTAGCTGTTTGTCAGTGGAAGGGAGGAGGGTTCTGAACGCTAGCTGCTTGTTCCTGTCATACCGAGAGCACTAATGGGCACCAGCTGGGCTGTAGCTATAGCAGCTTCACCACTTCAGCCTTGCACAGCACAAGCTGCTGTGGCAATGCTGCAGAAGGGCCTCCTGTGCAGATTTAGGAAATACACACTTCAGTTGTTGTTCCCTGGGCAACAGAATAACTGCAGACAGCTGGCTTTGCACCACCTGAGCTGATCAAAGAGCAAACCCTGTCAGGCACTGATACTTCAGCTCCTCCAGCTTCAGTGTGAATGTCTGCAGGCAGTGATGTAGGAAGCGTTGTCATTCAGGTTTCAAGGTTAAACACAGGGGAATGAAGTAGAGTGACAGCAAAAAGTAATATGAAAACATTGTTCCTGTAGATACTGCATTCAGGTGTGTATAGCTATTGATGATCGGAATTAAGTTTAAAATACTAAATTACTGGTGTACATATAAAATAGGTTTTGGAATTATTCGTAAAGAGCCTGGGAGGTTAGCAACAATCGCCTTGAATTTTGGAAGAAGGAAGAGCAATCAAGGGTGACATATCATGTGTTTCATTAAGAAAGACCATAAAGAATAGTTGAACACAAAGATTAAAGTGGTATGTAAAATGATATGGCTATCGAGGACCTATAGCTGGTCTGCTGGAAGCTTCTGACGGGTCAGGACTGCAGCAGTAGGGTGGGGTTTATTCAGCAAGTGATGCCAGATGCACGAAAGGTGGATGACTGAGCAATAGTGAACTGTAGTGGACCTGTATAACTGGGATTAAGATGCACTTGAATATGTTGGGTAAGAGTGGAGGGATGGGAGGGGCAAGTGGTAGCTTTCATAAATGTCCGCTGGACTATTTTCTTGTACTTCTTTTATAATATAGTAATAGCCACTTAACACTTTGCTTAAGAAGGGTGCTAACTTCTTAAAAATACTGTTTTAAACTTTGTTGTGAAATAATAATTTTTAAGTACTCTTCTTAAAATAAGTTTCTCCTTTATTTTTTTCTAATACCTGTATTTATTTCAAAAGATAGTAGCTTCCCTTTTGCAGAAGCAGCTCCAGTGAGTGAACATGGGTGAACGGTAATACTGACTTTTAGCAAGTCCTAAATGTGCATCTGTCCACACCTGAAACAGGAAGGCGAACAGAGCTGGTGTGTTTCTGAATGTACCTAATCCTCGTTTGCTGAAACTGCAGAATATTGATTAGTATCCACACTTTCATTGAGGGTTTGGGTTTTATATTCCATATATTCTTTGGATTTCTTGTATTTTATATTAATTTTAGTAACGTTTGATGAAAGTCTCTCTAAAGTAGTTTCAGGTGGGCTTTTTTGCCTTTTGTTTTGTTGGGGATTTTTTTTTTTGTTTGCTTGGGAACAATTTAGACTGTGCATTTCTTGTTTGAGTCTTCTGATTTACTGCATCCGTGGTCCAGATATCAATTGGTTTCTTAGTATATTTACTGAGGTTGCATGGTAAGTCCTTTTTAAAGCTGTTATTTATTAAAGAGACTAAATTAAGAAGACCGTATAAACAGATTTTATGGTATCTGATGTTCAGTTGCATTCTTTATAGTTTTGCAGTCTGTGGCATTTTTTGAAGGAATCTTCATAAGAATTCTGAATTACTTAAAATTTTAAGTTCTTCTGTCTAAGTCTGGAAATGTGGCAAAGCTCATTTCTTTCATTCTGCAAGTCTTTGACTGTAAGAATTGCTGATGCAAAATCAAGAGTGGTTTGAAGTACACAGGCCATCCCTTCTAGCTTAAAAAACTACCAGTTCATAAAAAATGCTAATTTTCTACCACAGAAGGAATGACTTTCAGTCATTCAGTGTCCTGAACAACTGTACTGCATCTGGAATCAGCAGTGTTCTTATATCCACAGATTTTTCTTTTTGCATCTAGTACAGAAATGATTGTGTAGTTTTTAAGGGATGTCTACTGGCTACTGTGTTCCAGCAGCAGCAGTGCCACAAATTAATTTGTTGTGTGTGAAGGAACTTTATCAAGGAGTAACAGGTACTTGTAGTTAACCTTACAGACATGTTTCTTTTTGAACTCTGGTCAGTAACTTCCTGTTATTTTTAAATTTCAGGCAGATATTTTTTTTCCCCCAGGCTTATTTCTTACTCTTAATTTAAGTTGGAGCAATTCTCCAAGGGGAAGAGTGTTTGGATGAAGATAAATGGGATGTCCCACCAATCTACAGCTTTTACTTTTCTTTTTTTTTTGTGTTGGAACCAGGTTGTAGTATAAAGCTAAAAATTGTCATGGAAGTAGTCCTCATAGAGAAGTCCTTTTGAGTGCTGCAGGGAAGATTGGTATTGACTGACCATGTTGTGACCCTTTGCAAATTTTAGGCTATGCATGCAGAGGGTTTTCTCACTTGCTCAACTTGTAAAGTAGGCACCAAAGATGGTCTCATGTTCTGTAGCCATGATTATCTCTTAGGCTTTGGCTGAACTCAACAGAGTTTGAACTTAGCAAAGTTTATTTCCTACATTTGATTACCGTACCCTTATTGCTACCAGCTTCATGGGTAGCTACTTCCTAATTCAATGCTGTCAAAGTATGGGATTACTTGTTTATTCCTTAAATTATGTTTTGCTTGTTTGTAAGCCTGGATCATTTCAACAGAACTCAGTAGATGAAACTATGTGTAGTCACTTTAGCAGATACTCTCCTCTGCCCAGGAGATAATATTGGTGGACTTGGGGAAACGGTGCTTAACAGAGGGCTCTTGCAGTTGAACAAGAATCTTTAGCGCCATTCTAAGCTATACCTAGTAAAAGATATACTGAAGATGTAGGATGAATTAGATAAGGGATGAGGAGGAACAAATATCTTCCCCTCTTGAATGAGAAAGAATAATGACAAAGATTCAATAGTTAATTGTCTCATTTCTGGATCATTTTATATGAACAATGCATGAGGAATACAGTTGGAATCCTGCTTCAAACCTTTGACTTAGTCTCTATGAAAGTTCAATAGTGCTTATTAAACCCTGTAACAGTGATAAAACTTCAACACAACCTTATCTGTTCTCTTCTGCATCAGTGCTGTGACATAAACAAGAGCATTTATTTAATTATGAAGTAGGGATGCAAAAATTATTTCTAGCTATATAAAGAGTTTTAAGGAAGGCATAGAAGCACAATATGGAGACACTATGTGTTTAGCTTGTTTTTCTTTCTTTTACAGAATAACTGGCATTGTCATTTAAATATTAGTTTCATACTTGTCTTTTAGCATTTTAAAGAGATAATATGAGAGCTAGTAGATAAAAACACTGTCATTTTGTATGTGTATGTGCAGTAATGTGATGTGAAGATAGTAAAATATGGGAAAACCTGGAGTTTCTCTTTGCCTGTAGGCATTCTAGATAAGCAATGGCACTACAGAAGTGGTAGTGAAATTACCTAGTAACACTGGATTTTTAAATTTTCATATGATCACTTGGGAAATACAGCTATATGGGTAATGCCACAAATACTGTATACTGTTAGTGAGCTTTTCATGTGGCCATGGGAAGCTTGTTGTGGGGCTTTGATTTCTATGTAGTGAGAGTTCCTGTTTGTGTTTGTGGATTTTTGTAGGTTTGTAGCTAGTGGTTATCTGATTAAGAGGAATTGTGACCCAGAAAAAACTCCTCTTCATCTATCAGAAGAGTGACACAGCACTCAGATTTGCCCTCTCTTTTATAAGAGAGAAAATGGTATATTTTAAAAAGTTCCTTATATAAAGGTAAATTAAGCCCTCCTTAAGGCCATCCATATCCAAAATTACTTCTCTGGATAGCTGTGGAAATTCCATTTTGGTTTCATACAAAGTGTCAGAACTGTCCAAGGAGAAGTTAGCAGCGCTCTGAATAAAGTCTTTGTTCTACAGATTTCAGCCATATATCTAATTCCAGAGTTTCTCCAGAGTTTAAAATTAGAATATTTGCAAGACACATACAGTTGTTCAAGATGGATGGACATTCAGCAGCTGAAAAGTGGTCTGTCGTTTTCCCTGAACATCATCAAACCCAGCTGAAAGCAGAGGATAATGTCTGTGCTGAGTGTTGAAGTTTTGTGCTTGTTGGCTTTTAGCATTATCCATTTCTGATGTGCAATTTAATTTATCCTTCACCACTAGTCCCAGTGAAGTAAAACGGGCATGGAACTGCACAAAATTCCACATATGAAATTCTGCACCAACCTGTACTTCAGTTTTCAAACCACCAAAGTGTTATAGGAGCCTGGATTACCTCAAGTTTCTGGGGGGGGTTTCTCTCAATATATATACACACAAACATATACACTTATGCTTTGGCCTCCTTCAATCTTCAAAATGATGCTTGTTGAGTTGTTTTAGGGTTTTCACTCTGGAAATCTGACTGTGCAAGGAACTAGTACTTCAGCTTGAAGAAGCAAAAATATAATTTCAAGACTGTCTGTAAGATTGTGGTGCTGTGGTAAGAGGAAAAATGTCTTTAGAATGTGTTTTTCCCACCTTCCTCCATCTAAAACCTTTACTGCACAAAACAGCAATACTTGGAATTTCAATCTTTCTATGGAATATAAATTTGATGTTGCACTTCAGTCTTCCCTGAACTGATTTGCCTATATGGAAGTAATGTATTGTTTGTTAAGGATGAGAATTCATGTTATATGATGCCTGTGTAACTACTGATTTTTCTTGCTTAAGACAAGACAATGAGAGCTCAGTACTGCAGAGTTTATTACAGGGATTTGTTTCCTTTTCCTTTCTGGTATTCAGAAGAAAGTTAAATTTATCTATTGTCTATTTGCAAGTTTGGTGTTTTATGGATGTGTGTATATGACATGTTCTCACTGCTTCTTGAACAGATGCAGGGCATTGAAATGTTAATACATTTGCTCCATGTTTTACCAACCACAGTGTGAAATAATTTTGGGACCACCTAGCCATCTACTAGCAAAAAAAGTTGAAACCATAAGAATGTGGTCTGCTGTAACTTTTCAGAAAAAATATGGTGTAGGAGGTTATCATGCAAGTTGTACAGGCAGCTTCAGAATTATCAGAGAATTTTAAGAAAAGTGGAATAACAGCAGATTTTTCTAAATGAAATGAGAAATCTGAATTGAAACGGAACAAGGATAATGAAACATCAATTGTGGGTATTGCTGTACATGTCACACATGAGTGGAAAAGGCCCCTTTGGTTTCTGTGTTCAGACAGCTACTATGTAAGATGGCCTTCATAATCTCATTACACTTACATGTATTATAGTAGAAGTAATTTTAAATTTATCAAAAGTGAACAATACTTAAAATCAGTCTCTGTATCCTTTTAAAAATCTGTTTGCATAAAAATTTCTCATTGTTAGCTAGCTTGTCAAAAACAACAAAAAAAGAAACACCCCAAAAATGTCAAAAAACCTCCAAACCAAGCAAACCCAAAACACAACCCTCCATCCCAAAACTATTTCAGAAGTGATAGTTGATTCTTAATTTTTAATTATTTAAATATTTAATTATGTCATCGATTGTACCACAAATTTTAAGAATCACCGAGAATCACCACTGATTACTAATTGAAACCTTGTAGGTTAAATTTCAACTAAAAAGAAAAAGGTAATATTTATTAGGTAATTGTCGGGGAAGATAGGATCTATCAGTGTATTGACAAGTGTTTTGTGCAGGTTGGTTTTTTTTTTTAAACTGTTTCCTGAATATTAAGTTTATTTGTGACATTTTAAAGTTCTCATAAGACTTGTAGTGCTGTGCTGGAGAGGAAAGATGGCTTGAGGAACATATACTGTGTTTCCCATTATTTGCTTTTGTGGCCCTCTGCAGTGATCTTGATAATAGTGAAAAAGATAATGCTTTATATGCATGGTACAGGCTTTTTAGTGGTTATAATCTACCAGAAATTGTTCATTACTGTTCTGTCACATTGAAGTGAAATGTTTGCTAAATCTCCCCTTTTTTAGCTATATTATACTTTAGGTTATTTATTACTTGCATGGTGTACAAAGCACACTGTGAGTGGGGTTGGCCCTTTGCTAAGGAAAGGTAACCATCCACTGCTGCTTTCTTCTCTTCCTCAGTGGCACGTGGATCTGGAATAAACAATTTACCTATTTAGTTAGCATGTTCTACAACTAGCAAAAGTTCAATCAAGTGTTAATAAATAAGGGATTTTCTATCATCTTTAGGTGTATGGTCTCTGTTTACTGTATTCAACTTGTATATCCAGTTTACTGTAGAACAGTTATGTGCATTATACATACAATTTATGCTCAGCACAATCTATCAAATATCCAGTGATTGTGTGTTCTGAATTCATATAAAGTCCTCCTCCTACCACTGTTTCCTGTTGCAGAAATGGCCTTTTTTTCCTACAGGTTTGGCCTAATTACCTTTTTTGTTTTTTTAATTTCATATGACTGCAGTTTTAATGTCTGCGTTCTTGTATTCAGGACTTAGTATGTATCAGCTACTTTTTGTCCTATTCTGTGTTGTTTGGGTGCCTCTTTTTCCATATAGAATATCCAGATTGGTGACCTTTATAATACATGCTTTTTCCTCCGTTAGTACCATTTTAGCTTGAGAAGGCCTTTTCAGTGTCCTTGCTTCCTCTTGAAAACACTGTCATTACATGCAGCTGCTGCCACTTTCCTTTCCACTGATGAAGTTGGTCGCATTTGCTCATGGCTCTGTAATCAAACGCTCTCGACTAAAATCAGCTAAAATGTACTTGGAGATAGAGGCCTCTAAAATGCCCTCAGAAGAGAAGATGTATCATTTGCTGCTGCTTGTCCTCTGGACTTCTCATGTAGCTCATCCTGCAGCCAGCAGTTGCTCCCCCTGCTTTTGCTTCCTGTGGCTGTGGCTGGTTCCTTTGTTCCTGCTGGAGTGGATGGCACCCACCCGTTCATCCTCGGTGAACCCTGGACCATGGGCTGGAGCAGAGTGAACATATGCACTGCTGCTCTGGTCTCCTCCCATTCTGCACTGCTACAAATTGCTATACTGGGTGATGGGCAATGCCATATGTGCACGGGCCACATGGTATTTTCTCCTCAATCTACAGTTGCCTTGTTCTTCATATACTGTAATACTTTGCTATATGTATGTAAGTTCAGTTTGTCTTTTGGGAGCCGTTTTTATTTGCTGGGGTTAGAGGCACATACTTACTTGGGAAACCTAATTTTGCAATAAACAGTTACTGGTAGTAAAGGATATGAGATAATGCTCTGGATTAAACTGAAGATAGCTGTTAAAAGTGTTTAAATGATGTCTATCTTTACTGTTGAGGAATCAAGCAATGTAACTTGTCATTTTCATTAACATCAGTATGGGAATGAAACCTGGAAAACACACGTCCCAAAGAGTTTTCTTGAGCACCTAATTTTGCTTTTGTTCAGGGAGACACATGTCAAATGCATGCTAATTAGGAGTTTTGCATCAACTTGACTGCTAACTTGAGGTCTGTGTCTGTAGCCACGTTCTGCATTCTTTGAATTCATCTTGGTATAATATTTTTAAATATTTCAAACAGCAGATGTGCATTGCTTATAGATTTGTGTAAATGTTGGTGCAGTGTGTACAAAATACATCTCCCATACAATGATCTGTTGACATTATTCTCTGTTGCTTAGCTTCAGACACTAAAGTCATGACATGTGCTGCTGTTTGGAGGATGCCGAAGGAATTGGAATCAGGCAGTCATGAATCCCCTGATGATTCATCAAGCAACACTCAAACCCTGGAGCTACTCTGTCACCTTGACAACACAGCCCATGGCAATATGGCCTGGTAGGATTCTGCATATTTTATACTTCTAGCAAAAGCCTTAAAGGATAGACCCATGCTGTTAGTTTTGTGCAGATTTATATTGTAGAAACTATGCTATGTACTTTAAAAGTATTCCATCTTAAAAAAAATGTATAAATTGGATTTTTAGTCCCAGATGTTTCATAGATTAAAAACATTTATTAAAATCCTGCAAACACATATGGAGTAACAGCCTGTGTACTGTTTGAATGTGTTTTTCCCCACCTGCCCCCATCTAAAGCCTTTGTTGCACAAAGGTATAATACTTAGAATTTGAATCTTTTGGAATATAAATTTGATGTTGCACATAAGTTTTTCTTTTTTAGTCTTCACTCAACTGATTTAGTGTAAGCGTGAGTAATTTATTGTTTCATAAGGATAAGAATTCATTATGTTACATGGTGCCTGTGTAACTACTCTTTATCTGTTGTATAAGTCAAGACAAGGAGAGCTGCAGTACAGCAGAGGTTATTACGGAGGATTATTTCCCTTTCTGTTATTTAAGAGGAAGTTGCAAATACACAGTGGACAAATGTAAGTTTGGTGCTTTATGGATGTGGGTATATGACATGTTCCCACTGCTTCCTGACCAGATGCAGGACATATAATAAGTTTTGAGCATCCATTTCTAGCCACAGATGTCTAGTTTGAGTCTTGCAGATTAAATTTTAACCAAAGAAAAAGGGTAAATTGAAGCTACTATTTATTAGGCAGGTCTTGAAAAGGTAGGACATATCACTGCATTAAAAAATGTATAGATGACTTTTTTCTAAGATACAGGTTTTCTGAGTGTTAAATTTCTTCACAGTACCATCCTTTAATTCTTTGCTACCTATTTTGAGTACTCCTCCTTGTAATTATTTTTTTAATTCACTTTTTTATTGTGGACATTTTTTGATAACTAATATTCCAAGCTAAATTGGAGAGGTTTTGTTGTTTATTTTAATCTTTTAAGCTTTGTGCCTTTTGTCTTATAATTTTCCATAATCAGTTTCTATCTGATGGTGGAATGCCAGAACTTTGTATTGTAGCCAGATCACTAAAGGAGGAATAGGAGGCATATCACTGCTTTTTATCAGGATGTGAATTATACGAATGCCCAGAATTTTTTTTCTCTAATAACAGCCTATAACAAGCTCATGCACAGTTTTCAGTCATATGTTATGTGATTTTGTTCAATACTTAGTGCTTACAAATATCTACTGCTATTTAATGCCCTTTACCTGTGTGCATGTGTGTATATATATGCATAGAGATTTGAAAATGTTCAGTGTTACAGAGAGATAAAAGGTGTAAACAGAATGCTTGGCATTAGTACTCCTCACATCATTTCAGGCAAGCACAGCTGTTAGAGGATCTTGTTTGAGAAAAGACTTTTCCTGTCTCACTCGTATTGGACACAACTCATAAATGAGTAAATTAGGCCTTTTGTGCTAAATGTGTCACATAAAGGCCACACCCCACTGAGTATTATGTTGGCTAAAAATAGCAAGGTAAATAGTCTTTGTATTACAGTACTTAAGTGCTTAGAAAAACATGAAGCCATTAGACACTGAGAGTTCAGTTGCTGTTAGAACCAAACAGAAATCAGAAAACCAATTTTCCTCAATGCAAAGTGTAAACACTTCTCAAACCACAATGTAAGACCAGCGTTTTGGAGTACACAACCACTATGAGATCAGTGGTGGTCTAGCACCATATACTTGCACTAAGAAGGATCTGTTATTTGCCTTGCCATTAGAACATACATACCCTTTATGTTTTGCCTGGAAAACCACAGGCTGAATGCTGGACCCAAGTTTAGTGTGGCCACATGCACTTTAAGGGGGTTGCTTAATCCAAAGCATGCAGTAGAGCTGTGTGAATGCAGCCATGAATGATTGAATACAGGCTTCATTTTTCAAGTTAATTTTGACTATTATTAGTCAGAATGCATGCTAAAAAATATTAAATAAAAAACTGGGATTCTCTCATATCTTTATATGCTGGGCCTGGAAGAGTGGGCAGTTGCCAGTACAGTTTTGAGGTGCAGTGTGTAATGTTGGTATCAACCTTTGTGATAGCAGCTTGTAGGAAGATATTTTTTGTGTCTTGGTATCCATTGCACAGATGCTTCATGATGGATATGGTTGCAGATGATATGTAATTGAGTTTTGATGGTAAATCAGGGAAAGAAGCAAAACTATCTTGAACATGCAGCCGGTTATGTATTCTAGCATCTACCACCCTCCTCAGGGCTTTATTTGCTTGTAGTTTTGCTCATGTTTACCCTGCTCTACTTCCTTCCTTATCATGCTTTTTTCAAGGTAAGCCTGGTAGCTGAAATTTGCCTCATAGATTTGTTTCTAGTATCATACACTAAGAAACACAAAGGGGAAATTTTTTTCCAGGTCTGGTGTGTCAGGCATTGGTTTTGTTCAACTCCGTACTGATGTTAAGATCTGATTCTGCGTTTTTTTACCTTTATCTCATCTCCTTTGTGGAATTCTGTGCTACAATTTCTCTGAAATTTCTTACTAAAAACCAACAGAGATGTGTTTAATACCATTTCTCTTTTGTGAACCAAGACCAAAAGCGGGTTTTCAATCGATTGTGACTAAAATCTTAAACTTTGCTGGTGTGTGACTGAACACAGTGCTCCGCCCGCTCAAGATTTATCGAAATAATTTTCTAGTCTTGACAAAACATTTGGTGAAAATCTAATATCCAAGGCAATACAGGCAAGTGAAAAAGAAATCTGCTTTTCTACAGTTCCATTTTATCTGGATTGCATGAGTTACTGTGTTTAAAAATGAAGCACAACCTTTCATTTTTAGTTCCTGACATTGTTTACTGACTCCAAGCTTTATATTTGGGAATCATCAGCATTTTTACTCAAACTCTTGTATGGCATAAAGAGAAAATTAAACAGATGCTTAAATTAGGCCAACAAGTAGGCCTGTTAGTTGTTCTGTTTGATTCTGGCCTAAGATTTTTTTCATCCTCTGCCTGCTGTTCCTCATGTAAGCCAAAATGGATGGATTTCAAGTGCAGAAATACTGGGTGAATTACTTTCAGTGTGGAAAACCCCAGATGCACACAGAAATTCATATGTTTAAAAAGAAAAAAAAGTCTTTTCAATAAATTCCTTCTGTAGATAAGTATATGTATTCATACAGAGTTAAAACTGTATAACAGTAAGCATGTTGATCTATGCAATGTTGTAAGATTCAATTAAAAGAATTTGCCACTGGATATCTTGCAAGGAGCAGTATTGTCCAAAGTACTGTCTAGTACACAGGAGAGGCCAAGGAAACGGGACAACAATTAATGAGATTTTGATTATTCCTCTGGGTACATCTTGGAGGAATCCCCAGAACTCTTGTCTGTTAAACCCCTGAAGACTTGTATTTTAGTATTTAGAACAGTAACCTCCTGTTCTACTTCTCTCTGTTTTGCTGCAGACTTTTTTGGTAGTAGACTTGACAGGATAGTCCTTGGAGGAAGAAGATACTTCAGGCCATGAGAGAAAGTATAATCTGTGAGATCTTGAATTCATAACACAGCAGGGAGTTTCTCTTGAATCTGCTGGAAGCGGGCTTGCCTCTCAGTGCTTAGCATCCTACTTTTTGCTTCCCAAAGATATAAAATAGGGTAAATCCTGTTCAGTACTAAGGTATGTACTTCAAAAGAGAGGGGAAAAATTGAAGTAAGTTGGATTGTGATCTATGGAGTAAATGTGGAATAAAATGAAAATAAATAAGGGGAAACTGTTAGATGAACAGTGAAATACAACTGTAAAGGGAAAATGAATGGAGGTTACAGAGACAATATAAGTAGAGGCTCAATTCTGAGAAGCCTGAAAGGTGAGAAATAAAGAATTCATGTTTTATATAGAAAACAAGAGCTGCTAAAAATTTGTTTGAAAGGGGTGAATATGTTAGTAATAATGATAGATTACTTCATTAGGCTGCTCTACTAGCTCAGGTTGATTTTTTTTTTATTTTGCTGTATCCCACTCAATCAATCCTAGATATGAACATGCAAATATTAACATAGCTAAGAGAATGTAGAGAGGAAGAGAAATTATAAATTCTTTAGAGTCACAGATGTTTCAAGAACTCCAGGATGTTTATCACTAAAATATTAAATTAGAACTTTGAATTCACAAAGAAGAAGTCTATTATAAATGAGCTATTCCCACAGATTTGAAATACTTAGATTTTATTTGGCATTTCAATGAAGGTCTCCAAATAGAGTAGAGAAGTACCATCTCTTCCTTGGCCATACACAGTACAAATCAACCTCATTAAGGACAAGTACAAAATTTGCTCTTAAGATCCTTTCAACTTCAGTAGAGATTTAATATATAACATTTTATTGCCTCATCATGCTCATTCCATTAATGCACACAGTCACCTGATCAAAGTTAGGCTCATTCATAATTGATGCCCTGAAGACAGATGACTGAAATGCAGTAGTGTTTTACTTACTTTTTTGGCCTTTAAATTTATTAAAAAAAACCCCAAAAGCTCACAAAAAACAAACCATCCAAAACATTTTCAAGTAAAAAGTAAGAGAATATGAAACTCAAAAGTGAAAATGGTGCTTTTAATAGCTGTAACACTTTCATGTGTTATTCAGGTATCACTTTTCTTTCCTGTCATGATAGTAATGTTACTTCTTCTATAGTACCTCTCTGTAGGCTTCAGGATATATGTGTAAAAGTTCTACCTTAGGGTTTCATTCAAAAAAAATAGTCGAAAATAATTTAATAGTCTGTACCTAATAAATATAAACCTGAAAGTAACAATACTTTTAGAAGGATCGTATGATCTTGAATATATGGAACAGTAACTGATAGGTTTTGTAGCAAAGACATGTAATAAATGCAATTGTAAGTTTTTTTACCTTATCTTATTTTAACACTTCATATGTCCCACTACCAGAAATTTAATTGTGAGGACAGAGCTCCCTCTGGTATTTGTATAGAAATTTCTTTGAGAGTGTTAGGACTGTCAGTTGCATATTCTGGTGTATAAACTGAACTCTGTATTTTTGGTTGGGGTGGTGAGGGGGGCTGGGTTTTGACAGCTGCCCAGCAGATATTAATTGTATCTTCACATGATTCACAAAATTTCAGAGCTATCTGAAATTGTCAGCATTTAAGAGTAATTCTTCCACACTTGGTTCATTCCACATATTCTATCAGCCACTTCTGATATTACAGTAAGTATAGAGACAATTTTTTGGACTAACTTACTTAGTGACAACTTTCACTGGGAATGTATCTTAACAGCTTCTTATCAATACTGATAATGTCCTTTATATTTGATCCTTTCTAAATTGGTAAAAGTTTAAACTGTATTTATATCTCTGCTCTCTTCATAATTCCTTGAATTACGATCTTGAATTCTTAACAGGATTTTGGTCTCTTGAATCTTTGATTTGTCTTTATTGTAAATAAAATAATTTATTATATATAAATACAAATGTTCAGTGTTCAACTATTAGATATCTTTCTTACATTTTTTTACATTTAAAATATGTCTAGAACCACCAGAGGAATTTTGAACACTCATTTTCTCGTTTTCATTCCCTTGAATGTTTGTGGTAATTTTGAATGGTTAGTATTGTGCAATTTTAAAACTTTAAACTCTTCAATGTAATCACATTTTCTAAGGAATAAATGTGATTCATTAATTGGATATTGAAATAATAGAGCTTTGTATTATATGCCCTGCTTATTATGTTAGCTTTTAATCAGAATTTATTTGACTCTACTTATGTGGAGGGAAACTTAGTCAAGCTAAAATCTGACACTGAAGCGAATACTAAAGGGAAAAATATTTATTTATTCAGTTTTGTGAACTTTTTATATGTATTCAGTTAAAATATAACTTCTAATAAGTTAAATAGATTCCATGTGCTTGAATGAAAATTAGTTTTTATGAGGTTTTTGCAGTTGTTTGTGTTTAGTTTGGATTTATAAATCATGATACATAAAATAGTGCAGAAATTGTGTTACTCTACAAGTAAAAACAAAAAAAGGGGTTGTAGAGTATTATTTCATTTTTCTGTGCCAACTTTAACATAGTTTAATTTCTGTTCTCACCATGCTGTTACATTCCCCAGTTTTACAGCTAAATTACTTGAGATTTTTCCCCACTGAAAGAAATTCGAGCTATTTTTAAAAGGGGTTTTCTTCCTTTTTGTAATGTCACTTAAGCTATTCATGCCACTAAAAAAGTGAGGGTTGAAGTCTACCTCAACTGATTTTGCTGGTGAGATAGATACTTCTGTTTGTTCTACTACTATTCTATTTATTATAATAGTTTTATGTTCAGTCTTACTGAGTTGCTTAAAATGTTAGTGGGGCTTTTAAAGAAAAACGGTTTTGCAGAACAGTGAAAAAATCAGTTATGCAGGAAAAATTTAAATGTTTGTGAGGAACTAACTGAGCAGGTGCCCCTGTTTTCTTGATATCAGACTCCAGTTTGCTCTCCAAAACCCTATTAAGTATTTATTATTTAAAATATTTGTCCCTTAGAGTAGAATTCTTTCCAGCACAATATTCTGGGATGACTATAGATGTAGCAATGTTGCTGCTGACACTGGCATACATAGTAATTAAAAATTCAGGGTTTTGAAATGTCTCTTGGATGTTTATTGGATGAAAAAATTGACCCTTGTACATTTGTGATTAAATGTATCTATTTGGTAAAATGTCTGTGAGACCTGAAGGGGTGCCCTGCAGCCTCCCACACTCCATCTATCCCAGTGTTAAGGTTCGGGCAATGGTGATGGAGAGGTAAGTTAGGGAGACCACATTAGTTACAGCTACTTTTTGCAGTCTCTTCACCTCAAATTCCCCCAGAATTAACAGTTGCTGGATTAGAAGTGTTAGAGGGTACATCTATGCTAGGTCTGTGTAAACTTCAGCATTCTGTTCTTCTGAACAGAAGGCGTGGTGATTTTCTTCAACTATCAATGCAGATCTAGGCAACCTAGATCATCTTAGGCACATGTTTTAAATTACTAGAGAAATATTCTGCTTTGTTGGGTATTATTCCCCTGACCAACCACACAGTTTGTTGCAAACAGCATAAATTAGTAAGGATATGCTATATCCATATTTCCATCTTTGAAAAGTCCCTTACGAAAATACTCAAATTGTCCCTCTCAAAAGCAGATACGTGTTTTCTTTAAAGTAAGTCTGCAGAGATTGTTTTTGATCACTCCAGCTGTTTTGCAAATTAATTTGTTTCAGCCCTTAATTTTTGCCTTAGTACATGGAAAAAAATATTTGTCATTCTGAGGCCTCCAGAGGCTGGGCAAGAGTTTTAAAAGACTGTGTGTTTTCCTGACAGACACTGATACTATGAAAATGTTTTTTCTAGGCTGACCACCTTACTTGGTCTACAGACAAGCCAGTTGCATGTTTCTTTCCTGACCTGTTGAATATCCATAATATTCATTTTGGGGTTTTTTTAAAGCCTTGTTCAAGCAACAAAATAAAAATGGTGTCTGTGGCAGCAGCTACTCCATGGATAGTATGTTGTAGAGACCAACACAATGATAATTTAATGAAAAAAGAATTTAGAAATGAGTGATTTTTCTGGGGCATCTCCTTGTTTGGATGCTTTTTTATTTGTTTGTAAAGCAGTTTAATTTTTCTGAATGTCATATTAATGCAAGAGTCACAATAAAGCCCAGCTATCTTTGGGATTCTTGTCCAAAATAACCCTTCATGTCTTAATTCTCATTGCTCAGCTTTTTAGCTAAAATGTTCACATTACCGTCTAGATTTTTTTGGGAAGCTGTGGTTCTCATTTTACCACATCTTGAGTTGAACTGTGAATTAGATCTCAATGTCTGAGAATTTTGAGATGAAGTGTAACTTGTGTTCCCTGCAGCAGACTTCAGTACACTGTAAAATAGCCAGAACTGATTGCATTCAGAAATGTGGCTGTTTTGCAGAGCACTTGGGTAGGGAACAAGATCGTGGGTTCCAGACTGTACCTGGTCTGATCTCCTGTCTCTTAGAATTAATGTCCTGCTTATCTGATAAGCAAGAGTGATCTTTAAATAGGAATCATCGTAGTGCAAAGAAGGCACAATATTTGCGTTCTTAATATGTGAATTTTTCTGGTGGGCTACATGGAAGCTGCAGGATGGTCTGCTGAGTTACCAAATGTATGGATATATTTTCCATTTTTCAATGCATGAGTTTTCAGTCTAGCAAAATTTTTCCATTTATAGAGATAAATTGTTGCCACTTCTGTAATTGCAGTTAAGCAGTAGTTAATGCATGCTGTGTCCAACACTTGTGGCTTAACTGCAGTTCATGTCGATGAAAGTGTTTCCATATTGCTTTTTTCTTCCTTAGTCTATAATGGAGGACTTTGAATTGTTCATTTGTAAAAGCCCTGTACATTTATTGATAAAGGTGATAACTATCTTTTCTGTATAGGAGAAGATAATGGGGTCCTTTCATGTGTGCATTTGAGTGACTATTTTAAATACTCTTATTTTTTGCTAAGGTAATGTTCTCTGTAGGATTTAATTTTATTTTTTTATACTAAAAACTAGGAGCTGCAAACTTAATTGAAGCATTCTGAATTATACAACAAAATAGGGTAAAATACAACATATATAATTGCTTGTCTTCTGTTTATAGAGTATTTAAAGAGCAACCATGAAGTTGCCACTCAGTTTCTAAGTGGCAACTGTGAATTTGATTACTCTCTTGTCCATTTCTGAAAACTGTATGCATCAGCAACTGTTGGCACACTGAGGAAAACGGTACTGCCTGGTTTATCTGTTTTCCTTTTTAGACATTATCACCATTTTTGCTATGCTGAAAACTGTTCTAAATGAAAACTTCAGTTTCTCTAAAATTTGTATCTTGCTTCAAAAGTAACTTTTTCTTTTCACTCACCAATAATTCTTGCCCAACTGTTCTCCATAGTATTTCATGTTTGACATTCAGTCATTTGTACAGAACATAGCTAAACATATTACAAAGAGTGATTTGAGTAACCTCTACTTAAGATTAAAAAATCTGAATGAATGATCACCAGAACCACACCCATAAAAGAAAAATGAAATAGAGGTAAAATGGGCATCCCACAACGATAGAGTGAATGTTGGAGAGACCTTTTCATTGCAAGGTATGTCAGCTCAGTTATAATTGGCTCTAATTAATACACTATTCTGCTGGAAAAGTTATTTTACCTTGAAGTTCAGTGATGCTTAAAGATGTGGAATTTCTTCCTACATTTGAAAACATCAAATAAATTGTTTTCAATCTAGCTTTTGTAACTAAAAATTGAGTGATTCATGTAGGAAAGGTGCAGAGATATCAACAGGCATAAAAAATACTGATCTCTGGCTAAAAGAACTCTTAAACGGTTAAGTGGTCAAACCAGATTTCATTGTCTGTAATTAAAAATATACCTACATAGATCATTATGTAGATATACAACCAAATACCAGTTATATTTTCAGCAATATGTAAGTAAATAATGGACTTAAATAAATGTGGTCAGAATCAACTTGAAGATTTCTTAGTTATCTGTTCAGCCATCCTGATAGCTTTCAATTTCACATTGGAAAACCAGGTTGTGGAAGGTTAGTTGTGATCACATGCAGGTTATAATGTGTTAATTTTCTTTATCCTGTATATTTTCATCTATTTGAAGGATCTAATTGATGTATCTATGCAGCACAACTACATGAAATTCTGAAATACACATGGCAGTGCCAGTTGGTTTCTTAATACTGTTATGGGCTAAATGTAGTTGAGCATGTCATTGAAACTGCATGTCATCATTTTTATTATTAACACTCATTTTCAATTGCTTCTAAGTTTCTTCCAAGTTGTACCATACTTTTCAAAAGTGTGTATTGTTGAATAAGATTGGCAATACTACAGACAAAACAGCCAAATTTAAAATAAATCATAGAATTGCTCTAGTACCATGTTCTTAGTAAAACAAATTTAAAAACGTGATTGTAGCTTAATGTACTAAATGTAGTGATTTTGTCCTAATACAAGAAAACTCACTACAAATAGGTTTTTATAGGTAGGTAATTTTCATGGATTGACAACACAATAAGGGATGCTAGTCATGCTTCCAGCAGAATATAGGTGCAGAAGTTAGTCCTTTCTTTATTCTGTGGCATTGCCTTACAGAAAAGTTCAGTGGGTAAGGAGTCAGCCAATGCACCCTTTCAGTTATAGTTCCAGACTTTGCAAAACAGCAAACAGGTGCAGTTATCTGCCTTGTGTATCTGATGCTTGTTTTACTAAAAGTGCAGAATAAAAACTGATTAAACTGTTTACACAAGGAGCAAGAGTAATTTGAGAGGAAGGTATCAGCTGAGAATAACTGAGTTTTGTTGTATTAATGGCGTGAAAAAAGATACTTTGTCACTTCTTTCTCTTACCTGCAACTTCTTATTTTCTTTTCCTTGTGTTTTATAGCATAAAATGAAGATCAGATGAAGTTCCATCACTTGGGGAACTTCAAGTGATGGAACTTCATCTGATCAGCCAGATCATATTCAGTGTCAGCCAGATTATATCCAGTGTTTTAGAAATATAGGAGTAAAGCAAAATCTGGGATAAAATAGAAGCATGCATAGTGTGCAGTGCAAGGTTAGGAAGGTTGCTAGTGGCTGCCTAATGTTGGGCTTAGTTACCCAAGGCTGCATCTATTTGTGCAACCTTCTTTCATCTATTCCCTCTGTTACAATCCAAATTAACACAGAAGAGCAAGAAAAACTAAGTCTCTTTGAATAAAATTGATCAAACCCAGAAAGGTTTGAAATATACCTCAAAACTTGATTAAACCAGGTTAGATGTTGGTGCCAAAACACTTGATGTTTTTTATTTAATAGTAAAAGAGGCAAAGAGAAAACAACATAAATAGAAAGAAATGAATAGAAAGATAAAAGAAAGAAAGGACTAGAAAGAGAAAAGAAAGAAATAGAAAAAGAGATGTGCAGGGGGTGGGAGGCAGAGAGCAACAGGGGTGAGGTAGAAAGATCAGCCTTCTGAGGGTCCCAGTGACATCTAGTGGCTCCCCTCCATCTGGCTTCTTGGTGGCAGGGGTCCTCCACTACCACCACAAAGCAATGGCATGCAGTGGATTAAAAAATGTTTATATTATTGAGGTGGAACACCAATGTGCCTCCCCTGGGGAGGGCAAGTTTGGTGTTGTCCTTGCGACACTGTGGGTCTGTTGCATCATGTTGCAGTGCTCTGCTGCAGGGTCTGGGGGACCTTTGGGGACCATGACACCCCTTTCACCTTTCCCAGAGTGCAGGGACCCCACAGCTCAGCTCTGCACAGCAGAGAATGGGCATTCAATGCCTCTCACCAGAGTTTTTTTCGCCATACACCCAAAGCCTCTCTCCCCCCACCCATTGGTGTGAGGGTCTGTGTGAGCCTGGCAGTTGGCAGCCCTGGCTGTGGTCTGGTCCCTGAAGGTTCTAAGCTTGATCCTTCTGGAAATTAGTTCTTCTTCCCCAGCCCAGGCCTGAGTCACTTTATCTTATCTCCATCAACATGCAGCCCAAGGCCCCATTCAGGGTTTGAGTGGTTTTCTCTGCAGCTTTTACACAGTTTTGCTGTAATAGGCAAAAGTCTTTAATTAAGCTATTTAAGCCATAAATTAGAAAATTCCAGTCTCCAACCAGCCAGTTACTGAATTGATTCACACAAAAAGCAAAACAAACTTGTGATTAGTCCATGAGAAGTAAGAAACTTGTGAGAAGTCCATGACTAGAAAACTTGTGTCTAGTCATGCACTTCTGATAAACTTCAAGCAGTGGGACTTCAACAAGGCTCCGAAGATGAAAACAGCATATCAAATGCTTTTAGATAGCTGAAGGTTCAGTCTTAAAATGGAAAGAAGTTTCTCCATTAACCTATTGATACTAACGTTGTGATCTCTACCTTCAGATATATTGTTACTCTAAGATTATTGGGAGGTTGCAAAACTTGGTTACAAAAGTGTTACAAAATTACAAATGTAGAAGCTGATTCTCGTAAAATGAGAGTATTCTTTCAATCCTACCGTTACCTCCAGCAAGTTTATTAGGGCTGGAGTACGTGTAGTTAGGTGAGCTGCCCATACTGACTGGCTGAAATATGCTGCTTTTCATAGATAGAGTAATAGAGGAGGACTGATTTCTTGCATTCCTTCCTTCCTGTATAGCATGAAGTGAATCACGGGTTAAAAGTATATGCTGATTAAGTCACGATGACAGCTGCAGAGTTGAATCAAAACTAAGGCTTATGATTTTTGGGGCACCTTCAGAAAGGATGTGTAACACTCCATATGAACAACCCTGAGGTTTCAGACTAAAGCCTTCTAAAATTAGTGTACATCAAGGTCTCTGGTTGTATTTCTGTGCATGCAGAATGACTGCTACAAATTGCTAGTTAATGGCAGATTTTTGACTTAAAATATGTGATGGATTTAATCTAAAAGAAACCAGAAGGAATATGGTTTAACATATTTTGATATGGATTAGATCCACAGAATTAAAATGGCCTTCTGCTTCAAATGCTGATAGATTTTAATGTTGGGTTATTTTGTTATTTATTTTGGTTTTCTGTTTCTGTTTTACAGTGTTATGTGGGAGCCGATGGGAGATGGTAAAAAGATTATTTCACTGGCTGATAACAACATATTATTGTGGGATTTGCAGGAAAGTTCAACCAAAGCTGTGGTAAGAAATTTTCTTTTAACAAAACATGCTGTACTTGAATATAGTCCAAATATCAACATTCCTTAGCCTAGAATTTTCTATCTTTTGCTAATCTTTTAACTATTCCTCCAGAAGTATCTTGTTGCCTAATGTAGGTGGAAGAAATGAATATTCTACCACCATCTTAAATAAGAGTGTTTAAGAGTAGTATTTTAGTATCTGTTGCTAGTGGGTAAATGTTTTCTTTATTCTAGAGTTCCCCTTACTGTCCTACTGCTTTTATAGTGAGTAATCTAGAATAAAGTAGTGCTGATTTGGTGAATGTCTACAACTGGAAAAACCGATAATCAGTAAAGCCAAAGGTTACTGAATTCAGATAATGATGTAGTTACTCATGTTGGTTAATGGCATACAGCCCTTTATTAAATTTACCACTCTTGATTGTGTAAGCAAAATATAAGTTTCTCTATTTGCTATGTAATGCTTTGAATTTTAAATGTTAGTTTAATTTAGTAATATACAGTTAATTCAGATTATTTCACTTATTGTTAAAAATGTCTTAGGAACATATATAAAAAAGTGTCATTGGCATAGATTTCTGTCTGATTATGCCATATCGTAAAATCTATATGGAAAACTTTGAATCATTCTGTATAGTCATTTAGATCAGTGTCTGAGCTTCTAAGTGTAAACTCCTTATGTCAGGGACATTACTATTCACTTGATCTGTTGTCACTTTTAACTCTTCAGGTCAGGGTTAATTTTTTTCCTGGATGCTGCGGAATCAGTTTTTTCAATTTAGTCAAGACACTGTCCATAAACTCTTCCCTGTTTATACCACCTGACTGTGTACAAATAGATGACAATATAATATAATATATTTTAATACTGTATGTTTATAAATAAGCCCTTTGGGTTCCCTCTCTAGATGAGAAACTTCAGCTCTTTTTTTCATCTGCAACTTCAATAGGTGTTATGTTGCCTTCCAAGGCTTCAAATTAGTGTTTGTTTTTATCAAATTGATGTTGAGAGTTTCTGACAGCTTACCTCCAGGAGCTTGTCTGTGGCATTGTATCCCTTGGATTTGCATTGCACCTGCATTAGTAAGTGTTTCTTTCCTAATATCTGCATAATACACAAACCTTTCTGCAATATTGAAAAACTACTTTGGGGTTGGTACTGCTTCCATGCTATGAGTCCTCATGTCTCCTTGAAGTACTGAGACTGCTAGGCAACTTAGCATTTTCTCTTTCTCCTACTTTCACTCCTTGTGCAGCTCTGTCCTCACTTGCTGAAATACTTTTGAATGCTAATTAGTATCTTCACTGTTTGACCACTTTCTCCTGACTCTCTCAGAGTTTTTCTTAATCCTAACCTCTCTCCCATGGCAGGGGATTGGTATTAAATGATCTTTAAGGCCCCTTTAAACCCAAACCATTCTATGATTTCCACTGGGATGCTGCCTGGTGTATTATCAGTTTCTCTGTGGAAATCTTGTCATGAATGCCAAATTTTATGGGGTTTTTATTCCTCATTTTATATTGCTTGGGAATTATTTACTAGAATTTTGTATGTTGTGTCTTCCTTATACTATTTCTTTTCTCAAAACTAAACCCCCACTCTGTCACACAAATATTTGTGCAGATATGATTTCCATTTTCTTTTCCTTCCATTGCTAGAATTATGATCCATGTAATTTTGGAAAAGAATAGACGATACCGAATTTTGTAATTTCAGCATGATTTGGGGAATCAGTAGTTTTATCCACAAAGCAACATTCAGCTTGCAGATCCTTTCACTATTTCAAGTAGCATTACTTATGTAGACTATTTTTTTAATTGGTACTTCTAAAATATTCTTGTACTACATCAAAATGTTGATGGCACAAAAGGACTCTAGAAGGCAAAGTAAGTGATAAAGGAATTACGGGAATTTGACTTGTGACATTTGTTATATGTTTATATTTTTTATGAAAGGAAAATAATAAAAGCAAATGTGAAATTCTGTACCAAAGAAACTGCTTTACCCAATGAAGTAGATATAGCAACCCTTGATTGATGTCTTCAGATAGGAGCATTTAAAAAGTTTTGTTAAAAACCTTTGTTTGCAGAAGTTAAAGTTGTTCAGATTTTGTGATCAGGCTCTCAGGAGGCTTGATATTGAATTTGACTGATCCTCTGTATTTCCATCTAAAATAACCTAGTATCTCATGTGATTGCACTGTAAACAAGAATTATTTGTGATTAAAATTTTTACCTGAGAATAACTGTTTAGCATAATCAGTCTCCTGCTCCAGCAATTTTGAGTTGTCCTTAGATGATACTTACTTCAGTACCAAGTCGTACACTGCTTTTAAAGTGAATTTTGATAGAGAAAGTTCACTGAAACTTGACTATCAAAAAACATATCTCATGCATCAAAATCTTGAGCCCAGTGAATCACTTGTGACATGACTGGAATTCTTGCAATTTTTGAATGTTGAATTTTTGTATGCAACAAATTTGTCTTAAACATGTCTGTAGATTCCTGAGCTATCTGGAGTCCAGCTGAACAAGACAGACAAAAGCCTAAGCATTTCTTTAAGAGGCCTGTGCTAGACTCGCCAGTAATGAAAATTAAGACAAGCTGAAAATTAAGACAATACTCAAGTCCAGTATCATAGGCTTTTTCAGGACTATAAGTGACTGTGGTGCATTTCTGAAATCTTCAAAGATTAACTCCCTGTTTACTTCCAATATATATGACTGAAAAATAATAACTTTTATTTTGTAGCAATTTTATCTTTGCAAAAAATATGAAGGGCTGACAGTTACAAAGAGCAATAAAGAAAAACTAGCAATATTTTGTTACACAGTTGGCTTTATCTTTAAAAAAAAAGTGTCAAACCCTCCTCCATAAATCAACACTCTACCACAGCTTTTGCTGCTGTAGTATTTAGGATGTGAGAGAAATCTGTGAGAACAGGTTGGTTATAAAACAGATAACATTAGTGGAGTTAAGTAGTAAATATATTTTCCATTTGGTTATCACCATGGACAAGTAGTGTTTGCAGGCTAATGAGTTGTTGGTGAAACAACTTTTGATATTCTGTGAATATCCTGTTTACAGGGGATTGTTGTATGCATAATATATCATAATTCTAAAAAGCACATGTGTCGCGGTGCCTCCCCAAGTGTTGGCTAGCCCAGTGTCCTTGGCACAGTGGGCAGCAAAGGCCACTCTTGCATGCCGCTGCGGGCGGGAGCTATGGCCTGTGGGAACGAACCCACCAGACTGGGAGAGACGCGGAGCGATGTTGACAAAAGCAAAGGAGCCGTCCTTCTGGGGGCATCTGCGTTCCAAGTTTATTAGCAGTCTTAGGAGATAACTGTAGCTTGAAGGGAGATAAGCCCCAAAAGGCCCCAAGCACTCTGTGCACAGCCTTTTATATAGGGGAGGGAACAACAGTCAACCAATGGGATAACAACTAGGAGTGGCAACCGAGGTGACAAGCAGGGGAAACATCCAATGGGGTGAGAGGGAGGGAGGGGACCCCGGGGACCAGCCTATCACCCGAGGCCCTGGGTAGAACTTTCCAGGTGAAAGGGAGGGGCCTCAGAGTAACGGACAGGCCCTGGGGAGGGGTCAGGGGAGTGACTCAGCATAAATGAACCAGTTGGGTAGAGGGAGGGATGAATGGCAGACGGAGGGGGGAGGAGAAGAAGGCAGGCCAGACCATTTAACATAAAGAGGGGGAGAGGGAGCAACCATAAGTGGGGGAAACTTAAAACACACCCCAACACACATGATTTGTATTTTAATGGTTTTTGATCAAAATGTAAAGAGAGGCTTTCTTGAGATATTAATAAAAATAGCTTTTTTTTGCTTTTTTTTTTTTTTTTTTTTTTTTTTTTGGCCTGGAAAACAGATATAGAAGAACAGCCTAAAGCAAAGAAATCAGGTCTTGCCACATAAAAAAGAGGCATGTTAAGGCAAATTAAAAGAAACAAATAAAACAACTGAAAACCCCACAATATTTCCTTTATATGCAGATACACAGAGGTTATGTAAATGACAAGAAAAGTTGTCTTTTTTGTTCATTAAGATGAAAGGTTGTCCATTTTTGGAATCTCTTAGCCACCTGATTTCTTATCACCTAACATGCTTTGTTTGAAGCAGGCAGTGGCTAAGCAGTACGTAGCTGGTATTGAGGAAATGTCCCTGTCTGGCATCCAGGAGTCACTCTGGTAGTCACACTGGCATGGGCAGGGACTTTGGGCAGCTCCAGTGGGCTGACAGGTCCCCAGCTGCCTCCTTGCATGCCCCACCCTCACACATACTAGGTTTCCCATAGCAGTGTCTCAGTCCTCTCCATCCCTTAAGTAATTTAATTACGATGCAACAGCAACACAACAATCTGGGCTGGTGCTTCTCATGGGGGACTCTGAATAAAGAAAATTATGGGGTGTGATGCCCTACCAGTCTATGCAGCAAAAGTCTGGGGTCTTCCTTCTTGATCCTCTGTTCCTGGTGTTTCTCTGAGTGTCCAGTCAAGTGACTGACACAGGTCCGTGTGCCTTCTACATGTGTATATGTGTTGTTATAACTGATTAAATCAAGATCCTAAGATTAAAATAATAGAAATGTCAGTGTGTTTGAATTGTTTTCTCTTTTGTAAAAAACAAACAATAGTGTTCAGATTGAATAATATGATCATCGTTAACTAAAAGTAAGATCAAGTCCACTGTATATGTATGAGGTAATAGAGGTAAGGAGGTATTCATTACACTGGTGCATCACTGGTCTTCCTGTCTTTATAACATTTGCAATTGCTTCCCTTTTTTTTGCATAGGTACACATTATAGCCATGCTAATAGCAAGAGGTAAACCAAATGGTAGTCTTTGTGGACCTTTCATATTTATGAAAGTTTGTCTAAAATTCAGGTATAATATCGATGGAAAACTGAAAATATCTGTGTCTTTAAAATTTTGTATCGGCCAAAATTTCTGCTTCTCTACAGTTACCAAAACTTCATAGTCTTATTTGGTTCCTTTTCTGTATCTGCCTGTGATTTACAAGTCTCATTGTTTCATTAAAATTAGCCTGAAGAATTTTACAGTTCCCAATAGATTCAGAGCTTCTTGGTAATAAAATTATTGGTGTTTTCATTCTCTGAATTATCTAGTCAGCTTGGGATAAGAAACATTTGCTAACTGTAATTTACTGTATAGTTCAGTGGGTTTGTTTGGGTTTTTTGTTTTGGTTTGTGGTTTTATTTTTTATTTTGTTTCACTGGTTTTTGGCAAGTTGTTTCTGCCTTACAGTGTTCAATTTGCCTGTATTTACATCAAGACAAGCTTCTTCTGTCCTTTTGATCACTCCCTTTATTATTGTTTTGAGGACATTACCTTCTGGGGTGAAACTAATCTTATGCTCACTGCATCATTACCTTTTGCAATGGAATTAGCTATTCTTTGCCATTTATAATCATTAGCTGGACCCAAGAGAAGCCCAGAAAATGCACAAGGTGTGGATAGAATCTGCTGAGGAGACGACAGTTAATATTTCTGTGTACAGATTTGAGGTCACATGTCAACAAATTGTTAGAACTCTTCCTCAGGTAAATGCAATATGTTTGGCATGGCAGATGAGTGGAACAAAATGAAATAGAGATATTAAAATCTAGATATTTGTCTGGTTTTCATATGTTTTCACAGGGGGCAAATAGAGTTGTGGTTTTGATAATTTTATTCAAACTATTATAATTATATTCCTTTTAGATTTCTTGTCCTGTCTGGACTATTTAGCAGCATTCATGTGGTCTTGGTTCAGAACAACAGATAATATCAAGCAGTGGCATTCCAGGCAAGGCAGAATATATTTTGGGGAAGATTTCACAGGGTATCTGGATAAAAGTAATGTATCCAAATGGAGATAATGTTAGGAATAAGCATGAGATGCTTTCTTGGCAAGATAGCTGCTATTTCTCAAGGCAGGAAATACCTTGTGGAATTTAGTGATTTTTTTTAATGCCCCCTTATTACTGCAACTAGAATAAACATAGTTTTCTGCCCTCCTATAGTTAATCTATCAGAAGAAAAATAAAAGGGAAATTACTGGATCAGAATGAGAATAGAAACCAGCTCATAGGGTTGGAATCAATTGTATTTAATGTTCTCCTTAATGATAGAATAGAAGTAGGAGTGAAATAATGAAAATTATTGATGGCAGAATTTGGAATGCATCATCAGCATATAAGAATCACAATATATTTCAGAGGATGAACTTGGTGTTTAGTGTAATTTTTATAGTATAAAGCAGAAAATGTGTTTAAGGAATAAAAATATTTTCTTATTGTAATGCAAACTCTCCTCATACTCAGCACTTAAAAATATGTGAATTCTGTTACTTAGCTATTCTGAGAATACCTCTGAGCTGCCAATATGATGAGACAATTCAAAAAGGCAGATAGTTTTAAGATGGTTTGGGAGTCAAGAACAGTTATGAAAGGACTATGTGGTATGGTTTCCTGCAGTTGGAGGAATTGAACTTAATTTACAGTCCTCATCAACCTTTCTGTTTTTGTCAATAATAAGTCAGAAAAACACTCATGCCTTTTAATGTCAATCTTGAAATAGTCTGCTTGGGTTTGTCTACTTAGTATAGCCCTTAATATATCTTACTTCTGAGTATTTTCCTGTTCTCTTCTTGGTCACATAGCTCTTTTCTTGGAAGAGGGCATGAACAGTTGATTCGCTCTCCATGCTGCTTGTGGTTTTCCTAGATAATTTCTGTACCCTTTAACATTTCATATATATTGGGTTTTGGGTTTTTTGTTTGAAGGATAGTGCCTGTCCTTTCCTCTTTCCAAGTCAGACCTTATGTAATCAAATTTTGAAGCAGGAAAATCAACTTCAGTCCTTGATATTTTGAGAAAAATAAGTTGGAGTCATTGATATTTTGATTTGAATACACAGAAATCAGTCCTAGATCTAGGATATCCTAGGACAGATTTTTTTCATATTTTGGTACTTTGGTTTTGTAAAACCCCTTCCTTCACTGAGGATAACATAAATAGTTCTATTTTGATCATATTACATTATTTAATTTTTTTAGAAGTCTTTTTTTCTTTTCAAGTGTTGCTTTCATGCAACTATAGTATAATATCATGCTGCCCTTCTATTTTTGTTCTTGTGTCACCAGATTTAGGCATTGTTCCAGCTAGGCATTTAGGAATAGTGTAAAATTCATCCATACTCCAGTAACCATTTTACGCTGTTCAAGATTTCATTTTCTCCAGACTTCTTTTCCGAAATCAGTGTGATCTTGTACATTGCAAGAGTAATTCCTAATTTTGTTGTCTAAAAGTAGACATTCAATCTTATTCTACTCCTTTCCTTTTTCCTTAATGTATGTGCCATTTTGTATTTATAAAATACAAATTGTTTGTATTGAATGTTTTGAATTGTTTACCTAAAATAAACCAATGAATTGTTTACCTAAAGTATCCAGTGAGGCCCTCACACATGTCTTCATCCCCTGGGCAGCACAGATCCTAATCTTCATGCAAGAATAATGTTTAAAATACACCTGTGTCATGTTTTCCTTCTGTTTTGTAGGAAGCATTTATTTTTTAGCTTTGCTGCATTTAAACAAGTGGAGGAAAGGTTTCAAGATAAAAAGAGCACTTACTTACCTCTCCATATATTCTGTATGAATTAAAATTACAGCTAAGGAGTTTTTGAACCTGCATTTGTGATTCTAAGCTACCAGTTTTGTTTCCTTTATTTCTTGGATGTCTAGGAAGGAATCCTGTAGACTTCCTTCTGTTACATTAGAATTCCTTTTTATGTATGAAAATTTCTCTTCTTTATCTCCAAATTGTCCTTTATATCCTTGCAGTTGCTTTCAGGTTCACAGATGACATGAAAAAGAAGACTAAGTCAATTAAGAACTTGGCTCTGTATATAGCTGGACATCTGTATAAGGAAATACGTCATTTAATTTACTTATTAATTGCATATGAAGGCAAGGATGAATTGGCCCAACTAGCATATAGGTGATTTTTTTCATATGTTGTTAAGAAATATCACAGTATGTGTGTGCTGGCCTCAACCCTAAACTTTTGACTGCAAAGAAGAAAAATTTGATCTTTTTATAGTAGCTTACATTATAAAAGTTAAAATGAGAAGACACATATATATAAGTGTGTGTGGAATGCTGGAGAAAGTATTGTCTACTGCTGAAAAAGACCCTCTCCCCTGAGTCATATTTTGTATATATGATGCTTTCCATCTGAAGAGCAGATTTTTTAAATACCTGAGAAAATATACTCCCTTTGTTGGTTCTGTCTTAGTGTTAACATTTGCTTTCTTCCCCCCAGTCTAAACTTTGAATGGCCAAGTCTTTTTACTAAAGAAACTTACTTTAATTTTTTAAATTACCTACACAAGCTATGAATGTTCTGTTGAGCCTGTAATGTAGTGTCTGTCAAAAAAAATTGTCCAGTGTCCTATGCAGTTTTATATTTCTATTAATAACCTGTGAGTTGTAGAAAGGTTTTCAGACTGTATTTGTTCTGGAGGAGGAGTGGTGTTAGAGGAGTATGTTTGGCCACAGTGTTACATTATTCATTAACACATGAGTAATATATGATCTTGCATGCTGGGAATGCCACGTTCTTAAAAAAAAAAAAATTCTAGTTGTAATTTCTAGATTGTTAATTGTAATGCTAAAGAAATATTATATTTTTGGAGTTGTAGTAATAACAATTTAGCAAAATACATACATGAACATTTATACAATATACAAATATATTTAGGCGGTTTAGTATTGACAGCATATTTGTCTGTTGTTATCAGTTAAAGTTAATGTAAAGAGTTTATGTATTTTAGTCTTTTTCATCATCAAAGCATAATATTTGTGCTGAGAAATCTACTATTAAATAGAGTATTGGTGATGAGCCAACAGGATCCAGTGCAGTAATCTGCTTTTGTGAAATACCTCATAATGAAACATTTTGAAATATGAAAGATGACCAAATAAGTCTGCTGTTTGTGTAGCTGCTTGAAATTTGTGTAAATTTTATACCTGATTAAATGCAAATATTTTGGTTTTCCCCTCCCTCTTTAGTTATTAAATGGTTTCAGTAAGTGATTTGAAGTAAAAGTAATTTGCACTGTTGGCAGCTTTGATTTCCCCCATGTTCACATGAAATTGTGGGATAACTTGCTATGCAACTTCAAAGAGAAAGTTTATTACTTTGGACCTTCTTTTCATTAACTGTGGAGATGCAGAGCTGCCTGCTCCAGGATATAGAATCCTGTTTGTGGAACTGAAACCTTTTTATCTCACAGATTGTAGATTTGTAATCTAGTATCTACTGTTATTTTAACAGGCGTGTATGTGGTGACATGGGCACATGGGCCTTGACTTCTTTATTTTAAAAAGCTGCTATACATTTATCAAAAAGAGTCTTTGACACCATAATTCTGTTACTGCAGATAAAATTCAGCATTTTGACATGGAAAAAAATCTTGTAGGACTGTTAATGAAGCTAAATACACATGTGTGTTGGCAGCTATAAATCTGTGCAGTATGCCCATATTGTTGATCTACTGTTTCAACAATGATCTAAAATTGTTTTAATTTATAGAATAAAATTCAAGTACTTCTAATAATTTGGCATACATTACACTGCATAAGCCTTTTCAAAAATTAGTGATGGGAAATCAGCTCTAGCTTTTATTTGTGTTTCTTTACTGCTTTTTTTCTTCCATCTTTGGTAGTCTGTTGCACTTGGAGCAATAGGCTATTGAGTAGTTTTGTCTTCATTGCAACTAATTTCATTTTACTGTTACATTTAGAAACATTGCCAGCTTTGTTTCATTATTTTAGCTCTCTAGTTCCACAGCCTTAGAAGGCAAAGGACAATTAAAATTTACTTCAGGAAGATGGAGTCCACACCACAATTGTACCCAGATTGCCACAGCCAATGATACCACTGTCCGAGGCTGGGATACACGGAGCATGAGGTAAGGAGAGCTTGCAGTCATGTTCTCTAGAAAAGACAATCTCCTTTGGAGGTAGATTTCTGCATTGCTCCTACCATAATTTTTTTTGTTTGAAATGATAAGTGGCAAACTTATTGTTTATAAATGGAATAGAAAGGCTTGCATAGCTGATATAGTTGCAATTTAACAAACTGTTTTCTCTGCTGTTCCCCCCTCAGCTTCAATTCTAACTTGTATATTGAGTTTTATTGAACCATGTACTAGTCTCACAAGGATTTGTTCAATACATAGGAATTCATACCTGAATGAAGCTGTTTGGTAACTCAACCTGAAAATGGTTTAAGAGTCCTGACTATGCTATGAACTATCTTCATAGCATTTAAAGATGACTTTAATCTTTGAAGGCAGTTCACAGGTCAAGTTCGCTCTTCAGTTCTGATTTTAACAAGGTGTTCTATATTATATTAATGATTGCAGCATAGTGGTTATAAGAAATCACTGAATCTATCAAAATCATAACCAAATAAAAGCTTTGAATATACATAATAAGGCATTTTTCCCCCTGCTTAGTTGTGATTTTGATAAGAAAAGGAGTGATGTTGTGCACATCTGTTGCCATGACTACTAAAGCCTCTTCAAGCTTTTTTAAAAGTACACTTTATCCCCTTAGCACATAGTAATTTATCACTAAACCAAGAAGACTGATGTCTTGTAATAACTTCTGTTGCTTTAAAGGGCGATGACTTTAAATTTAGTTCAGTGGTTGCTGCCAGCTCAGAGTTGTAGCAATAAATCCCTTGTTTGCTAGTCTTTGTGGTTTTGCCAAAAAGATTTATTTAATGAAGGAAAGTTAAAAATACAGTAATTAAAAGTCTCTTCCTGTGAAGTGTTTGAAAGTTATGTTTGAATGTCCCATTCTTTGCCTAGTAAACTGATACATAAAAATTAATTTTATGTAATGTGTATACTTAGATTTATAAAGGCGCATTATAAAGACAAGAGTGGAAAAAGAGGACAAAGGAGAAGGGGTTTTATTAATTTCCTTTTGTAATCCTATTTCTAACATATAGCATGCAGATCTTTAACCAAACACTGTGTTTCGAAGAGAGAATATTAAATATTGTAAAGCTGCTTTATGCTCTGTCTCATTAGAAGAAGCATCTCTATCTTGCATTAAAGGAATTCTCTGAGTAACTTCTGTGAAAGCTAGATTATGTAGATGTTGTAGTCTGGATTCTCAGTGAAAGGGGTAGCTTGGTTAACAGAAGCAAACCCCACTATTGTATTTACTTTAAGTAAAGCCCAGAGTAAATAAGTCCTTAAAACTGGTTTGTTCTTAAACCAGTTTGATAACTAGGCTATGCCAAAGAGCTGTTTGCTCAAAAAGTACTCAAAAAGTATGTGCAGTAGTAAGTTTCAACTTCATTTAGGCTGTAATATGTCTATTATGTGAATATTTCCTAATAGGCTAGAAGTAGGAGTTTAAAGTCAGGGCAGTATAAACTGTGGCAGTATAAGAAGCATAAAAAGAAGGGGGAGGGCGGAATCAAGGGCAGATAACTGTTCTACCAGAAAAGTGAAGAGAAGTACTAGAAGTAGCTAGAATAGCTGCGCCTGCAGAGACTGGTTATGATAGCTGCAAGATAGAGGGGGCGAACATTCTTTTGGATATAGCAAACAAAGAAGGGGACAGGAAAAAAGATTGTCAGGAAGAGTCCTAGACTAGACTAAGAAGCAGTCTTAATCAGAGAAGAGCTTGTGAAGCAGAGAAGGCAGACACTAGGCTGATTGGATTTAGAGAGAGAACGTTATCAGGAAAATTCAGACTCCAAGGCTAAATTCTAAATAACATGTAAGAAGAATAATATGAGAAAGTGGAGCCAATAGCTGGAGAAAATGTTCATGTGGTCTAGCAGTAATCTTATGATGTGAGTTGGAAGTTTAGTGTACATATTATTGCTCTAGGTAGGGTGAAAAGTGATGAAAAGAATGTTCATATTTGGGGTGGAAAGGGATCAAATGGTCAGAATAATAGTTAAGTTGGGATAAAGTCTTTCATGGTGACTAGTCCTGAATATACAACGGGCATATGAATGTATGTCCTGAATATACAATGGACAGCAGTATTTTTGAGCCCTTATACACATCTCTAAGCAATGCAAGAAAGTTGAAAGGTGCGGTGAAGGAGGAAGGATGTGTTTTACCACAGCAAGCATGCTTTAGACTTAGTATTTTTGCCGTGTATGTATTCTAATAAAATAAGTGGAAGCTTAAATTCCACTCCTAGAATACTTGGTAGAAAGGCATGCCTGAATGATATCCTTAGCCTCTCAAACACTGAGAAGAGTGTTGATGCTAGATATCTTAGTAATTTCACCAGTGACAGCTGGAGCTGTCAAGATAGGGCTTAGTACAGACCTGATAACTTGGAATCTCTCCTTCTGGAGCTATTTCGCGTTGTATTAGTAGATAGGTATTAACAGCAAGAGACTATGTGATCATGACAGAAGACCATAAGTATATGTAAGTTTTCACAAGAAATAGGAAGTTTTGGTCAATATGTTTACTAAAGAGAAACATTTTTCATTTAGAGAAAAACCAAAAGCTCATGGAGTGCTGAAGAGTTCCAGTGAAGATTGTAGTAGACTAAGCAGAACTTTAGATGATATATTGACAAAACTTTGGCTTGGACAAAACCGATCATACAGTAGTGGAAACAGGAAAAAATCAGACAATCCCCAAGTTTAAGAGGCAAGGTAGGGACACAAGCTAATGGCACATGATGTTTTGAAAGATATGCTAGGTTGTTAGCAGTACCACAGATGTTTTCTAAAGTGGTCCAGATGGATGAGGTTGTGTCTGGCTGAGTAGTTTAAGGGCCACAGGTAAATTAGTGATAAATACAAGAGCTCTAGAAGGTAAATTCAATACAGAGCAGTAATAAAAAGCTGTCATTGATATCTGTTGCAGCCTTTGCATCTCAGCTTTTCCTACTGAAGTAGATGTCAACAAATAGGGAACTAGTATAACTACTTAGGGGTGAAGAAGTTCTTACCTGACACTGTTGTGATTTAGTAGCAGACATAACACTTATTATAGAGCTGTGCTAGAATCATCTGGAACTACTATTTCCTTTTAACTCCCGATGATCTTAATGGACACAAACATGGAAGGTGCAAAGCGTCAAAGCAAGCTGAGGAATCTATACAAGTCACTGTTAACAACTGGGAATTCCCTAAGCTCTGCACTAGACATGGGAACTCTAGGTCTGTGGGTGCTAAGGGGATTATGCAAGTTTCCAGGGGAACAGATTTCTGTAGGTGGAGTGCAGTCAGCTTTTTATAGACCATTCAATTTTTTTAATGTTTTACAGGCAGATATATTGTATAGAAAATGCACACGGACAGCTGGTACGAGACCTGGACTTTAATCCAAATAAACAGTACTACCTGGCTAGCTGTGGAGATGACTGCAAGGTGAAATTCTGGGACACAAGAAATGTCACTGAACCAGTGAAGACACTAGAGGAGCATTCCCACTGGTAGAACAAATTACCTGTATGCTGTTTTGTGGGTGGATGGCTTATATAATTTATTCAGCTAATTATTTTGCTGTTTAGGAGCAATGCAAACTAGGTTTGTACTATTGTGCATAATCATTTTTTTGCACAGAGGAAAGGTTTCAGCATGTCAATGTTTTTTGTGTAATTGTAAATTAAGCGTTTAGATAACATTAGTCTAATTGGCAAGAAACTGTTGTTAACATTGTTGGGAGATGGGGTACACCTTTGAGAAGCACAGCACAGAACTTGGCCCGTGGGGTCCAGCTGGGACACAGGTGTGCTTTCCCAAATGGAGCCTGATGTGCTGCACCTGATGTGCAGTAATAAAACAGTTTCCATCTATCCTTCTATTGTCACATGGTTGAAATGTCCAGTAATGCAGCTCAACTTTTTTTATGTTCTTCACAGTCCTTAAGTCAGAATATGCAAGTGAATAATTTTATTCTCTGAAATAAGATTTAGAGCCTGTATATACTGCACTGGCCTGTGGCTGAAATAAGGAGAGAATCTTGCCTGATGTCTGCAAATTTCAGTGCTTAAGAAAAGATTAATTATTCATATTTTATAAAATTTGGGTTGGAATAATTCTTGCAAAATAGATCCAGTTCCTAAAGCTACTTTAAGGGAAATTAAGATGAGAATTAGCAGAAGCATTATTTATACTTTTTTTCTTCAGAATATTCAAAGAACAACAACAAATCAAGAACCATAAGACATTTGGTATTAACTTGATATGTAAAATGTAAAAATTGAAGAGAAATAAAGTCCTACATTTGTTTTAGGATATATTTTCAACTTCACTGAATGTTGTGAGATTTTTGTTTAAAAGGCTATTTTTAATCCATATTTTGCTTTGGAGAATTTTTGTGTTTAGGACTTAAGTACTTATCTGGCTTACTCAACAATGAATTGGCATGTATCCTCAAGGAACGATACCATTGAATGGTGTGATTTGTTGTTGTGGTTTTTTTTAATTTGCTGAATGATGCCTCATAGAAAACAGATGACATGAAAGCTTAAAAGTCTAATGAAGATGGCAAAAAAAACCAGTCTTTGGAATGAGGCATGTTACTTCTATACATATTTAAAACATTGAAAAGATGAAATTTTAGCGCTGCTCTTATCTTAAAAGAAATTGTTTAACAGTTATGCACTACCTACCATGAATAGTCTCCCATTCTATCTGCTTTAACTTTTTTAGGGTCTGGAATGTCAGATACAATCATTCTCATGATCAGCTGATCCTTACAGGAAGCAGTGATAGCAGAGTTATCCTGTCTAATATGGTATCAATTTCTTCTGAACCATTTGGCCATATGGTAGATGATGATGAACTCAGTGACCAAGAGGACCAGCATCAAGAAGACAAGTATGAAGTTTCTTGAGTTTTATGTAGATGCTTATAATTTGTTCTTTCATTGTAATGGTTTACATGCTATTTATTTTGCTGACTAGGATTTTTGTGTACAGGCCTTTCAGGTAAGTAGTTAGAATTCGCACTTTGTTCTTTCTTCAGTCTTGGGTGGAATACACTCTTTAAATGTGATTGGCATGGTCACTCCACGTTCACTGGTAGGAAGGGAATGGTGATGCTGGGAATCAGTCCCAAAGTCCACTGGGTTGGTGAAAAGATTCACTTTAAGGGAGCTCTGGTTCAAGTCAAGCATGTAGAATAATCTAGGTTAAGTTAGAATGTGAGAATATGCTTTTGTATTTGCTGTGTATGTGTTAGGACCTTTAGGAAATGTTACCAGTCTAATGATAAGCTTCTGCATGGACAAAAGAAATGAAGCATAAACACTTTTTTTTCCCCCTAATTTTTCTCTTAATATCTCTGACTGCTCTGGAACCCAGTAACTCATCAGACCTAGATCAAGCAAACCAGGAGCTTGGTTTCAACATTCTTGGTAGAGAATAGTACATGCTATTGGCAAATGTTGTAAACTCATCCATTTAGTTTGTATGGAATCAAATATTTTCCTTGTGAATTGTGTAGGGATGGGGTTTTAGTAAATTAACTGTGTATATATGTGTATATAGGAAGTTCTGTAGATTGAGGTTGGGCCAAGGCTTTCTAATTTTGTGACTAGCTTTCATGGTGATCTTCAGCAAACTCTTCTTTCCTGCAAAGTGAATCAGAGAATTGCAGAATGAATTAGATTGGAAAAGACCTCTGAGATCAGAGTCCAACCTGCGACTGAACATTACTGTGTCAACTAGACCCTGGCAATGTCTGCCACCCTCAGTACACCCCCAGCAACACTGATTCCACCACCTCTCTGGGCAGACCATTCCAATTTCTAATCACCCTTTCTGTGAAGAAATTTCTCTAAATGTCCAATTTAAAGATACCCTGGTATAGCTTGAGGCTGTGTCCTCTCCTGTCACTTGTTGCATGGGAGAAGAGACTGACACCCAGCTGACTACAATATCCTGTTAGGCAGTTGTAGAGGGCAGTAAGGTCACCCCTGAGCATCCTCTTCTCCAGACTAAACAACCCCATCTCCCTCAACCCCTCCTCATGACTTACTCACTAGACCCTTCACCAGTTCCATTGCCCTCTTCTGGAGAGTTCTACAAAGCTGTCTGAAATTACACAGGCAGATTAACTCCTGAATGATCTTTTAAAATAAAAAATAGTCAGATGTGATAGGGAAATTACAGAAAAGATCCCCTGGTTGCTCAGCTGTGTTTCCTAGATATTCCAGCGAAGATTCTAAATAAAGTTTAGGTTACTTCTCTAGTTGCATTTTTAAGGTTGCTCTTGAACCTTAATTTTATTAATGCATATGCAGTTTTGCTCTGAATAGTTTTGGTGTTTTGTCTTCATTTAAAGGACCTGGAAACTATTCTGTTTTAATACTAAGTAAGAAAGTTACTTCATATATAGAAATGGTATATTTTAAATGTACAGGCTTCCTTTAGATGATTTTCTCTGTGTATTGTAAGTGCCTGAAAAATCAAGGAGTATCAAATACCTAAAAATTTTGCTCACATCAGCAGTATATACTTACCTTCTAGAATGTAACTAAGTTACAGTGTTTTAAGTATAGAATCAAAGAATGGTTTGTGTTGGAAGGAGTCTTAAAGATCCCCTGGTTTCATCTCCCTGCCATGGGCAAGAACATCTTTTGGTTCCTTATCTTTGACTGGAGATTGCAATTTATTCTCTTCTGGATAGAAGATAAATAGCATTAGTCAAAATGAGAAAGAGACCACTTTTTTTTTTAATATGGTGGGAATGCTTTAAAAATATCACAAGTAAGTAGCATTCTAATAACCATTGTATAGTAGATTAGTTGGAATTCTGAACTTCCGTGGATTGTAGGCTGTGTAGGTTGCTTCATTAAGATACAAGTCGTTGTTCTAGAATAGGAATTTTTAAATTCAAGGTCATCCAATACAATACAACAAATATAATGCATATTTTCCTGTGGCTATGGAATGGGTGTAAACCACAACATGAATGATTTGTATAGTAATGATGTAGAGCCCTTGCCTGTTCCCAGAGGCTATAGGAGTATCAATTCTGCATTTGGTTTTTAAATATGTGCTTTTCAGCTGCTCATCTGTTTTCTATAAAACCTGGGAAAACACATTAACTTCTGTAACCTTTGCTTGTTACTGAGAAAGTCTTGTTTTAGGCTCCCTCTTCTTCCCCCTTGTTATGAATTAAGTCAGAAGGATGTTTGCAAGCTGCTGCAGCCTTGAACTGTTGCCAAATGAATGTCTGTTTAGTTCTGAGTGCACAAATTAAGTAGGGCATAACAGCTGTTGGGAATACTTCTTGTTAGTCAACCACTAGTGCCAAATACTTTGGTTCTGATACCCTCCTAGAGACCTCTGTGAAGTCTGTTACACCATTCCATAGGTACTGTCTCTTGCAAGATACAGGTTTTCACTCTATGGTTTAATGGGAGAGGGGTTTGTTTTGTTTTGTTTTGTTTTGTTTTTTTGGGTTTTTTTTTTGCCTGGGTATGTTCTAGACTTTCAAGAAAGTGTTATAGTCTCACAAGGTTCATTTATCCTGTTTTGGAGGACACCTGATTTGTTATTAAACAGCACACAAATGCTGATAAAGAGAATGTCTTTTTCAGGTGTATCGTGTATTTCACGGAAGAGCATATATTTGTACAACTAGTGTTGTACAAATAGCCAGTCACCTTCAGACTTGAGTAGCATATCTCTCTCAAAAAGTTAAAATATCAAGTGGAAAGAAAGGAAAATACTATTTCTGCATTTTATTTGTCCTGAACAAAATCACTGGTGAAAATCCTCCTTGGATTAAATATAAAAATGATGCGTATGTGTCAGTTTTATTTTCAAATGTTTATTGTTTTTTCTACTTAGTAAAGTCCACATATTCTGAAAACATTGCATAGTTTAAACTTCTTCCTGAGATCTTTAAGACTTGTTAATTTTTAATATCTTTTAGAGTAAATTTCCTAATTGTTACTGTATTTCTTGGCTGGAGATAAAAACAAATAGTATGTCAGTTTCACCCTTCCTTGTTCAGCTGTGCAGAGCTATGCATGAGACGACCCATACAATAATTCTTGCCAGATTTACTGCTGTAGTTGCCTGGTTTTTAAGGTTCCCAACTGAAAATAATTATTTGGAGATAAATTTTTTCAAAATAAAAGAATTCAAGTTCATTGCATAATGGACAGACAAACTAAAAGATGCTGGATTCCATTCTTCACAATAATTTCTTCTTAGTGTTTTCTTCCTTCAGTGTTTGTCTGTGTTGACATCTTAGGCCTATCTGCTCCCATGTTAGAGACCAGAACATGCTTGAATAAGTAATGTAACTAGGACTGTTGCATGAAGATCTGTCTCTTGTTGAGATCAACTAGTTCTTCTTAACTGCTGGTTTAGATCAGATAAGTCATTTCTGTCTTTTCCCTACTGTTTAACTGCTACTATTGTTTCCCTCATCAGTCATAAAAGGTAAGAGCAGGCAGCTTCCCTGTGTCATGTCAAAGCTCTTCATAGCCTGTATCATGTGTCTCATAGTAGTCAGGAGGAAAAATAATAGAAGTAGGAAAAGGAGATGTACTTCCTTTGGATATGTTACTAGCCCCTGACAATTTGCAGTTCAGGGACATATACTGCCTTTTGAATAATCTTTGGGGACTTCTGATTCTTCCATATGTGGTTTTCCTTTGTTATTAGCCATATTCTTGAATTTATCTGCTCTCACTAACTGTGTTTTCATTTGTTCTAAAAGATGCCAGCTGTGCTTGTATGGTTTTTGTGAAATTTGTCAAGGAGAGACATGCCAACTCTGTTTGTTTTCTTGCGCTGAATTAAGAAAGGCTTCGGTGCTCTCTGCATGGAAAGCACAAAGCTGCTGTTGAAAACAGGTGTAGTCTAAGAGGAGGCTGGAGTTGTCTACAGAGAAGAGCTATAGGTGTGTGACCAAAGGGCAGCTATCCTATATTCTGGTCAAGTCCCTAGTCTGGATTATTTAAAGCACAGTTCAAATATGGGGGAAAAAACCAAAAAAAAACCCCAAAAAACACAGCTGAGAGTGAAGTGCTGTACTAGTTCAGAAAAGTGTACAAAATAAATGGAAACAGACAGATAGGGTTTCATCCCCAAAAGAAAGCTAATGTGCCTGGATAAGAACATGAGGAGTGATTTTCAGTGCCTAAGCTGGAACAAAACTTTTAAAACATGGAATCATTCCACATCTGTGGATGCAATTGCTTTTCAGGCTTCTCCTTGACCTCCTTCTTTAGTGGCTTTGCACTCTGTTGTTGCAAGAACTTTCTCCCTGCAACACTGAACTTGCCTGAGTTCTAAATCTCCTCAAGGTGACTGTCAGCTCCCTGTAAGATACTAAGAGAGCATTGGGAACTGTCTTCCTCCTAAGGGAGGTAGTGAGTGTCTTCTATCCTTCCTTTAGTCTTTGGTCATCCAAAGTCCTGATGCTAGTGAGTGAGTCTATATGTTACTGTATTAAATTATTCTGGTCGTAATTTTAATTCTACATTGGTCTTTCTAGCAATAAAGGAAAGCTACTAGGTTCTTGCAGTTTAATGTGGCCATGGTGACTTGCCAGTCAGGATTCCTTTTCTTCAGTTACTCCAATAGTTTTGTTTGGCTTATAGGTTTAAATTATGAACTGTGTAGCTCTCTGTTTGGTATGCTGGTGATATGCAGCGTGAGAAGAATATTTGGAGTCATTTGGAGCACTGGCAGCAAGGTACGTGCTACATCTGCAGCTGTGTTTTTATTCTTCATGACTTCTGTAGCCGAAACTTTATGACAAGGCTCAACTGGTAATGGAGGACTTGCTCTTGAAGAGAAAAAAACTTATTCTGCATCCATAACAATGAAAATATTTATATGGTCAATAACATTTTCAGTTTATACATCAGTCCTGGAAAGGAAGCCATCCTAAAACTTTAATTTTGCTGTTTAAGCTACCAGTTCCCTTAGTTTTCTATGGGGTGTACAGGCTTAAGATGTTTGATGTTTTCACTGGCAGAACTGATTACTAAGGTCAGAATGCTGCCTTTTCCCTTATGTTACATTTTTTGATGATATGTTCTAAAATAATGATAATCTTTGTTATCTGTTGAAGATTGTACCAGAAATTCCTATCAGGAAATACAGTTTTAGTGTTTTTCCTGAAGGCTTATGTTTCCATCTTTTTTGTCATAGATGTTAGCCATAATGTCCTTAAATACAAACAGAAGATCTAACACAAGCACTTCTTAATGTTTTATATTTAATGCTGAGAGATGTAAAGAATTAGTTCTTCCTGTACAGAGTAGCTCACTTGAGATCATGTAGTTTTTAATAAGATGTTATGTATAGAAACATATTCAGCTTTTGGAAAGGATCAGAGAGAAAATGGTGGCTGCCCTATCTGTAGAAAGAGACTTTCTTCAAAATTCTATATAAAGAAGTTGGTGGTATCTACTTTTCATAATAGAAATGTGGTTTAGAGTTTTTTGAATAATAAATCATGTGGTTTCACAGTATTACATATGAACTGTGCAATCTAACGTAGCACCTTTGTATATGCATCTGTGACTTCAGGAGAGAGATTTGTCAGTGTTGATATTTTGAAAAGTATTTGCCAAATGTGCTGAGGCAGACTTTCAGGACATTTTCACAGCTGTCAGCAGTCTTAAATTTGATGCTATTTTTTTTTTTATATTAATGTCTTGGAGAAACCTAGAAATCATAGGATTATGCTATGGAATCAACCAAGAGACCTATTTAATTAAAACAGGTTAAGTAGTTTCTGTTTTGGGGAATGCCAGTATTCAGGACTGCTTTGTAGGATGTGTAAGAAGCTGGTCAAAATGTAGTGCAGCAGCACTTTTCGCTCCCAAGACTGTTTTCTTTAAAAGCTTCGGGTTTTCCTGTAGTGTTTCTTTCTTTAACCCTCATCAGTAAGTATACCTTCCTTAATATTTTTTTCATGTTAGGACATCTATGAGCCCTGTTCTATAAAAATATACTTTTTCTTGTTTTTCTGGGGAAGCGGTTCAGAAAACTCTTTTTTTAATAAAAAAATTATAATATTTTGACTAGTATGAATGGCCAATTATTATTTATTAAAAATGTGTTCAAGAATAAATATACTTGAATTCAGGCTTTTTAAAGTGAGTAAAAAGGCAAGTAGTATGTTGTCTAATCTTACCAGAAACAATTTTCTCTTGAAGTCAAAAGGAAATTGTATCCATGGGCTTAATCCAGAATCCAGTGCTATGCTTTTCAGGACTCATTTTTGGATGCTGTAGTACATGCTGCTGCTCTATTGATTTATTTCTATTTCATAGTGATTTTTAGATTAAAGAGGATGTAATTTTGACTGTGATAAGGAATTAACGATTTTTGCTGACTGAAAACCATATTTTATTGAACACTGTGGTGACAAAACAGAATTGCAAGCACTGCAAACTTAAGTGGTTGTTACCATGAAAAGTAATTGGAAATAACAGCTTTCTACATGAAAACAATTATCCAAGGCTGAACAGGCTTCTTTCTTGAATCTGTAACACAACTAACCTCAAAGTTATCTAGTAAAATAAAAGCTTCTCTCCTTTCATAGAAGCTGGTTGGGGTCGTGCTATTTGAGTAAGACTACAGAGAAAACACAGTCCATTTTCAGCTCTGTGTGGCACAGGTCTGAAATTTTTGCATGATGAAGGTAGAGACTGCACATTTCGTATTATGATTTCTTGGTGGCAAAAGGAATGGTGCACTGTCACGTAATGCAGTGCAAGAACATGTAGAAGAAAGGGTATTTTAGTCTGATCAGAATAAAATCTTCAACATAGATTGGAAATTAAGAAACTAAAAAATCATTTTAAGGGTCAAGAAGATCTCGGGCAACTTGCCAGGTGTAACAAGGGATTACCAAGTATGCTATCAAGTACAGTCACAGAATGACAGAATGAGCCGAGTTGAATGGGACCCACAAGGCTCACTGAATCCAGCTGCTGGTCTTGCACAGCACCATCTCTCAATCATGGAATCAGTAGGCCCAACACCTACATCTGTGGTACACTGAGCTAGCTACAAAGCATAGCTATCTGTGCTATACATAGCTGTTTAGTACACACATGCATGCTATATACCCATAGCCTGCAGCTTTTAAGTAAAAAAAGGTATCTCTGTGTTCTGCCAACAATATGAATTATACATACATTAAAGTAGTGTAGAAGAAAGTTTATTTCATAGCCAGCTCTGTACAGCAACTCTTCTTGTTAATATGAGATGATTCTTTAATACATAAAAATGTGTAAAAGATATGTAAAATTTTATTTGGGGTACATAAATCGTTGTGTGACTCAGGAACAGAACAAATTCTAAGTACCCTAGATTGATACAGATTCAAAAATCGTGTCCTCAATGTATTCTTGGATTACCAAAAAAGCAAACATAACCAAAATGCAAAGAAATCTGAGTGTTTTCTTGAAAATCTCTTAGCATCATATAAGGTAGTCTGCCTCTAAGAGATTCCTGTTGTGAGGAAAAAACTCATCACAAACAAGTCGGCTCCTTATGTCTTTGTTATGTTGTAAGAGGAAATTTAGTGTATAGACAATAATAAAACCCAGTCAAAAACTGTAGTTATAAATGGAAATGCCAAACAGAAATTCATCTACAGGCTTGTTTTCCTGAACACTCATTCCCCTTATGACTCTTGTAAATAAAATTTGATGAGCTGTGTTATTTAAGTGAAACACTGCAACAACTGTGAGCATACAGAAACTACTGTAATCTGGAAGCTTATTTGTCCTTGTTTATTCAGCCTTTGGTTAACTGAGATTCCTGGTTAGCTGAAAGTCGGTCGTGTCCCCTGACAGCCGTGTGCACTGTGCATTACTCCCCTGCTTATCCAGAGAGACATCTGAAACCTTCAGAATAATGGAGTTGTGGGTAAGTGGGTGAGCACTGCATGAAGCACATTGCTGTCTGGGGACATGACCAACTTTCACTTAACCAGGCATGTCAGTTAGCAGTAAGTTAGCAAAACACATTGCAGGGGATGAAGTGTCTTTATGAGTTCGTTAGCTCTGCTGTTAGATGGTTTGTACCAAAGTTCATACTCCGAACTGCAAAACAACCTTGTTCTTTGCAATTAACCAGGGTGTTGGTTGTGCTGTGACCTTTTTTTTGCTTAGTTACCTTTCACGTAGCACAAGTAAATGGTAGAAATACTTGAAAATACATATCTGAAGCTATTCTACAGTATGAGTCTGCTTTTGCTGTCTTCATTAAACTCAATTGAATTTTAATTGCAGTGTTAGATTCGCAGCTGGCTCAGCTGGCTAGGTGGGCAGCGATAACCTGCAAAAGATCCTACTGTGCTTCCATCCAGGCTTTGTGATTGCAGTACTGCATGCTTTCAGAGAGCAGCAGGAAAGGGCAAAGGCAGCCAATAACAACACTTCATTTCTCTAGTAGCAGCATCTGTTTAAATGATTGAGTGGCATTCACAAGGCTCTTTGGCTTCACTTTCCATGAGGAGGGTTGCAGCTGTACTGCAAGGCTGTTTCTAGGAGGCAGAGGGATGTCTCTGAAGAGTTGACTGGTTCTTGTCAGACAGAGACAAGTCTCTCTGTGGCTGAAGGGAGCTCTAAGGTCATTCTCTAAAAACTCCCCTACCCTGTAGCTATAGAATAACGTGCTGTAGTGGTGCTTTAAGAGGAGAGACTGGCCAAGAGTACAATCTATGACTTTTGAGTGGTTTGGACTTCAGAGAGTTTCCTAAATCTCTTGAATATTTACAATGCAGAAGGCAGTCTGTGTCTCTGCTATGATGTAGGTGACCAGAAGCTTGGCTGTTGCAGTGGGAAGTAGAGTATACAATAGTAGACGAGGATCTGGTGCTGATATAACTCTTGCAATGGAAGAGAAAAATCAGTTCAGAGTGGTGGCTTCATCCCCCTTCCATAATTCTGAAGAGAATGGGTCCAGGATGGCAGCACAGGAGAGACTGATGGTAGGGACTGCAACTTCTTACCCATCTACATATCTCTAAGACTGTGTATTATTTTAAGAATTCATTTAACAATGAAGGGGGAGAGGATGGGATGTAACATGATGAGAGAAAATATGTTTGTAAAAAGCTGTGCATTTAGATCATGCCAGATAGTTTGACTTCCTTTAGAGAATGAGAGAGAGATGCTTAGGATAGGTTCTGAGTGACAGGAAATGCACTGAAATTTAGAGTAAGAGTTACTTTCTCCCTGTAAATGGGGTTTTTTGCACTGACTTGACTTCACTGTCATATAAGACATAAGTACATGCAAACAAAAGGTATAAAATATTCCCTTAGAACCTACTACTGCATTCTTATACTTTAAATGGGAATTTATGTATCTAGATGTTAGTGACACTTAATAAGGCCTTCGAAATCAAGTGTGTTCACAAATCCTTACTATTTTTTTTTGGTGTTTGTTTTCAATTTTAGGATTAAAGAGCCCCTTCAGGACAGTGTAATAGCTACTTATGAAGAACATGAAGATAGCGTATATGCAGTTGAATGGTCCTCGGCAGACCCGTGGCTATTTGCATCTTTAAGTTATGATGGGAGACTGGTTATTAACAGGGTTCCAAGAGCCCTTAAATATCATATACTGTTATAATTTGTTTGAGTTATTCTGGAGTTGTTAACTTGATGTACAAAACTGGTAGGTATTGGTAAAGGTTTTTTCAGGATCTGTTTTTTTAAATAAAAAAGTTACAATTTTGTTAGGGATATCTATACTGATGTAGACTTGTAATTTTTGTCTTTTGTACTTGCCTTGAGAAATTATGATACATTTTCTGAAGGCTGTGCTACCTAGATGATTGAGGGGCTAATCACTTTGTGAACTCTAAAGTTTCTGGTGATAATGGGTACATTCCATACTATTGCTTTATTACATCAGCTTTATGTAAATATAATGCATTACAGAAATGTTATTATGCTGATACAAAACTGGGACAATATAGGGTTCATGTAGCAGAAATAATCTACTTGTTTTCAAGAGTAATATACATTTCTTGTATAAGCAGCCTTCTGCTTTTAGCTAGGGCCATGCTCTGCTAACTGTTCTGGCTTCAAATACAATTGGGAGTGGTCTTAAAAGGCTTTTTTAATACAATCTAATAATTTAAACACTTTTTCTCCCATTTTTGCATGTCTTCAGAAGGAATGTTTTTTGTGAAAGTGAAACCCTCAAAATATATTTTTCATTTGAGCCTTTTGGTAGTATCAACAAAGTAACATCCTGCAAATTGTGAACTAAATGCAGTTCTCAGCTTTGTATTGTTACTGGAAACAATATTAGACTTTAGCAAAATCTCTGATATACTCACGTAATGTGTTATCCCATATTTATAGGTTAAGGTGTGCTGTGAGGGACTCTGTAGCTATGCTACTGTTGATGTGAAAAATCTCTTTAATATTTGTCTACTTAGACTTTCTTACCCTTCTGGATCCATGCCAATTCTTACCCTTCTGGATCTGTGCCAATCTGCAGTATGCTGGCATGATGTAAAAGGCTTGCAACTAAGCACAAAATATCCTTTGCTGTATCCTACTTTTTGCAATAGGTGACCTAGACATTGGTTACTGTGTTGTTACAAATGCTGAGAACAGGCAGATGCTGCGCTGTAGGAGAATGCTCAGGAAATTTCAAACGTAGGTGGAAGGCACGGTGAAACATTCCTGTACATATTGACATCCTGTCTTCCCCAGCCGAGCTTGCACTAAGATGAAGATTCACTGCTTGCTCTTTGTGTACCCAGGCTAACTGTTAAATTAACTATTCCCTGCTGCCTTTTCAACACTATTATCTCCCATTAGCTTCAGAACTTGGGTACATGTGACAGTGTTGGTTGTGGTATAATTGTGTAAGACTACTCTGAAGAAATGGCAATGAACATGGGATGGAAAGATCAATACCAGCCTCTTCCTGTGATCCCTCCTGTTGCTATGGCAACTCCTGGTGTTAGTGGTGAGGGACAGTGTGCTGCTCACCTCTGTTTGTCCTTACCCACTCTCGGATCGAAGTGTTCAAATGTGGTTTGTTGTGTCCACACAGCTTCTTCAGTAAAATAACATTTGGAGAGCATGACTGACTGCCATAGGCCAAAACATGCAGAAGAGATGACAGTTGAATTCCGTTTCTGACTTTCTTAAGGAGCTTATTTGGAAAAATTCATAGGAGTGAAGTAATCCAATTAAATCCTCTGTACTCTTGTTTGCATTTGTGTTAATGATATTACCTAATCTGCTCCAGAATGAATGTTTCATTGGAAATTCTGATTATTGGTTTTTCTGCATCTATATTTTAAACTTGTGCTATTTAAAATAATTTCAATCTGTAATTAGGCATGAGCTGTTCACCTGTATGTTGTAAGAAGAGCTACATTTCTAAATCAGTAGTACTTCAGTTATCTGAATGTCAAAATCCTTGGCTGGGCTGCTGCTTTTTATGTTGAGCTTTTCATCAGACACAAAATCTTGTTGGGTATCGTGTCTGCCCCACCTGTGTGCCACTCTCCCCACCCACCCCTCTGGAAAACAAAATGAAAAAACCTGTGCAGTATACCTCTGGTATGCAACAGAACTCCTTAAAACTTTCTTCCCATTAGCAATAAAGGTCTAATGAAACTTTGTCTGGCAGTGTATATGGTTGGCAGTGTGAAGGTGATGGGGAAATTGCCTAACATTGTGTGGGATTTTACTTGATTTTTAACATGTAATAAATGCAGGGTAGATTTCAGGCTAATTTTTATGTGGCTGTATTTCCTTTAATATTGTACGGTTATATGAACTGGAAAGCTCTGTAAACAAATAATATCAAGAAATCTTTTGTTCTAATTTTGCTAAATGTGTGTATCACTCAATAGAGAAGAAGAGAGTGGATGAATACGGGAAAGGAAGGGACTAGAAGGTCCAATTTGAATGAAAAATTGTAAAGCTGTCTGTAAACCAGGATCTGGGCTATGTGTACATCACTGGCAGAAATATGGAAATGACCTTCTGAAAGGCAAGGCTTTTGCCAAGGTTTCATCCAAGGCTGTTGGAGCAAGCAAGCTGCTGTAGGATGAAAGGGGGGATTCTAAAATGGTTAAATAACTGATTAAAAGGAAACAGGAAGCAGGAATAAATCATCACATTTTGTGGCAAAAAATGAATTACCAGGGAAGTCTAGAAGGATCTGTGCTTAGGCATGTGCTTCACAGTATACTCATAAATAACCTTTTGGAAAAAGGACTACAGAAAAACATGGCAAACTGTTCAGAGAAGTAAAGATGACCAAAGAATTATGAAATGACCTTATCTTATGGATGATAAAATGGTAGATAGAATTCAGTGCAGGAAATGTTAAGCAACTAATATGGGAGAAAACAGTTATTTTACGTACTGTGGACTACCAGCAGGGCTATTACTTGGAAGTAAGATCTTGGGGGTTTTATAGATCTTTAAAAACATCAGCTTAATAGAGGTCAAAATTTTAATTAAAATGTTGGGAATTACTAGCAAGCAAGTAAAGAAAGCATTGTTTATCCCCCCAAATAATATATATTCATAAATCTCTGGTGTATGTGCATTTGTAATACTGTGTGTAGCTGTGGTTTTTTCCATCTTCAGCCCAATGTAATGAAATGGAAAGATTTTAGACAGAGTGACAGAAATGAGGAATAGCATGCAACACCTGTATGAGGATAGCTAAATAGACTGAAAGGCAGATGGTTGAGACAGAATGATAAAAGTCCGTCAAATCAAAAGTGGCAGAGTGAGAGGATGAATAGGGAATGATTGTTCACTGTCTCTCCTGATACCAGAACTAGAGGTTATTGAATGTAATCTGCATATGGTGGCTCAAAGCATAAAAAATAAAGTGGCCTTCATAGGCATGAAGGTGAGCTATGGCACTTGCTTTTAACAACCCTTTCCCCCAGGAAAAAAAAAGCAATAACAAAAACCTGCACAAACAAAAAAAATCTCAATAATGTTAAAGTTTACATGACTTGGAAGTAATTAAAACAGTCCTTGAAAGATGAAGCCAATAAAGGTTGCTAAATATAATGTCAGCATCCCTGGCTTAGAAAAATCCTTTTGAACCATCAGTTGGTGGAGACTACAAAGAGGACTGGCAGAGAATCCCTGTGTGGTTGTCCGGTCTTTAATTAACTTCTTGGACATGTGCTATTTACCAGAAAAGGTAGAAAATGGAAATTAAAAATAATAACTTAGTCTCTGAAGTTTTGTATCTAGAGCTAAGACAGCACATTGTTCCTGTATGTTTCTTTGCATATTTTTTTCTGTATATATACTTTTGTTGTGAGTTGTGTTATAGGGAATTTCAGAAAACTCATGTCTCAGGTGAATTTCTTATAGAATCCTAATATTGTGTTTGGAAACAGTATTGTTGCAAAATACTCCTTGGCAATAATGGCCAAGGCAAGCAGATTTCTGTGCAAGGAGTCCATCACTGCTTTGGAAGTTCAGATCATGATCTGACTGATCTCACAGCTCTGGGTTGCTTTCAGTGTCTCAAAGAATTCTGTCTATACAGTCATCTAGCACCATTGGTAAGCACAAAATGGCTCTGTTTTCAAACACCTCTTAAATAATTTTTCTTTCTTTGCAGATTGTGTCCAGGTAAGAAACTTAAGTAGGTCTTGATTTTGAAAAAGTGAGTTATAGTATTCCTTAAAAATTGCTTAAAAATGTCAGTCTTGCTGTCTAAAAATTAGTTTCTTTCTAGGTTTGGTGCTGAAAATCTTTTTCTTTTCACAATTCTATATTAATATGTCTCTGGTGTGAAGTTACAAAATGGCTTGATATGTGGTATTTTTACTCCACAGAAAGTGAATTATTGAAGAATAAATGAATTTATAATATTTTATGAAGGTTTTGAGCATGATCTAAGTGAAACTGAATGAGAAGCTTGAAATAACAATCTGTTTAACTTGAACTAAAATGGTACAAACTTAATATTAAGAAAAAAACACCAAAAACCCAACCCACCACCAAACTGCAGTACTCAGTACTAACCTGGACTTTTCCTGTGGTGTTAGTGCTAAAATGAGCTTGATCTATCCTGGAGCAAATGAAGTTAATGAATAGCTTGTCAACATTGGAATGAATGAAGAACGTTTTATGAATGAAGACTACCTAAGTCTGGCTGTTTGCTCTAGGCCCACAGTCCTTACTTTATACCTTGAATTTGAGTGGAAAGAAGAAGCCATATGATCTGGATTATGTGCAGCACTTAAATTAGTTTAAAAAGGTGCTTTGTAAAGAATTAAACTTCCTGAAGATATAATTTCCCAACAGAGAACAGAAAGCATTAATTCTGGATTGGCCTCTGCATTTGGAATTTCTAAATCTTTCAGCCTGGTATCTCTGGCAGTATTTGAGACTGAAATTCTGCAGCTTATGTAAGATGGACTTGAACAGTGTTGTCTGACTAGTCTGACATGGTAAGACACCACGTGGTGTCTTACATGCCTTTGATTTAAATGAAGCAGTGAAAAGTAGGTAATCATCATTAAGATCAGCATTTGGATACAAGTTTGTAGTGCTACAGAGCTTCCATTTGGCTTCACAGAGAACATCCAGGATATTTTTTTCTTTTTCTAGAGGGTATGAAGAAAGTGCTTAAAATTGGCTTGTGATGCCTGAGATATGAATGCTGTTCTGAAGCTGCAGAAAGCCTATGATTTCTGGAATAGCATGTGAAGTAATTGAGAGAAAACTGCAAATCAGTTTTTCACAAAGCTTGGCCTTCCCATAAAGGGAGCTCCAAAGTATGAAGCCATGGATAGATCCCTGAAAAATTTGCACATTTCTTCTGCTCATTCCACCTGCCACTTTGGTCAGTGAGAATCTTGCAAAGTTAGAAGAAAATGACATGAACAGACTTGGAGTAAAAGACGAAGGAGAAGAAAAAGTAAAAAGGAAGACTGACAAATACAGAATGAAAAGTGAATTGAAAAGGACAAGATCAGGGAAATTTGGATCACTTGGAAAAGAGAAATAGGAAAGATGAAAGAAATTGGCAGTAAGTGAAGAAAAGGATACAGGGGTAAGGATTAAAAAACCCCAATGATATTATCTCCTTGTTTTGACCATGATATTAAAAGTCCTTAAATTTCTACCATGTTAATCTTCCTATGTTAACTGATTTAAGTGTTAGAGAATTGCTGTTTATGTTGCAGCATTTTAGTTCTGATATTGAAGATGGTTCATGTAGGTTAGTTATTAATCCATAAGTTATTAGTCCAAGCATGTACATTCTAGCGGTTTAGGATTTTTAGCTGTTCATTATTCTTTCCCTTTTGATGTGAAGTTAGCATATGGGGTAATTAACCCAAGCCACCAGTAATGTGAGAGACAGGAAGAAAATTTCAAGTGGGCTGTTACTCTTGAGTCACACTAGTTAAATCTACTGAAATATTTGTTTATGACAACAGTCTTTATCCCACTGTTTATGACTTCAAGGGAGTGTTGTAGTCAGAACATCTCAAGATATTGGATGTGATATAATAAAGTATCTGAAGCCTAATCCTCCTTCCATACTAACTTACTTTATAGCAAAAGGATTCTGAGCTACTCTTGGGAAAGCTTGCTTGATGCTTTTGGTGCTATGGCTGCTCCAGCTTCATAAGGGAGTCTTAGTGTTCCAGCACAGAAGATAGCTTTGGGGAGAAAGAGATGAATGAATCTTAGTAAATTCAGGAGTCAAGCACCCAGTGTGAAGATGCCTGGCAAATGGTTGCCATTGCCCTGGAGCTAAAACACAGCTGCCAAGCAGCTGGGCTGAGCAGGGAAGACCTTCTAATGTACCTTCTCAACAGATTGTCCATTTATTCTGATGCTGTGCTGAGTTCGGGATTTGGCAGGAGGGACTGTGGAAAAGCTCCTAAACAGAATGAATTGAGGAGAATGCGGAAAACCTTAGAAAACCCAAAGGTACCACACACTGATCGGCAGGTCTAGATGAGCTGAATCCTGGGGTGGCAACAGACTTGGCAGACAAACTCACTGAGCCACTGCCAGCTTCTAAACATTTGCAGAGGACTGAGAAGACAAGAAAGACTGGCAAATAGTGGAAATACTGGAACAGCAGTGCACAGAGTTGGATAAGGAAATGTGTTTCAAAATGAGGACATTTTAGCCAAATTATGAATGTTTTATTTGTTTTTAACTGAGAAGTTTTTCTTATAAATAACAGTCAAAATACTGGCAAATATCAGAACTTCGGAAATCACATTCATGCAATAAAGTGGGGATTATGCATTTTGTTACAGAGAAGAGCCAGAACTCTAACCCAGCATCTTATATGATTTCCCTTACACCACTCTTTTCCAAGGAGGACAGGTGGAACATAGTATATAATGGTAAATTTAACTTTTCTTCAGACATACTTGAAGGAAAGAAAACATGCAAGTGTTAGTTTTTGGTCATTTGAAAGAGTTTCTGCTAAGGCAAGTAATGAGCAAGTTTTGACTCTGCCTGGAAAGTAGTGGGTGGGGAGAAAGCCTGGAACTTGACTTTGCAAAGGTTGTGAATAGGAATGATCTGTTTTCCAGCATGCAGTTTGTGAGGTAAAGCACTCGAGGACTTCCAGCCATGTCTCAATGCATTCATATAATATTTTGAGAGGTTAACTATCTAAAGCTGCTTCCAAGCAAAGGATTATGCAACTCAGGATAATGATATGCACAAACAGGAAAGCATCTTCTTAAGAATCTTTCTTTATCATCATGACAGTAACTGCATAACACATTTCTTTTCATGTATGAAAGAGTTAGGCTTGGGTGGATACATGTCTGCCAATAACAGCTGATAGGTGGATGGAGCCATAGATGCTCTGATGTTGCCTTTTTTTTTTTCCTCTAGAAGTCTGGGTGAAGTGGAAGAAATCTGGTGCATATTAATATTGGAAAGTCTGTTGGGGAAGGCACAAATGAAAGCCTCCTCATAATGGAACCTGTTTAATCCATCACAAAGCAAACACCAGTGAACTTCAATGATTTCTAACCATCCTGTCACTTGTTTGGGATGGTTACTTGAGCTCAGTTTCCTAGATGGATGCATATTTCTGATCTGTGTTTTAATCATCTATTTTCAGCATTAATACAATTTGAATATCTTCAATCTATTTTGTGAATGACTAAGGAAAAGGCTTTACATTTTTTCTGTTGCAGTTCACAGGCACTTCTTGTAAAGCAGAGGAAAAAGCTTTTGTTTTTGAGCCTTCATGCTGCTTTATTGAGAGGTAGTCTGGTTTCTGTTTCTGTGTTCTACAAATTCTGCAGGTTTTGGACTGGTCATTGCTGAAAGCTGAGAAGGGATGAAGACTCTGCATGACTGACATGTTCATATTCATCAGAAAACAGTCAGCTGGAGAGAACTATGGAGTAATTGCTGCCGTGCTCCCTCCCTCGCTGCTTGCGCAGAAAGACATAGGCTGTGGGGAGGAAGCTACCTGAGGTTATTAAGATTAATACTGCTGGAAATTTCAATCAACTCACACAAGGCTGCTCCTCAAGGCTGTCAGATGCCTACCGCCTTCTCTGAGTCAGGCGGGGCCACATCAATTTTGAATTTCCCAACAGAGATTGCTATGATTTATGAGTTTAGGAGGCTGATAAATATGGTTAGTTGAAATAATTGAATCAGAATAATTTCAGTCAGCTGTGCTCAATTTATTTTGTCTGATAACCACAGGAGGGTGCAATTTTGGATAGGGAGTTCCATTTCAAGGATTCCTATCACAGGAAAGAGATCGTTGGACCTGGAATAAGAGCACCTTATTTCTGCTGCCAGGCCTGTATGACAGCCTTATGACCTGACTTAAGACCTGTCAGAACTAAAGAGTAAGTACCTAGAGCTCTTCTGGTATTGCCCATGACAGAGGCTGAGTCAGGTCTGGTTTGTTTATTTATTGTGGGATCATTTCTGCTGGGAAGGGTAGTGAGAGTTTTACTACTTTGTTTTTGAAAACCACTTTACTATTCATTTGAGAGGGTGTTGTTCTTACCACTTGTTTTTAAAAAAATGGCTTGCCTTTTTATAGAATGTTTTCACTTTTTATGAAGTAGTGATGGGCATCAGTTTTATCCTTACAGCAAAGAGAGCACTCATGCATCCCTGAAAAGTTCTCTATGAAACTTTTAAAACTAAATTTGTCCCTACAAGTTTAGTATTTGTCTGTTGTAACTTTCCCACATAGATGAAAAAAATACCATTTTAGGTGGATTGTCCTAGGCAGAGTATTGAATATAAAGGGTACTGTAAAACCAGAAGGTGAGCAGTATTGTGATGGCTGGCTGAGGTCAGCAGATAATAGGCAAGCCTAGCAAGCAGAGTAAGGGAACAGGTGAAGTGTGTTGCAGACAAGTATTTTCTTGTTGTCATGGACAAGATATTGATAAAATATGAGAGCTGCAAACAGGGTAAGGTATGTGGGAAAGGCAGTGGCAGTTGCCTGTCTCAGGCAAAAATCTTAACAGGCTGCTGGATCTAGCACTCCTGAGTCTCATGTCTGGAATACACCCAAAGTGAATTTTCCTGGCTAGGAAGATGTTGTCCTCTCTGTTGCTTGGAACAGAGTTGTAGAGTGGCCATCTTCCAGCTCCATTTGTCCTGTTAGGATTTTAGACCTTTGCATTTTGATATCTTTTCCCCGTTGAACCCTTCAGCTGCTAATGTTTCCCACCACAAACAGGACTACCTTTGTCTGCAGTTCTATGTTTATTCTGTGTGGCTTTTCCCCCCAGACTTTCACACTGGCTTTTCTAACAACACATCAGCTTTCTCAGAAGTCATAACCATAGCCAGGCAGCACACCAGAGGTGACAGAGATTGCTGAAGGAGCAGCTTTCCTAAGAGTGGAAATCTGTGTAAGATAAAGATGGACAGCTATATTCTATGGTTAGTGAGGAATGCAGGCTGCTGCTAGAGATAGGCGTTACCCCAGATGGTTTGTGTTGGCATGGATATACCAATGGCCATATGACATACCCTGGCCTGCACATCAACTACTCTGCTCACCCATGGCTGAAGAGCAGTAGGGTAGGTCTTTTAACAGTGTGCTGAGGAGAAGCCATACTTCCCTGGGAAGAAATCTCTCTTTCTCTCTCTGACATATTATTCTCAAAGTTCCATTGCCTTAGAATTTAAACATTTTAGGATTTTTCATAAACTTAAACTTTTTTTTTTTTTTTTTTTTAATTCTGGACATAATCATCAGTTTGGTGAGGAGGGTATCCAAATATCAGGGAACTAGTAGGAGTTGGAGGTGAGGTATTCTGATGGTATAGAAAGATTTGTGACCCTAGAGACACATGCTTTAGGGTCCATTTTGGCAGTCGAAATCTGTCAACATCAGACTTCAGTGTTTCAGATATGCTGAGCTGCTCTATTGAAGAAGCTGGTGCATTCAGTTTGTATTGGAAAATAGTAACAAAGCAATTTTTTAAATAACAAAGTCCTGCTAAAATTCAGCTACCCAACTCTGGGGTACAGTTTCATTCCTGCAATTCATTCATGATTGTTCCTTTTGTCTCCAATAATTTGGTACCATCTCTACCTGTTGTAACTTATTTCTGTACATCATATAAAGGTCTCTTCTATCTAAAGAATGTCCTATGAGTTACAGGATCTCTTACAGACTTGTGCTCTACTCTGGCAGCACTATTCTAAGTGTGCTTTTTCCAAGAGTACAACAGAACTAAGTTAAGAGAAAAATATTTGCTAAGGTTTTACCTACTTCCCTTTTCCACTGCTCAGCACTTTAGGAAGATGGTTCAATGAATAACTCTCACTGCATCTCCTTCCTGAGATCTCCTTGCCATGAAGTGTATGTTGTATCAGAGGAGGGGGAAGGATATTGTGAAAAATCTGCTGCTTAGTCAGGATGTGGATATAAACCACAGAACATTTTCCAAATCCAATTTGGATTTGGGGTTTAGCATAAAGTGAGGGCACGAAATAACTACATACTGTACAGAAAATTCTAATAGAAAAAATCAAGACTACAGTAATGCATTCTGTGTGGTCTTCCATGAGTAGAGAACAGCAGAACAGCATGTGGCAGGACTGTCTCACTTGTGTCTTTGCTTCTGCTGCTGTGAAAAGCATTTTCAATATTTGCATAATTTAGAGCATGACATTATGATTTTCAAAGCTTCAAATTGGAGTAAAGCATCTACATAATCTAATTAAATAATGTAAATGTTTTATGATAATATTCAAGTAAGTGCGAAACTTGTTCCACAGATGCATCCCTTTCTTAGGCCATTGGGGAAACTGAATTTAGGCATGCAGATGGATGTTTTTAGCCCTGCGTGCTCTGGAAGGTCAACAGAGTACTTACTGAGTGCTCTGTTGTTAGTATAACCTCCAAAGCCTGCTTCGCAGAGCGTCATCCTTCCAAGAAGCTGGAAGGTAAGCTGGGACTGGAGGGAAAGGCGAACAGATTTAAAAGGCTGCTTGAAACCTCTTATAATTTGAACGAAAGCGATGCTACTGCAGTATGTAATAAATTGCTTCCATTTCAGTGAACATTAAAATAATCCCATGGTGACCCTCTTAGCAGCAGCCCTGCCACATTTGGTATCAGATCTCAGAAAGCATGCATTGTACTTGGATAGGAAGCTACCAGGGGGAGCCCCACAAATCCTCTTGGTGACTGTTGGGTTTGTTTTTGCCTCTGGCTGCACTAACTCACAAAATATTGGAAGCACTTGGCCAGCATCCATGATGAGAGATGCTGTCTTGTAGTGAGATTATTTAAATAATATTTTTTATCAGCACACTCTCACTAAGGTTTAGTTCTTAGTGAATCCTGTCTTTGCCAGCATATAGTACTACAATAAGCAAATGAATTGAATCCTGATTTTCCAAATGTAACCAAGCTAATGGTAAGCCAGTACTAATGAGATTCTTTTAGAAAGTACAGCAGCACTGTGTTGCTAAAATGAATTTGTGTAATTGAGAAAAAGGGAGGGTTTTCAAGACAAGGCCCCTGTCTGTCTAAATAAGCTCATTGCCATTGATTTTTATCAATGCCACACTGAACTGCTCTAACTGGTCACAGAAATATGTGTGTATATACACTGCCACAGTTCTGTGCTCTCACAGTAATTGTGATGTTTAGATTTGGATGTTACCTGTACCCAGCTGTTGATGAAGCCTGTGTGGTGTTAGAAATACAGGACTGTCTGCAGACACAATGTGGAGCTGGTTTGTGCCTACACCATGATTGTGTTGAGCCCAGCAGCTCTGATTTTTATCTGAAAATGTAGCTGTTATAAGGCTCACCTTACAACATAGTGCGAAATCTGAGGATTCTGTTATTTATTGTCAAAGCACATAACAATATCCAAAGGTTGTAAATTAGTTTGCAGCTCAGCAGTATGGAAAACTCTGAGTATGTGAAAGTCATTGCTAAACTAGCTGACAGAAAGGTGAAATATACCAGTAGTGAATTAAGTCTTCTCTAATTAGACATAGAAATCTAATTACTTTGCAAATTTTTCATCTAATTTTTAAGGGAGTGAAGCTAGCGTAAATTTAAAATGGAAGCAGAGATATTCAGCACATAGTGTTAACTGCCAAGGAGAAAACACAGTGACCTTATTTGCAGCTGCACATGCATCATGTGTAGGAATGCCTGTCATAGCCATAATGATTTAACATCAGGGCAGGCCAATATTTCTTGGTTCTTCCTCCGCAGTGTAGGCAGTTTCCTTTATAGGTGGAATGGGAAGCTGTAGGTGTTTCTGGTGAAAAATGGTAATGCTAGAGGGGTGCCCTTTACTACAAATCCAGCTGTTCGCTTTAGTTCACCTCCCAAAAAAGAATTTGCAAAGTCACAGCCTAGGGAATGAAGTCATAGATGGGTGAAGTTTAAGTTTTGATGTGCTTGGACTCCATTTATTTGATAACTCAACTGTTGATTATACAATGTTAAAGCATAGTAGGTGATACTGGGGATGTTTAAAGCTGCCAAATTTTATTTTAAGGTGCCAAGACTATTTCATTGCAGGAAAGAATCGTTTTAGTTTAAAACCTGCAACATTTTGGGTGTAGCAGATATTTTACATTTGGACATGAAAAGTCACAGAGCTGTTTAACTCCAAACATGAAGACATTTTCATTAGAACAGCTTTTCATACTTTAGACATTTTGTAAGATTACAAGTGTTAAATGCCACTAAATATCCCATGTGAATTGCTGTTATTAGTTCCATAATAAAACTCCTTTTAACACTATATTAACAGGGCATTGAAGCATTTGGGCATTGAACACTTTCTGTGTTCAAAGAGTAATGACTTGGACAATCAAGTATAAAATACAAAAGGTCTGACAGTGTTCAGATGAACTCTAAAAGGATAATAAATTGATTTTTTAAAAATACATGCTGACCCAGCTTCATGGCCCCATCTGATGTCTACTTGTATAGATTCAGTAATTTTGAATTAGTTGCCCTGTTTCTTTTAATTCTCTCTTTTGTTTTCCTTTTAACCTGCTCCAGTCCACTGCTGCAAATAACATTTACTTCTCATATGGATATAGCCCTGTTGCAAGGGAACAAATTTGGGATTTAATTTAATTTCCTCGTCTTTGTCCTTAATATTTATGCATAATCTTACAAGTGCGACCACCGTTTCCATAGGGAAAGAATAATTCAGCTGAGCCTTACCAAAAAAATTATGTGTCCAGCCCTAGTGTCTGGCTCTGCATACCAACATGTGCTTAAGACACTGAAGAAGCCACATGGAAATACATCAGGAAAGTTGAATATCATAGCAATACCTGACAACCCTCAAAAATTTATGAAGGAGATCATAAATTGTGTCGTATTAAGAAGAATTCTGCAATTCTTAAGCTCTGTTTTCTGGCCAATAAAAATTTTTAACCACCAATATTCCAAAATAAGAAAATAACTGACTTGATCATGTTATCTGTATTTGCCTTTGTATGTTGTTCCCAGCATGAGAGAACCTGATTACAAAGGAAAATCTGTCTTGCTAGGTTCACTCAGTACTTTTTCTGAAGGTTTTGGTTTTTGTTAATGCAACCTTAGTGTGTTCGGTACAGCTTTTTTAGCAAGTTCATTACTTTTCCTGGTCTTTTAAAATAGTTTTATAAATGCTATAGTTAATGTCACTGACAGCATGCTTAACATGAATGAAACAATGAGTCATAGTCTAAGTTTCAAAAACTTAAGTCTAACATTACTCCTGTCTTGTTCTTGATCAAACTGATTGGCATGTTATTCTAGTTGGCTGAAGCTTAAAATAATAAGTGTATATTTTTCCTTGTGTCTTGGGAACACTCTGGGTCCTGGTAATCTTGGTATTCTGAACATAGAATCAGTTTCATCCTCTACAACTACAGTGTCTGTACACATAACTCAATTAATCTTGTTTAAATAGTATCTAATGTTAAAAAAGAGAAAGAAGGGTCCCTATTGTAATTATAAGAAACAAAGGCACAAGATGGTTTAAGTTATTTGAGTAAATTGAAGAGATGTCTGTGGATGTGCCTGAAAATCTTTGCCAGGGTCTTGAGGTTCTGTCCAGAAATTCACTTTTTAGGGCATCCTTTTTAGCGTTATTGAAACACTGTTTTCTGTTGATATTTAGTAATTCCCTCATGATTAAGGGGAACATCTGTTGGTACAGTTTTATGTTAGATAGATGTATAATTGGAAGAGACTACTTTGCCAGTATCCAGATCTTACTTACAAATGCCTCAGTCTGCTCAGAAGCCAAAATCACACCCACAAGTATGTCCTTAACAAAGCACAGTGTCCATTTATAAATGAAAACAAGCTGTCTTATGGGCACCACAGCTAGTTGCAGGTCATGGAGCTGTATGCCATGTTCTATAGTCATAGTCCCATCAGTTTTTTTTCGCCCTTGGAGAGCACAAAGATCAGCTGAACCAAACAGAGCAGCAGCAGTGCATTATAAGAATAACACCTCTGCATTGAAATTCAAAATTAAGTAGTTTTCATGGTCTACTCTTGCAAAGTACAGTGAGTTACTGCTCCACTATGGTAGCATGTGTTCCTAAGTGTTGGGAAGGGAGTTTAATTAAAAAAAAAAAAAAAAAAACAACCATTCCTTCAATGCACTGGTAATGGAAAAAAATTAATTTTGTTTAATTTTTAATCAGACAGCCTGAGACAACCACTGAGCACTACTTGACAATTAGAATACTAATGAAGTGCATACTGGGTTAGTCTGTTTTTAAAGGACAGGAAACAATGCACTCATAGTTGAGGGATTCTATTTCATTCCAGTCAACTCTTCACATATTTACCTTCTTACTTTGTAAGAATTCAGGAAATGTTTTCCTTGTTTTCTTCTTTAAAAATGCTACCCCATGGTTAATTATTTTTCAAATACAGAAAGCACAGAAAGTGATAAGTGGCTTTCTTGTAAAACATTAATCTTCACTGTTTGAGGCACCTTCTTCCATACCTTAAGTGTTTTCTTTGTTTGTTTGTTTGTTTTTATTCTTCCTCTAATGTACTTGCTTCTGTCTACCATTCTGAAACAGTTTGAAGTCTTTGTATAAATTAGATATTGTAAGTATTTGTCCGTAGTGTGCAATTTCACAAAAGATAGTCTGGTTGCAGGAAGAAATAAATTGCCCATGCCTAAACTGTTTATTTCTTATAAAATTTATAAGCAGCTATCTGTAGCAAGGTTGAATATAGTAGACAATACTTAATGAATTCAAATGAGTTCTGAGACATAAATTAAGTAGCCTAACCATCCATAGTAGCCATGTCATTCTGGCCTCATTGTGAAATGGATATTTCATTGCCCCTGTGCTGAACTAAAAAATTCTAGTAAATGAAAGGAAGAATTTAGACTATTTTTCCTCCAGGTTTTCTGCAAAACATAAAATTTAGTGTTCAAAATTTAATGAAAGGGTTGAAATCAAACCTCAAAACCAGATCTGTTAAAACAGCAGAGGTCAATTTGTATCATACCAGTATGTAAAAAAAAAAAAAAAAAAATTGGCTTATATTTTTCAACATTTTTTCCATTTTAAAAATACAAATTTTATATAAGGACTTATAATGTCTTTTTTATGCATTCCTGATGTCAAGGATTTGATTTGTTAGGATTTCTCATTACATAATTCCCAGGTCTCAGGGCTACAATTGGTTTTATTGTTTCTTTGAAATGCACAAAATAGTCTGTAATTGTGGACCAGGAGAAATAGTAGGGAGTACTTTGCTGTAGATAGTGGTTTTATATTGAAGAGAAGATGTATTTTTAACTCGTGGTTTGATGTGGAATCCAGGCTGCATGGTAAAACATGCATGTATCAGTGAAACCTTTTTGCTTGGGCTGGCCATAAAAGCTTTCTTTCTTTAATTGGATAAATAATGTTATCATTGTTTTTCATATTCTTTATTTTTTTTTCCCAGATGACTTTACTTCAGGATTAGGAGATTGTCTGGGCAGTTTTTCTATGGTAACAGTACTGTTGTGCAGCTAGGCAAGTTCTCATGCAGTGAGGAATAGCTGTAGTTTTATGTACTAAACAATTCCTGTATATACTAAACAATTAAAAATTAAAAAAACACAAAAAAAAAAATTAACAGAGGGGAGACAGAATATGTTACCATCTTTTGGCCATATGTTGGAAATAAAGCTTTACCCCATTTAAACTGCCAGCACAGGTAAATTAAGACCACTGTGCTCAAAGAAATAATTAATATCTAAGATGAAGTATGAAACTAAAATGTGTAAGTTAACAACCTTTCTGAGATCTTGCTGCAGATGTAAATAATCACATGTTGGAGGTGGAGTGTAAAGAGTACAGACAAAATTCTGAGGAGAATCTGGAGCCACCTAGAAGGTGTGGCAGTCCACGGATGACTGTAGAGGTTTTAATTGTAAACTGGGCCAGATGAGCAAGAAGCCATGTATTTTAATAAAAGATTATAAACAGAAACTCACTGGAATAAGTTCTTCATATTCTGTTCATTGTCTTCAAGTTTCGCTCTTCTCAAAGTTAGTATGTGTGGTCTGTAACATGGTAAAGATGGAACCAGTGTGGAAGAGGTGTGGTGTCAGGTTGAGGAGGACTTTCTCATCCAATCCCATCCTTCTCGGTAGGAATATGGAATGGGAGCTGCTGTTTGTTTGGAATCGGCTGACCAGTTGGGTTTTGCCTTTGTGTCAGGAAGTGGCTCCTGCTAATGTTAAAAGTGAAACTATTTTATCTGCCAGAGATGGTGAAAGAATAATATTGGTAGAAAGATCACATCACGTGGTGTGTTGGCACGTGCTGCTTTCCTGAGAGGCACAGAGCCCCCACCTCTTAGAGAGCACTCAGGCTTCAGAGCTTGTTTGTTTGCTGCTAGGTAATTCTCAGTAGTAAATGAGTGGAGACTGAATTTACATTAGAAACTGTAGGAGCTGGGAATGATCTCCCTGGCTGCTAGTAGTCTGAGGAGGCTTCATTTGGTTTCTTTATTGAAAGTGTAATAATATATTGAAGTGCTGTTCTGGGCAAAGCAAACCAAAATAACATTTCCTTGTTCAGTGAAGACTGAAGCTAAGACTGTCTTCAGATAGATAATAGAGAGTTATCCTCTTTTCCTTCCCAACCTCTCCTGTCTTGGCCATCAAAGTTACAATGAAAGCAGTTGCAGCTCATTACTACTCTGACCACTGTGCTTCTCTATGGGGATTTGTACTACTCTGTCCTTGCAATCTATTTTTCAACCTTGCTGCACTGTAAGTATGTGAAAGCTACCTGGCATGTCTGACAGTGCAGGAGAAACCAAAGGTCTTGTGGTTTACAGGTGACATTTTGTATGGCTTCTGTGTAGTGAGTACTTACTCAACTGAGGTATGTTAAACCAGGAATACTGGTGAGGCAGCATTATTATTCTTATTACTACTACTATTACTATTATTATTATAAATATTTTGTGATTAATGAAAAAAATTTAACTTCTGTTCTAAATCACCATAAATCAATCTTGTTACCAAGATGACTTGTTTAATTAAAGCATCAGTTAAACAGGAAAGCAAGGCAGTGGTTGCCATTCACAATTCTGTTACTACATTCAGATCTCCTAGCAGGCAGTACATTTTGCTTTTCATAGGAAGATAGGTATCTGAAGTGCTCATCAGAGGACACTTGGGGAATAGAATGAAGCCCCCACGATGTAGGGGGAATGGTCAGTGACCTGCTACATCAGTTTGCTACTCACGAGACTATGGGGCTGGATGGGATCCAGCCAAGGGTACTAAGGGAGGTGCAGAAGTGCTCGCTGAGCCACCTACCATCACTTATCATCAGCCCTGGCTAACTGGGGAGGTCCCAGATGCCTGGAAGGTAGCGAATGTGATCCCTAGCTACAAAAAGAAAGAGGATCTGGGGAATTACAGGCCTGTGAGACTGAACTTACCTAAGAAGGACTGAAGATCCTAAAGGTCTTCTTTCAACCTTAATAATTCTGTGATTCTATAAACCCATCATCTGTTGTTAAAGTCATGTAGGCATCTTTTTCTTGGAAAAACAAGTTGTGTTATTTAAAAGAACAAGCTTAAGTGAATAATATCCATTACATGAAAGTAAGGGTTTGTTTAGAAGTCCCAAGCAGACATTGCATGGAATATGACTGATTTTATCCAAGAGAAAATGGACAAAATGAGGAGACTTTTTTATATCCCAGGTCTCTCTAATACCCACTTTCAGGCATCACTCAGATTATCTTCTAAACTGAATAAACAAACTTTCTCTATTAACCAGAGAAGCACAATACACTCGAAAGTTCATTCAAATGCATCCAGGTAGGAAAGGGAAAGAAATTTTAACTAGACATAAATATTATATAAATAATATAAACATAAGTACATAAGTACAATATCGCATCTCCTAATCACATGTCTGATGTTGAGTAAAGCTACAGACAGTAGTTTGATCACTGAACCATATTGTTTGGATGTTTTGTTGGTTTAAGTTACTTGGCTTACTCCACAGGTAAGTTTTAACATGCAGATTAAAATGATTGTTTTAGGAGAATGATGAATGTGTAAGTAACTAACATTAGTTAATTATTTACAAAAAAAAAAAAAAAAGTTTTTTACAAAAAAAAATGCATTGTCCAGTGCAAAATAAGAATTCCTGGCTAGACATAAAAGACCAGATCAGCAAACTCAAAAGAGCCACCGCTTTTTGAGAGAAGCTCCATCAGGCTCTTGGAAAATGAGAGAAGGTAATTCTTTATTTTTTTGGAAAAATGAGCCAGGTTCCTTCATTGGGTAGAGTGAAACTGCAAGTTTTGGGCAAGTTGAGCATGGTTTCATGTAATCAAGTCTTGCATCCACAGATGGATGCACAGAAATGTAGCCACTGTGTTTCCAGTGGCTGAGGCCACTGCTAATAGGTGCCAAGCACTGGCAAGCACGACCTGTTTCCAGGAAAAGAAGGCAAGTAATTGGAAACAATTAAGGGAGCATACACTGAATACAAAATAGGTTGAATAGTTAAGAGTCCTTCTGCTGTTAGATTAGTTTAATATTGCTGTGAGACCTGGAGAGAGCATCTTCAGCCTGATAAAATTCTCCTTGAGTGCTTGGGAGTTAGAGCTACATCACTTGACATCTTTAGTTTCTTCTTCCTTCTGACCCTAAATGCAGCCAGGAGGAAATATGGGGAAATTTGGATGCTAGGTTCTTTCCTGTTACGCTAGTGTAGATAAATAATAGCTTTCCCTCATGGCTCTGTTTTTCACCAGACACCTATGTCTGAGTGGGGAGCTGAGGCTACTTCTGTCCTGTCATCAGAATCCAGTAAACTAACTGAACTTAAAGAAACCCATTCCTTGGTCTCAGAGGGCAGCTCAGAGGAGGCCTCAATTAAGTGCAGTGTTAGCAATTTCAATTAACAGCATTAAAGTAAAAAAATAGATTCAAATAGGAGATAGGGATTTAAATGAAAATCTTGAATTCTGTCAACAAGCATACATAATAAAAAAAGTTAATGTGTAAAAGCTGGATAACTACATTTTTGGAATTACTGGACATTGTGGACTACACCTCTTGATCGAAAGAACATCATAGAGCACCTTTTGTAGACTTGTTCCTCTTTTTTTTTTTGTGGTTTTAGGTTTACACTTTAGCTCAATAGCTTTTTTTTTTTTTTTATTATTTTCAATTGTGCCAGATTTATATAACTATGGGAAAGAGCTGGACATTCTCTGATGTATATAATTATTTCATTACCATTCTGGTAGCACTTATTTGTCAATCTTACTCTAAAAAATGACTAGGAGAAATAGTTTCCAGATTATTTATTAACTGCTTGTAAGCCACTCTATAATCACATATCTATGTTATTCCTAACACGTCTCTATCAAAGACTGGTTTCCAGATTGCTATCTGAGGATAATTTGCAGTATGAAGACATAGTCTGTTGGATGAGGTTTTTGGTTTGGTTGGTTGTGTTTTGGTTTGGTTTTGTTTTTTAAGTTGTTTGGTTATTTGGTGGGGTGAATCACAGAATAGGTGACATTGGGAGGGACCAGACTGGCTCATCTGTCCAGCCTCCCTGCTCAAGCAGGGTCATCCTAGAGCTCATGGCATAGATGGTTCTTGAATTTTCCAATGAGTGAGGAGCTCCACAACCTCTCTGGGCAATCTCTTCCAGTGTTCAGGAACCCAGAGTAAATAATTTCTTCATTGTATTCAGGTGAAACTTCCTGGGCATGAGTTTCTGCTCGTTGCCTCTTGTCCTGTGGCGTGACACCACACCTGGCTCCATCCTCCTGATACCCTCCCTACAGTGAAACTATCTGAATATGTTTCAGGGTTGTCAATAATACATAACATTAACTGAAGCCAACAATTACTGTGAATGAAAAGCCTTTCGTGACCAAAAGCATGTCATAACCACTTCTTTAAGTAAGTTGAATAAGCAATTTCATAATTGTGACGTTGATAAGAGATTATATAGTTTTGCCTTTGACAAGAGATTTTATAATAATTTTATACATGACTTAGGCTATGGGAAAAAAAATCCAGTTGTCCTTTTTCTTAAATCAAAATAGAGAATTACCTGAGAAAATTCAGTTGTTATCAGCAAAACATAATGCAAAATAATTGGTGTCTAATCACATGGTTTTCAGAAGGAGGCTTGCTACTGAGACCGTTTGTGGGAAGGAAAACCAGTATGAGAATAAGTGTGTGCTTGTGACAGGGCATGTTCTAGTCTGATACATTAGAAGCAATTAGAAGCAATAGCAATTATTTACCTTAGGATTCTTTTGCTCTTCAGCAGATGCTTTTGGTGGTGGGTGAATAATTGAGTGTAATTGTTTTGAGAATCTCTGTCTGGAGACTTCACCTGTCATGTCTTCTCTGTAATTCATTTTCCATCTTCCTTTCTATTATTATCTTGCATTACTTTGAACAGCTCTGGTATTGCTTGCTTGTGATGTACTCAGCATAGGTGCCACAATGCAGAATGGCGTACTGAACTTCCACATATATATATATATATATATATATATATATATATATATATATTATATATATATGTGTGTGTGTGTGTGTGTGTGTATAGGGTATACGCCACAAATTTAATTGGATATATATCACAAATTTTCTGTGACAGAAGTTTTGAAGCTTAACAAGGAATGGTATTGTATCATCCTGATACTTGGACATTATTTCACAACAATTTTAATGAAGGAAGCTTTGCTGTAGCATCTCATCACTGCCTCCAAATTCTTCGGCTTTGAAACATTCCAAGGATTGAAGTTAGTGGTTTTTCTATTGAGTCTGTTCAGTTCTTATTTTGTGTTTTCACTTGTAAAGTGAATAAAGCATCTATATATTTATAAGCTACACTACCATGGCCTTCAGCAAACATTGTAGTTGATTAAAACATTGGTCAGAGAAGTTTTATCTGATTCCATCAGCATCCAGAGGTTATGAACCTCAGCTTATTAGGGCTGTATTAGTGATGTGATTAATGATATAATACTTCTTCCTTCCAGCTTTGCTCTGGAGGTTGACTTCTATAGCAACAGGTCATCATCAGGGAAGATTCTTGGGTAAGGTCTAATAATGATCCTATTTTAGGCTGGAAACTTTGAATCATGTTGGAGATTCATACTTAGCAGTTAGAACCAAACCCTTACTAGAAAACATATTATTGCTAAGGGAAAAATGGATGGGGGGTAAATGTAATTCTGCAAAAAGATCAAAACTAAAATGTGTCTCCTGGTTTGTTTATTTTTTAAGGTAATTTTTTTGCCCCCTACTTTTGCTGTCAAAGATGCCACCAGTGTTTTCTCATATTTGGTACTACCACATCCATAAATTAATTTAGAGCAAGAGATGTTGTATCAGTGTCTGTTGTACAACAAATTGTGTTTATACAAAGGAAATTTAGGTATTTCATAGAATATCCTTAAGAAAGGCAATAGCCATTTATTGTTTTGGAAATCTGCCTTGAAAGAGACTTAGACAAGAAACATCCTTGTGTTCCAGGAGAATCAGATTGTCAGTTCTGTTTTGTAGAACCTCAGTGATGGAAAACTCATAGCTACCCTTGACAATCTATTCCACTATTTCATTATTAGTTTCAATTGAGTGATTTTCCTAAAATCTATGCTGTATCTTTCTGGTTGGTATTTGAGCCCATTATTACTTGTTCTGTCCATTACTGGTATGGAGAACAGACTCTTTCTTTCTTCTTGTTTCTCTTTTGTGCCTTAGGTTTTCTGCCTCTGATAGTTCTTGTAGCTCTTCTGTTGAACATCTCCTGTGTGTGCATTTCCTTAAATATCTAAAATCATTGTGCAGTGTTATTATTTTGATTCAGAGATCAGAAATAGCCCCCAGATGTCACCCCCCACTCCTTTTAGTAAGTAACAGATTACTAACTAACTTATTTTTATCTTATCTTGAGTAAGCACTGTTTCTTCAGTTTGTTAAAACCTGTTTGAATCTTTCACCAGTCCTCCGACATACTTGCAATCCCTATTGTTGTCAGCAATGTTTTCTTCTATCTATCATCTAGATTGTTAAGAGAAATGCTGAAAAAAGACTAGACCCTGGACACAGACCCTCTGAAGCACCATACAATGCATCTTTCTATTTGACAGTGAAATATTGGTCCTTTGTGGTACAGTTATCTAATTTCTGTTTTCAGATTTCATTGTTGACTTGCTGAAGTCAAGATGAATGACAATCACTCTTCTTCTTCTAAAAAGGCCTTTTAGCCACAACACAGGAAGAAATTGGATTGTTTTGTCAGTTCATTCTTAAAAAATTCATATTGATTGCCACTTATGTCTGTGTTACCATATAGCTGCACACAATTGCTTTATCCAGAAATGTTCTTGTGTATGAGGTTCAGTTTGACTTGTCTGTGGTTTCTCAGCTCCTCTTTCTTGCTGTTCAAATCACAGACATGAGACATCACAGAACTGCTATCAGTCCTCATGTCAGTTCAACTGTTTTTAAATACATCTTCACTGATACTTATCAGGCCAATTAAATTTGAAAAATGTAATTAATAATCTGAGTTCTAATTTGAGCTCTGACTGTTGTTGTTAATTCAGCTTGACACCAATAGATCTCATTCATATAGACTAATGCAAGAAAAGCTCTCTGGCTTTCTCTGCATCTTCTCTGCATTCTCTCTGAACCATTGGCTAATGTAGTCTTTCTAATTGTAGAACCTGATTTATTTATTCACATCTTACTGCCTAGATACTTTGTGTTTAATAGCTTGCATAATTCTTGTGGTTGCTTGAACTTGGAATTATATGGAAATTTCTGAAAAAGGCTATTTGGTCCTTTACTAAGAGCATGCTTAGGAGGGACATGTTTCTGGAGGGTAGACTGTGGCATCTTGGTTTTGAAACAGGTCAAGTGAGGAGAGGGAAGCTTGGGAGACAGACAGATGATAGGCACATGGGTCAGAAGGAGACTGGAGTATTCATAACCTAGGAAGGGCAAAGTAGCTACTGGATTCAAAGACTGAAGAGGAAGAATGTAAAGATGTGGTAGGAACTTGATTTTCAAAGCTTTTTTGTATCTATCTCATTTGACCAGTCTGAGACTTTCCTCTTAAAAAAAAAAAAGAAATATACTGTTCTACTTCATGTTTAGATAATGCAAGTTCTTTGGTGTTTTGGAGCACTCACTTTAAGGGCAGGCTACTGGCAGATTGGCTTCAGAAGTTTGCCTGACCTGATCTCTGCTCAGCTGTGATCATAGGGTTTCTTTGTTTCTTATAGTCATGTTCTGTGTCTTGACCTCTTTGCTTGTGCTCCAGCTGTTTGTGCCATTCTTTTATGCCCTTCTTTAGTGATCTGACCTAGTTGGTAAGCTCCTTTCCTGTGTTTGAGGTCAATGAGGAAGTCATGACTTAGCAAGGCTAATCTCTTGCAACACTTCTGTCCTTTTACATGGAAATGGGCAGAATTTTTGTCCTCAATTATTAGTTCTCTCTCATGCTGTCAACTCTATTTGACTTTTTTTTTTTTTTTTAATGCATTGAGAATGGCATTAATGCCTGATTTCAAGAATGAAAGGTCAAATATGTCCATAGGGTTCAGTCCTAGCTTTCTGTAGGACACAGTACTTGCTCTTAAACTCATGGCTTCTGGTTGTAACATTGCCTGAGTTTCACATAGTAGTAGCAACCAGCTTCTTCCCCATGAGTTGTTGGGTTAATCTTTATGGCTGTGTGCTGTTCTGTATAGCTGTTCAAGTGACTTGTTGTAGTGACTCTTGTGTCCTTTGGCATCCTCTTCATCACAGATATACCCCTGACTTATTTTGCAGCTCTCCTTCTTGCTTTATACCAATAGGTAACATCAAATCAAACATCTCCTTCCCAGCCTTTATTGAGCACAAATGTAGATGTCTCTTCATTGAAGTACAGCTCAGAATTATGGGCAAGGTATTGATATTCCTACCTGAGCATGGCTCACAGGTAGACACAGAACAAAGAGGGCTAGAGTGGTCACTGCTCCTCTGTGTATTATAGCATTTAATGACTTCTTGTATCCCCTTTAGGCATTCTTCCATTTATTGTTCAAACACATCACAGTATGGAAGCTATTAATAAGTTACTGTTAGTTGCAAACTGATTAATTTCCCATTTTCTTCTCCTCCAAATATGTAGCGAGGTATGCCAAACTGTGGGTATTTTCAAGAAGAATTTGGAAATTATCTGATTGTATCAGATAAGAAGGACACAGAAGACTTTTACCTAAAATTATGTATAATTAGACTATTATCTTCTCAATGTTCATGTATGATCTTGGAGGAGAACTTCCAAGCATAAAATAACATATATAGACCTACAACTGGATTATGTGATAAGGAATTTCACCTTAATTACTACAAGATACTCAACACTCAAAGGGCTTTTACTGTGCAAACTCTTTTCTTTTCGAAAATACTTTGGCTTCACTGTTGTGATTAATATTATTTGGTAAATTACAAGGAACTTAGAGAGTACTCAAGGTAATCTAAAGCAAATTTAGGAAAGTAAGATAGAATATTCTACTGCTGTCATTTAGTTTCTTGTAATATATTTATTTTTGCAATGTAACTCATTGCAGGAGGATATTGAAATGGGTCAGAAGTATGTTACTTTTTTGTATGAATAATGGAAACATTTGCACTGGATAAATTATTTTTCTTATGTTCAGACACAAACAACTAAAACATGTATTTATAAGGTATAGATTTCATCTGTTGTTCTCTGAATGACTGACACTAGGGTCATGTCCAGAACAAAATATTTAATTAGATGAACATTATTTGTTGTCTGGAATGATAGTCTGTATATTTTGTTTGACATTTCCATGAATGTGTAGAGGAATCAGAAATTATAAGTTTTGTCCCAATGTCAAATTTTACACAAATTTGTTTTTCTGGCCATTCTTTTTCCTTTTATAAAATATAGCAGTTCATGTGAAATCCAAAGAAGGAAATTAGCAGAGGTGAACAGAAGTCAGAAAAGTTGGACATTTTCCTGGTAAATTTTATGTGGCCATGAAAATGATGAATTTCATGATTTTTTTTTTCCCAGTGTAGTAACAGTACTAATTGTAGTTTGCCGTCAGTGCGAAGCTAGGCTTTGAATTTAGCCCGTGGCAGTGTAACAAGAACTTATGCCAACTTGCAGAGCTGTGCAGCTGATGAAAATCTCCACTCTAAGAAGAGCCTTTAAAATGTGTGAATGCAGAACTCCAGCTCTGTTGATCTTTGAAAAACCTTGGAGCAGTTTCTACACTGATGTGTGCCAGTATAAACCTCAAACTATTTCAGTGATGGCTGTTGAATAGTTTTCATGAATGCACTTGAAACAGTGTTTTTGTTTTTTTCATTTAAATGGGCCCGGATTTGTTGGCAGGGAGGGTCTAAGAAAGTTAAAATGTCCTTTTAGCTTCAGGCTGCCTGCCTTTTATCTTGGGGCTGGAGCTGTCCCTGTGTGACGGTAACCCATGTAGCAGAACTGTAGTAAAGCATATTATTTAACACCACCAAAATAAGAGGGTCTTCATTTATGTTGGTAGATGCAGAGATTTCTGCAACATCTACACTGCCTTTGTTGCTTTTTTAAAAGCACAAAAGTAAATTAAGAAACAAAACTAATTTGTTTTTTTCCCGAAGCTTCAACCTATAATTTGCTTAGGAACATTTTCAAAGTCCATTCTAAGCCCCTGCAATTCAGTTTTCCATTAAATTCTTGAGATAAAACAGTTCAGTGGTAATATAATTGATAAACATAATGCACCTAGCATATCTCTGATGTAATTCTTGTGAGGAAGACTGAAATTAAGTAAAACAAGAACTAATAGTCTAAGAAGATATTAAAGGTGCACTTGGAGTTGCCTCTATTAGTATATTTGGTGAATTTAACCCTGAAAATTATTTTCAGGGCAGATAAGAAAGATGTGCATGTGTTAGCTCTGAATAGTTTGGCTTTGTAATGTACTCACAGTTAACGCTTCACAAGATAAACCCACAGCAGCCATGTTTCTTCCTTCTTCCTCTAAATAGTGACTTGTTACAGCTCTTGGGTGGGTTTGTGTTTCTCTGCACCTTCAGATCTGTGTAAAGGAGAGGGCTGGAGACCCTTATTCCAGTGAGTTCCTCCCTGGCCAGTAACTTACGGCATTTCTGTCATTGAGTTCGGTCTGTCTAGAAGCCAGACTTCTGGACTGAAGTAGTTTTCTCTTCCTTCTGTAGTCATTGGAGAGGAAGGGCCAGCTGGATAGAGCAAGTCATCCCACTTATCTCAGGATGTTGATGAATTGCCCTGTGAAAGTACTTATTCATAGAGTAAATTTAGGCAATGATCTCAGGCTGTTAAAAAGGGATGAAAATATTCTTACTGTAATGGGAAGCTGCTAGTAATCAAGGACTGGTCCCACCTGCGTGTATGCATTGCTCCCAGTATTGCTATGCCTGTTTCTTATAAATTATTTTAAATGGCTCCTGGCTCTAGATCAAAGCAGCACTTTGATAAGACTTAAGTATTGTAACTAGAACTACTTTCCTGTTTGGATGCCTGAGTCTTTGGTACCTGTTATTATATGCTCTCCAGAAGGAAGCTCTAGGGATCACCTAGCTTAACCTGCCCAGAGTAGATCTGACTTTAAAGGTAGATGAGATTGTTTAGGTCCAGTGGCATGTAGAACATCTCTACAATGAGACAGAAAAGTTGTAATGTGTGGGATGTACAACTCATTATTTTCTCATCCTTTTTTCTTCCCACCCACAGTAAATCAGCTTCTTCAGAGTTCCCATTTTGGAATGACCATCTCAGCTGATTGCAAACTCCCAAAGGATATTATTCCAGTAGCCTAATCAGGTGCTACACCCTTGGGGTATCATATAGCAGTGTTTGAGGGATGCACTTCAAAGGCACTGCCAGCCAACTATTGCTTTCTTCTGAAAGAATGCTTTTCATTGTTTTTAATTTCATTTTGGATTTTAACAGTTCTGTAAAACATATGAAGGTGCAGAGTGTAAGTTTTCTCTATTTATTTTCTGTTTCCAAAGAAGGGTGTTGTCTTGGAGATCAATGGCAGGCATTTGGATAAAGCCAAAAGCCAATACTTCATATGTGTCCATTAGATCAGACGAACTACAAACCCTTCTAAGAGCCCTGAGAACTTTGTGTTTCTCAGGATTCATTTTTGGAAAGTTGTCTACTGTGATGATTTTTTTCCCCTGGATATTAAGACTACTCTATTCTGCCTCTGCTGTGGAACATTATAAATTGCTTTCATATGACTTGTGTTTCCCACTGAGTTGCAGATACTTTGGATTTAAGAACAGCCCTGTAAAGATGAAGCTTTCCTAAGAGTTTTCATTTCTATTAAAGCTTACAATGTTAATATTTTTAGCAAGGCTTTTCAACTTCTTTCACAGAAGGTATGCTTTCCTAACTAGATGAGGCATGTTACCTCTCTGTGGGAATCCTTCTTGTGTCATAGCCAAAACCTAGCAGTTTAAAAATCTTCTATTTGGACTTTATTACTTTCAGCAGAACCTTTCAGTGCAAAACCCCAGATGTTTTAATGCATTTTAAAAAGACACTTTGTTGCATACACCTCACCAAATCAATTATTTGATAGAATGTTTTTGGTGCAGCAGCAGTTAAGGGAGGAGTGGCAGATGTCAGACACAGAAGTGTCCATTTCACTGTGGTGCTCCATGGTCTGTTGTGACAGCTAAATGAAGCAGCTCAACAGCTGTCAGCATGTTAATGCTTTGGATCAAATAAACACGCTTGGAAGAACCTTCCTCTGATTTTTAAGCCTTAATGCCTTTGAAGGCAGCTGTGCTTCTTTGCAGATGAAGTTTGAAGTGTTTTCTAAGTGAGGCCAGACACAATGAGGAATAACACTGGACTGCAGGCTAGACTAGTGCATTTTGATTTCATTGGAGCTGTGTAACTGAACCACAGTGGGGCTTAGAAATTCCTACTCAGTCTAAACATCAGAATTAATTCTCTTTATCTTGAGTTCTGCTGCTTTTTTTCTTCAAGTATCTGCTTCTGACTGTGGTTTACTGGCCTGTGTAACAAAACAAGAACCAAAGTTCTAGATAATTCATCCAGGCTTGAAGGAATGAGTGAATATTTAGTATCATCAGAGTGTCTTAAAAATTAGGAAGAATAATTTGTGATGGCATCTGAGGTAACCACAAATATGCTACATCTTCAACTGTCTCTATGGACGGAGCAGCAATCATTTATTTCCTGACATTCCCTGCCATTATCAGTTTTTAACTTTTAAAGAGTGTGAGCATGAGCAATTATTGAATATCTTATCTTTATACTCTGTCATTTGTCCAGCAGATGAGAGTGAAAGCTTAGTGAGCTCACTTGAGGAGTGCACCAGGGTTATGGAAGATGAGAGAAGGGATTTGCCTGGGAGCTCTACCAAAAAAACCCCACTCTTTTTCCATTAACCCTGGGAGCTTTATTACGTAGCTTTCATACAGAAAAGTGAAACCAGCAACAGTTAGATACTAACTCACTTTTCTAATATTTTTTTTTCTTTAATACCAATGTGTGTATGACAAGAAATTATTAATGATAATTTAAATTATAAATATAAAAAACATATGAAAATATAAATATGAATATATGAATATGAAATGAAAGTAAAGTGTAATGCTGTTGAAAAATGGGGGTTGCTGCAACTTAAGCATAGAAATTTCCAGACTTTTGTTGCTTGGGTTTTTCATTTGGCTACTGTTTCAGAAATCTTGGGGTTTAAATTCTGTGGCAGTCACCCCACATGAGGGATCAGAAGAGAGGTCTTGATATCCATTGCTTCAGAGCCCCATGGCAACGGGTCTAGCAGAATTTTTTTATTAAGTCTTCTACAGAGGAAAAGTTTTTGCATTTCTATATATTCACTTCTTTTCCTTCTGGAATTTTTTCAGTGCTCTTACCAGTTAGCAGACAGGCCACCATGCCTTGCTTGATGAGCTTCCAGTATGCCTTTCTCTTTTCCTCTGTTTCTCAGGCCAGTGGTGCCCCTTCCAGTTCTCACCACTCTGTCCTTTTTTCTTTAGTCTGACCAGGTGCAGCTGTGGTGTTTTGGTGTGGATTTTATTACATTATTACATTATTTTGGTGTAGAGTTTGGTTTGTGGATTTTATTACATTTTCTTAGCAAGCTTGCACAATCATAGCCATAAGTGTAATTGTAAAATACATAGAGAACTAAAACATCTGAAAATAAGATCCTTTAATTCATGGTTATGACTCTCAAATTCTGAACTGTTTTTTATGCCATAATAGAGTAAGTACATGCCATTAGTTGGTTTTGATCTTTAAAGCAGCTCTAATCACAGTAATATTTTTACTAACTCCTCTTTCATGCTCACCCTCAAGTTCTCATATAAGAGTCTTAGCACACAGAAATTATAATCTCCATTTTTGAAACCTCTAAAAATTTACAGTTGCCTTTTTCAACTCAATAGGAAGTTTCCCCTAGAAAATATTTTGTTACCTTTACTTTTCACCCATATCACAAATTAATGTTTTAATCACAGTTTTTGTAGGGATTGAGTATTTTTACAGGTTTTGATTTCTAAGTTGAAATTGGGTAAATAAAATATGTGCAATCTCCATGTCGATAGAAAGCAAGGAGAGTTATAAAGCAAGATTCTACAAGTGTAGCTTTGCAACAATAGAATAAAAGGTGGAATAATGAACTGTATTTGTATCTAATTACATAAATAATGCATTTGTGTAATTTTCTAGTAGGGGCATGCTAATGAGCAAATTACTTTTAATTGTAGGTTGCTTGATTGTTTCAGAAATATAATTGATTGTAATCAAGAATCAATTAAATGCTGGTAGTAATTGTATTTATCAAATTTAATATATTATAGTTTAGAAACATTTTCAAAAAAAGAAGTATTAAAGGACTATATTGGTGTTATGTCACCCCATTTGGTTGATGGGGTGGCACTTGCTATAACAGTGCACAACAAAAAAGAACCATGTATTTTCTTCTCATCTTTGCTTCTGATCCCATCTGATCTGTGAGGATAAACAAGTGTTTAGATTTGCTCAGCATTCATAACTCTTAGCTTGCTGTGTGAAGTGGGCTTTTACAGAAACCAAGTGCCCCCATGTGAGGCTCCTTCAGTGGTGTGATGCTTTGCAGTCCTTCCCAGATGAGAGCAGTGTTCTGCAGAGCAGGGAATCCAGACCTGCCTGCCTTCTCCAGGTGCCCTCACAAGCAGCCAGCCCTAGATTCACTTTCTCTTCTGGTCTATTTTTGGGTTGTAGTGTGTCTTGTGGAACTGTTAGCTTTTTCTTCCAACTGGTTTATTATTCTTTTTGTATATAAAACTATCTAGTGGTTTCAGTTTGAAGGATCTTTAGGTAAATGATGTGCACAGAAAAGGCATTAGGTCTGCCTTCCCATGGCTCTGCTGGCTTTACAAATACGAAAGACAATCAATGAAATGAAGCCAATATGACTCTAAATGGATAGTGAGCCAAGCAGGTAAATGAAGAGGGCTCTGTTTTAACATATACCTCATTTTGCTGTCATATGCTGATACTTTGTTAATGCTGAACCATTTTTGGCCTTTGTAGAAAGGGCCAATTTTGAGGCCCATTACACTGTAGATGGGAGAGTGGATTGTCCATTAACTGCATAAAGGACAGACCGTATGTGCAATTCATGTCTCCATGGGTTTACAGGTCCTTATCAACAAACTTGACCAGATTGTGTGCCATGAGAAAACTGAAATCTGCACTAAGGAGTAGGTAAAGCATAGAGCTCCCTTCTAAGGGAAGCTGTCTAAGGACATGTGATCTCCTACTGCAGTTCAGGAGAAGCAGCATTTCTTTGACAAGTGTGCAAAACACAAAGATAGTAAATATAGAGAGTGCCACCTACTGACCTGTAAGGGAGAAAATATATATATACATATATGTGTGTGTGTGTGTGTATGTATGTATATGTATGTAGCATTGTCCAGAATGAGTCAATAAAGTTGTTGATGATGTGCTCCAAATGGCTTCCTGACTGTAGATATGTGAGTCTAGTTTGGGCCCGACTTTCCCTTTTAGAATCATGAGGGAATCAGTCAAGCTGCCTGATGTAATCTTGGTGTTTCTAAAACCTTGTCATTGTAACCAAAACCCCAAGACTGATGTGCAAACTTTCAGTGTGGAGAAAGGTTTTTTCTAAACTATTGTTTGAATCAGTTTGGGAAGTATTTAAACTGGGTATTTTCTGGAGTTTTTAGAACTGGTGTCACTGGAAATGTGATGGAATCTGTATTTTGTCATTTGATCTTTTGCTGAATGAGCCATGGAGTAACTACAGAAGTAGAAGCTGGGTCACCTCCCCCTGTTTTTTTTTTTCTCAGAAAATTCAATGTTGAGTTTTCATTTTACCTGATAGAGTCCTCTATCAAGTAATATCTGACTATCACTATAAATCACTCCTTAGTTCGACAAATTATCAGAATTACTTGTTTTCCTGCCTGTGGGGGCTGTTAATTCAATAGTGAGTTTTTGAATTTGGGGATGAAGAGAGTATTTGACCTTATGGTTTTCCTTATTGTTGTGGCACTGCTTTCTGAACAAAAAGGTGAGGGGAGGTGTGGGAAAGTACAGAAAAGGGAATTTTGGTCTTCCCCTTCACCCCAAGAAGGGGTGCTCATAAAAGGTTCAAAAAGACAGAAGCTTGAAAAGACAAATGTTAGGAAATACTCATCTGTGAAAGAGCAAACCGAAAAACCTTATTATTTCACTGTGTAAATCTTCAATGTAGTATATCTGGAATACTGTACTCAGCTTTGGTTTCTATGCTTCAATAGAGATGTTACATAAACTAGAAAAGGGTAATAGGGATGGTCAAGAGTTAAGGAGCTGCTACTGTCCTCAACAGGGTCCTACAAAAAATAAAAACATGGAAAGGAGGAAATGGTTACTCACCTCTACTCACACTCGAAGAACTGAGAGGCAAACAAATTTAGAAAAATATTACTGTCCACAGATGAAACTGTGAAACTTGGTCATATATTATAGTCTGAGAGACAAAATAATGGAATTAATGACGAATTCAGGGCTGTTAAAAGTTGCCACGGTAGCAAACTTTGGCTTAGAAAGCCTTTTTCCTTCTAACTTAGGGCAATCTATATGACCAGGAAGGATGACTTTATTCTCATCCCATTTCTTAAATTGTCCTCTAATTATGGCTTACTGAACATAGCAGGAAATAGATTATTAAACCAGGTGGATTTTTATTCTAACCCAAAGCAACAGGAGCCAGAAGATAAGACCTTGCCTCCTACTCTGTGCCTGCGGAGTTATGCCCTGATTTCTGAATGCTCTATTTGTGGCCCAAAGAGATGAATCATTTTTTGGACAAGTACCACTGGATGTCATTTGGGATGACTGCTAGGCTCTGCTCAGGGTATCCTTCAAGGAGGGAGGGAGGTGTGCCCAGACCGAGGTTCCCAAATCTACTTTGTAACACTTTGCCTAAAATAACTCAGGACTGTTATAACTGTTATATATATATAATACCTCTGGCTTTTCAAACTCAAGCGAAGTATTTTGATTATAAGATTAGGTAACATAAACATGTCACTAATCAAGTGAATATGTTTGTATGTAGATACACCACATGATTCCTATTAGCTGTTGTAAGAGGAAAATAATGTGCGAAAATGGCAAATTTCTACAACTGGAACTCCTCTATTTGTCCCCAGTTTCTTCCCAGGTACATGCCTGCCTTTCAGACATGGCATGCCAGTTTCCACATTTCCATAAAAGCTTTGGTTGTCAATGCAATTTTCCTTGTTTATCATTTTAACCATGTAATTTGGCTCATGTTAAATGTCACTCTTGGTCCATATCAACAAAAAAACTTTCAAAGGATTAAGTAACTCTTTCAGTCTTCTTTCTTTTTTGACTTTCTTAAGTAATACTTTACCATTGAGGGGGTGACACTGTGACCTGACTAAGGAACAATATGTGTAATCTTCAAGTACACAAAAAACCCCCAACAAAATGACAAAACCAGAGAAAGATGTTCATATGCACTTGGTTAACAAACCTAGAAATCATGCCAGCTTCCCAAATCAGTTGCCAGTTATGTTCTGTAATCTGCTTCCTGTAATATAAAAATTCTTGTCACTCACTTTTATTAATAGGGTTTCTTCTCTGGTCTTAACACTCACATTTAGTTTCTGGGTTTGTTCTTTCAAATTTTTATCCTGCTGTCATGCAATCTAGTGTGAGAATGTCTGTAAAGAATGGTTTCACTCAAAGAGACTAGCTGGAAGGGCATTAATGTCCGGATGCAGGTGAGTCTTGTGATCCTGCACCTGAAGATGGGAATATTGCACTGATATCTTTTTGGGTTATTTAATTTTTAAGTCACAGTGCAGGTTTAGTGTGAAAAAATGTTATTTAGCTAAGTTAATTGTGCGATTGAAATAATTTGCATGAGAGTGGTAGCTGGATTAAAAATCTCACTCCTTGCAGTGCTACAGTGCCACACCCAGTGTCCAGGAGGTCACACTTTGGCAAACACTGAGTTCATGCGTTTCTTTCAGTGATAATACTGTCAACCCCAGTTTACAACAGCCTGGTTTAATGCAGAGTTTACCAATAATTTGTAGTGATCAGAAGATCAATGAGATTTAGTGTTCATGTTCTGAATAAACAAGTAAGGGTTGAGTGGCCTCCTGGGGGTTCCTTTCTTGTCTGTGGCTGAGACATCTCAGAGTCCTCAAAGTTGAAACTGTAACTAATTGATGTAATGTTAATTCTAGAATGTAAAAATGTGAACACAACGTTTTTTACAGTCAGAAATTTGTGAAAGTTAGATCAGGGTGCTGTGTCTGTGACTAAATTTTATCCCCTTGGTTTGTAGCCATACTAATGTGAGCAACCCCTGGCTAATGCCCTCTGTTAGCAGCGGTGTGCTCTGACACAGCAGTGCGGCGGTTGAGCAATCTCTTACGGGCTTTCTTTCCTCCATGGGGTGACCTCTTTCCTGCCTCATTGAGGTAAATTCTTCAAGATTCTTGACCTGCTCTTCTGGAGGTGGGAAACTGAATGGCAGTGTTAAAATCACTAGTCTCCACATAAACATTGTCTAGCACGTATTGCACCTTAAAAAAATGAAATTAAATAAATGCTCTTCATGCACCCAAAACTCAGCTATGGCTGTAGCATCTTCAGTCACACAGGCATTTCATGCAATCTGTTGAATTAAAGGGATTTTTCCCTCACTCCTCATATCTAATTTTTATGTATACAACATTGAGCATGTTTTAAAAAAAAAAAAAACTTAAAGCAGTAAGGCAATAAGAATAAATTGCTGAAAGCTCCAGTGAGAAATGTGTCATGTGAAATCATGGAAGAAAGAGCCAGCAGCTGTTACTGTGTTCCTGGGAGAAATAACCCCTTCACAGTGAAACACAAGGATAAGACAGAGGAAAACATATTTTAGCTTTCCTAAGCTCTAGCACTTGATTTAAAGCCAGTTCTGATTTAGAGGGGGTAAAAGAACGGTGTTGGTTTTCTGGCAAGAAATGCAAATTACTTGTCATACTTGTTGCTAACTGTAGTCCTGTAGATTGGTCAGTGTATATAATTTTTTTCTACTAAATTACAAGATCAATTTGGATTTTGGCATATTTGCAAATAATCATTATGTTTATTTGTGATGCACATCGGATACATGTATGTTTATGTTTGTACTTTTAAAAGAAATCATACATCAACCCCAGTTTCTAGTCTAGAAGTGATACAAGGACATTCTTATCTCTAAGTTTTTGTGCTCAAGACTAGTTAGGAAAGCCAAAACAAATTCACAGTTTAAAATAGCATATTTCTAAGATTTAGGGGTTTGTCAAGAGTTGACAAGTTATTTTTGCCCCACATGAATGACATTAGGTACAGAATAGTTACAGTAAATTTGGGAGGTTATTGCTCAGAATCCAGTATCTCCTAAACTCTAATCAGTTCAGGCTCTGGATGTGTGGATTTTATTAATATTCCTGAACTGAGTCAGATAGACATGAGTTATTTGAGGTGGCATTGCAATTTTTCCTTAGGTACTCAATAATTGCTCTGGAAAAACTGTCCAAATTCCATTCTTGCTGCTGGAGAAAGCTGGGATGTTAACCCACTTTGCTTACTTTGCAGTTATTTAAATTTATCACTTTGGGGAGGGTTTTTTTTTTTTTTTTAAGAATCATGTCTTCAAATTGCTAAAAGCTCATCTCTGGGGAACTTTTATCATTATTTCATCTGCAAAGGAAGGGAGAGTGTAAAGGATTCTTCTACTTCCAGGCTGCATTTTAAGATTCTGATAGCAAGTGGTCTGAGTGGAGCAGGATTGTCTCAGACACTGTGACCAGAATTCACAGCTTACCTATCAAGGGCTCTCTGCATTCAGTATTTCTAAGTCTTTCCCCGTCTCTGCCATTTGATGTGCTGTTTCCAAGTGCCTAACTGTTCCCCACAGCCTGTAATTGCAAGGTCACTCTAAGGTGAAGCTGTGCCTTGTTTAGGAGAAGATATGAGCAGTCTGTTTAGGCCATATGTTGTTGCCTTGTCCTTTTCTTTAAGTCTTTGGGTAGCTCAGGATGTTATGTACGATGATTAGGAGCACCAAAATCTTTCAGAGTATACAACTGGGGCCAGCTTAGCTCCAGTATGCTTGGCAGTTTTGTGGGATCTCTGCTTGAGTCTTAGATGGGTAGAGAAAGAAAGTTGTTCTGGTCTGATATTTGATTTTGAGAGTTAGGTACTACATATTTCCTGGCTTTTCTTGCTGTCTTCTGCATCTTTATTGCAGAGGACAAAGCCCACCAGATATCTATTGTTACCATTTTTTTTTTCAAAATCATAATATTTCCCACATGCATGGGCATGGCTGCTCTGTATCAGCCAGCAGCCAGTGTCTGGAGGACATTTTTTTTTGCCATGATTGCAAAAATGAGGAAAGGGTCAAACAATGTAAGGATGCTTCTTTGACCAGCAGCTTGCTTGCAGTCTTCCATTGATGTTCAGTCTAGGTGTTTCCTTAGCTATTTATTTGGTAAGAAGCACATAAGGACAGAGATCTATTATTTCCTTGCTGAAAAAAAACCCCACAGGCTACAGCTTTGTTTTAAAACAGATTATAGTTGCTAAGTAACAGTCCCCTAAATTGAGTGTCTTCCCCGAAAACTAATCCCAAAATCTTAAAAAGTGAGAAATGAAAGATGCGATAAAATCTTACTGTCCATGTGATTAACAGACATTCTGAGTTAAAACTTGGTCTCACTGTTCTTGGTGGAGAAAGCTTCTGCTGATTCAAGGACACGAGTATTTCTGTGCTCATTCTCATCCAGAGTAGAGAAATTTGTAGTATAGCACACTTAGCTGACAAATTTTGTTCTTGTTAATGAGCTAATTACTACATTTTTCCACATTGCCTTCACCTTCTCACATCTGCAGCATTGGGGTATTTTTTGTTTGCTTTTTTTAGGCAAATAAAGAAATATTTAAACATAGGAACTGGACATTGTCTTGAATTCAAAACGAAGAATGTATCAGATGCAGCTAATGATGGCTGCTTCCATCAGTGTGTATATTTTGTTTCCCAGTGGAATATTCAGCATTCAGAGAATCACAAGGTTGAAAGAGACATTCAAGATCATCGAGTCCAACCCATGCCTTAGCACCTCAACTAAACCATGGCACCGAGTGCCACATCCAGTCTTCTTTTAAACATATCCAGGGATGGCGACTCCACCACCTCCCTGGGCAGGCCATTTCAGTACTTTATCACCCTTTCTGTAAAAAACTTTTCCTAATATCCAACCTATATCTCCCTTGATGCAGCTTGAGACTGTGTCCTCTGGTTCTCTCAGTTGCTCCCTGTTTATCTTACCTTAGTTCCATGGGTGTGGCACTCGGTGCAATGCTCACAAAAAGGAAAGCGGGGCTGGGCTTTAGGTTGAGGGCTAGAATGACATCCTTCTCCTTCACAGCCAGTGCTTAACAGTGTGAGTCACAACACCTCTTGAACAAGTCAATAATCTCCTGCAGTGCAGAGACACCCCAGGGAATGTCTGAGATAGTACCGGGGATGGAAGTGAAACAGCCAAGGAATGGGGCTCTGCACTGTGCCAGAGAAGGTTTATTAGCCAAAGAGAAGTGCTGCACTGACACTTTTGGACCAGGGTATACTTCACCTGGGTGTTGCTGTGCGCAATAAGTAAATTAGTATGGTCAGGCACTTGCTTGGATGTTTAAACCCTATCCACTCATACTGTAGACATGCCTTCCAATAATTGTATTTGTGAACTTAGTTATGTTGGATGCTTTCTGTCTATTACTTACTCATTGGAAGATTTCAAACTGTTGATAGCTTACAGAAGTTGCCAAATACTATTGCAGTTAATACTACTACTTTTATGTTTGCCAAGTTTAGGGGCCTTCTAAACTGATTTACAATGGGACTTTCTCCTTAAAATACATAGAAAACTACATTTTCAAGTCTCTCAGCATAAACTTTTCTGTTTTGCAAATATTTTTTTAGGAGCAGTACTGATGCCAGCATGCACAAGATGATTATTTTATGCCTTGGCAATTAACTAGACAATACAGGAAAGTGAAATTCCAAGTATATTGTTTCCCAGTCACTCGGTACTTCAGGCATCTGGGCCTAGAGCACTGCAGGGGTTTGTTTTTTTACCTTTAACATTGAACATCCCTGCCCATGGCAGGACGGTTGGAACTGTATGGTCTTAATGTCCCTTCCAAACAAAAACAATTGTATGATTCTGTGACTGAGCTTTTGTGTTGGTCCTGCACACATTGTTCATCCTGTCCTTGCTGTGATGTGCTTGTGGTGGTGGTGATGGGCTCTTGTGCTCTCACCTTGAAATGCTCTGAACTTGTCTCAGGCTGAGCACAGGCTCATTGGAGCATGTGCTGGGAACAGGAAATCTGTGCAGAGTTGTGCTCTCAGCTGAACATCTTCTGGCTCTTCTGTGGCTGACAAAACCGCATGTTTTAGGACAAAAATGTCCAGTTACTTCCTCCCCCCCAAAACAAAAGGTATCCAGAACATCACCAGACTTGGGGAAAATGGGAAGCTCAGGAGACTGCACTGTTTAACAGGGACTATTAAGTTATTCTTCTTCTCCCTTCAGATTTAAGTCACTGAGAGTGGTTTTGTCCTTGTTTGCCTAAATGTAATCTTCTTGCAAGCAGCTTGATTTTTAAAATGAAAAAAAAAAAAAAAAACAAAAAAAACAAACCACCCTGTAAAACCAGATCCTTCCTGTCTTTTCCTCAGTAAAAGGAGTGAACTGAGAAAATCCCCCCCATTAACTGTAACCTATGTTGTTTCTTTACAGAGGATTTGTGTGTGTGTGTGTTGGGATCTATTTAAAGCATTTTCATGAATTGTGTCCATTTAAGCAAGTGATTCAGATTGTAGCAGTAAGCAGCTCCCCATTACCTACCACTCCATGAACCTCTGTCAACTAATGTGTTTAACTGCCAAAGATTTTCTATTCTCATTCATCAAAAATATCCTCAAATCATTGATTAAAAATATTAATGATACTTTGACCTAAAGAGATCTTTGAATAACCTCACTGTTTTGTTGCCCAATTCATTGAACTTTTGCCAGTAACTTCATTTTCAAATGTTCTGCTAAAGTAGATTTTGAGACCCTCAATACATGTTAATGTCGTTACTTGTATATACTGTGATTTTTAAAACAGTAAGATTTTTAAATCAAGATGTCATATAGTTCTAAAAATTTTTATTTTTTTTTATCTAAATGTTTTATCAACAGAAATGTTATTACTAAACGCATACTGGTCAGAAAAGGTTAGTGATTTAATTTGGAAGACCTAGTTACCATGGTACTTGTTAACTGAAAAAGTTTTATCTTTTATCATCTCTATTTTTTTTTTTGTAGTTTATTTTTGAATGATCTATTTAGATATCTTAGAAGCCATATCAGCACCACCTTCCCACTTCTTTTTTAAGACTTTTTATAGACTTCTAACATTGAAACCAATTTTTATGTTTTTGTAATCATGTACAAATTGCCTTATTTTTCCAAGAGATTTATCAATATTAACAGCATTTTGGAAAGTCCTGTATCCTTTAGAAAATAGTAGATTCTACTGTAATTGTCTTTGCTTTCTCATTCTTTATATATTTGTGGTTTTCATCAGTCCTTTCAAAGCAATTTTAATATTAATAATAACAATAATAATTGTTATTTAAATATCATTATCATAATAATGACTGAAACATTACCTTTTACAAGTTCTTGCTGTATTCTTTATATTTTCTGTACGACATGCTGCTTGAAGAAAATAAACACAACATAATAACTGTTTTTCAAACCAGCCACTAACTTTTAAAGTCAGTTTTAAACATTTCTGTCAATGGAACTCAGTATTGAGCTATCTCTGTTGCTGCTGCATGTGCTCACTAAACAAATTGTGTGCTTTTTAAAAAAATCTAAGTGTAAACTGTTTGCCAGAATGATATTCAATATAATTTTTTTTTTCAAATCCTCCACAACATGGGCAACAATTAAAGAAAGATTTTATCTGTTTTTCTGGTGATAGTTGCTACTTGAAAGGATTGGATGACCTGCAGTATCCCATGTTTGGGTTTGTGTGCTGTACGTCTTAAATTCCACATTGTCACTGAAAGGCGGGTGTAGATGCAGTGATGTACTGTGCCACTGGTAAAATTGAATTTCATTGTCTTAATATAACAATCCATTCCACTGGATTTCGGTTCTACTTCAAATACTTCAGTGTGGGAATCCAGGGCTTCCCTCTGGCTGCCCTGGCAGGTCTGGGACCCTGGCAGGGGTCAGGAACCCCCCTGTACAGAGCCCCCAGAGACACTGTCTGTGGTCTCTGTCCATGGAGAGGTGGAGAGGAGTTTTCAATCTTACAGGATAAATTACAAGCTCTGAGTGTTTGATATGAGTAATAATTAAGTGTGGCACGGGTGCAAAAGTAAAATTTTAGGTTTCTAGATTAGGGGTTCAGAGGGGACAAGATGGAGGAAATTGGGTGTGTCTTGTCCTTTTTCTCCTTCATGCCCTCCATGTTTCACTGTAGTGTTGGCATTTTTCTATTGGTTTAGGCTGGGGACACGCTGTTTAGCGTAGATGATAGATATTGGCACATTATTGTAAATATAGCACAGGTAGTTTCTGGTATATAATGTTTGTAACATCCCACTGGGGGCAGAGCCCTGCACGCTGCCCTGCAGGACAGACCTGCGGCAGGGCAGCAGAACACGTTAGAGATAAGCAAGAATAAACAACCTTGAAAACAGCACAGATGAACTATGGCTTCTTCTTTGGCAACGGGGCAGAAAGACAGAGACTTTCTACAATCTCGGAATCACCAATACCCACAGATTCCGACACTTCAGGATTTTTTCCTCTGTATAGGAATATCTTAAATTTGTGTCACCTCTTACTTAGGCAACTAGTGTTCATTATTGGGCAAAATTTTTTTTTAAGTATGTTCTTCAAAAAGTTCAGTGAAGTGGATTTATGTTGTTATGAGACTAGCTTACATAGTGTTTGTGGTAGTTATTCTATTGACTGGAAAACCTTTTGGGCTACCCAGTCAAGTTGATGACTTGGGAGGGTGAGATTTGAAAAAGATGGGGCCAGCTGAAGCATGAAATTCTCTCTATTACCATAGACTTTTCAGTACTTCTCAATTCAAACCCTCCCTCTCAGTCCTCTGGTGACATTTTAGCTCACCCACAGCTAGCCTTATAGATTTAGCAAATTCCTTGTTCTTGAGGAAAAAGGGACATTTATGACATAGCTTTCCAGATATACTGAGGTCTTCCAGGCTCAGGGGAGCACAGGTTAGTAAGGTTTCAGAGGCTACCAAAGGAAGCTGCTGTCAGAGGAACTCCTCTTTATCACCTTTTTCAGTGGTGGAACGAAGAAAGCTGTCCTGCCTGTGGAATGTCCTGCTTGTTCAGCTGCTCTGAAGCCTTCTCTTCCCAAGCAGGCTTTCTTGACCTTGTGGTAGGTTAGTCTATTTGGAGCTGGCCAGTAGCTCAGTTCTGTCTTCTGGCTGCTTTTTCCTCTCTTTAGATAACTCATTCTGCATACTGACCTTAGGTCCACCTGAGAAGATAAACTGTTGGTCAGGCAGTTTGCAAATTGACGTTGCAACTTGGTATATAACTGAAATACATAACTTTAAATGTGTATTCAGTCTTTGGCAGCTGACAATTGCAATGATGTCTACATTGTCACCAAAATATGAACATTAGATCACCTTGACCAATGTTAAAAATTATTGAAGTAATAAATACCTTCATTATGTTTTTTCAAACTCATTTCTCACAAATGAATGATTTGTCTTTAGAAGTAAAATTGCATTGCACTTATTTCTGCATGAATTCAACAATTACCCTGAAAAGGTATAATTTTATAAGATTGACAAGAACAAAAAAAGTTTACAGGAATAAAATAGTCCATCAGATACAAATTATATTGTGTTCTGTTACCTTAGCATTTTGTTTTAAATTCACCAGCTATCTAGATTGCAAGTCTAAGTAATTTCAGTTGGGCTTTTCCCATTATTTTCTCAGTTTTTTTCTTTCCTTTCATTTCTACTGTCACTTACCTTTAAGCATCCACTTTTTGTGTCTTGATCAAAGCCAGAAAGATCACTGTTTTTATTTGAAAAGAACTAGTACAACATTAATCTCTCCTCTCTTTTTATGGTATGCTTATTTGTGATCTCTTGTAATAAGTCACAAAAATGCTTATGAGGACCTGTACTCATGAGAATAAAACTGGCTAAACAGAAATCCATGGTAATGTGAGAAATAACTTTCTTTTACTCAATTCAACTGCAGTGTTGAAATGAAACATTAGTACAAAGAGATTTGTGTTTTAGAGTTCACATTATTGTGCTATTATGGTAATTATAAAACATTTTCATAGGTCATCAAACTTAAAAAGAAAATAATTGATCAGGTTAGGGAATCTATACAAAAAAAAAAAATAAGGCTATTTAAAGTATTCATGATAGACCCCTGAAAATAACAAGTGCCTTATTAAGAAGAAGTTCTGTTGCTAGGAGACAGTAACCGCAGTGTCAGAATAACATGTTTTTATTTCATATAAGAAATGCTGGTTAACACACCTAGGTAGATAATGAGCAAGGATAGCTAGATGATGTAAAAGACTGGGTGAAATATTTTGTTTGTGAGATATGAAGCCAATAAAAACCACAGATCTCTAAAGGCTGCCTTAAGAGTAGCGTCCCCAAGATCAGAGAAGTGACCAAGACCTGTTTGAAGCTTGACTGATTTAATATTGTATCAAAACTTACCAGGACATCTGTGACAAATTATGCTTGATTGCCCTAAGTGGCTCACACAATGGCTCCTGCCCTTGCAAATAAGAGAATGTGAGTAAACAGCATGAAAATGCTTTCAGACATTTACTTGCATTCCATGTTTGTGTCCCTCCATCCACTTTGGACATTCTTTTGTGAAAAGCTTTGCTGGCAGAATTTTTCATAGAAACAGTAAATGTTAAATACATGTAAGTATTTGTTGATATAGTTTGGAGGAGGCAGTTCTTTCAAATGTAAAACTATCCTACTATATTTAACTATTTAGATTAAAAAAAAAAAAAAAAGCAAGGGAATTTTTGAATTTTCTCAGAATCAGACTGTATGTCTGATTTGTGATTTAAATGAAAATATAAAAATTTTAAGCCACTCTTGTATAATTTGCAGAGGAGCAGAAACAACAAAATACAAAGTTTAATTAATTACAAAAGATTTTTCTCCTACAAAGTCAGCCGTTCAACTTGAGGTATATTTTCAATCTGTTCCTCAGAGGATACAGGAGCAGCCAGAGAGGAGGGCATGTTTTGCACGTAATCACATCACCTTGAGACAAATTCTAGTTTGACTGGATTCTTACCTGGCAGCTATACTGAACAAGTCCTGCACTTTTTCTCTGGACATGCTAGAAGCAGAAACTGAGGAAAATACCTGTTGTTCAGTGAAGCATTTGGAAATATTTCTTATGATTTCAGTATGCTTCAGAAAATTCCTCAGAATGGATTCTTGCTACAATGATATTACACTATATAATATTTTAAAAATCCAGCTTTTGATCTAATTTAAATGAATCTCTAGAGCTGTTTATAGGCCTAGCAGTAACAGACAACTGCCCCAGATAAGAAAAATGCTCTTAATTTTTATACATATTCTTAGATAAGCTCTTGTCAGTCTAGAAGTCTGTACGTTTTCCCGATCCTTCATCAGATTCATGTACATATGTAATTCATACTGGAACAAGGAAATAGTTATGAATTGTAAATTCAGATGTTTTCTTACATAAGTCTGAAATTATGCCATGATACTATTGCCTTGGCCTGTTCTCACCAAGGCTTATCTCATGTACAGTTATCTTTTCAATGCTCTTTGCAAAGAATACACAGCTGTTTCCTGTCTGAGTCTGACTTTCTGACCCTCCCTTGCTCGTGTGCTTTCTTCTCTTTTCAGATACTCCCTTGTTAATCTCCATGTTTCCTTCTATGCTCCAATTGCTGCAGTGTGAGGAATGTCTCAGGCTTTCTATTTGCAGACTGTTTTCATGGTGACAGCTTCTGCTCAGACCTTCTTGCCATGTCTGTATGTTCCTGAAGCCGTCAGCTCAGGGTCATGTCCTCCTTCAGATTCTTCCAAAACTAGATGGGAAGATTTTTTCTTTCCATTGTTTCCGATAGCCTTAAAAATGAGAAACTGTAGTTGCAGCCCTTCACAGGTGATCTTGATGGTTGAGCTGGGGGTGGTGAGGGGTGTTTAAAAACCATCCATCCATTCCCAGCTGTTCCTGGGCAAGAATGGCATGGGGAATCTATATTTTCTCTAACATGTATAGGGTTTTCATATACTAAGACTATATTGTAGTGAATAAGCAGTAGAACTTAGTGAATAATTTAAGTCAGGTTTGGGAAACAAATCTGGTGCATCAAACAGTACATTTTTATTTCATTCAGGGCTTAAAAAAATCTGTGTGTTGACTCTGCCTTTCACCAAAAACATAGGTACATAATGCAGGACACAAGGCTGGATTAACTAGGAGACCAGAGGACACTACATCTAACTGGATTAGATAGCAATGAAAACATATTTTGAAATCAATACTTAACAAAAAAGCAGATGTATAGATGTTACTGTTTTTTGCAAGATGTTATTTGTTATTATCATTAGCAATTTTTATTAAATTTTGGTATTTGCTGCTGCTTCATCTAGATTTATGATTACAAAAAATACAATGACCCAAATGTGTTTTCTTATGATTCTCTTTTCTGCTAAGGTCAAGTTCACTTTGTATCATAGTGCCTATTTTTTCATGGCACCACTGCCAAATGACATTTCAATCTTAATCATGTTCTTTTAATCTAGTTCTGCATTTTTAATTTCAAAGTCAAGAAAAGTCGTAATTAAGGTTGCCTGTACAGTTTTTACTTGGCTCCTGTGTCTATGTCCATCCTGAGTAGAGTGTTTAATTACGCAGGCATGGCTGGTTTTTACTCAGTCTGTGAGCATTCCCAGCCCTATATGTGTGTGAAGTAGCTATTGAAATCTTTCCCTATTGCATGCTCTTAGGTCTCACTTATTGCTGGCTAGCCAAGTCTTGTTATGGAGAGACAATTAATAATTCCATTGTGTCTCTCCAGTGGTGTTTATCACTGTTGTTTCATGTGTATTTCAAATAAGAATGAAAGACAGAAATAAATCTTTTCACATGAGAGAGATTGGTACTCTTATCTTTCTATAAAGAGAAATAGAGATAAATTGTTGTTAAAGTTTGCTGATTTTGGGCATCCAGTTTGAATTGTCTACAGCATGGTTTTTGGTCAATTGCAATACTACTAAGTCAAATTTCTGCACAGTTCTTCCTTTGGACAGCTTCTTCTTGTTGGGAGTCAGCAAGTAGGAGACAGAGATACAGGGTCTCTGCTCCGTGACCTGTGCTCGAGATGTCCGATAATGGCCCAGAACTGCAGTTACTGGGGAAATGTAAACCCAGTATGGACTTCTGTTATTCTGAACCTTGAACTGGCTCTATGAAAACATAGAGTGTACATTTTCTAAAGGTGACAGATACCACCTTTCCAATGGGAAGAATAATTACTTCTATCCAGTATACTGTAAGTTATAATTCCCACCTGGGCTGAGACATGAGTTTCTATTTTTGTTCATTCAGAGGATTTGCAGACATATGTGATGTATCAGGGATATATCAGCAGATAGGATTGGAGATGGAAAATTTTACTAACTCCCATTAAAATGATTACATTTTTATGGATAAGTGTGGTTTTATGTTTGGGGTCTTTTTTATGGGTTGGGGCTAAACTAATTTGAGAGTGGGAGAGAATGGCATGTGGGTCTTTCACTTAAAAATCAGAACATTCATGTGGTGACATTAATATTTCACTGTATAAGGAAATTCTTTAACTGGAGCAAATATCTGATCAATTCTCTTGACTGAATCTCCCCATGTCCTGTCTTCTCCAACACCATGGAAGAATTCAGTTTCAAGTCCAAATACCCAAGCATGGACAGATAAAAGCAACATGAAACAGAAATAAAACAATGGAACTTCAGATGATTTTACGAATGCTCCAAACTTGTGAAATAATTTTATGATGTGACTTTTTGGCGATCATTTGGTTGTGTACTGTTTTAACTTGTTTAAATCGGTGCAACAAAACTGAGAACTAAAGGGGGAAGGTTTCTGAATGTTTGTTTTCCTTATAATGAAATTATTTAAATACCTCCAATAAGAACCATAATATTTTTGGTATTGCTTTTCTGTGTGTACAAGTAATTGGCTTATACTTACTCTTCCCCCTTTAAGAAGGAATTTTAGCATAAGGTCACCATAGCTGCGAACAAGTTTATAAGTAAGGAAATAGTTTTGTTTGAAGTACAGTTTTGGACTAACAGGTCATTGAGTCTCATTTTTAAGGTTTTTTTTTTTTTTAATTTTAATTTAGCCAAATTAAGAATTTAGAATTCAAATTAATTATGAAAAATGAAAGAGTATGCAACATTAGCAAGAGCTTTACCAGAAGCAAGGAATAAAGGAAATGTGTACTGGTATTCCTGACTTAGGTTTTTTTTTTGAACTTTGGTTATCTTATAGATGGGAACCTTTTGGAGCTCAATCAGGACAAAAGCAAAGGCCTGTATGTACCTGGAAAGAAAATGCAAGCACAGGGTGGAGAGCAGACCTAAGAGTTTTTGTGGACCATGAGCTGAACAAACTTGAATAAAAGCAGAGTTGCAAGATTAAAAGTTTAGCACCCTTGTGTATCTGGCAGCATTTAGGACTTACACTTCTGCAAGGAAGGAAACATGAGAACAAGTACTAAGTCATGACTGTTTCTAAAAACGTGGTCTATGAGCTTTGAGTAAAACCTTCTGCAAGTTTTGTCACTACTTTAGCCTCGGCTGAATTGTCAAAAGAACAGATTTCTTTGGATAGTCAGTAAGTTTGATCACATTTTCCATTTTCACCTCTGTGAGCCTGCCTGTAAAGGGAAAAAATAACAAACAAACCAGTTTTCATACTGCAGAACTCCTAAAATATCTGAATCAGAAGAATATCAGCAAAAAACACTGTAGGTTGAGAGTTAATTTTTAGGTATTTTGTGTAGTTTAGTCTAATATCGGGCTGTCACATCTTAGTAAAACAGTAGCTGAGTGTCTAATTTCTCTAGCCTTAATCATGTTGGCTTTATCCTTTAAAGGATGTTTCAGAAGACATAACCAGTGAAAAAAAGCAGTGTTTGCAATACAAGGTTTACTGGGCATAATGTGATACTGACAACTAGGATGACAGTTTCTGTACTCAGCCTGGTTTGAGTTCTACCAGATTGGTACATACAGAATGGTTGTTTCTACCAGTCAGTATCTGCAGTTCTGTGCCTGCAATTACCATACTGGACAAGGAATAAGCTGTGATTATAATATATGTGATGTGGGAGGTCTTGAAATAAGCTCTCTTCTCAGTGATTGGCAGGAGAGCCTGAATGGCTTTGGCATAAAAAGCTGAGAAGTGTATTTCTGAATTGGTTTCACCTTTATTTCAGAGAAACCAGAAGGGCAGTAATTTCACAATTTCGTAAAAGTGTTATCAAGATCTAGAGATGAATACTGTTATTTGAATTTGGAAGAGAATCCAACTGAGTGCTTTGCATCAGTAAACTTCAGAGGGCTCTATTAATTCGTCATGCTCAACAGGAAGAAAAGCAAATTGAAGGAAGTGCGTGTGTAGTGCTCTTAGCACAGTTTTGGATTTAGCTGAACTTTACTCTGCAGTTCACTGGCTTGCATGACATTAAGAAGACAAGAAAGGTCAGTCAAATGGTAACTTCAAAAAGGTTCTTAAATTCCAAGGATGACTCTTGACTTTGGCCAGGCTAGTGAATCCTTAGCTAACTGTCACAGAAGGCCAGTAGACAAGCACTCTACTCTGGATGTAAATTGTGTTCTTTTGATTTTAAAATAGCTTGCATTGATAAATCAAATTCCCAAGTTCCCACCACAATAAAACAAAATAGATTTTGTGAATTTGTTGCTTAAAGTTTTTAACAGGCTCTAAAAGAAGGAGGCTTTGATTTGTGTAAAGCTGTTTATGGTGCTTTTTAAGATTTGACCTCTTCCTTGATGTGATTAAAAGTGGCAATATAATTAATACTTTTTCCTGACACTAGGGCCAGCAGGTCAGTAGTTACCAAAGAAGGAAAGATGCTATTTCTAGGAGCCAAATAGGAGCTCTACTTTTTGAACTTCTGCTTGTAACAAATGGGATTTTGGTTTGGTAGGTAAGGGAGTTGTAAGCAAAATCTCAAAAGTGCAGAAATGAAGTATTCTTTGAACTAATTATAATTGACCTACAAGTTTCTTTAACCTCTGTGGACCTCCTGCATAGACCTGTAGCCAGTTTGGCATACATTGATTCACTCTACCCAACTCCTCTTGACATAAGCAGTGCTGAAAATTGTAGTAAGGCTGGTAAGCTTCCAGAGTTAGCAAACCATTGAAGAAACATCTTCACTCTTTGAAGAGAAAACAATAAAAAATAGTGTTTCTCAAATGTCCACAGATGGAAATTAGCCCTGATTATTTATGGATGGCTGTTAGCAAAATAGTGGCATAAATTAGAAATACCAATGAAATGCTATTCAGGTGATTTAATCAAAGACATCAAGGCCAACTAGTTCAAGAAAGAAAGTGAAAAGGAATAATTCCAGAGATGACTGCTGATTTAACTTGTTTCAATGAATACACTTCAGTGCCCTTGAAATGCCTCCAATTAATGAATGCAATACTAATGGCTACCAAATCAATCAAAAATAAACATGTTCATTGTGGGTGATTTTTGAATTTAAAACAACCAGAAGAGAAAGTTAAGCCATTGGGCTAATTTGAGGCACCTCACCATTGCAGTAGATAGCACTTTCATTTCTTGGGTAACACATTCCTGAGTAAAAGGAAGCTGGGTGAGTAGGCAACCCTGCAGAGGTCACAAAACTCACCATGTAGCAGAGAGTTTTCTGTGTGATCCTAAGAGATATTTATATATCTGTTCACTTTCCAAGCTAGACATATTTTGCAATTGTGGGTGTGCTTGACCACTGAGAGAAACTCTTCTGTCCATCAGTACAGGTTGATTGTTTCTAGGTACTGCTTCATGAGCATAGCATCTCTTCTCCCAAGACAAAATGCCAATTTACTCCTTGGAAGTATTTTTTGGATTCTGTTGACCAGCAGTTTTCTCTGCATTGTAACAATTCAAGCAGCTAAATAGACTGATCCTGACCAGATTAGGTAGTGCCCTTTAAAAATTCTGTGTGAACACTAGGCTTAATTATTTTTGTGCAGTAGATTTATAAGTTTCAATGCTTGTGAACATCTGTGAATAGATCCAACTGTGGATGCAAAACACATTTTAAAGCTGATATCCCAAAATTCCTGATAATGAATCAATAACAGTTTTACTGTCATCTTTAACTGGGGTATAAATACATATATAATGGTAGTAACAGCTTTGCAATAGCCTGTCTAATAAAAATTATAAAAAGAAAACTAGATGTAGGATAGGAAATTACAGTTGGAAGGGGTTAAAAAGATCATTTAGTCCAACTGCCTGGTGGCTTCAGGGATGACAGACAGTTAAACATGTAGTTAAGGGCATTGTCAAAATCCCTCTGAAATACCTGGGGCATCAACCACCTTTCTGTGTCTGAAGTGTAATACATAATTCATAAGAATTCCTTACAGTGGCTAACTGCCCCAGCGAATTGCACCTTAATCACCTTGCCATACTCAGTATTTATAACATGGTTACTGCTTTTTATTTGCCATGAAAGATACATAGGTTGTTTTTGGGGAGTTTTCTGGGGGAAAACTGGGGGGAAGACCCCTTTTTTGTCTATATAGTTCCAACCATTTTAATTTAAGTTATAATGAGCAAGTTCCCAACTTTCTGGTATTCTCTGTTAGAAGCCGATCCCAAGCCTGTCACCATGATGGCAAGGAAGAGAGTCTTTGGAGAGGCAGCATCTCATTTGCAGTGAATTCCTGGATGATTTTTCTTAAATTGGCTCTTCCCCAGGAGTAGCTTAAATGTGGTTATCCATTTAAATAGTTTACTACTGGGAAAACAAAGCTCTATAAAGCAAGATTTCATTTGCAAAGGGGGTCCTGGGGATCGAAAGTGGATGTACACGTGCCATGTGTTGCAGTCTCCATCCTCTGCTTTTTCTGCTGTTAGGAAGTAATTTGAAAATTATCTAAAATAAGAGCAATATATTCCATGGCTGAACAAGAGGCTCAGATCTGTCTCCACAGCAGAACCTGGAGTGGTAGCCTTCAGCAATAGCTCCTGTAGTCCACAGGAAAAAAAGAAGTGAGCAGTTATTGGGAGGAACAGCACAAACTCTTCCCAGGAGGGATGTCCTAAAGCAAAGGCTTGGCTGTGGTGTGTGGGGCCTCTGGCCATGATTGTACTACTAAAAGGGAACTTCCCAGGACTGTTCTTTGGTCATAAGAGCATCTGCATATAGCAGCTTGTGTCCATGATGATAAAAAAAAAAATAAAAGGAAGAAGTTTCTCATCTTCTGAAACAGAGAGGCTGCCTCAAAAATTTCTGGCTGGCTAATGGTTCTTTGAATCATGCCCATGCTCAGACTATGCCAAGGATTGGTCTAAAAGCAAGGAAAGTTACTGGCACCATCTCTTCTCAGAGATCCCTTGTGATTATATAATGAAAGGGATTTATTTCCCCTGTATTGGGTTTGCATGGCCTGTTTTTGGTAGCATGGGAGCCACAGAGGCAGCTTCTGTGAGAAGCTGCTGAAGCTTCCACAATGTCTGGCAGAGCCAGTCCCTGATGGCTCCAAGGACGGATGTACTGCTGGACAAGGCCAGGCCAACGAGAGATGGTAATGCCTCTGTGATAACATAGTTCAGGACAAATCAAGACAAAAGTTGTTGTGCAGTTGTAATTCCAGCCAGATAAGAGCTGAGTGAGACCATGTGAGAGGAACAGCTTTGCAGACACCAAGGTCAGTGCAGAAGGAGGGGCAGGAGATGCTCCAGGCACCAGAGCTGAGATTCCCCTGCAGCCCGTGGTGCAGCCCATGGTGAGGCAGCTGTGCCCCTGCAGCCCGTGGGGATCCGCAGGGATGCAGAGATCCACCTGCAGCCCATGGAGGAGCCCCACACCAGAGCAGGTGGATGCCTGGAGGAGGCTGTGACCCTGTGGGAGGCCCGTGGAGAGAGGGCAGAGAAGTTAATGGAGAGCTGTCTCCTGTGGGAGGGACCCCACAGTGCAGCAGGGCAAGGACTCCTCTCCCTGAGCAGTAGGAGAAACCACAGATGATGAACTGACCATAAACCCCATTCCCATCTCCCTGCACTGCTGAGGGGGAGGAAGTAAAGCTGGAAGGATAGGGAAGGTGTTTTTAAGGGCTTATTTTACTTCTCATTATCCTGCCTTGATTTTGTTAGTAATAAATTCATTTTATATCTCTGAATAGAGCCTGTTTTGCCTGTAATGGTATTTGTAAAGTGATCTCTCTCCAGGGCCTTATCTCAACCCATGAACCCTCTGTTAAATTTTCTCTCCTCTGACCAGCTGCAGAGGGGAGTGAGTGGCTTTCATGGGTGCCTGGAAGCAGGCCAGTGCTAGCCCACAAAATCACCTAATTTAGGGAGAGAATAAACTAAATCTTCGTGTCCAAACTGTGAGCAATAAAAGCTCTAAGGAAAAAATGCTACTTTCATGCATCCAACATTTCTCTACTTGGAATGACAGTTTGGGGACTATCTTTTGGGCAATATTCTCCAAAATCATCCCAGGCACAAAATAACAGCCATCTTAATAATGACAAATGAGCACTGGCCCTTGTTACTTATATGCTTCTTTGAAAAATTAGAAAATGTTTTAAACACTATCACAAAGTCCATGAATATGATGTTTGTTTGAATGGATCCTGGTATTATCTGCAGTTTTAATTTTATTATCCAACAGACTTTTTAAAAGTATCAGAAATCATTTGCTATATTTGGTTCAGTTTGGGTTTTTAATTTTTTTTTTTTGTTTTACTTTTGTGTAAAACGTTTTTGTTTAATTTTGCATAAATTTGTTTTACTTGATGCTCAGGCCCTTGTGTAGTCTGGGTTTGGCTGAAGTCTTTTTGAGAGTTTAAAATACCTCAGAGAAACATCTAAGAGTTTAAACATAAGTATAAAATATATGGGGAAAAAATAGGGGGCTCTTTAGATGCGATTTGGTTCTCGTCTGTACTATAGTGTATATAGTAAGGTACATGCTTTTCTTAGCATACTATTGGCATTAAAATTTAATAGCATATATGGGATCTATTATATAAAAATGAATAAGAAAAAACTCCTTTTCAGATAAAATACATAACTTAAAAATATGCACATTTCTCCTACATATTCTTCATTTTTTCCTGTTATCTCTTTTATCATAAACACAAAAAGTATTTACAGACCCTGAAGGAAGAAATAAAATTTAAGACTTCAGGTACCATTCCTTGGTTTCTTGAATTCTCTAAAAAACAGTGATTTCAATTTTCTAAATATAATCACAGTTATTATAAGCAATACATGATCTTGATTTATTTTTTGAGGAGATAACCTGGAAAAGAGAGCTTCAAAAGTTTCATATACCATAAAGCCAGCATTTTATCATGTTGATGTTTGTCTTCTTCTGTGAACAATGGTTTCCATTAGTGCCTTGTACAATTACACCTGTTTGATTATTAATGTGTTCATAAAAAAATACATTTTAACCCTATTTCTATTTCATTGTTCATTCTGGCTGGGAAGGAGATTTCTTTCTAAAAAGACAAAGAGCCCAGTTGCCTGAATGTAATTGTATTCTCAGTTTACTTTAAGCAGAGATTTTAGTTGATCTAAAGTAAAAAATGTTGGTTTATGCTGTAAGCCAAGTGAACAGAAGCTGTTCTTTCCCATTTTCCCTGTCTTTATTACCTAATTGTTATTCCTTATTACAAAGTGTCTACCCTTATGTTATTTATTTATTTTGCAGCAGGTTCCTTTTCCTTCACACTTGTTCTAACTGGTAGTAAACCCTTAATGCCACAGTGGCCAATGGTAAATCACCGTGTCTGACACTGGGAGACAAAAGAAGCAAGAGGGATCTGTGAAAAATGCCTGCAAGAAGCAAAGCACAGTGTGGATGGAGATGATTCACATCCCTGCAGTGAATCTTCGGTAAAAGGTAGCAGAGCAGAACCAAAGACCATTTTCACTCATTTTGAATTCATTTCACCTGATCTCTAAAGTATTTCCCTGCTACCCACCAGAGCTTTGAACCAGGCTGCATGTCTGAGTACTGCTTTTTTCCTTTTTTTTTTTTTTTTAAATTAAAAAAAAAAAGAGTGCAAAAAATGCAGCTAACAGAGGGAGAAGCTACAAGCAAGGAATGCAGAAAAGAAACCAATTTGGAAATCAGTCTGTCCATCCCTTGAAACTGTCACAGATTTTTATGCAATCTGATTTAGAATAAGTTTTCCAAAAACATGTAATGATCTTAAATTCCCAAGTTACTTAAATGCTTTTGGAAAAGTTGCTGAAAATTGATGCATCCATAATTAAACAAAGAAATCCTTTCTATTTAACAAAGCCTGCTGGTAAATTTTTGTCTATTTTTATTGCTATTTTAGCTGTTTCCTTGGAAAAATAACTTTTTTTCCTCTTTTGCAGTATTGTAATGACTGATTTAGTAACTTAGGACTATCTTCTTACTGTACAAATCTATGTAAGTCTTCTGATTATTTTAATTAAGCAGAATCAAACCTGTTGCCCTTCATCCTGAAAAGCTATAGCAAGATGCTTATATGAGTCACAGACTCAAATTAAGTAAATTTAAGCTTGCACAGATAAAATGACAGAGTTGAGGGTGACCTCATGGATTGTTGCATTCTTTTCTAGCACAGACAACTGCAACTATCATACAAGCTGATTTTCTTGGGGCTCAAACTGGTGATAGGGCTAGTAGCCCTCTTAGTATGACTGAAAAGATTCTGTGTTTTCCTGCCTTTTCAGGCATTCCAGCTCATTTCTGCATAAGAGACTTGGGATGCAAATCTGTGTGCTTTCTGATTAACTTCAGCTGAAGTTGGAAAAAATCAACACCAGATTTTGCCACTATTGAGATATTGAACCTAGATTCCTCATATGTAGAAATTTCAATTTAATTTCACTGGGGAGTTTACGAAGATTACCTTGTTTAATTATCTGGGGAAGTGCCTGCATTTTTCCTAGCTGCTGAAGATCTGTACTTTTTTCCTATTCTGTCCATAGCTGAGACTTTCCATAGTCATTCCCCAGGCTCCCTCTTTTCTTGTAAGAACTGTTGGCTGCTTCTCACTTTTGTGACTGAATTTTGGATCCTCCTTAAAAAAAATTTCTTAAAGTTTTGGCCATGTGGAAGTAATGCCATTGTTACTTGTGTGGTACTACACTGTGTAACTTTGGTTATAAGATTTATTCCAGATACCCTGTTGAAAATTTAAAAGGGAGCTGCTAAGGCCTTTGGATCTGAATCCTTGCTGAAGTAGCAGTAATTCACTACCCAGAAAGTGATAGACAATGAGGATTGGAAATCATAACACCATAGGAAAGTAAAGTATGGCCTGTTTCTTCGTCTGACAATCAGAACAGAATCTTTTTATGCTAAGTGGTATGCTTTGCAAACATACACAGGAGCCCTGGTTCTTGCATCTTAAAAGAGTAAGTCTACCAATATATCTTATGCTCACTGATGCTTTATGTAGCAAGGGATAACATTTTCACTATGGAGGTGCTTTTGATTTGCCTGGCTTATAAAATATAACATTAACCTTTTATTTTTGCTACCATCAGTGATGTTCCAGGCCCTAATACCTAGAGGTGGGTCTCACTGCATGTCAGGGTAGTAGCAGAGAATATAGATTTCTCACCCTGCCCTGTGTCAGAACTGCAGCTACAGCGCAAGGTGGCAGACAAAGGGAAAAGAGAGAGACAACGTGCATGTGTTTGTGTGCACGTAGGAAGTGTTAACAGAAGGGAATTAGCTGGCTCAGAGCTTTGATTATTGACTACAGAGAGTTTCAGCTTTGGTCTCTTGTGTGAATCAGTCAGATCCACAATATCCAAAAGTGGTTATCAGCTGATGATTGTTTGATTGCCTGTGAAGTAATTAGTTTGAACTGGGCTCCCCCAGTGAGACTCACCTGGTGCCTGTGCACCTTTCCAGGTGCTCTGGGGACAGATGAGGAGGTGATGCCTCCAGGCAGCCCCAGCTCCCTGTAACCCTCCTTTTGCTGAAGTAAGGGCTGCCTCTGCCACAGCACTGCTGATGGCTTGCTGTTGTAATCGTGTCCAAATCCATCTCAGTATAAATGAGCCAAATAACCCTGAGAGCTGAAATAATCAGTATTGACTAAGCTGGCCGGATCTGCCAGGGATGGTGGGGAGATGGCCACACAAACCCTTCTGCCAGCAGGCTGGAGGAGCTGGTGGGCTCTTAGCAGTGGGACTGGCAGATGGGATTGGGGCCAGCAACCTGTGCAGCTGACACAGCTTTGTCTGCAATGGGCTTGAAGGGAATCTACAAATACTAATCTCTTTTCTTCACTCTTGTGAAGAAATCCATTTCCTGGGACTAAATGAGAGAAGGAAATCACCCTCTTGGTCTTACTTACCAAAAATTCTTTGGTTTTGCTGTTATAGACATCAGTCAGTTAAGTCTAAACCTTGGTCCCATTATGAGAACAGCCAAATAACCATTGCTTTATTTTAAATAAGAAGTTACTTCTTAAATGACGAGAAAGTTTGTAATTCTTTGATCTAAAATATTTGTCCTAACTAGCATGATAAACAACCACTCCTGTGGCTATTCCTTATACCTGGACAAAGTGAGGGTGCAAACTCCTGGATTATTCCAGTCCTGCAGCTAGGCTGCCTGACCTGTGTATAGAAGGACTTCCAGCAATTTTGAAAAGCATTGAATTCACTGTTAAACATTTTTAAAGAGTGAGAAGTAGAGTTTTTCTTTTGGTGCTAACATTTTTCGGGTTGTAATTTTGCGTTACTGATGCAGTATAAATAATTTACTGTACTAATGGGATGGGAAATTTCTGTGGGAGGGAGCAGCAGCAGCTATCCTAGAGACAGGTGTGAGGTGTGACCCTGGAGTTTGCATTTCTGGAGTCACTTCTCTCCCTTATCTGCAAGTAATAACCCTGTAATGGAAGTTGTCGCCTTTTGGCCTCTGCACCAAATAACCCTCAAATAATGACCAAAAACATGAAGTCCTTCAAGTTAAAAGTTTTGCACCCATCAAGTTATTAATGCATAGAAGAGAAGATCTGTTATTTAGCCATGTTAAAAAGCAGCTGAAAGCTTCTAAACTGGAGCATGATTGCCATTATGTACGAATACATTTTTAAAGAACATATTTTAATTAAATCCTCAATATAATCTTCATTGTTTCCTGTCTCATTATTTGGCATGCAACATATATTAACTCCTCTAAAACCAACCCACTGTCACAGTTTGTGTGTGTTTTACGCGCATGTCCCCCAGCTGTATCACCTGGCAACAAGCTTCCCATTATTTCAAGTTTAAGTTCTTTTCCTGACAGTAGCTGGAAATGTTTCCTCCTGAGTGTCTCTGCCCCGTGGCCCAGCTGGGAGGTGCAGCATGAGGGGGGTTGCACTGTGGTGTTGTCTGCACTTCTGGCAGGAGCATCAATCCAGAACAGTGCTGGTTAAGTAATGAGTACTCTGCACAGTGAAATTCCTTGGCTGGGTCAGACATCCCACACAGATGAAGAGTGAACCAGGGCATTTCCTCTTGACATTTTACTGGGCAGTTGGAGCTATTTACACACAACACGGAGTGACAGGTTTGCTGATTGTTTTAATTGAAACTCTTGTCCTTTCAAAACATTACTTGGTACCAGCCACACAGCTCCACCCTACCTGGCCCAACTAGTTTACATTTTAAATATAGACATGGCCAGATACAGCCATTCTGGCTGTAGCAAGGTTGGACCAAGCAGTTCCAACCCACCCTCTGCTGCTCATTTCTTCTCATTATACCAAAGGGTAGCTCTTATGGTTCTGCAGGCTTTACTGCTGGAGAGGTTTCCAAAGAGGGTGAGAGATTAGCCTACCTATAAAACCCTTAAGACAGGCATTGTGGACAGAAGTTGGGAAAGGAGGGAAATCTGAATTACAGCTGGGCTAATGATTCTGTCACAGTGCACATTGCCCAAAATCTGGAGATGTTGCTGATGTACTTTCTAAAGAAATGTTGTAGGACAATATCATCTGTCCAGGATCTGTAAAGTTCTTTATTGATTTACTCAAGTCAGTAGTATTAAGGTTTCATTTTCAAGCATTTACTTAAAGTTATATCTACTTGTGAGTGCTCACAATGCTATATGCTTATTTATTTTTTTTATGTTTACTATGTCTAGATAAATGCATGGACCAATACTTGCCAGATCTGTTATATTATGTGGTGTTATTTTAGCACAAATGCTTACTGTTCAGCACCTGTATCAGATCAGCCATGACAGCTGATGGTTTTAAATTTATGGTGCTTCATGTGAACAATATGATTTCAGCTCCAAAACATGCAAACTCTACTTCGGTTTTCTTGTCTTTGCACACATAATTTTAAGCAAAAGAGAACAGCTCTAGACTATTCTGGCAATCTTATATCTTATTGCATCATATAATGTGGATTATATACAACAGAGATGGCTGAAAAGTGCAGTTTCCCTGCAGACTCTGCCCTGACAGATTTGCTGTCTGCTGAATCCTGCAGAGAATCAAGGATGTGCATTACAATGCCTCATCTCCTGCACGATGCTGTGAACTTTCAAGTTGTTTTCACTGTGTAATTCCTACAGTTTTTAAAGTCAGGTAAGAGCAGTAGATGACTAAGTGATAGATACCAAAAATGTAATTTATGAGCAGCGTTTTCACATTCAGGGTCATACATATTGTAAATCAGATCATTGTCTAGTTTGCTAATACATGGCACATTGTGCTGCAATGTAAAGCTAGAGCAGAGCACTTACCACATGTGGAGTACTATTACTTAATTGAATGCATATCACGTGCCACAAAAGCAGACATAATATATGTAAGGACAAAAGTGGAATAGGATGATGTGATGAAGAAAGGCATGATGCTTTTTGCTTTGACACCAGATGATGAAATGACTGCAATCCATATATTTCAACCCTTGTAATTCACATATTTCATGCCAGCAGTGGTATTTATTAATTTATCTTCAGCATTAAAGTATTAATATTATGGCTTGTGAATAATATAATCATATGCAGACTTGTATATTTTAAATCAGTGGTGAAGTTACCCCAACACTGCCATAAAGAAACCATAGCTTCAGGATATAAAACCAAAATTAGTAATGAGTGAAGAAATTGTTAGTGTGTTGGTGTCAGATTTGGCAGGGCAAAGCCGAGCAGTTTTGTAAATTTAATCCCTCCTCCACAAAGATTGCCTAAGCTATCTATTAGTAATTTGATATTTATTATTTAATGAGTTTGGATTTAAGCAAATAAATTTTCATCTTTGTGTTTATCCTTGTGAAAGTATAAACTGATGTATTATGCAAATAGCATCATCCCTGTTAAACCCACCAGCTTTCTTCATTCACTCTGACTTGTGTGTGTGTTCCCATGTTGACACCTTCATTTTGAATGTCTTTCTAATCCCTTATTTATTGATTTATAGCTGTCTCCTTTCAGCTTACTTCACTTCTGTTGACTACAAGATACTGGTAAAAAGCAGCCTCTTCCCAAGAAGCTTTGGACTTGCTGCACTTGGGTTCACAGCTGGCTCAAGGATTTGCTCTTTTGTGCTCAAGCCAAGCAAATTTCCATATGCTGTAAAGAAACAAGTACAGTAAAGGGGCAAAAGCGATTCTGATGACTAGAGCACATGCACAGAAAATGAATATGTCTGAACTGTATGTGTTGAAGTAGGAGCATTTCAGAGACCTTGGAATCTGAGGGGTAGGACTGCTGTAAGCCATTAGCTTGTGTCAGTATTTAACCCCAGGTCCACACAACCACTTAGTCACTGGTCCAGTGGGATTAAGGGAGAGAATCATAGAGGTAAAAGTGAGAAGACTCATGGGTTGAGCTCAATAGGTAAAGCTCAACAGGTAAAGCAAAGGATGCTCACAAGCAAAGCCAGACAAGGGAATTAATTCATAATTTCCTATGGGTAGGTGTACAGCCACCCCAGGAAAGCAGGTTTCCATTAAGCATAATGGAGACATGACTAGACAAATGCCATCAATCCAAATATCCCCCCCACCTTCCGCCTACTTCTCTCACCTTTATATGCTGAGCACGAAATTGTATGCTGTGGGATATTCTTTGGGTCAGCTGGGGTCACCTGTCCTGACTGGGTTGCCTCCCACTCCTTGTGCACCTCCAGCTTCCTCGCTGGTTTGGTGGGGTTAGGAGCAGAAAGGTCTTGACTCTCTGTGAGCACTGCTCAGCAATATCTAAAAAATCTCTATTATCAGCGCTGTTCTGGTCACAAATATAAAACACAGCCTCTTAATAGCTACTATGAAGAAAATTAACTCTCTCTCAACCAAAACCATCTTGACTTACCAGCTCCCATCTCTGGCTGTCTTCTCATATTGCTTCCTGAAATCCAGGCAAGACCTTCTCATTTACGTACCTCATTGTAAACTTCCTAACACAGTTTTAGGAAGTGCGACAAATAGTGCAGCAGTATAAATAGCAGTGTTTGCACATTCTTTCTTTAGAAGCATGCACTGATTTGCCCCTGATTATTTGCTTGTTTGCTTGTAAGATAATAAAAATAACACTACAATAGTAAAAAAATTTGGGCTTCTGACTTAAATACTCCTTACTCCAGAAGCTTCTGGAAAGCAGATGCAAGTGTCCATTAACCATATACACAACAGAAAGGGCTGGGTCTAAATTATTTATGTGGTGTGCTCAGTGGGAGACAGATAAGCAAGCACAGCCAGCAGTTGCTGCTGTGGGATGGCGCTGAGCTTGTCACTGGCCCTGGTGTGAAGAAATGCTGCATGGAGGGGTTTTAGATGAGCTTGTGCCTGAGAGCTGAGGACCATGTATTTGTTGTGAATGCTTTTAATTTCTCTGATCATAGATTGTTATGTAGAGTGCACTGAACAGAGAGCAACTCTCACCTCTCCTTCCAATGAATAGCAAGTCACCTTATTCTGTGATGTACAAGGCAAAGTAATTGCATCTCAAATGCATGGTGCATTTTTGTTTAGAAGGTTAGCACAAAATTGATTTATGAAACAATTTTCCCTGTTTCGTGTCAGAGAGCCCATTTTCTGCTGAATAATTAGATGTGGGTTTCTCCTGTATGATGACATACACTTTTGTGCAAAGGATAGTTGCTGCTTTTCATTAAATAAATCTCAGAGGAAATTTTGTCTAGTTGTTTATGAGATTTTTTTTTTCCTGTGACATTATTTCACAGATTGATTCTAGTTGATTTTGGAAGAGTAATTTTTTGAATTGTGTTTACCTGTGTTCACCATAACATGCAGTAAACAACTATCTTATGCTACTCTAGAGATAACTGTCGCTTTTCATCTCAAAATCATAATCTTAGATCAATATATATGAGAATACCTGTACAATATGATTGCACTTGATATGGAAATGTCTTGCTGGTCCTCAAAGTATACCCTGGGCTTGAAGTTTGGTAGTGAGCACCTCAGGACAAAAATATTCTCCTGCCCTGACGCCTTTATTTTATCACAGTCACCTATTAGAGGCAGCCACAGTTTATGCATATGGATTGAAGATTTTTTCATCCTTTAACATAGATTTTTAGGTAATTTTTCAAACTTTGGTACCTCAAGTTATATACATAAATTATTGCTTTTTTGTTCTGGGTATCCATTTTAATAATGTAAACACTGAATTGAATTCAGATGCCCAGTATATTAAATCTCCTAAATTTGAAATAGTGCTCTACCTTTTATTAGACATAGAGTTGAACATTTTTTTTTTTTTAGGAAATTATAGTGTTTCCAATTAGTTTCTTTACAATATAATTCCAATCTCATCAAGTTTAAACAAGAGAAGTTGAACATTACATGAGCTATTTACTTTTTATAGCCTTATATTTAATCTAGGAATACAGCAAACAAAAACTTACAGAATATATTTGTTATGTTATTGGTATATTAACAGCAATTTTTAAAAAAGTTGTATTCTTATGAATTTGTTAGATTAAGTGATTTTAAACATATCATAAAATAAAGAAACCATATAAGCTCATGCTGTGATTTCAATTTTAAGAAATTGTGGTGATTCTACAGATCTAAGATCATTGTTTCAAATAAGTTTATTTTTAATTTGTAGATATTTTCACTTTACTTCCTCCTTTCCTTAGTGCACATTTTTTCCCAAGAAAAACAATACTCCATTCTGTATCTAATTTCTGAATCTGGCTTTCATGTCAGCGAAGTAATCTTGATAGTACTTTAACACAAATTAAACCTATTTTATGTGTGATGGTGTGATAATTTGTTTACTGTTTGTTGGGACATACCTTTAACACTCTAAGAATTTTTTTTTTTTTGGCAAGCTAAATATTAGGCTTCTTTAGAAGAGAGGAATAGTAGAAGGGGATTTTGTTCCAGAATATTTTGAGTAGTAGCTCCATGGATTCTTTTCAGCTGGTTTTATAGTTATGCAGTTTCTCTAATAAATGCACTATACATACTGGATTTAATGCCTGGAATTATATTTCTCAGTTGTTGTCATGTGTTAGGCAGAGTCTTTGTGGGAATTATGAAACAATGTAGATTGTCTAAGCATGTGGAGATGAAGGAACTACATAAAGGCTGACGAGTATATGAAATATTAACAGAAATTCTGCTATGGACAGGAGAGCTTCCTCCTGAAGAAAAAAACAGAAACCCAGAACACATGCAGAGTAATGCAGGGTCAGATCTGTAAAAGAACAGGAAGTTTAAAACTCTTCAGGCAGATGATTTCTGACGTAGTCCAGGATTTAAACTTCTGTGACCTTCTACCAAACCTTAAATAACAAAGGCAGATTAGAAATAGTACTAACTGCAGTCATAAAATTCATTCACCCAGACTGTAATCTTCCTTAAAATAGAAGTTACAGCCTTCTTGGGAGGACCATTCCTAAAGATTAACAGAGCATTCACTACGTGTAGGGAAAAAATGGGCCTAAAATTAGAAGGCATAATTTTACAAAGCGGATATGGCAGGACAGAGAGAGCGAGTTGTGGTGAAGAGAAGCAGAGCCACCCTGGCACCTCAGAGGAAGTTATTAGGAGGAACTTGGTGTGGGGGGAAAAAAATCTCTCTCTGAGCATGACCATTGCTGAGAAACCGGCTGCTCCCCACAGTGGCTGCCGGTGCCGAGGGCAGGCGAGACAGACTCAGAACTCTGATTGTATTGATCTGAGTAATAAAAAATTTAAAAAGAAAAAGTAAAAGTTTTTTTTTTGTTGTTGTAGGAGCAGAAATGACTTGGGAAACTGATTGCAGCAGACTGGTAACTTATTGGTCACTGTTCAGGGCAGCTGGAAGTAGAATAAAGGACATGAGAATGGGAAGGCCTGCAGCCACCCCACAAACAAATGGATAACCTCTGGCTAGCATATAGGAAAACTGGGATTCAGATGCATAACGCCTTGATCATGTTATATGGCAGAAATTTAAAAGTGAAGCAGAGACAGGAAACTTATCTCTTTGTGAATCTTGTAATTACACAAATTCTGGTACAATCTTTCATTGCAAGTTTCCCCTTGCTGTCCTGAGTGGTTTGCCAGCCGTTGTACACTACAATTTTTTGCATGTGTTGATGTAGACAACCATGTTGCTAAGTAGATGGTTGAGATCAGTATATTTGTGGTGCCATTAACAGACATACATTATAGTATACAGAAAATTATTTATTCATACATTGAATGGCTCCCGATGGACATTTTACAATGTACATGGAAAATAGGCTCTGTGAGATCAAAATATAAATGCAATAATTGAAATGGGAAGGTTTGGAGGGTGTAGGTTTGAAGGTTTTGGAGAGAAGAAAGTGTAACTTTCTCATATATTTGTTCATTAAAATGTCTATTCCCCTAAGAAAAGAAACAACTGGTTGCCATGCTGCCCTCAATCTTGGTGCTAGTAATTAACTGACAGTCATTGCAGCATACTGAATTTAGTACAGTATTGAAGAAGATTGCTTGTAGATAGCTCCAGAGAATGTTCTAGATGCTATAGTGTTCTGGAATACTCTGCTGGAGGATGAGGAGTAGAATATGTACTGAACTCCATTACACCTCACCAGTGTGTGTTACAACCTGCATGCATTTCTGATGTTCTTTAGAAACTTGCATTGGAAATGGCCCTGATTTGTTAATCTACTCACTGCAGAATTGTTCTCAAACAAAGAGGCAACTCCTGCAAGGTGGGGTAGTGCTTTTTGTCACGTCAATGTCCTTATGCAAGTGTCTTAGCTGTGAAAACTCCCCTCAGGCAAGTACCAGGACATAAGCCTGAAGGTCCATCCCTTATCTAACTGATAAACTACAACACATAAGAGGCAGCTGTCATGTCTTAGAAGGTGTCAAAGACTCCAGAGTGTCCCATGATGCACAGTATTATATCATACAGTGTAAAACTTCCCACCCAGGAGAGGCACCTGGGCAATCCCAGTGAGCCTGAGCATAATATTAACCCACCGGACTTGGGGTTTCATGGGTTTCCCCCACCCCAATAGATCAGGACTGCCCCCAGCACTTCAACCAACAACATCAAAATTGCAACAATCAAGTCTTATTTGTGGATCCAAGGGTGAGACTAATTACACTTCTGCTCTAAACTTTTTTCTCTTTTCTTTCCATTATACATTTTCTCAAGCATTATTTTTATGCTTTTATTTGTTGCATTTCTAACCAAAATGGCTACATTTTAAAATTTGCCAAGTACCATATTGTATCTCAATATTCTAAATTTGCAAGTAAAAATTTGCTATTGAACATCTTGAGAATTTTCTTGTTTCTCCTCTGCACTGCCCAGAGTAAATCAAACAACTTGTCCCTAAACTTACCAAGCAGACCAGGACAGACATGTTCCTTGGTAAAATTGCTGCTTCCTGCCTTTTCATTCCTTAATAACACCAGCCCATTGACTGACAAATCACACAACCAATGCATAAGTGACAATTCTTAAAATGTAATTCAACTTGACATGGCATTTAAAATCTAAAATACAATGAAAAGATTTTTATCTTTTCATATACATGAAAACAAATTTCAGCTTTGCAAGTACTCTGGAAGGTTTTAGAAACACTATAATAAAAGATTATACCACCTCTTAATGATTTTAAACTGCTAATGGCATATAATATTCCAAAATAGGAGTAATCCATCTTTTAATGATTTAAGCAAAAATTATTTCCTGTTTTCTGCAGCTACATAAGTATATGAGAAAAATCTTGATGTATTAAAAATGGATGATGAATAATAAACTGTCTTTATCTTTAATGCAGTATATTTAGTAGTATCTCTTTATATTTTCTATGATGTATTAGTTTAAATGCAGGCTTAACTTGTGCTTTCAATCTCTCTAGATTCCATACACCTAGTCTAATTTTTATACAGGAGTTTAAATTGCAATATATTAGCATTTTTTACATATGTCCTACAGCTTTCTATTCTCAGGCTCACAATCTGTAGAAGGGATTGCTGTTCCTTTAATAATAGAACCTGTCCCAAAACCATTTAATATAGTGATTTAATATAGCCCAGATTTTTCTAAGGTCTATAAGAAGATTTTGAGGATATTTTGGAAGTCCTCCTCATCCTTCTATGGAATGACAATCAAAAGTATCTGTAGAGACAGTTCTAGAGTTGTGGTGTAACTTCCCTGTTCCATCCTCAGAGATACTCAAAAGCCTCTGAACATGGTAAAGGGCAAACAGCTCTAGGTGAGCCTTCATGAAGGGAGGGTTGGACCGCATGACCTCCAGATGTCCCTTCCTACCTTAACCATTTTATGATCCCCCATTTACTTTGATAAAAGAAATTAAGATCTGTGTGGCTATACATTTCATGAGAATACCCTTATTTTTATTAATCAAACGTTGTTATTTGTGAGTGCCATCACTACAGAATACAATCAGTGAGAAGATCCTGGGTTTTCTTCCAGTATGTAACTAGATTCAGCTTCGTACTTTTTTGAGTTTTCAGTTGCAACTACATATTGAAGGTGTACGTTTTATTAAAGCTGACATTCTTACAGATTTTTGTATTCACAGGATACTGGATTTTGGGCTCTTTTTTTATAACTTGACTTTCTGGATTTCTTATATGTCACTACACCCTTTAGAAAATATTTCTATTTCTCAACCACAGTGCAGTTGTTAATTGTCCTTCTTATCGCTTCTCTTTTTGTTTCAGTCATCTCCAGCCTTTGGTATTCAAATGTTTGTTACCCTTTCCTGTCATCTTTTGAGTAATGTTTTTATTTCTTGAAAGAAGGCAGAGTTCTCATGAGACTGGCATTTTGCCCCCTCTCTAAATACTACTTGGTTGCTCTAACACTGTGACTGTAATGTACTAGCAATAAAGCAAAGTTGTGCTACATTCTGCAAACCTACAGTAATACTATAAGGTACCCAGTTTAAAGGTTTTTCTCAATGATATCTTTATAGATTTTCAGGAAAAAACAAGAAAATAGGAAGAGGGTAAAGCATCTATAGGCTATAAATATCTTTATTTACATGTATCTATCTATAGATACAGCTATATGTATATCTATAACTGTATGTAGGTATCTATAGATATCTATATCTATCTATAGTATCTTTACAGGCTTTCATTCCATGATTGCTACTTTTTGATTAAAGCAATAATATCATGCCTGACTCAGTACAACACCTCTCCTATACACACACACATGCTTAAAATGATTGTATCTGCTACAAACACCCCAAATTGCTATATTTAGAAAATAAAACTTCTTTCTATTATTTTGTGTGTAGAATATCGTTCTCTGATTAGGAATTACTGCTTGTTTCCACATACACATTCAGTAGGACCACAGTTACTTGAGTAGTGATGAAAGTTAAAAGTTAAGTGGTTGGGTTTTTTTCTTTTTTCCTGCAGGGAATACGATTTATAACGTAGGTCAGAGAACAGTTTACAAAACCTTTCATACAAAATTTCATATATAAAAGAGTAAATTAAGGAAATCAGTCATTTTCCCCCTTCAATCTTTTCACTTAAGTCTAGATTTATCTGCATATAAATATATAGGACATTTTCTGTAATTGCTCTGCTAGTAGAGCAGATGACCTGTCAGATAATAGATAATAATGTACTTAACATTTAAATAATTCCTTCATACATATTATTAGAAAGCATTTTACAAATACAGTCCTATCAATGACCATATTACAAACAGAGAAAGGAGAGGTAAATTAATTGATTTGTTAAGAAATAAGCAAAGGATAAAAACAGATTAAAACATAGGACTGTAGGATAAAATTCTTATGTGCTCTACATCAACAAGAAGTTTGCTGTTCATTTTATAAAGCAACAATTTTATCCTGACTGTCCTATCTTCTCATCTATTGCATAGCTCAGCACTGATTGCCTTTACCTACACTTGAGATGATTGACCTGATACAGGGGGTTAAAACCATAAAATAATACTTTGTTTTGAATTTTTATCATAGTATGGCCTGCTTTGCTCATGGATGAGATGTCTCCCACTTCAGCTATCTGCAATTAGAAATTTAAGATCAAGCTAATTTTCTGAACTTCTTTTTTTGTCAGCAAGGAGAAGATGCAACTCCAGAGTATGCTTCTTTCCAACTATTTGAAGACAAAGATGAATTATCAGTTTAAGATGGCCCTTCTGTCAGAAGAAACAGTCTTGGAGTCCTCCTTCTTCATGTGTTCATTGTGAAGTGTGAGATGCACCATGTGGTGAGTGGATCGGAGCTAAAACTAACCTTGGGTGAAAATGGCTGGTTTTCAGCCAGATCAGCTCCCTGAACAATTTACTATATATTCATACAAATGTTGGTATCAGCACAAGACAAATCTGTGCAGGACTGGGAGCAGTGAGTAAAAGCACTACAGGCTTGCTTTCTTTCCCTGGTAGAGTGAGGTTAAAAGATCTACTGAATACCAGTCTTTGCCACCAAGGCTGGTTTTGACTGGGGCAGGGTTAATTTTCTTTATAGTAGCTGCTATGGGACTGTATTTTGGGTTTGCGACCAAAACAGGGTTGATAGTTTAGGGGTGATTTTTTTATTGATGAGCAGCAATGACAGACTCTAGAGCTTTTCTGCTTCTCCCCCCACCCACCAGAGAGGGGGCTGGGGGTGCACAAGGAGTTGGGAGGGGACATAGGACAGATGACCCCAACTGTCACACATACATATCCCATATCATACAGTGTTATGTTCAGCATATAGAGCTGGGGGAAGGAGAAGAAAGGGGAGGACAAGAGTTTGTCTCCACAAGTCACTGTTACTCATGGTGGAGCCCTGTTTTCCAGGCTGAATACCTGCCTGCCCATGGGAGGTTGTGAATTAATTTCTTGCTTTTCATTGCCTGCGTGCACAACTTTTCTTTACCTACTGAACTCTCTTTATCTCAACTCATGCTTTTTCTCAGTTTTACCCTTCTGAGTCTCTCCCCCATCCTCCTGGGTGGGGCTGAGCTGAAAACTGGAGTTAAACCATGACACCACCTACCATATTAATGATTAATCTCACCAAGATTAATCTCACCTAGAGTTTATGTGCAATCACTGCTACCTGGCATTAACATTAGCAGCTAAAGTTTAGTGTGATATTAGTACAATAGGTTTTTTTAAACTCCACCTCCATAAAGGAATCTGACATGGTTAAATAGCAATTAGAGAAATGCTGTTATTACAAGTGGAGATGTTGAATCCTCTGTTTGTTTGTAACATCTTACATGCAAAGATGTTAATTTCCAGATATCCTAATTGTGAAAGTTTTAAGAATTATAAAATTGAAGGAGCCTGAACAGGTTCACCCCATGCTCTGATTTTATACTTGATCTAGTTACAATTCTCTTAGATACTTGTTTATTTTACTGAGAAGGCAAACCCAAAAGGATTAAACCTTGCCTGCAGCTTTCTTTTGTGCAAAAGTCAATTATGACTGGCTAAATATCCCTGAGGTAAACATGTGTGAGGTTGATAATGTGGTTAGAATAGCAACAGCACTTGTAAAGGAGACTGGTGTTCATGGAGTTAACACATTCCATATTGCTATCATGCAAAAAATTTCAGACACTTCCAGTCAGGGAGCATCAATCAATTTTTGTTAACTTTCAGGATTTTTTTCTTCCCAATGGAGCTAATATTACATCTAAATATTATGTGTGCTGCATCTGTAAATTTAATTCCATTTTCTTAAGGAAGCCTTCTGTATGAAAAATGTGAGTTAAAAATGATGTTATTTACCTGGTGCCACTGGATTGATTGTAGAATGGGTCAAATCCTGCCATCCTTAATGAGGAAAATATTGACTAATGGCTTAAGTAAATATTATCTGAATTCAATGAATGTTTGTCTCATGTATTAAATATTCAGAGGAGCAGAAAATGGTTCATAGCTTTTCCTCCCAACCACCATGGCACCTAACCAGCCATGTTCATGCTTACTATTTCCTTCTGTATTTTGGCAAAATGTAGCAGTTTCAACAGACAGTACTACAAACATCAAATATCACCACAGTATGCAACCTCATAGTAAAATAATTCATCTGGAGATTGCAAGTTCCTTGCAACTAGTGAAAGGAACTGGAAGTATGTTCTCCCAGGTGGGTGGAGTGCTTTAACTACTGACACTGCATTAGGGGAGGCAGAAGCTGCCGTGAAACTCTTCCAAGGTAATTTTTGAGAAAAGGCTGATATTAGTCTAGGAGGAGGTAAAAGAACCATGATATGCAGTCAGAGAAAGAAAGAGTAACATTCCTTCAACTTACTAAAACTGTGCAGCATCAGCTAGCTTGAAGTGACTCTTGACTCGGACATTGACCCAACAAATCCCAACATGGCATTCCAGGCTCTTTCCATGCACTGTTTAGAAGCCTAATGCCAAACTTTGGCCTATGACATTCCAGGAGTGAGAGCACACCAAACTCCTTTGCCCCTCTAGTCTTCTCAATATATTTTGTTGCCTGGTCTGTAAAATGGAAATATTTTTATCTCTTGGAATGTTGCCAATAGAAGAGTCGCAGAATAGGTGAAAGACTCTCATCTACTGATGTGAGCCAAGGTTAAAATAACCAAACATTAACAGATAGCAAAGAGGTGCAGAAGAAACTTGAATTTTATAATATTTCTGAGTATATGAGACCACTTTCATTGAAAGGGTTAGCCTGGCAAAGAACCAGTAAGACTAATGGTTAGATCATTTTATAACAGATACTACTTTTATTCCTTGTCAATCTATGAAATGTCATGCTTCAGGAGATAACCTGACTGCCACATGTGGTAGGCAATTAATTCCTTCCATCCTCTAAAAGTATTTTGCATTTACTTACCAGGCAATTTGCTTTCCTCTCCCCTCTGGCCTTCCAGAAATTTTATGTTAAAGAAAAATGAAATTGGTGACTGATATGAAGAGGTATTGGACCATACATGTTCATCTCACAGATACAGAAATTGGTATGTTACCTCCTAAACATGGTCTTACAGTCTGAGATGCTCATTCAAAGATCAAATGCAAAATAAAACCAAAAATTTAAAGGTATAAATTTTCCAAGTTGTACAGGTGCAAAAAATCCCTGCAAAATTATTCCAATGACAAGTATGAACTGGAGTGATTTTGCAAATATAGACTATAGAGCTTCAGCTTCCACTAAATTACACTAGTGTACCTCTATTGTCATTAGTATTTTACTTGTTTAATAGACTACAAAAGCCCAATTTGGCTGGCATTATTCATGTTATGATGGAATATATTTATACCTGTTGATTAAAAGATGTTTCAGTTCCATTACCAAAACATGATGAGCATGTGATAAAGAATATGAAAGTACTCTCAGCTAACTTTGAGATATAAGAGCATAAATATTTTCTGTGAAGGGCTGGAAACCTCATCAGTGGACTCTGAAATAAATGATAAAACCCTTTGCATTCTGAAATACTTCATTTGGAGAATTTAATGGGTGCAAAATCAAAACCATAAAAGATGGAAAATCTAGAAGTCTTCACAAGCTTCATACAACCCTTTGCACTGTATGCAATGCAAAAGTGTCTTTAATTACAAGATCTCATATAATATCACTGCCTAGTTTACCACCCTGAATGGGTGGTATCCACAAAATAAGTAGTAATTTGATATTTGCTTCAGTTTTCTTTGTTTGAGGCATGACCCTCCCTTTTGTTCCTAAGATTCCTTATCCTGAATGTAGAAATACTGACCATGTCAGGGTAGAAATACTTTCTATGGTAGTCTTGCCTAGTGTCCTAGTGGTCCTTATCTGCTCATTAACATAACTTCAGTGTGTTCCTGTGTTAAAGGATGTCACTTTCCTGTTTAGCAGATGGGAGAACTAAAGTTAAGGACTACTGTTGATTCCCAAGCTTACCTAAAACAAGGAAGGAGGTGTTTTTTTCATGATTTGCATTCATAGTATAATTTCATAATGTGTTTTTGTAATTTATGTGTACTAGTAGCAGAGATTCTCTGGGCTGTTGGGAGTAGCACAAAGTACTTACCTTAATTCTAAAACAGGTTCCATGGGTCACGTGGAGGACATCAAATGAAGAGCATGAAATGATCTAGGAGATTTCTGATTTAAGGGACCTCTGTAATTGTACACTGTCAGTACAACACAAAAGCTTCATAGCAGAAGTAAGGCTAAAACTTAGCCCTACAAGGTAATGCATGTAAAATTATTTTTCTTTCTTTGAACCCCCTTTTTCCATTCATTACACAGATTTTGTGTTCAGCTGTGAATGATGCGAGTAGGAATCTGATTCACCCCACAGTCCTCTGAACTGATAGAGGAGGTGCCATTGGTGGGAAGAAAAGTGCTATTTTTTTCATAATATGAAATTCTTTATATTTCTTTGTAATCTAACACTGTAATATCATGTAGGGTTTCTTAAAATGTCTGTAAAAAAGCACAGTTTGTGTAGAATTGTTTTATCCAAAACAGGCAACATGAGCAGTGTCACAGTCAGGAAACAGCATGCAGATGGCAGTAACGGACTCTTGCCACATATCTGGGGCTGACAGGTGATGATTTGCAGTGGGCTTCACAGATCATTGTTAATAGTAGAACAAAGCTTATAACTTCTAGCTTGGTTATTTTAGGCTGCCCTTGTGTTTCTTAAACCACTTGGTATTGGAAAGAAAACCTAGATGTCATCCCATATGAGCTCTGCCTAAGACATCATGTATCAGGCTTGATCATACCTTCATTTCACATGCTCATATTTTCAAGATATGAAGTACAGTAGACTAAAAAAGATCATACCTGCATTGTTGAATTGAATACTTTCAATACAAATCCCTACATAAAAAATTACACAAACTGAAAAGAATTCCAATATCTTGTCTTCCCTTTGTTTAGTCTAATTATCTAGGTTATAAAATTGAATCTTATCTTTTGTAAAACTCCTTTCTTGTCAATGAAAACACAGCACATTTTCCATTTTGGCAAGTGTTCATTTAGGGTGTTCAAAGAGATGAGTGCCTAGTTCAACTCATTTTAAGAAGTTTATGCTAAACTATACTCATGTGTTTCAGCGCTCTCATGCTATTTGATATGGATATAAAAACATATTCCATCTTCTGCCTTTACATGTTAGGATAACAGACAGCAGCTGATAAATATGCAGATACTAAATGTAATTCCTCTAATTGAATTGAAACATTTCTGTCAGAAGCATAAAGGAAAGACTTGTGATTTTCATGCAAGTAAATGTAATAAGGCTGTCTTTCTGTTTTTTTTTTTTTTTCCCTCCCTCAAATGTCTGTGGCTCTATCATACCATAAGGGATAAACTGCTGTTTTAGCAGCCTAATGGTTGCTTCTAGTACTGGTGGTTGCCCTTGGTAAAAAATATATTTGGAAAGGATTTGAATGACCTTGTAGTTTTGTGCCAGACTGGTGCTATTAATATGCTTTTGCTGAGAAACTCCTAAAGAGACAATTATATTGTCTGTTGCTGCAAATGCAAGAGCACTATAGGAATATCCAAAAAGTTGTCATTGCACAAAAATATCACAAGTAGTATGTGCAATTATTGCATTAGAACTGTAGAGATTTTTTACAATTTTTTGGTACCATAATGTTTCAAATGTGCGTAGGTCATCTGTGTTCTCTTTCATTCAGAATAGCAGCACACAGGTGAATTCTGAGCTACACTCAGCAGGTGTTCCAGGTCTCCTTGAAGGGGATTTATCATATGCTATGTGAACACTTTCCATTTGGGCTCAACACTCAAAACCCCAAGCTCCAAACTCAACCCCCCTTTTTAACATGCACAAAAAATTGAAGAAAAATGTGTACTTCAAACTCTGTATTCACATTTGTGGAATTTGTTAGGCTGTGTGCTTTGGCAGTGACAAAAAAAAAGGAGGAAAGAGAGAAGAAATAACCAGTAAAGAGAAGACAACTGCTAACAAAGAGCATGGCAAATGGAGTGGAGGAGTTTTGTAGAGCTTTCTTGAAGGACAGATTTGTTTCTGTCTCTTCTTCACATTGGTGATCCTCTGTACTTCTCCTCCCTGTCTTGTGATGAGACATCTTTTTGTGTTGTCAACATGATGTGGTAATTAGAGAGGGTTCTTTCTATGATAATTTACTTGTTTAGCCCAAAAGTACTTTTGTATCTTCTCCTGATTGACTTGGACAACCAATTAGTCCTTGTTAGTTGTACTGAACTCCATGCTTGTTGATGTGTGGTTACATACTCTCATGCCTTAATGTCTGATAGAAAATGCAGATACACTTTATTTCTGATCTACCTGTAGTTTGTTCAACTCTTAACATTTATATTCCATTAATCTTGTCATTTCCGGACTGAATGGATATGAAATCTAATCTTTGCTCTCCATAGGAAATCACTGTAACATTTGAACATGTTACTGTTAAAAGTATTTGGGTCAAGTATTGATTTTTTCCAGTATTCCAGTATCAATCAGTGTATTTTAATTTAACTCAAAATACAAGGAACCAAGAGTTCATGGAAATAAGTAATATCAAGATGGATTCATTTTCTCAGGGCTGCTATCTCAGTCTGCTGATACTGTGGGCAACAGAAATAAATCTGTACTTTAAGGAAGAGCTAGGCTGCTAGGTTGAGATAGCCTGTATTTATATTCATTCTGATAAAACCAAGAAGCAATCTGTTAAGTGAAGTCTCTCCAGAGGAGCATGAGCAAGATGGCTGTCAGTGAATGGTGTTAAAGCCCAAAGGATTGGGTTGGGGTGGCTGGGGGAAGGAACTGATTTAGTAGCATATTTTATGGTGCATGGATGCAAACAAGGGTGTATGTCAGAGATTCCCATTCTAGAATAGCAGCGAGCCTCAGAAAATAGACTGGTCATGGCAAACTGCATTTGTAAGTAGATAATGAAAACAAGCCAATGTTGCTTGAATGTGCATTCCTACCAGACATTTAATACTTCAGTAGAACTGTGGGATTCACAGATGTGGTGGACCCTTCTGGACACAGAGCAGAATTACAGATGATTTGTGTTTATTTATGTTTGGGATGTCTGGATAGTACAAGGAGACAGTTAGAGATATGTGAATATATTTCATTGATTATCTTACAAAGAAGAAATTGGGAAATATGCCCCCAAATTTTGGATACACAAGTTTGAAACTTTGCATCACTATGTAAAACGCAATGGTCTGCCAAGGAACTCCTGTATTGGTTCATATAAATCCTGTGAACTTGTATATTTGTAGTTTCTGTAACTGAAATAGATTTTCTGGGGTCCAAGGTGCTGTATTCCCAGTGCAGGGATTCTAATAATCCTGGCAGCAGATTGATTTTCAATAAGTAGAGTTCAGATTATGAAATCCCTTCTCCTGCTAACAAACACCCGCTCCTGCAGAAATCTCCACTAAGACTAGTGGAATTACTGGAGTCTTGACTAATTTAAGTGAAATTTCCACAGTCTTGGTCCACTAGTAAGTAGGTAGTTAGATTTAATTGCATTTGAAAAGGAATGGAGCCATACCAAGTACAGGAGGGGAGAAATACCAGTGGTTCCTCTGGATATGCCTTCATAGGAGGTGACATCCACATTCTTATCTGAGGTTTACCTGGAATCCCACTGTGTTATTCACATCCCCTTAAATCCTTGCCTGTCTGTCTGCTGAAAATTGACACATTTGCTCAGATGCAGCTACAAGATAAAGTCTGTGCTGTGCTTTAAGAACAGTTCTAGCCTATCTACTTAGCAGTGAACATGTGAGTGAAACTCATTTTGTTTCCCTAATTCTATTTTGTATCTGAGAATTTCTCACCTTTTCCCTTCCTCCTGCACCAGAGACTGCATGCATATGTGTTTATGTATGGTTACCATTTAAATCCTCCTTTCAGTTACTGTGTCCCATATCTGACCAGCAGAATCTGCCCCAGACTAGAAATATACAAAGAAAAAAAAAAAAAATCTGTTTGAGGTTGGTGATTGCTGACCAGAACACTGTTAAGTCAGTCATGGTGATATTCATTGGCAGAGGATGTGAATTAATATTTCCACATCTGAAGGAAAGACAAAATTGGTCTGAGTGCTAGGCACACATAAGCACATCTTGAAGTATCTTATCTATGCCATCTAATTTAGAAAGCTGAGTTGGAAGCTGAGTTCTCAAGTTGAAAATCCAGAAGGAGATAAGCAGCAAATGAGGCAGAGGAGGGAAATAAAAAAAGAATGACAGGGAGGACAGGGGGAAAGAAAATACTTTTTGATTAAAGAAATTGATGCAATTTACTTTTACATAATATTTCATAGCAAAATGTTTTGAGTTGTCCTCAGGACTATTTTGTACAGGAGGCTATGATTCCTAATTCACAAAGTAGGGGTCTGGGCAAAATTTTTCATTGTGCATTCTGCTATGGGCTATAAGACACCTCTGGAAAGGCCAGCATGCTCTTTATTAGCAACCCTGTATCTATTGAATCATGACCCTGACATGGCTCTTGCAGCACAAATTAATCTGCCACTCCAAGGAGAAGATTTCTTTCCTCCCCACTGACTTTCTACTGGTCACTGCTCTTGTAGTCTTGCTGTCTTGTAATAATGAAAACTAGAGCTAAGTGTCCTTTCAGTGCATATATTCAAGTCTACAGTTACTGTCTTATTCACTGTCACTTCAGCTTCAGTGTTCTGCTCTCTTTTCCAGATATTCTTGTTTTATCTCTGAGTGCTATCAAATCAAAGCTCAATGTTATGCTAATCCAACTATTTAGTGAGAGCACAAAAATGTATGGGCATGCTGACGAAAGGGCTTCAGTTTAGTTCAGAACAAAAGAAACAGTGGTTGGTGTAAATTCTGAAAACCACAGCAATGGGCAAGTCTGGCAACTGACCATCCACTGAGATTCTGCAGTCTTTCCTTGGTGTTCCATGAGCCCTCGTCCACAAACTTTGAAGTTGCTCTTTCAGACGGAATTCTGGGGTCAGCATTGATGAATCCCATAGCAAAAGGAGGAAGGAAAAAGAAACAGACCCAACATGACCTGATGACCTGGAAGTTATGCTGAGCAGGATACTGAGGACCTACAGGAGATGAATCTATGGAAGAAAGAAGCAGCAGAGTTGAAGTCAAAAACCAGTAAATGACTGCCACTGTCTTTGCGGCTGTGACTGTTACTGAAGCAACAGCAGCAAGAGTGGGAATATTTCCCAGGTAGTAATCAATATAGTAAGAGCTAGAAAAACTATTTTGCTGTTATATGCTGGGTCACCTCAGGTGGAATTGCAGGGAGATACTAGGGGCTTTCCCTTTGAGTCTCATCCAACCTCTGTCATGTACAACCCAAGGCAGATTTACACATGTGAAAAATTTAAGATTGAAAGTTAAAGCTTACTCCAGCTACATCTGAACTTGTTGTGAAGCTTGCAATTCATTTCCTTTGAATTTTTCTGTCCATAAATCCATTATCTGAACATACTCTTATGCTGTTATGCTCACAACGCTGTCCCAGACAATTAAAAATCATGGAAACTGTGATAAATGGAAATGTCTCTTGATTTTTTCTTACTTTAGATCCTTTTGTTTTCTGGCATGTGGCTGAGAGTCCTGTTGCTTGAAATTTCTCTTCATTAGTTCAGCACCCTATTCATGTGAAAATTTTCCTTTTTTTTTTTTTTCACAATTTGTGCTTGATAATACTTTATTTTATTTATATGGAGCTGAAAGGAAATAATAAGTTTCTTGGTTGAACGAAGGTTCCAATAACTCCAGTAGCTACTAGTCTTGATCATTTAGTGGCCAGCTGCCAAGTAAGGAAGCCGTGAAATATCTCTCTTTCAAGTAGATAACTGATTTCTTAATGAGAGTTTGTAAAAATCACCTTTACTACAGAACTGATCTGATGTCCCTGCTGCACCAGCTTTTTCTTCTTCTTCAACTCAAGCCCTATCTTTTCTTCCTTATAGTTTTATTTCATTAGCTTTCTGAGGTGTAGGCCAATGTCAGTCCTTCAGTGTACCTTTTCTATATGTCAAATGGTCTAACATGTTTTAACTTATAGATCCTTATTTGCAGGATACTTAAAGAAATTAATAAGTAAAGTCAGATAAGTTTGCAGCACTACTGTATGGCTTTACCTTAACTTGTTAGTGAATTCACATCCCTACAATTCAAGGAGAGATGAGGCAATTCTTTATTTCTGTTCATTTGACCTTGAAAGCTACTGAAAGGCAAAGAAGCTCTCTTAAAATACTTACCAGGGGCATACATTTTGGCATAGGCACTATTCAATTTAATCCATAAGGAATCTAAGCTCCAGAGAGTCCCTGAGCCTCCAAGAAGTAGACTGTGAAGGATAAATGAGTTGGAAAAATAGCAGGGAGATAAGGAGGTTGGTTGCCACATACTCCTAAACAGTGCTCCACACCAGAGTCTGAATTGCCCTCTGAAGGCTTGACTGACTATTCAGTGAGAGCAAGCCCCTGTATCAGCACATGGCTTAGAATGCTTGAGGTTTATGTGAATTCCTGCTCACTTCCCTTCTGCTCTTTGTGCCCCTTTAATAAGGAGAAAATTGATTCCCTGTTTCTGAACAAAGGTCTGTATCTAGGAGAGAGCATGGTCTTCCTGGCTGAGTAACAGCTGGGGAAAAATTGAATAGACCATATGCTGGGAGAGCAGCCACCAGAACATTGGGACAAAGCTGTGGACCACTGCCAAGCCTTGCAGGTAAAGCCACAGCAGCCAAGATTAGAGGTGAAGGAAGAGTGTTCAGAAATACAGTGCCAGGGACCCTTCACTGGGTTACTTTTAGGAACTGCATTGTATAAATCCTGAATGAGAAAAAAAACCCTGCTAGTTTTCAGAAAGGTCCTTGAAAAGTAAGGTAATTTACCCAGGTGGCCCTGAATATCTTTTTTAAAACTTGCCTAGTTCCATTATGCTTTCCCTTTTTTTTTTTTTTTTCCCACCTGTCGGCCGATTCTCAGGAAAGCCTAGACCACTGGAGAATTTTCTCTGAGGGAATCAATGCCTCCTGATTTCTTTGTTTTACCTTTTTCACCTTTGCTTGCCTTTTTTTTAGAAGCAAGTTCTACTGTTTCTCTGTAATCTGAGCTCACTGACAGGACGAGATCTGCTCAGGGGTACATATAGACAGCTGTGACAATCCTGCAGCCTCTGAAAGAGGAGCTTAGTTTCTCAAGACTTCCATGCAAAACAAATCAATCAGCAATATTTTCACTATGAAACTTTTTCCCTCCTACCCATAAACTGATTATATATGCCAGTCTCTTCCAGGCCCAGAGAGGATGCCGTTGGTGGTGATGTATAATTTCTTTAGAAGTGGACTGGAGAGCTATAAATGATGAAGTTGCTGAGGCTCTGTGAGAAAAGTAAGGTAGGAGCATCAGCAATCCTCAGGGAAAAAAAGGAAACTCAGACATGGACCTGAACTGCTAGCCCAAAGCTGTGGGTCACAGCCCGTTTTTCATGTGAGGTGTCAGTGTGAGCTGGGATAGCTGGGAGCTGCTGGCCTCTTGTATACTTTGTGCTAAGTTTATGTTTGGTACTGCACACCTGATCAATCTTAGTCTGTGCAGGTATAAGTCAGTGACCAAACTGGTAAGTGGGGAAACAAACTAGAGTCTTGGTTAAGTTTTGGGTTTAAAAAAAAAAAAAAGAAAAAAGAAAAAAAGTTTCTAAAGTAGGGCAATTTTTTACAAAAGAATATATGGATATGTTTAAAAACCACACTTCAACTTTCTAGTGAGAACCACAGTCCTTATAGTTCTAATTAAATTTATTTAAACACAGTCTTCTGAAAGTTTTTGCTTTAAAATAGAGTACCTGCTTAGACACAATTAAGCAAAAATAGGGAAACAGTTCACATTAATTGATTGTGACTGATTAAAGTGAAACCTAATTGCTTACAATGCTGATACCTATTTGTCTAACAAACCTAAATGAAAGTAATTGGGGAAAAAAATCCTTATGCAGTGCTTACACCTTGTTGGTTCTTCCCCTGTAATTATTCATTTTAGATTCTAGATATCCAGTTCAGTGTAACTTGTCAAATATTGGCTTATAATGTTTAAGGGGAAAAATAAATGAGAATATACTTCTGGAATGGCAGTGATATCTACCAAATTTCCTTTTAAATATGCGCAGCAAAATGGATTGTTAAAAATAATCCCCTGAGGATGGTGCCTCTTTTGTCAGTTTTCTACCAGAGTGCATCCTGCTCTCTGACAGAAAATTGCTCATTAATCTCCAAGGAATGACCAGTTTTTCAAAATAGTCACTCAGCTATGCTGCCACTGTTAATTTTTAAGCATTATGGATGCCATTAATTGCCTGATGTGGTTGATAACAACAGTAATCCTTTTTGAATGGGACATTAACTCCAAAACAAGTCATTAGTTTTTGTCCACATACTGTAATTAACACTTACCTTCCAGGAATCACAGAAATTGCAAAGGCCACATGTCACTGGAGATTTGGCAACTCTGTCTAATATGTATATTTAGTCTAAAGATATTGTGGCAGGGTGGATTTTTTTGTAACCGCTCTTTTAATAGCAGCAATTTGCATTCTGAGTGGTGTACATAGTTAAGATAAGGGACCTGATCTGCAATTTCAGCCTGACTGGATTTTTCCCTCCATTTTTTTTTCTTCCTAAAATAGGAGAAAAGAGTGTATGCCTCAAATAGCTTCTTCTCAGATACGTGAGATAGCACCATGTCTGGCCACCCAGAAGGGACACACTGAGCCAGCTTTTTGAGCAGAGCAGAGGTAGTCACCGAGTATCTATAAAGGGAAGCTTAAGGATTGGTTGGGGTGGAAAAGATAAGAGACATCATATTTTTATTATTGCATACACAGCATACTTTTCCCTACAACCTCTGCTTATGTCCACTACATCTCACCACAGTGGGTGCTGAAATGAGTGATGAAAAAAAAGGAATAATTGAGCATTGTGGAAAGTAAGAACCTACTAGAACTGGAGCTGCTTAGATGTGAATTTTGTCAAGTAAATTCATTATTTAAGCATTAAGGTAGACAGGGAGGGTTATGTTTGCAGTGTCTGTTGCTCACTGTGATGCTTTTCTTGGTAAAAGGTGCAGAATTGCGGGTGACTGTGCATGTATGTGCATATACCTGCTTCTAATTCATTATGGTATGACTTATGACTCCATTCAATTTTACAGCATAGGACTAAACTTGGTGTGTTGAAGTACATATACATGGGCAGAAGGGAGGAAGAACATAAACTATATTTGGTTTCATACTTAAGAAAACAGTTATTTCTTTCCTCTGTGTTTAAAAAACATTACAAAATGCAAGCAAAAAAACCCAAAGCAAACCCAACAACTCTAACATGCATTATAAACCTCTAGTAAGTCTATTTAGTTGAGATTTTTAAAGCACTACATGATTTAAGATACATGCTGTCCCAGAAAACCTGAGAAGTTTGTGCTTCTAGGCTGCTAAAACATATTTGATATGCCTGTTTATATTGGATTCTTTATATTGGATTCACTGGTAGCTTGGCTCAAATTGAAGCAGAGCTTTGGTTTATCATTCCTCCAGGACTATAATGTCAGCTACTGACACCATCTCAAATATTTTCTGTTTCAGGAACGTGCTTTTTCAGAGCAGTGTTTGGTGCTATGAAAGGGCACTTCCCAGTGGCAGCTTCTGCTGGCTGAGAAATTAGTAACCTGGAGATGCTCATAAGTCTTGCCTGCTTTGCTCAGAGGTAGCAAACACTCAAGCAAAATTACACACAATAATACTCCCTGCAGACACACCTAGGAAGGCACTGGAATTTCCTAAACCTGCAGCAAAAATGTAGCTTACTTAAACATGTCTTGCTTATCTAACTCTTCTTTATCTGGTTGTTCCCATAATCTGGCCTACAGGTGTTTTCTCCTCTCTCTCCCACTGCTCCCCCCAACAATTTACCTAATACCCTGGAGTGTAAAGAAAGGCAGGTGTGTAGTCTCACTACAGATACTTTATCCATGAGGTCATTTGTGTAATAATCTTGGGGTGATGTGGTTGTCTAGCAGTGCTTTATATTCTATCTACATTTGGAAGTATTCCAGAATCTGTAGTCCTCCTTTTTGAACATGTTACCTCTTCCAGATTTTGGGCATCTTGCATTATTTTGACCCATAGTTTTCTAAGCTGTTTATTTTCAGCTGGGGCTATTTTTGTTGTTGTTGTTGTTGTTGTTGTTGTTGTTTAAAAATATTTTGAACCATAAAAATGGTGGAGGTGAAGAATGCTAACACTTGAGTCAATACAACTGCTTACAGTTAAAAGAGAGTGATTTTCACTTAGATCAGAAGGATTGTGGACTTCATTTATCTGATTTTCTAGGGGTTTCTGACAGCATTTTCTGTAATAGCCATTTTGATTTGTATATATGTGTCATAAACTCTAAATTACATTGGAAAATATTTAAATTATATGTATTTAAATCTATGCAACCAAATGTAACAGGATTTGATAAGAACTTAATATTAAGTAGATGGCTGGCCCAGGAAGACCGTTTTCACATGGTGATGATGAGAATTGAATATTGGCTATTGGTATTGAATATTAGGATAGAGGATAAATATAGAGTCCATATAAAGACTCTTTATTCAATTAAAAATGTGCAGCTACACCTTTGTAACTGCAAGTCATTTGTCTGCATCAGTGTGTATGTTTTTCTGAGGAAAGTGCTGAGCTGTAAATAAAATCTTTATGGGATTATTTTCAAATTAATTGACTAGAGCTCATGGAAAGAAACTTTGTTTATTTTATGGATTCAGAGGCAATTTATTTAAAATAATCTTTTTATAAGTGGGCCAGTAGATCATAGTAAACCACAAGAGAAATATTAGTTTGCTTGCTTCTTCTTTTATCCTGGAAGACATGTGTGACTCACTGTCTTTGGTAAATGAATTTAAGTTTTTTTTCCAGGTAGTTTGCAGATTGCCAAAGGCAAAAAAGGGTATTTGATAAGACATCCATTCCATCTGGGTTTGGGTTTTTTTGTTGTTTTTTTTTTGTTTGTTTGGGTTTTTTTGGGTTTTTTTTCTGTTTTGGGGGTTTGGTTTTTTTGGGGGGGGAGGGTTTTGGGTTTTTTTGGGGTTTTTTTTTGAAGTGTGTTGGGAAAAAGTTTGAAGTAAAAAATGATGGAAAAAAAATTGACACAGAAGTAAGGAAAACCTGAATGATGTAGTGAAACTGGGTAGACAACATTTTCTTTAGAGGTGGTAGAAGGTACCAAAACAAGTCTTTTTCATCCAGTGCTTGCTGAGCCATTGTGTAAGTAAATGGAGGATATGAACACAGGGTTTTTAAAGATTGTCCATCAATAAATTTTGGAATTGTTTAGCAGGTGTCTGAAAACAAACATTTTCTTTTGATTTCAGAAGTACCTTTCGTGTTGAATGAAACAATATTTGCTTCCTGAAGTGGTTAAAAAATTGAAAAATACCCAGTTGATTTGAGACCATTTTGTTTTTCAGTTTTCAACTAACTAAAAGAATTCACTATTCACCTGTTTTTTACAGACTATTAGTTTCTTGGTGGATGCAAGTTGTAAAGGTATCCACGGATTTACAGAGTTATTCTGGACATATTTACATGTCCACACATAAACCTATAAAAATAGCATTTGAGATAGCTGCAGCAATAAAAGAAAAAAAAATCTAGCCTTTATTTACCATTACAGGTTCCTTTAATAATACCAACTGTATCAAACTGAAGGAGGCAATGGCAAGAATGGCTGAGCCTATGCTTGCCTTCATTGCCTTACTTCAGTGTCATCTGTTTTAGAGAAGCTGAGATATTAAGACCATTACATTTTTCCAGTTTTCCTTCTTAGCACTAAGGAGCTTTCACGTGCAGCAGCATCCCTAGATTCCTTTCACATTCTGTGAGGTAGCAAATAACATGGATAGCTTGTATTTTGACTTGGGAACTGGTTTTTCTCATCTTCTAAGTCAGCATCGGCAAGTGATGTGAAGGTGGGAGGATTTTAGAGCAATGGCAATGCCAGCACAAGGAACATCAGTCAGTGTGGAACTTGTGATGGGACGATTGCAGAACACTTGTAATTCAAGGTTTCAGTAGCCTAAAATGCAAGTCTGTGGAGAACATACTTTTAGAAGTCCTCCAGGAGGGAAAATGACAGCAAGGATTTTAGGATTCTGGCAGAAGATAGCCTGTGCTGAGAGGGTAGAGGGAGTAGAATTTTTATCAGGAGTATTTGTTCTATCAAAGAAAGCTGAATAAACAGAGTAGATACAAGTTTCTGTGGAAGTGGAGAGTTGTGGAATTGGAGAGCTGTGGATTTGATGAGATAGCTGAGGCTGGCACAGGGCACTCCCTGTAAATCCACATCTGTAGAGCTTGATGGTTCCCCTGACCCTGGCAGGAGCTCAGAACTTGCATCACTTTTCAGGATTTTTCTTGCAGCAGCTAGGTTGAGCATGTGAGAACATGAGCTCAGTGCTTCAGACAACGTTCACAAGTCTGACTTGACACAAGAAAGTACCTGCCCATGTATTTAGATCATGCTGGAGTTAAGGAGATTTGGATCCAGGTTTAAAATTAATCACATACTTAGACCGGTTGCTAAAGAGGAATTAACTTAAGTGTTTGCTGAATTGGGGCCCAGAAGCAGTAAAAAGGTTCTTTTAGTGTGGTGTGGTTTTTTTTGGGGTTTTTTTTTGTTTGTTGTTTTTTTTTTTTTTTTTTTTTGGTTTTCTTTTTTCCTTTAGAATTGACTATTCTTGCAGGGTGTGTAGCCACCATTCATAATTACGAGAGAAGGGGCAGTTCAGGAGCCAAACCACACACCTTCAGCCCCTGGCATCAAACACCAAACTGAAACACTGAAAAGAGCAAGGGGGTGGCTCACTCTTCCCTAACCCCTGACTATACCATTAGGGTGGTAATATTATTTGAACCTAATGCATCACAAGGAAACAGTTTCATTGTTATCCAGTGGAGCCCCATCACAATGCTGTGGTGACTGAGGCTGTAATGAGGAGCTCTAAGATTTCAATGGCAAAAGGGATTCTTTGCTAGTCCATGTCCTCACGATGAAATCATTACGATGAAGTCAGAGATATGAAGTTATTATAGGAAAACTATTTCAGAGCAAGTCTATAAGGACCTTTCTGACAGTGTCATTATGAAGCCATTACAATGTAAGGTTATGATGGTAAAATGGTTTCAGTGAAACCCTATTATAGTTTAAAAACAGGCTAAATGGTGTCAGTGAAAGACATTCTGCCTTCTAAAACCTAAAGTTAAGCAGACCTCTATTTCTAAACAAAAACATGTGATTCTGACTTCCATTTTCTCTGGTAAGGGTAGCTGTGACATATCTCAAAAACGAATTAAAATTCCACTACCACTCCCAATCCTAGGATTTTGAGTGACATCTAAAACTGACTGTCAAAGTAAATAGTATATTTCAAAACTGAGTAAAAATCCCCCTACCTAAGACTGGCATCTCATCAGTAAAGATGGCTACTCTTTGTCTGGTTGAAAATCTAGTCCATTCTAATCATCTGCTATATCACTGGTGGTGAAATGGAATAAAATGCACATTTAAAAATTAGTCTGTGTTTTCCACCTCACTATGAGATAATTAGAATAGTTCCACAGAGGAACATGCCTCAGAACTTTTCTTGTAAGTTCTGCTTGTTTTCAGTGAGTAACTACATATTAGATTTTCAAATAGTTCAGTTGGGGACGGTCTGATGTTCTGACAAGGACTTAGATGTAAGACTCCATGGAACTTGTGGTATGTAAGTGTCCACTGGCCTTTTAGGAGGGAATGTTCTGGGCCACAAGAACATACAGTGTATCCCTAAGGTGAAGAACTTTTTTATTGAAATGAAAGATTTCTGGAAAATGTTCCAAGTTTATGTTTATGTACAGTGGGGGAAAAAAAAGAAGCCTTGTCAAAAGAGGGAAAAATATGTATTTTATGTATAATATGTAAGATTTACATGTGCTGGACTATTGCTTCAAAACCAGTTACTTAGATGGGAGCTTTCTTTTCGCTCCTCACTCAATATGTGTGCAAAGTGATCAGGCAAACTGTCATAGAGGTCCATTATTTTTATTACCAAACCATACTTATCAGGTATGAATCCCTGTGAGGATTCATACACCCTGTGTATGTATATTCACCATACTCTGTGTACATGTGTCTTTCTAAGAGAGCTTGAAGCATAATCATTTGGGTTTTATGCATGTCTGTCTTTGGAGACTGCCACTGCACACATTTTTTGTTAGAAGGGCTCTTTAGCTCCAGAGGAATCCCATTCCTTTGCAAAAACTGTGGTTGAAAGCAAAGGCTTGAACAAGAGGTTTCCTCTTCAAAAGTAATCTCAGTGGTTTATAGCAATCTGCACTTTTTGCATCTCCTTTGCAGAGGCTTTTAATGGATGCTCACTTCTTTTTTTGAACACATGCCTTTTCTATACAGTGACAGCAACAGAGTTAGATTAGCAAATGAAAAATGAGCTCTATATTTCCCATTTCAGATAAACTAGAAATTATGGATTTCTAAAATTATTTTGATATTAAAAGCTACAACTCAGCTATCAGTTCATCATTGAAATAAAAATCATCATATATGACAAAGTATACATTTTTTCTTCTGGAACATTGTAAACCAGGAATAAATAAGGTCTCCAACCTTTGGTAAGGAAAGCTATGCAATAATTTAGAAACATGAAATATCCCAAGAACAGGTGTCTCAGATTCTGCTGTGCTGATTGTTTTCAACTTCCTAATAAGTTCAAAACCTGTTTGATATCCTTTGAACAATATGATCAACCTCTGTTATCTGTGGTAATGAGGAGGTTATTCTGTAGACTGGTATAAATTGGATATTATAGGTGCTGTGGAGCATATGGCAGAGAGAGTCCTCTATGTGTAATGCCAGCTGAGGTCTGCCATTGATAGACTTGAGCTTGAAGTGATGTTTTTTTCTGGATTCAGTGACTCCTGTTGATTAATTGGATGCCCATACCACAGTCCCAGTGAGGTAGGTGCTGGGAGGGTGTCCTGCCCCAGGCACTGCTCAGCACAGACACTGCTTCTGGACATTCATGTCATGGAGCATCCAAGATAATTGGAAAGGCAAAACACATCAAAACATGGGGCTGATGCACTGATCGCCTCTTCAGGTCATGCTGTTATCAACACATCATAGTCCTTGCCTGAAAGAAGATGCCTGAGACCTATAAAGATGTTTTTCAGACACTTTGCTCTCCTCATCCTCTATGGCCAGTAGCCTTACAGAAGTAGGACTCACCAAGGGAGTGAAACCTTGGTTTCAATTTTAGCTCAGATGCAAGAATTCATATCCCATATCTCTTTCTGTCTCTGAAGATTGCCAAGTAACACAGTGCTGTACCTGTGAGGTCTCTCCATGCACTTGCGCTGGGCTACTGCAGTGGGTTTGCAGCTGGCAGGACAAGAGGGAAGGTGGAAATCAGGCCTAGGCAAAATCTGCCTGTAGACTGTAGATGATGGAAATGCATCATCAGCTGTTTCTTCGTACTTCTGTGGACAGTCAGTATATCACTACCTTCCTTTTCTTTCCTATATCCAGTTCATGGGCTAATGGCAAAAATTATTATTCTTTTACATTATGGTATTCTTTTTTACTATTGCAGAGTCATCCATCCCTCCTTGCCCTCTTCTGCTTCCATGGTGATTTACCTTTGTTTAATCAGCAAATTTGATGATCACTGTTCTCATTTTTTCCTCTAAAAGCCATTAATGAAGGTAATAAATAGGATCTGTCTCACTAAATATGTTTATACTTAAAAAGTCTGTCATCTCTCTCTTTTTGGCTTGGTAGCATCCCTTTCAAATGAACCTGAAGAAAATGCAGATGAAGTAAAATCACTGTGTTAACCAACATTATAGACTTCACAACCATCCATGCATACATACTTCAATTTGAAGAACAATTTCCCATGTGATACTAAAATCCATATATGTTAGATGATTGCTTTGCTCAAAAACAAGAACATTGGAGCTATTTTGAGACAATAGTTGACTCAATTCCAGTTATGATTACTTTTCTATCCATTTCTTTGTGATTTAATGGAATATTGTCTTGATACCATATTTGACCATTGTAATTTGACTAATATTTTCTATGACAAGTAGGACATATATAACTAATGATTACTTTGTAAAGATTTGCTAGGGGTGAGATGGGCAGAGATTGCTATATAATGTAAAGAATTCACTGAAAAATTTCATAAGGAAATAATAATAACTCTATGGGTCAGTTCTTAAAACATCTGATATAATTTAGTACAGCAATAATTTACAGCAATATCTCTTCAAATGCTGAGTACCATAATCACACATTACTAGAAGAGAATTACAGAATGGTTTGTGTTGAAGGGATCTTAAGTTCCAACCACTCTGCCATGGGCAGGGACACCTTTCACTAGACCAGGCTGTTCATAGACACATCCTACCTGGCCTTGAACACTTCCAGAGATGGGGCAGCCACAACTTCTCTGGGCAGCCTGTTCCAATGTCTCACCAGCCCCTGAGTAAAGAATTTTGTTCCAATATCTAATTTATACCTACTCTCTTTCAATTTGAAGCTATTCCCCTTGTTCTATCCCTACCTGCCCTTGTAAAAAGTCTCTCTCCATCTTTCTTGTAGGCCACTTATCTGACAGAATTCAGACGTTCCAGGTTTCCAAAGTCTTGCTTCTTTGCTATTTTTTTTCCCATAACTATTGTTACTTAGAAATAACTTCAGAGAGTGTGTTATCTCCTTGTCTCTCTAACACATGTGGTGGATATGCTTTCCTGTGTATCCTGCAGTTCTGGATTTGTTGATCTTTCCTTGGTGGACCACAGATTACTTCCAACTTAGACACTTGTGTTTCTGTCAGGACATGCAGAGCAATGGTGACCATCCCCATCTTTTTGTAACACATACTGTGAGGATGAAGTAGTACACTGAAGGGTTTGGAGGTGTGCTGAGTCTCCACAGTTTAGGGATGTGCTTTAAACATATATAGAGAGTTTAAAGACTTAGTTAATGGAAATTGGGCATTAGCAATTCTCTTTGTATTCTTCTTACTTGCTTTGCTATGATATTAGCACATGAAGATCTTGTTCAATAACAAAGTGTATTCAAATCTGCCATTTATGGCTCTTCTGTAGTAGATTTGTTTTCTTTCCATTCTCAAGTAGCAGCAAGTTAAGAGTAAAAAAAAAGAGGAAGATTGTAGCTTGCAGTAGATACATGGGGAGAATCTAAGCTTTACAAACATGAAAAGGACCAGCCAATTAGCTGTTGGTTAATATAAAGTCAAATTCTTTGTTGAACACAAGCATCACAAGACTAGAGTAAGCAGCCATCATTGTGTTAATGCTATCAAATAGCTTTTGGGGAAGAGAAAGAGCATACACTGGATTCTCAGAGCCACAATCATATGTCACACACATGATACACATCAGTAATTATACACAAAATTCACATCATACTCCTCTTCTTCAAGTCACATCCTGATCTCATGCATATCAAATGTTACCCCACATATTTTAATGACCATATTGCAGTCTAATAGAGTGATTTTAAATGCATTTGCAAATTACATTAGCAAGGGGAGGAAAAAGTCCTTGCTTTCTATACAAGTTATTTGTGCTTTTGGTACGGCAATGATTCAGAAACACACCTCTTATACTAAGTTTACACTAAAAATAATTTTTTAAATATATAAACATTTCCCTTGATACATCACAGTAGTGTACAGTATTCTTTAGCTAATTCTTCTCTGAATACTACACTGTCTGTGTAGAGGACGGATGGATTATAGGGATGTTTCAGAAAGTCCTTACTTCATAGTACAGTTCTATATGGGTATTTTCTTTTCTGACTTCCCAAGTCCTTTTCTCTTCCCAAAGGATGAAAAGTGTGTCCTTTAGAAAACCAGGGCAGTAAATACCCTGTTGCAGAACTGAGCTCTGTACAAATTCTTTGAAAGAAGCCGTAGCATAGAAAATACTGACTGCGCTGGCTTAACAGAATCTCAGAGAGGATCAGGTTGGAAGGGACCACAATGGGTCATCTGGTCCAACCTCCCTGCTCAAGAGGGAAGTAAGGATTTAAAGAGCAGAGTTTCCTGTCTCAAACATGGTTAAGGCCACAGAAGATGTCTCACTCTGAGCTCTCTGGAATAGCAGAAACAGCTAGAATTTCTTTCCACTTTTCCACATTCCTGAAGTAAAACATGAAATGTCAATGGCAACTACTTGCAGCTTTGTTCTCCTGTTATTCTAGCTCTTCTTGAAAAATCTAAAAAATCTAATCTCTGTGGATGTTATTTAGAAGTCAAAAGTAAAGAATTATGGAAACCAGAGAGATATTTCTCACCCCTACATTTGAATTTTTCTTTTTCAAACTGCTCTGATTTATTTCTATCGTTTCTTCCTCATCTCTTTTTACAATCTGAAGTATCTTATTTTATTTAAAACATCCTATGTAAGACTTCACATATGGTAATCTTTCTGTTGCCCTACACTCTTTTACATACTCTAACTTTTCTTTCTTGGGATGACCAGTACATCCCAAGGGTCCAGTCATCAAAATGTGGGTGCACCACTTATCAGCACCATGGCTTTATGATGTTTCCATTTCTTGCTACACTTTTCCAATTAATTCCCTTTTTAATAGCAGCTTCTTCATTTGATTACTCCAGGCTGTCAGAGAACTGTCCTAATTTCTTTTTATAAAATGCAATATTTCACTGAGGAACTTGTTGCTACAGCATAGTACAAATACCACAAATTTACATGGATTAAAGAAATAATTAAAGAAATTCATGACAGAAAAATTGGTCATTGGCTATTAAATAACAGAAGGAATGTTGCTGGTTCAGGAGTTTCAGGCATTACAGTGTCAGGAGATAGGAGAGTATGGTGGGCCATTATAGTGGACCATTATCTTTCTTTCCATGCCTCTTTCTAAACTTGCTATTGGTCTCAGTTAGGCAGAATTTTGTGCAAGGTGGACCTGGCTTAGATAGGCCATTTTTATGCCATGTTCTTAAGCAACAGTAGTTAATATGTAGACCTTTAACATATGACTGCTGGTTTTCCCATGATGATGATGATTTTGCAGTTGTCAGTGTTGCAGTTCAGCTGACAACCCATTCACTGAAGACTGGAGACCTTTCAAAACCCTCTGCTATAGGGTTAGTGAACCTATCTCATCCTGAAGATTTGTCACTATCAGTGATCTTACACAGGTCATTTGCAAATATATTGAGCAAGGCAGGCTCCATTGTAGCTCTCCAGGAGACTGCCTTACTGAAATTCCTGCACTGTGACTTTCCTTTTATTCTTGATTATTTCCCCCTGTCATTTAAAGAATAATTTGTATATGTAAGTTGTGTGGCAGTTTAGTTTCTTTAAGAGACTCTGCAAATTGATGTCTTCAGGCCCTTTTGTATAATCTTGCTTTAACTACTCATTGCTCCTTCAATCAACTTTAACTGGTTTGTGAGAAATTACTCCCAGTACAAAAATCAATTAGACACTACCTGTTGCATTTGAACATGTGTCCTAATTCTGTGCTTTCTGCTTGGTGTAACCACTTTACCGATCATGAAAATTTGTATGTGTAGTTTCCACTTCCTCTGAGATCTCTGAAAAAAATTCACATCATGTTTCAGTACCAGAGCTAATTCAGATTTCAAATTACAGCTCAGTACCCAGATTTTGAAGAAGGTGTAAATGAGTATAGTCTGGGCTGGCTCTTCTATACCGCCCTCTGCTGACCCTTAGCCTTGAAGTGGTTTTTTAGCATATTCACCCTACAGAGAAGGGCTGAAGGATGGAAAACTTTTCTATAATGAACAGCAATAAAAATAATTCATTTAACTAGTCTGTTATGGTCTTGTCTTCTTTTACATTGCCCTGATACTTCGGTGATGACTGAGTGACCATTGGCAAGGATACTGTGTTGGGAAAAACATGCTCTTTATGCCTTTAACTGTTGCATATTTTCCATTTTCCTTATTTTCTTATTGGCAGAAAGATTCAATTTTCAGCAGGCTGTCTTCTCACTGCCCCTCTGTGACAGTATATGTGGGATTGAGGGAAAAAGTATTTATCAATCTTTTTGCTTTCTAATGTGCCTTCACAATGAGGTCTTAAAACAGTCCCCTTTGCCATTTACATGCATTTTGTCCTTTAGCTGCTTAATTTTTTAAACTTCATTGGACTTCTTTGTTTCTATGCAATTCCCTATCTAATCTCGATACCATTAGACCCATGGTGGTCATTTTTTCTTTTTCACTCTTATATGGATGCTGAAATTCACCCTGGTATTATAGAATATATCTGGCAGTGATTCCCTAAACTGAACTGCATGCCTTCCCAGGACTACCCTAAGGTTAGTTTCTTTTGTTGTAACAAACATAAGGCAGAATTTGAGTCGATGGCAGTGTTTGGTCAGGTGGCTGCTGCAATATTTGCATCAGAGACTGAGGACAACAAATGATGTCTGGGCTGGTTCATTACACTGGGTACAGAGGGACTGACTCTATAGCGGTGTGCAGTTGTTCTGGTCATCCTTGGAGGATGGTCCAATAATGGTTGTTTTAACAGCTGCAAGCGACTTATTCCCTCACTGTGTAGATATTCTTCAGCAGTCACCATGCCAGCCCTGCATGTGATGTAACACATGCTGCATGATGAATACTGAAACCACATTTGGAAGCTGTGCCTACTTGAAGAGCTTTAAGCTATTCATCCTTGCTGTAGAAATATGTTTTTTTGTTCTTAGAGTCCACAAACCTGGGGCTCTGGCTGTGGCCATTGAAGAAACATAGTTCCTTACTACTACAGAACTATAACAGTTTTTAACCTTTTGAAATGTAGATGATATTGTGACTTTTACTCAAAAATCTGTTACTGGATTGCCCCGTCTTGGATTATTCTCTGGCACACAAAAGGCAGGGCCTTTTATGGGACTGCATTTTCTGGATCAGGGGACATCTCTTATGGGTAATTGGATATCACTTAATAAGAATCATGGCAAATGCAATATTGTAACACCCTCTGCTCCATCCTTCTGACCTTACTTACATCATGCATATTTATTCTTTCTTCTGATACAAATATTAACCTCCTGTCTTGGAGGATCTTGAGTGGATCATATATTCATCCACTACCTGGGAAAACAGAGAGAGAGGAAAAAGACTGATGCAGGAGAGAGGGGCTTTTAGTATTCTGTAGCTGAGCTGTCTGATGTAATATGTTAGAGAATATAGGTGCCAGTAATGTGCAAAGAGCTTGAAAAATGACCAGACAATGCCAAGCCCACAGTGCCTGTTGTCAGGAGGGCTAACAGTGTAATAAATCAACCTGTCTTGTGTCAAGGGTCATGAAGTGCAATGTTCAAAGCTGTTTGGCTAGCCTGATCCAGACAGGCATATGCTATTCATTTCTGAGCTGTTGGTGCTATTACTAGAGCCTTCCTAAAGCAGTGTCTGCCCTATGCTGCTCTGGGCTTTAAGTCAAGGTTCCAAAGGAGAAAGTATCTGGGAGAAGAGAATGAGTGCTGTTTAGTTTCAGGTCTTATGCTTCTCCTGTAGTAATTTTTACTAGACACTGCTGAGAAGAGTACAGAAAATGGCTTGTCAGATGAGTTCTTCCCTTGCCTTTTGTGTAGGACAGTGGTGCTTAACCTGTTCCTGTTGGATGAGCCATACAGGCCCACAGTGGCAGATGGTAACAGTCACTGTCTTTCTCTGTTCACTTGAGCACACACTTACAGAAAATGAACAGAACATGTCCCACTTTGAGTGAGTGGATATCAAGCAAAATACAACTAAATGATCCACTACAATCCCATCTACTGCACCTTTTGGTGACTGTGTTTCTTCGTTGTAGATCTCATTCCTGCTGTGCTTTTCACCTTCATTCTGTCATGTTTAGGTGGGCTGGAGGGAGGACAATCTGCTTCTAGCCCTGCTGAGATAGGAGGACCATCTTTCCATCTGTCATCTCCTACCCCAGTGTTTGTAGGGCTGGATAGGTACAGGCAAGCTGCAGTAGGCATTTCAGGCCAGTCTGAAACTTCCTATATTCAGTAGTTTTAATTAGGCTCACTAGATGGGAATATGCAGGGAGAAAGGTTAAGGCAGCAAATCAGGCTAATTACAGGCTGGAAGTCCCAGGAGTTCAGGTCAAGTGATCTTCCATGGCCCTAATCTCTGAGAAAGAAGCTGTTAATGCTGTGCTGTCTCTGCCAGTGCTGCAGGGCTGCTGGTTTTCAGGCCAGACACGTGGTGACTTCCCAAAGGACCATTCTGCCCTGGGTACCCACAAGGCAGGTCAAGTTACAAACCTGGGTAAGCTGGGTCACAAATTAGTATTTCCCCTTAGTGCTTTTGTGTGGTGATGGCAGTAGGTCCTTGGTCTCTGCTAGAGCACTCACAGATCCACAATCTATTAATCCATCCATCAGGGGCTCATCAGACTCCTACACTGCACCCAACCTTTCTCTCATGTACAGCTGGGGTCCTGAAACATCCACCTGTCAGAAGCAAATTGATGTGAATATGAATGACGTGCAGCAAAAAAGGCTGGCACACGTTTCATATAGCAAGTAATTTTGCAACCTGAAACAAATTTCAGCAGGAAAGGTTTGACTAGGAATTTAATTAATTTGCTTCTAGAATTTTTCTCAAAGATTTGTAAACTCTGATGTTTGAAAGTTAATTTTATTCAGAGGAACAGCTATGGTTATAATGTAAGTCTTAATTGTACATGGGGTTTTTAATAATTTCACACATCCTATGAGGACTTTATTTCCACTGAGCATTTGAACAGTTCCTGTTTTTGAGAAAATTACTATGCCCATCTAGCCCCCCAAACTCACTGGTTATGTTCTTCTCAGATTAGGGAAAGTGTCACTGATTTCTGTTTTTCTTGACATACCCAAATCCTGGGAAGGACTTTTACAAATCAAGATCAAAAGTTGTTAAAGTATTGGACTGGAAGTAGTGCTGGTATCTCATACTCAGGGCACTCTGCAACGAAGTCAGTCCTTTTCCACATCTGCAGAGACCATGATAATGCCTGATGCCTTTGTAAATGGCTTTGAGAAACTATAAGAAGTCATTTGTATAAATAAGCAAGTCAAGTCCTTATTGGCAGAGCCTAACTGGAGTATCAAGATGCAAGACAAAAGACAAAAAGCAGATTTGATCACTTCATGCCCATAAGTACATATCTAGAATTATTAATTTTTCAAACTCTGATTCCAAAGATACTGTCAATGTTAAATGCTTGTGAAAAAATCTGTGTATTTCAATAGGAAACTTTGCAATGACAAAGCATTAGAACTGGCAATATTTCTGTCTCTGAAGTGTTTTAGGCAATGCAATAATAAAAATACAACATCAGAGTGTAAAACTAGACCAAGGCAACAAATAGTGAAGACAGAGGGCAGAAGGGACCATTTAATGTAAAAGAAAAATATATTCTTCTACTGTAGCAGTTAATTCAGTGCTCCTAATAGCAGTGTTGAACTGTGTTATCATGCTAGACTTAGTGAGCAAGAGTGCCGTCGCACAGTCTGAAACAGAAAGATATGAATTAGAAGGGGTTGAGAAAATAAAAGGAAAGGAAATGTCCAAAGAGTGACAGACTGTTTCTTCCAGTGAGCTAATCAAGAAGATATTTTGCAGGTTTTTTTTTCCTTCCAGTGCTTACTACAGAAAGGACCTTAAAAATCATACAGTTCCTGCCATGGTAGGGGCACCTTTCACTAGACCAGGTTGCTCGAAGTCCCATCAAATCTCCTTGGGTGGGACATCCACAGCTTCTCTGAACAACCAGTCCTAATGCCTCACCACCCTTGGTATGAAAAGCGAGGGCGTCAATATTTGATATGTGTATGTTTGGCACCAGAGCTGTCTTGCAAGTCCCAAGGATCCATGACCAATTTATTGCCCCCTCTGGCATGTTAGAAAATGCTTACAGTTCTGTGCACAAAGTGGGTAACTGATGGTTTGGAATCAAAATAGCCATTGAAATCCACGAATACTAAAAATCAGACTGTTTTGGAAGATGGCATAATGTTGGGTATCAGACATGTGCTTTGCTGCTGCAGCACAACAGCTAGCAACAACAAAGGTGTGCAAGTTTCCACTTGAATAATTCTGCTTGTGCAGCTGTGTTGCAGGATTAACCCCATGTATCCTGATACTAATGGATTTACTCCCATCATGTAGTAAGAGTAAGATTTGTATATAGGGAAAATATATCTACTACAGCCAATTTGCACTCGATGGGTAAGAAATTATCTCCAATAAAAAGGATTCTGCCTGTTGATTCATCTCCTATCAGGCTGCTGTTAATTTCATAGAATCAAATTGATTTTTGTTTATTTCTATACACATGTATGAAATAAACCTTAAAATCCAGTAAATGCTTGCTGTATCATTAATTTAGATTTGAACTTTTTTTTTTTTTTTTTTTTTAACAAAAGAAAGTGCACACTTAACCTGGTACAAAATGATATATAAATGTTGCAGGGGAAGAGAACTTTTAATTTCCAGAACATTCTGGACTATTACTAAGGCTAGAATAATAATCCAGTATTTAGAATAGACCCAATATGGCTATAAGGTTTGTGGATTTTTTTTAACTTAAATTGTTGTAAAGTAGATAATTTAATGTGCAATAACTGCAATAATTAATGTTCTTATTAATTTTGTGATTGTTTTATTTAAATATTGATTGCAATTTGTTTTAGTTTGCTTTTCATGTCCCTTATCCTTTCAAGATTAGGAGCTGAGTAATGAGAATAACTGGGGATCAGTGCAGACTGCTGGTGTTAATGCACCCTGTTATAACATTGGCAATGTTTTTCCAGCTTGTAAGAACCGGTTGATCCAGTTGACTGTGGCTAATGCATAGCAGAACTATGTATTTGGTGGCCATCAGCAGGGGTGTGAGTGTGGCATGCATGTAAAGATAAAGTATTTTTCTATGCCTCAGCAATATTTGCTTTACCAAATAATTGTGATATGTTTATCCAAGCAGCCTGTTGCTGTGCTTTGTGTGGCACACCCTAAATGCCAATTATTTACATAATTTAATATGATATATGGATATCCTTGTTACTGAGCCATTTACAATAAAGTGATCACCTACATGCTTTCTACCCAACTTACGGAAGAAGCAGGATGGGGCTTATTGGATTTTCCTGCCCTTCTGTCCCACAGGGAGAGCAGCTCAGCTGCCTATGGGGAGCCGAGGCAGTGTGAGGGTGGAAGGGCCATCTGTACATCCCTGTGTGAAGGGCGTGCACTGCCTGGGGAGGCCTGGAATGGCTCTGCCATTCAAACTGTGACTGCCTCCACCTCTGTCTGCTCCACAGGTCTCTGGTTCTCTGGCTGGTTTTCAAGAAGTCTTGCTAAGAGCACTCCCTGCCCTTTCTAAAGGAATGAGGAGCAGACATTTTCCTCTGCTTGGAGGTGAGCACCTGACCTGAAGGTCTGGGAGGTCCATTGAAACAGATGTGCTGTGTTGTGGATGTGGAGCTGCTGCTCCCAAAGCACTGCAGAGCTGTGCAGCCCCAGCTCCCGGCAGGGCCTGGCCCCGGCATGTGGATTTACCAGGTCCCTGCTTGGGGCTGCAGAACTGGGGTGGGTGTGATGTGCCCTTGGATCTCCAAACTGGGCTCTGTGAAGGACAGCAAAACCAGAAATGTCTCTGAGAAGTCCATTTGTCCAGAGCTTGGGTAAATGAGCCCTGGCTACACCTCTCTCCTGGAAACAAGTGTCTAGTACTTCTCTTTGACAGAATTCAGCTGGTCTTACACTTAGGATTAGGAAACAGAAAAATCTATAAGAGTAAATGCTAAAGGATGGCATATTGTAATTTGTTGAGATTTTGAGAGATTAATCATTGTATATGCACGTTTCTCACATTGAAAAGCTTATATCAATGTTTAAAACTTTAGAGAAAGAGTTAAAACCTCCTGAAATATCAAAAAACATGTTTGAAATGGTGCGTGTTGATTGACCACCTAATTTTCTCCCATGTATTAATTTCTGGAAATTATTAGATTTTGAATTTCTATTTTTTCTCTGACTAGGTTTTTTTTTTCAAGAGTGAAAAGTATTCCAATTACAGAGCCCCATGCCACCCCAGTCCTTCAGCTTCTGAACTCACCAAAACCTACACGTGGTGCTCTATGCAGCTGAAGGGATAATGCAGGTACAGCTTTTGTGAGTATCCCTTTAAGAGGGTGGTAATTGCTTCATGGCAGCTTCTGTGGTGTCAGCATTGTCTTCAGTTGGCATGGGAACACAACCAGAACCTCTTGAATGTTTTTCAGAAATAATTGGTTTGAGATGAAAAATCTTGGATTTTCAAACACACTGCATGCTTTCTCTGTTTTTGCCTTCAGAAATGACCAATAGCCTTGAATCTTAAATACTTCCCTGATTAAAGCTTCACGTAAACAGACACGTTGTCTGCAAAATTTTTGGCTCTGACAAAGCAGCATATTTTGATGAGACTTCATTTAATGAAAATGTTCTGACCAGCTCCAGATGCATACTTTAGATATGCATAGATGGGTTCAATTGCCTAGAAAGAACCACCTAGTAGACAGAGAGGGTTTGCCAAAAGCAATTATATTTTATCTCAGTTTGGTTTCACACTATTTGTGACTATCCAAGATCATGCTTTGGTAAAACAAACAGATGTGGTCCAAACTGCAGCAAGAAGCTAAACTGTAAAAGACAAATACATCTATATGTTGTGTTACAGTAAAAATTAATATTGTGCCTCTAGAGAATTCCATCCACATTTGTAGCAAATAAAAAGAGAAAGGATTATAGGATATTATATTCTGAGGAGCAATGTGACCAGTGAGGCAGAACTTGATCCACAATTGCCAAGTTACAACCCGATAATACACCATCAATTCTGAACGATACCGATCGGGGATGGTGCTTCATAATCTAAGCAATTGCTTCAAACAGTTCCACAAAGTTCCAAGATCTACTGTACTGAAGGCAGCAGAAAGATCCATCAGCAGGAGTACTGTAATTTAACTTGAATCAGCAGCTGGTGATAAATCATTTGTGACCTTAAGTAAAGCAATCCTAGGACAGTGGTACTCCCTGGAGCCAGACTGAAAACTCTCATATAATCTATTCCCAGATAAAATTCCTGGTAGTAAAAGGGCAACCACTTGCTTCATCTTTCTTTTCCTCACATCCCAAAAAAGAGTGCTTGTCCAGTTGTCATTAGGTAGAACAGAAATCTGCGGTGTGAGAGAGAGGAAGCTTTCCCTACTAACAAAGAGCAGCTGCAAATTTCAGCAGCTCAGGACTTGCAGAAAGCAAAGAGTCATTAACCATGTTAGCTATAAATGAAGCAAAGCACTGAAAGACTGTCCGCAAGCAGCCATATGGGCCAAGAGTCAAACCCAGGAGTAATGGAGCATGATTGCTTTCCCAACTGTGTGATCTCAGCAAGAAGCAAATACAAATGTATAACACTTGCAGATACAGGCACTGGGAGCATAATTGCCAGCCCTAGTGCTGAACAGTCGCAGCTGATTAGCAATTCACTCTGTACTTGCTGAATTCCTCACAGGAGGCTGCTGAAGGATTGTGCACGAGGAGTGATTTGTGGGGCAAAATGTGATCAATAGCACAAAATGAGGCTTTAGGTCTGTTTTTTCTCATTAATAACAGAACAAGAAAAAGTAGATCTGGCTGCAATGCAATGCAATGCAATGTGCCAAGAGTGCAACAGCTTGGTGCATCAGGAGACTAATTTCTGGACTAAACAGTTACTGAAATAATTCCATGAGCTGCTGCTTTCGCCTTAGTCAAGTTCTGTGATCACAAAAGCAGGTAAAGTAAACACAGAAAACACAGAATAAATCAGGAGCTTCAGAGACTTATTTGGTTTTTAAATGAAAGGAAACAGCAAAAATTTAAAAATCATGGTTTGCACAAGGCAGATTTTATGCAAGTAATAAAATAAATGTTGGCTCTCTCATTTATCCTGATTATCTTTGAAGACTTTGGTGTATTGCTCAGAACACAGCATAATCCTAGGAGAGGTAAATATGAGACATTTGCAAATTACAGGACAAATTATACATTTTGATCACTATCAAACCTCTACAGAGATCCATACAGGACTAACTAGACCCTGCCTTTAATGCAGGTCATCTTCTAGAAGAATCATTATGATACACTTTTTCTAGCTGGTTATCAAAATATTTGCAGTAGCTCACACTTAGACTAATTGTTGAAGCAAAAAACTACCCACTTCTCATGATAAATATTGTGGAATCACAGCAAAGAAACAGAGAATAAAAGAAAATACCACAACTCCTTAAGAATCACCAATCTTACACAGACTGCATCTCAACTGTAACTTTTAATGATCTGGGCCTGGGACTCCATTAGTGTTTAATAAATAATGATGATTATTCCCTACCTGCACAATGCACACAAAACTCCCATTGATGTTGATGTGAGTTCCTGGCACAGACTGATGGCAGGATACTCCTGTGACAGAGATGAATTTTCCATTAGAACAAAATGAGTAAGACCTGTCTCAGTCAGCAGAATTTTTGGCAACAGCAGAATTCCTCAGGGGCTCAGTGAAAGATGCCCATCCTGGGTGGTTGAAAGTAAATTGGGTGAGAAGCACTGAGCCAGGCTTGGACAGCCACAAAACCAATTTGGGCTGAGGTAAAATTGCCCTGATGTAAAAAATATACTTATAACATGTAATTAGATCCATATTTCATTTGTATAATGTGGAAATCTTTGCTTTCTTTCTTATCACACCACAAGGGAAATTGGTATTTTCTTTTCTATGAAGGCAAAGGATAAAATTAATATTAGGGGAGGAAGAGGATGCAGATGTATTGAACAAAATTTTGAAAACCAGCTTTTATTTAAAGTAAATCAAGGAAAAATTAAATGTTGCTTTGGTAAACCAGAGGAGACCATTACCCACACAGAAATTTGGACCATAAGTCTGACCATTCAGTTGCATTTTCTTTGAAGATTTTGTAAAAAATGCAGAGATGAGGAATTTATTTCAAACTAGCAGTGTATGAGACAGGGAGACAGCTAAGCACAACAGGGACATGGAGACAAAGGTCTTACAGTGTGGTCTTGAGAAAAAGAAATGAGAAAGGGAAGATCTTGGCAAAGGGTTGGTTCAAAAGACCTGGATCTGTAAGTCAAGAAAAAGCCTCTGCTATTTTGGTATTAATTTTGTTGTGGAATAGGCATAGATTTTCTGTAAATAATGACTAGTGCCCAATTTTATTATCAGCTGTTTATCTTGGACATCTGCATATTTTACTTGACCATTTGAGTAAAAAGAAGTAACACTTTCTACCAGTTTCTAAAGTGAACAGTGAAGAAAAAATGGGAAATTGGAAATATAAGAGACCATAAATAACTCAATTGCCTTTTTGAAGGATATTAAATAGTAATAATAATAATAATGATAATAGACTGTTGCTAAGTGAGCAAATATATTTTCAGGAGGAAAAGCATAATTATTAGAACATATGCCTTAGCAAATCAGGTGGAAAGGATTAATCTGGCAAGGGGAATACCTATACTCCAGTCCTTACATTATGCTAATGATTCCAACAACAACAACAAAAAAATCACAGCTTAGAATAGGCAGTTAAAAGAGCACAGGAAACCATCATCTACTTGAGCAAAAAATTAAAACTGAAAATTGTTAAAAGCAGGAAGGTTGGCAATTTTTGTCAGTGATATATTTTTATTTTTATATTTTTGTTGGTGAAATAAATATATCAGAAAGATTTCATGTTTTCTACATTACAGCATTATGTACAGGTAATGCACAACATAGGGTCAGGATTATTGACAGTTCTAATACATATATTATTTTATAAGAATATTTTTTGGATATGTAGAGCTGAGATAGCTGTTTAGTAAGTGTGCATATATAAAATGTAAAACTGACAGTTCATGTCTCATTAAAATGGTGCAAATTAGGTACCCAAAACCTAGACTGTCATTTCAAAGCTCTAGTTCAGATTTTTGTGGGTGCCACTAGAAAGCTGTGCTTTTTATTTAATAATATTTTCAGGTTTTATTGCTCTAAAAAGTGATCCCAGCAATTTGTCTTGCTCTCATTACAGCTCTTACATGGCCTAGTGCAAGGAATGTAAATATTTCTTGAGCTACTTAGTGGTGCAAATGGAAATGTGAAAATATTTATTGCTGAAACAAAAGTACAATCTCTATTGCTTAATTATGATAATCTAGGGAAATTGTTCTTGCATAATTCCATACAAAGTAGTAAGAGAAAAAATAGCTAGCTGTTCTTTTCTATTGCTTGCCCTTAATAGGTCCAGGTAAGATTCTATAAACTTGTATTTTCATGTCAAATTTCTTGCTTAAGCTGTATTTTGGAAAAAGTATAGTACTTTAAAATGCAATCACTATTGCTTGTGCTGGGAGAAGCACTGCTGAAGTTCTGAGAGACTTACAGATTTTAGTGTAATGTCATTTAAACTAATCTCTGAAATGGTAAGGCTTTCTACTTATGTATTTCTGCTTTTCATTTTTTTTACTTTAGGGTTATAAATCTGTTTTTTAGATACTAGAAAGTTTTGAACAGAACCTAAGTTACCTCTAGTCTTTCTGGCTGTGAAGATATCTTCTTAATAGAAATAATTACTGCAACTAAGTTTATAGGGTATGCAACCTTCGGAGCTGTGGAAGTCATAGTGTTTTGTGTAAATAGGTATAGATTAAGTTTGCTTAATGTGAAATTTTGAAATGTGTGCATTTGATTTCAATTCCAGGTCTGGAACAACCAACTAGAGAAAATAATTATTATGGCCTATAGAATTTGCAAGGTGTTTCACTAGGTTTACCTGGCAGGAGGACAGCCAACTCTAAGGCTTCAAAGGACTTCCTGGGTAAAACAGCTACACTTAAAGCATAGCAAAAACATATGTGGCTTGGTTTTCCATGGTGCTCTGTTTGGTTTTGCCTTGTTGGATATCTTTGCTGTGGCTGGAGTACTCTTGAGAGCTCCTGAGAGTCAAACAGAGACTGCTTTGGTGTCCAAACAACACCTGAGCTCCTGCCAGTCCCTGCTGTGGGGACACAGACTTGTGTCTCTGTTCTCCACCTGGCTGTGTTCTTCTGTGATGTTTGGAGGACTTTACATCCTCGATACCTCTAATGTGTAGAGGTGGCTTAAGCAAACAACACAATTCACAGGTACTGAGGGGAGGTGGAACTAAGACATACAAACCAGATAAATGTTATTTCCTTAGAAAGATGGAACACAAATATGGAGGAGCAGCTGGGGCAGCTGGGATTCCTTAGCCTGGAGAAAAGGAAGCTCAGCAGGGACCCTTTCTGTCACTCCCCAACTACCTGAAAGGTGGCCTTAGCAAGGTAAGGTTTGGTCTCCTTTCCCAGGTAACAGAACAAGGGGAAAGGGCTTCAAATTGCACCAGGAGAGATAAATCTCCCTGTTGGATATTGGAATTCTTTTTCACTGAAAGTGTTGTTAAGTACCAAAACAGTCTGCCCAGGGAAGTGGAGGAGACACAGACCCCAGAGACATTTAAAAGACTTGTAGATGTGACATGTAAGGACATGGTTTAATTGTGGGTTTGGCAGTGCTGGGTTAATGGTTGGACTCGATGATCTTAAAGCATTTTTCCAACTGAAATTATTCTGTGATTTTAAAACCAGTTGAATCAAGTACTTTTTCATTTCCAAACAGAAATTCTAAGTATGAGCACCAAAAGGAAAACTAATACTCCCTCTGCCCATCTTAATCTCTATCCTGATGCTGTATCACAGTCACTTCAAGACAGGTTGAAATTAAGAGAGACCTTTCTCTTGCCCCTGCTGCTTTCCTTGCCTTGGGTCTACAGAGTTTTCTTTTGGAGTTTGTTCCCAGAACAGCCCATAACCACACTGCAGACTAAGAATGAGCTGATGATGGCTTTTTGCTCTACAAGCTATTTTACTTTGTTTAAAAAATGTCTTCTTTTATTTCTGTAATTACTCTGGTGATGGAAGTGAGAGTCTGGGACAAAAATGTGCCAGTTTCAGTGCTGTGTGAACACTGAATGAACACAGAATTCACTGGCTGCAGACAACTGATAGTCCCTCTCCCCAAGTCCTCACCCCCTCCTCCAGAGTGGGCAAGAAGATTTTGGTGAATTTGATGCAAAATACAGCCTAAGTACAGCCTTTCCCCACATCTCTGAGTAGTGCATTTTATCCCGGTGAAAGGTGTGCTGCTTCAATGTGTTGCCACCTGAGGATGATCTCAGGCAGAATTTAGTTCTACCACAGCTCTGTGTATGTGATTTGGATATTATTTGAATGTAAAACTACATGACTGTACCATTGTTATGTTTTTACCTCAAGACAACTAGCGTGGATTCATTACATGAGGTAAAAACCAGAGCTTTTGCAGTGAAGGCAAGTTCAGAGTTGAGTGACCTTTCATGTTTTGTTTGCCCAGAAAGTTTGTATCATCCCAGAACAGTTTTGTTTTCCACCTGATGTGCTGTGCTGGAGAAAAGAGAAAGGTAAATCAACTTTGCTCTTGTTTTTGTTCTTTTTTTTTATGCTGAATAAAAGACCTAAGCTCTGTTTTCTGGCCTTTGCTTTTGTTTCACTGACTATTTTTTCACACCTGCTCTGTCATCCCGTCTATCCTTTCTTCTTGCTTCCCTTCTCTCTGGATGATCTCTGTTTCTGCAGTGGCAGCTCCCTGCAGGAGGAGGGAGGCAGACACGGGTCTTGCCCATGGGTCTGCAGCTCTGGGGGTGTGTGGGTGCCTCTGCTGGGGTGCAGGGACAGTGAGAACATTTTGGTCAGTGTCACAGGGTGCAGGTGGGTTTCCTCTGCAAGCAGAGGCCTTGCCTAAAATCATGAGTTAAATGACTTCTCTGAAAGGAAGCACAGTTGCCATCTTTCAATTACACCATCTGATTTCAGACTCATGGCTTGCAATGAAACTATAAATAACATTTACAATTTCTTTTGCTTAATTTGTATTTAAGAAACATATTTATTACATAAACTCTTCTTACTTTCTAGCAGTAATTCTACAGCTATGTTTGCCATAGCAGCTCCCCTGCTACATTACTGCAATTATAATAAATTATTGAAGCAGAAGCCTAAATATGTACCTAGCCTACTCTTTCAATTTTAATTCCAATTTAAATATTTTATATAGTTTTCCTATAGATTCTTCATTGATGGCTAGTAATTGCACCAACACAGAAAATATAGTTTTGTTTTGAAAGATGCTTTTGGAAATTGTACCAGGATTGTTAATTATTCAAGGCAAAGAAACAAGTTGAGACTGTCTGTCTTCACCATGTCAACAGGATAAAAGAGAAACATTGTTTGTATCTAGATGGGTATATTAAGCCCAGTCATAAATTTGGTAGAGCAAGGAGGGAAGAGTTAGAGGCATGCCTGAGACACACTATGAACATCTGGTCTTCAATGCAGAGTTTCCGCAGTTAGAGCTATTTTATTAACTGGTTTAATTTGAAGTAAGAATAGGAACAGAAAAATAATTGCTGCCACCCATACTCTCAGTTCTAACCCCTACCTCTCCTAGTTTTCTAATCAAACCATATTTCTGCATTCCTTTGATATGTCTTGTCGTTTTCTGTAAGAAACTGGACTCGATCATCCTGATGGGTCCCTTCCAACTCAGTAATTTTTAATGATAAATCATAATTTACTAATTGTATGGTGAAGGGCAATGATAGTGATGTACCAGCAGATTATGTAAATCAAAGAGAAGGGGGTTTTTGTTTCAATATGGTATTAGTTTTCTTTTTTTTTTTTTTTTGTATTTTTTCATTTTAAGAACCTGTACCTTACCTGCTGTGTAATATATTTCATTAACAGTTATCCAGCACAGAGGGTCAATTTTCATTGTAAGCTTCAGATAGGAAATGGCAGGTTTCAGCTTACCTCTTTTCTCCAAGCTTCTATTGTTCTATTAGCAGCAAACTCCCAATAAGTTTGAAGAAGAAAAATGATCTTTTTTAAATTGCCCTGTACTAAAGTATATAATTAAGCTTTATATTAAAATAATTAAAACATGTAATGAAGAATGCAATTTTTATGAAGACATGAATTCAGAAAGTTGCCATGAATTTTCTAGATGTAGCCTAATGAATAAAAGTAATAATTTTGCTTAAATACTGTTATCTGTCAGAGGAATAGCACATCTTAATAATGTGAGTTTCTTTTTAATTAGCTAATGTTTTGTGAATAAATTTATGTTGCCCAAATAACAAACATAAGAACTATAACACCTCTCCTCATAGAAAACTGGGCACAAGAGTGAGGCATGTATTGAAGAAAGCATGGCTGTGATAGATCATTATCTGACAACTATTTTAATAACTATTTTAATGACTGGTTACCTAATTGTATACAATTGCATGCAATGAAACTATTTTTAGTTGAACTCTTTGCTAGTATTATAGCTCTTCATTTTACAATGCTTTCTTTACAAAATGCTATGGAAATGATAGGATTCAATTCCCATTCAGAGAATTGGAAACAGCTTTGCAGTTTGGTGAAACTTCAAAACTTTTCTTATTTTTACAAAATAAAGCCACAACTTTTTGAAGATGATAGAGGATATGAGATTGGAGTGCTCCAGTGAGGAACCTGGACTGCAAGGGAACCAGATTCTCTAGCATGGGTCTTTTTAAGGGGACTTAAATTTCTGTGCCTGTTACAAGCACAAGACTATTCTCTTTCCTGTCTCCTGTCTCTGCCTCTCTCACTCTCTAATTTTGATCAAAAATTCTGTCCTGGAGCAAAGAAACCTTTCTCAATGAAAGTTTCATCTGAACTTCAGTGAAAAGTTGCAATTTCAATATGCTGGCATTTTTGGCAGAGTTGACCAGCTCTACCTATGATTACATATATATAAATTCAAGTATTCCCTGCAGTAAGGAGCTGAGTAATCACATAGTTGTTAGCTATTACTTTATTTTATTATATTTTGATGTATTACTTCCTAATAAATTGGAACTTTTAAGTGATGTATTGCTTAATAAAACTCAAACCTGGAATTCAACACATCTGTGGGAAACCAGGCTATGGGTAAACCTCAAGCTAAAGCTACTTAAGTTTGTGCTATACTGGACCTACCTCATTTTCACACAGAGTGTTATTCCCCATGACTGAGTTGGTGAGTTAAAGAAGAAAAAATTCTGTGACAAAGGCAGCCAGCAATACTCTGATGGCATTCTGCAACTTCTGTTCCTTTCTGTTAGCACTTTGTATACAATCATCCTTTAATGTTCAGTTACAAAATTGGGTAGTGCATTTTCTGGGAGGATTTTCATGCTCATCCGTCATAAAATTGACCTTAGCAACTGAAGGTGCCCAGTTGTTTGTTTATAGACAGGCCCACAAAGGTATTACAATGCTTAGCTGTGAAAGCTAAACCTCAGCTAGAGTGATATGTAAAAGCCAAGATAAAGTGGTTAATATGACATTAAGAAAAGGCTTTGATGGAATCAAAGGGAAGTGTTTCACCTCATTTGGGTATGTAATTTTGTTGAAATGATGATGACAGAATCAAACTGTATCTTGTTCATTAATACTGTTATTTGTAATAAACCTTTTAATCCTGGGGAATAGCTTTGTAAATTATTTTAATGAAGGGTGTTATGAAAACTAAGCAGATGCTGATCTTTCTCTACATATTGTACATAACCTAGTTCAGAGGATGCTTAGGCCAATACTGCAGGAGGCTCTTTTGAAAATTAGTTGCTCAGAGAGTCAATCTGACTGCAGTCTTGCACCAAAAACATATTTAATACACTCCATTTTTGCTTAACCCTCCTCTTTGTCTTTTATTTTCCCTATAAAATATCAGTCTTTAACAAGTAAATGTCATAGGGAAATCCCATAACATATCTTAAAGATATACTGTACAGTACTTTTAAAAGTACATGCAAATGGAGGCAACATTTTGAAAGAAAGAGCTTTCTCTCTCACTGCACATTTCATTCATCACTACTGTGATTCCAGTGCAAAGACTGGATTTGAAAGAGAGCTACAAGTCTCCTTTATATAAATTAATTTTTTCAGTTCATCAAGAACAGAGTTCACTGTAAAAATAAGTAAACACTTAAGTGGGTTTACATTTCAGTGCTCATAGATGCTAAAAGTCATCCTCAGTTCAATGACCTTTGCTTAATAATTGTATGGCTGTGCAGTTTGCTTAATCTTATATGCATCAGAATAAATTGGAGTATATCCTGCGGCCACAATCATAATAAACATCAGCAGCAAAATTAATTTCTCACAGCTTTCCCTGAAGTACCACTCACCTTTTTCCCTCAGCCCCAAAAAAAGCACTTTCCCATCTCAACCAGTCTTTCCAAACACAGAAGCTTTCAACAGAGAACTCTGGCTGCCAACTTTGCTGAAAGTTTCCTGGTGCCCCAGTTGCAATGGGTGATAGACCTCCACAGGCTTCCCAGGGAAATGTGATCATTTCTTGCCCAGCCTTGTGTTCTCAGCACCATCCAATTAACGGTGGACCCCGACCAGCAAGGGTATCCAGCAGTGAATATTATTGGGAACCCAACTGAGCTCCTGCTGGTAAGGTTTCCCTGTTTCCCTCTGCACTCTAAATACTCTCATTGTTTATTCATAGAGTGAAAGATTAAAGCCAGAGAGGGCCACTGTGATCATCTAACCTCTAATCAGAAACTTTTCAATTTTTTCAACCTTCACCCTCACTTGCCAACATTAGATGTAGATGCAGAATGCAGTTTACAGTGACCCATTTAGAATTCCACCACACCCCAGTCCTTCTGGGCTTGCTCAGGTATCCTGGTTTCGTGTTCAGTAGTATCTGCAGTGAGTTTTGCAGGACTAGTGTCTGCTCTCCAGTCCAGTTTTGAGCCCTGTCCAGACACACTGTCTCAGCTTTATGTCCGAGGAAAACTCAGCTGTTTAAGAAGCATAGAGGTCCTTGTACCAGAATTCAGAAGCAATGAACTGCATTGAAATTTGTGTAAAATTGTTCAGACTTTTATCTGAAAAATCACAAAGACTGGCATCATGAGTTTTTCAGACAGCCTTTGTTCCCTCTATCCTCCTTTCCTTTTTGTCTGTGTTTTTTTTTCTTTTAATTTGTATTTGGGTTTTGGTTTTTTTTTTTCTTTTTGCAATAGGGCAATTTTTCTAACATAGTTTAGAGCAGTCTAGGTTTTCATAGTGATAAGTATCCACAGTAGCTCAAGAGAGAAAGCTTGAAGAGGAAACCCATGAAGAAAATTAAATGGGTCCAAAATGAGCACTCTGCAGACCTCAGGATGGCAAAAAATATTTTTAACTGGCTAATTGCTACTGGAACAATGTGCATTTAACACACATCTGGCACTTTTATGTGAATTGGTTTGTATCTGGATGATTCTGAAATGGGACTGTTGGCAGTCCCTTGTATAGATGTATGTTGAACTGTTATATTGTATGCTTAATTCTGGCAAGTCAAAGCCTGCCCTGCATGATTCCATATATCTATTTAGATAGACAGGAGTTACTGATATGAGTATGGCATCTTAAAAAAAGATACAGAATATTCTTCATGCCTTTTTTTTGTTGGTCGAGGTATCTGAAGGATAGAAAAGCCTTAACAGTTGATAGTGATCAAAGAAGTTCAGGAGTCATTCATGAAATGGGGCCTCTACAGATGCCCATGGGAAGTCTGTGGTGGAACAGATACCCACCTGTGGCCTTTGGAAGACCCCATGGCAGAGCAGATGGATGTGCCCTGAGAGAAACCACAGCCCGTGGAGAGCCTACACTGGGGTAGGCTCTTGGCAGGAACTGCAGCTCTTGGCAGGAGCTCACACAGCAGCAGGTTTCCTGTCCGAATCTGTGGCCCATGGGGAGCCTAGACTGGGGCAATCCATTCCTGAGGGATTACACTCAATGGAAACCACTCACTCTGGAGCACTTGTTGAAGAACTGCAGTCCATGGGAAGGACCCATGTTGGAGATGTTCATGAAGAACTGCCTCCTATGGGAAGGACCCCACACTGGAGCAGGGGAAGAGTTCAAGGAAGAAGGACCTCAGAGGTGGGTGTTATGAACTGACCACAGCTCTCATTCCCCATCCTTCCTTGGTGGAGGACGAGAGGGAAGCTAAGCCTGTTGAGGGAGGGATAGAGTAGCTTGATGGGTACCAGGAGGCCTGCCAAGGTCAACCCACCACAATCAAAAAGGTATTTTGAATGTAAAGAGAGCTGCAAGAGCTACAAGATCAAAGTCAGGTTTGGTACCAAAATGGCAAAGGTGTCTTCCTTTACCAAAGCACACCAAATGAGTAGCTGTGCTGCTCTCTTCTAGGCTGCAGGTCCAGGTGGTGCAGCTTCAGGGTACAACTCTGACTGACACAGCAATGCCTCAGAAGTCAGGCCTTAGCAGGTGACATTTCTGCTAAACTCATGGCTCTCCCTGGCTTTCTGAACCTCTTGGCAGAACTTTGCCTATTGATTAGCATATATAACTGGGAATCAGGTTACCTAGAGTCTTTATTTCTAGCTAGGGCATTGGCTTGAAATGCCAGTGGGTGGGTGAGGTGACCTTTAGTGAGACATCTTGGGTTGTTCTGCCTCTTTGCTGTAAAATAGGAAAAAATGTCAGTGGGGATGTAAAACAATCCATTATTATTTATAAAGCATTTACTGATCTGTAGAATACAAGTGTTTTACTTTTTAATAATTCTTATTCTTGCCTTACATTAAAACTGCATTATGCTTGCCTTTATAATAAAAATACTACAAATATTACAGCAATTGATTGTGAAAAATTATTTGGTTCTTGCCCAATGATGCATTGCCATTTCTATGCATCTACTAGAACAATGAGAATTCTTAAGAAGAGGAGTATACTTTTCTCCCTCTCTTGCCTTTCAAAATATTTTTAAACCTGTAATGTGAAGGGATGCTGTGTAATATCTTACCAAATCTTATCACAGAATTAAACACAAAAATGCTAATTGAAGCATATTAGCAATCTATGAGGCTTCAAATATGAGGCTCTCTTAGAATACTGAAGAATAAATTTTAGTTCAGCAGTCATCTAGTTTGGTCTTTCTTTTTCACTGTATCCCAATGTATCAATATTTTATTTGATTACTTGATAATGTCACCATGACTGTGTATAATTTCAAGTATTATTAAAAACAATATTAAAAACAAGATCTCACCAAGAAGCAGGTAAATATTCAGTGACAGCCTATTTTTGAGGCCAAAATCTTTTCTCCCACAGAAATACTTTTTTGCTTTTTATGGGCAGGTATTTGTGGTGTAACACAAAGCTTTTTACCCTTCTGCCACCTAAGTCAGAGGCTGAATCCATCTGAGGTTGGGGCTGCTTCTTTCCTTTAGTAAGTCCTGAAGAACGACCTGTTAGCAAAATGTTGTCTTCTGCCATCACTTATTCTAGTTACAGTGTTATTTCTTTTTTCTCTACAGATTTTGCATTGTTTGGTGTGTAATGGATCTTTTTGTCATCAGCAGATGGATAACAAACGAATGGAGAAAGGTGCTGTGAATAGTATTGCAGAATTAAGCATATGAGTATCAAATACCTTTGATAAGCCACAAGAAGAACTTATAAAGGGGTAAATAAAGAGATTTATTTCCTAGATCTCCTTTCTTTTTCCTAGAACAATGAATAACAATATCAGTGTGTTAGCACCTGAACTATTATGTAAGTCAGACACAGCAAAAAGCTTATTCTTACGTACTTGTGGATAACCTGCATGCAGTGTACTGTGACATTAGTATGGAGAACTCAAGAAGAAGAATGGAGGATCTTGGACAAATGTTAGGTTCTTCTTTTATATAAGATGGAAATTCACATCCTTAAAAAAAATTGTTGTACAACATGCAAATACCTTTTCATAAACTAGGCAAAACCCTCTGAGTGCCAAGCAGTATCGGTCTTTAATTTTAGACTGGCATTATAACACCAGTAAAAAAAGTTTGTAAAAGCCAATTTAAATACAAGACTTCAGTAAATATTCTGCCTTTTCTATGATTTTCTAGTCTGAGTTTCTTGTGGTGCATTTATATTCATACATCTATCACTTCATTAACAAGTTTTCTTCTATAAATTGACCCTAACTGCTACTGTAAAATACAGTTTAAATGAAGTGTGGCTTTGAGACCAGGAAGATTATTAAAATATTAAAGTATATACATTGAATCATATTAATATCTTTCTTGCTAATATTTCAAGACTAAATGCTTTTTGTCTGAATAACAACCTTTAATGGAAAAACTTGTAGTCTAAAATGTACAAAGCTCCCTCTAGATCTGATTTTTCACTGGTTTCCATCCTTCCATCACTTATACATCTGAAAAATGGATTTTAAATGACATCACTTAACCTAGTAGCCTTTGATACTCATTTTACTTAAATACAGACAAGTAGTTAAAGTACAGAATATAGGAAAGCTGCATCCCTTGTCTTTTCTGTGAAATATGAGATGGAGGTAGAAATTAATATATTCTGTGTGTAACTAGCAAGCTCAGTTCTTGGTGGGAAGGTTTGAAAAATTGAAATAAATTCCTTGTAAAACCATAAAAAATAATATCTCTGACTAAGCATTCATGTACTCAGAAGAAACACCCACAGGAAGCGCTGGAGATTCTTGCAAAAATATCCATTGTCTGACAAGTGGATCACAGCAACTTTGTTAGGATTTTATCCTAGGTCCTTGTGTTTTTCATACTAATTGTCACTCCAATACAAAACTTGTAAAATTCTTTTCCACACTAGTGAATGGATAATTAATGTCTTCTATTAGTACTTATGTTGATGAAAGAAAATTCTTAATTATGTTTAAATATGCACCTGTACACCCATAGACAAATTCTGGTTTTTACCATACAAGTCTCTGTAAGCTACTCAGTGACTAAGTACTGTATAAGTTGCTCAAGATTCTGTGACCAGATGGTTCACGGGGCTAGTAATGGATTATAGTGCTTTCTAGCTCCAGATTGCCAGTTCAAATCTGGGTCAGGTTGACACTGTCTGAAAATTATTACTGTTTGGTGGCTTATGTGAAATAAGTTGAAGACCTCAATACACTTCCTAAAGGCTGGGTTAATATAAGACAAATGTCACCAGACGATTGTTAGTTTCAGGGCTCAGACAGAATCACAGTGAAGTCGGTGGAAAAACTTCCATTGATTTCAGTGGGTATTGAATTAGGTCATAATTATGGAGAATGGCTCCTTGTGCTCTCAGAAGTAGTTGTTTACAAGAGGGAGAAGGATGCCCATGAACTGTTCCTGGGAGACGAGTGGTGCTGCCAGCTAGGATGAAGCAAGAGATTCTTATCTGTCCTTTTACTCATGGAGGATGAGTATAAGAGGATGGGCCTGGTCCTGACTGAAACACACTAATCCTCCTGAATTTAGGTAAAAGTGGGCTTATTCTGCAGAGTGATAGAGAGTCAAAATCTCTCTGAAAGTTTACATTATCATTCTCTTTTTAATCTCGGTGCTAATTAACAAGTCACTATTGATTCGTGACCTATATTTTTTGCAGAGCACCTGCCCTCACCTAAGGATATTTTTGGTTTTGTTTGAAGAGCAAAACTCCTTTGAACTGCTCAGAGAATTACCTGGCTTCAGTCTAGAGTGCCTTTTGTCACCATCCAGGTTCCATTAGTGCAGCAATGAATGAGAAGTGACTTGATCCTTGGGGATAAGTGCCATCACAGGCAAGAAATATTAGATATTAAAAACTCTTTAGTTTAACTGACTGGGAATTTAAACCAGACAGCTTAATGTGGGAAATGAGACACAGTATTATCACAGTAGTTGATTAGCCAGTGGATCAAGCCATCAGGAGGAAAAATGGAGGAATTGCCATTTCTATCACAAGTTCAGATACATGTTCAGAAGACATGCATTAATCAGATGTGCCACTGGACTATGTCCAATAACACTGTTTGTATTGAGATAGTAATGTAGTATTATTGCCATGGGAACCACAAAAAGAAATTAAACTGAGCTGCTAGTCTAGTGAACTACATATATTTACCCCTGCTTCTGCTCTCTGTTGAGCTTGGGTTTTAGTCCTTCTCCAGAGGCACTCAAGTACAACTCTGGTAGTATACTTAATGTACCCCTTAAATTAAATTAATTCAAATTCCAAAATCAGCTCTTGGCAATACAGCTGAGAACAAAATATTTAACTCATTTGATATATTTCTATGATAAGAACACCTTTTAAGTGAATGAAGGAAAATGTTGGATATAGTTTTTCTGGATTATGCTGAAGCTTTTGATACCGTTCCTCACAGAACCCTTCTGCATGAGTTGTCCAGCTGTAAGACAGGCAGGTACACGGTGCTCTGGGTAGGGAGCTGCCTGTAGACCAGGGCTTGAAGGGTTGCAGTGCACACTCAGATGGTGACTGGTGGCCAGCAGTGCTCCTCAGGGTTCAATTCCAGAGCTAGTTCTGTTCCATACTTTTATTATGATCCAGTTGAATGCACAATTAGAGAATTTTCTGATGATACTAAACTGAGATATTGACTGTCTCAAGGAATGAGAAGCCTTGTGGAGAGATCTAGAGACTTGAGCATTGTGGAAACATTAATTCCACTTAACAATTAAAAAAAAATCCAGATTCTGCACCTGGTATGGAATAACACCAGACACAAGTATGAATTAGGAGAGGAGTGGTGGGAGAGCAGCCCTGCAGAAAGGTGTCTGGGGTGCTGGGTGACAGCAGGCTCCATGTGAGTCAGCAGTGGCCAGCAGCCAGGAGGGCAAAGCCCATCTTGGGATCACCAAACCCAGCACCACCAGCTGGCTAAAAGAGATTATTGTCCCACTGTGTTCAGAGTTGGTGCAGCCTCACCTTCAGCATGGGTGGAGTTCTGGGCCACACCACTTAAGGATGTGAATGTCCTTGGATGCATCTCCAGAGGACAACAAAGCTGGTGAAAGGGCTGGAAGAAGTGTCCTGTAGGGAGTGGCTGAGAACTCTTTTTTGTCTCATTTGGAGAGATGGTGGCTGAAAGATCTCCATCCCTTTACAGCTTCCTGGGAAAAGAGACTTCTCCTGGTATCCAATGACAGGATGGGTGGGGTTGGTTCGAAGCTGCATCAGCGGGGGTTCAGACTTAACATTAGGAGGCAATTCTTTACAGCAGGGGTAGGAAAACACTGGAACCAGCTTCCTTGAGAGGAGCCTGTCAGTGTTAAAACAGCATTTGGACTATGCCCTTAAGAATATGCTTTTACTATTAGCCCCGATCTGCCCTGAAGTGGCATCACAATTGGACTAAATTGTTGCTATGGATCCTCTCCAACTGGACCTATCCTGTCCTAGCCTAGCCTAGCCTAGCCTATCCTATCCTATCTTATCCTAGCCTAGCCTAGCCTATCTCTCCCAGGCAATAAAACTATAATTTCTTTTAAAATCATCCCTTTTGTTTATTTTTTATCAAAGCTTTTATGTTTTTATATTTAGTCAGATGCTGGTGACTTGGGGATTTTACATTCTAGTTACATAGTTTCAGTTTTGCTGTTGAATTGCTGTATTTTAGAACCCCTCATTTTTTTACCTGCCTAATTTTTATCTTAGAGGAAAAAAAATCTGACCAGTTTATTGTTTATAATAAATGGTAAAAATTGATAGTTCAGGAAGCCCTTTTCCAGAAGGAGAGCAAAGAAATCAGATTTTGGGACTGGGCCATGAATAGAAGCAGCAAAGAGAAAACAGACAAAAATATTTTCATTGTAGATGAGGCGTAGTGTGGGTGTTCAATTTAGTCTTGAGATTAAGAGCAAGATAATCCCCAAATACAGTTTGTATGGAGCAAAAAAAAAAAAAAAAAAAAAAAAATCAAGGAAAAATTATGGTCTTTGTTCAGGCTTTACTGTCTCAAATAGGAAAGCAGAAGTGCTTTAAATGTAGAACATACTGTTATCGTATGTTGTATGTTCATGAAGAGATGAAATCACATAACATAAAATTCACATCTTCATTGGGATATCATCCAGCAGGTGAAGAGGGGTGAGAGGCAGTTCCAAATTCAATACCAAACATTTGGATGAAAGATTATGTTCCTATCACCAGAAGACATCAGACCTCATGATATAAGCATGAATATAATTTAGGGCATGCATTATTTTGTTTTTTCTCTGTATTTATTTAGTAATGTGATAAGTGATGATAGTGCTTAATGAGAATCATAGAATCATAGAATTATCTGAGTCAAAGAAGACCTTAAAGATCATCATCTACTTCCAATCCTTCTGCTATAGACAGGGATAGCTTTTATTACATAGGTTGGTCAGAGCCCCCTCCAACCTGACTTTAAGGAATTTCAGACTAGGGGCATCCACAGCTTTTCTAGACATATGATTATGTCTTTTCTGTTAAACATAACTAGGTTTTAATGAAGATAATTTAGATCACTTTAGCTGCCTTCTTTGCATGGGTATTAACATAGTATTCCCCATCAAAAAGTTTAGGGTGCCTGAATCATGCATAAAAGGAATCTGTAAGCATTGTTTAGATTTACACCTGAGCTTAGGGAAGTCTGTTGTTCAGATTCCCAAAATGTTTCAGTGTTGTATATTTAACTTCAGATATGTTTCTGTGTGTGTATTTATGTATATAAAATATGCAATATGAAATGCCATTTTCTTTGGGAAGCAATTACATTCTCATTTAGCCAAATCATTTAGAATAGATTTACATAAGAAAATAATTTAAATGTGATACCATATTGTTTGGTGAAATCTCACAAAAAATTCTTCTCCTTTGCTTTAATTATCTTTTCTGTGGTACTCTCCCTCCTCCCTCCTTCAACTGTGCCAGTAACTTTTAAGTTTGTTAATTGGCAGGTGTGAGGAGTGAGAACACAGGATCTGTGTTGAATGATTACAAGTCCTGGGTATTTCCCTTGAAGATACACCTTTTCCCATATGCCTGTGTCATTTCTGTTTACACGATCAACAGCTGACAGAGTCTAATTGCTTACTGAGAGATCCTAAAAGTCTTGGGGATGTCATGGATTCATACTGTGTTTTTCAGAATTTGCCTGACCTATAAAGAAGGAGGAGAAGAGACTACATAATGTCTTCTTGAGGTGAACCAAGGTACCAACAAGGAATGATTGCCAATACAAAGCCCCAAATGGGTTATTTTGGGTTGGGCAAACACTACAGCTGGGTGATAAGGAAAATGTTACGCTACAGTAGAAGTTTTTTGCTTATAACATGAGAAATAGAGGATAGCTAATAATTTACAGATATATATTTGCCGGGGTTAAATTATTTGCTGAGTTTTGCTTCTAATTATTGATTCTCTTTATCTCACCACAAGTCTTCTTTTCCTAGCTGTCTGCCCACTTATTTCTTCTTATTTTTTCCATTACTTTTTGTACGATTTCTCTTAACATGGAATTATGGTTAGAGCCATTCTAAATAAGCATATATATGAGTAATTTCAAACAGGAGGGTCATGTGAATCAAAGACTAACTTATATTGGACATATATTTTAGCTATGTATAAATTCATGCAGACAGTGAAAACCTGATCAAATGAAAACTTCCATCAGAGTGAAACCTCTTTGAGCATCAAGTGAGCACAAGTAAAATAAGAAGACAACCATAGACTGTAGCAATCAGTGCTCTGGATTATAATCAAGTAAGACCTTGCTGGCCATTCTGTGTGGTAGGTTTCTCTCTTCTTTATGCAAAGTGTGCACAGAACAAGAGAAAAGCAGCTCAGAATTCTTTTAACTCATGGAAGGACAAATAAAACGTCAGTCATTGATATCTCTGCGAAGACAGTACAACTTCTGTAAACATTATTTTGCCATAATTCTGTCTGGTCTTTCTGCTTTAGTTTTAGACACCAGCTTATATTAGAACTGAATTATATTTCAGGTGTTTCATAATGGTCTGTTTCACAGTTCTGTGTGAAAAATTACCTCTGTGTGGATGTCAGAATTTTCTAATAATTCAGACATATTCAAAATTTCATGTATTCTAAATTTAGCTAAAGAAAAAATACTGCCAAAAATCCTATTCAAAAATTCTGTTCAGTCGAATAGTCCCTCATGTAATATAGCTTTACCCTGTATATGATAATTTCCAGAAAAACAAGACCTATCAGTGAATGAAAAAAGATCCTTTAGGTTTTCATTCCTGTTTAATGAAGATAAGAATTAGAAGAAAAACAGTCATCTGGAGAGTGAACAGAATTTTGTAAACAGTCATGTCAGCTTAACATTACTGCTACCTAAATGGGAAATGTACGTGACATACATATGCAAAAATTGGCAGGTAAACATTGGCTTTTTCTGCTGGACCTAGAAAATGGTCGAAAGCCATGTAAGTGCAGATAGGATGATTCTGAATCAAACTTAATCAGCCTTGTCATTAACTGTATTTATGCTGTTTCTGGTTCTTTGAATATGGGCAGTGCCACATTGTGCCATGCATAGTCAAGTGCTCTCAAGTTCTACTTCAAGAAGATGGATTTTATCTACAGCCTCAGATTTGTGTGCTTAATTGCTCTCTGGAATTGATTACGCTTGTTTTGAAGATACAGGTTCTGGTTTTGATGATGGAAGTGTCTTGGATTAACTGGCAGTGTCTAAGACCTTGAGTAGAATAGACCAGAATTTATTATATGTAATGATCAGAAATTTGCTAACTCCTTCTGAAAGTACAACATTCATTACTCTGGCTTTATGAAATTCCACAGGCAGATAGTAATTAACACCCCACCAAGATCAGGACTGATATGTGGATTGAAGACAAGGCTGTCTTCTAGACATATCCTCATGTATTAGTTTTTATTTACATGTAAGAGGAAGAGGCATAAACAGACGTGCAGAAAGCAATGGTGATGACTACGAGAAAGGCTGATATAAAGTCTCTTTGAGCTGCCCATTGCCTTTTGTCCTGTTGCTGGGCACTGCTGAGCAAAGCTTGGCTCCCTTCTCTGACACCTTCCTTATGATACTGACAGACACTGATCTTACTCCCTCTCAGTATCCTCTTCTTGAGGGGTTGAACAGGCCCAGCTCCATCAGCCTTTCCTTATAAGAGTCCAGTCCCTTAATCATCTTTGTATCCCTCCACTGGACCTTCTCCAGGAGCTTTGTATCTTATCCTGAGGAGCCCAGAGCTGGGCAATGCAGGTATGGCCTCATAGACCCCTTTAGTTCCCTTCTGTGTAAATCTTCAGATATTCTGAGCTGCTTTTTGATATTCTTCAGATATACCTCACTAGGGCTGGGTAGAGTGGCAGGATCACCTCCCTCATCATGCTGACAATGCTCTTCCTAGAAGCACTGGGTTATTTCAGTCAAATATTTACCTCTCAGTAACTCAGAACCACCCCTGTAAAACAAGCATGGAAATGTCAATCTGATCCATGCAGGGCTGCATGCTGCAGTCCTAGCCTGACAGAAGCGAAAGCAAGAGCCAGCTTGGAACTGTCCATAAAGGACAGGGTGGTTGTAGTTTCTACATGAGAGTTCCACAATACCTAACTTCAGCAACCTTATTTAGACACCCAGGTTAGATATTGGAACCCATAGATTCCATACGTAGCTAGTGTAGAAAAAACCTGCCTCCAGAGGGCATTTTAAAACGTTAGTGAATCTCGCATCCTGAGCTGTCATTTGAAAAGTTGTTAATTATACATAAATGCTTCTGAAGATGTGTGTACTTTGCATCATGCACATCAATATGCTACAAGTTAATACCTACCCCAGGGTTTCCTTACAATGTGGCTGCTACACTAATATTGCCTCTTCCCCAAAGACTACCTTAGATTTGACACTAATAAGAGATTTGTATGGCCATGAAAAAAAAAAAAGGGAATATTTTCAACTACAGAGTTTTCCCCAGCCTTTCGGATTGGTCATGAAATTTTACATTGCTTCAGTTGATAACATCAAAAATATTCAAACTAACCTAAATAAGATAAATACCAGGAAAACACAAGGAAATGGATAAAATGTTTTAAGCACAGCAGCATTTTGGGGCTCCCTGAGTTCCATTATGTATTTTCTGAAGTATGGCATCTAAATTTCTTGCACTTGTTCGGAGCTTTTAGAAGGCCCTTGGTGATACGTGAGGGATTTTTGTACACAGCTAACATGAACACTGAAGGAAGAATAGACCCCTTTAGTTCCCTTCTGTGTAAATCTTCAGATATTCTGAGCTGCTTTTTGATATTCTTCAGAAATGTAGCTGGAGTATGGTTGAGAATTTCAGTGTGATAATCCCATGTTGCTAGTGATATTATAAGCAATATTAAATGTCAAAAATAACAAAAGACAGACTGTCTTCTTTTTTTCCCATTCCAGTCAAAGAAATAATTGTTCAAGTTATTCAAAGCACATTTCACAGATTCTGGTAGAAGTCTAACATCAGTGCTTTATATTTTTTTTTTTTGCATGCAGTCAGACTTAGCTGATTTGTACTTATTTTATATATATGTCAGGGTCACCAAAGGAAGTAAGTGCTAACCTATCTCATAGCATGTGACTTGACAGAAAATATTATAGGTCACAGAATCCAAAGCTACTGGCCACCCACTGTGCTGCATTTATTACTGGGGAACCTCATATGAAAGCTGCCACTCTGACCAAGCCTGTGCACAGAGACCCAGTAGTAGCTGTCACTCTTGGAGAAGTCGATTTGTATTGAAACTACAGAAAATACAAATAACAAACAAGTATCTGGACTGCAAAATAACAGCCTAGTTAGACCACTTTATAAAGTATTCTTATCCACATTGAGCTGGAATGAAATTCTGTGGTGTGACAAAGGGTTTATGAGCCATATGGGGCTTTTATATTTTTTTTTTAATTTTTTTTTTTTATAATGAACACAGCCTTATTTGCATTGGTAGTGGGTGAGAAGGTTGGGACAAGAGTTAAAGCGAGCTAAAAAGGTATTAGCAAGGCAGCTGAGCAATGATGGTTGAAGTTATGGCTGTTTTGAGCTTTGCACTTTTGGAAGGTATTCAACTACCTTCTGAATAAAAAATCTAGCAAAATGTAGGCAGAGGATAGACAAGGAGCTAGGTATAAGAGGAAGATGATAAAATAAAGATATGATCTTATTTACGTTGTGTCTAGAATTGAGTTCTTAGTTCATAGTTTTCTTATTTCCTAGTCTACTTCGATATGTAATAAAACCCATGTCTTTTCAGAATGCTGCTAAAAGCATCCTGGCATAGCTTCCTGGTAGATTTTTTTTCAGGGCTCTGCAAACCTTGATTTTGGATACAACTGCAGGGGGCCTGTCAAGTGCTAAGATCTAAAGTTGAACCAAGCATCCCTTTTCCATCAAAAATATTAACCAGAAAATGATTTAAAACAAAAGTATTTGTTAATTCTGTTAGATTTGGCAAGCCCTTAGAGATAACCAAAACAACAACAACAAAAAGGAAAATTTCTCTTCTGAAAATCTATATCATTTCAGTCTTTTCAAATAAAAACATCTTAGTTTTGCCAAATGAGAGATTTTAATATTGGCCTTAGAAAGAAATTTTTAGAAAGGTTTTGTAAAATATGACACAAACCAAAATTTTTGGCTGACCCACTTTCTGCTCTGGCCTCTTGAGCAAATTGACAATGTTTATTTCAAGCAGATCCAGGGTGGGATTTTTTTTTTCTTTTCTTTTTTTATTTTCTCCTTCCTAACCTTTAAGTTTTGAGCGGTGTTAAATCAACTTTGATATATGTAGCTCTGCACTAAGATACCTCATAAACACTTCCTGCTCTCAGTGTTTTATAATGGTTTTCCTGTTTTAGTGCTGGCAATTTGACCCGTTGCAGTTTGCAGTAACAGGGTTAATTTTCAGTTTAGGGCAACAGGGACTTGTGTGGCATGACTTAAGCTGTAATCACACCCACCAATGAGGCTGCAGGTCTGCAAAAGAACATTTGTCTAGGGCTGACTGGATATAAGCTGCAAATATCTAGAGCACAAATACAGCTACCATGAAGACCCTAACCCAAATTCCAAAGCAGTGTATTTTACTCCATTTACCACTTTTTGGTATTTAACTGCAATATTTTCTAGATGCTTGTCTGCTTTTCTCCACCACTATATCTGTTCAGCTCAAGTGGATGCAGAGATTAATTTTTCCATTTCAGACAAAGGTCTAGTCTAGTCAACAACTTTGTACATGCTTTTTGAGTTGATGAAGCACTGCTGGCTTTTATTGCTGAGCACATGAATGTCAGGACTGTGGAAAGAGGCTGGCTAGCAGGTGCCTTGGGACTAGGAGTGACAAGGATGCTGGTGAAGTATTCATGCTGGGGACTGCTGTCAAGAACTGATCAGAGCTGCACAGCAATTGGAAGAGCAAAAATGTGATCAAAGTATTGAATCAATTAATCACTCCAGAATCTGAAATCTTAGTCAACATGACCCAGAGGAGCTCTTGAGTTTGACTATGTCTCCTAATGTTGGGAGAGGTTTGATCTTCTTGGTGGCCTTGTCTGAGGTCTCCCTCACAAGTTATTAAACTATTTGGGAAGTCCTTCTGGGGAAAGTGATGCACAACATCTCTAGTACTTTGTCCTGCTAATAGAGATTACCCTGCAGGCGGCAAAATTTTGTACTTTAAATGGTTGAGCTGGTTTAGGTCATGGATTACTTTTGGCTAGGGTCTTCCAACAAATCTGTTTAATTCAGTAAAGGCACTATATGTTCCCGTGGTAGGGATTAACTGTCCCTCTCTCTCTCTTAAACAATGGTGATCTAAACATAATCAATTTTAAACATCTGTCTTCTTCATGTAAGAAATGTGTTTCAAAACGCCATTGTGTATAGTGGTTGGAAATGACATGCAAGAGTTTACTGGTATATGAGGCTGATTTCTGAATTGTATCTCTGGCATCTTTGTGCTGATATCATTAGGAATTTGGCTGGGCTGTTTCCTGGCATTGTGCATATGCATAGAAACAGACCTGAGGTACAAAAGTGTAATACTTTGTGTTAAATTTATATGTGAGATTAACGTGCCAACCAATAAGAGTGCTATTAACTTTACTTGAGTGCAGTCAAGAAAGGATACGGATGTAAAATTTTGTTAATTTGTATTCCAGGGGTCACTTGATCTATCCAACTTACCTTTTGTCTGTATTCATGGGATTCAGGCTTTTCTGACCCCCTCCTCTGCTCATCCTGCATCTCAGGGAGGTCATAGTTATAGCAAAACCTGCTGCAGTGAATTGCTGCTGAGAGAGTATCCTGGCCTGCAGTGTTGTTGAGAGGATGCTCTGTGCTGCCATTAATAGTTTTCCATATGTGGAAAGTCTTCGGATATGGAGAGTTAGCTTAGGTGTTTTGCACTTTTGACCATTGCTCAGGCACACTTATGAACTGGGTATCAAGGTTTAGCATTCCTACCACCTTGCTTTGCCAGGACTGAATTTGAGCTTGAAGATAGTGACTTCTTTTGATATAGTCACAAATGCAGGCAGAATGTCCACTAAGAACATAAAATATTTAGTGATAATAACCCAAAAGGGATGGATGGCTTATGCAACAGCCCTACCCCAAATTAATATTGCACATGTATAATGAATCTTCTCTTCTGCCTTTCTCTCCAACAAAGCTATGAATAGCTTGAATTTCTAGGGAAAAAAAAAAAAAAAACGGAAAAAAAATCCCTGGTCAGCCCTGTGGTGCTAAAATAAATCTTTCTTTATCCTTTAAGCTATCAAGTTCCAGCTGTTCCCAGAGTTCACTGAAGTGTCAGGAAGGAATTGCTTTAATACTTTCATAAAGAAATATTTGCTCATACAGACTGTTAAGCTTTGACTGTTGTTCAGGGAACATTGTCTCTCTACCACCACTGGCTGTTTCTCTAGCTCTTAAGCAGTTCACTTTGCTGCCCACTATGAGCCATCGTTTCCCAGCCAAAATGGTCATGTATGATTTTCACATCCAGAAGCCTGACTTCCAAAGTTGGATCATACCCTTATGACCTATATAAAATCTGTTATCAATTTCCTCTAGTTATGAAATATAAATTATTAACAGACCATCAGAGTCTGTTACACCAACTATTTAATGTTTTTTTTTTCCTTTAAACAGTAGAAACAAAGATATTACAGTGATTATTTTTATTCTGCAACCTAAGTGGATTAGATTTATTACTGTTGTTTCAGGTTCCACAATAATGTAGATTTATTTATAGCTAGCTTGGGTTAAAAAAGGGAAAGAGGTGTACAAAATCCTTCTATACACACATCTGTTAGATTAGAACACAGGAGCTCTGGTGCTTGCTTTTTACTCCTTTGCCTGCTTCATTGCACTCAGGCTGGAGAGTCAGAATAGTGCTGGTGGGAGAGTAGAACCTCTGCTCACAGTAAATCATGGCAGGCAAGCACACAACTGACTGTGTAGTTATGTCCTAACATAAAAATAAATGCCAGTATAGAAGCTACGGATACATTTTCCAAAGACTCTTTTACAGAGATATGCAAATCTGCATGTCCTGTTCCTCATAAGGACTAATAGATACATTGGGCACTTTAAGAGTGTAACTAATTTTTTTTTAAACTTTTAGGATGATAGGTTGGAAGTTTGGAAGACACTGAAGGATTGGAATTCCTGTCCCTGCTGCTGACAAACACTTTGGGGTAATAATTGCTGTAGTTTCTGTTCCTTCTCTTCCCTGTACAATAACTTGTACCCTGACTCCTCCCCAGGACCATCAGTGCAATCTGGTTGCCCACAGGCCTGGCCTGAACAGCAGAGAGAAGAGACCCCCGGACTGCTCTGCTGCCCAGCAACTCTTCATGCCTCAAGCTGCTAAATGGTGAGCTATTCACCTGGCTTGGGCATGGTCCAGTGGGTGCTGGCAGGGTCAGAAAGACTGGGAAGATGGCAGCTGAAAGCAGTAGGATGTGCTGTTTCTACCTCTCTGCTAGTACAGTGTGGGATCCCACAAGTGGACACAGGTCTGTGAGACTAAGTGTGAATATCATGAAGGAGCTGAACGGCTGAACTAAAATTATGTGTTTGAATGTTATTTTGTTAGTCAAACACTTTTTCTCAAAAGAAATAGGATTTTCTCTGGAAGCCAAGGCAAAGCTTGATTGAGTAGTGCATTTATACTGTTTAACTGGTTAGTCTTAGCAGTCTCACAGGACATATTTTTAATTTCCTGCCCAAAATGCCTGTGTGATGTGCAGCATGTTTTTAAGCAGATGTTTTCACAGAAGATGCACTGGTGCTCCTACAATGAGCATATATCTGATTTGCAAAGTACCCTGAGATGCCCTACATTCCCTATGGGAAATATTGTCTATGGCTTGCATTTCTCTAAGGTTGGTTGATTCCTTAAAAATCCTGGGATGTTCTATATAATGATTTTGTAGTAATGACTTCTGGTTTTCATAATTTTTTTGTATGTCAGTTAATTCTGGCCTTGTGACAGGTCAGTTCTTTCACACCAGAGTTCTCCATCATTGGCTTGACACACAAGCATTGACTCTGCTTTTTAAAAAGTGTCTAAAACACCATACATAATTATTTTTCAAAGTCATACAGTCATTTTTCTGCTATGAAAAGAGCCTAAGAATTTTGCTTACTGTAGGCAAAAGGCATAATTATCAGAATGAAATGTTCAGAGTTTTTGTATAATAATTTCTTTTTTCTTATTATTTTTGTGAGCAGGAAAAAATCCCCACAACATCACTTTAAAAATCATCCATTTTCAGTTTTGAACTACTATTCATGAATCAGAAGGAACATGTTATGGTGAAGTGTTGATAAACATTGTACATGTTCTGCTGGCTGCATTTAACAGTACAGCTGATTTTTCTTAAATTTGGGGAGAAAACTTCAGGTTTTATAACTATATTTTTATGGACAATTATTTGTTCTTTCAGTATTATGCACTTTCATTGGAAGTGCGACATCGAGTCACACCACATCCAAATTTAAACCTGGATGTGAAAGAGTTTCTGGTGGAGCTCTGAACAGGATCCTGGAGCTCTCATTTCTCATTGACAACACACTACACTGGACTACAATCAGTTTTGCTACCTTTAGTATGCATTCCACATCCTCATGATGGCTTGGCATCTCTGATACGATAGCGTAAATCTTCCAAGCAAATATTTATGTGAGAAACGAGCAATTTAACTGCAGAGCAATAGTAGTTTGGGTTTCTATTTCCTTAGAAAAACAAGGACCAAACTCTTACCAGATTAAATAAAAACCCACTTTCTTTGGGTTTATGCTGTTGTCTGCAAAGAATTCATACAGTGATTTGGCCTGCTTTCTGAATCATGAGCTTCTTTGAAGTTTACATATTGTTCCTGTTCCACCCTCCTCTCAGTTAAGTTGAAACTTGATTTTCGTGATGTCTTTCATCTTCCTGAACAAATAGCAGTTGCTTCTGTTGTTCTCTGTAGTTTTCCCACCTGACTTCGCTCTGTCTTGAGCAGCTGAGAAAACTAGATATGCCATTTCTGATTCAGCAGGGGTCTCATTTTCACTGTACTCACCCGTTTCCCTTAGTTCTTCTGTAAACAAAAACTTCTTTTGCCCTGTCTTCCCTTATGGCATTCTGTGTTAAAGACTCTAATTCTTCTTTCATTTGCAATATGATATACCATATCTGCAGTAATTTCATAGTGTCTCCAATACCTGGAGGCAACTTCAATATAAACTTTGTAGCTAGCATATCTCTTTGCTGTGCTGCTCTTTAACTTCCCATTGTCTTCTGGGACACATAGAGGCCTCTTTCTGCAGTCACTCCATTGTCACACCCTTCTCTCTTTGACTTTGCAGCAAGAATTCCCATTTATTCTGCTGGAAAAATGGAGTCCTTACTACAATGGATATTGCAACAGCTGCTCTTTTGGTTCAAAATTCCACAGACCCATGAGAAAAGCAAATTTGTTTATGTGTATGCTAAACAACTACTGCAACAAGTGCCACACATTTCACGAAATGTGATGTCAAGGTGCATAAAGGCTTTCAGAGGTGGATACTTATTAGTACTAGAGGCTGAACAACCCAAGCTGCAAGTTTGCTTCTATCACTGTTTCTTCTTCCTGTACCAAGTGCTCTGCACTGAAGCTGAATGCACTCAAAGGTCCAGCAGTAGTGCCTGTGGGCTTTTCTGTCCTGCTTGGGGGAAACTAGGGCATTATATTTGTTTAGCCTCTCTTAGCTAAGCCTAACCTCTAAAATCACAAATAAAATGTATGAGAAAATTAGCAAAGTATTTATTCCATTTGTGATATTCACCTGGCCCTGTGATTCTGCTCTCCCCTTCACATACTGCATAGTGCCTCATTTTGGAAAGTGAACTTCACAGGGAAATGTATCCTGGTATCTAGAAGAGAGTCAAGAGTAGAGAAGGTCACAATCCCATCTATTTCTTTGACACCACTGCCAAGACCACACTACACCACGACTTAGTGGTGCAAAGTTGTTTTTATACAAAAACTATTATGCAATAATAGTTTTTATATCATTCCTTGACCATGCAAGAGTCCAAAGCTTTTAAAGATAAATGTTATCCTGAAATGAAGCTTTATAGTCAGTTGTTTTAAAGATCTTATCATTATCAAAAATATTGTAAATTATGATTTCTCTGTTAGTCTTTTGGATAGTTAATAGAATAAAATTTTCACGGGATAGATTCTTTCACCTTTTGGGGGTCCTGAAAACAACAAACAGGAATTGCTTTATTCTGTGCAGACTTGCAGTCATCTCCAGACAAAAATACAGTAAAGATTTACCATTTATGTATAATTTTTAAAGAAAGAACATTATGGCAAATGTCATTGCAGCAGAACTGCAAGGGGTCCTTTGGTGAGCAGATGTAAATTTCTGGTTGGAAAGCGATGAGGATAGCCGAGCAGTCTCCCAAAACTGCAGCATGGGATTGTCAGTGTTTCTGAGCTCATTGCATCTTGTGTCCTCCAGCATCATGCTGCTGTTTCTACTCAGCTCTGACTCAGAAAGGAGAATGTCACCTTCTGAGTCACGGGTGTCCTCTGTCATCTTGGGTTTCACTGGAAATTTTTAATGCATGCAGAGGTGTAAGGTGGAGTCAGACCAGCTTGTACTGTAACACAGAGGGACCACAGTAAGTCCCAATTGCTTTGTGAATAAGCCTAATGCACAATTTACCAGGCAGAAGCAGGACTGGACTGTGTCTGCAAGGCTCCCCTTTCAAAGAAGACCTCTCTACAGCCTGGGCCACTGTCCCCACACTCTCCAACTTTTCTCTTAAGGACCTGGGCTACTAGCTTTAATTTAGGTGGAGTAGAACATATTGCTGCTCAGCAACTCACTGAAAGCTGTGATCTACTGTCATTATTTCATTTCAGTGCCTCATCGGCTCCTGATGTGCTGGCTGATACATTAATAATGTTTTTCACATGCATTTTTCACTCCCAGGCTTCATGCAAATGTTATGGGGACTGCAGCTGGTTTGCAAACCAGGTAGAAAGGCTGAGGCTGAGCTTTGCAAGCAGACACAGCTGCAAAAAGGATTTAAAAGGATTTAATCTTGGCCACAGGCAAAAACCATGGCTGTTAGTTTAGACATGTAAAAGGTCAGTGCTTTTGAGGTGAAGGCAATGGCCAAATGACAAGTCGTGAATGTGTCAGAGAGGAGTCCTAGGGAACTTAGAGACTTGTATGCATTGGCTGCTTAAACCCAAGGCCACTTGATAATGTAAATTCACTCATTTTACCACTTTGAACAGGAAGTGTTGTTTTATAAAATACTAAATTTTAATCATTTGACCTAAAATCTTTCTCACTGTCAATGAATGATGGATTTAGTGGATAATTACACTAATTTATTTACAATAAATTTCAAATTAAAATTATATACTGAGGAGAGACTTGATTTAAAATCCTGTTGTTTTGTCCCTCGTTTGAAAACTTGTTTGCAATTAGTCAAGCTGTCAGGTAGCCAGGGAATGTGTTTATTTATTTATTTATTTTTATTGAGGAGTTGTGGGGGAAGGAAAGCTATTTCTGTAAGCAGGTGGGAACGCCTCTGGTAATCGTTTTGTGCAGAATGTTTCAGATCATAGTTCACCATGAGATAACTCTTACATTTTGCTTTAGTATGTTTTTTCCAATGGTACTAGTGTTAATCACAGGTCATTTAGTAGCTGCAAGTCCTTTTAGAAGGAATCAGGGGCCTGAAAGTAGATGCAATCTTTAAATCCTGCCTCTCATCCTTCCCTCCCCAGAGCTGTGAGCATGGAGTTTACTTCTTCATGTCCTTGGGACTCAGCTGGGGCTGATGCTGAGCAGGGGCTGTGTGTTGTGCCAGGGCCAGAGCTGCATAGCAAGGTGTGATCCTGCAGTCCTTGCCTAACAAGCCTCTTGGCCACAACATTTACCCAGAGAGTTAGAAGATTAGATTAACTCTTTTATTTTCCAGGAAAGCACTCTTCCTGCTCATTAGGGCTGCACCAGCAGCAGGGACCAGAACAGGAAGATTCCAAGGGAAAGTAAGACTTACCTCACAAGCAAGAAGCTCGCTTGTCTTGCATGAAGGGTCTTGTTGTATTTCATTGCCTGTTGATATATGACTGCTAATATCATTCACTCCATGCACAAATACAGAAGTCATTCTGGGAAGGGCACAGCAATCTCTCCCACTGTGGCTTTACTACAGAGGTACTCTTTTCTCTGCCTCAGCCCCTTCCTTGTTACTAAGAATTGTTTTTTCCAAAATTTTTGTTACCAGAATTGTTTTTTCTCCTTTTTTAACACCCTGTTCATTTTCATATTATATCTGCCCCTGGCTGAGAGATCACTTTATAGTACACTTTTGTATAGCAGTCTGGAGTAAAATTTAAGCTATAAATTTTAAAAAGCACAAAAATCATAGGGATGTTTTATGACATGGTCAAATAATCACTGTCCACAGTGTTAGAAATGTTATTGTCCTGTGTTTTCTGCTGCTGCCCCTAAAAGTCAGAAAAGCTGGGTTTATTTTCAGGTGGTTCCGAATCCATCTGGTGCCAGCAGGGTTAAGTTGGACCAGGAATGCAAAACATGTTGAAGCATGCAGAAGCCTTTATGGGTCAGGACTGCCTTCTAGAACACCAGGGCGTATATGATATTATGAAAGGGTTATCAATTAATGTAAGGCTCTTCAGTTCTGGAAAAGAGATGAAAACATGTAAATAAGTCAACATACAAGTGAAAAGAAGGGAGAGAGAAGATGGATTTACACCCTGCTGAATTCTTATTGTACAGCAATCTGTAAGGTAACAAATAGAAAAAAAGTCATGGACTTTCATTGTCCTTATAACATTAATGAGAAAATGCTGATAGCAGTTGCAATGGTTTTAAATTTGCAGCCAGTCACTTAGAAGAGGGTTCTGTAAGCTTGCTTAGTCTTAGTAACAGAAATTGCTTTTTCTTACTGCATATCAACAGAAAAGGAGCTATAGATATATTCCCTGGCAAAATCATCCCATTGAAGGCAAGATATCTTTCTGAATTGCAGAATGGCCTCCTTAAAGTAAATGGGCCATTAGTGATTGAATTCAATCATCCAGATGATAGCTCTAGCTGGCATGGGGGCTGAGTGCATTGACAGATTTTACTCCATGTCATGGCAGTCATCAAGAGCCCTCCAGAGATAAAGAAGGAGGTGCTTGCTGGGTCACCCTGAGAGATGGCTGCATCATGCATAGGTATGTGCTAGCTGGGATGTTGTTAGTAGGTGTGATGCTGCAGCATGTTGGCTTTCCTGCACATCACAGCAGCCATGAGGGATCTGCCTACAAATGGGCAGTGGGGAGGAGAGAAGCCATCTCCTGTGTAACTGCACTTTTGTGGTTATCTCAGTCCTCTGAGGGTCAGCCACCTCTGAATGGGCAGTGACTGCAGCATGGGGATGGAGGTCATGATGGCCTGAGCTCTTCCTTCAACCCTTGGTGCTTTGTAAACCTGTACCTGGAGCATCAATCACAGCAGAACCACGTGTCTGCGCCATGATCACTTCCTGGGACACAGCTGCCTGTTTATTTTTATTGCTTTGCTTGTCTGCAGAGTCTGGATTAATTGACACAGTCAAAAAAAAAAAAAACCCAAACTACACCTTTTCATAGAATGGTCATTTTGATTTAAACCCAGCCACTTAGCCACTTACCTGGCAGGCAGGTCTAGAAGGACAGGAGAGACTGAGAGAGCAGCAGCAATCAAGAGGACCTGTGGGGAGCAAAGCAGCCCCAGTCAGTGCCCTCCTACCTCCAGGTTATTTCATCAGCCCTAGACTAGCAGCAGAGAGGTTATTTTGTCTACCTGGAAACATGGATTGATGTGCCTCGAGGGATGTGCTACAGGAGAGAAGTTTGAGATTACTTACCTCTGACTGTTTCTGTGATAAAATGCTGCAGAATCAGAATTTCTACTGACTAAAAAACATGATAATTCAAGAAATCTGCTGGACAGTTTCAAAAAAATTCATATGGTTATCTGTGTATGAAGAGGGGCGACTGACTTTATAAGGAAAGCCTGGAATTAAAACCTGCTAGGAACCAAATCCACTTGCTACCTACATAGTAGACACAGATACACACACTGATATTTGTTCTGCCTGAAGGGTAAACACAAGGCTCTCATCTCTGGAATGTGCAAATCTTAAAACTAGTAAGTTAGTGGAGGAGATGCTGGGTAACCAACACGTAAACAGTGCTATTGGCATCCTAAATTCACATTTTATAGCTGTGATATTAACGTAAGTGGGCTACAAACAAAATCAGAGCTTGTGTTACTGTGATAGTGACAGTTTCGTATTATATGTTTTCTTCAATTTAAATACACAGGCCAGCTGTACTTCCCAGTCAATTCCTATGTATTTTCTAATTTGATAATGAAATTATTCAGTTGACTAAATAATAAGAATTTTCCTAAAATATGTTATTATATCTCTCTTGCTTGACAGTGCTTATTTAAATAGCCATAGACTTTTGGATCCAACAGATTTGGAAAAGAAGAGCTGGCCATGAGAAGCTACCATTTCACCCCAAAAATCTTCAGGTTATCTTTGTAGGCAACAATTGGCCCTGTGTGGACAATAACTACTCTACAGATGTAGCTCTGCATTGTCCTCTTAGGAAGCCTCCCTCCCTAGGTGCGATTGTAAGTTAACATGCTGCTGTAAAATCTGGCTTGGCCTGCCAGGTCTTTGATTAGAAACAACCTGAAGGATTGAGCTGGATCAATAAAGTCAGTTTTAATTAGGGTGTAATAGTGAGTGTCAAAAGCTGCCAGACTCTGACTCAAACAGAATAAGAAAGGATCAGGAGCTACCCTCAAAGGTGAGTAAAAAAGTGAGTATGTAGTAGATGGGCATTTTGAGAGAAATGAGAACGTCATTGTTAAGGTTTAGGAAAGCCAAACAGCAGGAAATTCAGCAGCACGCTGTCTGGGATCTTGGCATAAAAATGACAATAAGCATTTTCCCAAGTTGTTTTGTAGATGCTGAGCATATTACTGGTGAAATCAGTAGCACCTCAGCCTGGGTCCTTTTCTTGGTGCAGAGTGGCTGCCTTCAGGTTATATTAATCTAAAAAGACATGAGATAGCACCAGAACATGAACTGAATTTTGATAAGTGTTTGCTTTTAAAAGGTTATACAGGATTTGATTGCAATCAGCAGCTCAGGGTATGCTAGTCATTTTCAGACTCTTTCCATATGCTTTGATATTTGGCTGTAGGTACTTGCATAGTCAGAATTTTAGTAAGTAATTCAGATGTTCATACACAACTTTTAAGGGCCTGATTTCAGTCCATCTCCTTGATTAAAGTTCAGGTATTTCACTAGTCATTAACCCAGTTCTCTAGTAATGCCAAAGCTTTGCCTTTTGGCATATTTCTCTGGCTGTGATATGGCTTTTCTGATAGAAAGTTCTTGCAACCCTTTGTAAAATATATGTTGAAATATTAACCCATATTTAATTTTTGCTCTGTTGATACAGAATCTGTCGCAAGTGCACTTGGAATATTATTTCTTTTAACAAATACTTTAATTTCTTTTAATGATAAAGCTTTTATTCTACAAGGCAGTATTGGGACCTTATTTACCTTATGTTCTCTTGTCCATTAAAGTTCTGCCAGAATAAACCAAATCTTTATTTGCCATTATTAGTAAGTATTTGGGAATTAGATCAGCGTTTGGGTGCTTGCCCCTGATAAGAAAATAAGTAGATAATTATTATAATTAATCAAAAGGCAAATTCCTTCAAGAGGTTGGGAATTTTGTTATCTTACTTTACAAAAGGTAAGAGAAATTGAGCAACCAGATGGGCTCCCAGCCAAATGGTTATCGTATTAAAACCACATGGGTCAAATTGCCTAATCATTTTATATTCAAACATACATGCAGAATAAACATTTTCCAGTTTACAGGAAAATGTAATGTCTTAAATTTCTCAGAATAGTCTGTATTTATCCATTTTCATGTAGGTGGTGTTTTATGATATATTTTTATATTTGACTGTGGACACGTGTCTTCATTAGCTGCAGCCATGTTGCCTTAAAGAAGTTCTTGATCTTTAGCTTATTCTCAGGCACTTATCGCTGCTGCTCTTTTGGAGACTGAAACTTCCAATCTGCTGGTAGAGCTACTTGTGAAACTCTACCCATTTCAGCCAAACTAGGTTAGCAAAGATCTAATATTTACACTATGACAAGTCTAATGAATTAGATTACCTTGAAGGGAGAAGCAAAGCAACTGTATTGCAAATATCCATCTGTCCCCGCCTTGCCAAAAATTTCTGAAGCCCTCCACCAGACCAGACAGAGAGCCTGAAGAGTCAAGTTTTGTGAAATTCTGTGGCCAGATATCAATTAATTTATAATCTCCTTTTTTTTTTCTCTGCTGACTTGCAAGAAAAAGAAAAGTTTAACAGTATGGTTAAGTGAAATATGAATAACACTTTTTCACATATACAGGGTGAAGGGGTAAACATAAACACGTGAACCACATAATGGGATAAGAGCAAATGGAAAAAGCGTCACATAAGCTTAACTCCATCAAATTAGTCTCTGGTAACAACAATAAGCCAGGTAAAATAGTAACAGGTAAAATAACAACGTTTTCCCCAGAACAGGAGGAGCAGAAGGAGAATTACCACCCATTTTTGCAGATGAAAAAATATGTTTTCTTCTTGGGAAAAAAAAATATAGCAAAGGAAAAGTCAATAGTAGGAAAAGTAGCATCAGTAAGAATGCTTGAAACAAGAGCTCTACCCAGGAAGTTAACAATGTGAAATGCATTGTATCATGTGCTTAAACTTTTCAGAGGGCTGCAGAAGCCTGCCTATGGGGGCTCACCACTGCACAAGGCCTTGGAGGTTTTTCCATCTGTAATATGTTCTGAGTTTTCCCTCTAAATTTTTTAACAATTAGCATAGCAGGGAAAAATGGCAGCAAGAAGATGTAGCATGGCAGGTGACATTTATAATTTTTTCATTCTGAATGATAATGGCAAAGGGCTAAATCCTGCACCTTTTCACGCCATGTTCTGTATCCCATTGGAGTAATTTCAGAATTATTAATGAAATTTCATTCTTTTACAATTTAGCAGAACTCATTTTGTGGGGTTAGCAAAGCAGAGTAAAGGTCAACAGAGTTTTTGAGAGGAAGGGAAGAGTAGACTGAGAAACTACAGGGTAGGGACAAAAGCAAACAAGCAAGCAAATCAGACTAGGACCAAGAGTAACCTCAGTGCAATGCAAACTGGAGAAACCCAGCACAAACAAAATGGACAAGAAATCCAGTGCTCTGTGACAGGCCACTTCACTCACTGAATATAGCATATTTTAGGTTAGTTCCCTGTAATTATAATTATTATTTCATGGCAGGTAACTAACTTTGATCCTGCATTAAGTGTTTTGTGTAATGTTACACTGTTATAGCAATATGCATGTGCTTTATAAAGTTTTATGCATTCATCAAGATTTCACCCAGGTGAGGGGATGGACAGGAGGTGTGGGCCAGGTGCTTGCTGAGATCAGACTTTTGTAGTCAGGATGGGAGCTGTTGAGCTCAGGGGCAGGGAAGACGCAATCAGAGGGTGACAACTGGGCAAGTTGGTGGAGGCCACCATGATACTGTGGAAACGGGAAGTACAGGAAAACTATGGAGAAGGGGAAATTTATGAACAAACTGCTGCAGTAGAGCCCACCACTGCAGGACTCTTTGGGTGAAATTGTGGCTCTTTTGAAGACATGGAATTTACCCTTGGATTTAATGTAACAAGAGTGCCCCCCTTTCTTATTGACACTACTTTGTTTGACTGCTAAAAGAGAAGCACTGTTAAGTTTTGCTAAATTTTGTATTTATATTTTTCAAATCTTCAATAAATTATAAAAAAAGACCTTTTTTTAATTGAAAGCACATTAAATTGTTGAGTGAATATGTATGGTTCACACCCTTTATGAAAACTAAGCACTGAAAAACAAAGAAACAAGTATAATAAATTCTTATACTTTGCCCATTTAAAAGAAATTAATTACTCCTATAAAGTGCAAAAGCATTAATTCTCCATTGCAAAAAATATTTGCTGTGTCATAACCACTAGGTTTTAGTATATAATTTTCATTTTGCCATCTAATATTTTTAAGTGACAACATTGATAAGGAAGCCTCCATTAGTAAGCTTTGTTTAAATAATTTCATTCTTTCAGACTGACTCTTAATCTTTAATTAACAGGAAGACCTTGATAACAGAATGGGTCAGGTCATTGGCAAGAATAGGTAGAAACCAGGTATTCCAACTGAGAATCATTTTTTGTCACTTACACTGTCCTTTTTTAACTAGAAGTTTTCAGAAATAAGAGAAGCTAATCTTGAAGTAATAGGCAGCTTGTTTCAAGAGATTATTGGAATTGGCTGTTTTTCCTTCTATCTGAGCTAAGAATTTTGATACCCAGGGTTATATCAAAACATAGCCGTCTTGAGTATGAATGTATGTCTGTAATGCTGTGATTACCTGTAAGACCCCCACATTTTTGTCTTATTTGTCTGACAAATCCCTCTCCTAACTGAGGAAAAACAAAATTATGCAAGATCTTAACTGTCACTTAAATCTAAATTTCTCATTTTTGTGGTTACTAACGGGAACAGAATGTTGTTTGTTTAAACAAATCCCTAGAGACTGAGATAAAATGCTTCCAAAAGGATATGGATTGCTCCTGTTAATCTCAATGGCATCTTAACTGTGATATAAAGTAAATTGAGTTTTGCTGTTTAGCCTTTCTTATATAAGAAGAAAGTTAAAAAGTGCCTATCAACCAGATTGATAGGGATAAAGTGAAAAATGAACAAATGAGTAAGACAATTGTGCCACTACCTGTGGAACTTGTCTACACATGGTTTCAGCACACGAGAGAGGAATAAAGAACACAGGAGGATTAAAAATCGAAGTACACATATAAAAAAGAAAAGTCACCACTGACCTAAATGTGAGACAGAAAAATATAAATCACATAATTATCCAGTACAAAGGCTTTACATTTTTTCTCAGGTTCTTTGGATTCTTGAAGTATTAGCTAAGGTCAATACAGGTTGAGAACACCTGTAAATGAAAATTCAAACTATACTCCTAAAATTAAGAGAACTAAAGGAAATGGAGGTTAACCTATCGCAATATTTAAATACAAAAAAATTCTGATGACAGCCTTTAACTCCCAGAATTTCTTAACTGAAAGGTGAACAAGTATCTTCACAGAACCAAATAACTACTCGGTCTTTAAGGTGGAATTTGCTTAGTAAGCTTGACTACATAATTGTTGTCCAGAATGATTTCTCATTTGTAATCTTTGCCAATAGTTTTTGATTAAAATCCTGTGGACCTTATTAACAAGAGAAAATTATGTCAGCTTTTCCACTTTAGGAAAATTATAAAGCTCATGGGTAAAATAAAATGAAAACTTTCCAGATTAAAGAAAGGATCTTTTTAATGTGCACAGTTTGTGTATTAGGAAAAGGTTCTTCACCCAGAGGGTGGCTGGGCAGTAGAACAGGTTCCCCAGAAAAGTGGTCACAGCATCAGCCTGAGAGAGATCAAAAGCTTTTGGACAATACTCTCAGGCAATTGGTGTGACTCTTGGGACTGACTTGTGCTAGACCAGGAGGCAGACTTTAATGATCCTTGTGGGTCCCTTCCAATGGATGATATTCTGTGGTTCTGTGATTTTATGATTCATTCAAACCTGACGACATAAAATTACCAAGGCAATGACACTTTCCTGCAATTAAGATCTTGAGATCTTAATCCAGATTATCTGTTTGTACTGCTAGTAAGGTAATAAAATATTTAATAAAACTTATTAAAAATAAAATTAGCCATATCATGAAGTAATTTATTGAAATATTCTCCTGTGGGCCCCACCCTTGTGCACAACTTCACTCATGGATAGGTCTTCTCAGATTGTGTACCTACTTGTGTCACAAAATACATTAAAAAGTGAATAAAAAGAATCTTGAGACTACAGAAAGCCCATGATATCTCCAGGTTTCCAAAACATATGGAAGCTACAATCCTTTGTACTTTACCTCTACCCTCGGGACTGATATTTCATTAATGCAACAGGACTTGTATAGCACTGTATTTTATGTTACAAGAGTATCATTTTGCATAATTCGAATGAAAAGATACATCTTTGTATCACATGTATTGAAATTTACAGGACTGCTTCATTTTGGAAAGACCTCAGAAATAACCTGGAAGTAGTGAGATGGAGGACAACACCGAGCTTACTCATCAATAACTTCTGACCATCCACCTCTAATAATGAAATTCAACATGCTGAATTAAGTGCCCAGCTCCCCAGGGCTGAGACATTACAGTTCTCTGGAAGCTGATAGGCAATAGATGAATATAAATATTTCCTTCACTTCAATGAAAGCTACTTCTACACACAGTGGAAGTGGCAAAGAGAAGGTCTCTGAACCTGGTTCCTAAATCAGGTTTTGGATGCAAATGTCTGTGGTGACTGTATAAGCCTGAAACCATTTATAAAGGAAAAAAATGAATGGCTTTGAAGATCTGCCACAGACACAGAATATTGTACTCCATAGATCCATATACTGCATACATAGATATATACAGCATACTTGTGTTTCATTTTGATCATTTCCCCAGAGGCTTTGACAACCCCCAGGATATTAATAATTCCACCCTAGGATTCAAAGAATTGGTATGAGATTCAATATTCCACCTTGGTCCTTTGAAATTGTTGCTCTACTATTTCCTAGATTTGGTTGCTTTTTCTTTTCTTCATTAACCCTTGGTCTGTGCTGAAGCATATCACTTCCACTGGCAATTCAATGCCAGAGGATTCCCCATTGTCAAAACTACTCATCTAAAGTAAATGGAAATCATTCCCCTCACATAGAATGTTTTTAAAACTAGAAATATTGATTATCATGGTTTCAAGATCGATGGAATAAGATAAAAGAACAGAGACTGAGAGAAAATCAGTCCTTGAGAAAAAATAATTTAATGCTCTGCATATTTGTTTTCAAAATATTCTGATCACCTCATATATATCAATAATTTTGAGAAATTTATTTCATTGCTTCTGAACTTTCCATTGTCAGCTCCTCAATGCATAGAACACAGAGGTCTAGAAACAAATGTGGTTTTCAAGGCAATCACAACATATAACCAACATGTTACAAATTTCTTTGTTTGCAGATTGAATTTTCTTCCTCCTCCCCAAATAATGACAACATTTATAAGGGTGATAAAGTGTTGCAAGGATAATTAGGAGTTCTTGTGACCTCAAAGCATCCTGCCTATATCGGCAATTAAGTCACCTTCCTTTTAGGCAATCAAGCACTTGTATCTGTTTTCATGGCCTTGAGACATACAATCTGTATGTCAGGGTCATTGAGAAGAGCTATAAAACATGTTCCTGTCCATCCTTTGGACTTGTGGTATTCTTGTGGAGGTGTGGGTAATTCAAGATGTCTTAGATATCTTCAGAAAAAGATGAAAATTCTCCACATCTTGTAGATTACATGCATCTAAAAACTCCTTTGCTAAGGACCCAAAACCTTCCCAGCACTTCAGTAGTTTTAAAACTGGAAATGCTCCTTCCTAGATCAGAAATGCTGAATACATCCCAGTGCTTGTTGCTGCACAGTTATGTTGCCCATTACACTGGCAGCGCAGCACGGCACAGAAAATGGGGAGCTGATCTTTACTACAGGGGTAAGATTGTAACAATATAACAGAATTAGGTGAACGTTTCAGCTCTAGATTGTCTTTGCTGGGCAGAACTATGTCATGTGAGCACTATTCTAGTAGTCTGGTGCTGCTTTTGCAATTTTGTGCCACAGCCCTGTGGATTAATTTACTCTAGCCCTAGAAATTTTAGTACTGAAGGAAATTCAGGCTGGTTTGGTAATGTCAGCTGCTAAAAATCACAGGTATTCAGTGAACTAGTTCATAAAACTCTGGTCTCATTTCAGGAGGTTGTGCCACCAGCATTTGACTTGTCACAGCAATGGGAATTCAGATCTGCTTGAGCTTGGCACCAGAACCAAGGCGGCTTTGTGTCTTGGAACAAAAGTGATGTCAAGGCAGGTGTCCTAGCTCTGCCTGTGGATGAGGTTGATCTTTGTTTTCCAGCAAGTAATTGTAAATATAATTGCAAAGGAGGTCTGTAAAAATACAACCCTCCCTTGCCCTAGCAAGATATGTATAACCACTTGCTGTTGAAGAAGGGGACATCCCAAACAACAACGTGCTCTGAGAAAAACAGATTGATCTATCCACGTATCCATACATGATTATTTATCCATATATATTTTTTCCCCCTCTGTGACCGTTATGCTCCAGGCAGCCATGGCACCTTTCTCTTCTAGGAGTGCTAACTATCCAATTTTCTCTGCATTAGGGTTAACAGCTTGCCTGTGAGCAGTTTTTGATCTTTCACAGGTGCTATCTACCCTTTACCTCTCAAGTTGCTCAGCTGATCAGCAATTTTGTGAGACCTTCTGAAGTCACTGAATACTTGAGAGCTCCTGTATTTTCCCTAGCTGGTTTTAAAATTTAAAAATAAATAAATAAATAAAAATTTTTCTTTTTTCCTTTTCTTCCCCTCGACTCTCTGATGGACAGGGCGTACGGATCAGAGAGGCAGCCGGGGAGCAGGTGGGGATGGAATGCAGTGCAGGACATGCTGGGGATGCCCCAGGGATGCTCTGGGGACGCGCTGGGGATGCGCAGGGGACGATGCATTGGCGATGCACAGGGCGCGCAGATCCGGCTGCGCAGAGCGCTGGGGCTCTGCCCTGCAGCGCCGGGCTGCCTGTCACTTCCAATGAGTCGCTGTGCAGCCGTGTCCGTGCCGGAGCAGCCTGGCCTGCAGGCGGCCTGGTGGCTGTCTGCAGAGCCGGGGCCGTGTGCCGGAATGGCAGCGCTTTGCATGCAGCCGGCGTGGGCTGGGGCTCCGGGCAGCCCTGCTCAGGTGGCTGCTGCACGGCGCTGGTGGCTGCAACACGTTTAGACACAGCACCTCTGTAATTTGTCTCGACGTGATATCATCTTTTGTCTCAGCAAACCGACCCTTTTATCTGTCTTAGTTCTGCTTTCTCCAGCTCTTTCTATTCCGTGCCAGCAGTGACAACGGGAAACAGCAGAGGCGGGAAGAAATAGCATATTCAGGTGGTGATAGCAGATATAATAACTGAATTCAGAATTATTCACTGTTTTGAAGTGTTTGTGGATCTCTTGTGGTGTTTTGTGGGGGTTTTTTTGGGGTTTTTTGGGTTTTGTTTTGTTTTGTTTTGTTTTGTTTTTGTTTTCCTTTTGGTTTGGCGGATTTCTTGTTTGGTTTGGTTTTGGGGTTTTTTTTGGTTTTGTTGTTTTTGGTTTTTTTTTTTTAGTTGAAGCATATGTCCACCTGTAAGGAATTGTGAGGAATTCAGCCAGTATTACCTGACTCTTCTAGCTTAATTCAGCTGATTGAAAATTACAGTGAATCTCACTTAGGAGATGCTATATAGGGGCTATATTATGGTTCCTTTTTTCAAGCAGCACTCTGCATAATAGTTGCTCCTTTAAATATTTGGGTTTAGTTCTCATTGTTGCTTTGTGCTTATAGCTAAAAATGCTGAGTCTGATGTAAGTGTGTCTGTTCCTGAAGGGGATTTGCTATCCCCTTCTGCTCATGCCCTGCTCAAGTACATCCTACTCTTCCCCAAAACAGGAGTCACTGGAGAGCAGCAGAGACTTACTGTCACACTGAGGAATTTCCTTTTTGCAGTAAGGACAATTTATTGTGTCCATGTCAATGCAAACATTGCAAAAATGCTTCCCTCTCCTGTTGACCCTGAGACACTATGTAGGAAATGAGAGGAGTTCAAGAAACTAAAAGAGGCTTTCATAATAGCAATTGAAAAGAGTTTTATTTAGCAACTAAATCATGTAACACAGTAGATAAATAAAGAGTAATGGAATACAGGTTTAGCATGGGAAATTAATGTGCAACAGTGCTAAAAATAAATCACCAATAATGTTAATGCTAAAACAAAAGAGAAGAAAAAAATTAAAAACAGAGGGAGAAACTGAAGATCAAAATTAAGATTATTTCAAAATATCTAAAAAGGAGTTGAATGTTTGAATGTTCACCTAACTTGTATTCAGAAAGAAAATTTCAAGGAAGTGTTGAACATGGAACGCTGATACCCTTTTTTGGTTATCTTGGTCAATAAACAGAAGTTTTCAATCTATACAAATCAGTTGGATATAATCAATCCCATGTTATCTCAGATAAAGACAGACAAAAAAAAAATTATCTTTGTTGGCTACTTGCCAAGCAAGTGGCTTCTTTTTACCCAAAGAAAGTCCCATTTAGTTTTTGTCTTGCACCTCTGACTTTTTCTCATCCTGTAACTTAGCTTAATGCTAAATTGACCTAAACTGCCTTTAATATTAGCTAATGTGTGTTAAGACATTATTCATATTCTTACCCTGTTATATTTCTTGTGTTTCTCATATGTGATATCCTATATTATCAGAAATTAAGTACTATACCTAGACCAGCTAAAAGTGAGGATTAAATGATAGCCCTTTGGTGTTCCACAGTGGTGATTTTAGGATTTAGGTTGGATGGTTAACAATAATCATCATCATCATCATCATCATCACAGATTTTTGTCACTTTAGTTTTGGTGTTTTTCCCTTCTCACTGTAATTGGTAGTTTGCAAATAGAATTTTAAAAGGAGTACCACAGGTTTTTGTGGCACATCCTTTCTTCTTTTTTATAGGGGATCTATGAGAAATGTCAAAGCAATTATCAGCAGGTTACAACAGTGTCAAGGAGGCGGTCTTGAATAGTTTATATAGACCTTTTTTCTTTCAACCATTCTACAATACAGTAGGGGCTGAAAATAATACGAAAATGGCTTGAATAAACATGATTAGTGTGATAAAAAAGTTATGAGTATTATATCACATATAAAACTGTTAAGGACCAGTATGTCCAAATACTCATTTCCAGGTCTTGGAGGGGAAAGCCTTTTTTCCCCCGCCTTTCTTCTCTCACTTTCTCTGTCTCTACTTGCTTATTTCCACTGTATCAGAGAAATTTGAATTTCCATTGTTAAGTTTTAGTAGTGTTTTTCAGCCTGTTTTCTAATCAGGGGATGAAATTCCGATTGTCTCTAGACAATGTTGTCCTTGGCTGCGTGATTGCCAGAGTCTAAAGCCAAATTGGAAATTATAGAAGAATAATATAAACTGGAAAAAATCCCATGTAATTCCTTCCCCCAAAAAGCTACATAGACATAGGGAAAAAAAATCATTGATGTTTGCAGATCTAAATGTAACTGAATCTTGTGCATCAATTTTATGTATTAATTTTAAATATTGCATGCACTTGTAAAAATTGAGGCTGATAGAGGAAAAATACCGTGCTGGTATTTTGGGATGAGAAAGCGTGTCTGAGTGGCAGCAGCAAGTGGGTCACGGGCAGGCAGAGTTCAATAAACAAAAGCATATGTGCCCTGCAGTGCCTCTTGCCTTTCCCTGGAGCAGAGTCTGGGAAGCGAAGCTTGGCGGCGCAGCGCGGGCCGGGAGCGCTCTCCTGACCTTTTCCAGAGCACAGAGCTGCTGGCAGCGGGCACCTCCCAGGCTCGGAGATGCCCTCTCGCACCGACTCCTGGCGCTGCTGAAAGGGGGAGGCGTGAGGACCAAGTGGGTCATCCCCAGCCCCTTCTCTGCAGGATGATGGGAAGGAGCTGCAGTTTTCCCCTCTATTCTGGTATGCTTCAGCTCTTCGGTGCCTTTTGGAAGGATTTGCCTGCATTTATTTAACAGTGACTCTCCTAAGGGAACTCCAGCTGGGGAGGAGCAAAGGTGCCGGCATCACCTGTCTCCAGGCTCCTGGCCTGGATGTGACAAGCATTTCTATACCTCTCCCGTGGCTACATTGCTAAAAGCTTTAAGAGTGATATATAAAACTATGTTCTGCCACCACACATTATAGCACATATTACATATATGGATTTGTATTGTGGACAGGATCATGGTGGAGATGATTTAATGAACAAAATACTCTGGTAAGGTACATGATAAATGCTATTTCTTCTGCACCTGCAATTTTTCACAAAAATACGTAAGCATTTTACTATATATACATTTTGTTAAACAAATAATAATGTCTTACTTGGCATATTTAAATTAATTCATTATCACTTTTCTTTCCCCTAATTCAGTTATGAACAAATACCAGTTCTTAAAGGTAGAGAAACCACTGGGTCCCCTGGTTTCCCATACAGCATGCGTCTAGAGGCTTCAGCCAAAAATTTCCATATCCAGCCTAAAACTAGAGCATCCTTTTGAGGAAGACAGCTTATTCAGAATTTTCAAGCAGTATAGATCCAGCATTGCTTATTTGCACTGTTACTGGGGGAGCTGCATTTCTATTCTGGCATTACCCAGTTTGCCTTCAGGCACTCTTGTTATGCCAAGCGTGGTAGAAAACACTTCTCCCTCACTTCCTAAAGGTTTCCATTAAATCTCTGTAAACCACGTGTCAACCAGTTTAATCTAATTGGCAGAACCATTTTAGTAGAAATTCGACTAATAGGTCTGTCCAATGAGTGTAGCTGAGTCCAAACAGTCTGGAGTATCAGGCTTGTCATTGTGTTGGTTTCTGGTGGTTCAGCAAGATGCTGAGGAGTCAGAGCTCAGCCTCTCAGTGCCCATCTGGCAGTGTCCAGTGCCCTCCTGGTCTGTCTGCCTTCCCCTAGCCCAGCTGTGCAGGGGTTTTATCAGGGGTTGAGGAGAGACACGGGGGTTGAGAAGAGACGTGTGCCCTTCCCTGCAGGAGAATATGCAGGGAAAGAGTTACTGGAGCTGAAGTGCTGTAACTCATTAACTGCCATAATTCAATTTATTTTGTGAGCTCTACTACAGTCTCTCCTGGGGAAAGGTGTGGTTTTAACCACGCTGCCGTTCTTTTGTAGACGCACAAATTGTAATTTAATATCCATCAATTGCCTGGTGTTAGATTCTTCAGTTACAATTACTTAACTGGATTAAATGAGTCCAAATGAAGAACCTCATCTCTATTGAGATGGTAATGCATTAAAAAACAACTTTTATCATGGTTAAGGTTAACTTAAATTTAAAAAATATTTTCCTTTAACGAAATGTGTTTATAGAAAAGATTGTGCAGAGGAATTTCTTGCCTATATACACGAGAATGTAAATGTTTTTTTATTACTAAAAAAGAAACCCAAACACCTAAAATGGAAAAAACACCTACGAATGAATGAACAAGTGCTAAGAACAAATGTCCATGAACTGCAGAACTGGTTTTTATGGCTCATTCTCCAACTATCTTTAATTTTCTCCCTGCTGGAAATCATACTGCCATAACAGTGCTGGCAAAAAGATCGCGTGTCAACGCTTCAGCTGCTGCGGGGAGTGTCTGGTGTGGGAGCTGTGATTCCCTGTCTCTCCCCATGCAAGCTGGGCTGGCTGAGGCACTCATGTCCTCCTTTCCTGCTTGCTCTGCTGCCAGAGAGGCAGCCTCTGCAAAAGGTGAAACACACAGCTGGGGGAACAGCCATGGGAACCATCATATTTCTTCTGTGAAAAACTTCCTTTCCTGTAGGCTGAAAACCATTTTCTGTAAGAAAATATTTTTTCCCTGCATATTTACATTAGATATTGTCCTGGCATATAAAGCTAGGGAAATTGCTAAATTAATTAACAAAAATTGGACTCCTAACAAGCAAAACTGCTTTTAGTTCCTGAACTCAAAACACTTAAACTATAATCAATATTTATGTTTCATCTAAAGTTTTGGTCACAGAGATCTCTGTTAAAGATTCTCCTAAGACATAGCTTTAAAAATATAGCTGAGAGAGGTGAATCCTCCCTGCCTCTATCACAAGTCAAATATGTTTTTTCAAATCAGAGCTCAATTAAACACTGCCATCTTATATATTATGATTAATGGTCACGGATCCATCTTCTTCTTTATTCTTTGAAGAAACAGATGGGCGTCATTTACTTCATGGCTTTTTCTGGCATGTTTTCTTCAAACTTTATCTAATGCTTCATTTTTATGCTGTGTAAAAAAACCTCAGTCTCCCTTCAGAGCAGTATTATTCTGACCATGGTATTGGGACTATGACAAAAGCTTTTTTCATCCTCTCCTATTCCCTCTATACTCTCTTCCACCCTCCTCCCCATTAGTGCTGAACTGCTCCACCCTCTCTGCCCCACTCCAAAAACTTGAGCTTTTCTAGTCATGCTGCTAGTATTTCTCTCATACTTTTGAATCCTCTAAACATGTGGTCCTTAACTTGTCCCGTGTTCAATGTCTCCCATTTTAGACCAAATCCTGACACTCTTTCTTATATAGGGCCTGTGGAGGAGATAAACACATTCTAACATGGCACAGTTTGTAATTCTGAAATTTTGTAATTCCAGCCGTCCTGAGCTGAGCCGTCCTGCCCACCTCGCCCAGCGGTGTTGTGCTGTGTTGGGTCACTGCTCACTGCCACGCAGCACCGGGGTCGGGATCACTGCCCGCCAGCCAGAGCTGCCCACAGTGGCTCTGCCCTGGGCAGTGCCAGTGGGATGCAGGATCAATGCCCTCATGGGCAGCATGGGCAGTGGCAGCAGTGGGAAACCCAGATTTTCTCAAGCCAGGGAAAAGATAGGAAGTGCAGTGGAGGCTGGGGGTACTTTGCTCTCTTATAGATGGTACATGCTTTCAAAATATTTATAATCTTGGGGGGAGGGGCTTGTTTTGTTATTTTGACAATAAATTAATATTGTGTGTATTTTTTTTTTTTAATTTTCCAATTTATTTGGAGATGTACATACAGCAGCAAGGTCAAATGCTGATAAAATCCCCAAAACTGGGGAACTTGTGTTTTGACTATTTTATTCATTGTAAGCTCAAGGTATTTGTTAATTCTGTCAGCCCTTTGACATTTTTCTCTTTCCAGGGTGTTGATTCACATTTTAATATACAGATAGGGATGTGACAGGCAATGGACAGATGGAGGTTTCCCACCTCAGGGGATGCAGGGTTGGATTTTTCAAAGGTGCTGGGGACTTCTCTTCTAAAACTATAACCCTCTTCAGGTGTCTCAAATCAAAGGACCACCAAAAACCTATTAATTTTTCTCTGTTTTTAATTAGGAGAAAATACACTTTAGCCTTTTCCAGCCTGTGAGATTTTGGCTGTTTCCCTTGTATGTCTTTCAAACTAAATGGCACAAGTCTGGGGTTGCTGCTACCAGCTGGAATCAGAATGACTTCTGGCAGCAATTTGCTGGTCGCTGAGGACTTGGGACATTTCCATGTAATCCTCCTAATCAGAGGAATGTGGCATTAATGACATAGCTTTTCTCTCTGAGTCAATGTGGAGGCTGACACTAGTTAATACAGGATAAGGTATCAAAGTCACCTGATAGAATAATATATTTAGAAAGAAAATTTCTTCTTAATTCCCATCAGTAAGCCTGAAGCAGAAGCACCCATATTCCTCTGTAGCTAAGGGACACAAAGGGGTGGCCCACTGCAGCAGGGAAAGCCCCCCTTGCTCCATCCAGGCTCATGCTCCTCATGCCCTTCCATGGGAATCCTACACACCAGAGATGGGGTGGCCTCTGGCCCCTGCAGGAGTCGTGGATGAGAGCCAGGCTGTGGGTGGCAGTGAAGAAGCTGTAATTCCCCTCTTTGAGACAGCTATAACAACATTTAAATATAAATATAAAATACAAATAACATGTAAATATAAATATAAAAGATAAATAACATTTGAATATAGTTAATCCCTTGAGATGTCATGATGGTTTTGGGTCAGATTTCATCTGCCACTGTACTTCACATTTGTCCACTGGTGGGATTCTATACAGGCACTTCCAGCCTTTATTATCCTCAGAGCTTTGTGTCAAATGCAAATATTGTTGTTAATTGCTATTTGCATTACAAGAGCAATTACATCTTGCTGTTCTTTAATTCTGGATTTATTGGTGAATATTTCCAACACTGATTTACCATAGAGGCTTTGCCAAGGTGAAAATTGACTATTTGTTTTGTTACTTTGCCAATGTCTAATCCAGAGCAATTCTTTGCCTCTTGCCCAATGACTACCCAATTTTCTTCATAGTGTCTATGAGGCTCGGAATTCCCAGTATTAGGAAAGAAACTCCATTACTTCATTCAGTCCCAAGACAGCAGTCCTTTGTTGATACATACAAAACTTGGATCTATGAGACATTTTGGGTAGCCTAATTCATTTCATCACATTGTTCATCATGGTTTGCCCTCATTAAATTTGCTCAGTGCCTCTTCTTTGGAACCACAGCTCACAATACCTTGCTGCCTTCATTATGTGTGAAAGGATGGAGTATCTACAAGTGTCCACATATGTAAGAACTTGCATATTGAATGAAATTGCTATTCTGGGTGTGTTGGCTTTGCACTGCATTGTTCTTGGTAGTTGGGGGTCCACAGAGGTCTGTAAGAAGCTTCCAGAAGCTTCTTCCACGCCCAGCAGAGCCAATCCCTGATGGCTCTGAGGATGGATAGGCTGCTGGCCAAGGCTGGGCCAATTAGAGATGATGGTAACACCTCTATGATACCATATTTAAGAAGAAAATCAAACCAAAATTTTTAGTACACTTTTCACTCCTGACAGAGGAGTAGGTGAGAACATGTGAAGCAGAACAACTCTGCAGACACCAAGGTCAATGCAGCAGGAGAGGGAGGAGATGGTTGAAGCTCTGGAGTCAAGATTCCTCTGCAGGCTGTGGTGATGACCATGGTGAAGCAGCTGTGCCCCTGCAGCCCATGGGCATCTATGGGGAATGCACAGATCCACCCTCAGCCTATGGGGATCCACAGGGGATGTAGAGATCCACCCACAGCCCATGAGGATCCACAGGGGATGCAGAGATCCACCCACAGCCCATGGGGATCCACAGGGGATGCAGAGATCCACCCTCAGCCTGTGGGGGAAATGCCCACACTGGAGCAGGTGGATGCCTGGAGGAGGCTGTGACCCTGTGAGAGACCCATGGAGAGGGGATTCTGCTCCCATGCTGGAGCAGCCTGTCCTTGTACGACTGCAGCCTGTGGAAGAGGGACTCACACTGCAGCAGATTTGGGAGGACTGCTGCTTGTGGGATGGTGTCACAAAAGAGAGGTTCATGAAGAACTGCCTTCTGTGGGAGAGACCCTGCAGTGCAGCAGGGGAACAGCTTCTCTCTCTGGGCAGCGAGAGGAGCCATGGGTGATGAACTGACCTGTAAACTCCTACTCCCTGTCTCCCTGCACTCTTGATGAGAAGGATGGAGGGGTTGGGATGGAATAAGGTGTTTTTAAGGGATTATTTTACTTCTTATCATCGTACTCTGATTTTGTTGCTAATAAATTCACTTAAATATGATATTTAGGAGAATGTTTTGCCCATGATGATATTTAATGAATGATCTCTCTTCTAGTCCTTATCTCAATTCATGAACCCCTCATTATGTTTTCTGTCCTCTGTCCAGCTGCAGAGGAGTGAGCAGCCTTTGTGGGTGCCTGGGACCTAGCCAGGGTCCAAACACAAAATCTTCATGTGGACACTCATAGCATTTATGAATAATTATACTGAAATAAGTATTATGGAATAGATTTTAAAGCACTTTTGTCCCAAGGGCTTTTCTACATGAGAAAGTGATATAAATAGTACAAGAGTTTAAAATTAGTTTATTCTATGGGCACATGCCTCCAATTCCTTCAGATTGCCATTTGGGAAGCAGTTTTCAAGCTATTTGAAAAGGTTTAAAACACTTGTATTCCAGATAACTCTGCTCACACAGGAAAGTTAGTCCAGAAGAGCAACTAACTGTATCAGTGTATTAACTACATTGGCACTGAGAAAGCTTCCTGTATGACCAAATCCTAAGTTTTCTGCTACCAAAAAATACCCCTCAAGACCTGTGTCTAGGTTTATATTGTTAGACAGTATTTAAGATAAAATAAAATAAACTTTTAGACTAAAATATTAAAATATTTTAAAGGGAGCATTTTGCTGAAACAAGCTTGCCTTTATATTTGGGTGAAGGCTGGTATTCACTTTTCTCTCCTACCACTATTACTTCCTCAAGATGGTAAGGGCTATGAAAATGGGAACTTTGTGCATCCATCCTTTTCCTAGTATTAAGCAATTCTTATGACATTTATAGTTTGCTGATAGACTACAGAGAAGCCAGATGCTTTATGGCTTTTCTACATTGCTATTGTCAGATTCTTACAACTGAGTGAATACAGTATGAGAGCAGAAAAATGAAAGTCTGTGTTATGCCTTCGCCTGTGCTAAATTAAATCTAGGTCTCCAGAAAGAGATAGAAACTCTAGATGTCACATGTCTGGGCTGAGACCATGTGTTTCATTCAAAATTCACTGATAAAAACAGTAATGACATGCTTTGAATTTTTTAGGGGTGTTTCTGAATTTTTCATGGTATTTTCAGCCAGAGTACCATGGCGAGGCCATTTATACCACCTTCTCCCATAAAGATGCAGTGCTACAGCAACTGTGATCTTTCTGTACTTTCTGAAGGAGAAAGCAACAGGAGAAGATGGGGATCTACTTCGCAATGATTTTTGTGGTTGTGAAACCGGAGGAACTTGAATTTAAACCTTCTGTAAAAGACTTTCCCAGAGGTACTGTATTCCAGTAAAATCCATTGCCCTCTTTTTTCATAGACTATGTAATCAAATATAATGACATCGGTGATAATTTAAAAGTTCTGACTTGCGCACAAATGGGGAGAAAGCATATTGGAGTTCCTCAGCATGTCAATGAGTGACCCCACCACCAAACAGCTGTTACTTGATGATGTGCTGTGGAGAAGCCAGATAATTTATGTCCTTTCTACATTGTTACACTCCTTTACACAGCTTCTGTGTCTTTCTCAAATCTTCCAGTGGCATACAGAGACCACAGAAATTACAGTAAAATCAGTCATAGATCCATCAGATTGGGGGAATAAATTTACTTGTTTAGTCTTTGTTTGCTTTTGCTTTTTTAAAAAAAGAAATTAATAATGGTACTATTAAGGTCATTGCTCTGTGGTAATTTAATCCCACTGTAGTGAAGAGCTGTGGTATCCCATCTACCTACAATCTTTTTAATCTTTATATTGAGACTCATACACAGTCTTTCATTTAATACCAAGTGTGAGGGAGAAGATAAACTTACATTGCCCTCCTTCCTAAAGCTCTTCCTCACTACCACTTTTCTTCCACTCTTACTTCTCCCTCAGGGGTCTAATGATATCACATCTTCCACTACTCTAAGTCCTTTCCAAAGACCAACTTTTCTGTCCCAATATTTACTTCTGTCATTGCACAGGCCTTCAAGTGTCTGATAACCCTGGGAATGACACCTTTTGTTAATGTATAAAAGAAGAAAAAAAAAAAGGAAAGTGGTGTTCTGGTGGTTCAGATGTCATTATGACTTTGACAAAACTAGAAATTAAACAGATTTTAGTACTTGGGTTGCCTTTGTCAGGGGTTAAACAGGCATTGAGACACTGTATTCAGGGAGTAACTTGGACTCATCATTATTTGTTCTAAGTAGAGTGAAGGAAAATCATGAAACTATGTTTGATTGCCCACTTGCTTGTACACCTGCATGGTATACACCTGCCAAAGCAGGGGTAGTGCTGCCATTACCCTTTTTCACCATTAAGGTGTGGGTGATATGTGGGGTACAGCTAATTAAGAAATTCTTACAGAACAGATTTTCTAAGTGGCAGTGCTGAGTCAACAAAACTGAAAGGTTTCACAGGGGATATTTCTGAATGTAATCTCTAATCCAGTCTCACAGGAAGTCATTAAAATGTTTTGTTTTAAAAGGTCAGTGTATTCTCTGCTTGATATAATTTATTATATGGAAATTGAAACAATAAAACAGAAGCAAATATTCTTATCTTTTATGAAGAACCTTCTTTGAATACTATTTTTTACAAAGCATTGCCTTTTTGTCCTTATTTTCCAATCTCAGGATATTCCGGCTTTGTCAAAATCCAGACAGGCCAGTTTCAGGAAGGTCTTTTGGTGGCACTGTCCAACCATCCAATTTCTCTGCAAGGTTCTATTGCCTTTGTAGGAATAGAAATGGAAAGATAATATCAAGTCTGTCTGTCTGTATAGATATTACATATACAGACAGAGGAAGTAAATGGCCATAGAATAAAACACAAGAAGTTCCATTATTCAACATGAGGAAGAACTGTTTTACGTTGAGGGTGGCAGAGCCACCCAGGGAGGCAGGTGTGCTGCTCAGGTGGAGTGTCCCTCTCTGGAGACATCCAAAACACACCTGGACGTGTTCATGTGTCGCCTGTGCCAGGTGATCCTGCCTTGGCAGGAACCTGGACTGAATGATCTCAAGAGGTTCCTCCCAGCCCTAAGGATTCTGTGAATCTTTGATTATGTGTGTAATTAACTCTGTTGTTGGAAACATGACTCCGTTTATAAAATCTATTCTTTTACAGCTTTCTTTACTTCTATAGGTACATATAATCTTTGGAAATTGTGTCTTTCTTGCCCATGACGTCTTTCCATTCTTTGTTGTTTTGCATCTCTTCAAGATGTTAAACTAATATTTCTAAGAATCACAGAATATTCTGAGTTGGAACAGACCTATAAGGATCATCAATTCTAGCTTTTAAATGAATGGCCCATAGAGGGATTGAACTCCCAACCTTGGTGTCTTTAGCACCAGGCTATAACCAACAGATTGTCATGGTTTGACGCTGGCACAATGCCAGCGCCCCATGAAAATACAACCTACCACTCAAATGCTGTGAAATGTGATCAAGAACAGAGCAAAGCAGGCCAAACTTAATAACAAAGGAAAAACTTTATTACATTACTACTACTACTACTATAAAAGGAAAAGAAAGGAAAGAAAAAAAACACACAAAATTCGAAATGAAAACCTTCCAAAACATTCCTCCTCCCACCACCCAACTCCACCAAACCACAGCGAGACCCATTTGGATCCTTAATCAAGTTTTCACCCTTCAATATAATCAATACTGAGTCCATCAGGGAAGAGAGGAGTCCCCCTTGCACCATAGACCCCCAGGAAACACAGCTGCCACCTCTTGTGTTTCCAATGTCACACGTGGCACTGCCCAGACACACTGGCCAGTGTGACATTCTCCTCTCCATGTCACAGTGCTCTCACCACTGTGCATGGACAGAGACTGCTTATAGGGCCCCTTTAAGGATGCTCTGCCAAGGACCAACAGGAACAACAGTCCAGTGTCACAATTCGGGACTAGAGTACCCCCCATTTTCCCCTGGGGCCGAGGATCCAAGGACAGAGATCGCCTTCTTTTCTTCTCTGAAGATGGAGGGCATCCTCACACCCTCCTCAGCTCTCTCTGTCCATTCCTGAACCGGTAGTTGCTGAAGAAGGTCTCTTGGCTCACCAGTGCATCCCCCTAAGATGCAGTCCCTCTTGAAAGAAAGAGTGGTTCAGTCTATGGTAAACAAGCAGAGTCCAGCCAAAAGCCACTCTATCATCTCCCCCCAACCTTCTTCTCTGAACATCTGAGGTCCCAGGCTGTCTCTCTTTTCTTCAAATTCAGGAGGAGTAATATTTCATAAAGCCTTCATTTCACAGGAAAGGGTTAAAATTCCCGGACTCCCCGGACGGCTGAAATCTCAGCCCAGGACTCCGCTCCCATCTCCCACGCTGGGCATCTTCCCCCCCCACTTCTCCTTCTCCTCCGCCGGCAAACTCCCAGGTGTCTGCTGGCTCTCTATCTCTTTTCCCTCTAGTTTAGGGGAGGGGGAACAAAAACATCCCAGATGTTCTCCACCCTTCCATCCGCAGGAGCTGGCCCAGACGGTTCCAATCCTTTACCTCCTGGCCTACCTCTGCAGGCCACATGGCTCCCTCCCCCACCCAGCCCGGGCTGGGCAGGGGAGGTCCGTACCTTGAGATGACCGGAACCAAAGAAGGACGAGTCCTCCTGGGAATTCCGCTTTTAACCCCTCTGTGTTCTCAGAGGCGTGTCCACCTTCAATTGGTCACCCCAAGTGTCAGTATCCAAACCTGACCCCTGACTGGATGGACCTCTTCCTTCCAAAAAAAAAAATTATCTTCCCGTGTCAAACCATGACACAGATCTAATCTCAGGATATTTTTCAGAAAAATCTGTAAACCTTCCTGAAGTATTAAAATACAGTAATACCTGACAATTTTTTCATCACAGCTTGCAAGACTGATTGACTATGCAGAAAAATATAAAATTATAACATTTTATTCAAACTATATTATATTTGTTTTGCAAAAAATAGTCTCATAAACACATAGTTAACAGAAAAATAAATTAGATTGCATTAATTGCCTTTGACAAAAGCACTCATGTAAATTGAATGCATTGAAATTGTTGATACTCAAAAGAATTTTTAAAGTGATAATTTCTTTAATGCTTTGTATGAAGCCACTTGGAGAATAAAGTGACTGCATACTTGCATTTATGACTGATTTCATCCAAGTCACTGTTATTCCTGAAGTGGGAGCTATTTTCTAAATAAAGTCTATATTTTCTGTTCATCACAGGTCCTTCTGGAGGTTTGAAGCCAGAAGGAAACAATAAGACAATAATATCTGCATTATATAAGTTCTACAATGTCACAGATGAAGTTTTGCATCTGTGTGACACACCAGAGATGCTTATCCACTGTCCCAAGCTGCTCCATTACTGCATTTCACTAAAGGGACCTCAAGTGAAAACTGGGAATAAGGCCAGGACACATTGCTAATTTTGTAGGCTTGTTTCCAAACAGTCTTCTCCCAGAGCACATTGCCTGTGTTCCCGTGCCACGGGGGGAAGCGTGTCAGCTGGTGGGTGCAGGCTGGCGCGTGACTGGCGTGTGCCAGGGCACTGGGGCACATGCCTGGGCTGGCATCGAGCCCATTTCCCTACAGCAGGACTGACTTGAGAACCAGGCAGTTAAAAAACAAGTGTGTGAATCCTGGCATTGGTAAATCACCCAAATTTGGCCATTAATCTTTTAACAGATATGCGTTTTATTGTTCTGTAGGAAAACTCCATCAGGCAACTGAAAGATTTTCCCCAGTGAAATGCAGCTTGCTGTATATTTTCTCTTTTTTCACCCATGTTGGCATTAAATAACAGCATATTTATATTTATCTGCTTTTATTTCTTTGTTTCAAGTCTCCTTACCTGGTGAACTATTTGAGAAAAGGCTTCTTACAGCTCTTTGTTGGGACAAAGCTGCTGCTATATCTGTACAATTGCAGTAAGATTTGGATGCACGTGTGTTGTACAATTAGCAAAGCCACATCCTATTGAAGAAATTAGTTATAGAAATGGAAAGGATGTAGGTCAATGTTGGAAGTAGCTGCCAGCATAGCTGCTTCAGTCAAATACCTCAGCTCCACCAGTACACTACTCACTGCAGCACTCTTCTCACTGACCACTGTCAGTCATGGAAGGCATGTGATGAAAAGACTTCCCTCTTCTCCAGTGAAAAGGCACTTAAGAATATGAGTGGTGCTTTTCTGAATTATAGTCTCTGTTTTTAAATATATACAAATGAGCAGTTTAACAAGTGAATTTACATTCTGCAGCCCACAGCTGCAGCCCTATCTTTAAATTCAAGGTGCTATCCTTAAAACAACAACATTTTTCTTCCTTGATTGCACCTACCTGATGTTCCTGCAGGCACATTTAGGAACACTATCATTGCAATTTGCATATCTATTTTAACTCTTTTAAACTGTGTGTTTACAACAATACAATGACAAAATTTGTCATCCCAAATGACTTTCTGTTACTGGAGGGTCAATGCTTTGCATTTTTTGTTTGAAATAACACAAGAGGTACAGCCAAGGGCAGGGGATGAAAAATTACTAGGCTTTACAATCAGCATCAGGAGCATCCACAAAGGAACAATAGCAATAATAGCAAATGTTCATCTGTGAACTCCATAGGATATCATTAAAAGCTGCTTTCCTTTTCCTTTAAATAAATACTTAATATTCTGTTTTCAGTTTAGCAAAAACAACATTTAGGAATCACCACATTACTCTGGATCGGTATCAATTTGCCTAATAGATAATTCAACCCCTGACAGCAGCCAATACTGGCTGTTCAGAAGAAGGTACAAGAAACACATTAATGATCAATTATGGAATAATCTGCCTTTTGGGCAGCAATTCACAATTTTTATATGCTAGTCAGCTTTTGCAAAAAGGATACTGGTGTACCAAACCACTACATGCAGATATGAATAATGGGTTTTCTGCCTTCTCTTATAAATGTTCTTTGAGCTGTCTAATAGTTTAAAAGTCTATGCTGTCCACTATTAAATAAGTTATGATCCATTGTAATTTTGTTGTACTTTTCAGGGCGTGATAAGGTGAAGGGGGCCTCATGGCTATTGCATAAATGATAGATCAGGGTTCCCTTCCTCTCTCAAGAGAGAAGATGAAGTAGTCCTGGCACTACCATTTTTAGAATCCTGAAGAATAACTCAGAGATGTGTGTCTTGGTCCAATCTTTCCAGACTCAGTTCATTTCTATGAGCTTTGCAGAAGGCTGTGTTCCTCACTTCTACAACTCATGTGGAATGAGGCAGATGAGGTGGTGCTCCCAGACACTGAATTCTACGTTTTCTGGGTTTACCTTTGTGCATTGTATATGATTAAACAGAAATCTTGTAACTTGTCGTGGTTTGACATTACATAACTGAAGCAGTGTGAGCTAATATTCCTTGAATTTTTTTATTAGAAACAATGGCCATGTGTCTGAAATTAACAAAAGCTTTTATCCTCTTGACTTTTGATCATGCTAAAATTATGACATTTTTAAACCTACTGGATAAAGGCTATGTCTAAATTTTTTCAGTAGGGTTTTTTAAATTCTGTTTTTTCAGATTTTTGTGCTGATTGATGCTTTTGGGCATTGGTAGAGAGGCCATATAGCAAATTTTTCAGATTTAAACAGATTTTAAGATGGAAAGAATGTAGATAAAATAATATTTTTCAGTGGTTTTCATGTGTCCCTTGTTGGAGTATCTTGCTGAGAAATAACTAGGAGCTCAGTTGTTCTGAGGGGTTTTACACATCTGAAAAATCGAGCTCTGAAAAGGAAGAGAAGGAAGAGAGAAAAGAGGAATAGAGTTAGACTTTCCATCCTCAAGGGACAGTGTCTGACATGAGTTAGACCTACTTAAGTTTTAGATCACATAACCTTTACTCATTTGCTTCTAGTTTCAGGACATTTTTTATTGTCATATGGTCTTATGGCTGCACTTTTGTGTTGAAAAAGCTGTTCTGAGTCATTGCATCCACTAATAAAAGTCAAACCAAAAAAGAGTCCCATTCAAGCACTAAATTCAGCACAGTTTGCTGTGGAGGCACAGCTGGCTGGGTAGTCCTCTGCAGCTGGGGATAAAGCTGTGAGTCACAGATCTGCAGGATTTAACCTCAGGGGCAATGGAGCAGCTCATGTGCTATTCAGGGAGGCCCACTTGAGACAGGGAGAGACAGAGGAGGGATCTGATGTGCAGCTAACCCAGTAACAGTGACAGCACTGAAAAAGCAAATCTGATTATTATAATCTTTGTGTCTCTTCTGAATACTCCCCAAGTTGCTAGTCTACATATAAAAAAGCAAAACACCATGCAAGTCCCCCGTGTATTGCTCTTTTCCCTATTGTGCTTAATGATTGATCAGTTATATAAAATAGGTACAACTCTCTGATAATGCCTATGTAAGTACCTGTTTAGTAATCCTTCTCTGAACATCAAGTTTTAACTGACGGAATTTATTAACATTTATATTGCTGTAGAGCTGAGAGACATCAGCTGGGTTACAGATACACTGTGTTAGAAACTGTAAAAAGAGAGATTATCAGTATGCCACATGAATCCATGCTCCATATATTTATTTTATGAAATATATCTTCTATATTTGCATTAATGTGAGGTGGCAGAACATTGTAAAATTGACCAGCAATTTATAGCCTCTTTATTTTTTAATTAAAAACATAAATATGCTTATATGTAGCAAAAGAGAAGTTTTCTAAAATGAATTCAGAATTACTTGACTGTCTTCATTCCTTCCACCCACAGCTATAGAGGATTTTTCCATAAAGATATGGAAATAATTTGACTTTTAAAAAATATCAAGATATAAATTAAGAAATAATCACAAGCTTTTATCAATTTAGGCTAATATAGCAGTAGGTGAAAGATTAACTTTCAGTAATGAACAAATAATGATTCAAAACTCACAAACAGTGCCTTTATCAGTTATCGAGAAGTAAAACATAATTTTAACAAAAAAATGTAGACATTTGGAACTATCATCTGCTCAGGTGCATCGGAGGCTGGAGAAGACACAGTCAGGACAGGTGATAGAGACTGACCAGAAGGATATTCCAAATCATACAACATCATGCTCAGTGTATAAAGTGGATGAGGAAGAAGGAGAAAGTGGGGCTGTTTGTGGTGGTGGTGTTTGTCTTCCCAAGTCAAAATTACATGTGATGGGGTGTTGCTCTCCTGGAGATGGCTGAACATCTGCCTGTCCTTGGGAAGCTATGAATTAATTCCTTGTTTTGCTTTGTTTGTCTGCATGGCTTTTGCAATAGGAGACCAAGATTCAGTAGTTCTGCTGCTAGAACTAGTTATCAATAAGGGTGAAATTGAACTTACTATATGTGTATTCAGAAGAAAACTCAAAGAGCTGAATTCTCTCAGTGAGAGCCAATGCACAGTCAGAAGTGGGATTGTTCCTGCTTCAGCTGTAAGAGATTTTTAAGCAGGGTATTTAAGCAGGGTACAAGGCCTTTGAAGAGTAGCACTCACATTTAACAGAAAAAATGAGCTAATAGACATGCACTTTGTCTGAGTTCAAGGAAGGAAAGATTGAAGACATAGAGGTAAGTGGAAGGTAAAAAGCAAAAAGGTTTTCTGAAGAGAAATTTGGCCTGACCAGTCTGCTACCTATTCCTAGCCAAGGCCCTTTTTAGACCCAGAAAACACAACTGATCTATCTACCATCACTTAAAGGATTCCTTGATGCAGGACATTGATGCTTGAAGTTTATGTAAATTTGTATAGCAATCAGAAAAATCCAGATTTCTGATTTGTATAGCAAATCAGAAAAAATCATTGAAGAAAAGTCCCTCAAGGCTATTAAATACACATGCACCTATTCCAATTAGGAAGTCTGTGTGCCATGGAGGTAAGGAGACATTTTGAGGGAAGTAAAGCTGCATACTCGGCCCATTTTTATTCTCTTTTAATCTGATCAGTATGACCATCCGCATTCTCCTGTGTTCTTATCTGAACTGCACTGCATTATGTGACAAGAAGTTATTAATTAAGCTGGAGAAGATATAGGAATAATTCCAGAATTTTTAAATGGATAAAGCCAGGGCTGTATTAGCTATCACAACAGCGATTCTTCCCATCAGCACTGGTGAGACCATTCTGGGCACAATTCTAGGCTCCTTAGAACAAAAGATATGGAGTTCTTCCAGAGAGTGCAGTGAAGGACAACAAAGATGATTAAGGGAGTGGAATACTTCACATTTGAAGAAAGGCTAGGAAACTTAGAACTGTTTAGTCCACAGAACAGAAGAATCAGGGACATCCTATTAATATATATATAAACACCTAGAGAGAGGATGTAAAGAGGTCAAAGCCCGGCTTTATCAATGGTACCCAATGACAGAGCCATAGGGACACAAACCAACAGGCACAAACTGAAACAGATGAGGTTCTGTCTGAACATTGTGATCTCAGAACTGACACAGGTTGCCCAAATAACTTTGACATGGTCCTGGGCAATGTGTTCTGAAATTGATAGTCCAACCAAATAATTCCTGTGGGAGGTGTGTATTAATTTCCTCACAACAACTTGAAAATAATTAAAAATGAATTGTATTTAAAGTGCAAAGGTCAGAAAGAATTCAGCTATTTAGAATCATTAACTAGTCGAGACTGTTATTCTCAAATCTAACAGAAGCACTGAATATATTGTGACTAAATCTAGCTCTTCACCAACTAGAATTAAACATCTTTTTCCATGAGTTAATTGTGTGGTTGAGTCTTTCTGGGAAAAATATTTCATGGAAACATTTATGTCAGGTACATTTCTGAACTGATTCACAAAAGCATACACCAATATTTTCATAGGAATTAGGATCTTCTTCGCTGTATTCCACAGGGGCGGAAAATAGTTGACAGGAAATATGTTTTTTAGCATGTTCAGATAAGCTGTCCTCTGGTTGTTTAAGATTTAAGTTCTTATCAACTTAATAGTCATTCTTGTCAAAGCAGATACATGAGCAGCTGAGGTCTATATTTGTAGAGACTTATGTTGAATCCCAGCATTTTATTTAGGGAAAGGTGATATTGGTAAGTTGTCTCTAGGGTCAAAATTTACCACTGGAGCAAATTCAAATGGATTTTAAAAGGCTGTCATAACAGAGGCTGATCTTGATAACTAGTGGCCTCAGTTATGTTTCTTTATGGAGCACTGCTCAACATAAGGCCTGCAGATGTCTCCAGGAGAAGAGGGAAGATATAGGAAGAAGCTGGCTAGGCTCAGCTTGGCGAGTGGTAAGGACCAATGTAGAGCAGTAAAAGTGTTTAGAAGAACTAAAAGGAAGCTGGAGGAAAAGATGCTGGAGGTCCTGAAGGTGGCCATAGGAACAAGGAAGGAGCAGCCTGATGCAGATGAACAGGGGCAGTAGTGCCCTGCTCCCATCTGTGGATGAGTGCTGGGGCACGGTACTCTGTTTCTGGAAGTAAAGTGATGAGTTTAAGACTGGTGGTGCAAGTGGGACCTGCAAAGTCTGTGAATCCAGTCTGGTGGGTTGTCGTGGGAGTTGGTGGTACGCTCCTTCACACAGTATTTAAAGCATTTATGCCCGTGGCAGTTCCACTGTCTGTGTGGAAAGCTCCATGTGTTATTTGCCAGGATATGGCTTTTCTGATGAGCCCATGGAAGGCTCAGATTGAAGGAGGCTGGTGTTCAGGCACATGTTTTGGCCCTGCTCTGACTTCATGTTTTCTCTGCACATGTCTGCACTTCAGTGGGCCTCATGTTCACACTGACACAGCCCAAAGAGGGATCGGCTCCATTATTGTCTAAATCCCAACAGTGTGTTGGATCCAATGATGACATGAATATACACAATTTCTGTACAAACAGAACCGCACTGAAAAAAGCAAGGAGGATGGCAGATGGGCGCTGCAGCTTACCAGGTGTGGAGGTTTACAAGGACTCCTTGTCTGGAGTTTTTACTCATTATCTTTTCATGTGGTACTTTCTCAAAAAAAGCCAATGTAGTTCTGGTCTCTCAATTATCTGTTTGTGTGATTTTACACATGTACATAACTTTCTGTTATCTTTCTCTGTAATATCGCCAGCATGATATTTTAAAAATCAGAACAGTTGCCAGTAGCTGTCTCTGCCGGTTTTCTTCTTCAGTGAAGGTACAATTTCACAGAGCAGATCTAACCATTCTTATTTCCCAGAATGTACGAAAGTTTGATCTTACTAAAAGGAAAGATAAGAAAGGCACCTTGAGTATTACTGCTACTGCTGCTTCTCTCTAATGGTTATATGGTGACACTGCTTAACACAGGATTACTGTCACTGGCACAGGCGGTTCGGAGATTGGCTGCCTTGAGGAATGAGATGAGATGATAAAGGAAAGAGGATGTTACCTTGGCAGCATCTCGGTCCATCTCTCAATTTTCATTCCATGTGTTCTGTGTGGAACCAAAGTAAGGTTTGTAGCAGTTTCTTGTCTTTGCACCACTGCCATTGTTAGGCAACAAAAAAGAGAATGAGAGGATTGTAAAAAAAAACTATTTTACTTGAAATAGTTGTACTGTGTAATTTTTAAAAGGGCTTAGCAGGCAAATGAGATAAAGCCAAAAGTTAGGGAGATCACCAAAAGTACAGAATACAGTAACAGAGTGAAGCATAAAATTCTTTGGAAAGTATTGATGTAATTATATTACTTATATGCTCATATTGCAGTGTACATGATTTTCAGAGTGCTGCATTTCTGCTTAACTAAAATGAAAACTCTAAATTTATTAACTCATTTAGTTTTGTGCAGCAAAGGCTGAAGCTTTTTCAGCAAAAATCAGATTCCAGTACACTGACCCCTTTGGAATACAGCAGTTAGAGGCAATCTGAGCCATTTTTTCTTCATGTGTACCAAAAGCATCCCAATTGAAACTGTCATGGTAGGAGAGGAAATTGTAAAAGGAGTGAGAGGCCCAACAGTACATTAAGAAGAGGAAATGTTTTAGCTGACCTCCACCTGTCAGAGCACATTTCCCTCTGCGGGCAGGGCCATGCATGTGTCTTGAGTTCACACCTGATGTCAAACAAGCAGCTGCTTTGCCAGCAGCTTTACCTTTTCACTCTCCAAAGCTGTGTCTATCCAATATATTTTAAGTAAAAATGTAGTCCCATAAAAATCTCAGAAATGGGAGATTTGAGTTTTCTATTGAAACTTTCCCATAACAGTCTATTATTAGATGCTTGTTTGTTTCAGGGAAGGGTAATTAAAGAGCCAGAAGAGAAAAGAAGGAGAAAAAAAAGTATCTCACCTTTCTGGCATAGTTTCAAAGGATTCAATTAGGGACACACTAAACAAAATTTGTTTAAAAACATGATTGATGTTGGAGCTTTAACAAGGCGCTGTCATTGGATAGAGGGGCTTTTTATTAATGCATGTGGTGTGATAGAAATGTGTGGGACAGGATGCCAGGCTGTTGACAGTGTTTATGTGTTGTATATGTTTTACATGAAGAGATGGGCTGTGTAAAGATGCATTTTGTTTCTTCTTTCACTGGTTCACTTCTTTAATCTGAACTGAAACTGAACTGAAACTGAAAGATCTTACTGCGAGGCAAGCCGTTTTGAGTGAAAAGGGCTGTTAAGGAAATCTGCCTTGAAGGAGAATATTATATATATATAGATTGTTATTTTCTTTTTAAAAGCTTAGTGATTGCACTCTATACCATGCATACTGCAGAGAGCTGAAAAAGCACTCATTATCATTTGATGTTCCTGAATTTCTATGCATATATGCACATATATGGAGATGTATATGTACATATTTCATACATGCATATTCATCTATATGCATATACATCTGGATGATATGTAAGTATGTATATATGATATATACATATAGGTATATATATGTCAGCATCATCAATAAGAGAAGTAAAATGCTCTTAGCACTGCCTGTCAACAGATTTTAGAGGTAGAAGCTCTTTCCAATGGAGGGAGGGCTCTTTGTCACACAGAGAGAAGAAAAACAAACTATGAAATCCTTATTATCTTTGAAAATACACTTCAAAATTGAGTAGTCTTCTTTTTTTTTTCTTACAGTCATTTAATCTGTCTATAAATAGACATATTCTATTTTCCTCTCTCTATTTATTTATTAACTCAGCAGTGATTAGTTTCTTTGTGCACAAAGTAACTCTGATGAAATTAAAAATTTGATTGCTTTTATTAAGAGATTATAGGTACATCTTGCATACAGATACCAGTAGCTCTGGGGAAACCTAAAGTGGTCTTGCAGAGTGTTGGAAGAAGTTAAAGTGTAGATACTAGTCAACAGTTTAAAACACTTTCTGGAAATATGTACAATGACATTTTCCACCAGGCTTCTAAGGAAGATTCAGACAGTAGTTAGGGGTTACAGAAAACAAGAATTTTTGTTCAGGAAACACTAAAGAAAATAATTTCATAAACTGGTTAATGGTGATTTGTTTTAACCCAAAGAGGTGTTGGGATTTTTTGCTTTTCTTCCTAAAGATCTCTGAGAATTTTTCTTAGAAATTGGAAACTGATGAGTGTGGTAAATACTTTCACAAAGTATGGGATTTGAAAATGCACTTATGTACTTGAATAACATTACTGAGATTTGTGCTTGACCAAGTATGTATACATGACTTGCCTTTCTCCATGGCTTGATCTTTTGCTTGTATCCAAGTGCTAAGAGCTGACCCTGGAAGGAACCCAGCATTACTCAAAGTAGTTTCATGCAAGTCTTAATTCAGAGGCCCCTTTTTTTTTTTTTGTGATGCTTTTACAAATATCATTGAACATAGTCTGAGCAGCAAGTCCATTCACAAAAAATTGCAGCCAGACAATAAATCTCTCGAAACTACTTGTGTGATTTCTTTTGCTACAGCAGCAGCTACTTAAAGCATTGAAGAATTGTCCAGTAAATAAAAGGTGCTGTTAGAGACTGCTAATAAAGTTTAGAGAACCATGCAGTGACAAATTCCAAAAGAGCAGTCTTTCTATAGAAATGGTGCTACTTTAACTTAGGGGTGGAAGATGAAAGGTTCAGAAAATCTAACTTTCTAAAGTGCCACACTCAGATACATTTCCTATAGGTCTGAAATGAAAATTGCCATTTAAAAATAAAGACTTTGAACAAATGGCAGAGTTAGCAGAAAGAACCACAGGACCTTGGAATGTGGAGAAAATACGTTAACACAAACATGCTGTGTACCTATTACCAGAAATAAGGGGGAAAAGGCAATAAAACAAAACATTTGTCTGAATATATGTCTCAAGACCTGCACTCAGACAATGGAATTTTTTCATCTATTATATCAGAGCCATTAGAGAGCTCAGTAAATTTACCATTTGAAAACAACTGGGTAAAATACAGCCCTTTTTTTCAATGAAAGAGCTGTTCATACTATAGCCATTTTGAGTATGAAAAAATATTGTTTGGGACAAAATATTTGAAAAGGAAGAGACTAGGCAACACTGTTAGGAAATAATTTTTCTATAGAAGAATCTCCTAAAATTGGCCAAATGCTTTTGCAACAGACAACAAGATATATTTCCTGACTACTGAGTCTGAGAAATTCTTAATTGCCCATAAATCCATGCACTAGAAAGTTTGGAAAACCTAATGAGTTGGCAACAGACTTCAAAGAAAAGGATATCATGCAGACTGAATTACTGGAAACTAAAGGACAATGGATAAGTAAGAAGGACTGCAGCTGAAGTCTTGAGGATTTAGGACAAACTAACCCATATATTTTGTAGATTTAATCTTTTCTTCATGGTGAAGGATATCTGTCTTCTACAATGATGATGACTTCTACATATAGTTTGAGGCACGAATTTCAAACAATAATACATATATTGCCTTATTGAAAATTATCTTTAACTGTTCGTTTTCCTCACTTGTGTATTTAGTTGCTTGAAACAGAAGAGTCACATAGAGGACAACGCTGTAAACTTGCAAGAGCGATGAAAGGTAGTCAGGTCTTTGCATGGTCTCATCCTCCCATGCACTCTCACACCCCCACATAATCAGTGTCATGTTTCTTGCACCCAAACTAGAAACTTCTACTACTCTCACTGCTGTACTACAATACCTCACTGCTGTAAGCTGGTTTTGTTTCTTTGTTCTTTGAGAGAGAGCTTGATATGGCCTGACTTGTTATTGAGGATACTCATATACAGAGAAAACCTGTTTTTTGATGGCTTTTTTGGAGGCCTTGCATCTAACCTGAAATTAATATGTTGATTGGGATTCTGCTATATGTCTGATCACTTCTTCAAAATCTATGTATGGTCCATTAGAACACTGTTCAAAAGCTCCTCCTTTTTCACATCTCAGTTAGTATTTGTGAAGCTTCTGTTTCCAACCTACAACAGAAGTGAAGACATTGCAGAAAAAAAGCTTACAAGCATCAGTTAGTAAGGGCAGCACTAGCAGATCATAGAATCATAAAATCCAACCTAAGGGTTGGAAAAGACTTTGAAAATCATCAAAACAGCCATCAACCCAGTACCCCCACCATGTTCACCATTAAAACATATCCTCAACCATGAGCCACATCCATACTGGTCTTGAACACTTCCAGGAATGGTGACTACACCACTACCCTGGACAGCACATTCCAATGCTTTACAACACTTTCAATGAAAAAAAATTCCTAATATCTAATATAAACCTCCATTTCATCTTGTCCTGACCATTGTTACCCGGAAGAGATTGACACACACCTCACTGTAGCTTCCTTTCAGATAACTGCAGATGATAAGACCATCCTTCCCGAGCTTCCTTTTCTCTGGATTAAACAATCCCAGTACCTGCAGCTGCTCTTTACAGGATTTGTGCTACAGCCCCTTCACCAGCTCCATGACCCGTCTCTGGGCTCACCCAAGGATCTCAGTGTCTTTGTTGTAGTAAGGGGCCCAAAACTGAACACAGCACTCAAGTTGCGGCCTCACCAGTATAGAGGGATGACCACTACTCTAATCCTGCTGGCCACATTATTTGTAATACAGGCCTATACAGGATACCACTGGCCTTCTTGGCCCCCTGGGCACACTCTGACTCATGTTCAGCCAGCTGTTCATGTTCATGTTTGGTACCTACAGGTCCTTTCCCTCTGCCCCCAGCCTGCAGCACTGCCTGGATTTGCTGTGATCCAAGCACAGGACCCAGCACTTGGCCTTGTATCTCATACAAATGGTCTCAGCCCATCAAAACAACCTGTCCAGATCGCTGTGCAGAGCCTTCCTTCCCTCCAGCAGATCAGCACTTTCACCCAACTTGGTGTTGGTGTTGTTCAACTGACTGAAGGTGCACTTGATCCCCTCCTCCAGATCCTCGATAGGTATTGAACAGGCCTGGCCCCAGTGCTGAGCCTTGGGGGTCCCCACTGGTGACCAGCCCCCAGCTGGGTGTGGCACCATTCACCAGCACTCTCTGGGCCTGGCCATCCAGACAGTTTTATTCCAGCAAAGGGAGCACCTGTGCAACCCATGGGCTGCCAGCTTCTCCAGGAGAACGCTGTGGGAGACAGTAACAAAGGCTTTACTCAAGTCCAGATAGACAACATCCACAGCCTTTTCCTTATCCACTAGGAAGGTCACCAGGTACTGAATGGAGATCATGCTGGTCAAGCAGGACCTGCCTTTCCTAAACTTATCCCAGCTGGACCTGATCTCCTGGTTGTCCTGTATATGTTGCTTCATGATGCTCAAGATGATCTGCTCCGTGACCTTTGCTAGAAATAAGATGGGATCATATTTCCATCTGGTCATTTAGGACCTGCCTGGTGGACCGGGACTGCTAGTAAATTACTGAAAGCAATTTGGTGGATGATATATGAATAAAACCACAGAATGTGGCATCCTATATTCACTTTGATAAAAATCTTGTAAAAAATGTTTCTATGAACATGTTACAGTATATGAAATAACTCTACTTAGCCATGTAAATAGAGTTGTCCAATTCAAGTTTGCCATCTCAGAAGCTACTGGATAACATTCCCACTAATGGGCTGTGAGAAGTCTTGAATAAAGCCCAGTCATTCCTAAACTTGAATAAAACCAGTCATTTATGAATGACTATGTAAATACAGTAAGATGAAGTATATCTTGTGTAATTTTCATCTTCTGTAGATATTTAGGAAACAGGTATTCTGGAAAACTCAAAACTATCATAATGACTATCTTAGATTGACTATGTCTTGTACACACTAAAAATGAAATTACCTGAAAACCCATTTTTCTGAGGCTTTGAAAAAATATTAATAAAGCAGTTCTATTTTGTATTTGCTAAAATTGTAACAATTCTGCTCCAAGGACTAGAAAGTATTTTTGAGACTGTAACAGCAGAACAAGTATCTGATTGTGGCTTATAATTTGTTTCTGATTTCTTGTAGTTTAATGACCATCCTACACCAGACCAGCTTTTAGTTGAGAGTATTCCCCTTTTGTGTAGGAACAAAAGGGTAGTAAAGAGAGAAAAAATTAGAACCAAAGCTTAACCATATCTTCATGTTTGTTCTCTCTCACATGCAGTGATGTTCAGCCAGGTTTCTACTTGACTCGTGGTGCCACGGAGCAAGAGTATGGAGTGTTTAAGGTTTTCCTCCCTGGCATAAAAGGTCTGGCTAGTTAGACAGAATCTCAGCATAAACTTTATTCTTTTAAATGTGAGAACCACAACTGAAAAAGTCAGAGAAAAATAAAACCTTTTCCAAATCATCTGCCCAGAGCTCTATTCAATACTGTTCATCAGTCTAGAAATTTTTTCTTCCTTCTTGGGGGACACTGACATGGTGCACTTCCAAAGTAAAAGATGACACCTGCTGTGAAAGCAATGAAGATTATTAGTGTGTCTACTTTAAATAGTTTCCAATCTTTCAGTGATTATGGATGCTTCCTTTCAAAACTGTCCAAGATGCTGTAACTTTTGTATGGGTTTCTGCAAAAAGATAAACCTTGGAAGTTGCTGGACTGTAAAATAGCGGTACACTATAACCCTGGCAAACCTTTAAAAGATAAATCTTGGCAGCCACTGGACTGTGTAGCATTAACACACTCTGACACCTTTGGATGTCTAAAACACCAGAGAAGGATCCTAGAGGTTGTTCTTCTCATGTAATAGAATGAAGAAGACAGTGTTACCTCAAAAATGTACCGGGATTAAGTTCATTCCCAACTAACCTGTGTAAGTGCTTATATCTTTAGTAAGCTCTTTCTAGAAAGGCAACAGTGGCAATAACTTAGTTGGTTTATGTTGGCTTATACACTGTAATGACAGATGTGAAACAGTCTGGCAATTCCAGTTCTCAGAACAATGGCTTATCTCTAAAATATAAGCTACCCAAATAGTCAATAATTGTAACGACAATATAAAATTGTTAGTAATTTTGCAGGTGTAAAAAGTTTATTCTTAAAAACCTTTCCAGAAATTCAATCTCTAACTCACTTACCTGACAGACTCTACCTACTAGGAACCTCTAGGAGTTGGGTAATTAGACACAGATTTCTCTGTCCCAGCTGTATGAGCAGCTACCTGAATTTTCTTTGTATAGTTTCTCATAGGTCTGATGCAGCAGCATTTGTTTGACCTCCATACTTCCTTCTCACAAATGCCTACCTGGCATTTTCCTCTGCTCTGTTGCAGCATATTTGCCTGCACTCTGACTCTGCGTCATCATCTTCACGCTTGTCTGCCACTCCTCTGCATCCCTCCTGGTCCCTACATTAGTCTCACTCAATTTGCTGTCCTGTTTCCAAATGCATTTTTCCTCCCCACTGCTGCCACTGTATCTGACATGTCCATATTCCCCTGTCCCCTGCTTGGCCCTCACAGAGGAGCTAACAGACCATTAGCTTCTCTGATGGCATCCTGTCTTCTGCTCAATTGCAAATAACAAGGAGTGGCATCCATCTTCACTGATTTACCCTCACTTTCTTCCAGAAACCTTAAGTGGATCTGGCAACCAAGTTTCTGAGATCAGGTTTGGCCTGGTCTCAGTCTTGACTATGGGAGATGGAAAGCATTTTACTTACCGATCAAATTTCACAGGTTTTATGTGAAAAATTAATAATGAGTGTCATCTGCTAAAATTCACTAATAATATATTGATAAAACCCTTCTAACTTGTCTTTCCTATGATTTGAACAACAGGAAGGCTGATGGTGCTGCTCACAGAGGTCCTGCACAGCAACTGCAGAGGTGTGACCTCAGGCCATACTTGAAAATGGAGCTTTTCTTTTGGCACTGGTCAGACTGTGCTCCAATGAAAACCTTGCAAAATGTTAGCATCATTTACTGAGCCTCAGCCCTAAATAAGTGAACCTTGCTTGCTTCACTGGCTTTCACCTCTCCATGGAAAGTTGTTCTGAGCTTTGGAACAATTCTGCTATTTCTGTGACATGTCTGTAAAAAAACTAGAAATTATAGCAACTTCATATGGTATCTCTAGCTGCACACTGTAGAAAACTAATCATGATCTAAAACTAAATCTTGGGCCTAATAAAATACTTTGCCTTCTATGACTTCAGAAGCTATATTTTATTTCTAAAGCTAATCTACCCTTAATGTGTGGGGAGGGAGGACGATAGACCATGTAATCTCAGTGCAGGCTGGGATTCTCAAACACGGTGGGTTTTGACAATTTTGAATAGCAATCCATCACTTAACAGATAAATAGAGGCTACAGTCTCTTTGCAGCAGCTCTTTTTCAACACCAAGCTGACATCCGTGCCCTCTGCAAAGCAATGTATGATGTCATCCTCAGAGACTAATAGGTTTCAAACACTACTGGGCTTGAGTTGGCTGTTTGAAGGGGTTTTGAGTGGGTTTTTTTCCAAGAAACTGGTTCTCCAACGGTGAGGTGATATTTTTGTCACCCAAAGTTTTCAGCAAGTGCATACCAAAGTACTATACCTAAATAGTGGATAACAGCAAACAGAGGATCACAGACATGTAGCTACATATCAGAGGGAGAAAAAGAAGTCATACTGGCAATATGCAAAACTCCATCTGAAAGCAGAATTGATACAATGTGTACATCAGAGCATTAGGTAATGATACCCTCTACTGTTATTTTCTTTGATGAAAGTTTTGACACCAGGGGAAAATATTTGTAAAGATTTGTCTAAGGCAAATTGCATTATATATATACATAATAGAGTGAATTTACTGGTGAATTCTTAAGAGGGTGGGATGCAGTACAACAAGTAAGATTTGAAGTTGATTGTACACTTTGACTCAGTATAGTTCATCAAAACAATTTGATTCAGTATGGTGCATCAAAATAGTTGAGTTGTGCTAGGACTTGATTGCAAAATATACTGTGCATGTAACAATCAATACTGTGTCCCCATAAAGAAAGATCAAAAGTTAAATGAAAATCTAAATGTTAGATTTTAGTAACTATTTCATTCTTTTACTATACAGTATTATTCTTTATCATTATGACCTTGTTAGAAGTCTGACAGATCACTAGGGACCATGCTTTCCCATGATATTATGTAAGATACTTTACTCTCAGAGATCTATAGAGCTTTCTTTTCACTTACATTTGCAAATAGAACTGAGGGATTACGCATACAGGTATTTCCTTCATTATTTATTATCATGAGCATGTGTTCTCCGAATAAATTTGAAAAGTCATTTGGATTGATGGATATGAAAATTTAATCCATTAGGGACTGGATTTAGCAAAATTTTAATATTAGCAGTGAACTAGTAGACTTGCTTGTTAAGAACAATTTCCCTGGAAACAGTATATCATAATCAAAATGTAGTATAACAAGCCAAGAACTCTTTTCTAGTAAACCATTTCCTGCTGTATTTTTGATATTTATTCTGATAGAGAGGAATATAGCAATTGTTTAATTGTTTCCTATTGATATATCCAATTCAGTAGCTCTCAGTCATCAGTCACCCTGTGGCCCTGCAGCAGTAACTTGGCAGTTCCATAGATTTTTAAGCCATCAGGGACCATTAGATCATCTTGTCTGATCTTTCTGCATAACGCAGGTCAGAGAATTTCATCTAGTTATCTCCTGTATTGACTGGAGCACCAGATATGTAAAAAAAGCTCATACTTATGTCACAAAGTTTACCTTTTTGTTGTTTTTAAATGGAGAATATTACCTCCAATTCATACCTAAGACATGCAGATCCATTAATGTTTTCAAAGACTCTAAGATACGGGGATTTAATGTGCTATAAATGTGAACAGTAGAAATATTTCCAGTGATGACCTAACCAGGATTTTTTAATCAATATGATTAATTGGACAGTGGGACAAATTAATCTGTGGTATCTCCAGCAGGAAAGAGCTTTGCCAATTCAATTCAAGACTTTTTATTATAAAATTTGCTAATAATTTGGTGAAGGAAAGATATACAATACAAAAATGACATTTAAAAAATGCAAAAATAAAAATATCAAACAGAAAGTAACTTTAAATATTCAATGTTATTAAATTTAATTGGTGAAATTTTCCTTAAATTTCAGATTAAAAATTTGCAGAGATTCCTTTTATGTTTATTAGCCCATATATGTGTTATTAATTATTTTTTAGGCATTTCCATAAACATGTAGTAATATCAGTGGTGAGAATGTAAAACTAAAATTCTTTTACTCTGAGATCACTGGGACAATATAGTGATGCTTGTCCTGCTCAATGTGTGAGTCAAAGAGTCTCCCTCTGAAGTTATGCAAGACGTGTTGCCCAACCCGTCTGAGATTGCAAAATGTCTCCCAGTTCCATGCCTGCTCCTCTGCCTTTGCATCAGGCAAAAGTAATTTATACACAAAGGGATGGAACCCTCTCTGAACATCTGCAATGACAGAAGAGGAGTAGGTGGTCCACATGATTTCTGACTTCAGTGAATGTGATGTTAGTATGGTTTAACCAGGCTTTCTATCAATTGGGAAATCTACAGGGGAAAAAAAAAAAAAAAAGCAAAGCTTTAGAAAAATACTTATGCTCACTGGTTTATATTTGCCTTTTTAACATCATTGTCCTTCAGTTTTTCACACTGAGCAGTATTGTTCTTGCTGCTGTGAGTCTTCTACAGATCTTTCTCAAAGAAGCTCCTCTTCAAGCAGCTTTTGTGAACTGTCTTGATGGTCAGAATTTCAATTAAGAACAATTCTCCTTCGGAAGAGGATGTAGTCAAGGCCATTTTGGTTTATTATGTATACTGTATATTTATATTTACCTACAGTCTGTGTATATTTAGTCTACTTAAAACACACACACAGATGTATTTGCTTAACAAACAGTAGCTTCTATTCCAAAGTTACATTTACAGTGAGCAGAGTGAAACTTTTAAGGTTGGTAGTACTTACATGGAGTGAATTACTACATAAGAGACACTGAAACTGGTTTTAACGGTTTAAAACTCTGCTTCATCCAAAGATTATTAAAAAAAAAATTAAAGTAATAATTTAAATATACTAAGACTTCAGGCTTGTTGCTTTACCTCTGAACAGCTAATATAACAAAGTCCAGCTGGCAACTAAGCACCACACAGACACTCGCTCACCCCTATCCCACACCCCCACTACAGTGAAATGGGGAAGAGAATCAAGACAAAACTTCCAGGCTGAGATAAGAACAGTTTGATAATTTTAAAAAAAAGTAAAGTATAACAAAAATAATAGTAAACAACAGCAACAACAACAATAATATAAAACCCAGGTAAAACAGTGATGCACAATACAATTGCTCAGCATCTGCAAGCCGATGCCAGACCCATGTCTCTGAAACCCAGCCAGCCCCTCCTCCAGGTAATTTCCCCAGGTTTTATACTGAGCATGCTGTTCTATGTTGCAGAAAACCCCTTTGGGCATCTGAGCTCACCTGTCCAAGTCCCAGGTTTTTTGTGTTCTTCCTCACTGTCTGAGCATGAGGCACAAAAATGTCCTTAAGTTAGGATAGACACTTCTTGGGAACAACCAAAACATCAGTGTGTTATCAACATTTTTCTCATACTGAATCCAGAACATAGCACTGTACCAGAAACTGAAAAGAAATTAACTCTATCTCAGGCAAAGTCAGGACACAATACAAACAAATACTCTATAGTTTTAAAAATTAAAAGGAAGTTGGCTCAATCCATTGGAAATTTACAGATTCTGTAATTTAAACTTTTGGGAAGCAGTAAAATAACTGGCACTTCTTCATGGTCCTGTAGTATCTGCTTCTCTGAGCAGTTTGACTCTGATATCCACTGCAAGCAGCAATAAATAGCTTATGGTCCTCCAGTTACTGCTCTGTTTCTTCCTTGGTATTTGAAAAGCTGCATCCTTTCTTCATCGTTCACCACAAAATTGTGGAAGAGCAGGAGGTGAGCAGCAGGGTTATGGGGGCCCAGAAACACAATCCTGTGCAAAGGGAGTCCCATGGAGGAGGCTGTCAGAACAGGCAAGGAATCTCAGCATTGCAGAGACCATCAAGCAAATGTTGGAGATGTCCTCTTTTACATAAAAAACTTTGAAGCTGAGGGGAAAGAGTCATTCTAGCTTACTTACAATAGAAGAATAATGATTTTTCTTTTTTTTTTTTAATTACTTTTTTGTAAAGGAATGTGGATAGCACCATCATCACTGCCATGCCTTTAAAAATGCAACTGGATTTAGCATATGTGACAGATAATCTGAAAGGTGATGTTATTCTTGGTTTAGGATTTGTAACTGCACCCATATGCATTAAAAAAATGTGACCCTTTAAAAAAAATTACATTTAAAGATATCAGTGAAAAATAGCATAGATATTCAGAAATAGCAGAAGGGAAAGAAAAGAAATTATTAGTTTGGGGTCCTTGCAAATCTTGATGTTTCCTGACATGCAAACCTCCTACATTTTTCTTTCTTCAAGAACAAGAAAATACATATTTCATCATAATGGCCTTAACTTTGACCAGTGCATTGTGGCTTTTATGTATTATTTGTATTATATTGATTTAGAGTAGAAGTCGTCTTCACTACATTTAGTCATTTAAAGTAAAGGGTTTCATCTAAGCTATTTGTCCAGGTTCCCCTTACAGTAAATGGAGAAAGATAAGTTCCTCCAAATGGCAATTCATCCCATTTTAAGATAGGTGTCTGAGATAGACTGGATGAATTGCTCTCTACTGCAATCTCTCTCCATTGCTCTAGAGGAGTGCAAGTGACTAGTCTAGGCTAAGCACCCAACTTTCAGATGGCTAAAAATTAGCCAAAATCAATCCCTCCCACATATCTTTTTTCAAGGGATGTGCTTAAGTAAGAAATATCTCATAGTCAATTTGCCATGTGTTATGCTGCTAGAATCTGATAACTGGTATTTCTTTGGAAACATACAACTTAATGAGCAACCATAATACCAAATAATAGTAAAATTACCTATGACTAAGTGGTTGACCAATACATGACATTAATGTGCACATAAATAATTCTCACATTCTCTTTCAAAGAAGGGTATTCACTTAGACTTCTAGTAGAAAACAAAGCTAGGTTGTTTTTTGTTTTTGTTTTTGTTTTTGTTTTTTTTTAAGCACCAGTTATGATTTCATTTTGAAATATTTCATAGCTTCAAGAGCTAAGTACTCTTGGATAATGAGGCTGATAATATCATTTTAGGATCAAAGTAAAGGAGAAGTTGCAGTATATTTTTTTTCCTATTTGATAGGAACTGTATGTTCAGATTTTATTATGTGTAAGTATGAGATGTGTAGTACCCACAGCTATTAATTTCTTTGAGTGTCTGGGTTTGGAAATGATGCAATAGATATCAACACTATTGTCTCTTAGCAACCTCAATTAGTGTTTGAAACAAAGGAGGGTTTGCAAGCGTTGACTTTTTCCCATGTGCTCACAAAATCTTGTTTGTGTGTGAACACATTAGTGAATGAATGCACTACTAACAGTTTTTAAAATGGGGGAGACAGGTCATCAGCTTTATAAATTATGAGAACAAGCATTGCAGGGCAAGCAAGACCAGCCCTTCTGGAGCTCTGCCTCTTTCCCTGCGCACCTGACAAGATATGCACATCCCCTAGGTGGTTGAGTTAGCCATGCATGCCCGCACATCACAGCATGCTTTCCTTCCAACTGCTGGTAGGAAGGGCTAAAAAGTCACTGCAAATTAAGTGTCACACCTGGCAGCAGTGTAGGCAGCAGGTTGCTACCAGACCTCCTATTTCTTTCCTGTCAACAAATTGCCCTCTGACCTGGAAGGATATGTCTAGAGTGAGAAATTATTTGCCCTAAATCCAAACTTGTTCTATGTCCTGTTCAATTAAAACCAGGCTTGAAAGGATTTAAATGCCTTTAGCTCAGTGTATGCACCAGTTTCATGAGCCAACTGCTCCAGAAATAACAATATTTTCAATGCCTTGTCCTATGGATGTGTCTTATGGAAGTACAAGGTTCCTGCTGATAGATAGGAAGATTTCACCAATAAATATTTTTTTGGTTTCTTATTTTCTCTCACTAATTATAGCTATATCCCTGACCATATTTTGTGAAATATCTCTTCCATCTCTAAAGTTTGGCACTTGCATATTCAAAAATAAATCACATTCTTGCTTCAAAAGAGCTCAGTATGAATAAATTTGCATTCACAATAAGTTGGTGGGGACAGAAGAGTGAGTCTGGCATTGTAATGACAGAGCTGTATTACTTATATTCATTTTGTGCACTTCATGTTGCTAGGATCACATCAAGCCCTGACACCACTCAGTTTGCAGGAATCAAGGAAGACTATGCAGACTTCTCCTAATGCCTAGCCATGCCGTACCATTCCTTGGCTTGCCATTTCCTTCCCATTCCTTCTGCTGTGCCAACACTTTTAAAGAAAAATGTAGAGGAAACCTGTGTTTGTCTCATTGGGGGTGATCTTGGACATTCAGCACCTTTCACAAGTCTTGCATCTCTGCTACAGCATCCCGGAAGAGCAAAGAAGCAGAAGCTGATCCAAGGTGCATGTCCAGAAAGCTCATTGCTTCATTTATGTTGCCTGTTGCCATTTACATATTTTAATTCAAAAGGCAGAAACACTTTTTAACCAATAACAACAAACTGACTTAAGATTTTTTTTTTCCCTAGGAGCATAAGAGAAAACTCCTTGAAGATCAAAAACCCAAAGCTGATCATTACTTACTCTGAAGCTACAGTAAAGAAGACTGCTATTCTAATAAATGAGGATCCACAAATCCTTGGATTGATTACAAATTCAAGTTTTGATACTCACAGTTCCTACAGGGAACTTGTAGGAAGTAGGAACCTTTTAAAATCACTAAAAATAAATTACTTAGTCCTCAAACTAGCCTATATTTATCATTAGTGTATTGAAAATAGCAAAATAATGATAAATTAACAGATGAATCTGTTATTTCTATGTTATTTTTATACTTTTTTTTTCTTTGAAGTGAATTCAGCAAATATACAATTTGCTATAAAATCATACAATTTCCTATAAAATTCCAGCAGAAATACATGATGGATACATGTATAGACAGAGAGGTAGATGGTCACAGACTGATTGTCAGAAAGACCAAGTACAGGAGTAACCAGAATTTCTATGGAGAAGAGTGGAAAGATTTTCCAAGAGTGCTACAGCCACGACAAAAGGAAACTTTTAAGATCCAGCTCTGTTATAAATGTCTTAGAAATTCAGCTTTTTTTAGTATGACCCATTTGTGTTTATCTGGTGTGCTGCAAACTCTTCTCCATGTTTTGCCCTCTCAAGGCATGACTTTTGTCCCTGGGCTGGCTAGAGGTGTCCATGGGGACTGACTTGCTGCTGGTGGGACTGCAAGGCTGGGCATGACACTGGCAGCCCAAGTGACACATGGACAGTGTAATTCCCCTCGGGCTGTGCAGACCCAGCTGTGCTGAGGCTAAGAGCTGCTGAAGCCCAGCAGACAGACAGACAGACAGACCATGGGGCAGACCCACATGGTCACTCACCCACAGGTTCAGTCCCTACACATCAGCAGGAAGCAGAGGGCCCCAGCACCCTGCCTGCTGAGGGAGAAGGAGGTGAGAAGCCTCAAGCCTTGTGTGAGCCCAGCTGTCATTTGTACGCTGGCTGCTGTGACAGAGGACTGGGAGCAGGGTGGCATTTGCCACTCCAACAGCCCCTGTGCCTGTTCTGTCTGTGTCTCCGACAGCTGTGGCTATTTGCCAGTGTTTCCAGGAGCTTTGGGTCTGGAAATCTGGGATGGTACCACCCAAAGCAAGAAGGTGGTAGAGCTTGCAGTTCCCATGCTGAAAAAAACACTGGATCAAGGCTGGAGAGGACAGACCCAGAACCTTATGGCAGGGCACACAGCTTTGCATGTGGTCATTGACCTGGAAACCTCTGCCTATGGAATATGATATCCAGTCCTCAGGGTTGGTAACAAGCAGGGAGAAGAAGGACAAAAGGGCATTAAAGGGAAGGAATTTTAACCAGTAGGCCCTTAAACAGTAATGCATAGGCCTTTTAAGACCTTGTAACTCTCCAAAACCAGCAGCAGCTGGGTAAGAACTTTCCCATTGGAGTCCAAAGATTTAAGTGCTGTGAAATTTTAAGAAGTCTATAGTTACTTTGGTGGTTTCCTTTATTGTTTATTTCCTTTGGTAAATATTAATAACTTTTTAGAAAGCTGAAGAAAATAATTCAGCATTTGAAGGCAGATGCCTGTGATGACCTAACAGACTTTTTTTTTTACTTTTTTTGTTTTCATCACTAAATACTTCTGTGGTTCTGTCAATGTTTCAAATAAGATTTCCAAGCACCAGTGAAATAGTTTCATGTTAGGGGGTTATTTTTATAATTCAGTGCATCCAAACTTCATGAAAAATATGCAAATCACCTTCATTATAACCATATCTTGTAGCAACATGCAGCATACATAGTGCCAAAAATGAATGCATTCATGGCATCTTTTGGGTCCTAAGATCCAATTATGTCTTTTGTTGTTCCTTTTTGGCTTTCTGTGTCAGCTGCATGCTCTGTAAAGTTACTGATTACTGACCTGTTGGCAACTTTACAAATCAGCTTTGAAATGCAAGCTGTCAGTAGCTCTTGAGTACCCCAGTCCCAGGTTACCAAGGCCATGAAATGCTGCATTGAATTTTTAATCAGTTTTCCCTCTGCTTCTGCTTAGCTTTTTCCAGGTTAAGGTCAATTTTGAAACCAGCTGAATTCTTTAATAATCACTGTCTTTGCAGTCCTCACTGGGTTCAAAAGGAAGAACATTTTTTTTTTCACTGCATTAATATTAATTTTTTTACTGTGGGGGCTTATTACAGGGGCATATTTTCTGTTTAAGTATTCATTGTTAGATCACAAAGTGCACTGCAGTCTAGCCAAAGTATTGCCTCGTGAAGATAGGAGTGAACTGCCACTAACCTGAAATTTCACTGGTCCCACTTTTAAAATGAAGCAAGGCTGCTATTGTAACCCTTTCTACATTTTTTTCCCTGCAGCCATAGTACTCAGAGCAGAAAGCTTGCCACCTCGACACATGTCCTTTGGCTCACCTTTCTAAATGTGACAACTGCAGTTTATTTAGTAATTCTACCATCCAGCTTTGATCTCTGTTTTAAAAAGTTGCAGCTCTTTGTCCAAGTAGGCAAGACCAGAAGTTGTCTTAATTAGAGTGCTAGAAATTAGGAGCTAAACACGAAACAAATCTGTCATCTTTATTTTCTCTCCAGTTTATCCACAGAAGAATTTATCATTTAAGAATTTCATTTAATGAGTAGGTGTTTATTTGATTGCAATAGTGAATAATCCATGAATGCTTTATTTTCAAAGATCCTAGTGGTGCTAGGTTCTACTAGATTACCTTGCAGCAATGTTTATTTAAAAGATCCTGTGCTATGATGACACACCTAATTAGATAGCTAGCACCCTTTTTTCACCATAGCTTTTTTTTTCACCATGCATGCTTTTATAGAATCTCAAAACAATGTGGTTTTTTCACCCTGGAGTGAAAAGACAGTTATAGTTACCCTTTACTACCAAGGAAAGCAGGTCAGTAAGAGGTACCACTAATTGTGGTAGTATTTCTGGTTCAATAGTCAATAACATATGATAAAAAAATGCTGGTGTTTAGTCAGTTCTTGAGCCTATTTCTTCTCTTTGAGGTTACATTTAGAATGACGGGGATTTCCAAGCACTGATAGCAGTGCCACTCTAAGTGAATTCCTGCAGCTGTTTTAAAAGCTGTTTGCCCCCATACCACTGTGCATCTTGAAGCAGTTGTTGACAATAATTGCTCAGGGGTAATCCAGGACATCTGAAGTCTGGAGTCCACTGAAGTTGGATTTATTTCTGTCTATGAGCAATGCTTTATACTGAATAAATAGTGGTGCCTTATAAGATTCGAGGAAGGTGGTACACTACAAGTATCTAAAAAAAAATAAAATCACAAAAATGGAGGTAGCTAGGGAATGAACTTACTGATTATGCACATTTGATGTTGAAAACTAGCTGATTATTCATGAATAACCTGCAAATAAAGCACCTGAAGAATCAAACAGAAAGTTAAATAAGCAGTTCTCTGGTTTCCAGGTGGTTTTCTGCAAGGTAAGTTCTGGTGTCTAAGCTATAGTCAAAGTTCTCCTGTGTCTGGGGTTTAGTGAGCAGTCCTTCCCCACAGTATCTCTCATACAAGTTGACATTTTTCTGCTTCCTTTTTATGGATGATGGGCAATAAAAATAATTTGGTCAGTCTCTTCTAACTGATGGAAAATTTATTAGTCATGAGGGAGATTAATAATAATTGAGAACCTTCTTCTGTCCTTTACAGTGGAGATTTGTCAATAATTAACATGTTTTGTGGTGGTAGGACGACCAGTGCATGGAAAGACACACTTGCTGGACTGTTATCAAAAGGTTATTTCCTTATGAAGGCAACAGTAAAGATACTTTCTCAGTGGCATTTAATTTACTTACAACTTCTTTAAGGAATGTATTAATTACCTGAAAATGATGTTAACAAAAACAGAAAAAGAAAAAAAAAAATTAGTTAGATGCTTCCTTGAAAAATTTATGAAAAAATTGGATTTTTTATCAAATTCTTGTTGTATTGTTGTGCTGTGGGAGATCTCTTGCCTTCTGGGAGAGTCCTCCTGCTGGGCCTGGAGCTGCTCATGTTCTAGTTTAAACAGTGGATTTTAACCATCTTTGCAGAGAAGATGAAGAACTGAGCAGGTCCCAGACTGTTCAGAGTTTTATGGATGCAGGAGTCTGTGGTGTTAAACCTGTATAATTTGAAACATTGGAGGTGATAGATCCTTTATAGATTTCCGATGAGCAGGCTGCTGTGAATATGTAGTTACTGGTCTCACAGACAAGTTGGGACTTCACTTTACCAGACAGGAGAAATGCTTTCAATGAGAACTCAGTATTCTGGTACTATTTGCAATTATTTCATTGAGCCTATTTTAGTAAGTACAGTCCAGCACACTTTATTGACATAGTTGAGAACAAGAATGATGTCTCTTCCCTGTGGCTGAGAAAACAGGACAGTGTTGGAGAAAGCAATTATTCAAAGATCTTTGAAAGGAAAGAGGCGATAACAATGCCAAAAATAGCACTGATAAAGGACAAACACTGGATAAACTGAAACTGAACAAGAAGTATAGTAAATAGGCAATTTGAGGCAACTTCATTTTGAGAAATAACTCCTGAACCAAAAATAGCTGCTGATGACAAAAGTTATTTGGATATGTAGCACCCATAATGTGATAATTGATGAGCAAGCCACTTCTTGAGGGAGATCACTCTGTCATGCAAGATTTTTTAGATTTTAACTTTGTGTTTTTGATCATCACTTTGGGTTGATCGTAGGAGAAATGATAATGGTTTTCATTGATAAGTGACCTGTAAAGATGATTGATACCCCTGGGACTTTAAGTTCAGTACAGTTCACATCTCTGCCCATACAGTGCATAACCACATAAAGAAAGCATAATGGAGAGTAATTATCTTTTCCAAATATGAACTCAGAATCTCTGAGTTCAGAATACAAAAAGCAAAAACCATGAAGAAAGCTTTACTAACTGTTACTCCAACATGCTTTACATTTACCTCAGTTTTTTGAGAAAGTCACAGAAGCTAAAGTGTGATATTAGTGTACTGTGAGTGCCATGGAGAGAACCAGAGGGCTGTTTGCCCCTTTCCTAGTAAGACAGGCTGAAAGAGCCAGGTTGTTGATCCTGGAGAAGAAAAGGCTCTTCTGAGACCTTATTGAGACCTTCCAGTAACTAAAGGAGGCTTATAAGAAAGAAGGTGAGGGACATTTTACTCCAGGAGATAGTGATATGATAAGGTGGGCTGGTTTCAAACTAAAAGAGGAGAGATTGAGATTAGATGTTTGAATGAAATTCTTTACTGTGTGGTAAGGCACTGAAAAGTTTGACCTGAGAAGTTATGCATGCCTCATCCCTAGAGGAGTTCAAGGCTAGGATGGATGGGGCTTTGAGCAACTTGATCTAGTGGAAGGTTCCCTGACCATGGCAGGAGGTAGAATACAATTATCTGTAAGATCCCTTCCAACCCAAAGCATTCTAAGATTTTATGATTCTGTGACTAATATTTGTCATGGCAGTGAAACCCCTCATTATACTCCAACACAATGCCATGCCTCCCTACCATTTGGTATAGCTTAAAAAGCAAAACAGACAGCTTATATCCCAGTGATCTTCAGACACATTTTGAGTCAATGCCTCAAAGATGAACACCGTAGGGAGCACTAAGTCAGTTTCTTTACAGCCCCGATGAGAGAGGGAGCACTGCCATGTCCTTCTGCTGTCAATGAAGCAGAACTCATCAGGGGATGAGCTTAGAGAAGCAAACATGCAGCAGGAGGTTTTAGGGGTACACTAAATTCTTATTTTACTTGTACTGCAATACCAAATTGGGAGCACTTGTTCTTAACTTAGTAGTGACCAGGGATAAAAAGCAAAGTGTGAGGCATGCCATCACACCCTGCACTCTGGAGTTTGAGTACAACCAGAAAGGCTCAGACTACTTTTTGTTTACTGGACTGTTTGGTTTTGGTTTTTTTTTTTTCTTTTTTTGTTGTTGTTTTGTTTTTTTTTTTTTTTTTTTTTTTTTTCCCAGTCATGTATAAAGCAATGAAAAGAGATCACAGGAAAACCCATCTCTTTGCTCATTATGCTTCCTGCTGTTTGGTGTGCAGATACTCACATGAGGCATGTATTTGCATGCAGCTTTTCCCTTGCTTTGCCTGTGACTAGCCAGAAAGAGGAACTCCAAAGAGACTCGTTAAACCTATGAAAGCTGCCACAGTTTGTCACATGTGGCTTTGCACACGCAAGCAAAGTATTGCTTTTATTGTAAGCTGCAAGTCTCTCTTTCTGCAGCAATAGTATTTCATGTCATTGCTTTAGTCTCAAGAGAAGCTGCTATTAAATGGTAGATGTTAGTTTAATATTAATAATTGTCTTAACTTCATACATCTACAGGTTTTCATCTAGTAAAAGAGAGCTATTCATTTTTTCTCATGAAAACAACATTCCTCTGAAGGGAATTTAACAGATGCAGGGAGGTTGATGGCAGGTGCAGCATAATGAAAGCAAGACACTTTGAACTGTCAGTGGCTCTCTAACTGCTCTTTGTATTACCCTGGCAGAGGTGTGCCTGCTCCAGTTCAAAACAGCTGCTCTCTCACAAGTGTACTCCTGGCTCCCATTCACCACCCTGCAAGGAAAAGCAGGGCTGCAGAAGGAGAAAAAAGTATAGAAAAAAATATCTGGATCAGGTGAAAAACATCTGCCTGAACATCAGTATAGTTTAGAGCAGTCAAGAGAGCCTGTAATGTTTTATATAACTTGCATATTGTCATTTTTAAGGGGGAAAGCTCAGAAAATGAAGATTCATTAAGGATGTAGCACTGGGTGTCAGGCAAACCTCTCATCATCCAGCACAACACCGTGGGGAGTGCTGCTCTTCCACAGAGTGTTCTTCGTTTTTCTCTGGGTAGTATTAAATTGGTGCTAGGGCTTCTGCCACTTTTCTCTTGGAAAAGATATTAATAGGTCGTAGGAGTAGGGGATGTTTCTTTCTAGCTAAACCAAAAAAATTCTTTCTCCCATTTTATTTTAATTATGTTGCTAGTTTGTAAGGCATTAATAGCATCTCATTGTGACTTTTTTTTTTTTTTTTTGCATTCTTCACCTTTTTGTCATTTGAATAACAAAGTTGCCTATATTCAACATTCTCCACTTATTAATCTTTTGACCATTTAATCAATTTTCTGCCTTTCTTTTTTTCTTCATAATTCCCTCATCTCTGTCCATATCTTTCCAGATGAAACTCTCAGAATTCTCTGAAATATTAATAAAAAATGCATAACACTGTAGTAAAAAGGTTTCTTAACATGGGGTGGCCTGAAAATCTCTTGTGGTAAAGTCAAAGTGTAAGCTATACACCTCACCTGAAATTATTAAGTCTTCATACTAAGGTTTCAAGATATATAATTTTGAGACTGGTGTGGAGGTCTTTTCTAATACTATTGTTCTTTTAAAATTATTTTTCTAATACTATTCCTTCAAGTCTATTTTTCTTTCATTTTTGATTGTCTTAGTCAATCAGTGGAGTTTTTTCTAAGAGGAACTTATATCCTTCTACACTGTGTATAGAAGCCCTTCTGTTCTGCCATGTTCTCTTTTATCCATGTGACTACACAAGGAATGGGACTGCCTTTCCTGAAGCAGATGCTGGGGCTTCTGGACTGTAGTCAGAGGAACAGGGATTGAAAACAAGACCATAACTACTCTACACAATTGCATATGCAATAATCTAATGTTATTTGCTTCTAGAAGGCATAGGGGGATGCAGCTGCTATTGCATTTTACTATTGATGAAGATTTAAAGAGAAAACAAAATATTCTCAGTGGCTACAGAAAGTTGTCTCAATTCCTGTTGTCAAATGTCTCATTTATTAGAACAGGAGAAAAGTTAGGGCCAATCTGTCATTCTCTACAAATACCTGAAAGAAGGTTGTAAGAAAGGACAGGACAAGAGGAAATATTCTCAAGTTTCAATTAGACTGGAAAACGGAAAATGTCATCAGGCACAGGAACAAGCTGCCCAGGCATGTGGTGGGATTGTATCTAGAAGTGTTCAAAAGATGTATGGATGTGGTGCTTGGGATATGGTGTAGCAGGGAGTATGGTGTGCTGGATTAGCAGTTGGTCTCAGTGATCTTGGAGGTATTTTCCAGCTTTACATATTCTAAGATTCTATGAATCTTGGAGGACATACTGCATCTTTAAATAATTAATTGAATAAATGCTGCCAAAACAGATTATACCTGAATTATTAGTATACAATCAGAGATCTGTTTCTCAGCTGTCTTCCCATTGTAGGCATACTGCATTCCTGTGACATCTTGACTGAGAAAGGGGCATCTGCCATCTAGCACACTGTTTTAAATCAATACTAATTCTGAATATCTTGCAAAACAGTACTCTACTGTTTTAATGAAACAGTACGCTACTTACTCTACTGATTTAATTTTTGAATTGTATGTATTTGGAAATGGAAATACATATTTGACTGCCTTCTTATGAAGTAACAGACCATACTACATAGGCTTATTGATATGCTTCATTCAAGAAATGGTGGCTTCAGCTCAATAAAGCACTTAATCATGTGCTTAAAATTAAATATATCCTTGAGTATATCACTGAAAATCCCCCTGCAGAAGGGTGTTGCTGAACAAAGGTGGCTTTAGGCATATGTTGGGTACTCTGCTGAATGAGTGAATACCTACATGTGAGCCCTACTACTCTGTAGTAGTAGAATTGAATGGAGTCACTCAAAGTGTGTAAAATTAAGCCTGTTTATGACATGTTTATGATTTTGGAGAATCAGTACTTTATATCTGGGAACACATATTCACATAAGGAGCCCTTTAATAATGAAAGGATTCAGAACTGGTCTTTTTTAAGTAGCAGTTTTTAAAAAATCCTTAATAAAAATTGTAAATTGCAAAGTAATGATATTAATTCAGTTCCCTAAAGCAAGCCTTACGTCATCATGTTTGTGTACAGTAAATAAGCCTACAGAGAAAAAAAAACAAAACAGGCTAATAAATGGATTCTAGAAATGAGTTTGGTAATGAAACTTTACGCAGCAAGACATTTGCCAGTAAAGGCAAGACGTGTCGCTGAAACACTGTTAAAAATAAAGGTTCTTTAGTCTGTCTAATATTTCATTGGTCTTTGAAACATACATTTACATAAATATGTTTTCTTATAACTCCCTTGAAGACGGTATTTAGCGTTTGGATACTGAAGATTCATGTTGGTACTTGTCTTAAAACATTGTTTCTGCAACATGTGAAGAAACTCAGGAAGTCGTTACCAGGAAAACAATAAGGCAGGTTAGAGTGAGTTGAACATATTTTGCCTTAAAGTGTGAAAATGCAGACAGCCCTCAAATTTTAAGTTTCTGTGTTAAAATCCTGAGGCCCCAACCATACAATGTCTTGTACACATGAAACATGAACTAATACAGTTTACCTTTAGATCAAGCATCTGCTTTTATCAGCCTTCTCCTCTTGGTCTACTAGCAGAGTGGATTTAAGTTATTCTTGTGTGACACAAAATTCAGAGCATCTAGCAGAGCTGAGGGAACTTAGATAAAACTTCATTTTTACAGACCACTTACATACTGAATGAAGCTGCTCCCATCACCAGACACATGCTTTGACTAAAATACCTGCAGTGTCCTGGTTTGTTTTCTGAGCAGTCAGTGCCCTTCTGTGATGAACACTGAGTACCACAAAGAGACAAAGGTGTAGGCTCAAGCAGCTGCTGCACTGGCCAACACACTACTCAGCCAGGCTTTTAGGAAACGCTTACACAGACAAGGAAGCTATGCTGCAGACTCCTGAGGTCAAACATTTATCATTGCAGGCATCATTTCCTGATATTAGAGACTCCAAATCATTTTAATACACAATATCAATAGATGTAATGAAAAATGCACAGGATGTAGAAAATCTCCTGAATTTTAATGTACTCACTGCCATTGGAAGCATAATGCAGTGTCTGTGTCAGCTGAGCTGGAGAAAAACAATGGTTCAAATGGTGAAAATGGAGAGGCAGGCAGCAGCTAAACCTCTGATTCTGGTGTGTGAATGCAAATTGCCTCTGTTCCACGGGTCAGCACAAGCTGTGCCTCTGGAAATATACCGAGATGAGTGGGATTTCTGCAGCATGCATGGCTGTTCTGGCTCCTGCACAGTGAGATGTTTCACACTGTGCACAGCAGATGGGAGCTGGGAAGTTCAGCCCAGGCACTGAAGCTTGCATGCATACAGACAAAAAAATAAATACATATTTTGTGTGTGCCACCATGGCCTGGCAGAGCTGTTCTGGGAGTCCCTCAATGGGTTGTATCTGAGTGCATGTGCACTTCATCCTTGCACATCACATGTGCATGGTTGCGCTACCAACACATGGATGGCCACAGACAAGTGATACTAAACCTTCAGGACCATTGCTGAGCCCTTTCTTTGCAGATTCTCCAGCAGACCAAATCACCTTTTCCCAGGGTATGGATATTGTGACTTTACTGAGTTTAAAAGTAACTTTATAAGGATCTCCAATCACTGATAGTAAGCAGAAACTTTATCTGATTTAAAAAAAAAATAGTTGCCTTTTTAAATTGTAGCAGCAGATGTAGCTGGTAATAACAACAGACTGATCAAATCCCATACCCCTTTTTCTGCTTCAATTTTTTCTCTGTCTTAAGTTCTCACAGGATATGCAGAAGATCTTCAAGTGAGATGGGGGATCCTCTTCCTGTGTCAGGTTTTCTGAATCACAAATCCATCAAATTCAAAGAGACAACAATAACACCATATTAGTTTTCCCATTCTATTGAGCTTTTATATTGCTCAGGCCAGATTCTTGGGAAAGCTGTTTTTTTGTACAGCATAAGGCAGCCTCAAGGAAAGCCACACAACAAAAGCCTCAGCTAAAGCCTGAAAACTCTCTCCATTATTCACAATCAAGAACAGAATATCCTCAACCATTTTTAACTGTTAGATGAACTTTGACTTTTTTTTTTTTTTTTAATTCTACCAATTCTGTTGTGCAGTATTGCTGCAGCGATTTCCATTTAGGATAAAATAAAACGCTGGATTAAATTTCATTTATTACCTTTATTTCCTCCATTCCTTTCTCCATTTCTGTTTGTTTGCTCAAGTGTTGAATATGCCTATATTTTTTAATGTAAATGTACTTTTACAAGTTTTTACATGCAACGTTTAATCTGTACAGCATTGGTGTGGGAGATAAATAACTTGGTTTTGATCGTACATGGTTGTGCATACATGAGGACATTTCTTGATGCAATGATTTCATTAGGTTAGTCAGAATTTCTAAACTGTAAACCAACAGTAAACCTGAAGATAAAAAAACTATGTTCAGTTTCATTGAGAGGCTAGTTTCTAGAAAGATAGCCATCAATGCACACAAAAAGTGCTTTTTGAATTGATCTCTTCAAAAGATTTTCTACCAGATGCCCATGAGAATCTGAAATATACTGACACATATGGGTTTTCTTCAGCTCTTGCTTCTCTACAAGGCTAGTGTGAGAAATGTAGTTCCAAGGAAAACCTTAAATATTTCTATTTCTCACTGCAAGAAGTATTACTACCAATCCATCACATGAGCTGAGATTTCCAAACTCATTTCTAGCCCAATTTAGCAGACATACAACTTTGGATAATTGGGGCAAATTCTTTGTTCTTTTCTGAACAAAACCATAGCTCCCTGAGCATCTCCCTTGCCACAGAAGGTACCTCAACTTTGTTCCTAGGCAGGAAGCTGCATCTCAGCATTCAATTGCTGCTCTCAGGTTTTTGAAGCATAATGGAGCTTTAGGCCTTTGAGGGGAGGATGAGGAGGATTTGAAGGAGAAAATCGGAGATTGCTAAATTAAGGCTTTTCATTTTGTTCCTGAGAAATGAAGAGTGAGATGGACCACTAGAAGCCAATTCACAGCTCAAGAGGCCAGAAGCATCCCCTGGAGATGTTCCTCCCACACTCCACTCACCATAGAAAGAGCCCAAGGTGACAAGTCTCCTGTTTGGGTGTCTGAAATAAGTGCTTAAAATTAAGTAGACTGATATCTCTCCTTTACATTATCCCAAATCCCCTTTTTGCTTTCTGGTAGAGCTTGCACAGGGCAGTTCATTAACACAATATTGATGTTCTCTGACAAGTGAAGAGGCCGATAAGTGCAGTGCTTGCTGTAAATTATTTCACCCATTTGATATCTGTTTTTCCTTAATTCTCTTAATGGTGCAGTGTGTTTTCCTATCCCAGTGACATTCAGTTGCATGTATTGTTAATTTTGGCTTTGTAGCTTGCATTTAGATTACAGCTTGTGTGTCCCCAAAGTGGTATCAGTTGCCTGAAATCTTGACTCCGCATTGTTGTGTGGCTTGCAGAAATGTCAGCTGGTCCAAGGGAGCGGTTTTAAAAGAAGCAGAGCTGATCTGACATTCTTCAAAGGAAAGCCTGGGAGACTCATCTCTGCACCTGGGTTTGTTATATACACTGAGCAATGGAAAGAGAGCTATGAATGCTGTCACTCGAGCAGTGAAGAGGGACAGGCAGCCATGTCAAAAATGACAACGTTTCTTTTACTAGTCTTGCAAAAGATGTCTGCAGTGATGTGACTGCAGATGACATCAAACAACATAAGTGGCTGGTTTCTGCAGTAGATTGAAATTCATCCAGTTCCCTATGTTCACCGTGATGACTCTCAATGCTAATTCTCAGTGAGTGAGGCATGAAATATATTCACAGGCTATAAACAGCTAGGATACTTTTAAGTTATTTGAGGTACCTGTGATGTAAACATCTGGGCCTCTTGCTTTTGTGCATTTTTTCCTGCATTTCAATTATGCAGTCAAAGAAACACTGGAAAAGGGAGAACTAGTTTGCTGATCTAGTTCTTTTTCCTTTTTGAAAGGAAAGAGTGCCTCATTGTCTGAGTAGAGGGAAACATAAGATAGAAGCACACTTTCATCTTCACCAATAAGGAAGAGATCAGCTGAATTGATGCAAATGAGGTGTTTTTGAAAGTGATCCCCAAAGCTTGCTGTGCTCACTAAGTAAAATTGTGGGTTGTTTAAACTTTCATTTGGAAATCTAAACAATGTGAGATGGTATAAAAGATCAAAAAGTTTTAGCTTGAGTTTTACTGCATAATTGTAATGTTCTTTGAAAATGAAGCTAAAGGGAGCATTCAGCACTGACAGTGTCCTGCACCTCCAGCAGCCTGTGGGCTTCACTGTATTTTAAAAAAATGCTTCTCCATCCTGACTTCTGATGACACTGTGTTTTCTTAGGGTTACCTGGAGGAGAGAGGCTGCAAAATGCAGGGAGAAAGGAGGGAAAAACCTCCTGTGCCAGTGCAGAAGGTCACAGGAATGTGCTGACAGAAACTGCTCCCTGGCATCTGTATAACTGGGAGGACAGTCTGTCAGTATATCAAATCTAATCCAAGGCAGCTGGGGGGTTATTCTTGTATAAATAAGAAAGCAAACTCTTGTTCAATATAAACTGATACTAAACCTTTTTTTTTTTTAATAGCAAAAAAAATTCTCCTTTTTTCATGCATTACAGTCAGCATCTGCATTTTCTGTTAGCTCCTCTGCTATATACTCTGCTTTTACAGTCAGCTAAGAAGAAAGAGAGAAATAGTCCTGTCATGAATTTTGGATTTCAGTCTAATGGCTTTTTCACATAAAAGGCATATGTAGCTTCAGCGGCAAGGGACTGGCACTCCTCCCTTTCGCATGGAGAAGACCTAGAGAGCAATGTGCAGCCTCTCTTCCTGACTGCTCACCTTGAATTCTGGGTTTTGTACAATGGAATAACTTTTATAGGATAGGTTGAGAATATTTTCACCTTGAAGCAGATCACCAGATGACAAAAACTAATTTGAATAAGGAGAAGTAAGTCCAGGACTCTTGCAATCTAGGTGTGCATCCTCACTACTGAGCAGCCTGAGTCATGAGCTGTAGTGGAGCTTCCTGGAGCCACTCCAGAGATTTGCACAGCCAGTGGTTTGCCCTGTCCTGCCATCAGGAGCTTCTGTTGGAGTGGCATGTTAGCTCCTCAGCTCCTTCATGACCTCTTAGGCTGCTGGCATTTCAGCCTGGTGTCCTGGGCTGAGACCTCCAGCACCCAGGCAGCAAACAGCCAGCTGGCTCCCTCAGGGTTTGGTTTAGGGCACCCAAGGGACCTGCCAAGGCTGGTGAAGCAGAGTTGGAATGCTGAACCACATAGTGGTGTTGGGCTCCTACACTGTAATAGTCTAGTGTGGGGTGTGGGTTGAGACGTTGCTGGGAGGGCTTCAACAAAACCTGCTGGATGGTGCCTCTCAGGGAAGAGGATCCTCCTTGGCTGCAAGCACATAAGAGTTGTTTTTCTCCATCAAGGTTAAGACACCTCTGGGTGTAGAAGGAAGCAGAATTACAGATACTTGTGTTGGAATTCAACTCATCTACCCTTAGGCATTTGTCTCATGAATGTTTATATACAAGCTGGTTACCACAGGATCCCATCGATGAAAAATAGGACTTGTAGGGATGCAATTCATCAGGCCGATGTTTCCAGCATCTTAGGAGCTTTTTAAAATTTTACAATGAGCCTCCTTTATTTTAGTATGTTTATTTGCAATACTTAATTATTGTAGTCTTCTGATAAAGGTGCAGTAAGAACACTGTCCTTCCTATTTAAAAATTAATTTCTCCAGATATCTGTTTCATAAAAGAGTAGTAAAGAGGAAAAAAGATTTAATGTTTCTCTCTTTTGAAATGCCAGGAAATAAAGGGAAGTTGAGCTGAATTTAGATGGATCCATAGAGTCCATATATTTGTGACCTGACACGGTATCCATTTGCTCATTAATAACTCTTCAACATTCAATAAAATAGAATAAAGGCTTCTATTTTATTAAATATTAATTAACCTTTTAATATTTTTAGGGAAGGCTATAGGAGTAAAGCACTGATGGAGAGATAACTGAAGGGATAACAGTAAATGAGACACAATTTCCCCGATTTCTAGCAAAAGCTCTCCTGGCTTTATGCTACCACTTTATATAATTATATCTGATTTTTTTTCAACAACAAAACATGTAAAGAAAGAAAAAGAGAAGAAAGCACAAACAGCTTGGCTCTTTAGAAAAAATTGCCACTGAAAGCAATTTTTTCCCCTCTTTGTTTACTGATGAAGGTGAAGCAGTAACTCAACATGCAGGTACAGACGTGATAATTTACTTGTCAGTTAGGTGGTGGAAAAATCATTCTTAATGATAATTGTTGTATTAAGGCTTTTTTTTTTCTTCTTTTTTTTTTTTTTTAAGCATGAAGGCAGCTGACTATTCTTCTTCAACAGTGCACTCTACTGTTATTTGTTCCTGGCCCTTACCACCTGACACGTATTTTTTCACCCATCAGAGTCAGAGAGGAATATATTGTGTTTTATCATTCAGCACAAAGGCTATTTGTGGTCCTGAGTCTGGTCTTCTCTATCCATTTGGCAATGCTATTCACAGTTGTTAAGGATGTGCAGATAGCAAATGTACCTATGATTTGGTTTAATTCACTTGTTGATAGAATCAGCCCTTACCTGCCTTTAATGGCCATTTCTCAAATGCAGTAGATCATCATCTTAATCAATGATTTTATAGTATCTTTAGCACATCTGTTGAACTTGTATACATAACATACATATTTAAGTGATTTAATAATGTATTTTAAGCATTCAAAATAAAAGGGGAGCTACTTTTTTAGAAAGATGGTGGTTGTTTAACTCAACTGGCTAGAGGTGAAATACATTTTTGTTTGTTTGCATGATGGGGATGGTATGCAGTTGACATAAATGGGAATCATGCAAATTAATTTGTTTTGAAAATCTTCACCTTGAAATTTCAAATGATGAAGCAACAATGGAAGGAGGTATCAAGTAACCATCCCAGCTGAGGATACAGTGAAATGACAAGAGAGCAGGTAAAATTGCAGCTGTCATAAGTAGCAAAAGCTGTACCTACTAAGGAGAAGAATATGCAGTTACAACAGAGGTGAGTTTTTCTTCCCTTCTAATTAAGCAAATGTAGTAAAATAGAAAGGAACATTGTCATATATCAGTGCATGGAGGAGGCAATGTAAACAGGAGCCTGGCCTTTTCATAACTCTGATGAGTAAAGCTCACACCCATGAAGAATTCAAGTCCTAAATAAGATTTCTTAGTAAAAGATCTGTGAAGGATAGGACTTGAAGTTATGGGCTATTAGCAAGAGAGATGCCATCAGCAACAACTTGTCATAAACACATACTTTGCCAGACTCTCTACAACCTATCACCTGAGTGCAGGTCAAGTTACAATGCAACTGTGGACCTCCATCTATTGTAGCCCCAGTGCAGATGAAACATCCAGAACCAACAGTTATAACTTGGTTACAAGATTTACACTAGGAGATAAGAATGGAAAGAAAGATATGGGAAGGAGAAGTGAGAGATGAAGCTGGAGGTCAGTTTCCTGCTCCTATTGCTAGCAGTGAGTTGAGCAGCACAAGGGCTTAGCATGCTGTTCTCCCACAGCAGCAGCTGCCACCCCAGAAACAATGATACTTCCCCTAAAAACAGCAAAAAAACTGGTTCTTCAGGCCTGTAGTATAGCCCATGAGGTGTGGGAGGGTCACAACAATCTGGTCATCCTCAATCTGTTGTCTCATCTAACCAGCTGCCTGGGTCCCAGCATGGCCAGATTGCAGACCTGTCCTGCCTTAAAAAATGAGCAGTTTTCCTGATATTACTTAGGCAACATCACTATCTAGTAAAATTTTGATGATGCCCCTTTAATAAGGCTGGAGTTTCCTTTTTTTCCTTGTCTTTCTTGTGACATAGCAGAGTCCTTCAAGAATGTATTAGCCCTCAAAGCAAGACCTTCACAGGAAGAAAGGCAAAAATTATTTCCAAAATTTGGTAGTAATAAATAATTTCTTTATTAAATATATTATAATAATTACATTTCTTTTTTACAGCTCCCTTTAGTCTCCCTAAATCCATTTTATAAAATGTTTTGCAGCAAAAAACATTTACAGACAAGGTAGTCTTTGTGCATTAGGGTGTTTTAAGTACCATTTTTCCTTTTCCACCAACAGAGGGAGTACAGTTATCTTTTCCCTCCAGAGCTTTTGGCCATAAGGCTTAGTTATGAGAGACCAGTAACTTACTGTGGGTGTTACATGTGTTTGGGCAGGAGGTCAGTCAGGTCTTGGTTTGCAATCTTTAAAAAATCATGCTGCAGTATAAACCAGATCAAACTGTGTAAGATTAAATCAGAGTATCTGGTACTGTGGGCTGGATGGATGTTGCACCAATTATGAGATGCATATCAAAATTTTGCAATGTGGTGCATTCACTTAAGGACTAGTGATGAGATCTGTTAATTGCATTATATTATCTACTCGTCACTGCACCATTAATGCATGTCAGCACCACTCCTGACAGGGCTGGCTTGAGGGGTTTTTACTGCCGTAGGCAAACTGGGAAGTGTGTGCCACTCTTAGCCACATCTACTCCCAGAGTAAACAGTCAAAACATCCAGCTGTATCTAGGTCTCAATATTAAATTATACACCGATGACTTATTTAGGTAATTAGGGCCATCACCCAACAGCCAGAAGATGTTTTATGAAGACGAGTCTTCATAAGAGGAATTATATTCCTTTCCTGATCCCTCCTAGACTATGAAGTACTTGTGCAATTGCACTGCCTAGTGAGAATTTGGGAAATGTAAAAAGCATGAGGCTGGGCAAAACATATATTTATTGCCCAAGGCTATATCCTCTTTGTGGCATCAGAACCTGGCTGACCTGAAGGGAAATGCTTGAAAAAGTTAATACTGGGTATGTCAGCGTTTTCTACCCTAAATTCTTCTCTGTATCCTTTTGTCTTGTGTTGCTCCCAAATTGCTATTAGACCTCCCCAAATTCCTTACTTCTAAGCAAAATTATCTATGTACTATTGCCATTCATCATATATTGGCAAAGTCTTTGCATTGTTTTGATTTGAAATCGTAATGTGCCCTAGAGAACCAGCCTCCCCTTTCTGCACACAGCTACCTCGTGCTGCCCACTAACCAGAGGCTGTGAGGACAGGGCACTCGTGCTGGCCAGGCAGCTCCACTCTGCAGTCTGGGTCCCGGTGTTAAACTTGCTGCTCTACCTTTCTGGCTGTATGGAAGATATCTCTGAATTCCAATGAGCTGCAGCTGACCATAAGATTCTTTTGGTTACTATGCATTAGTAAATGCAGATTTGTTGCCTCTATGCATGTAAGCTTTATGTCCTGCTGAGTTTCCCTCTCGATATCAAGCTGCGTGTGTGTGAGCTGAGATTGGTATGCCCTCGTCTTCTGTCCTGCCCTCAGTTTTGTTGCTTGCTACACGGGGAGTGTGAGGCAATATGGGGGGAGGAAATGTCTTATGGTAAGGATCAGAATCCATGTATGTGGAGTGAAATTTTTTGAATATAAACTGAGTTATATCTGAGGTGGAATCAGATTGATATAGCTAAAAACTCAAGAATTTCTAACCTGTTTTTTCTCCTCTGCAGTCAAAATATCTAAATTTATTGTGAGTCAGAAAGTTGAAACAATCAGTTTGTACGTAACACAATACTTTCTGTAGTACTTTAACTGAAATTAATTATTTCTGCAATCTCAGGTTGAAATACTTCATCTTGGTGTACTGAATCAAAATAAAATGTTTGATGCATAGTAACTCTTCAGTTTCCAAGGGAAAGCTCTATGGACATTGTACTTTGCTTGTTGTATTTTACTCTACCTTACAGGAAGGGCTAATTTGATGTAGTATATTTACCATCAGCCCTGCAAACCATAAGATTCAGTTTCCTACATAACTTGACCTTTGGGAAAGGTACATAGCATCACAGCCAGCCCAGGAAGTCCATGAAAAATCATGGAGTTAGGTAGCATCTGCATCACAGTTTCAGTGGGATTCCCATGAGATGGTGAGCAGATGCAACTTGACATCACTATGATTCAAATGAAACATTTCTGCTCAATAAACCAAAGCATTTTGATTGAGAGGGACCACCCTGGAACAAATAACTTGGTTTTCATTTTCCTAGTTTTGGTAGAATTATTTTTTCCTAAGCAGTTAGCATAAATCACTTAACGAAAATCTTCCTGGAAATGCTAATATTTCCACTGCAAAAGAGCATGTGCAAATATTTGTGTGCATATACAGATGCATAAGTGTACCTGCATATGCAGCTATAAATTGAAGGAAACTCATATATGTTTCTCCTCATTTTCATTTACCTGGCATGCTTGCCTGCATTTTAGAGATGAAGGAGAGGTGTGACCCCAGAAATTTAACTTTATGTTAGACCAATGGGTTACTGTGCTTTAGAGCATCAACTTCTTTCTATTTCCTTTCTTTATTTTTTAATAGTGACTGTGAAAAGTGAGTTGATTATGTCGTACAAAATATGTATTAGAGAGTGCTAGGTCTGAAGGACTGGCTGGCTCAAGGGATCAGCAATCTAATGTGGGACCTTTCACCCCTTAGCCACCAGTCTGAGTCTGGCATAGGTGAGTAATAAAAACACAAATCTCTCTGCAGCTGGCAGCCATTTGGATGAATAAATAAACTGAGCTGATAATGTCAATATAATTTGGCAGAAAAATATCCCACATCTGTGCAATAATTAGCGCTTTTGGGGTATCTCAGCAAACAAAGAAAAACCTGAAAGGGCATGAGGGTTGAAAATAGCAGTGTGTCATGTTTCTGTAATATTTCCCATCCTGAATTATACCAGAGCATTTTATAATTTATTAATTATGGTCAGGTTCCAGTGTATATCTCCCTGGAAATTCAAGATACCGGGGTCTGCTAAAATCTGATCATCCACTCTACTTGATAAGGACACCACAAACACTGAATTTGTTTGTATTTAAAATTTCCTAAAGAGGGAGTTCTGGGGCTCTGCTTGAAATACAAGAACACAGGGGAACAAGGCGCTGAACTGGCTCCAGGACTCTTTTCCTACAGTTACTTGGCAACATGGCCCTGGCTCTCCCTCCTCGCCTCAGTCCCCAGGACCTGCTTTTGGTTGGGGTTAATTAGATGTTGCTCAGTGCATCCCCTGGCTAAGGCTGAAGTCTTCTGGGAGCTTTCTTGTGGCCTAAGGCTGAACTCACAATAACTATGCTAATGAATTAATGGGAACAAGCAGGAAAAGGGTGAGTTACACAAAGCTATCTGTGTTTTTAACCCCTGTATGAGCTGGAGTTAATGCAGGGCTGGCAAAATCTGAAGCCTTGCTGGGCACAAGCTGGCTTCCTGCAGACCCATTTGCACTCCCCAGCACACTGCTTCCAGCAGCACGAGGCACCCAAAGCTGCCTCTGGAAGCTGTACAGAAGTATTTTTGCAGAGCTTAAGCTAATAAGCTCTGCCAGACCTGGGCTAGCCTGCACAGAGCCAGTATGGATGTCTGCAATTGTGGCACTGTTTATCAGCAAACTGGATAATCTGCCAGGGATAATGGAGAGCTGACTATATATTGAATGTTTGTTTGCAAGGAAAATTACGTGTTAGGGTTTTGACTCTAAAGCATCAGTGGATTAAAGTCAGACAGTTGACAAGATTTCTGCTCCTATCTGTCTGCTGGCCTCCTTCTCAGAGGTTGCTGCCCTGGTGACAGGGATGGCTTAAAAGCTCACAAAGCATCTTCTAAGTAGTTATAATATGTTGTGGTAGGTTTTTTGTTGTTTTTTTTTCCTGGAATGATAGAAGTGATAAACAGTATTTACTGTTTACGTAGAAGTTTCAATAATCGAGGAGCCTGATTCACCTTGTACGCTTTCCATTCTGTTTTCTGCTGGTATGTCAGGGTTTTCAATTGAGTTGCTGGAGAGTGAAATGTTGTCTTGCTTCTGGCTGCATTAATTCCACAAATGTTTAACTGTAGCTGCAGAGAGGATGATGAACATCCTTTTACATCCACCCCAAACTTTGGCTGTTTCAGAGCTGTCTAGATGAATGCATCACAGACTTGATATCTGAGATGTCACATGAGCTCCAAAAGGAGGAACCATCAACACATAAACAGAGCTCTGGAGTTGTAATCCAGACACAACAAAGACATAAGAGTTACAAGGATAAGAGAGGAAACTAGAAGGACCAGCTTCAAATATTCCATCTTGGATGTTTTAAAGTCATAGATACAACTAAGAGCAAGTGCACTGTTCATTTATATGTAGTTGTGTAAGCATCCTAGAAGGCCTAGGAAAAGTAACATTTAAATTCAGTAAAGAAAGATGCATGCTGGAATTACAACATATACTAAAGTTCCCTATTGGTGTTATATGTCAGTGAGGGAAGATCGGCTATTTAAATGTAGGAGAACCAATTAGCTGAAAAGAAGTACAAAAATTAACAAATTATAATTTTATTCTATTTAAATATATGTATGCATATGTACAAATATGGAGTTAGTGTCTCACAGCAAAAAGAGCAAGCCCAAGCCTAAAAGTCTGTACTTTTAACTTTTAAAAAGCAGGTGGAATAAATTTTTGCACAGTCCTTGCTGGGTGATGCCTCTTAGTCTGTGACTGCCAGCCATGGCAAAAGCTTAGGTACGAATTTTTATGGCAGGAGTGTCTGTGCTACAACCTGTCTCCACACCATTCGAATGCAAAGTTTTGCACCTATTTTTCAGTGAAGATACAGTGAATCTGTAATGTTCTTGTACTGAAGGGAATGCAGATTTTCCCACTGGCTTTAAGATGGCAAGTATTGGTGCTTACAGTAGGGTCCCAGATAATACAGAAGTCTGTTTGTCCTCTCCAGGCTTCCTGAACTAAGCAGGAATCCTTGCATACCTTTGGCATGCTGTTAACATCATGGTGTCTTTCTACCCCTGCATGCCTTACATGACAGAATTAAAATTTGTATTTTCATCTGTGAAAGACCTAATTCTAGGTATCTTATTCCTATTTCCTTTTTTAATAATGCAACCTGGGAAAGAAGACATGAGAATGTAAATTGCCTTGGAAAATGTTTTAGTATATGTGTCATGCATATCATGTGACTGATTTTTTTGTCTATTTTCAGCTTTTGCACTTACATGAAATTTCAACATTAAGGACCTGATTCTGGCAAGTGCCAGTGCCCGTCAAGAGTACCCTAATGACCACTCATGTTACAATCCCTTTGCAATGAAAAAAGTTTAACTGGTCCTACAATAAACAAAAATATGGCTCAAAAGATGGTATAATTGAAGAAAAGGCAGTGTTGGTTTGATAGCTACATTTTCTTCAAGGGTATGTATTTTTCAAAGGATGTATAGAAACCTCTTGACAACAGAGGCAGCAGAGTTCTTGTTATTTGGCTTCAGCTGGTGTGCCATACCTGGTGTGTATTTATTGAGCTATCATAGACACAGATTTTTACTTGTTTTAATTCCAGCTGTTGAAGTATGGATACTCCTACAATGCTGAAGTGCTCATCAGGCTCAAGCCCCCATTGTGCCCTGTTGTGCACAAACCTGAAGCATTCCACACATTATTCCCAAAAGTACTTTGGGTTGTTCAGTGGGTTATGTTTCCTGGAATTAGTGGTTGGGATGCTGGACCTCAATTGCGTCCCTCTGCAGATACTAGTTTTCATGTTAAAGATCATGTTAAGGCCCTTACAAACAAAACATTGTGGAAGATGATCTCCATATGAAAAACAATATTAATAATTTTATTATATGCTGTGTAAACATTTTCAGGATGTAGAAGAAGCATCTCTTAAAAAAACACCATAATTAATTAGGAACATCACAGTCTCAATAAAATTACACAAATGGAATTAATAGAGAGTGATTTCATGGATTTCTCCATTATGGCAGTCACAGCAAAAGTCTGTCACCTAAAACTCTTTTCTGTAGCAGTCTGGACTCATTGACACTACAGGAATATCCTCTTAGAAGGTGCCCTAAGGGATCACCTTAAGCTTCTATACATATATGAACTTTGTCTTGGTTGTGGGCCAACCCCAAGGACAATTTAATACAGATAGGAGCTTCTTCCGACTCCATGACTCCCTGGCTGGTAATATAGATATCAATATGCTTTATTTACAGGATCTGAGCATTTATTAAGTGCTACTGTGGCCCAAATACACTTTTAATGCAGCAGTTAAACAAGACATATCAATGGAGAAAATAACCACTGGATTCAGTGAAGATCACTTCAGTCTCCTGAGGTTACAATGTAAATATGGGTATGTTCAACCCTATTGCTATGAAGTGAAATATTGTGCGTTATTTGTCTGAAGCAATCTGTGATTACTCTGATGCCATTGCTCCCCAGAATCTTTTCTTCAAAGCTAAATGTGAGAACAGTTGTATAAGTTGTGTTCAGTCTCATCATTGAATTCATCACTTAATAAGTAGGACAGCGTATCGTGTCTACATAAAGATTTTTCTGTTATTTTCCAGCAAAAATTCACAAATGGGGGTCATAATTTTGTTATGATATAATAAGAAACTCTGTGCATCCCAATGCACTTTTACATTTTCAAAAGTATGGGTTTTGACCAAAGGGAGGACTGTGAGTTCTGCACAGAAATAAAGTCTATAAAAGGAGGAGAACCCATGTCAGATATGGAGCAAACAGAAACTCTCCAGTTCTAATGTCTTCGATGCATGAAAAACTGAGATTGAGGTACAAATGTACTTATTTTTAAAAAGTGAAATGGCCTTTGCAGACTTTTCCTAAAAAATATTAAACTCTAATTTAATATTCTGGGACAAGAAAGTCAGGTAGCAGGAATGTTTGAGCCTATCAAGTTCCTCTGCCTAGAAAGTCTCCACCAACTAATTACTGTTTATTTTTAAACAATATTGAACTATTGAACTATTGAAGTATTGAACTATTTTTGATCAATCATCTACTGATTTTTCTTGAGGTGCAAATGTTCAAAGATGCCAAATACCAAAGTGTCTCCCAAGATGTCATTCTGGGATTCTGGTTGTACTAGGGATGAACTCAAAATCTAGAGCCATGAGGCTGAAGACGAGAAGTTTAAAATCAGTCAGAAAAATATTCCCCAGTCCTACCCGTACTTTAATTTTACTGCACTATGTAATGAAATATAGGGAACAATTCTGTATTTACATTTATGATGACCGGTGAAAATTTTGTACTGTAGCCACAGCCATGTGGTTATTCACAAAAGCAAAGTTCATACTTAGGAAAATATGAAGAGCCCACTGAGAGAGTGAACGATATGGAGAAACATTGCTTCTTTTTTTCTTTTAGGAGTTATTTCTATTACTACTATTTTAAATCTATTCTAGGCAATGGTTAATGAAGAAAACTTGAAATAAGAAAAGAGCAATGATAAACTATAGTTCTGTTGCAACACAATTTAAACTAAAATCTCTGTTTGCAATAGTTTATCCAGATATTTATTCAAATATATGAACATTTATGCAAATTTCCACCCCGTTGTTTTGTAGTTAGGTAACTACAAGGGATGTTTCAGGCTATGCAGCTTCCCTAGCTAACAACTCTCACTGTCTTCTATTGTAATAAAATTCAAACAACAACTGATCTTGAATTCTGAAACTGAAGGAAGCAAGCAAAGGTGAAGTAATATTATCCAGGATCTTAAAAGAAAATGGAAGAGCTACCCATTCTTACAGATGCTTTATATAAAAAATGCCTTTAACTCATTTTTTAGCTTCTTGTGTCCATGCAGTTAGGCATTTAATCACCTGTTTACCAGTTTACATCTTAGACATTCAGCATTCAATAAATTGGTGATTACATTCAAATGAAATTCAAGAGAATTATCACCACTCTAAATAATACTTACATTTATTGCAAATCTTAAATTACCCTTTTAAAAAATTGTAAGCTTCTAAAGTACACCCTTTCTCCTAAAAGACATAATAAATCACTTAAGCACCCCTCCCATTCTACTGAAGAGGCATCTGATTAACAGTCTTTTTCTAACAGAGGAAAGAACCTGGGAGGGTCAGAAATGAAATCTAAATGTCTCTTTTCACAGCTATTCAGGAAAGAATCTGTGTAGTAGTTTGATCTGTATCTGCACTTGGATTGAGCAATTGTGTTCAGGCAGAGAATTGCCTGGCATTATCTTATGACTCACTTGACAGAGCTTACCCCTACTTTTCATTACCTGAGAAGAGATCATTACAAAACATACAAGTAGTATAATTTTATAGCAATCTATTTTGAACTAGCAAATTAAATGGGAAGAAGAGAGGAAATGGATTGCAGCAAGCATAATGCTTTGAATTGTGTTTTAAAGAAATAGGAGCTTAGCAGAAGTGTGAAAGACTGGGTTAGGGAGCGGGAGCCTTTTCACTATTTTGTGACATGGCAGAACTAAATGCACAAGCCATGTTCTCCATGCTGGAGAACCCTCTCATTGAAAAAGAGTGAATATATGTGCGTGTCACAGGTGAAAAATATCTTCAATTGTGAAAGGTAATATGAGTCAGATAACTTGGGTGTATGTGTGTATGTTTCAGCAAAAGTACAAAACTGTCATTTTGAGGTTTCAAGTTGAAGCCTGCTGCTTACTAACTGTAACTAATACAAGTTAGCTCTATGTTTTCCTAAAACTTGGACTAAATAGCAGTGAAATGTCTCAAGATCTCTAGTTACCAAAGAGATATATGTCAGGACCAACAACTAGAATAATGATCATGTTTCTGCATAAAAATTAGATTAGGAGAACCCTGGGCTTGGGATGCCCACAAGAAAGGAGGCTGAATCACTGGAGTTTCCATAGAGAAAAAGTGGTTTTGGAGAGAAGAAGGACTAGGAAAGAAAATGGGGAGAATCCTGACCGTGGAAAGGGTGCTGGTAGTCAGAGAGATGAACAGAGATGGAAACTAGAAGATGCTCAGGGGCTTTCATTAGTGATAGTCCAGAAGCGTCACTGTGAGCAGACAGAACCCACAGAACCTCCTGCCCAAGTTTCTCAGAACAGCAGTGACTTCTCTACCAGGGTGGAAACTAAGTGCTAGAATGGGTGGAGTTGGAGAGCAAGGAAATATAAAATAACCAAGCAGACCAAGAACTCAAATCTTTGAGGTTATTAAGCCCTTTATACAGGTCTACTAGTTACTGTTTATTCTATCTCTCCTGTGTCAGTGGAAGGACAAGGTGACCAATAGAAATTCTTGAAAGTCAGGCTCGGGGTTTTGGAGGACTGCATTTTTATTAAAATATGTGAGGAATGGCAAAACCAAAGAGAATTATTGTCCTCTAAATCCACAACTGAAGCAAATCCTTAGTAACATTTTTTGGAAGAGGAATTAATTAGAGGGATAATAATTTTCCAGCCAAAGTTTTTCCATTTGTTTGGTTTGTAATTCATTAATGAAGTTGTACCTAAAAGTGGGATCTCTCCCAGTCTCCCAGCTTTATATCTCTTGGTCCCTTTGCTTCCTACAGAAAAAGGTTGATACACCTTTTACCCAAAGGTGTAAGTCCCAGAAGTGAAATACAGCCAATTTCATGGGAAGTAACAGAAGATGCTGAAGAGACAGCCTTGAGCCTACCTAAGGTTTTATTATGAAGACACTCAAATTGACTTACCAGCAGGACAGTCAAAGTTTCCTGGAAGAAACTTATCCACCAGGTTTCAGGCACATTTCTAGTACATTGATGCAGAAGGCATTTTTACAGATAAGATAGTCTTTAGGCAGGAATGTAAGATGCCTTAGAATGCTTTAAAGACCACAGAGCATCTTTTGGCACTTTGGCAACTCTTATCTCCATGCTGAATGCCTTTGAATGAAATATAGTCTCTTTCCCAACAGCCTCTCTGCTCCATAGAAAGCTTTTTCTTCCTTCATTCCCGTGACCTGTCTGTCTGCTCCTGTCTCTGCCAGTGTACTCTCTGTTGGAGCCAGACTGCCAGCTCTTTGCTGCAGCTGGAACAAAAGGATTTCTCCAAGGGCAAGAGACAGCTCCCAGGCTTCTCAGAACTGCCATGGTCACTTCTCATGAGAGAAGACAGCCTGCAAACCAGGAGCACACAGTGCAGCAAGCACTGTCCTCTCTGCCATATCCACACTGAATTGAAACAGAAACAATACTACCACAGGGACCAGAATGTGAGAATTCTACATCTTTTATTGTGGAATCTTATATATGCCTGTTTTACTTCTGCATCTTCTTTCCCTGTGCCTTCTCTTTCACATATCCACACAGCTGCAGTGGGAAGGTTTCAACCACCCCACTCCCTGCAAACCTTATGTACAGCCCGGTGCCTTCCCCCTGCAGGTTTGGAAAGGTGAATTTAAATAAAGTGAAATGAGTGGTGTGGCCAGGTGTGACCACAGCTGTCTCCTCTGTTTAAATTCATGTTGTAGTCCTCTCAGAAGTAGCTGTCACATGTTTTTTCTTGATTTCAGGGAGGAATGGGAAGAAAATGAACCTGTTTTGAGAAGGAGGATGGCAGAGGTGGTGGGGTGCAGAAGCAAAGAGCCACAGCAAGGATCCAGGAACCCCAGGGAGGGTTGTGCAAGGGTACATTGCACACATTCAGTTTTGCAGAGACAGACAGAAGCAAGGATACTGTGGGCCAGAGGAAGGATTGTTCAGAAATCTTTCTCCTTTGCTCTGTTTACACTTTGCCAATTGGAAAGTTTTGTCATTAAAGATAGTGATCCTACCATGGTTCTAAGAAAAAATTTCTTTAAAGAGGTCACTATAAGAAGAAACCTAAGCAGATTTATCACAAACCACTGGCCTGCTCAGGGTCTCAATGCATTTAATTCTGACATGGGTGCTCCAAGCACAATGTACTGACCACAAGATTTAAGGTGACTACAATTGCTGCTTGTTGTCATGGCTTAACCCCAGACAGTGACTGAGAACTACACAGCTGCCTGTTCACTCACTCTGCCACCCTCACCCTGTAGGATGGGGAGAAGAATAAAAAAAAAAGGTAAAACCTGTAAATTAAGAAGTGTTTCATACAGGGAATAATAATAATAATAATAATAATAATAATAATAATAATAATAATAATAATAATAATAATAACAACAATAATAATAATAATAATAGAGAGGGAGAGACACAGACAGAGAGAGAGATAAAACCCAGGAGAAACAGGTAATGCACCACACAATTTCTCACCACCCTCTGATCAATGTCCAGTCTGTCCACCAGAGCAATGGTAGCTCCTAGCAAATTCTTCCCACTGAGTTTGCTAGGAGCAATACACTGAGCATAACATTCTCTTATATGGAATATGCCTTTCCAGACATGTTGCTTCCCAGTTTTTATGTGCATCTCCTCACTGGCAGAGCATGAGACGCTGAAATGTACTGTTAGCTGTGAGTAATAGGTACTCAAACTTGGGGTACTTTTAATTGATCTGAGTTCTTGCAACCGGAGATGCTAAAGATAACTGAGCAGATATTTGGAAGGCTCTTGTTCATTTTAGCTAATGATGCCAATGGAATTCTTTTCAGTTAATTTCATCTGCTTTGTCTATTTTTTCTTATTAAAGACAATTAGAAAAATTTCCAAATGAAATATATCTCTGATATAATTACTAGTAAGCCATGAATACCAGTCATATGACTGCTAATGAAAAGCTGTTCTGTTTCTTAAATTAGCTATCTCAATGTTTTCTGAAGTAAATTTATTTTTTATTTTTCTAAATAAAGTTTTAAAAAGTGCAATAGAACAGTAATGGGACAGGGGTGCTGTAAAAAAATCTTAGTGAATGGAGTAATTGTAGCACTTACAACAGATGAGATGTTTGCAATTAATTTTACAGTTACTGCTCAAGACAATATTTTGGGAAATAAAATATTTTACTAACCTAATACTGTTTGTAAACATTTCATGTGGGAAACATTGGGTAAATATTTACTCTTCTGTTCTCCTTAGATAACTAAAGATGCACATTACCGCTACCTCATTAAACTAGTATCAACTCTGTGATTTAACCTCCCATATTCTCCTAAACTCTTGTTTATATTTTTTAAAAAGTTTGAGGTTAAGGTAAGGGAATCAAATTATAACTAATACAAACATTTATCTTTAAAAATGTTCCAAAATATAAAAAATGGTTATGCTTTTAGATTGCTATGTCTCTGTAGTAAACAAAAAAAGTGTATGATTCAGCCACCGAGAATGGAAGTTATTTTCTGGAGTATTACTTCTTCTGTTCAATTTTAAAATTGTCTCACAGTCACACAAAAAGCCACCGTGCACATGGACATGGTTCTACCCAAAGGCTGAAGTGGAGAGGTTCACATGGTGCTAACTAAAACCTAGAGACTGAATGAGATGAAGAGTCTCCTCCATACGATGTGTCATCCCTTACCTGCAAACAGAGCCATTGCACAAAGTTGAATATTTCCCACAGTCTGTAGACCCAGATAGACTCCTGAAGTCCCCAGGCTGGCTGCAGAGAAGCAGCAGCTGTTTAGCTTATCCATTCTGGAGCTGAATGATGTGAGAGACTCCCAGTTTTGTGGAAAAACAATGACTGGAACAGTCCAAATAATGTTATCTGATACAATGGACATCCAAAATACTTCCTAGGGTTTTATATTTTCCTTAAAAAGATAATTTATGAAGGAAACCCATTGTACTGTGACTTTCCCAGGTATGATTTTATATCTTGTTCCTTTCTACCAAAAGTCAGCAGCACAGAAAGCCAAGGTTCACTGTATAATGTTATGAAGACTGCAGCCTCATTAAAGATAAAAGTTCCACAGAGTGAAACTAGTTGGGTCTATTGCCTACAGCCATCCCATCAGGCCTCCTGCTGAAGGTATATATTCTACTAAAGAAAAGCCACTATATGTGCTTTCTGCTTTGTAGCAATGCTTTTCATTTTAATCTAGTTGTATTTGTTCTTGTGATTTTATTCCAAGCAAACAAAAATGAATTCTTAGCAATCTGGGAATATATTTCCTAATGCCCTGTAGCAAATACACTTTTTTCAGCGATACAGGATACTGGAGAGGGAAAATGAACCCCATTATGGAGTAAGTAAAGATATCTAAAAATGGAAAAGTGCAAGGGATGCTTTCTGACCAAGCGTAATTACAATGAATAGAAATATTTTCTATTTGCTGAGCAGGTAAGCTTAACTCCCCTCTTCTTCATGTTTGATCTAAAGAAGGAGCTGAAGTGTGTGATCTCCATGGAACTGAAGTACAAGAAGGTCACTCATGGACCTGGCCTTAAGAAGAAGAAACAAGCTTGTGAAACTTGTGTACTGAACCACTCTCTATGGGGGACATATATATATAATTTTAATGGTTCCATGTGGAAATGTGAGATAGCAAAATCAAGTAAATCTTCATGAAAATATTACAGGTTGTAGCACTAGCATAAACCCTGCAGGCCCAATCATTAATGTGAAAGTTTACATTAACAATAGAGTATTATTGGCCTAAGAATGTGGTGTACACAACTGGCATGAGATGATATTTTTTGTTCTAATTCGTGGTCTAATGCACTGAATGTGAAACACAAACTTCAATGGCGCTGGGAGGCAGAAATGAGGAATGCACTGCCTTGATTTGTGTTACCCAAGTTAACACTCCTCTCTAGCCACATCACTCTAACTAGTGTGTCAAGTGTGACTGTAGGCTGACCCCTATGTCCAGTAAAGGATTTGCAATACTTCAGGACAGGCACTTTGACCCCTTTTCCAGAGCTCAACTTTGGCTGCCTATAGGTAGGTGCACGTCCTCATTTTGTACCTCAAATCAGCTACACTGTGCTATTTTTGTGGGAGTTTTGCCTTTGAGGAGCAATTCAGAGTGCCCTCAGTTACCTTTATTTTTAGATAAGAGGAGGACACAATCACTGTTTTGCCTATTGCAGTTCAGTGTCTGGAACACCTGCCCAGGAGGTAGAAAACTCCTTTGGAGCCTTGTGCCATTGAGCTGAACTGTCTGAAACCCACTTCCCTGCCCTATCCAAGCAGCCTGCAGCACAGGAAGAGGAGTTGAGGGCTTTCCTCCATGCCTCCCTCTGGGACTGTGTCACTGCAAAAAATCAAGAGTCACAGGAACTCAGAAAACTGGAACAAAAAGGAGAAGGGGCCTCTGAGGCTTGGCAGTAAGAGTAGGAATGAGTAACAGTAGCTCTTCAATTCTGCCAAATTCTCAACCTTCAGACAAAGCATGTGAATCAGTACCATGGAATTCAGAAAATGAAACAACATGTTTGAAGTTTGGTCAAAATCCACTCTATGTACTAGGAGGTAAGAACTGCTGACTTCACTTCTATTAGGTGGTTTTTGGACACACTGTCTTATCTGAGTGTTCTACAGCACTGGGACAAACTGTAAGCTACTGTAAACTACACTCATTTAATATATACTTGTTTAAAAGCCACCTTTTGCTTAAAGGTGGTTAAATGCCCTTCTACTTTATAAGAGTTCTTCTACTTTATAAATACAGACACTCTGAAAATCATCTAAACCTCTTCTGTTGTTGCTTTATTTTTGTATACTTCTTGAATGTGATGAAGTAAATGAACAAAGAGGACAATTATATTTTCTTGCTATGAGAAATTCCATAATTTGTGACAATCAAGTTACTTAACAATAGGCAATGTTGATCTGCCTGTGTGCGTGTAGTGTGGTACAATTTATAGTGTTTGACTGAAGCAAACAGATCTAATTTACCCTATAAATTTCTAGTACATGATAAATATATACCACTCTTATATTACCATAAGGCTGTTTTCATGAAGTCTGGGCAGTAAAGGGATTCATATAGAGAAAGATCATGTTGCAATTATCAAGGCTTTCCATTCTTTGCACTGATGTTTCTCATTTTTATTTTATGTTTATTTTTATTGAAGGTTTATATTGCTATTTTCATTTCTGTAATGACAGTCCCTCTAAATAAACAAGAAATAAAATGTGATAAAACACCACTCAGTCATTTTCTGGTAATTTCTTTGAAGACTAGACAGCCTAACCTACACTATTTGGTGCAAGGTAGGATGCAGTGAAATGTAACTGCTCGCGAAGATGCTGGACACAACTGTGATGGTTGTACTGCTGAGAATCTTTGTACAGTTCTGTATGTGCTCAGACATATGTTAATTTCTCCTTTTATCACTTGAACTGGACATAAGCACATGTAGACTGCTTTTATTCATATAAATCCAGCAAAACTTCACTGGCGAGTGTTTTTAAATAATTTAGGTTGGAGTTCTACTTTATGAAGTTCCATGATTTTCAGACTCTGAGAGAGGAATAGCATCGTGTCTAGCCTGTTGCATGTGTCTCCACTATTTCATCATTCATGTATCTCCTCTGTTTCCTTATCTCCCTGAGACAAGCTTTTTAAAGGTTTTTACCCTATTTGTGATGCATTTGAAACTGAGAAGTTTCGATTCTGGTTTGTAGATTGTTTGCTCACAATTCTGGTTGAACCAGAACCATCACAAATATTCAAATATTTTTTCATTTTGTATCTACAGTTACATCTACAGGATAACAAGTAAAACATATCTGGTTAAAACACTTTTAATCGCATCCCTGTGTTCTTTTCTCTAACTCGATAAGTGTTAAGCATTTTAACCAAAAATTTGTAATTACAATGCACTTTAAATTCACAGTTGAGTTGAATTTGTACATGGAACTTCCAATAGTAGAGTTGTCAACATGCTCTTGAGTATGTGATTTAGGGGTTTTGTGTTTCTGGAGCTCTCTGTACTACATACAGTGTTCTTTGTCACTGATTCATATCATGATTGTTGTTGGCCATGAACTCTGGAGATATACTCTGACAACCTTACCATTGATTATACTATATACATCAGATTTTACTGAGTCAAGCAACACTTAAATCAAGTGTTCTATTCAAAATGAGAATAAATAATGGAAAAGTTGAAAATTAGCCATCAGCCAGATGTTCTAGAAATGGATTTAAAATATCAGCTTTGAATGGTGGCTTTGTTTGGTTGGAAATAAACATTTATGAAATTGTTATGACAGTCTGGAGAAAATCCAAGATTCTCTTTTTCATTATTATGTATTTACACTATTTATTGTGGTGGTAGGACTGTGGCCCATGCATTGTTCTTGTCTCCCTGGGGAATCACATTTTTCTGAGGTAGGAGTATAGGACTGCCTCTGGGTCCTAGTAGCCTCTCGATTTTCTGTAGGAACATAAGGAACATAGTGGGCTCAGTCTACAGAAACCTCAGGTGGGCCATCTACCCTATGATATTGCAATACAGTAGCATACATCAATGTGAAAGGGAAGACCAGCCAATCCCCTCTAGCCTCATCACTAATGTAATGCTATGGTTTAATTTTTTCCTTTAAAAACATACAATAAACTCAAAATTGTATCAATTCATTTGTAAGACACATGAAGCATTTGCAAGTCCAAAATGCCTCTGCAAACCTGTAGCTGTTTATGTAAGCAAGAATAGAGTCAGATATACTAAATGTGGTAATTAATGCATGTTAAGTGGTCAGGCAGTGGAAGAAGCTGCCCAGGGAATCACTGTCTCTGGAAGCATTCAAAAGGTGTATGGATGTGGCACTTGGGGACACAGTTTTGTGGTGAATATGGTGGTGCTGGATTAATGGTTGTACTTGGTGATCTTAGAGGTTTTTTCCAACCTAAGCGAATCTCTGCCTGTATAATTCTATGACAAATGCCTATCAGGCACCCAGGATGCATGAACTTTGTTATCTTTGGGATTGAGCTGGAAAAGCACCCAAGAGGAGATATGAGGGAGAACTCCAGGCAGGTGCCAGTGCCAACACAGTAGAATAATGGTGCCTGTTGGACCATCTCAGCAAAGAGGCGGTAAAATGAATGGCTGGAAGCTTCTCTGAAAAGCCAGTTTGGGAATCCTGCATGAATTTAGAAGATGGTTTTGTTGAATGTGATTGTACAGCCTTCACCATATTCCTGCATAAAACTGACCATTTTTAAACATTTTTTTCATAAATGATAAAAAATTCTACATGTACAAATATACATGTGCCTGAGCCTTCAGCAGTAGCCATGCTGCCATCTGAGGCACTGTTCTGTTAACACAATCAGTGCAGCCTGGGATATTTCACCTCAAAGAGGAATGATTTTTGACCGCTGCAAAAGAACATTGCAACACCTTGCTGTCATCACAATGGTTTTCCTGAATCCATACCTGCAGTAGAAATGAAATGCATCCCTTTTTAAAATATGCCTTCATGCTGACTACATGAACAGCAACAGTGTACTTGAGACTTTCAGCAAATATATGAGTTATGTAGCTGTATGCAATCGTCACAGTGTCTGAGGATCTTCCACACACAGTCAATGGCCAGTGACATCCCCCAAACTCCACAGGGTCTCTGGCACTTCCTGGGGACAGTTGTGATGTTACAGCTCTTGAACTGAACAGCAATACCTAGTGTGTGCTGTCTTTGTAACACCCAAAGAAAGAAATTAAACTGCTGGCTGTTTACTACAATTTCCAATTTTGAACGAGTGTTCTCTGCCAAATATCAACTGGGTTTTTACACCAGTGGTGTGTTGGAAGTGGATTCCTGAAAATAAAGGATGATGTAGGCACTGCACTATCAACTACATACCTTTTCTCAAGTAGTACAGCCTTTTGCTAGGCAACCATGAAAGTGTGTTACAATGCTCTGCTGCTGGGGTTAACTCTATATTTTCTTTAAAGCAAGCATTTAGGCCATTTCTGTTTTGATTTAGTCAGCCCCCTCCAGAATTACATATCCCTGCCAAGGGGGATGCACAACATGTAAAGTTCACTGATACAAATCTCTTGAGGCCTCTGGTTTGGATTTAGAGTTCAGAAGGCACAATGCTTGAAACAAAGTTAGCTTTGCTTTTGCCTCTAGAGAGTAAGATCACGGCAGATACAAACACAACTGAATGTGCAGTAAACCAACTAAAACCTGCTCCATGCCTATTCCTTTAAAACAGAAAAGTGAGAGCTGTGCTGAAGAACTCCCACAGGACACTCTTCCCTGTAGCAAGCAGCATCTTCAACCTCCTATTGATTCCTTACCAAAGGATCTGCATATATGTACAGACCCCAGCACAAAAGGAAAGGATAGATCCAGGAACCAGACTAAAGATACAAAATGGCTCCAGATTACTACAATGATTTCAACCAATATGTATCTTTTATTTCTGTGAGGTGTCCTTGATACTTGTTTGTTTCAACCAGAGAAGCAGGTTAGAAACTTTGTGCATGTAGTCCTGTGTTAGTAGCAAGATTTGTTCCTGCACATCATCACACTTCTTTAGAAAGTCAGAGAATCTTGGGTAATGTTATGTGTATTCAGGCAGAGCCTCAGAAGTGCTAAAGAGATCTGATAAAATGTAAAATAATTTTTTGTGCATTTCATTTGAAAAGGAATTTTTTGAGACACTGGTACTATATGTGCACACACACATATATGTGTGTGTAAATACACACCTCTATATGTAGTATGTACTTATGAAAAATGTTCTATGCTAGTTTACTAAAAGCCAGACAATGTAATTTGTTTAGCGGAGTCAAACAGCCTCTCTGAGAATACAAAAGTCTTCCAGAGGCAAGGTAGAGTTTTCTTGGTATGATGTACAAAATGTTCTGAGGTTTGCTGATATGTCAAGCGCTGTTTCCCATCATCCTCCTGCTCCTTGAGTTGTGCTGTACACAGTATGGAATATCCACACAACAAAACGTTAGGTGCCTTGATGCCCTCTGCTTCCTGAAGACTGAGCCAATGTTTTTCTGGATTCCAAGACACAGAACTGCAGTGGACATTACAGAGCTGATCTTAGGCCCTAAACTTCTTGAGGCAAGGAGTCCTGATAGAGGCACAGAGCTCCTGCCTTTGTGGTTCCTCACACGTCCCAAGGAAACACAGGTGTACAGGCAGAGTCATTGTGCAAGTCTATGTCCAACTCTGGGTGCAAACAGGCTATATGTGGGGACCAGGACTACACAATGTACTGTACTATAGACTGCAACTCCAGTGCACTCTGCAATATCTGGCAACACAGATACTGTAGGTATCTCTAGGGATACCTCTGGGGACACTCATGATACATGCCATCAAAAGAGGAGTCGATTCCTAGCTTTAGTGCACTTAGTATTCACCAAAAGGTTTTAATTATAAAATAACCTACATTCTTAACCTAGGCATATTCATTTAGATAACCAACCTTTCCCTCTCCACCCAGTGAGAAAGGCAAGCAGAATCTGGTTAAAAATCACAGTTATGTAGGATGAGGTCAGCATTAGCAGCATTAGAACTGAAAAATTTCAAACATTTGTCTTGTTGGCATTTATATCGAAGTTTGTTTGCCATTTGCATTTCTTTGTATTTCACTGTGAGTCTAGGATTAAAATGCACACTGAAACTCAGCTGAATCCATAAAGCATCCACTATAAAAATTCATGCTCAGTCAGAAACTTTGCAAAATTTTAATGAAGCCATAACTAAATTCAAAGTTGAGTTAGCTGCGCTTTGTTATTTTGTAATGAAAGTTCTGTGCAGCCCTGCTCAAATGGAGAAGACTGCTGTTGCTCCTGTGATTAGTAAACATGGGAGACACGCTGAGCCAATGTCTCCCTGCAGCATTCTCACTGAAGTCAAAGTCACCCTTGAGATGAATTTGACCTGTTGAACTCAGTGTTTTTAGAACTAATAGCATAATTTCTTCAACATACAGCTACAAGGAAAAAGACTCGCAACTTGAAGGCTGAGTTGTATGAATTCAGTGTAGAGAAAAGGTATGGAAGACAAATCTGCCACAAAACAGATTAAATTCTGGTTTTCTGAAACACTGGTTGAAACCCCCTCACATGGTACCTGCTTAATCTGAGACAGAATCAGAAGACAGGACAAGGATACCATAATTTATACAGACCTGCAGGTTGCCCATGATAATTTCCATGAATCATGTATTGAATTTTCACTAACATTTTTGTTGTTATTACAAGTCATCAAATCGAATGGTTTTGAGGCTTTGGAACATTTTTTAATGGGAAATTATTTATTCTTTGATTTGATGGCAAAAATATTGGTTCTGTGTTTTTAAATTACTTTAAGTTGAGCAGCTTACTCTTCTCTCAACATTAATTTTTCAGCTTAAGATCTAAACCAACATAATTAGTAAATTATATAAGAGCTAGGTTATACACCATTGTTGTTTTTTTAAATGTAAATGATCATATTTTGAACATTCCAGTTTGAGCTATTATCATTAGGATTTTTTAGTTGATATATTATCAGTAATTTTCCTGTGGGTTTTTTCTGGCAGCAGAACCACAGAATTTTTAGTCCTAACACCTGCAGGTCTTTAAATACATGTATGGCAAAGGAACATGGAGGCTATCTTTTTTTAGTAAAACTTCACTAAATCCACAATCCAAATGGAATGTGCATTTGGAATATCTGGCAGCAATGAAAGTGAATATTTTGTAAATGCTATTCCTTAAATACAACTATTGCCTTGAAAAAAAAAAAAAAGATTATATAACTTAATTTAATTATTTATTTTTTAAAAATTAACTAAAGAAAACCCCAAATAAACAATAAATATTGCAAAGTCTTCAAGAAGACCCAGGAAGATGACATATATATATATTTTTAGATAATAATCTCTCATATCAAGGTCATATAAAAGTCATGCACTAACACTTTCTAATGTTCATCCTTTGAGTACAATTAGCCTCTTTTTTCAGTGGTGTTAATACCATAAGTAGTCACAGAAAATAGGTGTGTTTTCTTGAAGTGCCAGTCATGAGACAGTAAAGCCTGTGAAGAGTGAAAATAGTATACAAAGGTGTTTCTTTTTCAGCTCATGCTATGATTTATGGTCTCATAAAAATTATTTCTGTACAACCTTCCAGGAATACAGGAATGGCAGAACTTAGAAACATTAGTGTTGAGTAAGAAAACCTGGCCAGCCTAAGGGAAACCTTCAGGACAAAGTAGATAAAGCTGCTCAGTAAATACTTGTATCTAGAGACAAAGAGAATTGACAGCAATTAAAACGGGCATGACTGAACAATGCTTGAAAAGATGACCTTGAATTTCCTTTATGTTTGCTGGAATTTTTTGGCCAGGATGAAAGAGTGTATGTTATTTTGCTGGATTCCACGGTATCCTGGAGAAAAAGCAGATGTGATACACCATAAACATCTGGCAAGGTTAGAGCAACCAGCCTTTTTTAGTGTGTGGGATGGACAAATGGAATAAAGAGGCCTTGGCAATTTACAGAAGTTACTCTTTTACTGTATATGGGATAATCATATCAATATCTTACTCCTCACTTCCATTAATTGTTTCTACTGGACATGTTCTGGAGTTAAACTCCATTGATCTGAATATACCCATCAGACCAGAAGTATTATTTTCTAGTCCTTGTATTGGATGGACCACTGTGCCTCAATATTGAAGACGAAATCAAATGCAGCCCCGCTCTCAACATTGGTTCAGGAAATTCAAATGTGTACCTTTTATAAACCGTAATCCAGGATTAAATCAGTAGTGTGAGACTGTGTATGATATAATAAAAATGAATATAACATATATGTGGTTTCTATGTATACAGAAAAGACAGTTTAGAAAATATTATAATTCACTTTCAGAAGCAAATAAATGAGGGTAACAAACTGGTTTTTTTTTTAACATTTTTTCTAGCATATTTGTATTGCTTTTAAACCACAAAAATGGCAATCTTCTGCAGAGGAGAAAAAAACGTGATTTGACAAAGGGACACATAATCATAGTGTTATTTTATGAAACTATATTACATTGTAATCAACTGGAAGAGCTAGCACGTTTTAATGCCAAGTGTGTTTTCTTATGATAAACACTTGTCAATATAACACTATCTTGTGCCTGCTATATCTTGTTTCCACCATGACCTTTCAAACCGCATGCATGTTCTTTTCGCTCCCTCTGAGAGAACCTTAACAACATTCTAATCATCATGAAGAGCAATTAACTGTCTTCAACCAGCTGTGCTAGTCAGCTCATCTGGGAATGGGAAAAAACCTGCTCCTTAGTGCAGATCCGCCTACCCAGGCATGGCAAACAAGGCTAGTGCAGACAGTTCTAAATATGAAAAACTGTCACTTTCACAAAGTTTGGAAGCTTTGGGTGAAGAGCAATGGTATCTTCTGGTAAAGAGAAGCCTCGTTCTGTTTGCTCTACTGTCTCTGTAAGATAATGTATTAGTTTTAATAATGTGCTTTTTAAAGGTCAGGATTTGAAAAACAGCGCTTATTTGTTGACATCACTGCAGAAAGCAGCCTTGCCCTCACTGAGCAAAACTTTGTGGCAGAGGTATTTTCTGATTGCTGAAGAAAGAGCAATGGCTTCTTGAATGTGCAGTTGCTGAAAGGGCACTGCAGAGACTTTCAGAAACAATAGCTGGAAATTAATTCTATCAAGATGTACTTGGGTTCTTTCTTTCTACAAATCTGGGACTAAATTGCATTGTGTACCAGTCCTGAAGCATTTGCTTATTAGCAAATGCAACAATAGTAAACATAGAGCAAGTAAAATGAATCTGTATACAGAACGCTCTCATAAATAAAAAGATGGAGGCAAAATTAGTAGCTAACATTAGATAACTGTTTTTTTGAGCTGCAAAATAGGATAAAAAAATCAGGCAGACCATATGCTCTTTCCTGAAATCATCAGGGATTTTGTTCTGTATAACTGGAAGTAGGCATAAAAGAGGTGTACCTTCATATTTAACGTATATGTACTTCAAACAAGAGAAGTAATTTTTGTTTGCTTTATGTGGTCATTTTAATGGTTGCTTCTAACTGCCTTGCAGATTGCTCAGAAATTCAATCTAGCTAAACAAAATATCTATGGTATGCCTAATAAAAATTCAAATATAGTCAATTTATAATGGGGCAGATGCTACAGAAACTTTTTGGAGTTCCTTGAAAAATACAATCGTATTTTGTTTGGGTTTTTTTCTCATTATTTATATATATATACTACTAGAAAAAAAAATTTGTGATTAACACAATTTTCAAAAATATCTGAATTACAATTTTGTGAACCAGAATTAAACACCTGATGGAACTGTTGACTGCTTTCCTTCAAGTCTGTACCTTTATCAAATTGCTGATTTTTTAAAACTCAGATCTTTGTTTATCCTTATGCTATATATTTGCTAACCATTACTCTTTTTTTCTCAAAGTAAACCACAAATTATGACCCATTCTAATGTGAAGTCTAGATGCCTACCATTTAGTTCTTGGAAAATTCAAGTCACTTTTTTTTAGCAGCCTAACTACAAGTTTAAACACAGACATATCTAGTGTTTATGAGTTCAATCCAACCCTTTGTGTGCATGTGTTTGAGCAGGAGGCCAGATGAAAAGTACTCACCAAGTGTCAGAATCCACTTTCCATTAACTACTGAAGAACAAACTGCATGTCAACTAACTTAAGAATAAGATTAGCAGTAGGTAAGCTAAAAAATATCTCAGTATAACTTCCAGTGAGATTTAAATTTAGCAGATCTCCAAATAAACAGTTTTTAAAAACTGGGAAATAAAGCAAATTAAAATAAAAATAGAAAAAAAAAAAGAAGCATCGTTTAATGCCTCATAGTTTAATGCCTCAAGGAAGCAGGAAGATCTACAGCATATTATATGTGGTGCACTGAGACAATCTATTTTTATTACATGGGGAACTAAGGATAATGGTTACTATAGATGTTCTTCAATTGTTTAAAGGGAGGGTGGTAGGTCAGTTGCTTATAATTTTACTATACTGAAAAGGTTGCTGCAGAATGTTTTAAAAAATATTTGACTAGATTTTATTTGGAATATTTTAGTGAAAATAGCAGAGCTGCTTCTGAGACAAATGGATCTTCAACAGTATCTACTAGGACACCTGAGCTAGACAGAGCCAACAGGATGAAAGAACTACTGATAGCCAGAGGACAAACTCTGTCTCCTTGAACAAATGAAACATATTCCACTTAGCAAGGTTGAGGAGGCTTGAGCAGAAAGCACCATAACCCCTCCATGCTGTGGAGAGCAGCTCTCCCTCTCAGTGGATGAAGTGTAAGAGCCATCTGCTTGGCCAATGGAGCTGAAGGCCTGTAGAGGAAATTGCTTGGGTTAGAGAGTCATGGTTACCTGACTGTGAGCTGTAACAATCCAGATCCTTTGTGGCACAAAGACAGGCTCACTGAGGAGACATGAGGACAGCAGAGAATGAGACGAAACCTATGAACAGTCAGCTGCACAAAATCCACAGGCCGGTGCTGGTAGAAATAAAAGGCATCTTGACTGTACATACCTAAAATCCCTACTCCAAGATGGTGTCAGATAAAAATATGAGAAGCTTTTGGTTTTGAGACTCCTGTGTGCAAGAGCCTGTATTTTTATTTCCTTCATGGACAGGTAAATCTCAGTCTGCCTTTTAGGCAGGTGAGGAAATGGGACTTGACTGTGTGAAGGAGGCTACACTAGATCACATTGGTGTGAGCAGAAACATGTCTTGTTGATGCTTTTGGAATTCTTATCACATTCAGTAAGTCATTCTAAATATCAGCCCATCACATTAACACAAAGCAAATCAGTAGTTGATTCTCTGCAGCCTTGTACAGAGAAAGATTCTGCTTTCACCACAGAAGTGCCCTGTGTGGCCTGAAACAGTAGCTGGTCTGTAAAATCCCAAATTGAGACAGGCAATATAGTTGCCAGTGTTTGGCAGATGGCAATGTGCTTATGTCCTTATGGAGACTGGGTAATTACAGACTTTACATATAGCTCATGGTTTGAGATAATGCAGATATCTGTAAAATAAAGATGAAATAAATTGTTTCATTGTTGATTTAGAAAAGTGAATGTGAAATCTTTGGAAAAATTGTGGAAGATCCAGTTTCTTGTTTACAAAAATAAGTCCCTGGATGAAGACTTGTTCTGCTTCTTTTTGGTCCTGGATTATCCTCTTTCAAAAGTTTATGGATTGCGTTCTGGCTCAGGACACTTGTGCATGAACAGCTGCCCCCTTAGACAAGGATGCAGTCTGTACCTAAAATGATGAGTATCCATTGTATTGGCAGTAAGCATAGAGCTGCTATCTATGAAGCACAGCTCTCACTGTCAACATGATTAATGTGCTTCTCTTCTTTGTGAGATAGCTCTTTTATGACTCAGTTGCTGAGTTATATCATTGGGCAATCTTGAAAACAAAAAAAAGGCGCGCAGTTTTATTTTTGGGTGTTGTGAGACTAATTTAGACAGATTTTAAGGAACCTAAGGCCAGGTTTTAAGGAAAACCATATTTTCCACCCTAGTTCCTCTGACATTAAAATTCATTAGGATCCTGAAAACAATAGTTTAGGAAGTGGCCTGAGGAAAAAACCTTTTTGATGCTCAAAGAGAAATTACGTACACTCTACACAATGAATTGTTCAAATGGACATACACAAAAGAGAAGTATCCGAAATATCATCAAGCAGTTTTCATGCTCCTGGGAGGAGTACTGAACACATGCTTGTTAGAGCACGAAGAGGAAATACTCAGCAATTGAGAAAGCCTAGCAGGAAATGGCCAAATTAATTACTGAAATTCAAGCAGCATCTCCTGATCAATTACTTTGTTCATTGATAATGGATTATGCATTGCTTTTAGGAATTGCTTCCTGAAAAGGGAAGATTTCTAGGGAACAAATGGTTCTAAAATGCAATCCATTGTCTAAGATATGTCTCAGTATGATGCAATGGAAATTTTGTGGCAGACTGAAACAACCTATCATAGAAGAATAGAATGTCCTGGGCTGGAAGGGACCTTAAAGGTCATCTAGCTCCTTCTCCTGTGCCATGGGCAGGGACACTTTCCACTAGACCAGGTTGCTCAGGGCCCAATAAAATCTGGCCTTAAGCACTTCCAGGATTGGGGCATCCATAGCTTCTCTGGAAAACCTATTCCAGTGCCTCACCACTCTCTAGTAAAGAATTTCTTCCTAGTATCTGATCTAAACCTACTCTCTTTCAGTTTGAAGCCATTCCCCCTTGCCCAGTCACTATGTGCCCTTGTAAATAGTCTCTCTTCATCTTTCTTGGAGGCTCTCTTCAGGTACTGGAAGGGTGCAATTAGGTCACTCCAAAGCCCTCTCCTCTCCAGGCTGAATATCTCAACATTTTCAGCCTTTCTCCACAGGAGAGGTGCTCCTTCCCTCTGAACAACCTGCTGACCTCCTCCAGACTTGCTCCAACAGGTCCATGTCCTTCCAATGCAGGGGATCCCAGTGATGGATGCAGCACTGCAGGTGGGGTCTCACCAAGGAGAAGCAGAGAGGCAGAATCCCCTCTCTCGCCTGCTGGCTGGACTGTTGGGATGCAAGGTACCATGCTGATGGGCTCTAAAGCCCAGGCGGAGCCTGGCTCTGCCAGATATTACAGGCAGTCATATGACTTGAAAAATACAACCAAAAGGAAGTTGTCACTCCATGTGAGAAGTCCCACTGAAGGCAGAACAGGCACTTGGCCTGGATAAAGTGTTAGCCTGTGGCTCTCCAAGGCAGAGTATAATTCTTAGTTCAACTGAAGACAAACAGAATGAAAAACCTCTATGTTCTGCACTGCATCATTTCACGTTTTTTGACTCACCTAGGGTAGACCAATATATGTAAGTAAGAAAGAGAAGAAACATATGCTTGAGGCAAGGCTGAACATGTATGAGACCTAATCCTTTACAGCATGCAAACAGATTAGCTTTTCACATTGAAAGCAGTCACCTCTGTTGGGTACTTTGTATGGATTAGTGTTTGAGAAACCAAGGATGCTGATGAGCTGATGATCTGGATTTATTTTATTCATTTTTAGAATGTATCTGGTTTGTATCACCTTGAGGTTTTGCTCATTGATTGATGAGATTTGCTTGGGGGAATGAAAAACTGGAAAAAGATTGCAAGCACAGAAGTGTAGATTGTTCACAGTGTGCAAAAAAGTGCTAAAGCAGAACAACAGTATCGCTAAGGGAGGACAACAGAAAAAGGATAGAAAAATAAAGAAATTGACAGAGGATAGTATTACTTGGTAGGAGCTGGGAGATTAAGGGTCTTTTTAATTTAGCAGTTGAGATAGGAACATGTATATGACCCATGAGAAAGGTCCACTTTGTACACAAGTAAGTGTGCAGAGATGATTTGTAATAGAATCTGTGTATGCAAAAGCATGCTGGGGCTTCTTTACTGTTGTGGTCTAACAAAAGCTTTATAGGAAATAATTTAACGAATGTTTCCTTTAAGCTGACAGCTGGTTTGCTTTCCCTTGAGGCTATGATACATTACTTTTTTTTCTCCTCTTGAGTCCTGTCAAAAAAAGTGCCAAAACACGTAAAACCTAAGTTGCTTGTATTATCACTTGAACTAAGTCCTTTATTTTTCTTTCTTTTCTTGTCTGCAATGGGAAATTACAAGTAACAATACCCTTTTACAGGATTAAAACCAAGATTATGAATCATTACAATCTTTTAAGGAAGCTAATTTCATACTTCAACAGTGACTTACCTTTATCATCTCTGCTGACGCCATTTTTCAAGTCTCTGAGAAAGATACAGCTAGCTTTTTTCTGAAGATGTACCAGTCCATGGACATCTGTGTAATGGTATCTTTTATCAACAGTGGTCACAATTGGTGTATTCCTCAAAATAAACACAATAAATGACATATAAATGCAGCTCATTTCACAGTACTTTTATGCAGTAACTAGTTCTTGCACATATTCTTGGGACTTAAGCATCCTCAGAAATACCAAATGAATGAATTCATATATTGCTTGTCAGACAGAAGTATTCCTATTGTTTTCCCACAATCTTTAAGAACCTTAAGATGTGGTCTAAGTACCTATAAAGAAGAAACATCAATTGAATAAAAAAAAAAGAAAAGAAAATATTTCTTAATATGTAAAAATAGAAACGCATAATCTCTACTGAGATCTTTGATATTTACCTTTCTTTTTTTCTTTATTCAATTTAAAACATTTTATTTGGACTCTGTAAGGCCTTTAACAGGGTACACCACAATATCCCTCTCTCTAAATTGGAGAGAGATGGATGGACTGTTCAGTGGATAAGGAATTGGTTGTATGGTCACATGCAGAGGGTAGTGGTCAACAGCTCATTATCCAAATGGACATCAGTGACAAGAGGTGTCCCTCAGGGGTCTGCATTGAGACCAGTACTGTTTCGTATGCTCGTAAGTGGCACAGACGAAGGGATTGAGTGCACCCTCAGCATGTTTGAAGGTGCCACCAAGCTGAGTGGTGGGCTGGACCACCTGAAGAATGGGATGCCATCCAGGGATGGACAAGCTTGAGAAGTGCCCCATAGGAATCTAATAATGTTCAATAAGGTCAACTACAAGGTGCTGCACCTGGGTCAGGGCAATCCCAGTTATCAATCCAGGTTGGGGGATAAACAGATCCACAGCAGCTCTGCTGAGAAGAACTTGGGAGTGCTGGTGGATGCAAAGCTGGATGTGAGCTGGCAATGTGCACTTGCAGACCCATATCCTGGGCTGCTTGAAAAGCAGCATGGCTGGCAGGTTCAGGGAGGTGACTTTTCTCCTCTACTTCACTGTGGTGATACCCCAGTTGGAGTTCTGCATTCAGTTCTGGGGTCCTCAGCCCAGAAATGAGCTATGGGAGATACCTCTATTGTTGAGTGCTTAATAACATATTTTGACTCAAAATAATGACACAGGTTAATTAATCCATCATTGAAAATGCTTGATCAAAGTTGTCTGGCTTTGCTCTGTGAAAGTATAAGATAAATTAAGACTCAAACACTGAAATCTGAAATCTCATATACTCAAATCTGAAAAATGCTTTTAAAAGTTGTGCACTGTCTCACCACTGCTAATTTTTGGTTCTCAGTATTTAAATTCCTGTCCTGGTAATGTCCTCCCAAGAGGTGTCATACCAAAAGATACTATTTACATATCCAGATTATTTGTCTGTGAAAGTCACAACCAAAAGCTACAATTGTAAGGACACAAAAGCTCTACAGTGTGAACTGCAAGCAAAGTAAGGCTCAAACCCAAACACCCACTTTGGTATATGCAGAGCAGCGTGCCCTCATTTAGCTTTGCATACCAAGCATGACTTTGGGTGTGGCATCCTGGGTCAGGTAGAGTCTTGCATGAGAGCACATGAGAACTGGAAGGACAGAAACATCCCATGTGGGGAAGGAGAATTTCTTCACAGATGTTCACAGAGTGGGAACTTTAGCTTCCCCAGCAGTTAAAATAACTTGTCAATAATGGAAATTAACCTGCTCTTTCTACTGCCATCTGAACATACTAATACCTCTTGAGCCACTGCTTTTTTCCACTGAAATTCTACTCTCTCGTTTCACCACCAAATTTTATTTTTTTAAAAAGGCTAAATTTCTCTGGCAAACTTCTTTAAACATAAATTCAATTTCTGTTCCAATTCCTTAAGATACTGTAAGACCCATTCTTTAATGAGCATACAGACCTTTTCAGGGTATATGACTTGGGACTTCTTTAAACATCATCATAACATTGAGTTACATAGCCAATAAGGTTTCTGTAAAAACAAAACACATTATACTCCTGCTCTAGATTGAATGTGACACTAATTGCAGACACTATTGCTTCTGGCACATTGCCTCAGGGTGCCATTGTTTTAAAAAGTGATCTCAAAAGACACTAGTGTCTTCAGATTGGGGAAACTGGGATTTGAATTCCTGGTAGAAGACTGAGTATCCTTTGGAATTTTTATTCTAAAGAGGAATCGAAGATGTCTCTAAGTAATCCTAAAAGGAGACTATAGTTAATAGTGGCTCAACAATCTCAAAAGAAATTTAAAAAAATAGTTGCAAAAATGTCAGAAATTCTCAGAGTTATCACAAAAAAAAAAGTAAAACTGTTAATGATAGATTTGTTATAGAAACCTGAAATTAGATTTTAGCAAACCAACAATTTTATATTAAAAATAAACTTCTGTCATCTTTCTTAATTTTTTAATTATCCTTTTGATTTATATTGAGATTTCCAGTCAAGGCTTGCCAACTTTACAGATATCACTTATTATTTGTATTACTGTGTTATATGACTGTGTGCATCCATATATTTATGTACATGAATATATATAGATATTTATATAGATATATGTACAGTCATACACATTTGTTTAAAAACTCACACACAAAGGGTATCCAAACACTCTGGGCCTATAAGCCACAGTTAACCCTCATATTTATCAGCCATCTGTATTTTATATGTTTAATCAAAAAAGTAATGAATATTACTGCTTAATAAAGAATCATGGACACATTGTAGCCTGCCAATCCCTGCCCTTGCAAAACAAGAAAGTATGGCCTGGGTTTAAAAGCATTGCAATACAACTGAGTGGGAATTAGGAACAGATTTACAATTCCGAGGTAATTCAGAAAGTTGGTGTCATTTAGCAACTTGACTAAATTTAGGACATATGTATTCTTTTCTGTGCAAAATTCTGGACAAATCACTTCCTTGTCTTTTATCTGATAATGATTTGGATCCTTTTCACAAAGTAATTTGAAATCTACTAAACACTGAATAAGCATTATTTAGAGATAAATTGGGACCCAGATGTTTTGAAAGACAGAGAGACTGTATTGCATAACAGACACAATAATCATGCCTCCTTTTTCCTCCTCCAAGTCTTCCTATTTAAACATGTCTGTGGTTTCCCCTCAAAAGCTCAGAGAAAAAGATTTTAAATTCTCTAGATCAAGTTTCATTAGCTGTACACATTTAAAATTAGGTAAATTAAGTATATTCTAAAGAGGGTTTTTAGCACCAGCATTCAAGATGAATTGATAAACTTCCCCCTGTAATGTTGACTGTAGATCAATAAGGGTTCTTGAAAACTAGAAATGCATAAATAACTTGGCAGAATAAGCCTCATGTAATTATGAAAAAAACCCCGCATATCTTAATCAAAAATTGATGTGATAAAATATTTTGAAATAAATATATTTTTTAAAATTCTTTGAAAAGCAGTGTAAAATTGTTGTGGTTGTAAATTGCACATCTTCCTTATTATCCAAAGCCAGAAGTAGTCTAAAGTTTGTGATATTTAGTTCTCAAAAGTTTATCCAAGCATATTTTGACAACAAATTATTTCAATACCTTTCAACTAAACACAATGGACAGAAATATTTCAAGCACCTCAGTATAAATATTTGGGGTTTGGACAGTAGTTGTTGGCTATTGTGGACACTCTTCCAGGAAATTATAGATCCTTACTTCAAAAATTAAACATTTAATAAATGGACAGTAATTCTAATGCCAAACTGAATTAAGAAAAGAAAAAAAGTAGTTCTGATTTTGCTATCTGTGACATATTTCTTCTCAATATATCCAGAAATAAATCTAAAATTTCCAACAATAAATGGTAACTTGAATTTCATAAGCAGGAACCATAACAAATCAATGTAATGACAACAGTTCATCAATAAAAATCAATGGAAGAAAGTTCAAAAATGCAAAACGCAATATGGCTGGCAGTCACTGAGGTTTGAGATGTGCATTTTCATCCTCCTCCTGACAAATTCTGCCCAAAATAAAATTACACAAAAGGCAGAATAAAAGCACATAGAGAAAGGATAGTTAATATAAAATAGCTGTAGTGACTGAGAGCAAAGGTCTACCTGACCATTTTTTGACAGTGACTGCTAAAGAAAGCTTACAGATCCACTGTAAGAGACCAAATATAATTCTACTAGCATTTTCCCACTTTCTGAGAATAGCTCACTTAGGGATGCTAAGACTGTATACACAGTTCTTCATTTAACAGCCTTCTATGCAGTCTTCAGCCAAATGGGTCTGATTTTCTTTTGGTATTTTTGGCATGCAACAGGCAATAAGCTATAAACATAAGTTCCAGAGCTTATAGATATGCTCTCAGTGAAAAGGTATTATCTTCTGTTTACAGGCCCTGGCTGGTGTTTTTATTGTCTACTAGTCCTTGCTATGAGAACTAGACAATAATTATTTAATGAGCTGTATGGAGCAGGTGAACAAGAAGTTAAGGACCTTCACCATATCTCTCCTTAGGAATCTCCTTTTGAAGACATGGAGTCCAAGGCTGTTTCACTGAGCTTAGGCTGCATTCCTAAGGAGTCTGAAATGCATGGGATCAACACAGCATGTTTAGGGAAATGTTACAAGGCTTCCTCAACTATGTGCTACTTGTCTTTTCCTGCTTCAGATCTTAAAGTAATAATGAATTAGTACACCATCTTTCTCACTCTTGTTTAAGAAAGCCCTTGAGAGTCACTTTGATACAAAAGAAATTGCAGTTTTGTGCCTCTTGTCTGTTGTGACCTCATTTTCTCTGCACCTTTGGCAATATATGAAAATCGCAATAATAATAAATATGCTCTTCTCAAAAGTTTTCCAAAAGGATACTTCAGCCTGATCTCAGTATTCAACTACTTTCAGCTGAAACCTCAATGGTCTTTTTTCTAAAAGATAACCTCTCAGTATTGCTTTTCCTTTCACCGTGTCAAGTCTTCAATATCTGGAATGTAAAGTTCCATGGACAGAGTAAGATTGGTGCTTTCTGTAAACTGCTTGTGGTATGAGAAAAATCAGCATCAGTGTGTTCTTATTTTTCTTCTAAAAAATTCATATTGTAGTCCATCCACTTGACATTTTCTAAACAAATTCATTAACTTTTACAAGCTAATTCTATTCTAAAGCCTTCAAAATGAAGGTAAAAGAAAGCATATAAGTTGGAGTTCAAGTGACTTGTGTCTCAAATTCTCTTCTACTGGTGTAGTCCTTTGTGATTCTGCATTTTCCACTGACAAACAGAGACAGGATAGGAGAAAATTATTCAATTACTTTATTTCATTTTATTTTATTTCTTTCCCCTTTTTTTTTTTTTAAGAAATGCTGACATAAGTATTTTTATCTAATATAAATTTACAGCTTGTCTGTTCCTGAGCTGCATACACCTCTATTTGTGTAGTTATATATTTTGAATCATAAATTAACCTGTTTGTGCAGAGGTTGCTGGCTGGTGCTATTTGAATTTGGTCCTCCAGAGGCACATTATTAAAAGTTTAGGTGAAGACACATTAACATTGATTTTCATTCAGTATTGCTGAGGCATGCACCGGTAATTAACATCCATTCATCGAATCTGTCACATATCACAGTACAATGATAGTGCAGAAGCAAAATTTAAAAAAAAATCATTTTAGTATTTTAAAGTAAACATGAAAGGGTATATTCTTGGTCTTTTTACCATAAGACTGTAAGATTTGTTTCTTTTTAATAAATTGTCTAATACCTCAAAGCCAGTTAAGGCCTTAAAAATATTACAAAACCTCACAGATTCCATGTAATTAACATCCAATCATGCCTGTGGAATAAAAAAGTTATTTAAAATAGTATTTATAATATTGGAGAAAAACATGTAGATACGAATATATATAATATACAAGAATGCTTTCTTGCATATTTTAGCATTATGTTTGCTGCCTTTTAGGCACTGGCCCTGTGGCATTTCAGCCTGACCTTATTGTAACTTTCAAAGAATTTTTTCCTCCGGATGTCATCAGAGACTTCATAAGTGCATCTTCCATCTTCCCTGGGGAAGTGGAAAGAAGCTATGTGGTTATTTGTTGAAATGCCCAGTGTCCGAGGGACACAGATATAAAGTGAAGAGAGAAAACACTTTTTCTCAGGGCTTTTTTTCCCTATGTATTTAGGGAAATATAAAATTTAAATACATAGGGAACATAAAATTTGATTTTTTTTCCTATTCATGTGTTAGTTATTGACAAATTAAATGTAAATATAATAAATATATGAAGTTTAACTGCACTGAATGATCTTAGAAGTCTTTTTCAACCTTAACAAGTCTATGATTTTATGTGGCAGAGATACTTTTAAGTTGTAAGTGGAAAATATTTTCTCATTCTTCGCTAAGTTTGTTCCTTAACTGAAGGGAAGAGACAAAAAAAGTCTATCTAGTTGTTACAAATATTATATATAAGAGCCAAATAAATGGAGAAAAAGCTCAGGGTAACTGAAGCATTTTCGATCCATTTCACTCTTCAAACTTTAGACTCTAAAATAGTGATAGATTCACTTCCAGACATGATATGTCACTTTAAAATAGAAAATGCATTTGTCTAAAGCATAAGAAAATGAAATATTTAAACAAATGTTCACAAAAAAATCCAGCTTATCTGATATAGTAAGAACATCTAAAAACAATGTTGCAGATAGAATGAAATGAGTTTTATATTCACAGGGTTCAGGGATCTTTAGGTGAAGTGTCTCCTTTGGATGCTATTTTTTAACTAAAGGATCAAGGGAAAACTAGAAAGACTCTTTCCCTGCATACTTGCTCAGCTGGAGAGAAGTATGCAGGAACTAGGATCAAGAGAAAATACCTAGAATAATGGTTCATATATCTGTAATGTGCATGTGAAACATAAATGATGGCAGTTGGATGACCATGCAACTTTGAACAATGGGCTCTTACAGAGAGAAATTTCAGGGGACTCACAGCCCTAGGACAAAATAAATATGTTTTTATTTGAAAGTAACTACCTAAAATATTAGAAATCAGTTTCTTCCTGATGAGAATGAGTGCACACATTTTGACTGCTTATAAAATTTGACTTGCTGCCACAGATTTGGTGTAGGCCCTTGGTCAGCTTTACCAAGTGAGTTTTCATCTACCTGTCTTTAAAAAAAATAAAATAAAATAAAATAAAATAAAATAAAATAAAATAAAATAAAATAAAATAAAATAAAATAAAATAAAATAAAATAAAATAAAATAAAATAAAATAAAATAAAGTAAAATAAAATAAAAAATATATATGCATACATATATATACATACATACATATATATACATACATATATATATATACATACATATATATATATATATGTATGTTAATCCACTATTACTTTTTTCAACATGCCATGAGAACACAAACTGACCAAACACTGGCTGCACAAAACCAATGCAATGCAAACAGCAACATGTGAAACCATTGATTTTTAATGGTTATCAAATTGATGCTACCTAACCTGGAGAGCATACAAGAAATTGCAATCAAGGATAGACATGAGAGAGAAACATTACTCACTTAGAGGAAAAATGGAAGGCCAAACCCCAGCTGAAGTTGAAATTGCCTAGCGACACAAGGAGTAACAAGAAGAAATTCTGTCAGTTCGCTCACAGAAAAAGGTTCAAAGCAAAAAATTCAGAGGAAATGTGGCACTGTTGACAAAAGGGAGGAGAAAGCCCAGTGATGGATGACACCGATAACAGTGGTGTTTTCCCCACCTCCCTACTTCAGTCCCTATAGGAAAAGCCTGAGACCAGATCCCTGCATCAAGCCAGTCAATCTTGGGAAGGAGAAAAGCAGTCAAGAGTGGAATCATTTCAGGCTAGGGGCTACTTGAAGGATCCTGATGTACTAAAATCTCTGGACCTGGACAAGATTCATCTGAAACTGCTGAAGCACACAGCTGAGGTGACTGTAAAGCTGCTACTTACCTGTGACCAAAAAAATTTGAGGCAATCTGGAAAAAGCCCCTTACAAATGAAAAAAGAAAAAGAAAATATTATGCCAAGCATTATAAATGGTAGGAGGAACCATCTGGGAGTTACAGACTATTCAGATTAATCTCAGTTCCTAAAACCAGATTTTTAGAGGTTTTTTCTGAACAGTTGTTTGGAAAACCCCGGATAGAGGTGGAAAAACCTTGGCTAGAGATGAGGGTTTTTTTCAGAGTACCTGGTATGGGGCTGTATTTTAAATTTGTGTCCAAAACAGTGTTGATAATAGAGGGATGCTTTTGTAATGGCTGAGTAGTGTCTGCACAGCATCAAGGTATTTTCTGCTACTCTCCCCACCCCACCAGTGAGGAGGTAGACAAGAAGGAGACATGATCAGGACAGCTGATCCCAAATGACCAAATGGATTTCCCACACCATATGGTATCATGTTCAGCCTATACAGATGAGGAGCATATAAAGATGAGGGGCCCTCAGCACAGGGACTGACTAGACATTGGTCAGTTGATGGTGAGCAACTATTTTCACTTGCATGACTTGTCTCTTTTGGGTTCTATTTTCTCAATTAATATTTTTTTTCATTTTCTTATATTATTGTTGTTGTTTTTATTGTTATTAAACTTTTTTCATCTCAATCCACAGGTTTTTCTCATTTTTTACTCTTCTTATTCTCTTCTCCATCCTGCACTGGGCAGAGCGAGTGAACGACTGCATGGTGCTTAGTTGCTGTCTTGGGTTAAACATTAAAGGGCAAGTGTTGGGGTGTGTTTAAGTTTCCCCCACTTATGGTTGCTCCCTCTCCCCCTCTTTATGTTAAATGGTCCAGCCTGCCTTCTTCTCCTCCCCCCTCCGTCTGCCATTGATCCCTCCCTCTACCCAACTGGTTCATTTATGCTGAGTCACTCCCCTGACCCCTCCCCAAGGCCTGTCCATTACTCTGAGGCCCCTCCCTTTCACCTAGAAAGTTCTACCCAGGGCCTCGGGTGATAGGCTGGTCTCCAGGGTCCCCTCCCTCCCTCTCACCCCATTGGATGTTTCCCCTGCTTATCACCTTGGTTCCCACCCCCAGTTGTTATCCCATTGGTTGACTGTTGTTCCCTCCCCTTGTTACCTACCCCATATAAAATGGCCGTGCACACAGCGATGTGTGCCTTTTGGGGCATATCTTCCGTCTGGCCCTCGTTGTCTCCTCAGACTTCTAATAAACTCAGAGCATCGATACCCCCGAAAGGACCACTCCTCGCTTTTGTCACTGTTGTCACGCACCTCATCCTGTCTGGCGGCTTCAGGCCCACAGGCCATAGTTCTTGCCTGCAGTGGTATGTGAACGTGGCCCTTGCTGCCTGCAGTGCCAAGGGTACTGGACTGCCAGAGACCTTGGGAAGGCACCGTGACAGGCAAGTAAGTAACAAAGGTTTATTAAGGACTGATCATGCTTATTATCTCTATTATCTTCAGTGATAAAGTGACTAGCAATATGAGTGAAGGGGTGATAGCAGATGTAACACACCTTAACTTTTCTGAGGCTTTGGAAACACCTCAGAGCACTCCAACCTGTAAGTTACACTTTTAGGTAGGCTTAATATTGGGTGGACTTCAGTGCTCAGAGGGTAGGAATCAGACGTGATATTCAGTGAATCTGGTAATGAGCACAAGACCTAGGCAGGGTGACAATGGCTCCACAACTGGTACATTTGTCAACAACCTCCATGATGAGAAAATTATTCTCAGTAAATTTATAGAAGATATTAAATTTGGTTCACACAATAAGTAGTAAAGCTTCAACTGATTTTAAAATGCTGGAGAACTGGGCCAAAAGGATGCCTATGCAGCTCACACATGAGTAGTTCAAAGTTGTTTCCAGAGCAGAATAATTCAATACAGCTATGAGATGATCAAGTGGCCATGCAGGTGTAGTAAATCCTGGGCTGAATCTAAGACCCCGTGTGTTCTCATCACATAGCAGGCAAACTACATACCGGGTTAAGTAAGGAGAATTTTCTCTACTAGAAAGGATCAAAAGAACTTATTATTCACTTCTACCGCATTATCTACTGCCGCGTCTCTGCTATTGCATTCAGCTTTTGGTCCCCCCATTCAGGGCTGATGTGGAGGAACTGGAAAGGGTCTGTCAAAAAGGATATCTCCTATGAAGACAGGCTGAAAGAGCTGGGGTTGTTCTTCAATGTGGAGAAGCGAAGATCTTTGGGGAGATCTCACTGGCTCTCCCAGTACCTTAAGAGGGGGAGAGGGAGGACTTTTCATATGGGCAGATAGTGACAGGATGAGGGGGAATGGCTTTAAACTGAAAGAGGCCAGGCTTAAATTAGATGTTAGAAAGAAATTCTTTACCCAGAGGGTGGTGAGGCGTAGGAACAGGTTGCCCAGAGAACTTGAGGATGCCCAATTCCTGGCAGTGCTTGAGGTCAGGTCAGATGGGGCCACAAGCACCCTGGTCTAGAGGATGGCATCCCTGCCTAGAGCAGGGGGTTGAAACCAGATCATCTTTTAAGTCCTCTGCAACCCAAACCATTCAATATTCATTCTCTACCTGGACTTGCTGACAGGCAACAACCACAAACTATAGGTTGGAAGGTTCAAGCAGGGCATTATAGATACTTTTTTTAGCACTGGAATGCTGGAAAATGGTGGTTTAGCACAGCACTAAGATTACACAGAGTTATGGATTCTCTTCTCATGAAGGTTTTTAGGATATGATTCTGCCGCTTTTAGTAGAAGGTTAGATGAAATAATTTAAAGATCTTTCCTATGATTCCCTTATTCTAAATCTAATTTTCTGCTTCCTAATACACTGGAGTTTTATACTGTTTCCATGTTCTTAAGCATGAAGAAAATGTATTTTGCTTTATATCTATGTAGGCAGTGTTGTAGTCTGGGATGTTGGAAGTCTATATTTATTTTGAAGAACCAGGAAAAAGTGATGAAGAAGTTAGAGCTGGTTTGCTATTTATCTCAGTAAGGTGGTGTGTATTGCTTCTAGAAAGACTCTGACATGAATTTGGGTAAGAAAATAGGTTTTTGTATCTTTGCTTCCTTCAGCTCAGGGATCGGGATCACCTTGGCACAACTATCTGGTAACCAAAAGAGCTATGGATGTTCTCATCAGTTAGATCTCAGTAAGTAGAAACTGTCAAATAGTAGACTGCAGAGAAGTGTTCTATATTACCAGCCACTACAAGAACACTTTGAGTTATAAATATCCATAAGCTTTAATGGAGAAGAGAACTGTGCCTGTCAGCAGAAAAAAATACTATCAACCTGCGATGCCCTACACAAATAATGTCAAACTTGGGGCACGATGCAGATTAAGGTGCACTTTAAGCCATCTACTAAATGGAGTATTAGCTGGAAACTAGATTTCGCCATCAATGAAACATAATTTAATATATCTGAAGGCCAGTATTGGTTCACCAATCTCAGCTGCAATCGCAGTGAAGGAAAAAAGTCCTTCTGACTGTAAGAAAGTACTCTTTTCTATTACTGATCTCAATAGTGAGTTTTGATCCTGATTGTGTTCCATGGCAGCATCTTGAAAGGAAAATATCTTTAGCCTTGAACACAAGAATACTCCCTGCTTCTCTGAGTATAATACCATCGTATCTCAGTGGAGGATGAGCAATGCTTTCCTAACTTGCTGCCTTAGAGTAGAAAAGGATGTATTTAATTTAACATGAACATCTGATAGAAAATGTTAATCTGGAATTATCTACTCAGGTAGATAATCCAGGTTTATGATATTACAATCTAATTTAATCTTATATAATATAATTTCTGCTGATATTTTGCAATTTAGCCTTTAGCAAGATACTGGCCTTGCTCACATAGGTTTACCCTACCTTAGTACTACAGTACTAATAGGCTAACAAGGCCTATTCATATTTTATAACACCCTGAGAACTACAGAAACCAAAAACGCAAAGTATTTTAACAGGGTAGAAAATATAATAGGGAGTGTGAAGACAATCTTTGAAAATTCACTCTTCAGATTTTTAATTATTTCAATGACTGTTCATGAGGGAGTTTGATTGCAGGCACTTTCACTTTTGGTTTATATGTTCACCCTTGACTCAAAGACTCCTCAAAATTTGAGGCCTAAAGACAGGAATGAAAGAATAAATCGGAGGGCACATGACTTAGAGGATACAAGGACAAAGTTAAGAAATTGCAAAGAAAATTGCCAATAATGAGAGTGGAGTTATGCAGAGTTTGGAAGTCAGGAACGGGGATAATGAGAGGTTAATGAATAGATCATAATAGAGGTTGTCCATAATGTAGATGATTACTAGACCAGCATTTTGGATGAAGCTGATAAAGGAAAAAGCAAGGGAAGGCCAATGATGAAGCATGCAAATGAAGCAACTGAAGATCAAGTTTAGACCATATTTTGCATTGATACCAAAGAAAATAAACTAATTTTAAAATAGCAAAATTAAGGAAATTAAAGGAATTAGAGAATTTTAAAAAGAAAAATATGTGAGGAGAGAAAGGGAGAATTTCTGTGTTGTATAAGTTTACAAAAAAATGAAAGAAAAATGAATAGAGAGCTTGGAAGAATGCTCAAATCAAGAGTATAGCTGAAGAAGACAGATAGATTGTTCTATTGCCACCAGGCTCTTATTTTCTAGCCAACTATGTACTGCCTCTTGATTACATCCTGAAGAAATTTCACACTTACACAACGAAAACTGGTTCAATATTTGGAGAATACTCTACAGAAATGCTTCAGATGGCATTCCAGATCTATGCCTACAGATTAGCTTCCCAGTTTTCTCACCAAACTCAGATTATAATTCATATAACATATTGAACAATACAAAAATACATATAGTAAATATTCTATATTTAATACATGTATTATACAAGTTAATAATATATAATATATGAAATCATATACAAACAAATATATATATAAAGATAACTTACATGGAGTATGTAGTTTTTCATACATGGAATATGTACATGGAGTTAAATTAAATAAATGGAGTTATGTTAGTCCTAAATTAATACCACAGGGATGAAGAAAAAGTATGTTGGAAAGTTTTTTTACAGCATATCAGAATAAAAATGTATCAAATGCACCCTTTGAGATCTTTGTGTAGCAGGTGAGGTGTGGCAGTCGAGTTGGGGTCAGTGATGCAGGATGTATGATAACATGTATTTAATAGAAAAAGGTTATGGACATGAAAAGATCCTGGATTATCTGGCTTTATGTGGCAAGGTTTTGGTAGCAGGGTGGCTACAGGGGTGACTTCTGGGAGAAGCTGCCAGAAGCTTTTCCCATGTACAAAAAGCCAACACCAGCTGTCTCCAAGAAGAACCCACAACATTGGCCAAGGCTGAGCCCATCAGCAGCACTGGCAGCACTTCTGGGATAACACAGATAAGAAGTGGGGAAAAACTGCTTCACAACAGCAACCACAGAGAGGATGAGAACACGTAAGAGAAATGATCTTGCAGACACCAAGGTCAGTGCTGACATTCCCCCTGCAGCCAGTGGTGCAGACCATGGTGAGGCAGCTGTACCCCTGCAGGAGGTGCCTGGTGGAGCAGAGATCCACCTGCAGTCTGTGGAGAACCCCATGGGAAACCCACACTGGAGCAGGCTTCTGATAGGACCTGTGGCCCATAGAGAGAGGAATGTCCTCTGGAGCAGGCTTGCCATCAGGATTTGTGACCTTGTGGGGCACCTGTGCTGATGCAGCTTCTTCCTGAAGTGCTGCACCCTGTGGAAGGGACATGCACTGTGGAGAATGGGAAGGACTTACCCTGGAGGACTTTCCTGTAGAGGCACCCCACACTGCAGCAAGGGGAGAGTGCAAGGAGGAATTAGCAGCACAGAAAACCTGTAATGAACTGACCACAACCCCCATTCCCCTGCACCTATTGGGGGAAGGAAGTAGAGAAATCTGAGTGAAGCTGAGCTCAGAAAGAGGGATGAGAAGGGAAGATGATTTTGGATTTGGTCTTACTCCTTCTTACCCTACCTAATTGTTAATTGTTGATAAACTAAATTCATTTCTCCAAGTCAAGTTTGTTTTGCCCATTACAGTGACCTCCCTATCCTTATTTCACCCCACAAGTCTTTTATTTTATTTTCTTCTCCCTAGTCCACAGTCCAGTTGAGATGCTTGGTGGGCCTTTGATGTGCCAGGGTCAACCCACCAGAGATATCAAGGAGTTTTCTTATATATTGTGAGTGATAATAGGATGCAACTTTTGGGTTTGTTGTAAGTTATCCCTTGAGCTGTTTTTCTTCTTTGCATTCTGTTGGTTATAAAAGAAGACTGATTCGGCTCCAAGCTTCCAATGCTCTTTCCTTACTCCAGCACATCTATCGTCTTTCTAGGGATAAACATACTGTGCAGTAGATAGAGACCATTACTGGCACTTTCTCAGGGTTTTACGTAAGAACGCAGGAATCCTCCTGCTAAAACAGCTTGTCTAGGTCCCTCATTCAGACTCTGAGGGCTAGCAACAAGTTTCCCACAGGAAGATGTGTGATGCAAACCATGAGGAAATTGCTTCATTAAATGGCTCATGCCTATTCCCTAAGTCTGATTTCCTTAAGGCCTGAAATGTGAATTTTGATCTCCCTTTCAAAAATTCTACTGTTGTTAGTAAATATTCTGAGACTAGATTTTTATTTTCCTGCTAGGCATATAAATATCTAACTACCATCTAAAACTTGCTCAACTATAACCTTCAACAACATTCCATGACATTGATAAAAATAAAAGGCTTGTTACAGAGTGAATGTTTTGTTTTAGCAGTATGAAATTTGCCCCCTCTTGAATTCATTGGATATCTCTGTTCTTGTGCTAGAAAACAAAAAATACAGTCACAAAGGGCTTAATGGATATTGGGAGGCATTCCTGCATTTGGAGCTGACTTAGAGATGAATGGTAGTTAAAAAAAAAAGTCACAGTCTTTTCTACAGTTATCTATTTTCCCATTTAACTTCCAGTAACAAAGAGAAAAGGAGTACAAATTATACTGTACCGCAACAGAATGATCAGTGACAAATGTCTGTCAGTAAGATTACCATTGCAGACAGAATATGTATACATACGTTTCGAAACCAATTTTTCCTTATGCATTCTGTCTCATCACGAAGATGCCAACTGGATAGGCTTACTTTGCACATAAGATGAGCATATTTAATAAAATGAGAGTGAAGAAATGATAATATTTTTTTATCTTGTTTTAGAACATTTTCTTCGGTCAATTTTTCTGTGGAAATAGATTAAGCACAGTTAATCAAGATCTGTCACTGGGTTCCAGTGGTGATTTTACATACTGCAAAATAAAAAGGACAAAGCACAAAAGGAAGGCACATATGGAGTTGCTTGTGGTTTCTTACAGACTTCAAATAAAGAACAGATTTCTACAGATTTTTAATACAGAGAAACTCAAAATCGCACTATTTTTTTCTCTTCAGCTGTTTCTGAAAGCAAATAGAAATATTACTGTGCACATGGTGTTGCAAGTCCTTCAGCAAGGAAGGGCTCCCTACCACGAGAATCAGCACCATGGTATCATTCAGAGGAGAGATGATATTCTCCCGTTTTCTAATATCTTTAATTCTTTGTAGTACTCTAGAACTTACTTAGGTTCATAATTTTTTTCATGTTTGATTATTATAGCAAAGTTATTAGTTTGCACATTGCCCTAGCAAAGCTGTACCAGCACAATGAATTAACCCCACTGCAATAAGACGGTCATAAACTTGAGTCCAGAGGACTATTACTGATGGAAACTCAGCTTTTATTTTACTTTAGAAGTTTAGCTTACTTACAATTTATTATTTGCCTACATATACAATACTGTAGTTGTGGAACCTGACAAGAACAATCTACAGAAAGACTTTCAGAGAAAACTGTCCCTTAGTAGTATATAGGTAACTTGGTTAAGTTAATTTTCTAGATTTCTTCAGTAGGCCATAGAAAGAACTAAGATGGGACAAATCATTTTTTAGAGGTTCCTAAGAAAGGAGTTTAAGAAGAGGCATGTATTTCCCTCTGGAAGCATTGCATTGTGTCTGTTAAGGCAGAATCTACTCTAGACTAGAGAAGTGGCCAAACTTGTTTAAAAGTTAAAAAAAGGTAAGGTTTGCTTTTTCTTAATCTGAATCAAACCCTAGGTGACTAACTGTACAGAATTTTCTGTAGAAAATTCTGAAGAACATTAAACATAATCTAGAAATTCTTATGCACTGAATTATTTTCCAAATCACTCTTTTCTCCGCAGTATTTTGGTAATATGTTTTTCCTATGACATACAATATGGCTGAAAAAGATAATCAATCTATTTCTTTCAAATTTTTCTTTGAATGTGATATTTCACTTTGTCTTAACCTACTTTTCTTTTTTTGAGTTAATACAGTGCTCTGAATCTTGAAGTCTCTGAATAGTTTAACTGAAGCTGGAATGCTCCCATTTCTATAAAATTCATACTTAGACATGTAGGGGCTGGCATCTTTAACACCACTCATTGTGTAACTAATTATATTGGCCCTTATTGTGAATTTCCTGATTTTCTTCTGGTATAAATTCACTCATTGTAACAATGCACAGAAGTGCAAGTTCACTGCTGTTAATGAAAGTCTGCACTGTTCACAAAAACAGGACCAATAATATGTAATTTCTGAATATTTGATACTATGAAGTGTTATAGTAATCATGTGATTTCAATGTGACAGGATTTACTACCTTTAAACCTAGGTGATTATTTTTCCTAATTAGCAAGTTGAAAATTCTTATCTATTTAGACTTTCAAGAGTTCTCATTACTCTTTCTTTGGTGGAAGTCTGTTTCACTGAAATGTATTAAAAGTTAAAATTAAATAAATCTGCATTAGGTAAAAAAGAGGTTATCTATGGAATAGCAAAGCTAGACAGAGAGGAACTTTTTTATGTTCTGGTACAAAGTGAAGAATCCCCAGTGCTTAACTGAGCTGGAATGGGCTTATGCAATTTTCTATGGACAGTGAATTTTTTTTCCCCTTAGAAAATGCTCCCTATTTTTAAGAGGGCAAATGATTCCTATTGATTACAGTATTATCTAATGGTGAGGAAGAAGCTTGTCCCCTTGCTGCTGACTTCAGCTAAGAAGTCAATCATGACTGCTCCAGCTGAATCTGGAGGAAAAAACTACAAAGCATTTTAGTGACTGAAAAATGGAAACTGGAGGAAAAGGATTATGTCTTACTTGGGACCGGTAAGCAAGTAGTAGTGGATGTCCTGTTTCCTAATATTTCATTACTTGGCACTATCTATTCAAATTCCAACTTTCAGAAGCAATATGCTGGGTGTCAATACATCCACTGTTCAGAGATGGGGCCAGGTGTAGTAGAAAAAGTGCTACCATTAACAAGCAACATATCTCACTTGTACACAGACTTTCTTTGTAATTTCTTTAAGCTTGTCACTTACTGGTCTCTAAACACTAGTCAGTAAGCTTAATGACTGGTAAAAAAATGAGATGAAGTTGCTTAAGAAAAGACAGGTCAAGCATGAACACAGATATCCAGGTATTTTTTATCAGGTTGCAGCTTTCTAGAGCATGATGGCAGGAGTAAGCCAAAAGGAAAAACATAAGAGGTCAAAGAGCTACTTGAGAGATTATTTTAGTGTACTCATTTCACTTTCCAGGTTTTAATGAAACTTATGTTTCATTTGAATATTTCACAACTATCTGAGCAAGATGTAATTCCATTTGAAACACATTAAAGACTGTTAGTCTTTGAAGCAGGCTTTAAATAATAGAACTACAGGCCTGAAAAGGACCTCAAGAGTGTCTCTTCCATATCTCTGCTCTAAAGCAAACTGAACTATGCTTATACCCATCTGACTGATGTTTGTTCTAAAAATCTCCGGAGACTAAGTATTTACAATCTCCCATGCCATTAGCTTTCTGGTTCTTTCTATCCTTAGCATTGGAGTTTGCTTTCTAACACCTAACGTTGCTATAACTTAAGCCCCTTATTTTTCAGCCTCATCTACTGGTGATGCAGACAACAAATTGCTCCTTTCCTTTGTGTGTCAGCTTTTCATGTATTTGGAGACTATAGTCATACCTTGCCTTTAATTATGTACTGAGAACCTTTAGGCTTCAAGAGAAATATAACTGACCAGCTGGAAAGGCAGTGAGTTTATTTAACAGAACGAAATGTGTCATCAAGAAAACAAGAATCTTAGTTAGTTTGTTACCCAAACTGATTAGCTGGTTCACTGGTTAGCCTGCCAGTCTGTCCTTATCATGAACAATCCTTTTAGTTTGTTACCCAAACTGATTAGCTGGTTCACTGGTTAGCCTGCCAGTCTGTCCTTATCATGAACAATCCTTTGTAATTCTCTTCTTCCTCCAATATTAATGAATCTGAATTATTTTGCCAGTTTTTCTTTATTTATAAGGCCTACTGTTTGGGAAAGAGGCTGTGTTAACTGTGAAATATTCCTCTGTTAGGCAATATTTGTCACCATAGCTAAATATACAGCTATGTGTAAGCCAGACTAATCTACTCTGAGAATCTAAACGAAAATGAAAAAAAGAGTACATATTCATTTTCCCCTTCACATCCTACCTTACACTGACAGCCTCTACATTACTTTCTCAATTAATTTTATTGCAAATCTGTTAAATATCTGAGTCTCTTCTGCCTAAGTCAGGAGCTTATGTTAGTTAGTCTAAGGTTTAGGCCTGTAATCCCCCTTCTTACTGGCTGTATGACCTTGCAAGCTGGTGCACTAAGCTGGCACATTTCAGTATCTCGTGTATTCATTTTCATAATAAAGTAGAAAGAGTTTCTCCCTTTCCTTTTCAAAAGTGGTTTGAAGTCACTACAGCACCTAGTTGCTGTATTTAAGAGAATGCTCTTGTGGTTTTATCCTTCTTTATCACTGCTTCACAAAAATGCTGTGGGCAAAATATTTAGGACACTATTTTTACCTTGGATATCAAATTTTCTACCAACACTGCCACACCCACAACCCTCCCCCAAGGTAACAGTAATGACTAACTTGTCTTTGAACAGTTCTGAAAGGATCTTGTTGCTTGGACTTGCGGATCAAGTGGCCTTGGTGGTCTAGGCACCTTGTATAGTGCCTGTTCTTCACCCTCTAATAATTTCTTACAAAATATTTAAATAGCATGCCAGGTATCATATAAATACTTCAAATAAACAGATGATAGTACAATATTATCATAAGTGTAACAGTTTTGTGGCTATAGATATAATTCTAACAGAATTTTATTTGCAAATGAAACTTCAAAAGTTGTTCTGAGTTTTAAAAAATATTTTATTTTTAATGAAACATTCAGAGAAAATGTTTCAGCCCATCAAGCTAGACTGTCAAGACTGGAAGCCCAACAAGGATTTAGTTGATTCCACTCAGCAAACAAACTATTAACAAGACTGATGTAGACATGGTATTAAAAAACATATTAAAGCTGCATGAGAGAATTTTTGGGTCTCAGAGTGGCCAGTGAGGGTGACATTGAGGCGAAAGTGTGTTACTGATCAATGCTGAGATGGATAAAGCTTACTTAAAACATTCAACAAAGTCTTTGGATCCTATGATGGTGGTTCTTATAGGAACTTTAACATATGTTGGAAGGACACTGTGGTGAGAAGCAAGCTATCCAGGCGGCTTCTGGATTATATTTGAGGTAAACTCAAGATACAGAGACTGGAAGGGCCAACACGGTGACTCTGGCATTCACTAGCTAGCAACAGCTCTTTGGGACTATGATAATCAATAGAAATCATGGCTGTAACGACACCAAAACCGTGGAGTTCAAAATCCTGAGGAGGCAGAGGAAGGCAAGCTGTGCAGTACAGAGCCTGTACTTTAGGAGGGCAGACTTCAGCTTATCTGGGGAGTTGAAAGGTAGGATTCTATGGGAGGCAGCTCTGACAAGCCAATGAGTTCAAGGAATCTAGCAAGTCTGTAAGGACATCACCTTTCGAGTCTATGAATGTTCATGCTGATAGTCAGGAAATCAAGTACATTTATCAATAGACCAGCTCAAGACAGAGATCCTCCAGAAAAGGCAACATAAAGGAGATGGAAGCAAGGATAGGCTTCAGAGGAATTTCTGAAACATTGCATTAGTATGCAGTGATGGTGTCAGGGAAACCAAAGCTCAAATGGAATCAAGGCTTGCCAGGGACATCAAGGCAACAAGAAGAGCTTGTACATTACTGATAAAAGCTTGACAAAGGAAAATGTATGCACTGATTGCTGAATAAAAAGGCTGATTCAGCAACAGTGGCCTTCAGCAACTGGTAAGGCAGAAGTTCTCAGGGTCTTATTCTTTGAGGCCTGTGTGCTTAATGTGAGAGAAGAGAGGGAAGAACAGCAGTGGAGAAGGATCAAGTCAGAAACTACTTATGAGAACTCAACTCATAAACGCTCATAGGTCTGACAAGCTGTATTAAAACTTTATAAAGGTTCCAAAAGGACAACCCAGAGAACTAAAGGCAGCTCAGCCTTACTTCAATCCCTAGCAAATATTCAGAGCAAATACTCTAGGAACATAATTCTGGGAACCTGAAACAGAGGAACCATGTGATTTTCATCAATATTTTCGTTTTCAGATGAAATGCATATGGAGGCTACAGCTGAAGGACTTGAGGGGCAGGCTGCCATTTGGAGGAACCTATGGGATGAATGGACAACAGACTCAGGAAACAAAAGCCCTTGAAGAAGGAAATAGAATTTTCCAGTCTGAGGAAGACACAGTTTTGAGGGGACCAGAAGCCTTCCACTACCTAGGAGGAGGTTATAAAACGACTGTTGCAGGTTTTCCAGTGATGCCTGTCAAGAGAACAAGAAACTATAGACATGAATGAGAAAAATAATGTTTCCAGCTGGGTATAACGCATGAGGACACCCAATAAGTGAAGCAGGTTACTTAGAGAGGGTATACAAACTCTACTTTGATGTTTTCAAGACCAGGTTGTGTAAATCTCTATGCAACTCTATTTAGAGCAAGATTTTACCCTAAATCTTTCCTGAAGTGCCTTCTAACCTAAAGTATCTTATATCTCTATTAAAAGAAAAAACCCAAACTTATATTTCTGAAAATTATAGAAGCTTGTTTTGTGTACTCTTTTTCTTTTTATGTGAAAGAATTCTTCATTGGTGCTGTTTTCCAAAAGTGCATAATGCTCTGATTTATCAACAGCTTTAACATATTGGAACCATCTAGATTATAAGTATGGAAGTTTAAACTTCCCAGACTTGATGAAGGAGTATTTGACTATTATCTGTGGCTGTTTCTAAAAGAACTTTTTAACTTCTGCAACTGTGAGTTACAGATTTCATGGAACTACAATACAATTGTTGTACATGTCTTAACTACATGAAGAACATGAAGAGCATGATGCTACTTTTAGCAGTTTTATGAACACGGGTTGAAGTTTTATTTATGAGCATTCTGGGTTGTATTCTGAATTGATATGCTACTATAGTGTTTTGTATAGTAGTATTTGATACTATTTGTTCTCAAGGATGTATCAGTACATACGACATATTTTGTCTTTTGGACATTACCTAACACAATTTTTAATGCTGTGTCTATATCAGTCATTGCCAACAGTACACTTGATGATTGGAATCAGCTAAGTCCTTGCCGGGGTTACAGTCTCAATAGTTTAGTTTGATGAGCCAATAGCTTTCTATTGCACAGCTTCCTTTCTTTTACAAAGCCTATTTGCAAACACTATAGCATTGCTAGCATTTCTTGTTACATGTTGTGAGCCATAAGAGATTTTATTCTTATGTGGAATTTCTAGAATTATATGCATTCCCTTATATTGTTTCCTCAAAATTCAGCTCACATCCTCTAGTTGAGACTAAGACTGGCTAAATATTTCCATATCTCATATAAAGCACATTGGTGGCATCACTGATGGTCTTGCAGCTGTATATATTTAATCAGTATACTTTAATCCAAACTTCCTGTAGGATGAGGTTTAAGGTTGTGAAGTGGTTGTTTTTTTCTTTCCCCTTTCTCAACACCATATTTATCTCTGACATGGAAAGAGGGAACTTATATCATTGCATTTATCCCATAAACTGCATGGGAAGGTCTTTGTTCTGTGACTATACTCCTGTACTTGAACATGAATATTCTCCTAGACAACTGAGCATTAGCTGCCTGACTGTGATTTCTCTGGAGATTAAGCATTTTGTTGTGGTGTGACAAGTCTGTAGAAAAACTCAGTTTATTCCACTGAGATATTTTGGTGCTTTGAGGCACAGAGGGAAGCAAACATTTTTCTCTCATATGGTCTGTACCTTTTTTTTAACCTTGCTGACAAATACATGAGACATTGGCCATTTGTTTAGTTTTCCCTTTTTCTCCTGGCTCAACACTGCACTCATTCAGTGTTCCCTAACTTTTAACTCAGAAAGTCTTGTTGGCTATATACATCAATAGATAAAATAGGGCTAAGGGCTGTTTTCTGGCTGCGAGGCTAAATGGCACACAATGGCTGCAGGCGTAATACATAACACTTGGCCTTGAGTGTCACCTCAAGGGGACAAAGTGTCTGAAATAATGTGAGGGTCATATTGCAGCTTTTAACACAGGAGGTTTTCTAGTATGGAACAGAATTTGCTGCATGTTGTGTATGTGGGAGGAGGTGTGTGTCAAGGTCCCAAACCTTCAGAGATAGTTTCAGAGAAACCATCAAGGGTGATGTTGGGTATTGGGAGAGATTCCTTGCAAATGCTATCCCCGTGACTGGGCATTGTCTGGCAGTGTGCTAGTTAAGACCAGGCAAACAGAGGAGAACAAAGTCTGTTAGCTGTGAAGCAGTGTCATAACCAGAGGTCCAGTGCTGGAAGTCAAGCTCTCTTTACATAGCATTGTGGCTATACAGGCTTAATGCATGCTTAGACATTGTGTCTCTGTATGTGTACAGGTACATGCACACTGAAGCCTTTTGTATAGCCTCTGCCCCTCCTTGTTGTTTGCTGTGTTTGGTACTTCTCAAGGAAGCACCGTCACCTTTTCAGTACAGATTTCAATGAGATGCTGTCCGAATCTTGTCCCAAGAAGTTCTCAAAAGTTGTGACATATTTAGTCAGTGTAAACCTCAGTGGACCAGAGAGGAAAAGGGAAAGTATGGATACTGTTTCCTATATAAAAAATGACATCTAACCACCATGGTGTGTAAACTTAAAAAATGTTGAGGTTTCGTTTCATATGTAAATAGTGTGCATAGATTTATGCGTTGGATTAGATTACTTTGCAGAAAGAACTTAATGTGAATAGTTCAGATTTAATTAGCAGGGGAGAAAATTATGTCCTACACTAAAAACAAAATAGCAGACCACAGCTATGAACAGTTTCTGGAGGCTGTTAGGCTACAAGCTCATTCTGTGGAAGCCTTTCTGTTATCAGCTCTAAGCTTCCTTAAACAACAACAACAACAACAAATTGTATAGTAGTGAGGGAGCAGACAATTCCCTGATGCCATAGCACTTTCGAAATTGTTACTCCAAGCTGGGTAAATATAGTATATATATAAATATATATATTCCTGGCACACTAGAATGGATACAGTTAGTGTTACAGATTAAACAGCTGTAAGCATATGAACTTAACATGCGACTGGGACAGGAATCCTTTATGTCAGCCCATTTGCAGGCTCCATCAGCCAAAACTACCAGTGGATTAGCTGTAGAAGTTGAAGGGCAAGGACGCTGGTTATCAGGAGGAGCAACAGTAAGCGTTGTAATGAAAATACTGGGTAATAGTAGATCTCAAAGGCAACAAAAGAGGTTCTGGGTGGACATACTAACATTTGAGGAAAACCAGAGGAAATATTTCAGGCATGAGTGAATAGTGGAATTAAATCTTGGTTATATTTCTCCAAATAGAAGAGTAAGCATGTCTTGGACCTCCTGCCACTGAAAATCAACAGCAAGTGAATTTGGTGAACACTCTTCTGGAGCTCATTGATCCTGGGAAGAGAAGTCCTAAGGCAAATCCTGAGCAACATGTTTAGATTTGCTGCTTAGGGGATGAGATAAAACAGGGTAGAAGAAGGAAACTAGAGCATGTATTTGAGTTAGAAGAACTAGATACAGATTCTTCCCTACCATGGCCTGCTGCGCAATGTTTTACTTCTTATAGTGCAACTGCCTCTATTCCTGATTTTTTTTTTCCAGGGTTTATATTTCCAGATTGTATGATCCTCTGAAAAAGGAATCTGCTATTTATATTGAAGCTAGACACTAACAAGGGCTAGCCCTTTAAGAGATTTCTTGAAATCAAATCATTCAACTTTGTCTATTAATTTTTGAGAAGTAGGGAGGCTAAGAGGTGAAATGTCAAAAGGAAATTTATTTTAATTTTGTATTCTTCCTAGTACCTGGAAAGAAAGATACCCCAAGAAACTATCCCTTGTCAAATTTCATAGAAATTTTCTCCAAGCCTAGGGAACATGTCTAAGCTTTTGGGCTTCTCTGACTCTGATGCTTCACTCACCATTAATTATAATAAATGCCACTAATCAGGAAGGTAAGAAGTAGGCCACCAAGAGCTTAAAACAAAGAGAAGTAGTGCTTTTACATTCATTTTTTCACAACTATAAATTTTCCTTTGATTTAATTTAATTTAGTAAAGCTGGCAAGTTGCTGCCAGGTGGATCTCCTACACAAGTCTGTCTCAAGATTTCATTATCCTTCTTATTTCGAGCATCATTATTCAAACATCTCTGTTTTCTCTAGCTAATTAGCCCAATGTTTAAGAGGTGCACATTTCTTAACATATGGTACACAGTTGCACTGCATGTGTGCTGTATTTTCATTTTTTAGTTTGAATCTTATATTTCTGATACAGTATGTCAGAAATATCAGATGCCCATCTTACGGAACAACAGTTACAGCTTCACATTGAAATGTACCCTAATTATACTTTTGAAATCCTTACATCCTCATGTTTTCAATTAAGACATCACAGCCATTACAGTACTGTGACAACAGATTGTGATTTAAAGATTTGGAGGTCAGAATTTACCAGCAAATAAAAGCTACAGGAATTAAGTGTTTAAAATATTTAGGATTTTTAAAATGTACCTTTCCAATTCAGTGGAGAAAACTTAAACCCCAAACAAAAATCCTCCACATGGCGTGATACTGTCTCTTTGAGACACTGGCATTGCATGCAGCTGTTATAAATCTTCTTCCTGTGTAAGACTGCAGAGGGAGGACCTGACTGGCAACACAAAGGAAGGAGCAGGTCTGTTCGCCTGTCTGGGAGAGACAGAGGGAGAGGAGCAGGTGGAGGGGGAGCGAGGTGCACACACACACGCGCAGCTGAATGCAGAAAGATTCACTCCTTCTGTACAGCCCACAGACCATCCATGCCTAAGTGATTCTAGTCCACCATTTGCATGATATATTAGCCTTTCAAGCTGTCTTGTGGTATTATCTGAGAGACTGTAGCTTTTGCTTTTAGCTAAGCTCATCTGCAATTGGTGTTATCTCCAGCAGGTCTCCATTTCTAACTAATATTAACCTTATAGCAAGGAAAACAGTATACTTAAGAGATGTGCACATGCTGAAAATATACCAGGACACTCTAAGGGCTGAATTTAACAGCTACATTTATGTAAAATTTCTGCATTATTTACTGTACTAGAAAAATACAGTTTTGTTTTTTATTCTTAAAAAAAAAAAAAACAACAAAAAAACCAAACCCAACATTTCAGCTATATACAATATCTCTGTGAAATTATTAAAAAAAAAAAAAAGAAAAAAGAAGAAGCTTTAATTCTGGAATAAGTGTGTTTATATGGGTTGTTACACTCATATAACCATATTAGCTTCACTGATATGGTGTATCTGATAATATGTGCTGTACTTACTAGATTTCAGGTCCCTTGAGCTGCAGAGATGCAGATGTAACCTTAAATTCTTTCTAAAGCAAATCCTGCAGATGCTTTCTACCTCCCTCATCCTCCCTCAAAAAACCTTCAACTCCCTCTATAGGATTATCTTTCTTCTGTACCTACCCCCTCCATAACGCATCGAGCCTGAATCGCTGTCAGTCATCTGGTTGCTTCCCAGCTCCTCCAGACATCCCCTCCAGCCAACGCACATATCCCTGCAAGCTCCTGCCTGAATCATGAACTGACAGCTGCGAGACAGGTAGTGTGAGGATCATATCCAAGAGATGAACGAACGTTTTCAGCAGAAGCAAGCACCTATCCACTAATGCACCATTTCTCTAACAAAGGGAAAATGTCATTTTTTTTTCTTCTTGTATAGCTGGCTTTTTTATAATGCACTGAATACAAGAGAATTATAAGATTTTGAGTAGTTTTGCGACAGCAAGTGTAACCACAAAATATATAAATATCTGTGAGATGTATAGTTATTTCTAACATCTGGGTCAGACATGAATGCTTTTGTGTTCTTATGTCAAGGATGTAGCATGATAGCAGAATTTTATTTAACGTAGGGACTGCACAGCACAGTGAGGGTAAGAACTATACCAAAATGGCTGCAAACATTTTCCAGCCTGTTGGTAGAGAATGGAGCACCTAAAGAGATGGACTGATTTTCAGTAGTAGTCAGAGGCTGCAACTGCTATTGACTTAGTGCTCAGCTCATTTAAAATGCAAGCCTTATTTAGATGCTTAATATAGATTTTGGTGCCTGACTGTAAACACTTGATTAAAAATATTGGCCTAGCTTTACAAATAAAGGTCAAAGGAAACATATTACTGAGCACTGCAAAGCAAGAGTAAGACAAGGAGTAAAGACAAAAGTAGTTATAAGGATTTGTGTAGGATGAAAGAAGGAAGGCATTTTAATACTACTTATTATTCTTATTATTAGTTAATTTCAATTTTATTTATTAAAATTATATAACTCCTATACAGCCATTGCTACTCTCGCTCTTGTTTTTTATTATCCCTTACTGTTCTGAATACGTGCAATAGATATTGCACTTATTCAGCCTGAATGAGAGCAGAAAATTCTGTGTAGAAATCCTGAGAGATAGCCTGTTCACATGAAACTTTCATCCAAATTTTAGTAGATACCAAAGGGTGAACCTTTAATTGGGTGAGGAAGAAACTTATGGATACCTAGCTAAAACTGTACATTTTCAGATGTTCGCCTATCATAATGATGTCCTGCTGCCGCACTTTCTACTTTTTAGCTGTCCAGCATGAAAATAATAAAACAGAGCCACTAGCAACCACTAAAAGAACAAATGCTTTTATTTATTATTCACCTGGATGTAGGATTTCAGTCGGACTTCTAAAGCATGTATGTGTAAATGCTGTCTGTGTGGCAGTTATTCAAGCTTCCTTTGAATTCTGTCCATCCATTTAGTAATCCCTGCCAAGTCAGTCTCTATTACCCATACCTACTAAGATGTGTTTTAATGGTGAAAGTAACAAGTTGACTTAATAAAAATGCTGGCAGTGACACCAGGGAATGCTGGCACCTCACTAATCTGGAAAATAATGACCTGATGGGAGCTTTGTTCCTCTTTCTCATGGGTCTCTGATAGAAACAGCCAAATAATTATAAAAAGGAGCCAACTCAATAAACACAGTGGGAAGTACTGTGGATGCTATTATATAAATGCATTATAGATATTTTTCAGCTTTATGTTTTCGATATGAATTTACTAAAACTTTTCATGCTGTTTTAATTTTTTTATTATTTTTAATTTTTTATCATTACTTCAATTAGTATTGCCAAAGATTTGAAAAAAAACCACCTCAGGTGAACACTAAAGCAACCCTCACCTGAATCGAACAGGCCAAATAATGTATGAGTCATATTTATGAAGCACTTTTAGTTGCACCAAAAAAAAAAAAAGCTCAGATACACTTTTTTATTTGATTCCATGCATATGGACATTTTCAGGGTAGATTTATCTCTCTTACACTGGGGACAATCTATTTTAAGCAAAGGCCAGATTTAGATTTATGTGGTTTCTAGGGACAGTGGAGGCCACAGTTCCTATGGTGTGTCTATGGCTGTGCTCATGGATGCCAGACTGAAAGAGCAGCTAGGTCTGGTGTAATACCTGTAAAAACACGGCATTTGTATAATATTCTAGTAGTATTTATTCACAACCCTGATTTAAAATAAAAGTGATTCATGAAATGTTCCCCAAAGCGATACATCTTCTTGATTTTGACTGAAATCTGTTTTCCTAACAGCACATGTCCACAGCAGCATTTGTCTTGCTCTCAAAAGAGCACTGTGCCTATGGTGCAAAAAATGTTGCCATAAAAAAAGCATGTTCTCTGTTATCTGTTTAGTGAAATGGCATATGTATCAGATATACAGAGGAGAGAGGGATGGACATGAAGGATTTTGCCCTCTTAAGCCCATCATAGAGAAGAAAAAAAAAGAATAGAGGTGTTCTTCCATCCTGACTATACATTTATCTGACTGTTTCTCTTCTGTCTCATGGCAGCGTATCTGTCACAGATATAAGTAGCCTCAGCTAAGTCAGTCAAAACAGAAAGCTTCTTGTCATTTAAATAAAATAGACTTGCAATAAAGCACTGATTAAAAAAAAGTAATACATGTACATAAAAAAAATGTAGTTCTCTCAGGATCTGGCTTTTTTACATAGAGGTGAATTTTAATCCAGTGGCCAATTCCCTTAGAACACTTTGTCACAGCCTCTAGCATCTCTTTGGAAAAGTTTTCACTTCAAAAGTAGGTTAAAGGAAAAAAAACAGAGCCATGATAATTATCAGACTGAAAATTAGTGTCAACAGGAAAAATGTTAGTTTATTACCAAGATGAGAGTTGGTTGTGATTAACCCCATAGTTTCTGTAGTGTTTAATTTCAACTGTTTCATGCTACATATACATTCTTGCCATTATACTGATTACAGAATTATGGTAATACTGTGTTAGTTGAAATGAGAACTCACAATTCTATTCTTACAAATATTCTAGCAAATTGAGGCTCTGGAGACTGAGGCTGGCTTGCCACATGTTCAGAGGGAAATCTGTGTGTTCAAACAGTAGTTGAAACTGTATTTATTAGGTTGGCTCCTTTTAATAATTATGTGTCTGATCCTAGCAGGGACCTGTGAAAAGGACAAAGCTCACCTAAGGTAATTATTTTTCTATTTTAATAAAGTCATAAAATCATGGAATCAAAGAATGGTTTGGGTTGAAAGGGACCCTGAAGATTATCTAGTTCCAGCTCCCTGCCATGGACAGGAACACGTCCCACTAGATGAAGCTGCTCTGAGTGCCATCCAACCTGGCCTTCAACACCTCCAGGAATGGGGGATTCAAAACCTCCCTGGGCAACCTGTTCCAGTGTTTTACTATCCAAGCATTTCCTGGTGTCACTGGCAGCCTTGTTTTTAAGTCAGCCTGTTATTCTCCCCATTAAAACACATCTCAGTCGGTATGGGCAATAGAGACTGACTTGGAAGGGGCGACTAAATGGATAGATAGAATTCAAAGGAAGCTTGAATAACTGCCACACAGACAGCATTTACACATACATGCTTTAGAATCTGACTGAAATCCTATTTAGAATGGTCAGAAGAAGTTCTGATTCAAAGTTCAAGGTTGAATATGGTACCTTGTCATGGTATGTCACTAGAGATGCGACTCCTAAGTACATGTAATACTTTAGGAGCCAAGATCTTCAGTGAATCAGAAACAAAAGTAATGTATATTGAGATTAATCATTCCCTTTTTCTTCTTTGTGAAGACATCCAAAAAACCTATGCATGCTCCCTGGTATCCCAATGACTTTCATGATGGTAGCTCAGAACAAATACCATGAAAGTCTCTTATTTCATGAAATTGTTTTTGTAATGGGTATGATCCCTTTTACTGATTATGTTGGTGAGACACTGATGTAGGCAAGGCACAGAGTGACCTTGAGAAGCTCCTGAGAGACCTAAAATGATGAAATATTTTCATGGTATGCTTTGCTTGATGTACAAAGTGGGTAAAATTTGTCCACAAGACCTCTTAAAACTTTCACAGAACACATTCCTCATCATGGCAACATGATATCAAAAAGGCTATGAAGAAGAAAGACCCCAAAATATTAATAATCTCCATAAATATAATACAAATTAAAGATACTTTTGGTTTCTAACTTCTAATAGCATAGAGAAAAATCTTTGTGTGCCATGCAGGGCAGGGATTGAGTTGGGGTGATGTAGAGAAATTAGCAATGATGGAGTGAAACTGAGTATTGGAAAAAAAGAAGGTGGGGTGGAGGAAGGTGTTGCTTTAGTTTGTCACTGTTTATCACTGTCCACATCTATTTTAACTGGCAATAAATTAAAATGATTTTTATTTAGTCAAAACTGTTTTGTGCACACTAATAATTTATAAGTGACGTCTGGCTTTATCTCGACTCATAAGTTTTTCCATCGTATTTTCCTCCCCTGTCCTGCTAAGGAGGGGAGTGAAAGAGCAGCTGGGTGGGTGTCTGGCAGCCAGCTGCTCAAGCCACCACAAGTACACTAATAGGTTAAATGGAATAGTCAACTATATTCATATATAATAGTAAATTGCCTGCCTTTGGTGAGCAATACAGAGCTGAGAAGTATTGTGTGTAGATGTTTAGCAGAATTCAGATAATATTCCATTTTAATCCCATAAAAATATTTTCTGTTTTAAGCTTTTGCAGAAAAAAAAAATTATGTTACTCTTTCTTGATCCTCTTCTCCTCAGCTTTCTTCAACACTCATTTTTTGTAATGCACTGTCCAACTCACAGAGCTTCTGCAAAACACTACCTGTGGGAAACTCTTGTAAAGAACAGTAATAGAGGAAAGTACAATCAAAAGCAAGGAAGATTTTTGGAATTGTAGATTTTGATAAAAATAAAAAAAATAATTTTTGGATTAATCAATAGCAAAACATGAAGAATCTTTGCCTTTTTTCTTTTAAGAAGGAACCTGAATAAATAGTCCATTAATTCATAAAAAAGTGGAAATATTGGAGAGATCAGAGAAGCAAATGTGGTATTCTTCTTCAGTAAAATAAAAAGTGACACATTGCCATATTGCAAGAGTAGTTTTCCAGTTAAATAGGTAACTATATGTTTCAAAAAAACAAAACAAAAAGCCCCATAAATTACAGAATGAAAAATTAAGAACAATTCATCCCATAAAATCTTTGACCCTGAAACTCTAAATGAAGTAAATACATCAAGAACCTACCCTTGCCAATTTGCAGGAAGTAGCAGTCATTTATTTCTATCCCAGTCTTGTTCCTAAGGTCTTTTGTCCAGGACCTTAATTTCAAAGAGGCTGTAACGCATCTCCCAGCCTGATTGGAGCAAATTGAATCCACCTGACACTATCATCCAGGAATAATAATATTGCCCTTTCATAGAGATGTGAAGCTCCTGCGATCAAAATAATTCAGGGATTCGAGTTCTTACAGTCAATTGCTCCACTGGAATAAACTGTCATGGCTTTATAATGGGCAATGAAGCTGTCACTATTTACACTATCTGAGATTTTTTTCCCTCATATCTGCCAACTCTGGCCTCTGGCTACAGCTTTTGACAGAATTGCCCAATAGGTAACAGCTGATGTACACATATATGCCCTGCATGTTTAACAAGTTCTATTACACGTACTCCATATATTGCTGTATTAAAGAGGAATCCTCATCACAAACTTTTTTTTTTTCAAATTACTGTAAAAATTCAATTCAAGAACTTATATTATAATGCAAGAGACAATGGCTGGGTAACAGAAAAGGCAAATGCAGTGAAACCATGTTAGTGATATTTTCTTATTAATTCTTGTATTCTGAACTCAAATAATCTTGGATAGGAATAGCATCACATGAATGAAAACGATCCCAAAGATCTTCTGTGTGTAAAAAATAACAATATATAGGAGCATGTAACACCTTTTGTACAAAGTTGCATCGATTTAGTGTAGCTAATGGCAATTTAGCAGTGAACATATACTTACCCAGAACCAAATTCAGAACTGCTCACTTTTTGCTTAAAACAAAAAAAAAAAGGTGTTCAAAACAGTGGGAAAGGGAAGGGAAAACAGAGCCAAAAAGTCATGAGAAATTTGAGGCTGGCCCTTTACATTGTCTTAATGAGCTACACAGATTTCACCTACCAATAAATATTTTTCTCAGTGCTTAGTTACCACCCATGCATAAAAACACCAGGTACAGATGGTGTTTTTAACAAGCGAAAGAAACCATGACAGTAACCAATGGCTGAAAGTTTGGCAAGGCAAACTCAAATACATTTCAAAAGGAATCTGATTAACTTTTGTAAAGATACTAAGGGAAATTTTGGATTCCCCATCTCTTCATGTCCCAGATGAACATAGTCTTTAGAAGAAATACAGCTAAACTTAGGAGCAAGCTACTGGGCCTCAGGTAGGGTAGCTGAGTGTAAGGTGTACCACAGCACCTCCTGTGTGTACAGGTCTGACCCTTTGGCCTTTGTATCTGATATTGAGATCTACAGAAATTTGTCAGCAGATTTAATTCCTGGGAGTAGTCCAATTATAACCAGAAGGGTATTTTATGAAAGTGCTATTCATAATACCAGAACTTAAATCTGCAGATAATGTTAAAAGGAGAAAAGTCAGAAGTAAGATACAAGATCAAGGGAAGGAAACTAGGTAAAATGAAGAGCCCAGCTGCAAATCAAATCCAAGTAGATATGAAGAGTCCAAAGTCATTCTCATGGAAATGGTATCAAAAACCAAAATGAAATTTCAATTTGAAAATGAAAGAACTATATTTGCTGTGCTTTTGCTAAAAGTCAATACTTGTCATTTCCTACAGTAAAGTGTACTACTATATGTCACAAATGAAAACTTTCGAAAATAGGAAAGTATATAATAAAGTGAAAATATTACTTTCCGAGTGGATGTCTTTATCAAAATGAGCAACTGTAGTTAGAAAACATTAATATTGAATGAAATATAAGGACAGCCACAGATGTTAAATTTGACACAATGATAAAAGAGATTTCAGCCTACATATGTAGAAGCTGATCATATCCAGAAGCTGATTCCCTCTTTGTTTAAGTGGGATCACTGAGGTGAGTTCTGAGGCAATGAGGATCAAGAAATGTCAGAAATCTATGAAGTGTATATAGAACACTAGTCAAGGCAGTGGAGAAACTAAAGTACAAGACAATAAATATGAGAAGAATTAGACTGCTGTGTCCTAAAAATGCAGTGACCTAGAAAAATGTTCATAATCCTAACATGAACAATTAGTCAGTATTGTAATTTTTCTATCAGTTTTTAAAGTTGAAACTATGTAGACCGTCATATTATTGATGACATACAGTCACATTACTTCTCTCATGGCACTAAAGACAATGGGAATGAAACTAGGATAAATTTATTTTTCTAGCATTCTCGGTATTTTTTCTTTTGGCACGTTCTATCAAAATGGTCCTTCTATGTTTTTTCTGTGTCCCACTCTAGTGTTCAGGCTCTCTGTATACCTTTGGGAAACCAAGCCAAATAGGATAACTCCCTGCCTTTGCAATGAATGTCAATACAGCATGACACAGATACGCTTCTAATCAAACCTTTGGGCAATAGTTTATTTTGCTGCAATATCTTACTATAAAACCCACCATAACTATTTCTCACATTTGTCCTTGGGAAAAGCTTTTGCCAGCTTTCTTCAACAGCTTCAATCAATCACTGACAGAGGGGTATAAGCTAAAAATCCCAAGATTTTGAAGAGAAGACAGGAAGTAGGAAGGAGGAATTTTTAATACAAATATACAATGAAAAGCGGAGTCTAAATTAAGTGTTAAAAAGAGAGCAAATATCAGAAAATACTTTTCTTTTGCACCCTAAAAAATGAACTTTTTAAGGAGGTTGTAAAAGCTGTTAAAATAAGGATGAGAAAAAGAATTAGAAATTATAGTGCATCAATTAACAGACGGAGCAAATTATTTCAAATTATTTATTGCTATGATCTATTTCTTTGTTTCCTGTCCTTTACATTTTATGACATTATAAGGTCACAGTCCTGTATCTCAGTTTCAGTGTTAGTTTTGAATTACTGAACAGTGGCTATGCTTATCTGAGTTGAAGAAAGAAACGTTTTCTTTAGTTAGGTCCTGAAATTATGTTGATTCAGTCTTCATTAAAATAATAAGGTTTTTTACAGAAAGTATATGCAAAATGTACTATGAAAGTAGTTAAATCTGACTACACTACACTTAGTTTATCAGTTGAGTTTAACTATTGAAAGAAAATATGACTGGAGGTTGAGATGGAAAGGTTAATTTTGTTTAGGCAATTATCATTATTTTAAAAAGTCCTTTTTTTAGATTTTATTTTATTTTTTAGAATTTTTGGGTTTTTTTAGAATTTGTGCTTTGACAAAAGTAAAGCTAATTAAGAAAAGTCATTAATTTCTGTGAAGGGAAACTACTTCAACTTTGAATACTCTTGTGAAGAAGGCAGGGACCTGTTATATTCATGTCTTCATTGTACAGCTTCAGAATATTAGATGCAGGATGAAGTCCTAACCCTGCTGAAGACCAAGACTCCCACTCTCAGGAGAGGAAGGATTTTACTCCCTCCTGAGGTATGGGATCTACTCCAGGCCACACAACAAACTATTGACAGAAGAAAGATTTTTGTACACAGACAGATATACATAAAGAGACATCATGTTGAAAACACAGAAAGATACAGGGGGTAGAATCTTTTTATTCCCAAAGTTCAATATTCAATTGAGTGTTTTGATGATAGAATTATGGTTCCTTCATCCAGGAGTCAAACAAATCTGGTTATGTAAAGGCTAGATAAGCAGCTAAAACATCATGCTAGCAATAGAGGATCACAACACTCACAGTGGAGTTTCCTTCTCAGTATCACATCTGTAAAATCATACCAAGAAGAATACTTTTGGCTATGTACAGTATGTACAGGTTCCTACAGCTGTAGGAACCACATCCTTTCTTTCTTCATTCGTCTGTTACTGGATCTGTAGCTATATCACCTTTAAAAGTGGAAATGTTTTTTTATGACTGGAAAAGTCAATCTCAACATGAGAGAAATAGTTTACAGCACCGAGGGCTTTCTTGTTTGACATGCTGCAACAGGGCTGCAGCTCTTTTATGTGTACTTTTGCATTGTGTAGTATGGAGCTGCAAGCTTCCTTTTGCCGTTACAGTGATTCAAGTTGTTTATTTTAGCTTCCATATTTCTTATCTTGACTGTGTGGTTACATCAAGGACTGCCATTAATGGACAGCTAAACACATTTCTGTTCATGGTGTACTGTATGGAGAATGTGTCTACCAAAATTGGCAGCAGTATGTGAGCAACTTCAAACATTTTTTGATTTATTAATTGATTATAACTGAACCACGTTAAAAAAAAATGCTATATTGTGCCTTTACACAGACTTTATATCTAGTGGTCAACTAGTTCACATAGTGAGGCTGGTGATAAAATTATAGACAGAACAATTTAGAAACAAATATCCTATTCAAATGTATTTTTATGCTTGAGAATTAGTGCGAGTCCTATGAACCTCATGCCTTCAGGAAAGGCTACTGCCCTAGCACAGCCTATTATCTCCAGCTGCACCTCAGAATGAGGATGCAAACAGGAAGTAATTTTGAGGAGATCAATGATTTCCCCACTGCGTAGACAATAGGGGCATTTGAGATTTGGAATTGCAGCTTTCTTTGAAGGTTAGAGGGTGAAAAGATGGAGTGAGTGAAGGAGAGAGAACTGTAGTTTTTCCTCATTCAAGTAACAGTTTCATTATTCAAAACCTACATTTTCAATCTGGAATTTAAAAAAAAAAACAAAACCACTAAACATATACATTCCTGAATATGGAATATAAATGCAAACATTTCGATTTACAGATTTGGTCTAAGCAAAATAAAGCAGACTTCAAGCCTATCCTATGCCATTCATTATTATTAGCATGGCTGGAGTTTGGAATAGCTTACTGCTCATGCAATAATATGGTAGAACTATGATTGGCCTGTTTGCTTTCTCAGACCATACTTATGCAGGGCCCCTGACAATTCCTATTTACAGCACCAGGAGGGATCTCCACATGTGCATCTGCTTGTGAGTATAGTGAGTGGGGACACACATGCTTTCAGCTAGTGAATTTGAGCCAGTGAATTTGGCTCTATACCAGCTCAAGAGGAAGAAGAGGACTTGACTGCAGTCCTGTCAATGTCACATGTGGGTGCTGCAGAAGGCAGCACCTGGTCTGTGACAGTACATGTAGGCAGCTTTGCCTCTTTTCCTCTGTGTGACTGCACGTCTCCAAAACACATGCTCAGCCTAGAAACGTATGTTCAGCCTACTGGCTGAACCTGCAAATGGAAAAGAAGTAGACATGTCCATCAGCTTGGGATGGAAACCCCTGAGTCTCTAGACTGGGATCCAGTGGCTGGGTAGAGGAACCTTTGGCCCTGTAGCTGATGGAGGTGACATTTATTTATAATATCCATTAACAAGAGGTAGGTGTAAAGAAATTGGTGTTGTTTTCTTTTGTGATGGTTGCTCCTCATTCAACATGTAGGACATGAATGAAAATCTAAAAGTTTTGTTCTGGTTGGAGCTTAAGACATAAGCCTCTGAGGCTCACTAGTGCAACATGCATAGCCTCTCAGTCAGACACAGGCACATGCAAAATACTGACTAATGATATTATAATAATAATCATATTTCACATATACCTTCACTTGTCATAACTAGAACACTATCTAGAACTCATAGATGCTTTCCTCCAATCATTAAGTGTTTGGAGGGTGTGAGCTAAAAGTCGTTACTTGGGTGACATAGTCTGGCTGTATGCAGCTACCAGAGAGCTGCAAGAGGAAATACCAGACAAAACACCATACAGTGCAAAAACACAGCCTCAAGAAGAAGCAGGTGGCAAAAGGCTAAGGAGGATGACTTAATTTATTCATTCTCTTATGTGATTTATTTTTGAGACATATCTTCATTATATAATTTGTTTAATTGTAAGTTGTAAATATAAAGTTTGATGATTCTAAATTTAAATGTCAGTGATATCTGCAGAGCAAACAAATTCTGCAGAAAATAAAAAGAAATGCAAGAAATTCTAGTGCACATTGTAGTTACTGGCTCATACAAATAGAAACTTTTCTTAAAGGCCAAAAGGACCCACTAAGAAAATACTGAAATGAAAATACTTGAAAATGTCCTTAACACCACATCTCATTCTAGGCTGCTTTATTAAGCAGCTTGAAAACACTGTCAGCTCAGAATGGCTTTCAATGGTTTGGTTGTATTCTAACCAATTCTTTCTCTCACAAAAATAAATATATGGACAATTCTCAAGCTTCACCTCCACTGAAAGTAATGTAAAAGTAAATTTTTGGCAGGTATTTAACACTGCTTCCCAGTCAATGCTGTCGCTACCTAAATCTGAACTTAGAATTTTAAAATATAATACAAACTAACACAAATGGAATTACTTTGACCATTTTTACTGATGAATATTGCCTTTATTGAAGGAAAAAATTTAAAGAGATGATAAATGGCTGTGAGTATACACAAAGCAATACAGCAAATTTTTTTTCTGTTGGACAGGTGAGTAAAACTGGAGAAAATAACAGCCACTCTGTCACTGGCACTCATTGGTTATTTAGCATTTGATTTGAATTCCACTTACGGAGCATAAAAACAATACTTCACAAAAAAAAACACCACCCTGTAGATAGAGTCTTGAAAACTTTTAAAATGATACCTTTATTTTTAAATGCATATTTGGCAAACTGGGGATTTCTACTCCTGCAAAACATGTACAATTATGATCCAACAGCTGTGTTGTTATCCATGCAGTCAGATTACTGAAGTGCAATTCTGTTTTGGGTTGGCTTTATGAATGGATATTTTACAGTGGGTTGTTGTACCTTTATCTTGCAGTGAAACCTAGAATCTAAATTTAGCTAGTGACAAAAGGAGGAGAAATGCACATAAATGTTGAAGTTAACATCCACAGTACAAACTCAATTGACATGATTGCATTGATCAACCTAGGTTCAACGCGTAAATGCACTTCTGCCTGGTTAGTGGTTGCCTAAATCAGAGGCTGCACATGACTTCAGGATTGGAAAACCCAGCAAAAATAAAGGCAGAGTGGATTGCACCAGGAATGTTTATCTTCCAAAGTAGGCATGCAAAGACTAAGTTGTTTAATCAAGGTAATAGTTACTGTATCAATTAGCCTTACTATATGAAATATTATTAGATTAATGTCCCAGTTGTAGCTAATGACAAAGACTGGAAGCAATCTTATAATGAATGGAAAAATATTAAGCAAGATAACTGTAAAAATTCTGTGATTCACTTATACATGTAGGCAAAATGTTTTCACAACATTTTGGGATCTCATGCAAAATATTATTCTGTAATTTGCTTGACTGTATCTGTCCATTTTTGTTTCATTTTGTCTTGCATTTTCAGTTGCTCTAAAATTAATCTATATTGTGATAGTGCAAAATAATTCTAGTCTTAGGTGAGGGTAGTGTTCAAATGTGCACCAGAAAGGTTACAGAAGAAAAAGAGAGCTTATCTCATCATATCTGCTCTCTAACAGATATCACAGCATTTTTGACAGGATTCTAGAAGAGACTTAAGTGTAGAGCAACAGGTATCTTATGCTCTTCTGAAAATGAAATTGTATGATTTGTGTAATGACATCATCTGTTGCCTAAAGATGAGAATCAATATCCCAGGTCCATGTACAGTTTGAATGAAAGAACTGAAAAACCTTCATATTAATAAATTCCCCAGTCTATATGTAAGAGATTGTGCCTATATTCACAGGTGCCACATGTATATTACCACAACATATATGGAGAGATTTTCATGCATGTGGTGTCAATGAAAGACTTGCACTCATTAGAAGTAGGACCTCTTATAAGGGGTCCCAGATAAATCTGGTTGTAATTCCAAGAAACTCCTTCTACATAGCTTTTTGTGAATGGAGTGTCTGGGAAAAGATTATGATAAGGGAGTGGCATTTACTGGTTGCTATCAGGATCACTGCAACTATACAGCAGAAAGCAATCAAATACTGTTGATGTGCTTCAGACTCTGCTGAAAAATGGGTACTAAAGCAGATGGCACAAAGATCTGAGGCCCAATATTAGTGTCTGTAAGATCTGCATAACACTTGCAGGGGGTGGGAGATGTCTGATTCCAAGAGCACATCTTACTCTGTTATCAAGCTGTGAAAACTCAATAAAAATTTTCATAAATAATGTGACCTAATAAGAGTTATTCTGAATCATAGTCTGAATGCTAACAGGGTGTTCCATGTATTCACTGAAGACTAAGCTTACTTGCAGAGATCTAAGTTATTTTTTCCAGGGCCGAGTCAATGGACAGAGAAAGGTTCCTTCAGTAAACTAATTCAAAGCACATGAAGTAGGCTCCGAACTGCCCTCCAGAAGAACCATTTGTCAATAGAGCCTTGGGAGGAAAGGCTGCCTTAGCTAAAATTAGCCTTTAAGGTTACATTCCTTAATGCAATAAAGGAACTCTTTACAGCAAAATGTTAATGAAAAACAAAGTACTACATCTATTACAGTAATCAAAAGAAAAGAACTTTTCTTGTACTGGTTATACATACTTAATACTTTTAAAAACCTTCTGTAATAAGTTAATTCCAATTGTTTTCAATGTCTCTCTGCTTCTCAAGATGGACACTTAAAAGTTTTATCATGTCCTGTGGATCCCAGTCTTTTATCTACAGCTTCTTTGATTCTGAACTTTTCACACAAACGCACAGACTTGCAAATTCTGTAGGTGTGTACTGAATCCATGGAGAAGAAGTAATGGTTCTTACAATGTATTCACCTCATACCCCCATGAGCTTTTACACTAGAATGCCATAATCAAGTTTAAAATATACAATAGCTTGCTTCAACTTACATTTTTTAACTTTAAAATTCTCTTATATATATTAAATAACATGAAATTCTAATTGTGCCAGGTATTACAGAAACAGAATAGAATGCATCTGCCCTAAACTGCTTGAAATATCAGACAATTGAAAGACGGGAAGCAACAAGAAAATTTACTGCAGCAAGTCCTTAAAAAAACCCAAGTGTAAACTTCTCACCAGCTAGTGCACTGTGTTCTGGACCACACAATTCCTGAAATTTGAGACAAATGAAGAGGTCAAACATCACCAGCTCCATTATTTTTATTAGACTGATTTGAGCAGAAGAAAACTTAAGTAAACATGTGTAGGAAAGAGGTGTCTTAATAATAAAATTAATTACCTTGATATTTAATGAAGATGCAAGATATTAAAAAAAACACATACCCTCTCTTAGCATGTAATAAATATATGACCTTTGAATACTGTTATTTTAATAGCTCATTAGCAGTCGTATTTCTTTAAAAATAAATAATCTGATCAATGCCATTAGAATTAAAATGGCAGAGAAAAAATCTTTGGCCAGGAGAGAAGGATTTTACACATTACTTGCATGTATAAATGTAATTGCATGATCTCATTCTATTCCACTGTTACATTAGGAATATGTTCTTCTTTACAGTAAATATTATTCCTTGGGTTTTACCTATATTTAAAAGACATGTTGCATTCATTTCTCTGTTTCCTCTCCTGGGAAATGAAAATGTTATATGTAGTAGGTCATTCTACATGACTAATATTTTTATGGTAGACAGAAAAATGTCAGTACACATTTCTGCTTCAGAAGACAGACATCTGAAGCCTCTCCATATGGAGTCTTGCCTTTTTCCTCTGTAAAGGAATGGGACAAAATGTAAATTACAAGGTCTTGTATTAAAAGTATCCTCTACTTGTTCTTTATAGATGGCACAATGAAACTTTTCTTCCCTTTCCCATTGCACAGGAAGTCAGGAAGGAAGACTTAGACATAAATTTGGAAGTCTACACAGTTTTAACTTGAACAATTTAATAGAAAGAGGGAAGGACCATAGGACATCATAGGACATGAAGTGATTTTCCCAAGCATCTCAACTTAAAGGGTTACCTGGCCAACTACCTGGGTGTGTAGTTGCAACCATAGGTTCAAGAGTTCCTGTAACACACAACATGAAGGCATTATCCTCTAAATTTCTCTACTTTATTACAAATTGCCACAAGTACCACACACAGTGCTACTAGGAAATCCATGTTATTAATTAAATCCATGCAATTAATCAGTTAATATCTGTAAATATATATACACAAGCTATTAAAAATACTGTCAGCAATCAATAATTAGTATCAATCAATAATATGTTATCGATCAATATTGCAGTATAACCAGTAACAGCAATAACCAAACATTACTACAGGTTACTACAGCTTACCATTAGTGGAACAAATGTACCAGCAGTGTAACAGCAGATGCAACAGGTATCTATAAGAGTATCTATATAATATCAGCAGGAAGTTAATTGGATGGATTTCAGAAGGTGCCACACTATCCAAAAAGAGGGCAGAAGGATCCCAGAGGTATCAAGACACCTCAAAAAAAGGGAGGACACACTGAACCAACATGGTAAGTCTCCCTTCAAAACTGATCCATGTTATAGAGCCTGGAGTAAGGCAGGTGTTACCAGTGAGAGCTCAAAAGCTGATAGAAAGTTCATGTAGGAGTCAACTGTGAAATTCTCAGAGACCAAGAGGTTCCATTTTGAATAAAAACAAAATTGTAACACTGAGATAGTGTAGGATATCCTACTTTGAGCAATCATTAATTTTTTTTTCTTTTTTTTTTTTTTTTTTTTTTTTTTTTTTTTTGCCTGTAACAACCATTAGATAAGGGTGGTTTTTGTTCTTTCAGAGCTAGGTGATTTTTCACCTTATCAGATTCTAAATTGCCATTGAAGTCCCTTGGGTTTGTGTTTATCCATGGTGTCTCTGGCTTCTAAATACCCTGACTGCACTTAAAAGTGACCAGCTTCACTTTCCAGAGATGTCAGTATTTTTTCAGCAGATAGTGTCTTTTGTTCAGTATTTGTCACCTTCCTACCAGGCCACTTTTATGACCTCACATCACCAAAGGAATTCAAATATGAGTGCCAGAGATGAAAGAGAAATTCAGAAGTTTTTTTAAGTATCAAATAGTCTTTTACACAGAACATCTTGCTTCCTAATACTGGGCTACTTGCTTCCCACCTTAAAAAAATGAAAAAAACTATCTGCACCTGCCTGATATGACCTCCATCATTCTTTTGCAATGAAAAAATACACCAATGTGTGGCAGAAAGACCAGAGGAGAATTCAGATATTACTGAGTGAATAAATGGTATAAAATTATACTGACTTTACTGATTTGGTCTTATATAAAAACCAGCAGCACAACACAAATGGCCTTTAGACACTGCAACTAAAATGTCACATTCCCTCTTTGAGTGCTTTGCTCTTGTGCATCCTGCCTAGACGTAATAACTTTGAGGTTTTCCTGCAAGATGCAGTTACTCCTTTGCTTCATTCCCTCCTAATATTGCTTAATATTGTTCATTTATAAGAGCTGTCTATGATGCACTGAATATAAAGGCTCACCAAAGAGACCACTGTTCATTTATTTGATACCTGTTATTCTTTGCAGATGGAAATCAAAGGAAAAACAACAGAAAATGACAATTCATTTAACATATCAAAAGCAAGATACTAATGTTAGAAATTCTCTTACTAATTTTCAAAAAGTTACTGACTTCAAGAAAGACTACTTTCTTTTACTTTCTGCTTTTGCAACTGGTATTTTGTGGCAATGGTTTCTAGCTTTTGTGATTAAAATTGTGGTTGTTTTTTTCCCATACAATAAAAAATAAATGGACAGAGTTATGTTTCAACAATTAAACCAAAAGAGTCCTATGTGAGTCAAGCTGCATACTTAATTAATTATCACTATATGTTACTGGAATTTGGTATCTGATTTGAATTCTAAGTAAACTCCCATTATATAAATAGTCAAAGTGGCATTGCTAAGTGAAATTTGTTCACATCGTTTCACATTTGTTCATATCGTTTCTCTGAGTATCTCTTGGATGCAAAGGATATTTACCCTACTTAGTTTTTCCCCCTATTCCACAGATGGGGAGTGAACAAGTGACTGTGGGTAAGTGATGGGGAGTGACAAGTAGCCAGCTGGGTTTAAAACAGAACAATTGGTAATAAATTATATTAATATTCCCAAATTGAGTCCATTTTTGTGTGATGGTAATTTTTGAGTGATCTTCTGTCCTTATCTTAACCCCTGAGTCTTTTGCTCTCTTTTCTCTCCATGCTGTCCACTTGAAGAGGGGGAATGCCAGAGCTTCTTGGTGGGACCCTGGCATACAGCCTACATCAGCTCACCACAAAGAGGAATGTCTAACTCCTGACTGCTGGAAATATTCACAAATGAAGGGATTAAGTAGGGAAAAAGGAAGTCAGAATTAAATTGGATCTGTGACCTGACATCAGGATGGTCAGTCAGCTAAATTAAGAGCTAAACTAATCCTGTGCCTGCTAGAAAAAAAGATTGTAATGAACTTAACCAAGCTTTGAATCAAGACCTTTATACTGGAAAATTAAATCTAAGGTACTCTCTAAAATCCAGAGCTGCCAATGGATCTTTCTGAATATTCAATGCTCTTTACTGAATTAAGATATATTTTTCTAGAGTGTGAAAGCATCCTTCTCGTGAGACCCCATCTTGAGTGCTGCATCCCGCACTGGGGTCCCCAGCACAGGTGTCCCCAGCCCAGGAAAGACATGGGCTTGTTGGGATGAGTCCAGAGGAGGTCACCAAGATGATCATAGGAATGGAGCACCTCTGCCATGAGGAATTTCAATTCTCTCTGCTGAGAGGATTGAAATTGTTCAGCCCAGAAAAGAGAAGGCCTTGAGGTGACCTAACTGAGGCCTTCCAGCACCTGAAAGAATCCTACAACAAAAATGGAGAGAGACTGTTTACAAGGGCACATAGTAACAGGACAAGGTAGAATGTCAAAACTGCAAGACAGTAGGTTTAGATTAGATATCAAGATGAAATTTTATACGGTGAGGTACTGGAACAGGTTGTCCAGAGAAGCTGTGGATATCCCATCGCTAGAGGTATTCAAGGCAAGTTTGGACAGGGCTTTGAGCAATCTGGTCTGCTGAAAGGTATAGCAGGACAGGTTGGAACTAGATGATCTTTAAGATCCCTTCCAACTCAGCCCATTTCATGATTCTATGATTCCAGTGATGTTCTGTGAAGTGCCTGGGATTCCCTGTGTAGGAGGTAGAAGGATACATGGTGAGATGAAAGGCATGCTCTAAACACATTAGGATTCATGGGCAGGGGTAGGATGTGCAGGGTTTGACTGCAGCAAGAGTGCATATGTGTTAATTAAGGCCTCCTTAAATTGGGGTCTTAGTAGGGAAATGCTTCCTTGCTTTTGTTCCAGTGCTGTAAAGAGCAGTAGACTCTTGCATAATACATAAACCAATATGTGAGGTGAAGTTGCAGCAAACTAAAATATGCACTGAAGAGCTGCTACTGGTACAGGGCATCAGACACATGGAGAAGAATGCACCCTTTCACTGCAGATCCATGAAATATGGTCTTTATCGTGGGAAAGCATGAAGCACAAATCACCTGTGAAAGCTATGCAAGTGCTGTAAACCTGCAACCAGTCACTGCCAACTCCATGCATTAAAAATTACCATTTGGATTTCCAAGAACTCCTTAGGAATGTCACATGCCTCTGACTTTTTAAATCTTTCTTCACATTTCCCCGTTTTGGCAGACCAGACCTGCCTTCGAGGACTGTTGGAGCTTCCTACACTCAAGCAAGGGTCTGCCAGTTACAGGAATGACCGTGGTCTTGCCCCACAGGAGGGCCTGCTGGCCATCTCCTCTGGCTGCAGACCATCTCCCCTGCCTGTGGGCCATCTCCTCTGGCTGCAGACCATCTCCCCTGCCTGTGGGCCATCTTCTCTGGCTGCAGACCATCTCCCCTGCCTGTGGGCCATCTCCCCTACCTGCTGGCCATCTCCCCTGCCTGTGGGCCATCTCCCCTACCTGCTGGCCATCTCCCCTGCCTGCTGGCCAGCTCCCCTGCCTGCTCCAGAGCCCTGCGGCTCCTTCCATGCCTGTGGTCCCCGGCAGACCCTCCTTTGTGGCATGGAACCATGCCGCTGGCTTCCCTCGCCCCCACCACCACGGCAGGCTCTCGGAGAAGAAGCGGGCTGGAGCTCAGATACAAGTTAGGCAGCTGCTTCTCCAGCCCTGCTCTGCTTTCTGCTGTGCAGCTGTTCGAGGTGAAGCGGAGTAGAAGGTAAGTTTAGTGTTCAAGTGGGAAGGACAGGGAACCTCAGGGACAGCTACTCCCTTCCAGAATGTTTCCCTTCACCCTTATCACAGCGGAGTGGCTGGCAGACGGCCCTGTGAACAGCCTCGGAATATTTCTGTGCAAACCCCAGCTCCTTATTTCACTTTCTGCTGACAAAGTTGTAGCAGAGAGTTGGGAAGCAGCTGCGGTCCCGCTGCTGTGAGCTGCTGCCAGTCGGGAGCACAGCGCCCGGCCGTGCCGTGGGGACGAGCCCTGCGTGTGGGCTGGGGCAGGCTGCACAGCCCGCTGTGGGGATGGGGCTCTGATTAGTCCGGCAAAGCCCTTTTCCTGCTGCCCTGTAAAGCTGGAAAATTCGCTCCTCTGCGCGGCCGCTCCTTTGAGGGGAGGTCACAAAGCCTCGGCGCCACAGCCCGCGCTGGTGTGTGAGGAGAGGGAGAGAATGAGTCAGAGGGCAGAGTTGGAGAGATATTTTGTTGTATTTTCAAACATTTGAAAACCCTTTTGGGGACAAGGAGAAGTAAAGATGTGGGAGGATTTGTGGAGTCTTAAACAAATGAGATAAGGCAGTCTAGGAGAAGTTCAGGCGAAAGGTAAGAGACCCTTTGAGTGGCTGTGAGGGTGTTGCCCTAAACTGGCAGAATTGTGATGAGATAAAAGCCCTACCTCGGACAAAGCCTGCAAAGATGTGGTGAAAACAGGCTTTACTTAGAAGCAGTGTGGTTAATAATTATTTTGGTTGACTGTAGGGTCCCAAAGATGATCTTTACCCATTTCTGTCAGCTGCCTTAATTTTGATCCTTTTGAAAAAAGAGACTGCACAGGGGTGAGGGGTGGCCTAGAGAAGGTCTTCTCCATAGAAGCTGAAGGGCTGTGTTAAATGCAAGTGTCTTGGAGTGCATTAAGTTACAAGTTTTTCTGGTCTGTCAAAGTGGCTAAAATCACACACAAAACTTGATCTACTGATACAGGAAAGAGAGCAGCCAACCAGCTGTTATCAGTCAAATAAGTTGATTGGCAATTGCTCACCTGTCATTCTAAGGCATCATTTGCCTGTTCCTAATGCTTTGCATCTTCACATGAAGCGCATAACCTATGAAAACATTCTGTATTGGTTTTCAAACTGATTTAGATAATTTGTTCCATAAGTTGTGTATTTTCACTGGGTTTGAATAGGACTTCAAAACCTCATTATCTGTTTGATCTCAGTGCTTGAAGTAAGCCATCAGCAGGGTTAGCCTTTGGAAGGACTGATACCTGCTTGTTACCCCCTTTAATTCAGTACCCGATGAGCTGCTCTGGGATATTTTCTTTTCCTTATCTTTTTGTCAGGACAAAAGATCTCTTCAGCTGCTGACTGACGTTTTTCAGGTTGGTTGGTAGGTATGTCTCAAGGCTCTGTATAAATATCTGGAGAGCCCTGCCCATGTACAGGTAAGTCTGAACAAAGGGTCGGCTGTGTGCTAGTGTCGGCAGGGAAAACATGTTGACGGTTCCCTGGCCTGCTCCCACAGGCTGACATGTTTCTGCTGTGTAGCTAAAGCAACATATGGGGTCCTTTTCTGCAGTCTTAGTAAAACATTATTTGGAAGTACATAGATGGACATGTTCTTTATTCTGCTGTGATCTTCCAGCAATGCTTGTACTTAGATGGGAAAAAAATGCCACATCAGTGATCCTCATTTCTCCAGAAACCCCTGAAGAAACCTGGCTATTTACATGCAGAATATTTTTTCATTCCAGCTGAAAAATATTAATAACTGGGAAAAAAGCCATGTCCTTATTTCTTCCCCACACATGTGAGTGTTCTAGAAGCAGTGATAATTACCCTCACAGCTATTATTCCATAAGTACTCAGAAACTCTGAGTTTAAAATAAAACAAAAAAAAAAAAATCCACAGTGCTTTAAGAATTCTTTTACTTAACTTTCTTCTCTTTTCTCTCTTCCAGTCCCTAAAAACTTAATCTTCTAGTGATAGCATTGCCCCTCAGTTATGAGTTGAGGTAGAGGGAGTAAGCAAAGGATGGAGCACAGTTTCAGTGGGAGTTTTGGAAAGGCTTTGAAGTGCTCTTTAGGATGCTTGTAAAACTAGTGTTAGAAATCCTGGTGCTGAACCTCTACACAAAAAAAGAATTATTTTCAAATCATTTTAAATTATTTTTTTTTTCAAACACGTGAGACTTTTCATTGTCCCGTGCATCTAGCTCTTAAAGTAAAGTATCAGGTACTGAGAGATTTTCAATGTGATTAAAGCTGGCAAAACAGTATTCTAGTTAACATAACTGCACAGCCTATCTATACCAGTACAAATGGACTCTACATTTAAAAGAAATGTATCTTGGCTTTTACTACAGTGGAACTTGTGTCCAGGGATGTTCCCTTCAGAAGTTAAAATATTTTTTTTCCCACAGTTTCATTCCTTAATTTGGAATAATTTTTTAAAAGGCTACAGGAAGAAAAAGGGGATATTGAGAACTAAGAGATTCCATACACAAATTAAGATACCGCTTAAACTACTTCCGTAGAAAGACATTAAACTTCCTTTAAAAAATGAGACTATAATGAAGAAAACCTCACTGATCTTAAATATGGCCTTAGTGTGCAATTCATTTTGTTTTAAAAAGTCAGTGCCTCTGATTTTAGTCCATATGAGTAAGTCTAAAGGAAGACTGCCAAATGCTGTATTTTTTTACCATGGGCTCTCCCACTCAAGGATATAGCATCACATGCAGCTGAAGCTGATTTCCTGGGTGATCAGGAAGGACATAGCTTAGAACTTGAGGAAGGCTCTACCTTAAAGGACCTGTCATATGGTTTAATTGATGCCCCGTTCCTGCCACCTAATTAATCTGCTGCAGTGGTGCCTCATGACTGCAATATGTATTTTTCACAGAAAGAAAAAAGTAGAAAATGTGTATTTTTCTTACATTTGCAAATTGAAGTTGTAAACACATGATACTTTTGAATAGGCATAAATTTACTTGGGGAAAATACAGCTATGTTTGTGATACATGTAGCTGTAACAAAACATGTATTAGTTAAAACTCAACGTACGTAAAAGAGCTTAATAGATATTCATTGCATAATTATATTCCAAAATGACTACTCTCTTATTGAAAATTGATAACTCTTGAAAATAAGTGTTTTGATAGAGCGGTTCAGTCCAGAGCACTTCCAAATTGTTTTTGCCAAGTAAGAGATACATTTTTGTGAGGCACCTTAGACATAGGTTTGGCACTAAGAGTCTCTTCAACAGTCACACCTGTCATTTTAAAAGCCTAAAAAGTTTTTAAGCATGGTATTAGATAGAGGGAAGGGATTACAATCTGTAAAGCATGTTTGTATCTGGCTTCTTATCAAAGTGATTATCAAATTATTGATAATATCTGTAGGCCTTGCAAGCTTTAATGCTTGCTTTCTTTTAAAATGGGAACTACCATGTGGCTGATTTGTTCTATAGCATTTGAGCAAGTATGTGCATGAGCAGACTCAGAGACCAACTGGAAGGGAAGAAGCTGCTAGGTTCTTAATCACCGAGTGGTACCAGTGAAGATTTCTCTCTTCCTGCATGGGGTACACTTATTAAAGTATCTTACTGGTTTAAAAATTGGATCTTGCAATTTGACCTTTTCTGCATATTTCTCTTCCACAAATGAAGAAATTAGCTTTTCGTTTGAGACTAAACCAAAACAGAAGTTCATTGCTTTTCCTTGCAGATCCATAATTAATTTCCTACATCATGTTCACCTTCTCTTCATGTCATTTATCTTTCTTTTCTTTGCCTCTCTTTCATTGAAATAGGTTTAAAGTCCATTGCCTGCTCCTCTTTTGCTCACATATATAAAATAAGGGCAGTGTATCTTTTAATTCAAGATTTATGTACACATAGATTTCCAGTGACATTCAGCAGTCAGCAAAGGTCTCTTAATATCTGAATTCTGAAATCTTACATTTGGCAACCTTTGAACAAAGTCCTACCAGGGAAAAGGAGCTCAGTAGAGACATTCAGTGAGAAAATTCTGGTGGCTAAAGAGCAAATTTCACCTGTAAAGCTGGAAAACTTTCTCCTCTGTGCGGCTGCTCCTTTAATTACTTTCTAATAGACATGGCCTAAAATGACAAACACATATCTCATTGTTGTATCTGTTCTTAAAAATTTGCCCCTAGAAAGGGTGATTCCAAGAAATAAGTTCCAAACTGCAATTAGAAGTGTTAAGCGTAGTCCTGCAAGTGGTTAACACTATGTAGGGAAAGAATCCTCCATGTATCACAGAATCACAGAACAGATAAGATTGAAAGGGACCTCTTGAGGTCATCTGGTCCAACCCCTTGTTCATGTAGGGACATCTAGTGCCCAGGGCCATATCCAGATGGCTTTTAAATGTCTTCCGGGGAGGGAAAGTCCATAGCCTCTCTGGGCAATTTGTGACGGTGCTAGATCCTCACAGTAACAAAGTGTTTCTTGGTGTTCAGACAGAGGCTCCTACATTTCAGTTTGTGCCCATTGCTTCTGATCCTGACACCACTGGAAAGTGTCTGACTCTGTCTTCTCTGCACCCTCATTTCTGGTATTTACATGCACTAATGTCATCCCCCTCAGCCTTTTCTTCTCAAGCCTTAACACACTCAGCTTTCTTAACCTTTCCTTACACAGGAGACATTTCCATCCCTTCATCGTCGTGGCCCTTTGATGGACCCTCTACAGTATGTCCCATGTCATCTTTGCACTGAGGGGTCCAGAACAGGACCCAGCACTCCAGGGCTGGCCTCACTAGAAGGGAGGGATTACAGGCTTCCACCTTCTGCCTGGGATGCCATTTGCCTTCTTTGCCTCAATTGCACATTGCTGCCTCACGTTCAGCTTGTTCACCAGGACTCATCCCCTGGTCCTGTCAAGACATTTGCTGATTTGTGGATTTGGGGGCTTTTTTTTTTAAGTGAGAGCTGGCTTTAAAAATGTTAAGTTTAAGACCTGAAGATGAAGAATATTTTTATGTAAGCATAAAGGCATACCAGTCAGTTTGGTTTACTGTATCTCTGTTTTGAAAGTATACATGTATTTTTCTGCCCTCCTTGGGAATGATAAAATAGCTACAGCCATCAAACAGCAGAGCATGCTTTTTGGTGGAACTGTTTTTGGGGATTAACTCTGAATCCTCTACCTATTCTATAGTACTATGAAGCATGAAGAAGAATAGCAATATCAAAGCATGAAGCCTCTCTATTACTCAAGGCTGACACAGAGTTTTCTAACAGTGCACCTATGTAATATGCTAACCACTCCTGCTGTGTGCTTAAATCTATATCCCAAAGTTCTAAAATACCAAGATTATTTTGTTCGTAAACATGCTTTTATATAGTGTTTTGCAATGGAAGCTAACATGTCTAATTTCTAGCCACAAGGATATGTATTACAAGATACCTAATCTTGTGATGAGCCTTGTCAAAGTTCTGTCTGACTGTTGCTTTGGGAGTATGCTAAATTGGGAAACTTGACTATAAAGGTAAAACAAACAAAAAGTATGTTCTAAGGGTTGCTAATAACATTATTCTTTCCACTTTGCTAAAAATAAGATAGTAGAATCAACTACAAAGTTTTAATTTCATAGTGAAATATCATGCCATTTCTAATAGCTCAGGACTAATAACTTCCTGAGCAACGTAAATGCTGAACACACAACGTGTTTTATTTTCTGATGGGACTCTTGGGTTGATCATTACTCTGGAGTTGTTCTGCCTGTCACCATCCTTAAAGTGGGTATATGCAAAAAGGTCTTCAAAACGTATTTCTAATTCTGAAGAAAACCTATTTTTAGAACAAGATAAGTAAATCAGTGAGAAATGCATCATCTGGGTGAAACAGAACACAGCACATCTTCCCCTCACCAACTGTGTCTTCATGGGTTTTACTTTCAGTCTTGGTCTTATCTCAGTGACTTTCAGAGGCTCCCTGGGTTGCAGAAAATTATAGATGATCCTGTCTGATCCCTGGGAAAATATCTTTTTTTTCCATCTTCTCTGAAGCCTGATTGCTTTTGTGCATCTTGCTACTGCACTCTTATTCCTCTCTGTTGTGGGCATACTGGTCTTTGTCCCAGCTATGTTGGAAGCTTATTTGTACACAGTCTTAGCAGGTTTTTTTGGAGAAGGAGGTATCCCCTGTTCACTCCAGATGGTTCCATCTTCCAGGTCAAAGTAAATGGCTGCTTTTTTCCTAAACTACCCAGTTACTTGCTTTGAAATGAATACACATATTCAGGATACTGCTAGCAGCCAAATGAAAGGAAATATTTTCTTTCACAGCTCTACAGTTATTCTTTTCCCTTGTCTGAGATATACTTAGATGAATAGTATGTTGCATATCCTATTTGATAGCCCACATTAAAGTCTTTCCAAAAGCAACTTCATGTTTCCACAACCATCTCATTACTGACTGCAGAATTGTGTGGTAGTTACAGAGCTATTTACCCATATAAATAAGTACATAAAATTAAGTAAGTTTTAAAAAAAATTCTTTCTACTCTACTCTCATTTAACTTCTGGAACTGGATTATGTAACACCTACCTAATGCTGGACTTAAAATGCTGTAAGTCAGAGGGGAGGCAGCAACAGAAACAGTTAAAATGTGGGAGATTGTTGCCCTGAATTTTAAGTGTTAAGTTTTCTTTTATAGTTCTTATGAAAGTTTTAAAGTTCTCATAAAACTTCTGTAGCCTTCTGATAATGTTTGCATATTTCTACTGGAGTTCTCACGCACTGTTCATGTAAATAATAATTGTTTTGCATTCTTCTTTGTGGGAGGAGAGAATTGAAGGACTGTTGGTTTGACCAGTGTGGTTGGAGAGGTGACAATTTCATCCTCCAATCCACTGTCACTTTTGGAATTTTATATATTGTGAGGTCAGAAATAAAAATGGGCTCTTTTTCTCTCTTGAACTCACAAAGTTTCTGTGGACTCATTTTGTGTCCAACAGCGACAGGAGATTGAGATGGGAAGTGAGGAGTATCACTGGACCTATGTGACTGGGTGCGTTTCAGTCATTGATACAACCATTGAGCAGCCTTTACTTGTTTGCGAAATTCATTTAGTCTGGCCAAGTTGTAAATTGAAATGTGGTGTGATTATTTCAAGGTGGGATATTTCAGATTTTTGTACAATAGTTAACGGATCTAGGATGATAATTATCTTCATGTTTTGTACCCATTTTGTCAATTCTCTAAAGACAGTGCCTCCTTTTTTCTAATATTGGGGTTTTTTGTTTGTTTTGTTTCCTCATTCTGATTGTACCCTACACTGTCTATATTTGCCTGAAATGAGGCTCCTTCTCTTTGAAAGGAGACTAGGAGACTTTCCATTTGTCCTTCATTTCCACTCTTATCTGCAAATGAACATTTAGTCATTTTAAAGAAGGGGAAATGGAATTAACAGAAAAAAATGAGTCAAAAGTTTTCTCTCTGTGTATACTGTTGTATTTCTGGAACCTGTTTGGAAAAAATAACTCAAAGAAAGAAAAAAAATATTCAGTAGCAAACTGCAGAAAAAAACGGACTTCTCATTTTATAGTGCATTTCCCACTCACCTTTTCCTCCTCACTCTCTGTGAAATCACCCTACTTTGTTGCTGCCATTTTTATTATGAGTGATGTAAACTATGTTTATATTTGATTTTTGATTTTCTTAAAAATGGGGATATTTTAAATGTGTCAGGGGACTCTTTATACAGTCAGTTTGACACAAGCAGCTGATTCTTGTGAATGAAATACTGATTACAGCCTTCCTTCAGGATAGCAGCAAGGTGTTATTAGTTGAAGATTTTGTGTGTAGTAGAACTTGGTGAGCTTAAAGAAACACCTGGACATTAATAGCAAAGAGAAAAGGAAAAGAAATATGCCAGCAGCTAGAAAATGGAGGAGAAAAATGAGAATATCAATTTCTGTTGAGAAGCAAATACTGCATGCTCTGAAACACAGGGGGAAGAGCCATCAGGATGTGTATAAGGAGGGAAGAGAAAAAGAAGGTAAGATCAGAAAGGAGTGTGAAAGAAGGGGAGTAAATGGGTAGTGTCTTTTTTCCTTACCTTCTGTTGTGCATTTTTTTGAATGGTTTATTGTTTCTTCTTTATTTTTTTTAAAAGCGGAATAGCTAGCATAAATTTTCAGAACTGGCTGTGTACAAGCTATTACTTGTATAGACAGTTAAGAGTTTGACTGTTTATGAATAGCTGCTTAGTAAAAATCAGGAAAATTAAACATTGATCTCAAGCATAGCTTATTTTTAACAACAGTGCTAACAATATACATTTTTTCAGTTTCGATTCTTCCATAAAATCACAGAATAGTGGAATATCCTGAGTTGGAAGGACCCCAGAAGGATCATCAAAGTCCAACTCCTGGCCCTAAACAGAGCACCCCAAGAGTCACACCACGTGGTTGAGGCTGTGACTACTGGCCCAGGGAGCCTGTTGCAGTGCCCAGCCTGCACTGGAATGCAGCTGGTAAGGAATCTTTTCCTGATATCCAACCTAAACCTCCTCTGACACAGCTCTGTACCATTGAGTCCAGTCACTGGTCAGTCTTAGGTAACTCTTTTATTTTTTAATTTACTTCTTGACCAATTAATTTGAGAACTTTTTTTTTTAACTTCTCTAATGAAAAGAACAGTTGTATCCCATCCTGTTTCACATCCTTTTTATCTTCCTTGTGGCTAATTTCTCCCCAGTAACACTTGCCTTTCATAAAAATAGAAATTAAATCCCTATTGTTAATTTAATTTAGACTACGTCAGAATTCAGATGCATGGAGTTACCAGTAAGTTTTATATGTCAGACATAACAATGCATACTCCAAATACTGGTTTGCATTACAACTGTGTGGTGTGGTTGAAGGTATGATCTTACCAGTAGAAACCTCTTTCCTCATCCGCGTTTTCTCAGCATATGGTATGCCATGTAGACCATGCTTTATAAAAGGCCAAAATTCCAGGATGTTTAATTCTGTTTTCCTGTTGGATTGCTTTGCATTGGATAAATTTTATTTCACTTGTCTCTGAGAATTTTTTTTACTTGGGGGTAATGAATTTACTCAGTAGTGATTATAAATACTCAAACTCAATTCCTCAAATACAATAAATTTTTGTAAGTTTTCCTAATAAAAGTTCCAGTTACCTTGCTGTTGTGTGGGGTTTTTTTTATGTACAAGGCCATTACTTCAATGAACCACAAAACAGAATATAGGAATGTGGTAAAGTAGAATATTTTCATACCTAGTTTGAATCTGTACCAGAAAGTGAAGAGACTTGCATATGCTGAGAAGTTCTTCACTGATTTATGTGTTTTCAGTGTGCAGTGGGGTTGGCTCAGAGTATGGCTGTACAGAATCTGATGGAGAATTAATATATTTTATTTTGTAAATAGTACACTGTGTGTAGCTAATATCAACAAGCTTGACTCGTGTTCCCACCTGCACAATCACCTACAGACAAGATATATAACATAATCTACAGGTAAAAAGAAATACAGACTTTGGGGTTTTTTTTTCATTTCATGAAAAAAAAATTGAAATGTCTAAATAGAAAATTCTTGCTGTCACCCCACCCCCAGAATGACAATGTCAGCTTAATTGAAAGAGCTGTAATTTTGTTCCTGTACTGTTTTATAAAAATTATTTATGTAAAGTGAGTTTTCAAAAACCATTGGAAATTATTTTAAAAATGCTCTTAATTCTCATAAACTGAGACAATTAGCAAATGCTTGCTTGCATAGCAATCCATATATGCAATCCTACCTCAGTCTAACCAGAGGTAGAATTCTGAAGTTTGACACCAAAACAGAAAATAGCTTACAGCTGAAAAAGGAGAACATCTCATCTGCTTTCCACCTCCTTATACATTTTATAATGTTAACATTAAATGGCACTTGGAAATAACTAAAAGAGAAAATATGGAGTCTATGCATGGGACTTTCTTTTCTAGAAATATCTTTAAAGTGAACACTGGTAGAGGATTTATTTCAGTTTATCATAGTTGGTTTTTCTAAATGTACATTGTTGATTTGTATTTGTCTTGAAACCTACGTGAAGTTGCCATTGAGTTGTGGAGAGCTGCAGGTAGAGATCCTTTAATATTTAGCTGTGAAAGTCTTTATTTCCATAATGAGTACATTTGAAAAACAGATAAAGAAGCTCAGTTGGATCTGTGAATTTCCTCATACCTTTATCAAATATTTTATTTTGTTGCTTTTTTATTTTCATGCTTTTTTGCAGATTTTTGTATGATACAAAGGCTTTGGACAGGACAGTGAAATGAAAAATGATTAATTTCTCCATAGATTCTGATCAATTTATATGAAAATAGAACACAATAAGATTTAAAGGTCAATTCTTGCTTCACATTAAACTGTAGGCTTTTAGTTTTCTTTCAGAGAGCTCTGAGCACTGATGTGTTCATTGCTATGTGTAAAAAAAAATTGTGTCCTGCCTGTGAACAATGGATAAATAAAGGCAGTATATCTAGAAAACAAAAAGCAGTTGAATACAATGTAGAAGTATGCTAATCTCTCTAGTGCTTAGAAAATTCATTCCTACTCCTTCAAGTGAGCTGAGAAAATGCTGAATCATCATCCTGATTTATTGTGAGATTTCTGCTGGTATGATTGCTTCTAATCATTGCATAACCCTTCTTTAGCAGAGAAATGAGAGCTCTTGTACAGATGGACTTTGCTAAAGATGAAGTGATAAGGAACATGAGAGGGTTTTTGTTTGCTGACTTATTAGTACATCTTCTGTTTGGGTTTACTCTGAGTTCAGCTATTTTATCTGTTTTACAGTTGATGCACAAAAGAGCCCTTTTTAAATTATTCCAGTTTTGTTGCATAAAAACTACATCCTATGACCTATTGACAGTTGTGATTCCTTTTGAAGAAGATAATCTTCCTAATATATGTGAGTAGGGGAGTGTTAATTTTACCATACTCTTCATTTTAATGCACAGCACTTTTTTTTTCTGTTTCGTATCCATCCCCTTTCCATGTGTTGCATGTCCTTTCATTTCATACTTGCCTTGTATCAGATCAACTTTCATTCATTTTCCTTTCTCCCCATGCTCAGCAACATACATATGCATGCTTTTCTTTTAACCCAGCTGCGAGCCACATGCTGTGCCCCTGTCTCGGAGGGAATACACCTGAGCCTGTTCTGTACAGACATGTGTGGGAATAGTAACCAGTATATTTATGGAATAAAAGGAAGAGGGTTTAACCATAAGGATGTTACACAAGATGTTCATATAATTGTGTGTTTGCTTGACCTTATTCTTGCTGAACAAACACATCTGATTTTGTTATACTTCCACAGTAAACTCAAAATGGTATTTGTGATGTTAAGCTGCTTCTGCTTTTGTTCATCTTCATCTTCAGCTTCTTACAAACTTCTGATGTGGTGACACTCTAGATCTTACCACCATCAGAGGAAACAGGCTTTATATTGAATCGGCAATAACTGATTATTTTTCTCCTTAGGGATTTTTTAAAAAATGTATGAAGTTCAGAGATCCATTTTGGATGTTAATTAATTTCTGTGTACTCTCAAAATTCAAGAAAGGACAATACCATGGTTTTCCTTTTACAATGTCAATATAGTGGCAGGTTGAGAACAGCTGTGACCACAAAAAACTGCCATTTTATTAGCACCTCTGCCACTATTAATACTTGCTAATTAATCTGTGTAAATGATACTAGTAAAGAATTTTTATATTACATTTTTCAGATAGTAGTAAATGAGTGTTTGAAAATAAATTTCTTCTTTATAGGCAAAAAAATTTAGTTCCAGAGAGACGGTTATAAGCTGATCTCTTGATTTTGAATTTATAGATAGTTCACACCTGGATTCTAGAAAAATTTTGCTTGTCTTTCATTGGAGAATTTGCCACCTTAAAATCTTCTAAGAGTTTTTTTTTTTTTAGCTGTTTAACAAGTTATTGCAACTAACCATCGTGGTTCCATTGAAAATGGTGTAAACTATTATTTATTATTTTGACCTAAATTGTTTTGAAGTGGGGAACAGTGCACTGTGAAATAAGTTTAATTTCTTCAGCTTTGCCAAAAACACTTAAATATTCTTCTGGTATAGGAAATTCATGATCAAATTAACATGAGTCTTGTTTAATATATAATTATATAGCTGTGATGGATACTTGAGTTAATTACAGAAAATATATAAATTAAGAAATTGATGAAAATTGCAAATTGTGAAAATACTTCAGAAGAAGCAGTAGAAGAAGAAATGACAATGACTTGCTACAGATCATTTGCAGAGCCTTAGGGTACAAGTAAAGTAAAAAATCTTTTTCCCAGAGGTGATAAAGTTAACACTGCACTGACAGTCCAGGCAAGAGCAGGACAGGTACAGCTTTTACTCCTGGGCAGAAAATGAGAGACTTTCTATCGTGCAGAAAAATGAAGTTTGGTGAATGGAGGAAAAAGTATAATGCAGAAGGTGTGTGTTCTGAGCCTTTTTGTGGCATGGAATTTTTAAAATCCTTGTAGGATAAGGCAAGATCTTCTGTTGGCGCATATTGCCATAATTGCTGTAATTTAGAATATCTGCACTATTTTCACTTAAACTGAGGATTTAGCACATTTTGACAGCCTCAGTGACAGAATATGTTATAGATATTTGCTTGACAGAATTTGTACAATTTAGAGTTGGCTTGCATGATTAATTCTTTGTGCTTGTGCCTGCCCCCTCTGCTGACCATGCTGAGGGCTCTGTTATGTAGTTTGACTCCAGCCTACTCAATTGAGCAGTGGCTGCAGGAGGCCAGACTATGCATGTCCTAGAGCCATACAAGTGGTCTTTAGCAGGATGTACTCTGCAAAGCCAGAGGCACTCAAAGGGCTACAAAAAGAGGCACATTAGTGACCTAACACTGAGTACCTGAGCCATGTTATGTAAATGTTCATTGTGATGGAGTGTTTGGTATTTGTTCTCATGCAGTTGTATGTATATATACAATAGGTTGCTGCTGTTTGCAATAAATATATTGCAGCTAATGTTGACAGTGCTATTGATTAAGTTTAAAAATGTGTTTGATGGCTGCTCTTCTCTTAAAACCTTTTTTACTTTATCAGACAACTTTCCTAACTTTCTGTGTGCTACTTGAAAGGAAAATGGAAGGAGTTGTTTGAGGTGTACAGAATTAAGGGATGGGCACACATCCAGGGAATCTCAGAGGGAAATATGGGCTGTGTGCCATGCACTGAACTTGCTGCATATGTGCAAATCTGATCTAGCATGCACACACTACACAGATGGTTAGCAATTTCACAGATCAGCTCCATGAAGCATGTCCAGATCCCACTAACCAGGGTGTCTGGAAATCCTGGTCATATGGCCAGTCTGTGATTTCTCTCCTCTTTCTTCTTCCCAGTTCTGAAATTCTGTCTCAGGAAGGAGGAGGAAGAAATTAAAAAGAGGACATTCTGAGGCAGAAAGACATACCAGGCTTATGTTGATATTGGACATGCTGAAAATGGTGAGGTTACCACAGAGCAAGGAGCTTCAGGACTTCAGCTGAGCCATAATCTACTGTGTGTGTATTTTTAGTTTGCTGTTGAAGTGTGAAAAGTATTCACTTCACTTAAGCTATGTCATAATAACTTACTGTGAATATTGAAATAAAATGCTAATTAGATACAGTTGGAAGAGAGCACATGGCAAATTCCTGTAATACCACTGATGGCTGGTAACTCATATGTCTATGGTGACATGATCAGGTTTGATCAAGTGCTTTCCCTTTTAATCTACTTGCTCTTTAATAATGGGACTTCTCTAAAACCTGCACCAATTTAAAGTTCGATTAATGTAACCTTTATAAGTTAGAATGTTTTTCTTAATCAAATCATGATTAAAAGTAGAATATTTCCTAAATCCTTAAGGCCTCTTCATTAAAATGGAGACAATTCTTCTCACAAGACTCTGGCTCATTTTAATTTCTCTAAATAAAAATATAGTTCATGTTCCCAAATAGTTTCTGCCTAAACAATCTACTTGCTACTGTTTTACAGTATCAATCTAATGTTAGGTAGTGACTATTCTCCCATTGGTATGTAGATGTTTATGCTAATATTTTGCATTGAAAATTATGATGGATCAAATCAGGACACTGAGCCTTGTGAATGTAATGCTATATATGTACATGGCAAGACAACTGCGGGATTTTTGTGGGTTTTGTGGGGGTTTTTTGGGGTTTTTTTGGGTTTTGTTTAAGGGTTTTTTTTTTTTGGTGGTTTTTTTTTTTTTTTGGGGGGGGGGTTGTTATTTGATCTGTGTGATGAATTTAAAAATCCATCTTTTTCCATCTCAGGATTTCTCTAACAGGTGTAGTTTCACTGATATCCATGACAGTCTCCTCTCTTTGACAATACAGGTTTATTAATTTTCTAAAGAGTTTTACATGTGAATTATCTATACACTTGTACCCAACTCTGATTGATTGCCAGGATTGTCAGGCTCTACCTGTATAAATGGCAAGCTACATGAGTAACTTAATTTCTGTAAAAAGTAAGACTTTTATCTGCTAAAAGTTTTGATCTGATAAATCCTGCAATACAACCAGAGCACCAGTCCTTATGGTGCTGTCAGTCTCTCTTAAATTATCATTCATACTTTTCAGGAAATATAATGTACACAGAACAGAAAACAGTCTGATCCTGTGCAGTGCATATTTACTGTTCAGTTTGTTAGAACCATACTGCTTTTTTTTTTTTTTGTCATTGGTCTTTGAATTACCTAATGGTCACCTATAGGTGTCTTAGTACAATTTATTTAGTCTCTTTCTGAAGCAGTTTGGAAAATAATGGTAAATTATATTTAGATGAGAGAAAAGTGGGTATTCCTTCAGGAATTGGAACTTCTTGTACACAGGGAAAAATAATATCATACTTGGCTTTCTCCCATATTATATTGCTGATAGGAAATATTAAATTAATTCAAGAATTAGTGTATGAATATTTAGGGACTTGTATCCTTCTTCCATTACATTCTGATTCTATTTAATTTGAGGGGTAGAGTAAAATTCCTTGATGCCACCATTACTCATATTTGGGCTTAATTTGTGTGTTGCATAGGTATAGCTAAAAAAATTCATCTTCAGTGTCTGGACCAAACAGCTATTTTCTTCCCTCTTGTACTTGTTTTTGTAAGGTAGTCAGTGAAGAATAAATCACTCTATCACAGTGAAGAGGGAGTTCATCTGGTAGAATTAATAATGCCTTATACAAGTGTGATACCTTCTATTGTTTTCTTCTGTTTTCACATGCTGCCATTTCAACCACAGAAAGAGCTTGAAAATAGTTCTCACTTTACCTAAAAGTGTATACATTTGGATGGCATGCTTGAATGGGAATCTTTCTCCCTACCCCAGAGCATGATGTTCATTAGTTCTTAAAAAATACAATCTATTTGTCTTGTGTTTGTCTTCTTACTTCCTTTTAAGTTTTGCTTTTACTTTAGATCCTGCAGATGTATTTTTTACTTTAAAATTCACAGATTTTATCTCTGATTCATTTCAAAGAATATGCTTTGCTTCACAGAGTTATGTTGCCTATGAATCTTGACTACAAAAATTACTTTTAAGTGCAATTAATAATGTAATGATTTATAAATTTCATGTTCTTGGCCTAATTAATTTTTTGTTTACACATTATTATTTGAGGTATTCTGAGTACAAACATGTAAATTCTGAGTACAAACATGTATATGTTATATAGCGTGTGTATATAAATATAAAACCTTGGTCAGGTTACACCAGACCCATGCTGTCTTTTTTTCTGACTATACTCAATATGCTTAGCTTGGGAATGCATAGTTAATGCTGTATTTTTTTCATATAATATATATTATTACTACTGGTCTGTAATCTAGCAAGTAAATAGTAGTTAAAAATGGTTGTGCATCTTTCTAAAGCTTAACATGAAGATTTTCTAGCTGGAAATTGAATTTTAACTTTGAAGAAGTCTTTGAACTTTAAATATGTGATCAGAACTACCAAACAGTTTAAGTTGGAAGGGATCTTTGGAAGTTTTCTGGTACCACCCCCAGCTCAAAGTTTTTCTAGGATCACAGTTAGAACAACATGCTCAGGACACGCACAATCAAGTTTTGAGTATCTCCAAAGTTGAAAATCCCACTTTCTTTTTGTGAACCTTTTGAGGACTTGACTGATCCCAAGATAAGGAATGTTTTCCTTAGGAGCTTCCATTGTGGAAATTTGTGACCATTGCCTTTTTGCTGTTTTTGCACCTTTGAGAAGAGTTTGGTTCCGTCTTCTACAGAACCACCTGTCATATTGTTGAAGACAGCAGCTGAACTTCGGCTTCTTTCATCCAAGCTGAACACACAAACACACTTTTCATAGTCTCTGCCCATATGTCATATGCTCAAGCTCCATGAGTTGGTGGCCCTCCTCTGGAGTTGCTCCAGTTTGTTTATGCATTTCTTACAGAGTGGAATGTTCCAGAGATAGTCTCAGATGTTCCATTTAGAAGTGAATAATAATTTCCATAACCATGCTGGTTATATTCTATCTAGTACAACCCAGTGTGCAGACAACTCTCATTGCCTCAAAGGTATGCCACAGACTCCTGCTCCACCAAGATCCCAAGTACTTTTCTGCAGAACTTCTATCAGCCCTCAGTCTGTACTGATGCATGGAGTTATCTTTTTATCCTTTTCAGACGCAGGACCTTACATTCATCTTCGTTTGAGGGGAGGGGAGAGGGAGAGACAAGGAGGTTACAGTCAGCCAGTTAGCTAGGTTTAGCACAATGACTAAGTGATAGCAAAGGAAGGGGCAGGAGCTGGGAACAGGACTGGTAAAGATGTGGATTAGAAGGTTTATCAAGTGACAGATTGTCACTGATGCCACTTGCATCCTGCTTTCTACTTCAGCATCTTCATAATGCTTCTTGTGGAGTTATGAACATATTTCAGGTTGATGGTTTCTTTTTTTTTTTTTTTTTTTAATATGTGTGCATAAGTAAACTTCTCTAATGCAACTACAAATGATGTAGTTAAAGTTTGTGTTGGTTACTAATTTTGGAATTCAGCAACAGGTAACTTTGGAGTGTCCCAGAAGGCATCAGTTTTCATGGTTCTGTTTGCACTTTCCAGATACGGCTTAATGCGACCTGAATTTAAAAAGCTTTTAATGCCCAATTGTGAGTGAGGCAGATTACCTGTTTTAAAACACCAGTTACTGCTGTGGTCCTTAAAACTCACCAGCACACCTGTTTGGAGGCCTGGGATTTAGAGTCTTGCTCTCTGACATTCAAAGCTTAGAGGGATACCCTTAGTCCCTGAACAAATATTCTTTTTAATAAGTTGCCATGTAAGGATGAGCACCATTTCTTCCTAGTGTAGCTTCTTTTTTAAAAAAAAAACCCACTACGGTTTCAGTTGCATGCAGAGAGGTAAAGGAGGGAAGATGTTCAGAGGTGAGCAATAGCTTCTATGTGTGAACTTTCACAGATAGAGCTACTTTGCTTGGCTTTGAGATAATGATGGAAGAGGGATATGGAAGTGATGATCCATGAAAGCATGAAGGCTGAGGAAAATGAGCTGATTGGCCAAGCAATATAGGAAGGAGAAGATTTCCAATGAAAATACCAGACATCAATTATAAAAGTAGCAAAAGGACATTGTGAAATACATAGTAAATGTATTTTACTATACAAACATTGCCCAATTCTTTGATATTTAAAGCATATGTTAGGAAAAAAATGTATGAGTTCAAATAGAAATTGATCAGGTTTATGCAAGAATATCAATTGAAATGTTGTACACAATGGTGTCAAGGCAGATTTAAAATGTCCATGCAACATAATATGCCAGGTAATGACCAGTCTGTGTCCTGTTTTAAGTTAGTTTAATTGTGTATTAAAGTGCTTATTGATGTGGATCAGGTAGTTCTTATGCTTATAAACGGAGTTATGGAGTTACTGTGTCATGACTGAACTTTTCTGAATATTTTTCCTCTGGATATTTTTTGTAAAATTAAATAGTTTTGAGATTCACCTAAGCATAGTAATTAAACAGTAAATATTTTTAAAGAAAGGCAGTATATGAACTGAGCAGTTTTTTAATGAAAATGTGCCTGACAATAGGAGTATTTTCTACTATAAAGAAAGCATAAAACTGTTGGTATTTCAAATAGGCAAAGAAGAAACAAATCAAAAGAAAAATGCAAAACATGACAAAACTTCTCAGCTTTTGAGTAGTTTTTTTTTTGTTTTTTTTTTTTTTTTAATTTCCTATTAAGAAATAACAAAAATATGTAGCAAAACATAATTAGGAACTTCATTAAAGGCTGTACCCTAATTCAGTCTAAAAATGGCATCTTTGTCAGAAAATTGCACAAGGCTGGCAGAAGTTTCCAGGAAGACCTACAGGGAAGCTAAGGTGTGTCAGCAGTACATGACTGTTTAGAGAAATTAATTTGCTTGAAAAAGTAATATTCATGGTGAGATTAAAACATCTACATGTAGTTCTTTAGTTCTGTAGCTGAATCTTTCTTCTAATTTAAGTGTCCTTAACAGGTATTCATCATCCTAGCTCCTCTTAAAGCAAAATGAGATTGGAGAAACATGTGATGTAGGCTGGGAGCTACTCATGTCTGAAGTAGACATATTCTATCTGACCAACTTAATATCCTTCAGGCAATGTTGACTGTCTTAACTAGATTTTCACTGACTATAATGGGACGTTACCAGCTACATGTGTATATCTTAACCTTACAGCGAATCCTGCTCTCAACTGCAGCTTTTAGAAACGATTCATTGGCATTTTCCTGCTCTCTAAGTTCCTTTGCAACCTTTTTGCTATGATGCCTCTTTTATGCCCCATCCTTTTCTAGTCAGCTATTTCTCCCTTAATTTTTTCTCATCCCCTTACAAGGCACACTTATTGTAGGAGGTCTTTTCTCCTGAGTCCTGTCATAGAAAAAAACTTGTTACAACTGTGGAATGTGTAGTAGAAACAAGGAAATATGTTATAATCTGAATGTTAAATCTATGAATTTTGTCACAAACCCTTCTTTAGCTGTCTTTTATTTAGTTGGTCATCTTCTTTAAGAACTTCAGATCACAATTTTTTGCCTGTGTGTCCATCAAGTCTTTGATTAAGCTATAAACCACTGTAGTAATGCAAATAAATTAAATGTATGTGAATAGGCAGCTGGACTTCTTAATGCTATATATCTTCCATTAAAATATTAGTATCAATTAAAGGTCCAAATTCAGCAAAGAATTTAAGCATGTTTCTATGCTGAAGTCATCACTGGGAAAAGCAAAGCATGCAATCTGACAAGATTTGTTTTTTCCTTGCCTGTAAAATAGTCCCCCTGTATGTAACACATGCCTTGGACTGATTATAGTCTTATCAAGAAGTAGATTCAAGAATGTAGTATTTTCAAGCACCAAGAAAGCCTTGAGCTTGTTAATTTTGTAAAATAATAAAAAAATTACTTTCTGCTAAGTTTATGTGCTTACTTTTAAGGTGGAAAATTCTGTAATTTCTAAAGGGGTTTTATTTATCTCATTTTTTTTTTCATTTAAGATTTTTAGTATTCTTTATGGATTCTTGTTTAGTCAAAAGTATTTACAGTAGGGACTATCACTTAAATAGGAATAACAACTAGTAATAACAAGAAGTTATGAAAACTAGAAGCTGAAAAGACCTATTACATTGTTTAAATATTTTCCCTGCCATTTAAAAATTGTTCTTTGTGGTGTAATTTCCAGTGCTTCCTTTGTCCAGTTCTTCTTCCTTACACCACTCTCCTACGAACACTATAACAAAAATCAATGCCTTCTTGTCATTCCCCCACTTCTGGAATTCAGCTATGACGATTTAAATTTACTCTGACTTCTCATATATGTGTATGAGATATCTCTTTTTGTTACCTTTAACTGCTCTTTTTTTTTTTTTAATCAGTTTTGGACCTTCTGCTATCCTTGAGGTTTCTGCTTTTCTTTCAGTTTGTATTTGCATTCTATGAGCTTAATTTTTAATATTTTCTCATAAGCTGTTCATTCAATTTCCATAATTTTTATTGCCTTTTTCTAATTCTGAGTTTTCCAGTCTGTTAATAGCTCTGTGGGCTTGCTCCTCCTTCTTGCTGAAGCCAATGGGAAAAAACAAAGGCATATTACTGCTTATAACTCTTTCCTGCAATTTTTATCCTGTATCCATAATATTTTTTTTTTTAGGTGACTCAAATGTATGAGTATTTTACAGTTTCCATATCCAGTGGGACTAGGACTCTTGTCTATCCTGAGTAAACATAGTCATCACCTATTTCAGATGACTCTTCTAGCTGGCAGGCCTTTTATTAAGTTCACCATGTCTAACTGGCTTCCAGACCAGATAGTTTGCATTCTACCAACCGGAAGCATGGGCAAAATTTGCAACTTCATGGAAATACCTTAAAGACAAGATCAGTAATTTTGAGCAGGAAAGACCAACAGCACTGATGAAAATACTGCTCAGAATCCTTTGCCAAATATCATAAGTACTGCCTAAATGAAAACTCCAGTGTGAATATTCTGAAGCTGTCCTCCTGGAGATACCTGCTACTTTAGGTGCTTTCTCTGCAAAATAATTCTAAGTCTTTGTATAGTTCTAGACAGTAAAATGGTTTCTTCATATGTTAGGTGCCCAATGGATAATGCTCAGGGTAAATGTTTTAATGGAGCCACCAACATTTTGGCTGGAGTGGGCATTTGGTCCCATTACTTTACACATTTGTAATGGCTTTGGATATGTTGGACCATGTATTTGAGGAAAATGTTAGCTTGAGGGCTAACATTTTAGTAACATTTGAGTAACATACTCATACAATATGAATAACAAGCAGTTACTCCATATTCTATGGGATTTTTGCACATACAGTTCCATACATATTTTGGGTTTTTCACTCAGTGGTTCATGGGGACCAGACACTAGATATAAATATATATAGCTTTATAACTGCAAGAACAAAGTAGTGCACCCCACTTTAGATACTAAAGAATATTTATGCTCCACATGCCTGTAAATTACTAGTTTGGTTACACTGTGAACTGTATTTTGTCTCATGAGTGAGACAAGGTCTGCTTGAAGTAGAATAAATTATTTTCCTCTGAGGCTACCTGTATTTACATTTTGACTTTTACATTAACACTTTTTTAGATGTACATTCTACCATGTTCCTGTGCTGTACTGGAGCAGCATTTGCAAGATGTTCTGCTGAGTCTCATCAAAGTGACCTATATAACCTTTTACTGGAGGGTCATAGTGACACGGGGTGTAGTTGGAGGCCTCACACTAGTGATGTTCAATACAGGGCCCAATATTGTGGAGCATATTTATCAATTACTTGGATGAAGGTGCAGATGCCACCTCATCAAGTTCACTGACAATGCAAATCTGTGAGGAGTGGCTGGTATCCCAGAGGGCTGTGCAGCTCTTCAGAAGGACCTTGATGGGTTGGAGAGAACTGTGAAATTCAACAAAGGCAAATGCAGGGCCCTGTACTTGTGGAGGAACAACCCCATTGGCCTGTACAGGCTGGGGTCTGATCTGCTGGGAGCAGCTCTGTGAAGAAGGACCTGGGGGTCCTGGTGGACAACAAGCTGCTAAGAACCAGCAGTGTGTCCTTGTGGCCAAGAAGACCAAAGGTATCCTGGGGTTGCATTGGGAAGAGCTTTGCCAGCAGGTCACAGGAGGTGATCCTGTCCTTCTACTCAGCCCTGGTGAGGCACATCTGGAGTGCTGTGTCCAATTCTGGGCTCCTTAGGACAAGAGAGACATGGAGCACCTCGAGTGGGTCCAATGGAGGGCTCCAAAGATGATTAAGGGACTGGAACATCTCCCTTATGAGGGCATGCTGAGGAAGCTGGGCCTGTTCAGCCTCCAGAAGAGATGAGGGGGGACCTCATCAATGTCTGTCAGTATCTGAAGGGAGAGTATCAAAAGGGTGGACCAGGCTCCTCTTGGTGGTGCCCAGCAATAGGACGAGAGGCAATGGGCAGAAACTGATGCACAGAAAGTTCCACCTGAACATGAGGAAGAATTTCTTTACTGTGCAGGTGACTGTGCACTGGAACAGATTGCCCAGAGAGGCTGTGGAGTCTCCATTCCTGGAGATATTCAAGAGCTGTCTGGATACCATCCTGTGCCATGGGCTCTATGATGGCCCTGCTTGATCAGACCCACTGTGGTGTCTTGCAACATTAACTATTCTATGATTCTGTTAACACTAACCTGCTGCTTTAACAAAAATCATTAAGATGGGAAAATTACCAGAAATTATAAGTATATTAACAATACTCTTACAGACTGGGAAGGATTGTTTTTCAGATACTCATGTATTTGGAGGTAGGGACTGAGCTACAGTCCCTACCAGAGGGGTTGCTCAACTTCAGCTCAAAAAAGCAGCTCCCTGATGTACAGATACTCAGCAACTGCTCAGGCTTAGTGGCTGTCCTAATGCCCTGAGCTGGTGTTTCTGGGAATGCTAAATGCCAGCGTTAGGAAAAGATAGGGAAGATTAAAGAATGTAAGGATTAGTGGCACTGTTAAGGGCTTTCTATCCTTGGGCAGTTGCCACTGTTCATTTTCACTGATATTAATAAACACAGTGTGAGCCAGTTGGTAGTACCCTAGTAGCTTCATTATGTGGAAATATGCTTTTTTTCATAAAAGCAATATAAAAAAAGAATACATTTTAGCATTTAGGTTATACTTCAGACTCTAATTTCATATTCTAGGACAATAGTTAAACTGTGTGCTTTAACATTTACCAATGATGCTATGTTTATCAGTCTGGTAAATAGTCTACTGCTAGGCTGGGCAAGACACCTTGTAGCTCTTGAAAGCAATTACAGTACTCACACAGCCTAAGCTTTCTGTTCAGTAGAAAAGGGGTTAAAACTTAATAGGGATTGGGCAGGAGGGAGGGAAAAAATCCTAGGCAGAATGTCTCCACACAGAGAAACCAAGAACAATTAATATATGCTCCAAAATGCTAAGGACAGCAGAAAAAAAGCAACTAGTATAAATAATTAAAGCAGAGATTAGATAAATATTTGGGGAGGGGGTACTGTGGTGGTGTAATTGCTGATGTTAAGGCGAGGTGGATTTCTATGCTTCCCTTTTGTTCTAAGGTTTCCTGAAGTCCATTACTTAGTAACCTGCCATATGCCATAATTTTTAAACCATGGGTTTTTTTAAAGCTTGCATAAGAAAGAACTATTGAACATAGGCTGGGATATGACTTTGTCATGCAATATAGCTTTATGATTCATTCATTTTCCAGACTTTATTTCTCCAGAGCAGGTCTTGGGTTGGTATCCTGAGCCCTGCAAAAGATCCACAGGGCTGAGTAGAAGGAATATAAATACTTCACTGGAGCCAGACTTCAGCTGGGGCAGTGGCTTTCAATACACTGAAGTTGAAATACATAGGTAGGGAGGTGGGGGAGGTGTTTTGCGGTGTCGTAGATCCCAGGAATACCTAATTTTAGGAGTAGAGAATTAGGATTTTTTTATATGTTCACTAACAGAGTTGTTTCTTGTTTCAGAGAAAAACAGCTGCAGGATCAGGGAACCAAGCCTGAGGTTCATTGTTTAAAAGTGGAAAACCCCAAATATATTTTAGTAACAAGGAGTGGCTTCACACATAACTATCTATATAAAAATTACTTGAAGAACATAGAAAAAATTGAACTGGAGTCTAATATTCAACAAATTATATATTCTTCTATTGAAGAAGAGGGAAGCAAGCAATTTACAACAAAATATTAAATGTTCAATTGATAGTTTCTAAGCCCTTAAAAATAAATTTTTCATTAAAATACTCTTCAGAGCTCAGAAATACTTGCAAACACATCAAAGGACATAAGAGCTCTAATAATCGATCAGTTAAACTGCTGTGATTTTTTGTGTTGGTTTTTCTGTGTCCATGTTTTTATCTTTCATAATATGAATGGGTAGCCTTATAAAAACATCCTGTATGAATTGTAGGGTTCTGTGCCCCGTCAGTTTCTGTGGTAATCTGGGGGAGTCGTCCAGTACCTGCCCGTACCCCGAGCTGAGCTCTCACTCACACACTGCAGCCAGCCTGCGCAGCCAGCCCAGCCTGATGCTCTTGGAGACAGGGAGATGCAAGGTACCATATTTTTTTCCAGACTATAAATGATTCCTTTTCTTTGCTCCACGGAACATCCGATTTGGAGCCCAATCGGCTGAGAAAACTGCACAGACGTCAGTGCGTGTGTGTGTGTGTGTGCGTGTGTGCGTGTGTGTGTGTGTGTGTGTGCGCGCCTGCACAGCCAACTGCAGCTGGAACCTCCATTAGAGCAGCCTTATTGATTTCTGGTTCACACTGCAGTAACAGGACTAGAGTGCAGGGCGGGGGGAGAAGAAAGCAGGGGGGGGGCGGGGGGGAGGAAATAATCCCAATCTTCTTAACCGAAGACACATCAGGGTGTATGTGCTTATGTATAGCACATACAGGCCAGTTTCCAGAGGTATGCCGCTGCTTACTTAAAAAACACCACCAAAAATCCCCAGGCAGAGCAATTCCCAAATATCATGAAACAACAGTCTTCCCAGGTTTCAGATCCCCCACACACATGGATTAATGTCTGATGCTTTGTCGATGCTGGGTTTGCACACCGGAGTTGGCTGCAAAATATTTCTGTTTTGTTAAAGGACTACAGGAGATGTGCACTTTAAATGGCTCTTTTTTAATGCACATATTCATCTGCTTAGGGACTGTGGCGGGGTTGGAGATCCAGCTTGAGTGTGTCAAGCACAGGGCAGAGAGAGCTCCAGGAAGCTGCTCTGCGTTTACTGGCAGTCATTTTCTCCTGATGCATAATGCACAAGGTGCCAATGCAAGCTGAGGTGTAAAAACCAGGGCCGGGGGGGGTGGTGTGTGTGTGAAAATGGTGTGTCTGGTAGTGGCTGAGCTTTCCTCTTCATCTGAGGTTTCTTTCTCAGCTAATATCTGGGAATAATTTATAGCTGCATGTTAATATGTTTTCTTGGTATTTCAGCACATCTGTGAAGAAAATCCTTGCAAAGCAAGTGTGTCTTTTCACAATCACTGCATGTCAGTCTGGCAAAGTCTAGCTGTGAGCAGTATACAGCGAAGGGGGGGAAAGCCCCCAGCAGCGTTATCTGTTTAGGGGGTGGGGGAAGGGTCGACGGTAATACCTTTAAAAACCCGAAAGGCGGTAAGCCATTATTAGCAAAAGCTATATTGAGCATGCTTGCCAGACAGGCAGTGCAGCGCAGCTCAGCTCTAGTTCCGCCCAGACATGTGCCTTGCCATTTTCATTTTAATCAGTCTGCTCAGGATGGCTGCTGATTCATTTTGCGGGATGGCCCCCTGGGAGCCAAGGTGAAAGCCTGAGGCGAGCTGCTATTGCATCAATGCAGCACTCCACATCAGACACAGGGAGGGGAGGCAAGGCTTCGGCAGCAGATAGAGTTCAAAATACCAGCCTCACTATTAAAAAAACAAACCAGTACTCCCCTTCAAAAAAAAAAAAAAATCAAAACCAAACAAACAACAAAGAAACAAAAACAAACAAACAAACAAAAACCTCTCTGTAGAAGTAATAAAGAAGTAATAATATAAAAAAGAAAAAAAGGTAAAAAAGGAGATATATCCAAATATCCAACACCCCCCTCCCAGAATCATTAAATAAAACACAATTATTGGAGAAAATTTTTTTTCTGCTCCTTCTTTCCCCTCTTACCCTGGAAGCTCTGGAGCTACAATTTCTTTCCAGTGTCTTGTTTAAAAAGAAAAAGGATGCTCTCTATTTCTCTATTTACTTGATAACTAGGGGGGGGGTGGGATACCTGATTTAGCTGGAGACTTTGATTTGTGGGATTGACAACCTTATTATGCAGTGAGCTTATTATTGATATTATTCTGCTCTCGGTTGCCATGACCACCTTGTGAGAGACATTCAATTTTCTCTCTTCCATCATCATTATCTATGAGGCCATCTGTTGTGGAAAATGAATTCAGCCTCATTTGCATGACTGATAAGCAAATTTTTTTTTATCTATTTAACAGAAGGTCATATGCCGGGGATTTGGAGCTAGTGAAAAAAAAAAGTGGGGGGAAAAAAAAAAGGCATCTCGAGAGGATGAGTGGGAGTGCGTGCATTAGAGGATGTATGTGGAAGTAAAACAGATCCCTCAGGCCTGCTAGCCTATCCTACTGCATTTGTCATTCCTGCCAGGGCGACATTTTTTCCCCCTAAGCTTCTGCACACTAAAGAGAGTGAGAGCTTTTTCCCTGCAGTCTTCTTGAAGCCCCCCTGTTTGTTTGGGTTTTTTTTTTATTTTTACTCAGTGTTGGTGGGTGTGTTTTAATATATATACATATTTTTTATTTTTTTAATTGCCTGGAACATGGGGTATCTTTTCTGTGTTCAATGAAGAAAAAAGCAGCCTTTTCTGGGTCTCTGTGGTATGCTTCTTACTCCTCATCCTTTCAAAGTTGTAGTAAGCCAGGGTGTTTCTTAACCATGCTGAAATGTCTTGCTTATATTTAACTTGCAAATGGTTAACAGTGCAGGTGTGGGCTGTGTTTTGTGCAGGGTGGGGGTTGATTCTTGCAGCTAACTGGGAAGATTATTGTGATTTTTGTAGTCATTCTGGAGCTGGTACTTAAATGTCCATTGTTTGCTTTTTTCAAGTTCTTCTGGCAATACTGCTGTGCAGCTGGAATTGTATTGGGCTGTAGAATAGCTGATAAAAAAATCTTAAAGAATGTGTTTACTATATGACTGCAAAATGTTGCATGCATTAGGCATGTTGTTGTTTATATAAACTTGCTGCATGTGGACAGTACTTGTTTGATATGGAGAACCCGAGACAGAAGCTTCACAGATTGGAATGCTCAATGACAGCCGAATGCAATTAAATAAAAGAACGTAAGATACTGTATTTTGCACTAAAATGACTTTTGAAAACAGTGAATTTGTACTTTTAAGGGGAACACTTGTATAAGAATAGCATTTTTGAAACAACACTATCTTAAATGTTTCATATCTGTAATACACTTTCTTTAAAGAGAAGCTTTGTAGATAAGGAGTGGTTAATTCAGTTAACTCTCTGAAAACATCACAGTATAGATTTCAATTTTAAAATAGTTGTGATAAGTAGTCCATGTCATGTAGTGCAGATCTGTTAATCCTATTAATTTAGTGCTAAAATGTAGACAAACAGTATAAAAGAAAACAACTTATGTCAGTAAAAGAGAAACTACCTTGTGTCTTATGGGGAGGTGTTACACAGTTTTGTTTTTTTTTTAACTGTCACTAACAGAGATTAAACTCAATGGAACAGAAGCATGGCATTTTCTTCTGAGTTCTGACCAATGTGCACAGCCTCATCTGGGGAGAGGAGGTTTTTTAAACCTTTATTTGTTTTCTGAAGAAATAACGTGGGGATAAAAGTAGGCTTTTTACATAATAAATGCTTTGCCTGGTTGATGATACCCCTTTAAAGGCAGAAAAGGAGAAATACAGTACTCTCTTTCTTGCAAATAAATACTTATGGATTTTATTTGTAATCTATGTGGAATATTTTTTTATATTTCACACTTGCCATGGAGGAATGGTCATAGTTGCTGGATTTCAGGTGGTGAGAAGTTTCACTTTTATTGAGGGCAGCTAGAGATTAGATCTCTGACTTGTCTGCATTAAATAACTTACCCTAAATTACTGGAGTAAATTTCCTATTTTTATGAGTTTATTTTTGTTTGTTTTAGAAGACATTCTGCATTAGACCTAGCGTTAATTTGTTGTGATAATCTGTCGCTGATAGTTATTTAAAGGGAACTCTTTTTTCCTATCACTCTGATTTCAAAAAGAGTATCTTCCTTGTGCATTTTTAAAAAGGAGTAAGATTTAATGCTTTTTTGGCATCCGCCATATTTATCATGCCTATTGGGATCTGTGGTGGAAGTTAGCTCACAGAACTAGTTTTGCACTCTGAGCTCAGCCCAGTGCAGTTCTGGCTGCTGCAGGGAGTGGAGGGTGTCTGAAACTGTGCTGGTTTCCTCAGTGGACTTCAGCTGGAAGTAATGGGATACTGTGCATTAGCAGACTGTCTTGTAGCACACAAAGGTTGAGGTCTCCATCTTATCCCCACCTCCCCTCTCCAGTTGAATTGTTAACATCTTCCCAAGGCTGATGAATAAAACCTGCTAAACTTCGGGAAAAGCCTAACAGATAACGCAGTCAATTCCCTTTCCCTGCCCCCCAAAAGTTAATTACCGAGCTTGGTTGGATTCCTCCCCGCCACCCTGACATTTGACTGCTGCTAATTCACTGATTAATCTCATTAATGTGATTATAGCAGGATTTGGAGTTGGCTGCCATTGTTCTGCAGACAGCGCCATTCAGCCCCAGCCCTCGCCGCCCCCCTCGGCGCGTCCGTGCGGTTCCTTCAGCACCGGGAGCTGTCCGGCTCACCGGGAGCTGTCCGGCTCACCGGGAGCTGTCCGGCTCACCGGGAGCTGTCCGGCTCACCGGGAGCTGTCCCTCTCACCGGGAGCTGTCCGGCTCAATGGGAGCTGTCCGGTTCACTGGGAGCTGTCCCTCTCACCGGGAGCTGTCCGGCTCACTGGGAGCTGTCCCTCTCACCGGGAGCTGTCCCTCTCACCGGGAGCTGTCCGGCTCACTGGGAGCTGTCCCTCTCACCGGGAGCTGTCCCTCTCACCGGGAGCTGTCCGGCTCATTGGGAGCTGTCTGTGCTCACCGGCCCTGTGCCCAGCGACTGCTCCCGGAGGTAGAGGCAGGACAGGCTTCATGCCTTCTAATTAGGTGTCGGGAAGATGGCTGTGGTAAAGCGCCAGTCTCTTAATTTAAATGCATGTAAATTCTTCCTCTCTTCCAAGAGCTGTCTTCGTCTGCATTCTGTTTTCTGGGATCAATCCATGGGGCAGTGGACTTTAAACAGCACTTCTTTGCAGCAGTGCAATTTGACTCACAGGAGGGAAGGGACATTACAGGTGTTGTAACCCAGACTTTTTTGTCCTAGTAAAAATTGTTTTGTTGAGCTAAATGCTTTCATTTATCTGTTTGTTTTTTGTTTGGGTTTTTTGTTTGGGTTTTTTTGTTTGGGTTTTTTGCTTGTTTGGGGTTTTTTTTTGTGGCTTGTTTTTTTTTTTTTTTTTTTTTAAATTATGTTTGCCCTCACCAACACTATTGTGCCCAGGGTTTTTCCTGCAACTGCTCTGCAAATGCCCATTTTCCAGAGTTTGACAATATGAAGCATTTTATTGATTTAAAATTGATCTGGAAGATCTTTTCAAGGTCTCATTATACATATAAATGACTTTTGCAGCCAGTTGCAACACTATTTTATATTCAAGTTCTCAGGTTAGACAGCTTTAAATCAGACTAGGAATAGCTTCCTTAAACTCAGTCACTTTATGTAGCACTGGGGCTCTGCCCTATTTAGTATTTTTACTTTTATTATCTAGAAGATACATTGTTATCATTTAATAACAGCCAATTGCGCATGTGCAGTAACTTTTTTTTTTTACTGTCTTTTCTTTCATTTGTATTCTTTATGAGCATGACCCTGTACTGGAAAAAACTGAAGCCACACATTAAACTCTAGTGTGTGAAGGATTTGCCAGGACTAGCAAACTTCTGCAAACCACTAAATTTAAAATACTTTTAAGTGAAAGTGTCCTGCTGAAATAAAGAGGTGATCTGTTAAAGAACACACTGCATTTTAAAGGATTTGAGTGTAGTAAATGTCAGTGAAACATCCGCAGCCACTGCAACCTATGGATAAATAACAATTTACATTCAAAACTGAGAAAGTGCACTTAACCCAAAAAAGTCAGTTGCTATTTTCTACTATGACTTTCACATAGTTTCTCACTGATACTATGTTCTTAATAGGGTTTCCTATTTTTTTTTGTTTCCTTTTCTTCTCATTTTTTTTCACCCAAAATCAAAAGCCCCATGAGTAAAGTATTGTCTCCTTAACTGCTTTAGAGAACTATACATTTAAAGGATGTATAAAATAGGATTGCATAGGAACAGGTTTTAACAGTGACAGCCACAATATGCAAGCCAATTAAGGCTGCTCGTTAGCGGGTATATTCTTGTAATACTCCTGTCAAGCTGAAATTGTACTCCCTTATTGACAGTAGTGGGTTTGTCTGATGCTTGAATTCTGTTTTCTGTGTTTGTCTAATGTTTCAAGACTCACTAGAAACTGCAACTAGCCAAAAAGTAAAAGAAATTGAAGGTTTTAAAGCATATTTTGCCTGAAGTTTGCTAACCTGGCCAATTTAACCTGCAGGAAAAATACTGTGCTCTCATTAACGCTGCTTAAACATGACCTGCATCTCCTTTTCCCTATGGATAATGCACACTGACGAGACACAGGCTGGGGGAGGGAGAATCCAACCCACACCATTAAACCCATATCCTAGTATTATTATACATTTTGTCCTGATTAGAGAAAGTATTGGTTTTGTCTTCAGTGGGAGAAGCACTGGCTCTTTGTGTCACCACGAAGGCTGGACAAGATGATGAAGGTTTTTTTCCCAGACAAATCACCTTCCAAAAGTTTGACAACACCTGCCGTGATACATATACCACATAGTTGCTTTCACTATCCTATTAAGGCTAGCTAGGATCTAACATAAGGAAGCTATTAGAGGGAGAGGACAACATTTGATTTTTCAAATGCAAATACCATTATCCAAAGTTCTGTATGTAAACCTGACGTTAGAAAATGCTGAGATTCATATGTAGGGGTGTAGATACCCTATACACTTACAGGGGGCCCCTTTAATTGCCACGTGTGCATGTGTGCTTCTCAGGCTACGTTGATTTGTGTGGAAAAAACCCAAACTGACATGCCCTTGCTACGACACAAACATGGTAGATCTCCCTCCCCGCTACGAGGAGGCTTTTCTCCCGGCAGACCGGCTCCCCCCTCCCGCCGCCCGCCCCCGCCCTGCGCGGTGCCCTCCGCGCTCCCCGTCCGCACCTGCGGCCCGGCCGCTCCCGAGGGCTCCGCGCCTCGCTCTCGGGGGAGCCCTGCGAGTGCAGGGAGATGTAATCAGAGATGACAGAGAAAAAATAAGGACTAAAACCCAAACAAAAACCCCAAACCACGAGCGAGGTGGAGATGGCGGGGGGGGGGGGGGGGGAAGGGGGGCGGGGGAAGAGACACGTAAGTCCCTTTTTTTTCCCTTTGCTTTCTGAGGGAAACACTGCGTTTTCCACCAAAAGCGTGGATGTCGTGAGGACTCTGCTATTGTTAGTCCCTGCCCCGACGGGCTGGCTTTCCCCTGAATCCCTGTGATAAACTTCCTCCCACCCCCCTAAGCCATCGGAGTGCGGCCGTGGAGCTGCTCTGCCAGCTCGGGGTGCGAAGGGCTGGTGCGCGGGGACTCGCCTTCCCTTCAGACCGCAGTGTGGGGCCCGGCAAGGCTGGGTGGGGAGGGAATGGCAGCCTCTACAGTAACCGACATGTCTGGTGCTCACGCGTCAGGCAGAGCGGGCTCGGGAGGGATTACCTCCCAGGGCAAGCTTGAGGAGGGTATTCCTCGTGACTTTTGGGTCAGACTCCCCCGCTTCCGTGGCGGCCAGCAGGGGCTGCCCGCGGTGCCCTGCCAGCCGCGGGGCTGCCCGCACCGAGCACCGCGGAGCAGGGCGAGCCGCGGCAGGGAGGGAGGGAAGAAGGGAGGGAGGGGTGCGGGAGGGGAGGAGGGGGCTGCAGCAGCACAATGGCAACGAGGAGGGCAACGAGACCGGCAAGCGCGCGTGTGTGCAGGGAGGGCGTGTAGGCGGTATGCGTGCGCTAGCCAGGGTCCTTCCCGTGCGGAACAGCGTGCCCGCGGGGACGGACGCGCAGGGCGGGCGGGACCCGGCAGGAGGCGCGGCGGTGCCCGGGGCAGGGGCCGGGACACGGCAGGGCTGAGTCCGCGGGGGCGTACGGAGTCGTGCCAAGGCGGGGGAGCCGCCGCCTCCGCGTAAAGATCACAGCCTGTCACGCTGCCACCGAAATGACATTTCGGGGACGGGTTTAAAAGAAGCGACTTCCCGCTGTCAAGCCGCTCCCGTCGCAGGGACATCCGGCAGCCTGGGGGAGAGCCCTTTAGGGACGCTGCCCACGGGCGGGTGAGCGCCGGAGAAAAGCCTCTGCACAGCCGTGGAAGGCGGTGAGGTGCCTCTTCCCAGTCATTGTCTTTGTGACACGTTTAGTAAAGCGGCCCCTGGCTAAGCGCAGGCAGCGAGACCCACAGAATCCACGTCAAATTGCTGGGGAAACGCTGTTAAGGGCTTGTACATGCAAAGCTGGCCCTTTATGCATACGAGCCCTGGTTTCTGTTGGGGTCTTGATCACATAAAGTTGAGCCGCGCAAGTAGCTAATGGTGAAAAGCTGCTAGTCTTTTCTTCTGTTAATAGTTAATTTCTTTTGTTTCAAAGGGGAGAAGATGGTGTAAACAGGTAATAGAAGCAAAGCTTCAGCAGAATTAACTAGAAACCCTGGTGAGGTACCCCAGCAGAAAAACCGATGGTTTCGATCATTAGTTTCTTTAATATATACATTTAGAAACCTAATTGTTGGGACTTTTTTTTTTTGGGGGGGGGGGGCATGGGGGGGAGTTCTCTATCGGAGACACCATTTTACGCCAGCACAGCGGCAGGGGAGTATTTTTAGCGGTCTCCCCTCCCGGACGGCTGCGGCGTTTCGGCGTTCCCCTCCATTGGGTGGAACAGAGCGCCGGCGCGGCGCCCCCCGCCGCCGGGGAGCCCGGCCGGGGTGCGCGGCCCCAGCCCTGCCCGCCTCCCGCCGCGCCGCGGGGGCTGGGCCTGCGCGGCCGCGCCGGGCACTGCACCGCGCCGCGGGGCCGGCGGCATGGATGCGCGCCGCGCTGCTTAAAGGATGCAGGCTCAGGCGGGGTAAGTCAGCAATCTGCTACGGATGCTGTTCTGCTGCAGTAATGTGGTCTCTAGGGGAACTGGGGCTTGATGCATGCTACGCTGCCTAGGCTTCCTCCAGCCCGTCGCCTCTCTGCCGCTCTTAAATGGAGGTTACAGCTGATCCATCAGCCACAGAGCTGCACGCATGCCCACCTTCTCAGCCTTCAGTGGTGGAAACTTATTAATTTCTGCCTTCGACTTCAGGCCCGTTGGTTTCCTGTCTGAAAGCATTATTACTTTTGTCCATGTGGCAAAATAATTAGCATACAGATGAGAAGGGATCCTGCCTCTGAGCCTCAGTCGCAGGAGAAGATGTGCAGTGGAAAGTTGATTGGATGAATGGAGAACAAATGGTGGGCGTTCAAAAGCATTAGGAGAGTTTTGTTGTCGTGGAGCAGGTTTGTCAGTTTTCTGGGTGAATCTCGTAAGATGGAAGGCAGGGTGGCTGGTGCTGAGACGACTGCTTGACAGACTGTGGCCTACTTGAAGGTGCACGTTTGGACTGCATGCATAGATAATTCCTTTGGACTACTTTGTTTTGCAATTCTGCGGCTTTTCCTTTCCTGTTTCTTCAAGGTAAATATGTCCTTTTATCACCGTTGTTGTTTGCAGGGCACTTTGTTGACAAAGTGATGGAAAGTTGAACTCTTTGGGCAGTTAACAAAGGAATAGCTTGTACTTCTTCCACCCCAGCTCCGCAACACACACTCCTGTGCACAGAGCTGGAGGAGGCTGAGCAGCTCGGGGCCTGATCCTGCTCTCCCTGAAGTCAACGGGGAGTTTGACATTGCTTCCAGTGAGAACAGGATCGAGCTCTCAGTGATTGTTGTTTTAATAATGACTGCTGGAAATGTCAGATTTCTGCTTCCTATTTTCTAGAACAATGTGGGCAGACCTGTAAAATTAGCAACTACTGTTTCAATGAAAGCCCTGCTGTGATTAGTTTTGATTGGTGTGGTATGCATTTTCTTGGTTGAAAGGAAAAAACCCGCTTATTTAACACAAACTCAACAGTAATGCTAAAGCCCAAGTTGCAGATTGACAAATTGCTAGTGATTCTCTCAGTTTTATGTATCTCCGCTACATATGTGTCCTTATAAAGACTTCTTTTTGGTAGAAGAAAAAAGAAAAAAAAACAAGCTATCTGTGAATTAAATATATTTTTGTCACATATTAATACTGAGTCAGACTGGAATCCCACTTCTCGAACAGAGCATCCATTGATAGGCATTTCTTATATAATTCTAATGCTGTGTATAAAATATGGGGTGCTTGAACATTTAGTTATGTTTGCTTTTTTTCCATGTAGTCATTTAGGAATATTTTTATTCAATTGTAATGATTTCTAACCTCCTTAAAAATGGTGATTTTCATTTTAACTGACCTAATTTTGAAACTGCATTTAAGGTTGTGGTTAAGTAGAAATTATTATCTGGTAATTGTCTTTGCATAGTTCTTGTGACTATTGTAGAACAGTTTCATAGATTATTTGCTGTAATTTGAGTGGTGTGGGGGTTTTGTTACCTTTAAGTATATTGCTGGGGAGAACAGCTACAGTTCCAAACAATATTTAGTTTTTACTTTTCTCTCCCTTTTTTTTTTGGTTTTTTTTTTTTTTAATTGCCATTTCAGTTCCATGTGATAGTTTATTTTCAGAAATTTCCAAACAAATAAAAGTCTTTGTCATGTCACTCTGCAAACAAAAAAGCCCCTCAAATATTGGAAGAAACTATTAACCCTTGCTGGGCAGTTCGCAGATACCCCATATGATTTATTAAGGTTGATTAAGTTTGGATTGATAAGGTTAAACTTGGTTGTTGTAGTGTCATCTGATGACTACATATTTGTACTTGTTTGCAATATGACACATTTGAAAACAATTAAGATGGCAACACAACACTTTGAACATTAGAAATACAGAGTGGTGCAAGACTGTATGTAAAAACCCAGGATCTTTCTAAGTAGCTCTATTTTTCTAAAAACTATGTTGATTTATCAAGTGAAACAAAGAGAAGAGTAAACAATTACAATGAGTAAATGTAGAATTATGTATATTTTAATCCGATCTTAATAGTAGATTCAATTTTGTATGTATTTTACAGCTTGAACTTTCTGGAGAGTGAATGTTCTTCTTTCCCCTTTCCTCCCCCTTTTTCCCCCCATTTTCACCAACAAGGGCAATAGTTAAATGCTAAACATTTCCAGCGGTTTCTTTGTTTTAGATTCAAATACCCAGTTATATGTCTACATTTTTAAAAAGGGTATCAGTTTTATTGTAATAGTTCTTGGTTCATAGTATGACTTTGTTGTTTTACTCTACAGTCTTGGATGTTACATATTATAAAATTGAGCAACTGTGTGTTTGGAGACAAAGACAATTAAGAAAGAAGAGGAGCAACTTCAGTATAATCAGAGATACATGATTTCTCCAGATTTGTTAAGGACTATTTTTGAGGGTTTCTCTTTTTCGTGTTCTCTCCTATTTTGTTTGATTTTTGTGTTGAGGAGATGAGTAAGATATGCAAAGGAATATTTTGATTATACACATACATGCTACACATATGCGGCAGACTATTAGCAAGGCATAGAAACTTTGCTATATGACTGGCATAAAAGAAGCTGTTTTGAAAACTGTTCTGTGCTGGTCAGGCTTTTTTATGTGGACTCTGAAAGAATGAAAATATAATTCTCATGCATTAGCATTACCATGGGAAATGAGCATGGGTATTTCTAAGTGCATTGCACAAGCACATTTATAAAACAAAGTTGTCTGTGTTAGAATAATTTCTTGATCTTTGAGAACAGTAATTTTTTTTTTTTTTTTTTTTTTTGAGAGAGTCAGTAGTGGAAAAGTACTTTGATACTAAATAGGTATACAGCACTGAATATCTTCATGGAAATACTGAGTTTATAATCACTTTGTCTGAGCTTGATAAATGTTTGCATCATGTTGATCAACTTTCAGTAAAGATGTGAAGTTCCTGATAGTATAGTACCAGAAAACTTTATGGCTGTGGATTGCTTACTGACCTTTTTTTTCTTGTAATAGGAATAATGAGAAATGCTAATAAGATTATCAGTGGTGTTTTAAACAGAAGTGCAGCCAGATTTCTATGGAGTAGAAATGGGTGCAGACCAAATAGCATTGTCTTCTCCACATATCCTAGATTAAAAAGTCACAGGAAGAAAAAAATCAAAGCTTTTGTAGCTTGTTGACAAAGATTATCTCTTTAGAATCCTTCACAGTATTTTGCTTTGATTAGAATTACTCTGTCTATTTTAGCCATAGAGGGAAAAGCAGCAAAATGTAATGAAACTGAAATGAAGGGGAAACATCTTGTATGGGGAGGGGAAGTTGAATGTGGAGACAGACAAAAATCACAATAGAATTTTTGATCCCTTAAAGGGATCATACTTCTAATCATGAAAACAGTAAACATTATTATTAGCTGGGATTTAAAATCTGATCTCAGATCACATTTTCAGTGTCTATGTACTAGTTCAGCATGTTTGCACTGAAGCTGCAGATGTGGAACACACTCGCCAAGTAAGGAAGCTGGCCAGCTTGGTTGTGGAAATAACCAGGGCTGCAGGGTGCCCCAGAGAGAACCATCAAATCAGGTCAGTATAGAACTGTCTGGTAGGTTGTAAACAATAGGAAATCAATGTTGTGTCTGCCAGTAGACCCTTTGGTTTGCTGAAACTCCCACCTGACTAATGCATCTGGGCAGCTGGTTTCAGAAAACAGTTTCCTTCAGGATAAATTTTATGTTTCTTGAAGGTCTATCATAACCAAATTGATTATAGTTCTGCACCAGGCAAACACATAAACAACTGTAAGGTCACAGTTTTCCAACCAAACCAGCACTGAGGTCTGTTATTTTGTGAAGTATAAAGGTCCTGCATTTCTTGAACCTTATATCTTTATGGCATTTTTGATCAGGAGGTTTGTTAAAAAGAGCATGGTATACAACAAATATATGTTCACTTGGTATGGCTCAGGTGGTTGAATCTGAATCTGGCAAGTGCTGTGCCTTGCTTGGTGCAGTAGTGAAGAGAAGTAGGGCAAAGCAGCAATTTAAGAAAAAAATATTGTTATGAGATGTTTTAAAAAGGATGCTGTTTTCTTCCTACTTTGCATGATCCTGCTTCTGACCCCAAAGAAAAGAGAGCAGTGAGCTCTGGAACAGGCTTGTAATATCATTTTGTAGACTGACAGGCCAAACATATTTCTCATGTGGCTCCAGTAAAATCAAAGCGGAACATCTCCTCACTCTCTCAAGATTTTTTTATTAATAAGATTGTTTATAGGCAGAACATAATGAAGAGTATAGTTACCATTCAAAAAAGACTTTAGACTGCTCACTGAAAGGCTCATTTTTTGCAAGGATTTCTGGTGATGTCTTCTCCCTTATGTCCTATCCCCTCAGTAGAAATAGTGATACTACTGCAGATGTAATACTGCAATATTTATATTTCATATCAACAGCTTGCTTTATTTTTCCAAGGGAAATCCCCTTTTTTCCTCCTGTCTCTAGCCAATACTGGAGGATATTACCAAGGGAATAAAATTTTTATGCCTAATTTTAGTGTTCCTCTGCCTAATGTAGTGTGAATAAGTACCATGTTACAGCATTTAACCTAGTCCATCTTTGTCACTTTCTGAACAGTTCCTCAGTTCAAATAAAATAGTCAAAATTCAGAAAGAGAAGATCCCCAAAGATCTCCAAGGTTTGTTTTGAGGATAAACTGTAGAGAGTAGATGTTCTGGCATTTCTTCAGTGCTGCAGCAGGGCATTCTCTCACATAAGGAATACTATTGAAAGGGGTTTGCCAGGCCTCTTGTGATATTGTAAATCAGTGGCTCATCCTTTTATTTCACATCTCCTGTGCCAGGACTGTTGAATTCAGTGTATTTGTTTTCAGCACTAGTGATTTGTTTTAGTAATATTTTCAGAGATACTAGTAATTCCTCTGTTGTCCGAAGAGGAAAAGGCCATGTTTGAATATGAAACTATGTTTATAACAATTTTGCTTATACCATGGTTGTCATGTCCTATGCATAAATACTCAGGAATTTTTTGGGGATGTCCTGGGGTGACTTTATGATGCTTGTATCCTCAGTCATCTGTTCTGTTTATGCTGGATATTAAGTTCTGCACCTTTAAGACTGGATCTGAGAGTGAATGAGGGGAGCGAAGAATGTGCATATTTAGGAAGAACTCATACTGTTACATCATAGAAAATGATGAGGTTGACTACAGATTCTTTGCATCTTTATAATATTCCTGGTATGTATAACATAAATTATTATGAATTCAGGTTTATGTTTCTTCAGTGTCTTGGTTATGCTGCATAGTTTAAATTAAAAATCTGAAAAAACAGATTCCTTGGGCTGGGAGTTGACACTAAGAAGTAATGCTTGTGTTTTTTCAGCACGTGCAAGCACAAAGTCCATTCCGGGTCTTGCTAGGAAACACCCAGAGTTTACACAGGTCAAGTTAAAATACCCTCACACATAGAAAAAGATGTCGGTTCCAGCAGTGGTAAGATGTCTACACAGTTGCTATATTACGTATTTACTAAGAGAAACAGATTTACTGCTCTTCAAGAATTGCACAATCCGCTCATCCGTTGGCTGTGATCAACCTGCACCCAATCTCAAACTCCAGTTTTCATCAAACTCCAGATCTCATCACTTCCAGTGATAAATAAGTGGTTTTTTTCAACCTTATAAAATACTCTGCATGTTTGGATCTACTTGAGCTAAGGGCTTTACTGTGTGTGGAGTTACTGGACCTCCATATTCCAGGAAAATAGCATACTTCAGTTCTCAGGGATAGTGGGCACAGGCCAGGCTGCAGCATTCTCACAAGAACCAAGGTGGTTTTTGGACACTGCATGTGTAAGATGGAGAGGTTGTGATGAGAGGAATGAGTAACAATGTCACATCAGGGAAAAAGAATCAAACATTCAATTAAAAGGAAACTGCTGGTGGAAAAACTGAGGTTCTGTTAGCCAACATACAGAGTTTGGATGCTAAGAAAAATTAGAATTCCACAACCATTGGACATATGACCTCAAAAAGGAGAAGGAAAAGAACCTGAGAGATGGATGTGGGCAACAAGCTTGTTAAGAAGGATTACGCAGAAAGTCAGGAGATGTACGTGGAGGGAAGTCATGAGTACTTCATGAACCCGAGGACCGGCTGGAAAAGCAAAAAAAGCTCAGGTAAGTTTATTTTCATATGCTACTTCTGCTAGTTTGTTCTGGTTTTTCCCAGCTCTAGGAACCTGTTCTTTCTCTTCAGTTCTTTCATCACTCTCTTAGAGTAGTGTCTGATTGCAAGGGGTCAAGAAACAAAGAAAATGCCTTTCAAATAGCCAGTTTAGCACTCCTATGTGCACTGTCAATTTTAAGTAAAAACAATGCGAAAAGATATAATACACCACACCCTGTATTCATAAATGTGTGCTAAATATAGATAAATGTGTGTGGGCATGTAGAATTTCTGTGACTAAATAGCAATTCTTTGCATGCAGGGGCAAAAACAATGTCAATGAAACTGACACCTTAGGATGCCATTGAAACAGATGGGAAACAAAAATGTTATAAGTAGACTTGTAATTGTTTGCTAAAACTGTGTTTTCTGTGAATAAAATGTATATGTGTAGTGGAACCTTCATACATGCAGCCCCTTGCTTTTTGAGAGTAAGCCAAATTAAAAATATTTTTTTTTTTTAATTGCAGGAAACAGAGCCATTTTGATGTTGGTTCAGAGAAGCTGCTCACTGAATTAAACAATAGCAGCTATCTCTTTCCATTCATGGATTTTCAGGTTGATCTTTGCATGAACATCTCCTTTTATCTTCAGGACATTGTCAGCATTTTTCGGCAATTATTCTTTAAATGCTGAGTGGGGAAGGCCTCTTTTACTTCTCCTTTTACAGTGTGCTAGTGCCTCACATTTATCAGCTGTGGAGAAGTGCTCATAGTGGAAAGGCTGGTAACATGTCTGGGTGAACTCCAGCTGCTCTGAAGAACTTTTTAAGGGGTCTCTGCCCTTTCTGAACAGATTGCTGTCTGTTCAGTCACTTACTGCCATGTTTCTGCAACTGGTATCTGTGGTAGTCCACCCTCTGTATGCAAGGTCTTGAAAAGGTGCTTAATTTAAAGTAGCCATCAATGACAGACTTTCTGAACTGCCCACTGTGAGCCTGATCTGTTTCATATCTTATGAGAAAAAAGAAGTGGGAAAGGATGGAGATTTTATCCATGACTTGTCCAATCTAACAATGCCTTTTTTGTTTTGTTGTTGCTTGTCAGTGACCTTGCCTGAGAAGAAGCAGATGATGTTTAGAAGAAAGAAAAGAAAGAGAAGGGTAGATATTTTCCATAGGTCTGTTTGGCCTTTGTGACACAACTTGCTGGAGAAAAGGCACACTTGAATAGTTTACCTTGAAGACTGAGCATACTGATTTAGCAAATGCAGGCCTTGCAAAGCAGTATGGGATAAAACACCCAGTCATTTCACTGCAGCAGTCACTGTGTTTCATAGACAGCTCTGCAGAGCAGGTCTCATTCCATATACCTTCTTCTTTTACCTCCTACCTGCCCAAGAGCCAGCACAGATTGCCACAGTGTTAATTCCAGCCAACTCCAGTGGAAAATAAGGGCATATGACAAGATTGCACATATGTTAATGACTCATGCACCCTGCACTTTTAATTTGTCATTTTATATGTTATTTGATATAGTTAATAAATTTTTATTTTACAAAAAACTGTGATGGATGTGTTCTGTTTGAAAAACTGTTATGGAACATCCTTTTCCTATGCTCGTGCTTCTTGCCAAATTGAGTTAAATGTGGTTAACTTGAAATTCAGTTTTTTTTTAGCAGTCATAAGAGCAGAACAATCAGATTCAAAGCAGTACTGCCAATAACACATATCAGAGTATGCTTCTGAGGCTTCCAGGAATTGTATTCAGATTGACTCCTATAATTGGTCTTCTGTATTCAGAATCATAAGTATTTCTACTCTTAGTGAAAGCATCTTTTTGGTTTTAAAGGTGTTTTTAATTTACCAAATATACATCAGAAGCCACTGAGCAATACATGTATCCTTGTTTCCAGATGCTGAGTGAATCACTTCAGGAACTAGGAAAGAAAAGATAGAGCAGCTTTTCGAGAACTACAGTTACTGAAGTAGCTGTCTTTATAAATATTGTGGTCTAGAAAACTGTCCTTGCATTGCAATATTGAAAAAGGATACCTAAAAATATGAGCTCTACATAGATTTCATAATTTAATAGAAGTTAGTGAGCCACATCTTACAACTACCCAAAAGTCTCGCTTGTGTTTATGTACTCGGAAGTTAAGACAAGTGTGAATGGGATATCTTGCTAGCTAATTTGCATGCTTTTTGTATATTTTATGAGTCACAATTACACCTTTATAGTAATATATGTATATATATATATGTATCTACAGCTTTTTATAACACATAAGATTTGTCAACACCAAGTTGCTAACCACTGCTAAACAGTCAGGATTTGCAGGTTCCCAAAGCCACCATGCCACTAATTTCTTAGTGTATAAATGTTTTTGATTTTGTGGCATTTCCATTGAAAAGCTGATATAAGCTTGGCGCACAATTTAGAACTGGAATTGCAATGTCATGTATCTAAAAGCTTTGGTTCTGCTATTGATGATGCTAGGTTTGTACCAAGGGCAAAATATCATGAGTTTTGGTGTGTTTAAATCAGTTGTGGAGTGCTCCTACTTCAAAGCAAATCTTACTTTCTGCCTCCATCTTCTACTTTTCCTCAATTTTATATATATATTTTTTTAAATCTGATAAAAGTGAAACAGTGAACATGCAGGGAAAACAGATACTAAAGTATGAAAAGAAATAAGAACTCCACTGATTTGCTCCATATGTTTGTAATGGTACTATAGACTTGAGTGAGAAAACATGGAAATATTAATATGGGGAATTGTAGGAAGAACCAGGGGCTCTCAAAAGAAACCCACAAAAAAGCAGGAACTGGGGGAAGCTGAGTTTAAACTCCTTAAAATTCCTTAAGCAGAGTTCTAGGTTCCCACAATGCTAAGCATTTCCTTCCAGATAGTCTGCAAATTGCATAAACTATCCTGAATTCCAAAATTCACCTGTCTAATGGTGTCTTTTATTTGTGTGGAGCTTCATGTACTCCTGGACTATGGAGTTCAAGGAACATATGGATGGCAGTCTTAGGCTTATGATGTACTTTTGGGTAGTCCTGTGAGGAGTAGGGATTTGGACTCCATCCTTAAGAATTCCTTCCAACTTGAGGTAATCTGTGGCTTTATGATTCAGGTGACTTTAGTTCTAGGCAACCTGTATTCCCAAGAGCTGTTCAGTGGCCCAACTGCTTACTGGGAAATAGTTCTACTGAGAACTGGAGCTTAAAAGTATTTGCTGTAGGAGAAATGTGGCTTTTTCTTACTCATCTGTAGTATTTTGATGTAAGGATGCAAGTAAGTTGGGAGATTACACCTGTTGCTCATTTTTGCTAGCCAATGGATGAATAGGAAGCAAAAATTTAGGGCTAGAAACTGAGAAAGCAAAATTAGTAGCTTTCTTGCTATTTTTTTTGTTAATACACATTCAGAATTTTCCTATATGAGAATTACAGATTTCAGATCATAGTTTAATGTTTTTAAAGAAGAAATTTTGACCTCACTGTTAAGTGTAACCCTCAAATGTCTAAAAAATGTCTCAGTGTTCAGTCATACACTTAAATGTTATTTTTCTGCTGAAACATCAGAATATTAGAACCATGGTGAAAGCAAAAAGATATTGCCAGACATCTATATTAGTACAAAGAGACAATACATTTGCATGGCTACATTTACAGAGCCAGTGGCCTAGTCCTGTTCCACTGAAGTAACTGAGAATTTCTTGAAGGGAGGAAAGCATTCTGTGTTAATTTCTAGCTTTTTCAGCTGTTAACTTACTTTTCCAGTATGGCTTTCAAAGCAATTCAATTTAAGATAGAAATATTAACCCATGCTTTAGAAATTGAATTCTTGATTGCTTTATTGTTTTGCCCAAAGTTCTGAATACTGAATTTGATTTTGGCATTTATTGCTCTAAGTCATCCCTTCATCAACCTTGGTTGTGGTACGCTTAAAAACAACATTCCCCAAGAGGTATCACACCTGTGACATAAGCCAAGAGGTATTTTTCTGTCCTCTCTGGAGGGAAGTTGCTGCCCCTATTTACAGGTAGCCTGTAACACTAATGATCAAAACAGTATCAAAATGAAAGGCATAGGATATCAGCATTAATCAACCTTTCTCTTTACTTAGAAATGTGTAATTGATACATTCATAATAGTTTGTGATAAGATCCTGACTATAAAAATAGTCTTTTAAGTACAACCAACCTCTTTTCCTTCATTTTTCTTGAAACTGTTTTGTTTGCCTGGAAGTATGCACAGGGATTTTACTCACAGAATTTAAAAATACACTGAATGCAAATGATAAAGATACAATTTGCTGTAAGTGCATAGACTTTTATATTTCTCATACAAGACAGTAGATAAGTTGGAATGCATTGCTGCAAATCTTGAGAACCAGCTGTGTTACATATTAATAATGCTGGAAACATTGGGAGGAATCTCATGCTTTAGAAAACAAGATGTCTGTTTATTGACAGAACATAGCAGAATAAAATCCTCATTCTTGCATGACATCCTGGCCTGGGTGTTCATATTTCATAGGGTCTGTCAGTCTGCTACTCATAACTTAAATGTTTATAGAATTAGGGCCTAAACATGTGAAGTTCTGAGACAAAATAAACTGTATATTCACTAAAATCAGCAAATGTTTTGAGTTCTTGTGAAGAAGTGTAAGTATGGAAATAATTGAAAAATTCACAATATTTCTCTTTTCAAATGAAATATTTTGATTTTCTATTAGAAATTAGTTTTTTAGTACTTTCTTAATTTATGTTACAAAATAAACTATGATTAAGTTCAAAATTCTTTTCTTTAGATTAGAGGGTCTAGTTTGACTAATATTACTTTACTATTGTATAGTTTGCCAAAGATCTCATTTTAAATTAGTGAGAATTAATACGTTAGCCTCATATGCCAAAAAAATTCTGGAGCTGAAAGTTGAAGGATTTTATGTGGTACTGTCTTAGACTAGTTTGTTTAGTCCAGTGCTACTGAGATCTGTGCATTCTTAAAATTTGTGTAAGGAGCTTGTTTTTCCAAGCACTCAGCAGGTACTGCCTGAAAATCTCTTGTCTGGATAGAAGACACAAGAGGAAGGGGATTCTTTGAACTTTAGACATCTATATTTAGGTCTGTGTGGTTAAAAAACTGTTTTCAACAAAAGAGCTGTAGTCACTTGAAGATCATTTATGGTTGTAGAGATTCCTACTTTGTCACTGTATGGCAGAGATACAAAAAATAGATTTGGATACACCTCATTGCTTGTGTAACATTGTGCAACTTCTATCTTGTGATATGCTTATCTGAATTACAATTAGCTTTGCATATAAATTAGCTGTATACTGCTTTGCAGTACACCATTATCCTGATCCTTTTTCCTGTTTGCACTTTTTTAGATCTTAAGAGAATTGTGGAATGGCTTGGGTTGGAAGGGACCTTAAAGACCATCTAGTTCCAACCCCTCTGCCTTGGGGAGGGACACTTTCCACTAGACCAGGTTGTTCAAAACCCCTTCCAGACTGGCCTTGAATGCTTCCAGGGATTTGGAATCTACAGCTTTTCTGCACAACCTGTTCTGATGCCTCGCCACCCTCACAGTGAAGAATTTCTTCATCATATCTAACCTAAAACTACTCTTTTTCATTTTGAAGCCATTCCCCCTTTTCCTGTCCCTTGTAAAAAGTGTCTCTCCAGCTCTCTCATAGGCTCTCTTCAGGTACTAGAGGGGGCTTTAAGGCAGAACAACCCCAACTCTCTCAGCCTGTCTTCATAGGAGAAGTTCTCCAGCTCTCTTTATCTTCATGGATCTCATCTGGACTCATGCTAATCACTTCATGTCCTTCTTATGTTGGGGACCCTGAGCTGAATGCAGTGCTCCAGGGTCTCCTGAGAGTAATGTACAGAGGCAGAATCATTTTCCTTGATCTGCTGGTCACGCTGCTTTGTGATGCAGCCCAGGATGTGGTTGGCTTTTAGGCTGGAAGCACACAATGCTGGCTCACTTCCAGCTTTTCATCCACCAGCAACCCCAAGTTTTTCACTGCAGAGCTGCTCTCAATTCTTTCTCTTCCCAGTCTGTATTTGTGCTTGGGATTGCCCCAACCCAGGTGCAGGACCTTGCACTTGGTCGTGTTGAACTTCATGGGCCCACCTCAAGCCTGTCCAGGTCCCTCTGGGTGGCATTCCTTCCCTCCAGCGTGTTGACTGTGCCACACGGCTTGGTGGTGTTGGCAAATGTGCTGAGGCTGCACTCGGTCCCGCCATCTGTGTCACCAACAAAGACGTTTGTCGATGCCAGTACCAGCTCCTGAGGAACATTCCTTGTCACTGGTCTCCATTTGGATATTGAGCTGTCGACTGCAACTTTTTAAGTCTGACCATTCAGCTAATTTATTACCACTGAGTGGTCCATCCACCAAATCCATGTCTCTGCAGTTTTGAGATATGGATATTGTGCAGGACACTGTCACAAGCTTTGCACAAGTCCATGCAGACGACATCAATCCAACTGCCTACACTGTCACCCCATCATAGAAGGCCACTGAATTTGTCAGGCGTGATTTGCCTTCAGTTAAGCAGTGTTGGCTGTTTCCAATCACCTCATTCTCCATGTGCCTTGGCATTGTTTCCAGGAGGGTGTTAGTTTAATCATTGCATCTCTTTTAATACAAAGGATACTTTGCAAATTGACAGTGTGGCTTGAGAGCAGATCTGCAAATGTTAACACTAGCATTTCTAAGCCAGGCTACTCACTAATTTTAGCGAATTTTTTTCAAAACCCATTTCTTTGGGCCAACACGGAAAAGAAGATGAGGAGGGAAAATAAGAACAGGGTTTACTTGATGGTGGTAAATAGCATAGTGTTCTTTTTCAGATCTCTGACAGGCAGTACTGCTTGAAAGGATTTCAGTTTCTGAAATCCACCTGAGAAGTAATTTGAAAAACAGCAAACAGAAGTAAAGGTGTTGGATGAGTCTTTACTAGCCTTTGCCTACTGAGCTGGGTGGAGTGGTGTGGTTCCTTTCTCATTCCATTTGGTGAGTTTCCTTTCTGTCATCTCCTTGTTTGCCAATAAGCCAGTAAAAGAATGTCTCCATCAAAATGGTCAATATGGGTGCACGGTGTGCAAATATACCTGAATTGGTATTAATCCCTGACTTTGGTCTGGAATAGCTGGAGAAGGTGCCAGGTGGTTGAGATGATTCTCAGTTGGTTTTGTTTTGGGGTTTTTTTAGGAAAAAAATTGGTATGAATCAGTAACGTGAAATTTTATGAGGCTGATAGACTTATAAAGATAAGCAATCCAGTTGGTTAAATAAAGCATAATTCATGTTTCCCTCCTGTTGTGTGTTTTGCAAATAGGCTTTTTTGAGAGCAGATTGATTATTAAGTGCCTGAGATAGCATGTTATGATCCAGTGACATGAAACATTTGTACCTGACATGCCTTAATGAAATGTTAACGCTGTATATGCTGATCTACGAATTAAAGAAGTGTAGAGGTAACAGTGCTTTATTTGATGACAGAAATAAAATTATATTTGTTCTAGTCTTTGTAGTTAATGCTCATCCAGAACTCATTTTGCCCTAGAGACCATACTGTGTATAATTTATAGGTTGTAGAAAAGTCATATTGAAAAGGATATCTGAAGGTCCAGTACAAACTTCTCAAAGGCACCGATATCAGGATATAGCAATAATATTGTCCAAAGTTCAGTCTACACAATGACATGCAAATATTGTGGAGGCACATGAGAGACTGTGAGGAAAAGGTGTATTTAAAGTCAGTTTTCTAACTCTGTTTAAATGTGATGATAGAGTGTGCTGCTGTATACATATATATGGTTTTTAAATTATTTTTTTTTAATGAGTTCACCTGGTATTACCATGTATAGGTAATTTTATTTCTGGCAACTCCACATGTCCGTGGGAATAAAAACATCCCTAGAGCCAAGAACTGACTCTTCTGTTGGATCAGGTGGTGAAGGGGAATCCACAACATCTGTGCAGGTCAGAAGGGTGGGAGGAAAATGCAAGCTGAAGGCCATTGTATCTGGAAAATATATTTTAAAAATCCTCTACCTACTTCCTCTGTTCTGAAAAAGCATTTGGGAGAGGAAATTGTGTTTTTAATCCTAGAAACACATTTCTGTTTCAAGATAGTAAAGATGCAGTAGGAGTCAGTTCAACACCAATGGGGAGATACCATGGTTGGCCAAACAGGTCCTCCCATTTCATGTTCATATGAATTAAAGTCAGAAGTTTGAAAAAAAATGCTTAATGTCAAGAGAAGCTGGACAAAACAGATAGTCATTAAACATAGCTTAGAAACAAGATGGAAGTGGGTCCTTTCAGATTTTTTGATTGCTTAATAAATCTCTATTTTGTATTAAGGAATTCATTGGCTTTAACATGAATACTGGCACTGTGGAATAATGAAAGCTAGTGACAACACAAAAATTTGCTGTGTTTCCACAACTCAGCACCATGCTGCTATGCTTCCTGCCTGTTTTTCTGCTAGTCAGTGTTAACCTTGAGCATTCTTGAATTTATGGGTCAGAGATGACACTGAGATGTCTTGATACAAAAATAAAATGGAGAACACCAAGACTCCATGTCTTTTTCTGTGCATAAGGCGCAGGTGGGTTCATTTTATTTTAGAAAGGCAGCCTTGGACTCCTTGGACACCATTAAGATATTAAGGATCAAACTTCTCTCTTTGCAGTACTAGTGTAAATATAGTGTGTCCAGTGATCTTACTGGCTGTTTTGAAAGTATCCAACCACTGCTGCAAGAATAACTTGAATAACTGGAAAGGACTGCAGGCCTAGCAGAATATCAGGTGTGAACACAGACTAGAGCTACAAATTTTAATTAAATAGAACCCCCTTATAATTTATAGTTTAAATTAAAAATCAAAATTTGGGAGGTCCTTTTAAAGAGAGAGCTTCTTTCACTAAAAGCTCCACTTTTTAAGCAGGCCTTCAGGCACATTTCTAACTTCAAAGTACTATAAGGTTTGACATGATTTAGCAGTTTATGGAATCATCACTCACCTTTAAGGTTTAGATATTTTTTCCCATTGCACATGCCATGACATCTGTTTTGCAGAAAATAAGATTGTTCTCAACAATGTCAAATGGAGAGAAAGATGGAGTCATAGGAGATAGTGAGATGTAGAATCACTTGAAGCTGTATTTTAAGGTTTTATGGCTGACAAAGCAGATGTGCTTTTTCTGCAGGGACCGTCTTTTTCTTCTGTGTCTTTACAGCACTTAGCACAAGGTGTTCAGTCACAAAATTTGGGCTGATAGCAAGAATAATGTATGCATGTTAGAAACCCTGTAGAGACAAGACTGCTGTTTCACTGTGAGCCACAGTCAGCTGTGGGTGAAGAACATGGTGTTGACTTGCTCAGCTAACTTGTGGGAAATGCAATTTAAACTGTGTTTCTCACCATAGATTTGGGAGTGAAACAATTATGGGGCAGTGTTTTAAAGGAAACAACATACTTACTCTTTGTGTTGTCCATATCAGTAACAACATAGCCAAAACCACTGGAGATTGGTTTGTATATCGTTACAGATATATGTAGTTGTCTTGTATACTGATGCCATCCAGCTGAACTTTCCATCATTAGTTGTGCTTTACTACAGTGTGTTCAAGAGAAGGTTCTGCCCCTTACTAGCTGTTGGTAAGGTAAAATACACTATTATAATTGTAGGTGTGGCACAATTCCCAATTTCCCTTAAATGCAGGTGTGTGCAGGGGGTTGCTGAAGATAAGCTATTCTAGGACATCTTTTTGACTACAGTGTTCTATGTACTGAAGACTCATTGTACTTTCATAATTCCAGACAATTTCAGCCATAAGAATCTCTGATTTATGTAATGTATGGGTGTGGATTTCTGTGGCAAGCTGAAAATTCAACAGAAGTTTAATTAATTATAAAACTCCTGAATATATAATTTTTTCTAAAAATATTTTTGAAATTAAAGAAACAATAAGTCAGTTTCTGTAGTTGTAAGCTACAACTTGTTGCAGGTTGTTACTCATTCTTGGAATGAGTGACATTGTTTGTTTCTTATACCCTAGGAAAGACTATGTAGTTACTCAGTTGTAGATAAGTGGCAGGATAAAAAAGGTTTTATTTATAAAGCAGAAAGAAACCTTCTCGTAATGAGGTAATACAATCTCATATATTTGATCTTTTTTTGGGACAGAGACGTGAGTTAGGTGACCTTTTTCTGGTGGCCCTGTTTCCTGTGACTGCAGAGTTGCTAAAGAAAATGTGAGAAAAAAAAAAAAAAAAAAAAAAAAGAAAAGAAAAAGCAATGCAAAGAAGTGAAAAGAAAGGATTTGGGGTGTTGAATGAGGCTCATCCTGCCTTTCTGTGAACATGGAGCAGGTGGACACTAGCTGGCTGTTGCAGATACTGGTAATGATCTAGTCACTTCTCTGTGGAACTTTGTGGCAAGGAATTTATCAAGATGCAAAGTGAAAAAAAAATTATCTCTGATTAACTTAAGCTTTGACTTGGGTCAGTCTCTTAGGAAAACAAATGCTTGAAAGCTAAGGAAGTTTTGTGGGAGAAAACTGCAAGTCACATTCTAATGAAAATATATGCAAATTTTTACACATCTGGCAGAATTAGGTGCATCACAGTAACTGTGATAGTCTAGGACTATCATAATAGAAATTTTAGAGAGAAGTATAACCATCTTCGATTACTCTAGCTAATATATTTGGTAATAGACAAATCCTTAAAAACCAAAGCTCTTCTTTGATTCAGAATTGAAACATTCTCTTTCACAAGGAAGCAGCTGTGATCTGAAAGCCTGAGAATTGTAAGCATGGTGCAGTGGTCCCTCTTAGTCAATTGCCACGTGGTATTAGAGTTACTTACAGTCATTGGAATCTATTGATGGTTTAATATTTGTATTTTGGTAGTGCTTAGGGCATCAGCCAATTTAAGACTTAGGAGAAAGTTCCTCAAATATGGTAAGCAAAATCTTCTTTCCTAGTTTGCACTCAAGGGATGTACGCTGAAACTGTGAGTCTTTGGGGATTCATCTTCAGGCAGGCCAGTTTTTTTAATTGCAGCAACAGATGACATTTTTGTTTTATATCCAATATTTGCAAAGGGTATTTAGATATTCAAAAGTGAAAGGTTTCTTAGCACCTGTGTATGCTTGCATGAGTGGCATAGCTTGTTCCCTGCTGGCCTGTTTTGATTATTGGGCCTGTGCTGTAAAAGAGACTGGAAAACTGTTAAAGACTGATCCTTAATTCTTTATACCAGTATAGAAGGCAAATAGTTTGAGGTCATGAGGAGAAACAGAAGATAGGATGGTAGTTGACCCTTTTGAATATGTGAAAGAAAGATGATTTCTGCAACAGGCAGAAAGAGTTCAGACCAAGTGTAGTAATTGTTACCTGAGATAATGGATACTCTGTCCAAACTCTGATAGCAGATCAGTGTGCCTGTTCACATTGAAGATTTAGCATAGCATCCTGTTGGCGACTAGAACTTTCTTGCACAGGGTTGTTGAGCTCACTGTTAGTAATACTGTGTAAAAATTGGGCCAAAACAGTTGCCTCAGACAATCAAATTGCTGTCATCTGCCTATGTAAATGCTGCATAAGTTTTTTGCCCCAGTTGTGCAATTTTTTTTGCATTTTGAGGGTTTCAGGAGGCTGATTGTGATTTTAAGACTGCAGCTGTTGCTGGGTAGCAGTGCAAGAAAAGGAAATCCATGCATTTTGATTCCAGAATAGCAGGTATTTGTGTGTTCCTATATAAATATTTCAGACAATTTCATTAGAGAAGAGAAATGTATGTATCTTACTGTTTGGTACAAATTCTCTCCAGTGACTGGTTCCCTTACTCAGACATGCAAACTGTGCTATCCAGAAAGCTCACCTCTGCTTCTGGTGCTCTTCAACTGCTTCTGGCTTCAGAAATGTGGCAGGCATGACCTGGACAGATATTCTAGGTAAAACTCTGAAAGTCACAGGCACTTTTGCTATTGACTTTAATTCTACCAGGATTTCATCACTAGAGTTCAGCATCTTTTGAACATTTTACTGATCAATTGATGATGATTATTTTGAAAAGAACATGCTCACGAGTTCACATTAGGAGCACTGGGCAAGTTCAGCTTCTGCATTGGTATCAGATCCAAAGAGTATTGAACACAGTGGGAGGATTCCCATTGCCATCTATAAATTTTGGTAAGTAAAATATAGAGGGGTTCCAATAGGAGTTAGAATGATGTTTATTTAATGGGCCTAGAATCCTTACATAAATAAATTAATTTTTCAATGCTTTAATAATGCTCTGAGATACAGAAGACAATATTTAATACACAAGACAAATGTACAGACGTTGTGTTAGACATTTTTCCTTGCATATACTCTATTTCTTTCACATACTTTCTTTCATAGTCTCCCTTGCCAGTATTCTCTTCTTCCTTTCTTTTTCTGATGGTATTAAATGTCTCCATTTTACAAGGTGGCCTAAAGATGCCTGTAATTTCATTTTTGGTTCTTTGTGCCTCATCCTTTGGCCACTCGCTATTGGGAAGTCTTCTGGGACCTATAGATCAGATCTTTCTCATAGATCTGTTGGAAATAGGTTACTATTTTCCATGTATCCTCTTTTCTCAGAACTACCAATTGCAAAGATCAGTTGTGCTTCTATTATGCAATGATGCCTGTTGAAAAACAGACACTATCTGAAGAAAAGACCACATGAAGTTATTAAAAAATAGGTCTTCTTTTTGCCCTGTAGAATGCAAAAGCTGTTACCGGAAAAAGATTGCAGGGCAAAATCTGGCCCTTCAGACTTGTGTGTTTGTCTTCCCATCAGCACTGTCTGCAGTGTGGGAGACAAACCAATCATCATAATCAGTTCCTTGTCCTGGGACCTCTTGGGCTTGGAGACTATTCCAGACCAGCAGTCAGGTTGTCCTGCAGCTGAGAGTGATGATCACTGTGTCCCAGCCCACGCAAGGAGCATTTTGGCATCTGCTTCTGATAAAACCATTCACCTTCTCCCCTGCTATGAGCAGAGATGTTGCTGTGACAGATGCCTGAGGTCAAGGGGCACAGAAAATGTGAGAGAAAGGTCTCCAGAAGAGAAACTGGCTGTAAGCAGTAAATTACTTCTTTGGCTACCTTAAAAAAAAAAAAAAAAATCAAAACCAGGAAGCCCATACCATCAAGCCCAATGTTTTAGTACAACAGTAAGGATAACTGTAATTGGAACAAATGTCTGCACTTTTGTAATTAATTAATCATTCATTTCAGTGAACATTTTATGGGTCACAAATTGTTTAAAGGTAAATGCTCCCATTATGTGAAACAGGTATATCCAAGTCATATATCTTATCAGTTTGCTATATTGATTTTCACCATTAGTTAGTATTTTGAGAGGAAATGCACGTTAGTAGATGTGTCTTGGAAATGATTAGTGTTGGCTAGAACTAAGTATAGTGCAGGTGGGAGTGTGCAATCTCTCAACCAGTACTGTAGTGCTGGCAAGGCAGTTCCCCTAATATGCCACTGTTGAATAGCAGCTATAATTTTGCTGCAAGATGAGTAGGGCTTCTGTGACAGAGATAAAGCCAAGGACTGTAAGTAATCTCTTTACATTCAGCTATGCCTTCTATCCTAAACTGGGCAGGGACCAAATGCTTAGAGGTGAAGTACCAATCCATTAAAACGCTGCACCACGAAGATTTCAAAGCCTGCAAGAACATATTCTTGCACCTCAGTATAAAGTCTGCTGTCCTCAGACATGCTGAACTAAGGCTTGATTTTAAAATACGTTCTAACAGGGAGGTTACAGTCAGCTCTGGTAGCAAAGGACAGCTCTAAATGAAAAGCAATTTTGTATCTGATAGCTGTTCTAGTGTTAGGACTACTTTGGAAAGTCTGTAGTCCAAAACTTCGCATAGACCTTTACTCTCAGAGAAATCTTCCTTTAAGTCTCAGGTAGAATGGCAAGGACATAGTCCACAACAGCCTTCTTTGAATCAAGCTTTCTAGTATGTATCTGGGGATTCCTGTTCTTGTGTGTTTTGCACCAAGGGCCCAGTAAAGGCTATTAGTCTTGGAAGGAGGCCACAGTAGGCTCAGTTAATAATTTATTCAGTATAATCCTGCATTGGGTAGACTTTGGCAGTCCTGTAGTGAGAGTTTGCTAGCCTCAGTTGTCTTGCAAAGTCTCTTCCTGTCTCATTGGTTCTGTTCTTTCATTGTGTATAAAAACTGTGTTTTTGTACTGTTTGATGGTGATAGAATCGCTTTAATTATCTCCAAGACTGTCACTCAGCCAAAGGGATTAATTCTTCATTCTTGTGGGATGGTAAAATCTATGCCTTGTTCATTGTTATCCCCCAGCAGTACCCATCTGATAACAGTAACTCAGAAAACAAGTTTTCCCATTTTCAAAGGATATGCCATCTCTGACCTTTGTTTCTGGGAGTGCTCTATTCAAAGGGTGGATCTTCACCTGCATTCTGTACACATGAAGTAGAAATTACCCACAAGTCTTCAACCATTTCCTGTAGTTTAGAGATCTTAAGAAGAGGACTGTGACGTCCTAAGTCTGGTCTCCTCTGTAATACACAACACAGATCCTCAATATTTCATACTTTGAGACTAGCAAGTTCCAGCAAAGTACTTTCAGCTGAGTTGTCATGTTCTACCAAAGGTGCAAATACTATGAAGTAGGTATTTGATGGATATCAAATGGCTGTCCACTGGATAAATGGTTACATTGAATTTAATAACTCAGAATTCACAGAATCAGAGAATCAGTTAGTTTGGAAAAGACCTTTGAAATCATTGAGTCCAGCCTGTGACTTAGCACTACCATATCAACTAGACCCTGGCTTAAAGTGCTGTGTCAAGTCTTTCCTTAAACAAGTCCAGGTTGGGTGACTCCACCACCTCCCTGGACGGCCCATTCCAATGTCTAATCACCCTTTCTGTGAAGACTTTCTCCCTGTTGTCCAACCTTTCACAGCTTGAGGCCATTTCCTCTTGTCCTGTTGCATGTTGCTGGGTTTCAATCTCCTTTGAGACAGTTGCAAAGAGCCATAAGGTCACCCCTGAGCTTCCTCTTCTCCAGGCTAAGTAGCCCCAGCTCCCTCAGCCACTCATAGGACTTGTGCTCCAGACCCTCCACCAGCTCCATTTCCCTTTTCTGGACTTGCTCCAGCACCTCTATATTCTTTCTGAGTTGTGGGGCTCAGAATTCTTTTTAAGTGATAAACATGAGTATGCATGCTGATGCAATGCTAATGTATGTGGGCAGGTGAGTGATGTAACATTTAGTTTGCAGTGCAGTTCATGAGCAGGAGCACATGCAGAACTCCAGAAAGCAGTGATTGGGAAACTACAGGCTACTTATTTTTCCTGTTCCTTTCTTCTCCATTGGGTAAATCTGAACCCGGGCCTCATAATTCTAACACCAAAATAACTTTGCATTGGAGAAAAAATGGTGTTTCTTCTCTTCCATATTACTCAGTGTTTTCAGAGAAGTATCCCAATAGATCAACTGCTAATGAAGGATTCTTTCTATAAAAGGCACACATTCATATATGTTTTCTTAATTGCTTGAGCAAGTATGAGGTTAATCTGGGTACATAAACTACTTCACTGAGGACTCATCCTTTTCAATAGGGAAAGAATTGTCTTAATTTATAATTGTCATAAAATAAAATGTCACATTCATGCAGTTAAACTGGGTCAAGTTAATTTCTTATTTCAAAGCAACTTGTTCATGCATGAGACTATGTAGATTTTAAACCTGTAATTTTTCAAGATGTTGTAATAGTTAATAATCAAATCTTTTTTCAAGCATCTTCTGTGATCTTTGTTATCTACATTGAAGTTGGAGGGTTTTAGATATAGAGTAGTGATAAAATTATCAATTGATATCTATCTATAGACTAAAGAAAAAAACATTATGTTTTCACGGAGATTTAATTTGGACAACAATTTCTGGACATGACAAAATTCTCAAGAGTACTTTTAGCATATTAGCAGACACTTTATATTAAATATCCTGTAGCCAAAATGGTGCACCTCAGTCTTGGGTCTTTTTTAAGAAGATGCACTGATATGAAACTAGTAAGTTTCTAGTCTGGACCTGGTAACACTTCTTTATTGTATTGAATATATATATATGTGTGTGTGTGTGTGTGTGTGTGTGTGTGTGTGTGTGTATACTAAATACAACACCAATACTTAAACTATTGAAAAGAAGAAGAGGCAAGGGATACATGTTTTATCTGCTATAATTTAGTGTTTGTTCCAGCTTCTTACATGGCTATAAAAAAAAGCCATGATTATAGGTAGCCCATTTTCTTGATAAAACATTTAGCAGTTTAGTAATTAATGCAGAGGATGTGTTACTACTATGGAAAAAACATAATCATCTGGTCATATAATAACCATAGAGCAAAATGCACTTGAAATTAGTCAAATGCATTTATGTGAACAGCTGAAGGAACTCTTTAGGTAGTCATTCCAGATTATGTTTTCTGGATTGTGTATATACACACATATATACTGTGACTTATGTGAAAGAGAATAATGGACTAGTGTGTAGAATGGGGAGCCTGAATGGTTTTGTTCATGTTCTTGGATCAGACCTGGACATCAACATTATCTCCCACATACTCAGTTACTGGAACTCTGCAATACCATGCCTCAGGACTTGGTGCAATTAGCCAGCCCTTTGTATGGACAGCTCTCTTAGGCACATGGAGTGATTCTTGGGGTTTTCTGGTGCAGGGCCAGAACTTGGACTTTAATAATCCTTGTTGACCACCTTCCAACTCAGGATATTCTATGATTTTGAGCTGTGTTTTTTTGTAATTCATTAATAGAAATATACCTCGGATATCCATGGTTGGGCACATTTAAACGCAAGATGCTGAACAGGACAGAGCATTATTTTGTAGCAAAACACAACTTTTTCTTTCTGAGAGGCCAGGCCATTGTGTCTTGCTCACAATCTCAAGATCAAACTCACTGCCAAGTAAGTGATCAGCGAGGAATTTCCCCAATGTAATTTAAGAGAGTTTTCAGTGTCAGAGGCTTGGAGTATGAGGATTGTTGCACTTTCTGGATCATCTTGGTGTGTTCTAGCTGATAATTTTCTTGCCATTTCTGAAGGCATTTCTTATTTGTGGCAAAGTTATAACCCTTGCGTTTTCTTTTGACACAAAGCAGATCAAAGCAGATCAAAGCTATCTGATACCATTGAGGCCACAGTGATAAGCCTGAGCTTAGACTACACGATACAATAGTTTAGGGTTATAATGTTGTTGAAACCTTTTGGCAGTTTGGCTGCTAATAGTGAAAATCCTTGACCCACTATTTTTGTTTTGGTTCATTTAGAGTACTGGAAATACTAGTAATTAGCTTTATTTCACAAAAACATTGAACTTCACATTCATGCATACACATGCAATCAATAAAGGCAGAAATGCCCCTGTACATAGTGAAGAAGTTGCTTCTGATGAACAGAAAATTTGTTACTTATATTTCACAGTATTGTTATAAACAGAATTGTCATAAAAAGAAGAGTTTATGTTGAACTTACCAAAGATTATCAGTATTGATAGAAAAAAAGAATTGGCTGAGTGTAAACATTTATATTTTTGACTCTGGCAGCAGACCACTGGGGCCATTGCCTCGTGTTAGGAGTCCACAGTGATGAGCCAAGTCCTAAGGGAACTGGGAGGAAGGAATATTCCTGGTGTGTTCATTGAGTGCGCCGAGGGAAAAGTGTCTGACCTTTTGATATGGATGATAGGGCAGACAGTGGCCTCTAGAGGAAGCTTTTAGGTACAGACTCACTGGTCCTGAGACCAGAGGCCAGAGACTCATGTGCTATTTCATAGCTTCTTACAGGTGATCTGGTTAGATTTGTCAAAGCAGCTGAGGATGATGAGAATGTTTGGAGACTGGCAGACAGACAGGAGAGGACACGACTGCATGGGAGCAGGGGTTGTTTGGGAAGAGCAGTGATCCTGTACTACTTGGTAGCCTGCAAAGAGAACAGTAATTAATCATGACTTAGGGGTTGGGGTGGTCCAAAGCAGCAATGAACTAACCCACATCATGTCAAATAACAAATATGCCACTAAATTAAGTTAGTTTTCAAGACATGCACTCAAAGTTTCACCTGATAGCTGTTCTCTTCACAAGCATCCACATGTGTAGCATATCTGCTGTGTGTGGAAATTGGATTTTTTAAGTTAGTAAAAGAAGAAAAAAATCGTTACCTATTGTTTAAAAGATAAATTCCCTTGTGCTTAATGTGGCTTTCTTTGTTAATTGGGGATTAAGTCTTTAAAATGTGTTTATTACTGCTTTTCTGTTTACCTTTATTTGACATTTGAAACATTTAAAGATGTAGGTACCAAAGAAAAAAATGTAATGTCATGGCATAGCATTTTAGCATGTCCTGAAAAATATTAATAGTCCCATTGAACAGAGAGAGGCTTTTAATGATCTTCAAGCTGAATATTTTGGTCTTTGAAAGATTTAAGACTCACTGTTCTTACCTTAATAGTTTTAGACTGGCTGTCCAATAAATTCCATCATGTGCTTCAAGTAAGAAATCTGAAAAAAAGTGAAAGAAATATTTTGTTAGGAATTTTTTAGTAGCCACAGTAATTTTATGGACTATTTGTAATACAGCTAATATGAAATTTTCAAGCAGAACTGTAATTTTCAAACTGTTGGTACCCATTTAATGCAAAAATTTATCCCTCTCTTAAAATGAGTATCTAAGATTTAGTATGTGATTTCTTTTCTCCTCCATCTCTGTGCTGTTAATAGGGCAATGCTATTTGCTTCTGTTTCTTCAAGGGCTGTTTGATGCATTCTGAGGTGATAGAGAGGGCTTGTTTATGAGTTACACATGCACTTTGCTCTACATGTTTGTGCCCCAACATTACTTTAACAATAAAGCTGACTGGCTAGGGAAAAAAAGAGCAAGATTGGAACTGATGCAGCTAAATTGCATGCAAATATCACTTCAAACTGAAAACATTTACTATTTGTATGTTGAGAATTAGTGAAGCCCTCTATTCCGGCTCTAGTGTTTTCAGCAGTTCCAGTCCCAGTGGGGTGAACAGTCTGCGTGATCTATCTCGGCTGACTTCTTGTCCCTGGCTGCTTTCCTTGGTTTAACAATGTCTGACCTTCCTGGCTATTGTCATTTTCCCCTTTTCAAAATGTAAGTGTACCAGAACCTTATCAAAAGTGGGAAGAATTAGAGAGAAGGCTGTCTGGTTATATCTAACATGGATGCTGCAATGAATCCTTATGAAGTTTAAACAGTACAGTATTGCTTACTCCATGGGACAGATGTCTCCAGCTGGGATTAATGTCCTAATTTTGCAACATAACTAGACTTCTCTTAGCAAAATCTAAAGAGTGACAGAGTGTCAATTTCCTACACATTCCCCCGCTCACCTTTAATTTACCCTGTAAGCATGCACATCCCTGCACATATGCCTTCTCACATGTGATCTATTTGTATTCAGTGTAATCCCATTACTATGGTTCCCATGCATCTGGCAGTCTTTAATGTATTTATGTTCATGACACTCTTTCCAGACAGACATGTATTTTTATCCTGTATTGCAGAGAGGAACCTATGTGCTGTTTTCCAAAGTTGTACAGGAAGACTGTGATGGAGTTGGCATAGGTATTGGACATGGCACTTGCTTATCCTTCTTCCTTTTAGCAGCAATATTGTAATCTGGCAGAAGGTTTGGGTACCTTTCATTGCTTTGTTAGGAATTCTGAATCCCTGTATCTGTTTGCAGCAGCCATTTTACTGGCACTTATGTCACACACTCAATGAGAAAATTTCTGTGAGCTTTTGTGGAGTGTTTAACAGTTTTGTGATTTCATTCCAAATGGTCTGAAAGAAAAAAAGTACAACTAAAATAAGTGTCAGTGGAAGAATGAGATTTTCAGGTGGAGATATGATTGTGCTTTTGAGAAAACATGTCATGATAAAGGATTTGATGACATTGGGTAAACCAGGCGAGAGGGTAGGAATGCAAGGGAGATTTAAACAAGATAAGTAAGATAATGAGGACAGCTGGGATATCTATGCATAGCAAACAATTTGCTTGGCAAATTTGTTCTTATTCCTTCTTCGTGAGTTGTGTATGAACAGATTTTTCTCCATTTTTTAGATACTCAAAACTGTTTGACAAATGTATCTTTTGAACAGATTTCACATACGCATTGCTGGTGGACTTTCTTTGTACCATCTTCTCATTACTATTGTCAGATGGCTGGTGGCCATAGCCACATAGTGTTGGTTCTGTTCCTTCACTAGTCAGGGTACTGAGCTGCTGTTGTGTGACCTGGGTGACCACTCTCAGCTGCTTACTCCTTGCAGTGTACATTTCAAGAATAATCCGTGGATAAAATTATTTTTAAGAATCTCTCTGATAAGATTTGGGAATACTGAAAACTGTCAGTAAGGTCAAGGTCAGTTTACATGGCAGAAAAAAAAAGGCTATTTTTCCACACAGAGTATATTTGCAGTGAATAACTTAGCTAACTGTAGACACTGTAAATCCACTTTGGCAGATGGTTAAGTCTATGTTGTGACCCTCTTTTCTGCCCCAGGGATTGTTTTCTGAGTATGGCCTCATCTGGGTTGGCATTTTAATCTGAAAATATTTGTTAGGATGTTACAAAGCTGTCTAGATGAAGTTAAAAATTTTAAGTGAATAAGAAATGAAATTATTACTGGAAAATTACCATAGACCTCACTTTTTTAAATTTTTCATAACCTGCTTAACAACTTATAGTAGTGAGCACTATTTATGTAGAGAACCTTACAGGTTTTATGGGGAACCTATTAGTTTCATGTGATTATCTGTCTGTCACAGCAAACACTGTTTCTGTTATTTAAGAAATGCAAATAATGTGGTAGAAGCTCTATTGAAGCACTGCAAGCTTTGGCGATTCTAGCGTGTCTTTTTTTTTTTTTTTTGCTAACAGAATGTATTTTGTAAAGAAGGCCAGCATACAATGTTTAATCTTTTTTGCCCTTAGCTCACAGATGCTACTGTAGGAGTATTGCAGAGGCTGACGTAGTTTTTAGCAGTTATGTTGGTGTAACTTTGTCTCTGTATAAAAGACACAGTGAGGAAGATCTGTTAGACAACAAATAAGGAGAAAAATCAAATACTGTGTAGACTTCAACAGCTTTCATGTTACCAAGGTCTTTGGTATCCAGAAAGGAACAATTCATTTAAGACCATAATGTTACTCAGCTGGCTTTTATTGTAATGGTGGCAGAGACTCTATGAAGTCTCACCAGCTGTGTCAAATGTCAAGTGGTGCCGTCTCTCCTGGCAGACAGGTCTTTCTTTCCAAAGTGAGGGCAAGGCTGCATAATGCAGTCACTATCAAGTATCTCTCTTTGGCCTGTAAAGGACAATCAACATCTTCAGCAATGTTTATGGTGTGTAGGTGGCAAGGTGTTGGTGGGAGGCTTCAGGGGTGGCCTCTGTGGAAGGTGTTCAGGGTCTGCTGTGCCAGTTTCAGGTGGCTCCAAGATGTGCCCACTGGAGGACACAACTGGGCCCATCAGCTGAGATAGTGGCATCTCTGTGATAACCTAAGAAAGGACAAAAGCACTGTATAGGCAGAGAGGAGTGAGGAGAAAAAAAAGTGAGAAACCTTGCAAACACCTTGGGCAGAGAAAGGAGAGAAGGAAGAGGAAGCACTTAGAAGCACCAGGGTTTAACATACTCTTCTGCAGCCCATGGAGGAGATGATGGTGGAGCAGACATCCATAGTGCAGCCTGTGGAAGATCCCATGCCAGAGCTGGTGGATACTTCCAGAAGGATCTGTGGTCTGTGGAGATCACATGGAGAAGGTTTGTCATGAAGTTCTGCAGTCTGTGGAAGGACCCACACTAGAAAGAGGGGAGAGATGGGAGAAAGGATGGCAGAGAGGAGCTGATTCCCTTGGAGGTAGAGTAGGAAGTGAAGAAGTGAAGTTGAGCCTGGAAAGAATGTTCAGGTGAAGGGAAGGTATTTTAGGTTTTGTCTTTGTTTCTCACCATTCAACTCTATCTTTAATTCCCAATAAATGAAATTAATTTTCCCCATATTAAGTCTGTTTTGCCCTTAATGGCAATTTAAGTTATCTCAATGTTCTTGTCTCAACCCATGAGCCTTTTCATCTTGTTTCTCCATTGTTTTGAGGAGGGGGAGTGCAAGAGCCATTGGGTGGTTGTCATCAACCTACAATCATATTCAGAAAGGTTGCAGTTTCAGAAAGAGAGGATCCGTTCCTTGTGCTGAAGAGCAGTGCTAACAGTACATAAACATTAACAAACTAAAAGAACTAGCATTGTGGGATGGTTATAATGTTGCTGCAGACATTTGGAAATACAGGTTGAGTTTTCAGAGTTTGCATTCTGAAATGTCCCAGGATAAGTTCTCTGCTTTAACTTATGCGATAATACTGCCCTTTGGGTTTAGAGAATGAGAGGAAGGAACAGGCTTTACTAGAGAAACTGTGTAACAGCAAAAGGAAAGGAAATATAGCCCATAAAACATGATTAAACTTGCAAATTAATTGTGTTTGTGGGTTAGTTTTGTCCCTGTTCAATATGATATTATTGAAGTCTAGTTCTTAGAGGTTCAATGAGGTTAAGAACTAACAAGTTTGAATAAGTGAAGTTAGAGATGCAACCTGCTTTATCATGTAGATCTGTTTACAGATCAGCTTTTGAAATAAACATTTACAAACATCTTAGACTTTTCTGAGGCTGGTTTCATAGACAGACAGACAGACAGACAGATAGGCATTGCCTGTAGAGGTTGTGGAACTTGTGAATGCCCCATTCCTGGAAGTGTTCAAGGCCAGGTTGGATGGAGTCCTAAGCAACCTGATCTAGTGAGTGGCATCCTTGCCCATGTCAGGGGAGTTGGAATTAGATGATCTTTAAGGTCCCTCCCATTCTGTTACAGTCACATATGTATATATGTATATAAAAATACTTTAAAAAGTTTTATTTCTCTGTATTTGTTTTTGAAAAAGGAGCATGAAATCTGAACACATGCACACAGAGACTGCTTTCTCTTTGGTTAATCTTTTCCAGCTACCTGAGACAAAAGTTTGCCTTGTGCAGTTTCTTGCATAATCTTCTTGACCACGAGGCTGAACTGTTTTATTCACATGGAAAACTTCTATTTGATTCCATGATAATAAGAGTAATATCATGCTACAGGTACTGCTTAAAGAATATATGTGATTGGCACAGGTTTATATGTTTTCTGTAGCTTTTTTTTTAAGTGCATTTTATAAATCTATGCATTTCATAGACAACTCTTTTAAATCTTCCATTTTTTAAAAAAAACAAAGGCAGATAACGTGGTTAAAAAAATCATATTTCATAAGCTGAAGTCAAACTTTTTCTGTGTGGGGGTAACACTAGGAGTTATCATTTGACAGTTATTTCATGTATTCTGTGAAAAGCATGGATGATGTTAGTGCAGTGTCTAGTGAAATGTTCCAAGTCACAAATCCACTACCTTGATTAGTGCTAATTGGCATCCTTGTTGAAGGTATCAGTAGAAAGGCCAAGGACTGAATAAGCATGAAGAATGAATTAGCCTCTTGCTCCTAGGGCGGTATCTTCCAGAACACACATGAGGCACCCATGCTCAACAGAACATGGACTAATTGTTGAGTAGACAGTGCTGCCAATCTTTTACTTTTTGGGGGAAGTACAGTTATTTATGAAAAAATTATAAAAGATTTTATAGATTTTTTATAAAAGGTTATAAAAGATAACTGAAAACCTACTGTGATTATTAGATTAACAGAATAATATTTTAATCTTTAAAATATATTAGAAAATAGCATGAGGATCTAATAGTCAAGAAAGAACAGGAGAATGGAATAAAACTGTAGGATTAATCTGAGGGAATAAAACATGTAACATAAATAGCCACATGGATGAGGACTTGTTTTTTAAAAGAGGAGGATTTATGTACATGATGAGTGCCTATGCAGTTTACACACATTTTTAAAAAAGTGTGAAAACAAGTCAAAGTGTATTTTCTTCATCTAAACTTTTTTCCCTATTAGTTTTGCCTTTCCTTCTGTACAATGAATATATATATTTATATATATCAGGTTGTGTTGTGTCACCAGTGTATGATAAAATATAGCAATGGATACACCCAATATGATAAATACTGAGAGAATAACATAAATCAACCAGCAATATATATGGGAATGTCATTGCTGTGATTCCTCATACTGCACCTATCCTCTAAGATGTCTGTGAGATCTTACTGTGTTTATTATGTTTCAGTGTTTTTGAGCTCTAAAATGTCAACAATTTGGATTTAGTCTTTCAGTGATGTTATGTTCAATGGCCATACTTATTGGGTTTGAGTGGTCTTCACTGCTGTTTTAGAAGATCCTTGTAAAATCAGCTAGCTGCATACATTGCAAAGTGGGAGAAAATACATTTATTCTAACAACAGCTGCTTTTAAAGCAGCTCCAGTTGTGCAGCTTTGTGGGCACTTTTCCTGTGCATTTGATGGACTGCATAACAACCCCCCTCATAAACTCTGTGCTGGCTTCCATTCCTGTAGTTGATTTAGTCTCATTAGAAACGTTTATTTCTTGTGTTTGATTAATAAACCTCCTTCCAGAGTCCTGACTGTGTGAGTGGTAGCAGTAAAATGCTCTTACAAATCAGAGGGAAAGTCTGCCTAGATGCTTGAAACTTAGATCTCTGTCTCAGTTTCCCATTCACTCTTTCTTCACCCAGGAAAAGTCAGAAAGGATAAAAGAGTTTTGTGGCATGACTTAGAAGTTAATGAACTAAACTAGCAAAGCCATTCTAAATTAACAGCACTGTCTCATTCAAAGTGCCCTGCCTTTTGGTGTCTCACACTGTGTATTAGAGAAACTGCTAACTTGAGTGCATCAGTTCTCAGGATCAGCTGTCAGACATTGTCTCAAAGCACTTGGTTTCTCACATGTTTGCAGCTCTGTACCATAGACCCCCTTACTGACATGCTGAACTGGAAGAACTAAGAAATGGTTGTTCTGGTTCTGACATCCCTTGCTCGAACCTGCAAGGACCTGTGCTTGCAGAGCAGCTGGTGCTTGTCAGTGAATTGCTTTGCTGAATACACTGCAATATAGATAGACACATGCAGCAGGGGGAAGAGCTATTTAAGCTAAAGGCTAGTACTAGCACAAGAGTTAATTGGGAGTGATAAGAGGATTTCAGACTAGGAGATCTGTAGGTCTCTGGACCAGCTTCCCAGGAGTTTTATGGGATCCTTGTGGGTTAATTTGTATCTATAACTTGTCTTCACAATAGGAAGGGCCTCTGATCCGTATCTATCCTTAAAAGTAGACAAATAATAGGAATGCTGTCTCCCTTGGCCAGATTTCTGCATTGAGCTATAAGACAATATGTATCTTCTGGTTACTTCTATCTGATTAAAAGCTTCATTATTAATTCAGCTGCCTACTTGCACACTGTCTAGGTTTTCAGACTGCTGTGGCAAGACTACAGTCTTGTTCCAGGAGACATCCTGTGTCACCTTCACTGGCTAATTCACCTGATCTCTCCCAAATCCAGCTCTGCCTCTGTTCCTTTCCAGAGTGCCTCTGCTTGTGTTTTCTGTTCTCTAACCTTCTCCCTCCATTTTTTTTCCTGACAAGTTACTTGAGTTGTTTTTATTCTGGGATATTGTCCCTCTTCTTTTCTAATAACAGACAGGGACAGGTCACAGGTGCTGTATTTTTGCATCTAAATATTCCCCTGCTCCTGTTACACATCTAATCTCTACTCGAAACCTTCCCATTTATCACTTCAGCATACGATGAACTTTAAAAGTTGTTCATTTAACTTCATCACTGGAGCCATCTGATCACTCAAATAAGTGCCCTATTGCTTTTCTTTCCACTTTTTTTTCCTCCTAATTCTTGCTACTATATTTTAAAAAACTCTTACATTTTTTTAGCCTTATAGCATTATTGAATGTGTTTGTGTCTAAAGGATTTCCTTTTTTTACCTTGTTGGAAGGAGCCTGCATAAGGTGCCTGTGCACAAGAATTATGTACTGTAAGAATTATGTTAGGAGCTATTATGTTTTATACTTTATCATTCTTCTGTGTGGAGATGAGAGATACAGAAGTTGGTATATGCAGACATATCTACACTTGATTAAATGAATTTTGAGGAAGACTAATAATCTCATTCATATTTGGACCCTCATAAATACTGATCACAGTTAAAGAAAAAAGTCTAAAAATGGGAATTGCATAAGCAGCCTAGTTTTCATTCTTCAAATGAGGAAGTAGTCTGATTAGGGACTTGGTTACAGGAAGAAATGAAAGCTGTTTCTTGTCTATATCAGGGGATTTGGAAATAGTGCAAAGATTATGTAGTAGTTAAACAGTTAGGAAGATGTAGTTTGGAGGTTTGAAGAAGTGCACAAATGCTGTTGCTGTCAGCATCTCTTCATAAGTCCTGATGGAGTGCTTTACTTGACGCTCACATTGAGTCAGTTCCTGCGTGAGCAGCCTTAGGCCCATTACAGAGCTGTGCACTGTGTAACCACACTGGCTTCACTTTAGTTCTTGATTTCTGCTATTGCTTAGAACAAACAAGAAACCTCTCGTTACACAGATGTGCACAGAGAAATGGCAAGGAATATATTTGAAATGTGCATATAAAAACATTTTTCACCTGTCTACTTAAATGCGTGTTTGGTATCCGAATGATACCACTACGAGTTGTCTCCTCACTCAGTTCCTTAAGAACTGCAGTTCAAGCAGGTGCTATCCTGAAAGGTGAACTCAAAAGTCTGCACACTCCCAGGCCTGTGTGCAGAGGTTTCTGTTAGCCATTTCCTATTTGCCCTACCAGAACACAATTTCTCCCTTAAGGATACTGAAACAACATCTGGCCTGTTTAGTTTAATGGGTTTTGTTCACATCTGCAATGGTCTGTTCTGAAGTGACCATAAATGTAGTAATGAGGAAGAAAGGCCTGTGGCATAGACAGCACCCAGGTGGCCATGTTCTGTTATCCCAATGTCTACATTCAAATACATAACATTGTTTTGAAAACAATATTGGAATTCTTAATATACTATGCACTATTATTTTTGTGGGTTATTAATTTTGCAGTGCATATAACTCCTCATTAAAGCCAAATGTCATTCATATAAAATGGTCATCAGTCACCTTTCAAAGTTGCTTGGATGTGCAATCCTGCTGACTTCTGAACTGAAAAAGAAATGTGATAAGGACAGAATGGTAGAGTGATGGTCCTCAGATAAAAACAGAGTAATCGATTAATACCTAAATGAGAAATAGAGATAGGAAGATAAAAAACAAGTTTAGGAAAGGAATTATTTACCAGAGAGTAATTAAAATATGGGGAAAAAAAAAAAATGAGCTGGTGTGTTGCGGTAATTAACACCTTTTACTACCCATTGTTTCATCTAACAAATTCCTTCTGTCTCTTCTATTAAGCCTTTATTTTCTGTAACACCTGGCTTCTTGCCATCTGCATTAGAAAGAAAACAAGTAATAGTTTTCCATTTAATGCAATATAGAAAAAATACTTTCTGGACTTACAAGCTCATGTGTTTGCTTGGGTACTGTTAGGTCTGCTGGTGCATACCACTGAAGTCAACCTGGAGAATAAGAAGTTTTGTTCCATTCCTAACTTCTTTCATTCAAATGAAAGGGAAAGTAGCTTAGCTAGAACTGATATAAGATGCATGACAGTTATGGGATTGAAAGCAATAACAATTTTTTTCTTGGAAATAAATTTCCTAAACAGACCTGTAAAGTTACATAAATAAGTCTTCACTAAAATAATTCAGAAAGATTCCTTTTTCACACTGCAATATATTTAACCCACCTAATGTACAGGAAAAATACTGTGTGTAAACACAGTAAACAAAATTTGCTAAACAAAAGTAAAATACAAAATGAATGCAAAATGTTGGTTTGAAAGATTTGTTATTGTATTTAAAGGTGTGAAATTAATTAGAATCAGAATGTTGCTTACATATAGAAAAACATTTGATAACTGAGTGCAACTCAGTCTTTGTCTTTAATCTTCCAGGATTTAGGTTCATAACTCCTTTGTACATCTTTAAAAAGATGCTCTGTGTGCCACTCTGCAGTTTTAGTTTGGAGAGCTGCTCCCTTTACTTCAGTGTAATCTCTCTGAAGAACAGCACCTTTTATCTGGAACAACAGAGTCTGCAAACTGGCTGTGAGACAGAGGCTGGAAATCACACCATAGTGTGAGCAGGGTTCATGTGTTAATATGCTGATCCACTGTGTCAGACACCAGCTTAGAACTGATTCTTGCCAAAAATCACAGGTGAAATATGCTTGGTGAGCTGAGTGCTGCCCTGGGTGAATCGAAATTGAGAGCTCAAAAACAGTTAATGCCAGCTGGGAGGAATAAGCAGGAGCAAATTTAGGTTGTAGGAAGGAAACTCAGGAGCAAAAAAATCGTTACTTTTGCTTTTAAAGAGTGCTGTGAGAACGTCACGTAGGCAAGGAATTACGTAAGAGAATTTGCTTTCATCTACCCACACAAAATTTTGCCTGTGGGTGCACATGAGGATTTAAATCTTCATGCAGTGTTCAGAACTCTTTACCTCTCCAAATTAAATGCAATGGAAGTTTTGAGCCAGGTCTTTGTGCTGCCATAGCTTCCTGACCTGAGAAAGAGGACACAGTCTTAAGTCAGAAACTTGTCTTTTTACAGTTTAGTCCCTAGTTTCATTTTAAATCAATATTTAAATGTGCTTGTGAAAGCTGTAGTAGAGGAACAAAGGGCTTGGAATGCCTAGTTGGATCCTGTGGAATTTCAGGTAATTCAAACATGAGTAATTTGTTAGCTGCTAACTAGATTTCATCTGTATTTTGGTTGTGTTGAGGCTGCTTTACAGAATAATTTACATACAGTTTACCATCAGCAGAAGGCTGATCTGTGTAAGGTCCAACTGTCTTTATATATACATATATACTACCATTTCCTTGTGCAGTTGTAGGGAAGGCTGAAACATGCAGTCTGTTCCAATGCTTGATAATCCTTTCAAGGGAATCAAATTTTCCTGATATCGAGTCAAAACCCCCTCTGGCACAACCTGAGGCCGTTTCCTCTTGTCTAGTTGCATGTTACCTGGGAGAAGAGGCTGCCCCCACATGACTAAATTTCAAGTAATCATAGAAAGCAATAAAGTCCCCCTTAGACCTCCTTTTCTCCAGACTAAATAACCCCAGCTCCCTCAGCCACTCCTCACAGAACTTGTCTTCCAGATGGTTCACCAGCACCTTTGCCCTTGGCTGGACTTGCTCTTCCATGACTTTCTTGTAGAAAGAGGCCCAGGCTACGTGTACTTTATGGTGTCCCTCCAAGAAAAGCCAGGCATATGTGTTAATGCATCATAGCAATGATAATAGTAAGACTTAGATTTCTACCCCAGCTTCCCAAACTTGCTCTTTAAGGCTAGATCCTTGGCCATATCATCTGCAAACCCAGCAAGCTAGGGGAATCAAAATACATGACCAACTTGATCCTGAAAAAGAGATGCTTGCTTGGACTTCTGCATGTTGCCCTGACAGGTGCAGAGGCATACCAAAAACTGCATGTTTTGGGGTCAGACAGTGTCTGAGAAGGGTGAAGAGAACAACCTTTCACTGCCATGCCTGCATCTGTACAATTTCCTGCCACTGCCATTTGATTGCCAAGCCTGTCTCCAACATCTTTATTCTGGATCAAGGATCTGCTCCAAATCACTACACCAATCTGTGCAATTTGGTACTAAACACATATCTTGGTATCTAGGCATGGCTATGGGTGAGATTGGGTGGAGAGAGCTGCCTTATTATCTCATTCCTCTCTTCTGAAGACAGAGGTTCCAAAGGGCTCCTCCCATTGCATACCTGGAATAGCACTGTGCCTGGGGGCTTTTGTTCATTTTTTGATTATACAGTGTGAGAAAACTATGTGTTTGTATTAATGTGTATGCGAATATATTTTATTCAGAATACTGTATCTTTTTTACATCTGAGAAACCCACACAAGCAGAAGATTTTATAGGTAACTTAACCACTTGTTTTCCTTCCCCTTAAAGGCACTCCAGCCCTGGTTTTGAAAGTTGATGTAGGCTGAAGGACAAAAACTATGACTAGATTAGGAATCCCTGAGGGTCAAATAACTGGAAAGATACTTCCTAAAGGCTTGGATCCCATACTAGAATGAGTTCAGTATATAGATATTGAATATTCAGGCTGATAAATGAATTAAAGATTTTTTTTTACTGCCTAGTAACATGCTACTTTTTTCTATGGTCATTTCTCAGTTGTTAACTATATTGCATGTACCTTGATTGAATTATAAAATGGTAATATGAGTTTTGCAATTTAATGCAATAAATTTATAATTTTGAATATTCATTTACTGAAAAATTGCTACTTATCTTGCAGTAGGATTGCTTAACTTTAAACAATTCTGAAACCTCTAATGAGGTTAAATTTAAAGAACTTAGAATTCTGGTCAGAGTAACCTTTCAGGAAGTTTCACAATGAGGTGAAACTACAGGGATGGAATATAAACCGGGTGAAGCTGTTTTAAGGGAGGTGCTGGAATAATAATATTCTTGATGAGTTTTTGATGGTGGTCTGGTGATAGCTTTATAATAGATATTTTAAAGTAATATGCAGTTTTGTTTTAATAGAGTATTTTTATGTCTATAGCTATTGGTATATTTTAACTACTTATCACAGCCACAATATACATGCCAGGAACAATCCCATTTTTTTTAAAATACTGTAAAGTATTGCAGAACCAAGCAACAAGGTCATGTAACTCCAACCTGTGTTTACTATCTAGAAGCATGCAATGATGTATGGAATGCCTGTCATAGAGGAGCTTATTAGTGTGTGTGTGCACAGTGTACATGTCTCTCAACTTGGAAGAAATAAGTCCTGTATATTAGTAATCCAAACACTTTTTTCAAATCATTGGACCTGTTCATAATTCACAGATTGCAGCTGTTTCATGCATTTGTGGAATAAGCAATGTGCCCTCTCATGGGCACAGACAATAGAGAGCTTCTGCCAACTCATGATTTTACATAGGTTTAAGCTAACTCAAATAACTGAATATAGAGGGTAGTATTTGGGGATTCTGTGTGTTTGTGACAACGGAGAAATTGTTAAAAGTGGATAGATTATATACTCTTTTATCTCTTCAGGTTTTTTTTCCAAATTGCTGTGCTGTATTGGAGCAAACCAGATTGGGGTGATTCAGAGTTGGTTATCAATATAAATTGCAATTATTAGTAACTTCATATAGCTGTGGAATATAGAATTCCACAGATTTTAGAGATCAGAATTGAACAATTTATTTGTGCTAGAGAATAATTTATGGTAAATACTTTATTCAGTGAATTATTTCTTACTACATTGGCCAGCTGATTGTTTGCCTTCAAAAATTTTGTTGTTTGATGTTAGCAAACATTTCTTGGCCAGTAGCACTATTCAAGTAAGATATACCATTTATTCATTGGAATATCTGACTGCCTGCCGGCATTTTTTTTTTCTGTGTTATCTGCTCTGAGCTGTTTATAAAATCAGGCAAGGAAAAATGAAATACATCCTGTATTAGGGGAATCCCTTGTACATGCATAATTTGCATGGCATGTGTATCTTAACAGATGCAGCAGAGTATAGGTGTCCTAATTGCAATCACTCAAGTTTATTAATTCAAAATATGTTTTGAAGGTTGACTTGTATTCATGGTAAGAAACGTGTACTTGTACACTCCATTACAAGTTGTGGCAGACATGCCTGAAAGGAGAATAAACACATAAGCAGAAATCAGGTTTTGAAATAGCAATGAAAAAGAATATTCTTTTACTATTTGATCAGTATTATTGCTTAATAAAGTGTGTGGGAGGAGTGAAATGTTACAATATTGAAAAAGTCCGTGCAAAGTAAGGCAGCTTCTGAATTGTCTGCTGAAGCACAGTGCTGCCAAAATAATCCATTTTCTTTGACTCAAGCATAAGTTCAATTTCACTCAGAGCCAAGGCAAACGATACAAAATGTGCTGAACCAGGATGCAAAGTTAAAGGGACATTGTGTTGCTCAGCTATGAGCTGAGTTCAAAAATGCATTACAAGAAATTATTTCAGTTTGAAGAGACTTCTATGAAAGACTGTGGAACTTGCAGTGTCAGTCACTGGTTTCTTTGTCAAGCAACAGTAATCTTAATGTGTCATGCCAGGGGAAAAGGATGTGTATCATATCCAGGCAAAATGTGGAACACAGATTGCTGAGTTTTTTGGTGCTCTTGTAAGACTCATGAAATACCTGAGTTCACAAGCAAACACTATTGCAGTCATATATTGTGTCTGTATGGGATACCACAGTGATCTTGTGTGATTCAGGCTGAGGAAAGATGTTCCTGCATATAATTCCATGGACTACAGGCAGAGGAAGCCAAATGAAATCCGTACCATGACCCAGAATTGTGCAGACTGCCAGGTACTACTGCTCTTACCTTCTGTGCTGAAGAATCCAGCTACATTTTCAGTGCTCCATTTTTGAAGAATTTAGAAGTGCCTCTAAAAGTCTATTTTCCTTGTATTGAGGCAAGTATATAATTTACTGAGAACACAAGGTGAACAACTTGTGTTCTTAGTAACAACTTCCAGAAAATTCAAAAGCTTTCATGGGCTGTACCTCCTAAAATGTGTACTTGCTTTTTCGTTATACCCAGTCATGACTGATAATGAAGTACTTCTTAGATTGTATCAGGAAAGATTTGATCACAAGAACATAAACTGAGATTATGTGCCCCAGGAGTGGGTTAAGTATTACATTATGTAGAGCTAGCGATGCCAAAATGTACAACAGTTTGTGAGGAGTGGTATGTAATCAGAAAAGCAAATCTGTTCCATCAGCTAAGTTTTCATGTTAAGATATTTAGTAGAAGCTTAAGAACTGGGATTAGCTGTTCACCTCAGTTAATAGACTCTTAGCCTATTAATCATATGTGTGTGTGTAGACAGCATTTGGGCATTTTTTCTTTCTCCCTGCCCTCTGATTTTCTGTCTTCCCACCATTTTCCTATCTGGTTTACTTTTGCATTGGAAGCCTTTTTCTCCTGTCTTCTTTAATGACCTCCCTCTTCTCTCCCAAGAAGATGTGTAAGTTAGAAGTTGCTCCTTCTCTGCACCTGATCTCATAGGGCCCACAATAACACCAGAAAAAGGGAATGATGGGAACAGTTTTGGCATTGTATTTTAGTAAATATATTGTGCCAGGGAGGGAGGAGAAAATCCATTCCAGCATGCCTGTTTGGAGGTGAGAAGTGGGAGGAGGCTGGAGAAGAGGGAGTTTTTTGTGCTCTGGCTTGAGAATATTGTTGTGAACACACTACAGGAACAGAAAAAAAAAAAAAAAAAAAAAGGAAGGAAAAATATCTGTAATCCTAGTTTTTGCTCTTTTGCTCTTTTAAGCCTTACAAAATTGCAGATGAAGTGTGGATCCTTTTTTAAATTCCAGGAGGAGCTCTGGTATTATGATAGTTTTCCTTAATTCACCTTATTTGGAGCACGGTTGTCAAATTTGTTCTTTTAGGAGAGCTAGGGGCTCTACCCATGTGACTTTACTACTTTCCTTATGTGTCCTTAGGTGTTAAGCAATACGAAAAATACAAGAAAAGGTTGAGTCTGGTAAAAAATATTGCATGTTATTGCTGCTTCACAGTGCTCTTGCAATGTTTCATTTAAATTTAAAGTGAACATACAGGTAATTGATTTTGTGGATTGACACTATGGTGTTCTATAAGGACTGTGTTTAAAGCTGTAATCAACAAAATGTTGATTACAGTTTCAGCTTTCTAACATCCTTGGGTCAAATTCTGCCCTAATTTAACCATCTCTTAACCCTTGTAATTCTCCTGGTATTGCCCAGATTGAAAATGAGAGCAGTGTCTGTTCCAGTTTCACTACCTGCCCTACTTACCAAATATCAATTACGTATTTAGCGATATTGTCTGTCTTACACACATACACATATCAACAATTTCAGTAAATGCTGGCATTCTAACAGGAATGACATGAACCATTTGGTTAACTTGTGCATAAACACATCTGCTTTGTTTATATTTTTTTTTCTGTATTGACTGAGTGAGTAAGAGAATTGTTAAGGGAAAGTCAGGCCTTTCTTTCAGGGAGACCCAAGCTGAACCTAAAAGAATACAGTTGGATAGACTGAGCTTTTGTTGGCTATTCATTTTTTATTTATTTATTATGAAAGAAAGTTAGGATTGTCTATACTTCTTATATGACTTGTAGGCAACTCAATTCAGTTCAAACTATGGACTTTTCAGGGATATTGATGATCCAGTAATAAAGACTGAATTGCCTAAATCCCTTATGGCTGCCACTCAGGCTGATTCTCTGTAGCACAAAATTAATTCTGAAGACCAAATGTGATATCTGCATGGAATAAAAAAAATCAATGTTCTTTTCCTTCTTTCTTTTAAAACATATCTTCAGTTTTTCCAGTTTTATTTGTAAATATCCTGCAATTTTTGAAATTCAAAACTTCAGGGATCAAATGAAGTCTTAGGTCTAAAAACTTCTCATTATTTGCTAGAAAACATGAATCATGCAATATTGATTAGAATTAACAAGGAGATAGGGATCTATATCTGTCAGGTTGAAACTGAGCATTTGCCCCATTTCCTGTTCTGTAGAATTGTTCCACCTTGTTTATAAATATGACTTCAACATTTAGGAACTACGATCTCACAATATTTCAGTGAGAATGACATAAAATCTTTACTTAATCTACTTGAAAGGCATCACTTTTAGCAAAAGAATGCAAAATCATACAGGTTACTAATTTTACACACTGTTTACTTAAGTAAGTCTTAACAATGTTTTCAGCACTTGAGAAGTAGTTAGGTATGATAGAAGCATTATGTATATCCTTTTGTTGCTGTAAAAGCTTGTAGCTTTGCAATCCTTGTGGGAATTTCATTGCAGCATTACAGAGTCACAGAATCAATTAGGTTGGAAAAGACTTTTGAGATCATTGAGTCCAACCTATGACCTAACACAACCTTGTCAATTTGACCATGGCACACCACATCCAGTGTTTTCTTAAACACCTCCAGGGATTGTGACTCCACCACCTCCCTGGGCAGCCCATTCCAATGCCCAATCACCCCTTCAGTGAAGAAATTCCTAATGTCCAACTTAAATCTCCCCTAGTGCAGCTTAAGACTGTGTTATCTTGTCCTGTCACTGTTTGACTGGGAGAAGAGACTGACCCCGCCTGGCTACAACCTTCTTTCAGGCAGTTGTAGAGAGTGGTAAGGTCTCCCCTGAGCTTCTTCTCCAGGCTAAATAACACCATCTCCCTCAACCACTCCTCTTAAATTTTGTGCTCCAGACAATTCACCAGCCTCATTGCCCTTCTCTGGACACGCTCCAGCATCATAACATCTTTACTAAATTGGGAGGCCCAGAACCGGACACAGAACTAAAGGTGTGGCTTCACCAGTGCCAAGTACAGGGGAAAAATTACTTCCCTGCTTCTGCTGGCCACACTATTCCTGATAGAGGCCAAGATGCCGTTGGTCTTCTTGGCCACCTGGGCACACTGCTGGCTCTTGTTCAGCTGCTGTCGGTCAGTAGCCCCAGGTCTCTTTTCGCCTGGCCACTGTCCAGCCACTCAATCCCCACCCTGTAATGCTGCAGAGAATTGTTGTGACAAAAGTGCAGGTTCTGGCACTTGGACTTGTTAAACCTCATATTGCTGAATTCAACCCTTTGATCCAGCCTGTCCATCTTCCTCCTACCCTTCAGCAGATTGACACTTGCACCCAACTTGGTGTCATCTGCAAATTTACTAATGAAAGACTTGATCCCCTCATCCATATCGATGGTAAAGGTATTAAACAGGACCTGGCCCAACACAAATTCCTGGAGGACATCACCAGTGACTGACCACTACCTGCAAGTGGCACCATTCACTGCTACTCCCTAGGCCTGGCCACCCAGCCAGTTCCTTACCCAGCAGAGTGCTCCTGTGCAAGCCATGGGCTGCCAGCTTTTCCAGGGCTGTGCTGTGGGAGACAGTGTCAAAGGCTTTGCTGGAGTCCAGGCAGACAGCATCAACAGCCTTCCCCACATCCACCAGAGGGGTCACCTGGTCATGAAAGGAGATCAGGTTTGTCAGACAGGACCTGCCCCTTGTAAATCCGTGCTGGCTGGGTCTGATACCCTGGCCGTCCTGCAGGTGCCATGTGATGACACTCCAGATGATCTGTTCCATAACCTTGTCAGGATTCAAGTTTCCTGGATCCTCCTTCCAGCCCTTCTTGCGGATGGATATCACATTGTCCAGGTTCCAGTAATCAGGGACCTTCCTGGTTAGCCAGAACTGCTGATAAATGATGGGGAGTGGCTTGGTGAGCTCTTCCACCAGCTCCATCATCATCCTATAATGGATCCTATCCTGTTTCCATAGACTTGTGAGCATCTAAGTGTCTCAGCAGTTCACTAACTGCTTCATCCTGGATTACAGGGGGGCTGTTCTGCTCTCCATCTCTGTCTGCCAGTTCAGGAGGCCAGTTGTTCTGAGGACCACCTGTCTTACTGAAAACTGAGGTAAAGAAGGTACCTCAGCCTTTTCCTTATCTTTGGTGACTATATTCCCTCCTGTATCCAATAAATAGTTGAGATTTTCCTTGCACCTTGTTTTGCTGTCAATGTATTTATAAAAACATTTTTATTATCCATTACAGAAGTGGCCAGATTAAGTGCTAATTGACATTTTGCCTTTCTAATTTTATTTCTTCATGACCCAACAACATCCTTAAACACTTCCTGAGTGATCTGCCCCTTTTCCCAAGGGTGATATGTGGAGCCTTCCCATTCTTAAGAGGCTGTAATCTGAGTTTAAGATTCCTCCCATGGGACACCTGATAAAACCCCATGGCCCTGGGTCTGCTCCCTCTCTCTCCTCTCTGCTCTCTCTCTGGGCTCGCTGGGCTTTGCTCAGGCTCCTGGGCCTCCACCCCCTGCTTGGGGTGGGTGGAGGGAATAAAATGGACTCTCGTACTACACAAAAAACTTGTCTCGTCTGTTTTCCCTGCTGGCTACAGAATGAAATAATATTCTATGGGAGTTAACCTAACAATTAATTGTGTTTACTTTCTTTAAAATAGAACCTTGGGTAAAAAGTGTGAAATAAGGTAAATTCTGTTTGTGCATTTATTTCCTGACTTTAAATATTGTCTAAAACAATATTTATTGTGTTTCGACCAGCATTTTCTCCTCAGTTCTGCAACATACTGAAAGTGAAACTTATTCAAGCTGCCTAATTATCATACCAAATATCATTACTTTTATAATCATAACAGTATTTAGTAATGAATTAAGGCCTTAGTTCAGGAAAAAAAAATATCTAGCTCAGTAGCTCTCTGAAGTGCTTAGCAGGAAAAATTATGTCCAAATGGGTAGAAAAAGATTCAGTTCAAAACAGAGAAGTATTGAAACACCCATGCTCATTCATATAGAATGATAAATAAGCCTTTTATTTTATAAGTTGCTAAAAAATGAATGGAGAAATAGGAATAGTAACTGCTTAAAAACAAAAAAACCCCAACAACTCAACTTCTTTCCAGATCAAGTGTCAGAGGCAAGAAAATGCTGGAGGAGAGGAAAAGTGTGTGGACATGTACACACGCACTTGGACTCTATAGAGAGAAAAGGAATTTTGTCTTTTTTACAAGAAAGAGTCTATTCTTTTTTTAGCTCTTTTCTAAACTCAAGTAATCTTTTATTAGTTCAGTCCATATCACACTTTCCAATCTGTGTAAAAAGAAATCTTCAATACACAGATGCCAGAGTGCATGATTTGTCTTTCATCTCACCTGTGAAATGCCAGCCACCTTATACTAATTGAATTAAATGTCCTCAGAGGAGATCAACCAAAATGTTGGCAAGCTTATAGCTAGACTGGGTGCTCCAGACAGAGACACAACTTGGATAGATCTGTATTGCAATTGCAATACAAATTGTGATGAGATACTGTAGTGAAATATAGGGATGCTTTATCTTTAAACTATAGCTAGGCTAGTTCAGATACTGATATGAAAGGAGCGGGGTGTGGGCTGCATGCCATGTTATTCTTCAGTGTTGTGAACATACTTTGGATGACAGGCAAGATCAAAATTTATTTTTATTTATTTATTACGGCTTCCTTAGGAAAAAAAAAAACCTTGTGCAAGAAATCATAAGAAATTGTCAGTACAATACAGTAAACTAGAAAGAACTCAGGTCTGAGTGGCAATCACCAACAGATATTAATAAAGGGGAGGGGGTTGATGTGCATACAAATTCATCACACTTTACCTTTATAGCTAAGCTGCAATGTTATTCAGTGAGGAAATACAGAGGATATATTGAATATCTTAGATAAATTATGCAATTAAAGGCAAAAAGTGAAGCATTCAATGATGTTCATCCTCTTGCATGTGCACATATGCATCCCACAGATGTTTAGAAAAGAGCTTGGTTTTTGTTTCCCTAGCAGCATTAGCTCGATGTATCAGTATCACTTAAAACGAATCTGTTATGTTAAAGCTTAGAGTCTCTAAGGAAACAGAACCCTTGGGTTATGCTAGTTCTTCCCCAAGCAGGATCCCAATGTCCTTAGAGTTATCTGAGCTGCAGATGTCTCTTCTCTTTGGTACTTGTGTTAACGAGCCTCTCTGGACTTCATTTCCCCATTATTCAGTCCCTGTTTTGAAGTGGGGATCTGCCAGAACAGCAGCTTATGCAGACTATTTGCTAAGTCTTCCTTCATTTGACTTCTGCTTCTTTCACCTCCATCAGAATGGAGGCACCCTATGGAATCCTCTTTCATGGTTTTTCTTTCTGAGATTTGAATTTTAAATTGTCTCTTTTTAACTGCTTCTTCCTTGTACTTAATACAATATTTTCCTCTAAGAAATGGGAATACGAGGGTGCAGTTGAACATCAAAACTTTCTATGACCACTGCAGCTTCAGTTAATAGTCACCTGCCTCTTTGCTTTTGTCCCTGACCTTTTCTGCATCACATTAACATGCATCACTGTACTTTGAAAGTCTTTCATAAAATACACTCTTCTCTGTCATCTCAGGTTTATTAGTGAGCTGATTCTTTCCTCCAGACTTACCGTTAAGTCTTGCCTATATGGAAGTATATAGGCATTTTCTTCTGTGCTTCTCCTTCCTTTTGAAAGCACTATCCTAATTTTATCTTGGTTTTCTCTATTATTCCCCTTCAAATCCCTCTTTAAACATCTCTTTTGTTGTGGTAACTGCATAATCTTCTCCCATTTCTTCCTTCTGAATTAGACAGATGCTGTTCACCTTTTATTTTCTTTGCTAGAGTGCTTCAAAATCAGTCCTAAGGTATTTCTGGAGAGCTTCTTATTCTTGTTTGGAAACTTGACATGTTTTATAATTAAGTGTTTTATGCACTGAGGTGAAAATCAGCCCCACACAGAGAGCAGGCTAAATGTGCATCATTTAGATGCCAGAAATGTATTAAAGTAGACTGAATGACCAATGCTACAATGAATGTTAAATCCTCACATTTTAAATGCATGCAGGTCTAATAGGCTGCTTTGGCTACTGACCCAAGAGATTCTGACTATGGGCAGCTCATTTCAGTACTATAGATGGATTTTAGGAAATTCTCAGGTTTAGTTACTTTAAAAGTATCAGCTTCTTTGAATATAGAGGTAGTAATACATAGAAGATTCAAATTTTTCTTAAGAATCTCCCCATATCATGGATTTGCATCTGCTTAATATACAGAGACCAAAGTTTCATTCCACACTGAAGTAGCAGAAACCTTGCTGGATGCAGTGAACCTCATTCCTGGAGTTTCACATACCACTGCTGTTGTAAGTCATAGAAACATAGAGTGGTTAGGATTGAAAGGGGCCTTAAAGATCATCTAGTTCTAAACCCCTTTCATGACCAGAGACGCCTTCCACTAGACCAGGTTGTTCAGTGCCCCATCCAGCCTGGCCTTGAACACTTCCAGGGATGGGGCATCCACACCTGCTCTGGACAACCTGTTCCAGTGCCTCAACACCCTCTAAGCAGATAATAAATTCTTTTATATATATAGATCTCCTAGATTTCCCCTCTTTCAGTTTTCACTTGTTACTCCTTGTCCTATCACTACAGTTCCTGATGAAGAGTCCCTCTCTGGTTTCCCTGTAGGCCCCTTCAGATACTGGAAGGTTCCTGTGGGGTGTCCACTCAACCTTCTCTTTTCCAGGCTGAACAGCTCCAACTTTCTCCATCTGTCTTCACAGAGGAGATGCTCCAGTTCTCTTACCAACTTTGTGCCCCTGCTCTGAATTCTCTCCAACAGTTTCATGTCTTTCTTATTTTGGGAGCTGTAGAACTGGGTGCAGCACTTCAGATGGGCTCTCACAAGAACAGAGTAGAGCAAGAGGATCACCTCCCTTGACCTTCTGATAATGCTGCATTTGATGTGGCCCAATAAATGAAGACAGACTAATGCAATTTTGTATTTCAAACCAAACTTCTGCTTTTTTGTTTGTTTCTTTGTTTTTGAATCCCTTAAATCATAATTTATTATTATTTAAGCTGGGATAATAATTTGAATTAAAGCATGCCATAGGAGGCCTGCTTGGATGTGTGCTGCTGCTTGCTTCTGTGTGAACATGCGTGTCACTGCAGGGCAGTCTGCATCCCCATTCACCACTGCATCCCACCAGGCTACCAGTGAGACTGGTACAAATTATTTGCTGTCTGTAGATCCAAAGGGCTTTATTAAATGAGGCTCCATCAAGATGTAGAATCTTCCCATTTATTTTTCAGAAATTACTGTGGATTTTTTTTGACTAATGCTAATAATTAGCAGAGTTAGTTATGATAGATACAGGCTACTTTAATAACAACTTTCCATGCATGCAGAATTTGATTTTTTTTTCAAATAACACAGTGACTTTGTGTCATTTTGCTGTAGATTTTAAAAAATACCATAGTCCATGGGAATATTAGGTTTGAGGTCTTAAACCTAAGACTTTTGGGGCTGATTTAAGTACTGGGCATTTTATGCTATCTTGCAACTTAAAATTTCTGTTTTGTTATTTGTTTCTGTTTGAAGCTGTACTTGTTTCGTTCATAACTAAAAGTAGCAATCAAATGTGAAAAAGCAGATTAATACAGTAAAATAGATAGATCCTGCTGGCCACAAGCTATGCAGAAGACAGTAAAAGAGAGGCTTGTTGCCACTGAGATGAGCTCAGCTGTGAGAGCATGGTGCTAATAACCCCAAGGTCTTAGGTTTCATCTTCATTCCCTTATGGGCCACTCACTTGAGAGCTGGACTCGATGATCCTCGTGGGTCCCTTCTAACTCAGAATATTCTGTGATTCTGATTCTAAGGGAAAAGCAGTTCATGTGATATTTCATGTTCCCAAAGAAGTGGCAAGGGCAGCTTTGTGCTTTCCTGTTGCCTTGCAGAGAGAACTGGAAAATCAATGATTATTCTTATGTGGTAAGTAATGTATAAGCACATGCAAAAATTACACCAATTGCACTATTAATTGAGTTTTAAAAAAAGCATTTCCATACTCTAATGAAGTAGTAGAATAGTCTTCAACTGCAAAACGCAGGCATACGGAAATGTGGCAGTTTGTTTTGACCCCCCCTAAAAAGAATGATTTTGAATATGAAAAGAGATAAAACTTTGCTGGTATAGTAGCATACAAAGGGTGCATCTGTGAGCAAGATGGTGTATTCTATTTACCTGTTACTTTCTTTCTTTAAGGATTTGATGTAGTTTTCTGGATATAAGCAGGAACAGTTTTATATATGTCTCATTTATTCATTCACCATGCAGACTAAAATGGATCCTAGCCAAGTTGGCAAGGTACAAAGCAGTGAGTGCCTATGTTTTCAAAACTACAACTGAGACCCAAGGTTGTAAAGAAACTGCAAACATACATCCAACTAGAAACAGAAAAAAAGAGAGACATTTTGTGTACCCTTGGTACAATTTAGATTTGTGTCAGTTTGAAGGTGAAGTTGAAAGCAGATACAAAGAAACATTAATACTTTAAATTGGCCACTTAAGTTTTCAATGAATCGTCAAAGTTGCAAGAGACCATCAGGATCATCCAGCCAAACTCTCAGCCCGGAACCACCATAATCACCCATGGACCACAGCCCCAAGAGCCACATCCAGATGCCTCTTGAGCACTTCCAGGGATGGTGAGTCCACCACTTCCTTGGGCAACTTGCTCCCAATTCCTAATCCCACTTCCACTGAATTTTTTTTCCTAATGTCTAATCTGAACCTTCCCTGGCTCAATTTAAGGTAGTTTCATCTCATCCTGTCATTTGAGACATGAAAGGAGAGACCAGCCCTCAATACAACCTCCTTTCAGGTAGTTGTAGAGACAAGTGAGGTCTCCCTTGAGCCTCCTTTTCTATAGGGTAAACAATCCCCCCTCCCTCAGACTCTTTTCATAAGGTTTTGCTCCAGACACTTCACTGTCTTCAGTCTCTGTAGATTTGTAAGCCAAGACAAAGTGCTTTATTGTTTTCTTCAAATTGCTCTGAAGAGAAGAAAAAAAAGTGCAATGTGTTGTTCACAGACCGGTTATGAGAATTATTAAAGAAATATTTTTAGAGGACAATTCTAAATATATACACTGGTGAAAATGTTATGCCACTGGCTTTGATTTCCAACTGAATGTTGGCATGTTCAGTGTAACTTGATTTCTGTACTGAACTAACCATAACTTGAGTGAGATTTTTGTGCAATGTACTGTTATACCTTTACCTTTATTATGTGAATTCTCTCAAAGTGACTTTTTGAGAAAGAACTATATTTACCAACTCTTATTAAAGCTTTCATTTAATGCTAATTGTCTAAAGTCTTAGACCTTTGTCTTAATATGGCCCCATAATGGTGAGTATCTCTCTGCAGTCTCTTTAAAGAAAGCTTTTAGATGACCCATCCTGTGGAGCTCACCTGGAACCCAGCTTTGTGGCATGCATGGTCTGAGGACATAAATGAGGCAAGCTTAGTGTGAAGAGCTGTCTTGTTTTAGGTCAGATCAGTAGAGAAATATTCAAGACCTTCCTTGCTTCTGAAGTATAGGTACCAATCTATGTTATCCTTAAAGTACTTTAGCCTGAATATCTGAGTTTTAGAGATTCATTGCTTTATTAGGGGATATGAATAAAGGTTGCAAAGTCTACATGAAAAATGGCAGAGAATGAAATACATCCTGGGAATTAAATTGTGTTAAGTGTCTCTGAAAACAGGAAAAGTCTAGTTCAGATTTAATCCAAATGTATATTAGATCAGATTGGGATAGGGTTTAATCTCTTGTTGTAGTTCTACTGAGTAGGAAATTAAATAGCTGCCGGATGCTGCAGACAGGTGTTTGCAGAAAGTCTGCTTTTGCACACTTATCACATACAAATTAACAAATGTGGTAGCACTCTCCATCCTCTCTATGCTTCCTGGTTTTTAAGTGATCCACACATAATTCAGTTATGCAAGGAAGATGTTCTCTTTTCTGTCTTTTTAGAGGCATAGGATTGAAAGAAGCTGAAGGAGATGACTGTGTGTAAGAAGACACAAGATGAATTAAAATGTAAGCAGAGTGGCCCTAGATAAAGAAAAAAGTTTATTTGTATAGTAGGGATTCTACTGCAATTTGAACGACTTCTGCTATCTATGTCTTTATGATAGATTCTCTCCTAGAAAATATGTACGAAAACTTGAGAAGTGGTTTACCTTTGGTCAAAGGCAGGGGTAGTCTTTGTGGAAGAACAAAACAGCCACTTATGCACAGAGGTATTTTCTGATGTAAGCCAAAACAGACTGGCTGCTCTTTTTAATTTCAGTCAACTAAAGTGAAATTAGGCTTCCTGTTGTTTTTGTTTGTCTTCTTTGAGCAGAGTCCAGGACTGGAGATTAAATCCCCGCAACAAATATTGGCAAACTCCAGGGTCAAGCTCCTGTCTTTTTCATTTATTAAAAATGAGTGTTTGTAAGATCTTGCAATCATATTGTTTAAGGATTAGATTTAATCTTTAAATTATTTTAAATTAATTGATCCTGAATATATTTACTTGCAACCAGGTTAATTAGTAAATATAAAAGAACATAGGAATATATATCTACATCTACCAAAGCTCAGTACTGGTATATCCTGAATTTCTCTGAAATTCACATTTAATGCTTCTATTTTTTTGTTACATCCTTTGTCCTATTATCTAATTCTGTGTGCAATGTATTTGAAAGTCTCTGGTCTTCAGATTTCTGGCAGGTAGGTGTTTGTGTGTGTACTTGTACTCCCAGTGCTTCTGTTTAATTGCAGTCCCTTTTCCCCTGCAGCACTCTCTTGCCGACAGCAGGATCAGCTGGTGATGCTGGGCAGGGCTGTTATGGCAGGACTCCTCACTGTGTAACTCCTGCACTGAGCCTCCTGCGCTGACTGCCAAACAGGCAGAATTTTTAGAGCTATGTTAATTCCTTCCCAAGGTCTAAAAAGGCATTTGTAGAAGATGTGTGGGGTTCTATCTCTGGCAAAGCTTCACTAGTGAAGGAGGGAACCCAGCAGTTTCATCGTGAACGTGGCCTCGCATATACAGGTATTGTGCTACCAGGCAGTGCTGTGAGCACCCGCCCTGTGTCCTCCATGCAGAGCAGCTCATACTCTTTCACAGCAAGCATCAATTAAAACTGAAGACAAGCATTTTTAAAGAAACATTTGCAGGAGTTGACTTGGGGAGATAAACAGGGGAAGAAATTGCAGTTACAAAGAGCAGCAGAAATAAAAGCATGACTTCTAACTGCAAGGGAAGTTTTCATCCTTAGAGGGCTAGAGGCCATCCTTACTCAAGAATATTATATGAATTGCTTTTAGGAAAAGGGGTTTACAGATGTCAGGGGCTCTTATACCCTGCTGCTGCTGCTATACACATTTTCTATGAAGTATAGATAAAAATAAAGGTTTCTGTTTGGGAATATAATATGGGCTCTTGCATACAAAAAGAACAATGCTATAGTCATTAGGCATCAGAAAACATCAAAAAGACCAATTTATGAATTTATTTACTTAGAAAATAAGTCAGTTTCCCCTATATACATCACCATTACATACATGCATATGTTCCTTTTCTTGAGTTTCTTGGCTGTTACTGGCTACAATAAAAAAACTTCTAAGTTTGGGGGCATGCCAGATAGGATTTTCCTAGCATCTTTATAGCATCACTTAAGGATGTAAAATGTATCTTCTTCTTTTGCCTCCTGCCTTACCTATATACATAGAAAACGTTTCCACATGAGGATGAAAAGCATTGAAAAATGAGTGTGCACACACATGCACGTGGTTTCATAAAGATTCTAATCAATCATTGCTGCTGCTTTTCCTGTGCTCCTCCATGGTAATAAGAGCCACCACATAGCTTTCAGCATGCTGCTCAGTGCATTTAGACATTCAAATGCATCATTCTTTTGTGAAATATGAGTAAGAAAAAGGGCATCTCAGGTAATAGCACTGGAAGTGCAAATAGGAATTCTTCACCTCCAGTGCGGATTTGCTATTGGATGCCAAACTGTTGCTTTGGTGACAGTAAAATTTGTTCCACCAGTTGAAATTTATTTCATCATGCAGGTTCAGAGCCTGCTTTTTAGCTTGGTTTCTCTATGCAGGTTGGTCTCCTGATCATACAGATCACAGATAATTGTTCCCACCACCTCTGTCTGTAGCATCTTTGAAATGGTTTTCTTCTCTCTCTTTAGAATGTGGGATTTTTTTAAAGGTAGAGACCACAGGTGAAAAAAGGGATACAGAAAAATGAAATAAAGGTAGTATATTTTAAAAAAATTATGTTAAAATCTGTAAGAAACCCATCAGTGTCAGAAGGAATTGCTCAGATTCTGATTTCTTTATGATGGAGGTTTTTATCAACATTGGCAGAGACAGAAAGCATAAAATTGTTTGCTTTATAGTAAGCCCTTGAGTATGCTGTTAGCATCGAATACAAACAACATTTTGTCATTAGTGACCTGCTCAGCTGCTTGGTGACTTGAAGGAGCGAGATCTATTACCAATCCACTGAAATAATGTCTTCACTTACAGTGAATCTTCAACTCTGACACATCTTAAAAAATCACTGCTGTGTGACTCTCAGTCTCGTATTCCTGCTTATGTGGTGGTCTGTGAAATCAGTATCTCAGCTTGCAAAATGAGGCACGGGTAGCTGCCAGCAGCTCTTGCGAGCTCATTTCCTCAGGCTGCCCTGCCTGCTCGCACATCAGCGCCCGCCGTGAGACAGACCTGTTCAAATCTTACCAACTTTGCTATTGTCTCACCCTCTAGTGGCTTGTCTGGGAAACAAGATGCAAATCATGGTTAAATTTGAGCACTAGTACTTAAGTTCCAGGATGTTGTTCCCTGTATTTTCAACTGACAACTATGTGTGGATGTACTTGCAAATTACGCTGTAGTGACTAATTTCAGTCTGTCTAAAATTAAGATGCTGCCCACTATGCTAAAAATTTTGATTCCAGGGAATGTCAGGTAGAATAGGGTTTTCCACTGTTTTCACCATTTATATAAGCTGGCCAGAAGTGTGTCTATGGCAGTTTGAAAGGGTGGTGGTTTGATATTACTCAGATCTAACATAAAATCTCTCTTAGTATGTGTCTGAGACCTATGTTGTTGAAATGAGGCCATGGATATCATTCTCAGAGAAGCATATCCACTATGAGATTAAATGACACAGAATCAGTGGGAAGCAGTGCACATAGTTTCTTACTTGCATAGCTTCTTTATTTTATTTGAGCTCTGTATCTTCATGTTGATAGAAGGACATTCTTCTTAAATTCTACTGAGGTCCTATTTATTTATTTGTAAAATTTGTATGGAAATCCGAATAGTGATACCGGAACAAAAGAATTAATAAAGGCATGCATGTGGACAGGCTATTGACTCCTCACTGCTGCAGACTCTATTGGCATTCAAAATTATATGACAGAGGATTTTTTATCTACAATGGATGGGGATAACATGAACTTGCTGTTTAATACCTGATGGCAGGTGAAAATCAAGGTGTTAATGGAGTTACAGAGATTTGGAAGTATGGATCTGGTTTATACTGGTGGTTTTTTTGCCAGAAACATAGGTTATGTGACAACTTTCCTGAAAATGTGTTGCTCATGGAACAAGCAAAATTGACAGTAGTACAGTATAGTAGTTAATTTATGATACATTATTTGGTTTAGCTTTGTTCCACTACTGCTCTTGCATTATCTATTTAGGTGGTGTTTATTCAGGGTATGAGGAGTTGGTCAACTGAAAAACTTTTATGAGTTAAATCCCATTGTTCTGCACACAAGAAAAATTTCAAATTGTTTAGATTCATACAGTAAATGTCCTTCACTATAAACAGAGTACTTTCAGACTATTGAAATTATTGCAGTACTGTTTCTCTCAAACTACTGTAACCAATGTTCTTTATGTTTCCATTGCTACTTGTGGTCACTCTAGGATATATTTGATATTGATTGCTATTTACCTCAACAGTACCAGTATTTAGGAGAGTAAACACATGGATCTCCAAGTCCATAAACAAAATATGGCAAGATTTTAAAGCTGGGAACTCTTGCCAGAGAAAAAATTTCATCATTAGTATTTCTAGCTTCTGTAATCTTTTCCTAAACTCTCCATCTCCTTGCAGGTTATGCTGGGATAGTTTTTACTTTAATCAGAATGTACAAACAGATATTTCAACTTTTTGCAGGAACTGTTTGTCTAAGTCAGGGGTTTGTTCTAAGTGTGCTGAGGATTACTCCAAGGAAGCAAGAAGAAACATTAATTAAAATGAGCAACAACCTCTAGCAATGTAAAGCACAGGCAAGAGCTGCTGTGTGTTCCAGGAGGGATATTTGCATTTGGCATTCAGCACTTCTGTATCTTGCTTTGTCAAAGATCTGAGCCCAAAGAAAGTCTAAATTTTATGAATTGGCCAGTATGGGATTATTTGCTATTTTTATTCTTTTTACATAGGGATCTATCTTCTGAAAGGACTTGGGTAGAGCTAGCACAAATTAGGATAGGGTAACTGTCTCTGTCATGAGCTTAAGACTGTAAGTGCCTTAAAAGTGAGATATTTATCTGTGTAGTTTTGTTTGTTTATTTCCTAATAATAAGTGTCTGGTAACCAGAGCTTCCCTGAGTGATTCAGGTGCTTTCCCAGACTCTGATGATACAAGGTGTCTATTTGCATCACAGATTCAAATGCAGTACAAATAGAGTAATTATTCTGTGTCTAAAGAACTTGATTAATCTTCCTCTCTGCACATAGCAGAAATGTTCCAGCTCAGCCTTACACTAGAAGGATTTATTTGTTTATTTGTTTGATTGTTTGTTTGTTTGTTTTAAAGTTGGGCATAGGAAAGCCCCCATTATGGAGAATGTACAAGCCACTGGAAGCTGTGCGCCATAAATTTTGGATGGAAGTTTTGTTATTCACAGGTAGAATTCCTTGGAAATTAGGTCTTTTTAAGGTTTTTGGATAAGGTGTTGGCTGACAGATCTCTTTTCCTCCAGCCAGTATGACTAGCTCAAACAGGTAAGAGGAAAAAGGAAAAAAAAAAACATCCCAAAAACAAAGTAGCAAGTTGCTGGTAAGGGGAACTTGCTCTGGGAGGCAAAACTGCAGTGATAGAGCTGGTCAAGAGTTGACATGTGAGTTTGCTGAGAGGGAGGAGCAAGAGAGCTTGGGAGGAAGGGAAAAAGCAGCTACAGAAAAGAAGGAATAAAACATTTTGTAGCTAGCTTTGGAAGAAGGTTATTGTAGGGTAAAGAGAGAGGTCAGAAGGATTTCATTCGACGACATAGTAGATTTGATAGATTTATTTGAGATTTTTTTCAATGTTTTTTGACACTGCTGAAAAAAATCACATACTTGTAGAACTTCTCAAGTATTTTCTGACTGGGTTTTTAGCAGTGGTTTCAATACTGTAACATTTTGTGATGAGAAGTTCTATAACAGGATACAGCTATGGAATCTGTTGCATTTTGTAATTTTTTTTTTCACTTATGTAAATTTTTATAGCTGTAACTTGCTGCTCACTAACCTTGAAGTGTAATAGTCTAATGACTGAGGTGATGCCATGTTTTGTTTCATGACACAAAAAAAATGATAACACAAGTATAAGGACAGATTTTTAGACTTCATGAATGTGAAGAAAATTTGAGGATTGCTTGAAAGTGATTATAACCATCTCTTTAAACTTTGTTCTAATTTGGAAAATGGGAAATCAAATCTTTGGGTAGCATCATTGTATTAGATTTTGTTACTGTTGATCTCAGGGTTTTTCAAAATAGCTATTACATTAATGATACTGATTACACATCCAGGGAAATGAATGGTTAGTGAAAATGCTGATAATATGATGACAAAATTTCTTTATAGATTCTTCTTAGACTTCCAGAGGAAGTTGTAGGTCAGAGAGTTGGTGTATTTCTTTTGGTTTTTTTTTTTTTTTTTTTTTTTTACAATATAGGTTTGATTTTTGAAAGAGGCTCAACAGTTTCATAATTCAGCATGCAATCTGTATTTACTTGCTTGCAAAGCTAGATTGGGATACTACCAATGTAGTAGACCCAACTATTAGACCTTAATTTCAACCACATAGAAAGTCTAGTTTTGAGTACTTAATACCAAAAAATGAAGCAAACACATACATGACATGAAATTATGTGCTGGTTGTCACCTATTCTACTGGCCCAAGCTTGATTGCATAATTTGAATAGCTACCTTTGTCCAGAGTAGGCTTTATGCTGAATCGGATTATTATCACCTAAATTTGATCAGATTACATGCAGTTCTTTGCAACTGTCCGAAAGTCAGAAAAACAAAAATGTCCATGAAGCCGAGACAAAGTACTACATAAGTTAAACAGAAATGCAATTGCAAGTTCATATCTTATCTGGAAGCATTTTATTGTCAAGAATCCAGTATTAAGGCATAAAATTCCATTTTCTGGGCTAAACAGAGGTCAGTTATAAAATCCACCTGAAAATTGCCTTGATATTTAGCATGTATTAAGAGTTGTAAAGTTTTGGCTATTGTATAAAAGGTGAAAGAAGATATTTTTCCTCTCTTCTACTAAGGGCACATATTTTACAATAGCATCTTCTGTAATAAACAATGTAGAATATTAATACCGTGAATGGTTGGTTTTGTTTGAGTTTTTTTAAACTATTTTTTCTAGCTTTAATGCCACGTAGAGGTAGCAGTCCTTTTGGGTGTGGGACAACTGAGAAAAAACCAGTAAAGTTTACAGATCGGTGAACTTCATATGTTTTTGAAAATCCCCAACACTTTAAACTATGCATAAAATTTTCAGTCCCACAAGTTTCAGCTTTGGCATATGAAAATTTTCAGTTGTACCTTAGAACATGGAGTTAGTGCAATCCTGAACTGATTTTGGCAGGCACTAAGCAATTGTTGACATAAGTTTATTGGAAAAATCTAAGCAGGTGGGTCATTCCATAAAATGACTCCCGAATCTTACTAAAATAAAAAGTCTCTGTGAAGATCTGGCCCACATTTTTCTGAACAATTAGTTCAGAAATAGTTCTGAATATTTAGTCCAAATAAGGGAGCAGGTCAATCACTGTTATTCCATGTCCCACACCATCAGGCTATGAGAAAAGGCAAAGCTCATAAGGGCCCCAGGAACAACAAACTCCTGCCTTCCTTTGGCTCGTACTCATGGCAGGAGAGCTAGAGTAGTGTCTGAAAATGCTGCAGTAGGTGTTGAAGCAAGGTTTTGGCAGCTTGTACAAGGTGAACTCTGCAATTACCAGCTTGTGTTCTGTCTTGTAATGGAAATCTGGGTATTTACATACACAACAGGATTTATTTTGATACAGGTGTAGTGTATCATTATCTCCATGTGGCCAAAGTTCAGTGAGCCCAACATTTGCTTTAGAGTTATTAGAAGGGAGGCACTTTGTGATTTCTGAATAACCATCAGATTTAGTTAAACTGATTACAGTTTTGTTGGGTCTGTCCTGGGTCCACCTTCAGTGCTGCTGAGTAGGAGAATCTGGTAAAGATCTCATTTTGAACATGTTCTAGAATTTTTAATGTATCCTATAATATTTTATTTGCCTAAACAGTTTAAAAATAATCTCAAAAAAAACTTGTTTTTTAGGGGTAATTAATTCCATATTGAAGAAGAATTAGATTTGATTTTCTGAGTGGTGTTACATTTTTTGGCATTTTAAAATGAAAGGAAACTTCACAGTAAAAAATACTGTAGAGCTGCTAACATCTGAAACTTAGGAACAGCCATATTTAAGGAAGAGGGTCACTGCTTCATTGTGATGAAATGCATTATAGTAGAAGATCCTTAGGGACAAGTAACTTTCAGGAAAGAAGTAGGGAGTCTAGAAACAACAATACAGTTTTTTCTTAAAAATGAAATAATGGTAATAGATGCTGCCCCCTGCACAGGGATGCATGGTTTTTGGAGGCTAGATGAATTCCTAAGAGCTGTGCTTGTCAATAATGCCCCTTGAACTTATTTCACTGGTGTTTGTTCTCTTGTAGTTTTGCCCCAGTCCCTTTTCCTACTGTGCTGGCTAGCTTGCAGCCTTTCTCTTCTTTGCTCTCATCCCCTCCTTCCAACCTCCTGGCGTGCCAGTTCTCTAATTCTGGGATTTGGCTGTGCTGTAGACCTCCATCCTGTGGTAATCAGGATGGAAAGGAAGAGTAAAGTCAGCCTTCTTGGGAGACTAACACATCAATATGCATATTGAAAGGTGCCTGCAGTTCTGCCTTGTGTCATTTATAGGGCTTCTTTCAGATCTTGCATGATTTCCCAGAGTGTCACGTATCCATTGGTACCAGCGCCAGGTGTGTTGTGTAAGTGCTGGGAGAGGTTGTCTTGTGCCAGAATCTCAAGTAATGCACATCATGACTCTCTTTGTGCAGTATCACCTCGTGCTTTAAGAAAGCACAAACACACAAGGCTCATGAGAGATTTACAGAGGAACTTTTTCTCAGGCACATAATGATATGCAAATATCTCAGGATCAAAGGTAAGTCAAAGAAAAATGGCACTGAGTAGAATAAGTCAGCTAGCAGCCTAACTACATGATAGACCCACAGGCAACTTCAGAGTTGTCAGCTTCACTGCCTGTGGAGCCCACTAAGGGGCCAGATGCTGCTGTTGCATGACTGTTTTCGGGCATCTGGGCTCTGTGATGGCCTGTCTGTCAGGTTAGAGTGGGAACTGTCACTGTGCTGCTGGGGTTGTACACAAAGGAAAGCAGATTTTCTGAGGTTATGGTCACTAAAAATAAGTTGTTGTGTCTGGTTTTAAGTCAGATTGTACCTGTCAGTTATTAAAGAGCAAATCCACCTAGAAAAAGAAGCCTGCAGTTTTGCTTTATTTAAAGGAACACATTTAAATTACATGAACTTGCTGAGATTTTTGAGCAAAAGTAGGAAGCATATCCATATACCTGTATTCCCAGAAACTGGCTGGCCTGAAACTGCATACATACTTTAAAAAGAAAGCAAAAAGTATTTAATTTTCTTTTGTTGGGCTTGGAGGTAAAAAACAAAGGCTAGATTTTTCAAAATATTTTTTTCATTTTTATTAACACAATACCTCATCAGTTGAAATCAATTAAAACCTAACGAAGCCAGTATCCCATCTTAGGAGAGCTCTTGCCATCCATGTTCTGGTGTTGCTTCCACATAAGTTGCTGTAGTCCCCAGTCCAGGTACAGATGGTGGGTTTTACCCTTCATGGGTATAGCCAGCTGCAGGTGCAGGTAAATTCTGCGTTGGGTGGGCTTTGCTTAGGGCTGAGCACATTTCCTTGTTTGCAGTCTGGCACTGTTTTGACTGAAGGCATGTTCCACATCTGAGTAAGTTCAACCCTGAGTATGGAACTACCCTACAACCAATAAAAGACTTGGACACTGTTTAACTATGAACACGCCATTTGGACAAGAAAATGTGTAATTTTGGTAGGAGAATTTGCTACCTGCAATTGGAAATTACTATGCTGAGTTGTTTCCTCAAACATAAGGGTCTTAATTTTCAATTTGATCATCTAATTTATTTTTCTTCTTACCAAGGCTGGCTTCATAATTTTTTTCCTGTTAAAATGAGCAAGGACTATTTTGCTTGACTTGTTAGTGGTCAGAGAAGCACTTAACAACATTTCAAAATGCCTTCAAAAGCTACCTGAGATGAAGAAAATCTGGATGCTTATAAAAGCCTCGAAAGTAGGATGGCTGTTTGCTGTAATCCTCCTAACACAATAACCTTATGCCCCAGTGAGTTATTCTAAAACCCATTCTAGAAAGGAGATGTAATGGCCAGAACAGGAGTGTAACAGACTTTGTAGAATGTTTATGACTACTCCACAAAAGCCACTTTATATTTTCAAACACATTACTTTTAATGGATTTACTAGTAGCAGCTGAAAACTTAAACCTACCTCAGGTTTAAAAACAAAACTAGTCTGGAAATCAATATTTTTGGGAAAATTCTGGCTCTGCTTTGATTGGCTCCATCCAGTTTGCAGCCTGGAGTAAGATTTTTCTCTTATATTAGTATCTGCTGTTGTTTCTGAGTCATCTTTCATGATACCTTTTCATTGACTGTAAAAGAAGCTGAATCAGATGAATGAGTTGACCCTTTTATAATTCCTTGAAAAAACCCTATTGCATTGGTAAAGATATATTATGGTAGATTTAATCTACCATCTAAGTTTTTATAGCACAGGTAGTAAATTAACATTGCACTCGGGCAGGAGACATTTTGAAATTCTAATAGTAATAATAATAATAATAATCAGGTAATTGGAGTTCAATATTTTTCAGTACTACTGTACATTTTCTTTCTGTTAAGTCAGAAATAAAATAAAATGTTTAATAAGAGTGCTGTAAATTAAGTTACTTCATTCCCTTACTCTTGATTTTGTTGTTTAGCTGGTTCAAGAAGTTCCAGTTACTTGTATTCCTCAAAATATCATAGAACCATAGAAACATTTGTGTTGGAAAACACCTCTCCCAACAAACAGACGTAATATATTGTGGCGGTTTTGTATCACAACTATATTGTCTCTGTATTACTATGAAATCCTGATTTTAATGGGAAATTAATTGTTTGAATCTAGATATTAAAAGAAACCCAAACATGAAGTCTTCATTGAAGTGGGCAAACAAAGTCTTGATCAAGCTGATGAAGCATGTCTCAGCTTTGTGCATACAAAATATTAGAAGAATGAATGGGGGAAACTAGCACTGGTACAGGTTGCCCTCAGAAGCTGTAGATGTTTGTCCTTGAAGGTTTTCAAGACTCAGCTGACAAAATTCCCTGAGCAACCTGGATTTAGTATTGACCCTGAATGGAAAAGGGAGGTCTCTTTAAGCCTGAATAAATGTGATTTTCTGATCCTGTAAAAAGTGAGCTTGTGAAAAGAAGGAAATATTAAAGGAAATGCTGGGATCAGAGAATTTCATAGATATTTCTTAATGAAATTTCCTGTCACTGCTTAGAAAAAAAACGAAAGACAGAGATTCCCTGTATCCTACAGGGAATCAGAGTGGTCTTGAGATTGTTCCCAGAGGTTTCACATCTTAAAGTTCCTGCTTTAAGGTGTGGTATTAGAACATTGGAGATTACTCTGGCACGTCATTCCCACCAGGTAATCCCATCCTAGGTTGGTAGTGTGATGAATGACGTCGTATCACAGTAGGCAAAGAAGTAGTAAGTTTTTACCTCTGATTTAGCCAGAGGAATTGAATTGATGAAATTGCTAAACTGGGACTTTGGAAGAAGTAGTAAACAACCAAACACATATTTTTTATACAGTTTGATCTATGACTGTGTAAACTCTTGACATTGGCCAAAGTGTTGCATGGGTAGCGTTCTCGACTAAAACTTCGACTGCTGTTGTTCTGGAGGGTTCACAACTGGTTCTGCTTTTCTGGTTTGGTGTTTCTTCTCTACTGGTATCTTGAGAAAACTTCTTGGACTGATATCCACTGTTCATAAGGAGGCATATATCTCATTTTTGCATAGATGACACTTAATCCCACTGAAATGACTTACAAGTAGAACTGCTCTTGCAACTTCTAAGTTTTATGATAGAAATTGCTGTTTCTGTTGACGAAGTCAAAAAGTATTTTTCAAATCAGAATACCTTTGAATTGGTCAGAGGCTAATCTGCCTCATCTATCAAACTATTCAATCGAAATTCATAGTTCAGTTGTTTATGTCTTTGCTCTTGATGATGTACAAGACACCTCTACCAGTGCTGTTAGCAAGAACTCATGTTGTGGTGTATAGCGGCACCTCATACAACAAGTGCCTCCATGAAACATACTGGTCTGTAAATCTCATAGGTGACTTTCTCATTAATTTGTCAATTCTGCTAGCAAGCATTCACAATTGGATGAAAAACAGCAAAGTTAAATTTGCCATGGTAATGGAAGAGAGAGAATTTCCCTGTGCAGGCAGAGGTGCTCATAATTCCTGTGTACTGAAGATACCTGCTTCCTGTGCCTAAAAACAATCTAGTTGTATTCAATTTTCACAAAATTGAATACAATTACATTTCTTTAAGTAATTAAAGTGTGTTTCTCTGCTGATTGGAAAATGTTCATCCTTCTGACACTTCTTTTTGGATAGAGATTAGACCAGTTATGTCTTGTCATCCTCATAATGGATTACTAAAATTTTCTCTCTTTGGGGCTTGTGCTATGCATAATTGAAAGACTACACTGTACACAGAGAGTAGCACCCTTCTGGTGAGGCCAGCTGTGAGGACCCTTCCTGTCCCATTGCATTTACTCTGTGAAAGCCACTTGTGGTGCCAGTTCCTGACTTTGCTGCTGATGTGCAGTTTGAGCTGTAAGCTGTCTCTCCTGTCAGTCACATGCTGTCAAACCTGCCCTTGTTTTGGAACAGTGTAACTTGACAAAGCCAGGGATCAAACAGGAAAGGTCAAGGAAGAAGAAGCCTTGAGAGACAAGAACTGCAGAAATTCCTAAATCCATTGGATTTATCCCAAGTTTGACTTTTCTAAAAACAGTTTTTATGTTTTTTCTATTCAAGAAATAATGCTGTAATCATGATGATGTCAACACCAATGATATTTTTATTACTTTTTTCCATCCAGATATTTTTGTACCTTGTAGAAGATAAATAAAAGGTTGAATTATGGATGGACTCTGATGTAAGAGGTAGCTTTAAAATGAAAATGTTTTTACAATTAGCAGCATGTCGCTTTCTATATAAACAGAAAATATGCAAATATGGATATTCCTGAAATAAATCAATAGCAAAAGAATTTGTTTTACAGAAGTGCAAAGGTGAAAATGCATGAATATATCTGGAATTAATATGAAATTATATGCCTTAGGTTAGCATAACAGTGGTTCTACCTCCAATAATTTAAATTGGAAGTCTGAGAAAGATATTTTCATCAGAAACAAAGCCTGAAACTTACCCATGTTTTTTTATTTGATAGTGTAGATAAACATGAACCTCTATGTTGCACTTTACATGAACTCATACACTTTTTTTCTGTGCAGCTCTATTTATGCAGATCTCTGAGTCAAGAGAATGAATTAATAAAGAAGAAAGATATATGCAATGTCAGTAAGTGATAGTAAGCTATGAAGTAACAAATTTGGAAAGCTGGGAAATTGGCCAATATAGATTTCAGACAATATGAGGAAAAATGGTTACTTTATGTCCCTATATAGCTATGGATAAATACTGAATTTGCATTCTCTTCCCCTATTAAAGGTCACAAATAATTATCATTGAGAGTTTTTCAGCCTTTGCAGATTTTAAAATTCTTGTCTACCTATAAAAGCATGAAATGAAAGGTATCATGAGGTGAGAGAATATACTTCAATAAAAAGAGCGTATGTAGTTACAGTCACATCTGCCTATATTCTCTGGGACATTACTTAGTCCCACTGACCCTGTCAAAGTTTATCTGGTAGCACCTGCTCATAAGGGATATCAGCACTGTTTATCTTGCTCTGGAGTTAGTGTTTATTATTATCAGTTTTGAAATAAGTATGTTAAATTACTATGCTCTGATACTCAAATCAGAGATATAGACCTAACATGCTCTCTTATTTTAAGGTGTACTTCTGAATTTGTACCATTTAAAAGTAAGAATAGAAGAAAATGTGTGGATTTGTTTTGCTATGCATATCAGGCTTTTTATAAAGAGAAATACAAGTCTTGTATGTACTGAGGTAAATGTTTAAGCTTTTATCAGCTACTGCAAAGTAAGAAATTGGTCAAGAAAAGAATGGGAAAAATAATCTTGGCCAATCCAAAACTTAAAGGCAAACCTCTATATGATACGCACTTTTCTGGTCCATGCAGTAACGGCATGCTGAAATTGTGACCTTTGGAGTTAGAACTGCTTTTGAGCGCTATCATGTAAATGGTCCGATTTGGCAATAACATACTTATAAAAATTTAGGAAAGAAATTTGACTGAATGGTGGGTGATTTAGAAACTTTAGTATTTCAGACACTTTGCTGAATTTATACCTTAGCATTTCACAGAAGTGGTAGCATTGCTCCATCTTTGTCATGCCATTCACTAAGTGCTGGCATCAGGATCTTCTCCAGAGAATGGAATTTTTTTGTCCCTTTGTGTAACAACTAGAGAGTATGGAATAGCCAAGACTGTCCAAAGTGTTGAGTAGCCTTTGTTATCCACTATGAGAAATCATAACAGGATCCTGTCTTTTAAATGGTAACAGTTATCTCAGGAACTCTATATCATCTGTGTGTGAATGCACACAATTGAGGCACTCGGTCACAGGCTGTGTGTAATCAGCACAACCTTTTAAAATTAAATCTATGTTAAGCCCTTCAAACAATTTAAAGTAACAAATTATAGATTTGTCCATTTTCTCTTTTCTTACTGAGTCTGTCTTTCTCAACTCCAAATATCTCATAGATTCTTGAAAACTTTGAGAAACAATTAAGAGTGTTAATCCTGTTTTTTTTTGTTATTTTGGTTTTTACTTGTGACTTTCTGAATAAATTTAACAACTAAGAAGTTTTTCTTTGTTCAGGTATATTAGATGATAAAACTCAAGTTTAGGAATCTCAATTGCTCTCGCAAGTTTATGCAAACATTTGCTCATGAGAGGTGCTGGCTTGCAATTCCTCAGTGTTCAGTATGATTTCCTGCCTGCCAGGTGGGTATTGGAGCAGTCCTAATGGTAGGAGTTCACTGTTGCAATAAATGTAAACAACACATACATGAAAATTATTTTTAGAACAGCAACTGTCCTTTTCAATGTAATTTTTTTTCCTGCCATAGTGGCAATTTTAATGTGGGCAAGCAGTATTCCATTGTATTTTTTGTAGGTGGTATTCTCAAATTACATAGAGAAGGTTTCCCTTTCCCTTCCTACCTCAAATATGCCTGTTAACTTCTAAGTTTAAAAATAAGTTGATTCATATAAAAGGTACTAAATTTTTATTAAAAGAAGTTTGGGTTTGTTTGCTTTGTTTTGTTCACTATAGTCTTCAACTGGAGAGCTGCTTCTGCTTACATACTTTCAAAGGCATTCAATTAATATTTTAAATCAGGTGGTAGTAGTTAGGTAATGCTATTTGAAAGACTGGGTTTTTTTTGTTGGATGTCAGAGATAACCAATATTGTACTGGCAGAGTGACAGAACATAGTGGTTTGGGTCTTGCACTTGTTCTGTCACTCTAGGAAGGTTCTTGGGCAATTGCTTAACTGCAAACACATGAAGAACTCTCTAAATTGCATGGACTACAAATACATTTATTAATGAACTTTAAGGAAGCAGTTGTCTCATGTAATTCTTTCAACATATGTGCAGAGTAGAAGTCTGTTGCTTCTGAAGAAAATGCTGTTCTTGTTTGCTAAGGATAAAGAGGGGAAATATAGGAGCTCTGAAATGAGGATGTATACCTGTACAGAAAAACAAGGCATGTGATAGTAAACACATAATTATGTCAGTTATGCCATTATATTAATATTTTATGTTGGTCCTTTATCTTCTTACTGTTCTCTCTTTTTAGTCTCTCAAAACAGGAGTATTTCTAAAATCACTACAATTCAGTGTATGGATATATTCTATATAGAATATATATATATATATCCATACATATCCTCCTCTTTGTAGGATCCTAAGTTCATTTGAAGAAAACAAAGTAGGTTTCAAAATCATTTGGCTACATCTGGAAATTTTAGTTCATTTTCTTAAAGGGTTACTTTAGAAAGCTAGTAACTTATTCTTGTCAATAATCTGTATTATTAAGAGAATTGTTTGCTTTGAAAGGATGTTCAGAGATGGGTTCCACAAAATGGTCTGTCACCAGTATCTGTTTTACTTTTAATTTCATTCTCAGAACCTGTTCAGTTCTGTGGTAAAATATCTAGGTGTCTGAGCACACAAAGAATATGACACATGGAAGTATCTTTTCCCTGCCCTTAAAAAAACAAGGATTTGAGATACTGCAGTCTAACCACATGAAAAACATCAAACTGTGCCAGTAATTTTGGATGAGCCATTGGTGCCAGTTCCATTTCTCTTAGTCTTTAGGAACCTTGGTGTTTTTCACATACTTAACAATGTTTCCTCTAACAATTGCCTAAATATTTTTCACTTTTATTTATCAAATATAATGTATCAACCTTCTGATCTGGATACCCAGTATGGGGTTCTTTAACAATATGTGTGGATGACATTTTTCAGTAAACTTTCTGCTTAGGTACATTTCATATTCTTTCACTCCGTTGTCTGACATACACAGTCCTTTATACTTGGCTGTTCTCTGTGTTGAGGTTCACTCAGAAACACATAGGCCTAAAAGTTTCCTTCTTTTACTCTTTTTTTTTTGACACTGAAAAAGTATAGCATTGTTCTGCCAGCTATTTCCAGGTAAGACAAGACTTGTATGCATAGTTGTGTTACAATAATATATCTTATGATTTAGAACCTGAAATTGATTTGAAGAGGCAAAGATGTCTTTCTATATGAAACGGATGGTGCTTGATAGAAATAAATCAGGTGGACTTTTAAAATTACGTGGAAGGAAGAAGTTATATAACTACAATAATAAAACTAATGCTGAGGAAAATTGAAACTAATAAAACTTTTTTAAGCGTTTCCTACACTTTTCCTGTATCTAGAGCTTTTTATGGCAGAATGGGAATTACCTATCTACTTCTTTGTCTTTCAAGGGATATGGAAAAAAAAAAGTTAAAAGATACGTAGATCTCAAAATGTGCAAATAGATACGGATGCCATAAAATTACCTAAACTCTATTGGAACTACCCGAATATGTTTCAACTACATGGCATGGAAGCCTGACTACTTTCTTCCTTCTTAAAAGGAAAAAAAACAAAATCATCATCCATTTTTAATCTGGTGAGGTTTTTTCATTGTACTTCTTTTTGTGTGTGATTTTTTTTTGTTGTTTTTTATATTTCCAAATATATCAAAAGTTTTTCAGCAGGTAAATTGTTCTGTTATTTCCTAACTTTTGCGTATTTAATTTTGTATGTATTGCATATAATATCTATATATCTAATAGAAACAAATCCAGTTTATAACCAATGAGAGTGTATGACAAAAGAAATGTGTCTGCTGTTGTCATGTCCCTTCATCTTCTTTTTTGTTAATGTTTATTTTCTCATGTCATTGATTTCAAATTCTTTAGTATCTTGTTGAAGCATGAGCCATTGCAATTTTCAGGATATGGTGTGTTGCAAGAGGAAAAAAATGTTTGTTTTATGTCTACTGGTTTGGGCAATGGGTAAAGAAAGAGCAATGGGATGGTCACTGTTTCAGGTAAAATGCTTAAAACTGATGGTAAAATGTTCACTGGCCTAAGTGCTTTTCTATCTGCTATACATGTGCCTATTCGTTGTAAAAATCAAAAATGCAGATATAGTTACATAAGATATGCAGAAGCTAAGTCAAAATATGGGTTTAAAAAATCAAAAGGCAAAACAAGGTTTAACACTTATGATAGCAGTAAAATTGTATCAACAGCTAGTTCCAAAGCCAAACCTTCTCCTAACAATTCGGTCATTATTTGTCATGCTTAAAAGTCTTATATAGGAAGTGCTAAAAGATGGGACATTTGGCTCATAGTTACAATGTGGTACTGATAATTCAATTGAAGCAACATATATAAATCCTGTTGCTAAGTAAATGATGATTTCTCATCTGCTGTTCAATATGGAGACAACTAATCTAATGTGAATAGATAATTGCTGGGCAAAGGCTTGTGAATTTGTATGCAGTTCTCTTAATATCTCTCTGTTCGAGGTAAAAACAAGCAATAAGGGGAGGATGAGAACACTCACAGAAGAAGTAGAAATGCAAATGTCTGAAAAACAGAATGCATGACCTAAAGAGAGACTTTTTGCAGTGTCTTTTGTGGATAATACAATGATCTCAACTAAAGAGGGTGTCTTTTGAATTATCAGACCACCCAGATTTGCTATTGACTCAAAAAATATGTTTATAGAAAGACTTTAGGTGTACTGCTCACTAATTGTTTTACTATCTAAAAATGTATTTTTATATGTCCTTGCTTTTCCCTGCCAATCACATAATCAGTTAGTCCATGTTTCTTTTCTTGTGGGGCTAAGCTGGCTTCCTCATTTTTGCGGTTCATCAATACAAAACTGATTTGAAGCTGAGCTGTATAATAATAAGCCTTTCAGCAGCCAGGCTTGACACTTGCCTTGTAATTAAGGCCTTGATGGTTGTGTTGATGGCAAATGAAAGAAAATGGCTTTGTTCTCAATTCCAGAGGCTTGATTGCTGGTTCTCGTTCTCACCTGAATTCGACCCATTCTGCATTGTGCACATGATTGCTGGAGTGTGAGTAATTGCAGTGCTGGCAGATGACATTTTCATGAAGCACACTCTGCACTGCTCCAGAGGGAATTTACAGAATTTATAGCTGGAGAAGCTCATCAAACATGGATTTAGGAAATGCCTATGTGAAAAGTGGGAGCCCACAACTAAATATCAGAGCTTTTCTTTTGACATTTGCTTTTACATAAAGGACTGTCTGCAACCTGTCTTACCTTATGGTAGCAGCCTATTCATGACTAGATTTTGTGATTAAGTGAAGTTACTGGAGTTTTTTAATGCAATTTTTTGCATATTTTCTTGTAATTTTTTTGTTTGCTTGGGAAAGTAGATGGAAAATGTTTTTCTCATTTCCATTCATATTTTATATTTCTTTAACCTTTGAACTATTTAAAATTTTTCAGATGTCTCCTGATATTTATTGACAGCAATGTGTACTTGATTTTTATTTAAATCCTCTTATTTTCACAACCTTTTTGCATTACAACATATTTTGTTTATTTAAAGTGAAAATGAATTTACATTTTAAATAGTTGTTTAAATCAGAAGGGCTTCCACAATTGAAATATACACTGGCATTTATAAATCAGTTCTTTAGAAAGAAATATACTCTGTCATTTATAAATCAGTTCTTTAAGAAGAAAACATTAATGACTTTTGCATTGACAAGTTCACAGATTTTAATGAAGGGTGTTTTGTGTGTTGTAAATAAGAATCACATACTGAAATTTTGCTTTATAGGTAACATATGCCATGATATGCATAATCTTTTCTTCCCTCTGCCTCAGTACTTTTGCATTTTCCTCTCCATCTGACAGTTTTTGTCTATCTCATATTCACCATGTCCATTTCTAAGCCCCTGGTGCTTTTCCTTTCTCTTGTAACACAGTCAGGAGAAGTACCTGTAGGTTGTTGCTGTACTTGTACTTTCCCCTGAATGTGAACCAACACAAACATTTTTGGAATTCTGTTGACATTTTTCAATCACAGCTGCTTGGGCTGTCACTGGCTTTGCACGTGAAGATGCTGTGACTCAGTGTACTGTTGTGCTGCTGTCTGCCTGGCAAGCCAAACTATCTGCACTTATGTTTTAATATTTCTTGGGGCTTCTCCATCATGGCAAGTCCAGAGTCTTTCCTCTTTGCAATTGGTACTATTGAAAGTCCTGAGCAATTGAATGATTGAAGGTTTCAGGTTTAATTAGGTTTATTGATTAACTGCTAGGAAACGTTGGGTGAGAACTCCTTTGAGTTTCTGCTATAAATGTTTGATCCAGAGTAGTGCTGATCATTTAAAATACACATAAGAAAATCTGAGGTCTAAGCTGACAGTGTTAAATTGCCAGTTATTTTAGGGCCTAACTTATCCTTATTTTAGTACTAGAGGTCTGTATCAACACTAATGAATGGTAACAGGAGGATAATCAATCTAAACTGCTGACAGTTGTTTTAATTTACACTATACTCCTCAAGTAGTTGGGTAGCAAAGGGGAGACTTTCTGAGCATCTTACCTAAATAATGGATGTTATGCTGCTGTCTTTTACTAAAAATGGGGGGTTTTTGTAGTCTTAAATGGGAACAAGATTAAACCTGTTGTAAATACATCTTGATTTCAGTCATATGTAAGAGATTTCCTAATATACTTCGAGTACCAGTGTTAAATACTACTTCTAATCTTAAGTGTTCCTTAGGGAATCACTTAAAACATTAGTGTTCAAAACCTCAGAAGTTCTTGGACATATAAATGTTTTAAGAATTTGGGTTTCAGAGAGTCACTTCTTGTCCTTTGAAGCCATGAAAATAACCTAGGTTTAAGGCTCAAGAATTGGAGACAGAAGTCTGTAGTTCATCATTGCATCTCATTGTTATTACTGGAAAGCTGATACCAGAGCCCTGGCTGATCCTCCCCTTGCAGGAATGTTAGGGACCTGTCCATGTTCATTACGATCCTTTTGAGGCGCAGTTCTGCCCTCAGTTTGTTCCTTTTGCAACACTCCCACTCTTCTGTTGTGATTTGAGTGGCAACTCAGCCCTGAGAGGGGAATCTACTATTAGATTTCACAGTGTCTGTAACAAAACAACCAATACCTGCTTTAGACTTTTAGTAGAAAAAGGGTAGGTTTTCAGCCTCTATATCCTTAGTCAGGACCTGGACATAGAAAATTATTTGCTTTGTGGAAATGAGACCTGGATCAAAGAAGAACACAGTGCAAAAATCCTGGAGATTCCTAACTATTTTTCAAATCTGTCACAAAATTGTGGACTCTGAAGAAAAAAATGAAAACAATAGTCAGTGGACTAGAACAGTGAAATATGGCAGTGAACAGCTTTTGAACCTTGCTGAGTAAAGAGAAAGAGCTTCCTGATACCATAACCTTAATTATGGTGATGATGTGGGATATACTGGGGATGGTGATCAAATATTACATTATGCAGACTGGTTTTGGATAATACTGGTGTCTAACACAGCAACTGTAAATTTAAGAATCACCTTAATGGTTGAATGTAGAAGTTAAAATATTGCAAGTCATGGAAAATGTTCAACCGGTACTCCTATGGCCTTCTTGCCATGACCTCGGAACTTGAAAAGATTCAGTTTATTTTAATAAATCTTTCTCTTACCACATTTTAATTTTCACTTTTTACACATCTCATTGTCTTTCTCAACAAAAATAAGATCTGATTTAAGATCTGATTTAATTTTCTCTGACATCCATTTCATCCATATGGCTTTTCTGCTATATTTTCCTCTGACTTCTTCCATTTCCCTTAGTGACCTGTTCCTAAGACATCTTATTCTTTTTCCCTCATCTCTCCTGGCTTGTCTCTGCTTTGCTCTTTGGCAATGCAGATGTGGTCTTCAGCATCTCAGCACTGACTCTTAGTTTCTCATGTCTCTTACATTCTCTTCTATCCTTGACTCCTAGGGGAGAGAGGGTCCCCATCTAATGCTTTATTTTCAGGTTCATTGTGAGATGACCTTTTGTGGCTCACCCATGGCTTAGCCTATTGCATGACACCATGGACTTTAAAAATACTTTTCTCTCTCACTGTCTCTTTCTATAAATCTTAAACAGTTTTACTGTAAATGGGAAGAGTTTATTACCTGATCTGCCTCTTCTGTGCCCATTGCAAAAGCTATTGTTTTCTCTGGCACCACATAGTATGTTACATTATCTGCACCTGTTTTATAATTTTCCATCCAGCACAATCATCAGCAATTGCTTGTTTTCACTGAGAAACCTGAAGCTTTTGGACAATACAACGAGTATGAGAAGTTCTATAATTCAGGGGAGATGATAAAAGGGCAGGAGTTTCCTCCTATAATTTATAAACGTTAGGATTCCTGTGGTTTTTTGTTGCATTTTCTTTTAAGCTAACATGTCTATTTGTTACACCCTTAAATATTTGTGCATCTAAATAGAATTTAGGCTTGTCTTATGTTACAATATCTGTTAATCCATAATTTATTTATTCAACACCTGGTCTACTGGCTAATCAAGCAGTTTTTATTTCTCTTTTGATACAAATTTATCAGTACAGGGGTAAAACATGCTGTAATGTATTAGATAATGAATTCTAAATGTATCTCAATAATGATATAGCTTTTGTATCTTTGGGGACAAGTTGTACACCTGTTGGTGTGTCTGCATCTACAGTTTACTCTTCCATTCATGAATGCTTTACATTCACTCTACTAATATGCTAGTACAGCTCTTCAGTATGCAGTTCCTGTTGTAGCTGATACATCAGCCCACCTTCGTTTTCTGCTTTTGACACTATTGGAAGTCACTTTTTGTAGGAACTTGCCCTACAAATACTCCATGACCCATTTGAAGTCTCCTATACCAGCATCAGAGGACACCAAGGCTTTGTCCTCTTAATGCATGTGTTCATAAACATATTTTGATTTCTTGTCTATTTACTATTGGAGGTTCTGTGTTGTATTTATGTTCTGTAACTGTTGCCTATTCTGTCTCCAGTGGGATACCCCACCTTTGCATCTGAGGCACTGCTTTAATTAGCGATACCAGTTACTGTTCTCTTACCTAACAGTACTAGTGATTGTAAAGGGAAAGAGAGTTTCTGAGCTAAGGTCATCTGAGAGATAGTCCGAAACCATAAATTGCTTTAACATGTGAGACTAATATCCATGGTTAGATTTGACTATAAATGTATTTTGGGATTAATTTAGTGCTATAATCTGTTCACAAATAATTTGCAAAGAAATTCAATCAGCAGGAGCATATTCATTTTTCTCCAGTATTTTCCAATTGTTTTTGCAGACAAATGTCAGCCTTACAGGAGAGTTATCTTTTCAGTTTACACTTAAGAACAATTATTCTTAGTGTGTGAACAGTCATGTATAGTTTTAGTATTTGATTAGTTAGTATTTTTAACAAAAAAGTAATTGAGGTGCAGTGAATAACTAGCAGTAAGTACTAGTTTTTCTTTTGAGATGTATCAGCCTGTAAGTAGAATCCTAAATATAGGCCAGTTTGTAAACATTATTTAGACTTCTATTTTTTGTCAAATGTCACTAAAATAGAAATTATTTGCATTTCGGGCAAATCTTTGTGAGTACTGTACAAAGCAACAGTAAGTTTATTCATAACAGTACTACTTTCTGTGATGTAAATCATTGCAACTGAGTATACATAATGGTAATTTTCAAATCCAGAATGGTATTTTGTCATTAGCTTGTATGATGTGCTATAAAAATGCTGAGAAGGGCATTTCTTATATATCTGCTACAAAAATCGGTACAGCACTATTGCACAGATTTTCTTTTGCATTTAATTCAGTTACACATAGTTTATCTGTTGCTTCAGAGAATCGTAATGTTAAGTATCTTCATATAAATTGCTATTTTAAAGAGGAGTCAATTGAGATACATAAATTTGAACTGGCCAAGGGACATAAGAACTTGCAGCTTCCAAGTGACAGCTGTTGGGGTGACAGAGTATGACAGGGAACGAATCTCCCCATACATGTTTCTTTTCTGTCCTGACAATGGTAAAGCAGATTTCAGCAGAGGGATGTATGAAAATACCACTGCTCAATCAGGCTTGTTTGATATGGCAAAATAGGAATAAGGCTTCTGTGTACCATTTCTCCTTGCCTACGTGTAAGTAGATGGGTGTTGGAAGACAAAGACAGGTAGCTGTGTACTGATCAGTCTCTTTCTAATAAATCTGCATCTTTGCTCAATAGGCTCAAAAGATGTGTCAGATTTTTTTAAACATGTTTCAGGTACAACATGGGACCTTTTAAGTCACCATCAAACTGAGATACTGGAAATGGATCCAATGTGCAAATACAGTTTTCTGGACCAGGCTCTGTCTCTTTCATTTTGGTGTACTGAAAAGGCTAATTCTCTGCTTCTTTAGGTTACAATATTGCACTTTTACTTTATTGTTCAAAAGATAATCTTGCTGCTGAGTGACTTCAGTTAAGGATTAAAGGAGAGAGAATAAAAATTTAACTTGTGGCGAGAAATGGCAGAAATAGGCCTTAGCCCACAGAAGAATCAGTAGATGCTCTGTGCTTTCTCCTACAGTCATTAGATAGATCTGACATTGGTGCACGATAGACTGTGTAAACAGCCCTGCCCAAAATCTGCCACACAATGCTTTGCTGCATTTGCTGGTAATAGAACTCTTCTCCAATAGCTGTTGGTGTAGAAGGGTAAAACTAAATCTGCTAATTACTCTTGCTGTATATAGTTCAGAGTCTGCAGTGTATAGATCTGTAATCTGTAGGTAAATATTATTTGTTTTACACTTTCATTTCACTAGTTGTGTTTTATTTCCTTAAGATGCTATCACTGCCTCCAGTTTGCTTCAGAAAACAGCAGGAAAGATCTGGAAAGGCAAATCAGTTCTCTACCCTACACTTAATTTAACCATTGGCAAGTTGTTTTGATTACCTCCTACCCTGACTTTATTTTGCTATGGCTCTCTGGGTAACAGTTTTGAGAAGGTGAAATCTGCACACCCAAACATTGACCTTGGAAATGCCTCTAAATCAACAGCTTTTAATGTAATCTCCTAATGTTATTTGCTTTGTAGTATGGTTTTAAGGTGCAGCTCTGTGTGCCATCCTCCTACTTAAAAAGAATTTTCAAATTCCATATTGTTCTGGAAGTGAACCAGTGTTCACTGCAAGAGCCAGTAACACTGTGTTTTCACCATCCTCATTACCTTCTGCAGTCAGGAGAGCCCCCTGTTTTTTCACTCAGGTATTAGTGCACTGTTTCACACTTTCTCCACACTTCCTGACTGGGCCTCAGTCAGGGGATGATAACTGTTTACCTACCATGTAAGGGATGCACACAGCTTTTCCAAAGGTCCCCTCAGTGCCAGTTGTGTATTTTCCTCATTAGTTTTAAATCCTTGTTTGGCAGCAACTGATCCTTTGAACCATTAATCCTACCTAAACTACACTTCACATAAGAAACGTGGCATCCACTATTAACAGGGATGCTCATTGACTTTCAATGAAGGTATTCAGAAATTTTCCAAGAGCACCAAGTCTCAACTTTGGATATCTTCTTCCTCAAAGAAGGACATTCACGCTCCTGTATTTTTATGCTGGATCACTTTTTCTTAATCATCCTCTTTTATTTATAGATAGAATATATATAGAGTTTCATAAATTTAGGAAACATTTATTTCAAAGCACGTTGGTGTTAAGACTGTCTTGGTAGATCTACATGAAAGTTAATGTAAAATCTTACAAGTGCTTGTACTTTGTAGTTTGAAGTATGTTGTTGATGGAAGAAAGTAATACACCAAACGTAATGATAGGGAAAACATTTTTTCACCATAAGTTCTTTGTTTTCACAGATTATTTAGAACTTCATATTCTGATTGGAAAACTACTTTGTTTGCTATTCACCTAATGTTTTTATTTATTTTTTATATTTATATTTCTTGAGCTTTGACTTAATGTTAGTTCTAGAGTTTGGATGATGGTGTTATTTCCGCTCAAAAGTGGGACAGATGTCTGTCTAATGTCAGCAGTAGTGGGAATAAGTCCATGTATTTTTATTTATAATTTATTCTGAATAATCAGAAGCATGAATTTAGTGCCTTTAAATTAATGTAAAACTGTTAATTGTCCAAATCTGTTTGCAATCACAAATAACCTCATAAATCCTAATATGAGATAAAATATAAGTAATTTTTTAAAAACCCTATCAAAGTATTTGAAGTAGTTGTAATTACCCCAAAAAACCTTCAACGCTAAAGCAAATTGTTGTCACAAATAACTCAAGTGACCACCAGTGTTGAAATACATTAGATGAAGCATACAACCTCTTAAAGGCAGGCAGTATTTGCTTGAGAGCTGGACACTTCTTGTGATTTTACTTTAGTGGTTCAGGGTTTTTTTCCCATACCTTCAGGGATAATAAGAACTGGGGGCTCTTTGTGACCTTTCTGGGAATTGATGGTTCTCAGCATCAGTCAATGTGAGAATTTTCTTGGCTGCTACTAAAATATCCACTAAAATATCCATTCCAGGTGTTTTTGTCATTCACATGTGAAGTGCGTTGCTTAGGGCGTCTCAGAGCCCATGACATTTAAGCTGTATTTTAAATATGCTTTGCTTGGGTGTTAAGCAGTAAGGAGAATCTGTTTTTCAGCATCTTACAAGTACCCTATTTCTACTTCTGCAAGGGTAACTGAATGTTTTTTGGGTTCCTGAAACAAAGCATTATTATCGTTATTAGAATAGGAGTGGATAACTGTGGGGGCTTTGTTTCTCAGTATCTCAGTGGCAAGTGTAGCATCCCACGACAAGCCACCTATGGCTGTGCGTGCATTTGCCAAACATTTGGTATTGAGGCAGGCTCTGAATAGTATTCCCCGTGTGGGGATTTATATATGCAAAATGGTAATCCCCAAAAACACGTGACTGCTTTTGGATATCAGATCTTTGGCTTTGAAGTGGTGGGTCAAGAGCCCATAGTGGAAATCAGCTTTGTCAGAGCCCAAGGCCTGTCTTGACGTATTTAAACAACCAGTTTTCAGATCTGTTAGTTCTCATTGTTTCCAAGAATTAAAAGCCCTAGGTAGACCTCAAAAAGGGAGAAGACTGGGAAAAAACCTCAGCCCTTATTTTGACTTTGGACATGTCTGAAGCTAAGCAGGGTTTTAGGGCATGGCGAGCGGCTGGTGGCTGCCGCTGTCCATGGTGCTGCTGGAGATTCCATGGAGGCTTTTGCGGTTTTGCTTGGATCTTTCCTCTGTAGATAATGATTTCTTACATGAATTTGTATTTATAGTTGAAGTTACACAGCATGTTGCAGCTGCTTTCTCCTTAACAATAAATTCACCTATGCTTATGTAGAAAAAGTTTTATTCTAAGATCAAAGGCACAATAAGGTCACCATAAAGATGCATGCAGAGATGCTTATAACATGCTTCTTTTTAGCCAGAACATTTTTGGAATGAATGGTTTATGTATATTTCCTAAGACTAATTTACTCCCTTAGAATGCCACCTTAAAATAAAAAAAAACCCCAACAATAACTAACTAGAAATCAAGAATTTTGAACTCTCATTAAAAGTTATTTGGTTTATGCATAATTTTATTTTATCCAGTTGAATTATTCATTTGAGAAATGAATAGTGAAACTCAGACTTTAAATTATACAATAATTTTATGAGAGAAATGATGATTCATTTGTTTAAAGGCTCTGTTCTTGGGTGTGATTTCAGAAATTTTCATATAGATTCACACATTATTTTGAAAATTAAAAGACTCTCTCTTTGCTTTTCATAAAATTGTAAAAATAATAAATTAATAGAATTTATATGTAAATATTTGGTGTATTTACATGCAAAGTTTGTTTAGAAAATAGTACCATCTTCTACTCTCATAGAATATTTCCTTGCCTGGAAAGTAGCAAATAAGGAGTTGAGTACAGTGTCTTTTAGAGGATTTATGGTAATGTTGCTGAATTTAGCTGAGCATAAACAACATGGTGAGCCCCTCAGGGTCTCTTCATTTTCCTGACACACTCCACTGCTGCCCCATTAACACTTTGTCTGTTATTGCCATCTACTCTGTTTAATGAGTATCTTTGAATTTGAAGTTCTTCTCAAGAAACAATAGCTAAAATAACTGATGCACCTACTGTAGCTTTCAATAGTGTATCTTATTTCCTTTTTGATTTTTTTTTTAAATAAAAAGTACATGTATATTTTTCAGCAGTATAGTTGCATCATGACATTTTCTTTAATCACAATAGACACTAATCACAAGCACTTAAGTAGTGACTACAGATATGGTGCTGTATCTGTAGAAGGTAAAAGCATGCTGAATAACTGATGAAGGAGGCTTTTCCTTACTTTAAAATTCATCTGGTTAATATTTACTCTTTATGTAAAGAAGGAATAATTCTGTTGGAGACCTTGTGATATCAAAGTAAAATATCTCTTCTAAGAAATCATAAGACAGAATGACTAGGTACTGTTTTCTGGTATCTGTATTAATCCAGCTAACTGATGTAAAAGGTCAGTATATGTCTCAGATTGGATTCCTAAAACTGAGTTTACCCATTTCTCAATACACATGAATGAACCATCTTAAATTATTGAACATTAAGCCGCATTTTCAGATGAAGACTCAACCCAAATTAAAGCTAGAATAATGTTGCACTGGGATGCACCATGAGATTTAAGAACAATTCTGATTTTGCACTGACTATTAACTGATCAGCAAAAGTGCTCTAAATCGTTGTAGGTATTCAGTAGATCTGGGAAGTCTTTGAAGGGCCAGATAAAAAAAATGAAGAATATATTTCTGTTCTAGAAGATTGAAGCAATCAGTTGGCTATTGAAACATGCTTTTGTATTAAATGCATTAATTAAAAGCATATTTTTGAAATCTGAAATAACATGTGAGTGATTTTCTGTGTTCTGGTAAGCTTGCTGTCCTTAATTAAAGTTTTTGTTTGTTTGTTTGTTTGTTTTTATTTTTAGAAAATGAGTCTGGAAGAAAATTGGTGAATTCAGTCCAGAGGACCTACAAGCACTCTGACAGGCTCAGAGAGCAGAGTCTGTACCAAAGAGCAATTACCCCACCAAACGATTTCAGGTACAATTGACCTAAATATAGCACTCTCTTGAGATTATTGACAAGAGTTCATTTCCTGTAGTGCTTTTCCCATTTGCCACCCCTGGTAACCACTGTGATCTTATCTGCGTGGTGCTGCATGACTTCTGGGATGCAGTTAAGAATTCTGCTGTGCATTATCTTTAAACAGACAATTCATGCTAAAAGAGTCATTTGCAGTTAAATTAGATGATGCATATATTATTCTTGCTGCTGGAGTTACAAAGAACAGGAATCAGTGCCTGAGTCCTTTTGGACCTGAATGCACTGGAATTCTTTTTACTTTGAAATCAAAAAGGTAGTACTAATTAATGTTAAATAAATAGGAAATTTTATTTCATTAAACAGTAATAGTAGAGTCAGATCTGCAGGGTGGATAGGTTGGAAAAATTGCTATTTCTTTCACTGTATATATATTTATTCATAAAGTGTGGCTTTCCCTATTGTCATCCTGCTATCACCAGGCAATCATAGTAGTTCTCATATGCTGGCATGAAAAATGAGTGTATAAATTGAGTATGTAAGTGTAGAAAATGTGGATGAAGTGAATTCAGAGGCTAGTAATGCTAAAATCCATTTTAGATTTGAAGAATGCATTTTTCTTAAGCATTGCTTGCAAACTTGTTTAAAATGCTGGATATATTTGCATTCCATGTATGTGGAATATAGAGAAGATAGATGGTATTTTCTTGGTGTTCATCACAGGAGTTTTTTCTTGAATCATTTTTCTTCTGCTGAATTTTTGGAAAATCTATACATTGTCCAGAAATTCAGAAGGCTGGTATCAGATTCCATGCTAAGCAGCTGTTGGAGGGCCATTTGTCACAGACCTTTATGAGCTAATATCACAGGACACGATTATGTTCTGATTTTCCTGCATATCCCCTAGGTTTTCTCAAAATAACACCAGAATACTTTTACTTTATTAGTAGAGTATACTCTGCTAATTATCATAGGTCCCATTCTTCAAAGGAAACTCAGAAAGTTTAGTTGAAATCTGATTAATTTATAAGATAGAGACATAGATACACTATATTGGTCCACTGACTTGGTTCCTTTGATGATGATGGACAGCAGTTATAAATGTAGTTAAACTCATACATTCTATACTAAAATAAGATGAAGCATGAATCAGTTAATTGCATTAGACAGTAATTAAATTATTACAGGAAAAAGTTGGATTAGATATAGAAGAAAATTTACCTGTGATTTAAGTTTTGCCAGTGTACTTTAGGGGGTTGATGAGACACACTATGTCAAAAGGAGTAGAAATTTGAAATGGAAGTGTAAGAAGACAGTAAAATAGGTAAAGGTGGGATGAGAATACGAAGGGCATGATTAAATGGATTCTCAGCTCAGGTTGAGCTCATAGAATTTCTCGTGCTGTAGTTTGGGATCATGAGGAATCTGTGCAGTGCGTTCTGGTGGACTGCTAAAGAAAATAGTTTTGAAGTTTGAGATGTGGAAGAATTTACATGAGGAATTTAAATGGGCTCATGAAAGGATCTTTCTTCTATAGAATCTTCTACAGAACAAGGCAATTAAGGAACATGGACATAGGGGTGAAAAAATAAATCAGTCCTGCCCCAAACAAAGAGAGAGAGAAAAGTAAAAAGAAGATACAGCAGCACCAGAGCCTAAGTTGAAATATTTACCTTCTTACATTTGTTATTTTGCAAACAGAATTTTTCAAATTGACTCTTGCAATGCTGCAAGGGCTTACCTTAAAACTTGCTGATGTGATTTTTCCAATTTTCTTTTTGCTATTTTCTTTTAGGTAAAATGTATCTAAAGCTTGATTTTTTTTTCTTTTTTTTTTATCTGAAGAGATTATCAGATGCACACATTTTTTAATCTTGGTGTTCCAGAGACATGTCATGGCTGACATACAACAGTTGTGCATACTATATTAAATCAATTTGAAACTGATCATTAAATCAGTTTGAAATTTAGAAACTAATGCTAGAAAAGCCCATGTAAACTGACTTTTCTGTGTGAATGGTCTTTGTGAGGATTGCTCACTTCAGCTGATAACAGATAGAAACATCATTCCAGGCCTTCTATTAAGCTTCATCTTGTAATAAATTATGGACCCAATGAAAGGTGCAGCGTCTTAAGCATTTTGATTATAGTCGTTTTATATCTTGAAGGGATATTCTGGTCCTTTACAGGATGAAGGCCCATAGAGGACAGTGCCACAGATTAGGGATTTTATACTTGCTTCTATATTCAGCTTGCCCTGTCATGGCAGTGAAAAGGCGTAGTAAAGCAACCCTAATTAGGCAATGTAGGAATCCCTGGTATGCAACATTTTTCTTAGCCAGCTGTATATTATTACCACTAGTTCTATGGTGCCTCAGGAATGAGAAGAGTCTGGCCCTTTAATTAGAGAATTAGCTTAGAATTGGGAAAAATGAGTTCAGGTTTTGTCTATGTCACAAATTTTCTACAAGACACTTAGCTAAGTATTGGTCAAAATTCAGCACAACCTAAGAATCGGAGTTTGTGACTGTACTTCCTTTGCTTTTGAAGCAGGATGTGTTCCTCTTGTATATGGTGTCTTAGTTACCCCCCTTAAATAATTGAGTAGTCAGAAATCCTCACTCCCCTCATCAGCTGAAATGAATTCTGTATACTTCTCTGTCATACTTACCTTGTGTGTGGGTGTTGATGGAATGGCAAGGATGCACAAAGCAATGCCTGATATTAGTTCAGGTAGAGAATTACAAAGATACTGTCATGGTGACAAGTTCATGTTAGTTCTTGGCAGTGTAAGTCTTCCTAGTACAACCTTCTGAAAAAGCAAAGTTCATCAATCAAAGTGTCATATGTTGCTAAATTTGCAGTTTATAAATTGTCACTATAAATGTAAGTAGTAGGAATCATCAGATAAAATTGTGCTTCTTTTTCTTTGTGTCTTTCCAGACTTAAATGGTTTCAAAAATGAGGCAGTAGGATGTTTAAATTGCAGTTTCTATGCAGCATCTCTGCATAGAAAACAGGCATGGCTGTTTTATTGCATGGCCCAGCCCACTGATTGGTCATGGGCTGTTGCTGATGTTAGCATGGCAAAGAGAACATGTGACATAAAGGTAAAAATGCCAGGACAGGGGCATATAATCAGTAAGAATTAGATAAAAAATCTTGTGCTTTATTGGATACATAGCTCAGCCTGACAGAACATCTAATCCCTAAATAATCCTGAAAATTGGTTGGGTTATAAAATCAAATTAAACCCTATGAAAGATCATGGTCTCTCTTCAATGCACTAGCAGCTATGTGTATATATCTCAATCTCAGACTAAGGGGAATACACCACATAAGTAAAAATGTATTTAGGAGAAATCTGATTATGATAGAGCTGACTGTTTTTGTAGCAAACATTTAGAAACTATTGGAGTAATTTGATTAGAAGAAGTAAAAAATAATTTTGCTAGATCATTACATCTTCTTAATGTTGAATCCCTTTTCTCCTGCTTTAACATTTTCTGTAGAAGGGTTATCATGTAGCATTATTTTGATTAGTTTGTAGTTACTGAAACTAACACAGCTTTGTTATGTTATGATCATAAATGATTATTTGTCCTTATCAATACTGGGTACTGACTTTTGGTGAGCAAAAGAAATCTTAGCACCCTTAGGCGGATTATGCTTTCTTCCACTGCAAATGACTGTATATTGCTGTAACTGAAGTATTCATTCTCAAGCCAAGGAAGACAGAGGGCTAATTTGAAAGCCAAGTGAAGTTCAGAAAAAGACTTCCTTGATCAAGTAGAATTTGGGTCATGGTTTAGTTAGGTCAAAACTGTGCTTCTTATACAGTAGAAATAAAGCTTTTATTAACAAGTCTACATATAAAAAAGGACTTCCACCTACTGAGACAAGAGACACAGAAGTGCATTTTTACAGCACTTCATTCACCTTCGGTGCACTGAAGAATGTTAAGGAAAGGAATATGGTAAAAACTATAAAGATTCTTACCCAGTAAGTAGCTAAAGCCAAGAGAAGGTGCGTGTTTCGTAGCCAATCAAAGCTAGAAATAAACTGTTTTTAAAAGTGTGGCAGGAGGACAAAGCTATGAGCAGATTCTTATAAATTCAGTAGTCCTTTCTGTGCAGAAATACAAATACAGGTTTTGACTCCGTATTAATTTTATTGCAAACAACATTTAAAGAAAACAGTGCACTTTAAAGGTTTTGTCTCTTGTGAATAATTTTTGGAAAGGTGTAGAGGGAGTAGATACTATCATTTCATGTTCACCTTGCACATTTCGTGAGGGAGTTGCTCCCTGTGGTTTGGGAGAGATGAGTCTGTGCTACTCAGCAGCTCTCAGTAGTATTGTCCCCACATGACCTTGTGGATGGATTTCTATTTCAAAATCATACAGAAGTTAAATATTGCTGAAAATAGCATTCACTCCTGTTTTGCTCCTTTCATAGCTTCTGGGGTGAAATTTATCAGTCCTAATGTAATGGCTTTTCTATCAAAATTGTCTTTGGCTAGGCTGCCTTTATAGTCAATGGAGAGAGATAGACACTTTTAGGGCATGATTCATCTCCTCGGAAGGTAGACATCTAAGTAGGTCAGATGAATCAGACTGTACAATAGCACATTCCTTACTAGAGAGGATAAAGGAAACCTAGGGATCAGCATAGGTGTTAATGCGTATATTGCAAATATCTAAAGTTAAGTGAAATGAACTTTATGTCTATAGGAACTAAGTTAGAGTTCAGAGTCAGAGGAAAAAATTCTACTCTTCAGGAAGCACCCTTTTCTTCAGAGCTTACGGTTTCAGTGTGCTGAGTGCATGTTCATAGTTATACCCATGAGGTGATAAATTAAAAAAAAATACACTCCCTCCTTCTCCTAACTTAATATTTTAAGGTGTGGTGATTGAGTAGACTGAATTTTGTGAATAGGTAATTTGTATATATTTATCATCAGTGATTCACTGGTTCTACAGTGGCAGAATTTTTTTACTAGTCTCTGCTAATAATCTCTATGTATGTGGTTTACCATGGTTTTGCTTAGTTATTGTGAGCCATTTCAGCACCAGATACTTTTTTCTCAATCAGAAACCTCTTAAAGGAGAAAGAGAAGGTATGCATTTAATTTAGGGTAGTAGAGTAATTGAAATTAGTCCTTCATAATAATCATTACTGTTAGTGCCAGAGTTTCACTAAATGACCCAGCAGAAGAGGTGGTTAGTAAAAATGTGCCTAAAAGTCTCAACAATGAATAATTTCAAGTGCCAACAAATGAGTTTTGCAGAAAGGTTCTTCATTTTGGTTTGTGTTTGGTTGTATCAACCAAAATCAGTAAAATGGAACATACAAGTATGAACAACATTATTTATTATATATTTAAAATACAAAATCAACAATTGAAGATTCACCTAAACACCAATAAAGCTTTTTCATATGCTCCTCTTCTCCCATTGTTTGCAACACTCCAGATCTGAGCAAACCTGCAAGACTTTTGTCAGATGCATGCCCAGGAGTAGCACAAGGATGACAGCCTGGAGTAAGCAGATTGCTAGTGAGGCTAGCAGGTGCCAAAACATGCTGTTTCATGACCCAGTGTAAAGATGCCAAAAATAATCTCAAATGTACTTCAGTAAATAAAAGCAAAAGCCCCTCAGGCTTCAGAAATACAGTGCATAGAACTGTCAGAGATTAAGCAAGAAACTTAAAGTTAAAAGACCAGTGTTCTAATTTTTGCCTTGCAACAGATTACCCGTGTTAAGGTAGAGAGGAACTTTGGTCAAAATCTGTGTTTTGCTACTTCAATAGATAGCATGGTTTTCAAAAGAAAGTGGGAGCAGAATTACAAAGTATTCCACAGATAAAAACATTAACTTAAGTTAAATCACATGCAAATGCTGACTAAATATCTGCCTCGTTTCCAATATCTTTCAGAGTCATAGCATTTAGCTGTCCTCATTTATGGTAATTTCAAATGCGTAAACAAAAATAAAAATTGCTTTGTAAGTTCAAATGTTCTAAAACCACTTTGTGCTCAAGTGGAAGTGTTGTAAAATGACTTTATATAAAATCACTATATCACTGACCAGGTTGCTCAGAGAAGCTGTGGATGCCTGGGGATGTTCAAGGCCAAGTTGGATGAGGCTCTGATTAACCTGGTCTAGTGGCAACCCTGCCTATGGGAGGGGTTTGGGAATGAAATGATCTTTAAAGTCCCTTCCAAGACAAGTTTTCCTTGTTCTGTGGTTCTGTGACCTTACTGTTAAAGGTAAAAGTAGACTCATGGCTGTGGAACGTGTTTGTTTGATTAACCAGAAAACCATTTGCTTTAGATCAAGTAAGATCCAAATGTCCATGTTAAACAGTTGCATTTAACTTTAAAGAAAGCAATACCAGGACTGTGCTAAGTGAACTTGAACTTGCAAAATGCACTGTGAAATTGTGAGAAACATTGAAAATAATTGTTAGTCTGTGTTTGGTATGTAGAATAAGATCAATGAAATAAAATATATATCTGATATTAATATGGAGTCAGGGGTGAAAATGATCTAAAAAAGCAGCTGAGAAATTTTACATGCATTTTAAATATTGTATTTAATTTTTAAATGCTGGTGCTGTAGTCCTTTCCATATCTGCTGCTGATTGTATATTGTGTAAGATATCTAGAAGTTTCCAAAAGACAAGGGATAGTAATTATCATTGAATCAGAGTATTCTGGTTTCATAGTAACCCAAGGGTCATCAAAGTCCAATTCTTGGCCCTGCACAGGACCATCCCAAGAGTCACACTATATGCCTGAGAGCTTTGTCCATATTCTTGAGCTCTGCCAGGCTTGGTGCTGTGACCACTTATCTGGGGAGCCTGTTAAAATGCCTGTTCCAGTGTTCTAGAAACTTTTGTGAGTATCCAACCTGAACATCCCCTGGTAAAGCTTAAAACCATTCCCTCAGGTCCTGTCACTGGTCACCAGAGAGAAGAGATTGGTTCCTGCCCCTCATCTTCCCCTCTTGAGGGAGAATTGAGGTCTACAGCTCAGACAGAGGAATTGTGATTACTATAGTTTGACAATTATGATGGGAATGCTAAAATTTTCAGGGTGAAAAATTATTTTGATGATAACAAGCACTTACTTTATCTTAAAATTTGTTTATGAATGCAGAGCAAATGAATCTCAAATTTAAGAGGTAAGGTATATTAAATGGTTCAGTGTGTGGTCTGAAGTACCCAGTGAGCTGGCTCTGTGTTCTTTATATAAGAGATTAGAGAAACAAAATCTTCTATGCAGTCTGCCTGTTCGTCAGCAAGACACATAACTTAGCCCTGGTAAACCAGGCAGTGCACACAGAAACAAAACCAGGAAGCATCTTTTAAAACTGAGGTTCTACCTTAAATAAGTAGCCATATATTACAAATGTGATGAGTCATATCTTTGAGTGCAAGAGAAAGTAAAGAATTAATTAATACTACAAAATATGATCTCTGGTTAAATATTCTGGTGTAAGAGACAGTCATTCTTAAAGGACAGAATATTTCAAATGAAAGCCATTTAAATGATCAGATAGATATACAGATACATATCTATCTGCCCCTATGTGCACAAAGAGCCTGTGGTTTTCACAAAGAGAAAGTCATATCCATATGAAAAAACAGAGGTAAAGGTTTGATTTGGATTACACTTGTCTGTGCTTGACTTGGACTGATAAAAAGAGCCATGTGTTGGCTCTACATCTCTTGAAGTTCATGGAGTTTGAATGTACTCTTTACTTGTGAGAATAATTCATAAAATTTTTCTTGAATTCATGTACTTTAAGGAACAATGATTGACTGCAGGAACTACTGTGCTGTATCATTACATAGAAGATGCTCTCTAACCTGCTTATTTGCCATTTATGGTGCTGAAGGAAGTTTTTGGCTAAAATCCAATCTTTCTGTTGAAAATAAGAATAATTGGTAATAAACTAGTCATTCCTATATTCCAGTTGTTATAACTTGTTCCAGCATTGCATTCCAAAAGTAAATTCTGTTTTGAACTGGATGAATAAAATACAGCCGACTAATATATGTCCTTTATTCTGATCTCAGTTATTTCATATTGTGTGTGGAAAATCTACATTAAAGAGTCCAAACACTAAAGCTAATACGTGCCGGAATTAACTTTGTTAAGGCAAGTTAATTTAATCTCCCCCATGCATATGCATTATGAAGACTTCTTTAATTACATGATCACATATTGTTTTTTCTTACAAAATCTCCTCATTCAGTTCACAGAATATATGATAGTCACTTAATGAGCAGCTGTTCCATATTTTGTTTTTGTGACATTGTTCTGTCTGTCGCCCCACACCTTGTTTACTATAGAATATTTAAGCCTTGCTCTGGAGACATAGTTATTAATTATTAATAATTTGCATTTTGGGATTTTCCTAGCATCATGATAGTGCCAAAGTGATGAGCAGACATTAAATTAGCATTACTGCAGGCCTCTGAGATTGGCAGACAGTATGATTCCAATTTTATGGCTGGGGAACCATGGCCCAGAATACCATGTTCAAAAACTGCCACTAATCTACAGGACCATCCTGAGCTGCTGAGGTCCAAAAGCCTTGACTCATTAATGTCACATGAAACTTTTTCAACTTAGGTCTTATTGTCTACAGCTATGTATGTCTCTGAACATTCATCTTTTCTGCAAATTAAATGCCTCTTCTTAGTGAATCACATGGAAAATGAAGAATATACTTTCAGTGACCACTTGTGAAAAAGCTGGTTTGAATTATGATGGAAAATTTATGTCAAGGAAAGATAGAATCCTGCTTTCTACACTGACATCCAGTTATTCTAACTATTCTTGTTCTTGTTGTTATACGGTCCCATTTTTAATGCATTTCTTCAAAGTTCTTTACCAGGTGAAGTACATGTGCAGTACACAGTTCTGATTCATCCTTGCAGCAAGGCTGTCTTCTGCACTGTCTGAGGCAGGTGTATTCTGGTAACAATAGATATGAGTCATGCCATTACTCTTCATGCTCATTCACAAGATGAGGGAAAATTTGGTTATATAGGCAACCTGGCACTTTTGGCACCTTTTTTCTGGATTTGGTCATGTTAAAAAAGTTTTTTGAAAATGTGTCTGTGGCAGAGAGGTGGAAATAGAAACAAAGGGAAAGATAATGGTACACAGCATTTTAAAATAGAAACTTCCAAGAATGTCTTAACCCCTTCTGAATTTTAAGATGCTTGGGACTTTAAAATCCCCTAAACAATGTTGTATCATTCGTCTATTAAACAACTCGCATGGAATAATATTCTGCACAAACTACTGCTGAAGGAGTAAGATGCAAGATACCTGTTTTCACTACCATCGACTGCACAGATGTTTTCTGATGGCACAGAAATAATGAGAAACTGATATTTGGTTTCCAGAAGACCCAAAAGGGAGTTTTAGTCATGACTGATTCTCTGCTCGGTTCTAAATGACCTTTCCTACCCTTGTTCACTATCTGTTAAAACTCTGAGTATAACCCAGTCCTAAGGACAACAGTTCTATTTCTCACTGCCCCACTGGCTTCTTGTTCTTTTTTTTTTACCATAAGCATAGTTTAAGTACTTGTTCTTTACCTCCTGTCTTCAGTACCTTTCTACAGTCAGTTTTCTGTATGTCTTTGTCCAGGGCTGGATCTCCAAGCTTCTGTATATCTTTCTCATTCCCACTGGCTCCCCAGCCAGAACTCCATTGTCAAACTGTGTTTTCAGTTTCTGTGCCTCCAACCATCTATCATTTGTTTCTTTGCACTCCTGTTCCATATACTGCTATGAAATGTTGGCTCTTCCCTTATTTTTCCTGTCTGCCGCTTCATTTTCCTTCGGGTGGTAGGGAAATTCTGATATAATTCTGATAAAATTATTTTGATATTTGTAAATATCATTGTTATTTTGAGACCAGAGCCTCTGCTCATTCTAGGACAATGTTGCATGAGCTTAATTTCTTTGCTGAAAATTTGGACTGAAATATAAATATTGGAGACAGAAGCAATGCACCCATGACTGATACTCAAGACCTGATCTTCGTCCAGGCAAACTTTTCTAGTCCTGCTGGATACATTTCATGTCTACTTCTACTTAGGCATTTCTGCTTTTTTTCCTGGTCATACTGGTCATACTTTATCTGATCATCAGTCTTGAATCCAGATAGTTTCTGCTAGATGAAACCAGACTTTTGGAATGTTGCAGGGTTGCAACCTCAGAATTCAGCACTGAAATTAAACCTACTGGCTGAATTAGAGATGCCCCTCTCAACACATCCCAGTAACAACTGGGCAGGGTAATCTCTTCAGCAGAATGTTAATTTAATGTAATAACTTGGACAAAGCCTATGCAGAAAAACACTGCAATATTAATTTGTGAGAATTGTATAGTGCCATATATTATTCAGTTTACTGCACACCCATGTCAGATTTGAATGTAGAAAGGATCACTGGTTTATCTAGTGTAATCTAGCTTGACATAGGCTGCATACTGTTGAATCATTCTATAGCTGAAGAAGGCCTACTCATTATTTGAACTTAAATTTAAAATATCACACTATGGTGCATTTGTCTCTGTCCTTCATAAGTTGTAAAGCTTTGCATTACTTTTGAAATATCTTTAGAATTTCTAACCAGCTCCAAGAGGGACTGAGCTAATATCTTCGTGTGAAAAGTGGTATCCCGTGTAAAAAGAAACAAGGTTGCACTGGAAAAAAACCTCACTTGGTATTGTTTAATTATTGTATTTAATTTCCATGCTTTCAAAATGGACAGTAGTTTGGAAGCTTCACAGTACTGTCCTCTGCTTCTTTCAGTTTCTGGCTCTCCTACTCCACTGCACTTTGCTTTGTCATCTTGATGCCTCATTCTTTTCCTGGCAAGACACTTGGAAGAGCACATGATCAATAAAAGCTTGGGGTAAAATAAATGCTAAAACAGCCTAAACTTCATAACATAGTCAGTAGGTAATATTTTGAATGAGGGCAAGGATGTTTGATTTGGGGTAAGACAATAATGATGGTTAGATTTGTTAGAATAATTATGGGAGATTTGTTCTCAGTTCCCTGCCTTTCTCATATCAGTCTGCTCTTGTCTCTCTGTGACACAGTTCCTTATCAATAAAATGGCAATAGCGTTGCCTTACAGATATTAAAATAGTTGCTTCACAGATACCATAGAAAGAAGGAAAAAATTAATTATACTCAACCTATTGTAGTATTATGGCTTGTATGAGTACTGTAATACTGATGGTACGTCTCTTATAAGAACTGTCATTGATGGGTTGGGAAGTTTTAAACCTAAGACAACTGAATTTTTCCAAACCTTTGTTTGCACAGTTCTCCTCATTGTTTTATTATTTCCCCCCCTCCCCAATTAAATAATGTTCATGATTTCATAGTTTGTATTACCTTTCTCACAGCTCCTCACTACTGCTCATATTTCAACATTGCTCCTGTTCCTGAAGAATTCCCTCTGTCTTGTCCTCATACTTTGAATTTGTGCATTATGCATGGTACCTTCTCTCTTGGAACTGTCTGCCCCAAGTCAGTGTAAAGGGTCTTCTGGGCTGCATGACGGTGGTGAGGCATTGAGAGTGCATGCATCAATGACAAGATGAACGAAGTAACAGTCAAATTTAGTGCAAATACGTAACTAGTCTATGGGGAAGAAAAAAAATATACATCTGTTTTCACAGCAGGAGTCTCTTAGTTGTGTGAAATAATTCTTTGATCTGAATGGCATGTTCTTAACTCAAGAGGAATTATTTGCGGAGTTAGGAAGAGCTTAGTTGTAACTGCTTGGCAGAAACAGCTTGGCACTTACCATTCCTGTACTCATTATGCTCTACAATGTCCTGTTTGTCTTCATAGTTGGGGTAGCCCAAGGCCAATGTGAGCTCTGTTGATACTACTGTGTCCTCACTGCTTTGTTGCTCAAGGTATGTGTATTTAGGGACATATTCCATAGCTGTCTGTGCTGAGATGTTTAAAAATTATTGCCAAGTTAATTCTACTACAAGAAGACCTGTCTGTCTTCTGGTAAGGAATTGTTCAAACAGTAGAACTGAGCCTCTGTGTAAGTGAGTTGAGTCTCTTTTCTTGCTGCAAGACCTGCATAAAAAAACACGGCCAGTTTCCAGCTGACACAAAGGATAATAATCTAGGTTTATGTGCTGTCAAAATTCAATGATTTTCCTATGAAGGGTTAAAACGAAAAATGTGCAAAGCCCAGATCAATTACAGCCTTGACAGCCACCACCACCTCACTCAGCTTTACGTACCTGCAGCAGTTCTCAATTAAATATTGACTAACAGGACATGATAAATAGCTCAGCATTTTGTAGAGGCAACTCAGAACAATTTTGTAGAGCTAAGGTCTATGGACCTATCCATGCTAGGTCACACTGGACAACAAGCAAAAGCATCATTAATCCCTTCTTTCTCCAGAAAGTTGGACTTCTGTAGATCCCAGCTGCTATGAGCTGGCAGTCAAGAAAACGAGTCCTCAGAAAAATAGCAACCAAGAATGTTTTCTCCGAACAAAGTAGACTGGAGACAGGCAAAATCAGTCTACTTCATATACGGTAGAGGAAAATGGGACAAAGTTTCATGCTGGCTGTATTTCTTGCCAAAACGTGGCTTAAAATGTAGCTGTGGACCAGGAATATGATCAATGTAGAAAACTAATAAATTTTCTAGGAGCTAGTAAATGCTGTCCGCCAACTAGCTTAGTACAAATATGTGTGTTAAAGGCAGAATTTCACACATGGCACAAAATTAAATAGAAATATTCCTTTATAGAATCTTTTTTATTCTGAAAAACATGTTTGAGTTCATACTTTTACATTTTTAAATAACACAGGCCAACTTTTCTGCTATTTTTTAAAATTAGGAATGATGAGCCTGATTCAACAACCTTACTTATGTGCGTAGTCCCTCAGTGACTACTCTATGTGTTAAGGATATTTAAGATCTGAAAGCTCTTTACTTTAATTTCCTGAGAAGTAAAAGACAGGAATCTATTTCCAGTTCTCAAAGAAGCTTTAGGATGCTTGGGGTCCTTCATAATTGAGTTTACACTCCATAATGATGTGCAACATTATTACCTGTTTTGTTTCTCTGATGCATAATAAGTACTTGAGCACAAACCAAGGTAAAATTGGGGAAAGTAAAATGAAATACATATTGATACAAATAGAGTATTATCCTCAGTCAGAAGGCTTGTATTCAACTGAAAGTATTTCTCATGCATTACCTGCCTTTCTCCTTTCCCTTAGCTGGCTGTCAAGGTAAGTGATTGAGTCACCATCCCTGGAGGCACTTAAAAGACATGTAGATGAGGGATTTAGGGACATGGTTTAGTGGTAGACTTGGCAATACTGGGCTAGTGTTGGACTTGATGATTTTATAGGTCTTTTTTTCAAGCAAAATGACTCTATATACTTAGGTAAACCTTTCAAAAATGAATGTTCTTTATTTAGCATGGTTTGGTGAGAAGTTCCTTGTTCAGCTAGAGCATTGTGCCGATTCTTGAGTTGTTAAAGGCAAGAGATGTTAACATCAGAAAATTAGCCTCGTGTTACCTAAATAAGCAGCTTTGTGTTGATTCAGAATATGGAAGAGAACATTTTACTACACCTATGCTTCCCAATTTGATTAAGATCATATGCCACTTAATTTTCATGGTGTGGTAATTACTTACAGACCTTTTTATTTAACAGGATACCTCTGAGAAATATATATATTTGTATATTCAGCATTTAAACTTGCTGCAAACTTTCAGTAAAACTCTACCAGTGGTTCCTAGAGATTAGAAATGGTAGTCTAATTTATTTTTTTAATGTTTAATTTGAAAGAACATGAATCTTCAGTTTACCAAAAGAGCAGATTATATTCCAGCCAGATACACTTCCAGTCACCATTTCTCCTACTTTCAGTGATTGGTAGGGAGTATACTCATTGTATGACCAAGGAACAATAATCTTGTCATAGCTGTGAGCATCTGGAAAAGATTAGAGCAGCCTCCAAATTGCTCTTAGCTGTAAGAATGCTGTTGTAGAAGATTTTACATTGAAGTTGTGATCCTTACTCTCTTCTTCTGCATAGTCAGGAAACTGATCTCTGGTTTATGCTTTTAGCTATTTGTCATTGAAACTTCAGAACATGTATTTTGGTTGGCAGCACACATATGTAAGGTATAATTTACAGCAAAATTGTCTTTAGACATGCAGGTCTTCTCCTGCATCTGCTCTTTTCTTGAAGAAGTGCAGTGTTACATAACCTGGAAAATTGAACATTTTGTTACAGCACACTCGTGGTACTGCTGTCATGCTTCCTTTCTTATAAACTTCCAAAATCCTCATGGAGTCTGGGATTTCAATCTACTCACATTGTACATGTCTCCTATGTCAAAGAGTGAATCTAATCTTGATGGAAGATTCATCTAGATCCCATATTGTTAGCCTATTTAGTCTTTTCCAGAGAGGAAAAAGACACTGAAATGTGGGTGTGGTCCTTAATTTACGAATGTTTCATACTAATTAAAAAAATTCTATTGTACTTGAAAGAGCTGACATTTCTAGAAATATATTGCTTTAAACTATGACAAAAGGATTCCAACCTATTTATACTTCTTTTAATAATTATTGATCATTGGAGCATGAATAGGTACAATTTTATAAGAAAATATCTATTAAATTCTTATTTAAGTCTTGTTTTTCCATCAGTTTCCTTTAATTTCCATTTTGGATCCATGTATCATGATATCTTGAAGTCAGATTTCAAAGGTGATTGACATTCATTCATACATAGTACTGACTAGGATTTTATAAAGGGCCAGACTGCTAAGCTGCTTGTATAGGCAGTCTCACTTCCATTGCTAAAGCTTATATATAAACACTGCAGGAAATAACACTAGGTACTTCCTGCACTTTTGGATGTGAAAGTACCTTCTAAGGGCCCATATTGTACATCAAGATGCATTAAAAACCTGAATATTTCTTCACACACAGAGTGTGAAATATTTATGCCATCTCTTCAGTCTATCTACCCCTCTTCGTGCCTTCTTACACAGAATCACTCAGGTTGGAACAGATCTCTGAAGGTCATCTAATCCACCCTCCTTTTCAAAGCAGAGACAGCTTCAGATGTAGGTCAGAAGCTTGGAACTTCGTACTGCTTTCAATATTTCCAAGGATGGAGGTTCCAGATTCCACAGACTCCATCTTTATGTGTACCCTGTTCTACCCTCATTGTGGTTTCTTTTTTTTTTAAATACTGTTTTTGTACAGCTAGCTAGATATGATACAGTTCTACTGGTATTTTGATGCAGATGTAAATGCTTCTCATCTAGTCTTCCCTAACTCTTCTTTTTTTCCAGTTATCCCTTTTCATCCTATTTCCTTATCTCTCTTACACTTGCTGTCATTTTCTCCTGTTTTTTTATTGACCATGTTTCTCTATCTTCTTCCATTCATAATTTAAGAGGTTAGTAGTCTTTATTAGCATTCCCAATCCTTAGAAAGCCATCCTGACTCTGTTTACTTCTCTGTCACTTCCCGTTGCTCCATGATCACTGTTGCTCTTTGTGCATTCACATTATTGTGTTCAGGTGATTTCCAGTGGTATTGTAAACTTCAGATTGGCTTCTGACCTTCTTGTTAGCTGAAACCGCTTTCACAACACTACCTAATGATTCTCTCTTAGCCAATTCTTCCTTTTCCTCTTACACTGTCAGTTTTGATCTCTTGAAATCTCATCATGGTTTGTATCTTTGGCTCCATTCTTGTCTTGTTTTCTCCCTAATCCTTTCATTCATCCTTTGAAGTTCCCAGTCTGACTTCTGCCAAAGTCCTAAGGATTTTTAGTTTTGATCCATCTCTCCTCTCCTTTTACACATCACTTCTAAAGTCTTATCCACAAATAAATGCAGTTGACACGTCTGTGCTGCTAACCCAGATTTATATCTGTACTCCAGATATTGTAATAACAGCTCAAGACAGATGTTGTAAAAAAGGGCTTCCCTCTTAGTCCCTCATTACTGCTTGTTTTCTTAGTCCCCATCTTTTCTGTCAGGCCACTGATATAGATGTTACTATTCAGGCCTCTTCAAATTCTCCTGTCAAAGTTGTGTATAAATGTCTGAGATTGCTTGCTTTGTAACATGCCTAAGCTATGGTTCTTAATCTTGTACCAGTAGATCTGTTGAAGTTCTGTTAGGGAATTCTGCACCATATATTACAAAATACATTCTAATACATGGCACGATGTCGCATGTGTTTTTCAGGTAGAAATCTTTGGCAATATAATGATAAAAATAATTTATATAGGCAAATAGTATTTACTAGTGGGTAAATTGTGCATTGTGCGCATGTGTTTGAATGTGGAGCAATTTATATAAGAGATTGGGGTAACAGGTGGAGAAATTGTGGTAGGCAAACTCATCTCAGGAAGTCTGCTTCAAAGGTCTTAAATTTCACTGTTGGGTTTTATTTTCTAACTTCATCTTTTCTTTCTGCTGCACTCAGCATGTACAAATGTGTGTTACTGCTATATTGTTTTTCCATCATTTCTGTTTTCTGTGAATTTAGCACATAGTTGCACAACAGGGGGAAAATAAGGATGTATCCCTTGCTTTGGAGTTTTTTTTATTTTGAAAGATACTAATCAATGCTTTAAATTTAGATTCATATTGCCATATTAAATCCATACCAAAATTTTGCTCTCCCCATAAGGTAAAAAAGATCCTGATAATTTTTGTACTGTTCACCTGGTGTGTTTGCTCATAATCATAAGATTAAATATGCTTCTGAGACTGAAAAGTAAGTTTACCAAAATCAACATTTATGCCAGTAATGTAGTAGAAAATGCAAAATGATTTTAATCTAAGAAGTCCATGTAGGTGCTGAAACATGCAAATTGAATTCTTTCGTGGTCTAAGCATATGTGTATTGAACCCTGGGACAGACAGTTGGCTGTCAGAAAAACAAGAGGGAGGAAGAGTAAAGAGCAGGACCATGAATTCAGTCTCCAAGCTGTTTTTATTTTGAAAAGCTTTTCATTTTAAAAAGATTGTGAGATGAGAACCCAAGACTAAAGAGTTAAATTACCCCAACATAATTTTGAAGTATTTTATCTTTTTTTTTTTAAAGTTATTTTTTTTTTCTTAAAAATGCTCCAAATTATACAGGTAATGAGAAGGACAGTATGAATCAAATGATAAAACTTTTACACACCAAACCAAGAATGTTAAATAAATGGACATTTATTTTATGTTTTAAAAGCCCACAAATTGCTTTATTCTTTTTCATCAGAGATGGTTTATGGGACTGTCTCTTTCAGGTGTACTGTATGTGACCTTTAGTAGCCTTTTTTCCTTAAAAATATTTTCTATGTCTTCCTCTGATTTGAGTGGTGTCCTCTCATCTGGCATTGAGGTTTTTGTCTGAGTAAAGGTGATCAGATGTGGTTATGCTGATCTGCAGATTGTCTAGTGTGGTACTGCAAAGTAGCAGAGAAAAATTCTGTTGCACCTGTAATAGAGACAGAAGTTAAGCTTTCTCTTAGTAGGGACTACTTTCAGAGCCCTAAATAGTCTTGAGAAAGTATTTCAAAGCCGTAGTAGAATTTTTATATATCTATATCTGTATATATCTGGTTGTAAGCAAATGCCCTGTATGTATGAATATGCTTTCAAAATCACTTGCTGATATGTTTATTCTAAGGGTAGTCTATTGGAATTGTAGACTTGAAGACTGGGGTGCTTAAAGCCTTCCTTCAGTGTAGCTGGGATAGAGAACTGCAATTAGGAATACAATACACAGAGCTGATTTGTTCTTCTGTCCTTTCCTAAGTATAATACCTGAATTTTTGAAGAGGTGGTCATATCTTTTCCTGTGCTCATAGCTCATATTGATATCAGTGATGGTCCACTGGTACTACTGCAGTATGAATTGCTTTTCTGTAATAAATGTAAATGCTCTTAAGCTTGTGGTATTTATTGCTTACAGAGAAGGTAGATGTCATTCTTAGGGCATTTTTTTGCTCTCTTTGTTGAAGTCTAAGGAGTCACCCTGAAAAATAGGAAGAAGAAGACTTGTGATTTGGCTGCTAGTCCACAGGGTGCTGGTCCAAATCGTTGCATTCATTTCACATGGGCCACTGAACACCTCTCAGACCTCACCAAATTCTGTTATTTCAACAGGGTTGGATTTGAACTAGTAACATCAAGGTGGACAGCCCAGTGGACCATTATCAATCCCTAGTCACATAGACCTCTTTTACCTGTCGTCTTAAATTTGTGCTTCATCAATGACTGTGATTCTAGCACAAAGCATCCAGAACTTTTCATATGGGCTACACAGACATTGTAAAGCACCTAGGGAGACAAAGGGGGTTTCTCTTAATAATTCAGACTGACTGTAATGCATCACATAAACTAGATTTTTTATACATTTTGTGCTTACAAGTCCCATTAGTTTCCCCCTTATTCCCTTACCACTCTTTCTTTACTTTATAATAATATTTTTGTGCTGATGTGAAATTTTATGAGATCCTCTGTAGAATTTTTGCTTTTAGTTTGTTTCACTATTTTTTTTCCTAACAGAATGATGTGAAAAACAATGGGAAGAAAAATGAAATTATATCCACTGTGATTCATTTATTCACATTATTTTTGCTTCTGTGTGGTTGTGTGTGCATGTCCACATCCTTGTTATCTCTTCTTGAGATAAAATTCTGGGCTGTATTACAAACTCCATACTCCCGCACTGAAAGAACTTACTGTAGTGTTACTTTTAAGTAACAGTGTAGGACCATGTACATACTTAATATGTAATTATCACTCTAATTTTATGTAACTACACTGGTACCATAATACAGTAACTGTCAGAAAACCAAAATTATATCTTCTGAAATCTGCATGCTATTTAATACAAAGTATGGAACGCCAGTTGGTTATTTATGTCTTTCAAAGCCCCATAAATAGTTTCTATTCAAAATCTCTGCAACAAAAAAAGAAAAAAAAAACCAAACAAAAAACCACAAACAAACAAAACCCCCAAAAAACCGAAAACCAAACAAACGAAAAAAACATTACCCATTAAAAGAAAATCAAAAGTATAGGTATTATTACTAAACTATAAGGAGGTTTCTGACTTACAGATAAATATCCTCCTTTTTCTTAGTGGGGATGGTGTATTCTTTCCACATTTATGAGCACATTTAAGTGTTTAATTCAATTAAAGGATAGTCTGTAGCTCTAAAGCATGGAAAGCCATGTAAAATCCTGGAAGCTGTGATAATTGGCTCCACACCCAGTTTACTCATGCAACAAAGAATTAGCTGAAATAGGAAGGCAATTAGCAGCACAACTTTTATGCAGCACTAAGCTGTAGGCATTGGGTTAGCCGACCAGGAGTTGTACAGACTACACAAATTAATTCTTTCTCTACTCACACACACACACAAGGAAACCTTGTAAATCTATCTGCTGTTCCCACCTTACTACTTAGAGATCACATGTAATGGTGCAGAAACCAGTATCTTTTCAGAAGGGAACTGTTTCTGTAGGTCTCCATAAGGATAAGAAAACGGTCCCAGAGGTCTGGTGGCTATGAGTCATTAGACTGTGGTGATCATTAGCAAATATCCACCTTCAGAGCAGTATTCATATATTGAAATTTAGGCTCAGGTCTGTCACAGTCAGGACTGGGTTTTCTTTTAATATCACGATTCTAGATTTTTTAATCTACATGATGAGGGTGTCATTTCTACGTAGTACTGAGATGGTGAATCCATTTTGCATGCTGAGAGCGAATCGCAGCCTGCATGGGGAGGCTTGCTGTGCTTGCTGTCAAGACTGAGTGGATGTCAGCCAGGTCTGCCCCACTACTCTGGAGCTTTGTTAGCACAACCTCTTTCCTGAGCTAATTAATCTCTGACCAAACCTTCTTTGTGTTTGGCCAAGTTAGAGCATTGGAAGAAGAGCTGGAGTCCTGGGTGCCCATAGGCAAGCTCAGAAGGAGGGCTGGGTGGGCAAACAATTTTCAGTAAAAGAGGCAGCTTATTCCATAGATCCAAAATTGCATTAACTCCCACAGCTTCTGTTTCAGTGACATGGATTTCTGTTTTCTGCCTCATTGTGCAGGGTCACACTGAGTGCCTCACTCCACAGATTAGTGCCCTCTTTACTCTGCATGTTAGGAGATGTTCAGCTAGGGAGGATCTCTAACTACTGCAGAGAGAGCAGGATGTGTCCCTAGATGTTTATAATACCATTTTGAATTCCTCAGAAAAAAATGTAGAATATGCATACAAAGTGTTATTATTTCAGGGTTATTCAGAGGAAATACTGAGTGTGGGAAAGTTAATTTAGCTGCAATTCTGTCATTTCATTTTGTCTTTACACAATCAGAGAGCAGGATCCTGACCATAATGAGAATCTGTATTTGAACAAGGAGTTTTTTAAGACATCTGAAAACATGTTTTTTCACTCCCTTGATCTGAATTTGGCAGCAGCATAATTCCTGGGGGCTGCCATTTCAGTGATAGTTCCAACAGAAGACTTGGCCTAATGACCTGTATCAAAGCGAGAAGAACCATGCTGCAACCAGACACACAGAAAGCTGCTTCTGCCAGGAGACACTGAGAACTGGGGATGGTTTCTAAAACCACTCAGGTGGGGGGTTTGTCATTAGGTCCGAGTTATATTCTGAGCAGGAAGTTTGTGTTATTTGAATGCAAGAAGCAAGGAAAAAAGTACAAGTAAAGGTCTAGAACTTGTGGAGAGTTGTGAAAAGTCTGGTACTTATCTGTCTTTGGCTGCAGGTTTGATTTCCTTGATCTTGTCTTTTGATTTTCATATGTCATGTTAAAACATGTTTGAGATAATTTTAAAAGCAATAATTGTCTGACACTTAGCCTTTGGTTGTTAAAAACATGAAGCAACTTCCATTTCTAAAGTAGTTAGAACAATATTGACAGTGTTCCACTATCTGTTTTTTTTTTTGTTCTCTAAGCTCTAAGGCATTTTAGACTTTCCTCTTAAAGTGCTTTCCTGGATGACCAGTGACATATATTTCTCTTAGCTGTAAGTCATAGAGGAGAAGGGCAAAGCCTTGCTATTTGTACTAGTCTTGAATGAGATCAGAAGTCAGAGAGATCACTTTGGGAATTTCCTGAATGTGGCACTCAGTATGAGTTATGCATCTCTGTTGTGCTAACCTGGGTTACATTCACTTTTCACTTGTGCTACACATAGTTCATAAATTCTGTTATGTCGCCAGTTCTCTAATGGCATTGCTTATTCTCAGGCAAGGCATGGATTGCTATGGCTTTGTGAACATAGCAGGAAAGAGGAGGTATTTATACCACTGTTATTTTTGTTAAAATATATAATTTCTATTGTTAGACATGTCTTGAAATTTTTATGGAACATTTGTCATACCGATGTTATAGTGAATTTGTAATGTCCAGAAACTTTTTGGTTTCCTAAATACTATTGTCATAGTGTAATACATTGTTTAGTACAAATCTGCCATGTAGCAGTTACAATGTTAGGGAAAAGTACCAAGGGGAATTGTCACATGAAATTAAATCAGTTCAAACAGAAGTTTTTCAGTAGTTTTCTTCATACTTTGGTAGTATGTCAAGTGTTTGTAGACAAACAAAATTTAATATTTTCATATTTCCTTAAATGTTCCTTTCTTCATTTCTTCATTTGTTGCTTTCTTCATTACGTCAAAAAGTAAGGATAGCTGGTTATGCATGAAGAAGCTGTTCCAAAGTGTACAGAAGAGCATGTTTCCATTTTTCCTCAGTGGTTTGAGAACAGCTTCCAGTCTTCAGTGCTGTAAGATGTGATCTGATGTAGGTGTCTGGATCACCCTGGTCTCCTCATGCAAAGGACTACTGCTAGGTTTTGACCCACTTCTCTCCCAGAATTTCTATGGGACAAAGTCACAGCCTTTTGTCTGTCTGTGTGATGTGACACTCAAGATCTGGTCCTGCTGCATTGTCTGTGCACACAGATGACTGCTGTCTATTCCAAATCTTGTGATCTAAAGGAAGCAATTCATCCACAAGGGCAAACAGCATGCCATTTAATACTGATCAGTTTATTCTTAGTATTGTGTTTAATTTTTCTTTCTTTATGGTGCTGTGAGAGGCTACCTAGAACAGAGGCTAGACAGTGTTAAAGGAATAAATTAGGTATTTTTTAAAAGGCCTTCAAAGGATACACCTTGGGAAGTACAAGAGCCTGGCTGAGGCTATACTCAAGATGCACCACTGGTGACACATTTTCACACTTCAATGTTCAGAGTTACATACTAATGCAGTACAGAATCTGGAAAATATGAAAGCTAAACTTTCATTTAAGATTCTGAAATTCAGCTCCTTCTTTGGCTGTAGCTAAAAGTTGCAGAAATTGGTTAGTTGTCAGTTTGCTTCTTATGCCTTCTCTGGTCCTAAATCCCGCCATCAGTTCCACAGTATGGATTTCAGATGAGCAGCTTCAATTCCAGGGTTCCTTCTCATCACACTGTTTGCCACTGGACCTAGACCACTTAGGGCAAAGACTAATGGGTCTTCATATGGGAGCAGGTTAATAATGGTTCCAGAATCCAAGCACTTTAGTTGCCTTCTACTGCTTTCTACCCAGATTTCTCCTCTCTTTGTTATATGCAGATTAATAGAAGAAGACCAATGAAGAGAAGGGGGATCAGCAGCTGGGCTTGTTTGCAGCTTCATTGTTCAAGTTACTTAGAATTTAAAAAAAATTTAAGCTTGTGAAGTAAGGTTGTCTGCTGAGACTGCTATGAAGGAAACTGAAGTACCTTTCTTTATGCTGGTGACTTAATATACTACCTTCAGAAGCTTAGGATACTAGAGTTATTGAATGCAAATTCCCTTGCTCTGTGCATAAGCAGTGTGCTTAGAGTCTAATACTCTGATGAAAAAACTGTATAATTTTTTTACTTTATGTTGGTGTACAGGAAGAATGCAAATAGAAAAGAAGATTTAATGACTCATGTTGGAAGATGGCATAGAATAAATAAAGCACTACATTTAACATTTGCCAGACATAGGGGTGGGCTTTTCTGATTCCCTATGTCATTATAAAACTTTATTTTGACTTAGCAAAACAAACCAAACTTATAGGAGTTATGAATGGCCAGATCAATGTGTAAACTGTGGCAGCAGCTCTCTGGCCACAGAGAGAAGGCACAGACTTTCCCAGGCACTTTCTTAGGGAAGGCTGTGAGAAGATCAGAGGAAAAAATGAGAAACAATTCTTATCTCCATTTGTTGCACCTGCTGTTGTGCACATGTGGAATGTGTCATAGAGATTTGTTTACCAAAAGGTGATTGCTTTAATTAGACACTAGATAGTGTTTAGATAGATTGACCAATTAGGTCAAAGCTGTATCAGACTAGCTGTAAGGTTACTGAGTTTCTTAATAAATATAGTATAATATAGTATAAGATAATATAATAAAGCAATTGATCAGCCTTCTACAATCATAGAACCAGTGCTAATTATTACCCAGCTAGATGTCTTCAGTGACAGTAAACCCCTCTAGCAACCACTCTTGGACATTGTCCTCTTACCAATTAATGTTTGGGAATGAAGCATTTAGAGGACTAAAAAAAGCCTGTCTTTTTTAAAGTAAATCAAAATATCTCCTTCACACTTTCATCCTGAAATATTTTTGAATTATTTAAAAATAACATAGGGATAACTGTGGTAGTTACTATCACTTGATGTGACATTTTTTATTCTCACATTGAACTACAGCCCATTTTGCCTGTTAGCATCCCTTAGTCTCACTGCAGTAACCCACAGAGATTAACTGGAACAGAGTGAGCCATGTGTAGGATTTACATGCAAAATAGAGGGCAGGAAGTGTTGCTGTGGGATGGTCACCTCTGCCCTGATGCTGCTTGTGCCCAACAGCCTGCCCATGAGGCCTTTGCACTGTGGGGATGCTGGGACCCAGGTGGTGGCCCCAAAACCCGTGTCCTCCCTAAACTGATTGTGGGGAGGGCTGAGAGGAGGCAGAGGCTGCCGGCAGTGGAAGCAGCTGCAAAGCAGCCAGAGCAGTGACATCTGTGCAGCTGTTGCTGAGCGCTCACTGCCTGGAGCTGAGCAGCTCTTGTGCCCATTCCTGCTTTCCTTCCTGCACAGACCCTGTGTATCAGATTTGCTCCATGCCTGTGCTTCCTTTTTTCTCTCTTGCCTGGTCCTCCTTTCATTTCTTTCAGTGTCCCATCTTGCTAGCCTATTTCCCATTAATTCATCTGGCCGTACCCAGCCACCCCTAAACAGATACAGATGGTAATGGCATTTATCTGCCTGTGTGCTCATGCCCTCAGCTGCCTTTTCTCTGCTCTCCCTCTCCAGACTCTCAGCTTTCCTGGCAAGTGCCATCTGATGCTCTCCACTTTGTGCAGGGCTTGCACTATAATGTCACTGTCTTGACTGCTCCTCTAGTCTATGCTAATTAATAAGACAATTAAGGATGTATTATTTTCAGAATTTCTATTAATCTAATGTGAAACTATTTCACCATTATGGAATATACCCTTTTCCTTGAAGTGAGTATGAAAATACATTTTAATTTATTGCTCTTGTTCACTACTTTTAATAATGTACCACTCACAGTCTTCATTTCAATCTCCCCCTTTAATGAATGCACCTATTGCTCCTACAGTCTAGTAGGAATATTAGCAGGATTCTCATAATATATTGCCCTTTCTGAGGCTGTACATTTTTTCACTGTACTTTTCTTTAGATAAAAATGGCAAAATTAGGCAAGTGTTGAAATATGCAGTGTACATCAATTAACATTGCATATTTGCAGTCTGTTTTTAATGTTGTTCAATAACCAGTTTAAAGTTTTCTTTGCTTTACTGTGCAGAGGTCAGAAGTTTCTCTGAGAATATGTCATTCACAGGATTTCAGTTTAAGCTGGGGCAGGATGAATACTTGAGCCAATAATTCCTAAAACATGAAAAGAATTGGTAGAATACACTTGGGTGTGGAGAAGGAGCACAAGAAACAGTATAATTCTAAAAACCACAAACTACTGAGCAGATTCTTGCCTGCAAGTGGAAATACACAAGCAGAATGTCTTTAGAAAGCATGGAAATACTGTAAAATACTAATCCACAAAATACATAGAGAAGCATCTTTATCTTTGAAGAAAGGGAATATTGGGACACATGCTGAAAAAAATGACAGAATCAAAAGAAACCAGAAAATACAGGTGTGTTTGGCCTACTAAGTTTTGTCCTTCCTAGAATGTCTAATGTTCTTATGTTCACAACTTCTGCAGTTCCCATTGTCACAACAATGCCTCTTCCAGGAAGGCTGGTCATCCCTGTGGCTTTAATGGATGCTGTGCCAGGGGTGGCAGTGCTGCAGCCTCTTGTCCTCTTTGCTCCTGAGCCTGTAGGCCTGAGCTCCATAGTGCTGCCACTGTCAACAGGGCTGTCACAACAGCCTGTAAAATATGGAACCAAGAAACTAAATGGAAGAACAGAATGGAACGAATCGCAGGGGAAATGTTAGACTGAAGTTTTTCTAGGTCTGAAGCTTATATAAAATATATTCACTGCCTAGGTTTTCCCCTATCATTTATTTATCATCATTATTAGAGGAAAGGTTTGTGTGAGGCAGAAGTAAATTTATATCTGAAAAGTATTTCTTTATGCACCAAATACTTTCTTTATTAATGCGCCAAATCTTCCCTTTTCCCCTGAATTCTGTCTAACAGCAATTGTAAGGCACTTTCCCAAAATATGTATCTTATTTTTCCTGAACTCCTTATTTTATCAGACTTTTTTAGTGGCTTAATACCTATTTATTTAGTTTTATACCTATGAACAAATGAATATTGTTGTGATTCTCATGTGATTTGCTTTCTCTTGGTTTCAATTGAGTGCATTTGTCATTCCTCCTCTAACCTGTGCATGGTGATACCTTCTGAACAGATATTTTTTTCACTGAATATACAGCATATGCTGAAGACTTATAGTAATCCATGGCATTATGTATGCTTAGAGCCAGTGGGATTCTCATCTCTAACAAAATTCATAGCAGTTGCAAGAACAACAGCAGCAATATAATAAATAAAACTAGTAATGGTAGTATTCTTTTCTTTCTTTTTCCTTTTCATGAAATACAGCCATTAAATATGGCAAACTATCACAGAATTCTGTCTTTTGAGCTAAATGTCTTCTGGTTCCCTAGGGCAGGTCTTTGTATAGTTGCAGCACTGAGAACATGCCTAACACGTGTTGATTTTAGTTTTAATGCCTGGAAGAGGCATTGTTGTATTATTTATTCAGCATTAGCTTAATGTGACTTTCAGGAAGGAGTTCTTTCTTTACAACCTAAACATCACAGCAAAGCTCATCCCTAGTGAAAAGGGAGTTAGGGACCCCCCTCTGGATGTACATAAGTCCATGGGACTTGGTAGGTTGCACCGATGAGTGCACAGGTTACTGGTTGGGGTAATTTTGGAGCCACTCTTGATGTCAGGGTTGCAGTGACTGAGAAAGGTTCTGATTAGTGGAAGAAAGCCAGTACTACTCCTATCTTCAAGAAGGGTAAGAGAAAGATCCAGAGAACTGCAGTTCCTTTAATTTTAGTTTTCTTGACTGGTTTGTCTATTATTTGCTGCTCTAGCACCTGAGCACAAAATAATAAGATTCACTAGTTTTAGTTTATAAACACTGATCTTTCAAAGCACTGAGTGTTGTGTAGAACTGGTTATGCTGAAAACAGAGTTTCTTTTGCCATTAGTAGGAGTGTCTGATCCTGTTATTTCTGCCAGTCAGGCTGTGTGGTGCCAGGTTTGGAACCAGAGGTGAAGAACACAGATGGCATCATCTGCTCCATGTCTGGTTGGAATGACCTGACTTCCATGACACAGTGGCTCTGTGGCAGAGACAGCTGCAGAGTCTTCTGGCAAGGTTTAGGTGCCTTAACCTTCCTAATTCTGCCTCATTCTGCTCTAGTTCTGACATACCTAGAGGATGATAACCTACTGCTGCCATCAGTTGCTTCATATGCTTGCATGGTAGTAATTAGTATAGTGGAACAAATTATTCCAGCTTGGCAGATAACCAGTCTTGACAATGTGAGGCCATATGATCAAGTTCTAGGGATTTTTGTTTGCTCAGAAAACTAGAAAGCATTTAACTACCAAAAAAAAAAAACCAAAACCAAAAACCAAACCAAACCAAAACAAAAAAACCCAAAAAAAACCCCTCCACACCCCCCCAAAACAAAACAAAAACACAAACAAAAACACAAACAAACAAACAAAATCAAAAACAAAACCAAAAAACCCCAACCCCCCCCCCCCCCCCCAAAAAAAAAAAAAAAAACCACAAAAAATTTTAAAAGAAGGATCTTGGCACTGTTATTTTCCAGTCTTCGTGTGTTTGGATTTTTAAACTTAATGGAAACTTAGTTTTTCCATTCTGGTCATGTTGAAAACAAACCCACTTCTTCAGAAAGAAGCATGATAATCCAAAAATCTCCATTCTTGAGAAAGTAACTGTATTTGTTCTTTTCATGTTCTTGTTCAACCTAGTCTAGTATATTAGAGTGTAAGCATACCATTTTTGTCCCTATTACTTTACAATTCCCATTCAAGAGGTGAGTTTCATCTATGATAATGTTTGATTTTGTGATAAATTATGATATACAGAGAAGGCCTTGAAATGGCATAGCAAGGCCAACACAAAATCACAAATTGCTTGCCTCTTCCACCGGAAACCTTACATGTGTCAGAGAAAGATCAGACCTTATTTAACTTCAAACCTTGATTCCTGAGATAAGAGAGTTTTACCTTGTTTAAATTACCATATTCTTACATCAGTATGATGTATGATTTCAGTTTTCTATGCTGGTCATTTTACTGACCAGAGTAAAACAATAGCACAAAATTACAAAAGCAGATCAGTTCCAGAGTGTCTCTACTCCTGTTTGTTGAAGTAACACACTTCAAAGAGTATTTGAGTGCTATGTGTATGTATATATATAAATCTCAGGAGGTGGGAGAAATAGTTAGAATTGGTGGGTTTTAGATCTTAAATCTGTTATTACATTTTTCTGTTTCCATCTTTCCGTCCCTCCCTCTCCTAATTTTCTTTTTTTATCTGGTATTAATGGTTAAAGAGACGCCAAGAGTGAATACTACTCTTCAATGAAGGACTGTCAAGTGCACCTGGGAAACAGAGAGATAAAGAACTGGGTTAGATTGATGAGAGCTCCTTCAGCCTTTCAGTATCTCCTGTGTTTAGGAGAAGCACCAGGGTCATGGGCAATGTGGGATGGTCCTGAGGGTCCGTAGAGTTCTATGTGAAGCCGTGTTGTGTTCATGTGGATTGGGGTGGTAAGACCCAGGGCAGGTGGAGAGAGGAAGACCCCTGAGATTTCATGTATGTATGTAATATATATAATATATCTCAGCAAACAGAAGCTGATAAGACAGCATAATTTCTTCATGCTTGAGAGCCAAATAATTTAGTTGGCCTCGTTCACGTAAGAAGCCTTAACTGTGTGCATTTGTGTCAGTGTGCCTGTGAGGGAGTGTGGGTTGTTTTGACTTGAGATTTGGTATGCAGAATAAAATATGTAATGCCCAGCTCTGTTGTATTTATTTGGGCCATTGTAAACTTGCTGTATCATGTTAGAAGCAGGACTTCTGTGTCTGAAAAGAAGCCAGGTCATTCAAACAATGTGAATGGAAAGCCATAGAAACCACTGAAGCATAAAAATATACAAATGTACAAATCAGGAGGAGAGCATCACAGATACATACCAATAGTATTGAGAAGAAAATCTTAGGAAGTCTAAATAAGTGATGTGTAACTTCTGCATGTAAACCAAGAGAGAGATCCTTTACAGAGAAGATGGGATATTTTTAAAGAAAAATAAATGACAGTACATGGCACACTAACAGCAATAAAACTGAATTCTAATTCTTATTCCACTATATCTCTTCAGTTTTGATTTTGTGTTAATATTGCAGAAAGGTTTTTTTGTTGTTTTTGTTGTTTTTTGGGTTTTTTTTAATATTGATTGATATTTTTCTCTTTCTTATTTTAAATTTGTAATTTTGCTAATCCGTGGAGCTACCCCTATGGTTTTAGAGTCATAGGGGGTATAACAGCATGGGGAATTGTGCCTTGTGTCAACAGGGTTTTTTTTTCCAGAGAGGAAAAATTGAAGATACTCAAAAGTTCTGGTTCAGTGTAAAGCTGTCTACTGTACATTCTGGGGCTGTGAGCTGTTTGCTTTCTGATGTAAGTGTGAGAATTGGAGGTACTGCTCCTTCTTACATGATCTAAGCAGATCATATGACAGGCAACAGATAAATCAAGCAGGCTGTTGTGTGCACACTCAGGCATGAGCAGAATGTAATACTGGGTTGTGCCATGCTGCTAATGACTGAACCTAGTTGATATGAATGAAATTGGTAGTAAAAAGGCTTTAAAGATAAGAGACAAAAAAAACCAAAAAACAGAATACAGCAAATGCTGTCATTAGTGGGCAAAAGTAAAATAGATCTAATCCCGGTTTTAAAATAAGGTGATTGCCACAACTTCTGTATGCCTCCTCAATCCCCAAATGCATACCCAACAGGTATGGTGGTTCTCTGATTTCTACATATTTGCTATAAATCTTTGGTTTCCATAAAGTCAGTCACAGTGATGTCAGAAGCAAATTGGTTTCACTGTCTATATCTATCCAAAGTAAATAAAAAGCACCCTGGCTCCCTGTCTGGCCCTGAGGGTAAGTGGCAGGACATGGCTTACATCCATATGGCTTAATTTCCTATTTCACTGAAACGTGTCAGCCTTGCCTGTATTGCATATTGGGAACCATCCCAGGCTTGCTTTGCCCTCGAAACAGTGCCCAGGTGTTGCCTGGAAGAGCGCTAGTTCCCCTGACTCAAATCTGTGCCAAGCTGTGTACCAGCAATTAAATTCTGTGGACAGTTTTATGCCACAGTGCCCAAGCCCTGCTCAGTTCATTGGTGATGTCCGCAATGGAAGCTGCTGGCACAATTAAACTGGTAAGAGCTGTAACTGTTAAACTGTAGGGGTATCAATTAGCTGGATCTTTACAGGACCAGCTGTAGAGTGAAGAAAACTGAGGGTAGTCCTTTCAGTATGAATGTTGTCACTCATAACAGTACTAATAATAGTATTGTTCTGGATTAAGTACTATACCTCGAACACTCAACTATGCCAAATCTCCATTCTCTATTAGAAAAGAACACATTCAATGGCAGTTTTACGTCATCTTTATTTTGCTAATTTCTTTATGACCAGTTTTCTTTCAAAGAATTGTAACTACTCTTTATTACCCAGTATTTTCTATGGATGTGTGAAGTAAGTTTAACCAGTTCCTCTAGCTAAAAAACAATGGCTGATTTTTCAATTTTTCAGTCTTCCCTTGCTTCCAGGACAGACATATCTGGGCTTAAATTGCAAACATACATAAGAACTTTTCAACTGCTTTCATCCTTCTTCCAAAGCTATGAGACAGTTGGCAGCTCAAGCTAAGTAGAAGCTTTCCACTTCAGCAGTCCATTCAATGACATAAAGCTGTAATTACAAATGATTCAGTACATTTTTCATCAGGAAAAAAGACAAGAACTATGAAACCTTATGGTTCAGAAGAAAATTTTCCAGCATGAATATTCAATACCTTTACTTTGCCTCTGCGAATGAATACATCTCAGTGTTGCAAGGCATGCTTATCTTCAGTCTATGCCATTGCAACAATCACATGTAGACAACTTGCAGGTACAAGATTAAATCAGAGTCTATGGGACACCTGTGTTGCTTTCAAACTTTATGCCAGAAAACAAAGGTATATGCAAAGAAGAACTTGGAAAACATGAGTGTTTTTGTCCTGATTTTTCTTTTGGAAGGTGGATGGAAATTACATTGGAATGTACTGAGATGGGGCAGGGAGAGGATACAACCTGATTATTGCATCTTCTTTTTTTAAAATTCTTAAGTGCTGCGTCTCCCGCTCAAATCCACGGGTCAGATTCCCTGTGGAGCCCGGCCAGCTGGGCAGTTGGGGTGAGGCGGGCAGAGGGAAGGGTTTCTCCTTGAATCCCGGGGGGCCTGGAGAAGCCCCACGTGAATACAAAGACGAGCTAGTCCCACAAGTGAAGAAAGAGGCGCTCTCCCTTCAGGATCAGTTCCAAAGTTTAATGTCACCTCGAAGGAGTTCCGTTTGGAGAGGCTGAGTCCCCGCCCAGACCGGCCAGATATAGGGGGTGGGGAAAACCTGACCAGCCAACGGGGGAAGGACATGGGAGTCAATGGGGGAAGGACATGGGAGTGGCTCTCTCGGGGCAAGGCCTCAGAGTGACCACTGAGGAGGGGGTGGGGGAGGAGTCCCAGAGCCAGGGTCCAGGTACCTGGTGACCCTGGGAGAAGGGTCTGGACAAAGGGGAGTGGTCAGCAGGTGATGGACGCATCACCTGGGAGGAGATAGGGGGATGGGCTGGGGTTTGATGGACATACAGGTACTGATGGGAAAGCTGGGATGAACCAAACAGATACAAAGAGGGGATATACAGTGCAAACACAACTCTACACTTAAGCTAATTATGTAGCCAGCTAATTATTTATTCTGATTCCACACTCACTGAGGTGAGGACAAATTCATTTGTCTGCTGATGCCAGTGACACACGTATTCATGTGTCATGTGTCACAGTCACAGCCATGTCAAATTGAAGGTTTATCTGCCACTGGTGATAAGAAGGAGGCTTTATATAGCAAATAGGGCTTTTGCAAGCTACCTGGAAAATTGTGCATGTAGTTTTAGGCTTTGAGAAGAACAAAGACAATGTCCTTTCAAAATGATTTGTGGGAATGTATTGCCACTAATAGAAAGCCTATGGGAAAACTTAAAAAGCAGGAGACTGAAATTGCATAGATACAGAGTAAGAAAATGTGGTGTTAATATTCTTTTCATGACACGACTTTTAAAAATTCAGCTTTGAACATGAAGTTGATATTAATTTGCCTGTAAAAGGGTTGTCTTTGCAGGATCTTAACTTGACCTGTACAGAATAAAATCTCTGTGACTGAGTAGGAGGAAAATGAGATGAATTGTTGAACCTAAATAATAAACAAAAATCTTTAGGACCTTCTCTTCCCACTGGATAGCTATTCTGAGCATGGTCAGTAGAAATTAATGACATTAGTGATTCTTAATTAACAATTGTTTAGAACAATGCTTTAAAACCTGCCACATTCGTTTCAGGCCATGCAATTCTTAAAATAGGTCTCTGAAGTAATGTGTTCTCAGATCAAACCCCTGCCTTTCATAAGACAGAAGGAGCTTTCCTGAATATTGAAAGATGCAAGAAGGATTCTTAATCAATGATATATTATTTCTTTTGAACACTTTTGCAACAGGAATAGGAAATATTGGATAATTTTGTTTTAACATGTTTTTAATAATGACAATATTAGATGTATTTCAATAAACTCTGTTTTAGTTGTAAATGTATTTCTGGTAATGTTTGCTTACTGTTACCTGCAAAATGGGTTTATGCTGTTCTTTCTCTCCCTGAGGAGGTTAAAGTTTAAATGAAAACAGTTACACTGTTTAGGTAAATCTGTTGGCCATTTGAATGACTCCTTCAAGAAATTAGGGACTTCTTCTGGAAACTACATTCATTACCTGAGGTGAGAGTAGACTCATATTTTATACAGAATACAGATAACTTTGCTTGACTTTTTTATTACCATACTTATGGCTTCCTAGCTTTACTGTAGTGTTTAGCCAGATAAAGTGACTGTAAAAACTATAAGCTTTTTAATTGCACTACCAAAAGATAGTAAAATATTAAAAGCAAAGGGAGGGTATTCTTTGAAACGTCAGATTATCTGTCAGTTAAGTTTTTTACAGTTTCTCATTTTCAGGAGGCTTGCAGAAAGTGCATGTCCATTAAAATTAAAAATCAGTTATTTCCCAAGGTTTGATCCTTCTTAACTTGTTCCAGTCCCGTGACATGGTTACTGAATGATATGGAGAGACTGGAGGAAACAAATACTTTCAATATGGCTTGTTTTCAAGATGATGGGGAGATAAAGAGTTCCTGTGGGAAGCCCCCCTTTTTACATATACTGCATAAAAGATATCTGCTTATGTGACTATTTTTGGAAATACTTTTAAAATACCTCTTTATCATATTTGATGGCAGAAGTTGAGTGGGAAGGAGAGAGGTCACAAAAATTACTTTTAAATAAGAAATGTGGATGGAAATTGAGTGAAGTGTTGCTCAACCCTCTTTTTTAATCTTTTTTTCCCTGTGCATTTCTATTATTTGCCTTTTCTTTTTTAATAATTTATTCTAACTTTTTGTTGCTTATTATAGCCATTACGCTGTCTTGCTCTCCTAGTAGCAACTTACAATAAGAACATACAGTATAAGATTTCCTTGGATTTAGCCAGGAATACACCCGCATGAACAACTGGAGAACTCAACAGCAAACAGTTATCATGGTCATTCTAAAATTCTCTAAAATCCAACTTGAAGTCAGATGGAGAGAATTTATCCCCATGAAAAAAGCATTTTTCCCAGGCTCTTCATAAATTTTGGCCTTTTTTTTAAAGACCCTGATAGCTGCAACTGTCATCATCTTTGATTGATTTACAAAACTCTAACAATTGCAGCTGGTAGCTTTTAAACTCTTCACTTACTTATATAGATGGGAGCTAAGCTCTCTTGAAAATCTGGCATCAAGATTATAACAAGATTTTATAAAAAATAAAATCCAAGTTGCAACTGTATAAGGATCTCTTGTTTCTGACTTGAAGAGTTATTTGTTAGTTTTTGGGACTGACATCTGGAGAAGAGAAGAGGAGAGGAGAGGAGAGGAGAGGAGAGGAGAGGAGAGGAGAGGAGAGGAGAGGAGAGGAGAGGAGAGGAGAGGAGAGGAGAGGAGAGGAGAGGAGAGGAGAGGAGAGGAGAGGAGAGGAGAGGAGAGGAGAGGAGAGGAGAGGAGAGGAGAGGAGAGGAGAGGAGAGGAGAGGAGAGGAGAGGAGAGGAGAGGAGAGGAGAGGAGAGGAGAGGAGAGGAGAGGAGAGGAGAGGAGAGGAGAGGAGAGGAGAGGAGAGGAGAGGAGAGGAGAGGAGAGGAGAGGAGAGGAGAGGAGAGGAGAGGAGAGGAGAGGAGAGGAGAGGAGAGGAGAGGAGAGGAGAGGAGAGGAGAGGAGAGGAGAGGAGAGGAGAGGAGAGGAGAGGAGAGGAGAGGAGAGGAGAGGAGAGGAGAGGAGAGGAGAGGAGAGGAGAGGAGAGGAGAGGAGAGGAGAGGAGAGGAGAGGAGAGGAGAGGAGAGGAGAGGAGAGGAGAGGAGAGGAGAGGAGAGGAGAGGAGAGGAGAGGAGAGGAGAGGAGAGGAGAGGAGAGGAGAGGAGAGGAGAGGAGAGGAGAGGAGAGGAGAGGAGAGGAGAGGAGAGGAGAGGAGAGGAGAGGAGAGGAGAGGAGAGGAGAGGAGAGGAGAGAAGAGAAGAGAAGAGAAGAGAAGAGAAGAGAAGAGAAGAGAAGAGAAGAGAAGAGAAGAGAAGAGAAGAGAAGAGAAGAGAAAGGTGGGAATGGCCTTGTATGAGGAGAAAGTTCTGCTGAATAAATCAAAAAAAAGCTTTTCCAGCCACATGAACAACATTTCCCCAAAGAGGCTTTTCTTTTAAACGGGACTTCGCTTCACTACTCCCCCACACCAAAAGAAACATTTGAAATGTTTCCAAAAAAAGCAGGTGTATGCTAAAGGCTTCATACCATCAGCTTTTAGCATGTGAACTGTGTTCTCTCAATGAGACTAATCACATGATACTGAGCATAATAGTGATACTGGGACTCACTTGGGCTGGCAAGACTGAATAGAAATCAGACCAGTCACTTGGCTGGGACCTGTTCCAATTTTATTTTGGATGAAAATCAACTTTCTCTGAACCATTCCCCTTCGTTCTCTATCTGTGTCCTCCAATCCTCTTCCTTCTGGAAAAAATACATTGTAATAATTGAATTGTTTATTTAATTATGTTTTTGAGCACCTAAATTTTCTTCTATTTCTTTTGGACTACTTCAGTGGTGGTATTTTTAATAGAAATACTTTTCATCTTCATGCAGGACTGATCTCTGTTATCTGCTTTTACAAATGAGACTAAGTTTGTAGACTTCAGGACTTCTGATGTTATCTTAAAGCTAAGATGTTTTGCTCCATGTGAAGTCAAGGACACTATGCTGGTGGCTTAAGTCTAGGGATTTGCCATACTGTCCTAAGTCCTAAAGGTCCTGTCTCATCTGCTGCTGCCAACTTTATCCTTCCACAGAGATTGCTGTATCAGTGTGTTCTGGTATGCATGTAATTGGAAGCATTCAGCAATGTAGCAGGATGAAATCTCCAATATAAATGTAAATTATTATTATTATTCAGCATATTAACCCAATATTAAAATATAGGGAGTTGCAATTTCAAAATACAATGTGGCCAAGAGACTTATAAAACCCATTTCCAGTCCATATCATTCATTAATGGGATTTTTATATTTGGACTAACAGATGACTTTAACAATGCTGGTGCATGTAGCAAGTATGAAATATGGCATGAAAGTGACTTATGATATATAAAGCCTAGTGAGTTTGGAAAAGAGGTGTCCATGGAACTACCTTCCCACACCCTGCCCCAAATCCTGCAGCTTTGACATTTTCTTCTGTCTTGAAAATAATTCTAGAATAAGAGCACATTGAATATGGAAAGGCTGAAAAACCAAATCTCCAATAAAGTCTGCAGGAAACAGTGGTGCAGACTTTATCTGTTTATGTGACCAAGTTGTGGGCAACAAGGAAAAAAAAGAGTAAAACACACTATTCTTGTGACAGCCTGAAGATGTTCTTCATGGCCGTTATGCTGGTAACAGAGCTTATGATGTGGAAAATACTTTGCCATTCTCATGTCTTCTGATTTTTCTCTGTAGCAGTTTGTCATTAGCAGATCCTAAATAGCGAGCAAAAAAATTCAGCTGTCAGCAAATACAGGTTCTGATAGCCAGTGTCTCCAGGAGATTTTGACCGTTTTGAATTATCAGAGGAAAAGACGCTTTGCTTTATGAGCTGATAAAAACCCATTTAAATAAGGTTAGTACTACTAAGCTCTTGTCCAGGCCTCAAGGGCTCCACAGCCCTAGCAGCCCCTTCTGGACTCTCCTCAGGCACCCCTCTGCCCTCCCAATGGGCTCAACACTCTGGAACCTGATCCCTGGGCAGTCTAGTACCTTGCCCCTCTGGTGGGTGCTATAGGACATGCTCTTGCCACAACACTAGACCTTATCTCAAGAGTCTTCCACAACTCCAAGCCCCACAGGTCACTATAGCCAACTCCAGAGTGAGGGGGTCATAGTCCTGCACCTGCAGCAACCTCTGAACCCAGAACCCTTCAGAAGTCACTGACAGGTGTATGGGGGTGTTTTAGTCTTTTAGATGTTTGGTTTTATAGGTTAGATGTCCCTAGCCTCTGCTGCCTATATGTCTTAGCAGTTCTTGGTTCATGGTGCTAACTGTAGGCTGGGTCATCCCTGCAATCTGGCCTCCAGAACTCTGTCAGCACTGTGTGGAAAAATGGACTTTGACAGTTCAGGAATAACATCTAATAAATTCTAAAATAAAGTAAGAAAATATAAATGGAAAACAGACATCATCCAGAAGAACTGCTATAAAGATGGTGGCTGTACATACTGACTTAAAACAATAATTTGCTGATTGTGTGTTAAGTCACCAGACAAGTCAGAGTCTACGATGACAGATACTGAAAAGGTGCAAAACCTCGAGAATAACCTTTCACTTTTGGGATGCACTTCCATGCCTTAGTACATTGCACATTGGAGTTCCCATTCTAGGATTAGAAGATACGGATCACATTTGGGGTGGACAGCCTCACTGTTGTTGACATACTTCAACCTCTCATGGATATGCAATAGCAATGGACATTTTGCACTGTTCTATTCAGGATGTTTTGTGCCAGTCCAGATGTGTAGGTAAGCGTGAATATTCTTTAGTGCATCATAGACAGATTATGCTTGACCAAGATTGATTCCTCACCCTTACCTGATAGCTGCTGTAGGAGGGATAAAACCCTAACATACTGCAGTAATTGCTAACTTCTCACTGTCATGATCCGCTAGGACAATCGGGGTATTGTGATGGTTTGTTTTACTGATGCCAAAAATGCAAAAGGCAAACAGCAGGGTACCATCAGTTTAATCACAACAAGCACACCTTTTATTGAGTGCCAACAGCAAATGCGATAGAAGGAATCAGAAAGGAGATAAAGGATAGAGAGAGAGAGAAAGAGAGAGGGGGATATAGCTACCAAATGGAGAGACGAAATCCTCAATGGTTCAGCCACATGGATTCGCCATCATCCCTGGGGGTTCACTGAAGTCTTGGTTAACTTAAGGATCTTTTATAGTCCTCTGCCGAGTGGGGGGAACAAGTAATGGAGAAATGAGTCTATTGAAAAACGGGTACAGACAGTCCATGTTCTGAAGCAGGGCACGTCAATTTCAGCAGTGGGAGAGATCCATTCTTTTCTTGGTCCAGTGAACACACCTGCAAGAACCACATGACAAACATCCTGCTCCAGTCAGGCTAGTGCCCCTGTGTTAGGAGTATAGGGGCCTCAGACTCAGTCCTTGGGAGGGAGCTTCAATCTCTGTCTGCAACGGTGGTCATGAGGCAGGTGATCTCCTATCTTCCATAGGAGGTCACCAAAGTTACCCCAGAAAATTTGTTTGGCCAAGAGGTGGGAAAATTCATGGGTTGGGGTATTGTAAAGCAGGTGTAAGCTTATAGAGCGAGTCGCTCCTTGCCAGGCCCCGCTCAAAGCAGTGCATCATGGCAACACAGCAAACACACCTGCAAACAATCACTGGGTGAGCATCCACCTCACCCAGGTCAGAACTCCAAACAAGGTCATCAGGATCTTGGGCTCTGACATTGCGATGATTGTGAGGCAAAAATGAGGGGAACATCGGGCCATCTCTTACACTCACTTCATGAAGGAGAGGAGAACTTGTCTTCCTTGTGTATGATTGAGTCCATGCAGGCCTAAAACCAGTCTTCTTTATCCTTGAGTAAAGCAGTGCATCCCAAACTGCAGAAAGAAACAGCAGAAAGACGCAAACTGGCCTGGAGCTGCCACAAGCTGAGGCAGGTCATAAGAGTTATTTGAGAATGAGCAAGTACTAGTAGAAATAATGTGACTGGTACAACACTCAAGTGAGAAAGTCTTGCTGAGCAACCATCCCAGCACAGTGATAAAGCTTCCCCACCTCAGCTGAACTGTTCAGATGGTGCTGCACACCTTTTATTTACCAGATATAGGCAATGCTGTCCAGAGGGGGTGCTGAGGTCAATGTACAAGGGAGTAACAAAAGGCATGTTGTACTGGTTTTGGCTGGGATGGGATTCATTTTCTTCATAGCAGCTTGAATGGAGCGATGTTTTGGATTTGTGACCACAACAGTGCTGTTAACACATTGGTGTTTTAGCTATAGCTCAGCAGTGCTTGCACAGCATCATGGCATTTTGTGTTTTTCATGCTGCCTCACCAGTAAGTAAGATGGGAGTTCACAAGTATTTGGGAGGGGACACAGCCAGGGTGGCTGATCACAGGGATATCCCACACCATATGGTGTCATGCTCAGCAATGAATGCTGGGAGGGAAGTTTGCCAGGGCTGCTGTTGCTTTGGGAACTGGCTGGTTATCAGTCAGCTGATGGTGAGCAATTAGGTTTCTTTGCATCACCTGTTTTGCTTGTGTTTGTTTTTATTTTATTAATTGTCATTTATTTATTATACTGTCTTTATCTCAACCTAAACATTCTCTAACTTTTGTCCTTCCAGTTCTCTCTGCCATCCCTATGGGAGAAGTGAGCAAATGGCTGTGTAGCATTTAGATGCCTGCCAGGGTTAACCCACAGCAGATGCGCAGTCTAGTCTATACATCATTATATATTTAAACACCAAGAGATGAATACAGAAGTTTCTACAGCATGTTTCTGTATGTACTCTGCTTAAGAAGAAATCCTATTCTCTAAGCAGACAGCTAATGTTTACATCTGTGAGTACTTAAAATACTGGGAGCTGAGGGTTACTCTGGCCATGTATATTAATCCATAATTAATCCATGCTGCCAGACTGTTACTTTTTCATGGTTAGGAAGAGACTTTTTTGAGCAGTATAACTTTATCATTGTGGATATTTAAATTTTGACTTTCTTTATACGTTTTCCCTTTTCCTGTCACAGAAAGAGGAGATAATAGTTCCCATCTGGTAAGAATTTTTTTGTGCAATAGTTGTATGTTTTTTGATGGAGTAAAATAAGAATAGGTAGTAAAATAGAAATACAAGTATAATCACTTATAACTTCATTGTGTGTTCTCATTTGAATCCTTTAGGACCATTATTACTTCTATTCTTCAGAAAAAGTTGCAAGATTTCAGAATTTTAATTTCAGTTCATTACAAAAAACCCCCAAATCTTTGCTTTCAGTATTTACCTACATACTCTGAAAACTCTTCTATCACCTCTAAGTGCTCCTGTATTAGGAGGGAACAAGAAATTTCCCAGATTTCTGCAATTAGATGCTTCTCTGAGTAAGAGCTAAAAGAAGTCTAGTAAAGTCATCCAGCATGTTCCTGAAGCTGCCAGGCTGGGAAAAGAAGGCTGAAGTTATACTGCAATTGATCTGGGGCTGCAGCCAGCCTGATACAGTTTTGAATAGCTTTGAGACTGTTTTAAAAGATGTCTGAGACCAAGTTATGCTCTCATGTCAGAGAGACATTAATAACTTTCTGCTTTCTCAGCTGAATACTGAGGAATTTTATTAATAGAAAGAGGAAAAATACAGCTTTATGAAAAGGAAGCATAATTACTACTTCACAAAAAATGAAGAATGTATATTCAACTCTGATGTGCAGTATAAACACATTGATCCCTAAGTGAGATTGTTATCCTATTGTGCTATATGGACACAGAGGTGAAAGATGCTAGCTGCACAAATATGGTGCTATCTGAAGAGACAAAATAGGTGGAAAATCAGGGCAAAGTGTCATTATTCCCTTGCTAATAACACGTAAAGTGAGGAGTCCTGTGTTATTCTGAAAGTTTCCATACAGCCCGAGGTTGGCACTTGGAGGTTCGAGGTCTGTCTTCTGCTCTCATCAGCCCACAGCTCTGACTCTGCTGGGGGGCAGTGAGTGTAGGCTGCAACTTCCCCTGCTGTCACTCTTCCTTGGCACCCCATGTATGCCCCATCACGTAGCAGGCAGAGCAATTTTGAACTGATATAAAAAATGGTCCAGGAAAGAGTAAGGTCTTCTATGTCTTACTTTATACTGTATGTACTTCCAGTGCACACATTATTTTAGCTTGGTGACCACTGTTGAGCAATAAAAGGAATTAATGCATTTGTTGCTGAATGTGGTTAACTTCTCCTGGACCATGAAGTTGTTAAATGAAGATTGAGCTGTTAAGAGAGGCACTATGTATTTTAATGTCTAAATTCAAATCATGGGTAGCAGAAATTAAATTTTTTCTTCCAAAAGTGCTCACAAAGGTAACTCTCAACGACTAACCAGGTGTGACTGAAACAGTGCTGACTGAATTTTGTAGAGTTTCCAGCAGTACCCAGTAAGCAGATTCCATTGTATTCAGCTCATTCAAATAGGCATAATTTACATTTCAGTAGTGGTAGCTGATTCAAAGATGACCAATGTTCATTAGAAAAATGTGCCATGCTGTGGAGATCATGACAGTCTACTGTGAAAGACATGTCCCTCTAAGGTAGAAGGAGACAAGTTGAATCTAGTCCAAGACCCTTGTCAGAAGTTGGAGTGTCATGGGGGAGGAGCCTAAGGGTCTTAGGCAGGGATAATATGAATATCATTTAAGTATCTGTATAATTTTCTGTGATTTCACTATTGTTGCTCGCAGATAGATGAATTCTTAGACTTTTCTTAGTCTCTGAGTGCACCAAATGTGCTGAGGCAGTCGTATTCTCTCTGCCCTCATTTTATATAACCTATTTTGCATTAAACTAATATGTTAATCTACAGCATATCACAATTACTGAAGAAACAGCATATTAATCACAAACTAGGTAAGAGCTACAGAGAATGGTTGTCTGTTTGGCACTGCCTGTTCTCAGCATGCCAGCCCTCTGTTCCACTTAAGCCTAACAGCCCAATGTCATCCATGCATCTAAGTGGTAATCAGGGGACAGTTCAAAACTCACCAGAACCATCTTATGGCATTTTGAATAAAAATTGGTCTTACAGATGAAGCTGAGATGTTCTACTGCTCTCCAAAACATAGACTCACAGAATCCCAGAACAAGTTGGGTTGGAAGAGACTCACAAGGATCATCGAGTCCAACTCATGTCCCTAGACAGCACCATCCCCAAGAGCCATACCATGTGCCTGAGAGCACTGTCCAAATGCTTCTTGTGCTCTGTCAGGCTTGGTGCTGTGATCACTTTCCTGGGGAACCTGTTCCAGTACCCAGCCACCCTCTGGGAGAAGAGCCTTTTTCTGATATCCAACCTAAACCTCCCCTGACAAAAGTTCAGGACATTCTCTGGAGTCCTGTCACTGGTTACCACAGAGAAGAGATCAGGGTCTGCCTCTCCTCTTCCCCTCACAAGGAGTTGTAACTGCATTAAGGGGACTTGTCGCCCTGATTCTTAAGATTTTCTAAAGCCTTCTGAGTTTACATTCTGTTAGAAAACTTTCCCACACAATTTCTATAAACAAAATATTGTTTTGCATTCCTTCGTGGGGGTGGAGAAACTTGATGTACTAGTGGTTTGTCCAATGTCTTTGAAGAGGTGGCCCATTCACTCTCTAATCCACTGTCACCTTTGGAAAAGTATAAAAGTTGGAGTCAGAGAATAAACCTTCCTTCTTCTTTACCTTGCAAATAGCAGTGGTTCGCTTTGTGCTTTCACGTGTCCTATAGCAACGGGGACGCAGTCTCCTCCAGGCTGAACAGACAAGTGACCTCAGCTGCTCCTCATACACCTTCCCCTCAAGGCCCTTCACCATCTTTGCTGCCCTCCTTTGGACACTGTCTAATAGTTTATATCTTTCTTACATTGAGGTGCCCAAAACTGCAGACAACATTCAAGGTGAGGCTGCCCCAGTGCAGAGCAGAGCAGGACAATCCCCTCCCTTGCACGCTGGCCATGCTGGGCCTGATGCTGCCCAGGACAGGGTTGGCCCTGTTGTTCAATTTGTCCTCGTCTTCAATTTGTCAACAGGACCCTGAGCTTCCTTTCCATGGCAGTGCTTTCTAGAATTTGATTCCCCAGTCTGTCTGTACAGTCTGGGTGGCATTCTGCCAGTGCAGAATCCAGCACCTTCCCTTGTTGAAATCCATACATTTGGTGATTGCTCAGTCTTCCATGTTGAGGTCTCTCCTTGGAGCCTTCCTGCCCTCAGGGGAGTCAACAGCTCCTCCCAGGTTTGTATCATCTGTGGATTTGCTCAGTGTCCCATCCAGTCTCATGTCCAGGTTGTTCATGAAGATGTTGAAGAGCACAGGGCTGAGGATGGAGCCCTGTAGAACCCCACTAGTGACAGGTCACTGGTCTGATGCCACCCCAGCCACTATAACTCTTTGTGCCTGACCCATGAGGCAGTTATTCCCCCATCACATGATGAATGCTGGACATTTTGTCCAGATGGATATTATGAGAGTATTGACAGCTTTACTGAAATCCCAAAAGATTACATCAGTTGGCTTCTCTTGTCATAAAAGGAAATTAAATTTGATAAGCAAGACTCATGAAACTATGCTGTCTGTGACCAGCGATTGCATTGTCTTTCAGGTGCTTTTCAATACCTCCCAGAATAATCATCCCCATAATTTTACCAGGCACTTAAATGAGACTGATAGGTCTGTAGTCTTTATTCTTTCCTTTCTTGAAAACTGGGACATTTGCCAGCTTCAAGTCAGCTGGGACGTCTCTGGATTCCCCAAGACCACTCAAAAAATCATCAAGAGAGGTCTTACAATGACATCAGCTAGCTCCTTGGGATTCTTGGATGAATATTATTATCAGGTCTCATAGATTTGTAGGGATCCAGCTAGAACAACAGATCCCACACCATTTCAGGGTCAACTGGGAGTTATTATTCTCACAGTCGTGGTTTTACAGCAGACCCCTGTGGTCTGTCATCTGTATTGAAGACAGAGGCAAAGATAACATCTCGGCCTTGTCCATGTCCCTGTTTGTGAGGTGACCGTCCACATCCTGTACTGAACAGATGTTATTTTTACACTGCTTATTGTCATCAATGTATTTGAAAAATAACCCTTTTATTATCCCCCACAGTTCTGTCACCTTGAACCGCAGCTGAGCTTTGGTAACATGAATTTTCTCCCTGCAGTGGCAAGCAGCAGCTCTGTGTTTTTCCTGTGTTGCCTGATCTTGCTTCCACTGGGCATATACTTTCCTTTTCTGCTTTACTTCCAAGAGAAGAATCCCGGTCAGCCAAGACGGCCTTCTGCCTCATCTGCTTCACTTATGGCATTTGGGAATTGCCTGCTCTTGTGCCCTTTGGAGGTGGTGTTTAAAAGGTAACCAGGACCAGTGGATCCCAGCACCTGCAAAAGCATTTTCCCAGGGGACTTCAGTCACTAATTCCTTGAGCAGCCTGAAGTCTGCTCTCCTCTTGTCCGGAACTGAAGACTTGCTGGCACTTTTCCTGCTGTCAGCAGAGATTTTAAACTCAATTGCTTCATGGTTGCTGTGGCCAAGATGGCCACCAGTCGCCACTTTGCTCATGACATGCTCTCTGTTGACAAGCAGCAGATCAAGGAGGGCATCTTTCCCAAGTTGCTTTCCTTAGGGCCTATTCCGCAAAGTTGTCATCCAGATTTTTTAGGAATCTTCTGGCCCTTGTTGTACCAGCTGTGTGATGCTTCCTGTTAACTTCCAGCAAGTTGAAGTCTCCCATAAGGACAAGAGCAGTTGACTTGGAAGCATCCCTTAGTTCCTCAAAGAATAATTTGTCGGTGTTATCTTCCTGACTGGGAAGTCAGTCTGTAGTGGACTCCCACATCCACATTATTTGTTTGCCCCTTGACTTGTACCCAAAGGCTCTCAACTATGTCACTGTTGACTTTGAGTTCCATACATTCTAATCCTTCTGTCACATACAGTGCCACCCCTCTGCCTCTTCCACCTTGCTCCTGAAGAGCCTGGAACCATCCAACAGGGCACTCCAGTCACAGGACTCATCTCAACAGTTTTCACTTTTGCCAATGATGTAAAATACCTGGGCCCAAGGCCAAAGCCTTGAGCTTCTCTTGTTTATGCCTCATGCTGTGTGCATAAGCATAGGTGTAGCATTTTATGATACCTTTTTTAAATTTAATTTTGCGACCTTTCTCCTCAGTTTTTGAATGTTTTTTGGGGCTGGTTTTTTGGTTTTTTTTTTTAGGAAACCAGACCAGATCAGGATTAAAATTAACATAGGTTGGGTCTTATTTTTGGCTTAGGAAGCTTATATGAAATGGTGGACAAGGTCCTAGGAGATGACATATGTACTTACTTAATTTCTGTATTTAATTTCCTGTATGAAATCAGGAAATTGTGTTGTCTTTAACAATGATTGAGGTAAGTTGAAGATGAATTACTTTCTCAAATCAAGAGGGTATTCTTCAAGAAGTAATCATGATTGCTGACATAATTTTGGAAGGGCTTCCTGATGTTTCCTATGGAAATCTTTCTGAGCAAACCTGGATTCATCCTCTAGTGCTGTCACTCAGTACCCAAAACTCAAAATTCATGTGTCCAGGATAAAGGCTGGAAAACCTTTTTATTCCTGTTTCTGAAAGGAACAGGTTTTATGTTGATGCAAGGTGACTAAAAAGCTTCTGAGTTTGGGTCTGAACATCATTTTGTCAAGTTGTAGGCACAAAGTAGTAGAAACAAAGGGAGAATGGTACATTTGTATGTTGGCTCTGTAGCAACAGTAATTTTGGCCATGGTAAGTGATCATTTAAACCAAAGGAATCTTGTCACTAGCCAAAATACCCAGGTTCAAGTTGGAATGCGAATAGGACCAATTTCTTTCTATACTTAGAAGTTAACCTCTGCTGTTATATTAAGAGGCTGCATCTTATCAGCAAAGTCTCCCTTCATGGTCCAGCTGTACATCAAAGTATTTACCTCTAAGAAGATTGTATTTTGTCTGCAACGTGTTCACATTTGCTTGGATATGAGATAAAACCATGCATTTGTGACATAAAAGCTCAATATAATGTCACATCAAGTCAGGATGATCTACTGCATTGTAAATGCTTCATTTTCTATATTCTCTGGATTAATAGAACATACTCAGACTGTAGATTTTTTTAGAATCATAGAAACATCAAATATATGTCAGCGGCATTTAGGGTGATGAGCTTTGAATGTTCTGTATTACAGATATCTTCATTTGTTCAGTGAATTCTAGCAGTCTTCAAAAATTGAGAGGTGAAATGTTTGGTGTAGTAGGCTGTTGAATCCTTGTCTTCATATGCCAGCAGTAGTTTATAGAAGATTCTCTTCAACATTTTTAAAACTACTACTTTTTTTTTATTTAGAGGATCCATTTGTATGGAATATCAGTGTAATGGGCAGTGCTTTTGTGAATTGAAAACAGTGGCAATATAATTTAGAGGCTATATAGTTCAAGGTTAGGTAAGAAAACATGGTTTTATATGGCCTTTGCTTTATCTGTTCTGTGAATAGAAACTAGTGGATTGATTACTTGCTACTTTACCTTTTGTATGTATATTTACACCCATTAAAAGGCTAAAAATCAGAGCCACATTTCTTTCAGTGTTTTAGTTCCACAGATGCAGATGTCCAGACCATTGTCTCTCATACACATACATAAATGCTTTAAGAATACCTCTAATTGCAATGTGACAAAGGAAAGCTGTGTTTTAGTGGCATCTCAAGTTTGATTAGTAAGCAAAAGCTTCTGCATATAATTGTTTCTATTAAGATCTCTAAATTTTTCTTATTTAGGGCACCAAGAACTACATGGGGATTAAAGCATGCCTTTTAAATAGTTTGTAAACTACTTCCTCTGTTCCTTAAATTGACTTGTGACACTACTAGTTTATGAAGAAATGGGGTTTAGTTTTTTGGATATTTTTGGTTCTCAATGAACATTTAAAACTTGGATAAGATTTCTGTGGTAACCAAATTATATTTCATGCCATGTAACCAAATTTGTAAAGAGTCATACATTACACATAGCTCTGGTGGTAGCAACATAAAGCTAATATCAGTAAATGAGGGAATGGGAAATCAGTTGGCTTCTCTTTCCAGTGTGTAGTCAGAGTAAGAGCCTCTATGATGGGCAATTACCTTAACTGCCTGCCTAAAGCAGCAGCGAGTTGCATGATCAGTCCAATGCACAAGATTATATCCTCCCCACTACTTAATGAAGAAATTCAGTCTGCACTGATCGCTATCACATAATTGTTAAGAAGCAAAAAAAGTACTAAGAAAACCCAGTTGAAAAGCAATGGTAAAAATAACATTTCAGTTATCACAGAACTGCCCAGGCTAGAAGGGACCTTCAGAAGATCATCTGGTGCAACCTTTGGTGGGAAGGGGAGCCTCAATCAGACTATGTAGTGCCCTGCTGAATTGCATCTTGAAAACAAGTATCAAGAACTCAAATGTCAAATTCCTGTTGCCCATAGCACAGAGTGATATGGTGATATCAGGCTCAGAATCAGACTGTAAAACCTTTCTCTTTCTGCTGAAAAATGCCAGATGTGTTCATTTCTATCCATTAATTTTACTTAACAGACTTGACTTTGCTCTAGTTGAAATAGGTGGAAAAAAAAAAAATTTCATACTTAAAGCAATTTATAATACAAGATATCTCCTTCTGGTTGCGATCTTTCGAGCAAAATGAAATCATGAGCATTCCTAATCCTTTGTTTCAGTCTGTGCTGTTTAGTAATCTGTGAGGGAAGAGAGCCAAATAAACAGCTGGCATGTTTTAGCGGTTACTACCGGCTTCTCTCTTGGCTGTCTCTGTCGAATATGAGGGATTGCCTGGTGAATTTAAAGGCAGGGCTGAGTGCCACACATTCTCATCTTATACTTGATTCTGCTGTTACACTGAGCAGTTCTGGCACAAGTGAGCTCTACAAGCAGTGTGGCTGCTCATTGGTAGGAGAGAGTGAACCCTTTCTGGGGCCAAATGCACACTGTGACACCAACTCCTCACAATACTTCACAGTTCTGCTTCTGGTGTAGGGCCTCTGCCTCTGGCCATAGTCACTGAAATAAACACATGCTAACATAAGAAAAGTAACATCCCTCCTTATCTCAAAAGGGCAAAGGTATTTGGTACGTTTTGTGGGATGATGAAATGAATGTAACAGGGATATCAGTTATGAACAACAGGTGGTGGGGATGCAGTATGAGATACTGCAGTGAAGAAGTTTGTTTCACTTCTGAGAATGACTTTTCCAACAAGGAAAAATTTAGACTTAGTTAACATTCATGAATTAGTTTGCATTGTAAGTCAGTGAACAGAGCATTTGCACTGTGTAGCAATATGCAGACTCTTATTGATTATTTTAATTCTATCTTCCATAATTTCTATTTTAATGTTATCACTTTCAGTCTATAGAAATTGAGAATATCAATATTACTTTATTGCCTCAGTGCAGTTTTTTAAAAATCTCACCAATTTTGAATTAATGAACACCAATCAATTGCACATGGTTAATTTTCATAATCCTATTCCCATCTGAGAGTATTTTATCTGCCTTTATTCCTATTCTTTTGTCACTATTTCAACTTGCTGCATTTTTATTTCATTTCACAAGTAGCTACTATTGTAGCTGATGTGGAATCAACTTTACCACTTGAGAAGGGAAGTGCTACTCTGAATTTGTAATAATTTATATTTATTAGTGAATACAAATATACAGAAATTGCTGAATTGAATTCAGCAAAAAGTCATTTTGTCCAGCAGGCACTTACAGGTTTGTACCATGGTTATCATGAGGAGGCTCCATGTCTCAATCTGGCATCTAGCTGGTGCTGTAAAATCTAGCTGCACATTGAGCTATGAGGTTTAACAAAGCCTTGAGTGTTACCTATGGAGTACTCAACCCTGTTTGGCTGTATGTCTGTTTCCATTTTTTATGGCAAACTTTTTTGCGTAGCATTTTTTATTCTAGAAATTTGTATTTATTTTAAAATCTTGGTTTTACTGCAGTGCAAAATGCTGTGGTCCCTGATCTCAGTTTTGTCTTCCTGGTCTTTATGTCATTAATGATCACTTTAGGTACTGAATGTTTTTCTCTAACTTGTTCAAAGATCAATGATTTAAGTTTTATGTCCAGTGTAAATTTTCAACATAAAATTTATATTAAAAATGTAAAATTTATGTAAATTTTCAGCTCAGGCCTGCTGTTTTCACTAATTTAAGTTACACTGTTAAGTATGGGTGTTTCTGTTTCTTTGCCAGATTCTGAGTCTGGCGCAAATGTCCATACTCTTACATATATCTCATCTTCAATTTGTGCTGGGTGAATCCTGTACTGGTTAGTACATTAAGTGAATTGCAGTTAATTTCAGAATATTACTAAGCAATGCATGCATATAGGTGCATACAGTACCTTTCTGTGTAAAGCTTTAAAAGCACAGGTGATAATTTTTTAATTTGACTGTTTAGTTATCTACACTATCTAAACCCTGTCTTAATTCTAAGATTCTTATCACATGTCTATATACACAAACTTATGTACAAAGATACAGCTTCAATTAGATATGCAGTGTGAAAATACTGGCTTCTGCAGTCAGTGCTCAAAGCATGCCTTATTTCAGAGCTGCCTGCTCTTTGTACCCTAATCCATGGCTGTTCTAAAGTCTTTTGCCTGTAAATCTTCTTTAACCCATCCCTCAACTCCTAATGAACTCTGATAAATGTGTTAAGTCATCTGCCTTTTCTACTGATGACAATAACTTCATTAAAATGTACATATACAGTATTTTTCTGAATGCTGGGATACAGGCCATCCAATACTAGAACTGTATATTCCTTTTCACTGACTGATTCCTTTTTACTTATTCTGGTGTCACTCTTCATTTCATTAATTTTTCATTTTATGCCTCCAGGAAACTTCCCTCTGATTCTGGCATGTTTCCCTCTTTCTCCCTAGTGAACATACTTGAGACAAAGAAATCTTTTTGCTTTGCAGCACTCTGTGCCTCGTCTGTCAGTAACTTGCCTCCATCCATCACACCAAGAGACTACAGTTTCCCTCAAAATCTCCTGATCCTTACCTATTTGTAAAACCTCTTGTTTGTCCTTAAATCTTTGACTAGAATAGTTTTTAAAAATTCCTTTTTACCGTGATGCTTTTTGTTTTCATTGTTTCAACAGATGTCTCAATTATAGCAATAGTAGTATTTGACTACTGTTTGTAAGCACAATCTTGTGAAGAAAAAGAAAACATATAGTTAACAGCTGCAGAAGGCTTCAGGACTGTATCCTCCTGTGGATTTTACACGAAACATTCACTGACTTTCCTGGAGCAGCAGAAGGTTTGCCTTTTATTAAACAAAGAAGCCGAAGTATGCATAATACACTGTTCACTGTAATTGCAGGGACAAAAGCTCAATACCTCTGGATTGCCTCAGCTACACTAAAGGTCATGATTTAAACAGTTTCCACTGGTTTGTATCAGGTGAGCTTGTTCACCACAATGTGTTATGTGACGAGTGAGACCAAAAATGTTATGTTAGTGACCAAAGAGTTGAATGAAGCTCATATTCCCAACTGCAGATGTTAGCTACTAAAGATAACAAAAGGAAGAGACAGTCTGAATGCATCCTGGCTGTGAACTGTGGCCAGTTATGTTAAATTGTCTGCCTCCACGAGAATGTTCAATACTCTCTTACACATTAATAATTTTAGATGTCGCATGAAGAGATAATTACACCAATGTATTTCAGACTTGTTTGAAATCTTCTTTAATATCAGCCAGCTCAGTTTTGCCAGTACAGTCTGAAGCACCATACCAAGAAGTGCTTGGATGTGAGGGACAGGGCAGGTGCTCATGTACCTATCATAATGTATATGTATCATATGTACCACCGTAATGGATGAACAATTTAGGATTAACATATAAATTGTCAGCATGAAACTAAAAAGCCTTTTTTTCTCATTAGGTTCTCATGAGTCACATGAATGTGTTTCAGTGAACCCTTCTTAGATAAAGGTTACCATTCTCTTTTATATAAACAATCACTGAACTGAGCACCTCTAGAGGAGACAAACTTGAAGTAATAATGACTTAGTTACATCTGATAGTTTAGTAAATAGATTAATTTTTGTTGATTTTACTGTCAGTGGCATTTTATTCTTGTATAGGGACCAAGAGGTCAGGGCCTGCTATCAGCTAGGGTAGGCAAATAGAGGTAGAAAGGCAGTCCTTCCAGTGAAGATCTAGGACTGTGCAGGTACTGTACAGCAGGTAAGAAGCACAGGGATGATGAAGTGCAAGCAAGCGGGAAGACATTCAATGTCCTGTGTTGCAAGCAGTGATCACACAGTACAGCTGCTACCTAATCTTTATCTAGGGTTTGCCCAGGCACCATCACAAATGAAAGACTCAAGGAGCAATCAGAGATGTTCAATTTGAGAGCTTTGCATATGTCAACAGGAAATAATAATGTACAAAAGACAACACAGAGGAAATGTCAGAAGGTGTTAGAAAACTGAGTAGTTGGATGGTAGAGGCTAGCATTTTTACTTCAGAAATTTTCTTTCCAGGCAAGAATAATGTATATATAGCACTGGCTGCAAGTTCCTTGTTGTCTTCTGCATCTAGACATTATCTTCTAAGTTTTACATGTCTGTATACTCGTTATCACTGTTACATAATATTGTTTAGATTAACTGATACATATCAGTTTAGACTTGAATTTTTGCAATTCTAATCTGAGATTTTTCCTCAAATCTCTAAACTACCAACCAACTTATATTTGCAGATAACCCAGTCTTTTGTTTATGAATTTATTGAGTTATATTGGAATATATTTCTAATATGTACTATTATATATTTTAATAAATAAAAATAGTAATTATGGTTAGCCTCCACCCTAAAACCATCCTGACAATTTCTATGCCTAAAATCACATTCAGAACATACCTACTGGTGCCAAAATGATAATTTTCCTGAACACTATCTTCATGTGTAGAATTAGAGAATCGCAGGTCATAGCTGGAAGGGACTTCTAGAAGTATAGTCCCATATACCTTCTCAAAGCAGAGAAAGAACAGATTTCTCAGGCCAAGGTATCTCAAAGTTATGTTCAGCTGGACTTGGAATGTCTCTACGGATGGAGACTGCACAACTCTATGGCCAACCTCTGCCAGTGTTTGGTCACAGTAAACAAAGCCTCAACAATTCTAACATTTATTTTTTTCTTGTATTCTGCCCATTGTTTGTTCCTATTGCCTCTTTTCCTGTTATTGGGTGTTATTGAAAAGAGTGTGGCTCCCTCTTCATTTCATGTCCCAGTCAGGCACTACATTTCATATACATAATCATTTATACACACTCTTAAGATCCCCCTAGATCGTCTGCTTTCCAGGATAAACAATCCCAGCTCTCAGCTTCTCCCTGTACAAAAAAAATGCTTCAGTCCCTTAATCATCTTTGTGGACTTTTGCAGGACTTACTTCAGCATGTCCATGTCTCTCTTGTACTGAGGAGCCCAGAACTGGATACAGCAGTCCAAGCGTGGCCTCACCAGTGCTGTGTAGAGAAGGTTTACCTCCAATAACCTCCTTGCAATGTTGTTGGCCTGTTTTACCACAAGTGTGCATTGCTGATTTATGGTCAACTTGTCCACCAGGAGCCTTGGAGTCTTCTCTGCAAAACTGCTTTCCAGACTTTTCTAATGTCTGGGTGCAGGAATTTGTCACTGTTGAGTTAGAGATGACACAGAGTTATGTCAGAAGGCAAAATGGCAAAAGTCTTGTATATTTCATCCTCTCTTCTTCTATATCTTAGTTCACTACAGGTGGACCTGATCATTCTTTTAATCAATACATTTCACATGATTGGCTAATTAACAAGACACCCATTTGTAAACAACCTTATGAGAAAAAGAGCAAAACAGATTGTTAGAAAAACACCACCTGCAGATTGTTTGACTATTTTACTATCATTATTTATCTCCATCTCCCTAAAACTTCCCAGGCTGGTTCTGGGAAAACTTATCTGGCTTTCTTGCTCTCTGACTGGACTGTTGCATCCACAGGAATTTACATTTACCAGGTAATCAGGTCCTACTTGGCCTCTTGCTAGTCTCATTTCTATGAAGTCCCTTACTTTGCCTTCCTGAGATTCCTCTTTCACATACAAGTTTGGGATTTTACATTGTGTACTTTTTTAAGACTTTGTCATGTGTGAATCAGATTCAGTGATAAGCTAACCAAAATTCTAGGGGTATTCAGATATAGATTTGGTTTCTTACCTCAAATTATTTTGGTTTTGGATTGTATTATTAAGCAATGGTAAATGTTTTCTGATTCATAGTTCCAGCCAAAGATTTTGCAATCCTTGTCCATATCTGTATTTGTGGAAGACTAAGAACATAATAGAATTATACATGGCCCTTCCTGACAGAGCATTTTTCAAGAATTCCTCACTGATTTTTTGTGTTTTCCTCCTACATTTTCTGACTTTATTACAAATTTTCCACAACATATTGGGTACCAAATTCTCAGTACCCTGCTTTACCTTTCAATGGACTTAATTTAAAAGCCCCTCAAGGTTTCCAACACAACACCAAATGGCATGACATGCAGTACTGTGTTGTTATATGAGGCTTGATATTTTCAAGCATGGCATCCTTTTCAAAAATCCCATGGTCTAGGCAAAAACTTTGTGTCTGTCCTTGACAGTGATGTGATATTTCAGTGTCAAGTCTGTGACTACAGCAGCTGGTAACCTGGAGCATGTGGTGCCTGGAGAATGTAGGGTCCTTCCGTGGTTGGAGAAGTGTCAGTACCACGACTCCATCAAACTCATGCAAAAAAACTTCCTGTGCGCAATAACTTGTTTACTTGGTCCAGTAGGGCTGGAAGCAAGTAATTTGGGATTAGAAAATTAATAGATACACACAAGGTCAGGAAGGGCAACTTTTGGTTGAGACAGGGAAGCATTCAGTATTCCAGGAGGTCTCCAAGAGGCTAACATTTAGCATGTAGGTGGCAAAATGCCATGCTGGGAGAGACTTTCACTGGATAACCACACACTTCACTGGAAGATTGAAAGGCAGAAAGTTCTCTTGCTGTGTGCAGAAACAGAGAGCCTCTAGTACAGGTAGCATAGCACCAGTTTGGCTAGGAGCACCATCCAGGAGCAGTCAGGCATCTCCCTCCAGTGTCAGATAAACTGCAGTCCTGGGCCTGCAGTAGGATACTGCTGCTGGTCCTGGATTCCATCACCCAGTTCCAGCGCAGTCTGCCTAGACACCAGACTATTTGCTCCTACCAACCTGAGACCACCATCACTTACTAGACACCTACTAGATCCCAGATAGATTTTCAGCTAGATTTTTTCTCCAGTTGCCTTGGATGGCACAAACTTCTTGGTATTTTTTCCAAGAGCCTACTCCAGCACTATTGGGAAAGACTAAAATGTCAGACAACAAGAAGCAGCACAACTTGGACAATGAGAAAGAGCAAAATATTAGGGAATCTTTTTGGGTTTTTTCTGTTTCAGGAACTGGGGCAAGGCTATACCAGGAAAAGAAATAATACAGGTTTTATGTGTTGATTGCACAAGACAAAATTGGGATAAAGATGGGGTATACTCCACAAACAAGCCTTTCCCTAATCTCACATTGCTGCATTTGCCCAAAAGCCCTTGAATTGCATAATTCATTAAGCCATTATTGCATAATTTTATGTTTTAAAATATTACTACTTGTTAACACTATCCCTGTTTGTATCTGGCAGTGAGTAATGTTTGTTTTCTTAAAACATCTTAAAACAAAACCAGCAGGGCTATTTTCTGCACGTAATAACATTTTAGTTTTAAATTTATCCTTTCCTTCTCTCAGCCCAGAAGACAAATACCATCATTCTGGGTCAAGCTCTCAGCTTCTGATATGCAAAAGAGCATCCTCAGATGACACTGAAAGAGTGATTGGACTGAGAGTGTATTTGTAAGATAAAGCAGAGGCATCTGGCATCAGAGCTGGGGAGCATGTGGAAGGAGGAGAAATGCTGGAGTGTGGCTGGGTGACATCCTCCAGTGAGGCACTCAGAGTTGGCGGGTGCTTGGGGCAACTGTCTCTTGCTCCATGCTAGGTGGTGAGCACAGCAGTGGTGCCTACTCACTGCTTTCACAGGTTTGAAGCCATACTTTTAGCATGATTACTGGAGGAAGGCCAAACGAGAACAGATGGGTAGGGAAAGATGTGTGTGAATATAGATGGTGTAGCTGGCATAAGTCTTCATGCAGAGGAGCCCAGGGTACAGTTAAGTTGTGTTTCAGAAAACTTACTTTTTTAGCAGTTGCATGGGCTGAGAATCTGTCCATTTCCACTGTAAAGTGTGTCCTAACCTTTGCAGACAGGTAGGAGAGAGAGTGTAGGACAGAAGAACAGCTAAATGTATGATGGCAATTCAGCATGGGTTGGATGATCTTGTCCTGCCTTTTGTGGTACAGCCTGGAGAAATTTATTAAGCTTGGAGGATAGTTAGTGGAGAAAGTGGGATATAATTGTTGGGAGAAGAGGAGAAGAGATTAAGAAGGAATGGTGAGAGGTTTTCCATTCATCTTGTAAGGAAGTAAGTTAGGGATTGTAATACCAGATGTGGATATAGAGGAATGACCTACCTTACATTTTGGATTTGCATTAGTTTTGTTTCTGAGACTATATCCATTGAAGTTGTACTCACACTTGTCGATAAATAGATGAGAGCGTTCCAGAGACTACAGTGAGGCAGAGGGTAAATGCACACACAGAGTGTAAATTGGATGGGTTCTGGTGTTCACCAAATCGTGGAATCAATTAGGTTGGAACAGACCTCAGAGACTGAGTCCACCTTGTCTCTGAACATCACCATGCCAACTAGACTATAGCCCTAGATGCCACATTCACTCTTATCTTAAATACCTCAGTGACAGTAAATCCACCACCTCTCTGCGCTGCCCATTCAATGTCTAATCACCTTTGCTATGAAAAATTTCTTCCTAGTCTCTAACCTAAACTTCCCTGGTGCAGCTAAAGGCTGTGTCCTCATGTCCTGCTGCTGGTTGCCTGGGAGAAGAGACCAACTGCCACCTGTCTACAGGCTCCTTTTAGGTAGTTGTACAAAGTGCCAAGGTTATCCCTGAGCCTTCTTTTCTCTAGGCTAAACAATACTAGCTCCTGCAGCTGCTCCTCATAATACTTGTGTTTCAGACCCTTCACCATCTTCATCACCCTTCTCTGGATTTGCTCAGAACTGGATATAGGTCTTGAGGTGTGGCCTCAGCAGTGCTGACTGCAAGGGAACAGTCACTGCTCTGGTCCTGCTGGCCACACTACTGCTGGTACAGGCCAGGATGCCACTGGCTTTCTTGGCCACTTAAGCATGCTGCTGGCTCATGTTCAGCTACTGTTGAAAAGCACATCCAGGTCCTTTTGCCACTTTCCAGCCATTCTGCCCCCAGCCTACAGCAATGCAGGGAGTTGATGTGGTCCAAGTGCAGGACCTGGCTCTTGGTTGTGTTGAACCTCATGCCTTTGGACTCAGCCCCTTAATCCAGGCTGTCCAGATCACTCACCAGAGCTTTACTGCCTTCCAGCAGATCAACACTCCAACCCATCTTTCTTTCTGTGAATTTTCTGATGGTAAACTCAATCTCCTTATCCCAATCATCAATAAAGATATTAAACAGGACAGGGCCCAACACTGATTGCTGGGGGACACCACCAGTGATGGGCCACCAACTGGATGTCACACCATTCACCACCACTCTCTGGGCCCATCTGTCCAGTTCTGAACCCAGCAAGGAGTGCACCTGTCCAAGCCATGGGAAGCCAGCTTCTCCAGGAGTGTGGTATGGGAGACTGGTGTTGAACCTGTCTTGTGGGCACAGCTGGCAGAACTTGTCCTGTCACCACCACTGGGTTTCAGCTGCCCAGTGCGTTGGCTCCACAGGGCATCTTCCAGAGGGTAAGGAGCCCTTGATCTCTGCTGGGACAGGGTCTATAGGTACTTGTGTCATCTCTTTAGTGTCACTAATTTGATATAGATATAGGAAGTTGGTCTTTCATATTCCAGTTAACTGACTTAAAGGATGTTGTGAACTGGTAACACAGATCGTGAATGCCCAGTGCTGTTTAGAGACAGTGACCCCAACTTTGGTGATGATAAGTCTGGGCCTACCTAGGCTTCAGTGAGGTCCCTGCTTCTTCTTCCCTTCACAGCATAAGTATCCAATTACCACACAGAAAAAGTCACAGGCAGCTGAAGGAGAGGAGCAGATGTGTCTCTTTATGTAGGGATCGCTAGTGATTCAGGACTTTGGATGCGCAAAATTCAAGGGGGACCTGCACCAAGCGCTACAAAGACCTTTCTGAAGGATTCAAGAGAGCTTAGAGGACAGCTACCATTGCAGGTGTTACCTCATTCCTAGTCCTCAGATGCCCTAAAAAAGCCTGAAACATAGACACATGTGAAATATTCCTATCTGGGAAGCTGTCTTCATGCTGATTCAGCCAAGGTCTCCTAGACAGATATATGAGTCAGAAACAAGAAAAATTCTTATAATTATGGTATGGCAAAGTTATAAAAAAATTTTGTGCAATGAAAGAACCCCTAACTTTTATATCTTAGCTCAAACTTATAAAAACACTTGTACCATGAAAAAGAAAGCATCAAAACTACTAGTACAGAAGGTAACTGTCTAGTCTGCCTCCACACAAGCATTTGCAATTGTTTGAAGTGAAAAGGGAAGCCCAAAAGTTGTAAAGCAGTGGGTGCCTTCTTCCCTTGTGCTGAGATGTCCAGGCATCTCTTTTACCACATAAGTTTTGCACATCAATCAGGATATTTGAGAAATAGACACTACTTTTTTTCTTATAAGCTTTAAAAGTTTTTATAGTAAAAGACTAATACTTTCTCCACCCTAGGACTTGAGAACTGAGATCTGCTTTTCAGTAAAATATATTGATAAATGCTATAAAACATTGTATATAGCCTACATTTTAAATCTGACCTTTGATATTATAATGTTGAAGGCTTTTTTAATAGAGAAAAAAAAAAAAAAATACCCCTGGCCTAAACCTGGGATTGATTATACATGTCTGTATTTATTTCACCATGAAAGTCCAATTACATGCTTCCATGTGATTCAAGATAAGATGAGGGGAAGTCTGTACTGTTGCCCAAAGCAAGATTTCTTTTTAAATTTAGCTTCTTAGTTCTATACCAATACACATGCTTATTTCTGTAGTCAGTGAGAACAAAGGAATGTGTTTTCCCAGTACCACCAATACAATGTAGTAAGGGCAGTAGCACCTTCTGTTCTGTCGTGTGGCTGTTGCATACTGCTGCTTAAAACATCATGGAAGAAAACTTATGCTTCCAAAGCAATATACAATGTCAGCATCTTCCTGTCACAAGGAAAAGATAAACTTAAAAATACTTTCATCATTAGACCTTGTATTAGTGCGCGATTAAAAATACACTCAAGGTATTTTCTTTCTTTGTCACTAAATGTTAATTAAAAAGGCTGTCTAAAGTAACTTATTTTCACTTCACATATTTTCTGCTTAATTTCATGCATTTTTTTCTTTCTTGTTGCTGATCAGCAGTGAAAGTCTGCGTAATTTACGTGTTTATAACTGAAAGTTATGTAATAGACCATGTTAAATTAACTAATCCACAGAGTAAAACTGCACTAACTTATGTCTTAGGGGCATCATCTTAGGGACACATCTTTCAGAACTACTTGCTGGTAGACACACTGAGCTATTTGTATTTTTGTTTTGTGGTCTTATTACTTAATGCAACTTATTATTGGCATATTAGCAATATTTAATAACAACAATATATATTATGAAGCATTTAATATAAATGTTACAAACAGCAAAAATGCAAGCTGTGGTTTTATCATTTGTAATATTAAAGGAAGGGACCTGCATTAAATGAGTATAAAGACCCCAAATAATCTATTTTTCTGAGCCAAATAAACAACCCACATGTTCCTCAGAAAAAAAAAAAAAGCATCAGACACAGAAAGGCAGAGTAAGAGCATTGCAGTTTAACAGTGTGATGGTCAGAGGTTTCTTCCCTGCAGATGATTAGGCTTTCAGAATGTATCAAATTAAGCTCTGGAGTGATGCCAGTACTGCAGAGTCCTTAAGAGAGTTCAAAGATGTAGCTAACAGCCTTTACCTTTGCTGTGCTGTGTCTCCTCTTTAGATCTTGCTCTGGTGTTGTTAACTGTTTAATTACCAAGTGAAAATTGAGATCTAACCCACAGGAATAATTTATAAATCATATATCTATCTGATAGGGATTATCTGATTTTACTGAGTAGACCAATTTTGTATTCTATCCTTGAATGTCATGGTGGTAAGCATAGTAGATACAATTATCTAATCAGAGAAAAGCAGTTATACTCACTGGTTTTGTTTTTTTTTTATTTTCTGAAAGACATACTTGCAAGCTCTCCTTCAAAAGTAATTTAAAAAACTTCTGGTTTTAGAATTCACTGCTGTCCTTGAACTCGAGAGATGCTAGTCTCCTTAAGACATGAGCAGGTTGGTTAAGGAAGGGAAGGTCAATAAAGTGAGAAAAATAGTAAACTATTTTATTCTATCTTACTTGAATGCTAGTTGTCGACATATTTATAAGAGATATTGAGTATCTATGAGCAAAGTTTTATGTCTACTAAAGTTAGTGCACTGTGCTAAAATGTCCTTGAAGCACATAAATTTAGGACAAGTAGATATTATGAGGTTATTATGAGCAACTGATTTTTAAATGGAAAATGGCACAGATCACCCCAGTATATGCTGTATACTCACTTAGGCATAGAGCCGTTGCTTTTGAAATACTTATTGCCAATATTAGTCATTTGGAAACTTGTGACTCGTTTGGACTATATTTTAGACCTCAGTTTCATAGAGACTTGTGATGTTTTACATTTGAAAGATCAGGTTAGAATGATTAATCTTAGTTATGCACATTTAAATTATGCAAGTCTTGACCTATAATAGGGTTGGAGATGACAAGGGGATTGAGAAGATGAAGTTTCCTTGCATGGTTATACATTCATGCAGAGCTGAATCCAGATACTCAGCAGCAAAGGTCTTGTGCTCCAGTGCTGGAACAGCTTGATGTGTCTAACTTCCACTGAAATCTGTAGGACTAATAGATGAATAAGGGTTATAGTCTTGTAATTGGTACAAGACTTGGAAACAGAAATAGAAATCTTTGCAGATCAATTCTCTTGACTGTATTTTAATCCTTATTATTAGCTTTTTCAAGTTTTGGCAAATGTACACATGCTTAATTTACTACCATAAATGTTTCCCTTTAGCAGTCCCTTAAAAGTTGATTTGTAGGTAATTGTAGATTGGAGCCTTACAGTATGTTTCATCTGTGTAAAACAGTCACATGATTGAGTCCACCATATTGTTGTACAGATTATCATGATAATTGTCATTTCTTGTTCTTGTTACAATACATGTCACAAGCAATGGATTAAATTTATGACATTTTCTTATTGCTGTCCTATTTTTTGCTACTGAAGTAGAATGGATTACCAGATTATTCTGTTGGGGAAACCCCCAAACAGAGACTCCAGCCATTAAAAAGTGAATGGAATATCATTTTTTGTCACAAAGTTTTGTGAGAAGAAAACATGGCATATGGTTAATCCCCAATTATGGAATAAAATAATTTAATATTGCCTCAAAATAATTATGATTGCTGTAAATATAATCAAACTTGTTCATTTATTGGTAACACATATTCTAGTATTGCTGTGTAGTGTGTTAAGGTAAATAGATGCATTTAAAAATATTTATTTGTAAACAGAAAACAATTAAATTTTTGAGTGCATCTGGTACATGCTTGAGATAAAGTTTAAAATCTATATAAATTATAGCTGGCAGGAAATCAGTCTGATTTTAAATTTAGTTTTACTTTTAATGACAGTCATAGTTTTAAAAAATGCTATTTAATTATAGTCATCTTTACTGTGATCAGGGATTAAATTAAAGACATAACAATTTAAAAAGTTAGAGTGAGCATTTAGAATTTGAAATATAAAAAGGTAAGACTGCAGTCTTACCACCCTTTTAAACATCAGAAGAAATGCTCCTTCTGACTTTGGTGAGAACTGGATCGTGACAGAGAACAGGCATAAGTTGTGGCAAACTAATTTTTATGGAGCAGTCATGAAGAATGAGGCAGCTTCCATGCTGCAAAGGAAGCTACAGCTCCAACAGTAATCTACTAAATAAAAAGGAGTGGTTAATCAGGTAAAGGCAGGAGAAATGGGAAGACTTAGAACAAAACGTGTCGTTTAAAGGAAGCAAAGATGTTCTGAGAAGAAGGAAAAAGGGATTAAAGCTTATTGAGAGAAAACACTGACATACCTAATGCAAAAAGAGAGGATTGAAAAGGATGTTAACACGTGCTGTGCAGTGTAAAGGGAGATGGCTAGTAGGGATAAAGCAAGGGACTGTGGAAAGTGGAAAACTAGAAATTATGATTTTCTTCCCTGCTGGTAGCAGCAGCTCAGGTACCTTGGAACAGATGAGTGAAATCACGAGCTCTGGCAATGGGTACAAAAATCACCTCATGAAAGGTGGGAGAGGAAATCTAGGACACGTTGAAAAGTGGAGGTAGGTAGGAAATTGAAAAAAGAATTTCATACAGTAAAAACGACTGTTACTGTTATGTTTTTAAGTATGTGAAATTGTAAGGTTTTTTTTTTTATAAACTTCTGTGTAAGGGTTTTTTTTTGGCAAAACTTCTGTGCTCATTTGGGATCTCTAGTAGCTCAGCTTTTTAAAAAGCTAGAGAGAACGTGGACCAGAAGCATTCTGTAGGCTAAATTCCTACATTCAACCTTACTTTTAACTCCACTACCTCTTTAAGGCATTATACATGACATCCCTGTGTACTTATTAGTTAGCTTACAAAAAGCTAATACTGACAGAAATGCCAAAATTTATCCTTGGTGTGCCTACCAGAGATGAATTTCCTCTATTTTTAAGTCAGGCATTCAGTGTGAAATTCAGCTTTTCCTGACATTATTAGCTCTGCTGTTCTGCTAGAACTGGTTGATACTGTAGGCACCATAGGTCATATTCCCAATTTATTTCTATGACCATTGAGTCTGTGTGAAAAGTTGTGGACAAGGATTAAATCTAAACTGTTCGGTGCATAACTTCAAGTTTCATAACTAGAGAAATATTGAAAAAGAACAGAAAAAATTTGGTAATCTCAGTTGAGCAGCTGGGAGATAGGACCCCCCCCCCCACCTGCATCCCACGGTAAAAATTAATAGTGAATTAAATAGTAAGAGCTGTCCTGGGCACTGCTAATAGCCCCTGTTCAAAGCAGAGCATTGTCTCTGAAGGGCATCGCCTTTTCCTACTGCGTAAATGCAGGAGTGATGTACATCCACAGGAGGTGGAAGGAAAATAAGAAAATTCTGAATTTGGCTTCAAATTCTGAATGAAAAAAGAGGGTAAAAAACAGTCCCAACAATTTATTTTCTTGAAAGGGTCCCAGTCAAGTGGCCAACTCATGCACAGCTTAGACTGCCTGCTATCGGAACACTGGGGCCTGAAGGCAGTCTATTAACTGCAGGTTGTTTAAACTTCTCTTAGTATTTAAAATATAAAACATTTTTTCCAACTTTCAAAGGCCACAGATTGTATGGCTAAAACAAGGTCCAAAGTCAAGAACTGCTGAGTCATCTGCCTCTTCTCTTACCAGGTTTTCTCATCATGAGGTTCAGACATCTGTTCAAGCACAGATCTGTGGAATGTCACAGCCAGATTTCACTATACAGAATAGGCAGGTTGTTACGAGGATTATCTTGTCTCACAGAGTTTACTGTTACCTGATACTAACATCATGTGCTTGTCTTGATCTTCATAACAGTGGTCAGAATGACTCAAACTGAGTAGAAGGTGGCTGATGAGTTAAGCTGATGGAAGAGTAAGAACTATGTTTTTCTGACATAATCTCTGTAAGAATCACTTTCCTCAAAGCAAATATGTAAAAGAAATTTCTGTCAAATGAATTATCAGTGTTATATTTCTTTCCACTTAAAAGAGAATATTTATACCTTGAGGTATTTTTTGGAGGCTCTAGAGGACTGTGTTGTGTCCATGTGCACCACCAGTGTCTCCCAGAGAAGTCAAGAGTTCAGGCATTTTCATGATACATTTTGCTCCAGGGAACAGTGGCCTTGTCTGGACAATATCTTCCATTGTGCCTTGCAGTTTTGATAATCCTGTGATGCCACAAAGGCGCTGATCTAGATGACAGAATAATATGGATTAGTTTTGGCTTACTGATTCCAAAACAAAAGCAAGTAATGTTGATATCCAGAACACTGGTAAATGTTATGAAGATCATACTTTTGAGGTTCTTCTGTGTCCTACTGTGAAATACTGATTCAAGTCATACTTCTGGTTGATGTGGGAGGATAAACTCCTGGAACAGTTAAAGTGATGCTATGGAATAATATTTGTATCACTGATATGCGGGGAGAAGAGAAAAAAAGATTCCTAAAATCTGAATTCAGACAGATAAAAGAAAACTTAATATAGAAGTAGTCTCGTAGTTCTTCCTGAATGGATTTGGCTAAACAAGTACAAACTCAAGATCTCAAAGTGCAGTCCAGAACATGTTGATTAAAGAAGGCCTAAATAAGCACTAGAGGTTTTTCAGAAATGAAAAATCTTATGTAAATATTGTTTTGTCTGAATTAAAGTTTAACTATTTTTAGCTTGTCATTTTAATAAGGCTTCAGCTTAGTCTAGCTTTGAGGGGAAAGTGATGGTCGAAGAGCACATACAAAAACATCTCTCAGTACCAGGGAATTAAAGAAAGAATGAGGGAAGAATTCACAGGAGACTTCTGATACATCTGAAGGTATCATGGTAGAATCTTTGTCAAACCCAAAAGCTACAGCTACATGAATACAGAAGAGAAAAAATAGCAATTGTAAACTTCCATGAAACAGATTGAATTCAAACCAGAAAAAAAAAAGGTGGGAGAAAAAAAGAGCAACCCAGACCACTTTTTTCTGTGAAACAGAATTATAAGAAGTGAGAGCCTTGTGTACAAAAGGTTACATTGGTTCCAGAAAAAAAAAAGGTTGTTCTTAATGAAGACAGTTACACACCCATACCTGTATGGGTGTAAATCCATACTTGTAGTTATGCAAATATAGTAAAGAGAACTTGCCTTAATAAAGAAATTGAGTACATGGTATTTAAATATATCAGTTTATTATCTGTTATGTAGTTAAGAATAATATTTACAGTCAGAACAGTCAAGGCCAACAAAAAGAGCAAAGAAATATCTTTGTAATTTAAAATAAATGTAAATTATCAATTCCCAACCTATACTTGACATTACCCATGGGCCACAAGTCTCCTTCTGTCAACTTCAGAAGCAAATTCTGGAATCGGTAGGCCCTTTTATTTTAACGTGTTTTTTCTTTTCAGCAGTGACTGTGTAAGTTGCTGTGCTTCATGCTATCTGTATACAGAGGTCATTTTTGTACTTCAGCTGTGTATACAGAAATACACAGTTGTAAGAAGCAGTTCAGATATATATTAGCTTCACAGACTGTGCTGTTATATAATGAATGAAAAATTAATAATTAAATGGACATTAATATATGCAGTGATAGATATTTATATATAACTTAAATGCACCTAAAATGTAACAAATGTAAATGGGATTTTCACTTCTGACACAAGGAGAAATTGAAGCACTGAAGCATATAATACTGTCATCAGTATTTTCTCATGCACATGAAATTTCCCTTACCTCACAGAAGAGGTAGTACTTTCAATGCAGACATATATGGGAAAAATATAATTGAGTACAGTAAGATTGACTCTATTTAATATGTCTAACTGATGAGACTAAAAAAATGCCCCTGTGAGATTCATCTGAGCAGAGAATTTTTATCAAGTATCCAGATAGTAGCAAAGATTGTATTTGCAGTCAATGTTAGTAGCAAAAATACATATGCTGATGACCTAGATATACTTTATCATATTAAATAAATGAGTTTGCATAGTAGAGTATGTCTGAAATGTTGGTTGGAAAAAAGTACTGCAAATTCTAAGAAATAAGAATCTTACTACTTCCTCTTGATCCAGAACTTTTTCCAGAAGTTTGGAGGCAGATAGTCTCTTTTTCTTGAGGACAGTAGACCAAGCCTCAATCTTGTTTTGCTAGCTGCTCTGTTATTTTGTACTTAAGTTTTCCTGGAAGATAGGGCTTATAATTGTACTGTGCATGGTTTTTTTACTAAAACCTCTGGAAAGACTTGATTGCTTCTGAGATGATGAACCACTTAACATTAAATGTGTATCTCAATGGGATCTATTTGGGACATTCTTGTAAGTGTACTTACTGGACACTATCTGTAGCACATGGCATAGGGAGCCTCCTATTTTGCATCCCTATGTTCAGAGTATCCAGTAATGAGTGCTTACACTAATTATGTGATCTAACCTTATCCTAGACCTGTCAGTAATAAGACTCATGCAAACTCCTCCTCGGTGGGATAGGGTGGAGAAAGCACGCTCCCAGCTGAGCTTTGGATTGGACACTTTACAGCTCTGCTGGGTGCTTACAAAGAGCATGGAGTAAACAGCTGCTGTCCTTGGTTCCTAGTCAGAAACTCCAGACTGTAATTATACACCTCAGCAAGATAGGTGAACTTGGCATCAAGAGCTACTGTTTGCCTTATCATTAAGGCTAAGTAGTCTGGACAAAAGTGATGCAATTTTTCCCTTGGTCTGTTTTATCTGACCTCTTTCCACAGTGGGGCTGATGGGAGAGCAGCAGTATAGCTGTGACACAGGTCACTTAGGATAACATTCACTGAGCCATGATCATATTGTCAGGCCATCTCAAACATATCTTCATGAGTAGTACTGTTTATTTCCAGTAAGGCAAATTCTGTTTTGTGAAAGAATGAAAATGTTTGGCTTTTATTATAGTGAAGATGGATGCAAACTTGAAATATCAAAAGCTAAGCAAAACAAGATATCTATTCATCACTTCCCATGGACAGGCAGGTCTTCAGCTATCTCCAGGAATGCGGTACTCCCTCATGTGTAACAGATACTTGGAAAGACAAACACTAACTCTGAATGTTCCTCCTTCTTCCATCTTTCACCCAGCTTTTGTTGCTGAGAATGGTGCCATATGGCATGGGATCAGTTGGGATCAATTGGATCAATTGGGATTAGCTCTCCAGGCTGATCTACCTCTGATTCTACCTCTTTGCTTTTCTAAATTAAAATATGTTTTTAGCTGGTCTTTTCAAACAAGAGAAGTCTAACATGATGAAAACCTAAGATACTTTTTGGTGGTATTTTATACCTGTCTCAGATGACAAGTACAAGAGGACAGGAAGTGCATTAGAAAATTTATAATCTTAATTGAGACCAATTTTCTTAAAATCTCTCTTTGGCAAGTCAGATATTCTGCTGGGAGATGGCAATTGGACTTTCCTCATTTGACCCCATTTTTCTATACTGAAAAAAAAAATAAAGATACTGCCTTCAGGTGCAGTGCTATTTGATTTGTTGAAATGTGTCTTGCTTATATACAGACTTACTAACACAAATTTTAAGTCTGGGACTAAGTAGACTATTTAATAAGTTAAATTATCTGTGCTGATGCTAATGGGTCCACTAGTCAAATTAGATATATTTTTTAAAATTGCATCTCCTGCTTACCAAGTCTTTAACTGGCTGAATAAAGTGAGTGCTATTTAATACTGCATCTCTATGCTAACTTTGTCAACAGAGCTTCCAGATAATTGAATGAGTAGCATTGTTTCAATGGAAGATACAGTCCAGGTGAAGTCAAGGGGCAATGACAAATATTCAGCACTGTTAAGTCAGGACACTTACTAGAGTATATATACTGGGTATACTAGAGTATATATACTGGGTTTAGGGCACATAAATGCAGCTGTTTTACTTCTAAAATGTCGCTACTGTCCCACAGCCACCGTGGCCTCTTTACAAATCCATGGCACTGTTGCAGTAAATATTATAAATATACTTTCTCTATAGACCTTCAACTGCTTATTGTCCTTTAGTATTCTACGTAGGAAGTTGTCATCTCAAGCATATATGATAAAGGCCTGCAGTTGTCATGGCAGGTCTTTAGAGTCCATTTAAGACAGTTTGTAGTAAATGGTAAAGATGGCCTCTGCAAGGACGGGTATGCAGTAAGACCTTATGTACTGAGTTCAGTAGCTGGGACTTGGAAGATTTGTCTGTCAGGTTACTATTACATTTCATGAGCTCTAAAGTATGAGCATCAGCAGAAAAGTTTCTGCTAAAGCCTGGGGCACTCCTGATTTCCAGCTGGGCACAGTTTGATCAGGTACATTATGCGCTCCAGCTGGCTTGGGTGCTCACAATAAAAATAATTTGCTTGGATATGATTTACTACACTGGTACTGAGTAGAAAGTTTTTCCAGAGGGTAAGACACCTGAAAATGAGCATGGTAAATGTTTTAAAGTATTTTAAAAATGTGAAGGGTCATGTAGATTCACTCAAAATTAAATGTCTGTAATCTCCAGAGAAAAGCAAAGAAAGAGATCTTCAAAAAGTACCTAGGGAAGTATCCTACAGGATTTCATTTTTGCATGTGAAGTGGTTTTTGAATGGGTAGTAGGCAAGATACAAGCTTTTTAGCATCAACATAGTAACACAAATTTTAGCTGTCCATGATTTGATGACCAGTGAAGAATCATGTTATAAAGCTTGTCTGATGGCTCGAGATATGTCCTGAGAAAGTATATTTTATGAAACTTTTCAGTAATTAATGCATTAATATGTAATGTGTTTTATTCTAAAAGCTGTAATAAGTTAGATATGTTATTTATGGTGAAACTGAGGCATATGAAGATTATGTCATTTGTCAATACCAAGCCAAGAACTCATCAGCAAAAATAAGACTAGAACTTGCACTGCCTGAATCCCTGTGTTCTATTCAGTATGTCGCACTGCTCTGCATTCTTCAGCAGAAGTACTGTGCCAGTTCTGAGTAATCTGTTCTTTACTGGCCCTTTCCCATGATAACCCAGAGCACACTCAAACTAGTGTGTCTTTCCAGTGAGGTTCTATGATTTTGTGATGATTGGTAATACACTTCCTGGTTATATTTTGTGAAAAAAAAAATAATAAAAAAAAAAAACTTCATTTACATTCAGCATACCTCTGAAATCATATGGCCAGATACTGTAACTCATTATATTTATGAATAATTAGCAAGAATTACAAAGTTGCAATCAGTTCAGAAGTTTCTTTCTTATAATTCATAGAGTGGAGATTATTGTATTCAAAGAGTATGAGGACTGGATCAAGAAGTTATTAGAAGCATCACAAAAACCTAGGTCTTAAGTTTGAACCTTCACTGAGACTTTTACTTGGAAGCATTTTTGCTTTGATTTGAGTTCATTAAAATCCTATAAAATGAGATCATTGAAAAAAGGAGGGGAAGGGTGGAGAAAAACACAGAAATTAAAGGTCATATGTCTTAGGTGGCTGGCATGTCATGCAGTTTAAAGTAGTATGCAGTTTTAAACTTGCTCTCTTTCCTGTCTCTGTTTAACTCCTCATTTACAGTACTTAATATTTTAAATTGGTTTCATAAGGGAATTAGACCCATGAAATCTCACTTTCACTGCCCTCCACAGCAATAACTCTTGAGATTTCTCATCAGTTAAACAGTAGAATATAAGCCTTCAACTTAGAAGAAGCTAGTCATACAAATTGTTCAAGAAAACTCATTAGTCAGGCAGAGAAGAGACACACTCAAAGCCATGCAAGACTCAGATCTTGTGTAGTGTGGTTGGCCAAAATTACACACATGCTGAATGGCTCATCAGTGTGCCAGAAAGGTAATAGGTGTGAAAAGTTCCTGCTGTATTACAGAATGACTCTAGGAAAATGCATCACAGTTGAATTTCACTCAAACTTCTTAGAAAGGAGTCAGGAGCTCTTTGATGTAGTTGCAGTCACAATAAGCATGGTTGGGGCTTGATAGTAGCAAGACTTCCCAATGAGTATCCAAACTGAGCTAACAGGTCATGTCTCAAGAGTAGTGAACCTACCTGCAGGCAAGGGGAAGTGGGCAGTGAGACAGACTGTTGCAGGAATGACACATCAAGGAGCTCCAGAGACAAATCAGTTCCTATACAAAGGTAACAGAGAAATATAATTTGAAGCTAATTAAATGGGAACAGAAGGGGAAATATCAAAATACTGGAATTTTACTTCAAATACCTTCTAGGAGCTAACAGTGAAAACACTACCAAGTCTGTTTAGATACCACCTCTGGAAACCGGGAAAAAAACTAGGCAGATGGAAGGCTCAACAGCCATTATCTTGGATATTCTTGTTCCACATTATATATTGGGTTTTTTAATAATTTATCTCAATCTCCTTTGAAGCTATTAGGTTAAACTATAAGAAACAAACAAAACCCCTGCAAGATGCGGAATACCTGGTCTTTATCATTTTCTTAATTATTGTGCGTCAGCGCCAGTGAACAGCTAAGCACCACACCAAGTGCTTACTCAGTTTCCTTCCCAGTTGAATGGAAAAAGAGGGAAGGAAGATCAAAAGCAAGAAAAGTTGGGACTAAGAAAAAAAAAAGAATGGTTTAATAAGTAAAGGAGTAGTGAAAGAGAGAAGGAAAACAAAAGTGATGGAAAGACAATCAGTCACTACATCCCACAGGTAGCCTAATGTCCCCTCTGTTCCCAAACAAAAGATGTGTAACTTCCTAAACCCTCTTTTCCCTGCTGTTGCTGAGCATGATGTGACATGTTGTGGAACATGTCTTTGGTTACTTGGGTCATCTGCCTCCAAACCTATTGTGGCAGATCGAGAAACCAAGGAAGCCTTGATGCTGCGGTGACACTGCTCAGCAAAAGCTGGAATATTTGTTTGTTACCTGTGGAAACCCAGGGCACTGGGAATATTTCTCTGTCTGCTCTGGGGTGTCCTGACCACCAGGGGAGGGGGCTCACTGATTTTGACCCTCATTCATGGAGAAAACTTCCAAAGCCTCAAGGTAAACTAGAAACCATGAAAATGTGAAATAGATTGTAGAGATTGTAGAGAGTAGTGTAGTATGTCATAAGGGTGAGAAATTTAAGTTTTAGGATTTTTAGTATGTTATAGATGGATACAAGATGGAGGGTACAGGGTATTGTCTCGAGTTCTTTTCTTCTTTCTTCTTCTTCCTCTTTCTTCTTGGGTTTAGGTGTTATCTTGTAATTGGGTAGAAAAATCCACATTGCAGGTCTTCAGGGGTCACTTTTTGGGTTATGAAGAGAAATAATTTAGGTGTCATTTCTTAATTGGGTAGCTTAGTTTTTGATTCAACTTTAAAGTCCTTGTAACAAGAGCTTGTTAGCCATTTTTGTGCTGTTTTTCCTGCACGCAGAGTCTGGTGCAGACAGTGTGCTGAAGTTTTGATAAGATAACAATAAACAGAAGCTGAAGACCGAAAAAGTCCAATGCATCTCTTGTTCCTGACACAAAACTGCTCCAGGAGGGTCTTCCTTTCAGGGGAGCCCCCACAGAGTTGCCCAGCTTGGGGCCTGCAAACTCACAGTTACCAGTATCATTTTGGTCAAAAATCTAAACCCCATATGAACCACTATGATGAAAATGAATTCTGTCCTATCTGAACCCAGTACACTTATGTAGGAGATTCTTAATACCAAGCAGGTATGCTCTTTTACTCTGGCTCTTCTCAATAAGGTGTTATTTCAAAATATACCTTATTTCCATTCTTAAAGATTAAAAAAATCTTCCTTTTAAAGATTCCATTAAGATTTTGGTGGATATAGAGTCCTCAGGATGCTTGTGGGAGGAATGCTGGGATCTGTCTGTCAGTTTAAATGCATATTTTAAGATGACTTACATTTTGTTCTATCAGGAAATGCTCTTTCCTTTTCTTCCTACTGTTTTGCTACCAATACATCCATGCATGGGTGCTGCTCATTTCTCAATTCTGACGCTGTCACTTTTCTTCCTAACCAGCCTTCTGTGCTGGTGAATGCTGCTATAGCACTATTGCTTTGGCTGGGTGGGCAAAGTGAATCCCAGTGAAGCAATTCATCAGTTATGAAACTCCCACCAGGAATTTTAATATCAGCACCTGTGATCGATGAAGAGAGTGTTCCAATCAATGTATGGAGCGTTTTAACACATAATTTTCACAGTGTTAAACTGAATTTGTCACGTAAATCCCCAACTTAGTATATGTGTGTACAGAGCCTAGCTGCCTTAAAGAAAAGCTAATGTATAATGCATATTTTATTCAGCATTACAATTCTTTCTCCCTATCTTTCAGAGTTTCTTTCCTTTGTCACTGCCCTGTCCTCCACATATGTAATTTAGTGCCCTAATTTGGTCACAGCTCTTTCTATTTCATATATACCCGTGCACATTCATGTACATGTCAGTGTAATACACGCCTAAGCCATCTGGTATCTTTCCTTGCAAATGTTCACACAGAAAATTGACTGTGAGTAAGGTTCTGAACCTGCCTGTCCAAATGGTCCATATTTGTTTGATTTTTCTAGCAAATGCATAGCTCCTATTAGTGAGACTGATCCAACATATTTCCATGTGTCAGCTGTACCTGCTGCAAGTGTCATTCTGTTCAGTGATAACAGGACTTGCATCCTAAAATAGAGAGAAAACAAGAACATCAGGTCCTTTTGAGGATCTGAATTGCTTTTTCTACCATCTGCTGACCAATGCTTTGAAAGAAAGAAAGTCTGTGTCTGGATTGACACCTTCCTTCCTTCTAAGCCAATAAAAGATCGGCCTGTTAAAGAGCCCAGACATGCCATGTTTGCAAGAGAAGCTTATTAGAACGTAAAATGTCACTAGTATCATATGTTTGCAACTCATTGCAGTATACAGGAGCTTATGCAGGTATTCTTTTAGTGTATTTGTAAATTTAATTATTCTTTGAAATGGCTTAATTTAACTGTGCAATAAAACTATTTTATTTTTATTTTAACTGTGATACAGAAAATGCAGAACAAGTTACCAAATGGAAGAAAACGATGTGAAGAGACGTAATGCTTGACTTCCTTCTTTTATTGTTACATATACTTTGGAAAGATCTTTTAGATATTGCTGTTTGGATATTTTTTTCATTAGTAGGTACGTAGCCAATTGTAGGAGTTAGAAGATACAATCCAGGACCCAGTTTAATTGTCATTATGAGGTCTAGAAATGATTGCATTGCTAGGAGTGTTTGGGGTGAAGCAGTTCCTTTTTCTGAAGCATCTGATGTTTGCTAAAGAGTAGTACAATTTTAGATGGATCTGTTATCTATTCTAGAAGTGTTTCTAGAATAAGGAAAATAAAAAATTTTCCCTGATATTCAAATTTGGTTATTCTGCATTTCATATATGTAGCTATACATTGATGTGTTATCCATTGCTTTTTTCATGCACAATTCATTGCACCTGAAATCATCCATTATTAAATTCCATTTTATATTATCCAATAGGGCATTGTCAATCACTCAGAGGAAGGTAATCTTACATGTTAGTCTAATAACATGTCTCTTGCATAGCACATTAATTTTAATTGTAAGCATTTCATTAGAGCAATATTTACTTGGTGCTAATTCCCCTGTATTCAGTGTAACACTGACACAATGAGCTCTTTTTGTAACTGCATGGAAATTCTCCTCTGTTCTAACCTTAAATACATTCAGCTGTATTGAATTACTGTGGAATTCTGCCTAGAGCCTGTAGTCACTGCCTACCTAACCTCACAGACAAAGGTCTAGTGCTGAATCAGCTCACCTTTGTGGTTTCACAGTCCCAGTATGCACTTGATACTGGGACAGACCATGGCTGTTTTTCACTTCTGTTGGCTTATGAAACATTCTATTGCTTCAACTGGAGCACAGCCACAGCACTACTGCTGTGTGAAATTTTGCTGTTCCTGTAATAGAGACCAATTTTGGAGGCAGTCACACAGTCACCATTGAAAAATCTTCCTTCGGGGGCTTTGTGGGTCTCTTATTGTTTAGGTAGGTTGGAGCTCAGGAAGAAATAATTTCACTGATCTCAGAGTGACCATGCTAAGAGGTGAGCTAAGCAGCTATCTCTGCCTCTGCAATCTACTGTACCATACTTGTTTTCTTTACCGTTTGTGACACAAAATGCCTGATGCTAGCTGAGCCAATATGTATCTACTGATCAGCAAGGACAGCTGTAGCAAAATTAGTGGAAGGGATTTGTGTTTTTATAACTTTGTGTTGGGCTATTTGAATTCGCTCTGTTTCTTCCCTTGTGCCTTGGATATCATCTACACAGAATTTGCAGTTTCCCTGTAACTGTAGACAGGAGAAGGAAATGGTCATGTGCACGTGCACTGTTCTCGTAGGACAGACACACTAGACCTATGTGGTGTGCCAGTGTGGCATGATGCTGCAATGGTGTGCATCTCATGACCCAGAAAAATCATAACTCTGTTAGTATGACTGAGCAAAGGCTAATTATCCCTTCCTTTGATTACTGTTAGTCTGAGTGCCCTAAAGTGCCTGTGATTACTGTACCACCTTTTGTGCCAAAGCTGGCTCATCTGATGCTGTCTGGGAGGAGGGAGTTGGGGACTTCTTGCAGCACTTTATTGCACAGTGTAGGCTTATGCTTGTCTTCACGCACATTTTATTCTCTTCCACTAGAGGCAAAGACATCCTTTAAAATGTTTCTAACAATTTTCCCCTGTATTCTTACCTCTCAGTCATATCTATCTGCTGTAATCTGTCAGCCTCCTATGCCTAGTGCTGCCTTTCTTATCTGCCTGAGAGGCCTTTCATTCCACTTCTGCTTATAGCTTCTCCTTGCCAAGTACATGGGCTGTCCTTCTAGCTACTGGTTCTAGACCCCTTCTTCAGTTTCATCATTGACTGTGCCTGACTCCACTTGTGTACCTCTGGAGAGGGTGGCTACTGAGCATTTTGACATTTCATGCCATTTATTTCCTGCCATAAATCCATCACCTTTGTCTTTTCATCTGGGTTACGTTTGGTTTCTTTTGCAAAAAACATGAGAGGAAAGGTGATAAGTGCTGAGGGCATGAGGGGTAGAGTCACAGCACTGACCTCCCACCTGTTCCCCTGCTGTGAGAGAGGTGAAAATGAAGAGAGAAAGTAGTTTGGGCTGATTGCCAGCAGAAGCAGGTGACAGCAGCGGCATTGCAAGGGAGCCAGAGAGCAGGGCAAAAAGCCAGAGCCTAAGTGTAAATACTAGAGTTTAGGCAAACATTCACACATGGACTCATCAAAACCCCAATCAAATTAACATAAAATGTGTATATATTTTCATGCTGTGAGAGTCACATATTCCATAACTCCCCTCATCATGCATGGAAACCCTTGCACTTCTTCCATTCTTCCTGTCCCCTGATCTATTTTCACCTTACTCTTGTACCTGAAAGCATTTTGTCTGCAGTTTCACTGGCCTGTGTGCTATATGGGTACTTCTAGTCTGTTCAGAAATTCACAGGAAATGAGCTCAGAATTACTATGTGGCCATCCTTTATCTAGTCTGCAGAATAAAATGTCATTTTTTAGAAAATCATAGGAAAGGAACACTTAAAAATAACATGTATTGGAATGTGTGAATGCCTGGTCATTGAGCATATTTTGACTAATGAAAAATGATTTTTTCATGTAGATTTTACAAAGAAATATAAATGTTGAAGACAATAATTAATACTTCAGCCACTAGTGTCTAAATAATCTGACATGATTACTCTTGTATGCTCAATTTGCTGTTCTTTATCATCATTTATTGTAGCATAGAAAGGTTATAGGCATGTGATTGGTGAAGACAGATATAAAAACTTACTAATAATTGTATTTATGAAATGGGTAAAACAAAGCATGTTTAGCTTTTCATCAAAGCATAGATTGAATATTTAAGGGAATTTTCAGAAGTATATTTCCAAGCAAGCTGGAGATGCAATGAAAATGTGCCTGCTTTCTGCATGGCTCATTGCTTTTTCACAGGAAAATTCCACATCACCCTTAGCCTGTGAGTGCACAGATGTATCTTACAATGAATAAATTTTGTCTGCTAGTGAACTAAGGACAAACGGCCATGGCACAAAAGACCCAGAATAGCCACAGCAGTGATATCACCTGCTACTACCATGAAACAAGGCATCACCCCTTCCACTCCTTTCAGTCCCTTCTCTGCTCTGAAATGATTTTGTCTTACATTACATGCTTTAACTCCAGAGAAAATTAGTTGTTTTCATTTCTCTCATCTCTGTCTTTCTGATAGGTCCCCTTTAGGTACTGGAAGGCCGCCCTGAAGCCTTTTCTTCTCCAGGCCCAACAACCCCAACTCTCTCAGCTTGGAGAGAGATATTCCAGCTCTATAATAATTTCAAGATAGAATTAGACCAGGTTTAGCCTTTAATCCAGATAATTAAGGGTGATGGAGAGCACTTAGTTTTGGGAAATTGTTGTGGATAAAGGAGCACCAGAATGTGGCAAAGCAGCCAGTAGTAATTCTGGTGAACCTTAGGTGGGAAATGCAGATGCTCTTTTATAGCAGCATGTAGCTGTAGGTATGTAACTATTTCCTAGGGCATCTACATGTATGAGGGCTGAGAGAGACTTTCATTTTGTTGTTTTTCAATGGCAACTTCAAGGTAAACCAGTACTAATTCAGGAACTTTATGTCAGCCCAACTGAGAGGAAAGAAATGTTCTCCATCTCTAAAATATACTTGTTCCCCTCAGATAAGATGTGACACTGTTTTTCATCACTGAAGCAATTTAAGGGAGTATTTGTGCATAGCTGTTCCTGGCTACTTATTTGTGCCCCTGTGCTCCCATTTGTCATCCCCTTAGTTATGGTAATACAGGTAAGTGGTGCTTATCTGAAAACCAAATCCACCAAAAGAGGAATAGTTTCAGTGACTGGGTTTACAGCCTAGCAACACAAATTGCAATTTTTCAAAATGCCTTACGGGCATAGAAATGCAAAGTTAAATCAGGAAATCGACTTCTTAAACCTGTTTTGCTGCTAATTATTCAGGAAAAGATCCTGGCCTTCCTGTCCCAGTCATCTCTAGTTTCAGAGGTGCTGTGTCCTGATCATGTGCAGTTATGAAGTTCAATAGGTGTGGTTGAGCCATCAGTAAATCATTAATCCATTCTCTAGTAAAATGTTAGTAAGGCACCACTATTGGTCAGAAGATGCTCAGAGCTCAGTATGATGCTCTTGATGCACTGAATAATGTGTTTCATATGAATATGCAAATTGGTAGCCACATTTCATACAGGCACAAGTAAGATAACTTGCTACCTCTTGCTGATTCTTGCTTGAGAATGGCTTAGCAGTAACTGAAACACTTTGAGAAGATAATGTGTTTAGCCTGTTGTTTAAGTTCTTAGGAAATACTGTTGACAATGGTTACTTGGAATTGTTTTGTTCTCTTATGACCTATAGGAAGGAAATCTATGCCTGGGTGAATGACTGTGCAAATGCAGTGATACTGAGGCACAGGTCTGCTTTGTTCCCAGAGGAGGCTGTGTTTCCAAAAGTTTGGTGAGCCAGCCTATAGTTCAGCCTATGCTTTGTTCATCTTTTGATAGGGAAGTTAGATACTTTTCTAGGCCTTGTGATCAATCACTACTGACATTTGACACTTGTGAGGTGTATTTTTCCTCACAGAGGATGTGGGGGGAGGTTTTGTCCTCTTTCTGGCAACTCTTTAATCACCATCTCTTTTTCTCTGAAAGTTTTTGTTTGCTTCTTAATAGACTATATCACTTGGAAAGGATCAAATAATTTGCTGTTTCCTGCCATGGCTGACAAACCTAATAAAGAGCAGGAGATACCACTCTCTTCAGTCTCTCTGCTGGGCTTAGCATATTGTTCTGTATACTCCAAGACTTCCCATTGAAAAGTAGTCCAAACATTTTTCAAATACCTCAAACATTGTGTCTGTCTGATCAGAAAAAAATAGTGTGCAAAGTCCAGCAGTGAGCCTGATACAATTGCAGGGAAATCAACAAATATAGTATCAAAGACTTGTTGCCATGTAAGAGAGGCTACTCAAACTTGCTACAATTTTTTGGTCTTTTCTCCCCTCCTCTGAGGAAGTTTAAGAACTATGCTGGTTCTCTTTTCAAAATAATTCATTAGCAAAAACAAAAAGCATTTATGTGTCCATACCTTCAGTTACATGAATCTTAGCTATAATAGCAAATAGGGAAGAACCATATGACCCTGTAATTTTCATCTGAAAAGGCAAAAGAATTGTCAGAAGTCCTCAACATCCAAATAGAGGCATGGTGTTGCTGCACTGTAAGTTCTCTATAAATGGTTTGTCATTTGTGAAACCAAGGCTTGCTGAGCAGTCGATAGGTCTTTGGATATTAGTATTAATAGAATTTTAAAAACACACCTTTTTTTTCTTTTTTTTTTTAAATTCACCATCTGTGTAATGAAGTCAATAGCAGAAGAATCAGGCTGTGCTTTAAATAGCTATGACTTGCTCAATTAATTCGTTTCAGAACATTATATAGTACCTGTATTTGTATCCTGGGCAGCTTCAAAATTGTATAAAACCTTATTTTTGCAGAGATTTTGTAACAACTACATGTGCTCTTCGAGGTGCAGTCATGGCTGTTTTTTTGGCTCCACTGTTATGTGTAGTATTGTATACTTTGTATTTTTGTTCTTGTGATGACTGCCTCATGTATCAGCTGTTCAGACATCCAGCACCATGGTGTGAGTTGGATAGCCTAGTTATTTTTCCCTTGTGTTGGGATTCCCACTCATTTCCATGGAAACCTGAAAAGCTGGAGGAATAAAGCACAGAAGCAATTGCTGTGTTACAGTATGTGCAGCTTGTGCCTGGGAGTGCCAGTGTAGTTGTAGGCCTGGCTGGGCTTCCAGTCTAAAACCTGTAAAAGGCCTTAGGTTTTAGATTTATTCCTTATTCAAACCTGTTTTATTTTCTTAATGAAGGAATGTGTTCCAAGCACACGTTGTTACATACATGTTTTTTAATACTAATAGAATGGGCACACATGCACAGCAGTGCATACTTCAGTACGTATGTATAAGTTCATACATTGATGCATAAGCATACACAGACACACATGCACGCACATCTCAGACAAAAACACATTCAGAAACAGAGGCATTAAAGTCTGTAAGAAATGTATAACATCCAACTTATCCACACAGTTATTCTAATGGCTGTCACTTTGAAGGCTTTTCTTAATCAAAAACAAACAAAAAGGTACCTTGTTGAATAGATTGGCAATTCAAGATATATGAATATGACTAAATATACCTTTTAGTAAAATAACCTAAAATATGTGTACCTCCTTCACAAAAAGTCAGAGATTTAACCATTTCGTTTTGTTCCTGAGCTGCTGGTTCACATCAAATTCTATGAGTGAGTGCAGAAACAACCAGAAGAGGTTACGAAATGGAAGATGAAAAATAATTTAGGATATAAATGAACATGAAGTCACGGATCAACAAACAAGCTTGATCAGGGCAACCATCCTGAATGTTACTTTCTTTGTGTTTTCTCTATGTTGCTTTTAAATTCTCACTAAAACGACTAGGTAAAATATGAAATTGGTTCTTTGGCTTTCTGCAACCTATACTACCAGTTTTTACTCCTTCCCTTTATGTTGTAGCAGGAATATCTGACTGCACTTTGAAATCATCTGTACTATGGCACGCTGCTATTTTTGTCAGCCACAGAGACAAAGAAACTATGACTTAATGTGAAAATTTAATTTGGAGATACCAACTGTGATTAAAAGACAGTTCCCCCTTCAGATTGGTTATGCTCCAATTCACAACAGGGTGTGATGCATGAAATCAAAAAAGAAGAAAGAACAACAGAGATAGTAGTCTCTAAAACTGCTGTTATAAAAACTATCTGTAGATGTCCTCAGAGATTTCAAATAATGAGGTGTGAAAAAAACTTCTGAAAATATGTATTAAATAAAATATCTTAGTCTACATGTAAACTCCTGTACCTCTAATTTCCTACTGCTTAGTTTTCAGCACTAGGAGCCATCTCAGCAATAGCAAACACAAGGTTCTAGGGCTTAGATGGAGTTTAAGGTTTGCGGCTGCATACTGTCGGTAGTCAGCTAATTCCATAACCATACTATTGTAGATCAGCTTTGGAGAACTTTATAAGAGGGGATTGGAGATTTTATAGGAAGGCTCTTCATCTGTGTCTTAAGCATGAAAAAAAAACTCTCAGAAAAATATTAGATTATTATCTGAATGATGCTATTTGTAACATCAGTTGCACATAAATGTAATTTTCCATTTGAAAAAATAATCTTGTAGGTGTTTGGTTGCAAAGAAAAGCTTGAGTACTTTAACATAAATTGCTGATAGCCAGAAAGCAAAACAGAGGAGTAGAAACTTAGGTATTTAAAATCTTGTAGTGCTAAAAGCAGTCATTGGAGGAAGCTGAAACATGCTTTCTGAAGGTTGGGAATGGAAGTGCAGGTGGTGGAAATTCATGTAAGGTTCTAGAGATAGTTACTGTAGATTTCAATTCTTTAAGCACTGGAAGGTGCTTTAAGGTCTCCCTAGAGCTGCCTTTTCTCCAGGCTGAACAGCCCCAGCTCTCTCAGCCCCTCTTCATAGGAGAGGGTCTCCAGTCCCCTGATCATCTTCATGGCCCTCCTCTGGATTCCTTCAACTGATCCATGTACTTGTTTTGGGGACCCCAGAGCTGGACATGCTCAAGCTCTAATCTAGAGTTTGCTTTTTTTTTTTTGCCTTTCTTCTCTGTTTGCATAAGAACAGTTGGATGTTTTCAAGTAAAGTACATAATGGGTGTGCATTCCCTACCTTTACTCATTGGTGCTAGGGAGTTGTTAGGCTGAGTATTCCTGCTGGGCTTTGAGAACATGAGTGTACTTGCATATTAGTTGTATTGCTTATAGTGTTGCAGTGCATATGGACTGCAATCACAATCCAGAACTTTATTTTCCCAAGTGCTGTACAAACATATGCCCTGCCCAGAAGACTTACAGTATAAACAGATAAATATGTTTCAGTTTTTATGTCAGTGGGACATGACATGAGCTCAAGGATCTTCATATTATATTTCATAATAGGCCAGTGTGGTCTAACATACAGGGCAAGCATGCATGACTCTTAGCACACTGATGTGGTCTATATTTTTATTTTATTGGGTAGAGACATATTTTCAGATATTTTAACTCTTTCATTTGTACATCTATTTACCACATCTAAGTTTCCATGCAAGTTTAGTTCTAGTTCTCTGTCTATATAATACTGGCATGTGATACCTGCATCATGTATCAACTCTTTAGGATATGCAATTCAGAGGAATGATCTTGCACCTTTATAATATGTGGTGCTAATTATTTTGATAAATCTTCAAACAATTTTAATCTTTTTTTTATTCTGAAGGTCTTTTGTAGACATGCCAGCCATTAGTTTATGCAAAAAGTTTTCAAAACTTTATAAAAATCTCAATAATTAGAAGCACTGAGTTTTTTTGCTGTTACAAATTTTATAAGGACAAATTCTCATCCCGTTGCTGGCACTGTTCCTTTCCCATAGGTGGTAGGAACAGGCAGAACTTTGGACATCCTATTTCAATGTCTTTGGGAGCCAGAATGCTTTTCCTGCATAAATGGCTTTCTTTGCATTTGCCAAGAAAGATTCTCTCACCCAGACAGAATAATAACTATATTAAAAGTATATTGTCTCCTCATAAATGCTGCCTCAGATCCTAAATTTCATGTTAATCTGAAATTCGGGAAGAAAAGAAGCCTGAGAAGTGGGGAAGCACCTGCACTTTACAACATTGTCTTTGTCCTGCATCAGATCAACTCTTTCAGAGTGTATGTAAAATAATGCACATACCTACTTCCATAAATCTTCTTAGGTTTATCTCTGTTACTCAAGGATGAAAGGGACCTCTTTTTATGCAGAATTCACTTCAGTTCTTTCACCTAGTTGTCAAAACAGAACCTAATGATGCAGTTTCCCATCTTTACAACATGAATCAAGGAGATAAAATCTTTGCACCGTTGGGCCTGTGTGGCTGGTGGTATAATAGGAGAGTATGTCACAAAATTGATATTAAGGATGCAGAGATGTAATTTTGAAAGTCTTAGTTTTCATTCTTTTATCCTCATAGCATATAAACATGAACAGACTTAATCAGATTCCTCCTCACTGTTATTTGAGTAAGTGTATTAACTTAAGTCAGAAAGCAAATTTTAACTGAGGGCAGAATATGGATTGTTCTACCAATTTGGTCTTGTTTGACCACTTTGAATTATTTATCAAAAGTTCTTTCTAGATCTTGAAGCCAGTACTGACAGCATAAGAATCTGAAGCAGGAAATCTCTTTTGTGCCTTGATAAGAATAAATGTGCTTTTCAATTTGCTTAAAAAAATTTCCATATTTATAATAATAGAGTTTACAGGTGCTTTGATGTCAGAGTGACAAGAAATGAAATAAATTTGAAAAATATAATAAATAGATATTAATAAATTAAAATAAAATCACTTTCTGGCTGTCCATTCCAGGAGTTAAAGGGGCACTCTTTATGCCAGCTTAATTGCATTCTAAAACTCATGCAATCATCCAAATTGCTAACTGTGCTGGTAATAACAGGCCTACTTTAATGTAGCACTTTATCAGGCCTTGTATGGGCCACTAGGTCTCAGTGCAATAGTTATCACTACATATGTTGTCATCTCTGTCCTAGGAAGATATCTGGGGTTTACAATACACTATGCTAGAAAATCCTGTCCACTTGGGATGTGTTTCTTCTTTCCTTTTTTACCTTTTTTTGCTTTTATCTCAGAAATTTCTATAAACAAGTTTTAAGCAGAAAATTACCAATTAATATTCATTATTCTTGTAGTCCCTTCTTTATGTTTTGAGTATTGTGTTGTATAGTTTTAGTGTTACAACTATTCAAGTTATTGAACAGCTGGAGTAGGTACTCTTGTTTTATGCAAAAACTGCAATAATCTGTGATCCTGTGTAATTTATACTAATTATGTTAGAAAGGCCATGATTGATATTTTGCTCGCCTGTCTTCTAATAGCTATAAGCCATTTATGACATACCCTTTGAAAAGCATATTGGCCTGTACACTAATAGCAACAAACACTCCTGATACCACAGAGTTCTGAAATATTATTCTCGCCATTGCTATGATTAGACAAAACCTAAAGCCAAAAAGGAGGTTTAATTATTGTGGAGTAGTGAATGGGGAAGAAAGGATGCTGATCTCTTCACTTAATAGTGACAGCAATTAGCTAGTTTCAACAGACTAAGGTTTTTTTTTTAACTATCTTGTTTTCAGTGTGCAGACTGTTAGTTTACTAAACTGCAAAGGCCTACATAGTTTTCTTTTGTAATTAAAAAGAAGATATAATTAATAAATATCCTTTTCTGTATCTGAAATACTTGTCTTTTGCATGGTACATATCCACTACAGTTAGCTTATGTTTAATTGTCTTTAATCAAAACCTTAAACACAAGTTCCATCCTTTTAATTATACTTATTTCCTTTGGTGCTTTGGTCCGTTTTGTTCAAAAATGGTTATAGGTGTTTTCAATAATTGTTAGTCTGATTTAGTGCAAGTGAAAATACTACTGTTTTCTACACTGGAAGCAATACTAGATCCACAAACCTTAGCATGTATATTAGTTGTGATATATTTTTGAGTTTGGGGTACCAGAAATGAGATTTTAAAATCTGGTATCGTAGATTTTTAAGAACACAAATTGCATATGTGTATGTTATGGCATACTTATACTCACTAATATCAATTTGGAATGTAGTGACTGGCTTATATAAAAGCTTGTTGAGAGCATTTTATGTAGTAAAATACCAGTGTATGCTTCTCAGTATGAGTACTAAAATATGTTTAAATTGCTTGTTCTATTTTTTCCTTGTATTCAGAAAAATACTTATTTTTATACAATCCTTATTTAAAGGGTGAATAAGTCAAAGATAAACCAACAGTCTCCTCAGTTCATTACAGACTTAGATAATGTAGGTAAGTTTGGGCGGGTGAAAACTGATCCAGTTTGAAAAAAATTAACAAGATGCACATGCCAACATTGTATTTTTACTTCAGAAACCCCTCCTTGAGGGAGGGCAGGGTGAACCTGTGGCAGATTTGGAAGTGAAATTTGCTAAACAAAGTATGAAAGCTGAAGCCTTTCCCTTCTTATTTTCCATAATGATCTTTTGGTTTACAGCTTTTAAGAGCTGTAACTCTTACAACTCTGCTTCTGGCTGAACTGTGGGAACAAGTCAGTGACTTTATCTCTCTGCAGAGCTGTGTGCTTTTTTCCAAGCAGTTTGCCAGGCACAGCTCTGGGAGGTTGTTCCCCATCAGAGGGCCTTTAGGCCTGACCTAAATGTGGGTGATTCAAAGCAACAAAGAGGTTGAAACACAGCATGATCGTGATTACAGTCATTAGGACATTCAAAGATAAAGCTAAAACTCTAAAGAGTTATGACCACTTTGACCTGAATTTCACTGAATGTACTTTGGCTTTTTGTCGTCTGGTGACATTCTGCATATGGTGATAGTACACTGCATACTCCTCAGTATTTGTGCAGGCCCCATATTTCACTTGTTCTTTAGTCTCTAAGGATTTTAATGAAAATTCAAAGATGTGTAGTGTGAATACATTGAATCAGAGTTACAGAAAAGACTCTTACAGCCCTTCCTTGGTAGATACTTTCAGCTAATAAAGTTGGTGCTTCAATAAACATAGATGCAAAAATATTAGACAAATAGAAATATGGAAACCTTCATTAGGTTGCTGTGCTCAAAAGACCATTTTATATACTTTCAAGATGTATATTAAGTAAAGGTGTTTCTCAGTTTTGGTACTTCTCCAGAACATAGGCTTCCATGAAATTAGGCTTTGATGTTAAATCCTAGGAGTTAAATGTAAACCTGTCTTTTGAAGCACATTATGCCTCAGCACTTGCACATGAACAGTGTGTGTGAGAGCAAGGTACACACGTGGGCCAAGGGCTGAAGCAGACTTTTATAGAGACTTAACCTGCCTGGCCTGCCTTCCCTAACCTAGTGGGTTTTAAGCCTAGCAGTGGAAGTGTAGAGCATTTTGTGTTATGTATGACCACCATGTCTGTGAAATCTAACTCTCTGTATTTCAGTAAGTCTTATTGGCTTCCTGATTTCTAAAAATTAAATATTTTATTAAATTTTTTCTTTTAAAGCAGTGTTACAATTTTCTTCTACTATGACAAATCTAGGTCTGCCATAAGCTAAATTATTTTTCTGTCTTTGTTGTCGTACAAAATATAACAAATTGCCGCATTTCAAATTTAGAATTAGAAAAATAACCTTTCTTATGCCTTATATCTGTCATTTTTTAACACACTGTGTTCGGGAGCAGGATTTTAGAGGAAAACAAATCATGCTAGATTCAACAACTTGAAGAGAAGCAAGGCTGCTGCTGATCTCTGTCCCTGAGTTCCACCAGGAGCAAGGCTGAAGATTCATTTATAGCAAGCACACAAAGCACTGTGTGTGCATATACATAAATACATGATTGCATAGCTGCTCACACAGATTCTAGAGGGACACTCAGAGAACTCATGTGAACACAAACATATGCACACAATCACACACCCATCCAGACAAAAGGAGAAAGAAGTCACATCTTTTATATCATTCTAAATGCAACAAAGACTTTTGGATAAAAAATACTGTAATGTCTTGATTTTTATTAATATAACCCCATGCTAGAATTTCTAGAACAAATTCAGTGAATTTGATGCAAATTTTGTTCAGAATCACCAACAATACAGAAAATAATCTTGAAGGAATTTCATTTTATGAAGTTACTAAAGGTTTAAGTTGCATATCACCCCCACTTGAAAGTAGCATCTTCTAATAGAAATATACTTCTTCTATTCATGAAAAGGAAATTAAAGTTCTTTTAAGAACAAATTATTTCTCTCTATTTTTTGTTTGATTCTTACTATAAATTTAACATTCAGCTTTAATCTGTGCTGCTTCTGAGTGCTTCGCTGACTGTGCTGGAGAAATATGTAGGCCCATTTTTCCTTCTGTTATATTTAATGTCTTATTAGGACGCCTTTGAATCAGAGACTGCTTTCTTTCAGTGTCTGCATCTAATGCAAAGAAATGTGAATTCTTGTTTAAGTCTATCTGTATAACCAAAATATGAGTTGTAACAGGAACTTGAAAACCTTTAAGACAGTTCTTTTTTCTTCTCATATGAAAAATACATGAGTCCCCAGTCAGAAATTCTTATAAATAGGCGTGGGGGGTGGGAATGAGCATGACATAAAGCTCCTGAGACTTCAGTATTGGAAAGTCCTGTCAGCATATGCTGACATTCACCACCCTGACCATTCACAGATCAAGTGGCCTGGCACAGGACCACCATCTGGTTAAAGGATGGTGCAATTTGAGTTGCTCAGCTCTATGGATATTTTCTGGATGTCTTTTTTCCAATGGAAATTCTGGTTCATGTCCCAAAGCCTATTCACTGAGCATATCGCAAGTATATGGAGCCAGACTGATGAATCAATATCTGCCCCTAAGAAAGAAGTACTAAAGATCCACTGTTATTTCTCCGTACCCTTTTTTTTTCCATACTACTTTCTCATTACTCATATCTAAGATAAAAAGAAATAATAAGAGAAAGATACTCAAATGATCTGTGTGCACTTTGGGTCTTTTTCACTCTAATCTGATGCCAGTGAGAAGTACTTGGAAGGGTTCTCTGCTTCCAGTCAGGTTACTTCATTGAACTTGAAATGCATTTCCCCCCCAGAAAAAAAGGTGATATATGCGGAACTTGTAAGTTTAACCAGAATTCTGGTTAACCAGTTTATTCTGGCCTGTATTTACATATTTGGCTGCAGCCTGCACTGTTCATCTGAAAATTGAGGGATTGGATTCCCTTTGTGCATTACAGCAGGAGAATAACTCTTACAGAAAGTTTCAGAAAAAGTCCTGAGGATATATTCTCCTATTGTTCTTCAAGAAGGACTCCCCTTGGTATTAGCAAAAGCTTTGTGTTCATCATGAATGGAAGAGAGCAAAGGATTAAATTGTATTCTAGTCATTAATCTGCCCACGTGCCTATTTGGTCACTTTGTATTATGTGCCCTCAACTTGTAACTTCTATCTTTGCAGCGTTCCCCCTGGAACTCTGCTTTGGTTATATGCTGGTATTTCCCTAAGGGGAATATTCAAATACAGTAATTCTTTTATAAAGTTTGCCTTTTCCTGAAAAGGGTGCTCTAAAATATTTGAAGTAAATTTCAGATGTCCATCTGAATGCACCTCGTTTGTGGGGGAAAGAGTCTGAAAGGAGAGGAAATTGGCTTTCCATTCTGCCTAACTTTTCCTTAAACACTCCAGTAGCTTCTTAGAGTAACTTTCTATCCTGCAGTTTTGTGTCTCTCTTTTGTCTTGTATGTCTTAAAATAAGAAACAAGAAACAACCTTATATGTATTTGGGAGAGTCAGACAGGTTTCTATCAAAATCAAGATCTTGAATTTTACTGTACTCTGTTAATAATAGTAATAGACGATATTTAATCAAGATGGTTGAAATATTAAGAACTAATTTTAAAGAACTGACTATGCAAATACTGTCATATGCAATACTGACTATGCAATATAGTCATAATGAGACAAAAGAGCACTCTGTCAAAAGCCTTGTTAAAACTGAGCTTAATGCCATCAACTACTCTCCCTTCATCCACAAGTATACACATTTTATCCTAGAATGCAATTAATTAAAAAAACTATGATCAGTAAGGCATGGATATTGTTATTGATTTACATTTGGTCTGCTTAGAGGAGAGGAAGACCTGCTAAAACAGATAGTGTTTTACAACAGAGATATTTGGGGCGCATTGAAATAATTGATAAATGTCCCATTTACCAGATTAAACAATGTCTCACAAAACATATCCAGTTTATAAAAACATATTCAGATTACCAGGAGTCATAATTTAAAAATTAATTTATTTTGGAATATAAAAACATGCTTGAAAAGAAGTTGTCTTACAATTTGGATTTGCCTATTATTGTCTGGGGAGAACAATAGAAGAATTTGACTTTCACACAGAAGAAGTACCATTTTCCTTAAGTTATAAAAAGAGACACTGAGAAAACTTTGGCTGTTAAAATAATAAATCTTACCTGCAGAAATTTGCATCTTGCATCATAGAGGATGAAAATCTGCCTCTACTGAGTAACATGGAGATACATTTTAAACTGCAATCTTTTAATGTAATAAACGCATTTAATTTTCAGGAAGTCATAATATTCTTCTCTGAACATTTTACTTTTATAATATTATGAGTATGTGTAATAGTACTGATTATGGAAAAGCAAGATTTCTAACAATTTAAACAACATTCTTGATTGACCATAACAATTATGCAGTAATTAAACAGTCATTTCCATATATTTTTGAGGTCACAGATGATTATCTACAGAATCACAGAATCACAGAATGAGTCAAGTTGGAAGGGACCACAGTGGGGAATGTGGCCCAACCTCCCTGCTTAACCAGGGTCACCCTAGGGCACATGGCACAGGATTGTGTCCAGATGGTTCTTGCATATTTTTGGTGGGGGACACTCCACTGCCTCTCTGGGCAATCTGTTCCAGTGCTCATTCACCTGCACAGTGAAGTTCTTCCTCATGTTCAGGTGGAACTTCCTGTGCATCAATTTCTGCCCACTGCCACTTGTCCTATTGCTGGGCACCACCAAGAAGTGACTGGAAACATCCTTTGACACCCTCCCTTCAGACACTGACAGACATTGATGAGGTCCCCTCTCAGTCATCTCTTCTGGAGGCTGAACGGCCCAGCCCCCTCAGCCTCCCTGTGTAAGAGGGATGCTCCAGTCCCTTAATCATTTTTGTTGCCTTCCTCTGGACACTCTCCAGGAGCTCCATGTCTGTCTCATCCTGAGAAGCCCAGAACTTTCTACAGTATAGACAGTGAATGCTTTGCCTCAGTAAACACTGGACATCTTTTGAGAGTGTCTGAGAATCCTGTTTTTGGATTTGAAGAAAGACAAGTAAAAAAAAAAAAAATTAAGCAAGATGAATTTTGGAAGTCTAGATCTAAGGCCCTTAGCTCTTTTGTAGCTTTCTAGACTTCTGTTACATCATGGCTAGAGAGAAACTATAATAATTCACTAAGAAAGTGTTGTCCGACTTGGAAATTTAGTAACTTGGGACTGAACCTTGCAGTCACCATGCCTCTAGCTAGAAATACAGATACTTTCAGAATTTTAACTGGAAGAATAATTTTCAGGAGTACTTGCCCTCAAGGGAAGAAAATGCTGAACTACTTCCCCACAAGGGAGCAAAAATCACAATTTGTCCTGGAAGGGAGGCCAAATCTCTTGATTATTTACAGCTGGCAGCTCTGAGAGAGTCCATATGGTAGATATGTGACTGTATCTAGGGACAGGGAGAGGGTGCTGGTTACAAAACTTTTAGGAGCTCAGGTAGGCTCTGTAGTGAGAGTCAAAGCCTTCAATACTTTAAAAACTTGAAGACTCCAACAGGATATCCAGCAAGCCAATAGATAAGGTCCTGTTGAAAACTTGCTCTCTGTTCTTAGAAATTAGTGCCTGTATCTGAATAATTCAGTGGTTTTCTGGGAAATTAATGCAGCCTTAAAGGTTGTGCAGCTACAGATCACATCCTGCTGTTCAGCTGCAGCGGCGCAGAAGTTAGTTGTGCTCATCTGGTTGTCCAGATCCACTTTTCTGTCACTGACTGGCAGATTGTGATCTTCTGTCTGTCCAGCATGGCCCACAAGCGTTGTTCATACATACAGAGCCTGGAACCATGTTCTTCAGATGGATCAAATCTGCCACATGATGCAGGCCAGTGTATGTAGTTGGCCTGTCTCCAACATAGTTTATCATTCTGTTAATTCCTCTATTATCTGCGTATTTCAGTAGCATATAATCTTCCAGAGTACTGGCGAAGATACTGAATATTGTAGGGGTAAATGTATGCCTGTGGGATTATATTAGAAAGGATTTTGTTAAGTGTATATTTTTTTCATTTTTGCAATTAGCTTTGTATAAAAATAACTTTTATACAAAATAATTTTTCTTGAAAAATAGTTTAATACTTTTTTTTTTTCTGGAGAAATATTTGCTAACTTTGCTAAATATGCTGATTTCATGAAGCACTTATTTTCCTGTCTGAATGCTCAGTAAGAGAAAGCAAAATGTTTCAAAGGTGTCTAAAGATATGATATCCTGACATAGTTACCTTTACTGACAACTTCTAGAGTATCCTCAAAGAGCAGTATCAAGTATTTTTGATTACAGATTTTCTATGAGGAAGTGTTGACTGCTGCTAATTATGTCATCTTCTTGTATTCCTTATTGCTTTTGTATGACATTACTAAGGGTCATAAGGGTCAGCATCAGAAATATTAATCTAGTGAGCCACACCATCCCCATTACAATTAGTAAAGGTTAATCTTAAAAGTTACAAGTAAATTTTTTTCAGAATTTTTTTTTTTCAGTTCTCCCTCATTCTTAAGTAACAGCAATGTATTGAAGACCAATTAGCCTATGTTTATTTTGGGGGGGGTAAATGTTATCTGAGACTTTGATTTTAAAATTACAAATAGTGGCAAATATCCCATTAAAAAAAAATTTGTTGATTACTGTTACTACATTTTCAAACAATAATAATCATCAAAGCTCTTTTATTAAAGAATTTTTCTCTTATTACTATGTACCTTTTCTATTTTTAATATTTAATGAAATACTTTCACCTGCTCCTAATTGTAGTAGTATTATAAGATTTTCTTCTTCTCAGTTTGTCTCATTATTATTTCCAGCTTTCAAATACTGACAATTTAAAAACACCCTGTGTTTATGTGTGTGTGCAGTAGTTACTGGTATAAGATTCTGTATAGTGGGATGTAACAAGTCTTAATTGCCTGCATGCAGGTGACCATACAGACTTTTTTTTAGTTTTACTCAAAAAATTTGTATTTAGTACAGCATCTTGTTATTTATTTGTGAGAGCACTATAACTATTCATGTCTTGTTTCTCTAAATCTTCAGTGACAAGAATGCATATAATGGTGGTACAGAGTTCCTAGATTTACCCTTCCCTGCCCATTGTCCTAAGTAAGGTATATCCAATAATTCAGTTCTTTTAAATTCTGATTCACAGATTTAATTTCTACCTAGACCTCTTTTATCTTTTTCTTCTGGGAATTGACAATCGTAGAATCACAGAATGGACTGGGTTGAAGGGGACCTTAAAGATGATCTAGTTCCAACCCCCATGATTTTGCAGGGAATGTTCCACTAGACCCCGTTGCTCAGAGCACCATCCAACCTGACCTTAAACACTGATGGGAATGGGCATATACAACTTCTCTGGGCAGCCTCTTCCTCCCAGTGTCTCACCACCTTCATGGAATATCTTCCTGATACCAAATCTAAAGCTATGCTGAGGTTGAAACCATTCTCCCTTAGTTTGTCACTATATACCCTTTGTAAAACATTCCTCTTCATTTTTCTTGTTGGCCCTGTTCAGGTACTGGAAGGCCACAATTAGGTCATCCTGAAGCCTTCTCCTCTCCAGGCTTAGCAAACCCAATTCTTTCAGCTTTTTCTTGTAGGAAAGGTACTCCACATTAATCAGCTTAGATGTTTCTGTTTCTAGAGGTTCTCTTTGAAGAAAGGTTAAAAATTTCTTCTCTTCCTACTCCTGATGCCTTTCTCTTTGCTTTAATATGTAATACTAGATGTCAGGCTAAGACTAACTCTAGCCAGCCTGTCCTCCATGTCCACAAGTTTTTTTCTGGAACAGAGGCTAAGTAACAGCTGAGCTGCAGAGCTGTAATTTAGAGGTCATAAATGAAGTAGAACTATAAAGGTGAACTCCTTGTGAGACGAAGATCCGCATTACCTTTTTCTGCATGTGAAAGTGATAAGGAAGTCCACGTTTGTGTGAGATTGATGGTCTTGGTAGCAGAATTCTGTTCCTGGCCATGGGAGTGCCAAGGGTGCCACTGAGGACTGCAATGGTAAGCTGCTAGATGACTGTACTTTTGCAGAATCAGTGCAAATCTTGCTAGAATTTCAGGAAGTTGATTACTGCCATCATCCAACATGTAATTAATGGAGGAATTGAAGGCTGAAGATTTGACATGACTGACAAAGATCAGTGAGCAAGCATATAAATATCAAGGTAAAGCAAAATTCCATTGACTAAATGTAAGGCACCTATCATCATTTGATGTGTCCTAGAACATCCAAGACTAACATTGGCATATATGAGAGGGCATCTAGGTCACGGACAATGGCAAAGTCAATTTGTGCTTTTCTGGAGAAGCAGTAAACTAGGTAGGATACACAACAAAATTTAAAATTGCATTGTGTGCCAGCAGCTTTTATAATGTTTTTATTTCTTTGACCTGCTTTTGGATATAGACTGTGTGGATCTTACAGGGGCTTTTCCAGCTTAGTGATTTCTTCTGTGATTGTCAGTATAGTTAAAAGTGTACTATACTACCCTCAGTGTTTTTGAAGTGTTTACTTTGGTTTAGAAAGACAGATAAATCTGTTTTGTAGTTTGTCCCTTATAAATTTACAGACTATCATAAAAACTGGGGCAGCATTTCCAGGTTAAGATCATAATAGTTCTTTCAGCAGGTATTTCAGTATTGACAAATGAGGCTAGATAATGTTTTCCAAACATTTTAAAAACATACTAGTCTAGAGATCAAGTAACTTCACTTCTGGTCTCCTGTCAAGTCCTTATACATTTGAGAGTTATAGAATAATACAGCGCACTGTTTTCTTATTAGCAAAAGGAAAAGAGTAGCATCATCTAGTAAGTAATTTTTATATTCCAGAGATGATGTTATGTGCTTTGATATGGCAGCTTTAAAAACTTCAAATGCCTCTCAAGTTGTTGGAGCTAAGAAACTGGGTAGGATGTAAACTCAAGGTGTAGGATAGATACTGTGGGTGGGTTAAGGTTTAAGATTCAGTTTAGGTGCCTGTAGGATATATTTACAGGCATGCCAATGTTTCATGCAATAGTTGATGGAGAGCTAGACAGTAGAGACAGAGGTGCCTAGAGGCTGATTTTATCCAGCCTGAAGTAGCATCATGCAGCTGATCAGAGGAGTTGGTCCTCAAGCTCCAGTGGCTGTGTTAACCTAGGGGTAAATTCAGTTGTCTAAGCAGAGGCAGTTAGTGCCAGAGGATACTGACACTTCTGCACAGGGTTGTAGATACAACAAAGGATTGGTCTGTGCTGTTCCATACTTTTCTGGACTATCAGTTGAGGGTTTGATGGAATACCTTGTGGAATCTCAGATAGCATGATTGATTGATGAAGATGGAAGCTTATACTCCAAATCTATCTGCACTCAGCTAAATACTAAATTAATATGAAAATTAAAATCTTAATTTTAAAATTAAACCCACTCAAAGTTATGAAGAAAACTGACCTGAAGCCCCCTAAAAGTGGCTGGTGCTCCATTAGCTTTCATAATATCAGTCTATTTTAAATTATCCCTTTAGTGTGGAATTTAGCACTCTACCAGGAATCAGATGATGACTGCTGAGAACAGAACTACATCAGTAGCACAGAATTTTGTGGGACTGACACTTTCTTTTTACCAAATCCCTGTCACCTACAAATTTTGTTGAGGTGATTCTCTTCTCCTGCTGTTGCATGTTGAGGGAGCTCTTTGAAAATGCTCCTTGATTTCTTCTTTTCTAGTTGCTTCCCCGATTGTATGTGTTAAGGTACTGACCAAAGAAAGTTAGGTGATTAAAGGGTTAGCTGCAAGTCACTTGTAGCCTTCTCCATGTTTTTGCATGAAATATATGACATTCTTACCAGGTATCAATCCAAGGATATTGCTATAAAGGAGGTGATTGATTTTTTTTCCCCTGGGGGAACTAGAGCTCCATGGTCTATTTCTGTGCTTCCTGACCTTTACAGTATCATCACTATGTATGAACCACTGTAGATCCATCTTGCCATCTTGTTCTTCTACAGCCAAAGGAGCTGGTGATACAGATACTGCATATATTTTCCCTGACTCAGTCTCTCAACATAGTTCAGTGTGATTTGCTTCTGTTGAACAAAATCCTGAACTCTAGCTAGCCTATTTAGTTTACCTTTTAAAATCTGGTGACAATTGTGTATGTAAAATCAGAAAAAATTATGTGGCTCTACGTTAATTACTGTAGGTCAGTTATGGTGATACTTTCAAAGATCTAATCTGCAGCCTTGCCCCTGTCTGGTAAACATGTAAGATTTCTATGTATTTATTACTGCACAGAAAGCTATACTGGATTGGCAAGCTATTTATGTTTGCAAAATGAAGATAAAGATCTAGTCATGTAGCAAGTGACCCATTCCTGAAACTTGAGAAACACAACCAAACAATGAAACATGCTGGCAAAGATTGTAATGCCATATTAAATAACATGAAATATTTGAAGGTCTAATTGTGAATCTTCATCTCCTTTTCAGTCATTATTCCTTCCTCTCTTTCCCACTGTAAAGGGTTTGGTTAGAAAACAACCTGTGATGTGTGACCCTTTGACTTTAGTTTTAAATTATATAGAAATCTATTGAATCCTTGTTTTGGAATATATGGGAGTAATGAAGGGTTTATGTCAGAAATATCCCCTTGAAAAGAGGAAACAGCACTTAGTTGCACACAATTTGCTATGATAGCAGGGCACAGAAACTGACTGTTTAAAGCAGAAATTACTGCATTTTCTGTTTTTACATGAACACAAAGATCCTAAAAATCCCCTGTAAGGAGAACTTTCCCTTACAGGATAAAATGGAATTAAAATAGTGTCAATAAATTGTGTGAGAGACTGTATCAGTCTGTGCATTGATAGTCTGTGCATGCAGGATAAGAACATTGACTGCCTGCTAATCTATTCCCAGATGGAGGTGGATGCAGACGAGAAGCGCCATCGCACACGCTCCAAAGGTGTTCGAGGTATGTCTCTTGCTTCAGTAAATCACTCAAGGCCCCTGCTCAGGGTGACCTTCATCCTCCAGAATCTCTTTGCACAATTCATTCTGACCCTTGCTTTTACACAACCTTTCTGGTAATTTTCTGTAGAAGAGGGGTACTTGTAATAGATGATAAATTTTTATATGTTTTCCATCTCTCTGCAGTTCCCGTGGAACCAGCCATACAAGAGCTGTTCAGGTTAGTGCTCTGAGTGTAAAATGTATCCCCATTAGCAATTTAGAAAATTCATGCCTTTTAATGGGTATAATGCACTTTCAAGTTCATTGGTGGTTTGCTCATGCCCTGCTGCACTGATGAAATTAATTCCTTTGAGACTTGCTAATAAAAAGCATCCCCTCTTTTTTTTTTCCCTTCAGTTATTTGATTTCTCTTTCTGTCTTGGTTGCCCTCCATCTCTGTAATACTTACTGCCTGCTTTTAGTATAATCTTTCTGCAGCACACCAACACCTATATAATTAATTCTCTCTTTTGCAGCTGTCCCACGCCTGGCTGCGATGGCAGTGGTCATGTTAGTGGCAAATATGCAAGACACAGAAGGTAATAGCTGTATATTTTTCATAATTTAGTGAAGAGATTTGGTAAACAAGTTATCTGGCATGACCTTGATAAACCAAACAATGATAAAAATTAGCAGTTACATATTCTAGAAGCCACTTAGAATCAGGGTTATTTTTTCTTTCTGAATGCTGTAAAATTTAACTCACATTTTTGCTGAGGAGACTTGCTCTCATTGTTAGTCTTCTCTCAATTTTTGCATACAGTTCTCTTATATGTTGCAAATTAAGATTTGGCCCCACTTACCTGTTGGTGCTCGTGTTCCTCGTGTTCATGTTATTTAATGTGTTTCATAGCTGAATGAAAAAGAGTTTCTGAGTATTTTAAGTTCAATGATCATGTTGGGCTCAAAGGTCAAAGCTTAAGGCAAATCAAAAATAATCAGACTTCAGGGTTCAAATATGATACTGTATATAAACACCTTTACTTCAGTTTCTAGACTATGAAATATGGAGTCATCTCCTTTAAAAAATACTTCCAGCTGTTTATGGTTAATAGTATACAAGGTAGCATATGTTACATACAGTGCATGTGCTTCAAATTAATTTATACGTCAATCTTTACATTTCGGTGTCTGCAAGGTCAATGTTCAATAGTGTTGTACATCTGTCTAAACACCATTCCGATCCTGAATAATTTGTCCATAAATTTTTTGTGCAATATTTTTAAAATTTGACAGCTCTAGGATTCATGTATTTTTCTCTCATTGCTGTGCATTTCATTTGAAATATTTTATACAGCAGCCTGTTGTAGGAGATAAAATGGCTGATGTTTAGGCCATCTCTTTTCTGAATTGAGGAAGTGTTCAAACCAGTGTTAAATTATCCTGAAACTCTAAATAGAGGGGTTTTTTTTCCATTCTTGTCTTTTCAGCTTATAAAGCACTTGTGTTTATAAGAATACATATTTCACACCAAATCTGATTACTGCATGAAATGGGCATATGGGGTCTAGGAATTAAATTGAAATGACATATTTGGGATTCAGAAATTTATTTGAAATAGGAAAAGATACTGAACAGGGCCACTCAGCCCCCCCATGTTCTTTTTTTTTTTTTCTTATCAGTGAATGAAGCTTAGGGACAAGCCCAGAAAACACTTTCAAAATTAGACCAAGAACAGTGATATTAGAATTACTTTGAATTACATTTAAACTGTATAAACCATAAAATAATTATTAACATTTATTTTCTTAGTCTTTTCTTCACTCATAAGAGCATTAAAATTTTTGTTGCTATTTGAAGACTTTGGTTAGATTGGAACACTGACTTAGGAAAAGTATCCAAAATAGTTATATTTAAATTCATTTGTGACTTCTCATTTCCAAACCATGGTTTCTTTTGTCTGTTTTCTTTAAGGAAATACAAACCTCACAAGTAATTAAAGAATGCACTAAATCCTTCATTTCCCTCAGAAATTTCATGACCTGTCAACAGTTAAGTGATATGATATAATGGCCTTTCTAGCTACAAGACTTTAGGTACATACATTTCTTTATACTTCATGGAATTTCTATGCAGATATCAAAAACATACAGAAAGAAACTCTTTAGATTGAAAAATTCTGACTTCTGAACTGATCTAACTTTGTGTTAGAGTTAGTGTCTGTGTTTGTGTAAGATCACCCTTTTGGGGAAAGAGATAAATATGAGGTTTGGAAAGATTACATGCAGTTTTGAGATGTTAATTCCATATTTTGCTTTCTTGACATGATTCTGGTATGTCAGTACACGAACAGACTGAATCTCAGAGCTGTTAATTAAATGAAATTTTGGGCAGATGCGATAAGAATAAAAATTGGAAATACATCAAAAATTCCTTTTTTTTTTTTTTTTACAAAAGAATTTGTTGGGCTTTTATGTTTTCTTGTCACCATGATTGCCAATCCACTAATCAAAATATATTTAACCAATATATGTCCTATTTAATCTAAAAACACTGAGTTCTTTGTTGAGGTTTACAATGTACATTTTTCTAAAATTTCTGTTTTCTAGAGGAGAAGCACATTTATTCACAACCCACACCTACTAAATTTACCTTTTTGAAAGAATTCGAAGGAATTTTCCTCTTTTTCTATTTTTCTGTATAGGTGGGAAAGACCCTCAAACATTTCTTCCAAGGAAATCAGACTGTCTTAAAAATTTGATGTGTTCTGGGAATTGCATATCTCAGCTGATCCCTAACTAAATTCTGTTTAGACCTACAGAGCATTTTAATGATTTTAAGACCTTTTCATTCACAATATCATACCAGCTCATTATTAGGAATGAAATGCATTTGCTTCCACTAGATGTAGTCAGAGCTCTCCAAAATTCTTTTTATTCTAAATTGTCTTGAAATCTCTGGAATTCCAGCTGATTTTCTGGGAGGAATTTTTTTTTTTTTTTGGGGGGGGGTGGGAGTTGTTTGTTTGGGGTTTTTTTAAGTGATTATTGTAATTTTATCTTTGTGACAGTGAAAACTCATACTCAGGTAGTACCTTATTCTTGAACTGAAATAAACAGATCCTTTCACATTTTCAGATAGATTCAGGGGATGAAATGTTGTTGAGCTGATAAAATATTAGATATAAGTTAAAGGAGAGTTTTATGTTTTTTGCCTTGGTTGTATTAATTATGAAAGAGCTTCAAGGTACTAAGAGAATAAGCAGACTTTCCATGCTAGTGATGTTTCCTTTGAGGTGTATGAAAACAGAAGACTGGAACTAGGTAGGGTAACAGTGGTAAGAGCTTGTTGTATCATTTCCATCTCCTTGATGTTTTTCTTTGTGTCAAGTCTTAGTTGGAAGGGAAATAAAACCTTGTATGACTTGGTTGGTAGCTTCCTCCTGGGTCTTAAATTCAGTGCCTGATGTCAGCTTGTTGGCTGGACATGCTAATAGATTAGATGGACAAGTTTCTCTAAAGGACAATTTAGGGCAGAATGCTGGGATCTCTAAAATTAATGTGGTGAAAGCACCTCTGTCCAGTGACTGCATGGAAAGGTCAGAAGGATTAATAACCCATGCAGGCACTAACAAGAAGTGCGCAAAGTTGGGTGGTGTGCCTGCCTTAACTAGAGCAGACTCTCTTTTTGGTGTGTGTTTTAGTAATACCTGCAAACCTGAAGCTAACATGGACCCTCTAGTGCTGTCCATGACACACAGCATGAGCCAATGCCTCAAGGTTAGAGTTTGCACAGATAGAACTTCAGTACCTGTTGTCTATGTTTCAATGCACCTGAGGCCAACTGAACTGAAAAACTGAAAGAAAACAAAAGTTGTGAAAGATCTGAATGCAAGATAGAAATAATAATAATAATAATAATAATAAAAACTATAAACATGTTCAGATAGTGGGGGAGACAAGAGAAGGATTCAAATCTTAGGAGTGAAAACCAGAGCACCTCCCTGGGCCATGCCTCTGATGCAGGTTGTTTTAGTCCCTTGGTAGCTGTTCAGGCCCACTGTGCGTAGCAGCATAAGAATGAACACTGCTTTTATACCTTCAGTACTGTGAATTAGCTTTGAGCAATAAGCTTGGTCCAGATCCTTGCATATTTTCAGCTGTGAATAATCCATATATATGTATAGCAGTGACTAACCAGACCAGGAAGGTGTTCCCACAACTGTGTTTTCAGGATGCCTTTTGACTAAGCATCTGAAGAAAAGCGTAGATTCAAGTGTTCTTTCACTGCAATTAGAAGAAGCTTTGCCAGTTTCATTAATGAACTTCAGAGCAACAGGAATCACATTCTATGTATACAAATACAAATGTAAGAGGTGGTCCAGTTTCTGGTCTGTTCTGCAGGTGCAAATCCCATTGTTACTCTGGAGTAACAGTGCAAACTGGCCTGTGTTATTGACTGAGTAGATGTGAACAGTGGTTTCAGAAATATTGCACTTTACTTTGTTGCTCTCCATTTAGAATCTTTATAAAACAATGTCATATATACCAAATAGGTGCCAATGATTTGCCATGTAAGTAGGTATGTAGACACATCATAAAAATCCTAACAAGATTCCATTAAAAATTACTGATTTTAAAAGCTCATTTAAAAGCTTCTTAACAAAACACTTTCTTTTTTTTTTTTTTTCCTCAAGTAACAAAAGCAATTAGATTCTGTTCTGGATTAATCACTTGCCAACTGCCACATTTCTAACATAATAATCTAAAAAATAATATTCTACATATAACATATAGTCTAACATAATATTCTAACAAATAAGAGACCTAAAAAGAAAATCTTAAGGAGGTAGCATTTCACTGTGTATATTCATTTGGATTCTTTTAGAGCATACAACAGTGTATATTTGAAAACAGATACAGCCATGGTATAGAAGTTAAAGCAAACCAATCGTGGTCTGAAAAAAATTGCATAAAATTTCAGTGAAGAATGTTAAGACCAAATGATAAATCCTTAATATTTAAAATGGAAATACTGATCTAGCTTTTACTATAGCATTAATTTCTATTTGACTGCTGAAAATAAGAATTCAGCATACAATATAATTCCCTGGCAGATGAAATAAACATTACATCTGCCAGGGAATTTTTCATGTCTTTTCTTCAGGTCATATTTTATTTGTAAAGGATTTCATTAATTACTAATACAATGTCTTGCAAAAAAAAAAAAAAAAGGCTAGTCTCAAAACCAAAGAGAGATCATAAAATGATGTGCATTACTGTAATGTATGAATTGTCCCTAACTTTATGGAATACATTGCATTTTAATTTTCCACCAAATTTCATGATACTGCTAGTTCTTTATTGCTTTACTAGCCTGTCTCTGGTTTAGTACATTATACAGATAGAATTATTTTGACTATCTTTTAATTTTTAGGCATGAGATTTGTCACTTCACATAAAAATTTGAATTTATAAATACCTTAGAGTTTAGCATTGCTGTTTTAATTAGGAAAAAACCAAACAAGTACTGCTGTATTGCCTTGACATTATATATTGTATTTTAGTCTACATTTTCTAACAGAGTGAGTGAAATAATTCAGGCTCCGAAACTTTGAAATTAAAACACTCAAATATCTCTCTGTTATTAGAAAATTACTGAATTTCTGTGCCTTGTTGTGCCATATTTCTTATTCAAATTTTTTCATTTCGTATACCTTTTCACCCACCAGTTTGATTGCCATGGCTGCAGCCGTGGGTGAATAATTGCCTGTCTTCACAGGAGCATGTTCTGGAGCTAAAGTCGAGTGCTTGCTTCCTGATGTATGCCTCATTTGGATTCTGCCGACAGCCTAGGGGCTGTATTATTCATGCCTTGACAGATAGCACTCACTAAAAGCATTGGAACAGGGCCAGGTACTGGCAGGGAGATAGTGGAGCATTGCAACTTGCAACCGAGAGGAGCATCTATAATACAAAAAAGAGAAATCCTCATACCTTCCTTTTACTGGTCTCACTTTGATGGAGAATTCATTTGTATCAAAATAAAATACCCTAAAAATAAATACTCTAAACTATGCTTCAAAGTTTAACACAATTTTCCACGTTTAATTGCAAAGCTGATTTTAATTAGTAAGGCCCTGCATGTGAAAAATGAAGATTCACTTGGGTGAGTGTAACACATTGCAGTGTCTGCTGAATGCTCTAATTAATGTATGGCTGCTGTACAACAGGGTGCACTGTGGGATATTTATGAAAAATTCTGTGCACGCAGCCAGTCTATCTGTATTTTAGTTCTTGAATCACAAGAATAAATAACTTTTTCCCCCTCTGTTCTTTATGAGACATCATTGTGCATGCCATCACCCTATCCATAAACTTTATGGCATGTCTGTCCTTTTTACTATTTGTCAAAGATATTATGAATCAGAAGTTAGAAATACATATTTTAAGATTAATTTGATAGCAGAGCATGGTTACACCTGTGCAGAACCAGAGATCCACTGATGCTTTTGTGCTAAAGCCTGACCACAGAACAGTGAGGTCCTTTCTTGTTGCTTGCTTTCATGATACTGTGAAAAATCTCACAGGATGCTGGAGGTATAGAGAAATGTGTATTCCTTTATCTCTCAGCTGATAGACAATCTTTATTATGGTGTTTTTAATGATGAAATGATTCACTGGATATTTACCTGAGGAAATACTGTGACACTGTCTATGAAATTTACTTCTATTTTCTTTAACAGCATATTTGCTAAAGACGTTGGGAAGTTGTGGCAAATACCAAGAATAATATTATAAATACATTTTATATGAAGTAATTCACCGTTCAGGGTTTGTAAAAAATGTTAATAATGAAGCTTCATTGCTTTGTTAAATCCATCTAAAGAGACGTAAGTAAGCAAGTAAATAAATAAATAAGTGCAAGAGCATAGGGATTTTCAAACAGAACACTGCAAACAATAAATAATTGTGCTGACAGAGAATCCATAATGTATTAGAGGTCTGTATTGGCTGCTGTCTGGATTCAGCAATAAATCCTTTGTCTGATTGTTGATTAATGATTAGAAAGGTACAAAGCTGGGTCTAAACCATTGAGCAACTATCAATTGCAAGGAGCAATTGTTGTGAGGCTCTGCATGCCAGTGGCTATTGTGTAGAGGTGACTACACAAAGGACCACAGCTCAATTACTCCTAACACCATCTGGACTGGGAGTAACTATTGCAGTGGTTACAAGTTGCAGGGCCTGCAAGTACTAGGGGTAGTAGCCATATAAAAACAGGGGAAAGAAAGTAAATCAGCACCAGGAGCATGGAGAGTGTTGACCTAACTGTGCAGCAGGAGCAGCAGAAAGCAGATTTAGGATGTGCTTTCTGCAGTGGGTGCCCTGGCTTGTGTGTTGCTGAAATGATACGCTCCTTTTCTTTCAAATGGAAGGTGCTGAGCATATTTCTCATACAGCAGTCCACTTGCAGCCATGGGGTTTTCTGTGGTCATAATCTGTCTGGAGATGTCCCTGTCAGCCACAAAATGAATGAAGACCTTGCAGAAAGTATTGGGAAGAAAATTAAAAAACAAAACAAAAGAACAAAACATTCAGTAGTACTGGGGATATAATTTTCCCAGCAAGATCGTGGAAGTAGCTATACACATTTTCCCTTTGCCTATGGGAAATTTATTTGGTTGGCCTGGTAGGTTTGCTGAGTACATTGTGTTCTCTTAGGAGAGAAATAAATCGTTTGAGGTTGAATAGCTTGTGCTTTTCATTGTGGAAAAGAGTATCTACAGAGTTGAGTCACACATGGTAGACAAGACATTTCATTTCACTATGCCTCTGTTTCCCCATTTGTAAACAGCAAGCAAATTTTAGGCATCATGAGGTATAAAGACAGAATGGGAGATTATTACAAATGTAGTAAAAAGACTGATGTTTATCTGATATTTAAATAAAGATTTGTTGAATGGTCATTGATGTCAGAGAAAGTCTAACTTTACAATTCAATGCTTTTTTTGATAAAAACATTCTTCTGGATCCTAGAGCAAAATTAAATGATTTGTCATGATAGGACAATTTTATATTTAGTCTCTAGTGTAGTTTCCCAATGTCATGATTTGTCAATTATTTCTACAGTGTTTCTGTAAAAATATTGAGTCTGAGGTTTGAAAAGCTGGAGGTATTTAAGAAAATATTTTTATTAATATGTATTTCAGTGAAAATGCAGTGACAGTTTTTAACCTTAAGACAAAACCAGAAAAGCCATAAGCAAGGCAGTGCACTGACTTTAGGGTACTATCTGTTTGGATTTGCCTACATACTCCTTCCAGCAGTTCTGAGCAGCAGCCACAGCTACTGTGTGTTGAAATGCCTGTGCATTGGTGCATCCTACGTTAGAGCTTTAGAGACAGGAAAATTTACTGGTGAATACTGGCAGCTGCATGGACAGGGAAACCCATCTTATTCCTTGCTCCAGTGTCCACACAAACACAACATGCCTTTGAGAAGGTTCTATCAGAACAGTGTTGCCCTGCTCTTTTTTCTCCATCTCAGTGAAAATGATCTGAACTCTTCTAGAATCATCAAAAAGGAGGCAGGAGAAATCATATATGTAATAAATAGATAAAATTATAGCTCGCTTTTCTTTCAAATATTCATATCCGATCGAGCACCTCAGGTATTACCTGAGCTAGAAAAAGAATATGAAGAACATAAGAAACCAACTTTAATATGAAGGAGGCCTAAAAATACACCATGATGTGTCTTTAAAGACTTCTGCTGAGGTTTTTCAATAAGTTGAGACAGCCTTTTCAAAGACATCACTTCTTATTAGTGGTTGAAATGAAGTACTGCTTCTAGTGGTGTCAGCTCAGGACAGAGAAAGGAGACATAGTCCTGAGTGTCTTTGATGCAATAATAAATCTAAATAAATGCATTCACAGAATTAAAAGTGCCCAGAGGATAGATAGCTCCTGAAGACATCCTCAGCACTCTACAACCTGTATAATGGTGACAACTTCAACCAGGTAACTGGACCTACAAAGTTGGTTTTCTGGCTATTCACCTGAATCACCCAAGAAAATCCTAAAGCTTACTGGTTACATGTAGAGGGATTCAAGAATCTAATGTCCTTTCATTATTTGCAAGAACTAGTAGTGTCATGCTGTGAGTATCCATGGAAGAGTGTAGAAGGTGTTTAATGCCTAAGAGAAAATATTCCTGTGATTGAAATTAGGACTGTGTCTCAAATCCAGGAATTATGATGAAATTGAAAATACTATAAAATATACCAAGATAGGACAGGATATGATTTGCTTTAAATAACAAAAACAGTCATTTCAAAAAAAGGTTTTTTGCCTTCAGGTCCCTGGGACTGGAGCAGATTTCTCTACCATCACATTTTTTATTTAAAGTACTGAGCAGGCCGTTGAATTGGGTGCACAAGTAGTGGATGAATGCTTTCTATTCAGCTGATTCTTGTGGAAGAAATTCACCAAAGATATACACCTGCTGCTGTTTTTCACCCTCTTAATGTCTCCAGGAGAAAATCTTACCTGTACTTCATGGATGGGTGTTCAGAAAAAAGGCTAGAGCTAAAAGCTGGCATGCATTCAGCTTCTGCCTGAAGTCCAAAGGGTGGACTCTCATCAGTGCTCTCTTGTTTTGTGTCCAACTCTGAAGTCACAGTAGAACTGTACATTAAACATTAGGCTTGCCCAAATCAAGAGCCATAGAATTGTTAAGGTTGGAAAAAGACCTCTGAGATCATAGAGTACAACCATTAACTCAGCAATGCCCAGTCCATCACTAAACCATGTTCCCAAGTGCCACATCTACACATCTTTTAAATACCCGTAGGGATAATGACTCAAACAATTCCCTGGGCATCCTGTTCCAATGCTTGGCAACCCTTTCACTGAAGAATTTTTTTCCCAGTACTCAACCTTATCCTTCTCTGGTATGATTTAAAGCTGTTGCCTCTCATCTTATCACTTGTTAATTAGAAGAGACTAACCCCCACCTGCCTATAATCTGCTTTTAGATAGTTTTAGAGGTCTCCCAATAAGGTCTTCCTTCAGCCTCCTTCTCTCTGTCCTCTACAACCCTAGTTCCCTCAGCAGATCCTCATCAGACCTTTTAAAACATTTATTTGGGCTTCTTGATGCCATGCTAAGTACATAGCATAGATAGTTTATCTGTAATCTCTTCTCTGCTTATTTCAGTATATCAAGTGCTTTTAAAAGCCCCCCAGTTTGTGATCTGTACAAAAATGCCTCTCTTCCACTGTTTTCTTCTTTGTCAATAGGTTTAGGACTCCATCCGGATTTGGTTGGAGGTGTTTTCTCCCATCTTCTGGGAACTTGTATTCTATACTATAAAAAAGTTAAGACGTCAGGATGCTTGCATTCTTTTTTCTTCATCTGTATTCAAAGGGAGAGGGAAGGATATAGTTTTGTAACTTTGAGCAGTCAATTGGAGACAGAAAGACTCCATTTACAGTTCCAGCATTAGCACTTCATAAAGGAAACAGTCATTTTAGAGAAAAATTGTATGAATCCTTCACTGATAGGAAAGAACATGTCAGTGTTTTGTTTAGCAGAAGTATTAGAGAAGTGTGTACTCTAAACCTAGACTATTATGAAATCTCACGATTAAGCAGTCTTCTGAGAAATGTAAAACAGAGCTTCAGTTACCCCTGGAAAAAGAGGATATTAAACACAAATTGCTCACATATTTCTGTGTGTTCTAGATTAGATAATGGCTAAGGCTGGGATTATGATTTCTCCCCTAACCATCTCCAAGTCAAAAGTTAATCTCTGTTTCTGTGAGGGGAAAAAAAAAAAAAAAAAAGAAAGAAAAAAAAAATGGGTTAAGTGATTAATTCCAGGAGTGGAAATCCCCCTCTACAGAAAATACCTTCTACCAGCCTGGATTACAGTGTCTAAATTTTGCTGCGTGTTAAGTGCCTACATGTCCCTAGGTATTAGAAGAGGAGCAAACATACCTCACTTGGATGTCAGAATTTCACTGTGCAGCCATGCATAGAAACAGAGCTGTAATGCTTTTGCTCCCTTGATAAACCAGGAGTTCGTGACTCTGCTACCACACAAGAAATTTGCATCCCTGACAGAAGTTGAGTCACGCCTCTGAATTCTACTCCAGTGCCTCTTGGTTTAGACCATCTTTTTTATATCAAAAGTTCATTTTTACAAAACCTACCAAGTGTTTTCTTCTAATTTAGGATTTGCAAGGACAGTAAGAAAAATGTACTAAAAATGCTTACCTTTAATGTAGACCTTGCTTGGGCGTGGTTTCTTCTAGAAGGATGAATGAGGATTAGTAACCATATGTACCACTTCAGGAGAAGGGGCCAAGCAAACTGTCATCTCAAACAAGAGGATATGTCATACATCACGACATATGTGATTGATTTTCTCTGACACGAGTCTTCTAGATGTTTGCATGACAGTAGCTACCACACAAAACCCCCGGTTTTGAAATTTATTTCTCGTAAAATTCCATGTATATCCCGTATTTGCGAAAGGAAGTAGAAGATACAAAGCCCCAGTGAGATGAGTGGCTAAGTGCAGCCAGTTTACCAGTGTAACTGTATTTTATGCTTGTAAAGCTTTTTCAGCTTTTAACTTTAAAACATTTCACAAATGTAACTCAGTAGACTCAGACCATTTTGCAGTGTTAAGTACTTTATTTCAAATGACACCAAAGGTCATATCACTTGTAATGTTGTAATATGTTCATAACACCACATTGACTCACAAGACTGGTTTTAGCAACTTTCTACCAGCACACATTTATAGGGCACAGGGCTTCGGATAAAAAGAAAAAAAATAATAGATTGTTTTTCTGTCTGAAAATGTAGGAATGATTGTGACAGAATGTAATTGTGTGACTTTATTCTGATTGGAGCTTTGGAATTAACATTTCTAGTTCTTAAAAAAAGACACTTAGCTTTTCTTTTTAATTCTGTGTGACATAAGGAATTACCAGCTTTACAGTTCTTCTGTCCCTTCCACAATGGTGAATTTGTTTCAGTGCTTCTGTCAAGGCAAGTGTACTACTTTCTGAGTTGCATTACTGTCTCTGCAGCATCTAGGTGTTGCTTGGAAATACTGACATTCTCAGAACTGACTTGGCCTGGCTTTACTTGGCTTGTGAGACCTAAAGAGATCACAGAAAAGCACAGGCTGAGAAACTGAGTCAGAGTTATAAAACAAATAACATTTTAGAAAGAATGCAAATAAATTCTGACTGTTATGTTAACTTCAAACCTTAGCAGTCAAACAGTTTCCAGTTATGTTATTAAAAGGATGTAGGAGGAAAGACTGAAGAGTTAAAATGGCATTGACTAAAAGTGGAACAACTTATTTAAAATATAAACAGAGAAAACACTTAGCTTTTTCTGTCTACTGTAATTGTTGATTGTTCTTTAAAAAATAAAGCAGTCCATCAGACTCAGAAATCGGTCTAGTGGAGAGCTTGGTAGAACAGCAACAGAATTGTCATGGTTAATTTTGATTTTTTAAAAGCAATTTTTAATTTATTTTTTTTTTTTTTAGGTATACTATGGGTTAAACTGATCTTTTTTATAAGCAGGAATTGAATTTCATTCCTCTTACACCAGGGCATTTTGTAATGACATTGCTCTAGAGCTCTATAAAAAACCACAAACTGAGAAATACAAAAGTTTATTGCCTGGTCTGAGAAATAGGGATAATAAGATTATACCAACATTTTTTAAACAAAAAGGAAATTTTGAATCACCTGGTGAAGAGTCAGGAACAATTTACCTACTGACTAGATTGCAATATAGCTTTGCATGATATCAGATAATTTGAAGTGACATCTTACCTATGGTGCCTTTCATCCCTACCTTCAAAACCTTCCAGGTATTTTTAACATAAAGTGTCATCTTGCACCTGGCCCACCTTCTGTTTAGTACATTTACCAGTCAATTAGAGATGAAACAACAGTTTTCCACCATTAAATTTCTACATCTGGAATTTTCACAAGGAGCATTTCACAACATATAAATCAGAAAATAAGGACAAAATTTTAGAGCACAACTATAAGTAGACCTTTGGTATTGAAATTGAAGACAAGGATCCACAAAATTACTAAGTCTGTAGTTGACCAAACTTGTAATAGAAAACCAGTTTGTGTATTTCCTGAAGTGCTGCCAGTTTAGCTTATCTGTGCTGCTCAGGGCTTTCTACCAGCCAGAATGTTTGAAATTTGCAGGCTGCAGGTACCAGCATCCTCTGATCCAGAAGACACAGCAGGTATTCTCTGCTCACACTTACATGCAGTCACCTCATTTCTATAGACAGCACAGCAGTCACACCCCTTTCACTGGAAAAACTCATGGTAGTTGTGCATCCTGGGCCAGCAGTGTTACTTAGGGAGCAACGTATGACTTTAGTTTTTCCACTAGCCTGAATGGGTGCAAACATCACGGTAATTCTCAAGCCAGAGCCATACCAAAATGATGAAGGTGAAGACTGACAAGGATCCTTCTGTCCTGGCTGTTGAAGTCAGGCCTTTGAGCAGAAGGAAGTGTGAGGTTTTTTTACAGAGAACAAAGAAAACTTAGTCTGATAGTTAAAGGGCTCCTCTAGAGGCACCAGATTTGGAGCCATAAGAGATTGTTTGGATAAAATCAACCAACCAACCAACCAAAAAAAACCAAAAAAAACAAACCCAAAAAACCAACAACAAAATACCAGCCAAAAAACACAAAGAAAAAAACCCCACCCACCTTAAAAACAAAATCAAAACCCAACCAAACCAAACCAAAAAAAAAAAAAAAAAAAAAAACACCAAAACCAAAACAAACAAAAAAACAAAAAAACCCAAAAAAACCCAAACCCCCCCCCCCCCAAAAAAAAAAAAAACCCAAGAAAACAGATAGGGTGTTCCATTTCCTTGACAATTTCTTCAACCTTGATAAAATTGCTGAATTGTCATTAAAAAGAAAAAAGTCAGATACAGGTAGCACACCACCTGTATCAAAACAGAAAGCAATAAAGTAGCCATACATACTACAGGAATGACTTTTCTACCTGAGTCAGAGTGTCTTTTTTGGATTATGAGTCATATTTTCAAGATTATGCCTAAGTCAGAGTTTCAAGTACATGCAGACATCAAGAAAAGAAAAGTTATTTTAGAAGCATTCTTTTCATAATACTTCATATTTCTTAGTGTGGATATAGCACATGATTTCTCTCGTGACTCCCAGGCTTATATACCTACATGTTATCAGTGGGGAATTTATTATTTAAGGAGCTGATGACCTGTGATGTTGCCACAACTATTATCATGATAGATCCCCAAATATAAAGAGAACACTTTTAAAAGTAACTAACTCATTGCTAACCAAATTTCAATGACATGCTAAGGATCAAATACCTCAAACTCTTAAAAAAAAAAATTAAAGTAACCTTTGAAGTGGCACACACTTTCTAAAAAGTTGGCTTTTATCTTTTAAAACTAAAGAATCTTTTCCCCCTCTTGCCATCTTCCTGTTACACTTTCCTACTTCCAGTCGTTTCTCAATTTTACTCTTTGGTCCTTGGACAAGAACATTATTCTGGACCTTTTGCCATTCAGTCTTGCCACCTTTCCTGCCTATACATCCTTAAAACTGAACAGCTGAAATTCAGAGAGGGACAACTGCCACATTTCTCTTAAAAATCTAGCCATAGGAGGTATATTGGCAGCAGATTTTCAATGGAAAATGCCATTTCCTCCCACAGCCCAGCTGCCACATTTAAACCATGCTGTGTGGGGCTTCCACTCTCTTGGGAGGCTATTTTCATTTGCCTTCAGAGATTCTTCTACAGTCTAATGGAACTCACTGTCAGCTATAAAAAGCAACATTATATGCCATAGTATTTTTTTTTAATTGTGATATGACTCAAGTTGAAGCCTTCTTATTCTGAACTAGAATGTGATGGAATTCAGTTTGACTTTTTTGTTTGGGTTTTTTTTTTTTCACCTGTACAGACATGCTTCCTTTAATCAGATATATCAAAAAATGCCAGATTAAAGCAAAGCCATTTAGATATCTGTTTTTTAAAGTTGTGTGATTAACCTAGTGGGTAAGCTTTCATTTTTAGACTAGAGCATTTCTAATTGTCCTAATAATGAAAAATTAAAGCTGAAAAACATCAACTGAACATGAGATATAGATTTGTCGTTTGAGTTTGCCAACAGCTTGAACCAAATTCTTTATGATAGGTAAGCTTGTAACTTACTGGAAATACTATCTGCAAGACTCCCTAATACTACAACAAGGTAACTTCTGTGTGCTGCAGAAGGATACTAGTTCAGTAGATTATTATCACAAACAAATATATGCCTTTCAGGGTGTAAGTCATGGCAGAGGGGAAGAGGTTCTAAATTCTTTAACAAGCAGAATTTAGAATATTTCACACTTGAATGACTCCTAACCAACCGTGCAAGGCACAGAGCAGTATCCTGTGGCTTAAGCTGGAGGTGAGACTGGTACATAAGCACTGAAGTGTTTGCAGATTGTATCACTTTGCTTTTGTCATCTTTTTCCTGTAATTTCAGTGTTTACTGATGACAGTCGTGTGTTAGAAGGCTGCTCCACACCATTACTCCTTTCCACTGGTTATATTCTGTAGCTGTTAGCTTTTTTGATCAAGTAAGAATCTTACTGCTATAGTTACAGGAAAATTGTTGTATCCTGTTTCTTAGCCATATGTCTTTCTTAGTTAAAATTAAGTTGGAAGTCAGTGCTATTGTGTGTCTATACAGAAATGATGAGAAGATTATTTATGATAGGAATCAGTAGCTGATAGTATCACTGTAGTAGTCCTGCATTATAGATGTGATAAAATGACAGCATACTCTATTACTCAATACTTAAGTACATGCTAGAATGACAGTATGACCTATTGTGTTGTTGTTAAATATGATCCATCAAGTCTGTGTCTATGGGTGTTGATTCTACTAATAGAATAACAGTATCTAGCCATGTTTTTAAATGATGGACAGTATAGCTACATGAGCCACCTTTGATTTCCAGCAGCTTATTTCCCTTGGTTTTTGAATGCTTGAACATAGTGTGCTGAATTGCTTAAAGGGAACCACATTTAAAATATTGGAATAGAAAGATTTTGTATCATGTTCAAGGTTCAAACATTGTGACTGTGCAAAAATATTTTGTAAGTGATGCACTCTTGTAGCATATTCTGAGCCTTTCAAATTGGTCATGATTGATTGTGAACTTTTTTGTTTTATGGTATATTATAATGAAAAATAAATAAATTGGAATTTGCCCTACCCTCTACCTATAAACAAAGTTATGATTCCCACTAAGGCTGAAAACACAGGATACACACAAATCTGGACACCTTGACTTGCACTAGATGATGCTTTTATTTGACTCAGTGTAGCCAACAGAATTTTCATCTCTGTAGAAAGATAGAAGTTTCTTTCCCAAAGTTTTCCTTCAAATTTATATTTTTTTTTTTTAGATAAATGTGGACTTTGGGATTTTGATTTAGTGCAGAAGTCAGTGTTCTTTGAGTTAGTGCAGAAATAGTCACTGACTCTGCATGCTTCTGTTTTTATGTGTCTGGGTTGCATCTAAATCAACATCAAAGTGCGCAGAATCAATAACCACTTAGCAAAACTTGATTATATGCATTTCATCTAATGAATCAATGAGTCATTAAACCTGTGGTCTTCACACTGTCCTGCACTCGTTGATCAGCCCCAGTATTCAAGGATCAGGCAACAAGACATTATCAATTGTGTCTTCTTGCTCTTGAACACAGTTAAGTTGGGTATTTGCCATCCTAAGATTAGAAGGAAACTCCAGATTTGTCTGACATTGGAACATACGGGTAGTCTTGAAAAGATTATGAAGCCATAGGGAGAAGAATTATTCAAGTTAAGTGATGCAGCAGCTGCGGAAAGAAACGGGTTTGGGGTTTCTCATTATGAAAGTGTGGTATGTGGCTTTACATTCTATTAGATATTGTCTTTATTGAATCTGGACAGACAATTAAAAAAAGAAAAAAGAAGAGAGAAAAATTCTTGGATTTGTCTCACTTTTAACAGATTCCAAAGTGGTAGAAATATAATCACCAACACCTGCCTTTATTGTCACTACATAAAGTGTCTAGGAAAGACAAGATGAATTGCCTCCCAGGAGACTCCGGTTTCTCTTCCCTAAATTATTAAGGTATCTTAGCATGAGATATTTAGACTTAGGTTTTGGAAGCCATGAGGTAGGTGAGAGAGGAACCCCATCAATGACACCATAAGTCATGGGGAAATCAGATATTATATTGATTTAGTTGTATAAATACTTCAATAGTTTGAATAATCAACAACTGCAGGGCATGCACTTATGCTGCCATGTAAGTTTTTCGTCTCATGATGTGTTACATGTATTTTTATATCTTACTTGAAATGACCTCTCCGTGGCTGAGAGTTTTCCCCTGTATTTGTACAACACGTAGAAATACATTGTTGTGCCTCACTTTCCTTCACTGAACAGCTGTTGTATTCAACCAATTAAATAAACTTGTTTGAATGGCAAAACTTAAAGTTTCCTTTTAGTTGTCATGTCCCAAGAGCAGAGGTTTTGATGATGGGTTAAATGATCTCACCAGCCAGAGGGCAGGTTAGCTTGTCAGTGGTCCTCCCAGGGCGCAGTAACACCACTTTGGAGTCTTAGTGAGCTGTGGTGGGGAGACATTTCACATGGAGATGTGTAGGGACCAATGAAATAAAAGATTCCTGCTTGACTTAATTTACTGTGACTGTATTAACTAGATCAAAGCTATTCTACTTAATTGGTTTAAAAATACATATTTCAAGATCTGAATTTCTAAAAGAAAAAATACTTGAGTCTTGAACTTCATCATTTACTTCTGGCATATAATTCTATCTCATATTATTTTCACTTTTAACTCTTTTGGCAATGCTGGTTTGTAGGTACCAGTTCTTTTATGTTCATTTAGTTAAATATTTCTATACACAGGTGAATCTGTGCTATGTTCATGGCTATTTATATGTTTGAAAAGGCTCTGAGGTTCAAAAGGCTTTTAAAATTCTATGAAGAAAGTATCATGTCTTCCTCTGCCTTTTGAGATCCAGCATGCTTCTGGTCACTTCTGTGATTTTTCTTACTGTTTCATAATGTGGAAGAGTAAATATTTGCAGCTCCAGAAGGAAAAGCAGTTTGAATTCTACGTTTCATTTGAGTTCTACATTTCACTCATTCCTGTCACTGTAGCTTGTGCCTATTAAGGTAAATTAATAGTTTTCACTGAACTGAATTACTATTGTATACATACCTAAATTGAAAAAGTCATCAAAGTTCTTCATTTATGGCACACATAAATGAAGTAAAGATGGTGTGTTTTGATACTGCACACATAAAAGCACTTCCTGCTCATAAGTATCTGATTTATTTAATCAGAGGCAGAAACTCATAAGAAAGCAAATTTTTCATGCAGAAAAATTGTAGAGATGAGTTTATCGTATTTTAAAAGATATTTGTTAATTTAAATTATAATTTAAATACATAAAAACGTATTAATTTGATCATACTTTTCAAAAAATATTTAAGTATGTGAAACCAGATTTTCCAAAGCACTGGCTCTGGATTAATGCCCTAACCCCAACTGAGAAGATAGAGGTTCGGTCAGTCATTCTGTAAGTGGCCTTAGATGCCACAGTGCTTGGCAGTGCAATGGTTACAAGAAGCATCCCTGATTCTGGAACAGTATTCAAGGCTCTGGCTCAGTTGCCAGCAGGTTTCTGGAGAGCAGATTTGAGTAAGCCTGTCTTCTAGATTGGGATTCATAGCACATAAGATGCCACCACAGGGAATTTTAATTCATCTGGTGGGAAGCACCAAAACCAGTGTGTCCCAGCTCCATCTTCTAAGCTGCAATTATCCATCTCTAAAACAGAAGCCTCAAAACTCCATGTCTTGCTTGAACTTTGACTTCTTGCTTTTCCCATTTTCTCTTCTATTTTGCCTTCTCTTCTATGGCTTTCACAGCCTGGGAAGGTTTGACTCAATACCTCCCATATTGAAAAAGAGTATGCAGGCATTATGTGAGACTTTTGTGGGGTAGAAAAGATTCCTGACTAGTGTGGCTTAGAAGTAATTTGTAATTTCCCACATGAAGTTTGACTGTGCCACCCTACAATTAGCACTGTCCACTGCTGCTCATTCCTGTAGCAAGTTGGTGTACTTTTAGTAGTATTCAAATATGGATGGAAAATCATCTTCAGCTGAAGGAGTTTATTCTTGCAATTGAATAGGCAAATCACTATTAATTAATCTTTTTTAATGAATTTATTATCATTCTTTCATTCCTATCAATTCATTGATCCAACTTCACCAGGAGAGCTACTAGGTCTTTGTAATAGTGCATAGTTTGCTGGGAAGGGCTTCCTACTGGAGTTCAGGGAATTCAAGTTATGGGGTTTGCTGGAATCTAAATATTTATTTTCAGGTCAACTTCCATCAATTGATGGTATCAGCCCTTTCCAGTTAATAGTCACTGCCTCGAGAGTGATTTAAAATATTGCAGTGTTATGCAAATTAAGTAGATTTGGTCATTCTTTTAAAAGCCTGGATTTGTTAGAGGACTTACCTGATACCTAAAACTCTTCATCTGGAGGTCTGGACTTGGATGTTATCTAGCCCAAACCAAAAATAATACTTAACAATATCCAGTGGGACAACTATAGATGCTTTGGGAACCTTCTGCCTGAAGCCTTAAGCAGAAGTTTGCTTCCAAACATATTCATCCTAATTTGCTATCTTAAAAACTGTACATGATAAAATTCCACTTCACAACCACTTCAGCTACTGAAGTACTTAATTTAGTCTTTCGGATAACCTCATTAGGTGTTTGTATAGGAAATTTTGAGCTTTTATTCCCTACCAAATGTTTTGGTTTCTGTTAAGTTGAATTGTCACATTAAAAAAAAGAAGGGGAACACTGTTTCTCGGGACACTTCTTAGTTTGAAAAAAGATTTCATAAGATTTTTCAAAGTACTACTAAGAAAGAAAAATATAACAATACTCTATGAAAAAATATTATTCAGATTTAGAGCATAACATTGGCAGTCTCTTATTTTTCTTCACTTGGATCTTATAGCATGAGTCATCTGAAATAAAAGATTCAATAGAAAAAAGATGCACCTAAAAAAAGAATGCTGGTAAACATAGCACATAGGAATTACTTTATCCAAACTGGGTATTTAGATTTGACTGCACTCTTAGTCGTCATATAGCTTCCCTTTCTCATTTTCCACTAAGAGGTGAACCTCCTCCAGATAGAAGTGTCATGTTCCAACTTTGGTGTACAAGTTGTCATATTGTGGAGGGAAAAAAATTGGTCAGTAATCTGATTTAGAAAATCCAGTGTATTAAATAGAAAATCCAGGTCCTATACTATGTATTTTGAAATATATATGTTAATTGTTATAGATTAGAAATAATGACCATATTAATTATACTGAAAATTAGATTATATTAGTAATAAAATATATTAAAAATCAATATGTTCATTTCTAGACAGGAAATACCTATTTCCTGAACTATACTCCTGCTGAATGTATCAGTGAGTAGCATCATAAAGTTTTTAATGGAGAAAAATTGTATGAAAGTTAAAAAGATACCATAAGTCGTATTCTATCTAAGGAGTATAAGGTGATACATTATTTCTTCAATTTCTTAAATTATTAATGTCTATATGTCCTCTTGGAGCTTATCACTATGAAATTCAACAACATTCTTTCCACAATAATTATTCATGACAGATTCCAAAAACCAGAGATGACTGAGACACACAGCAAAGCAGTGCAGAATATTTGAAAGTGTGTCTCAGGAAGCCCAGGTATATACCCTGCTGAAAGCCAAGAGAGTTGAAGCGTGAGGAGAAAATAAGACAAACACAGCTAATCAGGGAAATACAGGGAGCAATAAAATAATGTATAAGGCAGACACAACACATAAATCAATGGGGTCAACGCTCTGAGCAGGGATAAAGAAGTCTAAAAATAACCAAATAAGGGGATGATCAGAGAAGCCAAAGTTGAAAATGCAGAGAAAATTGCACAAGCTGTAAGGACAAACAATAGCAGCTTTCACAAATATATGAGGAACAAGGGGTCAGTGGGAGAGACTGTCATCTCCATACGTGGGGAAGGCAGTGGCAGAGGCTGCTGGGAAGCCAGAGCAGCCTTCCCCTTGGTGTGTTTGCTGGGAGACCACAGGGAACACGCCAGAAACAGAGAGAAGTGTCCTGGAGGCAGAATCTGAAAAATTAATGAAACAAAGGATGAGAGTGGAGCAGGTTAAGAAAGAAAAAGAAGAAAATAGGGCAGCTATTAACAGTAGGCTTCAGGTCTGGTGGCCTGTTTCCCAGGTTTCTGAAACACATAGTGAGAGTTTTTAAACTCTTTCAATCTATGAAGTCTGCAGCGCATGAGGTATATAAAGCTGTGTGAGGTATACAGTTGAAAGGCAGAAGGAAGCCAGTGCAAGCCAGCATTGCAAAGGTTTTATATGAAAAATCATTACAATGGTAGCTTTATCAAGTATAAATCCAAGTACAGACAAAACCAGATTCAGGGATGCAGAATATCTGGTTCAAATTAATTAGGAGAGTTTACAAAAGCTGAGTTGAAGTTAACTAGTGATAGGAAAAGGAGTAATGAATATAAATTAGAAGAGAAGAAATTTAGGCTGGATAGGAGGAAAAAATGTTTTGCTGTGAGGGGTGAGGTTGTGGATCATCCCTGAAACTGTTCAAGTCCACCTTGGACAAGGCCTTGAGCAATCCGGTCTAGTGGAAAGTGTCCCTGTCCATGGCAGAACTGTTTGAATAGATGATCTTTCAGGTCCCTTCCACCTAAACCATTCTGGAATTCTTTGAACTAGCATAACGCATTTCCTTAGAAAAACTATATGTTTCCAAGCCTTAATGTTGGGTCCAACCATTGCAATATGCAAATACCTGTTTCTTGTAGTTGCTGATGTATCCTCAGTTTTAATTCTATAAACAAACTAAAGTCAAAGTTCACAATTTTACTTGAATAGCTGAGTTCCAAATAGTTATTTAATGAGATTTATAAAAGCATCAAAGTCATCAGACAGCTAACTGGAATTGATTTCCATTGCCAGTTTTACACTTACTGGGGGCCCTGAATCCCAACTAATGCCATAGATTCTCACAAACTTTATAATATATTGTGTAGAAGAATTTGCATTCAAAAAATTGTGCAGTTCTTCGTAGTTGTCAAATACAAAAATTGAACAACAGTTCAAACCAAAATAGATGTATTTTTTATCCCCCTGTCCTTTGCCTCACTTCTTAAGCTTCTGTGAATTCCAAAAGAGATTGTTTTGGGACATTACAACTATTTGGTATTCTTAAATGAAAAAAGATTGAATCAGGATGGAATTAATGTTCCGGTTTTAGTGTGACAAAATGGCCATGGTTGGATGGGACTTTGAGCAACCTGATCTAGTGAAAGGTGTCCCTGTCTATGGCAGGGGAGTTGGAAGTAGATGATCTTTAAGGTCCCATCCAAACCAAGCCATCACATGATTCTATGAAAAACTATAGTTTGTATGAATGCCAGTGGAGAAAAATGTTCAGTTACACATCTGTGGGTTCCCTTTTAGTTCAGAGCTGCCCAAAATGTCATCAGTGCCACTTCCAAAGTTCTAAGAAGGTTATAATAAGAGGAAAAAAGGTAATCCTGGGGATTTCTGGGGGTAAGCCTACTCATATCTTTGGAAATAAAGACCAGGATTTTGAGAACATATAATTTAACAAGTAACAGCATTGAAGCAGCTATGGTATGGGTAGTAGGCAACCAAAAGGGAAAGAACAGAAACCAAGAAACCAAGACACATCCATTCAGTAAATGTTAACCTGACTGCTTGAATCATATTGAACTGATGTGCAAGTTTCTAAAACCTGCCTGAGCCCCAGGACATGATCAACTCTTGTTTTCCAGGATGCAGCCTCTCTTAGACACCTAAGTGAAACAGATTCCTCCCTAATTATCCAGCCATTTTCCTCACAACACACACTCTGAAATACTAGTTCTGAGGAAAACTTTACTTGCCTTCTCTCAGAGCTCCGTGTAGAGAGTTTAAATAGGCAGCTTCTGAAAAACCATAGCACCAGGGAAAGCACCAAAATAAACCTGCAGAACTACAAGAAACGGTGCTTCCCTTTTACCCTAGGTATTGTGCAGTGTCCAGACTAATGGAGATTGAATTCCTGTTTGTACCTTGACTGTGATTATGTGGAATGTTTTCCATGGAAACATGTCCTACATTTCCCCTTTTTTTCTGGGCAGCTGGATCCTGACCAAGAGGAGGACTCACAGGACAAGAGGCAGGACAGTCATTTAGCGCTGAACTGTAGTAGTGATCTAGGACAAGGATTTATTCTGTATTTATAGGTTTTACTTTGAAATTCTTTTGATAGAAACAAATATAGTCCAAAGAGAAAACACCAGGCACTTAGGGCTCCGTATTTTTTCAGGTCTCTTAAAATTAGTGAAGATTTGGGCTTTTTCTTGACTGCTGCGTCAGAGTTTCGTGCTTCCAGGCGCACTGGGGCTCATCTTCCATAAGAGGATGCTCTTCCACTGAATATTCCCTCTGGATGGAGCATGGCTCTGGAATCTGGAGGTTGTGGGTCTATTCCCCCTCTAGCCTGTACCAGTAGGCCTCAACTTTGATGCAGGTGTCTGGAATCCACATTCTGCTAGGATTACTGCCCTAATCTCAAGTGATGTGCATTGGAATCTGGCTAAGTGGTTGTACTTAAAATTATGCAGTATTTCTGTATAGTGTCAATGGAGGCAGGTGTTTTTAGACATACTAGATTAGACTTGAAAGACACATGTTGTCCCCACAAAGAGAAAGGTGCCTGTATTGCACAGAGGTCTCTTGTAGCTGATTTTTCATGAACACAATCTTTTGTGACTCTCTATGTTCCTTAGATATGTATGTGCCAGGCAGACTGTGAACAAGTGATTTGAAATTTAGGCAAGACAATACATAAGCTATGCACTTAAATAAAGTGATTGGGTGTTTCAATAGAATTCTTTTTACCAAGTAGCAGTTTAAGTAATTGGGATGCATAGCTGCTGGGATGCAATTAAATTAAACCAAGATCAAGACTATGAGGACATGACATAGAGTAGAACTAAATGTGGTGAAGCACTAGATTTTTCAGTGGTCTGTCAGCAGAATATGAAGCATTATTAGAGTGGAAGAAAATAAGAGATCGTTGGTATATTGGGATAAAGGGAAAAAGAATATAACATAAAAGGGTAAGTTATTAATAGATATGCAGAAAAGGTTATAAAGAACAGTTGAAATATTCCAAAACTAGTTAATCACAGGAAGAAGACTAAAAACTGATATAGCTTGAGTAATAAACACAAGGAAAATGTTTAAAGAGGATGTTCTTTGAACAATAAATAATGTGTGTGTGCAGTCACTCTGCACAGAAGGTTATACAGGTTACACAGAGGAGATCTGGTTCAACAAATGCAGTTTATGTGACCTACCTATTCTGGTAGAAGACCAGGACTCTGAAATACTCTTTCTATTACAGTGCATTGAAATGATCCATAAGGAAGTGGTACTCAATTTTGAAAAGTCCTTCTCAATTGACAAAAGATTTTGTTTATTGATTGATTTCTTTTTTTTTTTTTTTTTTTTTTTTTTTTTAATATGAGGACACTTGTAACACTGGCCATGATAATTATTGGGGTTGGCTGTGTTGGGAAGCTTGCTTTCCCATTTCTCCTGCCTTGTAGCATATAATAGAGAAAACTGGTGGAGAATTTAAGAGTGATTCATTATTGGTTTTGTATTATTATGTTATTTTGTATACTAATAACAAAAACAACATTCAAAATATGATCATATTTTTATTATTTAAGCATCATTGAAACATAATTGCACACAATCAAAATACTGAATACTACAAAATTTTGAAGCATTGCTTTATTCCTCAATTTTGTACTGCTAGCTACAAGTAGGACAAGAGTGCTGGTTTTTTAACTATATTCATCTATCTGCCTTAGAAAGGACTGTAACATGTAAAAGATAAAAATGAATGAGAAGGAGAAATGCACATTTTTGTCACTTCTGAACCTGTTATGCTGTTGTGTATCTGTGACATTTTCAGGCAAATAATAGTCACTTGCATTTTCACAGATTTTGTGTCCTCCCCCTTGGTCATCATTGCCTAAACAGAACTTTACTTTGAAAAAATGCACTTTGCAAACAGCAGCTTATCATGATGTAGAATTAGAATATGACTAAATAAAATCTGGAGGATAGTGTTATAATTTTTATCTTTTATTTTTGAACAGTGTTTATGGCTGTCCATTGGCAAAAAAAAGAAAAACACAAGATAAGCAACCCCAAGAACCAGCGCCCAAAAGAAAACCCTTTGTGGTTAAAGCAGACAACTCTTCAGTAGATGAGTGTTATGAAACTGATGGAACAGAGGAGATGGATGAAAAGGAAGAGGAAGAAGAGGAAGAGGATGAAGAAGAGGAGGAATATTCTGATGATAATGAGGAGCAAGGTGATGAGGAGGAGGATGATGAGGAAATAGATCGAGAAGAAGAAGAGGAGATTGAGGAGGAAGAAGAGGAGGATGAAGAGGAAGGTGAAGAAGTGGAGGATGAAGAGGAGGAGGAAGAAGAGGAGGAGGAAGAAGAGGAGGAGGAGGAAGAACGTGGTAATAATCAGAGTATTAGTAAAAAGTAAACAATGTGTGTTTTCTGGGTTAATCTTCTAGTGTGGTGTGTGAGGATTTAGCTGTTCAGTTCCCATTAAAGCTAATGGAAGTCATAAAGTTAAATCTCTCTGCTCCACACTGAAAATATACCCCCCTGTGTTCTCTTAACATTTATTTTAATAAGTCTGTCTTCCAAATGTTTTTAATACACCAGCACTCACATTTCAAAAAAGGAGGGTGGAGGTATGTTTGTGCTAAAAATGCTTGCATAAAATGTAATCCTAGTGTGGATTAATGCATGCAGTCACCAGGAGAATATTCACAAAGGTACAAGCAAAGCATCAGCTACAGCTGGGTGCCTGTACTGATCATTTGCAAGGGTATTTGCTAGATCTGTTTACAGAATGTCAACAAATGCCTACATAAATTCTGTCACAATTTTGCAGATAATTTTTGTGAGCAAAAATGGACCTCTTCCATTTGAAAATTTTACTCTATAGTTGTCCCTACCCCAAGAAACTATTCAGAACTAACCATTATAATATACTTTGGCTTTTTTAGACTTGAATTCTATGTGCTTTAGTTGATTCTATTAAAAATATAGGGAGTTCCAGTTTTACATAGATAACGTCTTTCTAAAGTTCATATGTTTTTGTTATTATGCCATGGCATAAATGCCATTTAGACATACAGGTTACTCGGTAGTAACCAAATTAATACAGTAGCAATGTGATTAGCCTATTCAACTTTCTCTTTTTTTGGGGATATTGGACTTTATATAATACTTTCAAAATATGTAATCAATGTCCATTTACTCCTTATGCTGATGACAGACATCATAATGCACTGGGGTGAAATGAAGGAATCATGCAAAAATTAATGAGCTATCTAAAAAGTATTTTGTTCCCATTTCCAGGGAACACGTTTTTGGTTGGGTAGATTCACCTTTCTAACCAATAAAAATATAAGAAAAGCTTTCAGCACTCCTCAGTTGGATTCCTCTTAGGAACCAGGTATGAAAGTTGTGTGACTTTTATTTCAGCATTCTGTAAGGTCAGATCCTAAATCTTAAAGAAAGACTTTGGAAGTGTTCTTTCTCTTTGGGCGAGATGGTGGCCAGCTGGGTGGCTATCAGAGTTTTCTCAGATACTGCATCTGTGGCGTTTCCTCAATTGCCTGAATTTACCACAAAATTGGTAGAGGATAAATTGTCAGTCTTAAAAGTTGCATGAGTTTAATGCAACAAGGAAGTAATTTACTTTTGCAGGGAACTCTGCTGTTTCAGAACCTGGAAGAGTAGCTGCGTTAGACCAGGCTGATGGTGCAACTGCTGTTGCTCTCTTGATGAGCAAGTGTGGAATGTCCAGCAGTTTCTTTAAAAATAGTAGTGACTAAATTTGTTGGTGTATAGATTATGGTGCAATTGCTGTGATTTCAGCTGACATTAAAACTTTGAATCTACACTATCAAAAATGATGAAAGGAAAAAAAAAACTAAAGCAAAACTCAAGAGTTTGAGAAAATTGCTTCTGGCAAGCCATCAGGCTTGATACTCAGTTTATTTTTCTATGATAATGAAACACAGTGGTTTACTTATTCCAACACAGTTACACATGCAGTTAGTGGTCCTAATGAATGTGAAAAGGCTGACATTGTTTTTTTGACTGCTTTCCTTCCATATATAGTAGGCTGTGGTTAAGAACTGCAAAAACTTTACAAAGGTACCTCTATTAACTGCTCTGCATATTACTTGAAATTAAAACTTACATAGGTCAAGTTTTTCTTAGGAACTCATGCGATTCCAGTAATAAAACAAAAGTATATTAATAAATAAATATATGTTCTATCTAAATGATAAGTCATTAAGAAAAAATCCTTTTGAAATCATAGAAGTGATTACAGAATTTCATTTGAAAAGTATTTCATTATCCTTTTGAGTATCCACATAGGAATCAGTATGCAACAGTCCCAGAGCAGAGATGATTTACCAGGAAGAGTTTCTTGCAATTAATTAGGAAGATAGTATGGAGTTCCTTATGTCTATGCCAAAGAGTAGAGAGTGATAACAGTTTGGCTGTGGTGAGGTCTAGAGACTAATCAATAAATCATATTTTAAAAATAGTTTCTTTCCTGTGGTTTCCAAGGGGGATACAGATGTTTCACTTTATCCTGCTTGTAGCAAAATCTGCATTGATAGAATTTGGACTGTTGATTTTCAAGAAAAGTAAGATGCAAAATTATGTATTCTTAAACTACATGGCCTGAATATGACTCTTGCCTTTATGTATTGACTATATGGAAAATTAGATCTGTCTGCTCTGAATTTAGTAGTCTCAATCACTTGCTTCTCACTACAAGGCTCACTATAATGTTGTAGCAAACCACTTTATAAGTCACCTTAGCAGGAAGTCCTAATGTGCCATAGTATTTCTGTCCCTAGAAACAAAATGTGGAATTATCAACTGGTCACCAGGATACCTATACAGTTCTCATGAAAGTTTCTGTCACTAGTGCCGTAGATGATAGCAGTTCAGAAAATTTCCAGAAGTAGCTATAATCTAGGTGAATGAAATAGTTAAAATCATAAGTATTGGTGACAGAAGAATTTCATCAGCAAGAACACAATAGGACTATAGAGGCGGAAATGGGGAGGAGGGAGAAGGGAGAGGATACGATGGTAAGAGTAAGTTATTTTACCATTTCTTAGGTCAAATTCAGTTTTCTAGTAGAAAAGGGTAAGTTCTGGGAAACTCAGATATGTTACTGTTGTGTCATTGCCCATTCCTTTTTTGCTTAAAGGAGTGGGAGTTTTGGATGGGTTCTTCACCGTAGTATGCAGGTAATGTAGATAAACAGTTCCTATTGGAAATACTAGGCATTCACTGAAACCGTCACAGCCTTTTTGAAAATCACATCTTTGTAGCCTTATCATTGGTAATCTAAACCTTGGAAAATGCGGATCTATCCTAACAGTCTGATAAATCTCAAAATATCAATTTAAAACTACAAGGAAAAAAACAACCAAACTTTTTTTTATGAGTCCTAAATTCTGTACTTGTACTTCTGTACACAATCCTTTGAACCAAAATTGATGTTTTTAACTCTCCATCAATAGCTAGCATATCCTCTAAATTTCCATTAAATTTGAATCTCTTTGAAGAGATTTTATCCACCTATCTATGAAGAGACTAGAGAAGCCCTTATGTTCACCACAACTGCTAAAGGAAAGATGAATCTTTCTGATTACCCTTCTGTCCCAGGGAAAAAATGAAAGATAGAGATGACCTGTGTTATCTGTGATAACCTACCCTGTAAATTGAAATACAAATGGGAAGGAGTGAGAGTAAAGGCTTCTTCTGGAGCACCCATTCTCTGTGATGGCAACTGCCGAGAACCTTTGGATTAAAAACTGAAGTGTGCATTCAATTGTCAAGACAAACCAAAGTACTTTCTTCTGAGATGGGCTTGCTTCAGGTAGTTGGATCCTGAAGACCTTTCCACAATGCTTTTCTATTTTAAAAATAATCTCCCTTGGATAAGCTCCCAGAACAGATGTTCCAAGGAGCCATTTAGTCCATATCACAGGAAGACATTCAAAATGCTTGTACTCTGGGTATTTTCTAATCAGGATCAGAAGGAGTTAGGTTAATTCTAGACCTAAGGAAATTGGATACATCATTAAAATCCACTTCACGGATGATTCTACAGAAACTATTGCAGTTTCTTAGCAGGTGAATTTGGAGTCTTTTTGATGGTCCCTTACATTTTCTATTGATCTCAAAGTAATTGGCATAACTGGTTTACTAATGTGTAGTATTGCACCTAATTTTTCAAGTGAAATACACTTCAGAAATAGCTGTAAACCACAGATAGTGTGTATTCAAAGGAAACACAGTACAGGTTTTTCTAATAAGACAAACTCACACATGGACGTAGAGATAGATGTTCTACCTGTTTTCATATTTCATAGAATAATACAGTTATTTAGGTTGGAAGAGACCTCTATGATCATTGAATCCAATAGTATTTGTTTAAATTGTAGGATTGTTTTAAAAAAATCAAAATATTTTTGTGTTTTTCTTTCATTTGCATGAGCTCAACACAGATAGACCCTCAAAATGTGAAATCCACCTAACAGTTCTTTTAAGATTGTTATTGCCTTCCACTGTCTTCCTGATCCCCTCAGCAGTTTGCGTCACTTGTGTCCTCTAAGTAAGAATAGATGCAAACACCAATCTAAAAGTTGAAAGAAGCCCATGTGCTGAGGAAAACATGTTGCCACAGAGCTTTCCAGCTGTGCATGCTGCTGAAAACACTCCTGATAACAAACATCTTGATGAAATGAAGACAACCTATCTGTATTAGCAAGGTCATCTGTCAGCCTGCTGACCACTAATCATACTCATTTATTCAAACTGCTAGAAGGAAAGTGGTCATCTATTTGGTGAACACAGTAGGTGTTCAGTCTTAATCAGAGCAGAGAGCTATACTCACGTGTACCTCACAGACAAAACACCTAGTAGAAGTAAATTATAGCTTTAAATTAAGAGGCCATAAAGCATAATTTCACTGCCTAGGACAATGTGTATGGGAAAAACTGTCTTTTTCAGGGCCAATGAAGACTACAAAAATACCTGATGTTTACATAAGACGAAGCAGATCTAAACTCTTTGCTAATGAATTTTACTGCTGTACTGTACCTTGATAAAAGATACCCTGTGCATAGGTTGTCTCACACCCTAATAATAACCACCTGAAGAAAACAAAAAACCTCAGAGTTGCTGCTGGAAGACATTATCCTGGCCATTGCATTCCTTTCCTCTGGATAAAAAGTTACTTTTCTGGTCTAGTTACCTGTTTGGTCTGGTTAAATGCACAATCCCAGAGTCATTGAGTCAAGGCTCAGGATAAGAACTTTTATTGATACTGAGATTAGCTCAGTTGATTAGAGCATAATGCTAATAATACCAAAGATGGGTGTTTGATACCTTTATGGGCCATTTCCTTAAGAGCTGCACTTGATGATCCTTAGAGTTCCCTTCCAACTCAGAATAATCTGTGAATCTCTAATACCTGCTTTTTCCATTGAAGAAGGAAGCATGGATTACAACATATTCTGCTGTTTAGCTGTTTATATTTCATACTGAGAGATTCAGACTCAGCATTTTCACTAGAAATTTTTGTTGGAAATAATGCAATTAAAACATTTGGTACTGGTAGTTCAGGCCTGGAAACCCCAAGGTTGTTGGAGTAGGATGGGGAAAGAGCTAGCCGGTAAATACCCCCTGGATACTTCTAGTTCTTGTGGAAAAAGTTTGGATCTTTTTGTTACTGTCATGTGTTTGTGATTGGTTGGTTTTTCAGTTGGCTGGTTTGTTGATTGCTTAAATATGACTCAAGTGTTAGTAAATTCTGCTTTTAACTGTGTTCCATGCTCAAGCTCCTTACTATCCATAGACAATATAATTTAAATTAATTAAACAGCGTTATTTAAATATAATGTTTTAATTCCCTGAAGTAAGATTGGGTCTGATACTGAGTTGTTACATCAAGACAAGTCAAGAATAGCTTTATGTCAGTAGAGTTCCATTTATGTGAGGCAGTATGTTGCACATGTCATCCCTAAGTTTTCCTCCATTTGAAGAACTATTTTAGAAGACTTTGTTCAATTTGAATTTTTAACTCAGAAGCTCAGTAAACCTTCTGGGCTGTGTCTAAAAACTTAGAATTATATTAACTCTACACCTTTAGCAATGTACTTAAATATCATTCTCATGTAGAGGTTTACATATTTAACTCCTTTCCTACAAATAAAAGGACTTAAATGATAATGTGAAATATCTGATCCTTCAAAAGCAAATGATTCAATTATAGCTTTCTGAAGTAAAGAAATTATTCACCTGTAATGAAACAGATTCTAGATCTCTTTCATACAGCACTTTGGTTGATGTAAGCAGAAATTCTGTGGAGGACATTGGCTAATAAAGCATTCAGGGTCTGAACTGAAGACCTTAGTAAAAGCATCAAGGAACACATTCAGCACCATATCTAATTTCGATGCTGCTTTATTCTGAAACTGCTTCACATGGCATGGGGCTGATTTTTTGTGTTTTTAATACACTAACCCCTTCCTTCAGTATTAGCTGAACACGTGATGTTGGGACCTTGTACTGTCAAATTGTTTCAGGGTTTGTCTGTGACCAAAGCTTTCTCTATTCTTGCCAGAGCAGTAGGATTGGAAAGGAACCATGTCTCAGCAGCACTGCTTTGGATACTCACAGGTTGCAGTCCTCAAGAAAAGGTTGTCTTTTCTGCATTTCCATTGCATCCTTCTGTCTGCAGAAAAATGCTGAGTGGATCCTTGATTTTTTCCTATTTTGTTTATTGTCTGGCAAGATCTTAGAGTAAAATTAATTCTTTCTGGAATAAGATGGATTGGAGAAGAAATTAAAGCGCTGTAGTCTTAAAGCTGTAGCTCTGTTCTCACTTAGACTCTCTGTAACCTGTTCATTGAGAATGATCTCCTGCTTTTGGCACAACTGTGCCAAGAAGTCAGTTGGTTGTATGATGTAGTGCTTTAAAGAATCAATAATTAACTCAATTTATTTAGCAGGTCTTTGCATCCATATTTGTAAATGACCTGACACTGTTGTAGAAGGTCTCACATCTGGAATATGTCACTTTTAGAAACATATTCAGGGGTTGTACAGAACTGAGCTCTTCATGATCTCTCTTTGAATTCCTTTGTCTTTCACAGTGATACTTCAAAGAATCCATTGTACTGCACCTTACACAGTGACCACAGATACTGTGTGAATTCTTCTGGACCCTACAGATATAATGATTCTTTAAAATAATGTTTGCTTGGTCAGTATTAGAGGTTCCTGTTTTTCCTCTTGTGTTTAGAGTGCTATGAGCAATTTTGATGACCCTATCAATTCACAATTTTTACTGGGCTTACAGTGTTTCTCCTAAAAGAATGAACACAAACAGTAGCTTTTCACCCTGGAAAACAGAGACCTTTATTTGGTAACTGTGGGAGTTATTTTTGCCCTATTAGAGCTCCTCCAGGAGATAATAAAATGAAATAAAATTACAGACTGACTTGATAATTTCTTCTGATCCATATCCATTCTCACAAATCAAATTTGCAGTCCTAGAAAATGCCTCAAATCACAGAAATTTTGTTTAACTGAAATATATAAACCTAAAAAAGAATTATTTTGAAACAAAACCATTGATGTGTAATGAACATGTATATGTAATTTTGAAAACTTTTGTGTTATGGAAGCATTTCTTCCTTATTTTAAATTTCTCAAAACAATTGAAGTTTTTTTCTTTTGTCACTTATATCACATATGACCTAGTCTTTTTTACCGTAAGAAATACCTGCCCTTCGGTAAATTAATGTATTCTTCAAATTTTTTTCCTTGACAGTAGATTCTGGGAGCTACACTTAGTGAGCTGGACATCAAGGAAGGCAAAAACATTTAGCAGAATACAAAAAAACTCAAAACAACTAATGATAGGAAAGAAACCACCTAAAGGAGTCTGGGTCTGGTCAATGTTATTGAAATCCTCAGAATTATGTGGTTACACTAAGGTTTCATGCAGAAAGTACTGAAAGTTGTCACTAACATGAAGCATTTCAAGTCTCCATATCACCACATGGAGAGTGTGTCATATATTACATGCTGTCTGCAGTAAATATTATTGCTATAGCAAAAATTTGTGGTGGCTCTGTCAGAAGACATTAACAGGATTGACAACTCAAGACTTAGTCAGGGTTTATTAGGTGAACTCATAACCTGATAATTCTGTCATCCCAAAAACTTAATTTTGCAGGCTATACTATTGAATAGGAAAGGTAAGTAGTAGTATTGTTGTGACACTAAAGGAACGCCACTGGAGAACTGAACTTAAAATTAAAAAAACAGACAAATCAAGCAGACATTTTCTTCCTTGTGCTCCACAGACATGGATTACTGACAGAACAAGGGCAAGGCCTGTGTGTCATGAACACTTCCAGTCACCTAAAACAGGAGTGTTTGCAAAGCTGCTCAGGCCCTTGTCAGACTAGGGTTCTGTCATTACAAAGCATATGTGGTGAGATTCCTTACTATTCTTATATACTTTAAGGCAAGCTGTGCAACTACTTTTCTTCTGATTTCTATTGTATCACATCTATTGTTTCACCAACTGCTTCCACTTATTATAGAAGTTCTGTATAAACAAGATACATCTGCTTAGCAATTTCTTGGACACCCTGTAAAAAACTGGGCTGAAGATTTACAGAATATTGTCATTCTGTCATCTGCAATAATTAAAACATTGTTCAACTTTAAGGCTGGCATGCAGTGGAAAGTTAAAAATTGTTTCTTCTTCTATTGCAATGTGTTGAATAAAACTTTACCCTCAGATCATTGAGAGAAAAATATATTTTAAAAAGTAATAGTGGAAATAGAGAATAGCAGATAATTATTAAGAATGATTGTTAGGAATAGGGCTGAAGTTGGACTTAAAAAAAGTATACGGATGTTTATGGTAGTGTTTGTTTATTCATCTAGTGAGCACAATCTATGAATGTCGTTCCCTGGAAATATGGCCAAAAAGGACAACTTTTAGATGAATAGAAACTGGAATCCTAGGATTAGGAGCCAAGGATCCTGTTACAGTTGTGGAGTGAGATAAATGTTTCACAATAGAGTGGAATGAAAATTCTGCCCCTATCTGTAATGCAGGTGCCTGAGCTAAGCGTAACAGGAATTCAATGCCACATGTCCATCTTTCCTAACACAGGAGGTTGAAGACTAGACCAGTGACTGCTTTGCATACGGAATGTTCTTACACATGCTGATGGACCTCTATTACACCCTAGAAAAAACATTGAAGAACTGCCATAGGCCAAGGGGGGTCATTCTCCTGAGGAAGTGGGCCATGCTGAGATCTGTCTTATCTCCAAGGACCCTGTAATCATCTTATGGCTTGGCTTCTTAATATTAGGCTACAAAATCAGTCCTGGGCACAGGGAAGAGACACTGCATTTCTCTCTTCAAGACAAGTGTCCTTGTATAATATCTACAATAAACACATTGTATTTTTGCATGACCAAATAGCATAAAAAAAAGTATGGGTCTTACTCTACTCTTGTGTTTTCAGCTTCCTAATGGAGTTTGAATCCAGTCTAGGTTTTATTGGGAAATTTTTTTGGGAAATATGGTATGGAATCTCTATAAACCATGAGAGCTTTTACTCTTCTGTTTCTTTATTGAGTGTCCCACTAAACAATGTGTTTAACCTTGGCAATGGGCAGGTGGGGGTGAGCAGGGGAAATGAAGAAGGAAATAGGCCATTATTTTCTTGGCTACAAATTAGGCAAGGCAATCAAATCAACACTTCATGGGAAGCCTTTTTCTTTCAGGTGTGCATTAGAGCATACCTATTGGATTACATTTGTCTGGAAACTTATGTATGAAAAGACCCTGTCTCTAGAATCTTTTGGTGCTTAAATAGCAGATAGGCAGAGAGCTTTGTGAGGCTGGAACTATACACATCAAAGTAGAGCTTTGAGCAATTGTTCAGTGTTAAGATGTCTCCCAGGTTTAAGGCACAGATGAGATGTAGTTGTATCACCAAGAAAAATAGAAATATGACTGTTCTTTTCTCTACAACATGCCACATGGGAAATATAATCTGAAAGTGTTTTAGAAATTACTGCTGCTATTTATAAGATATTTTTAAAGTGATTTATGTTGAAATCCCCATTAAAGGTATCATATGAGTTGAAGAAAAAATCTGATTCAGCAGCTGGAGGGTCTTCGGACACAGAAACAATAAGTTCCAAACATAAAAGGGATGACAGGGCTTATGCAGGAAAGAAAAATGCAGAAAGATGTAAAGAAACACTTAGGAGGTCAGCATGGGAATACTGCAGAGAGCAAATGAAATATGCTGTTAGGATTCCTTCATGGACAGCAGGAAATGACAGATGTGAAATCTGCAGTAAAGAATCTGTGTTATGTGGAATCTTTGAATTAACAGTTAAAAGGCTTTAAGATGGAAGATCAGGGCTAAACAAAATACCCACACCCACAGACAATGCAGCACAGTTTTTTCTGTTATATTTTCTCCTCCCTAGTTATATGCATTTTCCTAAAGTTCATGATGTGAAGTAGATTACTGTGTCTTTTTTTCTTAATGATAGAATTTTTAGCATTGTCATTAGTAGAATCAGAACTAGACTCATTCAGAGCGCTTTTAGAACCCTGTCCAATATGTGTGGACTCTCTCATATTTTTTATAATACTGTAAACAAGGATTTTTAAACTACACTTGATGTCTGTATAAGATACAAACAGCAATGAGCCAAAATTACTAACTGTTTAAAAAACGCACAACTAAAATTAATAGCACTGTATTTATTAAAGAAAGAATTACTCTCCTCTGGCAAGTAAGTGTTTTGCTTGAAATCTGCAAATTGCACATCATTGAGAAGATAGGCAGTGTAGAAATAATATACACAGTTTATCTGAGTTTTAGGAATGGATTTGATGCAGTTGCATTTAATAAATTAATTTTAAGTCATAAAACATAATACAGCACCAGATACAAAGGAACAGAGAGGAAAAGTTCATGTTGGATAGGTTAATTCGGTTGGCTCAGATACTTTAGTGCACAGAAAGTTAAGTTAATGAGACTAGAACCTAAAAATAGTCACAGAAAAGGCAATTGTAAGGCAGCAATATGTCAAAGTGAAAAAAAAAAAAAAAACAACAAAAATAATTTCAGGCAGAAGTAAAGGTATTGACTTTATCTCACATACATTACTTTCGCCAGAGAACTCTGGCAAAATAATTTCTAGGCTGAAGGATCCTGAGAGCAGACTGAGACTCAGGTTTTAGCTTTGTATGGTGTAAGATTGTCTCTGTACCTACATGCATGTATTTTGGAAAACTGGCTGTTGTAGTTATTTGATTTATTTTTTTGTTGCTTGTTGTTTCCGTGAGGATAGTTCTTTTCAGCCCAGATGCTGTGCACTGAGGCTGTGCTGCTGTACTCAGTTTAGGTGCTCTGAGACTGGCAACAAACCTCTGCCATCATAGCTAGTAGGTACATATTTATTTGGAAATGTATAGAAATATGTAAATATGTAGGTTGTTATATTTGTCCAGCAAATACTCTCCTTTTAAGAGAGACAAGCTTTCATCATCAGGACAGATATTCCAGTGCAGATCTAGATAGCAGTGTGAAATCACTCAAATTTTAAAATGGGAGCAGTGTGAGGCCTTTAGGTGGACAGGTACTTGGAAGAGCCTCACTGGAAATATCTTTCCAGATGACTGAAAGTATATATATCTGGTACTATAGCATACATTTCCTGCATTTAACAGGTGTCTGGTACTCTACTCTCATTCTTACATGCTTCCAGTGACATGGGCTATCTTACACATAGATGGCAAATATACAGAAGGCACTAAATACACTTTGCAGCTCGCTAAGAGCTATCGAGTCACCATTTTCTCTTTTTTGAGGTCCACTGTGTATGTGTACTTGGCTGACTGCAGTAGCTTGATTGGGCAGGGTTGACCTTGGCTAGATGCCAGGTGTCCACCAGTGCCACTCTTATAATTTCCCTCCTGAACTGAGATAAAGTCAGGGAGAGATAACTCACCAGTTGCCATCAAAGGGAGAGCAGAGTCAACTTGGGGAAATTATTTGAATTTACCAATGAAAGTCAGAGTAGGATAATGAGAAGCAAAATTAACCCTCTTTTCCAGGGTCTACCTACTATCTCCAGTGGTGCAGGGAGAAAGGGAATGAGGGTTACAGGCAGTTTATCACAGGTTGTTTCTCCTACTGCTTTCTTCTGAGGGAAAGGAGTCCTTCCCCTGTTCCAATGTGGGGTCCTTCCCATGGGAGACAGTCCTCCATGAATTTCAGTTTAAGTCTTTCCCATGGGCTTCAGTTCTTCACACTGCTCCAGCATGGATCCCTTTCTACAGGGTGCAGCCCTTCAGGAGCAGACTCCTCCAGTGTGGGTCCTCCATGAGGTCCTGCCAGCAACCTTGCTCCAGCATGGGTTCCTCTCTCCATGGAGCCACAGATCCTGACAGGAGCCTGTTCCAGTGCAGCCTTCCCACAGTGTTACAGCCTCCTTTAGGCATCCACTTGCTCAGATGTGGGCTCCTCCACAGGTGGATCACTGCTCGAACATGGACCTCCATGGGCTGCAGGGGCACATCTGCCTTATCATGGTCTGCACCATGGGCTGCAGGAGAATCTCAGCTCTGGTGCCTGGAGCACCTCCTGCCCCTCCTATTCCTCTTACATATTCTCACTCAGCTCTTCTCTGTCTGCAGTTACTCCTGCCCAATAAGTTCTCTTTTTCCTTCTTAAATATGTTCTCACAGAGATGTTCCTACCATCATTGATGGGCTTGGCCTTTGGCAGCAGTGGGTCCGCTGTGGAGCTAGCTGACATTGGCTCTCCTGAATGTGGGGGAGATTGCTGGAAGTTGTAGCCCACCCTGCTACCAAAACCTTGCCATGCAAACCCATGGTAAATGGTTTACATTTGCCTTATTCGTTCCTTCTGAAATATGTTTTCCATTGATCCCAACTTACGGGTTTTCCTGTCTTTGTCCCTTGAGTCACATTAATCAATGACTACATCCATGCAAGTAAATAAAACAGACCATAGTCCACTCATTTAATGCTGAGTTCAACTGTTGCATGATTTGGGTGCATATGCAGCTAATCTTTTACTTTCCAAAATATGTTCACTACATTCAAACTTCTTGGGAATGGTTCCTAACCAGCACCTCTTCACTTCATCTGGACTCTGGTGGAAAACTGCTAAGTCACTGAAGTCAAAATCATGCCAGAGCCTCCCTAAGAATATAGCAGCATGAATAATCAAATTCCACTTCTTCATTTACTGTTCTGTCTCTAATAAATAGGGACAGAAGAGAATATTAATAATAGAGGTCTATAAACAAAGAGGTAAAGAATCCTCTATATTTACTTTCTTCTTTTACTATGGATTATTACTCAGCCTTCTCTGTCATGAGAACATAGGAAATGAGACAAGTGTAGATTAAAAACCTAGATAAAGGAACAAACACCCTAACTAAAAGCTTTACATTTCAGATGAAGTAAAGTCTGGCGCGCGTGTGTGTAGATGTCTTTGTCTTTCCAGATTCCTTGGCACTGAACTCATTGACGGCATAAAAAGAGAGACATGAAGAAAAAATTAGAATGATACCGTATTTAGCAGTTCTCTCATCCTCTAGAATGGTAGTGATATGTGCCTCTGTCCCTTCAGCCAGTCAGAACAGCTTATCAAAGCACAAATACTTTTTTTGCTAATCAAACACCACTATAAAAAAGTAATTAAACTTATAATGGAGACCAAACAATAATGCAAATCATGCATATATCATAAGCATATATCTCATCCAAAGCATTGGTAGTATCTCATCCACACCAGCCTTTCCTGATATATCTTTGTCTATCCACAATCAAAAGATAGTTCCTTTTGGGTAGCTCCCCATTCCTTCCACTCAACACTTCCTACTGTGTCATACTAAAGATACCATTGAAATTAATCAAGGATCAACTTGAAAATTTTGAGTAAAAGCAATAAGGATAGGATTCATCCCATCAGTTTAATGGATAATGCATCAAGTGAAATAGTCACTTCTGGGGGATAATTCAGCCAATCTACTGTAGATACCTAGGTTAGGATGAAAAATCATATCCCAGGATGGTTGTTTTTGTCCATTAGCTGTAAATGGAATCTAGATGTGTAGATCATATGGAGACATGTTCATTATGGCCTTACACTGAGTCAGAGATCTGAGTGAAAAAAAAGCAGTAAGAGATTATATATCCCTATACTAAGGATTCCAACTTCTTGTCTCAGTGAGAAAGAAAATACTGTTTTCTGAACTGAAAATGTTTTCTTAAGGCTGCATCCTTTGTAAAGCAATGAATATGGAGAGGGATGTTGACAGGTCACTGTTTCTGGAGCAGTCTTAGGAATAACCCCATGAGAAGCTCTGTACCAAGAGCTCTTTGAGTGGGTGTTCTGCCATCAGTGCAGCTGGTCCTCTGCTCCCCTGCTGTCTTCTTGCTGTATCCCAGTATCTGGAGAATAGCTTTGGCTTCCTCATTGCCTGGTGCCCTGCTGAGCTGTGGAACCCTGAGAGAAGGCAAGAAACTGCCAAACTCCATTGAATCATTATAAGTCTATGAGATAAAATATCTTGCCTCCCTCATACTGACTTCCTGGAGAGAAAAAGTAGGATGAAATGAATGCCAGTCATCAGCCAGTCATCAGCGAAAACCATCTCATTATCTGCCCAGACAGAAGTCAAGTTAAAACAAATAAGGGCTACCTGAACCTGATTCACAAAGTGTGGACCAGATGGGAGTGACTGGCTAAATTGTCCTGCCCTTGCAAACCAGCATATCCACTTCTGTTCACAGAAAATCTCAGCAAGTTCCTTCTCAAACCTAAACATATGCCTTCATACCAAATATTGCACATACTGCAAACCAAGCAAGCTGGCTTCATACCAATCAGGGACCTTTCCTACTTAAAGATATGTCTGTAGGTAACCAAAAAGTGTTTTCCACTGTCTCTGTGGTGGAGGCAAACAAGATAATTCGCAGAAAATTAATTGCCTTTTGACTTTTGGAAATAGTCTTTGGCTGTCAGGATGAAAAGACTTGAGAAACAGAAATCAAAAGGAAAAGAAATCATTATTGCATTTTATGCAGCATTTACACTTTTGTATCTGGAATAATAGGTCCAGTTTTAGGCTCGTCAGCACAAGGTCTTGAAATATTGGAGTTCGGTGATGAACAACCAGGATGATTAAAGAGCTGGACTACATGATGTGCAGAAACACTGAAAAAAACCCAGTTTGTTCACTTGAGGAAGAAAAAGCTAAGGGGAGAACTTAGGCTTCAACTACTTGTACAGAGAGTGGACAGAAGATGTTAGTGTGTAGCATAAGAGACAAGACACAAGTTGTAACATAAAATAAATGCATTTAGAAATAAGAATGAATTTCTTGTGATGACAGTGGTCGAACACTGGAATAGCTTTCCCAGAGATGTTGCAGTATTTCTATCCTGGAAGACTTTTAAAGCTGAACTGACAGAACAAGGCCCTGATAATTGCTCTAAGCTGGCACTTTTTTTTGAGCAGGTGTTGGACCACATAGCCTCATGTCCTTTCCAGCCTCAGCTACTGCATGATTCTGTGGCACCAGTGTACTGTCAATGGCATGTAACAATCTCTTAAGATAAAAGAAAGGCAAACAATATCTTGTGGTGAAATGACAAAATCTTAAACATATTGGCTTGAGTCACAACCTTTAAGAAGCTCTTGCAGTCTGGCACTTGAAGCAAAATTACCTCAGTCATGATCTTGTCAGAAGATCTGTCAGATATCCTTAGATCCTTTTCCAAAGCTATACTGAAACAGGTAGCTCATAGGATTTTGGATTGGGAAAACTTGGATGAATAAAAAATTACAGAAAAATTTTAAAGTATGTTGCTCTGTTTTACTTTGTGCTCTCTATCTTGATATTAATAGGAATAAACCAAGTAAGAACATCCATGTTCTACCAATACTTAATGTGAATATTGGTAGATGAGGGTGCTTGCTATTCATGTAGGTGTGACACAAGCAGGGGCATAATAATAGGTCAAACGAATGTCAAACAAAAAGGATCGTTTCGGGGCATTGGTTATGTAAAACACTTGTCTTTAGACAAGAATGCACTGCTTTGTACAGAAAACTAAATCTTCAAAATGCTTTTATACCAAAATAATTTATTAATATTATTTTAAAAATGTGTTTAAATGGCAAGATGAATTAAAAAGTAATATCTTTATGTGTTAGTAGTCACTCCACAAAAGGAAAGAAATTCAGATCTGGGAGGATCACTTTTGGTCCTAAGGGAAAATTTAAAAAGAAACAAGAAAATAGAAGGTAGTACTTAAATTTGCAGCCAGAAAAAACAGATAAAAAGTACCTATAATAAATGAACCTCTAATAAATGAAAAGATCAAAATATAACAGAAAAAAAGGAACTAAAAGATACATAAGGTAGCAAATTCTGCATATTTAAAGGTCTGTATGGGCTTGATGCACTGTAGTCCTCACTATTAATTTATAATACTGACTCCTACTGTAACATTCTTTAGCTCAGGACTTCTTGCCATGCTTAATGACTTCTACTCTCCATTTATTTTACTTTAAGCATTGGTTATTAATTGAATACTATAATTGTAAGAGAGTCTAAACAATAAGTCCCAGTATTATAACTATTGTAAGTAGTTGTAGCAGACTGAGGGGGAGAAGTGGAAAAATAAAAAATGGAATATAATGGAATAGCTAGAGAGAATCAATTAACTAAGTGAAGAGTTAACTTTTTCTTTTGACTTCCACTAAGTATATAAGATCCATAAAGGAACCAGTTGTTATAACAACCAAATTGCTTGGATCTTTACCTATAGCACTTCCAGCATAAAAGAGCATTAGGAAATTTTGCAAAGGTGATGAAAGGATTCTTCATGCACATGGTCAACTTCAGAGTTCAGTGCATCATTCAGTGCATGAAATAGGCATGTTCAAATGCTTGGGCTCTAATCCAGATCCCATGTCAGTAGGAATGTTTAGACTTTTAGGAGACCTTGCTTAGGTCCTTGGAGAGTTATGCCTCTGTTTTTTCCATGTGGAGTGAAGAAGTTGAGAGCTCACTGAGTTTTCCACCTCTTCAGTTTCCTTACCCACAAGATTCTCCTCAAGACATCAATTTAAAAACTACCCCCCTCCCCATATTATGCTGTCACTTTCTAAGATTTGGAATTAATTTGTGCCGACATTGTCTTGCTAAATGTTTCTCATAGGCCAGCTGTCAGAGACTGTAGTGTGGAGATGTGTGCAAGCACTTTTACAGCTTAAAGGGAGAAGAACAGTGATGCAGTAGTGTCATGTGCTGAGCACTTAGGAATTGACAAGTAGCAGTGGCAAGAGCAGTGAAGTGTTTTAAATCAGGAAATGCTTCCTGGATAATGAAACCATCCATCTGGGCAGGAAGCCTGTATGACCACATGTAGGTTTAGCTTCTTAGCCATCATGTTTTCCCATGCTTGGAAGAAAAGTGAGTAATTTGATACACAGACCACAGATCTGGAAAGTCTTGTTTCTGAAGTCTTTGTCCTTTGGTAGGAATGTAGCTGCTATTTCTGAAGTATCATTGCCTCTCTCTGCAGAATCTCTCAATCTAAATGCTGTGTATTTTCCTTTTCAAAAGGAAGGTGCTATTTTGCATGACTCCCTACACTGAAACCAGCAAGCCATTTCTTCTGAAAAAATATTGTTTAAAATTGGATGTGATAGGAACAAAAGGAGGAAACAGTCAAGGATGTAGAGGCTACTATTCTTATTCTTCCATGACTCCTGGTATGACATGGAAAGAGTCACTGAAGTTCTCTGTGTCTCAATTTCCCATCTGTAAAATGGGGTTAAAATACCTACCTCACAGGGGTGTTGTGAGGCTTTTAAAAATAATGTTTGTAAAGTGCTTTGAGATCCTTGGATGAAAGGTGCAATAAGAAATCAAACTATTCACTTTTTTTAGTGCAATACAAGTGCACTTCTGTTGAAATGGCTAAAGGCTTCCGGCTCTTAATAGCTATTCTACACTACTCCACTATAATTTCTTGCTGCCATTTGTTATATATGCTGGGAATTTAAAAGACCAAATTATACAATCTAGAATATCTAAATTGTCATGATATTTTGTGGAAGAGGGCTAGAATAACCTGATATTCTTTTAAAACTGCATTGCGTATTCTTTGTCTGTACAACCCTAAAGTTAACATAAAAAGGATATATTATAACTTTGTGCATTCTTCACCTAAACTAGCTAGCTTGTGTCTTTGTGAGAAAAACTCAATCTCTTCACAGAATAAAATCCTTCAATTTGCATCACTGGTTCCAAAACTTATGCAAGGGATAGAGTAAATCTTTTACCTCTCCAAGTTTTGCAGTTATTTAAGAGACAGCCATTAAACAGCACACTACACAAAGGTAGTTACTTAGTTAAAGACCAAATCTAAGGAATCACAGAAATGTTAAATGAAAGCAAGATTAAACTTTACAAATCTGAATCAAAGAAAAGGCATGTAGTTCACATACAGCTGCTGTTAACTAATACACAAACTGATTCAGTATTTAAAATTTCATTTTGATAAACGGAGGATACCGGTGCCTCACCACAGCAAGCTTAGCATCCAACTGTTATTGAGGAGATGACATGGCATACATAAATATCTTCCTCATTAAAATTAACTAGTGCATGGAGATAAGAGACATGAGTAAAATAGTTGTTAAAGAAAGGATATGCAAAAAAAGGCCAAAAATTAAAATGTGAGAAATTAAACTTGATCAAATATTTTGCTTTCCCATCTCTGTCACCTGGGATTAGTGCTTTACACTTTCTTTTCTTCCACTACCTTTTCCTTTTTAATTTTATGACTGAATGGATGGGAGACCAGAAAAGAATATAGCCAAACAAATGGAATAAAAAAATACTGGAGTTATAGCTATCACCCAGTTTACCTACTCAAAAGGAATTTAGATGTCTTCTGTCATATGGTACATGATTCATATTTTGACTTTTCACTTGTGGAGGCAAGGTTTAACATATTCCTCTCCTTGATGATCATTTACAAATTTATCCCCCCCTTACCCCCCCTGCCCCCCCCACTTTTAAGAAACAATCCCTGAAACTTTTCACGTTTCAAAAGTTGGCCTATAATAGTCACTGTATACCTGAGCAGTTCTCAGGATGACTTGAGAAACTTCTTTTATTTTTTCTACTTTGCATTTCAATATCATATTGCAGATAGATTTGGACTGATTTCACCTCGTCCTAAACTTGAAGGCACTGGCAATTTTGGAGCTATAGCTTATTGCTTCTTTAATTACTTTGATGTTCCTTTGCTGCATCTGATTGTCTATCAGTGTAGTTGCAAGAAGCACTCCACAAAAGCCTCAATTTCAGTGGAACAATCTCCTTGGCACCAGGTTTTATCCTTAATGTTTAAATTAATGTGAGACTTGTTTGTATATTTTACTTCAGAAAATTATTAGTGTATCTGCTTTTCAAATAGCACAGCCTATCTGTGCTATCCACTAATCCTTTGTTGCCTTCTTCTATTCACTTATCCAAGATGGACATTTTTCAAATAGGAGGTGTAAGTGGCAATCTTGTACACTGAAAATCTGATATTCTGATACCCTTAATTTTTGTGGCACTGAAACATAAATGTGAATTATGATGATATTGGAAAAACAGCAACTAAAATAACCACCTTTTATTATAAACAGATAACGCACTACTGGCTTGGAATACCTTGTGATGTAGAAATACCATACAGTCTTCCTTATTAATTATCTTTCCTCTCTATTTAAGCAGATAATATGTAAGATATAATATTTTACTGTTGGAGCATTTTTTTTTCTAGACATAGCCTAGTCATCAACTAGGTCTGCTGCTTAACTACAGCCTACTATCATCCCAGGATCCCTAACCACTGTGTAGAAGAAATACTATCTTGTGGCTGAAATATTAATTATTGTGCTGTTTAGCTTTGTATTTGCAGCTCTTGATTTATTATCTTGACTACTGACATAAAAGCTATTTTTATCAAACAATATTTCCTATTACCAAAATGTTAGTGCACAAGCCATCTAGTACCTGAAATTTCCCACTTTGATTTGTTTAACCTAAAATATGAGCCACACTTCAGAAATTGCTATGCGTTTAGGTGTACTAGTGTTGAAAATACATCTAAGCTGAAAAGATGCTATCAGAAGTTGATGGATTAGCTCTTGAGCAGGTGTTAATTATCCTAGCTCTACTGGTTTCTTTCAGTTTGCACCAGCTGAAAAACTGACCTAGCATGTCACAGTAATGACAGATCTAGGAACTTTCTTGTCCAGTGCTGGAAAATGTTGAAATACAGTTTGGGTAGCCAATTATCAAAATGTAAGTTATGCAGTGTTCATTACTCCATAATTATGAATGTGTGTTTTAAGACTGGGTCTAATAATGACATAACTGAGTGAACATGAGATACCCGAAGACGCTGTCTGAATGATACGCATCTGACTGAATATGGGTATCTTTAAGGTGGGCATCAAGTCTGAGTCCCTTTGTTGTCAATGAAGAGAAACAGGCACTTGTAGTGGTTATCAGTTTTATTCTCAAGAAGGTATCTTAACCAGATCAGGTGGGCTGTGTCCACAAAGTGTCTGCTTCTCTTACTGACTAAGGATGGAACCATGGATGTAGATGTAGGTGTAGGTGTCTGCCTTGCTCATGTCTAAAGAATGGTGAGGTGAATCTCCTCCTCAGTGCTTCTCATTGGCTCCATTTTATTAAGCTCTCCCTATGTTATTCAACAGTTAGCAGAAAAAAAAGCTGATTAAATGTGGTAACTCTGCACCATTCTGTTACAGTACACAGAACAGTAAATAACAGCCCTATCATACATATATGGCTTTAAAATCTGAGCTAGCATATTGACTTAAAATTATGTTGTGCATATAATTCCTTCTATCCTCCTTTCATGTAACAACTCTTTTAAAATTATTAACTTCTCCACAGTTGAACTGAGAGATTTTGATTTTACTGATGGATCCACTAAGTAAAATGCCATTTTAATCTTTTTGTATAGCTATTGGTCAACTAGTGTTAATGGTGTGTATGGTGTTAAAAATGTGACTTTTCCTTCTTGGAGTATACTCTTTCTCTTTTGGTGAATGGCATTCATCAGTAAGAGAATAAATCCAGTAGTACTCACTCCTTTGCCATCTACCATATTTACAGGAAATACCGGAGTGAGAAAAGTTGGAAATATAGGCAATTATGTCATCTGAATAATGTGATTGTAATAAATCCCATAAAACTGTGAATATAGAAGTGAAAGGAGAAACATAAGTATTTATGCCATAATATTTAGCAGTAGTAGTAATTAGCATTTTGATTGCATTTTTCTTACCAGTTCTGTGGAAGAAATTCATGTGAATAGCAAATAAACAAAAATAGCCCTATGGACTATAGAGAATTCAGTTCAAATGGGTCAGCCATAGTGTTCTAAAATTGCTATATGATTAACAATATTTGACATGCAGTTTGTTTTCTGTCCGTGCGATTGCAACAACAGTTCCAATTGTAGCCACTTTTTTCTTTTCTTTTCCTTTTTCTTTCTTTCTTTGTTTCTTTCTTTGTTTCTGTTTTTTATGCAGAAGACCATCAAATGAATTGTCACAATACTCGAATAATGCAAGACACAGAAAAAGACGATAACAATAATGATGAGTATGATAATTACGATGAACTGGTGGCCAAGTCATTGTTAAATCTTGGCAAAATTGCAGAGGATGCAGCATACAGAGCCAGGACAGAATCAGAAATGAACAGCAATACATCTAATAGTCTGGAAGATGATAGTGACAAAAATGAAAATATCGGTCGAAAAAGTGAGCTGAGTTTAGATTTAGACAGTGATGTTGTTAGGGAAACAGTGGACTCCCTTAAATTATTAGCACAAGGACATGGTGTAGTGCTTTCAGAAAATATTAATGACAGAAATTATGCAGACAATACTTCACAGCAAGACAATAGGAATATGAACTTTGTAATGCTAGGGAAGCCTGTGAACAATGGACTTACAGAAAAAATAGTGGAGGAGAGTGATGAAGAGGTGTGTCTCAGCAGTTTGGAGTGCTTAAGGAACCAGTGTTTTGATCTGGCTAGGAAACTCAGTGAGACAAACCCACAGGAAAGAAATCAACAGCAAAACATGAACACTCGTCAGCATGTCAGGCAAGAAGATGACTTCCAAGGAAGAACACCAGACCGGAATTACTCTGATATGATGAACCTAATGAGGCTTGAAGAACAGTTGAGCCCCAGATCTAGGACTTTTTCTAGCTGTGCCAAGGAGGATGGTTGTCATGAAAGAGACGATGATACCACCTCTATTACTTCAGATAGGTCTGAAGAAGTGTTTGATATGACAAAAGGTAACTTAACCCTGCTTGAGAAAGCAATTGCTTTGGAAACAGAGAGAGCAAAAGCCATGAGAGAAAAAATGGCAGTGGAAGCTGGAAGGAGGGATAATATGAGATCATATGAGGAGCAGTCTCCAAGACATCTTTCTGGAGATGACAGGAAGCCTAAACCAAGTGACGGCCATGTCAAAAAGCCATATTATGGTAAAGGTAATATTTCTATATACCGTATGTTATGTCATGAGAAAGTGTGAGCTAACATGTTAAGTTTTTGCCGAGATTTCTGAAATGAAGTTATTAATTCCACATAATGGGAACTTTATTAAAAGTGTAGTATGACATGTTTGTAACATCACATCATACTATGATTGTAAAATGAAAAAACTTATTCTGCAGTGTTAGAAACATGTATAGTATATCATTGGCTAAATTAAAAAAGCAGCTTCTCAGGGAAACATAACAAGAGATCATGTTGAAAGAGGCAAAGATTTTTCTCAAGGTTTTAATATATTTTATAGTAATAATTAAAAAAGAGAATTGTGTTGCAAACTATATTGAAGGGGGAGGTTATGTAGCAGATAGTCAATCAGTTATGAAGTGCATGTATTACAGATTGGATTGGGTAGGTGGCATCATGACTTATAAAATTATCATCAAATGACAGTTATTGATGAAGCCTCTCCTGTCTAAAATGTAGAATTGCCTGATAGAAATTGAACAGTATCAAAATGACCGATAACATAAGATAAGGACAGTGACTGCGCATTAATTATCTTAACATAGTAAGGTAATGGAAACCATTTGCTATGCAAGGCATGGTGTGGCCTGGGCTGAGATCAATAGCAATTTCTTTCTTATGTGCATTCCACTTCACTGGTTTCATTCCATTGTGGAAACAGTTAAGGTGCTGCCTTGACCATAATTCAATACAAGAGAAACCAAAAAAAACCCCAAAAAACAAACAATATAACCAAACAAAACAAAAAAAAAAAGTCCCAACAGACTAAAGGTTGCCTTTAGAATGCCTTTTAATTTGCAGGATTATCATGGTGATGGTGTGTTTATATTATGACACCCCTCTTTAACCTGTTTACATCTGTACATGTAGGACCATGTTGTATTAAGTGTTCAATACCTTCTGAGATTCATTGAACACCCCTGATTCCCATTGACTTTAGTGGAAGTTGAGAACATGGTATTTCTTGGGAGATGCTAAACAGGGACTAGGTTTATCTCATATTTGTTGTAAAAATATTTGGTTTGCCTTCTACAATTGAAATGGTGGGAATTTTTCTCTTTTTTTGTAAATCCCTGTTTTGAAAAAGTAATCTGCCTTTGACACTCATGTAGGCAGACAGCATCTTGATCCGAGAAAGTTTTGGTCATTTTTCACAAGTCTTAAACAAAAGTAATGATAAGTCTTTTAGAAAAGTATGTAAATTAATGATGTCAAACACTACTGCAATGTATTTTAGTGAAGTTTTGTTTGTTCTAACCACAAATATATAGTCCAGTGTATGCTGTAGTAACTTTGGGCATTTGGGAAGACAACTTTATTTAGCTAGTGTATTACTGCATAACCATGTGGATGTTGTGCTAAATGTTGTTCACATATGACCTATTATGGATGCATTTCCCTGTGAGTATATGACTCTAAAAACACGGAAAACATGGCAAACAAAAAGTAATTTTTAAACAATTTTTAAATTCTGGTATTGTCCAGCCTTTCCAGTCTACACATGGCTGGGAAAACATTTTTGCATATAGGCCTGCTGTGTCCAAAAAGTCTGTATTATTTCTGACAGTGAGAGATGTGTGGATATCCAATTTAAGTAAATTCTATAGCTTCTTTGAGCCATCCAATTTCTTGGAAGCTGCAGGCTGAATTGGTCCAAGGCTCAACCAGGGACTAAATACTGTGGGAGTTTGGACCATGAAACTTTGTGGAGTGGATCATTCTTCAACTTCTTATTATAAAAAGAAAAAATATTCCCTTATTTAAAAAAAAAAAAAATCCAAACCAAACCAAAATAGCAACAAAAAAAACCCCAACCCAAAAAAAAAAAAAAAACCTGAACCAAAAAAAACCCAACAAAAAACCACATCAACAAAAAACCAAAACCAAACCAAAACAACAAACCTGTGGGAAAAATTCTGGTATTTGTTGAGAGAAGAAGCTTGAAGTAAGACAGTTACTTATATAATTTTTTCTCCAGTCAGATGTTGTCTTCCAAATACTGCTGGAAGACATAGCTTCCAGCATAGGAAGCATAGGAAGCATAGGAAGACAGCTATGATACAGTAGGTGGAAACTTTCTTGGGAACACAGGTTTGCAGTGAGAACTGCCTCTTGGCTTCAAAGATCACTGAAACAACCATTAAGAGACAACTAACCTTTTTCCCCCTACCCCTAAGCTTTCTAAACAGGTTTTCGTCTGAAATTTTTGCATTTTGAAACCTTTTAAAGTCCGTTGACAACCTTCAATCAGGAAATACTTCCATTGTGGCAAGGAGTGAGAAAAGGTTGAAGAGTTCAGTAAAACTGCAATATTTCTCCCAGATATCAGAAGAGGATTTTCAGAACAGTATCCAGTGTTTTGTATAAAGTTGTGAAAAGTTTACTCAAATGTCTTCCATTAAAAGCAATGGGAAATTGTGCAAGTGCAATTTTATGCAAGTTTTGAAATCATTAAGAGTAGTATACAGCATCTTTTCTGAGTCATTAGACCATAAAGGCTCTTAAGGCTCTGATGTAGATGTGAATACAGAGCAGGATTTGCTTGATGCTGTAGGATGCAAGTGTCTAGATCCTCAGCTGCTCTAAATTACAATACCTTCACTGACTTTGGTGGAGTTCTAACAATGTCGAGTAGCTAAAGTTCCTCTAGTTAAAAGTCTCTGAAAAGCCATTATGGTCTATTAATCATCTACATTTTTTGCAGTCCTTGAATATTGTTATATTTACATAATTTATATTTCATTTACATTATCTATTCACTTATCTAATACTTTTATCCATCCCAAAGTACTTGACTTGATGAGTTGCTTAGAGTTGTGTATGTATGTAGCTGTGGGCTTGCTGTTCTAGTGGTCTCAGCACAGGCCTATCTGGCAGGAATTCAAATCCCTCCTCTGACATTTGCTCCTTCTGTGGCCTTGGGTTTAACTTCCTGATCTCTTTCTTCAATTTCCTGATGTATGAGATTATGGTCTTTCCAGGAGTGTTGTGATAACTGTATAGCACATTGGAGATAGATTTATATGTTTATTTGTTGTTAAAGAGCGTGGAACAAAGAACTGTGTTCTACAGTCCACATGCAAGTTCAGTAAAATAAAATTACCATAATTAGGGGTTCTATTTGCATAATACAAGGTTTAAGTATGGTATTATATTTTAAGAATGGGTTTGAGACATGGAGAGTCATTACAAGGAGCTAAAGATTTTAGGTAAAACAAAGCTGTTTTGGAAGAACTTGAAAAGTAAAAGTATATATAAAACCTACCAAAAGGAAATCAGGGAAAGATAAGTCCAAAACAGAATGTGAACTCTGTATTGTATTGATTCATGATGAAAAGAATGGGTTGTCTCCAAAGTTCTATAAGTACTGAAATTTCCCCCTATTGTACTGAGGGTTCTGATTGTTGAAGCTGTGATGGAATTTAATATAAAAAAGGCAAACTGGAAAACAAGTAGCAAAATCTTATCTTACAGAGATGAAAGCATAAATACTGAAGCAGAGAAATTATAAGAGCAACATGAAATTATTAAATGAGGATAGTTCAGATTGGGTATTGAAAGAAATGATGGACTAAAAAAAAAAACTGTAGCTGTTTGAGTATCCTGCATTTTATCCCTTTAATACTGATATGAAAATCAGCAATAATGTCCAAAACCTGGCAACTGTGGTCAAGATGATAAGATGTAATTTGTATCACGTGCTTGTCTGGAAGAATAGATGTTCTACTGATTTTCTGTTGAAGGAAATAAGCAGATGACGTTGTGTGAGAAATTTCTAAATCAGGATTAATGTCACCAGTACTCCATTGCATCATTGGCAGAAAACTGTATTTTGTGGAAAAAATGTCTAGTTAGACTTTTCTTTGATTTGTAGTCAGAAGATCCATCAACATCTGAAAGGTCATTAACCTTTCAAGCATATGAATATTCAAATGTTACATATGTATGTTGCTAATGGCCCAGATTTACAGTGCAAGCGATACTTTCAGTAATTCTGATTACAATGTTTACTCCACCATAATTTATTGAAGATCAAGGAATAATGATGTAATTTTACCACTTTGTAAGGAATTAAAAGAAAACAAGAGTAATTTCCTCGTAGTGCCTTGGAAAAGGGATTTTTGTGGAATCATTATGCTGTAGAGCCGGGTTTGCTACTCTCAGGACATTGAACTGCTATGACAGCATATTTGCAGACCTTAACATATGAGGCAAATAAGAATGTAAAGAAGGGAAACTCCAGCGAAACAGTTTCCAAATGACCTTTCACCCTTGAGGTAATGCTTGCCAGCAGAACATTGATTGACAATGGTACGGCTTTGCTATAAAAGGTCATTTTCCAATCACTGTGAATGGATATTACTGTGATCATGGGAGCCTGCAGTCTGAGAAGAAGATAACAGGATAAAAGTGGCAGAACTGTGATAAGAAGTAGAAGGGTTTTTTTTTTCCAGTTTTCATAATAACATTTACCAAAGAGTAAATGGCATGATTAAATGAACCTTCTTACAGATATGTGAAAAGACTCATTCACTTGACACATTTGTTGTAAATTATAGATCCCTCAAGAACAGAAAAGAAAGAGAGCAAATGTCCTACCCCTGGGTGTGATGGAACTGGCCATGTAACGGGGCTTTACCCCCATCACCGCAGTTTGTCAGGATGCCCACACAAAGATAGGGTCCCTCCAGAAAGTAAGTTCACATTCTTTCATGGAAACTGGGGATAAAACTACAAAAACTTTTCTAGCATGCTTTTTAAACATTTTATTTAAAAAATTAATTTCATTTTTCAGTATGGTTTGTCTCAAGTTAGTCAACTGTTCTGTGTTATACTTTTTCCTTTATTCCATCATTTCCATTCTTTACTAACTTTACACTAAAAGAATAACTTTTAAAGCTGTATTCTTTGATTTTGAGAATGCTAGGTTATTTTTTAATAGCCATATTTAGTCAACAGAGAAAAAGGTTTCCAGAAGATGTGCACTGCTTTTGCTTCTGCGTACTAATGTCACATCAACTGTCCTTATTGTCTTGTACAGGAATAATTATTCCTGAAAAACTTGCAACCCCTTTCCTTTGTTATTGTTGTGTCTGAAACATAATTTATATTAAACTAGTGCATATTATAAAAAAATAATAATTTGGCTGTTTACTTAGCTACAGAACTCAGGATTTTGAGCAAACAACCCTTCTCAGTCACATGCCATGTCAGAAAATTCTGTGTGTAGGAAGTTCACCCATGAGCTCATGGACACCCACCTGAAGGCAGAGGGCTTCATTTCTGGAAGTCACCTCCTTGGCTGGTGAAATCAGCATAGCTCTATTAAAGCTAATTACTCTGTGCTGATTTTCATCAGGAATTGTCTAGCTAAGATGCAATTCTCTTTCACACCAGTTTTAAAATGGAGTTACGGATTCCATTCCATATGGACCTTAAATCCTCACTGTCCATCAGCACTTCTAGACAACCTCAATGAATTTGCAACAGCCTTAAGGAAATATTAAAAAGACTGTCAGAACTAAAATGGTCCCCAGTTTCCAAAGGAAAGTAGATTCTGATGGACAGGAAAACAGAAGTAGATTAGCACTGCAAGAGTGGCAGACATAAGAAGTCTCCTCTTTCCTGGTACAGTGGCTTCTTCCAGAAGTAAAGTAATGAGGAAGTGCTTTAGGAAACTGCTGTAGTTCGGTTGGTCTCTGAATACAGTAGAACAAATAAAGTAATTTCTCTGTTTTCCAAGACCCTGTAATTTTCTGAAACACAATATTTATTCAGTTGCTCAAAGTTCTATCATTTTTTTCAAATGATAAATAAAAAGCACTTTAGAAGACTTTGTAAATCAAAGAAGAATATAGCTTTAAACTGTTTGCATGCTCTTGTACCTACTAAAATGACAAAGGTGAGCTCATCTCTTTTTTTCCTGTGATGTTGGCCTTGTGAAGCATGTTTCAAGAACAGCTTTAAATATTAGGAATTTCAGAGTGAAGCTTTTGCATCTATACACATTTTATCACACTGATAATGGGGTGATGATGATGACGGTTATCTTTTAATGAGTATACATTATTTAATTCTCAAGTCTCTGAACAGCTTTTATTCAGTTCTTAACTCAGTCAATGCATCTACTGATTTTATTATAGTTTTTTTGGTTTGGTTTTTTTTTTGAGTGAGAACTAAATACAGGCTTCCAGACCACTTCCTGTGTGAGAAAATGAGAACTTCACAAGGGTTGGATAGCCTTTTTCCATTGAATGATGTACTGCTATCCAGTTCCGAGACATGGATTCAGATATGCCTTATGTAATAAAAAAACTCTTCAGTGTTCCCAAAAAGTTCTTCATCATTTGGCCCTTCATAGCATGAGCTTTATAATTTAGAGGGGCACTGCTCTGAGCAGCCTTGGAGTAAGTTTTCCATCCAGCTTGCAGTGGATGTGAATGTAAATCAGCTTACTTGCTTAAGCTTGTACCACTTATTTCTTTTTTACATTTTTTTCTGCCATCCCTCAATTTTTAAGTATTTAATTTTGGTTCTTAGTAGTTTGAAAAAAAAAAATCACATTTGTAGAGAACACAAGTGGAAAATAAAGGATCCATTCTGCTTGCTATGTAGATATGAATGATGTATCTATGTGGAAGCGAGCAGAACTGGCCCCTAGCTCAATCGGGCTGCCTTATAGTTAGGGTTAAATTCTGTTCAGGATTGTACTGAGGTGTGTTTCAAATAATTCAATGTTCTACCAGTATAACTTGTGAGCAGATTTTCAGCTCATGAGTTTGATACTGTGTTTATAAAGCTATGTATTAAGAATACATACATTTCCTGAAAGAATTTTTCCAGTCTGTAATTTTGTTTTGTATGGTTGCTAGCTCACCCTTTACTGTTGAGCTGATCTTTGCTCAGCGGTTTTGTATGAAGAAGATGTTGGGCGTCTTCTGCTTCACTGTTGCACCAGAGATGCATTTGTTTATAGGTTCTGTAACCTCCATAACTTTCATTGTTGCCCTGTGTTAATGAGCATAGGGCCACAATACTTACTTTCCTCATCAGGCTTTATTGGCTATGTGTGTCACGTGTATTTTGAGGAATGCTGGTTGTTAATGAATCCTGCTTTGTTTTAAAATGGTTTCATATATACTGGGATTTGATTTTTTTTTTCTTGTTTTCATACTCTGCTGTTTTCTCTTACTCTCCTTGTCAAGTTCTTGCCATGCATGAAAATGTTCTTAAGTGTCCTACACCAGGCTGCACAGGCCGGGGCCACGTAAATAGCAACAGGAATTCCCACCGAAGGTAAGGATGCCGTCGCTGGACACCAATCTAGAGGGAACAGTGCCTCCGAACTGCAGCCCTCCTAGCAGTCCACTGGTGGGGGGGAGTGAGTGTGTGTTGTTGTTCTGTTCTGAGGATTGACAGATGGTGCTTCGTGTGCTTTATCCATTTTAAAGAGTAACATTTATTCATGTATTTTCTGAGGAGAACGAGTGTGCGTTTGCTGTAGCATGGATGAATTGATCCACGGAAGACATTTTAAGCAAGCTTAGCATTTTGAGTGGACTTTTTTTTTCTTTCTGTTTTGATATTTGCTGAACAGCAGTTGTACAAAACAAGTGGTATGACCCCTCATAGGTGTGTTGCAGGGAGAAAGATTTTTTTCAGCATCATCATGATTAGAATAGAGTTCTTGTTCTCACACTTTACTGTCCTCAGAGATTTTTTTCTAGTTCATGAAAAAAATCTACTCTAATCCTATATTATTAGGGTTTTTTAATACATGAGGAACATAATTTTAAATACACAGGTGTTAACTTTCTTACCACAGTCTTAACCCCTAAGTACTTATTCAGCTAAAACTGAATCAGGATCTTGGCTGTTTAAAAAACATTAATAACATGTCTCATTACACTTAAAAATGAGAAGGCAGAATTATTAGAAGTAAGTATTCTAGTAAAAAAAAAAAGGTCATGGAAAAAAAATGACTTTTCCATAGTTTCTTAAGATTAGTAATAGATTCTTAGGGAAGGGATGCTGTTGCAAATTAAATTCTGCTAAACAAATTTTGAAAACATTACTTTAGTGTTCTGCATATCATAATTTTCCCACAGAACAATAATAAAATCTTGCCTATTCCTTTAAAATTTTAAAAATCCAGAAAGTTTAAGAGGATAAGGGGATAAAAGGAACTGTGCGATGTTCCTGTTATTGAATTCCTTTTGACTGTTAATTGTAGCATGAAGGCTTAAGGAAGTACAGGTACTGGACATTCAGTCTTACCGATTTCTGGGTTACTACAGCCCCTCATATCAGCTGCATTTCCCCCAGAAGACTCTTGTGGGTACCAGCATGCCTGCAATAAGCTCTGGTACCCCTTCTCTGCAGTGATGCTGCAAGCAGATGCAGCAAAAACCTCTGAGAAGGCTTTATGGGAATTACTGCTGCTTGAAGCAGCATTCACTTCTGGCTGAATATCCACTAGAATATTTGAGGTGTCTGAGGAAGAGCATGTCAGTGGAGCGCAGCTGCCCCTGGCATGGCTCCAGAGCTGCACAGAGCTCCTTCCCCTCTGCAGAATTAGGGCAGAGAGGGCGGGCAGGGGGGAGCACTCTGCAGTCTGTGCTCACCTCTTTCTGCAGCTTCTGGGGCATTTTTCTCTACTTCACTTTTTTTCTTTTTTTTCTTTTTTTCACTTATTTCCTGTAAAAAAGGGAACATCTGGGAATGCACTGATTTGCTGTTCATTTTAATTTCTATTCCTGTGGAGAGCACAGGGAGCTGCAGTCGCATAAGCATGCAATAGACTATGACAAGGAAAGGAACCCCTCCATTGTCAGGTCACAGGGTTTTACAGCTTCACTAAGAGCACCATCTGCTGGCGTCAATATATTTTTTTCCTCAGTTCTAAATCTTCCATAAGAATCAGGCTTATTATTGCCACTTCAATAATAGTTCAGCATTAGCAAATCTAATTGAATTTCCAGTGCAGAAATGCTTTTCATTTTATATCATCTACTAATAGAAAGCATACTTTAGTGTCTGAAATTCATGAACAAACACTAACTAACAGTTGACATGTAGATTTAGCAACCCAAGGCAAAATTTTGCACTCATATGCCTAGCAAAAAGATTGGAGTTAATGGAGTTGAATGAGGTGTGAAGCAGCACAAGATTTGGCCTATATGATGTTGTCATTTAATTGTCTTCAGGAGCCGTTTCATTGACAACATTTGTCGATACATAAAGGTCACAAGTCTGCTAGCAGAGCTGCACAGTAGATTCCAGTTTATATTCTCCTCTCCTACTGGTATGTTCCCTGGCTGACATCCATGAATAATCTACCCATGTACTGTGAGAGAAGAAGAGCAGATGTAAGATTTACCATGCAACTTTGAATGCAGAAGAAAAGAAGTCTATTCTAAAGAAAATACACATGATCAAAACATTTTTGGAAACCCTTTTCCTTCAGATTCTTTCTGATGCTGGCTAAGGAGGAGAAGGAGTAATTGGATCAGTGCTATAATGTGAAACTATGCAGGACAAGACAATTAAATTTCCTTTCTGTAATTGCAGCCTCTCTGGATGTCCTATTGCTGCAGCAGAGAAACTGGCTAAAGCTCAAGAGAAGCATCAGAACTGTGATGTGTCAAAATCAAACCAGGCATCAGATCGGGTTTTAAGGTATTAGAAATCACTATAATACTTATTCTTATGCAGAATTCATCACACATTCACCTAATCTGAGAATTTATATTTATATACATTGTATATACATATATATCTCCTTTAAAGAAGAGTTAGAATTAGGGCTTCTGGATCCAGTTCTCACAGTGTATTTTTCCCACTCAGTTTTCATGGGGGAGGGTTGGTAATTATTTTGACAAATACATGTAAAGCTGAAAAGCTCATTTTTGTCTTAGGCATTGTTTGGTGTAAAGATGACTGCTGGAGTGCAAAGTCTAAGAACAGTGTGAAAAAAGTTGGTATCTTTTGGGAATAAACTAATATTTACCGGTAAGTCTTGGTTTTTTCAGCAGGCTTTTACTAGTAAATATCAGTTTAAATTAAACCAGAAGCCCTATCTGCATTACCAATCTGGTAAACTTTTGGCAGGACACTTGATAAAGTGCCAGGTATAGCTTAGATTCCAAAATAACATCAGGCTTAGTTCTTTGTCTCTCTTCCCCCCATTCTCTGAAGGACAGAGAGAAGAAAGAGAGAAGAATTGTCTAAATTTTCATATGGAAGGGACCTTTAACCAATTTTATATGATTATACACCTTTTCTTCATTCATGTAGGATTCTGTATTTATCTGAAGTTGCATCTAGCTTTGTTCTATTGTCTCCTCTTTTGAGATATGTGGGTGGAAAAAATATTATTTCTAAGGAGCTGAAGTGTGAAGGATGCATGTAAAGCAATCAAACTTCTGCATGATTGTACCAACCTTATGCTGATGATGCCCCAAAAGCTGCAGAATTTCTCCATGGATACTGCAATATCTGTGGGATGGGATAGGTACATCCCTCCCAGCTGCTTCAAAGAGTGTGGAGGAAGTGCTGCAGCTTTAGTTCCCAGAATTTCCTACTTATCCCATAGTTCTCAGTCTTTAGCTGTCTTCTAGGTTTAAGAACCGATTGGGCTGCTTAAAGTTTTCTACTGTATTATCAACATCATTCTTCGAATATTCTGTTAAAAGTTCATCTAATCTTGATGGTCTTTTCAAAAACCAGCATTTCCATTGAGCTGGGAAGATAGAATTATGGTTCACATCTACAGAAGATTTTTCATCATTCCTGTTGACTATGGTCTCCTTCTGCAGATTTGTTTTTGATGGGCTTTATCTTAACTGCCCCTAATTCAGTTTGCACAGCTTGGCATACAACATTCCACAGAGGTTTCTTAGAGAAGAGTACTTCAAATCCCATTAGTAAAAAAACTCCACTCTTTGAGGGAATAAAACAGTTTATCACTTGATGGAAAAAGATCAAAAATGCAGTGGCTTTTACCACTGCTCATTACAGAGAAGCCACTGAAGTCAGTTGCCATAGAAGGCAATGCTCAGAAGCAGCATCCAGTTTGCTGGCAAACTCCCTAGTATTGTTCTGCAATCTTAACTTGTGAGCTGCCTTGTGTTTCAGGTTTTATAGGCAACTCAGATAATTCTTTCATCTTGTCTCTTGCTTCCCTTTTACCTTTAAGTCATTGAAGTATTTAAGATGAATTTGACAGCTATTTATAATATTTGTGTGCAAGCAGACAGAGATGTTTTAAGAGTAAATCTTGAATATTTGTCTTCATCCCAGTTTCCATCCTACCTGCCTTTGAAAGTTCTTACTTAAAAAGAAATCAAATTCATAGGACTTCTGTTCCTCTTCCTGAAATTTTGGATTTGCACCAAATGTTCAGGATCTGAATTGCAGGTTTTTGGTTAAATATAGATTATCTTGAAACAGGATCAAACTAGTCATATCAGTTCATTGTATAAATAAGCCCACTGTCTTTAGGAGGAAGTGGCTAAAGGAATAAGCATACTTAAATCAAAGGGAATAGTATGACTAATATGATTTTTGGGCGATCTTTATATAAATATCCTGAATAAATTTTATGATAAAAAATTCATTCAGGAAAACATTATATCATATTTAAAACCTATTTCTTACATTGAGTATATTTTGCTTTTTTAGTCAACATGATGATATTTCTGATCTCAACTGAATTTGTGTTCCTATGATTGTTCCTTCCATTTCCTCTGGTTATAAATGCAGTAAAAAAAAAAAAAAAAAAAAAAAAGAAAAAAGAAGAAAAATAAAAATAAATATAAATATAAATGCTTCTGGATTCCAGCGGAAGAACCTTAGGTGTACTGTTCATCATCCTCACCTCCTGCTGCATACAGGTAGACATGCAGCATTGTGGAGCAGTTACTTCCTAGGACCCAGTCCTGTTACACTTTCTTCTATAGGTAGAGTTTGCAGGTCTGGCCTTCGTTTCCCTGCTTTGAGCTGATGACTTCTGTGTCCACAGGCAGAAGATGGTGTGACAGTGGAGTTCACTGCAGCGTTCTTCCACTGAGGTTTCACAAGTTTCTCAAATGACTGAATAACATCAATCAGGGCTTCTTCTGACTGTCCTCCCCCATCCTAAATGAAAGAGATATTTAACTGAAACAGTTTCATTTTTTATTCATTCTCGGGACCTTCCTTGAGGTGTGCATCTGTGTGTCAGGAATTGCAGCTCCTGACAGAACCTTGCCTTAAAGGATCAGCAGGACCTGCAAGGCAGCAGTTCTGAGTCGACAGAGCTTCTGAGACTCTTCTCAAGATGAACATGGATTTGTATATTGAAGGATGAAACAGGAATAGTTACTTTTGAAAGCACAGAGGAAAACAGCATACAACTCTGTTGGAAGAAATATGGAGGAAACACCATAAATTAGGTGGAGCTTCCCAATCTACTTTTTCTTTTTGATATCTAAAGAATTTGTCCAAACTTCTTCTGTCAGTCTGCTTGCCGCTCTTTAATTCACCCCCCAAAAGAAAAAAAATGTTTGCTTTGTGGTGCAATTACAAGGGGAAAGGGAAACCCCAAAGTATTTTAAAACAGAACTTTAAAATGCTTTTAGCTGCAGGATACATTTAGTGGCATTAGAATTAATTTTGCCTAGGTTTTGTTCAAGGAAATAAATATTGTTTGTCTGCTGAAAATAACCAAACTAAGGAAATGCAATAATATATTGCTGTCTCTTGAGTTCAAGAAATAACTAAGAGTTTCTAATCTGAACTATAAATTATGCACAAACATAGTAAACTGAACTGCATCTAACAAACTGTACATATCTTTAATTTCTAGGCCCATGTGCTTTGTTAAGCAATTGGAGATCCCTCAGTATGGCTACAGAAACAATGTCCCCACCACCACACCCCGCTCCAACTTGGCCAAGGAACTAGAGAAATACTCTAAGACTTCGTTTGAATATAACAGTTATGACAACCATGCCTATGGCAAGAGAGCCATAGCTCCCAAGGTGCAATCCAGGGATATATCCCCCAAAGGATATGATGGTAGGAGGTGCACACTCTTATACATGAGAGACAAGTTTGCAGTTAATCGTGTTGTTGTATATGTAAACATCATACAAATAAGACATGTTTTCATGTTCATACAGTATTATGAGGAATGCTATCATATGTAAGTTATTTTAAAGGCCTTTTAAAATAAATGTTTTTTATACGGTGCTTGCTTCAGTATTGTTGCACTGGCAAAAGACATCTCCAGCTATTAAGCTCTTGGGATGTATTGAGATGGCAATAAAAGCTAAGTAATAGAGATAATCCTTATGTTACTGTGTGGGAGACCTGGCCTCAAGGGTCGCATTAGGATTCTCACCTCCGTGTAGCATTTCAGGTAACCCAGAAAGAAAACATACTTGCTTTGTGGGGATGTGGAAGTAGAAAACCTGGGCCACATTGCGCTTCAGAAATCATTGCTACATACTTAAAGAGGCATTTTTGCTTATTTTGTCCTCACAAATACACTAGTTGAATTCTCTGGAAAACTGAACATATTTAAAATGTTCAGGAGAAGCCTGATACTAGCTTCAGTTCAGGAGAAGACAATGGATGGAATCAGTCAGGCAAGAGGTTTTTTATTAGGAGAGAAAAATGAACTACAGGATAAAAAAGGATTGTAGTTTTCAAGACATCAGGAATTTTTCAGAACAATACATTTATATATGCATATATATTATATATGTGTATATATGTGTATGCATATATATAAATATATATACATATACATATATATATATATATATATATATATATATATATATATATACACAAAACTAAACCATACTTTTTTTTTTCTTTTTGAGTGCTAGCAGTTTATTTTTTTGGTTAAAATATTTGATACTACTCAGTGACTACTATAAGAAATTTCAGGCAGGTATCAGATTTTTTGTTTTAAGAAAACAGAGGGAAACATACTGTACAGAACAATTTATGCTATTGCCTGAACACAGACTGACATTTAAAAGTAGTTAAGTGAACAAATAGAAAATTACTATGGCTCTTGCCTTCATATGTCTGATATTTTGGTTATTTTCCTTTCTCAAAGAGTTAACAAATATTCTTGCACTATAGCAGAAAGGAAAAGGGTTGTGAAAGGAAACCATTTTTAGTAAAAGAACTTTTTTTTTCCTCATACCTTCATCTTATTTGTCTTTATTAGTATAAGGGCTTGAACGGCATTAAAAGTAAAGCACTAACTGTAACTGTGGTTAGGAAGATATGAGTATACATTAGTATAAGGTAAAATAGATATTAAATATTGTATATGTATTCTGTCTTCTCATGTAGAAAGGCAAGCATCACAATACTGCTGGGGTTCCTGTGAAAAAGCTTATTTTCAGATCAAATTACTGATGCATAAGCAACTGATACATATTTTTCTCATTTAAGGCCCCTTTTTCAATAAATAATGACAAACTTCACTTTTTCTCCCAAACCACCAGGATTTGAAAATACATGTAACATTAAGCACAAGTTTACAGTGGCCTTAAATAATAAAAGACTATGTTGATACAGGTCACTGTCTTTATGCACACTCATCTTCCTTTGATATAAATAGGAATTTTTCTTGGCTACAGGATGGGACTAGGTTGCTTCACTGCTCATAATGTGAGCCAGAGGGTCTGAGGGACTCTGCATACCTGTGACTGATGCTGGTGTAGCTGCTGTAGGGGCTCGTGTGTGCTGGGAGCAGCAGAAGCCATTAATGCTGGGGCGGGTTGGCTGCTGGCAAAGGCTGCTCCATGGCTTTGTTCCATGCTCCTGGCTGTGCTGGACACAGTGCACACTTCACCTGGTTCCAAGTGCAGTTTGGCTAGACAGACCTGCCAACATGGTCCCAGAGGTGGGGCCTTGATTTCAGTTCTTCTTTTCCCTGTTAGCTATTTTCATGAAACCTCTAGGATTCGCATCTCTGAAATTTCAGAACTACTCCAACATACCTGGCTTAAATTGGCTCAGGAAAATCAGTTGAATTCTTAGAATGATGAAGTGAAGTCCTGGGCACACTGAAATTGTTAAAACATTTTGGCACTGTCTTCCAGTGGAGCAAGGATTTTGCTGACAGTTATTGTAAATAACTGAATATGAAAGAGATTTCAGGAAGAGATTCTTCACTTAAAAGAGCCACTTCAAAGCCACATAGTATTTTTAGGTGGTTTTGTATTTGTATATTAAAAAGAAATTTATTATTGCTACTAAAGACTTTATGGAGGTCCAGAGAGCACACCTGTTATGTATATCAGTAAAGCATGTTTATATAAAAGCAGATTCAGTTCTGAAAAGTCATCCTGAAAAAACCAAAAGTACATCTAAGGTTTTGGGGTGAATGTGCAGGTAAACAATGCTTTAGTTCTGACTATATGAGAGAAGTAGTCTTAAGGATTTGAAAAATCAATAGCTTCACATGTCAATTCTTTTTTAATTGTCAGCTAGTATGGTATTTTCATCATCAGAGAAATGGATTATATCTTTAGTGAGTGTAGAGTTGGGAGTGACATGAACATAAATAGCTTCTTTGAATTGTTTCCTTGATATTTTTTTTTACAGTATGGTTTACTAAAAAACAAACAGAAAATGTATACTTTGGATTATTGGGTGATCTAGTAATTATTGACAATTTTTTTTTTTTTTTGAGCTTGTTTCCCCTTTGAAACCAGTTGCATAGCATATTGGATGCTGGGCTTACAGTATACGGTAGTAAAGATAAGAAAAGCTGGACACAGCAGGCAGTGGTGATGGCAACACTTTCAGTTGTTTAGGAGATGACAGGAATTGTTGTCATCCCACCAATAGACCTGGGTCGTTCTATCAAAACACTGAAAAAATGTTGTGAGTGGGATTCATCTGACCATATCCAGAGTTTTGTAATGTTAGCATCAACAGCTGAGTTTGGCACCCCTTTCAGATTCAAGAAGAAGAGTAGATGCTTCTCTGATTTAATTCATCTTTTCCTGAAATGCTTGTTTAAAACTGGTCAGGTTAATCATGGCCTGAAAGTTCCTATTTTTTTCCACTGACTTTATAGGAAGCCTATAATGACTAGGTCAGGTACCTGAAATTAGGTGAGATGAATCTTTTATTGTACAAGTCAAAAAAAGTGTTGAAACCGTAATTAATTTACTAAAACATGCAGTATTTAGACCATACTGGGGATGAAGGTGCCTGGGCAGAACTGAATTCCACTCCAAATACCTTCCTTTTGTCTTCTTGTGTTTGGGAATCTCTCCCACTCCCCCATTGTTAATTAGTAAGAGAAGCCTTTAGACTTTGAGTGGTTCTTTGTAATCAGCCCCTGGGCATAATCTGATGGAAGCCCAGTTTGGGTATGCAGCTGGTTAGATCTGTGTCTGTTTTTAGTGGGGAAGGTGTTCTTCACATTTGGTTTCGCTCTGGGTTACAAAGCATAGATGGACTGCAGAGCTTCATAAACCTGGTGCCACAGGGGTGGGCATTGTATCAAGCAGAGCTATCTGGTATTGAAACAATGCAGCTTTCCCTTCATTAGTGAACAGATTGATTTTATTCATTAAAAATCGATGATCTTTGTTTCTCTGAAAAGCTAATGTGAAATGAACAGTCTGGGTTATGTGACTCATCTTCAAATGTACAGCTGCAGTAAAGTTAAGATAACCATGGCCATTTCTCTCCAAGTAAGTTTTGCTTAAATTATTGGTCATCTGAAAGCTAATAATTGTGTAGCATGCTTATAGCACTTTACATCTTCAAAGTGTTTTGCAAGTGAATCACAACACAACTAAATTTTAGAAGCAACTTTCTGTTTGTAGAGAAAATGAATTCAAGGGATAATGTAGTTTGACCAAGGCCACAGAGGAGTCCATATCAGAGCCTGCATGAGTTTTTGATGGTTAGTCCTATGTATAAAAGCTGCCTCTTTCCCTCCCTCTCTTTAGCACACATTTTCATATATATATATATATATATATATAATTTCACATGTAATATGTCTCTTATGTCTGTCTAAATGTGACCTGCTATAACAAGACTAACATTTTCTGAAAATGACAAAAGTCTTATTTGTTCCAATGATTTTTGAAAGATCTAATTTGGCAAGTTCAGTGGTACAGAGTGCTAGCTGTGTTAACATAACACAGTAAAAATTGAATTATTAAATTACTTGCTTCCTTAAGTATAAGAAAATTCTTGCATGTCTTGGATACTGTAGCAAAGTAACAATGGATAAATGCTGAATTTTTAATGACCACCACTGACTACTATATTAATAATGATACTCTTGAGGAACAGTTCACAAATTTATTATTAGTGGATAGCCTGCTAGTGTAGTGCTACTATGTGTTCAAAACAAAAAAAAAAATGTGATGAATGTTTAGCATTCACTTTACTAAAAAAAAAATCACACCCTGTGCATTATGTGGCTTTCCTGAGAAAACTCCATCTGTTATGATTTAAGTAAAACACTTTTTCCTTTGCAGTAAAAATAATGCCTTGATTTTTTTCAGTTCTTTAGAGAAAGGAAGATGTCATAAGCTCTAGCAGAGACATTTTGCTTTCAGATTCTTCTTTTGAACCCTGTCTGCCTACCAAAGCAGCCATGGTTCACAAATGGGCTGTGCTCATGGGAGCAGATTATTATATGTATGTCTGTTCAGACAAATACAAGTGAAGAGTCTGGCATTTAAATGGAGCCCATCACGGAAGAGCTCTGTCTAGGGCCTGACCTTTTTTGTATAGCTCTCTAATCAGCATGCTAGTTGGTTATTGTTACACTGTGCTATAAGGTATGATCTCTGCAGTATACATTTCCATCTTAAGGGGAAGTAGTTGCTGTAATATGCATGGATGTATCTTCTGACCTTGACTTTTATTTTTTTTCTGAAAATACATAAACTTACACATTTTGGAGACGAGCTCATACTTTCTTGCATTTTTATAAACACTTTTTAAACAGTTAATCTGGGAAGAGGGTTGGGGAAATAAATGGGCTAATGGGGCTGCTTGCCCTTACTGCTCTAATACCTTTGGTTGCAAGGAGCATTACTTAAAAGCAGCATCAGTGCTGCCTTGTGCTTAGATAGGCTGGACATGAGCACTGGCAGTGCTTTGGCTCTTCTGTGACCACCTGTGGCTTGTGTCAGTCAGAGCACAGTGGTCATCACTGCCCCACAGTGGGAGCAGGGAGGGGTGTCTTTGGTCCTTACTGGTTTTATGAAGAGTTATAGGTGCTCAGGTTGTTTGAATGGGGAGGGGGGATTTTTCACTTGTACCAGTTGTTGCCATATAAACAGCCATTGCTTCTGCCTTTGTGCAAGTCATGGTAAAACTAACACATGACAACCACCTTTTTTCTCCTGTCGTGCTCCTGTCTTTGAGGTGACCAGTGCCATAATATTTGCCAGTGGTGTAGGAGGAAATAAAGCTTTTAGGAAGCATGAGGTGTTTGAGGACATATGGGTGGTGCTGTGGCCCAGAGGCCAAGCTCATCAGCCTTGCAGTGGGTTTGATCTCCAAGTAATTCTGGGGAGTTCTAGGCCTTAAACTAACAGTTCCTCATGTAAATAGGAAAAGGTCCCATAGTGTTACATTGCCTGTCATTAATAAAAATGAATGAGCTGAGCAGATTGTACCTTATGTCTGACTATATATGTGGGGTAAAAGCAGTGTTTGTGTTTTTATTGTGTTATAAATCCAGTCTGTTTGTCAGAACAATTCATGATCATGTCATGCAGATTTTTGCAGGAGGTTATTTCATGCAATTTCACACATGTAGCATATAAAACTCACAGACAGAAATCAAGAAATACAGCCATCATTCTTATTGCGGGCATTTTTTTTTTTGCATTGGTTACTGTTCCTCATTATAAATTTCACCTCCAGCAGTTTGTTTTCCTCTTCATTTATGCAGAATGCTCCTTCTTTTGAGTCATCCTTGTCATATTTCTTCCCACAGCTAAACGCTACTGTAAGAATTCAAGTCCAACCAGCAGTACAACAAGCAGTTATGCCCCTAGCAGCAGCAGCAATATGAGTTGTGGTGGAGGCAGCAGTGCCAGCAGTACCTGCAGCAAGAGCAGCTTTGACTATACTCATGACATGGAGGCAGCGCACATGGCTGCTACTGCTATTCTGAATCTCTCCACCCGCTGCAGGGAGATGCCTCAGAACCTCTCCACTAAGCCTCAGGATCTCTGTGCAAGGGTAAAAATTAGTAAATCTGTTTGTTGATGAAGATTTCTCTTAACTGTACTTGCTCTGCAGCCCTGATTGAGAGAAAAGCTTTAGTACATGTTGCCTTTTCCCCCCCCCCTCAAAATTAACATAATCTGGTGGCTCTGCTAAAGCAGGGAGAAAAAATACCAAAAAAAAGATACAAATTGCTCACAAGTATTGCAGGAAATCATGATGGTTTTATAAACTAATGATACTGATACCATGTACTCCTTTTTAAAATTTGTCTCTTACTCTAATTATAAAAGATGCTTGGATTGCTCAAGTGGTACTAATTTCACTACTGTTTGATTTTTTTTTTTTGCAAAATGCAGTTTGGTTCATACGTTTGGCAAAGGGATTAAGATTTAACTCAGCCTTTTCATTTAAAAGGCACAAACGGGACCCAAGCTTGTAAGATTCAGTGCAGAGAAATCTGTGGTGCTGTATGTTATAATTTCTTGCCTGTCTGTGATACCAGAGTTTTTAAGTCAATGCATAATATATTTGAAATGAACTAATCCTCCAGTTCAGGTGACTTCAAATGTGCATAACAGTCTTGCAGAGTGACTGCTGTTCTGTATGCCCATATAAAATAGCCATATTTTATATGGACATAAAAATAAAAGCTTTTATTATTAAGCTTTCTGTATTAAGAAAAAACAGTGTGCTATTAACATTCGTCAAAGATTTAGTAGATTTCATTTTTAACTTTAAAGTTTTAGCTCTGACAATTGTTCAAAAATGAGTATTTAACATGCACAAGCAAACAGTGCAGTGCTGCCTACAGGAGACCACTAGATGGCTGAGCAGACAGATGCAGTGCAGAGGAAACATTTTTATTCTGCTTGTAGAGAGATTTTGAGCTGGCAGACATGTTCTCTTCTTTTCCTATAGACAAAGGTTTGCTTTCTCTTATTGTGCACACCACCTCATGTTATGATCATTCATAACAAACTAAACCTGTAGCAGTAAGTATTAGCAATAATCATGCTCTGAGACAGAATGGACTTCGTTTTCAAAACTGCTTTTTATATTAATTGATTTAGTACTGTTCAAGAGGAAAATCTCTTTCTCTCATGTAAATAAATGCAGTTTTCTCTATTCAGTATGATGGGAGAAGCTGGAATACAATACTAAAAATCGTCTGTGTCTAAGCCAGAAAGGGCCTCTTTTTTAATGTGTCACTATATTGCAACCGAAGGAATAAGTCTGAGAAGATAAAGAAATACTTTCTAAATTAAATTAGCCAGATATCAGCAATTAGATATAAGCTCTAACAAAAGGAAGTAATTCAGAGAGATTTGCCTTTGCAGTGGTTTCCTGCAGCTCTGTTGTTACTCAAGAGGAAAGAAAGTCACCAGACATACAAGGAGTCAGTCAGATTCACATTCATTTCACAATGAAACCAAATTTCTCCTGGAAAACTTCATTTTTGGAAAGATGAGGGATTCTCTATGGGCATTTTTATCTTATCTGTCCTTAGTTTTTAAATTTTGTGTTCATTTTAAGATATTGCATTTTTCCTTATCTACTATAATAGTCAACACTTGTTTGTTTCTGCAAAAGAGCCCATACTCATCCCATTTTTCACAGTACCAGTTGTCACAGAAATTGGAACAAATTATTATCAAAATAGGTACATGAATTGTTAATACGTGTTCATCTGCAGGGAAGGAGCTGTGAAACTTAAATGCATTTACTCATTGACAAATGGTGTCCAAAAGGACTTCTTTTGGTACCCTACCTCCCTGTTTAATTTTCTGACATTATCTATTCAAGCACTGACTGCAATGTAAAAGAAAAAGAAACAAAGGTTATTTAATGTTAGCTGTTTTTTGTTTTTCCAATCACCAAGATGCATGCCATGACTGAAAACAAGAATTATGCATATGTTACATCACAGGGTACTTCACCTCTCACAGAATAAATCAAGAACATAAAGACAATGGCAAGAAAATACCTTTAGAGCTTTCTCCTTTATGTATTGTATTTTGCACTTACATGCTGGATGGCAAGAAGGCTACTGAAGACTCTCCCCTTTCCCCCCAAACATCAAATTAGCCATTCAGGAAGAAATCTACTTTAACAGCATTAATGTTGTGTAACAGCATCATGCTATGTGTAGGAGGGGGCTCAATGCTTACAATCTATACAGGAATGGAAAAGCATTTTATCATTCTGCTAGGCAATCAGATTGAAGAAGAGGTAGCAGTTTGCCAGTGTGAAGCCGAATTAACAATATTTTTCTTATTTTGACAGAATCCTGATATGGAAGTCGATGAAAATGGGACGTTGGATCTGAGCATGAACAAGCAGAGGCAGCGAGATGGCTGCTGCACCATTTTGACCCCACTGGAGCCAATGTCCCCACAACGACAAGCCGTGATGAACAACCGCTGTTACCAACTGAATGAGGGTGACTGCTGGGACTTGCCAGTGGACTACACTAAAATGAAGCCAAGTAGGATAGATGAAGATGATTCCAAAGAAATTAATGTATGTCTTTTTCATCTATATAGTTCTTGTTGCAGTCTAATTTTGGTAATTCATTAATTTTCTGGAATTTGGAGGGAAATAGGAAGCAAAATTAGTATGTGACAAAACTGGTGAATTTCTACAAAAAGGACTTTTTTGCTGGTTAATCTTTAGGACTATATCATACTGGCACACATCTGATCTGTGACTAAGTTCCATAAGACAACATTTGAACCATGAATGTGAATCATGTTTTCTAACAGCATCATCTTGTTAACAAATATTTTCTGCAGTAAAGATGTCTTGCTGTATCTAGATTATGTTACTCTGTATAAGCAAGTTGACATAACTGTGCAGTACTGGGATAATCATCACTGAAGACAAGATATTCTCCTGAATTTGAAAACCATAAATTATGTGCTATTTGAAAGCATGTATTACTTAGAAATAAATTTAAACAAAGTAGCAGAGTATAATGTAAGCTTTCAACTAATCTTCTGGATTACTTACATGTTCTTGATAGCTCTGTGTAAGGGCCTGCATGAATGAAATACTTTTTTTCAAAAATATGAAGGAGGGATATAAGAAATCAGTGTTACTTTTCTACTTATAATACCAAGACAGCAGCAAAACCCTTTAAAGAGAAGAGGCAAATAAAGAAAATATGTCAATGAATTTTTATTGCTTTTCAAAACAGAATAGACAGGACACTGAAGAGGTCTGCTGACAAAGTTCAGTGATGCTGCTTTTTTCTGTCAGGCTTTGACACTTATCCATTCTGCAGCCTAAGATCCTGCACTCAGTTCAATTTAGTTGTTTGAGGAAATCTAGTTGGTTTACAGCTAAAAATTAGGCTAATCATTATGTTTAGCACATCTCTTGCCAATTTAATTAAACCATAAACCTATCCTCAGTATCATATAATGAAGTGGGATTTTCATTAGATAGCCCGAATGCATTCTAGCTTTGGTGGTACAGTTTTGCTATTAATTTCACTGAAGTTAGCAGGAAATCTCTGTCACTATCAAGGAAATGTGAGGTAAAGCAGCATGTTTTTTCCGAGTAAGAGCTCCCTACTTTTACTATGTTGTTTATAGCACCATCTGCAGGAATCCTTGTATCCCTGCATTCAGCCACTGCATTCCTGAAATAGATAGGTTTGAATTTCTGAGCATCACTAAAGTTAATTACAAATTATATCATTCTGTCTTGCCAGACAGATCCATTGAGATGTGTCCCAGACTGAGATGCTGTGTGTAGATGTTAAGATTGCTTCTCTTTCATCTTTGAGGTGTTCTAAATCCTTTAAAATGCTATTTAAGATGGCTTTTTGATGCATAAGATACTGCATTTAGTCATCTTTTTTGCATTTCCTCTCTTGTACATTGACTTTAGGAAAAAGACCTGAGTCTTTAAAGAAAAATAATATGACAGCTACAGAAAAAGCTGGAGTTTTTCCTTTTTATTTTTCTAAATAAATAAATTATATATTTCACATATTGTGAAGTCTTAATCAAAATATTCAAATATTATTCTTAAGTTTAGTATGTGAAAGAAAATAATTTCATTAATTTTCTCAGTCAGAATAGGATAAGAAGGAGATACCATCTGATGACTCTGCTTTGCATTATTTTGTGTAAGTTGTGACCTTCTCTAGCTGAAATTAATGTATATATATATATTTGCCTGTAGCCAGAAGATTTGGATCCTTTCCAAGAGGCACTTGAAGAAAGAAGGTATCCTGGTGAAGTTACAATCCCAAGTCCTAAACCCAAATACCCTCAATGCAAAGAGAGCAAAAAGGATTTAATAACGTAAGCATAATGTGAGGTGAAATTATTTATCTCCTTTTAACTTTTTCTCTCTTTGTCTTTTTTTAAACCAACGAATACATATACGCCTTGCAGTATGAGCATGCAACATTTGCAGCATATAAATGTTTCAAACTGCCAGTTAAGTAAAGTGATAAGCTAACGTGTATTTGCTTGTTCTTAATGATGCTATATTGTATGGAGACGCCATTTTCATTTAAACCTGTTCATTTTGCAGCTTTTCGATTAGGATGCTTAAAACCCCTTGCAGTCATTGCAGCTAAACTGGAAACAATGAAACTTTTAAAAGTTTTTTTTTAAACATACTTACTATTTTGGCTGTTTTTGTTTTTGTTTGGTGGCAGATGTCCAACACCAGGGTGTGATGGGAGTGGTCATGTGACTGGTAATTACGCCTCACATAGAAGGTGTGACTTCATTTTTTTCATGGTGGATTCTGTCTTTTCAATTTATTGTTTTCAGCTTACCTCAACAATGCTGTCAAAGTAAAACGTTGAACTATGTGTTAACCCTTTGAGTAATATATGTTGATCTTAAAAGCATGCTAATTTGTGTGTTGTATAAACGTCTTTTATTTTTAAATAGATTACTAAAATTTCCAAAGTATTCCTTAAGCATTTAAGTAGTTAACCCAGGAATCTCCAATATTTTTGTTATATTTTTCTAGTTCATAGAGAAACAAACAAACAAACAAGAACATTTACAGTATGTAATTTTGGAAGTAATATTGATAACTAAATATATTCAGAGGGTTAACTATATTACAGAATTCAATATTACAGCACTTGCCCCATCGCTTTTCTGCATTACAAACTTTTACTTTTTAATTTGTATGTTGTGTTTGTTTGAGAGTGTTCAGTTATTAAGAAGATTAACATACTTGTATGTCCTGCCATGTCTTACAGTTTATCTGGCTGTCCCTTGGCTGACAAAAGCATTCGGAGTATGCTGGCCACAAGCTCACAAGAACTCAAGTAAGATATAAAGAACAAATATTTTCTTTATAAATATTTATTTGACTGCCAATTGTGTAAAGTTGTATCAGAAATTAGAAATGCTTTCTGGAGAGCTGCTGCAGAAGGGGCTGATCCTGCTTGGAACATGTATTGAAGTCTCTAGAAATTCCATACAGAGGGGCTCTGTACATAAGTCTGTTGGCCTAGTATGTCCTTTTGTGTGTCTGTTAGGCGACAGGGATGGACAAAAGACAGAACTTCTGGAATTTGATCTTAATGTTTGAATTCCTATTCAATTTTTTTCTGAACTTTGAGTTTGCTAGTTAGAACAGAAAATTCCCATACAATCAGACTGATGAAACATTTCTGATTACACAAGCAGTAAAGCATTGCAGTTTTTCAGACACAGTTGGAAGGAGAACAATTTGTTTTTCCCAAACTCTTGCATAATTTTCCCCAGGTTCGTATCATTGCTACCAGCCTAATGCATTTTCTCATGTGACTATGTTTTTTTAATGTTTACTTAGTTATCCCTTGCTTAAAACAAGTTCTTTACTATTCCTTTCAGTTCTTTGGAGTAACAGTTTTGAATGATGAACGTTAGAGAATCATGAGACATAGCTTTGCTCTGTCTTCCTGCACATATGCTCTACTGCAACTCTTTGTGTGGAAGAACTGTAGCATTTATTAGTGCTATGACAGGGCGGTGCTCCTGAGCTGGTGATTTGGTTAAGATGGAAAAATGTTCACATGAAATGAGGAAAATTCAGTAAGGAAAGTATGAATGGACATCACATGCTGCCATACTGCTTAGCAGTACTCTGTTTGTACAATACATTTCTTGAGTTCAGTACATATGCTGATTTTAAAAACCCAAACAACTCTTGATGTAAACCATGGGAAAAATAAGAAAGCAAGCATGAGAAAACTGCTGGAGTAAAATTGCTCTCTAGTTTTACCTAATCTAGTTGCTAGAGGTAAACAATACATGCAAAACTTACAGCTGATTTCCCACAAAGTAAAAAATAATGTTTTGAAACTATTAGTTTAGGTCATGCTGATATATGCTTCCAGAAGAATATGTGATATGCAAAAGGGGATGTAAATGGGATCAGGGTAAACATTTAAGTATAGACAGAGAAAGTCATGCACACCTCAGAGAAACTCAGATTTGGACCTGGATTTTGGGTTGGGATGGGTCAAATATTAGAAGTTCGAGGAAATATGAATGCATAAGCGAAACACAGCAGAAGACTCTTGAGGCAGCATGAATATTTTAAGGAAACCCTTTATAAAGTTTCTACTTATCTTAGGAAGCTGTTTCTGAATTACTTCATCTTCTCTACTTTCCTCAAACATCTGCAGTCAAGGCTGCCTGGTAGGAGCTAGGAAGAAAAAAGTCCCAAAACACCTAAACTTGAGATCCCACTTCTATATCATGCCACTCTCTCTACTTATTTCAAGTTTTTCCTAAGCAAAAGCAACATTAAGTTAAAGTAATATTTTTAGGTTTAAAATAGATTATTTATTATTCATTAGCATAAGTTATTAATTTAGCAGTTGTCATTATACCAGTTGAGCACATAAAAATCTGTTAAGTTTCAAAATTACAGAATTTTAAACAGGCTTACTTAACTCAGTTCTCCTTTATATTTGCACTATATGGCAATTCTTTGTTTTCTGATCATATATTTTTCCACAGGATAACAAAGTAAATCATTGCATAGGACAGATAGTAATCATTGCATAAGCAACTGATTAATTTCTTCTCTTTTCCTTTATTATCTCATGTGAGGCCCTGCCTGTTATTCACTCCAGTTTTCTCAAACTGCCTTCTGAAGATAGACTTATTCATTCACTCACACATTTGTCACTACCATCACATATGAGTGTTCCCTAATATATTTAGTTATTTAGTTATAAAATAATTTTTTTTCATCTGTAGTTATACTCTGAAGTAAATAGGGTTGGTACTATCTTCATTTTAAAACAGAAATTTAGGCATATAATTTTGATTGCTCACTTGGATACTTTTAGGACTCAATTTGTCAGTTCTTCACTGAAGTAGAAATTGTAGAGAAGTGTATATGTTCAAACCCTTGAATTTGCTTTGAGTTATGGGAATTTAGCAGATCTATGTAATGTAATTGACCCTTTGTGAAAAGGGATGTACTCTGCAGAAAAAGCAGGAGAGTCCAGTTCCAGAGCAGCCATACTGTCCTTTCTCCTATCCCAAAACTCTAATCAGTCCAGCTTCTGCTTGGCCCATTTACTCTGTCCTGTTTTTCTTCATCATTTTTTTCTACATTGTTCCCTGTCTCAAGCCCCCTTGTCTGATCAACCCATCTCCTGCCTTCATCACATTTATATTTTTATTGTCCTCTGTCTCTACATCCTTTGAATTTGGTACAGAGACAGAAATAAAGCATCTTAGCGTTTCCCACATATATTTGAAAGCAGGGAAGTAGGAGTCCTATGGATGGCAGCATCCTTTACACAGCTCTCATTTATGCTCTTGTTTGCTTAAGATGGAAGAAGATGTGATCATGTAAATGTAACATGCATGCACAAATCAGCTAAACCAAAGCTACATAAGAGAATTTGATTTTGAAATTTTTGAACTGTGAAGTACTCAATTTACGTTATGTGTGAGGTCTGGGAGTATAATTTCCTTGTTTCTAAAGCGAAGAAGAAGAAAAGAAGCAGAAGTTCCATAATATGGGATACTACTGGCCATCTGTCAGGCCACCAGCCACCATGGGATGTTTTGGTGTCTGCTCCATTACCTGGGCTGCTGTCGTAGCAACAGCAGTGGAAGCTTTAGTGATCTGCATGGACTGGCACCAGGAGGAGATGGGGAACATTGCTGGGATGTTTCACACACATTTGCTGACAGCGGAGGAGTAGTGAGAATCAGTAACCTTGGCTCCTGCTCCATGCTGTAGAGGGAAATGTATACACATTTTTTACCCATAACACAAGCTGAGATCCCTTTTGTCCTTTCCCTACCAATCTGTACTCTTCTCATCTCTTCTTCATCTTTTATTTCTTGTTCAGATTTTCAATGTAGTTTTTTCCATTCTTCCATAAAGACTTCAGCCTTTGTAAAATTCTTGGCAAATACTTGTTTAATGTTTAGGGTACAGAGAACAATTGATAGTGTAGCAGAAAAACTGATACTGCAGCATAGGAATCATATTTCTGGACTGCATAATTTGGAAGGATTTAATACTTCTATGGCTTTACCATGCATCAAATATTACACATGTGCTGGTAAAGCTTTCATATCACATTTTACTGATACATGATCTCTTTGTGTGTATTTTACAACACATACAAATCATGTATAATGTAGCTTCCTAACTGGAATTTTGCTAACACACTGATTTTTTTTGTATTCCAACTAAAATACAAAATAGCAGACATTTCAAATAATATTCATTAATAATATCATTCACAATCAAAATAATATAAGAATCCTACAAGGTTAGAGAAATGTTTATTTTTGCGTAACAGTCATGCTTATTGTATTGCCATTTGGAAATTCTGGCTCCAATTCCATTACTCATATTTTCTGGCTCTCAAAATAATAATGTTGTAACTTTCAATTAAATTGTTCAGGGTCAGTCAGCATAATTATTCCTTTCCAACCATGCTTCTCATCTGTAAGGGTTCTTGCTCAGGTCTACCATGCAAGTTGCACAATTTTTCATTTTCACCCAGAGCTCAAATAGGAAAGTGAGAACCTTTGTGCATAGTTTGACAGCTAACTAAAGCATTTACAGCCTGGTTAGTGATCTCCAAATAACAGAACAATATCTTCTGCTTTAATTCTCAATTACTTTTGCTGGGAAGAAAAAAAAAAAAAAAAAACAGTTGACAGCTTTAAAGCTGTCTGAAGAAATCAATATCTGGCAAGGAACCAAGCTTTTCCAGTGTTAAGATTTTGGTTATAATACTTGTGAAAAGCAACTAATTTTTAAAGGACCTAGGAGCACTATATTGATGAGTAAAGTTAACTATGATGGGAAAGCAGTTAACAGCCCACCTAGTGACAGCTACCAATATTAAAGTATTCATAAATTAAATTCAGTGTGATCTTACCAAGGAGACTTTTCTTATCAGTTTTCTTTATTTATTCCTTATCATGGCAGGTTTTTCTAACAGTTATAATTGCTTCTAAACTGTAATAACATGGTGGAATTATAAATACTGTTAAAAACATCATTTTGAAGCATTTTAAATCTTATTCAAAATCAGGAAAAAAAAAAACAAAAACTCCAAAGCTAAAATTAATTATTGTTTTAAAAGGACACATTTTATTAAATAGTAAATCAATCCCAACTAAAACACAGCTGACCGACTGTGAGAATTTCTACTTGGTGTCCTTTCAATGTGGGAACCTGTGAACCCAGGTACCAGAACCTCCCAGAAAGTTACAAACTTATTTCTAGTTAGTGCTACTTTGATGTAAAGATAATCACAGTTTTTCAAAGGCCACAGATATATATATATATATATATATATGTATACATACATGCATATATACACACACACACACACACACACACACACACACACACACACACACACACACGTAAATACCCTAAGTGTTAGCTTGGTCTACTGTGGAGCTAAATATCACATCCTCAACATCTACCCTTGTTGTCTTGGGTCAATTTTCTGCCAGAAAATCCCATTATAGCTTATCCTGAAGAATCTGATCCTCAGGAAGATTTGCACTTCAACCAGGTGCCTTCAAGTTTGGATACTTCCTGATACTGTTGTGGTATGGCCAGTCTTTCAGTCCTAAAACATCTGTGGATTTTCTTGTTTTCTATGGTGGATGTCTTTTGGTATTTCCTATGGAGAGAGTAGTGCAGCCTCCTTTCCCTCACTACAATGAAACCTGAGAGCTTTTGTTTCCCACATCTCTTCTTAACTCAAAGTGATGAACTCAGTCTATTTTTGCCAGTTTTCCGCAATAAAGTAAGAGTTGGAATTTCTCTGCCTTCATCTCTTTTCCATGTCATTCTGCCACAGTGATTTCTATATTCTTGGTGATCTTCTACTCTTCCTCTTAACTTCCTTTCACTCATCTCCCTGTTCCTAGAGGTGTCACCCTGGCAGTGTTCACATAGAAAAGTGAACTTCTCTGAAGCTCTCTGGGTTAGCCATGATTGTTCTTGAAAAACAACTCCATGCAGTACAGTGTTTTCATGATAGAAAAGACATCCTTACCTCATACTTCTAGGGAAACTCTTCTGTATTTATATATTATCTATTATTTATTTCTACTCATGTGATTTTACTGCAATTTGCTCAGCAAGAGATGTGAAGAAGAGGCATCCTCCCAGAAATGGAGAAACTTCTGTTGTCTTTATTCTGATGAATATAAAAAATAAAATACTGGAAAAGAGTAGTATTTTCCTCCTTGCTGTAGTCATCTGGTTAAAAATAGGCCATTTCAAATATAAATTTTAAATGCAGAGACAAAAATGATTAGGATATATTAGTAAAACACCACAGGAACATTTCCCTCTTTAGATAGGTAACCACATTATTCTTGGACATTGACCAGTGCCTGTACCATCTTAAACCTTGATAGCTCTGCCACTATACAGTCACTTTATGTACTTAAACCAGTTATTCCTGCAGAAGTCTGGTAATCTGCTGGAGTAAATTCTCCACCTCCTCCATCCTGTGTTTTTCACTTGAGGTGTTTCTGATGTTCCTGGATGTGCGTTTGTTTTTCATCCGCAAAGAAGTATTATCCCTTGCCTTGCCTTCCATTTCCTATCTTCCCCTTCCCTTTTCCCATTGAGATTACATCTGTCCTCCTCTAAGAATGCAGCAAGACTGAGAACCATTATATAGTTTTCACTCAGTTTTATCTTAGAAAATTACTCTTTGTTGCAAGAGAAGTAATCATTTCCATTCCTATTATCACCTTTTTACTCCTGTTGTTTATGTCTTTTTTTTCTACATGGAAACTTAATAGAAGTTGTCATTACAGTTTTTCTTGAATACTAAGGTTGTTGAACCTAGTAAGTAATCTTGTGTTAAGTTGAAATACTCCTTTGATGCTAAGTATGTATCCTTTGAATCTGCAGACACTTTTTGAAATTCCTTGATGCTTTAGCTAACGTTTGTATAGGAAATGTGATTGCAAGGACCTGACATAATGTATTTGGAGAAATGCTAAAAAGTGCTTGAGTGAGCCATTTGTAAATTATAGTGTTTTATTAATTTATCTGCAATGTTGTGGTAAAAAAATGAACAAACTGTAGTTTTTGATGGATGTGTTCTTAAATTGCAAGTTAGTGTGCTAGTCTAATTTAAATTATTAAAACAAAACCAAGGAACATAGATCCCCAATTATTAGTTCACCTATAAGGAATAATCTTTCCCATTTTGCTCAACAATCCTTGGGCCAAGTGAAATTAGGAATCTTATGTGGTTTCAGTGGGTTTTTTTTGCATTTTTGTTTCCTGTATTTATTGCAGATTTCCACTTGGATACCTTATCTTTGATGGCAGCATGCATGCCTGGCCAGAACAGAACACCTTGGGCTCTGTTCCTGCACTTCTCAATACTCAAATGGGCACTGTAGGTTATACCTAGCATTTCCAACCTCATGTTGTGTGGTGTTATGATAATGTCCTTTTGTATAGAAACCCATCATCTGCAGCAACCTCATCTCTGTAGTCGCAATAAGTTTTACATATGGAAGTGGCTGGGCTTTTTCTCTGTTAGAATAACTCATTCAGACTCTGGTAAGGTTGAGTCATTCCATTTTTCTCACTTAAGTTTGTCAACTTTTGTCTCTGAAATGGAAAACACTTGAGTTTTGTTTGCATAAGACCCTTCATCATTGTTTTCATTACTCAGAGGTAGTCTTAAAAGCATGTACTGAAAACCTCCTTAAAAGCCATCTGCATATCAGTATCTCTGATGCTGTGAAATGTTCCATGCAGGCACGAAATTGTTTGCATGAAGCACCTTGCAGAATCAGGGCCTTAGTAAGTTGTCGACACTATGAAACGCTCTGAAATGAGAGGCTTCCTTTGCATAGTGGTATCTACAACAGCCAAACAGTTCACAGCCTGTGTCTTTATGTGCTTAATTATTCAAAACAAAAGATAACAGTAGCTTGTATTTTTTTTACTGTTTCGATTTGAACCAGTATTTAAAACCATTTGCTAGTCAGGTATTACCAAAATAGTCTCATTTCAAATGAACAGTCACTGAATTAGAGTAATTTTTTCAAAGCAACCTCTATGACTTTAAGAAACTTCATTTTTAGAAGGAATGTAAGTGGTGGGCATCCACGTCCCTGCAACTGCCTGACTTTGAAATTGGAATTTGGTGTCTGCAATAATAACTTAGGCAGTTTTGAAGATACATTCCTTAGTTCCTAGATCTTCACTAATCACCAAATATTTCAGTGTGAATGTTTGTTTGATGGTTTATTTTAATTTTTGAAACTTTTCTCTTGTCAGTCATTCTAGTGCCATACTGTGCAGTTTCTAAGCAACTATTCTGAGAGGAGCACTTAATTGTGATTAATTATAAATGAATTTGTTTAGCTGTGTTAATATGCCCAATGAATCTCTCTAAGGCCTTCTTGTCTTGGAGTTATTCCATTTGTACAGTTGCCTCTGTCTTCCTTGGATTTGGTCATACTTCTTTGTCATTGAACTTGTCCTACATAATTAATCTCATTCAGCCTGGCATTTGCTTGTAATCAATTCAAGGGTCTTTTCTTTGGCACAATTGGGTAATTGTGCAGACTCCCATTGTGGTGTTGATCATTTTTGCTTCAAGTCAACAAATCATAACCAATTGCTCATTCCATCCAGATCTGCAAAGATCTGCAACATGATGCTGTGGTATATCCCAAGTGCTGAGGCGATCCCCATGGGAAGTTGCATAAACTATACAGTTGCTAAAAGGGGAGTTAAAAATGCAGTGTTTTGAACTTTCTGTGTTTGGTCAGACTTGCCAAAACCCTTTAATATCAATACCCCAAAACAAAAGTAATTCTGTCACTTGAAGTCCTAAACATGATTGTCCAGATCCTCAGTTGGTGTAAATTAGCATAGCTCAGCTGCCTTTGGAAGAGTTACGCTAAGATACAACAGTGATGATCTGGGCAGATGCCCTCAGCTACTCTCTTGGGTTAGCATTCATGTTTGATTGCCTTATTTTTTGAATATTGCCTTAAATTTTTTGAAGTTACAGAATTCCTTGCATTATTTTGTTTCTTAAAATGGCCAGTTGCTAACTTGATTATGTGATGTCTGTATCTGCACAATAACATATGATTTTGCCATGCAGTTAAATTCATCCCTTTACTTTTATCTCAGTGCTATTGGGACTTTATGTGGCACACATTTTTTGCAGTACTGTAGTATCTATATCAATGCTTTATATCTCTAAAATATCCCATATCCCTCATAAACACCTCATCTTTTACAATATTTTTGTATTCCCAGTAAGTGGAATTTACATTTGCTCATCTGCATGTAAAAACTGCTCTTCTACCCTAACACACACAGAATTTCCACTGCTTCAAAGTCTGTTGATTTCTCTCCTTCCACAGATAACACTATGCTCTTTCAGCATGGCCTCAGTTGTATGAAACTACCTTAAATTTTGAGGAGCACTTTACCACTGGCCGTCATTGATTATTTTTGTATGCTTGACTGTGCTTGCACTGTACTCAGTTTCAACAGTAGTTGATTTCTGTAATAAGAAGGCAGAGGACTATGTACATTACTATCATTAGGTATTATTTTTTTGGACTGTGGAAAACAAATGAAAAAAGACAGATCCTTCAAAAAAATAATCTGAACAAATTCTATTTAAGATTTAGTTTCCAGAGTTGTAAGATTGACATAGTTTAATTCAAGTAATGAGCTGCAAAGTAGTCAGAGTGATATTTAAAATGCCTTATTCAGGCTTCAGAGTTAACAGTACACCGAGATGAACAGAACCTAGTTTCCAAATTTTCAGACTTCAAATTAATGGGAACGTCGTTATGAAAGCATATGATCAGTTAAAAGAACTGTAATTTATTCAGAAGAGATTAAATGCCTAAGTATTTTTCTTCTATATTAAACAGGAAAATAATCAAAACATACAGATGCAGTTTATAAGAAAACCAAGTCATAGACTTTATTTTCTTTTTTACAGGTAGAAAACTATTTCTTCTAAGCCAGTCTGGCACTTTTCTTGAATAGATGGTGCACATCAAAAGTATTCTAAAGAAGAATTACAAAATTACAACTTACTGCTTTTACCAGTAAAACTATGAGCTTAGGGGTTTTTTGTTTCCTTGTAGACACTGATGATAGCTAAAAGAAATAAAATGACCCTGCTTTAAATGCAATCTATTGAATGCTGAATTCAGAGTTTAATAGGCAAAAAACATGTGTTTTTGACTCTATGATTGGAATCAATATTTTAATAATGAATCATACATGATGTCAGAAAATTGGTAAAGAATAAAAAAAATCTTAATTATTTCTTAAAAATATTTTTTTTTTCTTTTAAATCCCAGAGTTATTATTTAATGGGGAGTGAATTCAGTAACTGCTGCGCATTTCTCAAATAAGTTTTAATTTAAAATCTGTAAATGTTGGTTATGCTAGACACTACAGAGATATACTAGACACTGCAGAGAAAAATGGGGTTTTTCCCCATGAATAAGAGTTATAAAAAAATTAGAGGAAAATACTCCAGAGGAATCATAAAAATTTATATGAAAATAACTGAATAATTTTTTAAAATGATAGATCATGGGTTTCTCCTCAAGGCTTCTCCAGGAACGATTGTAGGTGGTGGTTTGTTTTCCTCTGATGCACTAATCAAGCAACATCTGTCAGGAAAGCGTAAGTATTTTCTATAAGTATAGGTATCATGAAGGAGGGGCAAGGGCCTTGCTTTTGAATAACACCAAATACAAGTTTTGTGGCTTGAGTGTGAAGAAAGAATTAAATTATTAAGAAAATTTTTCTTTATTTTTTAAAACCAATTAAAGTTTTTCCTCAACACTCCCAGTCACAGAAAAAAGTCCTTTAATGGTTCTAATTTTTTACTGAGACCTAATCTGAAATATTTTTAAGTGACAGAATCATAGAAACATACAAAGGTTTGGGTTGGAACGGACTTTAAAAATCATCCAGTTCCAGCCCCTCTGCCATGGGCAGGGGCACCTTCCACTAGACCAGGTTACTCAACACCATCCGACCTGTCCTTATATACCTCCAGGGATGGGGCATCCACTGCATCAATAGAACACCTCTCACTATCTTTAGCAGGCTTCAGATCCAAGATTATGATCTGCAACTTTGAAAAGCTTTTTCCCTAAGTAGCATGTTTTTCATGGAGTGAGAACAATATTATGAGGCCAAATTCCACGTAGAGTTTGCACTTCTTCCAGTTGACAAATCCAGTTTCAGGTTGATGCTGTCATAGACAGGGTTCTATCATTATTCATTTATAAAGAAAAGAGTATTTTAAAAGTTTAATTATTCAAGTATTGGTAAGGAAGTTCTTAATTTTTGTTGGAATTCTATTTGATACAATAAACCCCTGTAAATTAAAAATTATTGATATTCAATGCAAAATTTTCTGCAAATTTAGTCTGCAAAACTCCAGAATACTATGTTTAATAATAATTTAACTGACTTTAATTTCATTTTTACAAATTTTTGTGTTAACTCTACTGAAGCCAGAGTAAATGCTGCTGATTCACAAATTGTAATACGTAAACACATCAGGACCACATATCTCAAATTTTTGCAAAATTCTTGTGAGTGTTAATGTACCACAGACCAGATGTGTTTATATCTTCATATAAGGTCTTACATAATCAAGAACATTCTCAAAAAATATTTTTATTCCATCTTAAATTTCAAAAGGAAGTGGGATTGTCTTAAAGGCTAAGAAAAACTTCTTTTTATCTGTTCATGTCAATGAAGATACTTCCATTCAAAGGTAAAGTGAATGTAATGAATAAGATACTTATCCAAGTGGTGATTTTTCTTACAAACTTCTCTCACCATGAAAAGGGGAAATTGGCTGTTTTTAAAGATACTGCCAATGGATTACATTCTGTGCAAGGGATACAGTTGACAACTATAAGTACCAGGAAATGGCAATCTATGGGAGACATTTCTGTAAGATGTAGTTTGCTGGGTAACTTATTCCACAGTTGACGTTCCTGTAATCCTGTATTCATCTTGAAATTAGTGGTTTTCCTGTGTCTAAATGGGTGGTGAGTGGAATTATACCTATCTCTACTTCATGCAAGAACTAGATTTCTTAAAAAATATTTTGGCAGTTTGACTAGAAGATGTAAATATTCACTCTGATAATAGAAAGTTATTGTTCTTCGTCATCAGCCTAGAAAAAGAAAAGTATTAATCAAAGTTTAGACAAGGTCTGTATCAACACAAACCAAGTCAACTATAAATCAGAGTAAGGAGCATTAAATACATGCACAGGGTTATTTGACTATAAGAACCTAAAACAGGAAGTGGTTTTGGAAAAAAAGTTTATTGCTTTGAAAAAATCAGAGGGAAACCTTCTTGTAAAAGTCATGTAAGGCAAAGTTAGCATCTCACTGAGAGCTGCTTCTCTACCTCTGCAGTGCATGGGAACTGTGAGCCCTGATTACAACGGAGCCTGAGCACTGCATGCAGACACACGGGGCCATTTGTTCCTGGCTGGAACCTCCAACACAGCCCTTTGTCCCTGGCTGGAACCTCCAACCTCTCTGTGCTGTGCAGCTGCTTGGGAAACTACTCCTGCAGCTCTCAGACTGCAAACCTGATGTGGCTCTTTCATGAGATGTTTGCAGTATAAACCAAACTCGCACTGCCTTGTTCTATGACAGTTGCAGAAGTGGGAATTGTACAGAAGCATGGACTTTCTGCCTTTGTTAACTTTGAGAAGTAAAGAGGGCCAAAGTAAGAAAAGACATGAGTCCATATCCCATGACAGTGAAAAGCACAATTTATTCTCAAGTGCTCTACTTAATGATACCTTGGAACATTCATATGGAGCTGGAATTATTACTGAAGTGCTGTTCAATACAGTCTCAGATTCCAACAGAAAAATTAAGAGTTTAGCTTGAAACAGTTCTAAGGGTCTTACCAGTTTCCTGCCCTCACTAAAGGGCTATCTCCGTTGTTCTCATAATGTGCAAACTGCCTCATCCACTCTGACAGGTTAGGGTGAAATGACACCAATTTCAGGTCACTGAGTACTGTACTAAAAGCTCTGTTGTTTCTTTTACTGCTACCCAGACAGCTGCAGCATCCTTTCAGGGGGAACAGGAAACTCCGAAGCAGAGGCAGATGGATGTCCAAAGTAGAAGCTGAGAGTATTATCTCGGGTATACAGTCTCTCTCACTGATCAGGATGTTTGTTGTGATCCACTTCATCTACCTCACTGACAATTTTTGAGCATTCATTAACTCTGCGAGCTGGACTTCAAAATCATCACTTTCAATTGTTGAGAAGAACACATACAAATACAAAGAAATACACAAATATTTTGAATATATAAAACTATATGATAAATTTGCTGATGGTTGAAATTTGAACTATGCAGAAGGGACTGGAATCAAGGAAAAATGATAGTGTGTGATGTTTCTGGAATAGAGTCTCAAACTAAGGGCTGCATCTGTACTGCCAATAGGAGGCCAAACAGTATTCTCTCTGATAGAGCTTTTACAATGCATTACAAAATTATAAAATCATGTAGCTAGGGGTATCCAAATGTTAGCTACTCTAAGCTCCTGCTTAGAACAAGTCCAGTTGGAATAGGTTGCTCAGAACCTTGTCCAGTCAAGTTATGAGTTTTGCCAAGGTTACAGTTCCCACAACTATTCCAGTGTTTGACAGGACTGATGCTTGGTTGCTTTTTTTTTTTTTTCATTTATAATAAATTTACTTTCCCATGCTGAATTTTATCCCTTTATTGGGGATAAAATTCAGCTATGCAGCTCTGAGAAGATTTGTGTTATGCTTTCACCACACCAACCAGTTAGGTATTTGCAGACAGCAGCAAAATTCCCTCACACTTTTCATAAGAATGAGCAAACTAACTTCCTCAGTCTTGGATATCAAGTCCTTCAGGCCCAAAACCATCTGGCAATGTCTTGTAGTAGTGCAAACCTGCACCTTAATGTTTGTGGTTCTGAGAGTGCTGGGAAGAAAATTGTACCTTCCGAGGTGTTAGTTCATTACATCTGGTTTGTCTGCCCAGTGTCTACCAGCTCGAGGCAGTAGGATGGAATTCGTGTAGGAATGGCATAACTGTGGTAATGCCCAACTGTCCTCCTTGCAGACAGGTTCATAACTAGACTCTCACTAGGGATTTTTCCCTTCAGTATGAATTAAATATGCTTACTGCATGTCTGAGGTAAGTTAGCACTCAATGCAGACCATGAGTCTTAAGTCAGCCACATGAAAAATTAGAGCAAGTCTGAGAGGGTTTCAAGAACCAGTATCAAGTCACACAGAAAATCAGTAACAAAACTGGGTTTCCCTTAGCTGCACTGTTCATTAGCCTTCTTACTAGACTAGACTGCCTCTCGCAGTCTGATATAATTCACACTCAGTATTTTCATATTTCTTCACTTAGGCTTCTGACAAATGTTTTTAGGCCTAGAGGGGAAAAGCTGCTTGTTTTCATGAAATGAAAACTGGAGTATTTTGCTCACTTGCTGTAGATGCTTCAGTCCAAAATAGAAAGTAGTATCTCTGCTTTATCTGTCTGGAAAAGTGAAACTCTTGAGTTTTCTCCCTTTATCCAAGTGTTAGCCTGTCCCTGTCACTGGATGACAGATATTTCCAGAAAGAAACACAGACATGCAGAAAACATGTAAGAGTCCATCCAGTATAAGGAACTTCATGCTACAATAGTACTTCTCGAGTACTAATGAGCACAATGCAGTGGCTGCATGTGGAGCAAAACAACTCTCAACCTTAAGATGCAATTAGTCACCTAAACATTTAACACCAAACAATTATTTTTACCTTACCTTTCCGAATGTGCACTGAAAATCATCTTTTTAATTGGTCTTTTGAAACAGGAAAAAAGCTGTTTATAGTGAAGAAAATCCCAGCCCATTACATTTTTTGTCACTTGGATTATTTTAATGGACTTGGGGTTTTTTTGCAAACATCTTAGCCCTCGTGCTGCCCAGGATATATTTCTCAGAGAACTCACAGAACTTTACAGTCCTATTGATTTATGGCTTTGCCATAATGCTAGCCTAAGAGAACTCACATTAGAGGCAGGACTCTTGCTTCTTTCTATATTATATAGGTCTAGAAGAATTTTGTTAGCTTGGTCTTTCATACTTAAATACACCATTTTGAAGAAGGACATATAAATTGGACTTTCTCCATGCTCTTTTTCTTTCCATCCTTCCCACTCAGCCTTTTTTCTCCCAGACATTTGATCCAACTCTCTCCTTTCTTGTGATCTTGTAGAATCCTTCTCTTTGTTGTTTGTGCATGCACAAGTTGAACATGAAACAGATAAATAGAATAGATAAAGAATGGCTAAGGTTGGCTCGTGCCCAATCTCCTACCAACAGCTTCAGTGGATTGTTAAGGCCACTGACTACATGAAATCTGGTAATCTTTTTTCCTCTGCTTGTAGCAGTACTAATCTGATAGCTTGTCTCAGCATCCCTTGCTGTGATGCTGACCTTTTTGAGTATTCCAGATTCATAGATTTTGAGGTCATTCCAAACCTCCGGGAAACTCATAGGAAGTGACAGCTTCAAGGTCATACTGCAGTACCCATCAGACCCTTTGTTAATTGCTTCACCTAGGACAAGACATACAAGGCACAGCAGAGCAGAGCATGGGAGAAGCAGCAACATAGAGATGAAAATTAAATAATTACTGTCTTGATAATTTTAAGGTGTTGAAGGTAACCAGCAGGTTGCTGACTATTAATGTACATTTCTTATCGGGCAAAAATTACCTAGTTTAAAGAGTGAATTTTAAAAGTATTCAACATTCAGCCTAATTTCAATTTAATTTTGAGCTAAAACTCCAAACTTCATCATAAACAGAAAAGTTAAGGCTGGTTATTTGAGCTTTTGAAGACACCTTTTAAGGTGAAGAATACCAAATGTTATACCTGTGTTACAGTCTTCAAGTGCTTCAGTTGGACCCATTGTCACATGCAGGGAGCTATAGAAATCATGTCACTGGCTATTCTGCAAACCTGGACCAATCTTTCTGTACAGTGACTGAATGGCAGATATTCTTGAGAGGTTAGTGGTTCCCATATTAATAGACCAACCAGGAATAGGACATTCTTTTTCAGAGACAAATGTGTCCACATAAATTTACTGAAAAAAGCCCACGTGGGTTTTTGATTCATGATTTTTTTGAGCACAGGCTTGCAGCAATGCTATTAGGAGACAAGCGAATCTGCATGGCTTTGTTCCTAGTTGTAGGGCATGTTCTCTTAAGGCTATCTTCTCCTGCATTTTTCTCTGTGCCTCCATCATTTTAAGTTATTCCTTCACATACAAATGAAGCTTTTTTCCAAAGGCTGAGATATTTGGAAATGAACATTTGAATTTGCATATGTTGGAACTGATTCATCCCTGGTGCCAGGAAGTTCTCTCTGCTGCAGGGAGGGGATCTGCAGCTGCCCGGTGCTGCCTCCAAGGCAGGCGATGCTGGCAGGAGAGAAAGCGTGGGCAAGATGCCCGGGGGGGGAACTGATTCACAGCTTCCCCCTGGCAGCTTCTGAGCACAGAGCACCCCCTGGGTAGTGCACAGAAGCTATTTCACATTAGGCACATACCCTGCCTTTGGCAACTGGCATGTTAAGGGGCTATGTGCTGATGTGGGAACAGTGGGCAGCACATCATGGCACTTGCTGCTGGGAAGCTGGGAAGTCCTGACTGGTAGCAAAAGAGGCAGCATGCAGAGGTGGTAATGGAAGGCACAGAAATACTTTTTCTAAAGCAATATAATTAATTTAAACTCATTGTGTGTATCTGTGCATTGGAGTGCATAGCAATATTTTATGTGCCAGCATGATGCATTTTAGGCTGCTTATAGGAAAAAGGATTTCAGTGTAATTAAAAAACATATTATGTTCTTTCTCACCCCCACAAGGTTCAAAAAAATGCAGGAATGCAATACAGATAATAGCAGCAGCTAAGGACAGAAAAAGTAGTATATGCAGAAAACGAGGGAATTAACTAAATTGTAGCTGAGGAGAGGAGTACACAGTCAGCATGCCCCAGTTCAGAACCGTTCACTTGCTGGGGATTTCTAGAGGCAAAGACAAAAAGACAGAGCAATCTCTCTGTAGAGATAAAACAGTCTGAAGTTACTCCATGAAGCCTCTGAGCCAAAATTATTTTAATCTCATGCCTGGACTAGCTCCATAGGCCTGGCATTGTTCCTTCATGGATAGAAACACTGTACAGCGAAAATGGCAACAAGAAATCTTTCCATTCTACACTTCTTTCCAATCTGCAATCTGTACTTCTCCCAATGTCTTCTGAGAGGGCTCAGTAATGCCCAACCAGGAGGGAGCCTTGTCTGGGTCTCCCTTCTCTCCTGCCCAGTCCCACTGAAACTGCATTGGATCCAATACCAGAAAAAACCCTGACAAGATAAAAAAAATATTTTTTTTTTGTTTAATTCACCCATTTTCTCTTCAAAACAATTTTTTGGTTTTGCTGGCTCTTGTCATTTCCCGAAATCCTCTTCCTTTATATCTGCTGTGGGTTTAGCATTTAAATTTCCCTGTTACCTCCAGTGAGACCTGTTATATCAGTAGCATTCTGCTAAATGAGAAATGCTAGCAGTATTTTTTACATGTGAAAAGTGATATTTAGCACTTTTGGTAAAACTAAATTTCTGTGCTTAAAACTCCTTCTAGCTAGAACAAATAGAAGGAAATAATTAACATCTGAATCTAAATTTAACTTCTTTATTTTTTTTTTTATTACAATGCATCTTTATGAAACTTTGATATTTATAGGGGTCTGACTTTGCACAGTCATTATAGATACATTTGTGAGGATTGGAACATAAGTTTAGCCTTTAACATGAAACCAGAGATGTAAAATCCCCTGAAATATTCGTTATCTGCATGACTGTCCCATAGAGTTTATGTTGCCTCTTCAACCAATTCAAATGAGCTTAAATAAGCTCTGAATGCAATTTCCAGAAGTGCCCAGTGTTCTGGTTCTGCTCCTTTTGAAGCCAGTGATAAAGCTCACAAGGACTTCAGTAAAAATAAAAGAGGGCAAGATACTTAAAATTACTAATTGAGTCTCGACAGCCAATAAATTCTGTATTAAGGTTTCACACACAGCACTTTCTCCTCTGACACAAGGGCAGAATGTGTACCCAGTCATTTCAGCAATGTGAGAGGACCACAAGCAATGCAGACAGCAAAAATGATAAAATCAGCTGTGAGAAAAGAGCAGGAGGACAGCAGTGGTGGTGAAAGAAAAGATGATGGAAAAAAAACAAGAGGAAGGAGAAAAGAAGAAACAAACATCAACTTTAAGGTTATTAAAGATCATGAAAGGAAGAAGGGTGAGGGAGAAACAGAGATTGAAGGCATCAGCCAAAGGGCATAGAGAGAAAAAAATAAGCAAAAGGGAGAAAGAAAATGTTAAAGAGGCAAGAAGAGACAAGAAGAAAATTATTTGGAAAATCAGGGAGTAGAATGCAGCACAGAAGTGCTGGAGAGGAACATGGATGGAAAGCAAACTATGGAGCAAAATCAAATGGAGATTCTTGCTTCACTGTAGGAAGAGGATAGCAGATTGAAAACAGGATGAAAGGCACCAGGATAGAAAAGGGAAGGAGTGAAATAGAGAGAAGTATGTAGATATAGCACCTCTCTGAGGAAAATTAAGGGAAAATAAATCTATCCTAACAAAACTGTTTTTCATTGCAAATTCATAGATAGATTTTGTAGGTAGAAGGTTTTCGTCTAGACATCAAAAGAAAGTATGATCACCTGAGTTCAAAAATCAAATGCTATGGTAAAAAAAGAGAAAACAAAAGACAACAGGATTAAAATGGAAAAGATCTGTATTCCTGGAATTAGAACAGATAACCACTTTTCCGTGTCATCATAAGGAAAAGAATCAGCAGCATTCCCACTACACATACTTAATTAGAACTTGACAATCTACCAAAATACCTGGGACTGAAAATAAGATTTTTACAATTTACATATCCAGATTGCTTTCACAGAGCTGGCTGGAACAGTAATGGCTGGAGGCATTGCTCTGACTACTCAGAAGAGTAAAGACAAAATGAGTTGCTGCTATCTGTCCAGTTCCAGCTAAAGAGGTGTTTTTATAACAATAGCCACAACACTGACTCATACCAGCACACCTGTGGCCAGAAATCTGTACTGAGGACCACACAGCTCTTCTCATGTTCTTGTTTCTCACCCTGGAGTACTCCCTGCAGATTAGTGTGACTGGCATAGGAAGGAACTGGAGAAAAGTTTGTTGTCTCTTTTGGCCTCTTAGCTAGTTGAAAAAGACTTGTTTGTCAATAGCTTCAAACCTGTAGTTTTTGACAAGCCCTCGAATTCATAAAGAATTAGACACTCAGTAAACATACTATACTCCACAGAAAATCCAATTTTTAATTTGACAGAGCGTCTTTTCATCCCTTCCCTTTCTTACCCTCTCTTTTTCTCTTCTCACATATTCAATTCAGGGAACTGCAAACACAATTTCTTTACAATTTTACTTTCGTAACCTTTTGTTTTGGGACTTTCTCACTAGAATTAAAAAAAAAAAAAAACAATAAACCACAGTGATTTGTTATGAATCTATATGTAGTTTCAGAAGACATACAGCTTTTTAGCTGCAAACAGAACAGTGAATAAGAATCTATACTTCTAGCATATTTTCCACTTCTGTGTAAAGTAATTTAGACTCTTTATTGTCCAGTTTTCTTCTGCCAAATCTTTCCCTTTTCTATAGCAGCATTGTGAGATTTTATCCAGTAACATTTTTAAAATGCTCTCAGATCTTCAGGCAAAAAACAGAAATGTGAATATTATTGTGTCTGTCTTCCAGCCTCCCAAGCTATGAATTCCATTCCTGGTGATTCAGTGAAACAAAACAGAATCTCAAATAGATGGAAACCACCAGACAATAAAAAATTCTACATTCTGGTATGAAAAAAATCCCACAGGAAACAATTATATTTTTCTAGCCTTTCTGAATCTTCAGTAGAAAATCACACCTCTACTATAGAGATTGGCAGCATGGTCAAAATAAAACTATGGGAAAGATAAAATTTTCTATTAATCCCAGTTCTTTTGCAGTGTAGGAACATTATGGAGGGCCATTCTGAATTTTTGCACAATTTCCTGATTTATTCCCCTGTTCAATTCAATGTGATTTTTCTTTTGCTAGCTACATCTGCTTTAAATAGTTAATTAATGATTTATAGGATATTCTCTCTGATAGACTGTATTATTGGCACTTGTGTTCACAAAGGAAGATTGGATGTGCAACATACTAGGTACTAAATATTGTGAACTAAACAGTAAAGGTAACGTCAGTCTGTTGTGCTGAGCCATCAGTTTACTAATGATGGGTCATGAAAGGTATTTTGTAGGAACTCATTGCAATTGGCCAGTGTGAGAGAAGTGGATGGTTTAATTCTTTTCCATGAGAACTGATAACCTCAGCACAAAAATAAAAATGTTGAAATAGTTTTTTATGTCTTTGTTTTATCTCTATGCTTTGGATCTAATTTATGTTTTAAAATAATTTGAAAAAGTAAGTCAACCAAAGTCATACATAGGAATGAGGAGAAAACTATTGCAGTTTTGTCTTTGCACTTTATATAAAATCCTATTTACTCTCATACTAGTAAAGCTGTAAATCTAAGTATGTATACTACATGTAAGCTTATCTTGCTCCTATAGAACTAGATAAAATCCTACAAATATATGTTTGATTATGGGTCTTATTTGTAGTGCCCTATGCTGGTGAGAGCTGGGGGGGATCTTGTGAGCTGAGGTTTCAACAAGACTTTTAACCACTGGCATTTGGAAAAAAACCCTCCCAGAGCTCTTTTGGGCATTGCATCCATTTCCTCCCCAGTCCCAGGAACCTCCCTGAGTTCTTTATGCTGCCAGAAGTTTGTTTTAATTGCTGCACACCTTCAGTCTTTCCACAGTGAAGAATCAGTAGCCAGGCTTAAGTGTATTCTTCTCAATTTACCTTTCACCCTTTTTTCTCCTGCTATTGAATCTAAGCCAAATACTGAATCCAGGTGCCACAGCTGTTGCTGTTCTGCTGCCTGCCCTACTTCCTACTTCTCCTTATTTTCCCAAAAATGCTTATATGGGATGATCTGTGAAATTAATGAGACATCAAGGCACTGCTAACTGCATTCCCCTTCCCTGACAAGCCCTTTCTTTTACTGGATGCCCTGAATTTGTAGTCAAATGTTAGTATTCTATGTCCTGAGCTTCACTCTTCACAGAGTCTGTTCCTTTTACCACCTCCCTCATTACAGTACTAAACTATTTCCTGCACTACAATAAGCTATTATGTAAATTCTACAAATAAGTTTCTGATCCTGCCAAATCAGATTTACTTTAAGTAAGCAAGGAAAACTGCAGCTCTCTTTTGCATATACTCTGATAGTCATTCTCAAAGAGTTTCACATCAGCTACCTCTTACAAGCAGGGTATACATTTTTCTGGCATTGTTGTTTATACATATGATTAAGTAATATGTGTATAGGTAGCAAATGACACCAAAGTAGTAAGGTACCTGCAAGTCCTACCTATGCTCAGATTGGAAAATACAGACTCCCAATTCCAGTAGCACAAGAATTTGGGGTTGTCTCCTTATCTAATCAGTTTGGGATAGCAAGTAAACATTGTAATAGCTTCCTCCTTGTAACAGACTGCTGCATATTTGCATCCTGTGTGTCACACTGTTAAGAGCATTTCTCATAGAATGGAAACAGCAGAAGTATAAATGTTCCAGAGTTTTAAAATTTTCTTACCAACTGCACTAAACTCTCATTTTATCTATTACATTAAGGTAAATATAAACTTAGGAGATTTGAAAACAAATATTATAGTGTCAAAATCAAAATTTGAAAGGTCATTCTGAAATCCTTGCCAACATAAAGATCTCATCTGGTTTAATCGAAAGTGCATTTTTAAACTGATATGAAATGAGAAAAGTCTCTTCTGAAAACACACAATTCAATTTACAGTAGTATGATTTCTTCTTTAGCTTCTGTTCTTATTTTTTTAAATTACGGAGATAAGCTAATTCTTAAATTGTGTGACTGTCCAAATGGTTGAGGTGCAGAGGTATTATGGTCTGGGCTCTCGAGGTCTGTCTGACCCCGGCTGCCATAGGTGTCCCGGATAGCGATGTCCCGCTAAGCACAACCTGTCTAGGTGTCCCAGGCAAGTTCCCAGGAGCAGGCAACCTGAGCAAGCAGCTCAGCTCTTAAGTGAGATCAGCTCTTTGGTGAATTCAGCTCTCCAGTGATTTCAGCTCTTTGCTTGCTCAGTGCCACGAGCAGATGCAGGGAGAGAGAGGAGAAGGCTGTGTGAGGTTCCACAGTGGTGTCTTTATTGGCAGCTCCTGTGATGGGTTTCAGTGACAGCTCTTCTGCCAAACTGGGCAGAAATGGGGGTTTATATAGGGTATGTGGGTTTTGGGAAACAATAGTAAGGGTTGAGGTAAATATGACTTATGGTCTTACAGAGAGATAACGAGGGTCTGAGGCAGAAGAGGGGCTTCTTTGTCCAGCCATCATGACTGGGCATTTCTTATCTTAGGCAAGGACTGCCAGGGAGGCCTTGCAGGGCCTCTGGCTGCTACACAGTAGTCTTATTTTAAGATCGATGGATGGGATATACTGGTGCTTCTTATAAATCCTTTCTGCTAAGAAATTATTAATCATGTTGACTGTAACAAAAATCTTGGAAAAGATGAGAAAAAAACATTGCTCACTTTTGCTAATAGCTTATCCTCAAAAGGATAGAAAGTCTGGAGAGGAAGACGGTAGCTTCAAATCATGGGCTCATAAAGAAGAAATCCTTGTAGTACCCCAGACTGCAGAGTCCCATGGCTCTGGGTTCTCCTTTTTTGATTTAAATGCCATGAACATGTAGAGCCAAAATGTAGTCAATTCCTTTAATTAATTCTTATCCTCATATCTTATGATTCAGCATCTTAGAGGCTTTAGTCAGGTTTCAGTCATGCAGCTAGTCTTGATGGAAATAGGCATTGGAGAGCACTGAACATGAAAAAAACCAAAACACATGAAGCAAGAGTTGACTCTCTGTAGATCTTAAAACATTTGAGATCTAAAAATCAAATAATGATTTGTCTAAAAATAAATAATGAGAACATATATATATAGATATAGAGTATTTAAATTATAAGACCCTTCATATTAGATGCCCTGATCACTTATTTTTAAAGAAATAAGCCAAAGTTTATTATAGCCATGTGCAGCCAGAACAAAGAATAAAGGGTAAAAGACATACAGACTGAATTATGACTTCTTTATCAAGGATTGTAGTTTTTCCTAATTGGTATCAGAAGGATCTATGCAGAAATTATGGACTTTATCTTTCTATAAGCAGAAAGATTGATGTGTGATGTCAACCTGTGTGTTGGTCTTTAAGAGCCATGTTAATACACCTTTCATGCAAGACCACAGGACCGTATTTGGTCTTGTGCAAAGACAAAGCAAGAGAGAAGGAGAATTATCACTAAACATGTTTAGATTTCTTGTCCAAAGTGCACAGCCTATTTGGGATGGAGAAGAGAAACTTCAGTGTTGTAGGAAACCCCATAAGTTTTACCAGCTCACATCTGAGAACTTCTACCATATTTTGATGTTTTCTATATAATAACTGAACTGGTCCTGATAAAGATTATATGGGAACTTCATTGAATACATTCCAGTTTAATTTATGCCTTCCAAGGTAGCAATAATCATGTTTGAAGTTTGGCCCTGCTGAGTTCCTCATCAGAAGTAGGTAATGCCTACTAGCTTAAAACAGCTGAAATTCAGCTTAATGGAACGTGACAACTCCATAGCACTGACCTCTGGCTTGCCTAATTACCGATTTTAAAAAATGTTCAAGTATCTGTAGAAACCTTAAGAAACAAAAGCTTACCAGTATGGACTAACTTTGAGGAAAGCACACGTTAACTAAAGGGTGAAAGCCAAAGTCTGCAAGAACTCCTAAATCAAATAGTGGGAAAATTCTATGTTATGGAAATCTGATGTTTTAGAATGCAACATCTGAATTTGTAAGCAAGCTTTTTTGAATTTGAATGCTTTCTCCAAATGAAGCTTTAAATAGCATGCTAAAATTCAAAACTCAGGCTCAAGAAAAGTGACTTTTTGGAATTCATGTAGCATTTGTCTATTCAGTAAAATGCATATAAATTAATTCTTTGTCTTTTCTGTGATTTAGTATAGCACTTCAAACACCAGCTAATGATTTTACTTAGCATTATAACGTAGCTTTTTCTGTGATGATCGCAATCATCTTTGCAATGTAGAAAAATCCATCCATTTTCTTTGATCACTCTAATGTAATTCAACTATTAGAAATTCCACTGAGGGCTGTACCATTTCTGTATGGTGCTTAGCTTGGTGTTTGGCACTGTTTGGGTGGGTTACCATCTCTCTGCAAGAGGCCAGCAGTACTTCCCTGTCTTAGGCATTTCCTTTGTTTCATGGAGAGGTGAAGGGGTCTCTTCATGGTGCGACCTCATGATACTGTGCAGTGGGATTACAGCAATAGCTCCAGTGGAAAAGAAAATTACTCACTGCAATGTTAGCCACTACCTTAGCATACACCATGGGGATAGTTCATTTGCTGTCAACCCTACTCATTCCTGGTGGTGTAGGGATGTTGGATTGCTGGGAAATCTCCACTAATCTGCCAGTACTTGAGATATCCAGGAAGCATTGGAGTGGGCAACTGAGAAGTAGCAAGCAAAATCATTCTATGAATGAAAAATGCTGTTTGTTCCTGGTGTAGAATTAAGCTCAGGCTTAGCAATGGGTAGGGGTTCCAAAGGCTGGCACCTGAGGAAACACGGATGAGCCAATTAATATTGTTAAATGGGCAGTTATATCTTTCCTGTCAGTAACTGCTGGGTGTCTCTTCCATTGTTATTCTAGGTGTCCCACTCCTGGGTGTGATGGCTCTGGGCATATAACTGGAAATTATGCTTCTCATCGAAGGTATGTAAAGACAAGGTTTTGTTATTTAAATCAAATAACTGCAGGGCTAAAGGTGCCTCAACTGACCTAACTTCACTCTCTGAATACTGAAGTAGGATTGAGGACTGAATGCTGCACATACATATATTGGTCTAATTCACATTAACAACTAATGAATAACATTTCTCAGCTTCAGGATGACTCACTACCCAAATAGGTAGGAATATTTTTGCTAATATCTAGCAAAATCTTTATATAAAATAAATTCAGTTTCTCTGCCTTCTCTAGCAGCCTGAGGGAGCAATTCAACATTTATGTTTCTGTTGCTTTACATTCAGAACAACTTAACTCTCCACAGTTTGGACTGAAATCCTACTCCAGCATCTCTTTCCCACAAATTGTATTTCCTGAATGTTCATGTCAGTCTCTACCAGACTCACTACATATTCCTTGAAATGCAGAATTAGATCCTGTTCTTTACCGCCTCTCCCAGTTGAAATGTTATTAGCTTTTATCAGACGGAAAAAGTACCTCTTTCATCTAACATGCACCAGTCTTGTTAGTACATTTCAGAAAAAGTTTGGCTTGTACTAAAATTGCAACACTTTATACTACATCAAGCCAGAAGAATGGAAAAAGAAATTTGTGGATGAAAGCTGTCTTCACTATAACTTCACCAAGGGTCAAGAATGCTTCTCACTCACTAATTAGGATATTGATCAATTACACTGTAGAGGTAATGATATAAGTGCTGTGCAATTAGCAATTCCCCTGTGGTTATTTGAGACCTAAATCAGTAGAGGAGAGCTGTGCCATATTTCGTAAACATCTATCCACTGTTTAATCAAAGAATAATAGTGAATAATAGTGTAGTCTACCTCTCTTGTGTTAGTAAAGACTCTTTACTCCCACACAGACTAGTACTGTTGAGTCTGGATATTTGCTTTCTTCACCAAGTCCCTGTAGTTTTACAATTGGCTATAACTATTACCCAGTTTAAATGTTAACACAAGTTCCCAGTTTAAATGTTTTCCCACTAAAAGCAGCAAAGAGTTCAAAGTCAAAACATAAATAAACTAAGATATTTGCGCATGCCATATTTTATGTGCTGTGAAAATGAAAGATCAAAATATCAATTTCTGTAATGCAGGAATTGTTAAACATCACAAGTACAAATAACATTATAAAGGAGAAGATGAAAGTATTTTAAAAACACTTACATGATGCAAATTTGATCACACTTTCAGAGGAATTTAAGGTCAAATTTAGAACTACATTTAACTATATGTAAATTTATCAGCTACCATTGTACCAACATTATGCTTGTTATAACTCTACCCCAACTTCAGGGAAGCTATTTATGTGTTTTATCATCTATTTAACTAGAAGCAGGTGGGAGAGTGAAGATGCAGAAGAGTAAGTGTTACTAACAAGAAACCTAAAAGCTGGCAAGGTTGGTAGGGGAGAATCACTGAATGTTGATTCATTTTGTAAACTTTTTCTTTGTACGTCATCTCCTGACCACTAAAGGACTGGAGTATGAGCTGAATGGTGTTACCTACTTTTGTCTGGAAATTCTTACATTCTTGTATTTTTGCAGATGACTACAAGTTTTCATTTGATTGTGCAGCATAATCAAGTGCATATAAAGATATAAAAAATACGTTCTACAAAACAAACATATCTGGAATTTGCTCAGTCCATTGGGATTTAACACATGCAGCCTTTTGAAATGCCACCTTAATTTCTCTTCCAAAAAGGCCTCTGGCAACCCCATGTCTTCAGCTGCCTGCAGGCACAGAAGCACTGACATGTAGTCAGTGAAGTAACACTTTCTTTGCTTAAATCCACAGATGTCCTCAGGAGACCTGTCACATTTACACAGAGCCAGCCTTACCCTGCTCAGATCATGATATCTGTCAAGGCCATTTCTGACGTGGGAAGGCTGGCAAAATGAATGTTTTCGAAGGGCAGCAAACCAGTAGCCTAAATCTGGAGCTGTTAAGCATGGAAGACCCAACAGCAACTTGTCAGTTGGGCTTTCTAATTCCCAGACTGAAAATTAGCATTTAGCTCTGCCTGCATCTGAGTTAGCATTTCTGTTTGTATTTGACACCATCAGTTCCAACCCTCTCAGTTTCAGAAGGAAAGAAATTACTTCTCTCCTAAATGGCTGTTGAGGTTATCATTGGTATTTAAAATGGCTGCTCAGCAGCAAGCATACATGAGGCAGATTTAACTCTGCTATAACTCTGCAGTTTGGCACAGCCCTTCAATTTATGCAAGAAGTTACAGCATTGTGCACTGCTGTTCAATTTCCTTATTTGTCCTTTGTCTTCATGTATAAGAAATTAAAGTCATAGAAAAATGAAGTAATATTGCTTATCTTGTAATAGCTTTGATTGTTACAAAATTAAAAAATTAAAGCAAAGGCTTGACATACATTTTCTTAATGGATCCATTGTCAGAGGAAAAGTGAAATAATCACAGCCTCAGAAACTGTCTGTTGGAAATGTTCATTTGGAGGACCTGAAAGGTCTTAGAATTTTCTAATAAATAGAAATAGAATAGAAAGTTGTTTTAGAGATATGATGCACCAAAATACCAGTGAGTAGGTGATAATTAAATTGACTTAATTTGTAGAAAGTTTTAAATCATTAGTCAAGGCAGAAATTCTTTGTTCAGATTTTGTTATGAAAATATAATCTACAAGCATACCCATCTGTATACCTACAGATGCTTTAGTACTAGTACTGCTTTCTGAGGAATTCTTATTAACTGTTTAGTTTTCAGATGCAAATTCTGATTATTCTCACCCAGTGAGTACAACTACTCTCAGAGATAAAGGAGGAGTATCTTTAACTCCCATCCACTCCCCTTCACTTTCTGCAGACCATGTTGTGTGTCAGGCAGCAAACCAGCCTGTTCCTAAACACTTCCTTTGCCCCAGAGCCAGCTTTCTCTTATTCTGAATCCTCCTGACTCTCTTCCTCCTACTACCTTCTTACAGACAACATTATTATTTCTGAAGAAAACTGTTGTTAATTGGCACAGACTTCCTCAGATTTAGTTCTTACACAAAGAACTGTGGTACTTTGTTGTCCACTACGCAAGCTGGAATAAACAGCAGTTTGCTTTGAAAAGGAGAATGGTCATTTACATTTAAAATGGAAAATTACATGGGATGAGTGCACAGGTCCACATATCAGAGCACAGATGCATATTCCACTAATGCTGACATGACCCCTGGTATGGCACTGACCCTGGGCCTCTAAAGGTCTCACAGGCAATTCTAAAATATGGTTTGGGACTCTGTGGGTCCAGATCATTCATTATAAACAATATGGGTGTAACTGTCCTGCTTTGCAGAGATAGAGAACTTAACTGTACAAATGTCAACTTTCTTGGGTCAAAGCAACACTTCTAGGTCCCTTCTATTTAACACTACAGATGTAGCCATGACATCTCACTAAAAGTTTCTAGATGACGTAGTATGTCCAATATCCTGTGTCACCATTCTTCTCTTTCTTTTTTAATTGACTTATTTGTGACTTTGCAGCATGTAAACTATGGTTTTGTCTAGTCTTCAATTTCTAACACAGAATTCTGTCTGTGATTGCATTACCTTTTTCTGTGCTTCTTCCCCACAGTCCTCACTGGTTTTGACAAGACAAAATAACTGAAAATTTTGTTACCACTCTTTCTGTCTCTTCTTTGCAAAGACAGGACCTACTATACAACACTCAAGTACCTTTGCTCATGGTGAAAACAAAAATTTAATCTTCTATTTTGTTTATTTCTCATGGGAATTTTTCTTTGGTCAACACTTGAAGGTGTTCCTCTGGTGGATTTATTCTTTAATGCAGATAGTTAAGACGGAAATAACATTTAGAGGACCAAGCATGATTAATTGATAGACATATTTGTATCCTCAGATACCAGCTACCTAAAAAAATCTTTAAAAATCTGTTAAGGTCATTGTCAAGTCTACTTGACAATGTAATCTACTAAGTGTTTTCTATAATGAATTCTTCTTATGCAATGGGAAGATGAGCTTGTTTAGTTGAAAACAACATTCTCAGTCTTTAGTTAAATGTAACACTGGTTAGCCTAACATACAACTTTGTCTCTACCAAGTCTTTTTGTGTGTGTGAATTCTGAGCACTTGAAACCCTTCTCTGGAAGGCATTGAAAGCTCTGAGCTCTGCCATGTTTTTATTCAATGATTCTGTAGAATTGTTATGTGATGTTTGGAAAGATTTGATAATGTTACTAATGTACTCCTGAGAGAAATCTTTAGTCCAATGAGGAGATACTCCTGTTTTTTCTATTCTTCCATCCATCTCAGACATAGGATACATAATGTCTCTCAGCCCTGAAACACTGGCTTCTATTCCTATTAAAGATGCCACTGCTGCTGCTGAGACAGCTGAAGGAATTATTAGGCAGGGGGTTTACAATCTGCCTTCCATGACTCCTGGGGGAGTTCCTGTGTGTTTGGCACAGCACCAGCAGTCCTGTCCTGCATCACAGACTCACAGGCACAGATCCCCAACTTGTGTGGCTGCTGCAACTCTCCTTATATAACCACTATTGTGCCAGTTTCTCAGATATAAAGTGTATTTCTGTAAAGTGTTCCCAAGAATGAGAAATTGCATTCTAAAATGTTTTCTTTCACACAGTCTTTCAGGCTGTCCACGAGCAAAGAAAAGTGGAATCAGGATAGCACAAAGTAAGGAAGACAAAGAAGACCAAGAGCCAATTAGGTGAGAACAAATATTGCCAAAGGGCCTTTGTATGTTTTATAGGTCTTATATAGGTCTTCAGTGTTTTTTAAGGCATAAATGTTGTTGTGTGATAGTTATCCAAGGGCAGGTGACCACATTGATTTCTATGAGCAAATCCAGTTTCTGTGCTGATTGTTTTAGCCAAGGATACAATCATCTGTAATTTAGGAATAGTTTTAAATTCTTCATTTCTAGAAGAATAATCTGGAAATTAATAATCTGTTTGCATACTACAGGCGAACCATATATGCTAAATAAAGGTAGTTATGGGAATAGAGGACTGAGTGTTTATATGAGACTAATGCAACCAATCTGTTTGTTCATGCAGTTTGCAAGAGAAACAAATGCCTACCTGTAGGTCTTGGTTTCTTCTTGCAAGGCACTCTGATATCAGTGGCCACTGAACTTGGTGGATTTAGTGACTGTTTGGACCATTCAGGACCAGATTCTCAGTGGAAAGTTGCAGGAATATTTTACTTCACAAACAGTGAAGTAATTGGCCTTTAGCGTAGACGTGTGCTATGTAGTAACACATTGAAAAAAAACCCCAATGTAATTTTCTTTAAACATTTCATTCTGAAGATTCTAACCTTTTCCTTCTAGCCTTGGTTATTTGGTTTTTAGTATACAGAGTATACAGAGCAGTATACAGAGCAAATGTATGGGGAGATTCCCAAGTAAGGAAAACAATCAGATGACTACAGAACTGCCTTCATTGGTCTCTGGGCTGTAGCACATAGTTTCATATCATCACCCCTATTCAAAAATTAGTTAAAGGAGCTCGGCATTTATAATGAAGTGCTCTGATCATGTCATAACTGTGTATACATGACATTTTCATGACTTCAGACAAGTCTTCTTTGGGTTCCATACCTATAAATAAAATGTACTTATACATTTTATTATTATAAATAATTATACTAAGTAGTATTTTATGCTTATAGGGGTTTTATGGGCCATTTCACTGTTGGGCAGAGCTCAGTAGCAAATATTTCAATTCCACTTTGATATTTACTGTGATAAACACCTGTAATTCAAATACATATCTCAGTCCTGTTGTAACAATTGCATAATATCAGCAGCTGTGACTGCGTCTACTGGCTAGCCTCCTCAGGATTTATCATAGAACTTTTTTTTCTTCAAATGTAAAGTTCTGCTTGTAATTTTACCCACTATAGAGTATCTTGACTACTTTTGCGACCACAGTGTAGGCTTAGTCTTTCCTTTTCGTGTCAGGCTTATTTTGACTTTGTTGTAGAGACTACCAGGTATATAATGGCAAGACAATGAAGTTTATCTCATCTCTCTGCTGTACAGATGTCCAGTTCCTGGCTGTGATGGTCAGGGTCATATAACTGGAAAATATGCATCCCATCGCAGTGCATCAGGGTGTCCTCTTGCTGCCAAAAGGCAAAAGGATGGGTACCTAAATGGCTCACAGTTTTCTTGGAAGTCAGTGAAGACGGAAGGAATGTCATGTCCGACACCAGGATGTGATGGCTCAGGACATGTCAGTGGTAGTTTTCTTACTCATCGTAGGTGAGTAATTATGACTTAAGTTTTTCACTTATATTTATTATTTAAATCAGATTTAAAATACAGCTTTTTTTCATGGCATTTCTCTGTTCCTGTTGAATTTCATTATCACGACAAAAAATAATCTGCTTACATGTGTTGGTAACTGGAAATCCAGACATGCAAGTTTTTGTATGCAGACCTGCACTTGAATCCATAACATACAGAAAAATTTAGGGAAAAAATCATGCATGAGAGTAACTATAAGTTCCTATTGGTTTGTTGCATATTTCATATTACCTTGGTGTAGACATTGTAAGACATATCTGAGTTCACCTTATTTTTAGAGATACCAAACACATTCTTGGTTCTCAAACATCAGAGCATAGAACTGAAGAATATTAGGAAAGAGCTCCATAAAATCAAAGTACTTTTATTCATTTGGTAATTAGCATGTTTGTTAAAAAAAATATATGTAGAATACAGAACATTATTTAAAACTAATGGAATGTAAATATTTGACAAAAGAAATACAAGCTTGATTCTTCATTAACTTGTCAAAAATATGAGAGCTTCAATGATAATTTTTTTCATAGCTAGGAGAAGGAGGAGAAAGTTGCCAGTCTATTAGGGATAAAACCTGCTGCCATTTTAGATACTAGATTATGAAGAAACAAGGATTTTTTTTTTTGAGCTCTGGCTGGAAATCTAGGCCTGAAAATGACTATAATGTCAGAGCAAATTTCTTATTATATAATCGCTAATATAGAACTCTATTACTTCAAATATGTCAAGTTGATGTCCCTAATTTGTCACCCTCTCCAGGCAGACCTCAGTTGAACTTCTGTACCCTTTAGTTAGCTAAGCCAATTTGATCTTGTTTTGTAGTCAGCTCTAGATACAGAGGTGAAGAGTGTACTTCTTCCTTCTCTTGCCCGTAACTATTTCCTTTGATTCTTTCTTTGACAATCCTTTACAGCTTCACTCAGAATCCTTATCCTTACTTCAACCTCTCCAGATTTTGTGCACATAGTTCCTATTTATTGTTTAGGCTCAGAGCTGTTTTTCTACTCAGTCTTTTATGGTATCTACCATGAAGGGATTCTGGTCCTTGACCTGAGATGTTCCTGAGTAGCCAAGTATATTACAGAGACTGCAGCTCCCAGAGGCTTTAGGAAGCAGGAGATGCAAAACTGACCATTTATGCAGCTACCACATGTGGGTTTAAGTTTCTGAATTTCAGTAAAATACCAGTATTAGTATTCATATTTCAGTTTGACTTTATTCATTATGGTGCAAAATTTATTTAACTCAGAGAGATCAGTCATTAAAATTTTTTAATTATTTTACCTTTAGTTAAAAGGTACAATATAATTACTGGGAGATTGCTTGCAAGGAGTATTCACATAGTAATTATGGTTTCAAGGAGAAAATTCTTGCAACAAGAATAACTAACTTTTAAAAGAAATGTACTAAGTTTAACAATTAAAAGGGCAAATTGTGGCTAGACTTTTTTTAAGGAATGCTTTAATGAAAAAGAACCTACTAGAGTAACCTAAACATGACATTTAACTACAAAACAACCATGTGTGTTTTTTTAGTACCATTATCATAAGCAGAAACAGAGACCTGTAACTGGCTTACCTTACAAGATCAGTTTTTGGGCAAAAAGATCTATTGTTAGAGGAGAGTACCACAGGATGAAAGGTTGCTTAAAAAGACAAAGTAGAATAATCCTACTTAATTGTCCTGATGTAACAAAGGGCCAGTATTCTAAGTTGTGAGCAAACTGAACAACTTCTTGAATCTTCCATATGCAGTGGTAGTGTTAATAACAAGCCTTATTATTTTGAAAATATTATTAGTTCTTGTAGAATTCTTAAGGCTGTTAAAAGTGGTTGATTCATTTTTTCACACAAAGTAAAGCACATGGAGCTATTTTAGATGCCTTTGGGTTACTTATATGGCCTCCAGCTGCTGCTCAGAAAGGTAGGTCCAGTGTAATATTTATTAGCCTTAGAGATGTATCTTCTCAAATAGCATTTCATGCCTATACATGAACAACTGAATCAAACTCTGAACTCGGGATTGAACATCTGAACAGTTCACCTACCTTAAAAATCTGCTTGTACAAGATGTAGGATGCATTTACTCCACTTCAAGGATCAGTCCACTTCAGTGGACACCAGCCTTTAATCAGTTGTACCATAAATGTCACTGAGTGTGTCAAAAGGGAGTGTTTTCCCCGGCCTACAAACAGGTACTTTATGCCATTTGAAGTGTTCTTAGGGCATGCAATATAGCTGTACTGGGTTGGCCAAAATGACTTCAGGCTTGTGATATGCCCCATTCTTTGATTATGGCAGCTGAGAGCTGAATGTTCCTGGCAGGGGATCTGCAGGGGTGCTGATCTTGTTAAATAAATGGGCCCCAGATCTCCATGGCAGCTTTGACACATAGTCAAAACATGCAAATATTTAAACCCAGCTGTCATAATCTGGAGCCCAATGCCACCTAAATCATAGACTCTTCATTTTCTTGCATAAGGATGAAATATTCCCTCACTTCAGATGTATCCATTCTAACAGACTGTGGTCTCATCTTCTACCGCTAATAACATTTTGCTATACAGCCATGGCTTTAGATCTCAAATTCTCACCTTCTGAAGAGAATAAATGCTATGCCAATTACACAGTGAAACCAGATTTATGGACATTCCTTTGCAGGTAGAGTTGGTTTCAGCATGCATGGGGGAAAAGTAGGGCCGTGGCCTTTAACTGAGACAGTAAAAGCTCCTCAGGAAGGAGGAGTTAATGTCTTTATTTTTGCCAGTACACCTCGCTGTAGTCCTATTATGATTTTTTTCCTCTCCAGTGGAAATATTTTTCTATTGGTAGACTTCTCTAAGCATATATATGCATTCATTGCATGTGTAGTTGTCCTTTATGTCTTCTCCAAGATTTTTGTAGTTTTCCATTTGCAGATAGCTGTTAATATGCTGTTATTAAAACAACTGTACTACTCTGGAAATGAACAGCAGACTGGCTTGTGAAAATGATGCCAGCTGTTGAATTTATCAAATATCTATTAGGAAAGATATTTTTCAGGTAAAGATTTCTTAGAGCTGCTCTTGATATTGTACACTTGATGTCATTGCATTGGTATCACTGGAGATGATCCAGTTCAACTGGTATGTAGTCTGGAATTTAAATGTATGCCTATTCCTACATTCACACTTATGAAGCAGAATTAAGTAGCCAATTAAAAATGTCATAAATTTCAGTGAATTTTGAATCCTACCCTATGATCAAAGGTGTCAACAAAAGTTTCTGGTTTTTAACATTTCATTGCTTGTTCACAGAAATATCTGTGAATAGTTTTGTCAAGGTGCTTGCATTAGGAAAGAATGGAAACAGGGAGTTATCAGGAAGGATTTGAAGCATAGGATTACGTGTGCTGTGCTTCAAAAAGGAGCCTCTGCTAGGAAGAGAGGCCAATGTGAAATTAGGTGACCTATCAGCAGTATAAAAATGAACTGGAAGCCATGCAAGCATGGAATCAGTAGATAGAGAAATTAAATAGGTTATAATGAAATGTAAATTGCTTATTATACTGTGGCTTTGCAGTTTAGTTCTTGAACAGACCCTTACATCCCCTTATTTGACTTAAGAAGATTTTTATAGATGACATAATTTCTATTGCTGTGATCAGTGGGGACTTTCTCAGAATATACTTGGATTTTGCAACCCTGCTCCTTAGCACAGAGAGGGAATGTGCTTGTGCTGACTTCAGTGGAAATTACCTGCAGAAATGCCTTCTCAGATCAAAAACTGTCTTCTTGCTCCCATCTTCAGCTCACTTTTATTTACATCAGTGATCACCCATTTCAAACACATTAATGTAGCTTTTAAATTTCCTTTATTAAGGAAAACTGTTGTGGTTTAACCACAGTCAGGATCTCAGTCCAACAGAGTTACTTGCTCCCTTCCAGCAGTATGGGAGAGAGAACCTGAAGTGTGAAAATGAGAAGACTTATGGGTGGAGATTAATAGGTCAAGAAAAAGCCATACTCACAAGCAAAGAAAAAAAGGAAATAATTTACTGCTTCCCATGGGCAGTCAGGCGCTCAGCTATCCCCAGGAGAGCAGGGATCAAGTGATGGTGTCTTGGGAAAACAAACACCATCACTCCAAATGTCCCCCCTTTCTCCTTCTTCTCCTTCCCCAACTCTGTGTACTGAGCATGACACCATATGTTGTAGGATATCTCTTGGGTCAGTCCCCACCCAGCTCCCAACTTGTGCCCCAGCCCCATCAATGGTGAGGTGGGGTGAGAAGCAGAAAAGGCCTTGACTCTGTGTGAGTACTCCTCAGCAGTATGGAACACATCCCTGAATTATCCACGCTGTTTCAAGCACAAATCTAAAACACAGCCTCATACCAACTACTTTGAAAAAAATGAACTCTATTCCCGTCAAAGACAGTACATAAAGATTTTAGTAGAGTTGTAATATATAAGAGATTATCAAATTATAATGCTTTTTTCTCATTAACAAGCTAATGCTAAATAGAGATGAAAGCATAGAGAAGGGTGGTTTTTCTTTAGTGAACCTGTATCCTTGCTGAGGACAGTAAGACTCCAAGATCCATAAAAAAAGTTTATAGAATAGGATTTGTATTTGAGCAGCAAGGGCATATCACTGTGTTTGTAAAATGTCTAGATGTGCTGGGGGAAAGCAATGGACATCATCCACTGCCTTCTCCCTTCTGAAGGAATGTATGTAGAAATTATCAAGTGATTATTGGAGATTATTACATATGGCACTTGTTACAGGCTATCCACTTTATGCTTAGGAAGGTTTAGTTAATGGTAAGGCTGTCAGCCCACAGGAAGTTCACTCAGTTCAGCCATTACCACACATACATGTCCTGAGGTAAAGGAGCACTACCAGTGTTGTTTCCTCCAGAAATTTTATGTTGGTCATAGCTCTGAGTTGCACAACTGCATTACTAAGCATGGGAACAGACAGATTATGAAAGCAGAAAAAGACCAAAAGAAAAAAAAACCAAAAGAATGTCAAGACAGGATGCCCTCTGCAGCTGCTTTCTGGAAGCTGTCTGATACCTACACTCACACAGATCCTCAGAGGACCTCTAAGTTCTCAAACACTCAAAGCATTTAGGAGATGACAAATGTGAGGGAAGAAGGTTGGATATGTAGATTTTTCATAGCAGATCCTTCTTCTCATTAAATATGCTTTGCTAGAAATAGATATTGCATAAAAATCTTCTGTGATCATTCTTAGCTTCTGAAGGGAAGATTTGCAAATACTACCTACAGTAAAACCTCCTTGATACTCAGGACCATAGAACAGCATCTCACCCCAGGGTTTATCTGGTGCCCCCAAAGATGCAGTAGCTCTTTAATACAGATGCTTTACAAAACACAGGCTAGTGGCTGCAAATTTTCTCATAAATTATTGTAGAGCTTTCAATATTTGCCTGAAATCACATCCTGTCAGCATCTAGCAGCATTTCTCAGCTTCAGCATTTAAAAAAATAAAAATATTTATAATTATTATTTATTAAGTATTAAACATTTTATAATTATAAAAATTACTTATCATTAAGAGCAATGGCTCTCCAGCCTGTCCACATCTTTTTACATAGAGTGAGCCTAAATCAAGCACTGTGTTCCAGGTATGGCCTGACAAGCACTGAGTGGGACAGTGACTTCTGTGTCCCTGTGGAGATGCCCTTGTTGATGCAGTCCAGTGCCTGCTGGCTCTCTGTGCCACAGCAGCACCCCTCACTTACACTGAGCTTGTCATCCCCAGGACCCCCGGGTCCCTTTCCACAGAGCTGCTCCACAGACAGGTCCCAGGTCCCAGCCTGTGCTGTGCTCATGAATATTTTCCCAGGTGCAAGACCTCACACTCATTTTGGTTGAACTTCATAAGGTTCTTGTCAGCCCACCCTCCAAGCCTATCCCCGTCTTCCAGCACTGTGAATTTCCTTTCCAAAGAGATCACTTTGGTATCACTCAGTTTGCTATCATTGTCAAGCTTCAACAGGATACACTTGATCCTGATGTCCAGACCCAACCCTTTTTACCCACGTGTAAGCAGGGTTGGGCCCAGTATGGATCCCTGGGAGCCCCCACTTGTGGCAGGTTGCCAGTTTGAAAAGGAGCTGTTTACCATCACCCTGTGTGTGACTTCTCAGCCAGTTTCCTACCCACTACACAGACCACTTGTCCAGACCATTAGACATTTCTCTAGAAGGAGGCCATGGGCAGCCACATCAAAAGCCCTGGAGAAATCCAGGTAGACAATGTCTACTTGTCACTCCATGGCCCCCTCCCCCCTTTTCAACCAAGCAGGTTACTTTGTCACAAAAAGCAACTTTGCTTTTGCAGGTTTGTCAAGAACAGCTGGCAGCTGGCCCTTGGTCAGTCTGTGATGGCTTTTCCCAATCATGTGCTTCATCTCACTTGTGACAGCCCCAAGGAGGATTCATTCCATAACTTTCCCAGAGACTGAAATACGTCTAAAGAGCCTGCAGATCTTCCTTTAAGCCCCTCTTGTAGGTGGGGTTTCCAGCATTCCAGTTTTCTGGGATATCCCCTGATCTCCACAACTTCTCAAAGATTGTGGAGAGGCTTGCAACAGCACTTGGGTGGGCAATGTCAGGGCCCATTGATTTGTAGTGCCAAGCTCCTGTAACAGTTCAGTTGCAACTCTTCCATCAGTGATGGTGAGTCTCTGTTTGCATCAGCCTGGAGTTTTGCTCCCAAAGCCTGGAGCCCAACAGTGTTGGTAAAGACAGATGTGAAGGAAGTGTCGAGAACTGCTGCCTTTTCTGCATTGCTGGTGACTAATTCACCTCTCCCATACAACAGTGTGCCAATATTTTCCTTCTGTTTCCACTTGCTCTCTATGTACTTAAACAACCATTTCTTGAAGGTTTTACATTTCTTTATCCAGTTTCATTTTGAGCTATTCTACCTGCATCTCTGCATCCCCTAGCTACAGTCTTGTCATTCCCAGTGGGCATTTGCCCACTTGGCCATCTCTGGTCCACTTCTCTTTGGTTTTGAAGAGACCCAGAAGCTCTCAGTTAAGCCAGTTGCAACCATCCTTCAAAACACAAAGGATCCAAACTGCCAGCTGAATTCTCAAGGCACCCTAAGCTTCCAAAATACCCTATTTGTCAGGAGTTTGTGTCCAGCAATATCTTTTGAAAGGTGTTCCTATGCTGTACACTGAAAAGGGTAAAAAGTGCAGAGAAATTTTTTTTTCTATTCATGAAATATAAATGCTGTCAAACTCCAGATTTGTAAGAAGCTTTGAATATGCAATGCATTGAAGTATTTGATTGCATCTATTTCTAGCCAGATCTCTTGTCAAGTCAACTCTTGTCCATGCTTTTATTTGTTGCTACAGTAAGTTGACAGAGTGCCTCATTTGTGTCAAAATTAATTCACTGTTTTATTTTTTCTTTGGTAGGCTTTTAAAGTTGTTTAGGGTGTTTGTTCATTTGGTCTGACTCTGCCTTTCCCCTTCCTGCCATTGATTTATTTTGCTGTTTCCCATCTCTTAGTTTTTCCTACAAGCTGTACATTGCAGTTCAGCAGGAGAACATCATACATCATTAGGAGTATAGAAGAACTAACCAAATTCACTACATTTAACAATAGCTACAACTGACAATGATAAACATCATCATGATGACAACATTAAAAGATGACAGGCATGGAAGTGCATTGACATTTCCACGAAGACAAGGAAAGAAATGTGGCAATTCAATGTAATAATAATATACATAAAGGAAAAAATAATCTGTGTGGTGGGTCCTGCAGTGCAAAAGATTTTTTTACTTAGTAATTTTGTGTTGACCTTAAAGGAGAAGGGTCTTCCTAAACCACTTTTCGACACCTTCCTCTTCTCATCCTCATTCTTTCCTACAGTTGTGTTCTGGCGCTCTTTCCTTCTCAGTCCCTGTGGCTCCTGTTCAGTCTTCTTCTGAGCTGCTCAGTTCACACCATTTGCAGTAGTTGGTGCACTGGCAGATAAGGACAGTCTCAGGTGTCGCTTCCAGCAGGCATTCTTCTGCTCCAGGCCCTACAGCCTGAACAGGGCTGGTGGAAGGGAAGGCTTCCTTATACACACAAAGTACGTGAGGGTGCCAAACACTAACTCACATCCATTTAGCATGTCCAATGGACAGTCTGTCAGAGGCTTATAGCTCTGCCCAATCTACTTTTGTTTTTGTGAGGAAAGCAGAATGCATCTCTAAACTCAGAGAAACACCCCATGAAAAGTCATTTCTTGCTCCAATTCACGGATAGTTAGAGCTATTCACTGAATTATTTGGACTTTTTTGCTCTCCTCAGAAGGGACAAAATAATGTATATGGACAAAACAGTGGCATAGAAGTATATTCTGAGAAATATAAATGTTCTTCCTCTGACATTTTGGAAAAAAAAAAAAAAACTAGCCTGGCCTGACAGTTACCACTGAAAATTTCAGTCAGATCAATTAAAATTTGGCAAAAGTTACAAGTGACTAAATGCAGAACCTGGTTGTTGAAAGAGTTAGGCCCTTTGCAGGTAGTTCTGCCAGCTCTTTTCATTACAAACTGGAAGAAGGATTTTAATCAGATGTACCATTTGTTAAACTGGAAGGCTCTTGATAGTAAGATAATCTAAAACTACTTAAGAGGTTTACTTACCATGGGAAAGTCACGGAGAAAATAATATAAAATCTATATTAGAAAAAGCAGACTGCACAATATAAACAAGAAAAATCATTTTGCTTAGCAGACCTGACAAATTACAGCAGACAGCAATTGTACAGGTGTTCGCAATGTGACACCTCCTTGATATCAGGCACTTAGCAGAAGCTGTCTGGTTAAAAGTCGGCTTGTCCTCATTCCAGACATAGCTCATAAAAAAGCAAAGAATACAGGATGACTTTTTAGATTTCAGGAGGGATGAATTTTCCTCTTGAAATACATTTTTGTCCTTGCTATCTATACAAAGTGTTCAGAGAAATTGTGCTTCATTTTAAGTGCTGAAGTGAGCTGTACTTGGTCACTAAATAGATGACATGAAATTTTCAAAAGCACTGATCAGAGGTATGTAGCTAAACATGCACCTTATTTATACACAGGCAAGTCTCAACCTTTCTTCCTATTCAACAGCCCAGTAAATCCACTGGTCTTCAGGTCATCTGTCCTGTTGTGGGCAGTCCCCTGACAGGAGAGAGGCTGGTAAGCTTTGCAGAAGCCAGCCCCCAGCTCCTGGGGCACTCAGCTGTGCCCCATTAAGTGCATGGCTTAGTGCTAGGGCCACCTGTAAGTGTTGTAATGTGCTGCAGTGGGTACTCACTCACCAAAAAATAAATGAGAGATTTTTGAACAGTTGTTACACATTGGGCAAGAGCCAAACCTCCTTCCCTCTTCGGGGATGGTACAGGTCAAAGCTCATTAACACATGTGAGAAGCCCACCCACAAAGCCTCTTTGCTGACCAAGCAGCTTCAGTTAACTAAATATAATGTAAATTTGCCAAGGGACTACTGTGCCCAGCTGAAGGGCAAGTTTTGCAGTGCTCTTACAGTTCCAGCATGTCAAGATTTATGAATCCCTTTTCTGCTGTATATTTATGCCCCAGAGGGATTCCTTTCAAATTGAATCTGCTCTCAAGGCCTTTTCTCTCAGCTTTGCCATGTTAACATTTCTGCATAATTCCTATTTTTGTTTTTCTTATCTGATGCCTTCTTTGTTCTTTTATTATGAGGGATAGGCATAATTAAACTATAACACTACCTTACCTTTTAAATCTCCAGTAAAAAAACCCAAATACCTTCTCTTCTTCTGGGTGGCCATTTGGTGTCCATTTGGTGCCTCTGACTGACCAGATTTTAATGCTAATTCAATCCTCCTCCTACTAAAATAAGAACATAGTTATTTCCAGAGTGTTTTTCTGAAGCAATGATCAGATATTATTTAAATAATTTTGAAAAACTTGCATTTTCTTTTAATTATAATGGCTATTTTTTTTTTTAATTTGGCCATTTGGATAGTGATTTGATTTTTCTTATTTCTGAAGCAAAGATTTATTTTAACAGAATAAAATCTAGCTACTTTCCTCAGCACCTTTGGAAAACAACTTGAATTAGGAGCTGTCACTTTCCACATTACATTCAAGCTTTTAGTATTTTTAACTTAGATTTCCTTCCTGATTCAAAATTTAAGTTTTTCACAGCAAGCATTCAGGTGTGAGTTGTAAATGTACCCAAAAAAGCCCAAAACAAAACAAAAAACTCACAAAAAAACCCAACCAACTAAACCAACCAAACAAAAAGCCTTAGCCAGGAAACAAGACCTATAAAGGGCCACATCAATAAAAATTATTCTTTTCCAATGAAGAATTCTGAAACTGAGCTGAAGAGATGCTTTTTTTCTGACACCTAACACCACACAAAGGCAGCTGGGGTTGTGTGGAGAAGAGATTCCTCTGTGTGTCACAGCAATCTCCATGAAAACAAAACTATCTTGTTTGCAGAACCTCTCTCCTGGATTCCCTTTGCATCACATCTCAGGAAGAACCTGGTGAAAAGCTAATCATACTCGAATGTAAATAAAAATGAGTGCTGGTTTAGGGAGAGTTCCTTTTATCTCTGCTGGAGTTGTGCATAGACTATTTCATTCTTTAAGGTGTGTAGCAGAATTTACTCATGGGAATAAGGAACTCACTAAAGCTGATACCCTTCAACATAGAAAAAAAATAGTGGTTCATGGATTTAATATTAACTAAGGAATGGGCTACTTTGATCACTGAGTTTGATCTCTTAACTTGAACTTCAAACATTAGAAAATAGTTGAGGAGCTTAGTCATAAAAGTAAGATTTCAGCCATTAACAAAATAAAACAGTCATTCTCACTGTGATCTGTATTTCCTTGAATTTCAAAAGGATTTACATCTGGGGCTTGTTTTGAATATATCTCTGGTTAAAAGAGGTCCCTTGAAAGTGACTTGTTCCTTCCTCTAGTCTATAGACAATACTATTTTAAATAAACAAGAGAAGTATTTCATTCTCTTTTTGAAAAATCATTGCAGTAGTGAATCTCTAAACATCGTGCAGAGTTCACAGAATTTGTCCTCAGGATGCTTTTTGGGTACTACAGGTTGAGACTCTGGTTTCTTTACACCCTGTTATTTTTTTCTTTGTAAACTTCAACACTTGACATGCCAAATATAAAAGTTGTTGTTTATTTGACTTTATCTCCTCCTTTCCTATATACCTATCTCTCTGTTTGGAAATTGTTTTCTTCATTTGAAAAGCCAAGTGCAAATACTCCAGCTTCAAGAGGGACTAAACTGCATCTGTCTACTGAGGGAAAAAATATATTTAACACACAGCTGGAACCCAGATAATTAAAATCGGTCACCCAGACAATTGCTCCACTTGATCAATGATCCTTCACTCTGGTGACCTCTGTTGTTTGCATCCCTGAAGACACTGCAATTACATTCTTGAAACAGTTCTGGATTTTAGCCCACATTTATTTAATCTAAATTTCTTGATAAGTGTGCAACGAACACTATCTAAAAACTCCTTTAAAACTTTTCCCCCCACTAATTTTCATTTTATTTTTGAATTAATTTCACCCTACTTCCAAATTCACTGAATGTATGGCGGGGCACTGATTGCAGTAAGATAACCATAGTGCTAAACCAGAAAGAAAACTCATTCTTCGCTTTATGTTCAACTCTAATAGATACAATCACCATACAGACTTTATAGTATTTTGTAAGTTTTGGCAGAGGGTGGTTTTCTAGGATTATGTGCCAGACAATACTTTTCTTTCTCAAATTAGAGTTTAAACCCAATAGTGGAAATTTATCAACAGCCAAGACACATTGCATCCCAACAAAATGATGGTCATCTGGTTGTTGATACGGCAGAGACTCACAGCTCTTGGTGTATCAGAAACACAGAGGGAGTCCAGACTTGGTTGCTGGTGCTTCTCAAATCCCCACCAAAATGCTGTGGCTTCAAGCCCTGTGGCATCCAGAGTCTGACAGAGATAATTCATGGTTTGGTACATTTATACTGAATTTATTACAGCAGCACCCCAGCAATGTTGTTAGAAAGTCTTACTCATTTTTATTATGGGAAGAATACTCAACTGTGTTTATATGTTCTTATGATTTATTGTGTTTATGAGAATAATGGCAGGACCAAGTGAGATAACCATAATTTTACTAATTCTTTGCTGGAATGAATAAGCTGCAGAATTATGCAAAAGTCATTGTAAAGTTTGAAAACCTATGACAAACATCTACTGTAAAGGCTTCAAACTTAATAATAGAATATCCCGAGTTGGAAGGGACCCACAAGGATCATCGAAGTCCAGACCCAAGAATCACATCAGGTGCCTGAGAGTATTGACCAAACACTTCTTAAATTCCATCAGACTGTGACCACTTCCCTGAGAAGCCTGTTCCATTGCTCAACCACCCTCTGAGTGAAGAACCTTTTCCTAATATCCAACCTCAACCTCCCCTGATACAGCTTCATAGCATACTTAATGCAAGGACCAAGATATAAAACTACTACCTAGATAGTTCTCATAGTCTTTTTTCATTTCTGAGATATTTAAAGCATGTATTGCATAACTCTTACAGCACTGAAATAACATTCACTTGTATTCTTTTGTTTGCCAGTAACAGGAAAAAAATAAAATCATGTCTACTCCTGTCTATTTCTGTCCTTCTGTCTCCTTCCACTCCCCGGTCTTCTAGAAATCTCAAGCAACTCTCAGATTCACTGGGATCTCAATTCAAACTTCTTGGTTAACTTTACACTTCTGTAGGGTTCAGCCTTTGTACACAAGCCCACTTTTGGTGCAACACTGCCTTGACCTCGTTTTTCATCTCATCTGCCCATATAGCCTGAGTTCGTTTGGCTGTTCTCAATTCAAAGAATATTTGCCTTCAGTAGAAGTAAACATATTCAATAAGATAAGATGTAGAATGTTCTTGCAGAGTAGAAGCTTATTCTAAAAGTCCTAATTTACTTTTTAATTATTTAAAACAGTTTTAGGTAACTGAATTAAGAACAGAGCAAAGCAAAAGGTGTGCACATTGCTATCTTTGACTAACTAATCTCTGAAGAGTTGAGACAAGTTAAACAAACTGTAGTAGAAGTCAATACTCTTAATTTAGGTTACTAACTTGGTATCGGCTTCACTGAAACTGAAAGTGCCTGCCTCAGGAAAGTAAGCTCATCTGCTAACAATACAATATACAATTAATGAAGAGACGGATTTGCCAGAAAAGATCTGCAAAGGAAGGCAATGGCATGGTCTGGCTTTGGCATACTCTGTGGTGAGCAGGATACATTCAGGAGTTTTGAATGCTTTTTTAAATTGCATAAAGCCACTGGAAAATTTAGGACCATCTGGTCATTCATGGCCTCTTCTAAGGACAGGCGTGTAACAAGCTCAAGGTAGTCATAGAGGTGTATGATGCACAAGTTAAAGCTGTGCATGTAAGGATTGGGGAAGCAAAAAGAGGAAGCTTTTGAAGAATTAGGCATGCAGATATATTGCAAAAAACCCATTTTGGTCACAGCCCTTCTCTGTCTGTACATATTGTATTAGATCACCAGTGGGTTAGAAGAAAACTAATCTGGCTATATAATGCGGCAACCTTCTGCATCCTTACTAGTGCACCCAAAAAATAGGCAGCCCTTTGCCTTTCTTTCACTAACTCATGATTCAAGTGGGTGCCTCCAGGAGAAGGTAGATAATCCATGCAAAAGGATTCTCAACAGTTCCAGCAGCAAGGATGGAGCACAGCGCCCAGATCTTTGTGGTTCAGTTTAGGCAGAAGGCTGCAGTCAGGCAGAAGGGTGCCTGAACTGCAGCCAAGCTGTAGGTGCTCCATACGTGCCTACCCCAGCAATACATCCCTCCCTAGTGGTGATGGGCCACAGACAGCTGCTGTTTGGCAGATAGAATGTGATCACCCTATTTTTTGTAATAGGAAAGCTTAGAAAGGCACATATGGAGCCTTGCAGCTTGGGCCTCAGGGTGAGAGCGCACCTTGGAGCACCCTGGGCACACTAGTGGAGAGATAACCTTCCAGACAGCTAAGATATCTACAGGTTCAGGCAGTCCTGAAAACTTGGTGTGTAGAATCATGGCCTGGGAATAAGACTGGGTCCTTGGCTTCAAAATTTGGATTTAGGCATGCTGAATCACACAGTAGATTCCTAAGGCTTCTGAACAAATTTAATTTGTTTGACTATTTTTCTCTGCTTTCAAATGTGCTGTTCTAGGATCCAGATTTCTTGTTGGTCTGTTTAAATGCTTTATTCATAGGATGTTTGAGGGCTCATTTTATTTTGAGGGGTTGTCATCAGTCAAAACTTTTAGAGAGGAAAAGGCTAAGAGAAAAAGATGAGAGTAAACTAATGCAGTTAGTTTTATGCCCAGTGATGCTGACTTCTTCTGAAAAAGAGTGAGGACAAAATATGAGAAAATTCATTAAGTCAACTAAAGGTAACAAAAATTAAGTCAGTTAAATGATGCAGAAACTTTGCATACACATTTCCTTCTCTGTGCCAACAATTTTTCCTAAAACACCAAATCCTCTCCTCCTTAATCATCTTCAAGGCTCCCTTTGACACTTCAGGAGGTCAGTTGTTTACAGACACACACTGAGTCCATATCAGACCTTGGAGTAGTAATTTGGCATCCTACCAACTAGGCCACAGCCAAAAGCTACTAGGTCATGCCATTTCTTGATACTACTAGTATTATTTTATTATATATCTTCTTAGTCACAAATCTGCATAAAGTGTTGAACACAGATTCTTTTACTGAGAAAATATTTTTTAAATCTATTTTCCTAAGAGCAATCCTTCTCTGTACGACTGCACTTGATACTAATAGCCCAAGCTTTTCAGAGAAATGTTTTCAATAATCAAACACTATACCTAAAATAGAGGACTTTATTTAGAAGGAAGTTTCATCTTTACTTAAAGAAACGCTTTCAATCACAGACACCAGTTTCCTCCATATTGCAAAGCACTTACTTGGGTATTAGATTTGAGTCTGATTTGCACAATTAAAAATTGCAAAAAAAGTCTTCCTATGGATCTGGATCAGAAGTACAAATGTGCCTGTATGCAATGAAAAGTACATGACATTACCCAGTTTGCATGGCTATGAGAACTGAAATGTTGATGCAACAGGAAATTGTTTAGCAAGCTTCCAAATTCTCTTCTCTAAAGGTAAAGCTTTCTCAGAATAAGATTATAGTTTTCCATCATTAAATTCGATTGAATATGTATTTTCTCTTACTTGCAATAGTGCAACTACATAAAAGATGTAACTTTGGGAAAAGGAGGTAGTTCAGTATCATTATTTGTTAAATACTGAGCACTGGCTGATCTGTATTTTAAGTTTTACAATAAAGACTGATAAGACTGTGTTGGTTATCAAAATGTTTTGTACAATGTAATTAAAAAGCTTAGTATTTTGGCAATGTGAGAGAGAAGAGATAACTATATGTACATCCATAAGTGTAACAAATACTATAAGACATATATATCCCCCATTAAAACAAGGTCATTTTTATTGGAATTATTTTCCTTGGGCTCCAACAAAAAGCCAACACATAGTTACTGCCACTTTAAGAAAAATTTAGAAAAGGGCAATTTAGCTAGCTCAATAGGTGATATTCACAAAGAAAAGCAGTTTATAAGAGCTAGTTATTTGGATGTGAGAGGTAGCTCATGTCCTCCTCTCAGCATTCAGTTCCATGTTTGAACATTTGAATCAAAAAAGGATGGAAGTTCAGAGCAGGGACATGTAAATTCAAGTGGGAGTACTTACACCATAACTGCTTTTAAAACAAAACGTTTTATTAAAATAATTTTGTCTTAAGAAAATTGAACTGTATATCTGACTCCTATATTAGCTGTCTATGCAAAAAGAATTTGGAAGAAAAACAAATTAAATCGCTACTGGTAAGTCCTTTCTTTTTTCAGACTAGTGCACTCTTTCAGTGCTAGGCAGTGAAGATAAACTATGTCTCTGATACTGTTTTTATTACAGGTTTGGATTACAGATTTCTTTTCAATGACCTGTCAAAATTAACAGGCTCCTTACTGTTCACAGTTTATCAGGATGCCCCAGAGCTACTTCAGCAATGAAGAAAGCAAAGCTGTCTGGAGAACAAATGCTAACAATAAAGCAGCGGGCCAGTAATGGTAAATTCTTTAATCATTACATTCTTAAATACTAGTTCTCTGTAAACTAAAGTTACCGTTACTTTACTGCCTTTTTTCCTACATGTATAAATCCACTCTATATAAACTGTGAATTCACTCTCAGTAGAAGTGAAACCAGGTCTTATGCTCTGGAAATGTGAGCCTGGAGTAGAGCAGTCACATTGAATTATGTCTATATAAATCTAAAACTCTAAAATATTTCAAAGTAGAATATACCATGATAATTTGCTGCTTCATATTTCATTCATCAAAGGGTGATAGTCTTATATTGTTGTTGGATTCAGAAGAGAAAAAGGGTTTATTTCCAGAATGTCAATTCCTTCTGAGTTCCCTTGAATTCATTTGGACCTATGGCTCTATAATCTCCGGCAGATGGAGATGGCTTTGTGCCATTTCAGCCCCAATAAGCTGCAATTCTTCCTGGGAGCCCTGAGTTGCAGGGAAGATGATGAAGGTACCTTGGATGAAAGTCAGGATAGTATCCTGGTAGTTGAAGTGCAGTAAAAGCAAAATGTAGGTACTTCAGTTCAAGTAGGTAATATGATAAAGACTTGTCTGGGAGATGCCCAAGTCCTGAGTTTTCTTGAAACACTATGTAGTAGTCACTTAGTCTGTGACAGTACATGCCTTCTTAACTGTTGATTAACTCTATTTAGAGCCACAGAGCATTTGAACACAGTGCAGGAGGCACCCCAGCCCACATGGCCAGCACAGCTGGAGAAAGCAGTGGCTGTCTTTGTTCAAGAGTTTGTAACCAGGGAGAGAAAGATCTGGAGGTTATTTTCTCTACAACCTGGGTAGTACTGAAAACTATAAGCATCTGCCATGCTCAGGAAGAATGCCTTAAGGAGTAATATGTGGATATTTTGGCTCCTTGGACACATGGTCTGCCTGAATAACCCAGTGGACTTCCATGATGGGGTGACTAATGGACAAGGAAAGAGCTACAGATGTCACTTACCTGGACTTCTGTAAAGCCACAGCCATGGTCTCCCACAATATCCTGATGGACATCAGTGACAAGTGCTGTCCATTAGGTGTGGCAGCAGCTCTCTGGCCACAGAGAGCAACACACAACTTTCCCAGGCATTTTCCTGGGGAAGACTGTGAGAAGATTAAAAAAAAAAAAAAAGAATGATTAACAATTCTTATCTTCACTTGCTGCACTTGTTGTTGTGAACATATGGAATGTGTTATGGAGATTTGTTTACCAAAGGGTGATTTCTTAATTGGCCAGTGGTGATGGTGTTTGGATTCAAGGACCAATTGGGTCCACCTGTATCCTGACTGTCTGTAAGGGCGATGGGTTTCTTAATAAGTATAGTCTAATAAAGTGATTGATCAGCCTTCTGAGAAGCATGCAGTCAATGCTAATTATTGCCCCTTCTGGGATGCCATGTTTCAACATCTTAGGGGTCTGTACTAGGACCAGTGTTATTTAATATCTGCGTTAATGACATAGACAAAGAGATCGGGTGCACCCTCAGCAAATTTGTAGATGACACCAAGCTGTGGTGCAGTGACACTCCTGAATGACAGGATGCCATCCAGAGGGTTAACCATGAGCAAGATGCTGCACCTGGGTTGGGGCAGCCCCAGTACCAACACATGCTGGGGTGAACAGATCCAGAGCAGCCCTGCTGAGAAGGACTTGGGGGTGCTGTGGGTGAAGGCTGGACATGACCCAGCCATGTGCCCTCACAGCCTGGAGAGCCAAACATGCCCTGGGCTGCACCAGGGGCAGTGTGGGGAGGGGATTCTGCCCCTCTGCTCTGCTCTGCTGAGACCCCACCTGCAGTGCTGCATCCAGCCCTGGGGTCCCCAGCACAGGAAGGACACGGAGCTGTTGGAGCGAGGCCAGAGGAGGCCACAAAGATGATCAGAGGGATGGGGCACCTCTGCTGTGAGGAAAGGCTGAGAGAATTGGGATTGTTCAGTCTGAAAAAGAAAAGGCCTTGAGGTGACCCAATTGCAGCCTTCCACTGCCTGAAGGGATCCTACAACAAAGATAGAGAGGGATTTTTTACAAGGGCACATAGTGACAGGACAAAGGACAAAGGGCTTCAAACTGCAAGAGAATAGGTTTAGATTGGATATTAGGACAATAGTCCTTACTGTGAGAGAGGTGAGACACTGGAACAGGTTTTCTCAGAGAAGCTGTGAATGTCTCATCCCTGTAAGTGTTGCAGGCAAGGCTGGATAGGGCCCTGAGAAACCTGGTCTAGTGAAAGGTGTCCCAGCCCCTGGCAGAGGGGTCAAAACTAGATAATCTTCCCTTCCAACCCAAGCCATTCTATAATTCTATGACATCTTTTTTATCAGAGTCAGTCACTGTTGGGAAAAATGTGAAAGAATCACACCTGCAGAAGAAGGAGAGGGGGAACACCAGTTTCTCTGGCTTTAGGTGTTCACACTTTGACTTGAAAAAAGACAGCTCTATCTCTTCCCAGGATTATTTTATACTTCCCAGGATTTTTTATGCTTTGTTATATTAATTATAAGGATACATAAATTAAACTGTTACAGTTTATTCCTGTCTGAATTCTTAGAAATGCAGATACCATTAAAATTCTGTTGTTTTTAATATTTATGTCACAAAACGTGAGAAAGCACTTCCATTTTAAAATTGCTCTATATATTGTTATTTAATAACACCCTTCTGAACCCTTCATGAACCATTCTGAGCCTTCATCAAGCATTAAAAACAACTGCAGAATCACAATATATCCCAGTAAATCAACCAAATTTCTCTTTGTTGAGTAAAAAAAAAGTTCTGAATTAGTTACAGGTTCTCTTGATAATGCTGTAATATGAAGAGATTACCATGTTAAGATTTTTTACTTTCCTTCAGAAGATCTGTAAGTGGACACACTCTTTAAATAAATTACATATGCTGCAGGTACATTTCTTATAATGTAAAGTTAAATGAGAGTGTATAAAGTTAAAGGTCCTTTTGATTCTCCAGGTATTTTTAACGTTTTCACTGAATAATTACTGCAATTTTGGAAGGAAAAGTAGTTGAAAATACTTCTTTTTAACTGCAGAATAAAAGTTTGAAGAATGCTTCCTTTTTTGCTTGAAATAAATCGATTTTTAAATATGGAAATAATTAATCCACTGAACACTGATTTAAATCTTAATTATTTTAACACCCCTTTTATTTTTATGTCACACAGGTATAGAAAATGATGAAGAAATTAAACAGTTAGATGAAGAAATCAAAGAACTAAATGAATCCAACTCTCAGATGGAAGCTGATATGATTAAACTCAGAACTCAGGTAACAGTTTTATGAAGCCCTAAATTCAAGCTGCTTTTTCTACATGACTGTTTAAAAAAATATAGAAAATATTTTGTTCCCTTATATATTAAGATATCTATGCATAATTTCCTATTTATAAAATCTTAAAACAGTGTTCATTATGCAATTTTCTCATCAGTTACCAACAGTAAAAAACCCAAAAATAATTCAGCAAAAATTCATTCTTTAAAATAATGGCAAAACATGACCTGTCATGGTCAGCTTGGTATTTCCCCTTGATAAGGCTGTGCCTTTCTAATTGTAGTTAAAATATTGTGTGACAACATGGTTAGTAGCATAAGTTACAAGGTGAAGGAGCCCAGACGAATAGCATGGCTTTTCCATGTCTAACAAGGAAATTTAGACACAGAAGTGAGTACCTGTTACACTTCATCATGTGATACACTAAATGCAGCTCTTGACAACAGTAGTGGTTCCAGAGATCCAGCTTAATTCTATTTTCATTCTATATAAATTGGTTGGGGAAAAAGAAAGCAGAAAACTTAACATTACACTATTAACTAAAATCCCATTATTCAGTAGTCCTAAGACTGGATGGAAAAAGCAAAAGAAGAAAATCAACTGTATTCCCCTAGAATTTTTCAGTGTCCAGCATAGATTCTGGTGCTTGTCTCTTCAAATGATTTGAGCACAAACAAGAGTGAAATTCATCACAGTCACCATATGTCAGTCTTTAGTCCCATGATCATAGTCATTCAGATGATCTCAATGGAATCAAGTAAACCATTCCTGTTACTTCTTTGTCTGCTGTTTGTGAAGATGGGCACCATGTCCATTCTCCTTCTCCTCTCATATAATCATAAATGCAAGGCAGGATCTACTTCTTCAACTTGGTTTTTATTTGATTTCCAAACCTTAGCCAGATTGATACTGAAACCTCACTTCTACTTTATGCCTGCATTCAAAGTTCCACTGTCATTATTCAGCTTTCATAAGACTTGATTCAAGGTTTACACAGTTTCCTGATGTGACCAAATATAACTGTAGGGTAATGAGGACAAAATCTCCAAGGACTTAAAGCAAGAAGAATAATCAATGGCAGGAAAATAACATATATGTACTCTTAAAAATTTGGTCATAAATTTTGAATCTGGCAGCTTCCAACTGCCTTATGGTTTCTTCTTCTTAATACACTGTAGATGCTATTCACATACAGACTGATATGGCTGAGTTTTTACAAAATGTGAAGCAGTTTGGCCATTACATGTATGTTAGGTAAATGCTCCTATTTGTAAATGTCAGTAATTTACTGCACTTTTATATTTGGCCAGATGGATTGAAAAATAAAGCCATGATAACACTATCACAGGCATTTAGATGTATTGAGTTTCAGAGATTTATCTAGGAAATTCATATCAAACTTTGATCTGAAATGAGTACAGAAGCCATACTTTAGTGGTCTCAGTTCCAGCTTCCATACTTCATACCAGTGCCATTGCATATTCTTAGAAGTCAGATTAGGCACTTTGTAGGACCACTGAATGTTCTTGGTAAGAGAAAACTCAGCTGGTGATTTTACCATTAAGTGAAAAGGATATTTTTAATACTTCAGCAGATTTAGAAAATGGGTAGATTAAAATTATTAATGGGATGTTAAAAAGTAGAGCTACAAGAGACCATGAAAACATTATTTTGTCTACCTGTCATTTACTTCCTAAGATCTTCCTAAGTTAAACCTGCCAGGTGCTTGTCCAACCTGTTCTTTACTTCCCATACTAGAATTCCACAATCTCTGGGTAATCTGGTCTAATACTTATCTGTTCTTACCCAGCTAGCTACTAAGGCCTTGCAGAGAATCCCAACTGAATTAAACTTCACCAAAAAAATTTAGAGGCCTTAATTTTGAATTCATACACTCTCTCGAAAATAAGGAATTTATATTTACAACACAGAGAGTTTACATCATAGTCATTATCAAACTATTAAGAGGATCAAAGTCAACAGTCCCCTTTATTTGCAAAAGTGAAATTATATTGGACATAATAAAACGTTTGCTGATAAACCTTTAGAAAATCACTGTGCAACTCAGATTTCAGTAGAATTCGACAGATGGGAAATACACAATGGGAAAATAGTGGAAGTTATATGAACACCAGAAGTAGCAACAGTCTTGTTTGATACAGATTGGTGACCCATATGATTGTAAGTGCCAGTGGAAGTTTTTCATATGACAGGAACAGGAAATGCTTCCATGTAGAATTTTTCTGTTTAATAAAGTGAAAAGTCAATCCTTTCTCTTAGTTGTAGCAGTTATAAGACTATTCTTTATTCAGCTGCCTTTTTACTTAAGACTTCGAAGAAATTATTTTTAATCTAAGATCTTCTAGTAAATTTGTTCAAATTTAACATGCAAAAATGGGAGGAGCAGAAACACATAAAGGAGAGAGGGGAAGAACAAATCTGCAAATAATTGTGTTTCATACAAGCAACAGATTGTATGTATTTTCAGAATACATACAAGTAAACATTTCTTAGTTTTAGGGTAAAATATGGGGAGGGAAAGTTCAGCTTTTAAGTGAACAAATACAATAGTTACATTTAAAACAGATGAACTTCCAGATGAATACTAAGTGAAGGGGTGAGATATGCTGATCATCTGCCACTGTATTTGCAGATATTCAGCATCTCATGAAAAAAAGCAAAAAAAAAAAGATTCAAGTTGCAATGCTCAGCTAGATAGAAAATCAGTAAAATGTCAGGTCTTGCTGAAGTTAGTGTGAGGTGGCTGCAGTATGCCATACTGAACTGAGCCTTTATTGGCATCAGACTCTTCATTCTGGTCTGTAATATAAAAAAAAAAATTAGGATGGATATTGGAGTATGACTTGACTAAGAAGCACTTATGAAAGATGTTTTGCGTTGGATATAGCATTTCCCTCCAGTATAAACAAGCCGAAAGCAAAATAAGAGAGGAGGATCAGGTGTCCAAGTTCAAAGATGAAGAAAGTATTTTTCCTTACTAATATATTCTGTGGAAATTAGCTCAAAATCAATTAATTGTGACAAAACCAAGTCCCTACAATACTGGCAACTTTGATTAACTGTAATATGCACCTATAGTCAAAGCAAGAGATACCTGGAGACTGTTTATGTAGACACATCACTTTTCCAAATTCTATCAACTATATTTCCATAAGCACACTAAAATGTTAGGTCCAAAATAAAATGTGGTACCTCTAATTACCTGATTGTGCTACCAGTTTCCAAACATTTACTCATTCAAGGTCAAGTTAATGTGCACTTAAGAACCTTTACCCTTTTGCCTGCTACTACTGTACAAACCTCTGACCTTCCCATCAGCATTTTAATTGTATCAATTCTTTCCATAGCTCAGTCTCTAGGTTAGTACAGAAATGGATAAATCTCATTTTGAGAATTCAAACCCTTGTGTTCTTTGGCATTTTTTCCACTTCACTGGCTTCTTTTTTCTTGTCATTTTAACCTTCACACACACAGAGCACACTGTATACTCTGTAATAGATGTTAACAGTTATCACCCCATGTGGAAAGTAAGGACAGGGCTACAGAGGAAAGTACAGACAGATGTGAGTGAGCTCTGCATGTGCTCTTGATGAGCTGGGCATAAGCCAGTGCTCATCTGAAATCCTTATAACTCCATTAGCACAATGGTCTCCACAAGCTCTTTCTCTCAGCAATGCTTTTAGCTCAAACAGGGCACCATGCAAGGTCAGAGATAATGCGTCTGGTCACCTGGAAACACAGGCAGAGCACAGTCAGTTGTTTTCACTTGTACATGAAGCAATGCCACAGGCCTATGTGCAAATATTCTTCAGTTTCTTCAGTTTTACAACACATTGAATGTATTGGAAAT